>NC_054056.1:105548585-110548585 GCF_017639655.2 Falco naumanni | reverse complement strand
CACTGGAACTTGACAGATATAATGGTTGCAATAGACAAGATGAAGAGCATAGTTCATTTGATTGTTCAGACTGATGGCACGATAACGCAGGCTGTCAGATACTTCCCAAGCTGGTTTGCTCTTTCAAGCAAGAGTCCTGCTTGACACCTTTGTGTAGTACTTGCCTAAGAAGTACTCTGCATAACTGCTTCTCTGCCGTAGAGTACCACAGAGCTCGTACAAATCAGTCCCACAGACTTCTTTTTTAGTTGCTTCAAGGCATTTCATAGATTCAGCTTCAATAAGTGCTGTGTCGACTGTCTTAAAGACAACATGCTGTGCAGAATGGGAAAGAGTTAGGTCTGTTTGCAAGGCTGGAAAGTGGGAGCCATGAAAGGCCTCCAGCCTCAAACACAAATTCTATGTTCTCCACGGAGCTGGGCACTCAGGAATTCAGTTGCCGTAAGAAATTCAAGGGATGCAAAGAAGCCGGCTGCAACTTGTTCAGTTAAGATTATTTCACATGCCAATGAAGGTAGAGTTCACCTGCAATGGTTCATAGTTCTTCCCACTCCATACCTAGGACGCATACAACTCACCATACACAACACATGGCTCATCCATAGGGCAGCGTACAGTGCTATGAATTTACAATCCAGGGCTAAAGCAAAGGGCTGAAGTGGAGCATTCTGTCACTGCAATAAACCAGTCTCATGGTGAAAAGCAAGGTACATTTACCAATCTCTGGGGCGGGCAGGTGCTACTGTATCCTGGCAAGGAAGTATTAGATCATAGAGTACTATAAAGGTAAATCTATATAACAGTTATAAAATGTTATCAAAACACCCTAAATGAAAAGGCTTAACTGCCACTGCTTCTACAGCATCTAACACAACCATGCTCCTGTTCTTAGGTGGTCCCTAGACACTACTGTATAACTGAACAGTATGAAAGCATTCAGTCCTGTAAGCACAGAAGTCTACTCATCTTGCAGAATGCAAGAGTCTTTCTGTTCAGATGAATCCTCCTACAGCCTAAGTCTGCTGCACATAGGGAAAAGAAGCATCATTAGTAAAAAATCCAGACGCACACCACTTGATAAACGTGCCTTCGGGTAACTGCACTGGTTTCAAAAGTCCTTATTTTTCCCCCAGCGTTACTTCCATGTCTCTGCTCTCACTTGCCTTCATGGAACTCTTCTGGTCCCTTGTTATGTCATTCAAAATATCTGTCAGGTCATACAGCAGTCCACATTATGGCAACTTATATTAAACTGATGCGCATTAGTAACTACTCAACAGAAAAACTTTGTAAAAAAGTAGTAATAGCACAGGCTAAGAAAGAGACTACTCCTACTGTTGTCAAAGTTTTTGTCAAATCCCACTCTTCTAGCGAACAGAAAAACTAGGCTCACATCTGAAACTGCTTCCAAGTATAGACTACACAACTCCACTTCTCTGAACTCTTTCTGAATCTGCACCAGAACTCATAAAAATATATCTTTAGGCCAACATCTGTTGGCCTGCATTTAAGCCTCCCTCACTAATGAATTAATTGGCTGCAAACCAGTGGTGAAGACTGACCCAGCCTTGGTATTCACTGGCTTTACAATAGGCTAGATTAAGAACATAAATCTTAGAGATTAGAAAAGGATTACTTTATATTATCTGATTTGAAAATAAGGGGGAAATGTACTGACTTCAGAGTTTCCACTACTCCTTTGTGTGGTTTGTTTTGGGTTTTTGTTTGGTTGTCCTGTCCCCCCAGGCTGCCGTACCAAGAAGTTAAAATGCTTTTATACATTTCCTAAATTTATTCTGTGTCTTGGCAATTCACCTCCATCAGGTACCTCAAAACTTTTGAGTCTAAGGCTTAGAGAAACCTGAAGTCTAGTATTCAGCTTAACTTCATTAACAATTCATTCATTTATTGTAAAATTTATTGCCTGGACTAAAAAGCAGAGATTCTAAACCAGTATCTCTCATGATTAACAGGTGCCAGGTCTTCATTCCTGATATTGGAGTATGCGTGCCTAACAATGAACTCTTGATTTATATGGCTATTTATTACTCAACATGAATTGCTTTTACTGTACAGATTCTACAGTCATAGTCAGACTTGCCAAACTAGAACTATTCAAAGTCTATGATTTCCTTTAACCATAAGAAATAGAGCCAGACTGAGAGCAATCAGAACTTGCAACTTAATTTGTAATGACAGAAGTATAAGAAATCAGAATTTCTATTTGATAATGACCAAGCACAACCAACTTATGACAGAGTTCAGCAGAATTAGTTAAGGCACAAATTTATCATTTAAAAAAAAAAAAAATCCTTTCAGCTGACATCATTAAACTACATATAGATTTAATGATTTCCTCTCAGCCTTCGAAGACACTCTTGTAAAAACTAGGACCAACATACCTTCATTTAACACAGCACACCAACTCACATATAAGGCAGCAGCAGGGAAGGATCAGCATTTCTCTGTTCATAGGCCAAGTAGTATTACATTGTGTTAATACTGACACATATGAAATCTCCTTCCCCTAGACAATAAAAATTAGTCCTGGATAATCACATACTCCAGTAACTGTAGGTGACTTGTGTTGGTCTAATTAAATTCTTGTCAGCTCTTCATGTCCATAGCTATACTCCTGAAACGTGGCACAAACAACTCACATTTTCGTGGTGTTCACAGTATGAAAATAAGAGGCTGAGATTTAACCTATAAAGTATGCCAAAAAGCTTCCATTAAGCATATTCTTCAAAAGTAAGTTCAAAATCAGACTGTATTAAATCTTAAGTACAAAAGCCTTTGCTAAAAAAAGGTAACATGCAATATTACTCAAAACCCTCTGCATTTTTGTTCTGCAGAAGTATCTTAAATCTTTTGTCACAAGCTTAAATCAGAAACTACAGCAGGTAGGAGTGAAAATTGGATACAGGAAGAACTGTTTCTTAATTTCTAGTATGCCAATTTTACCGTACACAGAAGGAACAAGGAGGAGGGGTTCCTTTTCTGAAAATCACTAGGATTATGTTGTGGGGCCTGACCTGGGTAATGAGTACCAGCTGCCTACCTTCACTGGTAGCCGCATTCTTCTGGGTTTTGGTGGGGGTGTGATCTGTACTTGAACTCACGTCGGATGAGATGCTTGAGCTGCCTTTGCCTGCGAAGGGAGAAAGAGGTGGGAGGGAGAGAGAACAAACACAAGTATCAATAACAAAGTAGAAGGACCTTCCATATCAGAATCTGGAACAATTCCAGGAAGCTTTAAACTAAGTTTAAAACAGCTGATGTTCATTTTGAACACACTGGGGTAGGAGTCAACTGCATCATAACTTATAGCATGTACATCTTTACACATACTAAGGCTGCAAACAGCCTCCTATATCACAGGGAGTCTCATTTCATATTTGCTAAGCTCCATTGTAAATGAAAAGTTTGTGATTAACAACATTAGGAGAACATTCATGATCAGTTTTCTCATTCAAATATCTCTAACACAGATCAGGAAAAAAGGACACTGACTCTCATAAGCACAAAGGGTTAAATTCAAAATGCATTAAATGAACTTAGATTTCTATTTTATGTGTTCATATTATGTATTCAAGTCACTTGGTTGCAATGAAGAAGAAAGCGAGGTTTTAGCTCTTTCCTCCTACACCATGCTGACTGACTGATGCAATACACCATGTTAAAACTAACTTTAACACTTGCTGTTCTTCACCTTTCATTCTTTAATTGTAAATCAAAACCAGTGGATGTTTCTTCTCTTATTTTCTTCATGACTTTTGTCTGCATTTCCTACATCAATGCCCTCAGACCTGTATGTGGGATGCCAAATCAGTTACAAGTTACTAACAGAAGCAGTAATAAGAAGAAAAAGTTAACCAAGATAGATACCATAGAAGAGCAGAGGGGGCTAAAATTAAGTTGTCTTTTTGTTTACCTGTGAGGATTAAGAAAAAGTCACTTCTTCCCTTCACTCACTCTACTGCATCCTAATAACTACTAACTGGGACTACATTCTGCTCTGCAGAAATAGTCAGACCAACCACCCAATCAGCAATACATGAGATAGTTCTAGAAAGAGGAAAGGTAATGAATACCATTACACTTTAAGTTATCTATCCCCACAAACACTGCATCAGTGAAGCCTTTAAGAGCTATGTTAGGTTTTGGACCAAAGTTAGACTGTATGCAGAAAGGTAGCTGACACGATGTTTCTGTCACTTGAGCAAACTTATAATCATAGAAATGTTACCAAGAGACTTTTCTGATCTGTTATTTCAATCAAGCATTCCTTAGGGTTCTGGGTTACAGTATGCCTGGTTTTCATAACATTTAGACGTAAGGAGGAGGTCTGCTTTTTAAAGGTGCCACAACAGAACAAGGATTTAAGTTTTAATGGGAAACGACTGGAGAATGTGCAAACGTAGGTTGCTTCACAACCAAGGTACTGCCACTTAATCCGTCAGCCAGCCCTAGAGAATCATTCTCCACAAAGTTGCTTAAGTAAACATGCTTAGATTTGAGAGATGATTGTGGAGTGAAAGGATATTAAAAGGGCAAGAGAAAAAGAAAAAAAAAATACATTTTCAGTGATTCACTAACTGCTTTTTAAATTCCTTTAAGTTAAGCAAACCCAAGAAACAGTGCCTCTAGAATATCACTTCAGTTGCTCTCAAGCCATGAGTTGGAGTAATGGACTGTGGTCTTTATAGAAGCATGCCCCAAAATAGCTCTCCAGCTAAGGCAACTAGGTGGTAGAAGAAAGGTAGATAAGAAAAAAGAAGAATAAATGTAAAATGCTCTTTCCCAGGAAAAGGCCAGAGAAATTTAAACACCTGCAAGAGCTGCTCATCAAATTATTAACAAGAAAGGTATTTAGATGGTATTGCTGCTACCAGCAACTCCTCATGTACCGAGCACTGGAACTACAGAGGCAGAAAACAGACTTTCAAGGAGTATCAGCACTCCTTAACAGATTAATAGAAAGAAAAGAAAAAACCCACTAAAACAAATAAACAAAAAAGACCAACTGGAAAAAATTATTTCCTCAAAGCAAATAAACAGGATTTCCTTAAGAAAAAAAAATATTTTGGGGAAAAGGAAGTAAGTGATGCCAAACAACATCAGAGTTGCTAGCTGGTCATCTGTGGCATAGGTTGTTTTCACAAAGTAAATGCTTTCTGCAGCTATATACCTCCCCCATTAACATCAATAATATTTTTATTTAAACCACGTGCAAGCAAATCTCCAAGAGCACAACAGAAACATTTTACCCGCTGTAGGGTTAGGGTGCTGATCGCCAGTACATCCAATAGCAACATATTATTTACAATTGCACACTTTTGTAGAAACTGTGAAATGCCATATGTAAGTCTAGGTATTTACCATTTAAAATCTACTTGAACTTCAGAACATTTGAACACCTTGTGAGAATTTAAGAAACGAAGAATCCATAGTGGTTACTGCTTTGGTTGGATACCAGTTCTTCCTACAATTATACTTCTAATATTTTATGATACTGCTAGAGTCTTCTCTTGGTATATAAGCCCCAAAACAAGCCTTCTTCCTCAGCGTCCACTCTAAAACTCTCTGTTCGGGGGAAGGGGGAAGCAGGAGATACTTTAGTAATTTTTCCAATGTGTTTTAAATAGACTATCAGATACTACATCTATTCTTTTAGTGCAAAACAAAGCCATTCACTTCCAATAGGTTAGATTTGGCTACTGCAGACTCATGTACATGTGCAAGAGCTAACACGTAAGAGTATCTAAGTATTATCAAACCCAAGTTGTTTGGAGAATCAGAGAGAGTGCATCCCCAGCCAGTTCCCAGATGATACAAAACATGGAGGAAAGGCTGATACACCAAGAGATTGCTGCCATTCAGACAGACCTCATCAGGCTGAGAAAAATGGGCTGACAAGAATTTCAGTAAGTCAGTTCAACACAAGGAAATGCTAAGTCCTGCACCTGGGGAGGAATAACCCCGTGCACACTGAGGACTGACCACCTGAAAAGCATCTTGACAGAAAAACCTGGCAATCCAGGTGGACAGTAAGTTTAACATGAGCCAGTGATAGGCCCTCATGGCAAAGACTGCTAGTAGCACCGTGGGCTGCGTTAGGAGGAATACAGCCAGCAGACTGAGGGAAGCGATCCTTCCTCTCCTCTGCTCAGCTCTGGCAAGACATATCTGGAGTGCTAGGCCCAGTTTTGGTCTGACCAGTACAGGCTAGGTAAGGACACACTGAAGAGGTTCCAGAGAATGTCCATGAAGATGAAGGCACAGGAGCACCCCTCCTAAGAAAGGCTGAGAGCACTGAGACCGTTCATCAGCCTGGAGAAGGGAAGGCTTAGAGGGATCTTGTCAGTGTATATAAATACCTGAAGGAAGGGCGTGAAGAAGAGGGAGCCAGGCTTTTTTCAGTGGTGCTCCATGACAGGACAAGAGGCAAAGGGCACAAATTAAAATATAAGAAGTTACAGTTAAACATAAGATTTATGTATTTATTTTACTGTGATGATGGTCAAACATTGGAACAGGCTGCACAGAGAGGCTGCAAAGTCTCCATCCTTGGAGATACTCAAACCCCAAACAGACATGGCCATGACCAGCCTGTTTCAGTTGACCCTACTTTGAGCACTGAGACTGAGCCGTATGATCCAGAGGTCCCTTCCCACTTTAACAATGCTGTAATTTTATAATTCAGGTACTTCCGATTTTTTGTAGATCAGTAAACTGTGTTGATCATCCTGTGATTTCAGTGTTTCTATTAAAAAAAAAAAATATACAAATGTCTTTCTGACTGCCTATACCAGTTTTTACCACAACTTCATTTTTTCTTTCATTTCTTACTTTTATATAGTAGCAACTTAATATAAAGCCCTGGATCTTACTATGCAACTCACCACAAACTTATATATCCAACAAATATATACTCAAAACAGATGCAAAAACAGCTCCCAAAACTGCTGCCTTTTTTTCCTTAGACAGCTTATCTTAATCAAGCTCTTTGAGATAGATCTGCAGGCAGCTGCACTAGTAACAACAGCGCAAGTAGTAGCTACTTTCTATAATCCTTAACATGCACTAAATTAAACACCCAAAACTAAACAGACATGAAAAAAAGTAGACCTATCATCCAGGGCTCATTCTCTGAAAAGCACATCAAAAAGGGTCTGTAAATATCGGGAACTTTCAATACAAAAATTTTAAGCAGAAGTTCTGTGTTAGAGGACCAACCATCTAGCCCTCAACAGAAAAAAAACTGAGATGATAAGTCTTTTGCCATGCCATATTTTAAGCCCACATACTACTTTCGAAAGCGTGTAGCAAGGCAAAGGCAAGAGGCAAATTATAACATAGTACATGGGACTGGTGCTGTCAAACGTTCAGCAAGTAGCATGAATTCCCAGGCCTCACACTCACCTGAGCTCATCTGAGGCAGGGATCTTCTGTAGTGCTTTTCTCAGGGCATTATCTGCCTTGAGGTGCTGGAGCATGTCCAGGGAAGGGCAATGAAGCTGGTGAAGGGTCTAAAGAACAAGTCTTAGGAGGAGCAGCTGAGGGAACTGGGGTTGTTTAGTCTGAAGAAAAGGATGCTCAAGGAAGACCTTATTACCCTCTACAACTAACTTGTTGTTGGGAGGCGAGTGTCAGTCTCTTCTCCCAAGTAAGAAGTGACAGGCAGGACCAGAGGAAATGGCCTCAAGTTGTGCCAGGGAAGGTTTAGATTGGATATAGGAAAAAAACCATCTTCATCTAAAGTGTTGTCAGGCACTGGAACAGGCTGCCCAGGGAAGCAGTTTAGTCACCATCCCTGGAGGTATTTAAAACACATGTAGATGTGGCATTTGAGGACATGGTTTAGTGGTGGACTTGTCAGTGCTGGGTTAATGGTTGGACTCAATCTTAAAGGTCTTTTCCAACCTAATTCTACGATTCTAATACGCCATGTAAATTCAAAGACTGCTTGTTTCCCTAATGCCATAGAAAACTTAAGGTGTAGCATAACATCGGTCTTTAGAGACCAGTTCATCTCCTCAATTTAAGAAGTGCACTGAGAAAGTCATAGCAAATAAATATAGCCTGACAGGGGTTCTAATGCAATGACAACTAGAAGAACAGAAACAGAAAATAATATTGCAAGGGCTACAGAAGTAATGAATGTATCTGATCCTCTGCTTAAGCAAAATAATGGCCATCCCAATGCTTCCTTAGCATGACTTGTTATTTTCTAGAATTCCCTTCATGTGTTCAACAGTGTTTTATTTTGCAGCCAGAAGCTGCAATCCAAAAGAAAGCAAACTGCACTATGGCAGAAAGCAGGTAAAGTACAAGAAAGCAATTTTCCTACAAGACAACATAATTCACACCAGGAGTGAAGGTAGCATGACCTTCACCACACCTGCAAAGAATCACACAGCTACACAGTTGCAATTCAAATTATGTCTCTGACCTGCTTCTGAAGAAACAAGAGTATGGATTTTTTTCCCATCCACTAGCGCCAAAGTCCTACAATGGTCATAGGAACTAGATTCCAGCCATCTAAACTAGTATGCTATTTCCTACGCATTTTATTTTAATTTTATTTCCAGCAGGATCAAAATAAGATAAGCTTAAGACAGTCATAGATGTCTTTGTACTCAATAACCCTATAATCTTATTAAATCTACCTGGTCTCTTTTTGAGTCATGACTATTAAAATTATGTGTCCATTGTCTTATCATCACAGATAGCTATGCCAACTAAAATATTAGGCTTGTTTTATAAAAGTGTTTGCATGTCCAGTTTTGCTATCAGAATGGAATAAATGCCTATATTAACAACAGAGATGCTGGGGACTGTTCAATGAAACACTGCTAGAAGGTTGTGCATGGAACTGGGTGGTCTTACTCTATATTTCAATAATGCTGCAAAAAAGCAATAGCTTTTCCCTGCTGCTTGTGTAGCTAGTTTTAAATATTTTTTTCTTTCTTCCCCCCTGGAAGTATAGCTATTAGAGCTCCAAACACCTCTATCAAGGTCTATTTCAGGCTGTCAAAATCTTGCAGGACAGAAGCAAGACTAAACACACACAAGGCATCTTCTTCAGCACGTGAAAGCATTTGATAAACAGTGGAAAGGAAACAGCACGAACCAGTGAAAAGCAAGCTTTGGATTCTGCCAGACACACTGCTGAAAAGTGCCAAAAACATCACAAGTCAGGACAGAAGCAATACAATTTAAACTTACCCAGTAAAGTACAGTCTGTAACTGTTCAAGACCAAACAACCATTTTCAGAAACATATATGCAAAACCTATCCTATTACAGACAGTGTTTCTGACTGTACAACTGTCACCTCTTCTGTTGAATTTTGGTTTTTTCCTCCTTGTTGCTGCACATCTAGCCAGGATAAACCGAAGCTGCTTGAATTATGTGATATGTAAATCATAAGATACACAAGGTACACTGACCTATGTGACAGATGAGGGTATGTCCTGTCAGCGAGTCCCTTTCACTCTGCTCTGGAGTAGTTTTGGGGGGGGGGGGGGGGTGCAGAACATTTGCTCTTGGATACTTGATGGATGAGCATTTTTGTGCTGTATTTTACACGCCCTTCTAAGGTCTCATAGAAACAGGCTGGCTTCTCATACACCACCTTGGAAAATAACTGTAGTGTTACTCTTGACATAGCTTAATCCAATGACAGACAGTGACAGTTACCTCGAGTTAAATGGACAGCAGGGCCAAATCCACAGAATGGATGTGAAACAGACAAAATGCCAAAATAGAAAACTAAAACATAATAATTCAGGGGGAAAAAAAAAAAAAAAAGAAGAGCAAAAAGCAGTAAAGTCCAGAATAGTAAGTGTCATTAATCTTTTTAATTGTCCAAAAGCATTATATTGCTGTGATTGATGTAAAGAAGTCTGAAAATTTTTTACTTAAGCCATCAATTCTTACACAAATTAAATTAGTCAAATTCGGCTTCTCAACATGAAAGGGTACATGCATATGGCTTTTCTGCCAGATCATCGTTACTTTCTCTTTTATATCTTCAGACAGGATCTTTTAAAATCAAACATATGCCAACTACATCAAGAAGAGATCCAGAAAAAAAAAGAAGTAAATCCAAACCTCAAAGCATCAGAGATCATGCAAGAAGAAAGAAAGAGCTCTTTTCCTTCTCTTGTTTCCACAAGAGACATCACGCTGATCCAAGTCTCAAAAACCTCAAATGTATCTCTCTACAATCTGCACCTCCAGAGACCACAGGCCTCTAGCATGTTTCTAAGTATCCCCATGGAAATCAGCAGCCCACTGTGGTACTTAGGCTTTGAGAATATATGGCATCCTTTATAGATGCAATATATCAATTCATTTATCCAAAGTAAAAGCAAAGCTGGACTACACACTTTGGACAATCATTTTCCTTGGACTTTGCATTTCTACTAATGGAAAACTTATGTCATAAAACTGGTTTCAATTTATTAACTCTTAACTGCTGAGCAAACTACCAGTGATTTAACAGCGAGTTACCTAAAACGTTGTCATTCACTGAGCTGATTTCAGGATGGGTTATATATACATTAGCGTACAAATCCACGTTGTCCTTCTGCCCTAGAATCTTAGGAGTGTGTGCCAACATAACACGCGCACGGGCTCCAAATTCCATTCCACCCAACATTTGTCAGGATATGATAAAACAAACAGTAGTCTGCACAAACTCTACCCCCAAGTTAAGGAAACAAGCTGAATGTTTCACAGGAAGCGTACTGAAGACTGAAGAGTTTGCAGATATCTGGTAGCACCAGTACTTCTGGATAATATTTCTTAAATCTTCCAAGAGTACAATCTGTACAAGCATTTTCACATGATTTTTTTTCTTTTCAAATCGTAACTCCAGTTTCCAGGGTTGCTTTATTTGGCATAGCTATGAAATAGTATACTTAGTTCTGCAGAATTTCTGCAAGTTTTAAGCTCCATTTCAACTGAGGTCACATAGGCCAATTTGACCTCCGTTGTTGTCCTTCCAGTCTCTGCCTTCCTCACCTTGTCAAACATCGCGGCGTGCTACACCATCTCCCACAGACACCAACAGAAAATAACTAGGTCACCTTACTAATTTTTAATATCTCTTAGGAATTTGCACGGAGTGCAGGTGCAGAGGCGCTGGCAGCAGTGACAGCCCCCGTGAGGCGGTGGCGGGGCTGCTCCACTGGCCCCAGCGCAGGGCACAGCTGAACCCCACAGCCAAAGGCGGGCACCTCGGGGTGGCACAGAGCATCTTAGCATCACCTTTTCCAGTCAGTGCTACAAGACTCAACAATTGTCACTTGCAGGGTGGAGCTGTAGCACTGAGGGCCATAAGGATGATTTAATTCTGCTGTAAATATGACTGTATAAGCAAGACACAATGGTTTATCCACTATACTGTGGAATGCTTGAAAAAAAACTTAGAGAAAAACGTGTGTGTGGGATTGAGTTTTCCAGAACCATTTAGCTGTTGTTATTGTGTTAAAGACTGATGGTTATTGCTAGCAAGGCAAGCCTATTCAGAAAAGCTAGATTAAAGATGTAAAGTTAATTAAGATTGTTCATATAGTCAGATTCTGCTTGCTGTGCCACGCTGGAAGCCTGCTGGGCTTGCAGGTGTGACATCCTTAACTTACGTCTCTGTGCCAAATAACTCACTGATTTCAAGGTATCTCAAGACGGTATTTAATAAAGTCTTCAAGAGGACTCATCCAAGCTAAGGACTAAAAAGAGGCTGGGCACATATTTTAGTTTTCTCAAGTAACCCATCTCACCCCTTTACCTTTGCCTTCCCCACGCAGCAGCTGAGGATGTTGATCCCTGCGACACTCACTGATGAGGCTTGTAATCAAGAAGCGCTACACGGGGCTACAGAAGTCACCATCATTTTTGAAGGCAGTACTTCTTCTCTTTGTTCAAGCCTTTCACCATACAGAGGGATGAGCAGCACATGCCACTGCCGGGTTTATAAAGGCGCAATGACGTGCCATACGGCACGCGGGTACCAGGCCTCTCCTGGAAGCCGGCTGAGCAGCCTGCGTGCCAGAAGGCAATGCCGATCTGCAGCCAGGCTGGGCACCCACTCCAAGTGTTAAGCTCTACATTTCAAACACGGCTAAAAGTCCATGAATAATTTAGTCTAGGAGGTAAACGTTACTCAAGTATTTCCTTCTTGGGCAGTAATAATGTGCATACATTTCTCGCTTGAGTTCAAAGCGAGAAATCCGTAACATCCTATTTTAGTATTTAACAGGACTAACATGTCTCATGACTGAGTCTTAAAATACTGCCTTCCACTGAAACGGCTTAACCTGTACTCCAGCAGTGGTGCCTACTCTGTAGCCTTCTACTTTGCCATAGAAAGAGGGAAATAAAACTTTGGCCTTCCTACCAATCACAGAATTTTCTTAAACTGCTACGTTCATTCAGTACTGGCTTTCCATTACAAATTGCCTTCCAATTTCTAACATGTTTTAAGAGGGGTGTTTACTCAAGATACACTGTTCTAAAGTTTAGTTAGAAACAATGCTTCCTTAGTACATACTACCTAACCTTAACTTCGCTATTTTAACCCAACAGCTGAAAATAATTAAGCCAACACAAGAAATCAATAAACACAACTGAGTCAGAACCTTTTTTTGGTTTTATACTATCTCGGAGAATGTCACTTCATTGCCAAGTTCTCCACTAATGGCTGCTTCAGTTTTGTTTTTCCCCAACTCCCCAGTAATTTTAACAAAACTCTAATCCTTTATATTCAGAAGAGGCAATGGCTATCCGGTTCAATACCAAACAAATTTGTAGAGACTTCATTTGCACACTACCACATGAGACATGCCAGTGGGTGGAGGTAGCCTGAGAAGAAACTCCAGTATAGGTTCTGAAGTTGCAGAACCTGCTCTGGCAGTGGAACGCGTCAGGCATTTGATATAGGTCTGAATCTCATTAGGTAGTAATATATGGTTCAGAAG
Source organism: Falco naumanni (assembly GCF_017639655.2). NCBI lineage: Eukaryota > Metazoa > Chordata > Aves > Falconiformes > Falconidae > Falco > Falco naumanni. The sequence goes on along the minus strand of NC_054056.1, from coordinate 110,535,597 downwards.
TCCAAAATCAAAACCATCAACTGTATGTGTGTCTTCCATAATAACACTACTGACACTTAAAACCTGTGTTTACATTTTCACAAACAACTAGTCCCAGCATCTGAACACAAAAGGTTCACGTTAAACTTGCACTGTCAATTTTACTGCTCATTTCACTTAAAGTACAAAAGTTATGATATATTCTCAATGATAATTTTTATGCATTTATCAGAACCACATCCAATACATGCGACATAATGCAAAGTGCCTGTTACTGCTCTATGAGCAGACACCCCATGTTCATAGTCAAAAGCAGTTGTGAACGTTCTGATACTGAGGCCCAGCCATCATAAGCTTACAGCTTGTGAGACATCATCAATCCCACAGATGGGGTTTTAATCAGCACTTAAAGATGTAACTACAGGGCATGCAGAACCTTTTCTTGAACACAGTGTTTAGTCCCCAGTCACGCCTCATCTCTCCATCCATAAGGAAGCCTAAAAACAAAGTTACCCGGTCAGTCTGGCTGCACTACTCCACTTGCTCATCCATGAGGAGGATCCAAAGCAAGTCTTGGTCCCAATCCACTGCCCAGCTCTCAACCATTTTCAATAGCTGGCTTTTACCTCTAAGTAAAACTGTATTATACACTGCTATCAACTTCCCCAGACCTTTCTCTGGCTAGCTAAGATTTCACTGGTCCCTGCTCTTAGCCTCCCTTGTGGACTTGGTTCTTAGTGCGACTAGCTTGCAGAACACCACTTGTGAAAGGTTGACAAGCAAAGGTAAATTCTCCAATTTACCAAAACGAGGACAGCAGCAGCACAGAGCGTGAAGGCAATTGGCATGACATCTGTCTAGCTTGACTGAATCTAGATTTTTATAAAAGTCTTTCCACCCAAATAGGAGCTTCTGCATGTGCTCAAGTCAGGTAGTAGATCTACAAAATCTCTTGCATGGTATAAGTATTCCCACTGCCTACTTTTGATGCTATTAATCTGAAATCTAACAAAGTTGGGGACCATGCTGAAACACAGAAGTTTCACTAAAGGTCTACTTTCCTGGTCTAATACAGAATTGGCAAAATGAGATAGAGCATAGACTGCAGATCTGATTAAAGAAAGTAATCCCTTCTACCTCTGCCTTAGTGCTGAGCTGGATCAGCAAACTAAACACGTTCTTATAACTGCACGACTGCTAAATCAGGTACAGTGGAAGCAGAAGAAACCCACAGCTGGAGGTGGCTGCTGCAGCAGTGTTCAGGGAAGCTGTTCTTTCAACACAATAAACAGTAACACCACAATAACCAACTTCACAATAGCCCCCAAATTTTCCGTTCAAATGTTCACAGCTGGCTAAGTCAGAGCTAACACTAAAGAGGTGAGGAAGTAAAACACCTTTATCAAGACAGCATATAGAGTACTCTAGTATCAATGTACACTGTGAAAAGCGATGCAAAAATCTTTCACATGGCAACATGGATCTGAAAGCCTAAGACTGCTTTAAGTAAAGACTAACAAAGGAATCTGACAGCTAAGGAAAAACAGACAAGGATCACTTTACTCCTTTAGATAAGCACAGTCACTTCCAGCATTTCTTCACTGATAGATACAGGGAGGGGGAGAGGGGGAAAGGGAAGTGGCTGACTCAAGGATGCAAGTAAGGCTTTGAAAAATTGCAAGATCATGAAAACTAAATAAAACAGATTTGTGAAAAAGGCATACAGTGATACAAAGTGGTATCTTAAAAGGCAATTAAAAAGAGATAATCTGCTCACTTGAGAAATGTGTCTATTTTTTCTGTTGTCCATCAATTTTGACAAAGTTACAAGCCACATACTCTCATTCAGAAACCAAACTCATCAGCACACATAACTGAATTAAAACCAAATAAGAGTATCAAAGAAGCCATGTTTACAAAGGAAAACTATATCAAACTAAGGCTTCACACTGTACGTTTGACAACCAACTTTGAATTTCACAGTACTCAGAAAATAAGGAGGAAAAATAAAAAGCTCTTAACGCTGCACTAACCACAGATGTCTGGCAATGTTAGCAAGCAAAATTGAAAAACCCGAGCCCAAAAAAACCCGGTACTTGCCTGATTATTTATTATTTTTTTTTTAAACACAGTTTTAACATATAATTTTATTATAATAGAAATAATTCCATTATACCTATTGAAAACTCTCTGTAGTTTCAATTGCATAACTTAATCATCCTCTGGTCTTAGCTCTGTACAAAGACCATGCACAGTACAATCTGCTGGTGCAGTCACTATCTGAACACTGGGAATAGATGCTTATCCAAAACAAGTCAGAGGCTCATCTATCCCCAGAATATGAGCAGGATAGTAATTCTCCATAGAAATAACGTGGCTTTCAGTGCCAATTCAGTATTTTTGTTTCTTCTGCAGCATTACCTTTATTACAGCATATTTCAGCTGTCTTCCACATAAACCTTCCTTTCAGAGAACATGGAAACATGGCACAGAAAACTCTCAGAAGAGTTAAATATAAATGAGTCAGCCACAAGACATTAGAATTTCCTCATTTATTTTAAGCATACCATACTCCAAGGTATCCCAAAAGATTAGCAACAAAAAGACAAAGGACACTTTTTAGTCTGCCCTACGACCTTCACCAGGGCCCCGTTATTTATAACCCATACTGGTATTCAGTGGGGGAAGGACACATTGAAGGCAAAAGTAAAGGTAGCCAATATTTAATCCTGTTGATTAATCATCAATTAATGTTGAAAATGTTTTTCATTCTTACTATTTATTAGTATGTGTGCCATTGGCATAAAGATTGTTTAGTTATAGTTTAAGCATAAAAGAAAAAACCTTCTGAAGTTTATCTGTGAAGCTCAGATTGAGCTGAGTAATTCGGAAGGAATTTCAGAATGGCACTGTTTTCAGGAGGCATTCTATCCAGTATCTTTGCGAAAAAGACATGCTTCAATCCTCTTTCCTGCAGTACAGACAAGAAATAATTCTGTTCTTAGGTATGATAAATCATACTTGTCTTGATTATTAGCATCTTATTAGAGGCAAAATATACTGAAACTAGGGTACATCTGCAGCAGAAGAGAGCAGAAACAGCAGGACAGCCATGAACAGGCAGAGCCAAGGTAAGCAGCTGGAAGAAGGGTAAGGACAGCAACTGCTTAACCTTGGCTTGGTGCAGCCAGAGCAGCTCACATAGTTAACTTCAACCAGTGTAGACTTCTTTCATTTAAGAAAAAAGCCAAAAAAAAAAAAAAAAAAAAGATAGTAAGAAGTAGATTAGGTCTGTAAAAATTGCAAAAAGCCTTTGACAAAAGGTGTAGGATGAATTGGTCAGGGACACTGGAAGCCAAAGGGGTGAGACACATTAGGCGTGTTGGTGACCATTACACATGACAGTCCGAGCAGTCTATTGCTCAGGATGTTCTTGACTGAATGGGTTCTGGGAACCAAAAAGCATACCAGGGAAATCACTACCATTACGGCCTGGAGGGCACTGTTATCCCAGTCTGTCTGTGCCTGTTCCCCCTCCCCTTGGGCATCCCCCCACCTGCCCACAGCCCAGGACCCCATTTCAGCTCTCCCAGGGCCATCACTCTGCCTCAGCAATGCTGCAGCAGGGCTGGTCTCCAGCTCCCCATGATCCTGCCCCACACCACACTGATTCTTGCAATGTTCATTTATTAATGCCAAGATTCTTCCTCTGACTCAATTCATCACCTGTACAGAAGGAAGGACAGAGGAGGGCACTATGCTTGCATTAATATTCTGGCATATGACACCAGATCTTCACCACACTTACTACAACGTCACGTGAGCACCATGAAACACTCAGTGTAACCTCAGTAAAGCATCTCTGCTTCTTAATCCCAATTTAACACATATGTTAATTAAGCAGCACTGGTGGGAACTAAGAGAAGCCACACCAAAGTAATATGAAAAATAATTTATCTAAAACGATCCAACAAAAAACATTGTTAAGCTTTGTAATAACAGAGAGTTGTTAAAAGTTCAGAGATGACATATAAGGTGGTACAATTGCCTATGGTGACATAACTGCAGAGATTACAGAAGAATCAGCTCATTACCTTAAAAAATGCAGTCAAGAATTGGGTTGGTAACATGGGGATGAAACTAGAAATCCAAATGGGGCTGTCAACTGGTCTGAGGGTAATGGAAAACATACGCCAGGCTCTGTAGTCAACAGGCTAAGGTCCAAGCATACTATCTAAAAGCTCCTTCTGGTTCTCTCCTTGCACAAACTTTCACTCAATTATTCATTTTAACGGTTTTTGCATCATCCTGAAGTCAACTACACCAACTATGCAGTGCAATGAAAATAGATGGCCCAATTGGCTACACTTAAGGGTTAGCACCTTACTTCTAGTGACTTTGAAAGATGTGACCCGTTTAACCGAATGAAATTAAGCAGAGATCCGAACAGCAGCCTTTATGGCAGACCTGTTAGGCCAGAGTGTCCAAACAGAAGTGAATACTTTTGTCATTGAACGAAATACAACTCAACTTTTTCCAGTTCTTTCAGGTTCTCTGGTTTGCTTCATTTTGCTGAAAGCAGTCATCACTGCTAACTTGTTTCTGTGAGAACTACTCCAATTTCTTGACCACAATCTGTATGACAAGAAACATTCTCAAGGCAACTTTCAAGTGTGGAGAGATGTCTGACAGTTTAGCCATTTGGGACTTACTTTGCATCTTCCTGCATATGCTCCAACCTGTCTGATGATTTCTAGCAACTAAGTTTAATGAAATTTACAATCATGTTACTTAGGTTTTTGCTAGCAGACAGAGCAAGTCTGGACTTTTGTATGCAAAAGTAGGGCACGGAGCAGAGAAGTTCTGTCTTGAGAATTGACAACAGTTGTGCATTTCCTCCCACTCCTTTCTTTTTGAGAAAATCTTATCTAGTGCTATTTAGCATCTTTCATGCCTAAGTGCTTCCTTAACTAGTAAGCATCTACTTTTGTAGTTGCAGGCAATAGCAAGCTGCCTTTAGTTTCCAGGGAAGCGTATAGTTTACATGAGCCAGAGGGAAACACCTGCATCTCTCTGGTCTTAGTATGCCCATGACTGTGTATCAGATCAAAACATAGCTGATGTCAAAGACACACAGGTGCAGGAAGCTTGCTGCAGTGTTCATTTCCACAATATCCTTTTAAGAGGAGAGCTTATCCTTTGCTAGCTACACTTAGAAGACCTGCTAACAGCTCATATGATTATTTTTTTTCAAACATATGTTTTAACTAAATGCCACTCTAAAATTACTGTTTGATAAATACTGTATGCTATGCCAAGAACCTGACTTACTCCTCTTAAGATTTAGTCTTCAGAAACCATCTGTACCGTGACAACAAGGAGCAATACTGCTGTCCAACCCAGTTAGAGGTTTTGCTGACTTACCTCATTCTTCAGTATGCTAGTCAGTGCTACGTTTGGGGAAAAGTCCATGAACTAAACCACTGCTCTAACACAGAAAGGGCCTTCAAAATCTTTCAAGATACTCTTTCTACCAGTTCCTGTATGAACTCTTGTACTAGTATGTAGTGCAAATCAGAATTAAATTGAAATGCAAAAGTAATTCTGTGTTTCAGGGACTAATTGCCAATGGGATATGTATTAATACTGAAACACAAGCACTCATTTACTAAAGCCAGTTTCTCCAAAACTACACAACATACTGAAACTAACACCAAAGCAGCAGCGTCTCAAACGTTAGCAGAGTATTTCCTTAGGTACCCTTTACCTTCATTAAAGGAAATATAAGGCTAACATTTTTCTAAACATAGGTACAAGCCCTACAGCAGCAGGAAGATCATCACAGTCCTACACCAGGCTGAAACAACCAAGCCCACTCACTCTGTCCAGGGTGTACACCAAGTACCCAGACCAGGTCCCAGCACAGCAGCAGTCCATGTAACAATTACCCTCCCTGCACTGGTGGCGAGCAATACTTGCAGCACAAGTGGAGAAGATCACATTCTTGCACAGTATGTGCCTCGGCACAAAATCTGCTATAATAGCTCATGCCAGCTCCAGAAGCATTTTAAACCAGACAGGCCAATTTTTCTACTTGTGCCAATAATTGCACATTTATCTTAAATGAGCTACCAGAGGACCTGACTGAAGGCAAGAACACTTAAAAATCACCACAGCTGTTTTCCTGCTGTCTACCATAACCTTTGTCAAAAAAAGTAGTAAACTTTATTAGACGTTACTTGCTCAAAACATAAGCAGTAACTGTTGGAGGAGAAAGGAAAAAAGGAAGGAAGGAAGGAAGGAAGGAGTGAAGATTAAAAGAAAAAAACCCTATGCCTATGTAAAATTTTGGGTAGCAGAGGTGAGGTTATATAAAAAAAAATATTTTCAAAAAGGTCTCCTATGATTCCAACAGAGTGGAACAGATGTTTGTACTAATGGAATGATCATACTACACCTCTGAAAAAAAAATCAAAATCTACCAAAAGGAAGTTGCCGTAGGAAAATAACTAAGAGTTATAGACGTTAAGACACCACTGTTTCTTTTCAACAAAGATTCCTGCTGCAACTTATCAGCACGGCACAACTAGCAATTCATAGTTAAACCAAAGAAAAAATGCTATTTGAACATCCATGCTGACTTGAAAAACTCAGTGAGGGACTTCATTCCTGCATATGAATGCACACACAGAGATGCATACAGTCAAGAAAAAAAAAAAATGTAATAGTGTTCCCATTCTTAAGATCACTTCAGAAATGGAAGTGTACAATACAACAAATGCACCGGTATTACTACTTTGAAATTCATTATTTGTATTTCAGATGTCAATGAACAGCTCTGAGCAAGCTGTCTCAGTGGTTACTTCCTAAGATGCAATGCTCCTTGACATTTTCCTTTGCAATACAGCACACTTTGCTGAAGTAAAAGTCTGATTTGACCTACAATAATAAAATCCAAATTCAGAAAGCATCACCGTAAAAATCTAAAGCTGTATACAGAGGCTTCTATTAATGACAAACATCTTTAGAAAATATGACCAAATACATTTTGAACCTGATACTAAAGCACTTGAAATTATACATAACTATTGAAGATCCTTTGCCAAAGTGTTTTTGGCACACAAAGGCAGAGTTTGATACTGAGCATGTGTCCACTGGACTGGGTCAGACAGAAAGGTTGATCTGTCTCCAAGCACTGGCTGACAGTGCCAGACAGCAGACACCTCTTTGGCACATTTGTAGTATCTGACTCTGAAGAAAAGCACACCTCTCTGAGAGGACTACTATCGTGCCCTTGTCATTTTCTCTTACCTTAAAACCATGCAACAACCATTAGTAAATACCTGTTTGAAGGGGAACCTTTAAGGAATCCATTACATAAAGCTCGCTAGGATGACCTCTCACTATGTAAAACTAATCCCTATTTCAGAGGGATAAACCTCAGCCTCAGTTTTCATTCTCCTGCTCCACTGGCTTACAACAGTGCAGACTAACCTTTCTTAAGCATTTTATCAGTTGTGCCTATTTTGGAAAGGGAGACTGCTAAAACGTATCTTACAGCAAGAACTAGCATTGCATGCACTGTTCACTGTAAAAAGCAACATAATAAAAACCATCCCCAGGCACTACCTCACACAAGGGAGGTACAACTGGTTGAATCAGACTTACGGTTTACTGTTCCCACCCTGCCAGTTGGTCAACTGAAACAAACCAGCCAAACAGCTCTTCCTTCACAGACTTCAATTCCATCTATGCCCTCGTGACATCCATAGGCACTTTCCCAAGTGCCTGGCTCATGAAATCGCTAAAGCTACTTCCCCCTTTGCCTCTCTTAGCTGACGTCTGAAAGACTCGCATTTTGCCAAGTAGATAGGCAAACATCTGTCAAGCCAATAGTACTAAATACTACCTGTTCACTGTCTTCAGATACCCATCCGACTCATTCAAGACACAAGACAACAAGCTCTGGAGGACTGGAATTTTATTCTGTTGCATTCCAGCAACAAGAACAACCAGCATTTTAATTCTGGAAGAGTCCAAGGAAAGCTTTTTTCTCCTATTGCTGGCAAGGGCAAGCAGTTAATCTTCTATTTTGCACTGAAGAGTAGAGAATAAAATCTTCTCTGCAAGTTGATCAAGTACCCACCACAGTGGGTAAAACAAACTGCCAAGTGACATATAACAGGATCCCTGCAAAGGAATGCAAGGTCATGACACACACCATCTTCCATAATGATTTATTCCTTTTAAAAAGTTGTAAAAATCAGGGGATAAAGTAGGTGGTCGTGTCACTCTCTTCACCTAACAAGTCTGCACCAATACAGTGCACTAAACTAGACGGATTTTCATGACAGAACTGTCAAAATGCACAAGAGTATCAGTAACTGATGGATGACTGAGCTGTGTGCTTGCGAATGGCTACTTACTACTTCTCCTGCACAGGCAGGAGGAAGAGATTCAGTTCACTGAAAATTTTACAGTACTGCAGATAAGCTTCTTTGTTCCCCATCTGTTCATACCCTCTTCAGTCTTTGTTCAAACTGGAAGAACACCCTCCAGAGAGCACAATCCCCAGGGTGCATCAGGTTTCTGATCAACACTGGCTGCTTGGTCAGACTTTGCCTGTAGAGAATATTTTAATTACATCATGCTGGAATTTGGCAAGAGTTCTGGCATTTAATTAAAACAGCTGTTTTTTGAAGCAAAGCTCACAGCAGGGCAGACCAAGAGACACAGAGACCTTATGACGTGCCTCATAGCAGCTCTTTCCCTATGGCCCAGTACCGCCTTTGTTCTACCAGGAATGCAACATTTCAGATCACTGGGTGCCTAAAATCAGGATAAACTGGGTAGTCTACACCCAGGAGTACCAAGAGCCACTCACATTTTCCAAAAAGAGTGAAAACCATAGTTGAATGACTTCAAGCAAGTGAAAGCTGTACAGCCAGTACTAGGAAAAGATGGTCTGGTCCTTCCAAATTGCCTTCTCCTATAAGAAAAGGTCTACAGAGTAGCCATGCCTACACATTTCCCTCAACACTTACAAAAGTAAGGGCCAACGGGAAGATAACAAAATAGCAAGCACGACAGTCAGGATTTTGCAGGTACTTTTACCTACAAAGTTACTTTTTCCTCTATGAAAGGCCAGCACCACTGTAACAGTTTAAAGACCTCTTGCTTTAACACAGCATCCTTACCCCTGCTGCCAGGTCTGAAAGCTAATTGTAAAACTTCATTCCTGTGATGAAGCAATACAACAACGTCTAGTTTCAGCCTTTTACTTTTTTCTCCCATGACAGACTTTTATCCCACTGAACGTTCGTAGAGGGACCAAGGATGACTCCCCAGAAGCACATAGAGAGTAAGCACATCTGCCCTGAACATCTGTTCTACCTCTGGGAGACAAGACAGGTTTCTAGTTTCACAGTCCTGAACGTAACGGTCTTAAAAGGAAGCCTACATGGAAAGCAGAGTTCCCACTTTCTCCAGGCGCTCTAATAGCCATTTCCTACAGATGTTCTGGCTTAAATAAATACTGCCATCCTGGCCTTCTAAATAGGATCTTTTACTCGGGTTCTAGTATTCTTTTATTAAAAATACTTTCCCTGATGTACAGTAGCCTTTCCCTGCCTCCAGCTATATGCTATGCCATGCCACACGGACAATCCACGGTCAGTTTAGACTCAAGCAATACACTCCTGATCCCCCTCCTCAGCTGCCTCCAATCAATGAGATTCCTACTAAAAGTTTTACCATAATGGTCTCTCCCTGCTCTACTCAGCATTTTGCATCACTGAGATGGAGCAATTTCTACTTTCGCCACTTCACAGCGTTCTGTCACTGTAGTATGTTATAGTCCTTTAGCAGTAGGGGTGTTTCCCATCATTACTCACAGATTGCTGGAGCTCATCTAGTTTAAAGTCAATAACGAAACTGCTAGTCTAGACAGGCCTCTGAGGGAACAGCACCAGTAATACCCTCCTGAAAACAAATTGTTATACTCTTCACATCAGCCAGGCTTTTGTTCCCTCAAAGACAACCTCATTTCAATCCCCACTTTTCCCCCCAACAGGCAGCTGTACCAGAGGATTTAATTAAACCTACACAGCCAAGGCTAACACACTTGATGTAATCAGTTATCTTATATTTCAACTAGAAACAACCCTCCTTTGCCAAGATAGCATCTCTCGTCTGAGTTCACATTTAACTTTTCTACTTGATCTCTCGCTTTTAGAAATGCACAGAACTGAAGAAGCTGAAAATCAAGCCAACTACCTGAATCAATTGTTTCCCATTGAGTACTTAAATTTCTCCTTCTCTGCTTAAACCATCACCATCTGCTTCCCAACCTGAAAGGCTACCAGAGAAGTGCAGCTGTAAGTTTTGGGTTTCTTTGCAGTTGTTACCCTATAGTAAAGGGATCTTTGGCCCTCAACAACAGCAGATCAGCACCCCAGGCACCAAGGGGATTCTGAAAGAGGGCTGAAGGGTTACACAGACAAACCGCATGTGAATCTTGTTTCCTTAAGCCTTTGAAATGCCTGTGACAGGCAGGATCTGCACAGGCTGGCCTCGCTGCTTGAGAAGATTTGGACTACAATGGCAGTAGCACTTGCACACTCAGAGGCTAATGCCTCATCCCAGGAGACAGGTCTGCAGGGACTACTGGTGGTAGGGGAGAAGGAGATAAGGCAGCAAAGAGCTGCAATGACCCTGCAGGTACTGGCCAGTAGGAAAGACACTGTCCTTTGAAGATGCACTCCCTTGCTGAAGCAAGCATTGAACATAAAAAAACCCTAAGGCAGAGCTTCCCTTCACCTAAGGAACCAAAACTGACGGTAGGTTTGGCTTTGATAAAATTTTACACTAAAATTCAACTAGACAAAAAGAAAACATAATCCAGTAGCATCATGTTCCACATAACAATAAACATTACCATGAGCATTACAAAACCTTACAGCTTCCTACCTATGAACTATCAATCATTAAACTTTCTTTGGTGGGATTTGGAGAGAAAAGGAGGAGTAAGACACCAAGTATGTGACAGATCCATTCAAAGGTCTCCTCTCCCTTTACCAATCTTCTTACCATCCAATTAAAAATAGTGTAACAGTTGCCAAGTAAAGATTTATAGGGCTGATTTATGGTCAAACCCCATAAAAAAAATGAACTTAAAAGTTCAAGTTAGTCAACTAAGACTCATGCTGGCACATCTGAAAATTGAAAGCTAAGCACCCTCAAAAAAACAAACTCCATCAACAAAATAAAAAAAATACAGACAAACTGGTAACAGCAATAATACCTCCAGCTAAAATAACTGAAATGCTATGAAGGTCAAGCTACTTTTTTAAGTCTAACCACATTCTCAAGAATACCTGATCTTGGTATACAAACACTGTAGTGCTCCAAATGTACAAAAAACTTTGTAGGTTTGGCCACAAGAACACATTAAATAGAGCAGTTTCCAGACAAGGTACCTTACAGGGAAGATATGGGGAAGATAGGAGGTTGGACTATCTTTACAAGCACACTGCATATTCAAATGAAACTTTATGTGAATTGGGAAGCTTTTAAAAGTTTCTCTGCTGTATACAATAGCTACAGCACAGTATTATAAATTGTTCGCATGCCAAGATTGGATTTCTATAGGACACAGTAGCAAACAATTTCAAATTTAATCCCATATGAAATACTAGATTTTAAGTTCTTTAATATAGTCATTTTGAACTCTGAAGAGACAGGCTTTAAAAAAGAAAAAAGGGGGGGGGGGGGGGGGGGGAGGAAGACAAAAATCCAGCTACCTCAAGGCTGTCAACATTCATACAACTATAATGATTTCAAAGCACAGTTAAAGACACCTTTGCGAGCTGGTATGCATTGCAAACACAATTTCTACTGTCAAGATTAATAACAGCAGATTATTTTTCTCCATCTGTTAGAAAAAATACTAACTGTATTTCCTGGGTCATGGCTAGGACTACGCCAGTAATTTCCATTATAAGCATGCAAGAGGCAACGGGAGTACTTATGACCCTTAAACACGTTTCTGTACACCTGCGTTTTAGATGATGCTTCTGGAATGCGTTTCCGTCAGAGACCACTACTAACTTGCTGTGTCCAGAGTAAAGAGAAGTACTGTGGAAGGCAGGCAAGACAGAGCGCAGCTGAATTAAAACAAAGAAACACTTTTGCCTATACAAAAATTTACACCACTTGGGGCCAGCAAGGTAGAGGTGTCAGATCTCACCTCAGAAAGTTCCTCCTATCTCCCTTCATCAAAAATGTGTGTAACTACATATGTACTGGTAAGTGATATACATTGTTTGGGTACCTCACAATATACCTATATTCTTTCAATTAGTACTTACATCTCGTCCAGGATTCTTAAAGAAACATTTAAGTTTCTAGCTATGACGAGTCACAGTAGAAGCTTCACGTCACTCATTCCCTACCAGGTTTCCAAACTCACTCAGAAGTGGTAACGATGGCTCTTCGCGTTCATTGTCAAGTTTTATTTTGAACATAAAGAATCTATATATGCTTATTTTTCTTTCATGTCAGAGGTTCTGGTAGTTTCATTAAAGGATAGCAATTTTTAAGCAGACCTTTCTAAACCATAACCAGGCTACTACTATTTGCCAACTACTGAGAGTATTACGATGACTTCACAGTCTACATATCCTGTAGGAGCTCTGCAACACCACTCGCATTAAAAGCTACCCAAGGATACCTGTATGGAAGTGAAAACTGTTGTAATGACTGCTAAGTGTTCCCTGTAACTATTCTGACTGCCTAGCAGACCTGCTTCAGAAAAACATACTAAGACAGAGCCCTCTGACACATTTGTGAATACTGGAGTCCATGCAGTTACCCATATCAACATCCTGATGTGCAAGCAAAACCATATTAAAAAAAAAAAAAAAAAAAGAGAGAGGCAACCATGATTACTAGACAGTATTTGATGCATCGGTCCATTGTGAGACTGAAAAAGCAAACCCCTGGGAATAACAGCAGCTTATTATCAGGGCTTAACACAGACAACTGGTAGCTCAAATAGCAGAGGTCTTAACCAGCCTAGGCAGACTGCTAAATCTTCTGGGTCCTGTACCTGCTGCACATGATTTGTACAAAAATATGAATAGAAACAGAAAAGTTATGACAAAAACAAGCCTCAATGCATGGACCCTCTAACAGAAGGCACAACTAAGCAGAAAAGAAAAGAATTTATACAATTTGCTGTTAAAAACAAGCAAAGTATTTACCTTGATTTTCTCATGACAGGAAGTCTCAATGCCTGCTTGGAAAAATTTCTGAAGACCTAGCCACACTGGGAGCACACTGTTCTATCTACTGAGGCTGTCATTTTCCATGTGTTTCTTAACAATTTTGGACTTGTGTATGAAGTAAGAGCCACATCCTACTATTAAATTTTTGGAACTTAGCTTGACAATTCCCTTAGCGGTTTTTATTAAAACATCTATTTTATTTTTTTCATATGAATCAATGACTGGTGAATCATGCAAGTACTTTGGCTTTTAATAAAGACATGATATTTAACTAATAATTAGTTGGATTGCCTCTGTATTTCCAGAATTGCATAATCAGCAGTATACCTAAACTTCAACACATGTTGATCAAAAAATTCCTCAGCCTTAAGTTTCTTCTCTGCTTAAACTTCTGCAGAACAAGTTTTCCTGAAGTGGGTTCCCCTCAACTTGAATCACCTTGTAGAGCTGCTTGCTAATTTAGGATGGGGAGGGCCATGGCATACCAGACAGTCAGTGTTTCCAGGACATGGCTGCTCTGTTTAAGCCAGAGCATTAACACAGATTCCCCAACGTGGGAAGCAGAGCCACGTTGACATGCCTGCGGGTATCTGACATCCAGCTACCAGGAGCTGTTACTGCCAGAAGACACGAAAAATGAACAGCCAGGCCAATAACAAGAATACTCCATGGAGAAGAGCAGCAGATGCCGACAGAATTCATCTTTTATTAAAGTACCCAAGTATTTAGAGCACTTGGCATTCTCCTTTGAAGAGTATAGTCCAGGAGAGAGCAACAGTGCTCATTAGGTCTAAAGAGAAATATGACCTACAGAATAAGTCAGAAAAAATTAAGCCATTACTACCAGACATTTGTTCAGATATGGAGCAGTCTACCTTGCGATGGGAAAGAACCTCAGTCCTATATTAGTCCTGTATTGCAGGAAATGCTCACCATACAAAAAAACAGCGTTCAGGAAAAGCAAGCCTAAGCAGGATTAGATAATTACAAACAGAGAGACATGCAAGCTATGCAGCTTTCAGTCAGAGCTGTTATCAAGCTACAAGATCTGCTTTTTGCAGGATTCAGCCAATAATCACAGATAGTAAATGTGTCCATTTGCCAGTGTTCTATCCTTACCAAGAAGGAAACATAGGCTTCACAATCCTGTTCTTAAATCCCTGGAATGGCTTCAAGTCCATAAAGGAATTCTGCGCAAGTGATTTGAAATTCACAGGCCAGATCAACCTTCAAAACTTTTGCTGAAGAAGTTATGCCCAATAGCAACAGCATTTCTTCCGATGCAAAGCTTCTACGTGGATGAGAATCTCAGTTTAGACTGTTATAGCAGCAATAAATGGATTCTCCAATGGTACTTTATCTGACTTGATGAAACCATTACAGACTATGTTTGAAAATGTCTTTTTCCCCACATAAACCAAACTAAAATTAAGAGGGCTTATAGCTATAAAGAGCTGGTAGATTAGCTCTCACAATGTGCTCACCCTCAGTATTAAAGGTAGTCTCAGTGTTCTGAAGTAGAGACTTCCAGAAGAACAAGCATGCCTTCTGCATGCAAACAGAGGCTTAGACTTGTAGACAAAGTCACTCTCAGTGAAAGTTGCCCCAGTCAGACCCATCAAGTCCAAGCCAGGGCTTGGAGCTACAGCAGTCCCATGTGATACGGCAAAGTATTTGAGAAAAAGCTATTTCAGGGTAAGATGAACTCAAGCAACGATATGCTTCAAAGCTTTTACTGTAAAAATGTTTTGTAAAACCCATCCCTTATTGAGAGCTATTGAAAACAGATGAACAATAAAAATGCTTATGCAGGAAAAATAAAAAAGCTTGGAAAAAGGCAGCTTTAGTTCTTATGGTCCATAAATCCAATACTTAGGCATGTACTATACACGTGACAAAATTGAAATTCCAGAACCCTAGAACGGTCCTTCATAGTTCAACACAAATTCATGGAGCTTCAATTAATTTTATCATCTTGAAAGGAGGAATTCACTCAACTAGGTTAATACATTTTCACACAACAAGGCTGCGCTTTTGGAGTAAAGCTAGAAAAGCAACATTATACAGCAAGGAAAAAACAGGCTCACCCTCTCTAACGAAATTTCTCATATTGCTGCTGCTCTGTGGGGCTCAACCACAAGGTGTCAGAAACAAACATTTTCAGGTAAGTGTAGGCATGCGCGATCACAGTTTGCAGGCTTCCATTTTTGAACACAAAATATGACTACAGCTTTTTACTTCTCCTGACTACTGCAGTCAGTACAATTGTAACATTTCAAATAAGCAGCAGTGAAGAGCTAACAAGAAAAGCGCACCTACATATCTCATTTCTGCTTCAGATATCAGTCCCACTCCTAAAGAAAAGGATTCTAGCTTTCAGGTTCTGTCAAATAACTTTTCGTGTGATTTCATTTAAACTATTCTTACTTTGGGATTCGCTAAGGGTTGCTGTGGAGGATAGCAACCAGGCCAGAGGGATCTCTTGTTTCAGCCAGTACACCTATTTCAGCCTCTGGGCAAAGGTACTTCCAACGCCTTTAGAGAGAGAAACCTTGTGCATACAGCCCTTTTCTTCCAATTCCTACTTCTGCCACTGTTGATAACTGCCATTAAGATTTTAATTTAAAACATGAAATCGCTGGACACACACACAGTCACTATACAAACCCCGAGTGCTCCGTCTTGAGAGATCAGCTCCACAGTCAAAGTGCAGTATTTCTTAAGATAAGAGCAAAAAATAGTGTTAAACTCCATGACAGAAACGTAACAGCACAACACACAGAGTCTCTCCCTGATGGAAACCCATGCAAAAAGGTACTGCTCTGAAGGACAATCTCAGATGCCCACGTGTCACAGGGAAGGCAAGCAGTCCCACAGCAACACTCTCTCACAGGTCAAGTACATGTTTGGGGTTAGCAGAAAGCACACCAATTAATCCCAAGGAATCAGTCACTGTTTGAGGTTAGTATCAACCAAAAATAAAGTCTAAATAGCATTTTTACACCACACATGTGGCAACAACATTTTAAGAGAAAAGTGTTACTTTGTTACAAACGAGGCATAAAGTACTTTACAATAATTTATTTTATTGTCATTAAGTATTCAAAGAAGCAGAAACTCTAGTGTGTATACTATGGCCACTTGCCCAGGTTTAAGTTTTACATTTATTTTTTTGTTTATGCATCTGTTTAACCTAAAAATCGAACAGTTCAAGGCTACAAAAAAACAGAAGGCCAAAAAACTTTGCCTTGAACTTGCAGACCTGGTAGGTCATTTATCTTTAGAGCCACAGAGATAGAGTTTTCCCAAGATTGGAGATTCCCAATTCGTCAAGGCAGTACAGGATCATCCAGTATTTTACATCAGTTTCCTCACACTTAGGCAGAACATCTGTCCTTAGCATCTTCCACTACCATCTGCAGCTCCTAACTAGCAAAAGGAAAATCAAAACCATTTATTCTACTAAGTGAAAATGGAAGAAAATCCTGCCTACAGGCTTGCCTGCAGCTCTGGTGCCTACTTGAGAGCTCACCTACAGAGCCAGGAGGTTTTGCAAAACAGAGGTTTCTCCCTTTTCTACTCAGTAATCTGGCTCTGAATCTCTGGCTTCATTTCCCCCTCTGCTTTTCTGGAATGAAGGAGCCTTGATCCAGTTCTGTCACTAGATTTATGAGAAATGTGCAACAGAGACCAAGTGGGCAGCAAAGCCCAGTTCTGTCACTCCTAAATTTTCCTTTGCTTCAGAGGAGTTTGCTGGCTGCTATAATTTTGTTGGCCTTTCTTATTTCCTGTGCCTCTCACAGACAATAAACAGAAATATTCCAGACATTACTTTTTGTCTGGATCCCAAAAAGCATTTTCAAAACAACACAAGCCCTTGCAGTGCCCACTCTCCCACACTCCTCCTTAAACTACACAGCAGAGGACAAATACTTACTATCATCTAAGGAGATAACTGTGCCACTAAACAAGGGAAGAATGGCTTCTAAGCCACTTCACAGTTTATTCAAATGGGATTAGGAGGCGCAAGAAAAAAAATTTCAGGATGTTAAACACCTCTGGACAGTCAGAACTACACCAGTGCAGAATAAAACACTACCTGAGCTGCAGAGTCAAGCAGCAGTTGCAGTCAGCCAACCATCTCCACGTGGGAGCATACCCAAGGTTTCATTTACCTTGAAGATAGCCATTGAACTATGAGGAACTGTTGTTGGACAAGAGAGCAGCAGGCAACAGGATTAGTGGTGAACCCAAGGATCAGGGTACTAGGAGACAATCAGTGATGTTTGTGTCTCAGAATGCAATAATGTGAATCCAGACCGATCTCAGATTGAGGTTTGCTTTCAGCTGCAGAGAGACAATTTGAAAGGCAGCTCTTGAAGGAGCGATACCAGATTTGACCCAAAATTACAAACTTAAATTCCTTTGGCAGCTTCTGGATGGATTCATTACCTGTTCTTTTTTTAACCTCATTCAAACGTTCAAAGCCCTACCTGGAAAAATGAGAAAATCTTTCTTACCTAATCTTAACTGTTCCAGCATTGCTGCAGAGCTCTGTAGCAGTTCACACTGCAAGACAGCGCAGGAAGTAATTCAAGTGGCAAGCTTTCTTTAAAAAGAATTCTGAAAGCCTTTGTGTCACTTCTCTAAATGGTGTTATCTATCCATACAATTTTATTAAACCAGAAATCCATTACATGAAGATTTATTCTGAAGTGTAAGTGGCAAAGCAACTATAAAATATGAGGAGTTGTCCATCTACCACTCACAATTGACGTGATCTCTTCAGAGAAGTTTTCTTACTTCTCCTGCAAAGAGTCAACCTCCAAGAAAAAAAGAAACCAGCGGTACTCTTCCCAACTTAGAAAGCACTGAAAGGCTGCCTCATATGCCAGATATTTGAGGTGTTTTGGACTATAACCAAACAGGAAAGATGACATTAAGCTACTCTAGCTCTTTTTACCTACTGGGAAAAAGAAAGATAAGTCAGTCCTTTAGTAAATGGAAGACAGCAATAATTTTTTTTAAGTTCACAAAAGTTATGATAGCACAGCTCCACTTTATAGGTGTTGCTCTGCCACTGATCAGATGCAGCATCGCTGTATCCCCCATCACAGAACACCCCACCAAAAAATCCCAAGGGAATACCCATTTTATTGCATCTGGTGTCTCGTCTGAGCAGCAAACTAAGAATACATAACATCAATAAAATAATTTTCATATTTTAGTTCTCCAACTTTCCAAAGGGAATAGCCCTACAAAAAAAAAAAAAAAAAAACACACCAAAAAAACCACACACACACACCAAGGGCTGTCACATTTCACAGTCTCAATTCAATGTACTACATTAAGAGAGATTAACACAAAGCATTAGCATTGTTTGTATATATCGAATACATTCAAATAAAAATCACATTCTGCTTTTAATGAAGGTACTACTAAAGATTTTCATACCAAGAAAGTGTATATGTGTGGATATAAACTTCTTTTAAAAAAAACAGACAACACTGGTGAAAAGAAGAACACCTACATAAAACCCATCAGAGTTGAAAATGAGCGTATGTGATGAAGAGTACAGATTTTGCCAGTTTCTTTGTTTCTCAGCCTCACATAAAAGGAAGTCAGAGGGCATTTCTTTTCCTTCTCTGCCAAAGTTTGAAAAACATCACAGAAAACTGTTTATGAAAAATGCATACCATTGGTTTCTGATCTGCTGGCAACTAAAGTTATCAAGGCTCCACTGATACACTTCAGAAGACAGCCAGTCCTGAATGACTTTCCTGTGTGACTAATGTGGGCTGGACAGTCTCAAGGAAAGGATGGTGAGTCCGCCTTCCAGTCTTCTCACGCATTTAATTCTCGCATAATTTGTGCTGGGTTGTTTGAGCTTTTTCTTAGGTACAATTTAGTACATTTGACTGTTGCTATCGGAATATTGCAGAATACAGAATATTCAATAAAAAATTAATAACATATTTCCATTACTCAGATAAAGTATTTCAGAAATAAGCCACCATTTTAAATCACAAAGGTCGATGTTGATCACAGAACACCGCAAACTGTATTTTCAGCCTTAACTCTTCAAAGCCATTTTACTAGAACCAGATTGAAAACTACTTTGAGGATTCTTCCTAGAATTCTGGAGCTTAAAGTTTTAGAAATTCCATTACTTAGCACGTATACTAAGAAAAAAATAGGGGCTTAAAGTTAGTTATGAATGCAATTTTTTTCTTTTAAAATGCACTACTTTGTAAAACTAAAAGGCCAGAATATCAACAGCACTGCATAGTATGAACACACATCAGCTCCATTATATGCATTGACCTTCTAAAACTCTTCCTAAAGAATTTTACTGTCCAGGTATTTCTATTCTTATCACACAGCTTCACAGAAGTCCAAAATGTATTACTCACGTTGCAGTCCTGGTATTACCAACACAGGACTTCAGCTCTTCTGCAGGCAAATGCAAAACCTAAATACAATATCAAGGTGGTGGTGTTTGTTTCTTAACTTTTCCATGGTTCCATCATGAAGGATGATTAAAAAAGAAAAAAGATATTTAGTCCTTTTTTAAAAAGCACCCATTTAAAAAAAGCAGTAGACTCTTGTTCCAAAGTCAATAGGCTCAGCCATACCATGAGATAAGGTTCCTTTCTCAAAACTGAAACAAACTCAATTTTGATATTGCCATAGAAGAGAACAGCACTGAATACTACATATAATCGGCTAATCTTCCACCATTTTCAACCACCCAAACACACGCATATTAAAATCAGAAACATATCAGTTCACTAGATGATTCACTAGTGAAACAGACTGACCTGCTGTCTGTAAGGCATTCACTCAAAAAGTTTTTATTAATTGAAGAGAAGCTTCTACTGGGTACCAGTAAACCTCTCTTGAATGGTTCAGGAAAGATTTTTCTCTTGATCTTCTAAATACACACACACCTTTCCACTGCAACTCCACCTCTGTGCTTTCAGCTGTAAGACTCAAGGGTCTAGAAAACATAGTTGAGATTATGTTTAATTTTTTTTCTGAAACCTCCTATTGTCAAGTCTACAAAGAAAGTTTTGCAGCAAACTCCTCACATTGGAACAGCATATGTTGTTACAATGCAATAAATGCTGGGGGGGGGGTGGGGTGGGGCAATCTTCATCTTCAAATCAACTTAGAGTAGAAACCATTTCTAAAGCAGGGAAGAGATGGAAAGTTTTGTTAGTCTTAGTTCTGACATCGACTACTACCAGCTAAACAGCAGGCCCAGTTGTCCTACAACACTACTTGATTTAGGTAGCAATAATCTGTATTGACAACACGCATCCAAACCTATGAGTATGAAAGGGGGGACAGCAGCAGTTCTTGCTCTTAACAAAAGAGACTTTTCATTGAACACTACGGAACCTCAGATCAAATCCCATCCAGGTGATGTATAGCACATGCAAGAACTATGAAGAAGTTATGTATACTTTTTCCTCCTGGAGAAAGGTTCTAGAGAGAGGTAAGGAACTGCGGAGGATTTGAGGGACAGTTGGGAAAAGCTGAGTACAAAGGTATCACAGAGTAGAATTGCATGATTATCATAGAATTTCTGGAGAGTATGCTAAATCAAAGCAGATTAGAAATCAATGAAAACCCTGAGAATTCTTTGCAATTACCATTGAGCTCTCACATTGCTCATCCTGCACCTCCCAACACTGCTGCAGGTTACAAAAACAAAGACCAAAAGCAGCTATCATGTAAAACTGAAAATAAAATGCAGCGCACTTGTTTAAGTGCAGCCATGCTGCCTACTAGTTAAGGATTTGTGTGAAAGCCTGAGGAACTCTGGAGACATCACCCCCTTCCCCATCCTGCCCTCCCTTACCTGGGTAGATAAAACAGGCTTCCCCACCAGCCGTCTAGGGCTACAGCGCTAGGTTACTACATACCAATAGGTGAGCCTGATGCATCCATTACAGAGTTTTTGTACTAGACTGCACTCATCATTTCTGGAGAATGCTACCTACTGGAAAATTCACCATGCGAGATAAAGGGCATATCTTGTACAAAATGGTTGCTTTTGGGTATAAGCCAGCAGACTTGATGGCTCTCTGCATAGGGCTGCCCCGTGGCCAAGCACTACCATTTTCAGCGCTTGGTAAATACGTGATTTACTCAACTAATAAAGAAAAAGAAGAATTAGTGGTTGTGATTATACAGGGATTTTGTCCACACTCCACTTGCTATCCATAATCTGGCATCTACAGGGTTAAAGCAAGACTGTGTGAGGATTCTTCTCTCAAGTGTATAGTTAGAGACATGGCCTTGGCTCAAAAATACCTCCTAAATTTTCAGAATCCTTTGCAATTTGTCTTACATTTCCTCAAAACCATGGATGGCTAGCATTAGGAACAAGGCAGTTGTCAGTATGACTCAATTCATGACAAGACTAGGCTCTGTGTCCTACCTACCACACTCCTTTCAGCCAAGTGCCAATACCTCAATTAGGAGGAAAATTGAGGAAAACACGGGTAGGATTAATTGGCGCTTAAAAGGCACAAACAGACAAACCACACAACCACTAACAGCCAACTCTGCTGCGTGAAAGGCTCCTGTGTCTGACCAGGCTTGTTCTGGTTTAGATTCTAATCCCGTGGAAGCCAAACTTCACTTTCTAGGAATGTTTTTGCTCATGTAGGGACTTAATGAAGAAACCCTACACTTCGGAGAAGGGCACAGCAGGGGGAAGGGCAGGACGAGATCTTATCTACAGAATGGCATAAATTTATTTTCTATAGAAACTGAGGCCTGGCAAACTGGAAGCAGGAAACCCAGAAAGGAACGGGTCTGCAACATTCTCTTGTGTCCAGCTTCCGCTGCCAACATTTCTTCCTGTGCTCAAACACGGTAAGCAATAAGGTGGTTCAATTCCACTTTGTTAGCCAACCCACAACTAAAGAAATACGTACCATTTTTGAGATGCTGGGCAGTTATTCCAGTTCAGGTCTCAGAGACAGAAATACAACTTGACATACTACGTACTTTCATGGTGAGAAGCAAATTACATCGTTACCAAAGCCCTAAACAAGCACACAATATTTCAATGAATAAGCTCTCGGACAACCAAACAGATACTAATGCTTCCCCTTACTCACAATTCTGATGCTACCTCTTGATAAACTGTAAGCCCATTCACAGCTGGATAATTTCTCAGATATGAGCAAAGCGCTCTCTCATAGAACCTCCCGGAACCAGAGTCAAAGCTGGAAAAAAACAGTAATTGTTTGAGGGAGAGGAAATCTCACATTCACCTTTGTTCCAGCAGTTCCTGGCAAGAGAAATAAATACCCACAACAAGTATTCATGTTTCTTCATAAAGACAACCACACAGTGCAACAAAAGGTACACCCATGGGGGAATAAAGAGCAGTAATTTCCCAAGAGAAATGAAGGCATAAGCAAAATATTCGGCTCGTGCCTAATGAATGCCAAAAAAAACTTCATACTGGACTATGCTGCATACTCTATACATACAAAGGGAAAGAAAAAACATTTTTAAAATGTCACCTCTAAAATCTTTTATGTTTGAACAGTTTAATTCAGGCCCTGTGGATACAGTTCTGCTCCCACTATCTTTCATAAGTCTGATTATGTCACAGGCCATTTAGCCTTTCATCTTTCCAGAAAGTTACCCCCTCTCCCACACAGAACATTACTCCTTGAGCATTTATTAGCAGGTGAATTAACCTAAAGGTAGCTTTTCAGTACTAATACCAAAACGTAAATTCCATTGCCAAGTAACATGCTTTGGGTATTGCTACATCTAATGCTGTGTTGTACATGGCTTCAGTTTTAAACAGAAGATTCTAAACTGGGAATTATCTACTAGCACTTTAGAGCATTAAAAATTAACTGTATCATCTGGTAACGATTGTTCTTTGTTTTAAGAAGAAAATTTCAGACAGTCATTTTTCATAAGTGGATGAAATACAAACAGTTTCTTCTAAGCTTGAATATGACCATATCCCTTACACCATATTTTAAATAGGGGATTTAAATCCTTTTTGATCCAATTCTGGAATACTTGGAAAGAAGCAGATCTTTACATCAGCAGAATATGGATTACTGTTAAGTATTTTTAGCAGTCATAGCTACATCAACTTGAAAACTGCAGAAATTATTTCCTACCATAATTAACACAAATATAACTTCTTCATTAATTAAAGTCACAATCTGCATTTGCTAGAGAAGAAAAAAAAAAGTGATCCTGGGCCAGCTGTTCCTTCTGAAACAAGCAAAACTCCATAGGAGAAGCTTTTCATAAAAGCACAGACCATTTATGCTGCCAGAAACAGCAACAAAAAACCCAGAGCCAGATTTGACCACCACAACTCTTAGGAGGATTCTTGTATTTTATCTGTTCTTTGCCAAGAGAAAGCATAGTCATTGAGAAAAAGTGAGTTTCTTTATACAGTGGAAATGAAGAAGACTTTTTTTTTAAAAAAAAATGTTAATAAGGTAAAAATAAATCATAGCTGAAAAACTCCAAACCAGCTGTAGACACAAGTTTACAGAGCAGTGTTTAGAGACACTTAACTACTGTAAGACAGCCTCGACACTTGCCAGAACTTGCTACACTTGAACTCTATTGCTTCTGAAAGCCTGGTAGTACCTTTTGTAAGCAGAAGTGACCAATAGAAGTACAGGAGGATGAAGTTAGGAAACACCTAAACAAACTGGACAGACATAAATCCATGAGACCTGATGGGATGCACTTCTGTGGGCTGAGTGATCTGGCCAGCGCCATGGCAAGGTCACTCTCAATTATCTTAGAAAGGTCATGGCAGTCAAGAGAGGTTCTTGAGGACTAGACAGAAGCAAAAATCACCCTGATCTTCAAGAAGGGCAGGGAGGGCAATCTAGGCAGTCAAAGGCTAGTCAGCCTCACCTCAGTCCTGGAAAAGTGACAGAAAAATTTCCAAAAGGGTGATAGGGAATCACTAGTGTGGATTTATAACTGGAAATCATGCCTGACCAATTTGTCAGAAATCGATAATGAAACAACTGGCTCAGTGGATGAGAGGAGTACAGCAGATGTGGTTTATCCTGACCTCAGTAAGACTTTCCAACTCTGTTTCCTGCAGCACCTTCACAGACAAACTGATGAAGCACAGACTAGCTAAATGGACAGTGAGAACTGACTGATGTGCCAAGGTCAAACTGTTGTGATCAACAGCATGAAGCGCAGCTGGAGCTCCAGCACTAGTGGTGACCTGAATGATGGGACAGAGTGCACCCTCAACAAGTTCACAGATGACACAAAACTAGGAGCGACTGATGCACCAAAGCATTGCTACTATTCAGACAGACCTCAACAAGATGACAAATGGGCCGACAAGAGCCTCAGGAAGGTAGTTCAACAAAAGGAAGTGCAGAATCCTGCACCTGGGGAGGTATCACCAGCTGGAATGCAGCTTGGCAGAAAAGGATCTGGGGATTCTGGTGGACACCAAGCTGAACATGAGCCAATAGTGTGGCCTTGCAGCAAAGGAGGCCAACTGTATTCCCAGCCTGCATCGTCAGCAGGAAGCATTGCTCACAGATTGAGAGAGTTGATCCTTCCTCACTGCTCAGCATTGGTGAGGCTATGTATGGAGTGCTGGGTCCAGTTCTGGGCTCACTAGTACAAGAGAGACATAAACACACTGGAGAGCGCCCAGCAAAGAGCCACAAATATGATTAAAGGATTGGAGTGTCTGACACACAAGGACAGACTTGGAGAGCCAGGACAATTTACCCTGGAGAAGAGAAGGGCCAGAGAAAATCTTATTGATGTATATAAATACCTAGAGAGGAGAGAAAGTAGAGTAAGGACAGAGCCAGGCTCTTCTCACTGACAGCCAGTGAACAGGCACCAACTGAAATATAAGCACTTCCATTTAAACATAATCAAGTTTTTTGTTGGGGTTTTGTGGGTTGTTTTTTTTTTAATCTACAGGTGACTGAGTACAGTCTCCATCTTTGGAGGTGCTCAAAAATCTGACTGCACATGGTTCTGGGCAACTTGCTCTAAGTGACTCTGTTTTGAGCAGTGTGTTGGATTAGAGATCTCCAGAGATGTCATTTCCAGTCTGTGAGTTTGCATACTTCGGGCTCTAAAGATGACATTGAGTTATGGCCAGGAGTTCATTGAAAATGGTCTAATGTAAATTTTACTGCCTGTACTGATCTCCACTGGCAGTCTACTATGCCAGAACAAGAGAGCAATTCCTCAGCAAGAAGCTCTGCCATAAGAGCACCTATGTTCTCAAACCCTGCTGAAGACAGATGGGGATTTTCAAGCTTGTTGGCTACAAAAAGAGTACAATCAAACATCAGCTCAAGGAGGAAGGTCAGCTACTAGATCTTCTTGACATAAAAGAGCATACTGTTACTTTCAACTTAATGCTAGCATGGCTAACTGGAATTGAAATCCTTCTACTAAAAGGCTTTTATTTATATCTATTTTAGTAAATCCTAAAGTTCCAAAAATTCTGAAAGGATGAGTCATAGTAGTATAATATAAACAAATTTCACCACATATTTCAGCAATAGCTTATTGTTTCCATCATCTTAGTTTAAAAGAATTGATGTGAGACCCCACCTGGAGTACAGTGTCCAGCTCTGGAGCCCTCAGCACAGGAGACACGTGGACCTGTTGAAGCAAGTCCAGAGGAGGGCCACAAAAACAGAGGGATGGAGCACCTCCCCACTGAAGAAAGGCTGAAAGAGTTGGGGTTGTTGAGCCTGAACAAAAGGCAGCTCCAGGGAGACCATATTGCAGTTTTTCAATACTTGAAGGGGGTTATAAGAAAGAGGAGACAAACTTTTTAGCAAGGCCTGTAGTATATAGGACAAGGGGTAATGGTTTTAGACTAGAAGAGGGTAGATTCAAACTAGATAGGAGGAAGAAATTTTTTACAGTGAGGGTGGTGAAACACTGGAACAGGTTGCCCAGAGAGGTGGTAGATGCCCCATCCCTGGAAACATTCAGGGTCAGGCTGGGCAGGGCTCCAAGCAACCTGGTCTAGTTGAAGATGACCCTGCTCATTGCAGGGGGGTTGGACTAAGTCACCTTTAAAGGTCCCTTCCAACCCAAACTATTCTAAGTTGATGCCACAAGCAACTTCCTTACAAACTGTCAGAGAAAAGGCAAATGGAATATGGAGAATAGAAATATGCTTTACTAGGTACTACAGAAAAGGTGATCTGTTCAGTACTTCTGTTGTTGACTAGCTGTGGCTTTTTGTCTTACACTCCAGCGGTGAGCTAGGTCAAGTACTACCATTACTGTGCCAGTGACAAAACGACATGTTTCGTAAGAACCACAAGCACTCTAAGGAGCTCTCCAACATACATGTACTTTCTGCTCATCAGTCCCCACAATAGCTGTACTTTCTCTCAAGGATAGGATTTAAATTAAATACTAGTTAAGCAATTATTACACCATTTAAGCAAAAAAACTCCAAGTTCTTCTATACCATGCAGTCACACACAGAAAGAGGGTTGTGGGCAATCTGGGAACAAATTAACATCAGAGCTTTAGAAAGATGGCCTGCTTCTACACAATGCACGCAGTCATACAGGCAATAAAAGCCTGGGATGCCCACGAACTGACAAGATTACACTTGTAACCAGACAACTACTTGATCCAAATTCTCCTTTCAATGTCAAACAAGCCTGTGTGACTCTTGATCAAAGGAGTTCTTCCTAGTTAACATTCACTGATATTATGCCAGTGTTTCTGGCTTCTCCTTTTTTCTTTCTTAAGAAAGCAAACAAACGAATCTGACCACATAACCGGTCCTTTTATAATATCATCTGAAAATTTCATTAGTGTTTTTACAGGAACAGAGAAGAAAATTTGTCAATGAAAATGATCTTCCTCAAGAGTAAAACACCTTCCTCCAAGTTAGTATGCTAATTGAGAAGACTTCAGTATAGTACTCCTACATCTATTACACACGTTTGTACACATATCCCCAAGAAAGAAAAGCATCCCATGATTTAAGATGTTCATTTGACAAATTTATGTATTTCAGAGAGGTATTTCCTGATTGAAAACAGGGGCATGAAAGAGGGCTTCCTGTTTCTCTCTTTGCTCCAAGAAGGGTCTTGGGAATAGTTTACCAGCACAGCCTGCCTGGAACACAGAGCTCCAAGTTTAGTACTGTACAACCACACACACTATTAAGGCAAGGATATGATGGCAGCGCAAGTCTAACTACATGACTCAGCTCAAGAGCCACTATGCCACCTGTTTCTGAACTCAAGTTGCTGTGTCATGCAATTTCCTATTTCAATTCTGCAAACAGATATGTCAGAAAAAAACCCATTCCTGCTGAACAAAGATCCACTAAAATCAGACCAATAACTGATACACTGCTCTAGATTTGTTTAAAAAGTCATGCACATAAACAAAACCTGGCATTGCCTTTGCAGCAAACAGTACTGTTGAGCACAGGAAGGAAAAAAAACTCCCAATGCCATGCAGTTCCCTACAGTAATTACCCAATTCAAACAAACATAGATGTGTGTTAAATACCCATTTGCGTGGACAACATGGTCCATCTTCCAACATGGGTTTCAACTTGGTGGGGTGTAAGAAATGCATATAGGAAAAAGAGAGAGAAGAAAAAATGACCCAACAATTTTTCCCCCGTTTACTTAAGGTAGGGGTCACAGAAGTATATAGGGTGAAGAGATCTACTTTGCCAAGAATTTACTTTTGTTGAATTTGGATACTGGCATGGAGTTGGAAACTTTTCCTTAAATATTTGTTCAAACACAGCCAACTCAAGCCTTTCCTTTAAGGCAATATTTGAAACTGTTCCTATTCCAAGCTTTCCTGCAGTTTAGTCTATATAACACAATCACAACAGCACTGCTTTACACCTCCATGTAGAATATATATGAGAGCATTTCTCTGATCAGCACAATTTACTCCTATTTGTTTCTGCTCTAGAGCTTCTTGGAGTAAAGACCCTTGCTTTGGTCAATACACAGACTAACAATTACTTGAGAAAAATGCCCATGCTCCCTGCTGAATTCTCCTTCTGTATGAACAGACAGATACCACAGGAGCAAACATGTAAGAGGCGTGATCTAGGGTAACGGGGACTCTTCTTTAATGACCTACAGCCTAACGCCGAGCTGACAGCAGCTCCTCTATGCTTCTATTCCTCCAAAGAGGTCTTCCAAAAAAACTGTTCTTAATGTGGTGTCTGTGCTAGAAGGCACACAGGCAGACTTGGAACTGAAGTGAGGGTTATGATCCAACAGAACTAATAGCTTTTCCCCAAGGTCAGATACAGCAACACTACTAGTACTCAATTTAAATGCTACTTGAGTAACAAAGTCCTGCAGAATATCTATCCAATCACAAGTTGTACATCTGTACACCTGGACAATGCAGCGTATTTCTTTTCCTTATGAAGAAGGAACAGATTCTATAGGCAGCCCACGAACTGTTTTTCAAGTTTTGAAGGATTTTACTCCTTAATGAAATAGTTGTCCTATTTTAGCAAAGCACATGCCCTGTATTAAAGAATACAGACATAGCTGACTACAAGCAGAAACAAACCACTTGTGTATTCAGCCTTCAAATATCATCCACTGCCTCCTGCCCATTGCTTTCCTAACACAAACAAGACCCACAAAGAAGCAAACCAGTTCCTAGTCAGGAATTATTCACAGAAGCGAGAAATCCAGAAGTAGCCAAAGGACCGAAAACGCCAGAAAGTGCCGAGACTTTGGGGGTTAGCACTTTAGACTTAAACCCATGTACCCAGTTCTGAATACACATTGGTACTTTTCCACAAGGAATCACATAGTATCAACTTCAGCTTTGATTTTATGAAGTCCAGTTTGGTAGAAGGACTTTCTTTCAAAAGAACAGAAAAAGCCTTATTTTAGGAAAGTTACCAAAACAATCTCATTT
The DNA here is from genome assembly GCF_017639655.2 of Falco naumanni. Classification (NCBI taxonomy): domain Eukaryota; kingdom Metazoa; phylum Chordata; class Aves; order Falconiformes; family Falconidae; genus Falco; species Falco naumanni. The sequence goes on along the minus strand of NC_054056.1, from coordinate 110,506,372 downwards.
CCTTCCCTGCCTGTGGGGAGCGGGTAAAAGGACTAGGACGTGCAAGTCCTAGGCTCCTACTACGTTAGATGGGATGGGTCTGATGGAAGCTTTCCATGTCATGCATCACCAGCATCAAAGTTTATTCAGGCCTCTGACTGGCACTCAGTTAACCATTTTTATTTTTTTTTTAATGTACAAAAGAAAGACCATCCAGTTAATCTTGCACCAGCTTGAAGCAGCCATCCAAGTCAAACTCCCTAGAGTACAGTTAGTTAGCTTATATCTATTAACAAAGTAATAATGATAAAACAAGGGACCCTACCTTCCCCCATAAGCATTTTATGGGAGAGTAACATTTTATGGAACATGTGTGTGAGCCACTAAGTTCTGCTTTCTATGAAACTACAGGTAACATTAGCAACTTTTTAAAGCCTAAATCCCCCACAAATCTCTTACTCTATGTGTGTGTGTATATATATACACACATGTCTGCATACACACATACACAGTTCATTTTTGAAGAAAAAAAATTCTGGATTATGAGAAACTGAAAGCAGCACAGCAGCTAAGTGCTGCATTCAACCCTTCTTCTGCCCCACCATGTGATCTGGACAACAAGCAGCAACATAAGCACTGAGCTTCGAGTAAATTTACTTTGTGGAGCCAAACCAAGTAAACATACACACACACACACAATCCTTTTGCATTGCTCAGTTGAAAGTTACATTAAAAAGAATATCATAAGCAGCATTTATGAAGGTTACTTTTGGTTAGCAGCAGTTGGCCACTGTCAGAGTGCAAATTCACTTTTAAGAATCAACATTGCTTGAAGGATTGGCATTTTGAATGCCACTGTATTTCCTGTCCTAGCTTTGCTGTTACGAGGCAAGTCTCAACTCCCTCAACGCAGCAAAGTGGAATCCAGCTAAAGATAAAATGCAGGAATCAACTATGGCCGAGCACCAGAAAGCAGAACACAATCGCATAAATAAGTGCAACACAAAAAGTGTCATTGAGCAGCACTGTAATATTTACAGTAGTGCTATGGAGAGCGTTATGGTTCAGTTGCAGCTATTATGCACTGGGGAGGTGTATGAGAGAAGACTAGCCAAACTAGAACACACACACAAAGAATTCTACAAGAGCAGCAAGATATATTATCTCCTTAGAACACCTGGGAATGGGCAGAACAGCAAGGAAGATAGTGGTAAGCGCTATACACTAAACTTCACATTTAACACATCAGATAGTAATGTGTAAATGCAACCAGGACATCAAAACAAAACAGGGAAAAAACTGCACAGCCTAGGAGCCATTTAGCACCTAACTTGATGAGACACTTCACTTGACTACAGGAATCTCATGGAGTGGAAAAAGATAAATACCAGAATCAAAAACTGGCCTTGCCACTGAAAACGCGATGCACAGAGATGACACCTTGAGGGGTGGAGGAGCCCACAATTTTGTAATTATTCACTAAAAGCTAATTTACTGTCTTTCACATTCCCTTACCCTCATTAAAATATCCTGTCAGGCTCCACAGGTTCTAGTGGTTAGCATAAACCATTGGTAAACAATTATCATTCAACTCTAAACAAAATAGCTCACCCATTACTAACACCATTTCTCTAGTGCAAGACCACCACATGACACTGCTCTTCACACCTGACATAAGCACTGCATGTGAAATTAATCTACCAACACCTTGTGGGGAAACAAAACCTACACTTACACAGAAGTCTATAGATTCTGAATAACAGAACTTTTGGATTTAAAAAGATTTCCATACACAACATCCGATGTCTTAAAACACTTGCCATCACTGAATTAGGAGAGACCTAGTCTGAAATCAAAGGTAGCATTCACAAGGAGTTACTGTGTTCAACAGCATCCTCAAGAAAGAGGACTCAAGTATGAAACAGTAGGTCCACAAAGGAGATCTTAACCATTTCTCCCTGCTGAAGGGAGAGATTTAAGAGTAACCTAATCCAGAGTAAACACAGACTGACCCATTTCACCACAGTGCTACATGCTGGCAATCCCTAGAAAGCTTCAGCTACTGTACACCAGCTCACACACCATCATAGTTAAAGCCACCTTTGTGAACCGTGCTGCCTGTGCTTTGTGGCAACTATATCCCATAACGTAGGCAGGTTTCTGCACTGGCACTTATATTAGGCAGACACTGGGATCTACACAGGAATTCTCCCTCCAAGTGGTATGTGACTAGAAAATGCCACAAGTTTGGAGAAAGGATGTTTTCAAAACCAGAACTGAGTTAAAGTTATCCCCAAAGAGTTTCCATTTAAATCTTCCCAAATTAAACATTCAGATTCAAAAAGAAAGAAAAAAAAAAGTTTGTCAGCAAGGCTTGTGATTCGGGAAGGATGTTGATTTCCTTGCCTAAGCTACCATTTCATCTATCTTTCCCTTGCCATCCTCTGACCAGGCTCCTGTGTTTTATCAAGTCTTTCATGATACATTTTAGCTGCTGCAGGCTGTCACCAACCCTCTCTAGACCAGCTTCTGGAAGGAGATAGCGCAGGAGATACTCAAAGGAAGTTTTATCAACCACTGCAGCAATCTGGACAGTTGACTCGTTAAAAAGACACCCCTTCATGAGGTCCGAACATTGGTATCGTCAAAATGTTGTACCATTATTTAGCTGCTTTCAAATTTGACTGCTTCTCAGGTTTCGTGATTTAATGAAGTAGTCACTTGGGAAGAAGACAAGCTTGAAAAGTTACGGTTATTTTGTAAAGCAGCCATCCCACCTCAATGCCACAGCTTCCTTTCATATGCAAGAACACCAACTGCTCCTCCAACTCATGCCACAAAGCCAATTTTGTTATGAAACAGAAGCTTGCAATTTTAAAGCCCTCGTGTTGTGGATGCCAAATTGTCTTGGGTGCTAAGAGGGACAGCGTTCAGTCACCTTTTCCCAAAAAAAGCAGGTAAATGCCAGCTGCTACCCACTCCAAGACAGGCTCTACAGCCAGCACCCAACTGGCCTCACACCCAGCACACGCAAGGCTATCCTGCGCAGAACTGTTACAGACACCATGAGCAGCAAAGTACGAACAGCAGCTGCCTAGGTGTCTGATAACTCAGCAATAAAGTGCAATACACTTCAGTTCGGCCTCCTCATCAGTGATGATGAATACTGCCTTCTTTGCTCAGCTTCAATTCTCTTTAGCAATACATTTTGACAAAGGTCCTTGAACAAAACCCCCTGATTTCTGATAGCTTCTACAACAGGCTGCTCCTTCTGCTATTGGACATGAGGTATGCATGTCTCCTCTTATTTAAAAATCAAGCAAAGAACTAAATCAATGACAGAAAACAAATTATGTATCCCTGAGGCAAGAAAGTGAAGGACAAAGATAAGCACTCTTGCTAAGGTAACTGATGATACATTTCTACCGCAGAAGCAAAAGTCTTACAAGAACTGCTCCATGATCAAATGGATTTCTTGCTCCAGTGATCTATTAGCTTCAGCCGTGCTATTCAAATATGACTGCTAGAACATATTCAGAAAGACTAATTTCAAGCTTTAACACTTCAGTTGGAATCTACTGCACACTATGTTAAGTCTGAAACCTCAGGCTCCATATTTCTCTAGGTAAACAAGCTTTCAGAAATAGTCTGACTAAGGCCAAATGAAAACTAGGAAAATAAACTTGTATGGAATAATTTACTTTTAAAAAGAGGTAAACTCCTGTAGACAAAGTTTAGTGTACTTTTTTTTTTTACATGGGTGTTGTGGTCATAATCCATCTGCATAACATTTTTTCAGAAAAGCAATTTTATTCACATTTAAGATTCATTCACAGCAAGTTTTAGCCTCTTTTAGAAAATTAAATTTATGGAAAACAGATATACTCAAAGGTGCCAGGAACTATTCAGCAAACTCTGTAAACAATCCAATTTAGACTCTTCAAGCATCCAACTCTCCATCTTAACATGACAATTGGAGCTTCTGATAAAATTCTATTCCATAAAGTCTTGGACAAGCAAATAAATAAAGGCAGTACAGTGTAGCTTACCTGATCAGTCACCAACACTCAGACAGCTGCTTGATACTGACATACACCGTGTCTATGTGAATTTCAAAGCATTGCCTAATACCTGCAAGTGTAACAATGTAACAATCTGTGCAAAACCTAATTTCCCAGTAAATAACATTATCGAATGTTTCCAAAGTGGCATTTTGAATAGGAGTTATCCTTGCCCTGATGTATCTCTTCAGCTTTGAGATGAGAACAACAATTCAGGCAAATTCATGGCATTCCACAGTTCCACAGCAGATGGGAAGGCTGCGTGAAAAACAGCCATTTTAAAAATAATTTCCAGTTGTCTTTCCAAAATCTCACCCAAAATATTAGCAAGCAGCAAATGAGAAAACAGCATTGAAGAAGTTCAGCTAACAAAGGTACTTTTCTCCACCCCTACAACGGCATGCCACAGTACAATGTTAACCTACAAAGCCCACTATGCTGAGAAGTATGTGCCACATAGCTAACCACAGATGCCACTTTGTGAACTTCAACCCAGATATTTCGGTTGCTTTTGAAGCACACAGCAATCGGGTGTTTCCTCAGAGTGCTACCCTTCCACCTGGGGTCATAATCACATCCCATTAAGAAGCACCTTTGTATGGCAATTAAGCAGTTCAGTTGTCAAAGGCACCAAAAGCCGCAGCAGCTTATGAAAAAAAGGCCTCACTTTATCAGATTTAGATTTGTTCTCCTCTGCATCACCCAGAAAGAAAGGAGCAAACAAAAGCTTCTAAGTTTCACAGTAATTGATGCTGCACAGAAGCTGCCAGGAAACCCAGATCTGTAAGCACACTAATGGTTCATGGGACAAGTTACCTAAACATAAACGTTTCGGCCACGGGGTTTGGAGATTTTTTTTTAATCTATTTGTACTGTCTTTCATTTTTTAAACGAGTACTCTACCTATTTCTTAACCCAGGTAATGGTCTGTACTGCAAAGATTAATTTGCCACATCTGGTCTGCATTCCCAGGATCCAACCTCCACTCTGACTGGAGGAAAGAGGTGAACTAATTAAGAATACCCTAATTGCACCAATCCTCCTCTTCCTCGCTGTTCCTGACAGGTAGTTCTGGAAGAGCAAAGCTCTCCTCTACTTCACCGATGGCTGCAGAAGACTCAGTGTCCATCACATTCCTCCCCCAAAATTGTGCATTAATTGAAGCATTCCTCTGATCTCACGGGAAAGCTCAGGGATGCGGCCATGCCTTCCTATCATCAAGCTAAACACCCCTCGGCAATGTGATTTTTTGCAAGTGACCAGAACTATAAACACTGAACCTTTCAACTCTGGGGACAAACTCAGATTTCTCTTTTTAGGAGGAATCAAAGAGGCTTTGATTGCAACTGCCAGGTTCACCCTGTTTATGCAGAATAGCGATGGTATTGAGCGAGTGAGACCTTACAACAATGAGAGTATCTTTAGCTTAAAGCTTCTGACTTCAACTCTTCCGAAAGCAGAGCTCATTTGGCAGTAAATGAAAGGAACCGCAGAATCTGTTCGAAAAGCGGTGGTTTTCCCCTTTCCTTTTCACAATCTCCATGCATATTTTGGATGTGAGAGAGGTGTATTCTTTGGCAGTTGCCTTCTGGACTCCCAAGAAACCGAGCAGAACCATCTCCCTCGCTCCACCCACAAACCCTCAGCAACAACAAAAAAAAAAAAGGGGGGGGGGGGGATGATGTGGTGATCCTATATTGTTGCCCAGTACTATAAGAAGAGACATATATCCTATACGGTTGCCTAAATAGTATCAGGGCAACACATATACAAGACAGCTAGAAGTTAAAGAAAGCCTAAAACTAGCTGGCAGGAAGACAAACTTTCTGTACTTGCCATTGGCTTCCCTGACACCAGCTGAGGGTTCCAGTAGTCCTTCACACCAGCAAAGCAGCTGAAATTCATCCCTGATGCAACTCCAGCGAGACTAATAGGTTTCCACAAGAATGAATCAGGCCCTGTATATCTAAAACCGAGCCCACTAAAGTTTCACTGAAGCGAAATTGCAGGAGTATAATCTATGGATAACAGCTGGAGAACATTAACTCTCCCCCCCTCCTCTTCCCGGGGTTAATTTTTTTTCTTTCTGTTCAGACAGGAAGCAGTCATATACCATACTGCATAATATAAGGATCCTGGGATATAAAAGACAAGTAGAAAAGGATTACAAAGAGCGCTCTAGAAGTTTTGAGCGGAGTTAGGCTGCTATAACCCCTGAACTGCCTCTACGTTTTAAGCCCCACCGCTGCCCCTGCATCACGAATTGAGGCAGCAGTTACCTCCCATCCATTAAAAAAAAAAAAAAAAAAACAACCAAAAAAAAAGCAAAAAAAAAAAAACCACCACACACAAACCAGCAAATATAATTAAGGGTATTTAAGGGTCTGGGCGCCGCGGTTCCCGGCCCCCCGCCGCTCACCCTCGCTGCCGCACTGCTTGCCATTGTTCGCGCCCATCCTGCCCGCCTCATGCCCGCCGCCTCCCCACGCCGCCGCGCAGCATCTCCACCGCGGGGCGCCGAGCGGCCGCGGCTGATGGATCGGGGCCGGGGGGTGGGGGGGAGCCCCCAGGAGTTTTCACAGCGACATGTCCAAAGCAGCCGGACAACTTCCTCCGCGTCTTCTCGGGTGGCCGACACCCACCCTTTCCCCCTCAAAAAAAAAAAAAAAAAAAAAAAAAAAAAAAAGACGGGGGGGGGAGGGGGGAGGGCGTAAAAAAAGCGATGTATCGGCACGCCTTCCCCGCCCCGGTTCGCAGCCGGGGTGCCCGGGCAGGGGAGGCGGCTCCAGTTATAATCCACAAGCAGGACGGGCGGGACGGCCCCCGGGCGCAGGCTCCACCGCCCCGCGGCCGGCGCGGGGGCTCCCCCGATGCTCCAGCGCCGCTCCGCCGCCGCCGCCTCCCCCGGGAAGCCGCCGCCAGCCACTTGTTGCCCGGGGAGGGAGGAAGGGGAAAGCCGCCGCCGCAGACTTTTGTTAGCGGCAGGCGCCTCCTCCCGGCGCCCAGCACCGCCGGGCCGGGGGGAGGGAGGGAGGACGGAGCCCAGAGCCAGCCCCAGCCTTTAAAGGCACAGCGCCCGCCCGGGGGCTCCCCCGCCGGCCGTGCCCCAGCCCAGCGCCCCGGGGGCCGCCGGCCCGGCCTTCCTGCCCTTCCCCTGGCAGCGCCTGCCCCAGCCCCTCGTCCCGGCCCTCCTCAGCTCGCCTCCGGCCGTGCCCTGGCGGGCGGCTGCCGGGCGCTCCCCGCGGGGGCCGAGCCCCGGGGCCGCTGCGGCGGGGGCTGCGCAGGGAGCCGGCCGGGGCGGCACCGCAGGCGGCTCGCCCGCACCCCCGGGGGTCGGGCGCTGCGGGCCGGGCACCCGCTTGGCGCCCCCCGCCCGGCGCCGCTCGGAGCTGTCGGAAAGGCGCCGGGGTACGGGGCAGCCGCGCCGGAGGGTGTCTGCCTGCCCCTCCCCGGCTTTCCGGGCTGCGTCCTCCTGGGCAAACAGGCTTCCCGCAGGCACTCAACAACTGTGCATCGCTCCTGGCCTTTGCCACCGCATCGAAGAAAAAACCCAGCTGTTTAACATCCCTAAATTAGTTAATCAAGTATCCTATAGGGTTGGTGCTTTGAGGTGGAATGTTCCTATTTAATTCAGCTTTCTTAAACAGTTGCTTCTTCTTTCACCCCAAAAGACAAGCTTTTCAACTCTGAAGACCTGTGGGGATTGTCACGAAACCAGAGGCAATATATGACCATTCCGTTCCAGTGTTGGGGCCGTTACTACAAACCCTGATAGGGACTCACCTACCATTACCGATGCCATCTGTCGGGACTTTACATACCTGAAATGGTGGAGTACCCTCGAGTGGCGTGGAGACACCGCTAATGCAGTGAGGGCCTTCGAGGGCAGCCCGCCCTAGCAGCAGAATTGGGAATCGAGGTTTTTGTGACCGCCGGGGAGTCCACACCTCTTCTGCCTGGCAAAAGGGGCTGGGATACAAAAGCGGTGTCAAATGGGAGTGAGGGGAAACTGCGTGTGAACAGGTTGATACTGAAACTGCCAGTCTTGAGAGGATGCTTGCCCCCAAAAGGTCAACAATAAAGTAACAAAAAGGACAGCGAAGCTTGCTCTATCTAGACAACTGTTACCCAGATCAAGTGGTAATTGGGGGTTACCAAAGGATTTTTGGAAAAGAGTCAGATTGAAAAGAAGTGAAAAAGAAGGATGAATGTTTGCAATAGATGGAGGGACGCCTCGGAGCAAACATGGAGCAGCAGTCCAACCTGGTTTGACACTGTCAAAAGCCACCCCACTGGCACCTTGCCTCTGCCTGACGGCCCTGGCTCCCTGTCTGGTGGCCGGCCGGGGTGAGACAAGCAGGGATCCACACCCCGGGTGTGTGAGGGAACTTGTGGCACAGAGAGCAGCACAGGTACAGGTAACTGCATCTAAAATACGGGTTATGCAGGTACCTGCAGGAGGTGTGTGCAAATCAGGGGGCCCACAGCCCTGGGACTGAGGTGTGCACTTGCATCTCACAGTCTGGGGAGCAGCATGCCCACGGCCATGCGTGTGTGAGGCTAGGGCTCTTTAGGATTATTTATAGAAGGGTCTCGAGAAGTTACTAGCTGTTTACTGACTTTTTGCAAGTATCTACCATTGTGGTTTATGTGTGGCGTTGCTGACACTGATCAGCATACGGCTCACTGATTGCCAGGTCATTACATGTCCTTATTAAAAAGACAAAACTGCTTTAATCCTGATTTGATTTAAACAATGAGTTGAGCACTTTTCCCTGTGCCACACTATGATGTTATGTATGAAAAAGCCTGTCTTCCTAAATATATCACAACACTCACAAGACAATTACTTCATGTACAGATAATTCTGAGCAAATTACATCTTTGTCAACATATGCAAATGGCATATGAAAATGCAGAGGCAAAAGCATCAACACTGACAGCACTACAGAGGAAGCTTCTAAAGCCTGAAGTTTTGGTGATGGGAGATTAACTTAAAAAGAAAAAAAATGTGCATTTTCTTTAAGAAGTGGGGGAATTACCTGAAGCTAAAAAGAGTACCAGCGGCACAGATGACGGACTAGTAAGTGGGCAATGTTCATTAGGCTTTAATCCCAGGAGATACTGGTCATTAATGCTTCTTGTGGAAGTTTTGGTCCTGATTCAAGATGACTACACACACCCTTCATTTCTCAAAAAAAAGTGAAGGTCTAAGAAAATATTGCCTTCTTGGGTCAGACTCATCAAATGACCATCCTAGGTTTTTTGAACAAAATGCTAATTAGTCTAAAAATATAGTTTTCTCTAATCAAAGGTTGATTTCTAACCCCTGACGCTAAACAAAATCTGTGCTGCACCAAAGCAGGCAGGCACAGAGACAAGTGTTTGGATTTAATATCCTCTATTTTCTTTTTGAGAGTTACCTGTTGGGGGTGGGGTGTTGAGAAGCAATCTGCCTTCTGTAAAATAGTAAAAGGTTATGGTGCGGCATTAATGTTTGCCTCAAATGTGGGCCCACACATTGCCAACAAAGACATACAACCAAATACTATTTTTCCTGCTGTGAGGCTTGTAGGGTTTGAAAAACCCATCGCAAACACTTGCTAGGAACTCACCTGGGGAGAGTAGGATGTTAAAAAAACTTGGGCTTTCTATGCCACAGCAGTCTACCTTTGTCACCCAAGCCCTCACCTCCAGCTCAGCGATGGGCAGCTGTGGCTGGCATGCCCAGCCATACCATGCTCCCCGCAGCAGGTACTGCCAGGCAGTGCCGGTCCCCAGCTGTGGGAAAGCACATGCAGGCTGAAACCAGCACATGTCCCTGCTCCGTGTGCAGCCCAGCTGTGCCTAATCTTAGCCTGAAATACAGTGATGGGAGTAGCCACTGCAAATGATGCCCTAGCAACCTCTCAGCTCCTCATGTCACATTGTGTGCTGTGCATCCCATGGCAGTCAACCACCAGAAAGTTTTCCTGTGTGGGTTGTAGGGCCCAGAAAGACCAGTGATCCCACTTCTAACTCCAAGAAGGCTGTGCATTTCTTGCAGCAAACCTTCTTGCATATAAAAGAGAAGTTTCTTAGACCAGTTGGAAACATAATCTCACATAGACCCAAGGGCATAGCTGTACGTAAATAATTTTATGGGATTCAGGAAGAACAGAGCCTCCATGAGAAGGAATATAGCAGTTCCCCTCCAAACTCAAAATTTGGTGCACCACAACTGAAATGAATCCCTTTGCCAAGGGGTATTTTTGCTCATGAAGAATAGCATAAGCTGATGCTTTGTAAGACAGCAAGTCCAACTGTCAAAGGACTCCTGTAAAGAGCAAAGACATTAGGGAAACAGGTTACCACTCTGTCAAGTTTATGGCATAAATCCCAGAAATATTCTGACATGACCAGAACTAAAAGGAAAGGGGAAAAAAAAAAAAAACCCAAACCCAAAAAAAACCCCACCAACCAACCAACCAACCAAAGAGAAAGCCTAGACAGGAAAGAACATCTTGGTTTAGGAAACTTGAATTCAGCTTTCACATGAAGGACTGATTATTTCTGCTGCACATCCCATTACATGCTTTCTAAAGGAGAATGAGATGGAAGGCACATGGAGAAGCAGTAAAGTACCAAACTCATCTTGGTACAAACACATAAAACTCTCAGCAGAAATTTATTTGTCACAGGTGATACCTCTGACAATGGCTAACTGTTTTGTGCAAGGCATTTAGGCCAGTCAAACTTGGAGCTTCATAAGCCCAAAAGCATCAATAGGAACAGAGCAGCTGGGAAATGCTACTTCAAAGAGGACCTACAAGTTTCAACTAGGACTGAGTCATCTTATAGCCCTTCAGTATTTACCAAACAGTTGGTTCATTGTGGGATTTGCTGTGGGAGTCTGGGAGGCCTATTATGTCTAGCCATATGGTTTGAGACTTAGTACCATCACAGTGCCTGTGGATGAGACCTAAGAAGATATTTTCTATTAACAGTTTCGAGATGTTTCACTCACTCTTGGCAAAATTTTTTATTATTCTTTTTTTTTTTTTTTTTTTTTTTTTTTCTTTTCTCTTTGTCTTCCAGTTGGTCAGTACCTTATACATTGAGACCATTCAGCTTGAACTGCAAACATAGTGTTTATGCGTAAATGCAAAGGACTGGTAGGAGTCTTTTGGCTGTGACTGAGTTAAGCTGCCTAAACCACATAATATAATCCCTTTGTGAAACTGTTTACCCTTCACGATACCCTAGCCTTCAAAACGGTACAAAGAATCTGAAAGCACATCAGTTCTGCCATCTTTTCAACAATCCAAAGGAGATGAAGTGGTTTCTGTAAGGACAAGAATAGTTTTTGGGTTTGTTGCCTCTTAATCTCATCAATATGAGCCCACCTAAGAGGGGAGAAGATGGAGTGATATCAACCACTGTTTTTGCAAGACTGGTGAAGTTCCATCATTATATAAGATCTGCCTTCCTATATTGCTATTTTCTTTCCTCACAAGGAGACATCAATGCATTTTTCCTAGACCTGTATCCTGTCGCAATGAGAGGAACTTAGAAATTATTAGGGCTGAGGAAGAACAAGGAAATTATGGGCCAAAATGTTTCTATCTGGACATGTTGCTACAATTATTCCTGGGAGTGTTTGTATTACATCTCCATTCATTATGGGCCTCCTTCTGTGGTGCATTACGTGTCTCATGATGCATCATTTTTCTATTCCATGAATAAAACCACAGTGATTTTGGAAAAAGTAACCAAACTAAGGGTTCTGGATAAAGAAAATAAAAAAATTGAAAGTAACTGAACTATTTCCATAAGACATCATCACAGCAATTCCAAGACTAAATATTTTGGCTCTGGAATTTTTGCTACAGTTGGTTTTGGTGGGTTTTTTCTTCAGTTTTTGTCTAAGCTTTCCTCTTTGAAATAATAATAAACAAAAATAAAAAACTTCCAGCTACTCCCAAATAGCTTTATATTGAACTTAAGTTTAAAAGTCATTTCTATCCCAGGCCAGCAACAAAACTAAGACTAGTTTCCTGTTTGGTGTCGGAAGTTTTGATTTTTCATACTTGAGACATTTTAAGCATTTGTTTTCACACTTTGTATTTAAATAAAATGATGAAAAAAAATAGTATCCTTTTAAAGACAGCAAAAGCCAAGTAATATTTTTCTGATTAATTATACTTTTACATCACCATGTTCATATGGCTGCATATATTTTGTGAACACTCCATGATAATATCTGTGTTGACTGCTTTTGGGCATTCTAAAGTGAAAAACAATCCAAAAAAAAAATGACTAATATGTTGCTGGCAACTTCAAGGAATTATCAAAAGCATATTTTTTCATTAACCACAAAACGATACACTAATACTACCTAACTCCTAAAGGAAAAAATAAAAACTAGATTATTTTCATCATTATAGGTAAAAGTTATGGCCTCATTGCCATATGATATGAGAGTATGTGCTATTTTATCATCAGTAGCCTTAACACGATTACGAGTGACTTGACTTACATGGCTAAAAAGCTGCAGGATCTAAGGATAGCTTGGATTGTATTTTAAGGGGTAGCTTTTAGTAGAGTCTGTTCTGCTGGCTGAGAAGTCTCACAGCATCCCCTCACATGAGGTCAGGCTGCTTCAGCCAAGCAAAGGCTCTGCTCCCACAATGACTTTGATAGGTCTAGTTAAAATGCATTAAATCAAGGCGGTGTTCAAGTTCTAGGTCACTTTGGACCTTTAATGAGTTTGTCTTATTGATAGGCACTGATGCAATTGCAGAATGGATGAAGCGCAGGCAATTCTAGCAAATAAAGATCCAGTTTTACTTTAAACTTTCAGAAGTTCAACTAATTCAAATCTTAAACAAGAAGGTTTAAACCATCCTGAGATTTTAAGATATTTTTGCTGAATTTTTTTAGTTTTACAGGAGAAAATCCTCACTTGGACCTGATTTTTCCCGTCTTCCAACAACAAAAACAATAAAAAATGTTCAGACTGTGTTGAAACATGTTTTACATTACACGTAAAATCTGCCGAAAAGAACAGAGAGTTTGCAAAGTCAAGCTCCTAAGTCTCAACTGTTGGAAAGCACAGGAATGAAGACTGCGTGCAACTCCAGAACCACCATCCTGAATTCCCCTGCCTTGTCCCCAGTACACCTTCCACTACAGACAAGGCTGGGGCCTACAGCCAACACTGCAAAACCACTTCACTCCCAGAAGCGGTCTGTGATTATGTAAATCATGGCATTATAATGTATAAGCGCAATGGAGACATAGTAGGGCTGTAGGGGCAAAATTAATTCTGGCATTCCATAGTTTATGACTGACCTTGCAGTTCTATTGTAGGATTTTTTTTGTTTGATTTAAAACAGGGTTGGCTGGTGCATTCTCCAGGAACTAAGCAAAGAATGAACTTAAGAAGATACATTTCCTCATCTCATTGATATCCGTAGCAATCATTTGCAGGGCCGGAAGCCTACTCTGCTAAACAGACTGCGGTTTAGTTGGACATAGAGAGGCACTGATAGAAATGGAAGATTTTCCAAGCACTGTGGTTGTGTCTATACTGTCCCTCTCAGGACCCTGGCTGCAGCACACAGCACGCTGTGCAGCTGGTGTGGCCAGGTTTCCTTTCTGTGAAAAACAGAGCAGGGTGAGAAGATTTCTGCCTGGGTTGTGCACGGTGGACACTCACACTGTGGAGGCTCACCAGACAGGGATGTGGACAAACTCTGGAAACACGTCTAGAAACAGCCTGCAGGAATTAACACTGAGGAAAGATAAAGCATCTTTTTTCAGCAATGTGTATCTTCTTCCAAGAAACAGCAGGTGCTGTAGGATCACAAGGTGCTGGACAAAGGCCACTGCATTGAACTAAGCTTCTTCTGACCGTTGTATCTCTATAAGCATTGTTCCTTCTGCTCTGGCCTTGGCCCACTACCCATACAGTGCCACACCACACGCCTCATTTCACATCCTTTCTTCGCATCTGGCTAACTGTCATCTCAGCCGCTCAGGCCCCATTTATGCCAGACACCTCACTCAACAAAGCTCCCTTCCACCCTTCTGGTCTTCCCTTCCTATTTCCTTCCTCTACTGACTTCACTCCCAAGACAGCAACCAGTAACGTCTCTCATTTCCACAGACTTTTTCTTCTCATCACTAATCTCCAATAACTTCCCTCTGTATTCAGTCTTCATCAGTGTTCCTTGAGCCAACTTTCTTCTGGTCTCTTGCTGCTGCCACCACCGGTTCCATTATTCTGCCTCAGACTGATGTTAATGCAAAACAGCCTAAGAAAATGCATAGGCAGAGGCTCTTGAATTGTTCAGCCCCGATGGGCTCCCTCCCAATTTTCCTTCCTTTCATAAGGAAAGGCAACACAATTTAGCCACATAAAGGGGAGTTTCACCATGTTTCTGTCAGAAAGTCTGGTTGTATTTCAGAGCATTCTGAGACATCACACCTGGGTTGTCCAGCCTGCAGCCAAAATGTCTCATTTTCCCTTGGTGGTGTCACTCCCTGCACAGTCAGCCTGGAATTCCTTCAGATCCTGGCTTGACTTTTCCTGGTTTTCAGTGAAGAATTCATAGCTAGCTCTGCGTGAGGCTTCCTGGAGGGAAAATAAAGTTTCTTTGATGCCCCCAGATTTCCTCGCAGGCCTGGCAGAACCATGTCTTGCCCAGTCATTGGGTCGCCTGACTCACAGGTGGAGCTGAACCAGGTTTCCTCTGAGGCAGCTTGCACCCACTGAGTGCAAGTTATGTGCCTTCTCCCAAAGGCAAAGCCAACAAATGCTGCCTGTGTTGTCAGTAACACTAATGCCACTCTATAACCATGTCCTGCACTCTTAACCACGAAACAGAACTTGGTTTGTGACCAGCAGTGTGGTACTTTGAGAAAAATGGGTTCCTGAAGAAGCATGCACAAGAAGCTCTTTCAATACTGTAAGGTGGACTAGAGTGCTACAGTTCAGGGAAAGCACGTCTACGTAAACATCAGCATTTACCTGTTGAAACAAAGCTAAGGTGTGAACACCAGGCATGAACCCACAGAGGACACTGAAGGCAGCTATCTCGATGCAAAGGAACGGTTCAAGCATCAGATACTTCCCCTTCCACAAAAGGACGGCTGTGTTTGTGTTCTTTGCTAGGTTTTCCACGTTATAACAGAGCAAGTTTTCTCCACCTATGACGAATGTTCCAGCAGAGTGATTCTAGCACGCAGTACATCAGGTTCAGTGGAAAGGCCCCCTGCATCCTCCAGTTTTCATCCCCCCACAGGCAGCTTGCCTTGTCCCATATGTCCATGACTAATTTGGAAATTTGCCATAAGGACAGTATCCACGTGTAAAGCCAGCACAATTATCATGCATTTGATATTTCCAGAAATTTTATGAGCCATCTAACAGGCCAGTATCTAGCTTAATTAAGTCAGTCAATCACTTCTAGGAAACAAAGTGTCATTGCTTCATTTCTAACATTCAGATCTATTATTCTAAATATTTTTGCTCATACATATTAAATCACTTGCACATGTCCTTCATAGTTAAGAGAAATATTATAGGGATCTTATTACAAAGTGGGCCAACAGCTGAAGCATTACTTTTTCAATTTGATTTTCATTGATACTTCTGTTTTGTGAGAGACTGCCCTTCACCACACAAAGTGCCCCTCACTGATGGCTCCAGGAGGAGTCTGCCTGTTTCATTACCAAAAAACTTGGCTCAGAGACACCTGATGACAGTGCAAAGATCGCAACAGACAAAAGTAGATCCTTTTCCATCAGGATCTGATAGAAAGAAATGAAGAGGAGGCCTTAATATCAACTGTCAGATTACAGGAGCTAGGATCAAGCACCTAACTCATTTCTTTCCCTTGAACAGAAGATCAAATAGATCAAGCAGACGGTCATAGCAATCAGTACAGGAGTGGGTGACATAAAAGTTTAGCTCCCATAGTGAAATATTGTCTATTACTAAGGCTCTGGACATATTCTCTTTAGATTTTTTTTTCCACCCCGTTGACTTATCTTTACATGTCAAAATCTAATTTATAGTGCTTAAAGGAATATTAAAATTAATAGCTTAAATTAAGACTGTCTGCTTTCAAAGCTGGCATCTTCCAACAACCATAGAAACTGCCCTGAGCAGTTTCAAAGCCTTTACGAGATTTCTTCCGCTAGATTTTGCTCTGCCAGTACTTAATTTTTACCATCTCAGGTTGTGTGTCCTCCCATGTCAGAAGCCACTGCTTCACAGCCAAAATGCCTTAAAACCTGAGTGCTGCTCCTCAGCCATGTCTGGTCAAGGTGCCAGGTATACATTTAAACTATCAATAAATACGGGTTTATTAGCACACCGGAATGACAGGCAAAAAACTCCTGCTTCACACCAGGTTTATGGGCAATGGATGGACATTACAAATAGGTGAAGGACAGTGGGACATTTAGCTCCCACAGTGCTTTGTTGGAGGAACATCAGCCAGAGTTCTTAATGTAAAGCAGTTTCTAGGAGGAACAGTGAACTTCAGCTTTCTCCTTCAACTTATAATACTGTGAGATACTTGAGATATACATCACAAGAACAAGTCCAAAAATACAAGCTATTGGTGCTTTTAAAGTAACTGTTCTCACCAGAACTGGTGGACCATCAAGGCATTAGCAGCTAAATTTGGCCTACTCCAACAGGGAGCACTTGGGACTAAGCCAAATCTGGTTTTACCCCAAGTGGATCAATGGTTGACAATATATCCTTGCCACATTTTTCTTCCTAGACTATGATTCCTGTTCAAAATGTCCAGCAGTCTTCAACACAAAGACAGCCTTGTATCTATACTCATGTCATTTTCTGCATGGTAAACTTTTGGTTTAGGACAGGGATTTTTCAACTTTTCATTGTATGGATGATCTCTCAATATGGGTTGATTGGCATGTTCCACTCCTTCGCAGCAGCTAAACCAACTGCTTAATCAAAGGTAAACAGTTCACAATGATAGCTTTTCGCAGGGATGCTTTCCCTCTAACTATAGTAAAACCTGGTAACAAGCACGCATTGTGTGTGGTACAAGCCTGTTCGCTAGGCCATGGCCTGACCTTCGTCTGTGAAGGTCTCAGTAGTCTATACAGCTCTCCCTGTAATAGCTTCACACTTCATTATTTGCCCAGCAGGGCATATTTAGGCTGATGGCCAGAATTCAACTTGGTAGGGCAAGTGTGCAGTGCGCTGACCTTACTCGAATTCCAGTGAATGCACTGGATCAACAAACACCATCACCTTTAAGACATATTCTTTTCTGAAAGTTTTCTACCATCAACAAAGCTAAACAGTATCCAAAGTTGCATTTCTTGAAATAGAGGCTTCTGTGACTGTTGTCCTCTAACTGCCCCTTTCATTGACAGGGATCGCATTAGAGTCTGAGGAACTTAAGGCATTTCTAAATCCATTTCTTGGGATTTATGAACTTTGGTGACCAGGCTCAGAACGGTTCATGATAATGAATAAATTAATGAATAATTCAGAACCACTTATGGAAGTCACCCTCAGCAATTTTCCTTCACATCCCACGTACTAAACAGTGAAGACAGCTACAATGGTTGGCTTTATCAGGATGTTAAAGCTGTTACAAGGGTTTAAAAGATAAGAATAGCACACGCAATTTCAAGCAGAAGTTACGTTATACATGGTGATATCAAGCCAATGCTCTCATGAAAGCATTCATTTAGTGAGTTTAATGAGGGCAATTTGTCAACAATTTCACACACCATTTGCCTAGAATTCTCCAATGCAGCATTTCACTGTGTGCTCCTCCCCCACAAATAAACTGCATGTTGTATACAGTTTTGCCTACCATTAATCATCTTTTCAGCACTGCAAGTTCAATGCTGCTTTCCCAGTAGGAGACTGAGGGAGCAACCTAGCCAAAAGAGGGAAAAGTCATGGGAAAAGAAGAATATAAATGTTCACTTAAGCAAAAAAAAAAAAACCCAAAAAACAAAAAACAATAAAAAAAAAAACCCAAGAGCAAAACCCCCAAACTGTAGTAGGATTATCCCCTTTTGCCCATAGTAACTGCTTCTGACAGCAACCTCTGGACCTCTACTTTTTCTATGAGTTGAGCATACAACTACAGAATCCAAATGGTGCTCCTTACAGCTTAAAAGTTCAAAGCAGAGGCTAAGACCATCAGTCCGTTTAAAATAAAATAAAAAATAAAAAAAAGCAAGCCACTCCCCCTTCCCATACTGTCCCCAGCTTCTGGAATTGTTGCATTTTTCTTTTTCGACTGGGTCCAATTCAGAGATGACTCTTTCAAAAAAAAAAAAAAAACAATCCATGTATTTATTGAAACTGTATCTGCAAAAGGCTAGACTTAAGGAATAACTAACTTAAGAAGCCATTACTGTTGATTGTCAGCATTTTTCTGCTAACCAAGATGCCTGAGGGAAAAGCAGATGGAAAGTAATTAATAAGACCAAGAGTGAGGTTTGCTGAATGTAACTGATACTGTTGGTAAATCTGGGTCTCATAAATGATTCTTCTCAATGAAGGGAGAGAGACAGATGTTTCTGCTATTTCAGCAAGGACCTAGGAGAGAGCAAGTAAGAATTAAAATAAAATCTAAAAAAAACCCAGTGAGCCCATAAATAAGCAGTGCAATTGATATCACACACTTCCTTCTTTTCTCTGACACTCCTGATAAATTTGAAGAAATTGAGAAGTGGAGAGAAGGGATCCTTTTAAATTATCTTATTAAAATAATTCAATATGCCAACAACTATAACTTACAGCATCCTATGTGGACTTGTGCAGTAGGAATATGGGCAAAAGAAAGCATTAAGTTTGCTTCTGAATATCTTAACTTTTAAAGAAGTGTTGGATTAATTGCCATTTCTGCAACGTGTTGTATCTTATGCTTAAACAATATTGAAAACCTGAAATGAACTAAAACAAAGAGGGAAATAGGTGGAGTTCTGTGTTTACCCTCAGCTTGGGAACCCTCTCTGTTGAGGGAAAGGCATTTTAGGAAGGCTGTGCAAAGGAGGTGGGGGATGGGGGGAGCTGTACCGAGCATGTCTGAAGGGGGCATGACTCAAGCTACAAAGCATTTCCACCGAGACAAAGTGCTGCTGTCATCTGTATTGGCAGCGTTTTCAACCCAGCAGCGCTCTGTGTCACTGGCCGCTCTCTCCTGCCACAGGCATCCGAAAGGAGGAGGTCGCTTTCCCAGGTGCAGCAAATCAGGATTTTACTCTTTGGCCTTCAGCAATTATCAACAAGAAGGTTAAATGAAATGTGGGTTTCTGTGTATGCATACGTGTATTTGCATGTATTTGACAAACACAACACTCCTTTTAGAATTTTAATGTATATTTTAAGAATTTATCTGTTTAAAGGTATGTGTCTTCCTCTGAATACTTGCCCCCCCCCCCCCCAACTTTCAAAACTTTAAAAAATATTTAAAACATTTTTCCCCGAGTATATGATTCTGCATCTGAAGAAATTAAGATGTTCAGCCTCAGCTCCTGTTACCTTCCAGGCTTCTGAGAGATTTTCATCTATAGGGAAAAGAGATAAATCCATATCAAAAGATCAGGCATACTTTTTCTTTTTTAAATTAAAAGTCTAACCATTCTAATATTTTTTCTTTTATTGGCTACTTCATGAAAACTGCTAAAGAGCTGCCAACAACTGGGGGTGGGGGGAATATCTCGCTTCCCTGCCCTCATGTATGAACCTGTTCAGGTTAGTCAAATATGGGCTATGACAAAAAATACAATAATGTTGAGGTTTTTTCTATTTCCACCTGGATTTAACCTCCTTTCTTGCTGTAATAGTACCTGGTGAGCTACCATCACTACTTTCAAATTCAATAAAGAATTGTTTGGTAATTGTTTGTGAATGCACCTCTGGCCATAGTTTACAGTATGGTTACATTTGGAAAGGTACTGTAAAACCAAGATGATAATATTGCCAGCCACAGAAAATTCAATTTCTCAATTAACAAGGCTTTTTCTTTTTCTTCCTCTCACATGCCTCAAAACTCAGCAAGGCTGAAGGGCTGCAGAATGTATTTCTGTGTCAACAGGCACTACAGGGGATGAAAGACTGACAGCATTTTGCACGTAAAGTTATCTTGTGACCATTCAAGAGCCACATGGTAAACTCTGGAAGCCTTGGGCTGTACTGGCCTTTTATCAGCAGAAACCTGTGTGCACTCACATCCTTCTGAAAGGAGGATCAGGGAGAGCCATGGGAAGCTCCAGTGGCTGCTCCACCATCAGCTTCTTCTGCCACAGATTAAGGACACTCAGGGCAGTGGCAGTCTTCGTGGGACTGACTTCACCCGCAGGGGAGAGACCAAGGATATACCTGCATGGAGGATGATAATTCTCAACCCATATTGTGAACACTGTATCAAACACTTTCCCTTTGAAAATTATAGATATACCGAGAGGAGTATTCTGCACAGTTAACTTTCTCATTAATGAAGACGTTACCTAGTTTAAGATCCCAGAGCAAGATTTCCTGTTCATGAAGAATACTTTAGCCCTGGCACAATTTGCCTGAGGTAGTATCATACTTCTGGTTCTGTCAATGCCTTCCTTGCTTTTAAGATGTGAGCCACTGACCTTCTACTGCACTACTCCAGAAGAATAAAAATATTCTGTCTTCAAAGTAATGGTAAAACTATTATATATAATATAATATATATTGTATTATATCATATATATACACACACACATACATACACACACATATATATTATATTATATACATATATATATATATATATATACACACACCCCTATTATATAGCTACTCTTACACCTCCCATCTTCCTGAGGAAGGATGTGATCCTGACCTGCATTACCTATAGGCACACATAACACTTGTTGCTTAAATACTAAACCCCCCAACACTTAAAGAGATTAAGATGGAAATGCATCAGTTCTAGTTAATACTTTGAATAGTTTTGTTACTGCATTGAGAAATATGGACACCATCTTACGGATACATCACATGGAAGAAAGTGGATAAGAGGCTATAAGGATGCTTTTACCTCCATGTCGTCCCACTGGTAGCCAGCAGAAATTCTACAGACAGGTACAAATGGAGGGGCAGAAGGAAAACTCCACACCCACCTCCACACACTTCAGAGCTATTATTTTGAAGTGACCAAGGTACAGGAACCAAAACTTTCTAGAATGAAAATCAGAAAGGCAGGCTCAGGCATCCCTCTCATAAAAAAATCACACTAAAACTCAAGTCAGTACCGTGGAAATTGCTGCCACAGGAGATCGTGGAGACAGCATCAGCAGATTCAAATAGGATCACACAAATTTGTGGACAATAGGTCCATAGAGAGACCAGGAAGGTATGCACCCTGTAACATCCCTAATCCAACACTGGTGGGTCTGGTGCAATGCAATGGGAATGGACCAGAGGAAATGACTAAGCTTGCACAGCCTCATTAAATAGCAACTACAGTTATCCGTGCTGCTGAAGAGAAAGTGTACTGGGCAAGACTGCTGGTTTGATTTTGTAGAACATTTAGAGAATTTATGTCCTTCACAGGCAGTTAAAATCTGTCCTGTTTGCAACTGCACCATCATGAATCTATATGACATTCAACAGACACACCTCAAAACTACTGAAGTATGTGACCATGTTTTCTGTACTGGACAGAGCTGAGCTAATATTGATATATCATGGGCAGCCCTACAGTTATTTCAATGTTTTAAAAGTCTGATGAAAAACAGCATTGTAGTTTTGTGTTCTTTTATCCACGCTCCTGCCTGCAATGATGGTGGTATCAGGCACCAGTCTCCTGCTAAATCTAACGTCTCAGCCCTGTCCACCCCCACATTGCTGTTCCCTAATGCATATTTGTGACAAACTTGGAACAACATCTGACCTTCGAGTCCTCTATCCACTTCCCTGCTGCCTGCCAACAAATTCTGGCTAACACTTAAAGACGATATCTCACCACTGACCTGGCACCCTGAGTTATCAGCCCACAGTGAGGTCCCTGCAGCTTAGTAAAACAGGGCCCCAAATACCCCAGGATTCCTAACCCTGCATGCTCGCCCCCCATGTTTGTCAGAAAAGTGCAACTCAACTTTATTATTGCATCATTTTTAATTTGAAGTATCTGTGCTCTTTTGCCTTGAAAAATAAAAGAACAAGTCTGAATTCAAACAGTTATAAAAGTGCAAGGGAATATAAAAACTCAGGCTTAACAGTCAAGAGCTCTATGTTATTTTGTTATTTCCTTATTTCGGATGGATTGGTGGAGGCAAAGTGACGGGCCTCACAAGCTGTCTCAGGATTGGCACACTCTGAAAAACTACACCTACACCCAGAGACACATTTCTGCTTATTCAGGATAGTTGTTCCTGCTCCAAGCCTTTCTGAAGATGTTCCTAAGAGTTTGGTAAATGCATGTCTTTAGATAAGACGTCTATAAAATTCTTGTAAAATTTAGAAGCTCTCACCAAAAAAACCCACCAAAAACCAAAACCAAAAAACCATGCTAGTAGGACGGAATGTTTAAGCAGATACCATTGATTTTAGGATATGTCACCGCAAGGTTTGGGGGAAAAAAGAAATAAAATAAAACATACAGTATTATTCAGGTACAGGAAAGGAGAAATTTAGGTCATCTTCCAACAGAAATCCTGAGGCTGGTAAGGGTCTCAGAAGGTCACTTGGGAAGTGCAGGGGTTGCATAAACTGTTCCTGCCCCATGCTTATCTAATCCAGTTGCAAAGACTTTCAGTGATGAAGGCAGCTTCTCCAGTACTTCCATATGCTTGCCATGAGAAACTTTTTCCTAATATCAAACTTGAATCTTCCTTGCTGCACCCCACCAGATTTTGTTCCACCCACCATGGACATGAAGTACTCACATATGTGAACACAGTTATCATACATCCCCCTCAGTCTTTCCATATCTGAGATGAAAAACCCCCACTTCATTCTTTGAGAGAAATTCTGTTAAGAGCCCTGGTCACCCTCATGAGTCTTAGGTGTTCTCCCCTTAGTCTGTAAGCGTCTCTAAGCACAGCACCCACAACTAGGCACAACAGCCAAGGTAAAACCTTACCAGAACCTGACCCTGCCATGCAGTGCTGGGGGCTATTTGCACGCAGCCATCGCTTCATTTCTCCCTTAGACTGTGCACGTCACCTTTTATGCAGTGGCTTGATACTGTTGATGTATGTTCAGCTTTTGACCCGTCTATAGGTGCTGTGTACAGGCACAGGCAGCTGTATTCTCTTGCCTGTTTAAATTGCCGTAGCCTTGGTGGGAGCGATAAATACACGGCTGTAGATTTATAGTCAGTTAGCAGATGACTGAAAATTGCACGCACTTCAGTTTTATTTCTTCTTTATCAACAGACTTGAATAACAGCTTTACCACAGGGTGTGTAAATTCCGCAAACTTTTCTTTTCTTTTTGGACTGCAGTAAAAGTGCAGGTCAGGCAGTAGGGGACCTTCGTACAGGACAACACTTACCCCTGCATGTGCTCATACTCAAAAAAAAACAGTTTGCATGGCCTCAAGAGTATACAGTTCATATGTAACTACCTCTTTCCTATTTGGAAATACTCAGCAGTCTTCGATTTCACGAGGAGTTCAGCTACTCAAGACCAAACGGTGGTCCCAGTTACGTAAGTAAACTGGCCACATCAAGCAACATGCAGTAGAAGGAGGCTCAGGACTGGAAAGAAAAGTTGATCTATCTCATACTAAGTGACTTTAGATTAGCATACTTGAAGTTTAAATTCCCAAACCCAGCAATTAGTACAACAAAGGCACTGGGGCAACAATGTTTTTAGGAAACTATTGACAATTGTTTGGCAGGAAGGAACAAGCATGGAAGAAATGGTTTTAAGAAGCTCAGAAAACACTCTCAGTCAAAATCTACTAAAAAAGAAAAGACTAATCCAAATAAGGCTATCTGAAAAAAGTGATACTATAAAAAATGAGACCCATTTTTTCTTTGAAATATTAAGATAATCTTTCTTGTAATATATAAATAGGAAAAAATGAACTGTTCACAATATTCTAAACTTTTAAAATAGGAAAAGGAAAAAGTAAAAATATTCTTTAGCTTGAAGAGGAAAGCTGCAACAATTATATCAAAATACAGAATAGCTACTTTAAAATTACAGTGGTTGTTCACTGCCAATTTTAAAGTTACAGAGAAAAGAATTCTTACATATTTTTGGATTAAACTTTTCCACTATGGTAAATCTGTAAAACTGAGGTATTAATAGGATTCCTTATAAGGAAAAAAAGTTACATGTTAATTGTTAGAAGGCTTTTTTTTCCCCAAAATATGTAAAACACAAACTTGCTTAGAGTCAATTTTAGGAAGTAAAAAATGCTTAAGAAGCTGAGTTCTACCCACTCTCCGATTTCTTATTGATGAGTACTAGAGTAACACCACTAGCTAAAAAGTACCTCTAAAAAAGCCAAATAAAATTATTATTTGTTCTAACCAAAGTTAGTGTCATTTTGAGTCACTTCCATTAGCCAGAAGACCCATGAGGTTTTTGGCTTGCAAGCAAGCACGGCTTAGGCTAGCCCTGCAAGGGCAGCTGCGGCCATCCACCATCCATACAGGCTGAATAACTTATGAGGTCATTCTCACGCCACTAAAATATTACTCTACTATGACCTGTGGCAATGAAGGAGCTGCTTTACAAAACTATAAAACATTCATACAGTGGAGTTAGGCAGACAACAGAGCAGGAACAGCATCAGACTTCAGCTGAGATCACCCCTGTTCATGAGTTGGTGCCTCTAACCAAAGCCTGTAGGGAGCCCATTGTGCCCAGAAGACAGCAGACTATGGTGCAGCAAAATGAGAGAAGGAGTTGCAGCGAGGTCATGGCTACAGGGAAGACCCACAGGCCATCAATGAGGCAGAGAAAGCAGACCACGGTGAGTCACAGTAACTCAGCAAATCTGAGGAAGAATAACCATGTGCTGCAACATCTACAGGGCTGAGAACAGTCAGAAAGCAAGAAGTACTTGGTCTTGTGAAGGAGATGCAATTCCATAGCACTGCAGGAAGGATGGGCAGTTTATTTGCATTTTGGTGAAGCTAAACTTCCCCCTGCAGTGATGACCTTAAGAATTATTTTAGACCTAGCTGCCTGCTCACCGTTTTCAGCCTTCTCTTACCATTCATCTTTTTTTCAGAGGAGTAAATGGTGGAGTCCACATGAACAGAGGAGAAAGAAAAGGCAGAACCAAGGATGCACTGGTGACTAACCAAGCAGTACCTGTTTGCTTTTATTATTTTAAAGAAACTTGTTAAAAAATACATACCCCCAAAATGCCCATATTAATATAAATGATTCACAGGAAGCCTCTAACTACTGGACCAACAGCATACAAAAATAAATAGTCATTACAAAAAAATAGTTCCAGTTTTCTTTGCACAGCTATTACTATTCTAACATCAGGGAAGAAAGGCATTCACTCTTTTGTTCAAGGACACTGGCTCTTAATATTTCACCCACCACCCACCACCCACCCCACTCCTGAGAAAACTGGAGATATTGAATCTTTTGCTTGATTAGAAATTACCTCAGTATCGCTTTTCCTAAGAGCTTATGTTTGAAGCCATTCTGGACAACTGGCCTAGTGGAAGGCAATGCTGGTTCTTGACATCCAGTTCAACAGAGCTTCTGCAATTATGAAAAACATGTTTAATAGACAAAGTCAAGTTGTGTGAATAAGTGTTCTCGGAGTGTTAGGTGAAGAGGATCTTAGGGTAGAACTGTCTCAGCCAAACTTTAATCATCATCCATCTTTTTGCCACAGAATTCAATGCGACCACATATATCATCAGAAACCTTTCCCTCTATTAAAAACTAGACATCAGACTTTGATTCATTGGGCTATACTGACTCAGTGATGGAAGTGTCAGCAATATGTCTCAGAAAGGGAGCCAAAAGCATGAGGAATAGTTCGACTTATGGGGTGCTGCTGTTAGAAATCTAACAATTTATGTAAATCAACCCCAGACTTCACTGTGCGAGGAGGGGAACTTGAACACCACCATGCAAAATGATGTGGTCCTACCGCATACTCGAGCTTGTTTAGTTTACTGTAATACCCAATCTGCCAATATTAATTTCTTAATGAAAAACTTACATCTGGGAAACTACATCACCATCAAAGTGACAAAACCCACATCCTGCTTAAATTTCATTTACTTGAATGACATTTCCATGGAAAATCACTGCAAAAAGAATGAGAGTTACAACAGAAGCAGACAAGGAGAAAGCACTATGTTTATTAAAACTAAAAGCTTGTCTGTCTTCAAAGAAGCCAGAGCAACATCTTCACTAGGATCTACTAATTTAAAAAAAAAAAAAAACCAAACAAAAAAACCCAAACCAAAAACCAACACACATACACTCCCAAACCCCACACAACAGAATCACACAGAATCACTGAGGTTTTCTGTTGAAAATAGAAACCACATTTCTATTGAATACCTCTGATAAAGAAACGGGTCTCTCTGGGGTAGAAGTGAAACAGTTAATTTCTAGATACCCTAAATACTCCCACCTTTCCCTGCAGCTGAAGCTGTCTGCACATAATTTGAGAAAGTTCAATTAAAGGAAAAGATTACTGTATACATAGCACATTAAACTATGAGTATGAAAAGAATGTATGTGAAAATCCTGCATATTTTCTGTTTGCCTTTAATTAGAGATGGATTCCTGATCTTGATTATCCTAAGCAGAAAATCAAGACCAGTCCCTGAAACCACACAGTCTTCCCTTTGTGGGCCTCTTCTTGATTTATGTAGGGCTTTAAACAACACACACACACAAAAAAAAAAAAAAACAACACACCAACCCAGAGCTGGGGTTACTGTTATTTCACATTACTTGCTTTTTCTGAGGCTGCAGATGGGCCTGTGTTTTGGGATATTTATTTCTTATTATGACTTAACAGTACAAGAAAACAGATAACTCGGGGAAAAAAAACACTACTGAAAGTGATACACTTTCAAGATCATATTCTGCTAATCATTTTAATTATCTTCTGATTAGTGGTCCACCCATTTTAAGATGCCCCTCATAGAAACCCCTCTAATTGGTTTGGATACTACTGTTTGGATAGTACTGTCACTTCTAAGCAAATCAAATCTGATGCAGAATATTTTGTGATAACTGGTCTTGGCCCATTCAAAGCTAAAAATAGCACCCAGATACCTTGAATGAATCATTTGACCTAATAAGGCTTCAGTCACTTTGCCACAGGAACTGAGGCAATGATATTTTGGGAGAAGCTGCATTTTCAGCTGTGGCACAAATAATATGACAAAGATTTCTGAAGAAGGTTGCCTGTGTGGTTCACAGCTGGCAGGGGGAGGGATAGGAAGAAGGTAAAATGAAAAAGAGAAAATTACAATGTGAGGAATAAATGGCATTAACATGGTGAATTAAGGGGTTTACCATCACACATTTTAGCTGTGTGTTCTCTTGCATGCACAGGGAAATATTTGAGGCCTACAGCTCCCCCATAAAAATCTGAGAGATTTAGATTCCTCTTTCTGCCCTGTGGGTACATAGAGGAAAACAGGGAGGCTGAAGCCACCTCCGTTCCTATCACCCTCTTAGGCTGATAAAAGCAGACGTTGTCCCTACCCTTAGGAGGAGGGAGAGACTGGCTGATCCCCGACGAGTTGCAGTGCAGAATTACACTGTCATCCAGCCGACTGGGGGGAATGCTGCACGGAAAGTGTTGACCCAGGGGTAGAAGGAACGGGATGCGGCCAAAGCAGGAAACTCAGACCGAGTCAAGACAGAGCAGGGGCCTGTTTCAGTGCATAGCAGGGACTGCATTGCCATGAGGAACGCAGTCATCCAGCAAGTTGCTAAACTGGATGTATAGTTTGGGTTACAAAGGCCATGATACAAAATAAGCAAGTCTCAATTGTTTTCCAAAATGAGTAAAAATAGCAGCTCAGTATAAGAAGAAATGCCTATACCCTGGTCAAATTCTCGTTAGCTGAATAGAGAAAAAGAGAAAACCTGTTTTGCATTTATGTTTTCTGCTAAAGCCATAGACTAACACATCACTTTATGGCACTGAAAATTTCTGAAGTTATCATGAGATCAGCCATTACATCTCATCTTTGTTTTACAACTTTTTCATCTGTTTCACATTTCTCTGCTATTTTACACAGTACTTTAAACAGAAACCTGACCACCATAACTATCGTACTATACCATACAACTAGCTTGAGGATATTTACAGCTCATCAGCAACAACATATGGAGAAACACAAGTCTTAGCAGACTGATAGAGTCTTTGTCATGGCAGATTTCACTCTGCACAGCAAAAGCATGTGCACAGGCGCGCTACTTGAGAGGTCTGTACCGATGCCAGCAGAGCACAGCATGCAGCTCTTCTTGGCTCAGTGGGCCATATGTCCCACATTTGCCATTCTGAGAGGTCAGTATGGGCAGTTGAGCCCAGCACTCGAATGTAGTTACTGCACTCCTAAAACTTTTGTGGAATTGTTCCCTCAATTTCATTTTCAAAGACCTGCAGGATGGATCCCTTAGCCAGTAAAGAAACTTCACCAAATAATTCTGCATACAGATAACCTTTCATATTTTTTTTTTATTTGAGTTGCTTGCAGTTGCAATTGTTTTTATTAAAAGTGTATTTTTATAGATCTTTAGCACTGAAACACCAGCTTCTCATTCAATTACCTTTAATGAGGTAACTAGTACCATTAATCACATCTAGGTTAATTCAAAACCCTGTATAAACAAGTAACTGAGTGCTTATACTGTCTGTCACTTCCTGACACGCATACTACTTAGTCACTTTACAATATGGCTGTGTGAAATAGTTTGTAAATTATTAACATTGGCGCATGTGTCGTCAGGAATGGAAGAACAATGTTTTACATCATGATTAATGAAAAGAAAGGGAAAAGATCTATTTGGCAAGTAGTTCTGGGCAAGGGGATAATTAAAAAAGCACATTGGAAAAGGGAAGGCACCAGTCATAATCCTCTTTCAAACTGAAGTTACTGTAATCATTAGGAAATTTAAATGTGAAAGCTGTAGACTGTGCTTGACTGCTCTCATGGGCTTACAAATGCACACCACATAGCAGAAGGCACAGGAGAGTGAAGAGACACTGCAGAACTGCATCACAACTTGTATCACTCTGGAAATGTTCAAGGTCAGCTTGGATGGGTCTTTGAGCAACCTGATCTAGTTGAAGATGTCCCTGCTTACTGCAGGGGGTTTGGACTAGATGACCTCTAAAGGTCCCTTCCAACCCAAAACAGTCTGTGATTCTATGATTCTATCGCAGGTCTCAAGGACACAGCGTGGTCTCAGTAATGGTCTCAGATCTGAGTCTTCTAATTGTTTTGTATTTCTCTTCCATAAAAAAAAATCATCTCTTAGAAATGCCAATGTCACAGATCCTTATGAAGGCAAAGATTAAATTACCAAGTGGTATTCTGCACTCTCAAAGCATTGTTGAGCTAAATGGTCTCAAAATTTAACCATCTTTTTTGAGTGATTCCTGTAATGCATATACTTGCTTATCTGTTTTTCAAATCACACCTAAATGAACTATATTCACTGTGGTATAACAAATGCCTGAAAAAGCTAGATCGTCTAAATTGTATAGCTTCATTCTTAGGGACATGTTGCTATTTAACAACCTGTATTGCCTTACCCAAAATTAAACTCTCAAAGTCATTTCACTACTAACAATCTCCATAGCAAAATACTACCGGCATTTTAAAGCAGATGATCTCAAGAGGCAACGCACAGATCTGTCCTTTGATGCACAGTGGAACTTGGCAGAGAGGTCCCCCAAAGAAAGGGATGGTGGACACCTAACAACTTTATACCAAACTCAGAACAGGTCCAAGGTGTTCAGCTGTTCTGATTTCAGCTGGGATGGAGTTAATTTTCTTCTTAGTAGCTAGTACAGTGCTGTGTTTTGGCTCTGATGTGCGAACAATGTTGACAACGCACTGATATTTGTAGTTGTTGCTGGGTGATGTTCATACTAAGTTGAGAAGTTTTCAGTTCCTTGGGCCTTGCCAGCCAGAGGGCTTGGAGGGGCACAAGAGACTGAGAGGGGACACAGCCAGGTCAGCTGACCTGAACCAGCCAAAGGGATATTCCATACCGTGGGATGTCATGCTTTGTATATAGACTTGGAGGGTTAGCTGGGAGTGGGGGGATTGTTGCTCAGGGACTGGCTGGGCATTGGCCAGCGGGTGGTGAGCAGTTGTACTGTGCATCACTTGGTTTCTTTCCTCCCTTTTCCTTTGGATTTTATCGTTTTCACCACCTTTCCATTATAACCATTGTTGTTGTTCTTATTATTCTTATTGTTGTTGTTCTTACCTTTTTATTCTGTTTAAATTATTAAATTGTTCTTATCTCAACCCTTGAGTTTTACATTCCTTTCTGATTCTTCTCCCCAGCCCTCCAGGTGAGTGAGCAAGCAGCTGCATGGTGCTTGGTTGCTGGCTGGGGTTAAACCACACAAACTTAATCTTTGCATCACCCAGTGCAGGCAGACTTTATGTGCCTTTTGTTGGCAGCTCAGAAAGGCAGGATAGGAGAGAAAGGAGAAAAGAAGTATGAAGCCACATTGTTGCTGTGGAACCTTACCTTCATTTTTTCAAAATCCAAAATTGGGTTTTTATCTTGATGCAGTGTTCCAGAGACAACTAGGTATTACTTAGAAACCCTATCTCAGTATGGTCAGTGGCAAAGTCCTTTTTAATGATGACACAAGATGTTTAAAATTTGTCTAGAAAAGAAACACTTTACTATGAAACAATTAATAGGATTTTATTTTTACCTAGGTGCTTTGGAGCAGGAGCACTAGAGATCAAAAGAATCATTAAGAAAAATTCTCATCAGAGACAGCGATCATCTAACTTCTCCCTTGCCTCTAATAACTAAGAAAAAATAGATTCTTTCAGTAAGATTTTTGTCATGCTGTTTGAAGTAACAGCATGTTGTTAAGGACCCTAACAGTGCAGCAGAGTACACCAAAATCAATACCACACTTTCATGCAGGGGAATCTGGTGTGTATTTACAATGATGTGGATCTAGATGCTGTAAAAGCCTGCTTACCATAGTAACAGTGGAGTTAGCACACTGATACGGATCTTGGCATTTCACCATTGGGCCCTCAAATATATTCACTGTTCTTGTATAAAATTCCTTTGCATGAAGTTTGTCTCTTTTTCATCACCATGTTGACAGGATCACCTTTCCCTGCGAACAGGAAAGAGAAGGACAGCTAAAAGACGTGTCTGTCGGTGAGGTTCTTGTAGCCTCCTCACTGACTCTAATCAATTGCAAAATATTTGTAACTTGGAAACAGGAAAAAAACCCTTTTTTGTTCCCAGGATGATAGGTCTGAGGTAAGTTAGTCAACTGCTGTACCACTGTTTTCCAGCTTGAAGAAATTTTCATCCAATCACAGTGAGATCAGTAAAGTCTAACGTATGTTTCAAAAACAAGTTACCATCTTTCCTCATTATATTTTTTTCATTTAAACAGCTCTTCTTTGGTGAATTCTAAACACACATGCCACATAGCAAGCACACTGCAAAATATCTATCAGATCTTGTTACAGATACGTATGCTTTCACATATTTCAATAACCATGACAAAATTTGTGCAGAAAATTTGTATACATGTAAGGTTTTTTAATCATTGAAAGAAGTAAACCTACATTAAGTCTGTTGAAATTATGAGAATGGCATTCATGAAAAGCAAAAGAGAAAAGCACCTCCTTCTTCACTTATTCGTATTTCTTCTTTATACCCTATTGATCATTTAAGCAAAATTATTTATTGTGGCAAAACTATTTTGGTGCATCTAGGATATAAAGAACATTTGTGTGGTTGTCAACTGCGGGAAAGCCAAAGTCTGAGCAACAGGAGACAGGACTCATTAAAATGTTCAGGTTAAACAACACATACTTGGGGGATTCATTAACATACAAGATTCTTCTTTGGTCAAAACAGCAGAGACAGGCCACATTTGTTTCATCTCTCTCTGCAGTCTGTGGTGATCAATTAGGAATATATGATTAAGTTCATTATTATTAACAGTAAGCTCTGGGAGCAGGTATTTTTGCTGTAAGTTATCTGACCACCACGGAGTTAGTGCACATTCACAGTAGGAGACATCCTTTTAAGACATCCTTTTATGCTCCCAGGGCCTCCAGTCTTTCAAAGAGTACTGGTGATGGGAAGGTCAGGTTGTTAAATTTATGCCCTGGAATCAGTGCACCTGCTTTCAGCACAGGCTCTTTCTTCTATAGGACAGCCCAGCATTCAAGACTATCTGCAAGTTTTTACAGGAATAGGCATGAAAGTGAAGCCCAACACCATGTAAGTGCCTCTGAGTAGACCGTGACAGTCCCTAACTTGTGGGTGGCTGGTTTCCAAGGAGGGATCCAAAAATCTAACTCGGATATTAAGGCTTCTTTTACAGCACACTGCAAGAGTCAAAGATCTGACGAAGGAATCCATATTAGTCAGCCTGTAAGTCAGAAGCTGCCTGGCATCAGACATTGAGATGAGGTCACTCAAAACTACCTGATAAAAGGAGTACTCACAAAAGGAACAAATTGAGAGGAGGAGGGGGAGGAGGTTAAATCAGCTGCTATCTGCTGCTCATGTAGCTTGGCGTTAGAAGCAGGTGGCTGCCTATTCCCAAGCATGACCACAGATCTCTCCTGAGGGAGGTGTCTAGCAGGAGCAGAATGGCAGAGACGGCACACTAAACAAAATACCAAGTGGTTCTAGGAGTAGGAAGTGGAACACACAACTCCCCTCACCTAGGTGAATGTCCACCTCCTCCAAAGCCAGCCATGCCTACCTCTTGCACTGCAGCCCAGATTATTTGGTGTTCTTCAGTACCGACTGAGGACTTCAGAAGTCTCACTCTGCAGCACACCTGACTTCTAAAACATTTGGCAGAATACTTGGGAAACACAGGTTTCAGCCCCCCTCGGGCCAAGAATTGTTGAATCAGAGTTTTCCACTCCCTGAGAGGAGAAATGCTGTAGTCATTATCTTGCCCCCCTTTCTGGCTCAGCACAGAGAGAACAGCAACCACTGCTGCATTTGTAGGCTCTCGTGGGTTAGGTCTGTTCTGAGAAATCTATAAAATCAGGGAGGCAGGCAAAGAAGGAATAATTTTTAGATGTTACATAGCGACCTTAATGTAGGAGTTGGCCTGGCACTTAGGCTTACATGGACTGAGGTGCTTCTGGTCAGTGTCAAAACCAAAACAAAGGGTGAAATACAGCCCTTAAGCATAGAGGTTAGGGACATGCTGAGCTCAGTCTCCATGGATTGATTACCTTTTTTCAACTTGAGTAGAGTGTAAGGGCACATTTTATTGGAGGTGTTGGTGGGGTAACACTGTAGAAGAATTGAATGCCAGTTACACCTACAAAAGCAACCAGAACATCAGAGTAGAGAATTACAAGTCCACGTAATTCACTGGGAACATATACAGTTGAATAGCTGCTTGAGATGACCTCCCAACCATCCCATTGAAGAAAAAAGCTTACCTCAAATCCTAAAGAGGTTTCCAAATGCGTTTGAATTTTCTTTAGGTCAGGGAAAAATCTTTTTATTTCATACTGCTCAGCAGCTATTTACAATTAAGCATCTGAGTCTATATAAAATACACTAGTTGATAATTACTTAAGACCAATGACACTCTTGTGCTCAGATATGAGAAAAATAAAGCTAGGTATATTAGTAATGCTAGATATTTTAACAGTCCCCCAAATGAGACAATCTAGCAGACCTGGGGAGAGAAAATAAAGGTCAGGAACCTGACTCAAACAAGCACTGATGACCTGCTGGCAATATACAGAACATGCTGTTTTAATGAATTCCACTGCTGAAAGAAAAACTTGGTACAACTAAACAACCATGTTTGTTTAGCACAGTTGTGGGCTTTCTTGTAGTCTATTTGATGGTGCAAAAGAAAAAGAGGTCAAAGCATATTGTATACAGAAATGTAATTTTCATCGGACAAACCCATGCAAATAACTTTTGCCAGATTAATCTAGTCCTCAATGTGTGAAGACATTACTTAAGTTGATTTTCTATGGGTTTCTTTACATTTTAATTGGCTCTGGAACTAAGCTTTTTGCAGGATAAGGTTTTGAATATGTTGTCGTATTTTCCTTTGCATAAAAATCCTTAAACTTCAGGAAAACCTTTCAATAGCCTTGTTTAACTCACCAGCGATGCAAGAGTTATGCAGAGACTTAGCATATCAGTGTTTAAAAACTGACCGTGTGTTGTGCACTTCAACACAGCCTGAGGTTCTGGACATGTCATAAACCTGCCTCAGTGATACTCAGAAACTGTTGTCAATTGGGTCATGCAGATCTAAATTTGCAATGCACACAATGGCCAGGGTTTTGTCACGGTGCAATGATAAACCCCAGACACACAAGGCATCTGGCATGCTTGTGTTCAGTGGCCTGATTAGCTAAGGTTTCCCACTGTTGCTACCACTACCCAAAATTAAACATGAAAACTATGGAAACAGTTCCATATACATACAAACAGTCATGACCAAACTACTGCACAAAGCAAAAGACTGAAGTGAACTGGGACTGTCGTAGTGATCGGTAGTAGCTAGCCAGAGCAAATCTAGTAGACACAGAAACCTGAATTCTCTTTGTGGCATGACTGACTTGTCATTAAAAAAGCTGACCTTGCAAGTAAAAAGTAAAGAACCTGGGTTGGTTTCACAATCCCTTTGAATACTGGGAATGTATTTCTGAAATAGGACATCTCACATCGTCAATGTTCAAACCAGCCAAATTAAGATAAGGCCATGATGGTCATAATCATCTGATGGTTTTGGATAGCCAAAATTTTTATCTTATTAAATGAGTACTTGTTTCAGGCATTCTCAGTTCTTGAAATACAGACACAGCCATACTGATCTTCAGGTCTTACAGCTATTTTTCATTATAAGAATGTTAGAAGTTAATTTCAGTTAATTCAGCAGTTAGTGATCTGCCTTTCATGAGCTAGAAATCCAAACTAGCACAACACAGATCATATTCCATAAAAAGGACCAGAGCAACACTGTGCTCTAGAAAACATGATGAACTACCTGCTTTGCTTCCTAGTTTAGTTGTTATGAACTACTGATGTTACAGGGTCAAGGAGTCTAGGGAAATTGGTAGAAGCAGCTGCAGTGCCGATTTGCTGGAAATAATGCAAACTTCCAATGGTTTATTAACCTAAAATAATAGTATTGGTACACATAGACAGCTGTTAGCAGCAATTCAAGGTGGCAATTGTTATCTACTGGCTGGTGTAGGATAGGGCTGTCGTTATGACCCAACAGCCTTGGCTCATCTCTCTATTTCAGAATTTTCCCACCTCCTATGCTTTCCGGTCATTTTTTTTCCTAGTAACAATAACTAAAGCTACATTTATCGCATGCAGCTTGCCACTGTTTTTCAGTTGCTTCTTATATGGTTATGTTATGCTATTTATCTAAGTATTTAACGCTAAAGGCGATTCTCAGGCCTATTAAAAGAGTCAAGAATTAATAGGTCCGTACAGCCACATGGGAATTTTGATCTTGGGTGCCGAGTGAGTGTCAAGGTAGATGGAAGAGGTAAAGAAAGGAGGAGAGTGCAAAAAGAGGGCAGAAAGACAAGGGAGGAAGCAACTGGGCAGGAAGAAAAGTTAAAAATTAGACAAGAAAGCAGAAAAAAAAAAAGATTAAAAATTACTGGAAGGGCTTAATTGCCTCTCATACATAAGTTTCCTCAGATTCTGAAGAAAATATGAATTTTGTCTGCAGTTACACAGGGAAGCTGGGATCCTTGCTACAGACAGCTTTCCGCCATCCTGTGCCCTTGGGAGAGCCAGGAGTTGCTGATCTTTCTTAGAAGCAGGGGGAAGCAGTGTCTACCCTGAAAAAAGGGGTGACATAAAACATTGCAGAAGGGACCAAAAGCAAGGAATGTGTGTCGAGATCACCTCAGGAAAACCTTTTAGTAAAGCATCAATTAGGAAAGGTATGACAGTGCTTGAGATGGAGCTCTGAGAGGGTCAGAGCTCACTAATGGGACCAGACACCTATCACTGGCTGATGGCTACTGCACTCATCTCAAAACCTGAAGACTTCCGTGAGCATGAGGAGATACTCCCTCTTCAGCAGCCAGTTAAATGTGTGCACAATTACTGCCAACATCCAATGCTCCATCATATTCCCCATCTCCAAGCAAACAACTGGATGAACGTGCTAAGAAAAAGGAGGGAGGCGGCTGATGGCAGGGGACCCCAGTGCCTATGGTCAGAAGGTGGACCCATTGGTTAGCATCCCAATGGACTCAGCACCAGCTATGTGTGCAGGAGAGAACTGGGATCCACTGGGGCAAGCTGGTTTCTCCAGAGCTGCCTTCCCCTTAGGGTAGACAGCACAGGTACTTATTAATGGAAAGGCCAATCCTATGGCAAAACTGAAGATGCAGCTGCATATTGCACTTTTCAGGTAGAGAAAGGATTAACACAAATGAGTTAACAAAAGTCTGTTTTTTAACCGGGGAAAAGAATAAATATATTTTTCTACCCTTTTATAACTGCGAGGACAACCAGAAAATGCTTCCAAAATTGATACCATACGTGCAGATTAAAACCAGGCTGCAAGCCAAATCCTCCTCTTCAGTTTCACTGGCGGAGCTCAGCAGACTGCCACAGAGCTACGCTCAAGCAGCAGGGGAAAGAATTTGACCCTTTGGCTGCTGCATCAAAAGCAGCTAACTTCCCACTGTATTTGGCGGCCTCAATATTAAAAGTTACAAGTTGTTTTGTGCTCAGAAACATATTGATTTTCTGCTAGGGTAGTTACCTGCTGATGTCCTCCTGCCCTGCTCTCTCTGAAATTGCATTCCCTCTCCCCTGAGGCAGCATAACTGGCATCCCTGGTATTGTCCCTGTCTAGCTGTGGACACATTGGTCTCTACTGGTCACTGATGAAAGTCCCTCCGTCTCATTAATACATGAATACATAGAACACTCTTATGTAAAAGGTAGGAAAACTAAGAACACTGGGATAAATTACTTCTGATCTTCACCGTCTTCTTTTCCCACCATTCACTACTAATTCTCCCAACAGAGATAATCTGTCAAAATAACAGATGACAATCTTTCTGTTGGGCTATATTTTAACATCTTCATTATTCCAAATGGTCCCGTTTCATACCTATGTACTCCAGTATAAAATGTGCTACCAGTCATTTTCAAAGTCAGGCGATTCAAATGTTAGGGTTTATCTCATGAACACAACTGGTTAAGATTTGTTTGTAAGGAACAGAGACTATGTATTGTATATATGAACAAGAATGTAGATTCCCAAAAGGAGAATATACAGTACTTTGTGGTAAAGCTGAACCTTGAAATGCAAACCTTAAGTCAGTGATGCCTATTTATGCCATGAAATATGGGACTCTCAGTAAGGACAGAAGACTAGAGTATCTTACCCAAATAATAGATATAAAATGCATCCCCAGTGAAAAAATGAGTACACACAGCATGAAAATAACTATTTTTCTACCAGATGTAGTATACTCTGCACTCAAATACCTTATAAATGCTAAATCTGCTAAAGCCAAGAAATGAAAAGTTTTGCTGCTGTTTATAAAGAAGCTCACACTACGTGCAACCCACAGATATAATCTTGATTTGTCCCTTAATGCAGTAGAATACAAACTTAGTTAAGGGCTCCTTCCCAAGCAGTTTATGGAAAGGCAGGGATGCCACTTATCCAGGCCTCACACCAGCTGATGCTGAATTCAGTTTTCAGGAGATGAATTCAAGAAAATGGGAAAGGGAGGGAGAAGAGCAGGAAAGAGCACCTTGGCACCCTGTTTTCTAGTGCTGTGTCCCTGCTGCAGCCATGAATCCTTCTTCAGTTCCTCTCCCTCCCCTCCAGCCCTTATCACTTTCTTCACCAGCTCCCATCCTGTCCCCACAGACCAGCTATAGCCCGTGTTTCTACCAGACCCCTCCACAGGCCTGGCTCCCTTTCTTGGATACATAGGGTTTGTGTGGCAAAGTTGTGGTAGCAGGGGGCCTACGGGGGTGGATTCAGTGAGAAGATGCTAGAAGCTTCCCCCATGTCCAATAGAGCCAATGCCAGCCAGCTGCAAGATAGACCTACCACTGGCCAAGGCCGAGCCTATCAGTGGTGATGGCAGCACCTCTGCAATAATGTATTTAAGAACAGGGAGAAAAACCTGCACAATAGCAACGGCAGATGGAGAGAGGAATGAGAATATGTGAGAACGACTACTCTGCAGACACCAAGGTCAGTGAAGGAGGAGGGGGAGGAGGTACTCTAGGCACCAGAGCAGAGGTTCTCCTGCAGACTGTGTGAAGCCCATGGCAAAGAAGCTGTCCCCCTGCAGCCCATAGAGGTCCACAGCGGAGCAGATATCCACCTGCAGCCCGTGGAAGTCCACAGTGGAGCAGACATGTGAAGGACCACATACTGGAGCAAGTGGGTGCCTAAAGAAGGCTGTGACCTGTGGGAAGCCCGCACTGGAGCAGGCTCCTTGCAGGAGCTGTGGACCCATGGAGAGAGGAGCCCACACTGGAGCAAGTTTGCCGGCAGGACTTGTGACCCAATGGGGGACCCACGCTGGAGCAAGATGTTCCTCAGGAACTGCACTCCATGGAAGGGATCCACGCTGAAGCAGTTTATGAAAAACTGCAGCCCGTGGGAGAGGCTCCATGCTGGAGCTGAAGAGAGTGAGAAGTCTTTCCTCCTGAGGAGGAAGGAGTGGCAGAGACAACTTGTGATGAACTGACCACAACCCTATTCCCTGTACTCCTGCACTGCTGGAGGGGAGGATTTAAAGAAAATTGAGAGTAAAGTTAAGCCTGGGAAGAAGGGAGAGTTAAAGAAAGGTGTTTTTAAGGTTTGGGGTTTTTTTCTCATTATTCAACTCTGATTTGATTTGTAATAAATTAAATTAATTTCTCCAAGTTCAGTCTCTTTTGCCCATGATGACAATTGGTGAATGATCTCTCCCTGTCCTTATCTTGAACCACGAGCCTTTTGTTACACTTTTCTCTCTCTTGTCCAGCTGAGGAGGGGAGTCATAGAGGAGCTTTGGTAGGCACTTAGCATCCAACCAGAGTCAACCCACTACACTGCGAGACCTGCTCCCTTCTTCAGCACCAGGAACTTCTTTCTAGTCCCCATATTTCCTCACTGGCATGTTCTAGGCAGTACTGCTTGGATGCTTACTAAAAGCAGAGGAAATGATTGTCATTTGCCACCCAGCTTCCCAGATTCATCCAGTCCAAAAAGGCAGCACAGAACAACTCCAGCCTCCACCAAGAGCAAGCAGGGAATTTTCTCCAAGGCTCAAGCCTGGTATGTACTTTTCCAGAGATGGCAGATCTCACAAAACAAACCTCATAGTAATTTTGTTGTACTGCAATGTTTATTCTTCATAACTTGTTTATTCTTCATAAGTTCTATTCTTAGAAATTATGAAAGTTTTTGGAGAGTGCTGAAACAAGCAGCACAAAGCACCAAGATAGAATATTTCAGATCAACCTTTTTGTTTATTTGTTTTTGAGGGGGCAAAACTAACATCTCAAAGATGAAACTCAAGAAAACACCAATGACTGTAACGCCTGACCTGCTTAATGTGGTACAGGACATACAAGAAATTGGAGAATCTGGTAAAAGAGAGTCATCAATCACTTTCAGAATGAATAGTGATACTCATAGTGTTGAGGGAAACATATGCATGAGCCATCTTAAGCAGCCAAGCACTGTTATGGGCCCTGGTATCTGTTCCCTTACAGTTCCAGGAGCCTCATATCACTTGGGAGGCCCTACAAGTCCATTTCTGGACTATTTCTGCACAAGATAAGGCAATACAATCTCATTAGATCCTAATATAGCCAAAAGAGTTTCACACATTTAGTTTCTGCATGTGTTTCCAAAAAAAGTCATGTATAGAATGTCACATGAAGATGACAGCGAGGCAAAAGGAAGCTTATGAACAGTGCTTGTAGCTACGCAAATAGGGCTCGAATGAGGTGACAACAACGCTTACAAGTGATGATTTGACATTAGCATCTGGTGGCAAAGACTCATAGGAGGAACTGAAAACAGCCAGGTCTTAGAGTACCTTCATACAGTCTCTCCTTTTTCTTGGTCAATGCACTTCAACATCCTTAAAAGCTGCTCTTCCCTTTTCAGAGGGAGAAGAAGGCCTGAGCTGGAGTAACGTACCCAGTTATAGCCGCTGCAGTTACAGATTTTTATGGATTGGTTGGAGGAGTCCAGAGAAGGGCAATAAGGATGATCAGTTAGAAAACAGGACCTATGAGGAAAGATCAAAAGCATGAGACTGTTTAGACAGGGAAGAAATAGAGATGACCACCTTCAAAATGTAAAGGGTAAGTTTAACCAGGACAGGCAGCAATCTTGGATGCTTACACATGATTAAAATGAGGAGGAGGGATTGAAACAGCAAGGGGTTGATTTGTCCAAAGAGCTCAGAAAGTCAAGAATAAAATTCGAGCCTTTTCATGACTGGTCCCATGCTCACCTGTAGCCGTTATTTCCTCTATACTGTCTAGGTGACAAGCTCTTTCCGAATTGAAGATAATGAATGACTGTCATTTTATACACAAAGCAAAGTTTCTCCTGTGGAAGTCTTACCTGAGACTGTTTTGTCTTTATACTCATTGGTTGTTTTCTTTCCAACTATACCTATTCTCATTCAGATTATAGGCATCCAGCTATCTATATAGTCTCATTTCTTTCCCAGTAAAACAGTATGAAGAACAACCAGAAAGCCTACTTGTGAAAAGTGAGGTAAGAAAGGAATAAATAGAACAACCTAGCAGTCAGATTTTCTGTAATCTGGTGTCAATCATCCTTCCAAATTTCATTTCCTAGGACAACATGAACAATGCTCATAAACCATAGTTGTGTATTTCATGCAAGCGGCACTTTGCTCACTGTATTTTTGCTGTTAGGTCTGAGTTGACAGTATTACAATTTGAAACTATAAAATGTGTTTATGGGGATCTTCACAATACTGATGGTTGCTCCATGCTTTTTGAAAGGAAGCTGTCCATAGCCTTGAGGAAGAAAGTCTGCTCCCCAGGTACAAATTTATACCTGCAAGTTTGAGGCTGGGCAGGGAGGCTGCCTTCAAGCCTGTTCAGTTTGCTACTGGCCTGGAACTTTCTACAGCTTAAGTGAATCCCAGTAACAGTATGTTTGAGGAATCACCTCAAATTCTAGAGCCATGGGATGATAGATGCCCTGTCAAAGCACAATCCCACTCTTAGGCACATCACAGATGCGGCACTTCATTTTCTTCTCTCACTACTCTAGAAGTACTGACGGCACTGTTTGCAGGAATGGCCCTTTGAGCAGTTCAGCCAGCAGAGTGATACGATGCGGAAAACACTGCTGTTCAGCTACATCTGGCTGCTACAATGGGTAGTGTTTTTTTAAATGAAAGCAGCATGCTGAGGATGTGCCAGCTGGACACAGTAAACCAGGGATAGCACTCTGCGAAGCAAAGAAAGAAAAAGATAGATAGAAAGATAGATATTCAGTGAAGTACTTTTGACCCTCAGTTTTAAAATCCAAAAATGAAAGTAGCCATTTACAAGAACATCTCAGAAAGAGAATCTCAAAGGACCTGAAAGTCCAAATTTTCCAGTTGCCCACAAAAGCAACTACCAATCTCAACATGTGGCAGATAATTTGACTGTAGGTAATGCATTCTAAATTAAGTTGGCTACCCAGTGAGCAAGTTGCTTTTAGTTAGGTGTCAAATAACTTCAAACCCATAGGGAGTTAGGATGCCTAAGCATTTTGAGAACATATTTAGAAAGGAGAACGGTGTTACAAAGTAGGCAGGACTCCCCATTGTCCTATTTTTCATTTTAGGAATCAAAGTCTTATATGACATATGAAGCAAAAGACCCTGATTTACTAATGGTGTTAATCAGAAGATCATTTCTCCAAGTGATCTGTTGTTAGAGCCTATGTGCAACAGACTGAAATGCAAATCAGTGCACTAAGTCATGGATCATCATAACCACATTTTTTGTTGGCTTTCTGGAAATTATCTTAGACTGCATGTGATTAGTGTAAATTAATTATATATGCAGTCACTTTTTTAGGATAAACAAACACCACTGTAGAGGAAACATTTTTTAACAGATGGAATGACCAATCAGCAGTTTCTTAATTTTTCTTTGGGTAGAGAATAACCTCCTCTTTGGCAGTGGGAGCAGCATGTAAATGAAAATCATAATTTCCTGTCTTAAAATTTTGCACCTGTCTCTGACAAAAACTGTATTCTTTTGCTCTGCATGCAAAACCATTAACATTTTGCCATTTGATGTTTTTCAACAAATAGGCAATTGTAGGGAAAGGTGAAATTTAGAATGGTCTTTGGTTTTTAAGGTAAGTGAATTCTTAATATTTTAGTGGTTTCATGGTGTTCACGAAATAGAGAGGTCATCCTTGTTCCAGTAGATTTTTGACACAAGGCTTGAATTCTCAAACTTTGTGCACTGGGGTGAGAGCTCACTCCTTTTATAGGATGCTTGTGGGATCAAACTCCGACACTTGTGAGAGACTACTTCAGATACAGAGACTTTAAAGGAAGGCATCTTTAAGGTCAAACCTAATAATCAGACAGAACTTGCCTACAGCAGCACGCGACTGTGAGATGTGCATGAAACTCAAGTGGGGAAACAAAAATGGAACATGAGAATATCTGAGAATTTTCTCAAAGATACTGTACCCTCTGGCAAGCCTGCCAGATATCTGATGCCAGTGTGTGCACAGAATGCCACATCCTACTGATATTACTGCACTGTCAAAGGTATAAGAAAAGAATGAATAGAAAAAACAGACCAGAACAATTTACATTATTTTTTCCTAATGAGTCACATATTAGGCAATGTAAATATCTCAAAGTTCAAGTCCTGTAGAAACAAAACAAAATAACTCCCCCCACCCCATAACATCACAGTTTGTTGCTTTCCAAAAATCTTGATATAAACACTTTTTTCAGCAAGCAAGCAACAAGCCAAACAAGCACTGGAAGAGTTTCGAACCACGACAGGGTAGTTTGATGTCAGCCAGAAAACAGAATTCATCATGAATTAATAAAAAATGGAGAGAGGAGATACTGTCAGTAGGTTTTAATCATTTACAATGAAGTAATAGAAAAAAAACCCACAACAGCAAAAGAATAGGAACTCTGGATTTTTTCATTTGATACTGCAAATAATGTAAACGTACTCTACTCTATGGGTCTGATGTTCAGGAAGCTTAAGCATCCAAAATTTAAGTGTACCAAGAATTCTTTGGGAAA
This sequence comes from Falco naumanni, assembly GCF_017639655.2. Taxonomy (NCBI): domain Eukaryota; kingdom Metazoa; phylum Chordata; class Aves; order Falconiformes; family Falconidae; genus Falco; species Falco naumanni. The sequence continues at coordinate 110,462,844 of NC_054056.1, read as the reverse complement.
CTTAGTGCTTCTAAAACCAGGCTGTTTCTCTCCTTTCACTGCAAATACACTGGCCTCCTGTAATATCCTAAAAATGAATAGCTGAGATTGACATATCCCATGCTTTGGCTGCTTTAATTATTTTCTTCTGTTTTGTGGAAGCCACTGTTGAGTGACAGAAAGTTAAATTTGGGTCCAGATTAAATTTGATCAATCTCAGTGTTAATCTCAAATTTAACACAATCACTTTCCAGGAAAAAAATAATTTTATCTCTAATACTCAGTCCCAATTAAAATAACCTCTCTGGCTTGAACACCAACATTAGAGATGAGAGACCAAACTAATATGCTTTGCTTGGCTGGTTATCTAAGTCTTTCCACTGGCACTTTCTCAAACTGACAGCAGTGGAGGAAGGCAGGGGCAGCAACAATATTCTGGAGTTTGCTGTCAATGGGAGACAGAAGAAAGCAGCACATGGTGCTATGTAAAAGGTTGAATGTGGCTGGGAATCACTGGCGTATAACTGGTCCTGACTGAAATGTTTCATAAACATACTAAACTCAAGAAGTATTTTGCAATTTCCTCAAATACGCCCCCCACTCTGCACACACACTTCTCTCATTATGGACTTAATGTGCAGTGCAAGTGTCTCCCTTTCAGTTGCGCAGCAAGAGGGTTTTGACATGTGAAATCTTTGGACGTTATCGCAGAGTTCCATGCGTGTGTGACCCTCCTGACAGGATGCAACTGGCAGCAACAAGGACATGGTTTACATTTGAAGGAGTTTTTAAAAGAATGCTGTCTTGACCCTCCTCTGGGGAAGGGAGAAAGTGCCTGAACTATAACTGCAAGTACAATTTACATATTTTTTTTTGCTGAAGAGGAATGTTAAAGCCACCCAGTTGCCATCCTGGATGAGCAGCGAGGTTCAGTGTCAGCTCAGAGGATCAGCAGCCAGTTTCCTGTAGTGGGTCCTGCTACCTGCCATGAACTGCTCCTCCCTCTGCCAGTCATGGATCAATCCACCCTTCTTTCTAACAACAGTGATAACTTCCCTGCTGCTCTGCTCACAGTTTGTTATTTCAGCTCTTTAGAAAGTGTGGATAACATGGAGAGCTAAATACATTCCGCCAGAAGTCTCCCTTAAAGGTGATTTTTCAGCAGCTGCTTTTGTTTCTCGGCTCCCGGGAAACTCGTAAGAAGCCTTTTCTGTGCCAGAGCTTGCCAAACACTTGCAGAAAAACATCTCCTCTCTTCTCTTTCCACTTTAACCTTTGCTGTCCAACACTGGAAGCAACTCCTGCACACCAGGAGATGCATTCATCTCAGGCATGATAGGGGTTAATTGGCCTGGACTTCTGCATATTACTACAGTATTTCTCTGCTCCCTTTTCACCAGAAACTCCTCTCAAACTTACTAATGCATGCAAACCCAATGCATTTTAGGCTTGCCCATTGGTCCCCCTTCTCTCCCACTCACTCCTTGAAGTGGAAACAGACTGCTCCTCCTTTTTTAGGTTTCTCTGCCCTCTGGTATTTGGGCAAAGTGGGTAAGTGCAATGTAAGGCATTATTTTTCACTTTGGGCCTCAGCCAACAGGTTTATATATATATTATACAATTTGCAGGTTTCCCCAGTGAGAATAACCTGATGTAAATGACTTTTTCTGCAGCCATTCAGGTCCTCTACAGCAGTGCTTTTGACTGCTCAGCCCCAAAACCTGAGAAAATGATGGAAAATGGCCCCACAGCAGAGGAGTATGGACAGATCTGGGTCTTCAACCAGAGCTACCAGAGAACATAGAAGAAAAGGTGGGAAGGTGACATACTTGATACGCGTGACTTCAGGGCAGTAGAAACAGTGAGAGGGGAATGTGGACATTGGTACTGGGATAAGTAAGTAATGACCAGTCAAGCAAAGTGCTGAGAAAGCCCAATTACAACACAGTAGCAAGGAGGACAGAAGAAATTCGGGTAACAGGGTGGAAGGAGTCAAAGCTATACTGAAGATTGGGAAGAGCTGAGCGCTTGGCTGTTTCTCCCAGAAAAGTAATGCATTCATATTGCACATGATTCTTGCACAACTGCCCTCAACATGGACATCAAAGAGCATGGTACCTCCTTGGGGGAACCAGCCCGAAACAGCTCTCTGTCAGGAGCTGAAAAGTCACGATCCCAGTCCCAGTCCAACCCAACACACAGGGCATGAGCTCCTGCCATCCCTCCTCCACTTCTCTTGCCTAGACCTCTTCACCATTCCTTCCGCCAGTGCCTCTCCCTCCAGCTTGTAATGACATCTTCTCAACCCCTCTTACAAAGGCTAATAAAGGAGGTGAGGCTGAACAGATCCATGGCTTCTCATTTGGAAGGAAAAGCACTGCAAGCACAAAAATCTCAGGGAAGAGGTGAGGGTGGGGGGCAGGTGGTACCAGGTCTGTTGATCTCAGCTCTATTTGCTTAGTTCCTGATGACCAGAGGAGACAGTAGTCATCAACTGAAGCAACAGGATGGGGCTACGCAGGTGTGCACAGACACAAAAGCTCTCACTCTTTGTGCATTAAAAAAGGAAAAGGAGAGAAGCTACTAAACTCCATATTTTCTCTGGCACTTTATGAATCCCAGGGCTGGCAAAGCCAAGTGTTAAGTGCTTTTGGCTTATAAGCAGGAAAAAATAAAACAGCATCCCAATGAGTAATGTATGCATACTGATTACTGCTAAGAGGGAGAGGGGGAGGAAGAAGGGAAAGGAGTGAGATAAGGGGAGAGAGTAAAAGGGTACATAACAACAGCATTCTTTCTCTCCCTGGATAAATTTATGCAAAATCAGAATACTTTCTGCATCTCCAGAGCTTCTGAGGTGGTCAGCTAGAGGAGTTGTTTTCTTCTTAAAAGGCCGTACACAATGCATGCTAGAGGTTATGTTTTACAGTGTTCTTACTGAAGATAGCACTGAAGTTTTCTAGCTTTATTCACTTATTTATTTAACCACATAGGAGAGTCATGAGCTCTGTCTTCAAATTGCAACCTGAAACTTCCTAAGTGGATCTACAGTTTCAAGTGAAGTGACACACTGCTCTGTGTCTCACCTTCGGCCAACCTGCAGGGGCAATCAACAAGTCTGTGTCACAGAAAAGTTCAGAAATCAGGACTATTTGTCCTCATCCAACATCTTCTGCGGTGCTTTACTTAAAGACTTTTAAAGTTAGTTTTTTCCATCTCTTTGGAGAAGCTATTCCCAGATGGGTAATAGAAAATAGTTTTCCTCCGCCATCTCTTCTGCTTCCCTACATGACTTTCACGCCTTAAAAAAGAACATCAGACCCTGCCTAATTTCTGAGAAGATATTATGTATCCTCTCCATGTAGCTAGAAACTGATGCTTTGAAGCCCAGGTTAAAGACCTGGCAGAAGGTCATGTATTGCCAGACAAGTAAACTGAATCAGTCACCTCAGAAAATCTACTCAGTTTGTGGCACGTCTAACTCACTACAGTATCTGAATCCAAACAAGAAACCTGAATCCACATCACTCACAAGCTGAGAATGAGAAAAAAACATATAGAAGTTGATACATATCGGGATTATTTCTTCCAGGTCTGATTAAACAAATATAAACCAAACTGAGTCTGCTTTCAGGTCCAGCTGACATCCAAGGGAAGATTTTGGCAGGAGAGACTGTCATGAGATCCTGGTAACCCCAGCTCCAACTCCCAGCACTGCCTGGGCTAGTTTTCTGGGATTCATTTTGTTCCTTAAAAAGTTATCTTGCTCTTGCATTGAGACTCCCACTTTAGAGGTCAGTGTGATCCCTCCCCACCCCCATCCTTTACTGGGACTAGGAAGAGAGGAAGCAATGATGTGACAGTGTAGGGAATCAATGCGGCTGCAATCTCAACTCCACGCAGCTCAAAAAGGGGACAGGTAAATGCTGCTGGCTGCTTTGGCCTCTCTCAAGGATCAGAGGGAGGGGGAGGAGGGCAGCTCTGAGGAGGAAGGTTCCAGTGCCAGCAGGAGAGAGAGTGCGCAGGGACAGAAGGGTCTTGGGAATGGTATATGCTTGCTCAGCACATGGCAGCAGCTGTGCTGCTCAAACTCTGGGATGACGATTCTCCCCCTCTTCCCACTGCAAAATAAAATTACTGTCTGCTTCCTCTTCTGCCTAACAGACTTATACATGTGTAACCTTAGAGCTGTCTGACTGCATTGCAAATAATGAAATCCTGACAGATGAGAAAGTCCTCCCATGTCCCTTTTTGAGGGCACAGCTGCCAGTCAGTGGAACTCCAAACTTGCCAACCTTGTCATCAGTAATACTGGAAGCGCTACCAAAATCTTGATATGTTTTGGCTAAGTTTCGACTCTCTCTGCTGCTGACTCCGTGAGTATTTCTCCGCTTCTACCATGGTTCCTCACCCACACACTTCTACACACAGAGCCCTGACACATGGCCTGAATTATACCTTCCCTTCAATACAGGATCTAAATCATCTCACCTGCCCGGAGGCCTGTCATGGATCAGGCACCAGAATGAATCACCTGCTGGCTACTAAAGGAGAGCACACCCGAGCATGCCAGCCTATGCCATAGGGGTGGCAGGGCCAAGCAGACTCAACAGCTGCCTCCCTGTGGTAAGCACAAAAGGAACACAGCAGTTAAATGACACCTTTATCCACTGCTTCAACAGATTCAGCTTGCTCGGGAGAGACACTTAGCTTTGTTCACCTCACCTTTTACGTTTCTTTTTGAGTTCAAAAGCCTTTTGGAAGATTGGCTACCAAAACAAAGTAGTGACCAAGCTGCTCCTTTGACAGGTGGATGGCACAGCTGGTTAGTCTTGAAAAATGAACCGGATAAAGAGGAAGTGAACAGTTATTTAGGTTTATAAACATCAGTGATTCCTAAGGGTACTGCATGAATACATGTCTCAAATGCTTTTGAAGATTCTCAGCCTGTACTATTACAGTCACCTCTTGGGTACACTCATTCCTTTTCCTCTCTTTTCCCTCCTTTCACTTATCTCTTCTCTGGGAAAAGAGGCAGAAAAGAGCAGTTTGCAAGCACCAAATTACAGATCTGGGACCTAAGAAGAACACCAGTACAGGAACAAAAAAGACATTTTGTTCAGTGAATATAGACAAAATTCTGTGGCTTTTCATTGAATGATATGACACTGTTCACCTTTGTACAAACACGTTGTAGAAGCACAAATAAGGATTGCCTTCAACCATTTGTGGGCTTCCGTTCATTAGTGTGGGATACCAAACACATATGTGTTCTTTAACATTCCTGAGAGATAAACCAAAAAGAAGACAGGGTGCCAAATTCAGTGAAATGGTTTAGAAGTAAATTAAGGTTAAAATATCTCAGTGCTGTTGCTTGGCTTGTATGAGAATTCCTTAGGCATTTAAATAATCACATATACCACAAATCTTACTAGATAACTGAAAGCACAGGTCCAGTTGCTCATTCCAGTGTTGTCCGCAGCGATCATGGTGGACACTCACAAAGGCAACACTGACATTTCCCTTCTCAGCACAGCCAGCATGGTAGCAACAGCACAACAGATGCTGAACACAACTGACAAACAAACACGACACTCAAAGGAAACACTGCCTAAGTTATCAACTGCCTCAGTAGAAATTCATAAAGTATTCCAGTCTTGGATTTTTTTTTCCTTATGTAGGAAACAAGAACTGTCATAGGATGGTTGGGACTCCTCAGAAATAGTTCAGTTGGGCTTGGCTATTAGACAGAAGCATCCTGCGGGAAGTCTCAGAGCGGAGCTCAGATTGTCACTGCTGCTGGCTCAACAATATATTTGACAGTAGAAATGGATTCTAGGACCTAGTGGCTCCCAATAGTGGCATAATCTCTGGCAGGCAGTCATCTGCTTTTTCCTGATTTCCTCTTGGAGGTCACAAACTCCAGGCAGAGTAACTGCTGTGGATGAGATCGCCTTCATCTGACATTTAAAGGGGTTAGTTCTTGAGAGTAGGTCCCAGCATGAGACCTACTATCAAAAAATCTGGCAGTCTGCAGAAATACTCCAGAATTGCAGAGATTTAAACGGAGGAGGAAGTCCATCCTACGTTCAGCAAAAATAATGAAAATTACTTTAGTTCAAGTGATTTCTTCTGTCCTACTCAGTTTCTGTGCCCATGGCTCAGGGGGGCAACCAGAGCAATCACAAGCATAGGCATGAACTAGAAGAGCATGTAAGAACACAAGGGGCAAAGCATCCCTCTAGAAAGTCACTTTTGGGCACAGGGAATAATTGCTTAAAGGTGGCAAAGTCTGGTTCCCTGTCTCAGTCATCAGGGAGATGCACTGAGTCTTATGGAAAGCAATATACTGACCAGGAAAATGAGGGGATTGCCAGCTTTACCAGTGGCCCTAAGACTTCAAATTTGGTTTACTTGCAAATGGTGCTTTATGTCATCAGGCTTCCTGTAAAAATTGTGGATGTAATACAGCCCAGAGTCTACATTGAGGCTCTGAGATTTGCTACACCCAGTCTCAGATTCAAGCATCTATTTATAAATCCTGTAATGTTTGTGGCTAGTATTATTTCAGCAGCCACTTAATTAAGCACATTCAGTCATTTATAGAGCTTAGAGGCTGGGATCCAGGCTCCTAAGAGCATTTTTGAGAAGGCTGGAATAGTCTCGTGCATGAGAAGATAAGGAGATAGCAGTCCAACCAAGTGACTCAAATACTATGTAAACAGCTGACTGTTTGGACTCATTTTCAAGAGTTTGGCCCTTATCATTAGCGATATTCAAATTAAGTCACAACATTTATAATGCTCTTGCATTTCTCTCAGACTAAATAGATTTCAGTCACTGCTCTACTGGGAATGAAGCTAAACATTAAACAAGTTAATCTTCATCTAAATGGGTTGTAAAGCAGCTTTCCTCCATAAAAATTTAAGCTACTTACGAAATAAAGTGTTCAGGTTAATACCATGTCTGCATGTCCGCATACTTCTCCTGCCACAATCTATTTGTTTGTGGCTTTATAAGAATCAATGACACGTTAAACATGTAGTAAGATCAAAACATCATCTCATGTCATCACTTCTCCAGTGCAAATTCTTATGCATCACAACAGTTTGATGTGATGCTTACAGTTTGAGGGTACCAGCTAGGTCCACAGTTTTCACTGAAGTGTTCTCTCTGAATCACAACCATCTTCTCTGACCTTAAAAAACTGTTAGATTGACTGTGCTAATAGCATTTAGCAAAGATAGAATTTCATGACAAGGGGTGACAGCCAGACAGATGTGATATAAAAACACCTATTTTATGCTCTTGGGGAATAAACCAAGCATCTAAGACAGCTCAGCTCAACTAGACTCTATCAGCTCCTCTGGATGCAAAAGACATGTCTGGGAGGGACTCGACAAAAGGGATGCTCTTGTGTTTGTGATCTCTACCTGTCCTGCATTAAGTCACCACAGTAACTCAAGTTCTTTTGCTCCAGGGATTGCCTACAAAAAAAACAGAAGGAAACCCTGGCCTAAAGATTGTACTGCCATCTGGGAGCATGCTGCAGGGCAGCAGCCTGCTACTTTAATTACATCTATTTGTTTAAAAAAGATGCTGCTGCTCATTAAACAGATCAAATCCCTTCAGTTTATCCATCATCTAGGCTACTTACACGGCTAAGACTGGCCCAGACCTGGACTGTAAATCAATGCCGCCCTAATTTTCCAGTCTTAGGTCTGTCTTGCCTCCCACTATTCTGAGAGAGCCTATATTTCTTACTGTCCTCAGTCTCTCAGCAGCACAGCTCTGAACTGTAAACAGGCTGTAAGAGCCCAGCTGGCTCAGCAGAACTGGGATCCAGGAATTGTTATCTACTGTGCAAAACCCAAAAATAGCGTTGGGGAACATAGCAGAGGTGACCAGAGCTGTTCTCAGACTGCACAACTAGTCTGTTGTACTATTGAAATCCAGAGATACCAGTAAGGAAACACTTCTAAAAAAGTTAAGGTGGAAAATGTAAATCTCATGTTTGCAGACACACATACTTTCTTTTCAGGCCTCAGAGAAAATCTGCTCGTTTGATTTCTGCATGTCAGGTACTGAAGTAACAACAGAGTACTCCAGTGCAGCACAGTGCTCCTTTCATGCACTTACTACCAGAACCTTTCCGTGCCGGTTCGTTTTTTATGTAACCTGTGCAACAGTTATCATTCAAATACACCGAGGAAAAGCACAATATCAGATGAGGCACGGTTGTATCCTTTTAGGGACATCTAAAGGCCATAAGCACTAATAATTCAGTAGACAACTAAAGTTTTCTTTCCGGACAAGGTAGTGTGGTTGATCATCCTGCACAAAGCCCGTTTTGCCTTTAAACTGTATGATCTGCTTCATAGCTTTTTTCTTTCGGTATAGGTTTTACAGGCAAATAAAACCTCACCAAATCATTCCTGCCCATTCTTAAAAAAAACACAAACAAACAAACAAAACAAAAAAAAACCCCAAACAACCCCACACCAAACCAACCAACCAAAAAACCAAGACCCACCACTTCTTTAAGGCTGTCTGCAATCGCCCCAGAGGCAGAATCTTCACTGTGCTGCTGCCGCTGCCTAAGGCAGTGTTTGCCTCTGCCCTGGGAAGTAGTTTAAGACGCAACAGCACCATCTACCGAGACTAACCCCACCGGATCCCGGTATGTTCAGCTGGTATAAGTACCAAGTTATTAGTAACAACGTGCTGAGTAAAAAAGAGAAGGAAGCTTACTTCATCTTGCCATGCAAACTGTTAAAATTCACCTACGATTGTTGCTTTTCTCAAAGCTGAGGAAAACACCGCTTCCATCTCAGGACTCTAGGTGAAGAACAAAATCAGTTATTCATGATATAAATGATATTTTGTGGGTGAGATGCTTAATTTTTACTGCTGTACACACATATTAAAACAAAGGGAGCAATCAACATAGCTATTCCATCCTAGTAATATAAAGCAATCTCCTACTAAGATACACAATCGTTTAAACAAGTTTTTCACGCGTAATTAATTAAGGAACTACACTCTTTCTGGGAAGGTGATAGTTTGAATCAGCTTTTTTTCAGACTAGATTCAGGCGATGCATGATACTGAAGTGTCTGAGAAGTAGCAATCAGATGGTGTTCAGTCCTGGATGGAATCATAGAATCATTTAGCTTAATATTTCAAAGCATTTTTCATCACCCTTTCACGGCTTACAATACAATTTCTCTTTGTCCTGTATCAAATAGCCACAGCTGTGGCAAGATGATCTTGTAGTATTTTTTTTTTTTTTTAATCTCATATATATTATTTCTAGGCACCCAGCTTAATATGTCTTGACACTGGCTTTGAGTCAGTGCCTAAAAATGCACACTCTGCCTGGCTGACTGCCTGGATGATTTGCTTAAATCTGCTTTTGAGAAACACTGAAGACATTGAGATTCTGTCTTACTTAAACAAATATATACAGTCTGCTTTGTAGAAAGCAGATACCATGTACTTCCTCTTCCCCTTTTTGTTCCTGTTTAATAGAATCTGGAGACTGATTAAAGATACTTTTTTTAAAAAAAAAGGCCTGTCAGAGGTTTTGAAGGAGATAAACTTAGACTCGTATCTGTAGCAGGTTTTATGGAATGTCATCATCTCTGCTTATTGCTTCTCTGTGGCTTGACACACCTTAGGCTATCATTTTAAGGATTGGTTAATGTTAATTAAGTATTACAACATAGCTAGCATGCCACTGTAAAATCTCTGTAGCTTCATAAATAGCATTTTAATACACATAAGAGTCATGATGATTTGATTAGCAAACATTACAGGAATGATACAGCAACGGCATGCAAATTGCACTAAGAGACTATTCAAATTTGACTGCTCTGTTAGGTTACTAAAACAAGGACAGATACCAAGTGCTGCCCCTGCTCAGGAAGCTCTGGCGCAAGGACACTGGGACCTGGGGGCCTTGGCAGGCACAAGCTGGGCACGAGCCAGCAGTGTCCCTGGCTACAGGGATGGCCAACAGCACCCTGGGCTGTGTTAGCAAGGGCACTGCCAGGACACCAAGGGGAAGGATTCTCTCCCTCTGACACTCACGAGATTTCATTTTCTATCAGCTATGTCTGATTTGGGGCACCTGATGCAGGATGGACATCAATAAACTGAAGCAAGTTCAGCGTTTGGGGCTGGAGTACTCTGAGGAGGGCTGAAGGACCAGGGCTTTTTCAGCCTGGAGAACAGAAGCTGTTGGAGGGACCTAGTAGCAGTTTTACAATATGTACAAGGGGGTCATCAAGAAGATGGAGTTAGGCTTTTCATAGTGGTGTAGGAGGGTGGGAAGCAACAAGTGTAAACTGAAGCAAGAGAACTGTGAAATGCATACGACAACAGTGAAGGAGTGGAACAGATTGCCCATAGAGGTTGTGAAGTCACTAACTTCACCACTTTAGAGCACTAAGTTACTGTCCCTGTGTGCACCTTCCTTCTTTCCTTAACTCAAGTACTCCACAGATTGTCATTAGTGCCTCTTCACTCTCCATTTTTACTGTATAGTAAACATGAGCACTGACACCTTTTAGCTATCCATATGCTCACCTGTGACAGTTTTAAACTTCATGAACACACCAGGTTAAACTCTAACAATCTAATCACAAAAGGAAAACAAACTCACTCCATGCTTCGTTCAGCAACACCACTTAACCATTTTGCGTATGTGAAATTTCCCTGCAAATCTTCTTGATGATGGAGATTAAAATATTATGAAAGACTTTTATTACTATGATCAAGGTTTGGGTTTACAATATGAAAAGCTTCTTAACCACTGTATTGTCATCAATGTAAAATGAAAGCATTATATATTTAGCTGATGGTTGAGAAAAAATGTCCCAAGTCTGAAGTGCAGCTGAGAAAAAAAAAAAATAAAAATTCTATCAGGCATCCAACTAGGTTGTGGAGGGTTGCTCTTGGGAGCAGGGAACATCTACTTGTCTTCCATTTGTGCAGAGCCTGACACAACAGGCTCCTCATCCATGACAAGGGCTCTCAAGAACTGCAGCAATATAAATCCAAAGATATACATAGTAGACTTATACTAGTGTGTGTTATGAATAATGGAATGTGTCCCTTGGCAATAAAACCTGTGTCAGATAACCATCAGGCCATGCATGCATATAATTATGCATACAAAACTGGATCCAAGTTGAATAGCTGCTTTAAAAATATCCTTCAAGGCCACATTTTTTAAGTTCTTCAGTTTCACATGAGCGAAGACACATAAGAAAGAATAATCTTTGCAGCTGTATGGTTATCCAAGTCATTTATATGTACAACTGTTTTTTATCCTAGCAGCATCTTGTCTGCACTGTGGGCTCATTAAAACACTTAGAGATAAACATCAGGAAGGTGAACATGTACATTGCATGCATGCAAGAGTTTAAGGTTCTTTCAAAGTTTGGCTCTAGGATTACTAACAGAAATTTTGAGAAATCCCTTCATGTATGCTGGTTAATGTTAAGGTATGTTTTCCATTCCTGAAGGATCCTGCCAAATCTTATGGAAATGAGAAGGGGGAGAAGATATAAAGTACTCATTGTTCCTGCTAAGTTTCCTTCTTGGGTTCTTTCATTTTATCATTTACAAAGAGTATTGTGTTACTTCAAAAAGCATTATACAATAGGGAAGAGAATTTAGACCCTTAATTCAGCAAGTGAACTTTATCCAAGTATGCACATAAACTGTTCCTGTAACTTTAGTGTAACTGATTACAGGTTTAAGTTGAGACATGACAAGACATTTTGGTAACTCAGATCTCTGTGTGACTTAACTCTCAGATTTTTTTTCAAACCTTCTGCAAAGCATTTGCCCCACTCATTCAAGCATACTGGAAGGGAGGTACCAGCATTACTTAGAAATTTCTTCCGTTTGGATCCTAGCTGATGCTATTACTATTTCTCCCTCTTCTTCCTTCCTGTGTGCTTGGCATCCTGCACAGGAAAGGGGGATGCGGGGTGGGGGAGAAAAAAGTAAACCCAGCCATATCTTTGCAGTAAGTAAGCAATGGAAATAATGGAAACACCAACAGAAAAAAGTAGTCTGGGCTGAGAACAGGCGGTTTTCTGCCCCACCTTATTTTTTTGTTTTTGTTATTTTAATAAAAAAGAAGTATGCCTTCATTTTTTCTAAGAAGGATGAGACTTAATCCATTTCACATATGTAAGGCTCATGGTTAGGAGTCGAAAGGGACCTGGAGAGAGTTCTGGCATCAGAGTTTGAGCTACAGAGGAGGACAATACTCGAGTCCGAACAATGGGACAACAGGACCAAAAGGAAGTAGCAGGACAAAATAAGCAAGAAGGTAGAAGCACAGGTAAAAACATCAAAGTTATAACGCAGTGAAGGAAACGTCAAAAGAAAAACTTCCCTGATACAAAGGATTCAGCAGAGCCACAAAGTCAGGTGATATAGTTATAAAATACTGCTGTCAGAGCAGCAGGATCAGTGCCCTGTCCCCACAACACCAGGAGTAAGTCATCTGAGTTGAAAGCAGAACCGCTTACACATGCAGGTCACTAGATTTCACAAGACTGAGAGCAGGTACTGGAAATAAATTATCTTGCTTGTAATCACACACTATTACATTTGAATAAACATAACTGTCAACAAAAATTAGTGACAGTGAGGCAAGTATAGAACTGCAGCTCTTGTGCAACCAAGATCACAAAACAGAAGATGATAAAGGCAATCTACAAAGAGATTTCCTAGGGGAAAATATATAATATATCCTTCAGTAGCAGAGAAAACAAACAATTGTAGTGAGGAACTTCTCATTTAATCTTCTCTGACTTTCACTAAGGAAGACATTTACCTTTACCCAGAGATACTGATAGTTTTTGACTGTAGCAGCTGGATTGGACTTTGACACATATCAGCTGGAGGACTGCAAAGGTTCCTTGGCTTGAGCAACAAAAAATGCAGGACATAAATTTTAGCTCATGAGTGGGCATACGGGTTTTCTTGGACCTCCAGTCAGGGGCATGAGTGTGTGTGGAGCGAAACCAACCTCTACTACTAGATTACACTTACCTTACTGCTTGAGTAAGGCTATGAAGTTATGTGAGACATGACAGATAAATATACCAGCCCTGTGCGAAGAGCTTCACATGTCCACTTCACCCCAAGCAAAGGAGGTTGGAAATATATCTTGTTTTGAAAGTTTTTATTGCATTCAGTATTGTATGCAGATTAATATTTTTTAAACTAAGCATTTTCTGTCAGCTACACATCCAAGTTCACTAACTCTGTGTGGGTGGGGAGCAGGTGATGGCAATTACAGTTCAGGGTGCAGGGTAGAAGCCTTGCGACATTTAGATTGACTTCTGGTCATAAATCTTGCACTGACGCACAGGAAGAGCTGGGTGAACCTCTAGGAACTATCCAAAGCTGATCTCGAGCTAGGAGAGGTTTGTTTGTTCAAATAGATGCATATTGTGCTGGGACTGAGGTGACTAGGACCCCAGCCACCTGATGCAAAAGCCACATAGTATTCCTTGTGCTGTAGGCAAACACCCCAAACCAGAAGAACTAAAAACCCATACACACACATATGACAGCATGATTGCTAGCTTCACAAAATATTATGTTGTCACAATAACAGACGTAAAAATATTGATGATTCTTTACCTGCTATTTTTCAACACATAAAATATGGTGCATACATTCTCTTCAGCTCCTCAAAGACCCAGGCTGGATGCAGCTGATCAGTCCACCAGCCAACTGCATCTGTGAGCCTTGAAGCAGAAGGAAAGATTCCACATTGCCCAGGAGCCAACGAGGGCATGCTTCTTCTGATCGAAGCTCCATACCACAGCCAGCTGGAGAAAGGGAGCTGCTCCCACATCACAGGACGCAACCATGTCTGCATAGCTGGGCAGCCTCATCTCAGTTTGCATGGGGCTTTCAGTTGTTCAGAGTTCAGATGATGAGATGGTGAGGAAAACGTAATTGTCACAAAGACATAAGTGCAAAATGCCAACTGAAATCATGGAAATACAGCCCTGTGAAACCGGTGATTCTCCTTACAGAACTTTGGCAGTAACCAGCTGTCTTCTTTCTTAAACCTCCAACAGTCAAAGCTGACATGGGAGTGACACAGATACAGGACATATTGAAACAAAAACAACCTAAAAATTCATGTTTGTGTCTCTTTTCCCTGTGCAGAACCAGAACACAATTTATATTGGTGATTTCTTCACAATAGTGCCTGCTCCAGAGTTGGCCCAAAATATTTTCTAAAATTAACACTGTTATTCCAAAAAGTAAAATCTTTGAAGTATTTCCATGTTTATTAGGCTTCTTCCAGATATTGTTTGACAGTATGAAGGATGGGATTAAGATGTCTAGGTACTCCTAGTAAAGAAGAATAAAACAGCATTTGAGCTAACCTACTTTGCCAGAAACATACCTTAGAGTCAAAATTAGCGTTTGCGTCCTCTGTTTATAAACAGAAAGCCCTTTCTCCTCCATGGGATACCTGTTACCATTGTTTTCAGCTTCCCACTAATTTCTCAGAAAAGGCAAAAAAACTAGACAGCATGATATCAGCGTAAACAGCCGTCATTTGAAAAGACAGCGAGGAAAGGTGCGGGCGGCCTGATCGGTTACCACGCAGAACAACAAGCACTGAAGCCGGTACCTCTGCGGTCCTGCACAGGAACGCAGGGTGCAAAGTAAGATTTGGAATTGCTGTCCACAGCTGTTCAGGGGGCATAGCTTGCTCCTGAGCTGTTAGATTTAGGCCAAATACCTGGATTTCTAGACAGGATATCCACTGAAGAGAGAAAATAAGGATCTGTGGAGTTCATGTCTAAGGAGAACCTAGGCCTTATACACACCTGAAAAAAAATAATTAATACTTTCACTATATTCTACCAAATATATATAGTAACATGTGTTGGGGAGTGGAAATTTCTCCAGAGGCCACGGGGGCGTCTGTGCGGGGGCGCCTGGAGCCCCCTGCCCCCTCCCGCTCCCCCCTCGGGGCCGGCCGGGCTGTTTCTCACCCCGTTGCCCTCAGCCCTGGCTGCCGGGCACCGTTTTGCCCTTTCTCAGCCCGGCTTTCCCCGAGGCGCCCGCCCGTGGCTGCGGGGCTCAGCTGTGCCCTGCGCTGGGGCCGGTGGAGCCGCCTGGAACCGGCTGGAACCGGCTGTGGCCGGCACGGGGCAGCCCCGGCACCGCCTCACTGGGCCGCCACTGCTGCTCCCCCATCTGCTGCTCCTCCCTGCCCCCCATGAACCCAGAACACTCGCTCATACGAGGTCACTTTGTTGCAGGATCCGCAGGATCCTTGGAGATACTCAAGTGTCACCTGGGCATGGCCCGGCCTGGCGCTGCTCTGGGCAGGACGGGTGGGCTAGCCGGTGTGGCTGGTCCCTCCCAACCTCACTATTCTGTCATTTTATAGCAAATGCTTTAAAATGGTTCTCTTTCAAATTAGCGCTCCTCCATCACCACTGTTAAAATTTGCAATAAAACTGTAACAAGGCAAAGCCATGCCTTCTGAACTGGGCTGAAGTACCAAACTGGGAGCTGTGTGTCTATCAGCTGAGCACCAGCATTGCAGGGCTTCAGATCTGGAAGCTATTTGCTTAATCTTGATGCGTGTGGATACAGAGATGCCTTTCCTCTCTGCCCAGTGGTCTAGGGCATTTTGGATGGGAGGGAGGAGGAAGAGGAATGGGGTGTTAGGAGAACACCGACAAGTTTTAAGTGGGAAAGTGTCCAGACACTTACTAGAAAATAATGTATTAACCTTGCAAAGTTATTTATGCATACAAGTCAAATGTAATTAAGCAATAAAGGCCTCAATTGAAAAAATGAGCAACAGAAAAATTATCTTCTTTTTTTTTTTTTTTTTTTTTTTTTTTTAGTCAATGACATTAATGTAACTCGACTCCCAGGTTCAAAATAATGACATTAATGTAACTCGACTCCCAGGTTCAAAATATACTATTATTTTGGGTTGGTAGCTCACGCTTCATTGACAGTTTTTCCCCAAAAGGATACCAGCAGGATTTTAAACTTAATCATTATAGTTTTGAAAGATGTCAAAAGCTTGGCAACAGCAGCACAGCCCTCATTCAGCATTTAGGATAGCCTGGAAAAGGCAGTCCTTTTCCATTGTTTGTCTTCAGAGCTATGGCTCAGACCAGCCTTACCTCATCAGTTTAAATGATTTTTTTTTTTTTTCTCCTTTCTCTGAACACTCTTGCAAAATTATTTGTACAAGCAAACATCCTACATGCGAAGCAATTCACCGGCAGAAGACGGACAAATCAAGCACGGTGCAGAAATGTAGCATCTGAAGTGACTTGTCTCCAGTTTGCCAGGAGCACCGGAGAGGCCGGGGCGAGGGGGAGGCAGGAGGGGGATGGGGCAGGGAGCGCAGCTCGAAGCCCGCACCAGCTTCAGGGTACGGACGAGGCATGAGCACTCCTGAAAACACCCTCAGGAAATTATCTTAAGTGATTTCAAATTCAAGCAGGATGAACAGAAATAGGTAAATATTTTAAAAGAGGAAAAGCCTCTTAAAATCTCCATTTTGATGGTCTTAAACTGCTGCAGATTACGGGGAAGCTTGGAAAGCTTCAAAGCTAAAGGACCAGTTTTTTTACATTGAACAGCGTTGTATAACTTTTCAATGTGAAAAAAAATCACTTAATGTCTGGAAAATATCAGAAAATAATAGGTTTTCTTAAAAGCCACCAAAAAAACCCAACAACCCACCCCACCACAAAAAAAAAAAAAAAAAAAAAAAAAAAAAAAGAGAGAGATCTGAAGGTTAGCTTTCCTTAAGTCCAACATTCAATAGTGAAGGAGACTGGGGAGTGTTCATCCATTCTTAAGGAACTCTAATAGTCACAGCTGAGGAACAAGCTCTATTCTTAAGGAACTCTAATAGTCACAGCTGAGGAACAAGCTCTCTGCATCTACATGCTCGTATCTCCCTTACCTTTCAGCCTACTGTGGGCGAGTGTCCCAAAATTTCACGTTGTAACTCTGTAACTTTATATAATTAACAAAGTCTCTGTCAGTCTGAGAAACTATTAGCTAGTGTCCAAACGTGAACACAGATGCCAGTAGAAAAAAAAAAAAAAAAAAAAAAAAAAAAAAAAAAAAAGTGGTTATGGTCCATTTACTTCTAAAATGTTCATTTGAAGACATACCTATACCATGGAGATAATAATGAAAATTACATATAATTTTAAAATAGACATCACCTGGAAAAATTACTTACAGATTGCAGGACATTCATGAAAATATCTGATGCCAAATGGAGACTATTTACAGACTATATTCAGAGTAATGGTAGTGTATGAGAGAATTATGTGAATTATTTCCCCTTTCACAGGTATAGATAATATAATAATGGAGTTTGATTTCATTTACAGACCAACAAGTGTTAACCTTTATGAGATGCTGTTGTTTCCACTGTTAAAGGAAACTGAAAGCTCACATTGAACAGAAATGTAATTTTAAAAATAAAATGCAAAAAGCAAGTCATTTCAGCATCTTAGTTGTAAGGTGCAAGTTGGCTTTCTGAAAAAGACTTTATAAAGCAAAATAAATTATACTTTGATGATATGACTAATTGTGGTTCAGCTTTGAGAAGTAATGAACTAAATTAAAGGAATAACATGAATCTCACTGATAGAATTATCTAAGTAGTGTTTTCTTCTCAAACACCAGCAGTGCAAACCCATCTCAGGACCACAGGACCATAACCGGTGCCTTTCAGACCTCATAATTGCATCACCAAACCCGGAACTGTTTCCTGAATTCTGAACTACCGTATAAAGCAGTATGTGTTTACATAAGTGTACGCAAGTGTACCTATGTACCAAAAGCTTACAATGAAACTTTTAAATGTAGAAGTACGCTTTAGTGCAGTCTGTATATCCCATCATTTTGCTCAGTTTTCGGTTCCCAGAGGTTGTAGAGATTGAAGGAAAGAAGTGAAAGGGCTTACTGCAAACATACAGAGAGAAAGCATTGCCCAAGCATATGATTATTCACAAGGAAATCTTGTTCTAATTCTTGACAGTATGTACACTTATATTGTACTAACACTCAGCATCTTTTGAGAATAAATACCTTTCCAAAACAATATCAGGAGTCACATTGTCATCTAAACTAGAAATTTCCTGGGCTGAATAGGTAAAGCTGGAGCCCATTCATTCCAGGTCCAGCTGGCAGGACTGACATCAGAGAGGAAAAGAAAAGGTGAAGAGGCTAAAGTCATCACAAGTGGTGAGATTAAAGAAATGCCTTTGAAGAAAGGTGGCGACAACTTGGAAGGATATTTGAAACAGTAAACGGTGAAAATTGTCAAGAACAGTCCCAACTCATTTACCTTTACCTAAAGGTCAAGCACATACAACAAGAGACACAGAGAGCACACACTGCCAATTTACGGCAATATAGGCATTCGGACATAGGGAGGACATATTTCATAAGTGGAAGACCTTTCTCAAAATGGATTTAAATCTTCCTAGTGATTAGAAGGGAAATTAAAATTCTTTTCAAGCCCAATAGGGCTCAAGATTTCCTGCAGAAAATATACTCAGCAGCAGACATGACTGAAAAGGCCTGTGAAATGCTGGCAGGAGATGGCTCTGAATCACCCGTGTGAAGCATTGGCTTTACAGGCCACATTGGCAGTCACAAGCCACCTACTGATGGGGGTTGACAAGACACAGATTGTCGGTAGGCAAGCAAAGAAACAGATTTTAACTGATCGAGGGTATGAGGAAGTGCACAGAGGAAGTGCAGCCTCATACTCACATGCTGAATCAACTAAAGTGTTAGGGTACATCACAGCGTTTGCTAAGAAAACAAATGAGGCCAGGATGAAAATGTATGCTCTCCTGCATGAATTTTCAGGGCCTGTGGTACCCAAGCAAACCAGGCTGGCAGTTCCTAGGCGTAAATCAAAAATCTGTAATCATCTTTGGGAATAAAAGTAGTAGGTGCTCAACATTGCAAAATGCTCCTGACTTTCCCATAGTTAGAAACCCCTCATCTCTATTGCAAGCACTAGCAAAACAAAACAAGGGCTCAGAACAAGCACAAGTTCTCTTTTCTTCAGGTTCTCCTTTAAAAGCAGTGTCGAAATACTGACCTTTTTATATTACAAATGTACCAACAACACAGTAACACAACAGGATATCAATGTTAGCTGTCTGCAGTAGATTTATCAAATACAGTTTGTAGCTCCTGTTGCATCAAAATGCTTATGCCAAAAATTCCACAAGAATCCAGAGGAAGTAAACAAAGGCACATATCAGCTTTTTCAGACTTCCTACTATATTGCTATACATGTCTGGCACTGGCTGTTTACCTTATCTCACGCTACATATTCTAGTCATACAATTCAATTAGCAAATCACAATTCAAGAAAGCTATCTCCTTCATAACAATTTAAATATTTAAAGCAGCTAGCTTCCATACGTATAAACATCAAAAACTATGTAAATACCTGGGGAATGTAAGGCATATGAGAAGTTGCAGACAAAGCAATAGGCTTATTTATTTAAAAAAAAAACCCTTTGTATATTTGAAAGTATCTTCAAGCTGTAACTCTTATAAAAGGGTATCTTGAAGACTCTTTTCATAATTCCACCCCATACCTCCTTCTTTCCTTCCCCAAAACAGCAGGGAAGATGGGAGAAATGACATCATAGGTTTTCCTTGTTGAAGAGTCCCATAAGCGGCTAAAACATTACACGGTAGTTTTACTTAACTATTCCTAAAGCCACAACAACACATTCCAAAATAGTCCCAAGCACTTTTCCAGCTGGAACAGATTTTTCTTGCTCTGAGCTCATTTAAAAAGGATTTTTGTCTTCTTTTAGCACTATGTGCAATCAAGCCAACATAAGAAGCCCAAACAGTAAGTTTTCATCTACCAGTATGGGGGCATGAGAGAAAGTGGACATTTAACACTAATACCAGATAATAAGGCTGTTACATAACATTCAGTAAGCTCAGTGGGGAGCTTTTCATGTACGGTTCCTTCAAACCACTAATTAGCAGAAGAACCACACAGAATGTGCATGCCCCCTACGTTCTTCCTTTTATTGGAAGGAAGCAGCAGGGTTCATTTATTTTTTAATAGACTGAGATCAGCATCATTTAAGACAAGTATCGACACTCATTTCTTGACAACCCTCTGAACCCTTGTGCTGATTCTTGTGCCCATCTTTGACTTCGTGGGGAACTGCAGAACACAGAATAAAGAAAATCATAATGGTCTGGCTAGTGTTTGAGTTCCTCTGAATAACTTTCTCCTTTTTATGCATTTTCAGAAGACATACAAGTGGGGAACATGTACTTTAAATCCCCTTCCACAAGCCAGTCAATCCAGATGGATGAGGGGCTGCATGGAGCACAGCTGAAGTCAATAAGCCCCGCCAGGAGTCGGTAGCTGCCTTTTTGGGCAGCAGTACTGGGGCCACATTATTCATTTTACAGCTATGTTGTGAAATGCAAGTTGTCATTCAATAGTGCTGTAGAAATGTAATAAAATTCCATCTTGGATATGTTAAGCATTTATCTCCTCCAAAGTTACTGCGGGTATGCTGCTAATCCCTCCAACTGCAGCTTGGACAGGCTCATCAGAGGTGACCATCAACCTTCTCTTGGCTTCCACCAATTGGATAAACCTGTCCAGCCACCAGGTTTACTGCTTCTCAGAATAGCACAGGTGGATACTAGGAAAAAATGCTTCTATTTCTTTTTAAATGTGAAAGTTCAGCCATCACATGACATCAAATTGCATAGTATGCACTAAGATATTTCACTGACCCATTCTTTCCAAACAACAGCAACTAAATTCTATGTGTGCTTTCACTAGGGTACCATCTCTCCACCCCCACCCCTAGCAGTTTCTTTCCTTTTATAAAAACATGTTATTATTGTGGGAAAAATAAAAGAAGAGAATTTATAAATTAATACTAGTAAACATCTGATTCCTTGGAAGCTCTCAAATTCATTTAGAGCTGTCCCCTCTTTCCCAAATTTTCACTTTTCCAAATATCACTGTGAATATTTATGATTCAATAAGTTATTCTTTTGTTTACATCATTTTGATTGAGTTTATCAGCCAAAAGTGACTATCTTGGTCTATCAGCCTACTGCAAATGCTGCTCAAGGGACTAGAGAGTAAATAGTAAGCAGATAGACCCTTTCACTCTCATTACCTATGTTTAAGAGAGACAAAAAGCCAATATATATGTTCAACAGAAGTAATTTTAAGTTGGAGAGTATTTCCCCTAAAGAAGTATGCACTAGGTTCTTAAACCATACCTGCTGTTTTCAGAATCACCTGTCCTTTCCTCCATCCCTTTAGACAGTGTGAGACAGGTATGTGTAATACACACACATTCACTGTGTGTTTTGCTACACACAGGGGACTAACACTTGGTCTAAATACAGTAGGTTTAATCCAATCATAACTGATCTCAGAAGAAAAATAAAAACCCAACACATTTTCAACAAAAGCGTGAAACCCATCATCAAAGTCAAGCATTTACTATGTCCTCAGACCATAGCTGATTTTTTGTTCTTTATTGCGTGTTATATTCAGTCTAGCATTTCACTTTTGAATATCAAATTATTTATTACAGAGCAGTGATGGAAAACTTTACGCAAGGCGGATAATAGTCTCCTACTTGAAACTTTTCTCAATCCTCCCTTTTTCATGCAGACACCAACCACATTCCCAGAAGACACCAAACTATATTCATCTCTCGTCGCTGTTTATAAGGTTTGTAAGAAGTTTTGAAAGAGATCTGTCAGAGCATATTAAAACTACAACATTCCCCAAAAAACCCCAACTGAGTAACAGGAAGTTAGGCATTAACGACATACTGAACTTTACACTCTTAACATGTCATGTTTCCTGGACTGTTAGACTTCAAAAAATCAGGAGCAAAAAGATGGGATTAGGCAAAACTGTAAGTGTAATGCAGACTTATATCTGTGATGTACAGCTTTATAACTTGACCTACTCTTTGGTGAACTTTCAGTGCAGTGAAGGTCTACAGACATCCTGAACCAGAAACTACTCCTTTGCAGAATTTCATGACAGGGTTACAGCACAGTGTGGAACATCAGATCCTCAGCTAGCCAAGAAACAAACACACCCCAATTCCAGCCAGCTGCTGTGGAGTATAAAACACCCTGTTCGTGATTACAGGGTCCATAACTACATGGTTACAACTGACTAGCTGTCATGGAACTACACCAAACAGACATCAGAGGCAGCAGCACCGAAGTAGAAAATAGCATAGATAAGGAACATCCCAACAAACTGGGAGGAGATGAAGGGACATCAGTCTAATAGCAGAAAAACATATAGGCATGATATCAGGGATATGCAACGAGGGCATCGGCCTCCACCGATGGCACTGGAGGTCAAACACCAGCTTCGTTCAAAGACCTGATCTCTCCTGCTGAAAAGAAGGACTATCGAGTAAAGAGGGACTGCCGTCTGGAGGGACTATTGAGTAAAGCTAAGACAACAAGAAAAGCCTCTTTTTTAATGTGTTGTTCTAATTACTCTCTACATTTCTATGCTACGGACATCCTAATGCCAGCTGTGAGTGCCCACATACCAATTACACATCATTCTCACTGACAATTGACAATTTGAGTTTTATCTGATCATCACTGCCTAAAGTAAGGTCCTGCATGTTCCCTTTAACCAATCCCATGTGGCTCTTGCCAGAATCTTGGAGATGCCTTTCCTCAAATCTGCCTTTTCCAGCCAACCCTAGTGAGTCCCAACAAGCATTAACCTAATGTAAGATTCCATGTTCTTCTTACCCAGTTATTTGGCAGTGTTCAGTTATTCTTGAAATACTCCACTTTTCAAACTGGCCTGTGACACCTGTCTCCCAAGGTATCTGCGCTACTGCTCTTGATGGCAGTTCTTCATTAGTTTTGGACACACCACATCCTGGTGCCTTCAAAGGTAAATCCATTTAATACTGGGAGTTCCACCTAAAACTGAATTCAGAAACCAGGAAATTCCAACAGAAACTTAATTCTGAGCAGGAGCTGCAGAACAGTCCAAGGTAGCATCCATTTTGTTTGTATTGATAGGACAGGGTTAGACAAGCTATTTTTGCCACATCTTTACAAAAAAAAGCACTGGCTGTTCAAACTAGAAACCAGAAAGCACACTTAGTGTCCTTCCATTTCACCATACAAATCAAAGTAGACTAGGGATTTACTGACAAGAATTACAGATTTAAGCAAGCCATAAAATTTGTGTTTCCTCACTCATCACAGGCCCTGAAAAGCACTACTGCTTTGTGTTTCATGCAACTGTATTTACTTCGGCCAAGAAAAGCACCAGAGCAATACCTTACTGTGCATATCAAGATCCATCTGAGTAAGAGTTGCAGAAGATAATCTGGCTGGAAAACTGGTGCTCTCTGTAAGGTACACACAGTTGCATAACAGCAGTTATTCACATCTATTGTAGATTTATATGTGTAATTCCTTCACTTGGTAAGAAATAAATAGACCTTATAGGTTCACTACATAAATGTTCACTTTTCGTTTCTTATTGAAAAGACTATATAAGTACATTCTGCATGAGAGAAAGAGAGGTGATGAAGAGTTAAGCAAGGGGCTATGACAACTGGAGGTGAAGCAAGAGAACAAAACTAGTGAAAGAGGGAGAGTAAGGAGGTAAAGATAAACAGAAAACAGATATTAGAAGAGCAGTTTGTGGAGGAAAAATATATGCAATTTGAACTGGGGAAAAAAAAACCAACCCAAAAAAACACTAGTAAAAGAAATATTTTGAACCTAAGTAATGCAAATCCTGTCTCTCACTCTGTATGGGGGTTTACACTCCTTTCACAGGTTATTCCAGAGCCATAAGTAGGTAAAAGAACTAGTAGCTGCAGCCACAATAGGAAAGGTTTGTCTGAGATTTTTAGTATCTCTATTTCTTATTCTTCTCTAACAAAGCTAGGTTCACATGACTTGTCTGGAGTGCAATTATTCTATAAAATACTTCGATATGGGCAAAAATCTATAATGGAACTGTTTTACTATCTTCTTAGTTTCCAGGTTGCAGCATAGTTCCTTCTTCTATTCTTCAGCTCTTGTTTATGTAGAAAATGTAAAATCTTGACACGTCCTTATCAGACATGCAGGTGCTTCAAATATGCCCACGTGGGAGACAAGGTACATTAAATTCAATATGCTGTCTAGGTTTTGGTTGCAAAGTCTGATTTGCAAAGCAAAGAAGCATTTAAACATTTTTGAAGAGTCTTCTCTGACCTGGTGACACAACTAGGAACCCAAATTGTTATTTTTTCCACTACAGCAAAGGTTGATATAGTGAGATGTACAGTTTCTCTTTGTCCTAGACTTAGATCCCCACCAGTACATTCCATGCCTTATCATGTGCTACCAGGACTATTGGGCAGCCTATTGAGAACTCCAATTTTCAAGTCTGTACAAAAACATAAATAGAAGTTTTGCTATATTTAACATGTATACTTAGGTAAGTAAACAATAAAATAAGTACATTAGAGCTTTTATCAGCCCTCTTCCAGCTGTGTCTGCTGTTATACTGTATTACGGAAACACTGAATGTTGAGAAATGTTACAAGACACCGAAAATGCTAAAGAAAATAAATACTCATTAAAAGAACATGCACTGTTGCATCTAAGATAACATTTCAGGATTTCTTTTACTCGCTAAAAATAACTCCTCCAAAAGATCAAAGTAACATTAATAAATGTTTATTGATTTAACCTGAAACTAAAAGATAAACCTAAAATTTCTAACTGGGTTATTAGCAGTGGAAATGAAAAACTTTTTGATCTAAAAATATTTCTCTCTCAAAAACTGAAAAGACTCAGGTGTTCCCAAACCTTACCAATTTATGAACTCTATGTTCCAGACACAAAAGGAAAACAAAGACCAGTAATGCATAAATCAGAGGAACAGCGGCTTGCTTCCAGCACAAACATTGTCAAAACTCCAGCTCTAAAATCAGACACATTCTTGGTTACTGTTATCAGTTTGGATGTTACACTAAAATGAATTTTCACAAAACAGAAATGTTAAATTTAGGCTTAAAATAAAACTTGAGCAGTAGAGAAATTCCAGAAATATCAGCTCAGATCTCTTAGAGCCAAGGCAAAACCCTGCTTATAACCCAGATTGCTAATGAATGTTAATGGTCAGCATGTATGCATGACAACATAAAGCAGGGGGGATATTTTGAACACTGCTTGTCTACTGAGGGCACATATGTGTGTTTTAATTAATGGAGCACTCACTTTGTCATTATTAGAAGAATCTGCCTAGGATCATTTGGCAATTGATTGAAATTCAGACCCTACCAGCAGTTATAGAGTTGGTTCATGTTTTATTTCCACAAGAAAATAAACCTGCAGTTGAAATTTGTTCCAAATTTAAAACAGTTAGTAATTCTACAGTCAAATTTAAACAGCATTAACATGGCTTTAAAAAAATATATTCTACTTTCTCTTTCACAGAATTAGAGAATGGTCAGGGTTGGAAGGGACCTTTGGAGGTCATCTAGTCCAACCCCCTGCTAAAGCAGGTTCTCCTAGAGCAGGGTGCACAGTCGTGCCTGGGTGGGGTTTGAATATCTCCAGAGAAGGAGACTCCACAGCCCCTCTGGGCAGCCTGTTCCAGTGCTCTGTCACTCTCAACATAAAGAAATCCTTCCTCATATTCAGCTGGAATTTCTTGTGTTTCAGTTGGTGCCTGTTGCCCCTTGTTCTGTCACTGGGCACTACTGAACTTTGGAATTTTTATCTTTGAAACAGTATGTGTCTACATTTCTGCAGTATGTATATGTATATGCGTATGTAAAAAGCATTTTAATTTGGCAATGTGGTTGCAAAGTTATCTTAGGTTTTTTTCCTATGTCTTCTTACATATACATATATATGCATGTATGTATATACGGTACTATATTGCACTGCATCCACTGACTTTTCCACAGGATGCTCACTGGACCAGCCATAGGTGACCAGTATTCCTTTACAGAGAAGTTGTTCAACATTTTGCCTTTTTCTTGCTGCCCAACACACTGCCTTGGGCTGTATTTACTGTGGGGTATGATATTTTTGAATTTTTTTTTTTAAATACAGAATAGAACACTATTACTAGAATACAACTGGCTCATGAAAATTTGTTGTAGTCCATAGCCTGTAGTTGAATTATCCCCACCTTCTGGAGGAAAAGACAAGGTACCATAAGCACCAGTTAACTCCAGTGCTCATATCCTCATTTTATTTCATACAGTGTAGCAATTCAAAGTTTAATGAACTATGTTACGGGCATATGAAACATTACCACTTAACTTTTGCAAGTCTCTGCTCTGAATTCAGTTGCAACTTTAATAGTACTTTTAAAGGTCTTATATCTTAACCATGGTAGGATTATTTTACCCCCCTAGATGAACAGAAGAATACCTGATATGAAATTAGCCTCCTATTAAATATCAAGTCATTTCTTCAAAGTATAAAGCTGCTAAACTTTAAGAAAGGGAAGATATTGTCTCCTTTGTTCTTTGACATTGTTTAGTCTTCATCAAAGAAGTTTTAGCTCATTTCTCCACCCCCAGGTCCACTTGATACATATATCCAAAATGGAAAATTTCAGTTCAAACTGTTAAAGTTTAGAAAAAAGTCACAGAAAATTGAGAGAAAAATTTTACAATGGGAAATACTGAGCAGTATGGATTATGTTATCACCTAGGCTAATAGCATGTCTATAACATTACTTTTCAAATACTCCAAGTTACACATGTAAACAATTTAACAAGCTTGCCAATGAATTACAGGTCTTTTTCATGGGTTTGGATGAAGAGAGCGCACAGCTGCCAGAAGACCTGAAAGTGGCCTGAAAGCAGGAGTTTGCAGCTGAATTATTTCAGCAGTACTGATGAGATCCATTTTTGGGGATGGATTGGGAATTCTTACCATCTTCATCTTAGGCCATTTGAGTCCAACACCACAACCTTTTTAGATTGTTGCAAATTTGTGACACCTTTTTTTACTATCATACAACAGTATTTCTGTTTGAATTAATTCAGTAACTATAAACTCCAAATTTATCTGCCTATAGCCAAGCCTGAAAAATTTGCCCATTCTGATGGGTATGATACATACTCATATGAAACAGAAAGCTACATAATTTAAACCACATTTTAAACTGTTAAGCGTTTCTTCACCAAGTTATTCATTATTCTCTGTGTTTGTGTGTGTGCATATGTGCATATGAAACAAAACAGGCATTAGCCCAGATCCTGCAGCTGAGCTCCCCAAATGCAGATATGGATGTGTGGGTGGGCATTGCAGAGCAGGAGGAAGTTTTGCAGGGAAAGGTAAAAGAATTAGTTCCATGGCTTAGAGACAATTTATAATAACTGTAGCTATTAACTAGGGTTTAGCTGTAACCAAGGGCTGGTGCTACACATCTATGTGAAAGGGAGTAAGTTTAAATGTTTTATAGCAGCAGTAAATTAATTGTTAGCAAAATAATTTTTATGAGATGTACATAAAATAACAGGTGTTTTCCAGACAAAAAGAAATTGCCCAAGTTTAGTGAGTTTCCAGCTGAGTGATACTTGCTTTAGTCTGTCATGGAATAATTGGGAATATATACACAGAAAATCTCCTAGAAGAATAATACATATTTCTGTGAAAGAGGAAAATATTTTCTGGATATGAGGAAAGGTATGCTTTAGAAAAGTTTGTCAGTATTGCCAGTTCTAAGATATAAAATAGAGAAAGATGAGGGACTTATCATCAGCTATACTATCATCATGCCTTTGAAGCAATTGAATCCCAGAGCAGAAAAACAGCCATGCCTCAGGTGCCTTGGAAAGAAATTGACAGCAAAAAGCGCATGGCAAGGGAAGTCAGGGGATTGCTCAGCCTGCTTCACATTTTTGATTGGCTGCTTTACATGCAAAATCTCTTGTAACTGCAAGTCATGTGCTCACATATGTCACACATATTCACACATCCAAAACCCTTTCTGTGACCAAGACCTGCAGCAACAGGTAGTGCAGCAAGTACTCCCTTCCCTTGCAATATGGCCCCAAAGGCAGGCGCTTCTTTTAAGATTTGCAAAAATAACATGGGGCATAGGGCACCCGTGAGCAGATGGAGGATTTGAGCTCAGTTTCCTCAAAATAGGGACATTCAACACCCATGTTGGCAAAAAGAAGGCTCAGACCAGGTCACAGATAAAAACTTCATATATGCTCTTGTGACTGTGCCACCATACGTTAGAAAATGCAAGACACTCGGAATCAGGGGGACTGCAAGCAAGAGGGAGCCTGAAGCTGAAAGCTCAGTGTTGGGTATAGGTTGAGGACATCGCTGGCAGGAGGCACAATCTAGGCCTCCCCGTAGAGAGCGAACATCCCTGCTGCCTTATGCTTACCCAGAGGAGTTGGCACCCTGTCTGTATCCTATCTTCTTTGGGGATGTAGGTGGTTTTAAGGTTTGAGACAAAAGCTGTCACTGGTCTTGGGTAAGACTTGTGTTGCATACACCCCTTTGTGTTGAGCTGGGAATGCAACACAGCCTACCTGTCAAGAAGTGAAGGCTCGACACACTGGCCTTTTGCCAAGGATGGGTTGTCACAGAATCACAAGACAGCTTTAAAAAAGGAATAAAATAATAGCAGTAAAAAGAAGACAGGCAGAAAATTGATCGATCTGATCTTTAAACTGCTGGTGTAATATCATCTCAAAACACAGATACAACCAGGCATGCAGCTCACAATCTCAGTTTTCTTTTGTAGGTAGCTAGATTTAGTGAGACCTGCTGCAGGCTAGAAAGACTCTTCTCATCCTGGCTGTGCTTTATGCAGCTACTGGAATAATCAGGATGCAGTTCATCAAGCAAGTTTATTTTTAAAAGCATACTAGTATTTCAGGGCAGGAGCACAAAGCAATGAAAGGGAACTTTATAATGAACAAAAGCAATTTGCAACTTTAGATCTTGACTGGCTAACAATCTCCACAATATCATGTACTCCAAAATCATTAAAAAACATTGCAACGCATTAAATCTTGCATTTGAGAGGTGACAAGCCATTGCATGTCACATGCCAAACTCTGTTGAAGGGAAGTCCATTATTTCACATTTTTGCTAGGCAAAACTGTTTTGGGCATAGTAGAAGGCAACAGAACCCCCATTTCAGGCCCATGGGAGAAGTATGAAACCCTAACTTTAGACTTCATTGCCAATGAATTATATTCCCAGTAATCTGCAGTACAATGGAGGGAGATATAGATCTGTCACCAGTATCAGACTTAATATTCGAAACCTTAAGAGTGAACACAAAAAGTTTGGTATTAGTGACATAGGCCCCACCCTTAGAGTCACACCTAATGAGGTGTCACCACAGAGCAGTGAGGAGTCCTCTAACCGCCCGTATTGCGACTGCATCAGGATGTAGGCATCTTAACTTGCTGGCATGCTGTAACTATCAGCAAACTTTAAAAAATACTAAAGATGCCTTCTGTCAACAGCCATTAAATCAACTGTGGGGCCTTCCTCACGAGCATACTGCTCCCCAGTAACTGCCAAGTAGGTAGCTTTTCGCAGTGTGTCACACTGAGGGTATCTAATGCAAAAGGGTGGAATTGTTGAACTGAATCATTTACAAGAGCTCAGCTGAGCTTTTTTATGGAGTAGGGGATGTAAGCACACATGAAACAAAGACCATATGCTTAAACTAAAAAATCCTTTCCATTCTTTATTTTACAATCAGGTTGTATTTTACAGCCTTATTTAGATTTATGAACAGTCAATTCTATATTTATAACTATCATAAAAACGGAGCAGCTTATTGTTTTTGTAAACCTAACCTCAAATCTAAGCCAAGAAAAATAAAACTGGAAGTTTCTAAAAAAGGAACATTTTTCTTACACCGACAGTACAGATAGAAAAATAAAATACCTAAAATGTAATGGACTTTCCTGGTCAAGGGGAAGTAGTGTCATGCAAAAAGAAAACATGGTTCATAGTCGAGTTTGCCACCTGGCCTTCTGTGAGGCTTCTAAGCCCTCAGGTCCTCCCTTTAGCTTAGCACGCTCTAAGGACACTAACCATGGGACACAAGTAATTATACTGATCTCCTTCCCTCTATGTCTTTATAGGAAAGATAATTTATCACTAGTAGCTACGACAAAACCAAGAACACCCTTGGAAAACAGTCTGTTCTGTGGTTGAGCTGCAAGTCTTGGGAAAAGGGAAAGTGGATGCTCTTGGTAACACAAGTGCTAGGCTGGACAGGAGGCTTGGTTGAAAGATAACAAACTACTCAGTACATACACAGGTTATTCAGTAGGTCGCGTACCTCATCTTGAAGACAGAAAGAAAATTCTCTTCCTTTTCCACTAGGTAGTGCGGTGAGGCCATCCCAATAAACACTTCCTGTGTTTAAACTGACAAAAGCTACATCAGCTATGCTTTCTAGTATTCAAAAGGTTAAGAAGAAACCAGGAGTGTTAAAGGTATGCCAGTCCTACAATTAAAGTAGGATCCTGTTACGCTGGAAACAGAACTAATAGCTTCTCCCATAGATCATGAAGCTACTGCATTGAAGCCTACTCAGAATCCTTTGAAAGCCATGAGAAAACCCAGCAGAGAAGTCTGGTACAGACAGCAATTATTTACTGCTGAAAAATCACCACAGCAGATTTCTCAGTAAAACACAGCTACCAAAACTTAATGTATACTATGCAAATTGTAACTAAAGTGTTTAATCTCTGAATTTTAAGGAAGGCATTTATGAACTTTTTTAAAACCCTAAAATTCAAAACTTAGCTTGAAAGGTTTCCAAGAATTCTTTCCGTTTAGGCTATCTCTCTCTACTAAAACCATACATCATCTATTCTAAACACTGCTATTGCATTGCAACGAAGCTGCTGCATGCTAGTGGCTTGGAAGGATGTCACCACATCTGTCATTCTGCTTTTCCCAGGAGAGATGGGGCTCATTTACCTCTATTATGGTCACATCACTTCATAGATCCCAGAGCTAACAACACCTGGACTCATCATCTAACAGTATCCGGAAGGCTGACAGGAGGGAGAACTGCCAGGACACAGGCAGTGCTAAAACCATAAGAGGCTGGAATTCAAAAATGAAAGTTAAATGTTTAGGCAGGGCAGGGGACTAAGCAAGCATTTAAGGAAAGAAGGCAGGAAAAAAAGCCAGTCAAAGCAGTGGGTACATGCAAAAGAAAAGGGAAGAGCAAGGAAGATATGAAAACACTGGAACATTTGAACTACTGGTGACCATATTAGTGGCGGAGAGCAATAATTTGTCATCTCTTCTCAAGTTCAGATTCTATTTACAGGTTCTTCTCTGTGTGTAAGATGAAGAAAATAGTTAGAAAAACACAAAGAAGGTTGCAGTGTACATGCCACTCCCAAGAACTTTTAAAAACCCCACCTAACCAAAATTGGAACTGCAGGTCATCAGTCTAGACCTTTCCAAGACTCAAAAGTCACTTAAGCTTTTTGTTTAAAATTATACTAGTTTTCTTAACAGCAACAGAGAAGCATTTACAACATGAAGTAACAGCAGAGGCCTCGTAACTACACTAGCCAGACAACTCACCAGGATGTTTCCATCTCCCACTACAGTTCATGTCAGAACCCTGCAATATCCCCAGCTGCAAACTGTAATAGTGATGGATGAGTTATGCAGCTGATACAGAAAATCAGAGTGCACAGCTTGCCTTACTTCATCATTCCTCAGATACTTAGCATAGCTTTCCCCTCCTTCCCTTACAACTCACAGAAAGGCAGATGGCTACATTTTTCCACGCTTTGATAGAAGAAGAGGACTGTCAGCTCTTTGCCTTTATTTAATAGTTGTTGCAAGCACTTTCCAGTGAAGGGGGGGGGGGGGAGACAAAAAAACTAAAGGAAAAAAATCTCCACAGAAAGCAAACCACTGCAATTTTTCCAAGCCAGAAGGCACAATCTGATTAGGCCACTTAAATGATGGAATGGATTTCACTCTTACCAGTGGGTCCTTTCAAATATAAAGCTAGGTCAATCTTTCAGTAATGAGGTGACTGGTAATAGTGTTTATGTATCAAAGTTTGGATGCTAACCTCTCAACATTAGTTGGTTTTCTTGTTGTTTTGCTGTGTAAGGAAGATCACTTCATTGCTTCTTTTGGCATTACTACGTGTGGTTTTGGGATGAGGAATGCAAAATGGACATTTTTTTAATCAGAAACATACTGCAGTAACTACATTACTATTTGGTATTTTTAAGCAGTCTACTTAGTGACAAAGCAATCACCCATCAGTTGCCCATCTGCCCTGGAGCTCAGTGAAGCTCTGGTGTGAGTGTCATCCCATACTCCAGAAAGCTACACGCAGCAGAAGCAGAACGGCCAGAGGATTCACATCTCTAGTAAGACAAGCCCCCAGTGGATTAAGACCTATTCTTCTCCTTAAAGGATGAATGTACATATAAATCCCAGTGTTTCCATAAAATATTTATAGTTTTAGAACAGCAGAACAAACATGGGCCAATTGCAGGGATTTTATTGTGTTTCCCTTCTGCAGAAATGTGAAATCCAAATCATTCTTCTTTTACAAGAGCTTTTGCAACATGCACATGTGCCTTGCTGAATTAACAGTGGTACTGTCTGGAAAACATATGTAATTTAAATTGATGCAGGGAAAGAAAAAGGCAGCTCATTGTCTATTGTTCCTTAAAAAACAGCTCATGTATCTGAGAAATAGGAGCCCGTGGATGCAGCTCTTATTAAACAGAAGATGGAAAAAATAAAGCCAACCATAGGTTTGCACTGAGTTTTCTGCCTTCCTAGGCAAAAATACGGAGGGATTGTAAAGGCTTATAACGTTATAACCCTTCCTGCTTTAAGGTTAACCATCACTTCAAAGCAGTGTGAAAATGCACTGGGTTGCTTTATTTAACTTTTCTTCATGGTTTTAAACTCCAAGACTAAAAGAATTGATGAGGCAAAACCAAAACAATTGTTCAATTAGTCACGTAAATTAGCCAACAAGATTTGTCTCTCAGGTCCCTTCATAATTAATGAAGCAACAGCCTAGCATGAGAACTTCAGATAATATAAATCAACAATCATAGTCCCACTGCAGTCAGAGCTATGCCAGTGTACATCAGCTGGCTTAGGAGGACAAAACTAAGTCTGTGCATTAACTTGCTTGCAATTATTTGCTTATTGCACCTTTCCCAGAATTCTAGCTCATAGAAAACATGCTCCCTAACAAGGACTAAACAAAACAAACATGTACATTTACTGGTATTTTAGAAGCATTTTGCCAACATAGTTAAGACATTAGAATGGATGTTGCATCTGAATGGAATCTGAACAGTTTAATTGGACACACCAAACAGATAAACAATAATTTTCTTAGATTTAAAACATTAAAGAAATAGGATGCTTAAGAAAGGAGAACATCCCCAAAGCTTCACACACAGACCAATTTCCTCTGTGTATGGTGTACAGTGTATAAGTACAACCTAAAATGTAACAACCACCTTCTGCTACTGCCTCTCAGGAAGGTGGAGTTCTGTAAAATGTTTCAGGTTTCGCTAAATGACATTTTGTGGCATATTTTGATAATAAGATTATTTTGTAGCTTCAAGAATTGAACACAGGCATCTCTATCATGACTGGCACACTTTGGAGGACTAATTCAAGAACTGTAACTTAATTTATGCCACCTAAATTTATGCCACCTAAATTTCTACTGTTAGAAAAATTTTGTTTCAATACAGACAACAATGTGTATTCAAAGGAGTAAAATCGAGCATTCCTTTACCTCTAAGCATGACAATTCCATCTCCAAAGCATATTGGTCCTTACACAAAACCTGTGCTTCTTACATAGCCTTGCGTAAAAGTTCCCAATGAAGTGAAACTCTGAAGAGGAGCACTTTAAAGGTGAACCTTAGGAGGAGAAGAGTGCGCAAGCAAGAGGCTTAGCATGTCTCAGCGCTGGCTTAAGGATCAAGATAATTTTTTTCTTGCAAGAAATAGGATAACTAGCCAGAGGATATGTACTTAGAATCCCATGTTCTTCATGGTAAAACTATGAAAAGAAAAAGAGTCTTCTCCTCTTCAAGTTTCAATTTCACAGTAAGATAATTCCTCTTCAAAGAAACTGTTGTCATTGAACAACATGGCATTGTGTCTAATGAATGTTTTGATAGGATCATATAGAAAGCTTAGTGGTCTAAAGTCTGGATCAGTACATTTGAGGGGGGGGGGGGGGGGGGGGGGGGGGAAGTCTCCTTCAGCCATATTAACTCTTTCTGCAGGTTTGATTTTGTATTTTAAATTCTCCTAACTCTTTATCTTCAGTAGTTCTCTAAGCAGAATAACGGAATGCTGAGGCTTGAAAGTCAAGAAAAGAAGAAAAATGTTTGGTACACAAACATTTTTTCCTCCCTCCCAGTAGGATTGTTATTATGACATACCTCTTGCCACTCTGAAGCAATCAACACATCAGGGGCTGAAATGGTACTTGTGAGGAAGAAAGGAGGAGTGGGGTCCATTCTATAAACAAACCCATATTCTCTAGTATATATGTTTCACAGGTTCATGTTATCTTGGAATTAATCTTAATACAATTTATCAACATCCCTGTTCACCTAGTTTGTTTAAAAACATTTTCTCCAAAATATACAGCCCATTTCATTTCCTTAAGCTTAAAAGAACAAAATATTTAGCATTTAAGTGTAAACAAAGCTAAGTGTTTCTACTGAGATGCAATACAAATTAGTGGTAATTTCTGGAAGGGACAGTGCTTTAAACCAAAAGGAGGAAGAGTTACTCAAATCTCTAAAAGAAAACAAGACATTTCAGCTGACTGCAGTGTAAATTTAAACTAACTCCACAAGAAGCCTGTTTTATTTGACAGCACAGGTGAAACAAAACCTAGACCATCTGTGCTACGCATGAACAACAGGATTGAAAGCTGTGCTGGTTGAACTTTCAATTACTACAGATTGGCCAATAAAACAACAGTTACATACAGTAGTTCCACAGAAACATGGAAAAGGACAACTTAATGAAAAAAAAAAATCGACAAAAAAAATCTTCCCTTCCTTCATATTTTCTTTGCTTCACTGGAGGCCAGTGAATGGCCTTCTCTGAGCACTGAGATGTGTATTTCTAGCAATTTCAAAGCCAGAATTGGTGTCGTTTTCACATTGTCAGTCAGCACCAAAGGTACATTGGGCTGTTTTCTATGCGGAGATTTTCCTCTCCCCTCTGCTTTTTTGCGTGTACTTCACTGCTCTTCCACCTGCTCACTGCAGCTTTCGGCATATCTTCTCTGCAAGTCCAGGACCCTGCACCCACAAGAATAGTGTACCCACCCACCGACAGGTACTGTGGATTCCCCGAAGGAGCTACAAGGAACGGAAAGAGAGCAGCATTTTGCTTTCATTTCCTCTGCAGTGGAACAGGAGCCCCTGACCCAGCTGTCCTTTTTCACCACAGGCAAATCTAGTACCATGACGGTACATTTCTTTAGGCCAAACGCCATAATCAGGGAATCACCAGATGTCAGTGCCCAATCACATATTTTGTCTTTTATTTCCATTTCCCGCTACTGGCCACTGCTGAAGCTTTTACTGGTGGTCAGATATTGGACATGACAGCTGTGCATCCCTCCTTTACCAGCCTTGCTGGCTGTTGGTGTGGCCTGACTGCTAGGACATCCATCACATGCAGAGTAGAGAGTCACCGTGAGAGGGAATTTCACTTGCAATCTGTGAGGTGCTAAAAAAATAAGAAGAGAACTAGAAACTGCCTTATTCTCAGAAAAGGCAAGAAATTGGCCTGCAGATATAATATCTACTTAAGAAAAAAAAAAATTAAAAAAAAAAGGAAAAAAGAAAAGAAAAAGAAAAAAAAAAACCACAAACAAATGAAATGGGAAGATCTTAGTGTGATATGGCAGGGCTGCATTTGCATCCCAGGCATCACTTTGTGAAACTGATACATTATATTTCAGCCTCCATTTTGCATACCATTGTAACTGTTCATCTCACTATAATTTAAGGTTATAATTAAATTATAACTTAAAAAAAAATGCTTAAGAGATGTACTTCTTTTCCCCCCACTTGCTCAAGCAACAAACAGCCATACTTTGAGTGACAGTACTGGCTATGCATACAGTGATACAGTGCATGGATCTTTTATGACTGCCAGTGCATCACAGCCTGCTGAAGGTAGGGAACGGCTCCCTTTCAGCCATTTCCCTCTTAGTAAGCAGAAACACTGCACGGTCCAGTGACAACCCACTCATCCTCTCACCTTCTTACCTCTTTTACCACAACAAACAGCTGACTTTGCAATGGCAAACCTATTGTCCTGTAGGGAGGAAAAAAAAAAAACCAAAAAAAAAACCACCCAAAAAAACCAACCACAAAAAACCACCACCTTTTCCTCTCACATCACTGCAAGATTTGAAAAATAACCGTCTCCTTTCTTCCCTCCAGAAGAAGATCAGACAGTTCAAGAGAAAAAACATACGTTTCTGCACGGAGCCACTCTCAGCCCAGTCCTCCTGTTCCTCTGCAGAGTGACTCCAACCTTCTCCCTTTGCTCTCAGCTATGCCACTGCTAGCCCTGCCCCATACCAAGTGTTTCTATCCCTCCTTTTCACATTGTCCACCTCACCAGGCAGCTGTGGGCAACAGCTGTTTGAGTGCTGCAAAGGTGGTTCCCAGCTGTGCCATATGTATGCATGTATTTACCACTAAAAGACTGTAGTGGGTTTGTGTGGCAAAATTTTGGTAGGGGAGGGGGACACAGACACTGCATGGGTGGATTCTGTGAGAAGATGCCAGAGGCTTCCCCTGTGTCCAACAAAGCCAATGCCAGCCGGCTGCAAGATGGACCCGCCACTGGCCAAGGCCAAGCCCATCAGCAACAGTGGTAGTGCCTCTGGGATAGTGTATGTAAGAAGGGGAAGAAAAACAATCTGTGCAACTCAAATTGAAGCAGAAGAAAGGAGCGAGAATATGTCAGAGCGACAACTCTACAGACACCCAGGTCAGTGAAGGAGGAGGGGGAGGGGGTGCTCCAGGCGCCAGAGCAGAGATTCCCCTGCAGGACGTGCTGAAGCCCATGGTGAGGCAGGCTGTGCTCCTGCAGCCCATGGAGGTCCACGATGGAGCAGATACCCACCTGCAGCCCATGGAGGACCCCATGCCACAGCAGATGGATGCCCAAAGGAGGCTGTGACCCGTGGGAAGACCACACTGGAGCAGGTTTGCCAGCAGGACTTGTGACCCAATGGGGGACCCACGCTGGAGCAGGCTGTTCCTGAAGGACTGCACTCCATGGAAGGGACCCATGCTGGAGCAGTTTATGAAGAACTGCAGCCCATGGGAAGGACTCAGGCTGGAGAAGTTAATGGAGAACTGTAGCCATGGGAGGGACCCCATGTGGGAGCAAGGGAACAGAGTGAGGAGGAAAGAGTGGCAGAAACAATGTGCGGTGAACTGATCATAGCCCCCATTCCCTGTTCCCCCACACCACTCGAGGGGAGGAAGGAGGGAAATCCAGAGTGAAGTTGAGCCCAAGAAGAATGGAGGGGTGGGGCAAAGGTGTTTTTAAGTTTTGGGTTTATTTCTCATTACGCTACTTTGCTTTGATTGGTAAGAAATTAAACTAATTCCCCCAAGTCAAGAGTCTGGTTTGCCCATGACAGTAATTGCTGAGTGATGTCCCTGTCCTTACCTGGACCCACAAGCTTTTCATTATATTTTCTCTCCACTGTCTGGTTCATGAAGGGAGTGACAGAGCAGTTTTGGTGGGCACCTGGCAGCCAGCCAGGGTCAACCCACCACACAGACTTTCACCCTGATCTGCCAAACAAGGGAGCAGGATGAGGACATCGGTGCTGTTTGTGTTTTCGTGTGTGCTAAGTGCGTCTGTCTCTGATGACCTGAGCACCCAGCCACGTGCATGTGGATGTACGTGTGGCATATGGGTGTTTGTGTGTAGGTATCTATTGGGAATACATGCTCAGCATCACTACTGATTGGACCTGGGGACCTGGAGCTGCAGCAGCCTCCCCTCTACCAAGCTGCTACATTCAGGCTCCCCATACCAGTCACTTCCCATCCGCTTTTCAGAAAGTGTCAAAAGCCTTTCCTGGGTTTCTTCTTTTGGGGAATTTGTATATGTCCAATAGCAACAGTGCTCTGGAAAGCAGCCCCCATCGACTTGTCTTGACAGGTTTCACGACAGGACACTGGGGCTGACACTCTCCTGTGACAGCCCTAGGAGTGTACTCGACAGAGTGTCACCTTCCTCGGAGTCCATAACACACGTTCCTGCCTGCCTTTGGCCCCTATACTCCTTTAAGCTCTTGGTGATGGGCTTTGATGGGCTAATGGCTCCTAGGATGGGCGTGGGAGGAGCTGGGGCACAATATTATTTGGGGTCCCCCACTGCCATTCTCTCTGTGCTCCTCTGTGAGCATGCAGATGAGCTTTGTGTCACACAAGGCCTAACAATGGTACCTATGGGTTCCAGTCCTTGAAGATGGTGAACAAAAAATGTCTTCAAAACTTTCGAAAGTGTGGCACAACTTCTCTATCTCTTTGATGCTTACAGGGTCATATATGGAATTCAAAAGAATAAATTTGACCCTTTATTATCCATGCAAAATTTTCATCATTCCTTTTGTTACTGTCTGGTTTTTTGACTGACGACAGAACAAGTTTTTAGCTAAGGTGGTACTCAGCACTGCCTGATGCTGAACAGCAATGTCTACTCAAAGCCTCAGACCTCTGAAGAAATGCTTGCAAAGAGAAAAATACCATGCAGAGAGTCTAGCAGAGCCTTTAGTTTCTGTAAGGTAGCTGTAGGGACCTGGGGCATATTTTAAAGGTTTCTACTTTTGGGGACTTTTAGCAGAGATGGATGGATTAGCTCTTGGCTGCTCCTTCAGAAAAGTAATTTCTTGCCTACTGCCAGACAAGAACAGAATTATTTGAACTGTTCAAAATAGAAAAAAAAAAAAATACACCAAGAACTAAAAGACTGCATTTTGTTTAAATCCATATTTCTTTCTGATGTTTTGTCTACATCTTAAATGACAGTGAAAAAAAAATGTTAAACAAGAATTTCTATTCTCCAGTTAATTCTGTGCGCTTTGTAGATTTTTAAATGCTCTGCTTCCTAAAGTATTTCCATAAATAAATAAATAAATGACACACAGTAAGGAAAACTAAATTTTTTACATAAAACTTCTTTTGAAAGCAAATGTGTAAAAACACCATAATTTTTTGATATATTCATTGGTTAGAATATTATTCTTACCCCACATTCATGAAGGTTAGTAAGCAATTTCAATTCTGAATGTTTTCAAAAAATCATTATATTGCTTTTACAAAAGAACTTATGCTTCCGAACATCAGGGACATTGCAACAATAACAACAAAAACCAGGGTGGTATTTCTGCAGGGCTTTCACCTCTTTCCCTTCTCAGGACTTCCTTTGTACAAGCTCCAGGAGGTCAGAGCGTCTCCAGATCCAGAGAGCTCTTTTTCTGCATTTGGCTCCAGCTTTTGTCTGGGCTGCAGAGATCCATCTTTCTCGCTCCTTTTTTCTGTACATTTCAATTCTTACTCCCATTTTTGGTTTTCTTGCAAAACATGAGAAAAAAAATTGCCTACCTGCTTTATTTTGCTCTTTAGCTCTTCCCTGAGACAGGAACTGAAGGTTGTACAAAATATTCCAGTGACTGTGTCTCAACCAGAAGTGAGGGATGCCAGGGTGTCACGAAAGGATGTCACGGTGATGAACCTCTCCTGCTTCACAGCATGATCTGCTCAGGTTCCCTGTATCACATGTGGAAAAGCTGATGCCCATCAAACCCTGTCTCCAGAGCCCTCCTGTTGCTTTGCCCCCAGCAGGACTCTGCCTGTACCACTCCTGGCTCCTGCAAACTCTGGGCTCAACCTCTTACTGTGAGCAAGAGACAGTCACCACAGCCCAGGTGGTGAGAACTTGTGACTCCTACCGCCAAGGCTGCAGTCAAGAACAAGGTGGAAACACATCGGGAGGCTGCCTGCAGCCCCACCAACTCTGAGCTGGCCATGAACCTTGGCAGCCACCCCTCCCAGCAGGAGAAGGCCCTTACAACCCCTCACAGTGAGCGAGTTACAACGAGTGCTCCCAGAAGCCAGAATACCTGGCTAATGAACAGGACAATGTTTTTAGTCTCTGAGTATGAGCCATCCAATTCAACCTCCAAATCCCTGCCAACATTCTGTGATCTAAAGACAGGCAGCTAAGCAGCAGAGTAATCTTAATCAATGTTAGGCTAGCACCTGACAAGCTTCTTTTTATAACCCTTCCTTTAAAATACAACAAATGGACCCTGCTGTTAAAGAACCTCTCCGTCTTTCTACAACAGAAGGATCTTACAAAAAACTTATTTGTTCATTTCTCCATATCAGCTAATAAAACTTCGAAGAAGTGATTTTCCTCTCCCATAGTACTAAAACCAGCTACTTCCAGTTTAATGTTATCTCTAAGGCATGCTTAAAGGGAAAAGCTGTTACTTTTTCTAGGAACAAAGTAAAAGCACGACAAGGCTGAGGCTGAATAATTAAGTCACCATCGTTTCCATTTAATCCATTGATCACCTACCCAGAAGCTGCTTCTCTGGAATGCAACAACTTTTCATGCTAGCTCCAGCACATGAGATAGCATGTTGGACTGACATGAAGCAGAGAAAGCATACTTTCCCACTCAAGTGTTTCAATATGGCAATTAGGTTTGCCAAATTCAGTGTGTCTTTGTTGAATGAACATATAGCATGAGATGAACAGTGGTGCGCTCCTTTGATTATTCTGCACATTCATCTTTGTGGCAATAGTGACCAAGTTGGCAATTTCATCATTGCTGAGCCTTCACCAGAACAAGGCATCTCTCTCAAAAAAAAACCAACCCCAAAACAACAAATAATTCAAACCCTCATTTAAGCCTCTGATAGCCACTAGAGGATTAGAAGCATCTCCTTGATAAATATCTTAACATGATTAGCCCAGTAAATAAATCTATCTTCCCACTGTGTCTTCAAGTATGAATTTCTAGACATAAGGACAAAAGCCATTGTCTTCAAATACAGAAGTCCTACACATCCTAGAATCCTGTCCACAAGTACAAAATTCTTAAAATTGTCACAGATGTTACTGGTTTGTTCGGTCAGTATCATGATTTGCAGTCCTGAGTTAGCAAAGAAAATTTCCTTCTGCAAGCTGTTTTAAAGTAGCAAAGACCAGCAGCAGAACAGATGAAAGACAGTTTGGAAAAGGCCAACTGCAAAGCTGATGTTGTGTCCTTTGCAAAGTATGCTGCTATGGATGATTC
Source organism: Falco naumanni (assembly GCF_017639655.2). Lineage (NCBI taxonomy): Eukaryota > Metazoa > Chordata > Aves > Falconiformes > Falconidae > Falco > Falco naumanni. The sequence goes on along the minus strand of NC_054056.1, from coordinate 110,421,367 downwards.
TAAAATCTAAGGTACTTTAATACAGGTCAAATATAAACAAACAGCTCTTCTTCATTCAGCCTCTCAAGAAAGTAAAATGTATGTTTCGTTCTAGCACTTTACCCACCCTTTATCCCAGTTTAGAAAACAAGTAATAAAATGCTTCTGACGGAATGGAGCAGCCACTGAAATATTAATCACAAAAATAACCTTTCCCCCAGCGGTCTCTGCAGAGCAATACTGGCATCCAGTGGCCAGTGAAGTAAATCCTTAGTGGCTGCATTCTGCAGAGATGGCTTTTCTTTATACATGGCGTGAGAAGATGCATCTACCATCTCAAATCATATACAGTAGGACCATTTTCTCATAACCGCCTGTTGGCTCCATTCTTTGATGATCAAAGCCAGCTATCAACAAGTTTTAAGAAAATCATTACACTGAGCCATACATTTTGTGCACGTTGTACAATCACAAGAGAAGATTTCCAGTCTTTTGAACAGCAGTTAGTTTGTGCATTTGGGGTTCTTTGGTTTTACCTCTTCACCTTTATCACTCCATCCAGCAGTGACTCTTTCAACAATTGTGATGACTAGCATTACACTTTCAACTCTTTTTGCACCTTTCAGTTGAAATAAAACTGAGATGTATCCAAACAGCATTGTACGGTGTGACACCTACATCACCTCAATTTTCATTAGCAATCATAAGACTGAAAGAAGCAAGAGAATGTTCTAGTTGCATGATTTAAGTACTCAAAAATTAGAAACTATAAGTTAGCCAAGCATCAACTGCTCCCTGAGGGAACACCATGGAAACAGCAAAGTTCAGTGATCTGTTTCCTTGTCAACTCTGTAAGCTGCCCAGTCAAAACCGGCGCTCTGCAGAGCCGAAGCTGAGCACCTACAGACTCATTAGCTGAATAATAGTACTGTATGTGAGCAACGACCCATATCCAAAGCTCAGCTCATAACTGATTTCTATAGCTGAAACAATACAACTGATTTTGGTAGCTGAGGTCTCACTAGATTTGAGGTGGCTTTCTAGGATGACAACTTTAACTTCCCTGCCATGGGAGCATGAAGGAGAGTAACACAAGGATAATCTTAGTGGAGCTGGGCCTTAGCTAAAGCTGATGATCCCAGATGGCCCAGCCCCTCCAAAAACAGGCAGGTGAGTTTATCCCATTCTGGTGGTCTGGGAGCACTCATTGTATGGGGTGCCATTCAGTATCGGTACCCACAGCGACCTTTTAGCTAGCGCTGCCTTCAACATGTGAGACAAACAGGCCAGCATCCCCAGGACTGAGAAACTGTCACCTTCAGCTTGTTCTGCAGATCTCAGAATGGATGTGCCCAGGTCCACCAGTCTGCTGACAACATGTACACTTTTGTACCACACCACCTGTGTTACCTGGGCTTTCCCTTGCTGGGGGATTTTTCAGCATCACACAATCTTCAGCAACCAAGAGTCAACTATAAGAAAAAAAAAAAAAACACCAACAACTTGACCGTATGAAAGCAGTACCAAATTAAGAACTAAACACAGGCTAAGCATTACGGGGCTATATCAGGAGTCAAACACAGGGGAAAAATCTTGCCAAACTCCAGGCTAGGGCATACTCAGTGAACACAAACATCTGGATTTTGCCAAGGTGGCAAGATACCCACAGAACATAGGGGTGGCAAGCCACATCTCCATCACTGGGACAGCCTCTCTTGGTAGCTCCCATCTGTCAGCTCTATAGAAGCCTTTTGAAACAAAACCTTTCAAAAGATGAACAAACAAGCAAGTATTCATTTTTCTGGTTGGTTTTTTTTTAACACTTGCAGAGTTTCATTTTCACACTCCTCCCCCACACCCCATCAAAATTTGAAGACAGACACCCAAAACAGAAGGAGTCGTAAAATACGTTAAGGGAAAAAATATTACAAGAAGGTAGGCAATGTTTTTTTACACACATTTGCTATATAAAGCACAGTGCATTTAAGGATATATGTACTTTTCTGACCCAGAAACCAGAGTTATGTATATCTTTAGAAAAGATGTAAGCACAAAAGTACTGGTGACAACAAAACTAAGTATCTTTGGTGATTTCAATAGAATCATAGAATATCTCAAGCTGGAAGGGACCCATAAGGATCATCGAGTCCCACTCCCTGCTCTTCACAAAACTATCTGAAACGAAACCATGTGACTAAAAAGTGTTGTCCATTTTATTTGATGATATCAATGCAAGTCAAGACGACTCACAACAGAAGTCATGCTTTCTCAAACCGGAGTGAGAGCTCAGCCAACAAGGCTGAGCAGTTTCCCAAAGAGTGCAGAACGTGTATGTCTCAGGAGTAAAAGAGCACAGTAACTGAAGCATTCCTGACATATCTGAAAGCGAGATACCTTAAACCTTCCCTAGGAAGGCAAATAAAAATGTTAGAAATATATGCTATACCTAATGGTTAGACAAATGGCATCTTACTATTAGAGTCCTATATTGGCTCCTCTTGGGATAACTACTTAAGATAGCTCTGTTACTTGTATCGACTGCCTGACATACAACTTCTGCTGTTAATTAAGCCAAGGAAACACACCACCATAGGAACAACAAACAGAGGCAGAAGATTGTATGTGTTGCTGTTGCCTGTGTTAAAGAGGAACAGAGGCACAGGCTCAGCTAGTTTTTCTAATGTCAGTGACAAGTACCAGGTTAAATTCCACTATAAATGTGCAGCTGGTTGGCTCCATTTAAGATGCCATTTTACAAGGGCAGGTAGTGATAGGACAAGGGGTAATGACTATAAACTGAAACAGGGTAGATTTAGATTAGGTAGTCAGAAGAAATTCTTTACTGTGAGGGTGGTGAGGCACTGGAGCAAGTTGCCTGCAGAACCTGTGGCTGCCCCATCCCTGGAAGTGTTCAGGCCAGGTTGGATGGGGTTTTGAGCAACCTGGTCTAGCGGAAGGTGTCCCTGCCTATTCCAGAGAGGTTGAACTACATTATCTTTAAGGTCCCTTCCAACCCAAACCATTCTATGATTCTTAACATAAGTAAAACTCCTGCATTTTTTCCCCCTAGCTTTGAAGAGTACAAGCACATCATTACACACTTAATGCTTACAAAAAGCCTTCTCAGCATGTGCTTTGGGAGCAGTAGTTTTGCAGATTTGCTTCCTTATAAATTCTAATTTTGGTGCAGGATACCTAAATCCCGTGCTGTAATATAATATACAACTTGGCTAAGTTATCTTATTATTTGTCGATGAACCATGCACAGCTCCTGCTGGCCTGAATTTACAAGCAGGCTGACTTCACGTTTTCAACTCATTATAATGTCATGGTATGTTGATTCAACCTGCTCCATGACACAGCTTTAGTTTATCTTTGTTCACAAAAGTTAGAAATTGAAGAGATGGACTTGATCACTTGTTGCAGTTCAGGGCAGAATTACTCCCCACATTCACATATTTAAGAACAGGCTATCTTGGTTGTTCTTTAGAGGAAAAAAAAACCCAACAAAAACCCAAACAAAAAACACCAGCCACCACAGAACATTTTAAGCTGATCGGTAAAGTGTCTATAAACTTGCTATTTTTCCTAAATCAATGCATCTTCTTGGCACGGTCATAAGGCTGACAAATGCCAGTATAATAGTTAACTAGAGTGGTTCAGCTGCTTCCTTTCTGAGGAGGGACTTCAGTAAGCCGCAGTGACATAGCCTACAACCACAAGTTGCTTGTGTTTTTCTTTGAAGGGTTGGACCCCCCACATTTTCCTAGTATCTTGCAGAAGCAAAACTGTCTGGAAGCTTTTCCAGTTCTCAAACTGTAACGCAAACATGATATGGCAGCCTCTATTAAAGTCAACTACAGTAAAATGCAATTAGCCATCAAGAATGACTGGTTCAGTCCTCATGACCTCTCTATAGCATGCTTCAAGCATCATTTCCAAATTAACAGCTTTGAAACTTAATATTACAACTACAGAGTTAAGTCTCTTTGACCCTGTTCTGAATCCAAAGGCAGAGATAAATACAACTAGTATATGCTACTGAAATTTTATGGAATATCAGTTTGCTCAGGCACCTTTCAGAGCTAAACCAAGCTAAGCTACACCCTAACGTTTTGGGACTGTGCTACTCCTACTGCAATTAAAAAGCTCCCCACATGCTCTTATTCCAGAAATTTCCCTAAGGCACATTCTCCAAAAACCACCCAGAACACCTTTGCTTTGACACTCAAGCCATACTGTGCAGGGGAACAGAAAGAAATGTGATACACATTCTTTGTTGCTTCACACTTGCAATTGCAAAAGATTGAAACAGCTTTTAAATACTTGGTCAGTTATTTCAATACCCTGTGCAACTACCGAGCAGTTTAAAAAGAAACCAACCAAACAAAAAAACAAAAACAACAACAACAAAAAAAACCACAAAAAAACAACGAAAAAATTAATCAATGTGCAATTTTTTCTTGTTTCTGTTTACAGGTATACACACAAAGTGTTTCTAACTACTTATGGCACCAGAGCTATGCATTTCTGCTTTAATATTTTCACTCAGAAAACCCTTCAGAGTTCTCTTTTTCTACTCCTGCCAGCCATCACTTCCTAATAGAAGTGGAAACCCAGAAATAGTTGCTCCATCTGTTGCTGTCCTTCAGCAGTGTAATCTGGCAGAAGCTGACATAAATTTGTGCTGATAAGGAGGATTTTAAAACTCGTGAAGTGATGCAATCATTCTTTGTAGCGACTCAAAAGGTTATGGTGATTGGAGGATGTCCCCAATACTGTAAAATGTCAAATGTCGTACCCATCTTAAAGAAGGGTATCAAAGGACTATTGGGAGCCACAGGCCAGTCAGTCAAGCTTCCGTTCAGTCAATCACTGAGAGGGATATTGAACAAATCTTCCTGGAAACCATTTCTAAGGATAAGGAGGATAAGATGATGGTGAGGAAAAGCCAGTATAGATCTGATAAGGGTAAATCATGCCTGAACAATTTTTTTACCTTCCTGGAGGCAGTGACTGACTTGTGGACAAGGGGAGAGCAGCGAATGTTGCATACTTTGACTTCAGTATGGTCTTTAGCATGGTCTGCCACAGCGACTCTGCAGCTGGTTTGGGGAGATACGGACTCCATCAACTAGCAACAGGGTGGTGGCTGAAAAACTGTGTGGACCACACAGCTCAAAGGGTGCAAAATCCAACTAGCAGCCATTAGCAAGGACACCCCTTGAAGAATGATGACATGGCCAGTGGTACCTGATGTCATTATGAATGTCCTGGATGGAGGCAGAGTGCAATTCCAGCAAATAGGTATAAGATACCAAATTGGGAGCAAGCAATACACTTGGAGGAGGCTGCTACTCAGAGGAACTTGTACAAGCTTGACATGTTCAATAAATGCATGTTTCAAGCCCTGCACATGGTATGGAATATCCACACACAACAGTACAGGCCAGGGGCTGATGAGCTGGAAAGTATGTATGCAAATAAAATCTGGGTGTGCTGATTGACAGCAAGTTAAAGAAAAGAGTCACTAGCATGCCCTTGCAGCAGAGATAACCAACTGCACACCATCGTGTATGACAGAAGGCTAATAGAATTGGTTATTCCATTCTGTTCACTATTTTTAAGACCACATCTATGGTAGCGTGTCAAGTTTTCTTAAAAAAAAAAACAACAAACCAACAAAAAAAACCCCAAACCAACAAAAAAACCCAAACAAAACAAAAAAAACCCAAAGAAGCAAACAAGAAAACCCCCACAAACCAAAATACGATAGAACTTGTGCATCCAGTTACAAAGAATTTATACTGAAGCTCTGTTCACTTCTTTTCAGACTTCATTTTCTTTATCATACTTGAAAAGATAGATTAATCAAAGGCAAAGGAAACATTTTCTGTTCCCTAGAGTATAGAAAAAGTGAAGGGGAAAAAAATATCTTTATTTTCCTGGAATCTCATACCTACCATGGTAGTTGAGGATCTCTCAAACAGCCATTATGAAATAGGAGCTTCCATTCCCCAGATACATCAGCACAAACTTGTCACAAGTGTAGATAACATAAAATATACTTTTAAAACCTGACAAATTTATTAAGTGAAAAATAAATCTTTCTAGTCCACCTGGATAATGGTCCATATATATTACCCCTGATTTCCAGCTGTGCTTCCACAGTTGCATTTTGCCACAGAAAAATGATTCCTTATACAGCAACATCAAAATAAGATAGTTTGAAATCTTACTTCATACAAGAGTTGGTATCTTCAAGGGTTGTTTCTTCAAGCCATTGCTTTTACTTAGCCTAATGTTCTCCTTTTATTAAAATGTTTTTCAGCAATTGTTAACAGTCTTCTATGCAAGAACATTATCCAATAGGTATTCAGCAAATACAGCTTTCTATGGCTTTCTGCCCTGCCTCCTAGTAACAGATTGCGTGAAACAAATACTATGGAGTTGAATCAGGTTGGTTTTATGTTCAGCCTCCTCCAGTCACATGAGGTGGTTCAGTAATACAGATGTTAAAACTCTGGGAATAATTTAATCAGTTCTACACTGAAACATCAAACTTCTTTAACAGAGAAGGACAAAATGCAGAGAGGAAAATGCTCCTGTATTGGCCTTCACTCCCTCCTTTCTCCTCAACAAGCTCTATCTCAGCAGATGAATGGATTACCAAGTGCACGAAGTATTCTTTCCAGACCTTATCAGTAGCAATTTTGGCTTCTTGTACTCTTCCAAAAAATACAAATTAACATGTGAATTTCATGCAAGTCAGCTGATAGAATATGATCTCATTCCTAAAAGGTTAATAGATCGACTAATTTCTGTCATTGCGCCATCACAAAACACTGTGAACAAATTGCTACCAAAACAAATGTACCTTTGAGCTGCTGAGAAGTCAGAACCTCCTTATATATCATCCAAAATGACACAACAGATAAAAATTGAAATTTATTACTGTGAGCAACTTCCCTATATCAAAATTCACCTTGTGGAATAAGAGATGAGGAAAAGCCTGAAATACATAGCCACCTCACATCACATCCCCAAATGCTTATTTAAGGTCTACCATTTAAACCATATCCAGTTTTGCAGGATCCTTCTTTCCTTTTTCATCTTCAGTAAAGATTTTATGATAGCCATATACACTAGCCCTGTACAAAGCCACAAACATCTGTTCTCAACTGTGAGCTCATTCACAGTTGACGGGAAGCTGTGGACAGAATAGTCTTGCCCTGTTCTTAGTATCTTTCCATGGACTTGCCCCCCAGTCCTACCAGTTCTGTGGCTCCAGCAGCTGAGATCACAGTGATGAAAGAGCCATGTGCTATGTGCTGTTGCTCATGCACTACTGTCTCATTCTTTTTCTTTTCTTTTGTTGGTTAAAAAAATTAAATTATTTTGCTATATTGCTTAATACAAGATATTTAGTCATCCAGATGCTTCTGTACTCATACTTTTTTAGCTACATTCCTCACATCTGTAATACCCATACAGCAGAGTTCACAGTAATGAGGATGTAATTGTGCTTGGGAATCTCAGTCTGTGTTGGATCAAGGTAGTTCTGCCCAAACAGATCATATAGTTCTAAACATCTGCCCTGGTATCAAAAAGAATGTCCTGGTTTCAGCTGGGACAGAGTTAATTTTCTTCTTAGTAACTGGTGCAGGGCTCTGGTTCGGATTTGGTGTGAGAACAATGTTGACAGCACACTGATGGTTTTGGTTGTTGCTGGGTGATATTTATATTGTCAAGGACTTTTCAGTTCCTTGGGCCCTGCCAGCGAGAGGGCTGGAGGGGCACGGGAAACTGGGAGGGGACACAGCCAGGGCAGGTGACCCCAACTGGCCAAAGGGATGTTCCATACCATATGATGTCATGCTCAGTATATAAGCTGGGGACATCCAACATTATGGCGTTTGTCTTCCCGAGTAACCGTTACATGTGCTGGAGCCCTGCTGTCCTGGGGATGGCCGAGCACCTGCCTGCCCATGGGGAGTGGGGAATGAATTCCTTGCTTTGCTTTGCTTGCGTGCGTGGCTTTTGCTTTACCTACTATACTGCCTTTATCCCAACCCATGAGTTTTCTCACTTTCACTCTTCTGATTGTCTCCCCCATCCCACTGGAGCGTGAGTGAGAGAGCGGCTGCGTGGGGCTCATTTGCCAGCTGGGGTTAAACCATGACAAAGAGCTAGATAAAGAATGTAAGAACAGATTTCCTACAGACACTGCTACCTGTCACCAACAAGACAGCTGGTGCTTTCTTGCAGCACTTTACCTGTGTATTTCCTCTGTAGACTTCCCAGCTTCCTGCTATGCTTATTCATATATTCAGTCAATACATAGTTCCATATCACTTGATTATATGCCACATGGAAATCAGACTCTCAAAGGTTTTGTCTGTAATTCCATGTCTTCAGGGGGCAGATTTTTCAGATGAACTTTCCTTTTCTTGGCATTTTAAAAAGTTTTGATTCCTTGTTTATATGCATTATAACAGCATCTTATTATGACATTCCAGCCAGACTGCCTTTTGAGACAGATCAGGCTTATGTAAAGATTTTCATAATGTTTCATATGCTCAATCTTCACAGAAGTTGAAAGTTTTGTAACAAAAGAGACAAGACACTGCAGAAAACCAGAATATCTGAAAAACCCAGGCACCTTGAGTTCTGTCCCAGGCTCTGGGGTGCTGGGCTCTGGGGTACAGAATGCTTTACCTGTTGTAGCTCTGTGTCTGTTGTCATAAATTGTTAATCCTAGCTCGGTTTTCCTCTCTTAATCTGTGCCAGTCCACAAACGTACAGACTTCTGCTCATGGTCCTTAGGTACGTGCAGATGCTCAGAAACCATTAGGTTGCATTCCTGATATTAATGTTATCCTCTACCTAGCCTGGAAAAACTGCTTCAGAGCAGAGAAATGCTTAACCTTTCATGAATAGGTAAACTGGACTTAGATGGACTTAAAAGCCCAAGAGAACCATCATTCCCTAGCATCCTCTTCAAGATGGGAAACTATTTGCCTCTATTCATAAGGCAAATATTTCAACCTATTTTGAAACTGGTAAAGTTATAAAAGTTCAATAAGGGTCTTAGAAATGATACATAGCAAACACAGTCTATTCTGTAATCAAGAGAGTATACTTGAAAACAGCCCTTCCTACTTCCTGAAATTTCAGATTTTATTTAGATGGGATACTTTCCATGCTGTTGATTCCTAAATAGCAACTTATCACTGCAATCAAATTAAAAGAGAATTTGTAAAATAACATCTTTTTTAAAATATTGCCCATGCCTCCTTGAAAATCATCAGCAGGTGCTCACTCCTAGGTGAAATCAAGTGGAAGTGGAGAGGGAGGTACTGATCTTTTCTATGTGGTATCCAGTGACAAGACACATGGGAATGGTCCAAAGTTGTGTCAGGGGAGGATCAAACCTGACATGAGGAAATATCATTTACTGAGAGGGTGGCCAAACACTGGAACAGGCTTCCTGGAGAGGTGGCGGATGACTCAAGCCTGTCAGTGTTTAAGAGGCATTTGAACAATGCCCTTAATAACATGCTTTAACTTGTGGTCAGCCCTGAAGTGGTCAGGCAGTTGAACTAGGTGATTGCCGTGGGTCCCTTCCAACTGAAATATTCTGTTATAAGTCATAAAAAGAGTTCCTTAACAATGTCTTAATTTCCTACTGTCAACTTTATCCTAGAAACAATCAGTTCATGAATAATCACATTGCACTTTGACTAGATTATTCAAAAACAATGACAGTTCTGGAATTTGGAGTATTTAGCTGCCACAGTTAAAGTTGCTGCAACTGGGGTAGAGGAACAGCTTCCCATAGAAAGCTTTATGGTGGAACAGTAAGGCCAAGATTTTCAGATCTGCCTGTATCATTTGAGGATGTGCAACTGGGGATAAGTTATGGTAAAAAGCTTTTACACTACAGTTTAAAGAAAAAAAAAATACTAAAATATGTCACTACAGGAAGCATGCTGACCACACAGATTTGGATCAATGTTACAGACGTATAGCATGATTCTCAAGAACATGCAGTCCTTGGCAGATAGCGCAAACATTTATGCTTGGAGCTCAGGAAGCAACTGAAGAGCACGGCTTTTCAGAAAGCAGCTGCAGCACAGCTAGGGAACACACCTCCAGCTGCAGGGCAGTGCTGTGGCCTGCCTTCTCATACACTACTCTTGAAAGATGCCAGGAGTCCAAAGAAATCATCCCTCTCTCCACATGAAATAGTTCTTAATTAGCGTTAGCAGCTTTCAGGTTTTTGCAAGTAACACTAGCGGGACAACTGCCTAAGCACAGGAAGGTGAGTTATACAGTGAATTTCAGAATACAATTTACTTCACAGCAAGGGCTTACAGAAAAGTCTTACAGAATGCTCATTTTTTATTTACGATTTTCAATTTGAATTTCAAAGTTAAGGTTTGGGTGTTGTTTTGTTTGTTGTTTTTTTTTTTTTTTTCAAAAAAAACCCCTTTGATTACTATGCTTAATACTTGCAGCATTTTAAACCTACCCATAAAGGAATGCTACAGACACGATGGACACGGCATTGAAAACATTTCTGCATGAGACTATACTGTAACAAACACGACGTCTGTAGTTGCTACTTGCAGTTCAACTTTGATAAGCTATGATCCTGACACATTCATCTTTCCAGTACAATCGGTGAGTTTGAAGTAGTTCTTTCCATCAGGACTTCTCACACAAAGACACCAAACCCCAATTTTCATTATATTCCAAAATTTTTGCACCAGTTTAAGTGAACTGATAGTGCTGCCTAAGCCACACAGCTGCAAAACATGCAAGCACAAATAAATGGTTGGCCTTGGAGAAGCTGCTTCTTTTAGCGAAGGTCAATGTAAGTATGTCTGGTTGCTTCATCTATATTGCAATTCAACCCAAGACTGAGAGACCTAAATAAGAAAAGAACAGCAAAAATCATTAGCTCACAGGTAAGGGCAGACTCTTTATTATTGTCGTTACAGGAGGAATTTGCCACTGCTGCACAAGAATAAGCACAGCTTAAATTTTTGTCTGTACCATTCCACAAGTCACACCGCTTCCAGCAAACCACATTTTGTTCTGCCTTGTATATTATTAGACCAAAACAGTAAGTAATACGCAATACCCATATTACTAAGCTGAACAGCTTTCAAAACGCCACCAGGATGCACAGCAGCAAAAGAAATCAGAGTACTTGCTTTCAGTGAAGAGTGCCACTGCCTTCCACAAGCAAATTTTAATTTTACCTCTTTGGAGTATGGTTTCCTTTTAAGAACATAATAACATTACGCATAAAAGTAAATATCACATTACAAGTCCAGCTATGTAAAGCGTACCCAGTCACATAAATTATGAAGCACCACAGCACTAAGCATTTCCCTTTAAATAAATGACCTCAACTCGTGACTGGGACTGTAATTAATTTTTTCTCTTCCAACAGTTTGAAAAATTTATCCAGTGTTGGGTTCCCTCTGTGTAGCCTCAAACATAATTAGTGGAGCTCCTACTTTAATTAAAGTCTTTCCTAAGCCTTTTTTACTAGTACTTGCCACACCCTGCCAGCTACTTGACTACTGTGAAAAGCAGCTTTACATAGACCGGCAGGGCATCCCCTCTTTCAGACCAGCAGAGTCGACGGCAGATGCATGCCTTTCCGAACTCACAAGAAGATCTCATACCCAAGAAGGGGAAAAAAAGCTTTCCAACTTAAGACTTGCAATTTTTTTCCATATGCTGGTTTCAGAAGGAGCTTTCAAATAGTTAATCAGATTCAATAGGGGCATAGTTTTCGCGCAAGAAGGCTCTGCCAGTTAGGTGTTACCACATGCTGCTATACTTACAGCGCTACTTGCACCCGTATACTGTGTCACATCAGAGGAAGCATGTATTCAAAGAAGCAAAGCTATTTTCCAGGGCTTTTGTTTGCTTGTTTATTTGTAAAAGATAGCTGCAACTTTGTAAAGCTGCAATGGCAGCTTCTTGCTACGTAGCGACTAATTGAGCACACTGCCATTAAAGCAGCTCAGAGCTGGTAACTCAGAACAACCTGAACAAATCCTGATGGGTGCAACAGGCAAGATTAAACACTTCTGTACACAGAGAGAAGTTAAATATCTTTATATTATGTGCTGGTAGCCTGATTCACCATGCTCTAGGCAGAAGGTTGGAGCAGGTGACCTCCAGAGATCCCTCTTAAGGCAAACAATTCTGTGATTTTATGTGGGAGAGAGAAGCCAAACTATAATTTTATTATAAATTTTGTAACATAAAAGAATACATTTGCCACATGGGTGCTAGCCTGTGGGCAAGAAAGCAATTGCCTGCTTCTAAACATTTCTGGCGTAGTATCTGCTGGAGATGGAAGCTTTCAGGAACACAGTCTAGGACTATACACACTGCAGCAAGTACACCTTGCAAGATACACTTGAAAGATTTTTAACACAGTTACTTCCACTAGAGTTTACAAGACAGCTGCTGTGATACCGAACTCAGTGTGGACTACATCAGCTCTTGCTGGATGACAAACTACAGCAACGAACAGGAGCAAAAGATCCCACTATCTGCTATGAAATCTAGCAAGCTCTTGTAGAGAGCAAGTAGATTGTATTTCTGTTTAAAGACAGTCAGGTTTTAATATTCCAGTTTTGCTTTTCACAGCATAGCGTGTCCCATCAGTTCTTCCACACAAACACAAAGAGGGACTTCTCTACACTGAACATTCTGGTTGTCAGCTTTCCTGCCTACAGAGTTGCACAGTCCTGCTGGATGCATGTTTGTAGGTAAACCACCAAACTGGAAAAGAATTATAGCAAGAAGTTGTGGGAACATAGAAAGCTTAGAGTTCGAAATGGTTTCAGTGTTTTGCAATGCAAGTTAATATGTTTGCTCTCTCTCACTACCTCTTTTCTAAAATCCAAACAGGGGAAAGCAAAAACAAAATAATAAATAAATAAGAATCTTAGTGATTATTGGATCAAAATAATCTTCTAGCAATGAATAGCTGTCAGGATGTCAAAAATCTGCTTTCCATTAAGAAAAATATGATATGGAAAATAAGTAATTTCCTGTTCATTGGTTCTTGACGCTGACTAGAGGATGTTCTGTTCTGCTGCTCAGCAGTCCTGAAGCATCTTCTGTGGCCACCTTAGAGGCTAAGACATGCTTCATGAAAGCCTTCAGAGAAAAGGCTGTCCTAGACATCCTATCAGCAGAGGGTCCTCCTGCGGCAGTTGAGGATTGCCTAGAGGTAGGACCCATTAGAGGATAATTAAGAGAAGGAACCTCTCCATTATTCTATCTAGATTTCTTCTGTAGTCACGTTATGAAGCCTAATTTAACTCCAGCTAGTAACCCACATCCTACTGTCCTCCCACAACTTACACTCATGTGGCGCTTACAGAACTCCATTTGAAGCAACATTGATTTTAATTCCTATTTTAAAAAAAAAAAAGTAATAATAATCTTGAAGATACTAATAACAAAAGGGACCTGCACAAAGCTCATTTCCCACACTGCAGCACACAGAGTCGCCTTCCACCTAGAAAGCTCAGATGCTGATTTTGAAGACACTGAAGCATGGGTTTCAATGTAGGCTACCTACATTGTCTTACACTACTTGTTTTGTTGCTATTGCATCTGAGCCAGCACAACTATGCTAAGATATGATCTCAACAATTGCACTGACAGCACTTCAGTCACTCTATCCCATTAGTTTTTGGATGTCTTCTGATGGAAGTTCAGTGAGGTGAGCAAGCATGGAGAATATATGGCCAAATTTGCAAGCAACCAATACCCTCAAGCTTTATAAATCATAATAGACCAAGATCAATATTTTTTTTCCCATATTATCTCCTTGCATCTGGCCAGCTGTTCCACAGATAATTTTTTGTTTCTCAGAACAGGTGGAACTACTGATTCCTGGAATGGTTACAGCAGGATTGGTGGTTCACTTGATATTGCAAGTCAGTGAATTAGGAATTTTTTATTAATGCACACCTCGCTTGGTTGCTAAACAAGAAACAGTCTTTCCTCTGCTTCTCTAATTCAGCTTTATGGCAGTGACAAAACCAAGCCATTGACCCTCAAACTGTCTTGCCAAGCACTCAAAATACCACCCCTGACATAGTGAAAGTTACTTCTGAAATTGAAACAAGATGCAAAACTTACATGCTCTAAACTGCTGCTGTCAGGGCAACAAATTGTAATCTGGGAAGTTTATTTCTATGAATATTTCTTCCCTTTAAGCACAAGATTTCCAGAGATAGCCAAGATGACAGCTCTAAGAGTCATCAAATATAGCAAAGTTTTTAAAAGTAGAGAAACTGCCCTCCTTAGTGCTGGAAATACAGTAGAATTTATGAAAAGACCAAAGCAAAGTGAGATGCCTGAATTACATGAGGATTCCAGATTCCTCTGTTGGAAAAGCTGAGGTAGTATAGAGGAGTATAAGAAATACAAAATATGTACAAGAAACATTTAGATACTACAGAAGTAGCATATTACCCGGTGAACAAAGAAACACAGGAGGGAGGAGAATCATGTTTAAAAAGGAGACAAAGCTAAATTTCAGACACATTTAGGCCCTGCCTGCTGGGACATTTCAAGTACGCACAGAACGCTTCAATAGTTATAGGACATTTAATCAACTCTTCAAATCATTGTAGTTCTGAAAAAAAAGAGAAAGTATAAAAATTACAATACCAGAAGAGACATAACAAGTTACAGATAGATCTTTTAACTCCGAGGTTTCCATTTGAAATTTCACTCAGCTCAGTCACTAAGCACTACAGCATAAGATGACAGACTGAATCAATTTCTTTTGTTTCTGTCTATCCAAGACACTTATTACGGCATTAATCCCACTCTGACATGTGCTCATTAATCAGGTGCCCTAGGTAAACAGCAGCTGATCAGATAAAGTGTTCGAACCACCCATATGGAGCCTTCCACAGGTGACTCAGTCACAGAGAATGATACAAGCAGAAAAAAAGCTTCTTTGGAAGAAAAGCAAAGAGGTGAACAAGACAGTCTTGCCACACCAATATCCAGTTTATGTTACTGTAGCAAGACTACCCTGAAGGCAAAGCAGGGAATAAAATTAAATAGTTCTACATGGTAGGAAAATTGTCTACATCAGATTCAGCAGAAGCAAGTTCATCAGCCCATTTCAGTTGTCAATAATACAAAACCAGACTGTGTGGCCTAACTCCACAAACAGAAAATGAAAATAATAATAATAATTAAAAAATCCCTTTCTAGGAGACTGGACTTATTTTTTTGGCAAGAAAAATTACCCTTTCCTGAAAGTCCTGTATTAGAGTTGCACTTCCCAAGCTACCACTACAGTCAGATCATTTATTTAGAAATATATACATACATGAATAATTTAAAAATATCATATCATCATGGAAAAGATTTTACCAGTCTTACAGAGCTGAGATTATTAGGGTAATTAATTACATAATGCTCCTGACAGCAAAGAAATAAGACCTCAGCACACTAACATATACATTTATTGTGTAGAGTCATTTTTCAGTATCATAATGTACCTCATCTGCAATATAACTCTACAGCCGAGAGTATTTTGGAACAATTAATTGATACGTGAGATAGTGGTTTTGCCTTAAGATTATTAGCTCCTTTAAAGAGTTTGTTTCAACAATATTTTATCATGAGCAAATTAACTCTTTAACAGCTGTGCTTTATTTTCTTTTATTTTTGAAGTAGGGCTAGTTCCTTGGACAGCAGTAGTCTTTAATCATTGGCAAGAAAAAAAAATTGTTAACAAGGTTCAGAGGTATGCATCTGCAGCATAAAACAAACTAAGAATTCTAGCCAGGAGCCCTTGGCAGAAAAACTGCTGAGCCTATTAATTATAACTTTTGTTTTCATTGGCAGAAGCTACTAAAAAGTTAAAATATATGGCACACTTTGATATCACGGGGAGCACATGGAATGATGCCAACTTCAACTCAGTCCAGTCTGAAATAATGTTTCAGAAGAAAGAAAAGCACTTACCCACAAGATAATGCAGGGACTTCATATAGTTTAAGATTGATCATTGAAAAATTCACTAGTATTACAAATTTAGGCTATCCGGACTGGAAGGTTAATATTGGTTTCCATCAATTCTCCTTTCAACTTTTACTATTTTTCAAGGTTAAACCACTTCTAGATTTTCAGCCAAAAGTATTAAACCCTGTGGTTTTAAGATGATTTGCTTCTACTTTTCTACTGTATACTTTTTGAGAAACACTGGAGGTTAGAGAAGACAATTATCATCACTTGTACATAATAAATATCCATTTTTTTAATGTAACTTCCCAACTATTCCCATTCATCATTAGCATAACAGGGATGTCTGTTGAAATAGAGAAAGGCTGAAAACAGAGACTTCAGTAATGCACATGACACCACCCGTACCTTCAGCTCCCTTCTGCAAGAAGTGCTTGTGTGCAGGATTATATAAACTGGCTACTGGATAAATGCCAGTAAAACTAAGAAAAGGTGTGTGTGAGTTGGAAAAGTGTGAGGGAAATGGAAAAGGTGGTGAGATCTCCAACAGAGACAAAGAAACCATCCTGTCAGCTGTAAAAAAACAGCGCTAACTCCTCATAGAAGATTTTTTCCAGAGACAGTTTCTTTTAAATCACTGGCATTTCTGGAAAATTTCTTTCAGTATTCAAGCTTTTTCTTCTTAGACCATTTTAACCATTTTACTTGTTAGTGGTCTTTAAAAAACATATGATATACTAACCCCAACCCTTATGACTGTTGTCTTTTTTCTCATCAAAAACACAACAAGGAAGCATTAGCTTCAGTAAGTTGCCTCCTGTTATGTTTGAAGCCAACAAATATAGAATCTATGTTACAGAAAAATGCGCACCTTTCCAAATTTCACTTTTGGAATGTCAAACGTCAGTGCATAATTCAGCCAGTACCATAAATTTTGGAAATAGCAGGCAAATTTTCTCCATCAGCACTGTTCTTAGCAGCCATGAGCAATATTAGCAGAATCAAAAGCAGAACTGAAGCTGATATACTGAGCAGACACTTTCCTTGAGACATTATAGTGTTCGTACATTAAGGCCAAAAAAGGTTGGTCCAATAATATGTCTAAGTATGGGACATAAGGCTTATTCTAGAAAATCTGAAAAATCCTGTCTTTCAGACAGGTATCCAGTCTTGGATCAACAGGTTTGTTGGTACAAAAGTCACGACTACACTTTCATCACTTTTTCCAAAGGTTAATTTCTTCCACTCTTAAATAGAGTCTTTTCAGTCTGCAGTAGTATGGCTTTAGTTTCCAGTTGCTGCATTATACCGTATCTTTCTGTACCATGGAAAGCCTTTTATCAAGTAAATGTATTTACTTTTTAGTTAAGTAAGTCACCCTTAAAACCTTTCGGGAGCCTTAAAGCAACTGAATCTCCTCAGGACTTCCACTGAATTATGATGTTTGTTTAGACTGATTCCAGCACAGTAGGATGCAGCATCTCACCAGCCATTGTACAAGCCAGCACGAACATGGTGCAACCCCGCGCTCTCAGTTCCCTTCTTAAACATTCAGGGACTTTTAGTAGATCTGCTGTCAGTGGATCCTCAGGAAAAAAAAAAAAAAAACAAAAGCAAAACCAAAGAAACCCCAAACACCACAAAACCCCACCCCCCCCCCCAAACAACCAACCAAAAAAACAACAAGCAAAAAAAAAAAAAAAAAAAAAAAAGAAAGAAAAAAGCCAAAACACACACACGCACAAAAAAAATAATCAAAAAAACCCCACAAAAAAACCAAACCACCAAAGCTGCAAACCAAAAACATCCTAAATCCCTTCCTGAAGGGCTGTCAGTGACTGCAATTGCTGATATTCTGCTCTAAGTGGTATATGATGATCAGGAACTGCAGTACAAAAGAAAAATCCGTAACCTCAGTGCTATCACAGGTCAGAGGGCAAACCATAAGCTGCAGTTACAATGAGTAAGAACTAAAACTCTAAAGTGGATTTAACAGCAGATGGTTTTCTATTATTTAAATTCCTTTGGGAGAAAGGAAGCATTACACTAGTCAGTGTAAAAGTAATACTGTAACTATTAATACACTAGTATTTATTACTTTAAAATGAATATGTTTTATCAACTTACTAAGATTTATCTTCACATCCCTGTCATTTTTCTTTCTGCTCACTTTAACTCAAATTAGATACTACCGTTCTAGCAAGCTCTTGTTACAGGTCACTGCCAGCACTTGGCTGCTTTGAACACAACTGGTTACAGGCTAGTAATTACCTGAGGTGCTCTATTTAAGAAGATTCAGAAGGTTCACGGGCTGTTTTCTAAATCCAGAAGTTGTATGTGACAATTTTATGGTCCAGTTCTCTTGGACAAGGGAAGTTTCCAGACTTCTAGGGGAGGGGGTGTTTGGGAGAAGTAGAAGATGGAACTTTATCAATAAAGGAGCTTTTATTGATATATATAGTGGTGCAGCTAAAATGCAGGAATAAACAAACCACTTCTTAGAGATGCCAAGACACTTCCATGGACCCACACAGGATTATGCTAAGTTTGGTGTAGCCCAGAAGGCCACTCAGCATTGTTGTCCCCAAACCAACAAGCAGGTGTCCAAGCAAGGAGTTATGCAGTTAAGCTCAAAGTGGTGTCCCATCACACTAAGGTGGTGAGGTTTTTTGTTTGTTTGCTTATTTTTAAACGTTAGGGTAAAATACTCCATTTCCAAGTTACATTAACAAGCTGTCTGTACCAGCCTACTAAGCTTCCCATTTTTTCCATTTCAATAGCAAACAGGGAGGTTGCCAGTTACCACAGCCTATCCCTCTGTTCTGCTCTTCCCAAATACAAAATGAAAAGCCACCACTGAGCACTTCTGTTTCTACTGTACTAGCAACACTACTGCTTTTACCCCTGCTGGTTTCTTCACTTTAAATGTTAGAATAGTTTTTGCACAGAGCTGACAACAGTGCCTTTCCCCCTGCATGCTTTCTTTCCTCAGCTTTTCTGCAATGGGACTTGGCAGATATCTTGGGAGATACCATATCAGATCCCCTTTTTGCAGCAGCATATCTGCCTTAATTTTTAGGCATGCACAATTCTTTCTTGATGAAAAGGTCATCAGACACTTGGTAAGAACCTCAGCATAGCACTGTTTATCCCTCTTCCTCCTGCTTCCACAGTCACTTCCACACTGCGCTGGAGAAAGCATAGCTGAAAAGCAGTAGAAGAGCAGAATCTACAAATGGCATCACTCAAACCTGATTGCAAACACAAATTTTAAGCTGACTACTGCTGTCGTAACAGCTTTTCTCTTCTTATTTTGGATAAATTGGAAAGAACTAAAGAGAGAAAGAAGAAGTCAGAGAATTGTACTGGTCTGAGATCTGCAAACCAAGTACACCGTTTCCTATACCCATACTTTCATCCCAAGATTCAATAGTAATGCTGTCATTGAGTGGAAGATTGCTGTATTTAGCTCTACACACAATACACATAGAACACCTCAGAGTGAATATACTGAGTAAACTAAACTTGCTAAGGGCAAAGTATACCAAACAGATACATACTATGAATAGGAAACAAAAAGTTAAAATGCGATTTTCTTTAAAAGAATGCATGCAAACATTTATCCTATACCATCCAGACAGTGATGCCGGGGAATGCTCTGGGAAGGTGCAAGAAGGACTACAAATATGTTTGAACGTTTCCTCCAGTCTGGTGGATGAAACTGGTACTTTGGAATTGTCTTAGGTGACACATTAAGAGATGAGACAAAACTACCTAATGCCAATCAGAAACTGGGAGAGAGGGAAAAATAAAGCTGCTGCTTCTCAATTGGATAGTTAAGGGAAGGAACAGGAAAAGATTTCTTCTCATTGCCAACAGCAAAATAAACCAAAGACAAGTCATACATTTGATAGAATTTCCAGCACTTTTACAGATCAAGCCATGTCATTGCCCTGATGACATCCTTGTTACTCATTTCTTTATCATCTAAGGCACTGGAAAAGTAACAAAGCAACTAGGGTACTTCCATCATGGCAACAGCATTTCATAGACCTTAGAAGAGACATCAGAAGTAGAATCTGCATTAATGAGATCATGTATGGAACTGGAGTCATTCAACCGCTAAGCTGCAGGAGACTTCGAAGTGACTGAGATGTATACATGCAGGGAACAGAATAGGCTTGTAAACATTTCTTTCACCTTTCCACCTAGATGAAGTTCTGTAAAAGAAACTCCTTTTGAGGCACATAATATTGCCAGGCCTCAGAAGTGTCTTGCCTTATCAAAACTTCATTTTGCAAATATTTAGAAGGCAAGACTGATTCACAGCTAAGAACTTAAATTTCCACGTACCAATTTAAAAACACCACACTCTTTGGTACATCAGACATCTTTTCTTCTGCAATGGCTAAGCAAAAAACAGCAAGGGCCAAACCTAGATGCTGTTACTGTCAGCAAATAGAAAATATAGAAAAATTGCTTCCCCTTCACTTGTTATTTTCCCTCCAAAATAACAATTTAAGAGATAGTTGTTTGTAACAGACAGGTGAAAAGTTTTCATCAAGTTGAGTAACCTACAAATGGCAGCAACACAAAGATGAACACAGCAGAACCTTGTCAGAAACACCAAGAGCTGTTTCCTGCTTGCTCCACAAGGCAGGACAGATCGGGATTAACCACAGCACAGACAGGGCAGCATCTTCATCAGTTAGAGCATGACTCTGCAGCACGTGAGCTGGTGAAGCAAAGCCAGGCGCTGATAGGAGGGTCCACTGAATGCCCCAGATGTGATGAACCAGGTTCAGGGTCTATCCAGGCAGTCTAATCAGGGGTAGCAGGAGACAGGGCCTGAGGCAAAGCTACAACATAGATCTGACCCTGTCCAGGAGACAAGACTGGAGACAGGCTTGAGGACAGGCTTCTTGTAGGTACACCTACAACAATCCAGAAAAGAAGAGCCTGAATGTAAGCTGATAAATAGATCTTCTGGACCCACGGGGCCTCTTGGTGCCCTCAAGGACAAGACAGTAAGCACCTGCTGGCTACCACAAGACATCCAGTCTTCTTTAAGAGTCAGTTCCTGGGGAGGAATGCTGTGTCTATGTTGCAGATACATGCAGAGTTTCGGAGGGCCTTATGATCCTTGCAACACATAAAACCCCAAAACACTTATCAATATTTTGGTCCTCTTTCTATTTTCATATGCAACACTGACATTCTTCATGTGAGATCTTCTAGTGCCAGTAGCTACCGATGAACAACATGCATGCTGATACATGACACTGTGAATAACCCGGAATAGACCAGCTATTCTTAAATAAGAAAATAATGAAGTTAATTACAAAGTGTCCATCTATTTGAGCAAGAATATAATGCACTTGCACTAAGAGTTGAAAATCCACTTACCCAAGGCAATCTTTCACACTTTTTTGTTCTGACTTTGAATTTTTGACAGTGAAGCTTTAAAGAGAGGTCCTGACAATGAAACCATGCAGAAAAACTGGCTTAAGTGGGGATTTATGTGGTGATGAGACCACACTTGCTGGGTTTCCTTGAGTATTTGACAATAATTCTCCTCCCTCTCCGGGTTTGGCACTCATGAGGTCCCTGTGGTGGGTCCAAAGAAATGGTCTCACACTGAGACCTCTAGTAGTTTACAATGAAAAAACATCTTCAGCCTGGAGACTCTCCAAAGATAACTGCATAGCCAGTAATATTTTATTTCCTTTATTCGCTCTTGGAACTCCTGCATTAGACTTTGGCAAGGTGACTTCTCAGTTAATTTTGCAACATGCAGTCAAAAACTGCACTATTAAAAAAATTATGAACAGTTCACAGGTTATGACTCTTGCACCCTGCAGTCATCGAAATTCTTAAGAAGTCACACCTGAGCATCAAGTGCCAACCCAGATAACCAGACAAATGCTTAGACTGAGGATAGAAGAAAGGGATATTTAATTCAAAACTGTAGTTACATTTGTGAAATATGGACTGAACTAGGCAGAGTAGTTCGGTTTTCATTTATAGGGCCCGTGATTGCTATTATGCTATTATAAAGGTACAATGTTATTTTTTATAGAAAGGATATCAAATGAACCCAAACTTGGCATGGTTTCACCTGACACCACGTATTTGATTGCAACATCAAAATCGTTAAAACAGAATTTCTAGGTTATTTTAAATTTCATTGATCTAATAAGATTTGTGAGCCTAACACATGCCAGCCTTTACCAAGGAAGTCACCTCCATTAGCCTTTTCCTTTCATGCAAGGCTGACAGTTTGCTGAAAATTAACTCCTGTCTTAATAAGCACAGAAATAACATTGCCATCTTGTGGTAGTCCGTAGGCAATACAAAATTTCGCAGCTTTCCACCATTTAAATTTCGGAAGTAGCATTTCAGTGTAGACAAAAAAACCCAACCAAAACACCCAAACCAAACCCAAAAAGACTCTGGACAGTAATTTTCTTTCAGGGAGACACTGAGGCAGACTTCAGTACATACACCATATGCAGAACATATTCAGTACATGCACGTATTCAGAACATAAAAGTTCTGTTTAAGACAAATTATGGACAGCAGTCATAAGGCAACAACTGTGATCTTCAATTTATAATTACTTTATCATTACTGTAAGGAAACAGTTGTAGTCTTCACAATGCTTTTACCTCTTCACTATTAGACTATTAAAAATTCCGCATTATTTAACAGTCTTTTCTCACATTTTTTGTGGGAGAACTTTCTTATGATATACTTGGATGCATATTTGTGCCTCTTAAGACTCACAAGGCTTATGACTTACAGAGAAACGAAACTTTTTGATTTTGCTTTCATATTAAAATGTTTCAGAAAACAGAAAGCTTTTTTAAATTTTCTTGCACTCTTAAAAACTGTTTCTAGAGTCACGAATTTAAAAAAGCGACACAAATTAAATAAAAAGACAAAAAGTAGTTAGTTTATTTTCTAAAATCAGCTGTTAAGTCTTGCCTAAATATCCTTGCCTATTTGCTTGTAGAATAAAGAAGTCCCTGCATCAATAGCTTCTCCAACACAGTAACACAAGTATTAAGAGAACGGTTTTGATTCCAGTGCAAATTTGCAAAGAAAAAGATCCTTCCACCTTTCAGATTTCAGAAGATGACTGCAGTTCTTACTCCTATAGAAGCAATATTAGAGACACAGAAGAAAAATTACTGGTTTGGATAGTTTGAAAGAAATACTTAATTAGCAGCGCAAGTTCTTACTAATGAACTAGATTTCCAAGCCCTCATTCGCTGCTACAATTCTTGCTAATTCCTTTCATTTAGAAAGTGATTCAGAATGTGTTTTAGCTTTATAGCATATCTTGTTAATAGGATATGAAATTTGAGTGCAATTCCAAAGTTAAATAGGCATAAACGGGTTGAAAGTATACATCAGCAAGTCAGGATGCAAAGGGATCTTCAAAACTCTTAGCCACAGTAGCTGTAGAAGCCGATTTATGTCATATAATACTAAAGCTTTTTTTATACAAGATTATTATTTTTTAATACCAAGTAATCAAAAGGCAAGGCCAAGATACAAAGCAATGCATAAAAACAGAAAAGCTTGCAACTAATAGCACAGTAAAAGTTGATGTTTTTCCCATGGGTTTAATGTTTATAAAACTTACTAATTTTCCAATTATCCAATAATCTATTTCCAGTATTCCAATAATCTATCTGATCATGCAAATTAATGAACTCATTCAGGGACCTTTCCATTCAGCTTTGGTAATAAGACTATAACAAATTGCTTTGTTAAAAAATTCCTCAGAAAAGTCTTCAGCATCCTGTATCAGAATCCTCTATTACTAGTTTCTCCCAGAAGAATACATTCCAGTGCTTTGCTTTTCCTACCTATGGTAGAAAGCTGTGGTCCTTTAAAAGTAGGTGAGATTGAAGTATGACTGAACAGTAGGTCCCACTTCTACAACAAACCAGCTCCGAGACAGACATGAAAATTACATCTTGTCCTAATAAGGCATTCTCATTCCAGCTGTCAGAGATTTGAGCAAGTGTTAAGTAAACTGAAATATATATTTACTAGTTACTAGAACTTTGCTTTACATTTTTACCTTTTGATTTAATGTCTGCACCTGCTAGACACATTTGCTACAATATTCCAGAAAGGAAGTTACAGCATAAACTACAAAACATTGTGCAAATACCCCCTTTGATTGGAAATTTCCTCCTTTTTCCAGAAAGGAGGGGGGGAGGCAGGGGGGAAGCAACTAATGTGAAGCAGGATGGCTTTTTGGCACTATGACCTCTATTCATTAAGAGCCAGCTGTGCTTAACCAGCACCAACTCATGGAGCAGATTCACCTACACTAACTCTGTAGGAATGTAAAGAGGGGAAGTAACCAAGAGACTTCTGATCCCATTTCAATTCCTACTTTGCCTTGGCAAGAGAACTCTGCTGGGCTAGTAGTTTTCTGCTTCACAGAGACATAACCAAGAAAATGTGAAATCAGAATGTCTTTATTTTAGATAACCCACAAGAGGTGTTGCTGTGGGCCGCCGTTCACTCCCAACCCTACAGCTGCATTCTCCGCACAGCGCTGTGGACAGCCAGCTCTGAAGTGCGATGTGAGCGAGATGTAAATGGAAAATACAACAGAGTTAAGAACCTGAATGTGACACCTAAAGCACATCAGGTTCTGTGTTTCCATAAGCAATTACGTTATTGCTCTGTTCGAAGAGTCTTACTGCCATCATTACATTTGGCAGTTAAAGCATCTAGTTATTAGTAAAGGACAGAAGCTTGCCTGGTTTACATTCTGAAGGGCCAATACTCTATGTCAGTTAGATATAAGTCTATGTCCCAAACTGCCCCCCCTTTCACCTCAGGATCTCATCGTGGTTTTTGGAGCACTCCTTCATTTAAAATAACTGCCACCGCTTCTTTTCCAGCCATCCTTACCAAAGAGTCTGCATGCAGTCATCGGGTCTGTTCCACCATGCCTCAGTTATTCCAGTGTCGTCATGGCCCTGCATCCACATACAGAGCTCCTGCACCCTCTTTGTTTCCCGCTTTGCTTGTACTCATGCAAGTGCTTGGGGTTGGCCCCTTGCGACCATTTTTACCTTTCCTGATGGCTCTCTCCCATCACCTTGCTCCATGTATTTGCCACCCCTAACCTCTGTGCCTTCTCCTAAGTACAGGTTATTGCCCCATATCTAGTTTAAAGCCCTTTTCACCAGGTTGTCAAGTCTGCAGAAAAAGGCAGTTTTATCCCATTTTGTCAGGTGGATTCCATCTGTCATTCCTTGAAAAAGGACATATAGTCACCAAAGCCAAAGCACCTTCTGCAACACCAGCCATGCAGCCACTTCTTAATTTGCAGGAGGCATCCATTCCTAACTGAGTCTTTGCCCTTCACTAGTGGGACTGAGGACAATACAACCTCAGCTCTCACATCCTTCACCTTTACCTCCAGAGCTCCATAGTACCTCGTGAGTTATTCCAGGTCTCAGTGGCATCATTAATGCCCTGAAGGCAATCAATGAAGGGTAACAGTCTGAAGGCCAGATGAATTTTAGCAGTCATCTAAAACACCCTAGATCTGGGCTCCAGCAAGCTACAAACCTCCTGTGACAACACGTCTTACTGGAAGCTGGGTGTTTCTATCTCATGTAAAAATGAATCTCCAGCTACTAATGCTCATCGTTTCCTCTTGGTACCAGTGCTCTGTTCAGGCCCAGCTGGCCCTGATGGCCTTAATGGAGTTAGTTCTCCTGCACTGGCTATTTAGAGAACAGTACCAATTTTGTAAATTCATATCAAAGTTGAATAGGAGAGGTTTTAGCTATTTCACTTTTAAAACCTATGGCCCTGGACTGAATTTGAACTCATCTGCATTACACAAGTACCTACAGAGTAGGTTGGGGGTTTTTTTGCAGACAGGTTAGAAGGGCAAGTGTTGTAAGACTCAAGAGGAGACCTCAAAGGAACATGCAGACTTTGATACAAGAGCACAGGTAGAAATATAGTTTACAAAATGGCCACACCGCCATACTGGTGTTTGCGGGCGGTATCCCAAATACTATAGGGTATTGGGATAACTTGTCACTCTGGTCTTAAGGATATGTACTATACTATGGACTGATTTACTTTAACTCTCCAAACCGAGTGGCATTCTTACTTTTTCATTGTTTCCCCAAGTGCAGAAACCTACAGGAGGCTACAGATACTTCTTTCTTTCAAATGCACTCTCTAGGAAGAGATGCCATATATCACAGTGGATATCTTGGAGTGTACAAGTAAACCATTTTATACGCTCTGGAGTTGCTGCCAGTGGCATTGTAGTATATCTGCCCAAATACCTTCATCACCACTGCATCGATAAATCCTGCTCCACAAATACAAATATAATTATATATATATACACACACACATACACACAGCATGTCTGAGATCATCATTTTTCTAGCATCAAAGCACCTTCTTGCTTCTGGATCACAGGAGGAATCAGTCTTCCTCACAAGACAAAAAATAAATTTAATACAGAGAACTTAGAAAACATATAGTAATAAAAGCTGGATTTAAGTTCTCATCTATACTGTACTGAGACCCCAAACTGGATGTTCCAACTCTGTATCCTGATCATAGCTCTAGAACTGATCCCATTTTATGGTTCAGAACCTGCAAATAGTGTCAGAAGCAGTTTAGTTCTGGTAACTGGATATACCCTTTGAAGGAAAAGATGGGTCACTGACCTAAGAGGTGTCTAATCTTTTTAAGGATTACACAATTTTGTGCAACAACTACTGAATTAAGATTAATCTGACTTCAACCACTAAACTACTTACTCCGAGTGACATTGAGTAAGGACTACAGTTTTTTATACTAATGAAAGAAATCCCACTGACATAAAAGGATGTTCACATGTTTTGATAACAGATATATGTAGCTGTTTAAATAAAAAACAAAAAACCCACAACTTTGCTGTTCCTTCTTGCTGACAACAAAAGCCAGTGCTTTTTCTCAGAAGGATGACAGACATCAGGATTTTTTTTATTTTTTTTTACTTGCAAGGCAGTGTATTTCTTGTTTACAGTGTTCCAGAAAGACATTAAGAACTTCATCAGCAAAACGAGCCATTTCGCCAAGATGATGGCATGTACACAAAGCTTTATTTAGTTTTAAATCCCACCGTTTGTTCTCAAAAGAGGTTCCTTTGCTATTCTGTCCATCTCTGTAGCATCTGCTAATACTTAACATAGTATTTAGTTTCACTTCCCATCTCAAAAAAAAACCACCAGCCAACATTTCCATGTTTGAGGCATAAATCAAGAAAATAGTCAACATTGTTAACTTCCCATTCAGTCAAGGGGACCCTCTCCCCCTTAAAAAAAAAAAATCTTAGTAATTACACTTGGTAGGTAGAATTTTGAGTGCTCAAGGGGAATCAGGATCCTCTGTGCTTGATACTGCACCAGCAGCACTCCTGCAGTACTCCTGCTTCCAAGGACTTAATTTTTACATATGCATGCCAAGCCAATAGTAAGGAAATAAACAGAGGAGCTGATGTGAATACTAACATAATTGCTAAGAGATCCCAGAGATCTCAGTAGGTGGAGAATAAAAGCTCACAGAGGATAATACATTCTAAAATGCACCATGATTTGAAAATGTTGTTTCTTTTAAAACATGGTTTGTGCCCTAAAAAAAAAAAAAAAAAAAAGGGGTTAAAAATTAAACAGCTGTGGATAATGCTGAGGCAAAAGCAGCAGGGTAATTATGGACAGCAACGGGGAACTGTGAACATTTCTCTGAAGCTCTCATTTATTGCCAAGCCATATTGGTACAGCCCTAGCTTCTTTCCAGAAAGATGATCATCCCTGGAAGTGGGAACAAAAGTTGTACTCTTTATAACTCCAATTCCTCTTCTCTGTTCAGCATCTAATTCCAAAAGCAGTTATATTCTCCTATCCCCATAGGAACTCTATGTTTTTCTCCAAGCCACATCTTCAACAAGAAGACACTCGAGCCAAATACTTCTGTCTAGAACCATAGAAGTTCCCTCAATTTAATTAAATTCCAACTCAGGAGATTCCAGTAGGATGTCTAGACAACCACTAGTAATTTAACTCAACAGCTTTCTCATAATTGCGTTAGGAAAGTGCATGGCTTGCTGAGATGGCCTAATTATGTGTTAAAAAAGCTTTAAAATAAACTTTCCTAAAGGAAATATTTGGCATGGTTTGATTTCACCTACTGGCCTGGTTGCACTTTCTGTCATTTTGACACAAGTACCACAGCAAAATGCACAGCTCCCCACAGTAACTGCATGCAGGGTGCAGATTTCTATCTAGATGGTTTAGATACAGAGCATTGTAGAAGAAACGGGATGGTCAGGAAACCAAAGCAGCTGGGAGTCACAAGCAAATTGAACACACCAGAGAAGTCACAAGTGTCAGGCTGCAGCATGTGCTACCAAGAGTCATTTATTAGAGTTGCCTTCTTTAAACATAACTACTTAAGGTAGGTCAGGAAATAAGACTTTTTCAATTTTTTAGGCAAATGAATTTGCCTAAGGAAAAGTGTTTCTCAGTCCTTTCTTAAGTCTTCCCTTACTCAAAATATTTTTGTGGAAAGAGTGGAATAAATGGCTTTCAGCAACTGAAACCCAGAATGTTTTCCATTCTATATTAAAAAAAAAAAAAAAAAAAAAAAAAAAAAGACACTCCAGCTGCTAATAACAAAGGAGAGAAACCAACCTCTGGCTTAAGTTCGGAGTTCTCATGAAAGCTTCTGTGGAGTCATAGGACTACTTTTTTTCCATCACCATAACCTCCCACGTAATCAAGCTGTGCTGGAGACTGCACAGATGAAACACCAGCTTTCACATAAACAGCAAGCGTACACAGCAAGCAATCATAGTTCATGTTTAAGTAAGGAATGAATGTTTTCTCCGAGTACTCCTGTATTTTGCCCAAAGTTCTTGTACTTTTGAATACCCATACCACTACCTACAGCTTTGATTTCCTGCTTCATTCCCCATAGAGGAGAAAGTTAGACTAGATGCACTCCTGCTGTCCTTTCCACATTGAATTATCCCAATATAGAAATATATTACAAGTATCCTAAGACAGAAGCATTATGCTAACCCTATCCAGGTTTCTGCCGGATAACCTTAGCCTTCTGACTATCCATAACCATACACAGAAAACAAACACACACTTACTTTATCACCTAGATTTTTGTTTTCTAGATTTTTGAGTGAATAGCCATGTTCAGCATGATCCACCATTCTGATCCAGTGTCTTTTGAGTAAGGGAGGGAAGTTTGTTTTTCTTAACAACCACCACCATTAGAAAGCTACCAAAAGATTGACCAGATCTTTTCCTATACTGCAGGTTCAAATACCCAAATCACCAACTGTCCTGAGGAGTGCTCAGATAGTCTGTACCTGCCAGGGTAGGAAGTATAGACTCCCAGGATGGTGACAGCTGGAAGCTTATGACTTCTGACACCGTGAGGAACGTTCCTGCTCCACCTCAAGAGGTGCAATTACAGAATAGATTTAGTGCCCTCATTGCCAACAAAAGTCTGGGAGCTCTGTTCAAGAAAGCACCCAGGCCAGCTAAATCTGGGCCATGAAGGAGCACCAGGAGAAAGCAGCAAGTGATAGTAATGGGAGACTCCCTGCTATCAGAGACATAGGTCCCCATCTACCAACCTCACCCACAATCTAGGAAGGTTTATGCTGATCTGGGATGCTGCAGAAAGACTGCCAAGGCTTGTCAGGCCCTCAGACTTTTACCCCCTGTTGCTTTCCGACGTAGGCACCAGGGATGACCAGGAAAGTTTTAAACCTGACTACATGGCCCTGGCAGTAATGGTCAAATGCCCACAGGGTCCAGGTGATGATCTTGATCCTACCAGTGAGGGAAAAGGGCATTAGGGGAAGATGATGGACCCTGCAGGTCAGCAATTGGTTTCACAGTGGTGTCAATAACAGGGGTTTTGTTTTTTATGACCATAGTACCCTTCCTGAGATTCGAGATTTCTAGGAAAAGCTTGGATCCACTTAGGTGGGGTAAAAGCATCTTTACCATGGGTTGGCCAACTTGGTAAGAAGAGCTTTAAATTACGAAAGACTGGGCTGAGGGGAAGATCATGACAAACAATCAGGTGAGGAAGCTGTCAATCATATTGATATACAAAGTTTGTGGGGGTGATATATGCAGTAGGAACCTTGTAAGCAACAGAACACAGTTGAAGAGGACCTTTCTTAAACATATTCACATAAATAAGTGCCCAACAGACAGAATTATGGGAAAAACTCTCACTTTTTCTGAGATATCAGCACAGCTGGGTGCCTCTCGGGTGCACTAATGTATGCAGGAAATAATAAAGACGAATTAGAGGTCTGCACGTAGTGGCAGTTGTGATCTCATTGGGGTTACTGAGACATACGAGATGGCTCACATGACTGAAGCACTGCAATGTAAGGCTCTTGAGGAGGAAGACAACAAGGAGGAAGAGTTGCCCTTTACATGAAAGAGCAGCTAGAAAGCCTGAAGCTCTGCCTTGGGACTGGTGATGAGCCAGCAGAGTTTAAGGGTTAGGATTAGAGAGCAGAACATGGGTGGCATTGTGGTGCATGTCTGCTACCGACCATCTCTGATCAGGAAGAAACAGATGAGGTCTTCTTCAGAGAACTGGAAGAACTTCATATTTGCCAGCACTGGTCCTCACGGGGGCTTTAATCACTCTAGTGTATACTGGACAGATAACACATCGGTCCCTGGGGATGGTCATGGAGCAAATAACCATGGAAATGATGTCCAAAAGCATGAAGGGTAAGGTGGTAATATGGGCTGACAGGAACCTCATGAAGTTCAACAAGGGGAAGTGCGAAGTCCTGCACCTGGGTAGGAAATAACTCCACATAGCAATACAGGTTGGGATTCAACCTGCTGGAAAGCAGCTTTGCAGCAGGTCCTGGTGGACACCAAGGTGGCCATGAGCCAGCAATGCACAGCCATGGCAAAGAAGGCTAACAGCATCTTGTAATGCATCAGGAAAAGTGTTGCCAGTAGGTTTAGGAGGGTGGGTCCTTACCCTCTTCTCAGCACTGGTTTAAGGCTGAATCTGGAGTGCTGGATGTAGGCTTGGACACCACACTGCAAGAGGTGTGGATATACTGTAACAAGTGCACTGAAGGGCCACAAAGCTGACCAAGGAGCATCTGACATGAAAAAAAAGAAGATGAGAGCTGAGATTTTTTAGCCTTGAGAAGACTCAGGGGGGATCTTATAAATTGTATTGAGTTTGTGTGGCAAGGTTTTGGTAGCAGGGGGACTACAGGGGTGGCTTCTGTGAGAAGCTTTCCTAATGTCTGATAGAGCAAATGCCAGCCGGCTCCAAGTCAGACCCCCTGCTAAGCCCATCAGTGGTGGTGGTAGTGCCTCTGGGATAATGTATTTAAGGAGGGGAAACAGGATGGGGACAGACCTTGCCGCACAACAGCAACCAGATGAGAGGAGTGAGAATCTGTGAACGGAACAGCTCCGCAGACACCCAGGTCATTGCAGAAGGAGAGGGAGGAGGTGCTTCAAACACTGGAGCATAGATTTCCCTGCAGCCTGTGGTGAAGCCCATGGTGAGGCAGGCTGTGCCCCTCAGCCCGTGGAGGTCCACAGTGGAGCAGATATCCACCTGCAGCCCTTGGAGGACCCCACACCAGAGCAGGTGGATGCCCGAGGAGGCTGTGACCTGTGGGAAGCCCATGCTGGAGCAGGCTCCTGGTAGGACCTGCGACCCATGGCGAGAGGAGCCCAGGCTGGAGCAGCTTTGCTGACAGAACCCACAGGGGACACACACTGGAGCAGTCTGTTCCTGAAGGACTGCACCCCCTGGAAGGGACACACACTGGAACAGGAAAAGAGTGTGAGGTGGAAGAAGCAGCAGACATGTGATGAACTGACTGCAACTCCCATTCCCTCGTACTTTTTGGAGGGAGAATTTAGAGAAAATCAGGAGTAAAGCTGAACCCAGGAAGAAGGGAGGGGTGGGGGGAAGGTGTTCTAGGATTTGGTTTTATTTCTTATTACACAGCTGTGATTTGATTGGTAATAAATTAGTTCCCCAAGTCGAGTCTGTTTTGCCTATGACAGTAATGGCTGGATGATCTCCCTCACCTTACCTCAAACCATGAGCCTTTCATTGCATTTTTTCTCTCCTGTCCAGCTGAGGGGTGTGATAGAGAAGCTTTGGCAGGTACCTGGCAGCCAGCCAAGGGCAACCCACCACATCATGGCATATAAATGAAGTGGAGGGAAAAAGAAGCTGGACTCTTCTCACTGGTATGCAGTGAGTGGAGAAGACACTTTACAGTGATGGTGGTCAGGCACTGGATTAATTTGCTCAGAGTCTGTAAAGCCTCCATTGTTGTGATATTTAAAACACAATTGGACAATGTCCTGATCAAGCTGATCTTATTGACTTGCTTTGGCCAGGGGGAGTGGACTAGATGGTCTCCAAAGGTCCCATCCAACCTCAACTATTCCTTGATTCTGTGAAGTTATGGGGGACATCAATGTCTAAGCTAGTAGTTAAGTTACAGTAGCCTTGTTTTTAAAATATTTTCACATCGCCTAAGCAGAGAACATAAGCCTATAAGTATAGTAAGAATGCAAGTACAAGCCTCCTCCAGCAACCATTCTTTTGATTAAACAGCTGACAACTAAAAATGAAAATCAAGCCTGTATGTCCTGTTTTGCACAATACTGCCTAAAATACAAGCAGTCCTTCTCAAAACTTTTATATTTACATATATCTTAATGCCAGAGGCCTCCCTTATTCCAAAATATCCTGAAGATAACGTTGCCCTCTTCAGGCACAGAAGTTTCCAGGAAAAAAAAATCCCTTTCAATATTGCTAACATACATATTTATGAATATATGGAATAAATTTTCATCACATTTAAATTCTTAAGCCTACGGGGAACACTCATGTCCAAAAATCATCAATTTATCATATAAACCAGAAGAACACAAATTCAGCTGTGATTAGCTTTTTAACTTTACCTCCTTCAGATTAACCACTCAGCTAGCTCCAATCAACTTAAACAACTAATCACACATAGGTACTGCTTGTGCACTTCTTTTTTCCAAACATCTGCTTTGCGCCTGGCAGATGAAATATCTACACACATGGAAAGTTTCAGACACGGGGCCACCGTGTAGGCCAAGATCATGAACTTTTGTCCTTTATTTCATCAAAATAAATTATTGTAGGATTCTACTTGCTCCATTCTGGCAAACCTTAGCCAAGAGATATTCCTAAGCAATATACTTCATAACCTCATCGTTGCCAGTTCTAATAGACAACATGTGTGTCAATAACAGGAAAAAAATCCTGCTGTCTAACTAATTGCTCCTATCACTTATTCCATTGTCATATGCTTAACTGCTGCTTAGGCTGACATCAGAATTTTATTGTCAGCAGTTTATCTAGCACTACAAGTTACCTTAGGTTTTGGTTTAGCACCACCTGCAATGTTCAGGAGGTTTGTGAAGGCTGGACTTTGTCCCTAGAAGGGCTTCCCTTGTGACCTTTTTTGCCTTCGTTGAAAATGAAAATAATTTTTTACCACCTTAAGACCATAGCAAAATAGCAAAGATATTTAACTGATTCTGTCACAGAGTTTGTAAATACAAAAGGATTGTACAAAGGATCATTAATTCTGCCAAAAGAAAGCCAAATGACCAGTAAAAACTTATAGGGCAGCAAGAGTACTGAAGACACGGTTATGTTTCCTAAACTCTCCTATAGCTATAAACACAAGCAAAACAAGAGGATGACCTTTAATGTTTCACTCAACATACCACTCAACTTCTTTTTTTCCATCCCTTGTTAAAAAGTACAGAAGAAAGTCAATCAAGGCTAAAAGAAATGGTCCAGAGAACAATATTCAACAAGAATATATTTTTTTTTTAACCTTTGGATAATTTTAAGAAACATTTTGGGAACTAATTAGTGAGCCTCTGCCAAGGCTGTGTAGTAACAAAACATATCAGATTGTGCTTCAAGTATTTTCTAACCATCATATGGACAAAGCCATGGGCTGAGTGCTATGGCAGTGACTTTGAAGAATGGAGGAGCAGAAAGTATTATATGCACCAAAACCTGATGTTTCTTGACATGCAACCACGGTGAATAGCCAAGGGGATAAAAACACTTGACAACCTAGCTATGTGATAGAAACAGTTGAAGGTTCCCACCAAAAATAAATTCCTGGGAATCATCTAAACTTCAGATAATTTCCTTGTGACTGGGAATTATCTTGTTTCTTTTAGCATAATATACTACTGAGGCTTTCTGCAATTGGTATCAGAATGTCAATATTGCATTAACATGCTTTTTTTCCTTTCAGTTATGTATTCAGATGCAAAAACATGTGATCAGTCTTCTGGCTGCACAGTGAAACCTAACCCTGTCTCCAGTCACAACGCAGGAATATATGGAAAACAGCAAGAACTGTCACTTATGTGACACGTCCAAAGTATAGCAAAATGTCTCAGGTTAACAAATTCAAATGCACTACAGAATGGAAAGAGGAGGAAAAAAAAAAACAACAACAAACACCAAACCAGAAACAAAACCAACAACAACCCAAACTTCTTAACTGTATGCTGTCATATCATGACCAAATTCAGGTTTTACTGGCTACCAAAGGTTTGGGGCAACTTCCATCCAAAGTCAGACCTATCATTACATAGCTTGTGATCAATACACTGATATACACCAATTTCTTTTCTCAAGTCTGATTTGAGGAAAAGAAAACCAACCAACCAAACCACACAAAATACGAAACTCTATGAGTGTGCTGAAAAATTCAGCAAAAACACAGTTTGAAATGACAGTCAACCAAGAATACACCGCAAGACCAAGCACAGAAATTGTCCATAATCTGATACAAGTTTACACATATTTTATGCGTAGACCAGAGACAACTGACAACTCCTCACAAGCAGTTGCTCTCTCCATGGCACCAAAACAGGTTGTTCTTAGGGAGTTCCAATCCATACAGTTTCTCCAAGGAGGAAGAGTTTGCAATCCAGAACTTACCAACACACCAGGTATGTGCTTCTCATAACCAGTAACTGCAAGTTTCATTTTTAAAAATTTTTAACCTTTGTAATAGCTTCTCCTGTTAGCCGACATGAGTACACAGGTCTGTCAGTCAGCCAGTCAACTGCTCCCTTGCTGGACTACTTTACACAACAGTATCTGGCAACATCTCAGCTCTGGCGTAGGCATTTAAAATGGCATAGGGGCACAATGTGATGCTAAAAAACTCACCAGCACAGAAGGAATAGCCTGGCTGGCCTTTCTGCCCAGGGCTTCCTCCCCCACCACCAGCTGCAGCACTACCTTGTAGTAGCCATGACCAGCAGAGGCAGCCTGCACCTCCCCTTCCAAATGTCACTGTAATTTGCCACAGCTTAAACTGTCGTCAAGCAAATTAATGAAAATGCCTCCCAAAAGTAAGCCCCCCCTTCCTTTCAGGTGCTGAGGGAAGGATTCCTCCTCTCCGTGGGGCAGCTCTGCTCAGCAGGAGACCTCTGGGCTGCCCTAACTGGTTTAGGGCATCACTCACCCTCAGGGCTTCCAACCCTCAGTAGCTCACAGAAGGTAGGAGGGAATGCCACACCAAGTCAAAAAGCTCTGCAAACACACATGGTCACTAAAGCACAATCTTGAAAGTCTTGAAACAATTGCAAGGTAAATCAAGATGTCATACACAGTCCCGTAACAGCATTTGGCTTATAACAGCTTTAAATTCCTAAGGGAACTTGCATTGTATTGTGGCCGATAAGATACGCAGGGTGAAAAG
The DNA here is from genome assembly GCF_017639655.2 of Falco naumanni. NCBI lineage: Eukaryota > Metazoa > Chordata > Aves > Falconiformes > Falconidae > Falco > Falco naumanni. The sequence continues at coordinate 110,385,477 of NC_054056.1, read as the reverse complement.
TTAGAGCCTTTTTTGTTTCTTTAGGTTTTCTCATGGAAATCAGTTTCACCCTGCCTCCTGCCAAAATTTTCAGCATTTCCCCTGTAAGCAGGACTGTAGGCAATTGGCTTTCCCAAAGCACCTTCTGCAATTTCTGTACTCAACACAAGGGTAATTGTTATTTGTGAAACGACACAACTGACAGGGAAGTCTCACTCCATGCAGAGCACAATCCATGTTTTCTCTCTTGTAACAAAGAGAGAGGCTTTCTCTGCCCTCTCAAAACATGTTCAGATATGATTAAAGTTACCGTCAGACTGTTTATTTTTGGGGGGGAGGAAAGGCAGGATAAGGAGCTTGTTTAGCATACCAAGAAGACTCAGGTTTGGGAGAAAGTTACAACAACTTTGATATTTCTGCATTCAGCACTGTGCAAAAGCACTAGTACAAAAGTTGACTAATTAGCCCTTAGAAAGAAATCCTTACATTAAAAAGACCAGCTGCAGAGTGACCCACTGAACACATCCCTCTCTCATAAAAACTGAATAAATGAATTCTCCCTTATTTTCATGAGGTTCCTACATCAGTACCCTCACTAAAGAGCCAGGAGGCAGAATTCAGCTGCCTGGGTAAGGCTGCTGCAGGAAACACCAAATATAAGGAATGCAGACAGCAGTTTTATTAACATTCAAGTGGCACCTAGTACATGACCCCCCCTCCACACACGTTTCTGCAATAGATTATATTCCAAGTCATATCCTGCAGCATGGCTCTTCCTGAATTCATAACCTGGTGAAAAGAGGATTTGCTCTGGTGAAGTATGTGTTCGTGTGAACCACAGTCCGTGCGGGTGTCATTCAAGTCACTTCAGCCTCAGCTCAACAACTGCTCCAGCCCACAGCTGCGTGCATGAAAATCCAGCCTTTTTTTCTCTCATTCTCCCTAATGTAAGATGCCCAATTTCATAGATCAGGCCGTACAGTGAGCACTCTGGCTAAACCTTTTCATTACCTCACTTGCCCTGTGTCAGCCTCTGCATAACAAAGCAACTCAGCCAGCTGCTAGGAACTAGACCTTAGGTACTTCAGTGCTTTTAAAACGGTGAAACAGAGCATATGTTCATCATTTTTACTACCAAAATAGTGACAAGTCACTTGTGCTATTTAACATACTGCTGGAGACATCAGATGGAAAGGAAGGAAATTATTGTTGTGTTCCTTGGAAAGCACACACTTGGAAAACACACTAGCGCTGCAATAAACATCTGTCTTCTCTCACCATTTTGTCTGAAAAACCTTTAGCCACCTCTTGTGGTCTCTGTTGTTATCATTACACTTTAATAGCACAGCCATAAATTTAAATGCAGTCAGCCGCATGACATCAGCACAGCTGTGCAGCTAGTCTAATTGCTCAGTGATGTCATTCATCAATTCCAAACCTGTCCTACTAGACACTATGCTCCCCTATAAGGTAACTTGTCCAGTACTGAATTTATATCCAGACTATAATGTGTTCCAGAGAAACTGTAAAATTATTCCACTGAAACCATGCATCAGGCTGTTGTTAAAGACTGGGGAAAAAAGCTTATTCACATTGATAATAGATCTTATTTGCATGATCCACAAGACAAACCTTGACAAGAGCCAGGCATTGTGCCTCGCTTACATGGAAACATCATCTTTACCTCCTACCTATAACTCCTCTGTCCCATGCTTTGTTGCTACTCCCTCTAAAGTGCTTTCACGTAGCTCCTGTCTATTAGCACAGCTGTCTGCTGAGAAAGCTTACACATTTATATAAACGCTGCTTATGCTTGTGACGGCTCAGTACTCTGAATGTACCTACTGAAGTGCATTTCAGACATTTTTCTTTTTTTTTAAAAAAAAAAAAGATGCTATAGCTATACCGTCTTGAAGAACTCATCATTGCCTCTTAAAACCACGCATCACTATTTGCTTTACACTTGTTAAAATGCCCAAACCAAAACTAAAAATTCACGTTTTAACAAAATGTCCTTATCTAAAGCAATCATACCCTGAAATAATGAAATCAGAACAAAGAATTTACTTCAGTTCTATTTATTTGTCATCATCCATGATTTATTCACATGACTAAGTTTTCAGTTCACATACACTGAGGCTGACATGAAAGTGTTATTTAAAATAAAAGCCTCATTGTTTCAATACAATGCATTACCAAGCAACTACATTACTACAATGCTATTTAAGTAGCATTGCAATTACAGATATTCTGTCACTAAATAAATTCTATAGATTTTACAAGTGGATCCAATGCAACTAAATGCAAAATTACAGAATGAATTAAGGTAAATCAGTATGTCAGCTGGCACAATTGTTTTTACATTTAAAAAAAAAAGTTTTAAACCAACAAACTTTCTGGTGTATCAGGAGACACTATACTACTGTAGAAGGAAATGCAACCACAGAAGATTCAGGTGGCTAAGGCCCTTTTTTTAAAAAAAAAAACACACACACAAAACTATTATTTTTAGAAATTCCACACATCGACTTATATCATTCTGCCAAGACTCTGCAGGTCAACCATTTCTGAAAGAAAAACCTCTAACAACAACAAAACTGAGTTTATATCTAGATAGCCTTTTTCTGTAAAATATATTCTAAAAATTACTCCTGGATTTAACATATGAATGACTGAATATAAATTGTTACTGTTATCAGCACTGTCTTCCCACCCAAGCAAAGCTTGTTTCATGTGCACTTAGGAAACAACAGACCAAATGGACAGCTATAGCTCCTCTGGCAAGCAGTCAGGATGCCTCCAAAAAAACTCTAAAATAACTTTGCAAACCTCTGTTAGAAAAGATAGTGGCTTTGAGAAAAGGAACAGTAATTCAGATGCAGTCCGTGCAAGAGTTCATAACACCCTGGTTTCAGCTGGGATAGAGTTGATTTCCTATCAACTGTAGTTGCTGGTACAGTACTGTGTTTTGCGTTTGGTACGAGAATAACGTTAACAACACACTGATGTTTTAGTTAATTAGTGATTACTCTAAATCAAGGACTTTCCAGGTTTCCCATGTTCTGCCAGTGAGCAGGTAAGCAACAAGATGGGAGGGAACAGAACCAAGACAGCTGACCCAAAGTAGCCAAAGGGATATGCTATACCACAGAACCCCATTCTCAATATATAAACTGAGTGAAGGAGGAGGAAGCAGGGGGGACACATTTGGCATTATTGTGTTTGTCTTCCCAAGTAACTTACACGTGACGTAGCCCTGCTTTCCTGGGGATGGCCAAACACCTGCCTGCTGATGGGAAGTGGTGAACAAATCCCTTGTTCTGCTTTACTTATGTGCATGGCTTTTGCTTTAGCTATTACATTGTCTTTATCTCAACCCATAAGTTTTCTCACTTTTACTCTTCCGATCCTTTCCCCCATCCCACTGGGGGGGAAATGGGCAAGCAGCTGTGTGGGGCTTAGTTGCTGGCCAGGGTTAAACCATGACACATAGTTATGTACGTTTCCACACTGCCAAATGCAAGCAGCATGCAAGGTAGGGAAGCCCAGCAAATAGACACATTTTGTAATCATTACTACATGGTTATTTTCCCCTCTGTGCAATATTTTGCTCAGTTATACCATGTCTGGGCCAGGAATAAAATGTCACCTGAAAAGGGAAGGGTAGCATGAAGTCAGTATACCCTTGTATCACAATGTTCTTCTTGAGAAGATGAGCTGCCTTGAAAATCCCTTCCTCCCAAAAAAAGGCGTCTTGATCTAACAGATAGCTGTTGGACATTTTTCATTAACATGAAACAAATGCCAGTGTCCAATCCTTAATCTTGCAATGGAGCAAGCTACCTTTCATGCTTGACTATAAGCCAAAAGCATTTTGGTACCTGCATCTGACTTCAAAAAGAGGATTTCAGAAATGCTGGGATTAGAACTCAGCCACATGCCATACCTGGACAAGTAAAAGCATAAGTGGTCTCTCAGTGTTGCTCATGAAAAAACTTTATCAAAGAAAGTGGTCCTACTGAACTATAATGAACCAGTTATCACAAATACCTGTTGCATGGACCAGGTATTCAGTTTCTCTATTTGTTAATCAAGGATCTACTTACATTTTCTGTTGCAGAAGTTTTATGTTATACTTGAAAGAGTTTTCTTGTTGGTTGATTCACGAGTTCTACAGATAGCAAGGCAGGACAAAAAATACAAACCCAAAACTCAAGAAATTCAGGCTTTGGGTAAAGTTTTCATTTTTAGTATTTTTCTACCTAGAGGAAAACTCCATCCTGTCAGGGTCCAACCAGAACTTATGCCTTTCTTTCCTTTCTTTCTTTAAGGTATTGGTTGGTTCCTTAAGTAGTTTTGGGATAACATATTAAAGATTTATTAAAATACACTGTCATTGTACAACAGAGAAAAAGTAGCGTGACTTTAAACTTGAGCCACAAGTCAAATGTAACATTTCATTTAACATATTTACATATGAAAGACTGCTGCAGTACTGATTAAGTATGAACAGATATTTCTAAAGAATCATGTATGAAGTACTTATCTGTTCTTTATGCAGAAAGAGAAACCATCTGTGACAAAAACTTACCTACAAGTCCAGAACAATGAGAGTTTTGAAGATAAGCTAAAACCTTAGTATAAAAGTTTTAATAAGAATAATTTGAAGTTTAAAAGGGCATTGATGTCAACGTGGCAGAATCTCTCATCTTGAAGGTATTCTCCTTTTTCAGATTGCTGCCTAAGGAATACCTGGAGGCAGGACCTGCCATTGCCTCTATTCCCTGCATGTTTACCACATGCATTCATCATGAGCCTTTATCTTTCACAGTTCTAAAAAGATCGTATGGGAATTTCATCAGTGTCCAGATAGGTAGGCAGCTGGCAATTTTCTTTCAAAACTAGTACTTTGGCAATTTTGCACTGTGTAAACACTCCTTCACCACTTGGAGCCTTTTGATGCTACTCTTTGGGTTTCTTTTTTGTCTTTTTAAATTATTTGCACCAAAATACTAGCTGTAATACTTGCTTGAGCAAAAAGACGCTTTCCTCATTAGACATTAAAAACCAAAAAGGGGTGTTCAAACTGTTACCAAGGCCATCTCCATTAACAGTCAGATTTCATTATTCTTGTGAACTAAGCCAATAACTCCAGAATACTTTAACTTCCCTAAATATTGTGATGGAAGTGTAAGCATAATGGCTTATCAATATGTTCTTGTATGGGATAACCATTTTTTCTAACTCTGAAGCTTCTTTAGTGGAGGGGAACTTTTCACTTTGCCACTGTAAGGGACAATAAAACCACGATGGCCTCTCTTATTTCTGTGCTTTTAGTTATAGAACTCACGCATATATCAAAGCAAATGCTCAGCATTTACTCATGATTCTGTTAATTAGTAACTTCTCTAAATCAAATACATGAATCACTACAAATACCAAGTACTGTAACTAATGCAAACTTTAATGTGAATCAGAACGGTTCACTTCATCTTTCATGTAATTGTGTTTAAAGAAAAAAAGGGCAATTTTGAAGCCAAAAAGTTTATATGATTTACAGGTACTATTTCAGTTAATGGTGAAACAGGCACAAGAAATTTAAATCTAGAATTAAACACAAGAAGTTTAAATCTAGAAACTACATCAAACTGTTAGTTATAAATAATAATTAACTATGCGAAGCTAGTACTATGAAGTTTTGTTTTTCAAGTATGCGCTTCTTATGGCCACATACTGTAACACAGAGCACATACACATTTCCTGTTCACACTAAAACCACGGGACAGTTTAAGATACTTGTATCAGGCTGTTATGCCAAAGACAAGCCCTCCCATTGCCAAATGGTACCAAGATTATTTCTGCAACACCACACTGCCACAGCATTATAATGCATGTTTAACGTATAGTCAATACAAGCAACAGAGACACAACTACATAGCACTGAATTTAAGTTGGGAACTCATGAACACCCTCAAGCTTCTGCTGTCTGCACTAAAGTAGGCTTCAGTGCCATCACTGCCTGAATTAGCAAGCAAAAAAACCCTGCAGAATTAATTTCTGACAAAATTCTGTTGATCTTAAGAAAAAAAAAAAAAAAATCCAATAGCCTCTCCAGCATCACAGACCAATATAAATGGATTAATACAGAGAAAATAAATAAATGGATTAATACAGAGAAAATAAATATCAGCATCTTTTAAAAGTCCTACATGAAGCCAAAAGCTTTATTGTGTTCCTTTCATTGGTACAACTGCCCATAAACAGAGGACACCAACAAAACCATAAAGGTTTGTATCCGTTTATATATTTTGCTATGGCAGCAACTGTACAGTGTATTGAGATACATTAGTGAAAGAAGGTATTTTCCAGGTGTTTATGGGTTCAGTTCTTGAATTCATTCTCCAGAAGCTGAAATAAAAAAATAATTTAAAAAATGCTCACAGACACACAGTTTTCCTTGATCTACAAGTACCATATTAATCTTGTGCTCATTAAAAAAGGCCCCACCTCCAAAGAAATATGAATCATCAGAATCTGAGGACTTAGTTCTTGATAATTTGTTAGGTGGCCCTATTTTTCAAACACTCAGAACATTAAACTCCTGTAGTCAATAAATAGCTGAAGTAATTTCAGGACTGTTTTACAGTTAGAGTTTAGGATGCAGTGTCTACACCTCTCTCAGGGGTTGACAAAAGACTGCCTCTGGGATACAAATTAACTTATTTCAAGGCTTTTCCTCAAAAAAATACACTAAAAATAAATAATAATTTCAGGTTTCTGCCCCTAATATCTTCCCCAGCCTTTCATCCGAACTTTTCCTATATTAGCATCTTGATTGCCCACTACAGAAGCAAATTAACCTGGATGGCCTTAGCCTACTCATAGCAGTAGATGCAGTCCAGGTTCAGTTTCTCATCTGACCCATGAAGATAAATTGTTGAAAGAGCTAAAAAGGTCTCCCAACATGGCATAAAGTGTTCAGGAAGGAAAAGCCATTGTGTTTGAGGAAAGGTCCATTTCAGCTTCTGAGTTTGATATTCTGCTCACATTGGGATCTTAGTCTCCCTGTTTACCTAATCTTTAGTTTCCAGTTTACCAAAAGGGATATGTGTGCATGGCCCTAAAAGTTTAAACCAACCTTGCATCCTGAACTCCAGACCTTCGAGCACATAAGACCCTTGCATCACCACTTTGGATCTGTTAGATATTCAATAAAAAACAAACTTAGAACTATACTAGCACTGGTAAAGCTCTGCTGAGCAGTCTCTCAGACACAGAATAACCTTCGTGGTCAGGAAAGGCAGCCCATCCTCACACTTGCCATTCTCTCCACTATTTCAAAACAATCATTGCACACTTAGAAAAAGTCTGCCCAGCTGCCCAAGACCTATGCTCCCCTCAGGATACACTGAAAAATGTTCTTGAGGTCACTACTGAATACCATTGCTATGAGTGCTGCTCCTTCTTCATCAGCACAGTCACTGAAATAGCAATAGCTCAGGGACTGTCTAGACTCACTGTCACAAATTCCCATCACATCTCTTTGATGCACACATTCGCTCTAAGGCACAAGAATCTTTGTCATCTTAAAGGCTTTGAAGCCAGTTTAACATCCACTCAGAGATATCAAAAGACTTATTTTAAACATTGTGAATAGTAACTCTAGCCCACAGGTAGGGCTAGGCACTGCAGTTTACAATTTATTCTTTTTTTTAACTCTCTTCTTCAAAACAAAGAATAGCTCAGGAGAATAGTATACAATATATATTAATACCATAATTTAAAAGCACACGAGAAAAATGACATGAAAGGAACTTGCAGTTTTCTTTTTCTAAGTGAAGTTTGATCATAACCCGGTAAGTATTTGAATCTGATGAACTTTTCAGCTTTTAAATCTCCAGCTTGTGTTAAACTGTCACTTTGGACATACCTTAAGGATCCCCATCCACTGCCCTCAACCACAAGACAAACAAGAATTTTTTTCTGATCACGTTACATACAAAATCTGATCTGCACCCAGGTAACAGTGCGTTTAGAGTCAAAGCACGCATCAGCAAGCTTGGCCAGCAGTGCACACTGCAGGTCCCCTTGTTACTATCCTGGCTACCATTGCATGAACGGGTAGAGAAGAAACCGGACACAGCTTCTTGCCTGAACAAGACACTCCACAAGTGCAGCACAGCATCTTAAGTAGCAGATCACACACACACACAAAAAAAAAAAAAAAAAAAGCAGCTATTACATGTGGATTTTTTCAAGGTTATGATAAGCAAGATTTCTTAAAGGAATTAATTGACTGAGTGCTGAGTGGAAGAAGAGAACATGATATACACTGCATTGGGATTTCTGCTGGCACCCTAAAAAAGTTCAGGCATTTTCAGTTCTCAGCTGTGACCTGGGACTAGCCTCATCATCCACTGCAGTAACTCAGATTTCTTCTGATTTCTGTGCATAGAGGACATTTCAGAGTTCACGTATCAGTATTTCAGCCCTCCCTTTGAAGAGAGAACACAGAAGCCAGGGAAAATGCAGAAGAAATCACCCAACTTCCCACTGAAAAATATCAGTTCAGGTGTCTTGAACTGAACCTCTCCTGCAGAACAAAAGGCTTTGTAGCAACCCCCAGCTTCCCAGTCACAGTAAAAGTTTCAGTGAAATCAAAACAGCTGTCTGGTTTACCTTGGCATTTGATGCCAGCTAGAAGCCAAATTAAGTCAGGCATATATTTAGTAAACTTTCCCACATATTTCTGCTATGCATCTCAGTACATGCTCAGCTGTTGCTGTAACAAGGATTGTATTTAAGAGCCTGCACTCACTTGACCACTACAAATTTACGTAAGCCCATTACAGTATTTGGGCAATTTCTTACAGCAAGCATGGCACACCCTATATTTGTCTTTATGCTCAGTTTCTGTTTACACAATCACATCCAGGATAACGTAAGAAGAGCAATGCAGACAAGTTACTTTCTCAGTCCCTTTTATCCCTGATGCCACCGAATGCTCCAGCTACAGCCTCATCAGGATACATTCCCCCTCAAGTGCTTCTGAGGCAGCACTCATGAGTGGCAGTAACCCTGCAGGGTGAGACACTAGAGGGCAACAGATGCCCTTAAATAAGCTTAAGGGAGCCCTAAGATGAGTCACTCACTACTTTTGCCAGCAATTTTATCCTTCCTTGATTGCAAGGTCTAGTTGAAATGTGCGAAGGAGATGTGTATTTTGCCATGTAAGCCAGGCTACATGAGTGTCTCCGTGCTCACTGACTGCCAGCTGCTTTCCTTGCCACTAATCCTTCTCCCGCTGCCATTCCTCCTTCCCATTAGAGGGTCATCCACATCCTTCAGCGACATAAAGCCAATGTTTTCCACATGGTGTACTTGTTTATCACCTTTGCCATAGTAAAGTACCTATTCATAACCATAAATAATTATTTTAATGGAAGGGAGGATTAAGTCTCGTCGAGGTGCATTCTACTATCTTAACAATGGAGAATGGGGAAAGGGGGAGCTAGGCTGATTTCCTTGCAGGATTCTGCTAACACTAGTGAATAGTCTTACGGATTTGCAATTTTTGATGGACAAATTCACCCTGAGCCCTGATACGATCTTCCCATGAACCATTTTCAGTCCTTCCCAATAATAATCCTGCACAGAACAAATGTAATAGTCTTCTGATTATAAATGAAGACAGTTTACCACAAAACAAGGGGGAGGGGCATACCTGAGTGTCACTCACCTATTAATTTGCATATGAAATTAGATAAAGAAAAATAATTAGACAAGTTCCATGCAAGCCTTCCCTCTTACTATTTGCTAGATTTGTCCCAAGTCATTAGGGGGAATTGTTCTGCCACTTGAAAATTTTCATACCAGTTAAGCAGAATAAAACACATTCTTCTGAGAAGATCATTCCTTAGGTGTTTGAAAATTTAAGTTTAACAGGTTCTCTCAGTTCTTAAGAAGCATAACAGTTCGCAGATGGGGAAGAAGAAGAGTTGCAGAAAGGCCTTTCAGGGTTCATAATCATAGGTTAAGTGTGATAGCATCATTTAAGAACTGCCAGACTAAGAACTACAGTTATGAACGAAGGAAAAGGGTTTAAAGCTGAATTAACTAAGCCCATGTTTAGTACAAACAGTCCCCTTGAAACAACTGCCAGATTTTAACAAAGGAGTGAGCACAGGCTCAAAGCAGAAGGCTTTAAGCATGAGCAGAAGCAGAGCTTCTACTCCCTGAGAAAAATACAGGTAAAACAACCTTTGGAAAAGAAAGCTGCAGTGGCTGCTACCAACTTCAAACCCAAACACAGCTGCTTGTATCAAACCGGCCCGATGCAATTCCGACTGAATCTTTAGACTCCAGTCTCACACCTTACAATGGGAAGTCAATATGCCTGCATCTTGCCACCAGACATCTGCTGATAAAGTGACCCATCATGTCTTGCCCTGATTACAGAAGACCTCTGTTCCTATGTCAATCACTTCATTAATTCAAACAACAGTGATTTTTTTGTAGATAACTGCAATATAGGAAGTGGCCCCATGTGGATATTGGAGTGCTACTGTATGACATTTACTTTTAAGACTTCAGAAAATTTGCCCATAAATTCTATAAAAATGATTTCAAAAGACAGATTCCAAAGACCTGTTTTCATAAGCCAGAAAATGCAATAAGCAAAAAGAAGGGTGGAAGGAAAACCACCATCTTTGATTATGCTATAGCATCCTTTCTGTTTCTTTCCCTTTCCAATCCAAAATACTTCTGTCTTAGTCAAAGCACTAAGGGAGACTAGGGTTGGAGTAATTAAAAAGCTGAATGCCTAAAATTGTGATGAGAGATGACAGATCCTCTTTATACATGGATATTTGTATCACTTCATGTGCTTTTCAAAAACAAACAAACAAAACAAAAGCCCTAGGCTTTCACCCCAAAAAAATTAACCAAAATAAATCCAAAATACATATCACCAAAAAAACCCACAAAAACCAAACCAACCAACCCCAAGCAGGTTCTACTTGTTTTTTCCCTACCAGAAAAAAAATAAATCTTGAGCACCAGTTTTGCCTGTCTTCTTGTTCTCACTGCCCATCTCCATTTCCCACCCACCTTATCTAATTCAGAAGTACTCCAAAAAGAAAATATTTAAGAAACATGCAACAATCTGCTAACCTTCGGAAAAAATAATTTGGTCTAGACTCTGCTGTGAAGGTTGGTCATCTCAATGAAATACAGAATATTAGTGGCTGTTCATTTAATTAATATTTCCCATTCAGTGAATGGATGGAGGCAAGTGTCTCAAGGCAGGTGGGGAACAACACCGTGATCTTATCAGCAAAGACTCCACATGACAGTGAGAAACATTTTAAATTTGGTCTCAAATGTCTTATTATTTTAGCCTAACAAATTCATTAAGTGTTTTTAATGCAGTATTTGTGTAATATGTATTTCCTCCTAAACTTTATGAGAGTGGATGAAGTGTTGATAAGGATCTCAAGAATTCTAACATAAAGTATGCCCCACAACATAGCCAGGCTTGATATTAGTCCAGAAAAATGCTTAGAAGAGAAGCTAAAATTCTGTATTTTGGTGTGACATGCTTATACAACAGCAATGACATTCTTACTGGGATTCAGTCCCTACACAAAAAGCAGAGAGGTGTGGACTGTCAGCAGTGTGTAGGAGCAGCTAGCTTGCATAAGAGCTCTGGGATGTGGCCAGTCGGGTCCTTGCATAGGTCTCCTGGTATTGCACCTCAGCCCAGGTTGTGGTGCTTTATTATATCTCTTAAGTAGAGGCTATGGTAGTATTTACAAAAAAGAGAATATAATTAAGCCGTTCATATGTCCAGCCCCCAGAACCCCACCCTACCCCCCCAACCCCTTTTTTCTTTCTTTTGTTCCTTCTCTTCTCAGGCTTGGGACAGAGGCTGGAAAGGGGTAATCTGTAACTTAATTTTTCTCCTCCAGCTTCTCTAAGCCCTCTCATCCTTGTAGATCTTGAATGCAAAAGCTGTTCTAAATTAACCTGATTTCACTAGAAGCCTCACGACAGAAGTAGAGAACAGAGCATCCTCTCATGCAGAGTTATTGTCCTGACCCAGCAGACCAGAAATTCTACATGTTCTGCACCCAGCCTTACATTTTGTGATAAAGCTCATCTGGGCACACACAGAGGGGATCCCAGGGAGACCACAGCAGTGGCAGGCCCCAAATAATCTTCTGCTCCAGCTACTCCCAAGCTCATCCCAGGATCTATCAACCCATCAAAGGCCCATCTCTAAAAGTCCCAGGAGAATCTCAGCCCTACCGCCCAGGCATTGACCCATCTTTTGGGCTCTGCTTAGGGGTATTTGGCACATTATGGGATGCAATGAAAAAGTATTTTGGGATTGCACAGGGGTTTTAGGAGGGATGGGGGGGGAGGAAGCACGGAAAAAGGAGGGATAAGGGAATCAAAAGGGATGATCACATGTCAGCACATGGCTTGTCAGGATGATTGTCCGGCCACCCTGCACCTGACCAGCACAGCCTGTCCTGCTTTCTCATTAAATTCTGTTTTCCTGAGGTGCAGACTCTTTATTCTGAGTGCACTTGGGTGTGTGTATTCAGGGCTTCAGCTACCAGCAACTGGCACAAGTGCAGGTCTGCAAGTGAGCATGTGATCACTAGCAAGCAGCGGGCAAGCCCTTCTTGAAAGCAGGTGAAGCACCCTGAGAGCCAGCGGGCTGTCTGTCTCCACGAGCGAGATCACAGAAGAGAAGGCTATGGACAGATCAGTAGGGTCCTAGTCAGCTGCTCTCTAGGACATAGGGCCTAGGTGTTAACCAGAGACCCACCTTGTGTTCCTGTATCTCTAATGGCAAGACCATGGGGACTTGGCTATCAAAAGGACCCAGGGGGTCCTGGAAAACTGTACATGTGCAGAGGTTTGGACCAGGAGCTAGATGGGGGCCATAGGTCCTGTGGACTCATGTGTCCAGGTGCCAGAAATGGGGGAGGCTGGTGTCCAGGGCCAGCTACCTGGTAGTCTACATGCCTAAGCCCAGAAGCTGGACAGATCTACACTGTATGTACCTTTGTGCATACATAATTATATAATTACTGCCATTAACTACCATTAATTACTACTAATTATAATTACATATATAATTTTCTGTGATATAATGATTATATTAATGTTATAACATATAATTAATATATTGGTAATATATAATTAATGGTGTGTGTATATATATATATATATAGAGAGAGAGAGGCAGACACATCTAATTATTTATGAATGTTTCACACTAAGAGACCTTGATCTTGTTTAGCCAGAGAGGAAAACAGGATGAGGCCACTGGTGCCATTTGTGTGCCTGCCTGTGTTGATCTGCATGGTCAGCAGGGTATGTATGTGTTGTATACATGAAGGGTAGTGCGTGCGTGTGTGTGTGTGCACGTGCACACACACCTACTGGGAATGCACACTCAGTCCCACCACTGGTTAGAACCAGGGGAATGGATCTGTGTCAGCCTCCCCTCCATTGGGCTATCAGACCCAGCCCCCCGACATACAGAATATATTTAGGATTTTCTATATACTCTACATGTTCTTATAACCATCCACTCTGTAAAAATAACTGGCTGTGATGTCACCCCCAAGAAATGCTTCTACTCCTGAAGTCACTGACCATTGATAAATCCTAGTCTCTTCAATGGCTGTGCTGGAGTAGACCCTCTTCTCTGTACCAGCACACGCTGTAACTCACATCTTCCACGAGGCTTGCTGGAAGACAACTACAATGTAAGTTGCTGGTATCTGTTAAAAAATTGATATCCATTAAAAAAAGATATCCATTGATATCTGAAACTTTTGAAGTGACACACTTCAAATTAGCAACTAACCGTATAGTTTACTTTGAAGGCTTTGGTCTCAACCACAAAGCATTGAAACCACAGCCCTACATTTTGTTATCAAGAAGGCTGATTGCAAGCATTGACTTTACTCTCAGCCAAGTAACCAACTACTGCTTGCTTAACTAACTAGTACCTGCCACTCATGGAAACACTGTGCCTGGGCTTCCCAGGAGGGGTTAAGATTCTGTACAGGACCGTATTTCTTCGTGCACCCTTGCTAAGAAAGTAAAGACAGCCCTCAGAACTGTTTGGCCAAAAGCAGAATAAAGTTTCATTAAGTTTTCAGACAAGCTTTCACACACTACATTCATGTCTCTTCAACATCACAGCAGAAACACAATTTCCAACCTGTATGCCAGAAAAGTAATAAAACTCCTCAGTTCCTTACCAATAATCACAGTAGTACAAAACAGCACACCAGCCATCCTAAGGACAGAGGTGAATTCTGGCTAAGAAACATTGTAACATTCAAGAGAGGGAAGAAAATATTCCCTGCTGATAAATTCTTAGGAGCTGGGTAGCACATAGTGATCATGGCAAGTAGCAAAATTCACCAGCAAGATATTAAGGAATGTCAAAACCAGTTTTCTTCCTTCTCATAATGTAGAACAGACTAAACAGTGGCAAGTCTGCTTGTGCTTTGCTGTTGTTACTTTCTCTCCAAGTGATGCAACTGGTATAGTGTTTTCCAAGTCAGATACTACTGTACTTGTATTAAGGTCATGACTAATGAAAATACTTCCTAGCTTCTAAGAAATCCAATAGCAAAACTAAGATATTTGATTGACATTTTTTACTTTTCCACCCAGGGCCATATAGTGAGAACGTAGGCAGTATAGCTACCTAACGCATACCAGTCAGTCGTTCGCATTTAATGGTTTATCTTTCAGTAAACCTTTAGCCTGAACACAGAGTCCCTCACTGCCAAACTCTGCCCTTACAAACTACAGACAGTGGTCATTTATTAAACCTCACTTGTTGCCTTCTCTAGTAAGAAATATTTATTCTCCTGGCTCTTTCATCTACTGGTCAGATTTCCTCCGATCTTTCATCAGGCTCAAGATGCAGAGATTAGAGTAAACTTTCCGCAACTACTGAAAGGCTTAAAAAGAAGCAACAGAATGGGAAATTCTGTCACAGGAAAAAAACCCAACCACACGACAACAAAGAAAATAAAACCCACCTTTAAACAGAAGAAAGTAGTGTATTGTTTTTGTAGCACAGAGATTTAGTTCCACTACAGGCACCACCAACATTAGCTACAGCTAGATTCTCCTAGATACAGCTTCAAGACTAAAAAAGAAAGAAAAAAAAAAAACCAAAAAAACCCACAAAACCACACAAATATCAGAGTTTTACTGAGTTTCTTTGTATCTCTGTTCTTGGGCTACCAGTTCCCCAAAGAAACATATATTTAAAGCCCACATGGATAAAATCCGGGAAAATTAAGTTATGGGGCATTCAGAGGCAGCCCTGCTCTTCCCAGGAAAGACAGAAAGCAGTTGCAGGTCTATGCTATTAGGAAGAAATGCTATATGGGATGACCACGTTGAAGTCCACAATCTAAACCCGTGGGAAGCATCCAGACAGAGCATAAAAGTTGCTTACTTGAAGGAATCCACTTCTTTTTAAGGAATTTAAAAGACTAAAGCCATGGTATAGACCTGTCTGAGTAAGAGTCATATGCCAAGGCAAGACTTTGTTTTGACTTGGAGGAGAAAAAGCAAAAGCAGAAGACCTGTGCACCATGGAAGGCACTGATCAGCAGAGATCACTGTGTCTCAGGCCAATGCAGCCCAGGAGGAGAGAGGAAGGGGGAAGACAAGAGGAAAAACCTCACTTGGCTGATGAAATGTCATCTCTCAGCTCTGAGTCAAGCTTCTCAGTTAAGCTCACATAGAGAAGTGACAGGCTCCTCTTCTCATTTTGCTATCTCATACCACCAGTACTATCCAGAATAAAAACTATTAAGACAGTAGTAAGGGGCTAAATTTGATACAGAACTCATGCCTTCAGTGCATGGGAAGAGAAAAAGTTACACACCTACCCGTCAAAACACTTGCATATGCATATATATATACACACACGTACATATTCAAGTCATATTTATATGACTAGAACTACAAGCAGACTCACTCACAGTTACTGTTTTGTTACCATCACATTATAGTGAATTTAAGGAAAAGGCAGACAAAAAAGTGGCCTCACCTTGAAACAGAGATTACCTCAGAAGTACTTAATTTAAGCCTGAGGACTTGCAACAGACCACTAGCACCCAGTCTAGAGCGCTGGCTATATTACAGTTTTGAGCCACCAGAAAAGCAGGTTTTAGCTCCTGGGAGCAAGCCAGGAAATGATAACAGCATCATACACTGCAAGAAGCATCCATCGCACATGACTGAACAGCTGCATTTTCCAGAAGGCACAGGATCTACCCCTCTCAAAATCCACAGGACCTGACTAGATGAGGTTTAGATCTCCCACATTTGAAACAGGCAAATCCTAAAGGAGTTTAAGTTGTCATAGCAAGTACTTTGCCTCTGGGTGTGCCTGGGACTGGCTGCATTGCTGGAGATCTGTCCCTTGGGTTTCATTCCCAGAATTACCTCAGTGCAGAGGCCTGCCTTCTTCATCTTAGAATCATAGAATCGTTTAGGTTAGAAAAGACCTTTAAGATCATAGAGTCCAACCATTAACCTAGTGCTGTCAAGTCCACTGCTAAGCCACGTCCCTAAGTGCCATATCTATGTGTCTTTTAAATACCTGCAGGGACAGTTACTCAACCACTTCCCCGGGTGACAACCCTTTTGGTGGAGAAATTTTTCCTAATATCCAACCTAAACTTCCTATCTCCTTTCTCTTGCTCAGCTGGAAGGCACAATTACCTAGCCAGAAGGACATTCTTTGAGCCCAGGAAGATCTGTTTCCTCTGACCTCACCCAGAATTTCAAACAGGGCATCACTATGGAGCAACACGCTCACACCTGTGCAGGGATAATTTCACATTATCCCTGCACAGCTGATGTAGCATTACAGTTCATGTAGACTGATTATTTTGGGTAATTATTTCCCCCCTCACTTCATGATCTATCACAACATTATCATTGTGCCTCAGCAAGACCATAATGTTCAAGCATCTTCAGACGCTGCATTGAAGAATATGACACTAAAATACAATAAGCAATCAAACTGCTTGGAAATTTGAGTTTTGGTAAGGATTTATGACTGATATTGCTAACTTCATTTCTTAAAATACAACTTCATGCTCCTGAAGGTAAGAAATCAATTGCAAAGTAGCAACCTCTGTGATGATTCTTAATCCTTGTGAGAATTTGCTTCCTAATTTTGAAAAATGGAAATACTTTTGCAGTCAGGGGTTTCAGAAGAGATGAGTCATCAGACAGTCAGTTACTAGGCAGGTGACTGATTACATGCCTGCTCAGAAACTGACCATGGACTAAGTATATGAATGAATCAGTAATATTTTATGTGCTAATGAGCTGGCACTGACTCACCAGGAACTCCACAATGTTTTATCAACACATTTATACACACACACATACGTGTATACACATTATATAGATATATACACACACAGTTATCTATATTTCATATATATAGCTTCCCTAAACTGAAAGAAAAGTTAGCAGTTAGATCCAGAATTTTCTCTTCTACCACAAATGAAAAATTTGAGAAATAAAATGACATGCAGCTTTTGCTGAAGAGGGAGATCAATTCATGCTGATAGGATGACTTTAAGCCTTGAAGAAACCAGACCAGTTGAATTTTTCCACCAGACTGCTACCAAAAAAGTGACATTTTCACAGAAGTGGAAGAACAGTGTAAGGTACTAGTGAAAGAGGAACCTAGTGAAAGAAGGACTAGCAGACATTTCTTTCAGTCACCTTCCTTCAGTTTTGGCAGGCTCTAAGAGCTACAGGTCACCTTACCAGGAAGCAGAGGCTACCGTGCGTTTCTGGAGAAGGATTCTTCTTCTGGCTGACTGAAGGGGCACAGCTCCAAATTGAACGTATCCTAGAATAACAGTGGAAAACCTGAAGCAGGCCCTGGGCACAGTACCTTCTTATCTCTTGCTTGAACAGCTTAAACCAAGTTATTTAGAAAAAAAGCAAAACACAAAAAAAGCCAAACCCGCTTTAGAAGCTTATCACTTCCCTATGGGAAATAAAACATCAGTTTGAAAGACTGGAGCTTTTCCAGTGTGTGTTTAAATCTTGAGGAGCAGGGCCTAAGCCCTTGAGTTGCAGAGTCCTAGACAGTATGCTGAGTCTGAACAGAGATCCAGCCCAAAGCCAAAACCCGTGAGGGCACGTACCAAACCTATAAAGCAGGTAGCAGATGACGGACACACATAGCTGCACTATTGGCAATTACATTATTTGTACACTGTTCTAGTACCCTACATGAATCCTTAAAGAATTTCTACAAAAAATAATAATAGAATTTGAGTTTATCACAGACTATTGGCTTGCTAAAACCTCTCCAGCAGCTTGGAAACCCCTTCAGAAAGTCAGTCATTTCACAACTGCAGTTATATATGTTCTCTAGTTCTTCAAAGATTTCACAGCCCTCGGAAGAATATCAGAGTGCTAGCTTATAGTTTAAATAAGGTAATTTCATAACTAACAGGGAAGGATGCCTGTAGCTTAGAATAAAAATGTTCATTTCTAAACTTTCATTTCAGATAGGAATAAAAAAAGACAATGCATGCCTAGGTGGCCAAGTAAGTTCTGTGGGTAGCACATCCTAATTCAACTGCAATAAAAAGCATGAAAAGGCTAACACACATTTAGCTGTATCTGCATTTCTGACAGTAATAACCCTTCATTAGGGCTCCAAGATACTGACTCCTAAGTTAATTTCAAAGCCTGGCAGACAGAGAAATAAGATGCTAACTTCAGTCCCACATGCATTCCAAGCACAACAAGTATACACAGCAAACAAAAAAACCCCAATGTTATTTCACTGAATAGCCATATCATCCGTTTTCATGGCAGAAATAAGTTTTAACTTGTATAATGTGTTTTGAAGTAACTGAAATACAAACTGCAAACAGAGCGTAGTGCTTATTCTGAAATTTTACATTTTAAAATGTTGGTTATGACAGCAAAACTCTTCACCACTAACTCTATCATTCATTATGTGCAGTCACCACAATCATAATTGCAGGGAGTTGTTTTTTAGACTAGTGAGTAACTATTTTATTGGTGTATCAGAAATAGCTTATTTTTCACATTTGTAACCAGAAGGACTCCAAATGGAAGATGAGCATCACCAGGTGGGAGGCTGGGTATAGAGAATAGAAATGTGAAAACCAGCATTAAATTTATTCTTTTCGTCAACTACCAATACAAGCTGTTTACAAGAAAACCTCATCATCTTTCTATGTCTTTCCTCACTGTCACTGAATGTTGACCTGTACATGCTCCCTCTTTCTTCACGATTCAGCTCCTACGCTTCCAGATTTATCAAGCTATCCAAGTGGCAGTGTCAACAAGAAAAACATAACAGTAGATGTATTTTTCCACAAGGATGACACAGGCGGCACCAAGGATGTACTAGTATTTGTAACTCACATTGGAGTAAAGCTGCTTGCTGTTAGCCAAGCTCTCCTGAGGACAACAAGCCCTCAAGAGACAATAGCATATTTTTGCTTAATTGACACTAGTATACTCCAAGACATATTTAACATCACAATTATTACCAAGATTTGGTAGATGGATGTAAAGCTGGGACTAAATTTCTGAGTCACCGTGGTGGCTTACATCATAGTGTAAGTTCTTCCAGTGCACTAGGTTCAAAACAGTCTGAAAATGATGATGCCTTCAGTACATGGATCTCCTTTATGGCAAACAAACCAAACATTTGCTCCCACACATCTATACAGACAGGAAACTAAATATGCAATTACCCAATTTGCAAGTGTGACACACAAATGCACATCTTTGAAGACACACCCTTTTGAGCTTCATCCTGTATTCCCCCAAATTTAATTCAGTTTCTTTCCTCCCACAGACACCTATCCTGCTTGCCAAATAAAATTCTGGAAAAAACCAAGAAATGAGTAGCACTGGTCACTCTGGCTGTTTGTGAACTGAAAAATTTTTTACTCAATTAGTGCTTTATGCAGGGTCATTTAAAAAAAAAAAAAAAAAGAAAAAAAAAAAAAGAAAGCAAAAAGGATGGCAACAGGAAGAGAAAAGTAAAAATCAACATTTTTTTCTGGGAGTCAATTACTCAGAAAAATAAAAAAAAAAAAAAAAAGAAAACAGTATTTAAGAAGAGGAAAACAAATCCAGGGAAGTAGCCCATTCAGCAATGATGTTTTAGCACTGCTGCTTATTTTAGGCATGTGAATACTGCTGGAAAGTAGTAGAGATGAGTACATTGATTCTTAAGATGTATAGTGATAAATGATCAAAAGTTTAAAAAAAAAAAAACCAAAACAACAAACCAAACACAATTCTCTTGATTATCTTCCAATATATACAGCAAGATTGAAGGAGGAGAGAAACTACCTGCAGACTAAAATTACAGTAGTATTATCTACTATACCAGCCTATCAGACATTTTAGTTTTAAGCTACTCCAGTGACTGCCAGAGATAACTGACAGAAATACCAGTATCAGGCATACAAAATAAACTAACAATTGCTGAAGTAACACCAAACTGAAACAACTGTTTTTCAACAAACTGGCTAAGGGCTAGGGCCCAAATGCAGATGACTAAAAGAAGGTGAGAAAAAGGCTGGGGCTAAACACAAACCTGTTATGTTTCATAGGAGGGTTAGGACAATATTAAAAAATAAAAGTATTTAAAAAAAAAAATCACAAATGCAGGATAATGAGAATTTAAGCTTTCCAACCCCCACCTCCCCCAAACAGGGATCATTATAAAGAGTAACTCTTTTCTTCGCACCACCTTGACTAATCTTCAGAGTTAGCAGACAGCCCTCCTGAAGGCGCAGCAAGGCCAAGCGGTGGGCGCCCTCAGGCCGAGGTCACACAAGCCTGGCCATCGCTGGAGCCTACTGCCACCTCCCTGGGGCTATTACCTACAGGCAAGGATTCGGTTACAGGACTAGCTGCTGAAGCGTCCAGCTCTTACAAACCCTGGGCCTCAATGGCACTCGAGCTGGTTCACAGAAGTGTAACCAGCTGCTGAGGTCAGGCAGGAGAGGACCCTGCCAGCAGGTCCTGCTCCCGCCTGGCTCCCCGCCACCTACCACGAGCACCTCCAGCCAGCAGACAGGCCTCAGTCGTCCCTTTACAGGAAAATCAGCAGCACTGAAGTGGTTTAGTTCATTTTTATTTGGGAAGGGTGTGCTAGGACACTTCAGCTGAACAAGAAAGCTGAAATATTTAAAGTATACAGTAAGAGAATTAACCCTAACGTTACCTGCAGCAGACTTATGCCAAGGCAAAATGCTACTAAAAGAAAAGTCAATCAAAAAGCCAGCAGGGGCATTAATCTCTGCTGCTGTAAGGGAGTAATTCTCAATGCAAGAGCTGTAGATTTACAACCATGCAGAGATTTGAACCATAGGTTTATGAACACAGAGCTTACATATCAGGGTTATCAGCTCACATCTTGAAGTGATCCTGCTGATGTTCAGCCCCAAACGCTACCTACAATCACGAAGTGACGCGTGGTCTTTCAGATTATTATTACTGTTGTTATTGTTGTTATTATTCAGTATAAGATATGGTTTGGGGAGCAGAGGCTGTAACGTTGAAGACCATCTTCTAGACACACACTAGACTGAAGTGCAGCAGTAGGCTCTCCTTCGCAATGAAGGATCCCATGCACTCACGTACCTTTAGCAAGCAACGGCAACACAACACTAGATTCTGGTCTGCAGGGACTAGTTCCAGAATATGAGAAAAATAAACCTCAAACTTCTCAAAACTCTTTGATCTTCAGGGCCCGCCTTTGAAAGAAGGCCCTAGACTTCAGGATCCATGGGGTACAGGTCCTTTAACCCCTAGACAGACCTCCCATGCTGAAACTCCAGAAAAAGGCAGGCACCACCATCAGTTCAGCCCTTCCTGCCACATGCATCCTGGATACCGTGTGATATTTACAGATCAACTATCAAACCGACAATTTAAAGAAGTCTAAGACTGTTGGAGGCTACACAGATAGCTATGATCACCTGTTGGAGCTTGACAACCTTCTTTCAAGATTTTCTATCTTCACACACACACACATATATATATAAGCAAATACAGAGAGTTTGAACCATACAATTAACTTGCATTCTGTGCAGCTTTTTTCATTTTACTACTCCCTATTCATCATGCACACATCAAAACAAATGAAGTAATAATTTCACCTGCACAAGAGCAAGTGGGTTGTGAATTGCTACCAGCAAACATCCCTGCTATCAGAGTGCTAACAGGTCAAATGGAATTTTTTGTTGCTTACCCACACGGTAGGATTTTGGAGCACGTTGAGGACTGGCTGCTGCCTCGGGACCAGGGGACCATGGGCTCCCCAGGGCCATCCCACAGCCCCAGCCAGGGAGCAGGGCAGGCTGGGGGGGCAGCCCTGGCTCTAGGCTTCAGGTACCTCCCTGGGGATGGGCTGAGACTAGGCTAGGACATCAGTCCACAGGTCAGGAACAACAGTGTCCATAGTCAGGCAGGAATGTAACAGACTCTAAGGAGCTCAGGCACGACAGGGGGCCCAGGGCCGACCTGGAGTGGAGCTTCTGGGTGATGGGAAGAGGGTGGCTCCAGGTGAGGCTTATCAAGACCATTAAGGCCTATTAGTGTCCCCAGGGCCCCAGTAAGAAGTGTTTGCATGAGGCAAAACAAGTCTTATGAATATGAGAACCATAATCCCGCAGCCTGGGGCCTTTCAGAGGTCAAAGGCACATAAAGGTTCCTGACATAAATGTTATTTTCAAAGCTCCTTTTGAGCTTCTGGGAGAAAGCAAGAGTCTTGTCGTCTTCTTCTTCATGTGTTCTTATTTCAAGGAATAGGCCAAGCAGGTAACATTACACTTAAAAGGAAATTTCTGTAGGAGAAGGATACATTTGTAATTAAACATGACACTGGATGGACATATTTCAGACACCTCGGTTTCTCAATGGATGGCATAAAGACTGAACAAGCATCTACTCTACCTGTGGTTCTCATTAGCAATCTGTATGTTCCTGAGAATTAACAACTTTATGCTGAGTTTCATGGCTCTACCAGGGAGGTTACTGAAGCCTCACCCCAATTTCAGCAGCCTAAGCATACTTAGTTGTTCCCTTTCATCAAGACACTAAGACAAATCACTGCTTCTCCTTTTTGTCTATCAATCAAATATATATTTAGCACTAGTTTTTTTCAGCTATACGAAGTTGACTGGCCTATACTTATCTTTCCAAAGAAAAACCTCCTTCAGGCAGCTCTAAAATCTGGAAGTTTAGGATATGCCAGAGGAAGACAGAAATCATAGCTTCTAAGTATTATGCCACATTAGCCGTAAGGAAAAGACAATTGTTATGGCTATTTTGTACAGACCAACTGGAAACGCAGCAGCCACAGTGCTTGCTACCACATGGCTATTTCAGGACTGCAGATGCTTGGCTCTACAAGCCTCAAGAACCAGCTGCAAAAAAGGATTCCTAGGAAAGCATTTTCTTTCTCTTCCCAGTGAGAAATCCCGTAACACAGAGACTTTGGAGGAACCAGAAAGTTAGCTGTGATGTTCTGCAGAAAGATACTGCTTTCCCTAAACTTCAAAGGACTCTGAGTTTATACTGTACCAGAAGCTGGACAGTACTTTTATACTCTGGCATTGTAAACAGAAAGTGGTGGGGAAGTTTTTCTGTAAGAAAGGCGTAAAGAGCGCTGACCCAGCCTGAAGACAGTGCACTGAAAGATCCAGGTGATGTGATGGCTGGAGCTATAAAAAGCTGCAGCCACGTGGTAGACGGGTAAAGGAAAAACATGCAAAAGCTTAATTTTTCCTTTCCTGACTGCTAGGGAAGATGGGAAGGGCAGTAAAAAAAGTCTCCCCTGGGTTATAAAAGGCTACTACGTTACTTTGTTATGCAGAAAACAAAGGTATGGTGATACTGTGGGAGAACTTGAAAACAACTATGTTATTACAATTGAGGGATTTGAAGGGTTATGGTGGTTCCAGTGCTCTATGTGGAGTGGGAAAATGAAGGAGATAAAAGTAGAGAAAAGGTATCAATGCATGTGCACTTGAAGTGCCTAAAAAGTGGTGAAGAGAGGAGGGGAGAGAAACCTCTGGCAGTTTGACTAGAAGGTAATTCCCACCATATACCTCTCTCCTTGAAGGATGGTGCCACCGCTTTAGAGGGATTAGCTCTATGATTCTTTAACTTTCTCTTTGCTCTATGGTACCTTTTATTGAGACCAATAAAAACTTGCCCTTCAAAGCTTTGGCACTGTTTGTGACAGCTCATTGGCACAAAAATGCAACCTCTACACTGATTATTTCATTCATTTCATCTCATGAAGGCACAACAATATTACTTACTGGGTTTGGAAATGACAATCCAATAAGAAATCTAAACGTAAAGAAAAGTGGTTCATGACTTTGTTTTACCTGTGCTGAAATTTAGGAATTTTGGTTTTGTTAATTATAAAATCCTTTTCATATTCACAGCTCATCAAAATTAACATTTGATTTTATGACACAGGGTTTTTCTTACTTGCTCAAAATTGCAATGAAAAATGAGTTAAGCATTTTTTTAAAGGTAAAAAGAATTAAATACTAGCTATATATTTATGGTACTTAGCTGTGAGACCCAGATTCATTTCAACAACAATTTAACTTATTTAATTTGAACTCACATGTCCCCCATGCTACATAATTACTGTCTCCCCTCTGTGACGGGACTGGAGTGTCTAATATTTTATTCCCTACCAATGATGTGAAAATCTCCACAGAGTGCATTTGTGTAATATCTCCTTTACGGATATAACAAATTTCTCTGGAAACAAAAATAATCTAACAAATTCCTTGACCATCTGATGAATACTGAGGCATATTTTTTGTGCATTGAGTTTATCCTAATGCCAAGCTAAAAAGATTAGTTTGCCCCTGTGTTGTTGAGCCAGTGGACTCTATCTACTGCTGCAGTCTCTGAAGACGAGTGCTTACAGCAGCGTGCTGAGCTTTGAAGCTAAATACCCACTATTCAGGCAACAGACAGCCTGACAGCTAAAATCACAGCTACCACCAATATGCCTAAGCTGCTGGGTAGAGGACCAGTCTTCACATATGGATGCCCCTGTACAGCAAGTTGCATGAATTTAACTTAGAACCACCCAAAAGCTTTTCTTTCTTAGTTAGCCTGGCTGTGCCTGCAAGACAAACAGGCTGCATTCAAATATTCAAAGGTATTTTCTTGGCACAGGAGAAAATGTGATGTTTTGGAATGACTTTTTAATGGACATTCTGGGACTATGTGGTTCCATGGGATTCTGGTAAAGAAGTTGTGTATATACATATATGTATGTGGACAGAAAAAGCAGAAACAGGTTATCTAATTGAAGGTAATCCTCGGAGCACACTTGCATGCCTTGCCTACTGCAAAGCACTGGGTATTGCTTGGATTACTGAAAGAACAAAATAACGATCTGTACATCTGCTGTAATTATTTGCTTTGAAGGCTGCATTTTAAATAAAAAGGGAGCTAGCGGGGACAGAGAACAGTCTATTATACCACTTGTTACTTCTTCAGCAGGAGGCCAACTCAAAATACCTTGTACATCTCCAAACTTAATAGCAGATGTGCCAAATCATCGGTTACGTTTACGGGTGATTGCTCTTACCTGGGGTCTTTAATACTTGTCACCTGCTTCAGGAAAGACCACCTGACAACATAAGGTTGAGATGTAGAGGCTTCTCAGAAGACAGGGACAGTTACACTGGCTAAGCCTGGACCTGTCCCACTGCCTGCCCCCGACAGCGGCCAAAAGGCACACACCTAGGGAAAAGTGTGCAGCCAGAGCTGAGTGGGGAGCAATCCCTACCTGTAACACGCATACAGACTTCAAAGACTCAGCTCAGACATGCTTCCTGAGCAACAGATAATTAATATTTAATAACGGAGGATAGAGTTCTCTTCCACAAATTTGTCCAGTCTCCCCTTTAACCTATGTAAAACATTAAGGATCAATAACATTTTCTGGCAGGGATTTCTACTACTTAACAAGTAGTTTTGAACCTAAGTACTGGTAGTTTCCGATGTCCCCTATTTCTGCATCAGAGGGGTCACTAAGCAATCAAACCTCGCTCACATAGTCTGTGACACTTGAAATATTACATGTGAGGTCTGCTTCTCATAAGCTCTCTCCCAGCCTGAAGAGTTGAAGCCTATTGGGTGATTTCTCATACAGAAGTCATTACATACCTCTGACCTTTTTTCCTTCAGTTTTATTATGTCTTTTGGAGGTAGGTTTGGGGGAGGAATAAGTGGGAAAGAGGAGTGCAGCGGGTGAAGCAATACCTTAGCTGTACACAATGTGCCAGATATAGGTGCACTATGGATTTATGCAGTGATCCAGTGCTGTCTGTTCTGAACTCTGACCATTGCTGTGCATTGAGCTGACAATAATAAGAGGTGACTATAACAATGTCTATGTGCTGTCCCTCAGAAATATGGGAAGAAAACCATTTCTGTGTGTGCAAGATTGCAGTTGTTCTCTCTGCCTGCCCCTTGAGCACTACTTCGTAGCTGTCTACACAGAATATCAACTGTTCTGTACCCTGAGCTTCTGCAACTCTTTACAGTCTGCTTTGGTTATTACACCCTGAACACCACAGTATCAGCAGCAAAACAATTAAATGAGTAGAAAGGGTAGCTTTTCTGTAATATTGGTACTGGTCAATAGTCTGGGTGTCAAACTACTTACTGTCAAGTATGCTCAACCCTGCACATATACAAGAAGCCTAATTAAATACTTTTGGTCTCCTGACCACTTCTAAGTTTTTAAGTACACCGAAGCATAAGAAATGCTGTGCCCACTTCTGTTCATGCTGGAAGTTGCGTGTTCCTACATGAATACAGCAACAAAGAGGCTTTGACTCAAGGGCTTCATTTCCCTTCCTTTCAGTAAAAATGTAGGCAGCACTTTAGATCCTGACTAATTTTTTTCCAACCAAAACACCCCCTCTTGTGTATATCATAGTTGTGAACAGAGCCATATGAACAGTGATTGTTAATACATAAACTTCTCCAAGTTGAGCTTGTAAGCTTGCTGGTTTATGGTTATCAAATCACTGCACAGTTTGTAAGTCCTGGTCCTGTCTATCTTAGAGAGTCACAGAGCCAAGAAAACTGGATTTTTAAATAAGTATTTTCAACCAGTAATAAAAGACGATTATTAGTTCAAGATCCTAATGAATGTATGTGCCCCCTGAAATGCAAAGCTAACATCCTACACAATGAGCCCTGCTGGGACAGAATCAGCACTGGAAAACACTTAAAACATGTGCTGTGAAACCTCAAGAATTTTGTCGTTTTATTACAGGCAGAAATTACACATGGTAGGCATTCACTGTGAGTTAATGAACGGAATTAAGCTCTCTAATCTTCACTCAGGAAACATGCAGTTGTTCCATCTCAGTTCACATGGTTAGCTTTCACTGTTATGTACTAAGCCTTACATCTGCAGGCAGTTTTTGACTGCTAGATGTTGCTACTCCAGAGACAAAAGTTTTAATTTTCACACACTGATTGCTTTGAAAAGGTTTTCTTAAGCAGCTTGATGGAAATAGTCTCATGGACGCTTCTTCAGGTGTCTGATAAGACAGATGTATATTAACATCTCTAGACATACACCAGAGGGAATAACCTCTCCTCTATCTAGCTAATCTGTTGCACTCAAATAACAACAAATGTTGCAACAATGATGCTGTCTTCCTATGTATTTTCTAAAAAGCACAGTATCATACAGCATCAAAGGCATCTTCATGCATAGTTTGACTCTACTTTTAACTCCAGAAAAAGTGCAATTGAATTTGAGCACAATATTAATGCTCTAGCATGGTCCATATTAAAAGGTGTTTGTAAAAATGGGGTATAATCAGTTGGGAAAGTCAACAATCACGTTGTCATTGCACCACTTATTAGCCAGTATGCTGTGGTTTTTACTCCCCTGTTTTTTCCAGTCTACTGTTAGGTTTGATCTTATTTCTTTGCACCACTGCAAAAACAAGGGTCCAGCAGAGTTTCATGCAGATCTTGCTGAACAAATAAAACTGTTCCTTGTATGCAGGAAACATGAGAAAATGGTGCTACCTACCTGAACCGAGGCAACTGTAGCCATAGCGGACTTAAGTGACTTAATGGCCATGTGGCACACACTAGAGATGGCTATACAAATAACTGTTAAGTAAATTAACTTTGAGTCCTGGGGCTTTTAAGCTGCAAATTTTCCAGCCCAAGGAAACAAAACAAAACAAAACAAAACACTGCATATGGACACCATTAGGAAACACCAAGGAGCATGGGAAAAAAATTAACTCTTCTTCATACCTCCTCTTTAAGAGGTCAGATGTAAGGGAGTCAGACATAGCGGAATAACCTGCAATCAGAATTTAAGGCAATAGCTTTTCACCTTATAACTGCATGATTTAAGTGGCAGCATGGAAACCCCTGTTTCTTACATCCTAGCTGTACTGTCAGTCTCAGATATATTGAACTGAAGCAATATCTCAGCATCAATATTTTGGTTAACCTAGGGGAGATCCTGCAATAGAAATATTGACAGTAGTAACTGCGGTATAGTGGTGACTTCTGACCTCTGACAAGACGAATCCTCTCTGTCTTCCTAAGTGAGACCGGTGGAGGCAACGCTTAGAACTTGATTCCACAGCACACCTTACTTCTAATATGCAGGTCAAAGATCAACTTGGTTAAAAAAATACAGTGAAAATATGCACTCTTCTCTGTGCAACAGAACTACTGCATATCACTTGTCCTCCAAATCAAAAGACAGATAAGCCAAGCACTGCCTTTCCCATTGCAGTCACCTTCACAGATTCCTCCTCTCATGTCACTGTTACACAGGTAGTTGCCCAAAGGACAAATCACTGCAGTCCATGTGAGGAATGAGGGGAAACGCACTGCTTGCTTATTTCCCTCAAACTCACCAACAAAAGGACTGCTGCGACTTTTATCAATTATTTATGTCGCTGCCATTTCTTCTACTGCTCTCTACTCCCAAGGTAATACCTCTCTCTCTGGACCAAACTCCATCTTCAATTATTCATTCAATTGGGCAAAATTTTTCACTTGCTCATTTAAGAGCTGGTTTTTTGTTTGACTTGAACTGGTGGAACAGCAGCAATTTGTAGATTAGATAATACTGAGTTTGGAAGTCAGCCAAGAGCTATAGGTTGACCTGCAAAGTAAATCACCTAGACTTGGCAAGGAGGCTGGAGTAAATAATATTGCAATGACTGTCATGGGCTTGGCATCATATCGTAATCATGCTAGCCTGGTCCATGTGAACAGTGGCACTCACAACAACTGGGTAAGTAGCACTGCTGAAGTACCTGTGCAATTTGCAGATTCCTAACTTACAGTGACCCCTGTATATCCAATACAGCATATAAATCCCAGATAACCACACAAGCAACAAGCAAAACACACAAATAAACAGGCCTAGTCAGCTCCCTGTGCTAAGACTCCAAGCAACAAATTTGGCTTGAGTTCACTCTTTCATCTTCAGAAGATTTTGCTAAGAAACACAATTAAAACAAAATCAGCTTTTCTAAAATTAGCTCTACAGACATGTGCCCCACCAGTACTACAGATGCAGGGTACTCTGAGTTACCACAGAAGCTACAGAAAGGGAGGAAGATTTTAGGTTCATTTCAAGCCCACAAAAAACTCTACATCATCTCTGGAAATCTCTCTCTTTGAGTCTCTAAATTTTATAGTGAACCTGTTAAGGTGTTCAGGACTCAGAAACAGTATTTGTCCCTCTTTTTAGAAGTTATGCATGATGTCTTTAATATAATGAAGAAATACGCTTATAAAAAATGCTCAGAATTAACTTCTCACTCTTCCTTTCCTATTCTTTGCAGCTTGAAAAATCTTGTTATTCATTTTGTCTCCCATTTTCACTAAATAACACATTAAGACAACCAATTTTAGAACCTGAAAGTTCTGAAATGAGAGGGAAAACCACCAAGAAGGCTAATTACTGTCATTACACAGACAGTTGTTGTGCACTGATTAATTATGGAGATAACAGTTATAGTACCATGCCTAAGGCTGAATCAAGTATTTGGCTTCAAAAGTGTGGATTTTTTACATAAGGTTTCCTAAAGTTTAATATTTATTTAATATACAAGCAAGTCTTGCTTACATTCAGATTATAACCTGGAAACTGTGTTGAAGTCTCACTGTCTTTCTCAGAGTTTTTCTCCTTGGTGGATGGAGAACAAAACACATTTTTCTGTCTTCTGGTCCACTCTGCATCATCTTATCTCTACTGAGCAGAAGTTTTCCCATCAGACAGGCAACAGAGTCCTATGGTAATGTACCAGAAGGGCTTAAACTCTTTTTTGTGATGATAAACTGTATCCCCACCTTAGATTCACTGCACCCTGGCAACATGCATTTCCCAATGTTAAACACTTTGATAAATTGGTCAGATAACACATACTTACTAGGAATACTTAGAGGACACACAGCTCTGTTGACAGCATTACTACTACGACCCAATGATTCAGTATTTGGAAAAGACCAATTACAAGATGAGGGAAGGCTGGTTGAAACCGAAGCTGAGGTAGGTAAAATGGTAGTCACACCACGGCTCAGCAGTCTTGTTTTAACAGACCATCTGCAACTTCTGGCTGACAGCTGGAGTAGGTCACTCTTCCTTTCTGACTTCGTGGGTATCTCCTGGGGAGAGGAAGGAGGGGGCCAGGGAGGAAGAAGTGCTGGCTGTGTAGAAGACAAAAGGTCTCATATTCAGTCTGTTAAATAAATATCCAACACAAACCTCATCTCCACTTCTTTGCTTTATCTCTTCTAGAAAACTGCATGTAATAATTAAAAATGAGTGAAAGAAACACCCACAGGGCAATCAGCTGCATTTCTGCCTCCACAAGGTGGGAGGAAAAAACCATAACAGATGTTAGGTGGTCTTGTAGAAGGTTATGAAGAGACTGTAGAAATGTAGGGAGACATGCAAAGGCACAGAATACAGAAGAACAAGACAAATCAATTCTAATGCTCACTAAGTGGTCCAGATTCAAATAAAACAACTATTTCAATCATCAGTTCTACAACAAAGCAATGTTAGCCAGAAATCAAATGCAGAGGGACTTTAGGTCTGTTGCAGAGGATGAGTAAAGCCAAAACAGGCATGTGTTTTAAATTCACATCTGTTGAATTGCTTCTACTTCACACAGGTTTAGTTCCAATAGACCTGTGTATCTCAGAGTTTTTAATAAATTGTTCATATCACTGTTACTTTAAAGTTATTTTTGTCATTAATTTGCCATGTAACTAAAATTAGAAAAAGCCAATGTGTTGGATGCAGCTAGCATACCCATGAAATCTTACTGCAGGCAACACTTTGTTTAGCTTCTGCATGCACCAAAGATTACTGATGGACATTTTGCATTCCATGTTGAGGAGAGAACATTTTGTATTAATTACATTTTCATCAATTAACCATTGCTCTGACTTCAGTGGATTTATTCTCAGGAAGCATTTGTCTGTAAGGCCTTTCAGTGCTGCTGTTTCAGCTGCCCGTTTGAACAGCATTCCCCTGGGAAAAGCTCAAAAGACAGTCTCTTCTTCTCCTTTTAATTTCATTCTGTAAATTTAATTCCAGTTATTACGGGCATTGACAATAGCCTTTCTATGCTGTTTGTTTATAGAAAGTGATATCATTCCCTTTGAAAAAACAGGAGGAGGAATCTGTGGAAATAAATGCGCCATGGCAGGGGACCACTTTGGAGTAAGGCTCCTTCACACAGGGCGAGCAGCTGTACAGGGAGCTCGCTGAGGGACCAAGTCCTTTGCAACTGCAAACCACCAGCAGGAAGCAGCCTCTGTGTAAGGAAGTGATTAGGTATTTATATCCTTCACTGTGGCCAGTAAACAGAATTAGTGTGACTTGGACAAAGTTTTAATTATACAGGAGCTTAATGATCTAAGCTGTTGTGGGAGGAGAGCGTGGGGGAAGAGAATGAAGGGTCAACAAAGTGCATCTGTCTGTTTTCTCTCCTTCTCTCTTCAGAAATGGCATTCACAGAGCTATTTTTATTGGGTTTTTCAAGGTGTTTTTTTCCCTCGTAGTCCAAGGAATATTAGATTCATGACTGGCTCTTGAAGAAGTGAAAAGCAAGGAGATGCTGTGTCATATTTCTAAGTACAACTCCTTACCAGCATGTAAGTCACTAAGCTTAAAACACCAGCAACCTCATTTCTCAGCATACATGCTCAAACCTGCTAGGCAGGTGAGAAAAATCCTTTCTGAATGGCACCTGCCCACACTCTGTGAGTTGACAGAATTACTCTGCTGCCTTGACCAACAGCACAACTTGAGTTTCTTAGTGAAGAACCAGCACTGATTCTATAACTGGCTGCTCTAATTAGAAATCTCTGGGAGGGTGGGTCAGTTCCTACCTGTCTGAAAGGAAATTAATCTCCTGCATACTTAACTTCAGGAACTGTAATCAGATTTACATTTGACTCCTTATTTTTCTTACAATCTCCCAAATTGGAATCCACCCTTAGCAAACTGTATTGAATATTACTGTTTCATTCCAGCTACCAAAAATCTCTGAAAAACATGCAGGTTCAGCCTGTTGTTTTGAACATTTTGATCCTTTCTGATTTTCTTTTGCATGGAGAAAATGCTCCTTGAAAATGTCCAACACTTATCTTGCCTAGGGATTCTCCTCAGCTCAGCTGTTGCAGCTAGCAGGGCAGAGAAAGAAGACTTGCACTATAAAACTCATGTTTTGCATTTCTAAATGCATTTAGTCATGGCTAAGGCCTTGGCTGGTCTTCCTAGGCAAATAAAGGGTCTGTACAGGTTCAGATCTAACTAAAACCTACTTGCAGGGATTTCATTAACCCCTGCCATTCATTTTTAGGCTGGAAATAAGTATAGATAAGTGGCATGCAGGCTAACATCCGTAAACCCAGAGACTTCTGATTTTAGTCACAAATACTAATATTTCCCGTTTTCGTCTTTAAGTGTTAATTGCTACACTGGCCTCCCAACATGACTCCGAACTGACAGAATACACATCACTGTCATAAACAAAAAATAGGGCCACCACATTAAAAAAATCAGGGCCCTGGCATACACTACTTCAATAAAAATAGAAACATTTTTATGCAAGTAGTTTGCAGTCCCCTAGAAGAAAGGCAAAGGGAGTTAACATCATTATCCCTCTAGTGATGCTGAAAAGCACCTTAATGGTAAAGATGATGTGAAACGTGACTGACAAACAAAGATCCTATTTTCTTTTACACACAGACTGAGTATTCAGATGACTTCTAGAAAGAGAAGTACCGCACAAGAAATTGTGATTTACTACCATTCTCTTCCTCCAGTGGGGCTCATTATGATTTTGACTAACAAGCCTCCCTGTCAGCAGCGGTAAACCCCTACTCTGTCAGCTCAGTTGCCACCCACCTAACCAAAGCACAATCCTTCAATCAATCAACTCCGTCAGGATAGAGCACCAAGTTAACAGGTGGAGGGGGATTTGAGTCATATCAATTTGCACCATGAATGCTCAGTTAGAGAAATCTCCAATCAGAACTGAATTACAGGCTCCTGTGTTGGTCACCTGTGCTTGTGCTGAGCGGACACACAGTTAAGTACTTCAAGTGATATACAGAGCACAGGTATGTAGAGAGGCATTGATGCATAGCTCAGGTAAAAGTTACACAGTTTGAACACCTGCAGATTACAAAGCAGCTATTCAAACATTCAAACTATTAAATGCTCCTCACCCTGTGCTGAGACTGCAGAGCACAGCTTCATGGTTCCTACACTGCTATTGAAATCAATTTATCAAAGGTTTGGCTTTCTTCTCAAAATGGATGCTACTAGTTTTCAGCTTAATTAGTAATATCAGCCTATATGGTTAAAGCAACCTCAAACTGAAGTTACCTTTTTTTAGTGTAAAGAGGTTGATAAGGCAAAATAAACTATCGATACTATCAAGCAGATAGTATTAAGTGGATAATTCTGTGCTCCTACTCCCATTTAACGGATAATCAGCTGGATTCAAGTTTCAAGTGAAGAAAAAATCAGGTTACCACACTGGAAATCCCAGCCCAATACATCATCATCTGTGAGTCAGATACCATAGAAACCCATGTCTTGTTCAGTGTGATGAGGCTTGGCACAGCAAAACCCTGTTTCTCTATGCCCAAAGATAAAAATGTGAAATACCTAAAATTAATCACAGAGAGGTTTGTTCTGCAAGAAGTTACATATCATTTTGGACCAAACTTCTGCAATTTGTCACTCAAAACTAGACACCTACTGCAATTAAATCAGCTTTTCTTTAGGCTGTGCTGTTGATAAATGTAATTTGTGAATCTGCTGAAGTACTGTTTCTGCAGATTCCAATTTCTTCATAAACAGTGACAGCAATTGAATGGATCATCACTAACCTAGAATAAATTTCACACTGAGAAGCAGTTTTTCAACAAAAAGAAATTCTATAAAAAGCACATGATTTACAGGTTACCTCTTCTCATAATGCAGAGGTATATATTCTTGAAAATGTTTTAATACATATTTACACAGCAGCCACCCAACAGAAAATAGTGTTGTCATTCAGATGTCAATTATTCTCTTAACACCACAGTAAAAAAAATAATCCAAACCTGAAATTCTTTCATTCCTGACAAGCTCATGTAAGACCATGCATTGGCACATGCGTAGGGGTTATGCACTGTCTAACTCTACCATGCCTACCAATCAATGCATCAAGGACAGTGTTTTCAGAAATTTCATTCTTACATGTAAAACTACTAGTTCAAATCTGGAGGGCAATGCTTCAACACAGTCAGCAATGTGTATATCTGGGATTTACTGTGTTTCAGGACTTCCAATCAACTTCAGTGAATGACAGTTTAAAAGGCTGCAGTCACATGGTAAAACACTACGAGACAGCTGGAGAGCTACAGAACGGAATGCTTCCTAATGTGGAAAAAAATTTTATAAACAGAAAATCCCAAAGTGAGTTATTTAATTCTGCAATAGTAAGCAGCTCTTGACCAATATTTCCAAACTATCAATATGCAGTCAGAATGAAGGCTTTAACTAAGACATTTGTAAAGTTCTAGACCATCACTCAAATGCAAACAATATCTATTGAATTATGTGTAAAACAAAACATATTTGTGTGTTCTGTGGCTTCCGGTTAAAATACTTGTACATGTACCCACTTCATGGTCCAGCAGTGTGACGGAACACAGACAACTTTACTTATTTTAAATTAAATTTAAAATAATAGTTAGTAGTAGGAGAGAAAGTTTATTGAGCAGAAACCAGCATTTACTTATAAACGACGTTTTAAACATGCAAAGCTGTTCAAGAAGCTTAAAAAATAGCACAGAGATTCACTCAACTCTGAATGTTGAATAAGGAAGAAAAACCAAAGGCCATTTGAAGAGAGCACCTCTGCTATTTCCCACTACAATTATGCTATTTGCAATGAAGTGAAAAACGGCAGTACATAGTAAGATAGGAGACTTAGAAAACATGACTATGCTTTCAGAATCCCAATCAGAATGGTTTTAGCCAGCATTTTTAAAACATGAAATAGAGATTAAAAGTAGGCCAATGTAAAGATAACCTGTTCTTTTTGACTTCTCATCCTATGTATGTGTTTTTCAGAAAGAAGTAATTTCTTTAGTTTCAGGAGTCTTACCATGACACTTCAAATGAAAACCATCATTGCTTTTCAGCAGAACAGATCTGACAACATTTAGTATTTGACTTCTTTCCTTTACAGAAACTGTTCATCAAAGTGAAACCTCACTCTCCTAAACTATTTACTCCCAACAACACACAAGAAGTTGCTTTAACTCTCTGCTAAGCCCAACTGACATGCAGGGCCAGACACCCAGAGCCAACAGGAACGAAGGAATGTGACACAGGTTAAAACACAAAACAGAGAAAGAGGGTAGCATAAGAAAGAGGACATCATCAGGAGCAGGGCTTGGTTCTGGAGAAGGAGCACCCAGTCAGATCATCCCGAGTTAAAGCCAGTAAAACATTAAGATACAAGCTACCATTAGACTATGCGCTATCAATGCCACAGCACACTTCGTTGCATTGCAAGGGATTCACAGGATCCAGGAGGTTGTTCGGCACATGAAGTGTCTTAAAATGCAGGATTTTTCCATTATTTTTCCATTAAGTTGAGGGAGTTCTGGAAACTAGTAGAGTCAAGTCAGGAGGACAGAAATCACCATGAGTATTACCCTTATAGTGTGGGTCTTTTGATGTCAACGGAACAGTATTTTCCAGGGAAGGAGTTTCAGACAGTTAGTCATTGGTGATAGTGCAGGATAACAGGCTAATTACAGCACTATTTCTGGACAACAACTTTCCAGCTCCTTGTAGAACACTATAATGAGACAGCTGGTGTCCTTTTTAAGGTACACACGATGACAGAGGATAACTGTTTTGTGCTGTCCCTGCAAGCACAACAAATATCACCAGTGCCTTGGAAACCCTAGTTAAGAAAGGAACAGACTAAATTTCTGTTCAGAGGATAAATGGTAATCTTACAACATTTAAAGAGTTTCATGATTGGCAATCCACATTCCCAGCATGAATCCTTGCTTTTGACAATTATGCCTTTGACAATTTCACAATATAAGAGAAAAAATGGAAGCTGGGAAAAAATGAACACAATATGCTTCACAACTCATTGCCAAGTCAGGTACTCATCCAACTGCAGAGTTAACTCACTAAAAGTAATAAACCAGCAAAACTTCACAAATAAAAAGATGAATCATTGTATTTTAACACTTAGCAGCATCAAAAGGAGACCATTTGGACTTTGATTCAGTTAAAGAATTCAGACATTTGTGTAGGATCTTCATTAACCTCAATGATATATAAAGTACCATACAAGATACGCACTAAAGTGCCTTATTGAAACTGGAAACCTAAGTCCTGACAAGTTAAAATTTGCTTCTCTTCCCCAGGAGCTCCTCAGCACCTCTTGCAACCCCTTTTTCCAGCTCCACACTGCTTTTTTATACTAGTTCTCCACCGACTACTTACTCACAGGTTTCTATCAGGTTCATGGCTGTACAACACCCTGAAGGTAGGGTGTAAGCTGAAGTATGTGCATATCAGTCAAACACTAATGTTATTTTAAACTCATTGTACAGCTATTACCACACAAGGATCAGGAGGCCAGCCAGCAAAAGATAAGAAAATGTCACATGGGGTTTCATATAAACCTTCAATTTCAAGTACAAAAAAATCCACAAAACTGCTTGGCTCACATCTACAGAAATGTGAACCTGTTTACAGAAGGTTTTGACCTGACTCATGGAGAGCATTCATCCACCAGTAAGCCCAGGTTTTTCCACTTCAGCTGCTCGCAACTCAACTTGAAACTTCTTATCAAGAGAAACAGGAGTTTCTCCCATTCCTCTGTGACACATTCCATCAGCAGCTCAGGGCCACAGTTAATGTCTTAACTTTATAGCATGAAACACTCTCCTCTTCAGTCCTGCCAGGAAATCTTCAGACAGAGGAGTCAAGATTCCTCCTCGCCTTCTGCCTACCCGCTCACTGTAAGATGACAGCAATTCTGCTTTTTCCTCTGCACACACACCTCCCTCATGAATTTTAAGAGGTTTTTAAGAAACAAGAAGCATCCAAACTAAATAAAAAGTGTAGTCTTTGCTCTCCAGACTGTAGGATTTGGCTTTCATAAGTCATCTTCAATTCACAATGAAAACCCTTATCTATACCTGTTTTTTCTACTTGTGACGTTTAAGGAATGTTAGCAGCATGACAAAACCAGTCTTTAATTAAAATGCATCACAAATCCCTAAAATGAAGCAGTTACTTGTCTTTGGGGAGGAGGGGCTTTGTTGAGAATACAGTATATTAAAAGAAGAATGTCTTATCTGTGTCATTTTAATATACTGGTGGCTCCATTATGGAAGAAGGGGCACCCAGGATAAGAAAGAAATAATGCAAAGTAATTTCCTTTATATATTCTGCAGCACGTTACAGAATAGCTGCAGTCTTTCAGGCCCCTGAGTGCACTAATCTGCCTTAAATTCCTGTGACCAGCCTCACCTGAGGCTGCTCCCATACCCTTGGGCCCAGGAGCTCTACTCAATCTCACCCCTAGGCCTTCACTCTTTGGCCTGGGCTGTGGTAGAGGAGTGCTGATCTCCACGGCGGTATCTGGTCATGGAAGCCCCTTAACCTAGGCCCTGACCACAGATTGGCTTCCTGGCTTGACCTCAGCCTAGACTTTGCATGGACCTGCTGGGAGATCACTGGACCTAGTCCTAACCCTGATTTATGGATTGACTTCCTGGCTTGACCTTCAATCTGCCTCATAGCCATGATATTGTCTCATGATCCAAACTCTTGGTAGGACCTGGTCACTATCTCCAGATCTGCCTGGCTGATGTGGGTACCAGAGAATGGGCCCTGGCCAGTGAGGCCCCTGTCCTGCTAGTCCAGGCATCAGCCTTGGTTTCCATCTCTCCATCCCTTAGCAAGCAGCCCTGATCTTGACAAAGTCTGTGTGCATGGGGTGATCAGTAGGTGCAATGCCTAATTTTAGAAAGGCAATCAAAAGACTATTTACTCTCTTTTGGGAGAGAAAAGGACAGGGACTAAGAGGCCTTTGTCCACATATTTCCATTGTTTCTTCTGTTTCCTTCCCATGCCTAGAGAGAACATTGTCGAGTTTAACATTCCCAATTTATCACATGTCTAATCTTTCTGCATATTAAACATGTTTGGCTTAATTTTTTGAAGACAGCAGCCATCTGAAACGCTAAGTAAAATGAACCTCAGAAGGTCATGACACTGAAAGTCACACTTGTTCATGTTGGGTTCAATGCCCAGTTCAATGCCCAAACTCTGGTTTAGTCAAAGACCATTTCCCACAATTCAATAAAGATAGCTTGCTATAGATTGCACATCTTTGGCTGACCCAGTCCTGGGATTAGATCTTTCTGCCCTGTACAAGGATTAAAACAAATTCTTTTACTAACCACTCCACTGGAAAAGAAAAGCAACAGATGAGAATTACCCAGAATGTAACTTAAATATAGAAGCTGAAAAAAAGTAATAGGTATGTAGTTGTTTTTACATGAAGCTATGGTCTTAGCTATTTTTCACATCTGTTGTTGCAAAAGTGCACAAAAATTAGGGAGAGATGTCTCCTTCACAAATGAAGAGAATAGCATCATGAGAATCAAAATAAATAGAATTAATATGCAAATAATTCCAGAGGAGAATTAGTGAACAATTTCTTCCAAAATACTGAAGGAAGAGTTACTTCGACACCACTTCAAGGATCATTTCTTATAACCAGAAGTACGATTTTCATAATATGTCAGATCATCAGTCACTGTCTTACAATTGTCAAAAGACCTTGACTTGTACAAAATGCCAGTATGGGAGTTTTATGTAAGGGACATGAATCTGACAACTAGGTTAACACTAAAATAAGGATTTTTTTTTTTTTTTTTAATTTGGAGCTATAATGGGTTCCTGAAAAAGAAAACAATTATAATTTTTGGAAGTACATTTCAGGTTGCATTCAAGAAGTGGACTGACTTATGATGCAATCACATAAAAGTGAGTCAAACTTTTTTGAACTGGTTTACCCTTTCCTAAGAGGAGATTGTAATGGCTACCTGTTTATGGAGTTTATAGTGGGCCTTGTTAGACAACTTAAGAAAGTGCTTTCCAACACTTGCATAAGAGTTGGACAAACGCAATGTATTGTTCACTACAACCTTAAAACAAAGGTCTTCCTTATGGGGGGGGGGGGGGGGGGGGGGGAGTGGTGGGAACAGAAAAATCCCAAACAAAAACTTCTACCCAGATGAATTATGCAAACTACACTGCAAGATAATGAACATTAACTTCACAAAAAAACCCCACCAGCTATATGCAGCCAATCTACATAACAAACTATTGATTTTAAAGTAGAGATACTTCATTGTTTTAAAGCAGTTATGGAGATTGTTTTGCAAATGTATTGCTTTTTAGATCAATGACCTCTATTTCTTTTTACCCTCAGGTTGTGAAGATCATTACAGAAATAAAAAATATTATTTTCTACAATCTATCCTGCACTAATTTAAACTTGGTTACACAATTTGATGAAGTCACAGTCCTGTTTTCCAAAAGAAGGCAGGAAAGACCTGACCACAGCAGAAAGAATCTTGGGACATAAGGGGGAACAGGGGCAACATAATTACCAACTACTTAACTACTGCAAGAAAAACAGTAGTGAAGATCATGTTGAGAGAAAGAAACAAGGCTTCTGTTTACCGATGAAGGACAGAGTCATCTTCTGTTTCTTGTGTAATCTGTCAAGAAATATTTGATCTGGCCAAGAACCAGCAGCAGAAGAACAAATACCACTACTGATCAGTATCAAATCACCTTTTAGACCTAGACTAAACTTAGAATGAGACTTCTTGCATAAAAATATCTGAAAACATAAGACCATATCTCTCTAAACATTGAAACACTGGTGTTCTTTTCATCACACTGCCAAAGGAACTTAAAGAAATTAAATTGCAAGCAGCACATCTTTAGGACACACTTCTTAATCCAAATTACCCCTACTATAAACCTGGAGCTCCTGTTCAGACTCTATTTTCATCCCTGTAAGTTATCTGCCTCCTGTTCTGCTATCATATAATTCTGTTTTTTCATACTGCTGCTGGTGCAGTATGAGAAATATCTTTTGATGTTCTTGGCTTGACTCCACCATTTTCAAGATTCTAAACAGACGAAAGTTTTGTCTGGCACTGTAAGGCAAATGGCCATGCTATGTAACTAGCAAGTTAGCCAACATCTCTCCCTTTTAACACTCTTTCCTCAGTTGCCGTAAGACTTAAGCTACATCTTCCATATTGGGTTCTTCCTCAACCTGCATACCTTTGCAGTTTAGATTGAATCAGAGTCAATTCTATAATTTCTAAGAAGTGGGAAGTGTCTTTCCTCTTGATTTACCAAAAGAAAGAAAACTATTCCTTCTTGAAAATCATACTCAACACTTTCCAGCAAGATTTGAGGTCTGCTGTCTGCTGGGTTGGGGCTATAGTCACAGGAGTAAAAGGAATGCACTTACAACCCCTATGAAATCCAGACAAAATACAAGCCTTTGTACTAGTCATAATCTATGCATTCAGACCATACCACTTAACTGTAAAACTCCTATCTCCCCAAAGATTTTATCTGTACTATGTACAATGAGCTTTTCACAGACACATCTAGTGATTCTATTTATTTCCTGGAAATAAGAATGATGAGCAGTCAGAAGATGCAGTTGCAGGGAAAATCACGCTGAGGTTGAGTGTTCTTGCTTCAGGCAACTGAATACCGGTGCCGGAAAAAGAAATTACGTGCCCATCTCTGACACAGCCCCCATGGGATGCAGGACATTCATCCAAGACAGACATTTCAAAAGTGTTAATTCCAGGCACTCACAGTAGACCCTTCAGTCTGTCTTAAAAATGCTCAGCATACAGAGCTACGAATAAAGTTGTAGAAGGGGAGCTGTTCTTTGAACATATTGTGCAGTACAGATGGGCTCTTTAACATTCAGGTTTTGGGCATCTCAGACCAGGTACTCCAAGTTACCAAGGAGTTTTGACTTTAATTTCTCTGTGTTTTGATTATCACCTTTAAAGTTAGAACAATGCCCTCTGTGCAAGTCATACAAGTATCTATGAGAACTAATGTTTGTGGAACAGAGACTGTTCAAAGTACAAAACAGAAATGTTCACAAAGGTCCTGCCAGCAAGTATGGCACAGTCTGCTGCAAATGGAGTCTAGCATTATGAATGGAATGGGAATAAGAGAACCTCGGGCATCTATTTGACAGCTTCTCGTGAGCCGTGAATTGCCCAGACACACCTCAACATCTCTCTGCATGTCCAAGACCCTCCTACCTGCTAATGGCCACTGGAAGACATAGCTGACTCCCCAGGATGCTCTCACAGGAGTGTGAGGAGATAGCAAAGTGTGTTAATACACTCAGATACCTCCAAG
Source organism: Falco naumanni (assembly GCF_017639655.2). NCBI lineage: Eukaryota > Metazoa > Chordata > Aves > Falconiformes > Falconidae > Falco > Falco naumanni. Next base: position 110,343,311 of record NC_054056.1, on the reverse strand, counting down.
GGTCATGTCCCATAATTTGTCAGATTATTGAAGAACTCCTTGCCTCAATGAGGGATTTACAATTTTTTATGACTTACTGGCTTTCTTTCTTCCAAAAAAGAAATTACTTTCTGTGTGAAAAGTGTTTTACTGTGGCCATTATGTGTCAATGTATATGAACAAAATATGTGATCCAGTCAACAATACATGTTAAATACACACAGTTTTCATTACTGCCTCAAACACAATGGTATTTAACCACTTGGGGATCATAGCAGTCTTGGGAGGGCTGATCCTCAATCTTGCCACAGAATGAAAAATAGGATGTGGTGATCTAATTAAAGACTGCATTGATGGACACAATCAAGGAACCAAACTAGAACTGTAGACAGGAATGGAAAAAGGCTGTCTGGACAGTCCCTCACTTCTATTCCTACCCCAATGACTTCACTTACTGTAACGTTTCTAACAGTTTAACTACCATACACTTTCACAAAAAAAAAATCACAGGGGTCAGAGGAACCAAAAATGACAAATAATAGATTATGCTGGATGTTTTCACTTTGTCATCATAAAGGCTCAAGACAATAAGGATCCTCTTCCTGACAAATCCCTCCTTTAATCCACGTGGCTTAATTTGAATAAATGCAAAGCACTGTATTTTCAAACAGCTTTAAACTCATGCTAGGCTGCCTTAACTTTCCCTGTCAGTGCTTGCCCCACATGAGGGCTCTCAAAAGAGCAGAACCCTGTCATTTCTGCTTTTCAAAACTGGCATGCCATAAGACTACCCAGAGAGCCACCCCTCAGTATCAGGCCTATGGCCAGGGTATACCACAGAAAGAGCTCAGTCACTGCAAACGTGCTCTGGGTGATTATCTTCCCAAGGGATGGAAATCTGGCCCAGAAAAGATAACAGGGAGGAACTTTATGTAGTGAAGCTCCAGATTCAATCATCTCAGTCTCCCCTTCAAGTAAGGAATCAGCTCCTTTTGACAGATGTCTCAGCTTTGAGGACACTCAGATTGCCACCACAACCTGAGCATCAGTTCAAAAGCCACACATACACCCCATCCAGGTGGAATCACTAGAAAAAAACATTTCCCAGACAGTGAACTTTCCCTGGGCAGTATTTTGGTGCACTTTTAGATCGAGTTAATATAAATTCTTCAGTACATTTGCAAGTGCAACACAACAAAACTCTCAAAGTAAAAAAAATAATAAATGTTTCTAAAGCACAAAGAGCCCAGTGTACTGTTTCCACAGACTTTATGTGTACTAGTCCTAAAATTTTCCCTTCATACAGGAGATTCCAGTCCCACAGTCTTACCACTGCTGTTTGAACGGAAGCCCCAGTCTTACTCAGCATGAGCTGTTTGGTTGTATTCAGAGGAATAAATCTAACAGGATAACATCCTTCTTGTAGACTCTAGTGACATTACTGTATATAAACATCTGGATTTACTTTATATTTTCAACAAAAATTACACATTTTCTTTCTGATTCATTAGACAGTAAAATACAAAGAAAACAGAGCTCTAGAATTAAGTAGCTTTTGCAGTATTATTCTAATATGAAATATACCTTGTCTCTCTTCCTTCCCTACCAGTTACATTGTTGTAGTTGTCATTTCTGTAACAAACATAGGCAAAACTCTATTTTTTTTTCATTATAAAGGAATATCAGATTGACTGGTTTTAAGCCCAAAGGCCTTTGGGTTTTTTTAAGGCACTGGAAGGGTTCTGTTCATTAAGGTATACTAGTCACTATGCCTCAAGTCAGCAGTGGGCGTTCTTCCTGCCCCATAAGCAAACAGGGCTTCGCTGCAGGCTACTGTAAAGGAGAGAAAATAAGCTGTTGAGAGCTTAAGTCACCTTATATCACATAACTCAGGTTCTGACAGGGACTAGCCAGATAAAAATACACAAAAAAGAAACTACAGAACTACAGAATTAATTACGGACCAGTTTTGGAAGCATACTATAAATACTGGTATGGTCTACTCTTCAGCCTTTCTGCCATACCAGTGAAATGTTAGGTTTGTATTTAAGCTACCTACCCATCTGCAAGGAAACCAAGAACAGCAGCCTAGAAGCCAGCCTAGAATCCATCCTACTTCTACATTACGAGTAAAGATGGCTATTTTGTGATATTCTGAACCCGCAGGTACTCTGCTGTCCAGAAAGCTCCACAGGGCCTTAAGGGCAGTGTCTCCAGACGATGTCTGCAGAGCACTCTAGCACACTGTTCCCCACGACGTGGGTAACATGAGCCTTTCAATTTGATCAAGTTAGCTCTCTTACAGATGGAGACATTTATAATTTGTTATTGTTATTGTTAAAACAACTGAGGTTTTGAAGGCAGGAAAAACCCTTATGGAATGAGGTTTCTGAAACATGACCAAGCCAAAGCCACCAAAAATAAGTCTGGCCTGTTTGCAAAACAAAACTCTTAGTCTGTCTCAGTCCATTCGCTGTGTTGCAGCTATGCTTCTGGCAATACAAACTCACCTTGCAACTGAATAACAAGAGGAAAAACAACACAGCCAACCCCAGGTCAGTAGTTGAACTCCAAATCTTAGTATCATTCACACAACAGAAGGAAAGCATATAGAAGAATAAGGTTTTGTTCTCATTGTATTCCTCTTCAAAGCAAATATATATGGAATGCAGGGTTTAGAAACAGAATCTAAACAGCACAAGCTGCACAGATACACAGTGACTTCAGCAACTGCACCCCAGGTCTCTGTCAGCAGAAGCAGAGGAACTCACATGACCAACTGACACCCTTCAGAATGCAAGAGACGTTACTGAGATGCCCATGCCAAACTTAGTGAAGGTTCAGACTGTTGCAGTTTCCTTCAAATAGTTAACAGCAACCCTTCTTGGAAAACTCCTCTTTCCTTAGTAACTACTGGTTATAATTTAATCAACAACCAATTGAACTGCATAACATAAAAATAATTACATTAGGAGACTTCACAGTGGCACCTGAAAGACATTCTGAACACAAAACACTGTCCCTTTTTTCCCTTACGTCAAAACCACACAGAACAACAATTATAGGGAAACCATGACAAAGAGAAAAGGAAGAGATCTTGAGTTTTTCTGTGAAGGATCCCACACAGGATATTTACTCAGCCAGTTGATAACTATGGAGAGAGAATTCCAGATGTGTGGGTCTCAGCTAGGAAAGCCTTCCCCTCCCCTACACACCCACACATACCCACTTGGTGCTACTCTTAAGCAAGCTTCAGGATGAAAAAGTAAGAATTATGGGTGAAGTATTTGACATGAACATACACTCCGTGGCTTATGCAGGCCTTTTGATGGATTGACTTGAGAGTAAATGTGTACCATACAATTTTCCTCGAATAGAAGGAAATGCCAGGCATTTACACAGCGATCAAGTTACCACCAAACTTTGCTTCCTCTACTGAAGAGAGCTGCACATTTGATCCTCCTAGATGTTTGGTTGTCAACAAGGTCACAGGTTTTGATCTTAAGTAGATTGTATGCTAGTAATCATTAAGAACTCAACATTTATTTAGCAGATTCTACCAGATATACTGCCATTACTTCTTATTCCAGACATTGGGAACTACAGAAGTGCTACCATATATCAAGACTCCTTGATGGACATTTCATACTGGTATACCAGCATTGACTATGACTCTCTCATACCCCGCATGGATACCAACTCTTTGCATCAGACTTCCTCAATTGTCTTCAAGTTAGCAACTTCGTTTGAACCTAAAAATTTAACCAGAACATAACTAAAAGCACTAGATCATTATAATGTCTGTATTAATAAAGGAAAAATAAATATGGTCATGCTACTCACAGCTGATAAAATCTGTGTTCAAAGTGTTAAGAGACCATGTGAGACATCCAGTTGTGCAGAGACTGCAACAGGTTTTACTCTGTATTGAGCTTAAGTGCCTTGTGAACCTAGTGGTCTTTCAGTTGAAAATAGTCTGTTCTTCTTTGGTGTGAGAAGCCAACATTCATAGCAATTCTCAAGTCATATGACCTTCAGGAGAATAAAGAGATGATATTTGCACTTCATCATAAGTCAGGAAGGATGACTCCACTTCCTGATTGCTAAATTTACCATAAATCCCAAAAAGTGACTGTGAAAAAAAGAAGTTCCAGGAGCCTAGGTCTTCCCGAAAATTTATCACAACAGAAAAACAAAGTAGTTTACCCTTCTTCCACGCCTACACCCCAAAGGAAAATAATATTCAACCTACTGATCACAGAGCTCTACCAACTGCCCCAGCCACTCCATTGTTCTGGTCTGGATTGCTTTCCTTGCTGGCTTTTAGTCTTGGAGAAAATTCATCACTGAAAAAACACAAAAAAATCTTTTTCACGGATTTTTCAGAGAACGTATATGCTTAGACCAATAGTAAGTTTAGACTAATGATTCTAATCAAAATGGGGAAAAAAAAAACCCAAAACTTCTCAGATGCCAAGCTCAGGGAAGACTGTTCTTTCCCACCTGGTCCCCTGATTAGTCACCTTATACTATTAACCTTTCATTATGATTGCAACTTATGGAGCTCTTAGGTATGGAGCATGCATCCACAGGCACTAAGTAGCTGAGTATCTCACAGACTTGATAGGATGGATAGAATTCCTAACTATTTTTAATTTAAAAAGCCCAACTATTGAATATACCAACAAGAAAAAAACACCTCCTCTGTTAGACAATAATCAATTTAAAATACATGCTTTACTTTTTCAGCTTAAATACTCTTAACACTTGAAGGTCAGTGTCTTTGGGAATTCCTATTTCTAGCCATTGTGGGATAGAAAATGAAGCATGCATGTCAGTGCTTGCACATTTAATCTGTCATAAAATTTCTACAATTACATGCATCTAGCCACCTATCAGTCCAGATTCTGGCCCTAGCTATAAGGTTGAAGCTTCTTAAAGCTTGGTTGAAGCCACCCATCAATTCTGACTAAATAAACAGCTATTTATAGCCATATGTTGATGAGTGAAAGACCTGTAAAGGAAGATTTTTGCAAAAAAAAACCCAAAGGGATTAGTGGCGAAATAAACGTTTGACTGCACTGAGAAAGCATTCACTTTAACTGCAAGCTATTGACTCGGTATTTTAGTGCTGAACATTAATGGTATGTGTAGATAGCAATCATAAGCAAAGAAATGGACCTGCTAGGATCTATAAATGCATTTTTTTTTTAATACTGAAACTACAAAATAAAATTTGCAGCTTGTTTTGGAAAAGCCCCATTATTGCTTACTGAATGTTGATCTTCATGACAGTTACCTCACTGTCTCGGGAGAGGCAGGAGGATACAGTGGTACTGCATTTTGAAATTTACTGGTACAGAAACCAAGCCTGTCAAGGTGGTAGCATCAGCCACCTAGATTTTAACCCCTGCCTGGCTGTTTCCTTCCTAAAGAACATAGTTAGGCAACAATGCAAGGACTTCCTGTGTTTTAAAATTAGTATTTGCACGGTCTGATGGAAATGTAATGATGGGTCTTTGCTTCTGGTAATTGCGGGTTACACTGTCACAGCAGTTTTGCAAGGGACAAAGACAGTGGATGGTAGATGGGGAGGATGTGGCCACCCCATTAGAAAACCAGGCAGTGGGAAGCTGTCCGCTTGACTGAGGGTGCTTCCAGAAGCAGTGACAAACTGCTGAGATTCACCATAGAGCCTAGTTTATTTCCCTCACAGAATTGGCAGGTATGAAGTGCCATCCTCATCCTCTCCCCAACCAATTTTCCTCCCATGGTAGAGTAAGAACTTGCTGATTAAGAACAGAAATAAAAATAAAGCCAGATTTTGAATGTAGGTTTAATGCCCCACTACAAACAGAAAGGTGTGACTGCACCCTTGATGATTAACACAGCTAGACTCCCTTATCTGGATCATCACCAGGATGAAGCATCAACCTCAGAAAAGTGATTCAGCCCCTCTCAGCCATATCTTGAAACTGCAAATCTGCTTTCTGAGGAGAAGGGTAAAACAATTTTCATCCAAAGACAGGCCTCTCAGGAGGATAGAAGTTGATCTACCATGTTGATACCACAGCCACGCCCTGGCTATATTCTCTTCCCAATTGCTTTTAAATCTGAGTGCCAGTGGCACATGACATATTTTGGCACAGATGCCTCCTGGAACAGTGCTGTTTCAAAAAACACCTTGATAATGCTGAAATTTTCTGACCAGAATATTTAAAGGATCCTGAGAGAGCTAAGCACCCAACTTGCAATTAATCCTCTTATTCTGTTAGTAAGGCATTCATTAGCCTAGGTGTTTGCTGCCACTGGAATAAAGGGAAAGAAGCCAACACATACAAGACACCCTAAAATCTATTATCATTTGCCATCACCTACATCAATGTGATGCTGTCTTGTCATAGAATAACCCCACGGCCTGGCACTATTAAAGAGCCTTTGCTGGCAGCATACATAGAATCCAGATTTCATAACTGTAAAATGGCACATTGGATTTTAGCTGCAGATAAAAGCACAACACAATTCTTTGACAATTTAGCTCATGATGATTATTAGTATAGGCTACTTTTCAGACTTCTAAAAAAAATGAACCAATTTTCCTGTCCTACTCGATTTGTACTATATCTGCCATCTAAAAAGAAGACATTTCTACATTGTTTTTATTTTGCTGAGAGATAAGCAACAAATGGCATAATCCTTATAATGCTACAGTTGTTTTTATAATTACTGCCATGTTTTTGCCATCTCTTGCATTTTGTTGTTGAATATTTCAATGAATGCTGTCTTCAGTCAGCATCTGGGGCAGGAAGTCAAAAATCACCCTGCTTCATTAGTGAGAATTCTCCTATGGACATTACCTATCCATCTCATTCCTTGAGCTGACGGGGTCCCCATCCCTAGAAAGATGGCCCAAAGTGTTGTGAATATGCAGTTGTTTATCCTGAACCCCTTGCCAAGCTGTTTGGCAGCTACGAAATAAATGGTCAGTGTGTTGTTTTTGTTAGAAATGGTAACTGGCAGAAGGATGAGCACCTCAACTTCATTCACTAACATTGCTTCAGCCCAAATTTTTTATACAGTTTCACAAAATAAGAGGTAAGCACTCTGACAAGCTTCACTGATTGTTCTGAAGAACAGTTTTCCTCTCTACCATCGCAAGTGATACATGAAACAATGGCCACTCCTGTGATGATCGCAGTTCGATCACAGTTCAGAGGTTTTCATGTGTTCATGGCTTCACTACAAGAGCAGGGGACATGATTAAGTACAGACAGACTCCTGAAACTTGCCAGCTTGGTCAAAATCTCCAGAAGTTTTAAACAGCATTTATATTGTCTACACCAACCAATAAAGTAAAATCAAACCTGAAGCCTTCATATTCCTTTTCTAAAACTTCATTTTCATGTGTTCAAAAAATCCACCAGCTAGAGCACAAATGATCTTTTTATTTTGAGCACTTTTCACTGCTGGCAGGATGTCATCATGGGGGTGAATTGCAAAATAAAATGTAACTAATTAACTTTGACAGTGCATTTATTCGACGAAGTATCATCTTGCAAAGCACAGAGTCAGTTACAGGCTCCTGCAGCCAGACTGAAGAAAAGAAATCACTGTTAATCTGCTTAACTGCAAGGCCTCTCCAGCTCCCTCTGATCAGACTCTTTCTGATGCAGGCTGGTGGGATTCCAGCAGTGGTATCCCTATGCATAAAGCATGCAGGCAGCAAACCTTTGCTTCCTTCCTTGGTAAAATAGCAAATTGGTGTATTGATTAATATGAATTGATCCTGCTTAGAGTGTGGAAGTCTAAATAGGATGGAGTAATAGCAATCTGCAAAAGATTAAAAATGAGCATCACATTTAATTCTCTATTGAATTAATTGATATTCACAAAGCATTTTCAGCAACTAGCAAATCTCAGATTATCTACCTTTGAAAAAGCAGCGTCAAGGGAACAGTCCTGTCCTGGGGCCCTGCCTGGAGGTATGGCTCCCCAGGGCTGAAGGCCAGCACAGCTGCAGGCTGTCCATCACTAATGAATGCATTACATTTCACTCTGCACCCAGAAAAATTACTATTTTCACTTATTATGAGATGCAAAATAAATAAATTACTCTTGGCATATGCCAGCTTGCAACAAGGGATCTGCTGAACTAGAACCAGGTGCTGAAAAAGGGCACAGGCAGCTTAATAACCTCACAAGCCAAAGAACAAACCTAGAAAACCCACCACTGCACAAACTGCAGCTGGCAGAGGAGCACTATGTCTGACCGGCTGAAGCTCGCTGTGTGCAGGATGGCCTCGGGCTGAAAGAAAACTGGCAATGAAGTATGCAATTGCACTCATCCACCTACCCTGAATTTAGCTGCTGCAGTCCCTTTGCTGTGTATCTGAGGTCATATTGAACATATCTGCATTAAACCCCAGATGGATATTGCCTATTCTTCCCCAAATCCCATACCTGTTTGCTCTGGAAGCATGACAAGCTTGCCCTGAGAAATGGCAGTAACTGTGGACTTTCTTTGTACAGTACAAAATGTTTACAGATCTCACTTAGACCAAGTTTCCCCTAACTCATCAGTTTTGGGGGCCACTTTTGTGACTGTGAAGAAGGACTTCCATTTTCCGAAACTACAGAGGAACGTGCCTCGGGGAAGCACCTCTGTGTCCTGTCCACTGGACTCCACTATCTTTAAACAAAAGGTATCGCCTGCTTTACTGCAGAAGTGACTGGGAAATGCAGGGCTTTCTGACGCTTTACAAGCAACAACTAGACGGAAAAAAAACTTGGAATAGCTTCAGCACTTAAAGGACAACACCAGGTCAAATGTCCTCATGGCAGTTTTAACAGCCCATGGTGTTTCCTGGATGAATGAACAATTTCATGGACTTGAAAGACCACGCCTCTTGTGTTCACCCATATCCTGGAAAGTTTACCATCTTTGGTCCAGACAGCCACAAGAGGTCAAGCCTCCAGTCATAGCCAGGGCTGCAACCAAAATTGGAAGATTACTACCATTAACAGTTATCACAGAATTTCCCATATGCTACATTAGCAAACTGAACTAGAAATGTATTTAGCTTTCATCAAATCAAGTTTGTCCTCGACATGAAACAAATTTAACAATGAAAAAGAGAAGCTCTTTTTGAAATACTTTATAGCTGGTTATGCTGCAAAAACACTGACACCATCAAGATAACTGCTGGTCATAGCAGAATCAAGCCTTAACTTAATATTAACAAAACAAAAGCATCCCTCAGGGGGAAACTTGTAAACATCTTCATTTGTATTTTGTCATTCAACAATTGAACAGAAACCAGAGTTAATCTGTGCTATTGCTTAAATACCAGAAGTACCAGAAGGAATTCAATTCTATACATATGTAATAATAAAAATAAAATATTCTGGGTGGGGTTTTTTTTGTTTACTCCTGCATTCCAGAGATGTCTGGGTGTGCATGAGGGATAATGAAATGTTAGGAAGAGTATCAAGATTTGTTCAATGAATTATGGTAGGATTGGAAGTGTCAGACCTATTGAAAAATACACAAAAAAGTTCAGTCAAGTTTCACATGGAGCTTCAATAAAGACTTTTTCCTTTAATCCGGCATCCCTGCATGACCTTACCAGTTCAACGTCCACATCTGGAAGAAGTGGGAACCCCATCAGATGGAGTGGTTTGGTATGTGTTAGTAAACACTGAAAACAAAACCAAGAGTTTGCAGTCAGTTAATAGAGAACTGGTTATCAGCTTCAACTTATTTGCTATTGACAAGGAAATCTTAAATACATGTTATTTTTTTACAGAAGTACTGCTTGATAGAATAACAAAATAAAGATCCATTTCTGAAAAATGACATAGTTAGAGTGGTAAGGGTGGTTGTAAGAAGGAAAAACTCAGAAAATATATCTCAGCTCTGCCTCTTCAGAGCATTTGCACACCCGTATCTCCAATGACCTCAACGATAATATGTTCTGTACATAAAGAGTCCAGGATCAATCATTTAAAAAATATAAATTAAAAATAATAAAAGTTAAAGGTAAGTTCTGTAGTCAAGCAGCTAGTCTGTCTGAGAATTACCTATACAAACACAAATACCAAACCTTCATAATGTTCCTCCCAATAGCTAAACTAGCCTCCATTGAGCTGTATCATCAGCTAGAATCCAAAAACAGATTGTGGGCATCTGACCATTATGATCAAGTGATCAGCCCCAAATTTAACACTGAGTATAACCGCTTCTCATCAACCTAGAAGCTCAGCACAAAGCTCCCAGAGATATTTTTCTGTCACATTAGAGCTATCAAACAGTGAAGAACTGCTGTTCCATACTGCAGCACACCCCTTGCCCAGTTTAGTCCTTATTTTCATGTCCAGGAGAAATGCTCAAAACCTAGCAAATCTATGCGACAAAAGCACAGGAAGAAACACTCACTCTGCTCATCCTGATCCTCGCTGATGCCACCAGATCCCCCTCCAGCAGCAGGACACTAACACACAGTGACAGAGGAATCCCACAGCTCTGCATTGCTTTCCTCCACTGATGCTAATTCACACACAGAGAAATTACTGCAGCATGGTAACTATTAAGTGAATAATTAAAATGTCGCATGCATTACAAAAATGTGTGATAAAATAAGATAAAAAGAGTAATTTTTCTACGCTAAAACTCAGAAGTTGAGTATAAAAACTAGGATACCCCCCAGCGGAAACAAGCAGCAATTACTGGCTTGGTGACAGGTCTTAATTTGTCACAGAGCAGCACAGTGATGTGTTCACTCCCATGCTACAAAAGCAATTATTTTTGCAAAAAACCCAAATCACTTTATCTTCTGGAGCTATACAAATAATTAAGATTCAACTACATTTGTCAAAATACATAAGTACAGCACTCTACAACATTAAAGACTGTGCATTATTCACAGTTTCAGCTCAGTGCACATAACAGAACCTCGTCACTTTGCCCAAAGGATATTTGAACCCCCAGGAACTCAAGAAGATCACATGGCAGGAACCTGGGGCTAGCAAATTACCTCATAGTATTTGCAACATCTTCCACAACCAAAGGCCTGAGTTAAAAGAAATTGTTTGGGCAGTTGGCACGCTGTGGAACAAAGAATGCTTACACTTAACAGGGAGATTAATCTTTAGGCAAATAGCACTGATTCTAACTTTGTATTCCCAGGGCTTCATGTAAGCCAAACAATGTTCATGGGTTTTTTTTCCTAAATGCCTTTCATCTGCACTAATGGGTCATAGGGGTCCATTACACCTTTATGAAAACCTAACTTACATTTTCCAATGGCTTTTGTGTAAGTTAATAAGTAGAGATAAAATATCTGATAAAAATGAAAAAAATAGACACTATCTTTTTTTTCCCCCTCTATTTTATTGGCCAATAAAACTTTCAGGCTCAAGGCATAGTTGTTACAGGTCATATTTAGCATGAACAAGTGTTTCCTAAGCACATGAGACAGTCTGCCACTTGTATCCTTACTTGACACTATTTAAGCCATCTGACCGTCTTCAACTAATTTTTGCCAGAGGAGAAAAAGTCTCAGAAAATGTTCTGAGCTCTCCAAGGATCAGCAATTAGGCATTTGGGGATTGTAAGAGCATCTGAGAAATCAAATTTTACCTGGGCATTCAAAAATGACAAACAGCCTCCTGCTTGCAAGAAAACCAGACTTTACTGGGAAAACACAGACTTGGAAAAACCTTAAAAAAATAACAGCAGATGAGACTGACATCTTTCAGAGACTGGCAAAAGTCCTGACCTAGTCTACCACCATCTACGCTGAGTAGCCAGAAAGGTATTCCTCCTTCTGGTGGGACCAGGCCGAGGGAGATCAGACTCAGCAGATCGCAGGTGAAGGGGAGGTAAATCTGTTGCCTTTGATAGGTATTTGCTTTTGAGGACTTCACTGTCTAAGCCATCTGGGAAGAGAGGCCTCCATACAATTCAGGTACCAAACCCTGGTGCCTGGGACATCTGCTGCCTGTACTGATCAACAGCCATCCTTGCTAACTGCATTCACCGCTGGCTATTTGTTACAGCAACCCCTGCAGTGACAAACAGCTCTTTCATCAGGAGACTGAGGGCAGATATTGTCCTCCCAGAATCTGTATTTCAAAACACGGAACCTTCACATGGAATCTTTTCCTGTCCTTTAACAAACAAGGAAAAAAAACTTCCCACAACCAACAAAACCCTACCATTTTAAACTGCAGACTACAGCAAGCACCACAACTTCCTTCAGCAAATTTACATCTATTCTTCTCAGCAGGGCTGATCTTAAACAGCAAAGTCCCAATCCACTACCCATGACCAAAGCAAGCCTGGCCCCCCGCAGATGCTTTCACACATGTTCTTGCACAGATGCCCACAAATGACTTTCCCTACATCCCTGTGAGATGCTGCTCCCCTGCCCTGCCAAGTCTCAGGCCTTAAGCCTTATCATCTGCTGAGGTTCAGCTCCCAGACCCTGTGAGGCAATGCCATTACATCCAGTAAAGGACAGAGCCTTTGAGGAAAATCAAAGATTTACCCTGGTGTTCTGCTCTTAAATTCACAGCCCATTAGACCAGTACCTCCTAAAGAAGCAAAGCAGCAGAGCACAGGCTGTTTTCACTGCAGAGCTCCACCTGCACAGGCAGAAGATGAGGTTAGCCCTCTGCCGTCACTGCAGCTGACCGACCCAACAAGCCCTGCCCTAAGTGTGAGGCTTGATTTGGCTCCCCCATGCTCCCTTCTGCCACTTCCAGCAGGTCCCCATTCCCCTGCACCCAAAGCAGAGTGCTTGCTCTCCGGGAAGTTCTTTGGTGCCACAGGGTGGGATGCATCTGGCCAGTCTGATCCAGCTGCCGAACTGCAAGAGGGGGCCACCCCCAGCCCCCTTCCATGACAACAAGGGTTTCCCAAACACACTAAGCCCAGCCTTACACATGTGGTTTATTACCTCCTTTTGCCTGCTTTTCCCACCAATCCATAGCATGGCTGCTGGATGGAGGACAAATAAAAATCTGTCCTGCACTTTCAAAGATGAAAGCCCTGTCCAGTCTCCTAAAAGATGCTGGCATGTCAGAAAGAGCAATGCACGACCGAAAGGGGACAGTGGGTCTCCCCCTCTTTCTTGCTCCCTCATACCTGCCAGGCTAGGGCAACTTGAACCACCCTCTTCTAGACGAGGCCTTGGCAGCTCAGACTTGTTAATTCTGGTTGGAGGAGCTCTGATGCACAGAACTTACTTCATATTGTGGTACTTTGAACGACGAGTGCGATGTGGTTTGGATGTGAGGGAGATCGATTACCTCTATGGGATTTTATTCATCAAATCAGTCTTTGAGCAAGATTGCCCCAGGTCTAATGCAGTTCTACTCAAAGTATTTATTTATTTCTGGAAGGCTTTTTTTCTAGAAAGGAAAAGAAAAATGTGATCAGCTGCTGAATACATTGGTGGATCTGGAGATTGTCTACACCAAATCCCCTGTGGTTCATCACAAACTGAGACAACACACTTGTTTTAGTAAGGAACCCATTCAGCACACAATTTTGAGTAGTAACTGACTAGATCAACTCTGTTTTATTCCACTGGATGTGACAGATCTTTCTTGCAATTTAAGATAATAACATGTTAATCTGAATTCCCATAGGCAGAAAAGACTATGCCATAGTGCTCTTTTTTTAGGCTTATTTTAGCACCATGTGGTTCAGCTAATGAGTCTCATTCCACCCGCATGCAAGAAACAATTCTTTGACTATATCCAGATACAAATACACCTGGTTTGGACAGTAAGTATAAATCTGGAGTCTGAGGGGATTATTAAACTGATTGCACTGTACCTGAAAAATAAGAAAACAATTGAAAAGTTTGATAACCTTACTCAAAACATTTAGGTTTTCATATCCTAGGAAAAATGTGAATCCTGTTAATAAAATCTCTACAAGGGAAAACAAAGGGATTTTGAGAGAATCACACCTAGAATATTTCATGTCCACATGCAAATGACAGTCAGTACTGTTCCTGGTCTCTTCTGTCCCTTCATAATCCTGTTTAGAAACCAGAGGAAAAAAAGAGCAAAAGTTTTGGGAGAAAGAAAAATGTCAATAGGTATGTCATTCAGCATCCTTCATGAAATAAAAGATTTCTACACTCCTTTAACAGGTTTGCAGGTGCTCTCATACCAGATTTGAATGTAAGTGCAAGGAAGTACTTGAGATTTTTTTAAATCTCAAACTCATCTGTATATGACAGAATGCCTTTGATCAAAATAGCAAAAGTTATCACTGAGAGATCTTCTGCTGAAATTTATGGGCTACTAAGCAATTCCAGTATTAAAGGATCATGTAAATTGAATTCTCTTTGATCTTTCCATCCCTACTTCCTTTTTCAGAGCATCTGACCATCCTGCCTTTTTGTGTAGTTATAAATACTATAAAAAGAGAAATTTTTGTATTGCTGGACTTAATTGCTTTTAGATTTTTAGCATTTATTTTTAATCAATCTACCAACTGCCTTAATTTGGATAGGCCAATACTGACTTGGTCCCTCTAACAAGGGAACAAAAATTGAACAGACTTCCTTCAGTTATCCAGAATCTATCCTTCCTTTATTAGAAGAGATTAACATCTTGCAGGGACAGAGAGAGATGATCAAGGGCCAATCCATTTTTCAGGGGCAAGCATTTTGAAGTCATGTAGGATACTGACTAGGTTGTGAGAACAGCTTGTATTCTTCTATCAGTTACACAGGCTGCTTTTTTTTTACTTTTTTTTTTTTCTCCTGAGAATCCAAAATATCCAGGCTTTGGAGGAAGTGTTTTCAACTTTCAGCTGAAGCTGGTTCTTTTCTAGTTCTTGTAGTTCCTTGTAAGTGAAGACAATGATATAATTTTATCTATAAAAGAACAATAAATGTCTGAAACCTTGGATAAGGGCATTATCCATACACAAATAACAGTCTATACTTGGTTTTAAAGTTCTGCTTGTTCTCTAAATACTTATAAACTATCTAAACAGATTAGACTCCCTATGAACCAATTATTTTTCTTTTTTTCTTCATTTAGGTTCAGCAGAAAAAACTTGAGTAAATCAGAAGATGCAAAAGGGTCAGTGACAGGTCTGAGATAGATGTCTCTCTCTGCCTAACCTGCACAAGCCATTTGCTTCCCTCAGTTTTGCCCATCTGTAAAATAGGGGCATTTCTTGCCCGTGGTACTTCTGGTATTGCAGCTCGTATCACGAGGACAACTCTGATTTCTAAAGCACTTCGAGTCTAGCAGGGAGCAATGGCAATGAAAGTGTTGAAAAGTGGTTTTATATAGTTTCATAAATTGGCTGCCCTGGTACCTTAACATTTCCTTGCATCCTCTTGAATAACATCCTTATCATAAATTTACAGAACGCTCATTCAAAAAAGGAAATATTTCTTAAAAGCTCACAGTGGAGAGAGACCTGGAAAGGGAGGAGAGAGAGCACCTTAGATGAGGAGAGACAAGGAGAAGGCAGCAGAGGTGAGAAGCTGAGGGACTGGCCCGAAGCGTACGAAGGAACGGCACAAACAGTAGTGGACCTTAGAAACCTTGTGGGGGATCGGTGGCCATGCTGGGGTGAGGCGTGCTAACTACTTATTGAAGTTAACTTGGTATGTGATGGTAAAAGACCTTGTTGCAGCTGGCTACACTTTTGAGAGTGCTGTGGCATTCATCTACACCAATAATGTTCTAAGGTAGTAGTTCCTAATGCTTAGAGCAGAGATGCCAAATGTACGTAAAAACAATCGATTCCGATTTCCAGGCAAATCAAAACTTATTAAGCATATAAATACATTTTATCTTATTAACGAGAAATAAAATTCTGGAGAATATTTTAAATTATTACTTGTACTTCTTTCAGGATGACTGAATGCATATGTTATAATCATTAAATAAACTGCAACTTAGAAATTGGGGGGTAGGTAGGGTGGGTGGGAGTGCAGTGTAAGCCCTACACACAACACAAAAATCCCTTATGTTTTAAGAGTTAATCTCTCCGTGCTGAGGTAACACAACACTTGTATATGTTTGCTTTGATGATGAGAATGCTTCTTTCCCTCTGATCATGAAACAAAGCCAGAGCTCGGGCCTGATGTGAGGACAATGCATCCCCCTCTGCAGCGTACAAGGTTCATAAGCAGTCAAGTCCCTCAGGATCGCAGACGCCATGCTAACAAGCACTTGAAAGAGAGGTCTTTAACTCAGGCAGAGCCCGGTCCAGTCGGCCTCCTGCAAGGCAGTATTTACATTTATGCAACTCCAGCACTGATGAAGGAGCTGTTGGGATGAATCTCCTAAGAAATGGCACAGTGTCACCTGAGTGAGTGGAGCTGCAGTTCAGCATCACCACCTCTCCCTGCCTGCAGCTTGAAAGCAGCTGCTCCCACCAGCTCCATCATTTTAGAGCTGCTACAGACCCATATGCCCTGGGTTGCCTCAGAAACAGAAGACAACAGTTTTGGACTTGGAACACAAGCCTGAAAGACAAATAAGGTTACTGAGTCCAGGATCACAAGTCATACATACAGCTGGGATTACCCCAGGCCATGAGCTTGAGCGAGTGGTGGAGCAAGCATGGCTATGAAGATGGGAGGGTAAAGAGCCAACACTCCCAGATGCCCTGTGACAGAAGGGATGTTGAAGACTGGTCCCCTTCTGCAGGTGACCAAAGACAGCACTTTGATTCTCACCTGAAAAGTGAGTCAAGCACTTCTGAGTGACCTGGATCTCCTTGTGCCACTGAAACCTGACATTCTTTTTATCTTGGTCTATTAAGCATTAATAAGAAGCTTCGCTGCTTCATCATCTGGGGAACAGTTTTGCCTGAAGCTGCCAGTGTGTCAGTGCTAGCCAAAAAAGACCAGACATGGGTTTCCTGCAGGGGCACCATCCTTATCACACTTGACAAGCCAGCTGTGGCCGCAGCAGACTGGCCTTAGGGAGGGGACATAAGTCAATTGTAAAGACCATTTTTATTCTTCCTACAGAGCTGTGGCTAAATTGGAATTGGATTAGTTGGACACTTGTCTGACTGATATCCCCAATTCCTTTGGCTGTTTTCTGATCTTTTAATTCAGCTCTACCCATTCACAGAATAAAATATTATATAAGCATACAGACTTTTCCTGCAGCATTTCTGTAGTCTTTCCAGTTACGAACTGTGATAGCCTAGAAGTCATGGCCAGCCACACAGCCCAAGAACACAGTGCCCCTTAATCCTAAGGATGATGCGTGAGGAGTAAAACAAAGAGTTCCAACAGCCCTTTGAGATGAAGGCTTTCTGCACAACCCACAGTGATTGTAGCGACATAGGCCTAGTTTACACCTAGGAAGAGAAAACGTGCGTACAGCTCTCCTTTGCCCTGCAGCAAAAGAAGAGGCTGAGCATACATCTTTCCCAGGAACACGCTTTCTGCAGAACTGGGGTCCCAGGGAAAGAAGGAAACCTTCAGTTGGGTCAGAAAGATTCCTTAAAATAGAGCTTTTGTCTAGCCAGTCCCCTAAAAATTTAATGGGTAGATGGTTTTTGCGTTTTATTCCTCAATACTGAATAGGAATGAGTATTTTTTCCATTAAGTTCACAAGACCCACATTCTGAGCATTCCTGCAGTAACATTCAGTCATAGTTTGACAACATTTTCAGAGGAAAATCTTATTGTTTTAATTACCGTTGTATAAAGAACTGGAAATATGCATCAGGCCCAGTTCCAACTTAAAACTTACGTCTGCAAGAGGCAGCTGTTTTGGGGGTGGGGTGGGTGGGTGGGGGCAAGGGAATTATTTAAGATAGAAGCAGAATATGACTGTGGAGATGTCCTTCTACTTTGGCAGACAACAGATAGGAAAAGACAATTGTCCTTTGCTCTCTCCCAGCCCAAGGCCATTCAGAGACCAGAATCACTGGCCATTCTGTAGGCCAGGAAATCCAGTTCATCAGTTCTCTTACAGAACTGACTCAAAAATTTTATCCACTACTTTGAATTCCTTATACAATGAATGTTTCTCAAATGCTAGACTATAAGAAGATAAAAATAAATCCTATGTAGAAGATAAGGTTTGGAAGACAGGCAGCAGCTCCAAAAAGCAGAGGTGACGGCTAAATAGCCACTTGGGGATGGAAAGACCAATCACAGTGATTAAAAAAAAAAATATTCAAAGAACAAAAACAAACCAAAAAAACCCCCAAGATCTTTGTCTTGTAGGTAATTAGCAGTAGCCTCAACAAGGAAATAGAGGCACCTTTCTGAAGCAAGGCAATACCACAGCAGGGTCCTCTCAAGATGCCCATCATGTAGTTGTGGTGAGGGGCCTCCTTTAAGCTCAGGAAAGGACTGGGTCTCTTAACACATCATCAAGCTCATGTGCTGATCTGTATGTTGGCTTTCTGACTGCATGAGTAAAGCTAACATGCACTAACCTGATACGATCTGCTGCTGGCGACACCTTCAGACTTTGACCATGTTGCTTAAGTAGCAATTACAGACACATTTTGTTACCAGGCACAAGGGGGTTTTCTGATACATTTCACCATTTATACTATAACATATTACAGCTCTGTACTTGATTTACATGGACTTCTCCAGTGAGATGCTCCATTCGAGATACTCCTGGACCAGATCATTTCTCTACCAAAAGCAGAGAGATTATGGCTAATTATTTCCTGCTGTCCTTTCTGTGTCTTTTTTATTCCATTAAACAAACAGACAGTGTTTGGTATATGAGTAAGAAATGTAGTATAACAGAAAATATGCTAGAAAGGAAATGATTACTAATCACTGCTTTTTGCCCAAGACAGCTAAAATGACCTATTTCCTCAGCTCATCAGCTGAGCAAACTACTGACTTCAAGATGTGAGAAACCATTCTTGTTCTGTGGTTCCAAACATAATTTTGTTTCTGTAAGGAATTCATGGAGAAAATATGACCTGGGTTGAAAAAGCAGCACACAAGAACTACATTCATTCCATAAACAGAAGACATGAATGGGAAGCAAACAGACAAATCTAAAGCATAGCCTACAGTTTATTAAGTAAGTTTAATGATTTTAATACAGGGGACTCAAGAGAGCATCAGTTAGGTTAACGTTTGCCCAAGACATTCCAGTACACGATAGGAAGTAAAATGTAAACTGCTCTTAAAATAAACTGTGCTATTGCTTTGGGCAGCAGGAAGAGAAAAAGTTAATCAGATGGAAACTAATTACAGATGTAAGGGGCCTGATTCTTCACCTACTGGAGTTCAAAAGTATGAACTACCTTATGAACACATAAGAAATCCCTACATGGGTATGCTTCTCTTTTACCCCATTAAACTACTCGCGTGTCTCAGTTTTTCCAGGACTGAACATAACTTTCTGACAATGTAATTAATCACTATGTATGCTTTATAGGTAGCACTGTGAGCCACATGCTCAATGTCCAAATGTTTTGATTCGGGAAGCTTAAATTTTGTGGTGGCTTGTTTTTGCCAGGAGTGAAAGGAGGTAGCCCTCAAACATGAACCCACCTGAAAATTTCAAATAGAAAGTTAAAACCGTGTCTTTACAAGTGGCTTTGGGGCTTCACTTTTACTTTTCTGACTCAAGAACAACACTAAAGGTTTCTTTCCCACAAAAAAAATAAATTATCCCTCTAAACTGACACAAAATAGTGACACTTCACCAAGAAAATATGCAAAAATACAGAGCTGTAAGTAATATTCTTGCATAATTTCAGCTACAAGTTGTTCTCAGATCCATGACAAGGAGGAATGACCTCCCCCCCACCTCCACACACCCCCTCCCCGTGAAATCCAGTCCTATTGGGAGGAAATTAGTTACTGGCTATTAGTTATCGAAAACTAAATACAGTCTCAGGAAGACAGAAATTAATATTGAATTAACACTTTGAAATATATCCAGCCTTGTCATCAAAAGCCATGAGACTTGCTTCAAAGAGAGTGACTTACTACGCAGATCTTCTACAACTTACACATAAGCATACGCACAGGCTGTATCTAAATTGGCAGGTAATCCAGCTCAATGCAAGCGAACAAGTAAAACAAGGCAGCTGGCATAAGGCCCCTGCATCTTTATGAGATTTTTTGCTTCAGTCCAACTTCAGTCTGGTTGGTTGGAACCTGAATGTTGCCCATTGTGGATGTGGTGTGAAGCTGTCCAGTGGACCAACCACTGGTCCATCTGGAGATGGTTAGATCTTCCTTAGGGTGATGAAAATTCAGTGCTGTTAATTCAAAGACACGCTTAGGCATTCACAAACAAGCCTTCCTTCCCTCTTCTCAGTTCATTGTCCTCTTCTGCCTTGCACTGCTCTGCTCCATCATCCCCAGGAGACCATGCCCATGGCATCTGAAGTCAGCTACAGGATGAAGGCAGGTTTGCAGTCCTGTAAGCATTTGAGTTTGCTCCTGTGTGCCCACAAAGAAGGCTTGTACCAGCTTAAGGGCTACTAGGTGAGCCAAACTCCAGCTGCAGGAGGGAAAAAACCTCCAGTGAGCTGGGGCTGACCTTGCCCAGTCACCTTGGGAGCCAGGGGCTCTCCCACTCCAACCCCACCCCACAGTCTGTCCTCTGCCTGTCTGGGATTTTCAGACCTCACCTCCCGTTGACTCTCCAAAATACATGGAATGGCTCTTGGTCACAGGAGCGTTTTAGTACAGGAGTCTTTGGGTGAGGAAGGCTGCCTGCCACTCCTCCGCTATCCACTGCTGCTCTCAGAAACAGACACAGGTAGTACCCGATTCCTCACAGGGCTTCCACCTTCCTGAACTACGTGTCAGCCCCCCTTGAAGGTGGCAAGGTGAAGGTGACACCACAGACCTACACGTACCAGAGAAACTCGGCTGCAACAAAACCCTGAAACTCCCACGGCGAGTTTGAAAACGTTGAGAAACTCCCGCAACGCGTTCAAAAAGGGGCTGCTTGCCCTTCCTCCCCCCACCCCTCGGCCCGACAGAGCCCCGCGGGTGCCGGGGCCGTGGGTACGAAGGTCCCCAGCGCTCCCCGCCGGCGGGAGCCTCCTGCGCGCTGCCCCGGCGCCACAAGCACGTTCCCTCGCCCGCGGCTCGGCAGGGACCCGGAGGAGCGAAGAGGCTGCGCGGGCAAACGTTCGCCATCACTTTATGTCAGGTGCTTGAGCAGAAGACAAGCCGCGGGTCAGACATCTCGGTTAGCGCCCCGTTCAGGACCCGCACCCCGCTGCAGCTCCGCGAGCGCCCCTGCACGAGGCCCGAGCCCCCGGCCGCCGCAGGTGGGCGAGGGGCGCTCAGGCGCCCGGCGGGACCCGGGGCGGGGGGCTCGGACAGGTGCCCGGCCCGGCCCGGCCGCCGCCCCTCGGCCCCGCCGCCCCTCGGCCCCTCGGGGCGCGGCGCGGCCGCTCCGGCGTGAGGAGGAGCCGCTCGGTGCCGCTCTTTCCCCCGCCGCCGCCGCCGCCGCCGCCCGCCGGCCCGTCTGCCGAGCGTGTGTCAAACCCACGTGCTCCGGCAGCCCGCGCCGGGGAGCGGCGCCCAGCGGCCGGGCCCCGCCGCACCGCCGCCGGCCTCGCCCCGCACGGGGACCTCCGCCGGCGGCCGGCCCCGCACCGCGGCCCCGCGGCCTGCACCGGCCCCGCGGCGGGGAGGAGGGCGGTGTTTTCCTGCGCGGCGCCGCCGGCGAGCGTCAGGCGGGGGGGAGGCCCCGGCCCGGCCCTTCCCCTGGCCCCCGCGCCCCGAGGATGGCAGCGCTGCCCGCACGAGTGGCTGGCGGCGGTGTCCCTCCTCTTTTTTTTTCCGGCGGCGGCGGCGGCGGCGGCAGCGGCGGATCATTGTTGTGTGGGAGGAGGGCGGCGGGGATGGACTTGATCTGCCGGGTCTCCTGCTAAGGCGGCAGCACAGCGCGCCCCGCCGCCCAGCCAGCACCCGCCAGGGCCGAGCCGCGCCGGGCAGGGAGGGACCAGCCCCCCGCCCGCTCCCCCTGCTGCTTTATTTTTAGGGGGCTCCACCGCTCCTCTCCCTCGCCCTTATCCCCCCCTACCCCCCTCCCCGCTCGCACACACGCACAGGGACACGCACGCACCCTCCTCCTTTGCCCTTTCATCCTTCCCCCCCGCCGTCCTCCCGCGCCGTCTCCTGCCGCGGCAGATGCGCCGGGGGTCACCGCGCAGCTGGGACTATGGTGAAATTTCCAGCGCTCACTAACTACTGGCCCCTGATCCGGTTCCTGGTCCCTCTCGGCATCACCAACATCGCGATCGACTTCGGGGAGCAGGTAAGGCAGCGCCTCCCCCGGGGGTGACCCTCGCCCGCCCTTCCGCAGGGCCGTACCGGCGGGGCTCGGAGCCTCCGCGGGGAAGAGAAGGGGAGGCGGACCGGGCTGTGCCGGGCCGGGCCCCGCCGTCCTCCCCCGACGCATCGCGGCGGGCGGGGACGGCGGCCCCTGCGCTGTTGGGGCGGCGGGCGGCCGGTGCCGCCGTGCGTGCCCCGGCGGCTGGAGAGCGCGGGCTGCTCCGCACCCCCGCTGGGCGCCCGGGGCGGGGGTCGGCGGGGTCGGTGTCGGTTTTTCTCTCCCCCCCACCCCGTCCTTGTATTTCAGGATTATATAATCTGAAATTACATAATGCACTCGCCGGGGGCTGGTTGTTTCCCCCCGCTGACACGGCTGCTCAGGTGCAGCAGCCCCTAGCGCAGTGCAGCGCCGCTCGGCGGCGGAGGCCGGCTCGGCCCCGGGACCCGGCGAGCTGGGGGGCGCGGGGAGGCAGGCCCGGCTGCCGCCGCCCGCTGCCCAGGGCCGCCGCGGCCCCCCCCGCCCGCGCCCCCCGCCCCGCGCCGCTGCCGCTCCCGCTGCCGCTGCCGCTGCCGCAGCGGCTCGGCCCCCCCCCGCCCCGCCGCCAGCAGCCCCCGCCGCCGCTGTCCCGGTGGGAGGGCGGCAGCGCGGGGGGCTCCGGGCAGGTGAGCCTCTGCGCCCCCTCCTCCGCCCGTGTGTTGTGAGCCGGCAGCCCGCGGTGATGGGCACAGGGCAGCAGGTCGGGGCACAGCGAGAGGAGCGGCTGCCGCCACACTCCAGCCGTGAACAGATCGCTGCGCTCGGCCGTGCTCAAATTCTCCAGCGGGGCTGGTGACCTCAGGCTGTCCCCGCGCCGGGGCAGCGAGAAAACACCCCGGCGTGCCCTGACGGGCCGGCCGGCTCCCTCGCACGCAGCCCTGCTGCTTCGCCCCCCCTAATCCCCACTTGCGTTTGCACTGAAAACATGTTTTGTGCTTGACTTACTCATTCCTCCGCTGCCCCAGCTTTCCACCCAGGGTGCTTGTTTGCTACAGCACTGTGGGGTGGGGAAATACCTGCTCTCTTGTTTCAGTATTTATGACAGGTAGAGCCCAGGTCTCATGTCAGGCTGCACTATATAGAGCCTATCATTACATTTTTAGTAGAACAGTATACACTAATACTTACAAGCGTTAAGCTGGGCAGCCACGTCAAGTATTGCACCTCAAATAGCTTTTATCCTTGTCCTGAGTCGCTCCGTTTTGCTGAGAAGCTCCTGTTTTCTAAGCAGGATAGGCACTTGTTCCCATGCTCCTTGAGCAAATCTACCAGAAAATTAGTGGGTACCTTCACCGTTTGTAAAGAAAGTGATAGGAAAAATATTACAGTGGGAAAAAAAATAGCTAACATTAATAAAATGTTTGTCACGCCTGTGTCTGTTAATCGCATTTTGCTTCCTTGTCTTTCAAATTTAAATAAACCACGATACTAAAAAATGCAATTCCATCCTTGTCTAACGACTACATACTTTCCTGCTAACTCAGTGTTCTATAAATTGTACTTGGGGAGGGGGGGAACTAGAGATAGAAATGACAAGGGAAAAGGTGATTTAAATGCTAATAACTGTACCACGTTAATAACATACAGCAGAAGTCAAATTGAAAGCAGTTCTCTCAGCAAACTGAGACAGGTGCATGTGTACAATTTGCTTCATACAAGGTTAGCTTGATTCAAAATCAATGTCAACCCATAATAAACAGCCCCCTGGCTTCAGTGTGCTCTGGACCAGGATTTCAAAAATTAGCAAGCAAGAGGTTACAGCTTTATAAGTGAGGGCCTTCTGGCTGGCTGGGTACTGGTGGCACGGTAGGGATGTTAACATGTGGATGATACATGTAAGCACTTATCTAAGCAACTTTGACAGTGTTAGGGACAAAATATGTCAGAAAATGTGTTTTATTTGATAGCTGTCATGGGATTGGCCGTCCAGGAGAGTTGGAGTTATCCCCTGTCTCAGATGGCAGCCTGAGGAGGTGTTTAATTGAAAAGGGAGAAATCTAGCGAGCAAGGAGACTCCTGCAGAAAACCCCAGCTCAGGAGTGGAAGCTGGAAGGATGTTTTTTGTACCAGCCTAGCAAGAGACTTAACCTGCCTGGTAATCAGGAAACTGAGGCAGGGACGAGGTTACTCCAGGTCTGAAGAGATCCTCTTACAGAAAAAAGGACAGGGATTTTATTTTCCTGTATATAATAAATGAACTTTTTTATGCTTATAGGACATTACTGTTGCGCTCCTGTGGCTGGAAATATGCTGACTGGCTGAGCCAGTCACCTTTCTGCTCTACAAAATTGTAATAATTTTAATGACAGGGCTGAATTGAAGCAACATAGAATGGGTGTGCCAGCTCTGAATAGGCTGCCATACCTCCTTCTGTGAATGTATGTGGCAGATAAAAAAAGATTTCTAAGAATGATAAGGGAAGTAAAATTTGCATGAAGTAATGTTACCCGCTCTGGACAATACTGTAAAAGAGACATCAGAACTATAGGTCAGAAGTGAGAGATGACTGTAAATAATTAGGGAGAGAACGGACCTTGCCTGACCAGGGAAGAAAAGATGTCTAAGAAATGCTGTAAGTCATAAATCTTTTTGATGTGTCATGTTCATACATTGTTCTGTCAGGCGAGGAGAGTATTTGGAAGCAGAATGTTCAAAGCAGAGCCTTTTTAACAAAACCTAGTACCATAAGGTACCTGATACTGAAAAGTGAGAAACAAAGAGACTCTCACTCTTTTTTTTTCTTTCTTTCTTTCTTTTTACCTTGAGAGGATTTTCTGGGTGTTGAATAGTTTCATTCAATGGTAAACATCACTAGGAAATTGCCAGGTCCTTGATATGTGGCTGTCTCTAAATTTCTTGCTACTTCAAGGGAAATTTATAGTAAGGTTAGAGAATATTTCCAGAACATAGTTCATGACTGGCCCATACCATTGCCCCATACAAGATGTTTGCTATGACAAGTGTGTTTACTTTGTAGGAAGTAAAAAGTGCTGGAGCAACGCTCATAAGAACTAATAAGCTGAGCTTCTGCAGTCACTTCCAGAGCTGCTATAGCCGGTGAAGAGCCTCCTGTTGACCCTTGGATCCTAATCCACTAACGCTTTAGGACAAGGCTATATTAGAGAGTTACTCCAATCTAGTGAGCTAACCTCATCAGTTCACCTCATGAAATCTTCTTAGACAAAGACCTGACACCACCCCACCCCTAAAAATGTACTCTTGATGCATAGACAGGTAAGTTCCCAGAAGATTTGAGAAATAAACCATTTCTAACTTTCCATGATTTACTTCTGCAACCGGTTTCCCTTACAATTTATTTACAGTACTACATAGCTTTTATGAAATAAAATACTATATAGCTTTTTTCTTAGCATAAGGCCTTCAAGAATATAGTCCTAAATATTTTGGCTGAACGTTCCTTCTCCACACAAATACGTGTCTGTGTGTGAGTGTGTGTGTGTGCATGCATGTATTCAATTATTTTTCCCTAGCTATATGCACACACACACGAATATACACAACAGAGCTTCTTCATCCCAAGAGCTTAACACCGCCAGAAGAGAGATTCTCCCTTTGCAGTCTGCTGGTGAGAGCATTCGACTCTCAGCATCTTATCCTGAGATTCACAATAATTAGTGTTTTAGTTAGAGCTTAGCTGTTGGGGGGCAGAGTTTGCATTAAAAAATCCCAGCTCCTGTGAAAAATGCTGTTGGATGTACTTGCATGGAAATAAACTGCTCCTGTGTGGTGGAGCACAACACAACCTCAAACAACTCACTCAGTAAATAATACCACCGTTACCCTTTGTGTCACCACCCACATCAGTTTTCTTTTTAACAGTTTCAGAGCTGCTCACATACGTTGTGGTGGCCTGATTTGTAATGTATGTGTACATTTGCATTAGCCTTAGCGTAAAGGGAGAAGACTGAGGTGCGCGTTAGTTCAGTAACTTTCTCAGGAGCGCAGAACCAGCCCTAGGCAGTGTTAAATACATTTTGCAAATGTCACTGGTAACTCTCTGCTGCTCACAAGGCCAGGCAGAGAGCAATATATTGAACTCGGGGCCTGTCTGCAGTAGCCCCTCAATTATCAGCGGCAACAGTGGGAGGTTTTTTTTTTTCTGGCTATCACATACCCAGCCCCTGAATCATGTCTTTCAATTGCTGGCCTTTGCTGTTGGTTGGGCAGTTTTACGTGCCAACGTAACTGTTAAGTATACAGACGTAATGTTGTTCAGTGGCTTGTGGGGCCTTGGAAACTAAAATTGAGCAAGCAGAGTCCTGCTGCCGCTTTCTCTTGAGGTCACTCACAAGCTCTGGTCCTGCAGAAAAATGGCCGTACATCGCGCATAGAGTAGTGGTTGGGATCAAATAGGCGAGCTGTAAAGGAAGCGCTAAACATTTTGGATTCTGAGTTATTCTGCAATAATTGCTTGAAAAACAAACTTTTTTTCTTGTATTTGAATGTTTTCTGGTTTTGCTTAATAAAAAAAAGTGTTGCCAGAAAAGGAGAACAAGTCATGAATAATGTATCAAAAAGAATTAGTGAGCTTATTGTCTGCCCATGCCATTTGCAAACTTAGTAGGGGGTTAAACATTCTGATTGATGCTTTCTGAAGCTCGTTTTTGGGGTAGGTGTTATTGTCTGGACATTCAGAACAAGCAATGGGAGAGGTCACATTCCCAGCTGTTCACCGGGGATGTGGGCCAAGTTGTGTAACCTTTCTGTGGCACCGTTCCCCTGCCTTTGAAGTGTGCCTAGGCACCTACCTGTGTGTCACAGGGGTGTAAGGAAAATTCATGTGTCAGAAGCGCCGCGAGATGAAAGGTGCTATATGAGTGCAAAGTACTCCTGTTAGTGCTGTTGTGAGAGGTCAGGGACTCATTTAAATCACGTAGGACTTAAATACCATATAAACAAGAAAGCTAATAAGGTCTTATAACTGGTGTAGACCATGACTGTGTTATTACCACAAACATAGTATTAGTAGGGTACGGTGATGGAAATGCCCTATTTTTTAAAATTAATGTGAACTACACAGCATTTTAAATTAATTTTAGATGAACTTGTGTTGAAGAAGCAAACATCTACAGAGTATACTATGAACAGAATATTTTTAATTTTTTTATTATTATTATATTTTTTTTTAGTTTTCCATGGTAACATTTTGAAGGAATTCATTTCTCCTGCAGGATTCACAAGCCAAATAGTCTTGTGGCTAGGGAAGATCGGTGAAGTGCATCTAACTTCCCTGTTTGGAGTGAGAAAATCCAAGTGAGAGACCTTGTATGAAGGATCAAAACCCAAACCACACACACCTGAAGCAGTAATTTTCAGAATTTGTACCTCAGTACTGAATTCAGAGAGGTTCTTCCAAGCAGCGCAGCTCTCCTTACTTTTGCATGCCAGCCTGAGCCCTACAGCCTTAACTCCTAAATAGTCGTCTGCCAAGCACTGGAGGTTTTCAAGCCAGTGCTAAGTGGTCTGTAGACCACACAGACGATTCTTGGGACTACACGAGTGATTAATTAGGCTTATATGTCTACATTAGTTGCAGCGCGCGTTAGATACCAGGCATTGCATTCACCGGTCATGCAGAGCATTTGGTGGAGTTTCACAGCAAGGAGAACAGAGGCACATACTCCTCGCAGCTAAAACAATATGTATTTGCATTTTATAGCACATAAGGTACCAAATGAACAGGTTATGGAGAGCAGTGGGGCTGTCACCGCTGAAGACTGCAGATGATACTAGAAATTATGAGAATGAACCTACAAACAAGGTGTCCATCCCCTGCAGTGCTCCATGTCGCCATAGTGTAAAATACATAATCTACAGCTAGGAGCTGTGTTATGCTTCATTTGTCAGTACCTTCTCCTTTTTCATCCTACCCTCTCCTTTCTTCATAAAACCCTCCGGTTCCCTGCTTCCCGTTCACATTGCTTCCCACCTCCCATGGCTGTGTCACCTTGGCTCTGAGGACTTCTCCGGACTTTTCATACCCTTCACTGTTAAGAACTGGGAGGTTTTGTACTTGATGCTACCCGTGAAGCATGCTGAAGCAGTTGGCTAGCTGGATAGCTGCAGAGAGCCTGTTTCCAAGGAGGGAGGGAGGGAGAAACAACCCCTTGCAGCACCAACTAGCCACTTACTTGTTTCTGAAGTAGTTTAATTCATCCCAAACCTGTGAATTCAGATATTTGCCCACCAGGTTGCTGGAAAGTAAAACTTTCAGGTCTGTGGGCTAGAAACAATTCTCCCTACCAGAAGAGTAACCGATGGAGTGGGAGACCTGTGTACGTTTACCACTTTGCCAAGCAGTCCCAAGTCCTAGTCTCTGGGGTGGAGAGCCTTCTCTGGAGATACTCCAGTCACAATATCACTGGATATTCACTGAAAAAGCATTATGGGGTGGCCAAATACTTCTGGTGGGTATTTCAGAGACGGGAGAATTGGGTTCTCTTCCGTGCCAGTGAAAAATGTAGTAGACTAAGACAGCATCAGAAAGAAGGGATAAAAATATCCTGAGCCTATGTTAAAACATGGGTTGAAAACTGAAGTTCTGAGAGGGGTTTGAACCACTTTCTGCTTCATGGAGAGAAATCCCCAAAGTAAAACTTTCGGGTTTGGGTTCAACAGACCATTTGATTTGTTTCAGGGGGCGTTTTGTTCATTTTTCTTTTGGTTTCATTTTCACAAAACCCAGAAAGCTGATCTCTCTTCGCATTTGATTCGGTCTGAACTGATTTATCTTTAATCTTCGATCATTTTGCTGCTGCACAGAGAATGTGGTTTTATACAGAGGCTTAGATGACATGACCAATCTTATGACCATTTGAAGACAAGTGACTTTTTATATGCAAAGAAGGCATGTATGCAAGGCTCCAGCTCTGAAAGTGCAGATTCTAGCTGTTAATTGACTTCCCATCTTGATCGTAGGCAAGAAATTTGTCTCTTTCTTTATGTGAGTTTTGTCGGTTCTAAAGTAGTGATGTGTTTCACAAGGCATTTACAAAGTTTAGTCCTTCATGTTTGTAAAACATGGATGTAAGTTGCTGTATAAATAGAAAATTTAAATATATCTGCCAGCTCATGCAGAAACCTCCATGCATAAAATTGAGCAATTCCAAACAGCTTTTGCTTTGTAGCTACTTTGAGAAATCTGTGATGTTTTTAAGTAACATATCTATTACTGCTGAGCTCAGTTCCAGTGAAAATGGCATATCAGAACATGTGTTTCTTAGAAAAAATTATGGAAAATTTGTCATGAGCTTAGATTTCAACAAACTAATCTAACTAACTATTGGTGCCTCATCCTATTTGTACTTGGGAAACCTGTGGATTTGGGGGAGAGGGAAACAGGAGTGTTAATATGCAATTAGATCATCAGATTACACTTCCTTCTGCTTGCTTGATTTTCTACTGACATGGTATTGCTGTAGCTATGGTTTTAGACACTGCTGCTGCCTTTTCAGATAACCATTAGCCAGGGAATTAAAAAAGAACCACTGTAAGAACAGGAGACCTAAATGACCCATGAACTTTGGTGTCTGAAACAGTAAAGCTCTGCTGTTCTCCTGTCTTCTGTCTCCTCTATGATATTGTTTCTCTTTCAGAATTCCCACAGAACTTTGCTACCTTGCTTTGGAGTATGTCCGCATATGCAGTTTTTCTTGATTAATTCCTTTTTGATGTAGTGCAGAATAAAAGTGCCTGCATGAAACATTAACTAAGAATAATTGCAGGTGTAAACACGCGTTTTTTTCCAAAGAGGGCTGAAGTGCAGCATTTTTATTTGCAAAACCACAGTTGATTTCTGTAGCCTTTTCAAGAGCATTCTAGGAAAGGACAAAGGAAAAATACTGGAGAGTTAAGACCAGTTTATTAAAAAATAAGTGCTGCAGTGGCATGAAGTCTCAAGTGCCAATTCATTAGTAGCTGTTTGCAAGAGGTTATTACTGCAGCTTCTGGGAGTTGTTTTTCCTCAAGATGATGCAAAAAAGTCACTGTTTCTGATTTGGCAGGAGTGTTACTGTTGGAGAAAGGGTGGTCACTGTTGTCCAGAATGCTCAGTTTGCTTTACTGATGTAGTAGTTCAGCAAGAGTTCAGCTTTTAGCGTGGGAAGCAAACAAACTGCAAGACGCAACTTATTTTCAAGTGATTTGCTTCACATAGCTTTTTTTTGCAGTGCTGTTGGATTGCTAAGGCAGTTGTTTCCGACCTTTTTCAATTTGCAGAGCTCAGAAAATTTTCCAGTGGAGATGCAGAGAAAATTCACATCTGTACAAGCTGGAGAGCTTATTTATGTTTACATATTTTTTTAGTTACCTGTCTCCTACTCCTTGTAAATATTCCTTAAAGCAGAGGGTTCTGTGGGGCTGAAAGCTCACCTCACCAAAGCATGTGCCAGCACATTTGCTGACAGATAATTTGGAAGGCTTTTGGCTAGGAGGTGGTCTGTCTTCTGGCCTTCTTGCCTGTGTTTTGTACTTAAATTAGTGAATGAAGTCGGATGCAGGCCATACCTGAGCTTTCACGTGCTGGCCTTTGAACTGTGTGCCTGCACAGCTTTCACCACCTA
Organism: Falco naumanni; assembly: GCF_017639655.2. Lineage (NCBI taxonomy): Eukaryota > Metazoa > Chordata > Aves > Falconiformes > Falconidae > Falco > Falco naumanni. The sequence continues at coordinate 110,312,421 of NC_054056.1, read as the reverse complement.
CCCTGGCCAAAGCAGGCGTGCACGTGCCAGCCTGGACTGATTTTTTTTTCCTTCTTCTAGTCAGACAGGCAGTGTGTGTATGTATAAAGGGCATAACTGCACGGCACCCACTGTTCTTCCCTTGTTTCTTTTAATTGTGGTGTTTGCCATCCTCTTCTTTGAAAATACAGGATTTATGTTTAGATTTTATTGGGCTGTTTTTCCTGTTCATTTGTTACTTACACCGCGTTACGTCTCCTTCATTCTGTTGCGTATCGGCGAACAGTATCTTATTTTTATAACCTCCCTGTCAGCAAGCAGCAGCTGCAGTTCCTGCAGCCATGGCCAGCCACGGTGAGGTAGCTCTGATCCACCTCCAGCAGGTCCCTCCTCATTGCAAACACTTTCCTTGCCGCAGCATACCGACCTGCTCCAAGAACTTGGCAGCCTTTGATCTCAAATCTGCCGTCCTGCAGATGAAAGGCAGGCTCCCGCACAAGTCCATCGTTACCATTTCCTCTGTCAGCGTGTTACCAATTAAAAAGCATTTAGCCCATTTGAAAAGAAAATTAATAGTTAGCGGCATTACAGGGCAGGAAGACGGTTCACATTTTTGGTTCAGGTGAGAGGGGGGGGAAATGTGAGTTAGGTAGGAGGAAGGATTATAGAAACGAAGCATTTATAGCTTGGACAAAAAAAGGGAATTCAGTAACCATCTACGGTTGTATGAACCACAGTGTGGTTATGAAGGAGAGGAGACAGGATTAGCTAGGTCACTGCCATGGGGAGAACGTAGCGAGGAGCACTGAGAGAAACTGGGGGAGCTGCACACAATTTAGACTGAAAAGTTCACCAGATCATTTTACAAGTAAAAAGCAGGACTTGTTCCCTTCACACATCAGTTCCTTCTAAAATGTGGCATGAAGAGCGCTGTGCTTTGGACGGTGTTGGGTGGTGGTGGTGATGGCATGTTATGTAGGCTCAAATTCAGTGCGTCACCAAGAGCAAAGAGTGCTGTGGTCACTGTAAAATGCTGGATATGGTGGGTCAAACCTGAAGACCACGTCTCCTGGTGAGGGAGACAGGCAGCTTGGGAACCAGACACTCCTCAAAGATACTCAGTGCAGTCCAGAAGGGTCATGTAGTTACGGGCTGTTAGTGTGGCCTCTTCCTATGAAATTGTACACACTAAGGTAAAATACACAAAAACTGGATCTCAAGAGGTGCAGAATTTCTATTATCAAGGATTACTGATCATGATAGAGTTTTCTTACAGCACTCTTTCACACGACACCTCCCAGATGCAGCGTACAGAGCACTTGCTAGGGAGAGAAACCGGAGCTACCAATAGACATACCGACTGTGAACCCCTGTCTTGTTCCTTGCAGAAGTGTGCAGTGGAAGTGGCGTGCCCCTTGCTGCCTGGGTGAGCAATATGCACCGCTGGGGTCTCCCCAGCAGAGCTGAGCACAACAAATCCAAACAAAATGACTGTACCAAAAAATACGGGGACCTTTCCAGTATGAGAGAAGTGGAGTTTTGAGATGTTCTCAGTCTGGAAGTATGCGAGATCTTAGCTCTGATTTTAAACTTGGAGGCTTGCTGAGTTTCTTGAAGGGCTTAAAGGCACAGCTGCCGCGAGAAAAAACTCAACAAGCACAGGGGACGTTGCAGGTTCTGTGGTACTGTGCAATGCCTGCCCAGCCCTGCACCCTTACTGTCTTTCTAATTCAGTTCTGCAGGTCCTTTGATTTGCTTGGTTGTGGGTGCTGGAGCGGTTTAGTTATGCAGACATCTGTGTGGCTTTGTCACCAGGCTGGAGCCTGCAGTGGCAGCTCCTCACCCTAATTGCTACCAGGGAGCCCATCTATTTCACCCTTGTCCTGTTATTTGCTTTGGTAACTTACTCCATCAGTCCATCCCACTTCCTCCCCCACCATGGGATTTTGGAGATGACTTTGAACATTAGGATTATTTGCAACCCGCTGAGCCCAAGAGGTCAGTTAAGGAGGTGGCTTCAAACCTGCCACCAGCTCTGCCCAGCAGAAGTGGACATACCAGGTGATGTACTTGGAAGGGTTGCTGGTCTTCCCTATTTGCGTGGCCTGAGGTGGTGGGGAATAAATCTTCCAATCTGAGTATCTGGAACATCCTCTTCATGAAATTTTGATTTTTTGCCCTGTCTTGTTCATAGTTTTTTGAAGCCTGTCAAAATAACCCTGGCTGTCCTTGGTTTTGTACAGTCACAGGGACGTGTCTGCTGTTTCTTTTCTGCACTTCAGTAGTATAAAACAACTGGTAATGTGGGGCTCCAAACTCAGTATGACAGCACTGTCAGCTTCCCCTGTATTTATGTTGGAACATAACAACTTCACGATCTTAAGCGTGTGCTTTGGAAGAGAAAGAAACTCCAAACCACAAAACATTTTTCAGCTCCTCAAGACACCAAAGGTAGTCGTCCACAAAAAGGTTTCTGTTTGCCACAGATAGATACATTTTTCAGGTACTTCTGTCATACACATGCACGTGTACATACTGTGTTGTGAGCAGGAGATTGCCTTTATAGAAGAATTATACACTGAGTGGTGCTAATGTACAGTCTTGGATTACTTACTGGCTTCTATGCAAAGCAAAATGGTTAAGGAAATAAGGGCAAGAGGTGTGCATAGGGCTGCTTAGGTAATCGCACGTGCGCCTGATGTGTCACAGTTTAAGTTGCCTCTGGTTACATGCTATTACAGTGGTCGCATGTGCAAATGCTGTTTTATTTTTGAATCAGTGGCGTTGTACATGGTTTTCATCTGTACACAATGTGACCTTGAGAGCACCCCTCATCACTGCATCACTGTTCTTTATATACTTTTGCAGGCAGTCATTTTGCTTCAGAGTGTTTCATTTCAAAGCATGAAAGCATGACGACCTTTTAGCATTCACAGTCTTGTTCTTATATGAGTGTTCTGAGATTCAGTCAATGGTCTACTGGTTAGGACATGCTCCAGCATTATAATAGTCTTGGGAAGAGCTTTCGTCAGCAGTGCCTTCTGGATCTAATGTGTAAGTAGTGTGTTTTTATTCTACTAATACTGTGCAGAGGCCAACATTTCTCTCTTTAATAAATTTATGAGAAATCACAGCAGGTAACCTGCTTGACATTTTCTTACTGTAGGCTTGACCTGTTGGTGAGCTTTGAATCGCTGTCCGGAAAAGGCCGGTATAGTTGTGGGCTAGATTTTCAAAATTGCAGCATGCCTTTTTTGTCAGCTGCAAGCTCTTACCGCATTGTGGGTGGTTGCATCACTAAGGAGAAAATAGCTAGCAAAGGCACAATCATTGCCTCGGGACTTCGTGAAGAAAACCTCATGTTAAGTTACATATTTGTGACTTGAGCGCCAAGGGTTTGCTTGTGCTTGCAGTAATCTGCAGATGTGAAGACTGTTTGTATTCTGTGTGCATCCGCTGATTTGAAAGGGGAAATGAGTGGTAAGAGAGAGGGGTTAGGTCAAGAGGGAAGCTGCCTGAAAGGGTAGAGCCTGACAGCTTTGGCTTTGGAAGTACCAGCACATCCCAGAAGTCCCACTGTCCAGCAAGTGCCTCTCGGGTCATGAAAGCTTTTCCTCACACTAGAAAGGCTGAGATGCTTACAGACACAGTGGCTGCAGGGCCGTAATTTCATCACTGATACCTGGCTAAGTAACAAACTAGGTATTTTTTCCTCCTTTGTCCCGCTGGAAGTCTAGAGTATACAAAGGAGGCGTGCCAGTGTAAATTTAGCTTAACGAGAAGGCAATCAGGTTCTCTGTGACCAGCACCAAGAAGAATGTTAAAGCAATACTCATCCAGTGGCGACACAGGATAACCTGCGCTGAACTGTAGAAATAAATGGAGGAAGAAACATGACTTACTAATATCCTTGACCTTTTTTCAAGAGCAGATAAGAATAGTAGCAGCACCTGAAACCATTAGATATGAATACAGTGATTTCTAGATGAGTTTGCCTTATCTCTTGAGAGCTCAGTAGGGTCTGCTATGGCAAGATATAAGCAAATTGGCTGGACAGGGAGGTAGTTATGTGTACGGCCAGAAGAACAAAGGATATTTGAATTACTATTTTTTTTTTTTATTTTTAACATGCTTATAGCATTAGGGACCCTAAGCACTGCTTCAGTTTGCTGTTGACACAGCATAGTGGTGAGGGATGCACAGACAGCTTGGAGCGGTTACAAAAAAGGATTAGTAGCCGTTTTGCAAGAGGTTATTATTGCAGCTTCTGGGAGTTGGTGTCAAAGGCAACTACAAGCATGAGTGTCTCTCATTTGTGCTCTGTAAAGAATAGTGCCTCTATAGTCTTGTGACATTTAGCATCAAATACCTCTTCACTTTTCTTTTTTCTGTTTTGGCCAGGTAAGATTCTGTAACCTCTAATCTTCTGTGTATACCCCTTTGTTTTGTGATCCCTTTGTGAAAGAACGACAACATCCCATTGAGAAGGAGAGAAACAGGATATAAAAATGGGGAGCAGCGCACAATTCAATCCTTCACTTTCCTTCCACTGAATGCCTGCATGGCAGCACGCCGTGGTGCTGCGATGCAGCACCATAAGCAACAGTCTGGCGTCTGCAGCCTGCCAAGCTGAACCCAAAAGGATTGAGCATCATAAATGTCATCTCTTACTGTCTTTTTTTTTGGCACTTTGTTTATACGTACTTGTTTAAAACTGAGGATTTTTTTGGTTTCAGCCCTGGGTTGGGGCTTCCCATGCCGCTGCAGTGGTTTGTGGCCCTGGACAGCTCCTGACCCTCCTTCCCTGCCTGCTCCTTGTCACCCTGCCACCCATTTGCAGTCCTTTCTTTTCTCCAGAGTAGTCTGTAATCTTCAAAGATCTGCTTCCCTTCTGTCTTCTCTACTTCTCCTTTTCTGTGCCTGTCCAGGGGCTGCCTCCAGAGCACATCCCAAAGCTGTTTGCAGGCAAGCAGCCCACCGCAATCATGACAGCAAGGTGCCCACCGCCTGGCCCCAGCAGATTCCTTCCTTGCAAACAAGAGGCCCGGTTCAGCAAGGGAAAAGCTTAACTAGAAATCTTTCTGATGTTTGTGGGCTTTACATTCAGGCCTGGGTTAAGCTTATGCACAGGTATTTATCTCTTAAGAGGCAGCCAGGCTTCAAGTGAAGAATGTGAGCTTTGTAAAGCTGCAAGACTTTATCTAGCAAAGCGTCCGTACTTGCCTCTTCTTCTTCCTCCAGACATGCAGTTGTGGTACCAGGGAACGTGCTACCCAGCTGTCTCTGTTCCTCCTTTCACATCCCACCGTGTCAGGTCAGCTCTGGGTCAGGCTGGTTCAGATACTTTTTCTTTAGGACCAGGCGTGTTGCAGTGCTGGCGGGACATGGCTGTGACTGCTCTGCCACTGCCGGTGACCTGTGGCTCCCTCTCGTCCTCACGCCAGTGCCTTGTTCTGAATTCCTGCTCAGCACGATGCTGTGTAGAAGCAGTGAAATTTTTCTCCCTGCGTGCTGGCGTCTGATGACACGTGGTAAATGCCTGCTGCCCTCACTGGTGGTTTTTTTTAAGATGTTGCAAACGAAGGTCAGGGTGATTATTCTCTCGCTAAGTCTTAAAGCCAATTTCTGGATCGCAGGCGAGAATGGCATTGCTTGCATTCCTCACATGCCTGTTCATCCTGCCTTATAGGTCTCATTGCTGTAGCTGACCAGTGATGTTTTCTTACCTGCAAGGTCAGAGATAAAGATGTTGGAGTGCTGAAAGAATCTAATCTCAGCTAAATCTCTTTTGAATCAGAGAGTACTTCTGCTCTTTGGTGTGTTTTTGCAAAGAAATCCTTTGAGGAAACCTGGGAGAGGCACGTCAAGCTCAGTCACTTGTACATGGGCATGAATGCCTTGTGCGCAGAGGTCCAGGCATTATGAACTCAGGTGTTCACTGTAGGCTTCAGACAGAAACATGTCTATTGCGAACCTGTGCATCACTTGAGAGACTTTGAAGATGTTTATAACCATTCTTAACATTATAAATACTTCCAAATTGCTATATATAATTTGGCTTCAGACATTTCTAGGTCATAACTAAACTGGAAGGCTTGTTCCAAATCCGGGATGGATGGTATGAATAGCACTTTGTGAGCCAGACCCATCACATGCTCTAAAATAAACTTGTGCTGAGCCAACATTGATCTTCAGATTCTTTGAAAATCTTCCCCACCTTACAGAAATTCCTGATAGTGTTTCTACAGCAGTTGATAATGAAGAAAAAAATAAAGCAGAGGATGGAGGAGAGTAAGGAAGCAACAAGCTGACTTTATGACGGGAAGAAACAAAACATGCAGCTAGGAGAAATTATTCTGAATAAACAAGCTCGTGAAATAACAGCTTCAGCAGCAGACAGCTTTTGGCTTGCCTAGCACTCTCATGAGTTTAGATTGCAAATCTCTTAAATTTACCAAAGCAGAGTTGTCTCCTAACAAATATGAATGGCTGCCTGAAATATTAACACAAAGAGTTCCTGTTTTCTGGGGGGGGGCAGAGAGAATAATATGGAATACATGAGGGTGACATAAAGATGAGAAGATAAGAGATCTTGGATGATTTATCTGATGACCTGTCTCCCAGTAGAGATAATAAATGCCCTAAGTGAAATTTCACCTGGGATAGTTTGCTCAGTTCTGGCCATACATACCTAAGGCAAGTCAATTCAAGCTTGTTCAAAAGATCAGGCAAAAGAAACCCCAGCTTTTAGTTTCTCCATTTGTTTTATCGTCCTGTCTGACAAGGAGAAACTGAAAGATTTTGATTTCTGTATCCCGGCGAAGGTGGGTAGATCGTGAATAAGGTTGTTCTTTGTAAGGAGATAAGGGAAGATGTTAGCCCTCCTGCAAACAAGAGCACATTGGGTAGCAACATCTGACTGTAAACAGACAACGAGTGTTTTTAAGCGCTTGGAAATGAGGAAGGCTCCAGGCTACCAGAAGAATGAGGCACTGGAAAGAGCAAGGACAGGAAAGCTGTACTACTTGTTTTTAAAATTGTGTTAATGAAAGTCATGCTATTGTATGTGTGCCTGGAGCACAGCAAAGGACCAGAGCCTACGCCCTTGAAAGTTGTTTCCATTTACCTCTGTGATGGGAAGAAAGTAGAACTTGGTACAGACAACTGTTATTTTGAATATGTATATCTCATATACACACAAAAAGGAATGAGAGGCTCTGAGTGGAGCTGCAGGATGCTTTGACTTCAGCTTACATTGTCTAGTGATTACCTAAGAGAACTTGCTGTTGCTGTTTAAGCCCTAATTCTGAATGCTTTCTCTTCTCATGGCTAATTTTTTTATCTCTCTGAACATGCTGTCATTCTAAAATACCTATCTTTGATTCTTGCTTTCTTTTTTTTTAAAAGAACAACATCATTGCTTACTTGAGGCCTCCACAACCCCTGTTCTCCCAGAGGAACAGCAGTGGATTGGGATGCACAGTTCCCCAAAACATGAGGTGTCCCCTCACCCAGTGCCACAGAGGCAGGGCGGCAGCTTCTGCGGGGCTGACATTGCTGCTGCTGCTGCTGCTGCTGCTGGCACCAGCGAACAAACGAAGCTCTGTTCATTTTCTGCTCCAGCAGAATGAGCAGGGGGCGGGGGACGGGACAGAAGAAGGATGAGCTTGGGGATGGAGCTTGCTCAATCGAATGAGGAAAAATATAGTGAGGGAAGGGAATGTATATTCAGGTTCATAAAGAAGTGCTTTCAATGGTAATATGTTAAACACAGTTTGGAAGGGTTTGGCAATGCCCTTTTATTGCTCTTCACAGGACAGCTTATCTGTTCATTTTTTCTGTTTTGCATGCTAATGATAAATCAGAGTCAAGCATCAGTGCTTGTTTTGTCGTTGCCATTGACCCTGATTTAGGACAATCTCAAAACACAAAATACCTTCCCATTTTCTCAATGCTTACGTCTTCTTCCAGAGTTCCAGATAACAGGCTGGCACTGTGATTTGAAAATCGTTTTAAACGTTGTTGCTGTAGCGTATTCTTAGTAAAAGACAAGACTGCCAAAAGTATGCCAGAGATGGAAGCACCCAGGCTGCACTGAGAGCGCTGGGAGAGAAAAGCTTAACTCCTGTTTGAAAGTCTCAATCTGTGTATTTCCATCCGTTTGAATTAGGTTGAATTAGCCTGCTGAAAGCAAAGCAACCATCATTACGGTAATGAGATATTAAAAGAAAAAATCTATCACAAGTTTCATAAGACATGCTACCTTCAGAAATACGGCATTATGGAAGTGTGGGCATTAAATTTGTTGGCCTTTGCATAAATATGGTGACTAAGAAGCCATATTTGTGTTGCTCTAGTTAATTAAAAATGTGTTTTTAAAATGTTTTCATGATGTGACTAGAACATCCATCCTGTAAGGAGAGCAAATACTAAAACGTGAGAGGCTTACTTCTGTGTCTGAGAGGTTAAGCATTTTCATCTGGTTGAGCTGAAGTTGAGGGAAGAAGGAATTTTTTTCAACTTGGGGGCTGCTACGTTCTTTTTAGTTACACCATGTATGCACGAGAGTCCAAGAGCTGATTGAGCACAGTATGATTAGTCTGCTGACAGCAGATGGAAGCAAATGGCCAGACCATGAGGTGTGTCATACCTACTTTGACCTGCAGCCATCAGCTGGCCTTACTCCTTGTTCAGCCATGCAGAGGAGGGATGGCCAGCAAGAGCGGGAGGCAAAAGATTTGTCTCACTGCCACTGCCATACATGCAGAGAGGTGAATCCTCTGGCCTTTATAAAGGCTGTTGACCCTTTTTTCTTCTTTTTTAATCAAGGCAGAGTTCATTCTTTCACAGATAAAGTGGTGGATGTGTTTATACTTATGTCATAGACTCGGAAAGGTTGAAATCTTTCTGCAGCATAGCTATTCCCTTTTCATCTCTAATGGTCACTCTTCATTGCTAAACTAATGCATAGGAAAATAGGTGCAGATTTGGCATTTCCCTGAATGTGTTCACTGCTTGAATAGTCATTGTGTTTGCTGTAGCCATAGGTAGGTAGAAGTGTTCTTTGAAAGTGGAAAAGTGATTTTTTTTCTTACCCAATCTTTTTAAAAAAACTGATCTTTTTCATTCACTGTTGGTAGTGAATTAGAAATTTGCTGTGTCATTGTTAACTAAGCAGAATAAAGATAGTCTGGAAATAGAAATTGCTGCAGCCTGTGCAGAGAGATGTCAGCTGTTGCTGGGTGTCATTGTGAAACTGTGAAGTCATCAGAAATAATCCTCACTGGGAACATGAATATCAGGCACAATGGTGGGTTTCCAAACTGAAAATAGAGAGACTTAAGTCTGGGAAAAAGAAAGAAGAGAAATATCACATGACATAAAAGTGGCTCCAGTTCTTTTTGGCTCACTGGAAGTTTTTGGCTGTCTGTAATATCTGATACCCACAGAAGAGATACCTGAAGATCCATGACCAATAAATGCAGTCCTAATCCAAGACGGCCTGTAGAGTTTCCATATGCTCAGTGGGAACTTTCTGCACAATAACACTGAAGCCATGCAAAAACATGACCCTTGAAAGTGAACAGGAGGAGGAGATTTAAGAAAGGATAACTTATCTTGTTAATGACACCAAAGAATAAGACACTCAGGAGAAACCCAATAGCATCAGCGGTAAAGGTCCTGTTACCACTGTCAAGGATGAAAAGGAAAGCCTTTAAGAAAAAGAGGCAATAAAATTGCTTTCCAACTTCTTTATCACCCATTACATAAAAAGCCTGAGGGAACGAGATCTTACAATTGGAAAGAGTCTTAATGGTCCAAAACTCAGCCCAGACCTTGGAACAAAAGCTATAGTCATCACATTGCTTTGCTTTCTGGACAAAGAACGTACTATGTAAAAAGCAGAAAAAAACCTCAGGAGCCTGGGATATGCCAATAAGCAAATCTCCCTTTACTCAGACAATAAAATAAAAGATCAGGAGAGAGGAACAAACGCAAGGCTTCAAACAGCAGTCTGTTAACCCGTCAGACCAATGTGGATTTAAGATGAAGGTCCACCAGTTTTTTATCTACAGGGAATGACACCACCTGTGCCCTTGCAGTTTCTCTTGTAACGTCAAAGCTGGTGGCTCTAATAATTGCACAGCTTCTATCAGAAGTTTGTGCTGTTGTAAAAGTAAGGGTATCTGCTTATTCATATAACATGATTCAGCTTCTTTTGCTTCCAGTAACGTGGCACTGAAATCACTGTTGTTTATTGCGTGTTAATGGTGTTTCAGAAGAGAAAGAGAGGAAAGAATAGAGAATTTAGTAGTTGAAACACTTGTTATTGTATTACTGCCTTGAAAATACCTTTGTTTTGTACTAACTGTATCGGCAGGACTTGTTTGCCATAGACCAAGAAGTCAGCAATGAAGGAGAAGGTAGATGGCAGTCATCATTGACAGAAAAAGTGACAGCAGGAATGTGGGAGAAAGCATCTTTACTTACGAACTTTTGACAGATAATCCTAATGAGGCTGCAGGATGCCAGTTGTGGAAAGCAGTAGCCAAATCTCACACAGATTTTAATAAAACTGACAAAATGAGGCAAAAGATGGTCTTTTCTTTTACTGCTCCAATAGCCTGGTCTTTATTTGTAACTGAAGGGTACTTCTGAGAAGAAAACATTAATATTGTTATAGTAAGATGCAGGCTCCCAGAAGAGATGAAAAAACCACTGCCCGTGCATTCGCTGGGTACCCAAGGAGTGTTGTCTGTGATGCCTCCATGGAAAGTAATTTTTGCCCACTGGCAAAGCTGAATGGTAGCTGCTGAGAAGAACAAGCTCAGACCTGAACAAGCAAAAAGTTGATTCTCGCTGTACAGAAGCGTGAGATGTTTTCTGGGAGTAAAGCTCAGGTAAAGCTGACCTCTCATTATGTTAGTTCTGTGAAAACGAAACTTAAGTCAGTGATTCAGGCAAGCACGTAGTTTCTGTTTGAAACACTAAATTGAGAACTACTCTACATGAATAGTTCTGTTTTCCACAATTTTCTATACAGATAAATGTTTATATTACTTACAGAAGAGCAACAACATATACAGCTGACTATACCTATTCTTAACACGGTTTAAAAAAGGAGGAATGCCAGTTAGAGCTGTGTAACGGGCTGCTCTGAAGCTACAGCCAACAGATTTCACTTCTGTTTTGAAGATGAACAAAGAAGCAATATTTTGATATCTTATTATCTCTATTTTATTTATAAAACTAATAGCAGGGACAGAAAACAGCATTAGGCTAGCCAAATTCCCCAACAGGTAGTGAAGAAACCTCAGACAGCTCAAAACTGGGAAGGCTATACAACAGCTGTGGAGAGCAAGCAGCATCATTTGTAGTATCATGTTTCAGAAAAAACAATTAGAGAAAAAAGTTGCAAATGCTAAGATGATACAAACCTGTACAAATGTACAGTCATACTCAAAAAAAAAAAAAAAAAGGAAAAAAATATAAATAAAAAGGGGAAAATCCACCACAGTACAAGTTTATTTACGTGATTCATCTACATTTAGGGAGCCTGTTTCAGCCTTTCACTAGCTGATCACTCACTCCCGGTGGTGGGATGCGGGAGAGAATCAGAAGGGTAAAGGTGAGAAAACTCGTGGGTTGAGATAAAGACAGTTTACTAGGAAAGGCAAAAGCCACACTGTTTAAGCACTGCTCAGCCATAACCAAATCATCCCTGTGTTATCAACACTGTTTCCAGCACAAATCCAAAACGTAGCCCCATACTCGCTACTATGAAAAAATTAACCTACCTCAGCCAAAACCAGCACATTCTATATACCTTATCCCATGCCATTCATGTCATGATCCAGCCTCACATTTTCCAATACATCCTCAATAATCACCACCCCTCTTCCCATCCTTTGATATAATACACAAATATCAATCCCTTTTCCTACGGACTACCCTGTAAAATACCCATAAAATGTCCGCAAAAGTCTATAGAATGTCCACCGAGTTCATTTAGTCCATGGATTTGGGCTCCACTGTTACGGTGGTCACTGCGGACAAGAGAGGTGGTGTGTTGCATGGAGTTACTGGGCACCAAAGCCGGCTCAGGTCATGTTGCTGCTGCGTTTGCACTGCTTCTTGTAAGACTTGTCCTCCACTGTTTTGGGTGGTTCCTGCTGCAGTAATTCTTGTAACATGCAGCTCAAATCATGGGTTAAAACAATGTAAAGGTGTATCCATTACAGTCTCCACCCCTGGTGTCTTTGGGCCAGGTCACAGGGTTTAACATTGCAATGAACTCCTCCCCTTGCTTCTAGCCTGGCTAGCAGCAAGGGGTTCCTGCTATAGTAATCCCCATAATATGCAACTCAAATACCAGGTTACAACAATTTAAAGGTATTTCCATTACAGTTGCCACCCCGGTCCCTTTAGACCAGATCACAGGGTTTAACATTGTGATGAACTCCTCCCGTTACCCTTGCTCCAGCTTGGACTTACTGACAGACTGCAGTCCCTTAGGTTGGTACCTACTCCAAGTAGAGCCTTATCTATGAGCCATAGTCTCTTCAGGGATGTACCTTCTGCAACATAGACTTATCCACAGCTACAGTCGCTTTGAGGTGCCCGTGTTCCAGTGTGACCTTATCCATGGGACACAATGCCTTCAGAGATCTACCTGCTCCAGCATGGCCTTGACCGCAGTTGCAGTCCCTTCAGAAGTAAGCCTGCTCCAACATGGCCTTACCTATGCCTGCAGTCCTTCCAGGGTTGTACCTGCTTTGTCGTGGGCCTATCTATTGCCACATGCTTTGAGGCTCCAGCATAACCTCAGGTACAGCCACTGATGCTTCAGGGTGTACCTGCTGCAGCAGAGACTTTTTCACAGCCACAGATGCTTCGAGGTGTACCTTCTCCAACATGGACTTGTCCTTGGGCCACAGTCCCTTCAGAGGTATACCTGCTGTGGTACAGATGTGACCATGGCCACAGATGTAACTGCTCTGGCATGGATTTATCCACAGCCACAGATGCTTTGGGGTGTCCTGCTCCCACATGGACTCATCCACAGGTCGCAGTCCCTTTGACTTGAGTTTACTCTAGGCTTACAGCCTGTCCAGTACAGCAGCACAGAAACAGCAGCCATGCCCTGGCCGTCTGCCACTGTAGGTGCATCACCATTGCCGTTATCAAAATGTTCCCAGGCAGAGCACAGGGAGATGATAAGCAGTGCAGCAGTGCAGCAAGCACCGAAAGCAAAAAGCAGCCACTAACGAGCACTAGACTCTAATACACAGTAAGGCAAGCAAGCCCCATGGCAAGCATAGAAGCCTGCCAATTAATAGCTGAACAGCAATAACAGCTATAAATTTGATCTAGCACATTCTAATCAAATCTGTTGTTATCTCAAACCCTTTGAGCCCCACGTTGGGCGCCAAAAGCCACCTGTTGTGGTTTAACCCCAGCTGGCAACTAAGCACCGCACAACTGCTGACCCCCCCCCTGCAGAGGAATGGGGGAGGGAATCAGAAGGGTAAAGGTGAGAAAACTCATGGGTTGAGATAAAGACAGTTTAATAGGTAAGGCAAAAGCCACACACACAAGCAAAGCAAAACAAGGAATTCAGCACTTCCCATCAGCAGGCAGGTGTTCGGCCATCCCCAGGGAGGCAGGGCTACGTCACGTGTAAGTTACTTGGGAAGACAAAACAGTATCACAGCAAACATCCTCCCCTTGCTTCTCCCCGCAGTTTTATATTGCTAAGCGTGATGTCATATGGTGTGGAATATCCCTTTGGTCACTTGGGGTCAGCTGTCTCAGCTGTGCCCCCTCCCAACTTCTCGTGCACCCCCAGCCTACTTGGTAGCGGGGTGGGGTGAGGAGCAGAAAATTCCTTGGCTGTGTGTGAGCACTGCTTCAGCCATAACCAAATCATCTCTGTGTTGTCAGCACTGCTTCCAGCACAAATCCAAAACGTAGCCCCATACTCGCTGCTATGAGGAAAATTAACCTACCTCAGCCAAAACCAGCACACCACCCCCACCCCCGCTTTGCCAGATCTTGGGACCTCTTACTCAAACAGCACTGAAGTTCCTTTCCTTCCCTTCCCCAGCCACCACCGGCAACCTCTAAGGGTAAACATCCAGCTCTTGCTCTCACCTGTGTCCCACAGCTATCTCTGGCAACTTCAGCATGTGTGCAGCTAACCAAGCCAGACCTGAGATCACCTGTGGACTGGGGAGCAGGGACAAATGAGGACATAGTGACAGCACAGCCCCCTGCAGCTACTTTCTTGCAGGGAAAAAGCACAGTGTTAAAACTAATTTTTGCTTAAATAATTGGTTTATTTGTTAAGTCATGAGCTGAGAAAGCAAATGTTAGGGACAGAAGTGCTGTAAACAAAATTGTAATTTAGTGCTGAACATTTGTCACAATTAAGAACTCTGCTTTCAGATTCTTCTTAACTGTTAGTGACTGTCACCATTTCACCTGTTGTGTCTAATACATGGGGTTGTACCATGCAAGTCACTTGCTACTTTGCTCAGTTTCTTCCTCCCTGTTCAGTGAATGCTTACCTGATCTAAAAATAAATACAAACTCGTAAACACTGTCCTTGAGCTGCAGGCTGTTAGGTAGAAGCAAATTCAGCCATCGCTGTGTATGTGTGGTAAAATGCAATCTGTGCATTGATTTTTTCCTGCTTTGAACTCTAGGCCGTTTTGTATTTGTGGCTGCTGCTAGCAGAACGGGGCTGTATCTGACAACAGCAGTGGACTTTAAAAGGCAGAATATAAACAAGGTATTTGGAATGTGCCCAGGGAGATGAATCTTGCTTCCTCCTTTTTCCCCTCAAGTTTCACTTTATGGTTTGTGACAGCCAACCTCCTGCTTTTCACTGAAACAGTGAGAACTGCCCTGTGCCAAAATTCAAGTTGGTGTTTTTGAACTGAAGAAACGAAGTGAATCAAGAAAATGTGTCACCTTGAAAACAGATGGCCTGCTGTGGATGTGGTAGTTCAGTAGCAGGCACTTGGTCCTGACGGTCTTGCGGTGGCAGGAGTCACGGAGGCTCCCGTGGAGCCTGGGAGCTGTGCATCTGATGCTGCGGAGATCACTACGGGCGTGCCATACCAAACCTGGTACAACGAGCTAGCTCTGGAGCCGTTGTCCAGCACCTGGTGATACTGTTGAAGGGCTCATTCAAACTAAAGTGAAAACTCACGCAGTAATATGTGAAGTTAAAATACCTCCCTTCCCCATTTCTCTACCACACTGGAAAGGAAGATCGGTGTTTGCATTGCTGAGGCTGGCTGTGGCAGGTGAACGTGTTGTTGCACCGTTGCTGCTTCTGTGCTTTCCTCATGACGAGCACGAGCGCTGGCATTGCGGACCGGAGAAAGGATTTCTCACTTGTGGCTGTGTGGGGACAGTGCAACTTGTGAGCTGCATTTCAGAGATTATGAGCTCTGTGTAAGCACCTTTATCGTACAGCAAGCTCCATTTTGTTTGTAAGCCCAGTCTCTCCTTCTGCTATCTTAATTACTTTCACAATCCCCATTTGGCTGCAGTCGCAAGCAGTGATGTCGCAAGGGTGACCATAGAAGGTCACTAAACCTTGATGACCCGTGGTTATCAGGAAGAACTTATCTTGCCAGCCATTTTCAAGAGAAGAGATGCAGAAGGCAAAGCTATGTCAGTGAAGATCCCTGAATAATTTAAAGGCCCCCAAATTCCCTAGCAAACAATGATCAAAAGGAAAAATTTCCAAAGCTGGGAAATGCAAACAGAATTTTTTGTTTTGTCTAACTCTTTATTTCTTGTGCAACTGTAACAGAAACTGTTGCAAAATCTCTGTTATATCTCAGCCATATCTGCTCCTCCACTTACAAACCACCACCCTGCAAATGCATAGAAAATGGAAAGTCTAGCGCTTCAGCAGGTGAGGATGGCTATGCGTGTGTGTGTATGTAAAGGCAGGCATGTGGCATTGCGTGGCGTTAGGAATAGCTCTGACTGGACATTTGAACCATGAAGTTCTACTTTCTTATATGTTAACGGACTGAATCTGTGTGAAAGAAATATGTCTTGGGGCTACTGGGGAGAGGGTAAAAAGTTCACCCATAGAGCTGCCCCAGGCCAAGGGAAAGTAAAGATATACAGGTCCACATCCAAACTCAGTTTTCTGGCGAGTGTAAAACTCTGGAAACTGTAAGTGTGTATCATCATCTAACACAAAAAAATATGGATACACTGAAGTTGACGGGACGCACAGGAGCTCTGGGGTGGCAGCAATATCGGATCCAAATTTGAAAGCCTGTTTGCTCATTCGTTCTCTCTTTCACATGCTGATGTTATCAATGTTGGCTGATACTTGAGAGTCAGATTTTAGGTATTTGTTAATATGTAAACCTACAAGTTCAAATAACAAGTCATTTTCAACAGTTAAACTAGTTCTTAGCATGGCATGACTTATGCAGTGTTAACATCACTTAAGGATGATCACCTCTGCTCCCTCTAGTGAAATTTTGTTTCCAGAGGTAGAGACATTACCTACAGTATTTCTTCAATTTCACCTTTATTCCTATTCCATCTTGTCTTAAGCAGATTTTCATGAGACTTTGGTTTGCCTTTATCTCTTTGGACAACCTACAGCTTAATTACAGCTTGCCAGTGTCTGTCAGGCAAGGTTACACAATTTTTCATACTGTTCTAGGACTCTGAAAACTTCCCATTCAGCATAAACATAAGAGTTTCAGCTCCAAGAATTTAGAAGCTTTCTCATTTGTGAGGTGTTTGGATTCCTGCCTCAAAGCCACCAGCAGATTTGATACCATTGGGTACCTCCATTCAAGTGAGGAAAACACTTGCAATCATAGAAACATAAGAATATTCAGCTGGAACCTCCTAACATTGCCAAGAAAGTCTATTCCGATGAATTTTGTGACATTTATCCCTTTTAACTCCCAGGCATCAAATCCATCCTGCCCCATGTCTCCTTCTGGAGTGTTTTTTCCTGCCTTTCTTGTGGACAGTTTCCTGTGGCCTCACCTGTTTTTTTGTCAATTCAGTCTCTTCCTTACAAGGAGGAGAAAGCTCCTTGTTCCATGCCACCCCTTACTTCATAGTAGCTATACTTGTAGATGTTATTGTCATATGCCATGTCCCCATCTAAAGTTCTGAAGAAGATGGGAAAAGTGGCAAAGGAAGAATATGGTTCTTGGTTTTTGCCTCATTTCAGTTCTGGGGTGAGCCAGACATTATTACGCTTTAGAGGACACCAATTTCTCTCATTGATACTTTAGGGGAAATGTGCATAGAAACAGTTATGTGACTAGCACACTTGGAAGTATGCACCGGGATAAAAGTGGCTTCCTAGTCCTATCAAACATTTTGTACCTCTTCAGTGATGTGAATGAGCAGCGGATCAGGCAAACAGGTTGAGTTGCATAACAGAACAAGGGAAAGACAAAGGTCTTCTGCTTGTGTGATTGCCAGACTAGCTGTGAGTGGCAGCACAAACTGAGTTAAACATACAGACTTCATCATTTGTGAGCATGGATGTTCTACAGATAACTTTTTCACTTCCATGGTAGTTTGGAAAGGTGTGGGAATAGCCTCACTTGGTGTTAGTGCTTTTCATATGGAGGAAAAGAGGAAAGCAAGGTTCATAATTTCACAATGCAGGAATAAGCATTCTGTGTAGTCTTAATATTTTCTGTTGTCATTTAAAAAACACCTATGGAGCCACTTTTCTCTCTTTTACCCCAGCTAATAACCAATGCACTGCTGATTTCAGCAGCAGCCATGAAGTGAAAATGAGACCATAAATACTTCTTTAGAACAGTGGAGTCTATCAAGTCCACAACTTTCTCCACACAGTGTAATAACCATAAATTTCACAAATTACTTAGATTTTCCTTATATTAATTTAAAAATAGAAAGCCAAAATGCACTATGTGCTTGACCAGTGTCTTACAAGTAATCTGCAAGTAATAATTGTCATGGTCAGTGTGAGTCTGGTCCTGGCATGATGCATACGAGCAGACTCTTGTAGCGCTCCACTGACTTCAAAGTAGCTTTGTGCATGCCTTGAGATCATTTCGTGGCGAGGCTTGAAGACCCTTGTTACCACTCAAGTGTGGTTGAATGTGGCTCAGAGGTAGAATAGCAAAAGTCACCGACTGTGGTTTACAGATCCAGTCTCAGGTGAGAGTGTCCTAGTGTCACAGCCAGGAATGCCAAAATGCGTATTTTGTCCAGCAAGATCTGGAGTGAGTTTTACTGAAGTCATCTTTCCTTTTTCCGTACAGCCTTGCCCACAGCACTTTCTACTTGTCTGTGCTTCTGTTCACCTTCCGCCAGAATCTTCACTTACCTTTCCCATCTTCCTGATGGCCCTTCCTTCCTGATGGTATCAACTTTTTTACAGGCTGCTGGCAGGCCAGTGCTCTGAACCGCTCATTTGTAAGACCTGACTTGTCGAATCATAGAATCATAGAGTCATTTAGGTTGGAAAAGACCTTTGATATCATCAAGTCCAACCATTAACCCAGCACTGCCAAGTCCATCACCAAACCATGTCCCTAAGCACCGCATCTACGCATTTTTTAAACACCTTCAGGGATGGCGATTCCATCACCTCCCTGGGCAGCCTCTTCCAGTGCATGACCATGCTTTCAGTGCAGAAATTGTTCCTAATATCCAATCTAAACCTCCCCTGGCATAACTTGAGGCCATTTCCTCTTGTCCTGTCTCTAGTTTCCTGGGAGAAGAGACCTTCCCCCACCTGCCTACAACCTCCTTTCAGGTGTAGAGAGCAGTAAGGTCTCCTTTTCTCCAGATTAAAAAAAAAACCAGTTCCCTCAACCGCTCCTCATAAGACTTCTACTGCAGACCCTTCTCCAGCTTCGTTGCCCTTCTCTGGCCACACTGCAGCATCTCTACATCCCTCGTGAAATTAGAGGCCCAAAACTGATCACAGTATTCGAGGTGCAGCCTCACCAGTGCCGAGTACAGGGGACAATCCCTTCCCTTGTCCTGCTGGCCACACTGTCTCTGATACCAGCCAGGGTGCTGTTGGCCTTCTTGGCCACCTGGGCACTGCTGGCTCATGTCCCCCCAGCCATCAGCCAGCACCCCCAGGGCCTTTTCCCCCAGGCAGCTTTCCAGCCGCTCTGCCCCAGGCCTGTCACATTGCATGGGGCTGTTGTGACCAAGGGCAGGACCCGGCACTTCTTCCTGTTGAGCCTCATAAAACTGGCCTCAGCCCACCGGTCCAGCCTGTTCAGACCCCTCTGCAGAGCCTTCCTGCCCTCAAGCAGGTCAACGCTCCCCCACAACTTGGTGTCATCTGCAAATTTACTGAGGTTGCACTCAATCCCTTCCTTCAGACCATTGACAAAGATATTAAACAGGACTGGCCCTGGGGAATACTGAGCCCTGGGGAACACCACTTGTGACTGGCCACCAACTGGATGTAACTCCATTTACTATCGCTCCTTGGGATTTGCCATCCAGCCAGCTTCTTACCCAGTGCAGAGTTTACCCATACAAGCCATGAGCAGTCAGTTTCTCCAGGAGAATGCTGTGGGAGACAGTGTCAAAGGCTTTACTAAGGTCATCAGGTCATGAATAATCTCTTGAATTCACTATTGACGTAGTTTCGTTTCAGTGAAATTAATTTAATCATCTGCATTGACTACTGGCGTTGACCCTGGCAAAGCTTAAAGCCTTTGCTTTCCTCTTACCTTTTTCTTTCCTTTAATCTGTGTCAGAGCTCACCACTCTTTACTGCATACCCTATCCCTTGTTAGTTTCCTTCCAAACTTTTCTTTATTCGTTTTCTATTTTATCGTAACCATCAGTTATCTCAGACTCCTCCTCTAGCATTTTTCTTTGTAATCGTACCTGTTCTCCCAAGCTTCCTTATTGGTACTGCCTGGTGACTACACATCTGACCTCTCAGCCTGCTATGCAAGAAGCCCAGCATCTGCTCATTCAAATCCATGCCATGCCGGTGCGGTATTTTATTACCCTCTCCTAACCACAGATTCCTTCCTCAAAACAAATATTGTCCAAGGAGAAACAAGACTGAATGCAACAGTCAGTAGGAAACACACATCCAAATGAACATACATTCTTTGCAGCGTGTTCCATATATCATTCAAGTATTTTTTGGCGTATGCAAAAACCGCCTGGGACACATGGCTCTGCTACCTTGTCTTCTGTCCAGCTGACAGCCTCTCCAGCCCTGCTGGCTGTTCTCCTTCCCCTAGCGACGGTATTTGTGTTGACATTGCAATGGCAGAGCCTGGTAACAGGATCCCAGATTTCCATGTACCGTGGTACATGGCTCTTGCTCTGGCCCTGGTCTAGGAGTAGGGGCTCTTGCTCCAGACACTGAGCCTTTGCAATTATTTATATGATTGATAAAAAGAGTCAAAATTGATAAAGAGAGTCAAAACCTTGTTTGAAACAAGGTAAGTGGCTGTTTATTTGCATTTTGTTAACACTCTTCCCAAGTTTATTTTTGTCAGTAAACTGTAAAATTCACTCTACTAGTCAGGGTAAAGTTCACAGGGATAATCAGCAATTACAAGCAGATTATGATTACTAATTCACTGCAGCATTCCTGTAACATACTATTTCTATTCCTGGATTGTTAAATTGGCATTTAAATTATTAAAGCTGCATAATAAGAAGCCATAAATTCCCCCGGAGGACCCGAAACATTCTGACATTTCTATTAATGAAAATACTTCAAAAAGATTAAAAAAAAAAGGAAAAGTTTTAATGAAATACTGTAGGAGCATGCAACCATGCTAATAGGTTAACTACATGTCCACTCAATTTAGGAACAGATTATAATAGCAGTCTATTAGCAAATTTAGACTAAAGAGAGCTTTTTGGGACATTGAGAGCATTTTTCATTTCCTCATTCAGATATGTACATATTTATATACGCTTCTTAAGCCACACTCAGCCCGCTTGAGTTACTATTTTTACGGAGTGCATTAGGATTGATTTAGTACAAATTCTTTACAGCATAGCTCCGTAATGTGTTTTTCCAGTCTTGCTCTTTAACCCCTGTAGACATGACCGGGTTTGGACCAAAGCTGATTACGGCGTCCACGTTACGGTGTTCCGTCTCAGATGGCTTCCTTCCCTCCTCCGCGCAGGCTGGGTTGTTGTGCTTGGCCGCCTCTCGCACGGGCCCAGGCGTGCGGAGGGGCAGCATCTCCCCCCAGCTTGGTGGCAGTGGTGCCGGGGCAGGCAGCTCCCAGCAGCCCGCAGCCTGACAGGGTGTGAGCACCCTGCATGCTTGTTACTATTTTTTCCACCTGAATTTATGTTTATTGCCATCACTTTTTCTGCAAGGGCAGAAGCCTCTCCAGAAGAAAACAAACAAGTTTGCTCGCTGATGGAGGACCTGGTCCAGTATTGACTGAAGCCAGAGAAATGTTTCCGTTGACTGAAGTGGAGGCTGGGTTGGAGGAGGAGGAGTGCCAGGGAGGCTGACACGGCAGCGGCTCCATCAGGCAGCTGCCTTGCCTTCGGCTGTGTGGCTTCCAGCATCTCCAGCATTAGGGTTTTCAATCTGCATTTTAAAGAAAAGAGCAATGGTTGTTCATCTACGATACTGCAATTTGCCAAAAAAAAAAGCTATGGAGCAAATCATGACATTTATTTCGCTGTGAAGTTTTTTGCTGCAAGCTGTCCCAATTGGGTACGCAGCAAAACATAATCCACAGGTAAAGACCTGGCTCTTGGGACACAGACTGTGAGATGTCTCCCCTACCCTTGGGACCCAGCTTATTTTTAAGCTTGTTCCTATCAGGTAGCTCCTTGTCCTGAACTTTCTGGACTACTTGCCCATGCCATATTTTTAGCTGGTGTGCCTGCTGCACTTCCCATAGGAGATCACTAGGAGCTGAGAGGACAGATAAGCAAAAGTAATGATGGACAGCTTGGTGGGATGGGAAGCCAGCTTTTTAGGAGAGACCAAAATGAACCTGGTGCTTATGCCTGCTGAAGGAGAACAACCCACCACACCTGGGTTCAACAGCACAGCAATAAGGAGAAGGTTGGGAAGGTAATAAAATACCCAGACCTGGCATCAGCTGAGGGATTTAGGTTGCCTGCTGCTGCTGTGAGCCTGTAGCAGCTGGGTGCCTTGTTCTCTGGGGGGTTTTGGAAGAAAACCTCTCTATCCTAATTGCACTGAGGAAAAATACCAACTGGAGTGTCAGCTCAAGTATACATTAAAAAACTAGATCAATTAGTGCAATTTGTTTGATGTCAATTTATTAATTTCCATATGTATATCATTATTATTTGGTTGGCCAGCTCAGAAAGTATCTGAAGCTTTGCAGATGTAAGATTGTGACTTAATGTCATTTTAACCAAAAAACTTAACCCTGCAAATGCTGAATGATCTGGGCTTGTCATTTTTCTTGTCAGCATTGTTTTTAAGCAGAATGTCATTCCATGTATAGGTTTTCTTCTTTCAAATACGTTCACGGAAGACAGATTACTTCCCGTAAACTTAGGTACGTATTTTGTACATAGGACTCTTATCTGAAAACATACCTCAAATATTGGTAAATACCCTCTGGGGTAAGTTAGTAGCATTTCAAATAGTATGAATAAGGAGTAAATTTATGTTATTAACACCAGGGCAGCCACTGTCCCTCTAGCTGTCCATCAGTGTCCACTCAGTTGTCCATCTAGTCTAGCAACTCCTCCTGACGGTTGCTGACATTGTCAGAAGGTGGTGCTGAGGGATGCTTGTGCAATAACCTGTCCACTGGGGAGGTTTTGTCTGTCTTCGGCAGTGGCACTACAGTGGACGTGGGGCCTCACATGCCCCCACATTGACAAGGAGGATCATCCCATTTCTGTAAAAGCTCTCATATTGCGTATCATCAGTTTTATTTTATTCTGTAAAATAATAATAATTTTAAAAAAAAGATTTTTAGGATTCAGATTTGATGACCTCCAGTTTTGTTAAACTTGTATTATGCAGAGGCTTGCACAGACCTTTTTTTTTTTCTGTCTGCTGCACTTAGCTGTCTTTCCTCGTGTAGGTGCCTCGTTCCTCCTGCCAGGGTGCAAAGCCTCCTATCATTCTCTGAAAATCACAGCTTTTGCATTTAGAAAACGGATATCCAAATCCACACAGTGAAGGTCAGCATGGGGCATCCTTTATTTCTATACTACTTTTGCATTTTCCAATGTGTGGTTTCTACATACTTAAATTCTCAATGCACATTGCAAAGACACTATTATAATGAAGTCCGTGGCAGGACAAGAAACAGGACCCACCTTCTTCACTTCTGGCCATGTCCTTAAAAACTCCTGGCCATGTTTTCTGTCTGTTAAACAGCTCATCCTTCAGCAAGATACTGTCACTTGCTGATCTTTTTTAATAGTCTTTCCTTCTTCCTTCTGCTGACTGAATGGGCGCATCCCTACAAATACATGTGTCTGTGTCTATTACACCTGTATTATCTGTGGGCCTTTATTTGAGACTTGTGTTTCTCTCGGCAGTGAAAGAGCTACAAAGTCCTTTACCTATTAAAACAGCGTGGAAATAAAATTTAAGAAAGCAGATGTCACTTTCTGGTGGAGAACAGTCCTTACATGCAGATCTCTTGTGCACATGGGGCCTAGTTCAGTTATATGATGGTGACCCTTGTGGTATTCAGGGTTTGGATCAGTAATGTGGGGGCACATCATGCTAAAGCTTTTAGTTGTCACAGCCACCACTAGCATCTTACCGTTTGTCTTTCATGTAATGTTAACGCTTCTAAGCTGTTGGTTGCAGTGTATGCAGAAGTGATTTAAAATGCTTGGCTGAAAGGTGCAGCTCTTTCCTCCAGGACAGCTGTGTCATGGGTGTTGTCATTTATTTTCTGTCCTCCTTTGTCATGTACCCAGTAACAAGGCTTAGTTAGCTGACAGCCACAATCTGACTGCACAGAAATGCTGGGCCAAGGAAAATCGATTCTTAACCTCCGCTGTTGTCAGAGGATGTTCCTGTTAAGCTAGGTGTAACATAATAAATTACAGCAGTAGCTATTTCTAGGTAGAGCTACCATTAGGTATAAACTCCACAGCCTGAGCAGCTTGCGTGGAAGGTGCTGTTGTTTTTTTCCATTATAATTTTTATTTCAGCTGCTGGTGCAGGCAGATCAATTTTGGCTCCTGATTTTTTTTTATTTTTTTTTGCTGTGTCACTGCATTGCTCTCTGTTTTTCAGACATTGTGCCAAACTCATAATTAATCCAGTGTCAGAGGAGAGCAGTAAGAATTACCAACAAGGGAGACTAAAGGAAAGTACGGTTTGTGAATACTGGCAGCAAAGGAAGGAAATTCACTTTTTCTCCCACTTCAATCTGGCAAGTCTCGGGTGAATTATTCATGCCGTTACCCCCCCCTCCCCCCAGCTGTATTAGAAAAGGTGTAGCAACAGCACAGCCTTGCCTGAGACCCTATAGCCTTTCACACACACTCCAAGGGATGGCTTCTAAGGAATGACCCTTTGTGGCCTCCTTTCATGCAGCTCAGTCCCTGGGACCGCAACACAAGGATCACAGTGTTGCAGAATAACCACCATAACAAACATAGCTCCATTTGTGCTGTTACTGGTGTGTAAAGTATTCCTTCCTTTTGGCTCTTTTGCCTCTCCCCACTCCACCACCACCCCCGCCACACACACACCCCTTAGAAAGCAAAGGGTAAAGACCAGCTGGGAAGACTCTCATCATTTCGTGTCATTTTTCTAATTAGCCCTTAGGATCCTTCTAGGAGTCTCCACAGGGCTGAGCCTAATCAAAGGCTGGAGGTGCCGTAGGGAAGCAGTGCGTTCGTTGAGAGAGCATGCTTTCCTCCGAACGCTGCTGGTACTTCCTTTCAAGTTCTTTTAAGTATCCTTTTAAGTCCCTTTCAATATTATCGCTCTTTTAACCTTCCTGTTTTTTCTGCTACTATCAAGCAGCAAAGGAATAGGAAGTCTCGGCAGTTTCTTCAGAAATTGCAATACGAAGGGGGGAAGACAGAAGTAACAGGACTTAAAAGGTATATCCTCCTTCAGCCCAACAATGAAACATCTGCCTGTCCAGCTTTAGAAGCAAACTACAAAATGACAAGCCAAGTCAGCAGCAGGTTCCATATATTTAGATTCAAGCGTGTGTGTTCAGTGCCATGCCAGAGGTATGCTCTAGTTGAGTCATTTTGTAAACTTTAATTAGATATTTTTAAACAATCAGTCACTGGTAGAAAACAGCAATAAAGGGAGAAAAGTCTCTTATTTTGAACAAAATACAGTAAGATTAGGGCTCAGGAATGTCCCACAGAATTAAAGACAAGAATCCTATGGAGACATTAATGGTTATATTATTAACTTCATAGGTATTTGTGTGTGATAAGCCAGTATTGGTCAGCATAGCTAACATCTCTTAACAGAAATCAGCACAGATGCTCTTACAGAACAACCAGAAAGGAACAGGCACTGTGAATTACTTTTTGAGAAGTCATTTACCTAAATAAGCTCATGTGTGTCTTTTGGGCCCGGTACTGTAACTTGGTGAGATTTTTGAATTGCGATATGAAGATTTAGTGGCGATTTTATGTTTATATTTTATTTAAGAAAAAAATCACTGAAATGGAGCTTTATCCTGCTACAAAACCAATCTGGGTCATTTCTCAGCATGCACTGAAAGCAAAATATGACAGAGCTGTCAGTCAAGGAGCACAGCCTCTTTAAAAGCAGACACCACTTACCAAACTTCAGCAGGGAAGAGTGATGCTCCTAAGCGTCTAGAGCAAGAAAGTACTCTGTTTTGTAAACCACCCAGAGATGGTTCTCATACAAGTTCAATCATGAATTCAGAAAGAAACCTATCCTTTCTTTAAAAACAAAGTAAAAAATTTAGTTTTTCTGACTACAAAAAAAGCTAAGCTAAAAATCGCTTAATTTCCTTTTGGTAGTAGAGTCTGGGTGTCCGTTCCCTGCACTAGTCCCTTCTTTACAAGCAATTTTGTTACTTTGGTTTTACACCACTTTATTTGTGCTTTGTGACTTGGCAGAGGCAAGGTATAGGAGCAGAAGACTTTTTAATAGCTGTCCTCTCTGACTTCCCACATTTGTAGTACTCTCTATTTTCTGAATTTAAGAGGACTAATGAGAACTTTGAAAGAAAGGAGGAGGCAGCATGTGCTACAGCTCATTGCAGAAAATCGAAATGGTTTTGCAACGGAAGAAACATGCTTAGGTAATCTTTACCTAGAGGCTGTCATCTTTTTGTCATTATGATCCTTATGAAATGACTCGCTGCCATTATGTAGCTCTTCTTAAATTAATTGTGTTGTTTCACTTTCTCTGAATGTCTGCAGCCCATGGGGAGGATGTGACATAAGTCTTTCCTCTTCCAGAGCTTTCATCTTCCCAGGACAGTCACAGGCTCTTCTGCAATAGGAGCCAATTTTCCTTCAGCAACGGTAGCAATTCAGTTCCATGTTTTCCCTGCAGTTTGCTGCAGCAGAAGTTTGCATGCTGGTACTTAATGTCTTTCTCCCTGCCTATAACCTCTCTCTCATCTCCGTTAGCTATTTTTGTTAGTAAGATGCTCTGGTGTTTAGTTAGTGCCAGTTCCCTGTTCTGTACTGTTAGCTTGCTAACAGTTTGAGGTGTCAGCTTGCATAAAATGCAGGGGTTTATGCTGCTGAAAGACAGATTTGGTGTTACAACAGGTACCATTTTAATCATGAGAACTCCCCCCCCAAAAATCTAACTTTATTCTTACATAGCCCTGCTCTGCTTTCTCACAAAGAATATATGCTGTATGCTTTCATACTTTTGCTAGATAAACATGAATCAGAAAAGTCACATACGCTTTCAATGCGACAGAAAATTGTTGACAATATTTTTCTCTTTTTGTCAAAAAAAGGCCCAAGCCCAAGTATTGGCAGGCACAGCAAGAGAGTTTTTTAAATTACCATTTTGGGGCACCCTGCCATCTTTCTCAGTGTACACTGCCTTCCTGTTTATGCCCTTCACTCCCCCAGAACCCATGAGGGGGAGAAAAAATGCTACAAGTAATTTCAAGCCATCCTATGGAGAAAGGTGGGAGACTGAATGTAGTTTTGTGGTAAATACACAGGTCCCGTTTAAAAATAAATAATTTCTCTCAGCAATGCCTTTTCAGCTTGCTGAGCTTCCAGAGAGCATTAAGGGCTATGACAAGTTGGCATTGCTGCTGCGGTATCGTAGCAACTCCAGCAAATCAAGACGGTGCCCTCCAACAATGAATCATTCATTTAGAAACCATATCTCCTTCTCCTCTTTCCTTTACTTGTGAAAGATTTATTCCTTTCAGGAGGAAAATTTATATCCACCATACAGACGTGCGCTGCACAATACCTCGTGGAGCACGTTCAGTAGCTTTGGAGGAATTGCTCAGGACATTGCCTTCTGCCAAGGCAGTAGTTTTAAAGAATTCTGAACAAGGCAGCAGTGGTAGCGGTTTGGATAGCTGCCACTTCCCAAAGCTGCTCCCCTTCAACCTCTGCATTTTACCTGGCTCACTGAAGGGAATTAACATCACATGATTATATCCTTTGGTTTGTCTTCTTCTGGTAAGGTAGCTGAACCACCTAGTGAGCCAGCAGCAAGGAAAAACGCTGCCAAATTATTATTAATGATCTGCCTCTAACAAACATCTAAGCTATAAGCTGGGGGGGGAGGGGGGGAAGTAATTATTTTCTTACTACGAAGTCCCAGCTGAACACATTGCTAAGAAACACATCAAAGGAGTCAGCTTAAAACGCATTAGGTCAGATTTCCTAATCACTGCTAGACACCTTTGGAACCAGTTAGATGGCTGATGGCTGAGAAGCTCCGTAAGAAGCCAGCTGAACAAGAAGCCTGTGAAAACTAGATGTGCCTTTCCAGACCTATTTCCAGTCAATAAAGTTAATAAAGCATCGGAGCATATGCGTCCGTTTTCAGTTGATGTGCAGATTGAAAGAGAGGACTTGGCTTAGACCAAGTGAGCCGGTTCAGTTAAATACAAATACAGAAGTGAAATGTCTTTGCACAGTACGAAGGTATACAGTTATTCTAGCACTGGAGTTCAGTTCTTCAGGGAAGTAATATGGTGAAGTAATCTGATTAAATTAATAAGTACAGGGATATGTCATACTTAGGCTTGTTGACAAAAAGTAAAAAACAAAAGAATTGCTTAGGCATCCACTGTAATCAGATTTTATTATATTTGGCATTTCCTAAAATGCTGATTCTTGAATTTTGTCATTTTTCCAACACTTCAGCTTTTCGAAGTTGACAGCACTCATTAAACAATAGTTGACAACACAGATTAAAAAATGGAAAACGTGCACTTCAAAGGGTTAAAAAAATGCAAACTTTAATTGTTTAAGCTAATCAACAGGTATTTTTAGATCATATCAAGATTTTTTTCTTACTGCTTCAGTGCTTCTAAAGCACTAGGGCTGACATGTTTCGGGTTTTTGCTTTTAACTCAGGTATGTCAAGTTTTTAGGTTATGCTGGTTGAAATAATTTCTTGGATTTGAAAGAGAAAGTGGAAAAAAACTTGACAAAACTACTTCTTCCATGCCTGGCTAAGCTTGTCAATAAAAAAACCCCTCATTTCCCCTTTCTTTGCCTCCAGCTTTCTTACCAGAGCTAGCTGCGCAGGAGAGCAACGAGCGAGTAAAAGGGCAGTTTCATTGGCAGGTGCCCTCTTTATCACTGGGCAAGGAATGCCTGATAATTCAGTTAAGGTACTTTACATGGAAGGGCTTGGTATCTGCTGCATCAGTGTGCTAAACTTTAAACATAGCATCTATTGGCGCTTTGTTTTAATCATGCGGTATTGGAGAAATAAAATGAGCTCGATCGTTCATTGCTGCCTTAAGGAAGCATCACGTTATCTGTTACACTTCACTGTAGAATAGGGTGGTAGGCAAGTGACAGGTAAGCTTTCTTGAAAAAGAACGTGAAGATACCTTTTAAAGCTATAGTGTCTCCAGTTTTTTATTTGAGAGCTTTTTTGCTCCTGTTTCAAGGTGAGGTAAATAGTAAATGCTGGAAAAGTCATGATAGGGGTTGAACCAACAAATACTTTAAATATAGCAGTTGAAAAGGGCTTCTGATGCACATGAAACCATTCAGATACATCTCTGCTCGTAGGATCACCACTGTCACAAATCCAAATTTCAGTCAGTGTGTTTCAGCTCTTAGTTTATTTTCTCTCCTTTCCATCATCAGAAAAGACTGGGAACCATATTGTCAGTTATCGCGATGTCTTTATTAAAAATAAGTATGTGCAGTGGTGTTAAGCCGTGTTCAAACATAGAGGAGGCGCTCCCAATCCTAACAGGTCTGGTCCTCCAGGAGCAAGGAGATTAGAAGAAAACACTGCAGTATTTGTAAATAAGGCTGTGGTCTGGCTTCCAGTTCCTTCGAGTTCCATAGTGTATATGCATTATTTACTGTTCACCATCCTGGAGAATTTACTAGCTTTCTAGGGAACTGCTTGTATCCTCGCTCTTTGGCAAATAAGGAAGAGAGGTTTGAGAGGTTAACCTCTAACAGAAAGGTCTGTGAAGGTATGACTGTTCATTAGGGAAGGAGGCAAACCACCTCAATTTTCCATTTCAGATCTGCTCAAATTGTTCAGTTGAATTTCAGCCTTAGTTAAACAAAACTTCAGCGCAGTGGTTTAAGCCCCACTGTTTGGTTTGGCTCCCAGATGAGGATTTTGAAAGAGTTGTTAGAATCCATAGTATAATGCTGTTTGTGAGTTTCTACTTCTACTTAAATGTGAATAGATATTATTTTTTTTTAAATTACTGTTGTCTGTTCTTTCTTGGCTATTAGTACATTACAGAGCCACATCTGAACAGAAGACAAGCAACATTAAAATTCTCTAGCCAAAGGGGGAAGCGTTTTTTTTCCGTAGAGCCCACATGACTACTTAGATCATTATATTCTTTTCACTTTGAAGAAGTGAATATTCTCTTCTTTCTATCAGATGTCTTTTAAAGCTATTTAGGCTTTACATCTCTAGGGAAATGAATGATAGGTTTTCATTCATCCTTTGCCAAACTGGCTGTATCAAAATTTCAGGTCTGGCATTTGAAATCATGCCTGCCCTCGTGCCCATGAAAAACTGAAGACACTTTCATAGGATAAATGAAATCTTAGTTTTGATGACCTTTTCCTTGTTATAGGAGATTGTTTTTTTGGACTATGGCCTCTGGCCTTCAAGTGTAGTATCAGATTTTTCCACTCGTGTGCTGCAAGTAGTTAGTCATCAGGAAGTACACTGCCAGACAAATCATAGCTCTGCCTTTCCTGTTGTCACTTTTTAGTACCATTCTTTGAACTGTTCATGTGCTGATGTGTTTTTCAGCAATGAATGCAGGGGAATAAAGTTCACGGTTCCCAGTCAACTGTGAACTGCTCATCATATTTCTTCAAAGGACTGAAAAAATGGAGGAGATAGATACACTCAGTTTTTAATTACTCAAAAGATGTCCAAGTTTGCTCCTCTGTCTTCCAGACATTTACAGGATGTTTATCCTGTAAATTAAACTTTAGCAGTCATTCACTCTCTCAGACATACAGATGAACACCACTCCCGAAGGGGCAAAGTGAGTAAACTTTGGTTCATTGACTAGCCTGTGGTAGGAAGAAGAGAAAACTGGAAGAAACCTTTCCATCTAGGTCAATTTAGCAAGAAAGAAAAAGGAAAATAATACAGGGGTTGCTATCTTCAGGAATTCAAGCCTTCTGCCCTGGAGTATATTAAATTTAGAAAACATATTAACGTACCGCAAAACCCACAGGACAGATTTCAATTGACTCCACCTAGATTTTGGTGGCAAAACATCCTGGCCACATAAACCAATGGAGCATTTTGTGTGGAAAGGTTGGCTTCATCAGTTATTACTCACAAGTCAAAACAGAAAGATTTATTTTATTTTCCACATCAGTTCTCCTCCATCTTACAGTCTCAGGAGGAGAGTTCCTTCTTTTCAGTTTATCCAGATGCAAATACCTATAAAAAGTAGAAGGCAGTAAAGAATCCTCCCTGAAGATTTCTCCTGCAGTGTTCTTCATGCGGAAGCTTGTTGGGAGGGGTTTCTGAAGTCAGGGAGGACGCTTGGGATTCACCTTCGAAGCCTCTGCAGCTGCTCCAGGAAACAAACACAGCCACTTCCATGATCCGGCATTTTGGCTAAGTTTGTCCCAGTATATATGTTTTCTAAAAATAATCCTTTAGAGCAGGTAAATGCATTGGAAGGGATTGCGGCTTAGGGTGAGCAGGTTCTGTAGCCCTCGAAGATCGGAAAGTGTCATGCAAACAAAAGAAAGTCAAGCAAAACCGAATAATGAAGAGAAAAAGGGGAGGGGCGTGTTCAGGAAAAGGATTTCTTTCCAGTGGACTGAGGTACCAAACTAACCAGGGTTTTTTTTAGTTCCTGGCCTAACGAGTGATTCTGAGCAAGCCTCAAACCATTTTGAGGCACAGCAGCCGGCTGCTATACTTAGTGGGGGTAGGAGGTCTCTCACCTCCCCCTGGCTTGTACCCACTTAAAGTCTTTCTGAGATTTAAGCAGGAGGAGGACACCGATCCTGTCACGCTCTTACCAAGATAAACTTCAGAGCCTGCACCCTTCTGAGCCCAAGCGACATACTGAATGCAGAGTCCTCAAGATATTTCACTTCTAAAAAATACAACAAAAAGTCCTTAATCAAATTTCTCATTATCTGGGCTTACAGTGCACACACAGTTATCTCCATTATATCTTTTAATATATATTCATCTCTTCTGTTTGCAAATGCAGTGAAGTGAAAGCAGTGGTGCTGATAAAATATTGGTTTAACTGATGCTAAAGGAGATAACTTGGGGCAAGGCTAATAAAAGCTGAAGCCAGCATGACTGAAGAAAAAAGGAGGCGATACCTGTAAGTATAACAGTATTGAGTGGTGCTGGCAGGCTGGTGCCATGCGAACGCGGTGCGCAGAGAGAGAGGAGCCAGGTGCTGTGGTGGTTGAGAGCACAGGAAAGTAGGGGCGGTGTGGTTGTGACCCATCCCTTCCCTTACAGGCTTCTTTTGAAAGATTGTAAATTTGCCCTGTCACTTGTTTAAGAGAAAGAGGAAAGGGGGAGGCAGAGAGGCAGCTGTAACTATAGCGTGTCTGGGGTGTCAGGCAGAAAAAAGCAGGACTATTAAAAGAAAAAAAAAAAAAAAAGAAAAGCCCAACAACCTCCCCACTATGTAACAGAGCTGTTGCACACACATCCCGGGCTCTCAGCAGCACTGGAACTTGCTGCCTCAGAGGCTGGCCCAGATGTTTCGTGTTAGAAAGCAGCTGGAGAAGGAGGGGAAAACACTGCTGGGAGCACCAGGAAAACAGGACCTGGAGCACCTAAGCCAGAGCCCTTTGCTGAAGCTGCCCTGGGGAACATCCTCCGCAAAAGGAGGTGAGCCCCCTTTGGCTGAGAGCTGGCTTTTGGGGGTGTTTTCTCATCCTCATGCGGCATGTTGTACTGAGGGAAGGGGTGAAATGGGATGAGAGATCCAGGCAACATTAGTGCCTGTGGAAATAATTGAAAAATAAAATGCAGGCACCCCTTTGGGTTTCCAGGTTTCCCTACCTTCAAGCGCACGAGATATATATTACTGAGGGAGATCATGCCACATATCTTTGCCCTTGTTACCTCTGGAGAAAAAACAGTTTTGTGTTTCATTGGTTAGAGAGCTGCCTTCTAAACTGCAGCCAAAACGTATCCAAGTGCTGTTTATACCCATTTGTTCTAATGCCAGCACCGTCGTCTGAATTAAATGGCTCTTCTTCCCTGTTTTTTCCATCATGGTTATATTGAAACAGAGCAGCCTGTCAGCTTTCTCTTAGCTATGGAAAACAAGCTCTTCTGGTTTCCTCTCACTTTATCAGGTTTCCCTGTACCCCTGGATCAGCTTAGTAACCTTCCACTGAACTGGGGATGCTCTGAAAGCCTCCTTGAGCTGATGCAGACTTATTCCGGCTGTCGTCTTGACAAGGCCTTAAAATGGCAAAAAATATTTCTCAGTTTGTACCCGAAATGCCTCACCAGACCTGTTCTCCAGTTGCATTTGCCTTTTTCCATGGCTGCATTGCACTGCCGGTCAGTCGTTTGGCAATGTGTTAGTACACCCAGTCTAACTGATGAGTTCCTGGCTCGTGGCAGAAATTTTTGTTATTAGTCCTCAGTATTTAGCTTGATGTTTTCTACTTTTTTTCATCCCATTTTTATTACGCAAGTCTCAAAGTCATCTGCGCCGGTGGTGCTTACTAGATTTACATCCTTAAGCATATGTAATTTGCATATTCACAGTCTTTGTGATGTGGTGAATGAAAATTAATGAAAATGCTAAAGAATATCAGCTTGATCTTCAGGAGCTCTACCAGTAAATTCCTTTAAGGCTGCTGCATCTCCTTTCAGCATTGCTGATTGCATTTTTCTTTGAGACAGCCCCTTAAGCATTTCAGAGGTCCTCTTTTAATCCATGTAATTATTCAGTCTGATGAATCCTCTCCTATGCGATACCATATCAGATGCTGTTACCTAATCAGATTGTACAAACACCAGCATGACAAATTAATTAACCCCCCTACAATTTCATGCACTGGTTCTTTCAAAGGTTTGCGGTGTGGACTGTCTAGCTGTTTTGCCTGGACTCTGCATTAAGCTTGCTGAGTATAGCTTCAATCCTCAGCTTTGCCTGTGTTCAGCATCGCTGTGTTTGTTGAAAATACACTGGTGAGATACACTTTTGATTTTGGAATGATTCACTGTTTGTACCATTTCAAGTAATAATAATAGGAGGAGAAAGTTCTACTTCATTGGCCATTTTCTGAAGTGTTCATCATTACTTTTTCTCCCATGCAAGCACCACTTGAAGATTTCTTCCCTTTTTGGTTTGGTTGTGGGTTTTTTGGGGTGTTTTTGGGTTTTTTTTTTGTTTGGGATTTTTTGTTTTCACTGCTGCAATATGCAAGCTTGGTTATTTACTTGATATGGGCAAAGTATGTAACGTGGTCAGAATGCACTGGCGTACCAGCGCCAGCAGTACTCCCACAGACCTGTGCAAAGGCGTCTGCAGCAGACTGGGATTTTTTGTGAGCTGAAACCAGCAGTCCTGCTTCCCACTGACTTGGTAGCATTCCACCATGAGATCCACCATCGCCTCGAAAGTAAAATGTGAGTGTACAGCCAAACAGGCTTGTCAGAAGAGAATTTGCAATAGGCATGCAGCTTTGTTTTACCCCAGTTGACTTCATGGTCTCCTCTGTCATCACTGAATAGCAGTGAGTTGGTAGATATGCAGAGGCAGGGAAGTCTGCTGCAGTGGAAAAGGGAAAGATAATAACTCTCTGCCAAAGCCGTCCCTCGCAAGTATTTTTTGGTCTGAAGTCTTCAAGTCTCTTCCCCTGTAAACCTAATAAACCTTTTCTCACAGCATCTTCCAAACCTACCTTCTCCCTCTGTTCCACATCCACCAGTGCAGGCATGAGTGCCTGTATGTTTCTGTATGGCTTGCTGCCTCCCGCTAGCAACAAGTTGCTTTCCTATGGCAGGCTTCCTGGTGCGCGGGCAAGCTCGGTAAGCGTGCTGAATTCCCATTGCTGAGCATCCCAAAGAACTTGCTGACTTATTACCAAATTAATACACCTTAGCATCCAAAAATGTTTTTAATGTCGTCAAATGTAAGGACTTAGACTGTATGTACCGCTTCAAATTGGAATATCCTTTCTTGCACTGACCTGGATTTTGCTTTCTTCTTTTAAAATCTATTTATTCCAAACTAATTTGTCCTGATGGGAAGTCATAATCTTCTATGGCATGACATAATGATGGCACTGAAATTAACAAACAAATGTATGGTATTGTTAACATAACTAAAATAGGGTAGGTTTAGATTAGGTATCAGGAAGAAAATATTTACAGTGAGGATGGTGAGACACTAGAACAGGTTTCCCAGAGAAGTTGTGGATGCTCCATCCCTGGAAGCATTCAAGGCCAGGTTGAATGGGGCTTTGAGCAACCTGGTGGTCATGTCCCCACCCATGGCAGGGGGTTGGAACTAGATGATCTTCAAGGTCCCTTCCAACCCAAACCATTCTGTGATTCTGTGGTCTTATGATCAGGTTCTCTAGGAGCAGGAAAAAGAAAAGGCTTCTGGTTAAAGGCGACTTAGTGAAATGCCCTCTAGTGCAAATAGGATTAAGGAATTTTTGTCTAGGTCCACTGTAGGCTTGGTTTGCAGTTTATTAATTTGCTGTAGGCAGACAACCCAGCCTGGAATCAGAAAGTTGGAAAGTCCCTTGGTGAGGGCTTCCAGAGTCACAGGGACAGTGGCCCACCCCACTGTAGCTGGGGCACCTTGGCTTGCTTCACACAGCGTACAGTCACATGGTACAAAGGCTTTTTGAGTTACTGGGTGCTTTAAGCCACTTTAGTTCTTCCAGTCTCCGGAGAAGTATGATAATACTAATCAGAGCCAGTATTTTTAAAATTAAATACATTTTAAAATGGCATTTATACAATTCTTTCATCATAGGACAATGCATACTGTGAAATACTCCAAATAAACATTGCTCTGAAATGTGCACTTGCCTGGAAGATTATGGCACCTTTGTGAACAGCCCTCAAATGTCCAGCGTAGGAATTTAGGACAGAAAGCAAAGGCTATTACTTAACTGAAACTTTAAGACTGTTTCACCTAACAGCTGTAAGAGAAACATGTCCAAATCATACAAAACCAGACGTGGCTTCTGTCATGATCATAGGTAGCAGGGTTGAGAGTCAATAGCACCCTTTAAAAGACATCACCTTTGAAATATTAAAAGCAATATTAAATTCGACAAAGCCAAGCTTAGCATCACCACTTCATGTAGAACTGTACCATTCCTTCTTCCCATTGCTGACATAATTTCATCTGCTTAAGTTTGTGAGGCTGGAAGAGATGAGAGGGGGAGTTCTCAACACTCGTTACATCCTTCCGTGTCTTTTGGTAAGACACCTAGGGAAGCAAAAGCACTCAAGGAAAGTTATTCCTCAAGCAAAAACCACTTTTTTTGAGTTGCACTGAATTCAGAGGCTACTGGTTCAGTAGCATAAAATAGCATTTTAAGTATGTTTACTTACCATTCATGAAACATGAGTTTGAAATAAGAAGCTTATGTTTCAGGTTATTATCATCTACTGGTTGGAGCATCACCTCAGAAAGTCCTTGTGACTATTATAAAATTCTAACCAAAAATACAATGGCATTTCTCGAAGTCCTTTAATTTTTTCCCTTTGTTTTTTACTTTATAGCCCTTGTCTCTTTCCCCGAGATGCTTCTCACAACATGGCCTGACCTGTAATGCAGCTCCATTGACTGCTCCAAGAGCCCTCTGTGCCCATCAGCTGGCACCTGCCTCTGTGCTGGCTGCAAGGGCGAGTGCTGCCCCACTGCAGGCGGCAGGGATGCTCCTGGCTGAGAGACCACCCTACGGCTTCCCTTTCCCAAGAAATGAATACTGACTGCAGCAAGTCAGCAGAATGGGGTGTGCTTTCCTGCACCCTCAGCTTCACTGCTAGTTTGAATTAAAGGCTGGCACTCCACCAGGTCTGTTAGGAGGGGTCCTCTGTCACTGAAGTGCTTGTGCAGGGCTGGGACCTGGTCTAGGCTGAGTGTTTGCATTGAGAGTCTCATTACACAAGCATGAAGGGCATACCAGTTCATCCTGACACAGCTGTCTAGGGTTTAGCAGAAAACTTTGGGCTTTACTGTCATCAACAGTACATCCATTAGTGCTGTCAGTCTTTCTCCAGAAGTCTGAGAGCGGAGGGGGAACAGAGTTGTGCTAGCCCAAAGTGGGGCTCAAGAGTTCATCCCCAAACTGGGGGTCATATAAATACCAGGACCGAAAGAGGTTTGAACTATTCTTTGTCTTATGCTATTTGGGTTTCAAGGTAAGCATGCAACAGAGCTTCAGAGTAGAATTGCCTTTTAATTTTACAATGCCTATAATTCAAGGATCTTCAGTTATAAATCCTCCCAGTTTCAGGGAGAAAAGGCTTAATCCACTAGATACCACTGTGACAAGCATCTGCTTTCTCAAAGATATCTTTATTAAAAGGAATCAAGATAGCCTCCTGGGGGAAAGACATCACGAAAGCTCTGTAATAAAAAGAGATACCTTATTTCCCTTAAAGCCTTTTGATCAACAGCAGCAGCTTTGTTACTGGCTGCAAAAAAGAATATATAGTATTTGAATATTTAATTGAGTGGGCCTATCTTTTGTTCAGAGTGAAATAAATCGTATAGCTAAAAAAAATAAATTCTTCACCTGGGTTTTAACTGTATTTGTTGAAGAGATTGCTAATTGAGTTACAGAATTATTGCAACTCAGTTTCTACTATAAAATAAGATTTTGGCACTCTTGCCTGGAGTTGACAAATTGGTCACAGCGGTAGCTTAGATTTGCAGTGACGAGAACAGTTCTCCTCTACTATAACCTCAACAAAGGGTTTTTCTCCAATATCAAACACTAAAATGAAGTTGAAACATCAAGTCAGGCCTTCCAAAAGGAGAACACAGAAGTAGGAAGGGAGTTGCTTCATAGACAATGAAATGTGCATTGAGAGATATATTTTCTCTATGTAAGTTTATGAATATACAGTCCTTTTCTTATGTTTAAGGCAATTTGGCCTTACCTCATGGCAGGGAAGGAGGAAACTTGCTCGGCTGGCAGGTGGGGAGCCTGTACAGAGCTTCCAGGGAGGCAGCCCAGGACAGAGAGGGTGAGAGGAAAATGTGAAGAAGGTCTGAAGTGTCTGAGGGTGGACAGAGGTGAGAAGCTCTTTGGTGAAGTGAACGGTGACCTAAAGAAAGATCAATCTGTTGCTGTTAGGTCAGCCCTACAAGGAAAAAATCCATTGGGGTTTGTATGTTACCACAAGCAACAGGCGTAAAGGTGTATTTCCCTGGGGAATGGGCTCCAGAACTCGCTGGGGGTTAGGTGTCCTGCCCTACACTGTTGTCTCGATAGAGTAACCACTTTTGGAAAATCCACTGCCTGCAGTAAATTTGGAGTGACGCAAGGGAAAGGCTCTTTTTGGATCATCTAACCTTCAGGTTAGACTATTCAAGAGAAGTGTCGTGACTTTGCTCTTATCACGGTCACTTTATTGTGGCTTTGCTCTTATCACAGTCATGGTTTTGACTTTTTGGGACAAAGAGTTTCAAACAGAAAAGTTTAGAAGAGAGACGTGCTGTGCAGCATTGCTAAAGTCTTATAAATACCTGGAGTACAGAACTATGCCTTTACAGTTTCGGTAAGCTGGTTTTGAACATCTGTCCCTTTAGGACAAGCACTTCCAAATGACAGTGCTTTGGAGGACCATCCTGCAATACTCCTGCAGCTCTTAGACTGCAGTTCCTAAGCTAGAGCAGTTCTTGCTTTCCAACAGAGTATAACCTGGGTTTAGCTCCAGTTATAAATTTTCCTTTGAGACCTGTGACTAGTATGAACAAATTTCTTATTCCAGCCTGCTCAGAACAAACACATTAGATTATCAGCAGGAACATGACCAGAGGGAGTAGCGATTACAACCATCACATGACATTATCTCAAATTTCCATTTTCTTTGCAACCATACGTTCCAGCTTTTGTTGTAAGACATCAACCGGCATTGACTGCCTCAAAATATTTCAGATGTTTGCTCCCACTACCACTTTAGAACGTCTGTTCCAGGACCTTATTCCACTGATGCCCAAAAGAATTTATTAAGATCTGTGTAGACTAATTTGTTCCTGACCTGCACCTGGAGACAGTAACCTTTGTGCCTTCCTGGCACTTACTTCTCAGAAGTGTTCCACGGTGGCTGTGGAAATCCTCATTTCAGTTTTTCTACCATGCAAGTAAAAAAACTGTTCTGTCAGCATCACTGTTCGCTTCATGCATGCATCTGCAGTGTTTGTATTCTACAAGTATACACCACCTCTACAAGAGCTTCAGCATTGTATTTACTCTAAGATGGTGTGCCCGTTGCAGTCCAAGCTGGTGGCCTTAGCATCATCACATTTCAGAAGCTGTTACGGGAGCATTTAATGGTCTTGCCCGACTGTGCTGCAAGCCTGACAAAGAAAGTCCAGCAACCTCTAAGGGCTAGAGTTTCACCAGCACAGAAGCTGTAGTTCTTGGAAGCATGATGATGAGCAGCATCCAGTGCTTTCTGTCAGTACATCTCATCATGCTTTAGAAAGGAAGTATCCACTATGGATATAATTTTCAGTAGGAAAGCAATGCTTCTAAATAAACAGATGAATGAGGATAGAATATGTGTGCAAGAAATTTTTTTAACTCTGTTGTTAAGCCCCAAGGATGAAGCCTTTGGAGTTTCATGTGCTACATTTTTCTGAGGACCTGAAAATATGATACAAGCTATTTACACCCACGAGCTGAAACGTGTCCTTTGTGTCCTGCTTTACTGCTAAGCCCTACCAGAGTTTTCAGTAGTCAGACAGAATGCAGGTGGTTTGAGTAGACTATCATAGAAAAATACCGTGTTTGGGTTTGTGTCCCACCTGCAAGTTTTCAAGTTTTGTAAAAGCAAAATACAGCTAGGCAGAGGGATCATCCACTTGTCCATAGTAATATTGGTCCTTTTATTACCTGTGCATCCAGAGCTTGGCAGATGAGATTCTTTTATTCTTCTGGGTTTTTCCAGCCTTGTACCTTGTATTTTGTCCTCTAGCATTGAAGATCAGGAGATAGAAGAACAGGTTAAATGGTAATCTATTGATCTTGTAGACAGAGAAGCGTAGTGAAGGATTTACTGAGTAAAAAAAAAACTAGCTTATAGGCCATACTACGCTACCAAAGCAAGCCAGCTCAATTTTTCGACCCCCACAACAGCATTAGTGTGACACTCAATTCAACCCTCTCCCCCTTGGTAAGAATCTTGGCAGGATGCCCATCTGAAGCCAGTGTTGTATTTCATATTAAAGCAGCTCAGAGATACATTTTAGCTGTGCTGAATTAACATACTGCGTACTTCCCTGCGAGTATGGGAAGCAAGAAGTATCTTGCACAGGAGCAAGAGGGTGAAAAACCCCAGGTACAGGGAAGATAGAAAGGAGATGCCTCTCTCTGACTTTGTGGAAACAGGGTGTTAAATGACTCAAAAAGCAGAACAAGACTGGTCTGGGGGTGGGGGGACAGTGATGGGAGGCTTTTCTCCCAGTGAAACCTCTGCACAATGTAAAGCCCTACTTTGAAAGAATGGCAAATAGTCTGTCGTCATTGCGCTTCTTACCATTTTCAATATGCAGGAGTAAGGAAATCCATTATGTAAAGCCAGTGACTCAGACAGAAAAACTGCTAGGCAAAATTCCCTGTTGTGCTACAATGTTTCAGCATCAGTTTCACTTAAGCTTTTGGGAATCCTTGAGTGTTTTTTCTGAACTTAAGTTACAGTCTTTTGCTTGTATAAAACAAATGAAACAAGCTAGTAAGTTTTAACTGTGCAATTCAAATGGAAGAATTGGAGGGAGTGGGTTAGGAGAAAAATGCTGATCATTTTTCAAGATATTGAAAGAATCACTTTTATAAGAAGGGTTTGTTGCATCAGGTTATAAGGAATGCAAGAATGAGGAAGGATGTCAGTAAAGATAGTTTTAAGCTTGGAGTTAAGGCTAAGAGAGCACTGAGCTTGATACATCAAGAGTCTTGTGATTGCAGGTGCTCTCTTGCTGAAGGTGTCTCTAGAGATGCCGTTAGACAGCAGAACCCATTTAAGAATTACTGTGGCACCATTTACAGTTCCTCAGTTAGTGGAGGAACCCATCCACTGTGTGCCTGATCACCTCAGCTTGAAGATTTAAAAGTATATATTCTTATTTTGATGTTGTGAACCCATGGGTAGACGCTGCTGAAGCTAAATTAAGCATCAAATTATACCATATATTTGGCATGATCAAGAACACTCACAAAGTCACTGTGACTGAACTTCAGGTTACGATTCACCCCTGCCAGACACAGAGTTGCAAGGCTTGCTGCAACTCCGTGGGCATTTCCAAGTCTTCTTCCCTGAAGGGAAGGCTGCCTGGGTACTGCTTAAGGAATTCCGAGTAGAAGCATTAACCAAGGACTTGATGAAGGTGTAACAGGACTAATTGCCAGGCATTTAGAGGTTACACTAGTGAACCCCTGGCTCTAGGGTTTCTATATCCCAGTATATTTAGAAAGAATGCTTTTCTCTCTCCCTCCATGACTTCTGTGTTCCCAAGAGGTATAGAGGAAAAGCTTGAAGCATGGATACATTTTCCAGTTCTCCCCTTTATTATCAAATCCAGTAAGGACAGAGCGTATCTAGCCTGACTGCATTTCAGATTAATTGGTATTTTCCCTGTATTTCCATTATCACAGAAAGCCATTTATTGTAACAGCAGCAGTTGGGCTCCCAGCTGCCATGAGCTCACATAAACAGTAATCAGGTTCTCCCGTGGCCTTCTGCTCTTCTGGGTCAAGAGACAGTATTTTCAGCCTTACTTATGTAGAAATACAACTATGCTTCCCCTTTTGAAAGATCGGGCTTTCAGAAAGACTTCATGGTTTCAAGAGAAACTTCTTTATCTCTGCTCTGAACACCCACTGCCTGGAAAACAACATGTGCAGCAATTTCGCTGTGAGTTGACTTGTTGACTTCATGACATTGGATACCAAGAGAACCCGTTGAGCTATTTTTAAAAGGAAATGTTAGCCAATCCTGTCAACACCACCTGCAAGGACTGGCAGAGAAGTTCAAGGTTCTCAAAACTTGGGCTGAGGGCATAGAAGATTAGATTTTCCGAGAGAAAAATTTTACTTTGGAGAAAGTCTACCCGTTTCTCCATTCTGTCTTCCTCCACTCCCATGTCTTTACCACTCCTCATTTATTTTAAACAGATACATGAGGTCGAATTCTAGACACAGAATTACTTGTTTAGTAAGACCATTGCTTTCTGCAGGTATCAGAGTATTGGAAAGAGCTGTAATAACTGGATGTGCTTCGATGTGTGTTTTGTAATAAGTTCACCAGCCCTAGAGAAAGGAAATCACTGTTACTATCCACAGTCTGTTTCCAGTTCGACCGAATAACTTCAATTTCATCCTAATAAAGCTGGTACAAAGAATAAGAATCGAAGGGAAAGAAAAACAGATACAAATGGAAGGGTTTCTTACTGATGTTATGGACTTTGTTTATGACGGGTGTTTCCAGGAGCGGAAACACCAAGCTTGTATCTAGGCTGATGATGTGGGTGCCCTCTATTCATCACTTCTGAGCAGTTAAGACATGAGGTAATCTGGCAGCTCTGTACTTGCAGTCGCAGGCACTCACACCCAACAAACTCTGCTTTGTGTCGCCCAAACTGTGCTTTGCCTAGCCAGCAGCCTGCTGGAGGGAACAGCTGCTTGATGACGGACCTTAACGGGCTCCCTCTCCTGATAGAACAGCTGATGAAAATCACAGACCTCAAATACGTTCTGCTCTGCTGAAGTTGGGCAAAGCCCTAGAACGTAAGTAACAAGTCCATGCTGGGCCACATGGGGAGTTAAAGGCTTTAAGAGCAAGCTAATGGACAGCAGATAATTGCATAGTGCACTAAGTACACATAAAGGTGGGGCTGTACTATACATTCAGGGACAGCTGGGCAAGCTCCCACTTCTCTCAAGTCAGGCAGAGAAACCTTATTTGAGGGTTATGTGTATTTTTTGTAATCATAGTAGCTTTGACATGTACTTTATAGATGATTTTTTTTTTTTCCCCCACATAGTGCAGTACTGAGGAAGATGAAAGACCAAGCTGCAATTATTTGCCTTTGGTCTTCATAAGCCCAGCCATACGACAAGTCAAGAATTTTGTGCGTTTGCTCAGCAGGCTCCTTACCTCTCCTCTCTGCAACGAGAGAGAACATTTAGCCAAGCTGAGTGAACAAAACCTGCAGACACTTGCTTCAGTTTGTTTAGGCTTTCATCATGTGCAAGTAATGTTCATTAAATGGCAGAGACTTGGTCGCTTTACATATTTTACCTGGCAGACACGTGCAGTGACACTTCCAGGGAGCTTTTAATGGTTAGGGGAGCTCCACTGACAACAGAGGGGTCGCAGTTTGCAAGATATACTGGGTTTGGTCTGCTGCTGGCTGCTGGTGAATTTGAACTGCACTGGGGGATGGAGGGAGCAAGGGACAGACAACAAAAGGCAGCCCCCTGCCCCCAATTCTGCCTTTTTCAACTTTTAAGTAACTAACTTGCACTTTAGTCACATCTGAAAGTGATTTAAGGAAAAAATCTTATTTTTGCATAGTGAGTGTCTTCCCTTATAGCCCCATTATCTGAAACCATTTTGGTCCCACCTGCACATTGGCACTGAGGCTGAACTTCACCATCTTCTGCAGTCAAAGCAGCCTGGACACCTACCACGGAGCTACGTGTCTCAGGGATTTATTTTCCAAAGAGATCAGCTGCTGATTTAACAGAAAGTTTCCCTCACAGGACATCCATCTTGGGAGGCTTTCGCTTCTTCATGACGCCAAACCCCAAGATAGCTGTTTGCATGGCCATGCTCCGGTGAAGTAACCCACCTCTGCCAGCTGACTACCCGTTCTGGCTGTGGCAGAATTAGTAACTCCAAAAGCAGCAGCAGGGGAATCTCTGGGGGGGCCTTGAAGTGATAGGATAGTATGTGCGATGATACTAAAATATTTTGCTGCAGTATTGACCATCTGGAATT
The DNA here is from genome assembly GCF_017639655.2 of Falco naumanni. Lineage (NCBI taxonomy): Eukaryota > Metazoa > Chordata > Aves > Falconiformes > Falconidae > Falco > Falco naumanni. The sequence continues at coordinate 110,268,602 of NC_054056.1, read as the reverse complement.
TGATTGTTGACTCTCAATTTGCTATGTATAATTATGACATCCCTTAAATTCCATGTGGAAAGGGAATTGACAGGAAATGCCAATTATTTGTCTTCCAAGTAGGAGGACATGGGATCTTTAACAAAGAGTGGAAAGGGGACAGAAATAAGAGACCTGAGGTGGTAAAAATAAATTTTACAGATCTAGCTTCCAGGGTCTGTTCTACAAGAGCCAAGATAGGAGAATAAACCACGTCACCATTCCTGAGAGAAAGAAGTCGTAGTAGGGTACTGCAGCTTCAGTCTATGGAAGGAGCAATGCTCTCCCTTTTGCTTCAAGCAAATGATACAGGTGGCATTTCCTTGTCTTCTTGTACCTTAAGGACTTGAACTTACGTGGTCTCTGTTGTGTGGTCCTTGACCTTCACTGCTCTGAGCTCAGCGCCCAGGAGCATGCCCAGCACAGCTGAAATAAGGACAGGATTTCTGTGCAGTTAAGGTAGTTTAACAAGTTGTACTGAACCTGTACAATTCGTGTATTTTGCAGATCCTTGGCCAAGTTTTGGACTGCTTTAAAAGCACTTCTGATAGCCTCTGCCAAATTTCAGAAGTTTTCACCAAATGCTGTATGCATTAAGACTTTTTTAACATTAAAAGTTTAAGGCAAAGGGCTAAAAAAATTATCTACAAAGCCAGGGACAAACCTCATTAATTTTCCCTATTCTTGCAGCTGGCAAAAGCCTTTTTGCAGATACATTAAAGTATTTGCTTGGATTATTTTTATTTATTTATTTATTTCAATTTGGGTCTTTGCCTAGGCTGTTTTTTTTTTTAAGGGGAAAAAATGGACTTACACTAGATACAGAGTCTTGTCATTAGGAGTGTCAGGTGACCTTATGTGAAAAAACGAGAAGGCAGAAGCCTGGTTTCATATGCAACGCATGAACTTAGAAATACAAAAGAAACAAATGCAACAGTTAAATTACTGAAAATGACAAATACTGTTCTACTGTAAGTTGTATCTATGAAAAAGCCAGTAACAGCAGAATGAGAAGGGTAAAAATTGGAATGCATGTGGAGCTAAATAATTTCTTGCCATGAGGTGAAAATATACGTGAGTTATTGTCAAAGACAAGATCTTTGGTAAAAGTGAGAAGTGGTACAGAGCAGGTCTTTGGAGCAGCAAGGGGAAGTGGTACACAATGATGAAGCAAAAGATCCTTCAGGAAAGGCAGGAGAAATGTGGGAAATGGAGATTCAGGCCAATACTAGCAGCATGGCCTTCACTGGCAGGAGGGTGTGTTTTAATATTCAAGGGAGATGGCCGTGGATCTTCAGATGCCAGTTCTGGTTACGTGTTAAGGTTCAGGGTGAGGGTGGCCTCTTCAGGGCGGTTGCCCAGGCAAGGTGTGGGGTCTCCTCCACAACATCTCCAACACGTTCAGCCCAGGGCAGTGCTCTGAGCTGACCCCCAAGTGCCCCTTCCGACCCAAACCTGTCTGCGCTTCGGAGCCTAGTGAGAAGATAAGGAAGATCAGACGATCATGTGAAAGTGGCAATCTCCATTTCAGGAGGAGAGAACCACAGAGTATTTCAGCAGAGACGGAGCTAATGCTAGTAAAAAAGCAATATGTCAGAGTTATGAGAGACTGACAGGTATGGTGGGACCTATGCAGATTAAATTTTCTGTGTGCATACAAACAAGTCTTATAACAGTCCTTGCAGAGATTTAATTTATAAACATGAGAAAATGTGATTTTCATGAAATACACAACTGATAGTAAATTAGCTTACTTTTTACTTCGGGGGTATAATGTGAGGAAGACAACAGAGACTTTGAGAAATTAAAAACAAAAGAAGGAATACTGCTGCAGATACTGTATCACTTGTGATTAAGGCAAATATTCTTTGTGTGTAGATAACATATGATATGCATTTGTATCCTCCCCAGTGTTTTCTAGCACTTAAAAGTAATCAAAATGGAATTTGGTGAAGAAATTATAGCTATTCCACAGGGCATTTTGAAGAGTCAGGGAGCCAACCTTCTAGTTTTATGTGTCTCAATTAATGTCTCAGTTTTATTTGTCTGTACTCATAGACTTACAAACAGAAATAGCTTTTGAGAAAAAATTAGTCTCTGGCCTCCATATGAAGAAGATCTGAAGACAAATATCCTCCGTCAGGAGTTTGTCGTACTTCTGTAACGTAATGACAAATGCTTCTCACCTTTGCGGATGAGCCCCAGGGAAGCCAGAATGAAAAGCTCACATACTGCTTTGCTTTGAGGGCAAACCATTCCCTTGCAGGTTTCACCTTAAATACTTTCTGGATGTATTAGCATCAGCCAGAGGATACCAGGAAAGTCGTAATGCAGGAGAGTATCTCTGACACGTTAATTTTGCTCCTGTCCTGTGCCCCTACAAACACTGCTCGCCTAAAAAAGACCAGGAAAAGTTAATGGTTATGGTTTCACCTCAGTGGACAGGTTTCTTTGCAGCCATCAGTGGAAATAGCAGTGGTTTAGGTCTCCTTTACAGAGGTGTCAGCCATCCCTGTTCAATAGACACAACTTGGGGAACATGTCCTGAAGGGCTTCCCATGATCATGGCTCGTAGGTCTCTTGACTTCAGGATCAGCATTCTCCCCATCCCATGGGGAGGCAGCCATCTGCAGCAACTGATTCACCCCTCCAAGACTGCTCCCTGTCGTAAACATGCTGACACTTCATCAAATGTAGTTTTAAATGAGACGTGTTTTGGCTTCACAGAGTCTGGTTTCTTTCCTGTGGTCCTGTAGCATTATCTTCTGCAGTCTTCATGTGGGTTTTGTATTAGTCTGTGCCTTGTGCTGGTTGTTGTTCACAAAATCTACCCGCAGACAGTAGGTGCCATAGGGTAGTGTGCCATGCTTACTCTTCCACCTCCCCGACACGTCCTCCTCTACCTTATTTTTGCAAAGGGAAAGATTTCCCATTTTCACTGACTTCACTGTTGCCACTGCTACCCTAGTTATTCCTACACCTCCTGGCTGTGCCCATTAAAAAGCGCTGTTCCCTGATATATCCCAGGTCAAGTGAAAGCTGTGAGTCCTCTAAAATTACGTTATTTTTGAGTTAGGAGTCTTTATTTAAATTTCCCCCGGGACACACTTTCACACAGCCTTGAGATCCTGATCATGGGCACAGCGCAATAGGCATTTCACGTAAGAGTAGGAATCTTGCAAAATCCTTGCTTTTCATTGCTGCTCAGGAAGGTGAATGGCGAAGAAATGGTACTGATGACATTCTAGTTTTCATGGCTTGTTTTTTGTTTCACAGGGTCTTCTAGGCCATATTCTCATTACTTAAGCAAACAGAGTAAATTTGATTGAAATTGTGGGATGCTAATTTTTTCTTAAGGTAAAACCATGACACCTGCCCTGCATTTGCAGTTTCTTTTGAATTACAAAGTAGCAAGAGACAGAACTTCAGCTGTCATTTTCAGGGCAGTCCTAGTGCTATTCCAAGGGATAGAGCTCCCAGAGTGCTCTCTAGAGACAGGCCATGTACCAGGGGGCGTCTAGGTGTCCCTCTCTCAGGACAGGCATCTTCTTCTTTCAGACCGGGGTTTGGAGCTGTGGTCTCTTGCTGGGGACTGGGGTTATTTCAGTGGGTTGAACCAGTGTGAGCATTTGCATCACGGTGGGCAGGGTGACTGGCGGTTCACTTACAGGCACCTTTAGCAAGGGAGCAAGGGGGAAATAACATACTGCAGTAGTGGGCTAATAGGAACTGACTTCAGACGGCATTTCAGTCATCTGACACATGATCTACAACAGATGCTGACCCAAAATCAGAGATGCTGAATTAGGGTAAAAGTGTTGCAAAACAAAACAAACCACAAACAAAAATGACCCAAAACAATGAACAGTCCTTGGTCATCATGTTCAGGCTACAAGGTCAGACTCCTAACCCTTCAGGGCTGCCTTTTCATACATCATGTTTGGTGTTCAAGCCAGAATAAATGTACACGAGCTATTTTCATCTCATTTTCTCCCACTTCTATGTCTATGTCCATGGGAATCTTGCCCAGACCTGTGTCAGAGCAGTAGCTGTTCCCCTCAAATTGCCCACCACTGGCTTCTGCCGTTACGAGAAACCCAGCCAGAAGCAGAGATGTGATAACACTCAGGTAGCACTGACACAGTGGTCTGATTATGCCGTGCTTACTGAGCATCGGATCTGTCAGGTGTCCTTCTGGCAGTGCAGCTTCTGCTGCGGGGACGGGGGGAGGCAGAATAGCCAGAGCCAGCTGGTGCATTTGATACTGAAGATTTCAATGTGACAGGATTTAGTAAATGAAAACTCGGCCAACAATCATCAGGAGAGAGATTATTTGACACAGAAGAAAGACTGTCCCCTCTGTCAGCTTGCTCTTTAACTGAATCCTTTGGCTCTTTTCCATTTCCTTAGGGGAGGGCAGGTAGGAAGAAAGACGTAGGGCGAGGGGGGACACATTACAAACGATCACTGAACCGAACATGCACATGGCCAAGTTACTGCCAAATTGAGCAGGTTTTTGATGTCATCCTTAGGTAGATAACCAACTAGAACAGACTTTAAAACTTCTCAGGTAGAATCCCAGCTTCAAACAAACATGCCAGCTTCCACTAGGTCACAGTCTTGTTTTTTCCAGCATAAGCAAAACAGAGGACTGACAAGAATTTCATTTATTGGATTTTACTTGCTCTTATTTGAAACACATGGCACTGGACAAGTATTGACTTCATAGTCAATAGTTAACTCCAAATTAAGTAGAAAACGCACCCTTCTAGTTAGATAAAGACTATTGAAATTTTGAGCAGTACGTAAGAAATAATATTTTTTTTTAAATGCAGAAGAAAATGTGTACAATAGAAGTGTCTTTCTCAGTAGATTTTTAAAAATGTTTTTATATGTCTAATCCAATACAAAATACAGCATCAGTCATCCAGTAGTCTCTGGGAGGGGATGGTCATGTAAGAAATGGTCAATCTGTACAGAACCAGCTTAAGAGACGGACTTTGAATTTCTGGCAACAGAGGTGTGTAGCTGTAGATTGGAATCAAACCTTTTCTGCCAACGTTAGTAAATAGTGCTGAAAGCTCATGCAAAGTAGGGCAAGCTAGACCTTTGACATTTTTCTAACAACTGCTGCTTTTGAAATTGCAGCCTTTGCACGCAAAAGTTTGTTGGATTCATCCATTATGCACGTCCTAGAAGTTTGATAGAAGTCTCGTATGTTCCTTCTAAGAGAATGAAGCCAGCTGCAGTACCCAATTGTAAAAATGTGGTTACAGGCTTGAAATGTCGTAAAGTTTATTGTTTGGTATTCCTCTGAATTGAAGCTTTTGGATGGGAATTTAAACGTGCTAGTCTTCTCTGATTTTAGTCAACATTAGAGAGACAGCATACAATTATTCATAAAAGAAGGCTCAAGGGGCTGTTACCAGGTCCTCTAGGTAAGATTTAATCTTTCTAGTGTTAACATAATGTGTTATAGAAGACATTGCATAGAAGGTTCTGCAGATCTTGGAGCCTGCCTTTTTGAGAAGTGTTTTAGGAATATGACTTACTTCAACTAACCTGTTCATGTACCTACCAGATCATGCTCAGCCTGGAAGTACTCTGTGCTTTTTTCTGTTATTTCTAAAAGAAAGGTCAGCAATGTCAGTGGCTTTGTTTTAAACATGTTTGATGAATAGGAAGTTGCTGTGACATTTTCACGTACTACAGTATTAGGTTAGTTGTTCATTAAAAACTCAGCAGAAGGTGCCATCACCAATAGTCTTTATTCCAGCATCTGGATTTCTAGCTCTCCCTTGAGGTTTGGTGTGAATAAGCCAGCTGAAAGAAGGATGACATCAGAAATATGTATGATCAGGCTAACTTCTTGTATTAAATATTGTCATTATTATTACTACCTAGTTCTGTGACGTTTTGTTGACAAGCTACACAAATCTTTGTAGAGATATGCTGTGTTTTGAGTGAAACAAACATAGAATACAGATGCTACTAATGAAGATTTGTTACTGATTTTTGTTCACACAAAAAGTGTACAAAATAGAGTCAGATAAAAAAAATTGAGACCTTGCCCTGGTTTATATTTTTTTTTCCCTTTATGAGAAATGTAATTGGAAATCTAGCAGGAAATTAGACTGGAAGATTACCGACTGTATGGTTGGCGTGCCTGTGTCTTTCATATTGCACCCCAAAGCAGCTTTATCAAGTATCTTGGTTTTCTTGTGGATTTAAGGATACCAAATACGACATCATCAGCTTTAGTAGCAAAAATATTCTAAGGTACATGGAGTAGAAGAGGTAAACGTGGTTTCATACAGTGTATGGAAGTTGAGGATAAAGAACCTTTTGCATTGTCATCTTAAAGTGAAAAAGGAAAAAAGAAGCTACAGAAGTTAAACCCTCTGTACACGGTCCTATTGACTGTTCATTTCCAAAGGATCTTTCCAAAGAAGCATTTAGGACAATTGCTTTTTCAGGACTAGCCTCTATATTACTTCATCTTGTTAGCCAACCGTTCCACAGGAGTATAAATTAATGGCAGCGTATCTCTTTAAAAAAGTCCCTTTTGGATTTTGCCGTTTTACCTTACCTGGTACAAAGTGTGTCTCTGGGGAAGACTACTCACAAGTATCTACTTGTCTGTTACTTGTTCATACAAAAGGGATCAAAAATCAGCCTGTAAAACCAGACAGGGAGAGAAAGAGGAGTAATCGAGTCTTTCCATCTGTCCTACTTAGGTGGAAAACGTAGTTACCCTGGGGCCAAATTCACATGGAGCTATTTTCACTGGCTTGAGGACTGTGCTTAGCAAGGATTTGTTTCTCTGCAGAGAGATCATAGTGCTGTGCCTCTTGACAGAGTGTGATTCTTAAAGATGCTGTTTATCTGGGGGACCTTGTCAGAAGCAGATCACCGTCCTGCACACACTCTGGTATTCAGTAGTTGTCCAACCCAGGAAGGAAGCACTTGCGCTTGTGAAACTTGTGGTGGAAATAAATCAGCTTTTTACATGTGACAAGGAGCTTTTAAACCAGACTACCTGAAATTGGTTAGCTGTTTCTCTTTAAATTGAATCTGCCATAAATATTTCACTGTTGACAAAATAAAAGAGGGGGGAAGAGCCATGATCAAGGAACCCTTTATATGGCATAATCTAAGGCTATTTGCCTACTACTGGCAACAGCAAAAGGGAGATTCAGCATCTTTAGGAAGTTTAAATGAAAAGATTATAACTCTGTATACACCTTGATATCTATTACAACATTCATCGCATGCATCATCACAAAAGACAGCTAAACTTGATTATTCAATTCAGAGGCCAGTCTTCTCCATGAATTGTTTGAGTACAGTTTTGTGCACCCACTAGTGGTTTTGGCATTTGCAGATTAAATATAATTTGAACTCTTATCGATGAAATAGACGGAATTATCCGTACCCCAGAAAAGATTGCATAAGGCAGCTGCAGATCCTCCATACCTAACACATGGTATTTTCAGCAAGGGACAAACTGGAGCAAGACAGTTGAAAACGTTTGGAACCAAAAGTGTTCAGGTCAGAGCACATTGCCAGAGAGAGATTGGGCAGATATGAAGGATGGAGAAGTTGGTATTTTCTACAGCTTTTTCCTGTGTTGACAGTGCAGCTTTAGTTTCAAAAACAAAGCACGTCTGACAGAAAGAGTGGAAAAGAACAGTAGGAAAAATGCTCATTTCTGCTATGGGAATGCGGTCTCTTTTGAAGTCAGGGGAGTTGCTTGCTTATATGGTCTTTGGAAGGGGGAAAAATAAAGTCAAAAGACTGCAAAAAACAGACTATGCTTGCATTTGAAATGGAAGGACTTCACCACAGTTACCTGATGATACTCTGCCTGGTTTCTTCATTCAGGAAAAGTGGTATTAGAGCTGCTGTGTAAGTGGATAGACTCTGGTTTGGAAGGTGGGTTGGCGAGATGTTCCTAGCTGGCCCTCTTGCCATGGTCCTGTCACCACACATCAGCTGTAACCCATAGGAACTAAATACTTGTGAAAACAAGTCGTGTTTCATCCTTCATGCTTTTTGAATCAAATCTTGGTTTAGCAGTTTTCTGGGTGTACCAGATGATTGATGCTGTCACACTGCAGATAAATTTTATCCTTCTGTCTTTTTTATTCAGTATTTTAGAAGCATTTTGGTGCAAGCTGGAATCTGAAGCTTTGTTACACATTTTTGCTCTGGTTCACCTTAGTTACAAAAATAATCTGTCTAATTCTCAATGATTCATGATTTCCTAAATATGGACCTAGAATGAATTAATAGGTTAGTTGAACCTGAGTATGTCTTGAAATACATGTGCTGTATTTCCTTTTAAATATGCCGTAGGGAGGTATAAATGAATATAGCACCAGAAACTTGTGAAATACATGAAAGAACAGTTACATTTAGTCACTTACATATTTGGCCTAGTTTCATAATAAATGTCATAGGACAATATAAGCTATTCACAACATTTACATAGGATGTAGTGAAGCTCATTACGCTGAAAAAAAGTTTGATCTCCTGAACTTTCAGCATGTGATAATGTCAAGAGTTTTTACCCATAAAGATGGCCTCCAAGGGCTATGTCTTGTTCAATTCAGGCCTGAGGCCTCAAAGCGGCATTTAAATGGTCTCGTGTCGTCCATGATTGTTAGCAGGTCATAAAATTACTCTAAAAAGGGAAGACACTGAGTTTGGGTGTAGCAGGAGTTCCATTATATACTCTAGAAATAGGTATTTACCTTATCTTCAAGTCTGCTTTACTTGAATTTACTGTCCATATGAAACTGTGAAGTTGCCGTGTCACAAGTCACAAGTTACTACTGCTGAATCCAAAGAAATAAATCCAGCTAGGAGTGAAAACACTGAGAGCTGAACTTGCTTGTTCCTTCAGAAACCAGCTGCAGAAGATTGGGTTCGGTACGCTTCCACATGTCCTACATTGTTTGTTGTTTCTGTGTTTCCACAGGCCTTGAATAGGGGTATCGCTGCTGTCAAGGAAGATGCTGTGGAAATGCTGGCCAGCTATGGGCTGGCGTACTCCCTGATGAAGTTCTTCACGGGTCCAATGAGTGACTTCAAAAATGTAGGTCTGGTGTTTGTGAACAGCAAGAGAGACAGGACCAAAGCAGTTTTGTGCATGGTTGTGGCTGGCGCAGTAGCTGCTGTATTTCATACCTTAATAGGTAAGGTCACTTCACATCTAATTAGTATGTCTTAATTTTCTTCCCTTGCCTGTTCTTCAAACTGATTAATCTGTAGGCTTAAGATTTCATTTGTAAGTGCAACAGGAGGTGCAAAAGAGATTAAGTCTCTTGGGCTGGTTTTGTGCCCATCCACGCAATTTTTATTCCTTTTCAAACAGGTTGTTAAGTGGCAGGTTCCACACCCAGGGCTCTCTTCCCTGGCAGCAAAACGTGCTGCTCATCTCTTTCAGTCAGGTGTGTGAGCAAAACTTTGCCAAGGTTGACAGGTTGCATGAAGCTGATAGATCAGTCTTACTGTGAGGTCGTGATGATCAGCTAGCAGTATCTGCCCGAATGGGTTTAGCAGGACTTCAAGGTGTGCTTGCTAGGGCTGTTCGTCAGAACATGGTGGCATTGTTGGTGTACTCCCTCTGTACCTATCCCTTTGCTACTTACCTCATGGTAAAAAGCTCTAAGCAAGTAGGTGCCAGCATTCTCATTAGAACATTGGGTATTACTCTCTGCTAGTGCTAGTCATCATCCACTTCTGTTGAACAATTAATCTATAAGAGAAGAAGTAGTTACTAAGAGGACTTTATGCCAGACTGAGACCAGCTCCTTGAGTGTACTCTGAAACAAATAAAATACATAAGCAGATATGAACTGCACATAAGTAACGCAGTCACAGGATTTGCCAGTTTCTGAGACATGAAGAAATGGGATATCAGCCCAAGCATCAGCCACAGCAATAAAAAGCCATGTGACCCAGAAGACTAACTTCATCCTCTCCAAGAACTGCACCAGATTCTCCGCTCCTTCTGGCTCATTCTACAGAGTCAAAACTTGTGGACCCCAGCAAGGAGGGACGCTGGAGGAAGAAGCAGCGAGTGCATTGCTTTCAACAGGTAAAATCCTGAAAGCTCGGAGCTCTATAAGGGATGGGAGGAGGGAGGTAATGCAATAGCCTAAGGAGGCTTGACAGGCAATAGGGCTGAATAAGACGACGAGCAGTAGGATGTCATTCCATCACAGAAGGATGGGAAATGAGAGTGTGATGGCAGTATCCAGAATTGCGAAATTACAGCGTGGCCCAGAAGCGAGGCATCATTCATTATCAGTTGTTAGTATCTTAAGAGCAGCATGTGCTGCTGCTCAGCATATAGAATAGAACAGAACAGAACAGAATAGAATAGAAATGAATAGAATAGAATAGAATAGAATAGAATAGAATAGAATAGAATAGAATAGAATAGAATAGAATAGAATAGAATAGAATAGAATAGACTATTTCAGTTCCTGCCCGAATGGGTACAAGAGCCAGATGGTAAATACGAATGGCCCCTGCTTTTATCCTTTAACAGCCTGCCAGCTGTATGTACCAGCTTCATGTGCCTCCCAAGCACTCCAGTGCGTTTGACCATCATGTCTCGTCCCACCGCTGATATGGCAGCCCTGTGCTGTTTACTTTTACCCCATGTTATGGTCATAATAAATGCTTTCTGTAGTGGCTCACTAGCCGTGGCAGCTCTGTGCCAGGGATAAGCTGTTGCTAATTTTAGAAGCTGAATCCATGCGTTCAAGTTAATTTAATTCAGTGGTATGGATTGGTCACTTCCTCAATATGTTTACAGATGAGGCTGCTTTATTGAGTCGGTATTGTAAACTTTGGGCTGTTTGTATGTTTGGCTCTCCATGTCTTTGCTTGGAATATTTCTTCAGCGCCCAGAGCTGCTCGTCTAGTTGCTCACTTGTTTTCCTGCCAATGCTGGTCAAAGTTTTTGGCTTTGCCAGCTGGATAAATAAATATTTGCTAGTCATCCAATATTTTATTTTAAGCTACAATAGATTTTAGGAAAAAGTTGAAGTATAACTATCAAATTTCCAGGTGAAATACATAGCTAAATTTTCCATGTGGGACTTCTTGTAGGGAAGTGTCTGGGACAACCATTGCAAAGCATGCCAGATAAGGTTCTTGCCTTTGCCTGGAAGTAAATCCCTGATGAGTTCAGAACCTCTGAAATGCCCTCTCTGCAGATAATGGGGCAGGGAGGAGGGTGGAAGAAGAAAGAAGGCTGTACTCCCCATACTTTACAGTCCCGAATTAAAGGGCTTCACACAATCTTTCAGCTGCTTATTATGGCAGACTGCAAAATATTTTTTAGTATTTTAACTTGTCTATGCCTGAAAATATGCAAAGGCCACAGCAGAGACTGGCAGAGTGCCTGAGATGACGGAGTTAGTCAGATTCTAGCACCAATTGCCTGGGTAATGTTGCCAAGTTTTATGTTCCAAGTTTCCTTTGAACCTGTTTCAAATCCTAATTATTCTTCTCTGACCCACAGGTGCACAACCTGCCTAGCAGGAGGAAGAGGAGTCCAGTGACAGACAGGCAGTGTCCTAGGACTTGCAGCTACTCCCCAGCAGCTGTAAGCCTGTGACAGGCTATTTACAGGAGACAAATACAGGTTACTGATGCTCAGCAGATGAAAAAGAGAAAAAGAAACAGCACTCAGAGGACTGAGTTTCTTCCACGTGCTGCATGTATGGGGCTAAGGAAGATGACATGACTGTCAAAGCCCAGGAAGGAACAGGGAACAAAAAGCCCAGTGAAATAAGGAGTACACAGTGACCACAATGAATCACCACATTTCTAACTGTGATAGAGACTATTTGCAGTCTGCAGACACAGCTCCTCACAAACAGCAGCCTCTGCTTGTTTAAAACATCAAAACAGACCGTTTCACCCACCTGACTCACACTTCATTGCTTCAGCACCAGCTCCCCGCTACTGCTTCCCCACCAGAGCTAATGCAGTCATCCGCGGAAGTGACTGGCTGAGCCAAACCACTCTAACTCACAGTTGCAAGCTCTGGGTCCCCAAGTCATCACCCCCACGCACATTCCCATGAATGTCCACAAAGTCCTCACCAACAGTTCTTATCACACTCCTGTACAGGTAGCAGTAAGAACCAAGAAATAAGTTGACCTTGACTATAGAGATTTGAAACCATATTCACGTCCCACTGATAATGCTGCTGCAAACGTCGGTCAGTACAGTATTCCTGGATTTTCTGTTTCAGTTGCAATCTGGAAATACAAGATAGTATGTTGCCTTCCTTCCTTTATGCTATTTTGGGGGCAGCTACTGCCACCAGTTAGGGTTTCCTGATGGTGGTTTCCTATGTAGCCAGGGTATAAAGCATCATGTTATTTCACAGATTGGCTTTTGGTGGGAATATTGGGCTGTAAGAGAAGGGATTCAAGATGCTAAGCCTCTCTGTGCATATTTTTGACATCTTACTAAATTGCCAGCTTGACAGAGAAAAATAATTTATATAACATTATGCTAACATAATGCATTTCATGGTGTTGCTGATAAGCCCTCCATACTAAGTGGGTCCTTTTAACACCAGTGTCATGAAAGACGTGCACATTTTCTTTGGCAATAGAACAGAATTATTCAGCCTTTCACTAGTTTACTGAGAAAGAGTATACCGAGAAAGTTTATTTCCTTTTGCATATTAATATTCCTTTCCACAGCTCTCTGAGGTTCTGGAAATGACAAGGCAGAAGTTACTTTGGGGAAACATCCTCTTTGTTTAAGGAGAGTTCCTTAACTGGTGCCCACTACATCTGATTAAAAACTACATGAGTGATCATTTGCCATCACCAGGGAAAAAATGTTGGAACTTCAGTAGCCAGGCAACTGGCTACTCCAACTACATCCAGTAGCAGACTGGATGGTCAAGACATGCGAGTGATTTGTTTTGTGCCAGTTTATTACTGACAGGCTAGTGGGCATGGGCCACTCCCTGCACATATTGCACAGGGCAAAAATTTAGCAGTTGCTAGTAATTCCACTGATGCTTTCGAACTTCCCACATGCATAGTCACTGCATTGCATAGAAGACCTGCATACAGAGTGAAACAGGTGTAATCCCACCACTTCCAGCATGGAATTTTCATTACTGGAATTTTCTAGAGACTAGGAGTTACAGAGTGGTTTGTGACAATCTGAGGGTTTTTTTCCAGTCAGTCTTGTTATGATGTGCCCGCTGTACTGGCTTGTACTCAACATTTTGCCCTGGAAAAAGATGATAGCACATGAATACAAATCAGAATATAAACCAGGCTTGCTTTTTTTTCTTTCATTCTAAAAGATGATAAAATATTATTCATTAAAAATGCATCCTGCTTCAGCATCTTCAGATGGCCGTTGCTAAAGCAGTAACGTGCAAACCCAGCTGTCCCAATCTTTCTCCCACAGCAGGAGCAATTTATTATCAGCAAGGTATTCAAGGCAAAGGGAGAAGGAAGAAAACCTACGACTGAAGCATTTTTGGAATTTAGGATAGCAATGATCAATTTTTAGTTAAAACAGGCTAATTTTGAGATTTATGAGATGATGGCCTACCTAAAGGTATTTCAGAGACCAACAGTCATTGATGTATTTGGGAGAATAAGCTAATGCGATTTTGGAACTAGAGCTGAGCACAGAAAAAGATGATTGCAGTAATCAGTCTGCATTGAGATGCTCCTAAGCTGTTGGGGTTTTTTGAATTCATGTATTACTATGAGCAAAAAAGTCACAAAGCCTAAAACACTGATCATCTGGGCTTTCACAAGGGGGACACAGGCTTTTGCTTCTGCTTTAAGTCAGGCTAATTGAAGACATAAAGAAATCTATGTACCCTGTGCCCATCTCTAAATGAAGATTTGCTGTTGAGATTATTTTATTTATTTTTTCAAATTGGCATTTTCCCATCTGCCCAAATCACTTAGCTGAGCAAACTCGTGACCAGCACCAGTTTTGGCCATGTGAGCCATCATTCTGAAGAGCACCAGAATAGATTTTTACTTCTCAAGTCTCCAAGTTCATTTTTAAAACTAGCAGTGAAGTATGAAACTGGAATGCATCTAAAAAGAACAAAATTTAACCCAAAAACTTTTTTGGATTATTTTTTTTTTCCTGCAGTAAAGCTAATATTTACATATGTAGTTCTGTGTTTAGAAGTAAATGGTATCGCTTCCTGTGAGGGTTTCTTTATGTTTTCTTTATGATATGAGTATAACATGCTGGGTAGAAGACAGCTCCAAAATGGCTATGGTACAGCTATTTGCTTGAGACTCTGGCATCATTAAGAGTGTGTTCAGTTGTTTTAAGAACATCTGACGTTTATGTGCTGGTAGTTGGCTTGTTAGGGAAATCAGTGTAGGGAAGGGGAGATCCAATTAGGTATGGAGTTTTGAGTGTCATTTCTTAAGCTCTTGGGCCTTAAAACTCAAGTGCAAAAGCCAACAGCAAGAATTCCTGCTTAAATTCTGTAGCAAAACTAATCCGTAGACATCAAAATAAATGAGGTATTAGAGGAGACAAACAGGCAGCTTGTCTTGGAGTTGGACTTCTCTGTTTTGGTTGAAATGATGCAAGGAATGGGAAGAGCCATCTGCTTTACATTCATGAATACTCTTCAGCTCTGTTGTCTGTGTTATTAATTTTCTACCATGCTTCATAATAAGTTTGTAAGGTTGGCCAAGGTTAAGTTCTAATTGCATCAGCAATTGCTTTATTCACAGCTCAGGGACACATGTCTGTGTATTTGTCAGTAAATCTCAGCTTGCTGAGTCCTACTTTCTGAGTCTGGAAACATTCATGGACATCAGCAGAAGCAATTGTGTGCTTTCACCGACATGTGGAATGGTTGACTATTTTAAAACTAGCTTTTAGGCTTAGCCATTGCAATTTTAAAATCACCACCACATTTAAAAAGTGCAGTTAGACTTTTTTGGCTTTGGATGGGAGAGAGAAAAAAAATCTTAAAGCATACAGACCACAGTGCTGATATCACTAGAAATCTTACAACTGTGGTACTGTGGGCTGTGGTGGTATAAGCCCCTTGAGAGTGCCCTGCTAATGAACTACAGCCCTGTGGTGAACTGTCTGTTCCTAGAAGTGAGTCATCAGCCTCTGACCCCTCTGATTCTGTGAATTTTTCTGTGCTAATAAACTTAAAAAAAACAAACAAACGAACAAAAAAACCCACCATCTCAGTGGCTTTTAGAGCCAAAAAAGTTGCTTATTACTCACTTTTTAAACACTTTCAAGGTCTTATTTAAAGCAGGTGAAGTGCATGGAGAGCATGGAGGGTGACTGCTGCGGCGTGCTGTCTTCCCAGCGCCGCGCTGCTGGTGGAGGGCCCTCCACAGAAGCAGGTTCCTCAGCACCTGGACTCTGATGCTGTTAGTCCCCATGTAGGGAATAAGGCTGGTGTGTTTCCTGCAGCATTTTTAAAGTTTTTGTATAGAAGAAGTGTAAAGCAACTTCAATGGAACCTAACAGGCAACTCAGTGAATCTGACCCTCACAGGTGGTTTGCCTCGTGTGCTTTCCAAACAACTTCTCCTTATTCAAATAATGTTGATTCAGGAACATCTATGTACTGCCCTGCCATAAAGACAGTTTTCCATGAGGACTTAACACCAAAAAAAAAATATCCATGCATAACAGAGTTTTCAAAATACTAGTGAAAACGGTGTATGGGTATTCCTACAAAATCAAAAAGAGGCTGTGCTTGATGTGTGACTGGATTGCAGGAAGCACAGGAATACTGAAAGAGCTAAACTGGCCTGCCTGAACTGAGGAAAGGTTGGAGTCCTGGTTTAGATTTCTTGCCTAACTCCCTTCAAAAGGAAACAAGGCTGGGGAGTGCCTCAAGAGGATGGCTAAGCAACCTGGGGATTGCTGGGTGAACTAGGAGACTGCGACAGTAACAGTTATAGCTCAGATGAAAGATATGTAGCTGGGGACCAGCATAGGCAAAGGGGGAGTTTTTAACATTTTAGCATCTTTGGGGCAGTCCTGGTTGTCCGGAATGAGGCTCTTGCCTGTTCCCACTGCTAGTTTTACAACCTTGTTTACACTGTGGTGTTCAGACTGAAAAAGTCTTTTCAGTCCTGTTAACCATTTAGCTACTGTATCCCTAAGCCATCACGAAACCCTGATAACTCATATGATTCTGTAATTGTTTCCAAACACTGTTCTTAAGTTATGAGAGAGAGTTTTAGGCTAAAAAGATAGAATTGGATGACTCGTGTTGCATTTGTCAATCTGATTATGTGACCTGCATGCATGAAAAGGATAACTTTCCTAAAATACCGTACATGAAGATCTGTACAATGATAATAGAGTTGTTATAAAGGGGAAATCATATAGATGTTCACATTTGCAGTAATTATTTTAGAAAAGACGTGAGTGGAAGAGAACTGAGGTACGATTCCCCAGGCACAAGTAATTCTGCCATTACTCGTGTTGGGAGGTTGACTTTACAACTTAGTAGTTCTTTTAACAGCTATTACAAGTGTATAGAGGAAACTAAGTAATAGTATGCAGGTCTAGAACATAGTTTATGAAAGGTTAAAAACTATTTGGATTATTTAAGTGTGCATATTATGTAAATCCCCATAATTCAGAGACCCCAGTCGTAGCTAGCTCTTCCTTATTCCTGCTCATTCAGAGGACTCTGGGGTTATTAAAACAGCTGGATAACATGGGTACTAACAGAGACATAAGCCATTCTTTAGAGAACTGTGTGGTGAGTCCCTGTATTTATGCGGTCTTCGACCCAGTACCTTGGGAAGAGAGGCTTGGCAAGAAGTGGGTTGCCCAACAGTGAAAATTCCTATCTTGGCTTGAAACAGGACAGTGAAATAACATGCTGTCCATCGGAAATGGCAACCCCCTGATTTCCAGTGGTGCCCTTTTCCAACTTGTGGCTCCTGAGATGCCAGCTTTAGATAAATAAGGAAGGAAACTAAGGCTGGTGGAGGCTGCCCAGAGACTGTGCAGTGAAGGGTGCAGCGCCCTGACAGGTCCCAGCAGAGGTGATCATTAGGCAAAGTAAGGGAGAAGCATAATGAATGTGATTTGTTGCATGCTTTTGCAATTCATAGTATCCTTTTACAGCTTTGGAAATGTTTACAGGTAATGTCATGAGAATGTGATGATAATAAATAGTTTCAGCATTTATAAGGTACTACATCCCATGAAATACACAATGCCTGGTGTAAAACAGCTTTTCTAACAAAGAGCCTTGAGTTAATGAAAGAGCAGTAGATTTTCTGGAGTACCCATGTGTTCATTTAGCAAACAGATTTGGCACTTACTCTACCCATCTCCCAACCCAGCCATTTGTTACCACTCCTCTGCCAAAGGTTACTTGCAAAAGAACCATGAGAGCACTCCTTAGTCACGAGCAGCAGCTGGTGAGGCTCTAATATCCTGAGGCCCCTGCAGCTGTTTGCTAAGTAGATGCATGTCTGAGCTCCTAGGCATCACAGGCTTTCAGGTACTTCTGAGTGTGTCGCCCAGAGTCCATATGTAACCTTTACTATTCACTTCTATTCTTGTGTCTCTACAGCATATAGTGATTTGGGGTATTACATTATTAATAAGCTGCATCATGTGGATGAATCAGTGGGAAGTAAAACTCGGAGGGCCTTCCTTTATCTTGCTGCCTTCCCTTTTATGGATGCCATGGTGAGTGCCTCATTCAGAACTGATTTTTAATATTTATGTTATTTTTTTTCTTTGATGGCTTTAGTTCACAATGTCTGTTACCTGGTGGGAAACTCAAGGTGTGCAGAAGGAAAGTATGTCCTTTGCAAGCAGTAGCTCTGGATATACCTGGACGCATCATCTCCTGCTACCTGGAAAAAGCATCTGGGTGGACTTTGAACATCCAGAGATCATGACAAATGTAAAAGAACCTCAGTTGCCTTGTTAACAGTTGCTGTATGTGCATGCTGGAAAGCACCGGTCATCTTGTGATGAGCTGCACTGGTTGTCTGTATGTGTCCTCTCATTCCAGTTTGTAGTGAGAGAGTTGGATTTGCCGTGCATTCCCAGATCACTTGCAGACCTCACAAGGAATAAGCTCAATGTTTTCCCAAAGCAAATTTGTTCAAAAGATATTTCTTACCAGGAATTTTTACAAGCACAGCTAAGTCCAGTATATCTCAAATGCTTGGGCAAGAGAGCCACAAATGGGGTGGGCTGCTGCTTCCCAGTTCACCAGACTTACTGCCTGTGGCCTGCAAAACATAAAAATATGGAAGCTGTCTTTAATGCCTCTACTTCTGTGTAAAACTGGTAAAGGATAACCTTCTCATGGCATGCCTCCACCACTTTTTCTACCACTTTTGCTTGAAACAGTAGCTGACAATAAAAAGAAGTTGGATCATTAAGTTTTATTTTCCAGACAGGACTGACTATAACTCAGTGGGCCAATGAATATTATGCTTCAAATGTGCGTCCAGCTGGTGAATGAGAATAAACATTTTTTCTCTCGGATTATTTAGTGTGATAATCCATCCCGTGTAGCATCTGTTTTATGAAGAAAGGGCAGTTTCATATTAGATCTGCTCAGAAATGTTTATACAGTCTATAAAATTCCCATTCTCCCTGTCAGCCTTGGCAATGAAGAACTGAATGCAGCAGTGCATTCTCTGCATTACTGGCTTAATATTTGCCCAGGTTCACACCAGGGATTGCTGGTACAAAGGAGCTTTGCAAGTTGCTTGTGTACAGTGTAAGCACAAAACAGTATTCTGGACCACAAATATCACAATCACTTCCCAAACTCTTCTCTCCCTTTTTTCAGGCATGGACCCATGCTGGAATTCTGCTGAAACACAAGTACAGTTTCCTAGTGGGATGTGCCTCCATCTCAGATGTCATAGCTCAGGTAATGACTCCCCTTAGCAGTCAGTTTCCATTGTGCTATGGGCTAGATGCTTTACTAAGCAGGAGCTCCTGCACAGAGGCTGTCTTCTCTCTCTATCATGAACACACTGGTGGAAGTGATTCTGTGTGCTGTTCACTGGCTGTTTACTGACTGTTGTGGTTTAGGCTGGACTCAGCCGACTGAATCAAGTCAGTCCCAAACCAATGTCAGGAGAAGAGAATCAGGATTGTTTGAGCTAGGGCCATGTCTTCCAGCACCTCCACAACCTTGTTTCAGAATGGCTGAGAAAGAAGTTATATATACATGTGTACAGCTGGGAAAAAGAAAGGTCAGGCAAAGGGACCAAATGCTGCTACCAGTTCTGAGGCTGACAGAGAGACCTTTCTCCCTCCTGCGCATCCTCCCCCTCGCTTCGCACAGTTGCACTGAAATCCTGCGTGGGGCTTGTAGGTGGAGAAGTGAAGGCCTGATTCTCCAGTTCACCTGTCAGTTTTGCACATGCTGTCTAATCCAGTGAAATCCAGTAGTGTAAGCCATCTTCTGAGGGCCAGTATGACACTGTTCTTCTTACTGGTTCAAAGGGTGAAGGCTGAGAACTGCAGCAGAAGGGATCTATCTGTGTGGTAGCCCCTGGGTGATACAGAAAAGACCAAATGTTGTTTGAACTTTGATTTACAAGAGGGGTGTTAACTATCCTATTGCTTTGTACTAGACACACTTAAAAAACAACATTAATACACATTGCTGGTGGCCAGTGTTGTGGCATTTATATTGAGAACCAAAATACAGCCCTCTTTTTAAAGCATATATAAAAATATTACGAAATGGAGAGTCCAGCACTTGTAAAACAGTTGTGCACTGTCCCATTACCAGCTGAATGGTGTAATGACTGGGTAAGAAAGACAGTAATAACAGTACATCATCAAAGGAAATATGAAGTCAGCAGCACTTAGTTCAATTTTCCATAGCATTTCCCTCCCACTAAATATGAGTAAACCATAAAGCAGGTTGAACCATTCAGTCAGCTGCTGTTCTGTGTTTGGCAGGCCTGCCCCTCTACAGTACTGCACTAAATCCCTGAAGGTAACACCAATTACTGTAAATGACCTTAACCCTCAGGATCTGCTCTCGTTCTGATGTGACCTACAAAGTTTGCTAGCCCTAGCTGCATGTCAGGTCATATACAGCTAAATACAGAAACAAATTCTTATTTTGGCCATGATACACATGCCCTTTCCACAATGGTTGGTGAGTGGGGTGCCAGGATTGTGAAGAGTAGGACACCTGTCATCTTCTCTCAACAAAATATTGCACAGAGCAAGAGCAAATCTGGAAGACAAAAAGTTGTGACTTTCCATACCCCAGAACTCTCTACACCTACATCTGCTCACTACACAAGCAATAGGCGCGCTGGTAGTAGCTAATTCTCCATCGGTAGCTTCATATACAAACTCCTTGTGACTGCCTTTGCTTCTGTTTACTGAAGATTCTTTTGTTGCCAAAGAGGGTTCAAAAGAGCAGTTTTGCAAACCCTTATAAGCAGTGTGGCTTGCCTAATAAACATTTGCACACTGTGATTTTTCTTAAGTGTTTCTCGAGCTCTAGCAATGAAGAGGAGAACGTGCCCCTGAACAATGTGTTTTGTGGTTTTTGTAACTCACTTGAAGGCCAGCATGTCCTAGCTGGGTTGTCTTCAATTTTGCTGTTCACAGCACCAGCTCACAGTTGGCTTTTGAGTTGTGCTCCCCATCCAGAGATGTTTGGAATGTAACAGGCATGCCATCAGCTCTGTAGTTAATGAAGAGAATAATAACATATTAATCATGTGCTTTGCATTTTCTGGATTGAACATTTAATCTTACTAGACTGAATTACAAGTTGTTCGTTAGCCCGAAAGTTTCCATTTCATTTACATCAATGTGGCACTCAGCTGAAGAGACAATGACGAAATACTGAAATTTCACTCAGAAAAGTAGAAAATGAGGATGACATAACACTTCCTGCTTCTAAATGCTGAAGTGAATACTTGAAAACATCTGGCTTTTTAATTGCCACTGGCCTACCCCCACCACCCCCACCACCCCCAAAAAAAAAAAAAAAGTAGGACTTTAGAAGCTGACCGTAGAAGCATGTCTGCAGCCTCAGCGTATATCAGAATAGGCACGTTCTCCTGGGAGGGGTGACACTCAGCCACATGCTTGCTGTGAAACCTTGCCAGATTGTCATGCTAACCTTCTCCTATATATGGCTCCTAGTCTGACACCTGCCCATATCTTCAAGTACTGTTTAACAGAGCTTCTGTATGATGTTAACTCGTTGTTTTTCTCATTTGTGTGACCAATTGCAGGGGGGGGTCCTGCCTAAAGTTTCAAATGCCACAAACTCAAAGTCAGATAGATAATGTAGTCACACATGGTCGGTTGTTCAGACGGACTAGCTTGGAGTCAGACAGGAGATACATTGGTCCTAACAAACACACAAACTACTGATCATTTATTTGTTTGTCCTACAGGTTGTTTTTGTAGCCATTTTGCTTCACAGTCACTTGGAGTGCAGGGAACCTCTCTTGATCCCAATCTTGTCCTTATACATGGGAGCACTTGTCCGATGTACCACATTATGCCTCGGATACTACAGGAACATACATGATGTAATTCCTGACAGAAGTGGGCCTGAAATGGGGGTATGTCTTAATACTTCGTGCTTTTTCAAATTCAATAATCTTAAAGTTGCTTTTTGTGTTATAAAACTGCATTAAATTACTGTGCATGAAGGGCCTCCTCTCTATTCTGCAGGAAAAAACCATTTTCACTTAAAGAGGCATGGTAGAAAATATTCCAGCAACTGTGTACTGTGGGACAGATGTGCTGTCTACTGAGCACCTCTGTACTGAGCTTTATACTGAGCTGTAAGACAGCACAGCATGAACTGACTGGACACCTTATTTCACAGGGAATAGGGTCTCAAAATTCCTCATTTTCCCCGAATGTCATATTGGTTTTCACGTATCTTTGTCTGGCAGCCAGAACAAATTATGCAGATAGATACCTTATGCATTATTTATTGAGATCCATGACACAGCTTCTTTTGAATCAGTATTGCTAAAGAGTGAAAATATTTTAGGTTCCTCATATTGAAAACTATTGTAATGAATGTACCAGACTGACAATGGGTGGGAAAAGCAAAAATCCGTTCTCTGTGCTTTTGATTCAGTTCTGCCATGTTCTTTTCCAAACCCCCTTCTTTTTTTTTTTTTTTTTTTTATTTGCTTTTTCCTATGTGTTGCAGGGAGAGGCTACGATAAGGAAGATGCTGAGTTTCTGGTGGCCTTTGGCATTAATTTTGGCAACTCAGCGAATAAGTAGGCCCATTGTCAACCTTTTTGTCTCCCGGGACCTCGGTGGCAGTTCTTCAGCCACAGAGGTAAGAGATTCATTGCTCTCTATTACTGCAAATGATCATTTACATGGAGTTACCTCCGTGTTTCTTTTCTCAGCCATGCTGACAAGAAAAAAATGCCTTGTCTCTTTATCCTTGAAGAGAGTGCTTGGATTCTTACCATGAGGGTTTCTGCCAGGCCTAGTGGGACCTCACCCTCAACAAGAGCAGTAGAATTTTTTCACTGAGCAGTTTGTGCATCCCAGGTTTTCATGCTTTACATATTAGTACATATGCTCCTGATCATTCATATCCCAGAAATTTTAGGACTTATCAGCAGTCCCATGTTCCTCTGTTTCCTGTCATGTGTATTTATGGCTGTGCAAACTGATGTGAAGCTGCTATTAGAAGTCAGTGCATCACACGGAATTGGGTAGAGGCTGAAGGAAGCACGTAAAAAAAAATTGTCTCCTGATTGCGATATGAAATGCACCCTGTTTCTCTTGAGGAATTTCACATTACTCCAGTAGTCACCTACAGGTGATGGGAGATGGACTTTGATTTTAATGCAGAGACTTCACCAATGCTCACCATCAGCTGACCTGTTCTTTTAAGAAGTCAGGGGGACCTTTGCTGCCAGTTTCAGTGGGAGGATGTCTAGGTCCATGCAGTCGTTAGCAAATCTCTCATGTTCTTTCTATAGAAAAAATAAAGCTGTAAGATACTACATGGAAAGGAAAATTCAAACAACTGATGTCTAACAAAAGTTCTGTCAGCACTGCTAAGTTGACATATTTGATACTGTGTACTTCACTCACCCAGGAGTTGCCAGTGACTGCAAATAATCAGTGGTGGAGAGACAATTTAGGAAATGTAATGCTTTTACATGTGTAAATCAGGAATCAGTCTATATGTTAATATCAGTCTCAGAAAAAGAGGAGCCAGAGTGGGTTAGCAGAAATAAGTTTTGCATTTCTTGGTAACTTTTGATTTTAGATATATCACATTTGACAGCTAGACAATTGCATTGTGTTGCTATTAGGATGACTCAAACCTGTCATAGCTGGTGGTCTGCTGGCCTTTTTACAGTAACAGTAATGGTCCCATTTCAACTTCCTCTGATTTCTGAAATAATTGCCTCTGAAAAGGGAGGTACTGGCAACACAGATAACATATATTTCTGGAACATCAGTGTACACAGGAATTTCATAGGTCCCCTGTTCAATAATATCAGCAACTTCAGGTGTGGACAGGAGGTCCCTGTGAAGGGCTAGGCTGTAGCATGTTCGTGAGGACAAGTCCACTTGCATGACCAGCTCCCACTGCTTCTGTCTGGACTGCCAGCACAGTCATGGTGATTGGGGTACCTTTTTTTGGTGTTGCCTTTGATGGGGGACCTTTTCATCTGTCAAATACAGGTTCTAGACATTTAGGAAAGCTTTCATGCCATTTTTGGGGATTCCACCAACTGGGGAAAAATACTGGAAGAAAAATCACTGCTAAAACCTTTGATAGTTTAAGTGGAATCTAGCATACCAAATGTGTTAGTGAAATACTGTTTTCTTTAATAGTTACTGTGTCTTTGCAGTCTTTTTGGATTTCATCAAGAAAATAAGCAAAGTGTCTTTTATATTCGTTATTCGATTTAACCTAGTTAGATTGCATAGAGATGGAAGTTCTGCTGAAAATACAATAATGGGAGTGGGATTGCAATTAAAAAGGGGTGCTGTCTTAAAATTCCAGTTTGTTTTCTTTGAACCAATAACTCTTTCAAGGTACATTAAACATTATTAAAGCTATTATTAACATGGAATAATCTATCCCACTCTCTTCCTCTCTGTGGATATCACTACTTTCCTCCTTTTTAAACAGCACACGGAACAAATTAGCTTGCTACACGGTCCCATGTTTGTATAGACCTTTTAACCAAGCAAGGACAGCAATTGCATTTGTAATGAGAAAACGGGTTCAGATATAACCAAGAAAGAGTGCATCAAAAGTTTAGGAGTGAAACAGAGACATCATTACTTTAAAAAAGTCTTTCTTAATGCTACCATTTCCAGATGTAAAATGAACCTGACTTGAAGTGGATTGTGTCAGATCTGAACCTGCAAACAAAAGGCCATCAAACACTTTGATTTCTGGCATTAAGAGTCAGGCAGTTCTGTACAGATGCACACTTAGTCTCTGAGGACTAGAAAACTTGGGGTGACCACAGATTCCAGGCAGCTACAGGAAGAGCTCCCTAAACACCCTTCCTATGTGAAAGACATGAAGTACATGTATTTGGACTTTTTCTTTAGAAATCGGAAATATCAGCAAAATCTTTAATATATTAATATGCGGGGTGGGGGTGTGTGTGTTATATCTTTGATGCACCTCTTGGACTGCACTTGTGAAAGTACAAAAGGGCCTAGTTTTAAACAAATGATGGCCACTCTGATGGTCTTTCTGAAACAAAGAGCTTCCATTTACCTGACTGGTTTCTTGCTGTGTCAAGGTCAATGTGGTGATATTGGTAGGAAATGGCATCCTGTGTCAGTTTAACTGCTCTGTTCAAAGATTTGAAGTTCGTGTTTCCCTGTCTGTCTTCATAGGCAGTGGCGATCCTGACAGCTACGTATCCTGTGGGACACATGCCGTATGGCTGGCTGACAGAGATCAGAGCAGTATACCCTGCTTTTGACAAGGTGAGTGCCCATGCTGGAGGTATAATAAATACCTTTTTTCTATTTTCGCATGCATGGTCCTGCTCTTTCTCTCTGTTACATTTTAATCTAGGGGTGGCTTCAGTGATGTCAGAGGAATTTCTGCCAAACAAACGTGAAGAAAATTAGTTCATGGCTCCATAATCAAGTGTAACAGATTATTTTAAAAATAAACCAACCAAAGATTACATAGGGCTCTATTAATGGCCATCTATTGTCTTGCTTCTCTTTACTTTTGCTTTTGCTGCCTATTGTTCCTTGTCCCACTGATAAGGTTTCCTTAAAATCCTAGTTAAAATGAATTGCATTTTGGTGTCTTCAAGCTGTGGTCTGATTTATGGTTTTAACCTTAGCTCCATGTTACAAGGTATTAAGCTACCTTTTGAATAGATAGGTGCTGTATTTTTTAGGATTAAAAAAAAAAGTCCTCACTTACTCACTATGATGTAGCTACTTAGCTAATGAAACGATTGCTCACAAAGTGTCCATCAGTGAGTGAGCAAGCTCACGTCTCTGCTGCAGATTCTGCAGTATCTCTCAAATGGGTTTGGGTTCATTTGCTCAGTATTTAGCAAAGGTTGTTTCATAGACTGACAGTAACACAGATAACATAATTTTTTTCAGTAGCACTGGTTTAGCTGACCAAGACTATGAAGATTTTTGTTGGCAAGTCATGTAATTACATAAGCATAGTAGGACTGCTCCTGGAATTGAGCACAGAGTAAATATATAACCAAAATTAATTTTGTTTAGACACTTTTTTTGCTCGGTTTTAGAACTGGTACTCACTAGCCCATATGTTGTGCGAAGAACATTTGTGTCCTGTGACCATCTTAATTCAAATGCCAGATCCCCTCCTTCCCTTTATTTACCAATTAGTAACTGAACTTTCTGGTTCCAAGTACCGATGAAAAAAAATGTTTGCTTGCTGTGGGATGTACTTAACTGAAGCAAACCCTGTTTGGTACGACCCACCATATTTCTGAGTATTTAAAAACAAAACAAAGAAAGTAAAATCAGTCGTAACTTCCTAACTTGCCTGTGTGCAACTAAATTGACCTGTCAGATAAAATGTTACATGCAGGCTTTCTCAGAGGTCATGCTACTGAAAAGGAACTGCAGATGAAAAACCAATAACCTGTAAGTTAAAAATGTTTTGGAACAGGAAACACAAGGGCTGCTAACCTCATCTGTTAGAGCCACAGTCAAAAGCACTATTGCCAAGCAAAATTAGCAGCTATTAAGACTCCTAAATTCAGGTCTCGTTTAGCTGGTGGAAGACGTGCTGACAACTTTAGTGGTGACAGGATTAGACCATGATTTGTCTGCTTGCTGATTTCAGTTAAAAGGCTTCTCATAGAGCCCTTGTGGAAAAAAAGTGAGGAAGAAAAAGCCAGGATAAGACGTAGATAGGTACAGTTTATCTAATTGCCAGAAAAGTATATAATGGGGATTTTAGTTGCCTGTTTTAAGAGCAGTTTGGCATAAAATGTGCTAGCTAAGGTAGCAGCAGCATAAAGGGTCTCATCCTGGCAACCTTGTGTGCAAATGCCTTCACCAAACCAGAAACCCACAGTGGGTTTTTTTTTATATTGCTGTGAGAATTGCTTTACTCTTGGTCCCATGTCATTCGCATGTCACCGTGCCTTTCAAAAGCTTTGTTTCCTTAAGCTAAAGCTTTCTCAGAGGAGTCCAGGTAGAAGCACATTTTATTTCTGGACTCTGTAAAGCTTCCACTGTGATTTTCAGATGCTGAAACAATTTGCATGCATGCAAACTCAGAAAGCTGGCAATGCTGGTGATCATCAGAAGCACACTGCTATGCCTTAGCTAACTGATGGTACTTGGGATCCAGATAGTGTGCCCCTCTTCAGTGGCTCTACTGGAGAAGTCTGCTTCTTGTCTTCAAAGGGAAATTGTTGCCTCTGTTCACATTTGTAAGAGGCACGCAGGGTCCTGCTTCAGTCTTTTATAAGACTCTGTGTCCAGAGCAACTTCATAGCCTAGCAATTACACTCAGGTTGAGGGTTACTGCTGATTTTCTGAAAGACAGCAGGCATATTCTAGTTCTGTGCTCTTTCTGCTGTTTTATATGGTGATGATGCCTTTACTCTTAATGGCCTGTGCCATCTGATTCAGACCAACAATACTGACTGTGAGAGGACTTGTGAATGATATTTATCTGATTAATAAATGAGAATGGATACTCTCTTTGCTCCGTAATCTGCATAGTGTTTTGATCCAAGAACTAGATGGTGTGCAAGAGATAGGAATAAAGAGTATGTGGTCAAGAGTCAGAGCAAAGGGCAGAATAAATCAAGGGCAGAGTTAGCAGCAGCAAGGTAGGACCAAACGAGAGTCCTTTTTATTCACAGCCCTTTTGGATGGCTGGATTTGTGTGTGCTCTCTGTTATTTTAGCCTTGTTAGAAAGTTGAGCCACGCAACAGAGTTTGTTCAAACACTTGCAAGCGATTCTCATTCTCATCCTTATATATGTGAGGCCTACAAAGTATTTCTTCAGAAACACAAGAAATAACAATAGATGCATGAATAAAATGTTTGCAGAGAGTTTTCAACACGTGTTCCCAAAACCAGCAGATATGGGAGTTGCTTCCTTCTTTAGGGTCTGGGTTGTCTACGTGGATTGTCATGAACCCAAACTTCCAAGCAGATATTTAGGCAGGACTGTGGGGCTGTCTGTTGCTTCACCGATCTCCACAAAAGCTTTAAACTGCAAAATTCCATCAACTAGTGGAATGTGAAATGGTGTACTCTTCACAGACCTCACGTTTGGTTTGTCCACTCCCAAGATGTATTTGCATAAGTTTCTGTTTCTCTTATGAGCAACTTCAGTAAAGGAGGCTGACCATGTGACAGATACTGCTGTTCTACCTGAGTTACATCAAGGATGAATAAATGTTGTACCACATCTCAAGGTGCAGGTTTTGTCAGCATGGGCGCACACTTGTGTATTTCAAGCAGCTCCAGGGTAAATGCAATAGGTGACCCAACAGCCTATTGCTACAGGGCTCCTAATGGCACCCTGCTTTTGATATCCCATCCTCTCCTTTCACAGACCATTTAGTTTGTTTTTGTGTTCCCTGAGGGCAATTTTAAATCTTCAGCTTCATTTGCTATATTGGACATTTGGAAGAGGGCTTTTGTTGTTGTTTTAAATAAAACTTGGCTGCCATGTGAGTACAGGGCCCATGTTCAAGGTAGAACATCTAATAGTCCTAATTATGTTCTGTTCATTAAGCTGCATTAACAGAGCCAGCTGTTCCAGGAACTTTGTTTATATTACCTACTTGTCTAATTGTATCAGTAAGGGTGCTGGCATTGGTGTATGGATTTGCTACCACTCTGGTAAAACGGAATGCAATCCTCTTTTTCCTGTGAAAACATGCTACAGGCTTTAAACTGAGGTAAAAAAAAATCACATGGAGTTTCCTTAGAAAGAGCCACCACCCTTTTTCAAAGCTGAATTTGTTAAATAGGACTCACTCCTTAGAAAAGTAGGGAGGTTACTCAGCGTTCGGTGACCATAGGAGCAGTTGCTGTCAGTTTAAGCGGAAGATATTCTGTGGTGGTACAAAGTACTCAGAAGGCACGAGGTTAAAAAGCAGACAAGCAAAGGCGGACATGCAAGAGCACAGACAGTCAGGCCCAACCCGTGACCCTGGTGCCGTCAGCGTCCCAGTAGTCTGGAGCCAAGCTAATGCTCATTATCTCTTTCTCTTACCCTAGAATAACCCCAGCAATAAATTGGTGAACACCAACAGCACCGTCACAGCGACACATATCAAGAAATTCACTTTTGTGTGCATGGCATTATCCTTAACGGTAAGAAACCTTTGTTCAACCCTTTGGCTTTCAACTCAACCAGAAAATTATCTCCTCTACCTAATGCTAAAAGAACTAGCGGTTCAAGAAAGGTGAGTTGTCTTTTCTTACGGAGCTCTGTTGCATTTATCTGGAGGAGGAAGTGTGATCATAATACTGGAGCACTAGGAAAATAAGCTGTCATTAACTCAGGCTAGATATCTTAAGGGCTAGAATTATTTTATTTCATTCTCAGTACTTTTCATTTCAAATCGGTCTCCACATGCAAGGAGATCTATCAGAGATCTTTTTTTTTTTTTTTTTCTTAATGAACAAAACCGCTGGTAACCAGCACGTCAGGGAAATGAAAGACCACGTTTGTCTCACGTGCAGCCTGTACCCAGGCGTCCGTCAGCTGCTGTGGATGGTGGGAAAGGCAGCACATGTGGGAACGGCCATAGCTATTCCCTGCCCCTCACACAGCACTGGCTTTCCATGCTGGGGTTACTTTCATGCTTGTTGGTTTCGTTTACTCTCAAAATGAGCTAAAAAGGGCAATCTCAGAGGTGGTGCTGACACTGGCAAAAGGATCTAAAGCCTCGCCTGTGCTGGGAGGCATTGCAAGGGGCTGACATTCAGGGAGAAATTTTGCTGCAGCGTCTCAAAATGGCCAGCTTGCACAAACATACAGTGCGTCTTCCCCAAGAAAACTGTTTCTGCACAAGTCTTCTTAGCAACAAACAGGCAGTTGTTGAAGAAAACTCATGCAGGTGGTGAGGATCATAGCAAATAATGGAGCAGATGACCAGGGTAAATCCAACTCATGTTTCTACACAGGATGGATTTACATTAGTGCTTGGAGCTGGTCAACCCACCCTGTTTCCACTTGAGGTGGACTTGCATTAGCAACCGTAGCTCTGTCCATGACAGTCGTTAGCAGATTTGTGATCTGTCCATGGTGTCCTAAGGAGTCCTGGGCTGGCTCCTGTGATGGCACCACCAGGCGCCAGGACCACCAGGGTCAGTCATGGCAGGGGCTGGCAGCCAGGGCCGGTCCCACCCCCAGCCAGGAGCTTTATCCCCAGTGTTGAGCACTTTCTGTGGAGTGGCTGGCTGCTTTATAACTCTCTTCTCCCCATGTTCACAAATTTCCTGTTGAGTATCGGAGGGCTGACATAATTTCTCACTCCCCTTCATTTTAGTGTAGAGACTTTCTGATTTAGTTGCACGTGGCCTATACACGAGGAGAAACTAATTTACATCAAAGGAAATCTTGCAGTACACAAGCCTGAAGTATTTGTAACCATCCCCCGCCACTTGTCACATCCTGAGAAAGCGGGATGTGGTACTCTGTCTTACTTCACAATTGAAAATTAAGCGATTCCATCCATACAGAACTGAATTAGATTTCCTCAGCTCTTTATTTCGTATACTTTTTCCCTAAACAGCTACAACTGGCCACCATCAAACACAGAATTGCATGAGCCAATGTGGCATGTCTTCTATTAATTTCCTAGACTTAAACTTGAACAATTTTCATGTGGCTTAGAGACCAACAGCTCTGGTTCTAACTTGGATTTCCTACAGCATGTAATGGAGACACATACCCCTCCACTGAACTGGCCATTGTCTGGAGACTTTCCACAGCTCACACGTTACTTACCATCACACACACTGAGGTTTTCTCTTGTGTGCTGTGCCAGGCTGAGGTTATGTTCTGTACAGCTGGAGCCTCCCTTGAAGTCTGTCAGTGTTGTTACAGACGCGTGAAGGGAACAGCTTTCCTCTTTATAAACTGTTCTGAGAATAGTTTCACTCTGAAAGCTTTCTCTGAACTGATCATTTTCTTAACCCTTTTAGGCATTTGTCAGCTTACTGGAGTTCTGATCATGAACTTCTCACATTACTATCACCATCTTCTGCAGAGTAATTTTTAATTACTTCAACAGCCTTTTTTTTTTTTTTTGCAACTTCACAGGATATTTTTTTCCCCAAAATTCTCCATAGTACTTTCAAGGGCAGTTCTTTCATAAGCTCATCATGAGAGATTTATCCACACTGCAGTTCCAGAAACACTTTTGAGGTCCATAGCTTTTCCTGTCCTGTTTCTATTTTTGCCTACTAGTGACAGATTCTTAGGATTGCTTGTCAACAGACAGAGCAGAAAAATAGACACGTGAGCTCTAAAAACTCAGTTTGGTTCAAGGGCCTGAGCCTGCAAATGGTTCAGCACACAAGCTCAGTAGATGTTGGTACGAGTCAATTTATCACGTGCCACACATTCTAAGGAACTGGACTTCAAATTTGTCTCTCTCACAGCCAGCTCAGATGGCCACTGTAGCTGAGCTTTCGCAGTCATTGGTGATTGCTGTGTTTTTCTGGAGGGACTCTACTGCAATGAGTGGCATCACCATTGGTAACACCTTGTTCTTGGGGATCAGTGAGAAAGCGGGAAACAGGCACCCAGGCTGACGGAGAGAGCAAAACAAGTCAAATACTTAGACACATCATGTGAATGCATTCTCCAGTGGGTGATCTATAGGAGGATTCAGGAAGATGGAAAGATAAAGGAAGTCCATTAACCACTGGAAAAAATAACAGTGAAACTTTTAGTATGAGCAGCAACCATGCAGGAAAGTACCCTTCCAGTGTAAAATTCTGGAAAACCTCTCAATCATTGAAGACATGCTTTTTCATAGAGTTGGAAGAAAAATGTCCTACTTGCTTCCACAGACCAGTCATACCTGCACAAGAAGTACTATAAACCTACTAGTGCAGCAGAAGCCCTTTTTCACTCTTGTTGGTAGTGGCGGTATTGGGTCAGAGTAGAAAAAAAGGCACAGTTCTGTTAAGAAACATAAGTTGAGGGGGGTTTAAATCTTCATGGGATCTGAAAGGCTGCACTTGAGCCTTCCCAGGCTGACTGGAGAGCATGCAAATAGGTTCTGCCAAGTGTAATCATAAGTACTGTCTTACGGCTCTGAAGCATCAGGCAGGTATCAAAGCTGCTTCTTCGGAAACTGGGAATTGGTTGTATTGTTTAGTGAAAAACATGTAGACAAGCTCTTTTATTTAAAGGCTGTAAATAGAAGCCATTGGACTCCCAATGCGTAAGAGAGCTGATGTGATTAGTCATATTGACACAGCTTTGGTTGTAAGGAAGCAGTGACTCCTTCCAACAGCCCTATTTTGTGGCTATGTAACTGAATGTAAACTTTATATAGCAGAAGGAAGGGTCTCAGCTGAAGAATTTTGCCCATACAATTAAGAGACTGGTTCTGATTTTTAAAAATAAGGCATGCTTGGTAAAATAAAATTAAAAAAAATCTCAGCTTAAAGAGTGTGCATAAAGCTGCTTGCAGTTATTTGCTAATTTACTGCCATTAGGCACTTCAGGAAAAAATGCTTCATTTTATATATAAGTAGAGATAACGCTTTGACTACAAGACTTCCTGCCATTGCCAGAGAAGGCTGTTGAAGAACTAAACTCCTTTGGTTCAATGCTAGACCTGTTCAGATGACCTTACAATTCAGCCCTGAGATCACTGCATACTTGTAAACTAAGTGAAGACACAGACTGATGAGAAGGAAAACTGCTGCATTTCTAGCACACATCCCTTTGGTTGTGGGATGTGTCAGCCTCAGTATAGTGAAGAAATCCCAAAATAATTTGTCTGGGTGCTAAATTACTGCATTTCTCCATTGCAGCAAAGGTTTACTTTGTCAAGGAGGGCATTCCCTTGCTTGTAAGCCGTGCACAGAGAGGTGGGCTGTGCAAGGAGTGAGCTACTCAAGGGAACCCTGCCTTACCCAGCAGGAGTAACAACAAATAGGCTGCACTTCAGCAGGTTTATTTTTAGAATAGTGGTAGTGTCTCTGAGCTCAGACATGTAGACAAGTATAGACAGTGCAGAATTCAGGGGGTTTCCAAGGCAGCCTGTAGGGCACAGCTACTGCCAAATTACCTTTCTCTTTCTTTCCTTTTTGTTTTTTTTTTTTTTCCCCCCTTCATTCTGTCTCCATTCTCTAGTTGAGCTCTTCCTTAAGTCTTCTGCAATGATACAGAAGTTGCAGTCAGTTAAGTTCCTTTCCCCTGGCTAATGTTAGCTTCTGGCAGCCATGTGATTAGCATTTGCTCATCTGCCTCTGAGCTACAAGGCTTTCCAGGCTGATTTCATGTTAGTTAGTGCCTGCTATCAGGAATTGATGAGCAGAGGGCTCCTTTGGGAGGGCACAGGCTCCGTCGCTGCACCTGCTGCTGCCCACTCCATGTGGCAGTCATAGCCATGCCCTCATGCACATGTCTGTGTGCGTACCCTGTGCAAGTCAGTGAAGCTGAGTGCCCTGAGGTGAAAGCAGGCCATCGATTGTGCAAGCAGCTATAGGGAAAGTGGGACATTTAACTCTGAGGGGACTGCACGTGGTGGCATCTGTTCATATCTCTGTCAGCTTGGAAGGCAAGCGATGCCTTACAAGAGATGTGAGCACCCTCATATAAGTGACTGCCACTGGGGTAAAAGCGTGGCTGGCTGAAGCAAGATCATTGCATGAGGAGCATACACGATGCCGATCACAGAAAGCAGCTTCTCAGAGACCACTGTGAAAGTTCCCTAGCTCATCATCACTAAGAGTGGTCTGTAATTACTTGTTTGTTTATACCAGGGAAGGAGCAATCAGTTCTTACAGCAGTAGTTAGTGAACTATGCTATTCAGT
This sequence comes from Falco naumanni, assembly GCF_017639655.2. Lineage (NCBI taxonomy): Eukaryota > Metazoa > Chordata > Aves > Falconiformes > Falconidae > Falco > Falco naumanni. Next base: position 110,235,019 of record NC_054056.1, on the reverse strand, counting down.
TCAGCTTCCTCTTCAAGCATCCTCAGGTGGGACAGACCACGGTGCTTTAGGGATACATTTCCAAACACCGCTCCTGTTAGTGGCACGGTTCCCGTTAACTAAAGCATCACCAAGACACGTGACCTGTGGTATCTTCGTATTCTTGAGTGCTTTATGTATTACAACAGATTTTCCCTTACCAATAAGACAGGCTCAAGGTGGCAAGGCGGACATGCTGTGCGTACCATGTCACGTTCATCTGTCTGTCACCAAGTTAACGCACAGCAGGAGACTTGCACAGTACTCCTCTATTTTAACACATGTTCTATTAGAAACAGCTGAAAGCTCTTTCCGGCTTTTAAGTGTAGTAGTACCAGTGCTATTATAAAAGGCACTTCAATGCGGTTTTGCTTTTTTTGTAAATGGACACATAGTTATGGACAAACAGGAAAAGTAGCAGTTTCCATGAATAAACAGACTGATTAAGGGGAGGAGCTAACTGTGTAGAATGCTATCTTATATTTAATCAGTGGACACCACTTAAGAAACAAAATTCAGATGTTCAAGTTTACCTTGTGATTTTTCATTCCTTTCTATTCCAAAAGGAGACTGAAAGATAAAGTGGAGGTAAAGGTTTCACATTTATGCTCAGATATGTGTATGGGTTGTGCAAGGCTTACCAATTTTAGATTTACTTGTTACAAACGACTGGTAGTAACTGTAAAACACTTTTATAAAAAACAATCGTTCCATGAAGTTTCAACTACAATGAATGCTCAGGCACTGAAGCTCAGCAAACTGATATGCATCAGTTGTGTTGTGATAACCAAATTCAAACGCCAGGTAACCTGCATTGGATTTAAATCTCAGTGAAAGTTTACATTTAATGTACTTAGGAACAAACATCTGGTCAGTTTACTAGTTTATATGTTTGGGCCTGAGAGTTGAATATGTGTGTGTCAATATATGTCAAAATGTCATCTGCTTTATAGTCAGGTGATTGAGGAGTCTAATGATAACTTTAAAATGTTTCTGATACTGACAATATTACTTTGTATATTCTAATTAGACCACTTTTTATATTCTGTAATAAAATATTACAGCTTTTTTAGATAGAATGTAATAATTAGATTCATGTCTGAACTTTTTCACAGGGGAAGAAACACATACTGATTTCTAAGGGCTCCTGCTGATGAGCGTTTGTAGTTTAAGGAGTTACTATTGGCAACTGTCTCATTTCTTTCATTTGCTGGAGGTTATCAGCCCCTTAGGAAGAGCAGCACATGGGCATCGTGTCAGCTTTCTAGCGCTCACATCTTATAGCACAGCAGCATAAGCTACCATCAGTTGGCAGTTACCTTATATATTAACATATAGTGTATGTAATTATAAATATATATCTGATAAGTGTATAATACGCAGAGTGTTATTATATGTAATTATAAGGGGGGGGGGTTGTATTGTATTACAACGATCAGAAGTTTTAAGCTGCAGCATTTAACATGCTCGCCTGTGCATCTCTTATTTCCCCCAACCATGGGCAGAAAAGTGGGACAAAAAGACTGCTGGGGACCGCAGGCTCTTTAACTGATCCTGCAAGATTGAATAGAGGGACCCCATCAAAGTTTTAAAACAGAAGAGAGGGCTCCAGAGTAATAGGGGTTTTTTTGCTGGGTCCCTGTGATGGGATAATTCAGTTTCAGCCTGAAGAGGGGAGGAGAAAAGTCTTTGTTCATTTTGATGACAGTTTACTGTAAGCCATCCCATCATTTGCCTGATCTTCAGTCATCATCTGCTTGATTATCTTCTATAATTAATCATCAAGCACCTAGGAGATAAGAAGAAAACCCTGATCAAGAGCAAGGAAGTCAGTGTAACAGGGAAAATTCCCTATATGAAAGAACTAAAGTATTTGTACAGCTACAGAATACAGAACTCAGTAGTTGCTGCTTTCTTCTTAATTCTGTAAGAGCTAGAGCCAGTCACTGTGGAAGAGAAGCAGCTGTGTTTCATTCAGGCTGAGAAGCCTTGTCTGTTTAAAAGGCAAGTCCAGATGCCCAAGCTTTTGTGCTGTGCTTTGGATTTAGTTATGCCAAACTAGGGACTGCCAAGTGCATACCATCTGCCAACTCTCCTGTCCTGTTGATGTAGGCACTGGCAAATAAAATTGGAGCCTGCATGAGTGAAGACAGAATATTCATACCAGCTCAGTATATTATTGCAATAGCATTGCTTTATTGACGTATTCCCTGATGCTACGCAAACATTTTATACTCAACAGCTGTTTAATTTCCAAATTAAACATCAGCAAATCTTATTACCTAGCCATCAGTCCAGCAGCTGATTTTTCCCATGAGGGGCACCAAAGACTATCCAGTTTTCAGTAGACCCATTTGCTTTCAAATTTTCAATCTCTAGTCTAATAAATATGCCGGTTTATATCACTTTCTGCATTTACCAATAATTTCATTTTCCACATGATAAAGTATCCCAAGTAAGGCTCTTACATACATAAGACACTGATTTATTTGATGTTTTCAGCTATGCTGTCCTGCTGAACAATGAGACATACAGCAACTATTAGTAAAGGACAGAAGTTAAAGAATTCTTTGCATCTCTGCAGCAAGACCGACTGCTGTCTTACTAGGTATCCTTAGCTTGCATTCAAGGTGCTATGAGTTAGGCTTGCATGTTGAGAAACATCAAAGAAACATGTTCATGTTTCACTGATGAAACCTTGTGAAAGCAGAAGAGGAGTGTCCGTAGCGTGAAATAACTGCACAGCAGTTTGCTGCAGCGTGCAGCTCTCACTGGGTGTCAGCAGGTTGGTGCCTGGAGTCCCACACAGGGTGACATTTAGCCACCATGAATGCACTTAATGAGCTGCGATGCCTACAGAAGTATCATGCACTTCACTTTGTTTCCATCTTTGGAGACAGAACACTTCAAGGGTCTTACTTCAAGGCTGAGAGTCAGTGAATCGCATTCAGAACCTGACAGGAGATCAGCTTTAATTTTTAGATGCCTTAGGCAGCTTCACTGTAGCCAGAGGGTGTGCAAAGAAGTATTTTAAAATAGAATTTGCCACAAGCAGTATATGTGAACATACTTCCACAAAAATGCAGTTGTTTTTTTTCCCCCTTTCCTAAAGAAAATAAGGTCAGTTACCACTACTACTGTGAAGTGACCATGAGACTGTCAGGTACCAAGAAAACACAGGAATGCTAGAATTTATGCTGTCACCTTCATGCATTTGAGCAAACACAGTGAGAAGGTTTCTGTGTACACATGTGATTAACTTTGGTAAAGATCAACCTAGAGTAAAGCAAAATTATTTGGAAATTCTGACCAATGCAAGAGACTATCAGGACTTTTACTCCATTATTCCTCCTTTACTCTCACTTGAAAGTTCTTTAGCCAAGTATCTGCCTCCTCATCTCTATGGTTTTGGTTCAGACGCTGGGAAGGAGAACAAGAAAAAAATTGTTTCTGTTTCCTTGTGACTGATGCCACAGTTTTCCTCTGTGTATCGAGAGAGGTTTGCTACCAGAGAAAATCACCCAGTTATTACAACCTGTATAGCTTCAATAGCTGTACGCAGTCCAGGCTGCTAATGCTAGTTCTTCATTCACAAGCTGAAGAACGCATTTCCAACAAAGTGGTTGTTTCTGAGGTCCTTAATTTAGGCATTCCTCTCTGTGCTTTACACGTAACCTGCACGCAATGCTGAAACCATTCCACTTGCCCATCTCAACTCTTACATAGATGACTGATAGCAGGCATTCAGAAGATGGCTCACCAGGGCCAAACTGGGAATTGGGAAAGGGGGAGGGATTAGAGGGTGGTGTGGTGAAATATGGGAGTATTTACTAATAAAGAGAGAGCCAAAGACACGCAGTGATGTTTTCTTTGTGCAGTGATGGTGCAGGAGAGCCCAGCAGCTAAAGAAGTAGTTACAAGTTAACAAAGAATCATTTTTTCATGAATTTGTCACTCATGGTCGAGGGAACAGCAACAGGGTCTGAAAAAGAGAAGCCATACTTTTAACTTCCTTGGCCCTTCAGATGCTTTACATCTTTTCTGCAAAAGGGGAATGCAATGTGACACACAGTTCTAAATCTCATTAATCTATCTTGAGGATTTGGCTACTGTAGCATTTCTACCTTACTAGAAGAAACAGCCACAACATAGAAAACAGGATTCATAATGGTGATTTCTTTCATGTAAACAGTGAAATCTGTGAGTTTGTCAGTGTTCATGTGCTCAAACTATAACATTGCACAGACTAAGTTACTCTGTAGAAATAAAAAACTGGAGTTCTAGATCAGAAAGGTAGCATGACTTGTGATGGCAATAACGCTTTTCAGTTTTTGAGATGCTTGTGTTTTAACAAATGTGGCCAGGGACATGAGCCAGAGTTTTGCAGCATTGTAGTTCCAGCACATCACTTACCAGTCACTGCACCAGAATTTATAAACTGAAGATTACTTAAGAGCCAACTTTAAGAAAGTTGGCTTGTGTTACTACATCAACTAGGAAAGCCTTTGTTTTTTTCCTAAAGCTGACCAAGGTTATATGATTTTTGTGTGGCTTTTTGCTTGTTTTTTAATGAAGTTAAATCTGACTAGTGAACTTTAGAGTTTGAATAATAATTGAATTTTTTCAGTGCATCACGCAACATCAAATCATAGATTAATACTGCCTATCCTCATTCCTCTTCCACCAACTTTAAAGCAATCATACTTTATAGTACATTTTACAGTTCATCCAGATTAAAGCAGTAGTTCATTCTCCCCTGTCTAAGGTCATGCTTACAGCTCTCCTCAACAGATTGTTCCTGAATATCTCCACTTCTGCTTGTGAGAATAATTCAGTCCCCCTGAGTAGTGCTGAAGAGCTTCAGAGTCAGAGTAGCTACTGCAGTGTATCTCTCCATTCCTGGTATTCGCTGTTTGCTTTCAGGAATACCTTTTTATAACAAAGGAGACCTTAGGCATGGCTAGTAACTGGCTTTAAGAAACAGTACAAACTGCATTTTCTTCAGAACCAAAGTACATGTCACAAGTCAAAAAGCAGCCAAAAGTTTAAACCATTGTGAAGGCCACTGAATTTATGTTCAAGGTTCATTCATTTTTTCCTATCTTTTATTTGCTGTCTTTATTTTACATGTTTGCATTGCTTTATTATCAAAGGTTACAACTGGGCTTTAATATCCCAGAATACAACTGGGATAATAGGACTGAGAGGCAGTAAAATACACAGGAAGAAATGTCACATCAAGAAACCAGTCTGTCTCAGAGGACCTAACCCCAGCTGCTGACAGTGCCAGTATCTGAAATTTCCTGAGTGACTGAGTGCAGTGTCATTATCTCTTGTGAGTATACAAAGAAAAGAAATAAACAGAGGGACAGATCTCCCCCACACTCCCCAGCCTTATTTCATCAATGGTTTCATTACAGCCTCACTGTATTAAGGATTGTTCACAAGTCCTGTTTAGGATATTCACATTTTAAAAAACAGCATTAACTTTTAAGACTAAATCCACTTTCTTTTGACTTTACTGTCATACACTATTTGGATGCCAAGGACAGCTTTTGAATAATACCACCCATCCAACGTATGGGTGTGTTTTTCCTGCTTTGATTTTGCCCATCTCTGAACTCCCGGATTGTTTTGGTTTTTTTCCTTCAGGCTGCTGGCACAAAAATAACAATTGAAAAATGGCATATTGGCAGACAATCACTCAAGCTTTTTACCCTTTCGAAGTCAGGTTCAGTTCCCGCTTCAGTAAAAATTATTTCAGACATGAGTGGAAGCATTCCTGCCTGCTCAGGAAGATGCTAGACCACCAGAGGCTGACTTCATGAAAACCTCACGAGGGCCTTGTCCCATCCATGGTACTGCACTGAGCCTTTGTCCCAGAACAAAGGATTTCTGTTTATTCCAGTGAGGTGGAGACTAATGTCTCCTTCATGATTGTTCAGGTTTCACACAAAGGGTCTATTCTGCATGGGTGGCTGGAGCAAGCAGAAAAGGAAGGGTCAAAAATTGTCACTGCGGCATGTTTCTGCTCTAACTCCATAATCGCAATAGGAAGCAGGAAGGGCTGCAGAAAACTCAGGACAGAAGAAGTCGACAATTTTCAAAGAGAGCTTAGGAATCTGCCAGCTTTGGTTTATTTGAGCTTTTTAAAAGTGAAGCTGTACACCGTAAAATAACCTGCTTTCTGTAAGAAATAAAACAGCATCATTCGGTGGGGAGGTGTAATGTTTTAAAACATTTAGTGACCCAACCCAGCCCGAAAAATGCCGCCTAGGTATTTTCAGCAGCAACTAGGGGGAAAGCAGACGTGGCATCATGTTAATGCTGTCAGAGAGTCAGGGTATTGCGCAGCTGCTGGACCTAGCTTTATTTCAGAAGAATGTCATATTGTGTCACTCTAAACTATAAGGAAATCTGGGGGAGGTGGGGGAAGACTTAGATCTGTAGGAACCGATTATTTCAGATGTGGTTAGGGAGTTTTCCCGCAGGCAGGCTCTGGTTTCTTCTGCTCCCCCTGCTGCTTGGCAGATTTTATGGCGGCTGTTTTCAGCCTCACAGCACCCTTCGCGGAGCACAACGTTCACAGAAATCTATACTGACTTGCATGCGCCTGAGGGATAATTGCTATAAAAGAACGTCCTTGTGATTCAAGTCATCAGCGCTATGATAAACCACTTCCAAATACGACTGAGGTCTGACATTTTTACTACACACAGATCCAGGACTATTTGCTTCATAGGATCACAGGATTGTACAGGTTGGAAGGGCCTCGAGTTCATCAGGTCCAGCCTCAGGCTCAGAGCAGGGTCAGCTGTGAGATCAGGGCAGGTTCCCTGGGGCTTTGGCCAGCCTGGTCTGGTCTTGAAAACCTTACATTTCCCACACAAGAAAAGGACCCACTCTCTGCATGCATCAGAGTTACAGGGCATGTGAGCGTATCATCATGATATATCCCAACAGAGCATCAGACTGTCGGAACCTTCAGAACCTCTATTTGGGCTGATCAATTTTTTATTTTTTTTTGCTTAAAAATTGTATATCAAAACCTCCTCAAAACTGCCAAAACTGGGATGGACTGTGCAAAGACTGCTCTCTGACATGATTTACAGCAAAGCACAGGACTCTGCAGGTCCGTTCTGGTGGTATGCATAGCAAGCCGGTGACACTGGCCTCTAGTGTTGTACCATACCCAGCAATTCCTCCACAGCTTCCAAAGAACTTTATGATTGTTTATAGCAGTGTGCTTAAAAGAAAAATAAAACCATCTAACATCACCACCCCCCTTTAAAGATACCAAGTTTTTCACATGATTATTTTCATCTTAAACTCACACATTATTTCCTATCACAGGAAATAAGTCTTTATATAAACCCTAGACTTTTTGATTTCTTGGTCCACAGTAAAACACAAAATCCCTTATTAGTGTAAACTGATGAGTAGTTGGATCTCCTTCCTTTGTAAGAACGCTGTAGAACATTTCCCACGTTGTTCAGCTACTTGGGGGACTGCATAGTGGAATGAGTGCTCAGGAGGTACGAGGAGTTTGTATTCTGTTGCATAGCTGTACTCCACATGGAAACACATTCCAGCTGTAGTCTGAAAAGAGGAGTAACTAACAGCTTGTTTAGTTTTGGTACTAGCAGTTAACAGTTCAAAAGGATAGTTACTTTTATTCTTCATCATAAAAACATAGAAGTGCAGTTTCCTTTAACATTAAGATGCTAGAGTAAATTTTTGAGTGACAAGTCCCAGTACTACATAGTCATTTAGAGAACTGTATTTTCAAGGTCATTGAAGGTATGGGTTTAGAATAGCCATTAGAACAGCACTACAAATTCAACTATTTTTTCCTTTTCCAATATCTTACAAAATGGAACGCTGAACAGCAGAGTCCAATTCAGTTTTTCACACCGATGCAAGTTAGAACAAGATATTCTTTTGATTTACAAACATATCTGCAAGGTCAGCTCATCTTGTAAGTGTGATACAAGCTCTGAAAGGAGACAGAACTAGGAAAGTTCTGTTTATGTGAGAAAGAAGGAGACCATGGAGATATTTGGCCCAGATAAGGTTCAGACTACTTTTTGATTCGTTGATTGCACACTTCAAAAGGCAAAATCATATGATTTACATTCTTCCATATTAATAGAAGTGATAAACTTAACTGATACAATCCCAAAGATCTGTATCTGAGGTGCAGTTCAAAGCCGAGATGTGTAATCAGGTCTAAAGTAGATTTCCTTTACCTCTTTCCACTGGACACCCTAAGGTTCTGAAAAAACTTTCCTTCTTGGGAACACCTTCATAACTGTAGCACGAATGGGATAGGCAGGTTATGAACAGGACACAGGTTAAATTAATTAAGATGCAATCCTCAATACATACACAGAACAATATTTTAAAGGTAAAACACCTCTCTTGGGGCAGCCATACTTCTGCAAATATAGCAAGTTCAACAAATGATGGGAAACAGCTGCTGAGAGTTGTTTTGCAGAATATGAACTGCATTTCACCACAGAAGAACCTTTAACAGGTTAACAGTATTCTTCCCTGTGGTAAAAATCTGTTACTCCAGTCTCATTGCAAGCTGGTATAGCTCTAACCTATATTTAAAAATATCCATTTTGGATTCCATAGCATCTTTCTGAGGAACATAGAGCCATCTCATGTCTTTGTCATCAGGCAGTGTTTCTTCTAAACTGGAGCCTGCACTGAAGTCTAGAAATGCTGTATTGTTGTTCATAGCTCACTGGAATACTCTTTTGGGCTGTCCGTTTATCAATGAATGTCCCAAAAGATAGGCAGCTTTCTACAAATGTCAAAAAGCAAATCAGTTTAGCGCCCTACAGATTGCTATACACATGACAATAGCTCTTGTTACTGTATTATAATGCATCATGTAGTGGGTCTGAGGTTTAGTAATCCCTGTCAGCAACCAGAATAAACGGAAGTATCTTCCAGGAGATGCAGAGTCTATGAAAAGACGGTTAGTTTTTAAGAACTACTAGCATTCAAGCTCACACATGCAGCATCTGAAACAAAATCTGATGAACAGACTTTTGTTGCGATTATTTGTGAAAGTCACATGCATGACATTGTTAAGAAAAGAGATTAAGGAGAAGCTGGACTGAGCACTCGCAGTTTGATACTTTTCCTACTGAAACAAAGATTTGGTGCGTTCTCTCAGGCTTGCTGACAGCAGGGGTTTTTGATGTGTAACATTTTAATATGCCTAGACGCTGAACTTGCTAGCAGAGAATAGCATTGTTCCACATGATAGCAAGCACTCACCTCACTAAACAATCAGTGAGAGGGCTTTTGACTTTTTTTTAATCCACAACTGAATTGGGGAAAAAAAGCCCAGCGCGAATATACGTTGTATGCACAACATAATGCTGCGTGGGATGAAGGTACATCACAGTTATTGAACTCCTGAAGCCGTAATTTCCAGCAGCTCAGTACGTGCAGCCAGGGAAGAGCATCTCTTGCTCTGCACTTGCTCTGCTCTTTGTGCTCTTTCCTTAGGCAACGCCCAGTAACCTTTAGCAGGGAGGCAGTACTAATGAAATCAACTCTGTTGCTAGAATCTCACAAGCAAAAGCCTTACTCCCGAAGCATTAAAACACTTCAGCCTCAGCGGAGTTGCCAAGCATAATATTTATTATTGTATAAAGCCATTGCAGCCAACTACAATTGGAACCTGAGGCTGCAGTGCCATTAGACATGCGCATTGCTAGCCTATGCAAGAGCTTTTACTGTTTTATCTTTACCTCTTGATTAGATTAAATGAACGTAAGTCTACCCAAGCCTATTTATTCTATTTTTAACCTTGCAGACACACAGAAAGACATAAGGGGGAGGGGGAACCAGTGTTTAACTAAAAGAAATACAGGAAACATAATATAGGTAAATCTATTTCCTAAAATACTTCCTGATCTGAGCCCCAGGAAGTTCGCAGCACTTACTCCAGTGGATCCCATCTCTAATTGCATGTCCCGTGTTCCCTATTTCACTGGACTGCTTGCATCGTTCCACCTGTTCCCATCTTCTCCAGTCTCCTTTCTGGTCAGTCTTCATGCTTTACCAGCGTGATCACAAACAGCATACAGACCACTCAGCATCACAAAAAAGCTAAGATTTCCTCCTATTTTCAATATACCTCATCTGTAATAAAATCAGTAGCCAAAATGCCTTCCCTCTTTTGCACGTTTAGTGTTACTGTTTCCCCAAACTAGAGCCTGCTTTCTTCCACTGTGTTTTGATTGTGTCTTTGAAATAATATGGAAATTTCCCAAGTTACAGGCACTCTAGAAATTAAATTGCAGAGGGCTTGCATGATGCGAAGGATTAATTTCTTTTCCTGAAGCTTTGTTCCCTGTGGGCAATGAGACTATTATCTGCTCATAAGATGACAAAGAGGAGTCTCTTAGCAAAATGAAACTAGCTATCAATATTGCAACCAAGAAGATGGAAGCGTGCTGAGACAGAAATAGAAGGTCCTTCTGTTGCCATGGCTCACCTCCTCATACTGCTTATTCTTGAGCTTAGCAGTCACTGTTGTCTTTACCAACCAGCTGCTGTATAAGACGTGCTCTTGGAAGCCATTTATCCGCACTGACTCTGCTGATCAGCAGGGCAGGGAGTGGGGCAGATTGCAGTTTGCAACAGCTGGGAAGGAATGCCACATGGGCATAAGTCATTACCCCTGATTTGCAAACTGACTTTCCTCCTGTAGAAACTGGATGAAGATTGAGTCTGTTCTTATTAAGGCCAGAAACAAACTTTAACTTCAAAGAGAACAGGATTGAGAACAATGCTTTTGGTCACTTACTTCCTTGCCTGTCTAACCGTGTTGGAGTACTCTTTCAAAAGGCAGTTGAAGAAGGAATGACTGCTGTATTTGCCTTGTGCTAGCAGTGAACAGACTCTGCTGTTAGCATAAACGTATGGAATCTTGCAGCAGCAGTAACTGAACTGCTCATTGGATGCTAATGGCATTGTGCAGTACAAGCAATGTAAAGGTCTTTGCTTTAATGAAACCAGCAAATTATAGCTGAAGAGTGGGCATCTTTGCATCTTACTTTGTTTATTGGACTTCGAAGAAAGATTTGACAAAATCCACCTGGTAGGGTTGATTTACAGGTCATTTGCAGTGGGAGTACAAATTGCTGCAGTCTGCCTAATGGTGTCTGTGACAATGAAACAATTTGCTCCGTCACTCTACAGTTACTTTTTAATAACTGGATTCTCAACCACACCACCTTCCCTGCTCGATTTTCCCCTCTGCTTCAGCTGTACCCTGTACAAGTAGTTTGGCAGGGAGAGAGAAGTGCTGGCGAACTCAGAAAAAAATCCGTGCTCAGTTCATTTGTTTTCTGCTCATACCTTCCTCTACTTACTGTTCTCTGTGTAGGTGATAAGAGATATACTGCAAGACAACATCAAATTAGTCAAGTAAAACATCCAATTGTGAAAAATAAGTAATGGTTCCTAACCTAAGAAGTGGAAAAGAAAACTGTAGATGAGACTTTGTGCAGGAAGGTGAAATGTTTTGTTTGCTGCGCAGGCAGTCAGAACGTGAGACCTCTCACAGGCCACTCGGTCACAGGCCCGGGGAAACTTCTGCAGTATGGGTACTTGTAGGCTAAACAGAAAGGACAATCTCTGGCACACAACCAGCGAATGAGAGTGAAATCCCAGCAGTCTTAGAGGGAGTGGGACTTCAAAGACTGGCTTTAAAAGCCATCTGAACATGTAGAGATGTGACAACTGGATAAAAAGGAGAAGAGCTAGATACTATGATACTAGCTTGTAGGCTAAATTATCAGAGTGGTTACAGAGTCTTACAGAGCCATCAGACGGTACAGCCAGTGCGCATCGTTTACCTGGTACACTGGTTTGTAACCTGACGAGAGAAATGCCAGAGCATTTAAGGTCCCAAGTTTTGCCCTGTTCAGTCACCTTGCTTCCTTAACATCTGCTTTAATCCAAGAATAACAGGAAGAAATAACTTTTTTAATCACAAAACCAGGTTAAATAGCAAAGTAGTTATACCTGAAAGGATGTCATGTACCCCTTCTTACAGGAAAAGTCCTGGAAGGGCTGTCAGCTGTATTCTTGAGTGAGTGTCTTGAAGCGAAGCTGGACCTGCCAGCTGCCAGCAGCCCCCTCAGCTTGGACTGAAGCCCTGCCTCAGTATTGACCAAAAAATTAAACAACATGTACGAATGCTGTACCATGTATTGCAGGCTTTTTATGGAAGTTTTCCTTTCATGTATGGACTAAACAGCACACTGTAATAAAAATAACAAGACTTAGGGGATTTGTGGCCCGAGGGCGCTCTGTCTGTAGGGCTATGCTGAACACCTTTGCCTTGCTATCAGGCGTATTACATACCAACAGGACTAGTATCAGCAGTACATTTAAACCCCTAGTCTTAGATTTAAGTCAGATCTCTAGGCCTTGGAGTACTTGAAATCTTTAGTTAGTAAAATGTTTGATAAACTGTTTAGGAATATGGGTGTCTTAACCAGAGCAAGTGCTGTAATAATAAAGTTTTGTACTGTTTTGGTAACGCTTATTTGCAGGCACCATAAAAATTCTTTCTATATGTGTCGATCCTGGTATGTGAGGAACATGAAGAGTAGGAATTGCTTCTGAAGTTAACATGCCTCTCTTATGTACGTGTGTGTACTTTGTGTATTTGAATGCAAGCGAAGTATAAACATACCATATGTGTATTTATTGCCAGTAATCTACCCATCAGTGGACCAAATGCATTCTTTAGACCAGGAGGGACCATCTTTTGTTGTGCTTCCTTTATGAAATACAAACATTTCTTCATTTTGTTCTTTCTAGCTCTGTTTTGTGATGTTTTGGACACCAAACGTGTCAGAGAAGATTTTAGTTGACATAATTGGAGTAGACTTTGCTTTTGCAGAGCTGTGTGTTGTTCCTTTGCGCATCTTCTCCTTCTTCCCAGTTCCAGGTAAGAAAAAAGAAGATAAAAAATCTGTAATCTCAAAACCAAGCCAGCTGTGAGGTGTGGTCATAGAGTCTGGCATGGCTGTACGTACAAGAGTGGCTAAATGCATGCCTAGCAGAAGTAACACTTTTTATTGAAGCTGGTGTAAACCAGAACTATTTACAATGGTAGTCAAGATACAAATGTTGCAGTAAGAGCAGTTTGTCATTACACAGATTTCTGACTGTCAAAAGTAAAGCCCAGATTCTGTCTATTTTAGTTGACCAAGAACACACACATGAATGGCAGTAGCAATACATGTGGGCCAAGACTGAAATTAACTATTTGGAATAGCAGCTAGGACCACCTCCACAGTAACATCACCTCCATTAGCCTCCCCTTCTACTGCCAGACTCGGTGGCTCTTCCAGATATCAGAGCATAAACAATATAAAATAAAAGTTAATGCCCTTATTCGAGAGAGAGACAAGCTTGACAGCGATAATCAAAAGGTTTCCCCTTAAAAAATTCTCACTTCCATAATTAAATGCTGCATCATGTAGTGTTTTCTGTTTATATGACAAGACAGTTTTGTAATACACTAAAAATCTAAGAATAGGTACATGTTGATATCTTTTCTTGTGCCTAGGTGTTACACCATGTACCACACAGGAGCTATAGGGAAAACTTTCCTTGATACTGTTTATCTTTAGGGGAGGGGATAGTATTTTTTAATGAAGAAAACAGCATGGACCATCTAATAAATTGGTCTTAGGAAAGCTTGCTGCCCGTAACATGCTTTCCCCACCCCGCCCCCACCAAAAAAAAATTAATATCAGTATATTAAAGCAATTTGGATACAAGATCTACTTCATTTCTATTAAGGTTTCCCACTGTGCAAAGTTACTAGAAACAAGTTTTACCATGGTTATTTCTGAACAGTGCTCTCTACATGAGAAAGTTTCATGTGAGATGGTGGACTTTTGTTTTTTACTACTCTTGCCTCCCTTTCTTCCCATCACCTCCCCTTCCCCTGTTTATGAACAGTGACTGTCAGAGCGCACTTGACGGGTTGGCTGATGACTCTGAAGAAGACATTTGTGTTGGCACCCAGCTCAGTGCTGCGGATTATCGTCCTCATCACTAGTCTCATTGTGCTGCCTTACTTGGGGTAAATCCTTATTCTCCATAGAGCTGATGGGTTTGCTTTTCTCTTCATTCCTGTTCCCTGTCACTTGGTAGCTGAATTTGCATAGCTCAGAACATTTTCCCCAAATACTAACCATAATATAAAGCCTAAATAGTGTCAATATCTGGAGAAGAAATATTTACAAATTTACAAGTGTGACTGTTCTAGGCAGGCACAATAGCGATGTCTCTTTTGAAAAAACACACGTCAGAGGCAAAATCGTGTCCTAAGGGGAATGTATTTCCATGTTATTAAATGCACTGTTAAGAGAGCTCATGAAAGAATATCTTGTTTATAAGTTAAATAATCTATTCTACAGCACTCTGTACAAGACTTTAAATTCTTAGTCCATAATTTGACTAGAACGTTGTTCTTTCACTAAACAGTGAAGCCATTAAGAAACAGAAGGGTCCTTTGAAATACGCATCGTTCTTTTTGCCAGTGTAGTATACGCTGAAGGAAATATTTCTATTAACAGATTGGTTCTATACGCCAGTGAAAATATAATGACAAATGATGCGTTCTTACACAACCATGACTACTTTCTTTTTATGCCACCCACAGAGTTCATGGAGCCACTCTTGGAGTAGGATCCCTTCTAGCTGGTTTTGTAGGTGAATCCACCATGGTTGCGATAGCGGCCTGTTATGTCTACCGGAAACAGGTAAGAATTAGTCTCTTCAGGATCTGATGAAAGTTGCTGACGAATGGAGTGGACTTTAGTTCAGATTAAGAGTACACTTTCGAAATGTAACTCTCCAGCGTCCCCACTTAACTGAATCTGGTTTGCTTCTCCATGTGGTCTCAAATGTGTGCAACTTGGGAATGCTTTGGCTTGAAATAAAACCAAAAGGTGCCCTCCAACTGCTAGAAGGCATTCAGGCCATGGGGCGTGCTGGTCTGAGGTAAACTTCTTACTCCTCAAAACACATGTTCATGGATATCATGTCCTTACTGGCACCTATTTTGCACTGTAGATCTGCTTCTACACTACGACAGAGCTTCTTTATGTAGACATAGGAACTACTCATCCGGGCTTATTATATGTATATGTGTATGTATATGCATATGCATATGCATATGTGTCTGTGTATATAGGTATACTTTTATTTCTTTATAAAACCAGCTCTGCTGAAAATGGACAAAAAGTACAGTTGCTTTTTTTTTTTTGCCATCTACAGAAGTTGCTTAAATCAAGATATGCTCCTGCAGCAGTAGAGGATAAGAGCTTTACATATACTTAAACAGGCGAGGATTTCTTGTAGGCATACTTTTACATATTTCACACACTACAGTCTTGCATGTACAGAGTAGTAGTGATACATGGATTTCAAAGAATATTCCATTAAATGGAGTCAAAGACAGGATAAATACTGGCTGGGTTACTGGGTACATAGCAGTACTGACATGATATGTCCTTCCAGTTACATATTGAAGGCACTGTGTAGGGCACCAGCTCCGACTCCAAGCAGAAATGGCATGGTGTGTACATCATTCCATAGTGCAGAAGGACTCTGTGGATGGGAGCATAAAATATAGTCTATGTGTTTACTTTTTTTTTTTTTTTTTTAAATTAGACTTCTTACTAAGGATCAAGTGAAGATGCCCACCACTTCTATTTTTAGCAAAAAAAAAGAAACCCAGAAGATGGAATATCTAAGAGCCTTATGTTGGAACAAACTCCAAGCAGTTTTGATACGCGTTAGTGCGGGCCATGGCAATAGACCAAAGAAAATAGAAGACCTTGATCCCTGTCATGATTAGTCTGTCATGTGTTTCTTGAGAATCAAAGAGGAAAACCTGTAGACACTGAAATGGGTGTTCTTGGCCTGTGGTTTTACAACATGTAACTGTCTGGACTAACCTCCTTATCGCTTGTCTGTTCCAGTAGTAGCTCGTTGGCTGTTTCTGGCCAGGGACATGGCACTTCAATTTTTTGCAGTGATGAGTGCGGGTAGTAGTAATAATAATTGTGCCAGCCTAATTTATTCCCTTACCAGAATTAGTATGTAGTTGACAGCATCATCTCAACAGCCAATATGAAGTGGCAGAGCAAACCAGTAGCTGTATACACCAACTTGTTTTCACCTACAGTGATAATAAGTGGGTAGCATCTCAGAGCTCCAAATCAAGTGTTGTGTAGACACCTCTGAAATTTTGAAACTCTGATATGCCCAACTCAGCTGAATCAGTAATACCTGTGGGGGACTTTTTGTCAGCTGTACAAGTGTTTTCTGTAAAACTAGTCAGCCTGCTGAGAAACAGATAATAAGGAACAGATGCTTCAACTTGTTTTGTAGTGGGGCTGGATGCTTCTTAGCTTTACTAATCCAGGACATCCTGGATGAATCATAGGACTCTTAAATGCCCTCCTGCTCCCGCTGGCCAAAAATACTCTTAATATTACTTGGCCTTGGTGGGGTGTGGGATCACTGTGGATCAGCAATACCAAGAAAAGCCAGAATGCTCCGATCTTGTAAAAATCCTGAAGTTTGACATTTGAGAAGTTAAGTAGCCACCTCTGTCTCCCCCCTCTAGAGCAGCTTATCTTCTCTCATATTTTGTTTGCATTTCTTTTTTTCTTTTTTTTTTTAAAAAAAAAATAAAAAGTCTGTGAGGTAAAAGATTCCAGATGCTCTTTTCCCTCTGGTCATGCTGCAGCCTGTTTTGGATGTTGCTTAGCATAAGAAATGCCTCTATTATTGCATTTACGTTAGAAAGGAGAAAGCTGAGCCCCAGAAGGATTATGGAAACTTTTAAGTTAAGCCAAGTAATTAGTGACGAGCCACAAATATGACACAAATATTCTAGCTTTTAATAATATACTCTAAAAAAAAAACCATTATTCCCACCTCGCTTCTCCCAGTGCCCAAAGTTTGTCAGACTGTGTTCATGCACAACTTACTGATAGGTTTCTGAATGCTTGTTTCAATCTAGAAAAAGAAGCGGAATGAGAATGAAACAGCTACAGAAGGTGAAGACTCCGCAATGACCGACATGCCTCACACAGAGGAAATGACAGACATCGTAGAAATGAGAGAAGAGAATGAATAATAAATGGGATGCAATTGTTCTCTGCAGGGACGATTGGAGTGACACTTCAGCATCTTGTCGTCTCTCATACTTTTTTGTTTGTTCGTTTTTATTTTTGTAATAAAGAGGCCTTGATTTAAAAGGTTTCAGATAAATTCTCTAGCATACTGAGTATGCTCTCATTGATGAGGGACCTAAAAAGAGGTCTTTGCTTTTTTTTTTTTGTCCCCCCCAATTGAATTTGTTTTCTCACTCCATGCAAACATAAAAGATACAATTGCATCACTGTAGAGTCTTCCTTACTTATGCATCCACCTTCTCTGGACAATCTGCATTTGTCAACCAAAGCCCTGCTCTCTGTGCATGTGTGTGTGTGTCTGCGTGCATGCACTTGCACACTCGCACATGCACACGTGCCACTGGCTCAATGCTACTGCCATAATCCTACCCCCTCCCCTCTTTCCTTTTCCTTCCTTTTCTTTATGAGAAATGTAAAGGAAAAGAAGTTTGGAATACAGAGCTTTATTTTACTTGCTTGAAAATGACTTTGCTACATAAACTAATATACTATGGTGAACTATATCTTTTTGTTTGGCCTCATCACTAGAGCTTATACTGCACAGGGTACAAGACAGTGAGGAACATGTAAGTCTCCGTATGCAAAGTGGAGAAAAACAGGTTCCTCTCTCATGTTAAAAGTGTGTGGATGTGTATATACACACACAGGTACATAAACAGAGACATACATATATATATATTTTTATATATATATATGCATACAATAAATAAAATACACACGGGACAAGAA
The DNA here is from genome assembly GCF_017639655.2 of Falco naumanni. NCBI lineage: Eukaryota > Metazoa > Chordata > Aves > Falconiformes > Falconidae > Falco > Falco naumanni. Next base: position 110,217,005 of record NC_054056.1, on the reverse strand, counting down.
CTCTATATAGCTTTCATTCCATTGGAAAGATAGTAATCATTTGAAAAATGTAAACATTTAATTCAGAATTTTCTTGAATCATTAAGCACCACTTTACATATAATTTTATTTAGAAAAAAATCCATGCACTTTCCTCTTGTGAAGAGGGTGATGGCAACTGATAAGACTTTGACTGTATTTGAATTTTAAAAAAAATAAATATCGACAAGCTTTACCAAAGTTCTTGTCCACTGATTTAACTTTAATTTTTAAAGGTTGATTTGCTCTATATACTTATTTCTGGTGCCTATATATTTAAAAAAAAAATCAAATAACGTATGCAGGATACCATGGTATATCATATTACTACACATAGTTCCATGAAATTTTTATATAAAGAGGTACATATACTCACACACACATGTGTGTATGTATATATACTTATACACACACGCACACACACACACAGACAGATGTATGTTTTGCTATGATATATTTACCTATGCAGTAGATCAAAATCTGTATGGTGAAGCTCAAGTACTGATGGTCCTCCAAGTTGCTAATTAGGGACCCTGATCATATGTTAGCTCTCAAGGCAAGAGCTGTGTGGAAGTGGGGAACTAACTGCTCACATCAGTCAGCAAGTGCTGTGCTTGGAGAAGGTGGCAGGCGCTGGCTGTGTGGTTGTGGCTGCAGTGGGCCTTAAAAAACAGAGCGTGAGGTCAGGCGGGTGACTTGTATCAGTGGAAAGGAAACCTGTGTAAGAGATGACCGAACCAGAGAGGGTTTGGGTGCCACCGGTGATGGCTGCAGCAGCAGCTTCTGTTTCTGTGCTCTTGTGTGTTTGGCTGCAGGGCAGCGTTCGTTACCAGTTTGTAGTAGCTCGGGTTCTTTCAAATTTAGTCATGCCAGAGTCTGGAAACAGTTATCCTTCATGTTATATCCATAAATCAGTTAATTTAAACTTTATTTAGTAAAAGTATATTTTTCTAAGTTGTGGAAATGATTATTTAATTGTGGACAAATTCCCATTTTAGATTTTTTTGCCAGATACTCCCAGCACTCAGAGAACTGATCAAAACTAAACATTACTTTAAATGTTTTATCAGTACATGTGTGTGTAGACATACACGTGTGTATAAATACATATATTGTATATTATGTAAATTTATTTTAAGCTACAATACATTTCCTATTTTTCCAAGTTCAGCTAAAAATGTCTCTAAAAAACTAGAGAGTTGCTAGTAACTAGTTATGGCCGTCATGAAAGGCATTGTATCAATGAACTTTACGTTTTATTGTAAACATTTACCAATCTGTTACATGTACAAATGCAATAAGAAAAAACATAGAAATTATTGTGTTGACAGATTTGCAAAATCAGTTCACGGTTAAGGAGCAGTGGCACTAGGAGGGTAAGGCTAAGTCCAGTAACCACACACCTTCTCTGCTACCACAAGTTTTTTCTCTTTGGTTTTAACAGTAGCTGAAAAAAAAAATTAAAAAAAAAACCCTCAGACAAATTAGTTTTGTGCAGGATGTAGACTGTACAGATTCATGAATACGGGCTCTCAAACAGTCGTATGTATATAACATGTATATAGACTGTTACAGGTCACAGTGGCCATTTGAGGTCATCTCTATTCATGTAGTTTTAGTTTCTCAGTACGTTTGTATCCAAATCTACAAGACACAGTTTTTCAGGAGCTGAAGAGACAAAGCAAGAAAATATTTTTGTGTAGTATTTCTTTTGGTACATGACTAAAATTCAAACAGCAGTATTTTTGAAGACTTTTGAGCATTGCTGATGTAGGTTTCAAGGTAATAATTCCATCAAAAAGTAAGAATTTGAAAACAAATTAAATTATACACTGAAGCTTTTGCAGATGAACAAACAGAAAAGAACTGAATTATTGGTCACACGGTATTGTAAAAGATAAATTTTCAGTTGTGTGGGTAATAATAGTCCTTTATTTGCAAGATACCAAAAGAGCACAGGAGTGGTGGGATTTGGGCAAGAATTCAAGCGGTGACATGAGGATGCATGCATCGCATCTCTTTCTGCTTCCTGCAGGTTGTGTGTTTCTTTACTTTGCTGTGCCGGATTAACAAGGCACACTGACATTTCTGCGATGTTCTGCAAGTCCGAAGCAGCCCGCGTGCTGGCTGGGGTACCGGCTGCGCGGCAGGCAGGGTGCTCAGCGGGAAGGCATCTGTCCAAGGAGTGCCCTGTCCCCTGCAGCCTCTGCTTCTGCTTCTGGGTGCTGTTGTCAGAAGCTTCAGCAACCACCTGAAAACCTCACTGCTCCAACTCCCAGCCAGTGGCAAATTCAGCTGGGCTGGTGAAGCAGCCAGTCTGATGGGTTACATGCTGGGGATGGGCAGCTGTCCTCTGCTGAAGCCCCAGCCAGAGCATTAATGGTTCCAGTTTCTCTGTCAGGCAGATGCTGATGCAGACCCTCTCCTGCACCACTTCCTTCCCCAAATGACTCCTGAGTTCCAGTAAAATGGCTTAGCTGTCCCTCTTGTGTTATTGCTGATGACATGGCTATCTATCTCTGTGAAAAATATTTTACAGTAGAAACCTGTTAAGTTTCTGTGTTGGAGAGCCAGAGGGCAGTCATCTCAGAGAATTCACATGGAGACCTGGCCTTTCTAGACTTTCTTGAGAATTACTGAACTACACAATTAAGTCACAATAAAAAGAGGAACAAAGATGATCTGCATTCTACATCCTAGATTTCAGAACAGCTCACACAGCAGAAAATAAGAGCAGAACATTGATCGGCTGTGGATGAATGTTCCTTGGCTTTTAATATGTGTGTAAAATTGTGTTCACTTGTCTTGAGTTTTCCTTTTGCAGAATCAACAGGAAACATTGGGTTATTTTCCCCCTCACTGCCCTAAGCAGGCCTCTTCAACTTACCAAGCAGTGAACTTGATGGAAAAAGCTCTACATTTCCCAGCCAGTGCTTGAGGCCATTTGGGCACACCGGCGGGTTCCCAGGCGTGGGGCAGCCCCGCTCCCCATCACCCTGGCACAGCCGTTCCAGGCAGGAGTGCTCAGTTGCCTGCTTGTTAGATAGACCCACCCTGAGTGAGAGGATTGGGTGAGTAACAGAGAAGTCTTTTGTTTTCCACTCATTTTGCTGCTAAATATTTCCTTTGAGAGGGAGAGATTTATATCTGGCTCTTGCTCAGTGTTTTGCCAAATCCGCAGCCAGAGAAGGACCAGCCCGAGACGGAGGGTGAGCTGATGAATGCAGCCGTTTCAAGGCAGGCCACGACACATGAACAGAAACCTTTTGAAGGCGAGAGCGCCTTCTTTTGTGGGATGGCGCCTCATGCTTAAAAAGAAGGGAGAAAGGATGCTTTCAGGCCCCGGTGCCCAGAGTCGCCAGGCATAGTTGTGCGTTGGGCTGCAAGGTGGCAATGGGAACAGGGCATCCTGCAGCTCCAGCGTTCCAGCTCTGCCCAGTGCAGTGGGTGGCGAGACAGTGGTGTCGGCTCTTGACTCTCACTGAGGTTTTGTGGTTGTGGCATGATCAGCATGGATTTGAGTGCAGCTGGGTGTTAAGTGGGCATAGTGGCTGTAGCCATTACTGTATTGGAAAGCCATGCATGCGTATGGGTGTGTGTAACCACACCATGTGTATGGGTGTGCATATGAGAGTGTTGCACAGGCATTTTTATTACAGCCTTTATATAATTAATTGGAACAAGGATTCAAGTCTAAACATGATCTTAATGTGGGACTAATACTAAGATGTTTAAAAGAAATTGCAATTGAAACCTACATAAAAGAGTAAACAGAACGCCCTTTCAGCAGACCTTAAACCAGTAAGCTAAAGCATGATTTGGAACAGTAAGCTGGAATGGGCAAGAAAGAGGACATGTTGAAAAGCTTATAGATATTGTATACCCAGCCTAAAGACAACAGCATGGCATGGAGATGAGTGAATCAGAGGGCAGAAAACACCAGAGCTCTGGCTGCTGCCATTTCCTTTTCAGCTGCCTTGGAGAGGGACTGAAGGGTGAGGAGCAGTGTGCATCTGCAAGGCACCACTCCTAAGTATTTTGGTTTCTGAATGGAGGAGCTACCAACTTAACCATGAAATGTTAGGGTTCCCTCCCCTTGTTCATATTTGCTTTTTTACTGGAATACAAGTGCAGAATACCATACCTTTTGAAGGGAGCAAGCTCCCGACGAGGGGGGTACGGTGCAGAGCAGGCTGTGGGGCTCGTGGCAGAGCCCTGGTGGAAGGAGTAGCTCCAAATTTATTCTGTGCCCTGCAGCATGCTGTATTCAATTGCAGGCTGACAGCATCATGAAACGAGACACAATTGTTAGCTTAGCGGCAAACTCGGTCCAGCGGTCCAACGTGTGGTGCTGGCCTGCAGCAGTGCTGCAGGAGCAGCGGGAGGGTGTGGGGTGCAGGGGCAGCCCTGGCTCTCCGCTCGGCTTTGGACAGCTTGCATGGATTTGCTTTAGAGAGCCAAGTTCAATTGTCGGTGCATAGATGCACTCCTCAGCAAAAACACTGCCAGACTTCTCAGTAATTGGCACCTTCTGAACAAAAAGGCTAAAGACAAAATACGGGGGCAGAGAGATGGAGCTTTAAGCTCAGCTTGGAGCGCGTACTGGCACAGAAGGGCATTTTGGCTGCAGCTTCTGCAAGTTGATTGTACGGTTAGAGAGTGAACTTCAGTCTCAGCATTTCATGATCACGATATCTACTCTATCTCAGTAAAACAGAAGAATTGTGATATAATTTTAGGTGCTCTTTTGTCTTTGTAACCCTGAGGGGAAAGTTTTCCTTAGTATTAACAAGACTTGTGACTGCTCAGATCAATTTATTAGTTTTACCTTGTCATTATTTTCTGTCATTCCTAGTTCGATTTCTTCAGACTTTTCCTTATTTTTTTCTGAAGGCTCCCGCTAGGTTTATTTTGTCTGTTGGCATTTTGAGAAGGAAAATGTAATAGTCACACTGACTGAATGTCAAGTAATGACATGATTAAAAAGTCAGTTGCAACAAAACTCTTCTTTGACAGACTGCTTTTTACTTTTCATTTGCTAAGATGAAGAGTCAAGAAGTAGAAGGAACTGGGGGGTGTCTTTATTTAAAATCAAGAATGAAAAGAATTAATTCAAGTTCATTACTTAACCCCAGCCACTTTGAGACTTTCTAATGATCCATAAGACCACAACCCCAGCTTTTCTAGCAAAGTTAGCGCTACATCCCCAGAGCAGCCCAGAATACTTCCAAGGCCTGGGAAACATGACACTTCAGATATTTCACAACTGAATGTGTAACTTAACGAGTTGGAGCACCTGATTAACAGGTACAATCCATTAAGTTTTAACATTCAGCTGGACATGAGCAGCCTGATCCAGTGTCTAAGGTGGCCCAGCTTTGAGCAGCAGGGGCTGGATAAGATGACTGCCTGCGGTCCCTTCTGGCCTACATTGTTCCCTGATTCAGTCAGGAACCTAGAGAGATTCCTTCATCTTGAGAGGCTTGAGACTGTTTGCCTTTTTTAAGCTTCCAGTTCAGGGTTGAGAGACAGTGCCTACTAGGGCTCTACAACACAGACATCTGAGCAAAAATCTGAGCTGCACAGATTCTTTTGCTGATGGCAAAACTTTCATGGTGCAGAGCCAGCTGTAAGTACCCTCCCACCCTTGTGCCCTCAGATCCCACAACAAGGGCAAAGCAAAAATAAGCTATTGTATCTGCAGATAAAATATTTGAGTACTGCACTGCACTTTTTCGATTAACTCCCTAAGCAAAAATGCCTGAAAACAGCAAGCAATTACATCTGCTACCTGCTTCTTCCCATGTCTCTTCCTGTGCGTCATTCAGCATTTAAAAAAAAAAAAAAAAAAAAAAGCTACCCTTTCTGATAACTCTCCTGTGTAATCAAGGTAATGCAAAGTAAATACTTACATTTACATAATAGAACCGCTTGGCCTATCTACAAATGACAGCACATAAATCCCCTCTTAGGAAAGGATGCATTTTAATACTGGAACAAAAGCTTCATCCATAATTCAGCAAAAACACAACAGAAAAGCAAAGAAAAAATTGCAGAACTGAAAAAAAAATATTTAATTGCATTAACTTTTAATGCGAATACTGCCTAGGTGGAAAGGACTGTATGTACACATGCAGTAACAACAGAGCCTGGAACTAACGTTGCTCAACTTTATAGTTTGCTCTCTAAAGCAGCAGTAACATAACTCTGCTTCTCTGCTTTTGTGTCCTTATTATGATAAACAAAAAATCCTTCCTCAGCTACAATGAAGCAATTGGAAAGCTTCAGGCAGTAAGTTTAGTGGTTATTTAAATCAACTGGATTTCATCCACAGAGTTTGCAAGCATCACAGAATTGCAAAAGCAAAACCTGCAAAAAAGTTGAAGGTACATAGGTGTTTTTGTAGATGACATACCCTTGCTTATTACCATCGACAAGCTTTTTAAAATAAATCACTCTTTAAGCAACATAGTTCAAAGTGCACTTCATTTACTTTAGGTTTAATAAAAATCTACCTGCAGTATCTTGTATATTTTTAAAAAGCAAACGCACAAGATGCGGAATTCAACCTGTGTTTTAAACTGGGCAGAAACAGCCACCACCATCATAATAGCAATCAAGCTTACCTCTTGTCAGGCTTAGAACATTGCTCTCACTGCTCCGTTATTTTAGATCAGCTTTTGGTGTTGCTGCTTCTGCCTTTGTTTCTTGAGGCCAGGAGCCTATGGAGGGTTTGTGGTAAGAGACACAGGCATGGCTGGAGGACCCCAGAGCTCATCTGCTGAGAGGGAGGATGGCTTCAGGCAGGAAGCACAGAGCTCCTTTAGAAAGATGCAGTTTGATGGCTTGTCCCTCCACCACTGGGCATGAGCTGGTGGCAGTGACCCTGCCCAGAGATGGCTGCTCAGAGGAGGAGAAAAAAGCAGACTTTGCCTGTTACTGGTGGACTTGAAGTTGAGATTTCAGTGTCAGAGGCCCCTACACTGCTTGTGTTATTTGTTCTGCAACGCTGGCAGAGCATGTTACTACCACAGGCCACAGAAATCCAAACTGGAGACCAAGGACTTGACTCTGCATGGCAGAATGACTGAAAAGTGTTTAATGGTGCTTGGGCGGCACAGCCTGACAGTGTTCCCAAGCTTTGAGAAAGCCTTGTTTCATCTATACTGGACAGAAAGCTTCTGGGAGTGCTCAGAGAGGAGCACATGCGAGCAAGTGAGTGTGGTGGAGTGAGTGTGTGTATGTGGGGAGAGATGGCCGCAGATGAATGAGTTGGAGTGTCTTTTGCAAGCACCCCACACTGCCTTACCCTGCAAGAACCATACCAGTGGGCAGAAAGAACTGTAACCCTTTCATTTATCATCTTTAGTGAAAGGTTCACTGGCCTTCAAAGGTTATGGGGCAGTGTTACTAGCCACTAGTTAGTAGACAAAGCTGAATTTTCTAGTTCTATGAGCATAAAAGATGGCAAACTTTGTCACACCTTTTGCAATGGAGGAATAAGCAAGCTTCACACATCCTGCTCTCTCCATCTTTGCATAGTGAGCAGGGCCAACCACAAGGTCACTCTAGAAAGAAACTACAAAGGTTGAGCAAAACCTAAACAGCAGAACAGAAGATGAGGACTATTTTGTCTTCACAGCAGGAAACCATCATGGAGGAGAAGCAAGGTGTGTAGAGGTAACCCCCAGAAAGTCTCTCAAAGGAGATGCAGTTTCTGAACAGAGGTTCAAGATAGCTTTGACCGTATTGTGTGAGGTCAGACTGCGCCATTTGTAGAGTAATACTACAAGGATAGCAGGTTCTCCAATCTGAGAGGTGCTATAAGGATAAAATTCACTAATGCTGGTGAAAGATGCTTGGATACTACAGGGAACAGCGCCACAGAAATGCCTAAAAATACTGAATTCATATTTGCATGTTCTAATTGTGCCTTTGGGTTCTCTAAAATTGACTTGTTTTTAGTTTCGTGGAAATACTTTTACAATTGGAAGTGGGAAATAGTGTCTGGAAGCAGCATCCTGAAAAAGGGCAGCCCAGAGTCTGAAGACTCTTGCTTGGGAAAGAGGGGAAAGGATGTTTGAGGGCCTTGTCTTTTCCTGACCTGGCTCTGACCATGGACTAGTCTGCAAGACAACATCTTGTTCTGTTCTCAGTAGGCTTACAACACTGAAAGAGGCAAGAGCAGTAGTTGGCCGCACTTTAGGGCATACTGCAGTTGCATTGGGATTAAGGTCAATTCACTAAACACCCTTCTGCAGAGAAAAAGCCCCATTTTTTCAGTTAATTTCTGTAATTTGAAGGTAAATCTGAGAACTAGGCAAATGCATATTTCACCTGAGAGGTATCAGTTGTTTTTCATTACTTTCAGAATATCTTTCAGTATTGGATTCGGAATCTTTCTTTCAGGATAAGGGTGTCTTTATGCAAAGCTGCGTGCCTAATAGCCATCCTCAACTACTTAAACAAGTCAATTTTGCAAGGACTGTAGGTGTCAAGCCAGAGCACCGTTTGGGACTACAGTACAGGGATCCTAGATTTTAAATGAAATGTTACCTCATGCATCATTTTCTGTCATACTTGTAGAATTCCAGTTGATTTCTCTCAAAATGTTGCTTTCTGTAATTCGTACACATGCTGAAGCTACTGGTTTTATTTTTTTTTAATGACCATTTTGCTTTGCTTTAAACATGGGTTTTAAATCAGCGAAGGTTAAAACTTTGTATATTTTTAAAGTGACTGCTAAGGTCAGAAGTATAAAAGTATGTGTTGCATTAAAACTGAGTGCTGTTTATGTATTTAACAGATGTATGTTTTTGCATTGTTAAAAAGAATGACCTATGCTTTCTTTGGGGTGGGAATCTGTGCTCCAATATTGTCCAATAGCTTTCATATTCTAATTACTTTAAGTAAAGTTCTAACAGTTTGCATATGATTCATGATTCTGATTGCTTCTGTTTTATTAATTCTGATCATCTGACGCGGTCTAAAGTGCTCCTCTCATCTGAACAGGCAAAATATACCTCCTGGTGAGAATCAATCCAACACACAAATTTTTTTGAATTATGAGCATGATGCTGCCAACTGCAAGGTCTTAACTTGAAGTTAATGAAATCCAAGGGTATCCATAAAATGATGCAAGGCAAGCTCTTTATTTCTACAAAGCCTCCGAGTGTTGTTGATGTGGAACTACTGTGGTCAGAATACTTTTCCCCCGCCAAATCTAAAAATTTTATCATTCCTGTTCGAGAGACACTTAGTACTTAAAGGCAGAGTGTTATTCTAATCAGGCCAGGGCAAACTCAAAAGTCATGAGAAGACGCTTCATCCACCCATCTGGCAAGCCACCAAAGCTGTTCTCGAAGCTGTGAAAACGTTCTTTAACCAAAATTGTTTTGTGTTTGATTCCGAACAATGTGTCCCTTGGGTACTCCTGAATGACCAAATCTGAGCCGCCCAGAGCCAGGGGGAAGGCTGACTATGAGACCACAGCCTTAAATGTCTCTCCTGATGTGACACTTGGGCAGCCACTGTTTTTAAAAAGCCCTTGCAGAGGTACAGTGGTAGGGCTTCGCTCATACCTGTGCCTGATGCCCCGGGACTCTGCTGCCTCAGCTCTCCTCACACTAGCCCACGGCAGAGAACCAGATGATGCTCTCGGAGAGAAGCCCAGCTCCTCCAGCTCACAAAATGACTGCCACACGTACGGTTTTCTGTTCGCAACCTTGGGCAGCCTGGCCTGCCTTAGGGGTCCCCGGTGCCTGGCCAGCCCTTCAATTCCTGCCCGCCTCGTCTTGCCTCCTCTCCTTGGGGCTCCCCGACCACCCTCTCCCCCCCGGCAGTGCCGCAGCCCCCAGCCCCCACCGGCTGTGGCCCATCTCCCCTGCAGCGAGGTGGGGGGGCACAGCTCTGTTTGTCCCAGCCCTCGGTGCAGGGCTGCCCAGGGGGCCTTTGGAGACCCCTGAGCTCCCCCTTCCCGCTCTCCGGCTGTGGCTAGAGAAAGGATTGCCTCCTGTGTGGTGACAATCCTGCCCAAAAGGAGAAGTGCTGAGCGGGGCCGAGCGCCGCCATAGGCCTGCCGTAGCTCCCAGGCCAGGCCCGTTAGCAGCTGGCACCCACCGCCGCCTGCCCTGGCTGCTCGCAGAGCGTGGCCTGACCTTGTCCTGCTCTCCCTGTAGAGAGCCCTGGCCTGGCAAGAGGCCACAAGGGAAGAAAAAAAAAAAAAAAAAAAAAAAAAAAAAAAAAGGCTCAGATCGGGCCCAGAACAAGACTGTGCCTTTGTGCCTGCCAGGCCTCCGCACCCGCTCGTGATGGCAGAGCCCAGCCAGCCTGCATCCCCGCAGCTGGGAGGGCCAGGGCCTGCTTGGAACAGGCGAAGGATTTACTGCCATGCTGCTTCATTAGGGGCAGGTTGAGCGAGGCCAGAAAGTGCAGACGGAGTCACATAGCGACGAGGCTGACTTTCTCAAACTGAGCTTTGTCTTACAGGGACCACATAGGCTTTATTTCCCTCTCCCCAAGCAAGAAAGGGCCAGACTGCAAGCAGGGTAAAAAGAAAGACATGCAGTACGATGGCAAACTAGCATTATTACTTCACCTTCTTTGCTTGGAGTCTTGAAAGTCTGCTCTCCCTCCCTCCCAACAGCAGACCCTCCTCTAACTCTTCCTCCATCAGTAATGAGGACAATTAGCTCTTCCCTCGATGAGGTATGCTGAAATATAATCTAGTTTATTTCCCCAGGGGGCACGCATAGACATCAGATAGAGTGCTCCACCACAGACAGAAACCCTCCTGCTCAGACGCGGTCCTGCACCGCGTTTGCTTTAGTGTCTAATAATGGTGATGGTGGGGAGGGAGGCAGGGGAAAACACAGCTCCACTGGAGATCTGTAGCATATGTGCTCTGCTGAGGGAAGATCTTCTCCGTGCTGAGGAACAGAAAAGGGCTCCTAACCACAGGCAGGTGAAAAAAATCCCGAAACTAATGGAGGTACGGCACAGAGAGCAGAAGCACCACCGTCATCTTGCAGCTGGGCTTCCCTGTAACAGCACTTCTGAGTGAGGCATCAGATTACTATGGCCAATGTTCTCCCCATCCCTGCAACATGGCAAGGAGACCTACAGGGAGAAACCCAAAGTCTAGGAGTGGCTGCTGAGGAAGATACTACCCAGAAGAAAGCCGAGCAGTAATTAACTCTCTACACAGGCTGTTCTGTAGCTATGAGAAGCAAGCCTCCTTCTTCTAAATGACCTAAAAGGTGCAGCATTATCCCGTGCCTCATGAGCAGAGGAGCATTTTCCCGGCAACTGTAGTCAGTGTTCCTCAAACCTACAGCCAAAACGAACTGCTCTGTGCAGGTAGGTAATTCACACATCCTACCATGAGCAGGTAGGTAATTCACACATCCTCCAGTGCAGCATTTCTTTGAAGAACCGAGTGTTTCAGCAGCAAGCCCCACCAATGGCAACATAGCTCCCACAGTACAACAGGACTGCCTCAGAATCGCAGCTCTTATACCTTTTATACTAGTTCCTCAAAGGAAATTTCACACCGTTACTTCCTTTGAATTGTCCATGTTGCTGTTTTCCATCTTCTTGCTGAGAAGGCAGACACATCAGAATGGCGCAGCAACAGGATGGGGTGATGCGAGGATGTAGTAACACCTGGACCTTTAATCTGGATGTCTTACAGACTAGGTTATTGTGGAAGCCATCACAGATGAACTTTAAACAGCCCTAAGCATTGCTCCAACTTGACAATTATTTTTTTTAATAATACTTGAAATCACCTATGACCTTTTAAAAGGCAGTCATTTATTTTGTTTAATTTTTTTGTTTGTAGCACGGTTTGCTGAGACAAAACACAGCACATCTGACAGAGCTCTTCAGAGCATTATGAACACCATGGAAACACTTGATAGTCTATAAGTAACATTAATGTTAGCTACTAAAAGCTAGTACATAAGCACTGTGTGCCAGCCCCCTGTGGCAATACCTGCAGGAGGTGCAGGAGGCCAGTGGCATCCAGCTGGGTGTTTTCTGGGGACAATCTTAGGGGGCTTGAATGGAAGATGAGAGTCTGAGGGTCACAGCAGGAGACAGCACAGCCTGTCACTGTGCAAGTATTATTTAACACAAGGGAAATAAACCGTTAACTCTCTGAAGTCAGAGTTTGTTCTTGTTTTCGTTGTGAAAATCCCCTTCCCTCTTTCTTTCCAACCCTATTAGCCAAGCAGCTCAACGATGAACCCAGAGAAGAAGTTTTGTTATTGATCCTTCTGCCCCCCTCAACAATATAGATTCAAAAGACACATTCAGGTGAGAGAACAGGAACTGCTGTTAATTCCTGCTTGCTGGCTTGCTAAAAAGAACACAATCCTCCAAAATACAAGTGCACTCACAACGCAGTTCGTTACACCCTGGCACAGAAGTTGAACTTTGGCAGCAAGACATGGACCTGGCTAGAAGTGGCAAGAAGCAGGCTCTCACCCCAAGCTCTTACTTTCAGCTCTGCAGAACCACTCTTGGAGCAAACCACCCAGATAATCTGCCATAAAACAAAGGCCAATATGTTAGACAATACTTTAACAAAAAAAGAAACAACAAGAAATCCACTCAAAGAATGAGGCTCTAGAAAAAGTCTGAGTGAAACAGCTGCAGTACATCCTCCTCGCTCAATACGATTTCTTATTTCTCTTAACTTTTCATGCAAAAAAAACCCAAAACTAAAACCAAAACAAACACGATGCAGAAAACATTCTGAAACATGAAAAGAGTAGCATTCCACCAAGCTGTTATAGTTACATCCATTAGTGTATGGGTGCAGTGTGTTGCACTGAATCAACTTCTTTCAGCTGGAAATAATTTTTGTAAGCAATTCAGAACAACAGTATAGGCAGTACTAGAAGATTATTATCATGTTTATTCTATTTTTCTAAGTGGTCTAAATCTTTATGAAACATCTAAATCTTATGAAACATCTGTGGTTTTGCCCTCTATAATAAGGACAGTGAAAATAGAATATGCCTTGTGCACCTGCAAATGTGGTTGTAAACTGACAGGTTTCTACATTTTACAAGTTATTTGATTTGCTCTTGGACAGTCTGAGAATCCAACCTCACCATTTTCTCAATATACATTATTCTTGACACTGTATAGCCCTGTGTTTGTGCAAAGAGAGTAAGCTGCCCTAGAAACACTGCTCAGGAGTCACACAGCATGTCTCGGCTAGGCTTCTAATTCTTATGGAATTATTCTGGCTATGAAGACTCAAATGCATCAATACATCACCTAGAAGGTTTGGATGAATACATAAGCAAAAGCAGATACTTCAGAAACCAAAGAGAGGGGCTTGTTACAAATGTCAACCCCTACTAGCTGGTTCTTACTCAAGACATAAACAGGTGAGCTATCTGACATTCAAAATTATTAAAAAAATAAAGAAATAAAAAACCCGTCAAGTCTTACCACTTTATTTCACTGTTCTGCACATCTTCAAAATGGCTTTCACCTACCAGTGCACTACTGCTTTTAACTAGTATATCCTGTCACACAAGTGGTAAGCTGATGCCGCTACACCATGATCTTTTGAGATCTCCAGGTCAGAAGGAAAAAGCATTTTGGCGCAGTTCACTAAGCGCAATTGGTGTGCGTGTGCCCTAAGCACATGCTGCGCTCGCTGGCGTACCAACGTGTGGCGAGGCACCCAGAGGTGCCCCCAGCGGGGGGAGGGGGGGGACGACCCTGCCAGCCCACAGCTGCCTGCCCCACCGGGTCCCCCCTGCAAAGCCACTTGAACAGCCAGAGCACATACTGGCGGGCAGCTCTGGGCTGGGAGTGAACATTTCCAGCCAGTGTTCTGTGAAACAACGAGGCTGCTGGAGAAGGACGATACCAGTTTTGTAATTATTGTAGCCGTTTCCCTTTTTTTTCTCTTATTTTTCAGATAAAAGATGGGTGGGTGCACAACAGGTCTAACAAGAGCAGTGTCTAAATCTGTCCCATTCTAGTGAGCCACAAACACTTGCAGAATTATGATTCTGGAAAGGTAAGGGGGGGTGGGGGAGGAAGTACCTACCACATTCAGCCTACATGACGACATACTTTCTACGAGTTTTTTTTCAATTAAAAAAAAAAATGTCACACTGAAAGCTTGCCATCAAAGAGCACATGCAGAAGCTACTCCTGCTACAGACCCTGCAGCAGCTGTCCATTGCAGCAGCCCAAAGGAAAAATAAATCATGTCAAACACGTGATAGGCAGGCATCTAAAAATAAAAAAGCCACAAGCCCAAACCCCCTAATTCCAAAAAGGGGCAAATTGGGCAAACGATCCTCTGGAGAAGACAGCTAGTGATGACACTCCTTGTGCCACTCCCTCCTCAGCATGCCACACTATTCTCCCAACAGGACAGTTTTTAGTCAGCACCAACTAGTTCAATAGCTCAGTACATCTCAGGATGATTTTTTGCCATCCTGTCGACTTCAGTAGAAGTCACAAACAGAAGGGCAACTCATCAGCACCCACACAGAAATAAGTCTCTGGGGAAAAAGGACTAGAGAGCCGCCTTCCTTGAGACCTCTACCACGGAACGTCCCTGCTGCACTTTCAGCTCTGTGGAATTAATGCTCTCTCTCCCATTTCTCAGAGGCTGAGGTTCTCCTCCTCAAGAAATTTATAAATGGAAATATTCTTTGAGTCTGGCTTGAAACACATTATTTGATGTCATAGTACAACTATTGATCTAGCGGCAATCTTCCAGACTGTGCTGCCTGTCGACCTCCACCGTTACCAAAAACGGGAGCATTCATAAAGTACATTTGGCCATCTTCAAACATTCCCAGTCCTGTCCTGCCAGCTAGCATACTGGGAGAACACACACAATTATGTCCAAGAAGACAACAAGATGCAGGGACACTGTTAAATATTAGGGACATGAGATCACTAATGGAGCCCTGCACTTGATACACGATGCAAGAGCTCCCTCTCCCCGCTTCCTCTCACACCTCAAACGGGATACGTGACCGCATCCGCCATTCCAGTGAGATGCAAGTTCCCTCCTTGCCCTTCACCCTCCTTCACCAGTTTTTGATGATAGGGTTGTCACTGTCACACAAAAATAAACTTGGCCAAGGTTTGGCTCAACTACCTGAACCACAGACAGCCACTCTCCCCCGAGAGCCAGGCTGTGGGGTGAGCTCCCACATGGTACAACGCAATTTTGTTCCCCTCCTCCCAGCCCAGCAAGATCACCAGAACCTCTCTTTTCCTTCACACAAAGGACTCCTGCTCTACACCTCCACCAACAGAAAGGAAGCTGGAGAGTAAGTACCCATTAACTTTATAACATCTTTCTTACCAAAGACCAAAAAAAGTCAAAATAAAAACTTCGTGTAGACCACAACTGTTTCTAGTGAAAAATACACACATAAATGCTTTTTAAAAAGCAATCAGATAACCCAAGTCAAAGTGCTACGATAGAAAGCGGGATGTTTCTTTTTAATACCTGAAAGCACGCTAAAATGGTTCTGAAGAACACAATGAACACAAACCTCCTTCTCCAAAAGCACACAGGGGGCATAAGTCAGGCCTAACAAGGATGTCCAAGTAGGGATTTTTTTTTTTTTTAAAAAAAAAAAGGGACTCAACACAGATGAAGTATCTTTTGCACAAAAAGCACGCTAACTGCAACAGAGTGAACTTTCATCATCTCTACTAACCCCTAAGAGCTCACATATTATTTTTAAAAAACGTATTAAAAATCAGGACTGTACCAAACAGTGTGCCAGGCGCTGAGTAAAGCCTCTGCTTCCTTTAGTACACTGATCTTGAAGCACAGCAGCTATTTTAAATTTCTTGACATGTAAGACTCATGGACATCGGGGGAGGGGCATAAATTATTTGTTCTCTATTCCTCTACTTTTTCCATCCCTCACTTCCATATAATTTACTGACTCTCAGTTTATTCAGTAGCATATGGGGGAGTGGAGACCCAACAGAAAAGCAGTATTTATTCATTGTGTAAGTCTAGATTAAAAACCATCAGCTGTCAACTTTATATTTAAAATTTAAGTTAAATCAATATACCGCACACCACAGTGCAGACTCATTGCTTATGTCTAAAACAGAGAACACAAAACAACATCAGATTTTCTACTGTCACTCAACTTCTGCAGGAACAATACGTGACTCAGGCACCCTGTGCTCAGTCCCGCACTGCTCAGCTCACCATACAAGTCAATTCTGTGAATTGTTTATACACCTCACGGCTGTCAGCACAGCCCCTAAAAAGCCCCTGCTTTAGAGGCTTCTGTTGTACATTCACAGCAGTGGCTCTGGATGTATGACAAAGACGTCTTTTTCAAAGAGATGTAAAGTTTTAATCTCAACAATACATTGCAATCAGAATACATCAGGATTTCAATAATTTTGATTATTTAATTCATAACTATATTTTTTTCTATCAGAGTTCAATGAGTTGCAAAAGTTAATTTATTTTTCTTTCCCCCTCAGCACTACTTGGAGAACAGTAATTCAGGGATTTTTTTTTTTTTTCCCCGTCTGTGCAATCCAGCTTGTTTTACATAATTACTATGCTTTGCAGCTTTCAAGAAATAACTTGAACAAGGATGTCAAAAATACTCAAAAAAATAAAGCTAGAGAGAAAACAGGACATAAAACAAGAAACACAATATTGCCAGATTAATTGGTTTATTTTTATTCCGTTGTAGCTCTGAGAAATTTTCAGTAACAGATCAATCTAGTTGTTTTAAAAGCCAAAGACAACATGATAAATATAACACTGAGTACATGATAGACCTCATTAAGGCGTGTCTAAGACACATTTTAGAACACAGTGAACACACATTCTCTTTGTGTAATTACCTTTCACAACAAAAGTTTAAAAATTGACTTTAAGTAGAACAAACCAGAATTTGAAGTTTGGCATGCCAGAAGCTTTGCATGCAATTTCCTCTAGAATATCTGAATGAAGAGTAGCCTTATCATCTTATCCCTTTTATACAAGAGGGGCTTCTAAGAGAAGCCAAGTGATCTGTGTAGCACCAGCATTTCATTTAAATAAACTTTCACTCATCTGTAGGGCATACTTCCACTTCAAGCTAAAAGGTAAAGGGTTTACTATTTAGTTATTTTGGGGGGTATGTCTCAGCACTCCCAGCATCCGATATATTCAGTATTCCTTCAATTTAAAGCATAATGAAAAATACTCAGAAGAAACAGGACCTCCCACATATTCCTCCCAAGTGTGGAAGAGCTGCACCAGAAGTTTACTTCCATCTACTGCACTCCCTAGACAAATTAAAATCCTGATGTTCTTCACAGCAACTACCAGCGAGGATTAAGGTTACAGGTACAGCAGTATGAACAGACATGGGAGTTAATGGGCACGTGGTTAGCTCAGCTTGGCTATCACAACCAAAGAAGCAATTCTGTGCTGTTTTGAATTTGTGACCTACTAACTAACAAGTTTTATACTCACTTATTATCAAGTCTCTTTGCCATAATCCTCTCAAGGGGTTGAAAGGGAAAGAGCTCTTCAGCTTCAGTAGAACAGACAACTGGTTTCCAAATACGAGATACTCATGTTGGGGAAAAAACCCCAAAGCACTGGAAAACTTTCAGTAACATCTCTCATGGCATAAACCATGGCAGGCATTAGATTCCAACCACAAGAGAATTACATTGCTTCCTGAGACCCAAAATTTGTACAAATTGCTTCCAAGCAGCACCACAAATAAGTCAGGACACTGCCAGCTTACTTCTCCAGAAATTTCAACTCATTATCTTGTTATTTCAAGAAGCAGAAGGCCAGCTCATGCCTTACCACAGAGCCTCACCTGTTTTAAATCAAGTAGATCTACAGGTTTTGCATTCCTATTCAGAGCAGGCCTTTCAAAGAAAAGATTGCAGAAGGTTTTGTTGTGGTTTTGTTTTTTTTTTTTAATGGGCAACAGAAGCCATACTTACAAAACTCTTACTCTTTAAGCTCTAAACCATGGATTTCAAGTTGTTGTAGAGTCAATAATGCTTCTTTCATCATCATCCTGTTTCAAAATAGCACTGGAAACTTCAACAAGCAGCAGAGGTTTGTCTGCTAAGATCAGTTGTTTACAGCGTAGTCTCTTGGCACATTCTGACTGGAATATTATAGTGTCTGTCATCTTCAGTTATGAGAGTCACTACAGGCCAGTCCTCCTCTGGGTCATTGGGATAAAGTGTGATGAATTCATCAGTACTATACTTATACAGTCGATACACTTGGATGGTATACTGCAGAGCATAAGCAAGGAGAAACATTTCCACCTACATTGGAAAAAAAGCAGAAATGCAACGTGCAAAATTAAACATACCTTTTGTAAGATTTTTCTCATAAAAATACTAAATACCTATCAGAAGCAATTTTTGAAAGAAAAAAGTGAAAAGGCATATACACGAGCATCTCTAGTTCAGTATCTCAATCATATACCTCTAAGATACCATGCCTTCAACATGAAGCTCTTCGGACCCAACAAAAAGAAACTAAACCAGTCCTAAAGAAAAGCTACTTTATACAGAGAATCCCACTTCCCTACTGCCACAAACAGGTAGGAATGACATTCTCTTGTAGCTGTATTCATCCTGTTACATCACTAAACCAGACAAGAATGGGTTTCAAGCAATGATCCTTTCCCCATTAGGGGGAACTCCAAGCTCTCTAGCCAAAACAAAACCAAAGAAAAAAAAAAAAAAAAAAGAAAAAAAAAAGACAGAAAGCCTTTACAAAGCCCATTGATATCAGAAGGAATTCAGAGAAAGAACCTAGAAAATCTATCTTGTCTACTACAGTGGCAAGCCTATCCTCTTCTAAGTAACAATTTACAAAGAATATAAATGAAATAAATAAATCTAGTCAGCACAAAAATAAGCAACATTACTTATTGACTAAACTGGGCAGCAAAAAAGTCATCAGTGAATCATCTAATTAACAGTAAAAGCAACCTGCCTCATCTATACAACAGTTGTAGGATTTTTAAGCCAATAAACAGAAACAAAACGTAATAATTACAGAAACATGGAAGTAAGTAGTGAATTCAACGCAGTACCACACTTCACATTCAATGGGATTATTTTTTTTTTTTAAATGGATGTTTCTAAAACCTTTTGGACTATTCAGCTCATTAACTACTATGTTTTGTTTTGGGGCTTTTTTGTAATACATATACCATTTCTGCAACGTATAAGGCAGTAATTACTATTAGTTTACCAGAATTCACCAAGTATATGTACTATACATGACCTTCTCTGCATAATTTGAGTATTAGCTTTTATTTTTTTAAAAGCTAATAATTAAGAGACTAAACCAAATGTTACCATTATCACAAGGCCATACTACCAAAGAATGCTACCCAAGTGTCAGCTGCCAGACAAAAACTGATGTTTAAGAGGAAGCTTTAGACTCTTACATAAGCAAGCGGTTCTCCCATATTTTTCCCAATAAAAGACCAGACACTACACCATTAAATTTAGCCAGACCAACAAAAGCTGGGTGATTTCTTAAATCACTTGAAACCAAAAATCTCCAAAACAGGAAAATAACACTCTAAGAATGATCGCTCCTTACTTGTTCGAGGCCTCCACTGTGACCAACATGATTCAAGTGATTATGCATTAACTGACAAGGGTTGCTAGACGTATCTCGTGCAAACAGCAACCATGCGAAGACAGGAACTCTCCTTCCATCTTTATCATCATTGTATAATTTGATGGCAGTGTTAAGCATCAAAAATTTCAGCGCTTCATAGAGACTATACTCTTCCTCTTCATTTTTAAACAATTTATCACAAGCTTCTTGTTTCTCAAAAGGACCCTTGATTTCACTTATACTCTTCCACTATAAAAAAATAAAACATACAACATGTATCAACAGCCATCATCATGCAAGAGCTGCAAAAAGCCACTTGTGAATTGTCAGACGTTCAGCACAGGCACTCGGAATTTAATTTATGAAGGGTTTTGTGTCTTTTTAAAAACAATCAAGAATTTTTCCACAGCTGTAGTTCTATCAAGGTCAAGGTGAGTTAGTCTGATTTCGCTTAAATTAGTCCTTAAGCAAAGCAAAAGAAGAGGATGCTGAAAATGTTGCAAGGTGGAAAAAAAAACATTGTCATGGGACAATAAGCAAGAAGGTAATAAAATTTTGTTTCCTGTATCATAAATCTTCTATCCTTCATATTCTTTACATTTCACTTACTCTGAATGATTATTTCATGTCAGCCCTCAAACTGCTTGAATGCAGCCTTTAAAATATTCTTAAAAGCCTTCAAAAAAAAGAGAATACGCATACACAGTAAGAAAGAAACAACTGAAGAGATTTTAAATAGGTTCCAGAGTTTCATGGGAGGAAGGGGCTAGGTTATATAGTACAAACTAAAGGGGCACAATGACTTTCCTGTTACATTAACCTAGAACAAAAACATATAAACGTTGAACAGAAACTACTCCTTTGAAATTGCTTCTGCATTATTCTGTATTGGTTTTCTTTCTGTGACCTCTTCAAGGTAGCAACGGCATTTATGCACAGCATACATCACTCCTTCAAATAAATACAAGAAATAATAGGGCAAAATGTTACTCTGTTACATTAATTTCTTCACAGAAACCTGTAGCAGTTTTCTGCTGAGCTGGTTAAAAATTAATTCCAGCATCAGGCTAATGCAAGTGAAAACTGCCACAGGTCTGAACAGGCATTCTTGCCTTGATTTTTCTGCAGTATACATACAGAAAAGTGACTTTCACTAGTGAAAGCATCCTTATGCTAAATTCATCATATCCAAGAGTCTGTCATTTTCCTTCTTTGCAAGCAACCAAGAATAAACAAATACTTTTCCAACCTTTTCCCTTAGAAGTATTAAATATTCTTTAATTTCATCACTTATTTCTCCCATCTTCCTGCCCAGTTTATGTTTCAGCTGCCACTGCTTGATCCAGTCATATTTGCTCAGCAAGTTTTCAGGAAGCTGGAAGTTGAGAGAAGAAAAGGCAGCTTAAGTCAAAAATCTTGACAGGAAAACTCACTAACTTCCAGATTAGTATTTTATTAATTTTATTTTTTTTTAAATCATTTCACACCTTAAAGCAATCCCTTATATGAACAGATGTCATAGTAAGATGAACATAACTGGACACAACCGGCTCTTTATAATACTTGCCAGGTAACAGTCAGAATACTGGGCTATTATGAATTCCAGATCTAACTAATACACAAGCACTGGAAAAATTAATCACTCCAAGTAACTCTCACTTTTTTTTTTTAATTAAAATAAGCCAGCAGCAGATGACAATGACTGTGTTTGAAAGTGTCCCTGAACCAACAGAAGAAAAGGTTAAAGATGTGATGACATCCACCAGATAATCTAGAAGTCTTGGTGGAGTGCAAACTACTTTGTCCAGAAGACACAAACTGTGGGGTTTGTTTTTTTGAGGAAACATAATTACAGCACTACTAGACAGGTTTTCTTATAAAGAAGAAAACAACCTTGGGATTAGTTGATGCATCATATCATACTGCAGCCTCAGAACTGCCTCTTTTACTACTCACATGCTACACTTGATCAGTTAAGAGCTTTTACACTTCTCTTGAAGGACATGTTGGCAGTTGCATGCCCAGATTTTTACCCTCATTTATTAACCCATTTTACTGCTAGAACTGGAAAAACAACTTTTGTCTCTCAATGAATTAAATTTTTGGCTACAGCAACACATAAACCGTCAGCCATTACCAGTCAGTTTTCATTTTATCAGGACTCCAAACCAGTGATATGTTCTCTTTAATTGCAACCAAGTATTTGTCAGATATACACAGACCTTCACACCAGCCTGGCATCCTATGTTAACTGGACATATAGAACTAAATAATCAAAGATTATATACCAATAACTTCCACAACTAGAAATGTGCACGTAAACAATGTTCTAATTAAAGAAAAAAAATAAATCTTCATTACAAGTTGTACTTGCTAGCTGTCACCACACACATTTCTTTTAACATGCCTTTGCTTTGATGCATTAACAGTTTATCATTTCAATTAGTTCATTTTATAGTTGTACACCTTTTTCAAAAAAACGTTCATTACCATACGACATGTTTTCCTCTGTCAATCCATAGGAAGAAAAACAGGTGAACATCATTAAAAACTGTGAAGAACACCATTTTAAAAAGTTTGCACATTCTTTAAAGGAGCACTAGGAAACTATGTTCTACAGTTTGATAATGTGGAGATGGCTGCCAGCTGGCAGAATTTTTTTTATAAAAAAGAAATTTTTTTTACAATATGCTGCAGCAGTAAGAACTATTTCAAGCAAAGTCTTTTATCAGTAATTACAAAAACTTGTGAATAGAATTTCACTTAATGACAGTGACCACAATAAGAAATTTTAAGATAGCCTCTGAAGTTATACAGAAAGACAGTCAGAGCAGTGTGACCTACCTCGACTGATAGCCTACACAGAGTCTGCATCAAACACCCATCATTTACATTTCCAGCAGCAACCTGCACAACCTGAACCTTACTCCCCGCTGGAGTGGGCCACTTTTGTATAGGCAGCTTCTTCCACGTTCACAGATATCACCAAATGGACTTTGTTGACACAAGACCATTTCTGGAATATTCTTCTACTTCTTATGAAGACATGTTGTTTACTTACCCATCAATGCCCCATAAGAACTGTTCTTTCTGTCAGGTTGACGTTGCTCTTAGGCTTACTTTAAGTAACATTTAAGACACAGGTAATACATTCCAAAAAGCCCACAGCATCCAATTTGTTAAACCACTTTCTAGAGAAACCATACATGACACACAAGAATACATACAACAATTTTGAAAAGCTGGGGTTTTTTTCCCAAATGTGCTTAGAACAGCTTGTCTATATTTTTTGTTATTACCAGCTGTTTTGTGGGAAACCTTTTACTGCCATATTACATGCAGTAAGAAGAAACCAAGAAAGCAAGATAACAAAAAATATTTTTATAAATATGTTAGAAACAAAAGGAGGGCCAAGGATAATCTGTACTCTTTATTGGATGCAGGGGGGAATATTGCCACAAAGGATAAGGAAAAGGCTGGGGTGCTTAATGCCTTCTTTGCCTCAGTCTTTAATAGTAAGACCAGTTACCTTCAAGGTACCCACCCCCCTGAGCTGGAAGACAGGGACGAGGAGCAGCAAAGCAAAGTCCCCACAGTCCAGGACGAAACTGTTAGTGACCTGCTGCTCCACTTAGACTCACACAAATCTATGGGTCCGGATGGGATCCACCCAAGGGTACTGAGGGAGCTGGTGGAGCGGCTCACCAAGCCGCTCTCCATCATTTATCAACAGTCCTGGATAACCAGGGAGGTCCCAGAAGACTGGAGGTTAGCCAGTGTGATGCCCAACTAAAAGAAGGGCAGGAAGGAGGATCTGGGGAAGTACAGGACTGTTAGTCTAACCTTGGTGATGGGGAAGGTTATGGAGCAATCATCCTGAGCGCCATCACACAACACATACAGAACAATCAGGGGACTGGGCCCAGCCAGCACTGGTTTATAAAAGGCAGGTCCTGCTCAACAAACCTGATCTACAAGATGACCCATCTAGTGGGTGAGGGAAAGGCTGTGGATGCTGTCTACCTGGACCTTAGTAAAGCCTTTGACATCATCTCCTACAGCATTCTCCTGGAGAAGGAGACTGCTCATGGTTTAGATGGGTGTACTCTACATTGGGTAAAAGCTGGCTGGATGGCCAAGTCCAAAGAGTGGTAGTAAACAGTTACAACCTGCTGACGGCTGGTCACAAGTGGTGTTCCCCAGGCTCCGTATCGAGGCCAGTCCTGTTATCAACAACCTGGACAAGGGAACTGAGTGCACCTCAGTAAGTCTACAGACAACACCAAGTTAGGGAGGAGTGTTATTCTGGTGGAGGGCAGGAAGCTCTGCAGAGGGGTCTGGACAGGCTGGACTGATAGGCCAAGGCCAATTGTATGAGGTTCAGCAAGAAGTGCCGAGTCCTGCACCTGGGTCACATGAATCCCACACAACACTACAGGCTTGGGGAAGAGCAGCTGGAAAGCTCCCTGGGGGAAAAGGCCCTGGATGTGCTGGCTGAAAACCAACTGAGCATGAGCCTGGCAGCATGCCCAGATGGCCAAGAAGGTCAACAGCATCCTGGAATGTATCCAAAATAGTTTCACCAGCAGGACAAGGGAAGGGATCATCCCCCTGTACTCGGCACCAGTGAGGCTGCACCTTAAATACTGTGTTCAGTTTTGGCTCCCTCATTTCATGAGGGATGAAGAGATGCCGCAGTGTGTCCAGAGAAGGGCAAGGAGGCTGGAGAAGGGTCTGGAGTAGAAGTCCTATACAGAGTGGTTGAGGGAACCGGGGTTGTTTACTCTGGAGAGGAGAAGACTCAAGGGGGATCTTATTGCTCTCTACAACTACCTGAAAGGAGGTTGTAGACAGGTGGGTGTCAGTCTCTTCTCCCAGATAACAAGTGATAGGATGAGAGCAAATGGCCTCAAGCTGCACCAGGGGAGGTTTAGTTTGGATAGTAGGAAAAAGCTCTGCACTGAAAGAGTGGTTAAGCACTGGAACAGGCTGCCCAGGGAGATGGTGGAATCACCATCCCTGAAGGTGTTTACAAAAATGCGTAGATGCGGTGCTTAGGGACATGGTTTAGTGACGGACTTGGCAATCCTGGGTTAATGGTTGGACTTGATGACCTCAAAGGTCTTTTCCAACCTAAATAATTCTACGATTCTAAGATGAAGACAGACAAGTTATATTACAATCAGCACTACAGTACCTTTCACACATTATAAACCAGAAATTAAGGAGATCTGGACCCAATTCCAAGTCGAAAGAATCACTCTAATTGAACAACAAAATTGAGCACCATCACTTTTCAGTTCAAGGGATATTGAGAAGTGAGCATATATAGCATAACAGAGAAAGGAAAACATAAAAATATTCAAATAGGTTAGAATCAAGATTCTTCTACTGTCAGAAGATCAAACCTTGACACATACCATAGTAAAATCCTCACTCTGCAGCCAGCTTGGTAACTGGGTAGCTTGGCTTAGTGCCTGGAAAAGAGTTGCTCTGAAAGCACAATAGTTATCACCTCGTACTCTCCTTATAGATGCAAACTTCTGCGCAACTGCTTCATATCCCTAGAAAAACACAACATCCAAACAACATCAAAGCATTAATAAAACATTTTAAGGTCATGCATTGGTATTGTAAAAGACACTGACATATCAGCATCCAAATGGTAATTGTATTTAAAAAAGAAAAATGGGAGGGGGGAGTTCTAAAGGACTTAAACTAGTTCAAAAACTGCCCATTTTGGGAGTTCAAATGCTTTTACGTCACAAATTATGCTGTGAAAAAAAACTTCCTTAGTTCTACTGAATAACAAACAAGAAACCAAAGAAATCAAGTAGATAACTGGTTGTGGTATTTACTTGATGACAGAGCACAACTATCATTGAAATGTGTGTAGCTAACTCAGTTTCAAAAAAATCTAAACATATAAACATGCACACCCAAGAATATAAATCTAAAAATATATCATGCTTACAAGAAGTTTCAGCAACAGTTCACACTATTTACCCAATACATAGCATGTCTAGTTTCTGCCTCGGGGAAAATTTGAGTTCACACTGAGGTTTCCTGACACATGCCTCAGCACATCTGTCCCCTCCCTGCTGTTCCCATACCTACACTTTCAGCAGAGCAGCAATGTTGAATTGTAACTCCTGAAGCTCAGCACATCTCTTCAACTAAGCTAGCAAGACCCAGTGCCTGTGCATCTGTATTTCTCTTACTTAACCTCTTGAAGGTGACACACATATCTTCTGATTTATGGAAAGTATTTTTTTAAATTTACTCATACATACCACTAACTTTTTAAGCTGTATTGAAAAAAAACCAAACCTAAAACTGAAAAAGCCCAACCAACCTTACACTTTACTTTCTGCCATTCTAGCTCAAGATTAATTAATAAAACTAGTCCAAAACCTACAAAAAATAAGAATTCAGGAAGAATTTAAGAAAAACTGAGCCTATTCATTAAAGCTCCCCATCTTAAAAACCATGCAATTCACCACCTTCAGTTATTTGCCTTCTGCTACCAAGTATGGTTATCCGTTCTTACATTTCAACAACCCCCAAAATTACCATTTTATGGCAATAAACCATATTTAAAACTTCAATTGAAAACTGCACTGAAGAATAGTATTAATCAAAAGGCTACACTATCAACAAGCAGCCTTACTAAAAAACACATTTTGAACGAGTACAAAACAAAACCATCTTCCAGTTGTCAGCCACTTCTAAGACCAGATACTGGAAACCACTGCCATTGCATTTCCTGCTTTAAAGAGCGTTCCCATAGGAAATCACCCACTAAACATACAAATGAAAACAAAAAGCCCAACAAAATTCAACAAACACAGAACTGATACCTTTCTCATCCTTTTTGCTACTGGTGTGTTTCCTCTCCATTCTTTGCTGCAATACTCCATGACATCCATTTCAGGTGCAACACTTAGTTTATATTCTGTCAGAATACGTAACATTAGACGGAACACGTGAAACAGAACAACATAGAAAAAGCATCGAATTGTTAAATACACTCTATCACTTTAAAATAACATTGGTGCCAAAGGAGACTGGCAGCACAACCTACAGCTACTAAGTAATTACTAGTATCAGAGGGGGGGGCGGGGAGGAAAAAGCTTGCTCTGAAAATGACAAGTGAAGACAAATAATTACGTAATCCAACAAAATCGACATCCTCTTTTCTGCACAATATTAATTGGCAAAGAGTAGGAATTAGTATTCTTCATTTTCTTAGCAATCAGAAAAATATCTGACAAGTTTCTCTTCTTTCAGCAGCCAGACTATAAAGGATAAAGATGATGGATCTTTCCGAGTAAGTCAGAAACCATAACAGAAAGAAGAATTACAGTTTTCTGTTGGAATCCCAACAGCCTTTGTTTGAAATCTGATAGCACTAAAGTTATCAAGGGATCCCAGCAACAGATGCTACTATAATGACTATAGATCAGTATAAATCAGCGTAAGTCTTGTAACAGGCTACATGACTGTTTTTCCAAAGGATTTGCGTTCTCTTGTAAAGCAACTATAGAAACATGGGGGAAAAAAGCTATTAAGAGCAACCGGTTTTATATAAGATCTATCTTTTCATGAATTAACCTGCACAATGTACTCCGTCATGATAAGTAACTTCTATTGTACACAGAGACATCTGTGCACAGAGATCCTTGGAAACGAGGGTGTCAAATCATCACAAACTAGTGCTACAATGAATTGTGATACTGTATTTGAAATGTCACACAAAGTTCTAATGTACCTGAAGAGCTTGTCTCACTACGCAGTATCTTATCTCGCTCTATTTCTTCTGCATCGCGATACATGTCCTCCTCACTGCAATAAAAACCAACACATGCTTCATGTAACAGCACAAATCTTACAGTAATTCCCCAGTTTACAACCACAGGCAAGTATTTAAGAAGTACTTAAGACTTTTTCCAATTATTTTTTAAGTCTATTTCCTTTCCATCTTACACATTTTCATAAAACAACACGAGTTCTCAGGGAAAGAAAAAAGTTTAAATAACCTCTCAGCTGTTCCCCTCCCTTATCTATGACACTTATGTTGGTAACAAATAACTGCCTCTATTTCTCTTCTGCTGGTTGTATGAAGACTACAGAACTAAGGTCCCTTTGTATTTGTAAATTTTACAGGATAAATTTGCAAAAGGCACAAGCCAAAATGCCTATTTGCTGAGCATATGGATGCTACAACCTACGCACGCAACTAAGAACACATGATTCACCACCAGCTTTGTATCTACGCTCCGCTGGAGCTGAGCAACCTGCCTCATAGATGAGCAGAATGCACCACAGAGTATCATGATGAAAAGTAGCCAGCCATCTGCAGCGGGTTTGAATGTTACAAACTCAAAGGAAACAAAATTCTAAGCGTGATCCAAACTGCAGCCTACAGGCCAACTGAAATCCAGACACACATTTCTTCCTTGAATGATACAGGCTTTTTGGTCGAGGTACAGTCTTAAGAGTCAAATGTCTCCATCTGAACCTGTATACAGACATTCTGACATCAAGTTATAACCATGAAGGAGGAAATGATGGCCTAGAAGGATACTGTTTCTATGTATAGCCTAGCATTTTCAAGAAGAGATCTCAAAGGTAGGGTGTGAACATTACCATTGGGAATAGAGGTTCATGCAGCATCCAAGAAACAGGCAATAAATTGCACATTCCTTTAAATATGACTCTGGGTGGCATTTGTCATACAAATACATCTAGCAAATAAACTTTAAAAAAAACAATTTCACAGCTAAAATACTTCAAAAAAACCCCATATATCACCAAACTTACTCATAAATCATTTAGGCTTACCACTAAAGAGGTTACATCGACTTTTTTATTATTATTATTTTTTGTTTGTATTTTGCAGAAAGTACATGTGCAGAAAAAAACTGTACTATTAGCAGCCCAAACCACAGCATGCTTGCAAAAGACCAGAAAAGAAATTAAGGCAGTGACCCTGCCCCATCTTACGCTACTCGGAGAGGACAAGCAGTTAGGAAGACCGAGAAAAGGTTTAATGCAGCCAGCTGGTAATTAAACTTGAAAAAATACACTGGTGACTTATGTCTTTGTTATTTCTTTTTCTTTATATCCAAACCAGCTTACCTAAAAAAAGTAACATTTCTAACCCATTTGCATGTATTTCCCTTAAGAACAACAACAAAAAAAATTTAAAGACAAATATATACCTGTAAACTGTCACCTACTGTGCAGTCATATTAAACTACTGTTCAGTTTTACTCAAATTTCAAACCTTTAACCTTCCAACTAGGTTTCCTAGGTGCTCAAATAGCTGCTTGAAATCTGATTCATAACAATATTACATAAAGATTAATGAAAAGAGAAACAATAGATGCAGTAGATATTAAACACACTATTCCGTAAGGAGTACTACCTGCTGAGAAGAAAAATCATAGAAATAATTACCTAAAGTCCTTATCCTTGTCACAGTGTGGCACTGGACAAACCCTAATTTCCATGCATAATCTTACTTCTTAACAGAGATTAAGGTCCATTAAGGTTTGCGAAGAACTTCAAGAATACTTAACCTTGAAAATACTGTGGAAAACAAAAAATCCAAACAACTTGGCATCCGACAGCAGTGATCTCTAGCCTAGCTTATCTATAACCAAAGTATTTAAAACAAAACAACAAATTCCCCCTATGAGCATGAACAAACCCGTTTCTACAAGGGATCCCACGGGAGGTGGCAGGGCAGGGGGAAGCCTTTCTTTGGGATACATCCTCAAATACATTTCGGTTACAATGCACAAAGAGAGAAAGTTCTCAGCTTAGTAAACTAGTGAAGTCACTCAAAAAAAGAAGTGTTCCTTCCACAGATATTACCCCATCTTCTTTCTAGGAGTTGATGAAATAGGACCCATAGATTCAGAACCTGAGAGATTAACAACCATTGTAAACAAAGTACTGCAGTTTAACAGAGTTGTTTTGAAATCAAGGTAGCTGAAAGATGCAATCTATACGCACAGTCACTCATTTCAGAGTTGAAAGCAGATCTTAACATTGTTCTAGCATAGAAACCATTAAGTAAATTTGTGGAAACAAGAATGTGGAAACTAAAGCCTTTCCCTACTAACCTTCACATTAATGTCTAACCATAGAGTGAAAACAACAGGTGGAAAAACAATTAAATGAAAACATGCATTTACAAAAGAAAAAAAGTGTAGAGTGTTGTGTGTAAACATTTAAATTGCTGAACTAGTAAATCAGATTCTGCTGAATCAAAGATACCAAGACCAAAAAAAAAAACCCCCAGGATGTCAGGTTTTACTTAGGGTATCCTGGGCTTTGCAATTTTAAAAACAAACAAAAAAGCCCCACACCACCAAAAAAAATAAACCCCAACAAGTTAAGATGACAGCAAGCAAAACCAAGCTGGAGAGAAAGGAAAGGATTTTGGGCAAAATATAAACAGTTTTATACTAATAAATTTGCAGGACTAGAACTCCCAGTATTGAGGATATCATACAAAAGCAAAACCAATGCTTAAAGTCTTCCATTTATTATCACGAAGAGATGAATATTTAAATTTTTTTACGTCAGATTAAACCCATTACTATTAATAATTCACCTAAAGACATATTAGGTCAACTAAAATTAGTATGCTACATAGCAATTAATTTAAAAATCCAGAAGGATAGAGATCCTTACGTACCACACTTTTGCCAACATACAGAATACATGTCATACATATTTATATGAATCTGTGTATTAATGATAAATGTGTTAATATTAAAACCCCCTCATATTAGGTTATGCTCAAATCACAGAGTAATTTAAGCACGAAATAAGAATTTAAAAGCATCCTTGAAAACATGTACTTATTTTAGTGACTTTTCCACTAAGTCAGCACTTCTTGTAGATTTTTGGATGTTGTCTAAAACAGTTCACTGGCTACCTATAGAAAGAGGATTAATTAGAAATCACTTTCTTCTCTTACTTTATTAATGAATTCTTCAACAATATAAAGTCACTCTTAATGTGCATTAATTTACTTTTCAGAAGTCTGGAATTTTTTTTTAAAAAAAACATTCATATTTATTTCTTCCTCCAAATATTCTTGTAAAGACTTCTACTGCCAAACAGGAATCACACAACTGAATTTTTACTTCAGCTTATAGCACAAGCTTTACAGAAAACAAACAAAAAGCTTAAATATTAGGATTAAAAAAAGCCTTCCATGATTGTCAGCACTGCAGCTAACAAAGCATCCACAGTTAAACCCAAGCTAGCAGAAGACTATCTGCCTTCAACTCTTACTTTCCCATGCTCTGCACGCTACCCTTAAGAGCTTCATGTCACATCAGTTATTCCCTTCGATAGAGCGAAAGACCACCACTATTAAACTATAATAATAATTTATCTAAAGGGCGAAGGTGGCCTTCAAAGTTTAAGATTTGACATTTAGACCTACTTCACTAAAACACAAACATATATGAAATTTTGCCAGGAAATTCACTTTCATGAACTGAATGTACGCCTCCCTTTCTACAGAAAAGCTGTTGATATATTTAAAAAAAAAACAAATCCTTGCCTGTCTTCAGATGACTCCACTGCTGAACAATTATTAGACACAGGCAAATACAGTTCACACTTTCTAGCTGCATCCTGATCTGTCAGAAGTGATTGAATCATATCTGCCTTCTCAGGTCTCCCAGTACTTCTGTATACGTCGTCTTTTCTTATTTCCGATGTAGATTGCTCTTTCTGGTCAGCAGCTGCATTTGCTGAGCCAAGTTCGTCACAAGGAGCCACAACTTCCATTTCATGCTTCACCAAGGGTATGGCAACACTCTCTTTTTTCTGTGCCTGTTCTGCACCCGCTGAAAGGCTGGCTGGTTCTGTCATCCACACTTGAAAATTATCCTGACTTTGAAGAATGGAAGAAACACACGAAGAGTACCTCTCAGGGAAGAGCAAAAGCACACGGTTTTAAGAAAACGACAGCATTTTAATAGTTATGTTATATTCTGAGGATTCAGAGGGCGCTTAACGTATTCAAAAGCAGGAACAAAATCCAGAAGTTTGGTAAGGTAACACAACACCCAAGCTATTTTCAAACTGATCTCCTCGGCAAGCCAGTTTCATTTCTTACTAAGGCTAATCTGTGCCAGTTCCTCAAACGCAACCCACGCTGAAGTCAGTGCCCGAGCGAACACTTGCTCTTCTCAAGGGGCAGTACCGCTCAGAGCCCTGAGGATTAACGGATAGCCCAATAAAACAAATTTCAGTCCAGCAAGAGGACTTTTACAAACTCGCCACGTGCTCCGTGAGACCTCCCATTGCAGCAGGATTATTGCTTAACGCAATCAATTCTGATCTTTGGTTTCTTTGAATATGATTTATTTAGTTAAGACGGGACCTTCTACAATCCGTTCTAGCAAGTACTCCGAAGGCTTAGAATGCACCCGTACAGTAAATTTTCAGTGACAGTTTACCTTAAATTGATACATAACCCTCTCAAAAAATTATGGGTTGCTTTGC
Source organism: Falco naumanni (assembly GCF_017639655.2). Taxonomy (NCBI): domain Eukaryota; kingdom Metazoa; phylum Chordata; class Aves; order Falconiformes; family Falconidae; genus Falco; species Falco naumanni. Next base: position 110,184,805 of record NC_054056.1, on the reverse strand, counting down.
AGTGGCCACATTCACGGTCTAGACGATTCTTACCATTGCTGCCCAGGCCGGTCACCCCAAAACTGACAGCATTAATAACTATACACCCTAAAATAATTAATAACGCTATACGCCTACACGCGTACAACGCGTTTCTAGCTCCAGGTTAACGCCTCCCACCTGCCACACGCCTTTCTTTCCCAGATGTCACTGTCCCTTCGCCACCGAGCCCTGCCGCGCACCACCCGTCCGTGGGACGGGGCCCGGGACGAGAGCCGCGCACCTCGCCCCGACCGCTCCCAGCGCCGCTCCCCCGGGACGGCGCGGCCCAGGCTCTGCGCAGCACAGGGCCGGCCCCGCCGGGCCGCCCAGGCCTCACCTGCCCGGCGCCCCGCGTCCTACCCGGCACCGCTGGGCGCCGCCCGCCGCAGCCGCTCCCCGCCGAGCGCAGGGGGCCGCCCCCGCTCCAGCCGCCCGCTGGCCGGGGCTGTGTGGGGCGGGCGGCGGGCCGCCCCCCGCCGCGCCCCCCGCCGCCCGCCTCCGGCCGCTCATGGCGCGGGGCCGAGGCCGCCGGTCAACCGCGCGGGCCCCGCCGAGCGCCCGCCCGCAGGCTCGCGCCGGGGCCGGCTACCGGGGCCGACCGCACGGGCCCCGCGCGCCCATGGCCGCGGCCCGCCGCGAGCGAGAACGCGCCCGCCCCTTACGCGGCTCCGCAGCCGCTTCCGCGTCGCCGGCCGCCGGCATCTTCCGCCCGCGCGTCATCACGCCGGAAGCAGCGCTCGGACGCGCCCGTGCTTCCTTCCGCCCGGCGGCCGTCCGGCGGCAAGCGCCGGGGCGCGGGGGCGGGGCTGGCCTCCGGTGCAGGCGCGTGGGCAAAGACAGCGGGACCCGCCCGTCGCTGCAGCTGCGGGAGGGTCCGGGAGGGGGAGGTGTCCCCGGGGCGTGGCGTGGCGGGGCGTGGCGTGGCGGGCGGGTGGGGGGCGTGGCATCCCCGGGGCGTGGCGTGGCGTCCCCGGGGCGGGGGGGGGGCGTGGCGTCCCCGGGGCGTGGCGTGGCGTCCCCGGGGCGGGGGGGGGGGCCGTGGCGTCCCCGCCGCAGCTGCGGGGAGCGGGGCCGTGGCGCTCGGGGAGGGGCCGCTGGGCTGTGCTCGCCCCGCGCGGCGGCGGGGCTTCGGTGGGGTGCGTTGTGCTCGGGGGGGTCGCGTCTGGTTTGGCGCGTGCTGCGGTGGCGTGCGGCAGGGCGGCGGGCCTCCCGGAGCGCGGCCGGTGCTTGGGATCCACGTGGCATAAAAGGGTTTCAATGAAAGCCCCCAAACGCGGAGGCGACAGCGTTCTCGTCAATATAGGAACGGGGGGAAGCAGAGTTGCTTTTCGGTAGAGATGCTCCGTACACAAACACTCGTGGGGAAGCCCCGTGCTCTCAGGATGCATGGATATATGGGACAGCCATCGTGCGGCGCTTCTCAGGGGCTGGAAGTCTTCCAGGAGCAAAAAATCTCAAAGACGTCAGCAAATTCCGATGCACCTTTATTACAGGATAGAAACCTATAGAGAGAGTAAATTATAAACCTTTTCAAAATGACATGCTACTCGGGGTGAAGCATACCCAGTACTATTAAAAATGTAATATTGAGGACAGTAAAAAGTAGGAAAGCTGTGTTGTAGAAAGAAGTCCACTGATGTCCGAGCGTTTTGGAGAGTGTTCACTTGAAATTGGGCCTGAAAATGGAAGAAAAAGTAGTCTTCGTACCAGAATTCTACTCATAAGAATACACTTTCTCTAAGTAATACAAGTGATATGAAGACTGGTGGAAAACAACTTGCAAATATGCTGATAGTAAAGGAATTGAATTAATAGGATTTTTTAAAAATCCATTTATTAGGGAGAACATTTTAAAGGTGGGGGTCTGGTAGTAAAACCTATCAAAAGGTTCAAATGGCAATGGTAAGTAATTTGCAACATTGTGAAACTTAAGTCGCTTAAAATTGATGGACATTCTTGTATACAAGTTTTTTCTGTTTCTTTATTCTTGAGACAGAAGGAAGTATCATCACAAATGTTTGAAAAAAAGCATTACCTTAATTTTTCTTAGTCACTGCTTTTCTTGTGGATTAAATCTTTGTTGGATTGCTCTTGACAATGACACCTCCTTTGAAAAAAATCTTTTGTTTGAACAACTGTTTGACCAAGAGGATTGTTTCAAAATGCATCCTTGTTTCACATCGGCCACTTCAGAACTACTCGGGCTCAAACACCTAGTCCACTTAAAATATACCCAACTGTTTCCTGTGTTCCTATAATTAAAATAATTTAGATTGATTAGCATTTAAGAATCTTTAAAGTTGTCTGCTTTTTAAGATTAGGTTTTTTATTTGTTTACTTGTTTGTTGCCCACCTTTAAATGTAGGTGAAGTTGCAACCCAGATCTAATTCTTCATGATGATCAAAATTATGAGTATTACAAAAAGATGCTGTAAAATACATGAACCGTACCCGAGTTCTGAAATGAAATTTGAAAATTCTGTGCTTGCTCTATTTGGAACTGCTTCCTTGTAACAAAGTTCCTAAACAGGAAATTATATTTCCTTTCTCAAAAATTATTAAATGAAAACCATTCTATGATGTTGTGCTGCTTTACAGTAATGCTTGCCATGTGAACATGAAAAAATGGGTGTAGTCTTTTTTTATTTGGTATCTGTCTGCTTACAGATGGGGCTTATGTCAATCACATGACTCATTTTTTTTTCTCTTCATCACAAAAAGACCAAAACTAAACACTCAATTTTTTTGCCTGATTTTTCCTGATAAAACTTTGTGTTTACATTAACTGAAAAAAAAAATATTCCAAGTGTCGTTGGCTGAATAAATAAATTCAACAGGATACTCCACACTCTTTGCCCAATGCTCCCCCCACAAGAAAAACTGGAAAAAGTTCATAATCTTCAAATTGGATATATCGCATAGTTGAATTGATAAAGATGATTCAAGGGAATATTAATCAGTTCAGCCTTTATATAAACTCCTTTTAAAAATGAGGGTTTTCTCTGCCTCTTGTAAACAATATATTGCAAGCATATGTGAAATCTATTTTTTTTTTAGCAAGGGGTATTTTGGGGTTTACTGTTCATATATAGTAGGCATACCAGATATATGGTATCTGGAAATAATGGAAAGTTCCTTGACACGTTTCGCAAGATCAAGTGTGGCAAAAGAGTTGTGTATTAATCATTGCTTCCCAGGTTGCAGATATTCAAAGAATATTTTCAGCTTGCAAATAAAAACCAGTGTCTTAGGGGCTGAATGCACTAGCTGTCAAAGAGCCTGTAACAACAGTAAATAATTTAATGATAAGGAAGAAGAAACAGGTATAATGACAGTGCAATAAGAATTTATACAGATATGTCTAGAGTACTGTAGATGAAACAAAGCAAAACACTTTTTTTTTTTTTTTTTACAAGTGCTATCAAGTTCAAAAGACAAAAGGACTTGAGTAAAAAGTCCTGAAGTTTGCTTTCAAAAGACTATGGAAATGATGAACTGTTGTTTTCTCAGATGATCTGTTTTTAAACAAACAGATGCCTCACAACAGACAGACCCCTTTTGTTATTTGTATATTCAGTTCTATATTCTAATAGGTATGTTTAATTTAAAAAATTAGTCTCATTTGCTCAAAGTATGTAATATTTCTGAGCAGCAGATATACATAAAATATTAAGTGTGTTACATAAAACAACAACGCAGTGTTTATGGGTTTTTTTTGTACACAGCTGCTTCCAGTATTTTGCATTGACATTCAAGACTAATGTTAGTCGTAATTAATTTAGAGCTTGGGCCATAAGTGGTCACCCATATCCATTGACAATGCTGTATTTTCCAACAGAGGACAATTGGCCTTTGCAAAGTCTTCAGGGCAGAGGTAGCATCTTGCTTCTATAGATAATAGATATATGTGCATGGATTACAAAAATACTGAAATTACAGATGCTAAGAAGGAGGTCCACAGGATTCTGTTGAATTTTGGAAGTTAGTTTGAGAGAACAACATTGACATACTCAGAAAAAAATCAACTGTATATTAAGGTCAAGCTAGATAGATGTACCTATACAGAAAAAAATGCAGCAGCTGTTTACTTTTGTTGAAGATATCAAAATACTCGTTTCACTTTAAGAGTTTGTTGGGGTTTTTTTCTTGAGAATGGGGTTTAAGCAGAATTTAGACGTGTAAACCCAAGATCTTTGTATTACTCCCCAAGCACCTAAAACTTGTATTTTCAAACTTCCATCTGCAAAATTGGCAGATAACTAATTATCACTGAAGTCTACAGTAAAAACCCAAAGCCATGCCTGTTGTCCTGTATGTGATCTATTAATAGCTCAGATTGTTTCACTTAGAAATCTAATTCTTCTGTTGCCATGATTTCCAATGGGAAGGCTGTATAGCTCCTATAGAGGTGAGATTCAACCTCCTAGCTGAAAACAAAATTGAGATTTCAGTTCTCAGCGCCAAGGTACCAAGGTCAACCCCATATCGTGTGAACAGGAATGAAGATCAGTGAGCACTACTTTTAGTATAATGCAGTTCTGTGTTATGTGAATAACTCATAGTTTTGCAGGAACATGTCTATGGGATGCTGATTCAATCTGGAATGAGTTCCACAGGGTTTACTTACTGCTGGAAGTTGGCCATATCCTTTTCGAAGTCTAAAGTACAATTCTTCAATTTTGCCATTATGGGTAAAAGCATATATCCCGAAATAGATTAAAAAAAAAAAAAAACAAAAAAAAACCACACACACACAAAAAAAATCCCACATAAAAACAACAGCAAAAAATCAATTAGTAGATACCAAAACTGAAGAAAATATTGCCTAATATACTTTTGCCCAAAATGCTTGTAATTCTCTAACTATTTTTTTCCTATTTTCAGGCTGAGATGCTGAAAGGATTGCAAAGCACACAGTGAAGCAGCAGCAGCACATGGTATTTTGGGATTCTGACTTCCTCAGCTCAGGAGAGTTAAGGATCTTTGCAAGGCAAACCTTTCCACCTGCAAGACTCTAAAGGAGTTACATGGAATGACAAAATGCATCAGTGTTCATTGCATACAGCTTTGTATGGGAAACCAGACCTTGATTACTGACTGACATACATATTATTCTCTTCTAAAAAGACTTTATTTTATTAGTAGTGTCTGTGAGGAGGAGGTGGAGTGTTCAGGGTTGCTTGGAATGTTTGGTCTTTTTAATGTAAGTTTACAAATAAGAACTTTCTATGTATAGTTTCATTTGGATTAACTTTTTAATCATTTTATCTGAAGCAGCTTTACCATGCTTTTAAAAGTTCATGAAAACAGACAACAAAGACATTTGGTGTAATACAAGAGATCATATTTTGTACGTCTGAAATATTTTTGTACTTGGTACTTTATGGTAAGGGATGCTAGCAACTGAGGTCTTGCTACAAAAAGAACCCATCAGACACCATGAAAAAATACTGTGTTTTTACCTGATTTTATACATGTTGGTGCTTGCCAGCAGTTGTCATCTTCTTTGCTAAACTAATTACAGTGCACTAACTTGAAAATTACTCCAAAGTTTTCAGGAGTACAATTAGAAACCTTTCTGTGATCCGTTCTGCTTGTGACTATAGGGGAATACCATTCAGAAGAAAATAGATGGGGAAACCCAGCAGTAAAAGTCAAATGGGCAATACAAAATCTGTGACATACTTCTGTAATTACATGTTACTTGTGTGGGGTTTTGTCCTCTTTTTATTCTTTTTTTTTCCCCCATGTTGGAGTTTTTGAAGAAGTAGTCTTAGAAATACTGTCTCCTACCTTGTACATGAAGACAGGTATATATACATGCTGCTTTCCGCTTTCACAGTTTTCAGTTTTATATTTTATTAAGTGAGCTCTAAACTGGCATGCTGCTGTCTGTCAAGCAAAAAGGCAGTTCCAGCATGCTGTGATCCTTTTCTAAATGACTGAGAAAAATATGTAGGTTGTGGCTTTGGTGCAGTGGGTGGTTTTTTTCAGTCCCCTCAACAGAAAATGGAGCATGTGTGAATCAAATTAATATAACCTGTACAAACTGTCACTATTTTTCGTGATGCACCAGTCTAAACAATTAAAATAACAAGCCTTCACAAAAAGAAAAGTCACCTTTAAAAACCTGCTTCATGGTTTTTCTGAACAAGCTTAGTTTGCACATTTGAAAATGCATGAAGATTAAAATGAATAAATATATTGTCTAAGTATTTGACAAAAATACTATTCAAAGAAATTGCAATATGAGGTAGCTAATTTTTTTTCGTTTTTAAACAAAGAACAGCTCATGTCCCCTAATTGGAAAATACACACAAATTTTTTTTTTAGAATACTGTCAGTATAATTGGTTTGTCAGAGTAAGCCAGTAATACTTCCTACTGACTGTTGCCCAGACCAAGAACACTGGTAGTGGCTCAATTAATTAACTAAAGCTCCCTGAACAATTTGTGTCTTTCATTCCTTTTTTCATTTCCAGTTTCCACATTTGAAAAAAAGGAGAGGAAAGGGAGGTCTGCAAAAACCAAATCATGGTACTAAGTGCAAAATGCCAGCATTTTTATGAGACAAAAATTGGAGAAACATACATATGGAGGTAGCCCCATCTTCTCCACCCATAGTATCAAATATATATTTCCTTTACTGATTGCTTGAATATTCAGTTTTCTTTCAGCTTGCAGAGAAGGTTTAGCATTAAGAGTTACTGCTCCAGGTCTCACATTCAATCTGCAAAAGATGTATGCATTCTTCTTCTACTGTAAAGAAGAAAACAACTGGGTATTTTTTTCATAAGATAGCAGGAAAAAAAGGAGCTTTTTGCTTGTATAAAAGGGTGTGGTCACTGCTGCTGCTGAAACTGACTCCCTGTTCGTGTGAATGAATTCATTGCTATCAGTAGACTTCTGAAGTTACCCGAATGCAGCTGTGAAACAGCCTGTGAGCTGGATTGCATGTCTAGGGAAAGCACTTGGGCTGTGAGCTACACAACAGCTTCTGACCTGCAACATCAGGCTGTTTTTTTCCCCCAGGGAAAATTTCTGCTAGTAGGGTTTGTTGACACAGGTCTCAGTTGAGAAGCATGCAGTTGGTGGCAAGGCTACCAGCTTCTCCTTTGAAATGCTGTGACCTCCTCTTGAGTGAGGAAGATCATGAACCTGCCTGACCACCTGAGAGTAATAAGGCAGATGAAAGACCAACAGTGAGAAGCAAAACGGCTGTATGGTGTTGCCAAGAGAAGTGATCAAGATGAAGTGGTGAGTTGCAGCGTTCTGCCTAGTGAGTCTGACACGTCTGCATCCGTCACATTGGCTAGGATATGTGATAAACGCTCACCAGCGCACCCACCAAGGAGCACAGAGATAGCACCCTCATCAGCTGTGTTGATGGCAAACCTGCAAGCCTGGCTCCAACTAAGGAGTGGTGTCTTTTGTAGTCAGATGTATTTGGTGATGTAGTGTGCCATTAAGGTCAAGGCATCAAGAGAAGCAGCCTTCAGCTGAGTTGAAAGAATGACACATCCCAAAGACCTCTCAGAGTATGCAGGCTCCACCATAAAAATTGTAATTTACTGTCAAAAATCAAGAAACTAAGTGACTTTTGCTACAGCACTGAAATTCATGAGTCCCCTTTACTGTTCTATAAATGAAAAAGTGGCATTTTACTCTAATGAGTCAACAGATCAGCCTCAAGATCTTTTTTAGTTCATTAATCAAAAGACCTAGATCCATTCATTTGGCAGAAATCCCTCTCAGCTGATGTTCATTAAGTCTACCTAATGAACAAGCCTTTGGAGGTGCTTAGATGTGGCTGCTCTTGCAAACACTTGCTTGAAACAAGGAATGTATTTATGCCTGCTCTGCAGCTACTCTCCAGCTTCTTGGACTCCTACTTGTTGATGCTGGTTCCTGTCTTTTGTGTTTGGTTCTTGCCTCCTGACAAGATACAGCTCTCCATTTCTGCCTTGACCTTGCATCAGCCTTCCTCACTGAGGAAGACCAGGGCTACTGAAGCCCTTGCCCGTTACCCCTCTGCCGGCTGTGGTACTAGAATTGGCTTTGTGGATGGTGTAAACCTGTTTTTTTCTCTGAGTGCAGCTGGCAACCTACACTGGCTTCCACCAAGAAGTAGACTGTAAGTCTCAGCCACAGCGTAAACTCTTTACTGTGGTACTGTTCTTAAACCTTCTTAATTCATACAGAAAGCTTTTGGTTAAAAAAATAGTATTTCTATAGAAGGGCTGAGCTGATCCATGGGATATGCTGAATCAAAATAGAGATCCTGTGCGGGTTTGTAACAGTAGGATTAAGCCTCTGAGCAGCAGCTCACTGCCTTACACACACACACAAGTGAGGAATAGCAAAGGAATGCCAGAAACACAAAGAAGCCCATATTACAGTAAGTAGTAATGACATCCGCTACCAAATTAAACAAGTAAATCAGAACATCCTCTGTGACAGAAGGAGAAAAAAAAAAAAAAAAACAAAAAAAACCCCACCACCCAAACAGAACAGGAACTGGATTCTTCCGAGCCATCTCCTCAAGCAGTGTAGAAAAGAGACAGAAGATAAATAAGATCAGTATAATGTTTAACTTTAATGAAAGAGACAAGAGACCTAGCAAGAATATTCCTAAGAAAAGTGGTTGCATATTTTAACTTACATGTCTTTCATACATCTATCTCTTTATAGCTAATAGTTCCTCCATAATTCTGATGGATGAACTTTGTTAATTCTTGATTCAATTATTTTTTGAAGTTACGGATTTCTTTACTGAAGATCTCATGTAGAAAGCTACACATGCATTTAGATTATAAATTACTTGCCACCATTGTAAAATAGTATTTTCCTATATTTATAATGTTTCCCAAATACCTACTTTTATTAGGATATGTAGCTGTTGCTGCTGTTTCAAGTACAAGAAAGCTCAAAAATATCACTAGTTCATTTCTTAGTTGATGCTAGAATAGTTTGCTTTTAACAAGTGTTTAACAAGCCTTAATGCCACAGTGAACTTGTAGCAGGCAAACAGCTAGCTGTGATTTCAGTTCATTTGTGTCCGTCCCCCACCCTGGATTAATACCATCTACTTTTGCATTTCCTAGTCAAGTCAGTTGAATGCAATTTGGCATCTGATTAAAAAACAAAAAATTGTGTGTATTTCTCACATTACTGAGTATAAAAAAAAAAAAAGAGGCATTTTTTAACCTTGTTTCTTCTACACTTTTGCTTCTGCATAGGCTTTTAGCAGCCTGCATTGCTTTGAGCCAGAGTCAGTCTAATACAAAGCTGATTTGTGTATATTTTTCACTCACTGCTTTGCCTTGGTGGTAAATCCTAAGTATTGTCTAACATCTTCCCTGTCTTCACTTTCCTCTCCCTGTCTTATTTTGCTATGGCACTTCTCTTGGGAGGTGTTGGGGTAACTCCCTTTGGCAGCGTGGTTTACTCCACTATTGCTGAGAATTCTTGACCCTAAAATAACAGGGAAGACAGTGAAGTCCCCTCACTGTAGCCACCCAAATCCAATGTCAGATATATGCATTGGAACAAGAAGGAGTAAGCAGAGCAAAGCTGTTTCTGAATAATGTGGCTTTGGCAAGGCTCCCTGCAGTGTAAGACCCTGCTGAATGGTAAACTTTCTGACTGCTGCTCCATGGCACCTAATTTTCCACATTTTACAGAGTTTACAGAGGGCCAACGTGCCATTTTAAAGCTCCGGAGCTCTGAACATTTGAAGTCCCATAAAGAAAGCGGGGAGAACTAACTCTGGGGAGACAAGGCCATTTGGAAATTAGTTGCCCTGGATTAAATTCACACATGTGAATTCACCTGGCAGGAGTTATGTCTCAGTCTCAGTCCAACAGATACCAACAGCAAAGTCACGAGTAATTTTAATGATCCCAGGCTACTACCAAAGACACCTCAGTGATTTAGGGAGTGTTTGCAGGGCTAATGCTGAATGAAATTCTAAAGTATCGTTGTTATCGCCTGCTGTCATTGGTCATCTCCTCCTGCATTATTTGTGTGGTTTAGTGGATAAACTCTTCTTTGATGTGGCAGTCTGATAATATCAGGATTTGCAGCTGTCTCTGCCCTTATTTTAAAATGACATGACCATTGTCTGAAATTACTTTTGGCCTCAAATCTCATGGTCGTGGTCCCTCTCACTGGGTTCAAAGACTAAGGATTCCTGTTCTGCTTCAGTGACTGACCAAAATTAGTTTGACGGCTGGGGAAAAAGCTGTTCTGATTCAAAATGATCTTTGACATATGAACTGAGAAGGCTGTCATCTTGGAACGTAGGTTTGGGCAGGATCTGCACTCTAGCTTACATAGGCACAACAGTTACATGGTCCAAGCACCAAACAGCAAAGTTTTTTATTAGAGTACACACTAGTCACTATGGAATAATGGTAGCAAATTGCATTCTAAATGGATTTTGGAGGCAATAGCATCTGAATATATTAAGAAATTGAACTGCTCTTTTAAAAGACAATTTCCTTGTGGGTGTTTAAAATTAATCTATGGTGATTATCTTGTAGTCAGAAAAACTGAACAGAGAGCTTGTAATTTCAAGAGCGTAAGTCACCCTCTTTAGTTTTAGAAGGGCTTTTCCTCATCCTTCTCCTTGCGTGCATGGGCCTGAACGAGCCACAGGTGCCCTTGGTCCATCCATTCCTGAGAGTCTCATGGTGGGGTCCAGGCAGGCTCTGGAGTAAAGGGGAATGCAGCTGGGTGGTGAAGAGCACAGAGACATCATCTCAGTGAACTTCCAGCTACTGAGAAATACCACTTCTTCAGAAGATCATCTACGTTCAGAAAGTGGCTGGTTCCCAGCTCTACCAGGTTTCCAGCCATATGGCAGCATACCAGCGTGGAAGGAGAATGCTGCTTGGGAGATGACTCACCCACAGCAATGGCAGAGAGTTTTGCAGAGCGCCAGCAGTGCTTCAGGTGGGTACTCGGCTTTAGACTGAGACAGTAAGCCCTTTTGAAACTCATGTTTAAGAGAGCTGGTGAGTATCTATCTTGATACTCAAACTGGGGTTTAATGCCATGTGCCATCCAACCTTTGGTTAATACGGCAGAGAGGACACAAGTTCAAAGTATTCAGGACTTCACTAAGGCCATTAAAATGGACAAAATGCAAATTAATGAACACTTACTGGCTGAAAAAAAAAAAAAAAAGGGGAAGTCGCTGACACGCAATTTTTAAGCATTTATTTACCTGCTTTCCTTATTTTTGTCTGTTCTTTGAATTTAAATTGCATGTCTGATTTACTCTTATGTTTTCACAGAGGAAGTGAATTCCTTCCTACTAGAGCTAAACTTTCATAAAGTGCAAAGGGAAAAAGAAACTAAGCTAAGGGGTCACCCGTGTCTTCTATTTCTGTTTAAGAGAGATAGTGAATGTACCTCATGCAATGTGACCAGCAAGTAGGGTGATACACTTCTAAGGAGAAAATAGACTAATGCATATAGTGTTCTGCCACTTTTGCACAGGGATGTGGTGAAGTTGTTCAAGTGGATTTCTACTGTCCACTTGTGTGAGTAAATTGATATTTCAGCTAGCTCCATGTTTAAAAATCAAGACCGTTGAAGGGGAATGTTAAATCTGAGAAATTTCAATAAAGTTGGTAACGAAAGAAAAAGACACAAGGGTGGGAGATGATGTCTAAACAGACTAAATGTTGTGATAAAAATTCGCTCAGGACCAATACAGGAAGAAAGGAAGAGGTAACCAAGTTTCTAGGTGCTTGAGAATTTTATACTGAGGTTTTCCATCTATAGTTTTACCTTAAATGATTCCAAAGACTGGAAATACAATATTGAACCTACATATAGGTAGGCAAAGTGTGAATGTTGCCAGTGTTAACAAGGAACAATAAAATGCAATGGTGCTCTAAAATGCAACCTGATATTGTAAAAAACAGCTTGCTGCTACTGCATTTATACAACTAGGTACTAACATGCACACTCAGGAAATAACTTATATACAGAAATATAGAAAATAACAGATAAAACAGGAGTAAGGAATTTCACCTAACAGGTTAAATTAAATTAAATTCCTCAATACCGTTTTATCTGTTGATTTTCATGTAGTTTACTATGGCAGTGAATATGAGTGTTTAACTTCATGTCAAGTTTTGTCTCCATCCCCTACATTCCTTCATGAAGGACCTGCACACTTTAAAGGCTGTTATGAAATTATTTCTGGTCTTTAGATATGATCAAAAACTCTCTTTTGTATATCTCCTAATGCTAACTCCTCCCCTTCAAAGAAATACTAGCATCTAATTTGAAACCTATAATGTGTAACAAGTTTACAGAAAGTCTTCACTTCAATGTTTCTGTGGTGGTTGCACAGAAAATAGTGGGGGAAAAAATAAACTGGGCATGAGGTTGTCCTGGTTTCAGCTGGGATAGAGTTAATTTTCTTCCTAGTAGCTGGTATGTGCTGTGTCTTGGATTTAGTATGAGAATAATGTTGATAACACACTGATGTTTTAGTTGTTGCTAAGTAGTGCTTACTCTAAATCAAGGACTTCTCAAGTTTTCCGTGCTCTGACAGTGAGGAGGTGCACAAGAAGCTGGGAGGGAGCGGAGCCAGGACAGCTGACCTGAATGAACCGAATTCCATACCATAGAATATCGTGTTCAGTATATAATTTGGGGGGAGTTTCCTGGGGCTGCCGATCCTTGCTGGGAGACTGGCTGGGCATCGGTCAGCTGGTGGTGAGCAACTGTATCGTGCATCACTTGTGGGTTTTTTTTCCCTTTGGGTTTTATTCCTCTATTCTTCTCTCTCCTTTTTATTACAATTGTTGTTGTTGTTATTATTTAATTTTACTTCAGTTATTAAATTGCTTTTATTTAAACCCACGAGTTTTACCTTTTTCCCGGTTCCCCTCCCCATCCCACTGGGCAGGGGTGGGGAGCAGTGAGTGAGCAGCTGTGGGGTACTTAGTTGTTGGCTGGGGTTAAACCATGACAGCGGTGATTGCTGTGTGTTGTATTGGTTTCTTGATCAGCTATGTGCAGAAAGTTACCACTGTCCTGTGAAACACTTTCTCTCTATTAATTATTAGCTGCTTTGGAAGTCAGTATAATGAGCTTTTCTTATATCTTGTGCCTCACATTGCATCTGCTTGGAAGGCATTAACAGACAAGTGTTCCATGGAAAAGGATATGGCTTAGAGAGCTTCCAGCAGAGAAAACCTTTGTGAGCACCCCCTCACGATTTTTATCACACATTGTTCCTATGTTATTGGTGGAGAACATAAATCCTTGTAGCTGATCTCCCCTTCAGAATCCTCCAGGGCTTCCAGGTTTTTAGCTTGAATTTCTCTGTATTTTCTCCAGGAGGCAGTCTGGCCATTCCCAATTAAAATAAAGATTTTCTCCCTTTTTCATAGGTAAATATATATTTTATTTTCTTTTTAATTAAGAGTTATTTCTTGCACTTAACTGGCTAGTACACAACTCTGCCTCTGCTTAGAGTAAACTTCTTCCCTTTCCTTTTTTTTGTGGTTTCTTTCCATTTTTGCAGAGGAAAAATCAGGAATCCTCAGATAAGCAAAACTGAAGAACTGTGAGCACTTGGTGGCTGAACTGCCACAGGGCAGAAGAAAATGCGGGGCTGTCCTGGTTTCAGCTGGGACAGAGTTAATTTTCTTCTTAGCAGCTGGTGCAGGGCTCTGGCTTGGATTTGGCTTGAGAACAACGCTGACAGCACACTGATGTTCTGGTTGTTGCTGGGTGATGTTTATGCTAAATCAAGGACTTTTCAGTTCCTTGGGCCCTGCCAGCCAGAGGGCTGAAGGGACACGGGAAATTGGGAGGGGACACAGCCAGGAGAGGTGACCCCAACTGGCCAAAGGGATGTTCCATACCATATGACGTCATGCTCAGTATATAAACTGGGGGAAAGAGAAGGAAGGGGGGGACATCTGACATTATGGCGTTTGTCTTCCCGAGTAACCGTTATGTGTGACGGAGCCCTGCTGTCCTGGGGATGGCCGAGCACCTGCCTGCCCATGGGGAGTGGTGAGTGAATTCCTTGCTTTGCTTTGCTTGCGTGCGTGGCTTTGGCTTTATCTATTAAATTGTTCTTACCTCAACCCCTGAGTTTTACATTCCTTTCCGATCCTCCTCCCCATTCCTCTGGGTCGGGGGCAGTGAGCGAGTGGCTGCGTGGGGCTTGGTTGCCGGCCGGGGTTAAACCATGGCAGGGGCATATTCCAAGTGAGTATAAAATTGCTCTGTGATCCTTTGCCCAGCACAACGAGTCTGCTGTAAACAAAAGTGTGTCCTTCCACTTAGAGGCCAAACTGAACCTGTAACTGAAATGCAGTGTAATAAATAAACAGACGTTCTCAAAGTGGCATTAAAAGCTCAAAATTCTCACATATTGTTCAGTTAGCATTGAAGAAAAAAAGGGGAAAACCAGAGAAGACAAGCACCTGAAGGTACTCCAGATTTATCTTGCAATTTGAACCAGACAGTTCAAGAAGTTGAACCACGCTATGACCAGTTCATATGCGTTCATCACCATCTTTAAAAACAATCCTTGCTTTATCTGCTTCTCTCAATACCAACGACTACCTCTGAAGATAAGTGAATTTAAACACCACCACCCCCGCCCCAACTGATATGAATCCCCATGAGATCTACTATTTCTTGTCTACGTGTTTGTCTGCACGTTTGGAGCTGGCACCACTAGAGCTGGAGGCAGCCTCACCGCTCCAGCTAGGTTCGTGACCATTTCACTGATAGATTGAGAATCCCTAGAAGTGACAGATTCACGTACGCTCTCCTGGAGAGGAAAATGGAGTGTCCTTGCCATTCCATATGTAATGCAAAGTGAACACAGAGTATCGGTGGCCTCAGGTAGTAATTGAGGGAAGCTGCTCGCATTATACTGTTTGTGGGATGGATTTAGCCCATCAGAGCCTTCCGCAGTGAGGGGCTGGCTGGTCTGAGGTTCCTGGGGCATGGAAAGGTGACTGAGATACTCCTCATACAGGTTTCCTTTGAAGCTTGTTTTCAGGGATGAGCTAGCAGCACCGAGCACGACAGTATTGGAAACCCTTACCCAATTCTGATCCACTTGGTGGCTGGATCTGAAGCTTAGTAGCCTGCTTGTATTTGGAGATTTTATGATGGGAAAAGTCCTTAAGCCGTTTCTCTCTCAAGGAAGAGTGTATCTAAGAAGTGAGTCTTCTGGAAACTCAGCACAGCAGAAGACCAGACATAGGATTTACGTGGTTTTTTTCTGGAGCTGTTCATCCTGTCCTGAGAAAAGTGCTAAATTAATCTTAGCGTTGTCTTTAAAGGGTGAATTTTCCTCCAATCCTGTCGTCAAAATGTCAAGCAAGCAAAAATGACAGTGTAAAGGAGATGATACCCCAAGAAATACCTTCAGGTCCTTTACATGAAGTATATTGCAGTTCCTGTTGTGCTCCAGTGGATCCATGTAGTATCTGAACAGAGATTGTATTTACAGTCACGATTTACTGTGGGCAGTGGAACTCACTAGTTCCTAATTTGATGTTTTCTGTACGCTTTATTATTCTCCACATAAAGCCAAAGCCTTCCATACTTCTTTCTGAAACACTAGTGCTTTTTGTGGATTTTTGCAACAATAGAATTGTGGGCTTAGCACTTTCATCCAGAAGATAGTGAATGTTTGAGCATGTCTATCTGCCTAGCAAGTAGTTGTTGTAACCTCTCCCATCCCTCACTTTAGGTTTAGAAGTTGCTATGAATTCAATATTTTATGGGCAGAAGAGACACACCTACCACGCACAAATAATAAGGAAACATTCCCTGCAAGACAGGTTTTATTTTAAAGTTCTTGGGTTATTCAGATAAGCTACGTCAAACAAAAGAAATTAAACGGAAGGGAAAGATTTCACATCAGCAGAGAACAAGCCTCAAAGCAGCTGTGAGTCATTGCTTACGGAAGGGGTAAAGGGAAAGTCCGCTCCAGCCAGGCGGCTGCGAGCAGCCAAGGCAGGGGCAGGCACCCAGGCACTGCATGCCTGCATTGCTGGTCCGCCCAGTTCTTCGCTTCGGGTGTATGTACATTATGTGAATATATATGCAGACAATCTCTAAAGGTAAGATCCCCATTATTTCGTGCACCTGATCTTCCTAGTACATTCCGAAACGAATGTCCAAAGCCTGTACAGGTAGAACAACTTGATGGTAACTCAGGAAAGGAAGAAGTTGCAGGATGTTTCTGCCAGTTGTTTTCTGGTAACATCTGCAAATATTTGGCACTGCCAGACTCGGATGCTGTTACCATCTGGTCATCCATTCTTAAATCTTAACCCCCTGCCTCTTGGTGAACACCAGCTCACAACAAGGAGTTCAGTCCGGTCAGAGAGACACCCTCACCTCTTGTCTACAGTTTTCATTGCTGACAAATCGCTCTGGAGCAAGACTTGCAAGGTCCTGTAGAAAGACCTGGAAAACTTTATCTGTACGCTTGTAGAGAAGCTTTTCCAGTTAAAAGATATTTATTCCTTTCTTAAATCTCCTGGGTTAATGTGAGGACTCCGCTTGTAATTTGAGATTGATTCACTAGACTGAGCCTGAACAGTGTAGCGCTCCAGTAGCCTGTCAACACTCGAAATGCAGAGAGTGCAAAGACTTAAAAGATGCTGGTAATTCTGTAGCATTGGAGCAAATCCTTTCCATCTCTTTTCAGGGCAGAATTTACATGCCTAGGATGAGTGGTACAGTAACAGTGGGCTGCTGTTTCTCTTTGCCTTTGGGAAAACTAGTCATCTGGGGTGATGCTCCATTCTGGCAATAGATAACTGATCTGGTGTTGTTTTTACATTCTTCTTCTGTTTCTTTGTCTGGATTCTTCATTTGTCTCTCTAGACTTTTAGGGTATTTGTTTTTTGATGACCACTGCCAGACCATTTTTCTATCTTAGGCTTATTTGTATCTTTATCGGAATCAGTCAATCATAAAAATCCAAACACAAGCCTATGGTGTGACCCCCCTTGTTTAGATCACAGAAAAAGCTAAACCGTGTTTATGGTCCTGATTTGCTCTGTCACACCCAGGACATGCAAATCCTGCTTCTGTTTAGCTGACCTTAATTTACCCGGTCCAAAGTTCTGCAGTCATTTATATGCAACATTCTATGGTAACACACATCATCTGGAGACATAAAACGTACCAAGTACATAAGCTAGCTGTATATGTACTGCTGTCAGGCTTAAAAATAGCCATAATCCTTAGGACCCAGTAAATTCCCTCAGTCCCCAATGGTTTGCAGCTGAACATGTGCAGAGAGAAGCAGCCATAGGCTTTGTGGGATCCCAGACCTAAAATGCTGTCACTATCTGGTGCTTCCCTGCCCATCTTATCAGCCTCTGACAACACTGGCTGGCTGCATCTCAGACCAACCTTGCAGTTAGAGACAGGTTTGCCTTGGAGTGTGGAAAACGCTCGTCTACATTTCAGCTAAAAACCAGGATGCTGCTGTTGGGCGTGGAGACAGAGAAATCCAAGGCAGAAATGGAATTTTTCTATTATTTTCTCCTTATACAGTGCTCACGCAAGACTGATTCAAATGCTAAGCCCTGCGTAGTACTTGGAATACAAGAAGAAGGAGTTCATAATCACATCATGGGAGAGATGAAAAGACCGAAGATGAACCTTACAGTGAGTGGTATCTGTTCAGTTTAACCAAGGAAAAGTTAGGGGTGATTTGATCACATTCTGTTAAGAAAATCAGTGCTTGCTGTTTGGCCTTCCAGTCTAACAGAAAAAGGTGTATCAGGGTTCAGTGACTGGTAGGGCCTGTATGAGTCCTATACAAATACTTAAGGCAGTCTGGAAGAGATCTAGTCCAGCAGGCTTCGGTTACACAGATGTAAACCTGTATGAGTACCTGATACTCATTTTAACTTAAACCTATTGTCTTAAAGACTTATTTCTGTTGGTACAATATTTATTTGCAGATAAATTATTTTTCAAAAGGAGAGGGTACACAGACTACACAGCCCAGGTGTGGGGATGCCCATCCCAACACCATCCTCAGGAAGCATTTCCCAAGCTCCGTTCGTTTTTTGGGGCTGGATCATTCCCAACAACCCCTCATCCTATTGCCAGGACTGGTAGACGTAGTCATACAGCTGAAAAACGTCATATGCTCTTAAAAGTATAGATAATTCAGCAGTGGGTTAGCTTACTCAATGATTTTAAGATTAAATTTAATACCTTTTCTGAAAAACATGTTGTCCTTTGAACTAGAATAAAATTATGCAAGTCCAGCCCAATGTCCGTACTTAATCTTTAAGTCTCACTGTTCAAACACCAATGAATTTAAGCACACGGAGACTCAAATGCTGGGAAAAGAACAGGTGGAACAGTTGGTAAACTCTGAACTAGGTGCTTTCCTGTCTGGCAAAAGAGGCATTTCCAGATAGAAACCTCATTTTTCACTTGCGTTTTATAATACTGACATAATCCTGTAGCATCCTACCTTTTCTTAGTTCAGGTCTGCAGAAGGAGCTTGAGCGGCATTTGCTGTCTTGATGCATGCCTTCCTCAGGCAACAGGCCTGAAATTAATGTCATGGATTCCCATCTGGTTGCAGGTTCTGGGATTGCAGTTCTCATCTGATCCCCGTCAGAAGAGCTCACCCAGGCAAGCCAGGTGCTATGTTCAGCAGGGGTACATCAAGAGACTAGGCACTACTAAATCTGGACATGTACCGCCTAGGAGATGATGGCATATATATGGAATGTGTGCTGGACCTGAGATACGGGACCAAACTCTTTCTTTCCCATTCAAGAACTCCTATTTTCTAATAAAAAGTCTCCAAATTACTTTGCATTACTGTTCTAAACTGCCAAAAATGGTGAAATATTAACCTACTAATGTAACTCCATAATCTAAGCAATCCTACTGCTATCAAAGTATCAGTTGCTTAGTTTTGTTTAAGAGTATCAAGCGGGCTGAACAGCTGAGATCCCAATTTCCAGCAAATAACCCACCTTCTCTTAAGACCCAGTATAACTTCCATGCACAGAGAGTCTAGGTGCCAGTTAAACTGTGTTTTAGACCACAGCTTTAAATTCAAATATCTGTGATGACCTGGTGCACATCAAGCAGCCCAGGATGAGAGATGAGACTGACAGTGTCAAGTCCTAGCTCTATGTAGCTTTTGTTAGTAAAAAAAAAATAAATACAAAATAGGACTCCCAGGTCATATGCCAAGACTGAAATACAGCACCAGGAATCTTGCACCTTGCAGACAGAGATCGGAGAAATACTTGGGATTCTCTCTGCTGTTCGTGCCCTTGATATAAGCTGAGGCCAGAGGGTAGCCACTGCACTCCTCTTTCCAATCGGCCTCCTCAAAACTGAAAAGAAAAAAAAAAAAACAAACCAAAACCCAAAGAGGTCAGCTGTCTTAACTGAATTTGTAAGAGCAGGAGGCAAAGTGGCTCCACTTGAGGGCTGCAGATTTTAATGCTTGGCAAGAAACTGGGAATTTATAATTGCTGGCAGCATCTCAGAGGAATCGTTTGCTTTGTTACTAAATTACATGCATCTAGGGCACTAAAATTATCTACAACTATCTTTTTTTTTTTCAACAGCTTCAAAAATATAGTTGTCATGAAACTTCCCTGTTAATATCCATGTATTTTTCTATGAATATTTCACATTTAGGGGTCACAAAGGTACAGTCAACATACTGATATTCATTTACGTAATAGTGAGTCTCTGTGACGTGAGTATGCATGGATTACCATTGAGTTTTGACCAAGTTGACCAGAATAATCTTCAGTTTAGGACAGATACTAGCCTGGCAGCTAGGCAGACTTCCCAGCATCCCAAAGTACTCATCACCTTGGAAAAGGTGCTGCTTAGAACATAGCCTCTCAGATGCCAAACAGAGCCACCCCTACACACAGACATTTTGGAAGGGACCTGGGAGCTAACAATGAAGGCAGAGATCATAAAGAACCTAAGAAGTGATTATTTAAAGTCATCGGGATGCCAATAAATAATGTGTGAATTTGTGTTACGTGCTCTTGTACAAGGAATTTGACCACAGTTTCCTGAGCTTATCGCTCACTGTGAGAAACGGTGTCAGGCAGCGGGAGGGCATTGGGACTGCAAGTTAAGGGACAGAAAAGGATGCTCATTGGTCAGATGAGAATAAAGCAGTGATCTCTCATCCCCCAGCACTCTTCAATAAAGCAAGCCATAAAGAAGGCTGGGCACGCAGGATCAAATATCAAGTATTTTCATATTTACTGAACAATATTAGGCAACCACATCATCACTGTATCGTGGCATTTGTGCTGCTTGCTTTACCCCTTGCTCTGCATGACTCAAGCCTAATTCCACCCCAGGCTTGCTGTGCACCTCTATTCCAGTCATTGTGTTTCCAAAGAGAGGTGAAATAGAAGTGACTTTGTTTTTCCTTTACGTACCTTCACAGCTGGTAGCATCCCTCCCTCTTCCCAGCAAATTTCCAGAGCAGAGCTGCCACATGTATGGAGTTAGTAGGAATTTCAGGACTATGATATGAAGAGATTTTAGTGATACCTTCTCCCACAGAATTCCATCTATCCTCCTTTAAGCAAAGAAAAAAAAAAGAAGTACATTTTGCCTACTATGTGATGCATCTTGATCTACTTGATATTACCTAGGTGGCAGAGAAAAGAACAGAGAATACTCATCAAAATTGGTATTTCATGCACTTAATTGTGCTGGAGTTTGATTCAGGTTTATGTCTTTTTTTAAAAAAGGGCAATAAAATATCCACCAATAAATAGGCTGGTGGCTTTCCACACAAAGGGTGTTCTTTTCTTCTTATTAAAATCACGTTCCTTCCTTTCTTCACCTCTCCTTGCATTTTCAAAGTCCTGGGCTACCAGCAGCTGTAACTCACACAGCTATAATTTGATTCCTGAATGTATAATATTTATTCTGTGCAGTACTCTGTATCCTTAGATTAATTACACTTGGGGGACTAAATGTTACAACCAGCTTTTCTGACTAATGCTGCTGTGAAGTCCCTTAATTAAGCTGCAGTCTGAAAAAATGTCTTTGATCCCTTTTTCAAATACCTCTGTAATAACATTTCTACTGTTTTGAACTGTCACACCTTTTTTTTTTTTTTTCTTTCCTTTAAGTAATTCAAAGAGCACTTCTATGTAGAAACATTTCTGGAACTGCCCAGAAGAGAACTAAAACTTTGTGCAGTTTACATGTTTTTTTTTAAATAGCCAGCATGATCTGCTTACATCTTTTGTCCAATACCCATGGATGCCTTGTGCTACTAAACCAGGTAGAGCATCACATGGTGGTTACTGCACAGTTTTGCTTGTGTGCACATGATTTTGGTGGAACTCTAAAGAACGTCTCATTCCAGATACTTACATCTGCAGCTTTCTCGAGTTATGCTCACATCAAATGCTGTGGCACCTGTAAGATGCGAAGCAGTTCAACTTGTGGGGTATGCTCAGGGTCTAAACTTTGACTCCCACTTTTCTCCTTATTTAGATAATATATTGTCATCTAGATGTCCATCACTGAGGACACACAAGCTCCCATGCTCAAAGCTAATTTGAGAAGACTAATGAGGAAGTTCAGCAACATTTCCCTGAATATACCTTTGGTGACCTTGAAGACAGATATACGGTCCGATTTGATCAGCCACACTCCCTGATGAGATGGGCTTTCCATGGCCTGTTAAACAAGAGCAAGTGGTTTCACTCATGTATCATTCAAAACTTCAGCCAAAGGTGGCTGAAGTGTTTCTCGGCCGTATCGCCCTTGCTGCTGCAGCAACAGAAGCACCGTAAATGCCAGCCAGATGTGAGGACACGACCCACAAAAAGAGAGGAAGACTTAAGTGAAGACATCAATAAAGGAAAGGTAAGAAACACCTCTGCACTTCTGGAGAACACTCACAGCACCAAGTCCTCTACTTTGAAAGGGTAGCCGAGAGATGCTTCAATTACAGCAGGCATGATCTATTCATATATCATGTTTTAGGCAGCGGGACAAGAACAGCTGCAAGTACACCTTCTGTGGATACCACACTGGAAAATTTTCCCATCTCCAGTCATAGTCATAGACTGGCGGTTCACACGTAGTTAGAAGGTATCCATGGACTTGCTAAGTTTTCCTCCATGAATTTGCTAACTTTTAGCCACATCTCTTCCATACCTTCTTCCTCACACTGCTGCCATCCTGGTTTTCCTTCACCATTAGGTCATCGCTTGAGCTCCCACGTATCTCCTGTGTTAGGTCCAAATCATTCCAGGACTGATTTTAAACCCTTACCTTCTGAGCCTCTTCCTCCAGACCCGTTTGCTCTGTTCTGATCTATGTCCTGTAGAAATACGGGGGGTGGGGGTGGGGGTGGGGGGTGGTGGTGTGACAGCACATTGAAGAAACAAAAAGGGAAGACAAAAACCCCACAGACTTACTTTTTCCTTGTTTTCCCTTCCAGTAGCATGGCTCAAAGTTGTATTAAGCTGAACAGACTTTTATAAAATTAACATGTCACTTGCCAAGAGTTGTACAGCTTAACCCAAACCAACACTGGGGCAGGTACACCCTTGAAGGGGGAGACTGGTACTGAGGCAAAGGAGTGAGAAATGGGGAGGGGCAGAGGGAAATCACCGCATCCCACCCGCACACACGCATCCCCAGCCCCACGCTGCTCACTGCTGGGACTCAGTGTGACCTGCGGTGATAACAAGGAGGTGGAGAAAAGCCTGGAGTGAAGCTGAGCCTGGGAAAGGAGGGTTGTTTTTTCCCCCTGTGTTCTAACATTTGTCTTGTTTTGTTTCCCAACACCCAAATCTGTAATTAAATACTCATACTAATTGTCAATAAATTGTGAAATTCCCCACGACGACTCTATTTTGCCCCTGACAGTGTGTGGTAAGTGATTTCCCTGTTTTTATCTTAGCCAAAAAGCTTTCTTTTCTCCTGTTCTTCCCATTTTCTCCCCAGCCCGGTGGTGTGAGAGGGAGACAGCGAAAGCTGTGGGTGCCTGGCTGTTGGCCAGGGCACCGTCAGCAACTCACCACTATCATCTGGGCAAGCATGACAATCAAAGAATTGCCAGGAGAATTGAGCTTATTGAACTACATTTCCTGATGCTTGGAAGCCATCTACCGGATAGGTAAAAAGAACAGAAAATCCTTCACAGCTAAATGTCGTATTTGGCATCTGAAACTCAAAGGCTGATCATTTCCAACATGTGTAAGACGCAGTGTATCACAATCCTGGAAATTACTACCATGGAGAAAACACTCAGCTTAACAAGAGAACTTGGCTTTAAGAACTGCCATGGTTTAACCCCGGCCGGCAACCAAGCCCCACGCAGCCACTCGCTCACTGCCCCTCACCCAGAGGGATGGGGAGGAGGATTGGAAAGGAATGTACAACTCAGGGGTTGGGGTAAGAACAATTTAATAGGGAAAGCAAAAGCCACGCACGCAAGCAAAGCAAAGCAAGGAATTCACTCACCACTCCCCATGGGCAGGCAGGTGCTCGGCCATCCCCAGGACAGCAGGGCTCCAGCACGCGTAACGGTTACTCAGGAAGACAAATGCCATAATGTCAGATGTCCCCCCTTCCTTCTCCTTCCCCCAGTTTATATACTGAGCATGACGTCACGTGGTATGGAACATCCCTTTGGCCAGTTGGGGTCACCTGCCCTGGCTGTGTCCCCTCCCAATTTCCCATGTCCCTTCAGCCCTCTGGCTGGCAGGGCCCAAGGAACTGAAAAGTCCTTGATTTAGCATAAACATCACCCAGCAACAACCTAGAACATCAGTGAGCTGTCAACGTTGTTCTCACATCATAACCAAAACACAGCCCTGCACTAACCACCAAGAAGAAAAAATCGACTCCATCCCAGCTGAAACCAGGACAAGGACACAGGGAGCTGTTAGCTCCTCTGGGCTACAGACTTCAGAAGCTGCTGCACACAGACTTGCACAAGTGGATTCAACTTGACTGTCTCCACATTTCAATGAAGCGTTGATTTATCACCAAGCGCTTCACTAAAGAGGAAGATGTTTTGGTTAAATGCCCTCCCCGTCCAAAGCATTAACCTTTCAATTATGCAAAATTGGGATGTGCTGGATGAAGAAAACATCCAGGACCCACCCTATTTCTTTCATGTTTTCCATTTTTCCCTCCCACCAGCACTGGCCAGCATGCACAACCCTGTGCCAGGAGTCGCAGCAATGCCCCAGCCACCCTCCTCACTTACCAGCCCCGGCTGACACAGAGCTCTGCGGCTCATGAAGAGAGATGCAAATCAGCCAAGCCCCAGGGAGGCAAGTTTTCTGCATTCATCTCCTGTCTCCACTAGGTACCTCACCTCCTGGTCTCTGGGGTGCGTGGATTTCCTTGGAAATTTTCTGACAAATCTCTTAAGCAAACCTCTGCAAAGCTGCCTGCTCCGTCCCTGGCCAAGCTGTCCAGGCTTGGACTGACACCGTGCAGGATGCTGTGAACGGGAACGAATGCTGCTTGGGGAGGCGGCAGCACCCCTCCAGCCCAGCTGCCATGCCAGGCCCCACTCCCAAATGATTTCAAGGGATCCTCAAATTGCTGAATCCTGCCCTCTCATGAAATCAAGTCCAAAATGAAAGTTTCTCTCCTGCCCGGGAGGCCTTCAAGCACCCCGAAACGCTCACAAATCAAGAGGGAAGGACCAGGACTTCTGTGGCACCAAAACCCCAAGTTTACCTTTTCTTCAGAATCAGGAGCTTTGCAAAAAATGAAGACTCCAAAGAACACTAGTGCTGTAATGGCACTGACACAACAGGGTCACAGGTGGGACTGCTGAAGTACAGAGGGACAGCGAAATCAAACGGCTGGCAAAAAAACCTGCGCCGGTCATTTCAGTGCTTTGAAGAGAATGGACATATTTTTATTTTTCTGGACAACGAAACTAATGCACCTTCAACCTGAGCTTTAGGCAAGTTACAAACTGCATTTCAAAACTATATCCGAGATGTTAAACTCAATACCCTGAGACTAAGCAGGCAGACTTACTGGCAACAACCTACTACACTGGGTGATTGTTAATTCGCTTCAACTTAGTAGCTACAACCTAGACAAAAAGTAATTTCAGTATTAGAGTTGAAGAATCAAGATTGTCAGTATTTTTCTTTGGAGATAAAATGAAATATGGACCATGGTTCACACATTTTTTGAGATGCAATTTTTAAAAAAGATGACATTTTAAAAACATCTTTTTCCTCCATCATAACAAAACAGGTTTCTTCAGCTGCTCTATTGCATTCTTAACACACATTTTCAAGTGCGGGGAAAAATCAGCACCCACTTCCGAGGTTTCAGTATGGGGGTTTTTTTGCTAAATTGGCAGCAATAAATAATAAACACACCCTGACTTGCAACTTTAGCTGCCTACAACACTGCAGTCAAAACAATAATTGGCAACAACTGTGCACTTCTGGATTTGTATAGCAATCTTGCCTGTGCCACTGATTGGAAAAGATGCTGCAGCACCTGTCACTTCCATAGTACCAGTTAGTTCCAGATGCACTTTATTCAGAATCGTTTTCTTTTTTATTTATGTTTCTTTCACATGTATACACACACACACACACACATATATGTATATACATATATTTCTTTATTTGTACAAAAAATGTATTTTTGCTTTATACACATGTAAAATAAATTACCAGAGACCCTGATTAAAACTCAGCGCAGCCCCAGACCTGTCTCAGTGTTTCTTCAGATCCTATATAGAGCACACTCTGCATTTATCTCTAAGACCTGTGATTATCCTCACCTGAAGCTCCTCTTTCTTCACATCCAATTTCTGTTGCCGTCACGATTCCACTAGCACCTCTCACATCTGATAAGCCAACAGATCTGTTTCAACATGTCCTTTCTGAATTCTTGGGACACAATTAATCTCACCTAACTTCAAACATCTAGAGCAGAGATACATGCTGATCACTGCCGGTTCCCACTACAGTCAGTGAGCAGAACCAGACCCTTGCTGAGACCCACTCCTCTGGCTGACTACATGCCCTTGCCTTCCACTGACAAGGCAGAGTGCCCAGGGGGACCTAGTTCAGATGCAAACATCCAAATTGGCGAGATAAAGATCTAACACAGACAGTGGAATTTATTAACCCACTCCTATTAATATGCTCAAGATTACAAGAACGCACATTTTGACAATTTAATGCTTTCAGCTGTAATGCTTTTGTATTCCTATTCATAAATAATATGCAAACCATTAAAAAGCCCGCTATAAAAATACACCCTTTTTTTGTATGTCTGCTTGTACCAAAACAAGAATAAAATACAGACATGTTTATTGATAGCTGTAAATGTTACCGTTGATGCAAAAGAGAACAATACCATACTATCAGGCATTCTAACATTTCTCCATACAGAGCAGAAAAAAATCTAAAGTAGGCGAATTATTTCATTCAGTGGAAAAAAAGGGGGGGTTTAATAAATAAAGTATCTGATATGCAGGTTTTGATGCGATGAAATTATTATAAGTATCAAGCCTTCTCAGTTCAAAGCTACAAATTATTGAACAAAACTGATCTCAGAAAAACTTTCAGGAAACAGAATTTACAATACAGAACTCAAGTGTTTGTGTTTATAAATATATATACATATACATACAAATAAGACGACTGTAAGGGATAAAATTGCTTTCCTTTACACAAAGGAACTGAGCACTCTCCATGCACTCCAAGCATTACCATTTTGTTACCTCATGCAACTGCTTTAGCTCCTGCAGGCCCTGTTACCAGCTTGTATTTTCTCCTGCAGGAATTAAAAATCAAACCTACCTGCCCTCGTATCTCTAGAGTAAGGAAAGGAGAGGCTTGCTTTCTTAATATATCCCACTTTCTTCAATACAACTGCATGCCTATGCAATTGTAAGCTTTTAAAAAATATTTTGCTAGATCTGCTGTATCGTTTCAATATTTCTTCAAATTAAGGTCCCTTATTTTTTAAATAATCAAAACACAACTGGTTCTTTTAGAAAACAGAACCAGGAAAAATGTTCCACGCAGTAAGGTAAATCTCATTTAGTTGTCCTGGACAGACTTCCTCAAACATTGAGGTCTAAACTAAAGACAGAAATCTTAGGCAAGGAGATCAATATATGCTCAGAGGATAACAGGTGTATACACACTGCTGAATTCACATAATGCATAGAAAGCTACTATTTTCTGAAAATGCAGTGTTTGTGAATGTGTTCTGTGCATAGCTTTCTCAGATGAATCGCAAAGGAAATCTTGGCAGGTAATGCTGAAATCAGCCCTTAAAGGGTTTACAAGTTGACGAAAACCATAGGCAGCTACGGGTCTAACTCTGTCGCATGTCACTGATAAATTAATACTGCCTTTTTTAGCTTTGAGAAAGCTTGCGTACTTTCATCAGTTACAAAGCAGATCTTCTGTTCATCTGGCACAGCAGTCTTGTGCGCGTGTGTGTTGGGGTATTTTCCCCCGTGTAACACTTCCTCACCTTCAGATAGCAGCGCTAAGAGCTGACATTTCACATCTGAAGTAAGTACAGCCTGCAGCTGCCTGCTCTGCCCATCCCTGCAGGGAGGCATTCCAGAAAGCCAAGGAGCCACATAAGACCTGAAGCAGTGACACAGAGGCCCCAGTTTACATCCCCCCATCCTAGGTAGCCCCAAGTCAATGCAACTTTAATAGCCTGGAGTATAAACTGCGGGGCCCTGGGCGTTGCTTCCTCTGTGATTCGTTCTCCCTAGCTAGAGACAGACAAGAGAAAGGCAGTAATTGCTTTAGGAACTGGAGTTTAAATGTCAGAGTAAACCCCCAGTCTAGCAATGGAAACCCCAGCATTACCTTTGTCATGCAGTCCAATCATTTTTATCTGACAGCTCTCAAATACAACATTTTTTTTTCCCCCAGACAGTACAGAAATATATTTTACGGCTTTTATGGCTGACTGATGGTGAATTGAGCTGCAATGGGAAAGCAAAATGTTTACACAATAAACCCATAAATCATTTTGTAATCATTAACGAGCATTCTCAAGATCTTCCTGCTGCCGATTAGAAACCTAATTCACTGGAACTGGCCACTCACTGTATTATACAAAGGAAAAAAAGTCACAGGTCCTTCATGTTCTGAAGAGGGGGATGTGATAGTAGTGGTCATCCTCGGTCAGAAGAGAAATCTCATTCCATTCCCTTCGGTATTCATCTGGATAGTTTACTTGAAATTCCTCAGTATTAAACCTATGCAGTCTGTAAACTCTTATCTTTACTTCAAGTAAATATCCAAGAAGAAACAGATCAACCTAAAGATGAAAGAAGTCTGTAAGACATTTA
The DNA here is from genome assembly GCF_017639655.2 of Falco naumanni. Lineage (NCBI taxonomy): Eukaryota > Metazoa > Chordata > Aves > Falconiformes > Falconidae > Falco > Falco naumanni. Next base: position 110,156,395 of record NC_054056.1, on the reverse strand, counting down.
TTTCTAGACTTAGAAAACTAAACCAAGATAACCCAAGTTAAGGCAAGTCATCTGGCTTCAAAACAGTAGACAAGGAATAAAAGGGGCCCTTCTGTAAGTGGAGTAAGAAAATTAAAAGTTTGAGGGTATTCTCCATGTCCCAGCAGTCCTCCCACTGCTCTTTTGCATGTAGCGGATATTCTGGTTAATGCCTGACACGCTGGAAACATCCCTCCTCCACCTGACAGACTACATAACCTGCTCCCAAAGCCAGACCATGCAGGTCAGCGGGGAGCAGGAAAGGACTAGCTATTGTTAAAAGATTGATACACCTTGAACAATGGGAAGCCTGCCACCCTGCGATCACTTGCAACGTGAGGGAACATAATAGGTAAAAGGAAAAATATTTCCTTGTATGACATGCATACAAAACCGGAGAACTGGCGTCTTCATTGATGTTTCTTGCAAAGGATTGCTTAACCTGGAAGAATGCTTTGGAAAAAGCTCATATCCTTGAGCATAGCCAGGCAGAGCAGAACTTGTCCAGTTATAATCAAACTGCTTCTGAAGGTGACTGCAACATGTAACAGTTGACTTGATAATTCAAATTGATTATGAAAAATAATTTCACGTATTGGAAAGTGAAACTGTTTACAGCGTGGAAGTGTGGAGTTTAGATGTCAGTACTTAAATCCGCACTAAATAAAAAAAATATCTTAACATACCAAGGTGAACAGTTAGCAGACTTCTCATTATCTACTCTTAAAAGACATCAGATCTAATGGGAAACAAAGAGGGGGGAAAACCAGGGTGATGATAGAGGGTTTGGCATGGTGGAACAGCAAAAAAACATGTAAAACCTGCATAATCTAAAATTATTTTACATATAAAGGAATCATTGTTCTGAACTATGTCTCAGTGATAGCTTACAACATTTATTTCTGGCCCAGCAAGAAAACTGTCCACCCCATTTTACTCTACTACAGGTTTTTTCCTGGGAGATCAATGACTATCCTCAGTCCACTTCCCCACATCCCAAAGAAAAGAAATGGGCCAGCTACCATGGATGACGTATGATGTATTCATCTAATCGCATCAGAGATGGAGTAAGTTTTGAGATTTATTTTTCATTTATATCCTTACCTGGTCTAGGCAAATAGTGTCACCTATGGAGTTCAGATGATTCATCATGAAACTCAAAGGGTCGGACGAAGAATCACGAGCGAGGAGAAGGCTAAAAAGGTTGTGTGGGGGTTCTTCCCTGTTCTTCATCTGCTCATAGGCTTCAATAACTTCGTAGAGCATGATGAATTTTATGGCCTCGTATAGTTTGTGTTCCTTGCTCTCATCAGAAAAGAGTGTATTACACATGTTTCCTCTTTCTTCAGGATCTTTAGTAGCAATTATTTCAGTCCACTGGAAAGCACACGGAAGAGTATTAGTCAAATTATAAAGAATTCTATTTAATATAAAATATTCCAATACAGGAAGAATTGCCAGTCTGTAATATACCATTATTGTGGCCAAATGATGGTGCAAATAAGCAAGTGGCTCTTTCAGATCCACAGCGAAATTTGAAGCCTTATACATTTCGGTTTCCACTAATCCAGTTGAACCTATCTGCCACAGACAGCTCCAAGCATCTGGATGCTAATGATAGTCTAGGAGAAAGCAAATACAATTCCCCTACACAAAAGCCACCCACCACCACTATAGAGAAAACAGGTATCGTTGCTGGTAAAGAGTCTAAAAGGAGTGTAACCACCAAAAGGACCCCAGAAAGTTACAGGAAATCTCTGTAGCATCAGGCATACACACTAAGCCATAAACAAATGTTAGATTAAGTGATGACTCCTGACCTATTTTTAACTTACAGCTTCCAACATTTAGTGATTTTCCTCTATAGTACCTTTTACATTAAAGTTGTCCTAGCCTGAATTCTTTAGATGCTGAGACCAATTCAGAAGCGTGTCAATTAAAAGGAACCTATACAAACTGGACAAGCCAGAATGGTATTATGAACGGTGCACATTTGTATGTCTTCGGTGTGCTCTGCTTCGTGATGTCAAGGTAAGATGGCTTTAACCCCACCCAGCAACTAAGGACCACTAAGTACCAAAACCGAGAGGCTTTTTGGACCACCATAAGAGATGATGCTCAATAACTGGGATTGAAGTGAATTTCAGTTAATGCTGTGCTTGTAACATTTGTATGTTGAAGTGGCCATAAACTGTGAATTTCAATTAAAAAAAATTTTCAAAAATCTAACCTACCCATGAACATTAAATTGAGAAACAGATTCCCCCATCTCCTCATGCGTTCCTGAAGATTTTCCTTACAGGTTAAAAATGAGACCAAGCTGATGAACCACTAACGTCCCTTTGCTAGGGGACCTCTAATACCTAAGTGAAAAACCTGTCCTAAGTGTAAAGCACCTATTAACCAACACAGCCCAGGCACAACAGCATCGGCAAGCAGCAGCCCACAAGGTGACAACGGAGCTGGGAAAGGCCACAGACAACCCTGTTAGGAAAATAGGCAAAAATCCATCTCACTGGTCAAACAGCATCTTTATAAAAATAAAATGAAGTTGGGAGCTACACCTCATGCCTGGTAACAGCATAATGCATCCTGCAGCTACTCTGCAACAATTTGCTAATTGTATGATTTGTTCACCGTGCTGACCTGAAACAGTTTTCCATACAAGCATTCAGTGCAAACGCTTCATGCGAAGGGACTAACATCAACTTAAAAAGAACTACAAGTGGAAAGCTGAACAACCCAACACTGGCAAATGTAAAGAGCGACCAGAACAACACGATAAACTGCACAAGTGAACCACCAGGCACATCTCAAGCAGACAGGCAGTGGCCACCGTGGCACAGCAAGAGTGCAGGCAAGGGACAAGGAACAGATCTCTGGTTTAATTCCCTTTTTTTATTACTAATGCTTTGTTTCTAGAGCTAAATAGATCTGTTTGTGGTTTGTTGTTTTTCCTTAAGTCACAATTATCATCACTGATAACAGCGTTTAAAAATACAGAGTTGTGGTTCGTATGCACAGGGACACGTAAAAGGAACTAGCTTAAATGTTTACCAGTAAAATAAGCTGTTGTGACTGTAGTTAAGACAACCCAGAACCACAGTGTATTGTAGAATTCAAAAGGTCAGTTTAAGATCTGATATGCTGCAGAGAAGCGTTTCAACTTAATTAGCCCAAACCCCGGAGTCCAGCAAATACCAGTATTCACTTGATGGCTGTGACCCTCAGAGGAGCGCAAAGAAGGTGCAAGGTCTTCTCAGGCTGATTTTTTTATCTCTGTTTCAGTAGGCTTTGGGGCTACTAAAACTCCCCAAGTTTTAAATACATAAGTAAGAAATATTCCTGGTTGGGAATGCAGGCAATCTGGCTATGCTGAGCAGATGGGGGCAGTGAGGCCGATAGGTCTTTGTAATCAAGTGCTTCAGCTTACAGAGAGAAATTATAGTACAACTGGATAAATAAAACATTTCACAAAGATGGGAGCAAAGGAAAGACAACAGAAGAAAACGCACTGTTCCTTTGTTCCCTCCCATATGGGGAGGGAATGCAGGAGGATTTCATACCGCACGTTGTTATTTTTGACCAAAATTTTGAGATACTGCAGGAGCCACTTGACGGCAAGGGCAACTAGTCACACAGTAACAGCTGCGGGGAGGATGGCCTCCCTAACTTGCAGGGGGATCCCGAGTACTTAGCCTAGTGGATCCCCGGACGCTGGATTCCCCTGCAGGAGAGCTGATGACCTTCTCAGCAGCTCAGCTCTCTGAACCCAGGAGGAAGGCTGACTGTCATAGACATACGTAACCAGGAGCAGTTCCCTAACTCTGCCTCAACCCACTTCTCAGTGCTTTTATTCCTCCCAACCATTTCCTCGATACTCACATTTGTCTTTAACGTCTCCATACATTTGCGCAATTTACCAAAGGCATTGGGACCCGTGTACCTTTCTGGCCCAAAACTGTATTGCTGAATCCAGTTGCAACCTTGAGAATACAAAAGCTTTTCAGGGAGCTGGGAGGGGGAAAAAAAGTAAATAATGCTAATCAAAACCATCATAACCGTAACAAGAAGTAGAATATAAAGTTATATACACTTGTCTACATATTTAATTTACAATGTGGTTCTAGCCTCTGGTTGTACAGTTCAAACAACAACAAAAAGATGGGCCTCAGAACAACTTAAATGTTAAGAAGGAGGCTTCGTTTGACTGCCAAGTCTGTAAGAAAATAAAAGAGGGCCAGCCAAAAAAGATGAAAATACGCTCTCAGCAAAATATATAATCCACACCCTGGAAAAGCTGGATACATCTGCACTCGGTGAGGTACTCGGGATCAGAGACACCTCCCGCAGCTCACACACATGTCCCTACAGGCAGCCACAGCTCCACAGCTCCTCACCGATCCCTCCTGCCAGAGCTCCTGCAGCTCAGGGCAGGATTCCTGCTGCTCCAGCAGCACACTCAGCAGCTCCCAAGTGAGCCACTGGACTTTGCACAGATGCGGACGAAGAGGATTCAAATACCCTTTTGTGTTAAGGGAGTGACATCTAGCAGAGCAGCAGTAACATTTGTCCATCCACTTTATTTTTTTACCACTTAAGACACATGTTCACATGGGTATGTTTAGATCTGGGACACTTTTTCAATTAAGTATAGTTCAAAGAGTTTAAAAAAAACTTCTCTTTAAATTCTGATAGTGATTCTCCTCTACTTCCATAGCAGACACGTCAGCGTTCACATGGAACAAAGCTTCCATCTGCAGTGCAGGGTTATCTGAATCATGTTCATTCAGGAAATTAGTTTTACCTTCAATATATCTCTCTCTTTCATCCATGACGGAAAAGGAATGCCTTGGCTGAATACCTGAAAAAGCACCGCTCTTAGTACACAATAGTTGTCTCTCCTGACCTGTCGCAGGTATTTGATATGACAGCTCCAAAACAATTCTTCATATGCCTAGAAAAAGACCAAAAAAAAAAAAAAAAAAAAGCTATAAAAATTTTAAATCTTGGATAAAACCCATGTTGACTGGAGTCCAGTTCCAAACTACTCATAAGAGCAAGCTAGGGGAATGAGAGAGTATATTTGTAAGTTTTGCAGGCATAAAAATGTTCCAACACCATGTTTTTTTGGTAAACACCTTGAACTGGCACTGGCCCTTTAAGAGTGATCCGGAACTCTCTCCAAACCCAGCAACTTGCCTCAGTCTCTACGCTGCTGCTAGTGTAAACATTCACATGGTCAACCAAATCAGAGCAGGTCAGTGAAGGCTTCTTTGCCATAATAGTTTTAACACCAGCCGCTTCACAATTTTTGCTGATATATGGGATGGAGCAGCAGAAGGGCAGAAACTGGCATCTGGAGAAAATTCCTTTGGGCAAAACCATCTCCTTACACTGACCTGAATCCATTGTGCAACAGTGACCTGAGACTGAGCAGATCTGGCAGCCCTGTGCTGAAGCCGGTGGCCCTTCTTCCAGCTTTACGCTCCTTGTACTCCCTCTGCATTACCTCTGGCTCTCATCTGGGCCCTTGCTGAGCCAATTCAGAGCAATAAACTGGCAGGAACGAGAGGACCCTGCAGTTCCACAGGCTGCTGCACCAGTCTCACAGTTTGCTTCCTGAAGGGGGCAGGAACATGGTCTCAATCCCTGGTCCTCTTTCATCTCTGTTGCTTCCCGGCCCCATCCCAACACCACTTCTCAGCTGCAGTCTCCCCTACTCTTACTTTGCCCTGGCTGTGATAGTAAGCCTACTGAATCCATCCTGCTGGGAGAGTGTCCTGCTGCTTCAGCAAGTTCAGGCGGCTTAGAGAAGGTCCTTTCAGGATGACCTCATCATCATCTCGGTGAACAACATCCAACAGAAGACGTAAGAGCCAGCACATAAGAAGGAGAAGGAATGCTTAGCTAGAATGAGGTGAGAAAAAGGGAGCAGGACAAGCAAGGGACTGCCCCTTTTGGGCAGGTTAGGCTGGTTCTGGATCTCACAAGACTTCATCCTAGAATGTTCTTCTTGCCTGTGACCACTTCTACCTGATATAACCAGCCATACAGTGGCTGCTCTATGTAAAGGAAACTCTTCTTCAGGTCTGATCATCTGGAAGGCTCATGGATTTTCTGAAAGGCTTGCTGCCCAGTAAGTGTTTGCAAATTTATTAAAAGTTTTGCTATCTTTTGTTACTTGCTCCTCCAAATCACTTTTGGCCTTACTGTGTTGCTCTGTGCACTTTCGGCATTGCTGCATTTCTGTATTTAACATGACAAAGTTGGATCTTTTCTCTGTTCACCATTTGGACACAACTCCAGCTTTTTGAAAAATACGTTCTTTTTTCTCATAACTCCCTTATGCTGCTGTTCAGCATTACGAGCTTCCTTCTACCCTTTCTTAAATCCTTCTTGGTATGTATTTGCTCTGTGATTCCAGTACCATGACCAAAGCTATATGTATGTCAAACAAGCTGACTGTAAATACTCGTCTCTTAGCTTTTAGCTTCTTCCTAATGTATTTCCTTGTTTTTACGTAGTGTCCCTTTCTGAAGGTGGATGCAATTGTAATAATTTTTTTTTGCTTTGTTGTTCTTGCAAGGATGTTGAATGAAAATATGTGCCATCGCCTGTTCCAGAGAACAACAGAAATTAGAAAGCAACATTTTGAGGCAGAACTTGCACACTACTCAGGACCGAGGTAAGGGTTACTTCCTTTCTTGAAGGCTCTCTGAAAAGCTGATCGATGAAACAGGCATTGGCACCACCTGGAAGTTCAACCCCATGGCTGTTCCCAGTGCAGATGGCTAGCTGGTGTCTCTCATTACTACTGCGTATCTTGTCCCCTCTGCTTTTTTGATCTCTCTCTGCTTATCATGGACAGTGTTTCCATCATCATCTGATAATCAGAAATACAGACCTGATGCTGCATTCGTCCTGTGTCGGTCTGAAATGCCACACCATGAGGATGCTAGGATATAATGTCACATATTATATAAGATTAGCTGATTAACTGGATTTGAGTCTAAGCTTGCTTCAACATCTCTACATTGCTAAACCTATTTTAGGTACAAGTTTTATGGGAAAAGTAAAGGTCCAGGCCACGGTGTTTGAGCCTACCTTGGTGATTAAGGCTGACCATAGCTGAAAGAGAGCCATAAATCACATGTTGCTCCTGGAGGCCCATCCCTATCACAAGTTTGGATACCGTAGTGCTGTTTGAACTCCAAGCATGTGGTCAGGGCCCCTGGGAGGGCACCGCTGCTCCCGCCACGCCTCGTGCCACGCTGCCTTCATGAACGGCCACCAAGATATAGCTGCCAACAGCCCACTGCATGTGCACTAACAACGGCAGCTGCCATTGCTGCCTATCAAGTGTAAGCACGTACACACAATGTACACAACTGAAATACATGTCGGTGAGCTGACAGAGAACGGTGTATCTTGCCACAGTAGACCATGCATGAATTTAGGAGGTCCTTGGCTCACAAGTTCAGTTATCTATGACCCAAAGCCTGTTTTTTTGCTGCACAACTCTTGTCACCTTGACTTACAGTTATGAAGAAAACTCACTAAGCTGCAAGAAACTATTTCAGGTAAAATGATGTACGGTAAGAGAAATAAAAACCCAGGGAGAAGTATAATTATTGTTTATTTATAATAATAAATATTATTATTTAATCATATTTATTATTATTTATCTTCAAGCTAGCAGCTTGAAGATAAAAGAGGAAAACAAATTTTTACAAAAAACAACACAGAAGAACTTACATGGGAAGGCACAAAAACCATAGAAGGAAGAAGAAGAAAAAAGAGAATCAGAAAAGAGCAGCACTGAGGATTAGCTGATGCCCGCAAGCAGCAGAGGCTGCCACCTCCGCACAGAGCCCAGGGCTGCCTCCAGCCACCCCTCAGCAGCTGCTTGGGGTGCTGAGGACAACGAGAACATTAACTGTGAGATGAGCAGCTTGTTAGTCCTAGCTATGTGTGGTGTGAGGCAGCAGGAACTGCCAGGTGCAGTTAAGTTGCGCGCGTCCTGCTTGCAGCAGTGGCAGACGCCTCAGAAGGGCACCAGCCTGGGAGCACCACGGCTGCGCTGCGCGGCCAGGGCCACAGAGCTGGAGCAGAGGGACACTGTGCAAAGGCAGGGATGGCCGCATCCAGCACGCCACCTCCTCGCCTGCTGAGCACCACCGAACCTGGCACAGGTCAGATGGGAGCTCCTGCCCTACCCTGCAGCTGATGCAGCCGGGCAGGGAGTCGCAGCGGGGAGGCTGCCAGGCACTGGCTGCTGTCCCATGGACCTCCAGAGCCTGGAAGAGAAATGGCTGTGGTGTTTCATTCCCCCCTGAAATGAGAGTTTTTACCTTAAATCGAAGGCCGGCCAAGAGACTGCACCTAAGACCAAGTTATTGGGGCTGTAGCACTGAGGATTATTTTTCCTGTTAAAGCTGCTGCGTGGGTCATGGGTGGTCCAGAGGGGAATTTGGAGAAGATGCAAGATGCAAAATCTGATCTACATTTTGACCCGCTCTGCTACAGCCTTTATTTAGACGCAAAGTGTCCCTTTTGCTCTTCATCTGACAGGCTCTGCTCACTGGGCTGCTCGAACTGGCAGTGCTATTCCTTTCCCAGGCACTACTTTCCCCCCATCCTCATGCAGAGATTAAAATTTAACTCTTACCTCCCTCATGTGTTTGGCCTGCTTTGTTTCTCCATTCCATTCTCTCGCACTGTAACCAAGTAGATCAACTTCTGTCAGCACACTGAGATTCCCTAAATTGACATTAATTTACAGATTAGTTACCTTCTGCTGTTCTGCATCTAAAGGGTACTTGTGGTGGGGAAGTGGAGGGGATTAATGGATATGGAATGACAACGAAAAGCTTACTTATGAGTTTTCTCTGAAGGTAGTTGCTCCACCTGAAATCCGAACGATAAAACAGGTGTCAGTGAGGAGCTGTCAAAGGTCAGTATTTGCTCAAATAAGCCACACTGTGGAAGATTCAAGCCTGCACAGTAAAAACCTACCGTTTCAGTAGCTGTGCTAAAAAACTGTACAGCCTTCTGCAATACCAAAGAACAGCAATGAGGAAAGACATGCTTAGCATTAGCTTCACTTTCACTTTTTGCCACACGAGACACAAGGATTGCTTGGTAGCTGTTGTCCAGGACTGCACCTCATGCCTTCCTAAAACAGGGATAAAAAGAGGGGGAAAAAAATCTCGTCACTGTTTTGCAATACTTCTATTTGTTTTCTTACAAAAAGAACGTTCAAGAACAATACCACTCCAAATGAAACACCAAACATGAAATGTAAAAGGCAAGTATATTTTTATATAATTCATAAATATCCTGTATATGATATACTTAGTTTTTCAAGTTTCTAGGGGACCTGTCCCGTCATTAAGTCAAGGTTTTAAAGACCAGGGGTTCCTGGGAGTTCTGGTCTACAAATGGGCCATATGAGGCAGCATTAGCCAACTAAGCATCATATGACTACCCAGGGAATTAAAGGAACGCTCCTGCCTCAATTTGGGCAGGTTTAGGGTCAATTTAAAACTCTGAAGAAAGCTCAGGAGATCACCACAAAGAGGGTGCGCTCTACTGTTCTTCGCAGACATAAACCAGGACACATTTCTGACACTCTCTTGGCATTACAGGCAGGGTTAGGGAAGGGTCTGGTTGTCTTTTGTTGATAACAAAACCTAGAATTCAGAGAGGGCCTCGAGACTAAACAGTTGACAAAGGCAGTATCCGCTCCCTAAGTGAAAAATTTATCTTCTGGCTGAAAGTTGAGTAAAGGAAATGCCCAGAGTTTATGATCAACAGCTGCTCTATTCTTATTTATTCATTTAGTACAAAACTTCAAGAGAACCCAACTTTTTATAAAGGCATCCCAGAGAAGGCTGAAAAGATCCTCCTCCAGAGACTCCACAAAGGGAATTACTCATTCAGCATATTTTTATGTCAACTGAACTTCTGCCCCTCCTCGCTTCAACAGGAAATTTAAGAGGGGCTTAAGTTTTCCAAGGAAGTTAAGTCCATGCACCGTGGACAACTACCCAGTTGAAGAGTTACATATGAATCCCATCCTTGGGAATGAGATAAACAGCTACGCACACATTTTTACAAGCACTGCTGGATATACAAGAGTACTGTTGAGTTTCGCCTTTTCCACTATTCTGTTGTTTGAAGAAGTTTTATTACAGGATGTCACATACAAGTTGTCCGGAGACAAGACCCGGACTTCATATCTCCCACGAGCAAAAGGCAGGTTAAGAGCTGTGGATGAGAAGGTGCTCGTAAACTTCAAAGAGGTAACCAGAGAAGCTTTTGGAGTGCTAGTTCCAATTCACACAAAACCCGTATGCTCTGAACATTCAAGATGATGGGCAGGTCTTCTGTTAGCTTCTACTTGTCGGCTGCACTAACATGTGTGTACCTGGCACGACTGGGGGTTATACCTGCCCATGCTGAGCAGGAAAAAGCAAGACATGCATTCATGCACAGCCAAAAAGACTAAAAATCTGAAGCTTCAGGAAATGATTATTACAGATGCCAAGTAAGAAACAGCAAAACAGCAGCTGTAAAGTTTGAAAATGGCATAGCTCATGGAAACACCGGGACACTCCCACTTAACAGCACATGCTCACACACTTACTGCTGATGGACACCAACAGGCACGTTCTCAGTAAGCACCCAAATTGCTACCTAGAGAACAACAACTCAGAATTAGTAACAAGATGACGGTCCTGGCAGAACGAAGCCACCAGTTTTTTCTCTCTCTTCTTTAGGATAAAGGCATTAGCATTGGAAAAATCTCAGTAGACTGTAAATAACTGAACCTTCTGCTAACTAGAATGGAACCTGAAGGCTTACAAATATTGTCCAGGCCATGGATATTTGGGTTATGATATTGCAGGTATTTTGGATTTATCTTGTCGTGCTGTTGTACCGAAACTAACGATGATTGAAATGAATTTTGTTAACAGCAATTTAAACATACAGTATCAAAAGGAAGATGCAGCTGACTTTCACTTAATTACCTAAAATGACTGTATGGCCCCTCTTTAGATTTTGAACAAACTGGGACTATAAAAAGTGAGAGCTGGTCCATCTATTAAAATGACATACTTTGCTTTATGGGGCACCAGAAATACATGTGAATGCAAAATTTCTTCCTTGACCCCTTTTACAGGCAAAAAGATGGGAGGTCTGCATCAGCTTTTAAATTGCATCAAGCAATCTTTTGAAAAAGCTTTTGATGGTATTAATCCTGACTCCCTGCAACAATTAATTAACAATTAATGCAACAAACCCTCTCTCAAGACATACAGTTAACAGGTGCATGAGCCACTGTTCTTCAAGGAGTGCTGGGAGGCACTGTCTTACTGATTTCAGTCAAAAACACAAACCTGTGTCAGAGAACATGAGATAACCAAATATTGTCCACCTATTTTTATTTAATAAGAGGGATTTATAAATATGTATTTCCCCAATAAAAAGCCTAACGGAAGATGGGGAGACCTGAAAACAAGTGATTTTGAGTATTTTTGCTACACTTGTATTACAGCATACCCAGGACCTCATAAACTTTCCCTCCCATCATGGGAAAGCTGCTGTTCAAACAGCACTTTGTGATTCAGTAACTACTTTCAGTGCTTATGTCACGCTTAGAAATGTAATTACATTTTTTTTTATTCAAGTAAATGACATTTAGAAGTGGCAGCTGGATCGCAAAACGCTGCTGGTAAAAACACATCACGAACAAGACATGAATAAGAGAAGGCGGCAGTTTAAAATAGATCCTTCCACCCCCTCTCTGTCCCCTCCAAAACTGTTCAGAAACCAAAAAGCAATTATGTTAATAACACACTGGTGGGGGGAGTAAAATAAGCCCACAGATTTTTAAACCCAATCTGTTCCCTGGGACACGGAGACGATTTTTGCTGTTCCTCAGGAGACAGTGGCAACCCATTGGTGCTGCAACCAGCTGCTGGGCTCACAGCTGTTTGAGGACTGTCTGCGAGCATCCCCGTGAGGACAGGGAGGCCTGACCCTTCTCCCATGCAGGGGAACAGAGCCCTGGGACTTATAAGACAACTCCTAGCAGAAATCGGGATGAACAGAGGTTGAACAGCGCTGAAGTAGGAGCTGGTAGCAGTGTTTACCTTGCAATGCAGGTAGGACACGGCATTTCCTTTTCGTGCCACATCAACTTCCTCCTAGTGCCAAAACCTGAAGGTTTTACCCCCCTGCAAAGTCAGCAGGAGACAGGCAGAAGAAAACCAAACAAAAAAACAACCAAAAAGGCCAGAAAGAAAAGATGAGTAAGAGACATCTGCAACATCTGCTTCTTTCACGAGTAACTCAAGAAAAGTCTCTAAAGGATTAGCTCCACATCTGACAGCCTCACAGCCTGTTGGAGGCTGCCACCTTAAAAACGTGTAACTGATGTACAAATGTAAGAAGAGATCAGCCTGGGAGGCAGCACGCAGCACTGTACGCAGTGCTGAAGCACAATGCAATATTCCAGCGTGTCTGATGGCACCTTCACCCTTTTACTTTTTTCCTCCCTCCTTGTAACAAGGCCATCGACGGAGTGTCTTTCAAAATTAAAACCTGACTTTGTGACTTCTGTTCAGGACACTTCTCTTCACCGTCTTTTTGGCACTGACAGCAGGACATGGTACTTGTTACCATAAAGTGGCCGAGTTTGATACTGTTGTCACACACCACTAGGTTCCCAGTTCTTAAAAAGCAGGTATCCCCTCCTTCAAAGAGGGAGACAGAATTTGGGATCCCTCCGTTCCAAACCTTCTGCTGCCCACCTGTACACCTCCTCCTCCCTCCTCTCCTGGACCCAGAGCTATAGGGAGAGAGGCCCCTCAACTGAGCAATGCAAACCTTAGCACGGAGGTCCAAGTCTGCCTGCACCCAGTGTGTGCCTGCAGAGCTGTCCTCACAGCTGCACATCACTTTTTCTTCCAGACCACGTACTATAGGTTACCAAGGCATGTTACAGAATAGGCCAAGTCCCTCTTCTAAGGGAAAACAAGGAGATTTAGCCTTACAGAGCCGGCATCAGTGTAATGCACACGTGGGCCCATACACCTCAACTGACTGAGCCAAAGAGACACAAAGAGCCATGAATTATACAAATTCAATACCTACAACAGATTACACTCCATAACAGCTTAGAAGAGAGAAAGATGCCTTTTTAAGTAGTGCCAAGTGATTACAAAGGTTTTTATTTCCCAGTTTATTATCAGTGCCACACCAAAAAAAATGAAAAACTACCGAAAACAGAACAGATCAAACACACACCAAGATACGTGGGAAGCACTGCTTGATTCAATAACTACTTCATCACAAAACCCTTCCTTTAGAGAGCAAAGCAATGTCAACTTGTTAACCAAACCTTCACCTGTTCTAACATAACAACCAGAGATGAGGATGTCTCCTTGGTATAAGAAGAAAAAAGAGAATTATTTACAGGCAAAGATGGTAATCATCAGTGACTTATCAACACTTCAGCCATGTCTGCTGATCAGATCTTAACTTCTACTAAAAAAAACAACAAAACAAAATCCCAGCCCCAAACTGTAACCAGAATCGTGCAATTACCTAGAAAACGAAAGAGCTTTGGTAGCACTGAGGCCCATCACTTGCAAGAAAAGCTTTATTTACACAGCTGTCCTGTGCAGGGAGTCCCAAGTGCTCTCTCAGCCCTTGTCCTTTTGCTTTCAGCAAAACACACAGTAGAAAGGCTGGCAGCCTTCGTTGGACTCCCTGATCGTCAACAGGACCCAAAGGGCTGGTGTTAATGTATCCTACTCTGTAGCAACAAGCATAATGTGTTCTTACCTAGCATGTGATTATAAAAAAATACACCGTTAAGAGTTACCGTTAAAAAACCAATTTCATCTATATAATCAAGCTATTAATACATGCCCTAGACCGCACATACTGTTTCCCTCTCTCCAAATGTCTACTAGAAGAAAAGGAAAGTTCAGTTCTTGATCTCCTGTATAATTCAGCTTCCATTTTAAGGCACAGGGTGCCAGGACTTCCAGATGAAAAAAGCTCAGCTACACTTCCATTTATGTAAGAAAAAATGAGAAGCCTTCAGAGAATTTACAGTCCAGAGCAATACATGAAAAGCATTTCATGCCACAAAAAGCAAGTATCTCCTTAAAGCTCTTATTGCTAAGTGTGAATAAAAAAGGAGAAAAAAAATAAAATAAACCCCTTTTAAAGAAGGAGCCTCTGAAATTCCTGCTACTGTAATTTTTTTTTAATGTGGAAAAAAATCCATCCTCATTCAGAATTGCTATTTAATGCCTTGTACACTTCAAATAGAATTTACGTAAATGCACTGAATTGTTATTTGACAGAAGCCCACGCTTAGGATTCTTATGCCTGCTGCTGAGCTGCATGTTGAGTCATCCCTAATGCCGCTCATGTTTGCTTCTGATTTATCTATTTGCAAACACAACTTTAAAAATGCCTTTTTTTATACATACATACATATATATATATAAAAATTTTTTCCTATGCTGAATCCAAACTGACAGAGTAAAGAAAGCATCTTCCGCCTGAACATCCTCTTATACTTAAGTTTAACGGATAGGCTAAGTGGTATAAATAACGGGATTTTCTGTTGGTTTGTCTATGTAATCGAAGCTTTGGTTATGGGGGAAAAAAAAGGTGAAGTCTTACTTCGCAGTAAGAATTACTTTCCTCCTTCTTTTTTAAAATTTGGTTTGACACACAGTGCAAGACTTGTACGCGCAGCCCAGCGCTCTAAGGATGCACAGTCATTAGGCACTAATGAGGCTGGGTGGTACCACAGGAGGCATCCCTCCCGGTCTCTGCAGGCAGAGGTCCAGCAGCAGCAGCTGCCCCCTCCCCTGGGCTGCCCGGCCGGACCTGCCTGGATGCACACCCAGCCCCCTGCAGCGCAGGGTCACTGCCACCCCTGGCGAGCAGGGCCTTCTCGCACCTGCCACCCGTTGCCCCAAAGGAAGGGACTGGTGGGACCTGCAACTCCAGCGTGACCCACCGCAGTGGCCGCCACATCAGCACCAGGGGAGGGGTGCAAGTGGCAAAGCAGAGGAGCCCCCCAGCTGCACACGAAGAGGGGTGAAAAACACCTCGATTGAGGAAGAAGGAATGTCAATGGAAACCCACATGGAAAAGATCTCTATGCGAGCAGCATAGAGGAAACCAAGCTGCTTATCGGACTCCACCAGCAGTGCTCCCGGGACAACACATCCGCTGGACAGCCCCGGGGGACTCCCCAACCCCTCGGAGGTCACCAGCTGGCTCATTCCTAAACAGCTGTTTGACACCTTGAGGCACCCTTCACTGAAACGCTGCAGCCCAGAGGAGAAAGCAAGAAGTGCCAGTCAGCTTGGTGGGCATGCGCTGCAGGACAGCCCAAGTTTCTACCTGTTGATGAAGAGGCATCCCAAGTGATAGCCAGGAAAACAGCAGCATCAAGTAATCCAAGAAAAGCAAAAAAAGTATCAACTCATCTGAGCTTATCTACTGCCTAGGCAGTTATCAGTCGCAGCTGTTAATTCTTACAGGCGGTGCGTACATCTGCCATCAGGTAAAGACACAGCTGGGAAAGCCAGCCAGCATCCCCACCTCTGTGCAGGGCCCGACTGCTGCACCCGCATGACACAGATTTTATGTCACTCTTCAGACTGCAGCCCTCTCCAAAAGTGCACCAGACCGTGTGCAGGCCATGCAGAGCTGTGCATTCTTCATATGGATCAATAATCACATATAATTTATGATTAATAATCTCAAATGATTCACATCTGGTGGTGCATCAGATCAAAAAGCCTGTGCTTTCCTGCTAGGTATGTGCATAGATATTCCAGCTGTGTTATTTGTTTACTTGGGAGTTTTACTTGTCTCTCTCCCTCTTTCCAAGACAGATTTGAGGCAGAAGGGAAAGGCAACAGAAAGCAAAATATCAAAGCCATCACTCTGAAAGTGTCTGGTATTTCTTGCCCCCACCTCTCAACGTCCAGCCTGATGAAAGTCAAAACTTCAGCTTTGTTCTGCAGAGTTAATGCTATTAGTATGGATGCAGCTGGGGTGTTTAAACCCTGCTCTCCCCATCTTTTAAAGGGCAGCAGTTTCAAACTGGCATGTTTTTAGCTCACGCACATAGGATTCCTCTCCCCTTTTTTAAACACAGTGTTGCCAGGCACTTCTTGCCTAAAATCTTAAGCAAAAAAAAAAAAAAAACAACAAAAACAAACAAAACATGTTGGAAAGAAAAACTGACTGCATCAAGGTAACTTAATTTTCAGTTACTATCGCTCAGTGTAATAACAAAGTCATAGCTAGTACAAACATTTCAAAAAAAATTTGATTCAAGAACCCAGAATATTCTGTGTGGAAGATCTCTGCTTGTAAAAACACATTATTGTTATTATTACTGCTAATTCACGTCGGGTATTTTACAGACATTTGGATGCCAAGAGAAGCTTCAAGCAAAGCACTCCAGACATCGGTCACAGAGACCGAGAGACCAGGGTTCCCCGGCACCTCTGCATTAGCAAAAACTGCCTAAAAACTGGACAGTTACACGGCAAGGTCTACACAAAACAAAAATTAGGCAGCCCTGTAAAATATGGTTAAGTGTGACCCTGCATATCAAGCTCTCCTTGAGGGGCTGCCACTTGGCAGAGGCACAACTTACTGTCACTTGTACACTAAGAAAATGAAATACACAGTACCGGACAGTTTCTAACCTTGGAACCTGGCAGCGTCATTTTTAACTATCTGCAATGCTATGACATCCTCGTTTTTACGATCTCAACCTTTGGCAAGCATGTCACATCTGAAATTCAGGCACAGGAAGTGACATGAAATGAAACCAGAG
The DNA here is from genome assembly GCF_017639655.2 of Falco naumanni. NCBI lineage: Eukaryota > Metazoa > Chordata > Aves > Falconiformes > Falconidae > Falco > Falco naumanni. The sequence continues at coordinate 110,139,480 of NC_054056.1, read as the reverse complement.
CTGAAGGATGGCGAGCACACCTGCGGGTGGCTCCCAGACAAACGCAGCAGGCACACACACGGTGCGGAGCTGTGCTCAGCGCAAAACAGGGGGAAACCGGTAGGATGTCTCTTTGCCACACGGGCTGACCTGAAACTATTGACGTTCACAGAAAGACTGATTCTGCACCAAGTCGGCAATTAAAAACTTGCCAGCATTGCCCTGGTGGCGGCTGACCCGCAGGCAGTGCCAAGCACCTTGCCACGATGCTTCTCTGCCGCACAAACGCCAGGGCAAACTTGGTCACAGTCAAAGCCCCAGGTACACCACACCGTATCAAGGCACTACTTTGAAGCCAAGGTACACATTTCCCACTTCCATATCACCATTCACCCAACATGACCACCCCACCCTGGAAACATAAATGCTACACACTCAAAAATATCTGGAAAATCTCAGCAACATATTATGGACAAGGAATCTGAGGTGGGGTCTTGCCCGAGACCACATCTGGAGCTAACAACAAGACTAGAGACTGAGCATATACCGTCACACCATCCCGTATTTCTAGCCCTCCATCTCAACGTGGTGTGGCTCAACTGAACACAAACTCTTCTGCTCGGTACGGAGCCTTCTCCTCAGAGAAATGTTTGCCGAAAGAAATGCGTGGGCAGCACAAGCTGCCTTGCGAGCCACATCCCTCTACACGGGTACGTGGTGTAAGGGGCATCTATCTGCACTGGTGACATGGGGACAGGAACTAGACACACACCTCCTCTCTCTGTCAGGAGCCTCCAGCACCTCTGCACAGGCTACAGAGAAATTCCAAGCACTGGGGTCTGGATCCTGAGGATGCTAAAAATGTACAGTATCACTCCTGAGCATGAAAAAGTGGGGAAAAGCCACAAAGACGGAATAAAGCTGAAAAGAAACTGAAAGCTGCTGACTTAGAAATTTCTCAGAAAATTCATGAAGTAGCCTGCAGCAGTTCTGGAGCATTTTACATGTTTGCCTTCACTGGAGCCTCCTCCAGAAATGGACATCCTTATCTCTTTTTTTTCCTCAGTTACGCTGGGTCAAAACTTTGACCTCATTTTACACAACCAGGCCACCAATAGCCCAAACATGAGTAATACTGTTCATGGGGGGGAAAAAACCAAACTCCACGAAACCAAATCTTGTAATAGAGAAACACGCTCTCTAGAGCCCCAGAGCTGGTGCGAGATCCATAACTACAAACTCTGCTCTTAAAACTGTCATGGACCACTTCTACGTTGCGGTGGCTGAAGTACACAAGTCCTGGCAGTTGTCTTTCATGAAACACTGACATTTTAGTTGCTAAATAGCTATTTCTCTGTCCTTCTGAAAGGCACAACGTTGTTGTGTCTGATCCCCGGTGCTGCAACCATGCACAGAGGACCCAGTGTTTGCCATGCCGGGAATCCCAGCAAAAGAGCACAGTGGCAAAGCTGCCCATCACTGCTACGTGCCAGCACCACGCCAGCTGCATCAATCCAGGAGTGCAGAAAGGATGCTGTGTGTCCACCGTGCTCTCCCAAAGTAATTCAGGGTCACGTATCAGACTGCAACTCAGATGAGCATTTGATTTTAAGGAGCACTACAACTCCTTTAGACATCAGAATGCCTGAATAATAATGTCATTAGAATAGGACTAATACGGGCCAATGGTAATTTTTACAAAAATAATTTCACAGCCTGAAACAAGAGAAAATTAAGAAGCTCCTTAAGGTAAAGTTAATGCAATTCTGATCGCACCCACAAATGTAGTTATAAAAGTGCAATGAAAGCAGCATATTTATACAACCTTTTGACTCCTGAGCACTGTCTATTCCATTGTGTTTTCAAAACAACTAAATTAAAACCATACTCATCTCCCCTAACGTAGTTTGGCACTGTGATTCAGCTGAGCAGGGTCAGGGCATACAGCACAGAGGTATTTCTGAAATCTCAAACTCATTTGCCTGGGTAATCATGTAAAGGCAATCATTTTCACACATTAAGCTCAAGAAAAACTGCAGACATTACTAAAAAGCCCTTTAATGTTTGTTGTTACAGCCTCGGTAGATAGGATGTGAGGATTTAACCTGGAAGCTCTATCTGGGCAACAAGGTGAAGTGAAAGTCCTGATGCTGAATGGGAAATCCACACCTATCTCTATCTAGTCAGGCAGTCTAGTCCAAAAAGTTTAAAAAAATGAAAAAAAAAACTAATATCCCAATGACAAAAAAACTCAGAACTACAAAAATTAAATATTTTTTTCAGAATTCCAAATCCAAGTGCAGATACTTATCCATAAAAGCATTTGTATTTAATATGCTGACCAGCATTTTAACGCTGCTTTTGCCCTTCAAAATCAATTCTAACACCCTTCACCTAGTAGGATTTTTTATAGCTATGCAAAACTGCAGCTTTTCCTCTCACTGTATGGTGCTCCCCTCGATATCTAACTAAATTATCTGTCCAGCAGTAAAGAAATAGAATTCTTAAGAGAGCACACTTCAGTGACTACAAGGAAGTTCTCTGAGCCTTAAAATCAAAATGGGTCACTTCTTCCTGTTTCACACAATTTACCTCTTTTATTTCATCCCTTGCAGAAACTGGAGAGGTCCGAAAGACAGAAGTGGAAAAAACTGTACTTGCACTTATCAGCGATAGAGCAGTTAGCACCACACTAGCTTAAGACTCACCTAGCAAACACCACACAAACCGGTTTTTTTCTCCACTGCAGAAAATGAAAGTATAGCTGAATGCAATTGGTACAGCTCCTCCAAAGAACAGACCGGTTGGTTAGTATGAAAGGTGGTGCAAAAGGAGAGCTGGATCAGCAACCATCAAAGCAGAAATGTATCCTAAACTGTACAGCAGAAAAACAAGCTTGTAGGGCACGGTGTCTTCATGATAGCGTCATGATAAAAGACCACTTCACAGTGATGTATGAAATCATAGAATCATTTAGGTTGGAAAAAACCTTTAAGATCATCAAGTCCTACGATCAACCTAGCACTGCCAAGCCCACCACTTAACCGTGTCCCTAAGTGCCACATATAAACGTTTTTTTAAATACCTCCAGGGACAGTGACTCAACCGCCTCCCTGGGCAGCCTGTTCCAGTGCCTGACCACCATTTCCATGAAGAAATTTTTTCCCAGTATCCAACCTAAACCTCCCCTGATGCAACTTGAGGCTGTTTCCTCTCGTCCTGTCACTTGTTACTTGGGAGAAGAGGCCAACCCCCACCTGCCTACAACCTCCTGTCAGGGAGCTGTCGAGAGCAATAAGGTCCCCCCTGAGCCTCCTCTTCTCCAGGCTGAACATCCCCAGTTCCCTCAGCAGCTCCCCACAAGACTTGTGCTCCAGACCCTTCCCCAGCCCCGTTGCCCATCTCTGGACACGCTCCAGCGCCTCAGTGTCCCTCTTGCAGTGAGGGCCCCAAAACTGAACACAGTATTCGAGGTGCAGCCCCACCAGCGCTGAGTGCAGAGGACAATCCCTTCCCTTGTCCTGCTGGCCACACTGTCTCTGATACCAGCCAGGGTGCTGTTGGCCTCCTTGGCCACCTGGGCACTGCTGGCTCGTGCTCAGCCAGGCAAGGAGGTCAAGCAGGGGTGCCCGTACACCTTCCCGAATCACGCGCTGACCTCTAATCTCCTTTTCCCTAAGCCATCACCTTTCCGATAGGACCACAGGCCAGACTGCAGCACTTCGATTCAGATTCCACACAGAAAAACAAAACAACACCAAAACCAAAACCAACCAACAACAACAACAACAAAACAACAAACCCACGAAAAAAACACCGCCCCACCAAACAAAACCAGACCCAAACCAAACGCCCCCCCCCCCGAGCAGCAGCGACCCCCACCCGACGCACACACGGTGCCGCTCGACGCCCACCGCCCCCCCCCGTCCGCCGGGAGCGCGCCCAGCCCCGCAGCCCCCCAGGCAAGCCCAAACCCACCTCAAATACATCGACATCCCCCCCCCCCCCCCGGAGCTGCCAGCTGGTCCCGGCCCGGCCCCAGGTGGCCCGGCCCCGCGGCAGGTGCCTCCCGCCCGGCCCCGCGGGGGGGTCGCACCGAGGCGGCCCCGCCGCGGCAACCTTCGGGGCAGCTTTCCGGGCGTTGCCATTCCCGTAAACCTGCCCCAAAAAGAGTCAAGCGGAAAATACATTCAAAAATAAAGCAGCAACAAATAAACCCAAACGCCCCGCCGCGGGGACCCCTCCAGCCCGCCCCCCCCCCCCCCCCCCGCGCCTCACCCGCTCCGCCGCTCCCCGCCGGCGCCTCCCCGGCACCGAACCCCGGCTGCGGCCGCAGCGCCGGCACCGCCCGGGGCGGGGATCCCGCGGGGCCGCCCCCCGCCCGCGGCCCCCCGCTGCCCCGGCACGGCCCGAGGCCGCCCGGCTGCCCCCGGGGGGGGCGAGCCCGTGTCGGGGAGGAGGGCGAGGGGCTGTCCCCCATCTCCCGGCCTGCCCCCGGCCGCGGAAAGCAGCGGGGCTCTCCGTCGCCCCAGCTGTCCCCGCAGCTCCCGCGGCAGCCGGACACCGCCGCGCCGTGTCACGCGATGTTATTTTACATTTTACAGCAGCGGTACCCGTAATGCCATCAGCATCCGTCTGAAACCCAGCCATGAACCATAAGCGGAACCCGGTGACTTCGCGGTTGTTGGGGTCTGTCCCCGTCGTCGTCCCCCCCGCCCCCCCATCCCCTGTCCCCTGTGTCGTCGTCGTCGTCCCCCCCCCAGTTATTAAATGTTGATTTCCTCACACACTCCCTCATTAGCAAGATTAAATGCATTGATCCAAAAAGAAGTTCACCCTTACCGGGTACCTTCCCTTATAGCAGTCTTTCGGGTGTGATTTGTCCCAGCTGTAGGTAGAGAATTTGCATAGACTGGTGTAATTCCTTTTCTGGTTACACATTAAAGAAAAATTTTCTTCTACCTCCCTAGGGACTTTGCAGGAAAAACAGAAGGGAATTGTAATGGTCTGAACAAGTGACGCAGACTTAAATCTTTTTACAGAGTTACAAGCACTTTGCTCCAGCACAGAGCTAGGACAAACTTACAGCATTGGGTTTTGGTTGGTTTCGGTTTTTCATGGTTTGTTTGTTGTTTTGGTTTTTTTTCCCCAAAAAAATGTAAGATATCAAAATGGTTGGAGATAGAAAATCAACACTTTTCATAAAACAGTGAAGAGATTTGTACTGTCTGGCATGGGTATCAGATTGTTTCTCCGTCCATCTCAGTTAATCTGGGCAAGCAACAAAATAGACAGGAGCTGTTAAATACCCGTGTGCCCCGGTGTGCTGAGGTCTCACTTAGGGGCACTCACAGAATGTCACGAACACATTTATCCAAGGAAAAGAAAATCTGGGCTTATAAACCAGCTTTCTTCTTGCCTTGGCCAAACCACTGTCGGTGCTGCTTGATGGTTTAGCATTCCAGCCGACTCCAAATCCGCCTCTTTCTACCCTCTCTAACCTGTGTTAAGATTTTAGGATTTAATAGGTGATTTCCGTGTGCAGACAGACCTGGAAGTTAATGTTTATCTGGTTGCTGACTCATTAGAGAAGAGAGATGAAACACGCCTAGCACAAACACTGCAGGTCAACCCCTGTATCGGCGAGTCCTTCCCGCTTCCCCTCTCTGCCCTCTTCTCGCGGCATTTATTCAGCACCTCAGTGCAATCTACAGAGTAATACCCTGCGCCCTTCCGCACGGGCTCTTAGGGGGAATACGCCCTGCGACAATGAAGCAGAGAACACTTTCTCGAAACCTTGAGGTGTTTTTTTAACTAACACTGTCCATATGCCTTTTCCTCCTCCTTAAGCTCCTTCTGGACCTCTTCCCTGAGTAGGGAGAGGGAGAGCTCCCTCTACTACCTTTTGCCACTTGTAGGCTTCGGCAGGAGCATGTTGACTCTTCTCCTTGCAAGCTGCTGAGACGGGACAGCCTGTACCCACCTCCGTCCTCTGGAAGCCCCTCCTTGGCCTGGGATGCGGACAGCTCTGGTGGGATTGAGGCAGGTAACACGCAGGCCTCCTGCACTCTGTGTTGGACCGGTCAGGGTGTGCCATTCCTGTCAGCTGAATACGAGTTAGGATAATCCTAAGGAGAGCAAGCAAGGTCTAGGTCTGAGCTGGGCTCAACTGCAGAAAGGGGACTATCTGCTAACTGGAAGGCAGTTTCTGTTACAGACGGGGCAGAAGTAGAAACATGATGCTACTAGGGTTCAGAAAGCTTCAGAAAGTGCGAACTTCCCCAAAATATCTTGGAAATCCATATAGTGAGCTAGAGGAGGCCTTACTTAGAGTATGCGTTCAACGTTTCTGCAGAAGTTAATGTCTCCCCTTCTTCGCCTCTGAGTGGGCAGCACCTCTGTGGAGACAACAGGAGAGCTCCAGGGAGCTGAAGCTGGAAGCAGCCCGATTCTTTTCCTCTAGACTTTCTGGTCATGGCATTTTGCAGACTTTTGTGATGCTCAGACAAGGCTATGTGCTGACAGCAAACTTCTACTGTTAAGAATACTTACGATATTTCTTTCCCTTAGGAGAGCATTATGAACTTGCCTATAACGTGGACCTCCAGGATTTTCTGCAGGTCACGGCCTCTCCAAGCTGCTGGCATGACTGTGACTGCCTCCCTCTGCTTGTACCCACAGGAAACTGCATAGCAATTGCAGCAAAAGCTTATGCTGAAAACATTGCTAAGCAAGTGTGAAGACATAACTGTCTCTGTTTAAACCCACAAATGAGCAGAAGCAGCAACTGCTGTCTTCTTGCTCTCACTTGCAGGTGAGCAGCAGGATTATAACTACAGCCCAAAAGAATATAATTCAAAAGGAGTGCGAAAAAGCTCTGCTGAGACAAAGGCTACAGCATCCAATGCAGTAAAAGTAGGAAACCTGGGTGCAGAACTCATGAGAGCTTCACTCTTCAGTTTTTCAAGTCCATTGTTAAGTCAGGAGCAACTTCCCCGTTTATCATCATTTATTACTATTACCAAGGTCAGGTATAGTCCAACTCACAGGTAAAAGTAGTGCCCATGCACTGTGATCTGCAGCACAGGAGCTTTCTAAAGCTGATCACCATGAGATGCCGAATTTAGAGCACAGCTCTATGAACTTACCAACACTCCTCTTTGAGTGGTTAATTCTGCTTCGTTTTTCTTGCTCAGTGAACCAGTCTCTGTTCTTACTTGCCTTTCCATCATGTCGCCTCTGCATGTCCTCTCCAGAGTATCCCCCAGCTGGCTTTCTTTCCCCTGACTTCTTTTGTTGGGGGTAGAAAAAGAGTCTCTACAGACTCGGCTCGTCTTTGCAGATCAACAAGCTGTGAAAGGATCTGGCTTCCTGTTTCATTTCCGTTAAAGTTTTCAAAGTCACACAGGCTGTGTATGCTTCTCCATATCCAAGCCACAAGAAAAAAAAAATAATCAAGCGTAAATCAGCTATTTATAAAGGTCACATTACTACCTCCCTCTGCGTCTTTCATGTCGTTTGAGGGCTGGAGATGGCAGGGTGATTTTCAAACTGATGTACCACCTGTATGTGGGTTTTATCTTGGCGGTAGTCCTCAGAGAGTCACAGCCTCTTCTCTTCAACTCCAATGTCATGTCTGATTGCTTCGCATTTAACATTGCTTATCACACAATCAATGCGCTTTCTGGAGAAACACGCTGACCGTGAAAAGGAAGCAGGTGGTCCACGCAAGCGTCCCTTCTCTATTAAGATACGGACTGTACTATGTAAATGTAAAGTTTACACAAACGTGATAAAATCCCTTCATAAATACAGGATTTTTAACAAGAGTAAGCAAAGGGTCCCTCAAGAGATTCTTTGCTTTCCCCTCCTCACTCATCATTTTAAGTTAAATGAGACCAGCGGTTTCTCTACAGCCTAAGACTACTAATTGCTTCTTAATTACACTTTTGGAAGATATATCCCAATACCATAGATTACAAGTTCACTAAATTCAGACTCCCGCTCTGAAAATACCCACAAGTTCTTGTTTCAGAGGCAGAAGCAACCATTTGCCCTGCCAGATTCCTCTTCTGTTGACTGTCGCTCCATGTTACAGACGGATTTTGAAAAAAATTGCTGGAACTTGTGTGGTTACTGATTCACATTTCTGTTTCATTGGAATGTTGATTTCCCTTTCTATATCTTTTATTACATTATTTTTGTTAAACTAGTTTTAAAATGCTACTTCTCCATTATCACCCTTGGATTAGGAGCATTTACTAAAGCAAAAATAAAGGAAATTTGGAAAGGTGGGGTTGAGGGGGGATAGCCGTTACTTAGGTTACATTATGCTTTCTGTTTGTTCACCTCAGGAGCTGAAGGTGAAATCTGCTCTCCCTGCTCCAGTCCAAGGCTTGGGAGCCGTGACTACAAGCCTGCAAACACTTCTTATTTCACCATTTACTGTGGAGGAAGGAGGAGGGGAACAATAAAGAATTTTCTGTCTTTAGGTGTTTACTTGCTGCCTTTGGCTGCTCTCATGCTATGCACACATTTATATGTATACAGGCATGGGATATTTTTGTCTGTGTTCAGTTTCCATTAGCAGAACAAGATAGTTCTGAGAGGGAAAAATTGCGGGCTGGCTACAGAACCAGTGCATCTCCAAGGGGAGATTTGGAAAGAAAATTAGTAGGAGAGAAGAAAGATACACTGCACATGCCCTCTGTTGCTTTACTTGCTTATCATTGTTATTTGTTTGTTTGTGGTTTGTTGGGGGTTTTTGGGGGGTTTTGGGTTTGTGGTTTTTTTTTTTTTAATAAAGGAAAAAAGTAAGCTGTTTAGTTTAAATTATGCAGTGAAAATTAACTGTCTTCACTGCATTGAATTCCCTTTCATCCTTTTACGTTACTCTGTTGGACTTCTCAACCCACTTTTGCCTGGTAGGTTGGTTTGCTGTGGCCAGAAACAGTTCTGAATGTCTAGCACTCCCTACTCATCTGCTTTTCTTGGAGTTTCCACATTCTTTAACCCATGTTTCCCAGCCAAGCATAGCTGGTTCACCTGGATAAGTCTTTAATAATTCTTTAGGCTTTATCTAAGCAGGAAGAGCATGGATTACCTCACTTCCCTGCTGTGCTGGGGCATTAATATTTGCCTGAGCTCTGCATTTCTTCCACGGCCATGTGAGCATCTTTAGGGCATGGTGAAAATGCTGGGACATCTGAACACTCTGTGTGGTAGTGATCTAGGAACTTTGAGGAGTTTTGGAAAGTGATGTCATCTTTGCTCCAACAGGATCAGGTGACAGGCCAAAAAGGACTCCAAAAGGGAGAACAAGACAGACTAGGACCTTCTGCACCCCTTCCTTGCAAGAAAACCTCAGCTGAGCTTTGGAACTGGACTAAGCTAAAAAAAAAAAATTCCTCCCCCTACACCATGTGCCTTTTTTCAAAGTAGAAACAGCCACGAGTTTTTTGCAAGGTCATGGGGGGAAGAGATAGACAAACCTAAAATGGAAGGTGATGAGTTTGGTGTGCCAGAGGCAGTGACCACCTGGGCTGACATCGTCTGCAAACTAATAGCCATGTTTTACCAAGTAGCTAGTGTTTGCACGCCTGCCTGTTTGCACTCTTTATCGCACTCACAGGCTGACGAGGAAATTTCCTTTGTCCACCCCCATGCTTCTGTGGTGGGCGTTATCAGACGGCCTCTCCTACCCACGACATTCCCTTGTGGTTCTGTGAGATGTACAAAATGAGGTCTGCATTTGACTTCACCACAGCTCGACACGTTTGTTTCCCTGTTTGCCAATGATAGGAGAACTGTTGGTCTTCAACAGCCGTTGGGAAACCGAAACATGATACGGCATGACCATCATCCAGCCAGCTGAAAGCTTTAAGCACAAATGCTTTAGAGATGCGATGGCTGCCTGTGTCCCACAGTTGCGGGCAGTTTCATCTCTATTACTGAGCTCTAGAGCCAACTTCTTCCTTTCTTCCTGCTTTCTCCCTTTCTACCAGAAGCAGACTGAGGTTACAGAGACAAATACCCCCAAGTTCTGATTGCATGTAGTCACTTTGGTTCTGCTGTAACAAGTTGTCCTACCCTCTTGTCTGTTACCTAGAAGAAAATCACCCTTTTAAGAACAATTATTCTTACCGTTGGCAACTTTCTGCTGCAGCTGGATCGGCTGGGAGCAGGAGAGGTGCTGTCCTATGCAGGTGCACAAAGGGTTACTTGGTGGGTCAACATGTTATCCTTTTCCTTCTGAAGACTAGTAAGGGGACTAGCATCAATACAATCTACTTTCTGGATAGATTTGCATTTCAGAAGCACCAAGCAAGCTGTTGGTGCAGAGTTGCCTCCTCCTAGTGCCTGAGCTTGGGCACAGGAGATCAACATCTTTGGGAAAAGGATTCCCTGCTAAAAATCTGTGACAGGCCTTGCTTTTGGATAATTCTTTGTAAATCAGGTACTTCCTACTGAGAATAAGATCCAATATTATGGCTCCTTTGTCTTTAGAAATGAACACGAAAAGACTCGGAACTCAGCTGTTTCTCCTTCAGGCTGTAAGATGTTACTGCCAGAAGAAACAAGACACAGCTTATTTGTAGGCAGTTAGGGTTTTGTTGTTTTGTTGGTTGTTTGTTTTTTTTTTTTTTTTTTTTTTTTTTGGGGTTGTTCTTTTTTTGTGTGTCTAGTGTTAGCGTCTGGCTTTGGAATAGTGACTAAATATTTATGTTTTGCTGTCAAAAGTGCATAGCAGCAACTCAAAGCAAGCATTTTAAGACCTGGGTGCTGTGACTCGCTGAGGCTACAGATCTGCAGATCTGAGCACCCCCTTCCCTGGGCTTCTCCTCTTACGGAAAAGGAGTGAGCCACTTTCTGCTGGCTCCATGAAGAACCGCAGAAGTCATCAGTGGCGGCTTGTTTTGTACTGAAACAGCAGAACAGGATCACGAAGGGGAAGAAGGGAGCTACTTCTTTTAGGAGGAAGGAGTCACCTCAATTCAAAACATTAAATGCCATCAGCGAAAAGAACACAGTTTCTTCAGAGGAAGTCTGCAACAAGCAGGAGAGTGAAACAGATGTAAAAACCAAGGTCGTTAAGGGAAATCAGTAGCCTGTACACAGAAGAGCAACAATGCTGATGGAAAAGTATGGAGAGGCAAGGGCTTGAGCATGTACATGACCCTTTCCATATGCACCTTATTGATCAAAATGACTTTTAGATTAATAGAAACAGTAACAGAAGATGTTCTTTTCTGAAAGATGCTTTGTGCAGCTAACAGTTTGCTCATTCTGAATTGCAAAGGTTCTATTTTCCATTGCCTTTTCCCCATTTCCTAACAGAACCACCATCCACGCTGACAGCTGAAACTAATGTATATGTTTCTTCATTCAGCAGGTCAAAACAACCTACTGCTAAGCTAATATATGCTATACTTTATAGATTTCACAACACAAAAGGAAGGATGACATTAAGTTTTTCTAGTTAGGATATGAGGCAGAAATTCAGAGGATGAAACTATTTTTGCAGCTGCCAAAATCTTATGCATCCTCAGAAAATCCTTTTACCACCTGTTAAAAAAAGGGGAAAGGAAGTAAGAAGCTTTCTCCATCTGTAAAGCAAAGCTTGATGATTAAAATTGAGAGATGGTGAAAATACCATGGTGATGGAGACTCTTCAGCTGAACGTACAAGACCCGCTGTGAAGAGAAGCAGCACTCTCATCTCCCTTTGCAGTCACTGACAATAAAGGCAGAATTCTGTTTGCAAGGGATGTCAGCACCTTCCTCACAAAGGATTCGATGATTTCTTTTTCTCTATTTTTTTAATCAATCTTATCGCCTTCAACATTCTATTTAGACTGCAAGTATTAGGATTCCTACTTTTCTGGCAAGTAACAGTCAGTGTTGAGAAGGTAAAAATGAAAATTCCTGGCTGTTCCCATGTGGCTTCTTCTCAAATATATACATACACACACACTTTTCCCTGCACCCACCTTCCACCACAGAAATTTTGTCTCAGTGAATTTTGTCTCTGGCTTTGGGTGTTTATAGGATTTCCAGACACCCCCCTGGCCCTGCAAGACTGGTTGTTCCCTCAGCACGTCGGGTGTGCAGAGGTCCCAGCTGCCACCCGTGGGTATGCACAAAGCAGCCTGTGCAGCCTAGGTTCAAGGTCTGATCCATGCCCGGCAGGCTGGTCTCCAAACATCATCGCTACAAGTTACAGGAGTCAGGAGCTGGTGTTTCATTTCAGACTCTTGCATCCATTTTACACCAGGAAGGTGTGGATTTTGAGTAGCACTAGAAGAACTTGCTCCTAAGTTTTGGAGGAGGAGGACTGCATCTTGGATTCTGTCTTTATTGCCTCAAAATTACTTCTATATTTAATCGTATCCTCCGAACAATCTGGATTTACATTACATCAGAATAAAGCTACTTTCTGTGGCACTTCAGTTTGACAGTTCGAAGGTACTCAAAGCTGCCACCAAATTTTTATGGAGAGTTTTGCATTTAAAAGGATCATTAACTATACAGTCACGTAATTGGATTCTCATGTCACAGGTTTTGTTTGAAAAGCTCAAATGGTTTCCACATATCTTCATAAACTTGTTTTAGCACTTAGAGCATAAGTGCATGACAAATTGGGAAGAGAAATGAAAGGGAGACCACCTAAACTTCCATTTTTGTGAGGGAAGGGATCTCACATGCTGGAGGCACAGCAGGAAACCAATGAGGAACAGAATGTACAACCATTGCTGCTGTTAAATATAGATCATCCTCAGCTCTGAGGCGCTGAAGAGCCTTGCTCTTGGGGTCTCTTCTGCTAACAAGTGCCTCATGTTTCAGAGACACCTCATCTTCAGGAAATTTCAAAGAATTGAATCAGATGAGGTATTCTGCCACTTTCTCTAGCTACTGGAAGTTATTCTGGAAGGTGCTGGAGCGCTTCTCTACAGGTCATACAAGTAAAATGTTGCTGGATTTATATATATTTTAAAAGTTTTTAATTAGTTCTAACAATCGTAAAACACACAACTCTCTTCTGCCATCAGCTGTGTATTACAAGTTCAAAAATTCAAGCCGACAATTCTTTACGCTTTGCTACACTTGTTTTTTCCAAGCAAACGCAGGCACAGTCCTTCCTCCACTGACCTTCAAGTATTATTTCTAACACAAAATGTACTAGCATGAGTTGTACTACCGTGAGTCAAACAGTAAAACTACAACAGCCTCATGGTAAGGTAAATATCATATAGTTATACTTCTTTCCACTGGCAGTATTTCCAGGAGACAGACTTCATAAAAAGCTACACCCAATAGTAAAATTTGTGCTCAATAAACAGAGAGACCTGTCATAAAGTCCAACATGGAGATCAGCCAGAAACGAGCCACCGCTTTTAAGCGGCACTGTCAGCTGCAAATGAGCAACTCAACAGAAGCTGATACATTTGTATAGTCAAACTAGTAGGAGGCCTAAAATGCCAAAGTTAAGGCTGCTGATGGTGGCAGGTTTTGCAAACTGAACAGCCTGGGTCTCCATACATGCACCCATCGTTTTTGAAAGCACCCCTCCGCCCCCAAACGTAACATTAGATTTGTCTTTTTTATGGAATTAATCAAAACATTTGAAAAAAAGCAGCCCGGGTATGGCTGAGGGAATGGCAAATACATGCTAGCTAGCTTCCATACCTCCCATTTTCCTCAACAGAACCAAGGACGGGATTTCACAGTGCAGAGACCTCTGCTACTGCCTTCTCCATCGCCTGACTGCTGTGATAGCCTTGCTAAAGCAAGCAGCGCTGTCACCAACAGTTAAAGCAGTTTTGGCTTTTTATATAGGAGCTCCACAGTGCGGAGTCAACTGTCTGACTAGAAACTGGAAGCTGCAGCCTGCCCATTGCCATGACAGATTTAGGATGTAATGGCTGCTTGGTCACCTCAAAGGTAGGCCAGGACATGCAGTCTGCTTTAAAGCACGATGGTGACGACACTAGTCCATACAAATTTTTATACAAAACTTGTTCACCTGCTGGATTCTCCATGCATACAGATTGTTCTCAACAAAGCTGCTCTCAACACCTGAGTGCTTTGTCCATAAGGCAGGGTACTTTGGACACAAAGCTGTGTCCTTGTGGTGCGTACAGCCCTCCTGCCCGTCTTCACGCCCACCACCAGAACTGAGGACAGGCAGTCAGCAGAAGAGCGTGAATTCCCACACAGCTCTCACGATTTGCCATTTGTGTCTCCTTTTTTTCTCCGGACACAAGCGTTTCTACATCCCCCACGGCCAAGAGCACCTAGGAAAGACCTTTTTAACTGTTCCATAATTAGCAAAGAGCCCATTTGCCTTTCCTCTCACCTCTTTCCTGGTCTAGGAAAGCTGTAAGTATGTACAGAAGGGAAGAACCTGGAGAAATACAAGTAGACATCTCGGGGCACCAGCTCCAGCAGAGCTCCCCAGAGTGGTACAAACAGAGCTCTGGGGATGGTGTCCTCCAGCAGAAAGATTAGAACAACAATCCCTGCTAAAGCTAATGGCTTTCAGTGTAACGCTTCTCTACAATGAAATAACATCATTTTCACTTCCAGTGGCTGGAGAAACTCAAAATAAATCAAAATGCTACTAAAAAAAACCCAAAACAAAACAAAAAAAAAAACCCTTGATGACAAAAAATAGCTGCAATAAGGCAGCGTGGCAGATACCCCAGGACAACACCACAGCATAAAAGAGAAATACAACAGCTGTTGATACTTAAGACAACCCACCCTTATACTACTTCATTCTAGAAGACCTCCAGCATTTACACAGAGATGTATTCTTCATCTAATACCCCCTTTATCCAATGGGAAAGCTTTTTCCTTGCACCTCTAAAATACAACAGAGGTGGAAGCTCAAGTAACATGGTAGAAGTTGATATTTCTCTGCCTGACTTGGGCAAGAAGTCAACATTTGACATCAAGCCGACTTAACCATGGAAAATTAAATCCTGCATTACATCAGACAGTAATACCAAGGTCCTGAAAAAAACCCCCAACTTTACAACTTCGGCTGCAGCTTTCACGCTATTAGATTCCACAGCATGCACATGTAGCTTCAATACTTCTCTTCTGGAAAAAAAAAAAAACAAAACCAAAACACTTCAGATATAGACAGATTGTCATAATGTTTGCTTGCTAACACAGGGTCTGATGTGTGATAGAAATTATAAACTAGAAAAGCAAGATTGTTAGAAAAAATACTCAGGTTATCCAGGAATAGATGTGCAAAGCACATAAAGAGTTTCCGTGGCACACTGAAGTAGAGAACAGTTCACATCTGAACTAATGGAAAAGAGCATTACCATTTCCTCTTTATTTTTTTCAAACCGACAGATGGTGTTTAGGCCTTGTAGAAGGTTACCCCTCTCAACTCTTACAGCTGACTAACAGAGAATCGTTAAGTTTCCTGATTATTTGTCAAACCAAACATTACAGACTCAAGAGGAAGAAGATTCAGCTTTGATCAAGCACCTGCATTACTTACCTAACCACGCACAACTGGAAAAGTCACAGCATGCAAACAGAAACAGATGTTTGCTTTCACAAACAAATGCCATCCCTGCCCATCCATTCGGAGGATGAAAAGGAATCATAGTCCTATCAGCCATGTACTGACTATCCCATAACATTCTTACTCAAAGTTACTTATAATATCTTTATTAAATACCAAATATTTTTGTTTCTCTGAACTTTATCTCTGCGGTCTCTTTGGAATATTAGCTTCCAAGACAAGCAGCAGATACTTCTAGGGGAATGCTTTTAACTTGCACAGCAGATTATTTTGAAAGGATGCCATCTATTCCCAGTATACTCTTATCCTGCCTCCACTAGATCCATTAGTTGATCATAAATTACTGGAAATACTTTTTAGAGTAAAAATCTTGATTACTATTTTGCATATTTGAACATGTTTCCAAGCCAATCCTCCTCTTTCCCATCTCCAGGGATTATCATCCTCTTCAGCATTTCTCCCATCCTGCTCCAGAGATGCTGAAGGTTGGCTGCAACGTATTTCTCGTGGCTGAACTGCTGGATGGCAGCGCACTCTCTAAAGCCAGCCACGGTCTAGCAACAGGCAACTTACAGCCAGTACAAAGCGGCAGTAAATAGCACTGTATCAACGTGGAGAAAGAGACATTAACTTCAGATACTGGTTGTAAAGCTCCATACCAAAAAGCAGAACAGGCACAGGCAGCCGTGCCACGGTTTCTGTGAGTGCACCATCCTTCCCTCGGTCAGACTGGGAGGTGGGGGCAGGGATCAGATGCACAGTTAAAGTCAAGCATTGTCCGTGCCTACTCCTAAGGAGGGTAAATTATCATTGGCATCCTAGTAAAACATGGGCAAGTCACCCCTTTTCTGTGTTTGCCTTCCATTTTTCCCTTGTTTCTCTCTGTAGTCTCATTTCTCCCCAGTCTCCATCTGTCTTGGCCTCCCTATGTACTTTCTGAATTGCTGACTGTCTTAAATTGGGCATAGGACCCTTGGCTTCTCCAAGACATCGGGCAGAACAAGCTCATGCTGTTACCAGGTCCTGCAACTGCCAGGTAACCAGTGAGATTAATTCCCCAGGGTCACACCATTAGATCATTTAGTTTTGACAGCTACCATGTATGAAGATTGCCCTGGAAGGTTTGATTTTCTGCAGAACAAAGGACAAAGCTGAAGTTTTCTGTGAGTTATGAAGCAACCTCTTGACCACAGAAATGTGCTAGGTGGAAAAGAAAACAATGACATTGATTTCTTGACTTCTGGCAGAAACACACGGCTATTGGCCCGGCATAAACTCTTTTAAAAAACCCATTAAATTACCTGGAAGAAAACAACATTAGAGGAAACAGTTATTAATCTCTCAAATATCCCGGGGGGGGGGGGGGGGGGGGGGGGGAAGTTTCTCAAAAGGTGAAGCTGTTACAAGCTCAGATGATTGCCTCATCCATACCATGACCACCAGTGTAACAGGAATTCAGCCAGTATTTTCATACCCAGAAATTCCCTAGAGAGTGGGATGAGAGAAGACAGAGAGCCTCTTACAGCAAGGAGATTACTCCCCCAGTAGAGGTGCTGACCCCTATTGCAATCTTATACTTAATCGTGCATCACATATTTATACTGTATCTGCACTTCATCAAATAGAGAAAAAGTAACAGAGTACAAGCAGGTGGAGGCCTCAAAAAGGAAACGAATAGCTGAACATGAAGCAAAAAAATCAGCAAAAAATTAGTACTTAATCCAAAAAGGCAAAGACTAGACTCACTTTAGACTTGAGAACCATTTAACGCCCAACCTGTAGGATGGAGTAAACCAGCAAGCTTTCCATTCTTTGCAAGCAGGGCTGAAAAGTGAGGCAAGATCCCCAGTTATCACCTACAACCCTTAACCACGACAAAAGCAGCAATTACCACCAGATTTACCCCCGTCTTTGTGAAAGAGCCTTGAAAGAAATGAGTTTAGGCTTCCATCAAACTCCAAAAGCAGTGAATAATTTTCATGTTCAGGCATGTTTTGGTGGCGATCAAGTTGATTCTCAGGACACCCCATCCTAGAAGCCTCCCCTTAATACTTCACGATGTATCATGACATTCTTTTTCCGTCAGTGTGAACCAGTCAGGACTGTCCACTAGCATGTAAAGCTTCCAACAACAGCAACAAAAGCTGAACAAACTGATGGAGGCGTTAACTCCTGTAACAAGCTCAGATCCTCAGCTTTGAGTTTTCCTGGCAAGCAAAGAGTCCAGAACCCTCCAAGTCCCAGGAGAGTGCTCCATCACCAAAGAAGGAAGCACACTCTCACCATCAGTCTTGAGAGATGGCAAATTAAATGACATCATTCTGCAAACACTCTGTGGATCTTGGCATCACTGAAGGGAAAGTCTGAGAGCTTGAAGAACCATTCACCTCAAGGGATCACATGGTCTTCAGCAACACACAGGCAAGATGTCTAAAAACAGGCAAGATAAGTGATGTTCATTGCTATTTGACCAGAAGGGATTAGGCAGATTCCCAGCAGTACAACAGGGCAAACTTTCAGCTCTTCCTCGGTATTTGAGAGTAACGCTTGGGATAGCAAACCCTTGTAGAGGCCGAGTTCAGGATGTGCAAGTGAATATTCCTGGTGGTGACTACTGCCAGGTGAGTCTTCAGGAAGCTTAATAGGAAATTTCTGCAAGTAATCGTTGGAGATACTCCTGATGTGTGATTTTGGTGTGGCAACGAGCCTCCTGCTTGACACAAGTAAATCCTTTTGTTGAAGTGAGGGTGGTCACTAAAATCGGTGCCTGAAATTTAAGTTGGAAGTGAAGAGTTTCAGCCTAATCAAGTCCAAGGCAGGTTACAATTTCCTTCCTCAGGATGAGAGGAAAGAGTTTGATGGTTCCAGGAGCTGGCAAGAAAACCGCAAAAGCAGTTCTTGAGAAAGTCAGGGGAGCTATGCTGACTATCTGAGTAGTGAAATGAAGGCTAGCAGTAGTCAGCTTCTATTTGTTTAATATAAGAGATCTCCATGCACGGTTTCAGCAGAACAATCTCTCCCTAAGGCGATCGTAATGGTTCAGACTTCAGGTTTGTCTGGAAAATAGAGCAGCTGAAAAAAATTAAATGAGAAAAAATGAATGTTCATGGGGGCTGTGCTGAAAGGGGGATCCAGGTTTTCCATGTATGATCATGGGCTCTAAATCAACCACTGACGCTCAACTTGGAAACACGAACTCAAGATTTAATATTCTAAGAATTATCAGCTCAAAAGAAGTCAAAGCAAGGTGAACTCTTGGAATTTTTAGAAAAGGAACAGAGAACAACGTGCTGTTTTAGAGCTGTGTAACTCATGATGCACCTGTATCATGAATATTGTGTGAGCTTTGCCTCCTCCCATCACAGAAAATACACAGCTTGGAAGAACTTGGGGAAGGTTCAGAGGAAGGCAATTAAGATGATAAATAGTTTCCCCATGAAGAATAACAGGCTAGTATTCTTTAGCCTGGTAAACAGGTGACCAAAATAAAAGCGAGGCAGAAGACTGTACAAGCAAAGGTAAGGGACAAAAGCTGGGGAGAGGAACTGCTCATTGCCTTTTACACAAAGCTTCAGAGACCTCAGAGGAAGATGTCAGTGGGTTCTTCACACAATATAGAGTTCAACTGCACAGCCGGTTGCTACACAAAGTTATGACTTACTGCCATTCTAAAACAATAATTAAGTAATCCTCAGTAGACTTCTCTTCCATGAGATCAGTTCATCAGGAAGGCCATTTAGTATGACAGAGGAGAATACGCTGGGGCAGTAACGGACAGAATATCGTTGGGAGGCTGGAAATTGAGTTTGTAAAGATTGAAGTGTTGCTTTGGTGTTAAGGTTTCATCCTTTTCGTAGCTCAACATATTCATCCTCTTTGGGTGGAGCGTGTTTTCCTTCAGAAACCCAGAAATTTCAAGCAGTAAGAACCAGTACATTACCACAGGCACCAGGATGGAATCTGAAGCTACACCTGCTGCAACCAATACAGTTTCAAATACCTCACTTCCTCAAGCAAGGATGAAGAGTCTCTCCAGCAGTCAAGAGCATAATCATAGACCTTTGAGATCAAGTCCAACCGTTAAGCCAGGACTGCCAAGTCCATCACTAAACCATGTCCCTGAGCACCACATCTGTGTTTTTAAAAAACACCTCCAGGGATGGTGATTCCACCACCTCCCTGGGCAGCCTGTTCCAATGCTTGACCACCCTTTCAGTGAAGAAATTTTTCCTAATATCCAATCTAAACCTCCCCTAGCACAATCTGAGGCATTTTCTTCTCATCCTGTTACTTGGGAGAGGACAGCAACACCCATCCTGCTACAACCTCCTTTCAGATAGTTGTAAAGAGCAGTAAGGTCTCCCCTGAGCCTCCTTTTCTCCAGGTTGAACATCCACACACACATGTTAAGCAGAAAACTCACTAAAAAAAGCAGCTTTCAGATTACTGCTCTCAACAATTAGACAATGAAGACATCATGAGTACCTTCTTTCCTGAAGATAGCTCAAAGAGTTCATGTATTAAACCTCAGATGCATCTCTAGCACATTTCATCATTTTAACCTACAACTAGTAGGGAAAACGGGACGCTCAGTGCTCTTCTCTAATACCAGGGTTCGTAATGGCTTCTGTTACTGGAAGGCACAGATTTGCCGATGGGAGTTTATTATTAGCAGGCTTGGTGCTGGCTCTCCTGACACTGCTAGGGAAATGGGAGGAGATCAGAGTGCTCTCCTCAGTAACTCCAGCTGCCCCTCCGCTCCCATTCCCATGGAACTTTTTGGATAAGGCTAAGGGAAGTGATTTAGGGGAGATGGTAAGTGTTCCTGATCTGAGGACAAAGACATCATGAGAGCAGCATACTCCCCTGTTCCTGCACATCAGGCTCTCAGTCCCTGTGGCAGGCCAGCAGAACAGATCTCATGCTGGTACTGATGCTCAGCATTCCGGCATGGCACAGAGGGCCACTGAGTGCATTTATTTGGGAAATGCTGAGGTGACCGCTAGGCACATGAAGCCTGAGGTGTTGAGTATGAACCTTTGCTTGCCAGGAAGGAGAGTGAACAGCAAGCACTAGCTCCTTTGCAGCGATGAGAGATCATATGCTCTTGCATCTCAATGCACACAGAAAAAGCCTTTTGCCTTGATTGTTTGGGCAGATGGGAATGTGCAAAAAGTACTGGAAGTACAACCTCTACAGATGCAAAACCTACCTGTTAATCTCCAATATAAGCCCCATCAAGATTCAATTTCAGAAATAAATTCGGAAGTTTTTCCAGTGGTATTGACAAAAACACCACAATACCTGAAGCTGGTTTAAACAAATACAGAAACTTGATCTTACCTGGTTCTACCCACCTCCACGTGCAGCTGAATCCCTACAGCAGCACAACTAGTAACACACCCACACACGCGTGGAAAGGCTATATAAATTAAGCCTAGCTCATCTTGTGGAGCGGAGCAGACGTGGCAGCGCTCCCTGCACACTAATCTCTAGCACACAAATAACACTGCTGTTCACCGCGAAGACCGGCTGTCCAAATACTTCACCAAATACCGGCTACTCATAGATCTCACTACCCACAGGCACTGGTTAAGTATATTCCTGTCATCGTTTCTCTTGAGATTTTGGGATCCATGGGGCTTAGCCTCAAGTCAGACATCGGTTTTCCCTTTGGTAACATTCGTTTCTCACTCGCTAGCCCCTCTGTTTGATGGAGTCCTCCATGATGCCCCACTGCTGAGGAAGCCCGTGTAGGGTGGACTGTACAATCAGCACGTTACATGGAAAGACCATCCCATTATATTTTCAGGCATCTTCTACTACTGATCAGGTCTGCACAGGTCCTGAAATCTTCAGGAAGCCAGATGCTTTTGCTGTGTCAGTCTGGAGGATCTCTGTTGTGCCCTGGCCTGAACACGCTTTTGGGTTTGAAGAAAAAAAAAACCATTATTTTTTTCTTCTATTCATCAGCACATTAATAGTCCCATCTGAGAATAAGGATGACATAGATAATTGACCTTCACACAAGAGAACACCAGACTCTCCCAGCCCACTCCTCAGGAGCACAGGCAGGTATGCGTTAGGTCTTCCCATTAGGAAGACCATGTAGGTTGCTTCCCTGACCATGGAAATATCTAGCCAGGCTTTCTGCTTAGCAGTTGGCACAATGGTTTTCAAGTTAAGCTGTGTCATGAAATGTACAATTTCCTGCGCTCCCAAACCCTGCTTGACTGCCATTCCCTACGCTCTACAACATTCCTGGATCAGAGACCTCACACCAGCTGCTCTGATCCGTGCTGTTAGTTTTCACTCTCCATCAGCCTGCGGCGCTGGTTTGTTGTGTGCAGGACAGCCAACAAGAACTGTGCCCAGGTTGAGTCCAAGTGGCATTAAATTCCCTGACTACGCAATTTAGCGGATCAAAAGGACCTTACACATAACCTCTTCAAAGCATGTGAAGAGACATCAAAGCTGAGGAGCCCATCATTCAGGCTTTCTTCAGCTGGAAGCTCTTGCATGGAACAGCAGCTTTTGGTGCAAAACCTCACTCTGTCAAGATGTTAAGTTTCCCAAGAGACAGGGCTCACAGAGAGGGCCAGAAAGAGTACACTCTCATTTAAATACGAGTGGAACATCCCTCTGCTACTTAAAACATCTACAAATGCAGTATTTCTCTGTATAGCATTTGGGTAGCTTCTCCCCAGTTTAGTGTATCTTCAGTCAAAACCAAGTATTTTAGCCAATTCAAGGACACAAACTGTTCCATGGAGCATGTTGCCATCTATTTCCCTGTCATGGCAAAAGCTTCCAATGGCTTATCCTTGGCAGTACATCCTTCCTGAATAGTCTCTGCCCTTCTCAATTGTCTGTCTCAGTAGCACATTGTGAGGAACAAAGGGACTGTTTCATCACCTGACAGGTAACAGCAGAGAAAAAAGTGGGGAAAAAAAATCACATATACAACGCAGTGACAAGCATAAACGCTCCGTATCGTTCCCTGACCTTTCACTTCATTTTGAATTGCAAATGGATTAATGATAACAGAAATGGGAGATATAAATGTGCACAATAAAAAACTTTTCTCATTCATCTCTTACACGACGCAAACAGAGTTTCGCTGCAAACCCCAAGCCTTTACAGTTGGAAGTAACTTTTCCTCATAATGAATCTGGAATGCCTAAAAGATGTGGGAAATCTGTTGCCCAGTTTAATATTCAACTGAAATATGATCCTTTGGTCTTTAACTGGGAACATCTGGTAGAAGACTCTGCTGGTCAAAAACTACTAGCTAATAAAGACTATAATGAATTTCCACAGTTAGAGAGTTATGCATGTTTTATATAAAAGCAATCATGACACTACAAAGCACTCAACACAGAGCAAAGGCAAATATTATTTTGTAAGGCATGAAAGAAAGATACATCATTGCAATTTAAAATTAGTTTTATGGCAATAAAATAACGTACTTTTTTTCTTTTTAAATACAGAGCCGAATCAAAATATAACCAAACCTAAACTTCCAAACTCCTTAAAGCAAGAGATCAGACAAATATGTCAAATATGTTTAATTTTTTTCAAAATAACTGATGGCAAAATAAAATATTTACATCACGTCATACTGTGTAAACATGTAACGTCACTGTACAAAAAAATATACATGCAAAATAAAGCAAAAATTTAACTAAAACAATAAAGGAAAATAATACACAAACATAATGATATGAGGTTGGTACGAATACACATCCAGTTCCAAAGTCAGTTGTTTTCTTTTAAAAAGTTTCTGTACAACTTTACAAAAAAGCCAAAAACCAAAAAAGGAATAAATAGAATACAGTGGAAGCCGCAAAGCTCTAAACTAACCCAAGCTAGGTTATGGCTTAAGACCCATATATCTAACTACCGTGGGATGTCAGCTTGGTTTCTTTTAAACATGGCATTTCACACAAACATAGATGACAACACACCCTTATGAACTCACTGATGCACAGAAACCCATCTCTGTCTCTTTAAATAGCTCACGTTAATATTACTTTAACCTTAAAAACAGTTACTAAGACAATTACATTACGTGTCAGATTCTCGTCCTCTGACCACTACTTTCTGAATGTATTCTTCACCAAAGAGCACAAAATTCATTTGTTCGTTTCACAGAAAGAAGTAAACATAGATTTGAAAATTCTAAAAAGTAGTAAGCGTTGAGACTGATTTTGGGAAAGTCAGACTTTGGCATTTTGAATATAATAATACATTTTTAAAAGTGTCACCCTACTTCTTAACCAGTTTGAGATTTGGGATACGAATCTCTCTCTCTCTCTCTCTCTCTCAAACAATCCTTAAAACTGACTAGTCGACTAAATTCTATGCTAACCTTCATCTTAAACTAATAATGACAGTGTGGCACAACACACCCACCCCTGCCCCCCCAGAAACCCCAAACACACAAACAAAACCATAAAGCTCGCCATACTAAGTATGTGCTTTTTCTATATATTTATTACAGTTACAACAGAGGTCCTCATAAATAGTTGCATAAAATGTTAAAGCCACAACATTGCACATGATATGAAAGAAAACAAAATCCCAAATGAGTGCATTTACAGTATTTCCATCCTGCTGTATACTGCTTGACAATCGGGTCAGCAAGCTGGGCACCAACCCGAAGTCCTTTTCTAAGGGGCCAGTGAGTACTGACCCAAACTGAAGACCCGCACAGTGGCATACCACCATTTAGGAAGGAGGGGGGTAGGGGAAGGATAAGGGGAGGGGGGAAAAAAAAATTACAGACCGAAGGCAGGTAACAGTCTATATACAAGTAAGGCCTACATTTTATCAGAGCAAAACAATTCATTCTATTTGTATGCAAAAACTTTGAGGTTGGATGCACTTAAAAGCAGAGTCTGATCTCAGTGCACTGCTACGTGAGATACATACAGGCGAGGCAACTGGAAAGCTCTAGGACCAAGTGAAAATCGGATGTTATAAATGGAGACCGTACCAACGGGCAGCCATTTTGGTGAGTCTTCTCCAGGCATAATTTCGTTTTTGTTTTAACACCAGTGCTTTGAACATAGGCATTTCTTCCTTGAATAAATCTTGAAAACGGTAGTTAAGTTCACTTGCAAAATTCAACTCTTGGTTTATTAAAAAAACTATTTTTATTTTTTTTTTATTTTTTGCAGAAACCTGAATAAAATACTGTTACTGTATCGCTCGTGACTGCTTTTTTGCAGAGTACAGTGCTATCATCCTCCACCCCAGTGAAGTCTGCATCGCCAGTCCCCCGCGCCACCCTGCGCGGGTCCCCCTGGAATGCGTTTGCACACAAACATTCGCTAGCAGCTGGTTGGCTCGGGGTTCACTTTCCTCAAAATTCAAGTCAACAGCTGATTGCCAGGAGTTTATCTCCAGTCTGATCGATTGGCAGGAGGAGTCTATCTCCAGTCTGATTGATTGGCAGGTGAAAGAGAATGAGAGAGAACTTCAAGCAAGGTCAAACTCTTGGCAAGAGCCTGCTCTGTAAGAAGTTTTTAATGCTACGGATGGGTCGAACATCATTCTGGTGTTTTCGCCGCTCAATGAATGAAGTCAGTCTGGATATGTCAATGCTGTCAGCACTTTTGCTATTCCCCAGCTGCAGCCATTGCTCCTGGAGGGCCAGTGCAGCCGAGGGACGCTTAGCTGGGTCGTCCTGAAGTAGGAAGCATACAAAATCTTTGGCCTTCTGGCTAACTCCTTTGAAGTAGTCATCTGGGAAACTAAAGTCTAAGCGGCAAATATTCAGGCAAGTTTCCTCTACACTTTCATCCAGGAAAGGAGAGACGCCACTAAGAAGGACATAAGTGAGCACTCCAATGCTCCAAACATCTGAAGTGAGTGAAACAGGATTTCCAAGTATAATTTCAGGAGCTGCAAACTCTGGGTTTCCAAGTAACTGATGGATATAATATGTGGTATTGAGCTGGACTGCGTCTCCAAAGTCGGCCAGTTTTATTGTTGGCTTAGTGGAACTCTGGTCCACCAAAATATTTTCAGGCTAGAAAACATAAAAGCAAAAGTTAAAATTTCTTTTGTCAAGTCAGTCTAACATACACTTAATGCTCCAACATTAGCATTTCCCAGCCAGTGCCTGCCAGCTCAGGAACATAACAAGCCACAGGGGTTACAGCTGAAGGCTGGCTCTGCAAAGGTCCTAGGCAGTTCTACCAAGGTTTCCCCCAGACCAACTGGCAGGCAGTTTTTTGCCAACTACAGTATGCGATGACTGTATTTTAGCTGCCAGCACTGTAATTTGCGTAGGAACTACAGTTCTGTCAGATAATACCGCAGAGGTTCACAACTGCAGCTCTGCAAAGTTTCAGAGGAACCTGTGTTTGGGAGCTTAAACTGAAAGAACAACTACAAACAGAGTGTGAATAAAGCGACTGCTGTATTTGCTTTATGACAGACTGGAAGACCCTGTCAGAATTTTCACGATGCTTTCGACAGAATTCAGCTTTACTTGGTGAACCTTTAACGTAACGCAGCTGTACAGATGGAAGTCCAGCACTGTTATGAGACTATGGCAGCAGAAGGTCCTGTTGTATGCACGTGGCTTCAAGAGAATTGCCCTGCTACTGTTGAGCTCAAAGTGGAATTACATTTATGGTTTTATTTTGCTAAGATCACAGCTACAGCAGCAGTAGCTCCAGAAATAAGAGTGACTTATGTACAACTAGTTTTTCATTAGCTCACCTGTATGTACCCCGAGACTGGAAAAAGTACTGATAAAACTCCACATAGCAGTAGAAAAACTTAAATTTTGGGTCTCCACAATATGCAGACCAGACTGGTTCTGCTTGGAAAACACGAGTATGTGGAGGGAAGATGCAGGCTCTTTTTGCTTTCTCCCACCACTAACCCCTTCTGCCTAAAGAGACTTTGCCTACAAAGATGACTTGTCAACGCTAAAATTCATTATTATTCACGTACAGGTGGAAAAAAAGGTGTAAAGAATAAGTTCTTAATATTCAGATTAAGACCTTCTTTTATATAGTTTTTCCTACAAGAACACATCAAATTCTTGTGGCTCAAGTAAAATTCAAAGGGTAAAGCAGAGGCTCAAAGAAGGACCATTCACATAGTTATTACAGCCTTCAAAATGCAAAGATGAGAAAGATTGGCAGGAAGAGAGGAAAAGCAGCGTCTTTCACAAGAAACTACGCTTCTTAAGAAGTGGATTTCTGCTGCAAGTTTCTCAGAAATTAAATAAATAAACAAATAAATCAACGAAAATCAAACAAAGCTGTTCCTGTCAGCAATTATTTCCAGCACAAAGGACCACACAGGGCCAGCAAGCTTTATGGAGAAAGCACAGGGAATTCAAAGTTTCTGCTTTGCTGGCTATGAGTGATCTAAACCAGGGGTCCTCAAACTTTTAACCAGGGGGCCGGTGTGCGGATGCAGTGGCAGGCAGTCATCTGCGGCTGCTTGGTTCCCCCCCCAGCCCCCGGCGGGGGGGGGACACGAGGGGGGTTCTGTAAATACCGGGGGGCGGACTGAGGACCCTGGGGGGCCGTATCTGGCCCGTGGGCTGTAGTTTGAGGACTCCTGATCTAAAGCGTTTGAGGATGGAGCCCCAACCCATACCCTTCATACAGTCTCAAAGCACTTGACAGTTCTATGTTCCCAGCTGCAAGTTTCCTAGAAGATGGAGGTGTTTATGCCTGGAATGGCTCACACCGCCAGGAATCCCATTCACTGCTCACCTTTAGGTCCAAATGTGCTATTCTGCAGTTGTGAAGATACTGCACAGCTTCCAGAATCTCTCCCAGGTAGAGTCTGATCTTCCCTTCCGTGAGGTTTCCCCATCGCACGACATAGTCTAGAAGGCGACCCTGGTCAGCCCTATTGGAATTACAAAGGTTATATTTTGGATTAATTCACATCTCTGAACTGAAAGAAAACCCTAACAGGCCATAAACTACAGGAATAACTGTAGCCTTCAGCACCTAGAAGACAGAGGAACAGGGTATGAAAGAGAAGACTCGCTATCAAGCTACCTGATCACAATTCCTAATTCACTTGTGAAACCATTTGATATAAAATAATTCCTGAACCTTCAGACTAAGACAATCATCCATATATCGGTTTAATATCCTAAATTGTTTCCTTCTGATTGTTACCTTCAACATTTTAGTAACAGCACTAGATAACTGCATTAATTTACTTAGGTGTTTTAAAAGTTCCATGAAATCTTAAAGTTCCTTATTCATAAACCACTATAAATGCCCCAGAAAGCCAGCTGCAGAGATAGCACTTTACAGGTAATGGTAGAGTCTACACACATTTCTAACACTAGTATGTAGTTGGTGGAGGTCTCAAAGGTATCGAGAAGGCCAATGAGCTGGGGATGCTGGAGATTCTGCATGACTCCAAGTTCATGGGTAACCTGGTCTCGCTTCATCAACTTCTTATTCACAAACTTAGTGGCTACTGCTCGCTTGGTTCCCTTCTGGTCACACTTCTTAACGACAGAAAATCTGCCCCTGGAATACAATATTGAAAGGAAAGAATTAACGGAGAGATACACTAAGGACTGACTTTTATCTTGAAAGATTTTAAATCTTTAATAAGCCACCCTTGCGGAGCAGTTTCTGGACATAAACGAGAGTTTTCAGTGCATGCATCTTCTATTCTGTATAAATTATCATCTCCTAACAGAAATCTGCATTTGTGGAGAACTCAGCTTGGAGTGGTATCACGCTTTCAAAGGTCATCATTAAGCTGGACCACCATATGTTAGTCATCTTGCCCAATTTCATACTTTTTCTGTCTGTAATTTTCATACCCTAATAAAAAGGTTTAGGAGAGCTTCACTACAGAAGCAGCATCAGTCACTAAGGCATGCTTAATAAAAAAATACAAGCCCTTAACCTATGACACCGCTTCAGCCTAAATACATTCTGTTTATGCAGTGCCATCTAGTGCTCGTAAATTTTTTGCTTCCTCGGTTCTATTTAATCCAATTTCATTCTAGCCTTTTAGGTCCACGTAAGTATTTTTCAAAGGGAATTTCATTTTTTGAGACAGAAATTAATATTTTGAAATAGACAGCTTTGGAGATCAGAATACAGAACACACCTGCCAAGCTCAGCCACTTCACTGTAGAGGGAATCAAAGTTGTCTTTCCAGATCACCATGATCCCATCACTTCCAGGACCTACAAAAAAGACAGTGTAGCCAAAATTTAATATACTCAGATCCTCTGCACAACTAAATTGTTGTCATTACAACCAATGTATTGTTTCAGATGTTTGCAGAAGGCAACATATTTGGACTTCATATTTAGCTTGGGAGTACAATTTGCTTCAGTTTGACAGGCCCCAATCATCTTTCTTTGGAAGCTGAGTTTGTCCATATTGAAAAGCAACACACGGCCTCATATTTTCCATTCTCTTGCAGCTCAGAAAGAAAATTACTTCTGTAATCAACTACTTCATTGACGGTTTATAAAGACTACTACAGCAATAGGAGGCAAAGAGTACTCTTTGCTCGCTGTACAAGATAATGCACAAGAATTGACTACAACAAAATGTCAAGTCCATCAAGTCTGAAGGACTGAAAAGGACTCGCAGTAGTTTGATGCTGAAACCTTATTTTGTGCTACAGCCTTCAAGTTTTTCACCTTGCTCTTATAGACTGGGGAAATGAAGGGTAGGATGGTCCCAGAAAAACTGGGGCCAGAACTTCTTTGTAAAAGTATTGGTAGAGCTTAGTAGAAGGGCTAGCAAAATTCAAGTGCCTGTCTTTTGGAGTCCAGTTGCAGAGTAACCAAGACATACCAAATTCTGGTTTAGTTTTGAGTGAGAAGTGTAACACTTGCTTTTGGACAAGGTCAGTAAGACCAAGGACTGCGGCTGAAAGACAGTAGTTCAGTCTACAGGAACTCTGTGGCTCTGATTCTGGCCAAATTACAGTTTGGGGCTTCTGTACTGCTGTAGGAAGGAGACTTGTTAACACTAGTTCCTTAAAGCGCACAGTTTCACACTGATTCTGGTCCATCAAGAGCTTTTTAATCCCCTGGCTAGAAAGCTTCCTTGGCTGAGATACTATCAGTGGAATCACCCCATCCTGTTAATCCCCATATAACACACGGTGGCAGCAAGACAAACTGGATTACACACCAAAGCAGCCTGGCCAATGCAGCAGAACAAATTCTATAGTTCAATTGTGGTGGAAACCCTCTGTACATGAATGAGTAAGCTTGCCAAGTTGAAGGAAACAGCAAAAAGAATAGGTATCTTACATTATGTCCCATTATCAACAATACATCTCCCACTGGAGGGGTGGGGGAACTGATCAGACAACGTAACAGCTACTTGAAAAAAAAGCTCTACTTGTCAGGAAACATTGGTGTAAAGAACAACATTTTATTTTCTGCTGCTTTATATATAAGCCCAACCCTAGGGCTTAACTACTGAGTGTCTAGTTCAGTGAGCAGGACGTGTCAGGAATAATTACTGCCTCAATATGTTGGCCAAAAGGCACGTACTACGGTTGCCAACAGGCAGAGCTCAAAGTGGCAGCACTGATAATAAACCCCCCAAAATTTCAGATGAGGTTTTACAAGGGACACACCTTTCACAGTCTGGTTTCAAGATTCCAGGAAAATGGCAAAGTTTTTGGAATAAAAAGGAAGAAATAATGTATTTCGGAGAGGTTCGGGACAACTGTACAAGTCCCCATATCAGCTGGGACAGACGTACAAAGGCAGAATTGCCGCACTTCATATCTTGTTTTCTTTTATATAAGAATCAATTTGAGACACAGGCACTCCACCTAAAATCTATTAATTAATTCTCACCAATGGATAACTATATGGGCCTCTCAATAGATTAAAGGACCCCGACAGCATCAATTGTTATAAACTGCATCTGAGAAAGCCTGCTATCCTGCTGTTTCCCTGTGTTTTCCCTGAAATGGAGGATCCTGAACATTTAAGAATAACTGAATGTACAAACATACACTGAAACTTATTACTATGCCACCAAACACATCAAGTAACATTTTTTTTTTCCTTTGCTGCCTGCCTCCAAAACACAGACATTTTAATCTCTGCAGGTTTCCTTTTTGTCCTCTCACAAACATTCAGGTTGCCTCACTTCAGGTACTGAAATAATGTAATTTAAATGTAGATCCATGATGCAAGGACAAGAAAAAGTTGTATGTTCTCCTAAACACTGTGGCTTTACGTTTCAAGCGAAGGAGCTATGAAAATACAGAACAATGCTACTCTGTCCTTAGCGTTTCTTTCTGTTCGTATAGTAACGTTCCCTGAAACTAGAGTAAGTACGATGATAAAATATGATTTTATCATAGTACTTTTGAACAAGTGTTGACAGACAAGGTAAACACACACTGAACAGTACTGTGTAGGCATCTTGTCTGTATGAACCTCTAATTAGTTACATTCTAGAAGTGCATCTAATCTTGCTGAAACAAGTAATATATCACAGGTGAAAAGGTTTGTTGTAATACCCCTTTAACAGAGGGATGCCCGAAAGCCAGGGTTTTCTTCTTCCTGTACTACAGGTACCAGACACTTTGGATATAATAATAAAAAAAAAACCAAAACAGCAAAGAGACAGGCCTACCTAAAACTCGTAGACTGGCAGAAGATGAAACCAAACCCATATCGTTTGCAGCTATACATGTATAAATACCATCGTCTTCTGCAGTGACGCCAATGATTTTCAGTGAAGCCTCTCCTAAGTCACTGGGAAACACAATGGCATCCGTTAACTTGGTATTCATTTTACAGAACTTAAGCTATGGAAATCAGACAGTTAGATTGACACTGTTAATATTTCTTATTCTACAGCCCCTGTCTCTCTCTGGACAAACATTACTAACCCTGTCCCTGCCATTTCAGAAGCGTCTACCAGAATTTGAGCATTCTGTGTCCATCAGGTATCTTGGAATGCCCTAGATTATTAGAAAAAAATCCTCACTGACACTCTGCCTCAGCATGTCCCAGGCTCCATTGTGTTAAAAAAAAAATAATATCAAAGGCTTCCCCTGTTTCTTCGTGCTTTCTCTACTTCCTTCAAATTATAAGTCATCATATCGAGACAGCCATCCATCATTGCTCTTTCTGCAAGGTTAGTTTTCCTCCTTGACTCCCAGCGTACAGAAGCTGATCTAACATTTGTACTTTAGAGCATTCATTCCTTGTAAGAGAGGGATCCCCCTGCTACACAAAAGGTGCACCTCACACCACAGCTTTGGAGACCTCAGAATCTGGAAGAACAAGGATGGGAGGAAACCGGAAAGGACTTAAGTTTTCTCTCTGTTTCAGGGCAGAGACAGCAATAAGTTAGGTACGGCCACAGGAGAAAGATTCTGCAGACTCTTCCTTAATCTTTTCCACTGCTCAGCCACCCCTTTTGTTTAACGGTTTGTCTTTAAATCTCTCCTTAAATCTTCTTCCGTTCAATTCACTTCTAGTCTTTTTTTAACCATCTGTCATGGACATGAACAGCAGGTAATTTTCTTTGTAAAAGTCTCTTACCAATGTGAATACTTGGCAAGTCCTCCCTACACTTTTCACCTCTAGGCTTAAAACAACCTTAACATTGTGTTATTCTTTCACAATAAGGCATATTTTCAAGATTTTCTATCATTCTTACTGTTTTCCTTTGGATTCATGCCAGTAAATGCAAGCCATTTGACTGACTGATCCAATAACTATTTGCCATAGTCTTCACCACACAATTTCAAGGGAAGAAAAAAAAAAAAAATTCAGGAATATTGGAAGATGACCCCCCACCCCATCTTAAAGAACATTTCATGACTATTATTTCTAAAAAAAAAAAAGAAAATGTCAGCCACAGCCAACATGATTTACTGACTATAATTCTGTAACAGTAATGACTCAAGTGAATTCAGCCTAGTGAATCTACCTCTTACTCATCTCACAAGAGTGCTGGATGCACTAGCAAAACTGCTACAATGCCTCTGTCTCCCCATAAAAAAAAATAAAATATACCCATTGAAAAGGAAAAAGTAGCAGCAGCAGGAAGTAAAAAAGAACAGTATAACGTGCCATCAATCAAGTTTGCAGGTAAGTTGGGCTATACCGTACAACCTCTAAGAAGATGACATACACTTCTACCTAGTAATGAGAAAGTCTTCACAAAAAATCTCATCATTCTGAATTGAGAGCATAATTCATAAAGGTGACACACTGAAGTTACTCATTAAGCAACATTTTCTGTATATAAAAGAATGCTCTTTCAGAAGAATACCCTCTTTTCCACCATGCAGTTTCACATTCCAAAATACAGCAGTTGTTCTTATTAATCAGGTGTTTTGAGTTACCAGGTAGCCTGTTAAGTTCTATCACAGCAAAGCTAAAGTCAGACAAAAATGTTAATTGCTGTGCTTCAACAGTGAAGACAGTGACATTGCCATGTCAGTAGGAACCAGAGGCTTTTCTTTGCGAAATGCTGTAGCGTCACCTGAAAGCAGTAATTTTCCTAAAAAACGATGGTATGCTGCTAGTGGAAACAAGGGATTGGCAGGATGGCATGACACAACATTGGCAAGCCACGACATACTGTTCTGGTTCAATCACTCGGTCAGTGTGACAGAACCACAATGGCTTCTGCAACAGTTAATCAGAAATACGAGCTGAATTTTCTTGTTTTTAAAAAAACCTGAATATAACACTGGAGTACCCCAGCAATACGGAGAAGTTACACAACATTTCCAGAAAAATCTCAGCCGTGAAGTATTTCTGTCAAAGGGCAACCCTATTTTTATGCCTCAAAGCCAAAAGCTATCTTGCACCAAAGGTGCAAATAGAATGTAACAGTTTCAGCAGTCCCTGTTGAACACTACACAAATCACCGTACCTGTACGAAATGCTGTGATGACCGTCATTGCTCAGTGTGTTATGATCAGGACCTTTCCAAGTAACCGAAGCCTTGGGGCGACCACAGACTTTACACCTAAGCATGATGGTCTCTCCTGTCTCACATGTTACCTCACTCAATGGTATTATAAACTCTGGGGGAACTGGAAAAAGGAAGTTAATGGCATTAGGTCAATTGAAATCAATAAATTTGCTTTTCTATTCCTTGCATTCTCCTTTTTTATCAGGCAAAGTAGTAGAGTACTTTAAATTTCCAAGATGTCTCTATCCCTCTACCCTTGGAGCACATCCATGGTCATGCCGCTTGCTGGGGCTCTGCAGAGCTAGTGAATTTTTCTCCACATGAGCCTGGACACAACACTATAACCCTGAAGCCTACCACGGGGAACTGAACGCCGTCTTTACGGCAAGTTGAGGAAACCCTGCAGTAAGAAGTATTTGACATGCTCAACTAGGCTATCTTTATATCCAGCTAAGTTTATAAAAGGGAACACAAAACACCTCAGTCATCCACTGAGGCACTGTAGTGGTTTCACTTTCACGCAGCTGAAACTCAAGAAGTTTGGTTGTGTATTAAGTTTGCCTCTGACCCCAGAGAACCGCTATCTTTGTCCTGATCAGCCTCTGCACTGGAGAGGCCCTGAATGTTCCCTAGGGTGCAAGGTTAAAAATGAAGCAGCTCCAACTCCTGGCCTTGTTATTTTGCAAATTCAGCAAGGCCCAACTTCCATACAATCTCCATAGAGAACATTTCATATGGTCCTTGTGTTTTATGCTGTTTTGGGCTTGTTAACAGAAATGCATTCCTCACATCTTGAAAAATAAATACGACATTTCATTAACTCTCTCCCTTATCCAAAAAAAGCCTATGTATATTTTGACAGAAAACACTCAGTTCCTAAAATCATTTGTATCAAGCAAATTCAAACAAAGTAAATAATATTTTAAACAAATTATATTTACTGCGACTTTTAAAAATTAAAGCAACTTACCATCATAAATGTAATTGGGGTTGAGAAGCTGGAAAGGAGAAATTAAAGAATTAATGTCCTGATAACCTTACAGTAACTTAAAGAATGATAGAAAACAAAGCACAGTGATGTGTCAAAGTTAGTGGTACCCACTAAGATCCAAGAAACATCTGAACACCAGAAATTCTGCACCATTCTATTCTTCCTGTAGTATCCTTATGCTGTATCACACTTGTGGGCTCAAAGATTACCTGTTCCTGTTTACAAATTTGAAAAACGCTGTCCATTGAAACTACTGTTGCCTGTAATTCCTTCATGTGAAATTCTGACAGAAGCTACTTTTAAAGAAATGCCAACACAACTTCTTTTGGAAACTACTACATCTTTGTAATACTTACCTTTACAGAAACCTTATTAGCAAGTCCTTCTCGGGATTTGCGGTAACCATTTTCTAGCTTGCCTTCCCTTTTGCCGTCTTTATCTTTTTTCTCAGATTTCTTCCTTAAACGGAGTGCTGTGTGCCAAGACGTTGACTTCCTGAATACAGAACATTAAAGTGATCATTTTTTTTTTTTTTTCAAGTCCAGGTTGTGTGCTATGCTCTCTAGTCGCAAACAGCATTAGGAAAAGTATGTTACAATGTTATTTCATTGCATTAAAGTATACTGAATTAAAATACATGAAGTATTCATAAGAGATGCTGCCCTTGGTGAAAACCGTAAGCAAGCTAAGCTAGTAAGGTTAGTCCGTAGTACAGTATTTCTTGAAATCATTGCTCCAATGGTAAACTTTCTATACGAAAATACAAACTGTCAATCAAATTGAGCAACGATCAGTATGAAATCTGTATCAAATACAGCCTACAGAGGCTTTACATAAAGCTCTAGTGCTAAGAACTTTGATACAATTTCTCCCATTGCAGATCTGAGAGACCTTCCTAGTACAACTGGTGATTTTCAATAAGTTTGTGGCTCAAAATGGAGATCTACGAACTCTGAAATCTCGTTACACTTGGAACAAACATTCCCTTACTGTTGCCCTAAACAATGGTGTCTAGCCTGGTAACTCATTCTATTAAATAAACCAGTAACTATCGCTGCTCTTAGATCAGGTATTCCTTCATTGTCTATTCCCAGAAGATTGCACTCCTATAGCTTTTTAATAAAGAATACGTGCTTCTGGGCTCTTTCTTACTAGCTTGTATTTTGAAATTTGCTAAGGGATCTTCCAAGTACTCCCTCGGCCTGATGTTTATTTACTTCTCAAAGATCCTATCAACTTTTGGCTTAAAAGGTTCAAAGCCTTGTCTAAATTGGAAGTTTTTCTTTTTTCTCCCCTTCTACACACACCCAAGACACTCACTTGATGGTTCCATCAGGGTTGTCAATGATGACTGCACTGGTATGCCCCAAGACATAGCCGGGAATCCAGCCCTCGGCTGCAGGGCACTGATCAGTGGCGGCTCTGAACACCAAAAACATGTTCTGTTGGTTGCTGGCTAGAATCTGCACGACCTCTCCTTGGTAGACATTTATCTCATCCTCCTTCACTGCCGTGTAATCGTGTGTCACCAGCATGGTGGAGATATTGCTACTGCTGCTACTTTCACTCTGCAAGTGTCAATCGGAAGCAGAAAGAAGGGAGGAAAAAAAGAACCAAGTTTAAAATTCACAAAGATGAAAAGACAGGCTGCTCTTGGCCTGCTACATTACCTGCATAATCTACATAACTTACGCTGCAGTCAGAGAGCTACGATTTCTCTTTCAAAGCCACCTGTGACTATATCTTGTGCAAATTAGTTTGATCTTTGAATATCTTCACGTACAGCTGCTGCAGAAATTTATTCCCATTACTTGTACTCAAGATTACTTCCCTTAACTAAGAGTCAGTTTATACGTAGATCTCAGCTGGTCTTCCTTTCGAGCTCAGACAATGAGCCTTGCATTTCTATCAGGCAACAAAACTACAGCACAGCACATAGGACAGTTTTTCATGGTCTTATAGGGGCAGTTTCAAAATCATAATCATTACCTCAAACACTAGAAATTCCTACAACGAAAAATACATATAGTCTTCACTATTTGTCAGATCTCAGACACCAGCCTTCTGCACACAAAACATGACTGTCTGTGGTTGAATCTGTATGATTAGGTTTATTACTTTAAACGCACAGGATGAGGTAAGTTACTGAAATAAGAAGTTATTCATTTCTTGAGCAAAATAGGCCCACTGAACTATCAGAATAAAGCAGGAAATCTCACTTCTAATTGATTAGTGATTATGATAGTTGAGTGTTACTAGGAGTTTATCATACACTTTCAACCAGTATTCATTAATGTTGTTCGTTTCCCCACCAAGCATTTGCAGAAAGCTAATTATGGCTGATCAGGCGTCCATGAAGTCATACTGCTTTTCAGAACAAAACCTCTTCTCCTGGCCATGAATCCACTGGACATTATTATTTTTTAAAAGAAAGACTCATCTTGTCCATTTGCATGCATTTCTCATATGAGGTTTAATAAATGGAAGTGTGAAATCTATTATCAGACCATGCAACCTACTACCTGAAATAAGTTAAAAACTTCTTGAAACAAGTTGAAAACAAAGTGGATGGTTTATTAATGATGTGGCACGAGGCACGTATGTGTGTGTGCCTGCCTTTTGTTCTTACTTCAAACTGTCTGAGGTCACTACCAGGGAGGGCTCACTGTTGCTTAGTAGTAACTGAGCTGAAGGAGGAAATCAGTACCCAGCTGCAGCTGGAGACTACTATTGCTTTACACAGCACAACCACATGTTAGCACCACGTATGTGCTAGCAGCGAGCGGGAAGTTCGGCACACAGGATTACAGCACTGCCACCTTTTTTCCTCAAAACTCAAATATTTCTCCCCTTAGTGTTGAGGAGATGCAGCAGGTGTCAGTGGAGAGCACGGGAGCCCTGAAACTCGCGTTCTCTTCCAATCTGCTGACGGCCTCGAACAAGTCACTCCCGTTTCTCGGTGCCTGTGCTTCCCCAGTAGTGCTTTGGCTTAGAAACCGTGACATTTGGAAATGAACAGTCTCAGATTACTCATTCATAGCATGTTCAGCACATCGATGCTTGGGTTTCCAGTGAGTTTGTACATTTTATTCTAGCTGGACTATTTTGTTCAGCTGGGTGATTCAAGCCCATTCTGTCTTTTTCCCCCTATTAGGGCAATGAAGCAAATGCTACCACAGAGAAAGATCTCACTCTGGACTGTACCTCTACTAAAGGTTATTTATGTCAATTCCAGATGCTGTTTTCTAGTGGAAGAGCTCATTTTGTCTGGCTTAGAGGACTGTCTGCATGGTCTTTTGTATTAGCAAGCCCTTTCCATGATTCAGGCAAATCAGGAATAGTAGAACCAAAAAAAGTCTCATTTTCAGTCATTGTTGACAACTTGCTACAGTCTTTTAGCTAGATGAAAAACGACTCTATTCAGAGAAAGCTGCTTTTTTTAACTCTTTCTGTTAGACTTACAGGGGGAGATGAAGGGAAGGCTGAAGCTGCAAAACCAACCTAAGTCCCAAACCTTGCCCCACACACTATTCCTGAACGTACTGTTTCTTAGCATGCAGCAGAATTTGTATAACTGCAGGACTGACCTTCCTGTAACATAACATTTATTTTTCAGTTTTAAGTCTTGAAGGATCATAGTAAACTCAATATTTCTTATTTTCAACAAGGACAGATAAATCTGTTAAATCTGTTAAACAGACAAGTGTCTGGTAACTACAAAGTGACAAACGTTCTTGTGAATGAGTTTATATCAGAACTTATTCTCACCACAGAAAGACAGCCTTTTCTTTTGCCTTGCGAGGAGTAATTATTCTTGTACAGGTAATGTTTTTCTACTGCAAGTTCTGCTGGTCATCACTGACCTCAATTATAGAATTAGAGGAGGATTTACAAACAAAACATGAAAAATTCCTCCCATATTGCTGAAATCCCAGCAAAACCAACTCCTTTTTCATCTTCTTAAAAGTAACTTTTCCATAAGTAACCAATCTTAACCATATGCGCATACAAATTCACACAGAAATGGTTAAATCAAAATAAACCTTCACAGCCCATTTTCTCTAGTCTGTTGAATGTGGTGTGAAATCCTGCTAAAATATTGTCTAGAAATTAGGTTATAAATAAAGAATTATTACCTATCTCAATTACCAAACTAAAAGAAGCAGTTGTGAAGCAGAAGGCATGCATTCAGATACTATGTTTTATAGTAAGATAAAACCAAGCAATGGTGTCTTTGCTGAGATAGCGTCAAAATTCAAATGTTTTAAAAACTCAGTGCCATCCCATTCCTCCCTCCCTCTTTTTTTAATGGAACAACATCAGTTATTATTATGCAAGTCTTCTCTGCACATAAAAAGTACACCATCTTGATTCACATACTGTGCAGTAACTGTGAAATACTCAAATTACCCCATATATATTATCATCGCATTTTGCTAGACTGAAGATAAACACAAGACAGATCTAAACCAAGTGAAAAGCTGAAGGAAGATTGGGATAAAAATACGATACATGCAAAGCATAATTTTTCTTTCTGAAGCTATTATAAAAGTAAGTGTAAGAACTAAGAAGTCAAGAAAGCTCTGTGTGTTAAACAGTTCTATAAAGAAATGCATGCATTTAAAAAAGGTCCAGCGAGTTAGCTGATTTGCAACACTGGTATTGCATACTATTTGTGAGAAAGTAGAAAAACAAACATTTGTGAACACAACACTTAGTGAGAGAGAAATCAAATGTGAGTTTAAAAGGAAAGGCACTATAGCCTGCCTACCACACCCATGACAAGTGCCTTGAAATTTGTGCTTTTTATTTGCACGTGCCCCTGTGATTGCTGTGTTGCATTTCCTGGTGGATGTTGTTACAGAGAATGTGGATTCTGTCCGAACAAACACACCAACTGCATACTAAAAGGTTGAATCTCCAGATGCCCTAAACCATTTCTTCTTACAAAGCAGAAAAGACAAGTGGAGCCGCTACTTGTTTTGGTTGTAGTAGGAGGATTATTTTAGCTAGGTAGGTTTTGTTGACTACTCTGAGTGGATTGCAGGAAGCTTCTTTGATCAGGCACAGCATTTACAAAGAGAATGTTGTACATCAACTACGGCTGAAAGGAGAGGGGGGGAAAAAATAAATTAATAAAAAATAAAAATCAAGAAGCCCAGGGAATGTACTGTAGATGTCTCCACGAAGTTAAAACTCAACAGGACAATGGTGGTGGATTGGTGCGTGAAAGGGAAAAAAGCCCCAAGGCAATCTGCCAAAATCTCCAAGTCAGATTTAAGTGCTGGCCGCAATGCATACCCCAAGGTGCTCTGGCTGCCACGCTTCAGCATGTTAATTATGTGCCTTCAAATTAGACACAAAAAAAGCAAGAAGAGCAAGTTAGTAAGTATCAGCCTAGTGATCTATGTTTTCAGCAGAGGCAGAAATTGCATCTAATGTTAGCAGTTGCTTTTGTGTCTGTATACATATCCATGTTCGTATGTATACATACACAGAAAGTAGACAATCTTTTTTTTTTTTTTTAATGTGCAGAAGATATTCGAACAGTTGATTATTTCAGAGAGGTACAGCACCGGAGAGCCAGAAGTTAGTACGGAGAGTGATGGTAATGCACAGAAAGGCAGCATGGTAAGGTTTTAGAAGAGCTCGCAGGACAGAGGTGCTCCGCTCTTACCCCATTACTCTGGGTGGAGTGAACTGATTGCTCGCTGGTCGAGGAGCATGTGCTCATGCGGTCTGTGTCCTTGCTGTGTGAAGAGTGGCGGTGGACCTGCCGCTGCAGGGAGTCATTATCCCCAGGGAAAGTGAAGGAGCCAGGGCGGCTGGCAGGGGATGCTGGGATGGAGCTCCAAAAGGAGCCCTTCTGCAGGGGGCTGCTGGGTGGAAAGGTTTCTTTGCCAAAAGGAGAAGGGAAAGTCGTGGAGAGAGGAGAGTTCATTGGTGAGATGGCTCCTGGCCTTGGCTTCCCAAGCGTCAGTGATCCTATGCTGTTTCTTGATCGACCATCCTCTGAGCTTCCACGTGAGTCTTTCTGGGCTCCATCAGCTGAGCCAGAAATGTTTCCTGCTGTCTTCCTGGGACTTTCAATCACTTTCATCTTGGGAATCTGCTCAGCTTCTCTCTGAGGACCGTCTGGTTCTGCATGGGGAGGGTGCCTGTCTGGCTGGCTCAGGCCAGTTTCTAAGGAGGTGTTGTAGTGTGGCAGGGAGAGATTGTGAATGGACATACCTGAAATCTTGTCTGCCTCTGCTTGGGCCGAGGCTGCAGAGGAGACCAGGACTGGGGAATGGTGTCTGACAGGCTGGGGGATCCGGGATGGCCGGCTACGGCTGGAGCTGGGGATGCCACTACAGCTGCTGGGGCCGCTGCTGTTACCACTGCTGCTCCCGCTGCCGCCTCCACCACTGCTGTGGTTCCTCTGGTACTCGATTGGGGACGTCAAGGCTGCAATGGGCGTGGGAGGGAGGGCGAATGGGGAAAGGAGGGCAGGGAATGGAAAAGGAACAGTTTAAAACAGACATGTTTACTGTCAAAAGGGGAGTGCTGTTCAAGTAAGATAAATCATAAGATAAACTTCGCAATGCTGGTCATGCCACAGACCTCAAGTCACTTTTCTATATCACACCTTCATGACCTGCTATATGTACCTCTATTAAAAATGAAAAACCTGAAACCAGGGAGAAATAGTTCCTTCTAGGATCACACTGCTGGTCAGCAGCCAAGCTAGGAAAAAACCAGGCCTGACACTGAACACTCAGCTTGTTGTTCCATCCATTATAACTCAAAAAAAAAAAAAAAAAATCTAGATTGCAGCAACAACCAAGGGATACAAAAACACAGCCAGAATCTTCTGGTGTCACAGCAGACATTACTGTCTTCTACATTTCTCCTGCAGAACCTGAATGTTGTTGCCACAGTAAAGTGTGACAATAGCCACTGAAGTAACACAAGCAAAACATATTCTGAATAGATGCTTAAAAATCCACTTGGGTTTAGCCTTTAAAGGCTTACATTTGCTTAGAAGTGGTACACAAGTTCTCCACCTCAACGGATGGTGCCGATCTTGATTCACTCCTACAAGACAGTTGGAAAATTTTACCAAGAGAACACCATGTAAATTGATTACCCCTCTTATAATAAATGCCAGCATCTGTTCTGAAGCAGAAATGCGTGCATTTCCCCCAACTGTTCTGTATTAGCTCAGGAAAAAGGGAACTTGCAAAACATTTCAAAGCCAAGAAAAAAAAGGATAAGAAAGAAGTCATTCAATTACGAACTTTCAGTGAGAGGAAATAATTTACCATTTAAAAAGTTGCGCTGGTTTTCCAAAATTTGGTTAATTTCATGGATCCATAACTGGCGGACTCCTGGACTGGCAGAATGCAAAATAAAGGTCTCCGTGACATCGCCCGTTCTTGATGTTAGTGCAAATTTACATGGATCGCTGTCCACATTTTCCTCCAGGGAAAGGCAACTCACCTTCGCAACAACAAAAAAAGAAGATAATTTACTTCATGTATTTTATGAGAAACATACCTCTAAAATCTCCTTCTCAGGAGCGGAGTCATATGTTCAAATAATGA
This sequence comes from Falco naumanni, assembly GCF_017639655.2. Lineage (NCBI taxonomy): Eukaryota > Metazoa > Chordata > Aves > Falconiformes > Falconidae > Falco > Falco naumanni. The sequence goes on along the minus strand of NC_054056.1, from coordinate 110,097,439 downwards.
CCACTCTTCACCTCAGTAAAACAAAACCGTAAAATGAAGGATTACAGTAAACAAAGGATTAGTATACAGGTGAGCCTGCAAAGGAGCTCCACCACCTGCCCACACCAAAGGCTTCTGTAGCAGATACAGCGACGTCTTGGAACAGGCTGTCCAGCCGGTAGGCAGAGAACTGAGGCGAATTAAGGGAAGCACCATCCACACAGAACATCTCACGAGGAGGGCAGGTGGGCCCTAATAATAGTTTTTGTTTCAGGGCAAGCTTGAAGCGGGGGTGAATACTTCTTGCTTGAGGAAGAGCTGACATGTCAAAGAAGGTGACGCTACTTACAAACGTTATCTACGCATTTGGACTGATTTCAGCTGAAACTCAAAAGAAGGGATACATAAAGAGTTATTATCTTTACTTGCAATGACTTTGCAATGGGATGTACACATAGTACAGAGCCGAAGACTGAACTCTTTGTGAATGCTTGTCCAGCTTTGTACAAGAACATCTGTTTTGGTGCTTCAAGTGGGAACCATCAGAGCCCTGGGATCCAAAGATTTCCATTTATCAGAGTGAGTAGAAATTCAAAAGGAAGTAATTTCAGGAAATGACTGACACCTCACTGTCCTTTTTGATTGCACATCTAGATGTCACTAGTGACTCCACACTGAATCAGAAACTGTTACCTTAGCAGAGTTTGAGCAGGGGACACAAAGACTCACACACAACAGTTACCTTGATACTGTTTTTAAACAAGAATCCGGGCATGGAGAAACCTTTCTTTTTATCTAGCAGCTCACTGAAAATTACAATCTGCTCAAACAGGAAGACCCGTCTCTCCTTGCAGCGTGGCAGAAGTCCTGTGTCCTGGTCTGTAACCAAGAATGTGTCCTGGAGCAGGAGCTTACCCTGGGCTACAATTTTACCCTAAACACAGAAGGAAGCAGAAACACATTTAGTGCAGTTCTTCATTTCTTTCCCCAATCAACCTTTTCGAGTAGATGCTCATACCAAAATAGCTTTGTGTATTTTCCAATTTCTAAGTGTCACTGACCATTATACATATTCATTGATCCTTCTAAACACAAGACATTCTTATGCCCTTTTTCAAAATACAAACATAATCAAGAAAAAAACCCAACAAACCACAAAATTCACTCCATCCTTTTCAATTCATAGTCCAGTTTGAGGCTTGTAACAAAAGGCTTTTATCTCTCTGGTCTAAGTAACTCCCACAGTAACTCATATATTCTTCCAATGTCTTCCAGGGTGCCAAAAAGGGGAAGAATTCAAGTTCACACATGCACCACAGAACAGAAAGGGCTTTGCAAATAGACCGTGTGACTACGGTCTGGCTGATGCATACTGCTTCAAAAGCCAACTTCCATCTCTTCTAGACTTAGCAAAACAAGAAGGGCTTACAGTTGCCTCAGGCACTTCACTGACCTTAGCCATTCCTCCTTCATCTAGACTACTGAGGTCAGGTCTGCTTACCTGCTTAAAACTGATTACTTTACTATTTTGCAAGTCGTTTTGCAGGACTTACGTAGGTGACTGATACAACAGGTAAGGTTTTCCAGGAAAAAGTCCTTGGTAGGGCTATGACTTGATTTTTCATTCACTATTTGCACCAGCTAACCAGGTGGTGAGGGAGCACCCTATATCATTTCTCCCCACAACATTAATGGTTAATTTCTAGAGAATCTGACAAAAACTAAGCAAAATCCCAGCCAACTTACATCAAATCCTTGCAGGCGACCAACATTCATCATGTCATTACACCGTTTTGGTACTATACACATGACCTCTACAGCTCTCTGTTCAAGACAAATAGAAAGTCAAAGCTTTACTTTCCAAATGAGGTAGCAACGTAACATTTTGTTTCATTTGGTATTGGTTGTTTTAAAACAGAAATGTGAAAAGCAAACACTTATAATCAATTTCTTAAGAAGATCAGAAAGTGTTTCTATCAAAACAAGTTCAGAGTAAGGAGCATTCAAATCACCAAGAGAAAATGTCTCATGTACCTCTAGTTCTGTTGTGTCAAGATTAGCTTTTTTAGAGTACTTGAGGAAGTCCTGAAAAAGGGAAAAAACAGTAATAAGAGTTCTTTTCTCATTAATCAGCAAAGAGAAATCTTAGAAAATTTGAATTTGATATCCTCTGTCAAAGAATGACAGACTGCAGAAGACACATAGAAAAAATTTCTTTTTAAAGCTTCTTGCTGCAGTGCTTTCCCCCTCTTATTTTTTAAGATTTATTCGCTATTTTGATTTAACTCGTATAAGAACATGTATTAAGGCAATACACAAGGTTGCTCTTTGGTAAACATTTATGTGATATTAAAATGGTTGTAGATGTAGACAGAAAAGTTAGGATGAGTCCAAACAACTTGTATCACATTTACACTTGAAAAGTTGTGAGATCCCTCTCCCCTTCATATGACATTGCATGACTTGAGTTCATCTAGTCTTTTAACTGTTAAAAGAAAAAGCAGAATTCTGACCAAGCTATTTACTGCAATTTTTATAACTATCTGAATATGCTCAGAAGATAATCCTATGACATTGCTTACTAATCTGGGTTCTGTTTGGGAGGAGCGTGGAAAAGCATCAGCAGCATTTAAAAAAAGAAAATGTAACTATTTACACAGATATTAAATCATTCACCTCAACACCAGTTTACCTTTAGTAACAGCTGGTATTTCATAATTCTCTGCACAGGTTTTATTAGCAAATCTGTGAGTTGAAGTCTGTGGCCCAAGCGTTGCTTTAGATCCTGAGGGTTGTAAAACAAACATATTTTTTTGTTGTTCATTCAGTTAGAAACAACTTTGTTTTGTTGAGTTAGAAACACAGCAGGATATATCATTATTAATGGCTATCAAGCAGGAATTGGCACAAGTCAGAGCCGAATCTAACCTTCAGTTTGCAACAGCTGGAGTTCTTCCCCTTATCTGTATAAGCTTTGTTTCCAAAGTATTCCCCTTCTTCTGTATCTTTTTTTGAAAAGATTGTATAGTGAAATGTAATTATTCAATCGTAAGTTGTATACAGTCTATTTTTGACAGTGATCCTTGCTCATCCAAAAATTGCCTCTTCATATAATATGCACTGTTAAGTGCCTGGGCTAGGGCTAGTAAAGATGAGACTCTACTGATTAATTAATATCTTACACCTAAACTTTAGCTGTCTTCCCCCAGAGCTTTACGAATCTCTAGGAGTCTGTATCAGACTTGAGAAATCAGAACAGAAATGGCAATAAATTATAACTTGAAGCAGTAACAATGGTATGTGCTGCCTTTTTTTTTTTTTTTTTTTTTTTTTTTTTTGTCAACAGATCTGGTATATGATTTATACACACCCTTCACCTTGCATACATCCTCTCTCAGGAGCTTACCTCAAAAAATGTATCAATGTATTCTGAGACAATGTGCTCAGACTTTGGTTTGTTCTGGCAGTAAACTATGTACATGTGCAACCTTCTCTCCTAGAGGAACAAAGATACAGAACGATACATCATCATCATCAAGAAAAAACACAAGCCAGACTGAACTAGAATATTATTTTAATAAGTACAGCTGTTCAAAAGTATGAACTTAAAAGGGTCCTTCTGAGCAAAAAAGCCGTTACATATGCACAAATTACAGATCTGAAAGCACATTTATTTGGGATTATCACGATGATTTTAGAAAGGCAACACAAGTCCAAAAATTGCCACAGTTACAAATATTCCTAAACCCCAGGTGTTTAGAGATGATAGCTCAGCAGGTCCCACAACAAAATTAAGTATGAAAACGGTTATCTTTTTCTTTTAGCAAGAGCAACGGATGGAGTCTTTATTAAAATTAAAGAAAAACTGTTTTTCAATCTGATTATTATTCTAATGTATTAGAATAATGACCTCTTCCTGTTAAGCTGTACAGAGTAGTCAGGAGAAACCTCTCCAGTCTTCTATTTAATATCAGCTGTACTACTGGAGTTTGAGAGGGGATGTAGAGTATGTAGCTGGAAACGGTAGCACTAGTATTTTTTTAACTCTGATTCTGTATTTTGTGCATGTGCTTTCAACACCAAGGCAACAATGAAAAAGAGAGAGAGCATAACTTCAGCCTTTAAGATTTATTCTTGACTATTGACCTTGCTGGTTAAGAAACACATACTTACCATATGTGAGTATTACCTACTTCAAAATCTTTATCATTTTACTAGGATTGGTTTGCTGTTAGAGGCTTTGCTGCTCAAAAACTTAGGAAGTACTGACCAGCGAGGACAAATGGAAAGCAAAAACCAAGCAAGATGGAGATTGAAAAGGATGCAGAACACAGACTAAGATCAGGAACTGAATCGTCATGTTCTAGCTGGTAGTCACAGTTTTTCTAGAGGATGCTGTAATAGCATCACAGCTTGCCTTTCCATCTGGAGTGGTAAGCGTGCCTTTCATAGTCAAGTCAGTTACAAATATAGCAGAAGAAAGCAAACCAGCAATCAGAAACACGGAGAGTTACTTCCTCCAGGTTTCCCATTTTCCCAGTGCCAGAATTCTCCCCTCTCCGCATACTTTCTTTTTATAAAATAATCCCTCAGAAATGTAACAGCTCATTCCTCATTATTAGTCCAGGCTTCCAGTGTTACTGTTTGATTAATGTTTGGTTCTGCACTCTTTTGGTACCCTGGTATTCACTTTAAACACAGGCTCCAGGGAAAATCTGAAACCCGTTAAATCTGCTTTAATCCAGTCTGCCTTGAGTCTTTGCACACTTGCGCAAACAATCATATTTAGCAGGCAATTTCCCTTCTGCTGTCTTGTGTGATTTGGAGTATCTCGAGACCTCACCTCAAACAGATACTAAATTGTATTTCTACACAAGGAAACTGCAAAAGGACTGATTAGCAGCATGTTTGATGCGTCCTGACTTTTGGTATCTAGTTTCCAGATAACTAGACTTCATCCGATTTCCTTCTGAAGTGTTACAATATCCGCATGCATCACATGATCATTCCTTTTAATAAATGAAAAGTGGAAAACCAGGGACTTGTGTAAAGCTATAAAGGGCACCGTGCTGGACTAGAATTTAACATCATGAATTTCTGGCCCTCTCAGTTGCTTCCCCAAGTGAAGAGGGAGGAATCTCCACCACTACTGTGATTCTCAGGAGAGGAAAGGATACAGAATAAGGATGCATTGAAACCAGAAAGAAGAATAAGCCCCTTTCCTATTTTTGTTTCCTATGTTCCATGGTACTACATGGATACTAGGGATTAGAAGGCAGGTATCATACGAAATGACAATTCCTTTGCACAGAACTGGAACTGAATCGAGAAATGAGGCCTTCATTCATATTTCTTCTCCACAGGAAGATACTGGGGACAAAAACTACAGCATTTACTTAATCTATTTATAAACTCTTATAAGCTCTCTCTTCACCTCTTACAGTGAAGAATGTTTTACAGCACTTTCTTAACCATGTTGTACCATAGATAAATCCTTAATAATCAAACATGTACCAGCGATAAGGGTTTTCCAATGACAATGTTTGCACTTACATGCTTAACAAACAGGGATCCCAGCTTTTCTGGATCTTCAAGGCACTTCTCCAACTCTCCTAAAAAGAAGCTGAACATAAACAGAGTAAGTACTTTTTTCTGATAGCACACACCATAGCAACATGTAGTTGCAAAGCAAAGTGGTCTTACTGCAAGGTCCACTTTGTGTGCCCTATCAGTAGCTCTGGCTATTAATGTATATCCAAAACGACAATGTTAACAGTGTAATATTTTATTACAGATTTCCAAAAGGATGCACTGAATCCATGCCAAGATGAAAAAATACTGGTGTTCATTAATAAAATCCTTTATTTTCATATATTGGTTGACACTTTTTCTCTTTCCTAGTCTGAATGCCCGAGGTGCTCACATTGCCATGCTAATCCCAACAAATTCTTTACACTGTATTCTTAGAGAAAACATTTTTTAAAACAAAACAACGTACAAACTTCTTTACATAATACTATCCATACTGAAGACTCAGCTGAAGCACTTGCTATATATAAGCATCCTTGTTTAAATCAAATCTTCATACCAACATTTGTAAGCTGAATCTACAGTACCTATAACTCAAAGCACAAGAGCAATTGTATTTATTTTGTATCTGAATATTCGAGGGAAAAAATCTCAAGTCAATCAAGTATTTTTAGGTAGAATTGTTCAGCAGATGGTTTTCAAGTTAATACATACTCTCTGTGCCAGTCATAAATCTGGTGAATGTTTCCGAATACAATCTTGTCTTTGCCTTTCATGTCATCAGGTACACCATCTTCCTTCATAAGTGCCATGTAACCCTGCAACAGTCCAAGGAAATTCACTGTGAACGTTTCAACTTTAAAAAAAAAAAAAAAAAAAAAAGAAAAAAGGTGAGTTGTCTTTTAATCCCCCTTTTCCCAGCAGCTGTCCAAATTGCTCATTACAACAGCACGCTTGAGACACAAAAATAAACCAAAAACCTGCTCTATAACATAACATAGAGCATAGGCATAAAAATATCACAAATTGGCTTGAGGTTGTCTACACAACACTGCCCAGTGCTAGCAAGATGAATTCACTCGAGCTAATTTAGCCATGTGACAGGCTGAAAGCATAGAGGAAACTTCTACAGCCCTTTTCCTTATTGTCCGAAGCAGCTTCAATGCTTTGCCAGGTAGAGCTGTTACCAAATACATGTCAGAGCCGCTGAACTGGCTTCTGTGCTCCTTTGCTCAGTGTTTCTTATTTCAGCCATCCACACTAACCCTCCCCCAAAATGTGTTGAGGAAGACAGCAACCACACTGCATATGGGACTGCACTGCATGGACTACTACTTGCAGTATGAGCAAACAGAACGCCAAAAAATCTGAACATAATTCTATTAGCAAGCATTCTGGCTGCAATAACGTTCCTTTTACATCTTCCCATACTCCCATCTTCTCTTTTGTATATAGTCATTTCACTGTGCAATTCTATCACACAGAGCTGGGAGTCTTTTTAAGTTTTGTAATATTCATGCAACTCTATTCCTTCCATTTTTTCCCAATACTCCTATTCCTAATTAGTCAGGCCTGGTTTTAGTTTCCAAGTTTAGGTTTCGATGTCTAGCATTTTCACCAGGAATTATTTTGTTAGTTTACAAAAATACATCTGTTCATAGCCTTCTAATGCACCCTTTAAATACTGTAACAAGTATTTAAATACTGATCTTTCTTTCCCCCCCTCCCTTTAAAACAGAGTTTAAGAATTGAACTTTGTTAGGCTGAAATTCACTGTCATGCTCATTCTCTCTATTCTTCCAAATGCATCTTGTTGCTAGCTGAAGACTGAAGGGAAATGTGTGATGCTGTCTCATTTAACAGAAGAGGAAACTATGAAGTCCAAGAGAAGCCTAGCAGTAGGAAAGGAAGCAGGGCTTTCAAAACCAGGATAGTTGCTCTCTATGCTGAGCTACAACACTTTTTTTAAATTCAGTTGTGCTAAATAAAACCATATAGTCTAAGGTATCATTAGAACAGAGGTAGTGATCTTAAAAAAAATGACAAAACTACACTCTTCAGAAGAGCACTGAGGTTTCACACAATAACAGGAAGAAAGAAGAGAGTAAGATTTGATGCAGTATTTCTAATATGTTAAAAGTCTGCAGGAAGGAAAACTCGGAATGCAAGCACTCACATTTTCAGTTTCTTCCTTTGCCTTGTGAAAAAAAATGTGAGGTTCAAGTTACACAGCTGGTCAGTACCACATTTTAAAAAAAAAAAAAAAAAAGAAAAAGCAAGAGAATCAAAAACATCATACCTCAACTACATAGCCCAGATCTCGTACATAATCTCGCTCTGTCTCCACTAATTCCTGTAAGACGTAGCTATAATGGAAAGAAAATGGTGAACATATATTTCACCAAAAACCAAAAGAGATTCTTAAAAAGCATTAATAGCATAGACCTTTCTACACATTTGCAGTCATATGTTTGATAAACAGAGCTGGAACAGAAGAATTAATGCACATTCTTTCTAAGCAAGATGCTGCTTTGACTCTGGAACTGGAGCAGGCTTACTTTTGTTTATCTCAAGTCAGGTGTTTTCTTACATGTGTCATTAAAATTAAACATTGAACTATTGTTTAAAATAAAATGCTATTATGTCTCTGGTCTGGAGACTTAAGTATATGACTTGTTATTTCTACCCACAGATTTAAATAATTTTGAAGCCAGGCATGTTTTTGTTCTACCATGGTAACAGTTTACGGCTACGTAAAGAAATTAAGAGCGTGGTGAAACAGAACAAGGGGAATGACCAGTTTTTTTAAGCCTAATAGCCCTCTGAACACTTAAAGATCAGCATCCTCCTGAGTAACTCCGAGATTGACATGTGACAGAAATCAAACATCAGTACGACTGAAATTCAACATCTCAGGAAATTTAAACTGTAACTAATGTTTGAGAAAAAACTTTTCCTTTGCATATGTGACTACATGCTTGACACCTAACACGTCCTCCCCCTTTCAGACTAACAGTTTCTCCTTCCAGTTGAAAATGGACTTCCTTTAAACACTTCATTTCTCAAAACACTGTGAAAAACAGAATGAAAATGTGGTCTTACTGTCGCCTTTTTAATGAGCTGGATTTTCTTTCTTCCATCTCATCTATGGGTGATGAGGAGGACAGAAGAGAATTATCTGAAGGGTTGAAGGATGGACTGCTACTGTCACCTTGATCTACCAACAAGGAACTTGGACGGTCCTCCAGGGCCTGAGAAGGTTTTCAAGACAGAGAGCAACAACGATTTATTTCCCCTTTGTTGACAAGAGACACTTACACGCAGCTGTATACGGGAACCTATGGGAGATCCATTATTGTAATGTATCTCAGCAAAGGAGGTCTCAAGCTTCTAGGAAATCAGCCAACAACTTGGCTTTCCAGGACAGATAACCTAACTGTACAGAAGCACATTTCAGATATGTCAGTCTTTCCTGCACAGGAAAAGAACAGAGTTCAGCTGGTTTCATCAGGAAGGGCTGAAAGTCAGACTAACCTGCTCAGGATGTAAATGCTTCTATAGTAGAAGCTACACAGATATGTGCTTATTGCCAGGGACTACATTGCATTTGTTGTACTTTGATTCTGGCATATGGAAGTTACTATCAATAATAAATAGGACATCTTTAAAGGAAATTATTTTGATGTTATATTTTTTAACACAACAGAAGTGACATTCTTTGTCAAGACATTTTATCATAATAACTAGCCAATATATTGACTCATTGAAGAAATTAGTGACTTCTATGCTGTCAGTGTTGCTCTTGAGCTTCACGACAGTTCACATCCTAAGAAACAGTCCCTCTCTCTTCTGCCAGATACACTGTCTCCCTTGTATAGACTACACAGGCTTCTATTTGTATAAAAGATGGAGAAGCCATGGGAAAAACAATATCAACAAGCTTCTGTGAAGTATTTACTGGACGACTTTGATTCAAGCCCATAACATTGGATCAAGCTACAGTTACATATCACATTTTCCTTGCATGTGATACAGCCTTTAATGGAAGACACATTTACTTCACCAGGGTGGGGTTCAGCTGTAATCTTTTTCCTTTCCCTACAAAAAGTAAAAAAACAATAACGATATGACTGGCCCAGAAAACAGAGGAAGCTGATCCTTGGCTAAAACTGTGAAATGAGAACATCTCCATCAGGGACTATATGCATGGATCATTAAGTTATATCCACTGCTAGGCTGCCTGAAAGACACATGGGTTATCAAACTTTCAATTTGCAAAAGACTGCGTTGAGTTTTGCCACAGATTACTGGTTATTCACCCTTCTGGTGCAAAAGTAGTAAAAAGCAAAGTTAATATTCTAAAGAAAGCGCAGAAATTATTTCATGTAGTTACGTGAAGTGTAAGTCTTTCTGAATGAGGAAAGATAAAAGAGAAACTCAATTTTCTTATTCTGAAATTCAAAGCTGCTTAAGTTTAGAATGATCTTGGGAAATATCAGCCTCTGGTAACATGGGGCTGCCATGCTGCAATTCTCTGTAGTTTTCACAGCAGCACTTCTACTAAGACCAACAGGGTCTATGTTGCAAAAGCAAGACTTAAAAGGTTTTGAGGGAGTCAGAGAATTGCTGAGGGACCTCTTGAGACCATATAGTCAAACCTCCTTGCTCAAACAGGGTCAGCAATATCAGTTTTTCCAGGACTGGGTCAAGCTGGGTTTTGAATATGAAGGAGGTCCTGCCTGGAATTATCTATACACCCTACCCTTTGTCAATAAGCATCTTCAGAAACACAGAAACTTAAAAAAGCTAAAACAAATTCCTCCTACTTATTTTGTTAGCAAACAACAAAAGCAAGAAAGAAGGCACCATCATACAAAATGATCCTTTTACTCTTTTAATTATTTCTTCATTATCACATTACACCTAAAAAGCAGCTAGATAGCATAGATGTTTCTGTGTGAGGGTTATCTGCTTTACCATTTCACCTTATTAGGTTTGCTATAAATTTTGTTTCAGGGATCCTTCTCATAAAGGTCTACCAAGCTAAGACACTGGGTCTTCACATTCATTTTACTGATAGGACGTTTTCTTTGTACTAACAGGACATAAATTTCCTGCCATCTCCCTTCCCTCTTATTTACTGTTTTTTTCTTTTCTACATAGCCATTTACCTATTCAGTAAGTGCTTTTACAAAAGAGGGCATATAAATGACCCTTACACCAACCCAGAAAGCAACTTTGGAAACAGACATCAAGTTTTAAAAGTCAAACACACGTAGCTTTTCTTTAAATAGCAAGTCAGGACTGGAAGACACAACTGCTTTAAATGCATGCATCTGCCAAAGTCAGCCTCACCATTTTACTTTTGACAAGTTCTTCAATTGCACTGACTAGTTCTGCAGCACTGGGTGTCTCGGAGCTTGTTGGCCGCACCAATAGTCGAGAAGAGGTCTGTGCAATGACACAAAGGAAGGAGAATCCCAGAGTTAGCCTGGTACATGCTCAAGTATCAAGAGGCTTCCTTCACTTCTCTGTCAGACAAAGGTACTCAACAATAACTGTCAGTGTAATATAGCACTAATACCATCCCTTCCAACTTGGGCAACTGGAATTGCAAATTTTAAGTAACCCCCATAGAAGTTAAATGCTGGGATAAAAACTCCTGTTCCTATACGCAACAGAAGTCAAGGAAGTATCCTGCATCTTGCTGACTATGATAATACCTGACAAATAGCTATAAAAATCACCTGAGCCGACCCAATGGACAACGAACTGTTAATGTATTTTATTGCTGGTTAAACAAAGCAACAACTGCAGAAGAGTAACAGGAACAAGAAGACTTGACATAAAGGGGCAAGCATCACTGAGCTATGAAAAAATACACCAGTAACTCAGGGGCATTTACTTTTCTAAAGGAGCTGGGGTATATTGCCCAGATTCAGAGGGGAAATTGAGCTCACCCATTCCTTGTGCCATCCATTTTCCCCAATGGTATGTGTAGAGCACAGAAGATCTCTGGCCTCATAAGCTATAAAATGCCAGTTTATAGCTACAACTGAAGGTAAAAGGTGTTCACAGTAAAGGATTCTGGGAGAGGGCCATTAAGTTCAGCCTCAGTAATTTGCAAACAGTGTCGTTTGCATATTACATTTATCATTAAATAACTGGAAAATAGAAACAGGGCGTAATATGAACCTTACTTCATATTACAAACAGCACAGTGAACATCACGTAGCACAGGGTAAGCTGTCCTGCAAATGTTATCAACAAACTGGACAAAGAAATGGCACATATAATGACTTAACACAAGAGGTTCTGCTCAAATCAAGCATGAGTGTAACAAGGCTCACCATAAATCAGTACAAAAAAAAGAATATACAGATTTTAGGTAGCTTGCCTTGTATTTGCCTTATTCGGAAAGGAAAACAGGGGTTGGGTAAGCAAAGGAAAAACAGACAACTTTAAATGGAAAGATATGGGAACTGAGCCAAAGCAGAGACAGAACACAAGTCAACATAATGCTGCATCAGAGTTTATAAAAAGAGAAAACAAAAAGCAAAAGTAATTAGTTTCATATTAAACACAACTGTTCTTGAAACTTCAATACTGCTTATCCAAAAATTAAATGCAAACAACTTGCAAACTGCCATCAAATGCAAATCCATGAAGTGTGCAATGATTCTACTGAATGGAAGAATGCATACTGTGCAGATGAGCCCTTAGGGGAGAAAATGGTTGTGTTATTTAGTGATACTAGACAAATCAGCATGGCTTAACACATGACGATTGCATGCACACCAAAACCTGAGCAATCCCACAGCTGGTGTGCCTTTTAAGCAACTGTAAGCTCCTGACATCTGAATGTTGACCGTGTTTTCCAAAGTTGTGTCTGTATGTGGGTTTTCACTTTGGCTGCGGAGCTCAGCTTAGCTTTACAGAACACTGACAGCGTTGGAACCAGACTCTGGTCAAGGTCCCTTCTCTCTGTTATTGCTCTAGGGGAGTATATGGGGTGTGACTGTTAGTAAAACTTCAGAACTGGTTTGTTTCCAGTTCATGTGGTTGTATCACATACTATCTGAAAAAGAAGGAGCTGTAGAGATGAAGTCTGCCTGCTGACGTACTCTGGGAGCAGAATACACCTCTTGCCCAGAAAACAAGGGAAGGTAAAGGCAGCAACTGAGCACGTGCAAGAGCGAGATGCTGCTGTAGCCCACAGCGGGCTGGGTAGGGAAGGAGAAACCCAGAGAGCAGGGAGTTTCCAGCACAGAGCATAGACCACGATCCCTGGAGAGGAGGAAATGCTCACAGTGAAGCACAGATGAAAGCCAAGCCTCTGAGGTCACGGAAAGGAGGAGACATTCCTCGGGATCCAGAGGAGCTGAGCAACCCAAGAAACCACCAAGTGTGGCAGGAATGTGAAGGAGGACTCCACCCAGAAGTCAACCAACTGGGAATTTGTTTGCAGGCCTTTTATTAAACAGTAACTCCATCAATAGAGCCAACTGACTTCTGCTAGGTAAAACCGCTCTGGCTTCTCACTTCTGTGTTCCAATAAAGCATTTGCTTTAGGTACTGGGAAGTGGTGGTTCATCTTGGCGTGTGAAGTTCGGGGAGGCATCCACAACCTAGAAGGCTGCCACATGAGGGGACTTTTTTTTGCCTTCCACCGTGCAGTAGGACAGATACTGCACAAAACCGATGCACCACAGATTAATTGCTATTGGCATGTTTTGAAAAATTTTGGTACGATACTAACTTTACCAAATTTTAACTTCTCAGAAGTCTTCTTTAGAATGCAGTTTAAGCTACTTCAGAAACTGTCCCAACATGTGTTTACTGCAGTGGGTACATGTTAACCTCTTAAGAAGTGAAAGCAGTATTTACTGGGGATTGAAAGCTACTCAAAGCCTCTTACTCTGCTGTGGCAAGGGTCTGACTTGGCACCAGAAATACAAAAGTGAGGGGACGCTACCTTACAGGCATAGCCCTTCACGTAACTGTTCTTGCCGTTTTTTGCTAAGCAAAATCCATTTTTATCTTGAGAACTTTTTATAAGACTCGCATATCAATTTTTTTATATCGCTGAAGAGACATACAAATACGGCAGCTTATCAGCAGGAACTTTAATGTATTTCACCAACATTTTTTTTAAATTTTATTTCAAAGCCTCAAACTGGGATTGTTATTTTCTAGCAATAAAATATTCTCTCAGGTCTAAAGGCTGGCCTATTTTTGCTTATGGAATATTTCCCAATATATTAACTCCCCAACTCGTATATTACACTTTTTCGATTGAGAAAACATATAGGAATTAAATACACATAGAGCACAGCAGCCAGCCATTTTGATCTTACAAACAATATTTTCAGGGATGAGGGCAATCCCCACTGAAAGGCAGTGTTTTTAAAAGGAAGAAAAAAAACAAAACAGAAAGAAGTAAGATCAGCCAAAGCTATCAAAAACATCTGCATCACTGAGAAGAACAGCAAGCAACCAGCCACAAAATTCACTAACAACATTCAGTGGCACAGATTAAAAATTTTAAGCAGCAAAATCAGAAGAAAACAGTAATAAGTGCATTTGCTGCACGTCTAGACTGCATTCTAAAATCTCCATGTCCAGGCTTCATACTTGTCCCTCTAAATGTTTGATCCAGGTTGAAAATTGAAATAAACCCTCTCAATGCATCAACATAAGAAAACCAGATTATATTCAAGGAAGATGTCCTTCATGCAGTTACTACATACATCCAGAATTTCCTTACCGATGCAAAGTCTTTTACCCTCAATTTTAACATGGCTTTGTAAAAAACAGCTGGATTATGACCCTTATTTGGATATTAACATCTTGGAACACCTTTTTCTCAGACATCCAAAAAAACCAAGGAAAAAAAAAAACGGAAGAAAAACCCCCAACACCTCAGATTTGATATGAACACCTCCTTCTGTTGAGGCATGTACATTTTTTTCCCCCTGAACTGAGGCAATCCAAACTAGTAGGGCTTGGTGAACAACCTGTGACCTAGAAAGGTTATGTACAACTGTTAATTTCTCCTAATAAAGTTTATTTGCAAATTGTTTTTTAACCTCGGTACCAAAAGGTATGACTATAAACCAATTACATTCTGATCACTAAAGATGGCATCATCCACACAGATGTAAATAGGCCTGCAAAGTGGCCCATTTCCACATTTAAAGTGCTTGCAGAAAATTTTCTGCGCTTTAAATGCTTCTCTATTTTAGAAGCACTTAATTCATACTCTTTCCACAGGAAACCCTTTTAATGTTGTCTAAAGTGACATAGGGACTATTTCTGTCAACCACAAAGCTGCATTACATACATTACAGAGACTTGTGGAAACAGGAGAAAAACTTGTGCAAACATAGGTTGTGCAAACACAGGTTGTATCAACATGTGAAGCCTTCCCTGCTTCCTCCTCCTACCTTGTCATCCTGCGAGTCAGGCTGGAGAAGACTGTGCTGCTGAATTGCCATTGGAGGAGGGAGTGGCACAGCATCCGCTCCCTCCTCACCTTCCTCCTCTCCACAGCTCTGCATGCCCGAAGAGGATGACTTGGAGAGAGTGCCACTGCTCAGCCCCTCATTCCGACCTCTCTGTAAATAAAACCAAGAGATTCAAGCTTTGTTACCTCCTCAACAGCACAAAGCTTGGGATTACGAGCTTGTCTTAAGTCTGTTCTGTAGATCTCACCCCTCTCCCAACAAGTTAAGATGATACTGCGAACTGCAGTGCAACTGCTCAACAGAGGGGCGGGGGGGGAAAAGCAGATGCCAAAAATATTTTTCAGTGTCTGGTAAAAGCAGATGGATTGAGATACTGAGAACAAGACATTCAGCTTGAAATTTACTACAGGAAAATGTTACCAAAGCCATGCTTGCTTTCCAAGTTCAGTTCTGTGAAGAGCCACATTCCTCTAACTTCAGAAACTCAAGAACTTTGTATCTGAAGTACCAACCCTCACAGCAAGACCTCTAAAGGATATGACTCCCCCCTATTACAACGTCAAGTATTTTCTCAATTGTCCTTTCTGCCCCTTCCCCCTTTAAGCAGCAAGAGCAGACTGCTTGCGTAATTTTTACAGTGGTGTCGAAAGACAGTCCTTCCAATTATATAAGGAATATAATTTCAACTAGCCAAAGTTTAATATAACTGACCTCACAGAATGATTTAACTATCTTTAAAGGAAGACAGCATAGACGGTTATTGCTTTTTCCTGATTTTAAGGCACTGGCCTTAGGTTTTCCCTCACTCACAGAACTGCAGAATAACAGACACTTCCACTACAACTGCATCACAGAGGGCCTTTTTCTACAGCCTGCCATTCAAGGACAGAGGCCAATATTCCTTCCCAAACCACATCTCCCAATTCACCATGCTGCCAAGTCTCTAGTACTTTTCTTTCCTACATTTACTGCGTAACTTCACTGATGTTCCAAGCTTGCAGCAAAATATGCCAGGAGCAAGGAAAAAAAAAAAAAAAAAAAAAGATGTACTACATAAGTAATTGGGCATCCAAGACCACTTTTCTGTACAATAACTACCAAAACCACTACTCAGATTCAAGCCTGGAAGGAGGGAGTAACTGTATAGCATGCAAGCTGCTGTGCCCTTGGAAACAGTAAGATGCCGTTCATTTCAGCCTGAACCACAGGTTTATAAGAGAAGGGAATGTGACTCTGTCCGCACCTAACTGAAGGCAGGCTTTGCTCATACACCAGTTCCAGGCTTCCAAGGATGGGCACATGTTTGTGGGAGGAAGGGAGGCCTCCGGCAGATGTCCTTGGTGGCAAAATCTCAAATAGTTCACAGGTTTTTTCCCCTCTAATGAAAACTACTGTGTTTATCTACCTTTTGATTTGAAGGGCCAGTAATTCTGTGCTCTAACTCTTGCTCAAGGTGTACATACAGCTTTAAGCAGTTAAGCGGCTCTCCCTGTTTTTTCCCTGATTCATCAACAGGAAAAGGAAAGAAAATACAAAATGACCTGATTATTCCCAGAACATGAAGCACCTTTACTCACAAAGCTGCTTTCCTAAGTGGGATAAGAAAGCAAAGCTAAAGAACAACTGTTTACTCTCCCATTTCTCCTTTTTAACTACACAGCCTTCTCCACGGAGCTATCATACTACCACTCTCAACGCAGAAGGGAGCAAACTGTGCCTGGCACAGCACTTACACAGAGTACAGCAGTCATCAAGAATGAGCACATGGGCACATGCCACTTTGATCAGCTGCTGGACAGTCAAATGAGGAGACAACCTTCACCTGACAACATGTAGTTCTTTGAAAAACATAAAAACGAGTCTCGGGAAGCTGCCCTGAACACTTACCTCCTCAACAGTTTCATCTTGTGGGGTTGCTGCGCTATCATCAGAGTCCTTCTGAGAGCCTGCATCGGCACTTTTACGAACCTCTCTACTCTTCTTATGCTTGTGGGCCAGTTTTTTGACATGCCCATCTGCTTTCCCACTGCTCAGACGCCTCACAGGACTGGTAAGCCATTTTCTCAAAGTGTTGCCTGGGCGCTTGGGGCCCGGAGAGCTCTGTGCACCGATCATGTGGGGCTGAAGGGATGTTACCGAAGCAGGAGGACTGGCATCATTGCTGGAGACTGAAAGGGAGTCTGGAAAAAGAAGAAGGGGAGCATTTTAAAGCTGAAACACCGGTAAGTGAGAAACAAGGCAAATGACATGTGTAATCACGGGTATCAGATTGGATTTATGGACGAATCGACCAAATTATTTTTAAGTAACCTGGCTTTAATGACACCACAACTATCAGTGTTCATGCTGCCCGTGGCCACCCACACATAAACACGATATATATGCTTACAACAGTCAAGCATCGTTAAGTCACTCCTGCCTCAACTACAATGCATACTTACCACTGCTGATATTTATTTGATATTAGATTATATGTTCTATATGTCATCTGACTTCATGGAAGGATATGCTTGGTTTATCTTTTAATGTATACTGGTTTGAGCATGGACATGAAGAGCAAAAATAATTGCCTCAATGAGAGAAGTAAATTATTTTTCAAACACCAAATTCTACTACAATGCTCCAGTTTGTTTATTTTATTTATTTCCCCTGCCCTTGGGAAAAGGGGAAGAAGAATCCAGAAAACAGCTAAACGTCTGTCTTTTGCTTAAATCTTCTCAGACTTTTGGCTGTTGTTTTGTTTGGTTTTTAAAAAGGCACAGAACATGAAAGTTTAAAAGCCCATTTGTTCAAATCTCAGGATCAGCAGTACTTCTCAGCACGACAATGCCTGAAGTTCTGTAGTCAAACAAAGGACACACTTTCATCAAGCCATAGTTGTATGTGCATGAGGTCAACGCTACTTTCCCACTGAGGCTCCTGTCACTTGAACTATGCTTATGATAAACACCTACTGGTTATCTGTTTTGAGACCACATTGGGTTCCCCCCCCCCCACACAAGCAGCACAATTCTTCTTTCCCTAGCAATTCTGTTTTCCTGAAATCATACTTTTTGTTTGGACACGTTCTCATAACACCTCTCCTATGAATACCATCTACCATTAGGGTGTTAACAAGACTCTCCTAGGTTGTCAAATGCAGGTTCATACCCCCACCCCCGCGCCCCGCCCCATGTGTGTGCACTTTTGTAGATGGGTAGTTTATATAAGGATGACATAAGTAATGTTTTGTTGAATGTTTCTACTGCTGGGAATTAAATGCAGTGCTTGTGTTCCTTCTTGAAGCTTGACACAGATGTTCAGGTCACCTCTTCTGGCCGCTTTTCTGTAAGAGGCGTATTGCCAGTCTGACCAGAAGCCGTTTGAATTTTGTAGAATAATATGGTCACATTTATGCAGCAATACACTTCACTGTAAACACTCAAATGCCTTAGATGCACACACAAGTATGTGAGCCTGCTCTGTTTCCATAAAGCGTTAAGTACAAATTACGACTTTGAACTGAGATGGGGAGACATAAAATGTGAATGTACTAAGTTGGGACTCTTTTTTTCTTTCACTGTTCAAGCTGTTCCAAAAAAGGCATCCAAAATTATGATCTATCAGGCTTTCTGTGAGGATTTTTCTCTATTCTAATAAAACCCAAGTGGCATGTAACCATTAAGACACATCAGGTCTGATGCCACGAACTCCTGTAGCTTATACTGTATGAATACACACACATAATAATTGCTATTAACCTCCACTTCCATCATGTTTCCATAAAGAAAAGATAAACTTCATAAAACATACCTTCAGTCCTACAAGCTAGTTACTAAAACTAGTCACCCAGAATCAGGATTCACCTGCAGAATTATCTTCTAGCCACAGCTGCAGCTGTGCTGCACCTGGGTAAGGAGACTTCCTACGATGCCATTAACATGGTTTCAAGGTTTTAAGTAATGGGTACTACCAAAAAGCAGACACACAGTTACGCTAGTCAGCTTCACCTCTAAATCTAAAGATAGCAGTGCCCCATAATTACCACATTATTTTCTTGTTGAAGCAGGAAACATAAGGAAGAAATTAATTATCTATAACAATGGTTTTCAACTCGCAATCTGAGTATCCCTCAAAGCCCCTGGATTACTGCTTAAGGGTTCTCAGCACATCCGTAAGACAGACAAACCTACTAGCCGTCAGCATCCACATCATGGCACATTTTTTTACTTTATTTAAAAGGGGGGGGGGGGGGGGGAAGTGGTCTGCTTATTAAAAAAGTTCCAAACAAAACTCACAATCCTCTGCAAGCTGGAGTCTCCATTGGAATCCAAACAATCTCCTATTAAAACTGTTAGAAGTTAGTTTGACTGCTCTTTCACCAAACTTAACATTACCTTTATTGTATCATGCATTTTAATATTTTTTTTCAAATGTCTTGTTTCAGAAATCACAGCAAACACTGGCTGATGGGTATTTCAATAAATAACCTTCTGTCACTCTGCTAGTGGAACACAGAAGAGGAGAGAACAGTGCTGGTATTCTTACAACTAAGTTTCTTAAAGCATAAACTAAATGCTTTGTCTTCAAGACTCTCAAGCTTGAAGATGTTTAAAATCCCTCAGCCAAGTTTTTCTTTCATTTGTATATATTTTTCCTCCCAATAAGGGTTCATACAAGTTCCTTCCATACAAATAAAATAGAGCACGTTCACTTGTTTACAAAAAAGAAGAAAAAAAAAAAGCAACTAAGCCTTCACAGAAGTTTACCATGTACTGTTTTGATTTTTGCATCTGTTGCATTTCTTACTTTCACAATTACTCCTTTCTAAGAGAAAGGCGGTGTGGTGGTGCAGTAACTGATTGCGCAAGATTTACTTTCACATAAACATGTCTATCCCTAAGCACGTAACGTGCCTGCAGCTAATAAACCCATTTTTGTTTTTATAAAACCTGTGCTCCACCTCCTCAAATTATCACCCATCCTTTTGACAACCAGCACTTTGCAACTACTGAATCCCTTGTAAAACCAAGCAGTACAGCCCAGAGCCCCTAAAACCGTGGAAGACTGGTATTTTTGTCTGACTGCACTTCTGCTGTACCACTCCTGCTCTTAACCCAAGTCGGCCAAGAGTTTAGGGGCAGGAGGATGGAACAGAGCAGGAAGAAATACATGTACTCCGCTCAAGTGGAGAGGATCTAAGAGACAAAAACAATGTTAGCCAGACATCTTTCGCAGCACATACTTTAGCCATATCCTCCCACACAGCATTAGTTTTCATTTGGCATGCAGCATGTAACTGCTTCTCATCTTCTCTTCTGCATGATTTAATACAAAATATTATTGAAGTATTATTAGGGCTTCAGGGAATTATAAAAGTGGGCAAAGTGTAATTAGTACACCAAAACGATAGCACTGTTCCACTTTGCTCTTCAAAGCATGAAAGCACTGGGTGAGAAGGAAAAGGTTAAAATGAATAAAAATATGGCACTGCCATAATAACATCAGCTTAAATATAAAATTTTATTTTAAAAAGGCATTAGAAAAAATAAAAACAATTAAAAAATTGAGTAAACAAGCAGAAGAGGTTTAACATCACCAGAGTTAACCTGAAATGAATACCAACCTACTAGCCTTTTCAGAAGTCAGATCCGATTTTTTGCCCTTCCTTAAATTTGCAGAAAACATCCCTACAGCCTCAGAGGTCGGTGCTAATACTCACTACAAATATACCATCCCAGTACTTTCCCAGTGAGACCATTTACCATCCATTCTCCCATCCCATCCCAGCTGAACAAAGGTCTGGATTCTCCATTTCTCACCCTCATCCACTTCCTCAGGAGACCAGTTACAATACTACAGCGCAATCAAGAAAAAACCTAGGTGCTCAAGTTCATCTGTTTATTTCGAGGCATTGCCAGAACCAAGCATTAGGGAGTATCAACATCCAATACAGGCATTTTCAAGAGTACGGAAAGACCTTTCACCTTCAGTATGAGAACAGCCACACAGGTGTCTCTCATTTTCCCCTCCCCCTTCACTATATACTACTTCTATCTATATAATTAGGGATGCAGACTCAGTTTGATTGATTACCATGCTTGGGATTGTTTACACTAAATTGGCTTTGTTTCCTTTATGACTACACAGCAAATTGTTTTTCTAGGGTTGCTCAAGAATATTTTATCACTAAAACATGCTAAGACGAAAAAGGAGTATTCCAGATTAAACCAAGAACAACATGGACTTTTAAAACCAAACCAGATGGAATAAATTTGGGGTATGCTAACCCCAACTGTGTTTTCAAGTACAGTAAACTTTCTAGTGAGCGTCAGAATCCCTTTTAGAAAAAGATAAATGCAACAGATGGCCATCTCAGAGTAAAAAAAAAAAAAAAACCAAAACCAACACACATATAACGATCATACACAGCAACACCAATCCAACAAGAAACTATCAAATTTAATAAAACTGCTATTTGCTCAAGTGGAGACAGCTTTATAATTCAGTAAAGTATTTTAAAAAACCTAACGGGTGGACTTCGTTTTATAATTCATAGTCACAATAAGAAAATAAGGCATTTAACTGCCATTTCCCTCAAAGTAAAAATCACATATGTTGCTGTGGTGGTGAGGTCATTGTTCACTGAGAGTCCATAAATATATTTTTGAAGCTAAAGAAAAAGAGCGGGCAGCATGGGTTCTGACCCCCTCAAACTAGAAGATAAAGTTACCTCCAATGAACTGGCAAATTTTTGAAACTAGAAGGGAAATGGGAATTTTCATTCTAGTCCTAGCTTTCTTAACACTAGAAACATGCACATCTGTGATTAATAAACTGGTTTTTTTCCCCTAAAAAATAAATCAGCCATGTTAAGCTAGTTGATGACTTGAAAGACTCTGCTTTATATTAACTATTTCCATATTGCCATTTTTAGAGTTTTGGAATTTACAAGGAGTGCAAGGGGCTACAAAAAAACCTGACTCCTTTACCTAGGGAATCACACCAAGTTTGTTTGATGTCTGCTCTGCATCCCTAAACCCAAAATTCTCCAAACCCCAAAATAAGACATTTCACCATGCCTGGACTACAAAACAGTAATGGGACAAGGAGTGAAAAATGAAGAAAAGCAAACCTAGTAACTCTGACTGGCTTGTCACACCACCACTGCAGAGCTGCTATCTACCATGAACTCTAGGGACCAAAAAGCCCAGAAATATCCATCACACAGAGCAATTAACCAGCCGATCAGTAAGATTTTATGCAGGTACATTACAAATTATATGGGGACAAGAGCTGCTCGTTGGTTCAAAATGGGAGCACGATCTACACTGATGAACGTGAAACTTTAATATGCGAATTGGAAACAGCTTGAGTTCAGTGATCTGCCAAGCCCACAGCTACCTACAAACAAGCCCCAATCTGAGCCAAATCAACATGCCATCAGAGGAAGCAAAAATAGTTTACAAGCATCTAATGACAAATGCCCATTAAATGCTGCCCGTGTACACAGCCATCATTTGTTATTAGATGAGATGGGGAAAGGTTGATAAAAAGAGTGAGAGGTTTATTTTATTTGTGGACACACACGCACATGGTTTCTGCCTGGGAACAGCTTTTGAAGTGGGAGGCTATCAATCTGCCATATACAAGACCATCCAGATACTTCTGTACGTGTCAGGAATTTTATTTCTTTCCTGCTGGGTATCCTCTTTAGACTACGCTCACTGTGTATTTTTGGAAACCAATAGTGGTATATACCTCAAAAGGCATTAGATGCCTTTCAACTCTTAACAAGCCACCAAAACAGCAGTTACCATTTAAAGATGATGCAGCTTGAGTGTTATCAGGCTTGCAAATGGAGAATTTCCACCATGCCCTTTGGGAAGCATGAGTTTCACTTACGATATACAGGCAGTGCAATAATGTTCATGAAATTAGTTTCTTAAAAATAATCACAAAATGCAAAAAGCTAGTACTTAACACATAAAAGAAAATCCTTCAATCACATTCGTGTTTGGAGTGGAACAAAACACACTCACTCTTCATCTCTGATCAGCAAACCTTTCCTGAGTTATTTCAAGTTACACATTATGCTGAAATACAATTTGCAGTATTTTCAGTGTGTGGATAGACTAAGAGTTCAACTCCTTAGTATATCTTCCCTGATTAGCCAGTTATCCCTGTTAATTTTGACTGATACAGACACTAGACCATGACACTTGGATTTAAGTGTGTTCAACAATTAAGTCCTCCAAGTCATCAAAAGCTGATTGTGTTAGTATCAGCCAAACTGGAATTCTAAGCTTGAGGCTACGTACTCTTCAGCTTCTCCGAATGAGATACTAAACTGCCTCACAAGCAGGTCTGCAAGTAAAAACCCCACCCTCTCCCCAAGACAGACACTGTCACTTTAATAACTTCTGAAGGTCTTTCTGAAATCGAGAAAAGTCATCCAATAGACATATTTGCAACAGCACTAGAGAAAGGAATGAAGAAAATCTCTGATTAAGAGCAAAAAATAATACATTGTTCATTGAAGTTAGAAAATTAGTGGCATATGCCTGAAGGGTTTAACACATGTGTTTTACTATTGTGTCTTTTCCTTTAATATCCTCTCCTGTCTTCCTACCCCGTGAATGTAAAATCAAGGTTTTACACTTAAACTTTTAAATAAGGCTTGATATTGTGCCAGAAAAAATCCTTTTCCAGGTTAACAGAAGTAGTTCTGTTTGTGCTCCCTGGAATTCAGACCACAGGGATACAAATCCCCAAATCTAAATGCTGTGTATTACCAAAAGCGCAAGGCAGCACTACAGAAGGGAAGAGTGGACTTCGTGGGGAATTTCATTTTTTGCAATAAACTGTTATTCTCTCCTATTTCTGGAGAGAAATATATTTTCTGTCACAAGTAGGAAGTATTAAAAGTTACTCACACTGCTAAAGTTTTGTTTCACAGTTTGTGAAAACCACAAGCTTCTAACAGATTAAATCTCAGCTTCCCTGTACGCAGCTTGTATTTTAAAAGGCAACGTCTTGATCTCAGCTCCACTCTTTTGACCACCTGTTTGCTCAAATTTAGACAGCTACATCCACGTGCTGGCAAGACATGCCAAGGACAAATTTTGTCCTTTAGCACTGTTCTCCACCCAAGCTCTTGCTCTGTTTCAGTACACTGAGTCACCCTGATTCACAGATCAAAGTTTCACAGATCAAAGCAAGTGCTCTGAACATTTTAATACAGTTATCCCCCCCTGGAAGAGGTGTGTGTTTTTCTGCTAACCACTAACTGCACAGGGGCTTGCATGCTTCTACAGAAGAGCTAATGAACAGAGAAGCTGACGTCCTAATTTTCAGGCAAAGTTTTCTTTGGGCTGACTGGGGCCATCAGCTAGTTACTTATCTCTCGCACTTTCCTGTGCCTCCTGATATATGACATCATTTCACATCACCATGAAGGAGCACATAACATTATTTGCTTTGCGGGCCTGCAACAGGCAAGATTTTCATTGACAGATTTAAGTTACATACTAACAGTTAATTCCCGCATACAGGCAGACACATACCATGTAATTAAGAATATTAAGGGGACATCTTTCTTTCATTAAATAGTTGTGAAAGTTCTTCAGTGCAAACAGAGAAAGAAAATAAGAGAAACGGTGATTTTCTATTACTAGAAAGCAAGTTTTCCCACAGCCCCGATGTAATTTCCCCATTTCCCTTTAAATACGGTAGCTTTTAAGGTCAATTTTGCACTGAGACATTTCACCAAGTCTCAACTACATAACCCATTTTCAAAGTGTGGGTGTTTTGGAGCTTTCACTGCAGTCACATATATTTTGAAATAAAGTCTATATGCTATTTTTGCCATCTGTCTCGCATCAGCAAAATCCAACTACTTTACAATGACCAAAACAGAAGATGAGCTGAAGGCGTGGCCCATGCACTCCTCACTCCAGAAGAATTGATGTAACTGGAGCAGCAGATACCAGGAACGACCCTGTCCCAGCCCAGGGCTGCTGCCCCCCTGCTGCGCTGAGCTGTGGAAGAGCTGCCCCCAGCCCTTGCCTCCAGCCTGTTACCCGCTACTGCTGCTGCTGCTCAACAGTTTAAGATCTCAGCAGAAGAAACTGGTGGAGGGCACAACGCAGCTCCTGAAGCAGTGGGAGCTGGCAGCATTAGCTTCCTTCCAACTGCTCCAAGTTACAGCACTCCCCACCTTCAACAAAACCAAGCAGTGAGCTGGTGGGGACAAGCGGAGTCTCAGCCAAAGAAGGAAAAGAGTGGAGGCAGAAGCTTTGGGCTTGGGCCTTGTAGGCAGAGCTGCTGCATAAGACACGAGACAGAGAGTTTTGCTGACTGTTGACAAGCTATTTGTCTCATGCATGCTGCGTGCAACCTACTTTTGAAGAGCCATGCTGTGTGATGTGAGCAGCAGAGACACAGCTCTGCTCTTGCTGGAGAGCTGTAAGTCTCATGCTACAACTGGGAACCACTATCGACAAGATCTGTGATAAGCAGTCTCAGATTTTAATTGGGACAGCTGCACAATTCATTTCTGCTCATCTGTTACTGGGCTGTAGGGTTTTATCATCTGCCACTTTAATTTGTGTTGCAAAATAATTTTTTGCTCAGAAATGGATAAAAATAATCTCCAGTCCTAGAAACACAGCTCTGAAGCAGTACAGCAACCTACCTGACAAGTGTGCAGAAGAGGAAGATTATGAGCACATATGAAACAAAAACATCCATATCAATGTAGGTAACAGCATGGCCAAGCAAAGGGAGAAAAAGATGCATTCAGCAAGTCCTCAGCTCTACTGAAGGCAGAGAAAGCCGTGGGGGAAGGGAGGGAGAAGCAGGTCTGCAGAAGCTGCATTAGGAAGAATCACGATCTTAGACGTTATTTAAAGCAATGCCTGCCATGCTGCCCTGTGCAAAAGCTTAACAACGCAGAGCATTCCAATGGAAAAAATTTATCGTATGCAGATTTTAAAACATCTTCCGCTACTCCAACAAAAAGGCTGCATATTCACTAAGACATTCCAAGCACATCTGACCTCAAAAGGAAATTGGGGATGCACAGTTCTACTGGTACACTTTTGGAATTGAGACTATACACACTGATAGGGAGGAAATTAGCTTCCACCATCCTAAGTGGTAAAAACAAGCTTCACAATTATGACGACAAAAAAAAAAATTGTACATAAAAAAAAAAAAGTCAGCATAAACCGTTGAGTCAGCATTATATTTTTTTCTTTTGTCCAAAAATTTGAAAAAGAATTTGAGCAAGTACAACTTCTGCCATGTGTTTTACAAATGAGTGGCCTCTAGGAAAAGATGAAAGTAGATGTATTTTATTCTCTTTTCCAAAAACCTTAAAAAATTCCAACACATGAGAAAACCTCCAAAAATTCTCTAGTAAAACTGAGGGAATATATGATGAGCCAATAAACATACTACGAAACACACAGGGTAGATATTAATAATTGCTAAGCGTATCTTCAAGCGTATCGGTAAAGCTCATAAATATGAACAGTACACAGTGCTAGTATTGAGTTACAGGAACAAATGATACAAAAGAAATGATGACTTTATCAAATTTTATTTGTTTAAAAACCCCAAGTTACTAGACTTCTTGTACTGAAAAAAATACTTGTTTCCTCTTCACCTACTGCAGTTACATGTTAACCTAAGTACACATACTAATCCAACAGCAATTTGAACAGTCTTTTTTTGTTTTCCCCCAATCCTCTTGATTCAAAGCAGAAGAGCTCATTAGAACAACTACCGATTGTTTGGAGCTACAGCTTTAGCAACAGCTGTACAAACACATCAATCTCAAGTTAGGAACTCTGCCATAAGCTTAATAATAATATACTCATACTGTTTAGCTTTGGGGCTATTACAATAACTTTGGTCATTTTCTCTTTCCAAATGTTATACTGTTGTAGCCCTCAAAAAATAAATTGAGAAAATAATTAAAGGAATTGGGAGGGAAGATGGAATGGCTAAAACAGTGATAAAAATAAGTCCTCCAAAATTCCTATATATATATAAAATGTTTCCTCCTTCATCCAATTAATTGCTATTAGTGACAGTGATAGAAATTAATTGTACTAACACTGCTTTGCATTGTAAAACATTGACCTTTTGAGCGTACGCACTATTGGGAATACTAATGAGCAGAGTCAGCCCTTGCAGCCATGCCACTGCTTTCAGTCTCCACACCGCCTAACTAGCCGACTGTAGGTGATGACAGACAACTTCCTCCGAGTTCAATCCCACCTCAATAACTACATTATCAAGAGCAGACTTAGATGACAGTGATTAGAAACTGCACTGGGTTTAAACTTTTTGTCTTCAGATGGAAATGTAACCTGAGCAATGCAACGAGAGCACACGTGATTTTAATCAAGGGCAGTCACACTGGAAATGTAAGGTTTTTTAAACAGACTCACAGTCAAGGTTGACTAGCAGATAGCTATTGAAAGTCATAATGGCAAACTGCTGCAGAGATGCCTTTTCAGGATGAATTATTTTAAAGGATTAGGAAAGGGAAGATACTCCTCCAAAAATTCAGTCTTGAATAACCACTGAGTTGAAAGGGAAAAGATAACTCCTTGGTATAGATGTATTTTAAAACAAGCAAACTATAAAGTAATGGAGTGACATTGTATCTCAATGGGCAATTAAAATACACCGAGTACTAAAAATGGAATCCATCATTGCTACGTTCGTTAAGTTGATTACAATCTCTTCAGGAATAA
This sequence comes from Falco naumanni, assembly GCF_017639655.2. Classification (NCBI taxonomy): domain Eukaryota; kingdom Metazoa; phylum Chordata; class Aves; order Falconiformes; family Falconidae; genus Falco; species Falco naumanni. Next base: position 110,069,715 of record NC_054056.1, on the reverse strand, counting down.
GGAACATGAATTTTCTCTGGTATGATCTAGCCCATATCTCACAGGCACACACAAAAAGCACTTCATTCTGCCACGCAACTATTCTGTTGCTTTTCTTTCCCTCAATTATTCCCAATAAAGCCTCAGGAGGAGGGTGATGTACACTGACTTGTCCACCCAGTCATCCAAATCTTGGTTCCTCAAATCATTCCCTAGTTCCCATCCACCTAATATTACCTAAGTCGCCACAGGAAAATGATGTGACAGGATCACAGGAGAGCTGTCCAGAACTGGTTTGGAAGTAGGAATCAAAAGGAAACAAAAAGGTAAAGGAAAAAAGCAAACAAACTTACTTTGAAAGGCAATAAACCAGAATCCTTACTATTTGCTTTAATTAAACACAAAGTGGGGGGAGGGACGGAGATCTGTATCAGTATTTTCTACACAACGATAATTACTGCTACAGTAAATCACCTTTTTTAAGTTAGAGACTCAAATGTAAACCTAAATTTAGGGGCAAAATAAGTTACCTGGAGGAAAAAAGATAAGGAATTTAATTAGCTTCTATTCCTTTTTCTATTGAATAAACATCTCTTCTTTTCATGAAGTCCTCAGCATTTCATAAAATGTATCTAGACAGCTGATCTCTATGAAGCTCTTTTCCTAGGACAAACCACCCCATGCAGGTGATCTGTTGGGCCGTGGTGTTTGTGGGTTTTTTTTAACCACTTGTACAAAAAAGATTGTCTGGAGGTGCTCAATCCCATGTCCAAATGCAAGGAAACAAGAAACAAACGAAGAAAAAAGTGGTTTAATAAACATACTGTACTATTCTCTATGGGGAAAACCAACCTTTATGAGGAAGGACTGTTAACATTACTGATGTGGTCTTTTCAAAGCTGGATGGAATATACTTACACCACCTAAATTCCGTCCTTCTCATTACCTCCACTAAAGGAGAGAGGGTCACCGCAAGCCTAGATGAGCAAATTCGATGGATTGTTACAGCTGCGTGTAGCCACGTTCAAAGGCAGATCATAAGCTCATTGTTCGTTACCAGTCTCGCAATGAGCACCTAGAGGAAACTTTCATTATGTAAGGTGATAGCTCATTCTTATGCTGCTGCCTCACTGAAGTAATTCATTTAAAATAGAGCCATAACATAGCAAGAGGGAAATTAAGTTGTAATACGAGTTGAAACAGTTCTGCTTTGCTCAGGTTAAGCCCACCCATTCAATACTGACTTTTGACCATCATTTAAAACTGCATGCATCAAAAGTTTAGTTACAGCTACGCTCTGAGAGGTGTGACTAGGACATAAAGAGGCAGCCACATTTTTTCTGGTATGGCATCAAACTCCACCCTTCTCTTCAGAGCTTTATCAATATTCCTTCCCTCCTCTCTTTCTGGGAAACCTTCTTGGTATTGACGACTCATTTTGGAGTTACAAGTCCTTATTACATGAAGTTTGCATTATAAACCCGACTGCATTTCCTTCACAAGAGAATACATTTTCGTTTTCTATCTTTCAAAAACCCTTTGAAAGGCAGAGCCAAGTCGCTAGTTTGACAAAGAGCTGGGGCTAACAGACCCATTTTAAATTACTGCGTTTTCATGTAGTACTTATACAAGGTCAGAGCAGAAAGTACTGCAGGGGAGGGAGCAGACTTCCAAGGATCAGAGGCAGAAGGCTGCCCGGGGCTAACCGCATACGCACATCTGATCTACATTGCTGCTCAGTCCTGGCTTATTTCACAATGCAGGTAACCTGCCTGAGAGCTACATGGCATTTTCCAGTCACTGAAAAGATAGATCTGAATTATAAGGGACAAAAATTAGGAGTAGTTAGATGAAAATATGGATAACTCTGGATCTTATCAGCTCACTCAGAGCAAAAAACCCTGAGCCTCAAATCTTCAGGTTTATGGGTAGGAATGGCAGTTATGAAAGGATACTAGTCTCTCTCTTGCGTAAGGTCCTGAAGACTTATTTTTTGGGGGTGGAAGGCAGGGGTATAGCATTTTCTACCGGATCAACTCCTTGGTCTGGCTGCCTGCGTGATTGCTAGTGTTGATGCAAGAGAAGCAGCTGGATCACATGTGCAAGAACAGGGTAAATAAGCTGGCAGTACCTGACACATAGTTAAGTTTTTACTAACTTATGAGAAAACACCTTCAGCTAACTCTCTTGCAAGTCCTGCAGCCTAACAATTCAAAAAAGACATGTTGTAAGAGCAGCGAGGAAGGCCATAGAGGTCCGGAAAATAGTACCTTTGCATATGTAACTATATAGCTGATACATGAGCTCAGTTTCAGGAGGATTTTTGTTGCACGCTCTTTGTGGAGATGGAAAAGCACACACAGCACATACTTAACAGCTTCCATCTGTATTCTAAAAGAATAGACTTTCAAAGCCCAGAGGTGGATTTATGCCAAGAATTACACCAATCCATTAGTAATACTGGACTCTCCCCACTGCATCCTCTGAGTCCAGTCCTCAGAGACCTCTTATCCCCTCTTGGACACCATTTGCTAACAATTACTCTATAGTAAAAGCATCCTGTTTTATGGATGAATTATTTCTGAGGCTTGATATACCATAAAATGTTATGAAAGAGGAAAAAGAATGCTACTTTGATTCATATCATTCTTTTAAGCAATCTACTGCACATATAATAAATGTATTTCTTCAAAGCCAAATGAGAACTCCGTCTACTCCTACAAACACCCTTCCTCCTCCAAAACCCAGCCCCCAGATGGTTAATAACTTCAGGATAAATTTTGGGTTTGTAGATTTATTCCCTGGATTTTATCCATGAGATTTGCCTCTCAAATTTCCCAAGTGAAATACAGACTCACATGATACACTTAGGGACTGAAACACATCCTATTGTTTCTTCTAGCTCATAAGGTAACTGAAAAAAGATGTTATTATTTCCAGTATTCAGTTCCAGACTGAAACTACTCAACACTCTCTCCAGCCAGATAACCATAAACAACTTTGCTATTCATCCACACTTGTCTCAAATGCAGAGCATTTTTAAGTTACAGGAATGGGTGGATTTACCATGAGAATTGCTTTCCTACCATCACTGCTGCTTTTTCCAACTGATGTCAGATAAAGGCAAAAATACAATACTTACTTATTAATTTCAGTAGTTTCTTGCCAATTCTCCTATTTTCTTTCTCTCTAGATCTGAATACTTTTTTTTCCTTTAATTTCATGAATAAGTGGGGAAAAAGCTCAGATCATTTAATTGAACAGCAGTACATAATTATTAATTGCACAGGTACTCTTTAATATTTTAGTGAAGAATAAACCAAACTTTTTAATTCCCTAAAGAATTCTTTAAGCAAAGTCAAAGCCTTGGTTAAAGTCTTCTTGAATAAAATCACGCACTAGAGTACGTTCTGAACATTCGGCCTAAATCCCAAATTGCCAGTTTTAAGTTTGCAGTGGCCAGAACTACTAGAGACACAATTTTTACTCTTTCCAGTTCAAGAGATGGCATAGCTACAGTTATACTGGGGCATGCAAGTAAGCTTTGTTCCCCTATTATCTATTATGAAAGGCTATTGAGCCTCCTTACAACATGGTCTGTACACACGGACATCTGTTTTTAAGACACAGAAAGAGAACAATGAAGAATGTTTGTGAAACCACGTATGCTTGCCAAACAAGACTTCATACATGTCTATGATCTTAATTTATGGTAATAATGGAAAGCATCTTGCTGATCGGGATTGACTACACCCAGCACTTCATGAAACATGTTTGCTAAAAATTCTTTGGACGTAAAAAACAGATAGATCTGAGCCTGACTAACCACAGCAGCAACAAGAGTTCAAAAATGAAGCAAATGAGCTCCAGTGAAGACAGGAGAATGCCAAGCAACAGAAAGGGGTAAAGACTCTTGCCGTGCCATGAACAGACCTGTAGCTGACTAGGTAGTCACAGCTCTGGGCGAGCACCTGCTGTAAAATGTTTTGCTGCAAAACATTCTGCCTATCAATTATCATTTGTAATTGACGGCTTTCACCCCCACCTCCCTCCAAGATACTCAGTACTTGTTTACTTCTAAAAACTGGAATAATTGTTGTTTTAGGAAATGATTGTGCAGCAGTCGGGGCTGCAGAGCAGCTTTCCGAGAACACAGCTGCTAGGCTCAGAGATGATAGCCTGCTAACATTAACACCCTCTGGCTGGTACCCCATTATCTTTTGAGGAACTACTGAGAGTTTCTTCCACACTGACATGTGACCCTGCCTTCAGATGCTCCCTATAAGATTACTTTCCATTGCATCCTTGATTTCATGTCGGCAACCCTTCTACCATACTCCCTCTCCTCTCAGTCGATCTGTAACAGCACTTTAGATACTATAAAATAAAACAGATTATAACTTGCCTCTTTGCTGCTGATTTTAGGTATATGCATACAGCAACAGGTTACGTAAGACCTGAACCTAGCTACAAAAAACTTGCATCCTGAAAAGGAAGCATCCTGACAGCTGCATCAGCTCCAGACACGGAAGGTTAGCACTGTTCTGTACTGCAGATATTTCAGACCATTATGTATGAGAATCAAACCTGTTCTGCAGCAACAGTCCAAATGCCAAGCACAAGTATTGCTTCCTGTTAAAACTGCAGAGGAGGAAGGGGAGAAGACTCAACAACAACAGAGTTTAATGTGAACATCCCTACCCTTACCTCTGTGCTACTCCAGTCGAGACTGAAATAGCACGGCTTTCCTCCATATTATATTTCAGAATGATGTTTCTAAATGAATTTCATACAGACCAAGTTATTTCCCAACCACCCATTCTTTTCAAGCTCTATTCCGTAAAACATTACTTCTCAACAACAATTTAACAGAAGTGATAGGTATTAAACAAGCTATGATTTTTTTGTTTAGCAGCAACATTCCAAGAAAATTTCTGCTAAGCTCTTAAAACAAATTACTACCTTTAATAACATTTCACAGAGCAAGACCATTTCTCATTTCCACAGTTCAACTAAAAAGAAATAATAATAAAGTAGCGCATGCATTTTAAATGGTTTTTCTGAAAGAGCTTACTGTACAGCATCCTAGTAGTTTACAGAGTAGATTCATTCCATAACTGCTCCCTTTCCCATACAGGTCCTTTCTGTCATACTCTGCATTTTTTGACTGGGGTCAGAGGGAGGAGAAAGCAGAGCAGAGAGAGAAGGAGAAAAGAAAGCATCCTACTAAACGATGATCTGAAAACATCCCCTGACCAACCAACCCAGCCTCTTTCCCCAGCCCATTATCTCTCTGTTGCATGTATTTGTACCTAAATCCAGAATCCAGTATTTGCAGCCACTCGGCTGCCCGTTGCCGCAGCAGGTAGGATTTACTGAGCGAAGCGATTCCAGAGTGTCAATCTGTTTAATCCTGTTTGGCATGGTGAGGAGTCAGCTGTTCCGATACCCACAGCTTACAAATGATCTACTTGCCCACACCCCAGGGATGTGACAGCTTCTCCAGTAGATGTTCACTGAGGTAACATTACAAGCAATGCCATCAGATTGAGGAAGTTGCTGTTATCTTCTCAGTCTGGTTTAGCCCCCTGCCCTCCCGTTAGAGCAGCTCCTCTCTTCTAGGGATGCTCTCCTCTGACTCACTGAGCACAGTTCCAGTCTTTAAATTCACATGTGGGAATAGCCAGATGCAGCAGATTACACTCTACCGTAACTACCCTAATTGAGGCTCAAGAAGATCTTAACAAAATACAGCAAACCAGCTATTTTTCCTCTCAGCCTTCGGAAAAGATGCAGTCTAGTACCTCTACAAAGCTTTACAGTGACACCACCAACCTTTAACACCTGTTTTTATTTTACAGTGCATAGTTAGTTTTTAATGCTTTAGCTAAAGCCATAAATACAAAAAAGAGGGACATTTTCTGGTCAGCTAAACCACACAGCACTTGCCCTAGAACTTCCATTTTCACTGACAAAATCTGCACCAAATGACAGATTCTGCCCTTACCTTCACCTGCTCTTGAGCCTTGCTTATGAAAAATAATGAAAAAAATCCAAACACTAGAAAACTCACACCTTTTGATAAATTCATTTAAGACCTTGTCCTGGGTTAAATTGCATTTCAGATCACTTCTAAGCTTATATTCTGCAAGATAAATTTCTAGTTCATCAAGCTATCTTCCTGTGCGGTAAATTGAAACTATGTGTATTTTATTTTTTATCTGTACATTCTTCATCTGGCATGCCACACAACCATTTGTCCATAAATATTCATTTAAGTGTTTGGTTTTTTAGCTAAAAACTTTAGAAACCTAGAAAAGATGTTTGGTTTCTTCCCCCGAACACATCATCATCTTATTTTAAAGAACATACAAAAAGCTACATTCACTAGATAAACAGCTATGAAGCCAAAGCAAGGATTGAATTTCTGTAAAAACAGAAATGAAATGCTTTCATCATATTGTCATGAAAAAAGAGCCCTAAAACAAGATTGAACAAACAGTACTGGAAAATACACAATCGTATATAGTGAGAAAGAAGAAAATAAAGCAGTGAGGGGACTGCCAATGATAACAGCACAAACAAATGCATGTAATGCAAGGATAAATATGAATTTTATGTGGAACTGATAGCATACAGGGTTTCCAGAGTCAAGGAAGGCTTATCATTTGCACTTAACACAAGTCGGGTACACACACATTACCCTGTTCGCGCTATTAAAGAGCTGTGCTCCCCCTCCAGCTGAGGCAAAAGTTTTGCTTTCTTCATGTTCCTAAGGAAAGCCACCCTAAATTCTGAGTCAGTTTCCCCTTCATAGCCTCCTGCACTGAAACCATTAATTCTGATTCCTGAAGGTTTTTCTTCTGACCCAAGACAACTTTCAAATGACACTGAATTCCTAAGGGGTGGGGGGTGGGGGTGGGCAGTAGAAGAAAAAAAACACCTCTTTCTTCAGGATAAGTGATCTTTATAGTTTGCCACCTACGGTGAGACTTCCACTAAGGCTAGTTTATTCTTCATGAAATTGTAGAACATCTGAAAATGATTCTAGTTTCTAGTTGAGCAAGAAAAAAAAATAAATTAAACGATCCTTTTCCTCTGCTCCCCAACAGTTCCCACGCATGTTGAAGATGCTAAAAAATATCCAGCCATTCTTACTGTAGTTAAACTCTCACATCTTTAACTAACATTTAGAAAAAAATAGCGAAGTTATCAATATAGCTTTGAAATAGTGATTTCCATATGTAAGACATCATCTGACTAAAACACAGTAAAATACACACAAACCTATTTTTTGTTTGGTTTGCTTTTGCTTTTTAACTGCATGTAGACTGACCTTGTAACACCAATAATATATGCAGGAATATATTTAAAATGCTCTGGGAACTACATCATTTGCAGCTTGCTATTGCAAAAAGTTCTTCTGTTTGCACTTAAATCAAACACCATTATTTTTAGCTTATGCTTTGGCCCTTTCTATTCTGAGAAGACAACTCTGACAACTAGATCAAGGTGGTGGGGGACAGAGAATAACCACACGAACCACTACATAAAGTGTATTTCACAGGTTACATGATTAAAAAGAAAGGATCACAAATATGCAGTTGCCTTCGACGTATACTCATTTGTTGTAAAAAGCAATTGCTGCACAGCAACACTGGCGTGGAGACAGCAGACTCCACAGGAATGTGCTGCAGTCACCGTGGGTATCAGGTAAGAATTTGAAAAACATCTTGGTGCATATACTGAAACAATAACTACAACTTTCTTACGGTCCAAGACAGAAAGCTCAGACCCTTGTGCTGAAGTATAAGCAAAAGGGAGATGATTTCTACATCAAAAAACATTTCTTAATTTAACAAGCAGGGGCCATTATTTAGTACCACTGTCATCTTATATAAGACGTATCACAATTCTCCATTTCTAGCTGAGACAGTGACCTGTATAAATATATGTAATTTTAAGCCCAAACAAGTAGCCAATTAATGCCTTTCTACAGTTTAATTCAGGCTCTGCCACAACGGTCTCTTTGTCATTTAGCTCCATCAGGTTTTCTGTATTCCAGAGCCTTACCCTGCATTAGCTCTCGCTGTCTGCCAGACAGCTCTTCCTGTGGCTCCTCCTAGCAGCCATTTGTTGTAGGAACTCATCCTCAGTAACAATGAACCCGTCAATCTCCATTCTGAAGGTGAGAATATGTCTAACGTGGAGAATAGGCAAAACCGCGCCTGGGCACAGAGCACAAGCTCAGCACAGAAGATGCTGGGTTGCATGGCATGTTGCACAGCAGCACTGAGCTGCCCCCAGCTTCACTCACCACTTAAATATTCATAGACCTCAGCCCAATGAAATAAACTCGATCAAATTAGCAAAGAAAAAAGCTCAGACACTGACCCATGCTATCTGGCAGCACTTAAAACAGTGGGTTTTTAAAGTAAAAATTACCTTTCTTTTTTTTACCTTACCTGTGTAAAGCAGAAATGAGTTTTCTTGACCATATATTTTATATAATTTCCTTTATAAAAGTAGACAGTTATCAGCTTAATTTCTGAAAGCAAAGTACTGATGAAAGGCCCTTCATACCCCTAGCAATTTAAGACATTTCTCAAATATTTAAACCTGTCACAAAATAAGTGTCCAGGTGAAAATTTTGTCAATGACTATTTCATGAAGATTTTAAAATTCCAGGCTCTCTCACTTTTAAGATAGCATTTTGTAAGAAAGACTACTTCTCAGTGAGTAATTTAAAAAATATCCGCTAGAGTAGCACTGTGTAATCTCAAGCACATACTTTGTATGATATACATAAATAAAACATCACACGCCCGTATCTACTATGACAGTAAAGGAATGGGATCAACTTTCTGCAATTAATCTTGGGGCTCATTGATGGACAATATCAGACCGCCCAAACCATTTGAAAGCACTAACATTTTGCCAGCTCACTCCAGCACAGAAGTAACAGCTCATCAGTCTCTGACACTGAGAGTAAGAAATTAGCTTGCTAGAGCTTCAGCTTCTCACAGGTACCAGTTCCTAACTGCAGCATCCACAACCATCATTTGCCACTGTATTAACCTCCCCATGCAAGTGCTACCTCACCTGAGGGTACTATTACTAGTCTTGCATGTAAGAATGGAAACATTCATCCCTTCTTTCACTGAAGAGGACAACTAAACTGACTGCATTTCTCATACTCCAAAAGATTTGCATGGTATTGGGAAAAAAACCCTTAATTTATAATAAAACAAGATAAAAAGATTAGGTTGGGATGCTGTTTAAGACCCATTTCATTTTATACCATCTTATGGAAAACAAGCAGAATAAGAAAAAAAATGCAGAAGTTTCATTTTTAAACACCTATTTTGAATTGTCCCAGAGCCTGACAAAGAAGCTAAAGAGTCAACCTTTTTTCATTAATATCTAAGTTATGTGTAAAAAAGAAAAAAGTTTCCAAGATTATACCATTAAAAAAACCAGCTTCAAAATTTAATGTTGCTCTCAAGCAAAACTAAATCTGTATTCTTCTCCAGAATCTTCCCCCTTTTATTCCAGACATTGCATTTACAAAAGCAATTCAGCAATTCATATATTCTTAAATCAGTACTATGAAGTTATTTTAAAAATTCTTGTTTATCTTAAGAGCTGAGAAGTGTACACAGGATAGTTGAAATTAATAGAAGAGTGAATTCTTTATTCAGTTCTGCCAGCACCAGCACCTAAAACCATTTTTTAAGCAATCTATGAGACAAATGCTTTCATCGAGGGGTGCACAGTTCTTACAATTTTAAGTCATGTTTCTGAATGTGGGAGAGAAAAGATTCAGACTTCTCCAAAACCATGCTGGACCAAACACCACCCAGCCCTAGGAGCCCAAGTTAGACACAAATTCATAACTATTAAAATTCTTGAACTAAATTAACATTGCACAAACCAATAGGAATTTTATTTACAATATCCCTTTCCCCTTAAAAAACCCCACCAAACAACAAATAAATCAGGCAGACTTTGCACAGAAATTCTATCTTTGGCAAGTTAGATGCTCTGCATCGCACTCAAATACTCTAGCACAATCAAGAAATTGTAGAACAGCAAAAATGCATCGATAAATAAACCTGAGGTTGATTCTTCAAAGGTGAGCTCCCACACTACGATGAAAATTCTGACAGGAGCCTAACTTTGCCTTTTCTTCAGCGTACAATGTATCTACAGTTTAACTGCTTGGAGCACAGCTGCACCAGTAGGATCTGGTTTCTTCAGCTCCATACACAAAGATCATCTTGTTCCCAAAAAATAGCCTTACAGCTCCTCAGTCTCGCAGATAACACTGCCAGTCTGCAAGGAGCGGAATCATTACAACAGTGGCTCTTTGGACTTACATTCAGTGCGTTGTTTCCTGTTCTTTACTACCAGTGCTGCCAGCTGCCAGAGACACTTTAAATTGAATCAGTCAGAAAGTGTATTTTGCAATGAATTGTGCGAACATCCTTAAGTTGAGATTTCCAAGAACTCCTTTCAAAATGCGGGTGTTTCAACCAAAAAAACCCCAAAACAACAAAAACCAAATCAACAAAAAAAACACCAACAACCACCAAACAAACCAAAAAACCACCTCTAAGAAAATATCTAGAAATTAGAAAAGAGCTATCTAATTAGCTAGCAAACCTGGGAAAAGTATTTTCTGATTGAGTGTGAAGAGCTGTTTTCAGCTGGGTGATTAATAACCTTCCCTTCTACATCTTGGATAAAACATTTGTCTAGAGCAACTGATATCAAGACACTTAAGTACTCAGGCTTTAATTAAAAATACTGGGAAACAAACCATTTATCCAACTATCCAGTCACCGAGGCCAGGATCTAAACAAGTCCTTCCTGTCTCCAGCTTTGCAGAACATGCCCTAGCTGTTGCTCATGCCTACAGTATGAAAGAATATAAAAAAGCACGTGACATCCTAATCCCAGAATTAATAATTTGGCTATTATTTTCTTGAGGTTTTAATTTTGTTCTGTAGCCAAGGAACTGGAGCCTGTATACCACTCCCAAGAATGAAGAGGCCTTTCAAAGAAGCGATGAGATGTTCAGTGTCCCCGGTCTTCTGTTTATCTGGAAAGGCTTTGGGAAAATTCTGACTCCTCAGACAGAGTCACCACTGCAGCATGCCAAATCAGCTTGAAGGATCCCAGCCACTGTCAGCAAAACCACAACAAACCAGCTTCAGATAATTCAAACAAAATCTTTTGGATAAGTGTAAGGAATGTTGTTCCACATACATTCACTACTTAGCGAGGGGTGGGAGGGGAGAAGAAATATGCCCTGCCTCGTCTCTGCATTGGAGGAAACACAAAAAGTGTTCCGAGCAAGAAATACGTGTTGTCCTAATGAGATATATTGAAGAAACACTCATTTTTTATCACTAATTTCATTATCCAAGTTACCCTTAATCATCCTTTCTTGTTTTAATTTGAATTTTCTGACATAGTCTCCTCAACTGTATTTAAAACACCCTTTCTCTTCCCTTCCCACTCCAAAATAAAAAGGAATCAGCCTGTTGGTGTGAAAAAATATCTGGTTAAAACAAGGTTTAATTTTCCAAACAAGTTGTAACTGCACATACAGGAGTTGGGATTCTTTTTAACATATCTCTCATAGATAATTGTCTTAACTAGAAATGCATGCAGTCAAAGACAAAAGGAAAGGGTAAGAATATATTCATTAGAAGTGTTCAGAATACTGAATTATGTTCTTGACTTAAAATTACTTTCCTTTATGTCACTTAAAAGGAAAATTCTAGTAACCAAACTAGGTCATTACAAATAAAAGAAATGCTTTTAAAATTGGACACACATTCCCTGTATGAAATACCGATGCTTACGTTCCATACATATGCATCTGGAGGAACTGCTTCCGCAAGCTGCATGGGCTACCTGCTAGTTGGTATCACTGACCAAAACACTTCTTATTTCCCTTCTGCTAAGTTCAAATTGTGCAAATGCATTTTGGAGTTACAAGGGGTTACATCAAGACCTCTTCTCCTTTGGTCTTTGCTCAGTACTGTCTACAGAAGTCATGTCCATGTAATACACCACGTTAAGTTGCACAGCGCTGCTACATATGCCAGATGGAGCCCAGTCATGACTCAACACCCTGCTGCTGCTGGAAGCAGGAAAGGCACATAGGCACTGAGAGCATCTGTCTGGGTTTCAAATATTAGCATTCAACACAAAAAAAAACCCAAAAAAACTTGCACACATTCACAGCTTCCCTCATTATATTAAAAGCTACTTTAGCAAAATGAAGCAACCTCTGCCATTCCTCTGCACTACATCTCACAGGAGAACAAGATCAGAAATGGGTGCTTTCTGTCTCAGCCTGGATTTCACATGCTGCATTTTTGTAAATTATGAAAACAGATTTGTTACTACACAGATTTAAGTATACTTGGAAGCTAGCTTTGCCTAGGAAAAGAGAAAGAAGGGAGCAAAAAATCCACAGGACAGGGTTTTATTAGTCTACATTGCTTATCAGATGTTAAAACATATAAACAATAGAAAATTTGTACTGCCAAACAATTCCGCAAATGTGACTGTTTCTGCATGGTAATTAACATTTTTTATATCTACTCTGAATTTTAGATGTAGAATATTTCAGGACTGAAAAAGAGAAGACATTTCTGTTTGGGTTACACAGTATGCATTTTACATCCATTTAAAATAATATTAGCTCTGAACCAAAAAAAGAACAGTGTCACACAGTTCACAAAATTGAAAAGGGTACACTTTCCAGAAATTACATCATCACCCCTTACTAGAATTGTGAAAATGCAGTTACAAAATACCCACCACTGTAATTCTATGCTTCAGATATTTCAGAAGGCAACTACACTCAGTTAAGACAATGATGGTCCTTTGGGACAGCAATTAAAATCTAGGTGCAGGAAAAAAAATTTAATTGCCACAAAATTTTTGCACATTCTGTTTTCCCAGTTAGTTCCTCCTGAACAAAGCATGCTGTCATGGAAGAAGTTTCAGATTGGTAATAATGTTAACTTCCTGAAACGCACAAAAAGATCTAAACAGACTCTATATCCTAATACATATGCAACTTGCTGAGAAAAATATGAGGTTAGTATTCTGAAGAACTTAAACTTTTCCAAAAGGTAATACTGTCTTTCAAAAGCTCAACCTGACTGAACAGCGCTATCTCCTTCTGCAATTTATAATGGCGTTTTGCTTTATAAAATTAATAAAATACTGCTAAGAAAGATTAGACTGTCAAAATAGATAAAACACTTCTTTTCAAATAAAAATCATTACAGAAATCTAAACGCTTGTTACCGCCCCAACAATTTCAATAACAAGAGTAAGGCTTTGTGATTCCACAAACAGCAAAAGAAGACAGTAAATACTACTGCCATTAATTTACTCCAGTTCTGAGGATTGTAATCTCAGCACAGTTTTGTGAAGATGACACAAGTGAGCACTGGATCCCATAGTCTGGGTTTTCGCTTAAGCAAGCAACCAGGACACAAAGAGAGCACAGCACGTACCTCCAGGGTATGATCTGCTGTAAGCACCTTTTCTTCAGATACAGCTCTGGTTACAGGCCCAGAGTCACTGGTCAGTGGTTTCCAAACTGATTCTAGTACGGCTGCATTTTAGTCCTGCCGCATCTTCAGGATGTGAAAGGACAAACACACCTAAGCCTGTTCCTTTTCCAAAATCAACCAGCATTTTGATTGCATGTGTTTTGCTACCCCTGAGACAATGAGAAACACACACAGAACACACTAGGACAGACCAACAACCAGGTCAGTCCATAATAAATAAACTCTTTAAAAGCGATTAGCTACTGACATAAAAAGGTTAAGATACGTTGTTAGCAATTTGCTGGTTTTCACCAGCTAAGCTTTTCTGTTGAATATTGCCTAAAGCATACTTCAATCCAGTCAACCAGTCTTTTCTTTTTTTTAAAATTTTCACTTAATATACATTTTTGCCAATGAACCCTGCTTTCTTTCTCATTCTCTTACAGGATCTTTTTCATCACTACAAATTCCCTACATTTAACATTTCTAAAGACTCCTCTGCTACTGTTCATAAGGGGAAGAGCAACAGCCTGAACTTAGACCTTGACAACCCCACTTACTTCCATGTCCCTTAAGCTCTTCTATAGAAAGCAACCGATGACCATTCCGCTTTACAAGTCCCTCTTTCCAGGTGGCTCCCCTAGCAGCTTTCCTTCCTTCAGCGTATCTGCAGGTTCTTACATGCAACTAGATTTCCCTAGACTCTGTGTTTAGGGACTCTCCGTATCACTCTTACTTCAAAGCTTATGTTAACAAATGATCATAAGCATAGTAAGGCTAAAATCACACCCAGCATGGCGCAACAAGAATAACTAGCACTTTTCATGAGCAGAAATACTTGTTACGGTTCCTTTCCATTTCTTACATGGAATTAATATACTTTGAGGCAAAATCTTAAGCATTTCTGACATCCCCACAGACACTAGGAGGAGGGCAAGACTCCAGGAAACACTTAGATTGTATCAAGTCCATGCTGCCAATTCTAAGTTTCAGTGTAGGACTGCAGGATAACTCAGCTGAAAGGGGCCTCAAAAACTGATACAGTCCAACCTTTTGCTCAAAAGGATGGGTCAGTTACGAGATCAGACCAGATTATCTGGAGCTTTGTCCAGCCTGCTCTTGAAAACCTGACATACTTTTAACCATATTTTGTCACAGGGACTATTTCTGCCACACTGTAAATGCTTAAAGTACAGTAGGTTTGGACACAGCTCGTTTCTGACCACAGGGAGAGTGACTACAGGATTCTGGTCATCAAGGACAACTTGATAAGAAGCTTACCTAAGACAGCCTTTACTATTACGCCTGCATGTCAGTTATGTAAATGTCTTATATTGCTATAGGGGTTAACATTATACATCCAGCCTAGGAAATGCATACTGCAAATTTCTGAGAAGCATTACGAGTACTTTTCCTGCAATCATGAAATGTTTTTATGGTGCTACAGCCTCTTTTTCATAGTATGCTCAACAAATTCCATCACTTACTTGTGTAACTTCCAGGTTAGAGAATGATGAATTTAAGTTCAATAGATGTCCACAACAGAAAAATGTCTTGCTAATTGTACTCAACTCAAAGCTAGGAGAAAGCACAAGCACGTCCCAAACTGGAACTATACCTGTATCAGTGAACATGCACTCAGAATAGCAGCAAAACATTGCGTAATAAAGCAGGGATTTACAACCAATGCCAACAAATTAAGAGACATCAAGGGCATCTAAAAAGCCTCTGATAAGAGCTGCATTAAAAGTGGTGCAACATTTCTCATTTAGCATGCATAACAGAGACTAGTATTTTACTATTTGCAGGAAAAGTGAAATGAAGTCAACGGGACATGGACTTTCAGCAGCTTCCTCACAAAAACAGAATTGGAGGAAGTCAGTGGAATGCTAAATCCTGCTACTTCCACCTGCAGGCCGCAATGACAGCAGATGTGATGTGACGAGTCCTGAAAGGCACACAAGAACATTGGCTCTAGCCTGGTCCTCAACGATTTTCTCCTCCCCACTAAACACAACACACATAAACGCTCCTCCCAACACCAAGTTTAAGAATCTGAGCCACAGCAGCGTAAGTGCCAAAAAACTAGAGAGTCAGAAGAACAGAAGACTTTATGGACACTGTCAGTATTACACAGTTCTGTGACAGAAGGAAAACGCATCAGGTAAAATTACCCAGGTGGTCCTTGGACGTGAACAGCCACTCCAGCTACAGGAAAAAAAAAATACACCAATAGCGCCTTGTCACCCATCATGAACAAGGCAGCTACCACATGACAACTCTGTGTCTCTAGAACTCTGCTGTCCAAATAGGTGTCCCTAGCTCTGCTCTCCCTGTCCCCCACCACTCTGCCAAACTATTTACGCATTGAAATGGAAGAAAAATTCTTTGGGTTGCTCTCATGTGACCTCCAGATGGGTAACAAAGACACCCTCAAGAAGTAATTCTTAACACTGAAGCAACTTTTTCAATTGTTTGTTGCACCTGAAGAGGGTCAGTTATTGCAGGATATGATTTTAGTTTGTACTCTGTTCTGCCTCAATAACTTGGTTAGAAAAAGAAACTGCTGTCAGAGAAACCCTAATTGCAAGCAAAATAACAGCGCTCTTGGGAAATCTAAAGCCATCAGAATTGCTGGTTTATATCCACCCTCTACCTCCCAAAGATCAGCTGTGCAAATACATCTGTTCTGAAGCAGATAGTTTTTACACACTTACTTCCTTTCCAACTACGATATGAGAGAAATGTATTTGGCAGCTGTCTGGGACCAAAAGTATATTCAAGCCAGTATTATAAAGTTTCTTCTTTTCTCTCAGCTGTAATACTGAGCTCCCAAGCAGGGCAGAAAGCTTTCATTACCTATGTACAAAAATTCCGGAGACAAATTAACCACATATTTATGCCCACAAATAGAGTCAGCATGGGAAATACAGATATATCTGACAGATCTTTTATCGTAACCCAGCCCAGGAAGAATAGCGCAGGAGTTAAAAGGCAGGTTTATGCAGGAATCAATCCTATGATGTTTCCGAGCACATATAAACTTGATTTAGAGAGAACTCCTCCAGAAATTAAACCTGTGAGATTCATTGACTCTCCTTATCTAGTTTAGGATCGCACAATGCCAAGGAAGCAATTCATATAGACTTCACTGTTTATTCAAGGCTGAATTATAATCTGGATATTAATTCTGACCATTTGATAGTTTGGTTATAAAACTCAATGCAAAGATTATGATCTAATGGACCACAGTCAATTGCTGACATTTTAAGTTTACTTATGCTCAAACCATGTTTTTAACTGCAAACTCAACCAAAACCACAAGGTGGGCAAGTCAGGATAGAGAATTCTTGTTTAACTTCATACTGCAGCTATTTTATTTACCTGGACTAAAGCATGAGAACGTGTCTGAAAAACCACACACACACACACAAACCCTAAATTCGAACTATCTTTGCTGCTATTAGACTAGTAATGCTTTTTGGCAAATCATTTATGATTTATTAGGCTTTCAAAACAACTGATAATTGTGAAGATGAACTTTAGTTATTAAAATACCTGCACCTCTGTTCAAGCTCGTCTGCCCGATAAACAAGTTGAACTGCCACTGCAGCATGGCTTTTACAATTTTTTGCTCATTTAGATGAGCAGAGCATGAAATCCAACTGACTGCTCCACTCTGCCTCCTGCGAGCTCCTCATAAGGCTTTCTACCACCCGGATATCTGGATGGGCAGCCTGTTATTTGCAAATTTTATGCGGGAATTGATTCATCAAACCCCAGAACTTTTAGATTAACATCTAGTGTCCTACACAAGTACAACACATTCCTCAGTATCACTTTCTGCACGTGATCGCATCCCGCTGTGTAGCAGAAGCGGATCCCTTTTTGTACGGTGCCCTGGAAACGACAGTCCCCACCTTTTGCCAGGTGGCCCCAAGGCCAGGCCAGCACCCTACCTACCCGCTGTCAGGAGTTACTTTCCCTGCTGGCCTGGGCTGGAACTCATTTCCTGCAGCTGCAAATGCGGTCAGACAATCTCACAGTCAGCGCTCTGGCTCGAAGCCACGGGTGGGGATCCTTTTCCCTAACACATGGCCCACGCTTTGCTCGCCTGCAGACTCAAAACAGCAAATCTTCCCCTTCTACAGCCTCCCCCTGCTTGTAAGCAAAGAATCGCTGCCCAGGTCATCCTTCTTTTCTTCCACTACAAACAGGGAGTCCTCCTTCAATTATTCAGACTGGATTCCCGTTTTACTTGATCAAATTCTGCTGCCATCCAGAGCTTCCTCTTCCTACACAACAGTATTTGGACTCAGCATGGAAACACTCCATTTCTCAACCACAGTTTTCAAAGCTCTCAAACATATGCAAGATGTTTTACCTTTACTCTCCCCACCTCCCCGTTCATCTAAAATTAATATTCTGAACAAAAGGTCTCCCACTGTGCGAGAGCAAGCTTACTTAATGTAACAAATTCAAGACTTTGTTTTATCCCATTCTGTGGCCTCAACTATAAAATACCTGTCTTTTCTGGGGAAATGTTTCTAGATCACCCGTGCAATTTTTCTTTTTCTTAATTCCTGAATGGGAGGCCCCCATACCAATTCAAGAAGAGCTCTGACACCTGCAATTCCTGCCTGACACCACTCCTTCCCATCTTGCAGGTGTAGAAAAGGGCTTACGACACAGTTCTTTAAACCGTCTTGGAAAGCGTCAGCCATTTGATACTCTTTATTATGGTAGATTCTTTGAGAGATACTACAGTTGGGGAAAAAAACAAACCTGCTGAAATAACATTTTTCTGTTTACGGCACCAGTCAGGACAGTATCCTGAGAGTAAAATCAAAAGCCGGTATTCAGCATTGTAGTGGTGCATGGCACGTCACCACGTTACTAAGGTATAATCTACCTTTCAGATCTGAACAAACCTATAAGGATACCTGCAATATAAGAACGTATAAAACAGGCAGATGTTGTACCTCCAGCTAAATAAAAGATCTGTGGGCAAGTTTTGAACTAAACAGATTGTAGCATGAATCGGCAGATAGATGTGGTCACAAGAAACCCCGTATCTTAAATACATGTAAATGTAAGCCTCATGAGCAAAGGCCTGTGGCAGCCTTTGTAGCTTGCTGAGCAGTAGCACCTACAGAAAGGATATGATGGACTATCACAAATTCTTCAGACTTCAGAAGTACTCAAAGTTGGAAAAGACAGTGAACTTGTGACCTAGGCAGGCAAGAGAGATTCACAAACCATTTAAAATACCTGCCACTTTTTCTGAGCTTACAAGTTCACTTTCATTATACTGATTATACTGAATCCCATCCCCTGCCCTTTACACCCAGAGCTCTGTGGCTGCGTAAATGCCCTGCAAACAAAGGAAAGAACTGCACATATAGAAAGGATGTACCACAGAATGAAAAGAAACCCTTGTTAAAAGAGAGAGAAGCACCAAATAAACCAGGAATATTCTTTCTCCCCACACCCAATAACATGTGAGAAATCACTGCCCCCCCCAAAAAAAAAAGCAAAGCCTTATGTATTACTTGTGAAAAACATGTTCTTCCAAAGCTAGTAATTTATTTTTTGTAGAGTGCACCAACTGTTATTCAACCTCTTCACTACCCACTTGTTTGTCTCTTCTCCCCCATTATAGAAGGGATTTAGACTTTATAAAAATGTACTTATCTGTAAACTGCACATCAAATTGATTAAATGACCCAAATAATTTACAAAAATAGATTTGATATCCAGCAGAGCAAGCAAGAGGTTTGTAACCTGTAATCAACCCTCCCCCTAAATGACTATCCACCTAGTGAATGTCTGTTTTCTGTGTAATACTTTCCCTATACTCTTAACAAAACATTTGTTAACCACTATAAAATTTTGGAGACTGAAGATACTGTAAATGCCTTTTTTTTTTTAAACCCATTGATACTGATTAGATACTTAAAGTAATACACGTTCTGAGAGGACAAGTAAGACCTACACTTGTAGGCAAGTAAGGAAGGTCATTTTTGGGGCTGTCTTCTTACGTGAAAATAAAACATTACCTTTCATGCTTGACAGATAATATGTGGACACACAAGAAATAGCCGTGATCAGCTGTCAGAACTAGGCTAAACATACTTTCTGCTTTAATAATCTTTCATGTTACCCTACTTTGGATAATAATTTCAGATTTTTTTAAGGCATTAAGTATCACCCAACATTTCTGTACTCTGATAAAATGTGGTTTTACAAAACTTAAGAATTTCAAAACTTTGAAGCTCACTTCAGCTCTGATATGCTGTGGCTTTTTAACTTGTTTAGCTGGCGAACAGTATTGACAAATACTGTTGAAAAGATGAAAACTGTAGGGCCCACAGATACTGAAAAGAGTGCAGAACTCCTTGCTTCAACAAGTCATTTGTGTTAGTTAAGCACTCAACATCCAAGCAGTCACCACCACCACTTCTGACAGTGATCACCTTCCTTTTTCCTTTGGAATTACATAAAACATCTCTCCCCAAGCCTCTCGCAACAGCTTGCGATGCCAGACATGCACAAATTCCAGACTCGTGTCTACTGCACGTGGCTTAGCCCATAAACTGTACAGAATTACTCAGACCTGATGCTCACACTGCGAGCCTAACATATGACATGTCTTTTCAGACCTAAGAACTCCAGAGGGCAATATCCTAGTTTGTTGAATCATTCAAAAACAGATGTTTACTGAATTATGGTCAAAAAAAGGAAAAAAAAAATCTGTATTAATAAGACGACTAAAGTTGCAGAATCAAGCACTAGCAATCTAGAAAATACAACAGTTAAAAGTTATCCACTCAAGTACATAGACTGCCTTAAATTATGTCAGCCATTCACTTGTTCTTTGTTTATGGGGGTTGTGGGTTTTGTTTTGTTTGTTAGGAATTCATACCTCAATCAATGCTCACAATTCTGAGAAGATCATCTAATTGTTTTTCCATTCTTCCGATTAGCATATTCCCTAATGCTTTATTTAAAGATCTTTAATCAAATGCAGCACTTGAGAATGAGTAATTGCTTTGTGGGATTGTCTGAGGTACTTTTCACTGGGGGGGGGGGGGGGGGGCAGTGATAAAATCAAAGCACTCCACTAATTTTGCTTAATTTTTGTAGTCCCTCTGTGAAATGAACATTATCAACTACTTCAATTCTACTCAAGCAATATAAAGTTGAGGTAGAGACTGAAGTCAAATGTATCCAGTAGTCTCAAGTATCCAGTCTGAAGTTGGTTTTTTTTGCTCTGTTTTTCCCTCCCCAGATTACTTAACATTATATAATAGCATGCGTGTTCAAGACTGCTCACACTGACTTTGGTCACAGTCACATGCACGGGGAAACTTCACAAATCAAACATTCAGCTCCTAAAGCCTGACACCCAGTAATGTGGGAATAAACAATTAGCAGCTGCTTCTCATCAGCTAGGGTTTAGATGGCATGCCGTAACATCCCACAGGCAGCCTGTGGCACAGGCAGGGACAGAAGTCACTTCTCAGGCTGCATTCAGCCCTGCAAATCATGCTTGTTCTAGCAATGGCCTTTTCTTCTTCAGTCTCCATGATTAACATAATTAATTAATGCTCTGTATTTCAAAGCAACACGTCAAGCAGAAACTAAAGTAACTTTACAAGGCTCTGCCCCACCTTCCCCAAACAAACACTAAAGAAAAAACATAATGCAGGTTATGTCCACTGGTTTGATTAATAAAAGTAACCTGCAAAGGCGAAACCAGCTCAATATAAACTGTCTCTCTCCCTCAGAAGTCTGACAGGGTCAACGTTCCTCATATAACGTATCTTGTCCAGTACAATCTGCCTCTCTTCACAATACTCTCTGCATTCAAATTGCAATTCAAATGAATTCCCCTAGCTCCAAAGCAAATTGGATTTATCAATTCTGTGCATGGTGTTAAAAACAAACAAATAAAACAGTGGTAACATTCCATGATTTCACTTCCTAGTCAAAGGAAGAAATGTTTTGGTGATACCTAACGATTTTTTTCAATGTTATCATCCGCACAACTGTAAACTTTCAACTTTCTCTATCCAAATTGTTATAGGACACAAGAGGACAAAAAAGTATGCCAGCTATACAGCTCAGACTCTTTCAGGCTTCACGCCCACACCCCCCCCCAATCAGTCTGCATTCAGGAAGTTCCTGCTGTGCATGCTCCTAATGTAAGAAACACAAACTCCCTTTTTTTAGCCAAGCATATGTATACAATGTCTGAAAAACCTGGGAAAAATTGTAACGTGCTATTGGGGATGGACTGAATAATTGAAAAATTTGTGGTTATATTTATGAAAAACTGTCCAAAACAAGAATTTTGTGTTTTGGATAACAAGTTTCCCCCAACATCACTTTTCCTGCTAATCTTGTTACTTGCAATAACAATTTTGGAAATGAAACTTTTCCCCAGCATGTGATAAAACACCTTCTAATGGACTGTTTTTCTGGTGGTTTTTTTTTAATTCACATTTCTTGCTGTTCACAGGCTGCAAACTCAAGTAAGTTTCAAATGAAGCAAGCAAGCATTTTCTCTAGTAAAAAACTCTGCAAGTCTAGGGAGTTTATGGAGTCAAAGGACTATAGCACACCTTAGAAACTTTCAAAAAATTGTCAGATTTTTCTTACACCCTTCAGGGGCACACTCTTTCATGCATCTGGAAAAACAAAGTAAGATTTCAGAGCTGCTCTAGGAAAAAGGGATGAGTGTGCCACCGCTACTCTGCAACACTCAGTTCAGTAAAATATGTAAGTCTAAATAGCCAATTCATGTGCCAGGGCATATAGGTGCATGTATTACCTTTTCCATCGCTGAGCCTGATGCTGTCATGACTTCTTACTGCAGTGTTTCTCAGGAACCACTGATAATGCACACTGGAGATTTTCTTCCCTCTCCCCTTTCAGCACACGACAGGTATAGATTCTCCTGTCATGGCAGCTTGATCTAACATGATTTATCAACTCAGTTCACCAAAACATAATTTGCTTAAATCTCTTCCCTGTCTTCAGCCACATTTTCACTTAACACTGAGAACTGCTGACTGCTTGTCTTGGAATAGACAGCGTGGCTGCAGGTTGCTGAAAGCATTGTTTTATCTATAATAAAACCTAGAAACCAAAACAGTGCAAGAACACCGGAATTCCCATTTGCACAGTACTCCCCATTACCCAAAAACTCATGCTGCTGATAAACAGACTTGGTTTCCATCATGTCTTACCTTTGTGGTTAAAAATCCCCTCCATCTCCATACTGCTGCGAGAGTGAGCAATGCAGAGGGACCCGCAGGGGACCAGGCCTTCTGCAGCTGGGGACCGATCCGTGGTTCGAACCAGACACCAGTCGGGCTTGTCATGGGGCCTCTCCAGGACCTCCACTGTCTGCCCACGGCGGATTGTCAGCTCATTACTGTTGCAGGCAGTGAAGTCATGGATTACCACCGTCAGCTCGCACCCACCAGACAACTGTGAAGGGAAAAACAAGAAGCCAGATGAATGCTCATTATCAAACCGTCCGTCATGCACCGTTACCTATTTAGGATTCCTGGCAGGATTCGTATTTTGGACGAGATAGCAAGCTTCTGGGACTTTCCACATCAAGAGCAGCTCATTTCAAAATCAGGCAGTTCAGAACAGATTTCTAACTCTGCTTGCCTCCGTCTACGTTCAAAGCACACCAGTTGTGACAGTGCTGGGCGGAGGATTTAAGCAGTTTTTCTTGCTAGACTGCTCCTTACCCCAAAAGCTGAAGTAGCAGTCACTTCAGAATATATTTTATGGGTAATAATTGGCAACAAAAAGCCAGATACTACTAAATACAGTCACTCATAAGCTTTGTTATCTTGCAAATTCAAGGCAGAAAGAGGAACCTTTTTAGAATGAGCTTACTGCCTTATTCCCATCCAACTCAGTTTACATATATGCAGGTCACAAAACAATCCAGGACACACCATACATAATTATAAAAACCAGGATACATTTCTTCACGTAAGATTCACAAATACTGAACTATTTAGTAGAAATACAGCTTTCACCTTTTTGCTGATTCCCCAAACAAAACCACGCAAACATGAACTAAAGGCACGCAAGCTCAGGGTTTTCCTCCCCCTCTTTGAAACACTTCATTAGAATCACTTTGCCTAAGCCTAAGTTTCCTCTCTTTGATTGTTTCATGTGCTTTGATGTGAAATGAAAATTATCAGAACTTTGCAAAGTTCCCAAGATTGCTCAGCGCCAGAGCAGCCATCCAACTTAAGCAAACAGCCCAGGAATTCCTTCTCCTTCCATACAGCAATGGCATTCCAGGTTATTTCAGCTTTTTCTGTGGGAATATTTCTACAGCTCAGGCTGCTTCAGTGCAACATGCCTATCAGATCTGAGCAACTTCTGTCAATTCACTAACTTCGGACCAAGCCAGTAACCTCCTTCAACTCAGCGAGATAATCCTGCAATGCTCTGTGCTGACAAAGGAGGACAAATACCCTGTGGGAGTTCCAACTGCAGCAAATGTAGTTGCATGTGCTACACCAACATAGCGCATGGTTCCTGCCACATTATTTTTGACTATTATGTTTAGGCTGCCAGCCTAATAATAATGTACATGGCTGTCAGCTACATCCTATGAGCTTTAGGAAAAGGAGATAAGAGACTGCATTGTTACTCATTTATTAGTTTTCTTACAAGCTAGGAACTGAAGCAAGCACCAGATAGAAACCTTTGAAGGATAACACTATTTGTTATCAAGCAAGAATTTTAAAGCAAATGACAAAACCAGCAAAACTCCAGTAAGACTCAATGGCTAATTCCAGCCTTCTCTTAATTCTTCTCTTTAATTCAAGTCTGCAACAAACAACAGGACGTAACTCCTAGCAGATGGTCTGCAGTAACTCCAGAGTTTTCCCATGCTATCTGCTTGCTAATCTCGCCAGCTACCCTTGCTTGTGCATGCATACAAAGAAGAAAAAGTTTTCTTGGGGGAATGCAGGGGCCAAGAAGGGCAGGAAACCCTCATACATCTAAAGTTTAAGAAAGATAAATCAGGTTGTACCCATTTAGTTCCAGGCTAAAAATTAATCACATTGCTTCTACTACATCTCTCCAGACAGCCCCAACACCCAAATTAAAGGGGGTGGGTGGGTACATCTTCAGAACATGCTACCTCCTCCCTCATAAAAAAGTTTCCTGTTTCCTTACACTCTTTCTCCATATTTTATTAGTTTTTAGTCCATGCAAAACTATGCCAAAGGGGGAAAAAGTAAAGAGCTTTCCCTTGTTTTCTGGTATTGATTTACGTTGCAGCCTTCTTCAGACAAACAATTGAAACCATCTGTATGCCTGATGGGGACTAACAAAAAAGCTGATGAAGTATGACTTCATAAGGTCTCCAATGCAGACCAAATTTTTCTCTGGAGAGTCCATATCCCAATCGGTGCAAGCACCAAGACAGTAACAAGCTGACACCTTCCAGAAACTGCATCTAGTCATTGTATTTCTCTTAAAACACGTACAGAAGCACGGCTTTGGTGCTCTGCTTGCTTTCCTGACCCTTCACTTCCTAAAAACAGTGATTAAAATATATTTTGTTTACCAGTGCAATGGCCATGTTTTTGGCTTTAATATAGATGTTCCTTCTCCTGCTTCCCTTAAAAAAGTTGCAAGATCTCAGATTTTATGTTCACTAAGTATTTTATATAGTATTAAGCTAAAGACAAAAGCAAACAAAAGCTGTCAGTGGCTATGTCAAAAACTATTAAAGTACAAAAAAATCCTTGTCTTTAAGACTGTGGGGGAATCAGATATCCTAGCTGGTCAGTATTCCACTGAATGCAATATTCTATCACACCTCAGTACAGCGTGTACGGGACTTCCTGTGTGCAATTGCTAGTGCCACACCATCCTCCAACATGCACTAATGCTGTTAGATGCAACTTAGCGCAGGACTTCACTCCTGCCTAAGATGCCAAGATCAATGATGTTCTCTACCCAATGCATCTGCGTCATTATGGAGAACTGACCAAAAAAAGCATTTACCGATTTTCCCCTCCTTTGGGATAACAACCCTTCCTTCTCCCCACAACTGTAACGGTTAGGAAACACTGCTTTCCTCTTCGTTTTATTGCTCATTTTCTCTCCGTAACACACTTTCTGAAAGCAGTTTTGTCTTTCGCACTGATTAAATGCAGTTGGACAGCAAGGAGTGTTTGTGATTATGCACACTGCTTAACAGCTGTTGTTAGACAGCTTTGGCAAGGCTCTCTAGGCTAGCTGGAGGGAAGAGAAAGAGGCACAGCAGAACCAGGAAACTGACTTGTACTGAAGAGAGTTGCAAACCATCTAAATCCAAATTTAGGCTGAACAATTACTTTATATACTTTACCCTTCTCAAGAAACCCTTTATGTAAACTGAATTAATCATGCATGATAAAAATAAATGAGGCTATGTCTGAAACATGGAAACTGGAGAGACAGAGATGAGATGAGAAGGAAAAGCCAGACAGAAATGGAACTGCAGATTAAAAAAGGCACAAGGTTTAATTAAACAGCTTATCATAGACACAGTGTCTTGGTGTTGCTGAAATTAATGTTAACCATCTATGTTCATCTCTCTGGGGCCTTTTAATCGCTGATGCTTGTAGAGAGAAAAAAAAAAAAAAAACGTAACACACTTTCACTGGCTCAACGCATTCTTAGTGTAGGTTTGCTGAAGTCAGAGACACCACACCAACAGTTCATCTGCCACCAGTATCTAGGAGCATCACCACTGGCAGTTTTGCCATGTACAACAGCGTTGACATCAGGCCATATAACATCCTCTCAGGACTGCAAATTATATTTACCGTCCCATGGAAATTTGACATTAAGGAGAAGGGAAAGGAAGGAGAGTAGCTAATAAGATTTCTCAATTATTACAAGCATGGAAAATCTTTAATCCCCTTTTAAAATGGAAACAAGTGCACCGTGGGAGAAAAGAAATGAGACACACACAGAAGTTCTGTCTCAAATACAGAGTATTTTGCTTTGGCCAGGTAGCTGCCCAGACTTGGTTTCTGACTCTGAAAAGAGGCGTATACTCTGGAGCCATGTCTGGGTTTTTTACTAGCATTTTTTCTACTGACGGGACCCTTTTCTCTTCTGCAGTCTCAGCTGGCAGAACTAATTACTTGGTCATCTCCTGATGCTTCAGTCCTTTCGCTGTTTTCCGAAGTACTACACACAAACTTAAAGCAGCATGAGAACGAAATACAACTTCACATAGACAGCAGTACAAAGTGTTACCAGCTGGGCACAAAAGACAATTTCTTAAAAATAAAACATTGCTCCACTGACCACCCACAGCAGCTAGTGTGATTCCTACTATTTCGGGTAACACCCCTATGACAGCTCTTCTTCTAAAAGCCTCTCATCTCAGCTACCAAAACAGTGGTTTGGATTATTTCACGTTTCTACTTAATACAAGCATGAAAAGACCTATCAGACCTACATTGTTTCCTTAGCCTCCCCATTTCATTTCCTATGCATTGGATCAAGTTCAAAAGATGATAAAATCAGATCAAGCTCTGAGGCTAGGAACTGTGAAAGGTGGAATGAATGGGCCAAGTGTCATCTCTTTTATTCATTAGCCACCTAAAATGCTGGCTACACAGCTACAGAAGGTGAAAAGAAGGAATAGTGCTAAAGGTGAAGGCCAAAGTATTTACTGAGAAGGGTACAACAAGAGCACTCATTCAAAAACCGAGTTGCTTTGATGGAGCAGAAGAAATCTTCCTCAAAAAATTCTGTATTTCACTCTGCACTCCATTCTACCTTCCAGTACTTCAGGATGGGTCACTGCTATGGATGCATTTAGCATGTCTTGCAATACGAAGATACACCCCATGCATGCTATTAAAAACAGGCTGGAAAGGGATCTTAAGTTACCTAGTCCACTTCTTTCTCTTCCTCTAGAGCATGATCAACTACATCTGTGTGAATCATGACTAACATTTATCCAAACCTTTCTCAAGGATCTCCAGTTATGGAGATTGCCAGCCTTCACAATTACTCTGCTCTAGGGCTTCACACATTTTCATACTCATAAAAAATATTATTGCAAACTTTTATGAAAAATATGTCCTTTGATCTCATCTCATCCACTGAAAATACAGGTAAAATACTGTTCTGTAACTCTGTGTAGTAGCTTTTCACGCAGTTGAAGACCTGGAGTTCTTCCTCCTGCCTTTTTTCTTTAGGCTTATTAGTCCCAACTCTTTAGCTTGCCTCGTAGGTTATGTTTGATAGATGCCTAATCAGTCTTTTTTTCTTTTTTTTTTTCATCTTTCCTCTGGAACTCTTCCAACGGACCACTAATTTGCTAAAATTCTGTACTCAAAATTGCATGCATACTTAACAGAGGCCATACAAGTGCTGAGTAAAGAATGAGGACTTCGTGTCCTGCAGCTCACCATCCTATTTCTAAAAGCCAATGTAGGACTGCTTCCCCCTCCCCAACAATGACTATATCACACTGTTAAAACCATAAACATCTTGTAAGCCTATAGCTTCTAGACCATTTTCTCAAAAGCTGTTCAACACACTCACTGTTCTCATTAGTAGTTAACTACTTCCACCTATTCACATTAGCTCAAATGTGTTCCTATTACATTGCATGGTATTTTGCCAATCAATTTCTCCCATTTGCCAAGACAATTTTGATTTCTAGCTCTGCCTTCAAATACAGTTTTCAGATGATATGAAGCTGGGAAGGATGTCAGCATTATAAACATACGGTCTATTGCATCATCCCAGTCACTACTGAAAAGCAACATGCAACAGTGGAGCCAACAATCTGAAGTTACAATTCTAGCTCAAAAATTCAGGGTGGAGAGGAAAAAAGCTAATCATGAAATTATTCTCTGTTGTTAATGCATTTCCACATGCCACAAACCAGGATGCCAGGAAAGAAAGCTCATCTGGACAATACGCAACCACTTACTACCAAGGCTAAGGATTTTTAGCTCTTTCAAAGCGTATCTCTGAGGAAGTGAGAAAAAGCATTGAGTTTTGAGTAAAGGTTTAATTATTTATATTCTCCCTGTATAACAGAACAGCTTAGCACTTCTAACAAAAAATTGTATTTTAAAGGAATCAACTGTCTGAACATATAACTAGAGAAAATAAGAATGGTTTTACTTGGCTGTCGATCAGTATGACGTTTGTTATTTGTTGTCTTTTCTTAATCACAATAGTGGATAACTGTCAACAGAAAAATGTTCATCAGCAACATAATACAGTGCTACACTTTTTTAGCACTTGAACAGTACTATTTTAAATTACTTGATATTTTAATAATTCTCAGTTTGGAATCCCGGCTCAGTTTGGAACATGCTTCAAATTCAGCCGAGGAGTTCCACTGCTCCACCTGGATAACCACACCAAGAGCACCTAAAATCCATAAAACTGTTTACTCCAGCTCTGTAAGACATTCATACATACTTCAAGCTTCTAGGTTGAGAAAACACAGTCAATTTTAGACCCTGAATGGACTACAGCTAATGAATTTTTAACATACAAAGTGAGAGATTACTTCAGATTCAGCAAGTGTTGACATCCTACAGATTTCACCAGCCTTCTGCCTGTTAATGTTCCTTAATAATTTTTATTTTGTATTTTTAAACAGATTAATTTTTTTCTCTTCCTAATGTATTTAACAAACCAAAATATACAATAGAAACATTAAACAAAGTTACTCTGCCAATTCACACACTTCTAAGAAATGCACAAACAGTAAATTCCTTCCTTGGATATACAATATATAGCACAAGTAAGTTCCAGGGAGTCTTCCATTTTTCAGTTTGTTCTTGTCCAGGAAGAGTCTAACAAGTTCATACAGTTTAAAAACAACAGTACACTCACTAACCAAATATAAAACTTAGTTTCTCAGGAAAATACTGAACTGCTCTCCATTCCTCCCTCCCTTTCATTTCTCCTCCTTTTATAGCTTCTGTTGAACAAGTTGTTGGTAAGACTCCTCCACATGTCAGATTTGAAGACAATCCTGAGGGCATTTCGCTTGGCCAATGTTCTTAGCAATTATCACATGATGCATGAAATATTGCTGTGAAGGGCAACAGGAGACAATCCGTGCTATTCCCCAGTAAACAGTACATCACAAACAACTGCAGAGTGGCAATGGTTGTGTATGGAGGGATGGACTGCATCACCTCTGTTTGAAACTAAACACAATCCAGCCAGGCTGACTGCACACAGCTTGATGTCTCAGCCAATGATCAGGGAAATCAAAGCGAGCAAGACTTACTTCTGAGTGTGATAGATTACCTAAACTCCTAAGAACACACACCAAAAAAAAAAAAATAAAAAAAATCTAAACCGTTTGCTGTTACACACAACACAATTTTTGTAAATTGCTAAATAAAATAAGCAAACAACAAAACAAGTTGTCAAAAGATTTTTTTTTCTGCCAACCAACCACTTTTTTTCCACAGATATCCTCAGAAGTAGTCTCCACCAAAACTACAGACCAGCTTCAGTACAAATACACAAGATCAAAATATAGGCTATTTTTGACAAACACAAGAGCAACACTTCTCACTTGCCAGAAATCCTCTTTCAATTCCAAAGTAACACACACGTTTCATAAGAATTTTTATTCTTGGCATCAATCTGCATGAAAGATGGGTATTAATGCTTATCTTTCTTCCACCTATGAGAAACTCTGGCTGTGTTATCCTTAGGGGATAACCCTGCCAGAATCTACAGGCAGCAATGGAGGAAAGGAGACACTAGCACTAGTATCATATGATACTGTTGTGGGTTACTCCTCTTTAAATAAGGTCATTTCCATCAGCTCTCATGCAGAATGTGAACACACTTACTCTCTAACCCAGGAACATTGGATAGTGTTTTTCCTTCACAAAAGTAACCATGTGGCAACCACCAACCTCAAGCTAGTATAAAAAGCAGATGGCATGCTTTCAGAAAGGCTGAGACTGACATCAAGAAGATTTCTGTGCATGGATATCAAATTCTACGGAAAATAAAACTTCCTTTTCAAACTGGATTAAATCTTTGAACAAACTGCAGAACAAAGGGAACCAAAATGGTTTCAGTTTGGAGCAAACAATTCCTTCATGACCTGTTATTTAAACCACCACCCCTGCTCCCCCATGGTATCAAGATATTTTCGCTATTGTACAGCTATTTTTAAGAGATTGAGTATTTCTGCCTCTTCTCTGAAGGTACTAAGGGCTAATCTTGGGTGCTAACTCACATGAAGGGATGAGTCACTGGCTCTCAGAACAAAGTAACACCTGGGAAACTTACCTTATCGCTGTCTAGCGTGTTCTGCGAGGTTCGAGAGGCAATTGAAATAGTATCAGGTTGGCTGCTACCATCTCCCTGACTGTCCAGGTCCTCGCCGTCTCTGCAAATATTTCAGTTCTCATTACAATATTAGCACTGTGTTTGTAACATGTTAGTTCCCTACTTCCAACTCTAAAGAAGGTGCATCTAGACATTGTGGCAATGGACACCAGCCAGCCAAACTACCTGATACAAAAATTAAATATTCAGTGCTTAATAATTTCTTCTACGCTTTAAGAGAACAGATTCATTTGCTCGAAGTCTACACCATGTAGAATTAAGGCAACAACCAACCAGACAGAACTATGGCAAGAAACCTGCACAGCCACTCAGCCAAAGTTAGCAAACAGAACGTGCAGTCACACATTTTAAGCTTCATGAAAGGAAACCAAGGACCTGAATAACACATGCAGAATTGTAAAAATCTAAAATATACAGCTATCCTGTATATATATATATATACACACAGTATAACTATACTGCAGTTCCAAATCCTTTCTGTAATAGCTGAATGGACACAAGTCAAGGACTGTTCAGAGCAGAAATCTCAACAAATTCAGCATTGCAGGAAACTGGAAATTAATTGTAAGATAAAGCTGGCCAAAATGACTCGTGCTTTTGTCCAGTTCACTGAACATTACTAGAAATTCATCACTACAGAGGAAAAGAGTGCTGTTGTGTACTTAGAGATTGCTGATTATTTAAAATACTACTTACCTTCTTCCTTTCTGTTTTGTTGTTGGTGCGGTTTTGGGGATGTGGATCGGCTCTTTCAATGCTCCTTTCAGATGAATGGTCCTTTCTTGTATCACTTCCCGGATATGTTTGATCCAGTCCTGTTTATTCTCTATACTGGATGCCTTTGATATGCAAAAGAAACAAAACCCCCACAATGGACTATTATAGCTGAGAAGATCCACACGTACATTCAGCTAGTAAATGCAAAGAGGAAGGCACAAAAATGACTTTGTGAATAATTTTTAAAAACTTGATCAGAAAATAGGAAATTCAAGCTAGCTGTCTTCATTTTGAATTGCCAACACTACACTTCTCAACATTATTAATATTGTTAGTTTAAAAAACATTTTAATTTAGATTCAGAATCCTTTTATAACTTGAAGGCTAAAACACTGTATGCTTACTCTAATGTGAGACAGAATTGAAGAATTCCTGTAATAACAACTTGAACATTAGTATTTTAAACTCATAATACATTTTAGGTCAACTCTAATTCTACATAATAACCTACTAACACTGAAAGAAAAATCAACTTATACTGCAGCACATACACTTCTACAATACATTTAAGGTATTACTCTTCCCAATTTTGAAACATACCTGGAAGCAGAAAGCTAATTTAAGGATTGTGTATTTTAATACCTGCCTGCAACATATCATCTATATTTTTGAGATACCCTGGAAAAGACTTGATATCCAGCTGCCCAACCTGTAATATGATTGTTGAATCCAATTTAACCCCGCACCTGAAATGCTATTAAATATAAACGTTATTGCAGATCTAAAAAAATTATCAAGTATAACTTCCTACTTCTCTTAATTGCTGTCTCCTGAAATAATTCGCTCTGAATATATGATAAATATTTAATATACTATAAATATTTAATAACCACAGATTCTAAAGGGATAGAGAAAGTTGCAGGAACAGATGGAACAGTTAAGAAATAATCTTTGTTTTCTTTTACAAACAAAAACATTTAGGAAAAGAAGCCAAACACAGTTTTGTTAAATCTTTTATTTAGGTTTTCATGAAATTTACTTACAATGTTAATGAGCTAAAGAAGTGCTAGTTTCCAAACTTCAAAACCAAACAAATAATAGTAATTAAAAAAACCAATAAAATTGTTGGAAAGCTTCACATACCATGCAAGTTATCTAAATGTCCTATGCTATAAATAAAGATCATGAACACCTTAAAGTGTTCATATGTCAAGAGAGTTTAAATAAAACTCCTTAAAATGCTCTACCTTGGGACTGAACAGATAGTATTATTCAGTGATGTACATTTAATTTCCTTGTACTTGTTGGCTGCTGTCAGAAAACTAATGTGAGCTCTTCTAAGCCTGTAATTTACCAGGAAAACATATAAATTTGAGTGGCCATTTTTAAGTGGCATCATTGAATAATTACCAAAAATATATGTGAAAACAGGAACAAGTTTAATAGTGGGAGCATTAACCTGTAAGATGAACTTTTTTTCAGCTCAACACAGCTAAAATTTACAAAAGAAAAGTTTCAAAGCTGGCAGAGTCCTCAAAATATGTCAAATTACTCATTAGCTGCTTGTGGTATTACAAAAAAGTTCTCCACTTTTTGTCACAGTCACAGGAAAAATGATTTAGCCATTCTCCTAGACAGACAAAATACACTATTGACACCTGTAACTTCCCCAGACACAAAACGTATAGGCACTGCATGTACTATCACCCAAAGGCAAGTATCCTCAGAAAACCTGGTAGCCCACAGAAAGATAAAAAAAATCTTTTGAAGTGTTTTGATTTCTGCATAAAAATATGGGCCATGAAGAACAGCATCACCACCAAACACCAACAACTTGAGTGTGAGATGTCACACTGATGCTGTGATTTGTTTGTGGCATATCGGTTGCTCTGTCAGCTAGTGGCTGAAGTCTTCAAATTCTACAAGTCTGTGGGATTAAACCCCTTCCTGCTCCAAAGCTGTGAAACCAAATTTGTTTAAATCCTTCAGCAGACCACACAGATTCCCGTCTGCTGTCAAGCCACCGAGTTAAACACCCACTACACCCTTTACACACAAAGGAAAATTAAGTGTCAGCAGCTGTCCCTCTGAAAGTAGGAAGTCATCGGCTGTTGCCTTCCCAACAAGTATGAATAACAAGATTTAATATAGACTGTACAAGCACATCTGCTAAAATTACCTTGAGAACAATTTTGTTGTCTGAAGTTGGTGTCCTTCCAACCCATAGAGCAAACTTGCAGGGGTCGCCTTCTACATGTTCTGTGACACCCAGTTCAGAAGTCTGGAATTCAGAAAAATTTGTTAGGGTGATATGGCTTTTTTTTTTTCCCAGAAGCCACAAAAGGATGCTAATATTATAAATAATTGAGCTCTGCTATTTAAAGACAGTTTTAGAAGCTTCAAGCTAACTCATATGCTAGAGAGAATCCTTTGTTCTGGTGGCAGCAGTAGGGTTTCTTCAAAAAAAAAAAAAAAAAACTGAAAACTTCAAACTGTTTTTCCTGTAAAATAACAATAAATAATAGCATTTATAATCTGAATACCAAATTGCTAATTTTACATTTTTGACTTGACAATAAAAGCCTTATAACTCTAAAAAAAGGTGTTTGGTAAAATAATGTGTTGGCTTCTAGTTAATTTTCATCAGGGAACACTCACTACTTCATGATTTTTATGTTTTCTCTCAGCTAAAATATGCTCAAGAATTCTCTTGATACCTTCTAAACCTCTGATCTCTTTTCTGCCAAAGGAGCCTCTCATAGTGTGTTTCCTTCCCTCTGAAACAGATGAAATAATTCAGAAATACAGTTTCCTTGGAGAATTTTGTGGGATAACTACATTAACAATCCGTCTCTGTGAATGTTCTAATGTCAAACCTTAATAGCTAATAATCATCCAAAATGTTTTCACTTTCCAACTGGAACAACATCTCAATCATGTGAATTGGCTCCCAGTTAAACAATTCATATAGGCTCTGCTCCAAAAAAAATTGCAAACTAAGAAACAGAGCTCAAAACTACAAGAGCCCTGACTCCAACAGACAGCTGCTAAGCATTCTCACATTATTAGAAGCTGTATTTTTCCCCTCATACACATCACCACTAGCACATACACAGTTCACTGCAAGAGATGTTGGATATGCAGTACCTGAGTAAAAGTAATTTTTCTCTTGTCTCACTTGGTTGACAGCTTGTTTTGTTGTTTTTTTTCCCTGCATCCCTAAAAAAAAACCCCAACTGAACACATTCACCCTTTTAGCTTTGTCATCTCTTTTTGGCAAAATGGACTCTCCTTCATTGAAATACTTAAAAGCCTGTGATGCATTTTAAACTTGACTCACTAACAACTTTCTGTGTTAAAAAGCTTGTAAAATACTTACTCCAACACTACATTATGTAATTCAAAGAAAATACACACTACTGCACTGCCCAATATAAAGTCTGAATGGGTGGGACAGTAAAATTTTTAGTGTCATTTGTCTTTTAAAGCCTAGTAAATTTAGAAGCCTTAGTACACTTCTGAATATTGTTTTACAAGGGACAGCTGAGGGGAAATGCAGTATAGGTCTGTACGGTTAGGAAGTGGCAAAGCAGACGCTGTTCACTGTCCCTTATGATTCTGGGAGGCATCAAGTGAAACTCGTGGGAGGGAGTCAGGTTCAAAACCCGACACAGGGAGGCTGGCCTGTGCCCAGTATGTAGCTGAGCAATACAGCTCTTTGCAAAGGACACTGTAAAAGCTGAAAGTCTGCGTGAGATCCAAGGACAAGCTCACAGAAGATAAACCTGTTGCAGGTTACTGCATAGAAACCACCTTCAGGTGAGGAAGCCCCTGAACTGCCAGTTACTGGTAGCTGGGAGAGTGTTCTGGCAAAGTAACACCTGCTTGCCTTGTTCCCATAGCCCTCCTTAGGCATTTGCTTTTGGATACTTTATTTCTTGCCAAACGAGTTCATCAACACGTTCTTCCACTACACAAATCATGCCACTGAGTTTCCTGTGCTGGGGAAACCATGATGGTCATCATGCCTGAAGTAAAGAGAAGGACTTCACTTTCGTAAAACCACCTTCCAGAGGTAGGATACAGGGTAACGTGCAAAAAAGATCTTTAGCTTGAGTCAACACGCATGCTTTCAATATCTGTATGGATGCCTTTTCTAAAGATCAGACTATAAGAATTGCTGTAATATAAGCTGCGCTACAGGATGTTTTGCCAAGCAGAATCTGAAGACAAAAAGAATGCTTGTATTTAAAAAATGAGGCACAATGGGAGTCTTCAAGATTTCCAGTACTTTTTCTAGGACCCAAAGATATTACTAAATTCCTGACAGAGGAACTGACATGATAAGCCTACGTGACTGATTTTTCAGCTGTCTCCCCTCCCACATAATGCCTTGGCAGCTGATGTTACCCTCCAGTACACCAGAAGTTTTTTGTATTTCAGGTTCTTGAGAGCAGCAAAGAAAGGTGTGATCAACAAAACAGTTGCAGCTGTGTTACCTGCTAGGTACCTTGTATCAGGAAGGAGAGCAAGTGTGGGCAATTAAGTGACAGAATATGCAAGGTAAGATCCAGAAAAAAGAGGTTTTATGAACAACCTGCTTTACCAGTTTGGACACAGAGGTGGGAGAGGGAATGATTGAAGGAAAAGGAGCTGAAGCTGGGAGAAAAATATTTATACCATCTAGAACTAGTCATATATCCTGACAGGATCAACAGATGAATAATATCTTTTCCTTCTCAGAATCACACTCTAAAGTAATTTCAAGTACTTGTTCTAAATTGTCTAGCAGAAAAGTTGGTCTTGCCTCCAACATATGCAGAGCAATCCATGGGAGACTGTCTTGTCCCCTGGCTACCTTAGCTTACAAGTGTGAATACTGCTCTCTCCCAAGTCATCTGATGAGACAGAAAGTTAAGGACATGAATTCCAGGGTCACATTTTGCCAAGCATACATGTACAGATAAGGAAAGCAAGAGAAGATTTTTAATTTTTTTTTTTTTAAATGGGAAGAGAAACATCTCCATCTTTACATTCTTTTAGTAGACCATAAGAGCTATCCTTTTATTTACAAAATGTTATTGTAAGACTGCTTGTCTCAGTGGACATTCTGGAATGAACTTTTCCATAACAAGGTGTTCTTGCCTTTCCAGATCAGTATGAGTAGAATATCCACCAAAATGAATCCTTAACATGAATATTACTACAACAATAGTGAACAAGCAAGATGAAGACAGTTTGTCAACTCCTTCCACCCTTCTGCTTTACACAAATAAGCCTTAAAGAAACAGCAATTACACACACAATTAGGACAAAAATTAGTCCAGCCCAATCTTGATTTTCCTTTGTCCTGACACACCAAGACTGCCACATAGCCTTCAGTAGTTACAATCTACTCTTTCTTCTCAAAAGCAGGAATAAAGCAGCAAACTTAAGATTCAGTCTACACATACCGAGGCTGTTCTTTCAGTGCAATATTAATAGTTGTTCTTCAGGGACATGTAAATCATCTGAACTTAGTTGCAGTGTAATCTGGACAGTTTTCTAAATATAATCACGTTCTCCCATACTTACAAATAGTTTACTCTTGTAAATGTACTTGCTTCTTCCACTGGAGTCCTTTACTTCTTTACTGAAAACCAAGGACATCTCAAAAAGGAAAAGGTGCCTCTCTCTTCCCTTTCGAATTAGAGTTTTTGGGTCCCACACTTGGAAGGATTCTTGAAGT
The DNA here is from genome assembly GCF_017639655.2 of Falco naumanni. Classification (NCBI taxonomy): domain Eukaryota; kingdom Metazoa; phylum Chordata; class Aves; order Falconiformes; family Falconidae; genus Falco; species Falco naumanni. The sequence continues at coordinate 110,032,293 of NC_054056.1, read as the reverse complement.
ATGAGCTCTCCCTGAGATTCTATATTTTCATCAAAGCCTAAAAACCCAGGGAGAGGAAAGGTTCACAACGAAAAGCTAATAATACGAGGAAATTAAAAGCATTCCTTCTGTTTATTAAGCGATATGACATTCATTCCGCCCGCTTCCCCCCCCCCCCCTACAGCTTGCAGAAAATGGGATTCCAAGAAAGCAATACTAAAAACAAGACTTGATTTGAACATTGCAATATACTAGATATAACTGTAGCTCAAGTCTACATCTAAATTTAGAGATCCAACTGTTAAGAAGTTTATCAATATCTCTGGCAGCATTTCACCAGTAAACAACAGATCCGTCTATGTCAGATTCTGGTAACCTCTTCCATAATGAAAATGATTTCTTTTATAAACTTTCTGCCACTATAGAAAATGAGCAACTTGCAAGGACAGAGAAAGCATGTCAGGTTGTTCTGACATCAGCAGGCTCCCAAAGGCAACCTGTTTTGGTGTACACCTTCCCTACCATGCATGCAGTGTGCATGCCAACATGTTCCAATAGGGGATGAAAAAAAGATAGCAACCTGGAGCTGTTGCCATGTGGTCAGCTTGCCATTGAGTCACTCCAGCACTGATCCACAATAAAGAAAGAGCAGCTGGTTTACTTATCTTGAGACATAATGTAAAGATGAAGATTGAGAACAACAATTTTACTTGCATTGTAGTGATACAGAGTTTTCCCCAGTTTAATACACAGCTTTAGAGTTGCAGGATAACAGAAATTACTCTACCATACTCTTCCAAGTGGTATTAAACTGCATTTTAAACAGATTCCGTTTGCCAATATTCTCTGAATAGAAGAGCACCATCCTTCTCAAAAAAATAACATTCTCACTATTCTAAACATGGCAAAAGTATGGAGAGCATCAGAGGCAAGTTGCATCAGGATATTCATTCAAAATCCTCCAGAGACATAAAAAGGAAATGTGCTCACTCACTGTATTTGTCTAACATAAGATGACGAAACAATACATGCATGCTTTGTTATAAAACCAACTTATGTAAAAGATTAGGATATTCTCCAGAGTCGCATTCCCAGTGCTAAAAGTTTATTACCAAAGCTGGTCAGCATTTATACTAACACCATCTCACAAACAAAGCATTTGGAACCAATCCTGTAATCTGATCAACATCCCTATTGTTTCAAATTGGGGGAGAGAGGTGATTTTGAGCATTCATGTGATCAAGGATCACACTGCAAACCATTGAGCTTTATAGTAACTTGGACAATACTGGGAATTCCATGACAAGCTTCATTTTAGTACCAGAAGGCAGAAAGGAAGAAAAGGAATATTAACTAAAAGCACCTGTAAGTCTTTATACAGCAACTGCAAGGTAAGGCAGCTCTGTTTTTATCTCAAAACATAAAAATGCCAAAGAAAACCACTTTTATTACTACATATATGATGGCACCATCACATACATGAAAACATGCCAGTTACAAAACAAATTTTGTCAGAAAGTTGTTCTAAGCACATAGAAGCAATTACATCCAACCTCCACTGTCTGCCATGAATATGATTATGCTGTTCTGGCTAAGGCTCAGGCTAAATTGGCTTATGCTGACATTTTACTGCCAGAAGATACATTTAATTTCAACCAGAAGTCTGTTATGGAACAGGCAGCAAACAGATGTGAAAATTACAAACTTCTTGGAGACAATTATTTGATATATAAATCAGCAAAAACCCCTCTAACACACTTCCATGCCTCATATAAAGAAGCCAAAGATACTGGTTGAAAAATTTAGCTGAAGTAATCATATCTGACCATTCACCTACCACATTTTAGGTGAGTAGTGAAAAACTTTCTTAGCTTACATATTTTTCAAATCTGCAGTGACAGAGCTATAGATGAGGATAAAAAAACATTTAAAAAATTAACAAAACTGTACCAGTTGTCTTGTCACAATTGATTTTCCTAAGTTAGTTTGCATTCTATATACCTCCAAATAAAAAGTATATAAAATACAAACCCAGAGATAAAGAAATATTTGCATTCTTCAGATCTTCTCAACATTTACAGCATATGACTGAATTGGAAAGTCACTTTGAATCCTACCTTCCAGCATGCTGAGGTGCATGGCATCATTGGCTCGCTTTGGCACACTAAGCATCACCTCCAGGCCATCCTTAATCTCACCTTTACCTTCTTCACAGCACGTTAGCAGCTCCTGCAAAAGATGAGCAAACATGAGTACTCTCTATCATATATTTCTAGAGTAATATGATAGGCAACCAAACAGTACTTCGAACAAGCAAAGAATCATTTTTGGCATGTAAAATCTTTTCGAACTTGTTACTCTGCCAATGACACGACAGCGTACTTTGTACGTATCATGCTCTGTTCTTCAAGGAGCAGCCCAGCTTTCAGCTAGCCACCTCTAATTTAAACAAAATCATCTGCTTAATAAGAAATCTTTAAAAGTTACATTAAATAAAACATTATTTCTGATAAGCACAGACACAGCTATCAGATGCAGCGTGACATCAAGGCTCAGAACACCACAGCTGCCAAGTTATGAAGACAGTGGAAAGCAGGACAGCACAAAAGGACTCCCTGCCTCCCATGTCAGTCTTTGCTCCACTGCACCAAAGACCTGCTCTGTACTAGTGCTGCTAAAATGAAGCAATATAGATTCTTTTAAGTATTCTCTTAATTACTCTACTCTGTGTTCACACAGTTAAAAGCATCCTACAGACAAAACTTTTTAATACAAACAAGCATTAACTAATGGACAGAAGTCTGAGAATGGAATACACTTAAGTACTGTAGTGGAATTTACGGCGATGCTGTTCCCTGCCCATTCAACATCCCACAGATACTAACATAACAGTGCCTGAGCTGATACTCAAATTTCCTCATATCCTTTAAGCATTTGAACAGTATCAAGATAAAACGTCGCTTACGTAACCAAAAGGGCATATTATGTTCCTTCTATTATTCAAAAGGCCAAATGAATTCATTCCCTCAGGTTAATTTCCCTTTTCCTTTTTAAAGAGAAAGCCAGGCAATTCCTACTATTACCATCATTACACTATTTTTATTTAACTGTCAATACCACCATCACAGCAAAACACTACATGATCACGCTTAGATTTTGCATGGCAACTCCACGCAAAAGTGAGTGTAACTGAATACCCTCCAGGAGGCACAGAAGACAAGCAGCTTCAATACCATTTGGAAAAATACGCAGAGAACTTCTAGAACCGTAAAATGCTTCAGCTATCTTCAAGCTGCAGGCTCTCCATCCTTCCATGTTTTATGTCTCTCTTCTTATGGGGGGCTGGGGGGTGAGGGGTGGGAAAAAACCCCAGCAACTACCAAATAAATCCATTTTACTATGTATCAAAGCCATCTGGCTCTACAACACCACTGGTGAAACTGATCTATCCCACCATTTCAATAATGTAGCAGCTAAGGCATATTTAGATTTAAAAGAAATAATTGTTGGAATCAATACCCCAACCTCTCTGAAACAGCAAGTATTTCTGTAAGTTGTAACTTAAGCAAGTTGCACCTTTTTGCAAGGGGAGAAGAGACAGTAAGTTTCAGTTTAAAATGACAGACTTGTTTCTATCCAACTTGACTTGAAATAGCCTGTAATGTTTTTCAGAATTTTTAAAAACAATCAACCATGGCAATTCTCAGGTAAAAAGGGGAGACAGATCAGTTACAGTGCTTTTGGAGGCAACTCTTAAAAACAAGCAATGTCACCTACCAGAGACCCAGCGCAGTACAAGAACACCGCTGCTCAGTCAACAAGATGTGTCCACGGAGTGAAAGCTCTAACTACAGGTTTCCAGAAGTTTTGTTTAACAGCTATTATTTACTTGACATTTCCAGGCAAAATTGTAAGTAACAAGAATGTGCAACAGTTGTACTCAGTGTGTGTGTATATAGGCACATATATATATTTATATGTTTTATAGATCTTATACATTATAGTTTTACAGATATTAAAAAATTACATATTTTACAGTACTTAATACCATAAACACAGCCAACGGCTCACCAAAATTTGTTGCAGAAACCATCACAAAAATGTGCCTGTCTATGTGGCCATAAATTTTATTTGTTTTTACTCTGGAAATGCAAATTTTATTTTCTAAGTAAACATTAGTAGAGAGGTATCTTTTTTGATTTACAGGAATCTGGACAAAAAGTGGCTTATTTATGCCTTCTTTCATTTTCAATGGTCTCCCAAAAAAATATCACAGCAATTTTTGAGGCTGGCCAGGATACTGTGGTCTTGGAATGCACAGTAAAACAGCCCTCCTGATTTCAGCAAGAGCTTTGCTTTCTTAAGAAAAGCAGATTCAGATGAAGAACTCTCAATTAGCACTGACCTTTAAAAGAAGCTGGTATTTTGTTATCCTTTGGACAGGTTTGATAAGGTAAGAGGAGATAGAGTTGGCCAGTCCATGTCGCTGCTGTATCTCCTACATGAAAAAAGCAAACATGTGAAGTTTGTGAGCACCAATACTCAGATATAGCCTACTTTGAGGGCTATGCAATAACACACATTAACTACAAATTCTATTTCAGCAAGGAGAAATAAAAAAAGACAGGATGACAAGATATTCCAACTACAGTACAGATGTTGTCCATCTGCCTGCTCACTTTGTACAAATATTACCTCCAAGGGTATCTGTGAAGCATTTTAACAAACCTAAATACAAATAGCAACAATTAGGGATATTATGTGGAAACATGTGGAAACACCTCTTTTTAAAAAAAAAAAATTAAAATCCGTATTTCTTTTGCTACTTGCAAGACAGAAAAGAAAAGAATTTCAGTGTTCCGGGGAACAGCCAGGACTCTCACAGGAAGGCTGACGTGGAGGTTTCTTGGCATCACCTGCTAGTTTAACTGTTACTACTCACGGGAAGCATTTTCCCCCACAAGGGGGAGCACGAACTAACATTTTCTAACTGATCGCCAGAGGTACCAAACATTTAAAAAAGAAAACAGGCGCTTAACATCAAAAAACAGAATGACCTCCATAAAGCTAAAGGAGGAAAACAGAATTAGATGATAATTAGACGAGATAATAACAGATTTCAAGTACTGATCATGGTTGAACTTCACAGCCAGTGTTTGCCATTTATCACAGTATCAGATATATTTTAACCACAATTTCAAACAGCAAATTATGCACCACAGCTATGTGCTTTCTAACCCTGATTACAGAATCAGAAGCTCCCAAGATGGGATATACATGATGTTTTCACATGGTCCAGCGGTGGCATCAATGGAGGCTCTTGAAGATACCTGTGCATAACGTTAGGTCTTCACACTTCTAATCCACTTTAGGTGGATTAGACAATGGACAGCTCTTGATACGTTCGTAAAACAGAAGGATCAATGTGCGCCCCTTTGCAGGTGGTGGCAAGAAATTTCTAATACAGTTTTATAACAGTCCTTTGCTATTTTTTAAAATAGTATTTACTAAATGTTTCTTTGAAATTTTTTTATCGTATCTGTCTGATTTCCTGTAATTTACCTGCTCTTCTTCAAACACCGAAAACTTAACAGAGGCTTCACAGAAAGTCTTAACTTTACAATGTTTAGAATCCCCATCTCCTCCACGATAGGCTCTTGAAATTAACCCCAGGAAATCCAGGGATTTTTTGCCTGTTTGATTTCTATTACGTCCTTCCCTCTACTTCTACAAACAATTCTAAAAATCATTTGTGGTGTCGGTACACAGCTAGTGACTCAGAATAGTGGAAGAGGAGACAAACAGAGGTAAAGAGCACTCTAATCAAATTATCTGCAAATACATGTTCCTCCAAAATTCATTCAGTGTGGCCAAAATTCCTCCCCAAAACCTCTTAACAGCTGCTACATTTTGGTCCTTTCTTAAGTAGAGTTATTACGCGTAGACCAAGTAACCTTGGGACTGAGTAAGCAAAGTGGTTGGTTTAGCAGCTCTGAACAATGGCTGTCAACTGATTTACCACTATATACAATTACAATTCAAAGGTGCTCCAAAATTTTAACAAAGATTTCAATCTTTATTACGTACAACACAAACTAAGCACATCAAAATGTTAAGATTTGCAGAATGTGCTTGTGAGAGCTGAAAATTCATGTCTCACAGTAGTTGCTGCCAGAACCTGCTTCCAGTTCTAAACTGCTCTGATATGTGACAGTGACTTTTACATTTGATTTGACAGCTTTATGAGACCAACTGAGAAATAAAAGTTAACCATGTGAGATACAAGATTGATTTTCTTAATCTGACACTAAATTTCAGGATTAGTACCAAGAAACTTGCATTTTCCTAAGAAGAGAGGCATGCAGCATAACTGCAAGTACATGATTCAAACTGCAAAGGCACACTTTTAAGATGAACATGAAGTACTTACATCAAAGTATGCTCCTGCATGTTCTAATATCAGCTGGGTAGAATCTGGCTTATTTTTACAGTAAGTAACATACATTTGGAATTTATCCGCCTGCAGAACAAAATGCAAATTTACACGTTATCAGAGAGCATCATTTATGTCTCAAAGTTTTTGCAGTTATAAGAGAGCATATCTTCTCTCTCAAGAAATTGAAATACATAGAATTATTCTCCCATTTAAACTGGGAGCATAAGAAAATACATCAGGCAAGTAAGACTGAAAACAGCAGCAATGCATGCAAAAGGAGATTATTCATAGCTAAGACAAAGATACCAAACCTGAATTCAGCTTTAGGCAACCTGCATAAATTTCAAGAGCAGCTAAGCATTGGCATTTGACAGCAGTGCCTTAATTTTTTTACCCCCAGTTAAAGATACACACATTTTTGCTCAAATTTGAAGGAAGAGGTACTTTTACAAGTTTTACAAATTTTAAAAGGGACCTGAGAGCAAGAATCCATCCTTTCATGCTTCCTATCTCTTTTGTTACTTCTAAACATAAGTCTGACTTCATTACCCAAGTAACAAAGCAGTGTCCAACATCTTCTGGTAACTGTTCATATTTTTCCAGCTCCTTGAGGAATATACTATGGGTAGAAAAGAAACAAATAGTATGCAGTACATGAAAGATTTTTATTAGAGCAGCTGATATTGATCTATTGTCTGTGAATAATGGTGGTTAGAAAAGTTGCTATTAATTCATACCAACAGCACGAGTTAAAGAAATAAAAGTAACAAGATTGAATAAAAATGTGTAGAAACAGAACGAATATAAAAAGTAATTCAATACAAGTTGTGATGTGAAGATGAGAAATTGATCCAGCAGACATCCAGTTAACACATAAGAGCACATAAAAACTTAATAACTGCTGTTGTTCTCCATTAGGGTTTCCTACTGTTTCAGCTTCAAGAAAAGTTTAGCTTTTATCTCAAGACAGAAAGGACATGACCTGCTTTTTGGATGCTTAAGTTAACACAAAGCCTACAATGGACTGTAAAATCAGGTTCTGGAATATGCTAGGTATATTACTTGAAGGAATCATAACCCAATACAAACACCAATGAATTAACAAAGAGTTAAGACTCAGAGCAAGACCTCTGTACACCCATCTGCCTAGGAACCATTTCAGAGGAAACACAGTGGACAAGCCTCTTTCATGCCCCATGCTCAAGTAAATATAACAATGGTGGGGCATCTCCACAGAAGCTTCAAAGAGCCAAGAAAGAGTGGGGGGCCCTACTCCTTCCTACTAGCAGTCACACTTGGAAAGCAGGAATGAGGGTTCTGAAGAAATGGCAGAGTCTTAAATTGATGTGCTATATCTGTATTCTACTCAGTTCAGTGGTTTCCATCTCTTTGGAACAACTGGAAAACCTACAGCAAAATTTTAATGTATTCAAATCATTTCTTAGAAGCTGAAAGATGTCCGATACTGAAAACGACCATTTTTAATGGTGTGCCTACCTGGCTGCAAAGAGCAACAACAGTTTAGCAATGCAAGAAGAAATCCTTTAGATTTTTTAATGGAAACGTGACCATTATTCATATGCACAGTATTTTCATTAGGAAATCCCTCAGGTCATCATTTGGATTTAGCAGTAATATGGAAATGGAAGATAAGTCACTCACTTATTGTGGAACTCATAGATTTCCTGCATGTTTCCAAAGATAATGTGTTCTTTGTTTACAATACCAGGTGGGATCTCCTCGACTCCGCTTGTCATTTCCCATAGATATGTCTGCCCAGAACAAAAAAGATGCATAAGAAGTCATGATAAACTCTGAACAGAAGCACCCAGGTATCTGTAAGCATACATTCCTGGAAAAAATTGGGGAACGATCTCAGAGCATCATCTCCAATTGTGACAGTACCTGTTGTGTCAAATATAGGCTGTGATTTTGACAGTAAGATCCAAGTTCTAAAACTGACAATTTAACATAGTCCCTGAGACTTCATCATTTAAAATGCATAGTGTTCTTGACAACCTCTAATGCTTCAGGATATTCCTTATCAAGGTCATGTCTGCAGTCCAGAAGTTCATGTTTTGTGCAACAGCTAATACTGAACATTACTTGCTTCAGTGAGACAATTACTGGGCACTTTTCCATAGAACCTCTCTGAATTTCTATTCAAAAAGTCAGCCAGTAGCAGAACATGTGATACAGATAATAAGAGAATTAACACAAGCTCTTCTCTACTGCTAGCAAAGCACATACGGTAAACCCCTCCTTTTTCCCTCCCCTCTCTAAAACTAAAACCCCTCCACATTTATGAATTGGGAAAAGAGCAAATGCTGAAACTCAGTACTGACAAAAGCAAAACATACAGGATTAATTCCAAAGTGGCTGTTATCAGATGAAAATCTAAGTTTCTTCTTAATAGTGGAAGAGATACTTAATTTGGTCCTACAACTGCAAAGTAATCATGCTCTGCTGTTAAAACCAGAAGAAAAAGAAAAGCAACGGTTTGAATCCTGCCTTCAAAGATTAGTAAAAAAAAAGTAAACTTACATCCATGCATTCCCGGAGGTCTCTTACGTAAGCCTTTTCTGTCTGAATTAGCTCAGCCATAATGAACCTTAGGTGACAACAGAAAGAATAATCAAATCTCAGTCTGTTAGATCATTATGAATGCATAATAACAAGAATCCATCTTTCTCATCAACTTTTGCTTTTTCTATTGCTGCAAGAAAAATCTGAGAACTGAAATGTGAAGAGAGACAACAGATAAAGGAAGCATAAGAGGTAACACCCTCCATTACTAACCAGTGCAAAAAGAAATAGGGAAGGAGATGGAATTTTTTCTCAAATGCTTTTCACCTGCTACAGTCATTTAACTGTTGTCTTCCCTCCTCCCCTTACACATTTATTTCACATTATTTCTAAAAAGAAAAAAAGCATATTGAAAGAAGTCTAACGTAGTTTTGAATGTTTAAGATTCTGACATGCTAGAATTATCCATAAGAACAAGCCATAGGAGCTATTAAGCAATACCACTCTCTTTTTACCATTTATCCAATTCCTAAGCTGCCAGACAAGCTATGACATTTGTTTCATTATCAGGACTGATTTGTGCATTCTCATTGATTATAAGAAAATAAATGTATTACTCTTTCCTGCGGGCAGACTTTCGTTTTTCTTCATTAAGCTCATGAGCAGCATCACGCAGTTTCACCTCTGACCCAGGGACACTGGCTGGGATTATATCCAGCTGCAAGCTTTTGCTCTTTATTAAAGAAAGAAGATTTGATTAAGGAAGGAGACAGTAGAAAACAATAGGTAAATCAAATGCAAGCAAAGCTTGTTTGTCTGTCATCACAGTAAAATTTTTCTTACCGATTTATTGGAATCTGAGGAAATACCCAAGGCTTTCTCTAAAGAGGTCCTGTATTTCTCCATGCGCAGGGAAAAGTCTCTGTACCTCTTATCCACTGCTGTGACACATTTTTTAATCTCTGTTGCATGAGCATGCCCTTTTTCACAAAAGCCATCAGCCAGCTGTATCAACAACTTCACCCTCTCTTTGGTTTGCTATGAAAACAGGAAAATATTGAACAGTTACTAGCTCTACCTGTCATGAAGGGGGTCATTTTACTTAACCTGCTACTAAGTGCAGCTGGAGAAGCCATCAAAGAAGCTAGCTTCCTCCTCTCTCTTCAGAACTCCTCTAAACTGATAGCTTTTTTTGTAACAAAACTAGCACAAGATGGATATTAGTTTCCTTGGGTTTTATTATTACATGACTAGAAGCAGGTTGTTTATTTTTCTTTCAAAAATTTGCTCTGTATCTAAGCCAGAGATTAAATTCTGGTAGCCAAGCTTTTCAGAGCATGGGTATTCTCCCTGCATCAATACAAAGGGGGTTTGATGCCAAAGAGGATATTTTGTCCGTTATCACTGAAGCACTCATATTGGACCTAGTGCACAATCTCAAGAATCTACCTCATTTAGACATCACTGAAATGGCGATACGGCGATAAATCTTGTTACATGCTTTACACTTTATCAGATCAAGACTATATTCTTTAGATCACTTTTATATTATGTTTTGTTGTCATACAGTTGTTTAAGAGAAACTAAGAGAACAAGTAGCCACCACTAAATCTGTAACTAGGCACTTTTCCCAATTACCAAGCTGCGTAAGACTATGCAGTTTCTTTTGTGTAAATGAATCATCCATAATGGATGAGTTTATACCTCCACCTCTCTCTCTCTGATACCATGTCAAAGTGCACTGTCAGGGCCCTTGGTAACAGGGAGTTAAGCAAAACAGCCAATAAAAACTTGACTCATGTCAGTTGGAAAATCAACAGTGTTTGTCTGTCTCTTTTTTTTTAAAAAAAATAAATTCTTTTTCTTTCCTAATGGTCCCTCATCTGAGCATTTTTATTTTCTATGGAATTAGCAAGGGCTAACACATCCTCCCAACAGGTAGCGAAACGCCAAGGGAGTGACAGTAACAACATCCTTTCAAATCGGGCACCCACGTCATCTGCTGACTGACAGAGGAAACAAGGGGGGCAGTGGTGCTCTGCATGCTGGAAGGGATCCAGCAGAACAAAGGCTGGAGCAAAACTCAGAAAGAAGAAAATCCAGGTTTGAAAACCAAAAGTGATTTCTGTTCCTTCTGGATTCTTTTCTCTCCCTTCCTATGTGTCCCATCTACAAGTCTCTTCTCTTCCAAGGTAGTCAGTCCTTCAGACAAATGAACGCTTGCTTACTTTCTTAGACTGTATTATTTCTCTAAGAAGACTGGAGAGTCAAGAGACAGAAATAAGTGACACTTCGAACATGCGACAAAATGAAACACAGAAACAGACACAGCTACATTAGCTCTGGTACTTCAATCATGCACTAGTTGCCTTTCACACGTGAAAACTGGTGAGCCTCCCCAGTGACATCTGCATCTCCGTATAGGCCCCTAGAGATGCAGAACAATGTCATGCTGCCATGGCTCGAAAAGTTACAGCAGAACCACAGAATACTTTAACAAAATGAGTAACCTAACAAGTAAAGCTCTGATTTTTCTATCTTCTAATTAAATCACAGCTGAATAATAAAACGCCTTGTTGTATTTTAAATCCTAAATGAATGTGCACTAATCCACGGACGTGAGGATGCAAAAGTGGAAGTCAATGGCCCTGCAAGGTTTGTAGGTTTTTTTCAAAAACGTTTTAAACTACGTCACTACGATTCTGTCATGAAAAATCAACAGCACATAGGGCTAAGAGAGTTCCAGTAACAGCAATTATCTTCCGATTATCTTTTGGTTTATTCTGTTCCCAGCAGAAATACAAAGAGAAAGCTATTGCAAGTAAACAGATATTTATGGACACATCCTCAGGAGGGTTTGATTTTGGTTGTGTTTTTTGTGGGGTTTTTTTGTTTCCTTTTTTTTTTTTTTTTGGAGGGGGGGGAATAATTTGTGGTTTTGTGGTTTTTTTGGTGGGTTTCTTTTTTTTTTTTTAGTTCTTATATAATGTTATTTATTTCTTTTACCTTTGCTGTGATCTGAAATTCTTCATGCTCTTTTAACAGCTCTTGAGTGTGCTGGATAGTGGAGCCAGTGGAAGTATGTGTGGATAAATAAAACTCTCCATTGTCATGAATCCACTCCAGGGCCTAAATGAAGCATTGATGAAGGAAAAGTAACAGATAAGGTAACATACTTTTGCCAATAGAAACTATCTGTAATCGGTATTTCACAAACACAGATTTCCCACAAGTAAATTCTACTGTATGTCACTTGTGGCAATCTCTAATACCTCTACAACATCAGGTTGAAATAATTCACTTTAATTCAGTGACACATGAATCTGAAAACTTCAGAGCAGTCCTCTACTACAGGACTACAGCAGTACACTAATAAAAGGTTCTAACTGACTTTGTCTACAGTTTTGTTAGTATACTCCCCAACCGAGCAAAAATCACTTTCTTGGTACAACACAGGACAGCTGTACTCAGATATACATTGTCCAACCTGTAAAACAACTTGTAATAAAACTTACATACATTTGTATGTAAGACTGACAAATGTGTAGGCTGAACTTTCCAAGCACATAAGATGCAACTGTCATTTCACTCTGTAGTTGACATGTATTCCAGCCTCACAAAGTATGGTCTGTAGTTACCTGTACTCCTAGAAATTAAACCTGCAGCAGCGGAGGAATGTTGAGATATATCAGTTAAACCAATTAATGTATGTATAGGTAGTAAAAGACAATTAACTAAGAACTGCAGACTTAAACAGTTTTCCTTCCACATCCTGGCACCTTACTCTCTCACTATTACGAACCATGCTGATCCATGTTATTATCTATGTTCTGCCCACATTAATATTTGCTGCCCTCTTAAGCATAACTCAGTGGTTGCAAGGAATCCTACTCTCTGGCTACTGGAAAAAGAGTCTTCTCAAACCGCAGCATAAGAGTAAAAATAAAAAAATGTAACAAAAGACTGACATTATCAAGTTTTTTTGCAGCTCTACATACAGGCTACTACAGCAGTATGCAGAACCACATGAACTTAGAAACTTCTTCATTCTGAAAAAGCCGATACCAGATGTTCAGAGAGTTTAATACAGCTTGTTTAGAACTGTCTTGTTATTAAATGCATGTGTATCCTCTGTGTCTTTAGTAAATACGTACAGCACTGGACAAAAATTTAATACTTCAAGAGAAAAAGTAGTAGATTGCTAGCAGGTCCTCCTTCTTCCTTTTCTTTCTCATGCTTCCAGTTACCCTTTTCTCCATTCACATTACCAAGAACGGGAAAAGTTCTATGTTGGCGGACAACAGATACGTCTATTTCAAGAGCATAACCTTACACTGAATCAGCAAAGGCATTGTTCATATTATAATCGCACCCACAATTTAAGCTCAACAAGGCTGTGACTGAACAACATTGATTCTCTTCCTTCCACTTCGGATGCTTTTGCCTCTTGGTATAAAAACCTGCAAGTGAGTAGAAAGCCTTCAAAATTCAATGCTGAACGTGAATGCTAGGGTACCATTTACCTAGTCACATACTTGTGCAGATGCAAGCCTGTTGCTATAGGCCTGCGCATTTCAAAAGTCACTGATGGAAACAAACAAACAACTTTTGGACTACTATCAAGAAAAGGGATATTTCAACCAACCACCTGTACGATACTCCTTGTCATTCTAATGTTGATCTTTCCAAGTAAAGAATGACAAGGACAAGCAGCACAGCACAGTTGATATTAGAAATTACATTTATTTTGATACTTCTCACTTTCAACTTTTTAACCTCCACCTCTTTTTGGTGGATTTATTACACAATGCTGGAATGAATGATAAACAAAAAACTTTGCCTCCCCAAATGCTGCCCTTTTTGTAAATTTTTGGCAGCTCTCCAGAGCCACAATGACAGAAAGTTCATCTTAATGTTAATTCCTACAGTTTAGATGAGCTCTCATTTCATGTGAGGCTCAGGATTGCATGCTGAAGACAAGTATCTCCATACAAAAACCGGGAGCAATCAATTTAGTGATCAGGTGAGCCCTTAACTCTGGAATGAGTTGAGAGCCTGCCATTTCACTTGCAAACTACTATGGTATCTGCTCCCACTGCAGGGCATCAAGTTCTGAAAGCACAAAGAATAGGTTCTTCCAGCTTCCAAACAAAAATCTAAATGAAGACAACATTTCCATTTTTTGGCTAATCAGTGTGGAGTCCATATATGGTTTGGTTTCCTTTGCAAGGACTGAACTGGTGATTGCTGAAAAACGGGATTTACAATGAAAACGCTGACAGATCTTTATCTCCAGTATTTGATTGTTAGCAATTGCTATACAAAAGCAAGTAGGTCATGTGCTTGGCAGAGGCTGGAGTTAAGGCTATTCAAAAGTGGAGTGGGGGGCAGGGAAGGGGTGGTGGTGGTATTTTAAAGAGGTATTAACCTTTAACTTTACTCCCAAAATTTATCTCACTTTACTTTCTTTATGAAAGCATGAAAGACAGACTTTAGGAATCTTTCAAGAGATCAGAACAGACCACTAGTATTTAAGCTACTGTCTATACTGACTCTCAGAAAGAAATAAAAAGTTAGTTTTTTGAGTTCTGTACAGTAGATCTAACTATATTTCACACCATGGGTGTTGGGTCCTTTTCTGTAGAAGCGGAACAGATAGCTTCCTTTCTTTGTCCTATATCCAGTTTAAAAAAAAAAAAAAAAAAAAAAAAAAGTCGTAAAAAAGCATTGCAGATCATTCCAGTCACCAATTCTGCCTCGGAACCTCCTACTTATTTTTATGGCTTGTGTTTTAATTAGTGAGGGAAATTTCTGTGTGTGTATTAGTTACTTAATAGCTCTTTCCAGGCTGATAAATTCAACAAAATACAAAAAATACAAAGAGGTGGTACCATGCAAGAAACCACAAAAAAGTACACGCATATTGCAAAACCAAAGTCATTCAGTTATTGTTTAACGAGCTATCCAGCTTGTCAGTTTCCTAGACCTGCCAACTGACTTAATTATATAAAGTTTTTTTCCCCCAACATCTGTGTAAAATGTTGCTGTCTGTTATCTCCCTGGTCAAATCAGGTGTGTGTGTAGAAGTTAAAAAGTGTAACAAATTGTCAAATGCAAGTTTGCAGAAATGAGATTCACCAGTACCAGATCAAGCTGGAAGAAGCAAAACACTACCTTTAAGTTACAGCAGTAAAGACACCCTGCCTCAGTGTATTTAGCTGTTCTGTATTAAAGGAAAAGCAAATTTACTTTATATTTTAATCATTGATCTTTCTGCCATTTGAAATACTAAAGTCAAGGGTAAATTTGTTATTGTGGGACAAGTCAGTGTTTGTTAAACCTTGATCACAACTGAAGAAGATTTTTATATAAAAGCCTCACCTGTTTGGCACTTCTTTCAAACACCACATACTGTTGGCATTGATCAAGACGTCTTTTACGCATGGTCCAATAATGCAGCACACGGTTCTCCCTCTGGAAGAGTTCATTCAAGATATCTGAAGAAATGTAAACAGTTTCAACAGATGTTATGACATCCAATTTTGAAATATCACGTTAATCAGCAGTTCTTTATATTATAGAATTTACAATCCAGTTACTCTTTCTGTTACTCTTTGTATTGCTCTTTCCCCTGATATTCATGACACAGTGTTCCTTTTTCATTATTATTTACAGAAATGTTGGTTAAAGAAACTAGAGATGCAATTAAAACTTACTACTGACATCTTTTTACTCTCAAATATTTTCATACAAAGGATTGCCACTGCTTATAACAGAACTGAAAATGTAGCCTGATAAAGATGGTTCTTGGCATTTCCTCAGAAAGAACGAGCATGAGCAAGTAATCACAACATGCTTAACATCTCCTATTAATTGCAATAAAAAAACCTCACCTTTTCTGTATAGACCAGTCTCCTAAAAAATATTTTAATAATTTAATACATGTGGGCAAATACATAACCTTAGGTCACTACACAAACAGATGCAACATAAGCAGATATGAAATGCACAGAAACCCAAGTAATAAAAAACCCCAAACCAACAGCAGTGTAACTGAGTAAAGTTGACTTGTTGAAATGAGCGTTCTTTGAGCCTTGAGAGAATTTACAGGTAATCAAATAATTAACTCCACAATTTGTTATTCCATTCCTGAGTATCAGAAACTGTCTGCCACTGCAAAGTCACATCCAAATTCCACTATTAACCTGCAGTTCCACATATCTGGCTTATAAATTCTTCCTGGACAGCAAAGACCTTTTGCTTATAATATGCACAAAATTTTTGCTGAACTCTGCTCCTTTAACTCTTTTTCTTTTCTTCAGAGAAATCCTAGCACTTTCTTGTGAAGCTGACTTCACCCGCTGCTTCTTCCAGAGCAGCAGCCCTACCAGACTTCGTAGCTCCTGCAAAGCCTGGTGGCAAGCTGCCCACACACGGAGACCGGGACACTCACTGTCTCTGCCAAATGACCCTGTTGGAAGTGCACAGAACTCAAGGGGAAGTTTACTACAAAACAGGAGAGAGCACAAAAAAGGCTCATTCTTCACGATGGCGCTTTACTTGCTTTTCTACTTACACCCACAGCCAGATACGCCTCATAATGATGAATGGAGGCTATCCGGTGCTAGGCCACTTCAGGCCTCTGCATTCCCCTGCCCCACTGTGTGGGTCCAACCATGCCTTACATCCCAAAGGCTAACGACTTCAAGAAACAGTTTGACAGAGAAGCTCAAATAAAGGGAGTCTGAGGAGAAAACATCTATCAGCTATCTAGACCAATTATAACTGCCTGTCACAGCCTCCTTAAGGATTATGAAACCTGTCTGCAATGCTGCCAACATCCTCCTGCTTGGAAGCACCGTATTCCCAGTTGCCACAGAGTGCTGAGATCACCCAGGACTTGCTTTTGGTTGGAATCTGGTCACTGTGGCCAAGGTTTTCTTCCTGCTGGGCAGGCTACCCTCAAATATGCCTCAACTGATCTGTCCCCTAGCCAAGCTGTGAGCTGATCTGCTATGAGCCTCACCTGCCTTCTCAGCTTTATTTCTGCCTTACACCACCTCCAAAACATTTGCTCAGAATATATGCCAGATTTTGAGGGGCAAGGGTTGGGGTGGGACACAATTATCATTATACAATGCAATACACCTAACTGGACACACCATATAAAAAGAGACATCTCGAGAGTGACCCAAGCAAAGTAGTTCTGACAAAGAGCAAGCAAGGTGAGTGTAGCTAATTGGAACAGCATTTGTTCCGTCAGGACATGATACAGATGGCAAGGCAGTGAGAGATATTTGGCTGGGCACTGTTAGTGTTACTGTCATTAATTTCCTGGACTGACAAGGAAGAGCAAAAATATTATATAAAATACTTGAAGGAAAATACAGAACATCAGTATTTAATACTATGTTTGGATGAGCAGCTCTGTCTCAAGGCTCCTGAACTCTAAGTCCCTGATGTTGTTATTTTCTTTGATTCCAACATTCGTTAGAATTGTTTCCTAAACTTTCAGCTTATTCTCCAGGCTCGGTGAGCTTTCAGCTGTGTCTATGCACCACGGGCTCTCTAACAACCAATCTAAAAATACGAGCATCACTAGACAACTTCCACAGTATGTTCAGTCTCAGCCCATACAGCACAGACAGGTTACAAAGAAGCACACAAAACTAGCAACAGAAGCAAACACAAAGATGATCCATTTCTGAGCTTACAACTATTGTCAACAACTGAATCCACCTGCTTTTAGTTTTAGGCCACAACTCCTTCCTAAAATATAGCTTTGGCATGGTGTCTGACAGTACTTGGATACTCTGAGCTGCAAGTCAAGGAAATTACTTACACTGGTAAAAAGAGACAGAAGGACTTCTCAGAGTTCAGTACCATTGTGATAACTGTTTCCCATGAGGCATGTGCTTACCTAAACTTTTCCTAGATTTTTTTAGACATTGCTTTTCTAGACATCATAATCTGCAGCTGGGAGTACCATCAAGTATGCCATTGAACAAGGTTTTTGAAAAACATTCAGCAGTTCTGCAGAAACTTGAGGGTTACTCAAGGTTTTTAAAGTGTTCATTTATATACTATATACTGATCACAGTCTGACACACTGTTTCAAGCATACACCCGAGTATGAGTGTGTAACGGTCCAGCAGAACACATGTAACCTCGACTGCACCAAAATGAAATAACGCACTATTTTTTTCCTCTATTTAGAAAAGAGATTGTTTTTTTTCTTACATGCATATTTGAACAAGAATACCAGAGATTTTTAATTACTCAGTTACCACCATACCACTGAGACCTCAAAGGAAGGAGTCCTCACTAATTTTTTCTTGACTTACGTTTAATTCTCAGAAGCATATATTATACGGCATATGGTGGGAACAACTAACTCACTACGTTAGAGCACATAACATTTTTTTCCTGCTTGGGGATTTTTGGTGGGTTTTTTTGTTGCTTTTTAAACATATATCATTCACCCAGGATTTTATATGTACACAGAACATGTATAGCATTATGGTTCTGACACATAATTATTCTTAAGGACGTTAGCTGAGACATTTCTGTATTTTCCTCATCTGAACACATTTACCTTTCCCAGAATGACTGTTTCCACACAAATGTCAAAACTGAATTTTTAAAAGTGTCTAAAAGCCCTAACATTTTTCTTATACTCTTACACTTGCAAGTGTGGTAACCAAAACTTCCTGCTTGCTCCTGCTTTGTTTTCTTTGTCCTATACTAAGAGAAGAGCTAAGTGACAGATGTTAGCAACATTTCAGTTATGGATACCGCCAGCATTTGTGTTGAGATTTTGTACAATTCTATAAACGTTGGCGTCTTGGGGGCAGAGGAAAAAAACAATCCTTTCCCTCAGCTCTACATGCTCAACATTTCCAACTGCCAAAATCCAATTATTTCCTTAGAGCTAAAAGTATGGTCAACATGCTATTATCTTCCTGACATAAAAAATTCAACAAAGGTTGATTTTCAATTTCAGTACTGTCAGGTACAGGGGTAAGTTTAACACAAACTGTCTTTGCCTTAGAGTAAAGGGAAGCAGTGAGCATGTCCTTTTCTAATAGAGTCATCAAGTAATTTAGAGTGGAATTGACCTCTGGAGGCTATCTGTTCCAATCTCCTCCTCAAAGCAGAACTAACTTCAAAGTTTTTCAGGAGCTTGTTCAACTGAGTTTTAAAAATTCCCAAGGCCTCTCTGGGCTACCTGTTCTACTCAGTGCTTTCTCACTCTTGTTGTAACAGTTTCTCCTTATATCCATTCAGAACTTCCCTTGCTGCAACTTTTTCCTCTGGTCCTATTGCTGTGTTCCTCTGAGTTGGGCTCCATCCTCTGCATAACTCCCCTTTGGGCAGCTGCAAACAGCAATTAATCAGACAATTAGACTTCACTGGTACTGAGTCTGTAGCATGGCCTGAGTGTTCAGTCACAGCTTCAAAACTCATTGAGCAGAATACGACTGGCAAATAAATTAGTAAAATGCAATATTTATTCCTGAATCTCTCTGACCTCTGTTCCACCTATCTCACCCATCAGTTACGCACACACTACTAATTTCTGTACTTCTGTCCCTGAAAGACTTACAGATTTCTCTCTCTACTCCATTCCCCACAGTGCACGTTGCACCTTAAAGCTGTACTATATTGAACTAATCCCAGCAAAAGCAAAGCCCCATGTAATAGTTTTTTCCTGCCTCACCTCAGCTACTACTTATCTACGCATCTAATTTAAACATGAAGTCCTATACTTCATGAAGTTCCTTAATATTGATTCAACTACATGAAAGGTCCAAGGGCATCATTCAAGGGATTATCTTGTATCACGCTGGTACACCCAAGGAACTCGCAGAATGTACCACACTAACAGAGTAAGCTTGCAGTGATCAGCTCCCATTTGGCTTCAGACCAAACATCATCACGTGGAAGTTTACTATCTCATTTTCTCAACAGAAGTAGCACATTTGAGTCTCAAATTGAAAGAAGATTAAGTGTAAGCAGGAGATAAATTCAAAGCAACTTCATTTGGGTATAAGAGAAGTTGATGACTGGCAGCTCCTTCTAAGTGTGCGAGGAATTTTAATTATTTCCTGTTAAGTCTGACAGAACCCTTTCCACTTGGGCAGGCAGGCTTCACTCCACCATCACACACACCACAGCATATGACGATCACATTCTTTGGGAAAAAAAAGGATGAGAAACCCCTTACTCTTCACTTGTTGTTCAGGTGCTTTGATATGTGTCACCATCCCTGGCATGTTTACGCTGTTCCTGTGCAGGTATTTCAGGAAGACATCAGCATTCCTCCGAGCCAGTGTGCAAGCCTAGAGAGACAGCAGTATTACTTTATTTGAAGATGCACAAATACACATCCAGAAAGAGAGGAAGGACCTTCCCTCACCCCCATCCCCTTTTTATGCATTTCCCACCCTCTCCAATTTTAGAAAAGGTTGCTTGTTAAATCCTTCTACAAGTAAGCCAACTCAATGGCTAAAATAGTTTTCCCAAAAAATAGCAGTTGATCCTTACTCATCCAGCAGTGGGGAAAAAAACCACCAGCTCCAAACAAAAACAAAAAAACCCAAACAAAATGCTATACATTTTTATCCAAAGATCCTGAAAGGCAACTGCCTGCTCTAGAGCTTTCAGCACCACTCACAAAGAAGTTTGTTTTGTGTATGTGCCATGTGCCACGGATCACCTGAAGTTACTGTGTAAGCAGAGTGCACATGCTTACATACTCACCTGGATACTCCAAAATATCCACCAGTACTTTAAACAAAAAAGTAAACACTTCACTGAACTGAAACCAAAAGCGCTAAAATATTAAGACATGCCCTTAATATATCAAGGCAAGGCCTTGAGAGCTTTCAGACCTTGCTGCTGTATTGCCAACACTCAGCTCAGCTGCCTTCACCTTAATGTACACCAAGTACTACACATGGGCTTGCTGCTTTATTTTTAATAAGCAGAACATGAAACGCTACTGTAAAAGGTTACATAAATTAGCACGGTTTGAAGTAATTTCTCAAATTGTTTTTAAACAAAGACTGGTAACTCACACGCCAGCTGCAGAAAGATCTATTTGACAGTACAGTCAGATCTATGTTAATGTATTTTTGAATGTTCTCATCTGTGCATGAGAACAAAACGGCTTTTAATAAAAATAAGATTTATACTGTTAGTAGTTTTTCAAGGTGATGCTGGAAAGAGCCTTTGGTTACAGGGTTAGTTACACTGCTTTGCAAGCATCCGTTACACATTTATAATCAAGCTTCTCCACTAGGACACTAGTTGGAATGGAAACCTTTCATTTATCTGCAGACTACCATACAAACCCAACTACTCCCACATGCTTGTCTAGCAATTTCCTCCTTCTGTACTCTACTGTAGTCCCAAGAACATCTGAGAGCTGCCCTGATGCACAGGCAGCAAAGGCACTATGTGACTGTCACTCCTCTTCCAAAGCAGCAGCCTTTAAGCATTCTTTAGAATGACAGCTGCTCAAAGCAGTGATTCCCAATTCCTCTTCAGTCACAGCGGGAGACCTGACATTTACTGAAGTTCAACAGGAAATATATTTATAAAAACTGGCTACAATTTTATGCACTTGGCAGTATTCTCCTAATTGCTGTCAGAAGCAGTTAACATGTCACTTACCGCATCTCTGCAGTTTGGGACATACCTGTAGCTTTTGAATGGGCACTGCTGCTTTCCACATACATTTCAGCACTGTAAGAGTAAGCATTTGACTGCATGCTTTCCAAGACACAGAAGACCACAAAAACAAAAAAGCAAACCTTACCTTTAGGAACGCCTCCTTCTGTTCCAGGTGTTTGCTTATCATGGGAGTAACATGATCTGTTTCAGAGTTGGGACCCAGTTTGTCTGCTCCCCCACACCAGTCTTCCTCTCGTTTATATTCTTGCTCCAGGCTTTCCAGCACACTGCACACCTATCAGGAGAAAGGAGTCCAACTCAAATATAATTTAGTAAAGACAAAAATCTCAAATTCAAGCCAAAAAAAAATGGAAAACGAATCCACCCCTTAGATATTCCTTAGCTTCTGACATGTTTTGACTGCGACTTAAGAGAAAGCAACAAACTTTGATTGAAGGTTTGCAAGCATTGGCCTGCTTAAGTGGAATTCTCAGAAGACTATCCCTCCTAGAGTTGCTCATCTTTATCTGCTTCTGTGACTGCATAATTCAGGATAGGCTTAAGATATGATTGCACAGGAAGCAACCCTGCCAACCTTCCCCCAACTCTTCTGCAGACAAGTAGGATGAAGCTGATTTTCCTCTGACTCCTCCCCCCCCCCCCCCCAAAACCAGAATAAGCCATCTAAAGTACTTCCATTAAAACTTCTGTGTAACTTGTTTATGGTTTAAGCAAAACTTCTTGAAACAAGCCGAAATCCAACTAAGCAGCTGTATGTATGTTTCATCTTGAAAATGTTCTACAAGACTTTTCTTTACTAAAAATAAGAATCTGAGGAATATTAAAAGGGGAGGGTGATAGAAGAGGCAGATGAAGATTTCAGTCTTCACCAATAATCACTGCACTTTGGTAGTGTACCTTCTTTGGAAGTTCGCTAACTGAAGTGAGTGTATCCAGATCAGTTACACTGTAGTCTCTTAGTAGTTAGTGTGATCTAGCTACTACTCATTTATCATAGAATTGTTCGGGTTGGAAGGAACCTTTACAGATCATCTGTAGTCCAATGCCCCTGCCATGGCCAGGAACATCATTCACTAGATCAGGTTGCTCAACCTGACTTTGAGTATTTCCAGAGCACCCACAACTTCTCTGGGCAACCTGTTCTGGTGTCTCATCACCCTCACTACAGGTCGTAGTAAAAAGTCATCTTATAAGACCACTTTATATATTGAAAGGCTGCAACACATAATTTGTCTTTCTAAGGCAGCTGGGTAAGAGGATTTGCTTTTTGCATTTTTTTTTGTATAACTGCAATTATTATCAGATCAGTAAATAGAAGCAAACCTAGTCAACCATTTTTTTTAGGGAATGCTGGTTTATGCCACACTGAAGAATTACCCAAGACAGACACAGATTATGTAGCATTTCTGTACCTGTTCAGAAGTTTTATAGAAGGCAACAGAAGCATTCACAAGTTTGAGACGGTCCTCCATCTTCAGCATCAGTTGTTGCCAATGGGAGGCAACCTTCTCCGCACACTCCCGGATCATATCCATATCATAGTGATTAGCCTGCAGCATTGCCTCTGCCTTCTGCTGAACCTGCAGGGCGCTTTGATGTGTTTTCTGGCAAGAGGTGAAAATTCAGGAGGTCAGTGGAGTACTTCATTTTCTTGAAGACCTCAAAGGCTCACATTTCCACTGTGTCAACGACACTTCTATACACATGCACAAACACCCATCAGCTAAAAAGAACTGTCTAATATTAGTCACTGCATGACTTGACTACGCAAATACAAAGGAAATAAATCCTGTAGAGATTTATCATCAAATCAACAATGACTAGCAGCTTGCAAGCAATAGCCACTGTCTAGCAGTAAGCCACACACAGCATATCTATGTTGGAGTACACTGTTATAATTATGAATTTCAAGTCAATTTTCTTTCCCTTCTTGGTGAGGAAAAGGAAGATGGAAGGGTTGTATCTTATTTTGGCTTGATTGCTTTTACTATCCTCACAGCTTTACTGCAGTCTGTTACACATCAACAGTGAGCAAATGAAGGTGCAGGCATGCAGACCAATAACAAAAGAAAACTCTCCATTCACTGTAAGCATATTTTTAACTGTAATTCTCTGTGTAAACATATACTTGCCTAAAATCTGGAACCCCTAACTATAATAAGTATTATCATATCAGAGTACAGAATGATCCAGAAAAACAATTCAAGCTTCCTAGTAATTTATTCTTAAACTGACGAACACCTAATGGTCTGATAATTTTTATACTTAGGAGCTCTCAAAATGAGGGTAAATATAGTGTAAACTGTAAAAAAAAAAAAAAAGGTGTGTGTGTGTGTGAACGAGAGCAACACTCCACCAAACCACCTAATAGCAAATAAACTGAAAGAGTTACTGCAAGACAGAATACATCAAAAAAGTTTCCCCAAATTATAACATTGGTTAATCTTTCAACAGAAGTCAAATTCTTAAAAAATGTAAGCTACACATAATCAATATCACCTTAAGTTCCTCAATAGTGCATATCAGTTATTAGTAATACTGCATTTCAGTCAGTCTTAAGGGCTCTGTCAATTTTTTGCAGAGGTATGTCCAGTCTGCTAAGTTTAGTTTGAAGTCATGGCAGGAGGATGGACACACCACCACACACAAATTACCGTAAAACCTACTATCAAACAAAAATGGAAACATTAAAGGACCATATCAGAATACACAAAACTGATGTTTGCTGTTGCATTTATTCTAAACTACAACAATGAGGATTACGTGTTGTATTCTAACAAAGGGAAACACCATTTTCAGTGAAATTGCTGTGAACAGCTATCACTTTACAAAAAATAAAAGAGGTACTGAGATGGGTTCACCTGGAATTGCAGCTCCAAATGAACAAGAACAAAACCCCCGCCTTCCCAGTAACTGTTTTTATGTCTTTACCATAAGATGCTTTCAACAGCTTTTCCTAAATTCAAAATATTGTAGTGTGAACCCAACAATGTTATTTACAGAGGCTCGTGAACTGTAATACAGGACTACCTGGTTATGGTCACTGAAATTGTGCTTTTACCTCTATTGCATGTTGAAACTGCTCATGCTCCCTCTGTAACTGCTCTGCCTCCTGCAAAGAGCTAGCAGTGATAAGCCCAGCGTTTAACATTGACTCCCCATTTCGGATCCAGCCCAAAACCTGTAACAAAGGAGAAGACCATGAAATATGCAGTTCCACTGCCAAACAGCAAGAAAGGCATCGTGGCTAGGGAAAAACCCCACACATAGGGTCACATGTAGTACTGGAATTGATAACTAATTAATTTATTAATGATATATTTATGGTGAATTATATATTCAATGAACACAGAGAATGACATTCACTATAATTTCACTTGGTTGACAATTTGTATCTTTCAGTCTACTACTACATGCTTGTGATTTCTGTTTATACTCTGAACAAGGTTGTGTTTCTGAATATCACTTCTGTCACCTGGACAACAGGAACAAGTTACGAGCAATATTTGCCTAAAAGCCAGTGTCAATAATGTAAATTGAGGATATGCACCTTAGTAAAAAGTAAGCAAACAATTCTCAATATTAAAGTTGTGAAAAATGTGACCATTGACTGTGTTCTAGTTTCTTAAAGATGTTCAGTTTTCAGAATGTGTCTTGACACATCCTCGAAACCAGAAGAATCCCCGGCTGGGGAGGAGCCTCAGGAGGCCACCTAGTGCATCCCTTACCAACATCAGGAACATGCAACCTTAAGGCCCCTCCTGAAAGATCTGGGCCTTGTTTGTTACTCAAGACTCCAATCCCAATCTTCCACCAGATGCTTTTATCACCACAAGTCTTCCTTCTTCTAACACTCAAATCCTTCTTGCTTTCATTTCAGCTTATTTCATTTCTCCTGCCCGCACTGGGAGGAAAAAAAACTGAAAAAACACAAGCCAAACCCCTTAGTTTTCTCCCTCTTAGCATCAGCTTTGTTTATCGCTCTCCTCTCTCCATCAAGAACATTACCCAATTCCTTCCTCTAGTTTCATCTTCTCCTGTTGACCACAGTCTCTTCAATCCCATGTGAAGTCAGTTGCCTTATTTTTCTCACTGCTTTATTATAAGATCTCTCCAGTTGATAACCATGACTTCAGTCAACATCTTTCAAGTACTAAGTAAAGCTGGACATAATTCAGGTTATTCACTGTCATCTGTGTAACTTTTCTAAGGAACTGCTGCCCAGCCAGTAATTACCTCTGTGGCGTATTTGTTCAGCTGATTATTCCTGCCAGTACACCATGCTCTGTATTTGTCACTAATAAAATTAATATCCTTCTTGCAGCACAATTCTCCCATACATCAAGATAATTTTGAACT
Organism: Falco naumanni; assembly: GCF_017639655.2. NCBI lineage: Eukaryota > Metazoa > Chordata > Aves > Falconiformes > Falconidae > Falco > Falco naumanni. Next base: position 110,006,294 of record NC_054056.1, on the reverse strand, counting down.
GTAATCCAGTGTCTTCTGATGAACTCAAAACCCTTTTCCAGTTTCTTTTGCCTTTATCTTCACATTTAAAAGCATAATCCCTACTCTACCATGTAATTTTCTGACTGAAAACATGAACTAGTACCCAAATACAGACTTCTACAGATATATTTTTTTAAATTTTGAAATCTGTTTTCCAATCCAGTGACTCTCTTAGTAAAACTTTCGTTACTGAGTATGGTTTTCCAGCAAGTTATCATTCATGGTACTGTAGTCTCATATTACATTCGCATACTAAGCCAGGGCCAGATAGAATGAACTAAACTATTCCAAAAGCTTTAATAGAAGGAAGATTATGTCATCTGCTTTTTCACCTATACCCAGAAGACTTGTTACCTTGTCAGGAAGAATCAGGATTTATCAATGGGAAGCTATACTTAATTAATCTATGTAAGCCTTTTCTCTTCTCCTCATCACTTTTCAGGTTTAATAATCTACTTGTTTCACTATTTTTCCTGGGAATTTTGTTAAACTAGCTGACCTATAATCCTTCCTTAGCTAATCCTTTCCCACTTTTGAGAAGTAGATGTTGAGTTCCAGGCCTCCAGAATCTCATCCAACCTCCACAAGTTTGGAGAAGATAAGCACTAATGTCTATGACATTATTTCAGGCAGTTTTATAGGTATTCTGGGGTGATTTCCTTTGGGCTCAGTTGATTTGAAAATAACCAGTTTAAGCATAGCTTCCCTAGCATGTTCCTACCAAGTGATTTTAGACCTTTAACCACTGGTAATAAATATATTAACTACCAAATGACAGCTAGCTCTTAACACTAAATATTGTCATCTAGTGATCCACCTGTAACACCACCATTGATACTACTGTGCCAGGTTATGACTGGGTGAATCAGGATGACGTGACTATAGTCATAGTCTGAAAACATGGGCAGAAACCAGGAAAAGGACCTATCAAAACACAGATGCTTAAAAACAAAAGGCACACGTGGTCTGCATCCAAGGTATACTCTAACATGGCTTTAACAGCTTGAAGCAACTGAGTCTACCTATCTTGACACAATATCCATTCCCTCAAATCACAGTTTCACCCTCTGTCTTGTGCTTATCTACACTGCAATATTGTGGGATTAGTAATACAGTTTTTTCCACTTCTGCCTGCACGATGAATAGCTAAGAAGTTGGGCATTTCCCCCATCCCCACCCTCCGCCTCGGATAACATGTATTTGAATTCTTCTATACAAATCCTGCAAGTCTGTAGAAAAAAAGTCTGCAGTGTAGATGTAGTGTGGGACAGCACCTCCTAGACATGTAAGTGGGTGCACATTCTGCTTCTCTGAGGACAAAATGCTGGGTCAGGTGGAGCCTTATGGGGAGGCGGAAGATGGCTCTGGCCTTGGAACAACCTCTCCGGGGGATAACAGCATGGGGGCACATGAAAGGGACCGTGAAAGGAGCTGGGAGTTTGGAATTCGTTAAGACACCTGGGGCTGTTAATACTCAAGGGAGCAAGTCCAGGTAAGCCTGAAGGGCAACTTCCAGAGGAACAAGATGGGTTCAATAGACTGTAGACAGAAACTATGCTTGGAGAATAGAATTTGTCTGTAAGAACACAGAGGGTGGAAGATGTTTTTAAACCCCTTTTTTATTTGTAGTTTGTCTTATAAAAGCAGTTCTAAGTTCCCCCTCTACCTTACTTAGGTAATTATTTTTCCAGGTATGCTCTAACATACCTTCTTAGGGTTAAAATACATTTAGCCTTGTCCAGAGAACTTATAATGAAGGTGAATGCTTGAGCAGCACCAGTTCAAAGCTCCTCTTGACTTGGCATCCCATCATACACCGCAAAGACAGCTAGCGCAGAACTTGTCATTTCAAACACACTGATTTGCCCTCCTGCTTGATGCAGGTCACGGTGCCAGTGCAGAAGCTAGTGGAACTCAGAGGAGGGAAGTTGCCCACAGCACTTTCCCCTTCCCTCTGCTCTGACTCAAGGGGAAAATATAAGCACCAGTAAATATTGAGCCTGTTGTTCTTTCAGGGCTGCTGCCTTCCCACATTTGTTGGCATGTTTCCATCACCTCACTGTCTGGGTGGACCACACATGCCATCTTTCTCCTTTCAGCCTTCAGCAGGCTAGAAGAGCATCAGCAGAGCATCAGCAAAACTGTGGAAATGAAACAATTTGGGATGCGTGAAAGGATAAAATAGGTAGTTCTATAGATGCTTGATTTAAGATTAGTTTCTTGGACTGATATTTGACTAACTAAACATGATTATGAGATACACCTGCTTCAGCCTGCTGTCCTTGCTACATTTTCATATCCATATGGCACTATACAGAGTGCCAGGATACTCTTCCCGAGTAGTATTTTGAGAGAATCAGAGCTTAAGCACTGGACTGTGTTTGCACCAAGCTAAAAGATTTGCATGTGAGAACAAAAAGCAGCTCAAGGTGCTCTTGATGATATAAGCTTGTACCTGGTACAAGTATCTATCTACACTGTTGTACAGATATGAATACACAGTTATATATCCAAGAACATACACCATGATCAGAGAAGCAGACAATATTGCACTGAAAAGGCTTAATGAGCATTGTAAACCAATCACATTGATTTTGGAGCTTGGTAGAGATTGTGACCCTGGCAGATGCTGCACGTTAAGCTGAGCACAGCATTCGTTCTATAAAGTGAGTATGTGGGAGTGATAGCAGCAATAAGTAATCCAGCAGCTCTATTTTAGGTGATAAAAGAAAAAGGTTGTCTGGCAAACATGCAAGTGGAATTCTAGATGAGACAGATATTCTCTTAAAATATTTCTCTGCCTCTACCTAGTCATATGTTCCTGCCCTGACTAAAATGCCCACATTTTCCTTTCCATGTTGTCTTCCCCACATACAGCATTCCCTTCTTATTTCAATGAGCATCCTCTTCCCCCTACCTTCTGAGGTTTTCCTACACTGTGATCTTCTATTTGCTTTTGCCCTTTCTGCACCTATAACATACCAAGTTGACAAGCAAATTCTTTGCAGGGTTTCTTTAAACCTCTGTTTGTCTTACGGCCCTTCTGCTTCCTCCTTGTCCTGAGGCTTGATGTACAGAACTTCAATGCCACAAAGCAGAACTGGTATGGTTGTTAAGGGAGAAGCACCACTGGACGTTTTTGTCTGCTTTCTGTGCTTGCTTGATAAGAAATCACTAAGCTCCAAGTTTCAAAACCTAGTACTGAAGAGACTCCTTGCAAGTATTTGACTAAAAAGCTAAGCCAGGAGACAGTTTTCTGGTCTCGATTACAGTAATCTGAAAGATGAACCCTATGGAAAAACCCCTGTAGTGTTCCAGTCTAACCTTTTCACTACTTTTTTTTATATGTATCTGTGTGTGTGTATGTGTGTGTGTAAAAATACAATAGCAGTAATGTCAGTTTGGCAGGAAAATTTCAAACTGAAAACTTGTTAAAATCCTTGCTATGAAGACAGTATCCCATCTACATAATAAGTATGTTTTCACTCAGATCATTAACAATAAATCTGGCAAAAAATCACAGTAATTGAACTGGGCAACCATGTGTTCACTGCTTCAGGCAACCAAATACAAACAAAACAGACTGAAGATGAGGTTTACCATATCATTTTACTTTTGGGTAAAGCACCTGTTGGGACCTGCTGAGCGATGAAGTTTTTTCCCAGTGCAGAGGATCATGCTTCCTGATATTTAATAAAAACTAAAATAAATCAGACATGGTTTTCTGAAAAGGCAACTGAAATCACAAAACTAAGAGTTACTAGCCCCAAAGCATTCCAAAGGGGATCAAAATGAGACCATAACATTCAGTTTTCGTTACATTCAATTTTTAGGCCCTCAGGCTGGGCAAGTATTGCAGGTTAATCTGTACGATGAAAAATCTGGAAAAGGAGTTTGTAATGCAGGAACATTCTGTCAGCTACATGGTTATGTAAGTTTGTTTGAAAGTTCACACCTATTGTGGCATTTAATTCAACAGAAAAATCCAATTGATAGAGATGTGTTCTAAGAATATAAAACAGAAGCCATTTTTTCTCCTAAACACCAGTCTATTAAGAAAAGGCAGCTGGCTAGAACATCATACTACCTGTATCTTTATTATAAGATGAACTCATTTTTTCCAGTGTTTTCTTAAAAATCTAATCCTGAGCTTCAATTTCAGACAGGGCTAGCAGTGGTTCAAAAAAGTTACGAAGATCTTACAGAATGACCTACAAACTGCTAGGTGCAACATGGATATTCCTTTACAATCCATGATGTTCACCATCCGCTTGTATCTGCTAAAATACAAAACATTGGTTCTGCAAACACAGATTTTAAACACTGTGTCTGTCTTGTCACAATTAACCTGCATACAAACAAAACTAGAGGAGCAAGGTACTCACTTTATGGGAGCATGCAATATAAGTAACTAATAGCGTGTCTTTGAAATATTACCCAAGTGCTATATTCTATTCTGTTCAGCAACTGAGTATTATTTCAGTATCATGGGAATTAACAATTCTTTTTTCTTACAAATCTATCCCATCCTAACCCACTGATGTACCCAAAAGGGATGAGACTGCCTCAGCTAGCTTTCACACTCTCTTCATATTTTCTTTTCTTCGAAAATGTGCAAACTATTCTCAGCTGCAATAACTTTATCTCAACCATTACTCATGTGAAATCAGTAATTTGTAATGTGCATTTACAAAGATGAACAAGTTTCAGTAGAGTATGCAAAGGCTTGAACTCGAAGGCCGTGTATTTGATTAACACCTGTATGTATCGCAGTGATGGCAGACCCTACCAGTTTCTTGCATTCCTTTAATTCAAGACAACACAGAAGCTTCGGGTCTGCTACTACAAAGTAACCACACGCTGCCTGGATATACTTTGAGAACCTTCTGTTCACTTCTCCTATGCTAACTGGACCCCTTTTATATTACTTTGCAATTCAGGGGTTCTCAGAGTCTCATGAGGGAGATGAATTTTTGTAAGAGCTCACAACAAACAGGAAAAGGACAGGTTGCATTGGGAGCCATTATAGGACATACTAATACAACAGACTGTAGCAGACTTCTGTGCTGCTGCCAAGCGTGAGCAAGATCAAAACCTTTTACCTTTCTAGTGTGTTCTTTGTTTTTTAAACTTTCACCTAATTCAGTGGTTCTGCCCACAGCATCTTAAATTCACTAAAAAGGTTTAGGTGTTTATCAGATAAGGTCCTCGACACTTGCCACTTCACTGTCAGGAAAAGCAAAACTTCGTATTTCTTCTCCCAGAAAGTAAAGCATGCTGATACTATGTTACCACTGTTTGTAGAAGTCTCAAACAGTATACCAAAAAGCATTAGGCCAGTGTGCATGGTTTATCACCAAACAATACAGATGATAAAAGTACGGGTTTAACATTAGTTCAAATTGCTCTACACTTCAAATACTTGACTTGTATCCATGTAGAAATACGGACTGTTGATGCAAATTAAAAAACACACCTCACATTAGCAGAGGATGAAGTTTCTCAGGTGCTCAATTCAAAATCCCTCCCCGCTCTGAATGCAAGACTTGCTAGGACAGAAAGCAGTTTCCCAGGGCAGTTAATGGGCACAGACACACACCCCCCGAAGTGTGCACAGCCCTGGGGGACCACCACCCCACGCGGGGGCAGGCGGCTCCTACCTGCTTGACTTCGGCCTGCAGGTGACGCAGCTGCACGCACTGCTCCAGGTGCTTGCGGTGCTGCTCGGCCGCCACGTCCAGCTCCTGCTGCTTCTCATGGAGAAACTCCAGCAGATCCTGGACACGAGTTGCCATGTCTACGTCTCTGTCGCAAAGCAGCTCAACACCTGTAATCAGCCAGTCGTTTATAAATGACTTACAAAAAAAAAAAAAAAGTCTCCCGAAGACAAACTGCCCGTTTCCACTGCTTTGTGGCACACTCTGGCTCCTCCTCAAAGTTCAAATTAATCCCCAGAGCAATTGCTTAAATAAGCATAGGTTCTGCACTCTTTAGAAAAAAAAAGTTCATACTGCAATTTTAAAGAAGCCTGAGATTTACCCTGGGTGACTGTGTACAGTTAGAAACATCAAGTGAAGCGGTGTATGAGACAAAAAAGGAACACTTTATTCCTTGAAAGCTGAAATTTTTGGCTTGACTGTGTTGCTCCGATTCACTATAAAATTAACTCCCTGCTATTTAACTTTACCGACTTCCTGAGTGGAATTCTTTTTTTTTTTTTTAATCCTAAACATATTCAGGTGTTGCCAACTCTTATATAAAAACTATATGCCATAATAACAGTACATTCTCATGAACACTATCAAATGGTTTGAGTATAAAGGGAAAAAAAAAGTCCACGTCTCCAGTTTAAAGTTAACCAGTATCTCTGTTATTTTCACACATCCCATGGAGACAACTGGATAATTCTCACAAAGCCACTGCCCAGAATAGCATGAAGAAGCCATCTTACCAGATGCCTGCACTTCATTGACATACTGCAGCAGATCCTGCCCTTGGTGGATGACATCAAAGGTCAAGTTATTCATGGTCAGGGCTTTGTCTGCATGATGCTGGAGCCTCTGTTCTGCTATTGTAAGATCTTCAGTGTCAAAGTCATTCATCTGCTGAGAGAGCTCATCATTCCAAGACTCGAGGTCTGAAATTATCTGGGCGGAAAACAGGAAGACAATGTTAAATTACCCATTTCACAACATATGTTCATTTCCAATGTTATACTTAAGATGGAGGTCAGGAACTTGAGTTTCTCACTGTTGATTGACTTCAGTGATCAGGTTCAAAACTGTTCAGACATAGGCTGTTTTAGCAGGGATTTAAAATTTTGGCAAACAACCCTGAAGAATCTCTTTGAGAACCACTACAGCTCTCCTTCAACCAGTGCATGCAATACTATGGGTACCCTTGCCTTGTTTAAGGTACTCCATCAACACACCACTTGTGAAACAGATGGGGGTTTTCATCTCCACTTTTAAAGGAAAACGTTGATCTAAAGCATCTTTTCAATTCTTCAGACCGCACCAAGTAATAATTCACACATCAAGAGCCAACTTATCTTTCAATTGTGCCAGTCTAGAGCCCTTTTACAAAAAAGCCAGCTCTATCATTCTGTGAGCAAGAAGCATCAGGTTCTGTGAGCACCTTTGACTTCTGTCAGACAACTGAGAAGCACTACTTGTCACAAAAGGCAGGGTACTTAGTGACTAATGGTGCAAAACCAAAAAGTATTACTTTATTCCAGTATGATTGTAACGTCAGAGCTAAATTTGCCTGCTGAAATCATTCAGCCATACTTTCCAGTTTACACTTTAATTCTGGATTTTACTCTCAGTCATAAGATATCCAAAGAAGGTCAGCTGAGGAGGTATTTTTTTAAACGTATGTATGACAACAGTAATGTCTGTCCACACAAGCATGTTTTCCAAATAATATTGCAAAAACTGGTTGAAACTTAAAATATTCCTTTTAATTAGGATACAAACCTGTTTAAGTCTAACAGGTAATACTTACAATCGTCATTGATCAAAGTGGGGTGAGTTCTAACGGCACAGGTTTCACGCATCAATTACTTCAAACAAGTCTGTTTGACACTTAACCCTCAAGCCTGTAATCATTTTTTTCTCAGCAGAGTTTTGCCACAAACTACTGCAGTTCACTGGGAAAGCAAAATTATAGATATCAAGAACCAAGTATGGCTTAGCTCCAGAGTTCTATAATTTCAGGAGCAGGACCAACTGATGTGAGTGGTGCTAAATGACAGAAACCCACCTGTTTATGCAGCAAGACACAGCAAGAAGAGGATCTGACTAAACAGGCATTAGCAACAAAGTAGTTGACTACATAAATATTTAACCAAAGTAATTTGTCAGCAGAAGTAATATGCTGCTACACTGAGTGGTTAATCAGAGCTGTTTAACTGCGACAGTTAAACTACAAGAGAAATTCCAGGAAAACAAGTCTTCTAAAAAACAACAGAATTGAGGAGAAAACAAAGTTAAATAATCTGTATAAAGTTTCTGTTGTCAGCTACCACATTTCTTGAAGGCTTGTTTCCTTTCCCACAGGTGGCAGCATAAAAAAATGAGACACATGAAGCAATTATTATTAAAATAGTGGCATCAGTGAGTTACTTCCTGTTTTAAAGGTGTTCTGCAAAAATTTTCCTTGACTTACTTAAGTCTTCAAGTTTAGCAACATGCCATGATAGGATATACCAAACCATTAGGGTAACTATTTACAATCCCTAATCCTGATCAGCTAGCTCTTCCAAAGCGGAATCAGGCAGAAATTCACGTTCAGGGCTAACACTGAAAACAGAAAAGCTGATGGACAAGAGATGCAGGAACATATACAGGACAAGGCTTTTAGCTACTGCTTAAAGCTTCTTTCATCTCTGTTCTGCATGCTCTAAACATCACATGCATAATTATTTAGAGGGGAGACCACTCATAATGCATAAACATACACGCAGACTTCCCCTTCCACAAAATCCTTCACAATTTCCCTTTATTTCCCTTTTACTTGGTCCATGTCTTATCACCTCTGTCCTTTATCTCCTTTTAACTGGCCTGAAATATTTCATAAGTTTCAAGTCTTCCTGAAAGTCGAGCCAGCTGCCCCCCTTTTCTGCTCTCACGCACCTCAGACCTGCCCTTCCCAGTTTGCCTTCAAAACTCCCTGTTCATTCAACTAGTAAAAGAAGAGGAGGTCATCTAACATTTGTTTCTTCAAACCATCCACTGCACTATGGAAGTTCTCACGAATCAGATTTACCATCTTATTTTCATCCAGTTCAGTTAACAACATTAATAAATTATCCTCAATAGGTAACTGTAGTCAGACTTGGTAAAACTAAGAAATCTGAGCATTAAAGAAGGTTGTGAAACTCCTCCATCAAAACAACATCTTCCACTGTCTTTCTAAACACCTTTTAGAAGTGCATTAAGATTTAACATACCACATTTACGTTTTAAAATTTTAAAAGCAAAGCCATTCCATCTCCTTTCAGACACAGGCTAAAATCTTACCTCTCTTACTAGCAAACTGTGTAGAAATAAAGTAATAAACACAGTAAGCTCACAACAGGACACTGCTGTGGCTAACTGTCAGTATTTCTGTCATCATGGAATGATTTAAGTAGATTGTAGTCACTATGTCCTCTTAAGACTATCCTGAGATTCACCATAGCCCATATAATTGACAGGCAGTTCCAAGAGGTCAGCACTGCGTATCACACTGCATACCACCTCAGCCAAGAGGTTGTAGTGATACTGCTGCCAAAGAACAAAAACGAACAACAGTAAGAATTATAACTTCTTCCCACGTTACTTCATGCAACCCCAAGATTAAGATCATGGCCCACACACCGTTTAAAGCAGTCTGAAACACCGCAAGAGCAAGACATTCTCTGTCCTCTTCAAAAGGCTAGGAAGGCCACAACTCAAATAAATAATGCCAGCATGGTCCCACACTCACTCAAAAGATAAAAAGTCCCTGAACATCACAGCCAAGGTTCCTAACATGTAATCCTTACATTTTTCAGCAGTAATTAGGTGGCACAAGGTCTATTTCAGCCATTGCACTCATTGTTTCACATTGCAAATGTGAAACGCGAGGGCAGAGTCGAAACAAAAATAAAGTGCATTAAGCCGTCTCTGCCCACACTCTTCAGTGCTTCCCTTGAAGTTCTGCTTTGCAAGCAACACTTTTAAAGTGAGAAGTCTCCTATTTTGTTTTGTCAAGCCAATTAACATCAAACAAACAGAACAAAAATGAATGACTAATAGACATCGAAAGTAACTGAATCACAAATTAATGGACAGGAAACGGACAACCCAGCATAAACATAGGGTAACTACTTACCACGGCATGTGTTCAAGAAGTTCCTGGTGCAAAGCCTGAGCTGCCTGACATTCTCAGGTTTTAACAAATGTAAAGGTAACAATAACGGGAAACAAGGCAGGATATAACACAGAAGGGATGCTGACTCCTTTGCACTAGTGGGAAAGAAAGAACCACACGTCTCTTCTTAGAAGGATCTAACTAGCATTCCTTGTACCAACTGAGTGCTAACCAGGACCTGAAAATATTATATGCTGGGGAGAAAGAAAAAAGGAAAGCAGAAAAGGGAGAAGATTTTGGTCTCTGTGATCCAGCACTTTGCATCCTTGCCTTTTCAGCTGTATGACTTAACAGGCATCTTGTAAGTATGGTCCAAAAATAGAGTTGAGATAAAGCTGTGAGTTGAAAAGTGTGTGGTATGCTTTGTGTGGAGCCCTGACATCGGCCTTGAGGCATTTAAGTTACAGACAAGCAAAAATGCACTGACACAAATGAGACACGCATTTTAGGCTGCAGACGTTGCCACCAGTGTTACCTTCCCACTGGCTGGGTCCATACACATCTTCCTTATGCTACTAATCACGCTCACAAGGGACTCTTCATGTACATTATTTTGCTCCTTCTAGCTGTTAGTTAACACAGGCACTTACAATAGAGTCCTTCAAATAGCTCACAACCAACAGCACTCAAAAGCCTGCTGAGGACAGAGAAGGTCAAGTTTATATGCCAAGAGCAAGGGGCAAAACAGAGACAGTGCTGCAGTTACAGCAATTTCAGAAGAGCAGGTGAATCTCAAAAGTTGTAGGATAAAAGACAGCAACGTAAGGAAAAGAAAACAGAATATTTCATCAGTGAACAGGGGAAGAGTAAGGACAAGGAGAAAAGGACTAATCCTGCCAGTAAATCTCACTACTGTTCCCATGCACGGTATGATCCTACAGTGCTAGGGGAACCCTTCGTCCCATTTTAGCTTGTGTTATTTTACAAGCATTAAGACAAGCTAGAAACACTACTTGCCTTCCAGAAAAACTGTCCTCACACAATGCTCCCCTGAATGAACTTCCCCTACAGCCAAGTCTTAAGTGATTGGACCAGTCACACAAAATACTCAACAAAGAAAGAGGTGAAAACAAGGTCTGCAAGTTCCTAGCTGGCATTTGGCTCTTCCTCGCTATCACGTTACTTCAGCTGAGCTTCTGCTTTCAAACAGCTGACCTGGAACAAGTCCCTGCATTTTCTTCCTGGAAGTTTCCAAACAGATGTCTGCCTTCAGGGAGAGGTAAAAGAGAAGCCTGCTTTGCTGAGGAAGCAGAGAAAGGACATGGTACAGAGGCAGCAAAGCAATCAAGATTTTGCTGAAGACACTCTGCAGCCAGGGTCATTTTGTTCCCTGGAGGGTTCCTTGGCAATCTTAAATAAACACAATTTTTTATTTCCAAGCCATCAACAAAATACACCAACTCTTTCACTAAAGTAACTGGTACTTTGATGTACGCTGTACGTACCAAAACCTAACGCATGCCAAGTGTCAGCTTTAGAAAAAGCAAGACATATCAAGTTTGGCTTTGCAGTTTTCCAATACAAAATCTTATGGACATCACCAAACAACATGTGCAGAAGTACTATCTATACAGATGCTGTCCTGCACTGAAGTACTAGAACACATCTGCAAAGCAGGGCTCCTGCAACCAGCCTTCTGCTATTGTAGAATCCTGGTTTATGTAACCTACAGCAGAGAGCAATCACCTTAACCATGAACTTCACTCAAACCTTTAACCTAATGATCTTCCATTCATTTTCTTGGTATGCCTTGCCCCCCACAGCTGCCATTTCCTCAATAAAAGCATTCTGAGAACATCACACAGACATCAGGCACTGCCGATCAGTTCTGCAGAGACTGCAAAATTGCTGACGGCCTTATAGAAGAGGATACCTTTTATGTTCCTCTACATACACCCGTCATCCAACTAATTATTACAATCACAATTCTGCCAAAACCTTTCCCTTGCATATGCAGGACAGCTACTCTCACATAATCAAAGTAGCGAACTCGTGCAGACCAGCGTGAATTGTGAAATAAGAGAACCTTCTTAGTCTTTCTTTACACCAGAGTTGTTATTACTGTAGAGCACACACTCTCACTTCCTCTACGGACACAGATCAAGGAACTGCGTCTGCCTATTCCTGCACTGCAGCCAACAATGTGCTTAACTAAACAAGACTTCAGCCATGATATCTAATCCTGATTTTAATAAGAAAAAACCCCCAAACCCCTAACACAACCAAACCTGAGAAGATACCACTTCTGACAGCCTCTTTGCCCTTACACCATTCATACGTAACCAACAGTTGCATTTTTTACCACATACAAGCAAAGGGGTAAAATTACCACTGGAAGTTCTGGTTTCCTGAGTCTTGAGATAAACCATTATCTACTCAGACAGAATCATTTACCAGTGGATAACCCTGAACCTTCTGAGGCAGCAAATCAGTTTCAGTCACTGCATACAGCACTAGTGGTTTTACAAAAGCCCTAAACTTAGCTGAATCTTTATGATGCAATTCCATTAACCTAAGCTCCACGTGGACTTTCACGTCTGTTGGTATACATGTCCCTGCACACAAACAGAAACCTTCTAACAGACAAGCTGTAACCCTCCTCCAAAATTTGGACAGCCTCAAAACTTCCTGAGGATTTGCAGGGGTGTAGCACTACAACTTGTTTTGCATTATTTTCATAGCTGGAAAAAAAAGAGTCCTATTGTAAAAAAATACAGCCCAGACAACATCCCTGAAGACTAAAAGAGAGTTCCAAACACCACTTGTAGTTGGTTGCCAACTGAAAAAAAGACTGCTGATGTGGAAAAGAAAGAGAAAGAGGGGGTGTTAGTACAAAGCAACAGTTTAGAGGGTTTGTACTAAACCATCTTGGGAAGTCTTATTCATATGAATTGTAAGCATAATAGTTATATCAAGGTAGCTTGATATTCGAACCAAACTAAGCAGATGAAGCAACTACTGCATTATGATTTTATAAGACACTTGCTTAAAATGCACTGTGAGCCAATGACAGCTTGAGCTAATAATAAAAAGCGCAGCTCTGCACTCTCCTGACACTTTCACGTACAAGACAAAAATCTTTAGTTTGGGTAAGCCGTTTGAGCCACATGCCAATGCAACTACACAACAATCTGAGCATAAACACTCCTACATGAGAGAAGTAAGTGCAGTGCAAGTCCAAGAGCAAACACTCACATCTATTGCATCTCTTTCAAATATGCGGAGCTGCAGAAATAGCTCAAGCTTGATCTTGCGTTCTTGGAAAAGCTCCTCCATCTGAGATTGTGCCTCATCCAGCTGCTGCAGGACTGTCTCTATGTGGTTGATTGAGCTGTTGTGGGGCGTCTTGTTACTAGAAATGGCAGAATCCCTATTCAAAGCAGCGAGAGGGAGAAGAGAGAGGGGAAGGAAAAAAAGGTATTATTAAACAAAGCCCATACAATGTGAATGATACACATGACCACAACACGGAAGACTGTTTCACAAAGTCAATGCAAGCCATATTACATGAAAGCTAAGTCTGTATATCTCTGTTAATAAAAGTCCAAATTATGTTTAAATACTTGAGAAAGAAGTACAAAATTAAGATTTCTTTCATTTTTTGACTAACTCAGCATTTAAGGACATTCTGTTAACAGGAAGAATAAAATTTAAAACCAGAGACAAACCCTTTCATAATGAAAAGGAAGTGGCATATGCTAACTATTTACTTTAGTGAACCTTCATGGCAATGAAAAAAAAAAACGAATTAGATAATAAAAAATAATTACTTAATCTTTTACTTTAGCATAAAACCTGTAAATTCAGATATGATAAAACCAGCTCCCACAACAAAAGGGACATGTACCAGTAGAACTGTGGCCAAAATTTATTTTGATCATTGCCAAATGAAAGGGACTGCAAACTGATGGTCTTTACTACAACAAAGTCACTTATCAGTCTGCAAAACAATTTCAAGTGTCTCTTTATAAAAAGGCTGCCGCCCAGAACTCAAAATGCTGTGGAACCCCGCATGTCAGACTACAAAAACGTACAATTGCTCCTATAAAAAAAGGTAGCTTAAGTAAACAAAATCTCCTTGTGGAGGTAGTGTTTATATATAAGCTGAGCTTCCTGTAAACAGAGGGTCAGAGACCATCAGTACAGCATGAAACATCATTGTAGTCCTAATATTTACAAGTTTTATTTATAGGTCGTATCTTGTAGTCATCCATCCTCTACCCTCAAAACAGAGCCTCACAGAATACCACATGTACACCAGGAGATTTAAATAAAAAATTGTTTTACCTTAGTTGCTGAATAAGATCTTCACCTTCTTTTATGACATTGACTGTAACCTGCAGAGTGGTCTGTTGTTGTTGACCAAAACGTTTAATCAAGTCTTGAACAGCCTCCACAGACTCAGCATAGACATCATCAAGCAGTTCTTTCTGTAGCTCTTCAAGCCATGTCCACAGCTAAAGGGGGGTGGGGTGGTGGAGAAAAAAAACCAACAACCATAAGCCCCAGGACCAGGCAGTCAGTACTCCAAATCAAATCTCCCTGGAGAAGAGAAAACAGACTGAGGTGGTAGGGAGAAACAGGATTTGTTTCTCTTGATAGAAAAATCTCATCCTCAATTTAATGAAAACAAGCCTTTGTTTCAAATAAGGTTTTTGCTTCTTAGAAATACCAGGAAAGCTTTATCCGTGTTGCTAAGTCACCCTTTCTTTCTGATTTTCCTTCTACAGTACTGAGCATATCCGATTGAGCTGCACAGAGTTCATAGCGAGAATCCCATCTGCAGCTCTGCGCGAGAGTCCCTGGGAGGGAAATGCTATGGAAACACTCCCTGAGAGAGGGGAGGAAGGAAGGAAGGAAGGGAGATGTATTGTAGCCACCATCAAATTTACTCTGCCAGGCTGACACATGCACACAGACATCATAACATTTCTCAGTGGCCTTCAAAAAAGCAGGAAAAACAAAAGGGCATTTCAGAAAACAAAATAAAGAGACAAATCGGATGGGAGAGGTTATTTTTCTGTCATGATCTCTACAGCAATGGTATTTACCCTCTCGATTTTGATTACACACCATTACAACAAAAATCATCATAAAGAATTCCACCAGTTAATTCAATGCCTTCCCTGCCCTGCTTAACATGTGCACATGTCCCTGTTCAGAACCGCCCATGTATCGCACTTATGCAAAAATCCCTAGATATACGCCAGTTAAGGTATCACTACTGGTCACTTGAACCCTACTGCGTTCTTTTCCACAATTTTATGAGGCAAGATGCTGCATCACAAGCTCTGTGTGAAAACTGTTCATCAGTCATCCATTAGCCATCTATCATACAACTGATAAAAACGCTGCTTGAAGAGAGGGAGCACAGCTGTCTCCTGCAACACCCCCGTGAGCAGCAAAACCAGCAGGCTGGAACAGCTACTCTCACAGGAAGCATCCAAGCCGGGGCCCTCCTCTATTTTACCATCACATCCCAAATGCCGCATTTCCAAGAACAAGGATTAGAGTTTGTTTTTTATCCTGAAAGAATACCTCTGATCTCACTGAAAGCATTAAGGTCTTCTGACTGCATTTTAATCTCCGTCTTCATACATTTCAGAGATACAAATAGGCTTTATTAACTTTGAAGCTAATTAAAAGGTTAACACAGTTAAAATACAAACAGTAAGCAATCAAAGCTGGCTTAATTTCAAAAGACAGAAAAACAAATATTTTCTTTATTTCTTTGTTTAACGTTTTCTACAGAAATACCCCTTTCATGCTGCTGTGTGTGCAACATTCCGATCATAAAGGTTTCCTAACTAACAATAGAGCTACATTAAAATAGAAAATTCAGTGAAGGATTCTAGATCTTGATTAATTAGTTCCTTTGAAGCTTTAATTTAAAACCAAATGCCAGTTTTTGTATCTTAGAGCCTTACTTCTGAGGTAGGTTTTGTGCTAGCCAAGCTATAGGCTAAATTTTCACAATTAGGAAGAATTAATGACATTTAACCAGACTCTCTTCTAGAAATCTACTGTCCCCCCCCCAAACGGAACTGCCGATTCAAACACAGTTATTGTGACTACTCATATGCTTCAAAGACAATGTCTGTCACAGTTTTGAATCCAACTCCATAGCTGTGAACACCACAAGCTCAAGCCACAGCAGTCTGTCTTATTAAAAGGAGGACAAATCAATAGAACTTACCAAGTGAGTCAAAAGCACTTGTCAACATTCATTTCTGCATCCAAATAGTTTGGTTTTTTTCCCCCAAATGCATACTTAGGAATGCAAATTCCATTTTGAGACAAATGAAACTTAAGAGTAAGAAGCTTGACAATACAACTTGAAAACCTTACTCAGGTTTCAATGCGGAAAGGATGTTTTTATCTCACTCTTTGCTTATGAAGTTTGTCTGAAGAACTGCAATAGTAGGGCACCATGTTAGAGACCTTCCAAGTGAGCTGGCATGTACACACAACCAGTGCAGCTTGCAACTGCGCAAATATATTCATTTGAGAGTAATACTTTATTGTTGCCTGCAGAACTAATGTGTTCTGTGCTGGCTGGAAGACCTTTACACTCATGCTTACTGCATCTTCTATAAAATGCCCGATTTTCAGAGAAGTTTATCACAGACAAACTGGGATTAAAACCATTTTGAGTCTCTTGGACTATATAAAGTTTGCTTCTTGGCTCCCTTGCAAGCACCTGTACTGCAGCTCAAGACAGGTCTAAGAACCATTGCAATTTTTTCTCAATAGGTCTTTTGCAGCTAGGTTGTGTCAGACCTGTGCAAGAGAGGCCTCACATCTGCTTTTCTTACTCTTCACATATGCTTCAGCTACTTCTACAACTGGGTGGAGCGGACCTGGCAGGAGCAATAAACTTATAAGTGTTGGGCTAGTGATGTACTGTGCACGTCAATACTTCCCTGAATGCTCACCCTGGATGCTGGAGACCAAGCCAACACAGAACAAGCAGACCTTTTCCTCTGTGTAGCCAGTTCAAAGCAACACCACCTGCCTAGAGCAGAAAGACATGGGCGCCAGCACAACAAAGTGTTGTGCCGACTGGCTTAGTGCCTGCTCAGCACAGCACGACTATAAGCATGGTATCTTGGCCCCAGGGTACCAAAGGGCTCAAAAATGCATTGTTTCCCTAGTTCATTAGCTGAATTGTCCACTGTTTGGGAAGGAAGAACATTTTACAAATGTGCAGAAAGAGGAGAGTAATTAACATGCATTACTTGTCTAGCTGTGATTCATATGCTGTTGAAAGTGGAACAATTTAAGCCATTTCTGAAATGACTAAACAGCTCTATGACACTTCCATAGCAAAAGTTACCCTAATACATTACAAATAAGCTTTTCATGCTTTTCTACCCAGTAAGTTTCTGACAAACAGCCTCCCCTCAAAATAATCTTGATGTTTATACATAAAAATCAGAATAAAGCCACCACAGATGAACAAAACTGTCAAGTTATTAAAGCTGGATATAAACTCATGCCATTTACTGAGAGAAGCTTAATTTATAATAGGTGGCAATAGCCAGCTGGCTTGTATGCAGCTTTAATACCAGAATAAGCACTGGATAGACTGGATATTACCTAAATTAGCTTGTTTTCAGATACAAAACTAAGGATGAAGATAGTACAAAGTTGCACAGCAAAGCCAAAAGAAAGTGAACAGTTTGCACTGGGGGGTGAACACAGAGTGGAGCTTACCCATACACGTTCAGCATTGCAGAACTACAGATTTTATAGTGCAATGATTTTCTGAGGTAATGCATTATTCCATAGAACAGCACTTGGCAACAAAAATCCAGTGCAGAAAAACACACAAACAAAACTGTCATTCAAAAACTATTAACCTTCTCTCAGTGTGAACTTCTGAGCAACTTCCATGCACATCTTTTTCTATTATTTTTAAAGGCAGCAGCACAAAGATCCCTAAACAAACTGCTGATTCCTGTGACCTCAGTAAGAACTTCAATCCAGCAGCAAGACAGCTTTAACATACAGTGAGAAAACCATATAAGTAACTCAATTCTGTCACAGAAGGAGGCTCTTCTGCTCTTTTCATCTGCTCTTCACATCTTATCAGAATTAAAATTGGAGAGGGAATCAAATTCTGAATCCTTGACAGGCAAATATTTCACACAGCAGATTTTTTTTCTTGATCTAAATATAGCACAGACTAAGAAACATCTGCTTGAACGAGCCTGCATCCTGTGCTACCTCTTTCCTAAGTTCTTGGGAGCATGCCATTAGTCACTGAGATGGTATTATTTTAATTGTCTGCAACATCCTGGAAGCTTCAGTGTTTCCATCATGGGCCTCTATCCATTCAAGTCCCATCCCTGCAACCTCCTGGAAGACTTCAACTAAATAAGCCCTTACTGTATTTTGCTCAATATAATCAGAGAACAATTATTTTTGAGTAAATACCTTCCCAAGTGCACAGAGTTATTTTATTAGCGTAAAAAAAACCACACTGCATTCTTTCACAATTTATTTTTTCGTTTTTATAATAATGGTTTTTGGATATGCAGTCAGCCTTTTCAGCAGGCTAAGACAGAGAAAGGCACACTGTTTCTGCATGTAAAAACTGCCAATTCCTCTTTCTGCCCCTTCCCCCCAGCACAGTGGGGCAGTACGTGTGTTACACCACAGGCACAGTTGTTGAAGAAGCTATTATTTGTACAGGGCCAAATGTTGCAACAGTATTCCCTAACAAGTATATCTGGGCATAGAAAGGGGCTGGTGTGTGTGTGTCTGCCTTAAGTTTTGCCTTTCAGGACATGCAGTGGGCAAAACCGGCATCTTTTTCAAAAGAAAAACACTGAGATGTTAAACCCCCTGGAGTTTGTCTTCCAGGGTCTTTCAGTGACACTTAAGATATTAAATGCATGCATAGTTTTTTGAAAGTTAGATACAATTATCTTAAAAAGCTTCAAATATCCCTATCTATTCTACAGTTATAACTGGATGAATATCCTATTCAAAATAAATTCATCCTTGAAGCAAAACCAACTTACTCACACCTTCCTAAAATTATATCAACTACTACTGTACACTGTAAGAAATCATCCCATTTCTTAACTGAGCAAGGAAAAAAAAAATCTCTATACCGTAGCTTTACACAGTTTAAAGGCCTATTTCTGCCACACTTCTCTCAAGTACTCAGTGCTATTTCAATGAAGTCTGGACTTAAATTCGATCCCTTTTTTCAAGCAAAGCAGCTACCAGTCTTGAAAAAATCAAGAGAGAAAAATCTGTGCTGGGTAAGTAGATTCCAGTCCTAACCAAGCAGTAAACCACAGCACAAGTTAGTTTGCTGCCACCGAATGTGTTTGTGTCCTCCTCAACTCGCGTAAGATGACCAGTGTATTGAAGTATTGACCAGAGAGCGCAGTTCCTATATTCTGCTGTGTTATAATGACATGATACAAATACTACACATGCACAAACACTAAAGGGACAGAGCCTTCAGTGTTTGATGAGGGCATCCAAAAGCTGCTCTGCTGCCTGGAAAGGGCACGCAGAAGTGAGAGCAGCCTCATTATGACATCCAAATTTAACCTGTAGACCATCAGAACAGAAGACTCAGAATATGCAGGAGTGATAGGCAACCAGAAGAGCAGGTCTGTCGCCTCAAGGTCCACCCTGGGACGAAACAAATAAAAGGCTGCATGGATGGACACCCTTCCATGCCAGATAATGCAAAGGAGGGCATGTTTCTGGCAGTGAGTTGTGAGACAAAGTAAGACCATTATCAATAGGCTTATTTGAATCGAATACACATGCCTCACCATTAGATGTGAATGAATCAGCAACATTATGGCCAGAGCAAGGCCTCCTCAGCCTTCCCATGCACTGGCATCTTCAAATGATGCCACCTTCCTTCAATAGCTTGCACAGACTACTATTTCATTACTTTTGTTCAGGAACAGTGAGGTTTTGTGTTTGAAATCTTAGCCAACTCCACTTCCCTTTTCCTTTTTTCGTCTTACTCAAACCACACTTTGCACCAGAACAGACTGAGGTTGAAACAAAGAAAAGAGACATCTTCTAGTAACACCATTAAGCGTATTGTGTACACATAAAAAGCACTCTGAGCTATTTTATAAGCAGCTTGTCAGAATACACACAAAAGGTTATATGCAAAAAGCCAACAGGCTCATAAGAGATCATTCTCTTCCATGTACAGTCAGCCTGATCCATATTCCCACACTTGACTCCAGTTAGGAAAATATCTGTTGCTCTGCTTTGGCACTACTACAAACACCTGGTTTGGCCAGGATTTCAGTCTTCCCACTCAAGGATGCTGAGGGAGCCATTTCAGAGAGAGTGCGTGTGTATGTGTGTCTGTACACATGTGTATGGAAGAATATGAATTCACACCAAAATCCTGTTCATCTCTACTTGTTGACAGATTTCACAGCAAAGACTATCGTGACTTTTGCTCCTATGTTTTGCACACAACTTTTTATGATAATAGTTTATTTAGGAAATGTCTCTTATCTGTGCAAATTTTTTCTCACCTTGTCCCTCCCCATATATTACTGAATGTCAAAAGGCACAAAAGCCATAAGGGATTCACTGTCTTGCAATGGTCAACATGTTCAGATGTTCAGTTGCATTTTATCCACCCTCAGGCTGAGAACCTGCCAGGACACAGTACTCTCCAACGCAAAGATTCCAATAGGGATATTTATGGTCCCAAACACTTTTAAAGCTTGCCAGTGCACAGCTTAACTTCAGTGCATCAGTTATGGAAAAATTTGGCTTACAGATGGAAACTTCTCACTGTTTGCATGGGAGTAAAAATCAATATTTACCACCTTACAAACTTAAAACTAGTAATAGCACAACAACATGGAATCACGATTTCTATGTAGCAAGCAACTGATTTTCTTGGACCACCGTTAAGCAAAATGAATAATGGCGACACCATGTTTCTGGCTGCCTTGAACACATCCCTTTTTTTCCCCAGTGAGAAATGTGGTCTGTTGAGGTTAGTCTACGAGTCTAGGTAAGCCACAGGGAGCTCTACCAGTTTGTAACCACCTGGCTACAGACCTTCTGAAAATGCTAAAGCCAGACAGCATTTCCAACGTGCATCGTAACAGACTGCCGCACACAAACTACACGGCTGCTTTGTGCACAGGTATAGCAAAAGTCTGTTACTTCCAGGATGCATCAAGCTGATCTATTGCTTTTGTGGCAAGCATGCTGCTTCTGCAAGCAGAAACTGCACCGATTTATTAAGCGTGAACAGAGTAACAGTACACAGTGCAGTAGTGCACAGACACTGCAGGACTAATGCTTCCCAGGGAAGATGGGAAAAGTTGCAATCAAATTCTGTGCCAAGTATAAAGGTTATATAAAGCTACAGGGGAGAGGTAGTATTGGAATGCTCTCATCCAGATGAGGAGCATTCATTCAACATGATGTATTTCTGGGGAAAAAGAATAAAACACAAGAAAACATCCTACTTCAAAAAAATCAAGGGATTGGATGGATATCGGAGCCAGATTTTAAAGTCTCAAAACAGCCAACAACTCAGATTACCAGCTTTTCTCGGCTCTGTGGCTTCCTCCAAACTGTTACACACAACAGGATTTTTATTCTTCATGACTGTTTTTTAGACCAGGAAAACACAAAAAAGATACAACAAACAAAATTCACCCTGAATATTTGAAGGGCAAAATGCGTTGGTGGTGTTTGGGTTTGATTTGTTTGGGTTTTTTCGGGTATTTTTTTTAAACAACTGAAGCATCTCTTTCCAGTTCAACAGCTAGTATATTATCCTACCACTTGAACTCCTCTTCACTAGCTAAGCACACACATTAATTTCTTCACTCCGCTATACAGAGGAAAGGTTATGTGCTTACAGGTATGCACTAATTTTTTCAGTGAATTCCCACATCCTGCAGGAGAAACAGAATTCTCCTGCCAACAAAGCATGGATGACTTTCAGGTTTAGAGCACTTTTATCTTCCATCTGCTTTGTGATGCCTTCCCAGCACTCCACATGCATGTTTGGTAACAAACAACATACTCTTGAAAACACATCAGAATACAGAAAGCACAAGACAGCTTTGAGCTTGTTATTTCTTTGCATCTTTATTAAAGGACTAGTCTAAATATGAACTGCCAGCCTCACTCTCTCATCTGTATTTTCAAGTAAAATGCAAATAAATAAAAGGATAGTCTTGCTTACATAAATAAGTACTCTTCTTAATTTTCCTCACTTTATGAGGTATGAAGTTCAGCTACATGATAAAAACAAAGAAATCCAACATGCGTACATGAGCCACAGCACCTTTCCCCCAAAGTCCAGGCTGCAAAGAGGCTGCCATAGTAACAGCTGTGTGCGCTTACAGGGTCACAATAATAACCATTTTCCCAAAGAAATAAATCAAGATACAGAATTATCTTCCCCCCCCCCCCCCCCCCCCCAATAAAACATTATTATCTAGAGGAGCAGTGGCAACGTTCCAGCACATCTGGAATCAGCCTCACAGAATTACTCAACACTGACTCACAGATCAGTCTGCCTTCTGTTTTTTTGGATTTTTTAAAGCCCTTTCCTTGCAAATCCTTTTACAGTCTCAGTCTTTCATCACTACAACTAACTGTAGCCATCTAAATACCATTCCAGCTGCTGCTCTTGATACTAAGAAAAACAGGTAATGAAGAAATCTATAGAAACAATTAATGTGTTCCAGCAGCTGACTGCTCCTGTGCTTCACAACAGGTAATGGGACAGCACTGTGTACTTGAGAAAAGCGGAACAAAAAAGTTGTCCCCTAAGAATAGCTTAAGATATAGCACTTATGTTTTGTTTAAACAGCAAGAGTCCCGAGTATCAGAAAGGAAGCATCTAACAGAGAACTGATGGGGGAGCTATGTACTCACATCTAGAGCTAAAAAGTAATTCAATCCTGACCTTCTTCAAAGACCAACTGCCTTGTACGTTTTTTTCAAGTGCAAAGCAGATGTTTCACATTCAAAAAACTCCCACTCTTATCCCCTACAAGGTTTTGCTGAAGAAGCTACTTTGAATAGTATACTTCCCCACTGAACAGACCACATCTTTATGTAGGGTGAAGGGAAGACATACTCTGACATGTTGTGGTCCAGAAACCTTTCATATTTTCACCTAGTTTGAGCAGTGAGATTTAATATGACCTGTAAATAAAAAACGGGTAATCTACCATTACTGACATTTGCCACTACCTTTAACCAAACCCCCTTACTGAAGTCCTTATTCTTGCTCTAGCCTATTCAGCCCCCTCTGATGAATTTATAAATTCGTATGATCAGTGTTCTGAATCAGAGCTGAAAATTAGTCTGGTTGAAAATTCAGTGTGTTTGACTGAATCTTCCTTTTCCTGGTGTATACAGATCAACCTTTGAAAGAGACTAAAATTCCAAACATGAGGCAAACCACTGTCATCAGATAAGCTGTTTAGGTTGTGAAGAACCATCAATCTACAAGACCAAAATGCAATGTGTAAAACAGAGAAAGAAAACCAAGTCTTTCTGGGCAGCAGGGTTGCCTTAAGTAGATTTGCACTTCTGCCATGTGTTTCAGTCTCCTGAATCGTGTCAGTCTAACCATGTGTCTGACAACTCAGTTAACTGCACTGGAGTGCTGGTTGGATAAAAAAACAAAACCAAAAAGTGCACAGTCTCTCCCCCACAATGCTGTCTTTTAGCTGTATCAGTTTCCTGATCTGACCCTCCCCCCTTCCCTGTGACTGAACAAGCATGTGTACTCGCACAACAAAGAGGGTAGAAGCTGCTTGTGGAAGTAAAAATAAAATTTTAAATCCCCCAAAAAACAAACAAAACACACACACAGCAACAACAATAACAACAACAACAACAAAACAAAAAAAACAAAACAAAAAGCAACCCCTACCCCAGCTCCCAATCTGCAATGAATTGCAAACCAAAACTCATTGTACAATAGGGGTTTCATGACTTCCTATAGCAAGTTTCTAACAATGAACTAACATTGGACAACATCAGTTTTAAGGCTTAAAGTTATGACTATAACTTTGCAGCAGTTTTACCTCTTTAACATGAGTGTGAAAGGACACAGACATGTCCAGCAGGATCTTGCGTTGCTCCACACGCCTAACAAAATCCTGTATGCGATCTTCCAGCTGATGGGCAGCTTGATAAATTTCCTCTGGGTCACACTCCCCAGTCTGAGCGAGCTGTTCAGCTGCTTCTAGGAGCTTATCTGCGTTGGTATATGTGTTCTGTGGAGAAATACGTTAGTTTCACAGGATTAAATGAAAGAAAATTCAGTCAGTGTATTTTAAATCCACTCCACTAATGAAAATGAAAGGACAAAAAGTACCCTGAAATGTATTTTTCTTCTTTTCTAAAGGTAGTACAATATAATCTTCCTATAGGGTCTTTTGTATTTCTAGATACTTTTTCATTTAGCTGTGAATAAATTCATTCCTTAGCTCCTTATTTATGTCTATTCAAATGTTTCCTTGATCCAGAACTTGGCAGCCTATTTATTCTTTCTTGGAATGAGTATTTTATATTCAGAACTAGAATAAAGATTAGCCTAAATGTCTCATTACTTGCAGACTGGCCTATTTCAATACTGGAAAAATCACTATAGTCACAGCCAGAAGACTTTCCAAATGTGTATTATTAGAGGTGAGAAAGTCCTAGCTGCTGGTAGCAATGCTTAACGTCAGATCGACACATCCAACAGGAAGGTGGGAAGTGACCAGGCACAGGAGAAAACGTCTCTCCATCCTTACAGAAGTGTTTCCAAAATTCATGTGTCAAGTGGATCATCATTTGTGAAACAGCAGCAACAGATGAGGATTTAGAAGTCAGCTATGGGCAAATGTCAGAGAGGAACATTGTCCCAATACATCATAACATTAACAAATGCAGATCAGAAATCCTATAAGAGACTTGGGTCAAAGCAGAAAACAGAATGGATGAAGTCTGGTACCTGATGTGCTGAGTGCACTATGGTCCAGAGAAGAGAGAGAGATGTTTAACAGCTCTTAAAGATTAGAACTTGCAGCCTACATCTGTATCTTTCTCATTAATTCAGAACAGGACTGATTCCAAACATTTCCTATAAACTTGGGTGCTCTTTTTGAGCCAAACCTTGGGGTTTCATGCCTTAGAATGGTTCTCAAAACAGACTCATCAAGAAAGCATAGAAAGATGTTAACCTCCTGAGAAAACAGACTGAAGCCAAGTCTACATCAAAGAAGCTTTGCTTATGTCACCGCATCATATCTCCTGATAACCACAGACTATAAAAAAAAAGAAACACCAAACTTGACAATATAAACTACACCTTTCTCTTTTCCCTTTTGCCCTCCTATGCTCTCCCAACCTCCATTATATCAGGTAAAAACACTGTTTGCCAAGATAAATTAAACCTATGCAAATATGCTTTTCTTTGCCATGAATGTAGTATCACACCTCTAATTAACATTATAATAGCCACAAAAGCCTGGCCCTAAAACTCAACTAAGGGGCAGGAAATACCAGCTCTCCACCACCACCCCCCAGGCTCTCAAGCAAAATACCAGGCAAGCCCAGGACTGATAGCATGACCCAGTACAGCTTTCATATATCGGGGGGGGGGGGGGGGGGGGGGGGGGGGGGGGGGGGGAAGCAGCTCCTCCTTCATTTGTTATGATCTATTTAAGAAATTAAATCCATGCTGCTCCCTGATTTTGACTATGTGCATCTTAACCCCTCCTTAACCTTCAGCTTTTTAATTGCACGGAGAGGTAGACAAGTCCTCCCTAGCTTCCCTGGGAAAGCCTGGTGAGACTAACATGACCCCGTGCTTTTCAGTGGGGAACGCACTACTCAATGCTGCAGATGACGGGCTCTGGCCATGCTGGCCCAGAAGACACGCCGATGTGTGCTCTGGTGGTTTGACTTCCACGGTCGCAGCTGACATGTATTCCAGGGGCAAGACTGATGAGCCTTAAAGCACTCCTTGAACAGCAACTACTTCATCAACCCAGAGAGCCACACCCAGCTGCAGATGGCTGAAACAGAAGTTTCCCATTCTAATGAAAACTTTCTCTCACATGTGAAGCATTGTTTATGAATTCCAGGGGTATCTTCCGTGTAACACAGGTCCAGGCACATCAGAGCTCTCACTGTAAACCGGATGGTGAACTGCCTGTACTTAGAAATGATCGCAGCCTAGACGCTGCTTCAGAAGGGGTTGCAATTCTCAAATCCTAACAGCAGACACATGCCTTATCGCCAAAATTTCTCTTCCAAGTATAGCTCAAATATAATATAAATATTTTTCTTGGTAGATAATAACTGCCCTATGGAATAGAAATCGCAGCAAATAGGCATGCTGTACTACCCACCTTTCTCAACTCTCTGCTTACTTCTAAACAATGCTTGGAGGAAAAAAGTAGTAGTGTCAAGACTTTGAAAATGTTGGTCCCAAGGAGGGCAGCCACCAGTTAGAAAACAGAAGGTTAGGCAGAAAGACCAGGAGTTCTTCCTTGAAGCTGCTAGGAGCCTTCATGGTGACAAATTCAAAACAGAGTTTTGAAACAGATTAACACCACCTCAGAGTATCTCCACTAGCACACCCTCGCCGAATCCCACAGGAAAAGAACCACCTAGTCCATCTCTCTGTACCCCAAGGCACGACCATTCTTCTCCAAAATGGTGAGACTCTCCATAACAGTTTACCACCTTCCCCAAAAATATACCACATTGCTTTTCTAGTCTTCATGTTGAGATACCTTCTCTACGTGTTTTTCAGAAAAAACAAACACTGTATTTTTAGAAAGCATATGAAGTGACACATCACAGAAAAGTAAATTTAAGAGACTACTGCAGAAATGAGTAGTACTGACAATAAATACAGCAACAGAAGTGAGTGGAGGTACGGACCGAATTTCATACCAGCTGGAGTTTATTGCACTGGAGAGGGGAAAGACACACATACACAACACATGGATGGAGGGAGATTAACAAAGGTGTACAAATTATTATAACATAAAGAAAATTAAGATAGATTACTCATTAAATACTGTGGATGCTATCACTTTTAAGCATCAGACAACACACTTAAAATGAAAAAGCAAAAGTACTTTTCATCTAAGGAACAATTAAATTGCGTAACTCATTGCCACAGGATCTGGCATACATTCCAAGAGCATAAATGGGTTCAAAAAGTAGCCAGCCTAATTAAGGGAAGAAAAGTCCATCAGTGACTATCAAACAGTGGTTCTGATGTACCCTTCAGTTTCAGACATCCAAACAGGCCCAGACAACTGGCAGGGTACAGGTAGCTTTTTAAGCATACGGTCCCCTTTTCTTTATGCATCTGGTGATGGCCACACTGTAAGACAAGGACCTTTAATTTGATATATTACAGCCATTCATGGGTAAAGTTAAGAACCAGTTCAAATATATAACCTTTTCTTAAAACATTAAAGGAGGTGGGAACTGGTGGTGGGAGGGAAACGACAGGTATATCTCAAACGAGGTTTGGAAGAGTCTTTCTTACTTTTTTTTTTTGCTTTTTACTTTTCTTTTGCACCAAGGAGACTTGAATTCTTTACTCATATCCAGCCTGCACATGGAAAAAATAACTTACCCGTGGAAAAAGATCCCACCAATTAATTCTTGCCATACACCTTTCATGTTTTTTGAGCATAGACCACTGTCAAAAAGCAGGCATCGAGCACAGTTGAAACAGAAGAAGCTGACTTAGAATTTCATACAAAAATGCGCGGGGAAGTATCTGCATCCAGTGCTGCTAACTTAAAAACTGTGCCATAAGTTTATCAGTGGTATTAAAATCTGAAGTCTTGATACTTTAACTAAATGGTCTCATAGAGACAAAGATGATCATGGGTAGAGAGGAAAAAAGAAGAAAAAAAAAGGGTAAGTGGAAAGTGTACTGGACAGGCTTTACATGAAGAGCAACACAATTTTACAATAGTGGGTGCAAATCAAAGCGTGTATGTGTAGCACAAATGTCTATACATCAGAAATTAGGGAGGATTATGAATTGGCTGAGTTCTGACTACCTAATGTTTTTGTAGTGGTAACAAAAAAAGTGCCAAAGGAAGAGAAACAAGCCTTCATTTCACACAAAATTTTAAGTGCATAACTTGTGAGCCCACAGCCCCTTGACTCTGGAACATTTTTTCTATTCAACACAAAGCTTATTTTAACATCTCTTTGAATGCTGCTGAGGAAGTGGCACCTCATTCACATTAAAAAAGAATGAGGGAATAAGCAGAAGGGAAGAAAAAAGAAATAATTTTTGCTCCCCTCAAAATCAGGAGTTAGCCTTCGATCAGAAAAATTTCAACATCACTGTTGGCTCCCTGCATTTGCTAAAACATTGTTGTGCCACTGACAGTTCACTTGACACCGCTTCTTCTCAACTTCTGACTAGAACTGACTGAAAACCCCTGATTATGCCTAGGGTCCTGTAAAAAACAACAAACAAAACAAAACAAAAAAAACAAACAAACAAAAAAAACCAAAACCAAAAACAAAACAAAACCAAACAAAAACAAACAAAAAAAAAAACCAAAATAAAAAAACAAAACCCAAACCCAAACAAAAACAAAAACAAAACAAAACAAAAACAAAACCAAAAAGCAACAGAATAAAGCACAACAAAAACCAAACAAAACCTCAAAACCCGGACCAACCAGAAATGTAGGTAGAGAATAAACCAGCCAAAAAATATTCATGCTTTGAAAAGGACAGCATATTGCTGCCTTATACTTCAACATAATCTTCCTTGTAACACCAACAACAGGAATGCCTTTTGGGGCCTGCTTACGTTCAGTTTTAGAGCAAGTAAGAGGAACAACTCAGAGGGTGTGCCTCTCCTTGCAGTCATTACACATTCAAGAGTTAGAGATGAAAAAAACCCCTACTTATTAGATCATTTTGTCCAACCTTCTGTCAAAAGATATTCCCCTGAAGTATATTTAAGTTCTTTGACCAGTCTAAGTTTTCAGTATCTCCAAAAATAGAAATTCCACTCATCCCCTAAAGAGATCATTTTAAACTCTAGCAACATTCAGTTTTAGGAAGTTTTTGCTAAGTATTTGCTTTACAACTTTATACTTTAAAGTATAATGCAAATTAACAAGATGCTTTTCTAACATTTTACATCCCACTAACAGCTTTACATACTTCATCCCCGTTGGTTACTCAAACATTGTTTTCTTCTTTGCTCAGATATCACAGTATTAAGAATGAGATCATTCAAGTTTTGTTAAGTGTCTTACAGAAATAGGTTCTTGCTTGTCTGACCCAGAAAAATAAGTATTTCCACATGAAAAATATTACAGAATCAACTAAAAATGTAGTATTAGGCATGCCTATGGAAAATCCAGCATGCACATATACAAAACTAAAAATGCTTATTATTTTGGAATATTTTATAGGAAATCAATATTGAGGAAACTTTCTGATGCTGTTTCAAGTCCTCAGTCACTGCAGTGCTCTAAGGCCTTAATTACAACAACATTTTATTAAGATCTTAATCATCCATTAAACAGGCAATCTGTAAACACGCTTCCTGATGCATCCTCCATAGCAGGTGTCACCACTGTGCTGCTGCATGTCACTTTGCAATTTTCTAATAATGCATCTCCTGTTTTGACAAAGGACCACTATACCAACCCTGCCTTAATAAAATTTTGCTTGACGACTCTTGAAGATGTTTACTCTTGGCAACCATTAAGACTGGACAAACAGTGCATATTACTAATAGGGAGGATTCTAGCCTTCAGCTTCTCATGGATTTTATTCACCTCACTCCCCCTTTTTGAGGCTGCCACTCAAACCAACTTCTTGTTATGCTCCCTGTATTCCTTAGCATCAATATTTCTTTTGGCTTCACTCTTTTTCACAGAAAAGTGTGTTTTGAAATTCTATCATCAGTTCCACTTAAGGTTAAGCCTAGAGCCCTCCTACGGAAAAAGCATTGATATCAGTGATTCAGACCAGGAGGGCATACATAAACTCAATTGTATTTAAAGAAAAAAAAACCAAAGCCAGCTTGGCCAATTTGCTGGCCCACTTGTTTTCTTAGGAGTCCACACACCCCCTCCCCCAGATGACTGTCATGGGGATCTGAGAGCTCCCCAAGCCTAAAGTCAGGAAGCAGGGCTTTCAATTCATCTCCATCCTCTCTTACAGGCTGCACAAAAGTTTAAATCCTAGAGCCCCATGGAATTAAGTTACTTTAAAAGGACAGCTTTCATTCTTCTGTGACTCAACATTTCAAAGCATGCTTTTGAAAATAGTAATAATAGCAGCAGCAGCTCTGTTGGGCTCCATGGCTCCCACTCTCTGTAGACTGGAAGGGTTTTTTTTATTGAAGCTGGAGTGAAAAGGAGAAAGGAAATAAAAGCTTGCAACAGAAAAAAAATAGTCCGTTCTTAGAACTGCTTTTTTTTTTTTTTGTAGTGGAGCTCCCCTCTGCCCAGCCCTTCACTGGCAGAACAGGAAAGTTTCATGTATTTCCATAGCAAGTGCACAGTCCTTCGCGTGATCATTTTTACCTGCGCAACCTCTTCAAAGTCTTCATGGCGTTTCTGCAAAGCTCTAGCCCGATGCAGGGATTTTCCCACTCCAGTATGTTTGCTAAGAAAAGCTTCTCCATGGTTTTCAATCCAATCCAACACCTGTGGTACAGAAGGAGACACACAAAAACTCTGAGTGGATGTACTGAACGTTGCAACAAAAAGACAACTATTCAAGAAACTAAGCAGATGTAAAGGGACTACTTAGAAGGAACTGTACTGTGGATTAAAACACAGTATTGCCATTGAAGGACATTAATTAAATCTCATTAACTTTTCTCAAGGCAGTAACTAGCTCAAACTAGCTAAATCATACGATTCAAGATTATATGTTTATTTTTAAGCATACCAAGGACAACTTCATTTCTACACATTCATCAATTTGACAGTAATCTGATCCAAGTGGCTAGACCCCTTGTGAGGGTGTCTCTGTAATCTGTTTATGCCTTCAGCTGACATTTTTCTGAAATGTAACACTAATGGATTTTGCACATTCCCCAACAATGCCAGTGAATAACACAGTAAAGTTTTATTTTAGCTGAGAAGTCACTTCTCCTACCATATATTAAGTCAAGAAGAAAGATTCAGAGGTAGAATTTTTAACTAACTCAATAAAACTGAGTTGAAATTATTATGAGAAGAATGCCGATGTCCGCATTCAGAACCTATGAAGGATTCTGCCCCAATTCTGAACAAGTATCTCCTCAAAACATCAGATAGACATAATTATGTTTTGTAAATTTTATAGCTGAAGAAGTGAGGAATGAAAGACATTTTAAGGACATAAAAGCTTCTACCACAATGACTAAGCTGACAGCTTTATATATAGTAAAAACTGTACACGTAATTAGTTCCTGCCAGTTAACACAAAGGATTTCTGCACACATACCAAGTTTCTAATGAGTGAATGAACAAAAACATCTGGTCTTTCTCCAAACTAATACATCTTAGCTATATCTTCATTCACTCATTAGCTAGCATGCATATGTATTTAATTCTTTGGAAGATACTCAGAGGTTCAAGAGTGCTGTTCAGAATTAAAGACAACTGCATATAAGCAATTTTCTTAAGTCAGCCAACCATTTTTCTACAGTATTTACGTATGGAGTGGATGGAATACTTTACCTCACATTTACCTCCAGCAATCTTTTTTCTTTAAAACCCAAGTGCTTTGTTTTGAATTTACCTGCCAGAAACCTGTACCTTATCTCTCCTTATCTACCAGAGTCCTTTATTCTGATTCCTGAAGTTGGGTGAGGTTTTTTCCACCTTTTCCTGTACTGAAAGCATCTGACATTTATCACAACTACAGAGAAAGATTTTTTCCCCCCCTGCTTCTAAACAGACTTAGAACCATTCCTGCAACATCACTCACAGCTACATTCAATACACATGCAGTCCTACACAGAACTCCCATACAAAACATCCATGCTTGCTTTAGTAGAGAAGTGAAACCATCTGGTGCGATTTCCTCATTTATCTTGACTGTTAGAAACTTTTTTTCACTTGCGAACTCTCTCCTACTGGGCATCTTCAAAACAACAAACAATCCCAGAACACCACATAACACAGGCATCTCAATTAACCAACACTTGACTAAATCTCCATACTTAAACTTACGCAATGTTTGTTTTTCCTAGTAAGCATTGTCAAAGTAATATTATTGTGGTTTAGGCCAATTAAATTTGCATTTGCTTCTTTCAAGGGCAAGTATTGATCAGAGAAATTAGAGTGAGGCGCCAAATAGGGCCTCAGTTATCTGTAAAGTTTGTATTACCGATGCTTTTGGCTAGTTTTAGGAGACTGCTCTGCTTTTCTCATTATAAACAGAGCTCAGAAGAGACATGTTTGGAGGAGAGAATTAGGCTGGACTCTGGAGATTATTAACAGTTACAAACTAACAAATGAAATCAACAGCAAAATCTGTCCCAGAAAGCATGGGATGAAAAGCAGAAAGCAGTCCAGGGAGAGTGATTTTTGCTCCAAATAACACTCAGTAACTTAACAAGAGAAGAAACTGTCATAGAAATAGAGTACACAGATTGTGACATAAACCAGTCAACTAGAGAAACACTGCTGCCTCTGAGTAAAATCAGTATGAATACAAGTCTTATTAGTCCTCAGCCTTCTTACCTTGACTCTTAACAAAACTACAGAAGCACTCATCATTTGGGAATTTCACAGCATGTAAAGGTAGAGTCAAAGTTATGCTCGCGCCCATCAGAGAGAGCTTCTGCATACCACTTTGACCAAAGGACAATACCATCAGCTGGCACCAATATTAGCCATTTAGCAACCTTAATTAACGCATCTTCCTCCTCTTCCTAGGAGAGCTAAAAGTTACAGAAACCATCATACCAGCGCACTAAGGACTCTTCTACTAACACTGAAAGCACACGGAATTCACTCTGGCAGTTCAGTAGTACAGTTCAGAGTTTAAGAGGCTCAATACTTTTCAGTGAAAGGATGAATTAATATTACCCTCCACTGCAGCAAGTTGCTTTAACAATGCAGTGAAACTTGAACTGCAGTCTCAGCAGAATTGTCCTTATGCTCATTAGAGGATCTAGAAAAATGCTTATTTTTTCTAGCACCAGTACTGAATATAAGACAGAAGAAGCTATGGAAAGATAGCTTCACTTTGACAAATTCATTGCTTATGGCTGTAAAATATGTTGTTTGTATGTGCTGCTTGCAGAAATCAACAATCTGATCTCTTACAGATTCAACGTGCTCATTTTCAGCAGTCTTTCCCACATTATGATCCAGTCCTTACCACCACCCCCCCACACCTTTACCTACTTTGCACGCACTCACTTTTCCATTCTCCACCACTTACTTGGTGCTGACATAACATTCAGAAGGGGAAGATGGAAATCTCTGCACTTCTAATCTTCGGATAGTTAAAATGTGGAAATAGTCTCTCCCAAACAGAACCATTTTACATTGGAACCACCTCCAAAAGCCACAAGGGAATCACCCAGTGAAATCAGTATCATGATGATACTGAGCAAGTAGCTAGCAAGAATTCTCGGCCCACCCTTCATTAGCCAAGGCTGAAACAAGTGACTGTTACAACAAAAAACTCAGACAGAGTCTCTGAGGCAGGCAGATCATAGAAGGAGAAGCAGCACATTTATCCAGAACGGACAGAGAAGACACCCAAGGTCACTAACGCCTAACAAATGTATGTTTTACAAAATACTTGTAGTTTGTTTTTTCACT
This sequence comes from Falco naumanni, assembly GCF_017639655.2. Lineage (NCBI taxonomy): Eukaryota > Metazoa > Chordata > Aves > Falconiformes > Falconidae > Falco > Falco naumanni. The sequence goes on along the minus strand of NC_054056.1, from coordinate 109,972,548 downwards.
AATCTCTGCCTTGGAAGCCCTCAGGAATATTTTTCAGGCCCCAAAACTTCCACCATAGGAGTGTCAGCAGTATCACTCTACCAGAAACATTATCTTTACATTCAATTTTGACCTTTCATGGACTAGCAGCACAAAACCCCACACTGCTACTGCAAGTCTGCTTTATTGTTTCATATTAGAATCATCACCCAGATCCTTTCCTTAGGTGAAATTCTGCTACATATTACCCCCCTTAGTAAGCTTGTCAATTCTTAAGCATAAAAGTGTACTTTTATTAGCACATGTTACATTAGAAGGGCTATTTCAACCATCATGTGCAACAGCCAATGACTTTTTTTTTTCCCTTTTTACTTAAACACCCTCTTTTTTGATGTTAATATACAAGCTAACCAGAAACTAGATTTCCTGGCATGTTTCTGCTTTCTAAGGTCAAACTCAGAATTCTGTTCGGTTTAAGACTGTCATAGGTTTTCACACTCCAAATTTCAGATTTTCTGTAATTTGCATCTTATCTACTATTTTTAATATTTCATGTGCTACTTTCCTTACTACTTGCTCCAAGAAATGAGCAGATGGCTCTTGGTGTACACAGTTAGCACTGCAGTGTTTTTGATTTGGAAAGCTCCACTAGAAACACTTTCCCAATACTGCACATACAAGACAGAAGAAAAAAAACCCAAAACCATAACCCCAGTCTTCTAAGGTGAAAGTCACACAAAACGAAGTACCAGCTCAACCCAGCCGACTCCCATCTCCAACTCTGCTCCGTCACTCACTTAACACTTCCATGAACTGATTTATTTCATTAGTCCAGCAGAAAACTATTCCAGCAGAGGGAAATCACAGGCTCATACTGAAGGATGGTTGTAGATTCACTCACAACACACTTGGTTGCTTGCTCCTATGTGCAATTTAATTATAAACAGTGGACTTTAACATGAACAAACCCACAAACTTTGAACTTTTCTGAAAATAATTAAAAAACGTTTTCATGCTAGTTTCTAAATCATGCTAGATAATCTTATTTTATTTTTTTAAGATATAAACAAAGACTAATAAGCCTGAGACAATGTGCAAATGAAAACTAAGGTATTTTAGAAAGTTGCTTTGGAGCTCTGCGTAAACCATTCCAGAACTGTCTTGGATATAAGTTTAACCAATACCTCAAAACCAAGTAATTTCATGCACTGAAAGGCATCAATGATTCCTGAATTGAAGAGCTAACATTTCTCAGATTAATTAGATGATCTGATAAGGTTGTTTTGGTTTTGTTTTGCAAGAAAAAAACCAAATCCTTATTATTCAAGACCACTTTTTTCCCCTGATGGATTTTCAAAGTTGACGGAGCTACAGTCTTCCAAAGCAAGGCTATTCCAGGGAAATACCATTATGTACTTGCTGTTATCTTTAATGCATCTGCTCCTGGCTATTAGATTAATTTGTCTGGTATGGATGTTGAATTATCATTGCCTTACAGCATGATCTGCACTGAAACATTAAGTATGAGAAGTCGCATTATGAAAGGGAACATTAAGCACAATTCACATTGTGATTCATAAGGCAGTACCCAAAATACATCAGTATCTGAACATTAGGTTACAGCAACAAAACAAAGAGATATACTTCCACATGTAACATTTCAGAAGCCTCCAACTTGGATGTTAACAGCCATTACAGGGATAAACCAAAGGACAGTCCAGTCTCTGGCAGTGATAACTACATAATGTTAAGGGAAGAGCTTCAGAACACGGCAAGCAGGGGCTGCATCTCTGTACATAAGATCTAGCTTGAAATCTAAAGGGGTTAATAAAGATGTGCATTAGCGCCAAAGGCTGCAGCTTCGAATTGTCAAGAGGATATCTTGGTATCTTAATGCAAGGTATGCCTTGCAAACCAGAGGCATAAACAGGAAGAAAGAAATTTCTCCAACCAATAGGTAAGGGCACGTACTGAACAGTGATCCTAGATGGACTAACCCTCTTGAGGCAACTGCCTCATACTGAAAACTTTTGGTATACTCACAATCCACATACATGATTTGGGTAACATATTCTCAGTACTAGAAGTTATAAAAATAGGTAAAGCTGTCTATTTTGTTTTTTCAAACCTGTAACTGATGTTAAATGCACCAGTTTCAAGGGCTGACAGATCTCATACAGAGAAGGAAAATCCTGCTTCTTGCTGAAGAACCCGGTGCTGACTGTACAATGACTTGCGTCTAATGACGGGTTACTTGTCAGTTTCAAACAACAAACCAGTCTCAGCATTAACTCCTCCACTCCGAGAGCCATGACTTAGGAGGGAACAGAAAATGCCAATTTCCTACAAACATTTTATGACTCCCAAGATAACAAAAGCAAAGAGTAGGAACAGGACAGTAAGACTCTCTGCAGCATTTAACGAACACCTTCTCCCAGGAAATAAACCACCTGCAGCCTGGCCCCCAGGCCTGAAGCTTGAATTACGTATCTGGCAAATAACCTCAGGAGATCATCTGGCCTACTTTGCTTAAGTGGGTCCTACTTGAACTGAATTTTAACTAGAGGAGAAAGTTCCAGGATCGAACCTGCACTGGTTGGCACCAGGCTGCCACTGAGAGGACCTATGTCTTTCCCCATGAGAAGCAAACCCCTGTGTTGTTTTCAGTTACTGAAGATTCCTTATGAAGCCTTTTAAGTTTAAGAGGTGAGTCATTTGGGGGCTGTGCCTCATCAATTTTGACAAGTGTCCTTCACTGACTACTCGTGCAAGTACCAGCACTGTACCCTCCTGACCAGCTGCTGTTTATGTAGAAATCTTGATGATTTATACAATGGCATAATAGTGCTTTCAGCTTGGTCCTCTATGCCCTTCCTGACCCATTCATAACACTGACTGCTTGCTTTTACGTTTTTTGTCAGCTAACATTTTTCATGCCTTTCTGCATCCTACATCACATCTGAGTGTTAAGAAGTTAGATAACTGCCTGCCTTTCAATATATGCTTCTTTTTACATAAAAAAATAAGTAATAGAGTTTTAATAATTTTATACTTGATTTACCCCTTAAGTATTTTTGAGTTGCTTTCTTTATCTTATATGAAAAGATAGGCACTGCATATAGAATAAAGTTGAGCTAACAAGATCGAGCTCATTTTCCTCACCATCTACCTGAATTAAGTATCTTTTCAACTACTGTAAATGACGGAAACCAGGTTACTTCACTCTCAAATGCTCACATCCAGCACTTCAAGCAAAATTTCTTGTACTTATCTGTTTTGTGAAAGTGCAACTAATTTGGAAGAAACAAGATTACTTTAACCAGAATGCATGACTGGCTATCTAAAAACCCCATTTGGAAATTCCTGATTTGTGAATGCCTTTACACTAAAATGAAGAAACATGATCAGCAGCTACTGGCCATCTTTACTTTTTTTTATCAAGTTGAACCATTAAGGGACCTATTACCAATGTCTCTGTCAATTGCAGCCTAATGCAAATATTGTCTACTTATTAAAAATCTATCAACAAAGGAATTCTGTACAGTTTCACCTCTTTAAACTAAAACCATATCAGAGATATTAATGCCTGCACTTAGCTACTAACTTTTATGGATGTCATCATAATAATAAAAATATGGCAGCTAATAACCATTAATTCAAGAACAGAGTCATTGTCAGAAAGTAATCTTATATGTAATTTTTATACCTCTTCATTATACTACTCTCAGATTTTAAAGAAACCCAATTAAATCAATTAAGTATCACTAAGGATTTGAAACTGAAAAACTGTTACAGTTACACTGTTAGTTTTTTTGCATGTTACTCCTACGAATCTTTCGGACACTTCAGGTCCAGAATTTTACCTAGAATGTGAACGTCAGCTTCCAGCACAAGTTCAGAATAGCCATCCCTATTAAATATCTCTTTCATTCTGACTTAAAGTAACTAAAGAAAATAATTTTAAAGAAAGAAAAAAACAGATGTAAAGCCAGTATCCTTTGATAACACAGAACTTGGAATCAGTCAATCCCATGCAACTATTCCAATTGCTGAATGAAGAAACATGGGGTTTAGCAATCAAAACCCACTTCTTAATGCAACCAGCTTCAAATCACAGGCTGACAGAGTATAAAGGCATTTAGACAACATGAAATAAAACCTACCTGTTGAACATCCTGTTGAAAAACGCATAGCTGAAGCCGCTGGTGCAAGCGGACCTTTCGATGCTGCCAAATATTTTCCAATTGGCGCTGGTGGTGCAGTACTTCATGGATAACATCCAGAACATGATGAACTGCTTTTGAGTAGTTGGCAGAAGCGGTAAGGGAATCTGAACTCCCAGGAGTCAAAGGTCTCTGAAGTTTGTCAAGCAGTGACTTTCCATCTTGGCTCACCTGATCATGAGAAAGGATGAAGAATTACTTCTCTTGCCAAAAGCTTGTTAGACTATCATTTCATTCCCCCACTCCCTCTCCCTATTTTAGATGTCTTTAAGAACTTGAGGAGCAGCAATGACTTTTTTTTTTATTCCAGGCATGATTACATGCAGCTGTTATAGGAAAAAACCCTGTATTCTCCCACTATGTAAGGTAATTTTAAGTAGCAGCACTCTTCTGAATAACAGCCTGTCTTCCCAGTTTTCGATTGCCTTAAAAGTGCTTTTCCTTTAAAGTGATTTTTTTTAAAAAAAAAACAGGTCAATTCTGACTTAGAATAAATATCCTTCAGCTCTTTCTCTAGTCAAAGCAGCACTTAAAGTTAAGCATTTGCCCAGGATTATCCTTCCAGGAGCACTTCTTGTTTCATTTGCTGTAAAGGTGAAGCAGGAGGTTACTTTCTATAGGTTTAATATTAATTTGATTAATACATTTAGACCAACAGATATAAACTTAGAACATGATTTGGTCTGACACAATTTGCAATTTCTAAATTATTACTGTTACGCCAAAGGCAAACTGCTGTTATGGCAAACTTAAACCTAACCGAATCACTTTAAAGCATTTCGGAAAAGAGTGTCTTTCTGAGCTGCATGGAAAGGTTTTAACTCCTGATGCTGACAAGAAACATTAGTCATTTCTAATTGTTGTCCTCTCTTATTCAAACCACAGCAAAAATATTCAGATTAACCTTGCATGCTAATTAAAAAGCAATAATTCTATCTTATCTGGTCACTGTTAACATTTAGCACTTGGCCAAGGCAGTTGAGAGCACTTTTCATTGGTGTTTAACTATTCTGTCACTTTTAGCATGAAGCTCAGAGAACTTACAATTCAGTACCATTCAGCTAGCTGTAAAGGATTTTTCTAACACCTCATCTAACAAGCAGGAAAAATTCATCCGAAACCACAAGACTGGAGTATAAACAATAGTCTGAATCCATCAAATCAACACCATGTCAGAAACAGAAAATTCGTCAAGGCTTTCCCCCAGTGGCTATTTTCAACGATTTTCACTAAATCTAGGCACATTTTAAATTTGCTATTCCGTACTCAAACAGATCCAAACAAAAATTCTTTTCTAATAATTAGTTTATAAGTGAGTTTACTTCTCAGTTCCAATTTAAGTTTTTTCATTTTAGTACTAAGTATCAATGCAGAACGAAGCTCACTTGGAAAAGGTAGCTCTTATGAAATCAAGTGAGGCAGAAAAATAGTATAGTCCATAGTAGTTATTATATTGATGATTTTTTTCTTTTCTGTATCCAAAGCAATTATCTAGTACAAGTCTTACAAATATTTCAAGATAATGGACTTCAATTACCTATCCAGAGTCCATGAAATTTAGGGGGGAAAAAATCAATTGTGACAGCCCCTTGATGCGATTAGTTTATTACTTTACAAACAAATGATCATGCACATTTCCTCTTTGGAGTTAACACAGTAAAGTTCTCTTCCTTCCCAGTGCATGACTACTGTAAGATTTCAGTGAGATATATAATAACTTATTTGTAATTTAAGGCACAGCTATTGGATTTTCAAGTACACTAGTTACCTAAGCTTGTAAGCTAGTAAGTTACTTTTCTAGTAATATACAGTAATTATCCCTCAGTAAAATCAGACTGTCTAGTCTTAAAAGCATTTACTCTCTTAAAATTACTGTCTTCTACTTTGCAACTAAGTCATGTTGTCAAGACACCATAATCTAAAATGAATGACAAAGTGTTGTAATTTCCACAGTGTTCCCCTCTCTCCTTCTCCCTACCTCCCGCCCCGCCTGCCCTCCCTCCCCTCTCCAGGTTTATTCGTGACAAAATGAAAGAAGCTCCATGCTGTAACAGAAATAAAGTCATACATCTAATAAAGATAAGGAATAGTACTGTAGTATCTTTACATGGGAAGATGATTCCCTCAATCTTCAAAAAGGAATTAATGTTTAAATAAGGGAAAATAAAACTTTCTGTCCAGAGGTGGAACATGAACTGTACATACACACACAACTATTATTTCTGCACCAATTCTGGTTGCTGAAGACAAAGCTATTGCTTTACTATCCCAAAGTCAAAAAGTTACAGCTTTGAAATCCTAAATAAATTTTCAAAGTATTTGCCAAAGCAATCCTATAATCCACCCATCTAATTTATTTTTATTATGCATCACCAGGAAGCAAACAGTATTTAACATAGTAATCCAAAGTACTTATTTACACTTAACAGCAGGCTCTAATCTAGTCACGTCCCTGATGGGGGAAAAAAAAAAAAAAAAGACCACAAAAAACCCAATCCAAAACAGAATCAAACTGAAAAACCCCACTATTTTAACTTCAATGCTTTATAATCATTATTCTAGAAAGCTCTAGCCTTCTTATTCCTCACTGCACTCTCATGGAGCACGCACCTCAGATTGCTTCTCTTCACAGAAATCTACTACAAATGTGCTATGTCTCTGTCCCTTGTTTTACAAAGGGATCCTTCCAATGAGGAAAGGTTACAATGACAAAAAGAAACCTTTCTGCAAAACGCACTCTCAAGAATGAGTTAGAATAGCTATGTGTAGTAAGATCACAAGTTTTATTACCAAAGGTGGCTTCAGTATGTCATCAGATCAGTTGGCATAGCAAGGTGGCATATATCAGAAATGGGGGATATCAGCATGTATTTTACACAGAAGAAACACTACCCAAGTCATCTCTGGACACCTGACTCATGGTAATAAAAGGTTATACAGGCCCTAAGATGGCAGGTATTTAAAAAACCCTGTTTTGATATATTCGCAATAGGACTGATTATCAGCACCAATTTACCCTCCTTTACTACTACATGAAATGCGACCAGATTTATGATACAGTTGTCCATAATAGAGTTGGTTCATCAGAAAGTAGTTTTTAATCTTTAATGTAATAGATAAGTCACAACCATTAATTGAGTCCCACAACTTCCTTCTAAAAGAAGGTGCAAGCTGCGGCCTAAGCTATCCTGTGTCCACTGATAATTTTTTACCACAATTTAATCAAATGCATAATTTTATGAAACTTTCATGAGAACAGAAACTGCTGTATTTAATCCAGAAAAACATCAGCCCAATTTAACAGCAAAAATAGTTTTACCCTGTGATGAGAACAACCCTGGCAAAAGAAAGCAAGAAAAGCTCAACAGGAAATACAGAAAATACCTGTTAATTAACAGAGAAGTCAATACCCGTTTATCACTTCAGTTAATTAAAGCACATGAGAGAACTCAACATTTGAAGAAAAACAATAGCTACTTAAGTCATTGCTTTCTAGGCCACTTTCAGAACAAGCAGTTTATCTGAAGTTGTAAATACAGCTACTAGAAATACTGAGAAATATTATTACTTCATTGTGTGCAGAATTCAAGATTACAGCAGCAGCAGCAGCATAGGATATGCTACCTTTACAAATGCTGACTACATAGGCACACTAGCTCATTTAAGTGTCTTTGAGGTTCCCAGAACTAAGTATACTACCTTCTACTTGTCAAGTGACATTCTTTGATGGTTAAGTCATTTTTGTGAGGCAACTTCAGAGATGGATTTTCAAAACACATTTAAAACAATCCATTCCGACAGAACACTTACCCAAAGAACACCCAGCTAACTTCCCTTCAAGAAAGCGTTTAAATGATAGTATCGTACTGCTATTAAAAGGTAGTAATATGCAGACTTAGTACACTGCATGGGTTGTACCACACAGAGTTCCATCTTGCCTTCTAAATTTACTTCAGAAGATTAAGGGGAAGACTTAACACTTACATTTTGAACAACGGTAGCAAAGTCCTGTTAAAAAAGCAACCTGGCACTTGAGTTTCCAATGTTCTATGCAACGAGTGATACCAGTTCATGATCCAAACTTAATATTACACCATTTTATCAAGTCAGTAATCTAAGGAAACAAACAAGACACTTACCTCAGAATAAGCTAAGGTAATATGCTCGTATATCCCTTGATGATGATGGATAGCATCTTCTAAATCTTGCAGTTCTGAGGGAAGCTCCACCTCACCGCAGGCTTTACACCATGAGTCCACATTGCTCATGTACTGCAACAGAGAAAAAACATTCTGCTTGATTTTAGTGTTCATCAATAAGTACACACATTGGTAATATAACAAAAGAGCTGGCATCTGCATGACAGCCACTGAAAAGATGTTTTTAAGGGAAAAATGTTTAATATTTCTCTCTGAACTGACCAAAATGAAGTTTGCATAAGAACAGAAACAAATATTCAAGTCTTGACAATACTTGTGCTTTTATTTACATGTAACTCTGAACCATTCACAGACAGGCAGACTTAATTGAATGCTGGCAGCCTTCAGAACCAATTAAACTGGTGGCAATACCGATGCTTCAGTTTACTCTTGCTCCTTTTCTTGACTTTGCAGCTAAGAAAAAGTTTACTGCACCCTGCACCTACCGTTTCAGATGCATGAAAGCCAATTAAGATCTTATCCACACGAAAAGGTAAAACATGCTACAACTTTCAAGTCCAGATCCTCAGCTCTCACCCATCAACTTCCTGTGCAGAAACTCATGGTATCACCTCACCTTTTTTAAGTTTTCAGAGAAAACCAAGTTGCTTTGCACTTGCGTGTGCCTGTGCATGCACACACAAAGAATTAATGGTGAAATGATCACTGAAGCACTCCACAGCTGTCTTTTGCTGGAAGGAGATCATCAAGGAGGCAAAGCACTGTTAGAGCACAGGAAATTCACACCTCAGTCCCTAACTTCTACACACAGAGAAGCACTAAATCCATTTGGCAAGCTACTACAGCAGCAAGCACATAAGGGATTTACAATTTAAGTGGGGATCTCTTAGGACTAACACTGAACTTTGAGCACACAGCTATGTCAGCATAGCTGCTCAAGTCAAGCCTTCCAGCAGAAGCTGAGGATACTGCATCAGAATCTCTTCTCTTCTGCAGGCAGTTTAAGTTATCTCTGAAGCTTAAGCTGCCTCGACAGACAAGAAACTGCCAAACTACATGCACAGCAGAAGTTCTGTCAACTTATTTTTGACAGCTAGGGGGCATCAATTTTATACCCTTGTTATGCTAGGAAAGGAAAGAGGAAAAAAAGTATCTGATTTTCTATGAGTTTTCACAGGTGTTAAACTTAGTACAGCCAAGCACATGCGGTATCTGTAAACTAAATTTGTCCTCTATTCATGTCAAGTTCAAGTCTCAAAGGTTTTAAGAGACCAAGCCATTTCTCTTGTCATACGTAACTTCATTTCTGGAGCATATGTAGTCTTTTGAGGAAAAAGTAATCCACAGACCGTTTCTGGTAATCCATTATTATTTGAAAGCTGGGAGAAAGGGTGACAGAGCACTTAACTCTAAGGTACGTACTTAATTTTCACTTCACCAAGGTACATTTTTAAAAATTTCTCATCTTAAGCACTGAACATTAAGAGAAGCTCCATGTAGGACCACAGAGCTACACCTCTTGCATCAGTCATCAGACACCGATAGCTGGATGCAGTCTTCACTGTGTCTGACAGTAAGCAGTGACACTTACCTGTCACTTGCGAGGGAACACACGCATTCAACAAGTGTGTTATTTCTTCGGCTGCTTATTTTTTTAATCATGTTTTTATGTAGGTCAAGCATCACCGTTCTCTAAAGGGGTCACTCCTCTCATTCCAAACCCTCTTTTCCTTGAACTCACTCTCCACTGTTAATGAAACAGCTGATATATCACAGCCAAGTCTCTTACAAAGCAACTAGGACAATCCACCACAGTTAATCATAAAATGAAAATTGCAGAAGGAGCAATTAAAAAGTATATTAATTCCAGCAGATGTTGCACAATTTTCTCTAATTCTTCTCTTTCCTCCTCTTTATGCTTACATTTAGCGCTGAAGAGGGTATCACCGACCCTTACTACAGATGCCCAGCACAACACAAAATTTACTCCCCTGACTTCTGACGAACATGATTTTCATAAAAAACAGGACAGCATTTGAGTCACAGTATACCTATCTGTTCATGTTTCACCATCTCTCTCCTACATGTATGGCTGACAGTGCTTAAATGTAAACCTGAATAACCCAAACAATTAGAAAACCATCAATACTGATAAGGTACCACACTACGTCTATCATGCGCTTCAAGCTGGCTGGCAACTTTTATACCAGAAAACAATGCCTTCACCTACTTTTTATGTGGCTTTACTCTAAAACCTGCTAAAAAATACTTATTATAGTGGCATTAGTTTATGTACTTTACCTTAGTCTGTCTAAGGACAGTTAAACCAATGTCACCACTAACATAATGAAAAGCCATGTGTATTTGCATCTTAATATGTTCACATTTCTAATTTTTGGACATTAATGAAGCTGACTATCTGTGTAGTAGAAATCAGGAGAAAAAACTTCTTACAATAAAGTCTGCTGTCTCCCTCTATTTCTGCTATCAGCTCCCAAGTGGTTCCTTCATTTATTCCAAATTAAAGTTATATCAGACACGAGACCTTTTCTTGGATCAAATTTAGCAAGGCAAATGGAGATAAAAGTATCTACAGCAGCCATACAGCACACCAGAGCTTCAGTCAGCTGTAACCATCAAAGAACCTCTGCTCTCCAAATTCACCAGAGATGTACAGAGCAGACTGTCTATAATATCAATGGGTGACTCAACAGCGCACACAGAGCAACTCCTTCAGAATTGAATTCCCCTGAGGGGGAAACATGCTTTCATCATCAAGACTATTAACTTGGGGATATTTATTCCTATTTCCCCTACATATACCTCTTCTCTGGCAGTTACACGCAGTTAATGACTTAATTAAAATAATTGCTATAGGCCTAAAGCTAAAATTTTTGTTTAATATAGGAGGAATCTCTTATGGGATACTAAATAAACATCTCCCATCACAATTTCAGATTCAGAAGACAGTTAATTAACTTCTCAACTTTCAGGCCAGTTCAACTTAGTTTTCTACAAGCAATTACTATGAGTTAAATCTTGATACTCAGGACTGATTGTGGTGGAGTGGTGGGGACAACAGAACAAGTGACATAGGAAAGGCACTGTACTTATACTGACTATATTGATTTTTTTTCCTTTCTTTCACCTTAAAAGCTTTATATAGTTAAGCATTTATGTCCATTTCATTTTGATTCACACAGTTAATTTGGCTAATCTATCTTGCATTGATATGGACAGGGCATTCTGTGGGGAATATAAGGTCAGTGGGTTGTCCTGAGAAGAACAAGTTTATGAGTATCAGCTGAAACTGGCAGAAATGAATGCTCTGGCTTTCTTGCTAACCTTTTCTATCACTCTCTTCTACTTCCGTCTAAATCAAAAGCAAACAGTCCAACTCACCATCCCAGCACGGAAACTTTCATTGGCCCCCTCCCCGTTCACTAACCTGTTCAGCTTTCTGATGGAAGATGGAGGACATATCCAGTAACGTGCTACGTTCATCCAAGGCTGCAGCAAACGCCTTCCATTCTTGCTCCAGCTGACTAGCAATCTGTTTTATTTGCTGTGAAGCATAATGTCCAGACTCGACCAGGCGATTTGCTACTGACATGATGCGGTTTATGTTTACATACACATTCTATGGAGAAGAAAGAGGAGAAAATTAGTGGAAGTTAACAGACCACTTAAATACAGAGGTATACTTCCATAAAATTCTTCTTTATTGCAGTACTGCTTGATAGACTGCTTTTATTTGCCAGGTTTGTAAATCCCTAACTTGGGAATCTAGGTGTGTAATATAACAGCCTATCTGTATTACTGACAAGGGAGAAGGACAACTTAAAATGACAAGGAAGTCTCAAGCTAATGTTAACAGTCAGCTTAAAGTTATATTATATGAAGACCCATTATTATAATGAAGAGGAAAAGCTAACCGTATTTTACAACCGCCTCAATAAGAATGTTTACAGACAAACATCAAGACAACAAGACATTCAGACACACACAACAGAAAAATCAAACTATAATTAGTAAGCACTTTATCTCTACATGGTATGCACACATGCAACATCACTCTACAAATTTTTACATAAACTTCTGAAATTTCTAATTTTTAAGTAACAAAATACAGAACTCTGAGTTCTAAAGGAATTCAACAGTTTCACATTTTATTTTCCTGCCATTGTATTGGCTCAGAGCTAGCACTGAAAACTAGACAAAGTAGGTCAAAGATCCAAAAGATTCTCTAGCATTACTCACTGATGGCTCTTAGTCACATAATTTTTAATCAAGATTTTATGATTCCTGCAAAACCAGAAACAAGAACAACTCCACCACCAAAAGGTTGTAGCTCAAAAGGAAGTAGCTCTTCCGGAGTTATATGCATATAATGCTGAGTTGATGCTTCTTTCAACTGGACTGACTTTCATACATCTAGAATGAAGTTCTTAGAATCACAGGATTGTTGAGGTTGGAGATCATCTAGTTCAACCCCACTACACAAAGCAGGTTCAGTCAGACAGGTTGCTCAGGGTCATGTCTAGTGGGGTTTTGAGAACTTCTAAGGATGGAGAGACTACAATCCCTCTGGGGAACCTCTTCCAGTGTTTCTCATATTTAAACGGAATTCCTTCCATTTCAGCTTGTGCCCATTACCTCTTGTTCTGTTACTGGATACCATGCAGACAAGTCTGGTTCTGTCTTCTTTACTCTCTCCCATCAGATATTTATATTTTTATATACATGAGATCCCTCCTAAGCATTCTTTTACCCAGGGTAACCGATCCCAGCTCCGTCAGCCTCTTCTTGTACAAGACAAGCATTCCATACAGGTACTTCGAGAAGAACTTGGTCATGGTGACTTCCTAGAAATGAAATGAAAGCTTTCCACATAATAGTGTCCTATAGGCACATCCTGATTTCTGCATGTACACTTGGAACAACCCCAGTTCAGCCCTGTTTTGTTGACTACAGCATCCCTTTTGTTCACATCACAGCAGATCCTTTGCTTGCCAGCCTAGTCCACCACTTCTCACTTAATTGTTGGTCCTCTTCTCCCTCTCCCATCATCCTTACCCTAAAGCTCTTCTTAGCTTATCTGGCCTGCTGGCAAAGATATTTTTGCCCCACTTGGTCGAACAGCCTCTGATGTTCTGATGCTCAGAGAGAGGGTCCCATGGTTGTAGAAACCAAACCCCTGTTGCCAACATCAGCTGTGTAAACAGTTTTTGACTTGCAGGATTCATCTACACTCTCACTAGCAGGACTGGGAGGAAAACCACCTGGACTCCCATGCCCTTAACCATTGCCTCTAGAGTCACGTAGTCACAGTTGACACCTTTGAGGTCACCCCTGGCAGTATCCCTGGTGCTCACATGGAAGAGCAGCAGGGGGCAATGGTCTGAGGGCTGGACAAGCTTTAGCAGTCTTTCCACCATGTCCCATATCTGAGCCCCCAGCAAGCAGCAAATTTCCATAAAGAATGAGTCATGTTGGCAGATGGGTGTCTCTGTTCCCTGTAGAAGAGTGTCTCCCATTACTCTCACTTGTCTCTTCTTTTTGATGCTCCTGTGCGGCTCAGACTCAAAGGGCACAGACGTTTTATTTGACAGCTTCCAGCTCCTCACCAGCTATCAGGTCAGTAAACCTATCCTGTAGCTGCAAATCTTCAGGTGGAGCAGAAACCTTCCTCCTTGTGCCAGAAGCCATTATCTTCCAATTTTCATCATCATAGGAGTTTCCACTTCCCAAACAGACAGGCACAGAGTCTGTCCGACCCTCCTACCTTCAGTACATTGTAGTTTGTGCTCTTGAAGCCGCAGTGTTGGAAAAGATCTGGTCAACCTCTTTCTCATTATTTCTGATGCTGTGCAGATTGCTGACCTCCTCCTTTAGCTCCTTTACTTGATGACACAGATCCTTAATAACTGCACACCTCCTGTGGGCAAGGAAACCATTTCCCACTGCCCCAGCCTTGCAAGAGGCTGCAGGCATTCCCTGCAAAGCTGCATCCTCCTTATGGAGGCTCCCTCTGGGTTGGGGCCTCTGATGTTACAGGGAGAGTCAGTCCAGCAGTAGCTGGGGACTGTGCTCTGGGGTGCATCACCACCACGGCTGAGGGCATAGATGCTGTTCTGAGCAGAGTTGCTGGACCTTTCTGCATGAACTGCTGCACAAACTGCTGCATCCATTGGCTCCTTCTGTTGGCTGCACTGTTGCCTATATTCTAAAAATTTACATGTGGGACCAACCTGCCAGACGCTACCACATAGAACAGTGGGGAAGAAAACAAACACATACCATTAAAATCTCAACATTCTACGGTGAAATGTTTTTCCTTGTTGTCCACACAGTGCTGTCTGGAATGCCAGCATGCAGGAAATGCCATGGAGCAGGTAGCTACCTGCCAGCAGCAGCATCACAACCCTTCCTGATCAAGGGTTGAGGAATGGAGTCCAGTAAGTGAGGGGGGACAGAACTGACTCCAACAAGCCTCAGTAAAGGCCACAGATCAACAAATGACAGAAGAACAAAACCTGACATTGCTGGAAAACTGTATGGTTATATTACTGTTGAGAGATGTGATGGGCAGCCTGTGACAAAATCTGACTATACCCCCACCAGTAAGAGAGGTCAGGGGAGAATGCTGGCAGATGAACACCCAACGCTACCTAGAAGCTGACCATCTGAGGTGGAACCATTATCCGTTGGCATCAAGTCACTGCCCAGAGCCTGACACTGACTGGCTGGAGCAAGTGTTGCAGTTTCCCCAGGCTTCACCATGCTGACTCATCTGAGTGGTAATTGGCACAGATCTCTATTAGTCCCAAGCATATGCACATATGCAAGCAGGAGCATACCTGACACAGTCTACACATCAGCTGGTCCACTTAAACTGAGCACAGCAGTGTCATGCTTCTCCTTCCTGCACAATATTACTTTTTCATTTTTTAGGTTATGCCACACATCTGTGCACTCCTCTTAAGCACAGCTGAACAATGGGAAGAGAACAGAACTACAATTTCCAACAAATTTTAAAAGACTAGAGAGCACTTGGATCTATGAAATTTTATCTAGCATTAATGTGAGACTGCTAAATGAATCCAGAATGCCATTATGTGTTCCTTACAGTGGTGTGGAAAAAGAAAAAACAAACCAAGCGTCAAAAAAGGAAAGAATAAAAGCTGTATTAGACTGCCATTTGAACTGTTTGTAGATCACAACAAAGGAATTCTGGAACATCAGTTCCACTTAGATATGAAGGACAGGGCACCATAAATGTGAAGGTAAACAAATCAAAACTGATCTGTGGTTAAAAAGCATTCATTTTCCCATGGCAATCTGGCTTCACAAGTGTGGAAGAACACCCTCTGTAGCAATATGAATATGAACGAACATACTGACCACTGAACTCTTTCCAAGCTATGTATGCCACATTCCTAAAAAAAAATATAAAGTCTTACCATAATCTCAACTTCCCCTCCCCCCATTATCATATCCTTCACTACCTGATATAGCTACAAAAGGTTTAAGTTTCACTATTTTAGAATGCAATGACCCAACAGAGACAGATTTAGTTATGAAGGAAAAGAATCTCAAATAGCAACTCACTATAATTGGACTGTCTTTAACTGATCCTTGAAGGTTAACAAATTTTATTCAATCTTCTAAGAGGACGGGCAGGTCCACTGTCATTATTGTATGACAAATGCATATTTTGTGCACTGCCCGAGAAGTGCTGTTCTAAGTAAGCTGGTGCTCTTTCCCCAGGGACTGATATCTTATTCATTGCATGGATTTACATCCTGATATTATTTAAAAAGCAACAGCTATCAGACAGTAACTGTTAAAAGACTTATTCAGCCATCTCATTTACATCATGTGTATCTGCATGAAACATCTGCAGCTTCTAAATGTGTATCAAGCATCTAAAAAGTGAAAGGGTAAAGTGATACTGCATTTCTTTCATTGTGTAACACATAACTTGTAAAAAAAAACATAAAAAGGGAACAATCCAAGTTATTGCATTCCAGTATGTGCAGTAAGTACACAGACGTACTTAGTAAAATAATTTTCTCTCACAATGCCCTTTAGCCAGAAGCTCAGAAGAGACCTTACAACGTCTGGAAAGCTCCTCATTGCAGAATTATTCCCTAAAGGGAGCATACATATAAAAAAGTATTGCTCAGCAAGGCAACAGCTCAGCAGCCTAACACAAGCCATAGTGCACTGTGTCATTCTTTGGTGTGTGCTTGAAATGCAAGTACACAGGGGGAAAAACAGGTGACAGCTTAACTGAACTTCTATCATACCCAACGCAAAATTAAGCTGGCAGATGCCCTGAAGTTTCTATTTTATTTCCTGATTTTTGCAGACCCATGTATAATATGTTTGTTTAGGTCTAATGTTTCAAACAGTAGTTTTCTGACGGAGAGATAATTAAGCATTCAGTGTTAAGTAACCACCTCAGTGACATGGTCCACAACTGTCATAACTGGCACCTCCATACAGACTGTAGTGAGTTTGAACTATTCATCTGTGATGGAAATATTTTGGCAATGGAATTTCCAAATCATCTGCCACTTCACACAAGACAAAGTGTAGCATTAATGTATGAAATAACACCTATGTATTTTTGTTTTAAATGTTTTCTAACATCTCTTCTATTCTCACTCTTATACCAACAGTAAAACTCTCTGCCTGGCAATCCAAACTTCAAAGACAAGGGCTGCAGAACAACCAGGTATCACCTGACCTCTTCCCTTGAAAAAAATACAATAAACAAACTCAGCAACATCCAGACTACAATTAAGGAAAGTGTTTAACCTGTTCGTCAACTCCAAGGATCCTAAAAATATTCTGAAATAACTATTTAACCATTGCTATCAACCCTGGAACCAGTGAAATACAATTTCACTCTTAACTTTCTCCTAATTTATCATCTCTCTTTTCCATGTATTTGATGGTGGACCTTGGGAATCTTACAGCAAGACCATATAGTCCAACACCAACATCATCACCTTTCCTCTCTTACCTTTCGCTTACCTTTACTTTGCTACAGTAAATACCAGTGCTATCAGCTACTCCTTACAGCCACATTATTTTCATCTGGATGTTCCTCATTACAACATTAAGTATGGAGCTCTAAACTGCACCTAGTTCTCTAGTGGGACCAACCGAATCAAAGCAATTTCTTTAAAAATCTTAAGTTCAGCATGCCCACAAAGTATCAAGAGTGAAATGAGATTTATCTCTTCGCAGTAACACCACTGTCTCTTCCTTTGTTTCCTGATCCATCGATATGAACATACTTGTTGCTGTATTAACAACTCACCAGCTGATCGCTTTTTAAAAATCTATTTATTTGCTTCTTCCCTCTTAAGGGTTGTACATCTAGTCTATTCTATTTCATCTTGTTGACTTTGGAGTGTTCCTCAGAAGCTGGAAATAGCCTGAACTCATTTTGCTTTCTCAGTCTCTTCTCAGGTTGCTGGCATCCAGATGTGTCTAAACATTAACTGCTCTGGCACCAGAAAGATTCCCTTACAGAAGTGCACTCAAAAAAACATCCTCCCAGTCTGACCAGGATGTGCAGCTGTGCATTCCCTGAGCTTCAAGAACATCACAAATACATGGTTTGTTTAAACTATTGTTATTCAGAACTACCAAAAAACTTCACTGAATCCATGTTACCTATTCTACTGCTCAATGCCTATTTAGAGTCTTTATCTTGTCTATTAGGGATGTTATATTGGTTGGACAGTTGATGGATTTTAACATTTAACTTTTATTTGTTTATTTTTATTCAAAGCCATGCCTGAACAATCTATTAGTTTAAAACACCAACAATAAAACAAACAAAAAAAAAAACACCAAAAAACCCCACCAAAACCCACAAAACAGACAAGTCACCTCCAAGACAGAAGAGCCAGCTTATTACTATCACCATTCTGAAAAAAGTGTTTTGTGAAAACCCGTGAAAATCTGAAAATCAAGCAATCTCAGGACAAATCCATCATTCACAGCCTGTGGTCTTGCTCTTCATCTGCTGAAGTTTCAGGACCCAGGGCAGTCTAGAATTCACATGGTGCTTCATTTTGTCTCAAGCAACAACTCTGTACAGTTACAAAAGTATATATTTAAATAAAAAGAATCTCAAGAGTGAAACTTATCAGTAGTACAAAGGAAGCTGTCAGCTAAAGTGATTTTATCCTATCCGACCTTAATGTTTTCATATTATCAGTCCCTGTGGCTGTATTTGAGCAAGCCAAGCCAATTAAGACATCTTTGTAACTTGTAACTCTGTAAACCAAGTGATATTCAAGTTGTGTTCATGTTTCTACTTTAACCTCCCAAAACTCTCACCAGTGCTCATCTCTGGCACTCTTTTTGGATGACATGAATTATTTGATCATTACCTCGATAAAGCGGTTTTAGTATATGCAAATAGCCTGTCCTGAGAACATTAATATAATTTAGTAATATGCTTAAAATTGACACCAGACTTTTTGGATTGTGGTTAATAAACATATCTTCAATTGATGGTCCTATCAGCCCCAAGACAAGAAGTAGTCACAGCATACCCTTTAATAGCAGCCATTGCCAGCTTTCTCAAAAAAAAAAAAAAAAAAAAAATATTTTTGCCTACATCACTTTCCAATCATTTTGATTCTCACCATGCAGTGAATGGCACGGTTAAGCTGTAATGGAAACAAGGCCATTTTGTCTAGCAAGAAGAGTAGAAGAAAATATTCAAGTAAATAACATTCTCTTCCTCATCCATATTTCATGACTGCTTTTGTTTCCCTTGTGTCCGAGCAGGCGTATAGAAAATGGTAGGAAAAATGAATGGATAGACACAGAATCAGTCTCTTCCACTCCTATATGCAAGACTGACTAATCATATAATCATGGGTACTTTGTTTTTGTAGTTCAAAAACTTGACAGATAATTTTTGTACTTCCAACTCCTATGATCCCTGATTTGCAAGCTTCTTCCTTAAAAGGCACTAAAGACTTGTTTTGAGAAGTGAAGCGTTGGTTTAGTCACCCAAAGAGGAACTTCAAGCTGAAATTGAGTATTACTTAGCTCAAATAAATCTCAGGACTTGACAACAGCAATTTACTGTTGCTGAAGGCAGGCCTTTTAAATTGTGCTGAAAAACTACCCTCATCTTTAGAGAGGAGAATCAGTGTGAGTTTTTTCCCCCCCTAGTTAAGGAACACGGGATCTACTTGCCCTGTGAAGACACAGCCCTGACATTTATCAGTGCACAGCCTCTTCAATTCAGTAACAGCAGGTCACCTACCTACACTTGCACATGTGAACTATCTTTCAGACCTCTTAGCCACATCAACCTGTGTGTTAAGCAATGGTAACCAAACCTATGTCCATCTCCGATGTGCATGACTGCACCTACCCAGCTTTTCTCTGGGACAGTTTCATTGCAATGTGAACAAGCTTGCGTATTAAGCTTAAGATTTTCCTGAACTTATTTCTGCTACCTTGAAGTAACCACATGAGCCTATTCCATACTCAATACACAAGATTCCTAGACATATCACTTGCTAATGAGACTGCTACGAATACAGTTAAATGTTCTCCCCCCATGTATTCTTCACCTTTCTGTTTTAAAACATTTGGTTTAAATTTCCAACTACTTTTGCTGGAATACTGAAAATCAGATTGTAAAATTGGCAGAAATCCATTACAAGGAAAAAAGAATCATTCAGCGAAGCTTTTTTGTCTTTGATGTAACCAACTCCTGCTCATGAGAGGAACTAAGTAGCTTTCACAATGGTTTACATCCAGGTGGCTCATTTCTGACTGGAAGACCAGATTAAAATTTTGGCATCTCACCCAAAGGCCGTCACTCCTTCTCACCCGAGTTTGGCATAAGCAGCTGCAAAAGTTGCCCTGGTGCACCTCTCGGAAAGCCAAGCTGCTACTTGGGAAGGAAAGGGAGATGGGAGAGCCAGCTATTGACAGAGGGTAGCACCTGCTCTGAAGGGAACACGTGCCCTGCAGCAAGGCATTGGGAAAAGCAGCTGCAACATCAAATATCAGGGTTATGCTGTGAGCAAGTGCGAGAGGTTGCATTTAGCTGCCTGGGCAGCATCTGTCCTTTGAACAGCCCTTCCCCACCTAAAGTGAGCCTAAGGAAACTACCTGGAAAGTAAGGTATATTAGGGTCCCATTAGGGCCACAATGAAAAGCCTTCAAAATCTCCTGCATATAATAAATCGTATACGTTGTTGCCACTCTTCCTTCCTCTGTCCCATCCAATTAAATAAACATGCATGGTTGTAGATGGGTTAAAAGTTAAATTGCATCTCTAGTGTTAAAGCATTCACATAAGAGATCTTAAATCAACTCTGATTACTGAACAGTTACACTGACAAGAACAGTGAACAAGGAGTACCTTGTTAAGCACAGAGTATATGAGAAAAGTGCTCAGGGAGAAGCTGAACATGCTGACAAAAGTTAAGATTACTCAATATTTTTCCAGCTAAAAGCTAATGAAAATTAAGGTGTGCCAAAATTCGATCAGTTCACATCATTTGATTGTGTCACATTCAGTTTAATCTTTTCCTCTATAATCCACATGTAAGGCTTTTGCCATTTAACCAAACAAACCCCAGAAAACCTGCATGATGCTTAAATCAAAACCAGGGACTGATCATTTTGAATTTGTGTTTTTCTATTCTGTGCCAAAGAACCACTGGGGGTGGGGTGGGGGTGGGGCAGGGGGGAGCTATGCTACAGAAACACCTCAAACTAAAGCTTTCTTTTCCCTTTTCGAATATTTGGACTGTGTAATTTGCCCCAAATTTAAGCTGTTCCTTGCATGCTTCAAGAAATCATTTTATAGGCTGAGAAAAAGTCCTCTACAATTAATGCATTTGACTACTACAGGCAAAACAGAGATCAAAAAACAGAGCAGTAGGGATTATGCTACACTGCTCAAGTGCTTCCTACTGCTCAGAGTATCTGAACAGTATGGAAGCAAATAAAAAAATTAAAAAAAAAAAGTCATCCAATTTGAAGAAAAGAGGGCAACAGTGACTAATACCAGGACAGGCTGACAGAAGAAGAATTCAGCCTCTAGAATACGAGCCCAAGAATTGCCTGGAAGCCTATCCAAAATTACTAAGTTCCAAAAGTCATGTCAATGACACCTACTGTCCTTCTGTGAACTTCCTTCTGCTCTACTTCATACACTGAGCAATGAGCAACAACAAAATACTCCGTAAACAAGCAATTCCCCATGCCCATGGAGTGAACCTATACCTTCCAAACCTAACGGCCAAAGTAACATCCATATATGATGTTACGTAACTTAATGACAATGTCCACCAGCATTTGTTTTACTCTTTCCAAAAAGTTCATATTGATCTTTATTTTTTTATTATTATTTTTGCATTATTTTTTTTTTGCAAACGTAGTTGAGTTGCAAAATAAGAAAATGTAGCTTGTCTGTTCATGTCATCTATTGGCTTAACTCTAGCTATATCATACACAAGAGCTGCCTTACTAGTCTTTCTGTTATTTCAGCAAGATGCATAACCTAGGTAAATTTACTTTGCCACTCTCCCTTTCCACAATTAGTAGTCCTCTCCTACAAAAACACCCTATAGCAAGAGTTGACTGTTTAGACTATACTTTCGTTCAATTCCCATCCTTGGATTGCCAAGGTTGTTAATTTCTAACAAGACTGGTAGTGTTCTTCCTTTGCTGAGCTGACAGCCAGGGATTGGATGTAGGCCCAGACTCCCAAAGTCATTTAAACACCTCCCATCATCCTAGTGAAAAGGACCTAAAACTTGCTCGAGAATTTAGCCCCCATGTTCAGGCAGGAATTTATGAAACTGAAAATAAGCAGCTTTTACTCACTTCTGGTTGAAATCCAAATTTTTAATTGCAGCCTAATGATAGCTCATCCTAACATGACATCTGACCAAAAAAAAAAGTTTACCTCCATTCTACTGTGCCAGAAATAAGAAGTGTGTCTTCCTAAAAATATGGAAAGTTATTACACCAGGCTCAGCTGTTGATTACTGCTTCTCAGAACTTTTTGTCTAAGTTGCAATCTATTCAGAAGATCCTGAGATCTATTTCTTTCTGTATGGAGTGCTGAATTCCATATTACATGATTCTCTGGAAATTCCTACAATACTCAAAGCAGTACTCAAACACACATCCCAGGTTCTAGAAGTTTGGACACTTATTTGAGAAGTGCTAAGGTTGTGTTGAATACTGCCATCTGTCAAAACAATTTTGTTGCTTGACCACAATAACTCGGTACTCTGCTACCCTTTATTTTCCTCCATTGTGTTTTATAATTTTTCTGCTCAAATACAAATTTGCACTACTTGAAACAGAAGGAATGATTTATGTCTATGATTTATGTATTCTACCTTAACATAGAGGAAAAGAGTCAACATGTAGTGCTGTGTCAGTGCTGTTCTTACCATACAGTTCATGGCAAAGTGATTGTGCTGTGTCTGAAGCTCCATTGCGTGGGGGTGACTGGTTCCGATCTCTGTGTAGCTGTTC
This sequence comes from Falco naumanni, assembly GCF_017639655.2. Classification (NCBI taxonomy): domain Eukaryota; kingdom Metazoa; phylum Chordata; class Aves; order Falconiformes; family Falconidae; genus Falco; species Falco naumanni. Next base: position 109,949,630 of record NC_054056.1, on the reverse strand, counting down.
AGAAACAGACCTTTGTTGTGTGTGATCCAGTCAAACATCTACAAGAAAAAATTAGGGAGGAAAAAAAAAATCACTAGTTTTTTACAGCACAAATCACAGACAAGTAATGTGAGAAATCTGTGAATACAAGACAGAAAGAGTCTTAAGGCCATGTACATTTTAACTAAATCACAGCTGAAATCAGACTTTTTGGACCAAACAGCCTAGGCTGTTAAATCTTTACTATAGGGGTTTATCTCAAAAAGTTACAATAACATCATAATCCTAGAGTCATAAACTTCATTACTACAAAGAAGTCATAGTAAACTAACAGGCTTGGAGCACAGCTTATACGTTTTCCAGTGTCAGCATTTCATGTCGTCAGCAGCTTAGTAATTTAGAATGAAAATGGCAACTCATGGAAATCAAATATAAATTCATTCTTGCTGATCAAGTACTTCAGCAGCAAGTTTAATATTTTTAGTTCAGAACTTTACAGCAGATTTGAAAACAACTTTTCTGTTACTAAACAAATTTTTAAAACTATATATGAGCACAGATTTATACAATACATTCTTCCAGACAAGTTTAAGGATAAAGTTTAAATATGTTTGTTTAAAAAAGAAAAAAAAAGAATTTAACACTCAAACAAATTATACAACACCCATGAATGGAGGTACATAGGTATGTTAACAGTGGCACTGGAAGACAGTTTTCAAAGACTAAGCAGCACAGCAAAAGGCTAAGTTTATCCCCCACCTCCTACCCTCCAGCAACTGTCTTTAAAAGATTTAAAGATCTTTAAAAATATGCTGGCTAACAGAGCAATATTATTAAATCCATTATTCCACCCAGGTACATGACAAATCATATTGTAAGTTGACCATAGTGTGGAAAGGACTGTAAACAAAAGAAAAAAGTTTTAAGAGCTTAGACAACTAAGGCAGCTGATCACAAATTCCTAAAATTTTCAGTTTCTTATCTTGACTATAGTGAAGATGTGTTAAAACACTATTCAAAATAAACACTGGTCCTGCTTGTGACCACCTTTCTCTAGGTAGTTTGTCTTTGCTACAGGGCAATTCTAACCAGATTCTCTCCCACCTCACCCCTTTTTTGCCTTCTCTTCTGAACCAGCTCAGATTGCTTGTGCAAAGAGTTGCGCAAGTACTCCAAAATGAACATGTTCATTTCTCCCCATCCAATACCCTTTATTTTCCCAACAAAGATCAAGCCCTTTCTCATACCTAAATAAATCACACAGACATACATATGTATGTCTATATATATACACACATATACATAAGGAAGCCCTGAGCTATGGAATCTAATTTGACACAAGCAGTGAAATAAAGGCTGCAAGTAGATTAAGGCAAGGGCGGCTTCAATCCAAAAGTGAGTTGGGATACTACACAAACCTTCTTTTTAATCTTTTTCTGCTGGCTGGTAAGTCCCAAGTATGCTAGCTGCTGTAAACCCCCTTTTGAGGTGCCTAACGTTTCTTTGTATTTCGAAAGAAAGATACATTAATTTAATATAGAGTTACTCTTGCAATTGGGAACGTAGAAAACACAGGTAGAGTTTATGCAACCACATGGCAGGACAGAGATCAATCCCACAGTATTTCACAAGGAGTTTCCTAAAGCCTAAGTTCTGTGAGCAACTTTTAGATGAGCTGAATACCATACGAGCACCATCAAAATATATTTTATATAAAGAATAATTAATGCTGTAATTAAGTGGCCGAAAGGTTGCTAAAAAGCATTTTGGGCCTGAAAGAGCAATACTAGACCAACGGTTTGTTATTTTCTAAATAATTCTGTAAGTCTAAATGCACTTGACCAGATTTTTTCCAACTCTTTACATGCCCCTACTATTTTCAGTTACACCAATTCTGTAAACACTTTAAATGGTACTTTTAAAAAAGTATTTCTTTTCTAAACACTTCAGAAAACATCAAGAGTAAAGAAAGTCCCTGAGCTGAAATGATGAGGGTAAGGGTAAGTACAGGGGAAGAAAACAGAGGAAGGAGGAGGAAGTAGCAGTGGTATACATATTTGCTCTGCTTTTACTCTTCCCTATGCATCTGCTTATGATCACTGCTGCAGAGCGGGATACTGCTTTAATACAGACCTTTGGTCTCATCCAGTTCAAGCATTCTTCCATGAAATATTTTTAGAAGCCAGCCAAAGACCATACTTACCACTTGACTGCACAGTCTAGTTCCCGGAGAAAAATTCCCCACCCTTTCTTAAAGCTATTTGTTCCATGGTAACAAGCTAATAACAAGTGATTGCAAAACCATTCTATATGAAAATAGATCTTATTTGAGCTCATCTAAAAGTGATTTGCTTGCCACATTTCCTCTTCAAATTCCATGACAATCAAGAGCTTTCTTATTTGAAGGGACTGGTTAGTTTGAAATGTTCTGAGATCACCCAGTCCCCTTTAATGACATATGCACTGTCAAAAGAGATACATCAGTTTTTAGCCTGGGACTTTAAATACTGCATCAATGAAGCAGTTCCCCATGTCAGACTCTTCAGACTTTGTTGACTGCCTGTCACTCAAATCCCAAGGGTCGCTCCAAAGGAGACTGACGTAGCCCTTATACATCTGTATTTATAGTGTACAGCACTCTTCTTCACTTGATGGATACAAAAGCTTCTGTCTAGAATAAAAACTTACCAAAGCAAAAGTCACTACCACTTAATTTTCTTCGGTGACAGCTACCTGTGTTCTTTACAACACAGAGCTACTACTCCATCCCTTTTACTCCAGAAGACTGTCATTCTCAATGAAGAAATCCTTCATTTCTCATTAAAAGTTTAGTGATCAACTATAAAGACAAAAATTACTATTTGCAGTTACCCTTGGTACTTCTTTCAAGTTTGTCAAGCAGTGCCCATTTATACTGCCCTCCCCCAACCCCATACCTTCTCAGCATCCTGCTCAAACAGCCTGAGCTGAAAACATTGGTCCAATTTCAATTTCCGTACATGCCACATCTGATGCAGATGCTGCCGTGTTGAGTGCAGCCTGTCCAGCATGGTGGATACTTTGGGTAAAAGGTTCTGTAAGTCTGCATTCCCTGACCCAGAGTTCTTTTTGGGAAAGCTGTCACTGCTCTGTATCCGCTGGAGCAGCTTTTGTCCTTCCACATCAAGGTCCTCGATAGGGGCCTTAATGACTTTCTTTTTTAATTGTGAATGCTCCTCTATCATATTACGAGCACCTTCCAGGTCCTGAGGCATTTCCTTTTTTGACAATATATCTTGCAGTTCCTCCAGTCTGGACAGCATATGGGTTGCATTGCTAATGTAGTCCTCAAAGGCAACTCTGATTTCTATCCACTCCTCATGGTTGTACTCCAAACAGCCATCAAATTCTGGGGTTAGCTGAGAAGGATCAACTACTTTGGTAAGGCCTTCCAGAGACACCATATTTGTCTAAAAGACAAAAATTAAAATTAAAAAATGCTGTTAGTAAAATGAGTTTGAAGTTTTCTTTCAAGTTTTTGTTTTTCTCTTTCTAAGAGTTGATAATTTTGTTCGTGAAGTCCATGTGACTTAACTTTTCTCACACACTTTTCAAATATCAATTCTGATCTGTCTCCCTGTCTTGCAGGTATTTCCCCAAATAAGAAAAAACTTTATTTCCTCCCTGCTTCACTAACCTTAAGGAGAAAACAGCAACCACTCCTTTGACTACTGTTTTGATTAAGTTTTGACTTTGAGTCTTGTAAAGCAGCAAGAGGGTAACAGCAAGGTTCGGTTGGCTGCTTTCCTCTGAATGCTGGTGATACCACAGTTACTACAATGCAGACGAAGACAACAAACAGACGAAATCTAATTTCTTACCACTGGGGGTAAACCCCTAATTCCAGCTTTCTCACGCTCAGAAAAAAAAAAAATAGAATGGCAATATACACAACTATCTAGCCAAAGTACACTAAAAAACCCACACTCCCTCTAACACCACAGGCCTTATGTACCCCTCCTCTCATCTAGAACGTAATTTATCTGAGAGTTTTCAAGGTGCTGATCAGTGGTGAGGACACGTAAAACCATGAAATACATGTAAATTAGTATCCCATAGGGAAATTACCTCAAACTCAAACTTGGAGCTGCCAAAGTTAGTCCTCTGTTTCTGCCAGAAATTGTCTGGCTTGATTATCAGTGCAACATGAATACAACATGGAAAGGATTCCTGTAAAATCTTCAGCAGAGGTTTTATGGAGTCCCATTTTGACCCACGCATATCTACAATGACCGTGAATCCTCGTTTACATACTTCCTCACTGCAGAAGAAAGAAGAAAAGGTTATCAAGCAAGTGTTACAACTTCAAACACAGCACTCTGCTGCACCACACTGCCTAACGAACGTGGCCTCCTCAGCTAAGTGTAACACCCTAGGGCAGGGGTCCTCAAACTACGGCCTGCCGGATACGGCCCCCCAGGGTCCTCAATCCGCCCCCCAGTATTTACAGACCCCCACCACCACAACCACCCCCAGCCGGGGGTTGGGGGGGCGGGGAGGGGGGAACCAAGCAGCCGCAGATGACTGCCTGCCACTTCATCCGCACGCCAGCCCCCTGGTTAAAAAGTTTGAGGACCCCTACCCTAGGGTCTCACTATTGACTAGCTGACACATACAACTCATGAACCTCTCAGGAAGTTTCTCTCCCCCTTCCCTGCCAAAGTCCTTGTGGGTGATAGCTTTACACTTCTTGTTACTGATTTGATAATCTGTCTTTATCTCCTCTTTCATTTTCATCGTTTATATTCACGATGATTCATCTTTCAGTCTTGTTTCTCCTTCACCTTATACACACATTAAACACACCATTTACTGAAGCAGCAATATGCAATTCATTTACAATTGACTCTTCAGAACGCACCCACACTTTACTGATAACAATATTTATGCCTTTCTAATGACTGAGGGGATCCTTTAAAAGACAGAAGATGGCATACTGTTCTTACCTACCAGTTCTGCAACATTTGTAAACTGTCTCAGATTTAGTCCCATATTATCTGAGAGTTAAAGGCTCTGTAGAGGGAAAAACACCCTTTATTGACAGTTCCTTCTGCAACAGGATCAATTTGTGGATAGATAATGGATAGGAAAGCATTTTATGGATGTAAATAAAACCACATCAACCTGTTTCTACTAAATTTGAGCTCAGTTTTGCTGTCCAAAAGTTGACAGATCTTACATCCAAACTCCTTGATAACTCTTCTGATAATGACAGATTTAATTTCTTTTCATCAATACCTTTTGCACACTTAGTACTTGGCACTGATCAAATGCAGCAACTACCACCAACACCAGATACTTTGATTTTGTTCCAGCAGAAGTGGATACATGACCTTCTTAACACGGAAAGGGAAAGTATTTCAAAACCAATGCATCATAGCCAACGGGCTATCAAAAGGCACCAAATGTCCATTGTTTGAGTATGAGTCCCTTCCAGCGATGTGACTAACATAAATGCAATTCTGGAATTCTCGTGGAGAGGTTTTTACATGTGTCCAAGAAGGGAAGCTTCACTGGCATACTTTACACAGTCTCACTGGCAACACTATAAAAACATGAGTTATGACTGATACAGGACAGCAAAGGAGCTTTTGAAAGAAGTGATAATACAGGTTCTTTAGAAAAGAAATCTTTATAAAAGTTTAAAAAGTTCATTAAAGTTTTTTTTTTTAAAAAAAAAGCCAAAAAACCAAAACCCCAAAACCAAACAACCACCTAAAAAAGGAGTTTATCACAATAGATGCTGGCTGTCCCACCTGCCCATGGGAATGCCCAAAACTGCAATGTTAGCAGGAAATACATTAAAATTCACTAGCCTGGCATACTCGTAGGCTACAGCATATGATTTTCTGATCATGATGAAAATGTTTTCTAACAGCCTCACAGGATTAAAGCACAAAAGGGACTAGCGTTTTAAAGAGACACCCATTACTGAAAAGCTCATGCTATTACACGAGTGCTGCTCAGTCCATCCCTATCCTACCACAGAAACTGGGCATCACATGAGGAAGAGTGCTTGCCACTAATTCACAAGGCATACATCTACTAAGGTGTACAAAGCAGCCCCTCATCACGTGATACAATGCAGATGTGTTGTCCCATCATATGGCCCCATCATCTGACAAAAGATGAATCTCTTTTGGCCAAGGATCACAAATATTTCTCGAGGAGGCTTTAGTCAGCCAAGGTCACCTGTTTGGTAAACCTGAACTACACAATACCTGGTCCAGTCAGCACTGATGACAAGTTTCCCGATATTTTTAAATCAGATAAATTTTTTAATTAGTAAAACTGTGAGACTGAATCACCTTAAGTGTTTAGATCTCTTGCCAAACAACTGATACCTCTGAATCTTCACCTACATGGAGTAACAGTACTGCAGTAACTAACAGATCACATGTTTGGGGCTATTTGTACCAATTGGAACTTGGTAATTAGCAAGAGTTGCACGATCAATCCCTAAAACATGTCTCGTATGAAAACGAGTCCTGTATTTAACAAAGCTCCCTTAATTCTCAAAGCTTTGTGATGCTTACAAAGCTATAAAATCTGCACTAACTTAATTTTAAATCTATTGATGCTAAACTAGCATACATCTTTTACCAGAGAATCACTGTATTTTGCCAGATTATCTCTAGAAAACTCTTTTGGGCATATTTTGATGTACATTTATCTACTAACTTTTTCAGTTACTTGAAGCTCTAGAGGGCTAGAATTACATCTCAAACATTCAAATATGAAGTCAAATTATTTCAGAAGTAAAAGTCTCAAGCCTTCTCCCTGTTCTCCTTCCTTTACCTCCCGCAAATCCCCCGGTTAACTTTAAAAAAAAAAAAAAAAAAGTACTAAACACTCCTACACTTCAAAGTTAAATAAAGACTAGAATAACTGCGTTATCAACCAATGCTTTTAAGGAAGGCCATACACACTATCAACTACATGTCTTGAAGTTATTTTTATGAAAGCACATCTGTAAATCTGAAAGTGACATCTGATTACATCAGGTGCTGAGACAACTGCCTATAAATTAACACATTACAGACATATGGAAGATACTGCATTCAGGGATGTTGTCCAAGCGACTTCTTTCACCTGTAGTGACAACTTCTTCTTGATGTCATAGGCAAATGTATTCAAGCAGAGTCAGCATTATTCCAGTCTGCACCAAATGCAAGCAGATTCTGATATGGACCTCAAGTCAGGGTCTTACAATCATTTTTGTCCTCAATTCAGTTACTACTATGAATAAAGATCTATGTGAACAAACTTTTTTACATATATATAATATATACATATATTTATATATAAAAAGTTATGTATGTATGTCTATATAAACACACACACACACACAACTAGCACTGGATTTGACTCCTGCCGATTTATTTGAATAACACATTCTAATTCATATCTTAAATTGCTGATAATACAATGATATCAGTACTTTCACAGATCTCTTCACAGGTTTACCTGAGACCTGTACAAACAATTTTACATATACTTCTTGTGGTTATTCCTGTGCTATACCAGGACAGTATAACTTACCTAATACAAGTAACAGGACAGTTGTGCTGACCTCCCTCCACACCGGGTATATTTTGAATGATGACCAGCATGTTTCTAATTACATGCTTCAGGTCTCTTCCAAAAAGCAGTTTGAAAACACTAACTGAAAGAACTTGGTATAAATTCGCGCGTTTTCTTACCTTGTTCAGTCTTCTATCTTGTGGATATACTGCAACATAACCCATTTGTTTCATTTTATAGCTTCAGAGCTTACCAGACCATCACTTACCTAGGAATACAAGCTAGGTATGAAATTAGCCTTCTAAGGTCTTCTTGCCGTATTCTGTCATGATTACTACGAGCTGGAAACGTTAGAATGGGACCTCCACGCTTATCTCTGCCACCTGAAAAATTAAACATGTTAAAAGACCCCACACCTAACACCATTCTTGTTTGCAAAAACTAGTCTTCAGGATACTTTTTGAAAACTTAAGTCCTACATTGTTTCATGAATATCCACTTAAAAAAAGAAATTATTTCAAATTAAATGCCAACACTGTCATTTAGAGACCAGCTTAAAATTTAATTTTGGGAGTATCAATCAGCATATTGTCATAATTCCCTCAATAAGGAAGGAACTGTCAAAAAAAATGGAAACAAAGAATAACCATAGCATTACACTTAGAAATTACAGTCACATTGAAGTTTGACTGGCAGTGTGAGATCTCCAGCAACGGTGCTTTGTTAAGTGTTTAATTTTTGAATCAGCAATTGTACAGATTAAATTTACATATACAGTTATGCTACTTTATAGGCAAGTATTTAGAGGATACCCAGCATTAACTTCCATACTAGCACAGAGTTTAGGTATATAGTATTTCACACCCAATGCATATAGCAGATGAGTAGATGAATACTATTCAGGCATTTACTTTATATTTTTACCCTGTTCTGACATGCAGATTCTGAACTGTCAGTTTATAATTTTTCATCCTGTTAGCAACGCAGGAAATTCTGAATCCACTTAATACATAAGGCAAAAAATCTGCCTTTGAGTAGTTCCACTTAAGTGTATTCCTTATTCATTAGACTGCACTGACTTACCGTAGATGAACATTAAAATGCAATCTTACATCCAAACCCTTGCCGGTGACAACAAAATGTTGCAATTACTAAATGCTAAATTCAAGGCAGTAGTTGTCTTTATTAACACTTGTATAATAGCACACACATTTTTACAAGCTAAATTTCACATATATGTTCTCAACCACAGATGTGTGGACTGTTACATCCTGTCCCATGGAAATGCAGAAAAACACTATCCTCTGTCCTGAACGATTTCTCATTGCAAATCAGCTCCTCACTGCAAATCCATGCTACTAAAGAGTAGTTAGTTTTTGGTTTGGTTTTGTTGTTGTTTTTTTTTTTAATCACTTACAAAGGAAGGCCAAAAGCAAAGGAATAAAAGTAGTCACTCAAAATTTCATCGCTAGCCTCCCCAGAGTCTGGCTGTGCTTGCCAAACACTAGCCTAGCTGTCGAGGTATCCAGGGATTGTCTGCGCTGGGTATGTTCCCCATGAGGCACCAAATGAAACTCAGAAGAGGCAAAAGCAGTTTTGAATTTCTGTCAAGCTGTTATGCCAGAAACCTAAACTTGAAAGGAAATGCATGTTCTTATCTTCCATGACCCTCTTAAGTGGGACATGAGATTAAAACCAACTAAGTTGCCTCTCCCCGTTAGAATGAGACAAGTCTGACCTTGACCACATTGACCCACTTGCCAAGAGCAGAGCTTTGAGGATTTTTACATAGCAAGTGACAGGTTAAAAGCTAGACAGAAGACACAAAAGAGAGGAAAGATAAACGACCAAGAATCTAACAGCCCAGGCCTCCCCTCACCTCCAGAGCAATTGCTGGCCTCCAAAGCTACCAAATTTAGCCGAAAGCCTGTCACAGTTGCTAACACTCTCCTCAGGGCACTGCAGGCCATCAACTGCAGGCCTCAAAAACTTACATTTCAACTGGTAAACACTACTGACTCCAACCCCACAAAAAACGTGCTGGATTGCTCAGGGGGGGGGGATTTTTCTTTAAAAAAGCAGCAGCTAGCAGCGAAGAACATGCACTGAATTGTCTTTATTACTCTCTAAACATTTTGAACAAACGCCTTGTTCCAGAAAGTCACCTCAGATCAGGCCTCTAGGCCTTTCCCACGCAGTAACCCCTATCGTGACATGGCAGAGGAAAGAAATCCATGCTATGTAAGCCATTTTGGATGCCACTTCAGTTGGCTTCTAGCTCCACATACACCACAGAGAAAAACCATTTTTTAAGTAAGGTGCTTAAATTTCTGGTAAGTCATATCCTGATTTTTTTATATGTTGAGACAAAAATCTGTCATGCAAATTTCAGGTGTAGATGAGTAATGAAGATATTAATACAGCCTGGATTTTTGGTGAAAAGAATTTCACTATCCAGTCTTAAAACCAGGCACCAAAATTGCAAATATTAAGCAAAAACGTCCCCAAGACTCAGGTTTTTTTCATCAGCTATATTGAAAGCTTTCTTAGGCCTTTTTCAATAAATAACTCATTTCCTTTGTTCCTGATGCTCCTGTGTGATACACAAGCAGGAATGTTAAAAGAAACAATGTATGAGGCATCAGGTGGGAATTTCCTGCCTCACAATACTGTTTAACCAACTCAACCCCTTATTTGTCTTGGTTCAAGAAAACATATTAAGCTACTACTTTCATGGGTGAGACTTCCATTTTTACCCCTTTCCTTTTATATAAAACCCCCAGAGTACTGAGAAATTCTCTGTTTATGCCAAGATGTGTCATATGAGTAGCTGATCAACTCACGAGTCACCCAACATGAATCACTTCTGTCTAGTGCACATCAATAACAGCAGTCTTGTTGATGGCCTCCAAATGGCACGGAAATCAACAGGCTGAGTAGTTCAGTTTTTTTTTCAAGAAATGCCTTTTTACCTGGTTTCGAAGTACTTGGGTAAAGCTAAACAGTGGGGTTTTGTGGCATGTTTGAAACGCAGGACGTTATCAAGTGCTGTTTCCTCATATGAAGCCAAGATAACTGCACCTTCTAGGAGAACGCTCTCCTGGTGTAAGTATGTGTAGGGATGTTAGAGTATCGGTACTTCAACAGACTTCAATTTAAACTTAGCAAAACAATTGCATCCAAGACTCCATTTCTGCTTCATGGTTGCAGCTCTAGGAGGCTTTTCTATTTTAGGTGGTAAGATACCCAATACTCAAGCAGATTATTTCCCAGTTCAGTGAAAATCAGTCCAAGGAAGCTTCTCCTCTTCCTCCTGCACCCACTCCCCACCCTCCCCTTTTTTTTTATTGTTGTTGGCAATTTTAGAAAAACAACACAAGATTCACAGGGGAGCTGTACCCAAGCATTTGCATTCTACACACCAAGTTAATTTTGTTGCTTTGACCAATACAAGATAAAGCAGTCCAGTCTGTCAAACTGGTTTCATGAAGGACAAGTATTTCCAACACAGAATTTATTCCAGAATCAGTATGTACAGATACCAGAATTCAAGCTAGCTTGTTGAGCTTTGGGACTTTGCAGTTACCAACCTACATACAGCAAGATGTACTTCACAATACTTCACAGAAGTATTTGTTCTTCTGTACTTCACTGCCTCCTGCCCTAGCAAGAATATGCCTGCCTCAAGACATTTCAGAACTGAATTCTCAGAGACTACATCTTTCCTTCTCACTCCAGCTGCCATCCAATCATTAATTTTACCTTTCTTTAACAGTTTGAGCATCACAGCTACGCTAACAAATTTTAAGATATGCAAGGAACACACAGATTTTAAACAATTCCATATGATTTATCTGTTCCACAGTCCTCATTCGCACAAAATCTATTATTTTTTTTAAATTATCCTGGCTGGTTCTGCACATGACAGAGGCAAGGAGAAAGAATTCTCTTTCACCTAAATACATCTTCAGATATGCTAAATTATGAAAAATCCACTCATTTTTTTCACTTAAACAGCCCCTTCCCCCCCATCATTAACAGCTCAATAAAGGGGACTAAACTGGATTGTGAAGATGGAGGAGAAAGCAAAAGTGAATCACATCAGATCCACTGTGATTTCTGGCAGAGGGAAAGCAACTACTGAAAGAGTTTTTTCCAAAGTGATGAAGCACTCAGTGCAAAGAAACAGAAGTTACGTTGACTAGATCCATTAAATAACTATATCCACTGGAAACCCAATGAAAGGAATAGATGAAAAGCAATGACTGAAACAAAGCAATATAGAATTACAGGCTAACACAGACCAAAGAGGTACCTGTTGGAGAAAATGGAAACTCATATATACAGTTTAACCATAACATAGTACACTTGGAGTAAAAGCAGTGCCTCTGTGGGAGACATCTGTTACCAAGAGCTTTAACTTGATTAAAAAAAAACAGTATTTCCGACTGGATCAAAACAGACCCCAAGAATGGCTTAGGAGACACCTATGGTGGAAACAGTCATTGCTCCTTGTCTTCTTGATGTAGCTCCTTGTGTAAAGGGAGCGCCTCCATCCTCTTTATAGCTGCCCTTTAAGTACTAGAATACTGTGATAAGGTACTCCCTTGAGCTTTCTCTTCTCCAGGAAGAAAAGACTTCCTTCAGCCTTTCCTCATCGGGCAGGTTCTTCAGCCCTTTGACCATCTTGGTGGCCCCTCCTGTGGACCCACTTCCAGTCTGCTTGCATTTTTCTTTAATTGCAGGGACCAGAACTGGACACAGTACTCCAGGTGCAGCCTGAAAAGCACCGAGTCGATCAGGATGATCACATCTCCATCTCTGCCAGTAATGCCCCTGTGGATGCAGCCCAGGATCTGATTTGCCTTTGCTGCTGCAGCAGCACACCGCTGACTTTTGTTGAGCTTTTTGTGCACCAGGACCCCCAGGCCCCTTTCAGCAAGGCAGCTCCTCAGCCACACAGACCCTAGGCTATACTGGGCCCCTTGGTTATTCTGACCCAGGTGGAGGACTCTGCACTTGTCTCTGTCAAACTTCATACTGTTTTTGCTAGCCCACTCTTCCAGCCTGTCCAGATCTCTCCACAAGATGGCTTACCCTTTTATGTCCATCTCATAATAACATGGTCTCAAGAACTGCTTAAGTCAGCATTGTGGAAAAATCAGTGTCTTCAGCATTCTAAGAACACAAAGATGAATATACTGCATTACAGCCCATACTTACTCATTTAGTTTGGAAATGAAAGGTCTCAGCACAGAAAAGCAGAGGAAAGACTGGGGAAGTAAACTGAGGATCTCAAACACTGCACTTTTTTTTTTTTAGACTGTTACTTGTGTAACCTTCCTGCTCTATAACAAAGAACCACCTCTTAGCACTGTTGACTATCATACTTGATTTTTACTTAAGAAGGTATCTGACAACCAACAGTGAACCTGTTCCAGCAACTCCACCAGAACTCCAACAGAAATGAGAGAACAAAGTAGAAAAATTATAATTATGCTTGTGGATGCCTTAGGCTTAGTAGGACCATTACGAGTTTTTAGTAGAGATGACTGAGAGGTATCTTTAGATAGAGTTTTAGTAGAGATATCCCAACTAAGGTCTGTAGAAGTAGGACAAACTTAACAAGTTATAGTACTTACAAATATTAAAAGTACTTGAGCAAAAGTTGTACTTTTGAAGAAAAAAAAAGAAGGTACATTGAAAGTCTCAATAAATCAGTAATCCAACAGTCTGTCTTACTTTTGTGTTCTCAGGTATAAAGCTTGACAGTTCTAGTTCCACAATGGTTAAGGCCTAGCAGTGGTGGTAGTTTTGTGAGGGTTTTTTTTGTTTGTTTTGTTTTGTGTGGTTGTTTGGGTTTTTGTAAATCACTTGCACTACTAATGCATCTAATTTCATTTGAGTTCCATTTGCAATGGAAATGTGAAACTACCGACTTCGGCAGATCAGTTCTGGCCAGTCTTGCTGCCCACAGCTATCTGCTCCATTCTTCTGTCAGAAGATGCTACCTTCACACTGGAAAGCTGGCAACCACTTCCGCCTGCCTGCACCTCATCTGCTCTGGTTCATAAGCCATCACCTCCCCTTAAATTTATCTTCAGCTTTCACTTGGCCCACTTCACTTTCACCGAATTAATGCCTTTTGAGAATGCCATATACTTTACATATTAACATTAGAGAATACCTATCATCTTTCAGATCCCTTCTAAAGGGTCTAAATTAAGTTCTGGACAACTGGAAATTCAGAGGTTTTGGAATGGAAACTGACTAAATTTTCATGAAATGCCACAAAGGAAGGTCCAAAAAAGAGTAACAAGGGATTAAAATACTGTGCTTAACCCCCTTTTCTCCTCCTCTTTCCCTCTGAAAATACAGTTTTCAGCAAGCCTTCATCAGCACTACAGTTCATAAGCAGAAGAACGGGAGTTCCCACACTATCAGGGAAATTAGCTCTGGGAAGTCCGTTATATCATTTATTACAGTAGCTATTACCTTTTAAAGAAACCATCTTTTTTGCTTTACACCTCTACCTGATTCAGCAGAATGGAGAGGATTAAGTACTGTAAACTACACACTATTTGCAAGCATCAGCATCCGTGCACAGCAAATCTCTAGAGTGCAGTTTCAGGGAACATTTTGTATGTTTTAATATTTACAGATAAGAGCTTTATTTTTGGTGTTTGAGACAAATTATTTACCAAAAAAAACCCCAACCCTTTTAAGTACAAGACTGTCCTCCAAATCATTGGACACTAAAATAAGATTATGGCAAAGAGACTAATGTTTAATCCAAACAGATCTGGAAGTACTTACTTCAGAAAGTCACACCAAAATGCAGTTCACAAGAATAAGCACCTCAGCCACCATTCCATCAAGTTACTTACCAAGTTATAGAATATGTTATGCTAGTCATTCATCTAAACCCCACTCTTAAATCCTCTGCTACCCCTCGTTAAGTAATCAACCAACTTCAAGGTATACGGTGGAGACAGCTAAAATTAGGTGCGAACTCATTTCACCATGAATGGATATTAAGTGTGCTTCAAAAGATACGCACTGAAATTTCACCTCTGCAACAGAGCTGTTTCTCCAGTGCTTCAGATGGGCCAGTAACAAAGCCATCTCTTTAGAACTCTCCAGCAGAAGAACCAGAAATAAGAGAAGGAATAGGACTATGGATTGTTCTAAATAATGCTGTTGGATATGCAGGGGGGAGGGGACATGACCAGGATGACAACAAGCAGTGTGTTCCACATTCACGTATCTTCTTTATTACAGATCTTTTCACAATGCTTACGTTATGTTTGGGATATCCAGCTGGAATAGGTGCTACCCTAGATTTTCGTGACTTTTGTAATGATATTCTAAGTATTTAAAATACTATTTCACATGTAACTAACACCACAGTTACACATTCCACAACAGAAGAAAATAACCGTACCTGAAAGGTATGCAACTTTTTCCTTTAAAATTGGCAATACTTCCATAGCCTTCATTTCATCATTTTTGCGAAACCCTAAAAGAAGGAAAAGACAAGATAATTAGTCCAAAATTCAGACAAGCTCAGCTTCTACATTTAATGAATGTAATTATATATAAACATTTACCTTCAGAATACAATCCGAAAGTTACGATGACAGGAATTAAGGTAATTTTATAGTAAAAGGTTGCAAAAATTAAACTAAACTTTTAACATGTATTAATTAATCAGTCATCGCTTTGACTAGCTTAACACAAATAGCATAGTCTGTTGGCAAGCCTCAGTAGAAAACAGGATATTGGAAGCACCCTTTTTCATCAGTAAATAAAAACTATCAGTTAGAGCCTGTTGCTTTTTGGCATTCCAAATGCCAATTTCACCTTTTGTTCCAGTAGAAAGAAGTAGTATCAAGCTAATAAGAGTAGGTACCTTTAGAACAATTACCAGTCAAAAAAACACCCCAACACAACTAAAAAACCCCAAGAAATTCCCAAATCCCAAAAAAACAACACACACAAAGACCCACCAAAAAACCCCAACACTATTTACATGCAACTTCCCTTACGTCACTTCTGAAAGAAGAACTGGGAGATAAACTCTCAACTTTGCCTCTTCTGCTGCCTAACAGGTGCGGTATTTTTTTAGGAGAGCACGTTATCAACTCTATACACCCATGAAGTCTGAAATGGTCCCCAAGGTGAGCGATTATGGTCAATGTTATAAAGCAGCACATCACCAGCTTGTCCCTCCTCTCTACTCTCATTACATTTCTGGGGCCAGATTCTAAACTTCTCCCTTCTTTAGTAAGGGACATTTAGGAAGCATTTTTTTATTACCTTACATTCCATGTTGACTTGTAGAATACAGAACTGTTCATCTTATAAAAATTAGGTGGCTTTGTACCCACGTTTCAACTGTCTGTACGATCCTTCCCAGCCACCTTGGATTCACGTGCTTTTTCAAAAATCTCATTTCTGAAGAAAGTACCTCTTCTGAGGAAGAGCTTCTCTAACACTGCAGAAGCCCAGAGGTGCCGTTAATTAAGACAGCTCAAATAGCCTGCTACAACACAGTAGTTGTGTTCCTTAAAAGCAAGAGTGAGCTATTTAGAAGGTAAACTAAGCTTAATTATTTATAATTTTAGGGAAATCTTACAAGAGCAAGCTCTGGTGTATGTAGCAGTCTTTTCTAAAATACATTTTTGTTCCTCTGTGTGTAAGGGCCACAATCCCTCTAGAGATGGCAGCAGAAGCTGTCATTGATGCTCAGGAGGGAGGCCACCATTTCTCTTCCTCCTCAAAAACATCCAAATGTTCCATATCCTTTGGTGTCAGGCTCTGCGCTTTAACAAAAGAACTGCGCACTTTAGAGCTAAAACTTGAAGGTACCTTACTGGTGTCATCAAGCAACACAAGATTTGTAAATAAGGGCATCATATATGTAAATTACATCACAAGTTTTCTATTCTAGCCAGCAATACCGAGACTCCTGTGCCACTAGAGTATCTAGTTATGTGCAGTGCACTAGGCTTCAAAACAGCACCAGGACACACCAAACAGAACACCCAAAGGACAAAGATGGCCAGGTGTTTACATGTTATGAGCTATGAGGAAGGAGTAAACTGAGTGACACTGTTTAGTCTGAAGAACTGAGGGGAGACATGGTAGCAGTCCTCAAAACAAAGGCTAGTGATGGCAAAAGTAAATTGGCCGGAATTGCAGCGAGAGGTTTGCTTTAAATGGAAGGAAGTTTTGTAAAGGAAAGAACTGTGCAGCAGCACACGGGACTGCCTGTGGAAAACCATGGAATATCCATGATTGGGGATTTTTAAAAAATGCATTTAGACAAATGTCTGTCAGCAATAGGTCCCTCCAGTTCACTGTAACTGTTCAACCCAGGCATTGTCTCAGTACTCCAGATCACAAACAAAAGAAAACTAAACACATCCTCTTCCAGCCATTGGCTAGTTCCTTGTTTTTCTGTGAACACCACAAACCAAAAACAAATCCAAAATTCAATACACATTCTCAGAAAAGCTAGACCAGGAAAACTGGTTCCTTGGGTAAGCATGCTGCATGGAGGGTTTCTACATCATGGACAGTATTTTGCAATTACAGAGCAACTCCAGACCAACAAAACAGCAGAGGAACACAGTTATTTCTTTCTCAGAAGTCTAAGGGGTCTAAGACAGCTCCAAAGGAACCTCTTGTATTATTCCCTCCTCCAGAATATTGGCTATGGGTTATCAACCTTCTCCTTAAACTGCCCACAGTTTTGTTCCTATTAAGTTTTCATTCAGTACGGACTAAAGCTTTAAACATGGCTTCAAGAAAAACTTTGGGCTTAAATAACTCATCTAAAAAGACAGCAGATACCTTTACCACCTTGAAATATTTGGACTTCAGTTGACTACTAAGGCATACAGGCACACTTCCAGAATTAATTTTTTTTTTTTTAAACATGCTTTCAGCTACCCACCATAAGATTTAACACTGATTTAGCATGCTCAGCTTTCCCATCAGCAATGGTGATTCCTTTTCTTTACAGTAAATTTAGAGGTAGAAAACACTTTCTCCTCGCCTAAAAAGCATGCAGAAACTAGTGCTGTACTTTGCTGCCTATCTTAGCTCAAAATTACCCAAGACACTGATGTTACCACAACTTGCTTGCTCAGATTTCTAAGCTCTTAAACTACTTCACCTCATATGATGCGCAGTAGCTGCACATTTTACTTCGCCTGTGGCATGTAAGACGTGAGAAACACTTAGCTAACATTTCTTTGACTATTAAGGGGCTGCTCAAGGTAAACACCCTAGCAAATACGTTAGTACTTGGCTCATGCTCTGGATCTGCATATCCTTAAGGCTGACTGCCTTGGATTATCATACTCCTGCTGCTCTGAACAGCCTATTTTTATTCCAGTTCTGCAGTGTTAAAGCTTAACTGAAAAGACTGCGGGGATTACAATTGACGAAAGAATGCTGGGGAGCAAAGAGGGTGAATACAGCCAGAAAGTATCATATTTTTTATCTCCAACAGAGCAATAATAAAACAAAAAAACAGCAAAATAAACAGGTCTTAAGGGCTCGGGGTGGGTCCTCCACCCCACCCCCCCTTTTTAAAGCCTCTACGCCACAAAGCATTGGCGATTATGAGGATTTAATTTAAAAAAAAAAAAAAATTAAAAGGCATTTACCGCACTCCAATGAAATGCCATAAATCTCTGCACCAATCTCTCCCTACACAGCTCAGCAACCTCCGCGCCAGCCGGCTGCATCACATGTTCCTGGAGGTGATGTCATCCCTCCCGGCCGGCCGGCTGCAGCTCCCGCTGCCGTGGTGCAGTGCCCGCAGCCCCGTCAGCCGCCCGCAGCCCACCGCAGCGGCCACGGAGCGAGCGGCCGTGTGGCCAGCAGGCCCGCTGCCGGCGTGGCGAGCTCAATGGCAGAGCTCAATGCGCACAGCAGCTAGGCAAGCGTGACAAATTCGAACGGGGTTTCATTCCCACAGCACACGCTCCTCTTTTGAAAAGCATGTTGTATATGCACATACGGCACATACTTACGCTGTTAACTTTCACTATTCCAGTTCACCTAATACAGTATTTTTTAATTTAAAATGGGGGGGATAACAATAAACCCTACGCTAGTATCTTTTAAAGACAATTTTAGGCTGAAACAGGAAAGCCACCCTTGATATTTTCAATACCTATTAAAGAAATACTCATTTTACCGTTTCAGTTTTAATAGGTAGCACATGCCCTTCTGTTGTCTCATATATCATACAGACACTTTTCCCTAACTACCAGCCAAGAGGGAAAAAACTCAAATTATGCTAGTTAATATTCAACTTCAGTAGATTAAGTAACACACTATTCTATTACCCCCCATTAAGCTTTCAGAATTACACAATCCTGAGTTATATCCAGCCTTCTACTAGAACAGAGCCTGTTATTACAGAGCAGTCATTGAAATATTATATCACACAAGTAAGGATCTTTAAAACATGCAAACAAGAAAGGAGCAAAAGGAAGTCACCTACGCTTTCTATACTGATGTATACACTGGAAAACAAAGAAGTCTTTCCCATAAACACACCATCTCTTCTTCGCCCTCACAGCTCTCAAGCCAAGAAGACACCATCATGCAGCCACATTTAACAAACGAAATGGTCTGTACTAACCCCTCTTCTCATCCTGTATGAAGCTAAGATATTTTGCTGCAACATATTAATTTATCCAAGTTCAAAGACCCATGAAAAGGTAGCATTTCTGGGTAGAGGTATCACCCCTAGGACATTTCTGAGAGCCCTTTACCGAAATGTCCAGGACAGCCCCCCCTCACTTGGGGTGCAAGTGTTCCCAAATCCCATGGCACATATCTGGCTGCAGAGCTGCACGTCCACCTGCCCTGGAGACCAGAGAGTAAGCCAGGATAAAGGAGCCACCTTTTGCCTGCGAATTAGCATTTCTGTAACACTGCTGCTCCCCTGGGTACCCAGCTTGCTGAAACTTCTCATGGGCACAGAAATACGGTGACCAACTCACCTTTAGAGCAGTAAGAGACACTGGGTACCCTGTGCAGTAGCTTATCCATCCAAGACAAATGCTGTACTAGTCTAAGGCTGAATGAAGTGTCCTTCAGACACAGGAAACAAGGTAACTGTTAATCATCTTGCATTGCAGTGATCAGTAACTAGCCAGCCACACAAAGGGAGCAGATAAAATTGCTTTAAACACATGCTTTAAGCTAACAATTTCATTACAGAACTGCAATACCAAACAACATTTTTTTGGAAACGGCTTCCCCAAAGATGCATTGCTGCCCCAGGAACACCGAAGTCTTCATTACTTTGAAGGTGTATCTTCGGTGGCATGCATCATTCAGTTATAGTGACAAACAAATTACAGAAACATAAATTAAGACAGCAAAGAGAGTTGAAAACTGAGGCTACAAGCAGCACCTCTTTGCTAAGAGGCTGATGAAACCCTCATCCATTTCTGTCACACACAACTGACTTGAAACTTTTCTGAAATGTGGCTAGAAAAAGCACAAACAAAAAAAGGGAAATGCTCTCAACTTGAAACTCCCGCCTTTAAGAACACAACTGCTTTTCACCTTGCAACATGAAAAGACAACCTTTTCACAGGCTCACACAAAAAAAGCCAGACTCAATCCAGAATACATCAATGGTTTAGGCTGTCTTCGGACTTCAGAAGAATGACTCCGTGTGTTGTGCCAACAGTAAGCAAGTGCCTTATCGGCCAGGCTGCTCCTTCCAGCACCAGCCTTCTAAATCCCCACCTCTTCTTCTTTGAGAGAAATTCCATCCTCAACCACAGAAAACTCTCTCAGTGAGTTATTTTCCAGCAGAGTACTCTCTTCATTTCAAAGGACCTGCTCTGATAGGCTTCCGCTCAAAAATCCACACACTATGCTAAATTCTATACAAAGGAAAAAAACCCCAAACACATAGAAGCTGCGATAGAGGCACTCAGAACTGCTACATTAATGCCACAGTTCAGTAATCAGGGTGTTAGATAATAATCAGACTGATTTAGGTTAGTCTTAAGTGGAAAGAAATATTTGCTAGAAGATGAGAGACAAAACAACTTCCATGGGTGGGGAAGAGACCATTTCCTACCCATGCAGCAACATCCTCCACCCAGGTAAGACAGCAGGAATCATAATCCATTCTGGACAACTCCTTGCATCCACTGGTCCCTTTGTGTTGATTGAGCTTCACCCTGGAACACAAAATCTCAAAACTGTAGCTAATAAACACTCAAGCAAAAAGAATCCAAGATGGTGCTGTCTTCAGCACTTCCTCTATTTCACAGCATGAATGGTATCAACTACAACTCCGAAATCTGAGATACTCCTCCCCTTTAATTGTAAAGGCGTCCTAGCTGCATTTCAAGAAAACATGCCTTCTAATTAAGTAAAAAGGCAAAAACCAAATAAAGAAATAAAGAAGCTCAAATATAATAAAATTAGTGCATTATTAGATCAGTTAAGGTTTCATTATCTGCCCTTTTTCCTCCTCCATATCACAAGACGACGACATTGATTTTAAATCCTGGAAATCCATAGGTTTATTCAATTTTGTTTATCAGTTAACAACTGCATATGATAAACCCCAGCTGCAAGTAATTTATACACTACCTCCCATGTTTTTCAAGTGTCCAGAAAAAGAAAGAGAGCACAAAGCAGGTTCCTGTTCTCCTGTTTAGAGGTTTTATTCCCATTTAGAGGTTTCTAAAAGAGGACAGTGAGCTAACTTCTAAAAATGGTATTATTGCATGAAAAATAATTTTAAACAAAATATGTGGAGATTCACAAGAAGCCGTTATGAAGCCTTTCACATCCTTACTTTGAAGTTAGTACATAGAAACCAGTACAGATTAAGTCAGTAGAACCACTTGATTTTTTCCTTCAATCAGATTTGGAAAAATATGATTGCTGAACTCAACATGTTTTTGGGCTTACAAATGAAATCAGGGTACTGCAGTAAAGGTGAGAAAGAAACCTGAACTTTCACAAAGGAGAAAAATGCAAAAAACATCACTAATTGTGAATATAACCCAAAGGGTTGGCAAAGGGAAGCAAAAGGTAACTACAGTTAAAGCACATGTATCAGATTACTGATAGCTTTTCTTGATTTTAACTCAAGTATTTTAAGTGCCAATTTCAATTTTATGGTAGGCTTAACTATAAATTCATACTTTTGTATGCAAGTAAAGGATTCATAGAGCAATCAGAGCTGTCAATTCACCAACTGTACTGTTATCGCTTCCCGTTATAGACATTGCCTATATTCAGTGCTGCTCAGCAATCTCACACCATCTTTCACATTGCAACAAAGCAAGAGAATTCAGGGAAATTATGGCAAAGACTGCAATTCTGTTCTCTTCTCTGAAGCTCTGTGAGCTTGCAGATGACCAGTTTCAAAAGGTATAATAGCAATTCAGCTCAGGAACACTAACTTTTAAATATGCCTGTCATGACATATTTAAGACTATACATCTTTCTTTTTAGGAGCAAATGAAGAACTAGCAGCAGTTGTTTTAAATGAATGACATACAGATCACTGGGCAACATTCGTAACCACGGCATTAATCATTTATTCGTTCACTTTTCTTGGTCTAGACTAAAGCCTCCATCCAGGTGACTCCAACAAGGACGCAGCTTAGAGGCATATAACAGAGGGGCGTGATTTCAGTGTTGTTCCAGCAGCCTAGTCACGAGCTTAAGCAAAGTACTTGTCGTAGCTAACAGGTTTTCATTCAACATTAAGAACCTAGTCCTGAATTTAAAGCGATTCCAGGAGTATGACATGAGTACGCTTCAATTCTGATCAGGCTCAAGATCCACTCATCAGGCAACACTGCACCCTCAAACCCTCACTTCAAATCATGAGAGCTCACAGAAATGTCCCTCCTCGTCCCGTTTTGCACCCTGTGCACTCTCCCTAGGTGCTGCAGGGGAATTGCACCACAGTACTGAGCTGGTATGCCGTTCTACTACATGACAACTGAGAGCTCACAGAAGCCGACCACTTCGAAATTGCCTTGAAGTAAGAAAATGAGATTCATTACAAGGTTACCAGCTTTTTCAGCCACTTTCAGGTTTTGGCATTTTTACCAAGTGTAAGAGGCAAAATTTACCATTTTTAACAGCTCTGTAGTTTGTCCTAACACCAGTACACACCTCTCCTGACTGTAAATTATGGGAGGGCCACAACGTCATACAGAGGGATGTGGGACAAGAAAAGACTACTGGTGTGGTTGACAGCAAATACTCAAGCAAGATCAAATTCACTGAGCGAGCAACCTTTTCTTGGAAGCAAGAAATGAATCTATTCCTAACTTAAGAAAGAGCAATTACTGGGAAACTAACTACCAAAGGCGTGCTGCAAAACTTTTTGAGGAGCTGCCTTAAGAACGTAAGTTGAAGAAAATTCCAAATACTAAATCACTCTGTTAAAAATCTGCAATTGCCTTTTAAGTGGGTAACAGAAACCTTAGAGTTATCTGTATTTTGTCGTAAGGTCCTTTTCATCCCTAATTACCCTTTTATCCTATGAAATGTGCAAGCCAGAAGTACAAATGACCATTTCTCAACCAAAACTTAAGATGAGACAATAAAAATCTGACTAGTTTCCCCCCTTTGAAGTGAGGGGAACTGTGTTCTTAAATTTATCTATCCATTCAGGATGTTCAACCTCTTCCTAATGTCCTACCAACATTGTTGGGAGTGAGTTTGTTTTGGTGGGAACCACTCATCCACCTCTAAGCGCTGCAATAGTCCGCTGCCCCGCTGAGGTGGCAAACCTTTTTGTAGTGGTGTTCAAATACAGCAGCAGCACACTGCTCACTGCTGTTCCCCTTATTGTTTTGTTGTTTGCTGCTACAGACACTCATGGCTTAAGGGGTCTACACTCTCAGGGCTACCAGGAGGGTACCCAGTCTCCTATAAAAGACTGGTTTAACATGCAGTTGTTTTAATCACAAGGTCTCTAAACAATTTTACTTATTTTTCTGCTTAAAACACAGAACAAGTGAAAGGCAGTAGCTTCTAAAATCTGTGCAGCAACAGCTGGAACATAACATTTTAGATCATGTCCTTTGGCTCCTGTTCCCAACCACCATCTGGAGAAATCTCTTTCCGCACTGAAATTGATGAAAACTACAGCAAGGGCAGTAAAAATAAGCAGGTTAAAACAGATTGAAAATTGTCCTGCATTGTTCTATCCTGAGCAACAATAGGAAGAACTATTTCCATCAGCCCTGAAAATCAATCAAAAAACACCAAAAACCAGACTGCATATTCTTCAGAAGAAACACATTTTTATAGCACAAGGTATTGCTTTTGGGCTTCCTACGATGCATAGGCTCCAAGATCAGACATTTACTGGGTTTTCTGGGTTTTTTTTTCCCCCCTTCTCTCCGTTCCCCTCCCCCTTCTTTCTCTAATATGCACACATTTTCACAACACTTTCATCACCTTATGGAGATCCATATGCAAAAATTAGACTACGTTACATTCATACTTGGAGACATTAGTAATTAAACAACTGGTTTTTGTTTAATATTTCTTCCTCCCCTCCGTTCCTTTTTTTGCACGACATTTGATATTCCTTCTGTGGCAAAACCAGCAGTTTGCAACAAGATGTATGTCAAAACTGGATTAGTGCACAGTACTCATTCCTTCAAATTCCCATTTTATTAGTTTGCAGCTGTAAGAAGCTCGAGCTAGAAGAGCACTGAGACACGGGAAATGTAGGATGAATCTGAGCTTCTCTGCTACATTACAGTGCACATGCAAAAGATCAAGTGTGGAGGAAGGGGGAGGCACTTTTCTTCATCCTGCATCACAAAAACAGTCAAGTTCACATCAATTCAAACAACAGAGAAAAAGAATCATCTGCAACTTGTTTTATACAGCCCCTTAGCTTCAGATGTGTTAGAAGCATTTAGAGGGGGCCAAATAAAGTTTTACATTAGAGCTTCTCCCTGCTTTCCTTTTTTACCTTTTTACAGAGACTATTTTACGTGAAACACTGATTAACACGTGCTACTAGTTAGAATAAACCAATGCTTAAAAAAAAAAAAAAAAAAAAGAATACTGATCAGGAATCCACAGGGGAATTAAAAGCTTGGGTATTTCACTTCTAATATGCAAGCGGTTGCTAACAGCAACCTGTCTCCCTCCCACCCTGCCTTTAAAAGGCAGAGAGCACGATTAGCATGAAATGCCAAAAGAGATGTCCAATACTCGTCTTGTTTGCTCGAGGATTACATTACAAATGATAGCTTGAATTACTCTGAGCAGGTGCATACGTATTCTTAACACACATGCTGCATTAATTAAAAAATACAGGTTTAAGACAATAGAAGGCAAATAGTGAACAAGCAAACGCTCTACTGAGACAAAACCGAGCTGCGCACAGGCTCAGCGGAGCGAAGCGGTGGGGCACAGCCCGATCCGCATGCGAGCGGGTGACAGCATGGCTATGGCTCCCGCACGGCCGCCGCACTCCCAGCACCACACATTACATCACCAGCTTTGTGCAGGGCTGAGCCATCGCGCTGCCACCACTCGCTGCATCCCCGCATCCATCCCCCCAAACGTACGTAGGCAGAATACGAGTGATCTGAAGTCACGCACACCTTCCTCTTCCCCGCCGCTCCCCCCCAACCTCCCCCCCCGCCAAAAATCCTCCCCGTGTGATCCCTCTAGCAAATTTCATTAGGGGAAAAAAACAACAAAAAAAAACCCCACAACCAAACCCCACCCTTACCACGTTTTGCTTTGCGAATAGATTTCACTGGAGAGTCAACAGAAAGGTTGTTGTGGATTGTCGCGATTAAGAAGGGAAGGTTGCATTTTTCATTTATCAAATTTGTTCTAGCAGATCATTTCCATCAGATGACAAAGGCAAGCAGCCTGAATCTTATTAGAGCTACGTTTATATAGCTACTGAAGTACACGAATTTAACCTACATCAAGGCTGGGTGTTCTCTGTGAACTGCACTTACTCAGCTCCTTCTATGTTACTGTAATGAGAACAATATTAACATTTTGCCTTCACTTTCATCCATTTCTGTAAATGGATACACATTACTATAAATGCCGCATGTGCGCTTCCACAACTCCAGTCAGAAGCATACTCCCAAACTCAGCATTCAAAACCAGGGAAGGATTTCTCACCAGCACACCTATCCTCAAGTCATGAGTAAATCAGCTTCAAACTCATCGTTATTAAAGATAACGTAGCATATGCAATACCGAGACATCCAAGACAAAGCAAGCAGTTCTTAACACTATTTGAGACAGAAGCCTCTAGACATTATGTTCCAAAGGCATTCAGATATCCAGACGTTTGTTTCTATAGCTTTAATATTTGCACGCATATTCAAACAATTGTTATCTACTAAAATAGTGTCTGATTTCTTTGGGAACAAATCACCTGAAAGCAGGGGCACTGCATTATACTCACAAGTGTGCTAATGAAGATCTACTTCATCTTTTTTTAAAAAAAATCACATAAAAACCGCTGGTCATTTTACAGGCCAAACTAGACAAAAGTTATTTAAACTTGACTGCAACTTACCACTTCCTACTACTTGCCAGCACAACAAATCTAGTCTAACAAATACTCGTGAGCTCACACTATTTCATGTTTATAAAGTTTTAACTACAAATTTGTGGACCCAATATGGGTGCACTCATTAAAACAAAGTGCAGACAGTTACTTTTCTGTTAGCACAGGCAGCAAGTATTCAACCCATCACCTTTATTCTTCAGCCCTCTGGAGGATGGAGAATACAAAGATGTTATGTGCCCAAACCATCCAGCCATCCACCTCTGTAACACTACCTGCAAAATACCACCACTGGCAGACGTTTTCCTTATTATTTTTATTTCAATAGAGGGCATTATCACATGGGCATGTTCTAGCACCTCTGATCCATGCCTTTAAAGAACATGCTCAGACTTACCAAGTGCTATGTAGTATAGTACACACACCATGTGATACCATCTGCAAATCAGGATAACGACAATGACTCAAGCACTGCAAGTTATAATATTTTAATTAAGTTCACAAAACCGACCTAATTTAAGCTCAATTAAAATGGGTTTGTTGGTATTCTACAACACTGACTCACTCTACACAAAATCCTAAATGTATATGATTTCCTGAAAAAGCTCTTTAAGACAACAATAGGAGCTAACATTTTAATTGCATTAAAAAGCAGCTATGTACTTTGGCAAGCATATGAATGCATTACTTCAGAAGTCTACAATGTATTTTAAAAGCACTAGGTAAGATTTTAACAATGCCTCTGCCTTCATGTCTTCGGTTCCAACATGATTAAAGACAAAGTTGTCTCTGAAGATTTTAAACTCTAAAAAAATTAGCAGTCCATAGGTGTACTGCTAAATGGCCTAGCAAGCTTAATTGGAAGTATTAACTTCTGTAGAGTAGAACAGTAACAAACATGAAATTAGATTTTTCTTTAGCTGTTTTCATCTTTATTTCCTGCCGCCTAACTCTTACACCATCTCATCTGTTTAAAACACAAGTTTATGGCAGTAGTACAGCATGGCAACAGTTGATACATTATTTAGTTTGGCAAATTTTTTTATTTTTACAGATTATTAAATAAGAAGCATTCTCTACTAAAGTGCTTTTGGTTTAGAGCCACTTTTGTTGTAGACAAGTCATGCGGCAGCATTCTTACTTGCTTTTGAACTCCAATACCCTGACATCCCATTCAAATTTTAAACTCTCATATCTACTATTATTTAAAAGAAAAACAAAAAAAAAACCTGAGAAATTAAGTTGTGTCAGAGGTTTACTGAGTCTTTTTAGCCTGGCAGCTATTGAAAGCTTGAACATGAAGTAGTATCATGACCTTCTCCAGCACAAGGCATTTGGTTATTCCAAAGCATACAGACAGATAATGGATGTATTCTGGACTCAGCACAAGGGAAAGCGTTGAGTTCAGCGTTGCGTTACAGAGCATCCAGGTAGAAGAATGCAAGGCATGGACTGAAACCTCTCCCTAGAAGACTTCCTCAAAAGTTTTAATAGCTGATACATCACAACAGCCTCCCTTCTTGATTCCTTGACTAAGCATGAGTGTATACAACCAGCATCATCTAGTACATTTGATATACAAGAACATTCTTACCAAGTCCTTTATGCATAGTGTTTCCCTGATTTACTTAACCACTGCTACCACTGCAACAACCGTGCTTGTTCAGTTCGTTGGCATGGGTCAGTTCATTGGCACTACTTGACTGCAAGAGTAACAGAAGTAGATGGAACATTTTACCTACTATCCATTTACTCTTCACAAGACCTATCAGGAGAACTAGTCCTCTTCAGAACTTACTTAACAGTAACTTCTGTGTACATACATCAGATTGAGATGGCTGGAGACCCTTTCCTCCAGCAGATGTGTTGACTCTGTATACTTCTCTTCTCACGAGGATCAGACGCAAGACTTAGACCATTACCACATGCGACACAACTGTATACAAATTAATCCCAGTTAGCTCAAACCAGTCTATTTCCAATGCCAACTTAGTCCTGAATTCTGTAACTGAGCACCAAACACAAACTCCATGGGTAGTAATTCTTTAAAGAAGGAGCTGTAAACAAGTTACCAGGATACATCTCTGTCAGAATGCTAATACTGTTAGCAGTAACAAAACTGCCCTGATTTCAATGCAGGCTAAAAATTGTACAACCATCTCAACATCTGGGGAAAACAAATGTGAAGTACTTGAGACTCATTAAAAGTAAAATTTTCAACTAACAGGATTTATGCCTGAAATAACAACACACATGGTGATGGTAAGCATCCAAGTTACAGCACTACAACACAGCATCTCTACTTGCCTTCATGATCGATTTGTTATTAAGCAATTGTTTTATGAAGAATGTTAATAAAAGAATCAAAATCACCAAAGCTAAGGTTTATTTGGATGTATGAGAAAATACCTTGAATGAGTCCAAAATGCTTCTCAGACAGGGCCAGTATCAGAAGCTTACGTTGCCTACCAAAGCAGCCTGTCACTAGCAGATGTGAGATAATCCCATCTTTACGCAAGGCCTGCTTTTGACCTCTTTGGGTAATTGATTGCCATTAGAATCACTTTTCAAATTACTATTCTTACATCCACATTTTTTGAACTGTCATTCTTCCAGCTCTTGGCTCAGTGACTTTCTACTGATATAAACTGCCTGACCTTATCAGATTTTTTTTGATCTTTCAAATTTAGAGCACACTATTCCACATTAAAGATACTGGTATTTAAATATCTGATTTCTTGCAAAGGCTTCCAATCGAATGTGACAGTCAAGTTTATTGTGATTTCCCTTATTTCTGTTGAACAAAGCCTTGAAAAAGCTGGTGATTCTGACCAATAGCCCTCTATTGCTATGGACTATTTACTTTGTAACGTTCAAAAAACTAAATCACTTTTAAATTGCAATTATAGCAAGAAGGAATGGCTACAGAGCCTCTAGATAGGAAGTAAAACTTCCCCCTCCACTTGCATTTTACCAGCTCAGCCCAGTGTCGTTACTGTTTAGTCTATCTGCACCCACCAACTGATTACAACTGAATTGAAGGCTTAATTAATTCCAGGCATTATAACTCCTTCCATCAAACATATTAACACAATATGATACAGTTAAGGTAGGCAGGAAGTAACTACTGGCAGCTGGGGGACTAACCATAAAGTCCTAGAGTAAAGTTTTTGTAGTTATTTACAGTTTTCAAATAAGGAGATACTCCACTATTAAGCATAATCAAAGTGCGTGCTAACTCAGAAGTTCACTACAAAACTAAGATATTTTAATTTTCTGGTACAGACATCTGTACAAACAGTTATTGATAGCTCATTAAACGATTGCGGGGGCGTACATGTGTGCACACATGCACTGGCACAGCACAAAAGCCAAGGGACAGTTTCTGTCAAGTTCCATGCAACTGCATTATCAAGGGTGTAATTCAATGAATATTCCCTTTTGGCGGCAGTGCCAGCTTAAGCCAGAGTTTTATGATAATTACCAAAAGCAGGCTGGGGATTCTTAGTTTGATTAACCACCAACACATCAGTAGTCCAAACAGAGGCTCCCATGCATTAAATCTTGTTTATCAAATGTAGCTGTCCATTGACAAACTGATTAAAAATAAGAAAGGTGTACAAAGAGATATCTCCTCACTGAAATGGGCATGTCATCTGGGAGAAAGACATTTTGGGAAGTTTCGCTCTAAGGGAGGAGATTGATACACAGCAAAAAAAAAATCATTATAAATAGAATTCTCCCCCAACCTCAAAAAAAGAAAGGCTATTAAAACCACCATGCTCTCTATCAGGAAGACTGTCTTCACAAACACAACCCAGCACATGACGCTGGCAAGTATGCAGACATCCAAACACAAATTCAAAGCAGCACACACAGTTGAGCTAAAGACCAGGCAAAAAAAACCCAAACCTTTGTTCAAGCCAAGTGTGTACAGACTGTTAAGTGCAAGTCAAGTATCTGTAACTGATTTTGCACATTTTGGCTATTGTTAAAAAAAAAAAACCCAGAAGTTGAAATACTCATCTTTGCCTTCCTTAAGAGAAGGCTGACTGACCGTTATTGGTCAGCATCAAGGCATTCCATCCACATGGCTATGTGCATCTCCAACATGAAGGCACAGGGACATCAACAAACATACTTCTTACTAACACCCTGCTCCCTCAAGAGCAAAAGGGTTTAAAAGCAAAACTTTAAAACATTGAATAAGCTGGTTAGAGAGCTATTTTGCCAAAAACCAATACAAAATACTTTTATAGCGACAGCCATGAAAATCTCTCAGATACTCAATGAATTTGCAAGAAACACAACTGAATTTAGAAAAAAATCCCAAAACTTTCTAAAGCTGACAAAGTAATCAATGATTGAAGTTATCTTAAATCGGGCCTATGATTAAAAGAAAGAAATGCAATTTAGTGTTTAAACAGACACTGAGACAAACTGTTTAAGGAACCATCAGTATTTTACCTCCGAGTGACACACTGCAAGTCCTCTTCCAAAACCCATGTTAAATTAACCAACTTGTAAAGCACATTGAAACCAGTTCAGTGATTTCAGTTGTGGAATAATCTTGAAAGGAGAGCCTCTGTTCAGTCCAAAAAAAAAGCATTTGACTTACTGCAGTTCTAACAAAGTGACTGCCAATAATCAACTGAAATCACCACATCACACGGTAAAAGAAATGTATAATGTAGCCTTAAAAAAATATCCTTATGCTTAAATTTACAATCAAAAAACAAGAGAAACTAAGATCTACTCATTCAGTACATGCCTGGTATCTCTGTACACTTACTAAGTATAGTAGAACAGAAGCATGTTAGTGAAGACTATGAGCTGACTCTGGTACCAGACCACGGAGCTGATCCAGTTCTGAAATTCCAGCCCATCAAACCAGCAGAAGATGAGCTAAGTTAGATAAACCAACTGGGCCCATATATTTCTATTCAGGGGTAGCACACATTAGAAGCTCAGTTGTGAGTTTGAATTTTAATATACTGTGGCAAGCCCAAGCAAAGTTAACTGTATGTCATATGCCAAACAGAGTCTTCAACTGGGAAAGATCTTCAGTGGTCCTCCTTGTTTCCAAAAGAGATAAAGAAAATTTTTAAGAGAAGATTCATGGAAACCCTGTGTTACAATAAAATCAACCTAAAACAGACAAGAGCATTTGTTGGAAAGCCACTGGCGATTATGGATCACATTACAAAAGCCAGAATTACTGCATTACACTAGTCGGCTACAATGCCATCCTTAGAATTTTCACTCTCCAGAACAGCTTTAGAGCAAGAAAACAACAGTGTTGGTACTGGCTCAAAGATGTCTTTGTATAAACAGTTGTCAGGTGAGCAATGCTAGTTTGACACAGGCACCAATTAGCTTATCTGTGTACATCCCTATCTCCAGAATCTTCTTCATTTACTTGAAGTGCTATTTGCCCTGATCATACCACAAGCATTCCTTCTTCATAACGAGCTCAGTATCTGCATTTATGCTCCCTTCAGCAGATGACTAATATTACAAGCACACTATTTTGATTGACACCTAATACCATAGCTGCCATTATCACTTACATCATGCGAAAACATGAAGTGTTACCCACATCTATTTGGAGAGTAAAAGAATACAGAATTGCTTTGACACATTGTCAAGAAGCACTGTCAAGCTTCACCCACCATAGCTATGTTTTCTATTTCTCCATCCTACAAGGTCATTAACTAACATGCAAGTAGAAAGGATTCTACCATACTAAAGCTACACGTTCAGTCTAATTCTTAATATTATACAGCAGCCTGCTATCACAAAACAAAGTTCAATAAATCTTCAAGTGACTTACCATTGAGAAGTATCAGTACACCCGTTTTTTGGTATGTATCCCATTTATAAGAACACATTGTTCATACCCCAGAGGCTCAATATGTCTGTGGCCAACACAATGGATAAATTAAACAATGCTTGGGAACAACATCAAATTAAAACCTTATCCCTTCATTGGAAAAAATAAATCCTGATGTTAGAAACTCAGATCTGAGTTCAAGACCCCAGTGAATTTGATACAGTTTCTACAGCTGCTAGATTTTTTTCTTCTCCAAGAAGCTCTATTTCCATGTAAAACCAATTTTCAACTAGTCTTGTTTGAGCAGTCAGGTGAAAAAAGGTACAATACATGTTCAAAATCCAAGTCATCTTTGTCAATGCCTATCTTCCGCCTGTACAGTTTGCTTGACTGTCAGTCTGCTTAACAGTTGCTCTGCCTGGATTTACTACCAAATAGGCTTTGACAATGATTGCTATTTAATCCTATGTAATACCCAGAGGCAACTGTTCCCAGATCGGAGGACAGTTTAAAAACAGTCTCCTCCCCAGCTACATACAAGTCTGAAGTTAAGCACTAGAGATCTTGTATCTGCAAAACTCAACAATAGAAAGGACCACTGTTGCAAATAAAAGCTATTAATCTTACATATATTTATCTATGACAAGCAAATTATTATAAATAAGATTCCTAATTAAATGCCTTATTTAAAATTTAAGGTTAATAATCTAAACTTTCTAATGTTTGTACTTTAGGGAATAACATTCCAATAAAACTGAGTAACAGGGTTCACCACCTGAGTGTCTGGACTCAAGCCACCCTTCATACAGTACACCACAAGTGGCAAAACCTGAAATATGCAGTGCAATGCAATTTAAACTCAAGAGTCAACCTTCTCTCTGCCCACTCATCCTACACAAGCCTACCGTTTCAATTGTAGAAGTTGAATGCTAGCTGGATGTTCACTAGCAATTCCCAGTTATTATTACCCCCTTTGGAGTATTCACTTCAAGGATCTGCAATTATTATTTTTATTTTTTGGTCGTATTTGGATCATCTGTAAACTTAATCCCATGCTTTGTTTTTATGAATTCTACTATCTAATCATCATGGTACAATAATAAACATTTGTTACATAAAAAGCTTCAGTGTACATGAGAATTTGCTAGCAAGGAGATCCCATGTAAGTACGTAACAAAATCTAGAATTATTTCCTTAATCATTTCATCCCTGCTTACATTTACATGAAACACAATACTTCGATTACCCCTGAACATCCACATCCCAGTTTCTGAAATGTTTATCCTCCTGAAGAAGATATTGCCATGACCTAAATGAAAGTCAACATACACACTGCTTTAAAACTATAGCGATACATTCAAAGTTTATCCTAATCTCTAAAACACTAGAAAATCCTTTTCAGACTAAAAATTAAAAAAAAAACTATCAGCACCCCAATATTCTGTCGTTAGTACTCTACAGATATGAACAAATAACCTTAACAATTAACTGTATGATAAATTTATCATTTCAACATAACACATACCTAAGATTTAGATAACACTCTACATCAACAATTTAATGAAGAACAAACTAAGCATTAGTAGGGTGAGGAACAACTGCCTACAGCACCAGATGATAAAACGTAAGATAAGATACAGTGGAGAAGAACAAAATATTCTGCTTGATTTCACCTTAAAGATATCTAATGCTCCATTTATTATTTCATCATCTCTAATCAAAAAGCCAACATACCTGAATTGTAACAGTATGTCCTATGGATTTAAACTCCTTAATGCCAGCTATAAATATGAGAGATGACTGCACTCAGTTAAAAGAAACTGGCTCATGTGGGTTGGGTTGAGAAAGACAAGGTATTATAAACAAAGTAAAAATTTCAGCCTACTTGCCATTTTTGAAGACTGACAGTGTGTCACAGGGCACTGACATGCCAGCACAAGAAATCCAGGCCGTAACTAGAGCACTTCTAGGCAAAATGACTCAAGGTCTCTACTCCCCAACAGCTCTGAAGAAGTGCCACATTTTATTAGACTACAGCTTAAGCCTTATTCACAGGCTGTTGTCTTAATGGTTCAGGACAAGCTGAATTCAAATTTGGCCTCTATATTAGCTAAATTACACAGTTTGCACCAAGGAAAAAAGTATATGACTAATTGCTCTAAATTAGACATCACCACTTTGCTGCTTATAGAACCCAAAGACATTTAAGATGATGACCCTCAATTTAGACAGTCCTTTCTCATTGTAATCTGAAATATTACTCACTGCTGTTCTATATGGCAGAAGCATTTGGGCAGACAAAGATTCCAGCTTCCCTGTCAGCACTGGTCCTTCCACAAGACTCCTTTAACAACTTGTACAGCAAAACCAGGAGCAAGACAGATAATTTCCACATTTCTCCGTACATTTGCCAATACTTCATGAACTTCGTATTTTGTTTCCAGGACTTCCAAACAAAACAGCATGATTTTGTTAAAACAGCTAACAGTGGATTATCTCATTGAAAAAGTGATATGACTACGAGAGGCTTTTTTTTTTTAAGCAAATCAAGACAGGAACAGCTTCTTCCTAATGTATCAGAAAGCGTGTCACTGACAGTTAGGTGAACAAACAGGAACGCATTTGATCTGTGTCATGGAGCAAGTGCATCAATCCACAGCACTGATACTTTCCTGACAGACCTAGGACACGGGCTGTCTTAGTTGAGGGCCACTATGATTCCATGTCAGTTTGCTACACAAAATTACTAAACCCCCCCTTGTTCTTCTTCAGGAAATGAGAGTACAAAGGAAATCAACAAGGAATCTCTTTCAGCCATTTCCAGACAACATGCCTCTAACATGACTCAGGCACTTGAAAGGGTGTTTTTACCATGAAACACTGCCCCATACATCAGCAATTACTTCAGTAAGACTATGCCAACTATGTAAGCAATTCAACTTCTAACACGATGCCAGGGTTTACTGCTGAGTATGAATGCAGCTCACTGTGACATACCAGTAAATATCTATGTAGTACGGCACACTGGCCTTGCCAACATCATGTGGGCAAACCTATCAAAGAAACAATTATCCCCCAAAGAATTGGGGGGTGGGGGGGTGGGAGAAGACTGTCTATACACACTACTTCACTCCAAACTAAACACGGGCTACATAGGGAACTCTTTCATTCGCAACTGCAGGCACATTTGGGCCAGGCCTGCAACTGTTGAGTTCTCCCCAGCAACTGCCTGGCACAGCCCTGGTGCTCCCACCATGGGGACAGGGAGGAAGGCGCCCAGCTGCGCCTGCCCGTAACCCTCAGAGGCCACCACCAGCAGGTCACTTGCTCCTCAGCACACCCAGACACCCCACAAAGGCACAAAACCACACGGGGTTTTAACAGCCTGCATACCTACAGAAAGCAAGAGTACACATGGCAGAGTAAAAAAGTTACAAACTGACCACTGTCCTCATTTTCTGTATTCTTTCATACAACCTCACTCCTGTGGTAATTTTTTTTTTTTATTTTTTTTTTTAAAGCATTAAATTAATGGAGTTAGAAGTTATAGCCCCGTTTTTCCTAGTTACATTTCTAAATCATTCTTTTTAGTTTACATGAGTACTGACAGAGATTTGGATTTAGGCTTACAGGGTAAACTTTTCACGAGTTATAGAAGCGATTCTCATTCTCCAAGTCTTTTTAAATATTCAATCTTATTTACATTTAATTCTCAGTATATTCTTATTCAAAAACCGTATTAGTTCAATGTTGGCATATCTGAAAAATCAATTACAACTCATAATACTACACATCTCATGCTTCAACTCAGGATAATTCCTCTCACTTAACATTCAGCCAGTTTGCAGAATTAACTTTGCACAGGCCTACATGTATAAAGGCACCTGAATTTGAGCAGTTGTGATGAGTTGGGGATTTTTGATATCCCTTTGTCACAACCGTTAACTGCAGCTTTAGTATTCTGCCCTTAGAGCTGATGTTTACACATCAGACTTCTGTAGTTTAAACTTGCACAGGAAGGCATACGGGATAACAAGGACATGTAAGCAGTTAAACTGGGTAGTCTTAAGACGTTATCTTTTAACATAAGATACTTAGATTCATGTCTTCGTCCACAGTCTGACATAACAGACAGTCCACGATTTCCTCTCCACCTGCCTCAGAAACTATGCTGCATTTCTTTCTTAAGACAGCTTCCTCCTGCCAGGAGCGGTCCCGCACCTACGTCTGTACTGCCAACGTAGAAGCGAGTTTCCTATTCTGCCTCAGTTTTCAGAGTGATAAATTTTCTTCGCTCATGCAACTGCAGAAACAAATTTCAACATCAGCCATACTTCATGCTGTCCTTACTGCTATCTTTAGGCCTGTATTTAAACAACTTTAAGGTCTTAAAATGCTAGTGGATACTCAGATTCTCTCTACACCCTTTAAATGAACAGAAGCCTGCAAGTTGAAACAAGCAATCCAAAAATTTTCAGGTAAGTACTACAAGAGCACCTGAAACATTTCAGGACCCTGAAAGACCAAGCAACTTCTCTTGGCTCCATGTAACTTGAACGCTGGCTCCAAACACTGACTAGCTCCGGTTGGAAGGAACCTTGGGAGGCCCACAGTACAATCTCCTGCTCAAATCAAGATCAGCTCTGAGGTCAGACCAAGTTGCTCAGAGTTTAATTCAGTTAGATCTTGGAAACCTGGAAGGACCATATTCCAAAGCCTCTCTGGGCAACCTTTTTCAGTGCTCAATTACCCTCAGAGTGAAAACCTGCCATGTTTCCATTCATGTTCATCCCACCATGTGCATGAAGAGCCTGACTTCTCCTTAGTTCCCTATTTCTAGGTATCAGAAAGTTACCGTTAGCTACACGGAAGCCTTCTTGTCTCGAGGTTGAACAAGCCCAGCTACTTCATCCCCTCCTCATACGACAATGGCTACAACGCAACAGCGTTAGTGGTTCACCAGCTGGACTCAACACAATATTCCAGATACTAAGTATGGGATGAAAATTCATCATGTCAACGTACTAGCTACGTTCCTGTTAACATAGCTCTGGATGCTGTTACTCTTCCTCACTGCCAGAGCACAGGGCTGGCTCACGTTTATCCTACTGTCCACCAGGCCACAGCCTTCTATGTAGGGCTCCTGTCAACCACGCAGACCCCAGACTGTATCAACGCAGGGGGTTAATCCATTCCACGTGCAGGACTTTGCATTTGTATTTCACGAGGTCAGTGCGTAACTCTACCCTGCCCAGGCCCCCTCTGAATGGTAGCCTGCCCTCAAGCATATGGACTATACTCCTCAGTCTAGCAACACCCACACACTTAACGAGGGTACACTGCCTCCTCCTCCTCCAAGCCACACTGCTCAAGATGCGAGGCACAGCAGGGCTCAGAATAGAGGAACTCCACTTTTAACAGGTACAGAATGAATCATTAACCACTACCCTCTGAGCATGAACGTTCAGGTAGTTTTTCACTCAACAAGCCGTCCGCCTACCTAGATCACTGTCCCAACTTGAATGCGAGGCTGTTGCTGTGGGGAAACCATGCCAAAAGCCTGGCTGAAACGAAAGTAGATCACATCCACTGCTCTCTGCCTTATTCACAGACCCAGCCATTTCATCACCGAGGCTGGCTGTGCTGGTTAGACACTATTTACCTTTGGTAAAACCACAATGGCTATTTCCAACCAACAGCAGCACCTTCACACACCTACAACTGACTTACAAGTGGACTTGGTTCGTGATTTTTCCATGCACCAAAGTAAAGTTGACCAGCCTGTAGTTCCCTACATAATGCTCCTTGCCCTTCTTGAATACGGGTGGAGCATTTGCTGTTCTCTCATCATTGAGAAACTCCTCCAATCTCCATGGCCTTCCAAAAGTGACAGTGTGGCTATTCTAACGTCAAACAGATCTCTAAGCACCCCTGAATGCATCCCACCTAGTCCCATGGACTTTGCATAGGTCAAGACTTCAAGAGCTCCCTGACTTGAGCCTCTTTCACTACTAGTTATTCCTCTCCTCCCAAAATCCAGTCTGTAGGTACAAAGATCTGATAGATCTTCTCTATGAAAAAGAAGGTATTGAGTACCTTAAACCTCATCTGCATCAATGGTAACTAAATCACCCACCCCGATCAGCAGCAGGCACACTTTATCCTTCTGTATTCTTTTGCTGTTAACGTACCAGCATCAGCTCTTCTTGTTGCCCTCGATGTCCATATCTTACTTCAACTCTGGCTCAACTTTTGCTTTCCTTTGCCTTACTACTTGGCATTTTTCCTGCAGATGAACTGATATCATGAACTTTCTTGGACCTCACCTAATTCACTGTCTCAAGAGCTTTCCCCTTGAACTCGTTGCTCCTAAAGTCTAATTTATCGCTGGACCTGGCAAGGAAGGTACAACATGACCACCTCATTGTGCATTGAGACTTTCCTGTTACCATTCAGTTTCCACATCCTGTTCCAAAAAGCCCAATTTACACATCAACTTTGTACAGTTACTGCTAAGCACCTAGAAAAACATTTTAAAAATGTATTTCTCATTCTTATATTCTTATTTGCTCACTCAAAAACATGCAGAATACATCTTAAAACAAGGAACAATCACAGGAAATGGTAGGATAAGTAGTTACCAGTATGATGGAATAACTCAATTCTAATTCTGCTGGAGTAACCTCTCTGACTGGAATATCTGCAACCAAACCTTGAGCTCCTTTATGCAAACAAAATTAAATGAACTTATTAACAAAGTCACTTTTAGGATTGCGTATTAGCATCCAAAGTTCTGAGTTATCTTCCTCTCCAAGTGAATCATCTCAGAAAACCCCATCTATTTATCGCACTATTAACCTTCCTGTTACAGATCCAGATGATTGCAGCAAGTTGTTAAATAGGAAAAGATGCCAACAATATCATAGGCCCATAATTTGATCTATGAAGAAAATGTGACAGAAGCAGCACTAGCATTATAAATATACAAGATCTAAAGAGTCTTCTATTGACCATTAAATCATAGCAATGTTTTTAACAATTAAACCTTGAGCTAACCACAGTCATCAACTTCAAAAACATGGGTGGTCGACCTGTCATATATAAGGTTGTAATAAACCAGCACAAATTCCCATAAGATTATTCACTCCTGTTGAGGCAAACCCAGCAATTTAGCCATCTGCATCCACCTCCCATTAGTAACCTTCTGCCAAAGGTCAACAGAGAGAACAGCAGCTCTCTCTAATTTCAAACATTCTGACCTAGAAAACCAGCAAATCTGGGGGGTGGGGGGGATGTGGGGGGTGTGGGCCAAATCTTGTTTGTGCCCTTTTTGCACATTTAAGTTTAACAAGCCAAAAATCCAACAGATACAGTCATAGCCTGTTTGGGGAACTGCACTGAGTTTTTAGACAAATAAGGCATTCTACTTGGGAGGTTGAGAAATACAATAAATGTAATGGATAGTTAGGTCAAAAAACGCTGTGCTTGCAAACTACAGCCCACAAGAAATCATCTAAAAACGCATCTATCTTCACTGACTGGAAGAAAAGTTAAACAGCTTCTGAAAGAGATTTTGACAAATAGGTGAAACTACTTACTTCTTTAAATAAAGACAACCGAAGTCAGGTGCTAAACCAAGTATTCGCTTTGGTTTTGACCACAGTTACTTCCACTACTCCTATAAGTAAAACAGCAGTAGTAGCCCAAGCTGGATCAATTCTGATACTGCCATTCCCAATTACGTTGCCATTAATCAGCAGAGGTATCACTGGAAGCATAATTCCACTGATGCTTCTGCTTAACACAACACATTAAGTTAATACGATTGTTCTAGGTTTAGTTGCACTTCATTTCAGTAGCTTCATATTCCTCTTGCCAAGTTGCAAAGGAAGAGACTCCAGTCTTCCAAATACTGCAATTCAGTATCGGGAAAATCCTTCCTCATTGTGTGTGAGCAAATACCTGAACTAATTTGTAACTGGCAAGTTTGATTATCCCACAGAACACAAGGTAACAGGCTTCAGGCTGGAAACACCTTCAACAAAACACCCATGAAAAATAACTTATTCTATCTGAATTTTTGGAAGGCAGTGAAGGGATACTATGATAGCTCTGAACGTACACACCTTTCCTTTCATTGCTCAATTTTTTCCACCCTCTCAAAGATCACCTTAGCGTAAAATTTCTCAGTTTAGTTTTTCAAAGAAAGCTTTTTCCATCATGTGGGAACACCTGCAATGCAGCAACTGTAGGCTCCGACCCAAAGCAAAGGAAGGGAGCTCACCTCACTCATAATCCAATGGCTCTGTTGCAGGGGCTTTTCCACTGTGAACTGCCAGTTTGTTTAACAGAGGCAGACACATCAAACTCCTGGTATCTGCATTCTAGTTACATGATTAGACAAACTGATCCACTTCAAGTCCACAGAAGTGTAAACATGTCAAACCAACAAATTACCATACCCTCATCTAAAATGCTCATCTGATGAGAACGGGGACTAAACACCTGTTGGTTTTGGTTTGTTATTTTTTCTTCTTTTTTTTAAGAAATAGAATAAATGTTTGTTATTTATTTGGTGGGCTAAACTCCTTAAGGATTATTGTGGTTTTAATGGAAAGGAAATGAAACATTACTTGCAAATGGATGAGAAGGAAAACAAGACTGATAGTTCATTTTCTAAAATTTGGTTGTCAACTGTAAGAATGCTATAAATGCTGACTCTGTTTCTTGCATTTAGTGTTTCAAGCATCCTGAAGCTTAAGCTTCAGTTCATTATATTTGTATGTGACATGATTCTATGCATATACAGATATTATTTAAACTTCACAAAAATTTTTAATTGGGCTGAGATAGACATTTCATTTCTATCCCATTGAGATGAAATATACCTAACTTTGGAAATTAACATCAGCCACCAAACCATGTTTTAGAGTAATGCCGCAGAATCAAGAAAAGCAAAGCCAGAATGGCAGTGCTTTCTATAATACTGCAGTTGGATTTGTCAATGATCTCTCTACCTTAGAAGTTTCTTTGTTTAACATTTTAACCATTTTATTGGAAATTTCAGATCAAATTGCAGTAAGAGATTTTTTCTGGAAGTGTTTCACAAAAATCAGTGAGATTTTTTTTGTTTGTTTGAAGCAGATAAGGAGATAATCTAACAGGAATGTCTTGAAAGTGTCTACTTGTGGCCAGGGCATAAGGTGTAGTCTAAAAACTATTTGCAAGTTCTCCTCTTCCCCCACTCCCACCAAAAAGACCTCCTGGCAAAATTTATACTTTGTAACAGAGATGAAGTTAAACATAAATTTTTGCCTTAAACTGCTATTCAGAGAAAATCAATTTAGGTCTAGAGGTAAAAATTACAGTAAGAATATTCTTTAATGTCTTGAAACACCTAACATGTAGAACACTTAAAATGAAATTTGACAGACCAATTTTGAATTATGAAATGCCAACCGCAGCATACACGCTATCTAACATTCAGCTCTGCATGTCAGATTGTCATGTATTACTACTGCTTCACAGTTCTGTGTACACTTAGGAAGCTCTACGTAATTCTTCCCCAATTTTCCAAGGAAGGCTTCTCAAGCATACAAAAGTTCTCTGCAAGCATACCTGCAAATTTTCTATTACATTTAACCATATCTTTTGTTAAATTTAAAAACTTCTAAGCTAAAATGCCTTCGATATCCTCTATTTTATCAAATATTAGCTCATGTTCAAGAAGATGTTATGTTCACAATGTAAAGATCTACTGATTTTGTTTTGCTGCTTTTTTTTTTTTTTAAGCAGAGGAATTCAACTGGAATCTGAAATATTTTCCTTGGTCTTTACAGTAGTCAAACACTGAACTTTTATGTACTCTCACCATCATTTCCTAATCTTTACAAAGCAACCCTATTTTCGTAAGTACAGACTCTTCTCTGAACTATCAACTTCAAGGACTTCATGGCATCCAGAAAGGGGTTGACTTGACAGCTACACAAATTCATTCCACGCTCACAAATTAAGCACACAGTACGCGTAACATAACTTAAATACAATTCTGGTGGTATCAAGTACATCAAGAGCCAAGAGGTTAGTTTAGCCTGTATGTCCACCTCAGCTACTGGTCTACATTATGCCTCAGGTAGTTGTGCCGCTTGCACCAATCTGTGAAATGATGCATGTACTGTAAGCAAGCCTACAGAGAGCAAATCTTTTTAGACAGGTTAACAGTCATGCAATCATGCTGGTATGAGCTCAAAGACGCTTTTCTTTCTGTCTGATACATTAGAGCATCTCACTCATGCCCCTGCATCAATGGAAGAGGTTATCCAATCAAAAGATTTCATGTCTTTGCAAAATGATT
Source organism: Falco naumanni (assembly GCF_017639655.2). Classification (NCBI taxonomy): domain Eukaryota; kingdom Metazoa; phylum Chordata; class Aves; order Falconiformes; family Falconidae; genus Falco; species Falco naumanni. Next base: position 109,907,312 of record NC_054056.1, on the reverse strand, counting down.
TTCAATAGTGGGACTGACTGCCTTTTTTTTTTTTTTTTTTAATGTCCACTTATCAATTAAGAAATTAATTTTGGTTTAGCCCATAACCAGACTTTGTGGAATCCAAGACTGCTTAAGGCAAACTGAGGTTTGAAAAAAATACTCTTAACTCCTGTAACAGAGATATTAACTTCACATCCCAGCTTTCATCAGTCAACTGAGAGGGTCAGGCCTGATCAAAAGTGATCCACAAAGGTATTTAAACATGACAAATACTTGTATCTCAGTTAAACCGAACTGATTTCAAAGAGTTCATATGAGAAAAAGGAGGCAAAGATAAATCAAACACCTGCCTTTGAGCTGCACCCAAATATATTTCCCACCACCCCCATGCCTAATAGTTTCTATCTGAATTATTACCAAGTTGTTTTCCTTGGCTTACCATTGTGTTGTAGCTGAAAAACTTCTGAAATTCCGAGGGGAAAAAAACCCCACCACCATACAATACTAGAACTGCAAGAATTTTCCTTTATAAATGTTGGTGAAAACTTGCAAAACAATAGTTAATCTGCATTTTTATCCACCCACAGCTAGTATGCGTTTTTCCAGGCATTGCCAAGCTTCACCAAGACAATCATTAGACAATCTATATAAACTCCCAACGGAACTAAACAGCCAACAATTCATTTTAATTCAATGGATTTCATGCAATATTCTCTGATGTATGCAAAGATGAAAGAGCTCCGGGTTATAAGCTACCCAGGACACATTAAAGCCTGATTGTAAGTTTAAACTCGTTAAGACTGAATTTAGTGGTTATGAACAGGTGGAAAGCACATTAATAAACCTGCAATTTTGCCCCTCTTGACTGTATCTATCACTCAAGAAGTTCCTCTTTCTTAAGACACTCTTACACTCAATTCATAAACAGCATTAATTTATAAACTGCATTCTAAGTTTTCTTAGAATTCTTAGAATTCTAACTATTCTACTCAAATCCCAATAATAACTCTGATGATTACTAATGGCATATATATATATAGTTTACAGGGGAAGAGGGTTCACACTTTCTCCGTTTGCCATTAAATGGACACCTTCGAGTCCAGAGACATAGCAGCAAGTTAGTCCAGAGAACTCCAGCACAAAATTAAAAATAAAATAAAAATGTATGCCATGGGCAAAGTTAGCTTTTGTACACATTATTATTTGTCTCTTCTTTGTTCAAAAGTTTGTCTGTAAGACAGGCCACAAACCATACAGAAGGGACCCTGACTCTTTCTTGTTTTTCCAGAACTGGCCATTTATTTACTCGACAGCACTAATACTGACCGATCCAGAGACTTCCAACATTTCAGTTACCTTCAGCCATGAGCCTGACTCAACAACAGCACTGTCACACATGTGCCTACCTGTCAGCAAGACCAGCAGCAAGCTTAACAATGCAAATGGAAACCCACCAGGCACACAGTGAAGCCCATCAAGCCTTTGCCTCCTACTATAGTTTTAAATGTCTTTCACGCTGCAACACATTCTGAACTCTTAGTATCTTCTATGGCTTTAGCGTACACCTTAACATTATACACCAAGCATAAAAGCTCTCCAGGCAGCAGTAGCCACTGTTGTTTAGTTCATCCTATTTCAGTTTTAAAAGATGTGGTTTTAGACTCAAAAGATCCAAAGAACTGCTTTCTTATTGCTCCTCTCATGATAGGGCCACTCAATAGCTTGCACAATTAAGCTAGCTAGCTAGATTCAGCTTTAATCTACTGAAATACTGCAAGTAAAACAAGGCCCTACATATCGACACTTAAGTGATCAAAGAAGCACCCGAACAACTGAGATCTGTTTTTCCTTGGAAGCCCTCCTTATTATTGTCAGCCTGCACATCTGAAGAGACAAATTTCTGCTATCGCCAGACAATTTAAAGCGTTCACAACATTTGTTCCTGTGGCTTTCAACAAGTTCTCACAGTGCTCCTAGATCATTTAACATGTTGAAAAAAGTTGAGTCACTTATCAGAACCAGAGCTCCCTTCACAGTAACAGGCTCAAACCTAATGTTGACATAAGCTTCCAAACACAACAAAGATTCTGGATAATTTTCTTTAGGAGGCTGATACACAGATGCAAACTGATAAAGAACAGGCAAAACTGCCAAACCAACATCTCGGTACAGAAGCTTAATACCATAGTCTACATGTTGGTTCAGCTTTTCTGTTTGCCCCCCTGTCTACATGTCTGTGTACGAGGAGGAAATCTTAACACCCAGATCATCTTTTCAGTTTTCCATACCACTGTGTAAGAGTTCAAGAAGTTCAATGCCAAAATGTCAACAATTCCATGAAGACTGCTCTCATTTCAAGGAGCTTATAGGGGCCGTGGACTGCAGGTATAACAAACAGGCAGGCAAAATGAGAAGAAACACACCTTTGTGTGTGTGTGTCCCAATTTTCCTTGTCTTGACCAATACATATCAGCAGGCACCACTTGTCTGGTTATTATAAATAGCTACTATCTCTTTTTTTTTTTTTTACCTACAACCTAAGAAAGCTTACTCAGAGTGATTTTTAAGCTGGGTTTAGTACAAAATCAAATGAGGAAGACATGAAAATATCTGTTCAGAGGGAATAAGGCTGTCACAGCTCTCCTTTTTATTAGCAACAACTAGGGTACAGTTCTGGGTCACTAAGTACAGCACCACCATCACCTCCCTTTCCCACCCTGAACTGAACATGAGGCTTCACAGTCAAAAGAACTGTCCATGAAGCATTCACTGCATAGGACATGAAGCCAAAACTGTACTTTTCCCCCCATAGTGCTCTAGAACATAAAGAGACATAGAAGCCACAAACTGCTTCAGCTCAGAGCTCAGGTAAATGCAAAAGGCCAGTGCTCAGAGAGTATGTGCATCTAAAACTACACGCAGTGGTAACAGCACGGTTACGCTTCCTGCTTTAACACGGAACACAAGAAGCGTAACTGTCCTTCATTTCCATTTCAGGCTGGCCGAAGTACAAACTTTAAGTTAAATTTCAGAATTTAACTTCAGTGATATAGCTTTTCTTTTTGTTTCATGTACTGACTTTAGTAGCTTCCCAGCACCGCTAAGGAGTCCAATCTTCTTGTATTCACATCCTGTGCTGCAGTTGGATTTTGTCACTTACCTTCCCTGGCAGCTTTTTCCTCCTGCTGGAACAGCTTTCATATTACTTTTCCTCTGTAATTCCTCAGTCTGCTTAGACTGTATTTACAGATGGGATTTCTCAAGTATGTTTTCCATAGTTTTTCAATAACAACTTACTTTCACAATTCATTTTTAACAAAACCCTGAAATCTCTTTAAAAAAAAAACAACCAACCAAGCAAACTAGAAAAATCTGCTCATCTTCTTTAACAATGTTAAATACCTTGGTAGGCAGAGCTTCATTCTCAGGTAACACCCTGCTTACCGGAGATACATCTTATAGAGAGAAAATTTCTCTGCTATTAACTGTCCCTGTAGACATATTTTCTAACTGATAATATTACTCACATCTTCCTTTTTGCAGAATGTTGGCAGTATTTCAAAAGTGAGTCAGTATCTTAAAATACATATTACATCACTGTAGGGATACCGTTCAAGAGTCCCTTAAAATTTACTTGGAACATTCTAAAACATATTTCCAGAAAGTTAATGCCCTTTGAGAGCAAAGCAAGTAAAAGTGTTTCAGCTACTGGCTCTCAAGGGGTTCCTAAGCACCAGCTAAAGCAATGCAACAATTCAGCTATCAACAAACAATTAAACAAGCTATTCATGTTTTGAAGATCACAAGAAACATTTTGGAAACTGTTCTTTTTGTGCAAGATGCCTCATCACTGGGTAGCTGACCAGCCATTTTCCTACCAGTTTACACTATGTATTACTTCCACTCGACCTGGTCATACTAAGCTGTCAGTTGCCCTAATGTTATTTTCCATATCTCAGTGCTGCCCTCTCATGCTGCTTTCCCCATAATCAGCCCACTGACAAACCAACCTGTTCTGACTTTAGCTTCATCCCTTGATGCATCTCCATTCAGTTACTGCAAAAAGCAAGAATACGCTAATAGAATAAATGTAAAAACTCTAATGCCCTACCGGTGTTTCCTAAACAAAACGGCAACACAGCATTCGGATACCAATGGTGCTGAAACAAATCAACGCCAGTGGTCACAGCTGAAGTTATTGGTGACGTCAATTGTCAAGAAATCTTATCTGAACGCATTGTTTGACAGAGTAACGGATAGCTTGTTCAGCTGAACTCAGCCAGAAGGGCCTCACCCTAACGGCCATAGCTTACAAGGACTTTTAAAGCAAGAAGAAATTAGGTACCTTCTATTCGCTCCACTCAGTGGTGCTCCAATCCCAAACACTCTCTGCTACCCATTAATGCTCAGACAAGTTATGCTGTCCACACAATTAAGCAACTCAGCTTTCAACTAGATAAGCAAAAGGAAAGCACCCAAATGAAGCCAACGTTCCCTTCTATCTACAGAGGAACTAAGAGCATTTGTGGGCATTTTGCAGTAGATGATCAAGACTGAATTAGAAATACCCTCTGCCTGCCACAAGTAGTTTCATTTGAGGGCTACAGCGATGCTTACAGAGGGCATCTCAACTCAACCCGTTACCAAGGCTCAATAAAGTCACTGACACAGGATGGCATTCTGATCTGTCCAGCCTCCTCTAGCTAAAATGGGATTCAGCTGAAATACATGAACATTTGAGAAGCCCTTGCAAGCTAAAACCCTAGACTACTCATGCAGCCCCCTAGAGCTGGGAGCTGAGCCCTCAGATAAGCCCAATCATGAGAGCGAAGATGCAGGCTGTAGCTGGTGGATCCCTAAGCTGATCTAAAGGGCCCGTGTCCCCAGCTGCTCATTCCTACCCCTACACTGCTCCCACTGTTGTGCCAACAGAAGTATTTGTGCAGCTGCATGATGAAAAGCAGCAGGGAACTGATCCAGCCTAAGAGTAATCTGCTGAAAAGCCTGAGGGGGATGGGGTAGGGGAAGGTGTTATACTGACTCAGTTTTGTTCAAATCCAGTATGCACAGGAACCAGTGCGAGCGGCCAGGAAACTCGATCTGGCACTGCTTCCGAATTACAAACTGAGTTACAGCCTAAGGTGAAGATCGTTTTTATCCTCTTTCTCAGCAGGCTCTTTCTGCTGAGTGCCAAGTCAACTTGAAGACTTCTTGCTACTCTAAATCATGAGAGCTGGTTTAGTTGAGGCCCCCACTCTTGTCTCCTACACTAACCAAGTCCTGCCAACAGCTTTCCTGCCAGTGTCAGAAAAGGGGGCTTCTGGAATGCTTTTCCCTGCAGGTGACTTCAGCTAGGATACTTAACTAACAATAACCCAAAACCAATGCTCAAAAATGCACTTGCAGCTCTCCCGGGCAAATTCATATTTGCATATTCAACTTACAATATTTATAGCTTAATTTTTGGAACTGTACATTACTGGTATAAAGATGCAATAATTACTAGTCAGTAGAAACTGCCTAAAATTGTATTTAAACCATTTATTCCTCAAGTAGCAAAGAAAAATTGTAAATATTTTTTTTACTCCTATAAGCATGAAAAAACAGTGCTATGAAAGGTGAGAATAGATGACCAGAGGCTGGGGGAAACTCATCACAGAAACAAAATTCATCACAGAAATAGTATCCACATGCAGCCCATTAGAGCTGAGCAGCGTACAAGCTTGAGGGCAGCACAATCAAAACCAAGATCTATTTGGAAGATTTCAGCCTAACTTTTCAACACCATGTGAGAAACTTAAAACAAAGTTTAAATAAGATTCTTTTGAAACCTACAGGAAGAGCAGAAAAAGCATAAAATCTTGGGCCACATGTTTTCTTTACCTCTTTACGTTCCCCTAGACTGCCTCACAGCCCTCAAAGCAGCATACCATTAGCAGATCCATACAGTCCTTTCACCTACACATGTATCCCCTGTGCTGCAGTGAGGCCAAGTGCTGAATGGCTTGTCAAGCTGAGAGCAAAGCCACAGCAGCTGTCCCCTTCAAGCCTGGAAAGAGAGCCAGGAGTAAGAGTAAGAGACAGTAAGAGACAGCAGGAGAAGAATGCAGCCCTCTATGGTGGCCACCTCCAGTTGCTGAGCTCTTGTTCATCACCAGGAAAACGATCAGCAGCATCCAAGGCAAAGGCTGTAGGTGTGACTATCTAGGCAAGAGAAGAATATGCTACAAAAACAGTGGAGGGGAGGGGAGAGAAGTGGGGCAGGGGAGAGAAGTATAAGAGGAGAGAGGGAGAAGTGGCCAAGCATGAGGAGGTACACTGAAACTGAAGGGGCTGGGGTGAGAGCAGATGGCAAATGTTACATCTCCACAGCACCTCTGCTGCTTGGAGCTATACTGAATGATGGCAGAAAGAGTTAAACTGTGAAGTAGTGGTTGGTTTAGGTGGTCTTGCTTCTGGTTTGTTTCCAACAAAGGTTTAGCTAGTCCTAGGCTCACAAATTAGTGATTTTCAGTATTTGACACGCACTACTGTATTTCTTAATTTTCCCTGTATTTTCATCAGGTTACCATGCAAGTTAATACTTCATCTCAGACTTGTATTCTACTTTGCGTGAAAACTTTCTTATTTTAGAAAAGGTGGATAGAAACATTTCAGAATATCTTATTTGCATCAAATCTAAAACCCCTTACACATGAACTTCATATTAAGTCTATGAGAAGACCTCCCTATTGGAGGAAAGGAGAAGTTTTAGTGCAACAGAAGAAAATACTCCGATGAGCAGTAATTTGAGTTACATATCTGGCTTGTTCTACCAACAAAACACACTACTTCCTTCCTCAGGCTAAAATAATATTGATGTAGAGAAAGCTTTTAGCTTTTCAGGATCAATTGATTTTGAGAATACCCTTTGTATAACATATTCAGATTTCCCCTCCATTACAATAAATTGTAGCTCTGGTCTAAATTTTATTCATAAATTTCCATTTCATTTGTCAATTCTAGAAGCATAATGTAATGCCAGAACCTCGAGTGACAACATTTTGTTCCGTTTTTTAAACAGAAATTTAAAACTTATCTTGTGCTTATTTCTGCTGCTGTTTCATCATACTACAGGGAATAAGATGACCCTACAATGAAATTCAAAAAGTCCCTTTTTGTTCTTGCAAGTGTATCTATTCAAACAAAATCTTTCCTTTCAAAGAACTTCAGTATCTTGGCCTGTACAATACATCAAGAGGCTAATTTGTCCCAATTAAAATCACTACCCTGACTCAATTATAAGACCAGGAACAAGAAGTTTGAAACAAATCCAAACAGCAATGGATAAGGGGGACCCACACACAACATCAAACATCTTCAGCCAAAAACCTGAAGGTTTCCCTATCAGAATAGCAATATGAACAATAAGGCATTGAAATGAAGAGCTGTGGTAATTCATTCAAGTAAGCATGCCTTGAAGAGGAGACTTTTCTAAAGGTACTCAACATATAAACCAAGCAGATCACTCAGTTGTATGCTCTGAATAGCTTAAAGCGTGATAAAAAGTTACCTTATCCTAGCAAAGAAGAACTGATCCATGGCTAACTTCTTCCAACAAACAGTTCTCTGTAATTCAAGTAATTTAACAGGGGAAGGCTTCTCAACCCCAAAACAAGAAATGTTTTCTCTTGATCACACTGCCAGGTCTTCAGTCCCACTAGAACAAGGAAGGCTCCTAGTCAATCTAAAGCATCTCCAAGTAGCCCAGCCATCTGCATCAGAAAGACTACAGGCCTGCTTTCTACATGCCTTTAAAACCAAGAAATGAGACCCTTTACCCTCCTTCACACATCTATTACCCTTTTACAAGAATTAATGCTAAAATTTTAAACTATTTTATTTGCTAGCAGTTGCTAGCAGTTTTTCTGCCCTGTTACAATTTCAACTGCGAGATTAGAAAAGCTGATTTACTAATTGTCACTGAACCACTGAAAATTATCCCCCACGCACTAGCACTGCACTGGAGTTTCTAAGCTGCCAACAGTTCAGGTGTATTTTTGCTCCAAATACTGCCCTTCTAGATACTAAAATGCTCAGTTGGTTTCCAGTTTTAACTATACAATGAATTAAGAGACAGGAGATACTATCTGCAACCAGAACACTAACAGCTGTTCCTGGACTGTGCTTATTGCTGACATAAGAATCTCAGATGGAGAACTCTATCCATAGCTAACAAATGGGTAGCTTCCCCCTCCCCCGCAATGCCCAAGTTACATTTCTAATCGTCTAACAAAATTCACTAGACCTGTTGCTACTGAATACTGCCTTCTCTTTGGATTTAGGAAAACATTTAGTGCAGTTATGACATACTGTTTGCCAGTAACTCAGACCTGATGTATCCTCCTTATGTGCCTTCACCTAGCATGCGACCCAAGGTTTGATGTGACAACAGTTCCATGACAAGGCATATGCCTCGACTCTACTCAGCCAGTAAGATTTAGTAATTTTTCCAAGTAACTTCTGATTTGCACTGAATCTTCACATTCCAAATCATAGTAATTCTAAGATAAAAGACGCAGGATTTAAATTCTTTCTACGAACTAAACTACTGAGTAACTCCTGGCTTTTGCCTCCCAAAGTATATGCAATTTCTACCTACAGAATTCTTCTCAGCTTGTCACTTGGTCAAAGCTCTCTTTAGAACCCTCTAGGGGACCTTTTCAGGCTTTGATAACAGCAAGCAATCTTAAAGACAAAGGAAGACAGCTTATTTACTCTCACACTTAACAGTTTTTGTGCCAACCAGCAGCTTCAAAATAATAGTAATTCATATCACTGTACATGAGTTCCTGGGAACTGCAGGTGAACTGTGCCACAGATAAGAGGAGAAGCTCAGAACCAGCATGATTCAAGCTCTGGTCCAGAATGGATGAAATATATGCATCATCAAGCAGATGGTGCTCAGTTACTTCAACGGTCAGCTCAGATCCAAAAATACCAGCCTTTTTAAGTTACGAAAAGTCTCTCTCATGGTGGCTTACAGACCACAGCAGATTCCACCTGAAGACAAATTTTAGTGTGAACCTGTGCTCTCAGACTAAGCACCTTGAGTGAAGACACCACCCACATGGAAAGAAACCATGCTAATTAGTACAGACTCAACCTCAAATATGTTGGATCTCAACCAGTTTCAAAGAGCCACAATACCCCCTGGGTCTGTGGTTGCCAAGAAATTTTATAAACAAGAGCAAATAAAATTCTGCTAGATGCAAAATGGCCTCTGTGTTGTGTAAGCATCATATTACTCCCACCCAAATGCTATTTTTACAAGGGTTACTTCATCCCCAAACCCTTTTAGAGGGTCGTTGTGGCATATACTGTCATCTCATGACCAGAATACTACCACGGGAAGATGCAGGTGGAAAAAAAAATCAAGGATAACATGTACTGAGTATCATTAACCAGAACTGGCTATCTAATGCCATTTGATTCTACAAGCATTTGACTAAGGCTACAGAGCAACTGAATGTACTATGAGAGTGCTCCTCCTCTCTTCCTGTGAAGGCGCTAGCTACAATTACACTACTCAGCATCTTCAGCTCCACTGTGTCTATCAGACAGAACTTGGATGCACCATCACTACTCCCAGTAGCCTGTCTGTACTGTTAGTCCAATTAGCACATGCTCAACAACAATCCACAAGATAATAACCCTCCCAGTCACACAAAATCTCCTCAGAAAGCACTCATAAGTGCCTCGATAATACTATTGACTGCTCCTGAGTGCAGCTTACCACAACCAGTATCAGCAACTTGTGCTATCAGACCAAGAAGCTTTGAATCATGAGCAAGTTTACTAGAGAGAGCTCTAGTTGCTACCAGCCAACAATCTGGAAGCTTCTGTTGGCACAATCAAAAGCAACGTAATTGAGAGGTGGGCAGAAGACTGTCTCGTGACAAGGGATGGGGAATCTGTACTCTTTAAACCAAAATGCTATTTGGCTAAAAATTATGCTAGCTGATTGGCTACAAATAAAAATAATAAAGCTCCTCGCCAACAGTCTCCTACCTTTTTTCCTGGATCTAAAAACGACCTCCCTCCTTTCCAGTCTTCATCTTAACACCTAGATACTAACAGACAAATTAAATTCCTCCAATGACAACCTGTATCATCTGTATCCTCAACACACAAACCTGATGGCCATGCAGCTTCTGTTGCATTAGTGGGAGCCCTTAGCAGCAATTTCAAAAGCCGCTACACCAAGTCCAGCTTGAATGAGTTAATGTTTTATACAAGAGACCAAACACTCTTTGTTATCAACATTTAAAGTGGCTCCAAAAAACACGCTTAGCAAGATTCACTTCCCCTTTATCAAGCAAACTCATGCAGTCTTTTATATCAAGTCTTACACATTTCTGTATAAGGCAAGGAAAAAGCACATGGCTTAAAGTTGTACCCACCAACCTAAATTATGGCCTTTGCTTTTCAGTTGACACAAATTGTTTAAGAAATTGTTCTAACATCTTCTTGTCAGGACTAAACATTCATTCCTCCATGTGCCAAACAGACAATTATCTATGCTTAAATTCCCCTCCCTTATTTTATATTTAATCGAAGAGACAAGGAAGAGCTCATTAAACAATAAGACTCATCATTAATTCAAGTAAGTTAAAATTTTAAATCAAATTATCAGAAACACTTAAAAGCCTACAATGCTCCACTTTTTCTTAAACTCTTGAGAATCTGAAGTTCTCTCTCCCGTGTTCCACACACAACCAAAACACCTCCCTTTTCCACAGCATTGGCCATGCCTGCATACAGAGAGTATAGGAATAGTCACACTGACATAAAGCATGTCCACAAGCATCTGAGCAACCAGCAGGTCACCTGCTTTAGCACAATCTCAAAATTAGATTTTAAATCCTGAGGGAAGAGGATATAGGTGACTTCAACTGACACAACCTCAGATATATTTTCATGTTCCATGTGCCACAAAACCAAACAATTAAGCTACAAATTGAAACTCCAGGCAAATTAGGTACTAGGGAGAATGGACATAAAACATGTGTATCTTGTATCTATGTGTTGCAGGAAACGCGTTCATGTGTATGTCTAAAATTTCTCTTCCAAAATTCAGCCCTCTTCCTCTCCCATATTTCTCCTCCCCATGCTCTTGTTAGCTCAACAACATCTGACAGTGTTTTGAACCACTGAGCATCCTACAGAATCACAGAATGGTTTAGGCTGGAAGGCACCTTGAAGATCATAGAGTTCCAACCCCCTGCCACAAGCAGGGACACCCTCCACTAGACCAGGTTGCTCAAAGCCCCATCCAGCCTGGCCTGAATGCTTCCAGGGATGGAGCATCCACAACTTCTCTGGGCAACCTGGTCCAGCATCTCACCACCCTCACAATCAAGTATTTCTTCCTTATATGTAATCTAACCCTCTTTTAGTTTAAAACTATTACCCTTTGTCCTATCACTAAAAATTACTGGACTCTGAAGTGGAAAAAAACACCACCAAGCATCCATCTCATGCTCCCAATAGCACAAGATGAAGAACTGCACCATAGCAATGACTGGCAATAGTCATGCTCCCCCCAGGTGGTATTTGATGGAACAGAAGAGCTTGCATGGTATGGAAACAGCGTATCATTGGGGATGTACTGCTTCAAAATAGCATTTTATACAAGCCATAGAGTTACAAAGAAATAAGAGCTATCAAAATATCCCTATAAGCACTAGTAACTATTCTTTTTGAAGCATCTCATCACCTGCTTTCGGTAGCCCATAAAATGCCACATGACTGTCCCAGCTCAACTTGAGCAGTCTGGCAATCCTTGACATACCCAGCGCCTTCATTTCACAGCCAATACTATGATCAGAGGCCAGACTGAGCAATTCAGAGAAATTATTAATGAACTGCTATAACACCACTTTTTTTTTTAATACATACTTATTCTTCTCTGGCTACGAAGAACCAAATTTGCCACAAATTTCTACTTAATTCCTTCCCCTTACAAGAGCTGCCCCCAAAATTGCCAATGTTTGGCATATCAATGATAGGCATTACACACTCAGCATCATGAAGCCCAAATGGTTCGGTTTGAGAAAGATGAAGACTACTTTTTTTTTTTTTTTTTAAGGACTCATCAAAATGCACTCACTTTACCTATAAAATCTCATGTACTAATTCCTAATGGCAACAAAATTCTTTCTGATGTGTTTCTTATTCTTTGCTCACAGACTGTCCAAAAGCTCTCATACAACTTTGACTCTTCTTCCTCCATGTCATTTGGAGCTGCTCAAATTGATACTTAAACACACTAAAATTCTTAAGCAGTAATCATCAGCCTTGTTTTCAGTTATGTGTTACTTCAGCGTACTGCCTGCACCAACCCTAATCCCTAATTCATGTTTGCAAATCCATATCAACTGGGGGGGAGGGGCAGAAACACAACCAAAAAACTCCCCAAACCAGAAAACCCAAAAAACCCCAAGCAAAACACCAATCAAAAAAATTTTACAACCCCAAAAACTAAAAACCACCACACCACAAAACAAAAAAACCACTATAATCAGGTGTTCTACAGTCCTACTCGTTAAACAGTATTTTCCTGTGGTAGGACAGAAAAATATATACTACAGAATGATGCAAAACTCCAAAATTGGTCATAAAAATACAGCTCTAGTTATTTCTGTTGTGAAATCAAAGTTGTTCACTTCCCCACCACCACCACTTTACTTTCAAGTAAGGATTTAAGAAAATATTGCAAGAATAGCTCTGTTAGAACTATGTCAGTTCCCTTCTATTTTTATCAACACCAATTTGCATGTTGTTACGTGTAGATACAGTCATAGCAATATTACCAAATTATTTTTACTCCACTGTGTTTTTACAAAAGACTTAATCCTTCAATGCAGTTAAGCAGTAATTCAGCTTCGAACCATCTCCCAGACCCACCCAAACCTGTTTCCAGGCTTTCCCAGCACATCTCTTGTTACTTCTTACCCCTTTATACACACTTATCCTGTCCCCTTTTACAAATATGATTTGTGTGAACAACTTTTGATTATGATCTCTATTTAGGAATGTCCACATTTTGCCAGCATGTATTCTAACAGCTTGCTAAAACTGAGTAAAAGCTGTCTCCCAAGCAACTTCAGGTAGTTGAGAACACCCCTGAAATAATCTATTTTAAAAGCAAAAAATACTGCATATTTATCACCTATTCTATCCAGATTCCACTAATGAAACAGCTTTATAGTCATAGCAAAATCACTTTTCACTACTTTTCTTTGCATTAGAAGCAGTTTTTTGCACAAATGCTTATAAAGAATAAATATTTCTTCCCCAAATCCACTGTAAATTCTAAGAAATCTGTGTTAATTAACATCTGAGCAAGCAATGCATATTGCCAGCTCCATCTTAAATCTGAGTCCACCAAAATCCTATTACCCATGACTGAAAGACATCCTTGTGACAGTACCTAAAATATCGTTCAGACTTATTACCTGTGAGGTCCCCCTCTGAACACTACCCATTCCAAACTCTTTCACTTAATTATCAATAGGAAAACAAACAAGCATTTGCCTTACTGATTGAACTAGTCCAAGTTGAGCAAACATCAACATAACACATTAGAGTACATTTTTCAAGGACAGTATTCATCTAAATCTCCACATTCCTTTCCTAAAAGGTTACAACAGATGTTCTTATTCAGTTTTAGCACCTCTGCTTTCCACCTGCTCACAAGAATCAACTTAGAAGCATGACCCACCATTTAATAAGTATGGTGGTTCCTTTGGGTAACTGGCACAGGCACATACTAAGCCGTGTCTTTCAACAGGGTTTCTTCAACGTTTTTGTCAAATCTTCTCCTGTTAGCTACAAAACTCACTTACAAGGCAACACCCCTACTTGAGGGTCAACTTCTTCCATTCTGTTCTTTCACACCATTTCACACCCAAAGTAAATGCTGTTCCACAAATTGAGACTTTCCTCAGCAAATCCCTTCTGTACATGGTCGGTTACTGCTCTGAGGAAAATGAAGTTAGAAATGCAAGTTCATCATTATGTCTGCAAGCAGCTCCAACTTCTCAAACTCATAATTCATCAGTTGTCACATTTCTCACACTAAAAAAAACAAACAAAAAAATACATCCCAATGTATAAAGATGTGCTTCTTTTAATTTCTTCTGCTTAACACCATACATAAATATTTCTTAGATGATCCATATTCCTAAGCACCTTAGGAATTCCAGGTTTGTTCCTTGTTTTAAATAAAGTCATGGATCAAACATAAAATGTGACATGTGCACTTCAGTCACTTGTCACAGCTTAACAAACTAACCATTTTCTATATGCTTTTGCTCATTTAAATGAGTCAATTCTCAAAGCTGTCCACTTCTTCACAACCTGTTTCCTGGACAATACAATTCCCTTCTACTAAAAAGCCTCCACCATCACTTCACGGATGTCCTGCCTCTCACTCAGTCCCCCCCAATTTATTTTGTCTTTTAACGTTAGGCTTTAAAATTAGTCTATCTGAAATGAAATTTCTGAGCATCCTTGCCCCCCTGAAAAAAACACCCAAAACCCCCAAACCAAATGAACTGTGCAGCTATTACAGTTCACCTCTTCCATTTCAAGCCTATCTTCCAAACACGGATAACCATTTATCCGCCTTAAGTTCACTGTTCTATGGCAGCTACTAATGCCATACTCAGGCAGCAAATGCACAAGCTAAAGAGAAAAAAAAAAGGGAGGGGGGGGGCGCAACATAATCAACTTCAAGTAACTAAGCCTAAACTAAGCAAAAATGTCTTCTTAAAGCTTACCACTAGACTACCTGGAAAATAAATAAACTATTTGCTACACAACTATTAAAGTCACTTTTGGAATCTTACATTAGATTCACCTGCCTTGGAAGTGAAATAAAAATACAAATTAACTTTTACAAAAATTCTGCCCTTTTTTTATTTTTTCAGACTAGATTCAAGCACTCAGAAAGATGTTTTAAAACTTTATTCAGCAGAATGTCAGTATTGTGAACAGTAAGTCTGCCAATGGGCAATATAGGTAAGGCATGCAAAATCTGCATAGTTTTCAGCGATGCGAACAAGCCCTCATTCTGTGCTTTAAGGGAATTATCTGCTTTCAGTAAGTATTTTGAATCTTAACTAAATCTTACGAGCTTCTAACTATGACATTTTCTGGAGAACATCACAAACTGGTATTCCCGGTGCAGTATTTAACCTTCAATCTGTTTCAAAATGATTTACCCTTTCAAAAGGAAGGCATACTGCAGTGTCTTCTAAGTGCATTCATAGTTTTTGCTCCAACTTTCAAGTGCCCCAGAAAACCCATCAAACTCTGTAACAATAACGAACAATAATTCTTACCTTTCTGTTTAATCCCAAAGGCAC
Source organism: Falco naumanni (assembly GCF_017639655.2). Taxonomy (NCBI): domain Eukaryota; kingdom Metazoa; phylum Chordata; class Aves; order Falconiformes; family Falconidae; genus Falco; species Falco naumanni. The sequence continues at coordinate 109,891,917 of NC_054056.1, read as the reverse complement.
CTGGGGAACAGATCAAGTCTGAAACAATTCAGACCCAACACCTTTTGAAACATTTGCCCCTTACACTTCAACATCAAACCAGGAACTGGCATACTCGTACCTCTCTCTGTTCTCATCCAAATCCAATTTTTCCCTGTCAGCTTGAAGGGAAAGCTTTGCTACCTCACTCAGCTGTAGCACTCCCTTAGCCACAGCCCGTGCCATTCTTGCCTGCATTTATCCTGTGGTATTTTTTTGCTTTATTGCCTTAAATCCAGATGTATTGCAAACACCACAATGAAATAGCTGCTACTGAAAACAAACTCTCAGACTACTTTGCAGTCAGATCACACAGTGGTTACCCACCAGTGGCTGGTTTTTGGTGCTTTCACTACTACATATGAAATCACTAAGGATTAAAATAGCCTGCAATCCAAATCATCTAGGTGGGTGACTTACCTAATTTTCATATTTTAATGCAGTCCGTCTTGAAGTTGAATCTTTGGAAAATAACTGAAACATACTTATTTATATCCAATTTACTAAAGTTCTTAGTTATGGACAATTTGCTTTTATTTATGTGAAGTATATATAAGCTTCTTAGTAGAACACATATTTTAGCTAAGCCAAGCCAACATACAGATTCTTGAACAAGAGGAAATAATTAGGAAGTAAGTTTCTTTTGTGGACTTGAATACAATTTCAGAGAAGCACACAATCTCTTGTGTGCTTCAAAATCACCTCTGTGTTTTGCTGAAGTTCAGGACAGTAACTTTATTATTACATATAAAGACAGAATTATCTTACTAGTAACCAAAACAATTTGTAATGTTTAAAACAAAGTTATCAAATGCTTTTAGAACTTCATTACAAAACACATTTACCTTTTTAGTTTGAGGGTTTTTTTAGTAAGAGCAGTACTTCTCCCAACCACAAAAGCTCCAAGAAACTAGCATTTTTGTTATAAATCCAAAGCCTAGAGCAAACTAGGAGAAGGGATTAAGTCACTCCCATTAAATGAGAACTTAGTCACTCAGCAGTGTTATTTCCGTGCTGGCTATATAGCAGTGCTATCGCCAGACAAGCTGCGCTAAGCCATTGTGTAATTAATACAATCAACTATTACATCCACTAACATCCTAAGCAGTAGATCAAGGACAAGTACTAAGGGTGTCCTAGTTTTTCATATCTGGGAGCATGAAAAAGGGCAAGGTCATAATTCCAGGACACACAACACAGGTTTTGCAGGGGTTTTGGTGTGGGTTGTTTTTTTGTTTGTTTGTTTTTAAGTGTAACAAGGCTACCAGGAACTTGTGTCAGAAGACGTAAAATAACAAAAGCATGATTAAAAAAAAATTAATGGATGGTTTTATATAGTCTAATTAAAGCAAAATTAAAATCTGTAGACCAAATTTAAGGGGGTCTCACACTGTAACGTAAAACACTTAGTAAAAGATTACAAAACTATCACTGTTTCTTGATTCAGAGATTCTTTAAGCCATTACTTGTTAGTAAAAATAAACAGAAGTCATTATCCAATCTTAAGTTTTGCAAGCTGTAGGTATGCCCATGCAATTTCCAAGTGAAACGCCTGTTACATTAACTGAGCAGGACACATTCAACTCCACGGTTCTATGACTTCGTGCCAGTGCGGTTTGCTCCCCTCCCCCTTGGGGATCTACCACTTAAATATGCATTTGTTCCTTTTAGATCTCAATTTTAAGGCTGACTACGTTTAAAAATTGAGCATTGAGTTCACTTCACTAAAACGTCCAACCTCTGGACTTCCAAATGCTCTATGCTCCCCTTCTCCCACATCTGGACAATTCAAAAGGCATGTTCTTTCCTCCCAGACAGGGAGAAGTGCTTGCTGTGACACATGGCAGACCCATGCTTAAGATGCTTCTCTTTAACAGACAGTGCTTTAAAGACAGTATAGACATTATTCTAAATTAAGTATCATTCAAATTGGTCTACATACATCGCACTCGATTGATAATAACCTTTTCCTCGACTTGATTTCAACAGTTACAACTAGCCAATATATCATGCCTATCGCCTCTGGAGAATACCCAACCACGTCGACAAATTACTAACTTCAATGTTAAATTTAAAATACCGAATGAATTTAAACACAGCTGATTACATTTTCATGAAGTATAGTTTGGGTTTGGGGCAACCAGGAAGTTCAACTAACAGCTAAAGCCTGACTGAAACGATGTTAGGGTGCTGTGGAAATAAAAGACTTAATCAGCAGTTCTGTTACTGAAATAACATCCAAAACAGTTTATGTTGAACTACACATATACCAAGTTTTTATTCATCATTATAATCTGGAGTTGTTCACAACATCCCTCCTCTGAGAAGGAACATTCTTGTCTCTGTTTTATTGCAATTAAAAGAAAATAAAATTATCACACACACACACCAGCGATATTGCAAATTGCAGCAAGGGGACACCCTAAAAAAGCTGCCTCCAAACCAGGTAACTTACCTACAGCCATGGCCCATAGAAGCAATTGCTGTACCTCTTAAAAAGCACAGTCTTTCTGGAAGATCTGGGAACAACTCTCTCACTTTAAAAGCATTTTAATCAGAATGCTTGGTACCATTCATTCTAAGTAGACATTTACCTGCCTGCACTACTTTGAGCTACGTGGCATATCTAATTAGCTAAAACCCTTCTTATAAAAACTTCAGAAAAGGAGATGTGAAATGAAATACCACTGAGTTTACCCTTGCCAATTCCAAACCAGATACAGATATTATTACAAGTTGGAAGCAAATATTTAAGAAAAACACCCACAGCCAATGAATAAATAAAGCAGACCCCTTTATAATTATGCTAACTCATGACACTTAAGCTACTTTAAATTCAGGACATAAGTGCTTCTTAACTAAGGTGAAAGTCATCTGAGTACACACACACTTCAGCAGGGGCATAATCAAGTTTTTCTAGGATGCTATTACTAGGAGGAACATCAAAGTCCAACTGGTTATCAGCACCAAGTACTTCCTAAAAAAGGCAGCCTCATGAGAATTAAGCCACAAGCCTTGCAGGAGCTAATCTAGACCATGCCTCAACAATTCTCAGTTACACGACCAGTAGCCTTCCTGATTTCCACAGTACCAAAGTGATGGCATTTCCCTTTGTGTATTTATGCTCATTCACACTCAAGGTTAATCCAAAAATATATTCCTCTGCAATTAGAACAGCAGCTTTGGTATTAAGCTTATTTTACGAGGACCACAGTACTATTAAAGATAATAATGGATTTTTTTAAAAGTTCTTTGTGAACCAAGTATTTAAAAGTACAAATAGCTAGTTATTTGCATCTTCCTGAAAGTTTAAGTATTGTTGTCCTACATCCAGAATAATAATACAACCAAAGTAGTAATTTTATGCATGCATTCCGAAGTCGTTTATATTATAATTCTGAAATTCCATATCCTGTCCACTTAAATTCCTGTGAAAAGGACTACTCCCCTCCCCATGATATTTTAAATGTAAATCACTACGAGTTTACAAGTGTATTTTCCTCATTTGCTTTGTATTGTACAGCTAAAGACACAGCATTTTTCAAAGATAGCAGCATACTTGACCAAAAAAAAAAAAAAACAAAACACCCCACCCAAGCCCCTACCCCCCCACCCTTTGCTTTGAATTTTAAGTATGTGCAGTTAACCAAGCACTGTCATTTTATCAACAAATATAGGTGGTGTAAATAAAAAAATGGATTCAGATGAGAACCTGTAAAAGACTTCCTGGCTTCTCTCCATATAAAAATAGTCTACAGATTATTAAAACTCAATTCATTGGTATTTTGATTCACCATCAGGCTTCACAATTAATTTTGCAGGACTAAACTGAATATCGGTTACACTGCCTAGAAATTGTAGTAACGAGTAGTCTAGAAGATTATAGGTGCCTTTGCTCCTCTATTAAAACTTCCTGCATTTTAAGGGCACTTAGAATAAAATTTATCATAAATTATATTTATTGCTATTGGTACAAATTACATGATTGTAAACTATAATAATAGTTATAAACTTATGAAATTATTATAATATATATTTATCATTAATTATTATTGTAAATACCAAGTTCCTCAAATAACAGCCAGTTAATTCACCTGTTGCAGAGAAAGTATTATCTGGCTATGGTGAATAATACACACAGTATAAGCCCTGATGTTGTTATTGGGTTGTCTTACTGTATTAACTCTTGGAAAAAAAATAATGTATTTTCACATCTGTGCTGTATAAAGCATTCTAAGTGGGATTTGTGTGCAACATCCAACAAATCAAATCATAAGCTTCCTTACAACTGGCTCTAGCTACCGGAGAATGGCCAGCATGGGCTCATGACAACCCCTCTCCAAGCCTTGTGCCTACCATTGCTTTCCTCTGCAGTATCCCACATGCACAAAGCGTACTCCCAGCCATTCGTGGCCAATGGTTTCATATGAATCACCAGAAGAGAAAACATTTCCCTAATGCAAGTTTGGCATTCAAACTCCAAGGAATTATCTCAATAGGAGAAAAATAAAATACAATGGATAAATCTTGCAAGTTGAAAGTGCATCCTTCATTGGATGAACTACTCCTCACACCTTCTTCCATGTGTAGTAATTCCTCAAAGATGATCACATATTTTCATACATTTGAATACATAAGTTCCAGTACTCACAAAAAGCTCAATTCAGTCTCGGCAATCAAATTACCTCCTGCATTACCATGAGTACGCAAAGTAAGATTTTACAGTATGTCCTTCTGGAAACTGAGGCCAATCACAACAATTTCAGAACTGAGTACTGGTATCAGAGCTTAAATATCAGGCTCACTTCCAAGAACCATTTGAATGTCATTATTAATGGCATTGCCATATGCATATACCAACAGGCACGAGGGTTTCACTTCACTTTATGTCTAAATACAAAGAGAAAATTACGATAGTGTTGGTCCAAAAGAAGTTTTGACAACACCACCTGTCTTTGTATGTAAGATTTTATCTTTTTTCTTTACAATAAACTAATAAGCCTATTTTAGAATAACACCTTACAGCCCTTTGCTTCTACATTCACTAACAGCATCATCGTCTTGTTCATGAACTCCACTAACAGATGCAACAGCTTGCATACCCTTAAATGACACATTAAACAAGTCATTCCATGTTACAACTGTTATACAAAGGGTATGAGAAGCCACACAATCCCTTTCCTACTTGAAGTACCAGATTCAAAAAATTCATACTTGAGTCCCAGAAGTTTCCCAAGGTCAGTTACCTCAAACTGGAGTTAACAACTATGAGGGACAGGGTTTGAAGAGACTAGAAATAAACCACCTTGCTTTTAAAGATTAAACAACTGAATTTCAAGACTGTCTCAGACCTGGCAAGTGGTTTATAAATACTAAACTTTTCTTAAATGGCTATGTTGTTTAACTCGCCATCTAACGCCTAAACTATATTGGCTCTGAAGTGGTAGTGGCCTCAGTTTAATTTACAAGTTAACTGTATTTTCATCACCATATCTTCAAGGATACACCCAATACAGACAGAAACAAAACGATGCACATAGGAAGTATAAAAAAAAGGCAGATTAAATGCTCAGAAATAGTAGCAAAGGAAGAGAAAATGACTGAAAACATACAACTGTGTAAAGTTACTACAAGCTCAACATTTTCAACACAATCTAGTTCCACCTTCTCAAGTAAAGCAGAAAAACTAGAGACAATTCAACAAAGAACAACAGGGATAAATACAATTAACCCTTCTGCACAAAAAGTGTCTAACCAGAGTAGGATTCTTCAGCATGGAAAAGCTGAGGAACAGGAGAAAGGTTTATAAAATCATGAGTGGCTTGGACAGGGCAAATTAATTGTTTGCAAACTCTTCCAACACAAGAGATTGAGCTGTCCAACAGAACTAGAAGGTAGCAGGTTTGAAACACCACAAGGAGGTGGCCCCTCACACTATGAAGTTGTCTACCACTGGATTTGAAAGATATAAAAGTGTATGTAAGCCCAAGGAGACAACAAACAAGTTAGTAGAAAAGCAAAAGCCTGCAGGTCACTGAAAAGAAAGAAGGATCATTTGGCTTTGGAAGATCCAGTTGCATGCTGGGGCAACACAACGGAGAAGCTCCACAGAGGTTTATCCTACCCTTGTGAGGCGTTTCCCAGTGTCGTGGTTTAACCCCGGCCAGCTACCAAGCCCTACACAGCCGCTCACTCACTCCCCCTCCAGTGGGATGGGGGAGACAACCAGAAGAATAAAAGTAAGAACTTGTGGGTTGAGATAAAGGCAGTTTCATAGGTAAAGCCAAAGCCACGCACACAAGCAAAGCAAAGCAAGGAATTCACTCACCACTCCCCATGGGCAGGCAGGTGCTCGGCCATCCTCAGGACAGCAGGGCTCCGTCACATGTAACTGTTACTTGGGAAGCCAAGTGCCATAACTCTGAATATCCCCTCTTCCTCCTTCTTCTCCCAGTTTATATACCAAGCATGACATCATATGGTATGGAATATCCCTTCAGCCAGTTGGGGTCAGCCGTCCTGACTGTGTCCCCTCCCAGTTTCTCATACCCCTCCAGCCCACTTGCTGGCAGGGCCTGAGAAGCTGAAAGTCCTTGACTTCACATAAACACTCCTCAGAAACAACTAAACCCACGTGTTACCAACATTATTCTCACACTACTAACTGCAAAACACAGCCCTGCACCAGCTACTAAGAAGAAAATTAACTGCATCCCAGCTGAAACCAGGACAGCTGAGCATCTGGTTTGGTCACCAGCAGAGGCAGGATAGCAGACAGGTGCATATTTGGTTTGAACCACAGGGACAACAGTTCTTCATGTTCCTGTAGCTTAAGATATTTCAAAAAAATTTACAGATGGGAATTTCAGCTGCTAATACTAAGTGTCACAGTTAACAGCACTGTTGGGATACCAGCCAAACACCATAACATGAAACATGTAGTACTCTGTGATAACTTGTGTTCACAATTTATCATCTAAAATGAAAGGTGACCAAAAGATTGCTTTAGTCATTTTACTATTACCTGGGAAACATGTTTGTGCTGCAGTATTCAAGTCAGAGGAACAACTGCTCCTCTCAACCGAGTGTTCACAATTAAAATGAAAGCAATGTGTGGTCTTTTATCCATACGAACCTATTAGTCAAATAAGCAACTGGGAATAAGGGATACTTTTGAAAGGGACAACATTGAATTCTTGGCAATCTATAACAGAATTCACACCAGGGGAGAGGCAGAATTCAGCCTGAGCCAACATTCCCACCAAAGCTCTCTATATTCCAGTAAAACCTCTTCTCCGATCTCTTGCTTGGTATTGACACACATGTCTGCAGGAGTCAGTAGCTCCATCATCAAGGGACTTCTGCCCTTGTAACACTGACTGCAACATGAAGTGGTAGTGTGGGAAAGAGGCTGTATTAGGAGAGAAGTAAACTCCCCACAAATTCTCCCTCTCCTCTTTTCTTTCTAGACACAACTCCAAATACAGCAAATTCTGACTTTGTAGGGAGAGTGTTTTCAATCATGCCTGACAATTGTGATTTTACAAATGGTCTATTAACAGAGTCACACAAATGGCTACAACTCCTTACGAATATCCATCAGAGGAGAGAAAAATGGACCAATGTTTAGGACACCTGGAACCACATAAGGAAGTGAGAATATACTGCAGGCTGGGGTACCCTGTTCAGGCTACAGATTTCTCTGATATCTAAGCACACTTTAGAACTACTGCTCCACTTTCTCTGAACAAAAAGGTGAAGTAACAGACCAGGTGAGCGTCTGTTCTCTTCTGAAGGATATCCAGGCATGTTTATCCATACAAGCCACTTTCCCTGAGAGGTCACAGATGACTTCCAGTCACAACCTTTTCCTTGCCCCAAGGAGAGAAGAGGCAAAGACGTGCCTGAAGTTCCCCAACACCTCATATTGGAACTGTGCTGTTAGATGACACACACACAGGTTTATGAAACCAGCAGCTCAAGCTGTAAATGCAGCTGAGGAAAGCAAAGTTAAATTGAATTCTACCCTAGAATAAGATTTCCTCCCTTCCTTCATACATGTTCCTTCATACTTGTGAATCTGGGGTGAAAAAAATATGTCATTTTTGTTCCACAAAAATAACTGTTAATACTGTCATCTTAAATAGGATAATCATTCTTTTTCACAAATGGTATTTAGTGATACTCATCCAAAATCTTTATCAAATACCCACTAAGTCACACCATTACTTCAGCCTCCCTCTCAAAAAACAAAGCTGTACAACCAGATCTGCTTAGAGTTGACAGGTTAGCATCAAAGTCCAGTAGGAAACAGATGGTTGCTGGTTGTGATGCATTGATGTACAGGCACCAAAAGAATTGCTAAAGGACCAAGGTTTGCAACATCCTCCAGAAAAAACATGTATGTATTAAGGTACTAAATAGAAGGTAGCAAGACACATATTACACATAAATTTGAAAGATGCAAATGTATTGCCAACAATGTATATAATCTTGCCAGCCAGACAATCTTACTGACAGTGCCAAAAACTTCGACAATTTTTCAAATTCAGTGTTAAGTATTTCCATATCAGAACTAAATACGTAACTTATACCTGGAGATTTGAGGGACTAGGGGACTTGTTTAGAGACATCACTTCAAGCCTTCAAGATTAACTTTTTTTAGAAGTTTTTCTAATTTAATGTGATAGTCTTATCTTGAGTCGTAAGTTGACACTAAAAAAATAAAGTGTCTCACTCATCTGCCAGAACTTACCCTCTCTCCAGACAAGTCTGCAAAAGCAAATGAACTCACTCTCAGTAGGTCTTCGGAAATCCGAATTTTCACCTTAGTCTCCTGTCACCCCTGCCTGGGCAGTACAAACACACTCAGCAGCCAAAAGAACAGAGGTCTTGGAAGTTTTTTGTTTTTTTAAGTTGGCAGCAGCCCTTAAAGAGCCAGGATCTCAACAAATCCTTACTGCCAGCAGTGACCTTCACTAAGCCCTTCAGTACATGTTCATTAAGTACAGGGGCTCCACACCAAGATTTTTAATCAGAATTGATCAATGCTGCTTACAGCTTCCAACATTACTTCCCTTCTGGAGTTATCCTGACATGCTCCAGCTCCAGAAGCCACCCACAGAGAAGACAAATAGGAGTTCTGGCACCTCCACTGAAGTGCAACCTTTCAAACCATTTGGACTGAGCATCAATGATGCTGCAATCAAGCAGTTGAGACTTCAGAAAATACTCTTCTCAGATAACTCTACTACAGAGATGAAAACTCTGGCAGGTGGGGCAAGGAAGTCAAATCTAGCTATCACAGCAAGGTTACTTGAGCTTTAAGTCTTACACTGACGCTAGGCCAATTAGTAGCATTCAACTCCAATATTTATCTAGGTATCAGGAGCTAACAATTTATGCCCATCAGAAGGGGCACAGTGGAAGGATACTGTTATCCACTGGACAGTTATACTTCTCCACCCTGTTACAAAATACTTCAATTAATGATGAATTCTCCAATAACATTTCAAATTTTCCAAAAGGTATGACCAGTGTTTAATTATTGAAGACAACTTGGTTGCCAAACTCCTTTTTGAATAAGTAACTTTTGAATAAGTAAATAGCAGCTTTTGGGTAAGAAGGATTTCTCCAGCGTATCTGCATCTGAGAGTCAGTTCACATGCCTGCTGCTGATTGTCTTCTTCCTACAGCATTTCATTTGTTTCTTGGCTTTCAGCAGCCCTACAGAGAAACAACTCACGACTTCCAACAAACACACAAGTGGGAAGTGTATGGTTTTCTTCCCATCCACACATCAACCACGTTTTCTCTAGGGGTGAATATGTGGAGGAAGAAAACACCTTCCAATCAGTCACATGACGTGAAGAGGAACCTTGAACATCCATTCCTCTCTAGAGCATTAGTGACCAACTTGTTCTTTTTAGACATGCACAGCTCTTCAAATGCTGAAGTTTTGACTGGGACCTACATTAGAGCGGCCCTGACAGGTAATCTCTGTGCCTTGCCACAAAAGAAAGCTCAACTGCAACAGCAGCTGTGCACCATGCCCCTCATTCCATCCTGTAACTCGAGCAGCCATCTCTTCCCCTCCTTCAGCTCTCCAAGTCCTTGCAGTACAAGGACTGCTTTGATATCAAGAAAGGTTAACTGCCCTTGCTCTAAGCATGATCTGCTTCTTCAGAGTGGTCATTCAATTCACACAGTAAATTAACACTGTCACTAGAAGGTCTTTGTTACTTCATTGGAGCATCTGCTGAGTTTCACGACTTACCTGCTGGACCTCTGGCATTTGTCTTTGTGACACTAGTCACACAGCACAACAGAAGAGGGTCGATACAGCAAAACCTTGGTGCAGAGGCCTCAATGGCCAAACTACATGCTTTGCAAGAAATTTTACATGAAGTTTTACTTTTGGCTGGCTGTTGTCTGGTTCTGTGCACTAAAATCTATTTGTAACTAGAGCACGTCTTCCAACTCAATTTCATCTGAAAGGATTCCTATTTGTGCACCTGAGATGCTCCACAATGGAGAGCAAAGAACTGTGAAATGGGGCAATCAAGAGATGTGCTTCAAAAACACACCTTGATCTGAACTAAACTGCTAATGGAAATAGCCATTAAAATGCTCTAGATACCCCAACAGATTACATGTAGTCCCAGGCCTAAGGAACGCTGAGTGATGTCTCTCCTTCCCCGCCCCCACCCACCCGCTACTTTCTGTCCACTGAAGAAACTGTCTTGCCATTAGATCATATCACTGATATCCAAACAACCTGCACGTACTTGAAGGTTTGGGCAGGTACAAGTATTGCATCTATGGTTCATCTGATCTACGGAACAACACAGTCTCAAGCTTTAATTGTGTTACCATCGAGCTAATGTAAATTATGGTACCAAAAAAGTAGGTTTTCAGTGGCATAAATTATGGCACCAGAAGTAGCTCTTCAGTGAATGACAAAGCCAAGTGCTGGTACCAGGAAAGTCACCCAGTAACAGTGAGCCTCACTGATCTGCAACAGTGTGAACAGCTCAAGTCTTATCTTGAAGTCCTCCAGTGGAGTAAGATGCCACTGACCTGAAGAGCAAAGTGAAACAGTTTTGAAAGCTTACCTTTCCCCCACAGGAACACAAATCTGAAAAAGTAAACAAATCTTGTACATTAAAACACAATACTTTGTCTTCTCCTTACTACACTGCATAGACAGTTTGTGCATGTACTACTGCAGTTATTTTTGGCAAAGGTCACATCAAGATGGTAATGTGATTCAGCTAGGGACTTCCTCAAATTGCAGGCACCTGGAAGTTGTTTTTATCTTCCAAAACTGGCATCTAGAATGTTCTTAACTTTAGCAACAGGCTACACAAATCTGAATTTTCATGCCACAAATAGAAAGGAAGCCACAATCTCTCTTATGAGAAAGCCACAATTGAAATAGTTCCCAAGGGAAAACTGTAATCATGAAGGTATTTTTCCCTCATTTTAATTTTCAATTTCAGCCAGCAACAGCAGAACAAAATGGACATGTTAGACAAGGCCATTACAAAGCCAGTCTCTTCTTTATGAAAACTTACCGGGTCAAGTTACACGCAGAGTTTTTCCTCATACTGAGACAAGTGTTTATTTCCCTTTTAATAGCCTTCGTTCGGTTTACTTACTCTTTTTAACCCACACAGAGCTCCAGACATTTCAGCAGCATGGTAAACCAGGGAACACCTTTAACTAAAACAATCATTAAGTTTTTCTAACTGCATATAAGCTATTTCAATTTCGATGCAAGCCTTGCTTCTGCTGAAGAAAGGTCAGCAATGGAATAAGCAAGAGTGGTTTCAGAGCGGCACAGTTACAGGATGACTTTGTAAAGGAAGGCATCAAAGTTATCTATCCCTGTTAATTATCATTTGGGGACAGACATCGATTATCTGTGCAAACACAGAAAAGGACAGTGAAGCTTTTGAAAAGCAGCAGTGAGGCAAATAAGCAATTATTGATTCGTGTGTTTGCCAAACATTTTCACCCACTCATAACAAGGAGAGTTTAAGAGGATTTTCACTACACAGTTAGTAATAACAGAGACAGCCTCTCCAGCTCATAAAAGGGAAGTCAGAACATAAGCCAGATGCAGAACTCCAACAAACACTGATTCACAGCTCCAGTCACACTCAAAGTCACGTATGAAATGAGCAATTCAGCCATCCAATAAGCCAAGCAGGGGAAAGAGAGGGCAATTATGTCTCTGTTCAACAGAGCGCCATTTAAAGTATCCTTCTGATTCAGCACCAACCCTTGTGATCAGTATTCTTGGCCTACCATCAATGACTTTAATTATACAATTATTGAAAAAAAGGCAGTGCTCTCCCTTCCCTGCTTGCCCACAACGAGTCCAATACAAGTCACAGAAATTAGTCAGAAAGCACATGTAGAGTAGCTACTTCAAATTTTACTTTTGAAGTTCAAGTCACAGAAATGCCTGGATATTAGCTCAAGCATTACTGAAAATTAGGTGTTTCCCTTAATTGAGCAAATGGAGCCTAATCTTCTATATTAACTGATACTACGTGAGGGGCCAGGAAAGGTGCCACTTTGTTCCTTAACACCCATCAGTTACTTGAGATTCATCTGGGCTATTTCACTGACAGCTGCTGTTTGGATCCACGTCATCCAGCAGAGTCTGCCTGACTGCTAGATCTTCCTCCCACATTGAGCTCCCAAAAGCAAGTTGAGCTTAAGCTCCCTTCCTAGTTCTGCCTTCTTTTAACTCCCCATGCATCTAGTATGCTTCAACAGCTCTGCTAACAGTTAGACTTGATATCCTACAGCCAATGCCTGCTTAACTTTTTGGGGGTTTTGCTACCTGAAACAGCTGCACCAACCAATTAATACTGATACTATAGCAATAAGCACAAAATTCCTACCATTCAAGCTGATAGAAGTATATTTTAAAGACAATGTCCTCAAACAGGAAGGAATTCAATACAAAGGAAAGAACAGGGCCTTAGCCACACTAAAACAATATTGTTCTGCCATGGACTGACGCATTAGTCACTGGTTTTGGAACAAGATGCCCTCTTCCCTTTGTGCCAGCTTCAGGCTTTTTCCTCCTACATTTGGGAGCTGGTGGAGGCAAGAAAGAGCACAAGGCAGCAACAAGTAAGGAAGTTATGGCCTTCCTCTTTCAACTTGTGCCATCTTCAACAGACAAAATATTTATTTGCTTTTGTTGTTACAAAGCAAAAATGGGATGCAAGATTAAATGCAATAGTTTAACATAGTACGGATGTGCCTCATTTTCAAAGCTGACCATTTGAAAACGCTTTTGAAAGAGACAATGTTCTTTCCAATGCCCACGTGGCACTATCAGTCCCAAGCAGCAATTAATTTTGGATCCTGACTGATGCCCTAATGTTCCAAGTATATCAGCTACGCATTAAGCAAAGAACTTCCTTCATTAAAGGGCAGGAATTTAATTGAGGCTATATTCAGATATGTCTCCGAAAGCTTAAGGGAAAGGCAGAGATGTAGTAACTAAAAATGTTTTAAAGAACACACATACGACCTCTTTCTCCTCAGGAATTCAAGTTGTGTAGCCTACATCCAGCTCTCTCTCCAACGTGCAGGAGCCAGTCAGACCACAGGTTCCCGGCACTAAGCACAACGAAGTCTGGCACACAGCTGCTGCTTCAGGAACAACCTTCACACCGGCTCTAAGCCGCACAGGAACAGGTGAACAACCACAGATATCCAAAGAACCAGAAAAAGTGCAGTATTATCAGGCAGCAAGCCTCAGCAAAACTTGACTAACCATTTCTAGCCTTAGAAACAACAACCACCAGAACACATTCACACGGAGAACCACTTGGCAGCACAACGGGTGCAACGGTATTTATTTTCGTGTTTTGTATCTATGCTAGGCTTTTAAGGACTTTCGTGATCTCATTTAGAACTATGCATTATATTTTGCTATAAATTACTACCTTTATACACTTGTCCCTTCTTATCGGTATGGCTCTTCTGTTACAGCATTTTCAAGTTGTTTTTTCAACTGTACATAAACACAAGCATCTTCTACCTGTCCTTCCATTCCACTAACCATTTTTTTCTACTCCTACCTTTATAGGATGCCATCACAAAGCCTCCCTTTGGCAAGGCTGACTTTAAAGGAAAATACAAAATTACCTTATTAATACATATCTATCTTTACAGAACTTATGCTTTTAATTAAGAACGATTTTAAAGTTATCAGCCAATTAGTAATTTCATATATTTGGCTAACTGACAATTTCCTCCACCAGCTCAAAATGTCACAGTGCTATCTTTATTTTATCTTTAAGAAATAGACAAAAATACTTCCAATGGACTCAGAATTCTGACCAAATAAGCCACAAAAGCAGGACACCCAGTAGTAACACCATGCTTAAAATAAAGGCAGGGAACAAAACATATGGGTTGCAGTTTGCTTGCTTCTTATGGCAATATATTCCTCTAATTTTAGATACCTGAATGCTGTTAACACTAGATAAACCGCACAGATAGCAACTACTGAAGTAGATGTTATTTGAAAAAATAGCTCAACTACACTCCCTTTCTGTGCTGAACCGAGACCAGTTACAAGCATTTTAAATATCACAGGGAGTGACAATTCTATCATGACAAGAAATGACAATTATCATTAGAATGATAATTCTAATTCTACTGCTAGATTAGATCCAAGATTGCTGTCAAAGCAACATCCCAGAATAGGTTAACTTTGAAATCACTGTTAGCCCAGGGAGCAAACTCGAGTTAGCTCTTTTTTTCTTAATTCTGCTTTAGCTTTTCAGCTATATGAACTGCTATTTTTGGAAACCTCTCTTTACATTAATAATGTCAGATTTTCCTTCAATATACTTTACTAAAAGGTTACAATCAAAACGAGAATGACTTAGCTGCCTCTTTATAGGTTCATACAAGGCAATTTATGCTTCATATCTCTCACTATTTCACCAAGAACAACTTTTGACCACAAAGAAGAAAAAGTTCCTGGTAAGAAGTCAGCCTAAAATTAGTCACTGTTCCTTTTTATTCAAGAGCATACACTTGCCAGTGCAGGAGGTTTTGATCAGCCTCCTTAAGCAGAGGAGACTGTCAGCAAAATGACTACCAACATATCCAAATAGCTTTATTTTCCTACAGCTATGACACTTCTCTAATTAGAAGATGTGATTAGTAATCTCATCTGAACACAAGATGATTACCTAGAGATAAGGTTCAACAGATCTCTTGAGATCAGTACAGCCTCTTACACATATCCTCTGCAGTACTCTTGCCAGATCAGAGACTACAGCGAGAGGACTAACCACAAACATGTTTATGTGCTGGGGTCCTTGTAGAGCTGTGTCAGTGACCTCCTGGAACAACTGAGCTGCTCTTTCCACAAAAACCCAAATAATACATTTCTGCTGTCAGTTGCAGAAATTTGAAGAAGACTGGTATGGAAAAAGGTAATTTTAAGGTACGAACAGGTTAACTAACTTCTTCTTGAGTTATGTCACCAAGATTGTACTTTGCAGTACAAAATTAAGGAATTTATGCAAGCTCCTTTCCTGTTTCTCGTTCTTCTCTTCAGGGAATAAAGAAACATTAGACCTATCTAGGTCAGGCAGGGCCTATTAACAGCTTGTCTTCCTGACTTGAGCACATTATCCCTGTAGAGCCAACATCTGAGCAGCATGGTACATAAAAAGGCAACCCACCTCCCTGTTCCTTCCAAGGGGCAGTTCTCTTTGTGACCTTACTGCATTTGCAATCCCGAGCCTCCTGCATCAGATACTCCTTATCTCCCTCCAACTCTTCTGTCTAGGCTTGTCCTTCTCATGCTCTGCTTTTAAACAAGAAAACCCTCCTTTTGGCCTTAAAATCAGTAGTTGCTTCAGCGAGAGAGTACTTTTTCTGTCAAATGGCCTGTGAAAATTTAGGCTGCCTTGTATCTCTTAATCCACCTTTGCCATCAGTAGAAAGAGCTGTTCGTTCTGTTTCAGTATTACTCTAAGACCTTAACCACAAAGAGATGACAGCTCTTGCAGCAGGTGTGGCAATTGCCAGTGTTTCTGTAAGCAAAATGACCCTCACCCTGAATTCTGTCAGTTATCTTCTCTTTCCTCAATTTTCTCTTCCATCCTTCATCATCTAAGGATATGCTCCTGCCCACTCCTAGGCCAAGTATTGCTGCCTCCTCAAAGACTACATCTCATATCAGCACCAAACCTGAATATATTTGGGCAGAAGCAAGATAACGGCGGCAAAGCTTATTCTCCAAAGCTCTACTTCAACCACCACATGCTCAACAGGTCACAGGAGTCCTGCCTCACTGGTTAGAAATTGTTTGACTGGTCTCCAGGTGAGAAACTGTTTTGTTCACTCCTCCTTCCCTTTCCCTGCGATGTCAACAGCATAACAGAAACAGAAATTTTGACTTGGCTCCTGGCCTTGTTGGCAAACCCTCTTCAAAAGGAATAGATACTTGGATGAAAAATATGCCTCTAATAGAATTAATTCATTCTTTAATGTGGATGATAATACTGCCCTTACGCTGTATGCTGGTCAAAAGCTAAGAGAAACAGTTTCTGACAAGAGGACCTGGAAACCAATAAATATTGAAATTTTAAATATAACTTCAACATTTCCAGATTTGTCACCTTTGACATATGATTCCACTATGGAGATACAGGGTTATTCTGTCTCTGATAATTAGCTACCTTCCCAGTCACCTTTCAATAGGGAATCCGTTTTGTTGCATTAGAAGACTTCGCTTACTACGGAAACAGTTACTTCATCTGTTCAGCCAATTTCTATTCCACATTACAGGAGGAATCTGGATTTTACACAGCAACATAATTCTTTCCTAACCAGAGGAGAGGCACCCTTCATCTCCATTTGGGTCCTTCCTCAGAGGTTACATGACAGTTCAGTTCAGAAAGCTTCTTATTAAGGCAGTAATTTTACCTGGGTGATCAACTCAGTCCACGTAGCTGGCAAAAAAAAAAAAAAAAAAAAAAAAGAAGAGTATAGTAACTTAGGTCACTTATCAATACGTATTTCCAATTAAGTCCTTCAGTGTCATCTACTTTTCCATGGGGCTTTTGCACATGAAACCTATGCTATTATGCTGTGAAAAGCTTCCCTCACCCAAACACACTTTGTCTTCTAGGTCTTAATTATACATAGGCTTATGAAAGGATAATTTAGCTTCAATTCGTCTTTGAAGAGATGCTTTCCTCAACATGTCTACGTAATAAAGCAGCTTACACATCTGCGTTGCTTAATATTATATACTGAATTAATGCATTTCTACTCCCAAAATAACTCTGATCTAATATAGTAATCCAGTGCAGTCTGATAAAACCAACGTCATCTACTGCCATCCACTAAGGCATTTAATAAAAACTTTACATAAATGCTAAACAATGTCTTAATTTGGCTAGGATCAGGCTTGATTGAAGCTGCCACAAAAAGCACTCAAAAACTAGGTAATGCGGCATTAAGGTTGCCTGTGGGACCCTTAATTCTCAGTGTAGCATACATGTTGTAACAAACTATGCAGTGCTTTTCCATAGGACCCCCTATTTATCTCTGTAAACATAACAGACCTCCTGTGGAGATGAACACTGATGCCTACTGATTGAGCTTATTGTCTGTTGGACCTCTGTCTTACAAATGAGGAAAATTGAGGATATAAATAATTGAGGAAAAGGAACAAAAGAAAGAATCACGCAAGCGAGGACAACAGTAAAAAGCCACTCTGGAAAAAGATGGCTAACCTTCCTCAATGCTCATGTCTCCTGCAGTTAGGCAAGTCTCATTAAACTAGGAGAACACAAACCAGCCAGTTTTGTACCCCGCCTCCAAAGCTTTGTAGCCAGAACAGGAGCAAGAACACAAAGTATTAGCGAAGGAGGCAAGTGAGAGTGAGATTCCTATCCCAAGCACTGAAAACACTCCACAAAGAAATAAATTCAGCCTAGTATACTATGTTGGGCTGCTTAAGATCATAAAAAAAACCCTTTTCTCTCACGCTCTGCTATATCAACACATACGGAAACTGCAGTCTGAGCTCAGCTCCAACAAACAACTTAAGGGCTGCCCATTAAGTGCTCTGCCTTACTATCAAGGTATATCCATCCTTACCGTCCCACACGCAAATGCAGGGCTGTATCACTTCCTTTTCACTGCCCAGAGGCAGTATTATGGAGAGCAGCACTTTCTTGCTCTTTGAACTCACCCTTGTTGCTCAGTGGACATGAACTGCAAGTCACGTCCTGCCCAGATTCTGCATCATGAACTTGCCTACTAGCAGAAACATCACAGGTTAAGCAGCTGCCCAGCTAACCAGCTGGTCTTTCAAAAGGTTTTTACAGCTTTACCTTTCTAACAGCAGGCTAACACAGTGGGGACAGCAACATGGACAAGTCCACTTCAAAAGCATATTCTAGAAAAATGAGATTTTAAAGATAGCAGTTCTCACACCTTGCTATATAACAATATATTCCATAAACACAAAGTTTAAATTGGCATATTGGATTGGAACTAGATGATCCTTAAGGTCCCTTCCAACCCAAACCGTACTATGATTCTATATACACAAGGCTGTAAGCAGTCAGGTCATTTTGCTACAAACTGCCCATCGCTTTAACATATAAATTGCTGCTTAGAACAAGTACTATTTTAGTAATCAAAGACACTTAATTTGTTCAAAACAACCTTGAAAAAACATTCTCAGGGTCCTCTGGAAAACCAAACAAAACGCAAACAACAGCACAACTATTTATACATCTGCCAAGCAAACATTCTATAAAAATGAAGGTATTAAATATAAAAACTCCCATCTTGGTGGGTGGAGGGGAAGACAATTACTACTTAGAAGTTAATCTAACCAACGCCACCATTTTTATCCATAATTTCTTATTACATTTACTTTATTTGTAAATAAATTATTTTAATAATAACATTTGTTTTCCTGACAAAGTCAAAGCGTTAACTATACGCATTTCATCTCTCCAATGCAAAGCTTAGAATTAGCTATAGCATCATGAAAGAACTGCTCTTCACTGGCAGCCTGAAAATGCTAAACCTGAGACTCACTTGCCCTGGGCCCACTTCATTGGACTGGAAAAGGCCAGTTTTTGGTTGGCCATATTGTGTGGGTTGCCCCTAGTTCCCCCCAAAATGTAGTGTTACTCCCAGGGCAGGGAGAAAGAAATAAAATTTGATCTTGATCTTCATGTCACTACTATCGTCACCCAAGGACAGTAATCTAGAACACTCTCACATATGAAGAATTTTTCCAAAATTCTCTTCCATTACACAAATTTTAAACACTCCTACAAGCTTACTTTTTCTTTACCACAAATGAAAGCCGATCACTTCCAAACTGGATTTCGTGGCAAGGCAGAAAGCAAACCTTTTTGGACAACCAAACTTCAATTCTTAAATGCTCAGGTTATCACCGCTTTTTACACATGGATCAGACAGAAGCAAATTTACTACTTCTTCAAGAAGCTGGGGAAAAATATTTACTTTTTTTTAACCTCATAGATACTGGTTCTAATAGCAACTGGCTTGAAACTTCTGTTCAGTAGTCAGAAGATGATAATTCCACAGAGAAGCTCTTCACAACAACAACAACAACAAAAAAACAACCCACAACCCACTTTTCCAGGGAGTTAAACTGTATGCTATAACAATAATCATCAAGAGATTGCCAGACTTCTCAGTGCTGTCTATTTAAGGCACCAGAAAGCCATCTCACAAGGCTTGACACGTCTTCACCTGAAGTTTTCCACTATAGAGTTTAATGAAAAAAAAAAAAAAAAAAAAAAAGAAACCACTACTCAGTTATGTAAGTCACAAAGACTCAAATTTAGATTTATATTTAGTTCTTCAATTCTCACCCAGAGTTCAACTCGGTAAACTGCTCTATTTTTAGCTTTTGACTCTTTTGGACATTTCCTTCCTTCATCTGTGTAAATGCGTCACAGCTTCTCAAATGTTTCCCTTTGGCTAGAAAAGGATGCATCTGATTCCAAGCCTAAAAAAAAAAAGTTTACGCGCGCGCACACACACACACACTGAGTGGTTATTGTTGGCCGAGTTGTACCCTTGTTCTAAGTTCTAAGATAGACAAATTTGACTCCAGTCCTCGCACTGTACTACAAAAGATAATTGCTCTTTCTGCACCGACAGGTAGCAACATGTCACGTCTGTCCCTCTACAAGGATCACCACTAACCAAAACATATTTTATCACTTACTTATAAGCAGGCTTGACTTGGGTTTGCTGCCTTGACAATTCAATAGACAAACAGCAGAATTGTTCCATAATGGGAACAGAAAGGAAGTTCAGGTTTGTAACTTTCTGCTCAGCCATCAAGGCAAGAAATTCAGTCAAGTGAGTGCCCCTGTTTTCCTTTCAAAGACAGCCTTCCACTAGGTTTGAAGAAGCTGGTCTCTTGTATATTTATTTAATTATTTAATACGATGTATTAACAAGCCAATCAACAAGTTACTAGATAAGCCATTACAGATGACCTCATTTTTCCATCTGAAAAGGTGCCACTGTCCTAAGAAATTTTAGTCTGGCTTACAAGTGTTGTCCTTACAGAAACCTGGCTCACATAAACCCCTCTCGGTTAAGCAATGCACAGCACTGATTTCCTCTTTGAACTTTGCAAGCCATGGTAAGTTCAAGTCTAACAACGATCTTTAACTGCAGAAAACAAATACCTGAAGCATACAAAGTGTGACTTTAAGGGGTGCAAAGCAAGAGCATCAGCTACTGCTATAACTGTCTCATTTCCACTCTTTTAGAACCAACCTGATGTGCAATATGCAACCAAAATGGACTTGCCAACTAACATCAATAAAGCAAATAAAGAAATGAAGACAGTGATAAAAGCTTAGAGATTAAAGCTTTATTTAAAAAAAAAAAAAATCATGGCTGTTCAGTTTCTTTAGCACAAAAATCATACCATTTTATTTCCCTATAGTAACCTTGAAAGGAGGCCTCTAAAGATTAGGTTTGACATCTTAAGTCTGATCTTCACCGCACTATGTACTGTCAGCTTTTGCACAGAACGGGAAAATCCAGTCAACTTACATTTCAATTCACTTCAATTTGCTGACAACTTTCTACCTTTTTTCTATGCCTTCAGCTGCAGGCACCTATTCCTCTAATTCCAGAAGAATTATGAAAGGCTGAGACATTTCAACCTTAGCCTAAATTTTCTTTAGAAGATTATGGAGCATTTTTATGATCTCAGAAAATAGCAACTTTGCACTCAATGCTGTATAACTCAACATGTCCCAAAGTTGGCATGATAAACATTTGGAAAGTGAAGAACTTACTACCTTAATGCTACTAGAATATTACACCCAATAGTGTACAGCCAAGTTTACACAATGGGTACAGCAAAGTCCATTGGGTAGTGTAAGAGGTTAGCCAAGTAATATTTAGTATTTAAACACTCCATTTATTCTAACTCACTCCTTGGGATGTTCTTGATGTATTTTCCTGCTGTTCTTGAAGTATCCTCCCTTCATTATCTGGGCCAAGTTTTAGGAAATGTCACCTCATTTCATCCCAACATTTAACATCTGCTTGGGCTCAGAAAACAAGCAGTCCCCAAGACTTCAACATTCAAGACTATTCTTTTATCAAGAAATCTCAGCAATAACATTTCTCATTGTTTGATGACCTCAAATCTATTTACCAGCTATGTGATCACCACAAAGCTTAGGGAAAAGCCTTTGACCAAATACCTTGACAAAGTATCTCATAATGCTGCAGACTTCAATGATGCAAAAAAAAGGAAGGGATTCAGTATAAAATCTAAAGGGTTTGGATTTAAATTCACTGTTTTATGCAAGAAGTGAGGTACAGACTACATAAAAACAAGTAGGTATTTAACACATCCTTATGAGCCCTACTGGCTGCTGTATATTTCCCCGTTCATTTTTAACACTTAGGAAATCTCACTTCACTATGACCCCAGACCCTCAGCCTCTAATTGCTAAACAGTTATATATGAAGCTAACCACAAAAATCACTACTGGTTGTTTACACAGCCTGCAAACACCTCACGAATAACTATTACTGCTCATATATGCAGTAAGACTACAAGGAAACATGAGTAAGCTCTGGGTAGTTTCACAGACAACTAGAACACATCAGCATTACTCACAATAGCCCTGTTCAAGTGCCTGCCACCCAGAATACTTTCCCTAACTTTTTGTTAAAAAAGATTCATCATGTGAACTTCAGTGTGACAGTGTATACATACACACATATATCCCCATGCACACTGGTAAAACAAACCTTTCTGAATCTCAGCCTCACGTTCTGACTTCCACAAGCCACTAACATTAACCTCTTACACAGATTTGCAGGAATTATCTGACCATCCTGTTGAAATACTATACTATAAAACATATCAAACAAAGCAAACTATTGGCATATTTTGAGATCTGGAAACCTACACTTTTCTTCCTATTGTTTACATCTTGCTTCCTTACTTACCATCTTGGGCCCTGAGAGACAAAACCTCAAAGAATTTTCTTCTCTCTCTCGAAAAGTTCCTTTTCCTCTTCAGAAAAAACCCACCATAATTACAGTAATACTGATTTCAGTTCTTCAGTAAGGTCCAGGTTACAAAACATCATGTTCAAAGCACCAGCAAGATGCACAGCTCAGCACTGCTCAGTAGGAAAACCTGTTACATATTTGCAGTGGTTTTTATGAACCAGCGCCACTGTCACTTATG
Organism: Falco naumanni; assembly: GCF_017639655.2. Lineage (NCBI taxonomy): Eukaryota > Metazoa > Chordata > Aves > Falconiformes > Falconidae > Falco > Falco naumanni. Next base: position 109,869,104 of record NC_054056.1, on the reverse strand, counting down.
CATAGCAGTAACAGTGACACAGGAGAAAACAAACAGACTAAATTATTTGAGAAGCCTCCACCCAACCACCTTGGAAAACAACCTTATTTTTTTAAACAAATGCATAAAGACAATTTGGCTATCTCCTCCTCCTCTGTGCAACCACAAGAGGCTGGGATCAACAGCTCCAGTTTCAGATGTGTCAGAGCAGCTATTTGGCAGAAAAGCCACTGGAAAGGGCTTTGTATCTTTAAAGCAGAGTCTTGTCACTCAGACTGTTTGGTGAAACGTTGCGGACACAACTCATTTATAACCCTCCTCTCTGTGTATCAATATAACAACCTACTCTAGAGGCTGAAAATTGGATGCCTTAATGTACTGTAGTGTCTACTGCTAAAAGCACTTGAGTTGTTCCTTGTCATTTCAATTCCTCCTCCTCACTACTGGGTAAGTGATCTGTTTTCTCAAAACAGCAGTATCCTTCCTGAAGGAATATGACTCAGCTTTGCAGATCATCAGTGTTACTTCACCAGTAGTCTACTTCTTGATTTTACTGCACCAAGAAAAATGTTGTTAAACAAAGATCCTTCCCCAAGTCAAGCAAATTTTTTATGAGAACAACCAAATATATGCAAGCATTTTAGTCATTAGATTTAAAATAGCCTGCTATGACCTTCAATATTTTCATTTTACCCAGTAGCCTTTTAGAAAAAAAAAAAATTAGACTTGGTTCTCACCAACATCAAGAAGAAAAATTAGTTTCCTTTGTTCTCATTAAAATAGTCACCCACTTTCAGAAGAATATACCTCAATCAACCACCAGTACATTTCCAAAGTTTCAATGTGTCTTTCCTATTTTAACACTTTTGCTGTACACAAACAGCTGTATGACCTCCTTCTTCAAGCTGCACACACCAAAATCACAGTGCAGTTTCACCCTATTAATAAACTGAACTAATAGTCTGTATCTAAACAGGCCCATTCTTGGCACTAGAATTTTAAAATTTTTAATTGAAAAAGAACAGAACAACATTAATATTTTCTCTTTATATTGGGGTAGGGAAAGTCCTTCCAGTCTCTTTCAGATTTTATTTACCTAGATGGCAAAGCTTTTGGAAGCTGCATGGTATTTCAGGCTGAAATTTCATACCCATTTCTGCTATGTTGCTGTGGGACACATGTTTAAATAGAGAGAAGCCACTTCTTTAACAAATGTTTATTACCCACCTTGTCTACACGGTGACCAAGCTACAGAATTAATGAAAGCCTCAGCTGCATCACATTTCTTCCTACTTCTGCCAGCTCCTTTCTCAGCACATCAGCACTTCATGCCAGCGCAGACGTACTTCTCTCAAGAACGGGCCTGGCTTTTCTCTAGCTCCCATTTACCCCCCACTTCCTAATGTGCATTTAGTTTATCAACTGTGAGCTATCACAGGTATTACAAGTAATTCTCTGTCCCCTCTTAGAAATACCCATGACTTCTGCCTCCAGCTCTTTCAAACACACCCTAACCTTTAACTTTCTCTACCCTTCCCTATCCCCAGAGAAGTCTGACTGTTCCACACTTAACTAAGTTGCACAACAGCTGCTGCATTTCACACTGAAGTGCTCTGTCCCTAGTCTTCATTGTTCCAGGAAACATCAATCCAACACCACTATTCCCACAGTAACGCCTCCACCGTAACTTCATTGTTTCTGTAGTTATTTTTGTTCTGCATACTGCACATGAGCCACTATCAAGTTGTGACATTTCTCTATACTGTTTTTCAAAACATCTTATCCCCCCCAGCTTAACCATCTTACTAAAATGGATGCTGCTGGAACTGGATTCAACTTCACAGGACAAGCCACTTCTTTTTCCAGCCCAGGTCACCCAGTAGTAATAATGGCAATACTGCTGCAACCTTCTAGCCCACTAAAGTAACTCAAAGAGCAAAGTAACAGATTCTTGAAAAGCCAACTCAACACCTTAAGTTTTTTGTTGTGTTTATTTTTTTTAACACAAATGCTGTTGTCACTCTAAGCTGCATGAAAGAATGGCCAACTTGTTTCGTACTTTATGTTCTCTGCATGCTCACCACTTCTTAAAAACCCCAAACATACCTCAGCTCCCAACAGCCACAGGGCCAAGAATCAATACTTGCAGAGGACAGCACGGAGATACGCAAGGTACCACCAGTGCTGTCTGCCAACACTTCACTTTAGGCTTCGATATTAGATTATTTTTGTTAGACATTTGTCACTATGTAGCCACTCCAACTGCCATGCCAAGTAAGCTACACAACCACAGCTCTGACCACCTTCTCTGTAAGTTAGCTGCTACACATCAGCAGGAGATAAATGAACCTTCTTAGAAAGGCGCTACCTTAACTTTATCTCATTGTGCATCCTGCTTCATGGATGTAAGGTGAAAATTGGGCTTATTTTTCACGTTCGATGCCTAATATGAAAGCTATTTCACCCATGATCTAAAAGCTAGCATGTTTTTGTAAGTAGTGTTAATGAAAAAACAAAACAAAACCAGAACTTTTAATAGTATGTTTGCTTTTAATCTTTCCCCTCCCTCTCTCTTCTCCTCTTTCTAGGAGACTTTCTCTACTACAGCAGTATTTTTGATGCTGTCTACTACAGACAGTCAACTTTCCCAACCACTATCACACAGGACACCAATGTAAAGCAAGCAAGACAACAGTATATGAAACAGTATGTTCAGGAAAAAAGTAAAACACAGATCCTCTCTGTAAACTTGAAATAGCAAATTTCTGAATAAATCTTTCAGATTTTATCTTTACGTTATTATTTGTTAAGTGATACTCACGAAAACTAAGCAATCCCCACAAACATCAGAAAAAAAAAATCAATAATTTTTTCATGATACTCCTTAATATTTCCTACATGGTCTCAGCTACTCAAACAATTATCAGCTCAAGCTGCTATAGGCAGACTTCATCAAACCCAGACTGATCCAAGTCTCAAGTCACTAGTACCATGCAGAAGTCTTCAACGACATGTCCACAATCACAATAGATTTCAGCATCCCATTCTCCTAAAATACTCACAGATGGACATTTTGGTACCTACATGTATCTCAAAACAGTTTTTAATTCTCTTATCATTAAGCTTACATTAAGAAGCACATACACAAGCAGGAAAGACTGAGTGTACAATGTTAGAACCAGTTTCTATTCAAAGCTGTTCCGGCTACCAGCCTATTTTCCGACTTCACATCGGGAGAGGTGGCACACTGAACTCTCTACGTAGGACACCTTCTCCAGACCCACCTTCATCTTACAGACTTACTCCTATTCCTCCTGAGAAAAGACTGCTGCCACCTGTGCAGATTCATTTTCAGATGGAAAATCCTCCCCTTTTTGTTTTACACAAAAACAAACATCACACAAGTGATGAAGTACTACTAACAGTTGTATTCGGATTTGACCTGGTAAAGCTTAGGTAGTTATTCACCCTAGTGACAAGACCTCCTGGGCCTCTTGGTTTTCCTTTGGTTTTGAAACATTTCTGTCTCTCCAAAAGGCTCCTGCCCCTTGCTCAGTATTGTAAATTGTTCTCTTTCTGGAAACGTGGCAAGTGTTCTCATAAATAGGTGGTGACAACACTAATCTCAATCGCTTTGAAAACTGTCGTTTGTCCATATATGAATAAAGCTACTGCACAGTATGCAGAAGCCACTCATCCTGAATGTATCTTACAGGAAATAACTACATCCATTTTCACAGCAACACTCTTTAGAGTTATCCGTCGATAACTTGAGTGGGTTTTTTTCCACGAAGACTTACCGGAATCATTTACCAAGGCACTTGCAATACTGTCTAGCCAAGAGCTGACTGAAGCACTTACAAGTCTTCTTCTCTGCATCCTTTGGTATTCACAGATTTCTCCATCATCCCAAAAAGATAAGTTTAATTACAAAATATAGGATCAGCACCTCTTCTACTTAAGCTAAAAAAAAGCTTTGTTCTTTATGCTCAAAACCAATATTCATTAACTTCAACTAGCAAAAATTCTTTGGTTTGGAGGACACTGTTATAACAGCACAATATGAACTTAACAGACCTCATTCTTGCATCCTAAAGATGTCAGCCGACAGTCCCCTACCCAAAGTACTGGGCCTCAAAGCTGCAAAGATGAAGATTTAAGCAACAAGAGAACGACCACCAAGCAAAACCTCTGCACGGTTACTGCCCTGTAAGCCATGACTTAATAGCAGTCCTTCAAAATCAACTTTGCTCACTGTTTTCAACCCTTCTGAATACACAAAATTTTAAGTTTAAACTTAGAATGCATTTTGAAAAGCTTTATCTTAATACTTTTTTTATACAGAATAGATCTTGCATACTTAAAATGTGCATTAACAACCCTCTACCCAGCCACTTACTCACTGCACCACTGAGTTTTCATACAGTAACAGTCTGGTTTTCCGTAATTCTAAAAGATTTTACTAGTCCTCTCAAGTCACACCAGTGCACTTTTTAATAAGACCAAAAAAAAGATGCTTGTCTATACATCTTCAGTGCAAAACGCATCGCTTCTGTCAATTCAGAGAGTCATCTCTAATCTCCAATTCACATATAGGACAGAAAGACACTTCCTACAACCACTGTTTTCTCCATCAAAATGTAATCATTTTGCTTGGCACTCAACTCTGCTTCTTAGCAGTTTTACCCTTAGCCTGCCACAAAGAAGGTGACAGATCTAACAAGGTGTTCTTGTCTTTTCAACTTCAAATAATGAGATTTAGATACCAAATAGATAACGGAAAGTAAGCTGCCTCAATTTCTTCCAATTCCAGTAAAGGGATACCTCATTTAAATTCAAGACACAATCTTTATGTTTTCGTACTACTACCTCACTTCCAGTTCAGCTGTTTTCTTCACATTTCAATTGCAACTTATTTCCACAACAACTCAGAGTGAGTTTACATTTACATAACCAAAGCGAAAACTGGAAATGTACACATTTCAAGTGATTTCAAGTGACCTAGCCGCTGTTCAATATCCTAACAAAACACCCTCCAATTCTTTAGGCTCCTTGAATTCTACTTAATGCTTAGCCTTGCAAAAGGACATGCAGAAAGTAAATAACCCCACTGGCATCTCAACTAACCAATTTAACTAAACTAAGATTAGAACTGATTGTTTAGGTGGGTTTTTTTGTTGTTGGTAGGGGTTTCTTCCTCCCGGAAAACTCTTTATAACATTTTTTACTCATTTTCTCTTTTAAGTAACAGCTACAGCTTTGCTGACATTCTCTGCAAGTGACAGGAAAAAGGAAGCATTTGTCATTGTAAATACTGTAAAGAGAAAAATATTTTGTCTGTTCCCATGTACACCAAATAAAGTTTTTTGCTTATTCACAGATTGCTGTGTCCATTGTGTTTCACTGAAAAAAACCCCGTGCCTCCTGTTCAAACAAAGGGGAACACCACAGATCTCTTCATAGACCCTTTCCTTATAAAAGAGTGGATCCTGTACAGAGGTGGAGTTTGAAGAGCTCTTCCCAATACCAAACACCCACTAGAGATGCCACAGCATTTTCCAGCGTGTGTCACAGCCCAGGCTGAACCAGATAACCTCCACATGTAAATACAGAAATGAGAATGCCTGCTGTTAAATATGCTCTAAGAGTTTTTTGATAAGCATCTGACACGTCCTTCTACTGCTTTAAGGTTTTTGGTTGCTGCAAGACTGAGGTCAGTGCAACTTCCCTGTTATCAGAAGTTATCAGTATCAAAGTCATCACTGCACCATTTACGAGCTTATCAATTCCGTGTCATCCCTCTACCCACACATAAATGTGGAAGTTGACTATTAACACAGCTGGCAAGGTCTTCCAAAACTGCAAGATTACTACACGTGTACCAATCTGTAACTACACTAGGCAGACCGTAAGTCTACTGTTGTAATTCGTCATTTCGCTTTCACCAGGATTTTTTCCCCTCAAAACGACAAAGCTCAATCCTTCTTCCATGACGAAACCCACCAAGGCCAGCACCTTGACTCAACAAGGAGTTTTGGACTCGCTGCTGTCACGTGAAACAGGTTGCCGAGGGAGCATCGGGCCTTTCGGAGGAGACACAGCCCCCCGTCCAGACCATCTGTCCAAACAAACGCTGCTCTGAACCCTGCTTTAGGGATGCCTGCTGCAAATCACACCTCCTCCTTCACCCTCATTAAACCAAACACATTCAACAGCAAGCACCGACCGCCAGCAGCACGCATTACGCCGTTTCCCACTTCCCTCGCAGACTTTCCTTAAAAAACCAATTAACACGGCTTTTATTATTACTACAGCTCCTGCCGTCATTATTATTTTTCACACACCAAACCGGCAATCCCCCTCATCTTTCCAGCGGTGAGTCTGCATTTTCCTTGCTCGCCGCTCCTTTTTAGGCATCCGAACGGAGCAAGTGCCCAGCCCCGCCGCGCCGCCCCGCCCGGCAGCGATGGCCGGGGGTGCCCGGGGGGGCGCCCGGGGGGGCGCGGAGCCGCCGGCGGAGCGGAGCGGGGCGGAGCCGCCGCTCGGGGGAGGGCAGCCGGCACCGGCGGGAGGCTCAGCCGCCGCCGCCGCCCAGGCTGCCGGTAGGGCTCCGACCCCGCCGGCGGCGGTTCGTGCGGCCCGGGCAGCCCAGCCAGCCCTGCCCTCCCCTCCGTCCCCGCCGCCATTCCCCGGGGGACAATGTCTCGGTGACAGGGACGGCCGCCCTCCCCGCCCGGTTGCGTGCCGAGAGTAAACACCGAGGGAGAAGGCGGCCTCCATTTTTTTTTTATCCCGGCAGCCTGTCAACAGGCTCCCCCGCCTCCCCTCCCGAGCCTCCGCACCGAGCCTGGCTTCCCAGCCCGGCAGCGCCCGAAAGCCGCTGCCGCCCGGCTCCCGCTGCTGCCCCGCCTCAGCCCAGGCAGGGACACCCCCAGCGCACGGGCTTCGCTTTTTGTCTTTTTCTTTCCCTTCCCGCTATGAACACCCGCTTGAGATGCTGCGCTCTCCCACCCCTGCCCTCGACCGCCACCCACCAGCACGGCACCGGCCAAGCACCACCGGAGGCGCGATGCCTTTTATAGCGGTGTCATCCCCGCCCGCCCGCCGGCCCTGGGGGCCCGGTCCGCTCTGCCCGCAGCCCTGCGGCGCGCCGCTCCCCTGCCCCCGCTCCCCTCCGACACCGAGGGCTGCCCGGCCCCACGGCGGCTCCTCCGTTCGCGTACCGCCGCGCAGTCCCCGGCGGGACATTTTCGGGGGTACCGGGTCCGCCCGGCGCCAGGTCGTGCCGCCCGGCCCCGGGAACACGCCCGTTACCGGGCCGGCATCGGAGGGAGAGTCGCACCTGTCACTGGCGACACCGCCTCGGGGCGGCACTCAGCCCCCCACCGCCCCGGCCGGGCCGGGCCGCCCGCCGCACCCGTTTTCACGCCTCGTTCCTGCCGGCGAGGGTGGCGTCCCGCCCGCGAGTTGCTGGGCCCGAACACGAAGCCTCGCTGCCCCCCCGGCAGGGGACGAGGGGACCCGGCTTTCTGCCCCGCTGCCGCCCGGCCAGGCCGCCCCAGCGCGGCCCGGGCCCCGCTCCGCCGCCTCCCCGAGGAAGCGCGGCGGCGCTCCGTACGGACGGGCGCTGCCGAGGCGGCCCCGCCGGCGAGGGGAGGGCGAGCCTTCCCCGAGGCCACCTGACAAAGCCGGCTGCCCTCGCTCCCTCTCCCGGCTCCGGGAGGAAAACGTCGCTTCCCTCCACCCTCCGCCGCCACCTCCAGCCGCGGCCTCGCCGCTGCCCCTTCCTTCTCCCCCCGGGACGGGGCCGCACTCACCGGATCGGAAGAACGCCGCGATGTCCGCCGAGTCCTTGGCCGCCTCCTCGGCCCCTTCCCCCGCGCCGCTGCCGGCCGTGGTGGCGGCGGAGGTGGCGGTAGCGGCGCTGCTCATGGCTGCTGCGTGTGGCGGCGCCGGCGGCTCCTCCGGGCGAGACCCACCGCCAACCCCACCGCCCCCTCCGCGGGTCCCGGCTTCACCTCCGGGCGGGAGCGGCCGTTAGGGCGGCAGCCTGAGCGGGCGAGCGATGCGGGGCGGCGGCGGGCGGCCGCAGTGAGCGCAGGGACATGAAGGTATGTGCGGAATGGCAGCTCCGGGAGCGCCCACCCCCCGCAGCCACCTAGGAGGCGGCGTGTGCATGCAGGGAGTCAGGGCGGGCGGGCGGGCGGCAGCCGGAGCGCAGACAATCGCGGGAGGAGGAGGAGGAGGAGGAGGGCGAGGAGGAGGAGGAGGAGGGCGACGACGACGACGGCATGGGAAGGGCCAGCAGTCCGCGCAGCCAGCAGCCGGTGGGCGGAGAAAGAACGAACGTTTCCAGCAGGGATTTTTTTTTCTTTTTTTTTTTTTTTTTTTGAGGGAGCGAGGAGCGAGCCGGAGGAGCAGCAGCTGCGCTAGCCGCCGTGGTGCCGGTGGTCGCAGCAACCGCCGTCCTCCATCTTGACTGGGAGGAGGAGGAGGAGGAGGAGGGTGGGAAAAGGGAGTCGGGAAAGGAAGCGAGTCCCCGCCCGAGGAACAAGGGCGGTGGAGCGGGGCGGTCGGGGAGGGGGAAGCTCGGGAGTCTCCGGCTGCCTCCGGCCCCGGTCGGGATGGGGCGGGGCGGGGCGGGGCGGGGCGGCTCAGGACGTCAGCTGCTCCCCATTGGCTGGGGCGCGGCCGCCCGGCGGGCGGGGGCGGGGCGGGGGTCCCTCGCGGCCGTTGCCCGGCGGCTGCCGGCGGCGCGGCCGGTGCGGGGGGTGGCTGGGTGTTGCTTTGGGGATTTTTTTTAAACGCTCCGACTGACTTTCGCCCTCGCAGGCAGCTGCTGCGGGGCAGCCCAGCTGCCAGCTCGCCGGTGTGCGGAGGGCAGGCTTCCTCAAAAATCCAGTCAGCCCGTCCGTCCCGGGGGCTGGGTGCACGGAGGCCGCGCCCGGCGCGGCGGGAGGTGACCAGCGGCGCGTGGCCCGTGCTGCCGCCTGCCACCCCCCCACCCCCCGGGCCGCTCGGTGCTGGAGCGTGGCAGCTCCGGCTGCTCTGCGAGAGGTCGTGCTCGGTACGAGCCCCCCGGCGCCTGGGTTCGAAAGAGCGCGGACCGCCTGAAGGGGGAAAAAAAACCCCAGGGAATACGCGAATTTTTCAGAAAGGTGCCTTCAAAAGGCACCGGCACAGGCCGTTACATTGCTGTCTGTATTGTTGCTATTTTTTTCGTCAGTGAGCACAGGGACACTTCAAATTGTTCTGTGTCGTGGACGAGTCCAATTAACATAAAATAAGCGAACAGCTCGTGGTGGAAAGCTCAGCTGAGTGCTGGGTTAAGGTGCGTCCCAGCACAGTCGTGCTCCTGATGTGAAACTGCCCGAATAAGATCATGTGCAGATAAAGCTAAAGAGAGAGTGGCCGAATAGGCAGGTTAGCAGTTGCACAGATTTATAAACCTGAGTAACACATCCCAAATGCTTGGGGTAAATGGTCAGACGTATTGCTTATTAGCACACTTGAAACGCAGAAGTACAGCTCCAGGAATTAAACTCTGCAACCTTTGGGAAGTGTTAAAAAAGTAACTTCAAGAGAAATGTGGTTCTGTTAGTCTGTCGTAGTCAGATGATGTGGAGGGCATCCACGTTCCCAAGGTTTGTATTTATCAGAAGTTGTGTAGCTTGATGGAAAAACTTTTATTCAACTAACCCGCCCTAGTTTCTCTTACAGAGAAGAGATTAGTTTGACTGAAAAAGATGATTTTTTTTTTTAAGATGTTTTTCTTTCAAGCAGCAGGCATAGGCAAGAGTTCCAGATGAGCACCCCACTGACAGCAATGGTTGCAATGTGAATTCCTTCCTAGCTGGCCTAGCACCTTCCACCTAGCAAAAAACACAACTGGGACAAATGCTGCTGTTCAATGCAAGCATTGAATTGACCTGGGAGCTGGAGTAGGGTGTTGTACATCAGCACAGAAAAAACTGCACAAGAATATGAGAAAATGGGGTAAGTGAATGGAAAGAGTTAATATAAAGAGTAAAGAAAACTGGGTCTCCTAGAATCTCCATAATTTGAGCTTTCAGTGGCTGGAGAGCAAGAAGTGCTCAAGATTATTTGTTTTCTGAATTTGAATTAAGACTTTGATATGCTGTGCAACACTGGAAAAAGCTTTGGAAGATTGTTCATCAGCTATTGAAAATAAGCTACTGACCATCTGTTTCCACTTAGCTGCTCATCCAGAGCAGTGTATAATTTTTCAGTGGGTGCTAAAAAGCCAAGGTTCACTTGAACAATTTTGAAGGTTCTATGACTGAAGTTTGTCCCTTCCCCCGTCTTCTCCATCTGCTGAATTGCAGGAGATGCTGGTTTTGGTTTTCTCTGACACATGGATGCCCTGAGCCATGTCCTCCACTACAAGAGCCTCTCATCACTGACAGCGACAGAGATGGACTAATTTCAATTTGAGTTCTTCACCTGCAGCAAAGGTGGCCTTTACAGGGAACCTTCAACAGCCAAATATGCTCATATTCTTTGCAGCATTCAAGAGCGTTACAGAAATACAGTTGTGTTCACTATCATGTTTAGGATGCAATATTTACTGAAAGGTAAGCTAAAAGAAAGAGACAAAGATAGGAAAATAACATGACAAAGTTACTTAATACACTGTCATAAAACAAGGATTTCATTCACAAGTATCCTCCTTAAATAACAAATACCAGATTTAATATTTTAACATTAGGAAACTGAGTTTCTTAGTCTGGTTCTTCTTGATCGTTTTAGGCTTGAAACTGAAAAAAAAACCAAACAACCCAACAAACAAAGAAGGTATGAATTGTCTATGTGGATACAATGTTGCCCATTGAAAAGTTGCATGAGTTTGCCTGCTTTGGAAGCCTGTAAGTAGGGAATAGCCGTATTCTACATCATCAGCTCCTACTTTGCTTGTCTCAGGTTTTGTGAATATGCAAGTGGTTTTGCACCAATTGCAACGGTATATGCAGGAAAGGAAAAATATTGTTCTTCATGTAAAAGGTATTTTAAGGGTGCTGTGACCTGCTAAATATCAATAGTGTTAAGGCTGAGGTTCAAATTGGAGTTTATTTAAATCGTACACCAGGAGTTCTAAAATCTAAAGATGTTGAAATCACGCTTAGTTTCTGTACCTACTTTATAGATATAGATATAAATAAATCATTTCATTTCATGTAAGCAAATTGTTCAAGAAGATTTACATTCCAGTAAAATAAATACCCTAAGAGAAGTGTTGTTTCATTTGAATGACTTTTATTTTTCCTTTTATTGTGTCTTATTCTGGTTGAACAGTCACCCTAAAATCAGTATATCAATGCACAAATATTTTCATTCCTCTCAAAGAGGTGTCTTGTGAGCAAAGAACCTTGCCCAGTGCCTAGCCTTCAGTATCCAGGATAAGAAGCAGAAGCACAAGCACTTGTGGTAAGTAGTAGAGAAGGCTATACCAGTTGCTACAGTGCTTTTAAGATGGCAAGGCTTCTTTTAAGTTTGTAACAGTTAAGGAAAGCAATCAAAGTTCTTAATGTGTACCACCTCGGAGTTGCTATCTGGTTTCTGATCTAAATGGTGCTTTTGTTATAGCAACATTTTTTGATTTCAAATTATTCTTCAAGCACAAGATGCATCTCTTTTATCTGTAGACTAGCACTGAAGCATTTTCCAACCATTACAATTATTATAGCCCTCATTTCTATAGAAGCATCCATGTGTTTTTGAAAAGTTATCTTGAGCAGTACTGCACCTACATGCTCCACTTCCTCATTCTATAAAGTCAGGTTCTCGTTTCATTGTATGAGTTCCGACAGCTTTTGGAACTTCTGCCTTTGCCTCTTCATTGTTTGTTCTACTTTTCTGAAAAACAGTAGTGATAGCAGATGAACTACCTATCACCTCTGTAAAATGTTGCCAGTCTACTTGAAGATAATTTCTCCATACTTCCACTGGGAAGACCTTCCACATTCTTGAATTTTCTTATAAACTTAGAGCAGCACTGCCAGCACCCACCAGGACATAACATTTCACAGATACTCTTAGCACCTGCAAGGAGAGGTTTGGTACACTTCAGTCAAAAACTGTAAAAGGCCAGTGTTTGATGGTCACTGCAAATGAAATTTTACTGCTTATGTGGTCATGGCTTTCAAATCTTAAGCAAAAAATCAAGCAGATTTTTAATAACCTACAGCCCAACTTGTGTGGTTTTGCGTATCGTTTACTAAAAATGTTAACCATCCTGATTTTATTTATAACCAAACCACTTTTTTTTTTTTTTAATTCTCACCATTTCGATGATGTGATATCTCTATAAAAATCCAGCTCCCAGTTCTGCTACGTGGTTTGTACTGACTTGTCGATGTCAAGAGCACTTCTGTTATGTGTAGAAATTACACCAGCCGTCTGATGTTTTATAGACTATTGGTGGTCTATACACCATCTGTTGACTAACCTCAGCCTAATGAAGTGGGTTATTTTCTTTTTACATTTAGGCAGTCATAATTCTACATTATTGTACAATTACTGGTGACTGAACCACTTGGCTGCATCTCGGACAAGTCATCCCACTGCCTTTGCCATCCAGGTTTTCAGAAACCCTTGTTCTCTGCATAAGGAAGTATGCATACACACAAATGGACACATGCACACACACTCTAATTTCAGATTTTCTGTCACTAGCAATAACACTGAAGCCATACTCAACTTTCAAGGAGTATTTTCCTATTTGCCCAAGATTTCCTAGGCAGAAATGTGTGGAGTGCTTCAGAGACTTTCTGAAAGAATTGAACTTAAGTGCCTGGTTGAAAATAAAGTGCACATTCATTATAAGATCACAACCTAGATGATCATGTCCAGAAATCCTAACAGTAGGACAATGCATGCTAAAGCCTCTATGGGTGATTTAGTCCTCTTTTTTTAATCAGTTATTCTCAAGGTGGCATGACCTCTTATTCTGCTTGTAAAAATACTTTCCTTTAGACATTCTGTAGGTGCTCCTTGCTCCACAACAGATCGTATTACATATTCTTAATGATTTAACATTGTCATTCCTGAATTTTCAAAGACTAGGTTTTAATTGGGGTATGGTTGCAGTTAACTAAAGAAGAGGGACATGATTTTTTTTTTTCCCTGTGTAATGAGACTGGCAACATGAGTTCATCTTAACTGATGAGTTAAATTAGTCTCCCTCAGACTTTCTTCAGCTTTAAAAGCATTTTAGGAAAAAGTTCAGGAGATAAATTCAGCTTTTTCCCTTTTCTTTGTTGAATTCCACCTTCTACTCTATCAGATGTTAAACTTTACAAGGAAAACCAATACAGTTTCAAGTCTTTGTAAGTTTAAATTAAGAAATTGGGCTCCAGTGGTCTAGATCAACTGAAACAATGAAGATTTAGCATGGCTAGATGTACCATATTACCAAAACCCTCTATATACAAACTCTGTTAAGCCGTAAAGGAAAGCTTCTACATCAAGCCTGATATCCTCTGTAGATCTGCCCATTCATTCCATGCTCCTGTTCAGGGGATGTTATAGAATAAAAAGTTGCCAACAGCAAGGTGGGCCCCTATCAAGCTTACGTTACCAACACTATCAACAATCTGTGTTTGTATGATTACTATAGGAAAGTATTCCAACGTCATGACATTTCATCCCTTGAAGGTATCCGTGATCATGATATGCAGACAGCTCATGCCAGAACAACCTCTGCTCTTCATGCCTAAAAACCACTAGCATGTCCACAGGAAAAAATGCACTGTACATACAGAAAAGATGTTCCATATGTATCTTTAAACACAGACCACTGCTTTGTATCATCACGGTGGAAACTCAGAAAAATAGGTCACCATTTAAGCTAAGCTATTATGCTAGTGTTTGCCTATAGATCAGCAGACAGCCTTACATTATGTCACCTATTTATACCAAGTGTTTTAACACACCTCATACTACATTAATGACAAAACTGTTCACTTAGTATCAAAGTGGTCTTAAGTCCAGTTGACAATTGCCTTTCTGCTTTAACAGTAATAGTCCGTTAATTGTACTGAGTTGCCTACAATCACTTGTGAAAATAGTGTGCAGGAATTGGCATAAAGCAGCACACAAGAGCCATGCATAAAACAGAACTGTAATTTATGAGCCTAGACAAAGTGAAAAGTCAATCAAAAATGAAGCTTGAAACAAATAGCATCCTGCTTCAAGAGCTGTGTCCCAGAAGAGGGCATTTAAATCAGTTCAACTGCTTGTGTACTTGTATGCATGTAACTTCATCAGCATGCTGGTTTAGAGTTGCCCAGATTGGAAAGCATCTTGGATGCCTATGTCTGTATCACTTATGTCAATCAGTATCTTGTAACAGAGACTGAAGAAATTTGAGTAATTGCTTGTGCAACAAACAAACTAAAAATGCATATTTCCTTTTCTATACACAGAACTGAATTGCAGTTCGAGTCATTTAAAAACTGACACATTTTTAAATATTTACAATACGTTTGCATCTGGTACTAGGGAGTTAGTTTTGATAATAACCTATGAGGCTCACAAGTTTGTTGGGTTTATATGACTTAAGTCTTCATAGGTTGATGATTCCCCAGAATACACTCAGTCACTGCTGACTTTACTGTTTTGAAAGAGGAGTATAGGTTTTTCAGCCAGATAATATTTACAATTGGTACTTGAAGTTTTCCAGGTTCATTTGAGAGGTCAATAAAGAGACATTTCCAAGACATACAGGATTTTCTGTCAGGATACCAGTAAAGGTTGTTCTTTTGTAGTCGATCTAGACTGCATGAGTGCCCAAACAGATACCCAAGATTTGTTCCATTTGGAAAGAATGGATTTTCTCACAAAAAGTCTTTTCAAATTCCCAAGGAGACCTCTTGAGACCCACGGCATGGTTCCCCATCATTACCTGCTGCTGCAAGAGGTGCTCTCTGGTATGAAAGCCATATTTTGCAATCCATTTTATTTATTTCTAGGTATATACATTTACAATGATTTCTCCTTTCCCTTGGTTTTGTCAAGGCTTTATCTCCAGATTGGTCTTTTTCACATAGCTGTTACTTTCTGCAGATATTTCACTGTTGCCTGTGGTCTCTCTATAGAATATGTGATTTGTTCGGGGTGGTAAGTAAATGGTTTTGCTTGGGGAATTCAACTTCTAGGTGAGGATTTATCATTCTTTAGTACCAGTTGGCCAACATTGTCATCCTAGTTGATCATGCTATTAGCTAGACAGTAGCAGCAGATGTTATTCCTGACATTGTTTAGTCTTAATGAATTTTGTGAGAGTGTACAGCCATGAATTGCCAGCATTGCCTCCTTCCAGGAGCTGCTACAATGGGAAAGAGCTGACCAATGTGGAACAAAGTTTCCTAATGTTTCCTCTGCTCATAGTCAGAAAGTCAAATTCCTTGCCACGCCTGGGAAGCCACTTGGCTTTCAGCAGTAAAAAAGCAACAGCTGCAGCAATGCTCTGTGGATAGAAGACAGTAAATAAACTGTTTTATTTTTTTTCTATCCTCTCCAATTTTTCAATTAGAAGACAAGCCCTCTTTCATGTTCCTTCATCCTACTCGGTATATCCCCTTTTCCCCATTGTACCACAGTAAGCTAATTGAGCAAAAAGCAAATATTGCCGGCATTTTGCTCCTCATGTGCTTGCTTTCTTCTCTTTTCTATTTAGCAGCTAATTTCACAGGTAGTCCCAGTTTCCTATTTTTAATTGAATAGGCTACTTGTTGACCCTGAAAGTTATCCAGCACATACTTCTATTGGCATGTTAACCCCAGTTAGATCCAGTTGCTTCCTAAGATGTTCAGCTATTGCGAGACCATTCAGGACCTGTGGAGTCACTTGGTGTTCCACCTTCCCTCCAGGGTCTTCGCTGCTGTTTCTAAAGACAGAAATGCAGATGGACTTCAGCTTCCATATCTTTCTAGTCCTTAGCTTCTTTGCCAATACTTGTACACCAGACTGAAGACATCATCTGTGAGTGCTTGCATTCTGTAATAAAGGGCTGTTCAGTTTGTGCACAAAGCAAGTTTACAGATCATGCGCTCAGCATGGCTTACGCTGTATCCCTATCTCTCAATTCTCACAGAGGGGGAGCAGATAATGTGGGACAGGGACTGTATTCAGTTGGCAGCACTCCCAGGAAATGCGTACAAACTTCTGGGCCTTAGCATAATTGTAGGACACAAGCTATTTTTGCACTTCACTAAAATGCTTCTGCCCGTTGGTGTGGACTAATAACCTGAAGTAATCCTTCTACAGGTAGAAAGCTACATCCAGTTGTTCCAGTTGTCACTGGTTTTAGTGCATAACCTTGAAGTTTCACCAGTTCTCTTGTTCGTACCGGTAAGAGGTGGGAAATGGCTTTTTGACAGTAAATCTCTAACAATAGAACAGCCAGATCAGGAGGAAGTAGGATGTCATAGATACCCATTTCAGTTCATTTATTAAGCAAATGTTTAATGTTTTTACTTAAGCACTAAAATTTAAATTATCAATACTTCTTAGTGAAAGATTTGATATTAGGTCTCACAAAACAACCACCTGAAATTTTGCTATTTGAATACTGTTCCTAAATCTCTTTCCTATTTACTGCTTTCACCTAACAGAAGTATTTCCTACATGACACCTACTAACTGTATTTGCCCAGATTTTCCCTAGACTTGGGCAATTGTCCAATAGATTTGGAAATTTGCACAACTTTTAAGAAGCCTTTGATTTATCATGTGTGCAAGGGCTTTACAAAGGTCCACAGGAGCTACAGCAGCTCATGTGACAACTTGTCTTTGTGGCATGCAATGAAGAGTAGGACCAAATTGCGTCCTCTAGCCAAATACGGAATTTTAGTATCTTCATCACGCTATGGAGATTGAATGACAAACAACCATTTCATTATATAAGCAACTTTTCCTTGCTTGGCTATTTCAGCTAACGTGTTGCTTCAAGCTCCGTCTCCTCATTTAGAACATTCTTCACAGACTTTGATTGCCAGGGTGAGCCATGAATCAATACCACTGCTATCACAACCTGTCCCTACATTTTGTCAGGAAAAAGTCATTCTTTTTGGGCTTGCTGCAATACATACTGCATTTTGTCACTTTACTTGCATTCCATTCATGTCTGTTGTATGGAATTTGATTACTTTGAATTATTGTGTATTTCTGCTGTTGATTACAATGACTAACTTCTAAGCTTCTGTAACAATTGAACACCAGGTCTAACAACAATGCAATATAAAAACTATTGTTATGCTACAGGAGAGGAGCAAATCCAGTTATCCATCTTGGGGGTGGTACTAGTCCTATTAAGGTTTTAGTTCCCCTAGGAGTAACAATTTCTAGTCTAACTGATTGCCCTTTTTAGTAGAGAAAATATCAAAAGGTATTACACAGGTCTGACAAATCTATTGTACCATAAAAATATTTTCTTTCTTACAAATGAAGGTAATGTTAGGCTGTAAGATGCTGTGATTTCAAGACCTTTAGGGGAAGATCTACTGTGATTCTGTTTTCACCAGCGTCACTCTGTGACTAACTAGAATCCAGACCAACTTTATGATAAAATTGCAGAACAGAGCACTTCAATTACCTTATTCTTAGAATTCGTAGAATCATAGAATCATTTAGGTTGGAAAAGACCTTTGAGATCATCAAGTCCAACCGTTAACCTAGCACTGTCAAGTCCATCACTAAACCACATCACTAAGCACCTCATCTACGCACTTTTTAAACACCTCCGGGGATGATGATTCCACCACCTGCCTGGACAGCCTGTTCCAATGCTTGATCATGCTTTCCATGAAGAAATTCTTCCTAATATCCAGTCTAAACCTCCCCTGATGCAACTTGAGGCTGTTTCCTCTTGTCCTGTCACTTGTTACTTGGGAGAAGAGACCAACACCCACCTGCCTACAACCTCCTGTCAGGGAGTTGCAGAGAGTGGTAAGGTCTCCCCTGAGCTTCCTTTTCTCCAGAATAAACAACCCCAGTTCCCTCAGCTGCTGCTCACAAGACTTGTGCTCCAGACCCTTCACCAGCTCCACTGCCCATCTCCGGACATGCTCCAGCACCTCAATGCCTTTCTTGTAGTGAGGGCCCCAAAACTGAACACAGGATTCGAGGCCCCAAAACTGAACACAGGCCTCACCAGTGCTGAGTGCAGAGGACAATCCCTTCCCTTGTCCTGCTGGCCACACTGTCTCTGATACCAGCCAGGGTGCTGTTGGCCTTCTTGGCCACCTGGGCACTGCTGGCTCATGTCCCCCCAGCCATCAGCCAGCACCCCCAGGGCCTTTTCCCCCAGGCAGCTTTCCAGCTGCTCTGCCCCAAGCCTGTAGCGCTGTGAGGGGCTGTTGTGAGCCAGGTGCAGAACCCAGCACTTCTCCATGTTAAGCCTCATACAGTTGGCCTTGGCCCATCAGTCCAGCCTGTCCAAATCTCTCTGCAAAGCCTCCCTGCCCTCCAGCAGATCAACACTCCTCCCTAACTTGGTATTGTCTGCACACTTACTGAGGTTGTATTCAATTCCCTCCTTTAGATCATTGATAAATATATTAAGCAGAACTGGCCTCAATACCAAGCCCTGGGGAACACCACTTGTGACCAGTCACCAGCCAGGTGTAACTCTACTAACCACCACTCTTTGGGCTTGGCCAGCCAGCCAGCTTTTTACCTAGTGATGAATACACCTGCCCAAGCCATGAGCAGCCAGTTTCTCCAGGAGAATGCTGTGGGAGATGGTGTCAAAGGCTTTACTAAGGTCCAGGTAAAGAGCATCCACAGCCTTTCCCTCACCCACTAGGCAGGTCATCTTGTCATAGAAGGAGATCAGGTTCGTCAAGCAGGACCTGCCTTTCATAAACCCATGCTGGCTGGGCCTGATCCCCTGGCTGTCCTGCGTGTGCTGTGTGATGGCGCTCAGGATGATTGCTCCATAACCGTCCCTGGAACCAAGGTCAGGCTGACAGGCCTGTACTTCCCCAGATCCTCCTTCCTGTCCTTCTCGTAGCTGGGCATCACACTGGCTAACCTCCAGTCTTCTGGGACCTCCCCAGTTACCCAGGACTATTGGTAATGGAGATACAGCTGGGCAAGCTCTTCCACCAGCTCCCTCAGTACCCTTGGGTGGATCCCATCCGGACCCATAGACTTGCGCACATCTAAGTGAAGCAGCAGGTCACTAACAGTTTCCTCCTGGACTGTGGGGACTTCGTTCTGCTCTTCCTCATCCCTGTGTTCCAGCTCAGGAGGATGAGTACTGTGAGGGAAGTTGGTCTTATTATTAAAGACTGAGGGGAAGAAGGCATTAAGTACCTCAGCTTTTTCCTCATCCTTTGTGGCAATGTTCTCCACCACATCCAATAAAGGATACAGATTATCCTTGGCCCTCCTCTTGTTGCTAATGTCTTTGTAAAAGCATTTTTTGTTATCTTTTACAGCAGAGGCCAACCTGAATTCTAGCTGGACTTTCACCTCTCTAATCTTCACCCTGAATAACGTTGTGACATCCTTATAGTCTTCTGGAGCTGCCTGCCCCTTCTTCCAAAGGTGGTAAACTCTCTGTCTTCCTCTGAGTTCCAGCCAAATGTCTCCACTCAGCCAGGCTGCTCTTCCCCCTGCCACTCGTCTTTCGGCACATGGGGACAGCCTGCTCCTGTGCCTTTAAGACCACCTTTTGAAGAATGTCCAGCCTTCCTGGGCCCCTTGGCTCTTCAGATCTATCTCCCAAGGGACTCTGTCAACCAGGCTCTTAAACATGCCAAAGCCATCCCTCTGGAAATCCGAGGTAGCGGTTCTGCTGATCCCCATCCTTACCTCTCCAAGAATCAAAAACTGTCATCTCATGATCTCTATGCCCAAGACGTCCTGGGAGCACTGCATCCCCCACCAGGCCTTCCCTGTTTGCAAACAGCAGGTCCAGCAGGGCATCTCCATGGCTGGGTCAATGACCAGCTGTGTCAGGAAGCTCTTCCACGCACTGCAGGAACCTCCTAGGCTGTTTCCTCTGTGCTGTGTTGTATTTGCAGTGGAAATCTGGTAGGTTGAAGTCACCCATGAGAACAAGGGTTAGTGATCTTGAGACTTTTCCCAGTTGCTTGTAGAATGTTTCATCTGCCTCTTCATCCTGGCTGGGTGGTCTATAACAGACTCCCACCAGGATATCTGCCTTGTTGGCCTCCCCCTCATTCTTACCCATAAACACTCAACCCTACTGTCACCATCACTCAGCTCTAGGCCCTCCAAACCCTCCCTGACATACAGGGACCCACCGCCTCTCCTTCCTTGCCTATCCCTTCTGAAGAATTAGTAGCCATCCATTGCAGCACTCCATTCCTGTGAGTTATCCCACCATGCTCCCATGATGGTGAATATGTCATAGTCTTCCTGCTGCACGATGGCTTCCAGCTCCTCAGTTCCTTTTTTGTAATTCACTGGCTTAACTTTTGTCATATTTCATAGCATGCAAGGGAGTTAGTGTGTGGTTTTACCCTTCTGAAGTGAAAAAATTTGTATTTCCAATCATTTCCTTCTATACTAACATCTACTACAAGGATTATAGTTGCTCACAAGCTTTCAAAAACTATGCTTCACTGTGGTCTCATTCTTCGCTGTTAGATCTTGTGCTGTATTTGATAAATGTAACTCCTATTTAACACAACCATTCTGTTTCACATCTGTTATATATAACATTTCAAAATGGAAATACTTATACTGACTTTTCAAAATATCTGCTGGGCGTTTTTAGGGGCTTTCACTAAATATGGTATCAAGCCCAACAATGAAGGATTCAAAATAATTTCCTGCATCTGTTAATGAAGATTTGTATACAAGGAGTTTTTCAGAAATATATTCCTTATTTTTTTACTGAAGTATGAGTAATCAAGCCTTTGCTCCTTTCATGCCACTTTTTGTGTACTAGCTTTAAGCTATCAGTTCTTTCCAAGTGTGATTGCTTTGGCAGGATTAAAATCTTATTTCGTCCTTTTTCATACATACCGAAACAAATTAATTCCTTCATCATTCATTCATGAAGCATATTCGTTTCTTGTAATATATTTAGAAACATTATTGTTTCTCATTGATTCATCAGCAGTATTTTTATTTCTAAATTATATTCAGAAAATAGTTATAACTTATGTATTAACATTTTCATGTATCTAAGAGTATTATTTTCACCTATCATAAGCTTTTTAGATTACTTTAAACTATGTATTAAATCATTCTGTGAAAAAACTGAATATTGCAAACATCCCAAAGAATGACATTTTGCTTTCATTAATACTGAGGTTTTGTGAACAAGGCCAGTCAGAACACCATGAATAGACAAAAAAAACCTCCTCCCAAAAGTGTTACCAGTGGAGGAATGTGGTGGCAGCTGAAGCTGAGGACTAGCAGTGGAGATGCAGAACTGCTTCAGAAGGCTGTCAGCAGGCTTTGCATAACAACACACTTGCTGAACGAATTGAGTAAGTGGATGGTAAAGGAGCTGGGGAGAAAGGGTAGTTTGCTGTGCTGGGATAAACATGCAACTAATTCATATTCATGTTTTCTATAAAGTCAGCAGTTATAAATGACAGAATTGACTGTTTTTTTCAGTGACTAGTGACTTCCATGTGAAACTGTGAGTAAAATGATTACAATGGAAGGTTTCTTCTCTATTCACTAAACACAAGCCATGTGCTATAAAGAGTGAAAATGCTGATCTGAAATGTAGCCCCCTGTCTTGTTTCGGAAAGCAATAGATACCAAATGCTACAGACAAATAAAATAATAGTTTTACCATATTGGAAGTTTCTTTTGGCCTCATACTGCTATCATAAATCCTAAACTACAAGTATTGCTATCCTTTAACATATGCATGCATTGTGACTATTGCACCTGTAGGTGATAAAACTTAATTGGAAAACTAAGTGGGAAAAGGTGGTATCTTTGATCAGATGAGCTGGTACAACTGGAAAAGCCAGACAAGCTTTTAGACACTCACGTTCTTCAAGCCAGCTGAAGTCTTTTACATCTTAACATTTTTTTGCTAGCAACTTTAGTTGGCTTAAAAAGACTTTCTTCTCACTAGAACTTGAGTTTCTCTTGCATTCTTTGAAAATCATGGCTACAGAAATCTTATTTTTAAATGTTATGAGGTCCATAAATTCTTTCTTTTGACTGCTTTTGAACATACTGGTTTTTTAATTATATAGGTTGTTTCTTTTCCCTTTTGCATTAGAGAAAACAGTAGAGGTATGAGTCCTTACTCTCTCCATGCCGTTTACCAAATTAAACTTTGACCACATTTGCGGTTATCATTCTCTGTATATTAAATGGTCTTAATTTTTTACATGCATTGCTATTTGTATGATATTATAGCATCATAGACTCACAGAATGGTTTAGGTTGAAGGAACCTTAAAGATCATCTGGTTCCAACCTTCTGCCATGGGCAGGGACACCTCCCACTAGACCAGGTCGTTCAAAGCCCCATCCAGCCTGGCCTTGAACACTGCCAGGGATGGGGCATCCACAGCTTCTCTGGGCAACCTGGTCCAGTGCCTCACCACCCTCACAGTAAAGAATTTCTTCTGGATATCTAATCTAAATCTACCTTTTTTTAGTTTAAAACCGTTACCCCTTGTCCTATTGTTACAGGCCCTACTAAAAAGTCTGCCCCATCTTTCTTGTAAGCCCCCTTCAGGTATGCTATAAGGTCTCCCCGAAGCCGCCTCTTCTCCAGGCTGAAGGACCCCAACTCTCAGCCTCGCTTCATGGGAGCGGTGCTCTAGCCCTCTGATCATCTTCGTAGACCTCCTCCAAACTCAATCCAATTAAGTCCATGTCTTTTTTTATGTTGGGAGCTCCAGAGCTGAACGCAGTACTCCAGGTGGGGTCTAATGAGAGCAGAGCAGACAGGGAGAATCACCTCATTCAACCAGCTGCAGCATTGCTTTTGATGCAGCCCAGGATAGGGTTGGCTTTCTGGGCTGCAAGCACACATTGTTGGGCCACATTGAGCTTTTCATTCACCAGCACCCCTGAGTCCCTCTCCTCAGGGCTGCTCTCAATCCATTCTCCACCCAGCCTGTATTGACACTGGGGGTTGGCCCGGCCCATGCGCAGGACCCTGCACTTGGCCTTCTAAACAATTTTCTTCACTTTTTTCTGGACTCTTTCTCCTATATCTTTTGTGACAGTGTACTGGAAGCTGAACATATTTCATAGTTCATCTCAAGCTGAGGGTTTCTTACGTATTTATGTGATAGTATTATGAGTTCTATTATTAGTATTATATAAACGGGTGGCATAAAGTTACTTTAGACTACACTGTGAGTGGTGGTCAATGCACCTAAAACGTACATGTAATATAAATGCATTTGTTGCACCTTTATGACATCCTTATCTTATAGTTCCACAAAAATGGAGATTTATTACATTAGGCTTGGTGGAGGAATAAGTTTTACATTTTCATAAGTTATTTTTTTATATATATAATTCTGATATGATAATACTGACAAAGTATGAAAACTTAGAAATAAATAAAATAAAAAACAGGACTAATTTGATTAGAAGTATAGACATAAATCTATACCTCCACAAACATATGAACATATAAAGGGAAAAGGTTGAACAAATAAGCATAAGCAGTGAAATGGATTTAGTTTTCCCTGCCTTGGAAGGATGTTCTAAATTGGATGTTCTCTTAAGGTACCTTCCAGACCTGTGATTTTGCAGAATGAAATGCATCATTAAAATGTTTAGACCTCCCTGCACATGCATTTAAGTGGTGTTTACATTTTACTAGTCTCTCTTTTTCAAAACACTAATAAATTGAGTCGATAAAGGTGGCCTTAGTATAGCACCTTTCCTCATTCAAATCAAACACGGGCACAACAGAAGTTGGACAGTGACTCCTCTTATTCTTTCTCTTCTCTTCCTCAGTTTACCTTTTTCTAATTGCCCTTTACTCTGTGACTTGCTTTTTTTCTCCTTTGAAGGAATTTATGGAAGAGTTTTCTCACATGGAAGGTAATACTGAACGTGCTAACTTGTCAATTTATACAGTAATTTTTATATCAGTATGATTCCTTTTGTAAAAACAGAGTATTTTCTTCACCTTATACTATGATGCTTTGGAAGGAGTTTTAACTACAGTGAAAAGGCTGCTTTTAATCTAGAACAATCACAGCCATGCAAAGATTGATGCCATTTTAATGGCTGCATATTGATTTAACAATGCCACTGTAAAACGTACAGTGATATAACTGTTCCTATAGAAACAGTCAAATATTCCAACATAGACAGAACCTTTCTCTGTTATACGACTATTTTGATCAGCTAGCTTTAGAAAGCTAGGCATACCTGAGAACCAGTATATGACTGTATGTTTTTTCATTAATTTAAATAAATAGGTATTTCCTCTGTTACACAACCTCCCCCCCCCCCCCCCCCCCAACTTTACATTCCTTATGACAATTAATGAGATCCTTTGAAACATCAAGCTTTGGCTATAGGTATATCCAGGCAGTGTGCATTTATGTGCTCCCAAAGCCCACTGCTAATTTTAATGCTCTTCTAGATCTGTTAAACAACTGTGCTGTTTATTTTTCAGTCTCAACTGTTGAGTAATTGGGGAGGAGCTGTTTTCCATCATTTGTACATGTGCTATCAGACCCTCTGCCTAAATCCTGTGAAATAAGAGACCTTCCAAACTGGATGCCCTTCCCAGCCAAAAAAAATCCATCTGTGCGGGTTGTGTACCTATGTCCTCCAGCCCCTGGCTCTTCAGTCTTTGTAAAGTGAATCTTTTAGATTTTTTTTTAAACCCATGGACAAGCTTATGAAGATCTTATACCGGTCTTCACTTACAACCACATTAGATTATTATAAACTTCATATGTCATTTTAGTACTTTACTTTTTTTCCCATTTTCTTGTCTGCTTGCCTGGGAATCCATGCATAGTCTGTTAAGATTGTTTTATTTTACACACACACACACACACACCCCAGATTATCTTCTATATGCTTTGTGATCTTCTTGCTACAATTTGAGAGCCATTAATCTTGTCATCAGTAGAAAGGAGAGGCTGAGGAAGGCTCTGTGAGTTGTCCACTCTCAAGGCCCTGAGGAGACAGTGGGTCAGGAGCCATCACGATGGCTTCATGGACACTTTGTCTTTCTCTAGTGAGCTGCCATATTTGAGAGCAGGCTGAAAAAATATGTCTAAAGAGGTCCAAAAATCATCTGTCCTTAAGTACCAATATATGTGTAAAGATTTTCTCCCTTTGCTGCCTCTTCTTTAGGTCACAAGAGCAACACATAAACAAGTGATCTTGCTCACTGATTACTGTTAATATTTGAACAGGTTTTTCATTGCTGAGTTAGCAGCTGTCAGAATCCACTCCTCGGTGAATTTTTAATTAATGATATCTCAATCACAGTAGAGCTAGATGACATCTGATAAGGTATAGATCAATTGGACATGTAAAAATTCCAGACAGGGGCAATTTTGACCAGTTAGTAAAAGATCCCAGAGGTGGGTCTTGCATTTTTAGCTGTTTTTTACTGACACCATTGAGACCTTGTCCTGTAACATGTAAATCAGTGCTCCTTCTCATGGCCAGAAGAGAGGCACTGCTAGCTCATGAATACAGAATAAAAGCTTACTTACATTAGTCTCCTGTGGCTGCAATACTGCTGAGCTACCGATGGCAACAGGGAAAAGCTCAGCCACTCTCATTGTAAAATGGAAACACTTTTTGTAGCAAAGAAGTGCTTTCTCACAGAAGCTACATAGTCAACTGGCATTACGTGGTAAGGACCCTTTCAGAACAAATACCTGTCTTCTTTTTACACTCACTGTGATGCACAGCAGTGCACATCCAGAAATAAAATTGGGAAGGTGAAACTGAAAGCTAGTGTCAAACCCTACAAGCAGCTTAACCGCACAGACTTGACCAACTCTTAGTTTCCCCCCATAGGTTTCCATCTTTCTGCAGTCGATGTACTTCTGAAGTGCTTCAGGCACTTCACAAGGCATCGGGTACTTCACCTCCTCATCACACTGTCCTGCCCGTCAGGCAGGACAGGGTCACGATGTGGGCTAATCCCTTGTTTTCTACGGGTTCAGGGCTTGCAGGAGGGCTCTGCTATGTGATAGCGCTCCCGGACAGCTGGAGATCATGACAGACTTGGCTGGGCAGGTGCTGACATGCTTAGACATGAGCTTGAAAGAAACTGTAAACGTTATCTCTTCTTACCTGGCAAGTGCAAAAGAGAAAGAAGGGTGATCTGCCTGTGTCCGTTCTCCTTTACAGTCCCAGAAAAGTTAGTCCACAGCCTTAAGAAGCCTTTACTGCCCTCTCATCTCAGTAACTTCTGGCATGGAGTAACAAGGTGAGTGGTGCTACTTCACTTATTGTTAAAAAATAGTAGTAGGATGCTCCAATGTTTCTTAAGTTTAATGATGGGACCACAAGTGATGATCTGAATTGCAGATGGGGAAGGTTCCTTCCTTTCTGATTTGGCTTTGATAGTTCCTTTGATGTAGAAGAACTGTGAGCTTAATTTACATAACATTACTCCCACTCCTATCAGTCTGTTGATGAGCTATCTTTATTAAATTTTTCACCATTTCGGGATTATTTACATACTTCCTGATTTTATAATGAGATCCCGCTTTACTACACAGGGAGCCTACTGATGAACATCTGGTACCTTATGAGTTTTGATACTCCTAGCATGGCATTTAAAATTTTGCTCCTGTTACAAATTATTCCATCCATCAGAAATTACTACCGTTCTTAATTGACGTGCAATGTCTAGTCAGGGAAATGGCAACTGGAGATGATAAAATGAGTAGCAGAATAAAGTTATGAACCAGTTCAATTGGTGGTTTTGCCTTTTATTAATATGAACAATGAGATATTTTCAAAATAAAAGATGAAAATGAGTATGTTTGTGTTTTTAAAAATTCTCTTCTAAGTTATAATTTTCACTTTTATTCTAACTCCAGCTTCCTTCCTCTCTTTTCTATAGTAGCATGTCTTCTGAAAAAAAAATTCTCTTACTGCTGAGCAGAAGAGTAAAGATCTATTTTTACAGATACTTTTAATATAAAGAAGAACCAATTTTTGTCCAGAAAGTATAGGGTTTTGAAACTCTGTTAAACATGAAATGCACACACTTAATATTATTATTTTCATGAATCCATACAGTTTAATTTTTTTTATTGAGAATACTATGTAACATCACTCACTTTCCAGTTTTTAAAACTTTTTTCTCTTATCCTCTAGTATTTTGTTCAACTTTGGTTTTAGTCAGCACAGTGACAAAGAGGAAAAAAATCCAGTTTTGCAAACATAAAAAAGATTCCCTTCAAGATTTTTTTTTTCTTTTCTTTAGAATTAGTTCGGGAGATGGTGTCTTTATTGCCCAAAAGAAACAGTCCTAGGAAGTGTTCTAATCTGGTTTACAGAAGCCCCCCAAAGCATATCCCTCGACTGTAGAGAGGGTAGATGCTAGTGCACCCAGGACCAGGGTCTAGTAGTGGTTACATTTTGAGGCTTCCACTGTGATTCAGCTGGAAATGAGTGCATTACCTGTGTGATATGCAGCCTATTAAAAATGCTTACCCATGAGAAAGAGCTTATTTGGCTACAGATATACACAGGCATTAAAACTAAGATTCTGGACAACAGCATCAAGAAGCTGCAAGCTTGTTTTTTGTTTTTTTGGGGGAGCGGGGGCAAGACAAAGGCAATGTTACAGACTGCTCTCAAGCTTGCAAAGAGCTGGTTTTCCACAAAGCAACTTTTGTAAATTTTATTTCACAACTTGTCCATCCTTTAAACCAGAGTGTCTTGATACCTGTGAAAGTCCAAGAGTGTCCATTTGTAATGAGGTTCTTTTGATAGAAATAATGTACTGCACTCACTGTGAAATTTAAAAAAATCTGCATTTCTCTCCCATTTTAAAGAGTAGTCCCTTAAAGCAGAGTTTACTGAGTAATGCAAGGTATTCTAGGAATTAGATATGCAGGGTTAAATCAAACACCAAAGAATTACACCACTAGCTTGTTCTTAACATGTCTGCTTTGTAATGTGTAGAACATGTCCATGTACAAGAGAAAAGCAATTTATCTGGATCTCTAAACAGTACAATCATTTAGCCTATTTGTTTTGATTGGAAGTATCTCCTCATTTGCTTTTTCTGATGTTGCCATTAATTTATGATTTGAGTGATAATATGTAGCTAAACATTAGTGGTTTAAGTAATTTTTACATAGCTACAAAGTCTGTAAAAGACAGCAGGTTCTGTAATTACAAAGAAGGCACTATACATAATAATGTAATATATTGTAAAATTCAATGCCTTTTAGATTGTGCTTTTCCTTCTTTTAAAAGAACACTAGGAATTTTTAAGGATTACATGGAGAGCATCACTTTTTATTTGATGAATTGAATTTATAATAAAATGGCTCCATAAACCAAATAAAAAATATCTGGGATGGCAGAAGGCAGGATATTAATGTATTCATATAATCTGGGTAATAATACAGTATGTTCCTGAACTATAGAGGTTTTCAGAAACTTTGAGAACTAAAACTTCGAGAACTACGACGACTATGTTTTTCAGGTATTAAAAAATTATGAAGTTTAAAAGGTGTACTATAGAATAGGTGATATATGCACACACACACTTGTGACTGCATTGCCCTGATGAAGCTGCAGAGTAAATCCTTAAGGATCAACTTTCTTCCTGAGAAAATTTCCTCTACAATCTATAGCAGGCCTGCAGAGCTCCTGTGGCAGCTCCATACCTCGCAATGCAGGAGGCAATGATGCAAAAACCCAAAGACCGACTGCAATGTATAAACATCTCAGCTGTCTCCAGAGGCCAGAACAGCCCTTGAGGCAGCAGCAGCTCCTGTTGGTGGCTACATCGATACACCAAATAAGCAGGCGTGAAGTTCCTCTATGTCACCTTTGCCCTCTTCTTACACCCTCAGGCCAAGCACAAGTCCAAATTTGTTGGTGCATTATTTGCATTATGGCTGAGTTCCCTCAATACCAAACACATTCCAAAAACATGCCTTTTTTCACTGTTCTCAAGGGTTAATTCAATAAACAAAACACAATAAAAGCTACTGAAAAGTCCGGAGCAGGAAGGAAGCTGGCTTACTGCTCCTTGGTTTCCCGTGGTGCTAGTATAATAAATTGCCATTTTCAACAAGGTGGTTACAGATGGCTTAGAATTTAACATTTTTTATTATGATTATTATTTCTAGGTATAATTAAGAATTAATATATCAGCCCTAAAAGCATGACCTCTTGTCGTGGGAGGAGTAGAGGGCAGAAGAGTTTCATTGCTAATGCACTCAGGGTGGGAAGATGCTCCTTTGAAAGTGTCATCCACCTTGGGTGATCACTGGGGGTGGAGTACAACACGCATCCTAAGCAACCTGGCTACAAAATTTCCTTTAACATCTGTAAGGACAGGAACATGACTTTTTAATTTACCAGAAACCTGATGGTTGTTTTTAGAACTGCTAACAACACCTTATACCAACTTTTTTCATGTTTCCCAGCTCCCTTGCTCTGCCTGGTACTTAAGCTTGTGTACAGGAAGGACTTTAATAGCTTTCCTTATGTATCTTATTCACCTTTGTACAGCTATGCTTTCCCACCTTTTTTTTTTTTTTTTTTTTTCTGTATGCAATTTTTACTTTGTACTGTTCAGTTGGTTTACTGAACAGCTAATTGTTTTTAAAAGTATGTATGTTATACCAAAATAGATTTTTCCATGACCCGATAGCACTGGTCACTCCATATACTGTGCTAAATCTTTGATCACTGTCTAAATTTTAGTTAAAAGCTAGTTCTCAAGACAATGGTTGAAGTATCACTTAATTATTTTTAGGTGGCAGACGTTATTTTTATATAGATTTTTCTATGGTGAACAAAATGCATCACAGCAATCACGAAAGTCACCCCGATTGTGCTCCAGCCTTTCAGAGCACTGAATAAACGCAGCTTGTATGGTGTTTCTCTTCAGCTCCGCACTTACACACAGGCCTGACCTGAGGATGCAAATTCCGCAAGGGGATAATTTTTGAAAGCAGTATTTTAACTTCTACTCATGCAATTACTTAATTGTTCACAAGGCATTTTAAATTATGTTTTAAAAGACACAAGCTAAATCTGTGTTCTTTCTGCTGAAAGGACATGTTCCTTTATTCAGCAGATTTTTTACGCTGTATAGAAGAGCAGTGTCTGCACAGTATTTGAAGGCCTTTGTTTTATGGAATATTATGTGCCTCTGGGACAGGAAGAAAGCCGGTGCAACAGGTTTCTGCACCCTTGCCGACGTGTTCAGGCAAATTAACTTCTCAGGACGAGTTTTGCTTGGTCTTCCTGAGGTGAGGCAGAGGGGCGTGGAGTGCTATAATGCTGCTTTACTTTTTTTGCAGTGGATGTCTTTGGTTCGTAGCTATTGGAATGGATTTTTCTTTGCACATGTGCTGCTCCCCCTTCCGATCTTTGTGCTTGCATAAACCTCATGTAATGTAAGCCTACATCCTTCTCCTTGGAGCGGTACAGCCAAAACAGACAGCTGTTTAGATCTCCTCGGAAAAGGATCCCATCGGTCTCACTCACACTGGATGCACATACATGGTCTCCTGGCTGTCAGACCCATCTGTTAGGATGGCGTGGTGCCCATCCTCAGCCTTGTGAGATAGAATTGCTGCAACAAAGATGCAAAGCAACCGTGGAGTTTAGGGCATGCATTCTGTACAGCATGGCAAATAGTGTCTATTATATGGGAAATAACACCTCTGGGCTATTAGCAGCACCGTATGTTTATTTAGTGTATATGTGTTATGTAGATATGTGTCATGGGATATGTGGATACAAAAGACATGAGTCAAAATATTTCCAACTGGAAGCATGAAATAGACTCCCAAGTGTGTATGTCTGTGTAGAGAGATAGGTATCTATGGATATGTATATATGTGTGTGTCCTGTTTCTCAAAGAACAAAATACACTGCAGTCCCCTGTATAGAAGCTGACATACATTCAAACCTTCTGAAAATCAAAGCACTTGAAAATACACACTTGGGAGACATCCAGCACAGTGCTCTTTATAGCAAAAAGTTCTCCTTTAGCCTCCTGGTTTTGTAAATGTTTTTTTTCTGATACCTCTGTGGATAAGGCAATGCCGTCTGAAACTGAGACTGAAGAAACAGGCTTCGCCTCCTCAGCACAGTCGGGGATGCGCTGACGTGTACAGGGAGCACTGAATTTACTTTCTGCAGAGCTGCCTCTAGAGCATCGCTTCACCAGCGCACAGGCAGGTTCATGTTGTCTTTTTCAAATAATAGACTGTGGGGCTCCAGCAAACTTTCTCTTCAGCATTTTGTGTACAGCTCCTCTCTGTGCACTCTTGGTGTGAGGTCTTCTGACTTTTTCACTCTGTGTGAGGGTGGGTTAGTGTTCACTAGAAATGTGGGCTCCGTGATGGCAGTGTGCTGGCAGCAGAGCAGCAGGAGGTCTCGCTTACATCCACAGGGCCAAACAAAGGTCCCTTTGTGGGAGAGCAGCAGCTTCAGAATACACAGTTTGTCATCAGCAATTATCTGGGTGTCATAACTGAAGATCTGTCACCAGCACCTACAGCTCCGAAACACAGTGTGCCTCTGTCATGTAGTTATTTTTTGTTTTATTCATTAGTACACTAAATTGCCTTTGCAACCATCTAAGTAAGTGGCTCTATACACTGCCACATATAATGGACATACAAAATTCCCCAAGCACTATTATATGTTGGAAAGATGTAAAAAAGGAACAACAGAGTAAATTAAAACCCATTCTGTATATCCTTCTGTGTATTTATGGTTAGGCCTCATAGAATTGTGTGAATTACTTATTGTTTTAAAGAGTGCTGTTTGGAAAACACAGAGGTCCGTTTATACCCTCAGAGTTCAGTAGGGACTACTTCTGAATAGAGAACTACGGTCAATCACTGGTACTATTTTCAAAATTTTCTCTTTTCCAATGTTCATTTAAAAATAAGAGGTTTATTCATTTATTCAGTTAAATTCACCAGGGATAACTGCACAGGAGAAGGGACTGAAAGCTCCAATTCACTTTAATTTGTCTGTTTGCTTACAACCTGTATTGGAATGCAGCAGCAAACAGCCAGAAGTTTTTTTTATTCATGAACATACTCTTTGAACTAAGTACATTGGAAAATACACATTTAGTTCTGTAACCGTGAATACAGATAGGTTCTGGTTCCAGTAAAAGACAGGCAATGAACTCTACCGTAAAAGCACTGCAGAATTAAGATCTTTGTGGGCCTCAGTGTGGCAGAAAGAGGAAATATAAAGTTCTGTGATTCACGCCAAGGAGGCATTGACTCCTCTTTGACATAGCCACTGGGGCTCTGCTCAGAGCTTGCTGCCAAACTGAGCTGTTCTGATGGGCCTGGCATTAAGCAAATGCTAAATCTCTGCAAATTTAGTCAGGGTTGGTGCTTAAATGTTTTGCTGATTCATGCCATGAAAAGGCTAGCAATCCAAAGAAACAAACACAGAAAAATAAGAGAACAGTGAAGAAAAAACATTCAGTGCAAAACTTTGGTGGTTACTACACCTAACAACACCAGCTCTGCCTATAGCCAAAGGAATGACAAAAATATTTCCTGTGGTGGTGATGTGGCAGGGCAAAGTCCTGTCCACAATCTCAACACATAGCCAAAACCTAGGTAAGCTCCAGAGTCCAGTTCATACCTCTGGGCTACCACCTCTAATCTCCACGCAAAGATCCCCAAGCAGTCTAGAAGACACATGGGTTTTTGCAAGGCTGAAGCTGCTGCAGCTGCCATGTGAAACTTCTCAACTCCACCCCGGACCGAAGCAATTGCTTTGTTGTGTGGTGGTCCACTTGCTACAGCTCTGGGACAAAATTGCTCATCCTCAGCTGAACCGATGCCTGCACATCTCATCCTGCCCCCAGTGACCACGCAGGGCCTCCAGAGCACTCCTTTACCCTCCATGGGTTAGGAAGGAGCCAAGCCCCTTCTTGGTGGGTGATCAAGTGGGTCCTTCTGACCCTAGAAACAGCAGGTTACAAATTGGCCGGCCCAGCTTTATATTTATTTGCATAAACTCATGGATGAGCCAACAGAATTACATAGTTCTCCCTGCTTTTCCCCCCAAATATATGATCTACAAAGCAATGACATCTTAACAAAGGAAGTTAAGTATGTGGCTTTTTCAGAAAGCATGTGTTGTTTGATAGATCTCAGGTACTATGTATGTATATACGTATGTGTCTGTCTGTCTGTCTATCTGTCTATCTATATATCTATGTATCTGTCTCATTTCTAGTTTTGTTCCATTTTTGCAAGCAGAGAATTTGAGTGATTTTTGCTATATGACATATAACTATGTGGTCATAATATTTGATTCATAATTCTCTGAATGATAGGTATCATATTAAAACCAGTTTGACCTGAAGTATAATTACAAAATTAGATGCCTGTCTAAATAAATGAATACTGCTGTACTTAATTTTTTATTTTATTTCCATGTTTTCTTTCAGCCTAGGAAGCCTTTACGAAATAAAAATGTGTATCATATGTATAGCCGCTTGTCCAGTTTTCCCTTTTTTCTTCAAATTATATTAGATGGTGTGTATTATGTGATATGTGCCTGTCTAATTTAACAGCTTAAAGAAATAAGTAAGCCTTCTTAGTTGTGCTTAACCCTGTTAACAATATTCCATGGTCTGTGGAAATACTGTCCCACAGGAATTTTTTTCTGGATGTTAAAATAAAGGCCTTCTTGTACATAAATGAAATATTTGTAGTTGTATAAGGACACAATAATTCCCTAAATATGCATATTAAATAACCACTTTAGCCTTGCTTAATGTACAGACAAGGTGGGACAAAAAGTGCCTTTGTACCTGCGTGTCTCTACTGATGTGCCAGCGTTTCAGTACAAAGTTACTACTATTAAAAATATCTGCTGCATTTCCCTGCAGCCCAGAAGACAGCAAAGCCAGAGCAGTGAGCTATGTCATTCTGAAAACCACTCATGCTTTCCTTTATCAGAAACATCTCCTGTATTTTTTAGCCCTTGAATAAATTACAAGGCTTTAGTTACTTTACTCCAGCTTTTGTTTCAGTAAATCAATTTTTCTCATACTGACTGAGTGAATGTTCATCACAATTAGATATGTTTGCCTCCTTGCTGCTGGGCTGAACGTGATACTTGAGCCTGCGTAGTGAGAGCACTTGTTCCAGGAAGGGTTTTTTCCCTTGGTAACGGTGCCAGTTCCCACCCTGTACCCACTGACATCTTCCCCATTCAGTCCCCTGGGCCGTGCCAGCCATCTGCAGAGCCACACACTGCACTGGATGGATGAATGAATGAATGAACTTCTTGATGCTTCACGTTGACATGTTCACACTGGTGTGGTCCACAGGAGTAAGCAAAGAGAACAGTAGAGGCATAGACTGTGGGTACCAGTTACAGAAGGCAACGGCCATCTCAACATAGTTGTGGTTTTCAACCGTTACGCTTTTCCCAACATTTTTTTGATCAGTCATAACGAAGCATCTCTAATAACATAAATATTTGTGTATCATATCACCTCGTGATGGAAAGTTCAAGACTTTACTTTTTTACTGCCTTATCTCTGAAATATTAGGGTAATTTTGTGTTTATGCAAAACAAGGTTCCAAGCATAAAATAAGGACAAACTTCTAATTCAATATTCTTCTGGAAGCTTGTATGAGACAAAGCAAAAAATATAACTGATAATGTATACATTGAGCATTTGAGTACTTCCAGTATTTAAATGCTGTTATCTGCACTGAAATCAGCTTTTGTTTTGGCCTTGGTGTCAATTCAGAGGCTGCTGTCTCCAAGAAAGCCCAGAAGCATAACTTGAAAATGTAGATTTTCAGAGTGCACACTCCCAAGTCCAGGAAGCATCATGAAGGGACAAGAACTAGCCAGCTCAGTCAGTTACAGACTCACATACCTGCTGTGTGCTTTGCCACAGGCAAGACCAAGTTAATTACAACCGTGGAAAGGTATACCACTTCTGATATATGAGGGCAGAACGTGTCTAAATCATGATTAATACAGGTGTGAAAGAGACATATCTTGCCGGGAGTTTGACCAAGCAGATGGTATGCATTTCTTCAGAATTAGCTTAGTCACCTTCACCGCAATTTGTTAAACACTTTGAATCTTAACCGAATAAATGATTAAGAATCGCTGTACAGTGTAATAGGCATGAAGGATGCTGCAACAGAGCAGAAAGAAAGAAAAAGTGGCACAGAAAATCACCATTTTCTCATTTTTATCCTAGCTTGATAATTAAGTAAGAAATAAGCCCAACAAAATATCTGTTCCTTTGGACACTGTGACAACCCTTGTGGTGGTAAAAGAGGTGATCTAAATTATGCCATTGATCTGAATGAATCAAAGAAGTCATGATTAAGTGCAAGGACTGTAATTGATGACTACTAGAAATCTGCAGTGCTCTTAAAAAACGGTAATAGTAGGTACTGACAGGCAGGGTCCGAAAGAGCAGAGCAAGGCGATTACAGCCAGGAAGGAAGGTGAGGTTGTCCAGGGGTCCTGTGTGAAAGCAGCATCCCAGGGAAGAACACAGACTGGGGTGACTTCCTTATTTTATCATCTTTAGAGAATGAGCTTAAAGAAAAGAGCTAAAATGTGTAAGTTTCTTTGATACAGCAAGGAATATTTCAACTTTGGGGAAAAAAAGCAATGTTATAAAGCTGCTATATGAGATATTTTATATGGGTGGCATTCTTATTGTTTGTTGTTACTCTTTTTAAAATATCACGTGAGTAGCTGTAACTGCCTTTGCAGCATGGCAGATGAGGACGTGACCCAGCTCTGAAGATGGCAAAGTTCCTTTTCTACAGAAACGCGGAGTTCGCTGGGATATACTGCTTGAGCTCAGGAAGGTCAGACAGCCTCCGGCTGCCTGCAGCAGCCTGAACTCCTCACCCATCCTCTTGCTTCACTCTTGTCTACTCATTTTGAATAGAGCTAAACATTACATATTTTGGGGAGGGAGGGATCATCTAGAGACACTTATGGACAATTTGACAGGATTTTTTGGTGTGGCTTTTTGCCCTTCAGTAAATTCACTGAGCTAAGTTCACAATATCCATCTAACATAGAATCTTTTCATAAAACGAGGAATTACTGATGGATTTCAGCACCTTCCAGAATTGACAACATGAAATGTGAATTTTCCAAGGAAAGGTAAAGGGGAAAAAAGACGTAAATATGTACCATCCTGCCAGTTAGTGTAAAGAAACAAGGTCTGGTTCAGCTAACAACAGAGAGCGTTTAAGCAGTCAGTGATTTGCTTCCAGTATTGTTGCTCTCCAGTGTTTCAGTTCTGCCTCTTATCAAGACAGTAAAATTTTGCCAGTTACTGTTTTTCACAAAAGTCAGTCTCTCAACATGAATCACTGGCCTATAGATGAATCACTTAAAGCTTATAGACTTCAAAAATTCCACTGGGAAAAAAATAACTTTCAGAATCTGGCCTGTTTTTCTAAATTTTATTTTGCCACTTAACATCATTTGCAGTGAGTCACAATGTAATACCAATTGGTAGCTTGACTTGCATTCTATGTCAGTCTGAACCAAAGTTTCTACTCCAATAATCTTGTTAAGCAAATGTTTCCAAATGTTTTCCAAAACAGTCTTAAATGCTGATATGCATTTTTTTCTCACTGTTTCATAACACCATTTTTAAGTCTGAACTAGAAATACATGTATGATACCTGTTCTGTTTTTTCTGTATTTCTCTTCAGCGATCAGTCATGGGAAAAGACAGATTGTCTGACAGAAAATTTAACTATTAGGATTGCAGAAAATTATCTTTTTTCCTTACCTCAGCCTCTTTCTAAAGGAATCTGTCTACTGTCAGGACAGGTATCCGAAATCACAGCGACCACTGAATTAATTCCTGTGATCCGAAATCACAGCGACCACTGCGGTGCCTTTTGTACTTTAAACAAGTATTGAAAATAGTCTGGGCTTTTCTTTCATTGTGAAGGAATTTCTTTCTATTTGTAATTTCCTGCCATGAAAGATTTCATGCAGATAATGGTTTTCAAAGAATGCAATTGCTTGTGCAATTTGAGACGATAGCTTACTAGGTTTTGTTTCCTGTCCCAGCCAAAGAACAATAAGGCAAGCTTAACAGAAGCATGGCAAATTCTAGACTGCCAGAATAAGAATTTTTTATTATTTTGTTACAGCAAAACAGAAATAACCTAGTATAATAGAATATAATTTATATGAACTCAGTCAAAATAACTTGATTATTTACTGACTTGTTCTCTCATTGTTGCATGTTACAGATTCTCAGAATACGTCAGATCACTGGGTGTGGCTCTATGCGGTGATGGGATTTCTAGAACAGTGCTGCTGGTCAGACCCACACGCAGAGCCGTGTGACTGATGTCATGCTTCAAAATAATTCTGTTTTACAGTATATTTCTGTAAGTCACAAACACTGGAATCAGATTTTCAATTGTATGGTCAGTATACATATTGTCAGCTTTATAAATGTAATATGTATTGTTCTTTCCATATGAAAATATTTGCAAACCCGAAGTGGTTTTGTATTCAAAGCCCGTGTTCCTCTCAGTTTGAGATATTGCTGCCCAGTGAATAGCTTCACATGTGCACTGAGAAAGCAGGTCTACTCCTGGAAAATCAAAGAGAATTATGAAAAAGAATTGCCCATGGATTTCAGTTCTGCATTACTGTTTCATGTGAGTCGCTCATCAATTCTGTAGCCTTCAACACTTCATTAATATTCAAGAACAATTGTACAACAGATTATGGCCTCTAAACACTTTATATAAAATGTTAATATAATCAAACATCTATACTTCATCCCCAGGTTGTATTCTGTGAACATGAAACATACTGTTGTATTAAGTGGAGTGTTTTATTGTGATGATAGTAATTTCCTAAAGGTATACTGGCATTATTAATATGCATTTGTATTCCAGACAAATAAAGAAGATCTTAGTTGGTTAATAATAAGGAGTGAATATTATACTTACCAAGACTCCATTTTTAGTTTCAAAGCAGTCTTAGTCTAGGGAATAACAAATTATTCAAGTAGAAATACAGAAATGATGCTAATAGCAACAACTATAAGGCAAATTGAAGGAACAAATTAACAGACAAAATAGCAGAAAGAATCACCGATTAGTATTCATGTATGCTTTGTTTTGTTATGGTTATATACTTTGTATCAGTAATCCTGAGTACTAGACACTGGTGTAATGTACACACTAACCCTAGGGTTTCACACTTACCAAGCTTTTTGAGAATATAAATAAATAAACAAAATAATTCTAAAAATACAAACTGTAAAGAGGCTTTTACAAAATGTTACCTTTTGAGGCAGTGTTTTTGTGTTCTTGAGATAGAAAAAGGCCTTATGATTGCAGGAACTACATGTCAGCAAATGTTTGATGTCCAATGTGTTTACAGGTTGGTGGTGTGGAGTATCTAAGATGCTTTCTTCTCAATAAGAACCATGAAAGATATGAGGAAGGAATTCTTTCCTTCACTATGTTTTTCTGATTTTGAGTCTTTTATTCCCTCCCCAAAGGACTTCTTCCCTCTGTTTCCCACAAAACATTTTCTATAAAATTTCCTTTCCCACCAGACATAGCAGAGGATCTGCCATCATTTGCCTGTCAGCTTCCCTTTCTGCTGGACCTCACAGCCTCCTCTCCCCAGGTCCTTCCACAGCCATCTCCGCACACTCGCTGAAGGCGCTGTGGTGGAAAGTAGGGGAATTTTTCACTCCCTGTGCAGTCCTGGCAGAGCCAGAAAGACGTGTGGGACTGCACAGCCAGCCAACAGGAGTTTCTGTTTGAGCCCTGAAATCTTGTATGCGAGGGGAGAAGACGGTAGGAAGCTTGAGTCATTTGTGGAGGGACAAAGCCACCATGGCAGGGAAACAGCTGCCTTTGGCCAGCTTTCCAGAGGATACAGGAGAAAGAGGGATGCAGCCAACCAGGAGCTTGTCCAAATCCTAAATAGATTTATTAAGGGGTCTCAATGTTCAGGTTTACAAGACCCTCCCAATGGTCCTGGCCTAATTGTAGCCTGGGTTTATGTTGATTGCCATCACTGCTGAGTGCCATGATCTGCAAGAGAGGCAGGTGTGATGTGCATGTCCACACACTAGGAACTAACAACTGCCTGCGTTCATATTACGATTTATTCCCTAGAGAATTATCCCATCCTTCTATTTGGAAAGACAATACTATGTCATACTGGTTATAAGGGAAAAACTCACTCGTAAGCATAACATGTTACACAAATCCCTGAACAGCAACTGCAAATTGAAAACTGAAAAAAAAAAAAAAAAAGCAACAGTGTTTTAGAATAATTTCTACATTCAAACTCATTGTTTTCCTAAACCCATAACTTTCCACAGCATTTATCTTCGAGATCAGCCACGTTTCCCAAAGCAAGCTGTAGAGTTAGTCTTACCCTTTGTGTTGACTTTGTTACACTAAGGGAATTCAGTGGCCCGTATCTAAATGCCCTGCACTGAGTAAAGCTGTCAGAGGTCTCTGCTCACTGCCCTGCCTAGGGCATCCACATGACATGGTCAGGGCATCTCTGCAGCAGGCACTCTCCGATGGCTGCTCCAGCCTCCTGCGAGACTAGGGAGGATGTGGCTTTTGGATCAGGAGATGCAGTCGAGCATATCTTAGCACAGAGGGATTTTGTGCTGTCACAGTCAGAAAATAGAAGGAATCAGAGTGAAAACTGGTTTGCGTTGCACACACAGAATATTGCAGACATTGGTACTGATTAGACTCTATTAATTTTACAAGGTGTTGATCCAAACTTTGTTAATCCAAACTGTACTTCCCAGTCTGCTGAGACAGGAATTGAATTTAAATTCCATTGCCAGATAAGGTGAAGATGGGAGCTGTGGGAAAAGTTTATGAACAGCACAAACTATACACCAATTTTCTAATTAGTATTGCATAATTGCACTAAAGTGTGCCTGTTCCCTTGATCCTAAGCAACCTCTCTGGGACAGGAATCTTCAGCAACCGCTTCTCAGTGACCTGTGCCCTGCCATTCAAGACTGAAAGCTGAGTCACTGTAAGTCTTTTGCAGGTCTGTAATGTTTTTGGTGACCGTAAGAGTCATGTTGGGCCCTTCCCCAAACGCATTTCTGTCGGGGGAGGCCAGCTGCATAGCTTCCATGGCCATCAGAGGCAGGGCAGCATTCCTCTGCTCCCAGCCCTCACCCATCTGTCCCCCATCAGCTGGGGGATACTAAAATAAATCGGGAGTGGGCTGATGCAGAAGCAGTGTTACAGAAGGTATGTTCTCCACAGGAAATGTGTAAACAAATATTTGGAAGATCTAAAAATATGAACAAAGGGGCCTCTGTGGCACAACAACGAACTTTAAACAGTCTACAGCACGTCCTGCACACAGTTGTTAAATAGCAAAGTCAAATTGCTAAATAAAAGTAGTTTTCAAACAGCCGAAGCTATAGACTCTTCAACCTCAAGGTAGTATTCTTAATATTAAGTTTTTAGTTTAACATCTTGCTCAGTTTTCGTGTAGCTTCATCTGTGTAAAAGACCTATATTACATACATTAAAACCGAATATTATTCCAAGGCATCCAATGAGAGCTTGCTCAGACTCCTGCATAATGCTTTCTTTTGGCCTGGCCTTTGTTACTGAAAAAAAAAAAAAAACCAAACCCAAACAGGCTTACATCTGTAATATTGTTCAAAAAAGTTTTGGAAGCATTACTGGAGATGACTGTCTGCCCTGAGTTATGTCCAGTGCTAAAACACTTGAGAACCTCCTATCTCAGCACCAGCAGTCCTGCTCCCTCACTGTACTTGATCAGTAAAAAGTCTGTGAGAAGCACAACGTCAGGGCAGCGTTAGAACATTTTTACTTGTCCGGTCTTTAATACCACCACTTCTCCCAGTTAAAGCACATAAGTAACTCGCATACTGTTGCTTTTGCTCTGCCCAAGACCTTCTGATGTTTACGACTCTTTTCCCTTGTGCTGAATCCCTGCCCAGTTATGTGTCATGAGCAGACTCCACTCCCTTACAGCCATATTCCCTCGCCTCGGCCAGAGACGTGCACGTGAGGAATGAAGTCACTCCCAGTCATTACTGGTCTCTGTGGCACACAGCTCTTCATACTTCTGTAGCCCAAACTCTTACTTTACGCTATTGCTCTCTGCTTTTGCTGTCCAAGTTAGTCCTTTATCTGTGTAATTAGCTGACCCTTACAATATTTCTTTACCTACTTTGTAAAGAGGTCTTTGACAAGCTTTTTAAAGAGGCTGTAAGGCAAAAGCGCTCTAAATGACCAGGCAAATTAGGAACACAGTCACTCAGCTATGTTTTTCAAAAGCAGTCTGATTTGTCAAAGATGAACTTCTGTGACTTTCTGTGAATTACCTCCAGTTAAACTCCAACTTTCTGGGGGTTTCTTGAGTTTCACTCTAGCTGGTACTTTGTCCTTTTCCTTCTAGTATGACCCTTCTTGGCAATAAAGGACTGAGGTTTTAGTGATTTGTTTGTTTAGGGATTTGTTTGCATGGTCACAGCCATGCAGATGTTTACATGTTTGGGTTTTTTTCTCTGTTAAAATTTCATATATTTCACTTTTTGTAAAGGTTTTCTTTAGCAGCTGGAAAGCAATCACATGCAGACTCTTATATTCTGTAACATTAGCCATTCCAGCTACCAGACTTTTTTTCCTAATTAAAAAGATGTCCAAGCCTCACGAACAATACTGTCTGATTTCAGGGCTTCCTCTCATCTTTCTCAGCACAGACACTTTGGATCCATCCTCCAGACACTTCTCTCTTGCTCCTGTTGCTCTACCGCATCTCTGTCCTCCAGACGCTGGTTCCTCCTTTGCAGAGATCCAGCAAGAAGAGCCAGGTGAGCACATTCCCACAGCGCTGCTGCTTCTCTAAATTGTTATCAATGCTCCACACTCCTACCATGTCAAATTTACTCAGCACACACCACCACCAAAGGGCATGGGAAAATCAGTCGCTTTGTATCCTGCCTTCAGAAAACTAGAATAAATTTTTCATTTGTTGGTTTTTAAAAAGAAATTAGATTTATAACTCCAACAAGAGGCTAGTTTCCCTTTCTCTTCTTTAAAGTCTGTTTCATGAGTGAGTTACCTGCCTGTAAACCCAAGCCTTCTTCACTGAAAAAGTTCCTGTCTGTTTCTGAGGTTGACCATAATACCTTTTATTTCCAGTTGCCACTTCTTGCCCTTTTGGTCTATATCATAACTATAATTTCTCTTTATGATTACTGCTTAGACCTCCTGTCTTGATTGCAATTTTCCTCAATATTTATTTTTCTTCCTCTGAGAAATAAATGTACCCTAGTTTTTGTTACCTTACAGTCATGCCCAAGGGAATATATTTTTATAATGTATATTTATATCTTTACATATGTAGTGGTTAATAATATTAAATTACTGGCAATTTACTGGTAAATTACTGGTTTATCTCCAGCCAGAACATAAAGTAGTTCTGGGTGCTTACATCACCCAGGCAAAAAATGACAAAAAAATAATAACCATTCAGTTTGTGGTTCTTCCTGACCGCTCATGTGGAACGCTAAGGCACAAAATGTTCCTTTATTTCTTCACCTTGGTTATAGTCGTTACTGTGGTGGGTAATCAGTCCCTGCAGGCCTGCCATTTCCCCTCCCTGGTTGATGGAGGAGCAAGTGAGACCGGGGAACATCTTCTTTAGTTTCACTTGACATATTGCCTTTCTGGAACTATAACAACATATGATCTCACGTCAGCCTCACAAATTTGCCTAACAAGTTATAATAAAATATAAAGTAATTCCTCCCATAATCAAGTGTGCCCATGGCTGCCTCAGATGAAGATTTTATCGTGGCTCTATTGTCTTTGACAAAGTTTATTAACATCATAGATGTGGATAATTACTATGTTCCTCTCCAATGGAGAACCACTGGTCTTGATAACTTTGTGATACAACACAGTAGAAGTCTTCCTTTCCTTGACAACTGTGGGCTAGCAACAGCTCTAGGGGTACTGTGATCCGAGGGACACGCACAGAAGTGAAGCGGGTAGTGCCACTATCGTCGTTAAGTCACTGGGGTTTTTTTTCATGATCACAATAGATAGTACAGCTTGATTTTGTTTGGTTGATAAACTGACATTTGCTGTAAGTGTCATAATCTGGTTGCTTGAATTTATAATATGCTTTGTTATGGTCTCAGTACGGGTACCACTGTGTGAGCGCAACGTGACATAGTTTCGGGGTCTGTTATAATTAATGAATCTAAGACCGCTGAAGTTCCTATGAATTTAAGATGACTTAAAGGAACATTGCTGCACCTTACAGTCTCAAAATCAAATCACCTTTAAAGAGAAATTACAATCTGAAAATGAT
Organism: Falco naumanni; assembly: GCF_017639655.2. Classification (NCBI taxonomy): domain Eukaryota; kingdom Metazoa; phylum Chordata; class Aves; order Falconiformes; family Falconidae; genus Falco; species Falco naumanni. Next base: position 109,825,561 of record NC_054056.1, on the reverse strand, counting down.
TTGTTGGTTACTGAATAAACAGAGCCTTCTAAGGAAAGGCCTCAGCTTCGGCAAAGCGCTCCTGATTCATCTGCTGGGCAACCGAATAACAAGAAATCCAATGTAATTCGTTATAGCTGGATACTTGTATCATACTGTGAAAAAAGTAATTTTGGACTTGTTGTCATGGTGATAAGAAAGTATACTCAAATGTAGAAGTTCAGCTAGCTAGGGTTAGACGGATTCGAGTGTTTGGGATTTTCTCCCCCTCTAGTGGCTGGTTTAAGCAAAAATATAAAAACTGGGATTACCCAAATTTACTAAGATTTTTTGGGAGGGCTCATAGAATAATTTAGGTCAGATAGAAATGACCAAAGTGTGCTGTGTGTTTTTACTGTGCTAAATACAAGTGAAAAGGTGTTAATGTAAACCATAATAAGACTTAATTTTCTTGATTTTCTTTAAAGCTTAACCAGCCTGACAACCTTCTACAGTGAGATGGCTGATTTGGTGGACGAGGAGAGAGAATTGGACATTAAATATCTTGACTTTACTGTAGATTTTAGTTATGGGACTGTCTCCCATAAGTTCCTCACAGACAAACTGATAAAGTATGGGTGTCCTGGTTTCAGCTAGGATAGTTAATTTTCTTCTTAGTAGTAAGTACAGTGCTGTCTTTTGGCTATGATGTGAGCGCAATGTTGACAGGACACTGAAGTTTTTAGTTGTTGCTGGGTGATGTTTATAGTAAATCAAGGACTTTTCAGTTCCTTGGGCCCTGCCAGCGAGAGGGCTGGGGGGACACGGGAAATTGGGAGGGGACACAGCCAGGAGAGGTGACCCCAACTGGCCAAAGGGATGTTCCATACCATGTGACGTCATGCTGAGTATATAAACTGAGAGAAGAAGGAGGAAGGGTGGGAACATCCGACATTATGACATTTGTCTTCCCAAGTAACCGTTATGTGTGACGGAGCCCTGCTGTCCTGGGGATGGCCGAGCACCTGCCTGCCCATGGGGAGTGGTGAGTGAATTCCTTGCTTTGCTTTGCTTGCGTGCGCGGCTTTGGCTTTCCCTATTAAATTGTTCTTACCTCAACCCTTGAGTTGTACATTCCTTTCCAGTCCTCCCCCCCATCCCTCCAGGTGGGGGGCAGGAGTGAGCTAGCACCTGCATGGGGCTTGGTTGCCAGCTGGGGTTAAACCACGACAATGGGTTAGACCGTTAGATAAACAGAAAGTGAGATGGATTGATAAATGGGGAGAACTGCCAGGCTTAGAGGGTTGTGGTCAGCAGCACGAAGTCAGGGTGGAGGTTTGTCACAAGTTAATGATCTGGATGATGGGACACAGCACACCCTTGATGAATGGGCAGATGATACAAAACTCAGAGGAGTAATATACCACGTAGTGGTGCCACCATTCAGAGGAATCTTGACAGGCTGGAGATATAGCCCAACAGGAATCTCCTGAAATTCAACAAAAGAATTTACCAAGTCCTGCACCTGGACTGCGCATGGGGAATAACCCAGCAGAGAAGACCAACTGCATCCCAGGCTGCATTAGGAAGACTGTCACCAGCAAGTCAAGGGAGGTGGTCCTTCCCCTCTGCTCACCCCTGTGAGGCCGTGTCTGGAGTGCTGTGTCCATTTCAGGACTCCCCAGTACAGAAGGGACATCAGGGACATAGTGGAACAAGTGCACCAAGGGCCACAAAGATGATGAAGGGACTGGAGCATCTGTCCTGTGAGGAGAGACTGAGAGAGCTGGGACTGTTCAGCTTTGAGAAGAGACGTCTCAGAGGGATCCTATCAGTCCTGAGGGGGACAAGAAGAGGGAGCCAGGCTCTTTTCAGTGGTGCCCAGGACAAAAGGCAATGGGCACACACTCAAACACTGGATATTCCACTAAAGCATAGGAAAATTTTTTTTTACTTTGAGGGGAGTCAAGCAGTGGAACAGGTTGCTCAGAGATGCTGTGAAATCTTCATCTATGGAGATATTAAAGCCTCAACTGGACATGGGCCCGGGCAGCCTTTTCTGATTGACTCTGCTTTGAGCAGGGGTTTTACTAGATGATCCCCTGCGATCCGTTTCAGCTTCAACTGTTCTGTGATTCTGTGTTACAGTGGCACCTTCAGTATCCCTAATGATATTAAAATCTCAGTGAAGTGCCTTTGCTAAGGTGTGTTTGCCCTGAAAGTTAAAAAATAATAATACGGAGAATATTAGTGAGCACAAAATATAGAGGTGTTTATAATAAGCAGACTGTGGAGGGATAAAATCAGGAGTCATCACACAGAATGAGAAAAGGATAGAGTAAACAATTAGTGGAAAGACCGGGGAAGACCACAATGCTTAGTGCCTTTTTCTTTGGTCTTCGTAAAATGCTACATATGACAAGACTGTAAAAAAATAATGAAAAGAAGAGGAAAGCATCAGATTAAAGAAGTACTGTGAAATATTTATATAATTTAGAGCTATTCAAGACAAGAGGGAATGAAATATACCTTTGAATGCTGAAAACATTCTCCCAAAAAAGATTGGTTTTTTGAGCCCTACTTAATGAGGGGCAAAGTCTCAGGGTCTCTCAGCACTCTCAGCTATGTCGCTCAGACACTTTTCCTTTAAAAATGAGGGGAAAAGAATCCTCAAGATTACAAGAACAAATTATTATGCTACTATTTTCCAATAGTTCAGGAGACAAGAATGGGAAAGAACATGTACCACATGGATTTTTAAAAAGTAGTTCAGGTCAAACCAATCCAATTACTTTCTTTGATAGTTTAGCTGCTTGACAGGCATGTATTCACCTAGTGGGAACTAATACCTCTAGCATGCCCCTAACTAACAAAGTTTCTGACACAACTCTTGTAATTCATGGGGATTTTTTTTCCATTTATATTTTTTTTCAAGAAACAAGACAGATACAATCGAATTTAAATTACTGTGGTGGAGGTCAGCAATGATTTGAAAGACTGCTTGTCAAGCTGGAAAATATTTTCACAGAAACTCCGTGTAGATACTACAAGAGGTCTTACAGGAGCCTGACTTTCCAGGACATTGTTCGTAAGGGAACCGAGAATTTCTGTTCACATACAGTAACAGGCTGGGAGAGCTGATCCAGATCTGAATCAGAGGATAGGAATGAAACTCAAACTAGTTTCCATTGAAGAAGGAGAGCATGAAAAAAAAGCTCAGAAATTCAGTAAAGTACTCAAGAAACAGAAAGTGAAATGAACAAGTATAAAGGGGAATAAATACTGATATGCAAAAGTGTATCAGAGATCCCAGGGGTGTCAAAGTGAACATTGAAACAATTCAAAGAAAAAAGAATAAACGATGTCTGACAGTGTTGTAGAAGTTTATGTTCAAACTATCAGTAGAAACTTCCCTTTTTGCTCTGTGGCTTCTAAGACCTCTGGCAGAGTTTTATGTCCAGTTTTGCATATCACGTTTCGGCAGTAGCACCAACAAACTAGAAAATCATAAAGAAAAGAACCTATGAATTCCAAGGAATCAGTGAAATGAACAGCTTTTAGCTGAGACAATTAGCTTCTTTCTAGGAGAGAAAAAATTGAGGGACAAAACGTTTCCCCCTGGGAGGGGAGTGAGCAGGTGGCCGTGTGGGGTTTACCTGTCTACTAGGGTTAATCCACAACAAACATGTTAAAAACTATGATTATAAAGATAATTATGAGAGACGAGAAAAAGTATACTTTGAGGTAATAATTGATATTAGCAAAAAAATAGTGAAACGGGCAAGTGAGAACTGGACCATACCCCATAGGAAGTTTGCATAGCCTCTGTCTTCCAGAGGTTTTTAAAAGTAGGTGGAAAAATTCTGTTAGGGGATGTTTCAGAATTGTTGGGCCAAGACATGGAGTTTCCGCACATCTTTTGCGGCCCTGTGCATGCATGTTTCCATAAAAGACTAGCAGGAGGCTCCCTGGGCCAGGGTTCAAGTTACATCAAAAGGAACAGAAGAAAAAACACATACCTCAAGCTAGGCACTAAGTTTCTTACATATTTCTGTAAAGAATTTCAGGTTTTCTTCTCCCAAATTACCTGTGCTTTACACCTAGTATTTAGCTATCACATTCCTACAGATGTGTTGATGTAGATTCCAGGTGAACAAAAGCCACTGATACCTCAGTGTCAGGTCATATATATTTAATCTGTCCTTCATGTATATTTAAGCTTAGATAGCTTTCAGCACTTTTGCGCACACAGCATAACTATTTCCTATGATATGATTATCTTAATATCTTCTATGAAAAATTAAGGCAAAAAGCACTTCCTTACAAATAGATTTGTTTAGAAACACATTTAAAACTTGATTTACACAGAAATGATCAGCATGCCTAACACAGCATCAGCAAAATCGTCTTTTTTTTTTTTTTTTTTTTTTTTTTTCTCTTCTCCCTTCCCCACGTTTGGAAAACAAGGGGTGTTACAAACCTGACAACAAGGAGATTCTTTTGTCATTTAAGAGGGCAACCCTCACTGTGCCATCCAATTAGGAGAAAGATGCATTATGTGCACCTGTAGCATCCAGGTGTATTAAATTCCATTCACCTTTTGTCATGCAGTTAAAGGATCAGCGTTTGAAACTTCGTGTTCCAGCCTCCCTCAGCAACCCCAGCTGCGAGGGCTACACAGTCAGCATGCTTTTGAGAGTTGCTAGAAGTGAGATGTTAAAGGTGAGATTATTTTGCTACTGCTTGAATACTATGGCTGTGCCCGATACAAGTTTTCAGCTTTTAGCGTGATAACGCGGTGTGACTTTACAGGTTTTTTTTTTAAAAAAAAACAAAAACAAAACAGAGAAAGGTGGGGGAGGGCGGGGGAGGAAGGTAGCTGGTGGGGGCTCTGCAAGAAGCGCAGGAGAAGCTGGCCGCGCACAGAGCGCTCAGCGCGGGAGGCAGCCCCGAACAGCCGGCGCAGCCCCGGGACGGCGCCGCCGTGTCCCTCGGGAGCGGGGGTCCCCGCGCAGCCTGGGCGGTGGCCCCGGGGCGGGTGCGGCTGCCCGGCCCCCCGGTCTGTGCGGCCCCGGCGGTGCCGCTGCTGCGGGCTGGGCGCCCGCTGCGCTCTGCAGGGAAGGAGCCGGTGGCGCCGATCCCCCCCTCCGACAGCCCCTGGATCGGTTTCCCAGCCCCGAGCGGCAGCTCGTTGTCCCCGGGATCCGGGACTGGCCGCGGGCTGGAAAGTGACGTTTAGCAGCTAGCGGTGGGGGGCGGCGGCGGGAGCCCCTCGCCATAGCAACGGCTCCGGGACATGGAGGCAGCGGCCCGGCAGCGGCAGGGCCCGGCCGTCCCCGCTCCCACCTGCCCTGCGGCCGGGCCCGCCGCCAGGGCGCATCCTCCCACCGGGTCGGGACAGTCCCCGGCCCCGCTGGAGAGCGGCAAGGAGATGCAGGTGCGGCGTGGGGGGGCCGTGCACGGAAGAGTCGGGCGGGAGCGCGGTCGCGGGCGAGCGTCCCGGGCAGGGCGCACCGCCGCCCGCTCCCCCCCCCGGCGGCCCGGCCCGGCGCACGGGAGCGGCGGCCGCGGTGCCTGGCGGCGCGGCGGGGGGCGCTCCGCCTGGGGGCGGGTGTGCGGGCGGCTTGAGCAGCCTGGCGCTGGGAGCCTGCGCGGGGAGAGAGGTTTGAGAGCGGCCCGTCTTCGGTAACGCTTTCCCCGTAGGATTTCGGTGGGATGCGGCTGCCCGCAGGGGTCAGCCGCACGTCGGCACGGCCGTTGCTGGGGGTCTCCTTGGGTTTCCGAGACGACTGGATTACGTTTTGCTTGCAAACAGAATACGCGTCGTTGCATGTTTAAAAGGGCAGCTGCTTCTCCTGTTAGTTACTTGTCTTGCGACAAGACTCCAGGTATGAAAAGAACCGAGGTGGTGCTTTCGGGAGGGGCGGCGGAGGATGCTCTCGGGACCGGCCGTGAAAGAAGAGGAATAACGCCACGTGCCCTGGGAAACCCTGTTCCTTGTTGGCTGTTGGTTTCAGCCCTACTCTGATAATGATTTTATTGCTAGTTCTGTTGAGTTGAAACACATGAGTAATTAACTATACAACACTTTTTCATGTGTTAACATTTAACAAAACTATTTTTTGGTAAACTCTTTGTTTTCCCTTTGTTTTGGTGGAGTCCTCAATGTATCTAAAAGCAAGAAAGCTTGCAATATGGTCTTCCGCTACTAATGCATGCTAACTTGATTACCTTTTCCTGGAAGGGCCATGTAGTTAATAGATCCCAGGGATGGCTTGATTCCATTAGTTTTCCATGTTACAGCAATACAAATATACCTCACTCTTAGCTTCTGCAGTAGTTTCCAGGACACATTCCAAACCCATTTGGGCTGATGTTTCTGTACAATTACAAATGTAATAAATAACTGTGCCTCTCTCTTACAAGAGTAACTTGTTTATTAGGAGACTCGTCCTGCTGAGACTTTAAACTTTCAAGTCGAGACAATCAGCCTAATGCTGTGGTAATATCATCCAGAATACCTTAAACTTTGATAAGAAGACACTATTTGGTTTACAAGAGATTAATTAAGAAAATATACTTAATTAGCTGATATGTGGAGCTAAGGATAAAAATGAAGCCACTGTCTCTTTATTAACATTCATTTAAATTTTGATCGTAGCAGTATTCAGTTGAGACTTTGAGTGATGCTTTTTATGTTTGCTTTTGTGGATATGTGGCTAGGAGATTAAGTAGTCTTATGTAATTTTTTTTGAGTGTATAGTTTGATTGTATTTACCATTTGACACCTTCATGGGCTGGAAACTTTTGCTCTTGTGCAACTTGGGTGTTAAGTCCATATTAGTAAGTATGTGTGTCTTGTTTTGTCTTTTTTTTTCTAGACTGGGGCTGGATGGTGTAACTTCTCATTAACCAAAAATATCCTCCTATGTTTTAGCTGCCTGTATTTTGCAGAGAAGCGGTGGAAGAAGAGAGATACGAAGGAGGGTTCCTTCCACACTTGAATGATTAACAGTTTAACCACTGAGGACAAGAAAGTACCTTTTACTCTTGTGCAGGGTGACCTGCCTTAATGGCAATTCTTATTAAACAGACCAACATAATATTTGTTAACCTTTTCATTTCTACCTTACATTTGGGGATGTTCAGGCACAGTAGTAGGACGAAAAAGATGAAACTGCTTTAATGTGCAATGAAGAGAGAGATTTTTCTGACTTTGGTGCTTGTATTTTTTTAAAGCAACGATTGGATGCCTTTGATCAGATTAGAAAGTATCCATTTGCTAACTGGTGGCAGGCAAACCATTGGATACAGTTACTGAATATCAAAGCATGCAGCAAATTGCATGAGACAGCTGTTACGGTAGTGTAGGATAGCTGAAGTAATCTTGATAGTGGCTAATGATAGCTAACCTGCTGGAAGATGGGGAAAGCTGCTTTTTGTTTTCATCACCAGTAGGATGCTACAGGAAGTTAAAATACGCAGCGATGGAAAGAGGAACCAGTGCAGTAGCATAAGAACTATGGGTAGATTTTGTTAATTTTCTAACTGGCATTTCTGACCAAAAGAAAAAAAAAAACACTATGATGTGTTGTTTGGAATACAGTGTCAGTTAAGGAATATATAGTAAATGCAATCCATATCAAAATTATTTAGATGAAGCATGACACCAAATGTTTAGATGGGAAAGAAGGATTTTTCTTAGTCACAATTGGGCTGTGACTGGTTAAGAGAATGTCACAGATCCCTACTGATTTCAGTTTCCAGTAGCCAAACAATATATTTGAAAATGTTTAATAGATACAGGAAACATTTCCAAAGAACTGTGATCGGTAATGAAGGAGTATGCCATCATTGCAATTAATATTCAGAAGACTTACAGGTAGGGAAGACCTCGGTTGCTTAATCTAGATGAGGCAGTGTATTGTACTCCAAACACATCAAGAATGATGACACCTCGTGACAAATAAGTCATGTACTACAGAAGCAGGAAGATGTTTAATAAGGACAGCAGCACAGGGCATCTTGCATCTTGTCTAACCTCCTCTGCTCCGAATGTGCAGGGGAGAGATGGCAAGCTGAGGAAGCAGCAAATGGGTGGCTCTGGTTGCTCAGCAACAATTCCAGCTTTTTACCATGTGTATGGATGCAAGCAGCAGCAGTGGTACTGTTTCTGGAAAGGTCTCGTTTATTTCATCTTTGAACACGGTTGGAAGGTATGCCGCATAGGCTTGAGCTGCAAGCCTACAGCCCTGAAAGCCCATGATAACTTGTAACTTTGCATTATTGCCACTTTTGTGGAGTTGAGTGGCTTTGGCATTTGTTTATGTAATACTGAAATTTGAAATCTATACCTACCCTAATGCCAAACTTACGTAAAGGGATATGCTTGGTTATTGGCAGACACAGTTCTGTGTCTGTTCTGAGGTTTCTGAGTAAGCATTTAAAATACCTGGCAGGTTTCAGGGCAAGGACCTAGGGTTGAGCAGTGGGGCAGGGGACCGCGCTGGATGCCTTCTGGCTCGCAGTTGGACCAATGCTGCTGAAAGGCTGCAGTTGGTCCGCTTCAACTGCACAACAAAAAACAGGCACAGTAACACCAACAGTTCTGGGAAATAACAGCATGGCTCACATGCTGTTCTGTTTCTGGGATACCCAGTGGATTGTAGGGTATTATGAGTAGTAGATTAAAAGTGAACAAAAAGGCTAAATGTGAAGAATGGCACTTGGCATTGCTCATGTCTTAGGATAAAGAAGGGCAGGCTGAGTTACAGAAGACTTCTTGGTGGCTCTTTAAGGACCCCCACACCCCCCTTATTTTCTCAATATTTTGAGTACAGATTTGCACTCAAGTATTTACTCCGGTTTTACTCAAATCCGTTGTCAGTTGGAGCTGCCTTTCTTGTTTGGCTGGCAAAACAGAAGGGAGACTCCCTCTGTGAAGGAGTTGGAGGTGTTCAAAATCCTAGAAAAGCTGAAGACATTGCTAAAGTATCATCATGAAAAATAATGTATTAGTATGTAGTATAAAGAATATTAAAACCTCAGCTTCCTGAAACAATAAATCCTTCATGAAGTTGAATGTTGAATTGTGTTTTCTAATCTGTATACTGCAACAGATTTTCTCCTGTGGTTCCCATACTGTTCTTCTGCCTTGCACCCATGAACCCAATAGTGTTGTCATGGCAGGTTGAAGAAAGGTCTAAACTGCAACTTTTAGAGTAACTTAAATAATTCACTTTTATTACCAGAACACAGAAGCAGCTCTTGTTTTATAACCTAAATAAGTGACTCAAGCCTCTGTATGTTGGATAACAGTTTCTAAAAGAAAATATACTGAGTTTTTCCATAGCTTATATGAACACAGTGAATTTAAAGAATCATTAGATTTTTACAACAGAAAAAAACCCATTTTATGTGGCAGATAATAGTGAGTGGAGCATGCAAGCTCCAACTGCTTAGGGATTATGAGATCATAACTTGGATATGTGATAGGTGCCAGAAGTTGGCAGCAGTAGGATGTAGTTTCCGTTTCATCACCATTTGTTTTCTAAAAATTTATATACCAAAACCATTTTAAACTTCCAGCATGGAGAAAATAACATAAGTTCTGCCTTTTATGGGATTGATTTGGCACATTTTAAGATGGGAAGATGAAAAATGTGGAAATGAGGATTTCTTATGTATGTTTCTAATGACCGTTAGTTTGAAAAAGAAAGCTTGCGTTCTTCCTGCTCTGAATTGTGTTCTGTTTTCAATGTTTTTGACTCCTTCAAGAAAAATGCTTGTGTGGTGAATTGTTTATTCCATTCTTCTTGACCTAATTCATACAAATAATCTATATTAAATAATTTATTTTAATTTTCTATGAAATTTTTGGTGTGTTATACAAAGGATATGTAACTGAGAAGTTCATATCAACAAGGATTTATTAGCAAGTTTTCTAGCTGATGGCATAAACTGACTAGTGATGAAAGAATTTTATTGGGGGGGAGGGGGGGGGGGGGGAGAGGGAGGGAGAGAGTGTACTTTTCCCGGTGTGGCCAGGCAGAGCAGTGACGGGTCCCAACTGAGCACCTTCTTGGGCTGGCCTGTCTGTATCTCCAGTGCAGCATGTGGCAATGATAAAGATGAGGAGGAGGATGCTGACTCTGCCCTGTCTTTTCCTTGGGACCTGTTCGAACTCTGTATTGATTGTTAGTGTTGATTGAAGTATACTAATCAAATGCAAATGTTGCATATGGTGGTTAAATCTCTGTGCACACATATTATCCAGTAATGTTTATCAGCTATCTCTATGACTGTTCTCCACTTTGGTATGTGTTATGCTTGCTTTTCTGTAATGTAAACTAAAATCTCGTAGACAAAAGGCAAAGAAAGGAAGTGAGGGTAATCCTGTTGCCAGAGGGAATGGCTTCCCATGAGAAGCACCATAACAGCACTTTTGGGGTTTGTGGGTGCAGGCACAGGAGCAGCAGCACTGGAAGAACAATGGAAAAAAGCCCTGCCACAGAGGTTCTGGAAAACACCCCCCTGGCAGCTTGTGTGCAAGGTTACAGAGCTGCAAGCAGCAGGCCTTTAGTGTTAGTGAGGTGAAAGCACCTGGAGGTACCACGCAGCCAGATGTTTTCAGGTTTGTTGGAATTCAAAAGCTGGAGTTTAAATCTACTGGAGCACATCAAGGGATTGTTACAGCCTCAAGAAATAGGTGAGCTTCACTTTACATGTGGTGAGGTTATTGTCTCTCCCTCCCAGGTGACACCAACTAGCCTCCAGACAATGATTTCAATGTGGTGGGGAGGGAATTCTTGCTAAAAGCTGAGAAGCTGGAGTTTCATGAGTGTTGGTTTAGCTGCATGCAGAAAATGCAGTAACTTCAGGAAAAGGTTTTGTAATCTTTGTGTTCTCAGGAGTACTGTAACAAGGGTATTCAATAAAAAGAGAATTCTTTTAAAGTTTGAGGAAAATGTGAATAACGGGGGTTAGATTTTAACTTGCCCTGCCCTCAAACTGCTGTATAGCAGTCATAAGATTGTACTTGGAAAAATGCACTGGAAATGCTAAGTAAAGGAGGAATCTTGGTACAATGATATGTTAGGGAACAGCCTCCAAAGGTACAGTACAAGTAGAAATCTAAATTTTGGGTTAATCAATAAATAAATAAACCTCCAAAGGCTTAGAGCAAGAAGTGCATTGTTAGAAGATGACTGGTTTCAGAAAGAACCAACGACAAAAAATTTACTAAGCAGAGAGGTGGAAAAAATTACACTGCAGAAAAGAAATATCAATCTATGGCCTGTGATTAATACAATTTTATTTCTCTAGAGTAGGAGAAAAGGTATGAAAGCAGGCACTATTATGTTGGCTGGTTGGTAAGCATTGTGTTTTTCATGCTATAGCTGCTACTACCAAGACATGCTGAGGGTGATTTTTGTTATTAGTCAAAGAACTGGGTAGCTTAGAGCTGCAACAACTACGTATATTTAATCTGTTTCATTGAATTTTATTCAAACTTAAATTGTAAGGAAATGAATAGGTAAAAGTTGCATTAAATGGAGTCTTGTTTGGTGGTAAATAATTCCAAATATATAGATTGAAAAATGAGTAAGACTCTCTTAAAGTCTACTTGGAAGTAAATGTTAATTAAGAAGGTCATAGCTGAACTAAATAAAAATCTCCACTTCCCCTCCATCAATTTCTACATTTTGAAAAGTATGTGTTGAAGGAGTTAATTTCCTTTAAATGTGTGTGTATTAGTAAATTATGAGGAGGGAGTGGAAACAAAGAAGACATTTTGCTTGCAATGTTTTCAAACTAGAGACATGAAACAATAATACAGCTGACCAAATAGCTCTTTCTGGGTTATTGTGGAAGTAGTACCATGAAACTTGTAGTTTTAGTTAATGCACATAGTTCTTTTCAAAGATGGAGTGGTAGGCCCGTGTCAAGCAATGATTAGTAGGAATGATCCAAAGGGCAGCTGGAGGTTTAAATAACTTTCAAGTGACTGAAGAAAACACCAAGCTCAGCATAGCTACTGGACTGTCTTAATGAATGTGTTGCTTGTAATGGAGTGATAGAGTACAATGGAAATACCTTTTTCTTGAAATCTGTAATGGTATAGATCTGTTGTGTACAGTTTTTTTGCATCCTGATTGCTGTATGGTCCAGGTTTATGGTTTATAGTTGGACTTCATGATCTTAAAGATTTTTTCCAACCTAAGTGATCTACATAGCTAGCATCTATATCTGCAGCATAAAATGTGATTTTTTTCTCATGACCCATAGGTCAGATGAGTTACTCTTGTGAGCTCAGTGTAGCTGTGAGTGGAGTTTTAAAAAGCTTTAGAGCAATTTAGTTCAGCTGTGTCTGAGCAACTTCAATAGCTGTTGATTGCAGTACAAAAGTACTGCTAAACAGGTGTAGTGCAAAAGCCTGAATTCAGCACAAGTAATCAAAAATTCCAGAATGTTTATATTACTTATTAAAAGAGACATAAGAATTCCATCACTGGAACTATTTTACTCGCTTCTGTGTAGATAAAGCTACACTTCTGCTGCTGACATTTGATTGTAAGATAGATTTGGTCTGTGGAGCAACTTGCAGGGCCTGAATCAAATCATCTTGTCTGATTGCCTTTGATAGCCAGACAAAAATGTCAGTTTTTAATTGACAAACTGTTTTGTTGGTTATTCTATGGAAGCCAAAATCTCCAAATGGACACTTAGTTATTATTACTAAGCTACCCAGAAATATCCCAGGTTAGTACAATCAAGCTTTTATGCTTTTATTTATCAATTTACTTATTATCTTATGTAGTTTGTGTGTTAACAAAAAATCAGACATAAATCTTTAAGGTTTATGCTGCTGAATCCCCTTTCAGGTAAAGTAAATAAGGAGCAGTAGAATAGAAAATATGAACTGCTACATCACTGTCTTCACTTAAAAGGGTTACAAAGCAGCTTGTAGAAAGCAGTTAATACCTGTAAAAGTATTTGCTACCTCAAAAAGAGACAAATGACACAGTCAGTTTGCCCAGCTTGCCACGCTGACCTATCAACTTTATGTCAATTATGTCTTGATAGACTGCATCAGTAGAGGAAGCTATCATCCTCTCAAATTTAAAGGCAACAATCTGGAAGTGAAGTTACTATTATGGGTATATTGCTCATATGTTACAAATAGGTTTTTTGATCTTTATAGTAATAACTTCAGCAAAAAAGTTGCATTTTTCACAAGTTTGTATTTCCTTATCTAATTTGTCTAAAATATAAATGTCATTTTAGAAACTTGTCTCTTAGAATCTGCTGTATTTGTTAGATTTGGTGCCATCTTAGGCTTAATGAAAGAAGTTTTAACTAGTGATCCAAAGTTAAGTCTTGGACACCCTTCTCAGATGATGGTGCTCATTCCATAATTCATCATGCTCAAGAGCTACAAAAGGTGGCTAATGTTTAGACTGCAAGATGTTTGAAAAGTTGTGGAATAGAGGAATGTCCCAAAACAAAGCTATAACAGTTCTTGAGCTCTTGGCTGTAAAAATGACACACTTCTGGACAGCTTTGATAGATGTTGAAAACAGAAAAGTAATGTTTCTGTCAGGTATTATTGTTCAGGGTTGGCATGGTCGGTTTACAACCTATTGGAGGGTCTGTAACTTCCAAACATGAAGCAGACAGAATAGAAACACTGCTTGGCTTAGCACTGCATGCTACACGGATAATTAGCAATTCTTTACAATAAAAATCATAGTTATTTATGCTCTTTTGAAGCTAAATGCTTTATTTACTGAAATTCTGCAGTGGCAGAAAGGAAATGTTTCATGGCTTTCTAGAAAATCATCTGTTAGCAATGAATTATTGACACCATGTGGCATAAGACAAAGCTATCTTTGGAAATACAGTACTACACCTTCTGCTGTTGTGCTGATCAAGAAGTTGAGTTTTAGTTCTAGGATGGATAAGGATGTAATCACAATGTTTGAGGATATATGAACTTGTCTGCAGGATAACATGCATGTCATATATAAGAATTGACGGTCTCACTCTAGAAACAGTGATGAACAGTGCATCTAATGGAGGTTCCTGCAGAAAGAAGGTATGCTTAGACTGTATTAGGAATAGAAAAATATTTCAGCTGCTGTATAATGTAAGAATCAATCTGATACAATAAATCTCAACAAATTTTGCTGTCCTGGACCAATTTATGTAGTACTTACTGCTGTATAGATTACAGATAGGTTCATACAGCGTTCATTTTTAATTCTTGCTGGGCTCTTATAACAGTAGTTGAAAAAAACTGATCTTCATCCCTTCCTTGAGCAGGAGTCCTCAAGGATTGCAAAGTAGCAGCATACCTCTAAGGGCTGATATAAAGATTAGGGTAACTGTAACAAGACCACTTGATGAACACAAGACTCCAGTGTTTGGGTTTCAACACTGTCACTCCTGCTTAGACAATTTCAATAGTTGTAACACCACATATTAATCCTGCATCCACAGGTGTGAACAAGGAACAAAGAGGATGTTTACAACCAATTAAAACTAATATTTTCTTAAAATCCTCTTGACTTGTAAATGTTTGCCTTGACTTTTGGAGGCTTTGCTGTCTTAATAGTGAAATTATATTTTCAATATAAAAATGAATGGATGTCTGTAACACTAAACATGTAGTCTGATGACAAATGATATACTGACACTTAATGCTAGTGCATTTGTAGTGAGCGAAGTGGACAGATGGCTCCTTGCTCTGTCAAGAGAGATAACCAAGCTGCAGAAAAGTATCTGTGAAAGGTCTCTATCTAATGCAAATAGTCAGAGTCTTGGGACCGGACTATCATGTAAAAACACTCTACATGGTATAAAATGTATATATGAATATGTGGGTTTTTATAGCTAGCTAATTACCAGATGTCACATGAAAGAGGAGGGGAGAGAATCTCCCAACCTTGGGTTTTTAATCTGCCTGTCAGCACCCCAGGAAACTGGAGACCCTTGTGCCTGACCAGTCTGTCAGCGTCCCGTTACAGGGACCCTTCACTGAACAGTCCTGCTGGATTGGAGGGCAATTTGATTGACTTGTTCAGGGAAACATGCTAACAGCATAAGGGGGAACCCCTCAGTGGGTCTTCCCACTTAATTTGAATGTTACCCACTGCTGGCAACTGCTAGCACCCACCGAGGACACACTAACAGTTTATGGAATAACACTCTTTATTATAAAAGCATGACCAGTTAAGATTCATGATTGCCAGTGATACAGGCTGCCGGCAAAAACAAGCTTGAAATGATATACAACTAAACTATGCATCCAAAACTATAACCACTAATCACAGCTAGTGTGAGCTAGTTCTTTAATGTGTGTATGACAAAGTTCTTACCCAACAGGTGTCCCTGTGGGGGAGAAGACAGATCTAGCCCATTGATTGATTCCAGACATTATGATGGAGTCTTCTCTAACTTCTCCCCTCATTCATTCACTGTTTGTACTTTTCTTTACTCTCAGGTGGAGCTTGAGTGACTCTAGTCATTAATTCTTTTATTATTGATAGGTGTAAAAGTCTCTCTTTTTAATTTAAAGACATAGTTGGTAAGAAATAAAGTGCATGCTCAATGAGGGGTGGTCATGCCTTGGAGGTGGGTAACTTTGAGAAGGAGGTGTGTGTTAGACGAACGCGGTTCATTATAATACTAAGGAGAGTAATTTCACCACAGTTACTGGCTCAGCAATGGACACCTTGTCTTACATTTTCCATTTGACAGCTGCTATGGAGCTTTTTGTCTGTATGATACCATCAAGTTCCCAGTCCTGCAGAGAGTACAGCAGAGCCTGGCCGCGGTGCCTCCACTCTGCTGCACCATCCATAGCTCCTCTGGGCTGGCAGATGGTGTTGCCTAGAGAGCCATGGAGTAGATTCCATGCATACCAATGATCCTGAAAGTGGCAACTGTATTTTTCCTTAAAAAGGGTGCTGTAATACTACAACTTCTGTTAGGTCCCCGTTTTTTATAATGTCCCCCTTCCAAGAGATTTTCTCACACCAGAGATCAATTTATTAAAAGTCATCTTCGCATGGCTTTGAAATCAAATGTGTGAATGTGTCTTCTCTTTATCTGTACGGGAGAAACCTTGCAGAACAATTAAGACAGGAAACATCCCCTACCCTCCCAATATTATCTATTCCAGGACTTGTGTCCTCTGTTGTGATTGCTGGTAAGCTTCTTAAATCACCAGTTCTTTGAAAAGTTTCTATCTCGGCTATTTCTATACAGTTGGAGAATTGTGATTTAGCAGCTTCTAATAGGAGTGTAGATAGCAAAGAGTAAGGCAGAACTAGGTACTTTGTTGTGTCAAGATTTTTTTTTATTATTTTTTTATTAATCTGAAGATGGTTACTAGTAAGATATCAATGTGACCCACTGAGACAGTAATATAACATGACCTGGAGTCCTGAATGGATTGAACTGATTAGCTGCATTCTGGAAAAGTAGGTTAGAGCACAAACATACTTTGTTATAAAACTTCGTATTTGATGGCTGACATGCTTTCAGTGTTGCTGTTTGGATCTGGGGTTGTGGTAATGCTAGTTACCCAGCTGTGTAGGCATGACTGCTTCTACTAAAAATAATGTTAGGCTTTCTGTAAAACAGGTGAGTGAATCCCCTTTTTAGGGGTCAAAAGAAATGTCAACTGTATTTTCACTAAGAAGTATACATAGTGATCTGGAGGCATGGTAAACTTGCTCAGTGTGAATTCAGGGCAGTGGGAAAATACTTGAAGATCGTGGTAGAATACTTACTGTGCAGTATTTTAGTAGACAGGTGTGTTGGATTTGCATGGAACTGCAAGAGTTGGAATTTTTTTTCCTTGGACAGGGGACTTAACTACAGTTTGAAACTCCGAAACAACTTATAGGCAACTGTTCTAATTCAGGTTTCAGAGGGATGTGACAGTTTTCAAGTCAATTTGTTCTGACTAATATTTCTCTGCTGATATGTAGAGATATATGGCCATGGGAGGCTTGATCGTTTCATTGTGAAGGAAGTGATAATAATACTAAACCAAAGCATGATTTTATATGTAACTGGAACTAAAGCAGAGCTTGAACTTCATGACCACTCTTGCGTAAGCTTTGGGTTAATATGCAATGTGACCCTTTTGACAGTATGGAAAGAAAATATACATTTAGCCTGCTCTGCTGACTGTTGAGACAATGGTTCTAAGATGAACTGTGCATTTGCCTGTCAAAAACAACATGAGTGAAATCTCTTAAGAACTGGTCCTTGAACTTTTGAGGTATGAATTAGTACCAGTTAATGACAAAATATGGATGAGTGTGAATCTTGAGTTTAGCATTCACTTTTAAAATGCATGTCTTAATACTAAAGTAGTTCTGATTTAATCAGAAAAATGCAGAATTAAAAAGTATGCTACCAACTTAATGAGTGAGAACGCCCTATCTTAGCTTCCTGGTGGGGCCTGCAGGGAAGAACGACAACTTCGGTTTTAGAGTTAAATGAGCAAAAAGTTAATTAGCCCATGGGCTGTTATTACAGCGATGCCTTGTTTGCCATGCAACAGCTTGAAAAGAGAATCTTTTAATTGTGTAGTGCTAGACAGCAGCTACAGAATGCCATCATTTGCACTTTAACTGCAGATGGTATCATTGTGCTGTCTTTGTATAGGAACCTGTGAGCTACTTTGCTGTAGGAATGGCTGGCATGTCCATGTGTATACATATATATGTATCAAATATCTGTTAGAGATTTTACTAACTATAACCAATGGCTTGCTAAATTTTTTTTTTTTTGACCTAGACTGCCAAGAACTTTTGCAGTAACAGAGAAAAAAAGGAGCCAAGTAGT
Organism: Falco naumanni; assembly: GCF_017639655.2. Taxonomy (NCBI): domain Eukaryota; kingdom Metazoa; phylum Chordata; class Aves; order Falconiformes; family Falconidae; genus Falco; species Falco naumanni. The sequence goes on along the minus strand of NC_054056.1, from coordinate 109,807,738 downwards.
GGCTGCTGTAAGAGAGCAAAAGTAGGTGCCACTGCATTTATATTTGAAATGTAATCTGTGGTGGTTTGAAAAGTCCTCAAGACTGATATGTTAATGGCTAAACATTGCTTCCAAGGAAGTAATCCTTAAGAACTCCTCTAAAAAGATTCCAAGTCTTGGATCCTCTTCCGTAAGAAATCTTGAATTTGGCTGCCTGTTTTACACCAGAGGCCTGTATTTCCTCCTCAAAAATGCAGGGATGAGAGAATGAGGGCATCAGAGATGTTTCCTCTGAGGGAGCAGTATGAGGAAGAGATGGAAACACATTCTCATGAAATGCTAACGAACTAGGTGATAAACAGATCCATCTATGCATATATGAAGAATGAGGGCAGGGTTTGGGGTGGGTTCCGGACCTCTGTTGAATGTATGCTTAACTGCTACTTGCAAATAAGAGAAATCCAGACAAGCTAGGGAGGCTGTAGAACTTCAGGATGAAGTTTTGTATTGAGACTGATCCTGTTCCATGCTTTACTGAAGCCAGAGAGGATGGTCTGCATGTTGTGCTTTCCTTGCCCTAGGCCTAGTAGTTGTGTGATGATGGAGTGAACATGTTCAGTGAGCCAGATAAGAAGATGAAGACAAATACTGCCTTTTTTGCTAGTTTTTATTTAAAAAGTGAGAAGTTTTCTGCCTTAATTCTTAGTGGAAAGTTTGGGGCCTGGTTTTCAGTTTGTGTGATGTCGTGCATCTGTAATTGAGCCTTTATCCAGGATGATCACTAATTTCTATATGTTAGCCAGTTGTTTGCAAAGGTAGAAATAGACTTCATGGTAGTAATGATCAGCTCTGAGACCATCACTTTATATGTGAAATCAGGATTAGGGTGGTTCTTTTTCCACTTGCCTACACTGAATTTTCACCTGCCACTCTTCACATATAGTTGCTCAATCTTGGAAGGTTCTGTCATTCTTTGTGGTCATCCTTCTTACACTGAATGACTTTGACAAAGTCTGTGGACAAAACTTTCTCACAGCTCTTCCCTTTTCCACCTGACAATGTGCCTGGAGAGCTCCACTTACACCGTGCACCTGTTGCTTTAAGAACTAACTGTTTATTCCTGTCCTCTCCTTCCCAAATTTAATCAGGTTTTTTATCTCTGAAAGATCATTTCCCTTATGCTTTTCCTAAAATCATTTGACATTAGATCTTTTAAAAAGCTTTTTGCAAATCCGTGTCATGTAGAGGAATCTTCTTTACAGTAATGCTTATTAACCCCTTTGGTGAACCTCAGTAGTTCATGATGAGTGTTTCTCCTTTTCACAAAAACCTTGTTGACTTTTCTTTGGGAAATGAAATTATTTGAGCTGCCCCTTAATTCTACTCTTCATTACAGTGCCTGTTATTTTACCTAGTCAGTATTCCTCATCAGCTGTTTCTTATTCAGCTACTCCTGAAAGTGTGCATTTTAGAAGCCAGTGACCAGTCCTCTGATACTGATGGAGAGTACATGTCACGTTAAGCAGTTTTAGTCTTTTGTCTTTGAGTTACTTTAGAATTTTTGGGTGACTACCTGTTTGATACATTATTTACATTGTTTTTAAAAAAGTATTTTTTTACAGCTTATAAAGTTGTCTTCTGAGCCTTGATGTGTTGCCATTTGAGTGGGAGGTTCCTGTGAAGGAAATATTAAACACTTCTGCAGCAAAAATATGTACAAATTTAGTAATCTTCTATTACTTTCTTGCATATTATGATTTATGTTTTTTTGAAGACATACTGAGGTTTTTCCTATTTCTGCGATGCACTGTGAAGGGGACCTCATTATCGGCACTTTGTATTTCTTATTAGCTGTTACGCAGACTGCTTCACCTTGCCTTATTGTGTCTTTGTTTAAACTGTCAGGGTTTAATTAATCTGGATTTTTTCCATATCATTGTTATTGCAGCTTTCTGGAGGATGCCTTCTTGCTTTTAGTCTACTGTTTAGTTATGCTGGCTGGCTTATGCTTTTTCTCCAGTCTTTCTTGGTAGAAGCTGTGCAGTTGCTCTGCATTTCCAGTATGGTATTCTTAAATAGTTCGCATGTTGTCTGCAAACATATTTTTTTTGACTGCTTCTTTTTACCTTCTTATTTTTAGTGGTTCCTCTGAAGTAGCATTTGACTGCATGGCGTTTTTTTCTTTTTAAACTTTTGTTAGTGCTGTGAGGTTGTTGAATTTTGTACTTTATTCTCTCTAACGCTAAAAATTTGAACCTTCTTAGGGACTGAGGTAGGAGTCACTTGCCTTCTTGTATGCTTTGGGTTTTTTATGATAAACTTTCTGTGACTATTAGTGATGTCGAAAAAAATTAGTATCAGCATCAGAATCTGAGATGGCATTTCCCTGGTGTATATGGAGATAGCTAAAGTTTCTTGTTGATTCTGTTCCCTGCCACGGGGGCCCCTCTCATTACTGTTAGCATGTCACAGTCAATATTTCCATCCTAGTCAGGCAATCAGTAATATACATTATGTCTATCTTGTTTATGCCTGAAACTTTGTTCCATTGGGCTCTGGTTGGCTTGCTAAGCTGTTTGAACACCAAGCCCTTATACAGTGGTGTAGGCTGTTCCATGTTTCCTGTAAATACCTTGACGTATGGCATGAGGTACCAATGATACCATCCTTCTACTGAGTTTCTAGTGCTCCTGTTACAACAATGTCTTTGTTCAAAGACAGCATTCCAGTTCCCCCAACTTTGTTTCTAGGAATTCTCCAGCTTTGGTAGAAGAAGCAGGTATTGTTTTGGTTTTCTATTCCCTTCCATCCTGTTCAATGGGACAACAGAGTTCCAGCCTTTTGCTATGGCTTGCAGTGTGGCAAGTGGCAGCCTCTGCTCCATCATGTTAGGGCTCTCTGTACTTCAGACAAATGGGTATGTAGATAGCTTTTCCTCAGGCTGGGTTTAAAAACACACCTCTAATCTTTTTTAAGAGTAGAAGCCACAAAATTTACTTAACTTGTTTATTCCAAAACCATTTCCTTCATTTCAGAGTGTCCCCAGCTTGCAATGAATTTGACCCTCATTTCCCTCCTGGTCTTCAGTTGCGTGTTGAGAATTTATCATGCTCTTTAGTCTGCATTGCTGGAGATATTGGCAACATCTGGTCGGTGTTTGGGGTGCTTGAAGAACCTGAGGTAGCATATTTTTGCCTTTGATCCTTACTCCAGCTGAAGCTGATCTCCACATAATTGGCAATGGAAAAGGATAGAGGTGGTGTGAGATTCTGTGGTTGCTTAAAATGGAAAATGCATTACCTGCATGGTTATGCAACTGAAACCGTCTGTCCTCACAACAACGTATTTCATTTGGTAAGACCTACACATTCTGTCTTAGTAAACAGGAGACTAATTGTGTATCTCTATACTTAATATATTCAGTGTTTTATCTTTAAATTTTATTTTCTTATCAGTAGATCAAATAGGTAAGCAGAGCCTCGAGAACAAATGTCTTGCCTAAAGCAGAACAAGGAATTACACTAGGACTTCCTATAGGGTAGATTAATTCTTTAAGCAGTACTACCTTTCACATAAAATGCTTGTTGGGCAGCTAGATGACATTATTATAGGTTAAAATCTTAGTTGTATATATTACATCATCAAACAAGTAAGATGGAGAGAAGTTGTGTTTTCCAGCTAGGGTAGCCTTTGGTTTGTTTGTTTAGCTGAAATAAGACATAAGGTGGCTAACAAATTGTATACTTAGTGCTTTTCACCTTGAAACATCTGATTTTTGGAATGGCAAGCAACCCAAATGCCTACTAGTGTAGGAAATCACTAACTATGTTGAAGTTTTCTCAGCAAAGCATTTTAAAATCCTGGCCTTTATTAAAGGTATTAAAGCTTCAATGTTATTTGACTTTGAAAGCAGTTCAAGACAAGAAAGTCCACCCTTAGCTTTGGTTGTTAGCATTGCCGTTGTGTCAAGAGAATGTAGCATAGTAGGATATGCTTTTCTTTAAGTTCCTCCACACTATTCAGTGGAGATTTTAGTCTGTGATTTGTAAGTGATAATCTTCATAAAGGAAAATTTCAATTGCCAAATTTTATGTAGACTGTATTTTGTGGCCTTATGAAAACCAGTATAAAAGTAAAGTACTCTTTTTGTCTTTTAACCACTAGATGGTAGCTAACTACTGTCTGTAATTGCCTGTAGTAAAAGAAAAGTTGCTGAAGCTGTACAGTGTAACACTATCAAAGAAGTCTTTGTGAAATGAACTTTTATAATTCCTAAACTAATATGACAATTTGACATTTTAATCTAAAAAGTTTTTCTGTAATGCAGTTGATTGTGCACTTTGTGAATTTACTTACCTGCATAACGCTGATATGCCCCAAATCTGACAATGTTTTGTAGGGTGCTGAACATAGTCAAGGCTATCCAGAGACACATGACAGACTAAAATTATTCTGAGAAAGTTGAGTTATAATACAAGTTGCATATTTTCCTAAATGTATATTACATGACTAAAAATAATGCAACTTCACCATGGATCTGGCACTACAGAAGCATCTGAGTTTCGGCAGTTATCAGCTATACCAAACTTAAGTCTAAGCATTATTTATTTTTGTGGCTTGTAAGGCAAAGAAGCAGTACAGTGATGTCTTGCATATAGTTCCTGACTGAAAGGTTGCTTCTAGCCTTCTGGCTTGTTGGTTGTATTAATGGTGTGCTAAGTTGGCTTTGCTGGAAGTCTGGCTTTTGATCCAAGGACAATAGTGACCTGACAATGGCAGTTAACTACTGTCTCAACCACTTCATTATTTTCAGTTTTCCTTTTTAACACAGTGAGGGGGAAGATCACAGGAAGTTGCTTTCCATAAATGTAAAAAACCTTTCCATGACTCTAATCAAGATCAGTGTATTATCTAGTACTGTAAATGCAGTCTACTTCAAAGGTTCTGAGCGAGAGATGGCTGAGGATATATTACAGCTGTGAAGAGGTTTTCTGTGTAAGTTGATGACTTGTGATTATTTGATATCAACACATACATAGGCCCACTCCATGGGTTAGATTATTCCCTGTCATGATTGCCAGTCACTTTAATTTTGCCAGCCTTTTAATTAATGTAAAAATGCCACATGGCAAGTTACTTAAGTGATTGAGATTTCTAGAGTTTGTTGAAGGCTATTTCTTTTTGTGAATGATAAATGAGCTGACAGAGGTGTTCTGCTGGGTTTGCTGCTCACAAACAAGAAAGAATGAGCTGAAGATGTGGGGATGGAGAGAAGCCTTGCCTGCAGTGATCATGAGGTTATGGAGTTGAAAACCCTGAAAGAAGCGAGCAAGACAACCGATAAGGTCACAACCTTAGACCTCAGGACAGCAGATTTTTTTTTTTTGTAGTCTTCAGGGATCTTCTTGGCAGGATGCCATGAGGGACCTTCCTAGAGGGAAATAGGATTGAGGAAAACTCTTTGATCTGCAAGAACAACATCCTTCGAATGCAAGGACAGGTCATTCGATGCGCAGAACAAAGAGCAGGCCCTGCAGAAGGCCAGCATAGATGAACACAGAGACCCTGTCTGAGCTCAAATATGCAAGCTTCCATAGAAGGTAGAATCAGGGATGGGCCACCCAGGAGGAATATAGACAATGCCCAAGTGTGTGGAGATAGAGTTAGGAAAGCTAAAGCTCAGCTGGAGTTCAAACTTGTGAGGAGAGTGAAGGGAAATGAGAATGGCTTTTCTAAGTACACTGGCAGCAAAAGGGAATGTAGACCCCCCGGCTTGGTGGGACAGCAGACTAAGCAACAAAGATCATGGGAAAGGCTGAAGTATTCAGTGCTGCTTTTACCTCGGTTTTCATGAGCTGGGTTTGCCCTCTGATTTTCTAAGTCTTCAAGTCGTCTTGCAGAATGTAGGGAAATGAAGGGTTAGCCATGGTAGCCAAAGATAGTGTTAGGGAGTACATAAGCCGATGGGATGTATGGAATTCCATGGGAGCAGATAAGATGTACCTGAGGGTGCTGAGGGAGGAAGCCAATGTCATTTTGAGGCCTCTCTCATCTTTGAAAGGCCATGATGATCCGGGGAGGTTCCTAATTACTGGAAAAAGACAGATGTCATGCCCATCTTCAAAAAAGAGAAAAAGGAAGATCCAGGTAATGGCAGATCAGCCAGCTGCACCTAACTCCCTGATAAGGTTGTGGGGCTGTGGTGGATGGATTACTGGGCATTTGCCTTAAACATTTCCTGGTACAAAAAGGTGTGAGTTTTGCTGACTTGGGCATGTAGCTGGTGTTATAATCACAAGAAAGAACAAGACACTGGTTTCTGGCCCTGAAGAGGCAGGACTGAGATGGTATTTTTTTCCCCTGCCCTTGCATCCCATGGTTTTGCTGCCTGTAAACAGCTAATTGCAGGTGTGCAAGGGCACTAGGTCAGCGACCCTGGGGAGGGTCTTGTCTGATGCAACCCCAAATAGTCCCCCTGCGACCACCACTGGACCCACTGAGCCTGCGCAGAACCAGACTGCACCTACCCTCACCTAGAAATCTTACCCACTGTGCATATGCATGAAGTTTCTTGGAACCGTATAAAAATGGTCCCACCAGAAGCTGAGGTGGGACCCCCCACTGCCAAGATACCCAGAGTGAAGAGAACCAACAGGATGCTGCTGGATCTGTGTGTGATGTTATTGCTTTCCTTCTTTTTATCTTTTTTTTTTATATGTCAGTCCCTCTCCTCCTCTCTTTCTTCTTAGAAACGTGTGGCACAGGACTTGCTTATCCAGTGAAGTTATCCAGTTAAGTAACTGCCATTGAGTTATTGTATCTATTCACATGCTTTGTATTGTGTATTAATAAATCATTAAATTGGTTGGCTGGTGTCATTTTGCCTTAATTCAGTCCAAGGGGATCATAAACTTGGTTGTTAGTACCAAGGGGGAGGGAGGTCATCCTGAACGGCTGTGCTCCTTTCAGGTTGCAGTGGGGGCGAAGTGTTCTGGAAGTGATTTTTATGGCACCTGAAGGAACAAGAAGATGATTGTGAACAGCTAGCATCGATTTACCAGTGTCAAATTCTGCATAACTGACCTGATTGCCTTCTATGATGTTATGGCTGGCTATGTAGGCAAGGGGAAAGCAGTGGGTGGTGGTCTGTATCTTGACTGTAGCAAGGTGTTTGACAAGGCGTCCTATAATATCTTTAGAGTCAAACTGGTGATATATGGACTGAATAAGTCTGATCATTTGGGTGGAAAATTGGCTGGATAGGCAGGCTTAAAGTGGTACTAAATTCAGCTAGTGGCCAGCTGCTAGTGGTGTCCCTCAGGGATCGATACCAAGGCTAATACTGTTCAGGGTCTTTACAAATGATCTGAATGATGGGACAGAATGGACTCTGCAAGGCTGTTGATGATAAAGTAGGAGGAGAGGCTGATATGTGGCGGGCAGGGCTGCTATTGAAACAAACCTGGACAGGCTTGAGAAACGAATTGACAGGAACTTCCAGAAAGTCAATGGAAACAGTCCTGCAGTTAGGATGGAATAACCTTGTACGACAGCACAGGCCAGTGGCCAGCTTGCTAGATAGCCCGTTTACAGAGAAGAACAACTGAAGGGTTCTGTTCCACACCAAGTTCAATGTGAGCCAGTAATGCATATCACAGCAAAGAGTGCTGGCCATGGACAGGGCTGAAATAGCTAGCAGGTTGACAGAGCAAGTTTAGCAGTGGGTCTCCAAGATGGTCAGGAGGCCAGAGTATGTGATGTATGAGAAGACACTTGGAGAACTGGGTTTGTTCAGCCCTAGGAAGAAAAGGCTAAGGGGAGATCTTGCTGTAGCCTACAATTGTTTGATGGGAGGGTAGAGAGAGGGCAGACCTGAACTTTTCATGAAGGTGTATGGTAATAAAAGCCAACATACGCAAGCTGGAACATAAGAGATTCCAGTTAAATGGGAACAATATTTACATTGGGTGGTCAAACATTGTTACAGCGCCAAGAGGTTTTGGAATCTCCATCCTTTGAGATATTTGAAACTCAACTGCACACATCTCTGAGCAATGCCCCTCTAACTGGACTTGCTTTGACTAGAAGACTGGAGTAGAGGATTGCCAGAGCTCTCTTTTAAACCTACAGTTTTGTGGTTCTGTAAGTTAGTTGCTATGACTTTACATCATTTTATGAAAAACTCCATGATTCTTAGGGGGTTCTTAGAGAGATTTATTTAAGCTTACTGAAGTGTTAATCAAGGCTATTTTAAGAAGAAAAAAATTAACATTCCTTGCTGAAAAAAACCCCTGTGTTAAGCAACCATTGTACAACTGAGAAATAACTGAGACTAAATGCACTTGTATAAAAAATATGAATAGGAAACTTGGTAATGTAGTAGTCTGTAGGTAAAAGCTATTTGAAAACTGCTTGACTGTTGTTGCTATATGATTAAACAATCATCTGTGACAAGAAAAAAAGATGTCTGTTGATATGAGGATTACTTAAGAAGGCTAAACACAAATCAGATAAACAGTTATAAAATTGCCTTTTGCGAATGGTTATCTTGCCCTTGAGCATGATGAATCATATTGAGCAGTGTTTGTATATAAACAATATCACCTTAACAACACTGCTACTGTGTAGCAGTAATTTTCAACTCCTAGACTGTAGGCAATACATTCTGGTAGTTAGAGCTCTAGTCTCTGAAGTAGTCCAATTTAGTTTTTGAGTAATTTAAATGCACATTAGAACTGAATTTTAAATACAGAGTTGAGGTTAATAGTTGCTGACTTTCTAGGTCCTTACTGTATTTTCTAGAGTTCTTTGGTGTTCTAATAGATAAGGAATGACACAAATATGAAAAAAAGTTGGGGGGGAGAGTGCAAAATGATGAATCAAGAAGCTTACTCCATGGCTTAAGGCTTGTTGCTGAAAAACAGTACTTGAAGCTTGTGTCAAATAGTACAATGTTTAGAGCTGGAAGAAAGCAACTTTGGAAGCAGAGCATTGGCAGAGTTATAAAGGTAAGGAAAACTGAACCTTGGACTAGGTCAAGACTAGCAACTGTATAGTTCTAATAAAGGTATGAATTGAAGTGGGGAGGGTATAGAAAAATATGTGTTTTGAAGTGGTGTAAGTGGATGATATTGGTTTCACAAAACTTTCTAATTATACAAAAATGGATAAATTTGCCTTTTAAAGCAAAACACAGTATTTGGGATATTTGTCATGATAGGTAGGGGTTTTTTGTGCAACTAGTCTTATAAGTTAATAGGTAAGGTATCAATCAAGGCTTAGTTGCATGTTTTGTTTTGGAAGCTAAATTTGCACTGGGAGATATTTATACATTTGTATCTTGTCCAGGTTGTTGCAGTGGTGTGGTAATCATATAATTTCAGAAATGTTGTACTGGTACAATAGAGAGCTTGATGCTGGATCTAGCAATAAAACAGGGGTGGGCTCTATCACCAAGGAAAACTGAAGTTTAACTTTACTCTTCCCATACTTATAAAGTGGGAACAGAATTTAGAAGACACTACATAGCATTGAGAAACAATAATAAAATACAGAAGTCATTAAGACCCTTAGACTAGACTAATTTTAAAAGCTGGTTATTTGACAAACTCTTCCTGAGTTAATACAGTGTTATAACAAATGTGGGAAAGCTCTGAGTGATGTTTGAAATTTAAGAGTCAGCTAAGAGGAGTGCCCTAATTCTGTAGGGTATGTGTTTTCTGGAGATAAGCAAATAAAAAGGTGTGTGTCTGTTGAAAACTCAGGGTGCTCGTAAAGTGGAAAATGGCTTGCAGTTCACTTTTACAGGGAGATCCATGAGCAATGCTTATGCAGCATAAAATATCTTAACAAGTTAAAGGAGAGACAGAGGAATGCCTTGTTGCTTAAATAATTTTTGGATAAGAGCGTAAATTAACAATAGAACACATTTTGACTCTTCTACTGAACTTCCCTGTAAAGTTCAAGTGTATTGCTCATCCATAAGACTTTGATCTGAGTGTGTCTCAGTTCAGTAATGCGCAGTATTCTGACAATCAAATGCATCATTTGCTGGATAAACTGTGTTCAAGAACAAGTTTTAACTTGTGCAGTTATGACTCACATACTAAGTAACATTAATGCTAACTTTAAATAGAGTGTCTGCAGACACATCAGCAACCGAGCTCTGTAATGGAAAAGTTGGCAAGAGTCAATATTTGGTTTCTGAGGCTGTTGGTTCAATGGAAAGGCACCTGGCATCTCTGAGTTCTGATCTTTTAGTACCTTCTGCTTAAACTTACATACTCGTGTTAACAAAGACTGTTGGTGGGGTTTTTTGTTGTTGTTGGTTTTTTTAAAAAAATTTAACTTAATCCCCGTTTTTGCTTCGGATTGCTATTGTGATGATTGTGACTTCAAGCACATGTTAAAATGTAGTTAAGACTCTCCCCTTCATGCTACTTCAGGAGAAGGTGTCTACTGAAATTGGTTTCCTGTGCTAAATTTTTGGTATTTAGGTATTAGGAATTTTCAGGGTTTATGTAACATAAACCAAGTTATTTATTATAACTAGACTAATCATCAAAGAAGGGCTTCTTGGTTCATTACTTTAACTTTGGACTTGCATCTGTTGTAGGACTGTGTCATATGGCCTTTCTTACCTTTGTAACTAACTAAGAGGGGGGGAAAAGAAACCCCAAACTAAATGTGACTGTGCTGATGTTCTTTAAATGAAGAACTCTGGTAAAGCTGTATCATAAAAACCCAGTCCTTCCGGATATCTAAGTGAGAAGGCATTTATCCCTTGTCAGTACTATTCCATTGGGATCCTCCTATATCATGGAACATCATGAGGAGGCTCTGTTGTGTGACCTTGATCAGAAATTGCTGCCAATACTTTTCACGGTTTGCACCTAAGTGTTACTGTACATACCAGCAATTCCTCTCTTAAGATGTCATTTACGTAGGTATGTGTTTTAGCAATCTTTCATCTTCAAATCTAACTCTTTCAGCATTCTATGAAACACTGTTTATTTGAATTACATAAACTGTCATGAAATGCACCCATATGCAAAAATCAGGATGGAAACAAATATAGAATAGAAATCTACTTGTTCCTCCATGAGCCTTTTGCTCATTTATGTCTGGCCCTTAAAGATGAGGTGTGGGGAGGTGGTGGGAAGGGAAGAACGAGAGGTAGAAAGTTCAACATTTTCTTGCAATTCATTCTTTCATTCTCTGAGATTTCTAATCCCAAGTAAAGAATACCTTAAACATTTCTTCTTTAAGTAATATGCAAATGGCAACGGATATTTTGACTGGTATCCAGTCTAGCTTCTGAATGTTTTAAAATATTTAAATTAATGGCTTCCTATTGAAAGCACTGAAGGTAGTGCTTTTTTGAGGACAACCTAATCCTAAAATTGAGGCAGAAGTGTCTTCTGATGACTGCAACAACTGGGAAGTGAGAGTTGGGAACACTTCATTTGAGGAGGAGAAGTAGAAATGGTAGATCATCAATATATGGAAACATGACAGGCAGGATGTGTTCTTGAATTGCATTGTAGTGACTGTCAGGAAAAACATGCATGCAACTTGGATTAATTAGAGAGAGATCCACCAGAACAGTGCAAATGCCTTCCAGAAATGACGTGTGATAAATGCAAGTGAATGTCTTAATCTTCATAAAGCTATAGATTTACTATCTAGTTAATAATTCCTTGTTTTCTCTAGGCATAGTTCATTAAAATAATTTAACTAGATTTTTAAAGTTTTGTGACATATTAATGAATGCTTGTTACTGGACGTAGACATCAAATAATGCCTAATGCTATGTGAATGGCTAAACACAATAGCTAGTATATTTGTTATAGGGCTTGAGACACTGCAATTAAAGGGTTGGAAGGCATTAAAAGAACTGAAACAAACATCAGGGCATGACTGCCCCATTTGAAAAGAAGGTGCTTATGATTTCAGCCTTCATAAACAGCAGCTTGTGGAAGAAATGGAGGCTATGAACATAGCAAGGGCCATCTGTATAGGTGAGGTTGGGAACTGATGACCGATGTAAGATGAATACTTTTGTAGCAATATATCTGGAGTTCTCTGCTGAAAACACAGCAGAATACAAAAGTAGTCTCTCTGTAGTTGAAATAAAACAAAAAGAGCTTTTTGATGGATTAAATAGAAGCTAGATAATTGGCAGAGTCTTGGTTGTGTTTTTCTATGTTAAAGATGCATTATCACTTGTGCCTAAATTACTGAAACAACAGGTTTTAGGATTCTATGTTATCATCTAGCATGAAGCTGATTCAGTCCCAAATGGTTGCTTTTTGTATGTCTAACTACAAACAAAAGGGGGAAAATTCTACCCTGATTTGAGAAACACATAGGAAAGGCCAATCCTGTGATGACATTTCACTTTTGGGAAAGTGGAGACCACGTTAGACAATGACAGAGGTAAAACAGCATAAAGTACATGCACAAATTAATCTGCTACTGCATTCTTCAAGCATATCTGTGTAAAGGGCAGGATTCATATGTTTTTCTTTTACATGGAAAAACATTTCCAGTGCGTTCAGCAGTTATGAAAATATGTTAGTATTTATGAATTTACCAAATATTTGAAAATTCCTTTAGAAAATAGAAAAGATATTTACATAAAGGTATAAAGTATACTATGCAAATCCTATTGACTCTGCAGAAGCTTATGGATAAATCACTTGTGCATACTTTATAGAGTTACTAGATTTTTCATAATCACTGAGGAAATAAAGATTGAATTTACGACCAATGAAAAATAATTTTAAATTTCTTTTGAAAATGAAATGATATTAAATCATGTAATCTGCAAGCACAATAACACCAGTAACTATTCCAGAAGGCTATTTTGTCTATAATGTAATGAGATGTATTACATATGGGAATTCAATTTAATTAGAAGAGTAGGCATACTGTTTGAAGAATGGCATAATAGCTATAGTTAAGCACATTTGTAAACACTTGTGTACCTTGAGGCTTGTGGCTTGTTTTACTTCTCATTATATTAAAGAGATAATGTAAGAATCCCTAGCTTTCTTCAGCAGCATCTGTCTTTATTAGAGAATGCTTACAATATCTTCCATGAATCACAAAGATGGGTCAGAATCCTGTCTTGACTTGATGGTCATATGTGACTAGACTGAAAAACTGGGAAATAGGGTGATGAAGGTAACGTGCAGAACGATGGACCTGTACATACAAAGTACTTTTTTTTCCCCTACAGTCTTTCAACAACTACTTAATATTGTACAAAAGACCGCTGATAGAAATTCTTTGCTAAATCTGAAAAGAAAACACAGGAAATAAACTGTAAAATCATAACGCGGGTTGCTTCTAAACATTTAATTTGAGTGCCTTAACATACACCACAAGTATGGAAGAATGTAATAGCCTTAACTTTTAAAAATAAATTTTAGACGTTTCTTTATTTTTGTCTTCCAAATAGATTATGAATTATTCATTGTCTGCTTTGTGTTTTATAACAGCAAAAGCTCAAGGAAGAGAGGGAGGCTAAACGTGCTCGGCTGGATGGCAGGCATGATTACTTACTGGATACTGTTGCCACTTGCGTGAATCTGGACAAAGCAGAAGTAGAGGATGCTGTTCTTGATGGTAACCAGGTAATCTGATGAATTTGATAATGAAGCTCATAGGGTGCTTTAGAACTGATATTACCATTAAATACTTGGTGAGATAGTTGTCAGATTTTGTGTCTGAGATTACTTAAGTCTTCCCAATGAAAAAAATATTTCTCAGCATTTTGTGATTAAGTGAGCAAAAGTGTCCTCACTTTCAGGAGCTATTGTAACAATGTTGATTTTGAAATCAATTGAATTGATTATAATTTCTACTTTCCAATGTTTATAGATAAGACCGTAAAACTGTGACTGCATATCATATTGGATCCACAGCATGAAGTCTCTTGGTCCTTGAATATATAGTACATACAGATTCAAGAGTCCTGTCCACAGCAGGCTGCATGCTGTTGTTTCCATTAGGCTGCCACCAGCATTTGTGAGACTACATTGTGATCTAGTTTAGGAAATTACTTGACAAAATAGAACAGCTAAGTGATCTGACTGACTATGTGAGGCTTAATGCAGGGGGTAAGCAGTTAGAAATACATATATTGAGGAAATGGTGCGTTAAAGTTGATGGTGAAGTATTATATGCAATGGAGATATATTTTGTGATTTGAATAGAAGTAGCTATTTTTTTAAAACCTAGGCAGACAACAAGTAGAACTTGTTTTACCCCCTGATACTAAAGTAAACATGGTTGTGGGGTTTTTGTTTTCTCTTTCCAACTGTGTACGTTCAATTTATGCCTTCCCATTTCAGTGCTAATATTGTTGACAAACTGAAGAAAGTCCAGTGGAAGACTATGAAGACAGTGAGGGACATAGGGCCTGCAAAGTATGAGAAGAGGGAAAATAAGAGATTGAGGGGCAGTTAGATAGTAGCCTGCAGTTGCTTGAAGAGTAGTTACAAGGATGACAGAACTGAACCCTTCTCAGCAGTTGCAGATGATACAACAAAGGCAATAGCCACAACTTGCAAAATGGACGTTAAGAGACAAAAGACCCTTCTTCACCAGCAGAGAAATGCACTATGGGAATAGGTTACTCACTTGAGTTGTGGAATTTCTGTCCTTGAGGTTTTTGAGACTCAGCCTAGGCAAAGCTCTAGATGACCTGAGCGTTTGTTGATGATACAGGAGGCTGGCCTTGAGATCTCCCAGAGGTCCCTTCCAACATTTCTGTGATTCCATGTGATAGAGGAAAATAAGCTGTGTAGAGCACTATCACACAAGTTAAAAAGCAGAACTTGTTTCAGCTTTTGTGCATTCTATCTTTAAATAGGTTTCCTAGCAAACTATATTGTCAGAGAATAAGTCAGGTGAAGAAAATATTGGCAGGTGTTACACTTGGAAAAAGAGAAGTGCAACAGTTGTTTTGACCTCATCTTGGAGGGCTCAGACAAGATTATCTGGAATAGCAGTTTATGTGATCTTGGTGTAACTGAGGCCCGCTATTAATGGAAGAGGATAAATGCAGCTTTCTTCCTGCTGCTGGTGATCTCTTAGCCTTTTTCCTGTGCTAGGAATCACAAATGGTACTGGCAAATGTTTCTGAAGAGCTTCTAGTAGAAGCCTTTCCTGCTGGAAGATTGCTGTGTAGTTAGGGACTATATGAAACAATGACTCATAGATCTAGAAAAATAATTGATTAGGCCATAATTTCAGATGCTGAAACACTGATGCCAGCATAGAGAAATCAGCTTTCTTCCTGGGCCCGTATGGCCTTTAAATAAGATTTCCAGACTACACTACCAATACATGGTTCAGGGATGCTTGATGGTAGACTTAAATTGATGGAGAACTGTGAAATTGTCCTGATGTTTACAATATAAATAAAGGCTTCCTGTGTTGCTATGATATGGAATAATTGCAACTGTGTGTTTTCTGCTTTCAGCTAGTTAGGTGAATGGCAGTAAGAATAACATGGGTGGGGGACTTCAGTGTGGTGCTGCTGCACTTCAGAACATGAAGCAATGCCATGTGCCCTCAGTTTGAGAGATGATACGCAGCACATACAGTAAGTGGTTTCAGTAAACTGAAACATGGCCTGGCTATACCAATTGTGTTCAGCATGGACAAATTTAAATAGTTCAGTTAAGTAGGTGTGTGCTGCTAAAGGACAAGGCAATTCAATCATTTTTTGCAGGGTAGTAATTGGGCCTGGTACAACTTTATTACTGAACAATGATAATATGATGAGTATTTGTCAGCCCTTTATGTTAAGAATCTGAGTAAGCTAAACTTTTCATAGTGAGTATGCTATATGTAATGATCTCATCACGATCTCAAACAGATAGAGCGTATTGACAAATTCCTGGTTCCTGGTGGCCTGCGTCATCTGATGTTCTACTATCAAGATGTGGAGACAGTGGATACAGGTGAAGCAATTTAGGTTCTCCTGCAACATGTTATAGTTGTGCTGAGCAAGTGTGCAAGGAAAAAGCAAACAGTGAAGTTCTTGTAAGCTGGGGTTTAAGGCAAGTGAAGATTGGTCATACTGGGACATCGACCCTTGCTCATGAAATGAGGATTGATTAAATTACTGAACCAGTGACAGGTCCTCTGCCCCCTCCCTTCCTATCATGCCACTAGTCTGTCCTAGTATCCCTCCTCATTTCTCAGCACATGACCATCCATCCATGCGGCCCTGTTACATGACAAGTGGCCCCAGGAGGCCTGCATTATGGGCAGCAGAGCCGTTGTCCCAGAAGTCCTTTCTGCTCATGTCCTCCCTTCCCCAGTGCCCCATGTTACTACACTTCTGTGGGAAGCCTCCTTCTCACTTACCCTGGCAGCAGTTCAGGGCCCCTGTCACAAGGACACCCTCCCTTTGCCCATGCCTGCTGTCACAGAGCCTCCAGTGCTGCTGCTGTTGGGACTAGCCAGGTGCTATGTGACCTCTGGGACCCCGTGACTGGTTGATGGGAGTTCACCCTGCTTGTTTACCCTGGTTGTACAAGAAGGGCCTTGTAAATATATCTATGCATATCTGTATAAATCTGTGTTTATACATATGTGAACATATACTGAGTGTACAAACATATATTTACGCTTTATGTATTTTCAATAATATGTATGTGTATACCTTAAAATATGAAAAGACTGTCTAATATGATATAAGCAACTTTAATAATTAAAGTTGAAATGTACATAGAAAACTAAAGTAAAATAGAAACTCAGCCACTAATTTAGAAATCTACTGAGCAAGTTTTTATATGACTGAGTTGAAGTGGTGGAAGTATGTTGGAGAGCGTGTGAAGCAAGGGGCAAAGCCTGGGAATCTAATCAGTCACCCTCACCCACTCCCAAGCTCCCAAACTGATGACCCTGTAGTATGATTGTGGTGGCCTTTGGTTTTTTTGGGATGCAAGCAACAGGGAAAAGCTGGAGAAAAAAAACCAACAAAGCCCCGACAAGTTCACAGCAATATGTGTATTGGGTCAATAAGCAAAAGTCCCCCAAAGACAATGAGCACTGGAGGAGAAAAAAAAAAAAAAAGTAAAAGTTAACTTGTGATGAAGGAGAAGACAGGTGAGTGTGGGGTGAAGTGAGTGGGGTGGAGGCTGCCTTTGCCTACAGCTGCAAGCGTACAGTTACTTGTGATACCATCACAGTGCGCTTCTTGTGCTGTACATTTTTCCTTCTTAGATAGGGCAGAGTTTGTAAAAGAATTTTCTGTGATGCTCACTCTGGGACTGTGGTTCTCAAGGCTAGCAAAGCAAAAATAACAGTTATAGTGATGGCTACTAATTGGTAAAGTTGTCCTTTAACTACTGATGTCAACAATTCACTTTTTGATCTTTTTATTGTTGCTGTATCTTACTGAGATGTGTATGCACACAATTTTAATCTGAGGTAATACTAGAAAACTAGTAACAGAAGTAGCATGGCCAAACCCAGAATTTAAGAGAATTATTTTCCCCCCAAAGACACTGCTACTTCTTGGTGACTTTTTGCAAGTGTTACCAACAGCCTAAACATGGGAGCAGCATACTTATGTTAGGGGAAGAAGAAATGACAGAGAAGTCCTTTGTAGCTTCTGTGCTGGTTTTTTTTTGTTTGTTTGTTTGTTTTTCCCCCAAAGAATCTGCTGTGGTGTATCTCTCCTTGTTTTCAGCAGCACTCTTTCTTTCTTTTTTTTTCTCTCTTTTTTTTTTTTTTCTCTTTCTTTATTTGTATGTTAGACTTATGTCTACAAGTTTTTAAGGGAAGACAGTTGTTAATAGCTCCTCTGAGGTAAACTACGCTCGCTGATTTTTTTTGTTTTGTTTTGTTAAGCAATAAAGCATTATCTGCAACTGCATGATAAAGCACCATGTAAGAGGATCTTGAGCCTGAACCTTTACTTAGAAGGAGCAGAAAACAAATGAATGAATAGAAAGTAAAGGCTTTTGATGTGAGAATGGCAAAATTAGATGAAATAGTTCTTACTGTGCTGTGAGGTCTCTGGATGCTGTGCACTGTCTGTGGATGGTCCCATGGGTTGGCTCCAGAGGACTAAGACTCAGAGATACACAATTGATGACTGAACTGTTTGTTTAGAAAACTATTCTTTGAATCAGTAATCAGTGGTTTTTAAGTGTTTCTTTTATTTGAATCTGCAGAGCGCTTTGGCCTTCCAGGAACAGGAACGAACTCTAATTTGACAAAGAAGAAACCTAAAGTATTTGTGACAGAGGGAAAAGAAGTTGCTTTAACTGGTGTGTGCATTTTCTTCATTAGATCTAGTCTTTTTAAAACCATCACAACTGAGAATATCTATCAGGTAAGAGTCAGTGACTGCTGCTCACTGTTTACATTTCATTTTCGTCTTGGGGTATTTGCTCTCAGCATGTAGTTTGGCAGCCTTTGACAAGGAGGAAAGAACACAGTTTGGCTGAATGAAACAGGATTAAAAAAGGAGAGGAATGGAAAAACTGACATTATTTAGCTGCAGCAACTTGAAGTGTATTGTTGCTATGAAGAAATAAAGTTAAGGAAGAAAATTTATGACAAAGAGCAATTAGTCAATACCTAAATAATAAGCTGTTAAATTTCAATAAGTGCTAGCAAATCCATTAAAAAAACAAACAAAAGTGATTTTATTTTTGAGAGCATATGTCTGCAAATTGAATATAAGCAAGTTTTTACTGGTGAAAGACTCCTTAAATCTATGATGGTCTGAAATAAACAAAGCTGGATCAAATGCTCCAGTAGTGAGGAGCATATAGTAAAATGTAGGCAATGCTACAGTTGTAGACAAACTAATCAGAGTGCTAAAGTAAGAATGATGGGCTAAATGAGGATTTAGTGTTGTGGAAAACTTTCTATATGCTTCAAAGGGGGAACTTTCAAGTACAACTCCTAAACTAGCAAGGTTTAACTTCTCCCGTCTCTTCTAGGAAAAACTTTAAAGCTATTTTGCCCAGGTAGGCAAGAAATAGAAGAGCAAAGGGTGGGTGAGGTGGCTGTCATCACATTTATTATTTGATTTCTACAGATATACTCTTTAAAGTTTTATGCTTAACCTCTTAATTTAATTTGTTTGGGTGATTTTGAAAGAACTGGCTTAGAGTTTAGCCAATTTTATACTGTTTAACATTTAAATATTTTTTTGCTTATTAATAATGTTTGCAAGCTGGTAATTGCAACTGAAAGACTGTAAAGCAGACTTCTTCGCAAGTAATTATGTAGCCCTTGCTGATAGTAGGTAATACCTTAAAACTAGGAAAGACAAGTTGAAAAGTAAAAATGATGTGTGTGGAAATACATTTAATGAGTAGCACTTAAATACAAGTTGCTTGGTGTTAAATTATGTTGCTGAAAAAAATTCTTCTAATGAAGCAAACTATGGCTGGCAGATTCATGTAATTTACCTTAGAAGTCTTCAGAGTCTTTTTCAGAATGTCTAAAAAGCAGATGTTCTGTGAATTGTTCTCTCTCCAATTGGATAGATGCATTCTTCCTGAACCAAAACCTTTGGGCAGCTGCAAATCAGAATTGACTACAGTTCATAATTCTTTTGGCATCTAAGGCTTTTAAGTGCTATGATCTGTACATATGCATATATATATACACACACATATGTATGAATATATTAAAAATATAATTCTGATAGCTTTAGAAATGGCAGGCTCGTGTTATTTTACTCACCCATATAATCCTTATAAATAGAGGTCTATTGTTTTCAGATCTTTGTTCCCTCAGTTTAGTATGACAAGTTGTGAACCTGTGCAAATCTTGCAGCCCTTGCTAGCAAGAATTGTGCTGTTAGTACTTGAAGAGCACTTGAACACACTGGCAATTTTTGAGATGATCAAGGCAATAGGACTGGAATAAATGTAATGATGTCAAAATTTTGTTTTCTATTTTAACTTGTATTGTGTTTCTTTTACAGGAAGTAAGTTTTAATATGATGAATGTAGGTCGAGATGGCTTACTAAAAAGTGTTGAGCAGTTGATATCAGAAATCTTCATTCCAGCCTTACAGACTATGGACTGTGGCTGGGTTGAACTTGGTGAACCTCAACAAGCTTCCAGTATTAAGCAGGACTTCCTTTGTTCCCTTGAAGCGTTTGTTAATGTGCTGTCAGGAACTCAGCAAAGTCTGTTGGAAAAGGTAGTATGTTCACATGGTAAATAGAAACTGAGCTACCTGCAGAATGTTGCTTGCTCTGGGCCTTTTGAATTAACTGCTCTTGCAGAATACTCATAAAAATTGCCTTTCTTAAACTGGACGAAAAAATAACCCTTTTGTTTGTTGTCATCAGTAACTTGTTATTCAGTGTTCTTTGGCTTTAACAATTTTTCAGGTCCTCCTGTTCTTGTTTGTTCTGGCACGAGTTCTTTAGAGTTAACAGCTTCTTGACTCTCCAATGGCTGTGGTCACTCTTAAAACAAGAATGATTATGACAAACAGTTTCTTTAACTGTTATTTTCTACTCTGTGTTTGTGAAGGAAAGGGCAGGAGAGCACAGCCAACATGCTGGTGAATTCTTCAGATTCTGGAGTCCAGTTCTGGCTCAAATCAGTTTAACTTAAACTGAAGTGGAAATATGAAGTGAGATACCCCAAGTGGGGCAACCGGTTACTTTTAAAAGTTCCTGCATTATTTGTCATAAACATTTCAGCATTTCATGTTTTTTTTAACTTGTGTTTTAGGTCAGTCTGAACAAATGTGAAACATATGATCTGAAAACTCTAAGACGACCTTCAGATTACCTGATGGTTGCTAACAGCATAGATGCTCTTGAAAGAATAGAAGCCTGCATGAAAGGATGGACCAAACAAATTGAACAGGTGATATACTGGACAAATGTGAAGTATGACAACATAGACATATTGGCAGATGATGAGTTTAATTCTGTTGGCGTATAGCAGCCTTTATAGAAAATTAGATATGATCAGTCCCTGTATTTTAAAGTAGTGTTTTGTGTGCTTTTGCTTCTCAATGAGAATATTGAGAGCTTTTTCTATGCACATGTTTCTGGAAACTTAGTCCCCTTTCTTGATAAGCACCTATTCTTAAAGTAGAAAACAATGATTCCCAGTGGCTTTAACAAAAGCAAAAGGAGCACAATAATTCAGTAAATACTATTCACGGTGGTCAAAATCGTACTTTGAAACATGCTTTGCAGGTTATTTGCAGAAAATGTAATTGTAAGAGGGCTCTTGATACTACTCCTTCTTTAACTCAGAACTAAAAAGGCCAAGCAAAATTAAGGTATCTTATGTGAGGTGATGGCTGAGTTTGGTAATTTATCAAAGGAGGTTAATACTAGGAGTTAATTATGAATTAATCCATGCTATCCATGCAGATAAAATAATGTCACCCACTAATATTACTGTATGATAAAAGGTTCTTGCAGAAAATGACCAGTTGAGAAAGGAAGCTGATGACCTTGGTCCACGAGCAGAGCTTGATTATTGGAAAAAGAAATTGTCAAAATTCAACAACCTTATGGACCAGCTGAAGAGTCCAGATGTGAAGGCAGTGCTTGGAGTGCTCACTGCTGCTAAATCCAAACTGCTGAAGGTTTCTGTTTTGAATTATGACATATATAAAGACTAGAAATATTATGTATACTCTAGTCTATTTTGGTGATATGTGTAACATTACTGGTAAGGAAAATATTGAAACATCTTTGGCTTTTGTTTCCTTTGTCCTTCCCTATTCCTTACCTTGAGTACACAAAAGTTTGAATTAATTTATTGGAAAAGACTGGGAACCCCCTTTGTTTAAATGCTCATAATGTACTGCATCCACGTGACTCAACAGAAATAAATACTTACAAATCTTTGAAAAGTTGATTATTAAATCAGAAAATTGAATTAATGAACTAGGTATTTAATTAAAATAAAATATCCCCCCCCCCCCCCCCATTTTTTAAACCTCTTTATCATGTTGTTACACTGTCTGTCAAACCTGCTTGTGAGGTCACAACTTCTCACATTGATATAACAAAGTTGGAGACCCATTACAAACACGAAAATAAGTGAATAAAAAAGTCTTGGCTCATCAATGTAACATAATAATCATCAACAAAATAAGAGACGTGAAACAAACAGCTATCTATTCATCAGTCGATCAAGCAAAAGTAGTTAACAGATGATCTCTATATATTTTACAGCAGCTTGACTTTACACTACTAGTGACATAACTTGTTGAGCTGAGTGCTCTGACTGTTCACAGTCAAGTTATTGAAGCAAACAAGGACGTGTTCCTCATCTTGGGTAAACAAAGTGTAACTCTGGAGTAACAGATCTGTGCTTTCAAGTGTGTTTAAAGGCTAATGATAAAACAGAGTGATCTCAGAACAGTTTGTCTGAAATGCATGGTTTTATTTTTTTCCAACTTTCTATTCTTAGAACTGGCGAGCACTGGATATTCGCATCACAGAGGCAGCAAATGAAGCTAAAGATAATGTCAAGTATCTATATTCTCTGGAAAAATATTGTGACCCGTTATACAATAGTGATCCTGTAAGTAAATCTTTTGAATTCTTAACATAAATCTGTTGAGACAACTAAAATGCATGTATTTTGTAGGATCAGTTTAGGAATTACATAGATAGCATTTTAGGTATGCATATCTGGTTTGAGACTTTGTTCAGTTATACTAAAAGTGGCCTAGTGGGAATTTCTGGCTACAAAATAGAGTACTTGTTATTTTCTTGCTATGATATCTATGAAAATTTTGGTCTGATGATGAAATTGGATTCTGTGCTATGGGAGGAAGTGAGATCTTTGTAATTTAAAAAAAAAAGGGGTGGGTGGGTGTGAAAGTAAACCTAGTGCCACACTACAGACAAAGTCTGGGGTTTTGTCTTTGTGCTGGCAGTAAGTTCATGCTTAGCCTAACATTTATAAGGCAATTTTCAGCTTCTTGAGTTAGGAGAACATAAATACGGTTATGTAAATATTAAGGTGTAAATATAAATCACCTTCTCATACCATAGTAACAGAATGATGCAAGCATATAGTAAACAAAACCAGCCAACCTAAAGTATGGGACAGGAAGAAGAGTTTCTCACTGTCCCATTATCTGCTAAAGTAGGTGGCAAATGGTTGCTTTTATTAAAACTGGTTTTGCAACTGTGTACATGTCTTACTAGTCAGGGAAATATGATGAGTAGCCATGAATATTCAAAGCTCTGACCATCCTAGCCACCCCTCCCCACATACCTTTCCCAAAGGTAAGTTACTTCCAAACAGTGCTAAGGGCAACCGTGCTATGGCTCTGTCTCTGTTTCCATTTACTGGATGGTTATTAGAACAATGTGTTCTTTCAGTGTTTCCCAATCTGATATTTGAGTCTCTCTGATTAAATGTTAGTACGATACCCATACAAAGCGGCATTAAAGTGAATATACTTTCTATTGGTGCTGTGCAGGGTCTGTTGAACTTGATCTGCTTTGTGCTCCCCGTACTGACTTTTACCAAGGAGGAAGTGGTGCCAGCTTTAGAGAGATTTAGTTTTGAGAGTGTGTAGCACTTGGGGTGGAAGCTGTTAAGGCATGGAGCGTGAACCTTTCCTTTATGGATATTTATCTGTAGAATGTTGAGAACCAGTTTGTCAGTAGAGTAAAACTGTCATTGCTTTGGAAATTAAGATGTGAGGAGGAGCTGTCTGAAAAAAATCTGTCTGGTCCATTCATTGGCTGAAGACATAATGCTTCCCTTCAAAAAGGCATTTCTATTTCTCTTCCACACAAGGCTTACTGAAAACCATATAGGGTACAGAGAATTAAAATGTGTATGATGGGTTAACCTTGGCTCTGGGCCAAGCACTGTGTTACTCCCCCTCCTCAACAGGATGGGGAGGGAGTACAGGATGAAAAAGCTGATGGAATTTTTAAAGACAAGGAGATCATCATGGGCAAGACAGACTTGACTCAGGGAAAAGCAACGTAATTTATTGACAGTGAAAATAGATTTAGGTAGGGAGAAACAAAGACAAAACCTAAAACCACATCTCCCCACCACCTCTCTTCTTCCCAAGTTCAGCTTCAGCCCTTCAACACCGACTTCTCTTCCTCCTCCTCCCCCTGAGTGGCACAAAGGGATGGGGAATAGAGGGCTGCAGTCAGCTCATAACAGCTCCTCTGCGCTGCTTGTCCTCCTAAAACTTCTCCCTGCGATGGAGTGGGCCCTTCCCATGGGCTGCAGGGAAACACCGCCCGCCGGAGTCTCCCCCAGGGCCGCAGGGACATCTGTGTGGGGGCGCCCGGAGCCCCCTGCCCCCTCCCGCTCCCCCCTCGGGGCTGGCCGGGCTGTTTCTCACCCCGTTGCCCTCAGCCCTGGCTGCCGGGCACCGTTTTGCCCTTTCTCAGCCCGGCTTTCCCCGAGGCGCCCGCCCGTGGCTGCGGGGCTCAGCTGTGCCCTGCGCTGGGGCCGGTGGAGCCGCCTGGAACCGGCTGGAACCGGCTGTGCCCGGCACGGGGCAGCCCCGGCACCACCTCATGGGGCCACCACTGCTGCCGCGCCTGCACACCTGCACCCCAAAGAATGAGCTATGAGATCACCTCTTCCCAGGCACTTACCTATTGCATATAATTTTTTATGTTCTAAATGCCAGCAGTATAGAAAAGTTGTTCTTCACAGTTCCTGTATTCAAATGAGTGCCATGAGGCTTAAGGCAATTTTTGGGCTCGCTCTATATGCAAGCTTAGGTCAGGTTTAGCAGAAGAGGCTACAAATGTACTTTTTAGGAAAATAAACGGTACTTTGGAAGAGGCCTTTATCTCTACCAAATTTCACTTGCTGGCCAGAATTCTTCCAGCCAAGACTCCAGTGAAAATTTTTCCCTAAAACTGAATCACTGAGCTTGGAGGTGAAGTGGGACAAGCAGCTTTGCAGGAGAGGCTGAGGGAAACAGAGGCACAAACATTAGGCAGACCATGTTCGTCATGCTCCTGCGTTCGCTAGCCCGGTGTTGAGCTAACGTATGATAACAGAAGCACTCAGCAGAGTTCAGACTGTGTGTTTCTTTCCAGGTGTCCATGGTGGATGATATTCCAGGCCTCATAAATGCAATTCAAATGATTCAGAGTATCTCTCAGTATTACAACACATCTGAGAAGATATCCTCGCTCTTTGTGAAGGTTGGTTCTACAGTGTGAAAGGAATTTTTCACAGATTTGTTTGTGGTGTTGATTGAGTGAGAGACAGAAAACACAAAGGGATGAAGCAATTGAAGAGGCAGCATTTTGGTCAATTTAATGCTGCTTTTTGAATGTGTAGTGAATTGGAAATAGTGATAAAACTACTTCAAAGGTAGAACTTATTTTACTGTCTGTAATTTGGAGTTGTAAGAAATTTTTCAGACTTCTTGAAGATCAAGGCTAATCTCAACCCTGATGTGAATAGATTGAGGCACTTTCTGTTACAATGAGTTTTGCCTGTGGTGAACAGTTTTATGTAGAACCAATTATGTTAAATTTATATACCTCTTACACCTCCTTATGTTTTCATAAAGAAGGAAATGGAATTTGAAGGACAACCTATTCTTTAATGATCTCATGGGCCTTTGATTTTACTTTTGCTTTCAGAAGTGCCAAAGTCTCATGACTTTGTAGTCCTCAATGTCATTTCAAGGTTGGTACAAGGAATTTAGGTTTAGGTTAAGTATAGTTGATCAACATTTTGGTGGTGTAATGGTCTGGAAGCTGGATATTGTAAGGACAGTCTGGCTATGGGGCTGGTATTTGGTGTTGCTATTTTGCAGGCTTTAGGTTGGTGGAGTCAGAGGTATGGGATGAAACTGAAAGAAGAGCAAGATCTGCTTTGTCTTGACATTTTTTTTTTCACAAGGTTAAAACTGCTTTTAGGTGACCAATCAGATGATCACAGCGTGTAAATCTTACATTACAAACAACAATATGGCCACCATCTGGAATCAACCTCAAGAGAAAGTTATGGAAAAGCTGCAAGCAGCTATTAGACTTAAACAGGTAGGTGGGAAGAGTGTGTAGAAAACAGAATATAAGGTGGGATTTAGGAGGGCATGATTAGGAAAACTTTATTCTATATGAGGAAGAAATGTTATAATGAAAGAAAATGAACCAACTGACAAATAACCTCTGGAGCTGGAGCATTTGTATTAGAGCTAACAGCAAATTTAGTCCAGCATCTGCTGATTTTCTGGAAACAGGATTTTGATGCTTAGCCTAACTTAACTATGCTTCTTATATGAGAATTACTTGGATTTTCATGTCTGTATTTCTCTAGAATAGAACACATTCTTCTCATATGATGGGGAGGGATGTGTGATAGAAATGAAAACGGAGCAAGTTAGTGAGCTGAACATATTCCAAAGATACGTGGACAAGCTATACCTTTAGATAGGGCGATTTAATGAAATGAGGGCAATTCAGCTGTTCAGGTTGCGTAGACTTTTTGTGAAAATAGCCTTTATTTTTTTGCATATACTTTTTTCTTCTTTTTTCCCCTCTAGAACATAAGATCATAGGATAATTCAGCTTGAAAGGGTCCTTAGCAGGAATCTAGTAAACCTCCTGCTCAAAGGCAAAGCAGGGGTAGCTATGAGATCAAACTTGGCTGCCCAGTTCTTTATCCAGTCCTGTCTTGAAGCTCTCTGAGGATGAGGAGACTGCATAGTCTTTCTGGGCAATCTCTTTCACTGCTTGGCTGTCTTTAGGGTGAAAGATTTTCTCCTAACCAGTCAGAACATGTTCTGTTTCAATTTATGCCCATTGCCTCTCGGCCTGTGTCCATGTGTTGCTGTGAAGATCGTAGCTCTTTCTTATAACCTTCCTGTAGATACTGGAAGGTTCATATTAGGTTTTCTCCGTTATTACTTTTTGATCCCTTAATAATATGTGCTTGGAAGAATAGAAGTTTATCCTGACACCTTCTGAAGCAACAGATCTTGCATAGTTCTAGCACAAATTAGTGTAAATTTATATGACATCTTACTATCAGCAATGAGTAGTAAATGTGTATGTTTCTATAAAGATACAGCAAGTTATTCTGTTGCTGGATTAAAATATGTTGAAGGAGTAGGTTTTTATTTGAGTCTTATTAGTTCCAAAAGCTTTCAGAAAATCAATAGATTAAAACGTAAAATTTGAATCACTAACAATTTAGGAAACTCTGAGTCTTTAGTATTAATATTTCCAAGTGGGCTTATTTGTACATATATGTGATAAGAAAAAATTAACATTGTATTTTAAAGGGAACTGCTCTTGAAAGAAAACATTTCAAGCAAATCTGCTGACTATGTAACCTGACTTTGGGAAGAATTTAATTTTAACATGTTTGGAGTAAGGTTTGTGCCCCGTTGAGAAAGCAGAGTGAAAACTCAAGCTGCTATGGACACCATTCTAACTTATAAGGGGTTTTGTTCTGGAAAGTGATTTTGTAAAATTTCAAACATCGTTACTCAATAAAACTGCTCAGCACACAATCATTATTTTCAGTTTTCAAAAACCAAAATCTCAGTTGTCATCTTGGATAGTCAGTAAACACATTCAGTAGTAAAGATATCAAGCCCTGCTAAGAAATGGAAGGAACATAATTTCATGCCAGTTATGGATGGAATGTACAGATACATATAGGGGCAGTTCATTCTTGTGATGAAGTGTGTGATCATGTAATGTTGTTGGGTTAGTTTTCAGAGACAAATTTTATGACTGTCTTTGTAGTGTTCATGAGTGTTTTTTGATGAAACCTCTACTTGCTATCAAGTTAGGATAATAGCTGTCTGCATAAATTTTGTTTTAGCAGATGACAATGCTTTTTATTATATGCTTGACATTCTTTTAAATTCTTCCTTGTTTTTAGGAGTATCAAAATTGCTTTCACAAAATAAAAAAGAAATTGGAACAAAATCCAGCTGAAAGACAGTTTGATTTTAGTGAGATGTATATCTTTGGAAAATTTGAAACCTTTCATCGACGTGTGGTAAAAATAATAGATGTATTCAATACTATGAAAACCTACTCAGTTCTACGGGAGTCTAAGATAGAGGGACTGGAAGGAATGATCACAAAATATGAGGTACACAGTAAATTTTGATATCCTGTCAGTCTGACTTGAACTTTAAACAATAAATCATTATGAAAATTAGAAAAGTGTTTATCAAGAGAAAAAATTGAGCCATGGTTTTGTGCTATAATCAGAAGAAAAAGTGAGAAATGGAACATTTCTGTCTTTACAAATGTTTTTCTTGCTATGAAAGTGTACTGTGACCAAAATTGCAGACTGTTTTAATCTCTTGCCCATTATTCTAGGAGTACCTGATCAGTCAGTGCCGGCCAGTGAGGTAGTCCATTGCCATGGTAGTTGATGCTGCAGTTCCATTTCTGTGCTGCATAAATACAAACAAATATAAGTTTTATTTCTTGAAATAAGTAATTTAAAAAACATACAAAAAGCCAAATGTTTCATTAAGGAAATAGCAAGCTTAATTCCAGCAAAACGGATTATGAAGTTTACTTAAAATCTGTACTCTAGAACTAGGGTACAGTCATCATCTTCGTGTTTTATGAGGGAAGAAAGAGTTAATTCACTCCACTTTAAATCTTTAGGCCGGAGGAGGAAGAGAAGTGACTTTCCTGGTTTTCTGTGAAAAGCTCTTCAAGCTGAGGCTTTTTCCTTTGTAACAGCAAAATCCATTTGCTTGTTAGTATTACTATCCAGGTTTCTTTCCTGGTCTTTTTATGTAGTAGGAGTGACACCTGAGCAACAAGGAGCTCTTCTAAGAATATAAATATGCTAAATCATGTTCTTTTCCTTCCTTCTTTTTGAGATTAACTTTATTTTCTAGCAAGTAGAGTCTTCCCTGGTTTTACTGAGCCTGAGCCAATTTACCTTATTATATATCTTTCTTAGTGCAGTATCATAATTATGGCACTTGTAAATATTAAAATAAATCAATTAAATTGATCAATCAAGTATTCAATGTGTGGTTTGTAGACTGCTTTCAGAGATCACATGTGATACAGCGATCAGGTAGTACAGGCAAATGTGACATTCTAATTTGCTTTACCCTGTCCTTTTCCTTTTTGTATGGCCACGAGTAAATGACTTTGCTGTAGTTAAATAACCATAGGGTGAAATGTGAGCATTCCATGGTCCATCCTGGTTCAATTCTCTCCCTGTTGCAGTCCAGGATTTTGGTTCCTTAATGGCATCTTTCACAGTAACTGGTTTTCTCCTTTGTTCTCCTCTATAGTTTTCTGAGGAAAACCTGGGCACAGCTGGAAGGGTAGTTTGATCTAAGACTATTCCATGTGGGCAGGATAGGTGTGGGCTGCTCTAAATTTTACTCCACTCACTGAGAACTGCTCTCTAAAGTTGTGCTAGCAGGCTTCTCAGCAGCTCAGGTTGCTGAGAATTTTCAGGTCATGCTATGAAGATGCTATTTTGGTAGGCTGGAACACAGACATCTCACTTGTTTGGGGCATTTGTGTTTGAAAAGCTGCCTGTGACTATTAGCCCAGGCTCTTATGAAGTCTGCAAATTCTGTACAGATAAACTGCATTGTCCATTGCAGCACTCATGCCTAAAGTAAGAGCTTTGTGTGAGACCTAGTTAGCATGAAGTCGATTTCATTTTGAGGGGGCGGAGTAAGGGGTAATTATACACACTACGGTAGAAAATACTACATGGAAGGTTCTGGATGGTATGCATAAAGGGCAGAAAGTGATTGTACTTTTTTAACAGCGACAAAATTGAGGTACTGAAGTATTTGACATGGACTGTAGGTATAATTATGTGACTATCTGACTTGAAAATTGTTTACAATAGGAAGTTATTATGTTGCAGTTTTTCATGCTTTACCTCTTAGTTGCTATCTAGGATTTGCTTACTTTTAGAGGAAAAGATTGAATTTTTATTTACAGCAAAGCAATAAAACTGATGGTCAGTTGACTTAGAATAAAATGGTAGAAGTCTGCTGTGCTGAAAATGTATTGAGCTTCATAGCTATACCGTGGCAAACTGCTAGGATGTTGAACAGTGGTTCATCATTAAAAATCCTTTAACTTGTGTCTGCAGCTCAAGGGAGATGCTGATTAAGATGTACTGTCATTTGAGTGGACAGTAGCTATGTAAGAGAAGCCAGGAACAATAAGTCCTGAGCTGGTGATGTGCTGCATCTTACTGTAACTTTTGAATAGTCTGTTTTTCTATGGAATTGGTTAATATAAAGACATGGAAAATACTAATGCAAAAGTATTATTCGGTGGTGAACTTTGTTAACTTTTAAATAGAAATAATCAACCTCTGCATGAGAAAATATTTAATGGGGAACAAATGTCTTTGATGAAAAGCAAGAGTCTGAATTTTCTGTCAGTTCTAATCGACTTAAAATAGAAGGAAATAATATAAATTAAATTCATATGATTATTGCACCAGCTTGTTCCCTTCAAGTATGTCATTTAAGTGGTTTGCTTATATTGCTCAGCAAATACTGGTAACTAATGGCCAAGATAAAGTGTGGATGTGCACAGCCCATTGTGCTAAATATTTTGGTGTGGTAAGTTTTTGATAAGGACTTTTTTTGGTGATAGTTTTCTTTTTCTGTGACACTGTTTAGGGCATTGTTGACACCATGAAGAAAAGGCATAACAATTTATTGGATCAACGGAAGATTGATTTTGACCAAGATTATGAAGAGTTTTGCAAAGAGATAAATGATCTTCATGTAGGTTTTACGATCCAAATAAGAATTTAATTTACTGATGAATCCTCATGAAACAAAAATACCTCTGAGTTACCACCAAAGAAATTATGCAAATCTCAAAGTTTATATTCTGAAATGGAAAAATTATTTTGATGTATTTCCACTTTAAAGCTTGCATTTATTATCTAACTTTCAGACCACTTTCATGGAATAGGCCAGAAAGGGCCTTGAAGGCCTCCAAGAAAAGGATTTTTCATTACTGTACTTTATTGGGAAGTTACGCTAGCAAGAATAACATGAAAATTGATGATTTCATTGAGTGAATGTGAGCAAAGCACAACCAAGTCAGATAATTAACTTTCCCATAGGTCTGAAATCAGAAATTGGTGGAAGGAAAGGGTATATGTAGAAGAAAAGAATTAAAACAAATGCTTGGCTAGCTTTGGCTGCTAAAGAGCTAAGCAAGCATTCTTTGAGGGCTCTCAGCATGGTGGAACATTTGAGGGCACAAAAGCTTTTCTTGGTTGCATGGCTACAGAGGGAATTCCGAAAGAAAGAACCATGAAAGTTGGTTGTATTTTGTTTAATTCTTGAGGGAAGGAAGAAAGGGAAAATTGATATTTATTGAGGTTAGTTTCACATAAACAAATTATGTTCTAATATTGTGCGTGATAAAACCTGTCAAACAATATTGGCATATTTGAGGTGTGTGCCTTATGTAGTTCTCTGCTGTAGAATTATTTGCTCTCCTCCAGGATCAATTAAAGATTTTCATGGACATCACTTTTGAAAATATTCTGAACACTGAAAGAGCACTGAGTATGTTGAAGAAATTTGAAAGGTACTGTGTCCTATCTAGATTGCTAGAATTCTGCCAGGTGATGGAAATAACACTGAAGGTGGTGTGAAGTGGGAGGAGCAGAGCAGGAGGCATTTCCTTAAGTACAAACAAAAAACAACTGAACCTTCTCTCATTCAGCTCTTCAGCTCTGTGAAAGGATGTCTTAGCAGTGTGGATGAATAAACCCCATATTTTTTGTATCAGAAAATGCAAAATATTAATGGACTTTGAACTTCATCTTTCAAAGTTAGCATAAATACAGGAAAACTTTATGGCTGTTAGCATATTTGCCTTAGCTTTGTACTTCAACAATGGGAATAATTTGTTACCACAGTGCAGTTAGGAGAGAGTAAAATGGTTGTATTAGGGAACAGTGAAATTTACCTTGATAAATTCACATTGTTGCAAAGCAGCTTCCATCTTTATTGCCTCAGTTTTCTTATAATACTCTGTTTAATGGAGTAGACTGCTAGTGGTGGATTGGTTTCAGTTTGCTGCACATAATTTTAGCCTAGTGTTTGAAAACAGTGACAAAACAGAAAATGCATAGGCTTATTTGGAAACTTTATTGTCTGGTCTAAATCTTGGTTGCTTGGAATCAGGTTGTGACAGCATTTGTTCAAGCTTTAGTGAAAACTGCTGCTAAAGTTATTTTCTAAAGAAGACAAGAATGACTTTACTGTATTTTCCAAAATGCATCAAAATTCTTTTAGAAGTAACGAAGGAGTTTTTTTAATGATTATTATTTTTCTAAGCAGATTAAAAATCCCGAATCTTGGGATTGATGAAAAGTATCAGAAGATACTTCAAAACTATGGTCATGACATCGAAACAGTCTGTAAGATCTACACTAGGCAGAAGCAGGACCCTCCACTGGCTCGTAATCTGCCTCCAATAGCTGGTAAAATCTTGTGGGCACGCCACCTATTCCACAGGATCCAGGAGCCCATGGAGTCTTTCCAGCAGCACCCGGCTGTTCTGCAAACGCCAGATGGCAAGCGCATAATCCGCAACTACAACAAAGTAGCAAAAGTTCTTATGAAGTTCGAGGTGATCTACTACAGGGGATGGCTTCAGCAGGTAAACCAGCTGATTTTGGTTAGGATATGTCTTTAAAAGAATGTGTTGGATTTTTGTTGTTCGTAGACTGATAACATCTAGTTCTACAGAGCAGACGAAACACTGGGTTACAGCAGTGTGAAGAAATCTCTGATTAGTAGCAGGAGTCAGGTATGCTAAGCTGCAGACTTAGGATGCATCTTAAATGCCGGATGGAATAAGAAGAGGTACTTTATAAGAAAGTGTTTCTATTAATAAACAGTGCCTGTACTGCCTGTAGCTGAATTTAGGAGCAATTGAAAGATCTTCATTGTAACTAAGAAGTTACAATGAAAAATATTTATTATGGAAATGAATAATGAAGATTCAGTGGTAGCCTTAGCTGTCGCTCTGTCTCTGCCATATTCTACTGACCGGTGCAAGAAGTTCATGTGTGGGGAGAGGGGTTTTGTCAGCTGGTTAGCTTAAGATAAAAGGAGACAGAGATTTCCTTTTGGTCTGGACAATATGGATTTGGTTTTTTGAGTGATAATCCGCGAGTATGCTGTGAGTGAATGTGCTTATAAAAAGCATCCAGTCTCAAGAGATATAGCATCCTGTAGAATTAATAGTATACTCAGTGTAAAACTGTGTTTTGAGCCTGTTGTGTGTTAACCCAGGTAGGCAATTAAGCACACGCAACTGCTCGCTTATTTCCCCCTGCTCACCCTCAGTGAGAGAGGGAAGACGAAAGGAAAAGTAAAAGCAAGAAAACTGGTGGGTTTGGATAAGAAACTGTTTAGTAAGTGAAGGAAAAGTGGAGGAAGAGAGAAAGAAAGCAAAATAAGTGTTGCAAAGAATTACTCACTACCCATGTGTAGATCAATGTCCAGCCAGTTCCAGAGCAAACGAGAAGCCATCTTTGATTTCATGTGTTCTTCACTGAGAGCTGGTACGGTATCCCTCATGTTTTATGGAGGAGGAATTGTGATGCTTCAGGAAGCCTTTGGTGTTGGTTTAATGTTTCTATCTTGGACTCAGTTTCTGTTTTGATGCCAGTACCATGCTGGATACCTGCATCGTTCCAAGTATACTGCTGATAGCTTTCACTGAATAGTGCCTGCTGCTGGTATCATGTCCTGGCCTGGGCACCTTTAGGATCTATTCCCTGTGTCAGCTATAAAGACTATGGAGGATGTATACTTCTTGTGAGGCTACCTCTGCCTCCTTTAGCTAGACAAGCTCATGACCAGACTTTTTTACACGTACCATGCCTTGACTGAGCAGTCAAGTACATTCTCTCTTCATCTTTTATAAAATGATTGTAATATACAAGGCATCTCCCCCAAACTCATGCCTTCCTTTGTGAGGTCCTAGTGATCTTCAATCTGATTCTGGTCTTCGCTAAAAAGTAAGCATCTAGTTTCTCCTATAGCTGGGTCAAATCATGCTTGGCAGCCATATAACTTGCTGAGCATGCTCCAAACTTATTAGGTGGGGAAGAAAGGGAGGTGGATCTGAACACGGTTTCAAGTTTTTGAAACGAGCATACGTGCCTTGGAAATACATGAAAAGTATATCCATTTTAACGTCAATGCACTTGTCTACCAGATAGGGCAAAAAAAATGTGACTGCTGTTCAGCAGCCTCGAGTCAAAAATTTAAGTGCAGGTGGATGTGGGCATGAATCTCGTAAGAACACAAGGGGGAGCTCTTGCTCTACTCCTGAACGAAAGGGGCGGGGAGCAGGGCAAGTGTCGTGTGGGGAATGCAAATGCGACGCAAGCAGGGAGGTAGCTCCTACTATTTTTTATTCTTCTATACAGTGAAGATAGTTAAGCTTAGTGACTTTCTGATATTTCTGAACATTTCCCCTCGCTTTTTCCTGTTCCTTATGGGATCGTTACCACCTTGTTTATATATATATATTTTTTTTAATAGCATAAGATTTAAAGCCATTATTTTCGTGCTATAGCCAATGATGTTCAACTTGGACATATTAAAATAATAAAATAGCAGCGTGAAAGCTACTATAATTCTATTTTAGTGTAAGATTTGTGCCTTTAGTGTATTACTAATTTCTATTACTGATTTCTGTTACCTTAATAATGAAAATTGCATGAAAAAACACATAAATGGGAGATGAAGGCATTGATAGTGGGAATAATGAGTCTGAAGTCCAACGAAAAGTGCAGTAAGATGTGCTGGTGAACTTTGCAGAAAAAAATTTCAGTAAGACAGCTGTGCTGAGTGACTTTGATATTAGCAGATAGGGCATGGCACCTTCACTGACAAAACTTAATTAGATGATTTCTTGAAAAATGCTGTGTAAAATTTCATGCTAATATATGATACAGCTGAAGCAAGCAAATTTTCAGTGTGTGTTCCATTAAAAAAGAAAAAAAGGACACTGACAGAAATTATTGGGTTAAGAAACTTGCTTAAAACAAAGCTCTATCTCAATATATTGTTAAACTTGTAATTTGATAAGCGAATAAAGAAAAATAAAACTATGTCAGCAAAAGGACAACTGGGAAATAGGAATAGTGGCAAAGCTTTTCATGTAGGAAACATTTTCCTACTTAAGGTATGACTTCTTCCCGGTATCAACCAAATTTTCCATGTGTGGTGGTCTTACGAATGCTTTCCCTTCTAATCACATGGAGAACAAACGGCATTCTAATATTCAAATGAGGCATTTAAACCAATAGTGTGATTAGGCTTCCCTTTTAACAATTGTAAAAAAATAATTATAATAAACATTAATTTTAGTTTTTTAAAAAATTTGCTCAGAGGTTGGATGTAATTGGGAGTTCCATTAAGACTGGAGCATAGTATATCTGATAGTGGAAAAAAAGCAAAAGGAGAGAAAACGGTAAGTTTATGCAAAAGATATCTGAAGAAGTTATCCAAGAATAGTTTAGTTCATCCAGGAGGTTGTGTGCAGCCTTATTGCAGAATGTGAAATAAGTTTTGAGGAAGTAAGAATTCAGTTTTAAGTGAATTGAAGTAAGAAAGTCTGTGTCTCAGCTTTTGACATCTGACTGTGGAATTCAGCTTACTGTATCGAAGAACAAACAGAAAAATGTCTGTCAGATAAAGAACAGTTAATTTGATTGTTGAGCATTTGGGTACATGCAGATTGTGTTAATAAAGTTTAGGGTTTGCTTCATACCATATCAATATTTATTGTCAGCAATGCCTACTTTTATTATCTGCCAAAATGATATTTATATCCAAAACAAAGTATTTTATTGCACTGCCTGTCTGATCAGGAATGATTACTTTGTTTCCTGCAGATTGAATTAACTAAACGGGGACTTCAAGCATCTCTCTTGGTAAAAGCTCCAGAAACGGGAGAATTATTAGTGAATTTTGACCCTGAAATATTATCTTTAATCAGAGAAACAGATTGCATGGCTCACATGTGCCTCGAAATCCCAGAATCTGCAAGTGTTATTCAACAGAAGAGAGACTGGTATAAGAAGATTGTCAGCAATTTGCATGTGGGTTTTTTTTAGTTTTTATGTATGTGTAGTGTACTTTAGAATGTCTAGTTTCTATACATATGGAAGAGAAAAAATGAAGATCAACTATTATGCATTAAGAAAACATTGGTAAATCTATTTTTTATCTTTACAACTGTCTTGAGGCGCTTTTAAAAAGAATTTCTTAGATTTGTATTTTCTGTGAAGTCTCTTCAAAGATGCACGGATTTAGGGAAGCTCTGCAGAGGCTGGGAAAGAGATGAGGATGGGGACGAAAGGAGGCTTACAAGATGCCTTGCTCTGTTGCCTGCTTTCTAGGTGATAAGTAATTTATCTGTCATCCAATAATGGAGTCAACACTGCATACACTTTGTTTTGAGAGGATAGCTGGGAGGGAGGAATTGGATGGTATGTCTTTAAAAAGCGTAAAACATCCAGGAAGCAGCAGCATAGTTCCTGCACCAGTTTTTTACACTGATGTCTGTGGAATAGTTTAAAAAAGAGAAGCTAAAACTTCCCTTTCTGTCATCTTTTAAATCCTTTGGATCATTGTGTCTGCCTATGAACAGACAAGGTTCTTGATGACTCAGGATGAGTATTCAAAGAAAAAGTGTCCAGAAAACTATAGCTTCAAAGGGCTATGCGATTCTGAAATGAGGGGGGAAAAAATAAAAATTGTATTAAGTCATAAGGTTATTGCAAGGATTGGTTTTTTTTGCAAAACGTGAAGCTAGATCAACAGGTTAAAGATACATTAGAAACCAAATACCATACTAAAGTTATGTTAAGGCTGGTCTAACAAAACTGCTGAAAAGTTCACTTAAACACATATTTTTCCTTGGGCTTTTTGTCTCCTGGAATATCGTTTAGAGACTGAAATTTCCGAATCTCTCCATGTCATGGTTTAACCCTGGTAGGCAGCTAAGCATCACACAGAAGCTCCCTTACTTCACCCAGTGGGAGGGGGGAGAGAATCTGAAGGTTAAAACAGAAAATGCAGGTTGAGATAAAAACAACTTAATGGGAAAGCAAAAACTGCATGTGAAAGCAAAGCAAAATAGGGAATTAATTTACCAATTCACATCAGCAGGCTGGTGTTTAACCATCTCCAGGAAAGTAAGGCTGTATCATGGTTACTTGTGAAGACAAATGCCATAGCTCTGAATGTCCCCCTTCTTCTTCCCCCAGCTTTTACTTTTAAGCATGATGCCATAAATATGGGATATCCCTTTAGTCAGTCAGGAGTAACTGTCCTGGCTGTTTCCTCCCAGCTGCTTTTGTGTCTCCAGCCTAATTGCTGGCAGGGCTGTATGAGAAACAGAAAAGGCCTCGATGCTGTATTGCATTGCTCAGCAACAGCCCAAATATTGGTGTGTTACCAACACTGTTTTGGTCATAAATCCAAAACATGGCACCATGTAGGCCAGTATGAAAGAAATTAACTCTATCCCAACCAAAACCTGTGCAATCTACAAAGATGATTTTCCATGTGAAGTAGTACTTGCATTACTATAAAGAGCAACAAATAGTGAATTTCTATCAAAAATAATGAAAACATTTCCCAAACTATTAATTATAATTTGTTAAGAATTTCATTGATGTACATCCAGAGGAATTTTCTTAAGTTATGATAAATATGTATATGTGAAGAGGTTCAAATCAGTGTATATTAACTAATGCTTTAATTCTCTGTTCATCGCAGATGATGCTTGCAGAGTATAAAAGGATTAAACTGAAAATAAAACACCCTATTGAACAACTGATGGCTCCTCAGTTAACAAATGTAGATGATGCTATCCAGCCAGGTCTAATGTTACTGACCTGGACATCCTTAAATATTGAGAAATATATTAATAAGGTTTTCTATAAGCTAGGTAAGTTGCTTGCTTCCTTCCGTTAACTTCTGCTTGTTTGCTTCTATACAAATGCAAGCTATATTATTGAGCATACTACCCTTTATATGATTTTTACTTAATTGACTTATACATGAAAGACATCAGAATTTTCACCTGTCCTGTGCTTCATTAACCTCTGCTTTGTAACAACACCTTCTTTTTGTCTCACACATTTGTCAAATTTTTGCTAATATGAATGGAATGGCAGTTAGGATTAAGCCAAGCATAAAATAGTGTGCAAAGGTCCTGTGTATTCTGAATTCAAAGAATGAGAGCTGCTTTCTAAAAGAGCTTGTAGGTTTCAGACTTTTCCTATTCTTGCCTTTTGTTTCTATAACATATAGTTATAGGAAGTTCTGTAAGTTCTCAGGGAGTAATATCTCGACTGAGTTGGCACTGCCACTGCTCAGTAGCTTTTCATATTAACCTTTTTTTTAACATCAGTCTCTTTAAAACAAATGCATGCACATCTTGGGCAACAGTTTTAGAAAATAGATGAGCTTGTAGTCTTTTCAAAAGATTATCACAGTATTGCACTGAAGTGTGCATTGTTCCTGAAGATACCAAGTTCCTTTTGCTTCAGTTTAATTACTACATCAAAAAGATTTTGTTTTTTGAAATATAAGTTCTTACAGTAGGAATTTTCTTTATTTGAAACGGCAAATCAAAATGCATTTTGGATGCTAACCTGACATTACATTTAATTTTGAATAATACAAGTAGTTTGAGTCTGGAACAGGGACCTTGCTGCTATTCCAATTTCAGCATTGAAAGCAAATTGCTATTAAACTGGGAAAATATTAGTGATTGTTTTCTGTTAACTATTATTTGGCCTCTAACATTTTTTTGAAGGATAGATGATTTATCAAAAGGTTTTGTTGCTGGTAGGTTCTCCAAGTGGTAACTAGTTCAAGCTATCGGAGAAGTATTCCTGAACATTAATTTTAAGCTGAATTTTAATGTCTTTGTGTTTGAAATGGATATACTTTAAGCTCGTCTTAATATGTATTTATAATATTTTGCCTTTTATCTTTTAGGATATGGATAGCATATGCTAGATGAGGATATGTTATGCAAAAGACTAATTACAATTTCAGTGGTCAACCTTGCCATAAAAGTTCAGATGTTTGAAGTAAGCTGGTTAAGGTGCAGAATTAATATAAAATTGAATATGACATTTTGTTAGTAAAAATTTAAGCAGAACTCTGCAATGACTGTTGTTTCAAGCTTTGAAGCTTGTCTTGCATTTTCTTTTTGCTTCAAAAGCCGGGATGGAGTTATTGCTTGATCGAGTGAATGACTTGGTTGAATTTCGTATTGATGCTGTCCTACAAGAAATGAGTATGGTGCCACTCTGTAAGTTGCCAGAAGATGAGCCGCTGAGCTGTGAAGAATTTCTCCAACAGACTAAGGTTATTAGATAAAAGCTTCATAAAAAAGAGTTCAATGGCTTTGAATTAAGGTATTTTTCTTTTTTTATGAGATAAAACCAGTGCAGAATTAATGAAACACGCGTGGGAGACCGAAGGAAATCCCCACTTACTTGGCTGGAACCTTAAAAAGGAACATAAATAGCAAAGGCAAAGAGGTCTGAGCTAAGATGTTCTTTTCTGAGCTTATTAATGTCAAGCCAACTACTGTATTATATTTCTTTTATGCTTCGATATCTCTCAAATGTTTTTACTCTGTGATAGTATCTTTTTTGTCACTATTGCTTTTTAGTGCCTTTAACTAATAGAATTGCCCATCTCATGCCTGTTAATAGCTCCATAACAAGTGCACTTCGTTGCCTGGGAGTGTAATTACTATGGAAATGATTGTGTACTGAATATCTTTGTTAATCTCAAGCCCCAGAATATACTCCGAAGTACCGGGGTGAAGTTTTTATTTTTGTTGGTCCTGCTGCTGCTTTCTTGATAGAGCTGGTGCTAAAACACATGTTCACTAAAGTAAAAATATGTGGGGGAGCACAAAAACCTCAGCACTGTGTGGTAATTGATACTGCAGAAATTACACCACTACCACAGCCAATCAGTTTGAGTTAGCAGAGTAAGTGGTATACTGGGGTTACCCAGTTATGGGTACAATGGAAATAGTAACAGCATTTGTAAGCTTATTGTAGTTTTTAATGAGAAAGGACTAGAAATAAGTTCTATTAAATTTCTAAAGAAATTGCTGCAACAAAAACAGTTGTATCATGGAAAAAAAACCCAGTGTACCTTGCTTAGTAGCTGCTGTGATATTGCAAATCAGATCTGGCTTCTCTTTCAACTAGGCTGAATCAGGAATATCAAAGATCGTGTCTTAAAATTTGGAAATGACCGAGTGTTGCTAATGGCTGAAATTTTACAATTATTGATTTTTAATTAAATGGAGGTAGCCAGGTTTGACTAAGCTAAAAAAATAGGAGTTGACAAAGAAGAAAAAAATTAAAAGGCCATTATAGTTAAAAACTATAGTTAAAGCACTTCGTCAATTTTACCGTATTAAAGAAAAAACTGCACAATACTTTATTTCTGAACTTTATTAAATCTCATCTTTTGATCCCTTCTCCCTCCAGTTGTTATCTTTATGATTAGAATAAATAAGAAAATTATCTTTTGATAGATTTTTATCTCCTATCTGGCTATCAATGGGAAATATGATTGGCTAATACTCTTTATGACACAGCCAAGTACTATAAAATGACAATGCTTAAAAGAAAGGTTACATCTTCCTTGTCTACATTAGAAAGTTAAAAAAAAAAAA
Organism: Falco naumanni; assembly: GCF_017639655.2. NCBI lineage: Eukaryota > Metazoa > Chordata > Aves > Falconiformes > Falconidae > Falco > Falco naumanni. The sequence goes on along the minus strand of NC_054056.1, from coordinate 109,767,023 downwards.
ACAACTAAGTGCTTTTGGGAGCCCTTAAATGGAACTAGGCTTTATAAACATTGATTCATTATGTTAACTATGGATGAGTCATGTGATTTAGGAAACATGCTGCAGCGATTTTGAAAGACATTTATGTCACCTTGTTTGGCACAACAAAGAATCCAACACTAAATAGTTTGGAACAAACCAATTTTAAAATCATCTTGTGTATTAATCTTGTTTTTCACAAATCTGAGGCCTTGACATTTCTGTTAACAAAGGCTGCTATGACAGTGAAACAGACATGAGAACTGGGAAAATAAAAACATATTGTTTGTTTTGTTGTGATAACAGGAACTCTGTATAAAAGGTTCTCGGACTTTACATTTAAAAAGCTCACTGGTGGAAGATGCTGCTAATGAGTTGATTAACATGCTACTTGACACGGAGGTACAGGTCAGTAAAGAAGATGGGAAATCGGTTGTACCCACTGGTGAAATAAGAAAAAATACAGGTAAGAAGATTATATTGTAGCTCTGTGCTTATGGGTTGTTTTTTGTTTGTTTTTTTTTTTTTTTGTATGCTGATAGTATATGTTGGGGGATATTGTAGTTTAGTTTACTGAAGTATCGATCAGTATCTAATGTTTGAAGACTTTCGTTTGACTTTGCTTGGATAATAGATCATCTAACAATCATCATCTGCAAAATAGGTCAATATTATCAGTGTAACTTGCATGTTAAAATGTTAATGCCATAGAAGCAGCTACTTACAGGCCTTGGTTAATTGCTGGACTTCCTAGAGAAAGAATATAAGAAATAATATCTAAATTTTGGTGATAATCATTGTAATATGTACTGAAAAGAGAAGGTGGATAGGAGTAAAAGGACTGTTACATTGAGGTACAGATTACGAATGGGTATAATCTGCACTTCTGTAAAAAATTATTTTAGACACTTACTGAGGTGTTGCTTTATTATTTTCAAGTCCTTTAAGTCGATTTAACTAACTAGACTTATGATATTTTAGCAATAGAAGAGGAAAAGACATCAAAAAGCTTGACTTCCTCTCGCAATTCCAGTGAGGTATGGGGTGGGCTGCCTCCTCCAGTGAAGAGGAAGAGAATGGATTTAGAAATGTTAGAGGAAGAAGCCAATGAACTGCTTTCCTACTTCAATCATTGCAATGTTGATGCCCTTTTGAAAGTCACTCGAAACACTCTGGAGACCATTCGCAAGCGCATCCATGCATCTTCCATGACCAACTTCTTAGGTGCCTATATTGCAGTACTTAGCTTTCTTAGCCTATAGGAAGAAACATGTAAATGTAATATCCCAGAACTGTGTAAAAAAGAGCCATGTATGTAAAAGATGGGAAAAGAAAAGGAGTTTGAATAAGCTTTTACATCACAATTGATAACACAGTATATTTCCAAAGGAATAGTTTTTCCTGTGACAGTAGGCATGTGTCGTTGGGGTGCTCGCTCTTTTAGGACTGACTGTACTGTTCTGAAGCTGGATATTATATTTGGAGTTGGACTTGATAAGTGATTACCTGTTCGACCTTGGCTTTTGCATAAAACTGTATGAAAAAAACGGTAGAGAAAGAGGTATATTCTCTTTCTCTTACTAATTGCCTTCATATCTTTCTTATGCATCATATACAACAGTGATGGTACACTCTTTCAAAGTATTTGAAACAAATACTTTGTTTCAAAGTATTTTCTTGTTCCATACTTTTAAGAAACAAAACCAAAGGCATTTATGTTTGGTCTGTATAGCATATAAGGCATACAATAGCATGAGATTCTAAGGAGTTTTTGTGCCCAACTTAATATGCTGACAGGGAGTACTAGCCAGACAGTAAAATTTTCTGGTAAACGGAGTTTACTTGCACAGAACAAATTGAAGAGGAGCTTCATGGAGAGAAATAACATGGCACTTAGTTTTCACTTGTGCTGCTACAGACTTTAACAATACATCTTGTAAATTACTCATGAATCTTTTTTCCTTGAGAGTGACACTCAATACTCATCACTAGGATGTAGATATTGGTTTATATCACTGCAATGCCTAGTTTGACATCTTGAAAAAAATGCGAACAACTTTTTTTTTTTTTTTTTTTTGTCTTTCATTTAGAAAATCCCAATGCTTCTAAGCAGAAAAAAAGTGCTTATCCTATATTTAGGACTAGTATTAACCTATCTATCCCTAATATCGTCATGACACCCTCTTTGGATGAGGTACAGCAGACGCTTAATAAAGCTGTAGATTGTATTGTGAAAGTAATGAAAGGAGTTGGACAGTGGAGTAAGGAGAGACTATCCAAGGTTTGTGTCTTTAACGCCTTACTTAATGTTTCAAAACTACTGCAAATAGAGAATGAAATTCTATTTCTTCCCCAGAAGAAAATGCTAGAGAGAAAAGTGGCTGTGTTGCATTGTGAGAGCAGAGACAGCGATTCTGATGATGGAATGAAAGAGACTGGAAAGAAAAACATGCATGGTAATGATAAATTCTGACATCATTGAATGGGAAATGTGATTTATGCAGAATGTGTTACAGGATATTAGATACAAAATGCATCAAAAATGGTAGAAAGAAGACTTCATAGATTTTGAACTACTTCAGAGAAGAAATGGGATATAATAACAATGTCACTGCTTCTCTTTGTTGTTAGAAATGAGGCTTGCCTGAAGATACTTTTCCTTGTGTGGATTTGAGTAAGGGGATTTTATGTGCTTCTCAGAGAGCTGTACTGCTTTGGGTTCTGCAGCATGTGAAAAGCTGTTAGGGGCCAGCTTGGACAGCATAGTAGAAATTGTGAATGAGTTTGGAAGACAATTATAGTCACTATCACCACACAAAAGATCTTTCATGATTTGCCCGTGTGGTTTGTAACTTGGCATGTTCAAGTGGCGTCTTAAAACTTGTGCTGAAGTTCCTTTAAGAAGGGTGAGTTGAACTTAAAACCTGGTATTGAATAGAAATGTCTATATAATTTGCAGTATTGGTAGAGAAAGGATTGTGTAGATGACTGAATAGAGTAAAATTTCTAAAAGGATTTTGACTTAATCTGTTTTGTGATCAGACATGGAATTACATTATTGAAAACATTAATTCAAGGAAATTTAAGATGGTATCTTTGGGTTTTTCTTGTCTGAAATGGTGTAGAGTGAAGCCAAATTAGTTGTACTACTTTGTACTTCAGGTACTTAAAAAATACATTGAGTCTTTTTAGGTTAGCTCCCTCTTATACACCTAAAAAGTAGGAAAGTAATACTTGAATTGGTTAAGAAATGAAATTGTTCTTTCAAAACTAAGAATTTCTCTTGTACAACATGAAATAAGCAATGATGGTAAGTTCAATCTTATGGGTATTTTGCTAACTAATGGACCTTCATTTTATCTTTCTTTCCTTTTGAGGACTGGCTATGAACATCTTGGATTTAACATTAATTTGTATTTCAAATTGTCATTTGTGGTGAAATATTTCATATTTCAGAAAATAAAAATATTTATGGATTTGGTCAGTGCTGGCATATCAGTAAATCACTTAGGTGAAGTATATAGAATAAACCTTGGGGAGGGGTGAGAGAAAAGGAAATTATTTTTTTTTGAACAATTGCAGTGGAACTTATTCTGAAATTGACAGAGCATCTAGATTAAGCAAGTTTCCTAAAATGGGGAGATTTATGAATTTGTGGCAATTATATTGTCCACCTAGACTTCTAGTTGTCTTTTTCATTAATTAGTACTCTTAACTTGAAAATGCATTATTGAAAAACAGGTCATTAGTTTTTGGCTATAGGAATTTGCTTGGCCTAAACAATATCTGTCCTAAAATTGCTTTTGTATTTTGAATCTGCTTTTATAGATAGTGTGTCAGATGCAACATCAGTCAGTTTGTCTGATCCAATGCAAAGCCAGAGCTACTTCAAGAGCGTTTCAGAGAACAAAGACATTATTAAATTAGTATCTTTACTCAGCACTGCTATTAATTCTACAAAAAGGGTAAGACAATTGAGATGTTAATTTAATATCACTATCCAAAGGATATTAATGTATTACTTTTAGTGTCCTTGGGCAATAAGGGTAGGTATTTAAAGCAGTGATTAAATATAAGAATGAAAAAGTGTAGGATGGGGGATGGAAAACGTGGCTGCAAATTTGCAAATACACTTTGAAAGTGTAACATGGGTTAAGCATACTCTGTTCAAAAATATATGAGGTTTTGAATCTTACATAAACTAAAACTTAAGTCTGATTAAAATTGTACCTCCAATTGGTAAAACATCATACAAAATTCTAGGTACAGTTGAGTTGTGTGTATTTGATATAGAACTGCCAATAGTTGTACAAGTATGTTAAATACATTTTTATTCACATAGAAATTATAATGAAACCAGCATGCCTTCTGGCCCGTTATAAAGAGTTTATGAATGTTTTTGCAAGAAAACTTGTGACAGTCAGTTGACATTTGTTAAAGTGCTGCATACGTTTTGCTCCTGGAGGTTAGGCAGTAGCTTAAGGGATATGCATCATTTCTTTGCTCTTTTCTTATTCTCTGCACTCTCTAGTAAACTGTAGGTATTGGACTGATATTTCTTTGGGGAACTCTGCATCAGTTCCTCCTGGGTTCAGTCCAGCCTTACAGTGGGGCCTGGCCAGGTGGAAATTTTTTCTAAAAGCCTTGTAACTTAAAGCATAACTAGCCAAATGACATACAGGCTTGTGCTGAAAACTGAAAACTAAGGTGCAGTTGATAATGGTGGATAGTTATCTTGGTATTTTGATACTTGGTATTTTGTAATTGGAAACTTTGTCATTTAGCCAGGTTTGAATGCCTGCAAGTGCTATGTTCATGCTGTGGATTATCTTTTGTAGCAGTCACTTCTCATTTACTTGTTTAATTAGCTGAAATGATGATGTTTTAACTTTGTCTAATATTTTCCTGAACTTCTGAGAACCAGAAAAATAATTCTGTGTCATACCTTAACTGATATTCAAATCAAAGATGCCTAATTGAGTGTAGAATTTAATGTTAACAACACTGGTGTCATACATGCGAAAAAAAGAATCATAAGTTCATTGTTTGAGAACAAAGTGAGTTACTGCTGTTCTTGTTATGTTGGGCCTTGGAGCTCAGGTTTCAGTTGCTAGTCCAATAAATGGTAGGGAAGGACAAGTGTTCTGTATCCTAGTCTTAAAGGAGTATTTTACTTCCCACTGATTCCTAGGATTGTATTGACTGAAGAATCATTTCATTGGAAAATACCATAACTGATTTGACAAATTGAATGCGACCAACATACAGCTCCTGGCAAAGCTTGTGATCGCTAATGGAACTTGCTTTAGCATAAATTTACCAGAAGCCTTCTGTTTAGTGAGGTGATGCAATGTGCTACACTATGGAGTTCTTAATGTATTCTAACAAGCAGATGCTAAGTAATTATATGCATGCTATACATATAATGCTGAGAATCTTTCTTTGAACTTCTAATTTTTTCAGGAAATTCTTGCAGCTTTGGCGAGTTTTAGTTGTTACCACCATATATGGCAGAGGGACAAGGAGGAAACTATTGACAAATTAATGACGGGAAACCTATTACTCTCTGAATTTGAATCTGAAATTCTGCATTTCCAACACTTGGAGCTGAAAATCAGTTCTGAGCCTGAATATATCTCCGTGGGAGCCATTGCACTGTACACTGGTAGAGTTAAGCTTTCCACCTCTCCCTAGAGACATATACCTTCTGCCTCCTGCTGCTTAGTTTTAGATGGCTCAACTACGTTAAAGATGGAAAGGAGAAGGAGAGAGGATGGCTGTCTGCTGTTTTGGCTGTAAATGCATGCAAACAAAACACGAATGTGAGGGTATCTGTGAGGCTGAGCTGGAGTTTCTTCTCCCACCTGCTTATACTTCTGCTTACTTATGGGGTGGATGGTAGATGTTTGCCTATCCTTCTGTCACTGACCCCCATAGATACATGTTTTATGGGAGCAAGATGAAAACATTTATGTTGCTTTTCTCCTTGTCTGGCTACATGTAATGACATGGCTGAAAAGCTTTCTAGTTAATATACTTAAGAGAAACATGCATGATGTTGGTGATTCACTTTTTTGCCATGAAAGCCAAGCCTCCCTCAAATGTTTACTTTTTTGAAGCTCAGATTCCACACCATCTAACTACATTATAAACATTTTATGCCAGTATAACAGAAAGGACAGTTGGGAACTGTGGTAGACTATAAGAAAAGCATAAAATCGATTTTGTAGTGGTTGTCAAATCTGAGGAAGCAAAATGTTTTCTTTCTTAAGAAATAATGTCAACCATATCTTTCATTATATCATAAGGCACAGAACTAGAGAAACAAGTTGACTGTTGAAACTCATTGGAGGTGAGGTAGTTCTGATGAACCTGAAAGACGTGTGAGAACTAAGCATGGGAAGAGGCACTGTGTAAAAAGGGAGACACACAAGTGAAATCTGAGCAGGGAATGAATAGGTAGCAGGGCTGAAATTTTATCCAGCTAAAATTTTATGTACTGCTTGTGTTGGTATTGATTTTTGACTCTCTGTTGACAACTGTGAGGGAGAAAGTTGAATTTAATGGCAGAGCTTTAGAGAAATGGAGTGGATCGTTGCAAAACTGGGCAGCGACTCAGCGAGAACTTCAATTTTCTCTCTAAATGTTTGTCATTTGGTTCCACTGATACTACAGGTAAAATTTAAAAAATTAAATGGGTGATGGGCCATTTGGTTTCATTAAATGTCAGATCAATGTTTCTATTTCTTCAGCTTCCATAATCAGACTCTTACTTTTTTCACCCGTATTATTTTTTGAAATACTGATTCTTAAAAATTTTACTCAAATGAGAATATTAAGCAACTTTTAGCAATGTATAGGACAGAAATCTGTGTGATGATATACAAACAAGATGACAACTGTGGAGTCCAGCCTCATCGTTCCAGTAGGAAATGTTTCCAGAAGGAAAGATGACATATTGGGAGGAGGAGAAAAAGAGTCCTGAATTGCAAGAAATCCTATAAACTACTCAAATATGTCAATGTGATTTCACCTTCCCTGTAGATGGATGGTTAGACTGAAAAAAACAGAACTGGGAGTGAAGAGAACAGAGAGTGCAAAAAGATTAAAAGCACATCTTAAAAAATATCTACACTATCTAAATATTTATTCATTGTTCAATGTTTTAGCTGATCTGAAGCTAGCACTGAGGGCAGAAACCAAAGTGTGGATGACTTTGTTGGGGTGTCATTGTAATAAGAAGTACCAAACAGAGATGGAAGCAATTTTCACTTTTATAGAGGAAACTGGCAAGAAGTTAAATCGCCACATCAAGGATCTGGATGATATAAGAATAGCCATGTCAGCTTTAAAAGAGATCAGAGAACTACAGATCTCCATAGACTCTCAAGTTGGGCCCATTGAGGTAATTAACAGGAGTGTTGTATGTGTGGGTAACTGCTTCAACAGAACCATTATTTTCTGGGTTAAAGCTTAACAGTGCACTTTGGAAAGGTATGATTTAATATGTGTTTAGTGGGTGGCAGACCTGTTGTGTTCCTGCAAACTTTTTTTGTACAGAACTCTGATTTGGACAAATGTAAACTTGTTGGTGGGAGGCGTTTTAGTGAATAGTGCAAAAAATACTGCTATTTAATGCAAGAAAGCTACTGGTACTTTGTAGGAGTCATCTGTGTATAAAAAGCATTGATTTTCCTCCTTTTTTTTTTTTTTCTTCTTTTTTTTTTTTTTTTTTTTCTAAGTTTAGCCTTCGGAAGTCAGGAAAAAGCTAATGCTACTCAGATTATATGACAATGTGTGAGAGTGATTGCTTTATCAGCTATATCATAGGGAGAAATCAACAATTGACTACCTTTAAAGAAGTTCACTTAGTAGAATACATTTATTGAACATCTGACAATGTAGGGGCTTCTGGTCAAATGGCAGAATTAAAACCAAATAGTAACTGTTTCTCTGCATTCCTGATCACAGTATGGATTTAAGAATGCTATAGTTTGAAAAAATGCACCATTGGCTGGATGTTCAGTAGGATTTTTTTTCCTAAGAAATGTTCATGATTCCTGATTGCCCACAATTTTATTGTCAGGCTTCAGTTCTTACTGTTTTAAATTAAAGTAACTTAACATAAAATGCTTATCTACCAAATATTGACAGCTCTTAATGTTCTGTTTTGGAGATGCAAAACCTGTGTTTGTTGTCAGACAAATGTCTTGCACCTGTGTTTTCTGATTCTGTTTTCTCTGAGCTGAGGTAAATTATGGAATGTAGTATGTACTCGTATGCGGAAATAATGGAAATGACTGTGAGGCCCTTCTGTATTTTGCAGGATACAGCTAAGAAAGAATGTATCTCTTAGCCTGAGAGGCTGTGAGGGTGTCCCTAGTTGTGTGAAGGAGCAAAAGTAGTACAAGTAGTTTATGGTGAAAAGCAAAGTATATCTACTTTAACTGGAAACTGTTTTTTTTAGAGAGATAAATTGCACTAGGGCAAATAATCTGTCAGATAAGAAAACTAACTGGTTTTCATTTTGATGTTTCTTCCAGTTTGGTGTTGGTTTGCCAGATTGTGATAATTGCTATGCAAAAAGTACAGATTTTCTAACAAATCATTCTCTGTTCTTAAAAACTTAAAATTTTAACATACCTATATGTGTAAAATTCACTTACAGTTTTGTGTATCTCGATCCAAACTTCTGACAGGAATCCTATGCTATGTTAAATAAGTATGATTTACTTGTGGCCAAAGAAGAGACAGAGAAGGTGGACACTTTGCACTACACTTGGGAAAAACTGCTAGTCCGTGCAAATGAAGTGCAGAATGAGCTGGTAGCTTTGCAGCCAAACTTCAAAAGAGAGCTTATTAGCACTGTGAAGACTTTTACTGAAGACTGTGCACAATTCTATTCAGATTATGATCAGGCAAGTATCTGTGGTGTATTTTATTATAGGAGGTTTTGAGGAGCAGTGGGAGCATCGAAAGATTGTGGAGGTGCCTAATTAACGGGATGTGCTTCAACTGTCTGAAGAATATGTTTATTCTTGTTAATGTGATATTTGAGTTTCAGTGCAGGGCAGGCTATGTTTTGTATGTGACTGAAGTATGTAATGATGGTAATCAGCTTTTAAAGATAAGACTTGAGACATTTAGGGTTTATGATAAGCAGCTAGTTAGCATGAGCAAATGTGAAGATTGCGATTAATAAGAAATTATGTTACAATGTAAGAAATGTTTTATGATGTTGGACAGAAGTACAAATGACTTAAACTCTTATATTCTTTCTCAGTAAAATGTAAATGAGTCAAGCTGAACCAGTCTTGTGTCATCTTCTAAGTAATGCTGATTTTTACTTGATAAAGAAGCTATAATTGCCTAGCTTTTACATTATTATGAAAACTTCTGTATTAAAAAGACAATTAATTGCCGCCTTTGTTTGCTTTTTTTAAAAAATTCAAAGAAAGTGCTTCTAGTAGGTAACTGTTCTTTTCATTCAGTTATCTGATACAGGGATGGAATTATGCAGCTGCAAAAATGTTATGAGTGTAACATTTAGAAAATGCTGATTAGAAATAAGTTGTGGCTATTTTCACCCTCTAAATTCAGATTTTTTTTATTTATTTTATTTTAAATTTTTAGAATGGGCCAATGGTGGTTGGTTTAGAGCCTCAGGAAGCCAGTGACAGGCTTGCTATGTTTCAGGTACTGTTAATTCTAAGACATTGCTTAATACTTACTGCACTAGTAAACTAACACCTGAAGGCTCTGAGAACGAATCAGAGTAGCTGAACTAATTTTCATTGATACATAGGGTTGATGATTGGGTAAAGTTTGTTTTAACTTAATGAAAGCTAAGTTAATATTTTTTTCTGTGTGTTTGCAAGGAATGCTGGTTAGTAAGATGTTTTAGAACCTAAGAGAAAGGCTGCATAGATAATGAGAAATAATTACTAGATTCAAGTATCCTGATGAGGACCTGCTCTCAAGTTTAGTGTATTTGGCTATAGGCTGCTCTTGTGCTCATTATTGGGTCTTTTTCTCACAAATACAATTCTGCCCTATCTTCTTCCCCTCTCCTTCCCTCCCTTTTTAAAAGAAATAGTATTAAAGGTTTCCTGTTATTTCTTGTTTTTCCTGTTTAAATGTTTCTTTGTACCATAATTAATTTCTCTTCCTGTAATAATGACTTCTAATGGTTTTCCTTTTCCCACAATGCTATTCTTTTGTCTTCCTACTGTTCCCTCGGTTATATTGCAATTGACAATTAAATTTTGTTTTTCTTTGCTGCTTAAACAGTAGTAAATCTTACTTCAACCCTTCAATAAAAGAATTGTACAGCATACTTGGAGAGGTGGAATTTGCTGCATCCACCTTTCTTATCTTTGCATGTCATGCTCCACCTCGTTCACATGCAAGCTTAGCATCTATTGTTCTATCACTGTGCCACATGGAGTAAATAACCCCTCTGTCAACTTTTAAAGATCTGTCTCCAAGCTAACTAGAAGTTACATTTCTCATGAAGATTGTTGACAAAAATGTGGACGGTGCCAGTTGGTACTATGTCCTCTATATCTTTCTAGTATTTACTAGATTTTAATCACAAATGTAGCTCTAAACATAATGTCAGATCTTGAATATTTAGTTATTTAACTCTATTTATTTAATCTTTTTCTTTCTTAGAATCGGTTCGATAATCTTTTTCGGAAATATATTACTTATACTGGTGGGGAAGCTCTTTTTGGTTTGCCTGTTACTCGGTATCCTCAACTGCTTGAAATAAAGAAGCAACTGAACCTGTTACAGAAACTCTATAATCTATATAATAATGTCATTGACACAGTCAGTGGCTACTATGATATTCTTTGGTCAGAATTAGACACTGGAAAAATTAACAGTGAACTTCTGGAGTTTCAGAACAGGTGAGAAACTGCTGCTGTGGTAAAGATGCCTAAAATATTTTTGTTACTTCTTAAATGTGATTATAATCGATTAACATCAGTATTCATATATGAGCATGTATTTGTTCATTGAACCATGAAAAATGTGAATTTTAATTGAAAAATATGTCCATTACCAACTTCATAAAATAAAGCAGCCAGGTTAGATTCTAAATGTTGAGGATTATTGTTCCTTAGAGAGCTTCTTGGTTAATATCTTTTGGTCAAATTGGAATGTAAGTTAAAACGGCTATTTGTTTTGTTCATGAAGGGAGATTTCACTTTGTTGTTGTTATTCATGAGAGTCAGATTCACTAGATGTCTAAGGCAAGTTAGTGAATTGCTGAATAGTTTTGCTAACAAAATGGGATATATTGCATCCATAGAAGCTGAACTTTTCAACAAACCAGGAATCAAATTATTTAAAGAGTTAAACCTGCATGTTCCAAGGAGAGGGTTTTATCTAGAGCACAGAGCAGTGCTTATTATGAACCTTGCCAAAGGATGAAACCAAGATGTAAAGTGCTTCAATTGTTTTTAAAGATCACTTGGACAAAGTGTATTAGAATTATGCAGCTACACTCCTCAAGGGGAGCCTGTAGGTGCTTGCCCAGCTATCAGTCAATGAAATAGACTGGAAACAGATTTTCTGACATGCAGAATCACATACAGAAGTGTCAAAATATAAGGAACCTGAATTCGGAAGGTATGTTAAAACTATATACTGTGGTTAAATTATGCATAAAAAATTAAATGGATAACGGAAAGAATATTTGCAACTTTTTGAAAATTCTTGCGTTATTTCTGCTTAGATGCTGTAAGCTTCCTCGTGGTGTAAAGGAATGGCAGGCCTTTTTTGACCTGAAGAAGACCATTGAGGACTTCAGTGAATGTTGCCCATTGCTTGAACGTATGTCAAGTAAAGCAATGATGCCTCGGCATTGGAAGCAGATTACAGATCTCACTGAACACAACTTTGATGTGGAAAGTGAAACATTCAAACTGAGGAATATAATGGAAGCTCCGCTATTAAGATATAAAGAGGAAATAGAGGTATTGTGAAGGAAGAGAAAAGGATGCATGAAACAAAACAATCTGCTCAAATAGTGTAGGAGTAACTAGTAAGAAGGAAAACAATATTTCTAAAGAAAGAACAGAGAAATAGACTATCACTTCAGCTTTCTGTAGGAAATAATGACACAAATATCATGGTGTCAGCTCCTCTTTTTATATCATGTAACTTGGCCCAGGAATTAATTTGCGAGGGTACCTTGCTTTGCAACATTAACGATATGAAAAGTAATCACTGTATTATTCTTTTATTTCCCCAAAAGCTGACCATATTGTGATGTGGTATACAGATTATTAGCTATGTTGTTTGCATGTCTGTAGGTCTTTCCACTTGATATATAGTTGTTCATCGTCCTTATTAGCATTAAGGAAATACGAATTAGATTTGTATACCAGAGACTTGAACTATTCATAGCTTGCTTCGACATCCTATTTATTTAAAAGGATATCTGCATAAGTGCTGTGAAGGAGAGAGACATTGAGCTGAAGCTAAAACAAGTTATAGCTGAATGGGACAACAAAACATTTGTCTTTGCAAACTTCAAAACACGTGGGGAACTTCTTTTAAGAGGTGACAGCACATCAGAAACAATTGCTACCATGGAGGACAGCTTGATGATTCTTGGCTCTCTCATGAGTAACAGGTATCAGGAAAAGGGGGGTGGGTGGGCAGGGGGAGATAAAAATATCAGCAAGAGGCTTTGTTTTATTGAACTTATCTATCTTTCACAGAGGAGAAGGGAAATAAACATCCATCTAGATAAAAACTAAGAGCTTGCTTGCCCTTGAACTGTTCTTGGGCTAGTTCTTATTGTCTGTATCCCTCCAGTAACTTCTGAAAGCATGTGGATGCAGTTCAGGCTTCCTGAATAATCAACTGGACAGTTTTCATGGGTGCAAGAAGGTAGCGATGAACATAAAGGGGAACACTGCCTGGTTGTGGCAGGCATACTACAGGCATTACAGGCACTATACTCTGCCCCCTGTGATGGGTCACTGCTGCACGCTGAAGGTGCTGAGAATCCCAGTTAAAATGAGGTTCAGTTTGTCTGGTTTCACATGCTGAAGCTTGCAGATAAAACAAGCAACACAGAACCTGATTCTCAGGTGGATGTTCAAAAGCAAGAGTTCAGTTGATAGGGGCCTCTGGGAGTCTTGCGGTTTTCAAGATGTTGCACAGTCCCTTTTTGGAACCACTTTACCTCAGAGTGAAATTGAAATCTTGCTCCTATTCAGCTTCTCTTGCATCAGAGCTGTGCTATGCACCACGTGTACAAAGTAGCAAGCTGGTGCTGATTTGGCTTACAGCTGCTAACTAGCCGAATTGAGTTAAGTATAGGTTTTTATACTTTCACTTGACAAAGTTACAAGCAGAAAAATTATTCCTCATTCATACGAGTGATATGCTGGCTTTCAAGAGACTTATTTCCTTCTTGAAATAAAGCAAGTATCTTCTTTTTATTTTAGATACAACGCGCCCTTCAAGACACAGATTCAGAAATGGGTGCACTATCTTTCCAACACAACAGATATAATTGAGAACTGGATGACTGTGCAGAACTTGTGGATTTATTTAGAAGCTGTTTTTGGTGGTGGTGACATAGCAAAGCAGCTTCCTAAGGTTTTCAGACATGTCTTTTTTCAGTTTGGTTTTCTACATTTTAAGAATAAAACTTAACTGTGATGTCATAGTTGATGCAGTAACATAAACGTATTTTTTTTTTTAGTACTTAACGAAACTAGTCTTGCTAAGAAATTAGGTAAACAATGCCAACAAAAGTATTCTGTAGAATAATAACATTGTGTGAGCTAGTTGATATTTTTATTTCTAGATTGTAAAATTGTTAACCAATGTGTGTTTATGTGTTGTGCCTAGCCTACCTACCACTATCCTAGTAGTACCTAGGAATCCTTATCTTAAACTTTCCTACATAGCTTTTCAATTAAAAATTAACTTTAGTTTTTTGAAAAAAATCTTCGAATTTGAAGCATACAGTTCAAGCATAATGAGTTTTCTCTACTTTCAGTCATTCTTAGTAGGCTTGACAGTCAAGTGTAAAATAAGCTGTACTGTGTAAGCAGAAAGATCTGTGTTTTTCTAAACTGAAAAACCCTTTTAGAAGTTCGACACGGGATTACTAGTGAGAAGATCATTGCAGATTGCCAATTCTGCAAGCAGGTGCCTTTTCCCTCTTCTGTTTTCCTTCCTCCATCTCTTCCCTTCCACATTCATTGTCATGTTTCAACAGGAAGCAAAGCGTTTCTCTAACATTGATAAATCCTGGGTGAGGATCATGACCCGAGCTCATGAAACACCTAACGTTGTTCAGTGCTGCATTGGAGATGAAATCATGGGGCAGTTACTACCACATTTACTAGAACAGCTTGAAATCTGTCAGAAGTCACTCACAGGGTAAGTTTACTACAAGACTACAGTCCTGGTACATGGTTATGAATTATGTTATTAGGGACAGACCAATTAGTTGAGTACTATCCCATGGGCTTTGGAAAAAGATCATGCTCTTATTTTACTACGAATTCAGTTGAACTGAACAAACAAGTTACCAGGATAAAACACCTCCAAAGAAATTGTTAGCAACTCCCTGATAAGTGTTTGATACGAGACTAAGCAGTCACCCACTGTCTATGTTGAAATCAAAGCTTGTTTCAGCCTGGTTTAAATCCAGAAGGCAGTCTAGGTCTGTATGTCCTACTCAGACCTTTCATGAATCTGGGAGAAATTCAGCATGAGACCTAAACAGCAAGTAACAGACTTAATGTAAAAGCATTTTATTTTGGTTTGATTTCTTTCCTTTTTACAAGTGCTTACATTATAGCAAATAATAAAAGCTTTCCTTGCAATTATTTCTGATGCTAGAAGAGTAGCTTTAAAGTATGTGGTTAACACGAAGGTAATATGTTGTTGCATTGCCACTGCTAAAAATTGCAATGATACATTGTGAGAAATGCCGCTTATAAAGAGGAAAGGATGTAAAAATTAACCTGTTCACTTATCACTACATCCCACCCTCCCTCCCCCCACTTTTTAAAAAAATGCAGGTACCTGGAGAAAAAGCGCTTCTTATTTCCACGATTCTTCTTTGTGTCGGATCCTGCTCTTTTAGAAATTCTTGGCCAGGCGTCAGACTGTCACAATATACAGGCACATCTGCTGAATGTCTTTGACAATATTAAAACTGTCAGGTTTCATGAAAAGGTATGTACTGCTCGCACCTAAATGTTACATTCTTACAAATTCACAATGTGTGATACTTCTTAAATAAGAAAGCTATCTGGGTGCATAGGGCATTCAACTGTTTTACCAGGCTCAAACTATTTGATGATGCATAGACTTTCTTCGTTTAAGATTTAGTTTCATCCTCATTTATGTAGTAGGAAAACTCTATGTAGCATAGCAAAACAAACAAAAAATTGCACCAGTGTTTAGGTTTCAGGAAAAAACATCCAGGTACTGAACTGTCTTCTGTGGCTTAATATAGGCTAGCATCCTCTCAGATAAGCTTCTGATTCTTTATGAGCATATTTGTATCTTTAGATTGCCTGTATTTGTACTTTCTCATTCATTTTCTGATTGCAAGAGAAAAAGTATCTAGTTTCTTACCTGTTTCTGAGTTATCCTTAATATGCCTTCCAACATACCATTTGAAAAACAATATTTTTATACCTTTCACAAGAAAATACAGTAACCAAAAATATCTTTTTTCTTGTGTATGTATACATTTTCTTAGAAATTCACTACATCCCCATGTGTTTGAAATTCCTTTGATTGACCATGTTCCTTAACTTTTGTGTTTCCATTATTTTTGACTGTAAGGCTGTAAATTTTGTTAGGATATTAAACCACCAATAATGGGAGAAGGTTTCCTTTGTTTTGTCTGGGAAGTGGCTGTTGTCATTGAAATTCAGGAAATGTCAATGTATTAGTGTTTGTCTCCTTTTTCAGATGATGATGTTTTGTTTAAAGTCTTTTTGCACACCGGAAGTAATGATTTAATCATTTTTACATTTCACTTAACAGTTTGGTATAATTTATTAGTTACCTAAATAAGTTTAATGGAGTGATGGCAGTAAAATCACACTGTTATGTTAGAGATCACAATGAAACTCTAAATGTAAAATGTTCTTGCTTTGCTTTTATTAGATATATGATCGTATATTGTCGATTAGTTCACGAGAAGGTGAGACTGTAGAGCTGACTAGACCTGTAACGGCTGAAGGTAACGTGGAGGTTTGGCTCAATACTCTGTTGAAGGAATCCCAGCTGTCACTGCATCATGTTATTCGCCAGGCAGCTGCGCACATCCAGGAAACTAGTTTCCAGCTGTCTGAGTTTCTTTCTACTTACCCAGCTCAGGTAATATCATTGTTAGATCAGTGAAGAATTATTCACAGATATGTAGCACATTGATGTTTTTTGATTGTTTTTGCAATCAAAATTGCAGCCACTGTTACAAATGCAAACTGACATTTAAATTTATCTTAATCACCTCAGTCTTTTACTTTACACTTTATGTATCTGAAACCAAAAGAAGAAAACTTACCTGATGGTCTTGTTCAAAAATAATGCTGAATGAAATAAGTTAATGCAATGGAGTTAACGCTATTTCTTTACAAGCTTAATACTTGACTGCTGAAGGAAAAGTAGTAAAATTATGTGTTTGTTTACATATTCAGGAAAACACTATAAATTGCTAAAGATTTGGAGCTGAGGGTAATGCCAAGGCAAAGTTATTTTCTTAGCAGAAACTTCTTCACTTGTGATCAGGAGTGTTGTTAGAGAGGGAATGAAGGCTTTGTGACTTAATAAAAAAAAATTTAAATTGAAGCATTAGTTATTCATGGATTAGTCATTAATTATATTTATAAAGTATATTAATTGTATATAGTATTCATATATATATGCTATAAATTATGTTTAATAGTTGTATCAACAGTGCACTGTGGGCAGCATCTACAAAACTAAAGTGTTAACTTTATGTGTTTATGAACAGAGTTGGGACAAAAAACAAATGCATAGGTTGAATGACATCTATATTGATGCATGAAAAAATAATCTTATACAAATAGTCACAGAAACATTTTTTTTAGTTTGTCTGTGAATGTACATTTTATGTGAAAGAGAAAGGATTATGAAGCATATATGTTTCCTAAGGTTGGGTTGTTGGGGATCCAAATGATTTGGACAAGAGACTCAGAAGAAGCTTTGACTAACGCCAGATGTGATAAAAAAATTATGCGAAAGACCAATCAGTTTTTCCTGGATCTTCTAAATATGTTGATAGATACAACAACAAAAGACCTTAGTCCATTTGAGCGAGTTAAATATGAGACATTGATCACTATTCATGTGCATCAAAGGGACATTTTTGATGGTCTGGTGAGTACTGAAAAATACAACGAGTTATGAGTTACTTTCCATGCAAAACAATGTAAAAAGACAAGAAGCAAATATTACTATACCTATGAACTCCTGTGTCTTAAGCTAAACATTTAATTTCAGGACTGTAATGATTATGTGACCTGAAGTAGTATAAAGGTGCTGATGTTCCTTCAATCCATAGCTTAGTTTCCCTTTAAAGTAATTCAGTTCCACGCCCCCAAGCAATAGCAGTAGCAGAATTTTATAATGCTTTATGTTGGCCCACTTAAGTTAAATGACTCTCTGTTGCATGGTCAGTTAGGGACTTCTTTTTCCTCATGCATTGTGTTGCAAGTAATTGTCCTTTCTCTGGACTATGTTGTGAATTTCAAGGAGTAAATAGAATGAATGTAGAGTTATAATACAGGAAAAAGTTTGAAGTTGGTTGAAGCTGCAATCCCCTCTGTTCTAGTTTCAGTAGCATACCTAATTATTACTTAGGGATTTATTTATTCACGTCATCTTATGCTGTCACAGGATACTAAAATTAGGAAAGTGAAAGAATTTACTGCTTAACTCAAGTTTAAAAGCTAGCATACCCCTTTACCTATAGGAAGCTCTGGACCTGACTCTGAAATTAAGCTGTATGAGAAAAGAATTACTGAGGTTTAACCCTATTGCTGATAGGCAGACACCTGTCTTTTAATTGTAAACTAGTTGTTTCTAGTTATAATCATCTTTTGCAACGTATAATTTTTAGATACAACCTACAGAGCATCTTTTAAAATCCTGTTTTAATATTCAGTTGGTCAACTTTGAATTACTCCCAGCTCTGTTGAATTTCTTTACTAATAACTGCACTATGACATTGTCTTGATATACCTTTTTTTTCCAATTTGCATGTGGTTCCATACAATTCTCATGAGTTTTTCTAAAATCAAGTATCATGTTACGTGCTTCCTAGTCATATGTAAAAATGAAATGGTAGAGATAAGTAAAAGAAATGACAGGTTTAATGTTAACTAAGCCTAATGTCTCTTGTTTGAGACTTGTGAATTGTTCATTTGTATTTAGAATTTTGACACACTTGTCTAAAGCCTAAAGCCCCTTTGCCTTAGTGTGGATATCAGGGACAGGAATAGCATGTTAGCAATTTTATGGTAAAAATCAAGATAGGATCTCCACTATTCTTGTGTTACTAGCTCTTCTTTATGCCTTTCATTGTGATTACAGTGAAGCCTTTGCAGTACTACTTAGATGAGGGAATATAAATGCGAAAGTAAGTGTTAACCATTAATATTATAGCCTTTTTCCCCCCTCTTTTCTTAGTGCCGTATGCATATCAAGAGCCCTACGGACTTTGAGTGGCTGAAACAGTGTAGATTTTACTTTAATGAAGACTCTGATAAAATGATGATTAAGATCACTGATGTGGGTTTCACATACCAGAATGAATTCTTGGGCTGTACTGACAGGCTTGTCATAACGCCTCTTACAGACAGGTGAAAAAGACTGATTTTATTCCTTTATTCTTTAGTCATTCTTATTGGATACAAAATAGATCTCTGCAGAGTTTATCCTTCATAGTGTTAGTGAAGTCAATAATTTTACATGGAATGAGTGAATAGTTTTGTTTCTGGGCCTTACAATATGAATAATTTCCAGCTTAATTTCTGCCACATACTTGTGTGATCTTCACATATGTGATGTATGGGACTCTGATTCTCATGTATGTGATGCTAGTATACCTGAGGATGAGGTATATCCAACAGATACAATATACAGAGAGAGATACAGGACAAAAGTAAGTATTTACAGATGAGCTAATGAAAACAGCTAAGAAAGATTAGACAGGAAAAACAGTTTTATTAAACTGGAATAGATTGGAGACCTTGGGTCTAGAAGGATATTAAAAGAATTGGAGTCCTATTAACAGAGCGGTCTACTTATCTAACTGGAATAACAAAAGAATGCTGTATAAGCTTTCTTATTGGCAAAATAAGGGCATTGGATTTTTTTTTTCCCTAAGTATTCCATACAGCAAATTCTAGAGCTTATCTTTCAATATAATTGTTAGCTGGTGTTCTACTGCATTACATATAGAAGTTTCATTAATGAAATGCACTTTATGATCAAATTTTAAAGGTGGATGAGAAAGGAAAGGTTTGCTGTCTTTTGTTATTTTACTCCACAGAATAATGTAGTTCAGAACTGCTTCAGTTAAAGTAATTCAAGAACTAAGCTAGCCAAAGTAGATTAGGCAGCATCTCTGAATCTGCTTTCTTTCCTTCTCGTAATCTTTCAGGTTGATTATTGAGGATTATCTGTTCTTCCGCTTTATGTATGAGGAGATTAACCTTAATATTACCTGTATCAGAGGCCGAGTGAAGTCTTCTTACTGATTTAGGTTGTTATTAGAGGCATGTCTTCTCAGCAGTTTCCCTGTCTCCTTATATCAGACTTCCCTCATGTAACACATTTTAGTAAGTTTCTCTGGCACTATACAGAAGACTGTGCACTGCAGCCAATTAAGTGATGACAACCTTTTGCCTTTTAGATGTTACATTACTTTGGCTCAAGCTTTAGGCATGAGCATGGGTGGAGCACCTGTGGGACCTGCAGGAACTGGAAAAACTGAAACCATCAAAGACATGGGACGGTGCCTTGGAAAATACGTAGTGGTCTTCAACTGTTCAGACCAGATGGATTTTCGAGGACTTGGGAGGATCTTCAAAGGTAATATGTGAATTAAAGGTAAGATATTGGCCCAAAGGGTTACCTGTATCCTGATGTACATTAAGCACTGTATAACTGGTCAAAAGAAGTAATTTTCCCACTATACTCAGCACTGGAGTGGCTTCACCTCAAATATTGTGTGCAGATTTGGCATCAACAATGTAAGAAGTATATTAAAATATTAGAATGTGTCCAAAGGAGAGCAACAAAGATGGTGAAAGGACTAGAGGGCATGACTTATGAGGAACAGCTGAATATACTCTGTTTGTTCAGCTTAGAGAAAAGGAGACTGAGGGGTGCCCTCATTACTGTCTACAGCTTCCTCATGAAGGGCAGCAGAGAAGGGAGCTGATGATCTCTTCTCTCTGATATCTGGTGACAGGATGTGAGGGAATTGCTTAAAGTTGCATCAGGTGAAGTTACGATTTGATGTTAGGAAAATGTTCTTCACTGAGAGAGTGGTCAAGCACTGGAACAAGCTCCCCAAGGAAGTAGGCAGGGCCCCAAGCCTGTTGGTGTTCAAGTAGCGTTTGGACAACACTCTTACATGTATAGTTTAACTTTTAGGTAGCCCTGTGTGGAGTCAAGAGTTGGACTTGATCGTCCTGAGTGTTTTACAACTCAGGATTTTCTGTGGTTATATAATTCTATGAACTATGTGAAAATTACAGAAGCTAAGAGAACATCTTTATAAAACAAGATCAACACATAATTGGCAGGTGGTTTTCAGTCTTTGAATAAATTCAAGTAATAAAATATTGCAACATTGTCTCCAAGAAATAGAAATGTCTGAAAACATAAGACAGTTTATGAAGGGATACATAAAGACACTTAAAATCATCAAGGAGGACTGCCAGTACAAAAAGAAAAAACTGACATTTATTGCAGAACTAGTGGAATGTGTCGGATTTGGATTTCTGTATTTTGTTTCCTTCAAATGTCAAAGTTCTTATTATTGAAGGGAGTGCATGAATAGCATTATATATGTTAAAAACAATTGGCACAGCTCAGTGAAGTTAGATAAAGGTGACATATTTTTTTTAGGCACCTGAAATTGATACCTGTCGGTCAGGGCAGATACTGAGTTAGAAATCAAGTGGCAGTCCTTGACTGTTGTATTGTTGCAAGTAACTGTGTTGATGGTGGGGTTTTTTTGTTTTGTTTTCCCCAAAACATCTGAGGAAGAATGCAGTTCTGGCACAGAATGACCCGTAACTTCTTTCCAGGTGAAAGCAACGTTACTGTTCATTTTAATCTGTGCAATAAGCTATTGACAACCCATCATATTTTCGTAGACTTATTGTGGGCATTTTTTTTTGGAGGGTAGAGAGGAACAGGAAAATACTCAAGATACTTAGAGAAGGAGCAGAAATTGAAGGATGTAGTATCCTAGATAAGCTTGAGGACTCTTGAAACTGTGAATTCTTGCTTGAAAAAGAATTGAACTCTTCTCCTCGTCCCTTTCCCAACCCTGAACAATAAACTTATTTTTATTTCTGAGATAGACTAACATGAATTTTGTCTTATGAACTGCACAAAAAAGGGGTTAACAGTTAACAACAGAATGGTCAGATACTTAGTTGCTTTTCTCTTGGAAGGTCTTGCTCAGTCTGGCTCCTGGGGTTGCTTTGATGAATTCAATCGTATCGATTTACCAGTACTATCAGTAGCTGCACAGCAAATTGCAATTGTGTTGACATGTAAGAAGGAACGTAAAAAAACCTTTATTTTTACCGATGGAGATAATGTGGAAATGAATCCAGAATTTGGCATCTTTCTTACTATGGTAGGTATTTGGTAGATTTCTAATATGCCAGTGGTGATTGTACAGTAATTGCTTCTGACTTGGTATGTTAAATGTGCTTGCTAACTCTTATGTCAATTGGCTCTTAGTTGTCGCTGACAGTTTGAGAAGATAGAGCATTACTGCAAAGACAGTTTACAGGGTCTTGTTTTAGGGACATCAAAAACATGCAATTAACAAATGCAGCCAGCACCGTAAATACAAATTATCATCTCAATGTCAGATTACTTCTGCATGCTACATCCTGGTTCCCAAAGTATGCTTTTTTGCTACAAGTAGAGAAAAATGGCTGTAGAGATATAGGTAGAAGTAGCCAGTAAAAACAGGACAAATACAGTTTTGAAGTGTTTAGGTGGAACATTTTTCATACCTTATAGATGCAAGAGAGGCTAAAATGCTGTACAAACATGGTTGGGAAATGTGGATATTGATTCATTTTTACATGTGTTTTAAAGCCAAAAACCTATTTTGGTCGAATGATGCTCCTTTGCTGATTCTGTTTGTGCAAGGTGCAGTCGACTTCAAAACTGATTCTTTTCTCCAGAATCCAGGATATGCTGGACGGCAAGAACTCCCTGAAAATTTGAAGATCAACTTCCGTTCAGTGGCTATGATGGTTCCTGATCGTCAAATCATAATTCGTGTTAAATTAGCTAGTTGTGGTTTCATTGCCAATGTTGTATTGGCAAGGAAATTCTTTACACTGTACAAGCTCTGTGAAGAACAACTGTCAAAGCAGGTGATTATTTTCATAGGAGGAAAAATTATCTTAGGGAAAAACTATATATGGCATCACAAATTATTAGTATCTGTGTGAAGAAAATGGAAAAGTTCATGTTCACTAAGTAAGCTAGATGACACTTGCAGTTTAGTAGTGCAACCCTCTGCTATCCTGGAGAATTAACTCCTTCTACAGGTTATCTGTACAAGAATGTGACTGTCATTCAGAACATCGCTTATTATTAACATTTAGGGTTAATGAATGGTGATAACTGGGGCAAATAAAGGGCTTATATATTAGTTGGTCTTACAGAGGAGATTGAGAGGCATTTGGCTTGCTGCTAGTACTTTTTTAGATGTTTCTCAAATAAACTCAGTTTCCAAGGTCCACAGAGAATACAAAATAATACTGCCAGCTTATTTCTTAATAGTGCTTGGGAACCTTATCACAGTTCAAAGACTTGTGATTACATTTCTTTTTTCTGTCACGCCTTACAGTTTAGTAGATGGTAGCAGAGGTGGGGAAGGAAGTTGCTCATAGTCATGCAGCCAAAGACTCGTTGCTGAATGTTAGGAAGCATTTGTGCCACATGTACCACTTCTCATACATATTCATACCTTAGATGATAAATAAGAATTGCTTCACCCCTGTTAACTTTGGGAAAAATTTCCCCAAACTTTGCATATCTTCTAGGTGCATTATGATTTTGGCTTGCGAAATATATTGTCAGTGCTACGTACGTTAGGAGCAGCAAAAAGAGCAAATCCGACAGATACCGAATCTACCATTGTCATGCGCGTACTGAGAGACATGAACCTGTCTAAACTAGTGAGTTCTGAGGGCCTGGTAAATTAATTAAACTGCATTTAGGAGCTCTGTGGGGTTTTTTGGAAATACAATTTAAATCTGTTAAGGTGATCACTAGAAGACTGGGTGTGGCCTTTATACTGAAGCTACCTTGGGAATGTTCCATTCTCCGGATGGTCTTGGGTACTGGTTTTAGCTGGGATAGAGTTAATTTTGTTCATAGTACCTTGTATGGTAGGGGCTGGTGAAGGAGTGTGTGAGGAGTTGTGTGGTGCTCGGCTGCCTGCCTGGGTTGAAACACACCTTGAATTTTTCAGATTTTTTTTTACATATTTGCCCTGCTACGTATAGAAATAGGTGACCAAATAGAAGTCTATATAGTAACCTCTTTGACCTAAAGTATTTAGTCACTCTTTTGAAATAATCTGTTATTCATAGTAATGAGTACCAACTCATCTGTCTTAAATAGCTAAAAAACCCTGTTGTTACTGTGATATTTCATCTCCTTCATTATCTTTTTTCTGCACTTTAGACTAATTTACTATTTGTGTAAATGTTATTGCTAAAATTTACTTTAATAAATTCAATCCATATGTTAGTAGTTTATTTTCAATAGTTTTTGATAATTTGAAGCACCACATGATCTCCTTCTGTTGTGTCCTGCTAAAGTGTTTAGCACCTAGAGGGTTACCATAGATGATTTCCGATGTTTTCAAATATTTCTTTAGCACTGCAAGAGTTAGGGATTTTTTCTTAAGATGCTAGAATAAATAAAATAGGTTTTAATTTGTGTTTTTTTCCTCCTGATTTTCACTAGATTGATGAAGATGAACCTTTATTCCTGAGTCTAATTGAAGATCTATTTCCAGATATCCATCTTGATAAAGTAGGCTGTCCTGAACTGGAAGCTGCCATTGACAAACAGGTGATGTTTCTCTTGATCTGTGCTGCTGTGGCATAACTGTTATGATGTGACATCTAAGAAAATTATTGGTGTTGAATCTACCCAGCTGGCAATAACAGGTTTTACTATTTAGAGGAAGAGTAAGCTTTTCCATAAATCTTTACCATTGACGTATTACTATTAACCTTATTATTTAAGGATGCCAGTTAATTGTGATTGTGGTGTCCCATGGTTTTCTTGTAAATAGTATGTGGTGAGCAATTTGAAAAATGTGTGTATATACACTAGCCTTATATGACCCAGGATTTAATATTCATATAAAGTCTAATGAGTGGAGCCTGAGCTTGAGAAAAGATTTACCTAGAATGACATTTCCTCTGTTTCATCTCCCATTAGATCTTTTGGAACATTTCAATAGGGCCAACCTAAGAATATCAGTGGGATATAGAAGGCTAATGAAGTATGTACACTTAAATCATCACCTTTATTAAACTTTTCTCCAGAATTTCAGTAATTCCTCAGATTATTATCTGATAGTTAAACAGAGATATAAAAAACTCACAAATCATCAAAAAAACCCAAAATGAGAAAACTGAAAACCAGAAGTGCAGTTCTCAAGGATCTTAGTACATGACTTTTCATTGGAGATCTGCTTCTGGTTTTCCTAACAAGGAAGAGTTGAATCAGCAGCTAATGTATATATAACTGTTATACTTTCTGTAATTTATGCAGTTGGCTTTAAAAAAGGGTTCACAAATTAAGCTTTTCTTAGGAGAAACTATGAAGAACTTGAATCTCATGCTTTAATTTTTCATTTCCTAGTAAGTTAAAAAGAGGTCTTCATAACGTGGTCTTCATAGCTCTACTGTTGGTGATCTGTGAAGCCAGTCACAGAAAGCGTCAACCATTTTAACAACCATTATCATTTGCTTCTAAGTAGGGTGTAATGTCAGCCTATACCGAAGCAGGCTTTGAAACTTGAAGAGCTTTAGGCACTGTAATGATCTTATGCAAAACAAAATTTATCAAAATTTCAGAACTTAGGGATCCCATTGTGCCTTTTTGGTGCTAGGACAGTGTTTGGAAATTTTGCTAGCTTATTTAGGCATGTTTTTCTCATATCGCTAGAACTTAAAATCTGGAGAAACTAGAAAGGGTAGGCCATCCTGTTTGTCTTGGAAGTAAATTGAGGTTTTATTGAATGGATCTCTCTGCTGTGTTTTCAAAGCTATAGTGATTCAGTACAATGAAAACAGCTAGCTTAGATTCACAGAATCACAGAATGGTCAGGGTTGGAAGTGACCTCTGGAGACCATCTAGTACAACCCCCCTGGTAAAGCAGGTTGTCCTAGAGCAAGTTGCACAGAGTTGCATCCAGGCAGGTTTTGAGTCTCCACAGAAGGAGTGCTGTGTCACCCTCAAGTTAAAGAAGTTCTTCACATTCAGAAGTCAGTTTGTGTCCTTTGCTGCTTGTCCTGTCACTGGGTACTACTGAAAAGAGTCTGGGACCATCCTTTTGACACTCACTCTTAAGATATTTGTAGGCATCGATAAGATCCCCTCTCCATCTTCTCTTCTCCAGGCTAAACAGGCCCAGCTCTCTCAGCCATTCCTTGTAAGGGAGATGTTCCAGTCCCCTAATCACCTTTGTAGACCTCCGCTACAAAGACCCTCTCCAGCAGTTCCCTGTCTCTCTTGAACTCAGAAGCCCAGAACTGGACACAGCACTCCAGATGTGGCCTCACCAGGGCAGAGCAGAGGGGCAGGATCACCTCCCTTGACCTGCTGGTCACGCTCCTTCTGATGCACCCCAGGATCCCATTGGCCTTCTTAGCCACCAGGGCACACTGCTGGCTCATGGGCAAATTGCTGTCCACCAGCACTCCCTGGTCCTTCACCCCAGAGCTGCCTTCCAGCAGGTCAGCCCCAGCCTGTACTGGTACATGGGGTTGTTCCTCCTTAGGTGCAGGACCCTACACTTGCCTTTGTGGAGCTTCATTAGTTTCCTCTCTGCCAAACTCTCCAGCCTGCCCAGGTCTGGCTGAATGACAGAGCAGCCTTCTGGTGTGTCATCAGACACACATCATCAGACTTGCGGAGGGTACGCTCTGTCCCTTCACCCAGGTCATTGCTGAATAAGTTGAACAGGACTGGATCCAGGACTGACCCCTGGGGAACCCTGCTAGCTACAGGCCTCCTTCTACACTCTGCTCCATTGTTCACAACTCTCTGAGCTCTGCCAGGTTAGGACAGAATCAAGTTTAAGAGGACTATTTGTGTTAGGGAAGGGAGGCAGGAGTTCTTGGAAAAATATCATAATGAAGAAATTGTTACTTGAATTAAAGTATTTTTTTTTTTCTATGTTTACGTGTTGTGGTGGGTTGACCCCAGCTGGCAGCTAAGCCAGCCCCCAGTCACTTACTCACTTTCCCCCAGTGTGCTGTGGGAGAGATTCAGAAGGGGAAAAGAGAGGGGAAAAAGCTCATGGGTCTAGATCAAGACAGTTTAATAAATGAAGAAAAAAAAAGAAAAAGAAACAAGTGATGCAAAAGCAGTTGCTCACCACTGGCAGACTGGTGCCCATCAGTCTCTGAACAATGGCTACTTTGGAGAAACATCTCCCCAATTTTATTGCTGAGAACGATGTTGTCACCACAGGGGGGCTGATGACCTTTAAGCCTAGATGACCTTTAAAGCTCCCTTCCGACCCAAGCTATTCTATGATTCTATGGTATGGAGTATTCCTTTGGTCAGTCAGCCAGCTGTCCCACCTGTATTCCTTCCCAATCTCTTACCCACCCCTGGCCTACTTGCTGACAGGGTGGTGTGAGAAAGAGAGAAGGCCTTGATGCTGTGTGAGCACAGTGCAGCAAAAGTCAAGACTTTTGTGTTATCAACACTTGTGATCACAAATCACATGACACCATATGGACTACTGTGAAGAAAATTAACTCCATTCCAACAAGATCCAGTACATATGTACAACTGTTAACAGAAGATCTTTTGAGGACATGTCAAGCCTGCTTGTGAACATGCTTCTTTTTCAAAAAGGGAAATGCCTAGTCTACAAGATTATTATAGAATCCATGAGTGTTAGAAATTAAGACAAGTCTCCACTGATGACATTGGATTAAAGTGAAGAAATAGCTAACACGACCATCTTGTTTTATGTGAAGAAAGAAATCAGTTCAGATATGTTCTGTGCACACAGATATGTGCATTACTGGATTCTGGATATATTACTGTATGTATGTGGTCTCTGGAAACAAGTCAGAAAGCTATATTCTATACTGGAAAGAAAGACAGATTGGCTGGTTTTGTGTCAACTACGAGAGCTGTTAAGATCTAAATGATAACAGAATTTTACCGTGTATCCATGAACATGGTGCATCTGATGTCTTTGTTGCGCTTTGCAAACTCCATTACTTCAACAGTGGTGTTCATGGCAATGAGGAGTTGTTGGCAACATATACTTCATGTTTGCTGTTGATGGATTCATCTTGTGCTGCCTTCTGTTCTTGGCTTCCTAGCAGAGCAAGACAAATAAATTGAACTGACATGAACTTCAATATGCAAGTAAAATAGCAAGTAGTTGTGACAGTTCCATGGTTCTAACTGACTGTGTGACAGTAATTGTGAAAGCCGAGTTTTATCTTATCAGTAAAAAGTTAGTCCTCTTTTTACTGACAATACTTTCTGACATTTTTTGTGGAACATAATTTGAAAACAGAAATGATACTTGAATGAAGATAAAATTATTATTTTGAGGGCTTCACTTTTATAACATGGTCTTGAGTTTTTAGATTTTTATTTTTTTTTTTACTGTCGAAAACATACAGTGTGCTATGAATCCTTAAGAAATAGTTCTAGCTTTTCTCTACTGGCTAAAAACTTTCTTGTTCACTTCCAGCTGAGTCACTTTCACAAACAACAGCAATACCATTACAGTGAGATAATTTCTTTAAGCTTGAAACTAGTAAAAAGTAGTAAACATGCATATGATATTTGATACTAAAACATCATGTCTTGTCTTGTTTTAGAAGGATGTTATTAGGAAGTTACTCAAAAGACTGTGTACAGAGAAATATTTAACAAAATGTTTTACAGGAAAACTTTTGTGCTATTGCAAGCATTTAGAAACACAAGTCATCGTAATAAAAAGGCAACTGTTCTGAGAGGCAAGTGAAAATGCTGTGAGGCTGTGAAAGACATTGCTAGCAAGAGTGTTTCTAAAATTATTGGCTTTTCCTTAAAATTATTTTTTAACCATAAGATCTTATGGTTATCTTTTTTCTTCTGAAAACATATTTAAATATCAAATATTCCTTCTCTTTCCAGTGTTTTATATACAGAAAACCGTGACAAATAGTCTCCTGATGATAGTTGTGGGTTTTTTTAAAAAAAAACATCAAAATATCTTGTACACTAAAATAACAGTAATTTGGTTTTCCATCACGGGTCTATAGGTGGAGGAAGCTGGACTTGTTTGTCATCCTCCTTGGAAACTGAAAGTTATCCAACTTTTTGAAACCCAGAGAGTAAGGCATGGATTGATGACACTAGGACCTAGTGGTGCAGGAAAAACTGTTTGCATTCACACTTTAATGAAAGCCATGACAGGTATGTGAGTATTTTTATTGTAAACTGTTGTTAAACTGTTATATTATAAACTTCAAACCACATTGTTTCTTCAGAGAAAGCCTCAGTTACTTCACTATGATAATATATTACTAGAAGAATCAGTTTATGTGTTGTGATACTAATTAGTATGGTAGTATATTAAAAGCTTAAAAATGATTGACAAAGTCAAATAATACCTGTCTTATTGCTATATTTTGATACTTATATCAGAAGTCCTTATTCTAGAAAGGCTGAGAAAGGGGTACTGTCTGGGTAGACAGCTCAGACAAGTGATTAAAGCATCTCCCACATTTCATTGAGGTAACGATTAAACCTTCCTCTAATCATAAGTGTTTAGTCCTTCTTGAACAAAATTCACAAGACAGGGTCTTGCAGTATAAAATAGCTGCTTCTATAATTTGTTGCTGCTAGGAGATAGCGCCTCGTTTAGGCAGTGACAAAGACTTCAAGGGTATTCATTTTGTGCCGTGGCTGGAGCCTTGAGGAGTGTGTGGTTTTGTCCCTGGTACTTCTAGATGAAAATGTTAGTGGAAGAACTTCTGTTTGATCTTATTAAGCTAAAAGCTCATAGCTGTTGGAGAAAAAACATACCTTTTGAGGTAAACTTGTCACAGGCTTCAGTAGGCTGCTTATACAATTTTCCAGAAATAAATAGTTTCTGTAATAAACAGTTCAACCAGGCTCTCATCCCTACAGTACCTTACTGTGCTTAAGAAACACTGTAAGCTCTACGTTGCAGTGTAAATGGCTGTTCCATTTAGGAAAAAAAGTAGAAAGAACAGATAGTTGTGTTATACTATTTTCCTATATTTCTATAGCACTGAGATGTGTACTACTACTAAGATAAAGCTGCTGCAATACCAATTCCAAGCTGATCTTCTGCAAAACCTCATGAAAAGTGAAACTACATGGTTTGCCAGGCTTCTAAGTTACATGTTAATAAACTTTGATTATGAGTAAGATTTTAAGATAAGCCATTTTTTTAGCTCCTTCTTTCAACACCATATTACTGCCTCCTGATTAAGTTTTAATATTGGGTTTTCTAAAGATGTCTGGCATAGGAGTTTTTAAGCTGTTGTTAGTGAGGAAGACTTAAAGGTTATATGATCATTATATGGCTAGATAGAATTTAGCTGCCTAAGAGGCTTTGCAGGGATATACCAATATCATATACTCTGCCTATTCCAAGATGTATGCAAGTGCACAACAGGGGAAAAAAAAAACCCACAATCATGTGAAGCATCTGTCTGGTGTTTCGTCATTGGATTTAAAAAAAAAAGTGCATCCAAGGCTTTAAAGCTCTGTTGTTTGATAAACCTTCAAAATACTAAACTAAACCTTGAATAAATTTCATCTTTCTACTCTTCTGTTCCCAATTAATCTGTGAAATGTGAATTGTACATTCAAAAGTTTCAGGACTTTCTTCTATTTTAGATTTTGTTGGTTCAAATTAACAAATACTGATGTATAGCAAGAGGTATGTTTTCCATGTAAATACCCAACTTTTTATAATGGTGAGAGCATATTAAAACATTAACTTGGGTGTAACAATTTCAAATTTGTCAGTTCTCTGACTGTTGAAAAGAAATACCAAAACTAACTGATGATCTGCCTTCGTAGATTGTGGACAGCCACATCGTGAAATGAGAATGAATCCTAAAGCTATAACAGCTCCACAAATGTTTGGTTGTCTTGATGTGGCAACAAATGATTGGACAGATGGAATATTTTCAGCACTCTGGAGAAAAACGCTAAGAGCCAAAAAAGGTATAGTGAAAAAAAATTCCCTCCAAAACAAAAACAAGCTGCAGAACATCACTGCAAACAACATTAGCAGACTTTATTTTATTATTTTTTTTACTTACAAGGAAACTTTGGCATATTGCTGCAAGAATTCTGTCTATTGTATAGTCTCTGTGCTAAATGCTTTGTGTTCAAACTGTGTAGTGCAGCAACTACTACTTCACTGAATTTGCTGATCGTTCTCTTTCAAATGATTGGCCCTTCTATGGAGGAAAAATGGAAGGTAAGAGTCAGCTCCCCCAACACTACTACACTATAAAAAATTTTGGTGCTGTCAGGATTTCTACCTGGTCTCCAGCTGCTCTACTACAAGGGTGTGAATCATGCTTGTGTCATACATGTTAGTCCTGCACATACTTATAGTCCATCTCAAATGGCACTAAATTCTATTTAGGCAACCAATTTCTGCCTAAAATAATGCTGGCATATATTCTTAGACTGCTATATTAACTAAACGAGAGGCCATGACAGTTCGATGCTAGATAGGTTCTTCCTTGTTTTCTCTGCCTATTAGTATGTGACATTATCATTAAGCCTTAAGGACTAAAGGGAGCCAAAAAAAAAAAAGAAAAAAAGGACTTTTTTTTTGGCAGTGCAGCAATTTTTTGACACTATCAATTTTCATACAAAAATTCTTAGTGTTTAAGGTTACAGATGCTTTTAAAAAAGAAAATACTTTTGAATTTACGTTGGTTGATTTTGTTTCAAATCTAGAAATGTAGCACCCTTGTGAATATAGCATAGCATTAACTGTTGTTTTTTGTGTTTTTCTCCTCCACATGAAATACAAACTAGCACAGTAACATGACTTCCTCAGATTCACTGTTTGCAACACTTCTCTAATGTCACTTTGTGAAGTGAACTCTAGATCATCTCATGCCTGAGATACCTGCATTGTAGCTATGAAAAAACTCTAAATATAGAACTCTTTGCCCTAGAGGTGAGAAAGTTGCTCATCTGAAACGTTCTTGGCTCATAACTAGCAATGCACCAGGCCACCTAGGTGTAAATAGTAAGGACTCTGAAGGGAGATGAGAGTGGGACCATCTCTGACTAAAGGGCTATCTAGCAATGCACACAGCAGGGCTGGCTACTCCCAAAGGGATGGGAGCCAGAAGCTAAGGGGAGATCTCTTTGCAGCCAGAGCTTATTGCTCAGTACCCAAGGGACAGACCCAGACTCTCCTAGGAAACAGAGGCAGGCTTTAAAATAAATTTCTGTTACTAAATGGAAAGAGCTAGAAAGAACTTCAAAGGGAGCTGGATCAAGTTTACAAGCAGGAGAATGGACAAGAAGAATCTTCCCCTAATGGACCTCTTTTACTTGTGAAAGTGAGCATGCTATTTGAAAGAGTGATTTTTCAAGTGTTCCTTTCATTTAATCTCACTACATTTGCATAAACTCTTTGGAAACGAATGGTGGTTTTAAATAGATCTATAGTTTCTATCTTCTTCATCTTGTTTTATGTAAGTTGAAATAAACCTGATTTATTACTATGTTGAAGATTAGATCCCTAAAGCTTTTTCAGACTATTACAAACTGATGACTTATGTTGATCACACTTTATATACTAAGCAATGGATAATTATTATCAATAGGTGACAAAATGAAGTACTTCACTGAAATTGAGTGATGGAAATGGTAATTGTATTAAAAGCTGAGATTCTAGCTCTGTGTGTGTGAATTCAGAATTAGTTCAAAATTTGTTTGCGAAGAGAAGAAACTGGTCCTTAGGCATCTTTATATGTTATTTTGGATTATAGGTGACCACATCTGGATAGTTCTGGATGGTCCAGTTGATGCTATTTGGATTGAGAATCTTAATTCTGTCTTGGATGATAACAGAACTCTAACACTAGCAAATGGAGATCGAATACCTATGGCACCAAATTGCAAAATAGTCTTTGAACCTCATAATATTGATAATGCTTCTCCAGCAACAGTTTCAAGGAATGGGATGGTATTCATGAGTTCATCAGTTCTCACCTGGAGCCCTATCCTTGAGGTACTCTAGCTAAGTGATTGTATATGTATTGAAAGTTTTACTGGTTTCTAATTCAGTACTTTGCTGCTGTTACTTCAGGACCTAATTTTGTGATTTTTGCTATGGAATAGCTTTTACACTCTGAAAACTTATAAGACAGTATTTAATATATCAATGCTTCTGGTAATTTATACAATAGCGAATAATGTAATTTCCTCGGGAACATAGTCAATATTTCACACTCTTAAAACCAGAGATATTTTACTTTGGGGCAAATTTGTAATTCAAGGTATTTTAAGCAATAGAAGAACAACTTGGTTGTCAAAATACTAACTACCTGGCAGCCCCTAGTACAGCTTAAGACCAAGGAGGAAGAAAGTGTAAACAGGATGATTTAGGAACCTAGAAATCCTAAAGAAAATATAATTTATCTTGATATTTCTTTAAATTAATTGCAGTTGAGATTTAGAACCAGAAATAAAGTCAATGCAGCATCAATGTATGTAATTTTAAAAATTATGTTCTTCCTTGGTTGTCTGTTAACATTTCTACAAGTAAAATGAAGAACCAAGCAATGGTTGCTTTCCCTCTGGCATGGAATTAATAATTTAGAAAAGCATAACATATTGTAAGTGTGTTTGGGGAAGAAGAAGAGTATATAACATATCCAAATTTCAAAGTGATTTATAAAGTGAGTTTTTTTCCTTGTTTATGCCATCGATGATCTTCCAATAACCGGAAAAAAAAAAATCCTTATCTTGAGTGAGTGCTGGTAATGATATAGTGAAGGATGCATTTAGAGACTTAAGCCTATTATGTTATTTTTTAATGTAGCAAATATCTTGGTAAAGATGAAATGTAAGAGTTCCCAAGAATCTACCTAATGTTCTGTAGTAATAGCTTTCAACAAAACTTTCAGTGTTTAATTCCAGTTTTCTGCCCTTTAAGAAAGCAATGGAGACAATAGCAGTAAGAAAAAGCTGATTTCTGATATTTTTTTTTTTTTTTATCATTAAGCCCTATATTGCCTGTTGCTGCCTCTGGAGCCTTCTCCTGGGGTGTTGCCCAGGCCCACAGTACAGTCACTTGGGCCTTGTCCCTTACACCACCCCTGAAATATTGATATTTTCTGCAACTACCCTGGGGTACCCTATATCACTGCTAGGGACTAACATTGTGCAAAATAAATCAAACTTGTGTTCAGTACATAAGATGTTTGTTTGAAAAGTTGTTGTATACCTTAAACAGCCATTGTGATTAAAAATATTTGAAAAGAACGGGTTTTGTGCTGTTGAAAATTTTGAAGTGCTTTTTTATTTCAGTGTCCCTGATTAATATCCAGTAGGAATTATGCATACTTGGGTAAAGTTTGACTTTCTGCTAGCCAAACCCTGCCCAACAGGCAGGGAATCTGAGCCTCCCCCAAAAAGAAATCAACTTTCCATGCTCACTGGACATTTAGAATTTGCTGACACTTGCATTGGGAATCAGATTTATTTTCTCACCATGCTTTTTAACAGGGATTTTTGAAAAGATGTTCCTTCCAAGAAGCTGAAATTCTACGTCAGCTGTATTCTTCATCGTTCCCAGACTTATACCGTTTCACCATTCAGTCTCTGCAGTGCAAGACTGAGATGTTGGAAGCCTTTGTGATTATGCAGAGCATTAATATGCTGCAGGGCCTTATCCCACCTAAGGTACTGTCCTTTTTTTTTTTTAATATTTACTTAGTCTAATGGAGATAATGTCAAGTTATGAGGTTAAGTAGAGAGGAGACTCTTTGATGACTTGGAATAAAAATTAAGATGCAGGTTGGTAAGGAATACTTCCTTTTTCTTTAGAAAATAATAGCTAGGATGTGCCCTTTTTCACATTTGGATTTGATGTTAGGTACTGACATGTAGCATGCATCAGACAGCAGTTTTCCTTCTGGTTTTTTTTTTGGGTGGATCGTTATCACATTATAAACCAGAACTTAAACAGATCACATGCTGTAATGGTTGACTAAAAGTGATGTTTACAGGGTGCTTTTCTATATTTTGTGGTCTACTTGATAGCGTTTCAGTCTATTAATTGACAAAGACACCAGTAAATATGACTGAAGGCTTTTAATCTGATGTTACTGATGATTATCAAGTAGAATTTTCTCCAGCTATTGAAAATAAAAACCTAACTTAATCCTTCAGGAGCAAGGAGGGGAATTGGCTCCAAAATACTTGGAAAGGCTGTACATCTTCTCCCTTATGTGGAGTGTAGGAGCATTACTAGAACTGGAAGACAGATGCAAAATGGAGCACTGGCTTCGAAATCATGCAACAATAAAACTTGATCTTCCCTGTATCCCAGAAGGCAGTGAAGATACCATGTTTGATTATTATGTGTCATCTGACGGTTAGTAACACAGCTGGGTGGTATGGGGTAAAACTTAAAAGTAATTTTAAAATGGTTTCTTTTGGAGAATTAATTCAGATATTTTTTGTAGCTTCCTAAGGAACACAAAAGTAGGGTTTTTTTACAGCTGTGCTTTACTTGTATAAGGCTTTTTCCCTGTTTCCTGTGAGAAATCAGAATGTGGATATATTGCTACAGAAAGCTGCCTGGACTTTGTGCTGATGAATTGTCAAGTGAACAAAAATAGACAAGCCTTGTCCTTGTCATAATTTATGTAGGAAAGAGTAAGCCTCTTAGATCCAACTTGAGAGATTCTATGAATTTATGATTCTATAATTTTGGTCTGAATTTACAGAGTGGAATTACTGTATATGACACAGAGTCACTGACAGATGAGTCAATGTAGTGGAAAATAAATGACAATGCCTTGTAGTTCTAAAACATTAACTTCATTTCTTTCTTATTAGGTAAGTGGACGCACTGGAATACGCGTGTTGAAGAGTATGTATATCCCAGTAGCAGCACTCCAGAGTACAGCTCCATTCTTGTGCCTAATGTTGACAATGTAAGAATGGATTTCCTTATTAAAACCATCGCGAAGCAGGGCAAGGTACTTTTCTGTATTTCACATCTAAATAGTGCTGACAGTACACTGTCATACAGTACACTGTCATTCGTGAACTATTATTATATTATTGAAAAGGAAGAACTTCATTTTTTTAATATAAAATGGTATTTCCAGGAGCTACATTCATTCATGTAAACTCACTGCTTCTAGATCTTTTTGGTCTTCCTCTCACCCGTCCTTTCTGTAGTGCAGATAAGTGTAATTACAGCTGAGATCAGGTCAGAATAGAAACAATTTTTTTGCGTAGCTGTTGGAGAGGGGGCAGCACACAGACCAGTGAAATGCTAGACTCTGCTAATATGAACTCTGCCCACACTGGGCAGTTAGGGAACTTATGTACCTTTAAGTTATGCAACCTGTTCTTCACTAAAACTGTCAGATTAGCAGGATATGGTACATAACAACAGCAACTGAAATCTTTTAGATACTGAAGCCCTAAATGGTACACCCTTTTTCAAATAATCAGTTCCTTTTAAGAATAATCCATTCCTTTGTTAGTTAAATTGTGTTGACTGACATGACCATTAGCTGTGAATATTTTTAACTTGTGAGGCCTGCAAAAGTCTGACAGTAACTGTTTTGCTTCCACGCATCCCTAGTTGAGAATTCCCTTTACATAAATTTTTCTAGTTTCATTTCTGTTTAAAAGCTAAATGGGATTGCTTAGGCTTTTCCAAAATGCCTCTTGTGTTTCATCTTATTTCATACGTTGTCATTGTCTAGGCTGTCCTATTAATTGGAGAGCAAGGAGCTGCAAAGACTGTTATCATCAAAGTTTTTATGTCAAAATACAATCCAGAAAGCCATATGGCTAAGAGTTTGAATTTTTCATCTGCAACTACTCCATTAATTTTCCAGGTATAGTAGTGATTCACTTTCTAATACAATGTGACTGGATTCAGAGATTGCTCTGAGAATTTGCCATTAAGATGCTTCTGAAAGTGGTTTATTTAATTGAAAATGAGTACAGAAACTAAAAAGCACCTGCTCAGAAGGACTAACTGTCCTAACACATGACAAAAGACTTATGTAAAAACCATGTTCCCTTCAACTTCTTTGGTAGTTATTGAGCTGTTCTTGGACTGTTACAATACCATGCATATTATTTGCTTCATCACATTTAATTTTTATGTCAAACTCATTAACTGAGTAGAGCTGTCAGCGACTTCCCTCAGATTTCACTAAAAGCCATGAGTAAAATAAGTGTTACCCACAACAATCTGTCATAAAAAGTGTGCTGTCTACCATTTAAATTTCAGTAAATTAAATTACTTGTTTAAAAAGCATCACATGCAGTGCAGCTGCTCTAAATAGAAGTATGAATACTTAAAACCTGACCTACACTGTCTGTCCAAATTTGTACTGAGCTACTTTGAATTATTTCAAGTTTCTGTAACCTGCTGGCAATATATATGGGAAATATTTTTAATGTGGTTTGGTATGCCGAGCTGAAGCATTGTCTGTGCTGTAAACATAAGTGCTGTCTATAAGCTTGATGCATCATCTGTCACCTGGTTCTATAGCATAGCAGAAACTATCAACATTTTTAATATACAAGTGTGTAATTTTGGTCTTATTTTCCTTAGTATTTTTTCTTCTATTGATTGGGCTATAGAAACAAGAAGTAGTGTTGGTACATCTATTTTTATAATTATTTTCATAAACTAGATGTCGTTTATTGATGATAGATGATAGTCTGTTGATGATCAAGATATTTGAAATAGATGTGCAAGTCTAACAGTCAAGTCTCTGACAACAAACTAGACCAAAGCATTATCTGTTATGACATGTGTGCTTTTACATTACTCTGACTTTCTAAAATCTTGGTCTAACTGATGCCACTTGTGTAAAAAGGCTCTCCAGGCTACTGTGCAGGAGCCTAGGCACAATATAAGAATGCAGATATTTGTAATTGCACTAAAGAATCTGCATGGTTAAGTGAACTTTCACTTGGTATATTATAAGTAAAAACTGGACCATAAAAAGAACAGGGCAATGGAAAGATGATGGGAAGAAAAGCAGTGGTAAGTTTACTATTAAACAAAGTTATTTTGTCAAGTCTATTTATGTATGTGAGTTTAATTATTGCCGTATGCTTTTATGAAGTACATTAGTGTCTGCTGGTAAGGTCTTCAAGAATCACATCTTTCAGATCTGACAGGTTATTAGTTTAATCTTTATTGCTAGTAATCATCAATTTTGCTGATAAATGAATAAGATGAAAGATCAGTTTGAAATGGTTTCAAAATTATGAAACTGTTTAGTCATGGTTGTCTACACTAGACATTTATTATATCTGATGCTGACTAATGCTGTATAGCATGAAATTTCAGACATTGTAGTTGAAGTAGTGCAATTACCTCCAGCAGATGTGTTGGCTAAATCTTCCTTATTAAAATTCTGTGCAACAAAGCCATATATATGTTTAAATGATTGAATTGTGTGAAAGGAAGGGCTCTTTGTAACTATGCTAATAATTGCTTTTTAACAGCGTACGATAGAAAGTTATGTGGACAAGCGCATGGGCACAACTTACGGTCCGCCTGCAGGCAAAAAGATGACAATCTTCATTGATGATGTGAATATGCCCATAATAAATGAATGGGGAGATCAGGTTAGTTTGTAAAAGAGGAAAAAAGAAGGAAAAAATTATTTTCTTTCTTTCCTTGATACACTTGTAAAGTGGCTTCTCTTCTCAGTCAGGCAGTAAGGGGTAAATTTGTTCTGCAGTGTTCGATTTTTAAACAGTCTTTTTAAAGAACCCATCTAGTTTAATATTGTCATGAATTAATTGAAAATAAATATAGTGACTACAAGAAGTAGTTCAAGTACTCCTTAAAATATAATTTCAATAATTTGCTTTGTATTTCATTTAGTTGTGTGTATGATATCCTGTTACATAATATCTGGTTATTTTACAGGTCACTAATGAGATAGTTAGGCAGCTGATGGAACAGAGTGGACTGTATAACCTGGAAAAGCCTGGTGAATTTACCAACATTGTGGACATTCAGTTTTTGGCTGCCATGATCCACCCTGGGGGAGGTCGCAATGACATTCCACAGAGGCTCAAGAGACAATTTTCTGTGTTCAACTGTACTCTGCCTTCCAATTCTTCCATTGACAAAATTTTTGGTAAAGGGAAATTAGCTTTGTATCCATCCCATTTTTGAAAATGGTAGTTGATTTTTCTTTATCCCTCTATTTATAAACATTGTGATTAAAATTGAGGCTTAATCCCCCTCCGATTTGCTTACCAGCACATTTCCCTTCAGTAATCACTCCCCACCTGCAGTTTCATCAATCTGTATATTTTTCAGGTCCAGTCATATCTCTGAATCTGTTGGTATGCTAAGTGTTAGGAAGAACAGCATGAAGGCCATTTTCCTAGTTCTAATGACATTTCTGGAGAGTTGCTAAGGTGCTACTGGTGCTAAGAATGAGTGACAAATGACTAGACTCTCACAAATGACAGTATCAAGTTAGTCTCAGAGAAGAGATGATCTATTCAAATACTGTGGAAGCTGTTTTGGTGGAAAAAAGAACATTTTAAACAGACCACTAATTAAGAGCTAAATAACCGGTGAGCTGATGGCAGAATGGTGTTAAGGCCAGGTGAAACAAGATTTGAAGAAAGACTAGGAAACCATTTCAACAAATTAATGAAGGCTTTTGGGATTGAAAAAAAGACAAAGGAATTTAGGAAGAACGAAAGTCTTGGTGTTGCGCTAGTGTGTCTTAGAAAAATCTTTCATGTGGCAATTTTTTCACAGGTGTAATTGCAGAAGGGCACTATTGTACTGAGCGGGGATTTTCAGAAGATGTGAAGAAAGCAGTAGCCAAATTGGCTCCACTGACACGCAGGTTGTGGCAGACTACCAAGCAAAAAATGTTGCCAACACCAGCCAAGTTCCATTATGTCTTCAGCCTTCGAGACCTCTCAAGGATTTGGCAAGGAATGCTGAACGCTACATCAGAAGTGATCAATGAACCAAAGGTGAGTGCAGCACATCAGTGGCTTTGTTGTAATTAGTGTATAATTAGTGTAGCAAAAAGGATGAAGAGTCTAACTTCTTGGCATTGGAGTTTGCTTTAGAAAAATATAATTTCTGATTTAAAAAGCTTTTCAGCCTTTTTTTTTTTTTTTTGAGGCAAAGGAATTTTGTTCTAGCTTTTACAGTGCTAACTGAAATGACAGATTTGTTTCATAACTGTAACAAATGATGCTTCTTTTGACAGAAGAAGGTTTGTTTGTATCTACTTGCTCTATTACTGAAAAATGCTAGTTTGTTTGAAAGAAGCAAGTAAAGAAAATTACGAGAAGCAATGAACTTTGGTTATTTTAACCAAATGGAAATGTGTATATGTTGATTAAAAAAAAAAAAAACAATTCTCCTCTCTCCACTAGTATCTTGAGGCTTTCATTCACTGCCTCATATCTCTCTAACAAATAATTTCTGGCTTACAGCTTAAAAGGAAGAAATATTAATGAGCCATAGTGATATTTTTTTTTCCATAATCTACCTTTCTTCCAGAAAAGCTGAATACTTTATGCACCATTTCTCTTTTCATTGTTTTAAGGAAAAGTAATTTGGTGTTTTGAGCACTGAAACATGAAGTGCTGGAAAAGCAATGTTTATGGTAATCACAGAAAATTTGTTATACGTTTGGTTTATATAATCACTTCACGTTTAATGTACTTCTCTGCTTGTTGAATAAGCTCCTGAATTCTACTACATCTAAAATGTAAATATTAGAACTGATTTTAATTTCTGAAGCTAAAACTATACAGCACTAAGATGACTATATCGATATATTCTCAATTAATGTTTTTTAAAGTATAACAAATATTTGTTAAAAATCTGTTTGTATAAATTTAGATATTAATTCTGAGAATTTACATAGTTGTGTCATTTGTACGAAGTGCTGTAGGCTTGCTTAAGCAAGAGGTCTTCAAGGAGCATTTGGAATTTTTTTCTGCTACTAATAGTGTAAGATTAAAACCAGTACTGCTAGGATTAAGGTCCTTCTTTGGACCTTCTATGACCAAACCAAAGGACATTAAAGATATATTGAATCTGGAGAATGAATAATATAAACACACTTTTTTCCTCTTTTTTTTCTCTAACTACTTTGGATATAGTATTGGGAGCGATATCTGCATTTGACATGAAATTTTTCATGCCATTATGCTATTATTTCCACCCACTTTCTATTAATGACCAGTTCAAAAAGTTGTTTATCAGCGCACAAACATTTTCTAACATGTATGGATATGTTTTTAGGTCTAGGGAAATTAAATTCTAGTTCAGTAAATAAACTCTGGTTTGGAATGCTAGAATAAGACTTCTTGCACAGTTGACTGGATGTGAGTCTGAAATGCTATTGAACAGAATGAGAAGCTCAAGGTATCTCTCCTGAATAAACGCCAAAACACTACTATTTGTTTTCTAGTGGTAATATGATACTAAAATAAACA
Source organism: Falco naumanni (assembly GCF_017639655.2). Lineage (NCBI taxonomy): Eukaryota > Metazoa > Chordata > Aves > Falconiformes > Falconidae > Falco > Falco naumanni. The sequence goes on along the minus strand of NC_054056.1, from coordinate 109,725,725 downwards.
AATAAATACATAAAAGCATGGCTTTTAAATTAGCATAGCTCTGTTGGAAGCCTAATCTGAATGAAATACTTTTTTTTTTTTTCTTTTTTTAAATATAGGTACTGATAAAACTGTGGAAACATGAATGTAAGTGTGTTCTTGCTGATCGTTTCACAACCTCGGAAGATGTAAATTGGTTTGACGCAGCTGTGGCAAAACTCATCACGGAGGAATTTGAAGAAACAAAAGCTTTGCTGGATCCTGAAATTGATGCATTCTTTGTTGACTTCTTAAGGGATGCATCTGGAATAACTGGTAAAGATAGACTCTGATAGCCAAGGAGGTGGCAAGAATAGGGGGGGGTATGACAAAATAGATGCTAATAGAAATATGTCTTAAAAGTGCATAGTAAGTTTATGCATCATGGGTGGCTGTTCTGTCTAGTGATTTAGAAGGTAGTCTGTGTTACCAGCTGTGGCACATCTTTATATTAATGGAATTTTTAAGCTGTATTTATATATGCAGATTATCTGTATAGGAAAGCCTTGCTTCCATTTCCATCCGTGTGGTAAATAGACAAAACTGCTAAATAGTGAGCGTAAGTCTACTATTGATCTAAAATGAAGAAAGCAGCGTGGTATGAATGACTTGAAATGGTGGGGTTGCAGTACTAAAGGACAGCACTCTAGCTACCATCCCCTAGAAACCCAATAAAAAAATACTGGCTGTGGGCTAATCCAGTACTTCTTAGGAAATACCCAATACGTGATTTTGTAACAAATGAGTATTATTTCAGAATCTCCTGAATGCTAGTAAAACCTCTTGAATTACCCATATTGCTTATAACAACATCATTTTGTGTTTTAAATAAAAACACTGTGTCGCTGACCTTGCTAAATTACCTTGGAATATTTGTTAGTTGATGCAGAAGAACAGAGAACAGTTGTTTGAGATTTGGGAAAGGTCATTTTTTAAGCCATAGGATGATTCAATTATATGTGTTCCTATCACTGTAATGGTGGATAGTGGAGGCAATAAAAGGTTGGCATGAGTGGTCAAAGGCCAGTTAAATCTCTTCTTGGATAGTTGGGAGTAGTCAGAAGGCAGTGACAAAAGGAGAGTAAGGGATGGGAAATGTTTGATTGGAAGGAATCAAATAGAAGTAAAAAGCAAAGTGGAGTGAGAAAGTAGTCAACTCTATCCTTAAATAACTTGCTAAACTACAGCAATGTAGAGAGGACTGAAATATAAGTCAGAGTACATACTGAGGAAATGAAGAGTGACTTTTAATGTGAAAATCTGAATCTACACTAGAAACCATTATGTTGAACTGAAAAATAAATGCAAAAAGAAGCACCATAAACTGGTGACAGTTTAAATGTACCTGCCCTGTAATGTGCCTTTTAGCATGAAACTTCATCTAAATACAAAGTCGGAGGTAAGAGGCCCTCATTTAGGAAGGGTATGTTTTGTCCTCGATGTTTGTCAGAGCCTTGAGAACCCCTACCTGTTTTGGCTTTAAGTGAAAAGAATAACAAGTAGAATTTTGTTTTAATTGTCCCTTTAATGGAATTTAGGTTTGCCCATTATAATGGAAGTCTAAGAACAGGAACTGGATTTCTGAGCTCTTAAATATATAAAAAAATATATCTGACATCTATTTCAAATAACCCTATGCTCAGGCACAATGTGTTTGTCCCTTTCATTAATTGAGATTAATGAAGTAGCCCAAACATCAACTTTTAGATCTTAGCTTCACAGAAATTGTTAGTGGTGCTAGTGTTTTCAAGACCCTCAAAAGTGTTCAAAGGTGTTTTTTATCAGCTAGTTTGGACATTGCTATTTAGTACTTGTGATTCTGAATCTTAAGACTAAACAAGAGTTTTAAATAATATATTTTATATTATATAATTTTATTAAATATATTTATTTAATATATTAAAATTATTTAATAAATATATTAAAATATATCACACTAGCTGCCTCTGTAAATAATGTCTGCCCTTTCTTGGGTTTAGTACTTGATCATGCTGTCTTTTCACATTAATGATAAAACTGCAGAAATGGGATTAATCTGATAAAATTACCTTAAATGTTTTGAAACTGTAAAAGGTTCACTACAATTAACTCCTTGCTGTATTCCTTATAGGTTCTTTCTCAGTAGCTTAGTGATTCAAATGTTTCATTCAACTTACAAGAGATGTATTTACCCCTAGAATATTCCTTTTGTGTAACCACTGTTTTTGCAGGTTAAAATAAGAAGCTGGTTAGTTTAATTAGGTCTTAATCTAAAGGAGTGTTCCTATATGCCAAAACAATACAGGGCTAAAGAATTCTGAAATTAAGGTGACTTCAGGCATACACAGAATGCAAGATAAAGGACAACTGAATGAGAATTAATCATCACTTTATTTTGAGAGGTTTGGTTCTCTGGTAAAAGGCAGTTTCATGAAACTGGTTAATATACATATGTAAGTTTGGTTTCTGTTTTTTTTTTTGGGGGGGGGGGTTGTTGGTTTTTTTTAAGCCACATGATTATTGGACCACTGCTAATTTGTAAAAGCAAAATATGTGAAAAGGAAATTGAGAACAAAATTAAAATGGGAAAAATATTACAGATACTATTCTAAATAAAATATAGTTCGATTGCTTTTTCCCCACCTTTACTTCCCTTTCCACTGACTTCCAGTGCTTTACTAAGCTTTAGGGAAATACTTATTTTACTGGAATTACTTATTTAATTGATTTTAATTCCACCAGTTAGAGATAATATATGAATAATATATTTCTTCAGTATGAGGAGGCTTAGCAAAACTGACTGTTTGACTGACTTATGATAACTGGAAAAATATATCCTTCAGCATATTATTAGTGAAATTTTGAAACTAATGGAGGTAGCTGCTTGTAAATAAAAGCAAAATTGTACTGTCTGTACTGTTATTTTTTGAGGAAAACCAAACCAATCCATCAACCAATCAAAAACCCCATGGTGTCTGTTTGTTGGCACTCTTCCAGTGAAGTTTGTCAGTTATTTGCTGCTAAGTATGGGCTGGATGAGCAGTGAGATGGGTTGAGAATTGGTTGAATGGCCAAACCCAGAGAGTGGTGATCAATGGCACAAAGGTTAGTTGAAGGACAATAATAGTGATGTACCCCAGGGGTCTTCAGCATCTTCCTTAGTGATCTGGGTGATGGGGCAGAATATAGCCTCAGGAAATTCCCATATGACACAAAACTGTCAGGAGTGGTTGATATTCCAGGGGGTTGTGCTGCCATCCAGAGGGACCTTGACAAGAACCTCATAAGGTTCAACAAAGAGAAGTGCAAAGTCCTGAACCTGGAGAGGAAAAATCCCGTGCACCAGTATATACTGGTGGCCACCCGACTTTGCAGAAAAGGACCTGGGGGTGCTGGTGGACAGCAAGTTCAGCATAAGCCAGCGATGTGCCCTTGCAGGGAAAAAGGCTAGTGGCATCCTGGGCAGCATTAGAAGGAATGTTGTTAGCAAGTCAAGGGAGGTGTTCCTTCACCTTTGTTCAGCACTGGAGAAGCCACAGCTGGAGTGTTGTGTCCAGGTCTGGGCTCCACAGTACAAGAAAGACATGGATGTACTGGGAAGAGTCCAAAGAAGGGCCACATAGATGACTAAAGGACTCTTCTATCAGTAAAGGCTGAGAGAGCTGGGACTGTTCAGCCTGGAGAAGAGGAGGCTCAGGGAGATCTCAATATATATGTATACTTGAAGGGAGGGTACAAAGAAGGTAGAGCTGGGGTCTTTTCAGTGGTGCCCAGTGACAGGACCAGAGGCAGTGGGCACAAACTGAAACACAGGAGGTTGCCTCTGAATATCAGGCAACACTTTTTTACTGTCAGGGTGACTGAGTGCTGGCACAGACTGCCCAGAGCACTGGAGCCTCTCTCCTTGGAGATACTCGTAAGCCATATGGGCATGGTCTTGGGAAACCAGCTGTAGGTGGCCCTGCTTGAGAAAAGGGACCAGATGAGCTCCAGAGGTCCCTGCCAACCTCAACTTTTCTGTCATTTTATTTGCTGAGTAAGGATTCTTATAACGAAGGCATATCACCTTTAAGCATGATTAATGCTTATGAACAGAAAGATGAGACAGAGACAATATTTCCTCCTTTCCTTTGGGTAGGGAAGGGTTGACAATTCCTTTCAGATCACTTGATGAAACAAATGTATGCGTTTTCACAGTGAATATACTTTTTTGTTGTGGTGATTCTCCATTTTAGTAGTAATTCTTTTTCACTGGTTTGATTTCACTAATCAACTTAGAGTGTTTTTCTGTTACAAAAAAGAATATTTGCAATTTTTAACTGCAATATTTATTTACTTTCATTCTCTGATGGTACTTTTGCTTCTAGCATCTAAGTTAATTTCAGTTTTTCATCATTCAAGTTTCAGATGTAGAGAAAGAAGGCTCCTTGCTTATTTCTGGTATTGCCTTTGAGAATTAAGCAGCTGAACTTGCCATTCCTTGTAGGCAGGGTAAAGGCAGCACTTTCAGATGTATGTCTAATATGTAATAGTATGTATAATAAACCTGGTTCTGGGTGGTTAAAGAGACTTCTAATTACCTTCACTTACTCATCCCCACACTGAGCATTCATCAGTCATTTAAACTGCTAAGTTTTTGTTACTTGCTTTTTGTTCTAGGCAAAAAGTCAGAGGAAGTTAATTCAGATATTCCCAAAATCTATAAGCCAATTTCCTCCTTTCATCAGCTACGGAATTGTTTAAATATGTTTTTACAAACATACAATGAGAATGTCCGTGGTACTGGAATGGACCTGGTTTTCTTTGAGGATGCTATGATTCATTTAGTCAAGGTACAGTCTTACTGGATTACTGTTTTTTGTTGTCTGCCTACCCTCAGCACCTATGAGTGGTGGTCTGCATGAATTAAGGTAAATTGTGTCTAAAACTGAAGTAATTTATTGCTAGCAATTATTTTGTCTGTCACTCTGTGACTTGGTATTAAAACTCAACCTTTCTGAAAATGCAGCAGATGGAACTATTATTTTATATCTACCTTTTATATCTATCTTTTATGTCTGGTGGGATCATGGTCCTAAGTATTCTGACTATTTCAACCTTTCTTCCTGTTAATTCATCTGAAAGCCCTTCCTCTCTTTGGAATGAGTCAAATGAAATTCAGGTTAGAACATAATTGGTGGCTCATGAAGGAGCAGGCACAGCAGAGTGGGAATAAATGTACTCCAAACTTCCTTTGTAAATCTACAGTATGCTCACTTCTTTTAAAATTCCTTTGAGTATAGACTGTAGCTAACCATAATTTTTAGCATAGCTCAGCTTGATAGTATTGTCCACACAGAATAGGCTTCATAGAAAGCAGAAGCTTTTCTAACTATACCCCCTATTGTTTCTCAGTTTCACAGTAAAGTTATCTGTATTTCTTACAATAAATGATTAAGAACTTACTATTGGATTGTACCATCCTAAGAAATACTATAATAAATATCAGAACAATTTAAATGTAATTATACTTGACAAACACATTGCATCTGCAGCTTTCAAAATTTTGGGGTAGATTCTTTTGATTTCACAAAATTAGTCCTTTCTTTGAAGGTCTTCCTTACAAAATGGATGATGTTCTGCTATGGGTTTCTTTAAACCGTCATCACATTCACTAACAGGTTTCTCGTTTATTCCTAGTCAAAAAATGTAAACAAATCCAGCATCTAGGCAAAAAAAAAAAATATTTCCACCCTACACCCCACCCACCCACCCCCCCCAAAAAAAAAAAAAACACAAACAAAAAAACCCAAAAAAACAGAAAAAGAAAAAAAGACACCTGTCATCAGGAATCTGTTCTTTGGTCAGCTAAATGATAAATACTTCAAATATAATCTTAACTTTCACTTGGATAAAAAGCATATATAATGCTTCTCTGATCCCATATTCTTGAAAGCAGTGTATACAGCTGTGCTGATCTGAGCGTTATACATTAGCTAGACTTGAGAGAGCTTCTTAAGGAAAGCTAGGTAAGCACTGTTAAGGTAATGCCAAATCTGAACTGATGTAATATGACTTGAATGAGTTAAAACTGAGGAATACCTTGAACAGAACTTCCAATTTACAGCTTGTGTGCCTCTGCTTGGGAAAGATCTAGTAGCAATAATTGAAGTGATCAGCAGTATTCCAAGGGTGGTATACTTTTCTTTCTCTGGTTAAATACTAAGTATGCTTAGAGTAAATGCTCATACTTGATTTTATCTTTTCTTAGGAAACATTAACCTATGAAAAATAACAAGTACATTGCATTCAATATGTAAAATATATGGGTTTAAACCTGCAGGAAATTGACATGATTTTTTAATAAATTGAATAAAGGTATGTTAGGGGAAAGGCAAGTAAATAGATAACACAAGTTGCTTATTGTCTTGATGGAATTCTAGAGGCATCAGAGTGAATTTCAAGATCATAAAGAGAGTAGGAGCCAATACTCTGCATCATTTTTTGTGCAGCAGAGACCAGTGCTAAACTGTTGGTTTACATTGCACTGTCCTGAATTGGAGGGAAATGTGGAATAGTAGTTAACTACTGCCTTTTGCTTTAAAAGATAAATAATAAAACGGGGAAGAAAGGGAAATTTACCTGGGAGATATTCCAATGTAATCAAATATTCATGCTGATATGCATTTCTATAGTCAAGTAAACTAGAAGCTTAAGAACTTTGATTATAAAGGCAGTATTATTACCTGCTGCAGAGAATACTGGAGACTGTTTATCCTGAATTTCAGATGCCTGGGACAACTTGCCTTTCTGGTCACAGTGAAGGGGCCTGGAGAGATGAGTCTTACTTAAGTTTTCCAGAGGATATGGTATTGGGGAAGTTATTATTTCCTTTCCAGTTTTAATAATCTGTCATGTTATGATAGCACATCACTGGCAAATCACAGTTGAGATTTACTTGCGCTTTGTGGAAGTTTGAGATGGAATTCTACTGATAATTGAAAGTTCACAGTGATGGAATCAAGTGGTTGCTATACTATTAGAAGGTTTACAGAAAATATTGGAAAGTGCAAGTGTTTGTAGAATATATTAACAGTAATATAGAATCCCTTAATTAAACCTTAACATTTTCATTTTTTCTGCATTTCCAACATAACTTTATTACTGCAGTAGCATAGGATTTTTGGGTGTGTAACACTTACACATTGTAGCAATAAATGACTGTGATCTTACACAGATTTCTCGGGTGATTCGCACTCCTCGTGGAAATGCACTTTTAGTTGGAGTTGGTGGCTCGGGAAAGCAGAGCTTGACAAGACTGGCATCTTTCATAGCTGGCTATGATACATTCCAGATAATGTTAACAAGGTGAGCATTCATTAAAATTTAAGTCAATAAGTACTTTGTGTTTGAACTCATAAATAAAACAAGCTCCCAGCCTCTGCAGTGGGAGAAAGAACAAGCTTAACATAGGCTGAACACTCTGTCCTAGAATGGAAAGACATGAAAACCCTTTGAGACTTACTAAATTTTCTTGATTTTCTAGAGTAAATCTGAGCTTTTACTATCTTTGGAGTAGTAAACTTTTTCATGTGTTTCACAGAATGAAAAGGAATATTGGCAGTGTCAAGTTACCTTTACTATGTGTCTTTTCATAGTAAACAGTAATGAAAGTATTTGCGGTGGTATCTATCCATAATGCCTTTATGAGTTCATCTTGTAATATTTGAAATAACACCTGTGTGAGAAGGTGGAATCCTTATCCCTGCCCATTAATTTGGTAGACCTTACATATATTGTCAGTATTTTGACAGTCTTCCAAGTATAACTTTTCTTATTTCATATTGTTTAACCCAATGTGGTTTCTTTTGGAATGACTCACAAAAGATATAAAAAATAAATCACAAATCCTTCTCCAAATGTTTTAGAATAACTGCCTCCTAAAGTGTCTGTGGGACAAGTCAGTGGTCAGGAAATATTTTCAGCACTCAGGCAAGATGTCACTGTAGAGAAGCTAAATTATTTTAATTCTTTTGCAGCTGCGTTGGCTGCAGAAGAAGTTGTAAATTCACATGTGGGAATGCCTCTTGGTGAGGATCTCATCAGAGGACCTATCTGAAATAGGAATGACTTCCTTACAGTAAAGCTGACAAAACCAAGCAGTAACAAATTGCTGCATAGCTTTAACAAAGAATTGTGAAGCCATGAGAGGGTGAAATATTGAATTAAGAAAGTGGTGTGCAGCTTCCCACTTAAAGTTGCCTTGGCACCTGAGGATCATAAGAAGGCCTATATGAAGCCCAAGAAAAAGAAAATCCAGAAAAAATTTGGGGAAACCTTACACCTGAAGGCTTGTAAACCCAATGTGTGTACTGGATGAATTAAAGAAACTATCATGAAGAATAGACTTGAGTGAAGTTTTGAATAAACATGATTTTAGGAAAGACTCATCAAAGGTTCTTATAAAACATAACCCTGCCTTACAAACCCCTTGGAGTTCTCCAAGTGGGTTGACAAGCAAGTGTAGAAGTGTGATCTGACTGATAAAATTAAACTTCATTCCTTTCTAACCTTAAGTGTTTATATAAAACACATCAAATAATTTGTGCCAAAATACCTCTGGGAAAAACTTTGAATTCTTGGATAGAATCATTTGCTCTTTGTTAATCCAAAATTTCCTGTTCTGTGAGTTCTTAGAGATAATACTTGCTGTATTTTAAATAGTTTCATTTAGTTCACCAAGGTAGATGATAGTCATATTGCTAACTCAGTGTGTATAACAAAGTATTTTTTTCAGGTCAATATTTTTATTTAATTTTGAGTAATTAACTGAATAACTCTTCCAGTCGTTATTTCCCCCTGCAGCTGAAACAAAAAGGCATAAAATATTTGTGTCTTCTCTGTGTCCATTTCTAATTTTAGTGGTGTCTTTGCTTTTGAAGTGTCTTACTTATAAACACATGTATGGAACCTTATCTTGGTGATTTTTATACCTTTGCTGAAATGCAAAAAATTATCTTCTTAATCATCAAGATAAAAGTAATAAACTCAATTTATTTATTTATTTCCTGAGCTCCTCTCCAGTAATGAGGAACTACTGTGCAATTTCTGATTTTTCAGGTCATACATGAGATCATTATGGTTACATAAGAAACTCTTTATATGCACGTAAAACTTTTCTGTTTTAATTCCCAGTGGGCATTCTAGAAACCTCAGCTTTTATTGCACTCCTTTTTCCAACCAGAAAGATCATTCCAGTGTAACCTTGTGCATTGGGTTTGTGTGACAAGGTTTTGGTAGCAGGGGTGCTACAGCGGTGGCTTCTGTGAGAAGCTGCTAGAAGCTTCCCCCATGTCCGATAGAGCCAATGTCAGCCGTCTCCAAAGATGGACCCACTGTTGGCCAAGGCTGAGCCCATCAGTGAGGGTGGTAGTATGTCTGTGACGACGTATTTAAAAAGGAAGAAAGAAAACCTGTTGTGCAACAGCAGCCAGAAGAGAGGAGTGAGAATGTGAGAGAAACAACTATGTACACACCAAGGTCAACCCACCACACCTTGTCTAACAATTTTTGTGTTTTTTCATCTCTTAGTTTGCTGCTGCTTTCTTTCCTTTCTGTAAAACTGAGTGCCAACATTGGCAACGACTTTCACCAGAATGGTGAAATAATTTGATATTTTTTAATTAGTCAATAAAATCTGAAGTATCTTACTGCACCCAGAACATGAAAAAATCCTGTGAGACAACACCTGTCTGTCTTTTCACTTTTTCTAGCAAAAGGAGAAATAATTAGCATGACAAGGCTTCAGTTTTGTGGTGTTGTTAATGTTTTTGGGGTTTTTTTTAATGGGTTTGGGGTGTGGCGTTGTGGGGTTTTTTTGTTTTTTGTTTTTTTTTGTTAATCTATGTGGGAGGTGAAAAAGAGAGATTAAAAAAGTAAGAATGGAATAGGTATTCAATGTGAGACTTTGAAATGAGCTATATCTCTCCTCCTAATCTAAATGAAAATTCTTGGACTTTGGCACCTTTTTTCCTTAAGTTCCAAGAGATTGCTTATTAAATTTGTTTGTTCTTTTTCTTTTAACTGTAAGCCCTTTTAGAAATGAATGAATATAAGTACAACTGTCCTTTTTTGTAGATCATACAACACTTCAAACTTGATGGAAGATCTGAAACTTTTGTACAGAACAGCAGGACTGCAAGGCAAAGGCATCTGTTTTCTTTTTACAGACAATGAGATCAAAGAGGAATCTTTCTTGGAATACCTGAACAATGTTTTATCATCAGGAGAGGTAAAATGCCTTCTCTTGATCATTTTCCAGCTTTTAAAATGTTAGAATTTTGAAGCAAATAACTAAATTTATTTTAATATTCTTTTATATGTCTGGGGGCACACTTTCACAAACTCAAGCTCAGGTGCTTTTTATCATTACAGTGTTATAAGAAATTGAAATGATACATTATACTAGGTTAAAGTGAGACAATGTTATTGTAAAAGTAAGAATGAGCATCATCATTCCATATAGAGAAATCGCCTAATTCAGACCCTTCTAAATGTGTTGAGGAACTGTCAAGAGCATGAGAAAAGCTTAAAAAACATAGAGACGTGGGAAACATTACTGAAGTTTAAAAAAAATGTCTGTTAAATTAAATATCTTGTTAGTGTACAGTGAGTTTTTGTATGGTGAATTTATGTCCAAAATGAATGGGATTACTTTTCTTGTTTGTTTTTATATGTTTATTTATGTACTTATTATTTCAGGGGTGTGTTTCAGAGTAATTTCATTAGTTATTAGAATATTAAGAGAAGAAAGCTTTAACAGCTAGTTAAATTTCAGTGTGTTTAGTGGAATCACTGCAGTAAAAGTTCTGGATTAAAGGAATAGGGTGGGTCCTAAAAGCTTCATTCTCTAAATGTATGACCCTTCCTAAAATGCTATGTATTAAATGAACCTTATGCTATATATACTCTATTTGGATCATCTCATAAAGCATGAAAAAAATCTATATTTTTTTCTCAAAGGTGTCAAACTTGTTTGCACGTGATGAAGTAGATGAGATCATTAGTGATCTCGTACACACCTTCAAAAAAGAGCATCCACGTAGACCTCCAACCAGTGAGATTCTGTATGACTACTTCATGACCAGAGTCCGTCAGAACCTTCATGTGGTTCTCTGCTTTTCACCAGTAGGTGAAAAATTCCGAAATAGGGCCCTGAAGTTCCCTGCTCTCATTTCTGGATGCACTATAGACTGGTTCAGCCGATGGCCTAAGGATGCTCTAGTGGAAGGTAGGTGTAGGTTTTGTCTCTGCAGATATTTAATTCTCTGATAGGTGGTCATGAAGTTATTTTAGTTGCTGTGAACTTTGCTAGAACACTGGCAGAAAAAACTTGCTTGGTTCTGAAATTTGGTAATGTTTTCTTCTTTAAAGCTTGCTGTATTAAACTGTTGAAATATTTCTAAAAGAGGAAAGGATTTGAACACAGTTTGAAGAAAAATTCCCCTTGAAGATGGCTTAAAGACATTAGTAAAGAAGGCAAACTGCTACTAAAGAAAGACATTATTGGTGACTGTGCCTGTGATCAGCCATAAAGAGGAAGGCTGTGGTTTCCCAATCCCTGGTAGCTAGCAGTTAGACAGGTTCGGAGAGAAAAAGCAGTTACACACTTTGGAGGTGAAAGAATATCAGAATCTTGGCTATGCTTTTTACTGAGAAATGGGGAATAATGTTAAGAATTTGGTGGTGGAAAGTAAAGATGACTGAGGATTCAGAAGCTGGGTTAAAGCTGATATAATATGTGCTGACATGTTTTATATTGCCTTGTTTATAAGCTAAGAATTTTTCTGAATAGTTACATTATTTTTTTTCCTAAGTATCTGAACATTTCCTGTCCTCATTTGATATGGACTGCACTGCTGATACAAAGAGAGAAATTGTGCAATGTATGGGCTCATTCCAGGATGGAGTGGCAGAGAAGTGTTGTGATTACTTTCAAAGATACAGACGTACTACACATGTGACTCCCAAATCCTACCTGTCCTTTATTCAGGGATATAAAACAACATATAAGGAAAAGCATGCTGAAGTGCAGATGTTAGCAAACAGGTAAACTGCTCAGTTTACTACTGTCTTTCTATAGTTTTCTTCCCCAGGTAGGTATATTCTAATATGCTTTGTTTCAATGCATGGCTTGTCTCCTTGCACAGCAAAAGGATTTTAAAAAAATTTAATTTCCTAAAATTGTGTAAAGGTGTAACTTGATCAAACATTATAATTGTTCTTTGCATATAAGTTAAAAACTATATATCTTTGGAGGGGGGAAAAGGGTAGTGACGCTTGAAAAAGCAAGGTGGTGGGGAAAAAAGGTGAATGTAAATTATTCCCGTGTATTTTTAACGAGTAAAAGAAAACATTTACATGTAATTTCATAATATAATTGTATATATATATATATATATTTGTGTATATATATGTATATATATAATCGTATATATAATATATATTTCATATTATATATTCATATTATATATATAATATATATATAATATAATTCAAATATAATTGTGAATATAATCAATTATTTGATTTATCAGAGAGCAACTTTGTTTTCTTGCTAAACATGCTTCTGATATGAACATGCAAGAAATACCCTTGGCATTTTTGCTTTTGTGATCATAAAGCCTAATCTAGTCTTCTGAGCTTTTTATTTGTAGATTATTAAAAATATTTATTTTTATCAAAATATATTTATCAAAAATGGGTTTGAAGTATTCATTCTCCTTTTCAGATACTTTGTTAAATCAATTCACTATTGCAGATCTATCTTAATGTCAGAAATGCACAAATAAAATATAAAATTATCATTTGGTGTATCAATTGGTACCCTTATGAAAAACTGTCTTCTCAGTTCTGAAAGATTGCCACAAAGAGCTGAAAGCCTTTAAGAAAGACTCAAACTAGAATATTTCACTTAGAAACATTCTTTGGCTTCAAAGCCAAATTGAGTTAGAAATCTGTAGTTACATTATGGATGAAGACTTGTAAAACAAGAGGTCTGGTCCATTTTTCTACTTTCTGATGCCTCAAATGTACTGGATTAGTTCATGCATGTTAATTTGTTTCACTTAACCTCAGTTACACAGTCTGAATTGCTTTGACAGGTGTTACTCTTATCTTCCCTTCTGTACTTGTTTAGCTTCCAAGTACTGCTTAGTCTGCAATAGCCGCCTCCGTAGAAGCCACTTAAGCTTGTCTGAAAACTCCCAAGTGAGGACTTACATTTGATAGACAAAAAGCACTGTTGAAGGGGCATTTTAGTGGTGAATGAGAAAAGTGTTATCTCTATGCTATTTTTCTGTTACTTGCTTTTGGTTGGTTTTGATTTCAATATTTTGATTTCATTAGCCTTTTCAATACCCTCTTCAAACAAGAAATAGTGATTTGAGATATTTTTCAGGATTCTAATCATAAGAAAATGTTTTCTGCTATGTAGAATGCAGTCCCTTGAGTATCAGGTTGGGGCCCAATGGGGACGGTGACGTATGTGGAACCAACGTGTAGGATTTTTATGCAATGATAAAGGCACATTGTTTGAGTTAGAAGTGGGTAAAATTCCAAGGACAGATCCTCTTCATGTAATTCATTATTGTTCACTTTCTTGATTCTGAAGACACTTGTATGGAAGTTCTGGTACAGGTTTTATTTTTGGTGTAAAACATCTTTTGCTAGTGTTTGTTCTGATTGATGTGATTCATTTTATTGATGGAATAATTTGGAAAATGGACTATAAATTACATAGGACTTGCATACATCTTATTTTGCTTTTTAATTCCAGAATGAATACTGGACTGGAAAAACTGAGAGAGGCCTCTGAGTCAGTGGCTGCTCTCAGCAGAGAGCTGGAGGTAAAAGAAAAGGAACTTCAAATTGCCAATGAAAAAGCTGACATGGTATGTATGGCCTTCAAAGTGTATTGCTGTTTGGTTTTTTGGCTGTTTTTATTTCTTCTATTTTGAAAAGATTAGGCAAGTAAAAGGAAATGAAGTGTTGGAAAAAAGGGATCTGGAACCAGCTTCTGGTTCTGGAATTCCAGAGGTAAAATTTTACCACAAAAATTAATACATTCTTCCAACTAGGTGTTTTCTTTAATATTTGTAATTTCTCACATTCTAGGTATTGAAAGAAGTTACTGTAAAAGCACAGGCTGCTGAGAAGGTGAAGGGTGAAGTACAGAAAGTGAAAGATAGAGCTCAAGCTATTGTAGACAGTATCTCAGTTGACAAAGCCATTGCTGAAGAGAAGTTGGAAGCTGCTAAACCTGCTTTGGAAGAGGCAGAAGCAGCCTTACAGGTTAGTACTTGGACCACGTATAACATTATTTTACTGCTAAGAAGGTGGGCTTCTTTGAAAACAAATACAAGATTGCAGCTGCACTGCAGATCTTAGCAGTTGACAGAAGAGATATGCAAATAAATATACATATTTTGAGGCTTTTTATGTTCAGGGTCTTTTTTCTTTTTCCGTCTGAGTACCAAACCCAAAATAGGCAGTTTTTCTGGAAAGGGGAAATTTTAACTTTCATTTGAAACTACAGTTGATATATGATGTGCTGCAGGTTTATATTAGGCAAGTAACTGAATGTTGATACTGTTATAAAACAGCTTGTGTGCAATGAGTGAAGAAGCACCTTCCATATAAAAAGTTATAATTCCATCCAAATGTAAACCTCCTGTTTTAAGTTTTCACCAACGAATTACATTTTGAATAAGTTTGATGATACACTCTACTCTGCCTTCTTAATTTTTTTTTCTTTTGAATTTTGACATTACCCAGATTTGTAACAATAACTGTAGGACTCCATGTCTTTCAGCATACTTTTTTATATAGAACTTTTTTAATGGAGTGATAACACTCTGCCCATACCTTTCAATGATGCATCATTGGTGATGAAAAAAAAAGATTAATTTTTGTTGATCTTGCATATATATATATATTTTTAATATCTGTTCAGGTGACCATATAAGAGAATGTCCCTCAAGGTATTTGTGTCATGAGTAACGGTAGTGGGATTTGAAGTAAAGCTAATACTAGAGGCTAGCAGGGAACTGGCTCAGAAATAGAAGAGAATGAAGGAAAAACCTAAAGGATAGATAAATCTCAAAGGTTCTTATGTAGCTTTAATGAAAACTTTTCCTTTCCACTTGGGAGTCTGCCAACAGTTGTGATGGTTAAAGACTATTGTGATGTTCCTTCAAATCAAATCTTCAAAACCTAGCATAAATAAATTTTCATGGATCTTCTGAAAGTATGACTTCACTTTGAGGGAGAGGTGCTTAACAATCTCTGACTGCTATGATATTTGAAGAAGAGGAAATATCTAAATGAAGGCTAATGACATGGCAGCTGATAAGAGTGGAATAAAAGAGCAGGTCTGGATCATAACATCGTGATACTTAGCTACATGAGAAAGATAAAAAATAAACCAAAAATGCAGAAGTGGGCAAGCATTCTGAGAAGAGCATAAACAAACAATGCTAACTGGGTGATGCCTGACGTATGAAAAGAGCACCAGTGTCCTGTCCTGCATCTTACTACAGCTTGTTTTCTGGTTTTGGCTAAAGTTACCAAACTGACACAATACTGCTCATCTTGAAATTTAGGATTCTAATAAATGAAAATCTGATTTTAAGGAAAAGCTACACTAGCACTATTGTGAGACTTCACAATGGGGAAAGGTAGTTGGGCTTAATCTTGAAATTCTTGCATTTGCTGTAATGAATTGCTTTGCTTGTGCCTAAAGGAGAAAGGAAAACTATCATAAAAGCAGGCTTATTGACATGCATATCTGTATTCTCAGCATGCATTCATTCATTCATAAACTCCTTTTAAGTAAGAAAATTGTATAGATTTGCATAGGATTGCACCTTTCAAAAAATGAATCTTACAGTCATGGATTTGCAAATTTTCAGCTAGGTATTCCTATAATGGAATTATGCTTGCAGTGTGGACAAATGTCTATTAAAATATTTGATAAATATGAAGGTCACTTCCCAGATAAAAATATGAGGTTGGTTATTTCACTCCATTTTGTACATATTTTAGAACTGCTAAATGCTATTTTAAGAGACAGGTAGGTACAGAACAGCTTACAAACATTTTTAAACATATAGCAAGATTAATTTTCTAGTTTGAGTAAGAATTGTTGAAGTTCAATAAAACTTAGTTGCTCTTTGCACCGCAATAAAGATGGCATATTAAATTCACAACTAGAAGGAAATAAACAAATAGAAATTAAATGCAATTATTTTGCCGCAGTTTGGATGGTAACAAAAAAGGCGGGGCTGAATTTCCTAAAGGTCACTAAGACACTCTGGTTAACGTTTCCACATGTATCTGGAAAAACAGCTGAGTTATCAGGTGCACCCCAAACCCAACAAGCAGAAAAATATTAAAGGGAAACAAAAGCAGAAGAAAGGTGATCAGGATAATCTGCAACAATTTACAATCTCTTTCTTGAAGTATAAACACAAGTAAATAACATCTTCCTTTATGAATTCCCAGTGAGGCATGTGCTAGGCTAGAAGCAAGGTGTTATAACACCTGCAGTAACCTGTTGCTTACTGTTTCTCACTGTAATGTACTCGGGCTAATTAAACTGCCTGTGAATAAGGAAAGCTTCTGATCCAAGTCATGTCTGTTACCGTAGTGGGCCGGTCCATCAGCAGTTACCGTTCAGTGTTTTTGCTCTGTATGTGGTGCAGTAAACACTACTGCTCGGATCAGTGCTTCTCTAAGGAGACATTTTCAGCAGACTTCTCTGATAGTCCTTTCTGGTTCATGATGTACACTACAGTTAGGAGTTATAGTAATAGATTTGCACCCTGGGCTTACTTGGCCCTACTTAATAGGGCCTAGGTTTTCATGCTTTATTATAATCTATTTGATTTTCTCACAGGCCTGCTTCTACTACAGGAACTTTCCCAGTAGGATGAACCAGAATGTGCAAATCTATATGTATATCAGGTCTCCTCAGGGATTTCCTTAATTCACCTTCATTTGCCAAATATTAACGATGTATTTTCCTTTCTAGATTCAGTTCTTGATCAATAGATTTGCATTTTACAAAAATAGGTAAAATGGCAAGATGTTTCTGTTTTGCTCTTTGTTTTGTCAAAAATGTGTATAGTAGTTTTAAGCATGGAGGTGCTGCTGTGGAAGCGTCTGAGTTGAGGTTTCCTAGTAGTTGCTAGGAGGTAGTAGCGAAAATCTGGTTGGAGGGTCCTTCACCTTCATGCTTTTTAGAGGTAAAATGATATTAAATCCAAATTAATATAAATAATGTTTTTCTTCTCCAATGGATTAATGCTGTTGGTGAGTTTGTGCTCTATGTCTTATTAAATAACACTAATAGCTTTACCCTTTGTTTTAAATTCATAGACAATAAAACCTGCAGATATTGCCACTGTCCGTACACTGGGTCGCCCACCTCACCTCATTATGCGTATCATGGACTGTGTGTTACTGCTCTTCCAAAGAAAAGTGAACAATGTGAAAATTGATCAGGAAAAATGCTGTACCATCCCATCATGGCAAGAATCTTTGAAACTGATGACAACAGGGAACTTCTTACAGAACCTACAGGTGCTTAGGCAACCTTCTTTTTGATACTACTTTAATTAAAGAAAATAGAGGACAGTGTTTTCTTTGGTATTCATAAGAGAACAAATGTCCAAGGGGTAGCAGACACACAATAGATCTGAAAGGTTAAGGGCTTAAAAATAAATATGTTATAATGAAGTAAACTTGAATCCTTCTAGCAAAGTCATGTAATAAATCAATCATAGTTTCTCTTAACTAAGGCAATGAAATTGCTTTCAGTGACACATGATTCAAAGCCTGAAGAACTTGGTTTGAATAGCCATTACTTATCTGTTTCATTAAAGCTGATAGAAAACATCTTTTTTACTGGTATTTAACTTTTCATTAATTTTCAGCATTGCAACCTATGCAGTGGATTGCAAAAGAATAGTTGAGTATTAAGATGTACAAAATCAGATTTTAAAAAAAAAAATTGGGATTTTCAGCTCCACAGCATGTGCCTAGGGAAATGGAAAGAATAGCTAGTGAATAAATCCCTGTTTATAATTAAACTAATAATATTATGATTAATCTACTGAGAATAAATTGTACCTTTCCCTGCCCCACTAGGTGTTATTATCTCTGAATTATTCAGTCTGAGGAGTTTTCCTAAAATGTCTCTGGTCCAGTGGGAAGTTTCTGATGGCAGGCTTGACCAACTTTGTATGGTTGGTAGTGCCATGGATGCCATTTATGTAGTATACATATTACATCTACTTGTAAGGATTTTTAATTTACCAAAGGGCTTCAGCATTTCACTGTGCATAAATAAAACTATTTGTGCTTCAGGGAGCAGCTGTTTTTCAAGGTTCATCAGTGATGTTCTTTCATTATACCTTATAAATAAAACTTTAAAGACGACCAAACTTATATAAAATATTTGACCATCAAAATAAATTTGAGGGAGAAAATTGAGAGCTTTTGGGGATGAAAAAAATGAAGTGATGTTTTTTGGAGAAAAGAGAGGGTCAAAATAAATTCTTAAAATTGAAACACATTCCACTAATGAAATATGGTAATTTAAGGAGAGGATAGCTGGCTTTTCCTTTGAAAGGACTGTCTTGTAGAATATATGTTTCTAAACCAGAGCTCCAGAGCTAAGCTTTTCCTTTTTTTTTTTTTTTTTTTGGAAGCTGGTTAAGTTACTTATTCAGTCTTAAGGAAAATGGAATTTCAAGCAGGTTATCAATGATATTTTGTATAAACAATTAGCTGTGTAATGGTAATGGATAGTGTAAGATAGCAAAATAGCGTAAATGATATAGCATATCATTTGATATGATATAATTATGCTATCATGAAAGATAGCGTAAATGAAGGCAAACTTTTTTCCATTTTGTAAGATATAGAACAGTGGAATGACTTGGGCAAGCTCTCAAAGATGCATGTGGCAGAGAACTTCATATTAGCTGTTTGTAAGTAACATTTGTGATCCCGGTAGTATTCTCTGTGTGCTGAAATACATATATGTACCGTTTAAATATATTGCATACATTATGTATATTGCACTTTATTTTAGCAATTTCCAAAGGACACAATTAATGAAGAAGTGGTGGAACTTTTGACCCCTTATTTTGAAATGGTGGACTACAACATTGAGACAGCTAAGAGAGTATGTGGGAATGTTGCTGGCCTTTGCTCATGGACCAAAGCTATGGCTGTATTTTTTTCCATCAACAAAGAAGTATTACCTTTAAAGGTATGTTAAACAGTGGGAGGCACACAAATGCCTTTTGCTCCTTCTCCTCCCCACCTGTGTGCACTTGAGGATTTCATTTGCTGGAAACATCGGCTGCCTTATTCCAACTGGTGCATGCTTCTGTAGGAATTTATTATCTTGAAAATAGTAAATCTCCAGCAAAATATATTTCAAATGTACTACCACTTTTCAAAATGATGAAAGGGATTGTGTAGTTTTATGCCTCTGGGCCCCTTCTGAATGGGGTTGCAGCAGCTGTCATCTAGTTTAATTCACTTTTGCAATTGCTTTACCTTAATTCTTAATTAAGTAGATCTGGTTCTTTTAATGTTCCAGATCTCAGTTCACAAGAAGACTGTTACAGAGACTTTGTTCATCAGTGTTTATTTAAAGAAAACCAGGTCTAAACAGTTGTTAAAGGGTAGGAGTGAAAGTTAGGAGGAACATGGTCAAGCAAGATTTTAACACAGAATAGCTCGTATTTATAATAGCAATGACCGAGAGGGAAGCAAGATTTGTACTTAAAGGTAGTATCTTTAATTAGATAAAGCGTATTGGTTGGAGAAATCAAATAAGCTTGTAGTGGCACCAATCTGTTTTGCAGGCTGGATCACACTAACTTTTGTGTCCGATGGAGAAAGGCTGGTATTCCCAGAAGTTCTTCTAATTATTTTTTCTGATTGATGTTAGACCAGCTGCTTAACTGCAGCTATCTGCAATAAGAAGTTAGTTTGTTGTAAAATTAAAATAAAAGGTTTTAATGAATGATTAAATCTCTACTGAGCAGCTTGATTTCGAAATGTAGTACAGTAAAACTTTGAGATACATTCTAGCAAATGCTTTGAAATGTTGTGTTTATGAACACACTTTTCTATTTATATGCTTTGTAGGCTAATTTAGCAATACAGGAGAATCGCCTAACCACTGCTATGCTGGATCTGCAGAAAGCTCAAGAAGAACTGTGTGCCAAGCAAGAAGAATTAGATATTGTGCAGGCGGAGTATGAAAAAGCAATGAGAGAAAAGCAGGTGAACTACTCTTTACAGAAAAGAAGTTGACACTATTTAAGGAAAACAATGCATTCTCTCAGTTTCACTGTCATTCCTTGGAAAGGATGTTGATGGACAGAGGATCAGAGATATTATTTGGACACTGCCTCTTTGGATCCCACCTGTCTACTTCACCACTGATCCTCCCTCCCCTCCCCGTCCCTCCTACCTCCTCAAAACCTATTTTATTTGGACTATTTGTTTAGTGTCTATTACTGTAACATCAAATCTCATTAATGTATGTTATCTGTGTACAATGTATTTGAAATTGTGGGCAGATTTCCCCAGAGTTAATAGGTACCAGGCATTTTGCCTGTCATTTAACATATATGCCAACAAGAAAGTTAAGAGCAGAAATATTAAAAAGTTGAATCACATTTATGACAGAGTTGATAATTTATCCTGATATAATTTTTCCATCCCGCTTTCCCTTCTTCTCTGCACAGTGATGTAAGTGTTTGAGAACATATTTTTAAGCTGTTGTTTAACTACTGATTTAATTAGATGTAGAGATTTTTCTGGCCTGTTAGATACATGACTGTAAATCATATTTCTTGGTGTGTGGTTTTCTCTAGACTTTGCTTGAAGATGCTGAGCGTTGCCGTCATAAAATGCAATCTGCCTCAAGTCTTATAAGTGGTTTAGCAGGTGAAAAAGAGAGGTGGACAGAGCAGAGTAAAGAATTTGCCATACAAACCAAAAGACTAGTGGGTAAGCTTTAGTCTATACCTTTGAACTTGGGAGTTAGTCACTTGAGTTGGAATGGGTAGTGACACTGAAAACGTTTGAAATTTCAAACTTTTCCTTTGTAGCTTAGCTTCCTGGTTGAAAGAGGGTAATTGTCATTGATTCTCTTGCTAAAGCACTGCTAGGTAAAAAATACAATAGGAGACTGAAGTTCATATTTAAAATAAAAATACAGTAACTATGTATGCTGTGCATGGGCTTTACTTCATGTGTATAACAGGCAGTGCATACTTGGGATGCTGGTGTTTTAACTTGGCTGATGTTTGTAGGCAGCAGTACAAGGACAGTTGTATGCTCAAGGGCCAATAACATCCGTATAACTGAGCATACGTATGGAGAAAAGGAAGACTGATGTTCAGGCACTGACATCTATGTGTAGATGTCATTATCTTTAAATGCAGTTATTAATGTTCATAAAAGTTTTGTTTCTTAGAAGTTCATTTTTCTTTTATAAGGCTGCACTGGGAAACTAAAGTACTTTGTAATAAAGAATTAATATATTAGGTAGATCAAGTAAATTAAATTTATCTTGTCCTTTACTGTGGCCTGAAGTTTCTTCTCTGACTTCTTCCTTGAATTGCTGTAAAAAGTAGATATTGTTGTATAGGTTGCATTATAGTAGATAGGTTGTATTTTATTTGCTGTTATAACATGTGTATTATCAAATTATAAAAAATACAGCATACCTTCCCCACACACTAATCATGGCTTTTTTATAGATAACTTGACAAAATCTAAAAAATATAAGTACTCAATATAAAGGTACAGTATCTTCTTCAGACTGAATCCTGCATTCTTACTTCGGTACAGTATCTTCTTCAGACTGAATCCTGCATTCTTACTTCAGAGGTACAAGCCCCCCCAAAACTATGGTGTCATGAAACAATTTTGAAGCTGACCAGAAGATTAGAACTTGTCACACTTGATACCTCCATAATGATATCTGTTACAGTTTTGTATTATTAGTAGTAACAACGGTAGTTGATTTGTTCTTAATTAGTACTCCTAAGTGAAGGTTCTTTTCTCCCCACAAAATATTGTTTAAGCTTGTTCTCATGATTGTGCAAGGAAATGATGGAATTGGAAGTTTATGAGTAATTTTTTTCTGCCATGCTTTGCTTGTGCAGGATCTGGTGTTTGGAATAGTGATGTGTGTGTGTGTGTGTTGGTTTGACCTTGGCTTGCTGCCAGATGCCCATCTCTTGCTTCCTACAGTTGCTTTGTAAGGATAAAGTAAACATGGCATCTGTTGAAATGTCGTGTTGTCTTGCTATATAATGAGCCTTAGGAAAAAGACTGATTTGTCTCCTTTATGGGTCATAGTGTGCTCTTCAATTACCAGCCAAACATTATAGCAACTAGAGAAGGAAGCAGCTCATTCATGAATAGAATTTATGAAGTTCTAACATTTTGTTTTCTCTTTTTTGCTTTTTTTTCTTTAAGGTGATGTACTCCTGGCTACAGCTTTTCTGTCCTATTCTGGTCCTTTTAACGAAGAGTTCCGCAGTCTGCTATTAAGTGACTGGCAAAATGAAATGAAAAGCCGGAAAATCCCCTTTGGTAACAACCTGAACCTCATAGAAATGTTGACTGATGCTCCAACTATCAGTGAATGGAACCTACAAGGGTTACCAAACGATGACTTATCCATACAGAATGGAATTATTGTCACTAAAGCATCTCGTTATCCTTTATTAATCGATCCACAGACACAGGGTAAAATTTGGATTAAAAGTAAGGAAGGCAGAAATGAACTTCAGGTAATAGCAATGTTGGTGCTTTCATTATCCCTAGAAACTCTTAGCTTACAAAACTTCACAATTCAGTGATTCAAATAATACTTAGCCAATGTTTTTTATATAAAATGCCTAGTCTGGATATAAAGGACATCTCAGATATATTTTGGTAGATTTGAGATTTGGCTAGATACAAAAATGTACCTTTGAAGCTTATTAGTACCAGTGACTTGATTTATTTTATTAATTTATTGTAATGAAACATAAACTGTTGGAAAATAAGATGGATGGGTAATGTCTGATAAAGGCTAAAGTGTGTTTGCATAATACTATGTGTTAGAAAAAAACTCCAAATAAGTGGTTAGTACAGATTCGTATAAATGTTTAAAAATGAAGATGAACAGCATAATGTTTTTATCATCTTTTAATCAGAAATTATTGATAATTTGTGTTCTTAGCATGGATGTCAAGTGCTAAATATTCTGAAAATATACAGGGAAGACACTGTTGCAACAACATGCAGTCTGAGGCGAGATACACCAATTCAATGCAAACAGGAAAATATGAGAAAATCCTTACTTGCTACAATTATGATTACACCAGTAAAGCATTTTTTAAAAAAGATATCCCTGAAAAAGATGAAGTGGAGCTTGAAGGTTGATAGTAGAGTGACTCTGAGAGTATTACTAGGAAACTACTTTCATTCATGTTGATTGTTAACTCAGTGTGAACTGTTTAATGGTTGCCTAACTAGTTAAAAAATTATTATTAGGCCTTGACTATGGAGTTATGAAAAAATTAAACTGAATCACAGTTGTACCGAGGACTACTTTTTAAAGCAAAGACTAATGGCTTGTTCAATATAACCCTCTAATATTCAAGAGGGGAAAAAAAGAAACAAAAAAGCCCTAATCTTGGAACTGACCATCTTGCAGTTTGACTGGGGGATGTTATCCAAGATAATATTGACGGAGATAAAAGGTTCCTGTGAATTTCTGGTCTAGTTGCACTCATAGAATCAAAACTTCAAGTTCTCAGCGCTGTTGTGCTTCTACTTTTGTAGTTAAAAAAAAGTAAGTTTGCGTTCAATTAGATCTGAGAATATGGTACACCAATGCTGCTTCTTCTTGTGGTCACAATCTTTGCCTTAATCCTAGTCTAACCATAGGATCATTATTTTTGTCAGTAATTTAAATAAAACGAAATAATTTATAATTATAAAACCAACAAAAAGCTTGATAACTGGGCATAACATAATATATTAGTCCATGATTGTATTTTTAGATCACTTCTTTGAATCACAAGTACTTTAGAAATCATTTAGAAGACAGCCTTTATTTGGGAAGACCTCTTTTAATAGAAGATGTTGGAGAAGAACTTGACCCAGCACTTGATAATGTTTTGGAAAGAAACTTCATTAAAACAGGTTCAGCCAACAAGGTAAAAATAAAACAAGTAAGCCAACAAGTGGAAACATTCCCCACCTTGCCCTCAACAAAGTAGCTCCTAATAAGTATATGACTATAAAAGATTAGTTTTGTATTTAAATTTGAGTAATGCTAATACCAAAAAGAAGTAGAGCTTAAGATCACAAATAGTTAACCTATAGAGTTCCTTATCTCATTGCTTATGACAATTTTTAAAAATTGAAATAACTTGTGAGTTATTTAAAGTGTTCCATGGGTATTCTCAATGAATTCTTTGTATCAGACTGGATATTTACACCTTGGAACAGAAAAATATAATTTTTGTTTCTACATACAGTATGTGAAAGTGTGTACTGTTTTTTGATCTCTCAAGACTTCTTTTTAATACTTTTCTGAAGGTGAAGGTTGGTGATAAGGAAGTAGATGTTATGGATGGCTTCAGGCTTTACATTACTACAAAACTGCCAAATCCAGGTTACTCTCCTGAAATTAGTGCTCGAACCTCCATCATTGACTTTACTGTGACCATGAAGGGTCTTGAAAATCAACTCTTAGGCAGAGTCATTCTCACAGAGAAACAGGTAAAAGAATTGTTATCTTTTTCCTGGCTATACATCTTATCTTTACCTGTAGAAGGTTTTACTTTGATTTTAATTTATTGCTTTCTATTGCCATATTGCAGCTTAACTTTCTGTCTCTCTTTATTGTGATTAGTCTTAATATAACCTATTTATGATGGTTTAAAAGCTGGCACAGAAGAAATTGACTCGTTCATGTGGAAGTTTCTATTTGTCCTTATTGTTGCAACTGTACCATACTCACCTTATTTTTCCTGCCTTACAACCTCATAAGAATGGCATTTGAAAAGGAAAAGGACCTGGAATAAAAACTGATGTTCTTCTGTTTTCACACTGTGGAGCTCATGGCAACGTAACCTGGTGCAAAGGATTCAGACTGTGTTAATTTCTTGCTTCAAGGGGAAGAGGACTAATTACCTATTTTGACATTGCAGATGTATTAGTTGAGGAAGTCCAAGTTCAGGATGCCAGTCCCAATAAACATGCCACTAGCAGTTCTGGAGGGAGGCTGGCTGGTATCTTGAACTATTGCACACCTAATCTGTGTAACTATGAGGTCAGGCAATGTTGAAGTCAAATGAGGCACTATGCATCTAAACTGTGTATTTACTAAGATTTTGGCAATATTTCAGTTTACCTTCACTAGAGATGCATGTGTTCCCTTATTTTGGCATCTGTTGAGGTCCTCCTGTCCCCGTCCCCCACCTCCCCCCAATGTAAGACATTCCTCCTTAATGGCCCCAGTCATCTTGTCAATGTTAAGCAGTTGCATTTCATTCCTGATCAGCCCATGGATCTCATGAGAGAAATCATACTCATTCTATGAAGGCTTATGTTTTATCAAGCAGGTTCATTGCACCATCAGCCTTGCTTCAACCAGCGACAGCTTGCCAATCCGCTGTGTAATGGAATCATCACTGTCTCTCTGAAACACACTGTGATGTGTATATTCACAAAGTCTTATGCCAGACTTCACGTCTGGGTCCTGCAATACAGTACATTCCTGAAAGGTGATGGTAATTTTATCAGCAGATTCCTCCAGTCATTGCAGTTGCTGTATGCCTGCTTGGAGGACACAGAAAGATAGGAGCTTAATTTTTCTCAGAGGTGCAGAGCAATAAACTGAGAAGCAATGGATGCAGGATAGAACATGGGAAATCCTGATTAGATATTAGGGAAAAAATAATTACATTGTGAGTGGTCAAAAATAGGAACAGATTACCCAGGGACGTTGTGGAATCTCCATTCTTGGAGGCGTTCAAGACTCAACTGGAAATGGCTCTGAGCAACCGACCTGTTTAAACCTGCTTTGAGCTGGGAGTTGGGCTAGTTCATTTCTAGAGGTGCCTTCCAAACTAAAATGATTCTACTATTTTTATGGTATCTTTGACACTAACTGGGAATGTCTAATGTGTGGACATACTGTGCTCTCTGGACCGGCTTCTCAGAGTGGTGTACTCACTACCACTTGCTTTGTGACCATCTGGGGACAGTTCTTTCAGATGAATGACAAGTGGACCACTTGACAGGCAGAAGGATTGGTAGAATACACTTAACACTTTTCAGTTTGCTTATCCTCTGTTTTTGCACAAGATTTGCTAAAGAGTCAATTCGGAAATATCCCACCATTCCAAAACATTTTTTCCTATGATATCTAATTATGAACTTTTGGGATTATGGGGATTTCCCTCCTAAGTGTCTGGATTCTTGCTACCTGCTTGTAGCCTTTGCTAGTGAGGAGGTGGAATTACCTAACTGTGAGACAGTTTGCCAAATGATTTGAGCAGTATGACTGCTTGGTGATATCCAGTGTTAGAATATATGTGTGGAATTTCTGCCCCCAAAAGAGAAAAGATTATTTATCTGTAGTTAGGTTTGTATATACATTTATATCCTTGCCATTCCACTATCTCTAGTATGGTTCTGCACTCCAAATGAGATTTAGACATACAGTGAAAAAAGGGAGGGTTTATAGCACATCATTTAAAGATTCTGCAAAGTCTGACTTTCCATTTCTGTGTTGTATGGAATGACCATTGGTAGAATCTGTGCAGCATACATTTCAAAGAATTGATTGATTACTGATGAGAATACTGGTACTGATTTCTTCTTTTCCACCAAAAACTTAAAGCAATTTGTGAGATGTGAGCCAAGTATAAGAAGGTGAAGGGTAGCTGGTGTATCTGCATAAAAATAATTCTGCTCTGTTTCTTGGAATAGTTGGATCTGAGAGATTTGATATATGTCCAAATGTAGTATAACTTAGACTGGTTTAATGATATGGTTGTTTTGATACATTGGCTGTTACAAAATTTGACAAAAAACTTGCTTATTTGTTGTCATAGAAATATAGCCAGATTAGTAGTAGAGTTACAATATACAAGAACTATTTATGGCTTTTTGAATTTTCAAATTCATATTTCAAGATTTTTCGTGTAAAAAGACTCAAGTTTTGTGAGGAACAGTTGGTGCAAATTCTTGCACTTGCAAATCATTTTGTGACATAATGATATAAGCTATGTGGCAGCTTTTATATTTTATGAATATTAACAAGTTCTAGCATTCTTTGGTACAGCCTGTAAAATGACTTCAGGTTGTGAAAGCAATTCCATAAAGCTGGATTCAAAATAGCCTCTTTGGTGCAGGTTTCTTGAATTTATGCATATGGTAACTTGCCTTAGTTTTTTTGCATCCTTGGTGTTATGACTGGAAATTTTTGAAGACATGCAGAAAACTTTTGTGTACCCTTCCTGATCTGCAAAAAGTATTTTAAAAGCTTAATAGATAGATTTTTCACTTAGGCTTTTGTCTAAGGTTACTTCACTTGCTTGAGTTCCAACTTGTTTCTCAGGCTCTTTTTGTCAGGAAAACTCAGCTTTCTGTTTTTAAAATGTGTTGCACTCTAAAATATGTTTAACCTCTTTAATTGCACCCAGAAAAACATGAGACTTAGTTTGGCTCATATTTAATTGGATGCTAACATTATTTTAATGCCGTACTTCTAAAAATTGTTTCTGCTTCATCAAACTTACATAATGCTTGTCTTGCTTCATAATTGCTACCTGGTTTTCTTTAGTTCCACTAGGCACCAGTTGATTGAAATGATGTTAATGGTAGTTTTCTTGTATTCTTCATCAGTTTTTTTCAGAATCTTTGGAATCTATATGAACATCTTCTAAGTTATGTGACATTTACGGTATTCTGTGAAGTCCCAATAAATCTTTTCTACCTGATTATGATCTTTCATTATGCCTTTTGCACAGTGACAAGGAAAGAACCTAAACCTGATAACGAGATAAAGATGATTTTTCTTGGGTTTTTTTTTTTTATTTCCTTTTTAAGATAAAAGGACTTTCTTTACAAGAGCTAAATGCTTGAAATACTATGGAATGTTAGCAGAATGTAAGAACAAGAAGGCCACAAGTTTAGAATGTGGGAAAACAATTAAACAAAAATCTAAAAAGGCGTAACAGTGTTGCAAACCTATATAAACGAAGTCTACTCAAATGGGGGAGTAAAACCTTTCCTTAAGGCTTGCTAAGGTCTTGGGTTCATAATGTATCTACTGCTCTATGAGGGACCATGTATTCCTTAGCGTTGTCCTGGTTCTTTTGGAATAGTATCAGCCTGTCTGCAGTTATAAAGTGGACTTGGCAAAGGTGAAGTGAACACACAGCTTCCAGCTTTGGAGAGGTTGTTTAAACTATCCACCAGACCTTTGTGAACAGTGAAGGAGTACTTCTGAAAACATAGCTAATATTTCTACCAACTGGCTCACTTGTTGATTCATAAGATTCATATTATCCTTATCTTACGAAAGATGCTCAACTCATCCTCTCCCTTTTTTACTTCACTATATTGAAACATTTTGTATTGTTTCAGTGGAGTATTTTTATCTCTGAGGGATTCATTCATAATAACTTTTTAAAGTTTAATTTTAAAAGTAGTTTGCAAATGAACTAAAAGGCCTTTCATCTATGAAGAACATATTTTTCTAGACATTTTAAACAGAGTTTTGTTTTTTATTCTCTGTTAATCTAAAGCTGTTAATCAACATGTATCCATCTTTTATATATGACCACTGGAAAACAAAGAGGGTATATAAACCACCCAGCTTGTACTACTAAATGTAATCGACTAAATACTTCTAGTGATGCAACTCAGTTTGAGTTCTACATGCTTTCTTTTCTTAATCCATGAAGCATTTTAGTGAGAGACTGAAGTTATCCCTGTTTGATGGAGGAGTATTTTTAGATGCTTTTCTTGAAATATTTGATGTTTGTTTTGTTGACTAAGGATGCTCATCATTACTACAACTGTATTTTCAGCATGGTGATTGGAAAACAGGGCATAAATGAGGATATCATTAGATGGAGTGAAATAAAATCCTATGCCTGGAAAGGTGTCTGCACTTCTCTTTGTCTGAAACAGAAAAAGAAGAAAAACAATTACTATTTTGATTTTCTAATTCTATTAAGGCACGATATGAGCATGCTCCATTGTATTTGTTGAAATGATTTATTAATGCATATTTGTGGCAGGTTCAGAAACCTGGCAACAGACCTGCTGTCAGAAATATCACTGGACTTCTTTCCCTGAATTAGTACAGTTTCTCTTGACCTACACTGTTTTAGTAGGATCAGTACTTTTAAAATGAAATTGCTTGTTTCATTTTGTTTTTAGTTTTTATTTTCTTCTGTTTTCCAAATATTACCATGCATTTCAACAGGAATTAGAGAAAGAAAGAACAGATCTTATTGAAGTTGTGACTATGAACAAAAGAAGGATTAAAGACCTAGAAGATAACCTTTTGTTCCGACTTACAAGCACTAAAACTTCTCTGGTAGATGATGAGAGTTTAATAATTGTATTGAATAACACTAAGAAGACTGCTGAGGAGGTAACACAGAAACTACAAACTTCTGCTGAGACTGAAGTACAGATCAACTCAGCCCGTGAAGAGTATAGACCTGGTGAGTGAAGGTAGTGATGAAAGACAAGTGAGTGTATGGTTAAAACAGTAATACTTAAAGTAGGAGAAATGGTAGGATGAGATCAGGAAGACCATAATGGGTGGAAAGGATCTGTGTTTTCCTGTAAGTAAAATGTATCTAGGAAATGTCATACTGAGTTATGGTGGAGAAAATAGTCAATGTTATGCTTCATGTGGAATTTCTGAAATGGAACGATGTATTCTCTCCCTGGAGTTCCCATTGCTCTATATACAAGTGTACTAGTCCATCTAGTCTAGTGGGCAAGGAACTTGGGAGGTCTTGGTTGTTCTTCCTTAGCTCACAAAATGTTGATGCTTTTTATGGGCTGTCAATGAGACCAGTTATGAGGGTATTTAGGTAACTGTGTTTTAGTTCAACATGTTGACATTCTTTTTGGGGCCCATTATAATTCTAAATGCTTTTTGTATCTGTTTGGCTGAATCCTTTGTTTATCTTATGTTATAGATCCCTAAGTTGTTATACTCAGCACCATTTCATCAGTCTTTTGGCTTTTAACTTGACAGGTGAAGACATGAACAAAGTGGAAATGAAAAAAAAGCTCTCTGGAATTGTTATACCTGCATTTTAGAAAATGTGTAAAATGGTACAGTTAGTGTACCAGAATCATCGTAGATTTTGTAAAACCTTTGTATTTAAAACTAAATGACTGCTGAAAGTAAGTTAAATCAGTGCTGGGCAAGTTAAATCAATAGAGTTAATTTGGCTTTTATATGACTCCTGTCAAATCTGTAAAATTTGGATACTCAAACAATATCTTTGTTTTTAAAAAGAAAAAACATCTTACTTTTTATATGTTCTACTGATGATCTAAATATTGCAGTATACTATCCAGATGATCTCCAAATATGCTCATATTTGCAAATGGAACTTTACATAGTATGCATTAACTACAGAAAAGATTTTTTTCCCCCTGATGTATAAATAAGGATCAAATTAAGGTTTTAATTATTTTTCTGGTTAGTAAACAATGGAGGCAACTCAAGCATCTTCAGTTAGCATTAGTGTTAAACTCACTATTGTTGTAGAGAGTTAAAGTTTCCTGCTTTGCATTTCTACTTTGAACACAGTCTTGTTTCCTGTCCTTCAGTTGCAACTCGAGGTAGCATCTTATACTTCCTTATTACTGAGATGAGCACGGTCAATGTGATGTATCAGACTTCGCTTCGACAGTTTTTGGGGCTTTTTGATCTCTCCCTAGCCAGGTAATTTAGATAACAATAAATATCATTTGTATTTATCCAGTCCTGGAGGTGGTTGTAGTACAGTAAATATTTGTTGTAAGTAATGTAAGAAAGAACAGTGTTGCCTGTTACAGACTTGACAAGAGTTGTCAGTTTAAATATTCATAAGCCTTTGTCTGTTAGTTACCAAGGCAAAGAACTTTGAAATGTACCTCCAGTCTTTAAAAATTAGGCAATGGGTGATTAAAAACCATTATACTGTGTTGATTTACAGCTATGCAGACAGGCTTGATTAGAAAGGAATTTTTTTGTTGCTTCTTTAATCTGAAAGTTGTTGCTAGATTGCTGTCTGCTATTCTGTGTTTGTGATCAATTATTTTTTCATGTTTTGAAAGTTCTGAACTATGGCTTTTGGTCTTTTACGTGGTATTCCCTTCAATAAAGCCTATTCAAACTGGTGTTTCAACTGCAGACCTTTCTTCCAACAGGTCTAGCAAAAGCCCTATAACTAGCAAGAGGATTACTAACATTATTGAACATATGACATATGAAGTATTCAAATATGCTGCCCGAGGACTCTATGAAGAGCACAAGTTTCTTTTCACATTATTACTTACATTGAAGATTGATATACAAAGAAACAGAGTGAAGCATGAAGAATTTCTGACACTTATTAAAGGTTGGAATTACAGAACAATTTTAAGCAGGGCACATATGTTATTGTAGCTGTAGTTGTATCTCCTAGACAACCTGCCGTTTCCTTTTGCACATGAAAAGCCAGTCAATTGAAAGAATACATACTTATCATTCTGTTCTGGTGACAGACAACATTGTATGGCAGTTCTAATTTATAGCAGCACACTGGATATTGATAAATATAGCTTTGAGAATTGTGAGAATTTTAAAGGAAAACTGTTAAGTATCCTTTCAGTTGATGTTTATGATTACTGCTCAAATGCTACTAGCTATTTGTTCAAATTAGAAAAATTATTATACTAAACATTTTTCAGTTAATTTGGTAACTTCAGGAAGCAAGCAAGCAAATAGGAACAGAAAGTGATGCTAGCAGTTCAAAAGAATGTCAGGCTTTTAGCTGAATGTGACAAGTTCATGCCTTCAGTCTTAATTGCATGCAAGCACTGTGTATCTTCACTTGAAAGCTTGGATTCATTTTGTATTATCTTTCCAGGATACTTAATTTTGCAGGCAACATTTATTTATGTATCATAACTGTTAATTTTTCCATGTTGAATCTTCAGAATATCTTTTCCAAACAAGCGTTTATTTTCAGGCACAATGCACAAAGAAATAGTAAATCCTCAAAAGAGAAACAGGTTAACAAAGATTAAGTTTAAGGTAGATCATAAAAACAAATATTAATATAAACCAACCAAACTACAAACTCTGCTTCATGAAAGGTGGCATGACTTTACAAGGTAGAAAACCCCTGTAACCTCATGATTAAAAATATGGATTTTTTTAGCTTGTGTTTTCTTTTTATTTTGCGTTTGCTTTCTTTTAACTTCAGTTGAATACCGAGGAAGGCAAATGTACATGTAGGCAAAGTTATTGCATTATCTACAACAAAAACCCCACTGAAATTAAGCTGCTTCAGTTTTTTCTCTATAAACTCAAGCTTATTCTTTTACAGTAAAAAAATAGGTTTAACTTGTTATGGGAAGCTGTTATGGATTTTAAAAAATAATGTTTTAAAGTAAGTTGAAAAAAAAGATTTGAAAATAAATTTTGCTTGTTACCTAACTCAGGAATGTCTTCACGACTGTCCTTAGTTATTAAGTAGTCTTTCTCCAAACTGGGAAGACTTAGTCATAAGCACTAGTCTTGCACAATCTAGTTTACATTTTCCAAGTAGGTTTTGGGGTTGGGGTTTTTTTGTTTTTTCTTTTTTTCTTTTTTTTTTTTTTTTTGTCTTTTGGGTGTCTCTAATAGTTCTAGTTATAACTAAATCCTAATTTCTTGCAGGTGGTGCTTCCCTAGACCTTAAAGCTTGTCCTCCTAAGCCAGCTAAATGGATTCTGGATATGACTTGGCTGAACTTGGTGGAGCTCAGTAAGCTTAAACAATTTTCAGGTATCCTTGATCAAGTAAGTAAGAGCTTTTTAAAATGAACCTGTTGTTTGACAGTGATCATCTGGTATTGATCAAAGCATGTGGTGGGAAACTGGTTTATTTTATAAAACAGAATGAAGCTGTTGTGGCCCCAACTCTCTAGCCACCTGTTTTAATAAAAGGACATAAACCCCCACTCCCAGGAAAATAGGAAGAAAGTAGCATGTTTCACACCCTATATAATTGTACTACTTTTGTATTGGGATACAACTTGCTATTATCCAATTTATATAATGCAGTTTGAATTGTATTCTGGTTGTTAGACTTGCATTCCTCTTGTACTTTTTTACACTATGTTTTATGATGCTAGTTCCAATATTTCTCTGGCTACATGGAGTAAGAGGGAAGGGATGCTTACTAAATTCAACACTTCTTTGAAGTGTCTTAATGGACACTAGGTGTATGGTAGCTAATGGAGTAAGTAAACAGCATTTGGCATATGTGAAGAGCACATTCTATACAGTCATGTGGGGAGAAGATATGTACCTCCGGTTCTCAAAGCTATGTCTGAGCCTAGCTATCTGTGTTCTGACCTTGCTATGCCATTATATCTATCATTAATTGAAAATACAGAGTGGTAGCTCATTTTTTCAGAATATGAATACTTAAGGGCATTGTTGCATTCTACAATTTCGTACTTAAAATCTGAAAGCTTGTCCTTTCTTTTTTAATAGCTGTACGAAATCTGTGTATTAACATTGATAAACAAATAACTGTGTGTGGATTGTGTGTCTCTGACCCTCACTAGAAGTTTGTGACTTTGTTGCAGTTGAAATGTGACTTGTTTGTTTAGTGTCATTTACTCTGATGGTATAACTGCAGATTTCCAGAGCAGAGAAACAGTGGAAAATCTGGTTTGATAGTGATAATCCTGAAGAAGAACAGGTTCCTAGTGGCTATGGTCAATCCCTGGACTGCTTCAGACACCTTCTTCTTATCAGATCTTGGTGTCCTGACAGGACTATAGCTCAGGTACATTTATATAGCCAACATAGTATATTTAGGTGTCATTAGAATAATAGTTACATGATTGCAGTTCAGTATTTCTTTATTTAATGCTAAACTCATTTTTGTAATGGACCTTTACATTATGTTTTCTGAAATTCTTTTCAGACAATTTATGCCTTTGTTACAAGGGCAGTGGTAGCAAAATAATTCCAACATACTGAGTGAATGGTAGCTGATGTTTTTACTATGGAGGTAGGATTTCATCTGGAAATGTATGTGTTTATCCAGTTCTGCTTTACCAGTGCAGAAGGTATTTTTGATTGTCCTTGCTGATATTAATCAGTGGAATTGTAGAAGTATCCTCATGTTAGGCAGAAGTAAAATCTTTTAATGAACTCAGTTTACTGAGTGAAAACATAACATGACAATGATTTAATTGAGGAACTCTTTCTTGCATGGAAAAAATAAAAAAAAAAAGTCTGCATTAACATCTGTTTAATTTTTTTAATATAAACCCATCTATTTAGAAAGCAGAGAAATATAAAAATAAAGTTTATTAAATGGTTAGACCTGTTCTTAAGAAAAATAAACTTCTAGGAACCTATTTTTAATCTATGTATACTTCTCCAGTGCAAAAGAATAAAAATTATGCAATTGCTGACAATTTAAGAGCAATAGTTGGCAATTTAATGAAGTCAAAATGCATCATTAAAGTGTGGTATTAATTTTGTGCATGCAAACCGTTAGGCATTGTGACCAAATTCAGAGAGTCTCAGCAGTTATTGGTATAACTGCAATCAATAGAGGGGTAAATGGTGCTGTATAATGATTCTCTCAGATTGTGCTATGTATCTGAAATGGATTGTGCAAAATGAGTTCCTCAGTTCTGTTAATAGGGAGAAGATGCACTTTCATCTTATGATGGTTTTATGAAAACTGATGTTTGCTAAATGCTGATTATCTTTTGTCTCTGAAAAGTTACCCAGAGTATTAAGGGGAAGATTGCTCTAAGACAAAAGCAACGTAGTGGGAAAGAATACAAGATAGTTTCAGACTGTTTGAAACAGCCTTTTCTATTTCTTAGTAAAAAAGATCAATAATATAACAATTTTCAAAATAAATAAATAAGGAATAACAGAGCTGGTCTTCACCTGTTCCTCTGGATCTTCTATTTAGTGACAGTTATTTTCATCAATATTAATTAGTTGTTTGTTTAAGCACAAAAGTGGGAAAGATCTAACACATCTGAAGGATGTCTTCCATCCTTTCCTCCTTTATTCCTCTAGCATTTGGAAAGGAAAGCTAGAATTTAAGGTTACAAGTTATGCTATCTACTGTAGAAACCATCTTTAAATCATGAAAAACCTTCTAAAGGTTTAGTAGGGTTATTATGTTTATTATACTGTAATTATAGGTATTATATATAACAATGCATGAAGATATATGTAATAGAGTAATTATTTTTGAAGTTTTTACTGGTGTTATAAGGCTGTAAGAAATAATGCCTTCAAAGACAATATGGTATGTTAACATAAATTTGTGGCATTCTTGTGTTTCTCATATAAACTTATAGCAGCCTTTGCTCTTCAGTTTACTTATTGGTTGTATTTAAGCTGTAAAGAAAACAGTATTAAATGATTACATCATGGGTTAAATTTACCCCTTTTAATACAGGCAAGAAAATACATAATTGACACTATGGGGGAGAAATATGCAGAGGGAGTCATCTTGGACTTGGAGAAGACATGGGAAGAGTCAGATCCACGTACTCCTCTCATATGCTTTCTTTCCATGGGCTCTGATCCTACAGACTCTATTATTGCTTTAGGAAAAAGACTGAAGACAGAGACACGTTATGTTTCCATGGGCCAGGGTCAAGAAATCCATGCTCGTAAGCTTCTACAGCAGACAATGGCTCATGTAAGAGACAAAAATCTGAATGTTTTTTGTATCTGTATTAAACACTTAGAAATGAAAATCTTGTCATGAAATGAAGTTGTTTGGTGGGTAGGTAATGCTGATGCGAGAGCCTTTATTTATTTGTATAAGTGTTCTAAGCAATAGAACTGTCTTTTTGGAGTCATTTAATTGACCATAACAAGCTTTGATACTGTGCAGGCATCAGTGTTTTTCTCATATAAAATGGAGGTTTTGTTATGTATAGGTTGTTGACTGATGACCATGGTTGAATGATTGTTTGGATTGCACGAGTATTAAATATTCTTCACCAAAAATTTTACAACATTTTCCCAGTTTTGTGTTTTTGTAATACAAATGTATTTTGTTAAATAAAGAAGATTAATTCCAACTATACTATTGATAATTACATAACCCTGAGAAAAACAGGGCTGTATAGAAAAATATTTTGTATTGCTGTAGTCTGGATTTTTAATTGGGATGGCTGTCTGGTAGCATAGTCATTTTAGACATCCAACATGGGAAAATTGAAAAAATAAAATGTTTTCTATGAGAAAGAAAACCTGAAAAGTTACAATTTAGCACGTTTTGCCCATCAGGTGGTAGTACTGCTATGTCTGCTGATGTGAGTGGATCAAACTTCTTGTGCTCCTGTGTTATGAGCTTCTACCCTGTGTGTATAACTAGTTTTCCTTTGACTTCTGCCCCAAATTCTCATTTGACAACTTCACATTAAAAGCTAAAGCTAATGATCAGATCACATGAGAAGAAACTAATTAAAAAAATAAAAGCTCCTTTTGTTTAGTTAAGAGAAATGCAGTTACTTTTCCTCACTGTTTCACATACACTCTTAATGAATACATATGTTAGATGTATATATGAAGTATGGTAGTTCATGTCAGAAAGTTTGATATTTATTGATTGATAGCAATAGATTAATTAAGTATGTATATTTAGTTGTTTTCCAAGCCTGTAACCCTTCTGAGGAACAAGGTTTAGTAGCTTGTTCTATGGAGCTACTTCTGAGCTCCCTTAAATAAATCATGATTTATCTGTTTATCAGCTCTATAATCATGCCCAGATATGTTTTAAATGTACTGAAATGGAAAAGGTAGGGCCTACTTGAGAAGACTAGACTGACAAGTAAGGGCCACCTGTTTAGATGATAAAACCAAACAAGCTAACAATGCCTCCAGAAGGAACAGCCCATAGCTTACCTCACACAAGCTTTCTTTTGGAGAGAAAATACTTTGTTAATTGCATGTGTCCCATTACTATAACTACTGGCTTCTCTAATTGAAATGTACAGGAAATCAAATGATTAAGGCCTTGGTTTTGATTTGGTGAGCCAGTGGTGAGAAATTGACTGTGCAGGATTTCTTCCTTTAACAGATCTGATAAGCACTTAAACATGATATATTTTGCTGCAGCTTAGATGCGTTGGCTTTGTTTCTAACCTACAGCATAAATAAAGAGTGATTTTAGTGATTTCAGTTTGTAAACAATGTTGATAACTTTATATTCTGCTGTTTTAAACTAGGGAGATTGGGCACTTCTGCAAAACTGCCACCTTGGTCTTGACTTTTTGGATGAGTTGATGGACACTGTAACAGAGACAGAGACTGTCCATGAAAACTTTCGACTGTGGATGACAACAGACATTCACAAACAGTTTCCCATCACCCTTCTTCAAATGTCTATTAAGTTTACCAATGAACCACCACAGGGGCTCAGGGCTGGACTAAAGAGAACATATAGTGGTGAGTGCTAGAGTGATAATGATTTAAAATTTAACTGTGCTCATTTTTGGACTCTGGTATTATTGTGTGCTTAGATTGTAGCCACTGATAATAGGTGTAAACTAGTAGGAGGAAATGATCATAACAATGACAGGAAACCTCATCCTTGGTTTGAGCCAGAAGCTGTGAAAATTAAAAGGAAGAGAAGATGTGCTGAAGTTCTGTTGCTAGAACAAATTGGACAGCAAAATAGGAAATGCTTTTTCTTTTCTCAGACATTGGCTTCTGATATCTCAGTTTGAAGTTTTGTGGCAGAAAATTGACATTTTAATCTCTGGCTATTAAATGCTCTTTACATTAGTCTTTAGTCTTAAGTTGAGCAACTTAATCACAGAATCATAGAATGGTTTGAGTTGGAAGGGACCTTAAAGTTAATCTAGTTCCAACCCCCCTGCCATGGGCAGGGACGTCGTCCACTAGATAAAGTTGCACAAAGCCCCATTGAGCCTGGCCTTGTACACTTGCAAGGATGGGGCATCCACATCATCTCTGGGCAACCTGCTTCAGTGTGTCGCCTCCCACACAGTAAAGAACTTCTTCCTAACAGCCAATCTAAATCTATCACTTTTCAGCTTAAAACCATTACCAGTTGTCCCATTGCTGTATGCCCTTGTAAAAACTTCCTCTCCAATAACATTTTTTGAACTGTCTCCAGCATAGAACACTCTGTAGGACAATAACTCACTCTTGGAAGAAGCGAGAAAGCCAACTGAATATCTCTAGGAGTGATGTTTTAGCACTGATTTGAAGTAGTTTTGAAAAATACTACTACTGTGTTTCTTAAAAAGCTCACTTACAATCAATAGGTGTCAGCCAGGATTTACTAGATGTCAGTGACATGGTACAATGGAAACCAATGCTGTATGCTGTGGCCTTTCTACACTCCACTGTTCAAGAAAGACGCAAGTTTGGATCGCTGGGTTGGAATATACCCTATGAGTTTAATCAAGCTGATTTCAATGCTACTGTGCAGTTCATTCAAAACCACTTGGATGGCGTGGATGCCAAGAAGGTAATTAGGGGAAGGTCGATTAGGGTGATGGATCTTTCTAGTAGTGGAATGTGTATACATGGTTCCAAATAACTGAAACACAATCCTGGTTTTAAATGATTCTTTTGTTTCTTTCCACAAATATTCAACATTCCAAGTATACATGTCTGTAGAGCAGCAGGCTTAGAATCCTGTGGATGTTAAGTTTCTATATTAACCTACACGTTAAAAAAAATAAATTAAAATCCCTCCAGCCATCTCCTCTGAAAACTTCAAAAATATGAATCTTAGAAGTACAGACCTTCTTTTCAATGCTAATTAAGTCACATAGTTACAAACGGACCACTGCATTTAAAACATTCTTTTGTTTAAATCTATTTTGATTAAAAATAATAAGATTTGCCCCCTCCAACCTATCTTGGCAGCATGGAGAAATTGAAAGTGGCTTTAAATGACAATGTAAGTATTCCTCTTTCTTCCTTATTTCCCTATGATCATTGTCATATAGAAGTCTGTGGCAGATCACTTTGCAATTGGCATTTTAAATGAAGTTGAAAGCATGATTAGAATATAGTTGTATCCCTCTTGCCCAGATGCTGGAATAGCCTCTTGAATTAGTTGTCAAATAACTATCTTGAGAAATCCTTGAAGGTGTTCTAAAAATGCAGCGTTATAGTAGTAGTAAGTACGTAATAGAGTAATAAGAAAATAACTTTCTTCCCAAAGGGACAGACATGCAGGATTTGGTATGTTAGCGGTTCTTAGTAAGGAAGATGTAAATAGGTGAGAAGAGGATTAGTTTAAGTCAGTACTTTCTTCTTGGTTTTAGGGGATCTCCTGGAGTACTATTTGTTACATGATAGGTGAGATTCAGTATGGTGGCCGTGTGACAGATGACTATGACAAAAGACTCATGAACATCTTTGTAAAGATTTGGTTCAGTGAAAATACATTCAGTCAAGAATTCAGCTTCTACAAAGGATACAGCATACCCAAATGTACTACGGTGGATCAATACCTTCAGTACATACAGGTTGGTAAATGAAAGCTTTTCAACACACAAAACCCCAGCCCAATTCACTTGTTTTTTATAAGTTCCTGAGTCCCTAAATTTTGTCTTTTCTTCTAAGTACCTGTATTTTATCTTTCATTCATAGATTCTTTATTGCTTTCTAAAGGTCTGCATATCTATTAGTGACAACTAATTGTCATCAATGTTATCATTGTCATGCGGGAATCTTTTCTTTTTCATTTGATTTGCTTGAGGGGCATACCTGAAGACACAGAGTATTAAAGAGGGCAAAGAATGTAGTACAACAAAAATTGGGTACAACCTCACAGAAATAAGGTGTAGATATATGAAGGTACAAATTGAATGTTAAAATAGCATATAAAGGTTAAAACTGAGTTTATTGTTAACGTTGGTGTGATTTTGGCTGTGACATGAGAAATACATCACAGCAAGTTGTTTGCCCTAAGACTGTTTGAAGAGATCTAGCTTCTTACTTCACAATGTAAGGTTTTGGATTCTGTTGGTTTTGGTTTTGTTGGTTTTTTAATTACCTTATAAGTCTGTCTCCACTTGTGCTTTTTTTATGTTTTACTGTGTAGAGTCTTCCTGCTTATGACACACCAGAGGTGTTTGGTTTGCACCCCAATGCGGATATCACTTACCAAAGTAAACTTTCCAAAGACGTATTGGACACCATCCTCAGTATTCAGCCTAAAGATAGCTCTGGTGGAGGAGTTGAAACTCGAGAGGCAGTTGTAGCCAGACTGGCTGATGATATGCTGGAAAAGCTTCCTGCTGATTATGTACCATTTGAAGTGAGTTAATGAAATTCCATCAAAAACATTGGCTTCATCTTTTTTTGTGTGGATTTAAAAAAGTAAAGGTACTAATTTTTCTAAAAGCATGTCTGAATTCATTCATACAGGCAATACTTCAAAAACATTTTTGGAGAAGTCTGACCAGACTCTTAACATTTACAATGAAGTCACTAAATGTGCACTGAAGTGCTTTCGTAAGAGCTCTTTCAAAATACTAAACCACTTAATGCTTAAGTTGTCATTTGCACTATGGGGGGAGGTAGGATCATCAGCTTTTAACTAAGATTGTTGACACTGTAGAGAGCTGAGGTCATGCTGCAAGTGAATTCATGCCTCTAGAAGTACTACAGCTTTAACGTATGTATTACTTTGGGATTCAGCTTATATCGTGGAGATATTTTTAAGTTGCTTTCTTCTGCAGCGAAGTGGATGCTGAAAAGCTTGTCAAGTGATAGGCTTCATTGATTGAAACCTAGTGTTAGTATCTCAGGATCCATGTTAACACGTAATAGCCTATGTAATTATATTTGTAATGGACACCTACTGCCTTTCAGCCATTTCTTTTCTGAAATAGAAAATTTCCTTCTGTTTATGTGGAAGATGGAATGACTCTCAAGGTGAGAGGGTTTTCTTACAGTTAGAAAACATTTACTGATGGCTAGATACATGGACGCTCCAATCGACTGTGTTCTGTGTCCCCATTCTGGAGACTACAGTTTAACAGAGTGGACAATTTGTTTGGTTTTTTTCTGTTGTTGTTGTTGGGGTTTTTTGTTTGTTTGATTTTTTTTTTTTTTTTTTTTCTGGGTCTTTCCATAGTTCTTAGTTGTGCTTTAGAGTCCTTGAATTTTAGAATGCTGACATTATAGCTCTTCCCAGGTGAAGCTGGTTATGAGCTTTAAATAAATTAGAGGAAAATGCTTGTAAAATAGTTAAGGCTCCTATATTTCCTATATTAGGGGATGCTGTACTTTAGTTTTTTCTTTATATTTTCAAAAGCTTAAAAGCAAATAAGATCAGTTATTTTGGTAATAAAGCATTTACAACAGTTTTGTTGTGAAATTAATGTGAATCACCCAAATGTGTCATCAGAAAGAAGTTCACTAACAGATTCCCAAAGCAGCCACCTGTTCACCTAGGCAGGAAGATGTTATATTAATTGTATGATTTGCCTGCTTTCTCCTTCTTGAGGAGAGGGAAATCTCATCCTTATTCTTCTGCCATTTTACTTACTCTTTAATGGGAGTTAACATAATGACCCGATACACGATACAAGGCTAGGTGACATGATTGCTGAATTTCTGCTGTCAGGATAATGAGCTATGAGAAAGAGCAAGGAAACTTGAACAATCTAATGCCCTCTTCTGCTTTCACACAGTAGTAAGTTTCCCTTATATGGGGTATACTCATGAGTATAGACTCTATTCAGGTACCCATGTCTTCATCTGTTGTTTTAAGTTTTCTGTATGGTTTTTTGTATTATGTAAACTTTCTTTCCTGAAATGGCATAATTAGAATAATATATTTTATCTGAACAGGTGAGTTAATGTATCTGAATGCTAATTATCTAGCAGTCTACCAAAAGTTTGCACTTGAAGTTTCTGAACTTCTGTCTTTCTAGAAGCCTGAGTTTTATAACTTTCCAAAAGGTTTAACAGGTGTCTGACATCTGCAAAGGATTGCAATTTGTTGGATTTCTCAGAAGAGTACTGCTTTAGTGATGGGCTACATCTCTTGGTAGTTGTTAGACCAACGCTTTTCAAATTCTACTCAACATCTCCAGGAGTAGATATGGGGGTTTATGAAGACATATACTATATAGTGTCACTGTACAGCTACAGTTAGCCCTGGTAAATTTACAAGAGCTCTTTCTGGGCAGATAATTTCTGATCAAAAATGACACATCGAAATTTAGTTTGTATTAATAAAAGTGAATGTGAAGCACTAAATTTTTTCACATGGTGAAAACTATTTAAATCATTTTATATTTTATATATCTATAATATTTAAATACTTTTTGTGTAGCAAAATACTGATAAACTTAGAAAGGTTACGCATATTACTGAGAACAGGGCTGTTACCCTGTATAGAATTCAAGACCTTTTATATGTAATTTTTTCACCTATCTCCCAATAGGACCATATTGACTACAACAGTTCTAGCTATGTCCATACTGCTGCTGTTAATTTGTTAACTTTCACTTTTGGGTAAAAATATATCAGCAAGTTTTATTAGAATGTAGGACTGCCTGGCACTGTGATAGCTCCCAGGCATTGCTGATAAATAGCGCTGTTATGTTGAGGCAGAGTGGCTGGGGCAATTGCTCTTGATTGGTTTGTGCAAAGTGAACCTTGGGAACTGTCTGTTGGAATTAAAGCTGAAATCCTTGAAATGGGGTATGGCCTACATGCTGTTTAAATGATGTTAGCTTATAGGATGGTATTACAGAACAAATCATGAGTTAGACTGAAAACATAGCCAGTCTCAGCATCACAGATTTCTCTTGGAACAAACCTTGTATTTCTGTCTTGCAGAGGATTCAAGGAAGATGCCAAACTGACCATTTAATTTCCTAAATAAAAGCATTATGTCTTAAAATGGTATTGAAGCCTAACCTTGATATAAAGCCATATTTAGTTTTAACCTCTCTTGAAGGTATCTTTGGGTTTCTACCTACAGGTAAAAGAGAAACTAAAGAACATGGGACCTTTTCAGCCTATGAACATATTTTTGCGACAGGAAATTGAACAAATGCAGAAAGTTATTTCCTTAGTGAGAAGTACTCTGACTGATCTAAAACTTGCCATTGATGGGACAATTGTTATGAGTGAAAATCTGAGGGATGCCTTAGACTGCATGTATGATGGAAGAATCCCTTCGAGTTGGAAAAAAGTAGGTTTACATCACTTGCTTTGTAAGGAAAAATAAATTATTTCTGTAGAGCTATATTAAACTGCTAGACATACAATAAATACTGTTTTCAAACACAAGTTTTAATCAGCACTATGCAACTGCTGGAGTCAAAGCAAGCCC
Source organism: Falco naumanni (assembly GCF_017639655.2). Lineage (NCBI taxonomy): Eukaryota > Metazoa > Chordata > Aves > Falconiformes > Falconidae > Falco > Falco naumanni. Next base: position 109,682,029 of record NC_054056.1, on the reverse strand, counting down.
TCTTTCATTTACAAAATTAGAAATTATTGTGGGAAATGCAGGTATTTCCCATTTTAACAGCCCATTGCATATCGTCAGGATAAAGAGCTAGAGAGAGGAGAATAGTTTAAAATGTAATGATGCATTTTTTAAAAATAGCACCCACACTAGTGGACTACACTGTTGCTTTTCTTTGAGATTAGGACTTGTAGTTATAGAATCATAGAATACTAGAGGCTGGAAGGGACCTCTGAAGATATTCTAGTTTAACCCCACTTCTGAAAGCACAGTCAATTGGAGGAGGTTTCTAGGACTCTCCAGAATCAAGAGTCCACAGCCTCTCTGGGCAATGTGTTCCAGTGTTTGATCACCCTCACAGTAAAAAAGCAACCAACCATCAAACAAACAAAAAACCTCTTAAATTTCCCACATTTGGTCTGTGCCCATTGCCTCTTCTGTCACTGACAAGGATCTGGCTTCATCTTCCATTCTCAACACATAAGGTATAAACATTGATAGTATCTCCTCTGAGCTTTCTCTTCTCCAGGCTAAACAATCCAAGCTCTCCCAGCGTTTCTTCCAACGTAGAAATTGTTTTCAGGAACAAGTAGAGCTGTTAATGGCAACTGATGGGGAGGTTTTTTTGGTGTTTGCTTGTTTTGTTTTTATTGAAAAGATGTTTGTATGGTACAAAACCTAGACCAAATCAGATGATTCACAGCACAAGTATGATACAACTACTCAAAGAGAAAAATCATCATAAATCTTCACATAGTCCGGCTCAATTTTCCTTAGCTGGTTTTTTTGTTTGTTTGGGTTTTTTTGGGTTTTTTTTTTTTGTTTGGTTGTTTTTTTGGTTTTTTTTAGAAAAAGCAGAATCGTTTTGGCAGAAATCCTGTTTTCTCGATACATTGAACTTGACTTTAGAAAGACATGCATACAATATTTTTTTCTACTTTACACAGCTATCTAATTTTGCAAAAACACCATGAAATGGACAGTTATCACAAAAATCTTTAAGCCTGTCTAAATGGAATGGTAGGCATGAATTCAAACAGAGCAAGAATTTGCTTCAGGTTTCAGTGAGATGCAACATTCATCTATTAGGTTAAGCTTAAGATATGAAAAATTAGCTTTAAATATGCTTTGCTAATATTATGTTTTTTACTGCCTTGTGAGGAATTACCTTTTCTTAACATGAATATGATGTTTTAAAACTGTTGAATGAAATTAAAAAATGAACACACTGTTTACTATTTTTAGGCATCTTGGGCTTCTAGTACACTTGGTTTCTGGTTTACTGAGCTTCTAGAAAGAAACCACCAGTTTTACAGTTGGATTTTCGAAAGACGACCAAACTGCTTCTGGATGGCGGGGTTTTTTAATCCTCAAGGATTTTTAACTGCCATGAGGCAGGTAAATTGTGTTTAAAGTTTCACTGTGCTTATTCTTTGATACACTCCTTTTAAAAAACATATTGTGTGAGAAAATGGTTGAGTTACACGCATGGCTCCTTTGTATCAGCACGGAAGATGTGTAACTGTCTAACATTTCCCGAGTGAAGTGTTCTTCCTCTGCACATACTTTTTTCAGGATATCAACCACTAATGTATTAAAATATATTTCCTACTTTGACCACGCCTCATGTATGTAGGGGCTACCTTACAATATTGTTAAAGTAGACTGGAGAAGTAATGTCTCATAATGTCTCATGTTACCATTGAGATATCCCCAAGAAAAGGTGTTAAGCCCATAAATTTATTTTCTTTTTTTCCTTCTTTTTGGTCTGTGTTCAGCACTTACCTGGCTGGAGGCTTGCCAGAGTAGCTATTCAAAATTAGTCTTAAATTACACTTCTGCAGTTCAGCAGCTGATTCAGCCTGTCTTCATGAAGCGGGAGTTTCCTTTATTAATGTGTACTAAGTATAAAGTTTGATGTATTTATTAATGTATGTATCACTGTCCACTTGGTGATTGTGTTGGTTGCTCAGCACACTAGTTGCTTTTGACAAGTGAGCTACTTTTTACTTTAAAAGGATGCAATAAATATCTATGTAGGTCGGCATAAAGGGACATATTGGAGACAATAATTGTCTGGAATCTGTAAAATTGGGAAAGAATACTCAGGTGGAAATCCAATGGGACTTCAGGAAAAACCAACTTTTGGAGGAGAAAATGAAGATTTGCAGAGAAGTCTTCCCTCTTGCTCTGAGGTCTGGGTTGTGTAATGCTTGGCTGTCAAACTGAATTTCTAATTGGTGACCTCCCTCTACTAAAATTGCAGGCCTTGGAATTGGATAAAAAAATATTTCTTCTGAGTAAACAGTCCTAAACTGGGATTTTCTTTTGGACCCAAACTTGTGGAAAATGTGTAGTAGCAGGATCTGAAACAGTTGAAATCTACAGAACTTTTCTAATTCCCTAAGAAGAGAATGCATTACATAACAACCTAATGTCCCAAGCAAAAAAAACAAAATGACTTTCTGGGCTTTGCTATATCGTGGAACAAATAGAAATGAGAATGATGAAAAGCCGGAATGGTCATTGAACTATAAACCTTCTGCTCTTCTAAAACAGCTAATTAACTGTGGCAGGGGACAAACATTAATTCCAAGTACTTCAAACAAAGATCTTGGTAAACATTTACAAGACCAGGATAAAACTTGGGTCTGGCATAACTTAATGGCATGGGATAGTAAGGAACTGGGCAAGATAAAGGAGTGTTGTCTAGTGCACTAACTGACTAAATTTGAAGTATATGTTGAATCTTAAGCATATCTATCTTCAAATCTGTTCTTTGTTTTGGTTTGTTTTTTTGGGGTTTGGTTTGGGTTTTTTCCAGTCTCTTTATGTAGCTTTATAGCCAAATGAGCTTTTATTATTATGAATACAGTTATTTAAGAATATAGGCACAGGAAAAGGAAGGTAACTCTAGAAAATATGAAGCAAACTACACATTTTGCTTTTGTCATTGGAACTGTTTTACTTAGCACAAGCAGTTAATGTTTTCTCATCTCATGATAGCTTGAATTTTTCATATTCGCAAGAGCCAGTTACAATTGGCATTTGATTGGTTGTGTTACTTGGTATGGTCGTAAGATATTGTATGTTCTTAGAGAAAAGTCAAACTGCTGTAAACATAGATACCATAAAAAGTTTAATTTTTGTATTGAAGAAGGTAAGTTGTGACCATACAAATATGTTTCTAATAAATTCTGGGAAAAAAATGTCTCTGTGCACGTGTGAAAATGTAAGCTCTATACTTTCATCTATTTTGGGCAGGAAATAACAAGAGCTAACAAAGGATGGGCTCTTGACAGCGTGGTGCTGTGCAGTGAGGTCACTAAATGGATGAAGGATGATATCACAAGTCCTCCTTTGGAAGGTGTCTATGTACATGGGCTGTATTTGGAAGGAGCTGGTTGGGACAGAAGAAACATGAGACTGACTGAATCTAAGCCCAAGGTGCTTTTTGAGATGATGCCGGTTATAAGGATATATGCAGAGAATAACAGTAAGTAACTATATCATAAAGGATGTTATTTTGATAGAATTTAGTGTAACTTTTTATTCAACTGCATAGAAGTCTTTGGGGCTTTAGGCATTTCATGAGACTGTTGCTATTCATTGTACTGAATCTTTTCAAAGGGGGAGGCTTTCTGGTCTTCCATATAAAATGAGTTTTCAGTCTTCCTTGTTAATTGATAATAAGGACTTTTTTCCCTAATATTTAGATAGGTCTCTACCTTTTGGTCTTAATGATATTAATAACTTTTAAAACCCATGACAAATGAGCTGTTCTCTGCCTCCTCTGACAAACATGCTTGCATTCAGTCTTCTATGGACAATGTGTCCTAGATTGGGAAGATCAACGTTTATATACACAAACTCTGTAACCTAAACCCAAATAACCTCTTTTCCACATCTAAACCCCTATGTAATTCATGTATATATAAAACTTACATAATTATATATACACAACATATATATATATATAACTATATCTTATATTAGGTATTAATAGATAACATGTTATATATGTAATGTATATTTATAGTAATGCATTTTTTTTTCTGGACAAGGCTATTTTTGAGCTAACAGAAGCAAGCAAGAGGTGGAGTGAGGTGGTGGAAGCTGTTTTGTCTTGGAGGCAGAAAAAGACTGTACAAATAGAAAGGAAACATGGGGCTGAAGGACAGTGCCGTTTTATGAAAATGTATAATTTAGGTTAATGCGGGAGTGTGTGTGTGTGCATAAAAAACAGGAAATGCTGTTGAATAGGTATGTAAAATAGGATCGGTCTGTTCACTGTTGAATGTAACATTGGAAACATCTGTTAAAAAGCATTCTACCTCCAAAAGTAAAGCTTGCTTGCATGTTATTTTGTGTAGCTGATGGCTGCTTTCACAGTGATCATGCCTAAGATGCTGGATAATGAACACTGAAGAATTAAGCATGACTAGACTACAGTTCTAATTCTGCAGTGAAGAAGTTTACAATTTATACTCTGAAATACTGAATGCATTTCAAAATAGGTGAATCAAAATAAAACCTTTTTACTTTGACACATTAATAATACATTGATGAGAAATAATGGCCAGTGGACAGATTGAACTAATAATGTTAATTGTGCTAGAGTGTCCATTTACATTTCCTGCTACATCCAATTCCTAGGTGCTGATGTTAAATCTTAAACCTACAAGAATTTCAAGCCATATGTAGCCATCAGCTGGCAATAACATAGTAGTGAACAGTGTGAGAATCAAGTAAGAGTTTTCTTTGGTCATAATGGAGAGCTGTGTGATATTGAACTTCGATTCAGTTTTACATTTGCCATATACCTAGTTCCTTAGGACCCTGTTTTTCAGCCTGGTTTCATTTTTTTCTAATGTCTCTTCTGTCTTTTCAGCTTCAAAAGATCCACGTCTGTATTCATGTCCAATCTACAAAAAGACCATTCGAACAGATAAGAATTACATTGCTGCTGTGGATCTTAAAACCCTTCAGCCTCCAGAGCACTGGGTACTGCGTGGGGTAGCACTTCTGTGTGATGTCAAGTAATGTTCAAAAAAAACAAAAAAAAAAAGGTTTCTAAGAGTAGTTCTTTTCTGCTTTTAAATGTAAACATCAGTATTTAGTTTGCTATACAATGGATCACTTCTAAAAATACATTTTCTAAGACATAGACTCATTATGGTATTTTTAGAAAATTATTCTCAATAAACCTCTACAATAAGTTTACAAGTGCTAAATCATACAGTGATATTGAGTTTGGTAAATAGATTGAAGTACTACCTTTATCTTGACAAATTGTGACAAATATTTAGTGTTCTTATCTCACTATTGTGTGCTTAATTTTACCTTGAATAAAGATTGACTTGAGCATTGTTACTTTTCAGTGGTAAATATGTTTGTATCAGGGCTTACCTTAAAAGTAGGTAAATGCAAAGCTTTTTTTTTTTTTTTTCTTTTTTTTTGTGTGTGTGTATCTATGGAAAGCTAAGCCTGGCTGCTCATTCATATTAGTTAATATCTTTCAAGATAATGTTCCAAGATTTATCTCCTAGCTGATAGTTCCTAGTCCTCTTGGTGCCTAAATAAGGAAGGTGAGACTGAAAAAATGTCACACTTGTTTCACTACTTGGAGAACAATTTTGTGTGTGTTACATAGGAAAACAGGCATTTGACAGCTGCCAGAATTCCTTACTATCTTGTTCGTGAGATAAATATGTAATGGATAGGAAGAAAATAGTTCCATAAGAATGCTTGGATGTTTTTTCATGGGCCAGTACACCAGATTTGAGTCAATCTTCATCCAAGTTATTAGTTTTACGACATCAATTTTACCATTGTTTCTGCTGTAATTTTGCAATGTTGTGATTTTACATATTGTTCTTTTTTGGTTTTTTTTTTTTTTGTTTGTTTTATTTTTACGTTTCTGCTTTTTATTTATGTGCTGCAAGCTTTTTGGTGTCTCTGCTAGGTAGGAAACTTTTCACATAGGAAGCCATCTTGAGAGAAATGTTAGCAACTCCATTCAGTTAAACACTCTTGGCTTTACATGTCAAGCACACTTATTTAATCATCAAAAAGCCAGTCTATTTTTGTTGCGGAGTCCAATAGGTCATGTATCCTAGTGATCCACTAATTCACAAAAACAGGTGCTGCAGAAGAGGAAGAAAGAAGAACCAGTATTTCTGGTTCATCTGTCACATAAATGCTGAAATGGAGAAGCTGTTTTCAATTTTATGTCGAATCAATACATAGCATTTGAAGGGTGGATTAGTTTATTAAATACACATGCTAAATAGATCTCTTGCCTAAAGCTGCTATTTAAGAAAAATGCAAAATTTTATTAGAAGACAATATTTGTATTTTAGTGGAGTCTTCAGCATGCATTTCTACAGCTAAACCAGTTATGAAACTTAGGTGGAACACTGATTCTGCTTGCAACTTTAGGTATAGAGGACTTTCCATTGTCTTTCCATCTTGGAATTAGTCTTTTATTTTTCTTTTTTCCTTTCAAATAACTCACAATGAAACAAATGAAAATATGAAAATCTCCTTTAGGAAATATTTTTAATTTAGACACAGCAATAAATAAATAGAAGATGAGAGGTTTGAATTGTTCTTTACTGGACCTTGGAGCACCATGCTCAGGCTTCCAGGAGATCGTCCAGATGCTCACTCAAGTTCCAATGTTGCTGTGGACTTGTGTCTTTCACCAAGACCTTCCTCTGAAGGAAATACACATTCTTTGCACTTCTGCAAGTTAATCACACTTCAAACGTCACCTTTCAGACAGTGAATTTGTTGTATCCTTATTGCTGTAGATACAGGGGAGATGTCAAACCCCATGGTACTTCTCAGTGAGCGAGCTGTGCACATTTTTTTCAGTGTGATTTTCTACAAGGGTGGTGAGGAAAAGGGTAGTTTCCCAGATGAATACACACTGGTGATTCTAGTTATGCCAGACTGTCAGATGAGTGAAGCCATTGGTGTTGGCAGCGACCTATTATTTAGTGACTTTAAAAAAAAAAAAAAAAAATGTTAGCTCTGTTTCTTAAGAGGTTTGGCATTAGCTGGGGTTTTTTTAGGTATCTGCAAAACTACCAGCAGGAATGGACTGAAATGATGAGGCATGGGAAAGTTCAACGAAAAGCTCTTCTGAGATGTGATATCATGTCAAGGGCCAGAGTACATAACCCTGCTCTCCCAGGGTTTTTTCTGCCTGGGCTGGGGGGTGACTTGGTGCAGCTGACATTGGACCTGCCTCGTTACTACAGACTTGCCTGGCAATCAGTGATCGCTGGCAGACTCTGGTTACCCTCATCAGATCAGGCCCTGCCTTGCTACCTCAACTTTCTGGAGTGACCTCTGATCTGCCTTGTTATTACAGCCTCATCTGGCAGTCACTGATATGTTAACTGGCCCTGGCTGCTGTCACGGACCTGCTCTGCTTTTTTGTTCGGGTGACATGGGACTGTGCCCTTGTCAGAGAGCCTTTGCCCTGCCCACCCTGCTGTGACTCTTGGCTCACAGCTCCACTTCCCTTTCCAAGCAGCCCGCCCTTGCTGACCCCCGGCTTCAAAGAGGTGAAAAATTGAACTGTTTCTTGCTTATCTTCGTAGCAGAGGTAGGTAATAAAATTTTCCTATGGGAAGGAATATCAATAAAACATCCAGCCCTGAGATACAGAACTCTATGCACTTTCTCTGCATTTGGCTCTGTTATTGGTCCTGAACGGATTACTCAAGAAAAACCCTTCGCAGGAGTCAGTTGTGCTGCTATTAAGCATGCAGCACTGTAAGTTTAAGGTTCTGGAAAACTGCAGCATTACAGAAGGTATTCCCTTCTTTTCTTTCTGATATTTGGCATGACAAATACATGTGTTTTGGAGAATATTTAAAAACAAATATTATACAAATTTCCTGTAGAAATTAATTGTAATATAACTTTCTGAATAAGGTGGAGATACTGGTTTCATCAGAATCCTTTGAAATTCCTCATAAATTTTGTAAGTATTTAAAAAAAAAAAAGCAGTCTAATCTTTCAAATATACATTATGCTCTGTATGCTACATTACACAGAATGGTCTTGTCTTACGAGCTTCTCTTCAGAAGTACTTTTTTCCCTGAGCTCTGTGCCTACATTCATACTTCGTAGCTCATAGGTTACTCACATTGAACTTCTTTTTCTCACTGTTGTGAGTTTTTCCACATATAGAGATTATAAGGAAGAAGAAAAAGCCAGTACAATTCCAAATTATCAGTAAGTACAGTTGTCATAATTGAAAAGGATTTTATTTTATCAAAAGTAATTTGTTATGGTATATGTACCAACTGGTTTATAGAGAAAGTATTTCTCATTCTGAACTATCCTTCATTAAATTTCTGTTGATAATGAAATCAATATTGAAGAAAGTTCAGTTTTTCTCTATTACACTGGATTTTCTTTCATTCCTTACTTGGACAATTATCCTGTTTGATTACTTGCAGCTGGACATACAAAGTGGCTTCCTAATGAATCTTGAAATAAAGCTTCACTAATGCTCATATATGAAATTTTAATTTGTAATGATCTCATTTGCATTGCATAAGCATTATAGGTGTACACAAATGACTGAAGGCTTTTAGAAGATATACAAGTCTTTAAAAAACAATGCTGCAAAGGTGAATTAATTTGAACCAAGCTGATTATCAGTTGTGTAAAATTTAAGGTCTATTAAACAGATGAAGAAAGAAGACATAGCTCTGAACATGTCTATGGACCCAAGATGTACCATTTACTGAAGCTTCTGGCATCTTTTAATCTGCAATGTGCAGCTTTCCCTCAAACTTTTCCAACTACTATACTATACTTTTCCTATACTTTTGTTTTTATAATAAATTTTAAAAATCCATTGTAAATGAAAAATATATTATGTGTGTATGTATATTAATATAGAAAAAAGAAAATGAAAATCTGGGCTTTTAAAACTAAACAGGAAATATGTGTGGCCGATCTCAATTTGCCTGTGAAGTCTGCACACAGAAGCAGAAATTTCTTGGTATTTACTTGTATATTCTATCTTTTAAAGAAATATTCAGAACAAAGAAGAACCAACACTAGAAAAGCTGGCAGAAGAAGAGTGGGAAGAACGACATGGTCAAAGTATCTTTCAGCTAGAGCTATTATTTGAAAAGGATACCACCCTTTAAATTTTTAGTAAAGCTATTATTTGTGTTGCAGTCATTCTGAGAACTGAAGTAGTTATTTTAGTTTTTGCTGTCAGAGAGTATGAGACATCCTACTTGGCAAGAAAAACAACTCATGTTTGACTACTGATGTAAAAATGTGGGCTTTTTCCCCCCAAAGGTACTATCTTAGAACAAGAAAATTTATACATTAAAAAAAAAAAAAAGAGCTAGGAAACCATAGTGTTCTGTGAAAAGAGCTTAATATGGTTTAAGAGAAGGTAGTGCAACTTGTTAAGAAACTGTTTTTACACAAATTGCCTGCAAATCAACGAAAGTTTTCAGTTTCTCTGTTCAACTGCACAAGAATGGCAGCCAATATATAAGCTCCTCCCCTAAAGCCTCTTTCCCACTAGTTTGCATAACTTGAGTATAAAAGGTGTGGTTTTGGGAGAAAAACATAATCTAGAATAATTTTTCCTGTTAACTGACCTTACTATATCATAATTTACATTGTGTTTTCCTATATTTAAATTGAATTAGTTTCTATCTACCCCACTTGCTCTGGGTGAACTGGGCTTCCACCAAAGTAATAGCAGATTAGTTTTGGGAAGGGCACTCTAAGTGGTTCATATTAATCTTGCAGTTTCTTTTCTAATCTAATCAATATATACTCAGAAAGTAAGTGCTGACTGATGATGAAGCCCATTAGCACTGTATAAGATTGTGACAAGAGTGTGTGTGCAAAGAAAGTATAGAAATGCTTTGTGAAGTAAGGTGTGTTCAATATATCTCCCCTTTCTGAGTCATCATTTGCAAAACTCAATTCCTTTTCATTAACTTCCAATACTTACAGGGGGCTTACAAGAAAGATGGGACAAACTTTTTAGTAGGGTGTTTAGTAATAGGACAAGCGGTAATGGCTTTAAACTAAAAGAGGGTAGATTTAGACAAGATATAAGGAAGAAATTTTTTTACAATGAGGCTGGTGGAACACTGGAATAGGTTACCCAGAGAGGGGATACATGCCCAATCCCTGGAAGCATTCAAAGTCAGGTTTGATGGGGCTCTAAGCAACCTGACCTAGTTGAAGATGCCCCTGCTCATTGCAGGGGGGGTGGACTAGATGACCTTTAAAGGCCCCTTGAACCCAAACAATTCTATGATTCTGTATCTTGCATAAATCAATATTGTGTCAATTAAAATGTTTGGTGTAAAATGTACAGATGAGTGTCCTGGTTTCATCTGGGATATAGTTAGTTTTCTTAGCAGCTGGTGCAGGCCTGTGTTTTGGATTTGGTGTGAGAACAACGCTGATAGCACACTGATGGTTTTGGTTGTTGCTGGGTGATGTTTATAGTAAATCAAGGACTTTTCAGTTCCTTGGGCCCTGCCAGCGAGAGGGCTGGCGGACACGGGAAATTGGGAGGGGACACAGCCAGGAGAGGTGACCCCAACTGGCCAACGGGATGTTCCATACCATGTGACATCATGCTCAGTATATAAACTGGGGGAAGAAGAAGGAAGGTGGGGACATCTGACATTATGGCGTTTGTCTTCCTGAGTAACCGTTACGTGTGACGGAGCCCTGCTGTCCTGGGGATGGCCGAGCACCTGCCTGCCCATGGGGAGTGGTGAGTGAATTCCTTGCTTTGCTTGCATGTGTTGGGGTCTGCAGCGGGTCTGCAGACAAGTTAGTTGACTTCAAAGACTTAGCCGTGTACCTTTAAGACAGCCACAAATTGTCAGGTATGTAAACAGGGTGTGAAGAACCGGAACTTAGAACCGCAGCATACGGGCACCTACAGCAACAGCAAATAGCAAGCAAGAAGAAGGACACAAAAACCTATCAGGGTCTGACACCTGTGCTGTCTAAGATATATAAATAGTTTGTATAAACAATAACGGCCATTTTGTCCGAACCCAGCCACGCAGACATAGCATTTCTTTTAAGTCCACCTCGACTTGCGTCACCACAGAGAACTGCAGAAACATTCCAAGATGATACATATCTGGTAGGCTTCACTCATCTGTGAAGCAGGTATTTAGCAGGCCGGACCCTGTGTTTTCCACCTCTCCATTCTTAGAGATTAAGAAATGAGCAAAAGAAAGCAAAAGCCAGAGCAAAATTAACAGTGAATAATCCATCTGAATGATTTGTAAATATTCCTATTTTAAGGTCTTCCTGTTGTCATGTTTTTGCACTTTTTGAAACTTCTATCATGTCTTCATTTCAGAGGCACTGGTAGGAGCAGCTTTGCTAAAATATTCATAGGGGAACACTTTCAAACAAGTGAATTGCCTGGATTTACCCAGGAGACTCTCTAAGAGGAATTATGCTTAAACAACCTACAAGAAACCACACGTAAAACAAGAGAGGTGATTCTCCAAGCAGCCCCAGGACCCACTCCACGCAACTGAGCTGTGCACCCAAGGCAGTGCAAGGTGGCCACTCACGGCATTTCTCTTCGCCAACAATTTGTGAGCTACCAGTGCAATAGGCACTCTGTGAATCGTTTCAGATGAAGAGGCAGAGCAGAAACTGTGATGTGTTTGCAAATGTGCATTTTTTGCTAATTCACTGCCCAGTCCCTCTTCTCTCTAGTGGATGCCTCTGGATGTATTTTTTCATGCTGATTCCATCAGGGGGGAAATGCAGTAATTCCACAGTGTTTGTGTTAATTTGTTTGCTAGCTTACCACCCCTCTTGGACACCATCTGATTCCCACCTGCCCTCTCTAAGTGCGTCACATATATTCGACCAGATTGCCAATAATTGCAATGTAAAGGGAGAGAGCAGAGGTTACACCAGTACAAAAGGAGAAGAAGCAGGTGGAAACTGAGTTACATTTAGTGCAGAGCTGTTGACTGCTTTCTGCTGTTGTCACTAGACCAAAAGCAAGTTGTACCATAAGTTAAAAGAAGTTTATATCCTTGTTATGAACCTCTGATATCTGCTAGTGAACTCTCTGAGCCCCTGCTCAGGATCTGCTGGGGGACTGTTCCCCAGCTCCTACCCAGGTCTTGCCACTTGTGTTTCCTTGGACCTCTTGCCTAGTGAGATCCCAGCTGCCCCTGCTGACTGCAGAGGCTGGGATGAAAGAAAAATCAAAGGCAGGGCAATCTGAAATGTGCTTTTCAAATGCTTGTCTGACCTGTTGGAAGGCAAGAGAGCTTCCACCTCGTGGGAGCAACCAATTTTAGTCCACAGAAAAGCATGTGCTGAGCACAGCAATCCCCAAGGAGGCTTCAAGGGAAAACAAAATCTGCGGGAGTGCAATCGGCCACTGTAAAGTGCCTTTCCTGCAAGACTCAGGCCAATCAATTTCTCAAGCATCAGCTTGTGTGAAATCGGTGCTGGGGAAAACTCTGAGTGGTTAGGTAAACAGGATTTTCCTGCAGTGCCAGCCTTTGCAGGCAGAGTTTGTCCTCCTGATGAGTTACAGCACTCTGCTTTGGGAGAAGGGTGCTTCTTTAGGCTGTCCTCCCCCTGCACAGCTGACTGTCGCGGCACACCACACACAGGGCAGACAGCGCTCTGCACCACCTTCCCATTCTTCCCAGCCACCATCATCCACATGCTTGCCATCTCTTATCTCTGGATGTATATCTGGACCTTATCTCTGTGGTCTCTGATCAACCCGGACCAAAAGCAAGCTGATTTTCCAGACTCATCGGCTCCTCTGCATCCACCAGGGGTGAGAAACTGCTCAGTGACTCCTTTGTCATCCGAGAAGACACATTTGTCGGAAAGGCAGTGACTGTTACATCTGTTGGGCCAGGCACAGGGGATGGGTGTGCTGCCTTTATTGGCTGTTAATCTATTGAACCCTAAAACTGAGATGGAAAGCAACCTCACGCTCATTATATATACATATTTATTTATGTATCGGGCAAAATTACATCATCATCCCCAGTCTCTTTGGGTCTTGGATGGATAACCTGGATGTAGTCTATCCAGAATTTCCCAATGTCACAGCTCCACTGCCCCTAGCTAGCTTTCTGGCACAGCTCAAGGCAGAGTGGTGTAAAAGAGAAATCCCAGCAGCCCTACTTCCTTCAGCCCTGTGAATGCCAGTGTCTTCACTGCTCTCCATACCTGTTCTTCATGTACACTCAGTTGTGCAGACTTCCCTGCTCCCTCCCTCCTCTATGAAAGCAGTCTGGCAGGGAGCACACTCATCACTTCACCTTTAATTAATACCTGGTGCCTGAAAAGTACAGCGCTGGCTACCGTCTCTGAAGAGCCTACAGTCCTGCCAACAGGTTTATAGCTTACAGCTATGATTTAGGGGGGAGATGTGCACTCCAAGCCGCAACCTTAAAAGCCACATGGGGGCTGAAACAAAAGCAATGGTACTGTCAGCACAAATCACCTGGCACATGCTGTGGGCCAAATTCTCCGCAAGAGAGCCTGAACACTGCTACTGCTCTATATCCTTGTAACAGCAGGCATTCCCTTAAGTAGAATCTCCAAAGAATCCTGGTGAATCAAAACTACCCTGCAATTCAGGAGAAGGTGGGAGAAACTCAATCGGTTCTTCCCGTTTGAGCTTAGGCTTTAATTCTTCCAATCTTACCCAAGGAGAATCCTTTCTTGAAGTCATGCATTTTAAAGCAGTGGGAGTCAGACGTCTATCTCCTGTCCCAGAGCTTGTCTGCTGATCCAGCCATTCCCTAGTGCTTCAGGAGAATGAAGCAATAACATCAACAAAACCAGAAAATTAAACTGACAAAAGGGAAAACTTGATAAACAAGGAGGGAAAAAGCCTTCTTCCCAGGTGAGCTGGAGAAGTGAAGACGCATGGGCTGGCTCAGGGGAAAGCTGTGTAACACAGACTTTCTCAGCTGCAATCCTTAGAAACTACACAGTCACATTTTAAAGAGGAAGGAGCATCTTGAAGAGGAATGTCTGCAGCTGAACTGCAAGTTTGTCATGAGCAAAAGTTGGTTATCAGCCTCATTTGGCAACAAAGGAGATTGCGGTTTGTCTTTGGGCAATGTACTGCTCTAAAGGATTGTCAGGATCACCGAAAAGATGCTCAAGGCATAGCTCTGTGCAGCTTTACTGGATCCTGTGGGAGATTTCGGTGGATCTCTGGATCTGACAGGGCTTAGGTGGGAATAGGTGATTTCTTTCCTCATTGCACTACATCTCAAAGGTTAGCTTTAAACAGCTTTAAGCAATCTCATTATTAGGTTTTAGCTGAGCAGTGATTTTGATGATCGCAGCCTCAGAGTAAGGTGCCGCTTCTTTTAAGAATTTCAACACAGCTGAATTTTGATTTAAATTGCTCATCTTACAGAGGGAAACCCCAGGCCAGATCTTCAGACCTTTCCACCAATGGGAGTGAAGTAGATATATTTTTTTTTAAAATTCTGTCCTGATCTTTTTACACAGAGACCTTAGGGACATCTGCCAGAAAAAGGCAAGCAAATTTTCCAGTAAAACTTAGGTCTCCCTGGCCTTCTCCAGGTGAAAATCAGACATAAGAAATCCTGGCTGCAGACACATTCACAAATATTTATTCTCCAACAGGAACTGTGCAAATTTTCTTGTGTGTGTTTTATTACTTTCTTCTAAATATTTTGACAAATTCAAGGTGGATATGCAGACAATTTGTGCCAATGAGTTGGGTCTTGAAAGCCAGAGTTTGTAGACACTTAAGAGAAATAAAAAGGAAAGGAACAGCAAAGCCAGCCATACAAATCCCCAGTTTCAGTAGGGAAATATTTGACTTGTTGTACAAGAAAATTTCTCTCCCGTAAAGAACTTCATAGAGACCAGCAGAGAGAGCAGAAACACAGACGGTTAGGTTACAAGACTGGTGGTAGAAACCCATTCATCTTTAGAAATCATTTCCCTTCTTTCCAGATATAGAAAGTGCTCATCGGAACAGAACGATATGCACTGTACAGCTAACTAAACCTGGCTCAAGAAGGATGCTGGTCACAAGGAAAAAATGCTACATGCTTTGGCAGCAGTAACAAATCCATGGTTGTAACCCAGAAGAGCCACAGCTGCTAACACTAAAAAGCTGAAACTTGCATGGCTGTTGAGGAACAGGGATAGAAGGGGTTCCTGAGAAAAGTTAAACCCTCAGACGTCCCCTACTTCCCATCCTTCCATGAAGCCACCTTAATGACCTCTGTTTCTTGAGAAGGACAGAGGTCAAGGGAAAATTGTCTAATGCAGCATCCAGCTGAAGGAGGAAAAGCACAAGGTTAGTGTCATAATTGCTCTCAGTTATTTAGCTATGAGTACACACCAGGTTTTAGGAATAATGCTCTGGGCTGGTTTCTCAGAGCCCCACTGTGCTCAGCAAAGAGGTCTTCAGCTCCATTCAGAGCCAGAAATACATGGAGATGTGAAGGCTGACACTGTTCTTTGTCAAGACATTGTTACATGGGCATTGTGAGAGCAAAACCAGGATAAAAGAGAATTATGCTTACAATGGAGCTACTTTGTTCCACTTTGTTCTGCACAAGCATAAGGTGGAGAAGAATAAAGATGCCCAAATGCTGGGTATTCTTGAATTTATGAATGCTTTCAAACAACGTAATTGAGGAGATCATTCAAACAAAGAAGCATCTTTCACTTAAATATGAACACCCAGGAGAGAGAAAGTAAAATTTGCAGAAGTGCCTACTACTAGTTCTGAGTGTCTTCATTAGTGATTGTCCTATCCCAGGTGCCTCACAGCTCCTCAGCAGATGTGAGCTCAAGGACCTTCAAGTACCACAAGTCACTAGTCTCTCTGAAATAGATAGAGACTTCAGCAATCACAAGAGCTGGCTTCACAGAGCTAGAAGGGAGTGTTACTATTATAGATCAGCAATTGCGCTTCACAAAGTCAACAGGGGGGGACGGACACACCACCAAACCAAAAAAAACCCTAGGCACAAAATAGATTGCCAGAAGACAATATATAAAACAATATATAAAGCCAGGAAGCAAGATATATAACCCTGCTAAAGGAATGCTAAGCAGTTTATTCATTAAAAAGTAAAGCGGAGGAAAGGGGAGGGGAATCTATGAAACTAAGTCCCATTCTTAATACCTTACTTAACATTACAATGTGCATCTGTACATTTACTTCTTGTTTCCCTTCTCTATACAGAAGAGCAAAAGCAAAGGTTTCTCAAACATTTATAAGTTGTACGTAGTTAGGGGGCAGGTAAGGTATTTACAAGTTGCTGTTAATAGAAATGTTTCTCCAAGACAGTGTAATTACCAGGCAGTTTGGGTGCCTGAAAACAGAGCTGTTAAAAAAAGATGGGGAAAAAAGCCAGAGGAGGAACTAAAAGATAAATTCACAGGGATACATGTAAAAGCAAGTGGCTTTCAGTCCAAACTGGTGTCTCAGCTCTCTTTACACAAACCAACAAGCATATTATGACAGGGCAGTATAACCAAGGAAAGCAAGAAATACCTGTATTAATGGGAATAACTGACAGCAATAAAAGGTTACAGGGTGTGGAGGATATCCCTATCCCTTATTTGAGGGCGTGTTTATTGAGACAGGCACTTGAGTTGCAACCTCAGCCAAACAAAATGGAACTTATATACACATTTAAGGTTAAGTATATCCTTAAGTGTTTTGCCAATTGCAGTCCCTAGGTGATTAACAAGCTACCTTTGAGATGCCTCAGAGCAGTGCTGGGGGCTGCTTTTTCAGAGATGCCAGCTGCAGGTCAGATGTACCACAGTGGGGCTCCCCACATGGGGTAATTGCAGAAAGAGTCAGCCATACAACTTGACCAAGCTCCAAGCCCAACGAGCAGCTCCTTCAATCCTAAATCCCATAATGATCATCACAGATAGCATTCCTCCCATTTCACCCCTTGAGGAGGCTGCCTTTCAGCAGAGAGGGAAAGTAGCCACTGTGTATTTTGCACCTTGTGAAGGTGGCTGCAAGGCAGAGTTTACAGCGAGCACACTGGTGATTATATTCCTGACATGCTCCAACATTCCGCCGATGGAGTCCTACTAGACAAATTAACAAGTAACATCTTTACATCATGTATATGTGGATTTCTCTTTCAAACTGTGGTCCACCTGTGCAGATTCATTTGATTCAGAGACTGTCTGACTCCATTCCCAATATATTTCTTTTGAAGGTCGATTGTTTTAAAAAAAAGCTGCGATATTTAGTGGCTGTGGAGCAAATAATTTGCTCTTGCCATTCTTTGCAAATGGATGCACTACTTGCCTCACGTGGGCACACTGGTGTGAAGGAGTCAACACTTGCAAAGTGCTTTAAAAGCCCTCAGACACAAGTGCAACATCTTCCTCGGAGATAAGCCACAAAGCCAAGCTGCTCAAACACCCTGTCTACTGCTGTTGCAGCCAGATTCAATGTGGAAGCAAGAGTCACCCCAATTAGGGGATTGTAATTGATGCTTTTGTGGCCAAAATGCCTCAGTTCACTATAAAAGTGACCACCTTATGACAAAACCTGTGCTTGTAAGTTAAACAGAGCCTAGGAATGTATCCTGTACTGGGACAACATTCTCTCTCCAGACCCTGGGAATGTTTTAGTCCAGGCCAGCTAACACTTCGCTGGCTTGAAAAAAAAACCAACAAACGAACGGAGAATGACAAATAAGTGATTTTTAAAGTTTCTTACAGAAAAAATTAATTGCAAACAAATCAAAACAAGACTACACAATGCTGTATGGAAAATAAATAGTCCAAAATTACAAGTAGTGCAATTTTTATAAACATAGCAAAAAGAATAACCTAACCCTGTTGAAACTCTTTTGGGTTTTATGATGTTAAGAAACACTAACAGGAGTCAGATGTTTTAGGTTAAATAGTGTTAAAGCTGCTGGTGTTGAAGGAAGTGTGACCCTGAGTGTCCCCACGTGTGGGAATTACAGCATCTTCAGGGCACAGCCTATCTTCTGCAATCTCTAACACAAAGTTGCATCATTACAAATACAGTAGGTGCATATACTTAATTTATAACCTTATTTCCAGGCAAACACTATAAAAAATTTAACCTACTTTGTATATTCAGTGGTTAGCTAAACCAGCCTGATTTTGTACTGTGGCTGATGCTGGCCATTCAGATGGAAAATTCATTCTTTCTGCCCCTCTCACCTGTGCCCATTTCTTTTGATCCTTCTCCCCTTTAGTCTCATTTTCTATTATCTTAGGCTAAAACCTGCACTTAAATAACTGTCCAAGTTGATCTGTCCTGCTACATCCCCATCAGCATCATTTGCTGGTAACTCATTATTTAATCTTTACGTTGAAGAGCAGTCCTTTTACTGCTACCATTTTACAATGTCTACCGATTTGAAGAATCAGTCAGCAACATGCAGGCGAGCGGAGGTTACCTTTATTCAGCAGCGCTGGGTGCGCATGGGGGATCGCGCCAAAGTCACGCACACCGAGTGGACTTTTCAGTCCCCACTTTCTTTATACAAGCTACTCATACCTATTCATTAGTTTTCCAAGAAATTGTTTACATATTCATTACAATTCTGAGAATTCGTTTACATATATCCTGCCTGCTCAATGTCCTTGAGGAGTCGTCTCTGCGCAGACTCTGTTCCTCAGAGGCCATGTTTAAAGTCTCCATCTTTGCCACATTGCATGTACAACAGGAATCTAAGACAAAATGTCCCTTCTAAAGGTAACCAACCCAAGGACTTAGCATTCTGTGCATCCGTCATGTGGCAATAAGGGTCCTTGGACATCTCCCGACTCTAACTAAACATAGGTGTGTCATCCTTTAGATAAGAGGTACAGCATTCACTGTTCACTACCATTGTCCCAAAAAACTTCTGTACAGTTAGAAGTCAGTATGGGCCAGGGACTATTTCCAATAGCTTTGATGCAGTCCTTATACTTTGGAGGGTAAGAAAACTTGCCATATTTGCACAGCAATTTCTTGCTCATTCGTCTCAGTGGCAAAAGTAATAATTCAAAAGCAAACCCAAAACCAAATAATAAAAAAAACCCACAAAACAAAACAAACCTTACAAAGATATTTAATTTACTAAGAGAGATATAGGCAATGCTTTTCAAAGCACATGTTTATCACTTTGTCTGTGGAATTTTTTAAGAGGTTGCCATGGCTTCAGGAATGAATGGCCAGAAGAAAACAGCAGACCACATTGCCTCAGTTCCTGCAGAACTTATATTAACCCCACGGGCACTGCTCTGAAAGCAACAACTCACATTTGGCAAAGATCTCTTTTCCAAAAAGGCTTCCAACCTTGAGCTGAAGACCTCAGCAAGAAGATGTAGCTATTGGAGCTCATCCAGAGAGAAGTAAAAACAGTCAGCAGTGGTCTAGAAAATGTGGCCAGGGAGGAAAAAGTACTGAGATTTTTTAGTCTTGGAGAGAGCAGATATGAGGCTGAAGATAAGCAAAAGTTTTGCAGAGGATATCTTAGCACCAAAAACCACAAAATGCTGAGAAATAGGTGGGGAAAACCCATGAAGACAAGTCTTGCATAAAAAAACAGAATGGTGTGAACCCCACCTCTTGGTGATGAAGTCATAAAGCCACAGGCAGCAAAAATTAGGGGGATATTGTGGAAGAAAGCAACCTTTTCTGGCTTTTTTTTTTAATGATCTTTCCCTGCGTGGCCACTAAGGGCCAATGTCAGAGGCAGCACGTGAGCCAGATGGGTGCTTTGGTCTGACCAGGGACAGCTGTTCTCCCCTTCCTAAGCTGCAGCAGCCCCACAACTTCCCTGGGTAATTCTCTCTGATGCCCAATCAGTCCTACTGCTAAAAATAACCTCTGCTTATTCATGCTAAAATCATTCCAGTAATTAATATAAAACTAATTCAAGCCAGGCTGCTATGCCCCTGAGAGCATATGACATCGCTTTGTGCAGTGAAGACAAATTAGCCAAGGTCCATCCAATGTGAACCACCCAAATGACTGTCCCTGAACGCCTGACTCTCTTTCTTCCATACAGGGTTTGTGGACCACTGTGGACCACTGTTCCTCCGAACAGCACCCATTACCTTTCCTACTACCTCTTTATCTGTTCCCTGGCCAGCGATTATTTTGTATCATCCTTGGTATTATCTTGAAATTCTTGACATTTGCTTTGGTGGTTTTATCATTTTTGGGTTGGGTTTGTGGTGGGTGTTTTTGGTCATCTCTTGGATACAGTTCTTACAGTTCCATCAGTCTTAACCTGGTCTATGGAAATACGGCTTATGCAGTTGCATTGCCTGTCCATCCCTCTATCTGTTCACCAGTCTGGCCACGTTTCTGACTAGCTTTCATCCTGCCTAAGTTCAAGCAAACTCAACAAGGCAAAAGTGCTCAAAAGTCTAAACATACACTTGGCATTGTGAAAATCAGTCAAAGAGAGGAGAAACACTCAAATGAGTGGTTCCACTAAAGGAATCTTGGCTCCTCAACCATACTTAGGAGCAGCAGCAGCTGGCCAGTCAGAAAATCCATACACTGAACATGGTGCCTTTCATCCAGCGAAAAAGGAAGGAGTCATGGGAGAGCGCCAAAAGACAGGTAATGATACATAAAGAGGGAACTTAGCATACAGAGGGCCCACATGCATGGGAAGTTAAGCTTCATCAGTTTTGCTGCTCATCAGAAAAATGCATCCGTTTGGCTGTAAATCTGTCTCCTCCTTTGGCTCCTGCCAGGTCTGTTTCAGTCCCTGGTACATTCCCATCTCTATCCTTTGGCATCACAGCTTTTGCTGAAGAGGCAGAAGGCAGTTACGGTGTGTGCTCACTGCAGGGCTGTGGTATTGATTACAAAAAAAAAAAAAATAAAAATCTATGCTTCGGGTCTGTGGCATCTCTGAAAAGGTTACAGCCAAGCAGGATGTGCAATTTCTAAAGGTCAAGCAGGGGAAGGGATCTCTGACTCCTGCCTGGGCATGTGTGAGGGATGATTTCATTCTAGTGACAAAACCTAAAATGTAACTGCTGGGAACAGCTTTGAGTCATACCATATGAATACTTTCTTTTTCCTTCTTCTTCTTTGCCCCCTTTCAGGTGTGCATCTATTGTTGAGAATCTGACAAAACATAACCGTCTGCAAGGTAGTAGCCTATTTAGGGCTGAGTATCCAAGCTCCCACTGTAGTCAGGAGAGATTTAGCCAACAAATGGAGCTAGGGGGAACAATTTGACCAAATACAGGTGTCAGCTTTAGGATAAGTTGGACAACACCCCAAGCTCTCCTGACCAGATCTCTCTTGAGCATAGAGTGGCCCGGGTGGTACGGCCAGATACAACAACCCAATTGCATCAGCTGAGCTCATCATTAGTGGCTGATGTGGGAAGAATCTCAGAGAATCACTGAATCAGAGTGTGATACAGGCAGTCAAAACCTGGTGATCTGAAGGACACAGCAAAGAAAACTTTGAGGATGCAACAAAGAAACTATGAAGTTTACTTTTTTTTTTTCTTTACAAAGTTTTACAAAGAAACATTACTATGAAGTAATGATATTTTTCACCTGTACTGATTACTTTGAATACTTAGATACTGACAGGAGAGGAGGGCAATGCCTGGAGTTAGAAACAATTTAATTCCCATGGTGCTGCTTGCCAAAGAGCCTCCTAGCCAGTACTTAAAACAGGATATAAAGCCAAAATAAAGTCCTCTCTTTAAAGAGCCATGCATATCCACCACATTTAGCAAAGAAACCTCTCTTTTCATAATGATTTCAAGAAATTGTGGGTTGATTTTTCAAATCGATTTTCCAGCTAAACAGTTAAAACAAGAGGAAATGACAGATATTAATCAGAATTCCCACTACCTCTCCTGGTTTGTGCTACTCATCTTCTGCTGTCCTAAGCATTGGAGCATTTCATAAAGCAGTCAGAAAAAAAAAAAATAATGAAACAGTTTTAATAAGAATTTGCCATTCATCAAAATCAAATTACTTCACAACACTGCATCTCACCAGCCCAATTTGTTTATAATTAGTGAACACAAAGTGGAACAGTTCTAAGAAGAGGGACAAAGACAAGTACAATCTGAATTCCAGTATCTGTGGATAGACCACTTGCTCAAGCAAAAGGAAACATGACTTAAAAGGACTGATTCTGTATCTCCTGCACCTTAATTGCATGTCCTAACCCGCAGAGGTTGGCCATTTTAGATTGATCTTGTTCTCTCTACCCGGGTTTGATTGCAAAATCCATCCTGAACTTCAAATAGCTTTATTATTTCTACAAAACCTTTCTTAGTCAACAAAATGGTATTTTGTTGCAGCACTCTCCAAACTATCAAGCTGCAACAAGGTCTTTTACCATCTCATACCAACGTACTCTTCAAGCCGGTCCCTCTGCTACCTTTTCCTCACCTCATTCAGGAGCTGCTCTCTTCTCTTGCTTCTTCCTCTCTCTGCTTCTTCCTTAGCTGCTCCCTCTTCACTGGCTCTCAACCACTTAACAGAACCAGCCACAGCTGCACCTTATCTACATCGGCCAACCTGATGCCCCTGAAGCCAACCTACAGTTGTATATTATCAATGCTAATTAACCTAGCTTCATTCCCCTACCCCAGGAAATAATTTATCAACAAATTCACAAGAAGTCACAAGACAGCCCTGACAAATACGTTCCCTCAAGAAAATGCTTTCCCCATACATGAGACCATAAGCTGAGCTCCTGTGCCCATTTCTTCCCCAAGCTGTGTTAAAGTCAGGTAAGCAGTACCACCCATGAGTACTGGCCTCAAAATGAGGACAATAAAGGCAGAAGAGGAGAGTTTATGACCTTTGGAAGAAGGGGCAGGCAACTCAGGAGGACGTCATGAGGTTATGCAGGGAGAAAATTAGAAGGGCCAAAGCCCAACTGGAACTTAATCTGGCTACTGCTGTAAAAGACAGTAAAACATGTTTCTATAAATACATTAGCAACAACAGGAGGACCAAGGAGAATCTCCATCCTTTATTGGGTTGAGGGGGGGAACATAGTGACAAAGGCTGGGGAAAAGGCTGAGGTGCTTAACGCCTTTTTTGCCTCAGTCTTTAATAGTAATGTTATCCCAAATCTGGGCTCGTCGCCCAGTGTGCAAGAGCCCATCCACACACAGCTGAGAATTTGCTTATTGCATGTCTGCGCAGAGGTGGGTGTTACGTGGTGATCCGCAAAGCTAACACACCCAACACAGAGCAGAACTTTTTATACACTTTGAAAGATTGTACAGTCACACTTAATTCTCATTCTTTCTTGCAAGTCTCTTCTCCACTTAAAGGTATAGTGTTCTTTTTTAAAAGATTGTTCTGTGGGGAGGGTGTTTTGTTAGTAGGGGGCTCTTTGCTCTAGAGTGGTTCTTTTAGAATGCTACTTAGGATAGTTCACACATAGTTCCAGTAAATTTCTCTTCAGTCTCATTAACCTTTTGGTTCTCCTAGAGCTTCTCTTGTGCCCCAGCTTGACATATTTATGGTGTCTCTTCCTTCTTCCAAGGCCATGTTTTGTTAACTGTTTCTAAGGATTTAACTAACATTCTCTGTTTTTCAAATTCTCTCTTGATTTTCACTATATATATTTACTTTTTTGGTTTTCCCTCTTTTTTTCTTTTTTTTTTAAAGTAAATAACTCTTGTATCAGTAAGACCATTTCTTCTCCAAGTACCCAGCCACCTGAGCTGGAAGGCAGGGATGGGGAGCAGAATGAAGCCCCCATAATTCGGGGCGGGGGGGGGGGGGGGGGGGGGAATGATTAACCACCTGCTACAGCACTTAGACACACGCAGGTTTATGGGGATGGATGTGATCACCCATGAGTGCTGAGGGAACTGGCAGAAGTGCTCACCAAGCCATTTTCCATCATTTATCAGTGGACCTTCGTGCCAGGGAAGGTTATGGAGCTAATGATCCTGAGGGCCATCATGTGGCATGTACAGGACAACCAGGTGATCAGGGCCAGTCAGCATGAGTTCATGAAAGACAGGTCCTGCTTGGCTAAGCTCATCTCCTTCTATGGCAAGATGACATGCTTAATAGATGAGGGAAAGGCTGTGGATGGTGTCTACCTAGACTTTAGCAAAGCCTTTGACACTGTCTCCCACATCATTCTCCTGGAGAAACTGGCTGCTTATAGCTTGGACATGTGTCCTCTTCACTGGATAAAAATACTGGCTGGATGGCCAGGCCCAAAGAGTGGTGGTGAATGGAGTTAAATCCAGTTGGTGGCCCATCACAAGTGGTGTTCCCCAGGGCTCAGTGCTGGGGCCGGTTCTGTTTAATATCTCTATCAGTGATCTGAAAGTGATCGTCCCCTCGTACTCAGCACTGGTGAGGTCACATCTTGAACCCTGTGTTCAGTTTTGGGGCCCTCACTACAAGAAAGACATTGTGGTGCTGGAGCGTGTCCAGAGATGGGCAACGAAGCTGGGGAAGGGTCTGGAGCACAAGTCTGATGAGGAGCGGTTGGGGAACTGGGGTTGTTCAGCCTGCAGAAAACGAGGCTGAGGGGAGACCTTATTGCCCTCTACAACTGCCTGAAAGGAGGCTGTGGGCAGGTGGAGTTGGTCTCTTCTCCCAAGTAACAAGCAATAGGATGAGAGGAGGAAATGGCCTCAGTTTGCAGCAGGGGAGGTTTAGACTGGATATTAGGAAAAATTTGTTAATGGAAGGGTTATCAAACCTTGGAACAGGCTGCCCAGGGAAGTGGTTGAGTGATCATCCCTGGAGGTATTTTAAAGACATTGTAGACCTGATGCTTAGGGACATGGTTTAGTGGTGGACTTGGTAGTCCTGGGGTGATGGTTGGATTCAATGATCTTAAAGTTCTTTTCTAACCTAAATGATATTATAATTCTATGACAAAGGAGGGACCTTAAGTGGTCACGCATTGAGTGCACTGGCACATGAGGAGCAATTGTCCCTGCTGGTCCTGTATGGGGCTTGGTGTTTCCAGCTGTCAGGTCTACCCTTTTTGACCTGCAGCAGCTGGACTGGAAATCTCAAGTGTTTTCCCATCAATATTCTTTGGTCTTTTATAGGGGCCAGAGCATTTAAAGCATTTTCCTGATGGAATGAAAAGGACGTAGACTAGGAAGCAGTTAAAGTGCTTGAGGGTCCTGGTCTGAGGACTGATGTTGCCCTGTTGTGTGACCTCAGGAAAGTCATGTTTTCGTCTGGTATTTCAAACTACCTTTTGCTACATCTGTCCACAGAAACAGCAACACCTAGTATTCGAGAGGGTGAGGAAGTGTTTTGTAACGGCAGAGCAAGCTGAGAACTACTTTGTGGTCATAGCACAGACTACTTTCCCCACATTTCAACCAACTCCAAAGCATAGGCATAGGACAATGCACTCCTTTTTTCCTGCAAACAGCTCGGAGATGTGCGAGGCATCGCCAGCAGAAGCTGGCAGGGATCCCACTCTCTGAGTCTTTTACAACCAAAAGCGCTTAGCAATTAGCAAAATAACAAAAAAAATGTCAGATGCATTTTTGATGCTCTGAAGTTGCTGAGATTTTAAACAAACAATCTGGGCTTTTCCCACACACCGAGGTCTGCACCAGCAACGTAGCAACAGCACCACCGTATGGGAATCTCCAACCCCTACGGCCTGCAGAATCTTGTCCATCTACACTTTGCTCCGCAGACAAGATCAGCACCATGGTGGGATTAATTTGCAGCAATGCATTGATTTCATGGTTGTCAGCAAGAACGCGTGTGATGTCAAGGTGAACTTTTTCTTCAAGGCTGGTCAGGCTAGCGTCAGAAATATGAAATCCGGAATGAGGATGTTTGGGTCTGCACCAGGACTCTTGTAGAAATACTCAAGGTCGAACAGGCTCTTTGCTTATTAAACCTTTATAATGCTTGTTGGTTGTACTTGTTTGCACCCACGGATCTCAAAACATTTCCCTTGTGATGCAGGAGTCATGAGCCTTATTTGTCATTAGAGGAAGAAGAGACACAAAGAAGGGAAGGCACGATCCAAGGGTCCGTCAGCAGCCCAGTGGCAGAGACCCCACAACTTCTCTGTCTTTGCTCAATGTTCTGCTCTTAATGATAGCTCGGTTTCTGTTGCTGGACTTCAGAAGATGTCTCAGGCAGCCTAGCCTTGCCTTCAAGTGCTCTCAAGCTCACTTGAACAGTAAACCTAGATTTAAATCCTTGTAGTGTAAGCTAGACCATGACATGATCCAAGTGTTAAACATCTACCAATGTAGCAGCTGGAGCCTGTCTGTGCTGGCAGTCAAGGACAGTGCTGGAGCAGCAGGAATCATATTTTCTGCTGCCAGGCAAGCATCATGCCTGTCCATCCCAAGGCGTGTGCAGAGGAGAGTGGAAAACAGCTGGGAGCTTGGTGAGAAATACTTTAGGCTGAGATAGGGGACATACTGTGGCCTTTTGTCACAAGCAGAGCAAATCCTGCCTGTAAACGTACGGTTAGAAGAGGGTGCACAGGACCAGCTACTCTAGCTCCTCCTGACTGCTAGCTATCCATCCATCTCTGTAGATATCTGTGTATCTACTCATTTTTAAATCTTTCTCTCCCCTTATCTATCTGTCTTCCTATCAATCCAATCACATGCCTCATTTAGGAACCATGCTTCCCTTTTACGAATCTGTAATGCTATTTCCCCTACTGCCTTCTAGTGACCCAGTCTCATTTATTCCCCACCCGTTCTGACTTGGGACAGCTAATGCTCCTGAGGCTGCTTACATTCCCAGGAACACAGCTGTGCAGCTGTTAGAAATTCCCATTTCAATGCCTAAAAGTGGCCACTAAAATCCCTTATCCTTATCATACCTCCCACATCGACGCAACCTGAGTAGATTTGCAGACATCACTGCAGACATTTACTCACCAGCTCATTCACTGCACATGTACCAAACACCTTCCAGGAGTGGAAAAATCAGTAAGGTTCCCTCTGCAGCCCATTGCAACCTCCACACAAGTACTTCAGAACATTCTGAGAAGGAGCTGCAAGCCATGTTCATTCTGAGCAAGCAACACAGTCACTTCTTTTCAGGGCCAGGCAGCCTTGCAGAAAGGCTCCTCTTGTTCTTGCACTTAATTCTGGCTTGAACTAAAGCATCCAAGAAGGTGTTAGACCTCTGAGCTCAGAGGCTGGATACTCTGCAGGATTCCCTGATGATCCAGCTCTTTCAAGGACTACAATTCATTCAGGAGCTCGGATGGGTGCGTGGAACTTCATCTTAGTTTCCTCTTTGCCAGCTTCTCGGTTTGGTTTTTTTGTTTGTTTGTTGGGTTTTTTTTCTCTTTTCTTCATAAAAGACATCCCCACAAAAAAGGCAGTCTGCGATTGAAGTCTTAATACGTTATCTTTGTCATCTTGCAGGCTTCCCTGCAGACTCTTCAGACCACCTAACAAAATGGTTGCCACAGCTCAGGAAGCAGAAGCAACTTTCTTTTGCCTTCAGAGACACTCAGTACCTCTGTCCAGACTTCCCAGGCACCTTTGCACCTGTTGCCCCTTTTGTCCTCAGATTTCCAGCTCATGCCCACCACAGTTATGCAGCGCCTCAATACGATCCGTGACACCCTGCTGTGTACCACAATCAGCCACCACCTTCCCAGCCTGACACCAGGCAGGTGACCATGGCAGAGCAAATAATCAAGTCCTCTTTCCCTCCCTCCTCAAAAGAAAGCTCCATACGTATCTATCAGGAATCTGCAGTGACAGCATGGAATAGTATTAAAAAAAAAAAAAAACAAACCCACAAGTGATTTGTAGACATTCTCAGATTCCCAGGGGAAATAGATGGTCTTTTTCATGCAGTTAGACAAACTTTGGATTTTATAACATCAGGAAAATAAAAAAAACACCATGTACACACAATCCTATGGACAACTGCATGTTAATGTGTGTGTAATAATTATAACAGGGCACGTCTGCCATCTTCAGGAGTCAAGCAGGAGCTGCACACCAATGTTCAAAAAACAAGCTTTGTTTTTTCCCAAAGTTGTGGGAAGCAACAACTGGTGTAAGGATCCAGGAATTTCTGGGCTCTCACACAGCCTGGGGCTGCAGCCAAGCAGGACTGGGGCAGGGACAGACTCTGAGCTGTGTTCCCCTCTTTCACAGCACCACGGGTCCTGGTCTTCACTGGCAGCGCTGATACTGTTAGAAAAAGAATAAAAGGAAATACTAGTGCTAGGAGGGTTAGACTGGCAGCAAGTCAGGCTGCTGAGGATGAAAAGAGCACTCCCTCGTGCTTATCGGTGAGCTGTTCAAAGAAGAAATATTTAATTCAAGGCCTGGGTGGATTTGATGGGGTGACCATCAGACTTTCCCCTTGTCCCTATTCCTCCCTGACACAAGGAACCAAACCCTACAGGGGAAATCACTGGGGATTTAAAAAGTAGCCTTAAATATCTCTGAATAAGGAACAGCAGATTTTGAGAACCTTGGTTATAAGTGAAATAATCTGAAAAAATGTGATGAAGCAAAAGTCAATAGATGCAGAAAGGTGGCGTTGGCTTGATTTTGTTTGTTTGTTTGTTTTTTTAAACAGAAGTTCAAGAGTCCAAGGGGAAGCACTTAGGATATCCACAGAAGAAATACGATTTGCAAAATCACCCCCTGCACCAAATTCTCCACTGGTGTAAATCAGGGAAATGTCATTAACTTCAGCAGACTTAGTCCAGCTGACCCTCCATTACTCATCCCACAGCCACTGATCAAGAGCAATGATCCAGCAACACACCAGCACACCTTCCTTTCAATTTGAAATAGTACCTGGTGTCCCAAGAGCTAAACTGCTTGAGACCAGATCCGTGAAGGCTATTACTGCAAAGTGCTAAGTTCCTGAAATTTCCGAAAAACCCTAAATAAAGCAAGAAACCATAGCAAACAGAATTTGGCAGAAAGGCCTGTTTTATTTCACACCAGTGTGTGCTGAGAAGTGGTCAAAGGATGTGAGGAATGGGAGAGATCTTCAATCAACGCACAAAAGCAAACATTTGCACTTCACTTTGGAATGTGGCTGAACTCACCCTCATCTCTGAGGAGAAGTGGCATTTCTGTGACAAGCCTGAATTGTTTACAGTACAAGCTGATGTGGGTTGAAGTGTCAAAACTGCACCCAGCCTATAGTGGAGAGACCGCCAGCTAAAGAGAAGCATGCCGTGGTACAGACAGCAGATAAAAACAATACCAAACAAAACCATCACAAAGTCCCTTTGGTTTCAAGACACATAAAAAACAAATTAATTGGACATTGCCTTTTATTAGACTACAGATAATACAGATAATAATAAAGGCAAATAAGCACTTGGATACCTGAAAGAGGCCAATGCACTGTAATATGCCCACATACCTTGCAGCCACATGCCACAAGTGCCACAGAGGCACTCACACATGCAGATAAATCGCTGAAGATGTTTATTAAAAGAACATTTCGTCCTTGATTTAAATACAACAGCTCCACTCAAGATAGTAATGGGAGTGGAGAGCCCTGTTCACAGGGTGCAACCGCAGCCTCACTGGCTCCAGTGAAATGCGTAAGGCCAGCCTTGTTCTAAAGAATTTGGACTTTTTTCCACCCATATGAACACTTTGCCCAAGGGTAGAAGGGGAGGATGTAGTGGTGGAGGGGACCTGCTGGTAGCTTTGAAAGTTGCAGTCAGGTAGGAGAGGCACTTAACACAAATACCACCACCACAAACCAAGCCCTTCCTTGGTCCAGTGGGCAGCCTCGCTCAAGTGCCTTCACAGGTTGACCTACTGGGCATGCCCAATTGTCACCTCCCACACTATATAAACTGCTCCGCAAGGGAAAAAAAAACGTATTCACCGCAAGAGAGGCTGTTCCAAAATGAAGATTTTCCTTGTCCTCCTGCTAGGAGCAGTTCTGTGCTTGGACTCAGGTAAGACAGCATGGAGAGTCTGTCCCACATCCCCTCCAGCAGATCTTCAGTTGGGATTAAAAACTAATGATGGGGTTTGGCAGTGAGTGAAGAAATGCTGACATAGTTGTCCTATGAAGACATTTGCTTTTTGATAGGATGTCCTGGGTGTTGCATGGAAAAAACGCAGCCCCACCCCGCTGATGGTGTGATACTAGTGCTGGGCAGAGCAGCTCCCAAGAAAGATAAATCCTATAGAAAACTGAACGTAGTTGAAATCAAAGTTATTTAAGCCAAACGATATAGTTATGTGTATGTAGGGTTTTTTTTTAAGTGGGGTGGGAGGATTAATTTTCTTCTTCCCAGGCTATCAAAATTGCAACATTTCTGCAAAGGTAAGTTTTGTTCCAACTTGTTTTCTGAGTCTTCATTTCAGAAGTGGCCCCACAGATTGTCAGAATTTTAATGGACCAGAAAAAGGCAGAATGCCATGGCATGTTATTTTATAAACTGGATGGGTGGGATTTGGACACCATCAGGTTTTTCTAACCTCCGTGGGAAGAAGCGATTTTAAGTGAGCTCTTCCCTATTTACCAGACAACAGAAGAAGCAGATCTGAGCAGAAATGTTTCTCAGCAGAAGATGCTGAAGAACAGGCTGGGAAGGGTCTTGTACAGTCCTGGCCAGACCTTTTCCTCTGCCAGATTCCATTAGAGTGCTCTGAAGTTTGACTGTCATTGCATTAAATGTGAAAGCAGAGTATAGCATTACAGGCAAACTGGGGTTTGGCTCCTTGCCTCTATGGCTACATCAGTCATTTGTACCAGAATGGCTTGGACAGAGGGAGACCAAGTGCCTCAAATCACTTCTTGTTCCTGCTCTGAATAACACTGATTTCTAAATAGGGCTTCTCTATGTCCTAGAAGAGTATTTTAGGCATTAGGGTATTGACTTGAGGGATTCATGATACAAGCCTGGTGGTCATGAGTTTAAAGTACGTACATATCTATATATCTGTACATTAACTCTCGGACTTGCAAGGCTCCACTGATGCCCTGGGGCACAGGTGGGTAATAGGAACAGGTAATTGCACAATGCTTTCACTCCTCTGGGGAATATTTTTAATCATGGCTAGACACCGGTAAGCTGCAATGTTTATTCTGCCTTTGCTTGATGTGCATAACAGCACAGCAGATGTTAACAGCACTGACTTGTATCCCCCATAGAGTGGCATGTCCATAAGGGGCTGGAAACACGTGGTGACCTGAATTTCAGAGGGAGGTGAAAGCCATGGTTTCACCTTGCTTTTTAAGAGGGGGTGATGGAGAGAACATGCCACAGGCTGGTCAAACTGAGACAACAGGCTGGAAGAGACCTTGCAAATCGCCTACTCCATCCCACCTTCACCCCCTCTTCCCTCTGGGCTTTCCTTCTTTCATCCAACCCTGGCAATGCCTCAGCATAAGGCTCAGAAGCAGACAAAAAATATCAGCCTGTCCTCCTGGGGGCTTCATGCCTTCATCTCAGTTCAGGAGGTGTGAATATCACCAAGAGCTTGTTCCAGACAGGAACGGAGATAGGCATCCCAAATACAGAGGAAGAAGTATTTGGGAAGCACTTCCTATTGACTGATGAGACCAGTCAATGAGACCAGCTATCCAGCTGGTCTCTTTTTGCTCCCTCGCTGCAATGTCTGCATCTGAAACATCTTCAGCACCTGCAAAACTTGACCCTCACTCCAAGCAAGCGTACTATTCTCTAGCAAAACCAGAAAAAAACATTGTTTTCCCAATAACAGAGGTGCTGTCTTCCCTTGAGGACCCACAGGAATGGTCCTGTTTCCCAGTGCAAGCCCTAAGACGAGTTCCCTGGAGAGCTTCAATTTCTTATAACCCTTCTTGGTCTTTTTCAGGTTCTTCTTTGCAGTGTTACAGCTGCACATGGCAGCTCAGAAACTCCAACTGTCAGAAGAAAGTGGACTGCAAGACTATGGAAATGTGCAAGACAGATGTGATCAGTAAGGCAAAGTAGGGGTGGACAATATCTTAGTCATGACGTTAGAGCCAGGTGTGGTCCGAGCCTCAGGTGTCCAAGCCTGATTCTAGATACACCAGCTGGTGTGGGCCAGCAAAGCTCAGTGTGCAGCAGGAAGAGAAAAGCCATCTTGGAAGAAAAGGTGGTAAGGGAGGTTTCAGATGACTTTCATGTTAAGTAGAAATGACAGAAGAAAAATGTTTATCCCTTAGTGATAGCTGGTCTTCTGGTAATGATGCTGGCTGTCACTAAGTCCTCTCCCCACACTGACAATGAAGGTGTGATTACAGTCATATTAACATGAGCATGCTGTACCCCATAAATTCCTCGGTGTTTGCCACTAGATCATGCTAAAAACTGAGCAATATGGCCAGTACAATGCCAGTACCGGGAAAGAATCTCAAGAGGGTGCAGCTGCATTTGACATTGCAAATACCTACAAATGTCTCTCACCTGTACAAAATTAGGTTTATTTCTCTTTAATAACACCAAAAAAATTTTTTTTCAAGGGCGATAGTTAAGTTTATGGCTTTAAAAAAAAAAAATGGAACATGAATTAAAATGTGAGGGGCTGAGTCTGGTGAAAACTAGTCATGAAGTTAGGAGCATTCAATGACAGAGCTGATTTTAGGTGAATTCAGTGAAAAGGACATAGTTTCACCTAGGCCCATCTACAGCCAGCTCTGAATGCAGCCATCTGTGTGTCCCTGGGTAAACTCCTTTAACAGATTATGACTTAATTCTCCCATTATAGATCGGGCAAAAAAATGTTTGCCTTGTCCAGATCTGTGGTGACAGCTCAGTTGCTCTTAGAGCTGGGGCACAAACCCCATCACTGGCATGCCCAAACTTGCATCTAATAGGCAGTAAACGTAATACTTCCAGTAGGTATTGTTCTTGTTGGAAATTAAGCAAACCCATGACCATGCATTCACATGCAGGAGAGCAAACACTTTGTATAATCCCCTGGCCCTATACACTGAATTTGCATCTGTCAAAGGCTTGGTGTCCAGAATAGGTGGTGCAAGACCAGGAGATCTCATGCAGACTGTAATCTGCTGATAACCAGAGGTTACTGAGTATCAACCAGCCACAGAAAAATAGGCTGTGCCTCTCAGAAACAAATCAAACAATAGCTCTTTCATCTGTGAAATGGGGATAGCCATGTTTCCATAACTTCCCTGGGTGTTCAAAGTCTCTGTGCAACGAAGATATATGGGATATGAGGAAAGATTACCCACATGCTTGCTCCTCATCCATTAGTAGCTTAGGCTCCCCTAGGGAGGTGTCAATGGCTACTTTCATTATTAATTAAGTTATTAGAATTTCTGTAGTTGGTGCTGGTTTAGAAACCCCCGAGAACTGTGCTGTGGAGTACACTGCCTTAAGCAAACACCTGTGGCTGAAACTCTTCCCCCACTGCTGACAAACTGACACCTCAAAAATACAACGTGCTAGAGTAAACCATGCAGCTGTTTGGAACCACTCATGCTTTTTTTTCCAAGTGAGCTCAGATAAGAATAACATCTCATTATTCAGTTCCATGAAGCTTTGCTTGCCTTGCCTTGAGTCCATGTAGTAATGGTCCTACTTTCCTTCCAGAGATCATAGGGTTCATCAAAATCATCAACAAGGGCTGCGATTCGTCATGTAGTGAGTCCTATCAGGACTTCAGCAGAGGCAGCAGGAATATCTCCTGCTGCAGCAGCGACCTCTGCAATGCCAATGCAGCAGGCAGTGTGAGGTGCAGCTATGGGATGGCAGCAGGGATAGCAGCCAGCGTGCTCTGGACCTTCCTGAACATCAGACTGTGAGGACCAAAGAGGAATTCCATGACCTCAAAAGTCTTGGAGCACCCCGCCTATAACAGAAATTGTAACTGGGAGCAATGGTGGTTTGTTGGGCGCGTCGCATCCCTGGAGCTGATGGTAGATCTTTGCCGTATGATAGCTTCTTTGTTACTGTTATTGTATTGTTGTAGTGTTACCAGATAAGAAAACATGTGTTCATACTATCTGCATAACGCCTAAAATATACTTATTTCTGAAGCAAGTGTGAGCGTGTTACCTGCATATCACTTAGTCATGTACTTCTGCACCCAGCAGCAACTGCAGGTAGATGTGTTGCATGTCTGGCCAATGTTCGGTCTCGTCCATTGCTGTGTAATGATGGTATGTGCTGAGAGGTGCCATCACAGAGCAGAACAGAAGTGGCAACTGTACCTCTAAAGCTTGAGGGGCTCTGGCCTATGACAAACTGTGGAGGGCACATACCCCAAGAAAGCCTGTGAAGAGCAATCACACCTGAAGGGGAACTTGCTTGTGACCTAAGGAGCCTGGGACCCTGCACCTAGTTAGCTACCATACCAGACAAAAACAGTGCTCACCTTCCCTGCCACATGTGCATACAGGCATTCATACACCTACGAATAGCTGTAGCATCCCTGAGAGAGTAGGCAGGACTGCACATCCATGCTGGGCAATAACCATCGCATTGAAGTGGAAAGGATGTCTCCATGGTGTCTTGGTCAACCACTCCAGTTCTGGGATTGCCAGTCTCCATCCTGGCCATAGTGGCATCCTTTGAAGGACCCATCTCCCACAGGCAGGTTCTCAAGCTTTTGTCTCCAAATTCCTCCTTGATCCATTCCACATGCCACAGCCTGGAACACAGGCCCTGTCACAAGGTTGAAGAGGTGTTTACCTTTCAGAGAAGGTGGTGTTGCCTAGCAGATTAGGGAGAGTGGAGAAAGTAAACATCAGAGCTCGCATTTTCCTTTCTGGGTACCTTGTTGTGGAGGTGAGCACACACCTGTGGGCACACACCCACTTCAACCCCCAGGTGAGACACAGTCAGTGAGAGATGGGGAGGAAGGCAATGTGGGGTTAAAAGACGAAGAAAAGCAGGAGCAGGGGAGGTAGAGAAAGGCACAGGGCTGACCTCCTGAGGTGCTCTCAAGGACAGGGCTGGGAGTGCTGAAGAGTAGGGTGAGATTGGTGTTTCCTGCAGATTTTTTAAGAGCATGAGGATACCCACAGAGCCATTTATTCCCTTCCTTGTAATGGGAATTTCCCTTCACCCACTGACCTTTCCCCCTTCCTTGAAGTCCCTGCTGAAGCCAGAGTGGCTTTCTCTGCTCATCACATGTAGAAGATGTGGGTCACATCTGAGGAAGGAGAAGCTTAGTGCAGTCTCTGGCACTGGTGCAATCATCATGTTTTGACCATCTTTACTGGTGTAATGAATGTGGCAATCGTACAAGCTCTGAATATGGAAAACCATTTCAAGGCCTCTCTGTTGCTGATACCAATGAGGTGTTTGTGTGCAAGGAAGACTGGGTTTATCATCTCTTTCATACAGTTATAGCCCCTCTCCATACTTATAGATTCTAAATTAGTTTGCCTTCTCCAGATAGCTTATTTTATGGATATAAGCTTGGGTGTTCCCACCTTGCATTGGGAGATCCTGTACAGTGTTTGGCAAAGGCAGCAGAGAAAGTGCCATACAAAGCTGCCTGAAAGAAACTCTCAAATAAAGCCTCCAAGCAACATATATATGAAGAGACCTAAAAAACAAGGTAGAAAACTGTGTTCCATGTGCTTCCTCCCAATATACAACAAAAGATGAGGCTGGTGTCAGCAGAGTGTACAGATGGGCCTGGGAGAGCCCTGCATGAGAGTGACAAGACAGGGTGGACCCATGAAGTCAGGGAGCTGTGAAGTCAGGACAGCAGTGGGTGGAGGACTAAAAGGGGAGGGAGATTGGCCAAGAGCCCCATTAATCCACTTTCATACCCTAAGAACTGTTGGAGCTGCAAAGGATGTGCAGCCACAGGCTGAAATAACAAAGAAGCATTTACCTGGATGGAGATGAGTCATCTGGGGGACCCATAGCCATGGAACAAGGGCCAGCATCAAATTTTGGATTAAGTCAATGGGATGTCAGAAGATAATTACACTGTCTGTTATTGTGAAAGAGAAACGTATATAAATCCTTGGGAGGCAAAGGATTACCAAGCTGCTAATTGTGGGAAGCAAGGAAGGGGTTTCCCCGAAGGGAAATCCATAATGAATCACCATCCTCATATGAGTTGATTCTGGTTATTGGGAGGGAGGATATAAGATATAGGACATGTGGGTGATTATCCTGGCTTTTGCAAACCTCCTGAACCTTATTAACTGAAAAGGGGGCTCATCCAGCTGTACAACTCCAAGCCAAGCTGTTTTCTGCATGGGTAACCAGCTCCGTGACCTCTCCAGTCCAGGGACTCATCTTCTTGCACTGTAAGAAGGTCCCTGACACACTACTGCCTTTTGCCCACTTTCTGAAACAATTCTCAGGCATTCAAGCATGTCCACATCCAGTGGCCTTTCTCAACAAGCAGTTTGGCTACAATGGCCCTTTCTGGAGCCTGGGAATTCAGCTGTACAAAAATGGCTAAAGCACCAAAGCCATTGAAGTCCCCACAGACATTGGATGAGACACAGCCTCTTCTGGCTTCTTGAAAGGTCAAACACATTTATCCCTGAAAATGAGAGAGGGGTCAAAAGTCTTTAGCATGAGTGGGGTCTCATGTGGCAGCGACATCTGCTTGCTGGAGCTCGGTATTCAGGAGTCTCTTGCTGGAGCCAAGAGGGGACTTTCCCTTGCTCTGGTGGTTGAGACCTGATGTCTAGACCCTTACAGGCCGAAGGGACAATTCTTCCTCCCTGTACATATTCTAGAAGGAGTCTGTGACTCTGGAAGGAGTCCGTGATTCTCCTCTGGATTTATCTGGAGATATATCCTCCCTGTGGATATATCTGGAGGTTTTGCCTGCAGTGCTGGAGGTCATGAGGATGAGATAGCTTGGGGAAGGTGCAACTGGGAGAGGCCATGACTGGGACAGACACAGTAGACCAGGGTAACAAGCCCCTGCAGGCACAGTGTGGCACCAACCAGTGGAACTCACTGCTGCTTGATGGGTGCCTGGCATGGCACTTGCAATAGCATAAAACTTCACTGTCCATTCAGGTCACTGACAGACAGCCTCAAAAACAACCCTCTAAATTCTGGGAAGTGTTAGGAGGTGTCAAACTGGGGCGGATAAATGACTCAGCTGCAGTTCAGAACGTGGGCTGGGCCAGGGCAGGACCAGAAAGAGGACTGATTTCCCAAGTGCTGCAACTGCACATTGACAGAAAGGCTGGCCTACCCTCCTGCCTTGTACACCCCTAACAAACATCAACAGGGCTCAGTCCCTCCTGCTCTGATCTGCACCCCCAGTTCAGCAGCATGCTCTGTTGGTACAGATGATCTGACATCATGCAACTATGCAAGCCCTGGTGGAAGGTTGATTTACTCTCTGGGTGCTGAAAAAAAGGCCAAAAAGCTGTTTGCTGGGTGACACAACTTTTATTTTAAAAACAAGGCTTCTTTTTTACCCAAGTAAGTTGTGTCTTGACGTTGCTAGCTGAGCAGTTTTATCAGTTCTATCTTCTCCGCACTTGTCAAAAGGCCTAAAATTGAGGACAGGCTCTTTAAGCAACTCAATCCATCACGTATGCAAGAGATTTCTATTCCTCCAGGATCAAACTGCAGTTCATT
The DNA here is from genome assembly GCF_017639655.2 of Falco naumanni. Classification (NCBI taxonomy): domain Eukaryota; kingdom Metazoa; phylum Chordata; class Aves; order Falconiformes; family Falconidae; genus Falco; species Falco naumanni. The sequence goes on along the minus strand of NC_054056.1, from coordinate 109,644,456 downwards.
TATTTAAATAATAAATAGCTGGACAATAAAATAGATGGTTTCTTCTTTTCAAGGGTAGCAGCTGCACTTTTCCAAAGGCTGCAGTTGTATTGGGGACTGAATGTAAACATTCATATCTCCAGTGAGGCTACCTCTTGCAGATGGGAAAAGTAACACGGTTCTGATCTAGAGTAACTGCTGTGGTACGATTTTTTTGGTAGGAAACGTTACAGATATACATTCAGAGTAAAAGTGTTGCTTATATAATTGTTACGATGCTGTATTTGCTACTGGTAGTATTAGCTAGTATTCATTGCCTCTGTGCATAGGGATTAGGGCATACAGTATTTCCATGGCTCAGCAGAAGTTATACCCAGTGCCCGTACCTGGCCTGAAAAATGTCACCAAGGTCCCCTGAATTCAAGCCAATTTGTGGCAGCTGGTCAAAAACATTTGATCGCACTGGAGAAAGTCTCTGGGGCAGAGAGGCCAGATGAGCTGGCTTTTAAGGACCAGAAGTTCTTTGCTGTGCTCCACTTTTCCTTTGTGGCCTGGGGCAAGTTACACAGCACCTCCATACCTCTGCCTTGTACAGATGCTATCAGGTCCAATACATTGAAAGATGCTCAGATAGTGATTTTAATGGGGCCAGGAGAGAGACTTAGGCTAAAAATAAGCTCAAATAGAGTCAGCTAGCATAACAGAGCTGGGGAAGGATTACCCGCTAACAACCCACCCTGCACAGCCACATTCCTGCTCTGAATTATTCATATACTGTTGTGCAATGAGGCTTTTTGTGGTCCAAATAGACTGGAAAGAGAGCCTGCGGTTAGCTCTGCTCTTCCAGCTATTAAGCCACTGGACAGTCACTAAAAACAATCAAAAGACCTGCCCTTTGATTGCAGAACTTCCCTAAAGTAACTGTACCCATCACTCAACCAGGGCAAGGCTGGCTGAACGAGGCTGATGAAGCCAAGTTCGTTCCATGCCATCTTGATTAATCCCACTCCCATTCTGCCACTTGAAAACTCTGTGTGGCAAAGAGATCCCTTGCTAGCTCATTTCTGACCTTACCTTGAGCTCTATTAATGTCATTCAAAGGTCAATCACAGAACTCTTTGCAAATCAGATGCTGCACACGTGACTACTCTGATGATGTTCCCAATTGACAGTTCCCATTGCAGCCCTGACCTCCTCCCTATATGGCTTCTCTGATTTCTTATCCACAAGCCCATATTATGGGAGCATTACCTTACGAAGTCACCAGCTTGTTAAAATACCTCTCACTATGTGTCTGTACCAGAATTTGTATATACTAGCTGTGTTCATCACTCACACTGAAATAGCCTTTATTCCCTTCCTGGGCTTGTGTTCACCTCTGTCGGTGCTTCCCCATGTGAATCACTTAACAACACCATGACCCAGCCCTGGACCCTTTCACAACTCTGATGGTGGCCCTCCATGGCTGGGGTAGTTTGACTACCTCCATATACCTCTCCGTCAATGGAGATGACAGGTATGGGGCTAAGTCAGGAAAAGAAAATGTTTTGCTTCTTTCTCTCTTGTTATTTTCATTAGAGATTCAATCTGGCCTGGAGGGAATTTGTGGAATGAGGACTTCACCCTGGACAAGTAAGTGAAAGTGGAGCGATGGGCAGGGAGGGGACTTGTTTTCATCAGGGGTCACTACATGTTGAGTATTTACAGGGACCCACCTGTCTTCCTGGGTGGCTGCGTGGTGCCACACGCACAGGTGCCTTCTGTCCAGACTAGTTGAGTCATCCACTCTGGACTTGCATTCAGCTGCATCCTTTAAACTTGCTTTCTGCAATGCACCAAAGGTAGCATGTTTGCCTGCTCTCACAGACAAATTTAAGAGAAAACGATGTAATCTCTGCCTCTAACATCCAATGTTTCTGTAGTGAAGAGAAAAGCATTCATCCTCCTTAAAATACTGACATTCAGCCAGAGACTGTTTTTTTTTTAACACTCACTCAACTGTCATAATTAAGAAAAGACGAAGGTGTGGCTAAAGTTTCAAATAGTCAGTTGAGGTACATCTGACCTATTCAGTTCCTCTGCACAATAAATGAGCTTTATAAAAATAAAGTTAGACTTGACAGAAGCATTTGACTATTCAAAGTTTAAATGGGAACATTTAAAATAAAACAATTAAGTAAACAACCCTCTCTGCTCTTTCTCTTGCATGCCATAGAGTCAGAGAATGGAAATCCTCTTCCAAGAGTGTAGTGCTCATGTGCAGTCACTGCTTCTGGACTGGCTCCAGTTGCCTTGTGGTAAGATGGCAGAGCATTTCACAACAGTTCTCACACCCATGTATCATCAAAGGAGACAGCTGTTTCCCTGCCCTTCGTAATCCCATGCAGTTAATTCCTCTTTTTGCTGTTTTCGCAGCAAATACTCTGCTATGAAGTACTCTTCAAAAACAGCAGCTCTACCCTGCTTCCCCTCATCCTTCCCCCAGGAGGATGGAGAAAAAAAGCCTTTGCCTTTGCCATGGAGATCTATTGATGTGATGTCGTTCAGCATCCGTGGGAAGCAAAGAGTCTGAAGCCAGTTACGAGCATGTCTGTGTCAGAAGTACTGCATGAGCTGCTCCTCCACTTTGAATCTATTCAAGAAGTGATGACCTGAAGAGCTGGCATTTGACACAGAGGCAATGAGAGAACAATCCTGGCATGAAGAAATATCCAGCAAACAAAAGCTATTCATGTCAGAGAGCAGGGGCATTCACAGCATGAATGGAAAATTGCCCTAAATTCCCCACTCTGGAAGTTTGAGGACAACCCTTTCTCACCTTGCTAATGTAGCAAGAACTGCGGTCTCAAAGCCCAGGGAAGTTGGGAAGACCCAAGTCAAGAGCCTGACAGGAGCCGAAAGAAGCCAACAGAGAAACCTCATTACCGTCTTTGGCACCTGTGAACACAGAGGCTGCAAGCAGCACACCTGGAGGCAAGGGAGAGCATGTGTGGGCACGAGAGAGACAGTATTTGTTTTGCTGGCTGGCACCAGGTATTGGCATTAAAGACAACAAAAAACAGAGACGTTTGCTAAGTCTTACAGTAGTTCCCACCCTATACTAAAAGCAGCCTCTGAGGACAACAAAAATACTTCTTATCCCTCTTATCTCCTCCTGCTTCCTGGTCCACCCAATGTCCACATCCATCACAGGCACCATGCACTGCCACAAAATTAACTGTCTTCCCTCACCCAAAGTGTGCCCTGTTCCTACCTCCCTCTCATTTCATCCTTGTCCCAGCCACACCCTTTCAACAACTGCTTCCATGACCTGGTTTTGGACAGGTTTGTGTCTGGAGGCCAGTCTCATCTGTTGCTTCCCTTAACACCTATGAGACCTGTGGTCACCATGTGGCCCTTTGCACAGACAGGATGGTTGTCTTGTTGAAAAGTTCTTGGAGACATTCAAATGGGCAGATAGACACATGTATGCATATATACAGTGTGACAGTTGAAGGAAAAGTGGTTAAGAATCAAAAAAAGTTTCATTCTCATAGGTACATATTTACTGAGGGCTGAGATTTTACTGGAGAGCACACAAGTAGCATGTGATAGAAGGTTGATCACAGGACAGAACAGCTACCCCAGGAAATCTTACCTAGCTACTATAAAAACCTCTTCAGTCTCATTTCTGTGTACAGCTTAATAAGAAGACCTATGCCTAGAAAAAACTTAAGTTCTTGCAGGGCTTTTATCAGTGACATTTGTATCCATAAGAATCAAGGGTTCACTATGCTTAGATTGCCAGAAGAAATTCAGATGTAGTCATTACCTGTGCCTCCACCAAGATATATTGCCCCCTTGTGATGCTCTTTTAACATTACTTTATGTGTTCTGAGGCCCATTTAGGGATAAATCAAGTCCAACAGCAAGTCACCATGCACTAGGATCCTGTTTAACAACCCTGGAGGTGGGATATACCCACATACCCCTCAGAAATGCAGGATGGGTAACAGACAGGAAAACTGTTTTCTTCAAAATCATGGAACCCAAAATACAAACAACCTACTACTTTTCTAACCTTCTAGGGATGGGACCAGCAAGTTTCAGGTCCAGAGGATACAGTTATGTAAGTAAATCAGGCTAGGCCAGTGGACACTTCTGGTTACTGGACATTAGTCATCCCTACCGTCACCAGCATGGGTTAGGCCCAAGGATCTCCCAAACAATTCCTGGGGATGACAGAGGAGTTAACACAAGACAATAACCATTCCCAGGAGGCAGGTTGGATAGAAATGGTCTGTTTTGGCAGGAAAAAGAGTCAGATCATTCCTTCTTAGTCATCTTCACTGCCAGAGACTGGTCCTTGACATCTTTAATTTTTTAGGTACTCTGCGATACCAGTTTTAAACAACAAACAACACCTGTTGCAGTTGAAATCTGCAGCAAAAGACTGAAGAAAGGATGTTTGCAGACACCAAAGAGGTGTGTGTATAAGGTGGCACAATGCTGTCATTGCACTGTGGGATTCCTGGGGCAGGAGATGGAAATGGCCATGGAGGGAGGGTGGTTAGTCTGACCCAACAGTTGGTATAAACCCCTATTGCTACAGCACCAATCTACAGGGCAACTGGTTTGTCATTATTTAGTAGCAGCTGCTAGGTGCTGTGTATTCTGATGAAGCGAACCCCTCTTCCAAATGGACTCAGGAGTTCTCAGACTGAACTGTTCCCTCCCAGCCTAGATTTGTCCAAACCCTTGGTAAAGTGCCTTCTGCCAGTAATTACCTGAACCCCAGTCAAGATCTACAAAATGGTCATTGCTGTTGCTTGTCCAGGCAAGGTCCTCAGATCCAGAGCTGCACATTTGTATTCTCCTTGCTCAGCAGGCATAGCTATTACCCAGGCTGGGCCAACCTCCTTCCCTGTAAAGGTAGGTATCCAAAGCTGTGTGAGTCCTGAGATGAGGGAAGCTGGGGACAACTACAGATAACACCGTATCCCTTTGTTTTCCAATAACCATGTTCTGGAGAAGTGTTTCACCCCTAGAGACCTTTTTGTAAGGAGTGGAAAAGATGCAAAGAACAGAAATAGAGGACCTGGACTCTGGGGTGGATGTTTATTCCCCACATGTGGGACAGAATGGAAATAATGATTAATGGGACAAAATTTAACATGTCCAAATGCCAGGTTCTGCACCTAGGACAGAGGAACGCCAGGCACAAGTACAGACTGGCAGAGGAGTGGCTGGGGAGCAGCCCTGCAGAAAGGGATCTGGGGGTGCTGGCTGGCAGCAGGGTCAGTACCAGCCAGCAGTATGCCTTGGCAGTCAAAAGGGCAAACTGCATCCTGAGGTGCACCAAACACAGTAGAACAAACTAAAGAAAGAAAACTATTCTAAAAAATATCTGGCCTTGGTATGGCCTCACCTTGAATACTGTGTACAGCTCTGAGCACCTCAATTTCAGAAGGATGTGAACATCCTTAAATGTGTGCAGAGGAGAGCAACACAGCTGGTGCAAGGGCTGGAAGGCATGTCCTGTGAGGAGCAGCTGAGGACTCTGGTTTGCCTAGTTTGGAGAAGAAGAGGCTGAGGGGTGACCTCACTGCTCTCTACATCTTCCTGAGGAGGGGAAGCAGACAGGAAGGTGCCGATCTCTTCTCCCTGGTATCCAGGGATAGGATGTGTGGGAATGATCAAAGCTATACCAGTGGAAGTTTAGGCTGAATTAGGAAGTATTTATTTTCCAAGAGATTCGTCAAACACTGGAACAGGTTTCCTAGAGAGGTGGTCAATGCCCCATGCCTTTCAGCATTTGGACAATGCCCTTAACTTGCTTTAACTTTTGGTCAGCCCTGAACTGGTCAGGCAGTTGAATTAGAAGATCATTGTAGGTTCTGTTAATAGAATAGATTCTATTCTATTCTATTCTATTCTATTCTATTCTATTCTATTCTATTCTATTCTATTCTATTCTATTCTATTCTATTCTATTCTATTCTATTCTATTCTATTCTATTCTATTCTATTCTATTCTATTCTATTCTATTCTATTCTATTCTATTCTATTCTATTCTATTCTATTCTATTCTATTCTATTCTATTCTATTCTATTCTATTCTATTCTATTCTATTCTATTCCATTCTATTCCATTCGATCCCATTCTGCCTAGAACAGAACATATTTCACCATACTTTCCATAAAAAATCCCTAAACTCAAAGGGTGGAGCAGAAATACACAGGAAACAAATCTACAGCACTCTGTGGATACTTCAAGGTAAATTCCGTGCCATCACCACCCTGGTGATTCACCGTGAAATAAAAAACAGGGGACACCTTTGCATCACAGAAATTACAATGAAACATTTGCTACTGTGCCTCTGGCTTCAGGATTAAGATGTTGACATAAACAAGCCCAAAGTCCTCAGGCTAAAGTGGAACATACAGCTACCTCTTCCCTATTGAATGGTGTGATAAGAAGCAGACACCATCTTGAAGACAACCAAGGACATAGGAGGCAAAATGACTATGCAGACACTCTCTGAAGATGGTTGCTGAAGGGAGACTGTGCTGGTTTACCTCACTTGATGGGGCTGCCTGTCCAAGAAGAGCCTAAGAGGAGAAGGGTCTCATCTACTCCATCAATATTTTTATTAAGACACTAACGCAAACACAGAATTCAGGAATAATGCTGCTGTCCCAAAACAGACCCCACACATCACAATCAAGTGAACATTTCGCTTATGTCATCCTTATTATCCTAGTTGCGTCTCTTCAACAGTATCTAGCCAGAGTTGACATTAGACTTCCCAGTGCTTTCAGCAGAAATGAAGTGCAAATTACTCTCATCTTGCTCACACGTAGAATAACTTTCAAAACTACCCAGCTCTCCTCCAACCCAGTAGAGATGCTGCCTCATCACTTCTTCCTTCATCACCCACTTCTACCACTCCATGTACCCCAAAACTCTTAGAGTTACTCAAGCACAGATTGCCAGGGCACTGGCACAGACAAAAGAGGCCTTGGAGTATGGAAAACCTTGTTTCATCTGTGCTCAGACCTGAGCACTATTCCTGTCCATGAACTTTTCTATCTAGCTATGCGGGCTACTTGCACACCTGGAATCCCAAATGATACATCTGTCCAACATCCTGGTATGACAGGGCAGTACCATTAGGCTCACTGAGATGGGTATTGAAGGCTAAGGAGACTAATGCTTTGCCTGGAAGGCTACTACTGGAAAGGACGTAAAGCCTTTCCACTCAAGTCTGGCAAGAACGCTTCTTATAATTAGTCCCAACCAGCCTTTGCTTCTGTGTCTCCATGCCAATTTGCTAGTCACATACACATGTAATGTTGCTCTGGCCTTGAGCAGCTCCAAGGCTGACACCAAACTTGGCATGTTTATATGTAGTGAAGGACCTGCCTAGTTCAGCTTTTTTGTGCTGACTGGGCCACCCATCTCTCCACTGAGCACAAAGGAAGCAGTGACCACATCCTCTGACAGCACAAACCAACACAGCTCTGAGTGACTTAGAAAGGAAAGAGATACCCCTGGAAGTTACTTCCCTGCTGTATCAAACATATCCTGACAATACATCAACCAGCAGGTGATACTCTGATCAAACTCAGTCTTAAAACCTAGCTCTTTGTTCTTTTCCCCATCTGTTAGTAGAACAATTCATTGCTTGGGTACACATTTCTAATTTCCAGCTTTTATTTGTTTCATGGCCAGATCCCACCTATGTGTCCGGTGCCAGTACCAAAATTTCTTATTCCAGACAGGTTTTCCGTTCCAAGTTGCCTACTGTTGAGTATGTCCATATTTGGGAATCTTTTCTCTTTCTGCTAAGAAATCCCACATCTTTTAGCCTGATATATTCTCCATTCTCATCTTCATATTAGCCTTTGTGTGGGACTTCATCTCCCTTGGGCTCAGCTGGTGAGAAATGCACCCAGCATTGCAAGTGTGGTCTTGTTGGTGCCTTGCACAATGACCTTAGCCCTGCACTGTCCTCACTGACACAGCCCCCAATCATGACAGCTTTCTTCACACTTCATCAGATGTCTGACGTATGCTCAGCCTGTGATCAACCGATACTCTCATGTCTTTCATCTCTCCAGTCATTTACAGGTGACCTCCTGTTTACCGTATAACTTGCTTATTACAGTATATGATCTTATTAGTATATGACTTGCATCCAAGCCACATGGTTGTTTATGATATCCTGATCCTTCTTGGCACTGCTGATGCTTTCAAAATTTATAACATCAGCAAATTTCAGTGACACCATCCTATTTAGCATCTTTTAAGGTCTTTACAGAAAATATTAAACAAGAGTACTACAATACTTGTTCCTGGGGAACTGCACTACTGACCTCATGCAGGCTCACATCCCCCCTCCCACCACTTCATTAAGCTTTCAGCCCTTCCACTTACAATCCTTTAAAAGGCTCTTACCCAGCTTATATTCACTTAATTTCCATCCATGCCATCTCAATAAATATTTTCATATTATATTGTTTAAAATTTTGCTGAAATCTTGAAAATCAGACTTTATTAATATGAAATCAAGGAAGACCATCATCTTGGGTTTTAAGCCTTCTCATATTTTCTAGTATTTCCTCCTTCAAAAATTGTTTTTAATCCTGGCATCCTATCAATGTCAGACAAATTACTTTTACCCCTCCTCTCTTGAATTTAGGGAGTAAGTTCTGACCACATGATACTGTCTTGAACTTGATTGATTTATGAACAATATTTGGGAGTGGACCTGGACCTGTTGATCTATATACTAGTTTTCTAAGAGTCCAGGACAGAAAACATCCTGCTCTGCTTTGTCCCAATTGAATACATTAAACCTTTTTATTCCACCTGAGATGTGGTTATTTCTATTTCTGTACACCTGTCTCCATGCTGTCTTTACCCCAAAGTCAAAAGCACTCTCTATAGTGAATAAGAGGTTTGATTTAATAATCAGTTTTCATCTATCATATCTTCACTACTTTATTTTGTCTGTCCATACAAGGATTGAATAATTTTAACATTCAGTGTCTTTCCTGAAACCTAAATCATTTTGACTATTGCAAATTTTTACTTTACACATTTCTTAACCTCTGTCATGTAATTTTGTCTACTGCTCGGTTTTTGCTTCCATTCATTTAGGCTTCCCTTTTATTCCTAGTATAATCTTTGAAATGGTTAATCAACCATTTCAGGACACAGTCATTCTTCTGTAGATGTTTTTTCTTCACCTTTCCCCTTTGTTAAGCAAACAAATTCCAGAAAGTTTTCTGAATCTTTGGTTTCAGGGAACCACAAGCTTCATGCCTTGCATACACATCCTTGAACTCACAGTTCACTCACCCTTTCTCTAGCCACCATATATCAACATTTATCTTTGGTATCTGTTTATGTTAAACTGAACCAATCAAAGCGCAGCTGGATCAGGGGGGAATATCGTTTCACGTGTGTTAGACTCCTAAGCCCAGTCATCAAAGTACACCATCTTAAAACCCATCTTTGCAAGGAGGGGAGGCATGGAGGAGAAAGGAAGGAAAAGATCTGTGTTGTGTGTGGCTAAATGAAGCTGAAGCCAAATTAGATCAAAATTAATCTGAACAACTAAACTCTAGGCAGGCAGCTGAGTTCTGGAAACATGTAGGATACCCCAAAGAAACACACCAAGGGAAGGCAAATGGAGAAAGCATTGGCTGTGGTAATTTCATTTGGAGACATGGATGAATGGGAAAGGAGCTTTGTCCTACTGAGAAGGACTGGCACCGTTCTGTCTGGGGTTGGCATTTCTTTCTCCAGTTTGAGCAAGAATGTCCCCTCATTTGAGACACTGACTCAAAAGCAGTGATGGCAACAAAGAGATTCTTGGCAAAGACCCATTTGTGAAGCATCATCTTCTTCAGCTGTCATTTTCAGGCAGGTACCAAAGGTATACATTATTGATGAAGCACAAGGTGATGATGGAGAATATTAATTACTGAGGAGATTGGACACTGTGCATCAGAACCATACTCATCCTACATCTCCAGGAACATTCCCAGCCTTACTTACGATCAAGTGGGCAGATTTTTAATGATTGATTCTTTATTATTAAAATCACAACATATTTATTATGCTGCAAGCTTACTGAATGCCAGGGTGTGAACTGCAGGTAACCCATCAGCAGCTTTTAATTTCTCACTGTTCTCCTTGGCAAAGAAGTCTTGTTGGTGTCCCATACAACTTACTCTGTAACCACATTCAATCACTGTTTCACAGGCAGTAGTAGCTTCAAAATTCCCCTGTATTTTTGTCTCTAGTAACTCTTTTTTCTTCCAAACTAGCCATGGAAGTAGCCTCCTCAGAACAATATCCAACAGGATTATAGACAACCATGCATTCATTTCAGCTGAGCAATGTCCTGATGTTAGGCAAAAGGAAGACATACACTTGGTACACAGCCAGAAGTCCCTAACATAGTGTCACATGAAAGAAAATGTGTTTGCTAGCAGGCAAATCTTTCCAGTGCTTGGGAAAGCAAAACACCATTTCCACACCTGCAGCCTGAGCCTACACAGAAGCTTCTCCACCAGAGCTCAGAGCAAGCTTCTTCCCCCAGTCATTTACCTAGTGCAGCTCCACCCCATCAGCAATGTTGAGAATGTAGCTAGAAAGAAGCCAGTGGAGCTTTTCCATGACCATGACATGAGCTGTAATTACTGTTTTACCTGCAAAATAATCTCACAGACCCACAAATTAGAGTCCTCATCTATGAGCTAACAATATTCATAACCAACCACATCCTCAGAGGTTGATCTGTTCTCAGAATCTGAAGATACTTTGAGGGCAGCAGCCTCTAACAAAATTGCAGTACAATAGAAATGTCTGAGTCTTTGCAGTGTCCTGCCAACATCCTGAGCATAATCTCAAAGGCATCTGGAATGAGCTGCTCTTCTGAGATCTTCTCCATGTCCTTTTAAAACCCATTTCTAGGGTGAGTCCCAGGAATGGATGCGTTTTCCCCTTCCACTGGCCACTCTGCTCCTTGTCAGAAAAAGTCGTGTTTCGTGGGGACATTTGATCTTGTTAACCTTCCAAGCCAACAGAAACTGGAGTGAAGTGCACCTGACATAATGCACACATTTACTATGGAGAGGCTTCCAGGTGACCTAGCGCTCACCTTTGAAAAGTGACTTTCAAAACCAGTGAAGGGAAACAGGCAATCCACAGTGCCATTCATTTTTTGATGAGGCTTTTGTCTAAAGCAGTTCTGATGAATCGTGCGTGTGTCTGCTTGACTGCATAAAGAAAGAGGTGTGGTGATTCACCGAGGAGACATCTATGTTACAGCCGAAAGGCTGTACTTAAACCACATGACTCCCACTCTGGATTTTGTGTCCTGCTACAATCTGTTTGTGACTATGCACGTTATTGTCTTCCACATTTTCTGTTAATTGGTGCTCCCAAAACTTTTGTCCCTGGCCACATACATCCCAATCATGGAGACTGGCTTCTTTGTCATGCTGTTCCTTTTATTGTGCTGGATACCCATGGCAACACACACCATAAGCTATTCTTATTATTCAGCAAGATTTACAATATATTTAGATTAACTCTTGGTAAGGCATCTGGTCTGCATCTGGTGATAGGCATTGCTACCAACATGAGACATGAAGCAGTAGTGTGAGGGACAGGCTTCCCGATACAGTCAAAAGCACTGATGTTATTAAAGAGTTGACAAATTATGTCAATCAATTCAATGCTCAGTTGCAGACTCAGCTACACTCCCTGGTTTTGACAAAAGTAAGCGATACCTTAAGTTAATGGGGGGAACTCCATCTCCTTACTCCTGTCCTCTGTACAACCAAAGTGTAGTTGATAGAGAGGGAAAATCTCCCTCTCCCTGCTGAGGGGAGGGAGATACCAGACCCTGTAACTGGCCAGTCATTGCATGTTGTTCATTCCTGCATTACTGCAGAAGGTTGCTCAGAGACTGACAGTTCGACCAGTTGGTCAAAGTGCAGACCAAGACATCGGAAACTCCCACCAACAGCAGCCCCCATGACTGCTCCCAGCACCCTTCAGCCTTGGCTCTAAATCATCCACCTTTCAGATGGAAAATCACATGGTCACAAGACCCTCTCACGCGCTAGAGCATGCACTTATGGGTCATAATGCAAAGGCTTTCACATATGCTTCGCAGCAGATATCACTAGGACAGAAAGGGGAACCACAACATAACAATGAATGCAAGAGGCTTTCATTTGAGGACACGTCCAAACTATGTCTACTCTGGTCTTTAAAATGGACTAGGATCCATTCTCTGATCTGACAACTGTCACAGCTCATGCTTACATAACTGAACTTCCTTATCCCTCAAACCAGAATGTCCTCATTGGAAACATCCTTGGCCCATGCTATCTTCAATGTGTGCATAGGCACAGCCTGGGACAGATCCAGTGGGTTCAGGCCATAACAGGACCAGGGATCATGCCAAATGCTACACATCCTAGGCAGTCCTCAAGTGCATGGTAGGACTGACACAAGTTAAAGGACCCCTGCAACGCCCAACTTGTGGATATCCATCCCTCTGGGGTGCAGTCCAGAACCACACATTGGACATTTTGTATGTTTTCTGCAGTGCTTCGGGGACCTACATTCCAGGGCTAACCAAAGAGCTGGCGAGGTGATGCCTGAAGGGATTGTCCTCAACCCTGCAGCCAGAGGAAGTGCAACCTGCAGATGTAGAGTCCGTGTCCCTGGACCCCCTTTTTTTCTCTCAGAGCACTGAACAGAGCTCACTTATTTTTCTAAAAACACAGCAGGTGTGGAGGTTTTCCTTCCATCTGCAGAAATTCATCTGCTTTTTGGCCTAGAGGTTAGTGTGCTTTGGCCAGAATCTGGTAGATGGGAATACAATTTCCCTTTCTGCTTGGACAGGTTCAATTTCCCATCTTACATGTTCAGATAGGGTGAAGAAACCACCAAAATGAAGCACAAGCATGGGAAGAAAGGGGTAAGAACTCTTTACAGATTAACTGAGTCAGCACTGGGAGTCTGGATTTCTCTTTGATGCTCCGCTATGTGGAGTTGTGTGTGTTTTGTATCAAACAGCCCCTGGAAGAAAGACTTAAAGAGCTCCTAGGGGAAGGGTGCTCACCAAGCCATGCTCACACTTTCACCCTTCTCCAGCCTAATGAAACCTGCATTCCTTTCTGCCCAGTGGCAGAGTTTCATCAGGAGGGTGGAGAGCACCTCCACCCGAACAAGCCTATAGTCTTGTTATTAGCGCACACCCGTGAGAGGTGGGAGCTTTGATTAGCTGAACACATCATCAAGCATTGTAGCAGACATGGTCATGGACAGCATGATTTTCCACTACTGAGTCACAGATGAAGAAGGTAGAGCCCACAGGCACAGGCATCCAAATGGTCCCCAGCAAAATCTGCCCTCCCTGAATCACAAGAGCTGAACTCAAGCTGGCTCAATACACTGATCAGTAGTTTCTCTATTTTCCTGTACTCCAGTCATCACCATACCTGGAAACCTAATAGCAGACTCCATCCTGCAAAACAGCTTCCAAGAAAGACACTGACATCAGGTATACGGATGCCATGGCTACAATGCCACGGCCACAGCGTCAAATACAGTTGTTTGATGTTCATCCGATGATGAAGGATCCCTTCTGCTTACACCTGGGACTGGAGCGGCTGTTGCTGCAAGACAATGTCTAGGCTGGGGCAATGGATTGGGCAATGCATGAGAAAAGGGTTGTAAATCAGAGGCGGTTCAGAGAAGGATCACTGGAAGGTTTAAAGCCCTGGAGGACAGACCTTTCAAAGAAGGTGTCAAAGGCTATCAAAGGAATATCCTAGATAAAATGCCTCTCCTTGGGGGAGAGGAAAATTGCAACAGTGAGCAATTAAGTTTAGTAGAGGGGTGTAATGAGAGCCACTGGCTATAGAAGCTTTATAAACCACAGCAGAAATATCTTACACAGGGGTAATTTTACACACGGCTGATAGCCGGCTACTGGAACAACTTATCAAAGCTTGATGTACACTCTCCGTCATAGAACATCTCTACGCAATTTGGTTTCTTTTTCATACAAACAAGAATTAGCTGTAACATAGTTACAAAGCATGCTGCCACCTTGCCTGTGAACACTCAGTTTAAGTCATTTGCCTTTCCTTGCATATGTGATAGGCAGAAAGAGATTATATCTACATAGATTATCTTATAAGTAAGGGCAGTCTCACAGAGACAGGCTGGTAGTTGTTTTGGATTAATACCACTGAAATTTCAGAAAGGCTTTTGACACACAAGTCTTTCTCTACATACCACACCTCATTTGTATTCTCAGATCTTCAGACCTGAAATGACATTTCAACTGAAGTCCCTTATGGTTCCTGTCAGTCAGTGTTCAAAACCTTGCTCAGGGTTTATTCAACCACTGACAAAGACAGATGGGAATTTAGGTCCTCCTGAGTCCTACAAGCTGTCTAAGGCTGTCCTAACTGCTATATCAAACCACTTCTTTCACATATTTATCAAGTTCCATCTTAAAGCAGGTGGCATTTCTACCCTGCCTTTGTTTTTAGAAAGAACTCAGTTTTTCCTAGTGTTTAAGACCCTACTTCTGATTGCCAGTCTCATTTAACTCATGTTAGTCTTAACTCAGCTCTAGTCCAGTGTGATCTTTTAGCTTACAGACTTTTCTTTCTGTAGCTGTTTTCAATGCTTGCAATGTATTTCTGGGACAGAAATCGTATCTCCACTCTGCCTCTGTTCTGCCAAGCTAAAAGGGGCCAGTGTTTTCCAGTGTCATCTTTTGGAGCAGATCCTGTTGTCCCAGTCTTCCCATTAGTTTCCACCTCCATTTCTATTTCCATCAGGACCCCATTTTTTCTTGACAGGGGCAATGAAACTCCAGGTGAGAAGCCACCAGGGCTTCACAGCAAGGTGCTAGCACTTCCATAATCACCTGTTAACAGCCTCTCTTACACCCCAACACAGGACCTGACATCACCTGTGTTTGTGTTTGGTTTTGGTTTTGTTTTCAGGGGTCCATCTCACTGGAGGCTCCTAGTTATCTCCAGATCAACTAATACCTGTAGGTCTTCCCTTTCCTTCATAATTTTACTGGCAAGCTCCCAACTTCTCTCTCTCTGAAGTCTGGCACACTCAGCCAGTCTCCAGGAGCTTTAACAGCCCCAGCTCTGGCGTTTTCCTGATGCTCTGCCTTACAGCCAGATCTCAAACCTTTTCAAGCTATTAGACAGATCGAAGTGGCTTTGCACTGGCCAGAGGCAAACGATCCCACTGTGCTGATGCATCCCATGTCCGGACAGCACAGTGATGGACAGCCTCCACCAAGCTGGACAGACTCATTTAGTTTCCTATTTACATCACTATTCCTTCAACCACACTGATTTATTCCAAGGATTTCTCAGCATGCAACACTTTTCAAGTACAGGCAGACCATTACAACATGCCTGTGTGGAATTCTCCATTTCAGCAAGCTACACAAGCTGCCAAGCAGCCCTTTAGTGTTGTGAACACTGGAATGCCAGCCCTGCTGTGCTTACCTATTGAGGCATAACCATCTTGAATACTTACAGCACTGTATCTCTTCCAGTTTCATGGCTGTTAATTAAGATATTGCTCAAATGTGCCTTGAACTACCCAGTTACAAGAAAGGAACTGGATGTAACCAGGTTTGGTAGCTTTCACAGAGTGGAGTTTTTTTCCTATATACCCAGAGATGTTTGTGCTGTTTTTCTTTATGTACCTGGTCTCTGACAGCACAGCAAGATAAAATAAAGATAAATGGTGATTTTCACTCTCACAGCTAAGCGAGCATTAAGGTACATGTCTTTTCCCTCCCTTTCCCACAGCACAGTACTGATCCCGCTGCCCCAGCTTGGCTGGCTTTGCTTCATCCATGACTGTTGAAATTTTGATTAGCAATGCTTCTCAAGTTACTGAGAACCTTTCAGGGAGCAACATTTTCCCAAAATCCCCATTCTCAAACTGGGAAAAAGGATAGGCTGCTGGGTACGATAGCAATGCCCACGTGCATTGCTGCAACAAGCCAGTGATAAGCAAACTCCCCGTCATTAAATCAGCTTGTGCACTCACCTTGTCTCCATCCCTGAGGTCTCTGAGTGCTTCACAGTGATTCACAAACTTTTCTTCTTTGGCTTATTCAGCTGTTTTATGGGAAATTGCATAACGCTGGGGTTTTCCATCCTGGGCCACAAAAAACCCAACACAAAGTCTATCAGCTTTTCCTGTGAAGTGCAAAATGTCATTGACTCAGTCAAAAGGGAAGAGCAAAGCATTTTTCCCTTTCTGCAAGCTTTTAAAGCTGTTTCCACAAGTACATAGGTTAAAAAATATAATTATTGTTTGAAAGTTGCCTTGAAATGCATAAAGTGAAATTTTCTATGAGGGAGGTACTGCAGTGGGAAAACTGATCCATTTCTCCATGTTGGGTTTATTTCCCAGCTTCAGAATAAGATTTGCCAAGTAGTTGATAGCTTTTCAAAAGAAGGCACAGCACCCTGCTCTGCCAGTATGACCCAGGACCTGAAACAAAATGACATATCTAAATCCCAGACTTGGAAGCACCATCTCCCATGCTCACGCCCACTGGCCTTTCAGTGACTCCCATGCCCAACAGCTCAGCACCTTACTTAATAACTAAGCCCCTGGAAGCCAGAAACTGAACTTGCCTTTGCACTGGATTTAGGAAAATATACATGCTTTGGGCAAACCCAGCCACACCAGCTTCCTGCCCTCCAGCTCCGAGAGCAGTAGGCACGAAAACACGGCACAGGCTTTGGTGAGACTGAGCCAACATGTGTGGAAGTCCAGCCTGCTGCCGTTTGCATCTTAACTCTTGTTGCCCAATGCAGCACGCATGACACAGCCCAGCTGTCAGCTCACAGAGCCAGACTGGAAGGAACAAACATACCTTGTCACATTCCCCATCCAAGCACTGGCATGGGGCCACCTCTTGCAGAGCAAGCCGTGTTTTTCCTTTTCCATGGGACCAGCCGCAGGACATAAACCTGAAGAAGAGCCAATGTATGCAGGAGTCTTCTCATTGTGGTGACGTCACCTCCTCAAGGAACTTGTTCCTCCATAAATCCCAATCCGGACTGGGGCTGAGTTCTTCCCTGATCACCCTGAGGGAATCCGCCCACAGGATCAGCAGGAGGTGGAGGGTGGGAAAACATATAAAGGTCCCCGGGAGCAGCTCTCCTTTACTGCCCTGACTGCACGGATCTGCTTCCAGCATGAAGACACTTCTGGTTGGGCTGCTGCTTGGCCTGGCATACATGGAGTCGGGTAAGACTGCTACATTCCCCAGGGACCACCTGGGAAATGCCTGGGAGGGGAGGGGGAAGGCGTCAATGCAGAAAGACCTGATAATCCCCAGGTAGGGAAAATAATGCCTTCATGTATTTAAGAAGGTCATGGGAGAGGGTGAATGGGAAAGGGGATATGCACTCTAGTGGGCAGAGACTTAACGCCTCATGGAGAGCGCATCATTTGGATGCATAGGTTGCCACCTGTCACCCGACCCTGTTCAGATCATACCGTGGGATGGAGGGGACTGGCACACTGCTTGGTAAGCCTAAGGTGTGAATGACAGCCACATGGCACAGGGCAGTACAAGTTTTTAAGCTGCCGATGTGTCCCCTCAGGATGGGATGGGTTATGTTCATCCTGAGATCCTGCCATCCCTAAAACCTCCCAGCTGGCTGCTGGAAGCTCTGAAAACCAGAGTGTGAGGCTTCAGTATAGGTATGAGTGAGGATATGAGAAATAACTCCAATGATTTTGGAAAGGTTCATTGAACCAGCAGCTCCAGTGTTTTCACTGATTTCTAGAGTTTAGGATATAGGCAGAGACAGGCAGTTCTCCTGAGTCTGTTTACATTTGGTCTCAGGTCTGGGTCTTGGGCAAGCTGGCAGCTGGCTCTGCTCATAGCTATGTTCTTACTTTGTCTATCTGTGACCCACTGCAAATACATCCTTGGCCTGGAACAGAGTCATCCTTGGGGTGACACCAACCCAGTGGGTATTAACCAGTGGCCCATGGGCCCTAGAGATCCCCAGGCTCCTCTCATGGGACTCTGAAAGATCTCAGAGGAAAGGCAGCCAGGACAGGGGTTGAACATCTCCATCTGGGGAGATAGCTGGGGAGGGGCTGGAGGCATGGCTACATGGAGATCATTCAAAGGTTTGCAAGTAGAAGAAGGCTGAAAGTCATACACCTTGCAATTGTCTGTGCATGGTAGTTTTCTTCAGGCTGCATTATTTTTTAAATCCCGCTACCCTCATTACTCCTTCCACCTGTCTCTAAAGCAGATCCAACTGTCTGCTGAAGGACATGCTCTGGGTCACATCCACGACAGGGCTGAACCCAGACAGGTGTTTTTATAAACCAGGACTGTTATACAGCTACCACATTTTTTTTACATTTCAGTACCTGCTGGTTTTTGTTTGGGTTTGTTGGTTTTTTTTTTCATTTCTTTCAACATATTTCACAGGTGGAGTATTACGTGCTTCTTATCCTCTTTCTGGGTCTAGTCCTGTCCTGGATTTATTGGGATTGCTGAGGAACTGACGGAGCAGGTTTCTACCCACAGGCCTCAGAGCACTTTGTGGAAACAGAGAGGC
The DNA here is from genome assembly GCF_017639655.2 of Falco naumanni. NCBI lineage: Eukaryota > Metazoa > Chordata > Aves > Falconiformes > Falconidae > Falco > Falco naumanni. The sequence goes on along the minus strand of NC_054056.1, from coordinate 109,625,807 downwards.
AACACCATCTTTTGCTTTATAGCTGAGAATAGGGCAGAAATGACTTTTCTGGGATGATCTAGTGCGAGGCAACTAGTCCAGGCACACTTCTTGCAGCTGAGGAATATGTCTGTGACCATCCGTCTTCCAGAGGTTTAATATCAAGGAGTAGAAAGTACTGTTGGACAGAGATGAATGGTGAATTATTGGCCTCAGATCAGGACACAGCACTGTCCTTTATGTTCAGTTCTTCTGCTCTCATCCTTATGATTTTGGGGTTTCCTCTTCCACTGAACCCTTCCTACAAAACAAGTGTCCACTGAGTGCCCCACACAGAGTCGGTGAAAGATAAAGGGGCTGAGGATTATCTTCTTTAAACCTGCTCTTAACTGGAAGTAACTCCCCCAGAGCCCATGGCACTGCCCTGCTCACCCATGAGAACGGTGAGGAAACACTCAACCCAAAGGCTGCAGATCAGTTTCTCAGATGCTTTAAGTTATCACTGCTCCATCACTTAGGGACATGATCTACTGGTGGACTTGGCAGTGCTAGGTTAACAATTGGACTCGATGTTCTTAAAGGTCTTTTCTAATCTAAACAAAACTATGATTCTATGATCCACATATTGCCCAGTCCTACACACTCACAGACATCCATATACTTGTCAGGTTGACAATGTTGCATTTTCTTTCTCAGTGGGCACTACATGTTAAAGTATAGAACAGCTTCTCATGGGCCATTTGGAAGGGTTCTACCAAAGTCCTCAGCTCGGGTAAACGGGAGCGGCTTCCCTGCACCTGTTCACAAAGGATATGGCCACAAGAACACCATCACTGCTCACATTAAAAAGTCCTTCCTACCTCCGCAAAGACCACAAAGAAAGTTTTTACACCCTGTAGGCTCTATTTCACAGCTGGATTTTCCAAAGGAGGTGCTAAGAGAAGCAGATGCCCTGAAAACACTTTCTGGAGTCAGGTGTTCGAACAACTGCCTTCAGAAATGTTTATCCTTATCATAAAGTCCCAGGGGTTCCTCTCTGACAGCAGATGCTGCAGAACTGTAAGAAAACCTTGTTTCTCTGCAATATTGCCAATAGATGGCAGTGGATGCATTTGGGTGGTGCTTCAGCTGCTGTGCTGGTAGAAGGCAGGTACGCCAGAAAATACTCAACTTAGGCTGGTTTCTGTCATCAAGCCACACCAGCACGACTCCGGAGAAACGCACGCTCGGTATCTGCCTGCTGCGGTCGGACAGGTCTCATCCAGAGACTTTTGAGCAACTGCTGTGATCAATGCTTGCATATGTAAAGGCGTCCTTCCGTAGGCAGGCAGCCAGCAAGAGGTTTCTAGCATCATCTCTTTTAAGAAGCAGCAGTAGCCCCTGATGAAAGTGCTTTTTAGGCCACAGTCAGCCCTTAGAATCTCTGATACAACTCTGAAATTTAAATTCTGCTCTTAGTTGCTAGGTTCTGCAGAAATCCCTCTAAACAAGCGCAACGGAGCCGTCACTGTGGGTGGAGGGACGGGGGGAACTGCCAGTCTTTCAGTGGTAGTGAATGCTGCTCTCAACAGAAGGAGATATTTTGCTCTGTGTTACAGCATTTCTTGCAGAGGATGCAAAGTTCCCATCAACGCTGCTCAAACAATAGATGTCTCTAAACCCTTGCTGGTTTGGGGCTGCTGAGCCCCCAAGGTAGTGATCACACTCAACGCCTGCAACACCATCCCTGTCCTTTTGTGCTGGGGTTTGGTCTTTCCCTCCAACATATCCAAGCTTGCCATTGCCTCCAGACATGCTTACTTTCTGAGACTGCATCTTGATCAAGGGGGGGATGAAGCACTGACCATCACATAGTCCCCACCACAGAGCAGAGAAGCCGTTTGTCTTCGCTGCTGTGACCACCTCAAACTCATTCTGTTCCCCTCTGCAGCCCAGTCCTTACGATGTTACACGTGCAAGGAACCAACGGACATTGCTAAGTGCAGAACAGCCACCCAGTGCCCCCCGAAAGCCACTGTGTGCACAACAACGCTGCACTCCGTAGACTCAGGTAAGTTTCATTGATTGCTGTGAATGCTCATGGGGAGAGATTGTAGAATCACAGAATGGTTTGGGTCAGAAGGGACCTTAAAGATCACCTAGTTCCAACACTCCTGCCATGGGCAGGGACATCTTCCACTAGAGCACCTTGCTTAAAGCCCCATCCAACCTGACCTTGAACACTTCCAAGGAGGGGACATCCTCTGGGCAACCTGTTCCAGTGTCTCAGCACCCTCACCGTAAAGAATTTCTTCCTAATATCCAATTAAAATCTCCCCTTTTTCAGTTTAAAACCATTATTTCTCATTGTCTCACTACATGCCCTTTTACAGAGTCCCACCCTATCTTTCCTGTAGGCCCCCTTTAAATACTAGAAGGCTGCTATAAGGTCTCCCTGGACCCTTCTCTTCGCCAGGCTGAACAACCCCAACTCTCTCAGCCTGTCCTCACAGGAGAGGTGCTCCAGCCTTCTTATCATCTTCAGGCCTCTCCTTTGGACCTGTTCCAACAGGTCCATGTCTTTCTTCTACTGTGGACTCCGGAGCTGGATGCAGTGCTCCTGGTGGAGTCTCATGAGAGCAGAGGGACAGAATCACATTCCTCAACTTAACAGCCATGCTTCCCTCTCCCTCTCCCAGTCACAACTAGTATTGTCCTTTAACTTCTCTATAAGAATTCAGGTGAAGTTATCCAATTGCAGGGTAGGAAGGAGAGAAATCAATCCGATTCAGAGCCTCATAGTGAAGTATACAGGACTTACTCTGCTTACTCTGTTTTGCCTTTCCTATCCCTAAGTCCTTGTGGACCCTGGACTTACAGATGTGTGCAAACACACTGCAGAAACTCAGGGGCTCTGTCCTTGTTTGTAGACCCTTCCACCTAACAAACACCATCTCACCAGTGACCATGCCAGCATTACAGCAGTGCTTCTTTACACTGCCACCTTCCATGCAGAGCCATTGCAGGAGCAACTCACCTGAACAAAATAGACAGGGACTTGTGACTTGCCCTTGTCCCTTGGCCGTGCTAGAATAAATCTGGAAGGAGCAGGAGGGGGAGAGCAGGTCACCAGGGAGAACTGGCAGGCATGTTCCTACAAAGAGTAATCTGGATTACAGGCATCCGTGGATTAGAGATGTTCAACAATTTATTTGCCTTTATTTACCTATAAACACTTTACTTTTAGTTCCCCTCTATTGTACAAAGCCAGCGTTTCTCAATGCCAGATGTCTGCACTTTCCTTTACCATTTCTTTCTGTCTAATCCTTCTCCCCCTCTCCAATCTGCCTGTTTCAGGTTACCCCTTTTTTGGCAACATCACCGTGACCAGAAGCTGTGAGGTGGAGTGCATCTCCTATGATGGGATAGGAGCAACCAGACCCAAGTCATGCTGCTACACTGATCTCTGCACTGATGACACCAGGAGCAGCGATGGGGTGCGAAGCAGCTCTGCAGCACTGGGTCTGACAGCCATGGTCATTGGCACGCTCCTTCAGAGTGCTCTGTAACATCACAAGTGCCCACACTCCAGCCAAAACACCCCAACTCCTCTCTCCGACAAGCTGCCTCCTGAACTCTCAGGTGCCTTGGGAATAATCTTCTTCACTGATGTGTGGCTACACTCATCTTCAGTCCTATCAAGTGGATTCAAACCATGAGTTTGGGCACCTGGACCTAAAACCCTCAAATTTCCAGTTTCCAGCTGCTAAGCAGAACATTCCTCACCTTCAGCCGCTTCTGGTCCTCAGGATCCGCATCTCCCGCTGCAGCTTTCCTCTGTGGGGAGCAGTAGTGGATGAAGCACTGCAGCTCTGTGCAGCAAGAGGGACTGGGCAGTGCCATCAAGGCTGGTGTTCTAGCATCATCCTCAGCGAGAGCACCGGGTTCTACACATGCTGAACATAGACAGTACTTTTTTTCACAGGCGTCCCCCAGCTCTCATACAACCTGTGCCTTTGTGCCTCTGTTAAACCTCTGTGTACAACCCCCCAAAAATCCTCCAATCCTCCACCAGGAGCTTGGCTTATTTTTTTTCCATTTTTGCTGCAATTTCCTGAGTCAGAGCATCAGGTGGATATTGGTCCCCACTTACTACCTGCCCAGCAGAGTGTGGCTTGCAGTTGCAGAAAGCTGGCACTTAATTCTGTCTAGAATAAGCTATGGAATGAGTTCAGAAGGGCTCAGTCTTCATGTGTTGAGATGGGATGTATTTCTGGAAAGCTCAAAATGCCCTGGACTAACAGGCCAGGGCAGGTTAGACCTGCAAAAGCAAATTTGGGAGTTTGGCTAGACAAAACCCTTAGCAGCCCTTTGCCTGAGCTTGGGTTGCAATCAGAGCTGCTGGATTTCCCTTCCCAGATGTTTTACAGATCATTTCAAGCGACTTCTGTTACTCTGCCCTCCCCCATCCCTTCACAGCAGGGACCACAGGAAAGGCAAAGTAATGACTATCCCAGACCCTCAGCTCTGGGAAAAGCCAACAGCTTTACTCACACTGGTTAGCAGCACTACAGGGTCCCAGCTGGGGATTTGCTCCATTTTCCCTTGGAGCAGCAGTAAGATTCATTTTGATGCCCTGTCTGCTGTAAACCCAGATGGATTGGAAGCAGATAGAGATGAGCCGGGTGTGCCCAGCTGACAGCCCTCTCCGGTGGTGGGGGAAAGCCAAGGAACTTGCCGTTTGCTCTGTTCCTACCGCCAGGGCTCATCCAGGGGAGCAGGAGGCAACCTCCAAGAGCGAGGGTGGAGTGGAGCATGGGTACATCCTGTGAACCATCCTTGTGTGTTCATGCCATCCCTGTAACCCCCTCTGTGGCTAAGTTTGGTTTTCTCTATTTTTTTCCCCATTTTTCATTCTGTTTCTGTGAGACACAAACCAGAAAACCAAAGGAATAAGCAGGGGGGCTCTTCTTCTTCATTGCACAGAGGTAATTGTTTCTCAAGGTCTGCTTCAGTACCATTTGCAAGAAAACTTTAACAAGGCACTGTATTCCTTGGCAGAGGGCCCAGCACAAGCCTGGGGCTCAGGAGGATGGTGAGCCCCTTTGTTCTGGAAGGGAAATGCTCTGTGCTTCACTAAAACAGTGACAGCTTCCCTGAAACACCCTTGCAATACTGAGGCTGGGGTGGGGGGGTGGGGGTGGCAGGGGGTGGGGTGGGGGATGTCGTTGAGCAAATAATGATCAGGATTTACTCAAATGCTGATACTACACCCACTCTTGCAGACACAGAGCACCAGCATCCACTTCCTACTCATCTGTTCTCTGTTTCCCTGCTTCCAAAACAGTCTGACATGTCAGGCCAGAAGCAAACAACCATCATTGCCATCCTTAGATCCAGATCCCCTTTTCTATTCTGGGTTCAAGCTCCAGGGTAAGTCACTTTCCCCAGTTGCTTTTCCACACTGGCTGCAGAGTCCTGTGCTGCGTTAACGGGGACTGAACTTCACTCCATGTGTTGTACATGCAGATGGGGCAAGGTCTGAATACAGAGGGACTGGGATGGTGAGGGTTCCCTTCTGGGTGAGAATCTGGCAAATAAAGCTGGATCCTCTGGTTTTCAACCTGCAGCATCTTTCTTGTGTGCTCAGCCTTCACCCAGAGAAGAAGGACCATGGGGCAGCACAGGCTGCAGGAAGGTCATGTCTCTGGCTGGTTATGCAGCTGCCAAACTGCGCTGTGCCAGAGAGAGGAAAAGCTACAGAAAGGGATAAGTAAGGGAGTACAAAAAATACTCTTTGGAAGGGATAGATTTAAAGCTGTCCCTGCTGGAAGAGGATCGGGAGAAGAGTGGCAGCAGGGTAAAGTACTGTCCAGTGGACAGGAGGCTCATTTGGAGAATGCACAGGGCGAACTGGAGGTTTTCCTGGTTCAGCTCCTCCTGCAGCAGGCAAAGAGAACTGAGCTCAGCACTGCAAAGCAAGCAGGCAGCCAGGAGCAGCCACTGGGGACCTGCTCTGCACTGCAAAGATGCTGCGGATGGGAACCACTGGCCTCCTTGTGTCACTGGTGCTGGCTGTGAGCATCCTGTATCACACTGTGCTGCACATCTCCTGTCACCTGGGACTTGTCTGTTAATGGCTCCATTGCCAGAGCAGTGAGCTTCTATTGTAGCCAAACCAGAGTCAAAGGCAGGATTTAGCTTCAAAGCACTTGCAATATGTTCCTAGATTAAGCCAAGTGAAAAGCCCTTCACACAGAGTGTCAGGGATACAAAATGTCCTTTGCATTAATATTCATCTGTTCACACAGTGTTAGCCATAAGCCACAGGCTGAACAGTTGTCACTGGGAGCCCTTGTGAAGTCTGATTTGCTGCTGCTTTAGTTACTGCTTTTATTTATTCTTCCTATTTAGCCCCTAGGAGTCAAACCCAACAAGCACTAGTGCCCCAGCAAATGCAGGACGCTGCCAGGGGACTCAAAGGAGTTGGCAGACTTTTGCGTCACTGGGTCAAGTGGACATATGGAGAGGCAAGTTTAAATATAGGCTGAATAAAATAGAACAGAGAAAGATGTGTCTCCAAAGGGCCATAAAAAACTTGCAGCCTCTCAGCCCTGTGAGATAAGGCTTCACAGCAGGTGGCATCCAATGCTGCTGTTGCTGTATTGAAGGATTTTACCTGCCCCTCTGGGGGCTTGTTCTTCCCAGCAGTCATTCCATGCATGTCCAGAGACGTGAGAGCACTCCTTGCTGCCTTATGCTTTATCTGGCCAAGGAGTTGCCTTTTACATCACCTTCCAGCTGTTCTGCAAATGTAGGGCAGCCCTACAGATGTGCAGCCCTGATCTGCATCACCTGCTTTCAGCTGCAAATCTGCAAATACTTTTGTCTGTCTAGAAATTAAAGAGTAAAACACACCAGAGACTAAATTTTCAGGGAGGTGTTTGGAGACCCGTATTGGTGAGGATATTCAAACTGGTGAGCCCTGTTGAGTGCTACCTCCAGCCAACCATCAGGGTGATGTGTCTGCCTTGAATGGCCTTTTCTCTTGGGCTCCACATGTCTTGAAGGTGGAGTCGACATTTCAAAAGCTAGTTTCTCCTCTGGAAACACAGTATACACCCTGCCTTGGCTTGGGCTGGATCAGGACCCAGGTTCAATCCTGCTGTTTTGACTTGGGCACAATTGCCACAAAAGCATAACGGGTGCCGTGGGAGAGCAAAGCTACACAAACAGCATGATTCACACTTAGGGGAACAGAGTTTCCAGCAGGGATCATTTGCAGTTGCTTTCCACAGCAGGACACTGGTCACATCATGTGTAGCCATGAGTGGTGGTAGTTATCCTGGCATGCCCTGATTGCAGGCTGGCTCAAGATGCAAGGTGGAAAACACCAGGAAGTGTTTTGCTGCTTGATTCTTGTTAATTTTTTTTTCTTCTTTGAGAGGGCAAGGAGGGGGGGAAAACCATACAGCCCACTTGGAAGGTGCGTTAATCCAGGTGGACATGAAAGAAAAAGAGATAAGGACAGAAATTATTGCAGAACTTCAAGAGAATAAAAAAAGAAAGGGGTATTTTTGCAGTCCAGGCATTTCATGTAAAACAGAGCTCTGATGTAATCAAATACAGAAAGAACTTGTAGTTCTTGCTAAAAATACCTATCTAGAATATAAATATACATTACCATGTAGCTGCAAGGCTTATGGAGATATCTGCCAGAGTCTTATATTTACAGATAGGGATTTAAATGTTTAATACTGCACATTCAAAAGAAAGTCACTTCATCTGAAGTAGTTATTAATTATAAAATGCACTAGGCAGGATTGAAGTGCAGCAGGAGTGATATCATTTTCAATATCACTCCCAAATTATTTCTCATCTAAAACCTATCATGTGCACTTTTTTTCCTTCTTGAAATAGATCTGTTTTTCCACATTAGGCCTTGGATGACTTGGAACGGCTGCCTCTGACATGCCAGCACATCCTCTCTCAGATATCTTCATTGCTTTCTTGCACAACTCTCACATCCCTAATTCCAGAGGGACATGAGTCCAAAGCCTCTTTATTCAGTATGGCCCCAGATCTGAGAACAAGGCAAATCCCCTAAAAATAGGTGAAAGGAAATTTAGGGTGCCTGAAGCAGATATGTTGAGGGAGCAGGGAGGCAAACAGCATGGTGGTTGGTATCTCAATTTAGCAAAGTCATTGCAGGTCACTTGAACTCGAGAGGGATGCTCAGCGTATTGTGAAAGAATGGGACAGATGGACTGCATACCTTCATCCCCATTCCCTAAGGCTCCACTCTATAGTTTGTCATGAGGTTTTAAAAAAACCAAGGTGTGTCAATTAATCATTCTGTGCCCTGTCTGAGGCTGGTCTGGATCTTGATCTCCTTCCCCCACTCAACCCTTATTAAACAGACAAGAATTGTCACACATCGGTACCTCCAGGCACAGTCCTGCATTGCATCTTTAGTGTTGAATGAGCTTTAAGTTTCTGAATACATTTAGTAAATATGGCTAAGGCTATTGTGCCTTGAGGTGAACCAAATTTGCACTAATCCCTTGTGGGCATATTGCTGAAATCCATGCAGATCCACCATGTTAAAGACAACCGAAAGCCATATCATATGAAATCCGTGAATCAGAGTCCAAAACATCTAACCCAGTCATCTGAACAAGATCAGTACAGGCTCCCTTTGGCCAGCAGGTCTCTGAATACAAGGGGAGAAGATGCTTTTCAAGCCTTCAGGCCATTCCTCCCCATTGCAAGGGCAATTTAATGTGCCCTCAGCTACATCAGTGATGGCACACCAGTACGGAAGCATTGTCCGACTCTTGTTTCAACACACATCCTTGCTCTGGACTCACCATTGTTTGGACCAGTAGAGTTCATTCCTGTCTTGTTAACAGCTATAATGGGGCGGGTATGAACCTCTCTTCATCTCCTTGCAAAAGAAATTGCTTTTGCTCAATAATCTGGGAATAAGATACAGAAGCCTGCCTGGAAAAGGAGACTGAGTGATGTCAAGGTGCTCATGTTGGTGCCTTTGCTTCTGCAGTACCTTTGGACTTGCAAGGAGCAGGGTGAGGAGCACGCTGATGCCTGGGAGAAGTTTTTCACCTCCTTTGAGCTCTGCTGCTAGGCACACACCTTTGCTGCTTGGCTGGTTCCCCAGGCAAGGCACAAACACAGGCTGAGGCACAATGATTTTCCACTTGCCTATGCGAAATCCCAGGGGTGGGTGGCACTTTGCCAGTCGAAACCCTCCTCCGGGCAGTGGCAGGATTTCAGCGTGTGGCTGTGAGGCAGCAGTGATGGGAGATGTTTGCAGAAGGCTGTGCCACCGCTCCCAGTGAGGAGCACCAACCCACAGTGGGCAGTGGTGTTCCCAGTGGCACCAGGACACTCTCAACATGAGCTGATGTGAGTGGCAAAACAACTAAGCCTCATTAACAAATAGCTCTTCGTCATGGATGCTCTGAAGCCTTAGAAAGGGCTGAGTGTCTTCAGTCCCAGCGGAGGCTTCAGTAGAGTCTCTTCCACCTGAATATCTGTTTTCCTGAAACCCACAGGGGCTTCACAAACTCTTCCCATGCAACGAATTCAAACCAGCAGCTGTATGCTGTTACCTGTGCATGCACAAATTTGTGATCAGATGGGCCATGTTCTTGTAAAGCTGGGCCAAAAACAAGCCAGAATTTGTTTTTAATCTTTCCTGGCTGCTGCCAGTCTCCTGGCTCTTGGGAGAGGGGACACAGGGGAAGTGGTGTGTTTAGTGTCATGACAGCTGTCACTGTGTTTTGGGGATAACGTCCAAACCTGAAAAAGAAACAAACACCCAGGAGACAGTGACAGACTCTGACACATATACAGCAGAGGAGAAAAGCTGTCCTGGCGAGGAGGAGTAGTTAATAGCAAGACATCTGGCTTCTGCCCCAGAAAATAAGGGGTTTTAAACAAACTGCTATCAATCACCAGCATGGCCAGCTTGGGAAAGGGGTGTCATTTATATTTGCCTTCAGGGAATGCAACTAGGAGATTATTTTCTTTTACCTTCTGGTTATCTCAGATCATGGTAGGATTTTCTGCAAGCTTACATTTTTGTGCCAGCTCTGTGCAAAGATGTCACGGGTGGGTTAGGGTTGCTCATGCATACGAAGCCAGTCTAGGTGCCTCAAGGGGCTTTTACTGCTAATCTCAATGAGCACATGCAAAGGGTCTCCTCAGCTTATAAGACTCAACCCTTATCATTACTTCTTATCACTTCTTTAAAGAGAAAAAATTGTCTGATGTATATGCATCTTTGTGGCTCTGCTGGTAGGATGCTGTTCCAGACCCTCACTGTTGTAATGGTCAGAAAGCACATTTATAATAAAATATTTCTTTTGCTTCTTCCTGCTCTGAGATGGTATTTCTATGGGCATTTGGTCCTGTCAGATGTTTTGTCAAGCTAAACAAGCCAGCCTGTTCTGGTCTGCTCTTGGAAAATTAGCTCTCCAAGCACAATAATTTTCAATATTTGTGACTGTGTCACCTTCAAGTCATGGTTACCAGGGGCGATCCAAGCTATGTGCAAGATCTCATGAGCTAGAAGGCCATCACAGAAAGGATCCTCAGAGGATCTGTTGTTTCAACAGTGTCCTGGGCCAGGGCTGGGTTGAATAAAGGAGCTGAGAGGTGTTTTATTCAGGCTGATCTGCGATATTACCCCTTTATGAAAGCAGTTCATGAATCCTTATCCAGTGGAAAAACACAGATGAGAGCCTTATTGGAGTCCTCTTGCTGTGCCAGTTTTCCTGAATGAGGAAGAAAAAGCAAGTGTTTTTCATCAAATGGGAAATAGGGATGAGCAAGCATTTCTGTCACCTAACCAGGGCACATGTGCGAGAACCTGCCCTCCCACTGGCAGTTCAGGGATGCATGCACAGGTCTGAGCTTCAGCTTTTAGGGTCCCTTTTGAAAATCCTCTCAAACTCACTAGAAAAAAGTTGGGGTTGGCAGACATGTAACACTTTTTTCATGTGTAATAAAACGCAATTGCTGACAGGCTGCTGCTTCAACAAGCCACAAGGTCTGTGGGAAAGAAATATGAAGTGTGTGCAGTCAAGCACTAACTTTCTGAACAGGGGACAATCCTTTGGTCACACAAATGCATGTAACCCCTATAGAAAATGCTGTGCCACACAATAAATAGCAGCAAAATGTAAATGGTTCTTCATACATTGAGTTTGCCTTTTTTTTTTTTTTTTTTATTTTTCCCTGTAAGCATCTCAGGGGTAACAGAGGTAGGTAGCACAAAATACCATAGCATAGCATAGCATAGAATGTAATACAATATTTCAGTGAGAAGGGACCTACAATGATCATCTAGTCCAACTGCCTGACCACTTCAGGACCAACCAAAAGTTAAAGCGTATTATTAAGGGCATTGTCTAAACACTTCTTAAACAGTGATAGTCATGGGGCATTGACCACCTCTCTAGGAAGACTGTTCCAGTGTTTGACCACCCTCTCTGTAAAGAAATGCTTCCTAATCTCAAGTCTAAGCTGAGGTCTTCAGCTGCCCTTACTTTTATCCAGACACTCTTTACTCAACTTGCCCTGGCCCCATGGATGTTTCTGTGCAGCCCACCAACATGTAGAGCTCAATCATCCTCCACCCCACCAGCAGATATCTGGGTTCCCCACCCTGCAGTGCTTAGGGGAGGACAAGGATTTTCTCTTCAAGCTGAGAAGTCACAGAGACCTAAGCCAGGGTGTTAGGATCCATCCCACAAAAGGCACAGCCATCTCCCAACCTCTGAACCATGGTGCCAGTGGTGTTTGGGCTAGGAGAAATGGGGGGTGGCTGTGTTTTTTGGAAAGGTGATGGCAGCAGGAGCACATGCCTGTAAGACTCTGCACATGGGTGGATGGATGTGCCTGTGTTATCGTTCCTCCCTAGTTGCTCAGTAACCTCACTTGTTTACTTTGGCATGATCTTCACAGCCCTGGAGGCCAAGGGAGAGTTAATGGGGTTTATGTATCCTGTAATCATGCAAACCTTGAAATAACATGCGACAACATGATTGGTTTATTAAGCAAGATTAGGTGCATCTAAGATTAATAAGGCTTTTGGGAATCTGTTGTTGGGCACCAGCTAGCTTTCAAGCCCTACCTGCAACCCCCTAGAAGTTTGCAGCTGATTGTCTCCAAGTGATTGCAGGGATCTATGTCTCCAAGATCCTCATGCTTCGTTTCTGGGTAGAAGAAGTGACATAGTCACCTCCTCCCAGCCCCAGCACTCAGGTACAAAGAGACCCAGGAAATGTCTCTGCCATGCCTATCCCGCTGTAGAAGAAGATCTGGTTAGAGAACATCTAAGGAACCTGAAGGTGCGCAACTCCATGGGACCTGATAAGATGCATCCACGGGTCCTGAGGGAAATGGCAGATTAAGTGGTTAGGCCACTATCCATCATATTTGGGAAGTTGTGGCAGACTGGTGAAGTTCCCACTGACTGGAAAAGGAGAAATATAAACCTCTTTTTCAAAAAGGGGAAAAAAGGAAGACCTGGGGAACTACAGGTCAGCCAGTGTCACCTCAGTGCCCAGCAAGATCATGGAGTGGATCTTCCTTGAAAGTGTGCTAAGGCACATGGAAAATAAAGAGGTGATTGGTGACAGCCAGCATGGCTTCACTAAGGGCAGGTTCTGCCTGACAAAATTGGTGGCCTTCTATGATAGCATTGGCAGATGAGGGAAGAGTGACTCATGTCATCCACCTGGACTTGTGCAAAGCATTTGACACTGTCCTGCATGGCATCTTTGTCTCTTAATTGGAGACACATGGATTTGATAGATGGACCACCTGGTGGATAAGGGATTGGCTGGATGGTCACACTCACAGAGTTGCTGTCAACAGCTCAGTGTCCAAGTGGAGACCGGTGATGAGTGGTGTTCCTCAGGGGTTGGTATTGAGACTGGTGCTGTTCAACATCTTTGTAGGTGATGTGGACAGTGGGATTGAGTGCACCCTCACCAAGTTTGCTGATGACACCAATATGTGTGGTGCAGTTAACATGCTGGAAGGAAGGGATGCCATCCAAAGGGATCTTGACAGGCCTGAGAGGTGTGCCTGTGCAAACTTTGTGAAGTTCAGGAAGGCCAAGTGCAAGGTCCTGCACCTGGGTTAGGACAGTTCTAAGCACAAATACAGGCTGGGCAGAGAATGGATTGAGAACAACCCTGAGGAGAAAGATTTGGAGGTGTTGGTTGACAAAAAGCTCAACGTGACCCATCAATGTGCGCCTGCAGCCCAGAAAGCCAAACAAACCTTGAGCTGTGTCAAAAGCAGCATGGCCAGCAGGTCAAAGGAGGTGATTCTCACCATTTACTCTGCCTTTGTGAGAACCCTCCTTGGAGTACTGCATCCAGTTCTGGTGCCCTCAACATAAGAAGGAGATGGACCTGTTGGAGCAAGCCCAGAGGTGGGCCACGATGGTAAGCAGAGGGCTGGAGCACCTCTGCTATGAAGACAGGCTGAGAGAGTTGGGGTTGTTCAGCCTGGAGAAGAGAAGGCTCCAGAGACACCTTATAGTGGTCTTCCAGTACCTAAAGAGGCCTACGAGAAAGCTGGAGAGGGACTTTTTACAGGCCCATGTAGTGATAAGACAAGGAGGAATTGTTTTAAACTGAAAAAGGGGAGATTTAGATTAGATATTAGGAAGAAATTATCTACTGTGAGGGCACTGAGGCACTGGACCAGGTTGCCCAGAGAAGTTGTGTGCACCCCCTTCTTGGAAGTCTTCAGGGCCTGGTTGGATGGGCCTTTAAGCAAAGTGGTCTAGTTGAAGATGTTCCTGCCCATGGCAGGAATGTTGGAACTAGGTGATCTCCAAGGTCCCTTCCAACCCAAACCATTCTAGGATGTTATGATTCTATGTCCTGGGTGCACCCAGTTCCAAGGGACTGACTGTGCCCCAAGGATCCGTGAGATAAAGTTGCTGCACGGGCTGCACTAACCCTGTCTGCAGACCAGGGAGGTCCAGCACAGAGTGGGATCATTTTTTTTCCTGATCACAGAAGGAGGCATAGGGCCAAACTTTTCCTGTTCCTCATTTCATAGCATCGCTTCTCTCCTTGAAACTCAAAATCTGCCCAAGCCCCAGGCCATGTCCTGCCATGAGTATAGGTCTGGAAAGATGCAGAAGAGTTAGTCACCACTGAAGTAAACAGCTTTTAAAGCAAACCAGGTCTACAGCATACCTGAGCTCTTGAAATGCAGTGCTGTTATTTCTAATGTTTTTTTAATTCCTCACGAGGTTTTATTCCACTCTATTTTTGGTACTGATATGTAGGTTTCCATTATAAATAGCTGCATATTCTAATTCAGTCTGGTAACTAGAACAAGGATGCACTGGGCATCCAGACCTTGATTTTGGGAGGGGGGGATGAAGACTGCAATACTTCCAGCCAAGCTGCAGGCTATCTGTGAGATCTTTCTCTCAGGAAAACCAGTACCTTTGCATCTGGAAAATGTCCTGCACTCCCTGGATATAAATCAAATGGAAGCACTGGTAAGGACCCATTGCCAAGCTAACACATCATAAGAAACAAGGCTTTGAAGCTCTACAGCAATTTTCCCTCTGAGGAGCTCAGAATCTGAATTTAGACACAAGGATTTCAACATCAAAGCTGGGTGATAAATATTCTTCCCATTTTATAGTCAGAGAAGCTGTGCCATAAGCCTGTGCATCCTTGTACGTGACACTTAACCAAAGCCCTTTGCAAAAATAAAAACAAAGGCTCTTTGTGGTTTGTGAGCAGTTTTAAATGACTAATTACTCCAATGAAAATCAGAAGCAGGTTGCAAACATCCCAACAAACGCAAACAGTTCTGTTTGCAAAAAATATTGTTCATCCCTAAATAAGGGAGTGCTGATGGTTCAGGGCAGCTGTGAAGGATGGCCCAGTTCCCACCCTCATCCTACTGTAGCCTGGGGAAAGTCTCTCAACCTACATAACTTTCCATGGGCTTTCGATCAGGACTTCAATCTGCACATTTCCCAGCTGTTTGTGTGGCGTAATACTGCTGCTCATGCTGCTGCCTTGGTGCTGGGGGAGAACAGATCTGTGCTCACATGAGGTCTGCTCATGTGCGAAATAACAGCAGCCAGGGAACTGGCTCCCAAACGAGGTCTGCTTTGCCCAGAGGGTTGGGCTACAGACCCCAGAGCTCCCTTCCAACCTCATCTGTATTATAATTCTAGATCTGGATCCATACTGGGGGACAAGTCCTTGCTTTCTGCTTTATCTTTCACTATACATCAGTTGCAGTCACTTACAGCTGGATATCTTTTCAAATGTCAGCAATAGTCACAATTCTCCCTCTTCAGAGGACTACAGAGCAATGGTTGTGCTGTACCCAAGTCCTTCGTAGTTTGTTCGCACAAGGAAAGGTAAAGTTGCCACAGGGAGCACAGATTTGCAAAGTGCATAACCAGTGATGGATGACACAGTCTTATCTTTTAGGGTATGAGTCATATTCACATAGCCATTAAGTGAAAGATAATTTTCTTGTTATATAATCATGGCTATTCTTCTCTGATTGAATTTGTTTTAAAAATAAGTTTTCAAAAGAGCTTCCTGGATTTTGCAAGTGTACATAACTGCTTCCCTGCCTATGCACACATGTAACCCTGCTTGCAAACTGTGACACTCACTCTGGGTACAGCTATCCAGGTTTTTTTTCCAAGAGGGTAGCACTGCTTTGCTGAAGGTGGGTCTATCCAGGCTTAAACAGAAAGTTGCATGGAGAAACACAGCAAACTAGAACAGCCCTGAATAATAAATAAGCAGTAAATGAGATGAGGTCCTGCTGTGCAACTCCTTGGACAGCAGGGAATTAGAGTGACTCTCTTCCAGAGGGGACAGCACAAGCATGCCCTGAACTTCTGACTGCAGCTCACATTGTCAGAAACAGTGAAGTGCATGTTTATGCAGAGACAAGAAGGGAAGCCTCCATGCCTCCTCCTACTGATATTGCTGAATTCCTCTGCAACCTCAGCAGGAGGTCACAAATATCTTGGCCTCCTGAAATGCTTCCTCTGAGGAAGAACTGGCAAGCACAACAGATTCATACTACTCTGAGGACTGGAAGCATGACACAGGTCCGTGCTGTTCATCCCTTTCAGAGGCAGCCTTGCCAGGTCTCAAACGTGGAGCATTCTGGCAGGGCTTTTTGCTGCCTCCCAGTTCCTTGCCTGTGCTATAGCATGCAGTCATGAAGCTGGATTTTACCTGGAGGGCTTCCAAGCGAAGCATTCACCTGCCCAGCCAACACACTCCCTTTGCTGTGCCACTGGGGAAAGGGAGATAACACAATATAGTCAGAGAAATATGTTGTGCTCTGCACACAGTGATACGGTGTTTATCGAGAGCCCTAGCTGATACCTTCTGCCCCCTGGGGAAACCTGCCTTAGCTCCAAGGCTCAGGGGAAGGGGTCTTGGGCTGGTAGCTGAAGCAACAAGCTACAGCCAGGTTGATCTACAAAAATTAACTGCTGAGCTGAACTAGGAAGAGAATGCAGATCACTTTGGGAGACACTCACATTAACAAAAAATTATGTAGAAACTCACCTCAGCCCAATACAAGTGTCGGGAAGGGGTGGGATGGATGCCTACTGCAAAGCATCATCTCTCTCCACTGATGAAGAAAAGTCCTGCCTGATTTTCTCAGACAGCTTTTGGACACATCGTTACTCATCTCGCCCTAAAGGTTTCCTTGACTTGCATCTATAACCTGAACCATGGCCCTCTTCCAGCATTTTAGAACACTTGCTGAGATTTTACACAGGGGTTTGGTTTTGGGGTTTTTTTCGTTTTGAAAATAAACAACCCACTTTCCACTTCTGTCATTGTTGCAAGGAGTTGGCAAAGAAGCTCCATGAAGTGTGTACATAGAGCTCAGATATGAAGTATGCTAAGCTCTTTGTTGTTTCCAGAATCAAAAATTCCCAGGTGTTTTTACTTCCAAAACTTTTTTAAAACAGAATTAATTATTTCGATTTTTCACTAGGTGGGGCAAGGTTAGAAAAACTTCCACTCTTCTGTTAAAAAAAAAATCAAAGACCAAACGTAATTCTAGGAATTAGTAGAGAAAATATTACCCAATATATTGGGAGGTTCAGAATCTTTTGGGGAATGAAAAAAAAAAATCAATCTAACTGGAAATAACCCGAAAGAAAACTCTTCTTCCTGCTCATCTCAAGCTACAAGCTATTGTGCAGGAAGGTACATATGGGCTTGCAAAGCAGCAGTGCTCAAGCAGACAGGCTGCTCTTGCTGTTGTCTCATTCTGGGAGACACCACCTCATCACTGTGAAGTACCTGGCATTACATTCCCTCCTGACAATGTTTCTGTCCTAGTTCAAGCACTAAATGCTTTGGCAGATGAAAAAACAGGTTGACTGCACTCTCAGCCCACCCACCCCCCAGGTTGCGTAGTTGCCACCAGGTTTTGTGGCAACTCTAGAAATGGTGCTAACCCAATGGCCATGTGTAACACAAAGTAGTCACTGCTGGACAGCAGGGATGGTGCTGTGATGGGATAGCATGGTGCACACCCATGTACTCTCCTAGTAAAGGAAAGAAAAGCAAATGAAAAGGAAAAATGTAATTTAGCTTTCTGGTTGAGGAATTGAGATACCAAGAAAATCATAACCATTACTTCTACTTCGGGATGCCAGTACTAGAAAGACATTGAGAAACAAGAGCAACTTCAGCAGATCTTTTCAGGGGGCTGGAGCCCAGGAGGTATAAGAACAGGCTGAGGGACTGATGTTCTTCACCCTGGAGAAGAGAAGGTGAAGGGAAAACCTTATTGCTGTCTACAACTACCGGATGGGAAGGTACAGAGAAGACTGAGCCAGACTCTTCTTGAAGGTGCACGGTGATAGGATGAGAGGCGACAGACCTAAGGCATCGGGAGAGCTTAGGAGCAGAGGCTGTAGGTGAGCAAAAGACTTTTTCCTAAACAAACACAGGCAAACCCTCGGGGAGAGCATAAGCCTTGAACAGCCCCCAGGAGTGAGGGGGACCAGAAAAAATAGATGGACCTGGAGGTGAATTGGATGAGGAGGGAATTACATTTTAGCAAAAATGAATGAAACAAGACCTTCAGTGACTGTTGGAGGGCAATAAATATGCAGAAACGTCATTTCCAGAGGCAGCCTAAATGCAGAAAGCTTTTACACCAGGTCAGTGGGAACAGAGCTATATACTAATTTTGCACGCCGTGCTACCAGCTCCTTGCAAGAGAAGTTCAGGTTTATGTTTAACCAGATAGCATTGCCCGGTGGTTTGAGACCTCTGTTTTGGTCTGGAGGTGCAACTACAAAGCACAGTGCCTCACCCACACAGATTTTATGCTTTTCAGAGTAGATCTCATCCAGGAGCTGTGATCCCTGCCGTAATCGCTGAAATGCAGGAAACATGCTGACAAACTGGGCAGAGATCAAAGAGGTGAAGCATCCATGGCCAATGAAGGGAGGGGAAGATTAGCCTCCTCCGCATGTGGCTTGTCAAAGTGATGACAGCTAAGCAGACACACAAGTTAAAGTCATGGAGCATGAGCACTGAGAATTGGCTGCAATCATCTGTGTCTAAGGCTTTTTAGCTGGTGAGGATCTCAAAAAATCTCCTTGGTTCAAGTGCATCATAAAAGGGAGGGCTGAAGCACGCAGCTGTATGAAGAATTCTGACCTCTAATGAAATCAGAGGACAGTCAGCATGTTGGGACTTTCTGATTTTCTGCCATGTGTCACCTTCTGTGCTCAGCCCAATTTGCTACATGCCTGCCTCTGTGGCTTTAGCGTAGCTGGAGAAATCCCCACCAAGGCTTGCTGTGCAGTCACAGTTTACTTTCTTTCCCAGTGTTTGCTCCTTGTTCTGACTTGTGATGTCAGGACTGGTACAAACATGAAAAGACACTGAAGATCAGGCCCATCTCACCGAACCCTGGACATTTTTAGTGTGGAAGGCTCCACCAGAACTATTCATTCAAGCTCCTTGAACAGCCACCACTAAGAAACGTTCATTTCCAGCCTACTCCATCCAAGAACAGATGTTAACAACACATCAAATTCATTGTGCACTAGTCAAATTAATGGTGATTCTCTGTCTTTCCACTGATTCTCAAGGGAGCCATGAGGAATGGCTCGAGTGTGGATGTCTACACCGTAATTCTGCCCCTTTCTCAGTTATGCCACTCTCTACAAAAAATATTTCCCCTTGGAGAGAATCCATCCAAGTTCTTGGTGAAAGAAGATTCCTGTGTTACAAGATCTTCTTTCCTCATGGAAGCACTTGCACTGCTCATCCTCGAACTTGTAATCTGAGCATTTTCAATCAGCAGTATGGCACAAAAGAAAGGAGAAAAGTGGTGTTCATGATTCATCTCCCCCATGTCCTGCCTCAAGAAGCCCCACTGGTCCAGAGCAGACAGGAGACATAACCTTCTTAGACTTGAGAAGACATAGCCTGCTCAGCCTTGGGAAGACATAACCTACTCAGTCTTGAGACCACTTACAGCAATATTCCAAAGACTTTTGGTTTCTCCCTAGGACTTCAGATGTCTACCCACAAGACTGCAGTCATTCTCAAAATCACTGCTCCCCAGAATAACATGTCCCCTGATTGTGAGTTTCTCAGATACCATGAAGATGCCTTGCATGTCAGCAGCTAAACTGGCAGTCTCCCAAGGAGATATTGATGTGCACCACAGCCAAATAAGCAGCCCTTGAAATAAGGCCTACTTAAGCACCTGTATACCTAACCATCTCTCCATACCCAGGTGGGAATCTCCATAGTTTTGTTATGTTTAAAACCTTGTTATGGGCAAAAAGGAAACATAACTTATATGCAAAGCCAAGAATTTATTATTACTATGTGTGAAATCTTCACAGTTGAATCAAAGAATTATGATTAGTGATCAAATTATTACAGACATTAAAAGGAAATTATTATTATTATTGTTGTTGCTATTATTATTGTTATAATTATTGGGAAATATTTCAATAATGATACAGTTAAAATTGTTATACACATACTTACTAGTATCTACCCATTTTCCTGGTGTTATGCTCACTCTTCCACTAATTTTGCAGCCTCACACCTTACAGGGAGGTATAATGAATCATCTGCACTCTGAGTCCTCCATTGAGAAGAGTATGGTGGTGGAAATGGATTCTTCTTCCTCAACCAAGGATCTAGTGGGAGTAATTTTGATTATGCTTAGTAAAACATTTTCATACCTTGCTCTTTTTCCCTTGGTCAAAAGGTGTAGGTCAGTCTCACATAGGATTTTACCATGGTTGGTGGATTTTACATAGTTCTCCTAAAGATGGTTTTGTCCACTTAAAGATCATTTTGTCCAACTCTAAGTCTGCATTTCTTTGACTCTCAGTGAAGTGTTTATAGCCAAGGGATCGCTAATGTCAAGCCAGTGCCCCACCTTGTATCACCCCACGCCAGCACTCCTCTGTACCACAGCTTGCACCTCCATCTCTTGAGGCTTCTGCTGCTGTGCCAGATCTGTATTTCTTCACATCAGAGTTGTAAATAGCTCCTTCAACATACAAAAAGTCCTTGTTACAGCTATCTATGTAAACTTACAGTTGCACAACACAAAGATAAACAATGGCAAATTAGGCATAACCACCTGGCCAATTAGGAAAACTGCTGTTACAGCTGAGCAAAGTAAAAACAAAGTTGAAGGCAGGTTGACACAGCCAGACAAAGCAAGCCCAACAAGCCTCAGCCCTGAGGACTTGCAAACTCAATAAAAAGAGTGTGGCCCATTAAAAGCAATGCCAGTACTGTGTTCACTAGGCTGCAGAGCTATATTGTCATCTCTGGCTACTGGGAGCCAATGGTTTTTCTTCTGTGCACCTTTCTGGTGACAGGAATCTAGCTCCACCAGCCGGACATGCTCCACTCACCAACTCAGCAATGGCTTGGTTTCAAGCATTTCCAGTATCCTTGCCCATGACTTATACCCTCAGTGTCCATGACTGCAGTGACATTTTTAGTGTTGTTCTCTAAGATTACAATATAACACAATAATCTGGCTCCTGATGTATTTATTTTTAAATGCTTTTTGACATGATAATTGTGTGATGTTCTGGGCCATGACTGCACTGCTTATCAACCAACACAGGGTAAGGACAGAGTAGTCTGAATCCAGTAACTCATGTCTGAGAAAGCAGTGCTGTGCAGTGAAAATCTGTGAAAGCTGTATTTCTTTCTGAGTTTTGCAAGTACTTAATTAATGTTGGTTTCATGTGCAGAAGTGCTGACATACGTATGCTTCTGCAGAGTGAATAGGAAATGTGCAATATTTTTCTATCCCTAACGAGTGAGTAGCCAGGTATTTTGACCATGTCCTAGTAAACCTTCCATTTACAATACAAAATAAATGAAGGTCTCTTCCACTTTTTTTTGGAGAAAGAAAATAAAATAAGTTTTGTCACAAATGCCTATGGACAGAGATGAGGAAATGCTTATCCACGTATCTGGGCTCCAGCTTTGCTTTCAGGGAAATATCAGTTTCTGCAGATTATAGAAGAAAGTTAGCAGCTCTGGTAAAGTACCCTGGGCTTCTGGATGTAACAAACATCATCCAATGATGCAACAAAAAGCAGAGAGGTGGCCATGACAGAACCCAGTGGCTATGAAGTGACCTGTCACCATTGCATTTTACCAGTGCATGAGAAATCATTTGTGTTAGGTCTTAGCAACAGCACAGCAAGAAGGTGAAGTGTCCAGGCACTCGCATATATCCTGGGACTGGTGAGAATCTCTGACATCCTTCTTTCTCCATGGGGCTCATTCAGAATTTTTAACGGTCCTCTTTCTATGGCACGCGGTACCTGGCATACAGATGGGTTCATGCATTCATGGGTTTGTAAGTGATAACTGGATTTAGACAAGAGATCTTTGGCTTGGAAAAGAGTTATCAGGTGGACATAAGGTGATATAACATAAATGGTGTAGAAAAGGTAGCCAAGGAACAGTCACACTACTGCTCATCAGCGAGAACAAGGGGTCTGAATGAAACTGTGAGGCAGAGGGTTTGAAAGAGGAACAAACTACCCTTAATGAAATGATGACATTAAGCCTAAAAGGGTGCTGTGAAGGCTGGAAAGGTGAGTAAAATCAACATGCCATAAGACATATTGGTGGTGTTTTGCTGTTGGGTACCACACACAGTGGTCCTGATGCAGCCCCTGGGCCAGCAAAACCCGAGACTGATGACCGCCAGAACTAGCAGATAAAAAGGGAGAACCTCCATGTACCACCCTTGTGCAGCAGAAAGCCAAAAACATATCAAACATCTCTGGAAACTGAGCTCTGGGCACGGCTTACAGGTAGAGGGCACTGCAAAGCACACACTACCAGCTAATCCAAGCTTGCAGCTTGTTTCCAAAGTCCTACCACAGCCAGGGATGTGGTTCACCCAGCCACCTCCACGCCAGTGCAACACCCTGACCACTTACACAATGTAGATCCAGCAATGGAATTACATTTGAGCAACCTGGAAGCTGTGTGTGAATCCAGAATTGCAATTCATTCAAAATTTGATCTCAATTTGGCAATAGGAAGCAGGGCAAGACAGGTGAAAATCGTTGCAGAAACATCTGCCAGACTTCACACAATACCTGGAAATAATGGTTTGTGCTCTCGTGATCTTGCTGAGTGCATCACAGGATTACAGGAAACTCAGTTTGGAAGGCAGACCTCAGGAGGTTTCTAATCCAAGTTCCCAATCAAAGCTCTAAACTGTGAGGTCAGCCCGGGTTCCTCAGGACTTCATCCAGCTGAGTCATGAAAACTGCCAAGGATGGAAATTGTACCACCTCTCCTGGAAACCTACTCTAATGCATATGCTGCATGGAAGACATGAAATCATATCTTTGTTGACTATTCCAAGTATCATAAGCAGAGTGAAAATTGGAGGAGAACATTTTTGCTGAATCTTGAAAAGGGGATTATAGGAAAATGCAGAACCAGGTCAGGATGGATAACATCAAAATATAGGAGACCTTACCAACACACAAGGAATTGCAGATGATGCTCTGGACATTTGAAGCAAGGGGGTATGTCATTCCACTGAATTCCAAATTCAGGAGAGAACTGTTACTCAAATCACCCAGTCTTCCCTGTAAAGGTAGTTTTGTACCAGTGGAGCTGGTAGAAGAAATACTGATGGAAGGCACAGCCAGTGGCGGATAATGGGAAATGTCTTACACATCTCTTGCAAGAGTGACCAAAAACCTAGCTTTTCTCACTGTATAAACAATACTGAAAGGTGGAAATGGAGTTCAGAAATGAAATGAAATGAAATGAAATGAAATTAAAAATAAAATAAAATAAAAAATTATCAGAGGACTGGTACGCTATAAATAACTTCAGTGATGACAATTTTAACATAACAATATTTTTATTCTGCTCAAAAAGGTACAGAAAACAAGACTTTTTAGCCTCCTTGGATCAGATCACTGGCATGGGAAGTTTGGTTTTCTACCTCCTATTTCGGACACAGAAGTGTCTCCTTGATTTCTTGTGTACAAAGAAGGACACCTAGACAGAACGAAGAACCAGCACAAAACTCTGGGGTGGAGAGGACTGCCACATAATTGAATTTCATCTGAGAAGACTGAGCAATTCAGCTATTCTGCTAGTTAACACCTGGGGTGGTGGGGGGGTGGTGGTGGGGGAAATGTTCTAAGGAGGTACAGAAGGCTCTTAGTGCAAGGGTTTTTACTTTAAATACACTTCATACAGCAGAATTTTTTAGTTCAAAACCAACCAGACCAGCACAGTAAAGAAACTCCATAGTTAGTTTTGTGGGAGTTGTTGAAGAGTCAAAAGAAATATTTGTGTCAGGACTTCCTAAGTTTTGCTTTTCTTTTGGTTGTAGGAAAAGGGCAGGTACTAAAAAAGCAATTTCTGGGAGCTGTTGAGTGTTGTCCATGAGGCATCCAAACAGAAAGCTGAGCTGGCAGGGGTTTACTCTCTTCCTCATTGGATTCTTCGGTATGAAAGACCTCCCCATCAGCTCCTCACGGTCTAGTCCAGAAGGCGGCACAAAGGGAGCTTGCTAGTATCCCAACTGGCACAAAGCTGATCCTCAAACTAGCTGCACCATCAACGTTGCACAACTCAGAGTAACAGCAGGAGACAGGGCGTGTCGTGCCAATGTCATCCACATCTGATGGGATGCAGGCAGAAGAGCACATCTTGGTGACGGTCGAGACTCCCTCAAAGGTATAAACTACAGCAAAGAAAGAACAAAGGAACAATTAGGAATGGGAGCAATGGAGAAGAACTTTCTTTATCCCTATGGAAACATTAACTGCCTTCATCACCAAAGTCTTAGCTCCAGTTCAAACAGAATTGGTCTACTTCCTACCAGGAATACAGGAAACAGTTCCCACTGGGTGGCCCCAAGCTGAACAGCACCTTGCATCTCTGTGTCCTGTCTGGATCAGTTTTACCCTGCCAAAGGTCATTTAGGCACTTTTTCTGTCTCTGCTTTGACTCTACTCACTATCTCCTGCCTCTCCCATGTGCAACCAGAGCTTTATCAGCATGACCATGCAAAAGGGAGACCCTCCATCTTCACAGTGCATTTCTTTACTTGGAGAGGTTGTAACCTGTAGTCACCAGTCAGGCTGTTGATGCCTTCCTGAGAGCTCCAGAGAACTCAGGGGCATTTCTGTTTTTCCTCCAGATGATCAGAAGTTGGTGTCCCCACCCTACTGAGCTTGGCTCATGTCTACTGGCCTCTCTACTCCAATAAGCCTTCACAAACAGTTCTCAGGTCAGGACAGCACTGTTTAACCTACACCCATTGTATGAGTCATGCAAATAGTCTGAAGAGCCAGAACTCTTTGGCTCCACATCTCAAGCTCAAGTCAACATGTTTTTCCTAACCATGCTCAACATTGAGCATTAACTATGAGTTTGCATTCACTAAGTATTCACTCACATGAGGACTGCTTTCTGCAACAGCAGACTGCTCTCTGCTCCACAGAAACTCTCTTCTAGGCTTACATATTTAAGTGAGAAAAAGTACTGCTCCCCACACAAGTGCTCTTCACTGTAGAAACACTGACTCATGTTAAAAATATGGGTAAAGAAGTAATTGCCCTTACCTTCCTCCAGGGAATACAAAGTAGTCTTGCACATGGTTTCATTCTGCGTGCAATTGTGGATCGTCAGGCACTTATCAACAGCGGTAGGTTCACGGCAAGTGTAACATTGCAAGGTTTGAGCTGCAAGGAGTTAAAACGTTTAGTTGGCCTTTCTGTGGAGAACCAGATACTGTTCATGCCCCTGCAGGTACCTCTGGGGAGGGTATCTTTCCAAAATACTCATACTGAGAACAGAAGCGGAATAGTAAAAGGTATTTGTACCAATGGGAATGAGAAATACAGTAATCTGGCAGTCAAAGCACACCCTCAGATGTGTGGTCAGACCCCTTGTAACAAGTCAGGCAAGACAGAGTCTCACACACAGAAGACCTCATGATACAGGAAAGACCTTGTAGCTGGATTACCTGAGCTCTGTTCTTACTTTGCGTCTGCTTTTTCCTTGCCATTGCATTAGTAGTGGTTCAGAAAGAGATCACAGACTCACAAACTCACAAAATGCCAGAATGGTGGGTGTTGGAAGGGACCTCTGGAGGTCATCTAGTCCAATCCCCCTACTCAAGTGGGACCACCTAGAGCCAGCTGCCCAGGACTGTGCCCAGAAGAGGTTTTAATATCTCCAAGGATGGAGACTCCCCAGCCTCCCTGGGCAACCTATGCCAGTGCTCAGTCACACTCACAGTAGTAAAGTGTTTCCTGATTTTCAGAGGGAACCTCCAGTGTTTCAGTTCATGCCCACTGCCTCTGGTCCTGGCACTGGGCACCACTGAAAAGAGCCTGGATCCATCTTCTTTGCACCCTCCCTTTAGGCATTTATAGACATTAATAAGATCCCCCCTTGGGTCTTCTCTTCTCCAAGCTGAACCAGTCCCAGGTCTCTCAGTTTTTCCTCAGAGAACAGATACCCACCCTTGTGACCCTTCATTGGACTCTCTCCAGTATGTCCATGTCTCTCTTGTACTGGGGAGCCCAGAACTGGACAAAGGACTCCATGCGTGGCCTCACTATTGTTGAGTAGAGGGGAAGGATCACCTGCCTCAACCTGCAGGCAACACTTCATCTAATACAACCTGGGATACCATTCATCTTCTTTGCCACAAGGGCTGCTGGCTCATGTTCAACTTGGTGTCCACCAGGATCCCCACATCATTTTAAGATGAGCTGGTTTCCAGCTGGATGTCCCCCAGCATATATTGATGTGTGGGTTTGTTCTTCCCTTGGGGCAGGGGTTTGCACTTTCCCTTGTTGAAAGCCATGAGCTTCCTATCAGCCAATTTCTCCAACCTGTTAAGGTCCCTCTGGATGGCAGCATGACTCTCTAGTGTGTCAGCTGCTCCCCCCAGTTTTGTGTCATCTTCAAACTTGCTGAGAGTGAGCTCTGCCCCATCATCTAGTTCATTAATGATGATGTTAAATGGGACTGGACCTAGTACTGAACTCTGGGATACACCTCAAGTTACTGGTCTTCAAGAAGACTTTGTGCTACTGATCACCACCCACCAGGCTTGGCCATTCAGCCAGTATTCAATCCACTTCACTGTCTGCTCATCCAGTCCATACCTCAACAGCTTATCTATGAGGATCTTATGGGAGACATTGTCAAAGGCCTTCCTGAAGTCCAGGTAGACAAAATCCCCTGCTCTACCCCTCATCTATCAGGCCAGCCACTTCATCACAGATTTTTATCAAGTTGATCAAGCATAACTTCCCCTTGGTGAAGGATCTGGATACACAGAAAAGTCAGACTCCAATGTGAGTTGCAGAAGGAAGAATTTCATATGGTGCTGTCCACTCTGTTGGCTCTTTCCAAAAACTGGGAGCTCTCAGATAGGTGAGTGTTCCAGAAAGCAGGAACTGTCTCCATCAAATTTACTGACCTATGAGAACAAATTAAGCACAACCTTTCCCCTGTGCTGAGATTCTGGTTTTGTGAGAAGAATGTGTAGGAAGTTACTTCAAAAAGATGACAGTGGCCACAACAATAGAATGCATGGGCACATGTGCTGTCCCACATAGCACACAGAGACCATAGAAACAGACCTTGGTACCCAAATCTCCAAACTCAGTCCAAGGTAGTTCCCCCTGCCTCATCACTCACCAGTTCACCTCCTTGTTCATCACCTCCTTGTTCAGCTGCAAAGGCCCTTGTAAGCCTGCAGGTGCCTACTGGCTCCTTAGACATGTAGAACAACCACAGCCCAAGTCTTTCAGTGCCTAAAGTCTTTTGAGATGGAGAGATTTTAGGGAGAGACACTGAAGAGCATGGGCTGTTGTGATGCAGTATTTCCAGAGCACTCCAAGATGAAGATATCAAGCCAAAATAGTGTCTGGCATTTCCTGTCACCAAGGAAGCCATGTTTGGACAAGCTTTTCAGGGCACTTTGTTTACTGCAGGTCTTTCTGAGGAATCCAACCCTTGATCTAGATCCTCTCTTCCATGCCCTGGCAGACACCCAAACCTGTGTGCCTTGCAATGAAGTCTGGTACCCTGACAGACCAGCAGCCCCTCCTTGGTCTGGAAAGCAGCTCTCAACCCACCCGTGTGACAACCCTGCTGAAATCCCTTTAAATCCCTCCGAAAAAGAAAAACAATCCAGCTCATCTCAGTATGCTGAAAATGGGGTGCTATAACAGCAGGGTTAGGCAAGCAAGCCACCTTATTAAAGTAATGCATCTTCACCTGAACTAGTAAGCCAGAAAGAGACCTTTTTTAAACAGACACAGCAACTATCTTGCTTCTGTTCAAAGCAAACTTTATCATTCTCTTTTGCCCATTGTTACTGATGTTTTGTTTGCATTGTTTTCAGATTTCACGATCCTCCTCACTGGACAAGTGAAAACCACAGCATTTGTGTCCCTCTGAAAAAATCCCACTTGTCCCTCCCCTACAGAGTCTGCTCTGCAGGCCCAAAGGTGGAGGAAGGAAAATGTCCTTACACAAGAAGGAAATAAATACAAGAAAAAAATCCTAATATAGCTCCGCATCACAGCTCCTGCACTGACCCTGCTAGGATTTACCTTGGCCATCCAGGCTAACATCAGCTCTGAGCTTAGGATCATCAGTATTAAATTTTTTTAAAAAAATTATATTATATTTTTATTTATATATTTTATATATATATAATATATATAATATATATAATATATATTATATATTTTTTTTTAAAAAAAAAAAAAGGTTTTATGCAAGAAGTTATCCCAGTGGCAGCATCAGGAAATATCAGGAGATAGGGAGTCTGTGTCAGGATGTCATTTCCACTATGCAGTCCCCTTCCACCATTAGAGGTCATGGCATCACTGCTTATGTGGGTCTGCTGCGATGAGTGGGTTCCCTACTTCCTAGGATATGAAAACACCAATATTCCAGAAACCCTTCCATGCTTGGCTTCATGGAGCTGGTGATGGAGGAGGAGCAACTGAATCCCGCTGATGGAAACAGCGGGGTAAGATTTGCATGGCATCCCTGAACAGCCTGGACTCATGGGGCTTGTTCCCTACCTCCACATCCTAGATCGGTCACCCCCAATATCAGGCCGCTGCTGTCTGCACACCTTGACTGTGCGCTTCAAGCATACCCCCTCCAGCGAGGTGGCAGGTAGCCTCACAGGGCGGGAGGGAGGGAGGGTAGTGCGGATCACTCCCTGTGATGACAAACTCTCTGATCCTCCTGCAAATTGGGAAAGTCCCCAAAACACTTCACATCTGGTTGTTTTCCAAGGTGGCCCCCTGAAATTGTCTTTGACTTCATGCAGATCACAGTGTGATAATAAAGAGCTAGAAACTTCAGTCCTGCAGTACCTGGGTCACCAGCTTTGTGTCCCAGCCCATCTTTCCCAGTTCTAATGGCTGAAGTTCAATAAACCATACACATGACATATAATTAGAGAGAGGCTCTACACAAACTGCATTAAACGGGCTAGCTGATTTCCAGGGTTAAGTAACGAGAGAGGAACAGTGAGTTGGGGAGAAAAAAAAAAAGAGTAAGATTGAGCAAGAACACATAAAAAGTGAGAGCTGGAATTTGCATTCAAGAAATGACACAGTATAATCACACTTTGTCTTGTAACACTTTCTAAAGAGCCTGAACTAACAATCCCAATGAGACCAGGATGGTCCTGAACATCTGACAGGCTGGAAATATTCCAAAGACAGATTTATTTTTTTTTGCTGAAAACTGTTCAAAGTGAGAGGCATGGACTTCAGAGGGAACAGGATGCACCCCATCCCATTATGCTGCATCTCTTGCAGGAGTCTGGATAAATCAAAGCAGGAACTTACCAAACACGATGCAAGTGACGGCAACCAGCAGAAGAGACAGAAACACCTTCATCTTGCACAGACCCTTGTTGTGTGGTCACTGGGCTGCCACTACCCTTCACCGCTAGTTTTAATGGCACACCTCCTGGTGACTTGTCATGTACCGATTCTGACCCCAGATCCAATTCTACTGGAAAAACAAGTCTAATTAAGCTACAAATTAATTGAATGAGCTACAAAGCAGCCCCACCTCTTGCTATACTGTCATCTCCTTTCATACTTTTTGGAGAAGAAAATGAATGTTTGCCTAGTGGACAATAGCTGAGATTGTTTAAGCTGGGTGCTTTGTGTCTAGGCATGATGTGTAAACCCAGGAGTATTAAATAATCCTAAACTTGCCTTGCAGTTTGGTGATATTTCCTCTTTTCTGTAGTGGTTAGAGACACCTGAGTGGTTTCCATGAATCCTGGGAAAAAGGCATCTGTAGGTGTGAACAGCAAGGATGGAATCTCATGTACTTTTCTCCTCTGTTTTTTTGCCCCCAGCTCCTCCTTTATCACCAGGAGCAAAAATGGAAAGCTGACTTGCAGTCCCTTACTGGAAACAGCATGGTTGGGATTTTGGTACTGTAATACCTCTCCCCAAGCTGTGAGCAGGCTTGCAGGGGGCTGTAGGTGGAAGCATGCTGTCTCCCTCTCTCCCTGTCCTCTGTGGGCAGAGGTGGTGGGAGCACTGGAATGACAACAGGACCGGGCTGTGAAAGTCAGAGCCAAAGGAGTCTCTCAGGCTTGCTATCCCAAGCCGTTCAGGGAGGATGGTGCATGGAGAAACCCCTCTGCTCTGAGCCAGCCCTCTCCAAGTGTGGCAGCCAGTCCATGATTTCTGTGCTTGCCAAACACCCTGGCTTTCCCATTCCCAGACCCTGCTGCCCCAGGCATCTTTCTGCTTTTCCTGTGCCTTCGGCCAGCCCCATGCTAATAAATCTTCCTACGATGTGTGATGAGCAAGTTTGATTGTGGAACTGCAAAAACTGGTGAAGAAGAGCCTTTCTGTGGTTATGCCAGGTGCCCACCCAACACACACTTTTAATAAGGAAGGAGAAAAAGCTGAAACAAAGATGTTCTTGGAAATATTCCCACCACCTTTTTTATCTATCCCACCATCAGAGGAACTTTATTCAGAGTTAGTATCAATCAAATTCTTGAAAGGTTTTCTCCTGTTCCCAGATAAACACCCAACCATCATTTCTCCAGACCTAAAGCTCCAGTGGTGGTTGCCTCATTATATCAGCAAACCTTGCCTCATTTACAAACTACATTAGTGGGTGACCTACACCCTCAGGAATTCAGACCCATCGTTTTCACAGTTGTCTCCATAATACAGTCCTTACTAAAGTTTAGCAGTTATTTCCAGCCCAAAATTATCTAGGTAAAGGCATTTTGGTATATTCTCGGTTTGGCATCCCTTATGTTCAACACAGTTTTATAATCCTATTAAGAAAGGGGAAACTTGCTGACTGTGTTTGCTTTCTTCTTAGGAAAAAAACAAACCCGACTTGAACATGGAAAGGGGTGTGGTTTCTGGTTTCTGGTATTAAAAAGCCTCAGACAAGGTGCGTTAGGTGACTGGTTTCACATGCACATCTGAAATGTGATCTTCATTACATTGTTGAGATATTTGGCTATTGAGATGGATATTTGGATGGAGGAATATATGCCAACACCCTGCTTAAATCCTGTACCCTCATTCTAGTTTGGAGGGTTGTTTTGGTGGGGGGTGGGTGGGAGTGGTGGTGACAACATACCTCACTCGTTTATAGTTTCACTTGATCTTATCTGAGTCTTTCAGCATTGCCTGAGATGTTTTCTCTTTTATGCACATCATATGCAATTGCCTCATAATATTGGCAAGTCACCAAAGAAATAAGAAGAATTAATAGGAACATCCAAACAGCATTTTGTTGAACTCCTTTCATTCTTTTGTGGGTAATCATAGCCTATTGTGTTGGGGGGGGGGGGGGGTCCATTAACTGCAGAGAAAAATTATAAAAGGACACAAGCTGCATAAATCTGCCTCAACAACCCACAGGATGGATTTGGAAAAAAAAAATTAGTATTTTCTAGTGTATGTGTTCAAAGGCAAACTAGTACAAGAACTCTGCATTTCAGAGGAACTTGTTAGCATGAAAAAAACCAAAAAGTCCAGAGTCAAATGTTTACTTCCAGCCTGAGAAACCTGTGCCAAACACCTTTCCTGTCCTACCTGGCCGGCTGAGACAGTCTCTGGGTGGAAGCATCTTCATCTCATGTAAGCAGTCCTGCAACTGTTGCAGCCACACTGGAAATGGTCTCCAAATCCTGGAACATCTCAATAGACTTGTTCACACTGCCTAATTACCAGGCTGAGGAGGTCCTGGTGGAAAGTCCTAAGATATGCCCATCCACCTCCAGAGCTTCAGGCACCATGGGCTCTGTGCGTGTTTAGAGAAGTGCAGGCACTGGTTTCGGTTAATAGCTTTCTTGACTTAATAATTTTAAACTCTCCATTTTCTTGATTCTAATCAGGTTTTTATATATCTCCTAGGAATCTCACAGCTTTCCAGAGCAGACAGATGTAGGAGCAAAAGCTATGACTGGATTCAAAGATGGACGTGGATGAGTGCCAACATAACAGTGTCTTATGCTGGTGCTAAGATTTTACTGCACACCTACAGGTAGATTAAACCCAAAACCACTCCTGTAAGATGAGTAAATATTATTGTCTCAAAATGAGATGTAAGGAAGCTGAGGTGCAGGGAGGTTAATTAGGCTCATGGAGCAAGGTGGTAGTGACTCCAGAAATACAACCAGCATTGTATTCCACATAGTTTAACCACTGGTTAATGCTCCTTTTTCATCAGTGCTCTTCTGCTATTTTTGTGCAACCCTAACAGGAGCTGCATGAGTTACTAGAAGCAACAGGAGTGACTGCTGGCCTGAAAGCCACATACTTAGAGGTTTATTCAAGCTCTGTCAACGACTTTAGGTATCTAATGAAGATCAATAAAGGCAAGCATAAGGTCCTGCACCTGGGGAGGAAGAACCCCACGCACCAGTACAGCCTGGGGCTGACCCACTGGAAGACAGCTCTGCAGAAAAGGACCTAGGAGTGCTGGTGGGCAGCAAGTTGCCCATGGGCCAGCAGTGTGCCCTGGTGCCCAAGAAGGCCAATGGAGCCCTGGGGCGCATTAGGAGGAGTGTGGCCAGCAGGTTGAGAGAGATGATCCTTTCCCCTCTGCTCTGCCCTGGTGAGGCTGCATCTGGAGTGCTGTGCCCAGTGCTGGGCTGCCCAGTTCAAGGAGGGCTACGAAGATCATGAGTGGACTAGAGAACCTACTTTATGAGAAAAGGCTGAAACAGCTGGGCCTGTACAGCCTGAAGAAGAGAAGGCTGAGAGGGACCTTATCAGTGCCCACAAATATCTTAAGGGTGAGTGTCAGGAGGATGGGACCAGGCTCTTTTCAGTGGTGCCCAGCGACAGGACAAGGGGCAATGGGCATAAACAGCAACACAGGAGGTTCCATCTGAACATGAGGAAGAATTTTTTTACTTTGAGGTTAACAGAGAACTGGCACAGGCTGCCCAGAGAGGCTGCGGAGTATCCTCTGGAGATATTAAAAATCTGCCTGGGTGTGATCCTGTGCAACCTGCTCCAGGAGAACCTGCCTTAGCCATGGGTCAGACTAGGTGATACCCAGCAGTCCCTTCCAACCCTGACTGGTCTGTGATTCTGTGATTTTCTAGCTGGCTTTGAAAATTTAACCTCAGTTTCCCCATTCTAGATATTAAGCTGGTGCATGTTGTAGGGTTGATCATAACTACAAGATAAGCTATACATTGGAAAGGCTAAAGAGGTGATTTATTCAAACAGTTCAGGTTTTTCCCCTAGTAGCTTTGAAATAGTGTCAATTATGAAAGCCACTTAAAGAAGCCAGCAGCAAGGTTGGGTTTGTGTGATCAGTAACCATGCTGGTGTGTAGAATGTCAGGGGTTAAATTACCGTGAACTTCACCTCTGACACATCATGTCCCCCATCTGTCTCTCCTAGAAACCACAACTGTCCAGAGATGAGAGATGTTTCACATCAAAGAGAGATGAATTAAACACATATCTTTTCCCCCATCTATTTCCTCCATTGCTGAAGAACATCTTTAAAAGTTAAAGAGAAACCTGGAAAAGCAAAGTAGAAAATAAACACTGCCAAGCATGAATCTGGCCTGTCTCTATGAATAATGCATCAGGAATCCAACCCTGCAGCTCTCTTAGAGCCATTTCCACTCAGGCATCACTCATTAGCTCATTAGTCACAGCAGCCTTATTCCTACTAATTGATTTTACTACAATTCCTTACAATGTATGGCCAAGATCCAACATGTCTCTGCCTGGCTTTAAAACCATTATATTGGCACAGCTTTGCAAGACACTTCAGCATCTCTCAAGCCTATTGAACATGTAAAGGAAGGTGCCCTTGGGGAAACGCCATGTGTCCCCTCAGTCTGACAAGCCTTAGGCTCGAAGCACCCTGCTGAGCAGAGAGTTGTGACTTTCACATCTGGCAGCAGGTCAGCCTGCTATAGATTGGAGCTACAGATGGGTACAGAGAGCTTGGCAGCTCTCTCCACACTGGTTTCCACCTCAGTACCTGGACTGGGACACGAAGGATGCTGGTTAGTGCAGGACGTGGGACAGACGTCAGACCAGACCACAGTACAAAGGGTTTCTTTAACTTTACTGCTCTTCCCATACTCCCACCAGACCTCACTATAGCTACCCCTCTGTGCCAGCCTGGTGGTGTGGGCTGTGCCTGAGGATTAGTGGTGTTTTGTATACTCACCAGCACAGGAAGGTAGGGAACAAGATGATTTATTTTTATAAGGAGTCCTGTTCCCTGTATTTAATGATTCACCTGCCTTTTTCTTTATTTGGGTTTTTTTTTTCACAATCTGTTTTTTTTCCCCCCTTTGTACTGTGGTCTGGTCTGATGTCTGTGCCAGGTCCTGCGTAAGCAGCATTCTTCATGTCTCAGTCCTAGTCCAGGTACTGAGGTGGAAATCGCAGGTACTCTTATCTCCAGGTTATTATTTAGACTAACCTCTGTGTAGCTCTTAAATCTTTCTGGGTGGGACCTTCACAATTATCACTTGTCTGGCAGGTGGCCACCATATGGATACTGTGGTCCTCTGGGTGAATCTGACAGGAGTTAATAACTACTAAAGCGTGTTCTCCCTCTCTGTTCATGTGCATAGAAAGGATTGATCATGTATTTATAACTCGTGGAAATTTCTTTTCCTTCCCTATCAAACTTTTCCAGTTTCCTTTTTTTTTTATTTTGCTTCAAGCTGGTATCTTTTCTTTTCCCATCAACCCTGACTGAGGCAATAATCACTTGTTCCGAGATTATTTGTTCCATCCAGCTTTCCAAGGCATTGTTAATGATGCAAGAATGTAAATCACTTGCTCAGCTTAGCTGTCACCTGCTTTAATTATCCCCTACCTTCCTTCAAGACTTAATCCAATGAACAAGAGATACTTTCCTATCTGAGTCACTTCTCATTGACCCAGAAGGGAAGAACAAGGACATTTATGTAAAACCATAAATGACCTGACTGAAAGAAGCAGCTTTGCCTCAGGCCCTTTTCATCTCCCTCTAATGCTGCAGTGCTTGGCACTGAAGCTGGAAACAGTCACATGTCCTTGGCTGAAGACTGCTAGGAGTGTGTTCAGCCTAAACCAAGTTCAGTCCCTAAACCAAGGTATCTCCACTGCCCATGTGATAGGCTCAGCCTAACTCTCACCAGCTGCAAGAAACACCCCATGTTTGGCTTCCAGATGTTTTCAGGAAGATGCTTCTGACCCAAAAGCTTCTGTCTCCCAAAGCATTTTTCCCTGGTACAGGTGAGGGAAGCAGCTCTGTGGTGTTTCCCAGTCAGATGAGCAGTTCAGCCCATCTGATGGTCCTGGTAAATGGGCAAAAGAAGATCCATGTGAGATAAGACCAGCTCATGGGCACTTGCCACAAAGCAGAGGAGCACGAACACCCCCAGCAGCACCAGCAGCAGAATTCACACAAACCACTAAATGGTTAAGCCTGGCAAGGACCTCTGGAGATTGTCTAGTCCAACCCTTCTGCTCTAAGTAGAGTCATTACAGCAGGTTGCCCAGGGCTGTGTCCGGTTGGGTTTGAATATCATCAAAGATGTGAACTCCATGACCCCTCTGGGCAGGCTTTCCCAGCGTTCAGCCACACTTAGAGGAAAGAAAAAATTTTCTCATATTTAAATGGAATTTTCTGTTTCATTCTGTGCTCCTTTGCTCTTACCCTGACACTGAGCACCACTGAAAAGAACCTGGCCCCATCCTCCTTGCACAGTCCCATCAGGTATTTATAGATTTCTATAAGATCTTCCTTAAGCCTTCTGTTTTCCAGGCTGAAAAGTCCCTGATCTTGCAGCCTTTCCTCACAGGATAGATACTCCAGCCTCTTCATCATCTTTGTGGCCCTTCGTTGGACATCTCCAACATGTCCTTGTGTCTCCTGTGCTAGGGAGCCCAGAATTGGACAAAGGTCTCTAGGTGCGGCCTCACCAGTGCTGAGAAGGGGGGAGGATCACCTCCCTTGACCTGCTGGCAATGCTCTGACTAACACAGCCCAGAAGGTTGATGGCTGCCTTTGCCATCAAGGAACACTGTTGATTCATGTGCAACTTGATGTCCACCATGATGCTCAGTTCCTTCTCTGTAAAGCTTCTTTCTGTCCTAATCAGCTTACAGCCTGTTCTGGTGCCTGGAGTCACTCCTCCACACATGCAAGATTCTGTAATTCCCATTTGCTGAATTTCCTGAGGTTCCCCTCTGTTCTTTTTTCCAACCTGTTCAAGTCCCTCTGAATGGCACCCATCTGGTGTATCAGCCACTCCTCCTAGTTTTTATCAGACCTGCTGAAGGTGAGCTCTGTCACCATCAAGGTCATTAATGAAGATGACAAACAGTACTGACCTCAAATCAAATCTTGCAGTATCCCACTAGTGATTTGCCTCCAACCAGACTTTGTGCCACTGATTGCCAGCCTCTGGGCCCAGTTGCTCCACCAGCTTCCAGTCCAGCTCACTATCCACTTATCTAACCTGTCCTGTGTAGTTCACCTATGAGGATGTTGTGGGAGACAGTGTTGAAAGCCTTAATAAGGTAGAGATAAATAAAGTCCACTTCTCTCATATCATCCACCAAGCCAATCATCTTACCATTGAAGGCTATCAGGCTGGTGACACACAAGTTCCCCTTTGTGAATCCATGCAGACTGGTTGTGATGCTGCTTTTTGCCTTGTTTCCTACTTTCAGGACCTTAAACTCCACCACCTCATGGTCACCACAGCCAAGGCTGCCCCCAGCCTTCACATCCCCAACAAGTTCTTCCTTGTTTGCAAATATGAGGTCCACAAGAGTATCTCTCTGTGTTGGTTCCTCAGTCACCTGCGTCAGGAGATTGTGACCAGTGAACTCCAAAAACTTCATGGATTGCTACTGCCCTGCTGTGTTGCTCCTCCAGCAGATATTAGGATGCTGAAAGGCCTCTGTGAGGACCAGGCCTTGAATGTGAGGCTTGTTCCAGTTGTTTGAAGAAGGCTTCATCCACTTTTTTGCGATCAGATGAGATGGTCTGTATCAGACAGCCACTACAACATCACCTATGCCTGTCCTGACCCATAAGCTCTCAGGTCCCTCATCACCCATCTCTAGGCAAAACTCCATGCACGTCAGCTGCTCTCTCACATACAAAGTAACTCCTCTTCCTCACCTCTCCGGCCTGGCCTTCCTAAACCATCTGTATCCAGCCATGGTTGCACTCAGTTATGTGAGCTATCCCACCCTGTCTCTGTGATCCCAGGCTTTCGTGTGGTTTGGCCAGGGACTTGACCACAGGCAATGCAAGGAGTTACAAGAGGCTGTTCAGCCTGGAAAACAGGCTGAGAAGAGAGGGCTCAGGGGTCTTACAGCATCTGACATAAAAAAGGGTCAAAGAGAAGGCTGAGATGGACTCTTTTTGAGGATGCCCATTGACCACAAGTTGCAGGAAAGGGAAGTCTGGTCAGACATAATGTAAAATATTTCTCCATGTGAGCATTCAGAAACTGGACCAGGAAACCAGAAAGGCTGTGGCGTCTCCATGCTTGGGATGCAGTGAAAAGCATGCTGAGCTAACACACGTCTTCCTCATCTCCAGGGTCCGAATTAACTACTTTCTGCACCACGTCCCTTAGCGAAAGGGGCTGGTGGTCCCGCTATGCCTACACGCCCATCCCAGCGCAGCCTGCTGGAGCGGCAGCTCTGGGGCTGCCACTGCCACCTTGCGACAAGAGAAGAAAATGCAGATGCCTGGTCCCAGCCCATTTCCCGAGGAAGGAAGGGAGGCGTTTTTAGTATTATTTGGGTAGTTTTTAATTTTCGCTCTTTCCAAAACTCGGGTTTCATAACCCTTTGATTTCAACCAGCTTTAAGATGAGATATCTCCATGTGAAAATAAAAAAGGGAGAAAAATTCAGTCTATCTAAATCGCCTTGAACAAACCATGAGTTGAATTCCAACAAGAGTAGCTGCACCTTGCGCTTATAAAGAGCCTGAGCACTGCAAAGAGTCACATACAAGGTGCCACAGTACCGTATCTATTGAGTGCTTATATTTCGGTTTTGTCATCTTTCATCTAATAGTTTGGACCATGATACTAAATGGGTGCAGTTCCTGAAACCAGCAGGTTTAACTGGTCTCAGCTCAGGGAAGGTTCCTGGTGTGAAACTCAGACTCTCATGTGAGTATGGGTGACTGCATCCCCACAATGTTAGCAATGAGGAGACAGAATGGGAGCCAGAAGCACCTGGTGCTCAGGGATAACAACAACTTGACATTGCTCTGATGCAGGCATGACAAGAATCTGTGTGAAATACAATACACCCAGTCATTGTTTGTGTTAATTGGCATGGAGAGAGAGAGCAAGGCATGCTGCTCACACCTCTTCCCCCATGGGTTCCTTGCTGTGTGTGCTCCATTTTAGCCATTTTAACTCCTTCTACACAAAGGACAAGATGTTATTAACTTATTGGCACCTTGGCTGGCCAAGTGTCCCTGTGTCACAGCAAGGCCAGATCACCAAACCCAAGGAGACCAAGGTACATTGCACATTGTTTTACATCTCTTTTTATTGGGAGATCAGAAGCAGGAAGATTGGAACATGTTCCCACCACCATGCAAAGCACCTCCCATCTTTCCAGCCTCCTCCCATCTCGCCTGCTGCTCTGGTCAGCGTTGCAGCCTGGAGGTGCCATCTTCCCAGGTGCTCCCCGTGGCTTCTCATGTGGATTTCAGTACCCATGGACTGGGGAGGAAAGGAATGAGGAGGAAAGAAAGGGGAGAGGATTAGCACTGGCAGGAAGGTGGAGCTCTCGATTCGATCATTTTCTTCTTCCTTTAGCACACTCAAACTTTCATTTGCAATCCATCTACTTACGGTACTTTCTGTGACTCGTCCACATCAAAACCAGAAAATGGACCCATTTTCTGCAGCCTCCCTTCCATCCCCACAGCTATTTCTTCCTCCAAAACCCGTGTTTGCCATGGCTAGAGTGGAGACATGTCCAGAGGGACAGTAAAGGGCAGGGATGGAAAGGCAGGAATTCTCCCACTTCAGACCGATTTGCTAGCACATGGTGTCTCATACCCTGAAGCAATCAGCATTATCTTGGAATGCCAGTGAGAAATGTCTGCACAGCCAACTGAAACAGAAACACTGCCAGCAGCCCGTGTTGTTTATTTACCAGAAGTATTTTCAGGCATTTGGTATTACTATAACTCTTAACAAGATTCACCTGGAAATACAGACCTTAATGAAGGAAGCAGCTCTATTCTGTGTCAAAACATGAATGGTCTCCCCTCTTAGATCTGGAGAAATAGCATAATTTCCCTGAACTTTCTGAACACCTGAAATGTGGGAGAGACCATCCTGGGCCTGTCTAGAGACAGGCAGGTCCCCATGGAGCAGCAGGAGCAGGGACCTGGGCGGCAATGTGAGAAGAAAGGATGGGAACACCAGGCAGGAGGGAGGTGTAGCCTCTGAGGGGCAGGTTTCTTCTGTGACCATCTGCTGTGCAATGCCTTCCAGTCCCCAAAATACTCCCTGTCACCACTGATGCCCTCCCATCCCCAAACCCACCTGTAAGTGAGGCTGCAAATATGGATTGCAAGGAGGGAGCGCAGTGGAGAAGACTCCTTCCCAGGAAGGAGATAGTCCAGGCTCAGGGTAACCAGAGAAAAGGAAAGCTATTTTTATGTCTTTGTTTCAAACAGCCTGTGGCTGTTCCTATGAAACTTCCGAGAGCCCATTGCTGTTATTCTGCACATTTTACATTCCCCAAGGAACATAATCTCCTTCTCCCACGGGATCCAACTGGGCTCCCAAAAATAATAAAGCTTTAAACAAAAATTAGAATGACACGTCTTTGGAAAGCAGCATACATGCTCCCCAGTTCAGGAGAGCAGGGGGGAGTCTCCAGAGCAACCATCCCCATGTCTATGTATCTGTGTATGCATGTCTACAGACAGGAGCAGGGCCAGAGCAGCCCCTCCAGCACTGCAGCCCCGGGGAGCTCAGGAAGAGGAGCAGCTGCCCACTGACACCCACACAGGGGCCATTATGTACCCAAAATAGCTGCCCTCTCCAACAAGAAAGAGTGCAGGCTCGCAGGACAAATCCCATCTCCATTCCCAGTAGGGTCACGGGCAAGTCAACGATATTTATGACTATTGAAGGCAAAGACAATCCCTGTTCTTTATCCATCGCCAGGAAGAGACTCCAATGGCCTTGAGATGGCATGTATGGATTTATCCCTCCCTATAATCTATAGGCTCAGCCTCATGTCTGTCCTCCTTTTGACCAGACTGCAACTCCCAGCCCTGGGCTTTGAATCCAACCCAAGAACTTTCTTTTCACACAAAGCAAGAGGTAATATTTGTAATATCTGCAGAAGCATCCAAGAATTTTGTTCCGAGTGTAACTTTTTTATTAATTCCATATATATTTGTTAGAGTATAAGAAACAATATGTAACATACACTACACATATCTATGTTAATATATTTAAAGGAATCAGTGTTTCTTTATGCTGCTTATTCTTTTACAACAATGGTAATACACGATTACAAATCTCACATATGTATTAGTAAAATCAACATTTCAGTGTAACCATCTTAGTGAAATGAGATCATCCAGCAAAGCTGAAATAAAATGTGTCAATATTTTTTCTGCAACACTCTATTTGCCTTACTATATTTTCATGAAGTGTCTCAGTTTTGATGAAACGGTAGGATGTGGGCTGGAAAAAGTGTCCCCTCATAAAACATTGGACCTGGGAAGCCTGTTAAGCCTTTAATTTCTCAATATACACTATCAGAACAAAGCTGGAAAAATTAAGACATTCAGTCTGTCTCTGATGTTTCTGATTCTCTGCTTTGCATGCAATTATCTGGTTAAAGGTAGCTTGCCCTTGGCTCCCTACTCCCCATTTCATGTGCTCCTTGACTTGTGAGGTCTGGGCTTCAAAGCATCCCTACCAAGTCTACAGAAGCCAGCAGATGGCAGGACCAACTCAGGGCTTCGCCTCCTTGGCACCATGTCCGCTCCCGAAGTGCAAGACTGGGTGTGTTTATCTCCATTCCAGTTTGATAGCCTCAGACAGCAGCTTTCCAGGGGCGAAGTAACTCCTCCAGCATCAACGAAGGGTTCAGCGCCATCTTCAACCCAAACAGCTGAGACCCGCAGCGTCTCACCACTGAGGATGACGGTGAAAGCACAGCACAGCTTCAGGGTGCAAAAGCATTGGGATCACAAGAGCAAGGGCCTTGTGACAGGAGCATCTCCAAGCATCCAGATGTGCACCATATTTGCCTTTCCGGGAGACAGGAGAGCATGGATGCCTATACCTCATTCCAGCATGGAGGCTCAGCCCCCAAGACCAGAGCTACCAGGCTTCCCACCAGGGGTGGTAGGACCACAGCCTCCTTCATGGCAAATAGGGTCCCTGGGTGGTGAGTCATTTCAGATAATCCATAACTTGAGTAAACTAACACCAAGCAAGGACATTCTGTGAGTAGCGATGTGGATCATTTGAGTAATGATTAAGCAACTGACCTTATTTGTTCTGGCTGTCTGTGCAAGGAAGTCACATCAGGTCTGTGTTCTCCAAAAGAAGAAATTGTGCCCTTTTACCAAAAACCAAACATCTCAAAAAAAAGTTGGAAGAACTTTGTTCATTTTTAAGCCCTTCCTTTCAGCAAATGGCAAACCCAGTGAACCTGGGTAGAAAGGGCTGGTGCCGCAGTAAGCTTTGAGCATGTACAGACAAAATATAAAAATGAGAGCCCTTGCGACGTTGGCGTAGTGGTAGATGGCAGCAGCTGCCACTGAATTACAGCCATTTCTAGGAAGGAAGCACGGAAACCATTTTCTCATCAGCATGCTCCAAAATGTGCAGGTATTTGACTTCAGCCGTTCTTTTATTTTCCAGTGAAAACTGTTCCAGGATATTTTATGCTTGTACAGAGCAAAGCTGCCTCCCCTCATCACCTCTCATCCTGTCAGAAAAGGTGAAGATCTGAGTTTTCTGCTGAGATTTCGATCTCTGATTCCATAGTCCAAGTGAACACCTTCAGAGCACTTAAAGGCTGTCCCACCACTGCCCTAAAGCTCCAAATCAGGCATTTGGTTTAACAAGCCACCACTTGTAATGCTCTATAAATGCCAGGTTCTTGCTAGGTATTTTCTTTCTGTTATTAATATTTATTATTACAGCTGCATATTTTCACGCCTTTCTCTCCTGGGCTTTACAGTAGTTGAGGTTTTCACATGATTTCTTGTGCTAAGGATTTGGAGGCAAAAATAAATTCTACAGTAGGACCAAAAATCGTGAGAGTTGGCAAACTGGTCACATGATGCTCGGGATTAAACTGTTGAATAACATCTCTCGTATATCTATCAAAGAAATCTTTGCCACAGGTGCCTGAAAGGAGAAACCGTAAATATCTCACCTTCCATATAATAAGCATACAGGCATACAGCACATGAGGAGGAGACAAAGACAAAGGGAGAGTAAAGAGGAGAAAAAAGCATCTCCATACACAATCTATTCATCATCTATAGGCTCAAGAACACACATGAACTGACCTTCAGATCTGTCCCCTGGCAATGCCATTAATATAACTTGTTATTTGTATAAGGTAAGTAGCCTGCTGAATGCTCTTTCTGCCAGCCGCTGCTCCCTTGCATAATCAACTACTCGACATAAGCAAATTCTGAAATGCTGAGGGAGGGAGATGGTGGTCACTGGAAGAGGCAACCAGGTCTCACAACTCTGCTCATAGCTTTAGCCCATGGGGTCGTCCAGTGCAGCATCCTCAAGAGCCTCATACGGGCTCGAACAGGCGTTAGAACACAACTATGCTAATGGCTTTTAAGTTTAGCTCTTTGCTCACAGCAGAGGTGTGAGGGCAACTGAGTTCAAAACCAAGATGCCTTTTACCAGGTGGCTAGAAGAGTCACAGCCCCACTACTTGCAAGGTAGCGTACTCTGGGTGCTGCCTTGGTCTCACTACAGTATCTACTCACAGCAAGTGGTGAGGAACAAATTAACCCTGCAAATGAGGTTTCTAACCCTCTTGGGAGGAAGGCTCAGGCACAGGGAAGCTAGGGAATATTTACCCCATTTCTAGTAATTTTTTCCCGTTTTCTCTGTGCTATATGTGCATAGCAGAGGTTTGCAGTGTACCTCAAGCCCTGTGGTCCCAGCAGGCAAGGGAGGATGCGTTAACCAGAGGAAGGCACATCTGAGGACCAATGAGACAAGCGATGCATTCTTACCAAACTCATCACCTAATTGTAGGTCATGTCACAAAGACCAGTCCCTCCTGTTGTAAAGGCTGTCATTAGCATCTGTGTCATTTTAATTAAAAGATGGGGAGAAGGAAGAGGAAAAAACGCATAACCCTTTTTGTTGTAAATATTTCTAAACATCTGCACACCATCTTTCAAAAGCAGCTGTTTATCACACATTTAAGTGGGGACAGAGGTGTAACTGAACAGTGCATGCAGCTTGAGAAGCTTTTGGTTTTGACACAAAATCAGAGAACCACACACAAGGAGGTTATGGCTAGAGTGTCAATGCTACACCTGTTTTTTGCTGCTAGAAGAGAAAAAAAGTGCAGTGCACCTCTGATCAATCAGTGGAAGTGACAGCAAGCTTTCACCAGACAGTTTAAGGCTCAGTTTTGGGGTTTTTTTTGTGTCTAGTTAAGTCCACAGGTAGGCAAAGCAGGTAGGAAACCAGCTTGATGCAGATGGTAGGTGGACACATCTCCCATGGGATGGCTGACAACTTCCAGAAGCAACGTTGCTGGAAGATCCTGGGATCTGAGGGACAGCAGGAGTGGCAGATGTGGTGGTGAAGTCACCTTCTGCAGTCCACGTGACCATCAACCCATCAACCAGGGATTGCAGGTAGAACCTAAAGATCTGAGTATTGATATCTTTGCTTTTGACTTCACTAAATTTTGCAAACACACCTGTTGCCCTGGATCATTTACGTATCGATGTTATTGTCCAAAGTGGGGAAACTGAGACATCAAGTCTTTGCATCATGCAGGCTAATTTTTAGCAGTCCTGTTCCCTGTGCGCTTGCT
Source organism: Falco naumanni (assembly GCF_017639655.2). Classification (NCBI taxonomy): domain Eukaryota; kingdom Metazoa; phylum Chordata; class Aves; order Falconiformes; family Falconidae; genus Falco; species Falco naumanni. The sequence goes on along the minus strand of NC_054056.1, from coordinate 109,581,639 downwards.
CCATTAGGAGTAACGGGGTTGCCTCAGACCCCAACAACTGGCATTTTTCACTAAAATGCACCTGGAAAAGGTGATTCCCAAGAAAGGTGACACAAGCTGGCTCAGGGATGTTTGTCAGAAAGGACAGCAACAGGGAGGAGATGGACTTGCTGCTCAGAGGTGAACTGGAAGGAATGCTGAGGTGAAGCACTCAAAAGCTGCTGGAGAGGGTAAGAGGCCCACGTGCCAGGCATAATATTTGGGTTTTCCATAACAGCATTTCAAATGTCTCTGTCTGGAGCAAGGAAACACACACAGCACACGTTCCATCTCAGGTAACAACAGGAGCATGTTTATTCAGGTCTGGCACTTACAGAGCTCGGAAGGACAAGGTACACATCATTTGTTTTCCAGAAAAGTCAGCCCAGGATCAGAAGAAACAAAACGATTTTATAAAAAGAGACTGCAGCTGCAAGGGGTCAGGAATGTGTCTCCTTTCGGGTCATGCATTCCGATGCCCAGACCACCCATGGGCTGGAGCACGCCGGTGCCAGGCACCTACGCGGAGCGAGAGGCAGGAACGTCTGAACACTTGACCAGGTGGTGTCTGGGGTTAATTGGTTCTCGGCGAGTCCCAGCCTTGTTTTAACCAACCTTAGCAATGAGGGGGAGGGTATTAGGTATAAAAGCAGAAACCCTTCCAAAATGATCCACCTTTGCCAAGGAGGTGTGAGAGTGCAATGGGGTATATCCACAGAAGGAGAAGAACAGCTTGGCCAAACCGCCCAGGTCTCCAATGCTCGAAGAGCATAAAGTCTGGGAAACAACCACCTTGGAAGCCTGCTGAAAAGTAGAGGATCTCCTTGCAGACAGCAACAGAGAAGATATTGGCTAATGAGACCTGCAACAGCCCGTGAAAGATGGCTCTTCCTCAGCCAGCCCCATCACTCACGAGCCCTGAGGATGTAGATGAAGCTAATGAGGACCCCCAAGGCCAGTACCGTGTAGCTGGCTTTCACGCTGCTGGAACCACTGATGTTGCAGAGGAAAGAGTCGCAGCAGTAAACAGAGGCAGCCGCTATGCCGAGGTTAATCCCAGCGCTGGGGCAAATGGGAGAGCATCCTTTGGAGATGGACTGGCCAGACTTGCTGCCTGAATTTAGGTTGGGATGGGCGGAAAGGAAGAAAAGCAAAAAGAAATGGGTTTAGAATGTTTCTTGGCTTTCTGATCACCTGTTCTGCAAAGGAAATAACAGAACTGAAATAGATGAAGTATCACAGGTGGCACAGAGAGGATGAAGTACTTCTCAGCGTCAACCTACGGAGAGTAATCTCAGCCAGCCCACACATTTCAGGAAACACCCATGATAACCTCCCACACAGACCCTAGAGATCATGCAACAACCCAGAGACACTACTTCCAGGCCATCAGCCAAAGTCTGGCCGCCATGGCTCCAGTGAAGAATCTCAAAAATCCCACTCAAGCTTGACCCTGGGACTCTTCAAGCGAGACGGGGAGCACGGGGTGTACAGAGCACCAGGGAGGCACTCATGAGCAAAGTCTGTGTTTCAAGCGCTGGCTGCAAGAGGCGCAGCAAGCATTTAGCAGCAGGAAATTGGAAACCGTTAGCACTGTGCTAAGACCAGAGGTTTGTAAAAGCTCCCAGCCTCCATTTGTGCACCCACAACCCACCCACATCACAGACCGTGCAACTCAGGCATGCAACACCCCTCCCCTCCTGCAAGGGAGAGCAAGGCAAGCCAGGCTGGGCTCTGGGCTCTGCAATGGCACTAGGAGACTTGCCAGAGCAGCCTGCCTCCCTTGGAGCAGCAGCCAGGAAGCACAGAGCCACCCATATCTTTCCTGGAACTTAGGGAGGAAAACTGCAAATTCTCCCTTCCTGGCAAACCCACTTTGTCCACGGAGAGCAAAGAAGCAAATGTGCGACTCAGGAACGAATAACCCAAATGCAGGGCAAAAGTAGGAAGGGCAACCCTGGAGTTTCCTACAGAGGAAGCCTGCAGCATCCTCCACGCTCCCACTTATTCATCCGCAACCTCCCCGCCCCCAACCAGAAATTCCCTTCGGACTCCCAGCATCACTGCAAGCACGTGGGCTTTAACGTGACTCTGTCTGGCAGCACGTCCCTCATAAAAATTCCCTTGGGATGGTCCAACATTCAGCTGCTAAGCAGAACTTTCCCTTTTTTTCAGCCAAAGGAAGGAAAGCCTTCCTGCAGCTCAGCAGGTGACCCAGGAGAGCAGCCAAGAGGGGCAGCAGAAGGTCCTGTCACCACTCACCAATTCCCATTCCAACATACGTCGTCACACAGTGGTTTTCATTCTCCCCACACTTGACAGGCTTCAGGCAGGCCCAGTTGGAGGACGCATCCGAGCAAGAAAAGCAGATCAGCGTGTGGGCTGCAAGAGAAAGGCATACATCGGTTAAGGGCTGGTGGGAAGATCTCCTCGCTTGGTGGTCCCCACCTCTAGCAAATGGCACGCACTGCATCTGGCCACAGCCACCCTTGCTATTTCAGCTGTATCAGCCTGTGACAGGTTTTTTCCAAAAAAATTGGCCAGATGAAGTGTTCAAGCATAAGGGATACATTTTGAGCTCTTGGCAGGATCAACTGTCAGCTAAAGCCTCAATACAACCACAGGTCAACCCAGTACTTTATGGCATGCTCCTGTTTGCACCAAGAGCGGGTTCAAGCTACAGCCACCAACTTGAAACAAAACAATAGAAGCATGTTCAAACCTGCAGCCTGGAGCCTGAGATTTGGGCTTATTCAGCTCAGCTACTGTGGACACTGATGGGAAATGCTCCAGGCATGCACATGGGTTTGAGCCTTCTGTGACCTGGCCTTTGGCAGCAGGGCACAAAGCTCAGGCTACACTTGTGCTAGCACATGTGGTGGAAATGATTTCTCAGCTAGAGCAAGCCCAGCATTGCAGCAAGACCTGCAAGGACTTGCACTGTCCCACTACCCAGGGAGTCACAGCACTATGAAGGCAGCATATGCAACCAACCTTTTTAATCTGGAGCAGGGGTATAGCAAAAAAAGCATGCCTTCCTTCATGGCAGGTCCCCTAAAATGGTTTATCCTACACCAGCAGGATGGACTGCACCAGCTGGCTCCCATCCCTCATCCTTCAGATCTGCCCAAGAAAGAGGAAAGATCGGAAAATAGCATTCAGTTGTGGGAAATGGTTGCAGAAACAGCCTGGACCAGTGACTCAGCAGGGACATAGCACTTTGCTGTGGACAGATGATCCTCCCTGTACTTTACATATAAGAACATCATATCCACACTGCAATTGTTGACTTGTATACACAGACAGATCAGGTCTGTTCCTGATGTTTCACAGACTCTGATTTTTGAGCACTCCAACAGCAATTCCTTCCATGAGGCACTGCCCTTCTCTTCTGTTTTACAGGATGCAAAATGGAGTGGGAGCTGATTCAGGATGGGAAGTGCAACAGCATCATTCCTGTTCCTACCACTTTCAGCCCCACCACAAGCAGATTATCCTAAGGACATGAAGTTGGTGAAGCCCTGGGAGAGCTTGCTGAGGCTCAGCAGCCCCTTCATGGAGTGTTTTGAAGACTAAGTTGGATAAATATTGGTAAGCAGCTGTCCCGCTCTTCCATGGGACTGCATGACTTCTTGTGGTTCTTCTCAGTCCTGTTTCTCTCAGGAATTGAAAAGCTTTTTATGAGAAAATTGGTGAAAAAATAACAATTGTTGTCAGACAAATTACTTTTGAGCAGCCACAGCCAAGGCAGGGAAAGAAAACAAAAGCATAACCTCAGGAAAACAGATTAAAGTGGGTTAGTGGGAGATCCTGAATGTCATATCAGGGCAGCCATTGACTCTGCTTTGGAGACAAAGCCAACACCACAACCCCCTGAGCAAGAATGCCATGGATTGTGTCATACATCTTCCAACAATCAGTCTGCAAACGATCCCTGCAACAAAACCAAGTTACCTAAAGTATGCCAGTGCAGCAGCCACAACAGATACACAGCACCCAGGATTACAGGGCCACCAGTTGAGTCAAAAGCCCCAGGAGAGATTCGTCAGTGGACCTTGCTTCTAGATCTAGGAGACAGGGAGGAGGATGATGCCAGCCATTGAGTCTGCAGCCTGTCATTGTCCCTTGCTGAGCCCTCAGAGCGTTTCCATGGGTTGGCCAAACCTCAGTGTGGGACCTCAGAGAGAAATCCAGCTCTCTCCTGCTCCCTTGTTCCCAGCATGTTTCTGCTCTCAAGTCTCAGGTGACCTGTCCCAAAGCCTTTGCCTTGCAACCACCCAAGGGCAAACTGAGGAGGCAAATTGACTCATCCCATTTCACAGGAATTGTCTGCAACCAGGAATGAAGTGGATTACAGGCTTCCTGTGGGCATGATGGCAGGACAGATGTCCTCATATCTATTTGCTCACTATGCTGAACACATGAGTCGAGTGGTGCAGTGCTATTCATTAAGGCTTAAGAGGTTCCAGATACAAACACATCACAAATATTTGCACATGCACATGAAAGTGCCCTTAGGCATGAAATTCTCTACCACGTGACTAAATCTATGCTCCTACCACAGCAGCTCCTACCTGTCCCCATGTTTTTCTTTGTCACATCTACGTATTACCCCTTGTCTTAATATAGACAAAATCCTTCCAGAAGAGGCAAGTCTTTTAACATAGTTTAAGAGAAGAAATACACAGTCGTAACTAGTGCCACTTTCTGCCCCACCAAAACAGATAACTGAAAAATCCACTGCAGAGTTAAGAGAGCAAGCAGGCTGAGTGTTTTAAACAAAAGGCACAAGAGGAGTGGCATAATTATTTTATGCAGCTGGAGACAGAGCAAAGAGTTGGAGCTCAAGGCTACAAAAAAAAAAAAAAAAAAAAAAAGCCCAAGACTGAACAATGCAAAAGGGAAGCCTCGTTTTCACCAACTAGAAAATGCAGCGTTCTTGCACAGGAAGAATTTATGTGTTTATTTGTTTGCTGTCAGCTCCTTGGAGGAACAAAGAGCTCCCAAAACAGAGCAGACCATTTGGGGGGAATTCCTCAGGTAAGAGGCTGAATCCATTCTTGCAATGAGCAAGGGGGGGGGGGGGGGGGAGAGCAGCCTGTAAAAGCCCACTCTGAAACTCAGCAGCACCAGTGGAAAATGCTGCTGCTTCAGCAGCTTTCATTCGGTTCCTATGCCCAACGCTCTTTCCTTTTCCACTGCACTTAGACGAGATCCTTATTTATACACCATATGCAAGATCTTAAGGGGACTTTGAGCAGGTAGTAAAGCTTTTCTGCAAAAGACTCCCTCGGATGCGCTGGAAGCATTTGGGGATAAAGCTACCTGCAACAAGACTAAGAACTTACTTTAAAGCTGAACGGTTTTTTGGAGGAGGGAGGAAATGAAAGCTCTTACTGCCTTGGCCTGGACAACCCATCCTCCCAGCTGGAATGGAGCATAAGTCAGCTGGGCTCTGATGGAGAGCCAAGGCTTGAATTGCCAATTGCTTCCTGGAAGTCATGGGGGGAAGGGGGCATAGAAAGAGCAGCAACCAACTAGTTTCTTTTCACCGGTGTCCTCTGGAGACAAGAAGAGCCCGCGATTCCTGAGCAGAGCCTCACAGGGCCCAGAACTCTCCTGTTTGCTCTTTGTTTGGCTTCTCTAAGCATCAACATATGGAAACAATACAGGGCTCTGCACGGCCCCATGGAGTTTGGATAGTCAGAAATGGAGTCGCCGGGAAGGCGGGGATTGCAGACCCTGCGACTTGGCCACAACTTGCAGTTTTAACACCCAACAACACGAAGCGTGCTCTCTCCCCTGCTTCGGTGGCAGCCCCAAGATGCACTCCATGGGGTACGGTCCCTTGGGGGTCACCACCCACACGTCGGCCACCGCAGCCTTCCCTGACGGATGCTGGGGGGCGACAGCAGGAGGCAGAATCACGAGCGCCTCTGCCCAGACTTTGCTCCATCAGCCATTGCCAGGCTGGGCTCCATCTCCCCTCCACCCTCCTTCCCCTCGGCTGCATCTCAACCCATTTCGGCGCCGTTATCCCGGCTCGCTGCACCAGAAAGGGGGAGCGGGGCCGGCCCTGGGCTTTGTTCGAGCTGCAACTGGGAAAAGCTCCAACAAAATACCCACATGCACGGCTGGAGATGCACACCTATACATACAGGCACTGAAGTTCCTGCTCCGAGAGGGATCCTGCTGCGAGGTAGGTTTTGGAGAGCCACCCACACACACGCCCCGCGCCAAAGCCCGGCCCGGCTCAGCTCTGTCCCCCCAACCCCTTTACAACCCTCACCCCCGCTCCCTGCAAAGCTCCAACTTCCAGAGCCCACCTTGCAAGACGCAGCGCGCACACGCACGCACGCACGCACACACCGCAATTTGCACCCAAACCCAGGGCTGGGGAGCGACTGGGGAGTGGTGGTGGTGGCTGGGTGACGAGGGCATCCCCCCCCCCATCCCCCATTACCTCTCTCCACGCACAGCACCGCAGCCAGAACAGCGAACAGGAGCGCCTTCATGGTGCGGCGGTGGGGCCAGGAGTTGCGCAGGGCGGCTGGCGGCGCGCAGAGCTGGCGGCAGGGCCGGGCGCCGGGGGTGGGGAAAGGCCAGAAGCCCCGCCCCGCGGGCCGGCCCGTGCTCCGCGCCGCCTCCCGCAGCGCTTCCCGGCCCCGCCTGGTTTCGTTTCTCCGCTCCGGGGAGCCGGGGCCGGGGAAAGGGGAGGGCTGCGCCTCCGCGGCTTCTCGGCTGGACAGCGCCTGGCCCGCCGAGGGTGCTTAATGCCTTGCGGGAGCAGAGCCAGCTAGCCTCTGGCCCTGCCGCAATGGCTTTCTCCATCCGCCTTTCGGGTCCCTTCTATGTGCCTGAGGGAACAGACGGGAGTAGGAGGGCTCCCTGTATACCGGACCCCACTCATGCACAGCCCTTTTCAAGTGCAACCCCCTGCATCCACGACTTCCTCCACCCACGAGGACCTGCTGTGTTCGTGTCTCCCTCGTCTCCTCCGTGCATCTTCACTCACAGATTCCCTGAGCACAGACACACACCCACACACCCACCACCACCCTGTAAACACACCTGCCCTGCCTGTGCAAACCCCTGTGTGCAGGGTTCCCTTCAGGCATGGACCTCCTGCATGTAAGGCCCTCTGAATGCACAAGCCTGCATGACACCCTCTTTCCATGTATAACCCCTGCACCTGCACAGCCCCCATGCAAGACCCAAGCACATAGAGAACCAACTTCCCTAGACGTTTACCAGACCCTAAATGGGATGACACATATGGGGTTGGGAAGCTTGAAGGTAGGAGGGCCCAGCAGCTGGTGTGACACAGGACAGCCTGGGCTGCTTGGCAGGATTGTGTCTTCAGAGCATAGGACAGCCCACCAGAAAGATTTGTTGGAGTGGCCCAGGTTCAGTAGATCCCACAGAAATAGCTGTGTCCTCGAGGAAATAAGCTGCAGCAAGGGTGCTGGGGGAGGCACCGCGTGAAGCTGGCTGTCAAGGAAGTCTGAGGTGGAGGAGATGGTTGGTGAGCCAGCAAGAAACAAGCAGGTCTGACAAACTCTGTATGCCACTGATGGGTTTAATTCTGCAGAATCAGCATTTCCTGGCAAATGCATCTGCCAGAAGAAATTCCAGTTTCTGTCTTGTCAGAGTGCATTCAGAGTCCTCTTCTTGGAAAACAAATCCATGCCTGCAACCCCCCACTTCCCTATTCTTTTCTGTGGCTCTTTTTTTTTTCCTAATCATTGCCAGTTATTTTAGGAGGAACTGACTGTGAGCAGTGTGTTTCTGTGGTCTAATATCTTCCACTGAAATGAGCTGCTGGGACTGTTTCATTCTCTGGTTTACAAATTAAATACTTTAAAAATGGGAAGTTTCAGTTTTGCGGTAGCCTGTGCAACTGTAGTTCAGATACACTCACAAGACCCCTGTCTCATACAGACCAAGTTCTGGTTGTGCATGTGAGAGTCGGTCTGGTTTTTTTGTAGCCTACATCTGAGCAGTCTCACAGCATTTATCTCAGTTTTGAGATGAAGCACCTGAGATTTAATTTCTGTGTATCAGGAAGGCACAGCACATTCCTTCAGCTCTCCTGTTCCTTTGATGTCTTGCACGCTCCCCTTATCCCCACCAGAAGTCTACAAGAGCCTACAGCTTTCTGGGTTTGTCCCTCATACAACTTTAACATTATCGGTTCCACTGTTTCATGGAGAGGACCTGCCTGCTGCTAGGAAGGAAGAGAGAGGACCTAAGAATCACACAGGGGACAAGTCACCATGGGATCTGGAGTTATCCCAATACAACTGATGTTACAAATTTGTTATTAGTTAGAATTAGCAACCATATTTGTTTATATTGAAACACATTTGATCTTATAGAGTTATTTTAATAGGAATATAGAATTATAAGAAATATTTTAGTGGAGTTTGTGTTTGCACAACAACCGACAGCTACTATGAAATCCTTTGTACAGCCCTGTACACTAGGTCAGAATCACCTACTAGGAATGATTAGAACTCAGATAGCAGACTTAAGATTCAAGATGACTGGATACATTTTTTACGTGTAGACTAGGAGAATGCATTGAGATGTCAAAATGTAGAATTAATGGGAACTGGGGAGAGTCAACTGGAACAACCCGCAGATACCTGCCAAGAAACAGTTACCTTAAGTAAAAGGTAATTCCGGCAGGGGGAGATCGCAACCACCAACTCATGTACCACCTACCCAATAGTACCCCAGACCATTTCTAGATCTTTCTAACCTTTACTGCGCAGAATCGGATATGGGAGGAGAGTATGTTAATGATTTTCAGGAAATATTATGTTTATGCATGAATACTTAATGAAAATGTATGAATAAGTTCTATATATGGTGTATGATTTTGAAGCTTGGTGTGCATTGATCGTGAGAGGACTCACTCATGCACCCGGCCATCAATAAATAAGTGTCTGCTTATCTACATCACATTGGTGTCAATAAGTTCTTCATTCCAAGATTTTGGTAACACTGAAATGGCTGCGGGGGACAGGACAGCTTTAATCACAGGATGCTGCAAATGACAGAGCTTGGCAGAGCGACTGGGGATGAATTTGCTATGGTGGAAGATACGCCAGGTGAGGAAGCCCTTCTGAAAGCCTGCTGGTCTAAGCCCACGTCTCCCACCTCCTCACCAAGGCTACAATGTGGGCCAGCAGACTTCAAAGCTCAGTGCAGCAGCTCTGATGGCAGGACTTTCTGTTCTAGACCAGCACACAGCAAAACACCACACTGAAGGTTCCAGCCTCCTTTTGCAAGTTGTTGGAGGGCTTCATTGAACTGTTGGGTTCATACTGTGAATGCAAGGCAAAAAAAAAAAAAAAGTCTCTTCACAAGAAGGAGATGATAAGAAAGGCAGCATGGGTAAAGTCTAGCAACAGGAATGTGGTCTGTATTGGGGAAAGGTGGATAAAGATACAAAAAATACACTTAAGGGAAAAGGAGAAATGGAAGCAGTTGGGTCATAAAGTGAACTGGTGCTAGAGTAAATATGTCAAGGTCTACTTGCATGATGGGGATGAATGGCTAGTTTTAAAACCGGGAAAAATGAAGAGTATGGCAGCTGCCTTCATGGGTCAAGGGAGCAGGGTAGCAGGGATGGGTGCAGCAATTAAAACTAGAATTACTAGGTCTGCAAGGTTTTGGTGCTGAACTGGCACTTTAGGAAATTGAGCTTAAAATGTGGGCCTGCTAAAAGCTTGCTCATCTTCTGTGCAGCTAGACAGTTTTCTTCACTCATCTTCTGTGGCATGCAGAGAGTTTCCTTCACCATCGCACTTCTGTTTCAGGGCTTGGGCAAGACTTTCTGAGCCTGATCAGGGCTGTGCTTGTGGGTCGCTGTGAGGCACCTAAGCCCCAGTCCAATTTGCAAATGAAATGTTTCCCCAGTTAGTGAAGCAGAGTTGTTTTGTGGAGCAAACCTGCTAAAACCACTTTGCATAGATGCCACAGAAAGTGGACAAAGTCCTTTCCTTTGATTTCCAGAGACGAGAAGTGCTCAGTCTTCTCTTCTGAGGGAAAGGATAGAGACTGCTCTATGGAAGAGCCCTGTCCCACCTGCCAAAGCTTTCTCTGTATACTGATATACTGATAACTGGTACTGTAAAATGTGGAGTATCAGTTTGGCACGGCGGAGGACTGCAAAGACGTGATCTGTCCTCTGGCCTGAAAGAACAGGAGCCAAGACCTCCATCCTTGCTGCAAGGCGTGTTTCCCCTCAGACAAACAAGGTTTTTTTCCCAGAGCAGTCTGCTGCAACGTAGTCATGCCATAAAGGCCGTCACTGCCCCAAGTGCTGGCATAGCCTCCTACACTGCAAAGAGTGCTGAAGCCATGATGCAGCATCCCCAAGACTTCTGTTCGTGTTGTCTTGCTCCACCTGACTGAATGAGAGGGGTTGACTTCATACACCAGCCCTTCCCCAGTATTCCATTTCTGGATTTTTCTCCTCCTGAAGCCCATTCTGGTTGCTCTGCATCAGAGCTGCCCAGAAGACTTTCAGGAACATTCTTGGATCATCCAAGGATGCTCCAGACACAAGTTTTTCAGGGGCAAACCAATCCACAATTGCTTCTTTGAGTCTTCTTGCTGTCTACAGGGCCAAACAGCTCACTGTCCTCTGTCACCTTGACAGGCATGACTGTCCTCTGGCACTCTGACAGGCACCCTCTGCTGCAACCTGTGGGAACAGACCTGAGATAGCTCTTAGTTAGCTACTGAGTTTCCTGAGAATGGGTGCATAACCAGGCACCTTTTTGGACTGCAATATTTACTGGAACAGGACCTTCATCTGCCCACTCAAACCACAACCTGCAGTCACAATCAGGCTGTCAGATTTATGAACTTTTATTTCTGGTTGATGTCAACATTTCCGTTTTCCTTCTTTCCTGGAGTGGTTAAGGTGAAGGTGGTTTGCTGGCTGGTGCATGCTCAGTTGGTATTTGAGAAATCGGCATTCTCACACCTCCTCCTTCCAGAGTCTGCATGACTCACCCTTCGTCTTGCTTGTTTGTTCCAGGCTTTTGACAGCAAAACAGTTGTGAAGCTTTAAGCAGGGGCCATTACTCAGGCAAAAAGTTCAACTGTGATTGCTGCAGTGATGTCTCCAGGCTACTGGAAGTGTGCTGGAAGATACATCCATGTCTGGAGCAACCAGGGTACCTCTGAAGAAAGGTTATTCTAGAGTGCTCCAGCATTATAAACTGACTCCTCTACAAATGGGCTCACGTTGTCATGCCCTGTGTGCATGCATAGGCCTTAACTGTCCTGACCAGTCTCACCAAGGACCTCTATTCAGCCTGTGCCTGTGGGTCCAGGAGCCCCATTTAAGCTCAAGCCTGAGCCTTTCATCCTTGCCAGGACTATGCCATAAGTGTGCCTATCTCCAGCCATCACCTGGATGCTGTAGGTAGTTTGTCTCCAGCTCTGTTCCTGGCCTTGTGTTGGCCACAGGGCTCAGGTTGTGACCTTGTCCCTAACTCAGCCGCTGGATGGCCCTTCACCTATGTAGTAGGTGTGCCTGTCTCCAGCCCTGTCTCCATCTCCTGGGAACACTTTGGACACATGTTGTAACCTTGTTTCCGGTCTTGGCCTCTTTTGAACCATCAGTAAGGTTCTGCAGCAACCTGCAAAGGTTCCTGTGCCTGAGAGCATCTCCTTTCCCACAGCATGGACCTCATCACCTGGTGGTTTTGGGGAGAGAGAGGCTTTTCAAGCCCTTCCCCATCTCTTCCACCAACGATTTGCCTCTCTGTAAAAAAGGAATTCACAAGGCTTCAGGGAGACTGCACAAACGGTGCCAAAGCTGTAGACAAGGTGCTGGGCTTGTGGAGCTTTGCAGTAGAAATGTTAAGTTTGATATGAAAGACATAGGAGTTGGAATTGAGCAAGTTTGTGAAAGCACCTAAAAGAAACAGCAGAACAAGGGTTAAAGGGAAAGGCGTGTGCTGACTAGACAAAAGCATGCTCTAGAGCACCCTGTGTTTGACTTCATTCAGATGAAAAGGAGGAATAAACTGACCTTAGATAAGAGTCTCCAGAGGAGGAAGAACTGGGTAGGAGCCATAAAACACCCAGATAAAGAAAACAAAAGAACTGGGAGCTTCAGGAATTTCACCTACGAGAGGCAAAATAAAAGGAAAATGGAGCTAAACCGGCTTTCTTTCTCCAAAGGCTGTAAAAGGCAAGTCCAAAATCAGTCTGTTGTGCTCTGCCAAGAACCTCAGAGGCATGGTGAGAACTGCATAGCTGTCATCTCTTGGCTACCTGTGGCACAGCAGTGACACTGGCCAGATCACCCAAGCACGCACATGTTGGTGCTTGTGAGACAGTGATCAAACTAAAACTGGAAGAATGTGTGTGAGAGGGCAAAATCAATTTTGTTAGAGATTTTTTATGATAAAATTGCTTTCTTCTCCGGGATAAGTTTTATTACACTAATTTCCTGAAGACTGCATGTGCAGAAGGGAGTTTCTTGTTCCCAGGAGCAGTGTCTGCACGTTATCTAATTGCTGATTAACATCTAATACTGGAGCAGGCCCTGGAGCTGGAGGCAGGTCCCAGATGAGCTATTGTGAGCATCTGGCACAGAGCCAGTGCCTGTTTCCTGGCCTTGCTGGATCAAGGAAGATTGAACCCCTGTCACCCCCATGCATGATGACAGTGCTTTGTGTGGTGCTTAGGGATTTGTCTAGGTGAGAAATCAGCTGGAAGAGGTGAAAATTTTATGTAATTCATATTCTGCAGGGTTGTATCTCCACTCACTGCCTCAGCACTACTATTGCTTTTACTGTTGACTGAAATCCTGGGGGCCCTGGAGGTGTTTTGAGGGTTAAACACCCTTTGGAGTAAAGTTCCTACATGATGTCAGTGGAAGGAGCATCTTTGGGTCACCTTTGCTGCTAGACATTGCTATGTATTTGGCTTTGAGCAACCTGGTCTAGTGGAAGGTGGCCCTGTCCATGGCAGAGGGGTTGGAACTAGATGTCTTTAAGGTCTCTTCCAACCCAAACCATTCTGTGATTCTTTGATAAAGCAAAGTCGAGCCTGAACATCACAATTCTGCTTTAGTGAAGGGAACCAACACCCACAAGAGGTACACGGGAATGACAGAAAGGAGATGGAGAGAATTGGGAAAGGCAACTGAGTTCATTCTCCAGCCCCAGTGAGACACCAATGAGATGCTGAGGACAGTATTTTTCTATCGTGCTTTGATGCATCTTGATAATGATGCTAAAGCTGCTGATGCTGGAGGCAGTTCTCCAGCTCTTCACTATACATCTTCTGATTCTATCAAAAAGCCCCTTGGCTGCTGTGTGAACTCATAAGCAAAAAGTGGGGAGAATGTAGCAGCCCAGGTCCTCCCTTTGGAGGACAGACTGGGAGGATCTTATCCTGTCACAGACCAGTTCACACCTCCCAGCGCAATGTGTAAGACTTTTCAATAGATTGCAAAGTTCCAGCAAGGCTGCCTTCTTTTTCATAATTTTCCCCACAAGTTTGACACATTAAACTTGTGATCTGTTATAACACCCACCACAACTTCTTTTTCTGCCAGATTGCTGCAAGGGAGATTACCTTCTCATCCTGTATTTGTGCAGATGACAGGTCCACAGTAACTGTAGAGCTTTGTGCTTGTCCCCACTAAATGACATCCCCTTTCTCAGACTACTGCTTAGATTTATTGGAGTCACCCAGAATTCTCCTGTTTCCAGGTTCTCTCATTTTGCCGTCTACAAACTCAATGGGCTTACTCTCGAATCCGTCATTCAAACCAGTAATTAAAGCACCGCATCACACCAGAGCCCAGGCAAGCCACAGATGACCCTGTTTAATAGATCATTCCCATTTGATAGCAGACTGTTGACAGTTATTTGCTCATGATTTTAGCTAGATTGTGTTTTCTTAGTTCTGCTTATGAGACTTGTCATGTGATATGCTGCCAAAAGCCTTATTAACACTGAGCTATGTGACAGGTATCACTTTTACACTAACTACAGATTTTGCCATCTTGACACAGGTGGGAATAACACCCATCTGTCACAATGTTCTTGCTGTTCATACCCATCTCCTTGATAACCCCTACATCACTGCAAATTTTTTTATGATTTATATCAGAGTTCTGTTCCAAGGCTGGGGTCTGGGTTGACTGTTCTGTATGTCCCCTGAATGTCCTCCATGCCCTTTAAAATGATGGATGCTGCATTTGGTGGTATCCAGTCTTCTGAAATACCCAGGTTTCCCTACTGTGAAGAAACAGGAGCAAGTCAAACAGGCTGGGTTTGGTAGTTGCAATGGATGCCAAAGATTTCTTTTCTCAGTGTCTTTGGCCTGGACACCACTTAGTTTGGCTCCTGTCCCTCACTGATGTGTATATTGAAAACATCACTTTTTATTTGCTTAGACCTGTGCCCTGCTTCATTTTAATGTTCTTGTTTTGATGTGTTAGTTGGCTAATTCATGTTAATCTCATGAACATCTGCAGCAGCAAAATGGCTGTGCTACTCTTGTGTTAGATGTGGTTAGTGTCTCCACACCCGTCTTTCCTCTTACGCTGCACGTACTGCGGGCTAGAAGCAAAGCCACATCTCCTGACTCTGGATGTGCAACTCAAGTTGTTGTAAGATTGCAAAACAACTTCTAACATTGAAGTGGCACCTGGATGCCTTCTCCCAGCAAGCACAGCTAAACCTGGAGAGCACCACCTACCAAATGTCACGCTGCAGCTTCATTTGAAAAGGCAAATGTGACTAGTTCTTCCATGGAGGAAGAGGAGACTTGGCTGTCTGTGCCTAAACTCCTGGACCACAGGAGCCCTGATCTTCTACCTGCACCTTCTTCCAGCCCAGGGAAGGCAGGTACTGGTGTGAAGGGAGCTGTGACCTTATCATTAGGCAGACCAACATGTACCCCATTTCTCACCCCAACCAAGGACAGCTTTTAAGTGTCCCTCTTTCTTCTTTATGAAAGAGTTTCAGTGATTTCCCACACAAAGCACCATCTCTGACAAAGTCCATTCATAAATCCAACCTCCATGCTCACTTTTCAGAGACCTTCTCCTTGTTTACAGCTGTGGGCTTTCAATCCAGGAACCAGGTGGGTGGTGTTATGACTGGCAATGCAACCAGTAAACACAGTGAAAACCTTAAGGCACTTCACCTGCAAAGGATCAATCAGTGTAATCTTGGCATGGTCAGGTGCTCTGGCATTCAGAAATTTCAAGAAAAGAAGGAGCTCCTCTAAATTTGTAGACAAGGAGATCTAGAAACACCTCTGTCCATTTTATCTTGTTGGACGCATCACCCATTTGGGTGCTACCAGCAGGCAGCACTTAAACTGGTGTCGTGAAAAGTAGGGGAAGAGCTAGGAAGGCAATAAGGGCCTGCAATGGGACACAATGCATGCAGAAGTCTGCCAGAAGGAGAAAGTCCCCATAAGCAGAACCAAGCAGCGTTTTTAAAGAGTGTCTGATAGCCAGGGATCCCAGTGCCGAAGTGGAAGGCCACAAAAGGGAGTCAGTAGTGGTTGCTGGGCTCAGCTAGGCTCTGAGTGGGCCACCTCCTCCTCCAGAACCTGCAGCCACTCCACTCTACTGGTCTAAACAAAAAAAAAATCTAGATGAGGTTTGCTCTCTTTCCTTTACTCTACCCATCCTGGTTGCCCGCATGCCACCAGCCTTGGTGGACTTGTCTCAACCCTTGACTTGTTCCCTCCCTACCAGCTGGTCTGACCTACCAGGTCTTTGCCTTCTCATGTCCAGTGAAACTGGTTGAGATATAAATTGCTCCTTCTGCTTCCCTTTTCCTGTGCCAGCTTGCCTGGTGGTAAAGACAGCAATGGCTTTGGCCCATAGCCCAGCTTTCCTGGAGTTTTTTGAAAGCACGCAATGTATTGCAGGTTCTTCCCTCTGTGCAGGTTATTCCTGGAGCATATGTGCTCAAGGCATTGGGATGAAGTACGGCCACCACAGTCTCTACCAGTGCTGCCAGCCCCTGCCGTTAGCAGCTGGACATCTCTTCCTTCTTTTGGTCCTTCTCTTCCCCTTCTCCATCATAGCCTTCTTTCCCTTCTGTGGTTCTCTTTGGTGAGATAAATTTAACAGTACGTTCTGCTGGCAAGTTCACATTTTGACATCTGTCATCCCCAGGCTCACCAGTATGCTCAGCTCAATGGGCATCAATGTCTTCTTGTCCCTGCCCAGCACTGTGGTGTCACCTCCTTCATTTGCTTTGTTTCATTCCTGTGTCTGTTAAATAAAATGTTTAAAACCAGTCACTGGCCTTCAGAGTTCATGGTACAAAACATGAAGCTGATGGTGAATCTTGGGCTGGTCATCATCCTGGGAAATCAGTTGCTTTGTAATCCAGGCAGTGTGAAACATCTCAAAAATGTGCATCTTCCCACATACTTCAGACAAACCAAAGATCTCATTTAGCTGTCAAATACTACATCTCATCCAAAAAAAACCCAATGAAACAACCACCCTTCAGTTGTTTGGATGAGCTCTGGTTTCCCCCAGCACACAGCTGAGCTGGTGATGCTGCCAAGTCTTCCTTTTTCTTTTGTATTTTGTTTTCCAGAAAACTGAGCTTGCAGCACTGGCTATGACCAAGAAGCTCTGGGCTGTTTGTGTTAGTCTCTGGCTGCCTGCCCTTCCTCTTCTGTGTAGACACCCACAAGCCTCCTACAGAGCTTTTCTGTCTCCCCTCAGCTGCAGCTCTCACGGAGAGGAGGGAACAGAGAGCCTGGAGTGCAAAGCAAAACAAAGCCCAGCACAATCAATCCTTTCTATGCCAAGAACATGGTTTTATAGAAACCATCTCACAATCTCTAAATGGCTGGGGTTGGCAACAGCTGTCAGATTGGTTTGGCCCTGAAAAAAAAAAAAAAAAAAAAAAAAAAAAGAGGGAAATCGGTATGGGGACATCTTCTTTTCCAGCTAGACCAGGTCCATGAGTAGGCAGTGTGAGGGCAATACCCAGCACAGTGCTCACCATGTTGACCCCCCCTTCCCTTCTCCTTCCCACCTCCACACTGCTTCTACCCTGCTTCTGCCTTTCCTCTCTCAGCCACGTTGTCTCCTCTCCACCTTTTCCCCCAGCTCAGCCAACACATCTGAGCTGGGTGATAAAGGATGCTAATTTCAAAATGTGATACCCCTACAAGAGCAAAGAGCCAGAGGAGTCAGAAATTGTTCACCAATGAGGCTGAAGGAATGTCCAAAATGTTGCCAGAAATAAGCTTTATCTCTGCTTACTTGTTTACAAACTGCTTGACTGATGTGTGATAACCAACTTAACTGCAAAGAGAAGATACTGAACATCCCCTCTGTGCTGACACAACTATTGAGTTTTACCTGTGTTTCAGGCAGGGTGGGTTGTTATTCCTCAAAGTGCTTTGAAACTCAAAGAGACAAAAATATATCTTCAAGTATCTCTTCAGAGCTGTAAGGATCTGAAGCCTGAGCATGTCAAAAGGGCTGCCTTTTATGTGTTTTCTTAGGTGACTCGAATGTCTGGGGACATTTAGGATTCAAGTAGGCTTAGGAAATCAATGGGAGTTCAGCACCTAACTTATTTAGATGTTCTCAAAAATCCCAGGGGAAGCTCAACTGCAAAGCATGACTCTTTGAGAGCAGTAATTAACCCAGAGGAACAGACTTTTATTTCAGCCAGCAATGCCATCACAGGGAGCTTTTGCTAACCCATCACAGTCCACATGCAAAGATGTAAGTGATACTGGCTAGTACACCCAGGGATATCGCTCCATAGCTGCTTTGCTTGCTACTGACTCCATTCACATTGCATAATGGTTTCTCACAGCAAGAAACCCTCTGATAGGTTTGGTTTTGTTGATGACTTGATGCAGGACACGTTGGAGAACACATCTTAGAGATGACATATTTAGGCTGGTTGGGCTCTAATGCAGAAGAGAAGGGGGGACAGGGAAAAAGAAAGAGTAGAATGTAAGAATCATTGTTAAAATGTTTCCATGGCTAAATCTGCATTGGTGAATAAAAGAAGACCAGGCACTAGTCCCACAAGGCAAATATGTCCTCTGCTCAGGGCTAGCAAGTCTGGCCATGTCCACACTGCTGCAACATGATGCTGTGCTGATCTTCTCTGGGCTCTGTGTTTCATCTGTCCCTAAAGTAGAATTAGCATGTATTGGTGGCTTTCATTTCAAGATGCCTGAAGCAATGCTCTGGCTGGGTTGCTGTCCACCAAGATGGTTTCCCTACAGCATAAAACCCAGGGGGAATGCACTGTATGACCTAAGATTTGGTCTGAGAGCATGTGGAGATGTTTAAGGGTACAGAGTCCCAAAGACAAACCTGAAGGATTGTGCATGGCAGTAGGAGTCAGCCATGGCGCAGTTTTGCCCAAACATTTTTAAAAACAACCCTGGGAGTGAATATTGCCATAGCAGGAGCTAGCTGGGGAAGCCCACCATGAAGTAACATGTGCACACAGCCCCAGGCTTGAGTTCACTCACTGGGGCTGCTATATGTATCTTCAGCGTTTCCCTAACACCTGGTAACAATATCAAGCCTGTGTTGACACTGCAGTGACTGCAATAGTGTTTATGTTGGTGTTTCTTAACAATTGGTGATGAGGGGGCTATTTTTTCTATATTTTTCCATATGCGGTCATGGCTGGGATGAAAGCCCATTCCTGGGACTGCTCTTCTACAGCAAAACCAAGGTGTTATTCAGAAACGTACTTGTTCCAATGTTGTTACGGACAGTCACGCAGTATTTATCTTCCTTTGCACACATGGAAATGGACAAACAGTTCTTGTTGGACTCTTGTTCTTGGCACACGTAGCACATAAATGGATAAGCTAGTGGGGGAAAAAAAAAAAAGCACCTTACATGGTGTAGGCACCACAATACCTACAATCCAGATATCTCCATTTTCCTAGTTACAGCCTGATGAATGCTTGTGTGTGAATGACCAGTGACTTTCTTTATCCCCTGACCCGTGGCAGCAATGTTAAATCCCTCTCTGTCTCATATGTCTCAGACTGCAAAGTGTTATCGATCTGTTTGCAATCTCTGGCAGCAGTAGATGTGAGTAGAATTCAAGGATTTGGGGTCTTTTATGATGGAGATGATTGCTGAGCAACAGCTTCTCTGTCCTGAGGGCTCTGCTACATGAATTGCCAATTACTGCTCAGTCACTTCTCCTGGGCAAGCGTAGGCAAGGCTTCCCGGGGAGAACTTGAGGATGCCTGGAGCGTTTTGAGGAGGCGGACAATGCCCAGTGTCCTACTCCTTCATCTAGCTCAGAGACTATCACATATGGTATCCTTTTTTGTGGTCAGACGCCACTAACTGAACTGGCCTAACCCCAGTCCTAGAAAGTCTGGTGAAAGTAGTTAGATGCTCTGTTGAACTTCTGCATACTGCTGTAAAATCGAGAATAAATGGGAAGTCTTGACTAAAAGAGTAGTTTAAACTGGTAAGCACAGATTTGGTGAGATAACTCATACATCTGCAATACAGATATAAAAGATGACTGGCAGGAAGGGCAGGCAGCGAGGAGTTGTCTCTCCTGTCAAGACTGTACATACTTGCCCTCAAATCCAGAAGATGGTAGGACAGCCCTCTGGAAAGCCACTGTAAGGTAATGGTAAAAAGAAGAGCCTGGGAACCACAGCCTGGGTAAGAGACCACACCAAAGTGTCTGCAGAACAGCACCCAGCTAGGCAGATTGATTTATAGGTTTTATGGTGGTGATTGGGTTCTGAGCTTGCAAAATCACCCAGAGCAAACTACGTGGTGGTTTTGTGTGTAGGGGAGGAGATGAGTTACTTTAAAAGCATAGACATTTTTTGAAAGGGAAGCAAACACAGTGCAGAATGCTGGCTAAGTTCCTGGTAAGTCTGGGGACAGTCTATCAGTATGGAAAGAGCAGAAAGGATCTAGAGGACACATTCCTGTAAGTGCAGTTTTGCCTGATAAGAGGTTGGCAGTAAGAAAGTGGAAGGGCAGTGTAGGTCAGAGACACCATTAAATGAGAAGTTCCTAATGAAAGGAAAGAGAAGGGAAGAGAAGGGAAGGCAAGGAAATGAAAGGCAAGGAAATGAAAGGCAAGGAAATGAAAGGCAAGGAAATGAAAGGCAAGGAAATGAAAGGCAAGGCAAGGCAAGGCAAGGCAAGGCAAGGCAAGGCAAGGCAAGGCAAGGCAAGGCAAGGCAAGGCAAGGCAAGGCAAGGCAAGGCAAGGCAAGGCAAGGCAAGGCAAGGCAAGGCAAGGCAAGGCAAGGCAAGGCAAGGCAAGGCAAGGCAAGGCAAGGCAAGGCAAGGCAAGGCAAGGCAAGGCAAGGCAAGGCAAGGCAAGGCAAGGCAAGGCAAGGCAAGGAAAGGCAAGGAAAGGCAAGGAAAGGAAAGGAAAGGAAAGGAAAGGAAAGGAAAGGAAAGGAAAGGAAAGGAAAGGAAAGGAAAGGAAAGGAAAGGAAAGGAAAGGAAAGGAAAGGAAAGGAAAGGAAAGGAAAGGAAAGGAAAGGAAAGGAAAGGAAAGGAAAGGAAAAAGTTATTGACTGTTGATGCTAAGAGGGCCATAACACTATATAGCTTTTTTGCTTCATCCATCACTAAAAAAGTTGAATCTTCATGTACAGACTAAAGGAGATGCAATAAGGTTTTACCAAAATTTTTGGCACAATCTCAAATGATGTTGTTATGAGCAAGCCTGGGAAACACAGGCTAGTGAAAATGCAACAGGATGGGTGACAAGCCAGACATGAAAAAACCCTCACAGGGTAGTTCACAATGGTTATGATATGGAGAAATATTGTGAAATGGGGACAATGGACACCGACTGTGATTGTATATGTCTACTCAGGAATGTGGGTATGGTGACTAGTCATGGGTGCAGTGTCTGGTCACATAGGCACACAGTTTTGAGGAGACGCCTGCCCCTCTTCCTCTAACAAAGGGGCTATTTAAAAGAGAATGAGAAAAGGATGAGAGACATTCAAATGCTATCTAGAGGGAGGGAGTGCTAAGTCTCCTTGCTGGAGAAGATCGGATGGTCACAAGGACATGAATCACCTTTCCTTGCTGAAGAAGATTGGATGGTCATAAGAACATGAATTACCTACAAACCTGCAAGACCACCACATTCCAGGCAAAGGACTGATAAGCTAATTAACATACGAAGCGAGAGTAAGGGGGTTTAGGTAACGAATATGTATAGGCATTAATTGAATATTCATTTGTTTTATTGTATAAATGTGAGATGGTTCGTCACTTCGGGCATGCACGCTTGTGGAGGAGCGATCCCCCGTGCATCTGCGCGCAATAAACATACCTACTTTATAACTTTCGAGTTATAGAGTCTAATTCCACACGTCAGTTATTGGTCAAACCAACTGGAGCACTGTTTGCTCATAAGGTTTAACAAGCATAAGGTTCTCCAGCTGTGCGCTCAGATCTGTACAGTATCATCACCAATGACAGACAGGATGGGACAGAGGATGCATATCCCATTTTCAGATGATGTCAAGGACAAAACAGCTGAAAACCCTGTAAGTAGAGTTCTAAATGATTTTGACAGATGGATGTAATAAAATAATGAAAAAAAGAATGAATGCAGTCAAAAAAAGAGAATTATATTACATCAAGATAAAAATTAGCCACTTAAATGTAGGATGAGGAACAAGTGGTGGAGTTACAATTAAGGATTGCAGTGTAAACAGCAGGAGTCAACCGTGTCACACTACAGCAATGAAAACAAATGTCACCCAAGGGAACACAGGCAGCAATGTCATCTGCAAGATATGCAAAGTGGCCTTTCCACTCTGGCAAGGCCTCAGCTGGAACACCGATGACCAAATCTGTATGCAGTACTTCAAAAAATATGCAAAGCTTTTGGAGCAAAACCAGAGAAGAGGAAGGAGAAATGGTCAAAGATCCTGAAAACATGACCTCATAGAAAAGATTTGAAGTATTTAGTTTGTGTATTGAAAATGAGGAAATGCTGAGGAAAAACACAGTAACCTTCATGCAAGCAAAAGAAGATGCAAAGAAGAAAGTAATGAACTGTTCTACACATCCTATGGTAAAAACACAGAGGAACAATAAAAAAATAGATATTAAGAGATATTAAGACTATCTTTCTGAAAGGATGAGAGCCTGCACAGTTCCAGGCTGTGGAATCTTCTTTGTTGAAAACTTTCAAGGTCATGTTAGGCAAACATCTACCTGGTTTGATCTGGCATTGGAGCAGGGAAAAGAATCATGACCTTTTAAGATTTCTTCTGGACATACTATATCTAGAACAGTGAGTTCATGGATGGAAATGGCAACAGATCCTCTTTGGTGGGCTGAGAGATCAACAGTTTTGATCAAAAGTTGCTTATTAGGGTCTTGAATGGGACCCCAGGTACATGAGAAGGATCAAAAAACAGTTATCTCCAAGTTTCCCTCTGCCCTCTATCAAGCCAGAAAGCTGCAGTCTCTTACTCTTGAATGTGAAAGCCTTCAAATAGAATTATTAGCTTTCTCTGATCTAGACTGGGCTCCAGAAAGGTGCTGTATGAAACCCCTGTCTTTAAGTCCATTTGGAAGCTGATGCCAATATAAAATGTTGTCAGCCTACTACAACAATAAGGTTTCCCACCATGAATGTGTGCTACCAGAATCTTGGGTCTCTATTAGCTTTCCACTTCATCCTGCGTAACACTGAGGATGTTGCCTTTGATAATTACTCTCCTCTGTCCTTGTTGTGTCACTGTGTTTAGGAATTATGGGCATAACCCCCTTCCTTTTGTTAGAATTTAATACTCCTTTTCCTACCCCAAAACTGGTCGAGACTTCTGGTCTTCCAGGCATGCTGCAGAACCATCTGTCCAAAAAATGTAGGAGTAGGGGGTTGATGCATCAGAGAGCAAGAATTAATTAGAGGCCTCTTTCTCAACCCCTGCTAGATATGTATCATGGTTTCTGGGAAACTACCAGGTGTGGGGGAAATATTGGCAATCAGGTCATTATTCCTACATGCAAGTAGCGATGTAGCAACACATGTGTATCAGGTCCAGAAGGAGGACACACATCCAGAGTACCTCAGACTTCCCTTTGGGAGAAGGATGCCTTTAACATGACATATGCACAGAAAAGCTCTTTCACATCTGTCTCTGATTTAATCAATAAGAATTCTCACTGGTGCATTTCCTAGGGAGCAAGACACATGGCAAACCACGTGGCTCGCTATAGTGGAGGAAGCAGCAGTACAGAAAAGCCTGTAAAATACTGAAACACTGATATGGATAAAAAAATTACATGTTTTGTTATGCTTTCCAGCACTTCCAACTTGCATCATTTGGGAAGATCCCATGGATTGCTGCATGGATATAACCTGGCATCCAGAGTCACACAATTAGAGCTCTATCATTCAATATTGCCTGATGAAAAGAAGAGTTAGTTTATCGGGATCTGATTTCTGCAGTAAATCGTTAATCAAGGTGCAGAAGGGAGTTGGTGGCAATATGGCTGCAACATGGCAATACTGCAAAGTTGGTGATAGCCCCCAGATTTTTGCCATGAAAAGTTTTCACCATCTGCTCTATAAGCCTTATCATAGCAACATTACAGGCTCACCTTGCTCCACACACAGGACAGTAGCCAGTAAGGTGACAAGAGTAGTCTTCATCTCCACCAGATCTTCTCAGCTGGACTGGGAAGATGTTTGGAGGGCAGGTTATATACCTGTTGAATGGCAGCAGTTTTACAGGTTCCAGACGGCTCGCAGGTGGACATGAAATCAACCTAAGGGTGTGTAATGTTCATGTGGGAGTTCTCCATGCTGGAGCCTATGGAAGAGGCTGGCACCTTGGGAAAAAGCCCTTTTGGCAACACATTTCTTGCTCTTCCAGTCTCATGAGTGATAGGAAATGAGGATCTGCTCTCCTCCAAGTTTCTTCCTTTCCTTCCTCCCAGCAGAAGCAGCAGCTGCACTGATGAAATAGCAGAGCCCGGAGGCACGGGGAGATAGTCCTAGCAGTGCATTTTTCTAATCCCTTTGGACAGTCAGCATGTGATGTACCAGGGTTCATACCGTTAATTTTCTTTAATTATTCCACAGTACCAGAAGCTCAGACTCTCAACTGGCCTACACTGGCTTACCGCTAATAAAATCAGT
Source organism: Falco naumanni (assembly GCF_017639655.2). Classification (NCBI taxonomy): domain Eukaryota; kingdom Metazoa; phylum Chordata; class Aves; order Falconiformes; family Falconidae; genus Falco; species Falco naumanni. The sequence continues at coordinate 109,557,440 of NC_054056.1, read as the reverse complement.
GTTTTATGCTAAATTAAATTAGCTAATGGCTAGTTAAAAGGAAGAATTTCCTCAAATTTTCATGTCAGTCTTCATTTCTTTATCAGTTTTCCATTACCTGTAATTAATCCCGCTGCTTGCTCCTCTCCCGGTTGTAATATTCAACTACCTTATACACTTTTTATTCAATGGTCTTTTGCTTCTATTTCAAGGATCCTTTAGATGGTTTGCTTTTCTCCATGCCCAACAGTTTCTGGAAGTCAGACCTCCATTTATGATACCACAAACTGGCATCCTGGAATTGCTGCTCTACTTTGAGAAAAGCCATTTTGCAAACTGTCTCTTTTTCAATCTCTTCTCTTAAATCAATCCTTTTTCTTCTACTCCTCTGTGTTGCTCTCCTGAATTTCTTAAAATCTGTTTCTGACATTCGGGAAAATAGACCTTAATACAAGATGCATCTTGTAAAAGCTCGAGCTGCCATCTCAATAGAGCTTCTTCCAAAGTGAGATTAATCCTGGACAGCAGGTAGCAGAATGTGCAAAATAAAGTATTGCCAACGCCACCTTTCGCTGGCAATTGTGGAAAACTTAGCAGGCAGTTCCCTAGAAGTAGCTATCAGTAGGATATTTTTGTCTGCTTCTAATATGGATGACTCCAAGATGGATGGTTTCCTTATCCGTGTGAGTTTCTGACACCTTTTCAGGCCCTCCTGACCTGCTCCTAGAACGACATCATCTAGTGGTGAATTCCAGAGTTGTTCAAGCCTGATGTCGAAACAGATATCCCCGTTCTTGTTTCTGGAGGCTTGTGAGGTCAGCAGGGGACATACTAGTGATGATCAAACCATCTGCTTCTCATCTGCCCTTTGCAGAGGGTAATTCGGTTTACTGCCCACATGTGTTAATAAACAGGTTGTTCTTCATAATTAGTGGGTGTGTCTCCTCACTGGTACTTTGCAATGAGGGTAAAAGGGGGCAACAATTTTTTCCTTTTTTTGATCTTATTAATTATCCCATAGACTTCTGTTATGTATATTCTTTTCCCTTTCTCCTCGAATGAAAGTGCTTTAATTATTGCTGCATCGCCCCTCATACTGACTTTGCCAACAGCCATTTGTTCCTACATGAACCTTCTTGCAATAAGATGTTGGCTCAGTGCAAGTCAGCTTTGAAAGACTGGTGAGGCTAAAACATCACCAGCACTGCCAACAAATGTCTACTAAGGAGAAAAATTTGAGTAGGAAACAAGCTTTTCTACGTCAAAGAGTTATGTGGGAGCTGTCCCCAGGGCATTAATGTCTTCATTAGCAGCTAGGCATACTAACAGTGGAGCATGCCGTCTTCCCAGCATCTGGAGAGCAATAATTTTGCACCACATTGACTGGGTCACAGAAATTTGTTCTTTCTCAAGAGGACAGATTACAAAACTCAAAAGCAGTCAAAGGCAACACTTAAGCAGCTAGCTTGAGGACGGTGTCTCCTGCTGCCTGGCATCACAGCCTTCAGCCTGGAGGAGGGCCTGGAGCAGGAAATCCAGGGATACCAAGTGAGAAGTGAGACTGAGGAGGACTGCGACTGCAAAAAACTCACGGAAGCTGAGTGACCTCTGTAATCTCATCGCTACCCATTCAGGAAAACTAAAATGAACCTCAAAATGAAGCCATGAGTTGTCTGTATGGCAGCAGAGAAGCAGATAATTTTGAGAAATGGACACTTTCGTCACTTTCCATGGCTTCCAGAAGCTTTTAAAATGCAGTGAAGACCTTGCTTTGATCTTTTGCTTTGTCATTGATTCACTTGGTGTTAATCAGATCTGGGCAAATAAGCAGAGAGAAGGGGAAGAAAATTCAAGTTGGGGGGGGGGGGGGAAGAAAAATTATTCAAGGAGAGCAGAAGGCAACACGTCATTCAGAATCAACAGTGATAAAACCCTGAATGAGAGGAAAAAAAAGTCCCTGTACTCTGCCCTGGTGAGACCGCACCTGGAATGTCGTATCCAGTTCTGGGCTCCCCAGTTCAAGAGAGACAGAGAACTGCTGGAGAGGGTCCAGCAGAGGCTACAAAGATGATAAGGGGACTGGAGCAGATATCTCCCTTATGAGGAAAGGCTGAGAGAGCTGGGCCTGTTCAGCCTGGAGAAGGCTGAGAGGGGACCTCATCTATCCATACAAATACCTTAAGGGTGAGTGTCAGGAGGATGGGGCCAGGCTCTTTCCAGTGGTGCCCAGCGACAGGACAAGGGGCAATGGGCATAAACGGCAACACAGGAGGTTCCATCTGAACATAAGGAAGATTTTTTTTCCTTTGAGGTTGATAGAACACTGGCACAGGCCGCCCAGAGAGGCTGCGGAGTATCCTCTGGAGATATTCAAATTCTGCCTGGGTGTGATCCTTTGCAACCTGCTCCAGGAGAACCTGCCTTAGCCATGGGTTGGACTAGATGATCTCCAGAGGTCCCTTCCAACCCTGACCATTCTGTGATTATGTGAAAAGAAGGACTAAGGTTAAACCACCTCCCACAGGTGCCTAATGTAGGCAGGGGGAGGCCTCCTTGGCTGATTCAGGTCCTGGCCCAGTGACTCAGAGCACTGAAAAGTGAGCTGTTAGATAATCCATACAGAGAGCGCCAGCTACCTCCGAGGAGCAATCCCAAGTATTTCAATGAGACACCCATCTTTTTCCTGAAAGCCCTACAGGCAGCACAGATGTCTCTGCAGGGCAGCTCTCATGCAAGGAGTATGCAACCATGGGAGCCAGAGAATAAGAAACCCTGGGTGGAAGGATGTGGAATTAGGCAGCAGCACCTGTGTGGCAGATGTCACACAGGGATTTCTCAGGGAGGCTGGCAGAGAGAAGTCTCCTCTTACACAACACCCATTGCCAAGGGAGGGTTCACTAAGGGAGCTTTCATGGTTTTAGGACCTCCTGTGCCTCAAGGCAGTCGCTGCTCCCACCTTCAGTTAAGGACTGTTTTTATGTAACTTGAGATGTGGGTCAGCCTTTGGCCCACATGCGTGGGTTGTTTTTCTGGGTAGGAGGAAATGCAAAACCTATGGGATCAGGGAGAAACGGGGCAAGAGGGAGGCAGGCTGGGGCCCATGGAGGGAGCTGCTCCCTGAGAGATGGGACTCTTGGCTTCCCAGTGCTGTTCATAACTTCTCCATGCAACAGCCATAAGTAGACCATGAAAACCTCCACGGCAGAAGCAGGCTCTACCACGTGCCTTCACCCCCTTTGCCCACACATTTTCATACCTTCCTTCACATGCCAGGTTCCCTCCCAACCCAAAAATGGAGGCACCCGCCAAGTTCAGGCAGCACAAAACTGAACCTTATTTTAAACCTGGATGCCAAGAGCAGGACTGTTCACAAGCTCAGAAGGACAAGATCTGTGGCAGTAGTTGCCCCAGCTTGGCCTTTGCCTGTGCCAGACAGCATGGTCCCTAAGAAATCCTAAGCCTGTGGGTAGAAAAGTCTGAAGACTACTTTAAATAGTTCAGTTGTTACCACCTTATGATCTGGGTGTGGAGCAGAGTATGGCTATCCAAGACCACAGTACAGTTCTTGGCTCATTCCAGGTGTTCAAATATGTGTGCCACTTGAATATCTCCAATTCTGGCAGGAGGGGAAGAAAGTTGAACGGAGTAGATTGGGCAGAAGACTGGAGCCAGCTCAGCTGGGGGATGGCAGTGCAATAGAAACTGTGGGGACAGTGGAGAATCTGATGGCTAAAGATGGAATATCCTTGGGCAACCTTGCATTTGCACTGGGGAGGAAAAAGATGAAGTGAGGCTGTAGCAAGAAAATAGAGGTTGGAAGTAAAGCCCAGACTAAGACTGGATGAAGAAGCCAACTAGGAAGGTTGGGAGAGAAGACAGTCAGGGATTGCATAGCTGGGGGTAGGATGTGGATGGGAGAATTGGCACACAAGAGGGGATAAGAGCACGTCAGGGTGAGCTGGAGCAATGAGACCACATTTCGTTTACAAACCTGTTAAAAAGATCCAGCTGTTTCTGAGCGTTGTTGTTCCTCTGCTTTTGGCAAATGCCCAGCAGTGAGCAAAGCATAGAGCTGCTCTCCCTATGCGATGAGTCTACAGAGAGAAAACCAGCTGGGTGAGCTGCACCCAACTAATTACCCTGGGAGATCTTCCTTGGGGTAATCCTAGTGGAGAACTTCTTCAGCTCAGGAGAAAGCATTTCAGCCTCCTGTGACTCACTACGGAAGGGCATGAGTGAGCAAATCTCCCATTCCTAAGATTATCCACAAGGAAGATCAGTGCAGGGGAACGAGCTCCTTCAATTTTAACCATGAGAGGAAACTTGACTAGCAAACATAAAAGGTTTATTTTCAAAGTTAATATTTGGTCAAAGATGAAGCTGAAATATCCAGATGCCAGCAGACACACGGTAGAAGCCATCTGTCTTTTCTGATGATTTTTCTTTAAGCACCATGCAAGATACTTTTTTCCTCTTTCAAAATAATCCGTAATGCTTATAAAGCAATTTCCGCTGGAAGATCTTAAATCAGTTTAAAGTAAACTTAATGCTCAAGATCCCTTCACATTGGGTCCCGCCTTGTCCCCTCTGTTTGCCTGCTGGAGAGCTCAACAGCCTTTTCCTTTCAGCCAGCTGACCCAGAAGAGAAATTGAAAGCAAGTTAAAGAGAATACAGTTTACTCTGAAATGGAGTCACAAAAATGACACTTCTGCCATTGCAGGGGAAAAAAAAAAAAAAAAAATCTGGGAGAGACTTCCTGAAGTGAATGCAAAGCAATGGCAATATATTTCAGTGTTATTTCAATTCAACTTGCAGACCAACGCCTCCGCTTTTGTTGCTGCTAACATGGATGCATCCAGCCGCTACACCCGATGTACCATACCACACAGTCATACAATAGAATAAAATAGCACTTTATTGTGCCCGGTTTCTGTTTAACAACTGTAATATTAAAGGCTTCCTCAGAGCAAAATGATACAGAACAGAAAATGGTATAAAGAGAAAAATGACACAAAAGAATGGCAGGGATAAAATGAAGGGGGAAAAAATGCAAGGAGTTAAAAAGGCCAGTAGTAGGAGAGATGGTGACTATACGGTGCCCTTCTGCAAGTGCAGGGCTCCGTATCATGCTTTTCTCTTCCAAACACCATTTTGAGGTAGAGCTGTGCTCTTGCGCATTGTTATCAGAGTAAAGAAAAAGCAAAAATATTTGCTGATGAGATGTGACCTTCCAGGTAGGAGAAGCAGGGCAGCATTCACACTGTACAGATGAGAATTTGATCCCTTGCAATACAAGCCCAAGCAGCTACATTTCCCCCCAGCCCCTTTAAAAACCCAGCCGGAGGATGCAGGTGAGACTGGCCAAGATGCCCAGAGCTATAATAGTGTAGCTGGTTTTCACACTGCTGGCACCACTGATGTTGCACAAGGAAGTCTCGCAGCAGCTGGTAGCAACACCAGCTATGCCAATATTCACGTCAATTGTTGGGCAAAATGCAGAACATTTCTTGGTAATACGCTGGTTACGGTTATCGCCTGAAGTGGGACAGAGAAAAGAGAAAAGTCAGATTTTTTATCTTGTAGAGTTTTTACATACTTCAATGATAGGCTGGCTGTGCAACATCCAGTGGGAATATGTTGTTCTGTACTTAATGCTGTTGGTTTTCCCTTGGGCTTCCTCACACTATGTCAATATTTGCATATATGTGACCTATGGAGACCATCTCCAGGCCTTACTACACCTCTGTTGTTTTCAGGGCCAGATGAGTGCAACCTAGGGCAAGAGTCTGGAGATCTAATGCATTTGTACAGTGCAAGATTGCAAGACATAATCGTCACCATGCCTTGGGATTGCTCCTTCCACACTACCTGGCCCTTTCCAATTCCACCACCTCATGAACATATATTTAATCTTGGAGATGAGGCAAGCGATTTGTGCAGAGGAATCTCCTCTCTTCCGATGTCTCCCTTTCCTGAGTGCATTTAATCAGCAGTGCGGTAATGTTACAATATATTGCAACAGAGATGGGCTATGCTGAGCTCCCAGCTGCTGCAAGGTTTGCCCTCTGTGTGCTACAATCCTCATCAATTCTTTCCCTACACATCCCGGTAGGAGGAGGCTCTACAGTCAGCCTAACCTGAACTCCATCTTGTCATCAGAGCCTTAGAAAAGCTTCACACTCACCAAGTCCTGTGGTAGAATACGTTGTGAGACAGTACTTCTCATGCTCAGAGCATGTGGTTGTACTGAGACAATGCATATTGGAGGATGCATCTTTGCATGTGAAACACATCAAGGAGAAAGCTGCAAAAGAAGCACACAACACACATCGATCACCTCTAGAAATATCTGTAGAAGCACAAAACTGGTGGTGCTGGTCCAGATGGAAGATCTGTCAAGCCCAGCAGTCAGAAGCAAAAAAACTCCTGAGTGTGTGAAACTTGGCCCCAGCGACTCTCCTGGACCCAAATTACTTTAAGCTCAGATTCCTGACACTGGTGTGGTTTGTTCATTTAGTAAGCCTCAAGGGACCTCCCTTTTGGATGTTGATACTTGAGTGTCCCTTGAATCCATTTAAACATCTCACATTCCCAGTGTGCTTTTGCCAAGAGCACCCCGGTCTACTACCACTTGCAGCTTGAAGCTCTTGTGGTTTCTTTCCAACCTGGCTCCTCCAAGTCTTGGTTGCTGGCCACTAGTTCTTGTATGGAAAGAGACCTATGGATTGGATGGAGCTTTGAGCAAACTGTTCTAGTGGAAGGTGGCCTTGCACATAACAGGGGGTTGGAACTAGGTGATCTTTAAGGTCCCTTCCAACTCAAACCGTTCTATGACTCTACGATTCCTGTCCACACTCTTTCACATCCTCAAGTCACCTGAAGTGTCCTGGCTTACACACCCTTTCAAGGAGCACACAAACCAACAGTGAACTATTTAACAAATCTTTTTGAATACAGAAAGGGAGATACACACCTGTTGAGTAACCCCCCTGGCTGTACTAGGCATGAATATTTTGCTGCATGCCCCTCCAACATATCTCAAATGAGGGACAAGTGACCTAGATCTGTTTCTTAGTGTTTGCTGGAAAGATGGATGCATTTGGCTGGTTCACTTTTAGAGCTCTCTTGTGTCAGGAGGCAATCTTGGACCTGTAGAAGGCAGGGCTTAGCAAACCGCCCTCTTGGCTGCAGCAGATTCCTTTTTACAGCCATTCACGGGTGATGACTGAGTCACACTACAAAATGTGTACATCTGTAACATTGCATCTGCAAAGCGCTGTGCTAATACAAACGAATGAGAACAGCTTGCACTTCAGTAAGCCAAAGCAGTCATTCATAGCAAAGAGATCCTTGGGGAAGGTTTCATTGCATGATAAGGGGAATTTCCTACTCATCTGTTTATCTCGAGCAAACACTCCAGCAGTAATGTCACCCACCAGGAATTAGACTCGCTCTCCTCATTTCCAGGATGTCCGTATATATGGCTGGTTAATACCCATCTTATTCTTGTCCTTTAGCTTTGCCTTCCTTGTTCTTTGTCTCCCTCTCCCTTCTTCTCTTTTGTTGAAGCTTCTTTTCTGTTTTTAGTGCCTTTGCCAGCAATGTCCCAACCTCATTGCTGCCCTTGTTTGGCCTTAGACAAGCTCATCTAACTCAAACAGGATCTCTGCTCCTTAACATCCTACTAGCCCAGACCTGGCCGCAGCTCAGACTGTGACCCCAGGTGACCAGGATCACTGTATTTCATAGGAAGCCACAAAAATGCTTTTTAGGGTACTATTCATCCTTTTGTGTCTCTGTGGAAACTGTCTTCTCTTCCTGGTCCAGCTAACAGCCCCTTCTCCCTTTCCATGGCCACCCAGCACTGACCTTCACTTTCCTCTTGTAGTCTGTAGCCCTTAGAGTTCCTACTGTCCCTTTTCCCTCTCCCTGGAGAGCAGCTGGCAGAGCACACAGAGGCCAGGCAACTGGGCTTCCAGTGACTCACATCCCATCTCCCTGTGTTCCCATGCTCAACGCCCTTATGATTGATTGTCAAAGCCTCAGACCTGGTACCTGGCTCGTCCTGACATGCTACCCAGACTATTGAAATTTGCTTCCTACCTTGCTCATTTTCATCTCCAGAACCTTTCAGCTGTCCTGCCTTTCTCTTGCATTCATTATTGTCCTGACACTGCAGGCTAATTTTTTTTTTCTTTTTCTTTTCCCAAGGCTGGGACCCTCCTTCAGAGCATCTCCACACAAAGTGGTATGGTTTCATTCCCTTTTCTTGTGCAAACCCTGTATAGGTACATTTCTGCTCCACCCCGCTGGGAACCACCCTTTCCTCCCAGAATAACCGTACGCTAGAGCAGAGTCCCCAGACTGGGTTTTCCAGACATGTAGCTCATTTTATCCCTTAATTAATGCAGCTTCTTTAATCAAGCCCATTCCAAAGAAAAACTTCCTGAACCTATGCAGGAAACAGTCGAGCTTGTTGCATGTGCAAGTGTTGTTTCATCACAACCTCCCAAAGCTGCTAATTTCGGATTCCAGTTGCCTTGGGACCCTTCCAGCTGGGGGGTGGGGGAAAGCACCCTGCAAGGTTGATTTTGCCAACCTCTCTCTGTTCTCGAGAGGTTTCTCTCTCACCATTTACTATGTAGGACCCTGGAGGCACAGGGGCTCCTAACCTGGGAGCTAAGACCCTGAAGTCAGGTAGAACAATTTTCCTCATGCTACTGAAAAACACTTCTGGTTTTATTGTGCCTGTTGAAATATCTGTTGCAATGAGGGCTAAGTGGGGAAGGGAACAGTATTTCTTTTCAAGTGTGCCCCACTCAGGATGCAAACTGGGGGTTAAACCAGGCTGCCTTTGGAGGTCTCCTGACTGCAGCCAGCAAGACTCTTCCCTGATTGAAAAAGAACATTCCTCAAGGAAGATTTTCATGTGAATAATTCCAGCCACCCAGATAAACAACTTACATGGGTAAAGCATTAGCAAGTGCAAGTACTGGCAGATGTAGGATTTACACCATTAAAATCAGTCAGGTCCAGGATTAACTGGAACAGCAACCAGCCTTCTGGCTAGATTGCACAGCGAAGCAGCACTGTGTATGTGTTAATTTTCACTGACTCCTTTGATAAGTTCGCTGTCTCATTACCTGATCTTTTTAAAAAATGTGATTACAGTTGATAAGCTGCAGGAAAGAATCATTTTATGTATTGCCCTCAACTTTCTCAAACCCATTGAGCACAATGGTTTAGCACATGCCAAGGTTAAAGCCTGTGAAGTCCCATAGCAAGAATATTTACAGCTTCAAATTAAGCATGAGCCTAAATGCTCTGCTAGATCAGGACCAGAATGGCTAGTAATTTGCAGGTAAAACCCTACAGTAGAACCTGAGAAAATTTCAGTTTGCAATAATGCAAAAGCCCCCTGAGCTGTTCCTTGCCTGACCCACAGCCCACCCCTGTGCAAACAGGACCTCTCCCAGTGGCACAGGCAACGGTCTTTGGTAGAGCCCAATCAGGCTAAGTAAAAGCACAGGTTCCCAGTGCACCCTTCCCAAAAAATACAGTTATCAGAATGAGAATAGGACCCTACAACTCCAGCCGAGACCTGGGATCAACATCAGCAAAGTTGCACCTCAAAGCAACAAGCTGCCAGAAGGAGCCAGAGCATCTTCTTGTGGTGTGACATCTCTGACAATTTAGGCAGTGGTGATTTGTAATTGCAAGCAATAAACAAGCAAGTGAATAAAAAATAATCAGGCTATAGTTAGTTATATGTCAGATCTGCAGCTTTATTGCACATACTGCCCTCTCCCTGTCCAGCTCTGTATATCCCTCAGCTAACTCCCTTCTCATGGAGCTGCACCAAGGGCTCCCAGCTGCCTACACTGAGCCGCTCGAGAGCTGGGCTGGGACTGCATGAGTCAAGCGAGTTGGGTATCTTATCCCCTACCTCAGCTCCTCAGCTTCCTTCCAACTTCTGTTGGGGATACGTCCCTTGCCTTCTTATCCTGAGGACTGTGATGTTGTCTAGACCCTAATGACCCTTCAGCTTTACCATTCATGCTGCAAAATGCCCTTGTCATCCTGCAATATCAAAGACATGCCCCAGCTCTGGGGGTCTTCCTAGTGCAAAGCAATCCTTGGAGACTCACCACTCTCCGTGCACAGGGCTATGACGAGCACGACAAGAAGAGAAGTCTTCATCCTTTATAGGTCTTGCAGCCTCCAAAACAAGGAGAACTCACCCAGGGCAGGTTTTATAGCTCCACGGTGTTTGCTTTGATGCTAGGATAATAACTATAGGGTTGCTGTGTCAGACGGGGTAATTGAGAGTAACGTGTCAGTGCTTGTGTGTGGAAGTATGCTACTCTGGAAACAGGCATACATTCCTCCCCACTTTTCTTTTCCTAGTTGTTTCACAATGCAGCTTGTTCATCTGGTATGAAGAATGCAACAGTTTCTAATTCTGGATAAGTGGAGGAAAAGGAAAAGACAAAACCAAAACAGTGTCCATGTGAGAAGAGGAATGTTTTCTTTCCAGGCCAGCCTAGGTCTCAGAACAGACTGCATCCTTAAAGATCGTGTACTCCCACACTGTTTTAGTGCATATGTAAATTGGTTGAATTTAAAATTGAAATCAGGATTGAAACTTCTACAAAATGTCTCCCAGGATTGTCAATACAGCTAGATCAGAAGAGCAGTATCCTTCCACTGCATTTCATAGGGGACCAGACATCATTTTCTGTGGGCCTTTTTAAGACAGAAGTTCAAAATCATAAATGTTTCTGTTAAAAAAAATGGATGCTTTATATGAGGGAAAATGTTGTCTTATTAGAAAATAAATTCCACTGAGCAATGAGAATGACCACTTAAATTAAAAAATAGAAATAACACCCCCTCCCATCACATTGAACAAGCTGTGATTTTTATTCACAGATTACAAAAAATAAATGTCAGGGAGGAAATAACCAAACCAGTTAAAGCATGGAGAATGCGGGATTGCCTGATAAAAGACTCATTAAGCCTTCAGAAAAAAAATAAAATCATAGCCAGCCAAAATTCTGTGAAATGCCAAATAGGAGTACTCCACTGGATTTCCATACGGTGCTCTTTATTCCTCCTTTTTGATCATGTTTCATCCTACCTCCCTGCATAAAAATCGAAATCTTTCCCATCTTCTGATCGCTGTTGCCTTTTCCTCCCACAGTTTTCTTTCTGCAGTCTGGTCATGGGGGTGGAGGCACAGTCCCAGAAATAGTCCAGCTGGATCCCTTTCACATGACACTCAGAGCTGCAGGAGCAACCTGCATGCCCCAAGCCTCTGCCAGTGACTCTGCCCCTTGCTGCTCTCCATCTGTTTTATTTCCTTTTTTTCTTAATCTCAAAGTTGCTTAGATTTCCATCTCCCATTAAAAATTTGGGCTTCAGATATGACCCACCTACAGTCATCAATCTCATTGAAAAGGCACGCCTCGCTCTTGAGGTGATGTAAGTCTTTCCAACACCTCTAAATTGGACATATAAATATTGTTAGTATGGAGACCTGTGTGACTAAGGTGAGGAAATTTCTGCTTTCTCAATAGGTAGGTCATGAAACTCAGTTGGAACAGAGGTGGCAATTAACCAAGAGAGCTCAAAGGAGGGGAGCTGCTTGGCTTCACAAGGCACCAGGCAGGAGCAAAACAGAAGCTGGCACCCTCCATACCAGGTAGTGCAACCCTCTACTGTCAAATACTTTCTTCTCCCCACTCCAGAAGAGGTTTCATGAATCTTTATTGGAAAATCAACTTTTATTTCTGACTGTTTTGGGTAACAGCAGCAAAGGGGGCTCTAGTCACAAGGTGATGCCATTCTGCAGCCGGTACGTTGTGCTGCAGAGGCAGCCCACACTCAGATTTATTTCAGCCAACAGCATCCATTAACAGGTACAGAAATAGCAGCTCATCCAAGCACTCCCCCCCCCCATCCCCGCCTCAGTAGTCTCATCCAAGCAAAAACTAAAATATCTCTTGTCTCCTAGAAGCTGCTGAGATTTTGAAACAGCAAGGCTGTATTTTGTAAAGGAATTATTGCAGGATTTCTGACAGTGAGATTTTCCATTAGATGGTCCTGCACTCTTCCAACTGGTCCCATATGTCCCTCTGATACTAGTGTTATCTTTGTCCGTCACCAGTGCCAGATGAGAGAAATTGAAAAAGACTTAGAAGGGTAGAAAGGACAGGGATGATTAGGACACCAGAGGGACCAAAGCAAAGAAGATAACATTGCAGTTTACAAGTATTTGGAAGTTAGGAACTTCAAGAAGAATTTGGAAAGAGTAACAGGGTATTTAGCTGGAATTGGAGGGTGGAGTGGAAAGACATACTTCCCTTCACACAGTTGCTGAGTGGAGAAGGAAGGAGAGTGTTTTCATTCATCTTGTTCTAAACCTGGTTGAAATTGTCACGTGAGAAGGACAAATGACTTCTTTATTTTAGTGAAAACATGTAGTTTTCATGAAACAAAAGATGAAATTTAAAAGTAACTGTGTAATTCAGATTTTTTTACTAAATGTGGATTTTCAAGTTGGCCAAAAGCTTTGAGAATCATTTCAGAAATTATTGTGAATAACATATAGAAGAAGTGGTTAAAAACCAGTGCAAAAATCCAAGTTTCTGTTGGTCCCTCAGCACAGAAATGCTACAACGCTACCATTCTTCAGTTAGCCCATCTCATATTTAAATAAATGCCAGAACACTCTCCTTGCCCAGAAATTAAATCTTTATAGGATGACTGAACCTAATCACATCTTCACAGCCTTCAGCCAGCACTGCGGTTTCTCCCCGTTGCACAGAAACACACGTGTTCCTCAGCCTTGTCTGGAGTGCTGGTTGAGCAGGACTCCCGTCAAATGCAGCTGGGCTGCAAATATGAGGTCTTTTTTTTCAGGTGCCCCTTTACACAGGCCCTCCCAAAACATAGCACTGCACTTGTAAGCTGCTCGTCCAGTTCCAAGAGTGGATGTATTTTGCCCGTTTCAGCTACAGTTCCACTCCTCCAAGAGCTGCAGGGCATCTCCACCCTCAAGAACTGCAGGAGATCTCCTCCCCAAGAGCTGTGGGGCATCTCCACCCCATCTCCTCCATCTCCAAGCCCAGAAATGCAGCAGTGACAGAGGAAAGAGAAGGAGCAGAGACCTCCCCAACAGATCAGACACGGGTCACCTCTGCCAGGCTCTTTCTGCTCGTTTCCCCTGTCCCTGCTGGGAAGTCATGAGCAATCACTCAGACAAGCAGCATCTTTTCTAGGCAGGCACAGAGGTCCCTTTTCCATTAGGACAGATTCCAGCATCATCATCCTCATCTTGGAGATCTATAGCATCTTAGGGTGGGGCCTTTACCTATTCTAAAAGCTGAAACCACCCACCCTGCAGAGATCACATGAGAACTTTGCAGCACTACCAGAAGCACAACCAGTACCTGCCAACCCCCCAGCCTTGGGTGTCAGCCGTTACAAAAACAATTCTTGCTGTTGCTTGCAATGGGAACCACATGAACATCTTGGACCTTTCCAGACTGACACCTTGATTCGTTAGCACTGAGTGATCAGGCAGAACATCTGGCTTTATGGAGTGTCTGCCTTGAGCTGCTGGATGCATCTGAGTCAATTGAGAAAAGTAGCCAGGAGAAGACTCCCAGGCACTAAAAAGAGGAATTCAATGTGAAGTAGAGATTCAGACAACAGCCTTTTCTGGCAGAGCTGTTTTCTCAGGCTGATCTTAGTGTGGATATAGCAAATACACTCTAGAATAACATAAATCTTTATTTTGCCTGACAATTGTCACACACATGTTATCAAAAGAGCTTTCCCAGGGAAAATCAGTACAAAACAACAAATGATACAGGGGAAAAAATAGGAGCTATACTGCTGTGCCATTTTGTGGATGGGATCTAAAGCAATATCTTGGAAAAAACAGGGTACCATAGACCCTGTTGGAGACACTTGACAGAGGATGTTGGTTTCTCAGTTAGGGAATACCTTGTTGGGTCGTCACATCTTCTTCCACACCTCATCACAATCCTGCCCTGATGACACATACCAGGCTGGCCACAACTCCCAGGAACATTACAGCATAGCTGATTTTTATGCTGTTGGCACCACTGAAATTGCACAGGGAGGTACTACAGCATTTGGTAGAATAAGCTGCCATACCGAAGTTCACATTCGTCTCAGGGCAGTCTACAGAACATTTCTTGGTGATGCGGTGTCCGATGTCCTTGCCTGGATGGAGAATAGATAAGAAAGGAGAACTGTGATTTAAGATTCTTTTGCAAGAGCTGACCAGAGAACAATAGGAGGAGGTGTATTGCACTATGCCTAATTTGCAGTGCAGCAATAACAGCTATCAGCAGATTTGATGACGGCTGGGTGAGTATCCACACAACCTGGATCAAATGCATGACACTAGAAAGTCCTGGAAGCACACCATGCTTCCTATGGGACAGCAAAAAATCACTGCCAATGCATTTTTGGTTTCTAAACCCCATTTTTTACACACAAACCCTTTCCATCCTCTATCACGAAGCATGTGTGTGAGCTCTCAGATGAAGCAACAGAGTCTGCTCATGAAAATCTGTGTGCTCCAGCCAGCCCTGCCACAAGGTGGTGAGGAGTGTACCCCAGGTGGTGGATCACAGAGCACTGCTGAGGGATTCACACCTGCTGCGATTCTTAAACCTCAGTGATTTTCCAACAAGACCAACTAGTGCCCTAAAAAATCTATTGCCCATCAGTGTCTTTGGAGGGAAAAAAGGAGGAGAAAAAGAAAAAACAAAAAAAACAAAGCAAAAAAAAAAAAAAAAAAAACAACCTTGACACATTGCTGGTACTCACCAAACCCAGCAGAGCTGTATGTGGTTACACAGTATTTCTCATTGTCTTCACACTTATAGGTTTTAAGGCAGTTCCAGTTGGAGTGCTCGTTGTCACATGTGTAGCAAAACAGTGAGGAAGCTGGAAAAAGCGCACATGACACCTGTTAGTGGTTTCCAGCAATGTCCTCCTGGGAAGAAAGTGTCAAAAGCCATGTCCCTTCTTGGAAAATACAAGGTGAAAAATATGTTACGAACAAGTTTTCACAGCAAGTGAAATAAGAGGTTGGGTTTGATTAATGAAGCTGAAAAAGGAAACAACCAGAACAAAACAATTTCCTTTCTTTACTTGAGATTTTCAGTGATTAAATTTGAAAACACGTTCTTCAGCCTGAGCAGCACTCTCAGGTGACCTTTCTTTCTCACCCAGGTCCACATTGGCCTGGTTGACAGCCAGCCTTGAAAAGCAGAACTCACAACCTGCCCAGCTGGGTCTAGTATAGTTCTGGCAAGGAAAGGATGAACTGGCACTGTTCTCAGGTGAGAGCTTAGTTTTTTAGTATTTTCAGACTGCATCTGCAAAACACCATACAGACATTAATTAATTAGAGCCTACGACACCCCTGTGAGCTAAATTACTGAGCATGGAGCCACATTAAAGGGAGTTCCCTGGGAGAGGTTGCTCTGGACAATAGAGAGATTATTTCTACCAGCGCCTGGAACAACATGTTCTCAGTGATATTATTAGCAGGGCTGAGCCAGCTCTATCACAAAGCCAGAAGGAGATGGGAAATGCATTTCTGAGCAAAACTGAAAGAAATTGAGTCAAACTTCCAGGCTGGCCAGCAGGCCATGCTAGAAACATATGCATGTGCCATCTCATTCCCTGGAGGTGGATTCACAATTGATGGAAGCTGTTTCTCTCCTGTGCAGAGTCCCATGAAGTGCTCCTCATGTCTGAGCAGGGGTGACAGAGGCAGCTGAGCTGCTCTCAGGAAAGCCTGCTCCGTTGTCACCAGTGGTGGACAGCTCTTGGCTGTAGGTGACCAAATTGCACACCAGGGTCCTCCATTGTTAAGCCGTAATTTTGCTTGCTCAGCTCCTCTTGGCCTTCTTAACCTAGGAAGGCTCTCATTTCTGCACAGAATAGCCCCTTTCAATTGAATTTGTACCCATTTTCCACAATGAAACTCCTCTCAGGGAGTCTCCAAAGCCCAGCTTCTGCTGATTTACGTTCATCTCTGAAGCTGAACCTGCCTGTGACGCTTGGTTAGACAATTCCAGAAGCAGTCTTAAAAGAGAATTAAAAGCCATTTTATGCCCTAACTGCCTCAGGTAGGTGAATAAAAGGCCTCCTCTCTGTGATGTGGGGAGCTCAGGTGCCTTGGGTACAGCTCTGCGTGCCTCAGCATATGACTGACCATCTTGCTCTGAAACCTACGCAGTTGCTCTTTTCCTAGTGTCAGGTGTTGCAAGCGCAGGTGTTCTCCAAAACAGCAGATAAAAACATTCTTGTGGCATCCTGGTTTTAATTTCTCTTTAACTGACTACTCAACACCTGCTGTTTCTCCACCACTTGCATAAGTCAAGCCTCTCACCTCTCCAGTGGAGGTTCACCAACCAGAGCTGTGGGCTACCATTCTTCTGCAGACCATGGCAAAGCAATCCCAGCCACGCTGCCTAGCAAGTGTTACGGCACTTTACAGACCCTGTAGCTCTCTCTGATCTGCTTTTCTTCCACATCTCACAAAGCTGTTCTACAGACCCTGTAGCTCTCTCTGATCTGCTTTTCTTCCACATCTCACAAAGCTGTTCAAACCACTTCCTGATGCAGTAGGAGCCCAGACCCCAGCATGTGTGCAAAAGCAACTGAAGTGAACTCATGTTCACCGACTGATGCAAGGAAAATCTCTCCCAGTCGGGAAACAATAACAGCTTAAACCATTGTAACTGTTATAAAGCCTTCCCTGCCTCTGGCCTCCACCCTCCATTAGCTCTAGTTTTGCAAATGCAGCCAGAAATAGCCTTAACGGTGCAAAAAGGCTTGCAGGACTCCTTGGGATTTCAAATCCATGCACAGCGCCAATGTTTCTCAACTGCACATTCCTATGTAGTCACATCTGCACCTCCTTTTGCAAGACAAGCACAGAGCATTGTGGACCCCCATTACAAACACATTCACTCCCGGACACTTAAAAAAGCTCTTCAAACCTACGAGCAAAGGGCTCTTAGGCTTTCAAATACCTGCCAGCAATCTAGTTTCTTGACTGTAATTTCATTGTGTGATATAAAGTGAAACACTGGCAGAAGATGTCATGTCAATACCAGCTGTATTTACCCTTATCAACAACTCCTCAAGTTTCATTCAGGAGCAAAAATAAAACCAAAGGCAAAGCAGTGAGTCCAGCCAAATTCATATCAGCATTTTTCAGTCCACATGTCTACCTTCAGATGTGAGTGGTCAGAGCTTGCTACTTGGAGGTGTGAGAAACCAGGGCAGTTAGCTCATCTTCTTTGGGTTATGGGTACCTCAACAGAATGCACTCAGAAGCTAAAGCTCAACCACACTAAATATTGCTCGATGCAGCTGATGCCAAAGAAAACCTGCACTACCAAGACCTCACCAATTGCAATAAAAGCTGTCAAACATTCGTGTCCCTGCGTTATCTCTGATTTCTCTTCTGGTATTTTCATCCTCTCCATCTGGCTCTCCCAGCCTTTGCAAAGCCTTACCTCGCTCGGCACATAGGGCTGTCACCAGCAGGGCAATCAGAAAAGTCTTCATGGTTGTTGTGCCCTCAGCACCTGAACAATGTGGAATGGTGCACCACGGTAAGGTTTTATACTGGGACTGCGTTTACTTTGACTTCCTTTGATTACAGTAATTTGAGGTTTTGGGAGTGACAGCACATAAGATGTGCTCAGTGATGGGTGTGTTTGTGTGTAGGAACCTATTATGAGGCTCCAGGTAGCAATTTTTTTTGCATCTTATTCAGATCCAATCTTTTTTTCCAAGGCCTACTCCTGCTGACCATGTCCACATTGCTAATTTGGGGAACAATTTATGTAATTCAAACATGGGAGTCCCTCCTTATCCTGTTGGGCTGAACTGCAAAACTTGGAGCAAAGCAGAGGCAGCTGCACCAGTCTGGGACAGCTTATCACTTGCAAGATAGTAGGTGTCATCTGACATTCACCATATTTTCTCTCTGCTCTCTATATATGAGCACTTCATATCTGTGGGAAGTGGGAGAGCAGGCAATAAAGAAAATTTTTTTGCTGGATTGCCTGCAATCATTCAGAATTATTTCACTTTTACTAAGGAACGTGCTTTAAGCAGAAATCCAGCTTGCATCATTCCTGCAACAACACTATTTGTGCCTTGAGGACTGTCACTCAGAGGCTCCCATGGTCCAGGCAGGGACAGGATCTGATGCTTTTGTTTTGCTCTGCTTCTCTGTCCTCCAGAAGCATCCAGGGTTTCCAAGTGACAATGTTTGTTGCTACCTGTAGACCAACTCTGAACTCTGTCAGGTTTTTCCAGTCCCTCATGACCTTTCCAGTCCTTCTGGACTCCCTCCTTCTGCTCCCACAACTACTTCATCACCTCTTGCCAAATGATTCAGGATGCAGCAGAAGCACAAAGTGCATGGAAATGGCTGCAGGAGTTAAGCTCCAAATGGGAGCAAAAATAACTGAAAAATAAAACAAGTCCTGGTCGAAAGACATCTCAGCAGACCAGGACCTACCATCTTTAGAGAGAGAAATGACCAAGGGGAGCTCAGAGTCAAGGTTTGTAAGGTCACAAATGGCATGCAAACAGAATAAAGAACATCCAGTTGCTCTTTGTCTTCCCCAAATTACTCTCCAAGGATTTGGTTCATAGGGTCTTCTGATCACCTGTCTGCAAGATCCTGGGCAGATGGCCCCATGCTCAACCCCTGCGATGAGGCTTTTGCTTCCAGTCATTCTTCCCTCACCCAGCGCCTCCTTTTCTACAGCAGCTTCAGCCCCCAATGATTTCTATCTCTGCCTGTGCCCAGAGCAGGGTGGAAGAGATGAGTATCCAGTTTTCAGTCTTCCACTCTGTTCTTTGGATTTTCCCTGACCTTGAGCATGAATCTTTAATTACCTCCTTTTTTTAGCAAGGATGTGAAAGACCCACGTGACAGCTAATGTAGCAACTGTACTTCGGAAATAATCTGTGAAAAAGTCATACTCTCCAAACAAGACTTCATATAAATACATGCATGAACGAGATCAAGCAGGAAACTTGATCAACTGGGCATGGGAGGAAATAGTAGGTATTATTCTACATGTTTGTTTTATGTATAATAGCCAGGCTTCTCTCAGCCAGCTGGAGAAATGGAAAACAAAACTTTCTTCCCTCCATCCACATTGAAAATTCAGAAACAAAACTGAATTATGGCACTGAATTCAGCTTATCTTGGAGCCAACCGAGCAGAAAAATGCAGCTCCTCAGCAGAAGGAAGGGAGCAACGCGTGAACACAGCCCAAAACAAGAAAGAAGAAAGGCTTTGAAATTAAAACAAATAAATGAACAGTAAATAAATGAGACTGTTAAAGGAAAGTGCAGCTGAATAGAAAATCTGCAAGTGAGAAATGGGCTGTAGGAAGTGGAAATGTGAGAAAGCATTTAAATAGATTAGAGAGAGGGAAGGTTAATAATAATAAACAAGATTAATATTTCACCCAGAACTGGGAAGAGAGAACAAGGGAGCTGAAAAATAGTGGTGTAAAGCAAAATAAATCAAAGCAAACACAAAAAGCTCAGGGGAAAATAATTAAAGACAGAAAAAGTGAGGGTAAGAAGTAAGATGGGATGGGAGGGAAGTTTCAATGCTTCACTATTTCTTCTATGGTGGCATTACTTAGCACTGTGCAAAACGTACATGTTGCTATATGTAGACACTGTTCAGGTATTAACCACAGCCCTTTAGGGTCTGAAGAACATTTTCTGAAGTTCTCCAAATCCCAGTTTAACCAGTCACTAGTGTCAAACTGTGGGGTGTCCTATGAGACCTGGATGGGGAAAACCCCTGGGGCATCACCTGACCCCTTTCCTTGTGCCCCCGAAGGAGAAGACTGCAAAAGCTTTGGGACCCAGACTGCGGTCTGGCCATGTCCCAAACCCCACTATTCTTGTGTACTGTTGGTATTGCAATCATGCCCAGGGCCACTGCGAGGGCTCTGGGCTCCAACCAGCACCACGGCTGTGGGGTGGGGGATGGGTATCCTTTGAAGTAGAGAGCAGCCCTGTTTTTTTTCAAGCAAGAGGCGAAAAGATCTGGAAGAAAAAACAGAGCAAAGACAACTAGGGTAGTGGGAAGTGCAGATGGTGTCAGGAGAACACCATGTGGAGGTGTTAAAACTACTTTCCCAGAGACGTAAAAAAAAGAGGAGGGCATCAAAGAGAGGAGGGCAGCAGGATGAATCTTGCTGCTGAAACTGGGCTAGGTGGGTGTTAACCCGATGTCATGAAGGGTATTAAACAGTTAACAGAGCCTGGGAGCGCTAAGGAAGAAACTTTAACCCACTTCAGTCTTGGCAGCCAACAACTTGTGTTTGTGCCAGACCTTGGGAGAGCATTGTACAAGGCCTGTCCCTTTTGTGCAACTGGAGCCAGACCAAGTGTGTTTTCAGCCAGTGATGGAGCAGTGAGGTGGAGCAAACTGCCCGCTCTAGGGACACTTTAATGTCATCTCTCCCCACTTTCCCCTTTTTTTGTTCTGGAAGGTGGCTCCAGTTGCAGCTCCGCTCTATGGTGTAGGGAGGAAACCGTTTCAGATCAGGGTTTTAAGCTGCAGCTTCAACAGGGAAAGGAGATGCCACGGGACAAGGTGAGAAGGCAGCCATGAGTAGTGCTCCCAGTGTCCCTGAGTCACACAGGTGGTGCATGCAGGGCAAGCAGTCCAGCCCAGCCCAGCCCCGGACAGCATCAGGCTGATCTGGTCGTGTCCTCTCCTTCCCTGGCAGGTCAGGGAAGGTTGGGTTTCTTCATCTGGCTGTGCAAGGGCAACAGGGTTAGGTGAGAGACCAGAAGGTGGGAGATCATGGAATCCAGAAACCCGAGGGGAAAAGGAAGAACCGTGTGTCATACTTTGCCCTTTCCACTTAAGGCCTGATTGTTGCAGGCAGCCTGCTCTATTCTTCCCTTTCCTGAAGCACACCTGGATCTGTAGGTGACTTGGTAAGCCCCAAACAACAGGACAGAGCTCTCCAGGTCAGCCCCATGGCAGATGACAGAGGCTACCAGACCTCCAGCTAGGAAGGACAGGGGTAGCCCAGACCCACCATGTCTGGCTGAAATACAAGGTGATCCAGGTAGACTTCCATCTCAGTGTGACAGCTGTGATGGTCACCAGGAGCCTTGGTGTCAGTCACAATGGGTGGCAAACCTGAGTCCTTTGGGGTCACAGCTCCCAGCCAACAGGGAACCAAAGCCATTTTGTCACATTCCCTTAACCTCCAAGGTCCTAAGAGATAACTCAATCCCACCAGCTTGGAGGCTCATGGGGAGATACCAAACAGCATTATCGTACATGGAGTCATCCACTGTGATTCACGTGTCTTCCAGTGCCCTGCCTGAAGGGCCAGGTCTGGACTAGATCACCAAACAGGGCATAAGCCCAGCCCCAATGCCATCCATGCCATCAGACCATCAACATGGCTTGGGCACACCCCAACTGGCATTGTCTCAGACAGAGCCCTGACATGGGGATGCTCCTTGCAAGCAACTTGGGTGTAACCACCCTGTTTACAGAGGAAAGAGGTTAGAGTTATGGATGTGAATCATCCTTCTTGGAGCCAGGGCCATGGTGTTTTATTCTGTGGCCATCTCTGCAGCCAGGGGTGGGGATACTGGGGACCTCTGGGATCTGAAAGAAAAAGGGTGGTGAATGATGTTTGGGAGAAAGAAGAGGTGAGAGAGAAGAATCCAGTACCCTCTTGGGATTCCCTTAAAAGAGTTAATGTCCATGGAGGACACCACTGGCCACAACTGCTTGGGGAGCAACGATCCTCACAGGTTTATTTAAGTTTGCACTTGTTACACAGCTCAGCTGGTAATTCCCACGTCTGTCCTTGCTTTTTCACTGGAAGTGGGAATTTCCTCTTGTCCAAGGTCCAGCTCTCCTGATCCTCTTTCCTGATATGAGCAGACAATGCGCAGGCACTGAAATGGGACCGTCCCCTCTGCTGTATGTTCACACAGGTGCTGACAAGCAAGGCTCTGATACTTTTTCAGAAATCTTGGGCTGTGATAGATATCTGAACCATGCCAACACACTTATGAAAGGCTGATCAAAAGCTTTACCACGGAAGATTTTGGCCAGCCTCTCCAGGAACAAAAGTAGGTGACAGCTATCGTGCTTGTCTTCACAACTGTCTGTCTGATCACTGTGGGGGTTTTGTGTTTCTTTTGTGGTTTTTTTTTAATTGAAACTTTTAAGATCCTAGAGTTACACAGTGGTGTAGGGAGCAGTCATTTGAACCTGCCAGGCTAGTGATATGTGAGAGAAACTCATGAGAACACAGCTGTGGTAGCAGCTGGCCTTGTGAGAGCCTCCACAGCTGTCCACAGGGACAACAAGAAAGCCTTAGTCTGCTCGTCCATTTTGCTTCTGTAAGAAACAAAATTTTCTGCTATAAAGGGTAGACACACACACCCTGACCCAGAAGGCAAGGCAACAGTCACAGTTTTCAAAATTGCTTTCCTTCTTTTTTTTTTTTCTTTAAATATTTGCTTTAGGTTCTTGATTCATCTTTTACATGATTGGTATTTCAGGCCCACCAGTGATCCTCTGCACTGAAACCTTATAGCTGAAATTTCCAAGGTTAGGTGAAAGCTGAGATTAAAATGAGAAATACATGTTCCATTATCTGTAGAAAAGCTATGATGAGCTCCACAGACAACCTCTCTACTCTTAATTTGTTTTAGGGTCTCTGGGTCTGATTTTTTACAAGAGGCTCCCAACTGAGAGTGGAAAAACTCAATGAGAGCAGAAAAACTTGGCATATGTGTGGGAAGATCAGGATGTTTCAGTTTCTCTCCTGACCTGCTCCTGCTGACCCAGTCAGGTATGGCATCAAAACTCCAGTTGCATGGTGAGAACAAGAGCTTGGACCATCCCTCCTTACGTCTAGAAACTTGTCACACCTCAGGTAATAGCCGTGCTGAAACCTTCACAAATGCAGCCAAGGACGGTGAGGAGAGCAGGGCTGTCCCCAGAGGGGAGGCCATGGCAGGCAGAGGAACTACAGGTCAAGGAAATGTCCTGGCAGAAACCATCCCAGCCTGACGGGTGTGTTCAGCAGGGCAGAGAAACAAACAGGATGATATCTGGGAATGCAATCATATTCCTCACTGGATGAGAGAAGGGTGTTTTCCCAGGAGGGTTAGTAAAAAATTCGAGGCTGTGTGTTGTTTGGGTTTTCTAAATTGCGGTGATTTTGGAAAAGCAGGGCATGGTTTTGCTGGGATGTGTTTGCCCTGGTGGTAGGGCAGAAGGAGGGAAAGGCATCTGTCTACCTCAAGAGCATCCCTGCACACTGCAGCTGGGCTTTGGCTTCTCTGACCACATCCCCACTGCTTGGGGGGTACTGTGAGAGCAGCTCACATGCCGTAATTGATCCCATCCACTGGCAGAGCAGCTCTTCTGAGACCAGTCGCCAACCACTCAGTGCAAACAACCGCTTGTAAACCTCAACAGATGACAGCCTGGGAGGGATATGGGAAGCAAAAGCCATCCACACTGATTCAGGGAGCAATACCAGGGTGGAAAAGCTACCCTGTCTGCAGACACCCTCCTTCTTGCCAAGGAAAGGGCATAGGAGGAACAACTTGCCCCATCTTGATTGTATCCACCATGTACTAGGCTTTGACCCATTCCCAACTTGTTAAAATGTCGTGAAAAAGACAGCCACGACTTGCAGGGATTTTACAGTGTTTCAGCAAAGGCTTCCAGAGCCTCAAAATTGAGTCTGAGTGAGAAGAGTGATGCTCAGTGTCCCAGGTGTGGGAGAACAGTGGCTTTTGCTCATCAGCCCACAGCACCTGCAGTTGGTGCTTCTACCAGCATTTCTTTGCAAACTGACCACTGCTGCAGGACCGGAGTGGGAAACCAGAAAGGAAACAAGCTCTCTGACAGGATAAGAGGTCCATGAAGCTTTCCTTCCTCTGAAAGTACAGCCCAGGGATGTGACCTCCCCTTTCTGGGCTGTAAATACAGCGCTTGGCATCAGGCCCTGGTTTTGCTTACACACAGCTGCTCTCTTCTGCCTCCACACGTGGAGGAAAATCCACTTTCATTCAAGCTGAAAGGGAGATGGGATGAAGGAAGTGCCAACAGAAACAAAGCTGCGAAGGTCTTAGCACCAGGAAACTGCTCTGCAACCAAAAGCTCACCCCCTTGTCCTCCACACGTGGCTTTCATGGCAGACATACTGGGTATCTCCTCTCCTCTCCTTTGACATGTCCACAGCACCAGGCAATGCCTCTGGTGTCACTTCCACAGGCAAAAGCAAGCCACAACATCTCTGGTGCCCTCACTGCCACCTGGTCCTGATGGTGGGATGGGTCCTGCCCACCTGCTCTGGTCCCATTTCATTTTCCTGGGGCAGGGTGGCCTGGAGGGGCAGGATGCAACGTGCCATCCCAAGCAATCAATCATTGCATGTGCTGGAGTCAGCCATTGCTTCCTTGGGGTTTCTCATGCTAGTTGTACAGCACAGTGGGGTTCTGGTCAGACCCACAGAGTGCTCTGATAACAAAAAAGAGCTTTGAAGCTACTTCTACACTGGTAAAAAAGCCAAGGACAGAGCACAGGCTCGCACATTCGCCCACTATCAACACTCAGTCATGCCAAAAGACGCCTCCCAGACCACACCCAGGAGACAGCCCAGGGCCAGAGGGCCATTTGGATGTGACCACCCTGTTTTGGGGATGGAAAGGGTGCCACAGACATGCCACCATGGCCTCATGGCTGGAGAACAGACCCGCCCTGTGCTGTTTATCTGTCTGGATAGAGCCTCTCCCTGTAGCATTTAACCTCAGGAGCTTGATTTCACCCGTTTACTTCTTCACACTCCTGCCAACGCGTGTGGTACAGCATTTAGCATGGAGGGTCTGGAGTGGGAGGTGAGATTATCTGCAGGGATGCTGCTGTGACAGCCTCCAACCCAGCTCCCCCATGCTCCAAATAAGTGGAAGGTACCACACAGGCAGTACCATTTCAGTAATGCCTGGGACATGCTGAGCACCACTCCTGCTGGTTTCCTTGGAAGCAGGACAGCATCTAGGAGAAGCACTAGGATTCTGCCACCAAGCCTTGGCGACTGTGGGTATTTTGGGAAATGAAACATGATCAGACTAGATATTCATCAGGCTCTGCTTCCTCCAAATCCTTCAGCCCCACAGCAGGCAGCAAATCCCAAGGAGAGCATCTGCCTCCAGATACATTCACCACAGCCCAAGGTCCACATACCCAGGGAAAGCTTTGCATGGATCTAAGCATGGGGAAAAGAGACACAGAGCAGCCTGGGAAGGTTTTATTGCTGTAGGGAGGGGGTGAAGCACCACCCTCCCTTCTCACCACAGCTGACATCCAGCTGGGAGCTGAGTGATGAGCAGACAAGCCAGTCCTCCAACTTTTGCAAGGCAGGGCTCATCCCCAAGGCACTACCTTGCTCTCCTGTCTGTCGTAGCATGGGCTGTGCTGGGCTCAGCCCTTCTTCTCACCAGTGCCAGTGCTGGGGAGGGCAGCCTGCTGAAGGGAGAGGCAGGTCAGCAGCAGCATGTAGCCCTCCTGCTGCTTTTCAAGGCTTTCTGAAGACAGTGCTCTGCATCTCAACCTGACATTGGGCTTATTCCAGGGACCAAGTCCTGACCCTGGAGCTTCTCTGATTGCACTGTCAGGAGACTGGAAGTTGAACAAGGGGTCCTGGACCCTATCAGACCTACAGAGCAGCCTCAGCCCATCATGCGACCTGTCACACTACTGACAATAAATCAGGCAGTAGCCAAGCGACTGATGCACTGAGTAATGCCCAAACCCTTGCCTTTACCTCAGTGTCTACATCCATCCATTGTAAAATCTCCTGTGTGATAGGGAAGTGGGGGAGAGATGTCTTTCTGAGCTCTTTGCATGCCCAGCTCCTAACAAAAGCTCCTTGGCACCACAGTGAGTCAAAGAACAGCATTCCTGGAGGAGTGAGCAACGTGGGAGCAGCCTCAGCTTTGCCATGACAGGTTTCTGCATTGCATTATGGAGAGGATGAGTGTTCACACCAGTTATAGCAGCACAGCGCTGCAGGGGCCTCCAAGAGGCAAGCTCTGAGTGCACAGACATCTGCAGTCAGTGGGCAGGCTGACCCATCCTGGTCCCTGTGTAAGGACATCCCTGGACCAGCTAGATGAAACATCACTAAGATACTGAGTGCCAAGATCCAAAGAGCCCTCCAGGTCAGGGTGAGCAGCTCTGCATTGTTATCTCCGTCTTAAGCACGTGAATCAGAGACACCAAATGACTCTGCCAAGGTCAGATATGGGGAAGCAGTGGTAGAGCTTGGTTTGAAGTCTTGCCTAGGCCACCTTCTCCCCAAAGACCTTCATGGACTTCTTCCTTTCTCTACTTTCACATAGTTGCTGAAGGCATCAGGTGGTGGGTTGCAGGCAGGGTTAAAACCCACAGGTGAGGAGTTAAAAGGTGGAATTTTTATAATTTGTATGCATGGTGGGTTGCGGGTGCCAGTCTTATTTTTTGGCTGTGGCCATTTATGAGAGGAATGGAGGGAATTAGCATAGTTTAGAATTAGAGGGACAGGAAGATGTTCAAGGAGTCATTGCAAAGAGTGAATGTGAAAGAAAATCAGAAAGAGGGGACGGAGTCACCCATAATGGAACAGAAAGGTGCAACACCATCCAATTCGATCCCCTCTTTACTTCCCAGGACCTCATAGATGTCAACACTCTTCCTGCTGTCCAGACCCAGCCCAACATCAGTCTAGCAGTTCTGGGGACACCAAGAGCACCGCAGCCACAGGAGATGGAGGGACAGAGGGTGGCACCCCACTTCCAAGCAACCCATGGCCCCAGGCTCTGGACCGAAACCTTGCAGGGCTTGGTACCAGCTTTGGGGTTCTGATGCAAACGCCCTCCTCTCCTAGCCCAGGCACCTCAGGAGCTGATATTAGACGCATCAGAATTGTCTCGAACAGCCAAACTGAGGCACGTCCCTGGCTGCCGCCAGTGCAGGAGCCAGCAGGTACTGGAGGCTGGCCGGGGTCCGCTGTCAGTGAGCAGAGCTCGCTGGCCTCGGCAGCACAGCCCCACAGCCATCCTTCCCTGGGCTGCTTCCAGTCCGGCCACCACCTCATCCCTCGCATGGCTGCTGGTTTTCCCGCTGGATGGTCCCGCAGGAGTCATCTGGGCTGCATATTTCTTTGCATCTTAAGATCTCTTTACTTTAAAGCTTTCCTATGACATTGCTGGACTGTGTCAGATCTTATTAAGAATAAAAAAGCCAAGGATTCAGAATTTTTAAACATCATAACTTTTGTTGTCTACAACGGGTGCTGTGTATCCTCATGCCAAAGGTGCTGTGCATCCTCATCCCGGCAGCACCGCGGGCCGGGCCGGCGCCGTGCAGAGGCATCAGCTCCCTCTCGTGGGCTTGGTCTGGCTCTCTGCACTGTCCAGCATGTCCCAGGAAAATGGGGTGTGTGTGGGGGTGTGTGTGTGTGTGTGTGGTTGTTGTTACATGGTGTGTGTCCCCACCTCCCCCCAGTTCATAATATTCATTAGTGCGCCAGACACGGAAATTTTATGGAAATGTGCCAACTAACTGCCATCAAGTTTCCTCTCATAAACATGGCGGGGGGGGGGGGGGGGGGGGGGGGGGGGGCGGGGGAGTTGTCACATTTTCCTTTTTTTTTCTTTCTTTTTTTTTTTTTTCTTTCTCACTGAGGCTGGGATTTGAAGCAACTATTTCAGGCATATGAATGGTAGGTCTCTCTGATTCACTTGCCCTGGGCCTCTGAAAAGAGTTGGGGGTCACCACACTGAGCTCTCCAAGCACCATCTTCGGTGCCTGTCCCAGGAGGGGGCAGTCACCCCAACTTGTGTGGCAGGCACAGACCGAGGCATCCAGCATTTAGGTAAGTCAATGAAGGCGACGGCATGAGTGCCCAATGGCCATTTCAGTTTGCAGTGCTCGAAATCAAGTATGTTTTATGAAGTCAAAAGTTAAGAAAGGAAAGGAGAATAAAAACAATAATAAAACCTCTTTTGATTTGTACCACATAAAAAATAATAATAATAAAAAAATGGCTAGATTTCTAGCTTTGATTTGGAGAGCTCTTGGTTTTCCCAAAGAGCTGGAATTTCCCCCAGAGCTGAATTTCCTGCAGCATTTCCACCCAAGCCCTCAGCAGGGAGGTGTCACGAGTCCTGAGAGTAGTTTTGTCCATCTTGCAGCACAGCCTAGTACCTGTTGGGGACAGCCAGGTCACTTCTCCACTGGCGCTCCTCCCCAGGTTGCATGACCCAGCAGGTCTCACCAACATCCAGATGATGCTGTCCACCCCACAAACCAAACTAGGACCTCACCCCCTGCTCTGAGCCCTGTGAAGATTTAGGCAACACATCAGGGGCTGCTGTGCTTCAGGATGGTGGTTTGGTGTTTTCCTGCCTGGCATGATACTCACTTGGTGGCGTGGGTGGCAGTGGGACAGATGGGGTGGATGCTGGCCACAGAAGGGCTTGGGGGCCCTCATCTGATGTCCCCTCCTCCAGGTACCGCTGCCTAGGGCACTGCTGCTCCCCTTTTTGCAAGGCTTGATGGCTCCATCCCCCTTCCAGCCTCCCTCCCAGCACTCTTCTAGCCTTGCCCACACACAACAGCTTGGCACAGGGCTAAATTTATCGCGTGGGTCTGGCTGTTTGAGGCTGTAAGCGGGTAGCTCTGATAGCAGAGGGGAAAGGTGACAGCCACACACAGTGAGTCCAACTGTCCTACCACCTGGACCCAAAGGAGGCACGTCACAACTCCCCCTGACGTCCATCCAACCAGTCCCTTAGGTATTTAAAGTGCTTGTTATTATCTGCGCCCAGGCATTCATTACGGCATTTGCAATTGTTTGTTGCTTCATCTCAATGCTGCATAAGCCTGCCAGCTCCAGACACTGAAAGGACTCCGTGTTTGCTTTGTGCTGCCTCTTCTAAGTACCATACTTAGGCACTTCTTTCTCCATGCCTTGCTCTGGGGTCTGTTAGCCCCTCTGGAGGACAACAGCCTTTTCTTCCCTCTCTCCCCATGTCTGGCTGGTTGGGTATCTCCTCCCCAAATGCCTACATTAATGCTGTGCCAAGTGTCTGTAGCATCCTCCTCCCACACTCTGGACCATCTCCAGCTGAACTGTCTCCTTTGCACTGTGCGATGCCCCGAAGTACTCTGATGTTGCACCTGAGTCCTGCCTTCTGCTGGGGAGAGCAGAAGGGCTCCTTCACCTCTCTCCCACCTCTCCCATTACCATCACATCTTTGAGTATGGTCGGAGAAGCTCAGTGCAGTCTGTAGTGATGTTAAGAACTAGCTCCTTTCCACCCAGTGCACAACTCCTATCTGTTTAGGGTCCTCCAAGCAACCTCCAAACCCAAGGGGTGAGTGCTGCCTTCCACAATGACACAGCAAGCAGCACAGGCTCAGGGGAGTTTCTGGACAGCCCCATACGTGTGTTAATGACTGCCGTCTCTCTGTGGTCCTGATTGGCTCTAACTCCTGGTCAAAATTAATAGTTAGGAATCACACCCTCTTCTTCCTCCCCATACATCTCAGATGCATTGGAGAGGATTAATTGCCACCGCAGTAGCTTTGCCCCATGGGAAGAGGGCAGATTTCGATGCCCTTGAGCTGCAGTGCCCTTTCAGTAAGGGAAATAACCCTTTGCTCTTCAGCTATGCCCGAGATTATTTATTTCCCTTTATATTAGCCATGGGATACAAGAATGCTTTTCTGCAGCAAAGGCAGACCAAAACAAGCAAAAAATCTGCCAGTTTTGCTTTAAAGCAGCAAAAAACCCCCCTGACTCTGTTTTCCTGCAGGCTGTGGGGGACTCTGTCTTCACTACTGCAGGACGTGTAAATCCAACACAATGAAATATTAATTATTAGAGTCTGTCCAACTGGGATTCCTCAGTGCTTTCAGAGAGCTGAATAATTCTGGCACACAACAGAAAAACCACGCAAGTCTCTTTTTTTATTAGAAAATATTGTGTGAGGAGTAAATTAGAGCTTTTGAGCATTCAGGCTGAGGGACAGGAGGGGGCTTGGATTGCTTCAGGGCGAAAAATGCAAATTCCTAAATCGGGTATGAAAGAGGTCTAATGAAGGGATACAGGGAGGTGCATCACCCAGCATGGCTCCTTCAGCATGGAGGGCTGCCCTCGCAGCATGGCGTAACTGTGAGAAGGAGGGGGTAGAGGAGAGTAGAAGTTGATTAATAAAAGAGAGCACACATCTCTGAAGACTCCCGTTATGCAGCACTTCAGATGAAGGCATTCATCCAGAGCAGCCATGGGCACCAGCCCAAGGCAGACACGCTCAGCACAGCTCAAAGCCCCTTTTGTCCCCCTTGTTTACCAGGGCTGGGTTCAAAGCAGAGCACAGAGCATCATCCCTTGGCTGAGCAATGTTTTGCAGAATTGGGAGCCCAGGCTGACCCGAGTTTAAGCATTTCCATGCTATTGCCAGGGCAAAACTCCTCCACAAAGTGTTGCTTGGGAGAAGGGAGAGGCATCCAGCAGCATCTCTGGTAACGCAAAATCTCTAACCTCTCATCATTGTTCATTTTTTCAGCTTCCTTTGACCTTCATTTCTCTGCAGCCTCTGGAAAGTGCTACATGAAATGTTTGGCCTCTCTGAAATCTGTATTCGTCTCTTACAAACCCCTCCATCGTTCCTCAGCAACTTGACCCAAATGCTACAAATACTTTTCATTACCCTGCGGTTGCTTTGGGGGGTGTTACGAGGGACAGGTAAATGAATGGCTTGCTGGAAGACACAATGCCGAGTGGTAGGTCCAGGGCAGCGCTAGCCCTGGGTAAGGTCGCTTGGCTCAAACAACAGCCACAAGCAAGCAAGCCAAGGAGAAGAAAGGGATGACTGAGGACAGCTGCTAGAAGTGGAGGTGGAGGCAAAGATAAGCAGATGTGCACAGATGTGCAGGCTGTTCAGATAAGCATTGTTTTGATGCAGAGCCAACAGGAAGAGGTATGTGGCTGTTGTGTCCGACTGTTAATGGGGCACAGGGGGATGTCATCGTTCCTACCTGGGGGCTGGGAGAGGCTGGATGAAGGGGGTGAGTAGTGCAAGGGAGGAGAGTTGCAGTTAGCACCCGTCGCAGGCTTTTATACACAGAACTGCCTTTTCCCCTGCCCCAGCAGCAACCCTATGAGTTCGTATGGTTGCACTTCTGAATTGGTGCAGAGGGGTTGTTATTTTTGCCCACCCACCTCCCTGAGTCTGCAAGCTGCCACTGTGTAGCTCCCAGCTGCACCCGAGATAAGGTAAGATTGCAGGAGGAACCCCTCTAGAGATTTGCAGGACAAGCAGAAGCAGCATCTCTCTCCCCCAGGCTGTAGGACACAGAACAGACACTTCACCATCAAGCTGCTGGGGCAACAGAGCTGGGGCACAAGAAGCAAGTGAGAAGTTACAGGTTGGGAAGCAACACAGGGCAGGAAATGATGAGCATAATACTTTATCTACTGTGCAGCATGTTCGATGTCCATACCCTCCTCCGTGATTCTGACTATGCTCTTCAGGCCTTCAGGAGCCCCTTTCTCCCACCACTGCTGAGCAGGTAAAGAAGGACACTGGCTAGGACTCTCTGCCACCTCACGGCCGAGCTAGTCTGGGTCCTGGGCACGCACTCAGGTTGCACAAGAAGGTTTGGCAGCAATATGAGGTGTAGGAAGCCAGGCCCAGGCTGAAGTTGTGGTGTGGGCAGGTCTCAGAGCACTTCTTGGTGATCCTCTTCCACAAAGACAAAAAGCCTTGCCCAAAGAAGGGAGAGAGCAGCATTAACAATGGGAGTTTGTTGAGAGCTCCCCAATCTCGTACAGGAGGGAGATGGGTTAATGAGTCCCACTGTCCCCCACAGCCCCAGGGACCAGCATGGTAAATGAGGACCAACCCACCACAGCCCAACAATTTCTGGTGACCAGCTACACAAGGCATTCAATATCCCTGCTGGGTATCTGGCACCTCCCAGCATGGACCCTCATGTCAAGGCTTTTTAAGGTGTACAATGGCATCCATGAGACAATGTTCATGCCTGGATTGAAAGCACACTTCCAGGTTTCTCTGCTTGGAGGAAATAATTTTACTCCCCTCTGTATCTCTCTAGACCTTCTCATCCACGCTGGCTACCTGCTTCTTTTCATCTCCTTATCTAATCAAGGCTCAAATTTATTTATTTTTCCTCTGAAAGATTCTCTCTTTATCCTATCTCTTCTTTCAGTGTCCCCTGCCTTTCCATGCAGGCATAAACAAAGGCTAAAGAGGACAATCTCAATGTGTGATGGGGAGGAGGATTTCAAACTGCAAATTTTAGCATTGCCAGGCTGGGCTAGCAAAGGCTCCACCTCCCACATGTGCTTCCCCATGACTCCTCAGCCCATCCATCAACAAAGGGCAACCATACCAAATTCAGTCAAAACCCCACATCCCATTCCTGAGTCCTAACCAGAGGAAATACAGCCAGTACATACCAATTCCTACAGAGGCAACATTGGTCACACAGTATTCATCCTTGTCCGAGCACTTCTTGGCCTTCAGGCAGCTCCAGTTGCTTTGTTCCCAGTTGCAGGTGTAGCAATACAGGGCATTTGCTGCAGGAGGAGACACAAAATATGGAAGATGGGGACAAAATGCCACTAGTACTGGCAGCAAAAAACACTGCCTTCTTCCTCTTGACTCTCAAATGTGCGAAGTGCAGGTTTGCTGAAAGTGATGGAGCTGCAAGACTCAGACCCAACCCACTCTGGAGTCCACACACTTGCACATTTAGACCCAACACATGCACCAACAGTGCAAGTCTTCCCTTCCCGCCCTGCCCTTTAAATAATAGCACAATGGGCCAAGGGTACTGAGTTTGATGTGATGCAGGGAGCAGGGAAGGTCAGGGTCTGCTGCAGGAGTCTACAAGGATGTCCCAAGGCTTGGGGTCATCCTTTCTAGTTGCTGGAGACTATTGGGCTATAGCCTTATTGGGCAATAAGCACTAGCAGTCAAATACGGTTAATTGGGACCTCACAGCCTAAAGTCGCCAGTCTCTCACACCTGTGTCTTTGTGGGGGACTTCAACGCCCTCAAACATATATCCATTACTTGGGTTAAAAAAAAAAAGGTGAGGAGAAGGGCTTTTTGCTGTGTGAATTCAGTCCTAAGACACATGCAGTCTAACACTTCATCTTGACTGCCTAGGTCATCTAACATGGATTAGGGCAGTCTTCGTTCTGGCACTGAAGACAATCTTTCTGTCCCTGGGGCCTTGTTGACACTTGGAAATCTGTCAGAATCGCTATTCTGGTAAGAGAACAAAGCTAAATAGCAGAAAGGTATTCTTAGGCCACAATGAGACAGAAATAACTATTCCAATAAATTATTTTTCTTCCCCAGACAACGTGGCAAATTTCAAAGCTCTGGCAAACCCTGTTCCTTTTTACTAAATGAGGATAATATTTATTCTCTCTGGTTGCTTAATTGTCTTCTCTGTAGAGGCTACAAGATCATATCTTTCGAGGGGGCTCTGACTTCATTTTCAGTATCTCTGTGAAATAAACACATAATCTATAATGCAAATAATACACAAATATACATATCCACCCAATACCCCAGCATAAGACTGTTTAACCCATTTAGTCCACAACCCAGCTTCTCCCAGTTCCCCAGCTTTGCCCCAAAATCTCTGAAATCAGCAAGTTTGGTGGGTCTCTGAGATGGGCAGAAATCAGGGGCATTCAGCAGGCAGCTGCACAAGGCCAGATGTTGTAGGTCTGGCCCTGTCCCATGCTGCTGCTAAAACCGGCATCACTGACTGCAGTAGGAACCAGGTGCACAGAATTGCTGATGTATTGTGCTATCATATGCTGAAGCAATTCTTCATCAAGATTTAGAAATAACCACAGTCTTGCATCATCTCAACGGACAAAATCACTGGGAAGTCTCTTAACAAAGGCAGAACAGTGGCAAATGCCCCCTTTTTTTGGTCTCACTTTCATAAAATTCCAGTAGTACCTGCATCTGTCAGGAAATTTCCCTGCAGAAAATAAACCTTTCATACATCCAGGCTACAGATAAGAAACCCAAAGAGGAGCAGCGTGTCCTTCAGCTGCACCACTGTCAGAGCCAAAGTACTTTCTCCCATTATTTCTTTTCCCTGGCTATGAGACCTCCCTGACTTCCAAACACACAACTCTGCTTTGTCTAGTAGTGAACCGTGACACCTCACCTTGATCTGCACATAGGATCAAAACCAGCACAGCAAGGAGGGCGGCCTTCATCTTCTCTCAGTCGTCTCTGCAGCCCAGGAAAAGCACCCTCACCTGGGGACAGGATATATATCTTCCCCGCGTTTGGACTGAGTGATGATGAAGCCAACAATTTGGAAAGAGTGGGCAGGGATCATGTATTATTTGAGAGGGTAGGAATGCATGTGGGTTGTTTTCTCACCTCACCATTGCCTTCAGGCTGGTCTGATGGGTCTGGAGGGGAGTGAAAGCACTAAGGCAATTCATTCCATTTATTGCTTTTAATACTTTAATTTATCTATGGTCAGGCTAGGAGTGCTGCTGATGTCTGAGCCGGGGGTTTGTACTGTTTAGTTCCAATTTGATCATCACATCTGTGGCCACATAGTTCAGTGAAGGCAGTTACTCAAAGAAAAATGATAATAAATGGCATAAATTAATGGCTTCATCTGGGTTTACTGCCAAGTGCCTTCCCAGGTTAGAAGTGGAGAACCCCCAGTATCTGGAGTCAGGGCAGATCTAGCTGTATACTCATGGGTGGCAATATAAACAGGAAATGTCTTACAATTTCCTGTTTGCCTATAAAAGCTGCTGGTTACTGACAGAGTCCTAAATGTTCTGCATCCTGATTTGGAGAGCAGCTGCTGCAAGAGAGCAATGGCTTTGTGGTTCAAATGGAGAAGCCAGAGCACTGGAGGTTGGTTTCCAGCTTTGCAACAGCTTTCTTTTGCTACATCTGAGCGAAGGGTAAAAATATCTTTGTCCCCCTTAGGACACAAAGCATCTGACTGAGAGTCCTGCTAGATACCACTCAGATGTGATGTCCTCAGCCTTTGTGATTTCTCTGCATGCTTACAATTTGGGTGGAGCTGGAGCTGTATTTTCAGCCCTTCTGGGGCCTCCATTTGACTGCCTGTCCCACTTCTGCTTCCAAGGAAAGAGTTACATGGAAGTTTGATGCTGCATATCAGCCAGCATCTCCATGAGTCACCTCTTAGCAAGCCATCAAAGAGCAGAGAGGATGAAGCAGGAGCAGCACCTTTGAATGAAGCCACCTGGGCCATCAGCTGTCTGTTCACCTCTTCCTTCTCCACCCTGCAAGGCTTGGTCTGCACAAAAGAGAACAGAGACCCAGTTGTAGCTACACAGCCTGGGGTTTAGAAGATGGAGATACAGAAGGAGAAGAGGCAGAGGCTCAGAAAACATATCGAAGAAAGAGATTAGGTGGCCAGAGGGAGGGCTAAAATGACGGGGCCACCGTTAGTTTCTGGGCAGGAGATCAGTCATATGAGCAAGAGTCCCTGAAGCAGTGGTCATGCTCATCAGAGACATTTAGAGCATCTGATGGGACTAATTAGTGCTCATCACAATGAAGGCAATGGCCAGAGGAAGTTCAATGCGACACAAAAATGCATAGCATCTTCTTTAAAAAAAAAAAAAAAAGATGGGGAATTATTGGGGTAAGATTTTTTTGGTTGATTTAGAGATATTTTTGAGGTTTCTGACACTGGTGTGAAACCACTGGTCTGCCAATACAGCTGCCATAAAGCAGGATCAACAGGATGGTGAAGTCAGCCCTGATAACCCCATGAGCCCTAACCGTTCCTCTGCGATGGACGTACACCTTCTGGGTGTGGAGAGGACAAGCCACATTGCTTGCCCAACAGATGAAAATCTACCAGACTCAGGGACTGCATGCCACTGTGGATGCCAGAGAAGGTGTGTCAGTCCTCCCAGATGTCATGAGGACTCCCAGATGTCACGAGGTAGCAACCGAAGAGCTAGACCTATTCCAGGGAATAAGGATTGCCCAGCGTGATTCACTGCGTGGTGTCCTCTCGCAGGGATGACTCTTCAGGGGAGTCTGGAAGTGAGCCTGGGAAGCCAAGGCTCAGTGTCCCATAGTGGCAGGAGCACCCTGGCAAAGGTCCGCACTGATAAAGTAGTTTACTTTAACCAGATTTAGTTTTTTGAGGGAGGGGAAAATAGTTGTGTTACTCTTCAGTGTGACAAACATGGTGTGTTCTTGATTATTATTTTTTTAAAAAAAAACAAAGAAATGTGTCTGACTCAGTTTATTCCTCCACTTCCAAGAACGGATGGTATGAACATCTCCCCTCTGACACAGAACTCGAGAAGTGTCACCTGGTCCAGGGGTTCAAATCTGTTCCTTACTAACAGCAGGAAGATGATCTGCAAGGCCACAGGAAGTGGTCCACCACGCGTCTGCTGGCAGGAGTGGTTTGGACAAGCGTGATGATGGACAAAGGTGCGTGATGGGCTGTTTGGCATTTTGAGAATTCTCAGTGGCCCATTGAGCCAGATAGCTGGGACATTACCTTTCTAGCCTCAGGTATGTCTGATGTATATGTGTGATGTGTGGGACTGCCACAGTTGGCATTTTTGCAGAGGCACATGGGATACTGAGGATGGTGCTGTCACGCTGGGTTGCCAACACATGGAAGTAGTATGACTGCAGCATGGAAGGTAGTGCTTGGCTAGGTCAGGGCAGAAAGCTGAAAAAAAAAAAAAAAAAAAGGTGTCCCAGTATCCAGCAACACACAGCAGAAATGAGGTTACAGCTATAACAGTAAATTAAACATGTCCAGGACCATCTCCAGCATGGAGACCAAGAGGTGCACATCAACAAGGCCTCTTGCAAATAGTCCTTCCTTTGTGCTTCTCCTCGTTTTTTTTCCAGACATTGCATGCAACAGTGGTGCTTGGTCCATCTTAAAAACTTGCCAGGGAACACACAAACAATTAAAATGATTAATTAAATGTTGTGGATGATTGCATGCCAGACCACAGATGTTCCCAGGAACTGTTTATTCCCCTAGCTTGGGTTCAGCCTTGGAGATCAGACCCTTGCAGGCATGTGAATCACATCCTTCAGGATGAGACCTTGGTCCCTGATTTACTCTTGGCTGTGCCACATCACTATGCAACTGTGTTGGAGTTGGCTAGTAAACACAGCTTTATTTGGCTGCCCTCAGAAACGTTCTGGCCATTGGGTCTTCCAGGCTGTAGAACAGAGATCAGCAGTCAACAAACAAAGTCAGCCAGGGATCTGCTCATCTTCTGGGAGCCTCATACCAGGGTCTTCTCACAAAAGGCCTTGGGACAAGTGCCCACACATGGAACCACAGTAACGAGGAACAGATACGCCATGGTGTGGTCTCATGGGATCTCTTCTTTTTATTTGCCCTGAAGATTTTAACTATTCACCTTCCCTGTGGTCAGAGAAAGAAGTCTGCCTCATCACTTCTTAGGTGGCATCTCACAAGGGTTCCAGATATTTCCATCTATCCCAGCATCATCTTAATCTGTATGTACTGCCATTTCCCACTCAGTGGCTAGTGCACCAGGGGCTGCAGGACAGAATTGTTTCTCCGCACCTGGTATTATTGCACCACCAGGGATTTTGCAGCCCTGAATAAAATCCATTGAAGCAATTGCAGAATCTAACACTGTCTTGTTCCCCATTCTTCATTTTGGGTGGGGTTGTAGGGAAGGAAGAGGCCAGGTCAGCATGGTACCACTTGTTTTTGGCAGTGAAGACAACAGTTTAAAGCATGCATTGCCCTGGGAGGACAAGAGGCAGCTGTGTGTGTTGAGCACACAGTGGGTGAGGACAAGCACCAGCTCTTCCCACCCTTGAAGTCCGATGACTGTGGACAAAAAGTGATTTTTCCTTCTGGCTCTTTCTCTACATCTTTCTCTTCCTCCTGGGGGATTTACTTGTTCTTGATCCGGCAGGGCTCATTCTTTGTATCCTTCCTGGTAGTGACCTCCTCAAAATCAGGACAGGAAGGTGGGTTGTCACCACCCTCCCCCTGACACAGATCTGTCCTCACCTCAGACCTTCGCAGATGTTTCAGTTCTTAACTCCCAAGGAAGCCAAGGACAGTTTGGACCTAACCTCACCCATGGGTTTACTGCAAACTAACATGGGCTTAAACCCTTACATCCCAAAGTACTGAAGGACTCACACCCTGTGGCTGCTCCTACCCAGCCTCCTATGCACTCCCTATTCCTGGGTACTCATTATGGGAGTCCC
The DNA here is from genome assembly GCF_017639655.2 of Falco naumanni. Classification (NCBI taxonomy): domain Eukaryota; kingdom Metazoa; phylum Chordata; class Aves; order Falconiformes; family Falconidae; genus Falco; species Falco naumanni. Next base: position 109,519,004 of record NC_054056.1, on the reverse strand, counting down.
GCTGTGGGGCAGATACACGGGTTCAACAACACAGCGTGGACAGCCTAGGGCCAGGTTACAACAAGGTGTTGAAATTCTTCTGAGATTGCCCGCTGACTTCCACTCTTTCAGGCCAGGCAGGGAAATGATGCCCCAGAGGCATCCCAAATCTCAGTTTACCTGATTTTATGGTGTCTCCTGGGACTCCTGTATTGCCCAAATCCCAGCTGGGTCTGGATTAAGTTACATTCAGGACCATAACCTGTACTTGGGGGCATTAATAGGGGTATCCAGCAGTCATGTCCAGGTGTCACAAGCTCCAGAGGAGGTCACCACCCTTCCAGCTGCCCTGAGGCCGGAACCACATTGCAGAAGGGCAGTCATGGAGGCAGCTGTGTCTATACCAGTAATACATGGAGAGCCCATGCACAGTTTCAAGGACTGTCCCACAGTTGTCTGCACTGTTTAATTGTTAGCATGCTCCTCAGCATGGTTTTGGCCTGACCAGCTAGGACCATCCCTGACAATTCCAGATCTACTTTCCAACTGGTGTTTCAGATTCAGCCTCTTTACTTTGGAGAGAGAGCACCAGGCTGTGCAGATGGGCACCAGCTGACCCCAGAGCCAGGAACTGACACAGGGTGTTCCATTTGCTTATCTGCCTTCCCCATGCTGTCCCAGACCTTGTCAAGATCAGAATCTTGACAGCATACTAGAACTATACCATTGGAGATGCAAATCCATTATTTTTCCAGACATTTTTCTATACGCCTTCAGAAGTTCCTGCCTGGCTGAAACAGTAAGAGACACACTCTGATCTCAGGCTGCGCTGATCAGGATTGTATCCTCCCCCCGCTCACATCCATTTGTTTCACTGCCCGTGTACTTACATGAACAACCTGACCCTGCTGCTTGCAAAACCCCATCCCTGCTGTGAGCCAGCACTCAATAAAAAAAGAGAATAAATAATAAGCATCTTGGAAACTTTTTTTTTTTTAATGGTAGCTGCAAAGCACTGTTGCATGAAAAGCTATAAAAGAATAACTGATGGATCTCTTCTCCATCAAGCTCAAGCTAGCTTCAGACCGGTCTTTCCATGGCTGAACATCAGATGTTCAGAAGATGTCCTGGGGACAGATGGACAAAATGACTGCAGGTGCTCAGGAACCAGGATGGGTTAAGCAGCTTGTACGGGTTATTCAACAGGAACTTCATCACAGTCCAGTCCAGAGAAAAGGCCTGCTAACACTGACCAGAATCGCAGTTCCCAGCAGCGCTGTGGGAGGTCTCACCCCAGATGCCTCGTGATTGCTGTTGTCCTGACTGCAGCATTTGTAAGGGTCTCAAAACATACTGCAAGCTGAAATGCAGGTTTTGCTGTCAACTTCTGTTGGTGAGTGCCTGGATAAACAAAATCAAATAAAACCAAAGCATGAATCTTTCTCCCAGGAGTAAATCCTGACTTTACTAAGAAGCACACAAAATCACCCAAGACTATACAGGTTATAGTGTTCATTTAACTACTCTGCCTCACCATTCAAGCAAAGAAATAACTGAGCTTCACCTGTAACCCAGTGCTATCCAAATTCTCCCAAAGCCCCATGGAAGGGGAATGTTTTAGACCCAGGTGTGCTGGAGCAGAAAAAGGGGGGAAGGACACAGACCCACTGAGAGCAGGGCTTGGGCTGGGACACTCAGGAACATTGGGCAGCAGGCTTGGGATGTCACATCTCAGGCAGTTCATGGCAGTAGGACTCACCAGCACCTATCTTATCAACCATAGTCAAGCAGGCTGTCTCATTTTTAGTACACAGGGAAGTCATCAGGCACCGACCATTGCTGCTCTGGTTGGTGCAGGTGTAGTATGTCAGCAAGTCGGCTGCAGGAGAGGAACAGAAATTATTTGCATGAAGTCAAAACAAGAAACCCCTTTCCCAGCTGGATCAGTTCCCATCCTCACACGGGCCACAGGAGATAGAATAAGACAAAATAGATCTATTTGGCTGACACAGTTTTACCTTTCTACTATCACATATCCAAAATTGCTAAACACACACTTCCCTGTAGAAAAGCCCTCCTTCCAGGTGAGTGGGCAGCAGAGGCTTTCTGCAGGTGTTGATATTCAACAACACCATCACAGCATTTAGCAAATGGTCACAGGCCCAGAAGAGCAGTGAATTCACTCAATTTTTAGCTCAAAGCTTAATTGCACCCCCATCCAAGAAGTGTAGTATTACCTGCAGATCTCAAGATGCGATTGAGTTTGCAGAAAAAACCCAAAGGGCTCTTTCTGGTAGCGCATCATGAGAGCAGGGGAAGGTGACAGATTTTGGGTTGCTCTGGGGGCAGCCCAAGTCCTTTAGCAGCAGTGACAGCACAAAGGAAAGGCAAAGCTGACCATGCAGACCAGCTCTTCATCTATCGCTGTCTACTGACTTCTTAAAGGCCTCGGGACTTAGAAGTTATGGATGTGGCTTCTCCTGAAAAATGCCATCCCAGCCCAAGCCTCGCAGCAATCCTGAGCAACTCACCAATGTCCATGCAGAGGACAGACAGACACGCCATGAGGAGAGCCCTTATCTTCATTTGCTCTTCTCTGCCTGCACAGTCTTCAGGAGAAGCAGCTCCCAACCCTCTGTGGAGTTCTAGCTGGGAGGGTGACCAAGGACATCAGCCCACTCATTGCACAGCACACACAGACCAGAAGCCTGACACTTGCTTACAGAGCCTTGCAGGAACTCAGCACCCACACCTGCTGTCCAAGTTTTGTGCACTGCCTTTGCCCGAGCACATTACTGAATATTTCAGAATAAGCCAGAAGGAAAGCAGCTGCTACCAATAGCAGTAGTTCCTCTTTGAAAGAAAGCAGGAGATAAAAGGTGGGTAGGAAATTGTTACCAGCCAAGGGGGAAGCAAAGCCACTAGAAGGGGGGTGTAGGCTCTTGGACTTGCACACTGTGCACTGCTCCTAGAAAAAATATGTGCTGGGTCCAGCAAGGAGGAGCTACTTTTTGAGGACCAGAACCCATATTTGGTTGCTCGATCAGAGTCAAACCTGGAGCCTTGGGTTAGCACTAGGAAAGCTTGTTCCCCCTGGGACTATGTAGATTTACTTCCCATGACTTGGGACAAGTGCAGCTTTACCAGCCCTGTTACCACAAGTCTAAGCTTAGAGTGACACCAGCAAGATCAGGGGAGCACAAAAGAACCAGAGAAAGACCAGGAGAAAGATGCCACACCACTGCTACAGCCTCAGTATCTCATCTTATGGGCAAAGAGAAAGCACATGATGTACGTGTATGTAAATTATTACTATACTTGAAATCTTAACAGGCTTTTATCCAAGAATGGTTGTTGGTCTGGATTTAACTACTATAGGAAAACAAAGAATCATCTTATGTAGAATGATATTATTAAAATTATTGCACACACTTAGTGGCTTCTACCCCTTTTCTTGGTGTTATGCTCGCCCTTCCCATTCTTGGGTGTTTCACGCTGGTGGCACTACAGTGAGTCCTCAGCATCTGGAGCCCTGAGCCAGGCAAAATAAGATGTTCATGTTGATGGTTCCCTCTTCTTCTCCCCAGGATCCACTCAGAGACATTCCAATTATGATCAGTAACTTTTTTTTTTCAAACATGTTTTAATTGTTCTGCAGCTGTGTGATGTCTAAATTTACTATATGTAGTGCTTTTTACTTATGTTGGGTACTATTTTTGTACTGTTTGTTACCCCTAAAACCTGCCTAGTCCGGCTCCAGGTTTGCATTCCTTCAGTGAGTGGTTTATAGCCAAGGGGTCTCCACTTCCAGCCCAGACCTCATCTCATCACCCCATGCCTGCGCTCCTCTGCAGCACATCCCACATGTCCACTTCTCAAGACCTTTGCTGTTGTACCAAGCCTGCATTTCTCTACACTGTGTCCTTGGGTCAGAGCCATAAATAACTCATCCTACACAGAATAAAAGCTTGTTACTGCTGTCTATATAAACTGACAGCTGCACTATACAAAGATACACAAAAGTAAAACAAATTATCTGTAGCCACTTGGTCAATCAAAAAAATGGCTCTTACCACTCAGCCAAGTTAAAAAAAAAAGCCTCAGGCAAGTCAAAACAAGCTCAGTCAGAGCAAACCTAACAAGCCTCAATCCAGATGTTTTTCAAACTTGGTGCAAAGCTCACAGCCCATTACTAGCAATAGCAATGCCAAATTAAAGTGCTAAGGGATAACAAACCATCTTGTCTTAGACTTTCAAAGGGGAAAAAATGGACAGAGCTATTCTGTTTTATTTTTGGAATTATATCTCCTGGTTTGGGTTCTTTTTGGGTTTTGGTTCCTCCCCACCCACCCCCCCCAGCACACAGGAAGGCACTATGAGAACAACCCAGTACAGCCCCTTATAGAAGCTTTTTTCAAAGGTGACAATAGGGAGATGAAAACAATTAAAAAAAAAAAAGAAAAGAAAAGAAAAGAAAAGAGAAAGGTCTTAGTTGCCCAGCAAGGGAGCCAGGGGTTGTGCAGCCACAGTCCGGGCATGTTGCTTGCTTAAGGGGCCACACTGCAAAGCCTGCCCAGCTGGCTGTAGGGAAAGTGGAACTATATCAGACATAACTAAAAGCAATGAAAGAGGACATCATGGAAGGAGTCCTGTCTGAACCACAGCCTGTTACAGCACGGGCCATGTGCCAAATTACAAAGACACTCAACTCTCTGCCAGTGTTGCCAAGACCTTATTGCATGCTCAAATGACACCCATCGCTACAAAGTTGGGGTTGGTGACCCCTCATGAAAGACACAGGGATGAAGCAGAAAGCTGGATGAGACATGAGGCTATAGCCATCTAAGTCCCAGGGGAGAAGGGGAGAAGGAAGAGAAGACTAATTAAAATCAAAACTAATTAAAAAAAAAAACCAACAGAAAAAGACTGTGTAAAGTTCCTGGGCTAGGAAGAGAGGCCAGAACTGCTGGGCCCAGTTCTTCATCTCCCCTCACTGCCTTGAAATCACACCACTAGAAAGGCAGCAGCAGAATTTGCCTTTGCAGGCACATGAGTTCATCCCCTGCCTATTTGTGTTGAGAAACCTTCTGCATAAATAAATGGGAACAGTGCTGGGTCCAAGGATGCACAGAGGTGGGGGGAACAGGTGGTGGTGATTTAACACCTCCAGGACTTCCTTCCAACAGAAACTGTTTGCAGCACTAGGAGTAAACTATGGGAAGTCAGGATCTGTTTCTGCCTGGGGGACTACCAAGAATGAAACACGAGCCCTAATTAAAACCAGTTGTGATAATTGGCACCCCATTCTCTTCTACTTCAGCAAACTAAGCCTTCAGGAGTTGAGAAGTCCAACTATAGCTTGAGAAATAGACAGAAGAGATTACACAGAACAGCTTAAAAAAACAAAACAGAACAACACAGCAAAGCCTCCCAAAATAAACAAAGAAATAAAGGAAAAATAAACCTCAAAGAGCTCACTCAAGTATAGATGACCTCTGGGAAGGGGTTAGAGACTTCCTTGTCTAGCCCATCTTGGCAGATAAATAACCTGCCCTGTTTACAAGAGAAGGGACAGTCTGTGTGCAACCCCCCAAGCTAGAAACACAGCATTTTTTTGGACATGCGTCAGCTCCCCGCCTCCCCACCCCCCATGCAGCACACGGCAATGCAGGAAGCTGCCTCAGTGGCTCTTCTAGGCTCATGGCAGCAGAAGGAACTTCTGAGCCCTCCTGCAGCTGTGCAAGCAGTTACTCAAAGGTTTATTTCTGAGTCAAGACCATCACTCATAATGGCAGCTTAATCCAGACTTGTCTTAAGAATATTAATTAAGTAGTTTATTGGAATTCCTCATGCCCCATCTTGCAGTGGCTCACAATTGATGTCTAGAGGAGCCATTCTCAGAGCCTGGGACAAGCTTAGCTGAGGCCTTCCTGATCCTTTTTTTTTTTAATTTTGAATATGTGTTCAGCTGATCAAGAATATCACTACTATGGCTAAAAGCAGCTGCGAGAACAACTAGCCTATGTGTTATCTACTCATTCCCTGTGGGACACCCATGAAGGGCAGCCATCCCTCTTCCACAGCTGCACAGAGCAAGTGCCCAGTTCTTCATGGGGCACAAACCTGACAACCTGGAGTTTTATCCTTGCCTCAAAAGCCCTTCTCCTGCCCCTCATTAGGCCACCCTTCATTTTATCACAGGGATCTAATTTCTCATCGGTTAGTTGTTTGCTTTCCTCTGCAGCCACACTCCTCGGCATCAGCAGCACCGCAGTTACGAACACGTGGCAAAGGCTAATATCTGTCCAATTTGAGCTTATTTTACAACAGTTTGAACTTGGCTGACTGTTGATGGACTCAGACTACAACTGTAAAAAACCCAGGGAGCTCCTTAAAGCACGTGTTTCATTTATGCCAAACCACAGACATTATCTTTTCTGTTAAACCACATTGGAAAAGGAAATTCCATTCACTGTGTTCAGAGACAGAGGGCCTGAAGCACAGCTGTGGTAGTCTCAACTTAAATGTTGTTCTGCCCTTTTCCTCTCATATCAACATAAGCATTCCCCTTTAAAGTTTGTGTCCTATTTTTCCCATTTTTTTTTCCAGTTTTGTAAAACCAGAACTCAAGGGAAGAAGGGAGAGGAGCAAAAACCCTCTGGAAACCCTTCACATTTCTATTCCTCACATCCCCAAGGGGTTTGCCACCTCTCACATGTCTGCCAGACTACAGCTGTTTTGTGTTCCCCTTAATCTGATCACTCACCAGGGAGCAGATGCAGAGCATAAGCAGCAGTTCAACAGCAAATTCTCCTTGCCCAAGAGTTTATCACACCCACCTCCCCCTGTGCATCAATTAAGATGAATCAGCCAAAAGTCCATCTCTGAACCACCTACAGGTAAGCAAAGACCCTGTTATTAAGCAAATAAAAGAGCAGATAAGCAGCTTTGATGACTGTCCTTCCTCAGATCACCTGCCAGGACCCCTTCTCCACCCCACACAGCCCTGATGGGCAGGAGAGCAGTGCTGCCAGTCACAAAGCCAGGCCTGAATGCTACAGAAAGCAGCTCTAGGAAAAACAGGATGCTGATGTACTTTTCTTTCATCAATGAGGATCAATAATCTGTTGGCCAGACATCAAGAGCTTGACTTATCCCAGGAGAAAGCATGACATGGGAAGGTTTCTGATGAGCACTGCTTGGTCCAAAGGCTTCAGCATCTGCAAAAGGTGCCCATGTGCAGGCTTTATGTTCCCATCTCTCTAGAATGCTGACGCAGAAATAACAGGCAGGAACAGAGCCCCGGTGGATCCTCCAGCTGCTCAAGCAACTTCTCACACACAGAAGTACTACTTGAGGTCTCCTCCCAACCAATATGAACAACAGACTTATGAAAAGCACATTAGTAACCCAAGAAGTTACAGAGGAAGGTACCACTTCTGGTTTTGCCTGAAACTAGATCTTCCCTTTTTGTTTTAAAATAAAAAATGAGGAAGTAATTACAAGGGAAAAAAGTTAAACTTTTGACTTTGCATTTCACTAGTAAAATACTGGCAAAAAATGCTAATACTTTGATTTTGGGTTACCAAGTGTCTTAGGCATCAAAGCACAGGCTTTTCTGTGCCTACAAAAAAGGAACTTTGTTGGAGAAGCCAAGTTGAAAACATTTCTGGAGGGGTCAAGACAGATGGGGTTCAGCTGAGCATGCCAGTATTTATTGGAGTCACCAAATAACCCTAAGCTGCTGGTCTGGGAGAGGGATCCTACTCTCAAGGGTGCCTGTGTTGGGGCACAATCCTGCTCCACAGGGTCCTGAGAAGCAGAAAATCCCTGTCAGGCTGGGCATTAGGCCAGACTGCTGCTTTGTGCCACTGTGATGTCAACAACAAGTAGCCCGACTTCTCCAACATGTATCACACTTGCTTATGGCCAAGGGCCAGGAAGACACTTCCCAGAAATTACGAGCCTCTTCGTAAAGCTTAGCTGTTTCAGACATGTTGCATTACACTCCCCAGTATGGGTCATTTGATACCTGGCAAACCAAGCACACTGAACTCTCCACCTTTCTTTTGCTTCACACCACCCATATGCACTTCAGCTTGCAGGCTTGATTTCACCCAGCTTTTTTGACAGAAATGGTCAAGCCCCATAGAACTGGTTCATAGGGCAATACAATCCAGGGTAACACCCTTTGGGGAAGAGGTGCTTCATTTAAGCTCCTAAAGAATAGCCAGTAATTACTGTTTAGCTGATGCTGGCAGATCTTTGTAGCCCTGACTTGCAGAGCATCTAAGCATGGCAGAGTAGCCCTACGGTACTTATTGCACAGAGCCCATCTGCCAGCCTGGCCCTCCTCATTTGCTGCAGCACAGCAGGCAAACACAAGGCCTCCAGGCTTGATTAGCTAAGCTCTCACTGGCTTTCAGCCACTTCAATTTCCCCCCAAGCATGGCCTTTTGGAGAGAAGCAGGATGCTCCGATAGAGATGGGGGAGCTGTTGAGGAAATCACAACTTTGTAGGTATGAAATATTGCCCGTGTCCGTTTTGCGGATCCACTGCTCCAGCAAAAACGAGGTGAGGATGGACAGAAACATGTGGGACAGCAATTACCCAACCTTTCCACCTCATTAACCCAGCAAAGGATCACAGCACCGATGTGAACCTGCTGGAGGAGAGGCCAAGGACAAAGCTACTCATTTCTCCCTCAAAGCTGGAGTAGGATTTGCTTTCTGGGGTGACTTCCCACCCCCCGTTCCCCCAGCAGCTGTTCAAGCTGCTACAGCTGCTCTTACTAATGCAGTTCTTTCCTCTCACACAGTGGTTGAGAGAACTTTTTGTCTAGGAAACACTTAAAAAAATTGAAGTCTATTGGTTCAATGGAAACACCCACAGTGCTCATCCAATTGCACCTTGCTCCTTTTTTTCCTGCTACTGGAAAAGAGGAGCACTCTTTCACTGGAGTTTTGGCTAGAATTGCTCCCTTACATGGGATGCAACAAAATTTCCACCACAGCTAGGGGTGAACATTCCCTTTAACCCATTTTGAATGCCTGAAAATTTTTGGCAGGATGGGCAGAAAAACATCTCCATCCATTGAGACCAAACTGGTTGCCTCTGTTCCAGAGGTACAAATCCAACACAGGGGTCAAGGCACACTTGGCAGCTCCTGCCTGTTGCTTGCCCAGCTGATAACTAGTCTAACTTTGCCAGAAAATTAAGTCTTGCCATCATTCACATTGATTTAGATCCCTCTTTTAGGAGTCAGTTACCTCATTAAAACCAACGTGAGCTCTTGGGGCTTGGAGAGGGTCCAGTTAGTCTCACAAGCTGTCATGTTGCAGCCAAGTGGTGGAGCACACCCCAGTGCAGATGTGAGTTAAACCAGCTTTGGCTTCACCCATGCGTTTTCTTTTTACATTTGTCACAACTCTATTATCACGCAGCAATTCAATTTCCACGGCTCAGTTTTGCATGCGGGCCCTTTGGGACAAAGCACACACAGGTTTTGAGATCTGCAGGCAGGCTCTTTGCTTTAAGACAAAGAATTTCCTATCAAGCTTAATCCCCTGCAGACAACGGAGCATACAGAGACCCCATTACAGAGACTGAGCCCTGGCTCAGAGCTCTGCACATCAGCTCACAGCAGAAGCTCATCTTGGATGAGCTACAAAAAGCTTGCAGTCACCAATACTTAGAAAAAAACAACACTTCCAGTTTTAATGAAATTCATTTCAAGCACCTGACTTCCAACCAAAATAGTAATCATTTACACACAGGAACAAGTGGCTGTAAATGAACACATGGGAAGCACGAAGAGCTTTGGACTATAGCAACCTGAACATCAGCCCTGAGAAGCCAGAAGGATTTATTGCCAATGCAACAGCTCACTCACACCTGAGATTCACCGGCAGGCAGGCTCACTGTTGCCAGGTACATGCTGATACCCTGATATCACTCCACCACCCCCCACCACCCCCCCAAGCAGCCAATTAGGCAGCAAGCACCAGCAGTTTATGCTGTCGGTCCCTGCCTGCTCCATGCCCAGCAGGAGCAGACTGGGGAGGCTACAGCCTGATGACAAAGCTGTCATCCCAAAATAGGCACAGCTCCAGTAAGACTGGTACCACGCCTCAGCGCATTCACATCTCACCAGAGCCTGGTCCAGCCCCACAGGCACCATCACCCTCTCCCATTGCTAAAACCGGTGGCTGGACAGTTTAGTTTCTGTTACTGATACAGTGAGCTGAGCCAGAGCCAACTGAAGCAAGTAGGGGAAAGTATAATAGTATGGCCCCACATGAGATGTCCTCTCCCAGACCAAGATTTAACCCACACAGGGGTGATTAAAGTACACTTTGCTCATGCCAAAGTAAATTTCATCCCTCAGCCTGCTCTTTAATCTAGCATCTTCCTCTCCCCACCTTCTCCTGCCATGCCATTCACTCCCTCCCACAACGTTTTCCCATTTTGATTACATTTGTGTAATTGCATAATTTTCTCTTCTCTTGGAGGTAAAAGGGCACAATATATCCTGACATGTAAAACCCTGAGATTTTTCCCTTCCTCCCAGTGCATCCTTGACTCAAGCCCAGGTCTTACAGTGCAGCTGCCCATTTCAGTGCTGTCATTGCCTTGTGTTTCCCCATCAAGCCAATTCAGACAGTCTAAAAAGGGCAGCACAGCTCGCTACACCAAGGCAATAGGATTAGATCTAATCTTGTTTATCAGCACAATTAAGGCTCTCATTCAATCTTCTTCCCAGACTCCAGAAGAAAGAAAAGATCCAAAGCACCTGGCAACTCCGAAGAGGAATTAAAAGTTCACACCAAAGTCACTGCAGTCAGGATGAGTGTCACAAGTCAGCAATACCTGTTTCAACTAGAAACTGGGTGTTCTTTTGTATACAAAAAAAGGCACAAAACACCCATATCAAACTCTTTCATTAGATAGCCCCCAGCCCCATCCCTGCAACAACTGCAGCAGGATGTAAAGAAAAAAAAAACAAACCAAAAACCACAAAACATTTCACAACAGCACCAAACAAAAATGATGTAACATTAAAGGCACTGTCTCAGAATTCAAAGTCCTCATCAGCCATGTCGATTGCCCAGGCAAACTTCTCCCTTTGAGTCTTGTTGTAGATCTTCTCGATGGGCACACCAAACTTCTTGCACCTGTACAGACCACAGGATAGCAGTGGGTATGTGCTACCCTGTCCTGCTCTGCTCCCACCACAGCAGTCCTCTTCCATCCATGCAACCCCCTTAGCCCCAAGGTGCTTAATAAATCAACTTTGTACCACTGCTGAGAAAGACATGCAAAGTGACTCTTTCTTGCCCTAAATCCAGAAGGAACACCTTGCAAACAGTTATTTTCAGGAAGGGAAACCTTATCTTTGGATTTTGCTGGCCTCCCCAACATCTCCAGGGCGTGGGCATGTTCCTCTGGGCAGAAGCAAAGTTTATTCCATTCCCCCACAGGCTAAGGCATATGTTTATCCCCCTCCCCAGGCAGGGCTAGGTGACTGGCATGTCTCTAAAGGAACAGCTGCCCCATAGCATGCCCCAAACTTACCAAGCTATGCTAATCCTGGGGTCCAGGTAGTTCAGTTTGGACGTGCCCAGAGCTATCTGCTTGTTCTCCTCCTTATCTGTTGCCTGGACATTCAACTTTGCCAGCTGCTCTTCCAGCCGTTTCAACAGTTTCTTTTTCTTCTCCACATTGCTGAGGGCAGAGGAAGAACATCACAGACAGCATGTTCAAGGAGAAAAGCAGCAGCAGAGGTAAGACACAGAGCAGTTCTCGTCTGCTGTTGCCTAGGAGTATGACGAGGAGCCAATGAGCTTGAACTTAGATCAGAGTAGTCTCTACCCTCGCTTTAAGTCCTGTAAGACCCGAGACTAGAAATACTCCAGAATGGCAGTCAAAGATGCCACTCAGCACCAACCTATTTCTGAAGTACTTTGACCTGATAAGACACTTTTACAAAAATGTTACTACCACCAAGGTCAGGCAAGCACGGAACCCAGCATCCAGCAAACACCATCTCCCACAGATCCTGGCTCCATGAGCAAGGACCATCCCCAGCAACCTGCTTTGCATCTCACCAACACAGAGAAGCAGAAAACAAGAAACCCTAGAGTAAAGCATAAAATACAAGCCTCACTGCTCTCCTCCACCCCTCTCCCATCTCTGGGCAACAAGTCACCTTTGGACTCTGGGCCAAGGGAGCAGATTTGGGATAGACCGCATGCAATGACTACTGCAGAGATCAGATAGGTCACAACCCACTACTCAAGTGTCCCCCAAGAAAACCATGCATCAAGGCCAGTCTCACATCCCCAGCTCCAACCTCAAGCTAGGCATACTTTGCACCATGGCATTTTGTAGGATAACTCCAAGCCAGCAGCTTGGGTTGAAATCTCAGTATTCACTGAGGTGTACCCTAAACACAAAGAAATGCCCCTGAAGGAACTCTTTGCATTCCTACCATTGCAAGGAACCATCCACAAGACCTCCACCCATCTGCCAGGCTGCCATAGAACAAGAGGCATCCAAAACCCAACACACACATTTCTGTTCTGATGTACTGCACAGCGTTGGACCACACCATTCCCATATGGAGACCCTCTGCAAAAGAGGATTGTAAGGGATTGTCACTTACACTTCTGCTTTGGCATCTTTTGTGTCTTTGAACTCATCTTCAGCTTTTTTCAGCTCTTGCTGGGCTTCTTCCACCTGTTGCTTCTTGGCATCAATCTGTGAAGGTAAATACGAAATCAGCCCATGCTCCCATCCTCCCTGGAGGTTTCAGCTATCTCCCTTTGCCACACCACTCCTTAACTTCTTTCCAACCCCAACAGCTTGCCCCTGTATCACCTGCTGGAGCTCAAGCATTCCTCAGCATCTTGCAAAAGAACCTCACAGCATGGATGCCAGAAACTCAGCTCTTATCTGTTCATCTTGGGCAACTGCCTGAGAACCGACTGGCTTGTGGCAGCGCTGGAGCCCTCTGCAAAATCCCAAGCTCACCAGTAAGGTGAGAAAAATTAGAAGTGGTAGTTCAAGGTATCTCCATAGCAGACCCATGAAGTTTTCAGCTGGTCCTCCTGCAAACAGCCAGACAGGAAAACCAGTTTCCCTAGTCCTGAAACAACTGTGTCAAAGCTGTGCCATCACAAAAGGCACCAAGTGATGAAAAAACATCCTAAACTGTGCCATGTGCTTCATCCAGCATTTGAACTTTCCTCTCTACTCCTAGGTTGCTGATGTCTCTGCACTGATTAAGAAAGCCACTATTCCTGGTTCACTCCCTGCCACGCTACCACTATGATCTCCTTAGGCATCAGGTTATTTACCCTCCCTCTCCTTGTCTCCCCCCTCAACAACAGATCAGGTCCAGGAGCTCTCAGTTTGGTCTGCCTCACCTTGGTCTGGAGTTTTTGCATCGACTTCTCAAAGGTTTTGGGTGTAGACCTCTGATGGTTGCACAGGATGGCCACAGCTCGGTTAGCTCGGTTGTAGGAAAGGAGCTTTCCTGCAACATTGTCCTCAGCTGGAAATAGAAGCATCACCATGTCTCCTTTCTGGGAGCAGAGGAAGACAGGAAACAGGCCAGAGCAGCAGCAAGCTGTTCTCCATCCTTTCTCAGGAGAGAGCAATACTGGTTGTGGCAATTGGTGAAGGACACTTGAGCATCGCTGATACTGTGCCTCATCACCCATATATCCAAGGCAGGCAAAAAATAACGCAACCAACCAGCAGTGCAAGGAAGGAAGAAGAGGAAAAAATACTCCCATCTTGGCTATTAAATAGTCAGGCTATCACTAGTGGGTAACTATTTCTCACTTAACATGGTTCCCAACCTGCTGCATGCCCCCATAAGTTACATGCCACACTACAACATTGTGTGCATCACCAGCCAAGGAGGGGTAGGCAGTTCTAGGGACCCCAAGGCAATGGACAGACATTGCTGAGCCCACTGGCCACATTATGTGGCTGGTAATACCACAAACACTGTCAGTAACTCACAGTTAGTGAGGGCCTTGAGCTGTTCCTGCAGGGTAATGGAGGCATTGTAGGTTCTGAACACTTTGGCACTCAAACCATCCATCAGACTCTGCAGATGTCTGTTCAAGATGGATGTCTGAAGGAAAGAAAGTACAATAAAGTGTGGGGAAAAAGGAAGGAAGACAACAAGCAGAAGTCAGGACAATAAAGCACTGGTTTCTCAGACCTTTTCCTGTCTAAACGACCACGTTAGGCATTAAAAATATAATCTGTAGTTTGCAGATCTGCCTGTTATGTCAGGCCCTCATCTATCAAAAACTGGCACAAACTCTACTCAAACCCACAACGAATTTCTCTCAAAGTCAAAAATTTCTGCCCATCTGTGTCCAAGAGGACACATCTTACATCCAGTATCACATCTTACATATATCACATCTGATATCTCTCTTCTACAGAGCACATGGGACTGCAGATGGACTGGAAACAAAAGATGCTAAGAAGAATAAACTGGGGTTTGGAGGAAGCCTTACTTGTACCAAGAAAGACTATACCAGAAAAATCCTATATAACCAGAAAGAAGCAGCCTCTTCAGAGGAAAGATGGGCAAGTGGGTTATAGGGGATGCAGGCAGAGGGGGATCATGGGTGGCAGCACCCCATATCCTATACCAAGAGGGGGGAGGTTTTTCTAGGGGAGTATCTTGGGAGGGAAGGCTGCAGCACATCTCTCCAGCAGCATCTCACACTTCCGCCAAGCCCGGGCAAGGTGGAAAAGCATCAAACAGCTGAGGTTTGACACCTCCAGCAATGCCTCAAGCAACACGTGTGTGGGCAGGCCTTCCCAGGCTACAAGAAAAAGGCCTAAGCAGATAAGTTAGAGGATGGAAGGAACAAAAAGACATCTCCTTAGCAGGGACACAGGTTACTGATGAGTGCAGGCAGGCAATGAAGCCTGTGTTCAGCAAAGCAGAGATGCTACTAGTGCAGAAAGAGGATGCGAAAAAGTACCACAGCATCCCAGCAGGGTGCTCAAACAGTTACAGTCGTGTCTCTGGAGGGGAGAGAGCCAGAACCAGAGTAAGGGATGACAATGATGCAGCACCACAGCCTAGGAGCCTGCAGGTTGGACAGGGGTGTCACGGGTTTGCTTCTACTCCCTCTGGGCTATCAGTGCAGTTTCAAAAGCTTAGAGGTGACAACGCACATTGAGCCTATCGAAGAGGTCATCTTCCGGGTCCTTGTTCTTTGTGAACAGCTGCAGGTTCTTGAACACCTAAAGAAGAGAAAAGGATGGCCCTGGTCAGGGACGTGGAGCAAATTGCTCCTAGACATCTCCCTCATCATCCAGATGGACTCTGATTCAGACTTGTGTAGTACACATCCTACCACACCACCAGCCTTCTCAACTTCAAGGGCTGGCACTGGGACCTCAAAGCCACTAGTGCCACAGGCTGTTTTCTCCCATCTCTGCTATTACCCCAGGCACTCCATTTTCCCCACAGACACCATTAACGCCATCGATCCCACAGGCAAAGTGAAAAATAAAGTATCAATGAAAACAGTTCAAGGCCCGATGCCCACCAGTCAATGGAAGATGCTCCACCAGGAGGCACAACTTCTCTTCTGGTTCATAGGCTAAAACAACCTTGAAAGCCCTACCCCAAAATTTCCCCCCTCTTCTCCAGGACAGGGTCAGTTGCCACCCAGCACTATTGCATCTCATGCACATGCTGCCAACTGTGGCGATAAAGCACAGAGGCATCTTTGCAGCAGGTTTCAGATGCACATCTGGGACTGATGACCACCAAGTGAACCAAGGCAACCAGCTAACCCTGCACCATACTGCCATGCTGGCCGCTGCCTCCATTTCTGCCCCACTCACCAGCTTCTCCACCGACACTTTGTTGTAGTAACGGATTGAGTCTTTCCCAAGGAAGTCAAATTCTACCACATACTCCTGCCCATCCAGATTGGGGTGCAGTTTGATGTGCTCCACGCGCAGGGAGCAGCAGCCAACCGTGTCTGCGGTCTCCCCTTCCTCCTTCTCATTGCCGGCTCGCAGGGCCAGCTGGAAGGAGACAGCGAGTCATCCATCCCAGCCCACTTCAGTTCCCCCTTTCCAAGATTATATTAAAGTAGATATGTAGAGATAAAGTAGATATAAAGTAGAGAGAAAACTTTCCCAGGACAGTGCCTCACTGAAGAGTTGCTGGGACCATGGTGGAAACCAGTGACTGCTTCCAGCAGATTGTTTCACTGCTTTAAGAACCCTAAAATATCCCTCCAGAATAAAGTCACCCAGCTCTCCAGTGGGGTCTTTGCCATCACACAGACACACACGTGCTGTTAAAGTCCAGGAAGGACAGCACAGCTCCTGCACTGCTACACAACTGCATCCTCACACAAGCATCAGCAGATAGTAGAAGTCACCATCCTTCACAATCACTGCCAGATCCCTCTCGTGCAGCAACCCTGGCTACCACAACCAGCAAACACCCATCCACACCAGCATCAGGTGGACCAGCTAAGCTAAACCACAACCTCCATGGATGGGAGACCCGGGGGCCAGGCTGAGACTGCAGATACCTTATCAATGAAGTAGAGGGCCACTGCTCTTTGTCGCTTCTTCATCTCCTTGGACTTCCAATCAGCTTGGTACTGAGCACGGATTTTGTGGACAACATCCTTTAGGCGCCGAGCTATCTCATATTTCTGCCAGTCCTTCTCCCCCTGGAAAGAGGGGCACAGATGTTTTCACCCATTGCCCCATCTTCCTTCCACCCTACCAGTTAAACCCTGTTCTGGGAACACCTCCAGCACCTAAATACTGCTCAGACCCCATTGTTTTCTTGAGAAGTGTCCATGAAGTGGAAAAATCAGAGGAGAAAGAGCTCATCTAGTGTTTCCATGCCCTCTGCTGGCAGTGCTAGACCTGGAATCCTGGCCAAGTCTGAGCTGCTTGTAGTCTGGAGGTATCCTCCACCTGCTAGCAGCCAGCACACAGCAAATGGGGGGCCAAGCGGTCAAGCACTGTGTGGCCATGGCCACTGCTGCTGGGACACCACCTATGGGATGATGCAATCCACTTGCTCAGTTGTGCCCAACTTGTATGCAGTGTCCATATTTACTTTGAGGACTGGAAATAGCTTTAAGCCACCTCTCCCTCCCCACAGTGTTCACCCCCTCCTTCCCAAGGCGCTATAGATGGTGATCCCACCTACCCCTACCCTCCATTTACTGGCATAAATTAATTCAACCTTATAGACTCTGATCCCTGTGGACCCTCTCAGCCCCTGCCTGGCTTTCAACAACCTTGGACACACATGAGCAGCACAGGGATGGCTCTGCCAGTAGCAATCCACCCCTAGAACAGGCTCGATGCTTAACAATCTTATGAACTGGCACACCAATTTAGTTTACATGCTTTTTTTTTTTCTTTTTGGCAGCGAGTACATTTTCATTGACATGCCACATCTCTGCTTTCCCCTGATCTTTCCACCTGGCAAAAAGCCAGCGGCTCAAAAGGCAACAGCTCTGCCTGAACAGCAGCACCACTCCAACCTTCAGCTTGGAGCTGGGGTTCAGCATGATGTACTTCAAGCAGTTCTGGATGTTCTCCGTCCACGAGGCCAGCCAGGTAACTGTGTTGTCAAAGCGTACCTCTTTCCACTTGTGCCCTTCCGGTGGCTTGGGGATCTTTGAGTCCCTGAGGGCAGAGCAGGGTTACAGCCCACAGACCATGAAGGAGAAACAGGCCGTCAGCTCAACTGCTTCTTCAGTGAGCCAAGGACTGTCAACACATTGTGGCATCACTTATAGAAAACATACAGCCCACCCAAAATCACTCCACAACGTAATCAATTCTAACATTTGGATGCTGGGGGCAACATAGGAACTTGCTGGGTTGGTGGGGAGTGTTTTCCATCAAGACCACAAAGTCTTTGTACGGATGGTTTTCAGATCAATCCAACTCATTTAAGAGTGTTTGCCCTCTAACTTAACCCAATCACTGCCTTTCCTCCCTCCAGTGAGCATCCTGATGCTTCCAACCAGTACAAGGGACCCATAAAATGAGGAAGAATGGCTCACTGGGAAGAGGAGCACAGGAGGACAGAGTTGTCCCTTCTCCAGAGAGACGACAGGAGCATTGCAGTGTTTGTATTTGATGTCAGGCGAACAGTGTGGGCACCAGTGAGAGATGGGAGCTGCTGACCAGCTTCCTGCCTATCCTGGCTTCCTGGTACATCCACAGAGAAACTAAAAGTCAGACCTAACTGCAAAGCAGATATCTGGAGGTGACCAGGAGGCAATAGAAGGGCTCCAGTGAGTTTAAGCCTCAGGGTGTGCAAAGCTGTGATTGCAGGAGATAGCAAAAGCACACAGCAGTTCTGAGCAGAGATGTGCTGTTTACCCCAGTCCCAAAAGCAGATCCACAAGTTCAGCTCTTCCCATGGCAACTCACTTGCTGCAGTTGATGATAACATCTTCTGGCATGATCCTCTTCTTCAGCATGCCCATCTTGGGGTGGTCACCACGGCCACGGAAAAGGCCCGGTGGTTCAGTTTTGAAGTTGCCTATCTTCTCCCGGTGACCATCAAGGATGCAGTACCCATACTCCTCCTGGATCTTATCTGCCTCCTCTTTCAGTTTCTGAAAAGAGCACCATGCCACCATCATCCCATAGGGTGAAACAGAAATTCCAGACTCATGCCTGCTTATCACTACCCTCCTTTTCACTACCCTCCTTTTCACCGAGAAAGGAAGGCTGGAAAGGCAGAGCTCAAAGGATTGGAGGAAGAAGTGAGCATGAGCCCAAGTCCATTCCCAACAAGTGGCTCATCTCCACCCACTTTTTAAATCCTCAGTGATGCTGTCCCAGCACATGCTGGTGAACAAGCATGTGCCACCAGCCCCTTAAGCAAGGTCCACCATCCTCTGGACAGGGCAGGACCCCAAACCATGGTCCTCAAGGATGACTGGACCCTGCAAAGCCAGGAAACATGCAGCATCTGCAGACAAACTTAATGAATAGGCGTGTGATGGTCACAGGGACAGAGCTGGTTCAAAGGCCAAAGAGGTCCCGAGTCAGGAGGGCATAACACCAGAAAGGAAACAAGTAGGAGCCAAAATACTCTGAGCTGGTCCCAAAACATGATATCTGGGACTGCATGATATAGGAAACAGGCCTCACCTGCTTCTCCTCTTTGGAGAGTGCTTTCCGCGCCTCATTTTTGTCCACAAAATACTTGTGGATCTTCGTGAAGTCACATTTGTCCAGGTCTTTGATTATCTCTTGCTCCTCTGAGGTCATCTCCTGAGCAAGACAGAGGGACCAGGTAAAGCCAAGACACAAAACTGACTTCACACAGAGCTGCTGCCTATCTTTCCTTTCCTGTGAAGGAAAGTCAGACACCCACTTGCCAGTTCTTCAGGAAAACCAGAAGGAAGCAGCCACCCCAGCTACAACTACCCTAGCCGCATCCACCCAAGGGCAGACAAAGCTGCCATGGCAGGAGGCCAGGCTGCCTCTGGACACCTCAGCCTGCACCCACAGAGAAGCAAAACCCAACCAGCTCCGGGGTGCAACAACCTCTAACTTCTGCTGTGGAAACAAGCAGTCCCCAAGCATGACCGCAGGCAGCCTGCAGAAGCAGCACAAACTTGCCCTAGTACAGGTCTCGCTTTTATTTGGGGACCAAGATGCAGTGCTGTGGGACCACTAGGTTAATCCTTTAGAGGGACATATGCCCCAAACCATTTTTGAAGATGTTTGCAAGACCCAGCACCTAGTGATGCTTTCTTAGGTGGCATCACTAAAACTCACGAGGGAGCACAATTGCCAGTGTGGCGGCCTCTAGGATGCTGCAGACAACAAGCCTCAGTCCAACCCACAAGAAGCAAGGAAATAAATAATTACCAGGTTATAGACAATATGATACGATTATAAAGAACTAAGCCATGAAAACCCTCATCCCCTCCATCCCATACCACCACCTAGTGTCTGCCTGGGTTTAATGCTAAGTGTTTAACGCAGAGGATGGACAGCAAGGAAGCCCTCACGGGGAAGGTACCTTCCTCCAGTCATTGAAGAAGTTGTTCTGGAAGACCTCCTTGGTTGTGTATTCATGATCGAGCATTTTGGCATAGAATGTGGCAATTTCCTCCGTGGCCAGGCTCAGCTTCAGGGGCTTGCCTAGGAAGGGAGAGTACCTTTAACATCAGTTACAGGGACAGCCCAACCCCTCTTCCCCAGGCAGGCGTTCAGTGAATCCTCAGGCTCACCACGGTGCCAAAACAGGGACAAGAGGTGAGAAGACACTGGCACGACTTCAGCAATGCCCCTCCCCACCCCCACCCCCGACACAGCATTACCAGGGGATCAATACCCAGAGCACCTGGCACAGCGGGATGCTGCTGCAGCCCATCTGCAATCACACACTCCATTTCCTTTTCCACAAGAGTGGAAATCCTGATTTGTTTTAAGGTCACTGAGCCACAGGGCTTTCAGCAGCCACCAAGCGATGATGAGCCCCAAACTAATGGCTCCCCAGCACAACACAGAACAAGTTTGCTCTCTGACCACGATCACTTCCAGGACCATGCTGAATAGCCAGGACCCCACTTGGAGAAGTTTTGTCTCAATACTTCCCCACACGGATGGAGCAATTGTGGGAAGCTCAAAGCTGAGACTTGTGCAACAGTTACAGATGCAAGAGCCTCTCACAGAATGGTTGGGGTTGGAAGGGATCTCTGGAGATCATCCAGTCCAGCCCCCTGCTAAAGCAGGTTGCAGAGTCACATCCAGGCAGGTTTTGAATAACTCCAGAGAAGCAGACTCCACAGCCTCTCTGGGCAGCCCGTCCCAGTGCTCCATCAACCTCAAAGTAAAAAAGTTTCTTCTCACCTTCAGATGGAACTTCCCACGTTGCAGTTTGTGCCTGTCACCCCTTGTCCTGTCACTGGGCACCACTGAAAAGAGCCTGGCCCCATCCTCCTGACATTCTACCTTAAGATATTTGCATGCATTGATAAGCTCCCCTCTCAGCCTTCTCCTCTCCATGCTGAACAGGGCCAGCTCTCTCAGGCTTCCCTCAGAAGGGAGATGCTCCAGCCCCCTCTTCATCTTTATAGCCCTCCTCTGGATCCTCATGGTTTTCCAGTGGATCTTGATAATTTCTTGGAAAGCCACCATCCTCCCCTGAGTTCTCTGGCTAGAGCAATGAAGTCTAGTGAATCCAAGGAACATCTTGGCTTTTCCCAGGAAACCAATGCTTTGAAATAGCTTTTCTAGGCAAGCTGCAGGAAAAGTACCCTGCAGAGCTCCAGGGGACTGTTCAATCCTACTTGCATTAGACACTGAGTTCTGGTGTTCCTGAACTGCAGGGTATGGTGGGTCACCATGGTCTTATAGAAGCCTCATGACAACCTACATACACTAGCTCAGACATTGTCCCTTCCTGCCTGTCTGCAATCACTTTTTCATCCAGGGGATGGTGACACCTTTTAGCAAACCTGCCAATGTCACCCAAGATCCCAGGCCAAAACCACCAGCCTAGGTGCACATAACACATAGATGGATCTCCAACAGCCGAGAGGCCACAGAGAAGATACAAACCCTATGCAGGACTACATGCTGCTGCCAGGACTTCTCAGAGCCAAAAAAAAGTTTGACAGCCCCACCGATGTCCCAGCAGTGCCCTCTGGTGACAGCGTTGCCAGACACCTCATTTCCCAAAATCGGCCTTTTTTTCTACTGTAAAAAAAACTCCAAACCCACAAGGTATAGGAAGCCCAAGTGAGGGGTCTGAGGAGGACCAAGACACCATGGGACTGTGGTGCCCTCCCATCTCTGGCATCCCTTGATCAAGGTCCTTACTGCCTCCTTCCCTTGATCTGTCAGAGAACATGTTGCTCAGGGATGAAGCTGAGAACAGGGAGAAGATGACAGCCCAGCAGGCACGGTAGGAAACCAAGGGGGACAGCAGAGACCTAGATCTGTCCTGTCAATTTCAGTCCCTCAGTGATGCACTGAGTTGCTATAGAGGCATGGTGGCTCTGGGGACAACATCAGAAGCCGTGACTAAGAGCTCACAGCAGCCCAGCCAAATCCTGCAACATCTTAGAGGGCAAGTGAGTGATGTGTCAGTCACAGAGACCACAGGACAGGCAAACTGCAGCTCTCAAAAGTAAAAATCACATTTTCTCAGCTTGTGGGGAAACCATGCATGAGCTGACTTAAAGCTCAAACTCAAAAGGCATCTTAATGAGACTTTTTTTTTATCTCCAGTCCATCTTCACAAGAGGTATACAAGGACTTCAGGGTACAGCATCAAGATGCATTGCTTCCCCTAGAGAAACTTCAGGTCCAGCCCTACCAATACACATCCCACAGCCAGGAGCGGCACAAGTCTCAGATCCACACATGGTTGCATTACAACACCCTAAAACCAGCTGCACAGGGGTCCTCACCCTGATAAGGGTGCCCCACATGGGAGGGGATGAATGAAGCATGCTGCATCCATCAGGGGCTCGTTAGCTGCCCAAGAACCCTGTAAATCCTACCACATGCAAAACCCTCCAGCTTTACTCAGGGTTCAGGCTTTATCCAGTGGGATATTTAGGCCTTTTATTCTGTGTTCTGCAATACTGCCCATGCCCCACCCCCATATAAGAGAAGATACCAGCTTTTTGGCCAGGCAGAGGACATGCCTCATGTCCTACCACAAGGCAGACATACCATCATAGTAAAACTGCACATTATCAGGCAGTGGCTCATAGACAGGGGCGAAGTAGGGTCCTCTGTGCTCCAGCTGAGTCCACTTTACCCCATCTTCTTTCTTCTCCTCTTCCCACCTGGGACAGACACAGGGACCCATGAGATCAAACCAACCCAGGGTCTGGGACCTTCTCCCAAGGTTGCTCTAGGAAGATTGTCTATGAGAACTGTCTGTTGCTGCAAAACCCAAGTGAAATCCTGTTGCCTCTGCTACTGCCTCAGTTTCCCCATTCTTTCAAACAAGGAAGACAACGCAATTCAGGGAAAGGTGTCTTGAGGAAGAGGACACACGGTGTGGTGACACAGAGGGACACAGGGGGGGAGTGAAGGGATGGATCAGTCAACCAAACTCATGGGCACAGGGAGAGGCCCCACTGTGGAGCCGCAAAGGCTGCTCAGTTTGCACAGAGGTGGCTGCAAGAACTAAAAATATACCCTCCCTTCCCTCCCCATCCCTCCCTGCCTCCTTTATTTAAGGAACCACCCCCCAAAAAAAGTGCGTAGGTTCGTGTGTACATGCCAGAGATGGGCAACACACAAAGTCCATGACTACTTACTTATACCTATGATTTTAATGTAAATAAGACCTTAACGCACCTCTACCCACTCCAGAGGAAACAGGATTTTAAAGTCACCGCATGCTTTAGTTGTGAAGATTTTTTTTAAAGAAAAAAGTAAAAAATAAAAAGGTCAAAAAACCCACCCTCAAGATTACAAGAATAGCATTAAAGAGATAACGCAGCTCAGGGGCAGAGGATGAAGCCCGCTGGAAGAGCATCGCTGACAGCAGCGCACGGGACAGGCAGGGCTCTGCACCACCCTGCAGCTCAGCACCAGCCTGGCTGGCACCGGCCCTGGACCCCAGCACCTCTGGAAAGAAGGATTGCTGGGAAAACCCAGCAAGGGGAAGAAAACCGCCTGGGTTTCTAGCTCAGCAGCGCCCCGGAAGCATTTCTGACTTTTCTCCTCCCCACGGGAAGCAGGGTAGAATAAATCGCTCAGGTCAAAAGGTGCAACGTGCCAAGAAAGCATAGGAAAAAAAAAAAAAGAAAAAAAAAGGAAAGATCCTAAAGAACGAAATAACCATTAAGCTACAGAAGACGTGGTTGACAGCATCTCAGCCAGGCAGCTGCAAGGGCTGTTTTGCGGGACACCGCAAGGGCTCCACCTCCCCTCCCAAAGCCAGGCGATCCCCCACCCTGGCGGCATTGCCCACTCACCTGCTGCAGCCCCCCGAGCCCCGCCGGAGCCCAGCGGGGGGCAGCCGGGGGCGAGGGGCCCTGCGGCCCAGCAGCGAGGCGGCGAGAGTCCGGTACATGCCCCTGAGCCACCCACGGATACACGGAGGCTGGTGGATGCCCAGGTCACCCCGAGCATCCTGCCCCAGCACCCTGCTACCCACCGGGCTGCGGTGGTGCCGGTGCCTCCGGCATCACCCGGAGGGGCCACCACCGTGCCCAAGCGGTCCGCGTTGTGGCACTCCCCACATGCCGGAGTGGTGAAGCCTTATGGGAAATGTAGTTCTGCCCCTGTTTTGGGCCAAAACTGCTGCAAAACAAGCTGATGCTCGGTACCAGCCTCTCGCCTCCATACCCGGCTCCACCCCCCCAAACAAACAAGAGATCTTCATAGTCCCATTTTTCATGCCACTCTGTGCTCTACAGGAGCTGTCCCAAAGGTCCAAGCACTAATGGACATCCCTGTCTGGGATAACACACTAGCAGCTCCCTGCAGCTGGGGTTTGCAACAGGCTCCAAAGCATCCCCCCACACACAAATGTTCCTTCTCTGCCCCAGAGTGATGGGGTGCTCTGGGAGATTGTGACATCAAGTGGCTAAAGCCACTGCTCTCTTGAAAAGGATTACATCCTTTCCCAATGCTCTCGCGCCAGAAAGCTTGCCTGGATCAATCAAAAACTGCTGAAAAAGTGGGAATAAAATAAAATGCAGCCCCTCTACAACTCCCCGATATAGGTCCCGCTGTCTTGGAAGCTGTTTGATTACAAGGCATTATACAAATTCTCTCCTTCCACCAGCCATGAGAACCACCCTGGCTGGGCACTGGCAAAGTCATTTCAGGAAGAATACATATTGTATATACTGTTATAAGAACAAAAAACTATCATTCAAATACTATTCTGCATTTAGAACCTCTCATTATCTCCCACCGCCTTTCTGTTGCCAAAAGCGCAGAGTTTAAGGTTTAATACAGCTGAGCAGCTAATAGTAGTAAAAAACAATTTTCAGTTTCATCCTAAGAAATAAAACTAAAACCCCAATTGCATTAGCATTAGACCTGCCCACAGGCCAAAGGCATGCAGAACACTTGCCATTTCCACTTCTTTTCTGCCTCTGCATTTTTTTCTTCTTTCTCCTTCTTTTTAGCCTTTTTGTTTTTCTTTTCTTCTCCTTCTTCCTTAAATTTCCTTTTCCGAGTTTTCCCTGTGGTCGTGTCCACTTCACTTTTCTCTTTGCTCTTGTTGCCCTTCTCTTTCAGTTCCCCCTCTGGCTTTTTCTCCTTGATTTTCTGCTTTTTCTTTTTCCCTGGCACATCTTGCTTCCTTGCTGCCTCCTCCTCCTTCACCTCCTGCCCAATCTTTGCACTCTGCATCTCTCTCCACCCTTTCTCATGCACCTTCTCTTCCTGCTCCTTTACTCCTTTTCCATCGTCACTTTGCTTTGCCACTCCATCTCCCACCCCTTTCTCTCCTTCCTCCTCATCTGTCTTCAGTTTTTCCTCCTCTTCCAACATTTTTTCCTTCTTTACTTTCTTCTTCCCCATCTTCTCCACCCCCTCCATTTTCACCTTCTTGCGCTTCTCTACCTTCCCCTTCTCCTGCTTTTCCCTCCAGTCACCCCATCCCTGGGTGCTGCTGCTTCCTTGCTTGACTCTGTGCTGTCCCCTTCCCCAATTCCTGCCCCCATCAACACACTCCTCAGCACCCTCCATCACCTCCCTGGGACTTTCCTCAAACTCATCCTTCCTCCTCCCTCCTTTTCTCCCCAGCTCCCTTCCCTGGTGCTTCCTTTGCTCTCGCTTCTTCTCGCTTTCTTTTTTTCTTTTCAGGTCTTGGGCATCCCCTTGTTGCTGTGGGACAAGGAGGTTCAGCTCCTCCTCCTCACCCTCCCTCATAGCCGCAAGCCCCACATCCATCTTCAAAACCCCAGGCTCTCCAGAGGGGTATGCAGCCCCACCAGCAACACCATCACTTGGGTTTGGGACCTGTGGGAAGCAGCCATAAGGGAAGAAATGCTGAGACTGGGAAAGGAGAGACCTTATCCCAAAGCCCAGGTGAATGGAGGAGGTGCTAAGGGATGGGCCCCATGCAGGTTTGGGTCCAGGGGTTGACAGTCCCCCCAGGTTTCCTACCTCAACTCCAGCCTTGGTCGTTCTTCCCACTGCACAACTTCCTCTCTGGGGTTTGCACTGCAACCTACAACAAAAGCACAGCCACTTCTCACTGCTTTGGTGAGCAGTAGCCTCCCTACATGCAGAATTAGGGGGTTGCTCCCAAATAAGCCCTTTGTTTCCCCTTCAAGCACAGCAGCAACACAGGTGCTGCAGCAGGTGGAGATATCCCAAAGCAGCAGTGACTGGCCCCCATAGGAACTGGCACCAGTTTGCAGCTCATGGCATAAGGATGCTCAAACAAGCAGGAACACAGGTTCTCCAGACCAAACAGGGGAGGTCCCAAGGAAATGCCCCCAGAGACATCTCTGCCCAGAGAAGGTGACAGGTTTACAAGGTTTGGCAGCATCACAGAAGATGACAGGGATGACATCAGGCTGAGCATTGCTGACACACAGGAGGACGAGACCTTGTGATGGGACACATCTCCTGCGACTGTGGGGGACAGGCTCTCCCACTCCCCTCCCAAGAAGGCAGCCTGAGCACTGGCACACCAAGGAAGGACACAGCCTCATCAGTGCAACACACTGCAGGAGAAGGAGTGTCAGGATCCATGATGTCCACCATCAGCAATATAGTTGGGGAATCCAGGAGCATTTTCCTGGTCAGCAGAGAAGTCAGGTGAATTTTGGAGCTTTCTGCAGGATTTGCAAGCATTATAAATCACCACCCTGCCCCTGTAAAATACTTTCTCACAAGGCTTCTCCAAGACAGGCAGGGAGTTGGGAACATCATAAACCTCTGAGCTGCTCATGTTCCTCACGTTCCAAAAAAACCAAAGCAAGAGATGAACAAGAGAGTAGCAAGCACAGCCTAAACCAACCTTACATCTTGTAGCTTGAGCCTGTATGTCCAAGGGTTGAGGTGATGATGTCTCCTTGCCCACAGGGAAACTTAGGTCTGTCTCTGCTGGGTCATTACTGCGACCCAACTGAGTGAGATGCCCACTAGGCTGCAGAGCATCATATCCCCAGCTTGTAATTGGCACCACCATCAAAAACCCAACTTATCCAAGCAAGCAGGTGAAAAGCAACCAAAGCCACATTCCTCCAGTCCATGCTAGGTGAGCTTGGAGCTGAGTTCAGGCCCTTGTACCAGTCTACAGGTCAGACCCATCGCCTGTCTTTATCCCTTCTGGCACCCCTCGGCATGGCCAGCTGCTACCTAGGAAGAAGCTTAGAAGCCAGGTTTCTCCTCCCGATGAGGATGGTGGTGCCTCCCCTGCACATCCAGGTAAGAGCATGGAAAGATGAGCCACAGTTTCTGCTTTTAGCCAAAACATCCTGCAGACATGGTTTCTGCAATGGAAAGTGAGATTTTTGGCCCATTTCTAAAAGTTCATTTACGTTGATGCTAAATTACCAAACTGTGGGACATCAGTGTGATACAGGGCTAAGCCTTCGAGCCTGCTTGGGATGGAGGCAAGAAGTTCTCAAAGAAACGAGGGGCCAAATGCTTTTTCCACACAGCTAGAACATGTTACACAATTGCCACTAAACTCATTAGGGCAAATGGCCCAGCAAAACACACTCAGCCCCTCCAATCTCATTAGTAGCCAAGCAGATTCATGACTCAGAAGGTGAAGTCTTGCCACCTTTTGGGATCGGCTCCTTCCCCAGAAGGTCTTATTAGCAGCCTCTCACCGGACATGAAAGCCCCTGCCTGTAAGACGCAGAGAGGATTAACCTGCTAAGGGCCAGCTTTATGAGTTCAGCTGCCTATCTCTGCCCAGATCTAGGATGGGGCGAGGGAAAGAAACACCCTTTTCCCAGGCTTTGCAAGGCTGGTTGTTCCCATTAGCATTTCCCCACCACCTACCTCTGTATTTATGTAGGTATGTGCATCTGAGCAATCTCGCCCTGCTGACTCTAGCATCCTTGGGGTGCTTGGATGGGGCCAGGAGCCTCTCATTCCACCCTCAAATCCGAGGATGGGGCCTCATATTCCACTTGTGATGTGAAGACGCCAGGACACAGTCAAGCTGCCCAGTGAAGGCATCAGCAGCAGAGTGGTCTCAGTGATACAGGAGGAAAAACCAGAGCTGTGCAACCCCATGGCAAGGAGAGAAAGGACAAACTTAAAGTTCTCTGGGCAAAAAGCATTCAGAAAGTGACCCAGCTTACCTTGAGGAGTCTTTCAGCCCCACTGATGGCCCTTGGTGGAAGGTCAATTTGGTCTCCACCTGAAAGACACAAAGTGTTGATCTGGGAGAAGGTTAGCTGGCATGGGTACCCCAACAGCAACACCACCCCCAAGCAATCACTCAGCCTCTACAATGGCAGCCAGCCAGGCCACAGTACCCATGTGTCATTGACTTCACCTTGCTCTTCCTCAGCCATCTTGGCTAGAAACCAGGAGCCCAAAACAGCAGGCTTTTCCAACAAGTGTAAGGACAGCTTTGAGGTTTCACGGGGTTAGGAAATCCCCGTCTTAATTCCAACAACACTGAAAAGGTATTTTATAGAGCAAAAACATGAAAACTATCACCCTTCTTCCTCAACCACCTGCTAATTAGATGTGTTTCTGCTATCAGGGACAGGAGTCCAAAACAGCAGAAGGGGTGGAAGGTCTCCAAAACCATGAAGCATCAAGTGACAGCTTACAGACATCCATGCCAGCTTAGTCCTTAGAAGATTAAATTACCCTTGTAGCAGGTGGCAAGAGGGAAAGGGGGGGGGGGGAGACATAGGGTGGGAAATACAACAAGGGTGAACAGAGGACAAGGAAGAGAAGGGCAAAGCAGAAGGAAAAAAGCAAAAAAGCAAAATATAGGGAAAGCAGGGACAGGACCTAGAAGAAAATGAGCTCAGAGGAGACTCAAACAAAGCCCTAAGAGCTGACTCATGGAGGCCACCAGAAATGTTATCACACTTGGCACACTCGTTCTCAAAGCTGAAGCCAGGTGGTTCTGCTCCTGACCGTGCAAGGCTATGTCTAACCATGCAGTGCCCTGAAACCTGTCCCAGCTTAATCTGATGCTTGCCAAGTATTAAGGCTCTCGTTATGAATTCTGACTTCCCCAAGTTTCTCTTTCGAAGGCTTTCAAGGGAGGCCAAAACCACACAAGGATTTTTCTTGAAAGCTGCTGCTGAGAAGCTGCTAGGTTAACTCATTAAGGGAAAAAAAACAACCCAGTTAATTATAGGTTAGTTATGGCAATATAAACTTCCGTTCCCTGGGAATACACCTGCTCTCAAATTCACAATCCTTCAGCTCCTGTCAGAAATCAGGTTGGTAAATTCAGGAGCAGACAGTCACGATCTTACAAAGAAATTCTGCATGCAAATGCCTGACGCTTGCACCAAGAACACCAACACCACCAGGACACCAACCACAGGCACCCCTGGTGGTGTTTCAAGGCTGCAGCTTCAATTTCATCCATTCAGGAGTGGTTGCTGGCATTTTAAGACCCTGTTTGGAAAAGCAATGGAGACTCACCATGGGGAAGAGAAAGAACATCTCTGCTGGTTTTACATACTAAGAGGACAAGTACAATATGTTAACGTGGGCAAAGCAAAACGTAGGGGGGTATCAGCTACAATCTGTGCTCTCCAGCATCATCCAAGAAGAGCAGTGAAGACCAAATGCCTCAGAAAGGGATGCTACCAGGATGAGACCAATCCCAGCCTCAAGCTTGGAAAGTGTGGAGACACCCATGTCCTGGTGCTCCCCATTAGTGCCAGTTCACACTCTTGGTCCAACACCAAAATGTGACTGATTCAACCCCAACGTCACATGCATCTCAGCTTCAGGCAGTTTACTCTGTAATTCAATTCAAGATGCTCCAAGGATCCCTTTCAGGGGCTCATACACAACCACAAGTTGTAGGACACCATCCTCACAGCTCCCTTGAGAGCAAACCGTGAGTGCTACTTAATCCTTAATACTTAATTAAGCACAGACACCACCACGTACCAACCCAGATGCAGCTCCCTCCTCTGCTTGGATCTCATCCTGTAGGCTCAAGCCAAGACTTGTCCCTTTTGCAGCCTCTTGCTTTAGAGAACTTCTTGGCCAAAAAGGAGACAGAAAAGGAACACAAGTTTTTCCCTTAATAAAAAAGCTTTTTGATAAAGCAGCCCAAGAAGAGCAGAGTTGGGCATGGTGCTCCTGTGCACTACTCTGAGGTGAACCCAGCTGGGGAACCCCAACACACAGGGGCACAAAGCCCTACAGGTCCCATCTCCTCCCCAGCTGCCACCATCAACACACCCATCCAGCCAAAGGGTTACCTGCTGATGATGTTTTCCTGCAGTGGCTTCTCCTTGACCTCTGGTGATTTCTTCTTCCCTTTTACCATAGAGGGCTGTGCACCAGGACAGAACAGTGCAAGAGAGAAAGAAATTCACACAGTGGCTTTGATACCCACAAAACACTGGAGACAGTCACAAGGGTCATCTCAACATCCAGGCACAGAGAGGGCTGGCTGGTACCTGCACCATGCATAGCGTTTCCTTTGGCTTCTTCTTCACAACCTTTCCCCTGAGCACCTTCAGCACCTCCTGCCCCTTCCCTGACTGGCTCTTTTGCTTCCTGAGGATAAGGACAAATTCATGCCACCAAGGCCAAGCAGGCAACGCCTGCAGCAAACCCCTCGGCAGCAGAAATAAGCCATGGCATGATACCACACTGCTTAACCTCCATGTCTAGCAGCACCAAAAAAGGTCTCCCAAAAAGAAGTTTGGAGGGCTTTCCCCACTGACCACTTCAGGGCTGAGCTGCCCAACAGGACCAGCTGCAGCAAGCATGATAACATGATGCTGGAAGCCCCTCAAAATTCCCTTCTACGCCCCATGGTACCCACCTGCTGGCATTCTTCATCTTAGTGGCCTTTGAGACCCTAATGGGACAGGCACCTATTGGCTCTTCAAGATGTGATACAGGGTGAAAGCAGCATCCCCGAGGATGATCACTGCAACAAGATGTGACAGTTGTGTAGCTGATAGCACCCCAGTTTTGCTCTTAAGAGGAAACCCCAACAGGTACTCACTCCACAGCTTAACCCTGAAGCATGCAGCTACCCACAGGGCCAAGCTCAGCTTTAACAAGGATCCAACTAAAACATCAAATAGAAAAGCCTTGAGCTCAGACCCTGAGCTGTTGCTGGAGATGGCACATATAACATAGCTACCAAAATAGAAGGAAAGACCCCCCAAACAGCACAGGAATTCACAGCACCAGGCAGGTGGATGGGGATTGCACATTGGGCTGGATTTACACCCTCAGAACAGCCCAGGGTATACGGCAAATATTATTCGGGCCCTAATCACACTCAGAAAACCACCACAACAAAAACAATAAAACACAGCAGAGAGATAGGAGCACAATTGAGATAATAGCTCTCCCCACCAAAGCAGGCAGCTAAGCCACCATCACCCAGCTATCACCTGTCCTCTTTTTCTCATGGATAGAGCAGCCAGACCTCCCCAAATCCCTGCTCCCCCTGGAAACTCAAAGCCTCAGAGGATGCAAGAAATAAGGACCATATTCACACAGCATCAAAGCAGTCGCTAGCCGTGAAGGACCCTCACCAGTGAGACAAAAAAAGTGGACTTCCCAAGGGGAGAACAAACTACAGAGCACCAGAAGACATCCCACAAACTTTTCAAAAAGAAAACACATTGAAAAACATCCATATTTTACCAGCCTTTGGTGAGCCATGAGCACTTGCAGCTGCTGATAGGACCTCACTCAGTACATGGTGAAATGCTCCCCTCAAAGCCTTGCAGACTGGAGAAGACCTCACCCCTTGCCCAGCTGCCTCCCTAAAAGCAACGCCTCGCTACAGGCAGCTGATTTAAAGACTCCCTCAGCGCCAATTGGAGGGTCCTGCCCCAAAATGCACCCTGGGAAATGAAGTTTTAGCTCAACAACTGAATTCAAGGAGAAGCCCTAGCCAGCAACTTCTTAATAAGGGTACCTGCTGGGGGAAAATACTTTATGCTGCTTGTTGGGTTAGACTAAACACATTAAAATCAGCTTAGGGAAGTCTACCTTCCAGCAGATAACGCCTCTTCAATTATTTTATTATGTTAGTTCCCCAAACCTAGCCTTTCTTAGGTGCCCATCAGAGCCTTACTGTTGGAGTTAGAAAGGTCTTTGAGCCAAGATACTTGGTGTAGAAGGCCAATATCCTACAGAGTGTCGCATGCTACTGCCTGTAACCCTTGCACTAAGCACTCACCCCCTCCCCCTCCTCTCCAGCCCTATTAATGCATGTTAGTCTATTGCTTTCACCTGGCCATCAAGCACCTTGTCACAGCTGAGCCTCAAAATGACCTCAACCACCCTCAACCTGGTGTAAGCAACACTGCTGGAAAGGGTCTAGTGCAAAGGGGCCACGGGGACTTTGCAGAGCAAAGCTTTCCCCTAAAATATTGGGTTTGGGGGGCAAAAAAAGGCATTGCCCCATGTTGAAATCCCTGGCCAGGGTAAGTAGCGGGGCCACACGTTCCCCTGTGAAGATGCTGCCTGGTTCATGGCCAGGAGTGGAAACGCTCAGAGGCAGGGCTGGCTCTAGGCAAGCCCCTTTGATCCCTGTTGTGCCACCCGGGGAAAAAACATCCAAGCCACCTTTCTTGCTGGATGAGTAAAAGTTGTCAAGGAATAGGAGCCAGCCCTGGGGCAGGGAACAGGAGAGGACAACTTCATGCTGGGGCTTGTTCACTCTTGGCTGCCTTCTGTCGAGCCAGGGACTGGTGTATATTTGATTTTTTCCATTTTTACGCTGTGACCCATATATGTTTATTCAGCTCTGATGCTTGATGAAGGTTTCTCCTAAGCCCTCTATGCTGGTTGGGATGCCCATGATGGGAAATGATGGTAGTTCACACGGTAGGGTGAGGTGAGAGAAAGCTGTCCTAGCCTAGACCACCTCCAGTTCGCTTATCCATCCTACCTAAGCACAACCTGGGTTAAACTTCTTAATAATTGACAGGAGTTGTATGTATTTTTATATATTTTTCCTTTGCAGATGCTCTTTGCAGTGAGGGAGACAGGAGCAGGATGGCTCCACGCAGGGCTCTGCAGTGGGGAAACGGGGACCACTCATCCTTTGGGAAAACCAGACTGCAAAGGGGGTCCCTGCACGGTTTGGTGACGATATCCTGTGAGCTGCCGATCGTAATCGGGCTGAAGGCAGCTCCCTCGTCAGCAGAGGAATAGACGCCTCTCCCTACACGTTCCCTGGTGTGCAGACAGTTGCAGCCACACGGTTAAAACGCTTTCCCTTGCAAACCATTCCAGTATTTTTATATATTTATATATATATATAAAAGTATAAATATAAATATATATATAATCTGGAAAAGCATTGCTGCCATTACAGATTAAGCAGTAATTCCACTTTTCTAGTCCAGCAGCTTCTTTCAGATTAGGAAGTCCAGGAGGGAGAGAAAAGCCCTTCCTAACGTACTCCCTTCCCTGGGATGACACACTCCTTGAAACCCTGAGAAGGAAAAATTGGCTGGGAAAGGTGGAAATGGTTGAATATATTCAGCTATAAAATAAATTCATGCAATATGAAAGGTTTAATGTATGCCAGGCTAATTCCCCCTCGCCCCCTTGTTAAACAGCCGAATCTGCACGTGACTCCCCGTGCCCTACTGAACCCGTGCACAGCTTGGGAATTGGATTTTTCCAACCCCTGGACACTTTTCTGAAAAATTTTGCTGGACTTAATGCTGTTGCCTAGTCCGGCTCTTATTTTGCGAGCATGACTGAGAGGAAAACCCTCCTGTGGTTCAACAGTATAGCTCGGTGGGGGGTGGTGGGGGGGAAAGGGTACGATTTGCCTGTATCTGGCTGGAAAAGGTAAAAAATAAATTTGATTTTATTTCTTTATTAATTTTTGCATTGCATTTTCTACGATACTGAGTTTTGTGCCCGAGTGGAGTCGAACGGTTATAATAATGCAAGGGTATGGCATTCCCAGATGTTGCACAGTCGCTCCAGCAGCTGTGCGAGCTGCGGTGTCACCACCCAGATGTTTGGTTTTTTTTGAGGAGGGGGAGGGGGATGCAGCCCAGGAGCCACACGCAGGGGAGCACCCGGGACCCAGCGCTGGGGCAGGAGGCAGCCGGAGCTGGGTGAGTGTGTGTGGGTGCACGATGGGTGCCGCCTTGTGGCGCTCCCACCCCCTCCACAGCAGCCCAGGTGTTGCGGGAGGAGCGGGGGGGGGGGAGCCCGGGGCTTGCACGGGTTGAATTATGGGGGGGCGCCCAGATGTGGCCGGGGTAGGGGCGTGTGCGCGGTTGTAAGTGGGGTCGTCCAGATGTGGCGGGGATGGGAGCGGCCGCGCGCCCAGCCGTGGTACGGGGGAGGGGGGCGTGCGCCCAGCTGTGCTCATGGGAGGGGCGAGAGCCCCCGCCCCGCCCGTGACGTCATCGGCGTTCTAATTCCCACCGTTGCCACGGGCGACAGACCCTCCGCCCCTCCCCTCCCCGCGCCGCTCCGTTCCTCCCCCGCCGCTACTTCCTGCCTCGCGCTCCCATTGGCCAGCGCCGCCGCCGATCCGTGCCATCCCTCTTTCCCATTGGTCGAAGCCTGGCTCCGCCCCGCCCCACCACCCTGCTTATGCCCGGCGCCGCGGTCGTTCTCGGCTGGCAGCGCCCAGCGGCGGGGCCGAGTTGGGGAGGGGGGCGGCCTGGCCCGCCGGGGCTTGCTCTGCTAAGTGGGGGTGGGTTGGTAGAGCTGTGGGGTTTGCCCCCCCCAGTTGAGGCATCTCTCTGAGTCAGTTCGAGGGCGTTGGGGGTCTGTGGGGTTTGCCCCCCGTCCTCCGGGGTGGCAGGCTGTTGGGTGCGAGGGGGGGGGCCGCAGCAAGCGGGGGCTAGCGGGTGTTGAAGCCCCCAGCCAGGCCAGAGCTGGGCTCAGGAGCCCCTGGGGGCTGGCAGGGTGCGGGGCTAGGCTGGGAGAAGCGGAGCGGCCCCAGGTAGGGACACCAAGCCCCAGAGCCAGCCGGTGAGGTCAGGCAGGAGCCCCCAGTGTGGGCCCACCCCCCACCCCACCTGTGGATGCGGCGTCCCTGGAGATGATGCCACCTGAGGAGGAGAGCTTGGATGGTGGCGGGGACAGGGATGGTGGCCTTGTCCTCCTGCAAGGCCTGAAGAGCGGCAGCACCCGGAAGGTGAGGCATGGCCATGGGGTGCTGTGGGGGGTTGCAGGGTGGCAAAGCACCCAGCTGATGCTCTGTGGGGATGGTGGTCCATGTGGGTGGGGGTGCAGGTCTGTCCTGGCCATCAGGTGGTGCTGGGGGCATTGGGGCACAGCAAGGACCTGGTTGAGGAAGGGCTTGATGGGGAAATGAAATGTGGCAAGTAGCTCATCCCTAAGCAGCCCTACACAACTATCTCATGGCTCATCATTCTTCAGTGCCACTCCTTTATCACATCTTCCTCCACTGGCTTAGTCTGCAAGCTTCCCAGCAGCTACTTTTAACCAAAATCTCCTGGATTTTGGCTTTTTCTCCTTCCAGCACTGCCTGTCCCTCCTGTTGTTGTCGGAGGTACCCGGCAGGGTGTTGCTCACTGATGAGTTTCTTCCCCAGGTGCTGTCCATAAGGAAAGTCGGTACAACAGCAGCCTGGCCATGCCTGTGAGATGGGGCCAGTAGCTCCGCTGGCATCACTTCTTTAATTAGTAACAGCAGGGTGAAACCAGTGGGGCTTGTCCTCAGGCTGCCACTGTCCCAGCTGCTCGGCTTTCCATGCTGTCCCTTGGGTATCAGTGCATGCATGTTCCTGGGGTCAAGTGTTGCTTTTCGCAGGAAAAGATGAGTAAGCATGAGTTTTTGGGGCTGTTAAAGTGTGCCTCCCGTTAGGTTTGTCCCCTGGGAGCCAGCTTTACAAACCTGCTGTGAGTTTGCCCTGTAATCTGAGCTCTTCTCACAAGCATGTAATTTTCAAAACTTGCTCTTCAGCAGAGCACTGCATTTCTGCAGCCCTTTGGCAAAAAACCCACAAACCCAAACACCTAAAACACCCCAAACCCCAGCAATCAAAAAAGCAGAACTCATCCAGGCTCTCTTTAGAGGTGTTTTTTTCCTGAATGAGGGCTGAGATTGCAGCCCTGGCTGAACAAGGATCAATCTGATCTTGAGTCACTTGAGCCTGGCCTCTGACTGCAGCTAAAGAGGTTGCAACCTTAAACCAGGTTGGAGTTTACTCAGGGTCTTGTCTAAATAGCAGGTGCTGCTTGTAAAGGAAGATTAGCTGGAATTCTCTTCTGCTTTATATGAACATAAAGTTTATATATTTTATGGGTGAACTGTTCCCTTATATAAGCAATTGGTTTACCCTGTCTGATGGATCTCTAGCACAGAGAATAACATAGGAAAATATTGCAAAACTTTTGGCGGGGGGTGGGAGGGGGGCTGGCAGGGGATATGTAGCATCTGTCATAACATGGTTATTTTTTAATTAAAAAAGCACCTGATTAGACTTCCTATTAATGAGATCAGTTTTTAATTTAAAAGAAACTATCAATATAGCCTTCTAGTTGTGGGTTTGGTTTTGTGTTTTTGGTTTGTGGGTTTTTTTGTTTTACCCCGAGAGCATCAGGGGCTGTGGATGGGACCACTGTATGTTTGCTCCCTCGCAGGGGATCCTGAATGCTGCTGCAATAGTGATTCTTTATTATTTTTTTTTGCCAAGGTTCATGTACCGGGGCTGAAGATTTAATACATCTGTTTCCTGCTGGCGCCCTGCCCCAGCTTTCATGATGCCCTATGCCTCCCCCAGCTCCCTGGAGCAGTTTCACACTACTAAAATTCAAGCTATAGATGCAGGTTTTGCTGCTTAAAACCCCCAATCCCCCATATTTTTATTTCTCACCCCCCCCCCCCCCATTTTATTTTTCCTTCCTCTTACTGAGTGCATTAGCCAACAGCGAGGGCACTTCGCTGGGAAATTTAAAACCTTAATCCTCCACTCATTTGTTAAAAGGCTGTGTGATGTAACCATATTCTCAATAAAAGGTTTTAGAGGTTTTAGCTGGTAATGTCTCCCACAGAAAAACAGCTTGCAGCCGGAGTGCTTCATGAGATTAGTTTCATGATAGGGACTTTATATATAAATAGATGTTCAGGGAGCAAAAATGTTTGTTGGTGACCTACTGGTTGTCTTCCAGTAACAGCCCATATTACTTTCTGAAATGCCCTTGTTTGGGAGGAGAAGGAAATTGTTGATAATCTTTTATGAAGGAGAATGTTAAAGCCTGCTTTTGTGTGTGGGGTAGTTCTCCAGCTTTTGTTTTGCTCTCTATCCCACAGGCTAATGCAGCTAAACGAGGGTCACTTGGCCACTTGTCCTGTGCTGGCCTGACTCAAACTTGTAGGTTGCGAAGAGGAATAATAATCCCAGTCGACAGCTCTGATTCTATCAAAATAGCTTATAGACCAGCATGGTTCTGGAAATAAAACAGGTGCTGAGAGCTTGATGTTTCAGTTACCTTATTTCTACGGTGACTTTTTTCCAGGCGCTGGATCATCTGTGCACTGGGAAACATCCCTTTTTGGGGACAAAGCTGTGTTAGGAAATACTGAGCCTGAGTGTGGATGAAAATAGGCACTTGCTTTTTTTTTGAGTGGGAGGTGTAAATATTTACCAGGTAAAACCTGCAGGGCTGAGGTTGTACCTAGAGACCATGTACTCAATGCATGGAGTTGGGACCATGGATCAAGGGTATCTCTGTTAACAGCAGTGTCAGCGCTTCCTAGAGCTGTGGAAATTGTTGTAATCTTCATCTGTTCTTTGTTCTGGTGCAAGAATTTTGCTC
This sequence comes from Falco naumanni, assembly GCF_017639655.2. Taxonomy (NCBI): domain Eukaryota; kingdom Metazoa; phylum Chordata; class Aves; order Falconiformes; family Falconidae; genus Falco; species Falco naumanni. Next base: position 109,481,060 of record NC_054056.1, on the reverse strand, counting down.
TAGCTTTTACTATTGAGAAAATCTTGATATTCCAGTGCATGCCTTGATGCAGACTTGAGTGGCTAAACACAGCTTGGACTTGACCAGCTTTTATGCAGTTGCCCACCTCTGCTTGAATTGTGCTTGATGGTTGGTCCTTGACCCTCCCAAGCACTGATCTTTGGCTCTTCATTCACCATCCCTGCTGGGGTTGAAGGCTTCCTGGGTGCAAGCCGTATGATTTCCTTGCACTTTAGCACCTCATGCTCCTTAGTGTGCTGTTTTCTTTCATTGCATTGTGAGTGTAGACGGGTAGTGCTGGAAAGGTTGGTTGGTCCCTGACTTGGTGCAGGAGCTCATCACCCAGAAGTCACTTGGCAGACAGCTCTGAAGACTGGGCGCCTTTAGGGTTAACAAGAAACTGTATCTAGCACTGGTGTGGATTTTAACAGTGCTTGTGAATCCTGGACCTACCTAGGGGAACTCTCCTCTGAATGAGAAAACAGTTTGCAGATGAGATGAGTCCTGATGTCCAAAGGTTGCTGTGGCTCTGTCTGCAAGTGTGGCCCTTGTGGCTATCAGGTGTCAAACTGAGATCTTGGGCTTCTCTTGTAGCCTTGCTTGGCTTTGTCTTTGGCTTCAGAGGATTTTTATTATTCATTCTGTCAGTTCTCTCTATGCATGGAAGCAGCACCTGGGGTGTCTTTTCTGGGAACTGCTGGGGTAGGAGGAGATGAAGTGGAGGTGAGAGACATAGGGAGCCAGGCTCCAGCAGAGCTCCTGCCACTTCCTCTTGAGGAGTGTATTTATGCCCTGATAAACCAACGCCAGCAACTGATTGCTGTGAGGAGGGAACAAGGCAGCACTGGAGAGGTCAGATGAGAGAAATCCCAATGGGTTGTCCAACAGAAGGCTTGAACAATGTCATCTTCCTTCCCTGGGAAAGCGTTAAATAGTAGTACTTTTGATGTCTTTTGACTCCCTTCCCTTAAAAAGCAGTAAGCTGTCAATTCCCTAGGAGGCATAACATAAAATTAAAACAAAATGATCCTTAAGGCTTTACAGAACATACGCAGCAGTCTGAGCACCTTTGCCAAATGCAGCTGGGCTACACTTAACATGTTCGTGGTGTCCACCATCCTCCAAGTTGGTCTGAGCAGTGAAAGCTGTGATGGGCCTAATCCCGCCATGAGACCTCAGCTATATCCATGAGCTCTGGTTGTCTGGTATCTAGCATATCGCTCTGTGTTGTGAGACTGAGTCTGAGCCTGTGTTGTCTGACATGAGGTACCAGGACTGCGGTGCAGATGTGCTGCTGCCCGTGTGCAGTGAATGGTCTTAATGACAAATCTTGGGGCAGATAACCTGCTGTGGTGGAAATAAAGTTATACTCTCACTGAGAAAGAGGGAATTGTGTGTAAAAATGCCTGACTGTCCAAAGCAGCAGCTCATCCCTTACATATTGCATTGCCTGGCACCAGGAGTCTGCGTGTTTGTATATGCACATGGCAGTGATGCAGGGCTGGCTGGTGCCCTGTTCCCTTTGCAACTTTCTCCTTGAACTTCCCTGTACTTGGGGATGTGAAGGTTGTCTCCTTGGTGGTGAGGCTGGCTGTAGAGCCTGTGTCAGCACCAGGTGATGATTCATCTCACCACTGCCGTATTATGGGTGTCTCCAGTCTCTGTGTAAATTAAACTTCTTTCGTTTCTCCTGCTATTCTGTGGGCACTTTCCAGCTGCTCTAATTGGCAGGAGTTCTGGTGACTGTTTTGTAGCTAAAGCTGGTCTTGGAGATGATGCAGCTTGGTCTGTGCTTCAGCAGGTGGGCTGTGGAGCACCTCCTGTGATCCAGCCAAGCCCTGCAAGTATATAGGAGCTTTTGCTGCAATGCCCGTTGAGGCTATAATTTAACTCCCAGCTACAGACCCCTTTCTCATTTCTCTGAAGAGAGCTATGCCTGGCTCCTACCAGCTCGCTCCTGGTCTATGCCTGTTCCTCTGGGCAGGGATGCAGGAGCCCCTTAAGCAATTGGATCTGCATCTCTGTTTCTTTCTTGGTTATGGCTTTACCAGCATGTTCTAGGATTGTGTTTTCCCTTATCACAGTAACAGCTCACAGTCATCCTTAGATTGCTTCATACACTTAAGTTTTGCTTTTGCTCAGTTGCTGGAAGCAACTGCAGTTCTAGCAGAAACCAAAGAGCAGAAATCAGTCCCTTTATGCATGGCTTTGCCCTTTGGACTTGCTGGCATACACTTCTCCTGACAGGTGATTAGGTTTTTCTGTCACTAGGGCTGGGAGGCAGTGGCCTTGTTTTGGCACCAGGGTCACAAATAATGGTATAGGTGTGCCTTGTCTCCCAAGACATATCCAGGCTTCATTTCCTGGAGATGTGAAGTGCAAAGTACACTTGGTGATCATCTCTAAACACTTGCTGCCTGAGGACTTGCTTATAGAAGGAAATGTAACCATGTAATTGCCCTATTTAACAGCACAGATGGGTGCTCTTGAACTGGAAGAGGTGTTGGGGAGCTGGCACCACCATTACGTCATTGTGTTCTCTGCGAAGATAGACTTTGAGTTGGCAGAAGCCTTGACATCCCTTAAAGGGGATCTGTTTGTCTTGGCCTCCTCCGGAAAGGGTCTTCTGGCCTTTTCCCTTTTCTTCCTTATGTGGAAGCATTGGCTGAGCACTTTCTGTAACTCTGTCATCTGCCTGTGCAGAGGGTTGAACACAATGTTATTTGGTAAATGTCTTTGAGCATAAAATGGCCTTGCTACAATAATACTGGCTGTAATCCTGCTTTGTCAGAGGCAATAAACTTCAGAACTGGACACAACTCGTATAACTTAATGATGCACACTTCATTCATTTTCATGGCTTTCTTAACATATGCTGTCCTCTGTGTACATACAAGTTGTGCTGTTCCCTGTCTGCTGCACAATTTATGGCCCCTTACTGGAAGACTTAGGTCCTTGCTTTCCTTTTGTAAAAGCTTTAAACTAGGAAGGTTAAGAAATCTCATGTTTGACCTGCCAGCTCCTTAAGCACCCAACTCTACTCTTCCGCTGATTTCCCTATGCGCACCCCAAAGCCCAAGAGGCTGTTGAAATAACACCTCTTTCTTCTTTGAGGTCAGCTCTCAATGGGTTGACCTCAAAAGCTTGTGCAAAGAAGAGTTAAGCAAGGAAGATGCCTTTTAAAAATGAACACTAGGTTTTGGTGGGGCTTTTTCCCTTCGCATCCCCTACATAAGGCATGCTTATATCCATCACCACTTCAGAAACTGTGCTGTAGTTTTTAGCTTTTGAGTGCAACTTGGAGAGTATGGGTACAGGCAAAGTGTTGGCTTCCTTAAACATAAGCTGTTGGAGGACGGGCATGCTTGCCTCTTGACTCCATCTCCCCTGTCTACCTTTTGATTTAAATATGGCTCTTTTTTGCTTGTGGTGGTGTTCACTTTCATATGTAAGTTAGCCTTGGCTAAGCATGTTATTCTGGAGCTGAATTTTCTTCTTGCTCCTATATTTGTGAAAGAACATAATTTCTGCAATGCTTCAGGAGCAGGTGCAGCCTAGGCTTGATTGTTCCCCATGGTGGCCTTGGCATTGGTCCATGGCAGCCAGGGATGATGCTTTGGGACTGATGGCAGATCTTCTTTTGGAGAGATATGCTGCAGTCCCATGGGTTACTGCACTTCCCCAACTTCATAAGGGGTGAGGAGCAAAGCAAGGTGTGGGGAGATCACATGAAGTCCCTAAGGGCAGCAAGTCTCAAGATCCTGACTTGACATCCTCACGAGGTTTTGGTATTACATTAGGTGCTCTAATACCTGACTTTCTGGTACCTTTTTGCTGTTGGCTTAGGAGCCTGCATGGGAATTGATAACTATCTCATTAAATCAGATTGAGAAAACACTGTTCAGAATGGGGTGGGGGCAGGGGGGAACCTTGCAGCTTTACAGATGGCTTAGTGCCTCCTAGAGGAAGATGTTTAGGCAAATCCAAATGCCATGACGGCCTGGATGTTGTCAAATCATGTTTGGTCCCCAGCTACCTCAGGGCTTGCAAGTGTTCCTGGAAGGTAGCTCCTCTGTGGCCCTGAAGAAAGATGAGGTGATTAACAGTTATCAAAGCTGCTCTGTTTGCATGCTTGAGAGGGTTTGTGTTCATCAGCTTTGACGCGCTGGTGGTGCCTTGAATTTTGCCTCTTGGTGTTGTCTGAAGCTAGGCATGGGAGAAGTGGGGAGCGGCCAAGTCAATTAAATAAACCCCAGAATTGGTTTTGCAGTGAAGAGGTTTTAACACTGAATATCTTGAGGAGCCATCCTAGCATTTTCTCATGCCACTCTGCATCTTCTTTCTTAATTTCTTCTTGTCTTGTCACCCAACAAGGCAGTATTCGTGGACCTTCTCTATGGCTTTAGATAGTCTTTCCATCCATGTGCCTCTTCCATCATCTCTTACCTGCAGCTTCCTCTGGCCTCCTGCCCATGTATTCAGGTCGTCTTTGCCACCTGCTGCCCCTGCTCCCCCCCCAAAAAAAAAACAAAAACAAACAAACAACCAACCACCAAAACCAACAAAAAACCACCACCCCAAAACAAAAAAAAGCCCAACAAACCAAACAAAAAAAACCCCCAACAAACTATCTTCAAATCCTCTGACTGCTTTCAAGCAAACCTTTGCAGGAAGTGTGAAGGTCTCAAAGGTGATGAAAGCTCCTGTAGGAAGAGCTGGAGGCAGAGAAAAGGTGCTTTCCACCTCCAACAGTTGCTACCAGGGTTGTTGAGTTTTGGACGGATTTTTGTGGCTCTGGAGGCAGAAAGAGGGGGCCTCGATCCTGCTTGCTTACATGTATTTGGACATATTTGCATAAGCATTCGGCTCGAGCTGACAAGCACACACAGCTTTTGTCTGTAAACCTGAGAGGCTGTTGAAATTTTAATAAGCTCCATTTTTTTCTTTACTGCTCCTTCTCCTTCCTTAAGCTCTAACTCCCATGTGTAGGTTAATGTCCTGCACTGTATGAAGAAACATCATTGAAGGCACAATGTTTGTAATCAGCCTTCAATAAAAGAAATACTTGTGTAGTACCTTAAACTACATCTACACAAGAAGCTCCTTTCTAAACAAGAATTTGATGCTGTCATCTTTGCTTTGAGAGCCTCTGGGTGCTCAGATTTGAGTAGTGCAGATGTGGTTGGGTTGGGTTTTTTTCAAGGACTGTTTACAGTGATGACCCAGCTCTTTCTTGCTAGAGAAAACCTGGCATGGTCCCTTCTTGGGCATCAAGGTGTGGGATTCCTCATCCTTTCCCTTTTTCTTCCAACTTCTGGGTTTTTTCCCTGGCAAGCCAACAATGTGTGCGGGATGGGTGTGTTGCCCCAGGACAAATCCAGAAGCGGCGCTTCTGGATCAGCCTTTCATGTATTTGCTCCTGAGTGTCTCAGACACAAGATTTGTGCAGCTGTTGGAGTGTTTTCATTAACATCCCACTTAATTGCATTTCCAGAATAGTCAGTCTCATGCTTCCAGCTTCTTCCTTCAGTAATTTAAACAAATTATGGATTACTGTAAAGCACTAAGCCTGCAGATTTATGGACCAGATGAAGTGACCCTGATTCCTCAGTCTCCAATGTACCAATTAAGACCTCAAATCTTTCACTTAAATGAAAATGCTAATGTTAATCCCAGACCCTTTTTAAAGGGGGCACCACTTAGTGGTCTTCAAATATGAGAAATTAATTTTCAGAAAGCTGAAGTCCATGAAAATGCAAAATTTTCCATTCCCTACTTGCTAATCAAAGCTAGTTGCGTACTTTTTTGAGCAAGGATTTTTTTTTCTTTTGTTGTAAGTCTAAAGGTTGTTGCTTAAAAATTAGACTTGAGTTGCAAGGAGAAACTTCCTTTGTGTGTCTCTAGGCTAGCGTTAAATGCAAACAGAGGAAAAAAAAAAGAGGGTTTTTTTTTCCCATTCGTACTTCCTCAGAAAAATCAAATAATCTGCTAAAAGCAAATTTTCCCAGAGTAACACTGGGACTCTACAGTGTCCTCTGAAGAGGTAACCAAGTGTTGCCATGGCTTGTTGGATTTGAGACTTTTGTGACCCATCTTGGAGGATGAGGTGATACCTGGTGAAGCCCACAGATCTCTACATGGATGAAATTAGCTGAGAAGGTGTTTTGGACAGAATGAGAGCAGGCACTGTTGGAGCTCTGTAGAGTCTCTTGAGTGGTGAAACCCTTTCTTGCTGTGGAGGCAAGAGGCCCACCAGTAGCAGTGGAGGGAAAGCACTGGGGAGAAGGGTAAGACTGATATGCTTAGCTAACAGAGGTTTTCTAAGGGAAGCAAGAGCGTGAAATAGTGGCTTTGAGGGATTTCTCTTAGTGCTACAGTGGATCTTGATACGTTCTTGGAGGGATCTGCCTGTGCTTTGCACTGGTGTATGAAGAACAGGCTTGGAGGTCTTCATCCTCTTAAACTACCCAACCTTGTGCCATCCCAAACAGGTGCTGTGTTGTTGTTTTGGGTTTGTTTTTTTTTTTATCCAGGGGTCTTTTAGAGGCTCATTTCATCCATTTGAACCTCCCCTCGCACAAGGGAAATCATCTCTTCTTGGACAGAGCTTTTGTGGCCCTGGATTCGGAGACCCTCCTTGTGGCAACCTCGCTGCTTTGGGCATCCCATAATAACCTCTTGCCCTTGTGAGACAGAGGGATATTGCTGTCTGTTATTTCCTGAAGTCGGAGATTAAATGTTTCCCTGTCTGCAGAAAGTCCAAGCCAAAGCCAAGGAGGGAGGCAGGGATGGAATTAATTTACTGCTTTGTACAACTCATTTCTCCACCCCCATGAACTCTTGACTTGCTGCCTGCACTCAATCCCCTAGAGCCAGCAGGAGATGTGAGCACATATAGACATAGGGTCACATCTGTTCCTGAGCTTGAGGGTTATATTGAGCTCATCTGCAGCCCCTTGGGTCTTATCTTGTGTCTGGATGGCGAGACCCTGGGAAGGAGATGCTTAGTTCCTGTTCACAGCTGCGTTTGGGAAGCCTTGCTTAGAAAATAAATCGCTGTAAGCAACATGTGGTATTAGATAGTAAACCCTTTATTTCAAACGAAATGCTGAAAGTGCCACTTTTAATCCCAAAATGGTGGTTGTTTGCTTTTTTATTTAATTCATTGGTGAGACCCTGCCCCTCTCTCTCAGCAGGGCTGCGATCCCTTTGCCCAGACCCAGCGCAGCAAACTGCAGCATCGCCGGGCACGGATTAACCAGCAGATCAACAAGGAGATGAGGATGCGAGCGGGGGCAGAAAACCTCTTCCGGTGAGTCCTGGTCCCCAGAGCATCCCTCTGGCCCAGGGATCTGGCTGGAGGTGAAAATATGGCCTTGATGTCTAGGAGGCAGGTGATGCTGGTACTCCCCTGGCTATGGTTGGGGTTTGCTGAGCCCTCTCTTGACTTTGCAGTATTCATGCTAGAAATGCCTGCTCTCCATCTGGTGCAATGCTAATGCTCTGCATTTTCATGAAAAATGATGACTTCAATGCCCTGAAAGACTGGTACAAAGCAGGATGTGAGCAGGTGGAATAACGGAAATAAATGTTTAACTAGGATTGAGTTTAGACACCTGAGCTCCTGTCTGATAACCCCAGCAAGTGGATCAAATCCAGCTTTAGTTCTAAAAATCTATAAAAAAGCACAGTTGCAGTGCTTCCACTGGAGCAGAATCTGAAAATTCAAGTATGTCTTTGCAGATGGGCACAGTCCAGTGGGTCTTCACCCTGTTGAAAGATGCATTTATGGGATGGCACCTTTGCATGGCTTTTAGATAGCAGCTGGTCCAGCCGAAATGGAGCCAGTGCATTACTGTCTTCCCCAGCAATTGCATTATTATTTACATTTTTTTGCATGCAATTGTGTGCTATTTTTTTTTCTTGTTAACCCAAGGATGATCTTTCTTTTGTAGCTCTTGTGTGTATCTCATGTTCCTGTAGGATACTGGAACATGTGCAGAGTGGGCAGGTCTGTTAATATAAGAACATGTAAGGCTTCCCTAAAATAGTTTTTTGGCATATTTTGCCTGTTTGATATTTTTGTTTTTCCCCAATAAAATTGACATTTTACTTCTGAATGTGAATGTTTTAATATCAGTTGCATGTTCATGTTGCACCTGGAAGAAGGGAGTAATAGTTGCTCCACCAAACTATAGGAAGAAATGGTATTTTGCTGGTGGGTGAGGACAGTGTGGCTTCCTAGGGGAGGCAATGTTACAACTCCCATACTCTACTGCTTCAACCAGGCTGCCGTGCCTCATCTAATTTAAAAAAAGTCATGAAATCCCAATGTCTGCTGCTCCACGTGACTCCCTTTTATTATAAAAAATTAGGAGAAAATGTGCTGGCTCAGCAGAAATGTGCCCGGCTGCAGTTTTAGTGTGAACAGCGGGAATCAGAGCCACGTGCAGGGGAGTGAGCAAAAATGTGATGCAAAACACATCTTAATTACTCGGCCAGGGAAATGCACTGATGGGGCTTTTTTTTCTTGTTGTTGTTGGATGAGCAGTTTGAATGTCCTTTCGTAGCAGCCAATTTTCCTCCCTCCCACAAGTCCACTTTGCAGCTGGGTAAAGTAATAATGTGGGTTTCTGGGCGCTATGGTTCTCAGAGCTTATGAAACAGGAAATCTGGGGGGGAGGCAGGAATCAAGCTTGTGCATGAGATTAAAGGTTGGGGGGGATGGTATGTTGTAAGTCTAAAGGTTATTGCTTAAAAATTAAAGACTTGAGTTGCAAGGAGAAACTTCCTTTATGTCTCTCTAGGCTAGTGCTAAATGCAAACAGGGGGATAAAAGCTGCGGGTTGTCCAGCCTGGAGTAGTGTTTGCAGCTGAACTTGTTGGTTTCTTTGCCTCTGGAAAAAAAAAACAACAAACCAACCCCCCCCCCCCCCCAAAAAAAAAAAACCCAAACCCAACTCTGAATGCTTTAAAAAAATAATCTCCCAAACTGTTCTGTTCAGCGTATCAGTCTCCTTTCCTGGAGAGGTTGTCACGTGAATGGTGTGTTGGAAAAAACGCATGTGGTGTTTGCTCAGTTAAGAGGGTTTGTTTGCTGGATAAATAAATGGGTAGAGGCAGCGGAAACCTTTTCCTTTCTTGTTCAAATACTGGTGCTGAGCAAAGCAATCTGGGAGATAAAGGTGTTGCCAACTAACCAGTTTCTTTAAAAGAAAGCAAAAAAAATAGATCAGAAATCTCTTTGGTGTTAACTAAGCAAACAGCTGATAACTTCACCGAGGAGGCTGATGGAGACACGTAGGCTCAGCTCTTGCTCCTTGCTCAGGGCACGGGCCGTGAAAGCCTCACTGCAGGTTTGCTCACAGAAACAATTGAGTGATTCCCTAAATTACCTCTCTGAGAGGTACTGTGCTCTTAATTGCTGCGTGTGGCTCTTGTACAGTGCAAACTGAGTGCCCCAATGTGACTTTGGGCTTTACAGCCAGTGGCAAGTCCTGGAAACACTTGCATGTGCATGCAAAATCCTGCAGAGCAAAACTGGGCTTGACTAAGTGCTATGTCCTTTCTACTGCAGAGCAGGGGTGAAAACACTGGTCAGAAACATATCATGTGTATGTGCAAGTGCTGCCTTGGTGTTGCTGGGTTGCAAATCAGCACAAATCAGCTTTCAGTAATAAATTAAAAAAATACTGTTGCCAGCTAGGGGCAAGACAGGGAAATTCTTTAGTTCATGTTGAAGGAAAATTGTAGCAACAGTAGTGATGCACCCATGTCTTGGAGGTGTTGTGATGTGTGGAGGACTAGAATAGCAACTAAACATTGGTTTATGTGGAAAGAAGGTGATTACTGTGCTGATACCTTATGCAGAATAGCAAAAGTGCTGAAGGATGTTTCATTGGAAGCAGCCGCAGAGATCTTGGGACCTGCTGTGGTTTTGCTTTTGTTGTTTAGAATAAATAAATAAAAAAAAGCATTGGTCTTGGGAAATCCCAGCAAAGGGTACTCAGGAGAGTTGATGCTGAAGGACCAGCATCTTAAAAAGAAAACGGCATAGCTCCTTCTACTACCTTGAGCCAGGTCAGGGCAAAGCCCTGATGGGATGCTATCCACAAAAAAAAAAAAAAAAAGTCCAAGGCAACATCCTCTGCAAAAGCTGGGGGAAAGTGGTGCCCTGGCCAAGCAGACCTTGTGCATGTGGTGTTTTTCCTGGAGCCTGATGTGATTTAGCATGAGCAGCCAAAGCCCCTTTCAGCTCTGGGTTATCTCTCCCTACTTTCCTTCAGAGCAGATAAGAGGGGTATAATCAGCCTGGGAGCTTGTCTTGCTCCAGCAGGCAGCTGAAATCAATCCTTGATGTTTACATCTCCTGACATGCATGAGCAGGGAAGGGTCCAGCTCTACCAATGGGTGAGCACCAGAAACCTCTCTTGCAGAGGGGTTGTTTGCACCCAAAATAAGTTGGTGTTTTTTTTTTTTCTTCCTCAGACCCAACTATAAACCACTTTTATTTGATGTGGGTGAGGACCTTGAGTGCTCATAGCCAAATCTGAAGCTGCACTGGAGGGTGGGTGCATGGATGGGCAAGGGGAAGGCTGCTCTGGGGCAGAAATAACAGGCTCATCTGAGCAGGGTGCAGCACTGTAATGAGATTTGCCTGGCCTTGACCTCCACAGCACAGTGATCTGGATGCTCTGAATTCCCCGATCCTAAAAGTCTGAGAGAGATGGGGTGGTTCAGGCTGGAGAAGAGAAGGCTCCAGAGAGACCTTGCAGCCTTCCAGTACCTAAAGGGCACTTACAAGAAAGACAGGGACAGGCCTTTTAGCAGGGCCTTTAGTGGTAGGACAAGGGCTAATGGCTTTAAACTAAAAGAGGGTAGATTCAGACTAGATATAAGGGAGAAATCTGTTACAATGAGGGCTGTGAGACACTGGACCTGGTTGCCCAGAGAGGTGGTAGGTGCCCCATCCCTGGAAATGTTCAAGGTCAGGTTGGGTGGGGCTCTGAGCAACCTGGTCTAGTGGGAGATGTCCCTGCCCATGGCAGAAGTTTTGGACTAGATGACCTTCAAACTCCTTTCCAACCCAAACCATTCTATGATCAAGTGCAGAGCAAGAAGCATGGTTCTGTGGGAAGATTTGGATAGATGCACATGGTATTGTGCTGCTGGATAACTTAATCTCTATTGGTGCAATCAAGTGGTGATAAATAAAGGCATTGATGAAATGGGAGAGGTTTGATCCCCATGGTTTTGTCTTGCAGGGCCACCAGTAACAACAAGGTCAAAGAGACTGTTGCCCTGGAGCTGAGCTACGTGAACTCCAACCTGCAGCTGCTGAAGGAGGAGCTGGAGGAGCTGAACAGCAGCATGGATGTGTACCAGAATGACAGGTACACCAGGCAGCCAAGCCAGGCAGGCAGCTGCTTGTGGTGTTGGAAGAGCAGCTTGCTCGGTTGGGATTTGATTATTAGTACTGTTGTTGTTGTTATTACTACTTTTTTGCTCTTTCTGAGAGCAAGGCAGCCTTTCAACTTGCACCCGTTGTTTTGCCTTCCTGCTCTGCAGAGGGTTTGGCCTCTGGCAGGGACCACAAGGTGGTGGCTGGAGAATAGGAGAGGACTTGGGCATGGGCTAGGCTTGCTGGAAAAAGTTTTTCATTCTGGGAACATCGGTGTTTCATTTATAGAGCTGCAAGGAGAGCTAACTCAACAGCTTTTCCTAGCAGATACTTAGATATTTGGGAATGAATGGGTACACCCTTTGGACACTGGTGTCCCAAAGCAGGAGGAATAGCAGGAATCATCTTCACTTGCATCACCCCCCTTTCCTGAGCATCCCGCCGGAGCATGAGTTTTTTCCAGGAGGTAAAATAAGGTATTTCGTGGAAGAAATTGAAAGTGTGGCTGCTCAGGTGCCCAACCTTCTGCTCTGGCTGTTCTCAGAGCAGGCTACTCCCTGAATTATTTTCGCATCGAGGGTATTGGGTTATTTTTCTCTCTTTCTGAGGTTAGACCTTTTGTTAATTGAAATGCTGTGTTGCTTTGAAATGCTTACCCAGTCATCTTGATCTTGACTCACTGGTGCAATAATCCTAGCACGCTCACCAGCAGCAAACCAGTATGCCAGACTGGCTCAGCCATGCCATTTTGCTGGGTGAGAAAAGCAGAAATCCCTGAGGCAGAACATACCGGGGATGCTGCAGCAACGTGGGAGCCAATGCCTCTCCTTGCCTTCCTGAGATGGATGGGTGGATGACACCAAGCAGAGTGGTGCGGTTGCCATGCCTGAGGGACGGGATGCTATCCAGAGGGACCTGAAAAGCTGGAGAAGTGGGCCCATGTGAACCTCATGAGATTCAGCAAGGCCAAGTGCAAAGCCCTGTGCTTGGGTCAGGGCAACCCCTGGTATCAATACAGGCTGAGGGATGAAGGGATTGAGAGCAGCCCTGTGGAGAAGGACTTGGTACTGGTGGAGGAGAAGCTGGACACGAGCTGGCAATGTGAACTTACAGCCCAGAAAGCCAGTTGTGTCCTGGGCTGCATCCTGAGCAGCGTGGCCAGCAGGGCGAGGGAGGAGATTCTGCCCTTCTGCTTCACTCTGGGAGTGTTCCCCCGTGGAGCACTGCATTGGAGCATGTCCTGTCCTTGAACTTTGGGGTCCTCAACACAAGACAGACAGTGACCTGTTGGAGTGGGGCCAGAGGCGGCCATGGAAGGGCTGGAACACCTCTCCTGTGAAGAAATGCTGAAAGAGTTGGGGATTGTTCAGGCTGGAGAAGAGAAGGCTCAGGGGATACCTTCTTGCAGCCTTTCAATACTTAAAGGGACTTATAAGAAAGATGGGGACAGACTCTTCAGCAGGGCCTGTAGTGATAGAACAAGGGGTGATGGTTTTCAAGTAAAAGATGGTAGATCCAGACTGGATGTGAGGAAGAAATCTGTTACAATGAGGGCTGTGAGACACTGGGCCAGGTTGCCCAGAGAAGTTGTAGAAGCCCAATCCCTGAAAACATTCAAGGCCAGGCTGGACCAGGCTTCGAGCAACCTGGTCTGGTGGGAGATGTCCCTGCCTATGGTGGGGGGTCAGACTAGATTCTGTGGTTCTATGTCCATCCACATGCTCTTCCTAGCACATGGTTCTCCTTGAGGGAGGATTGCTGTGCTGTTGGGGGCGCACAGATATGCGAAGACCAGGAGAGCATCAGTGACTCCATCCTGTGGGTTGCTTCAATATTAAATGTCAGAGCAAGATGATGTGGGTATAGGTTTGTGGCATCCCCTATGGGGAGAAAGCTAAGGGAGCCCATATCTCCACCACCCTTGGGTGTTTGCTGCACTCAGAGGGCCTGTTACAGTCTCTGAATGTAATCCTGGGTGTTGGTCCTTCTGTGCTAGAAGTAGGGATGCATGCAACATTTCCTGTGTTGTGTGCATCCTCCCCAAGTTTTTCCCTGTCAGGGTGGCTCGGCTTTTCCAACCTGCCACTTTTTGCCCTGGTTTAAAAAAGAAAACAGCAGCAGCAGAAACCCCAAAACCCTGCCCAGGCCACACAAAAGCCCCTTTGTTTGCTCTAGGCGTTGGATTCAAGCGGAAATCTTGTTAGGGAACGAGCAGTAATGGCTTTTCTGCACCAATTATAGCTCTTGAAGCTGTTTATTCAGTATGAACAGATGAAAATGTGGGTGCAACCTCTCTGCCCTGCTCCCCAGGTTCCTGCAACTTTCTTTGCCTCTTTGCATCCTTGGAGTAATGAGTGGTGCGCTATCAGCGGTTTCTGGAGGGTAACAAGCGGTGGCTGTTTTGCAAACCTGGGTTGGTGAAGGCTTGGTCCTGCCTGATCAGCCTTCCATCTCGCTCACTGCCAAACTTTCTTGTCTCTTTAAACCAGTCCCCTGGGAGGCCAAGTGTCCAAGGACATGATCACATGGCTCTGTGCCAGGGCTGGGGACTTCCCCGAGGGATAGCTGGGTATCAGGGAAAGCGTTTGCAGAGCTGATGTGACCTGCAGGTACCACGGCCGGTTTGTGTTCCCCATCTCTGTATACAGGAGCTGGATGATGGGTCCAGCTTTGGGGTTCTTTGCAGGGCTGTAATTTTCTGCATGCTCCAGGCTCTACTGCTTATACAGACAGTTTCTTTACTTCTTGGCAGCAGATAATTAAATTGCCTGCTAAATCCCCCAAAAGGTGGTCTTTCCTGGCTGTCATCCTGCAGCACTTCTTCCTCAGTGCTGCACAACTGCCCTGGTTTTAATGTTGAAAAACAAACCACTCCCAGCTGGGCGTTCCCAGAGTCATCATGAGCTTGTTACAATATCAAACGGGTTCTGCGATAGGAGCTATTATTAGATGACTGCTTTTCATAGAGGTAGAGAATTTCAATATCAGGTGCAGCGCTGCAGCCCAAGGAAGTCCTTGTCAGCACCAAAGCCCAGATTAGCACATAGGAAGTGGGTGAATCCATGACCTGTGCACATATCACGCCCAGTTCGCAAGGGTAATTAAAGTAATTTCGTTGCTGGAGCTTATTTTGTTACTACTGAATTTGTTATGGAGAGAAAAACAGAAGCCCATGGAATAAGGGTGATGGTTTCAGGTTATTTTCTTTGCACCTTTTCTTTTGCACTGCCATTCCCAACATCACATTGGAAAGAGCATCCTTCTGCTGTGTGTGCTTCGGTCCTGTTCTAGTTTTACCCTTCAATAGGGGCAGCACAAGCCCAGGGTAAAAAGCTGCTTCATTTTAGTCCCTGACACACAGGGTCTTTCCAAGGCTTTTAAACCAACCACCAAATAGGTTGCTGTCTTCTTCCAGTGAGTCCATCAGCGTCCCCATGATCCCTTTGGGCTTGAAGGAGACAAAGGAGCTGGATTTGCTGGCACCACTGAAGGTGAGCATTGGGGATTTGCACACTTGGTGTGATCAATGGAGGGAAGGGACCAGGCACTGTGGGAGATTTTCAGCCGGTGGGTGTGGTTGGGTGCTGCAGCAACTGCGAAACACCTTCTGTTTTGGAAGAACTGCAAAAAATAAATTTATGGGGAGGAGCTGGACTTAAAACATGGGGAAAGCAAGAGATGAGGGTCTGGAGATGCTGGAGAGCAAGAGCTGGGCAATGGGGAGATGGTTTTCCCTGGTGCACTTTTCCTTGTGGTGAGAGCTGGCAAGTTGCTTGAACAGAGTCACTTAAAATCACCCTTTAAATCGTGAAAATCTGTCTTGAAGCGTTACTCAGGTTTTTCTTTTCTTGTTTCTGCATCCAGGATTTCATCAGCGAACACTATGGAGAGGAGGGCATCTTGTTTGAAAAAGAAATCAAAGAGTTCATGGAGCTGCGGCAGGTATGTCTCTTGATTGCAAAGTCTGGCTTTGGCTTGTCCAGAAACACTCATTGGAGGTGCCGCGTCTTGCTTTGGGGGTTCCCTCATCCTGTCTCCAAACTGCACCCTTATGCTTGTGTCTCAGGATGCGGGATTCCCACACTAGGAATTTGGTTCATAGGTTGCAAAATATTACAGACAATTCAGTAATTGTTCTCTTTCCCTGTGCTTGTCCCTGCTGACCTAGAACTGAACAATAACAGCAATAAAAGTTGTTATCTATTGCCAGTTTATGAATATTAGTTCACCCCCAGCAAAGCTAAATAACTGCTCTCGCTCCAGCTAGCACTTGGAGAAGAGGAAATATAAAGCAATCCAGTAAAGGTGAATTTTCTCCTCTCCTACAAAACAGCTCTCATTAGTAACTTCATGTTTTGCCTTGCTGCGAAGCTTTGATCCAGGAGAGCGGAAAGAAAGAAGCTTCCTCAAGCCCTTGTGAAGGGCCTGATCCTGCTTTTCAGGCTGTGGGAAAGGAGCCCTGCAAAGCCAGAAGATGGGAAAAGGCTCGTGGTTAAAATTAGGCGTTAGGAGAGCTCTGACCCTCCTCACTGTGCCAGGTCAGAAGCTCAAGAACTTTTTTATTAAGAGCAAAAAATCTTATTTCTTCCCTAGCGTTTCTTTCATCAGACTTTGCATGAGTTTTTCTTAAAAAAAAAAACATAAAACAAAATAAATATTCCAGCTTGGTTTAGATGAGCATTGCCTCCAGCATGGTTACCAAGCTGCTGGCTCTGGATTTGGGTGCCCCAGCACCAAATTGGTGCCTCCCCAACCTTTTCTGTGGCTGAACTGATGCCAGGGGGCTGCCTCCCACTGCTGCACAGCATCTCATCTACTACTGATCCGATCCTATTGATCTAATAACTCAGGTGGATTTCTCTCCCCTGGGTTGCCCAGCATGTGCAGCTCCATAAATCTGTCATTTCCCCTTCTGTTTTCCCCCTCTTCCTACCCATGTCTCCTCTCCCATCCCTGCAGGCGATGCGCACCCCGAGCCGCAATGAAGCTGGGCTCGAGCTCTTGATGGAGTATTACAACCAGCTGTACTTCCTTGATAGCCGTTTCTTCCCTCCCACCAAAAGCCTGGGTGTCTTCTTCCACTGGTTGGTGCAGCTTTCCCTGTCCCACCTGGGGCATCATGAGTTGGGAGGGAGTTGGGACCAAGCCTCCACGAGTGGGTTCACTCCCTCTGCAGCAAAGTTGGGGCTGGTAGACAAGAGGAGTTGGGTTTGCTGTTGCCCTGGGTGGGTTAATTAAGGGAGTCAGGGGAAAGCACTTACCCCATGGGGTTGAGTCATGACGGAGACAGTAGCCGCAAGCCCATGAGGAGCGCTGAAAACCCTTCAGGATCCTCCTGCATCTGTGGGTGAGGACCGGGCATGGGCAGCTCTTGACTCTTCCCTTCCCCAGGTATGACTCCTTGACGGGGGTCCCATCCCACCAGCGGGCACTGGCCTTTGAGAAGGGCAGCGTGCTCTTCAACATCGGAGCCTTGCACACCCAGATCGGAGCGCGGCAGGACCGTGCATCCCTGCCGGGGCTCAACCAGGCCATCGATGCCTTTCAGAAGGCGGCCGGTACGTGGGTTCCCCCCTTCTCCAGCTTCCCGGGGGCATGCAGGCAGCATTTCCCTGGGGTGGGAATAGTCCACACCAGTGCAAGAAGGCGAGGGAGCAGTTGTGCAAAGAGGGATGAATACAGGTCATCTCCAAGGGGCCCCCAAACTAAGTGCAAGTTGGCACTGTGCTGCTCCTGTAGGTTATGAAGAGGAGCTGGGATGACTCAACAGACACCCAGAGGGCTCTCTGTTGGTACACAGCAGTAGGGGTGTCCTAGCTGGGGAGAGGAGAGATGCTGTGAGCATCTCATCTGAGGAGAGACCCTGTGAGCAGCTGAGGAAAAAAGGGACCCTGGCACTGCAGTCATCCAAGGGCTTTGGAGAAGAAAGCTGTGGGCACAAGGATGGTTCAGATAGCAAGGGAGGGACCCCTGACCTGTGTACCCACCAGGTACGGTGAGATGTTTGATGTGCAAGCTGTGTTGCCAGCTCTTTTCCTCTTGCACCACTGGTGGTCCAAAAGTCTGACCCTCGTGCTTACAAGCCCAGTGGCTACCAGGAGCTTCTCCCGTGTGCAGGTGCCTTTAACTACTTGAAGGAAAACTTCTCCAACGCTCCCAGCCTGGATATGAGTGCTGCCTCCTTGAACATGCTGGTGCGACTGATGGTTGCCCAGGTCCAGGAGTGTGTCTTTGAGAAGATGACCTTGCTGCGTGCCCAACATGACTTCCTTGCCCGGCTGCAGCTCGCCCAGGAGGCAGCAAGGGTGAGCACCTTGGGGAGGAGAAGACTTTGTGGGGCTGTTACCACTGGAGAGGCTCCTTCTGTGGTCAGCCAAACTGCCCAGGAAAGGACAGCCTGCCATCACTGTCTCCTGATGGGTGTCCTACATCTCAACCCATGGCTTAGAAGTTTGTCTCTTGATGCCACACAGGTGGAAGATGTCTACTCGCTGGTGCACCAGACGATGACCCAAGCCCATGTGAAGGATTATGTTCCTTTCTCTTGGACCACCATGGTCCACGTCAAGTCAGAGCATTTCAAAGCCCTCTCTCACTACTTCGCTGCCATTGCTCTTTGTGACTGTCCTGGTGAGTGTAGTGCCTCCGAGGCAGCTGCTTGCTCAGATAAGTGCTGGCTGCACATGGTAGCCTGGTGTTTGGGAGGGATTGCAAAAAAAGGGGAAGGGAGGCTTCCATAGCGTAGATGGATATGAACCCTAAAGTTTTGGGGACTCTCTGAGCTGTTGATCTTGCTTATTGACTCAGTGATTCATGCACAGGGCATATTTCCCCCATATTTCTGGTTTGCACAGTGGTAGCAAAGTCCTTCTAAGAAGGTTAGCAAAAAGGTGCTGTAGGGATGTCATCTGCTGTCCCCTTTTGAGACTGGGAGGGTAAACAGAAGGTCAGCTACCTGCTGGCCATGCATGCGCTGATGTCCTCAGCCAGGCATCCTCCAATGCAGGTGGGCCAGCTGGGGGCTTAAAAAAAAAAAACAAAAGCAAAAACCCCCAAACCCCCTCAAATTTAATTGCCAGCCTTGTGGCTGGCTGCTCTGGGAATCCCAGGGTGGTGGGGTGCTTGCAGCAGGGTACACGTGGCTGTGCCAGAGCCTGGCTGACGTGGATCTGTGGAGCCAGCTGGAGTGTGGATGTGGGATGTGACCTGTGATCTCGATCTGTGCCATCACTGGCACCCATGCAAGCAATTTCGGGTCAGGCAGAGGATCTGGGGGCAGGCAGCCAATGCGTGCTGTGTCCTGCGGTGCTGACCCGTCGCTTGGTGGGGTGGCTGAGGACAGGCTGGGAGCCTTTCTGGGGGATGGCTGCTGAAAGCAGTGCTGTGCCACCGACGGTGATGGCTGCCAGACTGTCCCAGCATCCTCCCCCGACTCCGGAGCCTGCCCTAAATCTTGCTGCCAGGCTTGTGCTGTGTGGGCGTTGCAGAAGCAGGATTGAGCAAGGAGAGCTTCTGGGGCTGTGACAGGAGAGAGTAGGGTGTCATGGGGCTGGAGCAGCTTAAAGAAAACAGCAGAGGATGGGGATGCAGCTGTGTTTGAATGCGGTTACAGGGGACAGGACAAACTTTTCCCCTAATGTTTTGAGGCTGTTTGTCCTGGTAACCTTAGGTGCTGAAGGAAACAAATCTTCAAGAGATGCCTGATTTAGGTGTTCAGGTGTTTTTTTTTTTTTTAGGTTTTTTTTTTGCTCCATCCAGAGCATACTGTTGAGAACCCACATGCCTGCTCGCTGCCTCTCCCTGACCACCTTGTTCAGAATAACAAATCTTTTGCTCTTGTAACCGGGCAATAAATTCCTTATGCTGCAGTTTAATCCCTTAGGGATGCTGGCACAGACAGGGCTGGCATGGGGAGAGCCAGCCCTGGAGCTGCCAGGTTCCCAGTCCACTGGATGCTGATGCCAGGGTGCTTACCAGGCTTTGGGATCTTCCATTTGGACCAACAATGCACAGAGCTCCCTGGAACCCTCTGGGTTGCTTCTTACTGCATTCTGCACCCAGAGAAGGAGGCTACCAAGCAACCCTGAGCTTCCTGTGAGCGAAAGGGGATTAGGAACAACTTTGGCTGGAAATAAAGGTGTAAAAAGCACATGTACAGAGCCCAGCATGGTGCTTGGAGCACCTGTGCAAGCTGTATCCATCTTGGTTTCTCTGTTGAAGGACCCACTTGATTGTACTGCAAGCTCCCTGCCCATGCAAGGGTCCCAGGCACAGCAAGGAGGGCTCATCTCCCAAATTACGCTTTAATCTGCTCTGCTCTTGTGCTTTAGTTGTCTGACTTGGCTCTGTGTCACTACCCTCCAGGTGGGGAAACCCCAGAGCTCTTTATTTCCAATGCTGCTTCCAGACCGGAGCAACAGAGGGAAGGAAGCAAGAACTGGATACCTCTGCTTGTGCACAGAACAAATCCTGCACTTAGTTTCAAAGCCTGGTGCAGCCTTGAATGCGATCACTCATCCCTTTCCCCATCAGTGAGGTCTTGGTTGTGGCAGGGTGTGGTTGGGTGAGAGGAAGCTGCTGCTAAAGTTACTGGGGCCATGGGAATGTGGATGTGGCTTCCTGGTCCCCTTGTCCCCACTGCCATGGGGGTCTGGGTGGCCAAGCAGCGCCCTGTCTTCTCTCAAAGCCCATCCCCACCCGTTTGTTTTACACAGTGGCATCTGATGCTGAACTGCCAGAGCAGGAGAAGGCTTTTATCCAGTTCCACGTCACCATGCCAGAGGGGCCATCACTCCGTGTCCTGCTGCAGGACCCCGAGGAGAGGAGGAAGCTGGGTAAGCACATCAGTGGGGGCAAAGCCCCCAGTTCTTGGAATGAAACCTCAATGCGTAGGCAGCGAGCCCCATTGTAACCCTAGCCTTGTAGGCATGGTCTCCATGAAGATGTATGATGAGCTGCTGGGGGAGGTTCTCTACCATGCAAAGACACCTTTTTGGGGGGCTTTCTTTGAAAAGAGCCTCTCTTAGGAAGGCAGGAAAACATCACAGTTCCCTATTAGCGTGTTGAGGACCAACTCGCAGCTTGCACCAACCTGTCCAGCCAAGTTTGACAGTAAAACCTCAGGCGATGAGGCTTCCTGAGCCAGGTAGCATCACCCAATGCAGCATGGAGAAATCCGTAGGGACGCAGAGATCCTGAAAGCTCTTTGGCTTGGGCTTGTCCCTGACTTGGCTTGATAACAAGAAGACACAGCAGATGCCAGGGGGTGGCATTTTTAGCTGTATCAAAATGCTTGGGAAATGAGAACTTCCTCCCATGTGGATTTTCAGCTTCAGGGGAAAAACAAAGCATTGCTTATTCAGCTGAAATCATGTTTTGGCAGCCTCTCCCCAAGTGAGAGCAGACTCAGCGCCCTGATTTTGGGGTGTTGTCTCCCATTTGCCTCCCCCACGAGCTTCCTCCTGATGCTCTTTCCCCTCATTGCACACATGTGAAAGGA
The DNA here is from genome assembly GCF_017639655.2 of Falco naumanni. Lineage (NCBI taxonomy): Eukaryota > Metazoa > Chordata > Aves > Falconiformes > Falconidae > Falco > Falco naumanni. Next base: position 109,460,160 of record NC_054056.1, on the reverse strand, counting down.
GACAGGTCCCACCAGGAATGAGTTTGTAGTATCACTGGCCCCAGCAAAGTCCTGGCTGCTCGGTCAGGTTTCACTGCTGGTGACAGGAGGTGGAGGATGTGCATGAGGAGACTCCTTAAATAAGCCCCGGAACCAGTAACACCACCCTGACACACTCAGCTGCAGTCATCTGGTTTCACAATTTGCATCAGCCCAGAGCTCTGCCTGCTCTTCTTGGGGAGTGGGATCCGTTCAGCGTCTGCTGGTGATAAATGAACATGCAAATGCCAGCTGAAGCTGTGGTTTTGGCTTACAGGAAGGGAAGAAGCTTGCAGCAATAAAATTATCCCCCTGGAAGGGTGTTTTTTTCCCCCTTCCCTTGTCTCCTTATTTGTCTTACAGCATCGTTTTATCAGACATAATATATTCCACCACCTTCAACAGAGGAGACATAAGCTTGCACAATTTCCATGCCCAATCTGTGTTCCCCATAATCGCTTGGAAATAGCAGGAGTCGTTGACAGTCGTTAAAATCTAGTTGTTTGGTTTTTTTTCCTGCTGACAGTGAGTGCTTTGATAAAATATAGTTGATGCATTTGATACGGTTTTTGTGGAGGAGTCTCTTCCTCTCTGTTTTCCATCCAGCCTCAAAATCTTTCCTGGATTGCAACTTCTCACAGGGCAAAGTGGAGGGCCTTCAGGCCGCTGGCTGTGGTCCTCCCAAGTCTGGAGCGAATCCCGATCATCTCCCTGGGTTAGGTTGCCACCGTGTGTCCTAAAATTGGAAATGCTACAGGCACACGTGTTTCTATGAGACACGTACATATATAGAGCGAGCTTTTTCGGTAGTTTAGCATTGGATACGGGTATCTTGGTTGCAGTCTCTCGCAAAGGAGATGTTCGCATTGATATCCGTGGGTCATCGTGATTTCGTCTCTTCTGGCCATTTTTCATCTGCTCCGTTTTCACGAGGGTGGAAACACGTTGAAGGCAAGTTGAGAGGAGCAAAGCAAGAAGGGATGCTGAAGATGGAAAGCAGGACCTGCGGGGCAAGGAGAAGGCTTTGCGTAGCCCAGAAAAGAGGGAGACGTGTTGCATCTTTCTGAAGCTAAAAGGCTGTCACTAGGAGGACAGGGCTCGATTGTCCTCTCTGTGTGTCCCCCCGGGGGATGCAAAGCAATGGAGAGAAGTTAATTTGTGGAGGAGATTGAGGTTAAGCATTAGGAGGGACTTCGGGGGCAGTGCAACGTGGTGGCAGCTCCCTCGCTGGCGCTTTTTGGGAACATCTGCCAGCTCTGCCACTGGCGCCGGGGGAGTGAAGTAGGTCACCCTTCAAGGTCCCTTCCCAGCCCTACTTCGAGGGCTCGAGCTGACGACTGGGACCTACTCCATTTAGCGAGTGTTGAACGCCTGGCAGGCTGCGAATGTGACTGGGCTGTCCCTGAGTCACATCGGGTGATACAGCCGCAGGGGCTGCTGTCATCCGTGGGCAGCCGAGCGAGAGGAGAGGGAACGGCGGCGGGGCTGCTCCGCTCCACTTGGGCTGCGATCTTTCTGCTCCCTTGCAGGCAAGGCTCATCTGAAGAAAGCCATCATGAAGCACGAGGAAGCCATGAGGATTCACGGCTTGTGCAAGATCCTGCGGAAGATGGATATTCTCCAGGAGGTCCTCTCCTTTGCCCACAAACGCTCACTGAGCAAATACTCAGAAATTGACCACGAAGAGGACTTCTTTGAAACTGGAGATGCTCCGGATGTTCACCGTAAGTGGTTTTTTGGGGGTGCAGCTGGGAAGGGGATTTGTGGCAGGTTGCATGGGGTAGGCAAACTCCACAGGGAGTTCATGGCATGTCGCTGTGGACCAGAGCTACCTGCACAGAGTGGTGGAGTGTCACAGGTGGGAGTAAGGGCTCTGGTTTGCATGTCTGGCAGCTACCTGAGCAGGTCCTGGCTCTTGTGGGTCATACCACCCCTCATCAGGGAGCACGATATAGATGCAGCAGCTGCTGCAACTACCTGACCCCTGTGCATGTGCTTTTGTCTCCCTACCACTAGCCAAAACGCACCAGAAACCAGAGATAAAATCCCCCAGCTTCTCCCAGGTGAAGGTGACTGACATCTTCCACAGGCTGGTACGTACAGCTACGGGATGGAGGTTGCCCCAAGGGAGCAGACATCTCCTCCCCTGCATGCTCTGCTTGCCTGATTTCCTTCCTCCCCACAGCCTCCTCTCCCTCTCCTGGTGCAGCCGCTGCACTTGCAGGCGGCTTTCCAAGGAGGATGAGTTGTCTCCTTGCAGGCAGGGACCTGTGCAGGAGGGGGGCTGGGAGGGTGCAGATCTGTCAGTGCAAGACCTAAATGGGTTGCAAATCTCCTCCAGTGCACGAGGGAGTGGGCACAGGTGTTTTGGGTGGGCAAGGACCGAAGGGACCTTTTAGAGGAAGCTTTTTGGGGGCAGGATGATGCCAGCTGGGAGGCACAAGGAAAATCCCAAAGAATCTTTATCCCTACCGTCTTTAGGCTGACAGGGTCCCAGGGAGAAGGGCTGAACTTTGGGGCTGCTGTGAGACCTGGCTGTGCTGTCCCTGTCCCCCAGGCACCCCAAGGGCTGCATAGCACTCCAGGGAGAAATAGGGTATCTCTGCGGCAGCAGGGAAAAACCTGAACCCCCATCGCCCCTCCTTGGGTGATAGGGTTTTTCCCCCTGAAGTGGGGAATTAAGGAGCCAGCTCTTGCCCACCAGGGCTTTCTGTTTTGTTTGCTCCAGGATTATAGTGTCTAAACTGATGCCGGCTCACTGACTGTGCCGAGACCACCTGCTCCTGCATTATAGGAGTGGGGCAGTGCCAGGAGGATGTCCAGACCTAAGCTCTGGGCAGAGAGTTGGACCAGAGACCTCCCGAGGTCCTTCCCAACCTGCACAAGACTGCTGCTGCATCTCATAAAAGTCAACATCTGACATGGGCTTTTAAGTACTGCTAGCTTTATGGTGCATAAATTGCATTTTTGGGTATGCAGGCAGGGTAAATCACAGAGCAGGCTCAAAATCACATCCCTAAAGAAATGCAAGACGGGCTTTCTTGCTGTGCCTCCTCCCTATCAGCAGGCATTTGCAAGGTTGCACATCCCCAGGGAGTTGTTCTTGCACAGAAAGGTGCTTTCTGTGTTTCTGCCTTACCCCAGGGGCCCCTTTCGGTCTTCTCGGCCAAAAACAAGTGGTACCCAGTGCGGCGAGTCCACCTGATGAGAGGAGAGAATGGTTTTGGGTTCACACTGCGAGGAGACTCCCCCGTCCTCATTGCTGGTGTCATCCCGGGGGGCTGCGCAGCCGTGAGTACCCCAGGCTCTTGCTGTCCCCATGGGGATGCTGGAAGTGAGGTGTCAGGGGTTGCCTTGAGAGGGGTACCCAGGTGGTTTTAGGTCTTAACGCTCAGTTGGTAATTGCATTGGTATCCTCAGGTGGAGACTTATCCCTGCCAGACCTCAGCCCAGGGCTTTGTGGGTGGGTGTCACAAAAGAATTGAGGTGCTTTTTTGTTTGTTTGTTTTAGGAGACAGCTAAGAAAAAAAAATGGAGGTTAGCTTAGTTTTTAAACGCTAGCAGCCTCTTTTTGGCAAGCACCCAGCTCCCTTCTCCCCCATTTTTGGGGCGTGACAGTGGATGGAACAAGATGGAAAGTCTGAAACACAAGTTATCTCAGTGAAAACTCACTGTGTGAGCTTTCTGATGTATCAGAGGCAACTCTTTTCCAGCAGAAGCTTGCTGGAGCATCCTGGTGGGATGCCTGCAAGTGATCCCCCTCCTTCAGCACTATTCAGCATCAACCCTACCATCCAAAGCCCAGCATCTCTGTAACAACATGCTCCTTAGCAGCAGAATCAAATCCCTTTTTGGGAGACTAAAATCTTCTCCAAGACTGTTTATGGTTCATATCTAGATCACAGTTGTGTCCCCTGGGCTTCACTGCACTCAGCTGGGGTGGGATTGGACTCCAGACAGCCACAGAAATGCAGGTGTCTCTGTGTGGACAAGGTTTTAAACCTGCATGTGCTGGCCGAGTTTCTCCTATCTCTGATGCTGTGCCCACAGCCCTGAGCTGGCACGTGCTTTCCTTTAAGCATGTCAAGAGTCTTGTTGATGCGTTGATATGGGCGAAGGATATACAAAGAACCTTGCTGATCTTGCTCTGTTTTCTCTAGGATCAAGGCTAGCAGGCAATATTTTAATTTTTTTTTTCTTTTCTGGAGACCTGTAGCATTTAACCTTTATTAAAGAGTCAGAGCTAGATGCACTTCTTGCAAGGCTGCAACAAGTCACGGGGCTGGGATTTTATAACATGCTGGATGTCCAGCATGGCCATCTCCAGCAGCTGCAAAAGAGATGCTTAGTCTTTAAAGCATCCTACTTTTGTGTGCACACTGCAAAGCAGATGTAAAATCTTTAGGATGATGAGGGCATCAACTGTCTTGTGCTGTAGGTGGAGGGTGAACCCCACCCCTCCCTGTGGCCCATATCTCTGAAGGAATGGTACCTAAGGAGTGGGGGGGGACAGCGAGCAGACCCTGTGCAGTGGTATCCATGAGCTCACACATGTGCATCTTATCTCTTCCCCTACAGGAAGCAGGGCTGAAGGAGGGAGACTACATCATCTTGGTGAATGGCAAGGACTGCAGGTGGTCCAAGCACGCTGAGGTGGTGCAGTTGCTGAAGAGCACTGGGGAGGAGGGAGTGGAGATTGGTGTGATAACCCTGCAGGGTTCGGAGGGACCAAAAGCCGTAAGTCACATCCCAAGCCTCAGGTGGGAAACTGCAGAAGAGGTTCCCAAGTGTCTTGCTCCCAGGCTGGAGGTGCAGGGCTGAAGCTGGGCATCACACTTGCAGCCCAGGTGCTGCCCAGGCTTCACACCCCTCTCCGCTCCCCTTCCCATACAGGCAGACAAGAAGGCAGCAGCAATGTCCTCGGGCAGCGGGATGTTGAAGAGCAACAAGGAGAACAGCCGAAAGAGCCTGATGAACAGCAAGGGTGCTAGCACACTGCTGGTCTGGAGCAAGAAGAGCAAGCGGAGCAAGAAGAGCACCTATGGTGTCCCCTTCACTGCGGTGGGAGACAATGAGGCCATGTACTGAATTGGCCTCTGGGCTAGGTTGTGTCCCGCGAGCTCTGGGGCTCGCTGTCCGTGAACCTTCGCAAGCACCAGTGGCCTGTCCAGGCTGCACTGGTGTCAGTGCTGCAGGGACCCCCCTGCCCCGGGGACATGCCGCTGGTCGGATCCTCTCCGAAGAGGCAAGTGATGCACAGCACCGGACTCCTCCATCTCCCAGCTCCTGCGTTAAACGATCCTCAGCTAAACAATATGGGGAAACACTGATTTATTCTTAAGGGTTTGTTGTTTTTCTTTCTGCTCTTAAGGGGTCTAGGGGGAGCTGTGCTTCGATGTAAAGCAGGGACTGGTTTGTGTCTTCTGCTCAGGTCGAGGAGCAGCCAAACCAAACCCCAGCCATTAAAGCAAAAGCTGTAACCCTCTTTAGCATCTCCTAGGCTTTCTCTGCAAGGTAGAAGGCGGCACCACTGCTACTGCTCACCAAGAGCTGCTGGCAGAGCCAAATCATTCAGCAGCTCTACCTTCAATGCCCCTTTTTTTTGGGAGAGAGGATAGCATCGGCATCGACGACCTATGGTGATCCCATCATGGGGTCTAGCCCAGCCCAGACAGCACCGGGCTGTGCATCTCTGCCGTGGTACCAATTAGGGGTGTCCCAGTGAAAGGGGTTGAAGTTAGAATGGGTTTGACCATTTTTTTAGTGCTTTTTCTTTTTTTTTAATGAATGCCCAGGTTGTCCCAGCAAATACAGCCCAGCTGCACAGCCTGCTTCTTTGGAAGAAAAGGGAAAGACTCTAATGTGCATTTGTTGTCTCGCTGTTTTTAATCAGTAGAGGTGGATTGCCCTAAATATGTGAGTAGATTAATAGCTAAGAGCCTTGTTTCTTTCTTGGTATGAGATTAAAATTCCAGGAAGATAGCTCCTCCAGATTATTAAACTACTAAATTTGTGCTAGTATTGGATCTTGCACACGTTGCTAATACCCTAACACTATGCTGTCAGCATTCATACCCGAGCTGGGCTGATGGATACATGCATCTTGGTAATTGTACTGGAAATGCTGGGAGACTCCAAATACACACTTAGATATATTGGCAAAATTTTCTCAATCCCATTTCTTCCTTGTGCATTATTTTTCTGAAGGCTAAAGAGCTGTCTGGTCTTCAGTGCTTGGATGATCTTGGTAGGTATAAAATACCCTTCAGAGATGCAATTGTATTTTTATACTTTTTAAGTCGTGACAAATTTGTAGCAGTAGTTTAAAGAAGCAAACATGTACTGGCAGCGGGATATCATCACAAAAGCATCCCCCCAGGGTTGTACTGTGAGTACTTCTAGGTGGTTCAATGCCCACATGCCAGTCTTTTGGCCCTAGTTTTATTTAAGGAGAACTAAAGGAGAGCTTCTAGCTCTGCAGTATTGACTGAGAGGCCTCTCCATAGACAGAGACATCACCAAACCGGATTACAGATCTGGCTGCCACCCCGAGGCCATCTGGTGCAGTCAGATTTTCTACGTAATCTTGCCAGCTGCTTGGCGCGGGAGTGCTAAGGAAAAGGGGGTAGGTTCACAGAAAAGGCCACCTTGCCATTAAAGCATCCCAGCAGCATCTTCCCCCGGTCCTAAACGTGTTGCCAACATGGACGTCTCCGAGCTGGAGATGTATTTATTTAGAAGCCCGCACAAGCGGTGAGCCTGCGTGTCGCATTTCCACCTGCGTCGCCCAACTCCTCTGTTGGCACTGGCGGAGGGAGGGGTTGTGTTCTGTGCAAGTCGGATAATTTCCCTAACACCGGTGGTTTGGTTTGTTGTTTTGTTTTGTTTCTTTTTTTTAATTTGTACATGGACTCACCTTTTATGGATTAAAAAGCACTGATGCGAAAACACTCTAGCGTAGCATCTCTGTTTCAGATTACAGATGGACTGGGTGCACCAGCTGTGGTGGGAAACAAGCCCTGGTTGAGCTCCAGAATGGGTCAGTTTTGGGTCATTTTTACATAAACCCGGAGCTGTTGAGGTTGGGGGAGATCATTTGGCTTTAGTTCAGCCTGACACAAGGCAAACCAAGCTCCTAAGCATCCAGATTAAACCCTTGGTGAGCCAATTGTCCCCATCTCCAGTGTGGTGTAACAGGAGTTGGTGGCTTTGTCGCAGGAGTTATTTCACGGAAGTAATGTGGGAGGTGAGGAGCAAGGCTCAGGCTGGATCCTGTGGGGAAAAAAGAAGGAAATCATTCAAGAAAGTCATCTTGGCTTCAGACAGCATGTTTTTATCTGCTGGTTTTGGATTTCTAAAAGAGTTTCCAAACCCTTTGTTTTTGGAAGAGGCCATCAATGGGAATGAAGGCATCACTCGTGCTGGAGGAGCTCATTGGTGTGGTAAGCAGCAAAGACTTGACATGGAACAACTCCCTCTACTTTCCCTTGGGGATCTGTGTTTCACTGGATGCCACCCCCCTGCCATCCTAGGAGGATGACCAAGCCCATGGCTGTGGGGCTGGACTGTAGGTCCTGGCAGCCAGACAAGTTGCTCGCTCAGGGAATGTGCACCCCACAGGAGGTGAAAGGAGTGAGTAGCTCATCTTCAGAGACACAGAGGTGGGTTTAAACACCCTTAGATGGGAATAAACCAGAGCCAATGCTTTCAACATTGGGTTAGTGTATTAAAAGGGTGGTGGGGAGCCTGTATTTCTCCTGCCTACCAAGCCAGGGTTAAAACAGCATCTGACTTTTTATGACATAATTTTGTAATTTAAAGTGTGTCCCCTTTCCTCAGAGCTCCTGTACCCAGCACCAACCTCAAAGCACTACTAAGATTTTCAAGCCACCCACAGTAAGTTCTTCTGCTGCAGTAGATCCTTTTCCCACCTACATTCAGTGGATGTGGGAAACTCATGACTCCACAGCCGAGATTGCCTCCCCCTCTGATGACATGCTTTCAGATGAGATGCGTGTTCCATCAGCAAGAGCCTGTTGCTCCCTCCCTCTTTGCCAAGAGACTGTGGAACTAGATCTTTCAATGCTTGTCTTCCCCATCTTGACCATCCTGGACCTGGTGAAGGGGTCCTGTAGGATCCGGGCGGGGTGGGGGGCAACATGGGTAGAAAGCACAAGAACTGTTGCAAAAACAGCTTTACAGTAACCAAAACTTAAGGTTTCTTCAACCTCTGTCCCTGCAGAGAGGAGCTCCAGGGGGGCTTGGGAGCTGAGGCCATGTGCAATGCTCCTCTGTCTGGGCATCCTGGGCTGGTACCAATTAATGTAAATCTTAGGGGCATCTTATGACCAGAAAGAGGATGCAAAGAGGGGTTTGGTTTGGTTTTTATCCCTTGTTGATTTCTGGAGCCCTTGAGACAGAAAACACTGGTGCCCACCACCCTGGAAATCCCATCAGGGAGAGCTCAGCAAATCCACGGGGATTTGGCTGAGTTCACTGCCTTTCAGATTGAATTTTCCTCCTCTTGGAGCTTCACACTCAACAATAAAAATCTCCCAGCCCATATATCAGCCCTTCCAGAGTAGTGGGAAGGTGTTTTGATTTTCCCCTCCAGTAAGTATGCAACAGCTCTCTTAATAGAAGAGAAGGTACCTGCAGTGTCTGGAGCTGTGGCCTCTGCCTCCTCGCTTCATGGCTCGTTGGCACTATAACCCATAAATGGCTCCTCTGGAGCTGTCACTGGCTACAAATGAATGTTCCTGGGCGTAACAGAGCGAAAACAGCTACTGGGCTGGCAGCCCCCAGTCCAGAGTGGTTTGGTGCTGGGATGCTGCAGCCATACAAGGTGCTCTCGCTACTTGCTACACTGAATTTGCAATTTTTCTAGTGGGATCAGGCCCTTCAGCAGCATCTGGTGCTGCTTTCAAACAGTGCTGGGCCAGGAACGCATCAGCGGGGTCATCTCAGAAGGACTGGGCAGAGCGTGCTTTCTCCAGCTCCTAGGAAGAAGAGAGACGCTGTGCTCACTTGGTCCCTTGTCCGGTGCTCACTCCATTCCATGGAAGGTGTCATCCTCAGCCCCACATCCCACCTTGGCCGTCCCGAGCACCCTGTGCTGGGTGCGGAGCGGGGTGCCCGCTGCCACCCTCCTCTCCAGCCCGAGCCCGCTGGAGGGCAGCAGCACCCTGTCCAACGCGCCCGCTCCTCGCAGCAATCGCACCCCACACCTGCCACCCGAGGGTGAGTAGGGGTGTCCCTGGGGCGCTTTGGAAACCAGGGCATTGCGAAGCATGGCATAAAAAAAGTAGTTTTAAACCATATATCCTGTGAAGTCCTTATAGGGGAAGTATGCAAGAAATAAAGCCAAGTATTGCAGTGCAGCATCCTCCGGTAGAGCACCCTGAATTCATAGCAAGCTCCATTCATCCTGTAAAGGAAAGGGTGAAATTTTTCTGGGAGTACTAGGAGCACCCATCCTGCTCCTACAAGTTGGCCCTTGGGCCCTGCTGGGGCTGAAGTGTGGGGCTTGCTCCCCTGGCCGATCCTAAAAGCTTTTTCAAGGTGCTGTCTGAGATTTACAAGGTCCCGTTTTGGCCGGGGCTCCCCAGCAGCCTGGAGGTGCTAAAGCTTTGGCAGCGAACAGCACTGGGAGGCTCATCAGGCATGAGGTCAAAGGAGAGGGGCTGTGCCACAGGGGTGCGAAGCCACCAGCAGGGTAGCAGAGCCAGGTAGGTCAAGGCTGGACTTCAGGTCAAGGCACTGGAGGCTGCAGGGGAGAGACCAGCAGGTTCAGGAGCTGGTGGAGCACCTGGAGTTCTGTATCCAGTTCTGGGCTCCCCAGTTCAAGAGAGACAGAGAACTGCTGAGGAGGGGCTACAAAGACAGTGAGGGGATGGAGCAGATATCTTTCCCTTATGAGGAAAGGCTGGGAGAGCTGGGCCTGTTCATCCTGGAGAAGATTGAGAGGGGACCTCATCCATGCATACAAATACCTTAATGGTGAGCATCAGGAGGATGGGGCCAGGATCTTTCCAGTGGTGCCCGCTGACAGGACAGGGAGCAATGGGCACAAACTGCAACACAGGTGGTTCCATCTGAATATGAGGAAGAATTTTTTTCCTTTGAGGGTGACAAAGCACGGGAACAGGCTGCCCGGAGAGTCCGTGGGGTCTCCTCCGGAGACATTCCAAACCCGCCTGGACGTGACTGTGCAACCTGCTCTGGGAGAACCTGCTTTAGCAGGGGGTTGGACTAGATGATCTCCAGAGATCTCTTCCAACCCTGACCAGTCTGTGATTCTGTAAACTGGCAGCGCTGCACTAGAGGGCAGAGTCAGTACATGCTGAATCGTGCTCCCCACAGCCCAGCCAGCCCATCATCATCCCAAGCCAGCCCAGCACAGGGTGGAACGGTGCTTGAGTCCCAAATTGCCCCATACTCCCACGCATGTAGCTCGGTGCACATGACTGCGCAAACTGATCTACGCACTTGCACCCAAGTCAGCTCTTGCTTTAGCAATTGCCTTAATGCTGCCGGACAGCAAGTCTTCTTGCATCTGCCCGGTGGGCAAAGTGCTGCTGGGAGAGGAGGGAAGGCAAGCTGCCATGAGCAGGGACCTGCCTGGCACCTGCCTGTCCCCAGGCCCTGTCATCCTCAACTGCTTCCTACCAGGGACAAAAGCAGTGGCTGGGGAAACCTCCCCATCCCTGCGTGCTTGACCACCTTTCTGTGCACAGAGGAAGTTCATACCTGGCCCAAGTGGACATGGTCTGGCAGCAGGACAGGAGTAGAGGGGGAACCTCCTTTGATCCCTTGTGCCCTGTTTTCTGTGGGACACGAATGTTTCTGAAGAGTCTGTACTCTGTAGTCCAAAAGAGGATGGGGGAGGATTCTGGTCCTCTACTGGAGTCATCCCCAGAACTTGTCCTGTGGCATTATGGGTCACCTTTTCCACGTTGATAGCTTCCACACAGCTCCCATTCCTTATTTTAATCTGCAAAATTTTTACTCTAGACCTAGTACAAAGCTGCTCCACTTCAGGATTTGCATCCCAACTTGAGGAGCTGCCTCTGACCATCTTTTTGCAATAGCAGCAACAAGACATGGACAAGTTGCCACTGTGGCACAAACTCCACTGGTGCAGGAGACGGAGGCTGGACCAGAGATGTGGGGCTTTCACGGGCTGTGGGATACCCTGGGAGAAAGTCCAGGTCTACACCAAGCACCAAGGGCAAGAGGGCCATGCTGTGGGGCAAGGAGATCATGCTATAGCACAATGGAGTTATGCTATTGAGAAAGAGGATCATGCTGCAGGTCAGGGGTGTTGCGCTATGGAGCAAGATGGTCATGGTGTGAGGAAAGGGGGCTTTCAGGGTCCTGGTACTCAGTGGGGATCCCTCAACAGCCTGGAGCAAGCCCAGCTGGTGTGACCTCCCTCTGCAAGGCTGGAGGCAGTGGCTGGGCCAGGCAGGGATTTGCCCTTGCATTGAGCAAAGCCAGCAGCCTGCATGACCCTGCAAGACCTGTGGGTCCTGCTCAGCTCCTGGGGGCCAGGGGCAAATAAGCCCTGCAGCATATGGAGGGTCCAGTATCCGCAGCACCCTGAGGCAATAAATGTAAAGCAGTGCTGTGGGGTGCATCTCTCTGCTCTGCCTCTTCCCTCTTTCTCTCCTGTCACGGAGCAACTCCTGCCATGTCCCTAGACTCTCCCAACAAACTCATCTTGTTTTTTTCCCCGTCTCAGGAACAGTCCTCTTTTTCCCTGCAGTCACAAAAAGCCTCCTTCACCTAGGCCCAGTCTTTAATGGGAAGGACAGAACTGAGCCGTTCGGAAATGGCTCCTGAATCTTTAATAAAGCAAACATTGCCTGGGCCATAAACATATGATGACAGCAACAGAGGCTCTCAAGCTTATTGCCTGGCCGCTAGTTCTTTACTTAACTCTGCCATAATGGCTTTAATAGCCCGGGAGGGAGCTGAGGTGAAAGTCCTATTAAAAAATGTATTTCCGAATTTAATTGAGGCTCCATCTGTGGGGAAAGACAGAGGAGAGGTCGCTCCACAAGAGAGCTATGAAAAAAAAAAAGAGCTCACTCTGCCTTCCCCTGCCCCTGCCCTGCCTGGTTAGTGCCCAGCAGCAAATCCCACCCTAGCTGGTGACCCTAGGGACATGGGACTGTCACAGTGTTTCCTCCCTGGGTGAGACCACCAGATCCCTGGGACTATCCCTTGCATGAGAGGGGGCATCCCCATTTGTGGTGTACCTCCGCTGGCTTTGCAAAGGTGTCCCCTTTACAATTGGCCAGGACAAGTGGCTACGGTCCACAAAGCCCATCAGCACGTGTAGGCTGCACCGCCATCTATACTGAGTGGCATCAGCTGCCTGCACTCCACGGTGGCCTCACCAGAGGTATGGCCTGGGCAATTGATCTGAGTGTCTCCCCACCCGTCCAGCCTGCAAGTGGCCCTCCAGTGACCCATCAGTCTGTCCAGCTATTCCCATAGGTTCCTAGACACATGGTCCCATGTAAATATACATACACACTGGCATCATCAATCCATTTGCTTCAGCCCCATCAATATCCATCCACACATCCATCCATCTATTTGTTCACCTCTATCAGACTGACTCTTCACCTATCTACCTACCTATTTATCCATCTGTCTATCTATCCATCCACCTACCCGTGTCGGCCTATCCATCTCTCTGTCTATCTCTCCATCCATCTATCCATTCATCTATCTACCAGTCCATCTATCCACCTATCTACCCATCTATCTACCTATCACTCTATCTATCCATATATCTACCCACCTCTATCCTTCCATTGATCCATCTGTCCATCCATCTGTTTCTCCATCTATCCTGTCATCCAGCACTGAGCTTTTCTCCATCAAGGGAAGCTTTGTACATTGAGGCCTTTGCAGCCCTTTAAAGAAGTCACCAGGGATGAGCTCAACACTCCAGACTGGGAGATATCACTATGTCTTGGATCACCACTGTTTGGGGCTAGACACCCTGAAATACGGTTATTTCTCCCCAGAGAAGTGTCTGTTGGAAGGTGGATGGATGAAGGGACAAACACAAGAAGGCAGATGGATGGCAGGTAGGGAAAGGGGGAATGAAAGAAGAAACGGTTGGGATCAGGCTGGGAGACATCCCTGTCTGCTTGAACCACGCCAGCATGTGGGCTTGCAAATAGCCAGTCTAATTAGTGATGAAGAAGAGGGGTCAGAAGAGTAGGAATTCACTCCTTCCTTCACCCCCTTCCTGCATCCCCTCCTGGCGAGCATCACCCTGAGTCAGCAGATCTGCTGAGGTCACGCCACCCGCTCTATTAATTGGATTAATAAAGATGTACGTCATTGAGGTAATTACCCGCTAATTGGGGATGACAAGGTTGTCAGGGTTTGTCCCTCAAAGGGACAATTTCCCGTCCCCAACCCTCCCCTTTCTCAACATGCACTGAGTCAATCACATTAATTAAAAATCGGAGAGTCCATAACCTTGCACTGCCAAGCCCTGGGGAAACGGCTGCCTCCAGAGCCGTGTGGCAGGGCAGGGTGGTGGCATCTGCCACCTCCAGCCACCAGCTCAGCTGAGGAGCATGGTCCAGGCTGCTGGCACACAGCCAGCAAGTTGGTGGGGTCTCAAAGGCCCCCTCTGCCTCCCCTGCATCCCTCATTAACCCCTTGATGATGCTGCAAGGTGCCAAGAGGAGACACACGGATGCTGCAACCATGGTCAGTGAATACACTGATGTGCAGCACTTCCCGTGCCATAAGATCCAGGATTGTAAGGTCCTTGACTTTTGAAAGAAAACCAAACTGCAACCCCCAATAACACACAGGTAGCTCTTTCAGTCATGGAAACACTCACTGGAAATGTTTTGTTAAAAAAAAAAAAAATAAATCCCTGAGGAAAGATCTCAGCCTGATGATATTTCAGTGATGAAACCGAATTTAATGAAATTTCCATTCTGCCCAAACTTTCCCTGCCCTTTCCCTGTGGCAAGTCCCTGTTGTCAGCTGCTGGCTATGAACTGTCTCTGCCTCTCCCTGAACTCCTGCCTTTCGTGGGGATGTCCAGCGTGTGGCCGAGCCTGTTTCATCGCCAGGGCCAGGATGCCCCAGGGCAGCCCAGCACTGAGCCCCGCGCAGCTGGATGCTGAATCCTACTCGCTGCATGCTGTGCCCTGATACTCTGCACAGCTGGATGCTGAGCTGTGCTAGGCTGGTGATGTGTCCTACACAGAGATGAGGAGCCTTGCACAGCTGGATATGACCCTGACACAGCTGGATGCTGAGGTGTGCACATCTGGATGTTCTGAGGACTGATTCTGAGCTCTGTGTGAGCTGGTGCAGAGCCCCACACAGGCAGAAGGAGCCTGGCACAGCTGGATAGTGAATCCAGCACACCCGGATGCTGAGCTCTCTATGAGAACTCGGAGCCTGGCACAGCTGTACACCGAATCCAGCACAGCTGAAAACTGAGCCCTGCACATCTGGATGCTGCACAGCCTGGGAGGAAGACAGGTGCAATGAGATTGTGCAGCCTCAGCGCCGCTGCAGCCTGGAAGTGCTGAGCTCTGGGGATGGGATAAGGAACCTGGGTTTAGCGGTGAGGCAGGGGGGCTGTTCCTGCAGCGCAGTCACCGCAATAAAAACGGCCGAGGGACTTCACAGGGAAATCAGTCCTGCCAAAACAAACACGACTGCTACCCTTTTGTTTTTATTGTGAACAAAGCAACAAAATTAGCAGCAGAGGGAAAGTGATGGCTACACCAAGGCTACAGTGGGACGTGAGCAAAACCCGTGAGTCACTGTCTGGCAAAGCTCAAAAATTAATAGCAAGTGGCAGGACTGGGAGGGTTGGGGGTTTCAGTGCCTGTCCCCACAGAGGGAACAGCCAGTCAGGCTGGGAGGGTGCTTCTGAGCTCTGCAAAATACAGGGAGGAGGGTTACATGGCTTGCAAGGACCTGGGGCTAAGGGGACTTTGCTCGGACTCAGTTCAGCCCTGCATGAAAATTTGAATTTTCCCACGTCAAGTTGGCTTGGCCCTGCAGACAGGCCCCCCAGATCTCTCGTGCTGTTGTTTTCTTGGAGCGGTCTGTTCTCCAGAGAGGGGAAACTGAGGCACGTGGGGTCAGATGGCTGGGTTGGGTCTGCTGCTGGCCCTTATCTTCTCTAATCGCCAGGCTGAGGGATGGGAGGTGGCATTTCCTCAGCTGCTTATGCGATATAACCAAATCATTTAATCCTTGCTGAGCCGAAATCAGCCTCCCTGCCCAGGCCCCATATTGTACAGAACACAGATATATTAAAATGCGTATTAAATTGCTTGAACAGCATTAAAAATTGCCACACGTGTCATGCTACTGAGCTAATGTTTGTACAGAGACTTGAACTTCTTAATTACCTGATTTGAGGCATGTTTATTTTCTCCTGAGGGTGGTGGGTGTGTTGGTTTTTTGTTTTTTTCCCTTTCATTTAAATCACACTGGTGATTATTTATGTGATTTAAGAGAAAACTGTAGCTAGAGGTGGCATCTGCACCGTGGCCTTTTTCCTTCCATATTCCCATTCATATTGGATGTGTCTTTGAGCAACCTGGTCTAGTGGAAGGTGTCCCTGGCCATGGCAGGGGGTTGGAACTGGGTAATCTTAAAGGTCCCTTCCAACAAAAACCACTCTATGGTTCTTTGTTTTTATGATATACACAGTGAAATGTTGCAGGTGGTGTGCTGTGCTGATGTCACCTCCACCAACACTCAATAGAAGGGGATGGGAAAGGAGGCTGGGGAAGCCAACAAGCTGAATTTCTGTCCTGGTACCAGGACAGGTGTAACAGATGATGCATCAGAAGATCTGAAAGAAGGTTTTTGATCCCACCACCAAAGATCTGGCCATTCAAAGGGGGCTGGGCTCTTCTTTCTGTGTTACCCTCCACAGAAAGAAAGGCAAAGGATGAACACATGATTAGGGCAAAGAGATCAACACAGGCTCAGGAAGCCTTCAGGCAGAGGCTCATCCCTAAAGGAAGCACCAGCACGCCCGGGAGAAAAGACAAATAGTGAAGAATCAGCAGCACTGTTTTCCCCAAATCCCTCTGGGGACACCTGCAGAGGATGAGGAGGCCAGAGGGATGTCACAGGTCACATAATGGCCCTGGTCTCTGCTTTTTAACCCAAGAGCTGCTTTTTGAGAGCTCTGGTGTAAGTAGGGCAGGAGATGCTGAGCTGAGGCTGGAGGGTGTAGAAAGAGAGTGATCACCCAAGCGATAAATCAGCAGCGAGGAGCTGATGATATAATAATGGCGATATGATGTCATCTCAATCCTGCCAATTGATTTTTTTTTCTTTTTTTTTTTTTTTCCCCTCTCACTGAACTGGCTTTTCCCATCCATTACCCTGCCCAAGCCCACGCTGATGCTGATGCTGCGGCTCTTTATATCCAGAGATATTGATTGAGCCCCAACACCATGCTATGGTAGCAAAGAGCAATGCTTGGGTGGGTGCAGCACCTTGGGGTCCCCTCACCAAGCACACCCTTTCTAGGGCACCAGGATGCTTGTTGTAAGCTGTCAGAGCAGCCCAGTTGGTTTCTTAAAGATCACCTGTCGAGAACAAGAGACTCTTTGCTTACAGCTGGGCTGGAACCTTGTGCAATCCTTGGTCCGTGAGTTGTAATCTCCCTTCTGTCCCGTCCTTGCTCTTCCTCCCCTTCTGCTGCTGCAGGTGAGAAAGAAATGGTTCCCAGCCTGGCAGCCAGCATCAGAATGCATGTCTAGGGCAAGAGGAGACAGGAAAAGGTTTCAGCTCAGCTGAAACCAATAAAAGTGAATCAGCACGTTCCCTGGGTGGAAGCATTTATAATATCCTGAAGCCCTGGCTGGGGGTTTGGGCATCCCTGGTTTAGGAGGACTTGGCTTATTTCATGTTTCTCCTGGCTGTGGTTGCAGGTTTCAACCCTGCTGTCAACACTCCCCATCCCTTTAAATGAATATCCCCATCCAAATCCAGGTCAAGGTCCACAGTGCGACATCCACACCTGCTGCCCCATGCCATGAGGACAACCCAAAACCAGGCTTGGCTGCAGCCCCCCCAACTTCCCCATTATTTCCTTGCAGCATCCTCCTAGGGAGGATTTTCCCTGTCCCAGCATCCAGGCTTCAGCAGAAAAAGTGCCAGGCAAGCTGGCTCCTCCAGAGCAGACGGGTTTTCATTGGAAATGCGAGAACAAGCACCAGTCCTCAGGCTCTACAGAGTCTGGATCTGCCAAGCACGAGCATGAGCTCAAAGCAGGGAGCAGCTCCCCAACATGATCCTCCACCCACCACCTCCCCCTGGCCCCACCATACCTCTCCACCACCCCACAACCTGTCTCCCCACCGCTCTGTCAGCCTCAGGGATGGAGGGAAGATCTGACCCCACCTTGGATCAGCTCTCTAAGGGGCCAAGACTCATCACACAACTGGGGTGATACCCGGTGGTTTGAAATAAAAAAATCTGGCATTAAAAATGTAGATGTGAAGATGCTTTATGGTTGGTTTATAAGCACTGAAACCACATGCCAAGCCCTGGGGAGCTCATGGGGTGAACTCCACCAGGATGTCGTCGCTCTCCTGGACCCCAGCTCCTTCTGTACCCATCCCTATCCCTGTCCCCAGCCTTTCTGAGCCTCAGGGAAAGGCTGTGGATACCAAGCTCACCTGGGGAACTGAAAAGTGGTGAGCAAGGAGTAGCTGATGGATTGGCCGAGCTGCTGCCAGCAATTTCATGCAGGGTAAATCCATTTATCACCCCGGCATGAGGAGAAGAGCCACCGGCAGCATGAGCTGTCAGCAGATGAGCACATCTGTCACCAGTGGGCAGGGGGGGACGCCAGGGCCTCCCCCGTACTAGAAAACCCTGGGCAATATCCTGACTCCCAGGGAGAGGCACCTGTTTGGGGGACGGAGCTGCAGCGAGGGATCGCAGCTTGTGATACCCATGATCGTCCGTCCTCCTTCCTGCCTCTGGACACATCTGAAGCTGCCAGTAGGGATGAGATGGGATTTCGCACGAGCCAGTACCACAGCAGATGCAATCAAGAGTGCTGCAAATCATTAGGCTGAGGAGGGACAGGGGTGTCACGCCACAGATGGGATCCACCAGTAGCTCAAGGGCCCCTGGACTGCCCATGGGCTTCAGGGTTGGTGTACCCAGTGGAGCACCCAGGGCTAAGTGAGGTCTTTTGTGACTTGTCTCTCCGCCGTGGGTCACAGGCACATTGCTGGTAGCAAGGTGCTCTACAGAACTCTCCACCCTGTAGCATCTCCTCATCCTGGCAGTGGTTTCTCAGCCTCTTTTCTCCCTGGAGCTCACCCAGACCCTACTGGAAAATAATAATAGCAACATACAGAGCTCTGGCACATGTGTGTTTGCCCCTTCATATGTTGTCCTCTGCTTTCCCCTTGGTCTCCATTGCTGCAGTGGGCACCAATTTCCACACCTCCCTGGACAGCCTCCAAGGGACAGGTTCAGAGCCAGATGGGGACAGGACAAGAGCATTGGAGCCCCCATCCAGGCAGCATCTGGGCAAATTCTCCTCCAGCTCTGTGTGTGCACACTCAGGTATGTTTGCAACGTGCCTTGAATAGAGCTTTGCTGCAAGCGTGCATGTGGGGCTGCCATCCATCTCCGAGCGTGCAAATGCATGCTATTTGTGTGTAAGTGGGAAGATGCTGTGTGTGCAAATCCATATGCAGATGCCCTCGTGCAGCCTGCAGGCCCCTCGTGGGGCATTTTTGGAGGTGCACAGGAACCTCATGCACCAGTGGGGTGCAGGGTGTTATAGCATTTGCTCCTTTAGGAGGAAGCCGTGTTTCGCAGAGTTAGCACTTTGTAGTGTGTAATGTGAAGGCTGCAGTGGGAATTGCTCTCTGATATTGAACAGGTAAATAAAGCACGGCTTGGAAAAAACCTTTAGAAATGGGCTGCGTGCGAGTCAGCCTTCCCTAGGGTGTCCTTAACCTGCAGCCCTCCTTTTCACCCCAAGACCATGGTGGGGGGCTGCCAACCCCACAGCAGGGAGGCCTGAGCAGCTCTAAATCCTCTTAACCCTTTCCTCATCCCCGTGCATCTTGAGAACATAAAGGGTTTGTGCAAGACTCAGACCAGAAAGTGCAAGACGAGAGAGGTCCAGCCTAACAGGGTGCTGATGACCAGGAATGGTCCTACAGACATGCACGCCCTCAAACCTCCTCACGTGCTCCCCGCTGTGGGGCTGCCTTGCTTTGGGGGCAGCTTCAAAGAGGGAAAACTCAGAATTTCAGAGACAAGAGGCATCTGCAGAACATGTCCAACACAGCTCTGTGTCTTGCAGCACTGCCACCAGGTGCCAGCAGTCTGAACCCCTTTCTGCAACCGAGGCGTAGGGTAGCGATGAACCCCATTTCCCAGGGCATCCAGCAGCAGGGGGTCTTTTTCAGGGGAATCCTTGCTGGGAAATGAACCCCAGCATCCTGCCCTCTTCCCATGAGCAGGCCCACTCATGTTGTCCCCCATCTGACCCCCCTCCATGGAGTCTTTTCTGTGTGCTCATCCCTGCTTAACGCAGGGCTCACTCATGACAACCAGGAAGGATTTTTGTGGTGTGACCAGATTTGCATGGATTTAAGCCAGAAGGGACTGGATGATGTCCCCCAACATCACTGAGCAAGTGCCACTGCTCATATTCCTGCAAGCCCAGAAACCCACAGAGAGCTCCCAGGCACCTGCCCCCGTCCTACATTTACAGAGTAGCAATGCGTTCACCCCCATGCTCATTCCTTTCCAATTCGATCCCCCTCCTTTCTCCACAATCCTGCCGGGCTGTGAAACGGTTACATCTCCACTGAAAGGGATTCGTGGCCGATAGTATATCAGGATTTTCACCTTCCCTCAGGGATCCATTTGTGGCATTATTGCTGTAAGGTAGATGGCTGTTACCGCACACCGGGCGGCCCTTACTTGCGGCATTTGGACAGATTAACAGTAGGTTTCTTTCAGAAATATTAAATGAAAAGTTTATTATTTTTTTAAAAGAAAAAAAACCACCAAAACAAGAGAAAGATAAGGGAAAGGGGGAAGAAAAAAAACACCCCAAAGATGAAAACCCTCCAGAGTCTACATAAACCTCCACCTGAAGAAGTTGGGAAATGGAGTTAGGTGTGTTTTTTAAAAACTAACCAACAGCTTTCCCCTGGTTGCTTTTTAAAAAGTGTTTTCATTTATCAAAAACTTGGAAGTTGAGGCTTTGCATTTTCATTTTCTCATTGGAAACGTGGAGAATTTCAAGAAAAATAAACATGAATGACAGGAAACAGCACTTGCAGTAAAATCAAAGATTTCCCTGCCCTTATTCTGAATTTACACACCACTTCACCGCTACTGAAGTATCAGTTCAGTGGCTGATCTGATCCACTCCAAGTTTTGGTGGGGTTAAAATCCCAAGATCTCCCCTGTGTGTGGTTGCACTGTGGCTTTGCACAGAGGGAGGGAAACACATTATACATGTGCATATATGTGTATATTCACCCTTGCAAATCTGAGAGCTTATACAGGTCGGTGCAGAAGCGATGGCTGCTTTTGGGCAGGGGAGTTTTGTGAATTCACTCTGGGTTTTTCCATCCTAAACCCAAGGGTAGTGATGCACCCGTATGTCCAGAGGAGAGTAAGTACCTTCTGCTCATGTGAGCTCTCCTTGCCAACACGAGCTCAGCAGAACGGGCACAAACCCCACAGGGCTGTAAGCAGCGGGTAGGAGCTGGAGGCACATAGGGGTGTGATACCTCCACTTGCCCCAAAAGTGTGATTGCCCCCGGGAAGGCCATTGCACGCACATCCTCATGTTTGGGATCCCCATGTGTGTTTGCAGACGCCATTTGTGCATGGGCAGCCCTCAGGAAGGCTGGTGTTTCCTGAGCCCTTGGGACCAGAGCAATAAGCATTTTTTCCTCACATGGAAAGCCCAGGTGCACAGTGGTCCTAGTTTCTCAGCTTGGCATCCCATGCTGCTTACCGTCTGCTCTCCATCACCTCAGCTCCTGATCCGGTTCCAGCTGAGCAGCTTCACAGTGAGGTTCATCCCAGACCTTCCTGTCCCAGAGACATGCAGGTTCAATCCATTCAGGCTCCAGGGAAGTCAAGCTGGTGATGGAAGAAAAAGAACTCCACATCCTAAAACAGCCCTTTTTGAGAGCAAACAGCCATTGCTGTCCCTATGGTGATGTACATCAAGGTGAGGTTACCGTAAAGGGCTGGAGCCATGGGGAGAGCTGGTTCTGGGCTTGGCCTCAGCGAAACATTGCTTGGTGGAGTCAGATAAGGACTCCACGAGCAACCAGGGCTGGTCAATACACCTCTACTGCGATCAATGGGCAAGCAGCAGTAATTACATTTCCAAGATCAAATGGCCACATAAATGTTTCATCTGGGTAAGCGTATTGTTGGGTGTGTTGGTTTATTCTGTTGTGGTTTTTTCCCTCTTCTGTTTCTCCTTTCTGCACATGCTGCAGACATCTAAGTGGATCCCATTTACTTGAACCAAGCTGCTCTGCTAAGGAACGGGAGAGCCTTGCCTTGACACCTAGGGACCAGCACCCCAAAATCCCACTGCTCGTTACATGTTGTGGGGGCAATCAGCTGTGTGCTTTCACCTGGCCTGGCTGCGATCCACCATAGAGATGTGGGCAAATGGGCAGGCAAAGGGCACACCTACACCAATGTATCTGCCAGGATTGCACCTTACAGGCTGCTCAGAGAGGTTGTGGAGTCTCCTTCTCTGGAGACATTCAAAACCTGCCTGGACATGACTCTGCAACCTGCTCTAGGAGAACCTGCTTTAGCAGGGGGTTGGACTAGATGATCTCCAGAGGTCCCTTCCAACCCCAACTATTCTGTGATTCTGTCATCACTCTGGCTGGCTCTAACCTTGCATGACAGACTGCCTTCCTACCATCTCCCAGCCTCGCTGAAGGCTCTGGCAACGGGGCTGTGCCTATTTTTGCACCAGTCCAGGGTAGCTGGACACTGCCTATACTGATACACTTGGCTGTGATGTGGACACATCCCAAAGGACCTGATGCACCACAGCCACTGGCTGTGACACCCACTCCTCCAGCTCTGCCATGCCCCATGGGAGGTTCTGGGCTTCTGTCAAGCCCTGCAGGCACCCCTGCTGGCTCCCCTAATTTGTAGGCCAGCAGTACGCAGGCATTGGCATCCTCATAGTACTCAGCAGCTGGACATGTCCCCCAGCAGCAATGTTGGGAAGCATCATTCCCAGCTACAACTTCTCCCTCCCCCTGCCATCCAACGCCAGGCTGTTTTGCACAGCAAAGCAGAAGAAACCTGAGAAGCCTCAGGACACAACACAACCACATGAATCTGTTTCACCCTGCAGACAAACCCCCAAAGCATTTACTTTCTGAATGCTTCAACCCTTTTCTGAAACCACTACTCTCTAGGCTGTGAAGTGCCAACAATAAAGAGCTACAGGAGAAGGAGGTGGTTTCTTCTAGCACCAAGCAAAGACTTCTACACAGCTCAGGGAATGGCTGACCCCACCCTTGCTGTTCCCCTAATCTTCCTTTTTCTTATTCCTAGCTTCCAGTACTTTCTTCTGGGCTGCTGTAAGATGGAGGTGGCTGGGAGTTGATTCTGGCAGCATGCAAGGAGCAAAGCCCCTCAGACCACATGAAAGGAAGAAGGTTAGAGAAGCTGTGGATATCAATTCTTGTGTCCAAGGAGACCAGGGTATGTTTTTCCATGATTTTTCAGTGGGGAAAAAGAAAAACAACAAAAAAGAAGTCCTCTTTTGGCTGCATTTGAGTCTAGGAGGCTGGAGTTTGGACTGTTTTCAGCATTTAGAAAGTCCAGTCTCATTCTCTTGTTGACTGCCTTTGTCTTTGACAACATCACAGCACCAGAGCTTTAACGCTCAGCAAAACAAGGACAAATCTTCCTGCTGAGGATAGCAGTGCTCCTGGGAGCAACCCATTGCCTTTTTTCCCCCCATCTGCTCGTGCACCAGGGTGGGACTCTGGTGACCCATGTGTGATGCTCCCTGGTGCCTCAGTGTCCCTGCGTGATGGGTCGATCACTTCTGTTTCCCTCCTGAAGGTCACATTGCTCTCAACCTTTACAATAGCACTGGAGGTCCCTGGAGCAGGGGCCGGCCCTGTGCAGGGCTGGTCCCAGAGGTCTTGTTTTAGAGGCATGGTAAAGGGTGTCCTGAACCTCTTGCTCCGTGACCAAGGTGCTCCTCAGCAGGAAGGTAAATGGTCTGATGGAGACATGGCCCAAGACACTTGCAGAGGAGACACTTGCCCAGTACCCACCTACCTCAGATTTGCTCCTGTACCAGATTCGGGGATGAATCTACCCCAAAATTCCTTGCCCTTCTTGCTCACCCTCTTCTTTCCACTGCACCCCTGCCACACACTGGCCACACCATGCTCTGTGTGGCATCCTGATGTCCCAGCCCCATGTGGCCTCTGCAGGAGCATCATCCTTGAGATGTCCCTCAGAAGCTGCTGAGGAGCCAGTTCCCAAGCTGCTGACTTGGTGTGTTGGCTGTGCTCACGCACGGAGGCATTTTGGGGCCAGCTTCCCCACCTGGGCCCTGGAGCTGAAATCCAACACCAAGTTGACCCTTGGAAGGAGGATGACTGCCCTGTCCCTGCCAGGGGGAAGTTTCACTGTGGAGAGCCAGGATGCTGCTCCCAGAGCTTCTGTCTGTGGCATAATCACTCCAGGCTTTCAAACTTTCCCACCCATTTTTCAGACACACTTGTACCAAGGAAGGGCAGAATGACCCTCATCTGCACAAAACCCCTTGGGCCTGGATGCAGTTTAACTAACACTGCCCTCAATGCATCTGCCAAGAGCATGACTGTCTCCTTGTCCAAGTGCTGGAATGAGAAGACCCCTGGGGCCAGTAGAGATGGACATATATTTTCCGCTGTTCTTTGGCCAAGGTGAGTCAACCCTTTCACGCACAGAGCTGAGAATGGTCCTTTCATTGCATGTAACAGATGCCAGAACGTCCTGTCTGTGTGTCCAGGAGCAGACTGCAGATTCTTTATGGAGCTGCTGAGCATGGAGGGAAGAGACTGTGCTGTGGCAAGGGGTATGTTTCACCCAGTGCAGAAGTAAAGCAAAGCTCCCACATGCCTCTCCATGAGACATGTTCCTGCAGCATCTCTAGGTTCAGGAGCGGGAGGAGGAGGAAAGAAAAGGATCCAGCACCCCCTGTGCTGCACCTGACCCCACAAGAGATGGGCAATTATGGCAGGATTCTTCCAGGACAGATGCAGCCATGCTGCCTCTCCTGGTGTCCTCCCACAAGACGGAGCAAACCAGGAAAAGCTGAGCCAAGTGACCTGAGCTGCCTCATCCATCCCTCTACCCTCTCTGACTTCCCAGGAGACAAAACTCCCTGGTGCCGCGACCCCAAGGGGAGGACCAGTGGATCAGAGTCACCCTTTGACTCTCCTCCTTCCTCCTGCTCCTTACACCCACCAATCTGCACCTGCCCTTAGCAGACAGCATGCACCCCAGGACAGCAAAGGAGCTGTTGGCTGGTGCTGTAAGGACACCCTGCATTTCAGGTACCCCAGTGCACCGGGATAAGGCCCTTGCAGGGCTTCCTCCAACTTATGTACCACCAACAGCTTTGCCTCACCAGCAAAGCCATCCCTTTCAGGTTCATGGCTGTGTTAGATCATCAGAAACACCCTGACTGATATAACCACTCAACCTGCTGCACCACTTCCCAAGCCCAGTTCTTCCCTCTGTCCTGTAGATTTTCTTAAACACCACAAACTTGCTATTTGCCTAATTCAGCCATAACTTATGGAACAGGGCTACTAATTATATTTCCTTCTCCTTCACACAGAAGTTTGCTGCCTGTGCCAGTGAATTCTCTCTGCAGAGGAACGATTGAAAGCGGAGACTGACAGGCTCCCATCCCCACGATCCTGCTGCACATTGGCATGAAGATTTCTTCGTTTGTAGAAAACTTTAAATGTCTTTGTCACAAAGACATGTGACCTTTCAGTTTGCTCTTGCAGGAAACATTTCGACTGCCGATTCTTTTTGGAGACTTGAAAAACTTCATCAAAAGCAAGTACTTGCCAGGATAGCCTCCTTTTTTGTCAGCAAGAGGATTTGAATGGCAATTTCCAAGCACCTCTGCTTGCAGCACTTTGCAGCTTTGCAACAGCACTTCTTTCTCTCTTTGCCATGTCAAGAAGCCCCCAGTGAAGTGGGATGATAAGGAGGGATGCGGTGAGAGATAAGCTCCACTGAGCCGATAAACCAACCAGCACCAAGATTGCAGATGGTGACAAGTCTTGGCAGCAATGTCTCCCAGGTAGCTCCAAGACTGGCACACAGCAGATCCCCAGCTCCCAGGCTGATGACCTAATTGCAAGGGCCCTCTTTGCTAACGAGAGGTGGAGAGTGACAGAGAGAGGCAGGCTTTTTCCCAAGGCACCGCAACCAGCATCATTGGAATTCAGAGCACTGTGCTTGGCTCCTCTGCTCAAAACCCCATTGCCATCACCCCATATCCACCAAAGAGCGTGAATTTGAAGAGCTTACCAAAACCGGGACCACCACAACATTTCAGAGCCACAGGACAGGGTGCTGCTGCCCTGATCTGTCTGAAAAAGAAAAAATAAATGGCCCTAACCCACAGCTGAATTGAGGCAAGCAAGGAACAACCAAGAAAGAATGAAACCCCAGCAGCTGGCTTGGTAACTTCACCCCTTAAGCAGTCAGTAAAAAGGGCCCCCACCCTCCAGGCTCCTTCCACATGTTCCTGCATTGAAATAATTAGGTTTTGCTTCTAAATTATTTTTTTTCCAGAGCCCAGAAGGTCAAAGTTTAGTACCTCCAAAAATAAAACATAAAAATAATACTAGTAGAAAAAAATCCTCTCTCTGCTTTGCTGGCAGAAAACAGCAGGGGGTGAGGGGTAAGGGAAAAAAATCAATTTGAGCTTGGGTCAGCGGTGTGTGCGAGAGAGACCTTTGGAGCAATGGAGATTAATTTAGTAGGAGAGAGAAGGCAGAGTGGAAAAGCAAGGAGGGGGAAGAGGAGAGAGCTCAGCCCTGTTCTAGGGGAGTCAGGGACAGGTTCGGGATGTGCTTGCTCTCTCTTTACGAAGATCCCAGCATGGCCCAGTGAAATTAATCACTGCTTCGTTAGTACACAGATGCAAAAGTGCCAAGTCAGTTGCTGCACTAGAGGAAAAATCCAAAGAGCTGCTGGCCTGCTGCTGTGTCCCAAAGCCACCGTCTCCAGGGACTGCAGGTAAAGGTGCCTAGATATGGTCCCTCCTGTTTGTCTCTGCTGGAAACCCTCCAGTCCCACTAGAGACCCCTTTCATAAATCTGATGGGGGGTCAAAAGGGTTGATTATCTCCAGCTGAAGGCTAGGGAGATGCTGTGGCAGCAGCAAGAGTGCAGACCCTTGAGGACCTCACCAGAAATAAGTTAAACCCAGGGCAGAGTTGGGGTAGCAGCCCCAGGGGAGTCTGGCCAGCTACGGAGACACTGGAAGCGCCTTAGTGGCAGGAGGGATGGGTTCACTCACTCATCTTTGCCTGTCAAAAGCATCATCCCTGGATTATGTGTTGCTATAACTGGGAGAGGATAATAAACACCTAATCCAACGTCTGTCCAAGCCTCAGAGCATCTCAGTGGAAGATGAGCTTCTCTGAAAATCTGTCCTGCTCACCTCTGCTATCACAACAGTGGCTTCTGTGACGTGGGCATGTCCAGAGCTGCTTAAGAGCTTATGGAGGCCAGGTGGCTCATTAAAGACACTTTCCAAGGCTTGGGATGGGAAATATGAATGTTTGAAGGTAGGGGGGAGGTGGGGGTGTTTGGAACTGAGGGGGGAATGAGGTGGGTCAAGAAAAGGCAAAATTAATTTATCCCACAATCTCACACCATGATGGGATGCAGAAGGACCCAACCCATGCTCGCTGGTAATGACTCATTCATAGATTGATTGATTGTATATGTAATGTGCTGTAAATTATTCTGGGGTGAATTCTGACCATATTGACCCCAGCGAACTCAGCCATCAAAGACAGTATGGACAATGATGAGTACTGCTATGGACAGCATCCTGGACTGACTGGGATGACAGCAGTGGTGGAGGGGAAAGAGCAAGCTTTTCTTTTCCTAATGATGCTCCAAAACTGCCGGAAGTGCAAGAAACAAGCCCAAGTGGGAAATAGGATGTTGTGGAGAGGAAGCAAAGGGTGCTCAGAGACTGACTGATCCCGGGAGGGGGATGGAGGAGAAACCTAGCTCACCAGGGCACATTGGCAGGGATCTGGGGAGACTTTGCCTTCCTCTCCAGCCCAGGAGATGATTTTCCAGCCAAGAACCTTTTGACCACCGCAAGGACTTCAGCAGCACAATCCTCACACTGTGTGTCCTGCCTTGTACCTGTGGTAGGCAGCTGCTGAGAGCTGCAGCACTTCAGTTTCTGGTTCCCATGAAGGCAGAGGTTCAACACAGAGTGAAATACATGTGATGCTGCAGATTAAATGTCCCCTTGTGGATATGATGGTCTGGAAGAAAAACTGAAGCAGTCACTTGGAAGACCCAAATTCATAAGGCCAGCTAATCCAGCAACTGGAAGAGCCCTGCCTATCTTCTGGGCTCTTCAAAGCATCTCTCCTCTGCCATTAACCAACAGCCAAGACTTGCCCAGATCTTTGTGTTTTACCAAACAGAGAGGGCAACAGTGCTTGAAGAGAGAAGAAAATGCACAGCAAGGAGAAACTGCTGTCACAACACCCTTGTGCCTTAGCTCTGTGCTGTTTCTTACAGGGAGAGATAAAGACGTGCCTGACTTGGTGTTGTGCTGACGACCTTAACGCTTGCTGCCCCAGCTTGAGACCAAAGGTGAGTCTGACTCCACCAGGTTTTTGGTGAGTCGGATCTCACCCAGCTGGAGAAGAAAATATTGCTAACAAAGCTTATGTCCAGCAGGATTAATGGCTCACCGAATGACCCCAGGCTTTCAGCATCCTTGCTCTGCCAATCACACTAGTGGAAATGAATAAAGACTTTGTTATTGGTATTTAAAAGGCTTTTAGGAAAAAAAACAACCCCAAACCCAGCAACTCCCCCAAACCTTTTAATTGAGTCTGCAAAGTATTTAAATGCTTGACTGGTCAGCAGTTGCTTACAAATTACTTCAGGAGCCACAGGGACCTCCCTGTGTGGGGCCTGCGTCATCGAACGGTTCTGCCTTGTGACACTTCCCGGATAGCCAGGCATGTCCCTTGTCACTGGAGAATGCTCATCCTGTCGAGGGTGCTTTTAGACCAGGATCCAGTCCAAAAGGCAGAGCCAAAGTGCAAGGCCGTGAGCTGAACAAGCAGGATCCCTCCATGATGTGGGTACAGTCACTGTGCCTCGGTTTCCCTATCTCTAAAGTGGATCAAATAGAATAATGAGGTGGATAGCAGAGGTAGGTCAGCTTAAGTGTTAATAATTGAAAAAAAGAAAAGCACTCTCTTAAGTATCTCTTGCTCACACACATGCACACACACACACATATATATATATATGTATATGTATTTCCTTCTCATATTTGAGCACAGCATGAAAGCGGCCAAGGAGGAGCTCACTTTGCACTGAAGGACTTTGTTCACAGCTTCACTTAGTGAGAACACCAAGATGTATTAAAATCTAAAGGGGAAAATCATCTTTAAGGAAAAAAAAAAAAAAAAAGAAAAAGAAAAAGACCCAACTCAATTTGACTTTCATGAGACACCAGTTAAATTTTTTTTCAGCTTCCACACAAAATGGCAATTCGTCTAAAATTAGATCTAGGGAATTATTTTATCTGCATGGGGAAAAAGGCTGTTTGATACCGCGACTGTGTAATAGGGGGCTTCTCGGCTTCCCAAACACATTAGGAAGATGCTTTTGATTTTTTCTCTTCTCTCCTCCTCTTGTCTTGGCAAGCACTCAACTTGTTATTTAAAGAAAAATTAAGAGGTGTTCTCAGGTCTGGCTAAGCCCAAAGTATAGATTTTGTTTTAAAATAAAGGTTGGACTGGTTTTTTTGTTATGTGCTTTGACACAGCAGAGGAGCACTATAAAAGCAATCCCATCACTGATGCCATTCCCAGTGCTGATGCTCCCTGTCCATCTCTCCCAGCAGCATTTCTACCCCATATAGCGCAGCCAAGGGCAAGATGCCAAGCTCTGCCCAACACATATTGCAATCAGTGAATTTTTGGGTTCACATAGACTGGGACAGAGAAGGAAAAGAACACGAACTAAAGAGCATTCTGCATCTGTTTGAGCTGCAAAGTCCTGGGGAAGGGGAGGGAGAGATCTCCCCTGCAGATGTTGAAGCCTGTGATGGTTCTACCCATATGAGCGGTGGGGCTGTGTGGTATGTCTGGGTTTGGGCTGCAGCACCTGGGATCCCCCCAGGCTTGAGGAAGTGGCAAAGTGAGGTCCTTGGGGTGATGAGAATGTGCCTGCACCCATGGGTCTCATCACAGTGGGGAAACTTGTTGTCAGGCTCCCATTGAGGCTTTTCATCATCTTTTCATCACTGTGCAAGTCCCTGAAAGTGTCTTACATGTACGTGGGGTTGTGGAAGAGGAGACAGGCCATCACATGGGGCTGCAAATGTGGGACAGCCCCAGCTGACTGGGGAACAAAGTGTCACCACGGATCTGCTGCAGGTAGATCCATGTCACCACAGATCCACTGCACGTAGCTCTGCAGGAGACAAATCCCCTGCCAGTCCCCTCAGGTCTCTGTGGCCACGCACACGGGGGCTTGCAAGACCAGGACCTGGCTTTTGTGCAACATCAGGCACAGCTAGGGTCTGATTTTCATAGGGGATATGCATGAGGCAAGAAATAATGCTGACAGAGTAATAGATTTTGAGGCCAGAAATATACATTGAAGTCTCACCTGACCTTTTGCACAGTACCAGCTGGGTGAGGATGGCATGTAGGGACCAGAAATATCCATATGCTCAGCTCCCTCATGCTTCCAGAAGGATTTCTTACACAAATAAAGGTGAAGAAGACAGTGGAGTGAAAAACAGCAATCTTTTAATCTTGAGTGACTGACGCTGAGTGGACCAAGAGTATGCTCTGGAGACTCTTTTTTTAGACAGTTTTTAACCCAACCTTTTAAATACAGCTCTGAGAGCAGGGACTTAGGGAAGAAATTTTCTTCCTTTTCCTTTTCCTTTTCCTTTTCCTTTTCCTTTTCCTTTTCCTTTTCCTTTTCCTTTTCCTTTTCCTTTTCCTTTTCCTTTTCCTTTTCCTTTTCCTTTTCCTTTTCCTTTTCCTTTTCCTTTTCCTTTTCCTTTTCCTTTTCCTTTTCCTTTTCCTTTCTCCTTAACTTTCCTTGCCTTTCCTTTCCCTGCCTTGCCTTGCCTTTTCTTTTTCCTTTCCTTTCCTTTCCTTTCCTTTCCTTTCCTTTCCTTTCCTTTCCTTTCCTTTCCTTTCCTTTCCTTTCCTTTCCTTTCCTTTCCTTTCCTTTCCTTTCCTTTCCTTTCCTTTCCTTTCCTTTCCTTTCCTTTCCTTTCCTTTCCTTTCCTTTCCTTTCCTTTCCTTTCCTTTCCTTTCCTTTCCTTTCCTTTCCTTTCCTTTCCTTTCCTTTCCTTTCCTTTCCTTTCCTTTCCTTTCCTTTCCCTTTTCTTTTCTCCCAGTCAAAACTGCAGGGGAATTAAGATTTGCAAGATATACTTGCCCATGATGCTGGATCTAAGCTCCTTACCTGTCAGCATTTCTAAATTAAAACTTGATCCACACCTGCTTGAAGGCTGTGGAACCACCCTGCAAGTGGCCATGGTTGTGTTACATGTGACTTTTCTGACTCTGAGGACCTAGCGAAGTCCCAGCAGGGCAGGAGGAGAGAACATCACATCCCAGAGCAAGGGTCAGGCACTCAGGCTGCAACTGCGACCGTCTGGTTGCATCATTGTCACCTCCTGGAAAAGTCCACATCTGGCTTCAGCTTGCAAAACTCCACTACTATCATCCAGTAACACCAGCAAGAACAAATTGGTTTCATTACTGGCCCATCTCTATGGAGCTTATTCTTACTTCACTGGCAAGGACACACAGGGAATAGAAGGAAAAACCTTGTGCAAGACCTAAGTGTAGTGTCACCACATCAAACATTGCTTTGCAACCTTCAGCTGAGCTTAGGGACTGGGATCAGTCTGGGCCAGTTCAGCAATTCAGTTGGCAGCTAATGCTAGTTACCAGGCTGGTGCCACCAAGCAGTGTGCTGGAAATGGTGTGCTTAGCTCAGGCATTGCCATCAGCAATGCAGTGTCCATAGATCAAGAGCATGCAGATGATATGGCTTTGTGCCTTGACTGGACATCTGAACTTGAAACAAAAGCTGTTTTGTTTAGTCTCCACCTTCCTGAACTAAGACCAAGCTTCTGAACTAAGACTCAGTGCCTCTGAGTAAGTGATTTTTCTCTTGAGGGAGCTGGAAAGTGCATTTCCCTCAGCTGCAGTGATCGTGAAATGGTGAAGTTCAGGATCTTGAAGGAAGAGAACAAGAGAAAAAGCAGGATCAAAGTCCTGGACATCCAGAGAGAAGACCTACAACTGTTTAGAATAATCCCATAGGATACTGCCTTGGAAAGACGAGAGGTCCATGACAACTACTTGCTTTACAAGGATCATCTCCTCCAAGCTCAAGAGCAGTCCATCCCAAAGTGCAGGCAGTCAAACAAAAGTCAAACTGGAAGTGTGGCATAGGCAGTGCAAAGCAAAATATAGCAAACCTGGAGTCCTCCTGCTTGCTCAAAACCATCTCCAGCAAAAGCCATTCCCAGACCATCTCCCAGGGGTGGAAAGCTCTGCTCCGAAAGTGCTCCCCTCACATCTTGTTGTTCTCCATTCCTCATCCTGCTCTCATGCTCTGAGCCCCATTCTAGAAGCCAACACAACACAAACACAGCACAGACGTTGGGCAGCAGGCATCTGTCACCAAAATCCCCTAGCAAAGTTCCCCGGGATGGGTGGAATTGGGGAACCCCATACAGAGGTACATTGCAGCAAAGGTGAAGGGCTAATAGAGCTGCCTTCCTGGAGGTATCAGTGAAGCCATTCACTGGCCAAGCCAAGGAAGCGTGCTCTGCAGCCTGTCGTGTCATATTAATGGGCAGGATCATTTAAACTTGGATAAAACCTACAACTTAATCTTTTTTTTTTTTTTTCTTTTTGGTGGTGGTGCTTGTCGCAGCTGCCTGTTCCAGATGATGAATGGTTCTGTTTCAGGCCGATCCGCTTGTTTGAGCACTGTGGTGGTTTCAAGACTTCATGCAAAAGAGGAGCCCTGGCCATTTTTCACTCGGAGAGATGAGCGACACAAGAATAAATTTTCCTGCTTAAAATTTGCTGGGCCCAGGGTTTCTTGGTGAGGCAGCTTTGACAGCCTGTCACTTTGCTAGACGTTTGGTGCTTCGAGTATTCTGGGTCCTTTTATTGCTTTTTAAAAGATTTAAAGGAAACAAAACCCTGGTGCATTATGACATTTAGCAGGGTCGATATGTGTATCTGACTCTATCCAGGCATCACACCAAAACATCCTGAGTCCTAAGCCCACCCTTGCCCAGCCCAGCATAAATCAGGAGTGGATCAGTGGCAGGTGCAAGAATCCCAGGGCTGTAAAGCAAAGGGATGTGAGATCAAAGCAGCACCAAATGCACAACTCACCTCCGGCTTGTAGACAAGATTTAACGTTCTGCACTTTTCCATGACAGTGGGAGGAAGAGATTTTTTTCCTGGGCCTGATAAAAAAATAACAACATAGATACAACACGCATCCAATGCACAGAGCTGTGCTCTGATGTGTCAGCACACAACTGGAGCTGGATGCATTCGATCCAGTGACCCCCGAGGATCCTCATAACATGAGCGAAAGGGAGATTAGGCGCCCTGCAGAAGGAAGACAGCTTCTCCTCCATAACTGAGACTGTTCTACACCCTGAAGTTACCATGACACACCACAGTGCTATGCCCTTCCCATGACCAGACTCCTCTGCAGTGCCCTCCGCAGCATGTCAAAGGCTGGACCACTCCATGGAGGTTCAGTAACGGAGGAGGAATAGTACGAACCATTCTTTCAAGGTATGTATTGCTCTCTGTTATGGTCTGTTAAACACGTAGCTTCACCACTGCAGGGGGAGTTTGTGTTAGAGAGGTTTAAATGTCCTCCAGGCATCTGCAACTCCTAGTTTGATTGTGGCCCTGACTTGTGCATTTTGCCTCCACTAAATTTTCTACCAGGCAGTGAGTGACAGCTGTGGATAGCAGCTGGACAGATGTGGAAAGGGGGGCTCCCATCACAAGCCACCTGAGGTCCACCTTCTGGAGTAGGGTGAGCTGCCAGCTCATGGGGTGTTGGGCAGCCAGGCATGCCAGCCCCACGAGGGCTGGAACAACTGGGGTAGATAGAGGTCTGAAGAGTGGGGCAGAGCAGGGCAAAGAGTACACAACAGCCCCCACATAAAGAAGCAAGGAGAAAAAAGGGTAGAGGATGCTATCCAAGAGATGAGGTGGCCAATGTTGACCCTTCAAACCAGATGTCAAGTTGCTCATCTGGCTGAAAACACGTATCTCAGAAAGCTGAGAGGTGGGGGAGTGCCAACAACAGTTCACAGGCAGGAGATAACTGCATCTCCCCAGAGCCACCACCACTCCCCGCGGCTGGATGATGCTGGGCTGGGAGCAGGGCCAGTCCCCAAGATGAGCAGTATTGCTACTGCCGACACAGCTGAGGGGAGAGATTAAGCCAAGCACTAATCTAAGGCCCGGAAAGTGGAGAGGAGATACACACAGCTGCAGGTCGGACCTCTGGAGAGCTATTTGGGGTGAAAGCCAGTGCTTAGGGAAGGGTAGAAACCATCAACTATAGGAATGGAGTCAGCCCAGCACTGCCTCAGCAGGGATTGTCCCGGGGAGGGGGAGAAAAGGGAACAGATGATCAATTCCTTCAGCATGGAGGCCAGGCTGGCCCCAGAGATGGGCACTGGGGGAACGTGGCTTATAAATGCTGCATGGAGTCCTGCAGGGACAGAGATTGGTGTCACTTTAA
The DNA here is from genome assembly GCF_017639655.2 of Falco naumanni. NCBI lineage: Eukaryota > Metazoa > Chordata > Aves > Falconiformes > Falconidae > Falco > Falco naumanni. The sequence goes on along the minus strand of NC_054056.1, from coordinate 109,425,991 downwards.
AAAGTAAACATAGGCAGCCTAATGAATGAGTTATATCCCAGACGTTCCATTCCAGGAGAGGTATTTAACAGGCACTATTGGATTCTGCGGTATCTCTCTATCTGTAACCAGTGCATTATGACCATTAATGGATTTTTGAGGCTGGATTGATTTTTCATTAATTTGGTAAAAATCTTTTCCCTCTCCCATATAATTCTGTCTTAAAACGCTCCCCCTGACAGACCAATAAGTCACTCACCTCATAATGCAAGTCTGGCTCATAAATCTCAGCGATCTGGTGCGGTGGGGTGTGGGGGAGCGGACAGGGCTGGGGGAAGGAGGGGGGAATGGGGAATCTCCATGGGTCTGCATGGAGCTACCAGGCAGTTTTCATCGTATATGGAACAGGAAAGGTCCATCAGCAATGAAGTGAAGATGGAGGGTGGGGATACATGGACATGGACGTGCTGGTCTGTGGGGGCTGATGGTCATCCAAGCATGGGTGGGTTCCAGAGCTCACCTTTTCTCCCCAGGCCTTGCTCTTCTATGTAGGACAGTGCTGGGTATGCTGGAACCAGCTCAGGGACCCCATGTGGGTCACTCAGCTGGTGAGTGTGATCCATGTTGTCCCAAAGCTTTGCACCCCATGGAAGGTGCTGCACAGGGGTGAAAGCTCAGGGCACTACATTGTGTTTAGCCCAGGGCATCTGACTAAAGGCTCTGCATGGCTGAGGGTCAAGGATTCATGTTTTGTAGAGGGGCAGCCCTCATCCAAGGTTTGTTCCTTCCAAAAGTTGTATCTTATCCCCGTGGGAGTCAGCCAAGCAGAGAAGCAGCAGCAGACTAGGACCTGTTTCCCTGAGAGTGTCTGGGGCACGCTAGGACTCTGGGCAAGCCTGGATCCATCCTGTGACAGATTCCAGGCTGCCTCAAACCTGGGGGGAAGGATGGATTTGTCTCTATCCTGGTACACCCAGGAAGAGGCAGGCCTTCTTTAGAAAATTAATTACATTTTCCCTTTAGTGATCCATGAACCTCTTGGCTGTTGGGTTAGAGGAGCAAAGCCTTGCAGAACAAACACCTCTGAGGGATCTTCACCCAACCACTCAAAGATCTCTGCACCATCAGGGAGGGAGATGGGGCAGAAATCAGCCTGCTTGTGGCCACTAACTAGTCATTAAGGTGTCTGCTTGCGTGGAAATAGCCATGATAGTAAGGAATCAGTAAGGACAGAGTCAGCAATCGCTGCTGTGCAGAGTGAGGTAATTTTTGCAGCTAATTTGGGGTTGGGGGTCCTAGCCCTGCCTCTGCTCAGGGACATCACTCACACCAATGTTACAGGGACTTGCATGTGGACTTTCCTTCCCCCAAATGCATGTGCACAGCAGCATCATGCTCTGGGCATGGGAGGCCTGTGCATGGCCACAGCAGGAAGCCAGGCCATCTTAGAAGTAGGCGGAGTGGCTGCTGTGCTCTTCTGAATCTGCTGCCCCCAGCACGATCTCCCACAAATTACTGTGACTGCAGGAAGGTGCGAGAGGACCACTTTAACTCGTGCTATTGGATTTCACTGCAGCTCCGGCTCCTGCTACGTAACCAGTGCATTATCACCATTAATGGATTTTTGAGGCTGAATTGATTTTTCATTAATTTGCTCTTCCCCCCCCCCCCCCCCCCAAAAAAAAAAAAAAAAAAAAGGGGGGGAAATCTTTCCTTCTCCCCCACTCCTTCATAATTCTGTATTTAAATGGACCCCTGGACAGCAAGGCAAGCCAGTGCTTCCCAACGCCATTGGGAAGGAAGACATGGAAAATACATTCAGAAATGCCCCCTCGCCTCTTCGAGGGAGGTAGGAAACCCTGCACTGCCCCTGCTCAGCAGTGCTCTGATGAAAGGCCACAGCTCCACTTGCAGCGAGGTATTGGGTCCTTTCCCTGCTTTGTTCACGATATGAGTGCACAGACAGATGTCTAGACACCTCTATGCCTGCCCTTGTGCACCCTGCCAGCCCTCACCTGTATGCATACAATTTCCAGTCCTGTGACCTGTTTTGCACAGCCCGTGCCTCTCCAAAGGGCTTGTGCACACACCCTGCACACCTCGTGCTTTCACAAGCTAAGTCCACCCCAAATGCCAACTCTCTCCCAGTGAGCTGGGGTGCATTTATGCACTACAGCCAGCTGCCTGGCCTGTAGAACTGCCCCCAATCATAAGAAAGAGGGAGGCAAGAGGGAAAGGAGTAGGAATGATGGGGTTCTCAATTGTCTATGCGTTTCCTTCCCCAGTTTGACCTCCTGCTTCTGATCCAGAGAGGAACAAGAGGTTCCCTATAGGTCCTATAAAACATCTGCCAGTCTCAGGAGTGTGTCCCAGATACCTTGAGGCAACTCAGATGACACATAATGCCCCATGTTTCTAAACTGAGCCCGTAACACCAGAATCCTGGGCAGAAAAGAAGAGAGAGGTGCTCTGGGGAGGAAAGGCAGAGGCAGGAGCTGTTCACCTCTCCCAAGTCACATTGAGCACCTTCATTGCCTCTGTGTCCTGCAGACTCAGGGGGTGCTAGTCCAGTCCCACTATGTGGTGACCACAGCAGGGGACAGAAGAGGAGCCCACTTGTTCTCCCAGAGCAGAGGTTTTTCTACATCTACCATGCCTACAACCACACCTGTGGAACACGGGGCCTTATTAGCACTGATATTCCTTTAATCCTGAGGTAGAACTTGTTAGACATGGCAATGCATCAGTGACTTTTGGTCACATCCAGCCTGGCGAGGCAAGGGATCCCACTGAAAGTGAATTGAATTTTCTCAGATGCTGCAAACTGTGTGACTCAGGTACCATTTCTGAGGATCTTTTCTGATTGGGAGACATTGTTGGAGGACACAATAAAGCAGAAATAAGTCCAGGTCATAAAAAAGTCAAGAAATCAAATACAAGATCCCATTTTTCTCCCATGAAGAACTGCAAATGAACATGATTGCTTATTCAAGTGGCCCATCTGAAGTAGGTGTGCAATGTTTCCCAAGAAAAGCTTCTGTTTGCTTCTTGATTATCTTCCAATTGTTTATTAAAAACCATACTTAATGAAGACTAACAAGTAAATAATCAATACACACACAGGTTACCTAGGAATAGATAAGCCTCAATAAGCCCTTGGGGATCAGTGTATTTACTAAGCAGACAATTACAAGGGTAATGACTATCTGTGCAATTTAAAATTAATAAGATGTGATTGCATCCTGAGGAAACGCAAACTGATTAACAGAATCACACGTTGAGGTGGGCAGGCATTTTAGAAATGCGCTTTAACTTGGGGTGGGCAGGATACCCATGAAGACCCAGTAGTCAAGATCTTCATTAATCTGACAATTAAAAGCCAACTTTGATTTTTCAGGCTTTTTTTTTTTTTTTTTTTTTTTTCAATCACAGAACCCAAAGACTCTGGAGGCTGGACGGTACCTCTGGCAACCTTGTGTCCAAACCTCTGCTTAAAACATATCAACACTGAAGGCAGATTCAATTTCAAAGTCAGAGCAGGATGCTCAGGGCCCTCTTCAACTAAGGCCTGGATACCTTCAAGGAAGTATCACACCTTCTCTGAGTCCCTAGTTGAACATCTGATCACTGTCATAAGCAAACTTTTATCCCAGTATCAAGTTAAAATTTACTTTACTGTAATGTACATCTGTTGCCTCTCCTCCCATCACTGTGCATCTTCAAGAAGAATCTGAATCCAATTTCTTTGTAACCTCTATGGACAGTTATATATTAATTTCTTTATGTTACTTACAGTATTCGGTCTCAACTATTCTTTTTCCCTTCCTCACATTCATCCCCAGCACATTTATAAAAATCATCCATAACTCCCCTCAGATCACCCTTTGCTGACTAATCAAGCCAAAATCTTCTTGCTTATTCCTTACAGCTGTGTTGTTTGTTCCCCTAGCCTTACCTCATGCTTCTGTCCCAGTTCAATATCGGCTGTGCCATAGTGACCTCAAGCAAAAGCATTCTTTCTTGACCAGTTCAAAGAAAAATCCCTGCCATGGTATCTCTTACAGTCACATCCACCTTTTTTCATGGTCACATGTAGTAACATCTCATAGCATCAAGTCAGTGACTAACTTCATCTTTTACTTCCCCCCACCCCAGGTTATAAAAGAGAATCTTGTTGCAAGTCCATATATGCATCATCTTGTGCTTTGCATAACTATATTTTATCTCATTTCTCATTTTCTAATCCCTTAAGGTCACCCAGCACTTTCCTGAACATGGGTTTTGCCTCCTAAACTCACATCATCAGCAGATTTCCTTGGTGGACTCCTCTTTGAAATGAGGTCATGTACGAAATTATGATAGAAAAGTGTTCCAAAGAAATCTTTAAGGAGCTCCACTAGTTCACTTCCCTTCAGCCTATTTCCCCTCTCAGCCACTGTTCTCTCACTGTCTGCAAGTTCTTCACCCATCTCACAGTTCTCATACAGATCCTATCTTCTCCAGCTTCATCTCTAATTATCCATGAGGTGCCACATCACATGCTTTGCTAAATCCAGATAGATGAGATCTACTGCATTCTGCTTTTCCTGGAAAATCTGTTATCCAAAGAAGATCTCGAGAGAAGGACACTACCTATCTTTAATAAATGTATTTCCTTTCATTTATCATCTGCTCCAAGTCTTCAATAAGCGGCTCCTTGCATGCCCCTGAGACCAGGCTAACAGCCCTGTAATTGTCCAATTTAGTGTATTCTTAAGCCAGCAACTACATCTGCCAGTCTCCAATCAAATGCTTCCACTCAGGCTCACAATCCTGCTACTCAGCTTGTGCTGTTTCCTATTTTCATCTCTTCCAGGATTCTGTCTGGAGCGTAGTCAATCCCAATATGCTCTTGGTGTACAGGTAGAGTTTCACGTGGTATACCCTGTGTGGGTTTCTGGGAGTGGTGTCTCTCCTGGACTTAATGGAAGACATGACCTCAGCTCCCAAATGTATCTCTGTACTTCCCGGACAGAGACTGGAACAGGGACTCTGGGTCTTGGACTGCAAATGACTGAAAATATTGATGGATCTGTGTATGTAGAGAGGAATATGACATCGGCACGGATCTTTGCCACATCAGAGAAGAGACCTAGACATGTTGTGGAGGAGATAGTCTCGGGACCTGCGGGCTGCCCCATCTGGAGAAGACCAGCGTAAGTAGAGAAGCTCCTTTTTGGTAGCTCTGGTATAATTGGCTGTGACGGCTGATGTCACTGTCTTTGAGCATTTCTGCCTTCTCTGCCAGCCCTACCATTGCTATTCATCTTCCGGGCCACCTGCCTGCACTGAACGGAGGTGGATGGGTTGCAGACAAGGCCTTCTTGTGTGGGCTTCCCGCTGCATTTATCCTTGCTTCTTTGCTGGTGCGGCTTTGCATGATTTCTGTTTCCGTAGGGTGATACTGTTGCTGTCACATGTCAAAGACTGATAATGATGAGGGGCAGAAAATACAAACCCCAAACAAGCTGAGCTTCCCTGCAGCACATCCCCCAAGTAAGGGGCCATCAAAGGAGGCATCAGTGACATGTTTGTGTCACCTCAATATGGCAGAGCACCTTCATGTCTCCCTTTCCTCCTCACAGACAGCTCATTAAAGCTGAAAGCATTGAAGAGTGATCAGCCATGGAGTCAGCAAGCTCTCAATCAGTCATCTGAGTCTGGCTTTGATCAGTAGAAACCACAGGTCTGACTGCATGAAGGCTGTTTTCTAGTTGGGTTCTGGTTACCTAGAAACATAGCCTGTAATCCCTGAAAAACAGGTCTGGGATGGGCATTCTAGGGTCATGTGGTCATTTCATCTCCTCAGGGTAGAAGCAGTGAGACCCATGTTACTCTTGAGAGGTGTTTCACCTGACCTGGTCTTGAACTCTTCCACTGTTTGAGACCCTCTCCTCCCCAAACACTGCTTCACTCTTTCCAGTTAGGGAGCTTTGCCTAATGTCTAACCTAAATCTATCTTGCTGCATCTTCTTCTAAACCTGCCCACCAGGGGCACAGAAAGCAAATGGATCCCTCCCTCTTGCCGCTTTATTTGTTTGATTTGAAGGCAGTCTTTCTTCTCTTAGTGAGAAACAACCCTAATTCTTACCGACTTTCCCTGTAGTTCCTGCCCTGTAGCTCCCTGATCATCCTGAATGTTTGTCTCTGAACTCACCACCTTAGCCCCAAACTGGACACTCCTCAGCAACTGGGCATTTCCTACAGGTGTACCCACATTGTCAGAAAGATGTCAGTTGATGCTGGAGATAAGGAGGCCTAGTATTAGTGTGAAGGAGGTAAACTTTTACGTGGATATGTACATAATTTCTTATCCCAGGCATAAATGTGCAGTTTAAACCTCCATTCAGCAAATTTAATCTAACCAACAGCATATCCTGATTAGTGGTTTTCCTTGGCATATGACAAAGATATGTTGGGTCTTGGACTCCTGCTGCAAGAGTGGGGTTAGATAGTTCATTTTCTTCTACTCAGGATCAGCTGTTCACAGACAGATTCAAAACTAGCTGTGTAGAAAACAAAACCCTGCTTGGAAAAGAGAAAGTCTGCATCACTTGCAGACTTCCCTGCAGGCAAGTGGTCTGACAGCTAGGAAACCCACCCCATTGCTAGGAGGTGAAGTCACAAGAATACAAGCAATACAAGGAAGAGAAGGCCAGGAGCTAGTCATTTGGAAACTGTATTTGTGGAAAAAAAAAAACCAAAAACACAAACACCCAACAATCAGTTTTTGGGAAAACAGTTGTGACCTGAGTCATGGCCTTGTTCCATTTGTGGGGTAACACTAAGTGATGCAAATGCTAGTCCATAACAAATGGAAATCCATAAATATGTCAAAGCCTTGTCTAGCAGAGGGATGAGAGAAATGGCTTCCAAAACCACCCTGTGTCCTTCTTTACACCTGCCCACTTCAGCTAAGTTCTTGAATAAGCAACATTAGCATTGTGAATGATAATAACTCTGCTGGATGCAACATCAGGAGTCATCCTGACTCCAAAGCCAAATCTTTGAAGATCTACCAGATTTGTTCTCTAAGCCTCACTGGGTTGGATTTATTGGAATATGAGGACAAGGGCTATGTTCAGACCACCTTTCTAGCTGCCTCAACTAGACATTTGCTGGAGAGCATACAAAGAGTTGTTAACTCTCAGCAATTAACTCTCAGACCTGGTAATTCCAATTTTCTCTCCCTGCTGTTCTTAAACTCTTAGCTATTTAGCCCCGGGAGGCAGTGGAATACTGTCTGACCAGCATTGCCGTGACTTTCCAAGTCCTCTTTTCCAACTGTTAGGAGTAAAATCCCAACAGTCAGATCAGAAATAAATATGAAGACTATCTTCATGCCAAGCTGGTATCAATAAAACTGTTCTTATCCGTGATTCAGTCATTAATAGTCAATTGTGGACTCTGGGGCTGAAAAAACATAATCATAAAACTAAACTACTCAGTGAATATGCATTTCCTCTTTTCAGAAATGTCTGGAAGCTCTGTCTCTTTGCACTCAGTTGTGGGATTATAACTCACAGCTCTCCTGGCAGCTGGTGCTGTAGCTCACCATTCATTTTATGGCCACAAGCGTTAACATTTCTGCAGAACATCATGGTAATTTTCTGAAAAGAATGATCATTTTTTTAGTGACTCGCAACAATTAATTATCTCCCTCTTAACAATTTGCTGGGATGAATGATCACCAGGGAGAGGATGCTGGGCTCTTAGAGAAGCTGATAGTCTAATGGCTGAAATGGCAAGAGGTGAATGAAGTATATTATGCAGTTTTGGTGAGGCACTTGCTTGCGTGACACTGCTCTGGTAGCAATGAAGTCAGGTCATTATATGCTTTGAAAACCACCCATGCCACATGTAAGTAGATACGTGGTCGGGAAATCTGTACATAGGTGTCAGCCAGGACCTAATGAGACGCAAGCCCATGCTCCCCACTGGGAGAAGGTCAGCTCCACATGATGACTTATAAAGTCAGTGGTTTTATTTTTAGTTTGTACCAGGCACCTGGGAGGAGAGTTGGCTGACCGGAGACTTTTCCATGCACATTAACTCCTGTTTTGGACACAAGTCAGTGGTGTCCTGCACCCTGTTTGGCTAGGAAGTAGCCACCTAGCATTATGTTGAGCACTGAAGAGAAGATTTGCACACATCTGACACGTGGTGGCATTGCCAGGAGTCACAGCATGAGAACCAGTAAAAGTAAGAGTGGTCTGCTTGCGTATGAACTCACATTATACACCTTAGGCATCTCATGGCGTTTAGGTTATCTCATAAGAAAGGCCATACCAGCTCAGACTGAGAGCTCATCTCCCATCAGGACCTCACAGAGAGTATAAGTACAAGATGGTCCTAGTGAAAATTCCCCAGAATACCCTTCTAGCTTTCAAAAACATAGATCCTGCAACTCCTGAGCCAGAGGTAGTCTCATATTTCACAACCCTTCATGGATTTTTCCCAACTTAATCTATCCAGTTTTTCTTTATTCTATTTTTTTAACCCTTGTGAAGGTGTACACTCACAATATCCCCTGACACAGCTCAGCTGTGTGTTGTGTGTTATCTGAAGTGTCACCTCCACTTTTCTGTGCTGTTTCAACCCTGTAATGTCCTAATTTCATCCAATGTCCCACAGTCCGTCTACGGGAGGAGGCCATGGGCAACTCTAGTCATGGGGAAAGTGTCAGCATGGCTAATCTTGAGCCTCCAAGACTGGGGAACATCACTGTGAGCTCACTTTTGCCACCTCATCCTTCTGCTAGCTCAGAACAAATATCTGCATCCCATCCATGCCACGCACAAGATACATCTGCCAGTTTGTTACCATGAAACCCATCGCCTCAGTTTCACCCACCAGCAAGCTACCAGAAAGCAATACCAAGAGTCCCCTCCTGTCAAGCACTGCAGAAACACACTCTGACAAGGTCATCTCTGCTCTGAAAAGCTCTCAGTTCAAACTGCATGTGGGATTCATCTCCCCTAAGTGCCTATGAAAGGGGTATGTCCATCCATGCCAGTTATCTTTGAACCCATTACGGTTGATGGCAATCAAGTCAATGGGGCTCAAGTCATCATTCATCTGATCAGTGCAGACATCGTGCTTCAGGATGACATGATCTCCACTGAGTCACTGCCCTTTGACTACAGGGTGGTCCCAGAGTGAGGTCAAATATCCGTGCCTCCACCGTAGATGGCTAGAGGATGTGCATTAGCTCCATTTTCTACCCTCTGGGTGGGAATAAGTGCTCATACCCCACATGGGCTGTTCCTGCAAGGCTCAGCAGCGCTGGGAGAAGTGGCCTCGTGTGATTGCAAGCATCCAGAAGGAGAAACCATCAACCTGCCTCCCTGCCGCCTGAGATGGCTGGGGGGGAGCTCAGTGTGGCAGCCAGGAGCCCAGCCCTGCTTACAGACTCAATCTGCTGAAGCCAGCATGTTTCTGCCGACTAAGCAAGTTTACCAATAAAACCCTCTCATAATCTACCACTGTTGAGGGGAGAGAGCGAGCGAGAGAGAGCAACTGGGCCATAGTGTCCGTGTGTAATAAGCACTGGAGATTTAAGTGGGAGAGAATTACCTTAAATATATATCTATGTAGGGAGAGAATATATAGGTATACTTAAAAAAAAAAAAAAAATGCACTGCCAGAGAAGAGTAGAACCAATTTCCCAATTTCAATCTCCGGCACGCTGGGACTCAGCTTCTCAGATGTTGCCTGCTTTGCGAAATTGGCTGGGCTGAGGGCTGCTCTGTTGCTTATTTCGGCTCATTGTGGTGCATTTATGAAGAGCTGTCACACAGGTCTGACAGGGTGATGAATTGACCTGGCTCACCAGAGCTCGAGGAAGGTGGGGAGGGAAGAGTGGGAGGGGGTTTTGTCAAGGGCTGGAAGAGGTGATGTGGGTGAGAAGAGAGGGTGTAAGAAGGGGGCAGAGGGAAGGGGGAGGAAACCATTCAAAAGGGTTTCGGTCTGTAATCGATTCCACTGTCAATAAGCAGCCAACCCCAGTGGGAGGCTCATGTATATGGGGGCTGGGTGTGGAAGAAATGGAAGGGAGACGATGGAGTGAAAACAGCAAGTTAAGCAATTTGTTGCACAATTCCCAGGGGCTTATTACTTGGACTTTACAGTAACAGCAAGACTTTGTGCTGCCAGGGATGAGAGTCCTGGATAAAATACTGGTTCATAGATGGATCCCACCTTCTCTAACTCAGTATCCCAGGATCTGGGCACCTCTCTGGTGGTGGGACTTCATGGATTTCAACACCAGGTTGGCAGCAAAGAGCGATGGGGAACAGAGCAAGCAGGAGAGAGGGTACATGCTGAGCTTAGGGCTTCTGTAGCCTCTGTCTCTTGGGTATCTGATGCTCTCACTTTCCTTTGTATGTGTGTGGTTGCAGATAAAATGTTTCTTTCGACCTGCAAAACAGAAAAGATAAAATAAGTCAGGTAGCCATCAATAGCAAACTGATGGGTGTAAAGGCGCTATAGATATATTGATCTTTATCTGAGACAGATAGTACCCATCCAAATCTATCTCCCAAGTATATTTATCTAGTCTCAAATCTCTCTCCAGTCATTTGCCCATCTCCACTATAGACGTCTATCAATTTCTCTATCAAATGTATGTCTGTAAGCCTTCCTCCCTTCTACGTGTCCCTGAGGCACATAACACCAAGCAGACATACAATGGCAAGGAACAGTTCAATGTATTAGCAAATATCATACAGTAATGACTATAAAGCCTGTTTTCTGTCCTGTGTGGTCCAGTACAAGCTGCTTGAAAGGCTCCAGGTAGACCCCACAGCCCAAGGCAGCAGGGCCAAACCCACACTGAGCAGTTGTCTTGCCAGCTGGGTGCAAAAGCAGAGGAAGGAGAAGCAGAAACATCCCTCAGAGGAGCTGTCTGTTCCCAGTTGACCATGAAAGGCAGCACTCTGCAGATGTGTCCTATGTGGGTCAGCCTGGCCCACCTGCTTCGTAAACAAGTTCAAGGGCTGTCCACATCTACTTGAAAGGTTACCATGGGGAGAGGGAAGAATACCTCCAGGCACTGTAGATATGAACCATTTTCCATGACCAAGACCAGAAGGGAGGCTGGAGAAAGCTGGACCCTACACTTCTCATGCTGAGCATCTTTTGGGCTCAGGCCCAAGCCCTGTCTCCAGCAAGAGAGACCTTCTGGGTATAAATTAACAGTTTTGCAGATGGAGAAGAGTTTCCTTATTTTCCCATCTTTTGACTGCAACACATGTAACTACTCCCTAAAGGACAGGAACAACATAGGTAAAAATGGCTTTCTAAAATGTAATCTTAAATTGCAGCAGTATTAATATTGACTATCTATAGCTATAATACAGGAAATATATAGATAATATAGTCGCTTCTCTACAACATATATTCTAATAAATAATCATATGATCTAATAAATCTTTACTGTGCACTAATAAGCATATTTTTTCCTACAGAAAAGACAGTGCTTTCAAAGTGGCTTCATCAAATTCCCCACTTATCCCAGCAGATATATCCCTTTTTATAATTACACTTTTTGTCGATTTCAAATACAGTTAAAAATGTGCAAACCGAGTCAATTTTTACACCGTAAGTTTGTGTGATATAGGGCCCCTGTGTCTCAGATGGCCAGCCCCCACCCCCTCCTTGGTGCTCCTCTCCTCTCTGATCCTGACATTAAACTACTCCACTTAGACTGGGTACCTGGTGCCAGGCAGGCTGACCTCATTAAAATAGATTACTGCAGAAGTAAAATCTAAAAGGTAATAAAAATCGCTAATATTTTTTACTGGGACACACAGGCATTTTCTTTTTTTTTTCTCCCCTCTGTATCTCAGCGGAAAAAGTTCCTCTTCGGTTATCGAAACATCCTGCCTGCTGCTGAAAATCCACATTTTCAGTATTACTCTCTAGGCAAGATGTTAGTAGTGACCTGGACAAGTGACAATGCATTTATTTTTAATTCTTTTGCAGCTCTAGCAATTTATACAGGTGATGTAGTGTTGTGGCTGCAGCTGCGATGAGCTAAAGCTTATAAGCAAGACTGGGTTTCTAGGGAAAGATTTCGTGAACCTGAAAATGTTCTTGTTTTTTCTAATCATATCAAGTAGCCCTATAAAAGCTACTCTCTCTCCAAATACCTTGATGAAAGAGTTGTAAGAATTTTTAATTTTCCCCACTGTTTTTTTCTTCTTTCCATGAGAAATGTACCCTGTGGGGTTACCTCCAGAGCATGCAAGGACTGTTCCTTGGTGGTTCATATTGCCCAGGGAAGTGAGGAGTGGCACGAATATGGTGGCTTCTCTTGGCACATGGTCTTCTGCCAGCCTGAAAGGGCTGCCTGTGTGCACAGCCATCACATCCAGAATCACTTGATCCAGCAGCAGGCTGAAACCACCATCAGGCAGGGGATCCACTATCTGGTCAATGCTACCACAAGCCCAGGGAAAAGGATGGACAAGCTCTCCCTCAATCACAGCAAGCTAATGCAATTGGAGGCATTTTATTTAACCCACCAAAATGTCCAGCAGGACCAGGTGCTTCCAGGATTGCCTGGGACAAATTCTTGATGAGGTCTCAGACAACACTCCCTTAAGAGGGCAGGACGCTCAGGTGGGAATGCACCTGCAGTGTGGTTCCACCATGTCTTTTCCACCCCAAAAGCCCCATGCTGGGTCTTGGATGGGAGAAAGCTGCTTGCAGGTGGCTTGTAGATCCATGAAGCAGAAAAGCATCCAACCTTAAACCCAAGCAGGGAGTTGGAGGTGGAGGTGAGCTGTGCCCAGGGTTCTCTGGATAGGCTCTTAGATGCTCCCTGGAAAGGAGCATTATTATCTGCCCTTTCTGAGAAGGAGATAGAGATTGCCAGGGTGGCTCAAACCAGACATGCAGGCAGTGGTCCTGTGCCTGAGAAAGGCTAAAGCGTCCTGTGCTTGGAGGAACGAAGGCCACAATTCGATGGCATGCTGCCTGGGGCAGCCTCCTTGAGGAAGGAGGATTTACATCCCAGCTGGAGATCAAATTTGCATATCATCTAGCAGAGGAGCGGAGGCAAACTGGAAATTGCAGACAAAATAAAAATGCATGCAGCTAATTAAGTGTGAGCAAGAGGTACTTCCCAGCTGAGGGCCAAGGAGGGAGCTCTTGATCCTCTTTCAGCAGCCTTGCCCGGTCAGGGACATAATGGGAGAGGTGGGCTTTTGAAGTTCCCCTAGAAAGAAAGTATGAAGGGCTGAGGGTGACCCAGCCACCAAGCCCCTGTACCCCCAGAATCTCCCTATTTACAGCTCCTTTGAAAGGAATTAGAAATAACAACCTCCCTTGCCCCCAGCGCTCTGGGAAGCGCTGAGGAGTGATTTACTCTGCGCAGGGGACGGATTTATCGGTTCTTGGAACCAGTGTTTATGAATATTCCTAAAGAGGAAAATCAATCAGTTCTATCATAACATTGCCATTTTTCTAAATGATAGAACAAGCATTTTTATACACCTCGCACTGGCTGGTTGAGAATCGATAGGAATTATGAGCTTCTCTCTGAATTTACTAATGTTCTGGCATCATCCCCTCCTGTCCCTGAAGCTAAGATGGGGAGGATGCTCAGAGCCCTGGGGCTGAGCAGGCTCCAGCTTGCCTCTTGCACCACTACCCTCCTCCTTCCCTATTTATACCTATTCTACCTCCTCAACTTTCAAGCGACACAGTAAGCCCAGCCTGCCTGTGCCCACCTGGACCAGATCAAAGTGAGGAGAAAAGACACTGTGAAGCATCAGGAGGTTAAAACCAAGGGCTGAATTAATTTCTTATCTGTGCCAGTTTATCTGATGCCTGGAGGCAGGGCTCACCTGGGAAAAAGATGCCTGAGAGTTTTTCCTATAATTTCTTTTACCAGAGTCAAATGGGAAATGAAACCCAGGGAACCCTGGAACCAACCTAGCCCCTTAAAATTTGCAATAATATGTCATACTTTTGGTAAGCTTTCCATATTTCATAAAATAGGCCCCTGGAGAGAGACATTGTCTGTATTTCTCTGACCACTAAATGGAACAGTTCAGGGAGAAAAGCCATGACAGTATCTCCAACAGGACTCTCCCTCCCCAAGGATATGAAATCTCAAACCTTTTGCAATATTTAGCTGGAAGAAGACCTTAGAAGATGTTTTTCATGCCAACTTGGTTTCCTTGGTGTTAGGTGGCCACAGTTAGCTTTCTTTCAGCCAGTCTCCAGATATACTACTGGAAGAACAGCTCACATAAATATGAAGTAAGATCCGAAGCCTAGAGGAATATACCCAGACACGGGGTACAAGGTATGGACAGCTTTTCAGTTGCAGCACAAAACCCACCCAGGGCTGTTCCCTGTGCTGCTGAAGTCCATCCCTGGGGAGATTGCTTCCCTCTCTTGTGTATATCTCTGTCTGGAAAGTTTTCTTCTATGTGCACCTACACCTATACATGACACCCAGTACCATGAAGCCCTTTCTTGCTGCTATGACCCTTCCTGTTCTGCTTAACTGGTTGTTTTTCATGTTGTGTTGTGCATTCCTTACAATTTTTACATCAGGAGATGTTTGATACAAAAGAAATTCTCTGGTGCAAGCAGGGATTAATTCAGGAAACCCACTAGGTTGGAAGAAATGCTCCTAACCATCCCAACTTAATAATATTTCAAGTAGTTACGTCCCCATCTCTCTGCTTTTATTACCTTTCCAGCATCTTTCTCCCCATTCCTGAGTGCTGCTGGTCACCAGCTCTGGACTGGAAAGCCTAGATGAGGGATGTGCCACATCTCCATTAGGAGGTCTGTGCTGGATCAGGCCCCACAAAGCCAGATCTATTGCCTTCACTGCTAGCCCTTGCAAGCCCAGACATCCCCCTTGCACGCACCCAAACACCCCTCCGTGGGGAGAAGAGGAGAGGCCAGTGTCCCCAGCCTTGAGTTTAGCCAGTTGGTAATTTTTTCTTCTTGGGAGACATGAATCTTTGCAATAAGGGGTAGACAGGCTAGCGATAAATCCCACTAAAGGTAAAAGTGATTGATTTTAGAAGACACTGTTTAAGAATTTGTTTTTCTAATGGATCCTAAAGTCCTGTCATCAATTTTGCCAAGCTCAGCGGTGCCAGGAGGATGCTGTATCCTGTCCGGAGAGGAGGAGGAAGATGCGGAGAAGAGAGATGGGTTGGGTGAGGTGGGGATGAGGGGGTGGGGGGGTGGAGCTGGAAAAAAGGAGCTAATCATATGTCCCTTCTAGATGCAGTATCCTAAAATGTGGATTATACTTGAACATAAATACTAATCCATTAGTTGCTCTTTCACACGCTGCTGGCTGGAATGCTACCTCTATTTGCCTGCATGATAATCTATTTGAATATCAATGTGGCTTCATGTTAAACTGCTTCCCTTGGAGTTTCAGATGAAGGGCAGGCGTGGAGGGCCTGCGCTTTGGGATAGGGTACCGTATCAGGGGCAGAATCGGAAGGTAATTACTGAAATCCCTCCTCACTCTGAAAGCTTCCTCACAGCCAACCGAAAAGAAAAAAAATTAGAAAAAAAAAAAAAAAAAAAAGGAATAAGCCAGGCAGTGTTGCCTTGGTCTTTAATGGGACATTAAAAGAAACTCCTTTATTTTCAATTCAGCCAAAGGACCGCATCAATTTGCAGTCCCCAATGATGGGAAAGGCAAACGCAGCCATGTGGTGCGTAACAGGGGTCTGCATGGGGAAAGTACTGCTATGGGGGAAGGGAATTTCTCTAAATAAATTAGTCCCCTACAGCTGTGGAGGAGCCTGGAAGCTTCACAGTAAGTCTGCTACATCCCTCACTCCATTCCTTCCCCTTGTCCCTTACAGGGATTAGTTTTGTTTTGTGGGTTCTGATAATAGAAGTAGCCAGAAGTGACAAAATCCCAGAACCTGAACCAAAATTATCATTCTTTATAAAGTCACAGACATTTTCTGCCCAAGCCAATGCAAGGATCTGTGAGCCCTTTGGAAATTATCATAAGACTGGGATCTGTGGCCACAGTCACAGCTTGTTACTTCTGTATTTAAGGGAGGTAAATCCAGCCTGGTCCACAGTGAGCAGAAAGAGGCCCCACTTGATGTTTACCAGCTCACTTTTCAGCAATATACTCAGCTTACTACACCCATCTTGCTTTGCTTTAATAGAGCTGAGGAAGTAACCCTGGTTCTTTCAAAAGGGAGCAGCATCTTTGTAGTGGTTCATGTTTCTGTTGCACTCTCAGCTGGATCTTCTTTAACATCTCTTTTTTTTCTTGTATTGAGAAGCCTAAATGGGACTTAGTTTGTTGGTAGTGGATGAAGCTACCCTATCTGACTTGCAAGGTCTTCTGGCAGATGTTCCACCTCAAGGGAACCCCTCCAGCAGAGAACCCCAATATCTAGAGCTCAATTGCTTGAGGAAAAGAGCTGGGACATACTGGTCCCAGGAAGTTTTGAGCAGATGATCACAGGCGCAGATAGGAAAAGCACAGTCTCTTCTTAACAGATATCCCAAGCATAGTTTGAGAGTCCTGAGCATCAGCTACAACCAAGACAGGCAAGCTTTGAACATTTCATCCATGAGGACTGGAGCATGGCCAACAGAGCTACTTTGACTTCTGGCTTTGTTTGACACAGCAATGAGAAGCCATTAAATGCCTCCTGCTCAGGATGTTCATCCTTGACAAGGGGCTTCTGGAAGGTGGCCAGCTAAACCAGCCAGCACTCAAGCACTGAGGAAAAGGGTCAAAGAAAAAAATACAAATGCCTGACAGAGAAGAAGGCCAACAGCAGCACTGACCAAGTGAGTTGTAATCAAGTAACAGCTACAATCTTGTGGGTTTGTTATATCAGCGTTAACTCCGCGCTCGAGGCATCAGCAGTTGATGGGTGAAACACCCATAACCTTTTGCAGACAGACCTGTATGCATCCCAAGCCTTTCTTCTGGACCTAATAGCTAAGTAGCCAGGACCCTTGCAGCTATAGCCATGTGTCTTTTCCTCTCCCTTCTACCTTCCTTCAGCCCTTGTTCCCATGTCTGGCTTTCTGGGTGAGTGTTGCTCGCTGTCCAGTTTCAAGCCCTTCACATGAGGCCAGTGTCCCATCCCTAGACTGAGTATGTAGATTTTGGACTTCCAAGGTTTTTAGGTGAGCCAGGGCTCTAAGCATCTCAGAAGAAAAAGAGTGTGTTGGGAGACTGGGTATTTAAGCATTTTTGGATTTAAATGGCAGCTGAGCATCCACTCTGGAAAAGCCTGGAAAAGCCTGAATAGGAGGAATATCCACAAAATGCACAGGAGACTTAAGGACTTTTAGAGATCTGGGCTCTTGTGTTTTCCTTGGAGTATACAGCACTCAGACCAAGTACAGTGCATTTTTTCCTGTGCACATAAAAAAAAATGTATTAGAAAGAAAGTAGTCATAGTGGCTAAAGAATTCTAGGGTCCAGCAAAGGTGTAAGTAAAGCCTAGCTCCCTGGCAGTAGGGAGTGACGATGCTGATCCTGGCTCTGAGGATGTTTCGATCTCATACCTGTCAAGTACCTGATACCTGGTCTCAGTTTGCTGCCTGCTATACCAGCTGCTCCTTCCCTGAGGAGGTGGTCAAGGCTGGGAAAGAGAATGGCCACCCAATGCCAAGTACCATGCACTACCCACTGCATCAGTGCCCTGCTCCCCAGGCTGCCTCCCGCCTCCCTTGCCTCCAAGGCCTGGCAGAGACTCCTTCCCTCTCCACGCCTCATCCATCAAGCCAGATGATGTTGCTTGCCCACCCCATTTTCCTTGCCTGTCAGTGCCCAGAGAAAACAATGATAAATAAACTGGCACTGAAGAAACTGTCTCCTGCTGCTTGATTTATCTATTATTTGTGTTGTAATCCAAGCCCCTTCTTGTCTTCCCCGGCACCCCAATTATTAACTCTTCTTCATCTGCCTCAGGTTGTTTTCCTATCTGTAGCCCTCAGAGCCAGCACATAGATTTTTACGACTGGTTACCAGCTCTGGCTTTTGTCTAGGGATGAATTAGTTTCACAAGGTTGAAGCAAATCAGCTGGTACCCACAACACGTTAGCCCCAGTGCAAGGTTAGCAAGGTGAGATTTCAGGACCTGGGACTTGTTTTATGTCCAGCCCTCAAGCCTGGCTTGAGGCTTTGCATGCACAGAGCAGTCTCCAGGAAAGTTTCTGAAGTTTGGTACAAAAAAATCAAAAATCCATGTGCCACTGCATAAATTGCACTGTGCCAGCCAGATTCATACCTACCTGCATGCACAACCAGGAGAGGGCTTCCCTGATTCTTGCCTGAATTAATGACCTCTGTCACCTTGAAACCACTCACCCTCAATGGTGTGAGGAGATGCAGTGGGCATCTTCTCTGCTACTTGTTTGTTCCCTGTTTATGTTATGTTTCTGTAAAAAGAGAGCTGAAGTAGGACCCTTTGAGGGAGATATTCCTGGGGATCTGTTGCACCTGCTTGGGGGAGAAGCAGAGAGAAAGACCCAGAGCACACATCCAGGAGCTTGCAGCTACTGCTGGAAGACGGAGAGACTGCAGGGAGCATCAGGGAGCTTCCAGCCAGGCCACAGAGCCCGGAAAGTTTCTAGGGATCAGAGGACACTCTTCATGGTGTGGTGTTCACTACAGAAGAGGGCTGGGCACAACACAAAGCACTTCCCATAAGAGAGGAAGCACAAGTTGTATTACAGTTTTATGGGCCCCTACTGAACTTTCAGGCAGTAACTCCTGCTTTCCCATAGACCTTTTGTCTTTGTACCTCTGCTGAAGCACGGCACCAGTATGCCAGGGGTCATGAACTGCCCTCTGTACCTGAGCAGGGCGGTTAGAGGTTAGACTCTAGCTCCCCTCGGCCCTGTGCAAGCACAGTGGAATCTTCTGCCACCACACTGGGGACCAGAAGCCATCCACTGAAATTATCCTGGAATCAAGCCACTTGGCCTGTCCTAGGACTGACTGCTGACAAAAGCTCATGTGATTTCCAGAAGGAAAGCTGTGGTGGGTTGCAGAAAAAAGGTTTGAGTTGAAAGCCCGCTCAGGCTGGAATTACCCTATCCTGTGCATGGGTTTGGAACTACTGGAAAGCAGGAGCAAAATAACACCTTTAGGGCTTCTCATTTCCATAATCACCAACTCAACCAAGGCTGCTCCTTTCTCTCTACAGCTGCCATCATGGAAGACCTGTGGTCCAAGACAGCAGCTATAGCAGCAGAGGTGAGGGACAGGGCTGTTGGCTCAACAACACTTTTCCATACATTGTTCAGCTTAATTTTAAAATATTAAAAGTCATTTACACGAGCTACCTGTATATCTATGACCAATTACCAGGACTGATGTGTAGCAAGCCATTCATGTCAGAGCTCATAGCTGCAACCTCTCTCTCCCATTTCTAGCACTATTCAGAGCTCATAGTTGCAACCTCTCTCTCCCATTTCTAGCACTATCCTTCAGCAAAAAATTCTGTAATTTTTTTGGGTTTTTTTTTTTTTTTTTTTTTTTTTTTTTCTTTTTTTTTTTTCTGTGGGACACCAGTATAATCATGGAGAAGAGAGGGATTCACTTGTGGCTTGTTGAAGTCAATGGGAGATTCTCCACTGCTTGAAAGGTTTGAGTTAGACCCTGGGAGCAATTACATCTGTACTCTCCAAATCCCAGCCCTGTACCTTCCTGGCCTAGAAGACACCTGTTTTCCCAAAACACCATAATTTCCAGCTTTGATGTCTTCCAGATAGTTCACATAGTGTTTCTGGACAAGCCCAGGAGTCCTTCAGCCTTGATTAGTCTGCACTGAAGCAGCCTAAGCTTTTACGTCATGCCTATCACCATTTAGTGTTTCTTGGCAAAGCAGGGCCACTTTAACCCTATACTTAGTGCTCATTGTCCAATATTCAGGAAACCTTGCTTAGGACACTCTGCAGGGCACCTAGCTGCCTAGCTCTGGGCTGGGGACAGCACCATTAGGATCCAGGTGTAGAAATTTTACCTGTGGTATGACACAGCATCACATCCTGCTGTAAGCTTCATTTTTCACAGCTTATCTGGGCTACAGAAACAGCGATTTAAAATAATCCTCATAATCACTCCTCTGACCATCTTGCCAGCCTGGTACCCAGCTCACAGAAGGGTGCATCTGGCCCCATGAACACTTACCTGCCTTGACTGTTATTATGATGTTTCTTCCCACACGGTAAACCAATCAAGGCAGCTCCGTAACACATAAAGCGATAAAAATATATTGAATGTTTAATCAAACATTCCCCTCCTTTATTTGCCTCTAGATTGCTAGTTATTACATCGTCTAGATCCTTTCCTTTTTTTTAGGTGCCATAAAATTATCTCTGGCTCTTGCAGTCTTGCAGTGAGTTTATGATTAATCAATTACTTAGAGAAGTTATCTATTAAAAATCAAAATGTGATGCTCAGTGCACTTCCAATAAAGCATCATACAGCAAGGTCTAATCCTTTTCTTCATCAGTTGCTTATTACCAGTAATTGTGTTAAGGGGATCACAGGAGTCATTAAGTAAACAGGGTGCATTAAAAGTGTATGCAGCATAACAAGGAAAATTACCTAATTAGTGATAGATGGTGCTGGAACAGATTAATTGAAGAGCTCTTACCACCAACTTTACTCAGCCTCATTCATGCCTTGCCTTGAAAATGGGACCAGTGAAATCATAGGTTGGCTTCAGTAAGGTTGCTTTTATGTTATGCTGCCTCTGTCTAAATGATGCAGGTGTAACACAGTAATTTGGAGTAGGACCATCCTCCTGCCAGCTCCCCAGGGGACGTAGGCACAGATCTGCAAAAGTGACCTGGGCCTTAAACAGCATAGAGGACGCTGGTCAAACAGGGCTCTGATATCTGCAGTGGATGCATGAGAGATCAAGATTCTCAGGACCAGCTTTAGGAGAGACATGGTTGTTTGCTCTCACCCTCCCAGGGACTTCTTCCTCTTTAACATAACCATCTCCAGGAAGGGACTCAAGCTGTTTCCATGGTGGCCCACCCTGCCTGTAAATACCAGTCTATGGGGTCATCCCCGCCAGGGTGGCAGGGAGTGCTCCATTATTTGAGTTTGTTGGGTATCATTACAACACAACTCCTGGTGAACAAGCCTGTTGTCAACAGCACAGCAAGGAGCAGACAGGGGCTGGTGCTTTAATTAGTAAAGACAGGCCCAAATAAACAAGGGGGTTGGAGTTCCTCCCTGCCAGATGTTCCCCCATTTCAGTAGCCTTGACAGCACAGCATGTGGGAAGGGATGGGGCTGCTCCTGGCCACCACGTACCCACCCCACAGCTCATGCAGTGAGCTGCCTTCTTCAGAGTTGTCAGTTTGCAGAGCTCATTTAGAGACACCAAGCAATTAACTACCCCGTTGGCTCCCCTGTTCCCGTCTGAGCCTGACATCTCAGGAGAGACAGGGACCGCAATGCAGGTCTCTCCCCAGCAGTGTGAGTGGCTCGTCTCTGTCTTGGCCCACGCAGGCAGCGCTCAGTGGGTCTCATTTGTTTGCATTTGCCTGGCGCCTTGACATGATTAAGTAAAAAGTTTTAATATTCGCCGACATGAATTTTTAATGCCTGGCTCCTGCTCCCATGTCATTATTTGCCTGCGCTTCAGCAGTTTTGGAGTGCGTTTGTTTAGATAATGTTCCGTTAAAGGAAAAAGAAGGTGGGAGGAAGCCTCTACCTTTCCCCCCATAGTGACCATTAAATTATACACCAGTGCTAGGCTGGTGTTCGACAGGTGCTGGCGATGCAACTTCCTTTCACATGAACAGGGGCTTCAGCTACCCTACTTGCAGCAACATTAATGGGGGAAATCTAATATTGAGGTAAGTGATGTGACTCCAGGGCGCCTTGGTGTGTAGAGAAATTGAGTGTTTCCACCTTCTCCTGCTCTTCCTTAGCATCTCTCACACTCCTCACCCTCAACTGCCTTATAGACAGCATGGGAAAGGGAGAGGGTGAGGGTGACAGGAGGAAGAATGGGAGGGAAAGGAGGTATTTGGTGGACTATAATGCTGAGCGAAGATGACAGAAAAATGGAACAGCAGTGGTAGAAGGCAGCACAGGCCTTAGCATGGCAGCAAGGTCTCTTTCTGCAGTTCCACTGACTGAGCTTGAGGAGCGGGCAGAAATGGGTTAGAACAGGACTGATTAGATGGAAACATGAATGGTTCTGTACTGCATCAGATAAGCAGGAGAGTAGTGGAATGGGTCCAGGAAGAATCTGACTTTTGTGTATAGTTTGTGTTACAGTAATAGACTCTACTGAGGCTGAGTCCGGGTCTGATATGCCCTAAAAGCAGCTTCTGCAAAGACAAGCTCATGATTTAATAAGGAATGGATAGAGAGAACATTAGGTGATCTACAGTGATGGATGGATGGATGGATGGATGGATGGATGGATGGATGGATGGATGGATGGATGGATGGATGGATGGATGGATGGATGGATGGATGGATGGATGGATAGGCAGAAACACAGTGAGGTTTAAACATGAAGCCTCATCATTTCTCTTAAACATATGAGCTGCTCTGAGTTGAATCTCCCAAATCAGCACCCTACCAGTATTTCAAGGTTCAGATGCTTCTCACCAGCACCCTTTGCAACTCAGAAGTAGTTTGGGGTCTCTGCTGTCACCCCCACCCCCAGGCTTGGCTTTGCCCCCCGGGTCTGCTCCTGCCTCTGTCCGTGGTGCTGAGCACTGCCTGCAGGCTCTGCTCCCCAGCCCACTGGGGAGTCCCACCTCTCTGGGCACCCATGGCTGGACCCTGGGTTTGAGTGGATGAAAGCATTACATTGTGCACAGGTTCAGTAGAAGACATCTCTCTAAGCTTCCAGCTGGCAGTCTCTAAACGAAGCGTGGTAAGGATATCTGGGCAGCGCAAGAGATGGTAATGGTTTGTTCAGGGAAAGGCAGTGCCCACTTCAGCTACTCATGTTTAATCTAGCTGTCCAACACAGTGGCTGAGAAAACAGCCTAGAAGGTCGACTTTAAAGTCTTAGGCTGGAAATAGACTGCCCTCTCTTCCATGTCGGTTTTCAGAGCCTCTCTCTGCATGTGTAGAGTCCAGAATTTCAGGGATTCATCATGGGAATGCAAACAGAAGCAATATCATAGTGTGCTTGGAAGCAGGGACCTGGGAAGCAAGGAACACACCAAGCGAGTGCAGTTTACCTGCTTTTCAGTTACAAGCTTGGAGAAGGCCAAGCTGCCTTTCCTCATGCTGGATTCAAAACCCCCATCAACCACTAAGACTCTTCAATTGCTTTTAGTGATCTTGAGACCAGCTTTTAATGAGTAGGGCTACAGGTTTTTTTGAAAGTAAGTCATGGTTGAACAATGAACTGATCTTCACAATTCCTGTGGGAATAGGTGTAATTCAGTGTTTATGGGATAATTCCCTACATCACCAAAAACCTGAGGAGTAGGCAAGATATATGGTATGCCTGAGGACACATGATGAGTACAACAGCAGAAAACTCAAGTCCCTGGACCCCTGGTCTTGTTTCTGAACATTAGTTCCCACTATCTCAGATCTAAGGGAAGAGGCTTTTGCTCCAGTGTGTTTGGACATATGAGAAGGTGAAAGTGGAAAAGTCAAGTTTTTCACCAGTATCCTGCAGTGGAGAGAACTCTCTAGACTTCCTTACAAAGTAGATGAGGGCATACAAGATCCCAAGCCTACAAGTTCTCTGAGTTTGCATGCAGCTGGCCCTGCAACAGCAATGGATTATCTCATTAATGAGCTGGGTGTCCTCTAGGAAAGCTCATGGGTTTGGAACATGGCTGAGGGCAAAAATAACAGGAGCCTTCATCTCTCTGCGATATGAGCCTGAGGGAGCTGCTGTCCATTCCTAGTCCTTTAAAGGCTGGAGACAGCTCCAAATTGGGATGCCCTTGGCTCTTGTGTCTGTCAGCAGTCTCCTTCTGGCTGCCCGACACCAGCCCAGTTCCACGCAGGCACGAAGGGTCTGCCTGCGCTGGCGGCAAGCAGGGGGTTACATTTCACACACTCGCCTGCCTCTGTCAGGAGGAGATAAGGGCAGCACAGCCTCCATTAGGGAACATTCTTAAGTTACTTGTGTCTTGGCTCTGGCCGATATGTAATCCAGGGGAGAGCAGGTGCAAGAGAGGAGCACAGCCAGGTGGCTTCTCTTTAAAGCCCAGGGGCGAGCTAAGGATAGAGGAGGAAAAATAGAGAAATGAGCTTCACCTCCAGAGGGAATTAGCACCCTCTGCATGCTATTAAAGGATCCAGCACAATCCATGGGCATGTCAGATGGCACAACCCCAACACCAACCCTTCTCAAAGCAGCCAGCATTAGCTCCCATTGCTGTTCTTACCAATTCCTTGTGGTGCAAGGGAAGACAGTGAGGATGCACTAAAGAGAGGTTTGAGTCATGGCTTTTGACAGCAAGAGCCATGTGATCCAAACAAAAGAGGGATTTCTTTTGCTGGAGAAAATCTGTTCTACCTGTACGCAGACCAGTTGGCAAGGGTGGAGTTAGCCTTTCCTAATTTTAAGAAATACAAGTGCCCACATGCAAGCTAGTTGTCTGAACTCCCAGGATAGTCAGAGAAATATGGTCAGGGCTCCTCTGACCCAAGTAGGGATCTGCTCTAGGACGAGACAACTCATACCTTGATGTCCACTGAAAACTCAAATCAAGGACATGTTAATGGATTGATGAGCACCTAAAATTAGGAAAGGCTAACTCCACTCTTGTGAATCTCTACCCTCACCCTAGCTAAAAGAGAAAGTGGTTTCAGCTGAGACCATGCAAGTTCCTACAGGCAAGTCCCTGCTTTAAAATGAATTTGAAGTACAAATGCTAAACTTTAACATATGTAGATAATTAGTAGAATGAAGCACTCCACTGCAGGACATACCACATACTAGACAGCTTCTCTTCAGTTCTGTTAACTAACCTGCTTGCAGGCATATGACTTCATCCCAGAGCACGGATCTGCGGGGAAAAAAAAAAAAGGTGCTGTGTTTCTTTCACCTGGGAGGGATATGGCTTTGATTCTACTGCTCTTTACCTTTGCAATTCACACTTTATTAAAGCCATTAGACCCTCTATAAATACACTGATAATGATCAAGTGGCACTTCTTTAATAGACAGTAAGTAGCCTGCTACATCTCAATGAAGCAGGCTGTTAAGCAGACACAAGACATTTCCCACAAAGACACTGCTTCTTGGTGTTTACGCCCTTCAGATACTTAGGGAGATGTCACATCATGTCTTGATCACTGCTGTACTGATTCAGCTCTTTTCATCTTGCCCTTGTAAATCAATCCTTCCAGCCCTCAGCCATTTGTCGGTTATTCTTATATAAACTCGCTGCCATTTGACAATATCTGTCTGGTAAGAAGAAGCCCAGCAATGAGCACAACTTTCCATATACATTAACGTTGAAGCTCCGCCATCCCTCCGGGATTTTTGATCTTTCTGCTGTTTGTTATTTTCAGAAGGCTGCAGAAGGCAGCTCTTCTCATGAAGTGGCTTCTTGACTGGGAGCTGAGATTTGCAAAAAGCAAAACAAAAAAAATCAGGGGCTTTGCCCAGACTTTAAGACTATTCTTATGCATTAAATGTGCCTGGACTGTCCTCTGCCCCTGAAGATAGCCAGCACTGAACAACCCACAGCTGTACTATTGAAATCCCATATCCTTCAAACAAGATGTCCATGACTGTGTGGTGATAATGGCTGGTGGCTGGTCATGACTCCTGAGAAGCATTTGAAAATGGGCTAATTATCCTAGCTCATTAGTATGTCCAGGGCTGTTCTAACAACTGACCAGTTTAACACTTGAGTCCCAGTGCTGGAAACACTCTCAGGCACTCTTAAATTTACTAATACCATTGTGGTCCCAGTGACCTTGATTCTGCTACTTCCCATGCAAAGAAGAATGAGGAATATTCCCAACACATTATAATTCACTTACAGAAGAAAATGTCCAGCCTGGACCGTGAGACCCAAAAGAAGAGGCTGAAGGCAATAAGCAATTGAACTGTAAGCCAGAGGACGAATTTTTCTATCTACATATCTCACAGAACTCCTTATTCAGATTGTTTGCACCAATTCTTCTAGTATATGAATGTTTTCTTTCACACAGGACCAATCTGTGAGGGTCAAGACAAGGTCTAAGGATATGATGTTTGTGTGTGGATCTGAAATTGATTTTACAGTGATTGAGCAGAGCTGTTGACCTGGCAGAACAGGTGTTCCCTGCCAGGAAGAAGACCTGATTTATGAATCATAGAAACATAGAATAGTATGAGTTGGAAGGGACCTTTAAAGGTCATTTATTTCCAACCCCTTGCCATAGGCAGAGACACCTTCCAGTAGACCAGCTTGCCCCATCCAACCTGACCTTGAATGTTTCCACGAATGGGACACCTACCACTTCTCTGGGCAACCTGTGATCGTGTTTCCCTACCCTCATTGTGCAAAGTGTCTTCCTTAGATCTAGTTTGAATCTAATCTCTTTTAGTTTAAAACTATTACCCCTTGTCCTCTTGCTCCAGGCCCTGCTAAAAAGTTTGTCCCCATCTTTTTTATAAGCCCCCTTTAAGTACTAAAAGGCCTCAGTAAGATCCCCCCAGAGCCTTCTCTTCTCCAGGCTGAACAACCCCAACTCTCTCAGCATTTCTTAATAGGAGAGGTGTGGGAAGAAAGATTGCCAGTAAAGACTGAGGCAAAAAATTTGAGTACCTCAGCCTTCTCCTTGTCTGTTGTCACCAGTTTGCCAGTCTTGCTCATCACAGTGGGTATTCTTTCTTGACCTTCCTTTTCTGGCTGACATACGTGTAGAAGCCCTTCTTACTATTCCTTGCATCCCTTGCTAAGTTCACCTCCTGCTGCACCTTGGCCTTCCTGACCAAACCCCTACACAACTAGGCAGTGTCCCAGTACCCTTCCCAAGATACCTGTCCCTGCTTTCACTGCCTGTGCATTCCCTTCTTGCACTTTAGTTCAACCACCAGGTCTCAACTCATCCATGATGGTCTCTTGCCTTTCTTTCCTGATTTCTTACACCTGGGGATTAAGAGCTCTTGCACTCTATGGAGACTGCTCCTAAAGATCTGCCAGCTCCATTCCTCTCCCTTGTCCCTGAAGGCAGTTTCCTAGGAGGTCCTGTTGAAGCACAGTTCTTGTCACTAGAAAGACAAGCCCTTCCCAGGGTTAATCCGCAGCAGCAGCAGGGTGAGGTAGAGTCCATGGCTGACATAGACCCTGCTGTGTTGCCTATACACGCACCAGAAAAGTGCTAATGGCCCAAAAGGCTGAGAAGTAGAAAGCAACTTGTGTCTCTGTTAGAAAAGCTGGTTTCACTGGGAGCCATATTCCTCTCTCC
Organism: Falco naumanni; assembly: GCF_017639655.2. Lineage (NCBI taxonomy): Eukaryota > Metazoa > Chordata > Aves > Falconiformes > Falconidae > Falco > Falco naumanni. The sequence continues at coordinate 109,398,571 of NC_054056.1, read as the reverse complement.
TCCTGGAGATGTTGTAAGGGACAATGAATTCATCAATCTGTCATTTAAGATTGTTCGCTTGACAGGTCCAAAATGCATCTTAAAAAACTCCCAAACATTAAGGGCTTTAATAATTTAAGTTACTCTTAAATATGCCCTGCAATTCAAATCCTTGGAGTGGTTTAAACATTGAAAGAAGTTCAATCTAGACAGTGATTTAAAGCTAAGATAGATGAGTTCAATTTGGCTGTGCACTGCAGACCTGGAAGGCCACGGACCTGACATCACTTTGCATTGAGAGTCTCCAGAGATGTCCATATGAAACACCGATTAGGTGGATGTCCAAGAGTGGAGCGGGATGCAGAGGCATTGCCAGAACAACTCCTCACTGGGTGAAGGAAAGACTAGAAGATGCTAGGATTACTATAGTTTCGGTTGCTGTCTGACCTACAACCTACCCATGGAGAGACACCTCTGATGACAGTGAGTTTTGGATCCAAATGGCAGTGTTCTCTGACTATCTCTCAGCTGTCTCTACTGTGAAAAATGGCCTCGTGGTTTTGTAAACCACAATGGCTTTAGTGGTTCAGAAACAGGCACATCTCAGGTATAATTTATTTGATCATTAAAGTGGGATAAGCCATGCCATTGAAGTGCTAGTTTGCTTTCCATTAACAATAAAGAGAAATTAGTCAAATTAGTTTTGAGGGAAACACCTGAGATAGCTACACTGTAGGTATCTAGACTGGTCAAATGAAACTCATCTTCAGTACCAGAGCAGATCAGTATCACTGTTGATTTCTCTCCCACTAGCGCTAATCTTCATAGAAATTGCCCTATATTCTGTTCTCTGATCTCTAATCTCCATTTATTCCTGCTAGTCTTATTTTTGATCTGAGACCAACACAGCCCCAGCACAACAAGATATCAAATCTGTTGGCTGTAGACAGTACCAGGCTATAACTAATGGCAATGAGGTGATCACCCTAAAGAAAACCGAAGAAAGAAGATAATGAAGAAACTAATGTGGTCCTGATTCTCATATTTTTTTCAAGCCCTCTGGAAGTTGTCCTTTGTGACCAAATCTATCAACACTCAAGAACTCAAAAATGTGATTGCACAGGTAATGAGTTCCTAAACTGAAATAGCATTTTGTTCTTTATTGCATGGACTGAAAAACTCACAGACAGATGTATGAAAGCATGTTATGATGCAGTGGAAGAAGAAGATGAAGAAATAAAGACTGTAGTTCTCCCACTACAGATGCTTTTAAACACTTGCAAAATTTGCAAGACACTTGTGAACAACAAAAAACACTTGCAAATGCCCACATGGAAATTCGATGTGGATACTGAATAAACAAATACATGGGATGTATTTGTGTGTGTAGGGAATTGTGGATAGTAACAACGGACTGCAAGAGTGTACATGAGGCCATAAAGACCTGCAGATCCACATGTCCCCACACATCACAAATGATATCAAGAGACCTGAAAAAATTTTTTTCCTCGTAGCCCACCTTGACAGAAGACTGTATAAATTGGCAAACATCAGATTGTGAATGAAGGTCCACTGAAAGGAGTAAAGGATCACCCATTATCTTTACTGAGATCTGTGAAGAGCTCCAACACAGGTGAACCAATGTCATAAGCTGCCACCTTCTGCAAACTTTCTCCCTGACGCTTAAACTTTACCCTGTCTAGCACATTCAAGAGTTATCTTCATAACCCCACTCTAGCTAACAAGAGACTGCTCCATTACTCACTGGAGATTAAATTATAATCACATCCAATTCCTTTCCCCCCATTCCCAGCAGCTGCATTACTCTCGATAATCAGACACTGACTCACATTCTTCAGACACGGCAACCAATATTGCCTTCCATATTTCACAATAAAAATTGCATGTGAACCCATGTCACCGAGAATTAATTTTTGTAAGACAATGTTTATATTAACCATTCATTTATTGACTTCTGTTTGGTGGGTCAATTTTGAAATTTATGTTCCCATGAGATCCACACATTGACCTCAGTTTCATCTCAGGTCAATATTCCCTTCTCAGGTCAATAAATCTTGAAACTGACCATAGCAGAAGTCAATAGTATCTGCATATTCTCATACTGTCAGAGAGTTGGTAACATAGAATTTTGTGTCTGAGAGGTGAGGAAGCATGAGAGACACCAAGAACTATTGAATGAGGTATTAAAATGGAATTCTTGCTCAATAGCTCTCCTTCCCATCCATCTATAGAGTTAGATCTGCCAGCAGTAGAGAAAATCGTTTATGTTATTTATTTGTATATAAGTATGTGAGCATCCCATAACAGAGAGACACCGATGCTGAGTACAAATAAGAACTGGAGGACAGAAGGTCCTGGCCCTAAACAGCTTCCAATGGGTATGGACAGGTGGAAAAGTTCGAAGCAATAGAATAAAAGGGAAGAGTGTAGAGACCATATGTCTCACAAGCAATCAGGGGAGCCTCTAGATATCTCATCAAAGGAGAATTTTATGCTGGGACTGAAAAGGAAGAGGTCACTTTGTAGAAGTTCATTGGAAGTTTCTTCCAAGTCAGGGAAAGCATCAATCCATCTACATGAAAATCTGCTAAGAGAGCAATAACATCTGCATTCTCGGGTTGATCAGAACCCGAGATGATGAGAACTGGTCTTCTGGCTGTCAATGGGAGATGAGGGCCAGGATGGAGACAGAGTGCTGGCAGCTCAGGCAGGGAAAACAAGTAGCTGATGCACTAAATGGATCCCAAATCTGACAAAGCAGTGCTAGCAGTGAGCTAGCAAACTGCTCAGAGGCTCCAGGACTAATCTGCCTTCATGGAGAGAGTCGCTTACTGACAGATGGCCCCACAATGGTGTGGCCAATGTGTTCTCTGGTCTCTTACCTCCTGCTGGGATTCTTGGGAGTGTAAAATATTGTGCTCATGGATATCCCTTTGCATTCCAACCCCCTCCTCCTCACCATGTCCTCTGGGAATTCAGAGCCTACAGGTGCTGGGGATGGCCAACATGTAAGCACCACCCCACACACACCCCCCAACAGGTTCCTCTTTGCCTCTTACAAACTGTCAGTGACTTCTGCTAGGACTGAAACTGCTCCCTCCTTCTGGCTGCGCCATGAACACTCTTGAGTCACCACATCGAGGTGGCCTTTGTCCTGAAAGCCCTGAAGCCCAGTTTTAAGTACTGTTCTGCTTCCGAACCTGTTCTTTAAACCAAGGCTCTGCCTGGAAATGTGTAGTTGGATTGGGATTGGCCTCTGGCCTCCCTCAGGCTCCGAGGATGGTTGAATGGGCAATATTCATCTGGCCTGTTATAAAGTTACCATGGCTATGTTTTTACAGGCAATCTGTGGGAGAAAACTCTTGACCAAGGGAATATTGACAGTACATAGATTTAAGAGTGAGAATATTTCTCATTAAAGAGAAATCCTAAAGGATTTTGAACCAGATTGCAAGTCAACCCAGAGACCATCATGCCTGACACATGAGTTGGCTCATGCCAGTGACACACCTAGCTAGCATGTTTCTAGCCTGCTGGTGAGGGAGCGCCAGGACAGCATGGATCCATGTGGCAGAGGGCTCAGAGGGATCTATGGAGCATGGCTGGACCAGTGTCAGGGTCCTGCAAACCAAGGATGGGTGCATAAACCCTGGTTTGGGAACTGTGACACACTGGGATCTCAGAGTGCTTTGCAAAGCTAAGGATGAAATTTCCATCAGTGTAAGTGGCTGCATAGAGAGGTTAAATACATAGTCTGCTGAAAAGCCAGGAACAGAACTTGTAAAGTTCCTGAACAACCTCCCTTGATAAATTCTTGGTGTCCTGAAGGTGCCCACAGTACAGCAGTGTCCAGATGTTATATCCACACCTCACAAACCTTCATGCAATGGACTGTCCTTGGAGCCACAGTGTTGCAGCCAGCCGCATGTGCTTTTCCCCTTCCAACCAGAAGCTCCAGTGTTTGTTTCACAGGTGCTCTTGGGGGCCAAAGTTCCTTCTGCTCCATGGACCCTGGTCTGATCTCTGCCTTCCCTATCCCTGGTGTCACTGAGCTTTCCTCCCAAGGGATGGATGGTGGGATACAGCCTCGCCTTGGGTGGTGAAGAGAAGTGGGTTGCAAGCAAGTTTAATTCTCCTTTCCACCTTCCCTGGCTGAGAAAGCACAGCTGCTACCCGTCGTCTTTTCCTCCACAGCTCGGGTGCAGGAGCCTGGATCCTGCCAGCCACTAATCTTCCCTGCCTCAGGGCTTTCCTGACAGAGGAAATGATCTGCCAGACCCAGCTTAATGGAATTGTAATTGCCAATTAAAAGCTGTCCTGTTAATTGCAGCAGCTTGAAGGTTTGAGTATGCATTTGTGTGGGCATGTGGGTGCATGAGCTGGTGTGAGTCCCTGAAGTCTCTGCTGCTGAAATTGATGGTCTATCTGCAGGGAGATGAACTTGGGAATAACCGGTATCTTGTGAACTTTTCTGCTGTTGAAACACCACCCAGAATGCCCCTCTGGCCTGTTCAAGGTAACAAACCAGCTAAAAGGCAAGAAAGGAGGACAAGCCACGTGAAGGGGGAGAATCTAGTGTCACCGATGGATGAAGCAAACAGGAGGAGCCATCTGAATTACCATCAGTCCAGAGGCTGATCTTGATGGTTGCTGGGGAAAAGGTATGAGAGAGAGCTTACAGATTTACTAATGCAGCTGATGTATTAATGAACAAGGTCTGACAATTTATTGCATTTCTGTAGCTTCTAGCATTTTGTTCCTCCAGAACCAACAGGCTTGTACTGTCAATCCAAGGGACTTTTCAGTTTGGGTGAGAAGAAGAGATCTGAACAGAAGGAAGAAAATCGAATTTTTCTTGCAAAGGTGAGGGAGTGGAAAACGTGGGTTTTTTTACAGGAACAAGGTGCTTTTGAACTCTCTGTAGAATGACAGCCTGTCTCCACACTTCCCTCAGAGTCCCGATTTCCTACTGCTATGCATGCAACTATTTATACCTGCGCAAAGCAGGTATTTGGCTGTCCTATTCCACAGGGCAATGTCCCTCACCCACTGTTCCTGGTGTGAAAAAAAAAAAAAAAAAAAGAGACAAACATGGAGGCAGGACACTTTGGGTAGAAACTTGGTCTGCAAAAGACCAACATTCACACACCTGGGTTCTTTTTCCGGTTCTGCCACAAACCCTTTCTTTGACACTGGGCTTGTTACTTAACCTCAGGTTTTGCACCGACGTTTCATGCCAACCTAACCAGTGGGTCTTGAAGAAAAAGCAGACAATATGTTATACAAAAGGCAAGAGGCTTGCAGTGTCTTCTTGGAGGCATTCCATATTCTCACCTATACTACTTAAGGCCATTCAAGATGGAAACCCATTCCCATGATGTGCACTGTGTCTCTCTCTCACAACTGAAAGCAGAATTTCTCATTGCTCTCCCTGGGTCAGGACCAGGGCTCTGAGCATGGAGACAAGACAAGAAGGAATAAAGAGGTCATTAAAAAGCCGTAGCTGTTTAAACCTCTTCACTTATACAGCTCAGTTACACAGGTCAGAATGAAGACAGAATATCACCAGCCTATGCCTTGACTGCTTTCCTACTCTCGTAGGCTGTAAGCAAGGAGGTCTTCTTGGGTAAGAGTGGTTGAAGAGCACAAGTCCATTCCCATGGGGAAAGACTTTTCATGTTGACCCTTTGGACTCTTTCCAAATCCACTGCTGCTTTCCCATGGGGCCATCCTGAATGCCTCCCCTCCATCCCTCCACCCCAGCCAGCCTGGGACCCTGCTGAGTGCACTTATCCTTCACTGCTGCCAGGAGCCTCCAGATCTATAGCAAAAGGAGATTAGCTCTTTGGCTGGGGTTGGGAGACATTCATCTGCCTGCACGTCTCCGGTCAAGCAGAGGCTGAGGGGCCTATTTATCAGGGGACCTGGAGAAATGTAGTGCTGTCAGGGGACAGTTCACCATTGTATGATTCATCTTCCCTTGCTCTGGGGTTTGCATTTTCCCTTTCCATTTTGAACAGGGACAGTTTCTACAGCAGAGAAATTGGTGTAGGTCTGTTTTGCTTGGACTGTTCTTCCAAGGAACAGACCCTTCTGCCACTCCCCAGTTTTGTCCTGTTTTTTCAGTTTCATCTTGCCCCATGCCAGGAGATGGATCTCCATATCAACCCACCAAGGAGGACTGAAGTCCTTCCACAAGGTCAATGCTTTCTTCCCCTCTGAATATTCCTTTCCATCTTCCTTCTTGATACCTCATCTTCAACTACTGAGGTAGAGCCTCAGAGTTTTCTTTAAGCATGGTGGTATCTCTGGAAGAAAAATGGAGATTTTCCTCCTGAATCCACATACTCTATCAAGAGGCCAAATTAAGTGCATGGGAGGCTGAAAAGAAATCCATCAGGTTGGTTCAGTTGGCTCCACCACCTCTCTGTGACCTTTTTCTTTGCCTAACCACTCTCATGGGGCTTTTGTTTGGATTGTTTTGGGTTTTTTTCTTTATATGTAATTGGAGTATCTCTTGCTGCAACTTCTAGCCATTGAGAACCCAAGTGACATTATGGCCATTCCCTGAAAGCCTTTCCACCACAGAAACAGGAGAAGGGGGAATTTCCACCCTTAGGGTTACTGGTCCAATCTGCCTTTGCTTTGAGTGGTCTTGACCAAGTCTCTCTCTCTCTCTCTCTCCCTCCCTCCCTGGCTAGCAGGATCTGAGACCCCAGGCCACTTCTTTGTGCTAACATCACTTGGAGCTGCCAGTCAATGCAAAACACTGCTTTGTGACTGCAGTTCTCTAGCCGAGCAGTCACCCCATTGGTGTGGGACTCCAAAGAGGGCTGATATGTGGTTTACAGGGTATCTAGATATCATCTTAGGACAATTTGGGTGGCATCACTGTGTTTTTTCCCATAGTCTGAGTATAGTCATCATCTGGTTCAGAGAGGATGCATCTTGACTACTCCTCCGCTGGGATGGGTATGGGATGTTCCAAGTGGAGCCTAGAGTTGCTCATGGCTTGTGCATTGTAATACAAAAGCAAAGACTACCACGAATCTCCAGTCCTTCTGGTGAAGGAGTTTGGGGTAATTATGGCCGTTAAACAAAGAACGAAACTGGCCTGACAATGTGGCCTGGGACACCAGTCTGTCAAGACTTAGCTCAGTGCCCCAGTGTCCTAAACAGACACCTCACCAGTTTCCCTTCCACCAAACACATGCATCCTCTGCAGCATGGGCTGGAAAGCTTTTAATCCGAAGTTCCTGCCCCAGTGCCCCAGGGATACCTCAAGAGGCTGGAAAGGCTCATTGACAATGCAGCAGGCTGTGTTCAATGATAATCTTTCCAAATCTGGAGGACTGAGGGCTGTTCTTTACATTTCCTTGAGATGACACTACATTGACTGATGTCTCCTTCTCACCCTGCTCACTTAAATCCTGAACCGGCATCATGTGCACTTAGCCAGTTTGATGTGTCTGTAAATGCTGGCAGTTTGGGATGAAGCTAAAGCATCACCATGCAGCCTTCTGCAGTCCTGACAATCCCACCAACAGCCCCCAAATCAGTGACTAAGGCTTTCAAATCATGAATCTACCTAATACCCACAACATTTTAAAAACAAAATAAATAATGAGTTCTTTTTTATTTGATTACCAGTCCCTGAGTCTGTAAGATCCACATTTTAATGTGTTTATTCACAGTTAAGTCAATTAGACAATTAGGTCTAGAACATGATCTTAAAAAAGTAATTATAATGAAAAAAAAAGAAGAAAGTATAAACACAATCTAGGAGCTGGTGCTTTAACAAAAGGCAGATGTTCCTCACATATCAAATTGTAGAGCTGTAGAACTGCTTGCCAGGGGATGTTGTGGATTTGGTTAATGGTTTCAAAAGGAGGCTGTATACGTTCTTGGAAGAGAGATCTACTGGATGTTATTAAATAGGCAAGTGACAACAGGCTTACAAAATTGCCTGAGCTAAGAACAGTCAGAGCCCACGAGACTGTTAGAAGAGGTATCACGTTTGTACTCTTCTTAATTTTCCCATTGAAAGAGCCTGCTTAGGGCCATCGTTGGAAAGAAGCCTCTAGCCGGGAAGGACCCTTTCTTCTGCTCTCATAAATCAATGATGTTGTAAGACCACAGATAAGTCTCAGGAGTGACCATGCTGACTTTGGCCCTTCTGACAGTCATTTCATCATCCACTTGTAGAGCTATTTTTAACAAGGGTTCACATCCCTTCAAATTTGGATGTTGGAAATCTGAGTCAGCAATCCAGAAATATGCTAATCTTGTTAAAGCAATAAAGCACCAGCCCAAGGCATCAAAGCGAATTCATTTCCCTTTTGTGTAAGCTCCAGGCAAGACCTCCTTTGCCTAATTCACTTTTGCCTGTAAGCTCTTTGGTAGATGATTGTATCAATGAGGCCATAGAAAGTGTTTGTTTTATGATGGTTTGAACAGTTTTAACAGGACTCCTCTCCCTTTCTCTGTGCACATGGACATCCTCCAGCTTATAGAACCCTCCCCAGGGAAAACTACTGGGCTCTGGTCTCACCTGGAATGCTCAAACACTGCTGTCTCTGTGGTGGTGGTGGGCCCCAAGTTCACATTGTTCTCCTCTGCAGATAACCTACATCAGCCACAACTCCCTGCCTGCCTCAGAGATGGATCCTGGTGCTTTCCCTCTTTTCTCCCCTCCCACATCAGCATCCTGCATCCTTGCAAGCAAAACGCTGTCACCATTTCCTCAGAGGCACAAGGAAAGATCTCAGGGGATAGTTTAAACGAAGGGTCCTCAAACTTTTTAACGAGGGGGCCGGCGTGCGGATGCAGCAGCAGGCAGTCATCTGCAGCTGCTTGGTTCCCCCCCCCCAACCCCTGGCGGGGGGGTGCGGGGGGGGGTCTGTAAATACCAGGGGCTGGATTGAGGACCCTGGCAGGCCGTATCTGGCCCGCGGGCCATAGTTTGAGGACCCCTGGTTTAAACTATTGACTAATGAGTTGCTTCATCTTCTTAGGGGTGCTTCATCACCATGGAGGAGGCAGATGGGCAGAAAAGGAATATTGCTATTGATATTGTCAGCCCTCGAGTCTCTCCTGGGTGCTGAGGAAGACAAAGGGGTAATTTGGGGTAGGGAATGTTTGTACAGCACTGAGCACTGGGAACACCTTAGTCCTGGCCAGGGTCTTCAGCTCAGCTGCAAAACAAATGAAGAAATAAACATAATGAACAAGACTGCTACCTACCAGCTGTGAATGGTGTGTCCAGAGGTCCAGAAACACCACACCGCTGGCATGGGTCGGGTACAGCTATAGGAGCCAAAATAAACCTCCTGCAGGGCTAGCTTGGCTTCAGACAGGAGACAGAGGTGGACATACGGTGCTGTCCCAATCTCATAAAACCTTCTGGACTGAAACAGCAGCTGCATAGCCCTTGTGATCTCCCTAGAGCATCCCGGAGGGATCATCTTAGCCTTAAAAGAAAAAAAATTAAAAAATCCTTCTTCCAGGCATTACATACCCCAGAATCCCAGACACATCCCTCCTGCTTGTCGACACTTAACTGAAGTACCTGACTTCAAAGTATTTTTGCCCTCAGCTAATTCTATATCCAACAGAAAGGGTCAGGCAGAAAGCCAGCACAGCCTGCTGCTTCCCGGTTATAGGGTGTGCTCTCAGCTCCTTTGGATATACTGGACCTTCTACCTGATAATGTCTCCCCACAAAGGGTGCCCCAGGCCTCCTCCAGGTTTGTAGGAGAGGTGTCTGGAGGGCACAGGGCTTGTTAAAACAAGGTACAAGCTTGGATGCAAACGTCATTGCCACCCCAGAGGAGTCCGGCAATCCTGATCTGCTCGCTCTCACCGGCTAAGGTCTGTGTCAGCTTTTTCTTTGTTGTTCCTTTAAGCATCTTTTCAAATTGATGCTATTGAGAAAAAAAAGTCTGAAAAAAACTAGGAAAGGCTGGCAAAGAATGATGGGGACTGGCCCAAAGCAGACTGGGCTTTTTGCTGCGGTCTGCCACAGGGTTTCAGCTCTGGGATGAGGCCCTGCAGCACAGAGCTTTGTGCTTATGGAGAGCACTCAATCCCATATATCCAGCCCTGCCTCGTGTCCTCGGTCCTAGGCAGTGCCTCTCCTGGGGTCCCTCCTTTCCTGGGATCCCACAGACCTGTACCACTGCACATGGACAGCTTTTGCCGTCCTATGCATGCTGGCAGGAGCCTCCAGTGCCACCCACGCACACACAAAAACACGTGCACTGAGACACCCGTGCTCAAGTGGGTACATGCAAACAAATTGCGCCTCCAGCCTGCAACCCTTGTGCAGACGTCACACAGCCTTGCATAGATCCCGCACACGCACACACGTGGACACCCCGATGCCACCTAAACAGCTTTTCCACCCTGCGCACCCACACATCTTCCGGCACCCACCCTAAGCTCTGCTGATCCAGCCCCACATGTATGCTGCTGGTCCAGCCTCACACACATCTGTAAACCTGCCTGCAGGGGTAAAGACCCCCACACGCTCCCTCCACCCTATGCCACCTATGCCCAGCTCTACCAGTGCTCCCGGTGAAGCCAACCTCATGTGAAGCCTCCTCACCCCAAAGACCAGCTCCGAAGGGTGACCAAGAGGGCAAGGAGCCCACCCCACAGCCCACCCACAGCCCTTGCTCACCCACCACCACCTCAACCTTGCAAAGAGGCTTTACCAGCCCTTCCACCCCGCACATGTCTTCATTTGTCCTCTTCTTGTGCAGCCACTAGACGGCAGGTCAGGCTTGCAGAAATGCTCTTTCCATCCAGGCAGTCGATGGGCTCATTTGTCCCAGCTCCCCCAAGTCGATGGGGCTGACACTTGGCAGTCAACGCTCTGATTAAGATGCCACAGTTGAGTTAAAGCACACATTAAGATTTGATGAGTAATTGATCAGCACATCAACAGGGATACAGGGCTGGAGAGAGAAGCAGAGGATGCGGACACCTGGGTAAAAGCTCCAGCTGCACGCACAGGCTCCGTCTTTAAATAAAACTTATTAGGGAGTTTGAATCTTAAAGGGATAATGTCAGGTTTATACGAGATGGGACTACTATGGAGCTGCTGAGTGCAATAAACAGGCTTGACATAATATAAACGCTGATTTAAAATTCTGGCTCCCTCATATCCTTCGAGGGGCACATCCAGACGGAGCAGGAGAGAGGGGGCTGGGCTCGAGCTTAGCTGAATCGCCTTTATACCGATGGGAAAGTGCTGACATTGATGGATTCGTTCCTGATTTTACACCAGTGTAGCTGGGTGTCTCTAGCCGGACCGGGAGGTATAAATAGGCATGTGTGTGTCTGATGCAGATATTCAGGGCTCCAGCCTCTTTCTTGCCTTTTTAAATTGTGCAATATTTTGTGGCTGGGGAAAAATGAATGAGAAGTGACTGTAAAATGGTACTACCTCATTTCACAATTAAATCAAAGCCACACTTGTGCGTAAGTGTTCATAGACACAGGGACTTCATCGCCAGCCCACCAGAAAAAGGGTTTCCTTTAAACTCTGTGTTGTCATGGGAAGGCAATGTAAGTAGATATAATATACCTACAATAAGAATATACAATTCTGGCAGAGAAACCCTGATTTTCTTTTTACACAAATACCCATACACTCTATAATAAGCATGCACATGAAAATGTACAATAAATCCTGTGCATCACAGGTGAAAGAAAATCTGTTTATAAATCTGTGTCTCTTCCTTGTTCTTAAGGAAGGAAGATAGAAAAAGACCTGGTCCACACCCTGCACAGAAATAATAATCTTAGAAGCTGCCATAAGAATAAATTCACCCTTTTTTTTCCCCAAAAAAGAAGCAAAGTCGTTTTGTGCTCTGGCATTTGACTGCAGCCAGCCCTTTCCAATGGATTTTCTGTTCCGTTTCTGCCAACAAATAATATCTTGATCTGTTGTGAGGGGCTCATTTCATTGAACCCACCGAGCTTTGCTCCCCTCTACCGTTGTGGGCACACTTATGTAGCCACACGAGCATCACCCTCCTGGGAAGGGACTTTGGGTTTGTTCTGCCAAAGAGGTAAATAATTACAGTGCAAATCGATTAATGAGTATTGAGGTAGGGTCTGGCTGTACTTTTCTATCACCTCAGCTGTCTTGGCTTCAGAGGACTCGGTCCAGCAAGGGGGTAACAGCACAGAACGAGATACAAATCCTGTGTCATCTCCTGGTGCTCCCCTCTTTAAGCTCCATCTCATCATTTAGGTCGCAGGATCCTGAGAGCAGACATTATTTTCTTACCAAGGGTTAGCTCAGCTCTTACCGAATGCTGGGCTGTTTTCTGACTGTGGCTCCAATGTTCTCATTTATCACAAGCAGCGATAACCAGTACACATCTGGAAAACTCCTGGGTTATAGATAGCATTAAGCAAAAAAGCACTGACAACCCTTCTGAAGAAATATTAAAAGCTTGATTATTTTTGCAAGGCAGAAGGACTTTGAACCAGCTGGCAAGTGAAGTCCTTTTTCTTGCACCCACTACTTTTGGTGTCTGAGAGCCCCAAGGCAGTGGCTGCAGTGTTGAACTGCACCAACAGAGATGCTCAAGGAGCAGGCACACATTTCTCACCAATCAACTTATTTGTTGGTTGTTAATCACATTTGTAGGTGGGCTACTCTCCTATCCATAAGTGCACACTGTGAAAAAATAATGTCTTAAAAAAATATGCTGTTAAGAGAAGACTGGGGGAAACCCACACGGGAACCTGGAATTATTTTTGAAGCAGTTGTCTAAGTGTGCAGCACACCATTTTGCTGGAAAATGACATTTTACTCTGTTTGCAAATCCTGACAGCTGGAAATGGGTTTGCATTCTGAAGCCAAAAATACATATAGGAATTTGAAATTTATCCTCAGAACAAAATCAACCTGGAAATATTTTGTTCCGATGTTACACTGTTTTAGTTCAGTCAAATAAAAATGTTCCATCTCACTAGCAATGAAACATGGCAGAAATCTCAACTTTATAATCCAATATATTGTTAAATCCAAGGTTTAACTATGAACAGTCGAAGAAACCAGGATGCCTCAGCAGAGCTGAAGCAGTATGTTTTCCCCTGGCATTACAAAGTATTTTGTTGCTTTGAAAGCGAAGCAAGACAGTTGAAACAACTCATTTCAATATTTTTAATATAAAAAACATCACCACAATCAGCCTGATCCCAAGACGATTTTTGACAAGAATGTGTTTTCCGGTAGAAAATTCCACTATCAAAAAGTGTTGACCAGCATTTTGTGGCATTATCGCAAAGGCACAGCTTCAAATAATACTGAGATGGGTATAAGCTGCATCTCTACGGACTGTAAGATTTTCCCAGGTTTTTGCTTCAGGGGGTGGGGGGGTGGGGGGGTGTAGGAGGAGGAAAGGTACCTGTGATTAATTCAGGGCAGTGGAGGGATGAGAGCTGGTCAAGAGCTTGGGCTCTGGCTGAGGACTAGCAACATCATAAAAGCCTGTTCTAAAATAAAAGCTCCCAAGGCTGAAATTGAGGAGAAAAACAATTCCACAGCAAGGAGAGGGCGAGAAACTGAGGCATGACTCCTCTCCAGAGACACGAAGGTCATGCATGGCCAAACCCACAGTCAAGTCAAAACCTGCCAGGCTGGCATGGAAGGTGAAGCTGCCAGCTGGAGCTGGTTGCAGAGATGCCCTGGATGCTCCCAAACCAGCCTCAGTTTCCCTCCTGCTCTTGATTTTGTTGATGCAATGTATGCTCAAGTACAAAGGCAGCCCTAGGGCTGCATCTAAATTTGGAGTTGGAAAAGCAAGAGCAGGGGAGGAAACTGCAGTTGTTGTGCTGCAAAAAGGGTCTGCTGGGGAAGGAGCAGTTTTCTGCCTTCTGAAGGCACACCAGAAGAACCACAAAAAAAAAAAAAAAAAAAAAAGGCAAGGGTGACCCTGGCAGTTCAGTCTGCTGAGAACTGTTGCACATCTGATGAGATCACCAGATTCACCAGAAAAGCAGACATTTAGGTAAAAATTGCACAAAAGCACTGCAGTCCTAATATTTGCCCTTACACTTTGCAAACTGTTTTTCTGCTGGCTCTGAAGGTAGCTAGAAACAGAGGCAGGAGGTCAGTGAAAGAAAAGCAAAATCCCAGGATTCCAGAAGCTGGAGCTTTCTTGGGGTGGGCTGGGGGGTGGGGTGGGTGGGGGTGGAAAATAATAAAAAAAATATTATACAGGTTGATTTTATTCTGGATTTTTTGGAAGTCATCATAACCTGAGGCAGGATGGTGCCGGGGAATCAGCAGTGCCCTGGCAGTGCTCTGTGGGGCTGCGGCAGGGAACAGGCTGGCTTATCTGCAGCCGCAATTGAAGGTGGCATTTTGAGTGTGCAATTACGCACATCCTTTCTTTTCTCATCTCCGCCAGCTCTTTCAATCCTGCTGCTCCTGCTAGTATTTACTGCTGAGGGCGGCTGAATTCTGTACACTGCCTGCTTGGCCTGAATTTCATCACACACACACACACACACACACATATATGCACAGAGCATCCCACCTCCATCTGAATGCAAAGGTGGCAAAAAAAAAAAAAAAAAAAAAAAAAAGCCAGCTCTTTGTTTTCCAGCCGTCTCTCTTTATTGCACAGGGAAAGTTGGGTTGCCACAGTGGGGTGGGGAAAGAAAACTGGGGAACACAAAGGAGGCATGGGGGGAGAGAAAAGGTTAAATACTGCCATATTTCATGTAAATTTTCCTGCTTTTTTTTTTTTTTTTTCCCCTTTCATACCTTCCCATTAGCTTCAATCCTGCCTGCTCCAGTGGAAATTCCTGCTGTGGAAAGGTTTGGCTTTTTTATGTTACAGCTGTGCTGACAGCACATGGGGTTTGTGCCTGCACAGGAGCAGTTTTGGTACCCTGGAGGACACCAGACCCTCTCTGCAACTGCAACGTTACTGGGATGTCTCTGGCAGCCATGGGCCATCAGAGGTGCTTGGAGTCTACTGAGGGCTCATTCTTCTCCCCCCAGAAGCCCCTTTTATGCAAATCTTACAGAAAAGCCACATTACACACACACCCCCCCACACCCCACCACCACCCCGCAACACTCCTTTGGTTAATTTGATAGAAATCAAGCAATGAGTTGCTGTTATTTTAGGATAATTAGGGGTACTGGTGAAGATAGGTTGGGGGATAGGGTTGGTGTGGCATAAAATTCTGGCCTCCATGGTTTCTCCCAGCTTCTTAAGGTGCTTCACCAGCCCAATTCATAACCCAGAAGGTTAATATGACAACAGAGCCACAAGCCCTGGCCTCAGTGACCACATGGATGTGAGAGTCACTCCCAGACTCCTGCACCTCTCTTGCTGCTCCCTGAAAAACTGGGGCTTTCCAGCCACCCAGAGACACTTTCTGCTCTGTGCTGCTCAACCAAGGAGGGTCAGGCAGTGAGTGACCAAAAAAAACCACACACCAGTGATAAGAGACCTCTTAAAATGCTAATAAAATAAAAAGCAAGTCCATTATTTGGGGAAATAAAAAAATCCATGAACACTCTATCATTTAGCAGCTCTAACACAAGCCAAAATGACAACAGCAGTGTCCCACCCTCCCAGGGATATCCCTCTGTGACAAGAGGGATGCAGAGGAGACAAAATACCTTGGTTTGCTCAGTGGTGGATGTTGCACCCCGAATCCAGCCAGCCCTCAGGTGAGTCAAACCTGTGCCAGAACAAGGTGGCCACGCTCACCCCTTTCCCACAGCAAAACAAGCCAAAGGACAGAGCGAGGGCTGGAGCTTTTCCCCCTGGTTTCTCCTTGCACAGCAAAATGGTGGTTCCAAACACTGGTTCCCTTCCAACATCCCTTGCATTTCTCCTCTCTTTTGACTTAAAATGTGACTTTGGCTTTCAAGTTTAAAAGAAGAGAAACAAGAGCTGACATTTGCGTCAATATGAAACAACAGTTTTTGCCTCATTTAGACTTAGTGCCACGAGTGTTTCTGCTTGCTGGATTTTAAAAAGGAAACAAAACAACATTTGACACTGAGTGCTGGGTATCCCTTTCTATCAGAAAGCTGCTCTGCAGCAAATATTCCTGTTCACAGTTACAAGACCAATTTAGGTTGGATGGGACCTCTGGAAACCTCTGCTCCAATCCCACCCGCCACTCAAGAAGGGCTAGCTTAAAGCAGGTTTTTTTGTACTTCATTTGTAAAAAAAATGCAAATTTCTGTTAAAAAAAATTCAAGACAGTTTCTATTTGCAAATCCTGATTGGGAAAAAAACCTCTTCGTCTCCTGCTCTGTGTTTTTGGAAGCATCCCAACACTTTTCAACCATCTAGAAGTTATCCAGGTGAGGACTCTCATTAGCAACCACTACCTCCGTCCTGCCTGACTTACCACTTCATATGGTCATTTGCACCATTCTTAAATCTCACTCAGAGTTTGCTGGGGATCATTTAGCAAACGACTTTGTGTTTGCAATCTGCTCCCCCAATAAAATTTTCTGTGCTTCTAACCGCAAAAGGAGGCAGCGGGTGTGCATTAAGTGCATGCATGCTATGTGTTTACAAACACATCCAAGCACTGTGGATCAGCTTTATGAGCACTATGCACAGCAGTGGATGCAAATTGGTTTAGCTCAGTCAATGAAGCCGGAGCATTTAGCAGCAGCCACAAGACCTGGCCTTCTGCATATTCCTCTGCAGCGTATATTTATCTAACTAATCTTCAACATATTAGCGATAATCTTTGTCGTTTTCCTTTAATGAATGGCTGACACGCTCTCCTGGAAGCTGTTACTGTAGAGACCACCAGAGAGAAGAAATCAGATATCCTATCTCCAATCGTTTATCACTATCAGATCAGGGACAGAGCTTTTTCCCCTGTCTATTTCCTCAATACCTCCCAGCATGTTCGGTTATTAACCTCACTTAGCCTCCAGCAGAGCCTGGGAGACCAAACCAGAAAGGTTCACATGTTATTCCCCAGCTCCTCCATGCCAAAAATCTTGGGGCAGAACAAGATAAGGAGGGAGGGCAAAGCAGGATGGGGGAATCCTTAAAGATCTTGGCCACAAACGGGGTTTTCTTTAAACCATGTCACTCATCCAGTGACGCCAACCTCTGCTGAGTCGGGAACCAAGGAATTACTCGCTTGTTATCAGTTCCCCACCAAGGGCTGTGATCTCATTAGCTCTCCGAGAGTAACAAAAGAGGGATGCCAGCCAAGGATGCTGTGGGAGTGGAGGATCATGGAACAAGGGATGCTAATGGCTGCCGTGCTGCCATGAGCAGGACAGGCTTCCCAGTGAGAGGACTCTGTCTCTGAGTTAATATCCCTGCAGCAGCCGAGTTTCCCCCACAGCCATCCCAGTGCACAGCCAGAGGGTGTCTGCTTTCAGAGCACTCCTATCCAAGGCTGCATCCCACAGGGTTGCTAAAATCCCCAAGTTAGCAAGAGTCTGTGCCACAGGGCTGACCAAATTCTGTGTCCATTAACTACTTAACAAAATTCCTTGTGCCCACTCCCAACCTCTAGCATATTAGAGTTAATGCTCTTCCTCATTTCCAGGCCAAAAGCGAAGGCACATCTTTGCAGAACTGGCTTCCTTCCTACTCTTGGAATATTTGGTTTGTGAAAGGCTGCAGAATGAGCACTGCAGTCATCTAGTTAAGCCTGAGATTTCTCACCCCACAACTCCATCACACTCTGGGTAGAAATGTCTAGAAATATCCACAACAACCCTTCTTTTCAGTGCAGTCCTTTCAATGCAATCCATGAACAAAACAGGAGGCCTCAGCTCCTAAATCCTCCACGCAAAGTCTACATGCTCTGCTCGGTGGGACTGCAAATGTCTATACTTCACTTTGGGGTTGCTTTTCACCTTCCAGATGGCATCTGGGATCCTCAGATATTTCTAATCTGTGGGATGTGGGAATGCTTCAAGCTCCCAAGCCTGGTCACACACCCATTGCTTTGTCCCATCTTTGATTTAGGGTGAGCCCTAGCATGTGTTAGCCCACCTCTACTTTGCACCCTGGCTTCACCCTGTTGTCCAACTGGAAACCTAGCTGCTGGAAGCCAGCACATCCCTCAAATGGATAGGAGAAAGTCCAGGAGCCCAGGTTTAGCAGATAAGCCTGGATGTGACTTTTTGGGATACTTCAGATCATCTGGACATGAATTACAAGCACTTCTAGACACTTCTAGCCATGCTGGCTGCTGGCAGCATCACCCTCTCGAGCTATCTCTTAATTTTCTCACTCGAGCTGGAAGTGTTGTGTTACAGCTTTAAACCATAATGAAAATTTCCACCAAACCCAGTTGCTCTGCACCCCACTCACTACAAAACTGCCCTCTCAGGGACTACAACACTCATATACCATATTTTGATGGCTGCAATGAACACCAAGGAACATTCAGTATATGTTAATCTGAATACTGAGGGAGGTCTTGGCTGAGTTTGGACTGCCAAGCCTGGAAGCCATTGAAAATACTCTGAGCAGTTGATATGACAGCAAGAAGGGTCTTTGATACATCTTGACAGCTGTACAGTTTTTCACTTACAAGTTGTGAGTGACAAGCTCTTTACTCTTTCCCCATGATTGCGTGGATATGGAGATTGAGCTCCATACAGCTGAATTAAAACCCTTGGCCTAATCATGTCATCTCATGGGTAGAGAGACAGACCAGACATGTACACAAGATCTCCTGGTTTGTTCCTTGAGGTGAGGAAATAGGGTTAGAAAGGCTGGTGGACCTGGGTGTCAGTGACCACGTGCACAGCATGGAAGGGGTGGTAGAGACACATTAATCAAAGGGAACTTCCTTGCAGCCATCTAGGTGAGTTGTTTTGTGACTTCCTAAAGACTAATTTGTCCAATTTGTATCACCTTTTGCTGTGGATTCTGACTAAGGTTCCTGCCCCGTCTGCAAGAAGACAGGTTCATATCCTGCTTTGGGATTCCAAACACTTGCAACACTGGGTTAACTGGAGCCCTTAGACAAAGCCACGCGATGCTTGTTCTAGTCTAAAGAAAGAAGAAATCCTCAGGAATCCATGAATGAGGCATTTCACAGCTTCACAGAGTCTTTCTTCAAACAGCTGGGGATAAAGTCATTGCCCTTTTGTGCCAGATGAGACGCAATCCCTTCACCTCCCTACCTTGAGTGTCTTATTCCAGAGTTAAATTGCATTTTCTTGTTGTCTTTTTCACACCATGAAAACTTGTCCTGTCTCCATCCTTGGTTTCAGGGTGCCCTCCCCTCTCCTTTGTGACTCTCAGGCTGGAATATTCTGATCCATGGGGTATTTCCTTACTTCTTTCAATCATCTCTCCAACTTATTCACATCTACCCACTAGATACCCTGCTCCCTTGTTCAGGGAACAGGGTCTGATGCAGAGGACCCCAAAGGGTTAACCCTCTTCAATGGTTATCTGGGTGCATCTCCACAGTTCCCAGGCACAGATTGCTGGAGCCAGCAATACTGCTGAGGATTTCGGCAGGGCGACAGAGCCACTTAGTACGCGCCGCTGTCGGTAACAGAGCGGCGTGGTGGGATGGGGCTGAAAGCAGATCCCCGCTTTCAGGTGACACTGAGGAGGGGAGATAGGGTTTCTCCTGGGGGAGGAGGAGGTGAGGAGCAGCCCAAGGAGAGGGTGGGTACAGAAGGCTGTGAGGGAGAAGGTGGCATCCCTCACGGTCAGATGACCTCTGGCGTTTCCCTGACAGCTTGAAAAGTGAGATAACCAAGGGTTAAATGCTTTGCTATGAATCAGCAGGGCAGGATGAAGAAGCCTTCACCTTGGTTTCAGTCAGCCCTTTGATGCAGGCTCAGGCTGGGGCAAAGAGGTAGTGCTTCCAGGTGTGAGTGCAATGAGCTGAAGTGGTGCAATGCACCATGGAGAGAGGATATCCAAGGGGCAAGCCTTGGTGCACTCTCAGTAAGTTTGCAGACAACACTAAGCTGGCAGGAGTGTTGATCTGCTTGAGGGTAGGAAGGCTTTGCAGAGGAATCTGGACAGGCTGGAGTGGTGGGCTGGGGCCAATAGCATGAGGTACAACAAGGCTCAGTGCCAGGTCCTGCACTTGGGTCACAACAAACCCATGCAACACTATGGGCTTGGGGAAGAGTAGCTGGAAAGCTGCCCGGTGGGAAAGGACATGGGCATGCTGGTCAACAGCAGGCTGAACATGAGCCAGCAGTGTGCCCAGGTGGCCAAGAAGGCCAACAGCATCCTGGCTTGTAAAGAAATCGTGTGGCCAGCAGGACCAGGGAAATTATTGTCACCCTGTACTCGGCACTGGTGAGGTTGCACCTGGAATCCTGTGTTCAGTTTGGGCCCCTTGCTACAAGAAAGACATGGAGGTGCTGAAGCGTGTCCAGAGATGGGCAATGGAGCCAGTGAAGGGTCTAGAGCACAGCCCTTACGCGAGGCAGCTGAGGTAACTGGGGTTGTTCAGCCTGCAGAAAAGGAGGCTGAGGGGAGACCTTATTGTTCCCTACAACTACCTAAAAGGAGATTATAGCAAGGTGGGTGTTGGTATGTTTTCCCAAGTAGCAAGCGATGGGACAAGAGGAAACAGCTTCAAGTTGCCCTGGGGGAGGTTTAGATTGAATATGAGGAAAAATTTATTCCCCCCAAAGGTTATCAAGCATTCAAAGAGGCTTCCCAGGGAAGTGGTGGAGTCAGCATCCCAGGAGGTATTTAAAAGATGTGTAGACGTGGCACTTAGGGACATGGTTTAGTGATGGACTTGGTAGTTAGGTTTATAGTTGGACTAGATGGTCTTAAGGGTTTTTTCCAACTAAATGATTCTATGAGTCTAAACCAGTTCCTGGCAAAGAGGTGACTTGGCTCAGTGCTCGGATGAGTACAATATGACAACCAAGGTAGCCGCATTGATTGTCCCCACGTGGACATGTTGGTGTCAGGCTGGAGGGCTCAGAGATGGGTGGGAGGTCCAGTTGCACGCCACTAGCCGGAAACCCTCATGCAACAGGTTATCAGTGTAGAGGAGCATCCCAGATAGAGGAGGAATGGACCAGCAAGCAAAGTGTTAAGAGAAACCATCCCCGTGAAATACATTCAGTAAGAGCTGGATGAAAGAGAGGGAGGGGAGACTGAAGTCCAGCTGGACCTCTCCTCTATCCCCCCGTTTGATTTTATGGGCTCTGAAATGTTGCCCATCTGCCCTCAGTGTATGCTGCTCTTTTTTAATTGAAACGGACAGAGGGTATTGACTAGCTATCAAAATTCATATCTATGCAACATTTCATTTCCAGTGGCCTCAGCACTCTGCCACCACCTCGCTGTTATTCCCCATCCTTTCAATATAAAGGCAACTGTCACTTCGATAAACGGCCCCTAATGGTGGGCAGTGAAGGTGGGAGTTGGGGGAGAGCTGCTTGCAAGGGTGGGACAAAAAGCTTTCAGATCCTGCTGGAAAACTTCATCAGGAAAGAAAAAAAAACCTCCCAGGACTTTTATTTTTTTAATAACTGAGAGATTTCATTAATTGATTGACTATTAAGGTTAATATAATTTTGATGATGTCGCCTATCTTTTCTGCCATTGATTTTAAGTCAGGGTCTCTTTCTTGCCTTTTGGTTGTATTTTTGGTAATGGGGCCCATTGTTATTAAAATTCAATTGAATTTTCACTATCTTTGCACCAAAAGCCAGATTAGCCAAAAAGAAGGATGGAAATAAGTGTTATTGGTATTTATTCAATTGAACATTTACTACTGCTCATTTGCTTCATCCTTTTTGCCTCGGCAGGCTGCTCTTTATGACAGATAGCAAGAAAGAAGTGCCCACTCTGTTTGTTCAATTGAATTTTCACTTACTTTCCCTTCCACGTTAAGTAGCTTTGGTAATGGGAGGATTTCTTAATCCAAGGCAAAAGAAAGAAAAAGAGAAAGATAATTCAAAGCAAAACTGCCTATTTCTGATGTTGACAGCAAATAAGCAGAGGTCACAGGAAGGCAAAAGTTGTTTTCATGCATATCTTGCTGCCCAGGTGGATGTCTTAGCCATATGGTCCAGCTGTGCTGTCAGGGAAATGGGTGCAACACTTTTCTGTGGTGTCTTAAAACTATTGTCACATCTGCAGGTGCTCAGACACCTGCATTCCCATGGACACACGCCCTGGTACTCACACCCCTGTGACATACACACTTGCACTTTCTGTACCTACAGAACCAAATAAAATAGGCCAGGTGAGTTCTTCATAGCGAGTGACAAGCCCAGGTCACATGCAGACAGCTCAGTGCTGTTGCCCTCTGAAGCCTATGAATAGGCAGACAGTGGACAACCATGCTTGACCCCTTGTGATGGTGCACACACCCCTTCGCCCTCCACTGAGGGTCATAGTGACAGGGTGAGTTGGATTCCTAAACGCAAGCATCACAGCAAACAGCTGCTAACAGCAACCATTCATCTTCACAGGACAGACACCAAGTCGGGGTTCTCTTTGATGGAAGAAAAAAATAGTATTGGCTGATTTGGTGCCAGAGAAAGGTCATCCTCAGTCTGGTCTACAGCCTGGGTGAAACTGGTGAGGCAGAAGTTCTCCTTGTCACTGGGTCTGTCCCTCTGACACATCAAGATGTTTTTTTTCTGGCAGTGCAGGTTTAGGACCCTTGTTCTCTGCATCAGCAATTCTCCAGTTCTTGTCAGAGCAATCCGATCATCCTCAGCAGCAATTCAGGAGAAGACCATTGGGTCAAGCCATCATAGGTGAATGTGCCTTGGTGCCACCAGCCAATACCTCCAGTGCTGGCCCTAGCCCCTAGTCCAGAAACTCCATGCTTCGCCTCAGCCATACCTTGAACCCCACCTTTGTCCCTCACCAGCTTATCTGGACCATTCTTCAGCAGGGCTGTGAGTCCAGATGGATGGATAGTGTTATGCAGCTTGATAGCCATCGGATGTGGACTTTCTACTTGGCCTGCTGCACTCAGGTTTCCTTTCTGACATTCGAGTGGTGCAGAATATCCAGGAACAAATGTTCCACTAGTCCCACCTATGCCTCAGGGAAACCAGATCCTGCCAGGTACTGCCTGCCTGTGCTGGTTCCTCCTTTGCCATGGCCCTGGCCATGAAGACCAAACCTTGCCTCCATCCTCTAAACCTAATGCTGGCAGACCTGGAAAAGACCCTCCATTTACCAAGATTTTTGCAATATCTCCTGCAGGGCAAGCTGCTCACCCATGTCCCCACCCCAGCTCAGCCACACAGCATCTGCTGTCCCTGAAGGACCCTTTCCATGCCCTCCTGCCTTGTCCTTGCTCACATGTGTCCACAGGGTCAGCCACCCCGGTACTGCACTCGCACACATGCAGCGAGCAAGTGCCACTCTGCACTTCCATGTGCTTCCCCTCGCATCCATATATGCTTTTTACTTTGCACTTTGCAAGCCTGGGTGACACCTATGGGGGGTTAGCCAGGTCCCTGGAGCCATCCACCCCTGGGAGAGGTGAGGAGTGGTGCAGAGAGAGACAGGGAGAGCTGGACCTACACGGGCAGGGCTGCAGTGTGACATCTTCCTGCATCAGGTCACCCTTGCATTAGATACATCATGTTGCTCTTTGAAGCCTTGGGCACCTCCGTAGCAAAAACAGCACTTCTCCATCTCAAACCAAATGCAAGAACCTGCTCTCCCCATCAAACACCAGATGAGACATTGCCACTGGCCACCGATTTCCTCCTACCCATGTGTGCCTCCAGAAGCAGCCTTACCACGAATAAATCCGACAATTAAACTAGCATTATGACATTAGCTTTTAAAACCCTCGTCCTATGAAATAATGTCCCTGTGTTAGCACACCACACACAGAAAGCACCAGGGGCGTAAAACTTTTATTATTAAAATTAACATTTAAAACCCGTACCATGAAGTAATGTGTGAGGTGAGCGTGGATAAATCAAACAGTTAAACTAGTAACGTAACATTAGCAGTTAGAATCGTGACCATGAAATAAAGTCAAGGTTAGGAGATGGATAAATCAGACAGCTTAGCCAGAGCTTCTTTATGTTAACACTTAAAATCCCTTGACCCAGGGGACAAAGATCCAGACGGCGAAATTAAACAGGGCACAAAAATTACCTATACAGGGCCTGATTCTGGCACTGTACAGCCGTAAGCTAAACCAGGAGGCACTCAGGAGAAGAAAAACACAGGAGAAGAGGAGATCTGGTTCTGTTCAGCTGTTTTGGAGGCTACAGGGACATTTCTGTGGGCTACAGTGAAAGGTGGGGTAAAAGTATTTTATTGTAGAGGTCTAGCAAAAGTCCTTTTCTCCTAACAAAGCTCCAAAGGAAGGACTTTGGGGAAGGAAGGGATGAGGATCTGTTTACTGGCAACTCCAAACCCTTTTGCAAATCCACAGCAGCTCTTCAGCCACCTTCTTGAAATACCGGACTGCACCAAGAACAGCTGAAGTCCCTATCACCCTGCAACCCATCTATGTGATTTGGACACATGGGTCTGAGCACAGCCAGCTGCACACATGCACATGGTGAGGTTGGCTCAAACCCATCCTTCAGGCCCGTCTCTTGGTGCAGACCCAGCCGTGGAGGATATCTAAGTGAGCTACATGGTACCTAGTGGTCTGCCATACCCCTGCCCATGGCCGGAGTTGGTGATAGGTGGTTAGGATGGTCCTGAATTTATCCACGTTGATCTCAGAGTCCCACAGAACTTGATACCATGTGAAAAATGCACTTTGAAGGGAAAAAAAAAGGAAAATAGGGAGTAAACTTGGGGTATCTGAGTGTCTCAAAAAGTGCAGGAAGGGTTCAAGTCACATACAAAAGATCTTTTGGTGTTCTCCCAAGAAAGGCTGTTGTTCATGCCTTCCTGTCTTTCTCACACAACCCTGGCAAGGTATTCAGAAAGTATTTATGGATATATTGGTCTCTCTGGATTTTGCCATGATTTTTTCTAACCCATGTGTGGTACACCAAGGAGCTCTGCTAGCATGTCTCTTAGGGTGGGCAGGTTCAGGCTTCCCCACTGTGCTGTGCAGGCAAACCCAGCTCCCCATGGTCTCCCTCATACACTGCCAATACCACCAGAACGGTGAACTTTGACACCAGAGGCCATGAGTTGCATTGAACTCGTGGAAGAAGGGCCATGGGGAAATGACTTTGTTGACAGCACTGGGTAAGCACTCATCGGCTCCCAAGAAAGGGGTGCTCCCTGAGGTTCGGTTCCATGGTCTGAGGATGGCTGGGCTCCAGGACTGGTAATGCTTGGTCTTCATAAGCTGGAGGTGACATTGGGTGGCAGCTGGAGGACCTGGAGGGAACATTTCATTCACTGGCAGCCACAGTATAGGGCCTCTTCAGGACACTTGTACTTACCTGTATTCTCCACAGTGACAACCTGCACCTCTATAACCTCAGCCACAATTTATATTGCCATGATGAGCCATCAGGAAAAACTTTCAGTGCTGCTGCACACAGCAGGATCATTCCTTGCCAACTTTATGTCTTCTGCTTGTGAGACTCAGGCCTTGCTTTTTAAGTTTGCTAGAACCTTTACCCATTCCTTTCCAAGGAATACCCTACAATCCTTTCCAAGAAGAGGCAACACTAAGCTGCTCCCACCAACTTGGCAAAACCATCCTGGGATGATCAAACTCACTGGGGAAAGGTTGGAGACAGGAAATGTTATTCACGGTTTTTTCTCTTTCTCTGAATGGCCAAAGAAGACCAAACTCCTGGCTAAAGAAGGCTGGGAAGTCTATTTCTAACAGATATAGCCTTATGAGGTTACATAACATAGCACCAAGGTGTCCCCAGTTCTTCTGCCGCATGAAGTTTCAAGTGTAGAGAAATGATGAGAAAGAGGGAAGGAAAAGGCAGGGTGGCAATGGGAACAGGGTGGGATATGATGTCATCTTCCCACCCCCAAAGGAACTCTGAATTATTAATCAGAAAAGAAAGCGGTTCCTGCAATCCAAGCCGAGGTGGCTCTGATTTCATCTCTCGACAGCCCTGGCGCTTGGCTGTACCGACTGGTCCCACTTCCAGAAGGGAGAGTGTCTCACAGGGAAAGCGGGCAGTAAGAGGCCTGGGGGGAGCACGCCGGTGCGGGGGCAGGCAGCATGGGCACATGTCTCTGCAGCATCAGCACCAAGATCAGCCGTGACCTCCAGCTGCATTCTCAGTCCTTCTTGGATGGTAGAAGGAGGAAGACAGAAGATTCACTCACGCCCTGCCACCCATTGGGGTCTCTTGGCATGGATGGAGCTTGTTGAAGATATCTTATCCCACGGGGTAAGGAGAAGGGTCTCTAGCTACTATAGGCACTGGGGACATGCTTACTGATGGATACATCAAGAGTTTTATTCATCACAGTGCAATGCAGCTACCTTTTGGTGATCTGTGTGCAATGACCTGCATAGGTCTCAGCCTAGATGGAGGAAATGGGGCAGAGACCAGTGTCATCACTCCTGTCTTATTGCCCAATCTCATCAGCCTGGACCTATTCTCTCACTCTCACTTTGTCCTTTTCCTCTCTTCCTTTCCACCTGTGGACTCCACAGTCTGACATCCTGTTCCTCAAGACCAGATCCTTTCCCAGTACGTTTGCTTTTCCCTCTCTCCACCCTTATCAATGATGATTCTGTAACACCCAGTGGCGTTTGTGATGCCCCAGAGCCAAATCCTGCCCTTTCCATTGCTGTGAGATTTCCAGAAGCACGCATTGCATTTTCACCTCTTGATATCCAGAGGGTAAAAGATGAGGAAGCTCAGAAAAGAACTGCAGCATCTGCTAAAAGACCTTGACAGCAATTCATCTATTTGAGAATATGGACTATTATTATTTTTTAAATTAACAGTATATTTTAACCAATGAAAGGATAATGAATATCAGTTAGGAGGGAGTTGGAAGTCAGGGTCAGGAGTAAATTACAGAAGCAAGAGTAATTTCCCCAAAACCTCAGATTTCTCTCTGTCTTGGAGGGTGTCCAGGCCTCTGATGTTTCTCTTTGCCCTGCTGTAGCCAAGTAGCTCGTGGTAGCTGGTAGCACACTCAGCAGCAAGGCTCACCCTTGCATTGGAGCCGAGTCTGGGAGGAGGTATGATGAGGAAGACTGACCTTCCTGATGATCCCTTCCTGCAGGCCATAATGGCTGATACTCTCTTCCAACCTTGGAGTCCTGTATGAGGAAGAAAACTCATCACGGCAGAGAAACAGAGACCCTTGGCGATTATCTAAGCACAACATGAAAGCTGTTATTTTCCATCTCAACATTCATATCCAGAACTCTTCTGTAGAGAGCAGGGACTGTGACAAGCCAACAGGCCAGCTAACTACTTCAGAGAGTTTGCATCTAACTTTAATTCTGCAACCCTATACCTTTACCTCCCCCTTAGGGAGCCAGCACCGGGCTGATTCAGCTGAACAAATGCAGGAATGAGGTGAGCTGTGTCCTGAACTCCAGCTCTTGGCTCAGTCTGCACTGACTCCAGAGAGAGCCCAAGGTAACCAGCCCAGGCAAAGCACCGCAGATACTTCCCAATAGTCAGATCAATGTCCACTCTAGGAAGAATGAGCCATGTGAGTAGCTGGTAGTCAGAAGAGAGAAATCAGCACTGTTTCCACTCTGCAGACTACTAGTGCTTGACAATTTTTGCATTTTTTTTGGTGAGTGTTCCACCCATCCCATGGGTCATTGAATATCCCTCATGCTGCTTCACATCTCCACAAAAACTCTGAGGGCCATGGAGCACCTCAGCAACATGGGAGGCCTTCGCAGCTCCAGGAAAAATAAGAATGTTGGGAAGACAGGATAAAATGCCACTGGAAAACTGATCAGTAGGGTTGGTGAAAAGTAGGGAGAAAGTCCCTCATCTGAAAACAGCCTCCTACATCAAGTTGGAAGAATGCACCCTAAATTCCACTGTTAGTATCAACTGGCTCTGCATAACAGGAGCCTGGATATACAGCACAAACGTGGATGACTTTGCTGTTGACTCCTCTACTCAATGGATGAACCCTACTTAAAGTTTTTAGCAAAAAAACCTATTGGCATTTGTTACCATACCTGATAAGGTCTTGCTCCCTGAGACCCACTGCGTTGAACATGCTGAGAATATGGCTTTAAGTAAGGAAGGTGCCTACAGGTTGATTCAAGTGCCTTGTGCTTTGTATGCAAATGGCAGTGTGGCTGTGATATATCAAAGTCAAGAAGTGTGCAAGTTCAGTTATTCAAACTGCAATAATGGAAACAGATCTTAAATTCACAGGAACGTGTTTGGAGACTGGTACAGAGTTATGGTGCGTGAAACAAAAGACAAGTCCAACAAAGAGCAAATAGATCAGCACCTGCACCAGGCAACTGCCAAAAAGAAATTTTCTTGGAACCTTCAATGTGAATTAAAAGGTAAAATTGTAAGAGTGATTCAAAAGGTGGAGCTAAGTCTGATGTTTGTGTTGCCTAATCACTGAAAACAAGGATGATAAAACAGGTACAGAAATGGGGTTGCAGCAAGAAGCAAGAAGAGCTGAACTGCTGTGGCCATGCTCTGAGTTTGTCATTCCAGAAGGATATTAAAATTATTGCAATCATAGACTCATAGAATCACAGAGTGGTTTGGGTTGGAAGGGACCTTAAAGATCATCTGGTTCCAACCCCCCTGCCATGGGCAGGGACACCTGCCACCAGACCAGGTTGCTCAAAGCTCCGTCCAGCCTGGCCTTGAATGCTTCCAGGGATGGGGCATCCACAGCTGCTCTGGGTAACCTGCTCCGGTGCCTCAGCACCCTCACAGTGAAGACTTTCTTCCTAATATCTAATCTAAATCTACCCTCTTTCAGCTTAAAGCCATTATTACTTGTCCTATCACTACATGCCCTTGTAAAAAGTCCCTCTCCAGCTTTCAATCCTCAGGGAACCTTTGAAAACTGTTTAAAAATTAGAAGGGAAAAAAAAAATCCTTGTAGTGAGAGCAGAGGATCACCAGAATAACTTCCAGATTTATAGCCTGTGAAGGCTAATTTTAAAGCACCCAAATGAGATTCTGTGTTTCAAGGCAAAGGAAAACATGAACGGCTGAAATCATCAGCAACATGTCCCATCCCTGATTGTAGCTCATTGCCAGTGCTTTAGTTTCCACCTCTGACAACCACTTTGCAGGGCGAGTTTGTGCAGATGTGACAGATGTAGTGAAGGAAATGGTGGAAAGAGTCCCCTTGCAGTGAAAACTTGTCTCCTGTGCAGAAGTTACTTTCCTTTTTGCTATTTAATTAGTCTAAAGAGTCCTAAATGCAGCAGGTAGTTAGAAAACAGCTCTGCCAAGGGGATGACACTCATGTCTTCTCCATGCTCACATGCTCAGCTTCATTTTAAACAGCCTTGGAGAAGAGCTTCTTATTTCCACATCACCACCTTCCTCTGCATGTGGCCTTTCTCATCTTTTCTTTCTTTTCTTCCTCTTTTCTCCCCACTTAGTGCATCGGGGCTGGCTGCAGAAGGCTGCATCTTCCACAACAGCAGGAGCTTAAAGACCAGTAAAGTTTTTCTTTGAGCATCCCAGTGCTGCTGTGGGCTTGCCATGAGATTCAGGGCAGTAGCTGTCACTCTGCTCCTGTCTTCTCTTCCTCTCTTTGAAACCCTCCCTAGCAGCTTCCCCATCTGTGTCATGGCAAGGAGATGATCATCAGTGAATGCGGGGTCCCCAACAAGAAAGAGCTCCATTAGCATTGTCATTGTCTTCAAGTGTGTGTTCAGGGCATGAAATCTGAATGTGTGTATGCATGTGTGGACACATGTAGGCACATATAGGTAGGTGTACCTGGAGGTATCTGTATAAATAGCTACCCATGTGCGCCTCTCCATATAATACATATGCACATATCTGTGAATACCTAATGCTTATTTAAACTGGGTCCTGAAACCCAGCTGAGACCTCTTGCAGTTCCTACAACGGATGGCTACTCGGAAAGGCTGACGCAAGCACTTGGATTCCTGGGAGACCTCTCTCTCTCTCTGCCTCATAAGCAAAGTGGCTTTCCCGAGAGGTTTGAGGATGCAGAAGGGAGCTGCTCGCTCAGCAGCTGTGCTACGGGGAGTGTTTCCTAATGGGGCACTTGCAACAGGGTCAATGGGGCAGAACATGTTTCTGGAGGGGAGAGACTTGGGGAAGTGAAATGTTTCTCCCCTTGCATTAGGGGATACCTATCCAGTTTTAAACCAGTATCTTGTCTTTTGGAGCTGTGTCTGTCCAATAGAAAATCTGTCCTGGATGCTGAAAGTGCCTGTGGAAGACACTGGGAATATTTCCATGCCTCTGATGGGCTGGTAGCCTTGGACAGAAGTCAGTACATTACTTATTAGTTGTGTTTTCCTCCCTCTAACAGCCACAAGAAGAAGCCTGGATGCACCCCAGTTGCCATGTTAGACCCAAACACGTAAAGCCAATAAACCTCAGTGCTCCCCAGATAAAAACTACTCCTGGGGGTGTTGGTGGATGAGATGCTCAACATGACCCAGAAATGTGTGCCTGCAGCCCAGAAAGCCAACTGTATTCTGGGATGCACCAAAAGAAGTGTGGCCAGCAGGTCAAGGGAAGTGATTCTCCCCCTTTACTCCTGGACCCCACCTGCAGTACTGCATTCAGCTCTGGTGTCCCCAACATAAGAAGGACATGGACCTCTTGGAATCAGTCCAGAGGAGGCCATAAAGATGATCGGGGGCTGAAGCACCTCTCCTATGAAGACGGGCTGAGAGAGTTGGAGTCATTCAGCCTGGAGAAGAAAAGGCTCCAGGGAGACTTTATAGCAGCCTGCCAGTACCTAAGGGGGGCTACAAGAAAGCCGGAGAGGGACTTTTTACAGGGACTTGAAGTGATAGGACAAGGGGGAATGGATTTAAGCTGAAAGAGGGTAGACTTAGATTACATATAAAGAAGAAAATATTTACTGTGAGGGTGGTGAGACACTGGAGCAGGTTACCCAGAGAAGTTGTGGCTGCCCAATCCCTGGAAGTGTTCAAGGCCAGGTTGGATGGTGCTTTGAGCAACCTGGTCTGGTGGCAGGTGTCCATGCCCATGGCAGGGGGGTTGGAACCAGATGACCTTAAAACATCCCTTCCAACCCAAACCATTCTATGATTGTATGAATTCCTGAAATTCCTTTTTTTTTTTTTTTTTTTTTTTTGGTGTTTTTCATGGGGTTGGATGCCGCAGCAAATCCTTCACATCACTTGTAGTCCGGCTTTTTCCCGGTGCTCAATGTATCAGCAGAGCAGAGGTGGAGGGGTTTCAGTGTGTGTTCCCCTCTATCCCAAGCCAGCAGTACTGCACAAGCTTCTCCTGAGGAGGACTGGTGGCTCCATGACTGGGGCAGTGAACAGTAGATTTAAAGTTCTTGGATCTCCAGTTTAACCTGCAGATTTTCCAAGTAACATTTGCCCAGTAAAACATTTCCAAGAGTGGGATTTACTGTCATAATTAATAGGTTATGATTAGGTCAATAACTTTCATCAACCTAGCTGAGAGAGAACCTATTAATGAAACTGTAAAACAACGTAAACTCTATGGAGAAGATAGGAGGGAGAATTTACAACTTCCCAGAAGCCCTAGTAACTAAAGGGACGATTTACAGGAAGTAAAATGAACCGGGTGCCCATAAAACACAACCAAAATTATACCCATATCCAAACAAGACAAATTAAAAAGGTTTAAGTGGATTTCTCAGCCCAAATAAAACAGAGCATCTCAATTGAGAGGAGACATTTCATGTTGCATTTTATGGAGTGCAGGAGAGGAAGATGCATGGAAATGTGAAAGCATATCAAACAGGTCAATAAGAAATCAGTGGCATAGCCTGACACTCCTGATCGCCCCTTCAGTCTCAGCTCATCAGATGTGGTCCAGCAGTCACTACCAACTCCAGAGTAACAAGGCAGCACGGCCAGCAGCCACTTCTGCACCACAGCCAAAATGCAGAAGTCCTAGATTAAAATTCAGAAATTAAACGTGTTCATCCTGCAGCCCATGGAAAGGAACCCTTTCCATTTTGGATGGCCTGAGAGGACATATCCCAACACTACAAAGTTAACCTCTTCAGTCACTGCCCAAAGTAGCAGGGTCCTACAGACATGTCACCACATCTTCCAACCACGGGCCCCAGGAGAGCATCTGATCTGTCCTCTACTCAGCTTTCCATTTTCTGGGTCCTAAAAAACCCAACCATGTTAGCACGTTCTAACCCCAGAGTACTTTCTTCTCCACAGTGAGGACCATGGAAAACAGTTCCCTGGGACCACAAAGCAAACCTTCTCTGTGCAGTGGTGCTTTTCTAAAGCTAACCATGGATTTTCCCATCCTGGGCTTTCCTGTGGGTGATACATCTTCAGCTGAACTTCTCAGCACAGCAAAGCCTTCTAAAATGAGACTTTTCCCAGAACAAAATCTAACTCTCCAAACTATGATGCCTGGAAAAAACACATGCATGAAACGGATTGCTGGATATTCCCTGTACCAGCCAGCTGATGGATGATAGGACACCAGTGACATGATGACAGCACAAATACTTGTACAAGCCAATTTATCCCTGTGCTTAGATGCAGCCCTACAATAACAAAATTTCTTCCACTTCTCCCTTTTGATTACAAGGGATACATCCCAGTCACCAGCCACCTGCTACCTTCATTATGAGGAACCAGCAGAAGACATGTTGAAGTTTGTTTCTTCATCAACACATGAGTTTGAATGCTAAAAAGCACCGCTGTGATCAACTTTTCCAAGGTCTTGGATATCACAGCCTGGAATGGATATTACTGTTCTGAATGAATGTTCTCTGCAGCTCTGGTGGCTGTGGTTAAAGTGTTTTGACTCCAGTCCCTCCAGGAATGGACAAAACCCCCATTGTTCTGCATGCACAAATCATTATTTTTTTTTTAAACAAAACTTCCTGATTTAAAGATCTACTCAAGAGACTCTACCACAACCCTCTGCAAGTTCCTCCAGTGGTTAATTATCCTCACTCTTGTAATTGCGTTTATAAAAGCTACTTAATTTGACAAGACCGATTTCCCATAACCCCCTGCTGATTAGCATCATGTTCCTGTAATTCTTTATTAATCGAGTCCTTGTGAGGTGTTCCTTCATTTTGCTTAGAATCAATGGCAGGCAATAATTATCCAAGTCATCCTGTTTCTACCATTTTAACGTACTAGCATGATACTAAGTTTTCTTCTAGTCCCCTGGATTGCCCAGCCCTCCAAGGCATGTTGAAAACCAACAGTAATTCTCCTTGGCCACTTCCTACAAAATATTTGGATGTAGCTAAGACCTGTTTTCAGAATGTTCAGTGTTTTTAAGGGGGGCTATTTGGTATGTTCTACAGTTAATGCTGGCCTGTAAACCAACCCTTCACTTTAATCAGATACAAATCTGCTTTTCCCCCCCAAATACAAAACAAATATCTTTTGAAAATGCCTGCTTTGCACATTTCCCTTCCAAGGAGGAATCAATACTGTGGTTATTATAGCTCCTTCTGTTCCCGAAGTATTTAAACTCTTTGCTGTCCTCAGCTCTGCTGGCCAGAGACATCTCATGTCTTTTTGCTCGTCTCACTGATTTTCCACATTTCTAGTGCAAATTCAATGCCCTCTACTAATTTTTTTTTTTTTTTTTCATTTTATCTGTCTCTTGCCACCTTCCCTTTGCCTCTAAGCCAAGCCAGTTTTTCAAACCAGTGTCACTCTTTGTGAGGGGATTATTGCTTTGAGGACGCTTGGTTGGTTTTTGTTTTGTTTTTTTTAAAAAAAACCCAACTATTCCTTATCATCATTCACACTTTTCCATTCCATTTCTTTTTTTACCATCTGAATTGTCCTTTATGAGATTTTAGTTTTCCATGAACCTGACCTTTGTAAAATAATGGATGAGCTGTTCTGAGCTAATTTTCTCTGAACATGATAGATGCAAACAAGGATGGGCATTGCCACCCAAAAAACAGCCCCAGACATTGTTCTGGCCAGCCAACACCCCTTTTCATGCCAAGACAAGGTCCAACAGAGAGTTCTACACCTTGATGGCAACAGATCTGAGGTTTGCAACTGTCACTTGTAATTTTTGGAACATCCCAAGGTTACCCAAAGGCTGGCAGTCTGACAAGTTCCAGCACACATCAGTACAGATGAAACGCTTCAGTAGCTGCCGCCTTCTCACCTATGCCTTGCAGGTAGGTACTTAAGGTGCCAGTCAGCCCACTTTGTGGTGGGAAGTGCTGGAAAGGTGCAGACACCAACCAGCACAGCTCCTGCCCTGTCTATTAGGACATTGACCCATAACCATACTAGAAGATTTGCATCTGAGCTGCAATGGCTTGTGAATGGATAATGTTTTGACACTTAATTCTCCCCTGTTTGTTTGCTCAAAATACATTGTAACCAGAGACTTAAGCATACCAGTGGTTAAAGTTGGTGGAACATTATCCTCAAAAAAGTTTCCATGGAAGAATTTTTTTCCTGCAAAAACAGAAATTTTGGACGAAAAGAAATTTTTCCACTTACTGCTGCATCAGGCTTCCACTAATCATTTATGAACTTAAAACCAGTTTATTTTTCAGCCTTGGGTTTTGTCTGAGGGAAAGTGTTTCAGCTTACATGGTTTTGTTACGCTTGACCATCTACCCTCTTCCTTTCCTCCTCTCCCAGATTGTCCAAAGAAAAAGATTCTGTGAACATTTTTTTTCCTGTACTGGTAAATGTTATTTGTATTTCTAGTCCCTTCCACTGCTTCTCCCCTTGAATCCGCCAGGCTTGCAGTAATTTGAGATTCACACTCAAAGTAACTGAGTCGCCACTAACGTGGCAAAGACTGCATGACCAGGACAGTTGTGCTTGGAGGTGACCCTCTGGCCTGAGTTTGTGCATTTAATCTGGGCGATGCCAGCAGATTGGGGAGGCATTTCTTTACTTCTTCTGTCCCTTTATTCCTTCAGATCATGCTGAAATTATCTATGGCAGGTAAATTTGACAATTCAATGCAGCAGATGATTTCCCATTATGATGAAGTCTCAAAGACAGTAAGGAGTCATTTCCCTTTCTATTCAGCATCCTGGAGGTTAACACAACTATCCTGGATGCAGGGCACCAAAAAGTGTTTTATTTAAATGGGGTATAAAATACACAGGAGAAAGTGAGGGAACAGAGACCTGTGATATCTGATGAGGCTACTCACCTGAGGGACTGATTCTGAACTGACAGCCAAGTGAAATGACTGGTGGAAAAAAAGATGGAAGCAGATCTGCACTGGTCCTTCAACAGCTTCTGCTGGAGTTTCTCACAGGCTCGTCTCTGTTGCCTTGAGGTGTATAGACTGTTTGGGGTCTTTAAATTGCTTTTGCAGTAGCTCAGCTCCAGTAACTGGAAATCCCACCAATATTCAGAAGACCACTGCAGAAGAGAATATGGGATCCTCCTACATCTGAGAGTTTGTGAAAACACCCCATCAAGATCATCAGCTAGAGACCTGCAAAAAACAGTGAGTAGGGCAAAGAGGGGTCAGGGCTACAGCTGAGAGACCTGCCACACCAGTTGGCCAATGGGGGTTATTTTTTTTCTGGTTTTCTAGTAGGGTGAATTTTTCTTAGATCTGCCTGCTGGGGCTGGTATTCTTCCCAAGATGCATGTACCTGACCAACACAGGGCATGGAGAAAAACAGGTGATAACGCAGGTTACCTGGCCCTTGCATACCTTCCCAACAGCCCATGGGGCTGCTCATACTGTCTGCAGGGGTGAACTGGAAAAGAATCAGGTACATTACATGGAGTCAGTCAGAACCAGCTGCAAAATAAATGATAATATTGCAGGAGTGTTGGTGTTAGGCATGAGTGAAGCTGTATGCCAAAACAAAGGCATTCAGGATTGGTTGGAGGTGTGTTTAGCACCCAGGTCTTTAATTGGTCAGCTTTTACACATAAAAATGAATTATTACATGTGTAAAAACATCATTGCACATGTAAAAGTAAATTATTGTGCATATAAAAACTTTACTGCACATCTAAAAGTAAATTATTGTGCATGTGAAATAGATTTCTGCATATTTTTTTTCTTGTACCTCCCAGTCATTATTTTCTGAACACTTGTAATCTCTCATTTTGAACATGTTGAAGTTACACTAAAGATTCCTTCGCTCTCTGCTTTAGCAGTTCTAAAACAGATTCACAGCTGCTTTTAGAAGAGGAGTAGCCAAAATATGGGTCGACTACCAAAGAACTTGCAGAGGGCTTGCCGTTCCTTAGAATCATCTCTGACACCTTGATTGCAGGGATTACCTTCTAAGCAGGGAGGTGAAGAACAGGCAGTGTCATGCAATGCAGACACAGCAACACAGGTTCGTGTTTACCAGCACCGACTGTGCCAGGCATATACATAACCTGGGGGAATCAGGCACAGAAGCAGCAAGTCACGGTCCTCTAGACGACCACTTGTGTGCAAAATTTCTATGACCTCACGTGAATTCCTGGCAACTACATGTATTAATTATGGCCACAAAACTGCCTGCCAAATTCCTGAAGTAGTCTGACAGCCACATGCCTTCAGGTTCCTGCCATGGTCAGAGCCCAGCTTTCTGTGCCTGGATGAAGATTTATGGGCAGTATCTTTCCCCTCTCTCTCACATGAGTTTAAAAGCTTTGACCTCAAGGGCGGGCCAAGCTCCTGTCACATTTTGCATTGCTGTACCAGCACAAAACATCTCCTAGGCTCAGCAGAGCTGGTTCCGGAGAATCTCTATGTCCCTTCCCCATGGCAACCAGGTTCGGGGGGGGGGGGGGGGGGGGGGGGGGAGTATGCAAATATATTGCTGTGCCCCATGAGATCACTGACAGCCACCACAGATCCAAGACACACAGCTCTATAGCTTTACTCCTGCAGACCCAGGGCTTGGTACTGTCCCAGAGAATTTCAGCACCAACACCCATCCGGAACTTCTTTACCACATCTCTGACTGGGGTTGGTCAGTTGCTTTGCTGAGGTTTTCACCATCCAGTTTTCACAGAAGAAGGTGTTCCTACAGATTCCATGTGTGGAGTCCTCCAGAGCTGTGTAATGAAGCCCAAGAGGGCTGGCAAGCTGCATTCAGCATCTGAAAGTCTGGAAGAAGCCAGGATCAGAAGGGTCTCAGACTCACTTTCATCTCCCAGTAGAAGCTGGAGGAGAGGAGAAGGAACCATGGAGAAAGGTTTCAGCAGGAGTTGGTTCAGTTTCCCATGTCTGAACTGGGGAAATGCTGACCTGGAGACGGGCACAGAGTCAGTTGATATCCAGCCCCATCATTTGAGGCCCACTCGTCATTTGTCAAGCAATGGCAAGCACTTGGAAGTTAGAGTTGTACAACATACCATCGTTTTACCACAAATTGTGCCATAGCCAGATACCCACCAAGACTGCTTCTGGTCTTATGCTTAAGCAAGCATAAGTCCTTCATCCGGTTGTGATAAAAATCTCCCCACTTGCAAGACACCACCCCAGCAAAATAGGAAGACTGAAACTGTGGCATATGAAGGCAAGGACCCCAGGTGAGCTCCCCCACTGCATACATAAGTGCTGGTTATATACAATCCCTTATCCACCCAAGTTCTGCCCTGGAACATGCCTATGTATTACGGTATGAAAAGCATCTTTGCAACCAATTCACACTCCACCAAGCTGTTTACTCCCTCCATACTCACCTGAGGAGCTCTCTTCTTCCCAGATCAGGATTTAAGCTGTGGGAGGCTTTGGGCAGCCCCTCATTGCAGACAGGTGTGCACAGAACTGATTTGCAGGTGAGCTCAGAGAGCCAGATTGAGTGCTTCCTCACTACATTTTAATGTGTAATCACTCTGCAGCCTGGCACACAGACAGTGAACAAAGCCTTTTCTCAGAAAGGGCCTTTACATGAAACCTTCACAAATCTTGCAAGGATGTCACCAGTTTGGGACAAAAGCCTTGATGCATCCAGCTAGGATGTCATGCTATCAGAAGGAAACAGCAATGGTGAGAGGAGTTGTCATGACTTTGGCCTTAAAATGACTCATTGTACCAAGACCTCATGATGTCCTAATACCCAGAAGGAAATTTCAGCACATCGGTGACTGGATTATTCCACTACGAGGCATCAGCATACTAAGCAAATCTAGCAAAGCATTTCCCTTCAATGCAAATATTGATCTCTGCTATAAAAGACTGATGCTATCCAGGCATGACACTATTCTGAAATATCATGCAACATTATCATGACAAGGCATCATTGACATCAAGGCTATGAGCTGAACTGGTGCAATGTCCCAGGGTAATATTGCCATGACAATGTTTCGCATTCCCAGGAAATAATTTGGGATCTTTGTCAAAGCCAGGCATTGCATGCTGTCAGCAAACTGGAATGAACCACAATCATTTCTTTAAGGTCTACAGTATTAGACTACAATGATAGAAATATGTTTGAATCTGTCCCCTTATCTGTGTCTCTGCAATTATCGAGCAACCTCTCTGCAATGGGGTCTACTTTGTCTGGTGGCTGAGGTTGTCATGAATCCGTTTGGGTGGTGATAACTGGGAAGTCTCACTGGCTCATGCTCTGCAGCTTGCAGCCCTTGCTGCGATCTGATAGTATCGCCACCCCTGCTGACCCCTCCACTCATGTGCTTTCTGCAGGTGGCTCAGGTGACACAAACCACTGATACCAAGTGAAGCATCCCATGAAAGCAGAAACAATGGCCCATCCTCTCTCTTCACCCACTGCATCCTCTCCCATAAATCCCAGGGCAGTTCGATAACCTATATTCCCAGCCCTTATTACTTCAGTGAATAGTCTATAGCAAGCAGTGATATACATCCTATCCATACAGCCTTTGACACTTCTGATTAATAATCTACAATGGTACAAACTAGAACAATGTAATTTCTCGTGTTGTGCTCTCTCCCCTGCTGTCTCCTTGCCCTGGCCATGCCGAAGGTGGAGAGCCCTCTCTCTCCTCTTCTCCCCCCGCCTCCCTTCCCCCTTTACTCCTTATCTGACGAAATCATCAAATTTATGGCCAAATTGAAATGAAATGCAATTTAGTTCCCGTTCTGCTTTCAGTCCATCACTTCATAGGCCAGTCCCGGAGGATCTCCTAACCTAATCGCTGGATGGCAGTAACTTCATTAGTGCTGCCAGCAATCCCCTGCTTTCTGCTGTGTGTGGCTTCCAGAAATCATGGCTGACACCTCTCCCTGGGAATTACTGGAAGCAAGAGCTTTCTCAAGTTTTTTTTCTGTTTTATTTCCTACTTGTGCCCAGTCAGCATAATTGCTTCCTCGGGGTGATCAGATCACCACTGCCTGGCTGGGTGATTTCCACCCAAAAGCCAGCTCCAGCTCCCAAGGTGCAGGTCAAGGTGGAAGCATGGGCATGATTGGGAGAGAGGCTGAGATGCAACAACACACAAACACACATTGCCAGATTGTCTTTGGTCCTGTGGACCTGAGCAAAATGACGGCCATGGAAATGGATAGAGAGGCAGCTCTGCATGATACTGGAGACCGTGTGGCTTACATCAAGGAACAAGCATGAGCATCATGGAGGAGAAACCCCAGTAATGTCAATTCCACCAGCCCACTGTACGTATCCCAGCACTCACTCATGTTGCCTTGTCAGTCAGCCAAAATGCTGGAAAAGACAGCCAGGTGGACGTTTGTCTTCCCTGTCCCCTGCCCCGTGGAAGGATACACTCTCTTTAAGCCCTTCTTGACACATTTGTCCTCCAAACCTCCAGCACTGATGATACTACCCTTCCCCCCCTCCCAGCAATTAATCCCAGCCCTTCTCTATCCCCATAGCTCTAAATCTCCTTTACTGGCTTTTAAGCTACTTATTACTTGTCCTATCCACAGGGAAACACGTGTCCCTCCCCTTCTTGCAGAAGCCTTTTACATAATCGCAGGCTGTTATCCCATCTCCCTTTAGTCTCTGGACTAAACAATCTCATGTCTTCCCAACCCTTCCTCACAGGCCATATTTTCTTGGCTTTTGAGGAGGTTTACAACAGAATCCCAAGCTCCTACGCAAGTTGGCTGGTTAGCTGGTCACCAGCCTCTTGCCAAAGGCCCAAGAGGTGCCTCTGAAGCTAGGCTCCTTCAGCCTCAGCTGCCCAGCTTCATTTGCCTCCTTTCTTCAGTTCAATGCCCAATTTGCAGAGAGCCATATACTGTTGTTGGTGTGCCCAAAGCTGGTGGGTTATTGGCAGAAGATATTTCAGCAACCCTCAGACCTGAGGACATACTGAGCTGCACTATGGAGACCCCCTATCCTACTCTGTACCCTCCTACCTGCTCTTGCATGGTCCCCTCTGTTTTCTAAGCCACGCCATGGTCTTTTCTTAGTTGGTCCTCGTTTTCCCTTCACCAAAGGTGGGTTCAGAGGCAGACTGGCTTCCCCTCTCCTTGCACAACGGATGCTCAGAGGGTGCAAGGGGCACAAGAGGGATCTGACACCCCTCTGGCATGGGATCACCCATGGGACATGAAACACCCATGTCTTGGTTTAGTGGTGGATTTAGTAGTGTTAGGTTTACAGTTGGACTCCATGATCTTGAAGGTCTTTTCCAACGTAAACGATTCTAGAATTTGGATAGAAAACACATTCCCACGATGTCTGGCTTTAGAGAAACCATTGAGAGGATATTTGGTCTACCCTTAACCCAGTAGTGCCAGAAGCTGGTGTCTGAGAGTGCAGCCAGTCCTTGGCATTGCCATGCTGGCCAGATTTGAGCCACAAGGATGCTATGATTTTTTTTTTATTTTTTTTTCCTCAGTGCAAAGATCTGGTGTCCCTCTGTTTCACACAGGACAAGAAGAAGAAAATAGGAAAGGTTGTGGACTGACAAAGAGCTGGTTTTCCTCATTCCCACTTAAGACTTCTTGCTAGTGGCATCCACCATGTTGAGACTGCAGATGATTTGGTTGGAGGCAGGTGAAGCGACTCAGAGGTTGAGGACCCTGGTCTGTAAATCATTGCAAAATAACCTGTGCCATCCCTTGGGAGAAACACTCAATAACACACTTTCATAGTGCAAACCAACAAAAAAAGCAGGGAGAAATAACAAAATAACATTCAGTGTTTAATTTTTCATTGGTTGCGAATGAAGGGTTTTGGGAGAATATTACAAAAGCTGGACTGTGGCCTTATTCCTAAAACGCTGAACACTCTCCCAATTAAAAACATTAAAGAAACACCAGAGGAGAGTTCTCTGGGTTTCTCCCAGCCTGCTTTCAAGGATTTATTTAAGTGTTAGTCAATATTAAAAGGGAGGGCAATGTCAGGGTGAGAAACTAAATCCAGATGTGAAAGTCTTTAGCTAATTCCCTAAATCCTTGGCCAGGGCCAAAACATATACAGGCCCATGCTCCTATGTACATACACATGCATGTATATGAATATATTGCTACATCTGTTTGTGCTTCATAAGTCAATGTCTCCAACATTTATCTTAGATTCAGATTTTGGGTCAAAACTTACCTAAATTATTTTATTTCCCATGCCTGCCCATACCCGCACATGCTCCAAGAGAAAGCCCCTGGGTCTGGGGAGGCATCAGGCTGGAGGAGCTGTTAGTTCACAAAGGCAGGAAGCAGAAAGTTCCCAAGGAAGGCAAGTCTCATTATTACAAGCAGCTTAGCAAGAAAAATGATGCAAGCAGAAATGTCTGGAGAGATCGGGAAGGTTGCTTGAAGTTAAATGTGCTCCTGCCTTTCCCAGAGTGAAGCAAAGGCTATCTGAGAACACAAACAGAAATAAAATATATCTTAAAAAAAAAAAAAAGGGGGGGGGGGAGAATGGTGAAGAAAGAGGTGAGGGAGACTCAGTAGGTGGTGCTCTTCCCTCTGAATCTGCACAGGGCCTGGGGAGAGGGTGGTTGTTGATGCCCAGGTGGAAAAACAGCTCAAAAAACCAGGTCCTGGTCCTGACTCCTGGTACCACCACAGCACACACTATGCTCCACCCTAGTAGCAGCTGCATTTTGGTACATGTTGGCTTTAAAGCACAACATCCAGCTTCCAGCTGCTGCCTAACCCCTAAATTCACCAAAATAATAAATGTGATAAGTAAGTGTCAGCAAGTGGTTTGAG
Organism: Falco naumanni; assembly: GCF_017639655.2. Lineage (NCBI taxonomy): Eukaryota > Metazoa > Chordata > Aves > Falconiformes > Falconidae > Falco > Falco naumanni. The sequence goes on along the minus strand of NC_054056.1, from coordinate 109,356,439 downwards.
TCAGGGGTTGAGGTCCTAAAAGGAATTCAGCCCTTGACCTTGTTTCTGAGAGAGCTGATATTTTACCACATTCAGGGCATCTCTGGCACATGCCAGGACAAAATCTTTGCAGGAATAAGTGTTGATTAACCTGGTGTTTTAAGAGAAGGGAGTACAGTAGCACCAGCCTTGGACCGGCACAGCCCCCATGCAGGAGGGGAGGCGAGAGCCCAATTGATCCAGTAACACAGAGCTATATATCAGCACAGCCTCTCCCATTACTTTCCCTGATGGATTTCCATCCAATGAGCTGATCTGAAAGTGATAAAGGGAAGACCAGAGTGTTTTCAACACGCCACTAACTCCAAAACCAGGCTCAATAATCCTGCAGATTGATGGCACCTAAAGAGCAGGGAGGGAGAGGCAGGCAGGCAGGGCGGGGAGCTTAATTAATACTCACAGCATTAACCAAGCATACATTTGTCTGGGTAAATGAAGGGGCAGGACAGGTACCACTGTCAAGAAAATGTTTCACCTGGCAAAAAGCAATCTGGGGCTCTCAGGTGGGGTCCTGGGGTAGGCGAGTCAGCCTGTTCCCAGAAATGGCTCCGGTCCAGGTCAGGAAACCAGAGCTGTCCTGCAGAAATAACAGCTTTTCCACAGTTGACTTTTTTCCCCTTCTCCCTCACTTTTCATGCCCTTGTGGGTAATCATACGGTCACTTCAGACACCTTCAGTCTGAACTACAAAGCCCCGGACAGTGGTGGTACCTTGCTTCCTTGCCCTCCTGACTGAAGGATTTTCCATTTCCTTTGCCTTCAGGTTGAGAGTGGACCAAATATCCTCCCAACGGTTTCTGCAACGCCACACATCATGTTTCCCATGTTTTCTGTCCAAATTGTAGAAACATTTAGATTGGAAAAGACCTTCAAGATCACGGAGTCCAACTGTAAACCTAACACTACTAAATCCGCCACTAAACCGCGTTCTAAAATGCCTCCTGGAATGGTGACTCAAGCACTTCCCTGGGAAGCCTGCTCTACTGCTTGGTAACCCTTTTGGTAAACAAATGTTTCCTGATATCTAATGTAAGCCTCCTCTGGTGCAACTTGAGGCCATTTCCTTTCATCCTATCACTTCTTAGCTGGGAAAAGAGACATTTTGCTTCAGGGTCCTGGCAGGGCCCTGTACAGCTCACAGGCAGCTTTACTGCCTCGGCTGTTATTGCAATAGGGTCCACTACAGCCTCTGAGGTCTACAGCCAAGCAATGGGAGCTGCGGCTGGAAGACACCACCCTCACACAGGATGTCCCCTGTGCCCTGGCACACCGGTGAAGCAAGATTTGGAGGCAGGAACTTGATCTAAGCCATCCTTTTTAATAGCCACCAGCAGATGTCCCAGCCAAAAAGGTATTTCAGGACTGTCCAGCAGAAGAAGGACATAGATCTGTTGGAATGAGTCCAGGGGAGGCCATGAAGATGATCAGGGGGCTGGAGCACCTCTCCTATGGGGACAGGCTGAGAGAGTTGGGGTTGCTCAGCCTGGAGAAGAGAAGGCTCTGGGGAGACCTTAGAGCAGCCTGCCAGTAAAGGGTCTTACATGAAATCTGGAGAGGGACTTTTTACAAGGGCATGTGGTGACAGGATGAGGGGTAACTGTTTTAAATTAAAAGAGGGTAGATTCAGGCTAGATAGAAGGAAGAAATTATTTACACTGAGGGTGGTGAGACACTGGACCAGCTTGCCCAGAGAAGCTGTGGATGCCCCATCCCTGGAAGCGTTCAGGGCCAGGTTGGATGGGGCTTTGAGCAACCTGGTCAGGTGGCAGGGGGAGTTTGAACTAGATGATCTTTAAGGTCTCTTCCAACCCAAACCATTGTACAATCTCCAGCACCCTGGACTGAGTCATCCTTTCATTATATGAGGAGTTGTTTAAAAACCCAACCCTTTCTCCCCACTTGAAACCCACTGGCTGATCCTTCAGCCAGGGCAAGGAAACCTCACACCACTCATCATGAACTTTGCAGGCCCATGGAGTACACAATGCCAGTCCCAGCTGGCATCCTTTTCCTCATCCAAGCTGTATCTCTCTACTCCCATCCTCGCCATCAAGACCTCAAGCCAGCAGGGATTTCGATCTCAGGAGACAGCTATTGTGCTGTAATTAAACAGCAATTGATTGCAAGCAGGGTTCTTTTGTGTTTGGGATTAATGAGAGGCGAGAAGATAAATTTGGTCACCACTAATTAACCCCAATTACAGAAGCAATAAATTGGGAGTGTACCAGGCTATGTGGCATCCACTGCCCCTGTCTGAGCCATGGGGAGGGCCGTGAGTCCTTTCCCCTTTCTCAATTTCTTTCTACCAGTCGGTGGGACTTTCAGAAGTGAAATGAACGCAGAAAAGGGCTGTGGGGCCTGGTGGATACAGTGAGATGTGATGAACAGGCAGTGATTGGGATTTTGGCCATGCAGGGAGCATGAGGATGCTGTCGTGAGAAAAGCAGACTGAGAGAGCCTTTATGATCCTTAATGCCCCAACGGGGAATTGATGATTCCAATAATTCTAAGTACTAATCCATGGCAATTTTAAAAAGCTTTGATTTTGCATGCTGGTTGAATAGGGGGAGACTTTATGGGATGGGAAAGCTGCTTGTGCTCAGTCCAGGCAGTGTGCATTGCCGGCTTCCAACAGCGTGTTACCCTGCTGGATCCTGGGGGTGAGATCCATGCGCAGCTGGAGAAGGAGTGGGGTCGACCCGTGCTAGCTACTCTACTCGAGCACTGAGGAGTACAAAGCTGAACAAAGATGGAATTACAAAGATTTCCTTCATCTCCTTTCAGTCCTGGGGTTGAACCTCCATGCTGGGTAGTGGGCTGTGGTACCCCCCTCATAGCATCATTCCCCAGGTAGGGGAGGGGTCGTTTCCTCCCTGCTGCCTTCCTGTGGTTTGTGTGACTCCAGACTCCATCCAGCCTGGTGCCCCAAAGCATTTCTGTCTTTAACCTCAGCTGTTTTCATAGCTGAACAGCTTTGAGGCTGGGCCATTGACCTCTGCACCAACAAAGCATTAAAGCAGATGCTTAAGTGTTGCCCAGGGCCTTCCAAGCTTTTCTTTGCATGAAAGTCCTGCAGCTGCAAAAAGGATTCATGCCCCAGTCCAAAGGAGGGCAAGCCCCAGTTTTTACCTAGGTGCAAACCCCACCCCCCACCCACCCCCCGCACCAGTGCTGAGGGCATTGCAGGAGCTTTGTGGGGCACAGGGAGGTCCTTGTGTGCTCAGAAAAATGCCACAGTTGTGAGGAGGACTGCAACAAAAATCTCTGCAGTGGCCCAGCCCCCCCTTGACAGCCTCTAGCAGCCTCCAGAGAGGAAGCCAATGCCTAAATCTCATTCTTTCAACCTTCGTAACCTTTGCAATCTCAACCTCTCAACATTTGCGGCACCATCCCTGGCAGAACTGTGGCAGGCATGAAAGGATAGTCCCCACCTGGAGATTTAGGCCAGGTTTAATATGTGAGCATCTAGATGAGACCCTAGCTCCATCTCAGCTGAGGATAGGAGGTGACAATGTCCTTGTCCCCATCAGCTGTTACCTCTCCAGTCCTACATCCCCTGTGTACATCTGAGACCCTGCCCCTGGTGCCTGGAGTTGCTAACGTGCTCTTCCTCACTGAGAGGAAGAGCAAAGGGTTGAATCACAGCCTCTGTCTGTAAGCAGCATCCCCCATCTCACTTTTTCCTATTGCTGTCCCCACCTGGGGGGTGTGTGCATATCCAGAGAGGGGTCAGTGGGTGCTGGTGCTCCGAGGCCAGGGCAGATCTCCATGGCTAATGCTATAATCCTCCCCCCTTTCAAGCAGCAGGAAAGCCCCGGCCAGCAGGATCCCTGTGCAGACAGGGTGTAAAAAGCCGTGGCAGCTCCAAAGCAAACACTCCCACATCTTCATTCCTTCCACCCTATTGGCCATTGATTTCAGATAAATATCCGTCCGGCCCTGACAGGGCTCAATTCTCCTAATTATAGCCCTATTGACATGTGATCTTTAGCTGCTCAGCTTGTCAGGAGCCATCTATCAGGCAGACAGATTTCTTTGGCTCAGGAGGAAATGAGATGGGAAGGGGGGAGAAAGGAGGAGCAGGGACTGGGGTGCAGGGAAATGGCTGTATTAATGTGCCGAAGAGATCCCCTGGCCCACATTCTAGTTTATTAACAAGTATGTCTTGGAGGGCCCTGAGCACCAGCCTTTAGAGCAAAAGCAATAAGGGAAGAGTTAAGGTGAAGAGCTCCTAGTTTGGGAACAGCGTGTGTGCATCACTGTAAAGGATTGCTGTGCACAGACCGCTGGTATTTCACAGGTCTTTCCTCTTCACACACAGCTGAACTGACTTTCCCAAGTCTGTGCAGCGCAGAAGCAGCAAAGATGCCTCCCGCCAGGCCACACTAACCATTGGCTGTTGCTTTCTGCAATGAAACCAAGGAACTCCTTGCTGCAGGGTGTTAAAAATTTGCATGGTTAGCAGATACATTCACAGACGAAAAATCCATCCCCGACTGTAAGACAGAGGCAGAGCTCTGGTTCAAGAGGTCCCTGAGCACAGATTGTTGGCAGCAGGGAGAGCACTTTGGGAATGCACTGCTTGTTCATCCCGCCTTGCGTTTCTCCAGGCATTAGCTGTGGGCTGTTGCCAGAGGCAGGACACAGAGCAAGACCAGCCCTAGAGAGAACAAAACTGCTATTTTTTTTTCTCTCAGTCCCAGCCTTGGACTGGCAAGACAGTGCTAGGGCTTGTACCCAAACTGGATCCAGTAGGAGGCAGGAGGACATAGCCAGGAGACCTGGATGGAGCACGGCTGGGGAACACACACCTTTCCCAGGTTTCCTTGTAATGCTCCTATAACCAGACTGCATTGGTGCAAAAGCCATCCCATTTGGGGGGGTGTCTTCTCCGCATTGTATGGACTGCATGGGTAAAGCCAGAAGCTCTGTGGACCAAGAACAGCTGCTTGTATCACTCCCAGAATCCAGCAATGCAGGAATAAATCCTTATGCCTTTTGCCTGGCTGTTTTTTTCTCATAATCTCAGGATGAGCCCACTGCCTTGATGGCTGGGGAGCGCAGCAGTGGCTGCTGTTACGGATGGGCTGCAGGCATCCCAGGCTGGGCTGCAGGAGAAATCAGGTAGGACAGATGGGGGCTAATTCCCAGGCCAAGTCCTTGCCCTCGGAGGAGATGTGAGCTGCCCTGTGTTCCCCGCACCAGGCAGCCGTCAGCCAACATCGCAAAGCGGTGCTGGGCCGCACTCAGTCAGCGATCAGGGAAAGAGCCCTGTTAGCTGACTCATATCCTGGTCGGCATGTCTCTGTATTGTGAAAGGACCCAGACAGCCGGAGTGTCTGGAGATAACAGCCTTTACCGGGGAGCCCTGAGAGCTCAGGGTTCATTTACAAAGCCGGGCTTATTTGTGCCGGGCCAGCTGTCTCCGTATCTGCATTATCGACCCACTCCCCCCTGCCCCGGCCCGTTTGCAGTATCAGCCCATCCATGGAGATAGCTGTCTGCAGTACCTGCTTCCACCCGGCTCGGGTATCTGGCACGGCCTTACTCCCGCAGCACTTTACAAGTGGCAAGGACTGGCTTTGCAGAAGTGCTGAGTGCTCAGAAAACCCAACCCTAGTGGAAAAAGCAAAGCCCAAGAAGCTCCCATCTCCCCCACAGTGGGAAAGGAGAAACTAGCTCTGCTTTGCTACTGGGGAAACTGAGGCATGGAAAGAAGGAGTGATTTTCCAGCATCTTCAGTGCTCATTTCCAAGGCATCAGTGGAGTTACCTGCATCTTTCAAATTTCCTTTGCTTTGGTCCATGCAATGACACTGCCTTGAGAGATACAGTTGCATTTCAATGATGCAATGGGGTGGAGAGGAACCACCATGGCACAGCAGTCTGGAGCCACTAGTCTGTATATCTGGGTGCAGCATTTCTGTGCACTGGCTATAGCTGGACCTAGCCCATGCCAGAGACATTTAAGGAGGCATCCCTTCACATGCATCTCCTGCACTGCCAAAGCTGCTTGGCAGTGCCGTTGACCCACTGCATGGGATAATGCTGTGTGACCTGAGTACTTGGCTGGGCACCATGCTGCAAGAGCCGCTGGAGTGTGGGATTCAGCTGGCCCTGCCAGTGTGATTCAGTCCCTGTTGTGCCTTTATCCCAGGCACCCTTTCCTTCTTGGGGGGTCCCTGAACAAGGTGAGGATTCCCCATTCCTAGTGGTTGCACAGACGAACACGGGATGCCCGCAGGAAAGAAGATGTGTTGATGGGATTGCACTTCTTTATTTGCACATCAGGGGTTTGTGCACAACACGGCATGAAAGCTTTGGCTTCCAGGGCAGATTTGGATTACCCAAATAAGGAAGACAAGCAGGGTGTTTGGGCTGGGATGGGGTAGCCTAACACTTATACATGTCCGGGCAGAGATGGAGCCAGGTCAACAAGATCACTGTATGATGTTTCAGCAAAATGGTGGGAGAGCACCTTCCCAAATGTGCTTTGCAGTATAGAGAAGTAGCCCCTTTACCTGAAAACAAACCCGGCACCACTGACCCTAAGCAGCCCTCTCTGATGGGTCAGAAGAAAAGATGGAAAGATTGAAGTCAGAAATCACTGGAAAGAGCACCAACCATCTTTTAATAGTGCAATCTTTTCTTCTGCTCCTTGCAGAGAGCCCATCCCAACATCCCAACATCCCTGGCTGAGTTATCCATAGCCACCCTGCCACTGGGCAAGGTCATCCATTCCCCTCCTCCTGTTCCTGCTTGTCCACCACAAGCCCCCAGGAAAGCCTCATCCCTGAGCTGTGGGATACCAGAGTCCTGCAGGGAAGGAGCAGGGGTATTTAAAGCCAGCAGTGACCCTCCATATTGGATACACCTTTAGCCAGTTCCCATGTTACATTTCTAGCTGCCATGTATACATTCATTCCCATGTACACATCTATAAACCTGTATCTGTATTTCCCACTTTCCATTTTACTGCAAGGTTTTTGCCTGCACACCAGCAAAACATTCTAAAAGTCAAGTTTATTTCCTCACATGGGGCCCTCCAAGAAAGGGCACAATGCCCTTGAAAAGTTTCATTTTGACTCTTTGGAATGCTCACAGATATGAATTCCTACCTCTTAGATTCTCCTCAATTCTTTTAGCATCCAAGCAAAGTCTTCCTTTCAATTCACCCCAAGCAGAAACAGAATGGCACCTTTCTTGTCAAATCAGGTGTTGTGTAAACTAGAATTTCTGTGACTCCTCAGTTAAGCATGAACTTCAGAAAAAGAAGGTAACTTTGGTTCAACCCTGAGAGAGTTGCTAGCAAACTGAGTGCCCTGTTGCTGCATCGTTTCAGTCCCCACAGTCTGAACTTTGCAGTGACACGACAGGTCTTCTCAAGTTATCAGACATGTAGGGGCAGCTCTGGATTATGGTCTCAGGGCAATCCCTGCCTCTCAGAGTGTTTAATACCAGAGGGAAAAACCTATGCAAAGTCGGCAAAATGGGGCTAGTTCTAGGCACAAGCCAAGGCAGGGATAAAACAATTTAGCAGGAAGGCAAAGGGGATTCCTAGAAACAGGAAAGCTGGGTCAAGGCTGGCAGATCCTGATGCAACCTGTTCTGCAGCTCCCCAGTCTCTCCCTCTGTCCTCATAGCAGGAGTAAATCGGTATTTTCATCCTGGGAAGTTAAAATGCAACTCACACTCATTACACTAACGGAAATGGCAATTGCAACATGGGGATGAGGAACAGGGTTTAAGGGGCTTTCATTCTCCTCTTGCACCAGTTTGACACCCCTGTGATATCCCTGACTCCGGGGTCAATTGTCATGATTTATGCAGAATCAGCATGATAAAAACAAGGTCTTAACAGACATGCGTGCCCTCTGGGCTGACGTTGTTTAGCCTGGACCAGGATCAGTGTCTGGGGGGGCAAAGCAGGCTCAGCACAGCCCCACACCAAGCAGCAAAGCCCTCACCTGCCCCACACCCCTATGGCATAGGAAATGCAATGCCCCAACCACTCCTGCATCTTTCCAGCCAGTGGAGCAGCAGGCGCTGAGTCAGCATCCCCATCCTGCCCTCCCTGCATGTGACATCCATCCTGGGGAGAGGCAAAATAACCTCCCACTCAACTGACATGGATCTGACTGCAAAGAAAAGCGCATCCGCTCCCCTTCGCCACCAGCCCCCCGGCAGAAGCACCGGCAGATCCTTCACTTTAATGTTAACTGAGTTTTAGCATTGGCCCCAGGCTCTGCCATTTATCTACAAGGCTCTGAATAGCAGAAGAGCGGAGTTAATAAATCCGCTCATGTGTCGCCTGTAATCAGGCCTGTAAATAAAGTGGAGCTGTCAGGGAGTGGCGGCCCATGCCACCAGGGTCCTCACCGTCCCGCCGGCTCCGGGTTTCATGTCGGTGCTGTCCTCACCACAGGGAGCAGGGTGCAATATCCATTTCCATCTGCCCGTCCTGCAGCCTGGGGTTGCCATCAGCTGCTCTTTCCAGGGTGATAGTATTGTCTTCTCCTATGCTGGACCAAGCTCCAAATATCTTAAGGATGATTAAAACTTGCGCACCCCAAGTCTGAGATATCTGCAGAATCTGTGAACACAGTAACAGCAGAACAGCACCTGGAAACAGGCAGATTTACTATCTCAAAGGCAGAGACTCCAGGATCACCCACTAAGTATCCCCACCTTCCCCCTAGACTGCCCAGCTGGGTCCAACATCTCCCATGAGATACTCCGATAGCTCCAGACAACAGCCCGACTGAGAGGGAAAACCAAGGCATGACAGGAAGGGAAGGAACACACCAAGGTCAGTTAGTTAATCAGTGGCAGGATCCCAACGGCAGCCCTCCGCTTCCACTGACTGCAAGCAGAGGGGAATTGATTCCAGCCAAGTCCCCCAGCAGGCGCAGGGACTGCAGAGAGGTTCGGAAGGGGAAGATTTCCTGTAAGACGGGAAGTTTTCTTCCCTCTGTGCCCTGCTCTCCCCGTTCTGGTCCGGCTCTGGGAGGCAATCCAAGTGCTACATATCTTTAATTATTAAGCAATCACCCATTGTAGTTACTTATGTGCTGCGGAGCCTCCGGGATGTTCCTGCCAGTAGTACCAGGGCGTAAAGCATCCCTCGATGCTTCCTCCACAGCGGCTGAATCACCCAGCTCCATTAACTGACATCTACCGCAGACCCGCACACAAGTACATCCCCCCGCTAACCCCCCTTTCCTCTGCCAGCTGCCCCCTCCCCTCCCCATCCTCGCCAAGCCCCTGGGAGCCCTCCTGGCCACTGCTACTGATTGCAAAGCAGTTACAGGAAGGCGGACAGAGGTGCAAGCTCATCCATCACAGCCCAGAAGGAGCCATCAGGCTGGGGAGCATCCTGCAAATCAGCAGATCGTAGCAGCTCTAGGGAAGGGCCCAGAAAAACCTTCCTCGTCCCTTCCTCATGCTTGTCAGCTGGATTCACATGAACTTCTATTCTCTTTCACCACAAATCCTGAGTACCCCCGAATCACCATTCACCAGCTGTTTTGGGTAGGCTCTGGGGCATGCCAGCAAGAAGAAAATGGCAATGGTTGTTGCAGGAAAGAACCCTCCACCAGCAGCACAGGTAGTCCATGTCTTGTGGTCAGGACAGCCAAGACCTCCTAGATAGACCCAGTGTCACTTGCAGGAAAGATTTATTGGACAAGGAGGCAGCTCAGGATGGGGCGGCTCTTGGAGAAGCCCCAAGTCAAGGTGAGCTTTCTCTGTGCTGGTGATAACAGCTTTTCAAAAAGCTGTAGCCATGCTCATGCTGTCCTCCTAAGGCATGAGGGATCAGCTTGTGCAAGCAGGGAGTCCAGACAGGGAAGATGCTCCAAGGTAAGATGCCCCAAGAGGGTGTAGCAATATACCTTGGCCTCTGGCCACCACTGTTGGCACAATCTAAGACCATTTCAAGAGCACTCGATCTCCTTTCATCCATCTGCTGGTAAACATATCTCCTTCCTCCTCTCCATCCCCTAAATCTCTCCAGCACAGTCAGTATGAAAGATGCTGTGGTCAGAGAATGGAAAGGAGACTCCTGTCCACAATTACATATGTCCCATATACCAGTGTCTGTACATCATCTGTGACCATTACTGGCCTCACACCACACTGATCTCCTCCTCATCTCCAACAAGAGTTGTGGAGCAAAGCAGTTTTCAGCAGCCCAGGGCAAGGTGAATCCCTTGCCTTTGACTTCCTCGGAGCTCATGTTTGCCAGAAGAGCTGAGCAGATATTTTTCATGGAGCATCAGAAAAATGCTGCTTGGGCAAACTCTGAACGCTTCCAGGGAACACAAAGCAGAGCAGCACTTGCAAAAGAAAAGTCTTCAGAGGTTTGCGGGTACACTGGAAAGTCTGGGTTTGGTTTATTTATTATCACAGCATGTAACATTGACACAAACATGATTCACATTTGGCTTTAAGATAGTAAACCTGCCTGTTTTCAGGAGGCATTATGCTGTTCCCATATTCACAGAATCTGCACATTTCTCAGATTTGGGGAATGCAAATTTTAATGTTCTTTAAACACCATTTCTGAAATGTCAGTGTTTTCTGAGGCTCCAGATGCTTCTTCCCATGCATTGGGCTGGCAGGGATACACAAAAGGATGGAAGAACATGGATTTACTCCCACTGTCTGAAGCTGTTTGGCCCATCCAAGTGCAGGGGATAGTTTAGAACAAGTTGTAAGATAAGGGCCACAGCACAGCAAAGCTTTTCTGGATGGCTCCAGCCTCCAGCATGTGTTCCAGGACTAAACCAAGGACGAGTCACTGTGTTGAACCCACACAGGCAGGTGGTCCAACCTTGTACTGCTCCCATTGGCTGGAGTTTCACTAAGGCTAGAATTGTGTGATTTTCACTGCAAAAAAGGACAGCACCCGCCACTGCACAACCCATGTGCCAGTGTCTGTAGCAGATGACTACACCAAAACATACTTGCCAAGCACAGAGCAGAAGTCCTCATCCCCACAATGCAATAAAGGGGTGCAGGATGACAGTGAAGGACTTCACTGCTGCTTTACAACTGAAGAGGTTTGAATTGAGACATTGCTCTTCAAACCTCTTGAAATAAATAGGTCATTTTTTGATTGGAGTGCACTGGTTTTGCTCTTTGATGCAAGCTCTTCAACAACAGTGAGAAAAACTCAATGTTACTGACCTGAAACTCAATCATCACTTTTTCTTCCCTGGCCAAAGAGGATTCAACGATCCCCTTTAATAGGTAAATGCCCACTATTTTCCACTACATCAAGCTAAATACCAGCCATTACGCCAAACAGTTCCCCAGGTTCTCACTTTGGGAAAAAAAAAATATTTTGGTAAGTTTTTGATTTTCTGTCTCTCATTGCCATCAGGCAGCTTAGATGGTCCCTGCTTATGCAGAAGGATAAATGGTTGTTCCCAGCACACACTGTCCCCTGGACTTTGATGGACTCCATGGAGCCTAGCAGAGGTCTCGGATGTCCAGTGCTGAGGAGCAACCTTATTCATTTTCCAGCATGACAGCGGTGAAGCATCTCTGGCACAGCTGATAACTGTTCACCGTCTTCATCAGTGACCTGGAGATGCATCCTCTACAAGTTTGTGAGTAACAGTTAATTAGGAGGGGAGACTGGTCTAAAGGGACCCTGAGAAAAGCTGGGACAACAGGAACATTATGAAGGTCAACAAGCTCTGTGCTGGCATTAAAGTGGCACCATACTTGGAACTAATGGGGAACCAGTTGGGAACTGGATGTCAACCAAGTAGCTGAGCAAACATGGTGCTATGGGGTAACAGCTGATGCCAGGCTGAACAAAAGCCAACAGTCACTCTCCTCCCAAATTGGGCAAAATGCATACAGAACTATGAGGATCACACACAGACTCAAGAGGATCTTCCCACCAGCCAGTCTAGGATCACACCAGTCATCCAAACCTGAAGAACCACTGGGTTCCACCACTCACTGCCTGGTCTGGATGTCATGGACCTGCAGCATTGCAGTCTTTCTTCTCAGCCCTGAGACCATGCAACAGCCTGGGGTCACTCCATGGAAAAGACCATCAGCAATGTCCCATAGGCAGGATGTGAAGCCCAGCTCCCAAAAAGATTTCCTTGAAAGCATATGCAACCAAATGTTTTCCACCCCTCATCACACAGCCCAGCTTACTTCTCCTCACTGTGACATGGAAAGGTCTGCTTTATATTTAATGAGGTGGGGAGTACCAATGAAACCGTGACCATACAGGAGCTTTGGCACAGCAGAAAATACAGTATCTTATAGCTCAGCTCCCTGGGGTGGGAGGTATCTGCCTGTCCATCATTGGATGAGGTGAGCTGCAAGCTTCATTCATCTAGGCAATGATAAGAAGACAGGAGACAAGCCCTGGAACATGGCCAGGACAGTGGAAACCCAGCACAAGGAGGGATCATGTGGTACCAGAGGATAGTTCTGTTGTTCCTTTGGAGGCCACCCAGCAAGGGTCACTCCCAACCCAAGTGGTTCATACCTGATGGCTCCCCAGCCGCATGCAGAGAAGGAAAATGTCCCATTTGTTCCAATCAGGCAGACTGCAAAGACAATTTGTGAGCCTACTGAAAAATGGACACAATTAAGAAGACAAAATAGGAACCAAATAATGGACACTCAGTTTCCAGGTCATAGCAAGAAATTGCTCTCAGATGGTTTCATATCCTGCCTTATGCTGCAGCCGACATGGACAAGAGGAGCCCGATCCACCGAGCCGTTTGTGGGGATGCTGGGCAGTGAGGTTCAGTAGAGCAGCCACACGCTGACTTTTCAGCCAAACTTCTTTCCAGGAAAGGGACCCTGGAGAATGGAAGAAGTCCTATGAGTGAGGAACTGCAAAGAGACCTGCCAGTGTTGTAGCTAAAAACTGAATCATCCACCTGCCCAGACACAGCTGAAACACACCCAATGACTTAAGAAGAGGGAGTTTGCTTGGTCCCGTTGACATCCATCAACTTTGCCATTTTCTGGCTTTGCTAGACAATCTTTGAAGACAACATGTTGTTCCTCCTGGTCATTTGCAGGAGGTTCCCACCAGTCTCTACAGAGAAGCTCACCTTTGCCATCATCACTGAACAGGTGGGAAAACTGGGGTTCAAGGACGTGAAGTGACTGGACCAGCAACTCCCACAGCAGTCCCAGAATTGGGACTGTCATGTTCCAAATCCTGTGCCATCATGCCCCATCTGCCTTGTCCCCTGAGCCTCCCTGCCTTTCTGGGAGAGCTGTATATTAAGAAACCTGTACAGAAAACAACCCCCAGGAGTCTTTCAGGCTCTCTGCAGGCTTGATTAGCTGGAGTTGCATTTCTGAGGGCCTCATTGGACTCCTCCAGCTCAGAAAAGTTCACAGACCACTCCACAGACTCAAACAACTTCTTGATGTTAAAATCCCCAGTCTCCCAGTGCCGAATCCACCTTGAAATTGGTCTCAAAACCTCTCTTTGCTGGCAGTCAGGAATGGGGCTTAGGAGGAGAAGGGGAGGCAGAAGGGAAAAGAAATTAGATACATTCTCCACAAGAAGAAGGATTAAAAGGAAAAATTCAGCTTGGTGGTGGAACAATGGATCTGTGTCTGGGAAATGCCCCATTGTGAAGGAGCAGTGAGGAGAGGTAACCTCGGGGAACAGGCATGCAAGATATGCTGGCAGCCATGGGAGGACTCCAGAAGCATCATTTGCAGTAGCAAATTGGGCATCCTGCCCCGGTCATCCCTGGCCAAGGTCAAAAGCCAGGGTCCAAGGCGAAGGCTCCCATGGGGTTTCCTGGCAGGCAGAATGCAGAAATAGAGGAGGGATATAACCACAGCAATAAGAAATATTAAAAACTTGTTTCCCATGCTTTACCACTAGGTGTGCATCTGGGGTACAGGATGGGCTCCTCCCATGGAGAGGGTCACAACCTGTCCTGGGATAAGCATTAGTTCTATTTCAAGCTCAGGGGACCAGGTTTTTGTCAAGTGATGGAGGGGTGAGATAGGATTTTATCCAAACTGATTGCTTTCCTCTAGCGTAACTATGCCTGCCACTGAAGGAAGCACTTTTGGCTCTCTGCAGAGAGAAACAAGAGCAGCATCCCCTTAAAATCAGAACTTGATGGCTGAGGAATCATTGAATCAAGGCAGTTTGGGTTGGAAGGGAACTTAAAGAACATCTAGTTCCATTCCCTCTGCCATGGGCAGGGATACTAGATCAGGAGGGGGATTCTCTACTGATTGGACTCAGAGACACCAGTGTCACTGCCAGCCCATGGCTTTCCCCAAGTCTCCTTGCAAAACCCTGGCAAAGAAGTGGATTGGCGACATCTTCAAAGCTGGAAACCTGTTCTTCATCCAGCCCTGCTGAAGGCAGGGAAAAAGCCAAATTTCTGTGTTTCCAGGGAGGGTGGTTTACAAATCTCCTTTCAGGATATATGAACTGATTTGAGGAGATAATTGGAAAGGATCTAGATCCAGTTAGTGGCTGGATACCAGCACTGCCTGATTTTCATTGCTCATGCAGAATAATCCTTTTCAGGGGAAAAGCTGTTTCTCCCTCCTCTTTTCTCCTCCTACCTCTCCCTCATCTGCTCCAAGCTTGACAGAGACAGGTCAGTCAGTCTGTCACCACTAATCTTGGATACTTTCAGTGTCACTCTAATGACAGCACACCTTTCTGCCGAGCCGCCGAGCCACCGCAACAAAAGGCTCTTAAGGGCAGCAGCCCCTCTGAGCAAAGTGGCTTGCCCGCTGCCCGGGCCCTTCCTTCCCCCTGGAAGTGGCATCCAGCCGATTAGCCCTGCTGCCTGTGACAAGAATCAGATGTGAAACCTTCCACTTTCAGATGCATTAAAGCCCTTTGGGGCAAGCGCTCAGAAGTGCACCGCTTGCCCCCTTTGTCTGCCCTCCCACCCCTTCTTGCTCCCACCCTTCCTCTCCACTCTGAGCACCAAGCAGCTCAGGCCATGCCCTCAGGAGCACCCAGGGTGGTTTGGCTCATTCCTACCCCCACCACACTCCCTGTCTGTTTTGTAGGTGCTGAGGATTTATTGCCACTCTGTTAGGCCTTTAGGGCTTTGTCGTGCATCAGGATGGCTTTGCTATAGGACCCCAGGCTTAGCCAGGGCTTGCCATAAAAGACACCCAGGTCAGGCCCCAGTGGCTCTACCCAAACGGGTAAATTCAAGGATGCCCAGCCAGCACTTTAGATGCAATTGCCCTGGTTTACAGGGTAAGAGGGTTAGTCAGCGTAAAATCATCCATTTCTTGCCCATTGGTCTTGGGAGCAGGAACTGGCAATGTTTAATAGAGCAATAGAGAAACAGAGCAGCTTTAGAGGCTGCCAGCCTCATACCAGGTCTCCTTGCCACCCCTGTTCACAAGGAAAATGGAGTCAGATGGCAGCCAAGGGGCATTACAAGGCAACGCTCTTTCAAGCCTCTATCTTCACTGGGTTTTGGCTGTTTCAGTGCTTGGTTTCACCTCCTGTCACATGTGAGAAAGCAGAACCCTCTTGGATGGGACGTGAACCACACAGCATGGTGTGTCTGTGTCTTGGGTGAAAATCTAGAGCTTCTAGCCAGCTGTCCTAGCCCCACTCTCTCCTGGGCCCTCTGTTCCCTTCTCAAGGGAGCCAGTGAGTTGCTTCCCACCCCAAGTGGCTGCAGAGCTATGCTGCTGCACTGGTAAAGAGCTGATGAATGAAGTGTGCAGTACTATTAATAATGAATAAGCTTGTCTGTTGGTTTAGAGGGTTTTGTTCTGCTGCAGGGCTCATCAAGGCATCCGTTGGGACCTGTTGCATTCAAAGGCAGCATCACGTCCCTAAACCGTTAAGCCATCAACATAGCAGTGTACGATACATTCATTTGCTTTGGATGTTGTGGGCTACTACAGCCCCTGAACCCCAGCTCTCAGCATCATGGGATGCAGGAAGGCAGCATGAGCTCTGGCACAACTCAGTAGCAGCATAGCTCTCACAGCGTTTCCCCTCATTTCACCAAATTTGGGTTTGCAAGGTAAAAGGTTGATAGCTCAGTATGGTTCTGTTCAGCTCAGCAATTCAGTTGTGTTCAGAGAAGTGCACCCTGGGGAAGGTGAGATGCGTTATTCCCATACCCTGGCGCACGTCCCAGGCGGTGTAGGGATGAAGTCAGCGGGCTGCCAGGGGCAGATGAGTGTGCTGAGAGCTGTAGGCAGCCAGCATGAGCTGGAGTGTGGATGAACCAGAACCAAGAGGCAGTAAGTCACCAGGAGTCAGGAAGGGCACAGTGGGAAGCTGGGATTGCATGATGCAGCCCCAGTCATTTCAGGGTTTGCAACTGACTGTGCAACTCACTTCCCTGATTTTATGGAAGGCCTTGGGTATGTCTCAGGCTACCCCATCAGAAAACCATTTCACCAGTGCTCCTGAGTCACTGGGTCTATGACTGTATTAGAAATCAGGCAGTGGCAATGAATGTGCTTAGGACCTGGAATACAATTGCCATTAAATTATCAGTGCCATCCCTGGGCACCTGTGGACCAGCCCAGTTAGCTGCCTCCCAAATGATTCACAAAGACAGTTCTGCATTCATGGTGGGTCAAGAGGCCATTCCCAATAGTCATAGAATTATAGAACCATTTAGGTTGGAAAAGACCATTAAGATCCAACCATTAACCCAGCACTGCCAAGTCCATCACTAAACCATGTCCCTAAGCGCCACATCTTCACATCCTTTAGATACCTCCAGGGATGGTGACTCAATCACTTCCCTGGGCAGCCTCTTCCAATGCCTGACAACCTTTGGGGGAATAAATTTTTCCTCATATTCGATCTAAACCTCCCCCAGTGCAACCTGAGGCTGTTTCCTCTCGTTCTATCAATTGTTACTTGGGAGAAGAGACTGACCTCACCTCACTACAACCTCCTTTCAGGTAGTTGTAGAGAGTGAGAAGGTCTCCCCTCAGCCTCCTTTTCTGCAGGCTGAACAACCCCAACTCCCTCAGCTGCCTCTCTTAAGGGTTGTTCTCTAGACCCTTCACCAGCTTCGTTGCCTGTCTCTGGACAGGCACCTCAATGTCTTTCTTGTAGTGAGAGGCCCAAAACTGAACACAATATTCAAGGTACAGCCTCACCAGTGCCGAGTACAGGGGGACAACCACTGCCCTGGTCCTGCTGGCCACACGATTTCTGACACAAGCCAGGATGCTGTTGGCCTTCTTGGCCACATGGGCATTCTGCTTTAGGAGGACCCAAAGGATCCCAGGCAAGGAGCTGTCCCTGGAAGATGAGAGAGGTCAAGCTGCAATTCAAGCTGTGCAGAAGCCTTTCTGGGCATCTCCAGCTGTAGCTATTCTTCTCTATAAACATCTAATGCTTGGGAAGCATTGCATGTTGCTGCAGAAGAAAAAGACCAATGGTCATTTCCCAGTGACAAATACCATGGAATCATGTCTTCCTAAACTGAAAAACAAGATTTCCAAGCAAAGTCAAGAGGAAATCAAGAAAAACCCTTCTGACTGCTGAGAAGATGCCCTTCCTCCTTCCCATGTTTTGAGCAGCCAAGTAGAGAGAGTCATCGTTTTCCTAGTTGCCATCATCCTCTTCTTGGCAGAGGGAAGGTGCAGGGAAGAGATCAGGTCAGTGCTGTCTCTGTTGGAAGAGAGTCCTACACTGGAGTCATGACAGCTTGCTTTGTGGGGCTGGAGGGACCCCAGGAGCTGTGGAGGGAATGAGGAAGCGGAGCTGATGGAAGATGGACTGACTTGAGAGCTGGGGGACAGGTCTCATTGTGGGTCACAACGAATCACCAGTGCAGGGCCAAGTAGATGAAAGCATAAAAGCTCTTGTTATACCAGCAGAGGAAAATCCCCTGTCTGCATCCCACATGCCCAGCTGAGATCCTCGCAGCATGTCTAGGAAATAGCCAAATTCCCTTGGATCCTGCCTCTTTCTCTGGCTTTCTGGCCAGAGGCATGGGGCATCTTAAGTGCAGTCAATTAGAGCCACAGATCAATTAAGCATTAACAAGGAGGAAGATAAATTACTTAAATAGGCAATCCCAGGGTCCAGAAGGGAAAACTTCCTGGTGTTGGATTCATGTGAATTCTCTTTTTCAGGCCTGACCAGATGCTGCTTTGGCTCTCAGCATGAGGCCTCGCACAGGTACGAGGTGCCATGCAGTCTGCAGCAAGGCTGGTTTTCCTTTTAGATGTTTCACTCAGATTGCACGGGGAGACACATTCACGTAGTGCTGGATACCTTCTCTCCCTTCCTCTGCCTCATCCTCCTCAACAAATTCCCAGCAGCTTTTTGGCTTTGGAAAACCTTTGCAAAACTGATAAGAAGCTGAACTCATTCCTACTTTTTCTTTCCCAGAAAGCAGGGTTTTGAAGATGTGCATCCACGTGCATCATCTTGCCAATGAATGCCCAGATGAGGGAGTGTGTGTCTGTACTTGTGTGTATTTGCGTGTGGGTATTACCAGTCCTAAACTGGTTGGAGTGGGTCTGTTTGCACATTTGGATTTGCCCTTCCATAGTACCTGGAAGATTGAGTGTGGAAGGTTTGGTGAAGGGTATAAAGGAAAAGAAATCTCCCTTGGGGACTCCACTCATGGGACAAATCTCTGTTGTTAGTTGCCTTTTCCACTATCATGGTTCCTGGACCATCCCTTTTTATACAGTTGTAGGGCACTCGGTCACTCCTCCATGACTTTGCAGACACAGAGCCCTAAAGTCAGGGCAGGATGGGAACATCATCTCCTGAAGCCTTGGGGTATAAATTTTATAGCTTTTATAACCCCATAATTAAGCTGTATCACTTTCAACAAGTCCTTCTCAGGGACCCTTTTGGGTGTCTGGTATCACCCACTCCTGAGTTGGAAGTTTTAGATCATGTTTTTCTATGGAAGGTCCAAATCCAGCCCCAGATTTATTCCCAAGATACAGACAATGTAAAAGGTCCCCAATGTTTAATATTTTGTGATTTTATTTATTGCATTTGGCTCCACATCTCCTTTTTTGGGGGATGACTGGACACTGCCAATTTGCAGCCTGGGTAGGCAAGCCAAGACAATGCAATGAAAGGAAAATCCTGCCTTTTTCATGGCAGCTCCTGTGTCTATGCTTGCTTCATCCTTGCTTTTCCATTTCCTTAAACCTCCACAAGCCATGCTTATACCAGCCACGCACATACAGAAACTCTTCCTTCCCCTCCACACTCCTCCTCCTCTCTCATCTCCTCCGGCTGCTTGAGAAATTCAAACCTTCTTATTATTAGGAAGAAAAAAGGGTGTGCTATCAGGTTGAAAGGGAAAGCAGAGGAATGGGTTAAAGGGGTTTAAATTGGAGTTTTATGGATATTTCTCTCTCTCCTTTGTGAGAACATTAAACTTTTCTTTCGTTAAAAACCAAGAGGACAGGAATGGGAAAGGAGAGGAGAGAAGGGAAAGAGAAGGTGGGGGAAAAAAAGCCCTCAGATATTCATGTGTGACACAGCTCAGGGAGGTGAGGCGTACGGCTGATTTGCTTAATGCTGACAGGTCTTTCTTC
This sequence comes from Falco naumanni, assembly GCF_017639655.2. NCBI lineage: Eukaryota > Metazoa > Chordata > Aves > Falconiformes > Falconidae > Falco > Falco naumanni. The sequence goes on along the minus strand of NC_054056.1, from coordinate 109,336,851 downwards.
TTATTGGAAAGAAAACACAGCGGGGAACCTAAAATGTGCCATGTAAAGGTCCATGGCAGGAGCATTTCCAATCTTCCGTGGTGACGCTGTGGGCCAGGTATTCACACAGGCACATCAGGGGAAAATAACACAAAAAGTTCTTCAGTAGACTCCCATTAACCCGCTGCCTATGGTAATGTCGAGCCCAAAGCTGCTCCCCAGCGCCAGGTGCTCCTGTACTAAGCGGCACGGGGATGTGTGTGTGTCGGTGTGCGTGCAGCGGTGTGCAAGCCACCCTGCCCAAGTGGGGCAGGTAAAGGGGGAGAAGGGGAGAAAAAAGGGAGAAAGAGGAGTGCTAAAGCAAGGGGAGGAGGGGGGAGGATGGAGAGAAAGCAAAGGCAAAGAGAGCGGGAGGGGATCTGAAAAAGAGGAGGCAAAATAAGGTGAGAGTTAGGATGGAGGAGGCTTCCCATGAGGTCCTGCTCACCACTGGGCTTCTCTATGGGGCTCCTGTAGGGTCAGCCAAGGAGGTATCTCCCAGAAGGGGGTAGGGGCACCTGAGCATCTGGGAGGTAGGATTCTTTGTGGGAGCCACGAGCCCATCTCTTACAAGTGCCGTGGGTTTCTGTGACTCCCTCCCAGGGAGAAGCACCCTCTGGCCAGCCTGACTGTGCTGCCTGTCTCCTCCAATGAGTGGATGGCTTGTCCTGGGGGATTGCACATTCGCCTTTCTTCACATCAGTTCAGTGGACAGCGGGACGTGTTGTGGCAACATCGTGCACAACACACAAGCTGACACAGCTGATGGCCCCTAATGCTGGCATGGCTGAGATGCTCTACAGATAGAGCAAGACTCAAGGGCAGCCTCCCAGCTTCAAATGAGGCCATGATGATGACTGGTATGTCACCTATCCAAAGGGAACATCCTCCTCACTATTCTCTCCATACCTGTTGGCACTATGTCTCACCTACAACAAAAGTTGGAGCAGATCTTTATGGAAAGTCATGAGAACAAATGCATGCATGGCTGCAACAGCAAAGCCACAAGCAGAGGCTGGTGAGACAGCGTAATGGAGAAACAGAAGAGGAGATTCAGAAGCAGGAATGATACCTATAAGGAATAAGAGTCAGGGGGCTCAAGGATTAAGCCAAAGCTGGAAAGATGATGGGATTTGGAGCTGGGAGCTATACACTAGAGACCACAAGATAATGGCATGGTGCAAGCTGGATGTTTTTCTGAATGTCTGGGCATCCCAGCAGAAATGATAATAATGTAGAGGGAACAGTTTCTAGATCCCACTTGTAAGGTCAGCACCTGTATCATGTTTCAGCTGTTTAGTCTCTCTGCTCTGAGTGACAAGAAAGGAGTACGTAATAGGTCAGATGACAGAGTGTTGCAAAAGCAGCACCTGAGGACACTTTAGGGCAGAGAGCATGTCCTTTCTGGAGTTGCGAAAGAAACAGAAGCATCAAAGTTTCTTCATGGGATTCATCTCACACCTACCATGTGAGTGTTGCTTCTGTAGCATCTTCATCTGAGCCAGGTATCTTGGGGTCCCTTTTTGCCTCATAAATAGCCCAAAAAGTGAAGTTTGGGGTATAGTTCATCTCGTCCTAAAGTGGACCTTGTTCAGACAAATCTTCCCTACCTGTCATGGACTGTCCCACCTCTTGTGCAGCCATAAGCACAAAGCGAAGGAGCTGTTTCAGTCCTACTCCCCAGCAGCTCCTGCATACAGGGTCCAGGACATGCAGGCCTTTGGGCAGGTTGTGTGCAGACGCCACAAGCAAAGGATCCATGAAGGACCCAAGGAGCAGGTGCGTGGCATGGCCTTGAATTAGTAACTGGGTATCTTTTGGGAGGGTTTGTACAGACCAGAACAAGCAAGAGGGTGCCATGTTCCAAATGGAAGGTGTACCAGCAAAGGAGTGCTGTGGTAGATTCCATATTTGAACCCACATTATCTCATACATTGAGAAGACAAGGCAGATGGAGCAGAAAGGTCAAGAATATTCCTTCTTACTTTAAGAGACCACCTTGGACAGTCCTCTTTCTGGATGTCACTGTGCAGTTACAATGACTTGCAAAGCCCCTGATGTTACAAACACTCTCAATCCCCAACACATCTTGCCCTCAGGGTTGCAACAGATCTGCCTAGGGACCACACAGCTGCAATTAGCAATTGTAACCAGCCACTACCAGACACGGATGGATGTGGTGGTCCTCCCCCTGGTCCACTGTGATGAGACAGCAGTTTTTCCAGCAGAACCGAATGGGGAATCTCATGGGCCACAGGCCAGTTATTATTTCTTTCAGCTGCAATCTGCGAGCAGGGGAAAAATTGACTTGGGACAGAGGAAAGGGGAGGGGGCAGAATTGTGCTCATTCCTTCTTACTTTCTTGATGCTCTGATAAGCCCTAGGGGAGCCAAGGGAGAGGAGATGGACATCATTCCATCATATCCACAGGTCTGGCTATCTCAGCATCCCATGTGACTAAGGCAGAGCATGCAGGCAGTGATGCCAGGAGGGTATGGCATATCTAACTAACATGCTGGTGTCCATCTGAGACCTGGACATGTGGTCAGGGGAAACCTGAGCACTTTTTCTCACATTCTTAAAGTGTATGCCACAGAGAAATCAGGACATAAACCACACTGACCACCCTGGTTTTATTCCCACTGACCACAGAGGGGTGGTGGGCACACAGCTCACCTGCAGGTCCCAGAAGGTAAGTGAGGAATATCCCACCCTGGTTTCTTTTTCTGCCAGTGACTCATTTCTCTGTGCTTTAGTTTCCTATACCTCTAAAATGGGGGTTATGATGTTGACCTCCTTCATCCAGTGCTTGGAGATCAATTGATGAGAAGAGTTGATGGTAGTTCCTGCTTGATGGCTATGCAGAAGGATAGCCAGTGAGACTTCAGCATTCAGATACATGGCCATGTGGCCCTTTCCAGCTAATTGGTTAATACTTCTCACTTTGTTGGTGTCAGTCATTTAATCCTTCAAAACCCAGGCACTGGGCCAAACGGCAGAGTCGTGCCTTTCTTAGTCCTTTGAGAAGCATCAGAAGCCCATGTCTACCATCCACTCTGCTCCACAGTGGCCACAGTGCTCATCATTGTCAGCTTCTCTGGCTTCTGCACATGGAAATGTCCTAAAATAGCAGTTCTGATCAGCTGATGTTCTTTGTACTGCTCACAGAAATGTTCCCCATCTCAACATCCCCATCCCAGCCTGCCTTAGGACCACTGTGTAAAGCAACCCCATCCCAGAAAACAAACTGTTCCTCTCCAAGACGTGCAGGTCACCTCCCAAGAACTTTAGGGCTTCACTACCCTAAACTCCATCTTGGAAATACCTCTTTGTAGTCATCCAATAGCTGGCATGGGGGCTGGAAATCAGGAAAGGCACATTGCCATCACTTGACTACCATGATGTAGTGCTGCATGATGGGGAGATGGTCACTGTAGTGACTCTGCTTTCAGGACTGGGCCACAATGGAGGTGACAGGGAAACAATGTGTCCAGCATGGCTAGGACTGGAGCACAAGACATAAGATGAGGGGTCAAGAGCTAGGTTTGGTCACCAGGAGAAGAGCAGGCAAAAAGGAGATCATAGTGCCATCTTCATCTTCTTAATGGGAGAGTGGAGGAAGGACAGAGGCAGACTCATCTCAGAGGTGCACAGTAGAAGGATAAGAGACAAAAGGGACAAGCTGGAACACAGGAAAGCCTAACCGATAAGAATTTTTTTCCCCGTGAGGGTGCTTAAATCATGAAGCAGGGTGCCAAAGAGGCTGGGGGGGTCTCTTCTCTTTGGAGACAGTCTGAACTCAACTAGTCAAGGTTATGACCCGTTTTGGCCCTGTTTGGGGTGAGCAGTTGGACTGGGTGACCTGCAGAGGTGCCCTCTGACCCAAGTCATTCTGTGACTGTATGACACTGCAGACAGTCAAGGCATGAAACAAAACACATATGAGGGTCACTCATAGACCTCCACTTTGTGCCCATCAGCAGAAAATAATGCTGACCCTCTCCTGGATCTCATACCTCTGTGCCTTCTCACACCTCTGTACCTTTCCTTCTTATTTGGACCACTGCTGGTTTCTGCAGCCCATGACCTTCACTTCACACTTGCCAGCATCCCACACACAATAGCGTATTTCTACAATTGATCCTGTAATCCTTCCTTCATCTTGACCAGATCTAGAGGGGTGGGGGGTGGAGTGTCCCCTCACTACGCATCTCGGTTCATGTCCTTGTCTGCATGGGAAAGATGGCTCCAGAGAGACCTCATTGTCTCCAGACAGACCACCTTCTGTCATTCTCTGGCTAAATTAAGTGTTTGGAAAATGGGTCCTTGTCCTTCCCAGGATTTTTTTGCCAAGCTGTGAGTCTCTCCTGTTTCCTTTGGGAAAGCTAAAATTTTTCTTACATGTGGGACATTCAAGAGCTTCCAAAACTTTTTTTCCCCTGGCATCCTCGCAGACTGCAGCTTCTTAATCCCAGTTTGGCCATTGGTCTTCCTAATTATTCCCCCTACCAGCTCCAACAGACATCAGTTCTCACCCTTGAACACAGATGAGGTTAAGGAATAAATACTCAGGAAAAAACTTTCCCAAAATGTTCTTTTGTATTGACATATATTAGATCCACTTAGCCCCTGGGGTTAGTCCCAGCTTAGTCTCTTAGATTTCTGGGGTGAATCTCACCAGGCAGACATACAGGCAAGGTGAAGGAAGGAACAGGGGGTTTCTCCACAGGATAATTAAATCCTGGAGCCACCTTAGAAGTGTGATTCACCCTGGGCTACCCATACCTCATGTTTCCAAAGGGCTTGGACAGAGAGGACACAGCCCATCAGTCCTTATTGGCACTTTCCCAGTCCCCCCAGTTTCATGACAAGAGGACTGGAAAGGAGCAGGTGACTTAGCCAAGTGTCCCGGCACTCATGTCCCCCAGGGAATCCCATCAAACATAGAAGTCCAGCCTCCCTTCCCTCACCCATCAGTACCAACAGGCTCAGAACTGGCTCAGGAGAAGGACTTGGTCCCTCTGCTCTGCTCTCCTGCCTTCACCTGCCACCATTCCTGCTCCTACCCCACTGCAGAGGAATCAGGGAAACTCCCCATCACCACTGACTCAGCTCTCTGGCTGCATCCTGCCTTGGTGCCCCCCTGCTAGTCTGTTACCCCCTCTTGTGTTACCGTGCTGGCAGTGAGTGGGTGCTGCTGAGCATCCTGCACCAAGGGGAAGGTAATGTCCCTCTTGCCTTGCTCCTTCCTCCTCCTCCCAGGTAAACCAGAGTCCCATGCAGAAATGAGCTCTGCTCCTCTCTCCTTTCTTCCCCTTTTCTCTCCTCCCCTCTCTATCACACCAGTTGTTTCATCCTTTGAGAACTCTCTGCTTCTCCCTATGGGACCCACTTTAAAAAACAAGGAGGAGGGAGAGGGGGGGGGGGGGAGAAGGAAAGAAAACTCCATTGTCTTGTCAAAGGGAATAAGTGAAAAGTTGCAAGTGTCGCTCTGCAGGTTTTGGCTCCTGTGTGTTCTCCTTTCAAACCCTGCCAGCCTCAGGGGCTGTCATTTTGCCTTCATCTCAACGGATCGACCCGTGGTTTCCCACCGCTTCCCCTCCCCAGCATCACTAAGCGTGGAGCTGCCAGGCTTTTCATGGCCACCGCCAGCTTGATCCTATTGACAGGTCTCTTCTCTTTGCTTCCCTTTCAAAGGGGGGCTCAGAGTCCCTTCCTTCCTCCCTTTTCCCTTCCTCCCCTCCCTCCCTTTCTTTTCTCTATTTTTCTTCTTCTCAGAGGTGCACTGCCGAGGTGCTGCTGTGCAATGACTTGACAAGGCCACACGCAGCGGAGCTGGGGCCCAATTATAAACCCCTCTTTAAGAGCGGCCTTCATTTAGAGAGCAAGATAGGAGCTGTCGGAATATTAACGAGCTCTTTGCCGGTGGCGCGGCATCCAGCAGCGGCACGGCATCCAGCAGCAGCACAGAGGGGCTGCGCAGTGGCGTCAGGGAGGTGTGCGGAGTGGAGGGGTGCATGCATCAGACCAGGTTGATGCCCTGGGTAAAAGTTTCCAGGGTCTGAGATGGTGGTGTGCAACTGGTGTGCCAGGCATGGCATTGGCTAAACCAGCTTAACCCAGCCAGGCTGGATGGATTTGTCTATGGGGCCACCGTGGAGGTGTCACCCTCCTTCCACCAGGCATCACCCACCCGTGGGGAAGTCTTATGGTCAGAGGAGGCAAGAGCAGTTCTATTACCAGCTCTGAAGTTGGCCTTGGGGCCTGTCCCCTCAGTGGCACAGGGCTTCACAGAGTGCCTCCCACCACCTTTCCTCATCCCTGCAGCAGGGAGGGGATTTTTTGGACAATCAGCAGCAAAGTGGTTGTGTGGTCTTCCATGACTGGCGTTCATCCAGCATTGTTGTGGGTGATTGCAAGGATTGGTCCCAAAGCCAATTTAAGCCTCAAAGGTGAATGAGACAGTAGATGAGTCTGGAAAGATCTCTTCTGTCCCCTGGAGGGACTTATGGGTGCCCAACCACAGCACAACCATGCTGGCAAACGTGTGGCCAAAGGAGAGCACATACAGGCAACTGTCTGTCAACATACACAGATACATTCAAATGCATTCAAATGGCAGGCATGTTCACAAGCACACTCAAGCCTGCACATGCCTGAGTCCATACTCATAGATCGCACACACAGCTACAGCCCTGACGAGCACATGCACACAAGTGTGTCTATGCATCTACACAGACATAGAAATCCAGACAAGTGAGCACTCACGTAGCTCCTCCCCAGCTTGAGCAAACAGGCTCACACATACACATGCGGAGCACGGCACATATGCTCATTCACAGGTATGCACTAAGCCCTACAAAAGGTCCCAAGTCACATCCATGACCCACTGTCCGTCTAAAAAGTCCCTTTTGTCCTTCCCACAATGCTAAGACACCTGTGGGTTACAAGGATTGTGGGGATGCAGGGGACTGTCTACTGGGATCCACCCAAGTCATTTTACTCAAACCTTTACCTGGAGGCCTCCACCCAAAGATTAATCTGATCCCCTGGGACAAGGAGGTGACTGTGGAGAAGAGGTCATGTGGGGAGAAGGTGCAGAAACCCACCACTGAATGAAGGTACCTAGAAGGCAGGCAGGAGGATGGTGTGTAGGCAAACTGGCCCACGGGGACAGGGGGAGAAGTTGTATGTGTATGTGTCTGAGTTTGTGCATGTGCTGGCTGGACTCCAAACTGCCCCGTTGGTGGTCACAGGCCTCAGGTCACAGGGGCTAGGAGGCCCTGTAGTCTCCTTCCATACATAGCTCAAGACATCCTGCTTTACCAGATGTGAAGACACTGGATGTTGTCATACAGCCTAGTACACCTTCTCTGCAGCCAGAGTGCACTCATGGCTTGTGCTGAAGCCCCCTGTCCCCATGACCACTGGGACATCTCCCACTGCTCCCCAGCCATTCAATTTGGTCACATTTTGGCCCAGGAAGATTTTGTTTCAGGGATGTAGCATTTCCAGATGGTCCCCACTAGCTCTGTTCACCCATGTCCAGCTGTCAGCCGAGTCCTAGCCAAAGGCTGCGTTGCAGCCTGTCAAATAGCCTTGCACACTTCTGCTTACGCTGCTGTATTAGGCAGGGAATGGAGCCCTTGAAACTTCTGCAGTGTCTGTAGATGGGGGAAAAAAATGGCTTTATTTAAATCGGGCTTTCACAATAATCCTCAAGAGCCTTATGGGTGATGCCACAGAATCTGCTTTGAAGATTAGGCCCTGGTAGGGTCAAGGAGTGCCTAGCACATGAGCTGAGCACCTTCCTGGGGTCCGTGTAGCCAAGTCAGGCTGTATAAGACCTGGATCTTGCACACAGCTTCCAGTAAGCCCTCACAACTAGTGAGACCTTGCATTCATTGCTGCATGTCTGTTGGATCCAATGAGTCCTGCCAACAACGCATGCATAAGCTGTGTCACTGTGGCATCCCTCCTAGGGTATGTACCTATCAGGGTCTGGCTTAGGTTTAGGGGGGTACCAGGGGTTTTAGCCCTTTCTATTCCCACCACATATGACCCACTTTTGTCCAGTTAAATCCAGGAGGTGCCAGCCTATGTTTGTGATCTTGCACCCACGTCCATGGCTACATGTGGTGGTGCCATGTAAGCAGGGTCCTGTTCATATAACTACCTTCTTTTACCACACAGCATGTACACCAAGCCTGCCAAACCTCTCCCCATGGTGCAGCTCCTACACAAAGGCCCTCATGGGACCCAGCGTCCTGGGATCCACAGCTGCCTTGCAGTAGTGTCAAGGTAACTGGTCACTGGTGTGGCCCCTGTTGAACACCCTGACTAGGCAGAGACCCTTACTCCACCTCTTTGCATTGCAGCTTTCCCTCCTGCTACCTCTCAGCACACACAGGACCTCCTGAGGTCTCTTCCAACCTGAATTATCCCATGATCCACGTTTTCCTTCCTTGCCTTGGGACTACAAAAGCTCACAAAGCAGATGCTGAAAAAACCACACACAACCCCTTCCCAAGTCATTTAGGGCAGGAGATGAAGACAGAATGGGTAGAGAGAGACATAACACACAGGAGCTGGCCCATGTGTAACTGTGCTGGTGCAAAACCCTTGAAAGCAGAGACCTCTTGATTTGCTGTGTGAATCAGCTGCTAGGAGGGTAGAGGTACCCACCCCGGTGAGCTTTGGCTTGAGTCCTGGTTTGGGACCAGTTTCACAAGTGAAAGAATCCATCTCTGGGCATCATCTTGCCCCTGGGCACATCTGCAGCTGGCACCCCAGGCCAGGCAGTCTTTTTTTCCCTCTGTCAGTTTGATGCACTCCTGATCCCTTAATTTAGGACCTGGCAGAGTCCCTTAGACATCTCCTCAGCCTTGACCCTCCACAACTCCCTTTCCAGCCACCCTCCCCCTCACCGCCCCCTCCCTCTGCAGGGTACCTCTGCAGAAAGAGAAAAGGATGAAAACCCATGCAAGATCCTTGCTAGCAATAGCCAGAGCTACAATCCACCATAGAGCCTCAGTAGCAACAGCCTCAGTGGAAAGAAACGCAATACCATCGCTAACAGCAAACATGCCTAAAATGAATGTGAAATTTTCTTCAGCAACAGGGAGAGCTAAAATCCAATGAGAAGAATCAAGAAAGTCTGCAGAGCACCAAGGCCCCAAGTACTGGAAGTTCATAAGACTAATGAGTACATCGCAGCAGAATTTAATAACCAGGTATATATGGAATGGCAGGGTATGGAGAGACAGAATGCTTTTATCAGACGTTTGGCAGGGAAAACAGGTGGTTTTTCAGAACATGAGTGCTTCCTCATATCTGCAGGAGAGGAAGAAATTGTCAGGCCGGCAAAAAATTGCATTGAGCACAGTGGGTTTATGTTGGTCAGCTGGACAGTCTGAGAGGAAAAGGCAGCTGTACATGCAGACCAGAGGGGCTATTAGTCCCTTGAGACAGAGGGAGGAAAGCAGTGCACATGGACCCCATGGATCACTACGGAGTTAGCACTCGAGGAGGTGTGGGAAAACTGTAGGGCAGCATTAAACCCGTGGTCACAAATCTGTAATACCTGGTACAGAGCAGCTCTGGATCCTGAATTTCTCTGTGATGAAAGTGTGTAACAGCTCTGCCTTGAGAATCAGGACCAAGAGATCAGAGGCTGCTGGGAAGTGTTTACCTGCTGGGAACTTACCAGGCACCATTGCTCCAGTCCACGGCAATCATCTGGTCTAACTGGATTTGTTTCCAAAAGGACAGCCAATGCATTATTTTGGGGACAGTGTGTTGCATCCTTGGACAGGCACAGCTTCTGAGTGGGAAGTTGAGCTGCTGGAGGCTGGAGGATTTAATACTTCTTACCTTTGCACAGGGTAGGGAAAATCATTCTGCAGCCTGGGGATAGGTGGCTTCCACAGGGACATGTGCTCCTACATGACCCCTTTACTCAGCCTGCAGCAGCCACTACAAGAGCAGCTGGGGACGCACATCATCCCTTGTAATGCAGTAGCTCTTATGGTAGACTAGACTAGACTAGGATGGAATAGACGAGACTAGAACAGAATAGAATAATATGGTCCCAAAAGCAAACAGGAAAGGTCTAAGAAGTTCAAAAAGTGAAACTTTTAATGTCTTTATTAATTCTCCTATTAATAGTAGATAATAGCTAATAATATTAACCAAAAAAAAAAGATAGAGAAGGGATGGTGCCTCCTGCACTGTAAACATGTATGAGCAGCCTCTCCAGAAGCTATTTCTTCTACCCCACCACTTCATCCCTGTTAAATTCAGCCAGGCTTTTCCACAAGCACATCTGAATTCTCCACTGGGAGTGCTTAGATTCTCTGCCTGACTTGAAGGATCCACTTCACCTCATCCAATGGATTTCAAGAGCAAAAATCATGGATGAGTGCCTACTGCACAGCTATGTTTCCCACCCCAAAAGCCCCCCTGAACTTCTCAGGAGCCTGCAGCACCCTCTGTTACTGCAACAGTGTGATGTGTGGCTCCAGGTCACGAACACCCCCAAGGATGCTCTGTGCTGGGCACAGCCACCCAGCCAGCCCCAAAATCCATGAGGCACCCCTCTGCCCATGCTGCCAGCACATTTAGAGCTCTGCACAGAGGCTGAAAGCCAGCCTCCAGCTGGGCTAATGGCATTCAGCAATTGCCTGCCAACAGGAGAGACTGCAAGGAAGCAGGAAAAGGCACTTATCTACATGTCAGAGATGGATTCACCCCACCAGTTCCTGCAGGAGTACCAGTCCTCTCCATGCATGCTGGGAAACAGGCTTTCTCCCTAAAGTATTGCAAACTCCTTGGTGCATGCAGGTGTTACATGAGTCACTTCTGTGGGAAACAGAGCTGGCGTGTATCTACTGCCCAAGGCTGGTCTCAGGGCAGGGAAGGAGGTTGTAAACCGACAGGTGATTCAAGGTCTTGCTGTGCGTTAGTTGTGCAAAAGTCTCCATCAGGGACCCCTGGGTAGGTGTTCCTCTGGATATCTCAGGGTGACAGTGTCTGGCCCCAAATTACAATTACACAGCAAATGCACACTCAGGGACTCATCCTTGGCAGCAGAGAACCAGAAAGGTTTGACACCCAGAAAGGCTGGAGAGGAAAGAGGAGATAGGATCCAAGCAAAGGTAATCACAATATCCACAGGGAGCATAGAGTAGGAACCAGGTGATGGTGCAAGGTGGAGCAGGATTTCCAAAATACCCACACGGAGGGTTGTGCTTAACTCACAGGGCCAGACAGTCCTGTGCAGGCTTTTTAATCCAATTCGGACTATGGTGCTGTTGTCACCAGTTCCCACCCAGCGAAGCTACCAGATAGCCCAGTGAAGGTAGCTAGCTGGTGGATGGGGCAGGCACAGCGCTTGCCGGACCTTCTTAGTGCTGCTCAGGGCCATGGGCCATTGAAATATTAAGGGAGCAAGGTATGATGCCGTGGCGTGTTACACTCTTGGCATTGCTGCCTGGGACTGCTGACGCAGCATGATGACAGATCTCACCCACTGCTAACCGAGTTCAGCAGCTTTGGGTCAGTAAAGCTCCCCCTTCAGAAAAGGACCGAGTCAGGAGACCAGAGTCCAGCCCTTCTCACCTCCTTTTCTGGAGGTACATCACCAGGGCTGTTAAATCCAAGTGCCTTAATACCTTCATTTGCTAACTAGTCAGAGAGACATTTGCAATGAGCCAAAGCTTCTGTCAGCATGTTTTGGAAACCGGTGGCCATTGATGGTGGGATTGCCTGGGATCGCCTGGGATGGGGCACACAGAGGGGATGCACCACTCAAAGCTTCAAGGCAGCATCTCTCCTCTGCCCATCCACACACTCCAGAGAAGCAGGGAGGGGGAGAGAGACCAGCAGCCCCAGCCCCGCCAGCTCAGCACTTTTGTGCTTTTCTTGTCAGGGGGAAAAAAAAAAAAAAGAAAAAAGCTCCCCTTTTTGTTTTGTTTCCTTTTTTGTTTGCTAATTTATTGTTTTGTCCTGAGCTCATGCTTCTTGAAATCCCTTGTTCTTGATGCTCATTAAAATATTTTCGGCATGCGCGGGCTCAGTTAGTTGCTGCTATGCTTTTTTTGTATTTATTTTTCTTTCCTCCCCAACCCCCCCCCCCCAACCCCGCGGTCAAAACGTCCCTGTGTTTTCCATGCGCTTATTACCCAGAGAATCAAGGCTCCTTAGCAATTTGCGAGTCACTCCAAAGCAATCAATTATGCATCAAATGACTTTTTGATTCTTTACCTTGTGAGAGGAGAGATGGAAGAAGAGGCTGTCTTTTTATTCTTTTCCCCTCCTCTATATTATTATTTTTATTATTATTCCCCCCTCTCTCTTCTTGTCTCTCTCTCCCTTTCTGTGCTTGAACAGGTCTGCCTGCTGGCATTGGTATTATGACATGATCAAATGGCTTGCTCTTAATTGGCAACAGCTCCAAGATGGAAAGAAGACAGAAAGATTAAAAAGAAAAGACCACAGGAATTTGAGCCCTTGTGTATGGCTCTAGCAGCCTGTTGTGGTGTCAGGTGAGATGGGAGGACAGAGCTGAGCCTAAGAGGACTTAGGCACTTTGGTGTAAGGATGAGTAGGCAGCTGGATGGGGACAAGAAGATGAGGAGAGCCACAAGCATGATAGAAAAAGGAGAGGGGTCACTCATGATGCTGCAGAAAGAAGGGTCTATGTGCAGAGCACTCTTTTCCCCATCCTGAGCTGGGCCAGCTTCACCTGCACCCATGAGTTAAGAGAGGCCAAGTGACCTAGGGACAACACACCTACAGCAGCAATGTCAGGATATGTTCTCCAAAGTCAGCTGTGAGAAGCTTAGACATGGGACCAAATCGCCTGAAGAGGTTGTGGAGTCTCCATCCTCAGAGATATGCAGTCCCCATCGTTTACCTCCCCCAAGACTCAATCCCTGAGTTTAGCATGTTCTCCAATCAGCATCCCCCCAAAACATCAACCTTTGGGTGTCAGCAAAGGCTTCTTATTTAACTCTCAAATCTGACTCCCTGTTGCCACCAAGCAGACATCTACCACGGAAACGTCTTCTGTGTCCAGGAGACAGGGCATGCCCTGGAAGGTGCAGAGGTCAAAGCCAGTGGGGTTTTCCAGTGTGTAAACTCTTGTGTCCCTCCTTCAGTTTAAAAGCTGCTATGCCTCAGTGACAAAGACATCCAAGGACTCATCTTCAGGCAGGGCTGCAGTACAAGAGTCGCAGGAGGGAAGAGGCAGAAATGGTATCTAACACATCTCAAAGAGTTTATCCAGCAAGGTGCACAGTCCTGGACTACCCAAGGTCCCAGGCAAGATTTATCTGTGTCCTGCTCTAAAGCCATGGAGGGAAAGCTGCCCATGTCACAGCCACCAGCCCTGCTCTGTGCCAGCACCATCAGCAGGTGACAGTATTTTACCTGCAGACCCTGAGATTGCTGATGACCCTGTGCCTGTCCCTCCCTAGCAGACAGCAGGAGCCACATCCTTGACCCTTTTTCCTTTGCGGTCGTATCCCTGGATCTGTTTGTCCTAATTTGTGGCACTGGCCTGTGCCACGCTGAGTGCAAGTGTCTCCCCTCTGAGTGGGAGGCTTCTACACATGGGTTAAAACAGACACATAGGAAAATATATGGTTTAGAGTGGCTGAAATAACTGTCCATCTTCTCTCTATCCTTCCAGATCCAGCCTTATGCCTTTTGTATGATAGAGGTGATCATACTGGAATTATGTATTTGCCAGGACATAAGAGCTGCTTATACGCCTAATAAAAAATAAATTAAATTAAATTAAAATTTAAAAAAAAATGAAAGAAAGCCAACAAAAGAAAACAAACTAAAAAAAAATCCCAACAAAACAAAGAAATGAAACAAACCCCCCTAAAATGCAAACAGAAAAGCAGGTTGTGTTAGCTCGTGTTTTACCTCTAGGCTTTCCCATCACAACCCAAAATGTATTGAAATGTGGTGTGCGCTGAACTTAGGGTTTTCCTCAAGTTAGTAAATGTGATTTAAAAATACCCTCCTCCTCTCCTTTTGAAGATGAGGCTTACAGAAGAGACAAGCATCACCTAGCTCTCTGCTCTTTACAAGTGCTAGCTGTACAGCTTCTTACCACCCCTTAAACGACCTGATGGGTACGACAAATACTGTCCCCTCCCCCATGGCCCCAAACATCCCTGAGGGTGTGCCCCACAGCAAAAGCCTCCATTGCCCATCTATTTCTCTGGCTTCCCAATCAAGACAGTAACAAGCCCCTCCCCCCCCATCACACCCCCAACACACCTCCCACCCCCCCCACACACTCCCCCACACCCCTCCCCCGCAGAGGTGGTGCCTCAGGCTATGGATGTCCTTTGTAGTACACAATAAGGATCTGACTTGGATATGCTGCCTCCATCAGCATCCCTTTCAGCAATGACAGCCAGCTGCACCCTGGGTTACGTTTGCAAGAGCTCAGCCAGCAAGAGAAGTCATTAGTCCCCTCAGTGTGGCCTTTAGGGGGACACATCTGAAGTACTGTGTTCAACTTCAGGGCCCTGGTACAAGAGACACGCTGACAAACTAGAGCAAGTCCAGTGAGGGACACCTAGATGGGCTGGGGAGCGGAGCACATGGAGTACAGGCAGTGGCTTACTGGGCTGGAAAGAGGAAGGTGAAAGGAGGACCTAGGTGCAGCCTTCACTACACAAGAGATGTTCATAAAGAAGATGAAGTCAGACTCTTCTCAGAGGTACACAGCAAAAGGACAAGTGGTGCCAATCACAAGCTGCAGAAAGGGAAAATTTTCAACCTGAAGGTGGTCAGACCCTGGAGGAGGGACCCTGAGGCTGTAAAATCTCCATCCTCCACTAGACAAGATCCTGAGTAACCTGATCTAACTTTTCAGTTGGCCATTCTTTCAGCAAGGAGTGTTCAGCCTCTCCCCTAGCACTCTAACCTAAATTATTCTGTGGCTCTCTGATGTGCCACCAGCTGGGCAGATCCCACTCAGGCTACAGTCAGGCTCTATCCTGCTGTCCCACAGAAAGGCGCTACGCAGCGTTCTATTCCTCCCATCCCTCCCACTTCATTTGGAGGAAAGGGGATTTTACGTACTGCGAGAGAGCTGGGAAGAAGCCTCCTTAGGAAATCAGAGGAATAAGAGTAGAAGAGCCAGATGTACGGAAACTTTCAGCTTATAGCAAAAGGTCTTTGTTGGGAAGTAAACGGGGAGAAAACACTCGTGCTGCACCACGTTCAGAGGTAGTTCTGAGTGTTGGAAGACTGGGGGCACCATCGGGCTGGGCTGTCCCTGGTCCTCAGCCATTTTGGCAAAGCACAGGGTTCACAGCAGCCAACCTGCATCCCCTGCACCGCATCAGTAACTCCGGGATGACGCAGGGCTCAGGACAGAGCCAGCAGAGCGTCCCTTGGCAGGCATAAATAGAAAGGAAGCAGCAGAGGGAAGGGATCGCAAGCCACAGCTACTATAAGCATAATGTGTGCAACACCCAGATGCTCTCTCTCGGGGACTACAGCATCCAAAGAGGCAGGCTGAAGGATTAGCTGGCTGGTGAAATCTGTGGGTGATCAGGATGGGGCTAGGTCAAGTGAAGAGAGCAATAGCAAAATCCAGCATGCAAGCCAGCAAGTTCTTTACAAGGGACTGTCCAGTCCAACACCAAGGGCCACACTGAGGAAACGTTAAGGAGAACATGTCCGTGGTTTTATGATGGCGTCATACAAGAGGATTTCAATATCCCATAAGATCTGCAGTAGTCTCTGGCTGAGTGAATGCTGGCCTAACATGTCGTACACTTGCCATTGCTTCCAAGGCGAAGATGCAATCAGGTCTTGGCTAAAATCAGGCAGCGCGGAAAAGATCTGAGCACAAATCCCTTGACTGCATGAATCTGGCTCGTCGGTGTAGTCAGTGAGAAATTAGACCCTTGGGAACAACCTGCTAAGTGGAGTGAGACAAAGAGGAAAACAATGAGTGTCAACAGAGGGGTCCGCATGCAGAGATGAATCCCCTAGCTGTAGATGTCTATGGTGCAGACACCTCAGTTCATACCCTCTGTATATACTCTCCATGCAGTCAATATGGAGATAGAAGCATTTTTAGGGAACGATTCATCCCATCCAAAGGATACATCTTAAATAGATTAAAAAAATGACTCCTGGCAGGATTTTTTTTCTCTCCAGTGACGATGAATTTCAGGTATCTAGCTCAGGTGGCAGTACCTACATGCTGAATGATGTGATGGGGTTCATCTTGTCTGCCTCTGACTGTCTATGATTTAGGGACTATACCTGAGCAAATCAACTTTAATTCTGTTTAATCAATGGAGAATTAGATAACACAGTCAATAGTCTGGCATACAACACTTGTAATCCTCAAATAGACACCTACCTTTGGTAAATGGACATGTACCCTAAACTCCACTCACTGCATTGATCAGCTCTCCACCAGCTATACAGGGACGTAGACCTCCTAGGTCATCTGTCCAGTAGAAACATAAAATAGAATGAATGCCACTCAAGGGACTGAGCCATCCCACCTGCCCAGCAACTGGACAAGCTTCACTCCTGCTCCCTAAGCAGGCAAGTCCCGAGATACACTGAATAGCTGACTGGCAGTGTGGGTCCACCAAGATACATGTAAGGGTGTCATCATACGCAGACAGCCAGATGTGTGCCTGAAATTTGGGGGTATATTAGAAGGGATCTGAATCCTATGGCCAGTAGCTGGCATCTGGGAAGGGACAGGCATTTCATTCCCTGGCAGTGAATGAGAATTCCTTGAAGAGAAGGTGGAGCTGAGTTATTCAGCAGGGTATCAGTGTCCCACCCAAGACATCTGGTGAAGCTGCAGTGCTGTCTCAACTAAAAAGCAGCCTTCAGAGAGGTCTTAGATTGTGTTTAAAGTGGTATAAGAGCCTTTTCATTCAAGAATGTGGAAGAGGCAGATTCTCATCCATCACTCTCCATGCACAGAACAGTCGTAAAGCATTGAACTTAGTGTCCAATCAGTTTAGCTCGTTAGAAAAGGGTGCACCAAACCCAGGGATGGTAAAAGTAACCATTCCCATGTACAGCAGGACCAAGGTGTATTTCAGGCTGTACAGATTTCTTCAGTGGGAATATCACATTGGAAACAAAAGTTACTTGAAACTGGTATTCAGGGGAAAAAAAAAAAAAAAAGAGGGGAAAAAAAAAAAAAAAAAAGGAATTAGTAATTCCTGCAATTTCCCAGGAATTCCTTGGGCTATTGGGGTGAGCGGCTGAGCCATGCAGAGAGCAGCTGTCCAAACACACATGGTGTGCAACTTTAACTAAGCATGAAGAAGAAACAAGGGCTATGGGGAGAAGTACAGAGAAAGCACATACCACTGCCATCCATATGTCCTGAACTCCCTCCCCAGACCTCAGAGCATCAGCAATGATTAGTGCACAGGAAAAAGGAGAGGATAGGTTGTCACAGTAGTGCAGCTGCAGAGAATCAAGACATAACACTGGAGAAGTCAAGCTCCTGCTACACGGAGTCCAGGGAAGGTGTGCAGGGGAAATTGATTGTTTACTGAACTGCAAAATTTACCACCTCGGGCTGAGTAGTAAGAACCCTCCTGGGACCAATATTCCTTTTAGTCTGACAAATGCACTTGGAGTTTTCCAATGCTGCCTGAACGAGCATTTGACAAGTCCCAGGTAGATCACATCTCAGCTTTAAAGCTCTGGTTCTGACCACCATGGGGAAGGTAAACGAGAAGTTTAAATAAATTGCAAGACTGGGAGATAAATTAAAACCATTTAGATGAACGCTCTGAAAAACTGGTCAGAAAATTAGCATGAAGCAATGGATGATCTTAGAAGACCTGCTCCAAACACTGGTGGACAAGAGGAAAAACAGATGGACAGACCGAAATTTTTTACACCCCCCTATCCCACACAAAAGCTGCATTTAGAGAAAGCCACCAGAATATTTGGGAAATCTGGTGCTTGCTGGTCAATACTTCATCTTCACAATGACCCACATTCAAACAGTCAGTAACATTAACCCACTGATGCTTTATCTAAAGAGTAGGCGAAAATTGTACTAGTGTCTGGGGAACCTGAAAACATCATCTACAGATTGCAAAAGCAAGAGACATTGTCACTACACAGGGATTTTAGATGTGCTCGCTTTGCATGGGTTCTTGTGAGGTACTTGGGAGGGCTGGACTCATCCTGTGCCACTGGCACAATGATTCTTGTGCATGAAGGCTACAGTAAAACTAACCTATGCAGAGTATTGGGGTGGCTGCCTTCGGAGTTCTATGGGTATTTATCTGTTAAGTGACTCACTGACAGTCACTTCTTAGTGACAAAGTTGTGGACTTAGGCTGATTTTTCAAGTGGCAAACTCAGAAAACATGTTACTTTCCTTCTTGGGGACAAGAAGGAGACTTCTTGGGTACTTGGGTACTGAAACAGGGGAAGCTTTCTAGGATGCCCTCACAAAAGGAAAGAAGCAGATTCTTGCTGGCTGTGTGGAGCTTTTCTACACTGCAACACAACTAGCTAGGAATGCAACTGTGAGATGCAGTGCAATCATAGACCATGAGGAAAGCAAAGTCCTCTAGCCATGGTCTAGGTTCTAGAGAGCTACAGAAGAATATTATTTACAGTGAGGTACACAACAAAGACCACCTAGCAGCTTATTAGCTAGCTGACCATGAACTGCAGATGGCCAGACCCTGCTGTGCTTGCTCTGCCCAAACTCAGTTGAACCCTGAAAAAAACCTGTGATCTAAACAGTCCAGAAAGGAAAAGTTAGGGCAATTGCACAGAGCCAAGGAGATTAAGTCTTCTGCATTATTCTGCATCTACTCCAGACCTCTGGAGACTATACCTAGCATATCAGCCACAGGACCATCCTTCCCCCCGCCCCATGCAGGTAGCAAAGTGCTTGGCGAACAGCACTCCAGGCTTTGCCAACCTGTGCAAGTGAGAGAGGCAAGCTGTCACCCAGCCTCATCATCCTGATGGACAGGAGCTTATATCCCACAGTGGACCCAGGAACCACCAATTCCAGCAGCTTATTCCAAAACAAAGCATGCATTGAGGGGTTAGGTTTCAGTTTTTCCGGCTGTGAGAAGAAGAGGCTGCCAAACAAAATAACACTGACAGCTGTTCCAGGAGTCATGCTCTGCTCAGTGACCTCAGCTTCTTCACAGGGTCTCCTCCCAAGCAGACATTGGCCAGCAGTGCCACCAAGCACCAGGGCAACCATTAGTGACAGCCAGGCCCACATTTGGAGAGACAGAGCATACAGCCTACCAGCTGTGAAACATCCTTCCTCCCTCCAACCTATCCTTCGCCCCCCCCCCCCCCCCCCCCTTCTGCCCTCTCCATGATGCTCTCCCAAGAGTTAGTGCTTCAGGATTGGTTTTGGGGGCCTTTGTGTCACAGTGATTTTCACTAAACTAAAGGCTCTTGGAAGTGCAAAACCGTTCAGAAGGCAGGGTGCAGAAAAGGGCTCTGCAATATTTGGATCACAGGCAGAAGCAGTCCCCTTAAAGGGAATTTTCCTGATGTTGCACACAGACAAAAAGGAAACCCAATGCACTTTGTAAATCCCTCTTTTATCCTCTTCTTCACATCCTGAGCTACTGAGGTGTTGAAATACCAGACGTTGCAGTCCTCTCATCTGCCTCACTCCTGTCTCAAAATGAGCTAATGATGGGCTCATCTCACAGAGATTGCCACCACAGGGGACGTTTGAGGGGTGCCATACTGGGGACTGCTTAGGAACTGCACTGAGCCTTACCAGTTTTCAGGTCCAGCCATCAGACAGTAGCAGTTTCACCCGCAGTGGACTGATTCAAATCTACTGAAGCCCTGACACGGTACTGATGCTGTACTCCAGCTGTCCAGCCCAGAGCCCCATTACGAGAAAAAAAGATATTCTCACTGTACCCATTGAATCTGCTGAGCATCCATGCTTTTTATTTCCAGCAACTCAATCCAGCTGTCCACACAGATCCCTTTGGATATATCATGAGTTGTCCTGGTTGACCTTCAGTTGCTGGTCTGAAAGAGCTCAGGTTTCCAATGGATCCTAATCCCATGCAAAAAAACTGCATGCTATTGGATACCTCAGATATCAGTAGGCACCATCATTACATAGCTGGATGAAGCCCCTGAGAAATGGGTAATTCCAGAGGTGTTTATCAAAATTAACATTTGAAGGCTACATTGATTCTCCAGCTGGTTGAAGACCATGGCCACCCAGTGCTTTAGTGCTGTTTCATCCAGCATCACGCTGCCTTGCTTTCTTCACATGCTTTCTGTGATGCAAGTTTCCAGTCACTCCTTGATACATTTTTATATGTTGTTTTAACCTACAGTGATTTAGGCAATAGCTACAATGAGTTAGAGAAACAATTTCCAAATCCTTGTGCCTTCCCTCCCCAGTTGAGGCATCCAAGTTAAAGGTCTCCAGCTTGGGACTGATTTGGTTTGGAGATGGGGACTTCTCACTGAAGGTCTTCAATTAAAGCTTTTTCCATAATTCTCGATCCAAGACAGTTGACATTTCATGACTATTGTGGCTGTGACCTTTAAGAAGTTAGAAACTTAATAGATGTAGTTATCAGGAAAGACCAGGGTGATACTATGTTCCTTATACTCCAACTTCCATAAACTTCTCAGGTATGAATTACCCTACAGAGGCAGGTGTGATTACAACATAGACCTTTGTAGCCTATAACTGTGAATCTGAAATTTTTCTTGCAGCAACAGGTGACATGAGGAAAGTCCTTCCAGTTTTGCATGGTGTGGAGAGTAGCCCATGGACTAATAATGCTGTCTAAGCCACCTTCACTTTCCTCCCAGATTTCTGACTTTCTTGCATACGTGCTTCCCAGCATATATGGCAATTCACCCTCCATAAGACCAAATTAAACAAGGCCAAGAAGCTAGCAGAAGCCTCGCTACCAGAGGCTCAGGCAAGAGACTTTGCACAAGCAGTCACAGCTCTGAGAAAAAGCATGACACATGCCCAGAGGTGGTCATCTAGAAGCTCAACTCTTGCAATAGCACATACAATTGCATCACTTGGATGCCCAAACTCCCTGAGCAAAGGTCATCCTTGGGTCATTCATTGCACACATTTAGAGGAACTGGAGAGGTCACCCTCTGCTTGGGTGAACCCTAACCCTTGGAAGCCTGGATAGGGCTAGCTTGCCTGGTTTGCTGGCCATAAATGCACCCCTCTCCCACCACCTCCTCCCCATTTGCCTTCTTGTTCTTTGCAAAGTAGAGAAGTGAACAGATGTTTGTCTGCTTTCCCACCTAGCTTCCCCCTGCCCCCTCCCGCTGGAGCGACCTCACCTCCCAGGGTGGGAAAGCCCCGGAGCAACCTCCTTTGCAACTCTGCAGACTCTGTGTTACCTCACCTGTCACACAAGCTGGTGACAAGGCAAGCAACAACACACAACCCACCAACCACCACCATGAGCCAACAGGGGAGAGGAAGAGGGGGTGGTGGGGGCAAGCAGATGTGCACAAGTTGCTCCCTGAAAGCATTATTTTGCAGCGGGAGGTGTGAAGTGAAGTCTACACCTCCTTCTCCCAGCATAGGTACCATAGCAGCTGCCAATGGCTACAGGCCTACCACATCAGCCTTGCTATTTCTGTGAGATGTCAAACATGCAGTGCTAAGCAATCATTTCTCCTGCCATCTGCCAAGGTGAACATGGTGTGTGGATGTTAGATGAAACAACTTGACAGACTCTCATCCCCCTCCTTTTTTTTTTCTTTTTTTTTTCCTCTTTTTTTTCTTTTTGAAGAGAGAGCAGGGAGGGGAGGGAGGAAAAAATACCACATTAGATCAGAAACTTCATCCATCGCTACTGTTCTATGGCTATGAGAGCAGGAAGTTTATTTAAAACTGGATTCTCATCCATTTCCAACCAGGATGTAAATAGGACAGGGCAGAGGCCATTCTGCCCTCACAATACTAAGAACTTTCTGTGGGATTAAAATGACCCTGTTGCCCCTGGAAATACCACTAGTCCTAGAGGGCATCTGCTGTTGGCCAGCATTGATTCCTTGTTGAAAAGATATGTCCATTCTTGCCTAGCAAGAGGTCTTTCAAAAGACATGGACAATGAGAAAAGATTTAGGCCTGGGAGCTGCTTTCCCCAGCAAGATAAGATGATAAACACAAAAGCTGATAGGTGTCCTACGTTGCTGCAGGATGAGTTTCCCAGTTCCTACCCTCTGGACTGCACACTGCATGTGTTGCTGTTGGCTGGTGCTGGACAAGCTCAGCAGCAATGAATGAGCCAGTATTCCTTCATTAAAAAGCAAAGTCTTGGAGTGATGAGCAGGAAAGGCTTACATGGCCACACTATGACACATCTTTCAATAAAACATGTCAGAGAGAGATGTCTTGTCCTCTCCTCCACAGTCCCTCGCTGAAGACACACTAGAGACAGAATGACTTGGCAGAAGCTTTTCTTTGCTTTTTTTGAAGGTTCTTTGCAAGGTTTGGGGCAGCTCCAGATCTCCTGTGATTATCCAGCAGACACTTCAACAAAAATGCTGCATTTTAGGAATCCCAGTGGATGGTTTTCAGATTCACCTCCATCTTGATTTCTAGGTCTTTAAGGACTTCACATTGTTCTTTCCCAGTGAGACTCTATGACATTTTCAGGTTGAAATGGTTTATTAAAGCTTGGAGAATGGGAAGGGAGATCAGTAACAGCTGCCAGAGGAATTAGCTGCATCTTCAACTCAAGTGAGGAGTCTCTACCAATGGCT
This sequence comes from Falco naumanni, assembly GCF_017639655.2. Classification (NCBI taxonomy): domain Eukaryota; kingdom Metazoa; phylum Chordata; class Aves; order Falconiformes; family Falconidae; genus Falco; species Falco naumanni. The sequence goes on along the minus strand of NC_054056.1, from coordinate 109,314,033 downwards.
GGAAGGATGCTCTATCACCTTCCTCTTGACTTCTTACCATCCTTCACACCTCTACAAGGCCGAGTCTCCTGAAGAAGGCAGCAAACTGATTCCTAGAAGAGCTGATCATATGGCTGACTCCTCTGAAGAAGGGAAACCCTCCAGCCTGGCTTTGCCTACAGACCCAACTGATGGGACTGCAACAGGTGAGTCCCTTCTCCATAGTCCACATGAGACTGTGTTTAGTTGGAGCCATTGAAATGTTAGCTATCAGTTCTCAGCCTCCCATCTCTCTTACCTTTTGTCTTCCTTCCCCTCTCCACCTTCTCCAAACACACACACCTTACAGTTTCCTCATTCTGCCTGTATATTCCTGAGATAAATTAAAGTCCTTCTCACTCTTTGCTGAAACTCCTTGGTTTGGGCATGTTTGATCTTTGGTGTACATTGCACCCAGATTTTACAGTCCAGTTTCCTATTTCTCCCTTCTCCCATACCTCATTATACACCTACTATGCTCTACGTACAGTCTTCTCCAAAGCCTGGCCAAAACCTATCTTTGAATCCTTCTGAAAACCCATCTGTACCAGAACACCAAAACCAAAGTTAATTCCAGCAAGGAAGTGGAGCAACTCTCAATAACCTGGGAAAAGTCGAGTGTCATGTCATAACTCTTGTACAACATTTAGTACGATACAGATATGACCACAATAATAACGATTCTAAATTCAGTGTATTTTATAAGTGCTTGGCTGTGTCAGTAGGCAACTTATGAGAAAATTAGCAAGGCCTGGAGCTAAGGAATGTCTATGATCTGTTGGCCAGAACAATGAAATCAGTTGTCTACTGAATTTTTTTAAATGCTATAACTATGGAATTAGGACAGTTTCTACAGGCTCACTAGAAACTCTTCAACTCCAAATGTTCTTTAGGTGTAGTGATCAAACAAATACTAATCTCAGTTAGTGCTAACTATGTTTCAAACTTGAACCAGTAACACCAGCCTACCACCACTGATGCATGTCCTTTCCAGAGCAACCTGGCCTGGCCTTTAGCAATATTGAGAGACCATAGGTTTCTCTGCTTCCCCAGCACTCATCTTGGAGTTCATGGTGGTATCTAGGCCTCTTGTTTGCCCTGATCAGGGACTTGCAGACACTTTTACAAAAAATTCCCTGAACTGGGAAAAGCAGACACTGTCTTAGAAGGGAAGGACACTAGAGGAAGTTCACAGGGAAACTTCCTTCTTTTCTGGCTCTGCCTTCAGTTATGAGACCTGCTGTTGACACATGACTCACAATCCCAGTGAACAGTATGCATTTTAGAGGACATAGTGGGAAAAAGTAGGCATTGGCTAGAAAAAATGCAGCTTCCCATGGCAAACGATGAACCACAACCATCCACACCTGAGCTTTTTTTGGTGCAGTAGCACAAAACAACCCTTAAGTTTCGTTTCAAAGGAAACTGGAAAATGTACCTCACCAGAAAAAAAAAAAAAAAAAAAAAGCTATCAACGTCAATGAGGTGCATTTGGGATTTATCATTCATATCATTTATAAGCTCACTCGTTCCTATGCAGAATCCAAGTGAGAAGAGAAATAAAATTTGTCATGTTCAATCTGTGGGTAAGGATGAGGAAGGAATGTAAAAATTTAAAAGTCTCCAAAGGCTGAACACTTAAATAAATAGATAAATCATGCTTTCCACAGGTTTTGATGAATATATGCAAATATATAGTTCCTATATATCTATATGCTTATATAGAATAAAAGGAAGATTAATTTTTTTTGGTGGGGCAGTTAACCATCAGAACCTATTTCCTAAAGCAGTGGAAGAACAGATCACCTGTGTATCTTGAGAACATACCTGAATGCTTTCTGAAAGGTGCATACTAGTTCAAACTGTTTCTGGATGCTGGGTTGTCAACTAAGTGATTCTGTCAGATGGCTTAATGGACCCATTCTATCCTGAATATCTCTGGGCCAGGCACTTCTCAGGTGCCACTCATGATCACGTAACTGTGTTACCCCAGCTGATGAACCACTCATAGGACTGTGACCCCTTTATGAACAGGATAATTCAGTACGCCCAGCCAGGTGCTGACTCATGGCTTCTCAATGTTCACCTAAACTTTTGCAACCCCATTTGATCGTCAAGAGTTGTACATACCCATAGGTACCTGCCTCAGGAGTTCTTGTACCTTCTGCTGTTACATGAGACCAAAACCAAAGGAAAAGGCCAGACAACCACTGCTTGGAAAGGAGAAATAAGAGTAAATTTAGTCTGTAACAATTTGAAGAGAAGTTTCTAAGTGAGGGAAGAAAGTAGTAAGGCTCAAAAGACAAATCATTCTTGATAAAGATGATGCTGAGTAGAATTCTCTCCAGCTGTTCAGCCACCACCGTGACCAACTGAGCGTGGAGCTTCAGAGCAGAAACCTTAGCATGCCCTGCCTGGAGAACACGGATCAACTGAAATGTCACCAACCATGTGGTTTTTCAGGGATTTAGTTTAAAGTTAATCCTATGCAACTTTGAAAGACTTGCAATTCACTTATCTAGCATTGTGGGTATTTAACAACGAAGCATCACCTGCTCACGGAAAATCCTGGAGCAGTTCCTAAGGTGGGATTGCATTCCCCTGTCAGGCAGTCTGACCAGCACATATGTTGTGTGAATGGGGATATAAGTTTGAATATCTCTGTCCCAAAACACAGGCATATGCTTCTTTGCATTCATATGTAGAAGAAAGACAGTGAGACTGAGTTTATTTTTTCTGAGCCAGCTGGTTTCACAAAACCAGTACTGGTGCAGTCTAACCAGAGAGGAAGGTGAAGGTCATCTTGTGATACAGACCATGAAGGGATCAAACCCATGGTGCGATCACTCAGGAGCTTTGACAGACTATACAACGCAGATGATGGAAAGAGGGAAGGCAGGTCTCTTGTGCCCAGGCATGCCACCCTGGGAATCCCAAATTCTTCTCCTGGCTGTGCCCCTGCTTTAAAGCACTTGATCTGTCTGTGCTTTACCTCATCATAAATATGGGGAAGTTGCTTGAAGAGAAGGTTGGTAATGCTTGCATGATTGTTTGTCAAACTGGGAGGTGCAAAAAGACATCCTCTACGCAGATAACTGCATGTTGAATCCAAAATACCCTGTCCTCCAAGAGAGCAGAGGGGATACAACTCCTGTCCTTTTAATCCCAAGCCCTGACAAATTACACTGAGAGTAATATTGGTCAGAGAGAAATAACAGAGGGTATTTAAAACCGTTCAGGTCTGCCATTCAGGCACTTCTGTTTGTCGAAATTCCCTGCATGAACTTAAAGTTGCTTCCAGTGCCCCAGTTCTTCCTTCATATGCTACAAAGACTGCCTTATAAGATACTTTCATCACCTGGCTTCAAAAGGTGAAGATACCACAGTCAGGTCAAAGAGTTTTTGCAGTAGGAAGGGAGAGGTTTCATGACACAGAGCAAGTCTGCTTTTGGAGGACACACAGTAATGTCCTCACTGACTTGTACCACTGGGTCATGGATGCATGGAAGTTGTCCTGACGTTCTCTTCACAGAGAAGTGATGACAGAGGTAGCTCTTGGGCAAAGACAGCAGATCAGCTGGAGTCATCCCACACCTGCTCCATCAGTTGCCCATAGTCCATAAATCTCTGATCCATAATTCAAACTCTGATGAACACTACACAGTCTGCCTCACTCTTAAAGATTATGTGTCCCCCACAAGGAGGAACAGAGCCAATTTGACTCAAGCAACCACAATTAAGAAGAATGCCAAAACATAGGTCTACCATGAGACCTTTGATGAAGCATTTGCCCCGTGGTGGTCACTACAAGAACATTCCTCGTGTCTCATCCCAGATCGAATCTTGTGCCATGTCACACCCAGATTTCCTCTGGATTCTATGTCAGTGCCATGTGTTCCACTCCCCAAACTAATCTTTTGCCTGGCTACAGGAAATTCATGCCCCAGCACAGACAGACCCGCCTGGAAGTTGCTCCATCCTGACAGTAGCTGAAATGAGGCTTCCTTCTTTCCAAACATGTCTGTCCGTGCAGCTGGAAAAAGCTATTTGCTGCTCTCCCCTCTGAAAAGTCCATCGGGATAAAGATCTGTCCTTAGCCCTGTCCCCTACAAAAAGCATAACTCTGATAAAACCCAGTAGCAACCTAAGCAATGCTGCGGACAAAGCGCAGAGTAGCTCTGAGTCCAGGTGACTGGCCATGTACAGAAGCACTCGGACAGCAAAGGGAGATCTTCCGTTGTGAAGCACATGGCAACTACACCGTATGATTAATTCAAAACACCCAGCAGTCAGGAGCCCCCAAACACAGGAGGTGGATGCACAGGTAAGTAGAGAGGATGGACTGGATGGTAGTTACAGCTCCAGAGAGGTGGTTGTGATTCCCAGGCCTCGTGTGGTTGCATCGGGGTTGCCAGGTCCCAGTCAGACACCAAACATCTGTGAATAACTGGGATTGATGCTGAATGCTCAGGGCTCAGCTCTCTGTTCTCCAAGGCAATGAGGTGAGAAGTCAAAACCACCAATAAGTCTGGAACTGTGCAGAGCCCCTAAGGTGAACAGGAGTCATAAGCCACTGTAGCACGTACCATAGATTCACAAAATCATAGAATAGGTTGGGTTGGAAGGTGTCTTGAAAGGTCATCTAAACCAACACCCCCTGCAATAAGCAGGAACATCTTCAACTAGGTAAGGTTGCTCAGAGTCCCATCCAACCTGGCCTTGAATGTTTCCAGGGATGGGACATCTACCATCCTTCAAACCCCCATTTTACAAGCTCTTGTAAAAGAGGTTTACAACCACAATTTCAAGAGCTGGTGACCCTGCAGGAAAGGAATGTGAAGCATCTTCAGAGGCACAGCTGGAGACCACAGAAGTTCTCCCATGGGATACCAAGGGACAGACAGCTTGTCCACATAGATATCCTCTGAGACTCAACATTCTCATGATGATTTCTCTCATCCTGGGTTAGGGAGAGATCTGGGGGTTTCCCACCCCGTCAAAGCCAGAGGGTTGGGATATCTGTCCTCACCATCATTGCTGGAAGGAGAGCAGGGCAGCTCCCATCACCAGGAATAGCAGCCACTCTTTGCCCTCCAGGGACACCACTTCCAGTAAGTGATACAAACCCAAGGCCACCATCAAGATGGGTGAGTAGCTCTCTGGAAATGCAACTTGTTAGGAAGCTTGCTCTCATCACTAGCTTGATGAGAAAGAAAGAAGAAAACTAACCTGGGGCTACCAGAGACCTAACTGAAGACCTTGGGGTAGGATCTGCACCTCTGAATCTATCCCCTCCTCTGGATTCACTTCAACCACAAACTGTTGCCATCCCTCTCTGAAAAGCAAAGAGACTCAGGAGCTGAACCCATGACTGATGGAGAGAAGCAGTCTGACTGTCCTGGCCCTCCCCTCCCCGATGATAAATCAAGGATCTGTCAGAGGAGTTGGCCCCTTGGAGAAATAGGGGCAGATAAATCAATCCTGCCAATCGACAGGCTTGAACTGAATTGCATTGTTGGTTTATCAGTCAATAGCTATCTACCGGGATCATGTTCTCAGGGTGGTATTGTGCTCTTAGAAGGGAGCCCACACTCTGGTGGAAAAATAGGCTGCAGAAGTGCCAGACAGCAGAAGGGAAAGTTGGGAAGAGAAGTTAGAGAGGGAGGTGCAAACTGGAAAGAGGAAGAGAATATTGGCACCTGGTAAGGATGTAGGTGAGTGTTATGGGCAAGGAGACATGGTGCAGGGAGAGGAGAGAAGACAGTGTGACAGTTTACACTTCTGACAGATATAAAGACAAGGAGAAAAGTCCACACGTTTCATATGCCCATCTTCAAAGCCAATGACAAATCCAGGAGTCCCAGTTCTCCTAGTCCCTGCTAGCCAGGCTGCAAGGTCATGCACCAAAAGTTAGGATTTAAGGGTTGTATCTCTGCACTAGGGCCTCCACTGAGATCAGCTGGCACAGAAAAGCCCATGTCCTTACTATTAAATTCCCCATGCAGGGTGGCAAACTACCCAGCCCCTGGAAAATACCCCCAGAAAAGGTCGGGGCAGTACTAACTGGCTGAGTTTCCATGTGTGCTAGGAACTTTTCCAACCAAATGGCATAGGCATGTGAGGATGAAGCTTCCCAAATTGAGTGGGCAGCCTCAGTCCCTGCCTTTTCCCGCATGCACGGTTGTACTGGTTCAAGACCAGACAATGGACTTTTTTCACAAGACTGCTCCTTCCCTGAGTGCACAGCCTGGCCTGCAACCACTTCAGAACAAAGTACTCACAGATCTGGCTTTTCCCATCTATTATTTACTTTGCATTGTATGACCCCTGGTCTGAATACAGAATTATTAATTTCCCCATGAGCTTTCCAGTGATGCTCTTTGCACTGACATCTGCAGAAACACACTCTTTCCTTTCACAGCTTCCTCATCATATAAATAGGTTTTTCCAGGTAAGGCTCAGCCAGGAACTCCTCTCCCACTGTCTTATCCATCACAAAAAAGCAGTTTATGGCTTCTCTGCGGTGTAGGTCACTGCATTTTGCTGCCTGGCAGCAATCAAACAGGACCAGGCTGGGTATCTCCTTCTAGGAGAAGGAGAGAGGGAGAGAAAAATGGACTGAAGGCAGAGGGGAGAGCCCTGGAAAACAGATACTGGAGCTGGGGGAATGAGAGAGGTGGCTTTTCAGGAAAGAGCTGAGATCCTGGAACAGCAGCTCATGCCCAGCACAGCTTAATCCTTCCACAGGTGCAAAAGCCATCCTGGCTGTGCAGAGATCTGGTATAGCCAAAGCAAACATATCAGCAGCAATTTTTCATCCTTCCCTTTGTCCAGCAAGGCCTCTTGAAAATCCTTCCCTAAGCAGCCTGGGGTACCCATGTGCACGCAATTACAGGACCGTGCGCTACCTCCCAGGGGCCCTCAGCTCCCATCTTGCTCCCACCCCATGGCTGCTTCAATCAGTCCAAAACTGGCTCTTTGGGAAACCAGGCTGCTCACGGTTGGTCACTGCCCTGTCTCTTTTTAATTGGAGCCTTAATCTCTTTTCGGCTATGATAATGCAATTGGTATCACCAGGCAGTTTGCGAACAGTTAACTACCCGTGCCATCCACAGCCCATTAGACACACAAAATCTGCCAACTGCTCACATTACTTTGAAAAGAGTTTAGCACAGGGAGAAAGGAGCTGCAGGCATGGGGGTTGTGAGCAGGGGGCATGGGGGGCGAGACTCCTGAGACTTCTCCCTACCATGCTGTTTAGTAGCTGGTTGCAGGGGGTGCAAAATCTGGGGGTTAACCTTGCAGATTGTGGGAGAATAAGCAAATAAAGAAAATGATCATTTAAAGCAGGGTGGCTCAGGATTCCTGGGTCCCATTCTTTGTTGTTGGTGTGTGTTTGTGTGTGCGTGCGTGCGTGTGTGTGTGTGTAGATTTAGTAATTAACTTTGGGAGTCCAGGCTCCAGGCAGGCATAAGAGATACAGATGAGAGGGTAGGATGTGGAAGCAGCACCCTAGGTTTCCACCATGAATCCATCTGCCAACATCTTTCTTCATATAACCTGTCAAGTGGCCTTATCTTGCCCCTTTCACTGGTGGTCACAATATAGAATCATACAAACATATAGATTGAAAGACTGTTAAGATCATAAAGTCCAATGGTTAATCCAGCACTGCCGAGCCCACTACTAAACCATTTCCCTAAGCACCACATCTACATGTCTACACATCTTGAGTAGTGATCCAACCACTTCCCCGGGCAGCCCCTTCCAATGCTTGGCCACCCTTTCCACCTGGGAAGAAATTTTTCCTCACATTCAATCTAAACTTCCTGTGCATTTCAAGGCACAACTTGAGGCCATTTTTTCTCATCCTATCACTTATTACTTGGGAGAAGAGACTGACCCCTTGCTACAGCCTCCCTTTCAGGTAGCTGTAGAGAGCAATAAGGTCTCCCCTCAGCCTCCTTTTCTGCAGGCCAAACAACAGCCACTCCTCATCAGACTTGTGCTCTAGACCCTTCACCGGCTCCACTGCCCATCTCTGGACATGCTCCAGCACCTCAATGTCTTTCTTGTAGTGAGGGGCCCAAAACAGAACCCAGGATTTGAGATTCAGCCTTACCAGTGCCGAGTACAGGGGGACAAGCACTGCCCTGATCCTGCTGGCCACGTGATTTCTGACACAAGCCAGGATGCTGTTGACCTTCTTGGCCACCTGGGCACTCTGCTTTCCAACCACTCTTCCCCAAGCCCATAGTGTTGCATGGGGTTGTTGGTACCTAAGTGCAGGACCCAGCACTGAGCCTTGTTGAACCTCATACAGTTGACCTTGGCCCATCAGTCCAGATCCCTCTGCAGAGCCTCCTGCCCTCAGGCAGATCAACACTTCCCACCCCCAACTTGGTGTCACCTGCAAACTGACTGAGGATCCCCTTGTCCAGCTCGTTGATAAAGATGTTACACAGAACTGGTCCCGATACTGAGCCCTGGGGAACCCCACTTGTGACCGGCCACCAGCTGGATTTAACTCTGTTCACTACAAGTGTTTGGGCCCAGCTGTCCAGCCACTTTTTTACCCAGCAAAGAGTATGCCCGTCTGAGCCACGAGCAGCCAGTTTCTCCAGCAGAATGCTGTGGGAGATGGTGCCAAAGGCTTTATTGTATTCCATGTAGACCACATCCATAGCCTTTCCATTATTTACCAAGTGGGTCACCTTGTCATAGAGGGAGATGAGGTTTGTCAGGCAGGACCTGTCTTTCATAAACTCATGCTGACAGGGTTTATGAGTCAGAAAAACCTGGTCATCTTGTTTTCCTTTACATGCCATGTGATGGCACTCAAGATTATCTGCTCCATAACCTGCCATGGCGCCGAGGTCACTGATGGGCCTGTAGTTCCCCGCCTCCTCCTTCCAGCTTAGCAGAAAGAGCAACACAAAACCCACTTCCAGGTTCACCACATTTGTGGGGTGAGGAAGCAGGGCTGGGGGGACCCAAGGGGCTCACTGAGATCCTGAGAGACAACAGCTGCAAAATAAGGCAGATATTTGATTCCATCATGCAGAAATTTGAAGAAAAAATTAATTGCAAGAGGTTTGAATTTCAGAAATAATGAGATTCAGGCAATTCAGAAATTTTCAAGTATGTTCATGTGGCTGTTCTTTTTAATGGCAAATTTTCCAGGTTGATTTGCTATTCTTTATAAAATCCAAGGCTCAGAATTGGAGATGAAGTGGCTTTGTTATCTCCACAAGTTTTACCAGTGTCTAGGTATGAGGACGCTCAAGCAAAAGAGCTCTGTTCACTCTATCTGCGGCAGATTGGGAGGTAGGACTTCCTAAATGGTCTTCAAATCTGCATGAAAAATGGGGTTTGTTCCCCTAATGTCACAAATCTCTGTGCAGCCCTCCTTAAAGCCCTCAAAAATGAAAAGCTACCCATGTGAGCACTTTAGGAAGCCTAGCCCTGATCCTGGCAGCAAATCTGACAGCCCTTAGTTTTAATGAGGGAATAATCCAGATGAAAGAATCACTCCTCACATGCAAAACATTGCAAGGGAAAAAAACCCATGTGCTGGCTGTACACGTCTCCAATGAATGTCCTATTTTCCCAGGCTCAAAGCTTATTGATTTAAGTCTTCCCCTGTAAAGCTCATCCCATGCCATGTTTTGATGTCCCAGAACAACAGCTTCCAATATCCAGTATTACTCTACAGCTTTTCAGAGAAGAAATTCACATTTTTTACATGAATTTGGGAAGTAGGTGAAAACACATTCAATTTTGTTGTTATTGTACTGATAATATCATTTTTCTTTGAACTCGCTCTGGAGCATTTCTATTGGGCTAAGAGAAAAGTTGAAAATTTCAGTTCAGAAGATGGAAAATATTAGGCAGTTATGAGCAGGGCTGGTCAAGAAAGATTTCTGGCTTTTTTTCTTTAATGAAATTATTATTTTTATAGCCAGAAAATTGCAGCTAGTGAAGACAAAGATCACCCCTGATCAGCCTGGTGCTTAAAGCATCCCCTCCTGCTCCTGGAGATCCTTGCTGATGTCCTTGATCTGAATTGAGGTGAGCAAGGACTTAATGCTTACAGGATCAGCATCAGGATTAAGTGGCCCATAGGCAAAGGACAGGGAGCAACCAAACTGGTATAGTACTCTGTCTTGCTTTGACAAGAAATTTTTGTTCACTGTAAAATAAATCTATGCAAAATCCAGAGTTGTTTAACCTACCATGGATTATCCTGCTCCTTCTCCCTTTCCCTCCTACTTGGGTGCACATGCATGTATGTATGAGCTCAAGTCTTACACTTATTTCACATAATTTATGTCCCTGTTGTGGAGTGCACAAATGACAAGGCGAGCAAATCCCATAGCAGCCTCTTAAACAACTCAGTAGAGGGGACAACATTATCATTTTATTGTTCATAAAATTTTATGGGTTGGAACTTGCTATTTTTGTTCCACAGAATGAAAGGAAGTGGTCTTTTTATTATTATTATTATTATTTTTGCGAATCTGCAGTCACTAATGGAACAGGTTATAAATGAATGAACCTCACTCCCTTCCGCTGCAGGCAGCTGGCACCAGGGCAGGAAAGGTCAGAAGGGAAAGGAAGAGAAGAAATCTTCCTCCCTTGAACATCTGCAAGTGAGTGTCTCTGTTATGCCAAGCTCCCAGGAAGATATAGGACCAAATTCAACTTTGTGGGTCAGTGCATTCAGGTGTCCCTGATACCTAGGGAGGGAGGATGCTGTTATACAATGCATAAAGACCATCTTGAGAGATTGAAGCAGCTCCTAACCTGCCATGCTCTTTCCCATAATCCACCCAGACCTGCCAGATCACACGCAACAGACAGGGCACCCTCTGCCTGCACTCAAGGGTAGACTTGCTTGCTGCCTCAGGTGCATGGAGCTGCCCATATGGGTTTCGGGGATAGAGTGTAGGGCTGGTTGTGCCTACAGGACTATGCACAGGGGGTCAGCATCAATGCACATTCAGAAGGTGACACATGATGTCTGGAATGGAAAAATGTGTGTATGACTGTTCTTAGGGAGTGGGAAAGAAGTCAGGAGCTGGCATCCCCTGGTAGGCACTGGCTTTATATTCTTGGCTTGCAAGTCATACCCATCCCTCTTCCCCTCTAGCAGCCCAGCAGCTGCATATGATACACTGCAGTTGCATTTTTAGTGCCACAAGTGGTGCTTGCTCATAGCCACACACTTTCTCTGGCCACGTCACATCCCAGCCCGACTTGCATGCATCCAGAGCCCAGGGACAAGTAACTCCAGCACACAGCTTACATGCATAGGGTGTCCCAGGCAGAACAGTCATCTCCAGGCCTGTGTTGGTAGGACCAGCAGACTCTCACCACAAGCCAAAGCACTAGGCATCCCCTTCTTAGGGCTTGGTCTCTGCAGGCACCTGGAGATATGTGTCACTGACCGGAAAAGAGAGAGGCCACAACTTCTGGTATTGCCCAGGAGAAGGTACCAGACCCAGGGCTGACATCCATCACCAGCCAAGGCTGGTCCCCACACCAGAAGGTGGGCCAGGCTCTGACCCCACTGCCTTGCTTCCCTGACGGGTACAGTGTCACCATCCTCAAGAGAGAAAACCAAAGTTGAAATGAAAGAAGGTCTAGCTTGATATAAGGAGAAGTGATTTCATGAGGAGCATGCTCATGAGTTGGTACAGGTTGCCCAAAGACATTGTGCTGAAGCTTCTTGGAGCAAGAGTTTTTGAGTAGAAGACCTCTTGTTCTTTTCTGACCTGAATTATCATCTGATCCTAGGATTCAGAAGCTAGCTGGGCTGAACATAAGAATGGGACCCAGAATCACCTGCCTTGGACTATGATGTCTGCCTATCAACAACACATGTCACTTCTGGAATTGGAAGGATCAGTAGAAATACACTTGGGAGGTGACCTAATCCCCATGCAGAAATCAAAATGCCGAGCTGAACTGGGTGCACCATCCCTGTTCAGTTCTTATTCATGGTTTTGGTGGCATATCCATTTACCTCCATTCCTTCTCTAGAGGGCATGAACAGAGGGGATGAAGGCCACTCCATCTCTCCATCACTGTAAGCTCTGCTAGCCCATGCTTTGTGCTGCCCAGATCTTAAATTGCCTGAAGGAGAAATGCTCCGGTCCCAGGAGATGCTGCAGGAGCCAGGGGAGAAGTTCATCTCTGGGCACTATGAAAGGTCACCCCAAAGACAGCAGAAAAAGGACAGTGAACTTGAATACCTCAAGCAAGCATAATCTTCAGCTTCTAAATACCAAAAAAACAGGTTCTCTTATCACTCAACTTCCGTCAGAGAGAGCTGCCATAAAAAAGAGCTCAGGCAATGGAATGAAATTAAACCCAAATTGACTATGTGGCAACACAGGCTATAAATTGTGGTTATTGTGACCAGTGTCTGGGCATTTTCTGACTGCCTATTCATCTTCTCCTTTGATTAAAACATCCCTCGCTAATTCCATTTCCAAGCCCAAGTTTATTTAACCATAGTCAAATTAATTACATTCCCTCATTTGGTAATCTGTTCACATCTCCCAGATGAAAATGCAGCCCCAAGATTTGACACCAAGATATTCCTGGTGTCAAATCTTGGGGAAAGTCCTGTGGAGTAGGGAAAATGGAATAAATCACATCCTTCCCTTCATCCTGACTCCCTGTACCTTGGGGGTAGGTTTTCAGTAGTGGCTTAGCTAAAGTGAGTGTTACTCCTTTACATTACCGCCACCTCCACTGACCTTCTCACCGTGGTTTGAGGGTGCTTTAGTCCCTGCACTGCCAACATGGCCAAGGGCATTAGTGCAAATTTTAATACCATCCCAGCTCCAGATCTGGATGGCTGCCCACCCTTCCATGTCTTCCCACGACCCCAGATGTCCTGGCCTCTCTCGGCCACCCTTGCTCAGCAGCAGAGGACCCTTCACCAAGCTTGTTCTCCAGGGAGGGCAGATCTCTACAACATTTTTAAACCACTGCTCATGGTTGTTCCTTTTTTTTTTTTTATGTCACAGTTAAGAAACCTCAGTCCCTCCTTCTGAATATGTTTTCTGACTCCTAGGGCAATTAACATATATCCATGTACAAGGATGTTTTCAGTGCCTGGTTGTGGACACAGGGGTATTTCTTTTCTCCTGGAAAACAAGCCAAGGGACAACCCTGGAAAATGTGAGTGCCACCAGAGTGCAAAACTTTCCCTGTCCTCCCTCTATCCCATTCTCCTCCCTCTGTGGCTGCCGGAAGGGAGCCACTTTCTCCTGGGAAGGGGTGAATGTGGCTGCACAGTTTTGCCATGTTCACCCTCAAGATCTTACCATGCCACCACCTCCCCCAGGACCCTTGCCTGCTGCATGGCCCCTACAAACCAGAGCTCTCCTATGCCTGCCCCCATAGACATGCCTCCCAAGCATGCAAGTGTGCACAGCTGCAAGATGTTTCCCGCTGCAATACGTGACTGGGTTCTCCGTTAATCCTCCCACCCTCCTCAATACCTGTGCTTGTCCGGGTGCCTGAGAGGATTTGGAAAGGCAGGGGAAATATAATTAGACGCAATGTTGCCCTCGGAGTCAGAGACGGGGCTGGCTCATTGAAGGGCAGCGGTCAGCAGAAGGAGCGAAGAGGAGTCAATTTAGCACGGCTTACAGTGCCGTTCCGGCTGATTAGGGATTTGATGAGGGAAGGGGTTTGATTTTGGTAGCCAGAGTGACAGAAGCCTTACGGTCAGTTGAGATCTTGTTTAAGGAGGGCAAGCGGATCTGGACTGGGAATGACAGATAGGGAGACGGGGACAAGCGGGACAAATTGGCATGGTTCCCCATCCTTCTTGTTGCCTCTGCAGCCCCCTGACCTAATCCAACCAGGGCTGGCCACCAGCAGGGAAAGGCAGCCAAGAGGGCTGCAAGGAGGTCAAGGGAGGAAGAGAGGGTGACAGCAGCAGGGATAATGAACAAGAGACAAGCAAGACTGGCAGATGTGGCAAGTTCCCTTGGAGTATGTCTCAGCCTCCATCATGCCAGTGCATTCTGGTTGTGCACCCTCTGCCTTTGTCCTGCAGCCCTCTGTAAGCCAAAAGCAGGTAGGAGAGCAGAGGTGGAAAAGGGCACCCAACTTGGCATGAGGTTTTTCCAACCTTCCCCTTCCTGGCTGCTGGTTTGGGGACTTGCTTTCTGGGAATGGAGGGGCCCACTGCATGCACTCACTGCCTCTGTCTCCTCCAGGGCCAAAGCACAAAAGCATGTAGGGCTGTCCCAAGGACCAGGACAACCCAGTGAACTTCCACTTGATTCTTCCTGTGGTTTGCAAATAGTTTAGGTTTGTTAGGCCAGCAATTCCCTAATTACACCCCTTTGGGGTGCATGTAATTGCTGGGGTAGTCATGTTCACATTAGCACCTTGCTCAGATAGATCCTCTACTTGGAGGAAGTCTTAAGAAGCCCTGAAGCACAGTGAAGAAACAACCACAAAAAGGCAAGTGTTAACGTAAATTATCATTACAATGAGCCAGTCGGGGGAGGTGGGGAAGGAGAGAATGGCCTAGCAAGTTTTCCCAGATGAATATCAAAGCCACTGCAGCAAAGGACAAGTAGAACCTCTCTCACCCCTGCCCCCATCCGAAAACCAGGCCAGGAAGGGATGGAATTTCAGGGACGTGTGAATGCATGTGCCTTGTTCTTACACAGGTCCTTTGCATCTGCTGTTCGTTGCTCCTGGAGATGGGCAGGAGGACGAAAAATGCCCCATGATCAGATATGTCACTGGCAGGTCTCTAAGCCCAATTTTCACCTTGGGCTGTTGAACTTCCCCATTAGCTGTGATTCCACCCTAAAATATCTCACCCTCCATTCCCTTCTGCAGGCTGACCCAGAGCCAGGGAAAAGAAAATTAATCTGACACCAAGTCTTCATTCAGTTCAGTGGTGGAAAGCAATGAGAGGCTTAAGACATCGCCCAGAACTTTATGCAAGCCATGTGACTTTGTTTGGGGGCTCACAATGCGAGTGTTGTGAACACAGTTGCATCTTTCTTGCAGGTAATGAAGCAGAACTGTTAATTGCACTTGCTGTAAAGGAGAGATTCTTGCCCTCCTGTGATTGCACAGGTAAGAGATAAGTTCAGGCACCAGGGAAAGTCTACTACAAAAAGCACTAATCAGGCAAAGCTGCTGAAAATAGCCCCGATTCCATTTTCCAGTGTCACACAGATTGACTTCCCCAGCTGCCCATCCAGGGCTCCAGGTGTCATATCCAAACAGCCTAAACCCCATGCTGATGCCCTAATCATGGCACAAGCCCTCCTCCATTAGCAGATCACGCAGCAACTTCTGGGAAGTTAAACTGTTAGGAGAAAAACCACGCAATGTGGTCAGCTTTGTAGCCCCTCCTGCCTTGCCAGAGAGGGGATCCTGTCCTGGATATAATGTCAGTATTACCAATTGTCAGGGGGTTTCATCAGGCCTGGGCAGAGAGCTTTGACCCATAAAGTGCTGTAAATCACTCACATGAGGAAGAGGATGCTCAGGGATGGAGGTCAGGCAGGATACATCGCTAGGGGAAATGCACAGCCTCACACACCCCAAAAAGCAAAATCCTCACAGTGACTGGTGCTGTAATCCTCGCTCCCCAGCACCCAACGGTGCTAAAATGAGGCTAGAAAAGGTTCAGTGTGGAAGTCAGCAGGAGTGCAGTGCCGGCAACGGCTGAGCCCTTAATAAAGAAAGAAACTGCAATCTCCAGCCAGAAACCAAAGTAGGGAAACATTCTGTGCTAATAAACAAAATGAAAGGGAAAGTTAAAACCATCTTTCTCCCTGTTGTACTTCTGATGTGTTTGGCTTTCACTTCTCTTTGACAATCCATAAGAAATTAACACCACGAGGTATACAATTATTGTCAGATGTGAGCAAGGCAATCAAAGCATTTCAAATCAATGTTTTGTCAACAAAAATAAATGAATGTATTTGGCATGAAAATTCCCACAAAATATTGGCCCTTTTCCCCCTGCAAAGCTAGGAATCTCATTTTATATCAGCTCTGAAGTTCCTTTTCATCTGTCATCATATCTTGAAACGATAAGAATTACTCTCAGTAGGGAGTTATTTCTTCGCTTCCCTTTCAGCTCGAAATAGAAAACACTTTTTTTTTTTTTTTAACTAATTTGAAATAAGCTTAATATCATCAGTGAAAATTCATCATAAGAACAGAAAGATCAAATCTTTCCACCACTCATAATAAAGCAGGGAGCTCTCACCTGGTAACTGGTGCCTACCAGCTTCCAAATGCAGCTTCAATATAATTAAATAATAATAATCCAGAAGATACAAAGCCAGGAATCCTGGAGCAGTACTTAAAACTGTGCCACCTCCATTTCAGATGTCTGAATGTGAATGCGGGTGATTTATTTGATTAATTAGCTAGGTAGGCTTCTAGCAACCCTCCACTGCATTTTCTAGAGACCCCATCCAAAGCTCACTTAAGCCAGTGTAATAAAATCTTTTGCCTACAAAAGGCCTTCAGATAAATCCATGGGCATGTGCCAAGGGTTAATTTCTGTTTCAACTCATGCTGGGTCTGCTCCACTGCAGTCCTCAGTGATTTCACTGGAGTTATTCCAGATTATCCAAAATGAAGGCTAACATGAGCCAGCCCCAGGAACACTCACCTGACTGTGCAGAGGAGATATTTTCAAAGACATCCTCCCTCAGAGACATTCTCTTTCCTGGAGTAATAACCCCCCATTCTCCAGTCCTCCCAGGGTGGAAGAGCCCTGGAAATTATTTTGGGGGGCAAGTTATAGGGAGGGAGGTGAGCTCCAAGCAGTACAGTTCCCCCAAAGAAGTTACACGATTTGCGTTAATGGGAGCGGAGTGGTTTGGCTGCCACAGATTGCCATCTCCCTATCCCGAGTGGGCTGGCATCCCTCCAGAGCTGTGATCTCATTCTTCCCACCTTCCCAAAAGTACCCCATCTGATGTCCCAGTCATGACTGTTTGCTGCTTCAACCCCTTCCCCTGCTGGCGTCCATGCAAGCAGACATGTCCCTCCCTGTGATCCAGTCCTCTACCCTGAAATTAAAAGCTTAAGGGGGCTGGTGGTTGCAACCAAACATCTCCTTATGCTGGGGTAACATGTGTGGTGCACCCATCTCCAATGCATCCCGATGTCCCCACTCCATCACCTCGCAAGGTCCCCAGCCCTCCTGGGTGCTGCAGAGGGAACAGATACAGCCAGCAAAAGCATGGCAAAGGTTGGCCCCTTTTGGGGACAGGTCCTTCAAGTCAGGGCAGGTCCTGGGTTCTGTCCCCAGGTGCCGCTACAGTCGGGGGCAGCCACCGCGGCTGGATGCGGGCAGCCACAATGCCGTCACACACGCAGCTGTCCTCCCCACCGAGCCAGCTCGCTGTCGTTTTAGGTTTCCACTCACAGCATGTGGCAGTTTGGGGAGGGAGAAGGGGGTCTTTATCTTATTTTTATTTATTGGCAGTGAAGGAAGAGAAACCCCCTCAGCCCTCCTGCGCTATGCAACAGGGACGGGAGACACGCTCCCTCGTCTCTGAGCCCGGGAAGGTAATTGCCTCTCTCGCTCCAATCCCTGAGAAACCTTTAATATATGTCTCCGCCAACTTTGAGGCCTTGTCCAATCTTGACAAATTGTAGTGGAACAAATCCTGTTTGGTTGTAATACAGCGATTCGAGGGAAGATGGATTCGAGAGAGATGGCAGGTCCTGCACAGCCGTTTAATGTATTTTGGCTGGGGGTGCTGGGCGGCTGCAGCAGCAGAGGAGAAGCACGATGCTTAAGCAATGTCCCCCTGTATGGGGAGGGACAGGTCAGGACCCCAGCCCGGATGTTGGCAGGGACGGAGGGGGATTCCTTAGAGGCATTCCTCCCCACCAGCCGGTGCACACAGGGAACGCCAGCTATGTTCCCAAAAAGATGCCTTTGCAAGAGAGGCGGGTATTTCTCCCCCTCTCACCAGGGAGGAGTGCGGTGGTGGGCATTCCTTCCTCAATGTATCTCCTGAGGACTTCATACCACCCTCCCTCCACCCTGGGATCCCCTGGCCATCCTGGGGTTTATTTTTAAACCAAGCCATCCTGAGGAGATGCCCAGGGTGGGGAGAGGCGTTGCCATCAGCTGTTGATCATCTGTTTGTCCAGGCAAAAAAGCATCCATCAGATGGCAGTTATTCCCCAAATGGACCAGGGTCTTGGCACCAGCACCTAGTCCCACCAGCTGGCATGGGAACTGAAGGATGTCAGAAATCCCCTGACAGATTCAGTCTTTTTTTCTTATCCCCCCAAAAAGGTATGAATTTGGGGAGGAGGGGAAAGAAATTTTACATTACCATATAAACAATCATATATGCATGTAAAGCTGGAATGTGATTTTTGACAATTAAAACAGATTATAGGATTGCAGGAAGAGGATATTTTAGTTTTAGAACAGTAACAAAATTGCACTTCTAACAAGCCTTCTGCATACAGGTATAACCTATTTGTCAGGAGATGAATGTTACTCCCCATTGCAGAGCAAATAAAAGTAAATCCAAAAATGTACCACATCAGGAAATTGACAGGGAATAAGCTGTTTTACTAAATCTATGACTGAAAATATATCAACTGAGTGATACTGCCGGTATTAGACTGGGTCACACTTTCAAATTCCCTATCCAGCTTCATCCCAAATCAAGATATATATATTTATTTATATATATTAAAGACATGCATATATATATATATGTATGTATTTATAGTTGTAGTCTCGTGTGTGTGTTTGTGTATACATATATATACATAATAATTTTTTATGAAAGGAGCAATCCTAAATATTTCTTAAGCTATCTATGCTTTGATTTTTCTGCACATTGAAATATACTGTAAATCATAAAATCAAAAAGAACCTTTCTGATTGGATTGAAATGCCGCTGTAATGCCATACAAATAAAGGGATGAAATCTATTGTCCATGCAAAAGCTGTTTTTTCCTAATTTCTGTTGAATTGGCCTTTCCCAATTCAAATCGCCCTCCTGAACATGTTCAACAGCCTCTGCTCACTCAGTGCAAATTACATAAAAACTTTTTATTTCTTTTAGCTGTTTAACACTGGGTTTTTACAAGGGAAAACTAGAAGAGGACACATGTTCAGATGGTTTTCAGGCAGAGCTTTTAACCCCTCAAACCCATCTTAGCATCATTTGGCCAAGTTTTGTCATCCTTAGACCCAAACAGCAAATATCATGAATATGCCTGAGATCAGGACTTGCATCCTCACTTTGCCTAACATAAAGTTAGTAAGAAGGAACATTAGCAGGAAAACCTCCTAACTACTAGTTTGCACACTTAATTCTTCCTCAGTTTTTGGTCTGACACTTGTACTGATAAAGATCAAGGTTTACCTATGTATATTTCATCTCCTGCAAATATTGATTCATTAATTCCTGAAGAGAATTTTCTGTTGTAAGGAAATTGTTCAAAACATGCTTTTTACTGATTCTGGTTAGACAGCAAGGTCAGATAAGTATATAGGCAGAATACACAAATCTTATGTCGCCTCCCTAAAAGTGCTAGTTGTGGATATTTGGGGAAAGAACACATGAACCAGGGTAAGTGCAGAGCAACCCTTCTCCAGAGAGATCACCCCAGCTCCCTTCAGTGAGTGGGTTACAGATCACCTGAGCTGCAGATTGCTCTGATCTCTCTCTTTGCAGGGACATCAAGACAAATTTCTGCTGTACTACTGAAAAGTAAGACTTTTGACTATCAAGAATTTCATTATTTTTTTGTTTGTTTCTTTTCCAAGGCATATTCTGTAAATTAGGGATAATCATACCTTGAAAGGCCCAGTTTTGCACAGGCATCTCTACCTGGAGATTCTCAAAAGAGAAACAACTAAAAACGAGGCATGTGTGCAGGCACAGAAAGTTTGCTTGCAGAGTTTTTGCCCCTGCCTGCTCTCCCTATGGAGAAGACACTCTGCTGCAGAATCCACTTTGTCCTTTAAGGGTTTAGAGCCCCTGGCACAGGAGGACCCATTTACCAAGGATACAAGATGCAACTAATCATCAGGTTGTTTCAAGCAAGTCAACAAGAGCAGAATTTGAGCACCTTACTGCAGAGCAGTTTTACTTACTAGTTTGTGGACAAATTCAGTGCAATTATGTGGCGAGATATTGGAATGTGGGCTGAGCTTTACCCACAACAGCGCTATTTGTTTGAAACTGACAGCGATTGGAAGGAAAACAAGCTATCTGACCACAGACCATTGAAAGCAATAGGCAGTTGCAAGGTCAAAAGCTTTGGCTGTCTGCAGTGGATTTAGGAGAGGGGGGAATCTGTTATAGCATTTATGAAACTCAGGTACTAAAGTAAATACTGGAGGGAAGAGTTGGTGGATACTGCCCACAGAATGAACGTGCTGTTTATAGACAGTGGGATAGATGCATCTTTCTTGGCAACACATCCGTTCTGGTGAAAATAGGGAGAGCCTCATCACCTTGAGTAGAATTGTGATATAAAACGTTTTTTAGATTCTACATGTTCACTGTTTGCAAGCATATAAGGGATGAAAGAAGGGGTAGGGGATGAGGGCCTTTTTGCTCTGCATCCCCCACACTCTTGAGCCCAGAAATTTGGGGAAATATCAAAGCAATCCTCCCAGGGGAAAGCCAGAGTCCACCTCCATCACGTGAGAGGCAGCAATCCTAGGCACACTTGCATCCTCAACAACACGGGACTCCAGGATTATTTCTAAATGACCACCTCCAGTTCAAACAGCCCATGTTTACTCTTCACAGGCACCAGCTGCCTTGGCAGCTTTCTGGTCTCAAAGATTTCCAAATAAAAGTAAAGCTGAAATAAAGACTCATCACTCACTACCCAGGTACCGGGCTTGACCTGGCTCTGCTTGGGTGTCTCCAACACTTGAATCCCCCTAGCATGCTCAGATCCTCATGTTACAAAAATGAAAGTGCAAATCCATAGTAAAAATGCCTTCATTCCCTAAGTGCACTCCCTCTCTTCCCAATCTTCAAACCTGAGAGGTCCTGAAGGATCTCTTGGGCATTAGCTGGTTGAGGAACTGAGGTGCAACACTCAGCTTCCCTAAGATCATCCAGAAAGCCAGTGGAAGAGCCAAGGCTAGAGTCCAGATCTCAGCTGATCCTCCTTCAGTTGCAGAGTCCCTATTTGTTTCTTGATTCCTTGTCAAAGGCTCCTAAAAACAGAAGGTGAAAAAACTTTTCTTCATGGGTCATGGGGATAGACCAAGAAGTCTTTAGGTTTGAACCACACAGGAGGCTTTAGGTTAGGCAAATGCTTTCTAAAATAGAGGATTTGAGTATTGGGGGTTAGACACCCCATCACTAGAGGACTGAAAAACAGATTGGGTAGGAAAAGTCAATGAACTGCCATTGTCAGGAAACATTGCATATGTACAACCCACCACATGTCCCAAATACCTACTGGCAGGCCTGGAGGGAAACACAGCAGCCCTGCTTTTCATTGTCCGATCAGGAAATGCAGCAGGCAGTGTTAGATGAGGACTGAGGAGACCAGCTGAGTTAGTCTGCAGCGATGGATGAGCCAGAGAAACGTGGGGAAAATGGGAGCAAAGGCTAAGAAACCTTAGCCACAGCGACAAGAAGCCAGCAAGACCAGCACAACCCTGTTCATTTCCATCTCAGGGTGTTGCTCAGACTCCATGAATCTACATAGCTACAGATTTGTCTGCCTGTCAGGGGAGAGGGAAGGGAGAGGTACTTTATTTCATCCCAGTGCTTTTGATGAGCAGCAGTATTGCCCTTCATACTCCTCCAGTCTCAATAAACCTGGCTAATTAGCATCCTGACCACTCAATTAATTAGGCAGTACACTTAATTATGACAAACTACATTATTCGCTATAGCCCAGAGTCCAATGGACATTAGCGTCAGGTTATGTTCAGTAACAATTTGATTTGAGAGGGAGTTTATTGACCAGAAAAGACATATGATGAGATTAAAATAATCAGTAGAACTAGCTCAGTGCTATTGGCTTGTCGTAGCTGTGGGCTTGGGTTATAAAGACATCGAGGATGGCCAAATTAGTCGCTTCATTCTCATTAAAAGCCGCTGCATAAATGGAAAGATATTGGCAGAGTGGGAAGGGAGAAGCAGCCAAGCTACAAGAGGGTCTCAAATAAGATGCAGGATGGTGGGTTTGGTTTGGCTTCTTCTTTCTCTTGGTCATGACCCTGCTCTTTGTCAAAGATAAAGGAGAAGCCCAGAGATGCTGATGCTCCCAGAGAGCAGTGGAACAAGGCTTGCCCACACGCAAACATCTCTTGGGGAGGCATCTGCCACTTCGTCCGCCAAATATCTGGCAGTCTTTCTGAATAGGTGGCATTGACCTACCAGCATCCCTGTGCAGGGTCATGAATGTTCTTAAAGGGCTGACCTAACTAAACCGGGGTACATCTACACAGCTGTACTGGAGCAAGCCAGGCTAACCCCTGCTGCCCATCCACCTTGCTCACCTTCTAGCAGGAGTGCCTAGCACTGCTGATCATCACAACATGCACAGGAGTGCACAGACCAGCAAGGGGGTAGGGCCCAGCTCCCAGTTCATCCCATCTGTCTTGACAGCATCTCATGCAAGAAGATGGAAGGTGACATGCAGGAGATTTTTGTTGCAAGGGTAGATGGGATTGATGGACAGTCAGAACTGAGGAATTCAGGTCAACGTGAGCACAGTCTTGGGGGTTCAGTATTGCTGCTATACCACTTACACACAAGTCAACAGGGCTGGAAGAGATCCATCCATGGGTACTAAGGGAACTGGCAGAAGTGCTCACCAAGCCAATTTATATTATGTGTCAGTAGTCCGGGCTAACCAGGGAGGTCCCAGTTGACTGGAAGTTAGCAAATGTGACAACCATCTACAAGAAGGGCCAGAAGGAGGATGCAGGGAACTACAGGTCTGTCAGCCTGACCTCAGTGCCAGGAAAAGTTATTGAGCAGATAACCTCGAGTGCCTTCACATAGCATGTAAAGGACAACCAGGTGATCAGGCCCAGCTAGCATGGGTTTATGAAAGACAGGTCCTGCCTGACAAACCTCATCTCCCTCTATGACAAGGTGACCCACTTGGTAAATAATGGAAAGGCTGTGGATGTGGCCTACATGGAATACAATAAAGCCTTTGGCACCATCTCCCACAGCATTCTGCTGGAGAAACTGGCTGCTCGTGGCTCAGGCGGGCGTACTCTTTGCTGGGTAAAAAAGTGGCTGGACGGCTGGGCCCAAACACTTGTAGTGAACAGAGTTAAATCCAGCTGGTGGCCGGTCACAAGTGGGGTTCCCCAGGGCTCAGTATCGGGACCAGTTCTGTGTAACATCTTTATCAACGAGCTGGACAAGGGGATCGAGTGCACCCTCAGTCAGTTTGCAGGTGACACCAAGTTGGGGGTGGGAAGTGTTGATCTGCCTGAGGGCAGGAGGCTCTGCAGAGGGATCTGGACCGATGGGCCAAGGTCAACTGTATGAGGTTCAACAAGGCTCAGTGCTGGGTCCTGCACTTAGGTACCAACAACCCCATGCAACACTATGGGCTTGGGGAAGAGTGGTTGGAAAGCAGAGTGCCCAGGTGGCCAAGAAGGTCAACAGCATCCTGGCTTGTGTCAGAAATCACGTGGCCAGCAGGATCAGGGCAGTGCTTGTCCCCCTGTACTCGGCACTGGTGAGGCTGAATCTCAAATCCTGGGTTCTGTTTTGGGCCCCTCACTACAAGAAAGACATTGAGGTGCTGGAGCATGTCCAGAGATGGGCAGTGGAGCCGGTGAAGGGTCTAGAGCACAAGTCTGATGCGGAGTAGCTGAGGGAACTCGGGTTCTTTAGCCTGAAGAAAGGAAGGCTGAGGGGATACCTTCACACTCTCTACAACTACCTAAAAGGGAGGTTGTAGTAAGATGGGGGTCAGTCTCTTCTCCCAAGTTACAAGCAATAGAATGAAAGGAAACAGCCTCAAGTTGTGCCAGGGGAGGTTTGGATAGGATATGAGGAAAAATTTCTTCCCAGGTGGAAAGGGTGGCCAAGCATTGGAAGAGGCTGCCCAGGGAAGAGGTTAAGTGACCATTCTTGAAGGTATTTAGAAGACATGTAGATGTGGTGTTTAGGGACATGGTTTAGTGGTGGGCTTGGAAGTGCTGGTTTAATGGTTGGACTTGATCTTAACAGTCCTTTCCAACCTAATCAATTCTATGATTCTATAATTTTCCTTTTCTCCCCAGCTCAGTTGAGTTGCAAAGCTACTATTCTGCCTTTTTTTGCTACTGCCTATTGTTTCAAGAGTGATCGCTGGCAATTCACTCAGAGGTAGCGATGAACTCAACATTGCTGGGTTAATACCAATGCAGATGATGGACTCTGTGGATCCTGAAAGGTAGTTCCTGACCTACAAGCCTGACTTGCAAATACGACCTTACCCTTCTCAGTCATCACTGATGTTGTCCCCAGGAAGGGTCTCTAGCAGCCTCCGGATCACATCAGTCATCTGTGGTTCCTCTTCCTCAGTTGATCAGCCAAGTATAAGTCCAGCAGACAGGCTGATGTTGATATCAAGACTTCATGCAGAATGTGGTGGCTGCAGCCATCCCCAAAGGCTGTGTGCTTCACTGCCAGCCAGATAGTCCTGCTGGGAGTCCTTAAAATGCTTCCTAGCTTGCACCAAGACATCAAAAGTATTTTTATTAAGGTGAAGAGCTTTGAGAATTCCTGTAGATGTGGATGAAGGGTGAAAGAACTATGGGTGGCCCCTTGGAAATGGAGCATATACATTGCAGTATCAAAGCCAGGAAGTGGCTTGTTCTTTTTCTTCCACAAAATCAAGAAATGAAGGGAATAATACCCTTTCATTTCAATTCAGAGAATGTATTTGCTACCCCAGTATTAGCCCAGAGTCAGTTTCCTGATTCAAGATTCTTCTGTGGAAAGACATCAGTGAAATGGTCAAAATAGTGAGAGCTGGAACACACCTAAACTGAGTGATACGTACCTAATTAACATGTCAAGAGTTAGCCCCCAAGAAAAAAAGAAGGAAAAAAAAAAAAAAAAAAGGCAAGAGAAAGATGGTTCCTCAGTGAGGGGAAAGGGAAGGAGGATATTCACCAGGGAATCTGGAATCTGATCATGATCTTAGCATTTCCATCACAGCTTTGTTCTCTCAGTACCTTGTGACTGTGGCGGCCAAAACGGTGGACATATGTGGACCTCCTGCATCTCCCTCAAAGCTCTGTAGATTAAGGTTTTCACATAGATGTGCCTTCCCAGCTGAAGAAGGCACACCAAAATGCTACTTTCGTGGCAGTCCAGATGGGACCATCTTGCTCCAGGAAGCAATGACCAAGTAAGGGGGTCAGCTCTGTTTTGTTCACCATTAGGGGTGTAGTCCATCTCAGGCCACACCTGAATATTTCACCACATTCCCAGGCTGTCCACTCTTAGTCCTTTCCCTCCTATCCACATTTCCTTCCCAGGTTCACCAGATGTTCATCATCGAGATGTCTTGGCCTGGCATGTACAAGATTGTTTTCCACAGGACAATCAATCAGCCATATCTAAGGAAAGTTTCCCAAAAGGCTGTACCTGCTGCAGTTTCCCCCAAGCTATTTCTTTCTCCCAGATTGTGTGAAAGATTAAAATATTCACTTATGTTTGATTTGATGAAGGATAGGTTGTTATTATTTTAAGATTCTTGGTGATTTTTTCCCCATTATTTAACATAAACATTATCTCGTCCTGTAAACCTCACCAGGAACCTAAGAATAAGAGAAGAAAAAAAAAGTCATTTTTAAAATGCTTTCTTGTGTGAAACAGTATAGGGGGAAAATATTTGTGTTCATCCTCAAAAAGCACGTATAGGTTCTATACGAATTTTCAGTGACTTGAAATAAGATTGGAAGTCTAGAGGGGCTGGCCAAGGGCAGAGTTAAGGCTCTTTGGATACTGGGAAACCCTACACCTTAACATATTGGATTTCTTTTAAGTTTAACATTAACTCTGCATGTCTAGGTTTATTGCCCTTGGCTCCAGGATAATTGTAACATCCCTGTAATTTATTTTGCCATAATTACTGATGTGCACTGCCAACTCTAACTGTATTTAGGACTGATGCCACAGTCCTGTGAGAGAAGGTAGCGATCCCTTATGTTGTGAATGGCTTGGTCTCATTCGGAAAAATAAAGGGTACCCATAATTTTCTCAAAATGACTCCAAACTACGGGCAGCATCAGCTTCAGTCCTACCAGGAACAAAAAGGGGACCAAACCTTTAGAGAGAGGGAGGTCTTCTTCCTAGTAAATGGCTGTATCCTTCAGCCTTCACTGAAGGAGAATCTTTCCGTTATAAAGAGTAATGGAGAAGAGGATAAATAACCATTAATCCTAAAGAAAGCCTATTCAAATACAATGCATGCCCAGTTCTGAATGGAGTTTCAGCAATACACAGGATCCAGATCTACCTTATTCTGCTATCAAGATCACTGAGGGCAAAAGAAAAAGTAATTGGCACATAATGTCAGTCTAAATTACTGCTACGTTCCTGGGCTAATGAGCAGGTTTCCTGTTAATTCTTGTAAAACACTGCTGGTTCCCACCAAGCAAGGACTGTGATTTGGGAAGAACTGGCCATATTCTGCACAAGGGGCAGGGAAGCCAGATCTCTGTTTCTAAAGCAAATGTCAGCTGTTGCCTCTCCTGTGAGGTCTGTGTGCACGTGCTCTGCATGCGTGGGCTGCACTGCCTTTATGTTTGTCTGGCTTGTGGTCTCCGACCAGTGCTGACCCCCAGGGTTCGGGACAGCCTGGCCCCAGAGCTGGTACCTCAGACACCCAGACTGTGCTTCCCACAGCAGCATCCCAGGCAGGCATGCATTTAAGACAGCATGCAGGTAGGACTGTATCCAGAGGTAGATCCACACCCTGGTGTAGCATTGCACCCAGGTGCATGAGGACCTGTCCTGTGCTCTTCCAAAGAGAAACTCCATGCCCTTCCTTAGATGTGGCCTTCCTGAGCTGCTCTCTGATCCCATATCATTCCATTTGCTACAGTGTGGTCTCAGGCATGAGGAAAGCAGGCACTTGAGAAGGGAGTTCAGCCCTCATCTGGGCTACTAAATTAGCCAAGTGTTTGACATATGCAGCCTCCAGTCTGTCTTCCACATAGTGTCCCAACCTGGATTCCCATGATGTCTCTGCTTATCACATCTCACCACGGAGAGTTGAGGGTGGCCCCCTCAAGCCATCTAGGCTTGGCAAAAGCAGCATTGTGAATGCTTGTCCCAAATGTAGAGGACATTCGGCTAGGTCAGTCTGCACTCAGTACCTCCAGGAGCTGTCTGAACCATAGAGAACCTGCAACAAGTCCCAGAACCCCTTGTCACAGCACTCCATCCCCAGGAAACAGAGGTAAAATTCAACCACATCGGCCCGAGGGCACCACATTTCATTTTCCCATGCACAGTTTCCCATGGGTAAGGAAAGCTGGACCAAACAGAGAGCTGCTTTAGCTCCATGAAATGGAAGAAGATGGATTGACAGATAGACAGAACCAAGCACGTCAGAAAATCTGAGACCTTCATTTCTCTTAACAGCTAATTTGCAGAAATGAAGCCCACGAGAAAATCCTGAACTCAGAAGCAATCCCTCAGTGAGGATGAGACAGAAATCAGGAGATAGGAAGAGGTTTGTTCTTCTCCCCAGATCTCTGTTGCAAATGGCACAAAGACATTAGCTGGTCTACACATAGCTATAGAGTTTATCACCTACTAATCTCACAGAGAGCAGAGCTTGGGGAGAATTTTTCTACTGAAAATCTCTTATAGTCAAAAAATTGAGTTTTAACGATATCGAAGCATTTCTCAGATACATTTTAATCTCATTGAATTTTTGGTGCTTAAGTTTCCTTCCTAATTCCAAGAAATTAAAAATAGAATGAAATGCATTAAAAGAGACATTTTCATTTTACAGCTGGGAACAACTATATAAATTCATCTTGAAAAAAAGGCAAAACTTGTAGCCAACTTGCAGCATTCCTAATTGAAACAAAATGTTGCAGCCTGCTCACAACCAAATATCTCAATTGGCCAAAGCACATTTTTTTCCAAAGAGTCAATCTGCTGAAGTACATAAAGAAATATTCATTTCCATTCCAATTTAATTTCAAGAATACTGATGAACCTGAATGTTTTTATATCTGCTCTGCTTTAAGAACATACCCAGACTCTCTGCCTGTCCAAATTTCCCTTCTGGGTTTCTGCTGCTCTCCCTGTAGCCCCATTTCCCACTGGATGAACACACATATTTGGGCAGGCTGGTAGCACCACTACCAAGAGCACCATGTACCAGCATCCATGTTCAGCCCTGCACAACTTCAGCCCATCCTCAGCTTCAGCTGATCAACTTCAGCCCCTCACCAATCCCTTGTACACTGGCTCTGGCATGACTTCCTGGCCTGGTTTCAGGTGGGATAGAGTTAAATTTTCTTCCTAGTAGCTGGTACAGTGCTGTGTTTTGGATTTAGGACGAGAATAATGTCGATAACACACTGATGTTTTAGTTGTGGCTAAGTAGCGTTTACACTAAGCCAGGGACTTTTTCAGCTTCTTACCCCACCCCACCAGCAAGCAGGCTGGGTGCCACAAGTTGAGAGGACACACAGTCAGGACAGTTAACCCAAACTGACCAAAGGAATATTCCATACCATACAACATCATGCAGAGCACATAACTAAGGGGAAAGCTGGCCAGGGGCTGCTGCTTGGGAATTGGCTGGGCATCAGTCAGAGAGTGGTGAACAATTATATGGTGCATCACTTGCTTTGTATATTCTGATTCTTTTATTGTTGTTGTTGTTATTATTATTATTATTACTCCCCCTTCCTTTTCTGTCCTATTAAACTGTCTTTATCTCAGCTCACAAAATTTACTTCCCCCCAATTCTCTCCCCCATCCCATTATGGGGTGGGGAAGTGAGCAAGTGGCTGTGTGGTGGTTAGCTGCCTGCCAGGTTAAACCACAACACTTCTGAAGAAACTTGGGCCAACAGCTTCAAATCTGGGATGGACTGTTTCCCAGTTCCCTTCTCCCAGGCAAGGATATATTGCTGGCTGCACCCTACTCGCCTATACTCACATCGTGGCGTGCCTTACTTTTCCCTTGAGCACAGCTCCTGTTTCTGGCACTGAGTTCAACCACAGAGAGAGCTTTCCCATGGACTTTAGGGTTGGACCACAGCAGGGGAACATGTTTATGCAGAGGTGCTCTGAACATGGAGCCTTTCAGACCCTCAGTCCCTGAGGTCCCTCTTGCTTGCAGAGAAGGACCCAGAGGGAAGGACCATCATCTGACCAAGACTGGGCTGGGTCAATGTCAAGTGCATGATGCAGCTCACTCAGGCTCTGTCTGCTAGATGGTGTGCATGGAAGAGTGTGGAAAGAAGGACAAGAGTCAAGGATTTCTCCCCAGACACATCTACCCGGCAATGGGTGTGTGAGCACCTGTGCCCTGCAAGCCCATCCTCCTGGCCCTACCCAAGGTGTTCAACAGAAGTGCTATTGCCTGCCTGGAAACTGGAGGGACTTGGGCAGCCTCAGAAATAGGAAGGGAATGGATTTCATTTGTTTGATGTTTTTTTAATTTGTTTGGTTTGTTTGATGTTTTTACCTGGAGGCCCCATACCATGTCTCCAACTACTGCTCATCTGCAGAAGTCACTCCACCTCACCAGCTCCAGCTGTTACCCTATGCGAGCAGCAGGAAAGGCGAGAAGGCTATCATGGGTGCATTCCCAGAACACCACTTGAAGCAGCGCTGCACACAGACCAACTGTGGGCAGGGAAGGGCAACATGGCAGGGAGGTAACATAAGCATCTGATCCACACTCCCACCACCCTCATGAGCACAGTCTGCAAGCTGTGGTAGCTGAACCATGGCTATTTGCCTCTTCCAGGAACCTGCTGTCTGGGACATCTCCACACTCTGCACCCAAAGGTGTTAACAGCTGAGTTTATCAGTATAGTAACACCCTGGCTGACACAGAAACCATCACAGAGGTGCCACTGTCTGCTGCCTCTGGGGATGATTCAGCTTACAAAGTGCAGCTTGGGCCAGACCTCAGCTCCTTCCACAACACCACAACACCTTTGCTTGGTTGCCCAAGGGACCACAAGTCCCCAGAGCAATCAGAGATACCATGCACAGAAAGCTGACATTGAGCAATAGTCCTTGCTATCAGTCAGAGGGCTGCAAGACACTTTGGAGGTTTGCTTTTGCTCCCTGCAGAGTGCATCCGTGCCAGCAAGCCACTGGATAAAGTGAGGAGAAGCAAATGGCGCAAAAGTCTGTGCATGGGCCCGTCCCAGGTCTAGCAAGACTACTTGCCACTTTTTAAAGGAAGACACCGAGACAGAACTGTGTGGAGTGAATCAGGCATAGCAGTAACTGATGGAGCCCACACCACACTGCTGTACTCAGGAAGATGAACAGCCAGGACAGGGAATCCATTTCTCCTGTGACTTTGCAAGGCTCAGAGCATGAAGGAGCCTCCCTTCTAGGGGTTGCTATCACACACATCTTTAAATGCAGCAATACCCTTGTCTGGAATTCCTGGAGAGCAGCTCCTGTGAAGGGCACAGACCATGGTCCCTCTAGAAATAAGATACGTAATGCAAAGAGTGCAAAATGGTGCCTGCAGGAGTAGCAACCTTCACCATCTGCTTCGTCCAAGTGGAGAGCCTGCTGGTAGACAATGGGAAAAAGCATCCAACAAGCAAGGTAGAAACTCATGCTAGAGTTTGAAAATGGGGAACATGAGTTTGCAAAGGAGACAATATGACAGAGAAAGCAAATTTGGGAACTAGTAGGAAAGGGAAGAAAAGGGAAAGGGAAGAAAGGGGAAAGGGATGTATCATCTTACAGAACAAGAGGCACTGAAGCACATTCTTCAGAGGTCTGTGGGCTGCAGAGGCAAGAAGCAATAACTTGCTCTACTGACCATTTGGAAGGGGAGAGAGGCCTGTGAGACAGTCCTCTCTGTCTCACTCCTCTCCCTCCTCCCTCTCAGACAATGAAGTGAATTAAGTTTGTAGAGTTACGTAGGAGGCATCGGGAGTCAGATACAATTACTCACCCGCTGCATCATAATTACTGCAAATGGTCCATTAAAGGAAAATTATCATCAATATGATATTATCAGACAGAGGGTAAATGAATAAAGGAAAGTGCTTATTCTTCCATTGTCCTGTTAATAGAGACGTCTTTGAAATTGATAATGTCAAGGATGCCACCTCACTGAGGACTGTGGGCCAGCGGGATGCAGATGGGAACTGTGGGTGATGACACACAAACAAGACCCACCTTTTGGGATGGCAGTGCAAATACAGATGTGCACCTTCATCTGATTGTCCAAGCAGTGGATGGGGAGAACAGACTGGGACTCTCAGGCATCAAGTGTCATCTCAGTTCAGGACACCCTCACATCGCCATCCCCTCTGCCCAAGGAATCCAGCGCCACAGTCTGCAGAAGGTTCTTTAAACTCAGTGCCAACAAACTTTACGGGAGCTGAATCCAACCTAACTCCCAAAACGGGCTGAATCCCATCCTTTAAGTGACTAGGAGGACACCTATGAGGTCCCTAGTTCCAGTGGAGTAACATCAATTGTTGCAACCTCTGGTCTCATTGTGATAACAATATGATAACCCATTTTAGTGCTAGCTGCAGCTCAAGAGCTGGGCGTTTACAGTCTCCTCCCATCTTCCTCCAGAAACCTTCCTTTTCATGAAGGGAGATGGGGCACTGTGGTCTTAAGTTATCACAAGATCTACACTGCAACATGCACATCCTTGTGTGAAAGGGCAGTCTGAACCTTACTGAGACCCACTTGAAAGAGAAGAAAGTGCACTAGAACACTCTTGACCCTTTGAGACTGTGGTATACACCATGGTCTGCCCACTGACAAGCCAGTGGGACCACCTCCAGCACAGGGAGATATTATCCACATCCCTAGAGCTGTGATCAGTCCCAGACTGGGATGTCTGTGAACAAGCAATAGATGCCATGACAAGGTAAAGTGCCATCAGCTGAAGTGGAGGTGGGGTGGGAGCAAAACCAGCCAGAGTCAGCTCCAGCTGCAGAACCAAGGAACATCCTCAGTTTAGCTGCCTAACAGACTCCCAATGAGAAGCAGTAGAAACATCCACCACTTATATGCTGCTGAGGTGACCTGCTATAACAGGGCTGTCTTTCCTTCCTCCAGCACATCAGTGTCTAGACACCAGTGTGACAAGAACCCTTGTAAGGCCATGGTGGGGTAGACGGGCTCTGCTCAAGGCAACCGGCCCCACTCTCTGGTTCTTCAGGCTCTGCCAAGAGTCCCCTGTCCCGAGAGAGTCCAGGAGAGGTAGCCTTCACAGAAGAGTGAGCATCTGGCCAGAGCAGGAATACGCCTGTGGGGCCAGGTTTGGTAAAGCGGCACAGAGCTGCATCGGTCTCAAGGGTAGAAAATAGTCAGTGAAGGGAGTAAAGCGGATCTGCTGCTATTCATTTCACAGCTGTAGTGGGATTAGTGGAACGAGGGCGATGGGGTAAGCTGCCCCTTTTATCTCATTCAAACATGTTGCTAATTCAGCAGAGCACCGCAGCCAGGAGCAGCTCCCAGCCTAATCCACTGTATCATTCTCACCCAGCGTGAAGAAACGAGAATTTTAATCCACTCCCCCCCCCTCCCCCCCCCCCCCCCCCCCCCCCCCGCCCCAGCCCCATCAGCTGCTCCAGCGGGGTCTGCCTGGCCTAACCAGGCATGGAGACCCACTCCATGCCTGGCACCATTTTCCCGGGCCCCATTGACCAGTTCTCTGGGAGCTGGGAGAGGTGGATTCCCAGCTGCAGCTCCCATCCTCTGCTCCATTGGCTGAACTGGGCTGTTGGTGATCCCACAAAACACCAGGCTCCTGGATGGCCATGGGAACAAACCACCAAGAGCATCAAGGGTAAGTGCATCTTGAGGTGTTTCATTGGCTGCTTTGGCATGTGAGGCAGGTTGTTCTAAGGATCTTCTTCCAAGTTGAGAAAGAGCAGTGGAGAGGTGGTGTTTCTGCAGCAAACAGCAAAGCACCATGCAAGGTGCCACAGGGGCAGACATTGGCCCAGACAGACCTCCAAACCTAGGAATCTAGAAACAGGACAAACCAGCAGGTGACAGAAGATGTAGCATCCAGGTCTCATCACTCTGTGGTTCTCCTTTGAAGGATAGCTGTAATTCTGCAGGTGGGTCAGAGCTCCCCTTCCAGGTGACATTTACTTCTCAGAGCACATGCAACAAATTGTGAGATGTTTTACTTCCCCTGGAAACACAGTCCCTAAACCAGTTTCTACCACAAGAAACGCTACTTGAGATTCCTCCTTTCTGAAAGCCAGACCTTCTACACTCCCAAACTTTTCAGCCATGCCTTTGTTTACATGAAAATGCTGATCCACACGCCATCCCGTGTTTTCACCTCTGAATCTCAAAGCACTGTAAGAACTGAGGCATCATGGCCTGATGTGACAGATGAAAAAAATGAGGTGGAAAAAGAGGCTCTGACTTGCCATAGGTCATACAACTGGCAGACTCTGAAATCTGAGAAGTGCAGAGTCTGAGCAGAAAGAAGAACCTAGCTGTTTTGGCTCTGAACCTTCAAAACCATGCCCAAGCATAAATGTTAACAGGCACAATTTCCAAAACCTGTTGTAGACCTTACAGAAGAAATATTTGTCTCTATAGCCTTGTCCCCTCCACTGATAGTGCATGCCAGCCAACATGCATCCAGACATGCCTGCATACACATGTAGACCAACAGTACTTTCCCCAGGTCTCGTGTTTCTGCTTGTAATGCCTCCAAATCCAGTCTTAAGCACAGCTCAGTAAAACTCATCTGGGCTTGTGTACAACAGGTTAGAGACAAGAGGGTACCATCACACCGCTGACTGCCTATTTGCACCAATCAGCATACGCAACTAAGGCAGTGACAGTAGTGCCTCCAAATGCATCAACATTTATGAACCTTGAAGTCACCTTCAACCTACTCGATTTCTGTAGGGGACCTTTTGATATCATTAAAGTCTAAATTGTGCTGCTTCTTTCTTGGAGAGAACTAGGATGTTCCCCCAGGTTCCCTTGCATCACACCAAGTTAACCCCTGCTAGGTCTTTCCTTACAGTGTAGAAGTTCTCCAGAGCTGCCCCGGATCGAGCCAAGTATGGAGCTGTTAGTCCTGGGATTAGGGGCAACCTGAAGCTCAATACAATGCTAAACCAATATATGTTGTACAGATCACCCCACCAAACCCTTGTAAGCACAGCAAACCTCAATGGCTCAGCAAGAGATCATACCACTGATTGAAGAAAGGAGAAGAAACAAAGAAATGCACTACAAAATGTGGTAAGTTTCCTGAAACTTCTGTAGCAGTAGTACTGTAGAGAGCACCATACCTTCACCTTGGAGACTGTATCTAAGAGGTTTGAGGTGGGGAGGACTCCTTAACAAAACTGGTGCAAGCATCTGTCCTCCAGCAACATATTTGTCAACTTTCTCCTCTAGAAGAAACAGCAGAAGTGCTTTCTGGTGGAATCAAAAAAGCATAGCCAAGTGGCAAAAATCATCATCATCATCTCAAATCTGGAATCCAGCTCAGGAAATATCAGCCCGTTTGGTCAAAGTCTGTGTTCATGAAAACAGGGTTTCCCCAGTGACCTAAAGCAGTTGTTGTCCCCCCGTGTGATGGGAGACAGGAAAGATACATAACAAGTTGCTATGCAAGAAAACAGAAGTCCCCATCCCGAGATCAGGCATGTCTGACTGTGCAAGGCGAATGCCCTCCTTGCTCAGAGGAATTGCTGTGGCTGAAACAACAAATCCAGACACTGAGCCTTGGCTTTCTGTTTCTCCCTATTCCTCATAGTGCCTGCATGCCCTTGGATGTGATGGGAGATCTCTACTGAAATAGCACAAGCAGCTCCCACTCCCCATGAGGGCTCAACCCTTCCTCATGCAGAAGGGAAATGCACAGCCCATGGCAGAGCAAAGCAAGGATGAGAAGCCAACGCTTCTGCCCCAGACCAGACCTGGTGCACTGCAGTGACACACAGTCATCATCTGGAAAATGCACAAAGACAGGTAGATGGGCTGCAGAGGACAAGTGGGCTGGATGGTCCCTTGCACAGCACCAGGGTGGAATCCCTGCATCCCTTGGGGACTTGACCCAAAGACACAATGCTCCCATGGGGCAGTGACACAGGGACACCCCTCCTGACTCACCATGGGACACCCCCCTCCTTCCCCGCACCTTT
This sequence comes from Falco naumanni, assembly GCF_017639655.2. Classification (NCBI taxonomy): domain Eukaryota; kingdom Metazoa; phylum Chordata; class Aves; order Falconiformes; family Falconidae; genus Falco; species Falco naumanni. Next base: position 109,278,639 of record NC_054056.1, on the reverse strand, counting down.
GGCATTCATTGAAACTAAAAAACCCGGACTCACCCTTCCTGACCCCAGCTCCCCGCCCCCACCCAGTCCGAGGCTCCTCCTCAAACATCTCTCTCCCCGCAAATCCCCTGAACCTCTTCCAATTGCACACCAATAAAAAGTGCATTATTAACACCCCTCTGTCTCCGCTCCCTCGCGCTCTCTGATGGGCAATGAAACCTCCCTGAATTACGCTGCTCGGCATGCTTACAATTTAATTACATTTAAAGTTAATCAAGAGCTTCTGGAGCTGAGTGGCTGTTAAAGGGTTGTAGGGGAGGGGTGGGAGGAAAGAATAGGACAAAGACCCCCAGAGCTGATGTGCATGTGCGCGTGCACACACACACACAGAGGCACTTTCTGAAAAATCATTAGCACCAATCTATTTTCTGTCCCTCCTCCCCTTCCCCCTTCCCCCTGCCCACCTTGCTGAGATTTCTGGGGAGTAGCCCCGTAGCAAAGTCCCACAGGGAACTAGGAGGGCCAGGGAGGGAGGTAGAGGAGGTCTGGAAAAGGGGGATAAGGCAGGCAGCAGCAGCCTTCCATACTCCCCACCACTTTCACCCTCATGTCATTGAGGGATGGCACGCGCCTTGGTTTTAATTAGATGGAGGTAATTGCCTCGGTGCAGAATAACATTGTTTGTGCTGGCAGGAAGTGAGAGGGTCTTCAGGCTTGGCTGCCCCTAGGAGCTGGGGGAGGGAGAGTTTCAGCGGGTGCTGCTCTGGGGGTGGAGGGCCTGGACTGAGAGATGAGAATAATTCATTGCTCCAAGAAGACAAGGGCAGCTGGGGTGGCTTAACCCTTGCACCCTCACACTGCAAATGACCCTGCTTGTGTCCAAAAGCAGAAAGGGAGAAGGTCCAGCCTTGTGGCATGGGCAAGTCTGGCATCCACCCAGGGTCCCCTTGGGCTCTGCTGTGACTCCCCATTGCGTGTCCTTTGGGGAAGGCTCAGTGTAATCAGGGGAGAAAAACAAGAGGAGGAGAGTTTGTCCAGTAGCAGAATTCAAAGCGATATTCCCCCAAAGTGTCAGCCAAGGGAAGTGGGAGGATTGCCTCATGTTCCTGCATATTGCAGTGCACAGCCTGGGTATTGCAACATGCAGCAGGGTCCCCCAGGGCAGCTCAGAACATTGCTGTGGAGCCCAGTGAGTTCACACACCATGCCAAAATAGCCTGCAACATAGGAAGAAACGGTATCTTTGGAGCTCCGACCTCAACCCTACTCCCTGACCTCCTAGTCCCAGCAGGCAATCCCTTCCTGATCCCTGGAGACACACAGGTTGATCCCTGGAGCATGAGATTTGCTTGCCTCCACCAACAGATCAGTATGGTGGCATCACTCATAGCACCTGCTACAGAAACCACCATGGCTTCCACCAGCCCCTAAACATGTCCACAAGCCATGTGGGTCCACAGCAGCCAGCCCAGGTGGAAACAGTGTTAAACCCTGTGCTGAGCATTAGGGATGTTTGACTGAAGGTTTGTGCTGTGGTCCTGGTTAGTATGTAAAACCAGGTGACGGTGACTGAACCCCAACATGTTCCTGGGTACGTTTTCTCCACAAAGACTTTCATGGCAGCAGATTGAAGCTGACTCAGGAGCTTCACTTTGCCCTGAGCACACCAGGGCACAAGGTCTCTTTGAAACAAGTGTTTTGAAAACTCCCACAAAAGCTGTAGGTAGTCGAACATCTCCTACGTGGCTCCAGCAGCTGGGATAAATATTTATGAGGGATGTCAGTGTTGTGTTTCAGGACACATGCCAAACACTAACCACTTGAGGTTAGCAAGAAACTGCCCCCATTGGCATATTATTGGATAAGTGTCCATTACAGGGGCTGACTCCTTCCTCTGAAGCATATGAGAGGGGATGCTCTCAGAGACAGGATATTGGATGAGATAGTGGCATCCCCGCATTCCTTGATGATTGCTCATAAAATTAGCCATCCCTTAAAAACAGTCCTCCCTTGTCAATATTAAACTGCAGGCTGCCAGAGGGGGAGAGGCCATGCCCAGCTTCCTGCTGCTTCAAATGGCCACTGAGTAGGTTGCCTGTGTGTTTGCACAGCCCTGTCCCAGCCCTGGCTTTCCAGCCTGGTGAGGATCTCCACCACCAGCCACAAAGCCACCCATGGTGTTGTGACTGCAGCTCATGGAAGATGCTGGAGTGCCATCCAACATGTAGCAACCCCCCTCGGTCATCTTCGCCCCTCTACAAAATTTTATGTTTCTGGGTCCTGTGAGCCTGGTGGGTACCACACACATCACATATCATGTAGACCATTGCACCAGGTGCCCCAGTGGAACAAAGCAGTTACGTGCTCAGCAATTTAAAGGACATTTGGGAACAACTTCCATGTAGTTGTGTTGCTATGAGGGTTCCTGGCATGGTTTTAGCCCAGGTCAAAGGCTGCAATGCCTGGGGTGGGTGTGCAGCCAGGGTGGTACCCATGGGCAGTGTGGATGAGACGCCCCAGCTGGGGATGGTGAGGGACTATATAGCTGGACCATGCAAGCTATTCAATGTCACTGTGGCTCAGGGCCATGTCCCCAGGTGAGGGGTGAGCTGTGTGGACAGGATGTCCTGGAACAGTAGTATTCACAGTGCTTCTCCCACTCCAGACCTTGTTTTGTACCTTGCAATGTGGACACAGTCTGGGTCTCCTTACCTGAAACACAGGGCAACCAGCACCCATCTGGTTTGGGGCCAGGAGATAGGTGTCCATCAGCTGAGCACCAGCAAGGAGGAGGAGAAGAGAAAGCATTAAAGTTTTGTCAGTCTTGCTGAATGGTCATGTAAGGACCAAACTCTCACAGGCAGCTATGGGATGGAGTATGGTCTTTACCAGCACAAAGGCTGTGATACTTGCAGGGACAAGAACATAGCCTGCTACCCACAGCAGGGAAACTGGGACACAACAAGGCAATTTAGCCAAAGCAAGGAAGAGCAGCCCCTCTGTGAGACTGATCCTTTATGAAATGGCTGACTGTGCTCTTGTGTGTGAAGCCAGGTTCAGGAGAAGGACAGGGGGAGTCGGGACCAAATCAGCAAAAAACAAAGGACACAAAAAGGAGGCAAAACAGCCACTGTGCTTAGGAGAAGGACCCAGGCTCAGAAAGGCATGATCAGAGGTGGAAGGGGGCCTTAGAGAGACACGTGGAGGAACAGACCCAGCTCAACCTGTCCAACCACAGCAGAAGGAGAAGAAGTGGGGAGGGAGCATTTCACTGGCAAAACATCCACTAGGATTGAATCCAGGGCTGGCAAGGCTGACACCAAACCACCACAACTCTTATAGTAGCACCTGCAACAGCCTTGGAGATGCAAAAGTGGCAGCCTTGGTCAGAGCAGGTGCATGGTTCAGCTGTCCTACCAGGGTCTTATGAGAGGAAAAGGGGCAAGAAAGCATGTTCTTAGCTATGCCCTGTGCATGCTGATGAAGCTTAGCCTCTACCCTGAGAAATCTGCATGAAAAATACTCCAAAGCCACTGCATGGTGGTGGTGGAAGGAGACAGGCAGTGAATGGGCCTCTGGACCTGAAGAGCTGTGCTGTTCTGTATTATTTTTTCTGTTTGATAATATCTTGGCCCCAGTGATACCTCCTATGGATTTCAGTGTCTTTCTTTTGTAAATAGAAGTGGGTCATATATATGTATCTAAATATACATGCATAAAATTCATTTGCAATGATAATAGAAGTGATGACCTGGCACTTTCCCTCTCCGCCTGTCAAATGTTCCTCTGCAGCACTGGAAGGATGGATTAGAAATGGTTTGATGTATGGATGGGTGAACGGATAAACTAACCAGAAATGGATGGAGGTGAGATGGATGTGTTCCCCATGCATCCTGACTATTGTCAGTGCATTTCAATTCTCAATTGCAAAGACATAAAACACTTAGTCTGCCTAAAGCTTTTCTGCTTTGAAAGGTAAGCTACATATGTAGTTGTTCAGCAGGTCTAAGCCACTTTAAACTACGCTCACCCATTTTCATTCCTTTATTACATGAACCCAATCTTACTCCTCCACGTTCCCATCTGATGCTGATGGCCTTTGGGGAGCAATAGGATTGGTGCAGACAAAGTCTGAGAACCGATCTCTCTTGCAGTGGAGAACAATTTCCCTTTCAAAAGGATGCTGCTATGAAATGCTTCTCTTACAGACCCTAACTCTAACTGTAACCCTACAGTGTCCCACCCAAAGAGACTAAATGCCCATGGAGAAGATCTCTGCTTCTCCAATTCCTCCACTCCTACTGCAGTGACACACTCACAGCCACCATCACAGGAAACCGGTAGGAGAGATGAGTACTGGCTGGAGGAACGTACCCAGGGATGGGTGGCAGACATAAAATCCACTGCTTGTCCATTCCTTGGATTCCCATGCTAACTTTGTGATGCTGTGTCTTACCAGGCCAAGCATCAATTTGGATTTCCCAAGCTAAGCTGGACCAGGCTATAGAAGGCTGAGGCTGAACTCTCTCAGTATGGCCTGGACGGACATCCATGATCATGGTGTGGAGGGTGACACAAGCTCTTGGTCTCCATGCAGAACAGATATCTCTGAGCACTTAGAAATCCCCAGCACTGGTCTCCTGAGCACAGCTCCATCACAACAGCTACAGAAGGGCCAGAGGGAGAGATGGAAAAAGGAGAGGGAGGCAAAGGGCTCAGACGACAAGGCTCTTGGTCCACTTAGGCAAACATCACACATCCATAATAAGCCACAGACCAGCCACACTGCACTACAGAAAGCATCATGCAAGAACAAAAGGATAGCTGTCACAAAATGTGCCCACCCAGCCACCTCCATCACATCCCCACATTTTTATCTTCAAACCATCAGTTGCCCAAAGTAAATTTTATTTCATCCCAGGATAATTATTAGCCAGTTTAGAGCATTCCCAGAGTTTTCTTGTTAACACTTACCCAGTACCTTGTCCAAACATGCTTGATAGGTGCTGCATCTATCTGTGTGTCCCCAGCAATCTCAGCTGAGGGGACTCTATAGCTCTTCCAGCAGCCCACAACAGAGCCAAACAGGCAGTAACCATAAAAGAACCTGCCAAGGAGAGGTTTTGGAGCAGAATGGTGTTAAAGCTATATGTATCTATATCATGCTTTCCTTTCCTTACCCATCAGCTTGGAATTAAGCCATCAACCCCGGGTATCTTTGCAGCTGAGGTTTGTACTGTGTAAAACAGGGATGTAACTGCAGGCTAGGGAAAGATGGGCAGAGGGAAGGGCTATGCCGCAGTAGGGATGCTCTTCCCTACCCCCAGAGAGGCCATGCATGAATCCTGCCATGGCTCCCAAAGCTCTGCCAAGCATCTGGCACAGATCTCTGGCCCCTCCATTTGCCTGCAGCAGTAATATAGTAAGTGCTCTTTCATGTCGTGTTGCTTTGTCTTTCCAGGATCCGAGGGGTACTCTGACACACAGCATTTATCTCAAGCGGCTATTGATCCCCAGCTCTATAAAAATGATTACACTTGACCCAAGGCTGCACTCACTTCAGTGTCTGAGCTGGAGAGCAGGAAGAGGCTGCCCAGCTGGGCACGAGCAGCAGAGAGAGGGAGAGACCGCAGGGGAGGAGACGAGGTGCTGGGAGGTTTAATCAAAGATGAGCAGATAAAAGTTGCAGGGCTTTTTCCTCTGGACAGGATGTAGGTGGGAAAATGCTCACCTGATGGAGCCACACAGTTGCTGCAGGACTGTGGAGGTCTGAACTGAGGGTTTAAAGGCAGTTTTGGCTAAAAGCAGCACTTTTGAGGCAGTTCAGCCAAACTTTCAGAAGTCAAGGAGCATATGAATTCAGGATGCTCTTGTGCATGTGGGAGGATCGAGACAAGGCTGGTGGTGGCCCTGGAAAAGATTGCTTTCCACCAGCACTAAATCACTGCAGACCTGGGCAGAATGGGGGAGATGAAACTGAAATAACCATGGAAATGAATAAATGGCAAGGCCCAAAAAGCATCTGGACACCCCAGACCAAGGGTCCTTCCTTGGGAGGACTCTTTGGGATCAGGAATACTTGAGTCCATTGGGACAATGTGGAAGGAGCCGAGGAGCTGGGAGAAGAGAGCAAGAAAGCACAGAAACAAGCAGGGCATATACCCACTGTGGAGTCCCTCAGCACATTGTGAGCAGCGCTGCCCCTGGCATGGGTATGAGTTTACTTGGACTCAGCATTGGGGTGTTCATCAGAGCCACAAGCCTTGAGGTCCCTCTGCAGTCACAGTTTGCAGAGACAGTGGTGTTTGGGGAGGCTTTGGTCAGACAGATACACTCCAATGTATCAGATCCCTGCTGGAAGCAAGCTCTACTTGCTCTAGCAGGACAGTTGCTGTGACAACAGACCCTCCTCCATCTGCCCAGCCTACTGGAGCACAAATGTGCCCATGAGTTGGTACCCAGACTGGTGTGTCACAAGGCTTACCTGTCTCTCTCCTGCTGCTACTCCAAGCTCAGCCCCAGGCTGGTGTTTCTGTCTTGCTCCTAGTCCCCATCAGTCCCTTCGGCATGACTGTCCATTGTATAGCATGAACAGTCTGTGCATCAAACATCAGAGCCCAGATGAAGAGACATCTGGAGGAATATGGAAGTGGACTTTCTCATGGTCAACTTAGTGACCACAAGCTGTAAAGCTGTCCTTGTTAATGCAGTCCTTTATCCTAAACTAGTGCAAGGTCTTGATGAAGGGCTTTGAGCCAGGAACCTACACCAGAAGCCAATAACCAGGCAAACAAGCCATGGACCACCTTATGAACTCACCACTGGCTTTAAATTTGTTGATGGAGATCAGTGGAGAGGGTCACGATACAGCACGAGGTCATGCAATCTGCCCAAGAGCACAGGTGTCTCTGTGCTTCAGGAAGTACTGCTGGAAAAAGTGAGCAGCTTGGCTTGCAAAGCATGGAAGATGCCCGGGGAACTGGGACTATGAAAAAAACCTCCAACACCATTGCTGGAGGGCAGCGTGGATGAGGCTGTTCCCAGTAAGCGGTTTGGAGCTGTCCCAAGAGGCCACATGGATGGAGCCATTGGGATGTAGGATGCAAGGCAGAGTTCAGCAGTACTGAAATGAGTTGCACTTGTCTCCAGGGGCAGAGAACAGCTGCTGGGAGCTGGAAGTAGAAAAGCAACAGTGGGGCTAGATATCTCTCAGCCAGGCAAAAATGAAGGGTGAGAGAAGACAAAGGGACCTGGAAGCCACAGCTGTACCTGTGGATGAGGTGCAGAGACAGTGAGTCCCTAAAATGTCTTCATGCCTGCTCCAAGCCAGCCCTCAGACAAATATGAGCAGAGAAGTGACCTCTGTGCAGCATGATGTTCATTGTGAGCTGTACTAGTATTAGCTCAAACACCTGTCACAAGCAACTTAAAAGTGTTCCCATACAGAGCTGGACTTGGGCTGCACCTTACCTAGCAGTGACTCTGGGGCTATCAAGCCCACTAGACCTGGTCCAACACAAGCCCGGTGCCACTGGCACCATCACAGGCTGCCCGTTTGATGGGATACGGGAAGGGACACTGCAAGGCTTTTGTCTCCCTCAGCCTGCTGCTTCTGCCTAGTTACTATCCTGGAGCATGAAAAAAACCCACCTTCAAACAGAAATTAATCCTTTTGCAAACTGCCCTGAATTAGGACCTAAAGAAAGAGACTAGCTCAGAAGTATGGCACTTGCCTGGAGCTCCCAAGCAGAGCGGGAAACAGAGGGATATCACCAAAGCTGATGTTCTGCAGAGCTGGCTATGCACACTTATTGGTGCGCTGAGTTGGGGAGGGCTTTGCTTCCAGCATAGGAGGGTTATCAGGGGATTTGCTGCTGTTGCAAAACTTCTGCATGGATTGGGAGGGGGAGGGAGAGGTTTTCCAGCAGTCAGCAGAGCACGATTTAGCATCTGCAGAATTGAAAATGACCCTTGTGATTACACTTACTTTAGGGGACCTGGATTTTAGATTTCCCCATGTGCTGGATAGAGATGCTTGCTCTTGCTGCTTGGGGGAGGGTTATGTGGGAACACAAAGGACTGGTGAGGGGACAGGCCATTACTGCAGAAGTCATTACTCCAGAGGGAAAAGGCTGCACTGCTCACAGTTGTAATTAACAGTCTCTTCAGGCCTGTGAATTGAGGTCTGAGGATGGGATGATGGGGGCACTGATCTCTCTCCCTTGACTGTAGAAGGAGCCACAAGTGATTAATCTGATGCTCAGTTTAACCCTGATGAAACCCTTGAACGTGAGATCTGGACAACCTATGCATCCCTAAGACATTTCTTTAACCAGGCAGAAGGAGGGCCAAGGTGCCAAGAGGTATCACCAAGCACATTGCTGTAATTTCACTGTAGCACAGACCTGTGCACAGACAGGGTCCTGCTCATGGCTGGCCCAAAGAGGTCTTCTTGGGCTGATAATTGCAAACACAACCCCAAAAGGAGAGCAGAGACAGACCCCGGGTTATGTGTAACTAAGAAAGCAACTTTTCTCCAAAAAGGTGCAAAAAGGGGTTCATCTGCTGGAATAAGGCAAAGTCGTATTGCTTTTGGGTTAAAGTCTAAGAAAAGCCGTAAAGACTTCTCATGGGGACAAGGGGTGACCCCAAAACGGTCATGTTACGTCCTTCCTAGTAATGTGTGTGTGGAGTTCCTGGAGAGAAACATAAGATGGAAAGAGCTTTTCCTTAAAGAACAATTCAGCTAAAACCAGGGCAGTTTAGGGGTTGGACTAGATGACCTTTAAAGGTCCCTTCCAACCCAAACTATGGTTCTATGAAAACCTTCGACTTATCTCATGGAGGAGGGACCTCTTCTGGAACATAGAAAAAAAATTGCAAGGGGGAAAATTGAAGTATGGGATGAGTTTAAAAATATTCTTAGTGACAAGAAAATCTTTTCACAGAAACATCAGCATCTCAGCTGGACCATGTTGAATGTTCATTGTGAGCTGTACTAGTATTAGCTCAAACAAACCTGAATGATAAGTCAGGGATGCTGGGGAGAAGAAAAGAGTGAGAGGAAATTACTGGTTCTATTCCAGTACAGAGATAGCTTTAGGGCAACCCAGCTTTTCTGAGTTGATTTAAACATTGCTAAAGTTAGGGTGAAATGTCTGCTTTTTAAAACACAGCCACTAAGGTCCATACTCGAGGCTGCCCAGGAAAGTGGTTGAGTCACCACCCCTGGATGTGGTGCTTAGGGACATGGTTTAGTGGTAGACTTGACAGTGCTGGGTTGAACTCAGTCTTAAAGGTCTTTTCCCACCTAAATGGTTCTGTGATTCTATGATTAGAACATGGTTTGAATTGGCATTGTGTCTGTCCTGGCCACAAGAAAATTGAAAAAGCAAGTGACCTGAGTGAATGCTGCAATGATGTGCCAGACACAAGCCTGGGTACTGTGGCTCGGAAATGTTCTGGGAACAATTTTCTTGCTCCTTAACATATGTAAATTGTACCCCAAAACAGCCAGGCATGTACACGGGCAGGACATGGGGCAGCACCTGTACTGCTCAGACTGCACAGCCCAGAGCCGAAGAGTGCATGGCCACAATCTGTGCACAGGGATGGACACACACACAGATGCTTGCACACACTGCATGTCCTGTGAGGACTTCAAAACCTACAGCTATGCAGACACCCCCAGACATCCTGCAGGAGCACCTGCACCAGGGAACCAGGATTGTTACAGAAAGCAGGGCAGGAGCGCAGAAAGGACAGCATTTGTGGGAGCCTCTGGGGTCCAGCTATGAGAGCAGGGGAACCCAGGCTCAAACCCTGGCATGCAGCTGACCCAAGGGGGAAAAGCTGTTCCAGGCCATCCTCAAGAGCCCAGCTGGCCATGCATCCAAGCCATACAAAAGCTCCCCATTTCCCAGTGCTAGAGAGTGGTGGTGTACACCCTTTCTGGCCTGGTTGGCAGGTACACCTCGGCCAGGCATCACCCCCCAGAGCTGCCCTGAGGTGCAGCTGGCACATGTGGTGCCTGGTTCTCAAATATCTATCCCCCCCCACCCCCCGATCTGTCTCCCAGCACTCCCCTCCTGCAAGGCACCTGCTATGGGGCCACTTGGCTTCCTCCCCTGCAAGAGCAGCACCAGGTCCCCAGTCACTGTTAGAAGACACCCTGGCTGGCACCCAGGGCTGACACCTGATGCATCACCACCTCCTGCTGGTAAGACACTGAGCTCAGCCCTCAGCCACGGGCTTCCCCCAGGGTTACCACCAGCCCTGCAGCAGATTTGCTGGTGCATGGAGCTATCCCGTAGGCAGCACCCCAGCCACGAGATGCACAGTGCTCACATCAGCCCCACCATTCCTGCACACTTGACCATAACGAAGTTGTGCATTCCCAGGAGGTCCTGGGTGGAGAGGGATGAAGGCTGCATGGTGCAACCAGTTTTACAGTAGGGGACTCAATGATCTTAAAGGACTTTTCCAACTTAAATGATTCAGTGATTCTATGATACGTGCTGGGGAGAGCCCTTTGCAGAACACCCAGGCAAGAAGCTATTTGGCTCAGAAAGGGCTTACGTCATGGAGAGAAGACACCATCTCTTACCCAGGGGCCTCCCTGTTGGAAGGAGCATCTCCAAATTCCTGGAGGTACATGCTAGCCGGCACAGACTGTGCTGGGAAATGTAACAAGCCACGAGCTGCAGGGATCCGCTTACACCACCGGGGCCAGGGACCTGGCAGTGTGATGTGCGAGGCTCCAGCAGCAGATATCTTCTCATGCAGGGGGACAAAATACATCAGAGTCCAAACTGACACAGCCAGAGGTCTAGGTCACCAACCTAAGGTTTCACCATGGAGGGACAGGCAGGCCAGGGACTGTAGCTAGACCTTTTGGCACTGCAGGCAGGGCTGGAGCATAGCAGCAGGGTCTTGGCCTCAGGAAAATCACCCAGTCAGAGGGGATGGTCAATCTACCCACATTAAGGGTGAGATCAAGCAAGCCAGCCAGCACCACATCCCCCTTCCTATCCCTCTGGATGTCTGCCTTTGCACGCTGCCTGTCCCCATGCTCCCTTTCTCAAGCTGTTAGACCTCATGCCCCATATCGCTGTCGCTACATACACTGCTGGCGTGGTTGCACCATCCTGTAGTGCACCCATAACACATCAGTGTTGCATTGCTAACCCTTGGGTCTGCCCTGAGGCATCCCACAAGACTCGTCCCTTCTGCCAGACCCTTTGCACCCCAGTGCTGTTTTGCCAGCCCTGGAGCTCTGTCAGAGCCATTACCTCACTCTCGGCACTGCCCAAAATGTCCTTGGCAAACTGGTACCGGCACCAGCTCTCCTGGCCATCCCTTGCTCCACAGCCACTTCTCCTCTGTGAGCAAGCAGGGGCCCTGAGCCAGGGCCTTTAATGCATTTGGGCTGGCTGCTGGCTCAGTCACTTAATAGAGTCCAATTGTCTATTTTTCATTATCGAACAATTCTCTTTATTGGGCTTTTTGACTTGTCCAGGAAATCCAGTCAATAGGGTTCCTGAGGCAAACTCTGGTTTTGTGTTCTCTTCCTCTCACCAAAGGGACCTCCTGTCCCTCTGCATCCAACCACACCATCGGCATTGCTGGGGCCAAAGCCTTGGGAACTGGAGGGGGTCTCTGGCTGTCCAGGCACCACTGAGTGTCATGTTGGTGGGGATGTTGCTTTCCCAGGGTGGGAAGGCAATTCCAGCTTGCTTCCCCAGGGGTGATAACTACCCCCTGAGGGATTAGGGGGGCTGCCAATTCAGGGAGGGGGAAGGGAGTTGTGCAGGGATAGAGCATGCTGGTGCTGGCTGCAGCATGAGAGCTCTGCTGAAACAGTCCCAGCCAGAACTGCCAGCTCCACTCCTCTGGGTAGCACAGCCTGGTTTTCACACCAAACTCCTGCTCACCTGATTTTGGAGGTAACCTGGGGGCTTTCCAACCCAAGCACATGGCAATGTGCGTTACCTTGTATCACAGAAGGACTGCTATACCTCCTAGAGAGGAAACTGCACATGGCAGCATATCTACACAGCCCCAAACAGATCCAGCTATGCTGATCTGGACACTGCTGTGTGTGCACAAGGGACACATCCACGCTTCCCAGTTAAACAGACCTAGGACTGCGTGGCATGAATCATCCTGTAGCTACATTGCAGCTCTCTTACCTTCCACTACAGTGTGGTTATGTCCATGCTGTGCACTGCAAATAGAGCTCAGTCCACCCCAATACCTTAACCACACTCACAAATTGCTGGAGACAGCATCCTGTGGCCTGGGCCCCGTGTAGCAGAGCAGATGATGGAGTTCCACTGCCCGAGAATGTCCTCTCATGCTGTTTAAATTGTCGCTATTGATGCAGCTGATGACAGCTGCCAAGGGGAGAGAGCAGGTGAATCCCTGCCCTCATGGCACATGGGGAAAGGCATGTTAGCAGTTCATGATTCGTGCTGCTATTCCTCTTCCCAACCAGTGCACCCCATTTTACTGGGCCCATCTTGAGCTGGACAGGCAGCAGAGTGAAGAGATAGAGGCTGGGAGAGAGGTTCTCTAAGAGGCACTGCAAAAGTTTTCAGCACAAACTGATAGCTGCATTGCATGCCCTGGGTTTTTCACTTTTCAGGCTCAGCTTCTGGAGTCGGGGGAAAATGCAGTTTCCAGCAGAGCATTGTCGGCCTCCTTCCTCACCGTGTCTGCTGATACAGCCTTCCCACCCATGTAAAGAAAGCATGTTATCATAGCAGGGAGGCAGAGACCTAAGAGAAGGGAAGGATCATGCCCAGGTAAAGCCACCATCAGGTACCACCAGCCCTACTGGCAACTGAGGACACACTCAGCATGAAACACGCTGGGGAACCAGGTATCCTGACAGCACAGCTGGCTCTCATGGACATTTCCACCCTGTGAGGCTGCAGGGAAATCTTGCTAGGAGTGACCCCTAAAGGCTGCAAAGCTGAAGAAATCCAAAGAAAGGGATTTTCTTAAGAAAAGAAAGGAGTGCATGAGCAGAGGGAGGAGAGGGGTGAGGGCTTCCAGTTGGGGTGTGCGACCATCCATCACCATACAGGGGTAGGGCATTTGTGTGTGCGCATGTGCCTGCATCATATGCACAGGGGTGCCCCTGAGTGCGTCTGCAGGATGAGGATGAAGTTTGCTGGGATGGGGCTGGCTCAGATGTGTTTTTATAGGATACTGCTACTGTCAGAAACCCTTTCCTTACCCTGAATGGGGCATTCAGAGCCATCAATTGTGGCAAACAGGGCAGCAATGGCAAACAGGGCAGCATTCATCCAGGTGCAACTTTTAAGGCACTTTTAAGCCTTTTTGCAAGGCTGCTTCTGTGCTTGCAAGGCACACATGCATGCTCACACCCCTCCTCAACACCGGCTTGTGCCTTCCTGATGAAATGCATGCCTTTGAAGACATGATGTCACAGTGCTATGTACACACACACACACACACACACACACACACACACACACACGTACACACGTACACACACGTACACACACACACACACACGTACATACACACACACACACACACACACAGAGCCTCGCAGGGCCACATCCAGCACCCTGCAACCACACCACACAGCTCAGCTCAGGCTGGCATGGGATGGCTGTGGTTCCAAACCTTGCATGTCTCAGAGAAGGGCTTGGGGCTATCATGGAAATGTGCATTCTCCAGGCAAAATGCTGATGCTCAGGGTTCATCTGGGATCTCTCTGGTGCTGTCATCACAACTGCATAGTGAAGGAGCGGGTTGCAGCCCTCGGAGACATTGCACTTCAGTCCTAGAATGGAAAAGTCAAAATGCCCCAACTGAGGGATGTTTTTAAACCTCCCCATGGCTCATTGTAATACGAGAGCCAGTAAAATTAAAATCACTCATTGCAGGATGTTGGCAGGGGGAGATTAGTGCACTTGAGCCATGACAGCTCGCAAGCCAGAGGAACATGTGCTTCCAAAACTGTGAACTGAGAAACTTATCACCTGGAGGCCATAGCCAGGAAAGTCCCAGGAATAAGTAAAGCCAAGCAGCCTGGGTAGCCATGGGGTGCTTTGCATTCCTGCTTTGGGGTGGGTTTGCCCTTCTTTTTCTCCTCTAATTATTCATCAAAACATCTTGTTCCTTTCTGGGCAGGACTCTTCATCTGCAGTTGATTTTGGCACTGCTTTGTTCCGCAAAGTCCCCATTCCCCATCTGATTCATTTGGCTTCCTGGTGTACAGGGGATTGTTTCTGTTCCCTGAGGGAAGGAACCAGATTTTTTGTGCTTCTGAGTCTACTAGAATATGGACTGCAAAAAATTCCTGCAATGTCCTATGCTGCACATGGTACAGGGCACTGCAAGCAGTTTAGGAGAAATGGGGAAAGTGGACCAAAAAGAAAGAGAAAACTCAGTTGGAGAGGTCCCGGCTCTGCAGAGTGCAAAGCAGCACTTGACAGGTCCTCTGAGGAACAGGAGGCCATGGCAATAGCCATGTTTAATCCCCAAGCACAGCCAGATGCAGTTCTCACTCTGCAATCCACCCAAATTCACTAGGATTAATCCTCCTGATAAGTCAAATCCCATTTAAAAGACAGCCCTTGGCCTGAGCTCAGTTCTCCCTGTGGGACCACTCTCCTAGGCTCTGCATCTGCCAGGGATCACAGGTGTCTGCACACCCATGGAGCCACCACAGCCATGCCGCAGGGTCCCTGTGCTTCTGCAGAACCCTAGCACATGGGGAGAGCTCCCCAGTGAGATGGGGTAGCAGCCATGCAGGAGGACAGGTCTTGTGGATGAATAGGTTTTCACTGTGAGGTGCAGATCCAGACACCGAGCTATACTAGGATTCCCATTTTCTCTCCCATGCTCCACTGATCATTTTTGGTTTGGTTTTTCCTCAGTAGTCGCAGCCCTCCTCTTGGCAGTCTGGAGGTCTTCTTCCCCTCCAAAGGTCATCCCACCTTCAAACCATCCCTGTCATGGGTCACCTCAAGGACATGTGCAAGATGCTCTGAGCACCCACCACTCACATCAATGTCCCCTGGAGCCACAGCTACCTTCAGCCCTGAGCATCTGAAAGGAAAAGGGGGCCACTACAATAAGAACCTGTCTTTGAAATAGGAAAGCTTCTACTATGCAGGAGAAGCTGGGACAAACGTCAGAACTTAGCAGACTCGTGCTAATGCGAAATATCTTCTGCTTTCCCCACCTCTCTCCACTCCTTCCTAGAAGAATTAGAGCAATGCCAAAAAAGTTAAACATTATATTGATTTTGCCTATGGCAGCTCCATGCATCAGCTGAGTGCCCATAAAACCCTCTGGATGCTGCTTTGCAGAGATACCTTCTCCTTATCAGAGCCATTAGGCTCCTTCTTGCATCTATTTGTCAAACTCTTCTTTGAGGAGAGGCAGGAGCTCTGAGGGCGACATGGAGACGCGTTGGCATCACCACCATTCACCACATCACCGCTGTTCATCACACCATTGATTGCTCATGCAAACCTGATATTTCACACCAACACTTTCACTGGGTGGCTTGGACGAGTGGTGTCAGAAGCACCATCCGCCTTGTCAAATGCCCAAGGGCCAGGTCAGCATGATCTTGCTACCTGGGCAGGCAGTGGACAGAAACAAGGTCCCTGCTTTGGACAGGGAGATGTTCCAGGCATTTGCCTGCTCCTGGCAGTCCAGAAAAGACTGTGCACCTGGAGGACCAGCAGGACGGCTCAGTGGACCCTGGAGGTCTGTCTGCTCCTTTAGAGCCTCCAACTAAACTGTATGGTCCAGGAGACATGCACAGACCTCAGGGCACCCAGCTAACCGGCTAGCCTCACTGGCCACTAGGAATGGGCAGAAATTGCAGTTTCTTCACCAAAATAGGGATGGCAACTCCCAGCTCCAGCTAAATGTGGTCAGACGGGTGCATCCAGGCAGGCTGGACACTGAGACGTGCGCACAAAGCATCACCTCTTCCGCAGCACATAGCTAAATGTTTGAGGCATCCACGAGAAGGAATCTTGCCCAAGGCATGCAGAGGGGACAGCAGCAGCCCCATCTTTCCATCCCACCCCTGCTCCTCCAGCGAGCTGCCAGCCCTGCACCTAGCTCCCCCACCATGGCCTCTTCCTCACACTTGTGGTACTTTCTTATTTGCATGGCCAACAAATAGCTACTTAGGGTTGATGCGCACCTTGTGTCAGCCAGAGGCTGGCAAGAGGGAGGCCCAGGCAATTTCAGCGTTAAACACACATGGGTTTATTGTTGGGAAGCAGAGCCAGAGTTGGTATTTTTATGGGGGTTACCAGCTTGGACGTCTCTGCCATATGGCCAGGGAGCATGGGGTGAGCCTGGTTGTGCAAAGTCTCTTCCAGGTGGGATTGTCCCATTTCTTCTGGTCTTGCAGCAGGACAGCCACCTTGGCTATATGGTCCTGGCCACTGGTTTCCTTTCTGGTGGGGACGATTGGTGCCCAGAGGCTTTGAGCTTTGGAGAAGGTGGGTGGATAGCAGCCTTACTGAAAATGAATGTTAGGAAATCACACCATGAAGGAGTTCAACAAGGAATTAGTATCTCCAGCACCACAACCCAGGAAGTCCTGATTCACACCAGGGTCAGCCAGGTGCTCCCCAGTGTAAATCCAGGATAACATAGATGCATTTTGAGGACTTTTCATTTGTTCTTCAGTTTCTGAACTGCCACCTATGCTGCTTCATCTTTTTCCTGCAGCAAAGAGGTGTGGCCATGGGCTTCATGTTCAGATGATCCTCTTCACTGAATCTCAGGATGCCAGTCTCAAGGCAGGAGAACAAAACCCTTCAAGACAGAGTCAAAAGGCTGCTCACACCCCAACTATAACCCCTCATTACTGGGGCCCAACTGCCTACACATGGTCTTGGAGTCAGTTCTGCTAGGTCCCTACAGCTCCTAGATGAAATGAGGAGCAACCTTCTCTGCTCTCTCTAACAAGGGCTGGCTGGGATGCCAGGGCCTGTGCTGGGGAGAAAAAAATGAGTCCAGCCATAGGGACTGGCCAGGGACTTTTCCTTGGACCAGCGTTGCCCTTCACCCCTCAGCACCAGGGTGATGGGGAGGGAGAGTGGGGAGAGGTTGCACTGGTGGTAAATTGTAAAAAAAAGTGTGTTTTTCTCAGCATAGATCCTGAATTCACTATTTTTATGGGGTGGAATCACACTTGGAAAGATGCGAAGTGTGATAGTAGCAGCATTGCATGTGGCACCGGTCTAAGGATGCAGGCACAGCAGGAAATGTCTTTCATTAAAACAAGTGACATTACCAAAAAAAAAACCCAACCCAGGTTCAGGTACACCAACCCTTCCCTCTCATTCCCACATGTATGAAAAGCCCTTCCAGTGCAGGATTAATCTAATAGCACCAAAGCCCTGGATCATCCCCAGATGAGCGGTCCAGCTGGATGAAAGAAGTTCAGGGCTCTTCTTCACTTCCAATCCCAAACCACTGAGCATGGAGCCAGGCAGTTTCCCTGTGCCTTTCTCTTCTGGCCTTGAGCTGGCCTGGGTGACATTTCAAAGCTCTGAATGGGGGCAAAAGAACATTATCAGGGAAATAACCCTGTCCTCACCCTGATGCACATGAGTGGCAGAGGTGACATTGGTTGGGACAGCCCAGGTAAGGACACACATGGCAGGCTGGCATCTATGAGACATTGAAACGGGGCTTGAGTCGATCACCCCATGAATTACTTGCCTTTTCTTGGTTAAAATCCCATTCATCCTGTTTTTCAGAGGGGTTCGATGTGCACTGACACCAGCACATGCAGAACACCCAAGCAGCAGCTTTTCACATCAGCTTTCCAACAAGCATCATGCAAATGGCCAACAGGACTTCAAAAAAGCTTTGAGGATGACCAGCTTGACAGCAACCATCCCAGCACTCCCTGCTGGTTTGCTGGGGTCTGGCACCATGGGAGACATTTGGAAAAGGGTAAGCGGATAAGCTCAGCAAAGGGACAGATCAAAGAATGGACCAGAGAGACCCCACAGCAAGATGACGGATATCCAGAGAGGTACAGGTGGCAAATGGATGCAATTCTGAAATACTATACAGCAAAAGAAATGTGTCAGGGAGATGAGCAAGCAAATCGAAGATGCCTGGTGTAGGTGGATGGATGAGTAATAGATCCATGACACTGCTAGACAGGTAATGGGTACCAGAGTGGGGGGACACCATAGACAAGCAGAGGGATGTGTGCACCATGGGAGCTGTGTGTAATCTCTTTCCCTGTGTGAGAGTCACTTGCCTGCAGTCCCCTTGGGTCCCCTTTAAAAAATCATTTCCAGAACCTGCTTCATAAACATCACAGAGGGGGGACAGGAGGTGGGGTGGGGATAGAGGAGTTTGTTCCCAACTCGCTAGGTTGTCTTCAACAGAAAATGATCCTTAAACAAATCAGACTCAGTTTATCAGGGCTTCAAAAGCCTGTGTGCGCTCACACACACACACATGAAGAAAATCTCAAAAACAAAACAAAAACTGGGGGAAAAAAAAATCAAAAGTAAAAAGAAGAATTAAAAAAAAGCCCCATATTTTAGAGTCAGCTGAGAAGTGACAAAGTAATTTGCTCCTGGCAGTCTATCACGGCAGTCTAATTCCCAGTGACACCATTCAGCTGCTGACTACACTAACTGTCAGAGTCAATTAGCCGGGAGCCAGCAGCGCAAAGTGTTTACGGGTGCTAAAATTCACTCCACACGCTGTGCGGAAGTGAGAAAAAATTACTTTGAGGGAAGGGGGGAAATTCAAGCGCTGCTTTAACGCTAACAATAGCCTCTGCCGCACCCTGAGACAACAGCAAGGCCTGGAGGATGCCAGGAGGTGAAGAGGGAAGACAACATGGCCAGGACCAAGGGCACCCAGGGGTGTCATGGATGACAGGGCATATTCACTCATGGGGCTCACTACCATGGGAGATGGGACAGATCCTGCAGCAGAGCTGGGATACTAGGCCAGCTGGGCCCACTAGAGGTGACAATAGAGCTATGGGCTTTCCCGTGCAGAAGAAGTGGTTTGGTGAGCCAGGGAAGGGGCAGGCACACCTCCATGGGTGGCATGCATTCACCTCAGGATGCTTAACAGAGAAATAACCCATCTTTCCTGCCATCAAGGCCATGTACCAGGCGCAGAGCTGCATGGACACAATCCCCAGACCACCATCCCTACCTTTCATGTCTCACAAGGCAAGCAAGGAGAAGATATCTGGCCAGATGCAATTCCCCAAAGTGAGAATCTTTCTAGGAGCAGGGAGGAAGAGGAAGAGTGATCCCAGAGCTCATGCCTGGATGAGGAGTGCATTGCTGTGACTGCACAGAAATGACCTCACTGGCCCACAAGCACCAAGGCAAAGACAAGCATCAAGAAGGTATCCCTTCTGCTACATTGCCCAGTGATACACAAAGGTCTTTCCATCTCTGCCTGAAAATAATGCTGCATGGAGGTGAACCTCAAAGTCTGAGGGACATCAGGCTTCCCTGCATCTTTTAAACCCTTGAAATTTTTGCTGTCATTGCTTCCGGATGGGGAAGTGGGGTAAGCACATCTAGAAGGGGCTTTTGCCTTTTTTGCGGCATGACTCAGGCATGAAGAAATCCACATGTAAGGGGCTGGATGTTTTTCCTACTTGGGGAAGTTTTGAGATGCTGGGGGGGGGGGGGGGGGGGGGGGGGGCGGTGCGGGGGTGGTACCTTTCATTTTCTTCTCCCCCAGTCAGTAGACAGGAAGAAAATCTGTAAAGAAACTGAAAATCACCCTCCTGTCCCCAATCACAACTCATCAGAGGCCAAACCAAAACGTTATCTCTCTTTTGCATTTCCAAGTGCATTGCAATTAGGACTTTTTTCTTTTTTGTAGGCATTTCAACAGCAGTGCTTTCACCTTCCCTGAGATGAAGACAAAAGACTGAAAGCTGAATTTTTGTGAACAAGGGATATTTTGATGGTTTCAAAGCTTTTCATGAAAAATTGATCAAGAAGTACCTGGGACTTCCCTTTTCTGGGAAAATTATCAGTTCTAGCCAATTATCTGTTGTTTTATTAGAGCGAGAAGGTCTTGGCCAGATGTTGCATGCATCTCAGAATATCCAGTGCAGTGTGGTTAACCTGGGCTCTACCCTGCTGTAGGAAGAATCTCACACCGATCTCCTCAAGCCGATGGTAACACCAAAGCCAAACTCAGAAGAAATCACTTCTTCACCACTTTCCTTCCATGTCATATGAAACATGCCCAGCTGTTTGTGGTTTTTCCCAAGTCAGATGTGAAACCAGAAATAAATCCACCCCAGAAGCAGTTCACCCCCACCTACTGCTGAGATGTGGGGTGTCCCACAGATACCACTGTGTTCATCACTGCTTAAAGCAGGACATGGGTCTCATGGGATTTTTTCCCATTGCATTTGTTTTGCTACAACCTCTTCTGCTCTGGTCTGAGACTGAGGCTAGATGAGAACCAGGGAGGCAGGGAGACAATTTTTTGGTGTCTGTGTCCTTCTACCAAGAGCAGGTGGATGAGGAAAAAGGATATTGATCTGGATCCAGCCCATAGCGCTGGCCTTAAAATGCGGCCCTTTCCAGGGTCGCTTGGCCCCTCTCCATAGAGGGGAATTCTCCTTCCCTGCAGAACAGGGTGACTTCAAAGGGCAACTGGGCACTGGTATTTACTGACATAGCTCTGCTATCGCTTTTGAAGCACCAGCTCTCTTACAGGATGTGCCAGCCTTTATGAGATGCTTCCCTCCTCTCCATTTAGAGATGGAGAAACTGAGGCAGGAGGTAAGTGAGTTCACCCAACATAGGTATCTCCATCTGGGGTTTTCCCATGGGAGAGACACAGGCTTTGCATGCATCACCTCACCCCAAAGGTTTGGAAATGGGTCAGAGAGCTCACACCCTAAAGCAGATATCTCCCCATAACAGGATCTGGGGCTGACCAGGTCATCCCACACATGCTGCCTAGCTTCTGCTGAGCTGAATCCCACTGTAACAGTCCATCAGGAGACGTCTGAGAGTCCCAGACTCACACCCTCTGCTCTCCTACCTTCTTCAAGGCATGCTTGAACACTGTCATGTCATATTCAGCCTGGTTGCACCCTTATCTCCATTGCAGAAAGCAACCAGCAGCAGGTAAATGCAAGTGGACAGACTAGGCTGCTTTGAGCAAAACCTCACGTTTTGTGGTTTAGATCTAATATTTTTCCCTCTGTCCATTCTTCACATGCACACACACACTTTCATTCCATGTGAAATAAAAGGCAGCAAAATCCCCCCGAAAGAGGCAGGTAGTGTCCCAACTAACCCAAAGCAGGAAGAGGGGGGTGTTATTCCCAGGCTGGCTCTTGGGGAGAGATCTTGGAATTGCAGTGGACATGAAACACCAGATCATGCACTGTGGCCGTGACCTCAGCCTTCTGGCTCCAAATTGCTAAATGCAACCTAATAGCAGCTATTTCTGCCCCCAAGCAGCAGTAACATTAAATGCTGGATCCCTGGCTTGCCCACACATTGTTCTCAACTTGCTGCTTCTCCCAACCTCTCAATAGATTGCGCTCAGTGAATCCTCTCAGGAAAAGTGTTTGAGTCCCAGCCTTGCTAATGTTGATTACACTGGAATCATCTCATCTACCCTCCAGTCACTTGTTCTGCTGCAACCTTTTTGCATTTTTAGCTGTACAAGCTCTAGGCTGTGGTCCATAGCTTCTGTGAGCACTGCTGTAAAGCAGGTAGCGACAGTGGCCAGTGCTCAGGATAAGTTATATAGCCCAGCCTAGGAAAACAACCTCCTACCACAGAGCAGACAAGAGCCCCCAACCCCTCAAGAAAGTCCTGGGAGCTCTGTGTTTCGGCATTGGGGGGTTAACATCCCAACAGCACAAATCAGCAGGGTTTCCATTGCATCAATAATGTTCCTGGTGCATGGGACTATTCTGGCCAAGCTGTCTGTTGTGTCCAAAGGCAGTTGCACAAACAGGATTCTTATTGCTCACAAAATTTTCCACTACAATCCCCTGGCCAGACTCCACCCAGACACTTAGGGAGCTCCCAAAATTCTTCTGCAAGGGAACACAGACTGGTGAAGGCAGCATTGCTGCCCTGCTCCTTGGTCAGGCAACCCTGAGCAAGTTAAGTGCTTCACCCAGGAAGGGCACAGGTATACAAACTGAGCCCACAAACCTTGAATCTCCCCAGGACAGTGATGATGACACCAGCAGGCAGCATCTTACCAGTGAGCTAGTTGCATTGCTAAACCTCTAGATTTTTTAAAGGTTCTGTAACAGGTATGTCTACAAACCTCAATGGGAGGAATGGCAGAAGCAAGTTGTTTTTTTCCAGGGTTTCCATTTAATGAAATATTTTCTACAGTATGGTCCTTTTGAAGAAACCTCACTAGCAGCCTAAGGCAATGACCCCTAAGTAGAAGAGAAGTCTTTGCTGGCTGATGGGGGCTCCCATCACCATGGGGGTGGGGTGGGTAAGCTAGGCTGTATGCTGCAGTGAATGTCTCAGGTGGGTCCAGAAACACCCACACTGGAGATCTGAGACCCACCTCTGCCAACACAACCAGATCTGCCAGGGAGCGGGAGAGAGCTGCACGAGCAGATAGACCATGCTGAGACCTTGCAGCGTCCCAAGTACCAGGAGGTCATTTTCTCTCTGAGCACAATCAGGAAAAAA
Source organism: Falco naumanni (assembly GCF_017639655.2). Lineage (NCBI taxonomy): Eukaryota > Metazoa > Chordata > Aves > Falconiformes > Falconidae > Falco > Falco naumanni. The sequence goes on along the minus strand of NC_054056.1, from coordinate 109,255,942 downwards.
TCCACCCATCCTGAAGAAGGATGGATCCAAATCCATCTATTCTGCCCAATTGCTGATGAGTTATCAGGAGGCTACTTGGCACACTGTCCTTCAGCAAAGTGGGCAAGAACACCCTGGAAGAAGCTCTAAGTCCTGAGCACACTTGAGATTCCATCATAGCCATATGGGAGGGCTGGTCTACAGTAGATCCCACCTCCCAGCCATAAAAGTAGTACTGAGGCAATGTGGATGCAAGCAATGACAGCGAGTGTTCTCAACTATTGGGCATATATTGCTCCTTGCTTTTGTCAGTGTTATACTGCACACCTCGCTCTATACACAGGGCGTGTGCTGAAGGTCCCAAATTCTCCAAATTCTCTCCATTGCCCGTCACCGAGGCCAGCAGTTTCAATTGAGCATTAACCAAAGGTAGATATACCCTGGTGCAGGACTCCTGCCTGTCCTACACACTGAGTAGTGCAGCTTGGTAGGACACTCCAAGGAAAGGGTTTTGCAAGGGGCTGGGCTCATTGGAGCTCTGAGTTAACCCTTTGAGTTAAAGGATGCAGTTGGTCCTGGAAGACAAGCAGAAAAACTTAACTCTGAATAGCACCATCCATGCTGGAAGTAGCTCTTAAAGCGATGACTTTTTTACAGACAGAGGCTGAGCTCCAGGCTGAGTCCATCTCTTCCACCACGGATCTTTAGACCCTGGGTGGGAACACACAGTGTTGAGAAACCTGTGCAGTGAGTCCACAGAACGCTGGCAGCACAATGTGCACAACGGAAGAGCTAGGCATCTATCAAACATTGCAAAGGACCCCCATGGGAAGTTTCCATCATCCTCAGCAGCTCACCCACCAGCTCCTTCCCAGCAGCCTCCAAGCCAAGGTCTGAAACATGGACTACAATACTGCTGACATGAGAGATCTGCAGGGGATGTTCCCCCACCAGATCATCACAGTATAGGAACCAGATGCAGGGCAGTTGCTGACAGCAAGGCATTGTCATTGTTCTCCTGTGACATCTCTGGGACCCCTTTTGGCAAGATGGGCCTGAATGTCAGATTGATAGACCCTGTTTGCGACTCAGTAATCAAAAGGCTGCTCACTTCTGTTGCATTTTTTAAATGAAAAATAGAGTACAGAACAATACAAAAATGTCTGTCATACAAATATCTTTTATACTGCATCAAAGCAAAGTAGGGGATTTTTTGAGATTTCACTTTCAACACAAAAAATTATGGGGAGCATTTTTCTACTGTAGAGTTCTTTTTTCCCCCTTTCATAATAATTATTTTTCCTCCCTTTCCTCCTCCTTTACTAGTGAAGAAAAAGGAGGGGGGTTGGTTTTGCTTTTTTTTAAGGAGGAAAAGAAAAAAAAGAAAAAAAAAAGTAACCAAAGGCAAACATAAAGGCAATCTCCAGCAGGAAATGTGGTCAAGGTTGCTTTTTCTTTTGAGATTTTGCACAGAAATGCTTCCCTTTCTGCAGGAAGGAGCATCTCTGGTTGCTGCTGAGACTCTCCAAAGGCAGGGTGCTGGCTGAGATGCTCTGGGCTGCACTAGCCCTTTATTTTTTTACAGTTATGTGTTTTGCCTTCAGAATAGCAATTCAGAGGCTTCATCGCTGCAAGAAGTTTAGCAGAGTGCTCCCTGGAAGTCCCACAGGAAAGAGGAGTGCTGTGGCAGGGCAAGCACATCTCTCTCATTGTTCAGAGCAGATTTCATCTCCTTCACCAGAGTCTCATGTTCTGCCACTGAAATCACCAGAAGTCACCAGTGACTGCAGAACCTGCAGAGGTTTCAATCTTTTGCTGCTCTGTCACCAGCCATGTGTCTCATTACACTTAGTGTCACTTCAGGTAATCAGCCAGGGAGTGTGTCCCTTGGACACCACAAGTGCCATGGAAGTTTGGCAAAAGTTTTGTAATTATAGGCAATAAACTCCCACCAGGGTAGCTGTGGTGATTAGCAAATTTCACTCTCTCCTTTTACTTAAAATGTGTGTATCTATCCTGAGAAATTCAAAGCCAGAACCCAAATCAGTGTGAAACTGCAACTGAGTCATCGTGGAGCTGTGGGAACCTGTCTATGCCCTGTCATCTGGGTTTCTTTATACAACTTACCTTAGAGCAGACAAAGTCTGCAAGATCTGACAGCCGAAGGCAAAGCCTGACCAATGCATGCTGGAGATGCACAGCGGGTTGTTAATGAAGGGGGTAATAAACCGTGGCAAGAAGGAAGCAGCACTTTTATTACTGTCCCTTCAGCCTTTGAGGATACTGCTATACGTGAGATGGTCCTGACTAACCAGCAGTTATGTGTTCAAGGGAGCTCGTGGCAAGGGCAGATGACCAAAAAAACTGTGTTGGTGCTGCTTAGTGAGCTACCCACCAGCAGCTGATTCACCTACATCTCTGTGGTTTTACTTAAGCCCTAACTGACATTATTCACACTAAAGTGTTTTGGTGGCTGAGATCCTCAAGGACAGGGGGTTACCACAGCCCAACCAATGAATGAGAAAATGTTAAATTGTAGTACCTCTATCACATGTCTGAGAGCAGCATGTTGTTCTTAATGAAGTGATGGCTGCTTTGAAGTGTCCTACCAACCTTGTGTAGAAGATACAACACACCTCACTCCCAGTGAAACGCTTGAGTTTGGCACCTAAAGCCTAGTGAAGATCTACCCTGCACAACTCTGTGCCCTAATCTCAGTCTTGTCTCTGTGCAGGGGCACTCCAGTGTGTCCAGATGTTCAACAAAAGCCACCTTTTGACCCTATGAACATGGACTGAGACACACAAAAGAAAAAAATCACTGTCTATTTGCAGGTGATTTATCAGCTAGAACAACGGGGCCATAAACCAACTCCAGTGAAGCAATTGATCCACTCCATCTACAGGAAATCCTTCAAAGAGAACCAAAGGACTCTTGATAACAGTGATCTCATCATGCTATTTGGTCACAGGATGTGCAGGTGTCATGCAGAGGCAACTGAGTCCATGGGGGATGATGGTTCCCAAAGCAGAGATGACTTTTGGTCTTCAGGCTGCATGGCCAGTAAGGTTGCAGAGAGGCAAAGCCTGAACCAGTGAGCCCTACAGAACCATACAGGTTATCTAGGGCAACAGGGTGCAAACACTTCTGGGCCTCCGTGCTCTGCCATGCTCTTGTCTTTGGAGCATTGTGTCAGTTTGAACACACCTTCGACTATGGCAAGGAATTGACCTCTCAGCGTTGCTGACACTCTGATAGTCATCAGGAAGAGAAAGGAGTGATTAGGAAATATTCATGAAGCTTTTTGTTATGGCCCTGGAGTACAAAGGGCTTCAGATCCTCTTTCCCAAATGTACTGAAGTACTTCAGACAAAAAGTAGTGTTGTGCTGCACTGCTAGGTTCTGGAGACACAACAAGCTGTGTGAACCTAACTGGGGAGGACAACACATCTCCCAGCCAGTTTGTGGCATGGAAGGGAAAGAGAATTTGACACTGAGATACTTAAATGTCAGCCTTGGAAAAAGATGGATGGATGGATGGATGGATGGATGGATGGATGGATGGATGGATGGATGGATGGATGGATGGACGGACAGAAGGACAAATGGAGAAACAATGAATAGTCAGATGGAAAGATGTTTGGATTTCTATTTTGCAAAATCTTAATGGTACGAATAGTTCCACTTAGGCTCATAGATCACACCAGACAACGCATAGCCCATTTAAAAGGGGTCATTTTCCACATCCTTCATGCATGCCAAGTGATGACCAGGTCATCTGGCAGATTGCAAACTGCCCCCACACTGGGCCTAGGAGCTCCCATGCCCTCTAACCAGCCCTAGTGAGCACTGCCACTGCTCCTAGTCCCCGGAGCTAAGGCTATGCCTGAGATGCACTCAGGTATGAAATATAACATGACAGCTGCCAGCCAGCAGCAGCCCACCTTGAGCAAAAGACCATTTGGAGTTACATGATTTTCAAAACTCTGCTCCTACTGCGCTGTGGCTGGATGTACGCTCAGCCTGGAAGTGCTCAAGGATGTGGAGATCTTGTGTAAATCTAGAGCCAGGTCCAGGCATGGGGCTGGAGTGAGCACCTGGCATCACACACCTAAATATGAGTGGGGAGGGTCTACATTAGCACTCCAAGGATATCTGTGGAGCAGAACACCTCTGGGAGTCACACCAGGTTCTCTTGGAGTCGTTAGGGAGAAGCAAGCATTTTCAGGTGCGATTCATCCAGTTTTCTGCAGACATCAAAGTTCAGATGAGATGAATTGCCCCTCCAGCAGGGCCTATTTTTCTCTTTGGCAGCAAAGGCAGCCACAATGAGCAGAGATCCCTGCTTTTGGACAGATGAGTCCCTCCTGGCATCTTTTTTTTTTTTTTTTAAACAAGAATCAAGTAGCACATGCACTTCCTCACTGAAAACACCCATCACTTTCAAAATCCCCCATGAGAAGAAACCATCAAACTTCATTGTCACCTCTGTTTGCATGCAGGCTTCCTCCACCCCCTGGAAATCTCAGCTCCAGAGGACCTGCCCAGGAGAGGGGCTTTTCCACCGCCTCTCTCTCCCACTGGGTGTTCCTGTGGGGAAGAAAGGTAGACAGAGGTATTACAGCCCAGATGTATGCTGGTACCTGACATTTACTGAAACACTTATATCCGTTCCTGGGTTTGGATCAAAATCACTGGCTTGAGGGGACGTGAGGAACCTGCAGCAGAGACAGCACTTGAGCTCCCAAGCTGACAGCATCACCAAAAGCCCACCTCTGTCCTCCCCATGCACCTGCCACTCTGGGAGCAGTGCTCACCCCAACAGGAGGCAGGAAGTAATGGTCCCCAAATTATTCACGATGCAGCTCGTGGCAGGAGCTGGAGAAAGGAGGTGGGAGGGAGAGAGGGAAAGAGAGAGAAGAAAAAAAAAAAAACAACACATACGACAAGCCTGTCAGTTGACTTCTTAAGCAAAAGCCAGCAAACCGTGCAGTCAGGCACCGAGTCGGGTTTCTCCCAATTAAATTTAACAAGTGACGCCCCTGAATCTTTCATGAGCATTCGGAAATTTTAGCCCATCTGTCTTTATGCGCACACATAAGTCTCACTCCTGCTCACGTTTTTAAACACTACAATACTCCAACAATCAAGCCCTGCCTTTTTGTACCACATCAGCGGCACCCAGGGGACTTCAAATCCCTCTGTGATGGGTGGTGAGGGGGCAAAGGTGGCCACATAGATGGGTTGAAGGTGGCCAAAAGGGGTTTCATCCAGGCCATCTGCCTGGTACGGCTTGCTGATGCTGCCACAACTTCCTCGGGAGAGGGATTGCAGCCTCCGTAGCCACTGCATCCCCCCCTCCCTTCCTCCCGCATGATCGATTGTCACTTTAATTATCTGTCGGCCCCGCGACGTGCCGGCAGGTTCTCCAACCTGAGTCAGGCTTCAGAGTGGCTCCTGGGTCTCGGCGTGTTTGTGTGCCACCTGCGCGCAGCATCGGCTGCTTTCAATTAAACCTCGAAGGTAACCTGAAAGAGGCTTGCCGGCTGCTGGCGGGGGCGAGCACTGAGACAGGGGAGAGGAGGGTAGGGTGAGGAGCAGAGGGAGGAGGATGCCACCAGGTTAACTGTGAAGGTTTGCAAGGCTGAAAACACTGCGGTGGGATGGTGGAAGCTGGGAAGACCTTGCCCCGTGGACTGGGGAGAAAAGCCAGCATGCTTGATGCAAGGATGTCATTATAGAGGAGGAAGACCATGTGTTGTCCCTCCCACAGTCTGCCCCATCCTGCTCCTTCATCAGCAATGTGATGCCAATGGCACAAGACTGGCAGATACAGCCCAAGACCAGTGTCAGCAAGCAATGGGAGCAGGACCCAAACTGGGCAAATGGCAGATGGCTCTAGGGCTTTGGGATCACAGCAGACTATCTGCAGCTTCCTCCACTTTAGAGGCTGAAGTTGCAGCAAGAGCAAAGAGAGGCTTAAGTATGCCCATGACGAGGTCAGACGGAGAAGCCAGCGCAAAGGTCTAGGGGAGTTAGCACAGTGGTCGTGAATCCATCTCAGGGGCACTATGGGTTATGCAGGCACCTGGCTCACCCACCCAGGCCCACCAGAGCTGGGTGCCAAGCAGTGCAGAAAGCCCACACTGTGCAAGACCCCTCTCTGCCCTCCTTGCCCTCAGAAAGTCACCTTCCTAAGAGGTTCTTCAACTGCTTCAGCAGCAAACTGCACTGGAAAAAAAAAAAAATCAGATAATTTTACTCCATTTTGACCTGGGAACAACAAATTGTCGTGGATCTGATGGATGTATTGGTTGCCCCATGTTGAATTCATGCCTTCTCCGGGACATGAACAGCCTCTGGAGCCCTCAGGGCTACTGTTCCAAGGTCTTCATGAGTGCTTTGGTCAGTTATTGCTGTTCTTGTAACACTTAGTGTGATAGCACCTGGCCATCCCACTGGAGTCCAGGCCTTCACCATGCTCTGTGCAACCTATGGACAGAAAAGGACAGATCCTTGTTGCCAGCAGCCAGATTTCTAAACATTTTACAATTTAAATTGGATTGCACACATTCACAGTATAAATAACATCTTGGTTATTTCTGGAGTGTGGGTTTTTCCCCAGGCTGTAATGACTCGGTGCTCCAATAATGAAGCTTTCTCTTCTTTGTCTGGTTACGTTCAGCACAGGAGCTGCTGGACCAGAGGGGATGGCTTCTATGTCTAAGCAAAGCAATGATCATGCTGAACATGGGTCATTTGGTCAGGGGAGCCTAAGTGGAAAGAGGTGTGATGGGAACAGCTTTCACATAGGTGGAGAGACCTGTGATGGGCTCTGATGGGCTCTGGATCTGACTAGAAATAATTCCTTCCCAGACCAGCCAGAGCCAGACATAGTCTGGCTACTGCATTGTCTCCAATACAGGGCAAAACTGGCAATCGCACGGTGAGCCCATGTGCACAGGTGTTGTACCAACAATGCTGTCCCTGTTCCTCCGGCTCTGCACAGCTCTCCAAGCCTTTCAGCAGACTCAGTATCCACCCAACAGACCACAGACATGGAAGGGTGCATCACCTGGGGCCTCGCAGTTTTTTTCCCTCCCCTTTTGCAGAGAGCTCGTCTCTCCTGGTTGATCAGGGGAACCACAGTCCTTCTTATCCCAGTCTCCCCACAGCTCTCAATCCACTGGGCTGCTGGGTTGAACCATCCCCGCTCTGACCTAGTCCCTGTTCTCAGCCTTCCACTTTGAAACATGCTCTCCATCCTGATCCCTTAGTGGCATGGGTCGTCCATTTAGATGAAAATACATAAAAGCCTCTGCTGTCCCACAGGGAAAGGAACAGTGCTTGCTTTCAGTTCATGCATGGCTTGGGAAAGGTGGTGCCAGCCTCAGGAGGACGCAGACTCACAGGTGTGGAGAGATGAAATTGCCTGATATGTTTCAGTGGGGGAATTTCTAAGTGAGGACAATCCTCCTTGGACACTGTTTCTCTTTGGACCCACTCACTCAACTGTTGTTGCTGCATCTTGTCCTACCCTAGGGGCAAGCAAGACCCAAAGGCCCAGAAACATCCTTTGCAGGTAGGCACTGATGCTGCAGGGACCACAGTAGACAGACAGATGGAAGAAGGGTCTCCTGTACCTGGAGGGCAGAGGTCCCCTGGGAGAAGGGGTAGGCTTAGGCTGCACTAACTAGAAGCAAAAATTAGAAATTTCACAGTGATACACCGGCAGTGAGACATGCTGGGCCCTGCTGCTGTTCCCAGAGGACCACCATGAAAACCCCACAACAGCAGGCATTTCCATCCCAGCCACCTCAGGGGGACAATCCTGCTGCCCCTCCTGGGGATGAAGCAGATGATATAATGGGTCTTTAGCATTGTTGAGCTCTCAGCTGCTCTCCCTCAAAGCTGAGCTTGCACTCAGAGACCAGGCTCTGGCTCCAAGTCTCACCCCAAGCCAGCAGCACTCAGGGCTCCTTTCTCCTGGGTGGTGGAGAAGGCAAAATCCAGCCTTTGAGTGAGGAGGGGAACTGAGAAATTTCCCCAAGCTCATTATGTTTCATAATGTCCCATGGAATTTCTTGCAACTTCCTTTGTGCTGTCTGCTGCCGCCAGCAGTTGCTGCGCTAAATGCTCCCAGGCCTGTGCAGACACAGTCGTTTCTGAGGATAGGGCCTGATTCAAAGCCACCATAATTCTTGGAAACCCTTCGGGGAGCGAGCAAGGTTCCTGGCTCCCTCTCTGCTGCATTGAGAAACAATCTCTGGCTGCACCACAGCTAATGCTTATGAGCTTGCCCCACAGTTTTGACTTGCTCACCTTCTCAGTTCTGGTCCACTTTTCCTCTCAGCCCTACGTAGCCCTGCATGGCTTAGAGGCAGCTATTCCGGTTCTGGATCATTGGGGTTTACTCTGCACTTTGCAATATGATAATTACCTGGCTGCAAAGGGTGCTCAGCTCAGCTCAGGTCTGCTTTCTCCTTGCCTTGCTCCTTCCCTAAGGCTCCACAGCTGCCCAGTGCTGGAAGTGGGATCCTGAGCTAAACGGGCCAATACAACTGCATCACAATACAGAAATACAGAGCAACATAGAAAAACAAAACAAGCAAATCATAACGTGAAAAGAACTGGTGAAAAAGAGATTTTAGGGATAAGCTGGAGGCAGGAAGAAGAGGCTGGGACATTGTAACAGGTATCCCATCAGCCTACTGCATGCCTAGAGATGTAGGAGGTAAGGTGGCTCTATGTCCAAAGCTCCAGGATGCCAGTTTGGAGCCAGCATCATTGGTCTAGCCATGTTTTGCTATCCTCAGGGTTGGCATGTCTCTGCCTTAGAAACATTGGGCACTTCCTAAGTCAGACCCAAGGACTCTGGGAATGGGGCTTGGAAGACCCCTTCCACCCTTAAGAAGGTTCAGAAGTTAGCTTTTTAGTGCAAATCACCCCAGGGACAGGCTCTGGGCAGGTCCCAAGGACACCTGCATTGACACAAGGTGGTAACATGGCCCCAGAACACAGGCAGAACATCTTTGGTTGAGTCGTCCACCTAGGAACATGATTCATCCAGCTGTAGGTCCTCTGGGAAGGTGTTTCAGTGCCCTCAGAGTGATCCAGCTTGTTGGAACTGATGGCAGAGAAGGAGAAAAAAGTATCCCAATTCCTGAAGGCAGCTTTGCAATGGAGAGGAGCCAGTCAAATAGCTGGCTGCCACTCAGAGAGGCAGTCCCTCTACCCTGTACCCAAACCCACTCATGCGGCCTAGTACCAGAGCTCATCCAGCCCCACTGAAGGAGCTAAACCAGCAGAAAACCATCTTACAACAAAAGTGATGCACTCCGTACTGGGGAGCACCCCTGGGCCAGCTCTCCATGGGCTCAGAGCATGGTCAGTGCTGGTCCAAGGGACAGGGCAGGACCACATAGCTGCAGTAGAAGGGATGCAAGATGGCTGCTTTTAGGCACTATCATCACAATTTAGCTGGAGCATGAAACCCACACCCACCAACATACTCTCGTGATGTGCTGGGGCAGGTCATGAACACCAGCCCTTGCTGGCAGCCTCAGCAGAGAGGCCAACACAGGAGGAGAAAGCAAATGATGCCCTAACTGCTGGAGGTGTTTCCTCCATGTGAACAGCACAAGGGCTCCAAGGACTTGTCCAGCTCATCAGTCTCCTTGGCAGTGGGGTGACCTCAGCTCCCTCTTGGCTGTCACTACAAACTCACTGCTGGCCTGAAAGAAAATAATAAAGAATTAATCAAGACAAAGCTCTCATCACTGTTAATGCTTCACAGCTCCTTAGCCACTGTACTTGAGCATTTCAAATGTCTGGCAGTTTGCTTTGCCTTATGAAATAATCAGAATGGAGAGGCAGCCAGTATGGTGGCCTCAGCCCTGGGTGCTGCTCCCATCGTTGTGCCTTTGTATGCGCATCTGAAATGGACACGGAGGAAATGGCCCGAAAAGAGTGTTGAAAGCTTCACTCCTCCATTTCATCAGCAAAAAGGATCAGGCTGCTCTTCTTTCCCGTACCGACATCTTCACTTCCTCTTCTTTTCAACCCAGGGGATGCCCATGTCTCCACTGCCATTTATCCTCACACAGTCTCGGTCTTCTCCAGCACAGACCTCAAGGGCACTAACTGCTCTGGTGACATCCTCTAGGAGACAGTCGTAAGCTCTGAAGGATGATACGTGGTTGATGGCCCTGCAAGCCTATTTATGGGGGTTACAGTATTTCCATAGCACCACTCTACCCACAGCAGCCATCACAAGGCAATATTATTGGAAACAGACCCTACACATCACTAGTCTTGGTGATTACCAAACCTTTGGAGCCCTCTCAGGACCATAAGGCTGCATAGCACAACTTTGAAGTCATGGTTGGCCCACCACACCTACAGCAGTGATTAGCCACCCCCCTGTCTTAGGTAGTCATGGACCTTTTTATTTTAGTATTGGAGCATCCAAAGTTCCACCTTGACCCAGAAGATGTGATACAGATGGCAGCTTGGTTAATTCAACAGGCATCACACTCCAGTGCTCAAAGGGTTTGAGAGCCAAAGAGCTGGTTTAAAGCAATGAACAAGCTGACCTGAGCACAGAATAGTTTTCCTGCCCTTTAAAACCATGCTTGGCCCTCAGCTCTGAGTTCCTGAGGTACAATGTCTGCAGGTCATGGAAACATGGGCTGCAGAGACCATGTTATGTCCACCAAAGCTGGATAGGACTGACAGCCAGGGCTCAGCAAAAAGCATTAGCATCTCCCTTAAATTTAAGATGTCTCTGTTGTACATGTCTCCATCTAAGCTGCGTACCCTTGGCTTCATTCATAGCTCAGAGAGAAAAGCCAGCGTTTTTATAGTGCATTCATCCAAACAAACATAGGCGTTTACTTTAGGTTGAATGAACGTCTGGTGACTCTCTCCAGTGATGATAGAGTGACCTAGGCTGCCTGACCCAAGGGAAGATGCTCATGTTTCATCAGATGAAACCTGCAGTACCTGACCACCAACCAAGCAGCATCGTCCGAGTGTAACACAGCCACCCCACAAGCCTGGGTCTCCATCAGCTCCACAAGCGGGAAAGAAAGGAGGAAATTTAGGTTGAGGTTTAATTGCTTGGGATTTACTTCACCTCAAGCACATCTCTTCTTATTCCACTGGTGGTACAGTCAATTTTTTTTTTTTTTTTTTTTTGTATCTTCATCACTGGCTCACAGTAGCTTACAGTAGCAAGCACATATGGATTAGCCTCTGCCAAACCGCCCAGGAATAGCAGGTCTTGTACACCAAACAGGCACAAACAAATGAGAGGTAGCACACGGCCTCATGGGCACAATTTCACACATGAGGGACAAAGGACAGGATGTGTCTCGCATCCCTGCCATCTGCTGTAACTCTCCAACCACAGCACCAGGCAGCAGTTTGCACCCATTGCAACTGGACCTCCAGCAAATCCACCTACAGCATCTCCATGCTAAATTCTCCCACCAGGAAAGCAAGGTCGGCTGGGAAGAGTGAGAAATTTGGGATTTGTGGGCTCTTCACTCTGACTTCTGTGTAGCTTGCTTGTCTCTGCAAAGCCAGCCTCCACGCGGGCACCACCAGTAGTGAGGCAGAAGCCCTGAAGACTTCTGTGAAAGCTGATGCAAAGAGATTGTTTTCAAGTCTTGCTCACTCTCCATAGGAGGCACTGCCTCTTGCACTGGCTTCCTGGAATGACTTGTATTAAGATGCATCCTTGGTACTTCCAGTGGATTTTAATGGAGCATGCAGACTTGGACACTTTCATTTCTAAACACCTCACTCAGAGCAGATGTTGAGAGCCCTGACAGCATTTCAAGATGGGGGAGGCTGAGAAGTGGGAAAGAAGGGGGCTTGGAAGGAGCACAAAAAGCAGTGTTAATTATTTCATGGAGGAAAAGACATGATGGACACAACAGGAATGAAACTGCAGTGAGCACATCCTAAAAACCAGCCCTGGAAATCCAACAGTTGGGAGGCACCAAGAGCTGGATCTTTGTGCAGAGTTGCTGAACACCTCCACCTCAGCCATGCTGACACAGCATTGGAAAAGCCCTTGGGGGATGAGATGAAGATGCTTTGGCTCACACAGGATTGAACCCACACGCATGGTGCCTCTGGGCTTTGCCACTCTCCAAGCCACCATTTAGGGCTTGTGTAGGAGCTGGGGCAAGATACAAGCTGAGATGAAACAGGGTTAGACACCACCATGGAGATTGCTGGTAGGCTCATTTTAAACTCCATCTCACCCTTCCTCTGCCCAAGACCTCCCTATGCTTCCCCCAGGCCCACCACCATAACAGGAAGGATTATCAGAAACATGCTGGAGCATGGCCACCTCATCCTGTGGGCTTAGAGAGATGCACATGCAAAGCCTAGTAAATTAGACTGTGCCAGGGAATGTTCCTGCACACCAGGACTAAAAGCACATTGGATGAGGCCACCCCACTCTGCAGCTAAATTTGGCTGGGTGGACACAAGTCCTGCCATGCTGGCCCCCATCAGGACCAGAGGTCCGTGGCCCTGCTGAGCTTAGCAGCAGGGGTGTAGCCAAACCCCACCTTCTTGAGGAAGTTTTAGGTGTCCTTAGGAGCTACGTGGCTGCTTTTTGAGGTGGAAATGGTTTTAATCACTACGCTGCTTTTCCCTCTGGCATGTCAGTGCAGAGCAAGATGTTGAACCCAAGTCCTGTGCTGCTGGCCCTTGCTCCCACACAACTGGGAAAGACCACTCTGACTGCAAACCCAGTGCAATCGAACCAAATCACAGCACGACCGAGGGAAAAAAAGCAGGACAAGAGCAGCCTCGAGTCGGTGCTAAATGCTCAGTGTGATGTAAAATCGGCCTCGGCTGCGTATGCAAAACTCGCCCCATGGAAACGATGTGCATTAGGAAACCAGAGCTGCCCCTGGATACCACACATGTTACGGGGAGATGATTTACATCAAGTCCTTTCTAGAGGAAACTGCCAGCCTTGACAGGCAACAGATTTGACCTCCCTTGACAATTGCCCCAGTTTGTTCAGCTCTTTGCTTTATGGATCCTGGCCAGGTTTTGTTTTGGTTGCTTAAATATTTCTTCTTTGTGGGTATTTTTTTTTTTTCAAAGTGAATTTAACACCATTAGAAGATGCCTGACTGACAACCCTGGCGACCAGGGACTCTTTAGCCACACGATGCATGTGTCACCATGAGATGCAGAGGAGCCTTCTGTGTAAACAGTGGCTGCTTTTAAAACCATCAGCAAATATTCAGTCATGAGAACTGTCCCTGCACTTCTTGCTTCATGACCCAGGCTAGAGAAACCTCAGAATTGGATATCTTACCTGTGGTAGCTAAAGAAGCCTTGAGATTCATCTTACATCATTTTATCCCCATTTGCTTATTATATCCGTAATTCTGATTTGTTCTATGCTTTGGGGGATATTTTTAAATTTCCTAGAAGCACCAGTGGTTAACCAAGGACCATGCAAAAGGGAAAGATATCGTCAAGGAGCACAGAACAGGGGCCAGTGATTTGTGTTCACACAGCTAACAGCTGTGTGTTGGTTTTAGTTAATACCTATTTGACTTGAACACCCCACTCACCATCAGAAGGGAAAATAAAATAAAATCTGTTCAAACGGCAGCTTTCTCGATGCAGTGCTTAGAAGCTGATCCAGTTTTCTGTGTCCTCCGATGAATTTTTGGGAAAAGATCAAAAAGGTTAAGATTGAGTGCTCCTGATAGCCTCGGGTGACAAATAAGTAAGGAGCAAAGCACACACACTCCCAAATACTGGAAGAACAGCCAGCCCATCTACACTCATGATTATTTTTTTTTTTGCTTTTGCAAAGTCACTTTCATATCCTCATGGTGCTATTTCTCCTTAGCAGCCCCTCACCTTGGGGAGTGGTGGAAAAAGTCTAAATCAAGTGCTTTCCTCTATGGGCTGTGGGGAGTCCTAGAGCATGCTTGGTGGGGACAGGCAGTGGATGTGGTGGCTGACAGACCACACCTGCCTGGTGTTTGTGTAGCTAGATGAATTCAGGTCACTGTTGTCCATCCACAGCTGAACTTGCATGCTGTAGGATCTTGATGCTCTCTCACTCTGTGCTGGACCCAGTTTCTCACCTCCATATTTTACCTATGGACCAGTCAGAACAGTCAAGACCAAAGCAACATCCAGCAGTCAGAGAGGATGGACCTATGTGGGCTCTGCCAAAAACCTGCTCTGTGCAGCTGGAACAGCCCTCAGCATGATGCAAGGGCTCCTGCACCCCAAAAAGGACTAAGGGATGTGATGGAGGTGTCCAGACTCTCCCTACTAGATGGTCTCTAAAGGAAACACCAGAACAGGAGAGCAAAGCCAATAACCTCAATGAGCAAACCCAAGCTGCCATGCAGAAATTGGGATCTTCTGCTCAGCTGAGAGCAGGAAACAGATCAACCTCTCCTCTCCTCGCTGGCATGTGGATGAAGCCAGAAAAAAGTGAAATGCCATGTTCTCCCCTAACACTACTCAGGCAGGGTGCAACCAGAAGAAGGAGAGCCTCCCGGTGCTGCCCAGGCCACCTCTGAGCATGCACTTAGTATGGTGCAGGCTCTTCATGCAGGCTCTGGCATGGAAGAGTCCTTCAGCCTCTGCCCTGCACTGAAAAGGTCAAATATAGTCCTTTTCTGGGACTTGCCATCAAGGAAACAAGACTATGCATTTTCTTTTCCTTGCTTTTTTCCTAATATTCTATAGCCTATTTTCACTTTATCCAGATGGAAAATAGCGTAGATCTCTTTCCTAGCCCTTCATACCCAAAATCTGATACCAACAGAACACCTACCACCCCACCCTTCATCCCAGATTGCCCTAGTGCCCCAAGTCCCACCCGCTGTCCCTTTACAGCCATGGGCCAACAGGTCTAATCCTGCTACCCCCAAACACGTCTCTGACCACAGTGCTGCCCAGCTGTTCACGCCTCTACCTCTGGCCCTGAAAAGACATGCCCCAAATCCTGCTCCAATATTCCTCCATGTTTTGATGCCCATGAGTCTGTACCCAGCATCCCAGGAGGATCTGCTGCTCAAGGCACTACTATGACTCCATGGGACAATCCCACCTTGTTGCCATGAAAGCCTCAATGCCCTCAGTATCACAGAGTACCTAGTGCTTAAAACCCTACCAACAGCCTCAGAATACCTTGCCCATCGTGCCATGCTACCCACAAACCTACCCTAGCATCCTCCAAAGTCCCATTCCACTCCCATTCCCCCCACAGCTACTGCAGCCACCTTACCTCAAACTACAAAAAGGGCAGTACATCTCCTGGCCACCCCCTCTAGCAGAGCATCCATCATCCCCAGTCTGACCTCTCAGAGACTGCAAAGCCATTTTCTTCAGCCCAAAGTCTCCCAAACTGATCTCTTCTGGCCCTTCTGCTGGTGGGTTTCAGGCTTGCTGGGCATTTTTGCATGGGGATCTGTATGGGGGCAAGGAGGATGTGTGGAGGATTGCTCTTGCAGCTTCGATAGGGTTAACAGCTTGGAAGCTGGCTGGAAGATGCCACAGCAGGAGACCAGTGACCCACTAACAGTCCTTTGCAACCTGAATTTTTCCTGGTTTCACGTTTCTGGTGTATCACAGGGGAAGGGGGATCTGGGCAGGGATGGGGGAGAAAACTGCCGACAAGGTGGAAACATGAAAAATAACAACAAAAAGACCAAAAAAAATCAAAGAGAATAAGTAAGTGCTGATTACACCTCAACACAAAGCGATCACAACTGAGCAGCAGCCTGCACCGAGCCCACCTCCCTTGTACCCCTCCTGCTTCCAACCCCTGCAGAGCCAATTCCCATGGGGAAGAGAGAACAGCACAAGAACAAAACATGTAGGGCCAGCAAAGGTTGAGCAAACCCACCCTGTCCTTACCCCTGCCACTGAAGTGTCCCCATGCCCAGAGGGTGGCAGTTCCCCAGTGCCCGTATCCCATTTCCCCCCTTTTCCTTGGCAGCACTGCCTCCCCCTGACCACAATCACTGCAATGAATGTATGGGAAAGGAGGCTGGAAATCCAGGTGGTGGAAAGCAAGGTTGAAAGCACATGTACATGGCAGTCCCTGCCCAGAAAGTCCCTGGGACGATATAACAAAACCCTCAGCTAGATGGGCCAAACCACAGCCCCTTCCTCTATTTGCAGCCAGGGAAACTGAGGCAATGAGGAAGATTATTCTCCAAGAACGGGGTTAGAGGTCCTTACTGGGAGAAGATACTCCTCCACCCCTCCCACCCATTCTCACCCAGGCTAAATTCATTAGTGCCCATAAAGAGCTCAGCACTGCCTTGCAGGGGAAGCACTGCCTTAGAACAATGCATTATCCTAATTATCTAAGTGGCCTCATCTAGTTTCTGGATCATGACTGTGTGACAGCATGAGAGCATGGCCGAGTGGCACATGCTACTTGGGACCCCATGCTTGGAGGTGGGTGCAGCCAGCAGCATGGGTACCCCCATCCTAGTAAGTCTCCCATGCCCCATAACACCTTATTCCCTGCTCCAAGCATCATGGGAAGGGTTTGGGACCCTGACAATGCTGCATGGTCCAGCACCAAATGCCGTGCAGGATGCTCTCTTTGGTGGAGGTAATGTCCAAAGATGCTACAAGGAGCACCAGCATTTCTGAGAAGGGACAGGGACTAAGCTGCTTTATGCCTGAGGAGGGATGCCAGGGCAGCACCCGTCATCATTGGAGTATTAGAAGCATCTCCCCTCCCTCCAGCTTGCCTGTTGGAGGGGGACACATCTGTGCCCATAGCCCCGAAAGCACCTGGGGACAGGGTGCAGCCCCCAGCAGGCAGCGAGGAAGCCACTGGAGCTTATTTCCCAGGGCGCAGGCACAGCTGCGAGCACAGGGAGGCTGCCAAAGTCCAGGAGAAAAACACTGATTAATATCGTCCTCCGGTGGATCCCGCGCTGCAGATGTGCAGGCTGCTGACTCGGCAGCTCCTTGCAAGGAGACCTGGAGCCAGCAAAGCCAGCAGGAGCAAGCGCGTGTGCACCGGCCCTCCTGCCACAGAGCTCCGGGGGGGACAATACGGCACGGGGGCAAGGCTGGCGCTGGGATGCACAGCATAGATGTGACCCTGCCGTCACATAAGGCTCCACAGCAAAGAGCTGCTCTGTCCTCTAATATCTGGTGGCACTCACCGGCTTGGGAACAGCGTCCTGACAAGATGCCTGAGACAGGCAGCTGCCTGCGGAGAGGTTTGCGGGTGGCTATGAAGCCGCTTACATCAGCTCCCAAGCCGGATGGTGTCCTTACAAGCATAAAGACCAGAAACCTTTTATTCCAAGGGTTTTTTTAATTATTATTATTTTATTTTAAGAAAAGTTGAAACTCCCAGCACGCTTCTGCAATAACCCACCACCGGACAGCTGCAGGATAATATGCACTCATATTATCCATTTCTAATTAAACCAGAGAGCCTCCTTCTCTGATGGACTAACCCATTGGAAATTAATCAGCAGGTGACCAATACCAGAGCAATAAGCAGAGAGAAAGACATTGCCGTCAGCTGGGCCCTACCTGATTAGACAGGGAAGTAAAGTCTCCTGGCAAACAGGAATCGACTGCCGTGCATTCGCCCGGCACTGCATCGATCCACGCGGTCGCATTTAGGAATGCTAATGAGCTTGCACGGAGGCAAAAAGAAATCATTTGTGTAAGAAAATACAGCTCTTGATGGGGTGTTATTTCTAGGAAGAGTTGATTCAACACTGACTTGGGAACTTCATCTTTGGGTTAGTTGGGGAGGGGCTGCCTGGAGGAGATGCAGCAGCAGGGTAGGAAGGGGATGGTCCTTGGGAATGGGGTTGATTTTATCTACTGGATGTGGTGGTAGATTTGGGAAGGATGCCTGGCACACACCCTGCAGGCAGCAGCCCTGCCTCTGAGCTGCTCACACAGACAGGGCATGGAGGAGCCGAACAGGATACACACCCGCCCCAAAAATGGAAACGTAGTCCCCATCTGGAGACAGGCCTTTGCCTGAAGGCTCCATCCCTCCATCCCATTGCCCAATCCTCTCACAGCCCACCTGCCTCCTGTTGCCCATCCCTTCAACTGAAACACAATGGAATTGCCTGTCTCTACCACACAACCATTTCCATCCCTCCCATCACAACCAACCCCAGAGCACTGCCCATCCCTCCCACTCAACCACCTCCAACCCATTGCCCACTCCTGGTAAACCACCATTCCATTTACCATCCTTCCTACCCAACCACCACCATCCCATTGCCCATCTCTCCCACCTCAACCACCTCCAGCCTGTTGCTCTTTCTTCTCAGGCAACCACCTCCATCCTATTGCCCATCTCTCCCATCCAACCACCTCCACCCTGTGGAACATACCTCTCACCCAACCACCCTACCAGCAGAATCCACTGTTCCTGCTTTCCACAGGGCCCAATGTCACTCACAACTGGAGCTACCATGGCTCCCCTCTCAGTCCCACCACCCACCTCTTACAAAGCATGGGAGAGGAGCACCAGGGAGTCATGGTGCCAGATGGGTCCAGTTGTTGGAAAACTAGGCTTATACAACTTCAGCCACTGCCCAAAACTTTGCTTGGCTGGGCATTTGTGATGGACGAGAAGGAAGCCAGACCTGGGGTAGCACAGCCTCACTAGGACCTCCACACCTCCCTTCCAGCATGACACAACCCCATCAATATTTCACATCTGACCTTGTGGCTTTGGCAGCCTTTCACCTGGTTTTCATTGCAGTTTTCTTCACTCCTCATCTGCCTGTCCAGTGCTTCTTCAGCCGGTACTAATGTCCTGTCTCAGAAGATCCTCTGGACCCCCATACTGGCTCCTGAAATATTCATGGAACAGGAATCTTTGGCCAGGGAGGCTGCATGGGGCAACCTTGCCCGTGATAAGCAGTGTGAGCATGATCCCCAGCACACTGGATGGTGGAGCATCCATCCCTTCTTTCCTTCCCCAGCTTGCCCCAGAACACAACAGAGCCACCTCCAGCAAGAACCCTTTTCGGGAAAGCATTAGCTGAACTTGCAATTAAAAATGAGCTCCTGCGTGCCTCCTGTCTGTCCTTGCAATGAGATAAGAAGAGGGGAGGGAAGCAATAAACAGCAGAGCCTTATTTTAGGAACTATGGATAACCACAAAAAAAAACCCAAACCCACAATTTTTTTTTTGTTTGTTTATTCCCTCTTTTTCTCAATGGCAATGCTGTCCCAGGAAGGCTTCGCTGTTGAAAGGAGACAGTACCTCTGCAGCCACCACGCCTGCCAGGGATGGTGGACGTCACCCAAGACCTTTTTCTGCTCTGTGGTCATGGTGAATTGTGCCTCCTTTCCTGACCTCACCTCTTTCTGGTGTGCTCTGGAGGTGCCGGGCTTCACTGTGCATCAAGTCACCTCTCCAAATGGGAGCTGAGCCCAGCCAGGTCCTCCCCCTCCCACTATCCCACAAGGATTTCTTGCAGGGGCCCCAGCCAGGAGCAGGGAAGGTGTAAAACTCTCCCAGAGCAAACCCCAACCCCATGGCTTCCTACCCCAAACCCACTGCCTCTCAGCAGCTGGAGCATGGCAACCCACCTGGGCAACATGTCCCTTCCTTAAAACTTAATCAGCAACTGATGAATATTTCACAAAGACAAACAGGCCAGGTAGATAGGGTTAATCTTTTATTCATGAGCATCGGGGAAGGGAAGGCTGTGGGTAGAGAGATCCAGGCTCAGCTGGGTTGTGGACATCTCCTGGTGAAGATCTTATGGCCTCTTGCACAGCTAATGCACAACACTGTCCTGGGAGCATCCTGGTAGGTTGTCCATCAGGAGATGGAGATGTCCTACCAGTTCTTGCCATGGGGACACACAGCCACATTCCCCTGCTGATGTTCCTCATGGCACCAGCTCAAGCGATGAGGCAGCATGAAAGTCCCAGGGAAACAATGTGGGATGAGATGATCCCAAGGCTGGGGCATACAAACAAACTTTCTGCCAGCCCAGGAAGAAACCCGACAAAAACCCCCAGCTTTTGGCTCAAGCTGAGCCTAAGATTTGCCTGAATTTTCATGGTGATCATTTTTGGAGTTGCAGCCAAGGCTGAGCTTACTGGGGAAATGTGGTCGCCGATGCTGGCCTACCTTGCCCACTCCACTGTGCCCATGTCCACATCAGGGACCCTGCAGCTTTACCCACTTCTTTAGAAGACCAGCCCTTAAACCCAGCCCTGCTCTGAATTGAGCAACCATGGACCAACACTGATCCGGGCAGTATCCTGACCCTCCTGCAAGGCAAAAAAAAATAATATAAAAAATGCCTCCTCCTGCATCCTGCCTTGTGAATAATCCCCCAAATCCCCAATTTCCAAACTATCCCCAAACCCGTTTTGCATCCACAGCCCAGGCAGGGTGGGAGCTGCACACTGCTCCAACCTGGCTCTATTCACATGTAATAGACACAAGTCCCTCTGTAATAACGTGTAATTAAACGCAGCCCGGCCACAAAGGCTGGTCCAACATTTAACTGGCATCTGAGAAGATGCTAACAAGAAAGACGTTAATTATCCAGCTTATTAGATGTCTGCATTATTAACATAACCCTGACAGAATTAACTTGATACAAACTATCCCACAAATATTAATTGCCTAAAACTTCCTCTTAACTCAAAGGTATTAATAAGACAGTAATTATGTATGGATTGTATAGCTGCAAGTTAATGACATGGCAATTTGATTTGTCTCTGAGAAATGTGATAAACCCAAGGAAGTGTTCTCCGAACAATCAATTGATATTTAATTAACAGACAGAACCTGTCAGTGTAAATCTAAATTAAATGCCCGTGACATCTCGTTCAAAGTGTTATGACAAAGGTTCCTGGGATGTGCCAGCATGGCAGGGTCTCCTGTGCCACATTGTGGGGCTGCTGCTGGAGACAGTGAGCACCAGCACCTCCAGTCTCCACCCCCTCCAATGCATGAGACCCTGGATGTGTTCCTCTTCCTCCTCTTCTTCTCCCCTGGCCTGAGGAGTCCTTGGGCTGCCCCAAGTTGATGAAAGGAGTGCTCACAGCCCCCTCTGCTATTTAGCATCATGCTCATCTCCATGACAAGCCCAGATCCAGCAGACACATCCTCACCTTTTGCTTGGGAAAATGGTTGAAAGTCTCAAAGGTCTAAGGTCTTCCTACAGGAAGACCCTCAAGATGGCCCCTCCAGCCACCCCATCAGTTGAGCAGTAAGAGCAAAGGCTAGAGACTCACTGTTGGTGTCTAAGCAATGAGACTGATCAGCTAAGCAGAAGTGGGAGAAATAAACTCCTGGGGTGAAAGGTGTTTGGCCATGAAAAAAAAAAAAAAAAAAAAAACAACCAGAAAAGGCCTCAGAAAGCAAAGGACCTGCACTAAGAAGTAAGAGGGATGGTGAACACATGAGGTGTCCCCACAGCTCAAGTTCCCGCTTTGTCTTTGTGATTGCCATTGACCAGGCCCTTCTTTTTGATCCACATATGCAATAGCCAAAGTGAAAACCACAAATAAACCTACTCAGCCCCCCCCCCAAGTGGCCTTACACCAGCACACCTTTCCTTCTAGCCAGCTAATGAAAGCAGTTGTCCTCTCCCTTTGGGCTGTGCCTGCATTGAGACAGGCTTCACACTTTGTAGCTGGAAGCGGGCCAGCAGCTCTGTCCCCATGGCAAGGATGATGATGGTCCAGATCCTCCGTTTCCATAGCTGTTGACTCCTCTAGCTGCCAGCATCATCCCCCAGACAGGCAGGATGAGACCCATGGGAGCAGGGGAGGAGCTGGTCCTACACCTTATGCCGCCCAGGAGAGACTGGAAACGCGAGGCTCCCTGTCACCCTCCCAGCCACCTCCCCCACCTCGCTCCCTTTCCCTTTATGTAAATTGAAAATAACAATTAGTTTATTTTTGCTTGTGCAAATTACAGCTCGTGCTCCCAGGGAGCAGACAGCTGCCAGGGCTGCACCGAGCTGCGCTCCAGCCCTGGCCTGTTACATGAATAAATAACCTGGTGCTGGGCTGGGGGGGGAGAATGCTTTACCCCTTCCCCCTCTTCCCCCCCTCCCCCTCATCCACAGAAAGGGAGGAAGGCAGGAAAAAAACCCACCACCAAGTAGTGAATTTTACCACGCAAGTAATTAGGCACTAAGCTGATGACTGAATTGGGGAGGTTGGCAGGCAGGGATGGGGAGCTGTGGGGTCAGCATGGGGGATGAGGGGACACCTGGGCATTGAGGGTGATGACACTGCACTGCACAGGCAGCTGGGACAGCAAAGGGCTGTGGCTGATGGGACCTGATCACCACCAGACCTGAGGACTGACACTGTCCTTGCATGTTTCCCACTTGGCAATGCGGCTGGTTTCCCTGCGCTCATCTGCATCCCACCTCCTGCATCCCATATCCTACCTCTTGCATCCCACATCCCACCTCCTGCATCCCATATCTCTTCTCTTGCATCCCACTATCTGTATCCCCTATACCACCTCCTACATCCCACCTCCTGCATCCCATATCCTGCATCCAGCCTCCTGTATCTGATACCCCACCTCCTGCATCCCACACCCATATTCTGCATCCCTTATCCTACCTCTTGCATCCCACATCCCACCTCCTGCATCCCATATCTCTTCTCTTGCATCCCACTATCTGTATCCCCTATACCACCTCCTACATCCCACCTCCTGCATCCCATATCCTGCATCCAGCCTCCTGTATCTGATACCCCACCTCCTGCATCCCACACCCATATTCTGCATCCCACTACCTGCATCCCACATCCAATGTCCTGTATCTGTACCTCCTGCATCCCATATCCTGCATCTCATCTCCTGTATCCCATAGCCCACCTCCTGTATTCCATATCCCATACCCTATATCCCCCCTACTCCACCCCACCTCTGTATCTCATATCCTATATCCCACATCCTTCATCCCACACCCACATCCTGCCTTGCGCTACATCCCATGTGCTGTATCCTTGCATCCTGCATCCCACATCCCACAGCATCATCATCCCTGGGAGACACAGTCCCACCGAAAGCAAGGAGTTTGGGATCAGAACCCAGCTGTGGTCCTGTTCACTGTATGTGTGGGGAATTCCCTTCCTGCGTGCCAGCTGTCAGGAAGGATCTCAGCCCCCGCCGAGGTTAGGGGAAATATCAGTGCCACGGGGATGAGGGAAGGCAGAGGGCTCTGCACTTCACTGTGAATAAATCACAGCCATAGGGATGAGCCGTGTAAGTGTCGAAGCAAGCAAACCCATGAGCTGGCAGAAGCAAATGAGCTCTGTTTTGCCAAGGTGAGATATGTATATGTATGTATTTATATATTTATATATATGTTTTTATATATGTTGAGCAGGACAGCTTTTGGTTCCCAGAGATGCAAGAGCATCAAGGATGCAGTCGGGACCGGAGCATGGGAGGGAGGAAATGTGCAAAAGGCAAACTCTGACTCAAGCCAAAAAATATCGGCTCCAGACTGAGCCCGGGCATGGCTCGCAGCTGGGCAGCCCCGAGGCCAGCTCATCCCTCACAGCCTCTTGGAGTCAGCGCCAGAATTTTTGTTTTACTGGGGGATTTATTTTGCCAGGAATTTAATTAATTCATGCTTTTTGAGCGAAGATAGCCCCAAATTCGTGCATGCCCAGCAGCCCACCCTGCTTCCTAACCACAATTTAATATCCCAGGGCTGGAGTTATGTTACCAAGATATCAGGGCTTGTGTGGAACATCCTGCAGCGGTTCAGTGGCAAACCTGCGGGATATTATCATCAATAATTGAGGAGGAAGAAGTTACGGTTACTTTGGCGATGCCGCATTGATCAGCCCGTTGCGGTTTTCTGTCTCTTTGCAGAAACCTGGTTATCTGCAATGATGCAGCTAATCACTACTTGGGGATGCCACGGAGCGCCCAGCACTGGTTAGCCGGTGGCTTTGACAGGAGCTGTAACCAGTTTCAGGCACCCGTGTGTGCCTGCACAAGGCACTTTGGAGTGCTGCTGTGTTTGGGACCGAGTATCCCCCAAAATCATCCTTCTGCTCAGTGGAAAAGGGGTGTAAAACCCATCAACGGGGACAGCTGGAGGAGTTTCAGTTGTTAATGGGCTCAGCGATGCTCCTGCTACCTCCAAGCACATGTCAAAGTGCAAGCAAAGCTTGAAAATGGGTTTAAAAAGCGCTGCAGAAGTGGTGTGGAGGTAGCTATGTGCCAACCCCCAAGGCTTGTCCCCACACCCTCACCCTAAAAACCAACCACCCCTTGGCTGCAGGGTTGGGGTGAGACTGCGAGGCTGCTGCTTTCACCCTCCCAAAGCACGGGGTCAGGCTGGAGGTGGGGTGCAGGGAAGCCCAGGATGGGTGCAGGGGCTGCAGATCCTCACAGGAGGGAGCATGCAGCGTCCCGAGGTCCTGCAAGCCTGTGCAGCCCCCAAACAGGGCTTGGGAAATGGCTCCAGCCCTGCTCAGAGATAGGAAAAAGCTTTAAAAAAAAAAAAAAAAAAAAAGTCAGAGAAAGCCAAAACTCCACGCACCCTTCCTGCAACACGCAGACGTGGCACCCTGCAAACATCTGCAGCCCTGCGGCACAGGCAACATGCTGACACCCCCCCAGCCCAAAACATGTGCCAACATGCTCTGACCATG
Organism: Falco naumanni; assembly: GCF_017639655.2. Classification (NCBI taxonomy): domain Eukaryota; kingdom Metazoa; phylum Chordata; class Aves; order Falconiformes; family Falconidae; genus Falco; species Falco naumanni. The sequence continues at coordinate 109,231,273 of NC_054056.1, read as the reverse complement.
CACACACAGACCCACAACACACCACAAATGCATGGTGCTGCAGCAAAGGTCAGCATACCGCAGCCACCCCAAAAAGACATGGCAAAACCAAGCAGTGACCACCCAGGCACCCTGCCACAGCTCAGGGTGCAGGAGGGGGCTTGGCCCTCCCGGTCCCAAGAAGGAGACAAGTCATAAACCAGCCCCATCTCACATAAACTGCTTTTTTATTATTTATTCACCAAACAGGAGCACAGCTGGATCCAGGACAGCTGTACCCAGGCAACACCAGGAGCTTCAGCAGCCCAGAGCAAGTCAGGATGATGGGGATCACTGAGGGGTCCCCAGCTGCACCCCAACACTTCAACAGGGCAGAAGGGTGCAACTCTGCCCCAGGATCTCCCCAAGGAGCGGCTGTAGGATGGGGTCCCCCATGGAGGACTACCACTAACAAGCGGCAGTAATGTCCCATGCCCTGCTCCAGCTACTCCCCTGCTTGAGGGATTTCCAGGAGGTGCCAGAAAAAAAAAAAGAGTGGGAAACAAACAAACAAAACAAAAAATGCCCACAACCAAATAACACACCAAAAAACCAACAATCATAGCAATGTAAGGAGTTGGGGGTCACATCCCTGTTCCCCTACCCAAAGCTGCCCTCGGAAGATCAGGGTTGAAGGGGTAACATCACAGTCACCAAAATAATCTGTTCCCGGGGCAGCAACTTGGTGAGACCCAGGTCACACCTTCCCCAGCTTGCTGCACCCCCCAAAAAATAGAAAAAAAAAATAATCAAGGAAGATACAAACAGAGGGGCCAAACAGTGCCGAGCACCAAGGCAAGGAGGAAAATCAGGCATCCTCAGCCCCAAACCACTGCTGTGCTCTGCCAAGGCAACGGGGAAAGGCATCGCAGGGCTGGAAACAATTGCAGCTGCCTCACAGGCATCACAGAGCATCATACTGGACCCCAGGGTGAGATCCCCCCAAACCCCACACAGCCCCAAAGACAGCTCTTCTCCTCCAGCCAGCCCCATCGCAGCTGGGAGAGGGGGCAGCAGCCCCCCAGGACCATGCCCACAGGGAGCACTGACCATGGCAAGATCCAGGGGCAAGGAAATAGATGGGGGCGGGGGGGGGGGGGAACTGAGGTCCCCGGGATGTTTTACTGAAGGCACTGGCCCCAGATCCCTTCTCCCCAAACTCTCCTTATTTAGTCACAGAGCAGGTGGCTGGAAACACTTCTTCCCCCCAAAAAAAATGTGCTGAGAGAGGGATGTTGGGAGGAAAAGATGGGGAGTAACCCACCAGGAAGCTGCGATTCACTCCCCAAAAAAACAAGGTGGGGAGAGGAGGCAATGTCCTGCAAGAGACTCTGTAGGCAGCAGGACACCCTTATTTTTTAGAACCAGGTTTGCAGAGCTCCCCCAGCTCTAAATAAAAATAAGAATAGGGAGTGAAATGCCCCACAAACCCTGCTTTCTGCCCAGTCCTGCTGCATCAGGCACAAGGCAAGGGTCCCTCTATGCATCCCAGCTCCCATCCCAAAAAACAAGCCTGATGTCAAGCTGAGCTCAGGCTGCTCAAAATGCTCCGCACACAAAATAAGACACCAACAAGCCTGAAGCAGCTGAAGAAAACAGGGGGATCAAGTCTGGGGGTGCAGAGGAGGGAGAACCAGAAGGTCCTGGGACCACACCCCCCCCCCCCCCCCAAAGCCTGGGGACAGCCGGTCCCAAGGGGGTTGCATCATCACAGTGGTGATTTATGGAGGGCGGCAGGGGGCAGCTCGTGTACCGGGGCACCTCCTGGTTGAGGACCCGCCATGGCTGAGCCTGTCCAGAGATACAGGAGGAAAAGATAAATATATATATATATATATATAAAATATATTACATGCTCAGAAATACATTGGGCCAACGGCTGTGTTGCAAATTGCCCCACCGAGACCAGATAGCTGCAAGCAGGGCAGCTGAGCTCGGGCTTCTCAGCGACACATAGCAGAGCTGCCGGGGACATAAATCCCTGCAAAAAGTCCCGAAAAACACCAAAACATTTGTAAAAATACCAACCCTAAAGCTTTCCTTTAGGGAAGGTATGTATTTCTTTGGTTTGTTGTTTTTTTGGTTTGTTTTTTTTTCCCCCTCCCCCCTCCCTTAATTAAGAACTCAAAAGGGAAAAGGCAAGAGGGGAAAGAAAAATTATTTATTACCATTTCAAATCAAGCCAGCGGCTCATCGGGACGGTGTCAGACAAGCTGGGACCGAACTGGATCCGGGCTGGGGTGAAGGTGACTTTTTGGCAGCCACGGGAACAAAGGTCTCCAGGACACCTTGGGACCCACACTGGCCGGGGGCGGAGGGAAACAGCCAAACAAAAAAGCCAACAAAACCCACCAAACTCAAACAAACAAACAAATAAAAAAACCCAGAAACCCACAACCAAAACACAGTACCCGGCCGGTAAAAAAAAAAAAAAAAGAAAAGAAAAAAAGAAAAGAAAAGAAAAGAAAAAACCCACAACACAAAACCACCCCCCCCCCAAAGAAACAGAAAATAAACAAAAAATGCGACAAAAAAAAACAAAAAAAAAGCAAGAAAAACACACAAGAAACCACAAAAGGCAAGAAAAGAGAGAAGCCCGAGTTCGGTGGAGCAGAGCCGGTGGTGGTCCCTGGCTTGCAAGTGATGAATAACAGCGTATTCGCCCCGGCGAGCCCCCCGCGCCGCGACCCGTCGCCGGGCGGGAGCTTGGGGAGGGTTTTGCATCAGTCCCAGGACTCCAAGGGAAGCAGCAGCAAACCCCAAACGAAAAGGCAATGCTGCGGGACCCCCGCTCGAGAGAAAACCCGACCCAGGCTCTAGTTGAATATAAGTTTTTATCTTGATGCAACATCGTTAAAACCGTCACAAATCGAAACAACAGGTCGTTAAAAACCGCTTCGCACGATCAGTACCTAAAATGCACCAGGCTCCCAAGCTCGCTTTGTCCGCAAGACCCTTGTGTTGTCCCCCATATTTTTTTTTTTATGGTTTTTCTTTTTTAAATAAGCAACTTGTTAAAAAAACCCCGCTCCTCCGCGCAGGATCGGCCCCGCTTTTGCTCCAAACACAATTGCACGAATTAATTTTTTTTTTTTTTCAAGAAATAATGTGCATTTTCTTTCCTTCTTTCAACATCGAGGTTAAAATAATATTCCGTTTCCCGAGGGTTAATAAATAAATCTGGTGCATAGTGAGATAGCAGCCAACCGTTTGCAGTCCATATATTACTATATTGCCTTTCAGGTCACCCTAAAATTGTTACCTCCCCCCCGCCCCGCTATTTTAAAGAGCATAGATAATTTTAAATCTCTATAAAACAGTATTATTTAACCCAATTGATTCCTGTATATAGTGCATTCGGCTTCTTCCCAACATCATTAAATTAACTCGATATTATTTGCATGCTATTACATACAAACTTTTAAGACTCGTGTATTTTTTTTTTCTTTTCTAAAGGATTTTGGGTTGTGGGGTTGTTTTTTTTCGTAAATCACCAAGCAAAATATAGGCTCAAGGAAAAAAAAAAAAGGCAGAAAACTAACTAATTTCTACATATTTACAAGGGTGAATAAGTTAAACGTGGCTCAGGTTTGCCGGCCGGGGGGGTTCGGGCGGCGAGGCCGGGCAGGGTGCAGCGCTACCTGCGACCCGCCCGGCCGATCCGTGGAGACCCCTCGAAAAAGAAAATCAAATCGGGGGTTAAACACATAGGATAAGGGGTGGGGGGGTGTATGTGGGGAGGGGGTGGTGATGTTTGTGGAGGTGGAGGGGAAGCCGCCTGGATGGCGCTGATGCTCCCGGGGTGGGGGGGTGGCTGCGCGCCGTACACGTCCCGCATGCAGGCTGGCTCCAGGTCCGCTGCCGCCCCCCCGCCCCATCCCCAGCCCCAAGTCCCGGCTGTTGAGGGGTTCAACTCTCTCCAAAATTTCAGTGGGCAAAAAAAAAAGTTGTGTTTGTTTTTGTTTTTTTTTTTTAATACAAGCAGAGGGTTTGCCCTCCCCACGTGGAGGGGGTGAGGAAAAAAAAGCGAGGGACCCCCCCACACACACACATACACCCCTCACCCCAGGTATGCGGCTCACATGAAGTAGTCAGCAGCGGGTTTGGGGGCGGCGGATGGGGAGGGCTCCCTTGGGAAGCCCCGGCCGGCTAACTTCTCATATTTTTCTTTGTACAGATCCCTTTCCTTGGCCAAGCGTGTCACCTCCTGCTTGAGCTGCTCCACCTGGCTCTGGAGTTGGCATTTCTCGTTCTCCAAGATGTGCCGTTGCTGGACCCGCTTGTAACGGCAGGATTGAGCGTAGCCTCGGTTCTTCAAGGTCCTCCTCTTCTGCTTGAGGCGGATCACCTCCTCCTTGCTGAAGCCCCGCAGCTGCCGGTTCAGCTCCCGTACCGACATACTCACCAACTGATCGTCGGAGAAGCGGTCCTCCAAACGCAGGTGGTGGTGATGATGATGGTGATGGCCGGGATGATGATGGGCGGCCGGCGGTAGCTCCTCGCCACCGAAGGGCTGAGGTCGGAAAGGCTCATAACCTTGATGGTGGTGATGATGATGGTGAGGGGCACCGATCAACGCCTCCACCGCGTCCTCCGGCGTCAGGTTGAGAGCTTCGGGATTGAGGTGATGCTGGTAACCCGACATCCAGTACAGCTCCTCCAGCTGCTGTTTGGAGCCCAGGGAAGCGGCGGCGGCAGCTGGGGGACCGGCGGCCGGTTGCCCGCCAGGACTGGGAGCGCAGAAGCTGGGCGAGGAAGGCACGGAGGAGCAGGGCGTGCTGAGCGGGGTGGAGGAGAGGGAACCGGCGGGCAGACGGTGGCACAGCCGCTCCGCCTCCGCCGGTTCCTTCTTCACCTCGAACTTCATCAGGTCAAAATCGTTCACGTATTCGATGGCGAGGGGGCTGGTGGGCAGCTCCGCGCTCATGGCCAGCTCCGAGGCCATCTCAGTCCATGGAGGGACCGGGGGGCGATCCCCCGGGCGCCGCCGCTCACCGAGGGCTGGAGGTCCCGCTGGCTGCGGGAGCCTCCTCCGGGCGGGCTCCGGGGCTCTGTCTGCGCTGCAACCGGCTGCCCCGACGGGGCTCCGCTCCCAGGTACGGCCGGGCTTCGGCTGGGCTCCGCCGCGGGGCTCAGCCCGGCTCCGGCAGCCTCCACGGCGGTGCTCAGTCCGGCTCCGCTGCAGGGCTCAGCCGGGCTGCTGGACTCTCCGACGGGACCCCGCTCCGGGCTGCGGGCGGACACCTCCGTCGGGGCTTCGCTGCCAGAGCCTCCCGCGGGAGCTTTCGCCGGGCACCGCGGGCCGGGCGCGCTCCCCCCCGCCGCTACCGCCGGTGGGACGCGGAGCCCCGTGGGTGCGGGACCCGGCGCTCTCCAGCACGGCGCTGCCCGGCAGGCTCCAGCCGCTGCCTGCGGCCGGTCCCCAATGGCAAGGAGCAGGCAGCGCCCTGCCCGCCCCTTCCTGCCTCCCCCTGGCACCTGCCCCGGCCCCACCTCCCGCGCCGCCGCCGCCGCCGCTCCTCCCCGCCCCGGGCACGGGCACGGCGCCCTGGGGGCGGGGGCCGCAGCCCTGCCCGCTCCCTGCCCGTGCTCGGCGCTGCCGCCGCCGCTGCCGGACGCCTGAATGGAGCCCGCCGCCTTATATACGGGGCAACGCGGCCCGGCCTCGCCTTCTGGGGCGGGACTAGTCGCTTCTGTCCTATCAGCGCGGCGGTAGCTCGCCTTGATTGGTGTATCCCCACGGTAACGCCCCGGGGTAGCTGTCAATCTCCGCGGGGAGAGGGTTCGGCGCTGCTGGCGGCCGCTCCGGAGGAGAAGCCGGGGGGACAGTGGCCAGGGCATCCCCCTGGCAACCCGAGGGCAACCCCCCTGCACCCCCCAGGCACCCCCCCCTGCACCCCCTGGGCACACCCCGGGCAACCCCCCTGCACCCCCCAGGCATCAGCACAGGCATCCTGCCTGCATCCCCGGGCATTTCCCCTGCATCCCCCCTGCACCCCACAGGCGCCCCCGGCACCACCATATGCCTTCACCACTGCAGCTTCTACCAACCACCCTGGGCCCAAGCCGGGCTGAGCAAGGAGTGGGGAAAAATAGAAAAGAAATAATAGTTTTCTCCCAAAGAAACAAGAAAATCCCAGAACGGAGATTACTGATCCCAAATCAAGTTTCATGCAGTAGTTGCTGTGGGACCATGGCCTCCAGGACATCTGCAGGTGCCAGGCGTGACATCAGGGTGCAGCCCTTTCCCCACCTCAGTTTCCCCAGGCGGGAACAGCTCAGCATCCTTCCTGGGTCATTGGAAAGGCTTGCCATCCTTGCAAAAAGCCATATACATATAAAATTTATTTATTTATTTATTTATTTTATGTTTCCACAAGTTATTGATGGTCAGGAAGCAGCTGTATCCACCAGGGATACACTCCACGTGCTCCATCAGGGCTGGACCAGTTAAGCCGCTGCCCCTGGCTTTGTGACGTTTGCCCCGGCACATGGCAAGGAGCGTTACCGGCTCGAGGCTGAGGACCACCATCCCAGCAACACGGCAAAGGCATCACAGGCACTAAACGGCAGCTTGGGGGTGGGGAGTGGGGGGGAGTGGGGCATGGGGTGCTCAGCCCACAGCAGGATGAGACCCATGGTGTGGATGTGGCTGCGCTGCTCCGAGCCCTGCCACCTCGTGGCTGCTGCAGCTGCAGCACGGGAGGGATGAGGATGTTTGGGGTATCCAGGCGAGAGTAAGAATTAGCATCCGTGGGGTCAGTGTCAGTGTGGGAGCAGCGGGTCAGGGACAGCACCCCGGGGGTCAGGGATCACATGGGGAAATGTGCTGAGGCCAGGGATGGAGCACATGGCAGCCTGGTCCCAGCTGCGGGGCTGCTGGCACAGCTGCTTCTCACACCAAAGTGTTTGAGGGAAACTGAGGCACGGGGCAGTTGCCATTGAGCTGTCCCACCAAACCCCAAAGGATGACCAGCTTCATCCTGCAGAGGCTATCAATACCCACCCACCAACCCGCAGTCCCCCTCGGGACTCAGGGTTGTCTCCATCACCTGCAGGATGCAGCCTGGGTCCCACTGCATCCCAGCCTGGCTGCATCCTGCCCCTCTGCACCCTACAGGCAGCTCCATGGGATGTGGGCAGTGACGGTCCCTTTGCCCAGCTGATGGTCATCCCTGCTCAGGGATTTGGGGTTGGGGGACACTACCTTCCATGGTGCTAACTGACCATTCAGAAGCAGGGATTATTTGGGCCAAATTACTGCAGAAAATAATTTTTTGGGGGGATAAACCCACTTATCCCGCTGCATCCCCAGCAATTAAAACTTCACATCATTTCTCTTACTGGATCAGGTCTCTGGAGGTTGTTGTCCCCTTCTATCTGCTCCCATCAAGGTAAAACTGAGTTGGGGCAGAGGGTGTGTGTGTGTGTTTGTCCCCCCAGGGAGGGTCACACATGCAGGCAAAGCCCCACGTGTGTCCCCCAAAACCCTGGTGATGCTGGAAGTTAACCTATATTGGATAACCTGGAACACAGATATCCCATAATGGAGACCTCAAACTTAGGCAGGGGATAATAGGACACCTCCATCCCTCACCCCCAACTTGAGGGAGGGGACAAAGGGGACAAAAAGGGCTTCTGGATGTTTTTGCAATAAACCCCCCTTTTTATAGAGTGTTTTCAACCTCTGTTTGCTTATGTGACCCCAAAGGCAGTATCAGTGTCCCTGTGCAGTGGGATGTTGAGGTCCCACACTGGGAAAGGGGTGTGTGGGTGGGGAGTCTGGGATGTGATGCCACCTCCCTAACCCTGGCACCACGTTCCTCCTGGGAGCTGCTGGCACCTTGGGGGCACCCGGCCCCCATCAGCAGCTGCCACCCATGATGGGACAGCAGCCACCAAGGGATTAGGAATGGGCCGGGCTCCAACAGGGCTGTCGCTCACCCACAACACCCCCTTGGGTATTTTTAGTGGGGTGGCTGGGTACAGTGACACAGCTGGGGGAGCATGTCCCCAGCCCTCCCCGCCACGCTGAACCAGTCATCTAAGTTTACTTGCAGGCAGTCAAGTGACATAACCAGGTTGGTGGCCATGGGATGGCGGTGGGATGGCGTCACCTTTTGCTTTTAGAGTGGGCAGCTTGTGTGCCCCTTTAACCCTTCGAGCGGGGCTGGGTAACCGTGTGGGTGCTGCCTTAGTTTCCCCAGTTGGTTGATAATAGGGTGATAGGGTGATGGTGCGCAGCACCCAGTCTGGGGTGCTGCTGGATTGGGAAGCCCTCATTAGCAGCATCACCCCATGGCAAAGGTGGTGTCCACCATGATGCACCCCATGAGCTGATGGTACCATCTTGGCAATGCTCCACCAGCATCTGCAGCACGAACCCAGGTGTCACTGCACAGAGAAGGGTCAGAAATCATTTTGGGAGGGGGAAGAAAAACCACCAGCAACGACGCTGGTGCCCATGGTGGGACCAGCTACGGGCACGGAGGAGGAGGAGGGCAGGGGATAGCTACCCTGATGACAGGCAGAAAAGCGAGCCAGCGGCTGACACCTCCTCGGCACCTGCCCCCCCGGCAAGGCACCAACAGTTGTGCCAGCAGCACCCGCCGTGGCAGGTGTTTCCAGGAAATGTTTACAGTGCCCTCCAGAAACACTGCCCTGTGCCACCCCTCCAGCAAAGGCACGCCCTTGCTGGGGCTCTGGGACAGCCCAGCCATGCACCCACTACCACAGCATCCCCAGCTTCATGGGGAGGACAGATAAATCCCCATTGGGGCCCATCACCCAGGCATTGTGGCTGCTGGTGGCTGTGGGGGAACCCACCAGGGCTCAGCAACACCTCTCCCGGGGCTGCGTTTATCCCTGCTTGGAAATTAATCACCCCCAAGCAATGCTTTAATGACAACCAGCAATAAATTACAATCCTCCCCAGGAAGCGAGCAGCAGCACCGGTGGGCGGCGGAGCCATGGCTCTCGGCAAGCTACTCATTGCCTCACTCAATTAGTGCAGTGCAAGCCTTAATCCCAGTTAGATTGCTCACTAGGGAGCCACAGCCATGGGAAACACCAAAGCTCCCGGCCACTGTCACCCTGCACTGGCCATCCCTGGTGACTTGCATCATCATCATCTCCTCCAGGGTGATTTTTAGTGAATTTAGGTGGTGGTTTTTTTGGTTTTTTTTAGGAAACCACCACATAAAGAAACATCCTTTCTAGGTAAAAGGGGGAAAAGTTATAATAATTACAAATGTCAAAAAATATGGGGATCAGAGAAGCCCCTCCACCGGCATTAGCCAGCTCCTTGAGGGGGTGTTCATGTGGTATCACTGAAAAAAAGAGCAAAGCCACACTCTGAACAGGCATCCTAGGGAAGAAACTCTTTATTTACATATCAAAACACATGGGTTAATAAAAGACATTTAACATCAACAGAGACAATGAAGTTTTTATTAAAAAACTGCTCACTGTACACACGCTGGGGTATGAGTGCAGCCCCGGAGTGGGGGACCTGCTGGTCCTTGCAATGGTTGGGAGGATGCTGGGGACGTGGCCTCCCCAAACTGGTCTCCAAGTGGTACTAACCCCCACGCCAGCTCTTGGTTCAGAAGTGGGCAGCATCTCTAAACAGGAGCCCAGGGAGGTTACAGGCATTAATGACATCTCACCTTTGGTGGCATGCCGTGCCCACAGTCATGTGAGCCAGGCGATAAATCCACCTCCACAAGCCGGGGAGAGCATCTCAGTCTGTAGATGTGGGGTGATAACACCCACGGGGGTCACCTAGGGAAGGGAAACCCCTGTGGGGTCCCACACCACCCAGCTGCAGGGGGAAAAACCGCAGCCATCAGCCCCTTGCCAGAGCCGTGGTGCCCCTGAGCCCACTGCCGAGCTCTACCACACACCCCACTGCTGAGCACACTTGGGTGCTGGGTCCCCTGGGAGCCCCAGGGCTCAACCACGTCCCTGCTGATGCCTTTTCCCTGCAGCTGCGACTCAGGGCAGTGGATGAGCAAATCCTGCCACCCCGCATGGCTAACCCTGACTCTCCGCACCTCTTGGGAAAGGGAAGTCCTGCAGCCGTCCCCAGGACCTCATCCGTGTGGGGGAACAGCATCCACCACCCCGAAATCCCTGTGGGAACTGTACCCACGGATGCAAAAACCCAATGTGCTGGCAGCTGCATGGCTGGGAGTACTTGGCACAAAGCTCCCCCTGTGTTTTGCTCCTGCTTGGATTTGGGGGTTTCCAAAAAAAACCCGTAAGAGCTGGTTTGGGTCTCCCAGGGGGGACCAAACCCCCTCTGGGATGGGAAGAGGTGGGCGTCAGGGTGCAACTGGCCACGGGAGACATTGACATGCTGCAGGAGCATTTGATGGGAGCTCAGCACTGCTCCGAACACACGTTTCCACTAGGGATGCTCTCAGCACATAGCTCCACTCCAAGAAATCTCCCAAAAGCAAAGGGATAGAGCGGGATGGATGCAGGTGGTCTCTTGGCACGAAGAGATCAGGGCTGAGCTGAGTTGGGGCTCTACACCCTGTTACACACCAGCACAGTGACTTGCAACCACTGGCCACACTTGTCCCCAGTATAGTGGCTGACCTGGATGCAGGCATGTCACGTGATGGCATTAAGCTCCTCAGGTCCCTGTATCACCTTTTGTCTGGGACTGCAGCAGAGCCACAATCTGTGAGTGGACCGATGGGGATGGGAGCCTCTTCCTAGCTCTGCAAGCATGCAGGGAGCCTGACGGCAGGGCTTGCCTTCAATAAACTGGCTGAAAAGATAAATCTATTGTCAAATTAATGTATTTCAAACAAAGCCGCTCCCCTGCAGCAACAGGTGGTGCTTCCCCATGCTGCCATCCGTCTCCTTGCCAAAATGATGTCCCAGAAAAGCAAGATGAGAAGGGGGTGCTGCATCTGGCCACGGCATCCTGAGGTAGGTGCCAGGTCATGCCCGGCTCTGCAGTTCCTGAGCTGGTCAGCTGCCGCTCGATCGGGTCTTGCTTACAGCCGGGGCTTGATCTGCAGCTGTTTGCCTGGAGGGAGGAAAGGCAAAGGTGATGGTGGGAGGGGGATACCATGTGTCTGGACACCCCTGGGCTTCTCCTTGCTTGACTGTGGTTGGTTAACACACTGGAGATGGGCAAAGGCAGCAGGGATGCAGGTGGTCCCCTGCCCCAGCTGCACCTGACCCCACTAGCACCCACCAGCCTCACCTCTGCCGCCCTCTTCCAGACGTGCGTTTTCAGAGTCCCGCAAGGATGACGGTGGCAAAGTCCTCTTCTTTTTCTCATTGCCTGGGAGCAGAAAGGAAGAGGAGAAAGTCATTGAGGTTGACTCAGGTCACCTTGGAAATCCTTTGGGTCACAGGAACATCCTGAGCTCCTCTGCTGCTCCTGCAGTCCTGGCGCTTCATGCTTTAACAGTGGGAAAAGGGAGTAAAAGCTGCCCCAGACGGCACGGTGCCGCCAACGAGAAGGGTTAATTAGTGAGCAAATGTAGAAAAATAAATGAGTGCACCTAATTGCCTTCCGTGCCTCCCATCCTGAAGCCCACAGCCATGGCTGTGGCTCCCCCATCGCCCTGCCAGCCAGCTGGTGGGAACACGTGTGTCCCCAATATGGTGCTCAGCCTGGCCTTGCTGCCCTGCAGCCCTTTCCCCTGCCTTTTGGTGCAGAGCTGTTCCCTTTGGGGTGGGGACATGTCTCCCTGTGAGTCCAGAGCCTATGTCTCCCTTGGCCATTGCTGGGATGGAGGTGGATGCTGGGATTCCCCAAATCCCTGAGCATCCTCAGCCCGCTGGAAGTAGTACAGGACAGAGGCACTTGCGGGTCCCTTCCTGGCGCAGAGCAGCAAGTCTGCTGCAAAACCCCCAAGTTATGGGTGAAAAAGAAATTTAAAAGTAGTCAACCTCCAAACAGCAGCACAAGGTGAGCATCATGACCTGCTTTGGGGCTGGGCTGGAGCAGGAAAGAGCAGAGCACTGGCAAGCAAGAAGTTGACTCATACATGGTGCTCTGGCCACTCCAGGTTTGGGGATCAAACTTTTCAGCCACCCCCAGCGTCCCCCCAGGATGTGCTGGGTGATTACTTCTCCTTGCTGGAGCACTGTGTCTCTCCCAAAACGGGTCCCAGATGCTCATACAGAGTCAAAACTCCGTGAAGTGCCTCTGGGAGGTGGCATCTTCACAGGACAAATCCAGGCACATCCCATGGACTGGGGTGGATGGCATGAAGCCCCCCTCCATTTCAACCACAACACTGGAGTTTCTCCTATTTTCCCTTGCTGAAGTATGTGGAGAGGTGCTCATGGGGTCTTACCTACCAGACTGGGCAGGAGAGCAGTGGCCACTTGGGCAAGAAGACACTGAGATGAATGTGGATGGGAAAAGGAGAAGGTTTCCCAGAAAAAAGGACCCACAGCTTGCTGAGTGATGAGGTTTAGTGGGAAAAGTCCCCTCTCACTTGGGATTACAGGAGGTGGAGAAGGTCACGGAGAAGATGGAGGGAATACAGCCCAAACCCTCTCCAGATGAATAAGCACCACACAACTTAACCATATTTCTGCAAAACCCCAGCTTTGGCACCCCGCATTGCACCTCCCAAACAATGATGCCCAACACAGATGTGGTACAATGAGCACCTTCAAGCAGCCTTGAAAGCCTGAAGGAGGTTTGGGGGCAGGGGAAGCAGGAGGGGTGAGGAGCTCAAACAGCATCCAACAACAGGGAGCCACCAAGAGTTTTTTGTTGCTTTTAAACTTGGGTAAACAAACTTGCTCAGAGCCTAAGCCGTAGTGGCAGTGATACATAGCTTTTGAGCTAATTTATGTAAAATAAAGAGGGCTCATTTAGCACCTTTCCACCCTTAATATAACACCCATACATCAGAGGGCTGCACAGCAGCCATGACGGACTCAGCTATTAGTCACTGGCAAACGCAGCCAAATTCAGCTTTGGGGAACGGCACCACCAAGCAGATGCCCATCACACTCTGCTCAGCCTCTGACCACCCTTCTAATTTTCCAGCTGACCCCAAGTATTTCTTTTGCATTGAGCCAGATGGTTTTTCCAGCCTGGGATTTCCAAATCCCACCCTGGTTGCTGTAGTTAGGGTCCAGCAGAGCTGCTATCCATCAACAACAAGGGGTCAAAATTAGCATCTCCTTCCTCCTGCCCCACCAGCAACCGCAGCCCAAGTCCAATGGGAACGATGGGAACAGCTCAGTTTCCCCTGAATGAGCTGGAGAAAACTTCATTAGCTAATATACATGCAGTGGCACAAAACCCACGCTTTGCGATTTAACGCAAATATGATTACAGAAGTAGAAATAGATTTCTTTCTTTTTGGAGAGAAGAAAAAAAATTAAGGATGATTTTTAAATCAACCGTAATTAGCTTCCTGACTTCAGTACAGGGTTGCACGGAGCCGAGATGCTTTCACAGCATCCATGTCTGATTTCCAACATATTCCTCAAAAAACTGAGGAGGGCAATAATGAATTAAAACCACAAGAGGTTGTAAAAGGACTAAACCAGTCCAGTTTCTCACCTTGGAGGGAGGGAGATGCTGCTCCTGGAAAGCATGGAGCAGTGGATGCTTCACCCCACAGAGCAAGTGGGGATGGGCAAGCACTGCATCCCACACCACCATGAAAACCAGAGGCAGGGGGGACCTGGACAAAACGGGGGTGTCACTTAACCCACCCCAGCAAAAGAAAATATATTTTCTGCTTTTGTGCATGGGAGATCCTGCAAATGGCGTGATCAATCTTGGGTCGCATCTCGTGTACCTTCACTCTCTCCCCCCGCCGGCTTCTTCCCTGCATTTCAGCAGCCATGCAATCCATCTTCCAGGAACCAGGTATATAATTTCTAGTTAGCGAAAGCCGGGCTAAGAAGCCCCTTTTTCATTACGATGATTGAACTGCTTCCAAAGAGAAGAACCAGGGCTGGATCACAAGCTCTCCATCGAAAGCCGGGCAGCTTTTGCTGAGCTTGTCAGCCTCGCTGGAGAATTAGGACTTCCAGCGCTCTTCCTCCTGATGAAAATCAACATTTATTTTGCCTAAACCTAAGAAGGTGTCAGGCAGATGGAGAAACTTGCCACTCTTCACGAGGAGAAGGGAGGGAAAAGAAGGAAATCTAATAGAAATATATTATCAAGTCCGAGGAGTGGACAGTGCAGTAAATCACGCTTCAGGTGGCACCATTATATTTTTCAATAAAACCTGGCCTTCCCCCAGACGCTGCCGAGCCGAGCAGCTCCAGCTGCAGCTGACAGGAAAGTTAAAACAAAATTTGTTTCATCCCGATGCTGATACAGGGTTTTTTAAAGGGATTGAAAAGCAGGGAAACCCCTCAGATGGGGGATGAAAGGAGGAGGGTCTCATCCTTGTCCCCAGATTCTCTCCCTGCCCACCATTCCTGATCGATGAGGGTTTAAATAAATTTGTTCCCCTCCGAGCTGTGAAGGTGGGAGGCAGCTGGAGACTGCCCCACATCATTGGTGGAAGATTCCCAAGCCCCAAAGCAAGGGGATGCATGGGAAGATGGCTTGCTTGCAGCTTTCCAAACTCCACCAGCCAGCTATAAAAAGCTTTGCTGGAGGGAAAGCCAGTTATGTTGATGCTTTTCCTTCCTGACCAACCTCCAACCTGATGGATGTCTGGTCTCCATCACTATCCTGAGTGTTTTTCGTCCTCTCCTGCATCCAGCCAGGCTCCAGGAAGGGGCTTCGTGTGGGACATGATACCCGCAACCACCTGCTCCTCCCTGAGAGCTGACTGTGTGCAATAGCCCCGAACAAAAAATATATTCCCATTTCTAAAAGGAGAGCGGGCTAACAAGGTGGCTACAATTAACAACCAGCCAGCTAATGCTCTGGTTATTAACACAGCAAAGGGGGGTGCAAAAGTTTCCACCTGACGGCTCGGAGCACCGAGATGCATCCCAGCATCTCCCTGCCGGATGCTCCAAGTTTAACACTGTGAGGAGAAATCTCCCTATCCCCCCAAACCACTTTTTTGCCCCATTCCCAAAGGAAAAATATCACTTTAACCCCTTCTTGACTGCTTTGGGGGAGCCCAGAGGCTGAATCTGCCTTGGAAATGGCTTTTCCTTTCTCAGCAAAAGCACTCACTGAGTCAGCTCCCAGAGAAACGTAGGTTGGGAGATGCCTTTAAAAAATAAATTGAAATTATTATTGATATTTTTAAATAAAGCCCAAGAACCAAAGGCAGGATGGAAAGGTCAATGGCAAGAGTTAAGCCCCAGAATTTTCCACAAATTATTTTTCATATAGAAAAAGCAGCTGGGGGGCTGGATCTCCTTGGCTCGATCCTGCATTAATCCATCTGGTGAGACAACCTGCACCAAAACCTCACCCTGCTGCTGTTCCACCCAGACCTTCTGCCCCTCATGTGGGGGAAGCATCAAGGCTGGGATGTCATGAGAAGCTTTGTCCAGAAGGAAAAATGCTCAGATATTTTCTTGCTTCCTAACTAGGATGTTCAAAGCGAGGACAGGCTGGGGGTGATGTCCCACTGCTGCCTAGTAGTGCCTGTCTCCTGCCATGCTTGCAGAGCAGGGTATCTGTGCCAGGATGTTCTTTCCATGTCTCTTCTCCTTAATTCCTTCTTTTAAGTGGAAAAAAGCAATCGGAAAACTAGCCATGAGCTGCAGTGGTGGGAGTGGGGCTTCATTGGGTATGGCAGAGATGTTTTGTGCTCTGGTGGTGCATGTTGACATGGCCTTGATGATGCGTGGTGAACACCATGTTTGTCTTTTACTGGTGAGCTGAAGTTTACCCTGAAGAAGACAGGATTTCACCACCTGGGAGGGCTCTTCCAGCTTCATTTTTTTGGTCATTAAATAACCTGGGGGGGAACAACAGGGCTGCCAAGTGGCCGCAGGCTGAACAAGAGGGGCCTTCAGAAATCCTGAGCCAAGTCTAAAAGCCCTGGTCTACAGACCCTCTGCCACAGGTGGACAAGACCCTAAAAAATGGGTAACAAATTAATATGGAAGAAGTAGATTTCAGTCCTGGCAAAGGAGTGAGACTTGGCAGGTCTGAAAGTCAACTGCAAATCAATCAGGGAAGAGGACTGCAAACGTGCAGGCGGCTCAGTCCAGGCAGAAAGTAAATCAGAGAACAGTATTGCCAACAGCCTTTTGTGGGCTAAGAAATGATGATTCTGATTCAGAGCGAGAGCCCAATTAGAAAAAGTCACCACACCCACCAGGTTTACTGGAAGTGTCAGCTACACTGGTTCCTTTGCAATAAGGAAGTTAAATGGCAGTAAAGTTTCTGACTTTTGGACCTTCCCAGAGCCACCAAGACATGAGGAGATCCAATTCCAGCCTTCAACAACAGCCATGTTATCTGCACTACCCCACAGCCTGATGGTACCCCAAACCTGGTGGTGTTCTGCAGCAGGATCAGGGCTTTCGTAAGGGATGAAAATGAAAGGATGGAGAAACAGAGGCAAGGGCTGCCAGATACAAGGCATCTAACGCAAGGTCCATCAAGGAGTTCTGGTGAGGTCCATCAGCCTGAGTATCAGCCTACCTGTTTCTCTGGGCTGGGAAGGAAGCATTCATGACCAAGAAGATGTCTGAAACCAGTATCTACGGTGTATGAAAGCAACCTAAACTCACCCCGCTGCAGAGACACTCACCAAACAGCCCCCAAATCTGTAGGGACCTGCTGACTCAGGAGGAGAAGATGCAATTGCTAATGACCCAAGTAGATCCAGCCCATTAACAGGAAACCAATTAGACTGCTAGGCACTGTCCTGTCCAAGGGGTGGATGCAGCCTGCTACCTGCAGCTCAACAGATTTTTGCATTAGAAAAAGCAATTCTATTAAAGGTTTGTTAATTCAGTTACGAAAGAGTTTTGATGCTCTCTAATTAAACTCTCCCTACATGCCTGATGGAGCGTGACGTTGGCTGAGAAGCTGGTGAAGGAAGCATTCACCTGCAGCAGGATAACACAGCAAAGGAGGAGATCAGGATGAGCACAGGAACATCCCATCACCACCTGCCAGGTGCATGGATCACCCTCTCCATTACAAGAAAGATCTGCCAAATGCCAGGAGAAGAGATGGGAAGGTACCACCAAGGTCCACACTGTCCTGGAGCCCTCCAGGTTGTTAAGCTATGAGGCAGGGATTGGTTCATGGGTACCATCAGGAAGGAAGACAGAGATTTCCTGCTGCCTGTGTGGAGCCTGTAAATTTATCCTGTGAGACTAGAGTGCCTCAGAGAAAGACAGCAGTGGTAACACTGATGTAAGGACAACAAGGTACATCAAGCACACTCCCAATTCCCTTTTCTTTCCCTGCAGACTTCAGGGCTTGGTGTCCTTCTGCCCTTCCTCTCCTTAACTTTTCCTTGTCCCATTGGTATCATCTCCTGAGGATCTGGGAGGTCTTGTAACTCTCATGAGCTCTTACCATGACCATCAAAGTGCCTCCGCCAACTCCTGCCATCTCCTACCTGCACCCTAAGAGGTTCTGCCAAGGAACACATCCCCAGCCATGTGTCCTTGACTTCTCAGCCACCACAGGCAGTGACATGATGAGCTGGACCTTATTGTTGAGGTTGGACAGGTTCAGCAGGCTGGACTTGATGACCTCCCCAGGTCCCTTCTATCCTATGATCCTAAGGCCTGGACTTGGATCTGAAAATGGCCCAGAGCTGAAGGGAAAGACCCCCAAAACACAAAGGAGATGGTTTATCTGCTCCTCTCATACCTAAACTCATCCCTGGCTCTCCCTCAACCCTCCCAGCTGTTTCCATCCTGCAGTGCCTCAAGCCACCCACAAACTGCCAATAAAGATTCAGAGCTGCTGCTAATTAGAAAAATATAGCAAATGGGGAAACTGAGGCACACACCACTATCCTGCTAAAACCCCTGTTTCTGCATAAAGATTCCAGTTGCTGCTCTTGCCTGCAGAGGCTAAAACTACTGGGACCAAAGATCTCAGATGATCTGTAACCATCTCCCATCAATCTGATCTGCCCCAGGAACCTATGAGGGGACCAGGAGCAGCTCTGCAGAGTTCCCTGGCTCTCCACAAGTGAAAAGCCACATGAAAAGCAGTCCTCAGCCCATCAGCCCCCTCACTCTTCCCAACCTGGCAGGTGACCAAGCCAGCCACACATCACAGCAATCCTGAGATGTCACAAGCCACTTAACCATCCACTGTCCCATAGCCCTTATTAGATGGTCCACTGATCTGGCTCCACAGCTTGCTGGGTTTCTTGCTGCTGTGAGCACCCAGGATGCATGGAGCAAGCAAAGGTACGGCGGAGTCAAGAGTTATTGCCAGCCTTTGGGTGAGGCACCAAGACCTTCAAGCAGGTTCCTCAAAAGCTGGGAGGCCCAGGAAAGAGCTTCTCCAGCGCCTTAGCCAGACTCTGAGGAAGAGAGGTCCATTCCAGTGACCAGCTCTCCAAGAGAGGTCTGACAACAGTGAGCCATAACACCCCCACCAGCAGTGCAGGAGACGCACCAGGACCCTGCTCAGAAAGGTGGTGCTGTCAATGACAAGTCAATGGAGGGAACCTGGAGGAGGAATACACAGAGGAGGAGCAGAAAGGCTGGGAAGACTGTGTGGGACAGAACAGCTGCCCTCAGCCAAGTCGTGGGAGATCCAGAGGCCATGGAGGTGACCCCACCTGAAGAAGAGGTCATGGATGTGGTCCCACCCAAAGAAGAAGCCAGGGAGGTGGACCGGCTGCAGGTGCAGCATTTAGCCCCTGAGTTCATCATGGCCAAGGCCTTTTCCAAAAAGAGGCAACGAGCCCTACCAGGAAGGCCAAAACCTCAGCTCCCTACCAGCCAGGGCTCAAGATCCTCAAAGAAGTCCAAGGTGGCTCAGATGCCTCCTGAAGGTAACCTGGATGGAAGAGAAGAGAGAACCAGGGGGTTCCTGTCTGGAGATGAGAAAACTAATGGGGAATTACTGTCTTTAACTACTTGTCTTCAACTGTACTCAAATAATCATTGTCTTCAGTTACCTAAAGGTGGTTGAAGATGGAGCCAGACTCTCCATGGAGGTGCATAACAGATAACAGATCAGTAAGAGAAAACTATATCAAAAAATTTTCCCCTGGATAAACAAAAGGCTTCAGATTTACCATGAAAAAGTCTGAGTTCAGCACTGAGGTCTGCATTAAATGCTTCATTAGCAGTGCTTTTCAGGATTGGGCTAATTTGGTAGTGCTGTGAAAACATCCAACACTTGTGAGACCACACCTGGAGCTCTGTGGGCTCCCCAGTACAGAAGGACATGGACATACTGGAGCGAGTTCAGTGAATGCCATCAAGACGACTGAGGTTGGAGCACAGGATGTACAAGGAGATGTTTGTGACCACACAGACAAACCAGTTCCCTGTATTTTATCCACAAAAATATTTCCTCCACGATCCTACCAAGAGAAGCGAACTGTGCTATGTCCTGCCAGCATCAAAGCTGACAGTGAATGCCAGCTCTTGTTATCCCAGGATAATGTCCTAGCCCTTCATCCCCAACCACACAGATGCTCTCTGGAAAGCTCCAGGGCATCTTCTGCTGCTGGCTCACACTGACCAAAAGGGTTGGCTGCCGCACCTGGCTGCTGAAATAAGTTTTAGATCAAAGAGCTGGTGTCAGAAGTAGGGTTAAAGGAGATACTACAGGTGATGGGAGACCCCATGGGACCCTCAGTGCAGCCAAGGGGGTCTGGCCACATCCAACTGGATGGCTCACAGCACCAGCTTTCTCTTACATTCCAGGAGCTGGGGATGGTTGGATCAGGATCTGGCACCAAGGGGTTGCCCATCCCCACAGTCACATGCCCTGTTGGGGGTGGCTCTCAAGCACTGGTCCAGCCCGGCAGAGAAGGGGGGAGATTTGCATTTGCAAAGTTATTCCTCCAGAAGTGAAAGCTGTAAACAAACCCAGAAGCGCTGCACCTCCGTGAATTCCTCCAAAGCCAAAGCGTTTGAGCGTGCTCAGCGGAGCCGTTAAAAAAGACTGTAGCGAGCATCTTCCATTAACGTTACGACCGTGAAATATGACAATAAAATGATAGCCGTATGGTCGCAAATTTGCAGCCCGCCGAGTTGCTAGGGGTTTATCGTCACTCAAACGTGCAGAGAGCTGTAAAATGTTTACAGAAAGGGTTGTTTGCAGCTATAAAATCCTCTTTTCTCTCCTAAACAAGGCTGAGTGGAGCCATTTACAAACCCCTGAATGTTCATCGGGGGAGAGGGGAACATCTGTTCTCTCCAGGAGTTTTCAGTGATCTTCTCGAACAAATTAACTAAAATGGGTGCTTTCTAATTAAATTAGCACTCGATTGGAATGGTTTGCATTGGTGCACTTGCTTACAATTAGCGCGGGGAGGCCAGTTAGGCTCCAGCACAGGCTATTTAACTGGAAGGTGAAATATGGAAAAGCCCATTACCTGGAAACGGGTGTTGGAGGGGTAGGGGAGCCCCTGCTCCCTCCAGCTCTGCCCTCCTGGATGGAGAACACAACAAGGATGCCACCAAGCCCACCCTTCCCAGCTGGGATGCCTGGCTGGAAGCAGTTTGCTCTCCCTGTGCTGCATGGACAGGCTTTTTGGAGAGTGCTCAGAAAGCACCAGTGGCCTCAAACTACCACTCTGACCCCAAACTACAAGGCTCCTCTTGCAGGTTGGGAACCCTCCCAACTGAAGAATAACAGTGGGCTCTGCTCCACACATGCAGACCGCATCACTCCTTTTC
Source organism: Falco naumanni (assembly GCF_017639655.2). Classification (NCBI taxonomy): domain Eukaryota; kingdom Metazoa; phylum Chordata; class Aves; order Falconiformes; family Falconidae; genus Falco; species Falco naumanni. The sequence continues at coordinate 109,210,486 of NC_054056.1, read as the reverse complement.
CAGTTCCCCTTTTCTATATCCCAAGGCCAGAGGCTGCAGACCCCCACTGAGACCCCACAAACTGATACTGTTGCCCACACTTGTCCTTAAACGTCACCTCCAAACCCACACTCCATCCCTCCTGCACAGAGAGCCTGTGTTTTTATTTAATTCCTCCTGCATCTACCAGTCTTAAAAAGGAATTTTCTTAAATTGTAACCATTTAACCAAGCAATTCAGCTCACTCTGTAATAATAACCTGTCCTCCTCCTTATTTACTACCCCACCAATTTGTGTGTCACCTTCAGGCTTTACAAGCAGAAACCCAATATTATCCTGGGTATGAAATCCGCAGCGGGGAAGGCGCAGACCCCCAAGCCCCACTGCAGACCCCAGCTACTACCTAGAGCTATGCAGACTCATCCTGACCACCTGCTCAGCTCAAAACAGCACTTCAAGCTCATAAACACCAGTTCTGGTGACGTGGCCACCATAAAGCATTTGGTCCTTCAGCAGCACCTAAGCCCCACCCTGTGCTCTTTCGGGATGACGGCTCACTAGTGGCTTGGGCGCCTTCTCTCCCATTAGGTTATGGGGGTCCCCAGCTTCTGCTGTGCCTGAGCCTCTTCGTTTGTGTGTTGAGATGATTACCATGTGTGTTGATGTGTGTTGAGATTAATTACCAACTGCAACACAGCGCCAAGCATGGGCAAACTCAGGCACTGAAGAGCATTCTCGTGCCCAGACTCACCACACTGCATCCCTTTGGCAGGGAAATTGCTTCATCATCAGATGATTTTACAGCCATCTGCAATTCCTGCCTGGTTTGCCTTTCCTCTGATCTTCTGGCATCTGCTTTCCTGATGCCAGTGTTCCCTGGGCAAAGGAGAAGGAGCATGGAGGGATGCATGCCCCAGCCCCATACACACCAGCTCCCCACAGCCTTCCTCCCAACACCCCTGGACTGAACCAGCTCCTTCTACTCATCCTCCCACCCAAAACACCTGAAATCATCCTCCCTTGAATGTGCAAACCGGAGTTAAGAGGAAAAGGATGTCCTCGCTGCCAGGATGACGCCTCTGCCCTCTCGACCGAGTTACTCCAGGCTGCCAAGTGCAATCCAGGGCATTTTGACAGCTTTTTTGTCCACAGATTAATTGCTCCATCTTCACCACAGAGATAAAAAAAAACGATTAAGCCACTGCTTTGGGAGTGCTTCCCTGGCTGCATCACTGAGATCAAAAGGGAGTTGAACCAGAGCCAAGGAGAGGGAAGAAGGGAGGCACGCAGAGGAAGAAATCCCTGGAAAGGGAAGTGGAGAACTTCACCCCATGCCATGGAGAGGAGCCATTCCCAGCCAGAACGGTCCCTTGCTGTCTCCGCCGCACCGTGATTCGACAGCACACTCACTTGCCTGTGACTTCAGGAATATGTGGCTAATCCTGAGAATTTTCTTTCCCACACAATTAAGGCATCTCAGACCTCCCTGGCTTGAAGCATTCCGTGTTCAAGCCTGGCACTGCCTTGCAAATCCTTGGTACCTGCTTATGGACAACCATGCAAATGCCCCAGCCTGGCTTTCAGTACTGAATTCATCCCTTCTCCCCATGGGATCCTGTTCCAACTGCATACTCAGTCAGAGGTGGCACGGGACAGAAGACAGAGAGGGATGCTCCAGCCCTTTGGTTCATACTGAGTCAAGGATTTCATCATTACTGCCACAAAATATTCTGTTTTCTGAGCCAGATGCTGCCTCCCTTTTCACAAAGGTGCTCAGGAGATGCAGCTGCTGTACATCCCTCCAGTGAAAGACAGGAGATGAAAAGGAAAGCTTGAAGTATCACCTGGCCAAAAACCTCCCACCCAGTACTGGGAAGGACCAGACATGATTTCTGCCTTGGCACCTCCATCACCTCTGCTCCTGCAGACACATCCCTGCAGTGCCCCAAAGTGCTGGATTTTCCAGTGTCAGAGCTGATTTAGGAGAGGAAGAATCAAGGAAAATGTTGGAGAAGCAGAAATGTAGCTAACGTCCACCATGAGCCACTCTGGAGAAACAAAGACGTTTCTTCTCATTACTTCAGCTACCTCCCCCTGCTTTTATTCCCACAGTCATTTCCGTTTCAAACAATTGAAACATTTCCCTGAATTTTTTCAAAAATAAAAAATGTTGAAGCAGATGCTGTTTGTTCTCATGTCGGAGTTTTTAAGAAGTTTTGACCATCCTAAAACAGCCTTTTCCAAAAATGTTACTGATTTACAAACTCTCTTCCCCCATCTTTTAGCAAAAGAATAAAGCAGATCATCTCAGATTAACATGGCTCTTCCTCTGAACTTGCAACCTGCAAACACGTCACCCCACCTCCCACCAGGGGTGTTTTTATTTTTAAGCTTTGAAGCTATTTCACCCTGGGAAACATGTGCAATGAACAGTCCAGGGGTCCTTCTGTGGGTCCAGCAGCAAGGCAGAGCATCACTACACCCCTCTGAAACACCCTTCTACCAGGGACTGCTGCAGGTCCGTCATTGGAATGAGACTGGATTCATCATCAGATAATTTAAAGGATAAGGAAGAAGGGGACAATGATAAAAGATGGGGACAAAATCCTACTGCGTGGTTTCAGGAGCAGGGCCAGGGGCATGTGCCCTTGTGTGCACAGAGACACAAGTCCTGATTGCCATCCCGCTTTGGGCTCCCATGGCTTGGCATCTCACAAGGTACATGGATCCCACCAAAACCCATTGAGAGCAGTTGGGAAATAACTCTCCCGCACGGTGAATCAGAGCAGCTCAGAGCATGCATCAGCAAAACCAGAGCAAGCACTTCCTACCTGGCTCATCCTCTGGCTCGTCCTCATCCTTCTCCACTTCGCAGCCCTCGTCGCTGGGGGATGCTGAGGACTGGAGGGAGATGAAGGACGGCAGCTTTTGCAGCCAGTTGGTTGGCGAGGTGTCTTTCTCTTTCCAAAACTTAACCTCTTGCTCCGCACTGGAGGGTCCGGGCATTTCCCCATCATCACAGAGCTGAGCTGGATCATTCCTGAAGGAGGCACAGGGGAAAATTAATACAGAAAAATAAAACGATCCCACTTGGCAATGATGGGCATGGCATCACATGCAATGGAAGAGGCTGGGATAACCACCAGAGCCACACATGAAGGCTCCCTGGGCTCCATCCCAGGCTGCTCTGTATCTCTAAATTCCCAGAAGCTGGCTTGGATTTAGACAGAGTTTCTCACCCTCCAGCTGGATTCCCTGCCCCGCACTTCCCTGCAAGGTTTCCAGTTCTCAGGTGTGCTTGTGGAGGTGATGGGCTGTTTGGGTGCCGGCTGGGCTAAGCAAGCAGAGAGGAGGGGAGATGGAGGGCATGGGTAGCAGGGATGGCTTGGAGATGTCCTGCTGGGCTTGGCTTAGCCCCAACCCTGCCACCCTCCTCTGAGCCCAGCGAATACGACACTTCAACTCATTTGACATCTCTGATGACGGTGCCAATAAAGGAAAAAAACAACAACCTCCTGAGCAGTTTCCAAGCTTGGGTGTGCTCCCTTCCTAGCAGAGGATGCCAGGAGCCGGCCCCAGGACAGAAGGAGGGTGCCCCCCCCGCTGCTCAGCCCTGGGCTTATGCCTCCTTACCTAAAAAAGGGCAAGGAGCTATTTTATACCTCATTCACACCGGGGACGTGAGCTCTGCGTCATTCCAAGGCTCTTCTGTCACCCGGAATAAGTTCAGAGAGCCCGCTGAGTGCTTGTCCCCCTCTGCTACCTTACAAGGCAGGACCAGGATGAGGCTCAGGACTGGGCAAGAGCATGGACCAGACCAGCACAGCTCCCAGGTCCCTCCATTGCCATTCCACCTTCACCCCCACATCCTGCTGCAAATTGCCACGGAGGAGCCAAGCATCCAGGCTGGTGTTTTCTCTTCCTGCTAACCAGGACTTCTGGATTTCATTTTTTAAAGCCAGATTTCAACTTGGCTTTAATTTTAATTGCATTGGGATGTAGTCATTCTACAGGCAGAGCTCAGGGGTGAGGGCAGAAGAAGGCAAGAATGTGCCAAGTTTGAGAAGATCTGTTTCCCTGTGAGGACGAGGACCAACGTGTTCATCATCAGTCTGTGGCTCCATCCCAGATCCCAGCATCCAAAAGTACCACAGAGAGCTCAGAGAGCTTCCAAGGATTAACCAAGGACCCAGCCCAGCATCAAATAGTTTTACAAAGCCTATTGTATCTTCATGTCTGTCCCCGTCTCTGCTTCTTCAGGCAGTGAGTCCAGCCCTGATGGCAAGCCCCTCCATGCCATACCAAGAGCTCAGCTCTGCTCTCTGCCATCAAGAAGAGGAAGAGGGATGATGGTTTCCAGTTTCTCACAGAGCTATGGATAAACTGTACCTGCTTTTGGCAGTAGGGTCTCCATCAGGACTCCTCCACCTCCCAGGAGGAAGGTCTACAAAAGCCTCAAAGAGACCTGGAGGTGCCAAAGCCCTGGGCAGCACATTTCTAAGGGTGAAGATAGCTACACTCCAACGGCACACATCAGGTAGCAAGATGCAAGCTATCTTACCTTTTCTCTCCATTAGCTCTGCCCGGGGACCTCTCCCTTGAGCATGGACCCTGCCCAACCCCGTTACTCTATCAAGAAGGCACCACGATGACCCACATCATCAACATCTTAAAACAAACCAGCACACAGATGGATACACACCTGGAAGAGGAAATGGTTTTGAGCAGGCTAGGAAGAAAGCTGTTTAAGAACAGCAAAGTGAATTTCTTCTGCTCTCTCCTACCTGCCTGTCTCCTCCCAGACTCGTCTCCACTTGGAGGGGGGGTCACTGCGCTCCCCATCTTCTGCCTCTTTTGGGTGGCGTTTCTTCTGTGGGTGCAGCAGCTTGCACCGGGCACCACTGGGGCAGACTCCTTTCTTGGCGAAGTCAGGGCAAACTAGCGTGTGCTTCTTCTTGCACTGCAAGGGAAAAAAGAGAGTGATGTTGGGAAAAACAGTGAAACCTCTGCAGGGAGCACAGGTTCCCTTCAGGGCTCCTTCAGATGGCACCAACATGTTGCTAAAGAGAAGGATGTATTGATACTTCCTTCTCAGTAACAAAATACCACTCCATTCCAAAATACTATTAAAAATAATACTCTCCTCTGGGAGACACTACACACTCACCCACAGCTTTCCAAGTGCCCGATTTTATGGAAACAAACCTCTAAAGTCTTAACAGCAACGATCAGCCCCCAAGGGGGTGATGCTGGGAGGTTCCAAAGAGGTTAACTGGGCTGGAGAAGCTGGGTTTGGAGAAGACACAAGGTTTTATTGTCCCAGACACGCTTGGCAATTGAGGAGGAGCAGGGAAGACCAGGCATGAAAGACCTTCCTTTTAGGACTTATTTTGGGACTGCTGCCTGGACCACCCTCTGGATGAAGGTGGTTGAGGGCTGGAGCTCAACCCGCTCTGCTCACGGCTTGGAAATGAGATTTGCTGATGCTCGTCTGACCAAAGAAGCTTAGCGTGGCCATGGCATAGGGCTGGCAAAACCAGGGCACCATGATGTTCACCACTAAAAGTGCTTCTGCACTCCCAGCCCAGCGTTTCAGGAGCTCCCTGCAGCAATGCTCACAGCTGTCCCTGCAGCCACCAGCTGTGCTAGTGAGACGGAGATGTCAACAGTGCTCCACAGCTTCCCCTGCACAAGGCTTTCTGCTGGGGAACAGCACTTTTTGGCAGTGGGAAAGGCAGGAAGAGACACAGGCAGGGCAGAGGAGACATCTTCAGATCTGATTTCTGTCTGGGTGGCTGAGAACGTTGGTGGGGGGAGGGAGAAAGAACAGCTTTTCTCTAATCTCTAACTGTTCCAAACACCATGACAGAACATCCAGCAATCCAGAGAGCTTGTCCCAGTGTATCCCAAGGGATGCAGGGTGGCAGCAGGTCCTGGAGCCCTGCTCAGCCCCATGATGCCCTGGGTGGACCCATTCCCACCCAGGGTGCTCTCTCCCATCCCAGCCAGCTTGGCTTTTGCAGGAAGCACAGGCATGCACCACGTCATGATACCCATGGAGAGAGGCAATCCAAGACATGGCACAACAAAGGGTTCACAACACCAGCATCCATTCCCCTGTTGACAGTCTCCACGAGCAAAGATGCAGTCTGCTTTTTCCCCGCATGGGTCCTCCCACACTTGGATGCCCATGCTGCAAACCTCCCTGCTACAGGGTAGCACAGTTGCTCAAATTTTGCACAGGTTTGGGGCAAAACAAGACAAACCCAGGGGAACAGAAACACAGTGAGGGTTTCAGCATGATCATTCTCACCTGTTTATAAAAATGCATCTTGCCAACAATGTGGGATGTAGGCAAGCTCTTGCCCTTTTAATGCAACCTGACTCTGGGGGCACGGGAGCAGCTCCCCATGCTGACCTTTGGGATTAAGCAGCAGCCCCGCTGAGCTGTGGGAGCTCTCTCTTTAAAAGGGCAGAAAGGTTCAGCAGCTCTGCTGCCTGGGGCCGATCACTGAAGTCAGCAGCAGAGCAAGGAGCTTGTCTGCTGGAGGTTGGGGATGGCATTGAGCAGCAGGAGGGCTGGGGATCCAGATGGACGCATGGCCATTGTCTCGATGGGGGGCACGGTGCAGTGACAGCACCGCTTTTCCAATAAAAATTCATTAAACCCACAGTTTATGACTTTCCTCCTCAATTTGAAGGACCTTCAATGGTAAGTAAGTCTACAAGCCAATGGGCAACCTGAAACTAGAGTCATCTCTAAACAGTGCCCAGGGTCTGCCATTATTCCAAAATCCTGTTTCATAGAAACAGAATCACAGAATGGTTTGGGTTGGAAGCGATCTTTCAAGATCATCTAGTCCAACCCCCCTGCCATGGGCAGGGACACCTTCCACTAGATCAGGTCACTCAAAGCCCCATTCAGTTTTCCAGGGATGGGGCATCCACAGCTTCTCTGGGCAACGTGGCCCAGCGTCTCACCACCCTATCCAGAAAACATTCATTTCCTATGTCCAATCTAAACCTACCCTCTTTTAGTTTAAAATCATTGCCCCTTGTGCTATCACTACAGGCCCTGGTAAAAACTCTCCGTCTTTTTTATCAGCCCCCTTTAGGTATTGGCAGGCTGCTCTAAGGTCTCCCTCCTGGAGCCTTCTCTTTTCCAGGCTGAACAACCCCAGCTCTCTCAGCCTGTCTTCATAGGAGAGATGCTCCAGCCCTCGGACCAGCTCCGTGTCCCTCCCCCAGCCCCGCTCCAGCAGGTCCCTGTCTGGCTTGTGCTGGGGACCCCCGAGCTGGGTGCAGTGCCCCAGGGGGGTCTCACCTGAATGGAGCAGAGGGGCAGAATCCCCTCCCTAGACCTGTTGGCCACATTGCTTCAGATGCAGCCCAGGAGACTATTTGCTCTCTTCCGCTCCCGGACAAGCACTGGAAAAGCATCACTAGAGACTAGCGCATCCCAGCCATGCAGGCAAGGCCAGCTCCTGCCTGCCCCGAGCTAGCAGTAGCGTTGATGCTTATTTTGGGTATGCCATTCCAGAGCGGGTATGGGAAAACCATCACATTCAGCACAGAAAGCTTGTGTTTAAGCAGCCATTCCCTTGCAAATCACCTAGAAATTTGAATCAAGCAGAGGTCTGGGAGAACAGCTTTCACTTTCCTCTACCTTCTTCCCAACTCGTGCTGGTCTGGCCACCTCCACCTGCAGATGGGCTATGGCCCGGACCAAGAATAAATGCTTGCAAAAGACAGCGACAAGACAGCTTTCAAGGGCAGTCCTTGTCATGAAAAATAATGGGCAGAGAAGCAAACCCCTCAACCTGGTAACTGCTTTAAAAGTAAGTGAAACAAAATCAGGGGAGAGAAAAACTAAAGGCATGGCCTGTTGAGGATTGAAGGCTAGGATGAACCCAGGGGCTGCTGCCAGGTGATGGAGAGATGGAAAGGCTGAAAGCCACATTGGCGCGGTGCCAGCTGAGACCATCTACATGGAGAAAACCTGCAACCGCTTGTGGTTTATCTTCTCATTCCCCTTTTCCCCACATTCTCTGCCCAAAGCCATTCTTTATTGAATGGGCAGTGATGGATGATAATGCCTGCCTAAAACTTATACGACTCCGGTGGCACAGGACAGGCAGAACTGCTGAGCTGACTTTGACAGGGCAAGTGGATCCCAAGGGAAGCATGAGCAAAACCTCAGGATTTCAGGTTCCGTACAGTGTCAGGCAGCAAAACAGTGAGGGATGGGCTCTTGGGATGTGTGATCATGTTTCTGACCGGCATCAATGCAAAGTAATTCCCATATCGTTCTTACAGCTGGGGCCAGCTCTAGTTCAACGGCACCAATCCCATGTGATGGCTAGCTGGCCTGATGGTACATCAGATCTACTGCATGCTGGAAGGCTTCTAGTCCACCACCACCTCTGGGTCTCCATCCTTGTGATGATGGTGACGCCCTGAAAGCCTCCTATTAATTATGAACCCACCTGATGCTGATTATTGCTATTCATTGTCAGGGCAGCAGCTCTTCAGAGCCTCAAGGATGTGAGACCTGCTTCTGTAGAGTAGTTTCCAGGACAAAATGGACTTGAAAGGAGAAGAGAAGGAAAAAAAGAGCCCTGGTCTCAAAAAGCCACATGGATGCTTCACCCTTGCAGCTGGTGGTGATGTTGCTATGCCGAGGAATGATGCTATTTTGGGGAAAAGCCAAGAAACATGGCTGTTTCTTCCAAGCAGGGCACCCAAGGGACCAGTTACAAATCCCTGCGGGAGGGATGGTGCTGTGGTCCTGGCTGGGTGCCAGGATCAGGATATGGCACCTCCCCAGTGCTCTCACCAGCACCAACCTCCAAGTCAATCACTGTACCAGACCATGTTTATTGGCTCCATGGCAAAAAGATACTTAATAAAGAAAACAAACCGTGTGCGACTAATCCCAGGGCCATGTCCCCAGCTCCGGTTTCTAATGGCTTTTCCACGCCGCTCTCAGAGCTCGGCCTTTCTTCCGTAATGCCCCGTGCATCGTCGCTGTTTCAGGGCTGGGATGATGAGGCTGGGATCACCTCCCCGCTGGGCTCAGTGGTTGGAAAAGCCCCTTCTGTTTATTTATGGCCACTGTTCTGCTCTTGCCCTGCATGCCAGAGCAAACATGCTGGGGCTGGGTTGCTGTAAGGTGGTTTGCTGCCCACTGTGTGTCAGCCAGGGTGAAGCCCAGCAGGGCTGCGGGGTGGCGGGCATGACCTCGCGCTGGGGGCTATCTGATCCCTTCCACCTGTTGGGGTGGCTAATTATACCCCCATGGGATCCCTGCCAGCCCACAGGTTGGATCATAAAAAGAGAAAAAACCCTCTGAACCCTTCCAAGAGAGACAACGGAAAACTCACAGCAGCCCTAAAAAGCCCTGGGGATAAACCTCCCCGGCTCCATCGGGTGCTGATGAAGATGTCATCATCCCACTGATGTCGTCCCCATCCTGGTCTCCTCACTCTGGGGTTCCCCCCACAGCCTGCCTGGAGGAGACCGGCAGCGGTGCCCAGCGCTGGGACAGTGCCCGGCTGGCAGCCCCCATGGTCGGGACTCCTCCCTGGCTGCCAAGGCAGCTTTGGGTGAAATTCAAGGTGCTGTTAACGACTCACAAAGCCTTAAATGGCCCAACAGGCCCCGACGTGCATGGGGAGCGGAACAGGGATGAGGGGGTTTTGCAGGGCGCAGCCTTCTTTAGCATGGACCTGGCAAAGAAGGAGGCAGCAACTGAAAGGTCCCGGCTCAGCCCTGGGAATGACGTTAATTAACATTTTCCACGAACGAGCTTGGCAGGAAGCAGCAGAGGGCAGAAGGCGAAGCTGGGTTACTGGGCCAACTAACAACCACCCACTGACCTTACAGGGTGGGGATGACCAGCCTGGCATTTCCAGCTCTGCTCTACCAGCAGTTTGCCCAGGTTGAACTTCTTTAATATCTCCAGGCTTGTCTCACCCCCTGCTTGATTGCTACTTTTCCAGCACCAGTCAACAGCAGGTGACAAGGGACCAGCAGACAGACAAGAGATGGCAAAGTGCTGGAGCATCTTCCCATCTCCTTGGACTTGTGTCTATCTCTCCATCCACCATGACGGACCCGAGTCCAGCTCCTTCCTGGAAACCCGGCACAATGTGGTGACAAAAGCACCAAGCAGACCTTCTGGGGAAGGGGAGCATTAAAAGCACAAGTTAATCCCCAAAACACAAGTGCCTCAACTCAAGTACTTTCTATTTTTTAAAGCACATCCATGCAGCTTCACTGGAACTACTACAGGTAGCCTCGCTGCCAAGTGCAGGATTAAGCGAGTGGATTGATGTCAGGCTGTTTTAATGTCCCTCTTACCCACCATGTCTCAGTGCTAAGCAGCTGCTGGGAAGCTATCGCTGGAGGTGGTGGAGCTGTTTTCTGACACCACTCTGAACTGACAGCCAGTAAATAGCTTTTTTTTCATGGCTTTTTTATAATTGGGTGCAGACGGAAGCAGCCTTAAAAAAAAATAATCCAGCTCCCCGTCATTAAAACCTGGAGGACAATACATCCAAACATCATCCAGGCTGTGGAATAATGATGGAGAAATTTAGCCAACACAATTATCCTAAGGAATTTGCTCCAAAATGGGTTTCTGCCCTCAAAATAGTTTGGTGATCTGAGCTAAATGCTTGCAGGGAAGCGATGACTTCTGATGGCCTTCTCCAAGTGCTCATTAGTATCTGGGATCTACCAAATGCTCCCTAGGATCTACTGCAAAGCCATGAACCCTCTCCCCTGGTATTTGCAGGCAATAAAACAGCATTTGAGCTAAAATACCTCTGGAGCTGGAGTAAGAATGGGATGGTATTTCTAAACTCACTGGGAAGAGGCAGAAAAATAGCTGCAGGAGACTTAAGTGGCCAAGAAAAAGCCTTGTCCCTGCAGCATCCATTCCTCCAGCATGGTCCAGCTCAAACTGAAATGGCCTAATGAATGGGGCTCTATTTTGCACCCCTTCTCTGCCACCTCTTGCCATCTTCCTCTACGTTCCCATCAGCTGTTACTTCTCATCTTTCTGCTCCATGGTTTGGACATGTTACTTCCTCTGTAATTGAAATTTCCCACATAGCAAAATGATGTCAAAGAGCACTGCATCTCTCCAGCATGCACATAAGCAACACCTCCAGGTTTCAGCTCCAAGCAGGAGCAGAGGTACCATAACTGAGCATTTCAATTTTTTTTATTTTTTATTTAAACATACTATCTTATTTGGGAGTTGCTTCCTGTCAGGTCTTGCTCCAGCTCCCTGCAGACTGGTGAGCACCTTGCTTGGAGTCGCACTGGCCAGAAGTTGGATTTTCCAGGGTTGGTTTCTGACCGTGTCCTGAATCAGCTTGGAGGACAGCCACAGAACTCTAACAACGCCTGAAGACAGTGTAAGCCAAAATATAAATAAAAGAAACAACGCAAGCCAAGAGGGTGGAGGGGAAGACCAGCCAGTGCAGCCCTACTCCAATCCCGAATCACCCAGGACCAGTTGAACCACCACAAAAGCCAAGTCACAGAAATAAGGAGGAATCAACAAATCATAGAATGGGTTGGGTTGGGAGGGACCTTCAAAGTTCATCTAGTCCAAATCCCCTGCCATAGGCAGGGACATCTTCAACTAGATCAGGTTGCTCAAAGCCCCATCCAACTTGATGTTGAACACTTCCAGAGATGGAGCATCCACAACTTCTCTGGGCAACCTGCTCCAGTGTCTCATCACCCTTGCTGGAAAAAAAGTTCGCCCTTATGTCCTATCTAAAGCTACTCTCTTTCAGTTTAAAACCATTCATTACTCTTTGTTCTGGTAAAAAAGTTTCTCTCCATCTTTCTTACAAGTCCTCTTTTTATACTGAAAGGCTGCAAGATGGTCTCCCCAGGCTAAACAACCCCAACTTTCTTAGCCTTTCCTCATACCAGAGGGGTTCCAGCTCTCAGACCATTTCTATGGCCTCCTCTGGCCCCGCTCCAACAGGACCCTGTCTGGCTTGTGCTGGGGACCCCAGGGATGGACACAGTGCTCTGGGGTGTTCTCACCAGAGTGGAGCAGAGGGGAAAAATCCCCTCCCTAGATCCACTGGTCACACTGCTTTGGATGCAGCCCAAGATACACTTGGCTTTCTGGGCTGCAAGAGCACATTGCCAGCCAGCTCATGTCCCATTTTTCATCGACTAGCAACCACAAGTCTTTCTCTGCAGGGCTGCTCTCAGTCTGTTCTCCACCCAGCCTGTATTTGTGCTTGAGATTGCTCCAACCCAGGTGCAGGACCCTTGTGCTTGGCCTCATTGAGCTTCATGAGGTTCACATGGGTGCACTCCTTAGGCGGGACAAGACCCCTCTGGATGGCCTCCCTTCCCTCAAGGGAATCAATGGCAGCACTCAGCTTGGTGTCATCTGCAAACTTGCTGAGCGTGCACTCAATCCCACTATGTCATTAATGAAGATATTAAACAGTATTGGTCCCAGTACAGATGCTTGAGGGACACCACTTATTACTGGCTTCCACTTGGACATAGAGCCATTGACTATAATTCTTTGGATATGTCCATCCAGAAGTTGAATCCCCAACCTGGCATTCACTGCAGTATGGCAATATCTACAGCATTCAATCACTCCCCACACCACTTTGTTGAAGAACCCCATTTCCATCAGAGACCCTCAAAATCTCATCCATCACACCCCAAAGCCAAGATGGAGCCAATTTCACATGGGGAACCCATTGACAGTGATCACCAACCCCAAATCATCACCGTCAGGGGTGGAGCAAGCCAGATATCCACCAGACATCCCCTACAGTGTCATCTGCATGAGGTATGACAGGGGCTCCACCATGTGCATGATTCCAGGTGGCTCATGGAAGGTGCCAGCCACTGCTCGCAGGCTGCAGAGACTGTCCAACAACAGAGAACAGATGGGAACAAAGGGAGATTCCAGCACGGGAAGCAAAGACAAAATCTGCTCTTTGTGTTCATTTGTACAGAAGTTCGGGTTGAAATCAAGAACTCCCTGCCTCATCAGCATATTCCCACTTTATAGCCATGATTCAGTGACTGCTTTTCCCCTGAACTTTCCTAATTTTCATGTTTTGCGATGCACCTCCTTCTACAGAGATATTAAAGTGCAAGAGAGAAAATCACACCCCGGTATTTATATAGGCACTATTATCAACTAGCCGAGACTACCAAGCAGTTCAAGTTTGCTCTGATAAGCAACGTCTTTAATGTAAGCATCTGAATGCTGTTGAAGATACTACAGCTAAATTAAAGTAGCAATAAGAACTCTCATTATGCCATTACAGAGTACGGTAAATAAAATGCAACTGGAAACCTACAAAGATTTCTGCACCGATACACGGGTAGGATTGGACACGGAAGAAGCCTGATTAGTTTTAAACCTCTGCAAGCCAGCAAGTGTTTTCAATGGAAAGCTCCCATCGCCAGTACCAAGATTTACCCCTTACTATCAGCAGCACAACCATCACTGCCCAGAGGAGATGCACAAGGACTTGATGTCCCCAGCAAGCCAACGGGATGCTCCCAGTCAGTCAGATTTCAGCCTGCTCAAATCCAGCCTGGCCACCACTCGTGACCTTATAAGCAGACCCACTACCAAGCCTACCCACCTTTTTTTTTTTTTTTTAGTAAAGATTTTACTTACTAATCAGTGTGTTGACTGAAGACTTCTGCTACACATTATAGGAAAAAAAACAAACCAAGCAGGCAACTCTAGCACCCAGGAAACATCTGTCAACCACAGCCAAAATTAAAAATAAACAAAATGAAGTTGCTTTTGTAGTTGATTTTCATACAGCTGCAGTGGACCATAAAAGAGCTATCAAAGGCAGTGCTCTTCATCAGCTATTTCTGAACAATGGGAGAAGGTAAGCCACAAATACCTTATCCCAGAGGAGGGGCTGCCCTGTTGCCCAGGAGTTATGTCCAGTGTCTCCCAGACATGACTGCAAGCAACAAAAATCAGCAGGAGAGGTGAGGACCACTCAGCACACCAGGAACCTGCAGCTGGAACAGGTGGACACTGCTACAGATATGCCTAAAATATCACTAAAAACCCCTGGCAAGTAGACCCAACGAGACTTGGGTCAAAATGAAGGTGAGGGAGCCATAACCAGGTAGTTCTCCAAGCCGTGCCTGCTTCAGCACCAGGAAAAAGGATGCTGATGCATCCACCTGGCAAACTCCTCTCCTCTTTCCCCCCTGCAAACCTATTGACATCTTACCTGAATAAAGCCTGGAGAGGGTTCATAACCTCTAAAACCAGCCCTATACAAAGCTTCATGCACACAACCAGCATTTCTGTAGCTGTGAGGGCATTTCTACCACCTGCCCTCTATCTGAGCCCAAAACAGCTGCGTCCAAGACAGAGATAAATTTCAATCTTAAATGGCTCTTTCCCACACAGGACTGAGAGAAGGGGCAGGAGAAGCTGCCAAGATGTTTTCATGCAACACCTCCTCATCATACCCTGTCCTGCTGGAAGTGTATACAATGGGTCATCTCTTAAAAAGAAGCAATTTGCTGATGTCCAGACCCTAATGCCCAACCTTCATGAATGCAGGTGGTTAAATCTGTTTGACTCTTCTAATAGGAGCCGGAGCATGGTGTGTCTGCTGACATGGAAGCTGATGCAGGGTATCAGGTCTCAGCAAGCCCATCCTCATGTAGGTCATCTTTAAAGATCTCACCGAGATGGAAAAGTGATAAGTCTCTGAGCAGCAAAATCATGCAAGTCTTTCTCCTCTTCCTCTTCTCCATCCTTTGATCAGCTCACTCATTTCATGGATTTACGGCCTTAATGAACATCAGCTCCAGCTTCCTCCTGGGCAGCCCCTCCTCATGTTCAGAGGCCCATTGATCACATCGCTGTTTCCCCATGGCCTCTCTGTTCCAGTCCAGTCAGATCCTACACACCTATAAGATCCTGTCCTCCCCTACCCAACACCATTAGTGTGTCCTGCAGCCATCACCTCTCTCTGAATCAAAGGGGAGAAGAAATTGGAAGCAGTTCTGATAGAATCATAAAAGGAGTAAGATGGAGGTATGAACGAAATACAGAAATTTTGGGATGTCTCAAAGCTTAGACTTCTCTGTATCCCTCCCCATACTAATAACAAAAGGAGAGGTTTTATATTAAGACTTCTTGCACTTCAAGCAGCCCCCCTGGTAGCTGGACACGGAGGAGCTTCTCAGCTTGACTGCATCTAATTCAGCATAACAAAGTCAGGGAGTTTGGAGATGAGCACTTTGAGCCAGGAAACCTGCTCCTGCCACAGGTGGCTGTCTCCAAGTATCAGCCCTGGGGTGATCTGAAAGAAAAACCATCTGCATTTGAAACCTCTTAGTCAGTCCGAAACGAAAAGCATGCACAAAACCATCTGTATGTGAAGGAGCTTCTTAAGGTCTCACACAGTATTTGAAAGGTCTCCAGGAGAGGAGCAAACCTTTGCTGACCCACTGATGTGATGGTGAAGACCTACAGGAACAAGGCTGCCACCCAGAAAACTGACCTGGAAGAAACTCAGCTCCAAAACATCTCTCATAGAATCATTTAGGTTGGAAAAGACCTTTAAGATCATTGGGCCCAACCGTTAGCCCAGGACTGCCAAGCCCACCGCTAAACCACATCCCTAAGCACCATATCTATGCATTTTCTGAAAGTTTCCAGGGATGGTGATACCACTACTTCCCTGGGCAGCCTGTTCCAATGCCTGATAACCCTTTCAGTGAAGAAATTTCTCATAATACCCAATCTAAACCCCACCCCTGCACAACTTAAGGCTATTTCCTCTTGTCCTGTCACTTGTTACTTGGGACAACAGACTGACCCCACCTGCCTACAACCTCCTTGCAGGGAGCTGTAGAGAATGATAAGGTCTCCCCTGAGCCTCCTTTTCTCCAGGCTAAACTCCCCCAGTTCCTCATCAGACTTGTGATCCAGACCTTTCACCAGTTTCACTGCCCATCTCCGGACAACACTCCAGCACCTCGATGTCTTTCTGGTAGTGAGGGGCCCAAAACTGAACCCAGGATTCAAGGTGCTAATATCTCAGTGCTAGCACACCTGGAGGGAAAGGAGAGGGCTGTTTGTAAAGTTGAGGTGCTTCCCTTCACAACCCCCAACACATCTAAAACCTCTCCCACAGCCCCTCTGGCCATGGCCAGTACCAGTTTTGGAGGGACGAGATCAAGGAGCAGCCTGGGCCTTCAGGATTTCCACAACCAGAAGATGTTGAACAACCCTCAAGGGACTTTTCATCCAGAGATTTGTCCACATGCTTCTCCTCTAAGGGAGACGTTGGAGCTCTGAAATGGCACCAGTGAGCACAGAGCAGCTCACATCCCACCACTAGCCCAACCACAGCAGCGGCAACCTCAGGAAGAAGGAGCACAACTGATCACAGCAGCAGCATGGAGAAGCAAGAAATCATTCTTAAAGGATTTATATGCAGCTTAAAAATTCATGGTGATTCTTATACTTGCTAGACTCAAGAAGCTTCTACCATTAAGCACCTCCAAGCTTTTTGCTGTCACGAGTCTCTCAATGCTGCAGGAAAAGGACAGCCAGTGTCCTTCAACTCCTCACCATACGTGACAGGTGCTGTGGTGGCCACCATGACCACCTGGGACAGAAGTTCAGGATGATCAGCAGGCTGGAACACCTCTCCTAGGAAGAAGGGCTGAGAGAGCTGAGGTTGGAGAAGCCTGGAGAAGAGGAGGCTCTGGGAGGACCTTATTGTGGTCTTTCAGTATGGAAAGGGGGATTATAAGAAAGATGAAGAGAGACATTTTACCAGGGCCTGTAGTGACTGGAAAAGGGGAAACAGTTTTAAACTGAAAGAGGGCAGGTTCAGACTGGACATCAAGGAAGAAATTTTTTCCTGTGAGGGTAGAGAGACACCAGCACAGGTTGCCCAGAGCAGTTGTGCATGCCCCATCCCTGGGAGTGTTCAAGGTCAGGTTGGACAGGGCCTTGAGGGACCTGATCTAGTGGGACATGTCCCTGCTTATTGCAGGGGGATTGGACTAGATGATGTTTAAAAATCCCTTCCAAGCCAAACTATTCTATGACTCAATGAAAGATGGGGGTGGAGTGCAATTACAGACCTGGGAATCGGCCAACAGCTACCTGGATGAATGTGCACAGGTAGGTTCCTCAATGATTGTGTGTGCTCAAGGGAAAGTCAAGCTGCTGGAGTCAACCTGGGACCAAAGGAGGGGGAATAAAGACCCAGAAAGACCAACACCTGATGGCTGTTGGCTGTGAGGAAAGAAAAAAGCTGTTTTACCCAGCAAGCAACAAAAAACAGCTGAGAACACGCAATATGAACAGCATTGATCTTCACCTTTCTGTGATAACGGATTAAGGGGAACAAGGACCTCTCTGTCACTCTCCATTGCAAACTGAGCACTGGATAATGAAGAGAAAATCCCAAAGACATTTAACTGTTTGCTGCTACTAACACAGTTCATGTGGCTTTTCCTAAAAAGAAAATGTGTTAGATTTAAGTATCAGACACAAGTTTATGGTGGGAACGTGTTAAACTTCCACCAGAAAAGGAGAAAATAACCAACCAAGCACATCATCAGACTACAGAAACACAAACAAGAACAAGGCGTCAGCTAAGAAAAAGTCCCAATGTTTGAATTTTCTACAGAAGAATCAAGCAGCTGCCACTGTGAAAAACACCACAATCCACCTGGGGGAGGAAAATTATTTTTCTAAGGAAGTGGCACTTCCTCAGGCAGCACATGCTAACTAGACCTGCCTTTGTTAGCATGAGCTTTGCCAACAGTGTACATGGGTAAGGTGTAAGTCAGAGCTCTGGTGAAAGGCTGTTGGCCAAGCAACTCAGCAGGACTGAAAAGATGGATTTTAGGAGATGGATGGGCAGTCCCAGTGCAGGTCAACCATGAGCATCCCTGCTGTGGTGGCAGTCAAGCTTCAATTGTCAGGAACTGGGCTGGTCGTGCCGGTTGGGGTCCCCAGGAGCAATGAGTTGCCAGCAAACACTGGAGCACAGAGTCCCCGCTTACCCATGATTTATTCCAGTACATAAATATATCACGGTAGCCTCGATGTTTAATCTCAGTGTCTTACTGTTTAACAGTTCCCACGGGGGAACAATTTACCCACAGGCTTCACAGCAGCTGATGGAAACAATATGAAGATAGGTATTTAATGCGGCACACTCGCTAATGTACACCATGGGGGAAAAGCTTATTTAATACAAAACAATTCTACAGATGCAGCAGTTAGAGGAGACTGGGCTGACTTGCTTGCCTTTGCTCTGACAAAGCTTGCCTTTGCTGCAAGGGCTGGAGGACGCACCAAAACTGACCCTTGCCACAATTCTTACACATACAGTTTATTCCCCAATAAGCCATGTTTTGTGCCCATGAAGCAAATCTCAAGGCACCTGCTCATTGGTGTTGCCTATGGATGTATAGAATCAATCATAGAATCATCTAGGTTGAAAAAGACCTTTAAGATCAAGTCCAACTGTGAATCAATGCAATGAGTGCTCAGCCGTGCAGAGATCTCAGCCCATGGTTAGCCATCAAATATTACAACAGCAGCCTGACACACAACCCATTATCACCCTACAGGCTCCTTTGGGCCAAGTGTTATTTCGTATTATTTCATATTATTTGGGTATTATTTCAGGAGTGAAATGTGAGCTCAGCAAGGAGAGCGGCTTGGCAGAGAAATCACCTCTCAGACAAGATGAGCATCTGTTCTCCAGGCTTGCTGGTCATGCAAGCCACTCACGACTACATCTCCTCCTGCTTCTCTGTAACCCTGGGGAACATGCTACCACAGCTTCACTCACTGGTGCTACCTCATCCCTTGCACCCACCAGCCTCACCCCATCCTCTTCTAGTGAACTCATGCCCCAAGCCAAGATGCATGCATGAGGACCCATATGGGAGGAGGGACGAGGAACCAGAGAGGAACTTTTACTATAGAGCAGCTCATTAAAATGTCTTCGGAAAACCCTGGGGAGCACCTGCAAGAGGCCCCATTTCTCCCTCTCTTCCCACTTCCCCCTTCGGGCTTCCTCCAGTGCAGGTGACCAGCCCAGAGGGACCAGCCTCACCCAGTGTGACCATTTCATGGTGCCAGAGAAGCTCAGGGAGCTCCAGGCAAGGCGGCAAGGAGATTTCCATGGTGGGCATAGCTTTGTGGCTTTAGCTAAGACATTTATGACATTGTGTTTAGAGATGATGCATGTCACAGAGCTATTTGGAGCTGTATGTCACCTACTGCTTCAGGAAGCTGAACTTGCAGGTCCATTCAATCCCTTTAGGAAGCTGTAGGTTCCCATGTGTGCACACAGGGCAGAGGAACGTCCTCACCTACAACCAAGGAACCGGTGAGAATGCTGGAAATCAAGGTCCTAGCTTTGCTACCAGCTCCCTCCTGGAAATGACTAATATCGGGGGTAACATTCCTTAACGAAGGATGTGGTCATGCTCTTGTACAGGAGTTGTCCCCTCAACCCAAGAGTGGAGGGACCTTTATCCTCTGCAGTCTACGTTCTGGAAGAAGGGACTTGGCAACACAAAATTAAAGCTTTCTCACTTAATTCTAAGTAAGATCCTGATGAAGATAGAGCATCCCAGCATTGTTTGTATGAAGAGCTCACACAGTTGGAGTTACAGCCCATGGGACGGGTCAAGGGTTGATCAGCTTGGCCTGAGCATCCTGCAAGACATTCTAGAAAGTACTTAAGAGATGACACTGCCAACGACACATCATAAATTATGGATAATAATGGGACATTTTTTATGAAGATCTGATAGAAATCAGAAAACATGCTTCTTCGGGGGAGCACAAAAAGGAAAACACAACTGGGAAAAGAGTCCAGTGTGCCAAAGCCCAGCACAAAAGAACCTAAATCCCTAATTACCAGCCATCCTTCTTTGAGTTTATCCACTGGGGATGCTACGCCAGCATCACACACCTTTGCTGTCTGTGCCCTTTGTGGTTCAAACCACAGGCAGACAGCTCTCGCCGTTCCTCGGACAGGGAAAGGCAGAACGAGAGAAGATTTACTCCAGGCCTAAATTATTCAAAAGAAAAGGGACTGCGCATCTTTAACAAGCCATCGTTTTATGAAGCAAGGTTAACATTTTTACTTGATTCAGTAGAATATTATAAACTCTCCGGGGTCCATTTGAGGACTTTCTACTTTGAGCAAAGGCACAGACTCAGCACTTTTTATATTATTTAGAGAATAAAATTAACCCTTAATGGCCCAAGCTGGTATTTCTCCTCCCCAGTTAAATATGGCCTGCTCAGCAATTTCTCCCCATATATAATTACAGGCTGCTATCCATCATCTGTAGGAGAATGCTTTTCTGACACTCTAAAAGTGACACGGTAAGCACTTTTACTAATAGAATAAATATTCTAAATATCTCTTTTATATTTTCATTTAAATTGGAATATTTTACAAATAATTGTAGGGACCCTGCCTGCGTGGCTAGCACTGTGCTGGAGGGAGGTGGCAGGATGTCTGTGTTTTCCTTCAGAGGAAACGCTTATCCTGCATGCAGCCCCCTCCACACACTGGCCACAAAAAGTAATTAGGCATAGACTAATTTATTAGCGTTTCCCTCCACTGCTGCTGATACCCTGCTTTCCCTACAGCTCTCACTTTGAGCTTTTTTCCTTTTCCCTTTGCCTGGTTTTCGCTCTGTAGCAGTTTCTCCTCGAGAAGGGATGGCTTTGCTTGCAGAAGGCACCATCCGCCATTGTGTTTGTGTTCTGGGACAGGCTGGTGGCTTTGCACGATGATGCTACGGTGTGGGTGCTGAGCACCTATGGCTTCACTTGCTGGGTTGTACCTCTGCCAATGAGAGCTACAGGGGTGGAGAAAAGAAGAAGAGACCTTTGGGGCTCCAGTCCAGAGCAGCATCTGGATCCAAGCATCTGACCGCTCATCCCAGTGACTTCCCCAGTGAAAAGCACTCAAAATCACAAGGGAGTTAAGAATCTCCAGGAGCAGCAAGTCTAAGCAAAACGGTGCCTTGGCAGACATTTATTCATGCATTATCTATTAAATGCAATAAAATAATATTGCATAGGCCCGCTGGGGCATATTTGGGATGGCACCCTGTGATCTGGCAGACTTGAGGCAAAGAAAATGATTGTTTCACTAGCAGCTCATTTTTTCAGCCAAAGAGCCAATCTAAAGCAGTGCTTGCAAAGTTCCTGTCACATTTTCAGTGTGGTATCTGGAGTCTCCATTTCAAGGAGGAGGCTTTCTGTCTCCTCCAAGTCGTTACTGTTGGCTCGTAGAAGCAGCTGAACCAAGCCAGGACACTGATGTGATGTTTTCTTCCATATCAAAGGTGTCATAGAAGAGACTATGAAAATCCCCAGAGAGAAGCAGATTGAGAGAAGAGGATGGCTCCCATCCTCCAGTTGGGTTCATAGAGGTGGGCCAATGTGGCACCGCAAATCATTATCATAAGATCATAGAATGGTTTGAGTTGGAAGGGACCTTTAAAGATCATCTAGTCCAACCCCCCTGCCATGAGCAGGGACATCAACTCGATCAGGCTGCTCAGAGCCTCGTCCAACCTGACTTTGAACGTTTCCAGGGATGGGGCATCTACCACGCCAGTGCCTCACCACCATCGCAGTAAAGGATTCCTTCCTTCTATCTAGTCTGAATCTACCCTCTTTTAGTTTAAAAGCATTCCCCCTTGTCCTACCACTACAGGCCCTACTAAAAAGTCTGTCCCCGTCTTTTTTATAAGCCCTCTTTAAGTATTGAAAGGCCATAGCAGGGCTTCCTGGGATCCTTCTCTTCTCCAGGTTGAACAATCCCAACTCTCTCAGCCCTTCTTCATAGGAGAGGTGCTCCAGCCCTCCCATAATTTCTGTGTCCCTGCTCTAACAGGTCCCTGTATGGTTTGTGCTGGGAACACCAGAGCTGGACACAGTGCCCCAGGGAGGGCCTCACCAGGGCAGAGGAGGGGTGGAAAATTACTTCCCTTGACCTGCTGGGCACAATGGTCAAAGGATGAGCACAGTCAAAGGATGAGCATGGTCAAAGGATGAGCAAAAATCCTACTGCATAACCCACCTCCAGTGAGAAAGGCTTGGCAGCTCTGAACCACTACAGAAGAATATAATTTCCATAAATCTGAGAGTCCACCTTTCCTTTATTCAAAAGTGACGGCAAATTGACTGCTCAGGGATTCTGATGTGACAGCATCACCGCTCTTGCCAGTTTGAGATGGGAGCTGGAGAAACCAAGTGAAGGTGGCCTGTATCTTGTTCATGGAACTCAAAAGAAAACTACATGCACTACTAAAAAAAAAGTCGTTCACACTGAGGCAAAAATGCTATTAAATTAATGGAAAACAGCAATTGGATAGGATGGTCACTTTGATTCCCAGGGGAACACCAGCATGGCCAACCCCCACCCTTAGCCACGAAGCAAGAAAAGGTGAGATCCTGCAGCATGGCTCCGTGCCACTGAGGAACTGAGCTCACTGCTACCCGCTTCTCCCACTGCCTACAAAGAAGTGGGGAGCCACAACATGCCAGATAAACCCCACTTTTTTTGCACGTAACGGCCCTAAAATTCCTTTGGAAACCAGCAAGTGGCAGCCAGCCCCAGGCTCTGCTCCAGGAAAGCTGTTCTTTCTCGAGCTCTGCATGTTACGTAGGGTGCCATAAGCTCGCAGACGAGGTTGTAAATCTACTGAGGGTGCACATAAAGTCCATGTAGGACTTCACTGCATTGATCTAAACCAGAGAGCCCCCAGGACCTGGAGGTGGGCCCCACAAAGCCCCCAGGCACATAACCAGGCACAGCTTGAGGTTTAGCTGCTGCAGGCTAAGTGAGGAAGGGTGGTCTTGCTGCTAAGACTGAGCCACAAGATCTAGGGCTTGAGTTTTAACCTGTCACAGAGCCAGTATGCAAAATAAGCATTAATGTCTGTGGTTTTCCTATGTAAAACAGGGACTCATAAACCTCTTCCTTCACTTCTCATGTATTTAACTGAGCAGTTTTCAGGGCAGATGCTATCAGTTCAGGCACCGTACTCCGGTAACATGGGCACCCCAGAGAGGGTCTTCCTGGAGAAACACCAGCACGACGTTTGCGAGCTGCAGCTTTTGATTTGTTTCCTGTTTTTTTCCTGCCTGTAAGACAACCAAGCCACTTTGCCCATAACCCTTTGGAAAGGCACAGGATTGCCGTTCATCACATCCAGGTGTTCAGCAGCTTCCAATTCTATGGCTCCCTTTAGTGCTGTAGCTCAAGTGAAAAACAGCTTGTGGCTTCAGCAAAGGCGCATCTGTCCCGGGACCCCAAGAGCTGGTCCTCTCTTTACCTTTTCTCCCATAGGGCAATAGCCTTTGAGGAAATCCTGGCACACTTCTGCCTTCCTGGACACATAGACATGGCTGTATGGGCAGTTGCTGTTGCTGCAGATCCCCTTCAAGAAGTAGGAGCACACCGGCATCTGCAAGGGCAGAGGATGAGAAACACGTTAGCACTCCCCTCGACTCGTGATTAGGAATCGTTCCAACACCCAGAACTGAAATAAAATCACAACATGTGTAAAATAAATATATGCCTTTTGCCAGCCACTGATCCCAGAGGTATTTTTAGCTCTTCTATTGGTCTCCTGCAACGCAACTCCCTGACCATTACATGGTCCTGGTGTATATATGCACAAGGGGTGAAAACCCTTGCCTTAGCATCCCTCAGGATGGTGAAAAGCATGAAACTGCCACCAGAAAGAAAACTGCCTCTGTACAGCACGGGGAAAAGACTGGGGAATCATAACAAACTCTTTTATCACGAGGGCTCTGCTGGCACGATGCACATGGCAGGCACATCTTCTGCCGACACTCTCCTTGAAGAGGAGAGAAGGGGTGACTGCTCCCCAGGCTCCTTGCTCGTAAAAGGCACTAATCCGAGTGCACTGTTGCACGACCAAGGACTGAGAACACCCTTCCCAAGGGGTGGTGCAGCAGCTGTGATGGGCACAGCAGCGCAGGTCTCACCCCCAGCCTGGCTGCACTCTCCCATGGCGAACTTTGGCCATTGCAAAGGCCACAACAGCATTCTGGGGGTGCTCCCCACTATTTGGCTCTTCCCTGGATATGGAGCTGGCTGGAGGATACAGAGCACGTGATTAGATAAAGGTTCCAAAAGATGAGTTATAGCAAGGAGGAAAACAAGCACTTGCACCTCTGCAAGCATTTCTGGGGGAGCTGCATCATGCCAAAGCATCAGCCTGGACCCCCCAAGGGTGGCAGGTGATGTGATGATGCCTGTCTCTGTGCACTGGAGGAAGGGTGCTCCAGGAGGCAGTGAAAGGAGGAGGAGAGCCTGGGCTCCTGCCGTGAGCGGTTGGATACACGGCGTAGAGCCCCACTCCCGCATTCAGCTTTAGCAGCATGACAGCCGATGGGGAAAAGCAAACGAGCAAGGATCCTCATCGTCCTCAAACCACAAACTTCACCTTCTGCCAGCTGTTATAATTAAAAACAAATTACCAGCCTGCTGTGATATTTCAGCATCCTTAACTCACCGGCTACCACAGGCAACTTCCCGACCCGACTAGGCAGCTGCCAAAGGGAATGTGTGCTTCCCGAAGTCGTCGCGCCGGTCCAGCTCCTCCTGCTCAATCCCTTGGTGATCACCTACATGCCAGATCTCCTTCCGGCTCAGCACAGTATTGATCTCTCTGTTCACCGGTAGATTCTCAGCCCCACCAGTTCGAGCATCCCCAAACTAATATTTACAATTCTGCAATAACCACAGCTGAGGCTATCTGGAAAAATCCCTTTCCCTGAAGGGCACATTAGGGTTTTAACTAAATTGGCTCACTTGAGGCAAAGAGAGGAACGGAGAGAAGGAGGGGGAAGCAGATAGGAAAGAAAACAAAGGGTCCTTTAAAAGAGAAGAGTTTATTTTTAATTGTCTTTTAACTGCCGACATTAACATAAAGGACAGGGCTCTGGGGCTATCTTTTTTGGTTGTGGTGGTGTGACCGTAAATGATTCCCTTAATGTAGTTTTTGATATAGAGCCCAAATTAGCTCTAATAAAAAGGGATAATAAAGGCAGCTCTTCTACAAAAATAAACTCCTCCTAGCTGTCAAGCCTGAGCCATTATCAAGAGGAAGCAGCACTCTCATTTCAATTAACCTTGTTTGCACCCCACTACGTCCACACAAATAACAATAACATTAATTCAAGGCACTGGTGCGGTGCGTCCGTATTAGACAGCTTTGACTATGTACATGCTTTGGAGCCAGCAGCTAATGAACCTGAAACTCAACGTGAATTTCCAAATTGCTCACAACAGAGTTTTGAAGCTCTATTAGGGAGAAAAATGCTGATTCTTTTCGAGTTCCTCAAGGGGAAAAGCTGTTGTAGCAGCAGCAGGCGGTTGCCCGAGTCCTAGCCTCTTGCTAACCTTCACTCACAAAGCCATTCATTCAGATTTACCAGTTTCTCTCAATCACCAGGATGCGCCGGTGGCTCTGCCCCGTTGTGGAGAAATTCCCTGCACATCACTTCGACAGATGCTCCTTAGCCAAGGGCTTCGCACCGCATCACCTGCAAGAGCAGAATTCCCCAACTGCCAGCCTTCCCTCTCCTCCAGGCCCCTTTTTCCATGGCTAGAGGGGCAGTTTGCTTTTTGAGAGCACCTGCAAAGCATTGTGTCCATCTGGAGCAGCCCTCCACCCTGGAGATCATCCGCTGCTTGGAGCAAGGGTTTTACGGCTTAGGATGCGGAAAAGCTCCCTGCTGCTGCAACAGCTCAGCCCATGCAAGTTTGTTACAGAAAACAGGGATTGTCCCCATTTTCCACTAGGGAAACCGAGGCACAGGATCATCCCAATGCTGAGCAAGAGTTTTGTCCTCAAAGCAACAGTTAAGCCCCACAAGCCCTTGGTCCTTCACCTCGTGGACCAGGTATGGAGCCCCATCTCCAATGACATCCCACCGGAGTGAGATACACAACAACAATAACCTGACGCTTCTCTGATGAGGAGGTTGTGAGGTGTGTGTCCCCCATAGCCACAAAGTGAAATCGAGAGCCAACTAGTGAGGCATCAGCAAAACCAGGAACCCCCCAAACCACAGCTGACACCCCGTCATCACTAACCACAAGAAAAAAACAATAATTCATTGCATTAAACCCCCAGCTCAAATAGCCAAAAACAAGTGACCCCCATAATCCGTCATCCAAGGAACAAGTGGGATCTGCTCCAAAATACCCACGAGCAGGGGGAAACTGCTGCCTTCCTCTGCAGATTGCCTTCACCTGCCTTTCTCCTCCACTTATAAATGAGGCTAACACCACCTTTGCTAGTAATCACTTGGGTTAACAGCGAGCTACAGGAGTTGAAAAGCAAAGTCGCCTCTCGCTTTGGGTAGCAGCATCCCTGCAGCTATAAATCACCCTGAAACAGGCTTGCACTCTGCAGAGGAGGCTGTTTCTCTTCTAGCCCACACTGACGACAAGGTAGTGAGCGGAGACCTCTGAACCACCCCTGAGGTGCCCAGGCCTACGAAAAATAATCCTCCTTCCCCACAGAGCGCAACATGCGTGGCCAGAAACACGTTCTCTCAAAGCATTTGTTTCTAAGGCACACAAGAGAGCTGCTTCCTTTGCAGGCTTGTTAATTTAATGACTGATCTTGGGCTTAGATGATACTTATGGTAGTGGCAAACTGCTAAGGAAAAAGGTGAGATGGCCAGAGGCCACCTGCACGCCATGCGACCCCCTTCTGCCCCCCTCAGCAAACCAGCTCTTCTGCAACAAGCATCGGCACAGCCACTCCTTTTTAATTCAGTTTTAGTACCACAATGATGTTATTGTTATCATTGCCCGATTCCTAACTGGCAAGGTGCTGCTAAGGGGGAAAGGCTGAGTTTTCCATGCCATGCTGCAGCCATCATTCTCCATCTATCCACCCAAAATGGAGCTCAGAAGCCAAAAGCTTGAGGTCCTCCTTGAGGCACCAAGACACACTGGTGCTTCTGGAGGGGAAACTGAGGCCACATCTCCACCAGCAAATTAAACATGTTGAAGAATATTCCTGGGTACCAAGACCAGTTGGCACAAACCTATCTGCATCCAGCCGTTGCATCCTTTAGTGCAAACGGCTGCTGCCAAGTCACTGACTGCAACAGTTCCTTGGCCATCTCCAACTCCTGCCCTGGGACCAAAAACAAGCTCTGGTACCTGCTGAAATACCATTTAACTCACCGGTACAGATGTAAGCCAACAGTCCCATGCAGTCTGGATGGATATCAATCCTTTGGCTCGGAGCCACAGGCTCTGAGCACAGTTGCATGCTCCCATTAGCACTTGCGTATCACTTACTCCAGTGAAAAGAAGTCGCTGGCCCCATATCCACTCCAAATCTGCGTTAATTCTAACAATTCTAGATGCACCAACAGCCAGTCCTTTTAAAAGCTTTCTTCTTTCTTGGCTTCTTGATTTCTGAAGTCTAACTATATGTTATAGGAAGAAAAAAAAGCCACAGCTTTTTTCCCTTCAATCAGTTCTCATCCTCATCCCTCTTTTGACATGCCATGAGTCAGGGAGTACAGCTGTCCCCAGTCTATCTCCTCTATTTTATATACTCGTGATTAAGTGACTCTGAAGAGAGATACATGTAAAAAGCATATGGTGCTTTGTGTCTCGTTCAGAGCGACTCTGCTCACTGCAAGGATAACTTATGAGCTCCCCACTGACAACGAACGTGCCTTAGGCAAACGGAGGAAAAGGGAGACAAGAAAACTGTGCCCAAAGGCAAACACTGTTGGAAAAGGTCCTGTCCCAGATGCTGATGAGAGCCAATGTCCCATGGGTTAAATCCTTTACAGGTCAGTAATTGCACTGTAACTACCTATGTGATGCTGTGGATGGGGAATGGAGGAAGGTGATACTTCAAGGGAGTGGGGAGAAGAACACGCTATAAGGACAATTCAAAGGGCACGGGCTAAATAACCAAAGCTTGAATAATTAAAAGCAGCGCTTTCAGATGTGGCTCAGGCGAGCTTCAGTCCCTGCCGCGCCCCAGGCACAGCTGTGAAAGCTTTGACAAAGCTGCTTTCGACAAATGACATGTCAGAAATACAGCCAAGGGGGGCTGCAGGCTCCTCAAGTGACACAAAGAAGGACTGAGCCTTACAGGCTTCTCCAGGAAGACCAGTCCTCATTCGCATCCCGCTTTCTGTCACCTCCATCCTGACAGCGGAGCCTTGACACCAGAGCCGATCCCAAACCACTCCCCATGCAGCGACACCGCTCTCGCTGGTGTTTAATAGCTTGGTGGGATTAACCTTACTGCTGTTGTCTGGGTGATCCTTTGTCTGTAGCAGAGAAATGGTCTTCCAAATCCATCCAACAAAGCTGAAATGTAAATATGTGCTTGAAGCACATCCCAGCTAAGCGAAGGACCCACAGCTACACTTAACCTTCAGCACCAACTTCGCTTCGGCTTCAACGCTTGAGGTCTCCAAAGCTACGTTCGACTGGAGATCCTAGCCACTGAACGGAGGTTAATCTGCTGAATTGCCAACTGATAATCACTAAAAGAAAACCTAATTATTTTTCCACCTCGGTCTGTGTAATAAAACCACAGAGACCCAAATAAAGGAAGTTGAAAACGAAGATGAACTCAAAAGCCGTTCTACTAGCCAGTTTCACTGCCTGGCTTTTTAGAAAGGTTAATTTATACCTCCAAGCTCTTGTATGTTAAAACATCCTCCTCTTCCTCCGACACCAGCACAGGGTGATTTAGAGGGAAGGGTGATCTTACGGAGGTAGCTAAGGATTAGATGCAACTAAACATTACTCCCATGCTCTTTCTCTTCAGTCCCTGGAGTTTAAGCACTCCTTAACCCCAACACATCACCCAACACAGCCCTAGGTGTTTTGGTTCCCAATTCACTGTTTAATGCATTCATATACCAATCCACTGTGTCATTTCAAAAGGCACACTTCGCTCTCACAACCCCATCATATGCCTGAACAGCTCGGCAAGCAAACTATAAATGAACTCTGTTGGAAGCATTCAATGAGGAAGACTTCCCCGCAACCACCAGCATAGGTCCGCTTGCTCACAGAGCCACACCGCGCTCAGTGGGAAGCCATACAGACCTTGTCTTTCGACACCTTGTGGGAAAACGAACAGGTCCCATCTGTCTTCTTGCACGTGCCACGGAGAAACCTGTAGATACACCAGAAGGAGAGGGTCAAGCATGAGGTGGGTCGCACAACACGGGTTTTTAAACACCAAGCATCTGCCTTGCCCCATTACCACATCTGCCCCAAGGCCACAAATACACCTAACTGCTGCCAAGCTCACTGTTAAAGCCCATTTCACACCTTGAATCATCACAGAGTAGCTGATGCTTCCTGACAGATTGTGCTCTTTCATCATATTAGGCTGCTTATTAGTAGGTAGAGCAAAGCATGCACCCTGAGGTTCAGAAATGATGCTCCCAGAAGGAGAAAGATTCTTCCTAGAGCCCTGATTACACCAGATGCTGAATGAAGTACAAGGAGGAACTCCAGGTCTGAGTGGCCAACAACCAGGAGAAGCAGAGACAGGCACACAAGAGAAACTAAGATCCCAAAGCACATGAGGATGTTTGGACTCAGAAGTTTTCCTAGGAGCTACCAGTGTGACAGCAGATTAATAAAATACACGTTATCGTGGGAAGAGTGCTGGTCTGAACCCTTTCAAAGGAGACTCCAGGGGTACATGCTCTCAGCTGCACAGGCTTGCAGGGAGATTCTGGAACACAGAATATGCCTCCAGCTTTACTTATAAAATCTGGGTAAATTTAGATCTGAGCATGGGGAGATTCATTAAAAAAAAAAAAATAATTCAGATTGGTTTGAAAAAAGTATAAATGGGAACATATAGACGTGAAAACCAGCTGGTTGATGGCAAAACAAGACACAAGATAATGAGCGTTGTCCTCTAGTGACTCATGGACATGGCACAGGACGGAAATCCAAAAGACCTTTGGGACCAGAAATTCCTAAAGCACACATGGAGCACAGCCCAAAACCAGACTTTGTCATGAACATAAGAAGAAGTAAGGATTCAAAGTGAGGAGTTAGTAGTTAGCATCCCTTGTCCTCTACATCACCAGAAATAATCCTGACCAGATACCTTGGACATACGAGCCTCAGTGTTCATGAGGATGTGTTAGGGAAGAATATGTGAAAGCAAGTGAAATCAGTTAAAAAATCAATAAATCACCTTTCCCTCCTGTATGGTCTCCCACTGAGCTTTGTGCAACCTCCAAATGATTGTAGCACAGCAGCAATTTTATGGAGAAATTACTCAAGGAGTTCATCAGTGGAGTTGGCTTTTCTACACTTTTTAAACGACTAATAATATAGTTTAATCAACTGTTGGGCAGGTATAATGAGCTGGCAACATGAATCAGTTCTCCTGTAATAAATCAGCGAGTCTTGTAGCTGTATGGCATCACAGGCTGAAGGATTCAAACCTGCTGCATGGATCTGAGCAGATCTGAGAAATGCTGCTAGAAGAAATCACCCGGTGCATGGTCAGGGCAGGCTCTCAAGTCACTCAGCTCAGATCTGCACCGCGCTGGTATTTGTACCAGGTATACCCACGACCCACAAAATCATTCCAGTTAGATGGTGCCTTTGGGGACTGGCTAAACGTTTTAGCCTTTAAATACCACCTGGCAAACCTTGATGACATCCTCAACCTGACAGCAGTAAGTACATCACTAAGGACTATTATTCTGGCTATATTTAAGCAAAGTTGATTTGATCTTATTATTAATTCTTAAAACACTACTCTGATTTTTTAGGTTTTTTAGAGCTTCTATACTATGATATGGAAGGATACTTTCTACCTGTAAACATCCTGGTGATGGTATCCACCTCCAAAATGTGAAACAAATATTTCTGTAATCCCTACAGTCTGTCCACAATAACCAAAATGCGTCTATTTAACTTGGAGGCTAGCTGTGCAATGCTTTATTAGCATTAATAGATGTAAACTGCTGTGTAAATTTAGAGAAAAATTATCACAAAAGATTAAATAGACAATGATCCTCCGGTCTGGGAAGTTCAGACAGAGAGGGGAGGACTATATAGTTAAAAATGGTGCCTAGAAGGTGATCACGGAATGACTTTTCCATCCGTCTCAAGAGCCACGAGCGAGGAGGCACCCAGCACAACAGTTGAGCAGTCTGTTGCGGAAGCACTTTTCATGCAGTCCGTAATCCAGCTGTGCAACCCACTGCCATAAATACCATGTGTTGAAGAAAGGACTAAATAAATTCACCCCAAAAAAAGAACTGCTGACTATTACATGATGATGGTTTGGTGGCAAATTCTAGTAATTGGAATGCAAACCCTGCTAGGCTGCAGGGCTTCACTGCCAGAAGCTGAGTGGTCCCAGCAAGGCAAAAGTGCCTTTCACCGTGTTCCTCATCTTCTCCTCCTGTAGGCACCTGCCAACCCAACAGTGCTGGGCAGACCCCAGGCCTGACCCAGAACAGCTGTCCTCATGGTCTTACATCTCTGTTATCAGTTTTTTTCCCTGGGGAGTATCACATGAGCAAGCACCAAAGCCAACCAATGGCTCAGCCTACTATGACAGACCAAAGCACTGCACTTGCTGTGTCCATCCATACCTGGTGCAGACGGCCACCTTCTCCGGATCATGAATGTAGGGGCAACTCTCCCCACGATTACACTTGCCGAAGCGGTTGTAGTACATACAGTATTCCTTCTTCTTTTTCTTCTGTTTAGCTTGACGAATGATGGCCAAACTCCGCTGAACAGCACGGCTAAACGAGAAAGAGAGACAGGGTCAGGAAACATCTCCAACTTCAACGCAACAATGACATAGAGAAGACAGGCCAACAGCACCTGAAATCACAGAGGAGCCCAAGTTTCACTTTGAAGAGACAGTGCGATATTAAGGAAGCTTGTGCTGGACCATAAGCTTTTAGGTCTTTGTGAGTTTTGGCCAGCTTTAACTTGAATCTTAAAAATGTGCAAGATGAGGCCTATCTCCCTGGAAACATCTGCACTAGGTACACAATCACCCCATGCAGCAGGCCAGGTTGTGACCAACCTCTTGGAAAGCACCTCTGCAGAAGACAACCCTGGGGAACAACAAGGCACCCAGGAGTCAGCCAGGCACCCTTGCAGTGATGACACCAACCACATCCTGGGCTGTATGAGTGGAACACAGCTGGGACGATGAGGGAGGTGACCTACCCCTCTATTTGGCACATGCAAGACCACAGCTGGGCACTGGGTCCAGTCTGGGGCTCCCAGTACAACAGTGATGGATGGCAGCACATTCAGCGCAGGCCACCAAGATGGTTGGGGCTGGAGCACAGGACATCTGAGCAGAGGCCATGGGCTGATCTGCTCAGCAGGGAGGAGGCCAAGGGGATCTTACTGTCCTCCATGACTTCTTAATGGGATGGTGCGGAGAAGATGGAACCAGACCTTCTCAGAGACATATGCTAGGAGGACAAGAGGCCCTTTGGGGCAGGAGGAAGAACAGCTCTCCAGAGATCCCTTCCCACCTCCATAACCGTGATTCTCTCCTATGATTCTATGAGCATGGAGAGAGCTTTCTGCAGTTTTGGTGAGGCAGAAAACATTCTCTCCCATGCTGGGCTCATGCAGCACAGGATGCAAATGCTGAACAACTCAGAGGGCACTGCAGCATGTGTCCTGCCAGCTGGCCTGCTGCTATTCAAGTCCTTCAAGTGGGCACCTGCTTATGGACCTCAGTGAGCGAGGGCCTATGTGACAGCCATGGGAACACAAGGTAACACCAAATATCAGAAAAACTTGCTATTGATTGCCTGGTACCCTAGAAGTTGCTTAAGGATATCGAAAGCTGCTTAGCACACATTTTTCATAAGCTTCCAGATGAAGAGGTAATTAATTACCTAGCAGCTATAGAGATATATGGGACCAGGAAGAAGAGGGGGAAGTGTTGAGATTTGGCTGAATTCAACACCATGGAGGTCATGTTTGATGTCTCTGAGCAGATAATTAAGATGATACAGCATGATTAACTCAAGTTTGCAGAAGATACGCCGCTCACCTTAGGTTCTCTGGGTAGTCGTATGTTTTGCTTCCTTAGAGACTAAGGATAAATATTTATATATACAATTATTTTAATACATGTATAATATATAAATATTATCTAATATTATGTATTTCCACAGTCTTGGTCCTCCTGGTGGAAGAAATACAGATCTAAGGGTCACAATAGCATTACCCATGACAAATACTGGCTCAGGGAAACTACTTTAGGGGGGAACATGTATTTTTACCTCTGTCATTATTGGTTGTCTACAGCTCTTGGGTTAAAATGCAATAAGATAAAGACAACTTCACATAGCCAAAATGCTGAATGCAAAAGCCTCATTTCAGCATCAGAAATGTCACCACCTCTTTCATCACAAATGGCTTGGGGGGATACCAAGCCCCACCACAAACTGCTTCTTGGTACTTAAGGTGACCGCAAGGCAAGCCATGATACAGTATGGTAAGCATTTAAAAAAAGAATATTTCTTTGCTAAAAATTATGATATTGAAAAAAGGCTCTCCCTTAGTCAACATCTCTGCTATTTGTGATACCTGGCCAAGTCACCAGCACATCGACCTGCACAGAAAGCACTTGCAAGCTGGACTCCAGCAACAATTAACTCCAATAGTAGATTTTTAATTAGTTTATATTAGTGGCAGGACATGATAAAATAGAGCTAGAATCTGGCATTACATCTGTATACAGACATCTGGAACTGACACACTTCAGGAATAAATTTCAGAGCGCTACTATTAAGAGGGACTTGTCTACAAATGCTCATACTTAAGGACACGATGATATGTGGCACAACTGTAGCATAAAAAAAAACAGCAAGAAGAAAGCTGGCAGGGCTTTGAACACCAGCAATGTGCCATCTTTCTCCCATACACGGTGCTTTCCAGTTGCCACATGGCAAATTCCCGGTCTGTGGGTGGGACAGAGAGAAGGAAAACTGCAGTTTTGCTGGGTTAAATTTCAGGGCTTCTCAGCTGGGGGGAAAAAAACCAAAATAGCCCTTGAAAACACTACAGTTGATTTTAAAAGGGACTTTCCAAGCAGGAGTTGGCATTCTTTGCCTGCAGAAAGGTGTTGCTATCCATTAATAACCTTTCAAACCCTTTCGAAGCTGAAATCACAGCTTTCTGCTGAGCTTACAACCCCCTTGGAGCAGAGGCTGGGGGAAAAGCAGTGGCCAGAGCTTCACCAAATAAACAGCCAGTTAAATACACACGTCTCATGCTTTTGACACCCTCCTGAGCATAAATCACATGCAGCATCCAGAGGGGGAGCACGCTATTCCTCCTTGCAAGTACAGACCTGGCGAAGTATCGGCTTGTAGCTGATCTGTTCAGGCAGCCGGCTGGAGAAAAGCCAGGACTAGGCGTACAGTGCAACCTCGCTGTTGAAAACAGAAAAGAAAACATAAGTAGTTTCCTCAGAACCGAGAAATTTTGCAGGAATTCACACAGCCCTCAGTATCTTAATTTCACAAAAATGATCAGAGGGATGAAACACCTCTCCTATGAGGAAAGGCTGAGAAAACTGGGAGTGTTCAGCCTGGAGAAGACTCTGGGGAGACCTTACAGCCACCTTTCAATACTTAAAGGGAACTTATAAGAAAGATGGGGACAGACTTTTTAGCAGAGCCTGTAGTGATAGGGCAAGGGGGAATACTTTTAAACTAAAAGAGGGGGGATTCAGACTAGATAAAAGGAAGAAATATTTTATGATGAAGG
Organism: Falco naumanni; assembly: GCF_017639655.2. NCBI lineage: Eukaryota > Metazoa > Chordata > Aves > Falconiformes > Falconidae > Falco > Falco naumanni. The sequence continues at coordinate 109,175,600 of NC_054056.1, read as the reverse complement.
CAGTGAAACACTGGCACAGGTTGCCCAGAGAGGTGGTAGATGCCCCATCCCTGGAAACATTCAAGGTCAGGTTGGACAAGACTCTGAGCAACCTGATCGAGTTGATGTCCCTGCTCATGGCAGAGGGGTTGGACTAGATGATCTTTAAAGGTCCCTTCCAACTCAAACCATTCGATGATTCTATGATCTTATTGCTTAATCTAACACAAGCAGCTCCCAGAGCCCAGACAGGTGAGGATGCTCTTTACAGACCTCCATGTTGCCGGCACCTCCAGAGCCGCCATGGTAAAAGGGCTCCTCGCCAGCTCTGAACACCACAGGGACCTTTCCCCTTGGCACCCAAACATGCCAAAAAAACTCTCCAGGCAACTCACACGCTTGTGCTATCAGTCCAGAAAATTTCCGCGCTTGGCTTGGCTGCTCCCTGCAGCCAGTGGGGGAAGCCCAGCGCCTGCTTCCAATACATGCATGCACATAATTAAATTGTCCTTGACTGGCGTAGGAAAGAATGAATTGAAAATAAAGGCTGTATATCAGCTTTCCAGGTGGTACGAGAGCGGCTCAGTCACTCACCTGCCAGCCCGGGCGTGTTGGGAAGTGAGCGAGCAGAATTTGATAGTGCGGCAGCGCGCTCTCCCCGCGTGCGAGCTGTCACTTGGGCTGCCGGCATCGGCAAAGCCCCATCTGTTCCCTCCGCAAATAAAAGCGATGGCGCAGGCGCAGTGTCAGTGTGGGCAGCACATGCCTGTCCATCAGAGGCATCGAGCAAGCTCTGTGCTACTCACTGGCAAGCGTGTTCAAGCTTGCTGGAAGCTCATTCCAGCTTGCCGCAAGCATGTCAAGTATCAACTGGGCATTTAAGCCACAACTGAGGGGTTTTTTGCATTTTATTTTTGGCTTCCCCCTCACTGCAGAGCTGTCTCGCTGTAGGAGCATCTTTTTTAACTAGTTTGAAGCGTTCAAATAAATGTACGTCAACTTTGGGTCGCTCCGAAGATGCTGCAGAGCATCTCTTAGCGAGGACTTAGGTTAAGAGGCCAGCGCATTCGAGCAAGGTTGACCTCCCAGCTGATGCAGGGAGAAAGACCCAAATTAAAGTCCAACCATTAGGGTAGGGATAGAGCATCCCCCAGCCCTCTGCAATTATGTTTAATGCTCCTTAAAGCAAGCTCAGCAGGATGGGCTATACCAGGAGCTGGCTCCCCAGGGCAGCAGACAATCTCTCTAAATATTTAATACCCAGGCATAAAAGTGGACTCTCGGGGATGAACGCACTCCCATGCTTGTGTGCCACCCTTTTAGTTAAAGTAGCCTGATAACCACATCTTGGTTATCAGAAAGGAGGAATCTCTAAAGAAATAAATAAAGAGGTAAATAAATAAAGGGTGCAACAGCCTCATGCCACTGGGTTTTAATTTCTATATAGCAAAAATACATCCATGTCATAATGTTTTTTTGCCCAGCTTTTATCTTCTGGCAAGAAGTTATGCTATTATACATGGAGAGGCGATGCACATCTCCCATTACAGGCTCTTGCTGTGAATTAACTCACAGCCTGGAGGCAGCTTAACTGCCCAAGAGAGTCAGTCCCACCCACAGCAAAATCCGGGCAAGATGCAGCCATCCAACATGTTGACCAGGTCCTGCAAAGCATCAGACTGGCAGCTGACAAAGAAACTCTTCATCCACACTTTCCCACCACCTAATTACTCACCCTACATGCAAATCCTCCCTGAACTATTAGAAAACCACCTAAATATTTACCCAGGAGGAGAGAGCCCAGCAGCTGCGTAACGCTGCTGGTTAAGAAGCTCCATAACTACACATTTTGCCATCAACTGGGATTTACAGTGAAAACTCAGGCTCTGGCATGATAGTATTTTTAGAAGCTTTTGCATTGTGCAAAAAGAAGTTTAAATACAAGCCAGGCCCTGTGAGCATTAAAGAAGCAAGGCAGGAGATGCAGGAGAGCGGATTTGATGCCTCAGACTTTTAGGAAGGTCCAAAGATCCCATGTTTTGATTTTTTGAGTGGTTACCAACTCGAGGATGACCACAGAACAGCTACCAAGAGATCTGCATTAATAAATACACAGCATCTGGTATTTTGAAGACAGTGGAGATTCCAAGTGTATCTGAATCAGGATATTCAGTGTGTATTCAGGGTATATTATCAAAGTAACCCACGCAGCATGAAACCAGAGCTGGGCAAAAGACACCAGAGGACTGAATAAGGGTTAAATTAAAAAATGAGGAGTTGGAATTTGCTGCAGTCTGGACTAAATTAAACAAAAAACCGAAATGATGCCTCCAGAGCTTGACTGATCTCTGGGAATCTCATTTAGTCCAGACATAACACGTTTTTATTTTGCAGGTCAGATGCCAGCCCCAAATCCATCCTGTTCTTCTCCCGAGTTACTCTCCAAACTAAGAGAGCATCAGGACTAGGACAGAGCAGTGCTGTCGGATCAGGAGAGCAACTCGCACATCCCACATCATGCTTTCCTGTGTATTGCAAATGTCCCTTGCTGCAGAGATTTAAATAAGTGGCATGGCAAGTTCCTCCCCTGTGCATGCTCAAAGGCAGTGGGAACAACAGGGGTAGGAAAAAAAAGAAAGAAGAAAAAAAGAAAAAAAAAAGAGCTGCTGGGGAGAGCATCAAGAACTGCACATTAAGGGCTTTTTAACTGATTACACACAGCACAGCGGCATCAGGCTTGATATTTTATACCCTGCATCAGGGACAGGTGGTTTTCTCTCTCTGCGTTTTTTTTCCTTTTCCTTCTTAATGATTTAGCTGTTTTGAAGCGCATCATCTGTAAGGAAATACATAGCCCGTGCAAATGGGGATGTTTCTCTTAATGCATCATCCCAACCTGACACTGGCTGCTCCGGCGGCTCTCGGCGTTATCAAGCGCGAGTGTTGAGAAGTGATTGTTGTACCTAACCCAGTCGTGAGACTCAACGCATCTCTCCGGAGGGAGCGGGAGCTGTCATGTTCATTAAATGCATGATTACAGCTATGATTAATAGCGGGGGCTACAGCCTAACTCCTTTTTTTCATCCTGCTCCTCTGAAGGAATCCACAGCCAAGCAGTCCCATGGTGTTTTCTGCAGTGTTCGCCTCCTGCTTGAAATTCCAGCTTTTGATGGAAAAGGGGAAAGAGGCACAATTTATCCCTGTCAAAGGCTCCACAACTACAAAAAGTGCTTAAAACGAGCAGGTCAGATGCTGCACCCCTCCACCAACATCTGTACATTAATTAGGACTTCCCCCCCCCCCCCCCCCCCCCCCCCCCCCCCCAAAACACAGCTCAAGGCTGTCCATCTCCTGCACCCTGATCCTTCTCCTTCAGGGAAAGGTTGGCAGAGATTTGCATTTGGGAGCAATGTTTGGTGCTTTCCAGCATGCCTATGTGGGGAGAGGGATGCTTCCATCCAGCTCCAACACCTCTGCTCAGCCTTCCCTTGCCCAAGGGCTTGCGATGCAAAAAATGCACACTGAAAACAACACTTGAAATTTTCCTTTGCCATTAAAAATCGGCTGCAAATATCGCAGGGAGGGAGAGCAGTTAATTATCACCTGCTTAATTATTTAGGAAGGACTTTATTGCTCCTAGGGCATAGCTCAAGGACCAGGACCTCATCATGTGGAAAGGTTTGTTTGTGTATCTTATCTAGTAATTTATTTTTTATACAGTGGAAAGGCTGTGGAAAACTGGAATAGCCTAAAAAAAAGGGAGAACTTGCAGAGCCGGAGTGCATTGGGGCCAGCAGATGCACAAGAGGGTTAGGACATTGTTAGAGTGACGGCCAGCACCAAACCCATTGCTGCCCATCTGCTTCAACTTCCCCAAACCAAGGATAATTTATGGAAATCTTACACAGGGAGAGAAATAACCAGGGCTTTGCCCTAGTGAGAGCAGCTAGCAGGCAATCAGCTCTACCGGCCAGTGCTCCAACCCAAGGATGATCGTAACAGGGTCATCCCAGCTTGCGTTAATTTTTGCTCATCAAGGGAAGGGGTTTTGCCATTAGCTGCACTCACTTCAGCTCAGCCTGTTTCAACATGACCTTGGCACCCAGGAAAGGCTTCCTTTAACCATGCCGGCTCCTTTAATGGGTCCCATTATAGCCCCGCTTCGCCTGCCACGGCACAGCAGCCTACTTCAGAAACAGCCAAGCGATTCATTTTGTGAGGCTCTCCGCTTTATTGCTGAACAAAAAGTTTTGAGGCTGGCACTCGGGGAAATTTATTTCTTTAATTATTATTCATTTAAGTGGGTTCCACTGTTTCAGATGATCAGCACTAGCAGCTGCTGGGGGTAATTTATTTTCCTCACTGGACAGCAGAAGCCCTCACTCTCTAGAAGGTAACAGCAAAAGAAGGGATAAGCTGCCACTACACGAGTGGAGCTTTTCACGTTTTCCTGTCTGATCACACCCCAGCTCCTAACAGGAACATGCATGTTCCTGGGTCAGGCTATCACGAGTGTTTTATTAGTGAACCAACCTCAATTAATGAAGCACGCTCCAGGCTGGTTGTTGTTGTACGAGCAGATCCTTGCAAGGAGCCTGGAGTGGCTGCTGTGGGGCATCTTCTTAGCTCTGCAAGCTCTGGTCTACACCAGTGCTGGATCCAGTGGTGCTCCTCAAGGACATCTGGTCCCTGCCCACCAGCACCTGTAATCCCACAGTTGAAGGACTGAGCTCAAAAGGAACCAAGGGACAGTAATCCCAAAACCAAGGGATTGAGGTTGATGGGGCCAAGGAATTCTGCAATCCCAAAGACAATGGACTGAGACTGAAGGTACCATGGGATTGAGCTAAAAAGGGGTAAGGGATTGAGCAATCCCAAAACCAAGGGATTGAGACTGAAAGGGCCAAAGGATTGAATGCAAGAGGGATAAGGGACTGAGCAATCCCAAAACCAAGGGATTGAGCTTGAGGGGCCAAGGGAGTGAGCTCAAAAGGGGTAAGGGATTGAGTAATCCTAAAACCAAAGGACTGAGATTGAATGGGCCAAGGGATTGAGCAATCCCCAAACCAAGGAATTAAACCCAAAAGGGGTCAAAGGGATTAAACTCAACAGTGGTAAGGAATTGAGCAATCCCCAAACCAAGGGACTGAGCCCAAAGAAGACAAGGGATTGAGCTCAAAAGGAGCAAGAGATTGAGCAATCCCAAACCCAAGAGATTGAGATTGAAGGGGCCAAGGGATTCTGCAATCCCAAAGACAAGGGACTGAGCTCAAAAGAGGTCAAGGCATTAAACTCAAAAGGGGTAATGAACTGAGAAATCCCAAAGCCAAAGGACTGAGTTCAAAAGGGACCAAGGGATTAAGTTCAAGAAGGGCAAGGGATCAGGCAATCCCCAAACCAGGGAATTCAGTTTGAGGGGACTGAGCACAAGCCAGCCCCAGCACAAGTGACACCAAAACCAGCTGAAACCTGAGGAAAGCAACACTCCAGTTTTCACTGTTCTCACACCTTGGTGCATTGGGTTGGCCTCTCCTCCACCAGCTTCTTTCTTACTCTGCCACCACCTGGTCCCAACACATTCCAGGTGTTTTGCAGACAGAAAGGAAGAAAGCTGAGGCCATGATCAGCAAACAAGCTACTGCAGATTGGGATGTTCCCAGGTGCCAGATGAGCTGCTCTAACAGCCACGGACTGGGGGAAGAGGCAAAGCATAGCACACCGGGGTGAACACCCCTCCAATTCCTATTTGAACACCTGCACTAAAAGTGCCACCAAGCAGAGGTGGCAGAGGATGGGTGGTGAAAATGTTCCAATCTTAAATCCCTCCTTTCCTTTTTAAAAAAGCTGAGTGGCTCAGAAGAGGAAGCATCATTTACGCAAGTCCTCAGCCAGCCCAACCATACAGCTGAACACTTTATCATCCTTGCAAACGTGAAAAGTGTGTTTCTGTGGCGCTCAGCACTTCTAAAATTAGTTGGTAAACAAGGAGCCGAGAGCGCAGTTTCTTGCAGTGCTTGGCTCCCTGTGCCGTGGTTATATTCCTTCTCCTTTCACTGAGCATGGAGTTCTCCCACTGCATCTGAAATCATGTTCATGAGCATCAGTCATCCATCTTCAGCGTGATGCAGCAGAGGAGCTCGAATCTTCAGTCTCCTCAGCTGTACACTAAGATGCTGTCACAGCAGGGTGGGGAAACTGAGGCAAGAGGGGCTGTTATGCAGCAGGATGGAGACAGGGAGTGTGTTTAGATGCAAAGAAAGACCCCCAGCCATGGAAGGCTGAACTTAAACACGTGTTTCAAAATAATTTGCTCATCTGTGGTCAGGGCCACCATCGCAGCTGTATTGGGAGATGTGCATTAGCAGCTCAGGAGAACTTAAAGGTTCCTCTTAAACCTCCACCTTTAAGAGCTCAGCAATCATGGCTGTCTCCAAGACTTCTGGATCCTACCGTTGTAGAGAAAAACTGAAAACTACCAATAAATAAAATCACACCGCTTGAGGGGCTGGCTGCCACCCGTGAGCATTCCTCCAGCAGGTGAAGCCCAGCCACCTGCTGGGGACAGTGTCCCCAAAGCCACCAGCCTTCTGTCCGACTGGGGCTCCTGCAGGCTTCCCAGGAGGTAAAACCTCAGCGGAGGATGAGAAAGTCATGCAGGTGAAGATCTGCCCATGGAAAGCAGCCTGGACACCAGCAAAACGCCACTGGAGGCAGCCCCAGACCAGGGTGTGCAATACCTCTCACTGCAGCAGCAGTGGCTCGTGCCTAGATTGGGGTCAGGGCTGCTTTCCGGACAATGTCAAACCTTAATTTGGTTTCTGCTGCTTTCAATCTTGTACAGGGCTGTGCTTTTTTTTTTTATTTTCCCTTTTGAATTTCTTTGTGAAATGCTTTATTGCCAGGACCTTTTGCTTCTTTCCCTAATTTCATAGAAATTCCTCAAGTACCTGAATAACATCTTAGCAGCTGTAGAAAGAAATGAAGGAAAAGATTGTTGTGAGCAGAGAAACCCAATTATTACGCTTGCTCAATTAATTGCAACGTATCGAATACTTTCCACACCATGCCGCTGCCTATTTTCTAATAATTCTGCAAAGTGAAAAATACATTGTTTCAGAAATACTAGTTATCCCAGGGATAAAGAGCTTTTCCATGTTTGATACTGCATCTTTGTCCTGTACAGGGGCAAGGAGCAGGGGTGGAGCCCTGCGTTTGCAGGTAGATGTCTTCTTCTGAGCCTTTTCCATTCTTGCTCAAGCAGCTGAGTACACTGAGTACTGGTACATCTGAGTACTGAGGTACATCTGAGCTCACTGGCCAGCTAGGAAGGCAAAAAGTCTTTTTTTATTTCCACATTTTATCCGCAGTGCTCAGGAGACAAGCTCAGAACTTCCAGCAAGCCCTCTGGGAGCAGACCCACACATGTGATGAGAGCACAGTTCTCAGCAGCTGCATGGACCACTGCGATGCCCCAAAACACGAACCATTCCAGGGAGCTTCTTTATGCTCAAAACACCTTCAGAAACTTTTCCTGGGTTTGCAATGACGCTTTCTTTGCCCCCAAGCCAGGTGTCCCCCATGCCATGCCACCAGTAATAAAGCAGGTTGCAGACGAACCATGGCAAAACCCCTGCTCTTCCCCTTGCTCCGGGAGATGGATGAGTTGCTTTATTGCTCCTGGTAGCTCCAGGATTGACCCCAATACAGCACAGGGCTGCAGGAAGTGCATCCACAAGACAAAATTTTAGCTCACCACCAGCATCCATCAGTAAATCAGCTGGTGGGGATGGTATGACAGTGCAGATGGATCCGTTGCAGCGACTAGCATCATGTTTCTTATTGTAGCTGGGCCATGAAGAGACAAAATACCAACCCAATAAATTCAGGCAAACAACAGAATTATAACCCACTGTAAGTAAACTCCAAGCTATTAAACTGTCAGGAGTGTTTCCCATCTCTCTGCTACCCCAAACACACAGCGTCTGGCACTGGAAGGGAAAGCAAAAGCTGTTTTTTTCATCTTTTAAATAAACTCTGTCAAGTGTTGAAAACACAGAGCATTGAGTAAACATGTGAAGGCTCATACCCAATAGCACACACAAATCTTCTGCCCTGCCAGCCCCAGTTATTGTAAAGCAAGAGACATCGGTATCTGTTGAATCCATCCTTGCAAAGGAGGATGAATCGTATCAAGAGCTGAAAGATGACATGAAAATACTGACACATACCAGTTAACTAGGGCTTTATAGTTACAAACCCAATGTGCTGCATGGCAGGGGGAAGGAGACTACAGCAAAAGAAGAAGTATCTTAAAAAAAACCAACTAATGAGATGGGTTTCTATTTTATAGAAAATAACCCTGGAAGGGACCTTCTGTCCCAAAATGGAACTAATTAAACCTGTTTCTCTAAACAAGACCTTGCTAAAGGACGTGGTACCAGTGGGGAAGAAAAGATGTGGGGATATCACATCTGCTCCGTGCCCCATCACCCCTGATAAAACCACAATGGGGAGCAGCTGCCTTCTCACCACCAGCCAGGAGGTCTGACCTGCCAACCTCGAGGCAACTGCACATCTCCATGAAAGTATCATTTTAAAACTGAGATCAAAAAGGAGGAAAAGCATCCATAAAAGTACCCAGTGCTTGCTGGTGCACACTCATCCTGTGCCTGTTACTGATCCTTTGTTTCTTAAAGCTGCTTTAGGTCACCTCCGCAAACTAAATCCCTTGAAAAACATCACAGTTTCCTTGCAAGGCTTGAGCCCCAGGGCTCTCCCCATACCCCAAATGCCCCCCAGCAAAACCGCAAGAGCAATGCTGATGCCTGAATTTGCAAAAATCCTCCTGTCATACCACTGGCTCAACTGCTCTTCCAGAAATTGCACTCTGAGCTGGTGTTTCTCTGCTTGGTCCCAGCCCAGCGGTGGATATACATGGACAGGCTGAATCCATCAGCCTTTGCTGAGTTGCCTGTGCGTGACTTTGCTCTTTCCCAGTGACCAGACAAATTTAGAGACTTTCTTGCACTTAGATAAATGAAAAAAACCAATAGCCTGGAAAGCATTTTAAATATGGAATGTGCAATATTTGGGCTTGGGAAAGGCTGTCTCGGTGCTCCAAACAGCAGCAGAAATAGTGATTTAAGCACAAAGGTGGACAGTCAAGTCCTCCCACTATCTCCTAGCACCCAAATTAAAGTCACCAATGTGTTGGCTACAAATTAGGCAGCAGCTTGAGTCAAGTCCACCTCCTTGCTGCAAGGCAGGTCCTATTCCAACTGTATCCTCGCCAAACTGTTCTTTAAAAAATCCCAATAATGGAAATTTCAGAGTCAACACAGCCAACTTAATCCAGCACTTCATAATCCTCATCCTTTGAAAGCTCTCCCTGCACCCTTCCTGAAAAAGTTTACACCCTTTGTTGGCTGTCATGGACAAGACATCCTTCCCCTTTGCTTGGCAGCTCTTCATGAACTTGGGCACCTGAAGCCCCTCCATCACAACCTCTTCAGATGGCACAGACCCAGGTCTTCCACCTTTCCAGTCCTTCCAGCCATGACTTCTCTCCTGGACTCTTCCCAGTGGTCCAAGTCTGTCCCAAAATCTGGCCCCAAAACCAGATCTAGTATCTTCCCTGCCCATGTCTTGGAGGTTTCATAAGACTTGTAGAATCATAGAATGGTTTTGGTTGGAAGGTACATTCAAAGATCATCTAGTTTCAATCCCCCTGCCACAGGCAGGGGCACCTTCCACTAGACCAGGTTGCTCAAAGCCCCATCCAACCTGACCTTGAACACTTCCAGGGATGGGGCATCCACAGCTTCTCTGGGCAGCCTGCTCCAGTGTCTCACCATCCTCACAGCAAAGAATGTCCTCCTAATATCTAGTCTGAATTCCCCCTCTTTTAGTTTAAAACCATTCCCCCTTGCCCTATCATTACAGGCCCTTCTAAGAAGTCTCTCCCTCTTTTTTATAAGCTCCCTTTAGGTACTGGCAGGCTGCTGCAAGGTCTCCCCGGAGCCTTCTCTTTTCCAGGCTGAACAACCCCAACTCTCTCAGCCTGTCTTCATAGGAGAGGTGCTCCAGCCCTCTGATCATCCTTGTGGCCCTCCTCTGGACTCGCTTTCTTGTTAGGTTTCAATCCTTTTCTTGCACTCCAGCAAGATGATTGCTGCCTTCGGTGACACCTTCAACACGTGGCGATGGTGCTTATGGCAGAACCACCCATGAGTTGGTTTTGTGCAGCTGACTACAGTGACTTCAGAAAATCCCACTGCCATTAGCAAAGGTCTTGACATCGCTGACATCAGGATTTGCTTGGTCTACAAACCCCTGAGCTCACTTCATTGCCTTTTTTTCCATGCCTCTAAAGGCTGATCCTTGCCCATCCTCCTCCAGATGCAGCACCAAAGCCAAGGATGTAACAGCTCGCAGGTAGGATTGCAGACTCCAGAACAAACCATATGGACGCAAGCTCATGAGCGTGCACATACTTATTTGCAGAGCCAGCAACAAGGAGGATGTCACAGGCCAGTCAGCCACCAAAAATCTGTCCTGAGCAGAGCTGAGTTGCAAAAACACCCGCAAACTGTCCTCAAACCGCTGCCAAGCATCCCTTTAATGCTCTCAGAAGGGAGATTACCTGAAAGTAATGTTCCATCGGCTCCGCGCCCCTTTGGACACCGCAGCATCTTCATCTCTGCCATCATCTGCAGGCGTCTTCATTTCCCATCCCTGGGTGGCCAGGGCAGCTAATCCGCGGTTTAAGCTAAATCTCTGCCCTCCTCCCTGCCAGCAATGATGTGCAGTAAGGATTTATCATCACTGGCCGTCCCTCTTCTGGCTGCCTCTCGTTTCCCTCTCCACTTTCCGGCTGTGTGCAAGCGTCAGGGGGGAGTTATTTACTCTTTATTGAGATATTGCTGTTTGCTCCTAATTTTCCTCATGCTTTTCAAACTTCCCAGAGCTGCTCAGCTCTCCTGCTGATGGGATTTTTGTGTCTGCAGAAAGCTCCTTCCCTCCCTAATCCTGTTCTTTGTGGGTTTAAACCTCCCCAGAATGCCCCATAACACTCACATCAATTGGGGTGCAGGTGGTTTCAGAGGCTGCACCTCTCAACGACACTGCACTATTTATTGCCTCTCTTCATCCACTTTCCCACTGTACATAAAATGACTTTGGCATTAAATTGCCTCTTTATAGCATCATCCACGAACATACTCATCTCTGCACACTTCATCCTTCCAGCAAAGAAAAACAATAGCACAAAGCCATTGGCTTTGCCTTTCCCAGTTTAACTGTCCCCAAAATTTGTCAATAAAGTAGTTATGGAGCAAAAATATTTGACCCCAAGTAGAAATTTAAAAAAAAAAATACTTTGAGCACAGTTAAAAACCTGGTCTTTCCCAAGAGCCACACTTGAGGCATCAAGTACAGGAGGAGCTAAACCACAAATTTAATTGAAGCTAAATGTAAAGCCGGTAACAGTGTCAAAATGCCTGTTTCACAGTTATCTGCAGAATGATCCTCCCAGATTTTCTTAGGTCAATATTGAATGTAATTTGATAAGCATCTCAAATAGGTTTAATCTTGTGGTGGCACCTGAAGCCGCCCAAGATTTTGCTCAAGTTAAAAAAAGAAACAAGTTTAATGGTGCATCTCTACAAGCTTAAACTAAGCCTGAGTGAAGAAAAGCCTCCACTTTCTTAAATCTTTCATTTCTTCTAAAAGCTTCAGTGCTTTTGTAAAGCAAGAAGAGCTGGGGGATGCACTTTGGCACCGATGGGATATCCATCACCTTTGCATCTGGGCTCCTGCAAGGCCAGAGGATGAGTTGCAACACACGGGCTGGGAATAAGCATTTAAAAGTCCCTGTTGGTGGCGGTTAATTCTGGTTGTAGGACTTTGAACGCTGAAGCTGGGACTTCAATGGATTTTGGATGCAGATGGGGACTAATTCTTGCTGCTCACCTGCTCTGCCAGGGCTCTTGGTGCTCAGGTCTCTGCCCCGGCCAGGGGTGCTGGAAGTCTTGGAGAGTTTATTTGCCGATACTCGGTACATCACCCCACCGATGCAGCAATAGCCTTTGCTCCTCCATCTCTGTTGCACGTGCTGGGACTTGCCGCCTTGAGGTGACAGGCGTGTTTGGTTCAGTAGCGGGGATCTACAAGAAAACATAAGTCAAGGTAAGCCCAAACTATGGATGACATTGCAAGGAGCTGCTGCTTCGTGAGCAAACTCTCAGCTATCTGAGGATGGAGGTGATGCAGCAAGGAACCAGGGATGCTCTTGCTGTAGACAGAGGAGATGCTCTGATCCCCTGTGATTTACACCAAAAAAACCCACAACTTCAAGGACTGTCCTCCTGCTACTCCTTCCCCCATGCAACAAAAAGCCTTTTCTTTCTCTCAGCTCACCCACAGCAGTGCTGCAGAAGGGACCACGTGTTGAAGGTCAACTCCACGCCCAACCGTAGCCTGCTAGGACACAACAAAGATGTTTGTCCCTAAACTCTGCAGGTGTTTCCTATAGGCCCCAATGCCTTGCAAATGGCACGGCTTTGATCCGCACTGCTGGTATGTACTTCTGAATAGGCAGCCTGGTGCATCCAAAACAGCATTCAGGTGAGGCCACGCAGCCACGGCTGATGCCTCATCTCACACCCTTGGCTTGCAGCTCCAGCCCCAGCAGCAAACAGAAAAAGAAACGTGGATGCGGTCCCACGAGGGAATCAGCAATGTGGGATCTCCCCTGAGCTGAGCCAATTCATGGAGCTCTACAAGCTTTGGTACTTTTGGTAGCATTGTTATTAGGTACTATAACTTTTATATTACTATTTTGCCCCTAAAATATTGTTCCCCAGGGCTCAGTACTGGGGCTAGTCCTGTTTAATATCTTTATTGATGACCTGGATGAGGGGATCAAGTGCACTTACAGGAAGTTTGCAGATGACAGCAAGTTACGGGGGAGCGTTGATCTGCTGGAGGGCAGGAGGCTCTGCAGAGGGATCTGGGCAGGTTGGACCTATGGGCCAAGGCCAGTTGTATGAGGTTCAACAAGGCTCAGTGCCAGGTCCTGCACTTGGGGCACAACAGCCCCCCACAGCGCTACGGGCTGGGGGCAGAGCAGCTGGGAAGCTTCCCAGTGGGAAAGGACCTGGGGGTGCTGGTTGACAGCCAGCTGGGCAGGAGCCAGCAGTGTGCCCAGGTGGCCAAGAAGGCCAGTAGCACCCTGGCTTGTACCAGAAACAGTGGCCAGCAGGACCAGGGCAGTGATCATCACCCTGTACTGGGCACTGGTGAGGCCACACCTTGAATCCTGGGTTCCGTTTTGGGCCCGTCACTGCAAAAAAATATTGAGATGCTGGAGCATGTCCAGAGATGGGCAACGGGGCTGGGGAAGGGGCTGGAGCACAAGTCTGATGAGGGGTGGCTGGGGGAGCTGGGAGTGTTTAGCCTGGAAAAAAGGAGGCTCGGGGGGACCTTATGACTCTCTACAACTGCCTGACAGGAGGCTGTAGGCAGGTGGGGCTCAGTCTCTTCTCCCAGGTAACAAGCAACAGGACAAGAGGAAATGGCCTCAAGTTGTGCCAGGGGAGGTTTAGATTGGATGCTAGGACGACTTTCTTCACTGAAAGGGTATCAAGCATTGGAACAGGCTGCCCAGGGAAGCGGTGGAATCACCATCCCTGGAAGTGTTCAGAAAACATGTAGATATGGTGCTTAGGGACATGGCTTAGTGGTGGACTTGGCAGTCCTGAGCTAATGGTTGGACCTGGTGATCTTAAATCTAAGTGATGATCCAACCTAAATGATTCTATGTTCCTACAAAATCTGGCTCTTGCAAGCGTTTTGCTACATCCCTGAAGGGGACGAGTCACCCGAGACCACTGTCACCCACCATTTAGCAGATGCTGGAACCCAAGCAGGGTTAAGCAGATGGGGAGGCACTGGGGACCTTCAGCCCCCCCATCTCTCCCCCACATCCACAAACCCTGTAGCGAGGTAGCGGGATGGCGATCGGTCATGAGCTGCAATCCAGTTAGTGTTGCTCGTAAGATTATTCTGAACGATCAGTAAGCTCTGAAGTGACACCCTAGGGACAAATATGTCTCAGAGGGGCTCATGCGCCACCAAAAAACCTTCCAGTTCATAACCCAGTATCTTCTGCATTATCCCAACTCCCTCCCAGCCCATGCGGAGCTACCCAGCTCATTTTTGTACATATGCTGTTATACAAACAGAGCCGTTGCAGCCAAATCAAATCTCCTCAAATATCAGTCGTCTTCCTCATTTAGCACTAATCCAAACAGTAATTTGTTTATGCAAATTAGAGCTCTAATTTTGTATTAGTCCAAACTATGCTCATAATGCTATTAGCAGAACGTATATAAACCGCGCATTACTGGAGAATATCTGTAAATTAAGATCCCGCTATCCTATCAGCAGAATGCAAACCCCGGAGAGCATTACCTTTAAATGAACATGTGCTGCAAAGAAAAAGAGAACTGTAAAATGTAATAGTTACATTTCTTAATGCTTAGCGTGACAGCCTATTCATTTCATCGGGCTGTTGCCACTGGCTACCGAGCTTGGAGAATTGCTGCCTGATTTTTGTGGAGAGGATGGGGATTGCATAAAGAAGCTGCTGCCCTGCTTCCAGTTTCCCCAGGGCTTGGTCCTCATGAAACTGCTCCAGAGAGGAGCATCATGTCTTAATTTTTACAAAACCAGTTTACTTGCAATGAGCCGTAGCGGTGGCATTGTTGTGTAAAGGTACCAATGACAGGAAGGACATGAGGGCCACACATGGACCACCCAGCAAACCTTTGCAAGTCCAAGGTTGCAGCCAGCATTGGCTGCAGGACATGGAGAATGGTCTCTAATGCATCCAATAAAAATGATATCAAGTACCTAATGACCAGCAGGTCAAGGGAGGGGATTCTGCCCCTCTGCTCCGCTCTGGGGAGACCCCCCCGGAGCACTGCGCCCAGCTCGGGGGTCCCCAGTACAAGCCAGGCAGGGACCTGCTGGAGCGGGGCCGGGGGAGGGACACGGAGCTGGTCCGAGGGCTGGAAGCCCTCTGCTGCGGGGAAAGGCTGGGAGAGCTGGGGGGGGCTCAGCCCGGAGCAGAGGAGGCTGCGGGGAGACCTCATAGTGGATTTTCAATATATAAAGAGGGCTTATAAGAAAGATGGGGACAGACTTTTTATTAGGGTCTGTAACAATAGGACAAGGGGGAATGGTTTTAACTAAAACAGGGTAGATTCATACTAGATTTAAGGAAGACATTTTTTACACTGAGCGTAGTGAGACACTGGAGCAGGTTGCCTAGAGCAGCTGTGGATGCCCCACCCCTGAAAACATTCAAGGCCAGGCTGGATAGGGCTCTGGGCAACCTGCTCTAGTGGAAGATGTCCCTGCCAATGGCAGGGGGGTTGGACTAGATGGCACTTGAATGTACCTTCCAACCCAAGCCATTTGGTAAATCTAATAAAGGTGTCATAATATAGCAAAGCACCGCCACAGCTGTGACAAGACAACTCAGCTCAGCTTCAGCTCTCCTCCTCCTCTTCCTCCTGGTGATGCAGCTCTGGGAGGTCACCAGGATGCTCCATGCCACCATACATGGGGACTGCAGTGCTGCAGGCTTTTGGGCTCCTGTTTTGCCTGGCACTGAGCTGTAAGCATCAGTCCCTTCAAGGAAGTTCTGTAAAGTCTTCTTCAGAAAACACAGCTGGAAAAAAGCCTTCTGAAAGCTTCCAGGTCTGTGGGACAGAAACAGCCAGAGCTGCTGATTGCAATGGACAGTCAGAATTACAGTCAGGGATGGAGCACTTGCTTGCTGAGAGAGAGCTGGCTGCATCTATAATCCCCCAATACATGCAGCATCAGGGGAACAGCTAGTGACCAGAGATGCATTTGCTTTGATTTCAGCACAGAAAACACAGCAGAACATGTAGAAAACATTACCAAAAGCTGAAATATGAGGCCTGGATATAACTTCATATATACGTGTGTGTGTGTGTGCATGCACACATAAATATTATAAATATATATTGTATAATAAATATATAATTATACATATAAACCTATAGATGTAGTGGAATACTCTATATATTATCTCTTGATAATATATATAGACATATATACAAACATGTATATATATATAAATATACATAGTATTGAATATACATACTGAATATGTATTGAAATATATTCTCTATACATTATATATAATAATATATAGAGATACCTTTCCACATAAATCTCTATATTATTACCTATCAATTATCTCTAGATATGATTAAATATATACACTGAATACATATATGGATTTATATATATTCAATAATACCTAGAGATATTCAATATATATATTCAATAATATCTAGAGATAATTGATAGAGATACAAGGCGCAGCTACTACTGCCATTTAAAGTTTTTTATATTATTCAGATATTATTGAATAGATATATTGAATAGCTATTGAATTATATATATTCAGGAATATCTGGAGATAATAGATATATTCTTTTACATATAATACATATTTAACGTTTTCTTCCAGTCTGTCAGAGGGGAGGGAAGAAGACCCAGGCTCAGCCACACAGCCAGGGCATGGAGGGGAGGGTGTCCAAAGCCCCAGCTCCACCGGCAGCAAAAACTTGTTCCTGCCCTAAACACAAAGTTTCCAAGCAAAGCCCTTCTGTCTCCTCTGCATTTGACAGAGACATAGCATTGTGTGTGTGTATATATGCTCACACATACATAAATATATATGTAACAATAGACATAGAGATATCTATAGAGAGATCTATAGATATATACTCTATAGATATCTATAAATATCTATATATACACACTATATCTGTATCTATATCTATAAATATATACTATATATAAAAATATTTATAGAAAACTATCTATAGCCCGTGTTGATAGACATATAACTTATATATCTATAAATTATATAAAATTATAGACATACATAAACTATACCGGTATATAGACATATATCTAAGTTATTTATAAAACTATATACAATATCTCTATATATTTATAGAGAGATTACATCTATATATCTCTCTATACATATTGTATAGTTAATATATAATCTATATAAAAATTTATTTGACATAGATTGAAATATATATCCTCTAGAGGTATCTATATGGACATATATCTGTGTCTCTATCGTATGTCTATATTGACATCTCGGTACCTATATATGAATCTATATAACTATAGATATCATCTATAGTTAATATATCATTGTATATAGAAAGTAAGATTTTATATATACTCAATAATATAGATTATAATATATTGTATAGACATACACACACATATATGAGAAATGCTATCCAGGTCTCGTCTCTCGAGATATCCCAATCCTAAAAACCACGGCGCACCAAAGCTACACCAACAGCACGCTCCAGAGAAGCATCTTTTCCTGCTGCTGCCTGGATTTCAGTTCTCCTCGCACATCCAGCCCCAGCCTGGGCTTCACACACCCCAAATCCACCCCATTTCTCCAGGCATGGGCACACCTTCCTGAGCAGGGGTTTTCTGCTTTGAATGATAGCTTCAGAGAACTGCTCCTACCCGCAGTGCACTTTCTTGGAAAATCATCAGTGGACTTTTTGGTTTTTTTTTTTTTTAAAAAAAAAAGGGGGGGGGGGGGGGGGCGGAACGAACCTCCCTCTTATGTCTGTAACATCAACATCGTGCACAGCCCCAGGGGCTGCTCATGCTGGCTGAGCCTAAACAGCACTGGTTTAAGCACCAGTTTAAGAGCCTGGCTGGTTGAATCGCCCAGATCCTAAGGATATTTATTTTCTTGCTTTGCTGCACTCACTCAACGCACTGAAGTGGTTGCACACTCTGGCGCTCCTTGTTCGAAAGTCACCATTTATCAAGAGTTATTACCCAGTGGCATCTGACCCCTGGTATGTGAGTAGAGAGCAAGCAGGTAGCAGCTGCCGAGCAAATAGCAACAGCTGCAGATTATAAAACATTTTATACTTTTATAAAGCAGTATTAAAAAGAAAAAGCCGGTATAAAAGGAACAGAGCAGCGATGTGCACAGCAGCACACTCTCCTTCCTGGCAGTCCTTAGGGATGGTCAGGCCCCAAATACAAGGAACTACTGGTGTCACGTCTCCCGTTAGGGATGTTCCCGCTGGGATTTTTCAAGAATTATGGCACAAAGCACTGAAAAGGATCACACCTGCAAAAAGAGTGGGGTTGAACCTCCTCCAATTTGTAGTCATTGCATTTTTGAGAGAGAAAAATGACGATCTTAGGTGGCCTCCAAGCAAAGCTTCTGCAGAACATCTGCTCAGGCTCAAGTGCTACTGGACTGAAGTCTCATCCAGGGACTCAATTTGAGCTCACTGGAGTCCTGACCATCTCTATTTCCATATTCCAGGTGGTGGAAGTGTCCAAGTAGGGATGTCCTCAGCACCCCTTAGCCTCCACGAAGGCTCTACAACCAGCCCAGCTCCTCACCTGGAAACTCTCCTATCTAAAAAGTCAAAGTTAATGGGGGTTATCCCCACTGCGGGGTGGGAAGAACCCCAACAACCCACCTTAAACACCTCCCCAGGGCACTTTGCTACTTCTATTTGTATTTATTCCCCTTTAACTCCAGAGGTCTCCTCCTCTGCCCTTCACCCCCCAGAAACTGGAGGTGCAATTTTGCAGAGCAGTAAGCCCAGGGGATGCAGACAGGGGCTGGTAGGACCCCCTGCCCACACATGTTCACACCATTGTGGGGAGTCCCGATGCAAACACAACAGGAGAGGAGATGCTGCGCACTGGGAAATGCTGGTGATGCTTCACGGGGGGATTTTGGCAGCTGAACACATGCATTGGGTTGAGCTTTGCCCACATCTGTTATTTATAGAGTATTATTTATTAGTTTATTTATTAAATTTATGTATATTATAGGAGCTGTAAGAGATTTAAAATTGAAGGTAAAACATGTTTTATATCAAAAAATCACAGTGGAACCTGAGCTCATAAAGAAGAGCGGGAGGGGGGAACTTCATTCGTAGGAAACCTGTTTTCCTCTTAAGCCAAGCTGTTGTTCCCAAGTGGTTGCTTAGCCCCAACACACCCACTGTGCGTCCTCCTCCCTCTCAGTGACATGTAACCCGGCGTTGGCCGGGAAAAGCCACCAGCAAGGAGGGCGAGGGGAAGGATGGCTGTAACAGAGGGCATGGAGCTGCGCCAAACACCCAGTCGCTTTTCATTGGCAGCGGTGTCACAGCTCTCTGTTGAATTGTTACCCTAATGGAAAGGACGGCCTTTGGAAATGAACTGTATTGAAAAAAAGAGGATAAAATTAATGAGATAATAGCCAGGCCAAGGACCTGAAGAATACGCCGGCCCCTCGACATCAGGGGCTTGTAATTCCCTTTCTGCTGCACAAGCCTGCGGATCTAAAGAGTCCTCCTGTCCGTCCAGAAGGCCCGCTCCGGCAGGAAATTTCATTAACGCTGGAAAATAGGAAAGGTATTAAGCGTGGATAATGAAGGCCAGAGTGTGAACAGTGCCTTAAGATAGTCTTCTTTCTAGCCTTTGTAATGGGAGGCATGAACTTTCCCTTCAAATCCATTTCTAATCCATTTGAAATACTACAGCAAATTATCTTCCCTTCAGCCCGAAAGCGGCCAACCAATTTACTCCGAATAGAAGTGACAATGCTACAGAATTTATCGCCATAACCTTGACTACACAAGGTTGAGGGTTGTCTTTCCCCCACCCCCGGGGTGGACAGGGGAAGAAAAATTTTTAATGAAAAGGGGGAAGAGGAATGCTATAAAAATGTTTAAAAACAGTGTCGTAGCTGTTGGAGGTCCAACACCAATACCAGGGCCAAGCGTGATGGGAAGATCAAAGTCTTGTGCTAAAAATGTTGCAGAGGGAGGTCCTGGGCTAATAAAACACTCTGCAGGTTGGGGTCTGGGGTCTTCCTCTGCATCCCTTGACACAGTAGCAAGTTTGCCTGAGTCTGGTGCTTCATAGATGCTCAGGCTGACCAAGTCTAACTTTTCTTACTCTCCCATGATTAAACATCAAGCTGCTGTGTCCTTCACTGAATCATTTAGGTAGGAAAAGACCTTTACGATCATTAAGTCCAACCAATAACCCAGCACTGCACAGTCACACACTAAACCATGTCCCTAAGCACCACATCTACATGTCTTCTAAATATCTTCAAGGATGGTCACTAAACCTCTTCCCTGGGCAGCCTCTTCCAATGCTTGGCCACCCTTTCCATCTGGGAAGAAATTTTTTCTCATATCCAATCTAAACCTCCCCTGGCGCAACTTGAGGCCATTTCCTCTTGTCCTATTGCTTGTTACATGGGAGAGGAGACCAACCCCACCTGCCTACAACCTCCTGTCAGGCAGTTGTAGAGAGAGAGAAGGTGTCCTCTGAGCCTCCTTTTCTCCAGGCTAAACATCGCCAGTTCCCTCAGCCGCTCTTGATCAGACTTGTGCTCCAGCCCCTTCCCCAGCCCCGCTGCCCATCTCTGGACATGCTCCAGCATCTCAATATTTTCTTGCAGTGAGGGGCCCAAACCTGAAACCAGGATTCGAGGTTTGGCCTCACTAGTGCCAAGTACAGGGGGACAGTCATTGCCCTGGTTCTGCTGGCCACACCGTTTCTGATAGAAAATTTCCTCCAGACTTCTCTGCTTGACTGATTTCTCATCACTTGGGAACTAGAAATGCTGGGTCTTTCCTCTAGCCTTTTCTCCAAGACCAACTTCTCATCACTTGGGAAATGGAAATGTTTCTTCCAGAAGACTGGTAAACTCAAAGCAAAAACTGGACCGAGAGGGAGAAAAAGGCTCAGCAAGACAATGTGGAGTCAACAGTCAGCTGACGTCCAGCTC
Organism: Falco naumanni; assembly: GCF_017639655.2. Lineage (NCBI taxonomy): Eukaryota > Metazoa > Chordata > Aves > Falconiformes > Falconidae > Falco > Falco naumanni. The sequence goes on along the minus strand of NC_054056.1, from coordinate 109,154,710 downwards.
AACGTGCCTTCCGTGCCTCCAAACACAGCGAAGCTGCTCAGAATGGAAGAAGACCACTGAAACTTCAGCCAGGAGCCAGCAAGTGACACTACCAAAATGCAATCCCTCTTAAATTGATCTATGAAAAGCAAAAACAATAAAAGGGAGATTTCCAAGCCAACATGGAAGGTCTCTCCTTAGCAACAAGGATGACTCACCTGAACATGCAGCAACACCTGTAGGAGATGCTCAGATACTACAATGCCGTACTGCGCACACGAGTGTGCACTCAACGCACAGACCATCTGATCCAAAAAACCCACACAAACACCTCCATAAATGCATCTATATTTGAAATATATTACAGTATCTGATGTATATAAATCAAACACAAAACTGAGAGCAGAGCAAGAGCATCCCAATGGCATTTCAGCCAGCTGAAACGGAGAGGATTTCTTGGCGCTGACGGCAATACAAATGGCTCTTAAAGGATGGTTTTCTTTTACTACTAGATATCTTCTTTAGGCTTAGCTTTTTTTTTTTTTTTTTTTTTTTTTTTTTTTTTTAAAGTAATCCTTACATAGTAAGAAATCATATTTGCATGCTGGCATTCAATTCCCGAGGAAAGAGAGGATCATAACCCGGGCAACGGTTTTGGACAGCAACAGGGAGTGGCGAGGCAGGAGGGACCTCATCCACTCCAAGCCTCCCAGATGGCAATGCAAAATCCTGATTTGGGAGAAACATTAAAAAAAAAAACAAACCCACACTATCCTTGTTCCCTAGCATGCAGCATAACAAAACACACGATTTAGGCTTAAAAGTGCTCCTCAAACTTATCAGCGATCCCCCGAGTTGCTGCACCAGTTTCCCTTGGAAACTGCTCCAATCTCCCATAACATGTCTGTCCCCACCCACCAGCTGCCTGAGGACACCAAATCAGCAGAAAAAAAGCAAGTAACTCCACTAAAATATTTGGTTTACGGAATTTATATCAACATTATTGCTTTCTTCTTAAAAAAAAAAAAAAAAGGTCAAATCTCAAATAAACTCTTTCTATTTTAAGACTTGATTTATTTAAAGAACCTGATTTGGATTATTCAAATAATTCAGCTCACTGACTATGATATTCAAGGTTAAAAAAGTGATCAGAAATTGAAAAATAGAAAAGCACGTGTCTTCTTCCAATATACAAACATAAATACAGGGGTTCCATTGGTTTTAAATACACAGTGACCAGCTATCATCTGTTAATTTATCCATACACATTTCTCTACTTTAACGCTTAGTTCTAATTATGAAACAAACACTTTCAAAAACTATTTTAATTTGGTTCAATTGAATGTGAATTTCCATTCAAATGCAGCTTAACGTTAATCTCAAGGAAAAAAAATAATCCAGCACAGATCTCATTTACCATTTTCAAAACCTGGGAAAAAATTATGAACCTCCTAAGTACCTATTAAGCTACCTAATTGCCTAAATAAAGATGTACCTACCTAATAAATCCTCCTGACTTGTGAAAGAAAAACTGTTGCAGGTATATTATAATAGTTATCAACCAACAAGAATAAAGGTTCCTCCAGAAAAACAGCTGGTAAATAAAGATGAAGAACTAGACCCGATGATTGAAAGCAACAGTTTCCATCTTCTGGATCTAAATTCTAATTAACCCCAGCAATTAAATCACAGTGAGCTGCGACAGTGCCATGTGGCCACATGCGTGTGAAGGGCTGAAACAATGGTGATGGGATCGCTCACTTGGTGGGCAGTGATGATGTATGATGGTGATACAGTGGAAGAGCAGATGACCAGCCACGATGACACAGTCAGTTTGTACCATTTTTGGCAAGACTCAGATGGTGACCTTCCTCAGCAGCCCCAGCGGCGTGGGCCACTCTCCTCCCCTGGCCACAAGCATCCTTCCATTTGCTATGCTCATCGCTGTAGAAGCTGTAACACCAACAGCAAAGCCAGCAGAACTATTGGCAAACAATACAAACTGCCTTTGAAATGTTTAATATTTTCTCCATCTGTTTAAAAGCTTTCAGCCTCTCCTGCACGCTGTTGCCAATGCTATTATCAAAGCTATCTAAATGGATTTCTTCTTCACAGTTCAAGCCATTACTTCATCCTGTAATCAAAACCATCGCAGTTGCATTTCTGTGTACATGTTGTGTAAGAAACATAGGATTATACGTGCCATGCAGGGCTGTTGAGGGTTTTTTTGTGGTTTCCCCCAATTTCCACATCCCATAGGCATGACACCTCTTCCCAATCCTTGCACAGGCTGGAGAAGTTATCTCCTCAAATAATTACACACAGAAAGATTCAGGTATGAAAATAACATCCCAGTCTTCTTGCAGTGCTTTACTCAAAGGGCTCTAAAAGTTACAGCCAACCCTGTGATAAATCATAGAATCATAGAATGGTTTGGGTTGGAAGGGACCTTTAAAGATCATCTAGAGCACCCCCATGCACTCCATGGACAGAGACATCTCTCACTAGATCAGTTTGCTCAAAGCCCCATGCAAACTGACTTTGAACACTTCCAATGATGAAGCATTCACAACTTCTCTGGCCAACCTGGTCCAGTGTCTTTGTAAGACTTCAATCTATTTGGGGTTCCTGTCCTGTTTCTAGGATCAGCCTGTGCTCTGCTTTTCCCCAGTTTTTCTCATCCTTTTCTCTGAATCCTTTTCCTCCTTTGAAGCTGAAGAACCAGAAAAAGGATGAGATCCATGCAGAGTCCTCATGTCCAAGATGCAGGACCTATCTCCATAAGCTACATCTTTGCGTTTTGACAGGTGAGATTTGACAAGTCTCCACAGGCCTCCAGCTTGTCACCCCACTGTCAGTGTCAACTCTCCAAGGCAGAGTCACCCTACAGTGCAGGCTGAGAAGCCAGTGCACAGTCAAACCCATGAGCTCACCCCACAGATGGTCTGGGGACAGTCGTGGAGCCTGAAGAGCAGCCAAAGGAGGCTCCCTCTACAGCCACCCCAAAACAACCTCCAGTAGCCAGCGGCAGTTCCCTCTGGGCTGTGAGACTCATTCAACACCCCACAATTTTGACCATGGCTTTAACTACATGAGCTTTTTGCTCCGTGCAAGACCCACATTAGTCTTTCCTTACCACCCACACAGCTCAGAAGAGTCAGAGGCAGAAACGTCCCCAGTGTCATAAATCCTGCTCCAAGCTGGGGATTAAAACCAGAAACATTAAGCTTGTAAAAAGGTCTAATTAAGCCTGCAGAAAAAGATACAGTTTGGGCTACACATGGTTCATAAGCAAGCCAAGACCCACCTCAGGTCTTCCTTTCCCTAAGAGCCCCAACCAGGAGCATGAGACAGGGAAGCACTGTGCTGTCCTCACACAAGGGGCTTCATTGCCCAAACATCGCAAATGAGTGACTTTCATGGAATCACAGAGTGGTTTGGGTTGGCAGGGACTTTTAAGGATCATCTAGTTCCAACCCCCCTGACATGGGCAGGGACACCTTCCATTAGAGAAATTTGCTCAAAGCCCCGTCCAGCCTGGCCTTGAACACTCCCAGGGATGGGGCATCCACAGCTTCTCTGGACAACCTGCTCCGGTGTCTCACCATTCTCATTGTAAAGAATTTCTTCCTTATGTCCAATCTAAATCTATCCTCTTTCAGTTCAAAAACATTGCCCTTTGTCCTGTCACTACATGCCCTTCCAAAAAGTCTCTCTCCGCCTTTCCTATAAGCCCCCTTCAGGTACTGGCAGGCTGCTGTAAGGTCTGTCCGGAACCTTCTCTTCTCCAGGCTGAACAACCCCAACTCTCCCAGCCTGTCTCCATGGGAGAGGTGCTCCAGCCCTCTGATCACCTTCGTTGCTTCCTCTGGACCTGCTCCAACAGGTTCATGTCCTTCTTACATTGCGGACTCCAGAGCAGGATGCAGTGCTCCAGGTTGGGGTCTCACCAGAGCTGAGCAGAGGGGCAGAATCCCCTCCCCTGACCTCGCGGCCACACTGCTTTGGATGCAGGTCAGGATATAATTGCAAGCACACATTGCCGGGTCATGTCCAATTCTTCATTCACCAGCACCCCCAAGTCCTTCTCCCCAGGGCTGCTCTCAAGCCACCCATCCTCAGCCTGTACTGATACTGGGGATTGACCTGACCCAGGTGCAGGACCTTGCACTTGGCCTCATTGAACTTCATGAGGTCCACACTGGCCACTCCTTAAGCCTGTCAATGGCTCTCTCATTGCCAGCTCTTCCCTCTAGTGTATCATTATTTCTTCCCACTGGATTTATTGCCATTTCTTTCTTGAAGGCATTTCAGGCCCATGCTGGCATTCCCTTTCATTTTTCAGTTGCCTTTTAAAGTCACCAAGAAGGCTTCACACTGCACTTGGCAGCCCTGCAGCACTGGGCTCACAGTCTCAGTCGCTTGTCAAGGGTGAATCCATGTGCCAGGGAAAGCACTTAAATTTGGCCAAGACCATACAAAACACAGAGGAGATACAGTTACCACCTCAAGGAGCTTACAATAGTGTTACAGAGGAGAGTTCTCCCTGCCCCAAACCACTTCACTTTGCTAAATCACTGCTACTGTTTGCAACTCCATTCATTCCTGAGAAAGAGATGAAGAGCCTGGCCGCAAAACCAGCTCCACATGCTGTGCATGAATAATGGTGGAAAGCATCTGGCTTGTGGCCTGCTGCACTGAAGCCCTGGCATAGCCAAGCAGGGAGGGCAGGGATGGATCAGCCCCTTTCAGAGCAGCTCACCAGCTGGAACTAGACTATCCAGAGGGTGGTCTGGAGAGCACTGAAAGTGGTGCCAGCACACAGCCTGTTTCACCTACGGTAGACTTTAAAAGTCTCTTTTTCATCCCAGTGGACTGTGTCCTACTTCCTTTTTTGTACATCTAGTTATCCAAATTATTTGGTGTTCCATCACTCCTCTGGGTAGGCAGTGTGGTGGGATGCTCATTCAGAAGAGGGTGAAAGTGGGGAGTCACAGCATGGGGAAGGACAGCAAAAGTCCTCATGAGAAAGTTTCCTCCTGTAGATTCATTTGAGCTACACACCGGACAGCAGTGAGCATGCAAAATATGAGAGCCCAGGACCAGGAGCACGTAACAGGCATGGCCATCTTCTTTTGCAAACATCTTCCTGTAAGCGCAAGAGATGAAGTTGTCTATAAACTAGATTAAACCCAGGGGACAAAAGTGGGACTTTAATAAACACAGGCCAAATGTTTGCTACTTAATTAACCAAGGAAACCAAATGAGAGCATCCCACATCCTTGCCATCAACCCCTGATGGCTTTCAGAGACTGGTGGGAGACACTGCAAGGGAGCACACAAAACCAAAGGCAAGTGGGTTTGTGCTTTCAGGGTTTTAAGCCCCAGACCCTGAAAGTGATACATTCACCCAGTGCCTATTGGAGCTGCAGGCTGCAAAAAACCCTTTTAGATTCACAAAGTCAAAGCACCAAGAGCCTTCCTGGACAGCACAGCACACTGTGAACTAACACAGATACCTCAAAATCACCGTTACTAGCACACCACCGAAATTAAGCCAAAATGATTTGCATAGATTTCAGACAAAGGAAGAAATGCAACACAGGCTGGGTTTCAAGTAGCTTAGGATGTTCCCTCTCCATTTAAATAGATTTAAAAATCCCAGCTTCAATTGAATTGGTCCAATTGTTTGTGTAGCCCAACCTCAGATGTGTGATTTAGCAACAAGTCATACCCAACAGGAGGCTAAGCCTTACCTGATGTCTCACCCCCTTTTCCAGGGAAGATCAAAGAAAGGAGTTGGTAAGTTGAGCACCAATGTCCACCCTGAGGCTGTATCTGCTTACAGTATCAGTTGTTGGTCAACAACAGCCAAAGAACAGAGGAGAGGTTCATGGCTTAAGCAACAACAAATTGAAAAAAGCAAATAATCTTTAATGTCCCATGGCGTGTTCAGCCTTCCTACAACTGCGCTTTCCTCTCCTGCACCTTCATCTTCAACCATTACACAAGACAGCATGTCAGCAGGCTAGCTACCATGTCTGCAATCTTCCTGCTGGTATTCCTGCTCCTGGCAGTGTCACACACAGCCTGAACTGTGTGTTCAGGCAATTTATGGTAAAGTTACAAACCTGCCTATAGGACGGGTCCTTTTACATTTACAAATGTTTCAAAAATCTTGCAGGACAATTTTATCCAGCAGCACTCCCCTTCCCAAGTCTGCCAGTCTGGGAGATAGGTTTACAGACTGGGAAGGATTAGTTAATTAGTACCATTTTTTTGTTTCCCAATGCAAATAAGGGGTAGTAGGCTATATAAAGGCTCAGGGCACTGCATCTGCTCCAGTCGCTGTGTTTGCCTTTTCTCCATCCTCCCAGCTCCGATGATTAGCAATATTTAGTTTTATTTTTTCTCTTCTCAAGCTAGAAAAAGATGTATAGCATAAACAAGCTCACAACTGAAGGGTGGAATGGGATAGCAAGATGAGAGGAAGAAAACCCCATTGATAACAGTGAGAATTATGATGGAAAGTGATCCAAGCACAACAGCTTATCACCCTGACCAAATGCAGGAGACCACCAGATGAGGGGATGTTAGAAGAAGGTCAGCTAATGACACTGGAAAGGGCCAGTGAGTGCCTCCCCCAGAGGTGATGAGATATTTCAGAAACTAATACAGGATATTGTGACTAGCAGTTCAAGGGAGGTGATTCTCCCCCTCTACTCTGCTCTCATGAGACTGGAGTATTGTGTTCAGCTCTGGGGGCCCCAGCATAAGAAGGCCATGGACCTGCTCAAGTAAGTCCAGAGGACGGCCATGAAGATGATCAAGGAGGTGGAGCATCTCCCCTTTTAGGACAAGCTGAGACAGTTGAGATTGTTTAGCCTAGAGAAGAGAAGGCTCCAGGTAGACCCTATAGCAGCTATCCTGTATCTAAAGGGGGCCTACAGGAAAGATGGGGAGGGATTCTTGATTACAGAGTGTAGTGATAGGAGAGGGGGTAACGGTTTGAAACTAAAAGAGGGGGGATTCAGACTAGGTATTAGGACATTCTTTGCTGTGAGAGTGGTGAGACACTGGAGCAGGTTGTCCAGCGAAGGCGTGGATGCCCCATCCCTGGAAGCGTTCAAGGCCAGGTTGGACAGGGCTTTTGAGCAAGCTGGTCTGGTGGACGGTGTCCCTGCCTGTGGCAGGGGGGTTGGAACTAGATGATCTTTAAAAGTCCCTTACAACCCAAGCCACCTGATGATTCTACAACATCACCTGGCCACTGACCCAACACAAGTGGAGTGGCTCACAGCTGATCCATGGAGGAAACACTGCTTCCCTGGTAGTTTCCTGACTCACAGAACTGTTACAGTCAGAGGGGATCACTGTAGACAGATGTTGACTGATGGTTTAATTATCTGGGGATTAACAGAGTTTTCCTGTTAAAACTTGCAAGTTTTGCTAATGCCACAAGTTTAATGGGCATCTTCTTTCCTAACATAACTGAAATTGTGTAACCAGACGCTGGTGACAGAGGGACAAACAAAAAAGCCATCAGGTGATACAGGCATAAAACTAATTTAAGATCATAACTGTTACCAGAAGCATTGAAACACCTGTCCCTAAATCAAGGTTAAATATGATTTCTCTGGTGTGCTGGGGTTGTCCTGGCCTTAGCACAACAGTGAATTTCATCTATATTGTGCAAACACAACTGTCTCCACTCCAGAATAATTTTACCTCCATGCATGCTACTGCATCAGCAGATTTACTGAGTGCTATGGCTCTTCCCATCCCAACACAAGGACAGGGAGAAGGGAGAGAGGATAGTCCATTCCTTCCCTTGGGGCTTTTTGGCACAAGGATGTGCCTTGCTAAGATCACCGCGCCAAAAGTGGGGGCGCGGGGAGGATCTCCATCCAGCAGCACTACAGGAATGCAGGCATATATTTGAATTAAGCAGTCTTCCAAAATAATTTTTGGCCTCTCCTATGAAACTTATCATTTCTGAGACCTTCGAAGCAGCAGAAACTGACCAAAGCCACCCTAATGTGCTGGCTGTCCCTCCACATCATGTGTCCCTGACAGATACTATGCCATCCCTCTTGCTTCTTGACATAAACCCAGACCTGCAACCCAGCCCCAGCACGGCTTTTCCTTCTGCGCTTTCTGCACACCCATCACATCAGTCTCACCCACGAGAAGGTGCCCAGTTGTGCCAGTTAAATGTATCTCTGCTGAGCTGCCAGTAGCACAATATTACTCTCAGTAGGATGCCGCTTCTGCCTGTAATTAATGTTTCATCATCGTTCCTGAAAGCAAACAGCTGCTGCGGTCTCAATCACTCATCTTCTTGTGGCTCTCGCTTTCCTAATGGGTGGCTGGCACTGCACTGGCCTCTTACTTTCTGTCTTCATCCACAACCTTCTCCCATGGTCAGCAACAGTTCGGTTTATTTTGCCACCTCATGACCAGAGGGTCTCGGCCAAGACAACGGTGTTCAGCCTGTTTGCCAGGATTTTAGTTTCACTGGGATTTCTACACATTGCTTCTGGCCAAGACTGTGTCTACTCCGATGGCTCAGTGGACTCCTCTGTTCAGGTAGGGACTAGGCAGGTTTTTGCTGAGGTATCCTGCTCTGCTGGCTACTCTCTCTCGTTTCATTGCTCCCTCTGTCTCTGCACATGCCTTTCTTCACAACCCCCACAATACTGCCTATGTAATCCGTACCTTGAGGTCTCCCTTCATCCTACATCTTCCTGGCTGTTTCAGTTCCTTGTGCTTAGGGTCTTGCACCCCTCTTCTCCAGAGCTTCCAGGTGCTTAGATACCTCCTCCCCATCTTTCAGAAGTTTATTTTCTGACCAACCCCAGCCTAAAGCAGCTCTGCTCACTCCCAGTTCATCTGACAGCCCAACCTGAAAACACCTTGCTTGGCTCCCCTCCAGCGAGGGGTCTGATCCCACCCACAGAAGGATCTTCAGAAACATTTCAAAGTTACTCAAGTTCTGCAGCAAAGTTTGCACTACAAAAATGACTCCACTGCAGCACTGGCCTGGAGAAAAAACAAAGATCTGTTCTAGAAGACGTAATTGCCCACATGAAGCTGTTTCCAAGGTAGGTCAACTTTCAGCCTAAAACCCATGACAGCGTCCCATTAAACCGCTTAAGCTAAGATTCAGAATGGAAATGCTGACAACCCCTAATACACAGCTTTCCAACCCGCCGCTCTAATGCTGCAGCAGATCAGTAATTATAACAGGAAGACCGGGGACCATTGTCCCATTAATTAGATTCCTTTTACCCCCATTAGCTCAGATGATTGGACGAAGTTCATTACGGTTTAATTCTGATTAGCTGAAATGGATCTCTTTCAGCATACAAGACAGGCAGGTGTTACCGGCTTTAGCACCTAAGACGTGCTCCAGGCAGGCACCCACGCTGGCTGTGACACTGGGCAGCACCACATCCCACATCCACGTGGGACAGGATATTAATGCTTAATCCCTCCGAGGCAGCATCCTACCACCCTCAGTGATGGGCTCCAGGGCTCTCCACAATTAGAAGGAAAGCGAGGGTAGGTCACAGACCTCCTTCTGTCCCAGCACAGACGATAGTCCTTCATCTGCTCATACCAGAGCTTAGCAAATTGTATTTCAGATCTCTGGATGTGCTCCAAGTGCAGCAATATTGCACCTTCCTGCTTGTTTTTCTAACACACAGATCTGTATGAAGCATTGTGCAAACACCAAGCACCATCCCTGCTCGGGTCGAAACACTGTGCATTTCCATACAGTGGGCGTTTCCTACATTGTGCATTACCGAGTAGATTGACAATCAAGTTCTAGCCATGCTGTGGAAAGCATAAGCTGAATTTGGAAATCCTAAACAACAGTCTCAACCCCCAAGGCTAATTGCTGAGGATCAAAACCATTTCGACACTGCATCCATGCATGACCCACAATGGCATGCCGGTGGCACTGCCTGCTAAGTCAGAGGTGGACAGAGCCACTGAAGGTGGACAGCACCTTCAGACTCAAAACAGCCTCAACTTCGAATATTTTCCAAAATAATCAGCCAGACATATAGCCAAATCCCACTTGTGGCTTCCCCTCCTGCTCGCTTTCCAAAAATACCTGGCCTAATTGCTTTTTCCAGAGATGGCTTCTTTTTAAATGCTCTTTTTCTCCTGCAGGAAATAGTAATGATACTAAGAAGAGCAAGAACAGCTGATATATTTTAATTAAAGCAAACTAATATCTCAGTCAGGCAGCAGGGCTCAATGGAAAACGATGTGCCAGGCACTGACTCAGCATGGAAGAGGTTAAAGAAGTTCAGCGGGCTGTGCTAAAGGGAATTATCTGCTGAGAAAACACCAGCCCCTGGCCAGCTCTGGAAAGCCACGTGCCCACAGATATATGGGCTTTTACTAGGGATAGATATATATCCATGGCAATGCAAAACTAGTATTAAATTTAATTTACCTACTAAGAGATAGAGAACAGTGCATAAGTGCCCCTTCTGATTTTTTTTTTCCATAGAGACTTGGTTTTGCTGCCTTTATGTTACTAAGGAACAAGCAACAAATTCATGTTTCTACTGCAGGCTTATTTCTCTAAATTTAAAGCAGGCTAACTTTAAAGTCGTTACATATCCATGTATATGTCCCATATAGCGGCCTTTAGGCATCTTTTACAAGCTGACCCACAAAACAACTGGAGCAGCATTTTCAGCTTTGATTCCTTAGCATGAACTCTTGGCATTCCTGTAATCAAACGATCCAGGCAGTAAATATATTAATACAAGTGTTGTGTCTGCCTGGATAAGTATATATACTTATATATACACACATATATATTTTATAAACGTATACATGTATATTTTATAAATACATGTATATAAAGAATTTAGATCTACTTCCAAGTGAAAGAAAAAAAGGTCCAACACTTCTGAGAGCATCAGTATATAAGATACTCACCAGGCAGACACTTAAAGGAAGTCTGCTTGGACTCGGTATATATTGTAATGTATAAAAATGATTCAAAGGCACCCATCAAGGGGCAGTGTATTGGTTAGCAATACTAATTGCATTGCCTACATTACAAATGATATTGCTCCATTATTAAAGGGTCGGGACTATTTTATGTGCTCACATCTATTCAATTGGTATTTCGATCAATGGATGCATTACAAGCTTTCCCTTTAAGAGCCTAATAAACAACAAGATGGAAAGGAAAATTCGCCGTAAGATGACGCTTTAAAAAATCCATTTCAAGGGGAGCAATTGGGACTCTGTAAAGCAAGTTGCAACCAAACCAAAGGCTGGAAATTAAGAAGTTGAGAAGGTCATGCTAGCCCTGCAGAGGAGGGCTTGGGGGTACTGGTGGATGAAGAACTGGACACGAGCTGCAATGTGTGCTCACAGCCCAGAAACCCAACCGGCTCCCGGGCTGCACCCCGAGCAGCGTGACCGGCAGGGTGAGGGAGGGGATTCTGCCCCTCTGCTCCACTCTGGGGAGACCCCCCCGGAGCACTGCGCCCAGCTCGGGGGTCACCAGCACAAGCCAGGCAGGGACCTGCTGGAGCGGGGCCGGGGGAGGGACACGGAGCTGGTCCGAGGGCTGGAAGCCCTCTGCTGCGGAGAAAGGCTGGGAGAGCTGGGAGGGCTCAGCCCGGAGCAGAGGAGGCTGCGGGGAGACCTTATAGCGGCCTTTCAGTACTGAAAAGGAGCTGATAGAAAGATGAAGATGGACTTTTTACCAGGGCCTGTAGTGACAGAACAAGGGGCAACAGTTTTAAACTGAAAGAGCATAGGTTCAGATTGGACATAAGGAATACGTGTTTTCCCACAAGGGTAGTGAGACACTGAACCATGTTGCTCAGAGAAGCTGTAGTTGCCCCATCCCTGGAAGTATTCAAGGTCAGGCTGGACAGGGCTTCGAGTGACCTTACCTAGTGGGAGATGTCCCTGCTTATCGCAGAGCGGTTGAACTATTTGAAGGGGTTTGAAGATTGCAAACTCAAACCATTTCATGATTCTACTATTCTCCCCAACACAGGACCATGCTTCAAACATAGCAGGGCAGATGTGAGACAGGGTATGGTCTCCACCCCATTAAAAAAAACAATTCTTGCAGTTCCCAACAATCATCCTGTGATCAGAAATGAGGCATAAATCTAAATATCTACTATATGTCTATCGGTATAGAGCAGCAGCTCACTGGCATGCGCTGGGCAAAATCCAACACAAGGGAAAGGCTTCACCAGCACCAAAAATCACAACGCTGGTTGAGCAAAGCACAGCAAATGCCAAGATGCCCTCCAGCACCTGCTGCCTCATACACCAAAATGACCATAAGCCAGAGTCCAGCCCGTGCCTAGATTAATGTGGATGTTTCCTAGAGCTTCCCCTACTTTGGGAAGTGCTGTTCCTTCCAGCTTTCACGGAAGCAATAAGGAAAAAGCATCTGTACATAACCATGTAACAGCATCTTGCTGACAACACTCAGCATCTCTACGTGCAAGCTTGCCATTTACAAACATACAGCCCCCTTATATCAGGCCAGAGAAATAGTAAAACCGATACCAATTAGTATGAAAATTACCCCTTGGGCTCAGGATCCAGCTTTTAAAATCAATTGCTTTATGGCATCATCCCGAGCAAACCTCACTGTTAGGCTCAGAGGAGTTTCCAAGTGTTTCCACCAGCTCTGACATGGCTCTGCTTGTTAGAGCACTTAAAACAGACCTCCTGCAGAAAAAACACGGCTGCATGGCATGTTTCAGCCACACTGGTCACCTACCAGTCTGCTGGGGAACCTCATCCACACTGAGCTGTCAGCATGCTAAATCTCAGCACGGTGACAACTCCATAGGTGCCAAGACAGCCACATTGTTTCTGTGTGCCTCTTGTACCGATTTCTCAGGTACCTAAGAATAAAAGCACATACGTTGGTCATACAGGCAGCGCAGATGTTCAGCATGTGTCCAAGGTGTTTGGATGAGCTCCCACTGAAGCCGTCGCTCATGCATGGCTTCTAGATAAAGCCCCAGCAGTGAGAGCATCACTTCCAAACAGCCCAGAGATGCTCTTAATCAGGGACTGTGCAGTGATATCAGGAAAAGTGGGGTCCAGCACAGAAGTGAAATGATGTGCCAAGTGTTTGTGGCATTTATTGGGAAATACAGGCTGTGAACCTACATGGCACGTCAGTTCCTGATGCAGGATGCAGAGACATCTCTAATAAGGTCACTCTGTTATATAGGATTTTGAGGGCTCTGAGGTATAAAATCCATCGGTCCCCAATTTCAGCATATTGGCACTGCAAAGCGATGTGCATGTGTTTGACATGTACACGAAGACCAAACACACTTACTGTTGCTCCCTCATTAAAACTAAATTAGCTGTCAGCCTTTCCTGCACAGGACTCATACAGAGCTGTCTCCCTCTGCTGGCACCAGACTCAGAGCAGCTCACAACTCCAAACCAAAAAAAAAATAATGGAGAAAACTTCCTAAATTAACCCAAAACTGGTGTTTAGCTCACAGCATTGACACAACCTTCTACAAACGTGTTAAGGTGAGACATAACTCACACTTACGATCGCTTCCATGGCACCACCATTCCCCTCTCAACATCACCCCCTCTGTGCAAAGGTGGATAAAAAAGGATTTTAATGATGCTCTTACGGCACAAGTTCATAAGCAGGCAGGTACCAATTCAGCAACTCTAGCTCATTTTTCCACTCAGGATTTGGTCCTTGCAAGGATGCTCAGCTACCACCCCCATCCCAGGACTCCCAAGTATCTCCACTATTTTTACAGAAAAAAAGAAAACCATCATCTTTCAAACAAAAAGTGGACCTAATGCCTGATAGAAAGGAAAAAGAAACAACCAAACAGATGTGATTCCAACTTTATAAAGTTCTGACACCAGCACAAATGGAAAAAGCAACAGCTGGAAGAGCTGAGATATTTTCGTACCTCACAGCATGCAAAGCTGGAGGGACGCCTTCCCTGGGTCTCACCAGGCCTTCCTGAAGAGCAGAAGTTGTGAAGGCCACCTTCTCCCAGAGTATCAGGGAAAACAAGTCCTCACAGCACTTACCTGAGCTGCTTTCCCTTGTTTTCACGGATGGGAAATAAAGTCACAGCTTTCCCCAGAACAGCCTGGGAATGATGGCACGGACACCCAAAAGCAAAGAGCTGAAGGATCTGCAATGGGTTTCCCATGACCTGGGGGGACACCCACTTCACCCCAGGCAGATGCACAAAGCTGGTATCCTAACAAAGATTTCCCTCCACATCTTGCTTCCCCTTGCCCAGCGCAAAATAATCACATTAAAATATATGTGATTAGAGGACCATAAAAGACCACATGGCCACAGCCAGGGCCAAGGAGGGAAGAAATGAAATGCATGATCGCAACAGCAGAGCAATTACCTCCCGGTCTGGATCCTTTCAAAATCAATATTAAGCCACTAAAACTGATTAGGCCAACTCCGGTGATACTCCTGAAGACATGACAAAAACTGGGAAAGAGGTGGGGTCGGGGCATTGCTCCTCTCCCTGTTCCCAACAGAGACAACCACAACTTGTCCCCAGTGAGAGACAACACTGGCATGACCACATGCCACCAGTAGTGCGAGGGTCCGGGGGAGGAAAGAAAGCAGAGCCTGAAGAAGAAGACAGAGAGATGGCTATAATTTATACTCTCCTGCCTATACTTTATGGCTTTCTTAATTCGGCTCCTGCTACTATTAATGTAGTTAATGTTGAGATTATATCTATTTTCTGGCGTCAGGCAGTGATTTATTCAAGCCATTTTTCCGGTGCCGGCTCCCACGCTGTTAAATCAAGCGACTTGCCAATTAAGTGCTGACTGGGGAAGTGGATGCAATCTTAACAGATATCTAACCGCAAATTAAACCGGGTGTTTCTTATGTGTTGTGGTGTGCAAGGCCAAACCGCTGAACCTTGCTGAGTTGGGAAAAGAGAAAATAAAAACAAGCCCCAAAACAAAGGGGGGGGGGGGGGGGGGGGCAGAAACCAAAACACCACTAACTTGCAGAAGAAAAGAGACAAGTTGCCTTTCCCAGTGGCACGGTACTCATCACTCAAGCCTCGCATGCCCACTGCTTTCTGGACTTCAGCTCCAGACAACCACCACCCTGCAGTGAAAACCAGGGAGCAGAGAGGAGCATAGGGTGGAGAATTCAAGGGTGTGTTTGGAAACCCCTGTTTTGCAGAGCAAAGATGGAATCAAGAACTCTCTCACCCATCAGCATCGCCAGGTCTACCAGGGTTCATGCAAGATCAAGTCATCTCAGGCTTGCAGCAGGTGAGTCCAACCACCTGCCCAGGGCTAATTTTTGATGTGAAGTCTCAAATACCTCTGGATGTCCTGGTGTTGCAACATATGATGTGCCACAATCGGCAACAGCAGTGCCCAGAGGTCTTGAGAGATCACAGAATGGTTCCAGCTGGAAGGGACCTCTGGAGGTCATGTGGTCCCACCCCCCTGCTCAAGCAGGGCCACCCAGACCCAAATGTATCGATGGTTTTTTAAGACCTCCAAGGAGAGAGATCACACCCCAAAGGCTTAGGAGGTCCTGGAGTTCCCTAGCACATTGGTGGGACTGACGGCTACATCACCTGCCCAGGACTTAGCTGCACCAGGACATGTCCATCGTCACCTAGAATCATAGACTCATAGAATCATTTAGGTTGGAAAAGACCTTTAAGATCATCAAGTCCAGCTGGTTCACAGTTACCCCCTTTCCTCCCTTAAACATGCACCCCATGCAAGGTGGGTACCAAAATGCCTGTAGAGCCCTTCATCGGCATCACAGTCTGTAAGGAGGACACAGCATGGTACAGAGGAGCATGTTTAAGAGCTTTGGTAGATGACCACCAGGAACCACAGAAATAGCCCAAAACCTGCTCTCCTTCACTCACAAAGAGGCAATGACAGCTCTGCTGCTTCCCAGCCTGCGACTCAACCATTAGCAATACTTCCCTGCATCTATTATTTGCCTCGAGAGCTATAATGAAAAGCAATACACGAAACTAAGCACTATTATTAATAATTGTGTAGAGTTGTTGTGATAACAGCTCATGATAAGTGGTGAATGTTTTTATGTTCCTTGAATATTGAGCAGGCATTAAAAAAATTAAAAAATAAAAGGGGAGGAGAAAACCAATATATACATACAGGGCAGTACAGAAAGCCCAAAGATCCTCATGTTCAGGCTGTACCTATGGCCAGGAATTAAATCAAAGGACAAGAATAAACAGGTAAGGGGCTGCAATGGTTCTGGACAGGCGAAAAGTGACCTACAGGGAGGACTGGAGCAATTCTTGCCAGCTGCTGAAATTCAATCTAAGGGAAACACCATCCAGAGCTCCCATCATAAATACTCAATCAACAAGGACAAACAACTTCGCAAGCCTCCAGCACAATATAAGGATCGGGTTCCTGGGAGGCACAAAGAAGAGCAACCACCTGGCTTTGCAATATTAAAGGAAAAACTCCCACTTGCTACCTCACTTTGGGAAGCCCACAATGGTTCCCTGGCATATGAGATAAACCACACCAGCAGAATGCAAACTGACTGGTACATTATTTAGCATTGTTGCAAGAGACCAAAATATTTGGCAACATGTGCTCGCAGCCCAGAAACCCAACCGGCTCCCAGGCTGCACCCCGAGTGAGTGAGGGAGGGGATTCTGCCCCTCTGCTCCACTCTGGGGAGACCCCCCGGAGCACTGCGCCCAGCTCGGGGGTCACCAGCACAAGCCAGGCAGGGACCTGCTGGAGCAGGGCCGGGGGAGGGACACGGAGCTGGTCCGAGGGCTGGAAGCCCTCTGCTGCGGGGAAAGGCTGGGAGAGCTGGGGGGGCTCAGCCCAGAGCAGAGAAGGATCTGGGGAAACCTTGTTGCAGCCTTTCGGCAATTAAAGGGGGCTGATAAAAAAGACAGGGAAAGTCTCTTTACCAGAGCCTGTAGTGACAGAACAAAGGGCTATGGTTTTAAACTGAAAGAGCATAAGGACATAAAGAAATACATGTTTTCCAATGGGGATGGTGAGATACAGGACCTGGTTGCCCAGAGAAGTTGTGGACACCCCATCCTTGGAAGTGTTCAAGGTAAGGTTGGATGGGGCTTGGAGCAACCTGATCTAGTGAAGGTGTCCCTGCCCATGTCAGGGTAGCTGGACTAGATGATTTTCAAAGGTTTCCTCCAACCCATATAATATGATGTTTCAATAAGTGTATGACTTTACAAAGCAATTAAAAACCCTAAAGTGGCTGAAGCGCACAGAGGGGACTTCAAGGATGTTTGGGGAAGCTAGTACCGACGTTCTGTCAGTCTCCGGTGGAGGCTCTGCCTTTCTTTAAAACTCCCAGTGCATGCCATGTGCTGCAATGCTACATCACCATCATATTGTTACACACAAATAGTCCCCAAATATCAGCACAGCATACTTCAAGCAGGACATCAGAAACTCCTTTTCAATCTTAGTATTAAAATAATACACATTCACCTTCAGCAATAGGTAACCCCACGATCTGATGAGCATAATACTCTCAGGGTTTGCATAAAAAAGGATAAATTATTTGAATTTAGCAGACAAAAATCCAATCACACAAAGGCATTCTGGCAAAGCCATTTGCAGTCACCTTCACTGCAACGGCCTCGATCACACTACAACAAATTAAGATTAGCTATTAAAAGACTTGGGGAGATTGGGCTGGCAAGTTTGAAATATGCAAGCAGTCTAAAAATCTATTGATTATTGTAAAGGTAGTTTACTACCACCCTTAAAACTGGCCTAAAAGTGGTATTTAAAACAGTGTTTAATTATGTAAGTTGGCTATATGGCAGCGTGCACAGCAGTGGAGTTTCAGTTCTTTCTTTTCCGATTTGAAGTCTCATCCAGGTTCTTTTTGGCCACATCATCCCTTATTTTTGGGGAAGTCCACCACGGGTTAAGTGCTGCACAAAGCACAATACGAAGAATGTCTCTGCCCCAAGAGATACAACATCGTAACTCACCCGTCACACCAGGTTCTCAGCCAAATACTCTGCTCCATTGACAATGTATTTTAAATCACATATTAACATTGATCCAATTAATGCAGCTGTTGCTAAACCAGATGATTTCTGAGTCTCTTCCTGCCCACTGCATATTCTTGGTTGCATTTAAAAGGAGCAGAGGAGTTGAGGCCAATCTCAGCTTTCCCCTCTTCTCATCTTAAAGGCACTTTGCAGCAAGCAGCTTGTTTCTTCCCCACTGATTAACGCTCTTCACCTTTCCTGCCCAGCTGCTTTAACCCCAAAATTTGATAACATTCAATTGTTGCATGGGGTGATGCTCCCCTGGGTCTGAATATTTTAGTTTCTCTCAAATCCCACTGGGACATCCTGCATCTGCCCTTGTCCTGCTCTCCACAACCTCAGGACAGGCAAGCTGGAGAGGAAGCTTGCCCTGATTTTCCAAGGCAAGTGGCATGTGGACATCACAGTCTCACATCCTTCTAGTGAGGAGATGCCAGGAGGAGCATGGCAAGGAGCTCACAATCCAAAGGGCTCAAAAGGAGACTGTGGGGATGGAAAAGTCCAAGAATAGGAAGTCAAAGCCCCTGCAAAATCAAATGGACTGATATATGGATGGGCAACAACCGCAGCCCACAGCCTGACCACAACCAGCTCGTAACCGAGCCCCTGGTGGCATCTAATAAATTTTCCAGTTATAACAATAAAAGGTTATTTTACCCTATCCCTACATGGATATGCTTCAACACCTTCGTACAATGTTGAAGCAACACTCTGGGTTGACTGAGCTGGTCTCATGTAGAGCTTTGCCATGAGAATACCGACTGTCTGTAGGCAGCCCTAAGTGACCAGCCTCTTCACAGCTAATGAGACCTTTCTACCATTGCTAACTACGCTGGTCAGGCTTTGTTCCCCACCTCCCTCTTCCCACACCTCTTATCTCGTTCCTCACAACATGTGTAAACAGGTCCTTTGAGTTCAGGCAATACCCGAGGACCCAACAGTGGGAGAAGTCCAGGTGCTTTGCAAGGTGCGGGGATGAACCAGTCCCATTTATCCCAGCTGTCATTACCCAGCTTTGCCACAGCTGAAGAATCAGAGGAAGAGAACTACATGTCTCAAAATGAAAAAAATAAAATACAAAATCCTTTGAAACTGGCTCCAAATTAAGAGCTGCATCGAGGCTGTCAAGCCCCTGCTAGCTGAGTCTACAGCACCTTCCGTGCGAAAAGGGAGCTTAGCCCATTTATTAGAATGATGAAAGCAAAGGGATCTAAAAATTGCACTCCTTCGTTAATGAGCAGCCAAAGGGATCGGTAAGCATAATTTCAGAGGCTAGTAATATTTTATATAATCAGCGAGTGGTTTAAATTGAAAACCCCCAACTGAATCAATATTTACTGCATTGAAACGAAATGAATAGTAATAAGTCACTAAGCTCCCTGTCCTGTTTCATAAAATAAAAAATTATAAAAATGAGCACAGGCGCAGAGCGACTATCACATTAACTTTTACGGCACTTGGGGAGTCATAACCGACTGTTCTCATAAAATAAAATTTTAAAAAACCTGCCGGAGGAAGCCTTGCTTCAGCATCGCCAACAGAAAAAAAGCAAAATAGGAGCCGAGAGTTTCACAAACGCAGGCAAAAAGTCTCCCAGCAGCCCAAAGCCCCACTCCCCCAGCACACAGCATGCTCTCAGCTGCTCACCGAAGTGCTTCCTACTCGATTTCACATGGAAACCATCCCAACCAGACCTCAGCCTCTGGAGCGTTTTGGGTGGTGCAGTGCCACAGCTTTGGACACAGCCAACACAAGCCCTGCCCTCCCTTGCATTTGAAAGGCGGTTTGTGTAACCCGCGCAGAGGTGGGAACAGTGCAGATCCACGGGCAGGTGCCCACTGTGATGACCTGGGACCAGAGAGCAGGTCCAGGGTAAGAGTGACGCTGCCTAACATACACCCTGTCCATACACAAACACATCGATAATAAAGTATTAACCTCCATGATTACACGCTGGGACAGTGGGCCTTGTTACTCCTAATCACAGTTCCATGAGTTGTCCAAGGAGGTCTTTTTTTCTTCCCCCTTATTCATTAGGGTTTCTTTTTATTCTTAAAGCCCTGAGAGTTCCAAACAGCATCATGGCCAAAAGTACAACTAAAAGAAAACACACTTCTATAGCACCTTAGATACAAGACACTCACATCCACATAAAAAGGCTACCTTTCAACACTTCCACCAAGGAGAAAATGGTCCACCCATCATCTTATGTTGTGGAGAACCAGGGTCAGGCTGGATGGGGCTTTGAGCAACCTAATCTAGTGGAAGACAGCCCTGCCCATGGCAGGGAGGTTGGACTAGACGATCATCTAAGGTCCCTTCCAACCCAAACCCTTCTATGATTTTATAATTCTGAGCTCCTGAAGAACATTTAAGTGGTGGATCCCACCAACTGCAGAAGATGAGAGCCCTGGCTTCCCACCACCATCTCCATCACCAAACCCCTCCCTGTTCAAAGCAATGCAAGTGCTCTGCTCACACACACCAAAAAGAAATAACTCTTATGTAAAAATATTCCCTCCTGTAGAAAGGCCCAAGATGGGGGTTGTTAAGTGCTCAGAAGCAACCTGGATAGATATTTTTTTCGTATTTCATTTTTTCAAGCACCTTCCTCTTCAATCCTCAAAGCTTTGCTCCTTTTTTGAAGCACCTTCAGCTGCTTGCCTGAATACCTACCCTTTCTGTTTACTCTTAAAAGGAGTTTTCAGGATTGTCAAGTATTAACAAAAACAGCAGAAGGAGATTTTTTTACCTCATATAAATTATAAAAATAGAAATGCAACTTTTTTAGCTCACTTCACCAAAGCCATTGCTCTGTCCCATGTATAGTTTTATATGGATGAAGAGCAGGGGGGACGACCCCATACTCACTGCTTTGGACTTCTATGCTTGGAGCTTCCCAGCATTTTCCCATCTCTCCTACCCAACCGAGGGCAGGTTTCCATGCCCTGATCCCCACTACAGCAGTGTTGAGCCCTGTTTTGGGTTGAAACATGGTTATTTTAAATGCAGAAGAGGCCAGGAATTTGTTAGCAGGAGGAAACAGGAAAATGTCCCTGCTGTCTCAAGAACACAACTCCCACAAAGAAAGTTCCTTCCTGTGCCAAAAATAACCTTCCCCTTTGCCCCTTTTATTCTTGCATTTAAAAAGAAATTAAAAGCAAGCAGGGATGCTGTCTTCTGAGGTCCCTGCTCCTCCTTACCGAGTCAAAAAACCTTTTTCCATGTCAAATATCCTGAGCTTGAATGGCTTTGGGGTTTCCCCAGAGATTTCTCCTTCATTGCCTCCGTTTACACACTCCTTTCCACATCAGAGGATGGCAGGAACGCCTGTGGCAGCACTGATCTGAATTCACTACCAATAATTCAAGAACCAATTATTAAATCTAGATTGGGGGGGGGGGGTCCAGAATTAAAGGAAATTATTTGCAATCAAAATATATTTCAGCTTGGAAAAGCGTTGATGCTTGCAGACAGGTGGCTACGGCACTTGTGCCAATTTCGGAAACGCCTCTGCCCTTTTTTTCCCACTTTCCCAGCTTTAACAGCTGTGACCTCTCAGACCTCCCCATATCCTTCTGCAAATCCTCCTTCCAGGCGAGCCCGGCAGGCAGTGCAAGCTGCAGATGCTGTGGTGCCCAGTCAGCACCTGGGGATGCACGGACGGACGGACGGGGAACAGGGAAGCTGCCGGGCGCAGATGGTCAGCTTCACCACGAGCCCCAACGAAGGGGCACCTGTGCCAAGAGCGGGCGCAAATCCGGCCTTGCACTGAATCCTAGCTCTGCTGCACACAGGGGTGCCAGAATCAGGCCCTGGGGAGAGCCAAGGGGAGTATGCTCCTGCCTGGTAGCAGGCAAGGGGCTTTGCAAAGCTTCAGCTGTAACCAGCACTTCTTGCTTCACTTAGAAGCAAGACAGGAACAAAGGCAGAGGATAAATCCACAAAGTACTTCCCTGACTTTATGTTACAGTAGCTAGGCATGGTAAAAGAAGTTAATTTATAAGTTCCTCACAGCAGTTAGAGACATCCAAAGCACTTCTTACAAGTCCTTGCGTTACTTGTGCTTGGTAAAGATCATCCAATATGAAAACCACACACATCCTAACAAAAAAACTCATGGTTTGGAGGAAACACTGCGGCTTCATCCCAGAGCAACCTCCATCAGACAGAGATTTTGGGTGTAGAATGAGGAAACCACAGTGCTCTGCCAGGGGAAGATAACCAGGCAGGAATGGTATTACTCAGTACTAAATGAGCTAATTCTGATTATTTTGAAGGCAGCAGAAGGAAATAAATGCCCAGGTATTGAGAAAGCTGATTACATAGGGTTTGGGTATACAGTAAGGTATGAATATAACATTATTTAGGTATTTGCCTCCATATCGAGTACAACACAAACTCAACTGGCAATATTCACTATCTCAGCCTAAGGGCAAAACACACCTGACCTACCCTGAGAGAGATGAACAAGCCTGCTGCCATTGGTACCACAGCATCTCCCTCCTCCATTCCTTCTCCCCATTGCATTCCCAGCTCCTGGATAATGGCTGCTGCTGCCCAGCGAAGCTCTTGGAGTTCTTATTTATGAAGGGTCAGTCCTGCTCTTGAGCCAGCCCCACACCATCCTCCAAACTTGACTTTCATATCCTATTAAATCATCTTATCTCTTAGTTGTCACCTCTAAGGACATGCAAACAGCCACACTTTTAACAGACAGGTGATTAATGAAGCAAGATACCTGCTTGCTCTTTGCTTTCTGCAGCCTGATTGCTGCCAACAAAGGGCTTGCTCAGAGCAGGAGCGGCACCCAAGACGCACGCATCCCTCTGCATTCGTTAATCCAAGAGTTTCTTCCAGCGTTTTAAGAGGTTTGTTGTTGGTTTGTTTTATTTCTCAGGCCAGGAAGAAACAGATGGATCCATCCTTCAGCCTGAAAGAAGACTAAATGTTTACTTAGCCTGGAAAGAATTAATCAGTCGAAAACGATGCTCAAGCACTTGCCAAGTGACCTCTCTGCCCCCGCAAACTGGTTCGCTCTTTCCCTGAGCCCCGAGACCTGCCCGGGCACAGCCCGACGCGAGCAGCCCAGATGCCAGCAGCAGTTGGACTCAGCTCAGTGCACCAGCTCATGGCAAGGTTTGAACGAAGGTATCACAATTTTACCATCACTGGGAGCTGATAAGAAGCAATTTGGGTCATTTATGCTGCACGGAGCTGCCATTCAGCCATGCTGCACTCCCCCCTTCCTCTTTTTTTTTTGTGTTTTTGTTTGTTGGTTTTTTTTAAATATCAACTTTCACACCGGAATCACCACAGGAAAACTTCTCGGATCGAGCTGCTAAAAGGCTGGAGAAGTTACAGCCCTTTGTAGCAAAAGATATTTGGGGAAAAGAGTGGGAAAAGAGAAGCTCTGCCATTACTAATCTCTTAGTAGGGTAGAAATTTAGAAATTAAATACATCACTCACTCCTGCAGCTGTCACTGTCAGGTGAAAAATCGGTGACTGTGTAAATACCCAGTGCCAGAAAAATATTCTCAAAATGGGATGCAGTTAGGACGGATTATTAGCCTTAGAAAAACCACTTCCAAAGGTTCAAAACCATTTCAAAAAGAGTTTTAAATATGGCATATGTGCAACTTGGAAAACCATATCCCCAAGCAGATTTCATCTGGCCAGACTACTCAGTTGCTGCTGAAGCCTGGGTTAGAAAGGGTGAATACTATCATAAAAAATATACATTTTTGCTGAAGCCTGGGTTAGAAAGGGTGAATACTACCATCTAAAATATGTATTATTTTTTTTTAAGCCACAGTTGGCATCTGGGGAATCTGAATGTACAAAAGGAACAGCAGTACCTGAAACCTTGTGATCCCATGAAATATTTTATCCTGGAGCATCTGGGCAGGAGCAAATAGATGCCCTAAGAGAGAGTAAGCAGCACTGAGAGAGGTTAAAAGGCTTTGGAGACCTGCTTCGATTCCCAGCATCACCACAATTGGTCCCTGCATGACCAAGATATGTCCCCAAGAGTGGACGAGGAGGGTATCAACCCTCTGCTTTCTTCCAGATGGCATCTGCCCTGATTGCCTAGGATCCATCCTAGAACTTGCACACTAATCCACAAATCACATTATAACATCCATAATTAACATTCTTCTACTAAAGCTTTTCCTGTGCTTTTGTTGGAGTTAATGATTTGAGTTCAAAGTGCTTTTTCCATCTCCACACTGCATTTCAAGATCCTGACTGTGGACTCCCAAGTAAATGAAGAGGAAGGGCAAGTCCTGACCTACTGGTCATGTACATGCCACCACATTTAGGGTATTTTGGATATAACCTATAGGAAGGGAGCAATTGCTGCCTTCACCATGCAAAGACCACAGCCACCCCAAAGCATCAAGAGCTGCTGGGCTGACGCTCCAAGAGATGACATGAGAGACCGACCATAGCATGGGGAGGACCATTTCATGTCTGGTGTCTCAGCACCTGAAGATGGGCTTCCAAACACTGGAGATGACCTCTCTGATTGTCTGGGCACAAACTTTCATGTCTCCCACCTGAGTCCCTGCACCAGCTGATCCAATCCCGACTCAAAACTGCTGATCTGCAGCTGAAAACTCCCAATTTTTAATCTGTATAAACCTCCTTGCTAAGGATGTTCTGCTTTTCTTTGATAGCTGCTGTACTCTGAAAGCAAGGAGAAGTGGTCACAAAAGAGGGGAAAAAAAATCCCAGCTAATGAATTACCACTCATCAGCAAATCCTCTACTAACCCACTGTGCGTGTGCTCTCTGTCTATTATAAATACTAAGTAAAACATATTAGCTTAATATGCCATGGGGTGGGAGCAGCCAGTCAGCAAGACACTGATCATGAGCAGTAGCTCGTTGAGAAGCGACACAACCACTTGCGAGCATGTCTGCACTGTTATACAACGTAGGCAATGCCCTACATGCTGGATTTAGTTAGACCCTAAGGGAGCTTTCCACTTGGCTTGTCCAGCCCTGGGAGCTGATAACGCTCCCACAGCACCATGATGCAACTGGAGATGGTGGGCCCAATGTGAAAAGACCCAAGCATCCGGTCACTTCCTTGCAGCTCTCAAAACGAGTGCTTCTTGCAGCCTTACCGATATACAGTCTGTCTGTCTGTCTGTCTCTCTCTCTCAGCTTAGTTATTGTGTTAGTTTATTCTTTTCTATGGGAGCCTTTGGTCAAATGAGCATCATGGGTGTAATATAGCTCTCCGTATTTGTGCAGAACTATGTGAGGCTTGCAAGTCTGCTCAGTTCACTAGGAATGATAGCAGCCTTCCAGTACCTAGAGGGGGCTATGAGAAAGCTGGAGAGGGGCTTTTTACAAGGGTCTGTAATGATAGGACAAGGGGAAGTGGCTTTAAACTGAAACAGAACAGATTTAAATTAGATATTAGGAAGAAATTCTTTACTGGGAGGGTGGTGAGACACTGGACCAGGCTGCCCAGAGAAGCTGTGATGCCTTGTCCCTGGAAGTGTTGAAGGCCAGGATGGACAGGGCTTTGAGCAACCTGGTCTAGCGGGAGATGTCCCTGCCGATGGCCGGGGGTTTGGACTAGATGATCTTTAAAGGTCACTCCCAACTCAAACCGTTCTATGATTCTATGAATTGGCATTTGAACAAACATTGACAGTTGAAACCACTTGGTCCAGGGAGCCTCCTCTCTGTCCTGCAGCAGGACACAGCATGAAGGATTCATTCTCACAGGGAGATAGAGGAAAGGTGGCAGGCTGGAAACAGAAAGAGGTTGCATCAAACTGGCATTTGCAAACCCCATCACAGATCCAAAATCTTGCCCCAGGCTGGTGCCCACACTGCTGACCCACACCAGCCATGTCTCTTCTAGTAAGTAGTTTGGACCCTTCAGAGTAGATCTGTAGAGGTAACCTGGTGCTCCACACTACAAATTACTTTCATTTCAGCAAAACATGTCCTTTGCTTTGCTCCTGCCTGGCTTTGATGATCCAGTGCCCACCAGCAGTTACAGAACATCCTCAGGACTGGTTTTACCTACAAGGGGTTGAGTCTGAGCCTCCAAGACTGGTCTGTGAAGCCACCTGAAGCTCAGCAACTGGAGACGTTCCACTCAGGAGACCGACTTCAAAATGTTGCCCTGACCCAGATGAAAATAATGCTGAGGATGCAACTGATGCCTACTACAAGGGACAGTGCCATGCTCTTCTACAGTGGTTTTATACCATCACACTTTGGGGGAGGCAGGGTAAGAGAAGGAAGATCCTCCATTTATACATTATCCATTCTATGGACTGGTTGGCTTCCCACTCATTTCCATCAATCATGAGCACCTCAGGCCAAAAGGATGCAGGAGAGTTCAACATCTCACATGACAGAAAGCCAGTGCCAGGCTGGGGGTTCATCAGGAGGATGGCTCTCAGTGGATGCTGGTACAGAACCTGGTGGTGGAAACCACTGCTTACATATCTTTAATTTATGGGAGACATCTGTATTTGGCTGGGGGTAAGTATTACAAAAGTAAAACTATGCCCCGATGATGCTAAATGAGATGTCGCTTTTATTCTCAGCTATGCTCATCACTTACATGTCTGTAGAATCTCTCTATGATCAAAACCCAGCTTTCTGCATTTCCTCTCCTAAATCCAGAGCACAAGATGTTTTCTGGGCTACAGATCTAAAGCTACATTTCAACAGCCAAATAAGAAGCCAGACCATCCCAAGGTGCCTTATGGCCACATGAAAAAAAACGTTATTATCCGTACCTCTGCAGGAAATGCAAAGCACTTCCCTTAAATAATGTAAAGCAAAGGCTATAGCTATACCTCACTAATTCAGAAAGGGAGGGGAAATAAGCAGAAATTGCCCATTTTTTCAGCCAAACTAGTTAAGCATCTCCTTTATCTGCTCACAACCAACACAGCTCCAAGCAGGTGATGAAGCTGAAAGATATCTCAGCAAGAAAAGATCCAAGTTTGGGAAATGGTGGGCTCCCCAAAGAAGGATGCTCCAGGCTCCAGGGAAGGGCTGATCCAAGATCAACACAACACCCTGTCAAGTAAATAACCCATCATTGCCTCCCCAGGTTCGAATGTGATGGTTTTATTTTTAATAGAATCCATTCAAAACTCGACTACTCCATTAACCAAAATTAAAAAAAGAAAATCCCATTATTCTTAAGTATGTTCATATGCATTTAAAGCTGGTAGTTAACCTCTGAGTCCCGTTTTTATTTTGTTTTCATTAGTTCCTCCAAAGTAGAGCTCGATTACTGTGGCCGACCCTTTGAGGAGGAATCCGGAGCGCTCCCTCCAAAGCCAGCAGCCTTGAATTCACGCAAAAGCAGCACAAAATACAACTTCATGGCACAAGGTTGCCCCCACACAGGACAGAACTGGGGGGACTGGGAGGATGGAGGGGACAGCCCAGGCAGGAAGCAGGCTGGTGCAGCCCCCGTCTCCCCCTGCAAAGCTGCCCAGCTGGGATGTGCTGCTTGGCCAGTTAGCTGGGAAAGCACCCAGCCGTCAGCTCTGTCTGGGGGGAATGCACTAGGAGGAAAAAAAAAAAAAATGAGGAAAAAAAGGGGGGAAAGGAAAAAAGGAAAAAAGAAGAAAGACTAGAGAAAGGGGAAAGAGATGGGAAAGAGGAGGAAAGAAGGCGAAAGAGGGGGAAAGAAGATATAGAAAAAAGAATACAAAGGGGGAAAAAAGAAAGAAGACTGACTGTTGTAAAGTGTCTGTCTTTCTGCAAGGGGGGAGTGCTGAGCATATGAAAGATTAATCCCGAGCTTTGCCCAAAAGAAGCGACATTGTTTTTTAAAGCCTCTAAACTAGTTCCTAACAGAAACTGGATTATGCTAGGCCAGATGTCAGGGCTTCTCAGAAACAATACAGGGTTGTGTATCTCATACCATCCTCATTAAAAAGATTAAAAGTACTTCCTATAGAAAGAAAAAAAAATGTATTTTCAAATGGGAGCCACAGTTTCCTCCTGCCTATAATGTCTCCAATCCCAGCAGATGAATTTCACTTTAATGAGATGTCATTTTGGAGAATGGTTTAACATCCCTTCAAAAAAAATCTTAGCCCTAAACCTCGTAAAACCACGTCGAGATTATTAAAAGAAAATTTACCACACAGACAAAATAAAATAAAACAAAATAGAACCCGCCAATTCGCAGAATCCATGACACGGCCGTTTTTAAATGTGATGGAAAAGGCTTTCCAAGTTATCTGCTTAAACACAGGCTTTCTGTTTACTTCTCACTTTCATGTCAAATGAATTTGGGAAGAAAAAAATTGACAGGAACTTTAAGGGCATTAGTCACATTTCGACTCCTTTTTCAGATTAATGCATCAAAAGCCGGGGAGGCAGAGGGGTATTTTATCATCTTGATAAAATAAAATTAACTCCTGGTACCCCAACCTCTGCCCGTAGGGTTATGATGCTCATGATCCTTCACCTGCGTGCTTGGAGATCCAGTAGCATTTGGCACCAGGAGCAGAGGAAGCACAACCCCACCAGAGCATCATCTGAACAAGATAAATAACTCATAAACCCCCCAAAAAATTGGAGATTGCAGTCTGGTCTTCGCAGGCTCCTCTGAGCTTGAAGAGCAGCTTCTCGACAACAGCATCAGTCCAGTTTGTGCTCCAAACTGGTCTGCAGGAGGTTGGGATCCCACCTCTTGGACCCCTTCTCCCCACTAAAGTGAAGGTATCAACCAGCAAAAAAAATAAACGGACCGAGGAGAGAAGACAGCTTTTGCTGAGATCTTTAAAAGAAACACCATCCCTGTCTACTCACAATATATGATAACTTCGATTAAAGCTTCCCCCCATTTGAGCACTCAGCAATTATCAACAGTCGAAGCCCACATTAACAGTTTTCTGTCTTCCCTGCAACTTTCAAGATGATGCCCCAGCACCGAAGAAATATGGATTTGCTCCATCCATCATGCATAATGGCCCCGAACCACACCCTCAGCTCTCAACCCCAACCACTGACCCCCTGGGATTAGGAACATGCCATGATTTAACATAATTTCCTCTTGAAGAGCTGCAGAAACACCTTTAGACCCTGCATCATCTTGAAGACGCATGGAGAGCAGCATCTTCGCTCTCCAAAATTGCTTGATGTCTTCTCCTGGAGATGTGTTGAGTAAATACATGACAGCAGTGTCTGCTTAGTAACATGGAGAAATAATCAGGTGTTATTTATTTGCCTCTGGCTTCTTCACATTGAGATTGTTGAGACAGCGGTTAAAGGTGGAGAGAGAAGGATCCTGTAAGCACAGAGCACACCATGGGCAGAGCTGGCACTGAACACTACTTTGCCAGCCTGCTTCTAAGTAATTCCAACACCTGTCGCTAAACCGATGCACATTTTGGTCTCCATGCAATAGTGTGCCACTGCCAGATTTTGTATTTTCACAGCTATGTCAGAAATTAAAAAAAAAAAAAAAGTCCTCTCCAGACCAAACTAATGGTTCATGGACTAAGCTGGTTTCCACAGGCACCAACTCCAGATGGTTTTGGAGAAGAGGTATGGATACCTCAAACAGGAAAGTGCAGAATGACAGCCAGGGAGATGTCTCTTACAAATGTACATATTTAACATAATTCTAAGTAGATGCTGCTCTCAAAGTCTTGTACCATAAAATCCTGCAAACTAAACACCTTGCAGTGGTGGCTTATCAAGGTGGTTCTCACATGGGATGCTTCAGCATTGTCCTTCTAATGGTCGCTGGGTCTTGTTTAGGGGAATTAGGACATTTGCTGCCATCCTCACGTCCCTTTTCAGAAGAAGCTGTCAGCATAAAGGTAATTCATGGGATCATCATCCCAACGGCCTCCAAAGCACAGCAGACACAATGACTGGGGCTGCCCTTTCCCCTGCTCTCTCCAGTTCTTGGCCAACAGCTAATTTTAAAAAGGCATCTTCATTTTCTCCCAAAAGTTGGGGGTTTTAAGCAGAAGGACATTCTTCATCATTTGAGCCTTCTGAAATATGTCCCATAGTGCTTCACCCTGTACAGCAGTATCTTCCACAAGTGCTAAAAAGAATTCCCCAGAAAGCTCCAAGCCATAGTGGTGATCATAACTCCACGCCAGCAAAGCAAATGAAGCAGAGAAGGGATTTCCCCTAACAATGGCTGCTGAGATGAGGACTAAACCATGCCACATCAGACCTGAATCAACTCCCCAAGGGGCCACCACTCTGGCTCTTGAATTGCCAGCATGGGCAAAGCTACTCAATGTTGGGTTGTAGGACAAGCAACACACACCAACGAATCTCAAACACTTCTCAACAGTTTCCAAAGATGTCACAAAACCTGGAAAAACCCATCCCATTGCCAGAATGGACAGACTTCCTGGGGAACCTTAAGAGTGCAACCAAAAAGCTCAGAAGCAATTGAATTACTGCGGCTTAACATGTTACTGCCCATCAGCCTGGATTATGGTAAACGACTCTGTGCAGACTGTAAAACTTGGGTTCAAAGTGCTGTGCCATGGTGGCTCGGCCACTTTGCATCACCTTGATCTGCAATGCAATGGGAGGCATGCAGAGAGGAGGAGACAGCTTCCCCGGAAAGCCACAAGGACATGGTCTCCCCCACAGAAAAAGAGAGGATATACTGAGTTTTCACATTCGTGCCATGCAGCAAGTATTCATGGCAAGGCAACTATAGAGTTCTGCGTTCTGCAGGAATTAGACATAGCAATTGATCTGGGAAAGCCATGCAGGCACGGACCCACTACAGTGCACGTGCTTCTGTCCTGCAGCTCAAGGCTTTACTTCAGCTGTGTGTCCCTTCCCCAAGGGTTTAGGCAGAAAGAGTTAACTTACATGCTGACAGCAAACCAAGACCAGCACTGTGGCTCCACTTGCCCCAGTCAGACATGGAAAACACTCCACCGCAGAGGGAGAAGCGAGCACCATTCCTGATCACACGATATCATTGTCTCAAGGAGGTGAAACTACTATTTCACTTCTGCCAGGAAACATGTAACAGGACTCAAGACATGACAGCAGAGTGGGACCACAGAGCAAGGGAAGTCTGAAGGGCTTCCCAGGGAGGGGATGGCAGGGGCTGCATGAAATTAACTCAGCACCTCAGCGTGGGATTTGGGGGAAAAGATGATGATGATGTTGCACAAGAGAGGAGACCAAGCATCAGGACAGCCCTGGAAATTGGTGGCCTCCACACACCCTCAGCAGGTATCTTTTCTGGTCTGCAGAAGCTAGAGAGACAGCAACAGATGGCCCCATCATTGGAATTGTTCAAGGCCAGGCTGGATGGGGCTTTGAACAACCTGATCTAGTGAATGATGTCCCTGCACATGGCACAGGGGTTGGACTAGTTGCTTGTCAAAGGTCCCTTCCAACCCAAACCATTTTATGATTCTGTGAACTGGTTGATGAGTTGGGTTGACTGGCTGGAAACGGATCTCTGAAAACTATTGGTAAGAGAGCAAAAAGAATCAGAAACCAACTACTCGCCCACTGTGAAGAAAAGGAAGAGATGAGACAGGGAGGTCGGTGTGTCCACGCCACCTGGCACACAGTATCTCAACCTCCTGAAGAGACAGTGACTAGCAAAGACAGTGGTTTCTCCTCCTCTTGGGCCCTCAACCATATGTCCCTTTGCCCTGGTGAAGTGGCACTTGCACCCAGCACTGTGGCTGAGCACCAGCCCGTTTCACAACCTGCATCACCCACTTTACCTTTCAGGGCAAAAGCCTAAAGGCTTTGCAGGGGAATGGGTGGCGAGGACCCAAATCAAGCCCAGAAAGCTCTCACTTCCATCTTAGTCCATTCAATATGCTTCAGGCCAAGGAACAGAAAGAAAAGAAGAAAACAAAACTAAGCCACACAAGTGTATCCTCTGCTGACAAGTGTTTTCTACTGAACAGGCATTTCTCTGACAAATGTTGTATTATCTTGTTCTTTACTTATTTATAGTGCTGGAGGGGTAGAACTGTCCCTCAAGAGGTGCTGCTAAGTTTTCTGAAGGAAATATCTGAGCTTCTCCATCAGTGCCAGACTATTATTTGTAGACAGATTACTTTTCTTTTAAACACATGCATCAGTATTTTAGACAAAAACTCTTCAAAGTGGGTCAGTGTTCAACTCACTCATCAGGGGGTCTATAAACACAATATCAGCCATTATGCACAGGTGTCTCTGCTTCCAAAAATGTGTCTTAAAATGGCTCTGTCTCTCCATGAGAGGGTGAGCTGGTGTCTCCTGCAGACGTTGGTGCATCCTCCTTCTTCAAGCCAATGCTCTTGGCTCTGTGCTTCCTGGCTGAGCCCATCACAGGCACGTCATCCCCTGTGCAGGGACATGGATATTTTCCACTGCTGTCTTGGAATGGATGCTCAATGACATTTGGGTTTGCCCCATTTATCCTGCTCTGCTTGCAAGAAAACTGTCCCTTCGGTGGAGGATGTGGATTTGCAAGCAGAGGGTATCTGCAATGGCCAGGAGCATCCTCCTGTTGTTATCCTCATCTGCTCCTTCCAGCCAAGGTGTGTTGGGGTGGAGGATCCTAGCCACACCAGCAGATGCCCTACTTAGCTTTCTAGCAGTTTCCACAATCTTACAGCACACCCGACACCAGAAGGCTTCGGCTGACTCTGGGCAAGGTCTGTGAAAACTGGACATCCTGGTTTACTGGTGGCTGCATCTGCTGACACCACATGAACCACAGAAAGAGGCTGAAAGCAGGAGCAGCATCGCTGCCGTCGCTCAACATGTCACTTCATCCATCTCAACTCCTCCACAGCAACTCACTCAGCCCTCTCCTGGTGGCGAGAGGCTGCAGGAGGAGAGGGCATCCCCCCACGATTTCTAAGCAATGACCAACCGCAATGTCAATAGGAGCAAATGAAATTTAAGACAAGCAAATCACAGCTTTTCTGAGCTGCACTCCTGCAAAGCAGAGAGAGATAAGGGGGAGGAGTGAAAAGGAGAATCAATAAATCTTAACCTCATTCACAATGATCTGGAGCTCTTATTAAGTAAATTAATTTAAGTTAATTTAACTCGATCATGACTCCTGATCACAGTGATTTAGTGAGGGGGAAATTGCATTAGGAAAGGCCACACTTGCTAGATAGAAGAACGGAAGAAAATTAGATCCACTTAGCAATGTGAATTAATATGGAAATAGCAGGTGTAAATTTAACCTTATCAAGAGAGTGAAAATTATCTTCATAAATTTGGAGAAATAGCCCCCAAGTTGCTTATAAATCTGTTTAAAACAAAAATATTACAAAAAGTGTAGTAAAATTAATTTAAAATATACTCCCATCTATTGCCTCTAAGAAAAGTCAGCAGCAGGGCGAAGTTTAATGCAACCTAGCAATAAGGGGAGAACGCAACTCATCATGGAGGGATTAGCACCGGTTACGTCCAGATGTGCAGCGACTCTCCCCGTCATTCATTTCCCAAAGGCACAACCCTCTTCATCTTAGTCTGCGGAATTGGGGGAGTTTCTCAGCAACAAGGGCAACGTCCCAGATACCCCAGCAAGGGGTTTTGCTGCAAACTACAGCACAGATACTCAAAAAGAGAAGGGGGAATCTCATAAACATCTTTAACGACAGCAAGTTCACAAGACAGAGAAGAACACAAGTCCTGTCGGAAGTTTATTATGGCAGCACATTAAATCTGAAAAGATCGGTAACTGTGTAAAACACTTGAACATCACTTTTGGACTCCTCAAAACCTGATTTCATAGTAGGAATTTCTCCTTAGCATCAGCTAGAAACCAATTTGGGGGCAGCATTTGACTGCAGCACCACCAGCCTTTTAACATCACACTTCTGGCTTAAGGTGAAAAGGGTAATAAAAATAAATTAAAAAAAAAAAAAAGGAAACAAAAATAAAATAAAAAAAAAATAATTGACCATTCAGCATGATGAACACCAAAAGATAAATATGAGTAGGTGACTAAACCAGTGCTCCAGGCATGCACAGTGTGCTCCACTGCCACCAAAGCTGCCCATTTCTTGGCAAAAGCAAAGCACCAGAAAGCAGCTCCCAGCTTGTTGCTTGCTAGAGGTCCAACAGGATGCTATGAACGATGGAACAAAAACACTTATAAAAACTAGAGGAGAAGCATTTGCCACATGCTTCCTCCAGACAGTCCAAATGACTGATCACACACAAAGAAGGTAACGGGGAGAGTGAGTAAGAGATTTATTGCTTCTTTAAAATACAATTGTTTTAAATTGCTGATGGCATTTTGTCAAGATTTGTCTGAAACAGCTGTAAGATCTAAACTACATCATTTAATGAAATCAGAGATTAATACAGATAAAATTATTCTACAAGTGGGAGCTCTCAGCCAATCATGGCAGCACAAACAGGTTGCTCCTCTGCAGAATCAGTGCTCGGCTGAGAAAGACCCACCACCCCGCAGCTGGAGACTCCTGCTCTCACCCTGCCTGAATCCCCTGCCTGAGGCTCCTGCCCTCCTCAGTTCTCACTGTGGACCCTCCATCCATCAGCCATCCAAATCATAGAACCATAGAATGGTTTGGGTTGGAAGGGACATTAGAGACCATCTAGTTCCAACCCCCTGACGTGGGCAGGGACACCTTCCACCAGACCAGGTTGCTCAAAGCCCCATCCAGCCTGGCCTTGGACACTTCCAGGGATGGGGCATCTACAACTTCTCTGAGCAACGTGCTTCAGTGTCTCACTACCCTCATTGTAAAGAATTTCTTCCTAATACCTAATCTAAACCGACTCTCTTTCAGCTTAAACCACTCCTCCTTGTCCTATCACCACATGCCCTTGTAAAAAGCCCCTCTCCAGTTTTCTTGTAGCCCCCTTTAGGTACTGGCAGGCTGCTATAAGGTCTCCCTGGAGCCTTCTTTTCTCCAGGCTGAACAACCCCAACCCTTTCAGCCTGTCTTCACAAGAGAGATGCTCCAGCCCTGGATCTGGAGTAACAAGCTGTGAGGGAAGAACCTAAGCCAAATAGTCAGAGCACAAGCTGTTTTCTATTAGCTAAGGCTGAACTCCATAGAAACACAGAATGGTTTGGGTTTGAAGGGACCTTTAAAGGTCATCTAATCCATCCCTGACATCTTCATGTAGATCAGGTTGCTCAGAGCCCCGTCGTACCTGGCCTTGAATGTTTCCAGGGATGGGACATCTACCACCTTTCTACACAACCACATTAGTCATCTATTATGGCATTGTACACGTGCATCTGCACATCATCAAGGGGCACCAGATTAAATTTGATATGGCTATGAGAAGCCCATCTCTCCCTCCCTTACAACCAATGCCTGAAAGATTTTCACAAATCAGGCTTGTACATCAATGGGATAATAGTTTTGGGCAATATCATGTCACAGTACGACATGATGATTTTCGCTATAAAGAGCATCAAGTAGCAAAAACGTCATCACGTTTCACTCACTGGGAAAGCCATTACAGAACCAAATCCACCAACAGACAGTAGGTACAAGATACAAATTCCCCTCCCAGGAATAAAACTGGGATAATTACAGAGCAGGGCGAGCCTTGCCTGGCTCACATTTTCTCTTTCAAGGTCCCAGATGAGGCACATTAACGTTGGAGGGACACTAAAGCAGTAGTTTTGTTTTACTACTACTACAACGAACAGATTCGTTGCAGAACATTTCACCATCACAAAAACTAGAAACAAAAACCAATCTTCTCTCCAATAAATGGGCAGGACTTGCAGCGAGGGCAGTGACAGAGAGAGAAGGGTCATTTGAACAGGACTGCCTATAACAAGAACAGAAAGCAGCAGCTGTTTCCACCTAAATAAAAGGAGGGAGATGTGCTCAAAATGGCAAGAAGCATGCCAGTGTGGGTGTAAATGCATTCATTAGGGGCAATCTGAGTTGCACATCAGCAACTGTAGCTACAGGAGTGACCAGAACCAGAGTCAGCATTACACCAACACTACAGGAGGAAACAAGAGATTTAAAGCCACAAGAAACAAATCATCACCTGCACACAAAATACCTGGTGCTGTAATTACCAGCAGCAAATTATGAACCTCTAAGAAGCAATACAATTTAAGATTTTATCATAACATACTTGTACATTCACAATGCAAAAGAGAACTTTGAGAAATTAATAGTAATATTTTAAAGAAGCTGCTTTTGGGGCCAAAGAAGAATCACAACAATTACTTATTTGATGGTCTGGCTTTCTATGTAGCCTGAGAGCAGTGAGCAAGCAGTAACTCTCACCAGCAGGTAAGATGCTGCCTTGATTCAGCAAAAGCATAGGATGAGGGAGCAAAAAAAAGAATATATGGTTTGTTTGTGGAAAGGGAAATGCCAGAAGCTGGCCCCAAGGACATACAAATGGAGGTGGCACCTACAAGTAGAGCAGTAACTGGAGGAGGCAAACCAGCCACCTTTGGGGTAAATGGAGGCATGTGGATCTCAGGACTTGATAAAAGGGCATGATCACATGGGAAAACATGAAAGGCAAAAGCAGCATGTGTAGAAAAAGGAGGCAGCGCAGGTAAGATTGACTGTGAAAAATCTGGGTGGAAATCAGCCATTAGCCCAAAAGGATCCCACAGTTTCCATACATGGACTTTGAAACTAAGGCCAGCATACTACACAAGATGAGGAGTTTCTCAACCAAAAGCTTGAAAAAACCAAGACAAAATAACAGACCTAATTTTATATGTTAAAGAATAGTTTGAAAGTAAACACATTTTTCTAAAATCTCCCTGTTTACCTGGTACTCTGGCCCATCACCCTGAAGTCTTCCAAAACCAACCCTCCCTTCAGATACCAGTATTTGTGAAACTCAAAGCCAAATTCACTTCTTATAGGGAAAAATCACACAAAGTGAAGCCTTAAAACCAATCAACACCATCTCCACAGCTGTCTCTCCACAGCACCCACCATAAAGGCCACCAACCCTTGGGGCATTGCTGGGGGAAATAACTTTTGGAAGAAACCACCCACAGAAGGGCATTGATGCTGGCCCATGTCACTGCTCTGCCAGAGGGGTCAATGGTGGGGGACAGCCCGCAGCATCCCTCAGCTCCTCAGGTTCATTACACTGGAATGAATAATAAAACAAGCCCATAGCAGAGAACAGCTGGCTCTCTTTGCCCAAAATACTGCCTGTGATAGTAGCAAACCAGCATTTCAGGGGGAGGAGAAGTCATTCTCAACCTAAGAATAACCAGAATATGGGTTATAACCAAAACCATCAGTTCTAATAGTGCCTTTTTTAGAGCATCAATTACCATAAGGACTTTTCTGCTTACACACAAGTTTCAGGCTTTGTCTTGGCCTCTGAGATGTTCTCTGGTAACATCTCCAGCAGCTAACAAGGCTGCACTTTGCTTGTAGCTGAAATATGAATGTCAGCATAACTGATTTAGGAAAACTCAGGCTCAAGGGTACGGCACCATCCTTCAGTGACACCTTTCTTCACATGGGTGCTGGCACGCCAAATTATTTGCTACAGGGATGGGCTGATGCTCCACACACCCAGATAACCCAGGAAGAAGCAAGTTTGTGCCTGCACCTACCTCCTGGTGTAGGTTTGGAGCACCTGCCTCCAACATGCTTTCAATAAGCTCCTCTGTAGCACCAACGTACACATTAATATTATAAAGCAGAGGGAAGGTCTGGCTTCATTAGCAGGTTTGTCCATCCTTATTTAACAGGCTACATCTATCTCCAAAAGAAGCAGCAACTTCACTTAGGTCTGATGTAAAAAGCTCTGAGTGTTTTTTGCATCTTCCTTACAGGTTATTTAATGGCTTCATGGAAACAATTAATTAAAACAGGAAATAAATACAAAGCCACAGACTTCAGTAAGCTGTTGGCCGCCAACTCAGTCTAACGTGATTAGTAATACAATTTTACACTTTAAGTCAATAAACCCTGTGTAGAAGCAGCTAAACAAACAGAGAAATTAAGCAACGAACATGCAATAGTTGTAACGCAGAGCCAGCGTGGGAACTCCCTCAGCTCCTGCATCCCAACCAGCTGCATGCAAGGAATGGAAGAATTACCTGGATGTCACAGGGCGCCTCGTCTTCCAGTTGGGAGCAGTGCTGCCAAAGGTTGATAAGGCTGGTGACACCACGTTCTTCTTCACTATCCTGTAGCGTGTCTTTATCACCTTGTTAGCAGGGGGGCTCCTTAAGAAGTGCAAATTAGCTCCTATGAGAAAGCAAATGGAAAAAAGGGTTTGAAATTTGGGTGTGCATGGGACAGGAAGGACCTCATCAATGTAGGTCATACACCCAGTTCTTTAGCACCTACAAAAAGACCTGTGGGGCACTTTAGGCATGGGACCACCATGGATGATGGTAACAGAAAGGCTCTGATGGGCTTGGGGGCATTTGGTTTCTACCAGCCCCGAACAAAACTCCATCAGGTGAATTATGTATTCACCAACAATACTTTGATCCCCAATATCTACACTGGAAACAGATTACACATTTAATCATTGCCGTTTTCATCATATTTTGCAGGATGATCTACACTCTGGTTTGTTCTGCAGAATGTTTCATGCAATTAACAGTTATATGTTTGACTCTGGTTTTCCTCCACTTGATAGCTAGCAATTTTTTTCACGGCTTTAAGGAATGCATCTAATTGCCCAACTTTTATAACATACAGCTATAACTGCCCAGATAATTAAAGCTGACACTACATGCTGAGACTAAGTCTTCTGGTTTTATAACTGATTTAAAGGGCCGACTGTTTTTCTTGGAGATACTCTAATTAAAATTATTGAAAGGTTGAGAGGGGAAAAGCAGAATCATTATTTCCCTTGAAAATGTTGTACCATCTCCATGTTTGTCTCTGCAAGAGAAGGGAGAATAAGGTTGCTTCCCAAGTAAACTGGTAATCTCAGGATACTGGATCTGTGTCAAAACAAAAAAAAATAGGGAAATGCATTTTAGAGCTGATCGCATTCCCTTGAGCACAGCGAGCAGCTTCTCCATCTCCCTGCAGAGAGGTAACGGCATCCATGGCTTTACAGTTTAATACGGAGAATATTCTCCTTCTTGTGCATTCCCAAGCAAGCTGGCATCTCGTGTTGGGTTCAGGATTAGACAGCACGAATTTCCATTCCCAAACTCAGCCAGAGAGTTACAATTTCTGGTGGGGGTGGAAGGAGAAAAGCAGGCTCTGCCATGAGAGATAAATCACTGGAAATTTTCATAATAAAGATGACAATTGCAATGCTCCTCGATACTATACTGTAAGATAAATGATCACAGAGCAAGGAGCTTATGGAGGGATTCACAGCTTTCAGCGCCACCTATAAAGCCCTGAGCACGCTCACGACACAACGCAAATAATCTCTTTTATATGGCTGCAATAAAATTTGGAAAGTGTTTGGTACAAATAGCCCAGCCAGCTCTAACTTGGCATTGCTCTTGCCCACACTGCAGCATATGGGACCTCCAGCCCCTGTTAGCATCATGCTTGAAGCCACATCCTCACACCAAAGTGTTATTTTGAAAGAGACTCTTCTACATCCCTCCAACTCCTATACGGGACCTCTGCTGAATTTATGCATCAAAATAATGCCAGCATGCAAATCAGTTTCTGCGGCACCGCAGTAAGCAGCAGACTTTTGATGATGTCATCTCAACCAGTGATCATCCGTAAAACCAGCAGCGCTACAAAGTACACTCCTAGTAAGGGTGCATTAAGTCAACCAGTCAATGTTGAACAAACTAAAAAAAACAGGAAGTTTATGCCAGCAAACCTACAGAGCTTCTGTTGATTTGGAATAACAATTAAAATAAAAGAAATCAAAATAAACCCAGATGTTTTGTGGGCCCATGTCAACCTCATGAAGTTCAATGAGGCCAAGTGCAAGGTCCTGTGCCTGGGTTGGGGCAATCCCCAGGAGCAGCCCTGGGGAGAAGGACTTGGGGGTACTGGTGGATGAAAAACTGTACACGAGCCGGCAATGTGTGCTTGCAGCCCAGAAAGCTGTTTCCTGGGCTGCACCCCAAGCAGCGTGGCCAGCAGGGTGAGGGAGGGGATTCTGCCCCTCTGCTCCGCTCTGGGGAGACCCCCCTGGGGCACTGCACCCAGCTCGGGGGTCCCCAGCACAAGCCAGGCAGGGACCTGCTGGAGCGGGGCCGGGGGAGGGACACGGAGCTGGTCCGAGGGCTGGAAGCCCTCTGCTGCGGGGAAAGGCTGGGAGAGCTGGGAGGGCTCAGCCCGGAGCAGAGGAGGCTGCGGGGAGACGTGGCTGCGGCCACTCAGTGCCTACAGGTGTTGATAAGAAAGACAAAAATAGACTTCTTAGTAGATCCTGTAGTGACAGGACAAGGGGCAACAGTTTTAAACTGAAAGAGGGTAGATTTAGATTGGACATAAAAAAGAACATATTTTACACTGAGACAGGTGAGACACTGGCCCAGGCTGCCCAGAGCAGCTGTGGGTGTCCCATCCCTGGCAGTGCTCAAGGCCATATTGCAGAGGGCTTTGAGGGACCTGATCTAGCGTAAGATGTGGAAGCTTTGAGCAACCCGATCCAGTGGAAGCCCGTAACAGGGGAGCTGGACTAGATGACTTTTAAAGGTCCCTTCCAATCCAAACCTTTGATGATTTGATGACCAGAGCAATTGCAGACACTTATTGATTTAGAGGTGAGGCAAGAAGAGAGAGAGGGAAGAAGACTGAAAACGGGTTTTCATTGCATTTCCCTGTCCTGGGACTTTTTGTATCAGACCAAATTCCTCAGGGAAGTGACTGCACCATCACAGGGGGGTTTAAAGCCCTTTGCAAGGTTTAAGCTCTAATTACAACTATAATTGCTCACAAGCATCGGCAAAATTGGAGCATTTTGCTTCAGAGAACTGTATTTAGGATTGCAAAGTGGGAACAACAACAGCACAGACATGCAAGCCCCTGCATGGTCCAATGCTGCACACACACGATGAAATCCCAGCTACGGTGAGGGCTGGCAACTGTGAGACCCTTTTGTCACCCAGGAGGCATGGACATACCCAGCTTCTCATGGAAATAGCATCAACCATATACCCAAAGCAGCTCTTTTGCACTGGGGAAGGGATGAGAGCCATAACCACGCATCCTCCCCAGACAGCAACAGCGCAAGTTGACCCTTTCCCTCTGCTGCTCCAACCTTACAAAATTATTAAGCTGGGAATTTGTTGAATACATTATTAACTTTTCCCTCCCCCCATCCTCCCCCCACAAGCTCTAGCTTCCACTAATCAACCCAGAACCTCATCAAACTCCTGCCTGACATCATCCCCTGCCTCAAGCTCATACAAGAAATAGAGGTCCCAAATTGTCGTGGTTTGCAGGCGTCCCCCCTCCTCCTTGTACAAATGGGCTGGCACCTGGTAAACTCTATTCCCCGGCAGTAATTGGATGGTGTATTCATGCCGAAGCTGCTCTTCTGAAAGTGCCTGCGTGCACGGCTCCAGCATTAACCACCTCCTCAAAGAGACTCTCCGAAGAGCTCAGTTTTCTATTATTACTTGCTAGCTGAGGGGTTTTGTGTAGATAATCATGTTATTTAGACAGGATGTTGGTTTAATTCCCTTCATTACAGGCTCCCAGGGTTGTAATTTTTTTTTCTCCGCATGATGTATTCCCCGTGGCACATTTCACTCAAATCAAACACTTTACGCTTTTATTACAAACAATACCCCAGCGTCCCCTGTTATCAGCCCAGCACACACACGCACACTCCTCGCAGAGATCCAGAGGTCAGTTCTAATGACTAATCGATCTCATTAGCTTTCCTAATTAAAAACTTTACTACCGCAATGGAAGACAAACTACAAAAAAACTGCTTGCATCATATTTGAATGGGATATGAGCATCATTTATCAGCCAGGACTCGCAGCCTGCGCCCATTGCAACGGGCCATGCGCTGCTGAGGTTGGTGCTTTATTTGGAGCCGTGCATTTCCCCTGGGCATCACTCACACCTACTGTGCCGGCAGAAAAGATCCTGGTGCAAACTCAAATGCTGACCTTGAGATTGGCAAATTGCTGCCAAAACCCTCTTACCACAGTGTTTCAAGCAGATGGGATCCAGGACCCACCAGTGCACACATCCTTTAGGGAAGGGGTTGAATGCAACATGGTTAGGAGGATCCTTAAATTTTGCTGTGAGAGGTACGAGGAATCGAACCCCTGGGGAAGCTGAAACAGAGGGCAAAAATAGGGCTGGCTCCTGGGATGTCTGCAGGAAAGTTGGAAATAACACAAAGCCTGACTTGCTTTCTAGCATCCTTAAAACATATAAGCACCTTAAAGCTTTATATTCCTCAACCATTTCAAATAGCCTCTTATTTGTATTCTGTGTCTCCTCAAAATGAATGACGTTTTAACATTTAAAAGTTATGGGTTTTTTCCAACCTCAATACAAGGTGGAGAATTAAGATCACTTGCAAGGAAGTTTCAACAAAAAAAGTAAAACCTTTTTGTAAAAACAGGTATTTACCCCCTTGGAAAGAAAAATGGGGAGGGGGAACACTGACCTGCTGTTACTCACTCCAAATCCTTCATCCTTAAAAGCTCTCATTAAATCAGAATCCTCCACTTCTGCCAAAAAATGAGCAGACAGGAAGCAGATATTAGCTAACTCTGCCTGCTTCTCAATCAAACCAGACCCAACAGTCTCAGTCCTACAATCACACAGGGCTGGCATGCAAAAGTGGGGAACACTGCACCCTGAGCCATTTATTTCTGCGTGACTGTGCCGTTACGGCAGCTCTCCAGGGATGGGCCAGCATCGTCAGCCAACCAAGCCCTAACAAGCAAGCGTGCAAGTCCATGCAGCAAGAGGAAAATGCTGCTGCTCAGGGTGGATTAGGGAAACTGCAGTATTGGTGGAGTAAATCTTGTTCACCTGTTGCTGAGAAAAAAGAAGTTAAATAAGCAAAGGTAAATTCAGGAGTGCAGATTCCCAAATTCACAAGATTATTGCTGCTTTTGGAAAAGGATATGGGATAGAAAAAGCCTCCCATAAGGGCACAAGAATGTGAAAAAAAAAACTGAAGTAATTGAGCCATGACATGACCTGAGTTCTACCAGGTCCCTACGCTGCATCACTGGCTACCATGAACCTCACAGTGCATGAGCCTCTGCTGGGGCACTGGCAGCTCAATGCCAAGCTGCTGCCACTGCCACTGTTAAACCCCAATTCGAGGCGAGCCAGGGAAGTGGTGAGTGACAAGTACATTGATCTTCCAGCACTTGGAAATGAGATGAGAGTGGGAACGAATGCAAATTGGGGAGCAGAAGCTGTGCCTTTGATATGATGCCAGTATTGTCCCCAGCTCCAGAGGAAACCTTGGGGATGCAAAGCTATGCAGTAGGGCCACCCTAAGGGACCCTTTTAACCCAGTCAGGATGAGTCCACTAAGAAAAAAAGGAAAGCAGAGGCCAAAAACCTCTGATAAAACTGAACTGCTTTTTCAAAGCAAGCCATTAGGAAGAAAAATAAAGGGCTAAGGACTATTAGTAATGTGCAAAGGATGCCACCAGTATGTCATAACTCCTGATACAGGCTCTGATGCTAGCAGAGATTTAAAAAGCATGCATTCAAAACTAAAAACATCTCCAAGAAGAGCTGAAAATATCTGCCAAAAGGTATTCTGAAAGCAAACACTTTCTAACATGAAGAAGAATCCCACAAGCACCCTTACCACGGGATTTGCTCCAGGCCTGGAAGTAAAGATTCAGCAAAACCCACGATTATCTTCTCCTCAGCTCCCAGAACAAAGTTGTTGTTCACCTGCTACTCAAAGCAAACCCACGCTGCAGCAGTAGGCGCTTGCACCAGCAGGAAAATCACCCACATGCAGTGATGCTCTGGGATGGCATGGGACCAAACCTCTCTCCTTTCCATGAGGAAAGCTGTCTCTGATCCAAGACCACTTGGCTGCTAGCTCACCTTGCTCTTCTGGCATGCCCAGAGATGAGGAGCATCCCTATTTGCAAGCACACCTGTGAAACAGGTTGGGAAGCTGCCCTGTACCATGCAGCATTAACTAAAACGTTAACAAGCAGTGTGGAAGCAGAGGATTAAGCAGAACACTGCAGGAGCACAGAGGTTGGGGTGGCCAGTGTCAAGGCACGGAGCGAGCCCTTTGCATCTCCTTTTTGTAAAGCCCCAGCAAGACTATGTCCTAATTTGATATCCTTCTATGAGAAGGTCACCCGCTTCATGGATGATGACAAACTGGTGGATGTAGTTTTTCTGGATTTTGATACAGCTTCTGATATTGTCCCTCACAGCATCCTCCTAGACAAGTTGTCCAACTGTGATGAGCAGGCACACGGTGCGATGGGTGAAGAACTGGCTGGATGGCGTATCTCAAAGGGTTTTAGAAACTACGGCTACATCTGGCAGGTGACCGGTCCCAGTGGTGTCACTCAGGGCTCAGTCCTAGAGCCAATTGTGTTCAATATTCTTATCAATGGTTTACATGCAGGAGTTGATTGTACTATTAGCAAATCTGCTGATG
Organism: Falco naumanni; assembly: GCF_017639655.2. Lineage (NCBI taxonomy): Eukaryota > Metazoa > Chordata > Aves > Falconiformes > Falconidae > Falco > Falco naumanni. Next base: position 109,110,095 of record NC_054056.1, on the reverse strand, counting down.
ATACCAAATTGGGAGGAGCTGCTGACTCTTACAAGGTCAAGAGGCCTTGCAGAGGGATCTAGATAGACTGGAGCATTGGGCAATGGCATGAAGTTTAACAAGAACAAATGTCGGATCCTGCACCCAGGATGCAGTAACACTGGGAACAAGTACAGATTGGCAGAGAAGTGGCTGGAGAGCAGCCATGTGGAAAAGGATCTGGGGGTGAGGCCATTTCCCCGCAGGTACTGGTGGGCTGTAGGCTCAATAGGAGTCAGCAGTGTCCCCTGAGAGCCAAGAGGGCAAACTGCACCCTAGCGTGCATCAAACACAGTAGAACCAGTGGTCAAAAGAGAGGATTGATTTGGATTGATAAGGAAGTAGGAAGAAAGAAGGAGGAGGAAGAAGAAGAAAAAGAAGGAAGAAGAGTTCCAATTGGAAGGAACCTACAACAATTGTCTAGTCCAACTGCTGACTAGCACTGGACCAGATTTAGCATTGGTGCAACCTCAGCTCGAGTACTATGTGCAGATCTGGGCCCCACAATTTCAGAAGGATGTGAATATCCTTGAAAGTATCCAGAGGAAGGAAACACAGCTGGTGCAAGGGCTGGAAGGCATGTCCTATGACAAGCCGCTGAGAACTCTGGGTTTGCCTAGTTTGGAGAGAGGCTGAAGGGTGACCTCACTGCTCTCTACAGCTTCCTGAGGGGAAGGGGACAGGGAAATGCTGATCTCTTTTCCCTGGGATCCAGGGACAAGACACACAGGAATGGGTCAAAACTGTATCAGAGGAGGTTTTGACCAAATATTAGGAAGCATTTCTTTACCCAGAGGGTGGTCAAACACTGGAACAGGCTTCCTAGAGAGGTGGTCAAAGCTCCAAGTCTGTCAGTGTTTCAGAGGTATTTGGACAATGCCTTTAATGATCTGCTTTTAGTCAGTCCTGAAGTGATCAAGCAGTTGGTCTAGATGACCACTATAGGTCCCTTCCAACTGAACTGTTCTGTTCTAAAAAGTGGTGTGTAGTTTCAGGACAACTCAGTATCAGGATGATAAATATAAACCAAAAAGAATCCAGACAACAGCAGCAATAACAGAAATCCACAGCAAACTCCTCAGTCCTTTGTATCTGAAATACTTGGGAAATGGAAACATGCAGCTTAAGTTATCAAGGACTATTGGGAGAAAAGGAAATTTTAAAACCACAACAGAGACAGGAAACTTCTCCAGCACGAAAGGAGCTGGTTGCAGCCATTCTGCCCCAAAACTGCCTAACTGCAGGTAAACTGGAGGCACATGCAGTGCTACCAAAGAGCAGTTTAACAAGAGCACGCCAAGGAAGACAGAAATTTCCTCATTCATGTTGCAAGCCAATGATTTACTAAGCCTTGCCGAGGTGGTCACCACCCCACTGAGCCCAGCACCTTTCCACTACACCCCCAGAACAGGCTCTGCAGGCTGAAAAAGCCTTGGGAACTCACCATCTCATCAAGAATGGCCTCAGGAGGGATCTCTAGTAGACTCCCAAGATAGTCTGGGCAAGAAGCTATTTTACACCATATGCAGCACAATGGGAGGACAAGGGGTGTGCAGGGTCAGAGCCATTGAGAGGCCTTGATCCAGCTGGCTCCTGTGAGCAGGGTTGCTGTGCAGATGAGCTTCAGATGTTGGAGCTCTGATACCCACCACCCCTCCACTTCTCATCAAAATAGCATGTAGAGATAGCAAAAATACAGGGAAAATCCCAAGCATGACCCTTGTCCCTCCATCACCCCCATGGTGAGCCCACACCAGCAGGTAAGGGCAGATTTGGTAGAAGTAGAAGTGTCTGCAGCCAGGAGCAACCTCAACAGCAAAAGCACCATAGGAAGCTCCGATGGCAAGGAGGTATCAGCTCCCATCCTGCTGCAATAGCAGATTACAGGGATTAGGGGTCCAAGCATTGCCCTTATTATCAGTCTAGAGACTTGTGTATCTGCTTCCCTACAGCAGCAGAAACAATGCTTTCTCAGTGATTATTCATTAGTGAAGGACTTGAGATCTTGATTTCTGCCATAAAATTAATCTCTAAAGAGAAGCAATGTCACACTGTGGGAACAGAAGGAAAGCTAAAAGTCCCAGAATTAAAAAACCTACATCCCACCTTCTTCTCCCATTGCTGTTTTCCCAGCTGTGAAATAGGTGGTCTGGTTGAGGCCTACCTTAAATTCAATTTCTTGTGGGGAAAACCAAATAACATACAAAGACATGGCTTTGCTGTAGGGTCTGCAACAAAACTTCGCAAGGCACTTTGAAGACAGGATGTGCCATGTGGTTTCTTTTCTTTAACACAGTGAATTTTAAAACGTTGTGCCATTCACACATTAGGGATTCCATTATTTTTTAAAAGAAAACACAATCCCAAATATTTTAGCACTTATGATTGAGACTGAGAGCAGCACCGAGCTGAGGAACTATGGGGTTTGCAGTGACACAAACAGCTGGAGTCTTACCAGGGAGATCTGAGCCAGCTCTGCAAGCACATCTCCATGGCTGGATCTGGTTTTAGTTTAAGTTTTGCTCTCCTTTGTTAAGATGGGCAGCATCTTTGTCTTCTTCCAATATTGGACTTGCACCCAGCAGCAGGTATTTTGCAAACAGCAGCTGAAGGGTAGCATGCATCCAGCTGGAGTACTGCGTCCAGCTCTGAGGCCCACAACATGAGAAGGACAGGGACCTGCTGGAATGAGTCCAGAGGAGGGTCACGAAGATGATGAGAGGGCTGGAGCACCTCTCCTATGGGGACAGGCTGAATTGGGGTTTTTCAGCCTGGAGAAGAGAAGGCTCTGGGGAGACCTTACATCAGCCTTCCAGTACCTAAAGGAGGCTAGAAGAAAGCTGGAGAGGGACTTTTTACAAGGGCCTGTAGTGACAGGACATGGGGAAATGGTTTTAAACTGAAAGATTTAGATCAGGTATTAGGAAGAAATTCTTTACGATGGGGGTGGTGGAACACCGGAGCAGGCTGACCAGAGAAGCTGTGGATGCCCCATCCGTGGGAGTGTTCAAGGCCAGGTTGGATGGGGCTTTGAGCAAATTTCTCTAGTGGAAGGTATCCCTGCCCATGTCAGGGGGTTGGAACTAGATGATCTTTAAGTTCCCTTCCAACTCAAACCATTCTATGATTCCATGATTCTGTGCTGATTCAGATGCCGTGAGCTGTGTTGTGCCTGCACAACCTGGCAGTCCCATGCCACAGGCATCACGTTTAGGGCTGCTGAGGAGTGTCATGAAAAGGAACACTGATGCCAGCTACCAATAAAATAGCAATGTCCACAGCATCCTCCCTGAAACCAGGAGGGTGAACTACCATGGTATACACAGAGAGATGTAAAGAAACACTGATCCTTCCACCAAGCCTTGTTTTCTTGGAGAGACTTCTCCTTATCATTGGGTACAGAGATAGCAGAGCAACCCTGGCACCCAAATCCCCTGGGGACGTCCCTGTCCCAAACACCACATGCTTCCCTGGGTGAGAAATACTGTGGATGGGAAGGACACAGCAAATGGAGGAAAAAACTGAGAAAGACAGAGAGAAGATGGACTAAAAGAAGAGGGTAGCAGCTGGGTTTGGGGACTGGACACAGAAGCAGAAACTGTATAGTAGCAACTACACTGCATACTTTGCAAGGAAAAGGAAAGGTCCCACAAATTCAAAGCTAAGAGTCACAAAGAGCCAGCAGAGCTCAGCCTGCCTCCAATGAGCTTAAAAAAAAAAAAGCTGTGCAGCTCCAGAAGAAGTTGTGGACCTACCCAACTCATGCATGGATCTTTCAAGAGTTTTACTAACAGATTATAATGACCTTGCAACGAGGATAAATCTGTGGGTGAACTTGAATCAAGTTTCATCACCACAGCTCCTACACCCAAAAGCAAATTGTTTTGTTAGTGTTTCCCATTACACCAGAAGAACCTGCAAGATGTCGGCCCTGAGCTGCACAGCTCCAATGCCTTCTATTCTGGCTACCAACTTGGCCAAGTCCCTAGAGTTAACAAAAGGATTTGGGATTACTGTAATACTGTTACGAATTTAGTGTGAAAGCAGACACCAGTATTACGAGATGATTATCACAGAGCGTGTTCAATATGCTCACACAGAATGGCACAGCAAGAGGTTAATTATATTGCTACTGGAATCAGCTTCCAAAAGGACCATCCTTCGATTTAAGAGGGGAATTTAATTTTCAACTCATTCAGTTCTGAGCTCTTTCAAGAGCGACGACTATTTATGCCAGAATGTAAACGATGGTTTATGATCATGAACTGCTGCTTAATAGGAAATAAATCCAATTGATCAAAAGTGCTTTACCTGTGACCCCAAGCAAGACTGCTGTTCAGGCTGTACAATTCACAGAGGACAAGAGAAGCACGGGCTTTGCAGCTGAAATGTTTTAGTGGGTTCCAAACCCTTTGCAGTATTTGCTTAGCATGGCAGCCACTTTCAGCTGGGAACATTTGGGGAATTAATAGCAAATCTGCTTCGCCAATTCTTCTACGCTGAATGGACCACAGGAAAAGATGAAGTTAACGCAATCCATCAGGCACCACACTGCATTGGTATGGTGGCACTTGGTAGAGATTAACTGTAAGGAAATACCCATTTTAGCAGGCAAGGTATTAAAAGCCACATATAGTGTTCAAATGAATTGCATGTGTTTGGGTATGTACCCAAAATTCCTTAAACAAAAAGAACAGGACTTCTGTTTCCTGGAAATATAGAGTGGGAGCAATGGGGAAAGCATTGCCCAGCTTCAAGTGAAAAATCAAGTGATGTGACCAGCAGGTCAAGAGAGAGGATTCTCTCCCTCTACTCGTGTGTCCTCAGACCCCGCCGGAGCACTGTGTCCAGCTGGGGGTCCCCAGCACAAGCCAGGCAGAGACCTGCTGGAGCGGGGCCGGGGGAGGGACACGGAGCTGGTCCGAGGGCTGGAAGCCCTCTGCTGCGGGGAAAGGCTGGGAGAGCTGGGGGGGCTCAGCCCGGAGCAGAGAAGGATCTGGGGAGACCTCCTTACAGCCTTTCGGTATAGAAAAGGAGCTTATAGGAAAGACGGAGAAAGACCTTTTATCAAGGCCTGTAGTGACAGGACAAGGGGTAACAGTTTTAAACTGAATAAGGGTAGATTTAGATTGGACATAAAGAAGAACATATTTTACACTGAGGGTGGTGAGACACTGAACCATGTTGCCCAGAGAACTTGTGGATGCCCCATCCCTGAAAGCATTCAAGGCCATGTTGCACAGGGCTTTGAGTGACCTGATCTAACTTGAAGATGTCCCTGCCGTGGGCAGGGTAGTTGGAACAGATGATCTTCAAAGGTCCCTTCCAAACCATTGCATAATTCAACAATTATCACACGTTCACCAAGCTAACATCGTTCATTAGAACTTTTAACTTTAATTCATTAGAAGTCTAGAGATAACTCTGGGGAAACTTGTTTCCAGAAAATAAACATTTCAGCATGGAAATACCACTGAACATGGTTAAAGGAGAATTAAAAGTTACGTCCCAGCTTGGCTTAGGCCCAATGAGTTGTCAAAGCCTTGTTCCTGTGCTCTCATCACACACAAGCTCAGAGTCGCAGGACACCAACCCCATCCTCTTGTTCTGGAAATGGCAAATAAAACCAAACCCTACCAAGCTCTCAGAAAAAGTTTATTTTCATATTAGAACAATGTTATTCTCCCCATTCATCAGACTGCCTACTTCTTCCTGCTCAAGTCATGGCAGCAACCATGTCCACCTTCCCAAGAAAGGCTGCAGTGGTCAGTCAAAGGTATTCATTATGAAATTTAAACAAACATGAGAACAATTTCATTTTCCCAGCTGCAGGGCACAGACCAAGCAATAACACTTCCCCCAATCAACTACTATTAGGAGCTTTTCATCAGGATTTTTTGGCAACAGACTGACTCAGAGCATGGCAGAAGCACACACCAGGAAAGGAACAAAATCTTTCCATGACAGGAATTGGAGTAACATTTGATTGCATGGCTTTTTCCAGATGTCAAAGCAAACCTCATCATCACCAGTGAAACACAGCTCATGGTTCATTGAGAAACTCAAGAGCCAATTCAAAACCATCATGACTCTTAACTTTCCAGTTCTCTGCTGAACATCAACCCTTCTTGCCTCTTCACACAGCCAGGCCAAGCACGTTCTCCCTTGTCCTGGTTTCAGCTGAGGTAAGAGTTAATTTTCTTCTTAGTAGTTAGTACAGTGCTGTGTTTTGGCTATGATGTGAGAACAATGTTGATAATGCCCTGACGTTTTTAGTTGTTCCCCGGTAATGTTTATACATCAAGGATGTTTCAGTTTCCTGGGCCCCTGCCAGCGAGAGGGCTGGGGGTGGGGCACAGTAAATTGGGAGGGGACACAGCCAGGACAGGTGACCCAAGCTAGCTAGAGAGGTATTCCATACCATATGGCATCATGCTCAGTATATAAACTGGGGGAAGAAGAAAGAAGGGGGGGACATTTGGCATTATGGCATTTGTCTTCCCAAGTAACCGTTACACATGATGGAGCCCTGCAGTCCTGGGGATGGCAGAACACCTGCCTGCCCATGGGAAGTGGTGAATGAATTCCTTGCTTTGCTTTGCTTGTGTGCGCGGCTTTGGCTTTAACTATGGAACTGTTCTTATCTCAACCCTTGAGTTGTACATTCCTTTCCGATCCTCCTTTCCATCCCTCTGGGTGAGGGGGAGTGAGCAAGCGGCTGTGTGGTACTTGGTTGCCGGCCGGGGTTAAACCATGGCAGTCCTTTTTGGCACCCAACGTGGGGCACGAAGGGTTCAAGGTAACAACAGATTTGATTGGAATGTTTTATTGCTGTTTAGCTATTCAGGGGCAGGTTTCTGTGCTTACCATGGGGCTTGCTTGCCTTACAGTGTATTAGTCTAGTGCTTGTTAGTGGCTGCTTCTTGCTTTTGCTGCTTGCTGTACTGCTTATCATCTCCCTGTGCTGTGCCCAGGAACATTGTGATAACAGCCACGGTGATGCGCTGGGGCTGCCAGATGGCCAGGGCATCGCTGCTGTTTCTGTGCTGCTGTACTGGACAGGCTGGAACTCCAGTGTGAACTCAAGTCAAAGGGACTGTGACCTGTGGATGAGTCCAAGTGGGAGCAGGATACCCCAAAGCCCCTGTGGCCGTGACTAAGTCCAAGGCTGAGCAGGTATATCTCGGAGTGTCTGTGGCCATGGCTGTGTCTGTGCTGCAGCAGGTATGCCTCTGAAGGAATTGTGGCCCAAGGACAAGTCCATGCTGGGGAAGGTACACCTCGAAGCATCTGTAGTTGTGAATCAGTCTGTGCCGCAGTAAGTACACCCTGGAGCATCAGTGGCTGTGTGTGAGGTCATGCTGGAGCACTTCAAAGTGTGTGGATAAACCCAAGACAGAGCAGGTACAGCCCTGAAGGGATTGTGGCCAGGGATAAGGCCATGCTGGAGCTGATTTACTTCTGAAGGGACTGTGGCTGTGGGTAAGGCCACACTGGAACAGGTCTATAGTCACGGCCCACGGATAAGGCCATGTTGCAACAAATGCACCTCAAAGTGACTGTGGCTGTGGATGAGTCTATGCCACAGCAGGGATACCCCTGGAGAGACTGTGACTCGTAGCTGAGGCTCCACCTGGAGCAGGTTGCAGTCTGTGGGTAAGTCCAAGCCAGAGCAGGGGCAAGGGGAGGAGTTCATTGCAATGTTAAACCCTATGGGGTGGTCCAAAAGGATCAGGGCTGGAGATTGTAATGGATATACCTTTAAATTGTTGTAACCCATGATTTGACTTTCATGTTATAGAAATGACTATAGCAGCAACCATCTGAACCTTTGGAGGACAAGCAGTGCAAGTGCAGCGGTGACCCAACCTGAGTTGGCTTTGATGCCTGATAACCCCATAAAACACTCAACCCCTCTTCTCCTGAGTGACCACCATAAGAGAGCGTGTTCATAGACTAAACGAACTCAATGGACATTTTGTGGACATTTTATAGACATTTTTACAGGGGTGGTGCATAGACTAGGTGAATGATGTCTGTGTATTATATCAAAGGATGGGAAGGGTGATAGTGCTAATGAGATTGCATTGGAAAGTGTGGCACGATGTAAATGGTATGGAATAAGGGGTGCACACCCCTGTAACGAGACTGGGGAGAGCTCATCGGCCTCATACACTTCCCCAGAGCAAAAGCCCGTGCTGATCCTGCCACCTCTGCCTGGGTGCGGACCTATGGATGAGAGGTGATAGACCTGGCAGTGGTGTCCACCACAGGGCAGAAGGGTGACTGCTGCTTCCATGTTTCTCCAATATCTTCTCCACACATTTTGACACCCATGTGCCTTGGTATGGGCCTGGATCCACTGTCACCAGCAGGTAGGGTTGGGCAGTGTTGCTCTGAAGAAATTCCAGTGCTGGAGAAAAAGCTTCATGTTCATCACAACAGCTGGACTCTTCAGTAGCTTGTCCCTATCTTCCCACTTGTTCAACCTTTTTTTTTTTTTTTTAATTGCTTACTTTCTCAAAATGTGGTTGATTTGTGATTAGTGAATCCAAAAAAAAAAATTATTTGAAAAGAGATCACAGAATGGTTGAAGTTGGAAGGGACCTCTGGAGATCATCTGGTCCAACTCCCTGTTCTGGCAGGGCCAACTACAGCCAGCTGCCCAGGACTATGTCCAGATGGCTTTTGAGTATCTCCAAGGACAGAGACTCCACTATGTCCCTGGGCAACCTGTGCCAGTGGTTGATTACCCTCACAGTGAAGAACTGTCTTCTGATGTTCAGATGGAGTCTCCTCTGGTCCTGTCACTGGGCACTGCTGAGAATAGCCTGGCTCTGTCCTCCTTGCATCCTCCCTTCAGGTACTTACAGACATTGACAAGACCCTCCTTGAGCCTCCTCTTCAGATGCAATGTACTTCACCACGTCAAGAACCCACCAGCAGCATCACTTGTGCAGCACCTCATACCACCCACAGGACGTGGCAATGGTTAAAGCTTCTCCAGCTGCTGGCCAGGACCCATCATACTAATCCAAGCGAACACTGAGATGCTCTGAAGCAGAATGTAGATGATGTTTACGTTGGGATTACTTTAAAGGCTCTTAGACAGTGACAAAGCTTATAGCACAACACAAGGAAAGAAAACAGCATCTCTCACTCCCTATTTAGAAATAATCCAAATGTTTAGGCAAGTCCCACCATGTGTGGAGATGTCATAGGGGAACCAGGCAATCCCTTGGCTGTTGAGAAAAAAGAAGAGAAAGGGAGCGAGGAGGAGAACATCTGGAAAAGCAAGGGATAGCGTAGAAAAGAAAATACTAGCAGCGAGGAAACATCAGCAACAAGTGTGACAGGAGAGACAGGGAGGCAGCAGAAAGCAAAGCAGACATGAAACTCTGAGAGCTCCAAGATGCTCCCTGGAAAAATGCTGCTGCAAAAGACACTCGGGATCAGACTTGCAAAAGGCTTTTGAGGCCACTGCTGCAGCGGATGCTGAACAAGTTCATTAGAAGGAAACGACCCAGCATTGCACAGAGTTGGTAATCCCTTCTTGAGATTAGGGAGCAGGATCGCAGTACCTCCTCGGCACAAGGTAAAGCACAAGGTAAAAGACATCACTGTGCATCTCTGTGAGCTGGGACTCCTGCCTCTGTACTGTACATCTCTACACACATCCACACTGAGAAAATTGGCTCATTTGCCTCTCTGATCAGCCTGTCTACCAGGCTCTGATCAACCCACCCATCTGGTTCATCCACCCTAACTCCTCTGCTGTCTCCTCCACCCATGCCCTCTGTGACCCATCTGCCAGTGTGGCCCACCCAATATTGGTGTTGCCTTTAGAAAAGCGTCACAGCTAATCATCTGTCGCCTGAATGTAATACTTCTGGTGGTTCAGCAGGTTGGCTTTTTGGTGACTTTTTTTTTTTTTTTTTTAAGAGGAACAGAGGGAAATGCAAACTTTTATTGCTACGTGCTGGGAATACTGCACATTTGCAAGCAGCACAGCAAGTGTCTGCTTGTTCCCATCCCAGGCACAGGCTGCAGCCTCCTGTCCCCATTTCCATCCACAACTGAGATGCTGCATATAAAGGTTTATTGAGTCTGGTTTCATTTGGGGTTTTTTGCCAGCACCAGACTAAAGATGTTCAGGGCCAGCATCTCCATTTAGGAAAGGTAATTGCTAACAATTCACTGGGGCTGCCGAACATAAGGTGTCACACAGTGCATTGCTGCAAGATCTGGCAAGAAGAGCAGCACAAAGTCCTTGGTGCTGCTTTCGGGAGCTGCCACAAGCCCTATGCTAGCCAAACCAGCACACCACAAAAACCTAACAAGCAAAAGACTTTCTGCTTGTGACACTGTCACTACCATTCCCTTGCACCAAACCACGGGGGAGTTTTATTTTATCATACTAAATTAGGCATTTAAATCTTGCACATAGTGCTGAAGATTCATGATGTATGTCTCCTGGTCCTGGAAAGGCTAACGCTGATTTAATACAGGTAGATCTCTACTGATGATTGGTAGCCCATTACACACCAATTGTCAGCATGTTATACATCACGGCTACACTCCCCTACCTCCAGCTAGCAGGAAACCATCTGGTTGCTCTCAGGGTTTTGCATCCCTCACAATCATGGTAGTAAGGATTAAGTTTTCCAGTTTCCCAGGGAAGGACTGGGACACAGCCGTGTGCGGTGGTATTTCCATTCCTCTGTCCACAAAGATAAGGCCAGCCCCATGAGGACCACTGTCACACTGAAGCCTGCATCAAAAGTGCAGTGAGGCGAGGTGGAAATCACTTCCCAGAGTCTGGCCATGCTTCTGGAGCCACCAAGTGCTTCTTCCACAGCTCCCTGCCTCCTTGAGATGCTCAGTGATTTTCACATTAATTTTGGCTGCAGCCAAATCTGCAAACACTGGATAAGCTGTAGCAAATAGCTGATGGCTACAGCATTGTCAGACACATCAGTGAGTGATAATAATATATATACCCATGATGGCTACCTGTGTTGTCCCAAATTGCTGCCACGAGCCTGCCTGACTACCCACTCAAGGTTCAGCTATATTGCTTTCCAAAGAAGTCTGGGTCAAGCAGGCTTCAGAGCAACACCAGCATCTGCAGCCAGGTGATCTGGGATGCCATGGAGAATAATGGGCAGAACAGAGTGTCTTTGACTCAGTTCTACAATTTTAGTATCAATATTTAATCTGCAACAGAAACACTAGCAAATATCTAGGTTTATTCTCTCTGATCAGAAAATACAGAGAGAGGCAGAGATGGATGGACTTCAAGAAGGTCTTGCTGGCAACAGGTGGACACATCACCTGTTCACCTGCCTCCCAGTAACACAAGAAGGTGCATGATCCTGAAACCATGCTACCACTCTCAGCAGCTGGTGGGTGAGCAACACATCCCTATCCTGGGGTTCACCCACTGGTACTCAGCTCCACTGCATAGCCATCCCCGCTGCCAAGAAGCACCAGGGTGGTCCCGTCCAAATGCCAGAGGAACAGATGAGCCTGCTAAGGATAGGGAGACACCATGTTATCCACCTCCCTGCTGGGACCAGCGAGAGGTGGTCATGCTTAATCCACTAAACACTTTTCCTGGCTACAGCCCACGTTAAAGAGCCTGAGTGGGTCTCTGGAGTATTGGACCTTGTTCAAACACAAACCTTATTATTATAACAAAAGAGGGTGGTGGGGTTTTTTTCCCCCTTCCTTCAGTGAATGATTATTAATGTGTTTCCAGGAGCCAGGTCCATTTCTCTAAATGAGAGCGGGATGGCAGAAGGAAGGCTGATAAATGCCCTCCTCCCCCCGGCCTCGCGGCAGGAGCTGCCAGGGGTTCTCGTTCTAACAAGCTGCAGATGGAAGACGACTGGAATAACAAAGTATGAATTTTTATGAGTCTAATAAATCACTCCACTTTTCCTGCTCTTGATCGTTTTCAGCACTTCAGACACTAGAAAAACCCCAGCTATAATCAAATGGGTTCACGGATCTCGTGTTAATGCCTTGCTGTGGCACAGAGAGGTGGCTCTGCCTCAGGAAACGACAGGGAGCACTTGTCGAGCTGGAAATCCATTTGCATTCATGCTTTAGGATTGACTTAATTTATTTTTTTTTAATTTAACAAGGAGAAATTTGAATCTGTTAGGTATTCCCCCACCCTCAAAGCCACTTATCAAACCAGAGGCCACCCAGCTTTTACCTTTCCTAACTATCCATTTAAAAAGACCCTGACCTAACTCCAGCATCAGCAGAGAAACTTGTATAAACTCTGTGAGAACAGAGGAAAACTTTGCAGGCAGCAAGTTTTTTAAGGTCCTTTTAATTCTCCTTTCTAAACTCCTGTATAAAGCAGGCAATGGGCAGGCCTCAAATCCATCTGAAAAAGAAACAAAAGGTTTCAACTTGTTGCACCCACATGTGTTTGCCAAAGGAAGTTTCTGCCAAGGTCTGATGAGTACCACATGGGTGGAGAGAAAGAATTAAGACTTTGTTCTCCTTACCAAAAAACTACTCTTCAGACCTCCAGGACAGTGACCAGCAAAAGGAGAACAGAGCCAAAGCCAGAGACACCATGATGTGGTTAAGCAAAGGAGAACATGACCGTTGCTCCCCACCCATCTGCAATTCCTTGAGACCAAGCACAGGAATGCATCCTGCAGCTCCAGGAACTGCAAAACCTGCAAAAAACACCCTTGTAATGGATGCAGCTCTCCCAGTCCCCCCATGCCCGTGCTGACAGCAAGCTTCTATCCTACCACGCCAGCAAAGCAGCAGCACCCCGAGCCTTGATGCTTTACCTCCCTAAAGGAAGGAGGGCAAATTAGCTGGGAAACCTGTTGTTTCTGTCATCCTCATCCTGCCCCAGTCTTTAATCCATTCAATATGTTTTTCCCTGCTTTTCATTTGCTTTTCCAGCACAGCACTGAATCAGGGAGGGAATTCATCTTTGACAAACATTTACCGATTATCAAATCACAACTGCAGCCGCAGACAGGGGCAATAAGTCACTTTAAGCAGCCGTCCGTATTGCAGGCTGAGGAGTTTGGGCAGCTCCTTGATGACAAATAACTCCTGTCAAAGCCGCATGTTCCCTGGCGCTCCGAACCCGTGTTCTCTGTTGTTCCACACTACCTGGTGTTTAATGACAACACTGTCAGACTAAGACGAAGCCTCTGCGCTGCGGACTGTCAAAGCCCTATTAGAGGAAAGATTGAGACCCTACTCTTCTTAAACTCACTCAAGCAACACAACCCGCTAGTTTTTATAATTATTGTACGAGAGCCATCGATCGCGCACTGACACCTAACCTATCTGTATGAAATGGGAGTAGTTTGCTGGGTGACAGTTGCTATAGATTATTGTGGGTGGGTTGTTCCCCCCCCCCCCCCGCCCCCTTTTACCCATTGCTCTACAAAGCCTAGAATGGATGGGAAGGAAGAAGAGGAGAGTGTGCACCTTCACTTAGGTGCCTTTTCCATGCCTTTTCCATCCCAGCTCGTAACCTTCAAAGTGACTTTTGGAAGTTTATTGTTTGTAGGGTGTTTCCCTGGTTGGGAAAACCAACACGCCTCCTCCAGCTCACACATCTCCTAGCACATAAGCCATACTCAGATCATCCCAACTAGCATCTAACACCAGAATGATGCTCCAAGAGCACATCCTTGCATGGAAATGCTCACGTAAACAAATCAGGGGGTTATGACAGGCAGAAATCACCCAACGCTGATCCTGGAGGCAGGCAGCAGCCCAAAGCACCCTCGACATGCAAGACTGCCAGCTCAGCATCAGTTTATCCATGTGAAGTCCTTCCCTTCCTCCCTAGGGTCAAAGTTCTGCATTTAGGGAAAGAAGCAGAAAACCCAGCATCTCCAGCTGCAGTATCATAATGGAGGAAGTATTCGTGCCCACTTGATGCTATTGAGATTGCATTGTTTTTCACCATCCCCCAAAAAAACCCCACAGAGATAAGATGTAAGTACTGCCAGCATCTCTGTCCATGCAGATGTCTGCTGCTGCAGGCAGCCAACAAACTGCACTGGGACCTGTTTCCATCTAACACATCATCCATCAGTTCAGTTCATTTTGCTCCCAGAGAAGGACTGGACAAAACTATGGGTTGGCACCAAAGAGAAGTCTTCTAGAATACACATGCACAGTCCCGAGTGAATGTGACACTCTGGGGATGTGGTACTGAATTCCCAATGGCATAAAGAAAGGGAACCATAGTCCAAGGGTGATGAGAAGCTACTTTTGAGCCATAAAAAGAGGCACGAAGGGAAGAAGATAAGAGCCAGGGAGGGACTCAGCTGTTCCAAGGGAAACGGGTTGAAGAGGAGGAGCTCTCTCCCAAGGAACGTAGACTAGTTTGTTGTGGCTGCCCACCTCTCTCAGCATCCCCACTTGCATGTTCACCAAGGAGACCTCTCTCCAACTCAGTTTTCATTTCACTGGGGAAAAACCCTTTTATTGAGCTGCTTCCAATAGACAACAAAGTTGGGGATAGATGCTGCTCCCAAATCCAGCTTACATGGTAAGCAAGGATTTTGCTCCTCAGAAACTCCACTCTCAAAACCAAGGTTGGGGCCACTTTGCCATCAGTTATTTGGAAGTAGTACATGTGTGGCTTGCCACCAGAGACTCAGAAATGCCATCGCCTGCGCACAAGCAGCAGTAAATACATGTGTTAACTCTTATACTACAACTTCAGGAGAGTTTGGAGGGGTGAGGGGAGGAGGAAGAACACTGCTGTTGCTTTAAAGAAACACCCTAATTTGCTTAAAGCAGCTACAGGATTTGTCAAGTTACTATAAAGTATTTTCATAGCCTAAGCTATGCACAAGCATCAGTGTGTGTGGTTTATTTGCTTGGATTGCCCATTTGAGTGACACAGTTGGGTGAGTTTGGCACACATCCACTTCTTCCACCTCCCCAAAGACCATGGTTTCATCTGTACTAGAGGAGAAAGGACCCTCCTGCACTCCATTGACATGCAGCTCTGGATGCTCAGTGTGGGGCTACATGGCACTGAGAGGCACCCAAACTCTACCCCACCACCCCATCCCATGGTCAGAGCTGCAGGAACTGACACCACCAGGTCCTGTGGGACCCAATGAGCCAAACTCACTGTTCCTGCACCAGAGATGAAATCTTCTCATGGGTCTGATCCAAATAAACGGTCCTCTTTGAGGTGGGTGCAATGAGAAGGAGCTTAAACCACAGAAACATGATGACCAGACCTTTGCTTGGTTGAAGTCCACATGGGGCTTATGGTCATCTAAATTTATGGTATTGAAAACATAAGGGAGGATTACAAGAAAGAAATTTCCATTGGCTACTTGGGTGGCTCAAGCAAGCCATTCCTCATTAGGAGATCTGAAATAAGTACCACACCACATGAGATCGTGCATTAATTTTGATTCAAGGTCCTTCCAGCCATGATTCCTTAGCATAAAGGCACAAAGACAACCCCAAGCCAGCTTTTTAGGAAAGGTAGCAAAGAGGTGCCTTCTTGACTCCTGAAATCATCAATAAAGTTAGAGACATCGCAATAAGGAAAGCTCAGACCTCCAAGACAGCTGGTCCCAACTAACCTTGCTATAGCTGAAGCTGCTAACAAAATAGAGAAGAAAAGTTTCCATTTGCAGTTGAAAACAAATGTTGTTTTACTGGACATGGCAATAACCCCATCTCTAGCCTCCAATCAAGAGTGCTTTCTGTTCAGGTATCCATCCCTGCAGCCCAGAGCAGTGATCCCAGCCTTTCCTACAGCACACATCGAAGGAAATAGCATCTTCTTCTGTGACTACAAACCTCTGGCACTGCCTAGATTCTGTCTCCAATAAACACCTCATTTTCTAAACCCTGAGTGACAGGTGAGCAGAATGTTCTCCTTGTACCATCCTCGGGATCACCCAGGGATGTCAGCGTGGGAGAGGGAAAGAAGAACAAGAAATCTTGCTTCTCCTGCCTCTGAGTTTGACAAGCCATCCTAGACAGGTGGTAATATTTGATAAATTTTAATTTCCCTTCCAAGGCTGTCAGGTAATCTTTTTATTGACAGCACTACAGGGGTTTTTCTGTAGTCTCAGGGAAAAGGGTATGTGCTCTTGTTTGTTATTAAACCAAATACATATTTTGGATGGAGAAACAGCTACTATCCACCTCCACCTACAAATAAATCCTCCAGATATGAGTCCTGAGTAACACCATACATCACGCAAGCTGCATGGAAGCCCAGTTCACCATGCAGTGTCCTTGGAAACTCCCCGGCACAAATCCAGAGTTGAAACCACCGCTAGCTCTGGGTCTCCTTTCACCACCCAAGCAACAGTGCTTCCCTCTCTGTGTTAGGGGGATAATTTTACAGTGAATAGTACTCAAATGCCAAGAGACGTTTCTGTGGCTGAAGTGTGACCACATCATTTCTAATAATACCCGCCGGAGTCACAGCTCGGTGGTGGTTCCCAAACTACCATGTGAGGCCATTGGATCGAGCTCCCCGCCATGCAAGGAGTCACACCAACCCGCGTCCTCGAGCACAACACTCGCCTGCAAGGGACAAGGGCCTGTATCCTGACCCAGGACATGAGCTACCATCAGATTGTGATGATGGAGGGAAGATGAATGCCAGCTAGCTCCCTCCTCCTGCTTCTTCACTAAAGGAAGTGGTACAAGGAGGACAGGAGTATGGGCAGCCACACACAATGCTCAATTTCCCCCAGAAGCAAGACAAGCAGAAGGAAAAAAAACGTGACCATTTATAAAGAACAGGCACAACTACTGCTTTTCAGAGGGTTGTTATTTCTTTGCACCCTGCACAAGCCAAAAAGCCAATGTTCCGTATTACATGGAGCAAAACCTCTGCTCAAGTCCAAAGAGATGGGTGAAGGCAAGTCCTGCTAACACCAACAGCCATGCTCCCGTGATTTGTTTAGGTCTGAGTCAGGCCTCATCCTGGTACCAAGCCCTACTGCCTTCCACAGAGGCAGTGCAGCATGCACTTAAGTGCATGATAGCCTCATTGATTGCCACGTCCCTAAGCACCCAGCTCCACCATGCCTTGCAGAGGGACAGCATCAACAATTTGAAAAGGAAGGACTACCAAAAAGGAAAAATAAAAAAGCATTTCCAAAGAGAAATGATAGTATCCTCTGACCTCACTGTCCCCTTGAAGAGGGGAAGCAGGTCAAGAAATATTGACCCATTTTATAGGGAGAGGGCAAACAGTTTCTCTGTGTGTTGGTTAAATCGATAAATGAAGATCATTTAAGTTTAAGGAGTCTTTCCTTAAAGCCTTTCTTTCCTTGCTATTCTGTTACTGCACTTGGGGAAAGGTCACACGGACAGAAGCCCAAGGTGTCAACTTCCCAGTACGATGAACATTCGATCCATGAAAAGAAATCAAAGTAGGGCCAGAAATACCACCTATAACAGTGCCAATGAGAAAAAACTGCAAGAATCTTACGTAAAACAGCCAGGTCTCCATTTCATCATTAAATACTGTTTTCAAACCTGTCTCTGACAATTTACAAGGGGAGGGTAATTCCTAAGCCAAGGAGCACCTTACACCACACACCCTCCATACCAAAGGTAGCAGAACCAGCCTTTCTACAGCCTTTTGGGAGAAAACTGCCTCCACAGTGCAGTTTGGAGCAGCAGTGTCTCTTCAGTCTCTGGACCCATAGGAGTAGCTAAGCCCTGCTCAGTGGCAAGGATAGCAGCATGGGACATGGTGAGATGCTCTGGCTGCATCTCACCAGTACTAGGACATTGCCACGACAAATCTGTACAAGATGTATAACATAACTGTTTGTGTTTGCAATCTGCTGCCGGCCTTGTGTAAGACAATCCAGTTCAGCTTAATCATTATTAGCAAGTTATTTTTTCTCAGCATTTGGGAAGAAGCAGGTTTGGGAACAACCGTGTGGAAGGAGAAACTGGTAAGGAACCACTCCAATCAGCAGCACCTAAAGCAGCAGATCCAAGAAAGCCCTCTGCTCCCCAGCATGGGCTCAGCTCAAGCTCTGCTGGATTATTTTTTTCTATTTTGTGACTGTCCGCTGTGTTTTTCAAATTGTGAAGTTAAGTAAAAGACTAAAGACAGAAGGTGGGACATCTTACATTCAGTGACAACCTATCAGTGAGTACAGCTATAGCTTCCTAAAAAGCTTGTGAGAGGCAAGTGAGCAAACCCCCCAGCGACCTGCTTTTGAAAGTCCTACCCTCCAACTTTTAACACCAAGTTCATCCAAAAAGTCAGAAGAGAAACTTGGCTGCAAAGGCAAATACTAACAAACAACAACTTGACACCACGGCAGGAGTGACACTCTCCACATTCCCAGACCAGCCTCCTACTATTACCTAGCTGTTCCAGCAACAAACTGTCCCAGTTCACAGCACAGTTATTTCGGGTCTTCCCTTCTCCAGATCTTTCGATGAAAACAAACTCCTTTCTCCTTCATATGTATCAGTCCAAAAATATGACTTGAATCCTTGGCCTCTTGACATTCACCAAGCTCATGAAAGGTGGTTTCAGCTCTTCAGGCCAGAAGATCCTCTTGCAGTCTGCCTGGGTGATGCAGAGGGATGTCATGGAAGATGTGCTGCTGTGGTACTGACAAGTGCTCCCCAGGATGTCCCCATGCAGCACTTGCACACTGCAATGGCCAAGATGACCATGACAGCCTGTTCAGGTCTTCTCTCCACTTTAGCTGAGACACGGTACCTCTTCAAATCCCACCTGGGGCCTTTTAGCACTGTCATGGTATTATAAGCAGCACAGCCTCATCACACTTGTTGACAGCCAAGAGAATGGGTATATGCACAAAATTTAAACAGCAGCAATAAGATCCATTGAATTACTGCAGTATCACTTCCCCTACATTTTCCATTTCCAGAGAGATTTAATGGGAACATCATACAGGCAAACACATGCATGTTTCCAGCATGAGATCTCCTAAAAAGCTTTAAATACTTTCCTTATTCCACCTTTCCCAAGGAAGCTTCATACTCCTTACCTTATCTCCCACCTACCAAAAGACAGAGAGACAATACTGTAAGAAGGAGGACAATTCTCCTGATAACATCAGTGTTAGCTCCAGTACAGAGCCAATATGGGAAAAGCCAAACTATTTGCCTGCCATACTTTTCCTTAGCATCCTCCTCCTGCAAAAAGCCACTAGAAGAAGTTGACATGCAATTTCTGACCTGTTGGCTACACAGCCCCAGGAGTCCTGAACAAGCCCTCCTTTATTTTCTCTTCATCTATGGACCACCTTGCTCCTGTGGCTTTGATTCAGCTCAGACAATATTCCAATTCCCACCCTGATGAAGCCAGTTTTCACAGCCTCGCTACAGCATCCCCCCAAAACAAGGCAGCTTTGCTGAAGCATAGCAAGCTGTCATGCCAACATCCCATTCTGGTACAAAATGTGGATGCTTATAATTGAAAAGAAAACCATACAATTTGTGGGTTTGTTTTCAAAACTGACCTTCGAATAGTTCATAAATATCTAACTACACCAACAGTCCCATATCTGGTTAAAAATCAGAAGGCAATCTGAAGGCAATGCATCACCTGGGGCATCTCGTGCAGATGTTGGCAAAGAGCCCAGCCAAAACCCATGGGACTCCTCAGTGCTCTCCGGCTTTTTGGAGATTTTAGTATCATGAAAACTCATTGGGGTCTCCGGCACATAAACCCAAGTACTCCTCCTTACCTACCTCACAGGTGGTAGGTAGCAGCTTAATTAATGTTTGCACAGTCTCATAAAGACAATCAGTGACGAGTATTATTAGTTAATAAAATACTCCATCACTTAGGTTTCTTCTTTGCATAACCCTCCCCACGCTTTTTTTCCTGCTTCATCTTCTATCACCTCTTTTAGACTTACCGCCAGTCCCATCAGATCAATACCCAAATCCACGCTCCCAAATACCCTGGCCTGTAGCATAACTGTTCTGCAAAGGATTCTTACCAATTCAGGTACACCTGAAGGCACTTCTCTTGGCAAGCTCCAGGAGAACAATTTCCTAGAGGCGTTAGGGCTCTTGCACCCTCTCTGACAATGCCAAGATGCAAGGCAAATGCACCAAGAGGTGACCCCACCAAAAGAGACCTCTTGGCACATCTGCAGCATACAGCAATGACAATCCCCCCAACAAGCAACATCCTAGACCAGGAAAGGGCTGAATTCTAACAAGGACCACCAAGTAAAGTCACTTCGGAATTTCTGCACTGCTCCACGCCGTGATGGCTTCTTGTTCAAAGGTCAGAAATCCCCTCACTGAAATTCCCCCAGAATAGTCTCTCTATAAAAAGAACCAGGAGCTCACAGCAAATCCCACGTGCAAACCAGAACATTGTAATCCCCAATGCTATAGGGATTCTGTGCATGCCACCAGGCAGCTCACCCAAGGCGTGTGAATAGCTGGACTCCAAACCCGACTCTCAACTTCATAACACCTCCCAGAGTTTTCACGTTAGCTCCCAGAAGAACTGTGCGCTGGCTATCACTCAGGCACAGAGCCAAAGCATACGGCCTTATGATCTAAGCCGGTATGACAAACTCTGTGCTGTTTTGCAAGGGTTTAAAATCAAGGAATGAAAGATTTCAGGTGGAGTTCAGGAGTCCCAAGCAACTTGGTGCAAGTTTTTACAAAACATCCTTATCATTTCTTTTACAATAACCCGATGCAACCAGTGGTCTTGGAGAACTAAATGCGTAGGATACCTCATGTGCAGAAAACACAATCTTATGCAAGTCAAGATACACAAGTAGATAATTGAAGAGGAGGAATAAAGGAAGTCTTGTACAACACAATTTAAGCATGATGGGATAGAGGGCTTCCAGCAAACATAAGCCACCCTTCGAAATGAGGCTGAGTTGTGCCCTTGCAGGCTAGCTAAATCCATCGGGAGTTGCATGCCAGGAGAGGGGATGGGCGAACAACGGCCACATGCTGCTGGGCCCAGCTCAGGCTCAGCAAAGCTCCAGGTGCTGCTAATGCTTCCAAGATGAACGACGGATGAAAGGGACCTCTGCAGACCCACAAAGCAACTGAGTAACAACAACAAGGAGCCAGGGTTGAGCTGGGAGGCAGAGCACCCTCAAAAGCATGCCTGGGTGATCTGCAGGGCACTTGCATTACTGTGGCTCTAAAATAATGGTGTCCAGAGAAGGACAACGAAGCTGGTGAAGGGTCTAGAGAACAAGTCTTATGAAGAACGGCTGAAGGCACTGGGGGTATTTAGCCTGGAGAAAAGGAGGCTCAGGGGAGACTATCACGCTCTACAACTGCCTGAAAGGAGGCCATAGGCAGGTGGGGGTCAGTCTGTTCCCCCAAGTAACAAGTGACAGGACAAGAGGACATAGCCTCAAGTTGTGCCAGGGGAGGTTTAGATTGGCTACTAAGACAAAAAAATTCTTCATTGAAAGGCATCAGAAGAGGCAGCCCAGGCCACTGGTAGAGTCACCATGCCTGGAGGTGTTTAAAAGATGTGTAGATGAGATGAGACTTACGGACATGGTTTAGTGGTGTGCTTGGCAGTGCTGGGTTAACGGTTGGGCTTAATGATCTTTGAGGTATTTTCCAATGTAAACGATTCTATGATAAAGTGACTGAAACTGGAAACTATGCTGAATACCCAGGCAGCTTTAATAGTCCCTTGTCCTCAAGTACCAGCACAGAGTGTTCTTCAGACACAGAACTCACAAGTTCAGCACACAACATTTCTTTGCCTTTTAAGATAGGCAAAACCACCTGCTGGTACACAAACCAAGGTGTCAGAGGACTGCAAGGACCAACAAGCTGGTCTGCCACAGGAGCACAGTCCCAGACGGTCCTGGGATGGCAGCCAAGCCCTGCTGAGATGCAACTGCACGTGAAGAAATACCTCTTCAGATGCAACATGCAATAGAGGCTCCGAGTGGCAGCTGCAGCCAATGGCATGGAGAAGCAGCCTGGCATTACACCACAGGCATGAGGCATTGACTTTCCAGGAGCAAAACCAGCTCAGGTGGATTTGTTTACCCCCCACTTTGAGCACACAGATATCTCGGCACTGTCTTAACACAGATGGGCAGATGACGTGCAACAGCAAACACGAGGTCTTTCCCATGAGGTATTCACAGACACCAGTGAAGCACAGCAAAGCCGCAACACCCTGAGCTGCCCCACCACATGCACAGGGCTGCTGGCTCCAGTGCCTGCACATGGCAAATGGAAAAGGCAGGAGGTTTTTAGGGGGAGGCAGGGGGGAAACCTTATTAGCCTTTTTCATTAGATGTCCAGGCTTCATGATCTGTCAGTACCTAAGCTGGGCTGTCACCACTCACAGCCTGTTGTTTGGACAAAAGCAAAACCGTTTCCAAGCAAACAGTTCAGGAAACTCTGTCCCACTCTCCCCGCAGCCCCCCCGCCAGCTCTTCGGGGCACAGTGCTTGCACACGCAGCAGCACGAAACGCCTTGCCTAATGTTTCACACTCCGAGAGCTCCTCCAGCATGTGCTCACTGTGTAATCCCCACAAAGTGCTTCCAAAAACAGCTGCAGCTCTCCTTAATTAGTCTCCGTGGGCAACGGGCATTAATGATTTCAGTCTGATGCGTAACTATTTTTGTGTAAGCCCCGTGCACCCCCCCTCAAAGCCTCTCTGCACAGCCAGCATCGATGGCTCCATCATGCAGCATAAACTTTTGGCCAAACCCCTGGTTGAAAAGTCAAGTGAAGAGCAGTTAACCACAGGCACTGAGCTTCAAGGTGGTGTCATCTCTGGGAGGAAAGCACTGATCAGCCCCAAAATCAGTGGAGAAGTCAAACCACTTGCTGTTTTCTGTGGACCCCAAGTATTGGTCAATATGGGGGACCAACTTGCAGCAGCATTACAGCACCCCCCAGCTTTGGGGTACGTCATGCATAGATCTGGGGTAAATCCTCAAACTATAGACACATATGCCACCTCCACAAGCAAGAGCTTGCCATATTTGTTTGAGGGCTCCTTTAACACAAGCCTCCTTCCAAGAAACTCAGTGTCTTTACCCAGGCAAATGGGGCTCAAGGGTCTGAACAGAAGGTAGCAGGGAAGATGTTATCCCATCAAGCCATTGTCTTGACTCAGCAGTTTGATGCAAGCCTTCAGCAAAAATAACTTCTTTAGCAACAGCAGGTTCTGTAACAAAACTTAGCCACTGTGTCTACCTAGTCCCCTTATCAGCAACCAAGTTTTAAAAATAATAACAATTAACAGAGAGGGGAAAAAAAAAAAAAAAAAGATGAGAATTACACTTCGGTGGCTACTAAAAGAGCTCAAAGAGCCGCCGTTGCACTTGGGAACCAGATGCACAGCAGCCCAGCTCACTAAAAAGTCAGGTTTGATTAAAAATAGCCAAGTGCATGGTAACTGTACCACCAGCTTTATTGCATTCAAGGCAGAAAGCGACACAATCTCACATAAAAATCTTCCTTGGGCAGTCATGCCTGATGGTAGACAGACACGAGGGTCAAACTGATTTGTCTGCCAGCCAAAACACCCCAGCTTGGGCTTTGCCTGCTGTCTCTCTACCGGAGGGAAAAGGTTGCCAGAGAGTTTTGACCTTCAATCAAAGCAAAACTGCTCAGTTAGGCCAGACCTAGGGGCAGCCCAGAAATTGCACCTTAGATGGCAGGCAAAACCAACACCGCTGTACCTCTAGCACTGGGATGACATGTTCCAGCTGCCTGTTTTTCTGCAACAGCATGCTGTCCCCAGTGTCTGCCGAACTCCTCGTTCTGTAAGCTCCAGTCCAACGAGCTAGTCTTCCAGAGGGGGCTAAACAGACTAGAGAATAACAAAAGACACTCAATTAAGCAAAATCTTCCTACAAGCTCAGCAAAACCTTGCAAAAATGCTTCTTGGAGATGATTTTCTCCTCTTGATGTACCTATGTAAGTCCCAGAAGCAGCAGAGAGGTCCCCAGATATCAGCTGGCTCTTTGGGGAAGCAATGTGCTTCCTTCAGGGCAGTGGCTCCCAGGAACAGACAGCACCAGTGCCATGTCTTCAAGCAATTAGAGGCTGGGAAGAGCGAGCAGAGTAGCACAAGGCAGATTCCTCCTCTTCCCCTCTGCCTCTAGTTTTTTCCCTTCCTGCTAGGTGCAGACATCAGAAGGGAAGACGCCTGGGTGCCCACAGAATTACCAGCTGCTTCAGCAAGAAGCCCCAAGGCATGCCGGAACAGGTACCTGGGGAGCAGCACCTTCCATTCAGAGCTTCGTTTGCACCCAGAGATCTGCCAGTCCCTCCAGCAGCTCCTCCAGATTCAAGGCAAGGATGACACAAAACAGTACGTGGTGCCTGCAGGCTCCCAGCAAGTTGTAAAAGCTGGTCTCACGTGGGCAAAAACATCCATGCCCCCTTCAGAGCTCAAGAACTTCTTTGTTAACTTGCGATGCAGCTTATCAGCATCGCTCTGCATCCCCGCATGGATAACACCATCCGTTATCTCAGCCGCGCAAGCTCGCCACCTCTGCTCAGTATCATGTCACGTACCGAAAGCTCTCAGATGACAAGAGTAATAAAGCCCAAACCTCCCCCTTGATTAACGCAAGTGGTTTCAGACATAAAACAATACAACCCAGCTCAAAGCTATTTAAAATAATAAACCACCTTTGATTTTTCATATTCATAAAATCTGGAACAATATGGCAGCCCAGGAGGATGCCTATCAATAAAGCTGGAGTGGAATATCAATATTTAGCTACATGGAAATTTATTACAAGCTGGGAAGCAATTATTAATACAGGGTTCAGTAATTTGCACCACATTTGACGCAAAGCAATGGCAACACTTAGCACTGACAAAATACACCTCTGGCATACTTATTTCTATAAAGAGAAGCAGGGCACAAGGCAATACAAAGTAGCAAAAAACAGCAGAGCTTGGCCCTCCATTTGCCAAGTTTATAGGGAAAATACGGGAAATGATGAGGTTCCTAAGGAGCACTCTGCAAGGAAGCCCTCGCCAGCCAGCTTTCCTAATGCAATCCTCCACACAGGCTTACCCTTTTTGTCCTGCTCCCATCGAAGGGAAACCCGTGTGAAGTTATCATCACAGCTTTTGAGAGCAGCCACCACCAGGTTGACAGCTGCTATTACCGCCGTTGTGGGCATGCAATAAGTTTTTGCCCAGCTGCAAAATGGCTCTTGCTTCCCTCCCCTTGATGCCATATGGGCAAGGACTGTTCACAGCGCTCCCCCAAGCAGACCAGCAATTCTCCCAGAGCAAAAACCCTTCCCTCTGGCTGAGGCAGTAGTAACAGGTTTCCGCAAACTCAGCAGCCGTTCTTGCAACTGCGTTTTTGAGATGGTATGTTCTCTGAAATCACCCTAAAACACACACAATTTCTTAATGGTGTCTAATTATTACGGGGGCATTGCAATCACACAACATTTAAAACTGCAAAGTCCAAGCAGTTCAGCATTAATGGTACAGCAGCAAAGGCATAAAAGCTGAGGTAGGTCTGAGTTCTTGTTACATGGCAATTTGCAGAGCCAGCTAAGAAAAAAAAGGAAAATTAATATGAATTTGCACAGATAATGCCTAAGGAGTACCTCTGGAGGCAAAGCAACCTTCCACCCCTGGCTTTGTGTGCAGGGGTGTCTTTGCCCAGAGATCAATAAATAGCAATTACTCAAGATGCGGGTTAAGATCTCCTTTTAAACTTCAGGACCACCAAGGTACATGGCTATGGTGGCATCTCAGAAAGGCCGCAGCAGAGCCCACAGAGCCCAAGCGCTGAGTGCTGGAGGACCTCATGGGCTTTGCAGCTTGAGGAGGTTTGAAGCAAACAGAACAGCTCAGGGAGCAATCGCATGGGACAGCTGCACTGCAGGAACCCACGCAGGAAACAAGCACCCAGCAAAGGGGCCACATGGAGGTGTCAACCCACCCATCTGCTACTACAAAGGAGCATTTCGGCCACCTGATACTTGTACCCATCTCCAACATAGACTTGTTTCTCAGGGCTCCAGCTCCCCTGAAGAAAGCTGCCTTTTCTTGAAGGAAGGAGAAATTCTTCTGTCCATGCAGCACAGGGCATCCTGGGGGCAATTAAGTGGAGCGATTAGAAGAAGGGTATGGTCCCTCCCTCACCTCTGGGAACAGAACCCAGAGCAAGGGATGGAGAACAGGGCACCTACTTGGGAAAAGAGGGTCTACGAAGGGAGTGCTGCCTCCATCGCAGGCAGGAGAAGTCAGAGCTACAAAGGCTGAAAGGAACCTCCCGGCTGCAGGGAGGGCTCAACCTTGAAGTACCACACTGCTTTGCAACACATGGAGCTGATTTTTCACCCCGGCAGGCTCCTTCGCCTTCAAAACCAGAACAGCTTACAGCATGTTACTGGCTTTATTCTCAGTATACTAAGGCGATAGCCTCGTTGATCAGATGGGGAAACTGAGGCAGCAGGTGGCCAAGACAACTTGCTGCAAGCCATGGTAGAAAAAAACAGCAGAGGACATCACTGATGTCCTCATCTCCAGGACTCTCCTTGCTCCAATTTAACATCCGTTCCCCTGACCATGCATGGGTCTGAAACAAAGGAGGGAGGATTAAAGGGTCTGAAACAGAGGAGGAAGGATTAAAGGGGACGTAAACAAAAGAGCTGCAGTTTTCACTTCCCATCAGGGCTGCCGGCACTGGAAACGGCAGCGGCACTGGAAACAGCAGCGTTGGGTTTTCAGGCTCACAGCGTCTCTCTGAAGTAATTCTGTCCATCTGCAGGGTGACATGTGGGAAAGCAGCCAGTGTCAGGTTTCAGTACAGCCGTGTAAATTCACAAACTGTACGGCTATTAATATTGTGAGGCATCCTTGCCTACTTGAGGGCGGGGGTTAAATGCTGGGACATTAACGTGGCATGCCAGTTGTGCCTCTGGATTTGTAGCAACTGTGTGCAGGAAGCCTGGACCAACGACTGTGCTGCCCTTTTATCAATACCAGCACAAGCCCCAGCCCAAGCCACAGGCTCTAGGGATTGCTGTGCCCTCCACCGCTCAAGCTTTGCCCTTAAAACATGGTTAATCTGGATCCTTACTCAGAGTTTGGGTTTAATTCTGCTGCAAACCTGCACTGAAAAACCTCTAGCTGAGTTTTAAAGGTGCTTTAGCCCCTGCCAAGCTGAAATGCAGATTAAAAGGTAGTGCCAACTTAACTTGGGACCAAAAACCACATAAGAAATTAATCCCACATCAATAATCCTTCAACATCTTTCCCCTCAGTCCCATCCTAAAATCAAATTAATTTGCACAAGTGCTACCAAAAAAAACCTGAGAAAGGCTCTCAAGCATTGCAGCACAAAAATCACAGGATTCATCCCAGCACACAAAGAGAAAGTCAGGGGCAGCGTTTCAGCATGGCAGCAAAAGCCACACAGACTCAGTCAGTGATCACCTGGGGCACCCGTCTCAGTGCCGGCAGCTGCCTGCTTGCCCATGGCAACAACTGAACAGGCAAGGCAATGCCTCTGCGGTCCCTAATAGCCACCAACACGTTAGGTGCCATTAAATCCACTCCTGGTCAATAAGATCTTGGTCTCAAAAAGCCATGTGTGCTCAGGTAGCGCCTGTGCATCAACCCTGCATTGCTAGTTTAAAAGTGATACTTGAACTTAAGGGCCAACTTTTTTCTTTCTTTTTTTCCCCCCCTCCATTTCTCATGTTTTCAGCAATCTTTCCACACCTGCACATTATTTTCAAAGCTTTTACTGTCCCAAGGTACCTTCTCTCACTGTATCTTTCAAGGATAAGTGCAATGGAGAATACTTTGTCCTCCCCTTCAGATATCTCAGAGGAATTTTTTAATATCAGTCCTCAACCTCCCAGAACTGTTTTCCCCACTTAAGAGACAAGAAAATTGGGGTGCAGAAAGACAAATAGACTCTTCCTATACCAGACAAAGGGCTCAACAGCAGAAGCAATGATAAAACTCAAAAATAAAAACCCCAAACTAACCTTTTTCTTCTTCCAAAGCTGCTTTGACATTTCTTCAACTGTCCTAAGCGGAGCAGTGGGCTGGCTGCTTTTAAATCATCCCCCCCGGTCTCACCAGCACAGCGGATTAATGCATTAGCTATTCACCCTGCAGACAAGCCTGGTACTGGGAGCACAGTTGAGCCATCACTTTTGCAGTCACCAACCTTCCTGCCTTCAGATTAAATGCATATTTTTAAATCAATGGCTGGAAAAATGCCCTGCAAAGGGCTGCGGCAAGTGCAGAGTGAAAAAGAGATGTCAAACTCTATGTGTAATTGGAAGGAGCATGTCTCCACGGACAAGGAGCTGGTTGGGTTTGGGGTTAGGGGGATATCTTGCAGAGTGATGTTTCATCCCATCATTTCAACCTGTTGTCTGTAGATCTTCAGGGGTCCGTGAAATGTTTTGGGAATGGCAGAGAATGACTGTACTACACCCCAACAGCTACCTCAAAAGGGAAAGGGAACAGCAAAAAGTTGGGAGATTATATATTTCCTTAGCCGTTCTCCACTCCAGCCCCATGCTTCAAAAAAATAATCAATAGTAAAAAAAATGTTTTTAAAATATCAAGCAGTTCCTACGCATGCAGATTCATCCAAGTGCTTGAGCACATTTAGACTCACATGCATCACTTATAACATGCCCAAGCACATTCTCAGAGATGTGGGGTCCCACAAAAAAGCTCTGCACCCTGAACCTGCCTCAGTGAAGCAGAGCTAGAAGATGCCTTTGCATCTTGCCTCAACTGTTTCCCCATAGGGTGAAGGAGAGAGGGGAGGCAGCAGCCAGCCAAAAACCGCAAGGTAGAAGCTCTTTTTCAAACTCTCCTAACAAATTTCCCAGCTCTTAGGGAGCAGGAGAGGATGACAGATCACCGAACCTCTAGATTAATTGCTCGCCAAAGTGAGATGGTCGTGTTTGGTACCCGACGTCAGCACATCCCATCAATCTCCACAGCCGAGTGCCGCTGTCAGGAGCTAATCCCCCCCCCCCCCCTTCCCCTCACCAGGCAGGGAGTTCATTTCCACTTCATTACTTCGCAATGTAGTGAGCCGGCAAGTGTCTTACTTACTGGCTACACCACTCACGCCCCGTTACCGCCATCGCTGCCCAAGCTTTCACCGTGCTTTGCTGAGCCCGGGGCAGGCACCAGGGAGATGGGAGCAGAGACTCATCTACCCACAGCAGCATGTGCCCAGCTGATCCTTTAAAAAGGGGCACAGGGCAGGAGGGGGGCAAATATTAATCGCATGCAATACTCTTTCACCTCCTTCCCTTTTTGGTGCTAAAATCATGGGAGAAATGTGCTCCACAGAGTCCTCCACTGGGCAGGACAGCACATCCCAAAGGGTCTGCCCTGCTCCTCTGGGAATCTCCCAGAGATCTCACTCTCCCACACTAAGTACCTAGTGCCTGAAGCCATGGAAGCATCCAGCCCTGTGGAAACATACACTGCACTGCAGCATATCACCAAAACCAATTTAAATTGCTACTACAGCAGTCTCATATCACCACTATTGCCTTTTCCCCAAGAAACCCTCATGTTGTTAAACAGTCCCAGGAAAGAGCTTGGAAAGCTTTTCCCACCCTTTCCATAACTCCATGCCCTCCTTAAACTAGCCAAGCAGTGCTGAAAACTGATTTTCGGTGTTTTGTGATGGATAAAGGCACCATTGCTCTCATCTTACAGGTAATTTCTTGGTCAGCATCACTTTATCCCACCATCTGCTAAAACGATTACTAGCTGGAGAAAAACTGAACCAGCAGAAAAAGTCAAGAAGGATGCATCAGAGAGGAGGCAGATGCAGCAGTGTCGGGATCGAGCAGAGTTTTGTGCCTCGCTATCCTCTTCTCCAGAACAAAATCCTCATGGGAAAGTATAAAAGAGAAAGGAAGGAAAAAAAAAAAAAATCCCAACCAAAGGATGCTTCATGGAAAAGTGAGGGTTTAGAGGAGTTTTGGGGATTGCTTTTTGTTTTGTAGTTGAAGGAATTTTATGCTATAAAAAATTCCTAAATTTATACTTGCTAAATTTACTTACTGAAATTATACTTCTAAGACTGTTTTAATATTTTTAATCCCACTTTTTTGCCCTTGAAAAGAGGTGGCTGCATATCTTCCCCTTCTTACGTGCATCTCGTTACTCAGGAATGCACCTTTGTCAAAATGTTCACAAGGATAACAAAGACCTAGGCTGTTTCCAGCAGCGTCGTTACTGCTGTCTAATTACAGACCCAGAAAGCAAGATGTCCAGGCACCCAGGTTTATCTGCACCATCCTGTACGCCACTGATTTGCCTGTGGGAATTATACCACACGCAACTGTATTTGCTGGGCTATTGCAGGCAGCGTTAGACAAGCAGGAACAATTGCCAGCCTTCTGCTAGCCCGTTAACTCAGAGTCACTAAATATCTCTGGCACGAAGACAGCTATTTGCCATCTTAATCTGAGGCAGTCCAGGTCGGCAGGGACCGATTGGCAAAGATGTATTTAATTAAGCAGCAGAGCCTTCCTCTCTGCTGTTCTGCTCTTGTGTTCAAGTACTGATCCTGTACAGACGGCACCGGAGCCTCCTCACTGCTGGGTCCGGAGATGCCACACCATCTCCTGTCTGCCTGGTACAGCAATTAATGCAGCAAACAATTAATCATGGTCTAGTAGAGAAGACACAGTGACAACTTTAAGTGACACTCCCGAACACATGGGAAGGCAGGGTGCCGGCTTTTATTGAAATAATACGATCAAATAAAAGTGACCGGTCAACTCACTGGTATTAGGAATCAATTAACGGGGCAGAAATCAGCACCATATAGTGTTCCATATAGAAACATCACAGAGGCAGCACAAAAGCAACGCAACTCTATCTGTAATGCAGTAATCAGACACAGCAAGGCAAGAGGTAATTACAGGAGCACTGGAAAACAGGATTTACTTCAGAAAGGTTTTTACCATGCATAGAGTAATTTTCTCTGCGTATTAATGCTACTAGCTCACATGCCTAGCAGCTCAATAATACAGGCTACGTAACAGTTAAAAAAAAAAGCTTAAAAAAAACCCCACAAAACACATTGTTTAAATTAAATTCTTGACCCTCAACACAGACCCCAAGTTATCTTGGATGCACAGTGAGTCACGGGTGTTTAACCAAAGAGGAGGTCCTAAGCGTTGCCTGGTTAAGGACTCACTTTATTGGGACTAGAAGGGTTGAATTACATTTGTCTTTAAAAGAAAGATGTAAAGTCCCATCAAGCCAGCTCAGAAATCACACATGTGCTGCCTGTCTTAAAAACATTGGACTAGCCAGAGCTTTTCAAGGTCTCCTGTGCAAGCGATGTAGCTGCCTGTCCCCATCTCTCACTGAACCAGAGCCGAAGCTCTCACAGGGGCAGGAGCACTTTTAAACAATCACATCCTTAATTTGGCAGCACATGGCTTTTTAAAAGTTGTCCTTCATACTTCTGCTGGTTTAAAACAGCCATGCTTCAAAATGCAGCTGCTTTATGGGCAATTTTTAAACCTCCAGGACAGATTAAAACCAAACACATAAGCATTTGCAAGCCTCACATCTTAAATCACTGCAAAAATTAAAAAGAGCATCAGTGATGGGTAAAAACCCACCAGCTCTGGCCAGGCTTCTATTCCCGCTGAACACATGGATAATCTGCTGCTTCTTGTAACTCTCAGTTCATTTCCCTACTGTTATTTCCTATGGAAAAAAAAAAAAGGAAAAACAACCATCCTTCTCTGCAAAACCAGCAACGGCGGCAGCGGCAGCGTGCGTGGTGCAAACACGGGTGCATCGTGCCCCCTAGAGGGTACGGCCCCAAGTCCCGGCACCGTGAGGGTCCACACCATGCGAGGGTCTGTATGTGCCGGGCTTCGGATCTGCTTTTCAAAATCCGAAGGTGAAAAAAGAGGGAAGAAAAAAAAAGGCCATTTCCTTCTGTAGATTGCATGCCTGTGCCTGAATATACTTTATAAAATACATTATACATAAAGAATTTGAAAAGAAAAGGGGAGAAAGGCATACATGAATATAAAACTTTGCAGAACAGGCTGTGGGTAGCTATGTATTGCTCAGAATTTTCCTTTCCAATTAGTATATGTGTAATTAAACCCCAGACTGATCCCAAACCAAGGAACACACTGAAAACACCCCTTCTTGCTTTTGCTGGAGTGAGACATACAAGGAGTTAAGCTCACTTCCCCGGAGCGGTTGGGGAAGCTGGTGCTGCTGGGCTGAGCCCATGTACTTCTAAAAATCATCCAAAAAATGATGCCTTTAAGGATGTACTCTTGCTGTCCCCTGGGCTGAACCCCTCCAATGCAGCCCCTCTGCCTTCAGGGGCAGCCGAGCCCATCTCCCAGCAAGTGAACCCCGGGAGTGCTTCTTCATTGCCCACCCCTCCCCTTTGCAAACCTCCTTCCTTGCTGCTCCGTGTTTCAGCACTGGAAACATGCTGAGTTAAACAACATGGCTACAATTAAAACAAAAACTGAAAGGGGAAAAAAGAGGCAAATGCCAAAAGGAATAGGTACGTTTGCAGCCAGCAGCTGAAAACAGATGGGGAGTCAACGAGGCAGAGAAATAAAATGCAGAGAAGCTGCTCCTGCCTGAAGGAGCTGCCAAGGTGAAGGCTCCCATCCCGGGGAGGGGCTGGGGCACACAGCAGCAGCACAGAGAAGCTTTACAGCAAGCAGGAACGGTAACCGAATATCCCAACAGGAGACTGACAGAGGGGCTTTCGAGGCTGGGGAGGGGGGTGTTTGCTTCTCTTTAAATGCACCATCAGGCAGGGGGGACAGTGTTTTCCTGGTGCAATTTGAGAAGCCAAAAAAAAAGAAATCACTGTATTTGCACATGCAGCAACCCTGTTGTACCCCAAATCACAAACCAGTGCACAGCCAACACAGCCACACTTTCCATGGGGCACAGAAACGTTCTGCTCCACTGCCAGCTATAACTTGTGCTTTGCCACTTCCCCAACCTCTCGTGATAACCATTCACTACTGCTTATTCCGAAGGAAACATCAAATTGGGAAGATCAGGGACACTGTAATCCCAAAGGGCTGGGCAGTCCAGATCTGCCGTGCCTGTGGGCCATGAGCTGAGCCTTTCCTCCAGGCTCCCTTCTGCTGAGCCCTGTTGAATCCATCAGGCTCACTCCAGAATACCGGGCTCTTAATTAAGCGTGGCTAATCAGACACCTGGATTTGTCCAGCCCTGTTGCATTCCCTAGGGCAAAAGGGGAGGGAAAAAAAACAACCCCACACCACTTGCTTGCCTCCTGCAAGCTGCAGCTCATCACAAGCTGCCAGGCTTAGCACACAGACAGCTGCGGATGCTGACTGAGAGCTTCCCATTTGTTTCAGAGCTTTGGATTAGGCTCCCAAAAAAGGGGAGGTTTGCAGGTATAGGTCGTTATTGGGAGAACTGCCTCTCAGGGCTTGGTAACATGCTTTTGGTCTCCCTCTCGGGCACCTGAGCAGTCCTTGTTACTCTGGGGAGCAAGGGGGAAGAGCTTTAAGCAGCCAGTACCCAAACTGGACCAGTACGTCCAGCCTCAGAATCGTCTCCAGCAGACACATTGAGAGTGAAGAAAGGAAAAAGGAGTCCCTCCAGAGCATTATTTCTGATGGTGAGGCTGATCTCGTGCTGGATGTATCTGCATGGTAAAATGAGAGTAAGAGCTGGGATACCTGGACACGCTGGCCCAATTCCGCCCCCAACTCTCAGTCCACAGGCAACCCGAAGTGCCAAGAGCCTTAAGAAATTTTTGGTGAAAGAAGGCACAGCAGGATGGAAACTGCCCATTCCTAACTCAAAAGAAGGATCTTCAAGGGTTACTTGAGAGAAGGCAGAAGCAGCCAACGGAAGGGAGCAGAGACCCTTAGGCCAGTTCTTGAGACATCCAGCAGGGAGCAGATCAAGGTCCAAACCTAAGGAGAAACTCCTCCACCTTCAGGCATGGAGCAGACCTGCATGCAAGCTCAGGAGCCCAAAAGGAGCTCTGAGCACCGCAGGGACATGTCTGCACCCAAACTGGCACTGGTGGCACGACCTCATGTGATTCTCCCCACCACCAGCTCTGATTTTTGAGGGAGACCTGCATGAAAGCCAGTGCCACCAACCCGATAGCAAGCAGGGAAAGGGAGAAGGGAGCACAGCTGTAGCAGTAACACCATGCCCTCCAACACAGCTCCTGCAACTAATTACCCTTCACAGCCCATGCAGATTGATGGACAAGGAGGGGGGAGGGGGTCAAGACACAAGGAATCAGATGAGCCAAGTGGCAAATCAACAAGAGGACTGGGGTGAGATCATCACAGCAAAAATTACCAAGGGAGGTGTCAGGCATCAAATCGCTTTTTAATACCACACTACTCCCTGCTGGCCTCAAGAGCCCCGGTCTCCAGGCCCCCAACACCAACAGCTCTCTGTGCCAGCCCTGGATGCTTTTTTAATTTACGGTAATTGCATCTGACTATAGCTTTCAATTACAAATTCCATCAATTCTATGCATTCAAACCAAATCTTAAAATTGGAAAGGCACCTGTGAAGGGAGCAAGAAGCTTCCTGAAGCTGTGGCGAGGAGGCCAAGCCAGGGCTGACATGCCTGTCATGAGTCAGATGCCAAGCTGGATGCTTCTGTAGGGGCTTTACAAATGGAAGTGCTGTCCTGAGCCAAGATGAGTAAAGATAGCTCTTGTGCATCAGAATAAACCCTCAGTTGAAGTTTCCCTTGTTCCCTGTCTCCCTTCTTACTCGTGTGCCTTCTTCCCGTTCTCCCCCATTAATGATACACCCACCTGGGTCGGGTGCATCCTCTGGGACATTGGGAGGCAAGTTGGGAAGGGGATAGGGTTACTTGTGAGCCTGGGGAGAGAGAAGTGGCTTGCTCACAGCTGGCGTTCCCTCACTTTCTCACACACAGTTAATTGGTAATTTTCATCACTCTTGCTGGAAGCATTTGCTGTTATATGTAGATGCAAGAGATAGAAAAGGGAAAAGGCAATGGGTGGAGCAGGTGCTTTCACTAAGGATTTCAGCTGAAACATTACCACAGCCTGCAGAAACCACCTTCCAGGAGTCAAACCCAAAACACAGCCCTGTGAAGGAGCAGTTCAGGACATTCCTCATTCACTCCCCATGGACCAATTCAACACCAGAGTTGGGTGACTGCAGACGAGCAGACCTGCGCAGAGCAGTGGCACTGCCAGCCACTATCCCAGGCCACTGCTGAAGATGTACAAGTGTCATCTCGAGAGAGTAAGAACCACAGGTGTCACCTCAAAAAAATCTATGTGTGATGTTCTTGAAAAGTTCTTTACTGGTTGTGACATACAAACTATAGAAAACAGCATCCATGAATGTAGGACAACTTCAGTTGGAAAAAAGATAATATATAGAATAGCACAGGGGGAAGGGAGGGGGCAGGAATATCTTAATTAGAAAGAGTTGTAACTACTTTAAGTACTGCTAGAATAAAGAGAAAGGCCTGGCCTCTCCTACAAGGATTTACACCACCATTCTGTACCTGCCACATCCATCTGTACTCTGCCACTTCACAGTTCAAACCTGTAAACGCTCCGAGACAAGGATGCTCTGGGTTGTGTATCTGCAACACCAACACTGCCTCAGCAATATAAATAACAAAAACACAAGGAATACTTTGAGCCACAACACTCCCTTATCCCTTCCCAGCTCTCTTCCCCCACGGATGCTCAAGCACCCTCAAAGAGGAAAAAAATATGCCCAAACTTTGTTTCCTTCATCTCTATTTAGGACTACAGTATTGTTCAGGAAAATCTGAAGGAAAAATATCCTGGCAAACTGCTGGAGCAGCCCTTCACTGACCAGCTTTTTGTTCTAGAACAAGCAAAAAGGAGGCAGCAGCCCTGGGAGGACCAAGGACCTGCAAAGGACTATGAGATGTGGGTCACAGCCACAGCATTGGAAAGGGACCAGAGTTAGCACCAAGAGGCAAAGCAAGTATCATGGGGGTCTGCCTGTTGCAATTTAACCCCTGAGCAAGTAACACCCATGAGCACACTCCTTTCAGGGGCCCTGGCAGTCATCCAGCACCAAAGCAAGCCTCAGTTTGATTCAAATTTGTTATGCACTAAAAAGTCCTGATAAAAATCCAATATACTACTTAATTGCACGTCACCAGGTAGAGAAGGCTCTTTATCCCAGGGCAGAGGATATTTTTGGTTGGTGTAGCACGAACCTGACCTAAGCAGAAAGGGCACGAACCACCCTGCCTCCAAACTGCCTGACCCACGCAGAGAAAAGTCTACTGCAGATTGCATCCAGGTCTTAGCTGTATCATTCAACTGCTGCAAAACTTGTAATTTGAGTGTCTAAACTGCCTAACCTCAACTCCCCAAACAAAGGGCAAAGTTGGAGCCAGAGAGAGAGCTGTATGACCAAAGACTGAGAGGCAGGAATGCCCGTTCTAATTCTGGCTCTGTCCCCATCCATGTGTGACCACAGGTTACCTCCCTGCCCACACCCTCCGCCTGTGCAGAGGGTGAATGCATGTAGCCCTTTCAGCAAGCAAACTTCTGGATTAAAAGCATGACCAGCCAGGAATTTGTGGAAGAAATCGAGGTTTTTTATTATCTCAGATGCTGACGTACAGATTTTAAATACATCCCTCCAGGAGGACAGCCTTCATCTGCTGCCTCTTGCAACCTACTTGTCTCAGCGCATTGAACACATGTTAGGACACCACCTTACTGCCTTAATTAGGTAATTATCTAAATCTTTATTGCTGCCTCTTTTGATAGGCTTACTAGATATCAACATACCCTCAAAATCCGGCCACAAGTGTCTTGTCCAAGATCACATCAGTTTCAGGGGAGCTGATGCCTGAGCTGACCCTCCAGCATGTGCTAGTTTGCACCCCTCTCCTCTCTCTGCCCATCCTGTGCATAAGCAAGGGCTTTAGTTTCCTAGTTTGCCAAACTGACAACTTGGAAATAAGTAATGAATAAGTAAATCACAATAATTATTTACATGACATTTTGTTCACACAGGACCAAATTCAGACACAGATATTTACATAGGGCAGACTACTACAGATATCAAAGTTTGGCTGCAACACAACCGGCAGCATCCAAAGGAGTCACAGCAAGCACCCACAGAGACAACACTGCTTCCACCAAGCTGCACCCCTGCTCCCCCTCCACACAAAATTCCCCTGAAATCCCACAAGACCTGAGAAAGCAGTGCATATCACTTTCCCACTATAGGTGCAAAATACTCATAGCTTTCCAAGCAAGCGACTGTCCCCCCAACAGTTAGCCAACAACATACGGTTTCATTTGTTCACCAGGCAGAGCGCTCCCTGGGAGGTGTCAGGGAGGGAAGCAAGCAGTGACCTGGAGCAGAAAGCATCTGGGAGCAAACAAAGATAATGAACTGCATTTAACAGGGGTGAAGGTGCTGCCACCACACATGCAGCCTGGGCCCATCACACTGCTCAGCACCAAAACCCAGCTCAGAAAGCTGCAGGGACAGCGCAGAGACCCGCACAAACACGAGCACGTTCACAGAAAGAAAACTAAGGGAGAAGTAAGGTATTAAAAGGGAGATGCTCTATTAATATTTCTCTTTAAACCACAATAGTCATAATTCAGGCAGCCTGTGCAGAGGAGTGATGACATGATACTGCTTTGCCACCAGCAAGGCAGGAGCTGGGGATGCTCTAGGGAGCAATAGGAAAAACTTCCCGGGACAGTCTTTAGAGACGGAATTAAAATCAGAGAACAGATGTAAGTATTTTCCAACTCTAAAGAAGGTAGATGAGCTTCATGTAAATCTTTACAAGTTACGAACAAATTCTTCCAAGAAATGCAGGCAGGGAAAGGGGAAGGTGACAAATACGAGGCAGCATCCTTAGGTGGTTCTGTCTCCCCATATGCATCACCTTTTTAAAAGGTTTTAAAAGGCCTTGCTAGACACTAAAAAACGAACACACACACACACAAAAATAAAAATAATCACTCTGGTCCTGGCAGCAAGGTTTTTAGGTCTACTTTATGGTGGAATTACTTCGATAGGATCACTCAGGCTGCTTGCAGCTCTCAGCAGTCCTGCCTGCCATCCTTCACTAGTGCTTTCTGCCTACAATATCAGTGCGCAGAGGAATTGTGGTCATTGTCCAGGATCCCATCACAGTAGGTGCCAAACAAACACAAAACAAAGAGCTTTTAATGAGTTTATTTCTCCTAACAATGCAACAATTGCGAGGACAACTAATTAATGCACATTGGAGCCTAAAGCAGAGCTCTAGCTACACTAATTATGTATTTTTAATCCATTCCCCCTCCTTTCACCCACAGAGGCAGCTCTCCAAGAGATAGCAAGGGAGGGAATATTAGCAGAGGCACTGCTGCTTTTCACCTCCCATTGTCTATGCCAGCTCCCAGTGATGTTCCACTACCAGGGTACCACTCAGGGAAGCATCCCGCAGGCAGCAAACCTGGGCAGGCAGCATACTACAGATGGATATCTCACTTTACTCTTCTCCTTGACCTTCATCTTAAGCTCTTTACTTCCCATATGCATTTCCCAAGCAACCTGCTGCTCTCTGGGCACAGAGCTGAGACCCACTGGCCAAGAGGTTTAGTGATAAACTTTAAAACAATCAGCTAAATCTCATCCCTCTTCTCTTGTTCTGTGGAAGAACCAACCAAAAAAACCTTTCAAGAATGGGGCAATAACGGATTGAGAACACAGATTCTCGGGGCTTAAATGGGTATTTGCTTCCAGAGAAGGGAATTCAGAGAAATGGGATTTCTCTCTTGAAAGAGACCGTTTGGCAGCAGGAACAGCTGAGAAAAGCAGCATTTTGACTATGTAAGCTCAACTGTTTCCCAGTTCAAAAGGAAAATAGTAGTGTTGCTCCTTGCAGTCCATCTCCCTTCCTGACGCCACACCACACCTCTGCTTTCAACCCAGCAGCTCTCCCTGTGAAATGCTTTGAGATCCTCCATTACCATTTCTAATTAAAGTACTTTATTTTTAGCCTGATTTGTCAAAGCAAAAGCTAGACAGGCAGAGGTGGTGCTCACCATGGGGGCACAGAGAAGAGGCAAGCACAGACCCCTGGATCCACACCCTAACAGGCACATAAGGTGTTGCAGGACAGCACATCAACTTGGAGACCGGCACCTAAATGTGTTTAACCCTACCCATCATTACAGAGCACTGCACGTGATCCCAGACCTTCTTCTCCATAAATGGTTTTAAACACTTGCAACTTGTAATTCTAGCTGCAACCATCTCAAGTCCTTTTCCCTCTCATTCACGTTTATCCCAATTCTGTCTTTCCTCAGACAGCCAAGATGGGTTCCTTCAGACAGCTGATGGGACGTAGGTAATGTCATGCTCCACGACAGGGTTCTCCTCTTGCACTCCAGTCTCAAGTTTGAGCTGACATTAAGGGCATATTCATAATGAATTCTGGAGGTCAACGCTATAATTCAGACAAACAGGGGAAGCCACGCCGAGGTGTTGAATGATTTAAAACATAATTCACCCCCACCCATTCCCTGGTGAAGGGTGCCACCTGTTAGTGTTTGGAGCATGAGAAAATATCCAGGAATGAGCAGAATCCCAAGACGCGCAGCTCTGCTCCACCAACTGCAGTAAGGAAGAAGCTGCTAATGGCTCCTCACTTGCTCCAGGGATTATGTCATAGCTCAAATTGTATTCCCAAGGAATGGGGTTATCACATTCCCGAGGAACATGCTGGATACATGCAGCAAGCTTACCAGAGCTGAAAACAACTCAGGCAGTGCAACAGCACCGGGCCATGTGGCACAGACAAGAAAAGCCCTGGGGGCCTTGCAAGAAGGAGATCTGCTCCAAGGATCCCCCCTCCCCAGCCAGGCCCTCGCTTTTGGTACCCACCCCTTCAGTCTTGAGAAGGCACATGCACTCACTCGAGACGGGTGCAGCCTGAGCGGTGCTCCTCCCTGGTGTCAGCTGGGCAGTGGCATTGCCTGCTCACCCCCATCGCCCCCAGCACATCATTCGTTTATGTCGACTCAGTGCCCAGCCCCTATAAAACCAAGCTTCCAGCACCTCTCAGCAAGGACTTGCCTGCTTTAAACAGCTGCACACACTTTGCAGCTGTGGGATCTGTGCAAAATACAACCCTGTGTTAGAGCAATTAGTAGAGTTACAGAGCCAGGTTCTCAGAAAATTAGGAAACCTTGAACTCCAGGACAAAAAAAGCTACACTTGCAAACTAAAAGAGAAATGAGAGGACTACAGTTTCCTTCAACATGCTTTTCTAAGAGGTATCCATGTCTTCAGGTGCACACTTGCCTGTCACATTTGTTTTACAGCATCTGGTCATGCACAGTTCAGCACCTCCAGGGTCACAGTTGCCCTCTGGTACTGCTCAGCTGTTTGCAAGGGCTAGCACATGTACCAAACACATACCAGCCCCTAAAAAACATACCTCCTCATACCGGGACAAAGCGATCCCACCTATTGTCAGATCCTGCTCAACAGATTAAAATAGTATTTCCCAAATTCTGAGAGAAAATTTTTAGCCCTTGCAAAGGGATTGGATAACATGATAGTGATGAATGTTGCCAAGGAGCCTGAAGCAAATCAAATCCATCTTTCATCTTCACCACCTAGGAAGGATCTCTCTCCTCTCCTGCCTCACTGGCACTACAACTGACAAATAAGCTGGAAAATATTTTTTATGGACTTCTACAGCTATCAAAACACCTTGCACTGTATTTTAGATGAACTAGCCTTAACAAGAAAACTTGCCACAATCAAAAAATATTAAATGGTTCACATGAAACATTTCCACAGAAACCAAAAGAAAACAGAAGAGCTGGACAAGACTTAGACCAGTACATAAAGCTTTTTATTTCTGTGTCAGCACTTCTAAAATACACTGTTAATTGTACTGCAAAGACTTTTAGCTGCTCAGGAATGTCACCCATCAATGCCTGCTCCTCAGGTGCACTTAGAGGGAGAGTTGATCATCACTGATGTTCCCATCCAGTAAATATTTCAAAAACAATTAACACCACTACACACTGGAAGAATGCTGTTCCCCTGTTCTGCCTCCAAAGCAAACTTTCCAAATGCAAGAGAAAGTTAGAGGAAAAAAGCAACCCACGTTTTGATGCTTTCCCTTTCTGCTTGGGCTCCCCTACTCACACCTGCAACCCCTTGGAGAATCACAGAATGGTGGGGGCTGGAAGGGGCCTCTGGAGATCATCCAGTCCAACCCCCTACTAAAGCAGGCTCTCTTCAAGCAGGCTGCACAGGATCTTGTCCAGGCGGGTTTTGAATGTCTCCAGAGATGGAGGCTCCACAGTCTCTCTGGGCAGCCTGACAGGCTCTGTCACCCGCAATGTAAAGACGTTTTTCCTCATATTCAGATGGACCTTCCCATGTTGCAGTTTGTGCCTGTTGCCACCTGTCCTGCCACCAAGCTCCACAGAAAAAAGCCTGGCCCCACCTTCTTAACACTCGCCCTTAAGATACTGGTAGACATTGATAAGATCTGCTCTCAGTCTTCTCTCAGCTCTCTCAGACTTTCCTTATCAAGGAGATGCTCCAGTCCCCTCATTATCTTCATCACCCTGCACTGGACCCTCTCCAGCAGTTCCCTGTCTCTCTTGAACAGAGGAGCCCAGAACTGGACACAGTACTCCAGACAAGGCCTCCTAAGGGTAAGAGTAGAGAGGAAGGATCACCTCTCTTGAAGTGCAACACTTCCAAGTTTCTTCTCCCGCCTTAAAAACCTGCTCATGCGATATCCTTAGCTTCTTCTTTCTCACTGACACAGCCCTCACCAAGCTCACCCCAGCACTGGTCCAAAGTCCTTGGTCATCCTCCAGCCCCACAGAGCTGCTTCTCAGAGCCCAATCACACCACCAGCTGAGCAGCCTGCAGGACATCCCCACCAACATAACTAAAAACCACTCTTCAGAAACACATCCAGGAGCTCATGCACACTTCATCCCTTCCTCACCCAAGCACAACATGCTTCTGAGGAAGTCCTTCTCACCAGGACTGGTGGTGAGCCCATGGGCCAGCTTGATCTCCAGGTTAATTTGAAAGCCCATAGAGACACTTGCCACTGTCTATCTGCCTCCAGTTCCCCATTTCTTTGGCCCTCATCCATGCCCCTTTGCCATCCCCACAACCCTTTAGTTTTCTCCCCATTTTGTTTTGCTTTATCTCCCCAACAACCCTCTGACCCTACAGGAACAGAGACCTATAGGTACAACACCCACAAGCGGGGACCCAGGAAGGAGCAAGAGCACAGAGGAATGAGTTCCTGAGTCTGATGAATATCAGGCATTTAGTAACCTCAAAATAGATGTGTCCCATCCAAGCACCCATTGTGCCCCTCTGAAGCATACCTCACCCCAACACTCCATGCCAAGCATGCTGGCTGGACACGGGGTGACCTGATGCTGGACCTAAATGGACCAGGCAGTCCACAGAGAAGGGCAACAGCTCTTTGCTTTTCCAGTGTACTAATCAGTCCCATCAGGCTACTTATCCATGCCCAGCAGATTTCTATGAAACCTTTAGAAACTTATCATCTCCACCACCTCTGTCCATCTGTTGATATTGTCTGAGATCAGACAAGTACAAAAACAAATGGGGAACATTAAGCTCTTTAGCAGACAGAGCTGGAGCATGGACACGTGTCTGATGTAACTGTGTTTATTCCAGGCTCAGCAGCCAACACCAGGCAAAGCAACCCCAAACTCTTCCCTGCAGTAGCATCTTCAGGAGTAGGCCAGGAACAGGCTCAGCATCTTTTTCAGACCTTGCTTTGCTACCTGCAAGCAGCTACAGCTGTCAGTCTGTTCCCAGCTACCAACCAGCACCATCCCTTCTGCATCAGAAATTACCTTCCCCTTCACATGAGCGCCCCTTAATCAGCATCTGTCAATATAAGCCGTGTTAACTGAGACTGTTTAAACACCACGTCTATGCTAAGCCAGCTCATTTAGGCTGAAGCAGGTCAGCAAGTGCTTGCAGGCCCAATTCCTAAGAGCACTGGCGCTTTCAGAGCTGGCATGCACCTACGTTTCATGCAGGTACAGTTATAATCTGTTTATCCTCATGTTAAGACTTTGGACCTCCCATATAGACCCAATCCAGGTTTAAATGAGACCAGCACATAAGGTTTTATGCTGTTATAGCCTATTTCAGATTGCAGTTTGATTACCCAGGATTTAAAACAAAAGATTACTTATCCCAATGCTCTCTTGCCATCGAGTCAGGCAATGAAATACCATGGTCAATGAGTTACTGTGCATGAGCTGAGCTGCACTACCTGGCTGCCAGTACACCACAGCCCCTGGGGAGGGCGGGGGGGGAGCGGGCAGGGAGCAGGGAGAAGAAAACCCCATCAGTTGAACATTTCTCATAGCTTTCTGCAAATAGTTTCCCTTGTATCTTCTGCAAGTTAATAACCTGCATAATCAACAAAACTCTCCAACCACCAGGGCAGGAGAGCTCAGAGTGGGTGGGGAAAAAAGTCCCTGCAATGACCTGGTTGCTCTCAACAAGACTACGTGAAAATTAAGTCCCTTTCCAGCAACACAAGTGTGAACCCAGACCAGCCTTAGAGGGTAGTGAACTATTTAGAAACCGTGCACTGGTTTTGGACCTCACAGCACCCTACCCAGGGCACTGTTGGTACTTCCAGTCTTCAGAAATGG
Organism: Falco naumanni; assembly: GCF_017639655.2. Classification (NCBI taxonomy): domain Eukaryota; kingdom Metazoa; phylum Chordata; class Aves; order Falconiformes; family Falconidae; genus Falco; species Falco naumanni. Next base: position 109,066,315 of record NC_054056.1, on the reverse strand, counting down.
AAGGCACAGGGAAGTCAGCCCCCACAGGAGTAGCCAGTTTCATTTAGATGCTGTGGAGTTGAAGACTAAATCTGAAGTTGCACAAGTCTCAGCTTAGCTTGGCTCAGCATCTCCTTTCAACCTCAGCATTCCCCAGGCAGTCCTGTAAACCCACCATTGTCTTCCAGGTGGGCAGAAAGACCAGGCTTAACTCTTTCCTCCACCACATAACCACACAGTCTTAGGAAAAGGAACTGCTCTGCTTGCTAAGAACATCACCATAGCCTTCAACCCATCCATCAGCCCGGAGAATCATAGAACGGTTTGAGTTGGAAGGGACATTAAAGATCATCTAGTTCCAAGCCCCCTGGCATAGGCAGGCACATTTTCCACTAGACCAGGTTGCCCAAAGCCTCATCCAACCTGGCCTTGAACGCTTCCAGGGACAGGGCATCCACAGATTCCCTGGGCAACCTGCTCCAGTACCTCACCACCTTCATGGTGAGAATGGAGGGCAGAGGCAAAACTTGAGGCTCTTTCATCCAGATCTGCCTGCTAACCCCGACCACAGCACAGCTGATGGACAACCAGCCATAACGGATGAGCTCTTGAACTCCAAGCCTCTGACTTTTGCAGTAGAGCATCATACCTGGCATCAGGTTCACACCAGGGAATAAAGCCTCAAAAACCCTCTGAGCTAGTAAGGAGCCTACAAAAAACCCTCTTTGGCTAGCCAAGATGCAAACAGCAAAATCTTTAGCAAAGAATATCAACAACAGTTGTTCCATAGATGATTGTTTTGCCCAGATCTCATGGTGCAAGGCTTTGCTCTTCCCATCACATGGGCAGCAAAATCGAGGCACACCATTAAAAGCATTTACCCCAAGGTCACAGAGGGAATCAGCAGAAGAAGTGCATATTAATAAGTGTCCTGGCTCTTAGCCTGCTCTATCAGGGCCCTTTCCCCACACAAGTGTTTTCCCTCTCCCTCCAATTATTCAGGTAATTGAAATGCCTGCTTCTGTCCTTGAAAATTAGGTTGAAAGTGGCTTGAAAATTAGTTGCAACACCACCAGCCAGGAATTGTTAGCCTCCACTGATGCAGCCTGCAGCATCGTCTATAAAAGTCCATCCAGTGGCAGTGAAGGCTGTTTGGTTTTAATCAACTCTAAATGTATTTGAAGGACACTCCCTGGGTCTTACAGGGATGTTTGGTGTTCAAATTTAAGAGTATTACCAAATGGCAGAGAAGACCTCTTCAGGCCATAAGAATTACAGAACTGGGACAAGAAATCCCCCCCGCTCTTCTAGTGTCATGTCTGAATCCCCTTTTGACCCCAGCTCATTTTAATATAAAAGCTTTGTTGTTGGTTAGTGTTTGCTTTTTTGGTTTGTTTTTTTTTCTTTTGGAGTGGGGTGGTAGGTTTTGGTTTGTTTTCCTTTGTGGTTTGTTTCTGGTTTGCTGTTTTTTTTTTTTTAAAAAAAAAAAAAAAAAAAGCAAAACCAAAACACCAAACTTCATGCATCTGCATGCACTGAAAATAAAAATCACATCCAGCATTTTTCACTCAGCTGCCGCGTCAAATTATGCTCTCCAGGCCATGTGTCAGGCACGATCTCCTAAATCTACAAGCTATTTTAATAGCAGGAGAGTCAGACTTCCAGCCCTCATCCTACCAGTGACCTGAATGCAGTGGGAGTAGACTGGCTGGCAGAGCTGTAAGAAACGAAAACATTCCCTGAAAAATTTCTGACATTCCTTCAGCATGTTATTTTACTCTTAAATAATGCAAGCAATATTCTAGAGCACCTCAAAGCAAGCTGCAAATACTGAATAAAGCCCCAATTCTACTGTAAAGGTATTATTAATGCCTTCCCAAAGAAGCAGGAAAAAAATAAAGCATCAAGATTACATGACTCGCCAAAAGTTAGAGAGCCATGAGCAAACTCTGGTCCTCCCTGAGATAGTCCTGTCTGACAAGAAGAGATGATTCTTCCTTCAGTATCCTTTTTTCTAGGCTCATTAGCTCCTTGCAGTGGCTTCTCTTTATCCTTTCTGAGAAGCAAGAATTGATGACTTTAAAGAATAAAACGCATTTGATCATTCAGTCACTTAGAGGAACATGCCCAGCATGCTCAGAAGAAGGAAAAGTCACAGAGACTATTTCCTCACCTGCAGAAACATCTCTTGTGATGGGAAACAGCAAAACGAGAGGCTGTTACACCTCCCTGGAGCAGATCCGAATGCTACAGCCCACAGCCGGTTTCTTCTTCACATTATCTGACCAGCACATGTAAGAGAAATCCTTCCCTGGAGCTGAAAAAATCGGTTTGGTCTTTGACATCCCAGGCATGACCAGTCCACACACGCTAAGCGGTTACTGCCACCGCAGCAATTCTGTAGCCCAGAGGCACAGGAGATGGCCCCCAGCAAACCAGTAGATAAAAGCCAGGCTTAAAGCCAGTTAAAACAAGTAATCTAGAGAATAAAACACCGAACACCTATTAGCATTAATTCCTATTAATCCCTCTAACTTTACCTCCCCCCATCCTTTCTCCAAACTTTCTGAAGCTATCTGAGGATCTAAAACCTGGTGCCTCAGCCCTTGCACCACCACAGGCCACCAGTGCTGAGCCATTCCCAAAAGTTTTCCCTTGCCATGAGAGCTGCGTAGGAAGTGCTAACAAACAACAAAGCAAGTGAAAATCCTCTGTCACTATGTCATTCAGCATTTGCTCATGCTCTGACAAGGTCATGCAGTTGCACAAAGGCAAATTTCAGAGTGGGATACATAAACAAGAAAGCCAGTTGTAATCTTTCACCTCCATTCAGCTCAACAAGCATTGGCGACAGCCAAAGAAGAACTAGAGTAAGTTACCTGGAGACAATGTGGAGCTTCATCACTAGAAGTCTTTCAAATATGGCGAGATGCCCACCAGGCAGGAATGATGTAGATCAGTGGCTGTGCCTTGAGCAGGGGAGAGACTAGGTCCATCCCAACCTTTTTTACTATTCTACACCATAGTGTTACTCTTCTCACTCATCAGACAAATCCAGGAGAGTTAAACCTTTTACTTATACAACAAGGTGTGGGTGACTGGTGAGTGGAACCAATAGAGGACCTGTGGGCTAGTGCTGAAGCTGCAAAAAAAACCCAACCAAAACAGAAAGCATTCAGCTCCTTTGATCTGCAGATACCTTGAGTGAATTCCTAGTGACAGCGGAAAAAGCTGAAGGGTTTTACCCTTAAAAAGGGAGTGAGGTGCTGAAGACCCTCACCTTCTGCAAAAAGATACAGAGAACTGTAAATCTGGATAGAAATGAGAGCTGGACATGACTGCTCATGCTATGAGAGCACTTAAATGCCCCCAAAAATACTGCATCTCATTTACACTGTACAAGACATCACCGAAACCGGACATCTGTCAGCATGGACATCATCTCAAGACCCCACAGAGAAGAAACGATGGAAGAAAGCAAAGGGAAAATTCTCTCCAAAGAAGGATGAGTTACTTTTCTCCAGGGAGTTTACACAACACAAAAGACAGCCCCAGAGCTCAGTCCCCTCTTCAGTCAAGGGTTCGTTAAAACACACCACTGCAGATATTTGTAATATACATTCAACTATACTTTCTCTTCCTCTGAATTGCTTTCTTACTACCTTGACTACTTTCTTGTCCAGGGTACAGGTAAAGCAACTCACCAAAAATCCCTCAGGCATGTCAGTGATCCTCTCGACAGCAGAAAATCTCCTTCCTAGTGGGGATCAGTAGTTTCCTCTCCTTTATGGAGGCTGTCCTCCCAATGCAGCACATCAAGGCCACATTTGTAAGCAGCAACTGTTCCTGCACTAGAATTCATTTAAACTTTAAAAGAGGGGAAATATGTCAATCTGACAGGCTATCAGCCGGATTAGTGAAAAGTTTTTAAAAGCTATTGACAACAAGTTCACTTCTGCTTCGGATTCGAAAGACCATGCTGCTCCATTAAGTAACCCAGCCACTCTGCTCACATGAATATTTAAAAGAGAAAAAGCAAGGCATTAGGCAGCCAAGCAGCCCAGGATGTGCACTAATATTTTCAAGAAGAGAGGACAGGACAAAGGAAGTGTCAGCACACACAAAGTGGCTGGTGTGATGCCCGGGCTATTTTTCTTTTTAGAGGATGGAGTGGGAAAGGCGAGGTCCTCTCCCACACCACTTAGTATGAAACCAGCCTTTCAAGCAATGTGTTCGGCACACACAGCTACTGACACGCAACAGAAAGTGGATCCACATTGAATGTCCATTATGGGAAACATAATAAAGAGAAAAATGTCCCTTCAGTTTAAAGGTAAAACTGTCCAGGAATCACAAAGACACAGCACGTATTAGAGAAAAACTATCCGAACTGATGTTTCCTACCACGTATTACCAGAAAGCCTGAAACATCTGGGACCGCATTAAGAAATTAAAAAAACCCAAACCCTGAACTACCCTGAAAAAGAAATCAAGTTGCATGTCCACATTTCCCAACCATTACTGCTTAGCACAGGCTTTGAGATAAAGAGAGTGTGCAAGGGGTCACAAAGTACATCTAACGCCATTCACTGCTCTGAAAAGAAGCTTGCAGCTTAGCTGGCACGCAGCAACAAGGAAAGCTCCCACACACCAATGCCTTTAAAATACAGAGGAGCCATAGAGCAATTCTTCCGAAAGCCATAAGTCCCAAGAGGGAAAATCATTGAAGTCGGAGACCAAAGTTGCAAGGTATAGAGTAGAGGGAAGGGAACAGAAAAAGACCTGCTCACCCAGCACTGAGCACTGCTCTACTTAAGAGCCCATGAGACAAGAAGACATAAAACAAGCTGCCCACTTTAATATATATTAAAAAGCAAAGGAAAACATCAAGCTGCAGATTTACTGCCTGTCACCAGCACAGGTTTAACATCTTGATTTCATGCTGGTATTCTTCATTACGTTTTATTACTGGGCTTTATGTCCCTACCACAGTGTTCAGGTTGGGAATTCAGAGGGTTTCATTCAGGAATGTCTCAAGTCGAGACACTAAACAACCCCGCAGCAGGGCATTACTTTTCCTCTGCCAGCTCACCTCAGGAATGCGAGCAAATGCTGAGAGCACCTGAGAGAGGTGCTGTGGCTTCACCATGCTAAGGCAAGCCACGTGAGTGCTCAGCCAGCACAGGGAGAGGCAGCAGGGAACCTCATAGGGCATGGACAGAAGAAATAAAGCAAAAATAATAGTCACAGATGTAGCAGGGTTCAGCAAGAACCAGCCCTCATCTCAGAGAGGCACATACAGCATCTTTCAGGTCAAAACTCCTCATGAACAACAGGCAACAGCATGGAAGGACACTCAGGAAACGGGATGGATGCGCCGCATACCAATAGCTGGGGAAGGGGGAGCAGAAAACCACACATTAAGAGGTATTTCCACATCCTCGCTGAGGCTCTACAGTGATCCTCAGGCTACTCTGGCACCAGCACAAAGGTTACACACGGCCTTGCAAAATCCAGAAAAAGCAAGACAGCTTTTTGGTACCCCTACAAAGAGCCTAGAAAAAGAAAAATCAGTTTCCGGAACACTGGAAGCATTTACTTAACACGCTCTCAGGTATGTTGCCCTTCTTCCCCTTTCCCACATAAACCATGCACAAACCTCTCTGGGGAATAATGCAGAATCCATCGCCCTTTCCTGCTTTTCCCAGGAGGGTAAATGGAAAGACTCTGAGCCATCAGCAGCAGGTGACTTCTCTCCACACTTAAAGGCTGTCTGCAGCATAGGAGGAACACAGCTGTTACCAGCACAATGCAGAGCCGCTCCTGGCAGTGAAGCCACATGAAAAGCATTCACCCCTAATGAAATTTTGAGTATTTTCACAGCATTACAAAATGGCCTGGGTTAGAAAGAACATTAAAAATCATCTAGTTCCGATCCCCCTGATATGGGCAGGCACACCTTCCACTAAATCAGGTTGCTCAAAGCCTCATCCAACCTGGCCTTGAATGCTTCCAGGGATGGGGCATCCACAGATTCCCTGGGCAACCTGCTCTAGTACCTCACCACCTTCATGGTGAGAATGGAGGGCAGAGGCAAAACTTGAGGCTCTTTCATCCAGATCTGCCTGCTAACCCTGACCACAGCACAGCTGATGGACAACCAGCTGTGCTGGATCCAGTCTCGAACTCCAAAGTCCTAGTGTTTCATCACTGCCTCACCACTCTCACAGCAAAGAATTTCTTCCTAACACCTAATCTAAATCTACCCTCTTTTAGCTTAAAGCCATTCCCCCTTGTCCTATCACTATATATCCTTGTAAAAAGCCCCTCTCCAGCTTTCTTGTTGGCCCCTTTAGATACTGGAAGGCTGCCATAAGGTCTCCCTAGAGCCTTTTCTCCAGGCTGAAAAACCCCAACCCTCTCAGCCTGTCCTCATAGGAGAGGTGCTCCAGCCCTCTGATCATCTGCATGACCCTCCTATGGACTGGCTCCAACTGGACCATGCCCTTCTCGTGCTGGAAGCCCCACAACTGGACGCAGTGCTTCACTCCAGTGAGACCACCACGGAGTAGAGGGGGACACTCCTGTCCCTTGACCTGCCGGCCACACAGCTTTGGATGCAGCTCAGGATATAATTGGCTTTCTGGGCTGCAAGTGCACATTGCCACTGCATCATCCACTTGGGTAAGTGCTTTTTATAAATGAAAGTAAAGACAAATTTGCATCAAGCTGTACAATCCAGGCACAGGTACACTTTCAACTTAGTCACACGGCTATTCGACGGACCACCAGCTCAAAGCTTGGGGACACACTGCTTTTGTAACAAGGCATGGATGGTCCTTTATTCTCTTTACAATATCTTTTAGCTTAAGCACAATCTTTAGAAGGCTATCACAGCAAATCCTACCTGTTCGCAAGCCAACATCATTGCTTGTTAGCCAGCATTTCTTCTGCATCATTCTTTTCCTACACTCCTTCAATCACCAGAACATCAGTTATACTAATTGGTTGGCACATTTTCATGACTCTAAAGGGTAGTTTGCAGTCTTGGCACTGCATGAATAATGGCACCAAACAACAGCACAAGCAAAATAAAGCAAGCCCTAGCCACAGCAGGGCTACTGCAAGGCAATCGTGCTAACTGGAACACTCAGTTTTGTGAACAGAAGTTTGAAGCCATAAAAAAAGATCTTCATTTGCTGTGGTCTGGGACCTCCAGGTTAACATAGACCTACTGGTGAGATTAAAGGTCCTCTCAAGCAATGAAATAAAGTCATTACATTTGTTCTTGCTTCAGTCCTTACCTTCACACCTGAGAACATGGTACCATCATCACTTGCAAAGGCAATTTTCTTTTTTCATGACGGTGCTCAGAATCAACTCCTAATACTGAGACTCTTACAACCACTTTCATTCTTTTCAGAAAAGATTAATAAAAGGGCTTTGGCACCACATCTCTGGCATTTGTGTAGTTTGCAAAGTCCTTCCGGACACAAGTGCAAAGTGAGTACACAGTGGCAATTCTGCATGAACCTTAGCAATAAACTCTTCACAGTTAGACAGGAATTGGATGGGTTTTATCGGCTGAATTTGACATTGCCAGTCACAAACATTGCAAAACCTAGTAAGCTGCATAGGGATTTTGGTGCTTAGACTGAAAACTCCAGCACTGTAGCAGATAACATAAGTCACTTCCCCAGAATCACAGAAATGGTTGGTGGAATCTCCAGAGATCTCCACCTTAACAACCCTCTGCTCAAAGAATGAGCATCACGAACACCCAATCAGGACAGTCACGGCTTCATCTGCCCAGATCTGAAATACCTCCAAGAACAGACACTCCACAGCTACTTGAGATGAGCCCAGCACCCTCAACCTCTTATTTTAGGTCACGTGCCCAAGGTAATCCCAAAATTCTCTCCTCCTGGACCATCTCTTCACATCCTTGAACCGGGATGCCCAAAACCAGTCACGATTTACCGGTATGGCCCCAGTAGTGCCACAAAGAGGGTTAATACCATCTCTGAATCTACTGGACATGTTCCTCTTAATATAGACTAATCTAGTATGTTCTATTTGTAATGAGAGGACACTTTGGGTGCTTTCAGTTTAGGGTCCAACACAGCCCCAGACCCTTTTTAGCAAAGCTACTACTGAACCATTTGCCTCCCAGGGCACTGGGTCAGGGGCATGCTATCCAAGGACACTGAGACTCCAGTGTTTACAGGTTCCCTAAGCTCCATTTCAGGGCACTGGAAGTCTTTCAAGGGCACTTTCAGGGATCTGAAGTCCTTTGCAAACAATGAGTCCAAACTCTCCAGAAAGAGATGAACATGATGTGTAGCTCTGTGCAATTCCACCGTTCAGAGGAAGGTAATATCTTTCTATTAAAGAGAATATTCAAAATGAGGCACAAAGTTGGTAATAGTTTGCCAAGTCTAGAAACTTGGATCAGCACGAGCCGCAGGCTCAACTGCTCCCTACATTGCAATGCACAGCAAAGTACTATTTTCAATATACTTTTCCAAAGCAAGTGTCCCGACTTAACTATTATAGGCAAACATCAGACATTATTTAAATACTAAATACTTAATTACATCTCAACAATAACAGTCCTGATCCTCTTCTCCCATCTGTATTTTTCTTTTCCAGGCATCCCTCAGCTGTCTCACTCCTCTTTCTGATGAAGAGGATGAGGCAAGGAAGTGTTCCAAGATGGTCAGCACCACCCTTCTGCAAGGCAGTCCCTCTTCAGTGCCATACCATGCTATACCAAAGTGCATGAAGAAAGCATGCTAAAATGGCAAAAAAATTTTTAGGAGCTGGTAGAGACCTCTTCTTGTCTTGTGATTTTCTACTTACCCTTTACAAAACATGACATTAAGAAAACAATCCAACCATCAAGAAATTATTTAAATGACACAAGTCCCACCGTTCCACTTCTGAAAGGTTTATACTTCAGTTTTCTGTAAGTGGAATTTGTCTTTAGTTTGATCCCTAACTCAGAAATTGAATAGATGTCGTAAATTCTGTCAGATTAACAGAATGTTAACATAGCAATGATAATATAACACAGTTTACCAAATTCCCCTGCCCACTTCCCTATCTATCTATTAACAGAGGTACAAACTCGTGACACTGACACTGGGTTACTCCAGCCCCAGTATACAAGCCAGAGCAAACATTAGGGTTTAAAATGTATATACCACGAAGCATAAGGGCAGAAGTTTAAGCCCAGACAATTTCGATGGGGCCAGAATTTCACCATCTATTTTTAAAAAATATCAACTTACTCGTTCCAGTTGCAGAGATCTCCTCAGCAAATTTCATCTCAATCTGTAGATCATTTTATAGCCTCTTAAATAATTTTTCCTCTGCTTCTTTAGAGCACGTCATCTTTCATACAGTCATGGTGGAGACTCAGCCTTCCCTGGACATCTGGAACGTCTCACTCCAAAGCCAATGCTGAGTTAGACCCACAGAAAATTTGTGGAGTAATATTTCCCCATCTGGTTATCATTTAGATTGTACATATTGAGGAAAGCTAGTGCATTAACCCCATTGTTGGGTGGGTAAAATTAAAGTGTTACCACATCAGAAAAAAAAACCACCCAAAAAAACAGCTGCCATATTGAAAGTAAATATTCATTAAGACAGAAAAGGACCAAACTTTGGTTCCTCTAAACATCGATTATTCTGGAATAATTAATTAGCAGAGCTATAACAATACATAAAATTGCTAGCCTCTGACTCTTCTGATAATTTATGCAAGATTAAAGTATCGCTGTGGTTGCCTTTTCCATTGCCTAATTCAGCATTTTCTTTTTCCTTATGAAAGCAAGACTTCAGATTTAACTGCTCTAATGCCCTTTTACAGTGTTTGGCATAGTAAAATCTAACAGCCGCTACAGCACGCTAGCAGGGAAATGATGGATCGTGGAAGCTCACAGAAGGGGAGCACTGTAAAATGCCCCAGTTAACGTTGAGACAGTAGAGTAAATCTTATTTTAAAAACACATACACACATATATATATACAGAGTGGTATCTCTGATGAACTCGTTTCCCTCATCAAATCTCCTTTCGATTCTTCTCGTGATAACAGATACTTCCACACTGAGTACCTTGCTTTCCCAATAACCAAGCAAACAACCACCTCACAAAGAAACCATTTCAAAGTCATCATCACTAGATTAAGCTCACCAATCAACCCAATCACAATGACCCAGCTGAGAAAGAACACCTTTCGGGCAAGAGGTTGGTCTCTTCCTCAAACATCATCTTCAAAAGAAGAAAAGAGAGTTCATCTCTTTTGTTTTTCAAAAAGCAGTATTTGCAGCTGTTCTGCCTGGGCCCTTTCACTCAAGTATGTCACCCCAAAAAGCTCAGAGCCAAGGTTACTAGGAGATGCACCAGAGCATCCAGTGGCCTACAGAGCTCTACAGCCCCTCCAGTGAAGGCAGGCTGCCCCAAGACAGCTGGCACCACACTGGACCTTCTCAACACAGTTCCTGAGCTAGACCTTCTCTTATTTCTCCACAGAATGTGGCTGCTGCTCTCCTGTGACCAGAAGCTACCCGTTACACAGCAGTGTTGCACCTTTCAATAAGCTCAGCAGTTACTGATTTTTATTTTTTTTTCAGGAGAGCTCTTTGCTTTTTACCCAGGCTACAAGTGGGGTGCCAATACACACCAACTTGTTTGTTTTAACACAGAGACCTCACAAGACACGTTTTGGGAAGGTATTTCATGGAAAAAACAAAGTTGTAGTGCATGTCACATCCACAAACACACACTTGCCCATCACTTTCTGTCCCACCCAAGAACAAGATATTCCAGGACATTTGCCAGTACAGTGAACAACAGCAGCACACACTTGGCCACTGTGATCAATGCAGGAGTTAATAGCCCACACTAAGTCTCCAAGTATGCTCATGCCCTTTTCCAACAGAGAGCCCCAAGGGCAGGCTTAAGGGCTAATAGAACACAGGATCAGTTTTGAGAACTGATCTGGACCCACAGCTCACCAGCCCTGTCTATACACTCACACAACACCCTTCCTTGATACTATTCAAAACAACTCCAAGCACAATCCAAAATAGAAGTTTACCAAAAAACACATGTGTGTGGATTATACAGAGGCATAAGGGAGGATGAAACGTTTCTCAAACTCAAATTTCCCAGAGGCAATAGCAAAATTCCCATTGCCAAGTGAAGTAGAAGCATTTCCCCATCCCTTAAACTAAAGCAGAAACTTGAAACCGCAAATGCTGCTGCAACAGTACAGTTTTGTAGGACTCATGAGATGTTGTCAAGTCCATGAAGCATTTAGCCCATGTGCACTTATGCATGTTATATATTCTGAGGGTTGTTACTCATTTATATCACTTTGTAGAGCACAAAAAGTGAACAGGCAAGTCCTTGAATGAATGGCTTCTAACTCAGCTCAGCAGAAATACAGAGGAATCGCCATACAAAGCTTGTGAGTTGTTACTAAGAAAATCAAATGGGAAGTGTTTGCAAAATAAAATAAAATAAATAAAAAAACCTTGTAAACAGGGATTTGGAGAAGAATGGGAAGCAGAAAGCAGATCAGAGAAACCTGCCCAGGTTTTACAGCCAGTTGAGCATCTGCTGGGGCAGGATCTGGGGAGTCCTGACAGCACTGTGTAGATACTCTGATCATCCATTCAGGCATCAGTTCACAGCACAGGAAATACCAGTAATTTCAACTGTGACTGTGCCGGGGATATCTGCAGCCAGTTTGTGTATTAGGTGAAAGGAAACAGCAAAAGGAGAAAGCAAAAAGGAAAGAGCCCCAACAGTCAAGCTTCAGATTACAGAGGCGTTCATATTTCTTTTAAGTGCCTTAAATGCCCACTTTTATTTTCCTTATTTTTACCTTAAGAACCCAAGGAAAGACAACTAAGGGGATAAGAGGCAGGAGCACCGAAATCCAGCACAATTGAGAGCACAAGGGAGAGCCAGATGGATTGAAAACTATTTTAAAAGCTTCACTATGCAGCCTGAACATACACATGCAAACAGATCCGTCCACGTGAACACTTGCTAGGGACAAGCAAGGGACTAATCTAGCTCAAAATTACAAGGAAGGTTTGCAGTGTTCAAACACGACAAACAAAAAAAATATCCCAAAGAGCACAGAAATTACATGCTATGCATTCATGAAGTCAGTGCAACAGCATCCAGCCTGTTTTCTAGTAGCACAAACTATAAAAATAAGACTCTTTTTTTAACAACTCTGCCCTTCCAGCAATGAATACAAGGCTTCACCGTAAAAAGTCACAGCAAGACGACACATCCAGCATTCAACAAGAAAGCACCAGTGACTGAAATTACACAATGCCACCCTGATTTAAGGATGTGCTATTTGGAGCAACAGGTTACAGGCACTCACCAAGAAGTGGCATGACGCAAGTCCCAGGGGAACGAGTGAGAAGTGCATACCGCTGTGCTAAGACCCACTGCTCTGGGGTTTTGTTTGTTTGTTTGTTTTTTGCACTGCACTGTCCCTGAAAGGTTTGAATTCTTAGAAAAGCCCCCCATGGACTTGAAAATGTCAAGGGTCACAGCCAATGAACAGATGTCATGCATCCCCAAAGCCAAATATTTTTCATATTAGTGTATAACTAGACTACTCCCCAAAAAGCTGCTTGCTACTAACAGAATACCACAATCAAATAGTAGCTGGCACAGGACGTGGGTACCGGAGAGTCTCTGAAATAGGGGAAAGGGGTACTGAGAGGTGATTTTCTACATTAATTTGAGCATGCAGTTTGAATGCTGCAGGAAAAGGGAGAAAGAATGGACAGAGACTAAGAATAATTTAAAGCAACTCTATGTGAAGAGCAGAGTGGTTTTATAAGCCTTGTCTGCTGTTCCCCAGATCCTCATCACTCAGTCTGCACCTCTACCCTGGCAGAGGTCTACCTGCAGGTCTCACCTTACACTCATCTTTATCTAGAGGCACACTATCACCTTCAGATCATGTCTCTCAATGCATTTCACTCTGGATGTTCCCCCTATTGCAGTCACTGTTTTACCCTGACCCCAAATCGAAATGCTGGAGTGCTCAAGCTGAGCACTGAGGAGAAGGCTGTCTACACGGTGACACCTCCTCATTTAGCAAGGCTGACTTCCCTCACTCAAAGCAGCCTGTTATTTTTAAAAGAGGTTTCTGAAAACAGAATCCCCGCTGCTGGCTGCCTACAGCTCCTCTTGCAGCTTGGGACAAGTCACCTGTAAATGCCAAGTAAAGCCAGAAACCCAAAACTGTTGCTTACGAACACTGACGTAACTGGTGCCGGCAAAAAGCCAAGTATGTGAACTTTTCCCAATTACTGCGAAGGAGTGAACAGCCACTTCATCAGGCACACTCCACGCCTGGCTCCCAAGGACAAGCCAGCAAAAGTGAGAAGAGAGACCTGACAACCTAATGATTTATGGACAAGGTCAAATCTACGTATGACAGTGTAATGGCATTAGCCTTCCTGGCCTCGAGCAGCAAACCTGTGAAGGGTTCAGATAAGCTAGGAAGGACTTGTTCAGAAAGATGAGACTAATGACGGAGCAGAGAAGAAGAGACGTGAGGAACTCCAAGGGGTCCTGAGCCATGCATGATACTAGGGCTTCCTTTGAGGGCAGGGATCACCACCTCTGACTCCTTCTAATAAGATGTAACAGAGACGTCGCACCAGCTTAACTCATATGTAACATAATCTGAGATGTCACCAGCAACACCTTGTACAATTCACTGAAAAAAATACAAAGAAAGGAATACAGCTTAAAAAAATATAAATCCCAGACTACAATGCCCCAACAAGAATCTCCCTATTCAAAATATTTCCTGATTGGCCTTCACTGTAGAAGAAGAAAAAAAAAATAGAAGAGGGTATAAAATCCATTGCTGAGATTTTCAAAGCTGCCAGAGGGATACAAACACCCAGTGTCAATAAAATTAACAGCAGCTGAGCATTCAGATGCCAGCCATAACTTACTCCTCACCATTTACACCCCATTTACTTTCTGCACTTGCCTGGGCACGAGTAATGCAAACCAGCTCCTTCCACTTCTGCCGCCAGCCTTTTTCCCCTTGCCCGTCCCAACACCCTCACACTGCACGGCTCACGTTACTGAGCAAGCAGAAAGAGAATGTAGGGTTTAGGGAATTTTTTGGAAAGTGACTATCACCGACTAAAATTAAAGCGTTTAGAAACTCTTCTGCAGATGGCAGGGTGAAGGGGGTCTTACAAAACCCAATTTCTCTCTGGAAAGAAGCAAACACAAACAGGATTTCCTTCTATTCAGCACGTTCACAGAAGTCAGCTTCAATGTTGGTGGTGGCAACAGAGGACAAGCAAGAAGCTGGTAACAAGAACTGCTGTGTTACCTCAACCTGGAGCATGAGAAAAGCAAAAAATAAGCAGGAAAGGAGTATTTTGAAGGGAGACAACACAAAAAATAGCCTCCTAGCTGCGTACATAGTGGGTGCAACAAAGGATCCACTCACAATTCACTCTTGCTCTGGCCATGGATTTGCATGGCCACAGACAGGTCGTAGCCACAGCTCCCCATCTCTTTGGCTTTCTTTGCCAAGGCACGTGTACAGCAGGGATGGCAATGTGGCCTCTTCTTGTGTCACCTCACCAAACCACCGTTTCATTAGTTAATGCCTCCAAAGTGCTCTGAACAAAGTGCTGAGTAACAGTATTATTCCCACCCCGGCACAAGTCCACTCCACTCTCCAAACCCAAAGAACAAAAGAAATTAGAGGATGAAGAACCTCTGTGGCACAGTTGGAAAGACACCCCTCGCAGTGCAGCTCCTCGCGTGGCAGTTGTGCTTGACCTGCAGCAGCAAAAGCATCTGTCCCACCACCCACCTCTCCCAGGCATAATCCAAAAGCTACTACTAAAAAACAAGTTTGATAAGCAAAGCAGGAGATCGCTACAAGCAGGAGGTAGCTAGCCTTTTAACTCAGGAGGTTCAGTTGGGACACAGCAAAATAAGTTCACTTGAGGCAGAAGACAACATGACTGGTTTCAGCGCTTCATGCTTACATAATGATCTTACACTGAACCATCAAACCCAGCAAACATCAAATTATTTAAGAAACAAATATACATAGCAATACAATAAAGAAGGGTCCCTAGAGAAATCTGCCTCTCACTTTCTCCATCTTCTGCTTTCAGCCAGCTGTGACTGTGCCTAAGCAATCCCGGGCACACGGCTGAGAAGTCCTGCCTGGAAGGGGACATTACAGAGGGGAAAAGACATCGAGGAGCCTCTTGCTGGCATCTTTGTAATATTCTGCAATCCCCTCGGGCGAGGCGGGCAGCCCGCACTGCTGCTGAACAATGCAGTTTTGAATTCAATTAAAGTGATTATCTGTTGTGCCAAATAAATTGTGTACAGCATATATCCTGCAGCATTTTACACCTTCAGGCTCATTATTTTCTAACTGTTTCCTCCTGTTTATGCGCTTTCAAATTAAATTGCTGATAATATGCGCCAAAATAAAAAATGAGCGCACCTTGTCCGAAGAAAATTGATTCTCCTTTTTCCTGAACCGGGCGATTGCCAGGTTTTATATACTCTGTTCCTGGCGATCATTAGTAATTCAATTTTCTTTTTATTAGCCCCCTTATCTGCTGAGCAATATAGTGGCAGAGCTGACCTCTTTCGCACGGGTAAATGTTTAAAATCTTTTCCCTGATTAATTTTGCCAGTTAAGGAAAAGAGGAGAAATGGCCCGGCTCTTAGCCATCACAATGAATAAAGCTTAATGTTGATTGTGATGGAATTTCTAATGCCAAGGAAATTGATTGAACGCAGCAATTACACTGCAATAGTAACTCAAGGGAAATGGGATAGTTTTCTCCTGGCCATAGCCTTTTGGTTATTTAAAACAATCCAATTTGCAAGGATAATTATATATTAGTGTTTTATCTGCCACTTGAAATGAACATGGGAGTTTTGATACTGGCCCAGCATTAGCAGGTTATTGCTGCAAATTACTTGATATCTGCTTTCTTTCACATAAAGACGAAATTAGGCCATCAATAACCAGAAAAAGGTGGACTGGGGAGATGCGAGGGGCACGAGTGCCCTCTGCAGGGCTGCAGGGAAGGAAGGGTGGCCCGAGAGACTCCCTGAAATCCCATTCTCTGCTCCTGTGCCAAACACACAGCGAAGAGGCATGGTGCAGCTCCCCATCCATAGAGTTGCCATATCTTTGACATTAAAAGAAATCTTAAAAAAAATAAAAAAGTTAAAAAAAAAAAATCTTAATTTTAAGCACTTCTAGTTTTTTCCCAAAGAAAAAGCCAGGGGAATAAGAAATGGCAGCACCATCATGCCGAATGCCCAAGCAGGGTGAACACTTACCAGCAGAGCAGCACTGCACAAGAGCTGCGGCAGCCAAGGAGGGCAACAGCATTGATTATTTGCAAGGGTGAGGAAAGGTTCACAACTGCAAGTGCTCACCTGTCTTTAATCAAAAACAAGAGTTGAGAAAGGGCTTCATCCTGCAAGATGTCAAATAAGTGACCAGCTAGAACTGGGAGTAAATGGCTGTTGGAAAACAGGGGGCATTCCCACATCCGCACTGCTGGCACAGGACTCATAGCACAGGAGGAGCAGGCATATCCCGCTGTTGCTGCATCTGGATCAGTCAAACCTCACTCTGAAGTTGGTATTTTCCCTTAAAACCAGTGATAAAAAGATCACACCCCTGCACCTTCAGGAAAAAAAAACTATCTCCAGTTTGGAGAAAGTGGATAAAGGTTGCCCAAGCTAAACTGGACAGCACGTGGCCAAAAAACACTGCAGGAAACGGTGTTGTCCCAGCGTACGCACCACAGTCTGATTGTATTGCCCTTTTGCTGCAACAAATAAGCAACAAAAAGTCAATTCAGGATAGACATTTGCCATTTAGACAACATAATTACAACATACGTTATTGGCAGGAAAGTTACTAGGCGAATGACAAAAAGCCCAGTATTTATTCTCCAAACCAAATCCTTTGGTTCTGATGCCAAAAATAAGGTGGCTGGGGGAATTGCCATCCATGAAAACTCCACCCACATCTTAATTACCAGTTCGCCTCCCCCTGCTTCTTGCATCCAGAAAGAGGATTGCAGCTCAGGGCTTTCAAGTACGAGGGCAGTCCAGCAATCTCGCCATTGTGACTCCCACACAGTTAATACAGGAATTAAAAATTCAGGCTGTAAGAGCACTTCCAATTATAGCAAGTAATTTAAAATAAAAAACAATAAAATACGTAATATATAAAAATATATAATTTGAAGAAAAGAAATAGGAATCAAAGTTAACTTCAGCTTGCATTTAAACAGGCTGTATTACTTCTGTGCAACACAGAGGCACCAGTGGTCTGAGGACGACATTCAGCAGCCTGATGATCTTTGTTGCTCCTCCAGCTTTTCCCTGGATAAGGATGGAAGTAACTGCTGCCTTTTATCCCTCTTATCTTCAGATCCAAACTGTCTTGCCTACACCAGAGGCAAGTGAGACAGCCTGATCTGCCACTTCTATAGATAAATGTATATATGAAACCTGACATTCAGACAGGAGTCTGAAATATGCAGGTGCCAGATGAAGCAGACCCCATTGCAGAAGTTGTGAAGCCAGCTCAAATAAGGGGATGAGTTTCATCAGATTCACAACCATGCCCAAAGCAGGGACATGTTACCTGAGTGAAGTCACAGCTCCTGGCAAAATAATTATCTCCCAGTTCTCCTTCCCTCTAAAAAGAGCCTAAGAAGTTAAATGGGAAAAAGGAATAAAAAGAAAAAGGCAGTCTTTAATATTAATGGCACATTAATATTAAGTACTAAGTGGTCAAGAAGTACAACATCTAAAGGCTGTTTTATCAACATCAATTTGGCTAAACTGAGCAACAGAACATTTTCTATTCCTCTTTGCTTTGGTCAAGCACTTGAGCTCATCCTACACAGGCATTCTGTCCCAGCGCAAGATCTGCATTAAAATACCTGGATGAACAGACCACTAACTGCATTAGAAATGCTTCACCACTCTACCACCCCATCTGAGGAACTTCCATTTGGGACATATCCCAATTTCTGACCAGTTATTAAATGTTCCATTTAACCAAATGAGTATTTTGGAGTTAAATGATAACAGCTACAGATATCACACTCATCATGAGAGCAGCCCAAATAATCCCAAGAGAACTGCTACTAGTCTGCCACTTTCCATTTTGTTGCTAGTATGACCACTGATCCTTAAACGAAAACACAGCGATTCCCACAGAAGCCAAGTGCCTCTGAATACAGACCATCACAAACACCGATCTGAAACAGAGTCTCAGCAGTGGCTGGCACAGCCGCACTGCTGCGCAAGATCAAACGGGTCCATATGGATCCAAAAAGGGAATTGTAGAGTCAGGATACTGACAGGTCTTTGCGTTACATGCTTGGGAAAGGCAGGACCAATGACTTCAGTACATACTGCAGAATTCGTGTCATGTATCCCAAGAGCCTGTTTAACAGGACAGACAAGGAAACAACAAAGCTGTGTCACAATGCCACCTGCATCAGCAGGGAAGGAAGGGGCTGACCCAGTTTTTTGCACTCATGCTGCAGTGCACCTTTAAGGCACGGTCCCCAGCTGTCCTTCTGTCCCCAGCCCTGACACACACAGTTTTTATCCCACAGCTCCCTGGGAATGCAGACATGCCAGATGCTCGCTCACCACACTGGCATGAGCACCAACTGGATCCAGGCTCCAGCACAACCACATCCATCCAGCAGGATCATGAGCCCAGCATGAACCATCTGGCTTTTTGATCTGTTTGTTAGCTAAACTGTGCATGTTCAGACTCAAGATGACAAACTAATCAGAGGTAAGCCACTCAGCTGGCCCAGGACTGTCACCAGTCTGCTTCCAGCAAGAGAGGCGATGGGTGTTGCTTCAACATCAAGCCAGAGACTGAACATCAGTCTCACTGCTCCATTTGTGCCCTACTCTGCTCCCAGAGGTTCTCAGTAACAAATGGCAAGACTTAAAATCTACCACCTGATTAATATCCCCACTTTGCACAAGCAAAGAGAAATAAAAACAACCCTCTCAAAATCTCTCTGATAACCTGAGAGGCAGGAATTGAACCCACAAGCCTTGACTTATTCCCAGCTCACTACAGGAGTGCTGTGAAACCAGAAGACACCCACTATATATGTAATTATATGTTTAGAGGCACAAAACGTGAGTGATGTCCGAGCTGCTCCAAGCCCTATCTGTGGCTACACTCTCTTATCAGACTTCGGAATGCTGCCTTGAAAATATCCTTGCCCCATCCAGCATCTAACAACCTTTTTTCATACTAGACCCTACATGTCTCCCTGTGGAAAAAAAAAAAAAAAAGGAATCCTAACGCACGTAGGAACAGTCCAGCAATAATTCAACAGCTGTAAAAACCCAGAACATAAGAAGAGTTCAACACATTAAGCTAAAATACACTGCCTAGGATTTAACCCTCTCTCAAAAGAAAAGCCTTAAGGTATAAAGGATTCAAACCTATAAACTCAATTCCAATCAAAGGAAGCAAATCCACAGGCTAATTATGAAGGTAAACATGAAGGGTCGAGGTCTGCTGGACCTAAGTTGCTTGGCCTCCATGCTACAGGCATGGCTGCTGCTAAGAGGAAAGTATGTGTGGGGCAGGCACCTTGCTAGTCCTTCGCCATAACTGGATGCCCAGCAAGCAGCACCAACCCTGCCAAAATTCATTTGGCAATTTTAAAGCAGTCAAGACTCTTGCTGAATTTCTAACTGGAGAAGCAAAGCAAATGTGCATTGCTCAGCAGCTGCCTCACAGAGCCACCAATGGCACAGGAAAGAGCAAATAAAGTCCTTTGGGATCCCCTGAGATAACAGTACAACAGAAGTTAGATTACCAGCAACCATCTACCCACATGATATCAGCATTTAGCACTCTATGTCCCAGCAGCAAGTGGAAAGCCTGTAAGCACAGTAGAGAAAAGATGACAAGAACTCTCAAATTTACATTGCTGTGTCGTATCTTACAGAGCCTCTCCAGGAAGGGGATGTGCAGCCAAGTTCTCATAGTCACCATGTCAACAGGAAATATACCCAGCAAGAGATCGCAACTGCACAAAGTCCTCCTAGCAGAAAGATGTATTTAATTCAGCTCTACAGAAAGGCTGGACAAAGCAGCAGCAAACACAGCAGAAATAACCTTATACCCTCCTCCCTGGGGAGGAGAAAAGCAGCCTAAGGAGTTCTTTTAGAGCTTCAAGTGAATGGATCCCAGTGCCACTTGATAGTCCTTTTTCCAGTCCAAATAATGCTTCATCCACCAGAGTATAATTCCTCTCCACCACAGAAAGCAAGAAAGAAATTTAGAAGCCATTTCATAATTACGGTGAGGAAGCATTTTTAATTCACCATCTAAAGAATCAGTGTCCATGCTCCCATTAGCACAGCGAGGCACAGCAAAAAGTATTTGTGGCATTCATGAAGTGAGGAAGAGT
The DNA here is from genome assembly GCF_017639655.2 of Falco naumanni. Lineage (NCBI taxonomy): Eukaryota > Metazoa > Chordata > Aves > Falconiformes > Falconidae > Falco > Falco naumanni. Next base: position 109,045,785 of record NC_054056.1, on the reverse strand, counting down.
AGTCTCACATGTGCACACCCAGATATACGCACCAGAAAAGGCAGGCAGGATATTTACTTCTAGTCATTTTAAGAACCAAATCAAGACACTTTTTTTATAGCAGGTACTGCAGTTTGCAAAGATAAAGAGCCACAAGGCATGGTCACCAAGTTTTATTAAAGCAGATACTAGGTTCCACATCTCTGAGCTAAGACTAAGAAGTGCACAGATGCAAGCCAGAAAACAACATAGTCACTTCAATGCAGACAACTCACAACTCTCCCAAGTCAGGGTTTTGGCTGTGCTAGGTTTGGCTACATCTGTCAGGAATGGTTTGATAGTTTGATCCACTTTTGAACAGGTCAATGAACTATACACTCTCCCAAAGTCACTTCCAGACACATATTCCATTTTTTCCCCCTACTTTCCTAGACTTCTTTATTTGCCAACTTTACTTTGAACAAAGCCAGGAGCACAACTGTATTTCCACTCTATCTACATATTTTCACCCCTGTGCAGTTTAAATTTTTTTTTTTTTCAGTATGGGAACATTACCTTCAACCAAGAAGCTAGAACTCAGAATACATTCCCAAAAGACACAGGCTTTTGGCAGCTGCCACTCAGGCTTCCAGGGGGGCAGAAGATTTTGATCCATTTTGTATACTCTTAACCTATGTGAAGCTTCATTTCACTGGGCTTATGTTTTTACTGAGAGCTTCTAAAAAGAAGAGATGTTTGCCAAGTCAAGCGAGATGGGTGCTAGGAGCCTTCCTAAGGCAGCAGCTTCAGCACTGTGATCTCCTCAATGGCACACACAGTTGACCAAACTACAGCGAGGCCGCTGCTCTGCACAAATCCAGGTGTAAACATGAAGCCACACAGAGAACAAGGATCTGGTTTAACCTCAGGTCTGTTCCTGGATCACCCGAACAGCTTATATCCCTGTAACCAGCAAGGTCTCAGTTTCCTCATAGGTAAAATGCTTTGCAACCCCAAATTGCTCTGTCTCTCCAAAGCCTACTGTAGAAATGTTAGCATCAGGCTCTCAGCAAGCACAGTACGCTCTTTAAAAAAGAGCTTTACAGCATGAAGATTTATTCAATTACTTGTACTGGATATGCCACACTGGAGAAAGGTCCCCATCAAGTAGTTTGTGAGATATGAGCCCTAAATTCACCCCAGAATAGCCAGTGGACAGTTCTGGGGAGACTGAAGGGCTGCTTCCCTCCTTCTACACATCACCCAAGGAAGAAAAGCCTTGTTGCCCCCACATCACCATCACAGTTGGGTCTGGCCACATGCTATATCCACCACCTCTAATTTCAAAGATCACAGAAGCGCAACCACAGTGCAAGTATGACCAAGACCTCCAACAGTACATGCTGCCTTCACATACTGCATGAAAACTTCTAACACAGCATCTGGAGGTGCAGTCTTTGTGCCTTTCCAGCCACCAAAAGGATTGGCTGACATCCTTAAATGGAGCAAGATTCAGCCCCAAAGCCAGGCAACTGCTTGAATGCTGGATCATCAATGCCAAGTGCACAAATGCACATATTATTCTCCTTATTGCCCTTTACAGTGTGTTTCAAACTGCCTTTTACTTAGTGTCTGTCAAGGGAGACCTTTGAGAGAAATCATATTCTTCACAACCTGCACTGAGATCAGATGGTAGCATTTTTATTCTAGTTAGGAAGCCTATGTTTATTTAACTTTCCACCAAACTCCTCTAGTTTAATAAATTCCCATTAGTTTTGCATTAATTATTCCTGAACCCAAGATCTTCTTGGAAGGTGGCAAATGTATGAGGAAATACAGAAAATACAGTTTTGTAAGAGAACTTGTCAGAGGAAAATTTTAGCAGTAATTTGAGTAAATTATGGCAAAAATATCAACGGACTGTTCAAATACTGATAGTTGCCATTAAGCCTCTCCCGTGAGTCACTGCTTGCCTCCTAAAGCACCAGAATGAAAATTCTGCTCCCAGCATCCCTCCCATCCCTCCAAATCCATCTTCAAACACACACATGAAGGGAAAAATCCCTTTATTCTCCTCCCACAAAAAGCTTTTCCCTTTCCTGAACAGCAAGCCCCCCATTCTTGTCTTTTCATCCGTCAAAACACAGTAACATCTCAATGCAGTGATTTGTCTGAATAAGAATTAATTATAATCACACATGTAAACTCACTAGTTGAAATTCTGTGGTTTCCTGCTCTGTCTTCCTGAAAACAGAGGCTCAACAGCTTTTACTTTTGGAGGTAGCTCACAGCTACATCATGGCCTTAACAGCCCTCCCAACTCAAGCAATGCCTACCCACAATGTCACTGGCCACCTTGCTGTACATCAACAAGCACAGCACAGGAACAAAAAATGCTTCAAATACATTTGAGGAAACTGAATCTCAGGGGAGCAGAGCCACTTGTCCACATAAATGGCCACTGAATAGCAGAATCAGACTTTGAGCCAGAAACATCAGGAAAACATTTCACGCACGTGTAGGTGTAGCTGATTTCTACTCTGACCATTGCCAGCCCAAGCTAGCACACATGGATGTAAACAAAATGGACACTGTATTCCTCTGATTATTGCTATTTTAAGCAAATTTCATACAAAACCTAGATGCCCACAGACATGGAACTGGGAAACAGGTGCATTAGGTAGGTCTATAGCTGCTAGAGGGGTGTCTCACAGCATGCACAAGCTTTTACCCAGTGCAAAAAGAAAGATTAGTCTCACAGAAGTATTACTGCCTCTGCTACCCTCTTCCTTCCTTGAGCACCTTCCTGTACAATGCCTGCAAGTCCAGCAAAACCACATTAAAAGCAAGAAGCAACTTTAAAATGGCCTTGTCAGGAGATGTCAAAGCACGAGACAGCCCTGAGGTAAGGCAGAATTTTTTTACTCCACCCAAACTTCTCCTCAGCATTTGGTCCAGGACTGACAATAGCAGATACATCTCCTGGAGGACTCGGTAACTCATTTCCAAACCCAAGAGTGTCCCCTGGAACCACTTTGCAGTCAGCAAGCACTGTCATCCCTTGGGACGCTGTTCCTACCTTCCTTGGTAGAGACCTGTATCCCAGGGACCGGCAGCCTGCAGAGCCTGTGCTTGGAGATCTGTACCAGGCCCTTGGGAGAGGAGCGTTTCAGTGGCACAGAAGGTTTCCCCCCGCAAAGAGTTTTTCTTCCTGAGATGGAAGTGGCTTTTCAGAGGCACGGTGGGTGAGGAGCTGTTCTTCTTATCTGTCAGGGAACTGTGAAAGGGAACACCACACAGTTAGAAGAAAGGAGAGAGGTGACCAAAATGTACTCAGTCCCCTTTCCTAGCACTGAGAGGAGAAGCTGGATCACCAAGCTCCACACTGGTCCCCTACCCAAGGGTGCTAAGAAGCACTGAACAGAAAATTGCAAGTAAATAGACAAGTGTAATGAATTTCTGGCAAAGCACAGATGGAAAATGAGGTATTTGACAGCCTAACTTGACTCATTCCCTTTTGCTTTCTGCTCAGCGGATGTGGGTGAGAGGATAGAATCATAGAATCGTTTTAAGTTGGAAAAGATATTTAAGATCATTGAGTCCAACTGCTAACTCAGGACTGCCAAGCCCACCACCGAACCATGTCCCCAAGCACCACAACTATGCATTTTTTAAATATGCTCAGGGATGGTGATTCCACCACCTCCCTAGGCAGCCTCTTCCAGTGCTCGATAACCCTTCTGAAGAAAAAGCCAATCTAAACCTCCCCCTGTGCAACTTGAGGCTGTTTCCTCTTGTTATTCGGGAGAAGAGACTGACCCCCACCTTACCACAACCTCCTTTTAGGCAGTTGTAGACAGTGATAAGGTCTCCCCTCAGCCTCCTTTCTGCAGACTGAACAACCCCAGTTCCCCCAGCTGCTCCTCATAAGACTTGTGCTCCAGACCTTTTCACCAGTTTTGTTGCCCTTCTCTGGACACGCTGCAGCACCTCAATGTCTTTCTTTTAGTGAGGGGCCCAAAACTGAACACAGGATTCACCAGTGCCAAGTACAGGGGGACAATCACTTCTCTAATCATGCTGGTCTTTAGCAAGATGGGGGGGGGGGGGCCCTCATCTCCCCAACTGCCAAAAAAATCCCAAACAACCCCAGCTTCTCCAGGCACCTTGCTCCAGAATGATCCTCCCAAAGCAATCCGCCCACAGCCACATAACCCAGCAAACCAGGAGGGCAAGGGAGGGATGGAAACCTGTGATGAAGCACTGAGCAGAGGATCTTGAAAATAGAAGCAGGAATCAAGGCACCAGATTCTCAGTCTTTGCTGTTTACCAGCTCACTGCATCACTCCAAATATTTAGGCCACAGCCCTCAATTTTCAAGAGCTCAGGCTTGGCATTGTTGTAGTGAGAAAGGAGCCAAACCACGTGTCCGCTACACTGAGGGTATCTCTAAGTTCAGTGGTATAGAGGTCACACAGCTGTGCCACCAACCCTCACCTCCTCCTGTTTATCCCTTCCCTGCAGCACAGGCTGGGCTTGCATACGGCCCGGCTGAGAAACACAGCTTTCCCACCAGGAGCACAATGTGACTGAGCCCTTGCAGCACTTCCACGACACACCTGCTTTCAGAGAAAGTTTGGTCCCAATCTCTTATCTGTTTCCTCTGGACTCCCAGCCTGGTGCAAAACCTTTTTACAGATAACTCAGCCCACACACCTTTTCCTTCCGCCAAGCTTCATTTATAAACATCCCATTGTACTCTGTCCCTATCAGACATGGCCAGGGGGAAGAACTTGCTCCACAATACCCCAGGAGTATCTGCTGATCTGGCACACCACACACTCCCAAGGTAGCTATGACAGCCACAGATCTGTCACTGATTTGACAAGGAGAAAGAAGAACAAGAGCCTTCAGGGAGGACACTTTGGGTTACTGGTGGATAGCACAAAAGGATGGCACCCAAGGGATGAAAGTACCAGCAGAGCAGCACGGATAGCACTTCTTCTACAGCGTGCACAGCTCACCTCCCATCCCTGCTCCATCCCAGGGTCTGCACAATGCTTTACAGGAACAGATACATGATACAGCAATTCAGACCACTTCTCCTTTCCCCAGCCCCCAATGCAACAAGGTTATGCAAGTTTGAAAATAAATCGAGACAGCTAGCTCTTTCCTTCCCTTGGAATATTACTCTGTTATTCAGGTCAGGGAGGAGTCTCGTGAGTGCTGCAGAAGTCTTTGGAGAACAGGGGTGGGAGCTGAGAAGAAACCCCAGCTCTGTTTCAAAGGTTGAAGTCATAGTTACAGAGCCTGCAAAAGCAATTAAAACCTGAAGCCTTCCAACCCTGGAAAGCAGGATGCCTCCAGACAGAACAAAGTCACCACACTTCAAAAGCAAAAGGCACATACATATACCCTTCCAGTTTACAGTGCTCACTGGAATTTCACTTATAGCCACAACTTTGCCAATCAACACAAAACCCAACAAGTGTGATGACACCACTCTGAAGATGACCAACAACTTACCCCGAGTTTCCTTTTCTCTTGATGATTTTTGTCCGACTCTTCACTTTATAACTGGAGAGCACAGCATCACCAGAGGACTTTGCGCCACCAAGACCAACAGCGGCAGCACTCTGAGGTGGTGGGGCAGCACCAGCTCGAGGGAGGTTTGGAGCTGGAGGCTTTATCTGATCCTCAGATCGCCACCTGAATGCTGACTTGGAGGTGGAGGGTGAGGTCTGCAGGCTGGTGGCTTTCCACTTATACTTGCTGGGAGAAACACCCAGTTTAGACTGCAGTCCTGATTTCTTCAGCTTTACTCCCAATTCTGCTTTTGGTGATAGTTTAGCACCTCTGTCCACTCCACCAGCAACCTTCTTAGCACTTTCAGAAGCTCTAGGGCTGACCCACCTCTTCACAGTACAAGAGCATTTGCCAGGGTTTGCAACCCACGTGTAATTAGTTTTCCTGAACTTTGGAGCTTTGCTGGAGATGGATACCGAGGCAACTCTTTGGAGACCAGCAGCTTTGGGGACTACAGAAAAACTGCTCATCACTGGAGTCATCCCAACCACCAAAGTCGCAGCCTGAGCAGATCTAGAGCATGTCTTGCCACTTCCAAGGAGCTTCGGCTCTCCGAAAGCATCTCTGACTTGCTCACAACTAGACTGCCCTGGAGCTGGTGGTTCTGACTTCCTTTGCACCAAGTGCCGAGCTGGCTCGCGATCTGGCAACACCAAAGGCTGCTGTGGCTCTGATTTCAGTGTCACAGCGCTTTCACTGGTGCTTCCGCAGGAGGCAAGGGAGCTCCTGGCCACGTCACCAGACAGACGCACCATTCTAGGCTTATCTGACATGCTCACGTACGCTGAACTCACAAACCGGTGAGATGAACTAAATGAAACTGAGAGAGAGGGTCTTCTCTCTTCACTTCGGCTTGTGTATGAAGATTTCTGCACATTTTTACTGTCGCTTGGAGCACTGACCACTGTTTTCAGCCCAGAAAATTCACAATAAGAACCCACATCAGCAAAGCCTTTCATATCTACAAATGGGCCAGCCCTCTGTGGCAGCTGGATCCCCACAACTATATTACCATCTGTGGTTAAGTCCACATGTCTCTCCGGAGACGATTCTGGTGGTTCAGATGCCTGGCTGTCCCCATGGCTTCCAAAAGCCCAAGATGTGCTGGCACCTCCACCACTTCCAACCTCACATGCTGATCCCAGCGGCCGGTTGACAAGAGAGTATTTTTTCCTCCAGGAGTGACTTTGGCGCAGCTGGAAATCCCTGGAAGCCTGCTGGGGGTACCTGGCTGAAAATGCCCCCCTCCTGTTGAAGGCAGGCTGGTGGGGGTTGTTCCACCTCGGCAGTGCAGGTGGCAGCGGCCGTGGTGCATCCCCATGTGTGTTTTTATGGTCATTTATGAGACCTAAGGAAAAGAAGACAGGGACTGTTAATCACCATTCCTACAGGAGTTTGGCAGCATCACAACGTTGGTTTTCCTTGTGCTGCAATGAGGACAATCACTCCACACAGTCTTGCGCAGGCCACATTTCACACAAGCAGTGCTGGAAGGAAAAACTTAAAACAAGTATCTCCCTCAATCCTCACAAAAGTCAGCAACGAAAGTGATTTTGCAGGAGAGCTCAATGCAGGTCTGAATCACATTCACCAACACACCCTTAACACACTGCACTAGTGCTGTCAGCCACATTTTGCCCCTTTACAATCTTTTTTATGTGCCAAAACAGACATGTGAATTATTGGGTTTGGAGACTAATTTTTTAAAAAAATGTTAATTTTATTTCCAGATATCTTTTCGGAACAGTCTCCGAGTGTCTGCAAGTAGTCCAGCACAGCCACTGCCAGCCCCAAACACAAAGCATAGATTCACAGAATCATTTAGGTTGGAAAAGACCTTTAATATCCAGTCTGACCATTAATCCTAATGCTGCCAAGCCCACCACTGAACCATGTGCCTAAGCACCACATCTACACATCTTTTAAATACCTTCAGAGATGGTCACTCAACCTCTTTCCTGGGCAACCTCTTCCAATGCTTGTCAACCCTTTCAGGGAAGAGATTTTTCCTCACATCCAATCTAAACCTCCCCACAACCAACTTGCAGCTGCTTCCTCTCATCCTATCACTTGCTACTTGGGAGAAGAGACTGACCCCCACCTTACTACAACCTCCTTTCAGGCAGTTGTAGAGAGTGATAGTTTCCCCTGAGCCGCCTTTTCTGCAGGCTAAACGCCACCAGTTCCCTCAGCCACCCCTCATAAGACTTGTGTTCTAGACCCTTCGCCAGCTTCATTGCTCTACTTCAAAGCAGCAATGAGGAGGCTCCGAGGCAGCCCCAGTTTTGCTGTTGAGTCACTGCACATCCTTCTGCCAAGCCACTCCACCTCCCTGGTGCTTTGCTCTACTAACAAAGTTGTTTATATAATACATACATGTCAATTAGGGAGGGTCTGCACTTGTTAAGCCTCAGCGTTTAGGAAAAACCTTTCAGCAAAAGGGATTATCAAAGGATTTTTAATACTTATATTTTAGGGATACGTCAGCATAGAAAAGTTTTTTCTACACAAGAGGTCACAGAGCCACCAAAAGAGCAGCGTCAGCAGATCCCTCCTGGAGAAGGCAAGGACCATGCTCTCCTCCCTCTCATTACACCCCTGCCACGTAGGAGCTCCTGGACAGAGGCAGATCCCCCACAAGGCCCAAGCAGTTTCCAGCCTTACTAATGAAGGAAAATTACTTTGGGGTCTATAAATAGTGAGTGAGTGCTAAGAATAAGCACTGATGCTCACCAGAAGTAGGAAAGGGCACGCAAATATATCCCCCCTGCACTCATCCACCCTGCCGAGGAGTCAAGGGACAGAGGCCGAGGGGCACATCCCACCTCTGTGCCACCAGCCCCGGGGGACATGGGGGAGGGGACACCTCCAGCCCCCAGCCAGGAGGGTCACAGGCCCTATAAGAACTAGCAAAATGGGGGAACCCCCTACCGTGGGGACCTCTGAACCCCTCCAGTGCTCTCTTCCCTCCTTGCCTTGGCCCATCCAGCACTCGGGGGTCTCTCCCCTCTCCCACCTCTTGGGCCCTTACCAAGCCTCAGCCCTCCCCTCCCCGGCACTCCGGGTTCCTCTCCGTTCCCCTCCCCCACAAAACTCCCAGGCCCCCCGTCAAAACCTGTCCCTTCCCCCCCAGACTCCAAAGTCCCCTTCACAGCCTGCCCCTCCCCCCCAGAAGGCTACGGGGTCCCCTCACAACCCGCCACTCCTCCCCCCGGGTCCCCTCACAACCCGCCCCTCCCCCCACCGGGAGCCCTCACAACCCGCCCCTCTTCCCACACACAATCCGCCCCTCCCCCCACATCCCCGGGTCCCCTCACAACCCGCCCCTCCTCCCTCCTCCCTCCTCCCCCGGGTCCCCTCACAACCCGCCCCTCCCCCTCCGGCTCCCTTCACAGCCCGCCCCTCCCCCTCTTCCCCCTCCCCTGTTCCCCTCACAACCCGCCCTCTTCTCCCCCAAGACTCGGTGTCCCCTCACAGCACCCGCCCCACCATTCCCCCGGCCCGGACGTACCCTGCAGCTGGCAGATCTGCCGCCACAGCTGCTCCCTCTCTTCCATCCCCGCAGCGCTCCCGCACACCCCCGCCCCGCCACGTCATCACCCAGCGCCAGCCGTTGGCCGGTCACGTGAGCGCACAGCGTCACGTGGCGCCGGCAGCCGCGGCGGCCGTCGCTTAGCAACGGGGGCAGCCACGGCCTGCGCGGCTCGGCGGGGCCTGAGCCCGGCCCCGGCTCCGGCCCAACGCCCAGCGCCTCCGCTCCCGCTCACGGCTGGCGCCGGCTCCCGCCGCCCCCCGTCCGCAGCCTGAGCTGGCCTGGCTCTCTTCAACCTCTGTCCCGTGCCCTGCCTAATCCAGCTGTCCCCATTTTGTCACCATGCAAAGCTTTTAATGCTCTCCCACCAAACATCATTCACTCTAAACTGGAGAGACATGGATGTGACGGGTGGAGCACTCGATAGATAAGGAATTGGCTGGATGGTCGCACTACGAGAGTTGCGCTCAATGGTTCGATGACCAAGTGGAGATCGGTGATGAGCGACATCCCTTAGGGGTCAGTACTGGCTCTGGCGCTGTGCCACATCTTTGTCACGATGTGGACAGTGGGGTCGAGTGCACCCTCAGGAGGTCTGCCGACAACACCAAGCTGTGTGGTGTGGTCAACGTGCTGGAGAGAAGAGATTCCATCCAGAGGGACCTTGACAGGTTGGAGACATGGGGCCGTGCAAACTTCATGAAGTTCAGTGAGGCCAAGTGCAAGGTCCTGCAGCTGGGTCAGGGCAACCCCCAGCATCAGTACAGGCTGAGCAGAGAATGGATTGAGGGCAGCCCTATGGAGAAGGACTTGGAGGTGCTGGTGGGTGACAAGCTCAGCATGGCCCAAGAATGTGTGCTTGCAGCCTAAAAACCTGTCTTCTGGGCTGCATCCCAAGCAGTGTGGCCAGCAGGCTGAGAGAGGGGATTCTGCCCCTCTGATCCGCTCTGGTGAGAACCCCACCTGGAGCACTGCATTCAGCTCGGGGGACCCCAACATAAAAATAATATGGACCTCTTGGTGCAGGTCCAGAGCAGGGACACAGAAATTGTCCAAGGGCTGGAGCACCTCTACTATCAAGGCTGAGAGAGTTGGGTGTGTTCAGCCTGGAGAAGAGAAGGCTCTGGGGAGACCTTAGAGCAGCCTTTCAATACTTAAAGGGGGCCTATAAGAAAGATGGGGACAGACTTTTTAGTAGGGCCTGAGTGAGAAGGCAAGGGAGAATGGTTTTAAATTAAAAGAGGGTAGATTCAGAGTAGATAGAAGGAAGAAATCCTTTACTGTGATGGTGATGAGGCACTGGAACGGGTTGTCCAGAGAAGCTGTGGGTGCCCCATCCCTGGAAGTGTTCAAGGCCAGGTTGGATGGGGCTCTGAGCAACCTGGTCTAGTGGGAGGTGTCCTTGCCCATAGCAGCTAGTTGGAACTAGATGGTCTTTAATGTCCCTTCCAACTCAAACCGTTCTATGATTTCCTGTCCCCAGCCCAGTGTGGCTGTCCCCATACTGTCCTCAGCCATGATATCTGCACTCAGGGAGGGAAGATCTCTCCCTTGGGCTGCAGAAGCCTATAGATGGAAAACACGTACAGCTGCATAAGCACCTACATACACAACAGAACAGATGCTGATCCAGTACATGCTTACATCAATTTGCCATCACCAAGTTTTACAAGAACTTTAAAATTAAGCAAAAATTGCCATGTGCTTAAAAACTAAGGACAAAGAAAGGAAATAAGGCTTGTGATTAGAGCAGAAGCAGGTGTCAAACCACTTACTTGGTCCCAGCACTGGCTCCAGCAGCGATGCCCCAGGTAACCCTAGGCATGCCACTTTATCTCCAGGTTTGCCCACTGAATGCAGCTGCCACTCTTTACACAGCTCTTTACGTGGTGTTTGCAGAAGAGCAGGCCACCTGTAACTCAGCAGCTCCAAGGAACCCCACAAGCCTTGGCTCTGAGCAGCTGCTTATAATCTAAACCACAGAAGAAAGTCAGGATTTGCAACAATACTTCACATTTTGCCTGCTGAAAATAAAGACATTAGCATTTCAAAATAAATGGGGGGGAAAGCAATATCAGTAAGTGAAACACACTTATTTCCTAACCCAGCCTAATTAAAATTGTGATAAACGCAGTCATGATTCAAGTCAAAAATAGAATGTAGTGTGATAAGTGTAATTGTTGTACTCTCTGTAAATCTGGGACCTGTGTCGCAGTTGTGGTGAGTGGGCGCGTGTGATTCTCCTTTGAGACAATGTGATGGCTTCCCCTGAGGCAATCGCTGCTTGGAAAAGCCCGCCAAGGGAGATAAGGAAGGCAGGCCAGCAAAAGCCCGCCGGAGGAGACAAAGACCTTGAGATTTGAAAAAGCACGCCAAAGGAGAGCCAATAGGAGGAGAAGGTGTACCCTAGCGACCCAGTGGGGAAAGAGCGGGACAAACATCTGGCAAGAAGAGATTGGTCAAGATCCGGGCATAAAAGATGCTGCTTTTAGGACTCAGGTGTGCCTGCGGCGGAACTAATTGAGTTCTCTGCACACCCAGCGCTGTTTTTGCTTATTGTTTCTCAACCTAAATTGATTGAACCCAAAATAAAATTGTTTTAATTGTTATCATTTATAGCAAAATGAAGTATAATACTCTGTTCATCATCACAAGTAAGAGTGCCAAATCTACAAAGTGTAGAATCTACAACTGAATTCACAACTGGGAAGGATTTTAATACAGAAGAGGACTTTCCTGCAAAAGTGAAGTGTGTGAAGCTCAAGAGTAACAAACTGACCCACACAGGAAATGACATGACAGACTTCTCTGCACTTTGATGAGGTGGTGATATTCACTTTGCTTGTAAGCATTACAGTTGGACTCATTGATCTTCAGGGTCTTTTCCAACCTAAATGATTCTATGATTTCTATGATTCTGTCCCAACTGTCCCCAGCCATTGTCCCCAGCTTGACCTATCCTGGCTGCTCCCTCTCCGCAGTGCAGCCTGGCCCAGCTGTTCCCATCTCCTGTTCCTTCTGCACCCTCATCCAGCCATCCCCTGCCCACATCCCAACCTGGTCCAACTGTTCCCCTCTCCTGTCTCCAGCCTGGGCTATTGCAGCTGTCCCTGTTCCCAGCACGGCCCCATCCAGCTGTCTCCATCCAGCTGTCCCCATCCCCTGTCCAGTCTTGTCCAGCCATCCCCTGCCCCCAGCCCAGCCTGGTCCAGCTGTCCCCATCCTCTGTCCACTGCCCAGCCTCACCCAGCTATCCCCTGCCCCCATCCCAAACTGGTCTGTCTCCCCCATCCCCTGTCTCCAACCTGGGCTATCCCAGCCTTATCCAGCCATCCCCTGCCCCCGTCCTGTGATCCCTGCCCAGCCAGACTCCCCTGCCCATCTCTGCCCTCTCCCATCACCAGTATCTGCCCAGAGACCACCACCACCACAGCCTGTACGTGCAGACACGAGATGGACAATCTCCTGGTGACCGCATAGGACCATCTCCAGCAAGGAAACTTTAATTACACAGGTCAGCCTTGCAAGTCCTTTTTTCTCATATTTTTGCTGTACTTGTTTAAAATGTTTTGCAGAACTAGTCCTGAAGCTGCAGAGGTTAACTTGTGGTAGGGTAGGCAATCCTAGATGTTTGCAGCTTCCTGCAAGAATGGGCAAGTTTGGTCCCACATTTAAAGCCTTTGTTGTGTGTTAGATGTGCCGGTAAGGCTGCAGCAGCAGCAAAGCAAAATAGCTGCTGCAGTCAGGGTAATTTTGAGACATCATCTGGGCACAGGAGTTTGCACCTTCTACTTAAGCAAGAAAAGGGCATAAGTGGCTCTGCAAGTTATGTTTTGTAATGTTTCATGGACAGCTTTCAGGGCGGTTCACGTTTGGAGGAGGAGTTTCTCAATTCCTCCTGGAAACGAGGGGCAAATCAAGAGCAGGAGACAGTTTTCTTAGGTCTGATCCTAGTCCCTATCCCCTAAATTACTTTCTTTGACCTGAACTGTACCCACTGGGCACATGTCCCATCCTGAAAGTCAGATGGCCCCTTGTTACCAACACAAATCAGGAGTATTCACAAATTGTATCCACCCAATTGAGTGCACAATCAGAGAATGTAATTTATATGGACGTTATCCTTAAGGAGTCTGTTTTCTGAGCAATTTCATCCTTCCCTAAGGGAATAAACCTTGTAACTTTAAACAAAACCATAACAGAACCTCAAGTCTGCAAAGGAGATAAAAATCCAGACTAAAATAATTTTTTAAACAATTTGGGAAAAAAAAGCTGAGCTAAGTAGCTGTACCAGCACAACGCTATTCCCTTCTAAACACTCCCATGATGGGAACTTTATAAAAGCAACCAATCATCAACTTCAAATTATTTAAAATAGAAGCTGTCCCTTGGGACGTCTCACTTCCCATTGCAGTTAGGGAGCTATGCCTGTCCCAGCTCTGATCAAATAACATCCCCGGGGCAAGCCCATGATTTGCCTGCTCAGAAAGGTAGATTTAGTAAATTATTTATGGTGTGTTTAGTGGCCTTTTAAAGCAATTCAGTAGCAGAATATGGGGAAGAGCCAGCCCGTAGGAATAAACCCCTTTGTGTGGATGGTGGCAAAAGCTTCAAAATACAAAGCAATCAGGGAGCCTGGCCATTATTAACCTCCCCTGAAACCCTAACACTGCAAAAATAACCCCCACATTCTCTCTTGTTGCAAAGTCTTGCACATATGGGAAAGGGCTGGGAACCAGACAGGCAGAGATGGCAGATCTCCTCCCTTTGGGTGGCCTCAGATCAGATTCGATTGATCACAAAGCCCCACCCAGGGTTTTGTAACCACTCTAAACTGGCAGAAATTGGCACTTCTGCCAAAAGAAGCCTCCTCCGCTCCCAGCTGCTTGTTCCCTCCCTTGTGCTGGCACAAAGATTGGAGTGGCTTGCATAAATGAGCTAGGACAGGCTGCTCTGAATTAAAATTAATTCAGCACATGCAGAGGAAAAGCTGATTTTTAGTATAGGGAAGCTATGTATCCACCACTCCCACAAAACCCAACCTCAGGAAAGAGTGAGCTAAAAGCAGTGGGCCCCGTTTTGCCAATCTACATCAAAATATGTAACTAGAAAAAGCAAAGTATAGGGCAAGGCAGCGCTGCAGGGTCTTGGGCCACTTGGGATCCTCCTCAGATGCTCATTGGATCCCTGTAAGGAGAGCTTTGGTAGGGGGGGGACATCCAGAGGAGCCAAGGTGCCATTTTAAGTGTGAACTGGATCTTCTCCAGGGAGCAGGAGTGGAGCATCCTGCCTCGGGGCAAACAGTTGGCATAGTTTCACATACCTCCCCTGAGATGCATGCAGGGGGCAAAGGAGAGAAAAGGGTGCTGCATCATCGCTAAAACAAACACTTCTTTTTTTTTTCTTTTCAGCCCACCATGAGGAAGCACTACCCATTTAGCTGCCTCACCACTCGGTGCCTGTTACAAGAAACACGTCTGAAAGCTACAGGAATTTGCAGCACTTGTTCTTTCTTCATAGAGCTACGCTTGTATGACACTTGTTTGTAAGTCTAATTTAATTAAAAAAACAGTAAAAAGTGAGTGCAGGGTTTTGATGCTGCACCAGCAGAGTGTCTGCATGTGAGAAAACACCCCAGGGAGGGTAGCACATTTAAGAGAAATTAAATTGTCCCATTCAGCCCAGAATAAACATGGTGCTAATCCCTCTAATGGCCTTAAACATCACCCAAACTGCGGATCCAGTGACAAGCATGCAATAGGACCCAATTAAGCTGCTCAGACATTTGAAATCATGGCCTCATCAGCTTTGGTTTAGTTTGGAGGCTCTTGATGGCTTTCCATAAACTTGCTGAGACAAGCTAAAACCCCAAACTTTAAGCGCTGCACCAGCAGATTGCACAGACCTGATGACAGGGTGAGTGGGAGGCACTGGTGTTTCTGCTGCCTGCTCACCTGAGCATGTTTATGAGGGCACAGGGGTCTTCTGGGATCCCTGGATCCTCCAGCATTGCCTAAAATACCCAGCACTGTCTGGGATCCATTTGCAGGAGCATCATGTATAGGATAGCAGGGAATTATTCTCTCTGGGGGCACCTGTGAGCCTCAGCTGGAGCATTACATCAAGCTTTTGGGGAGACACATTAGAAAAAAGGTAAGAATCCTGATGGAAGCAAAAAATCTAAAGACTTAAGGTTTAACAAACATCACTCATAAAGAAAAGCTGAAAGATTTTCAGGTTTTGATTTAAAAAACAAAAAACAAAAAAAAAAAAAACCAAAAAACAAAGAAACGAAATAATACTAGAAACAGATATCTAATTAAGTGTGCTTGACATTGCAACAAAGGACATTCAAGGTACAGCTCAGGAAATTTTTTCCAACTATCCAAAGAAGAGGTTACCTGGTGAATATGGGAAGCTTTGAGGTAAGTGCGTTGGGATGGTCGAGACGTTCTGAACACTGCTGTGGGCTCTGATTCAGGTGTCCTCCTCAGCTTGTTTTCAGCCTTTCTTCCTACAGTCCTGTCAGCTCCATGGTGCCTTGCATGTGTAGTCCCAACATCAGTGGCTGTCCCCTGCATCCTTTCATTGAAGCATCATGAAAAAAAAGAGTCCGGAGCTGACTGACCAGTTCCCTCCTGTGCCAGCACCTGCACTTGTACAGCTATGGCATGGACTCACGGGATGTGATCTGGCTGCAGAGCAATTTATCCTTATCCTCCTCCTCCTCCTCCTCCTTCTCCTTCTAGTTTAGTTTTCAGCTTCACCTGGTCGCTAATAAGGTTCACCATGCAATCTCAGGAGTGTAAGTGATGGGACAGAAGTTCATGGGATAAGAGCAGTGCAGGGAGCACTTTCTAGGCAGTAGCTTGGATCTGTGTTTCTCTAACCTAAGCACAAACCCATGCTGTTTCAGAATGCCTGTGGCTGTGAGTCCAGCTGATCACAAGATGAAAGCCACTGGTTTAGAAAGAAAACCCAAATCTGAGCTGCAGCTGCTGAGAAACTCTACCTCCCATTTTGACCCGTCTCATGGCTGACCAGTAACTGTTTCTGGGAAATGCATTGCTCAGGTGGTAGGGGCTCACCCAGACAGGGAAGCTGGTGGGACCTGTACAGGAACTTAGGAGGAAGATGGGGTATCTGAATTTGCTGTGGAAGGATGCCAGGAGCCAATGTAAAGCTTCAGGAGGAGGCGTGACACAGGCCAAGCAGCAGGCAGAGGAGATAATTTTAGCAGCAGCAGCTTGCTGGCTAGACTAAAGCAATACAAAGATTAAAAAAAACCAACAACAACAAAACACAAAACCAAAACAAACTACCCCAAAAACAACAGAAAGGAAGAAAATTGACCACAGAAAGGATTGCAGGACAGGTTTTCATTAGAGACGAGGAACAATTAACACCATTGTACAAGACAGTGGTGAAAACTAATGTGCAATGGTGTGCATGATGTGTGAGATAAATTCAGATTGGAAGAGGTGTAGGGAATGGTTTCTGAGATACTCTGGAGAATGGAGAGCCTCTCACTAGAGGTGCCTGAAACAGCTGACTTTTCTTAGCCTTCCACACCAAGATATGATACAGCTACTCTCTGCAAACGTGTCAGAGGAAGGAAGGAATATTGCAGGAAAAGGAAGACCTATTCAAGCACAAATCAATGAATCATAGAGTGGTTTGGGTTGCAAGGGACCTTCAAAGATTATTTGGTCCAAATCCCCTGCCATGGGCAGGGATACCTTCCACTAGATCAGATTGCTCTAAAGTCCCGTCCAAGCTGGCCTTTAACACTTCCAGGGATGAAGCATCCACAGCTGCTCTGGACAACCTCCTCCAGTGTTTCACCACCCCCATCACAAATAATTTCTTCCTTATCTCCAATCTAAATCTACTGTCTTTCAGTTTAAAACTGTTGACCCTCATCCTGTCACTACATGCCCTACTAAAAAGTCTGTCCCCATCTTTCTTATAAACCCTCTTTATATATTGAAAATCCACTATGAGGTCTCCCCAGAGCCTTCTCTTCTTCAGGCTGAACTACCCCAGCTCTCTCAGCCTTTCTCCACAGCAGAGGGATTCCAGCCCTCGGACCATTTCTGCGTCCCTCTTCCAGACCTGTTCCAACAGGTCCGTGTCTGTCTTGTGCCGAAGACCCCAGAGCTGGATGCAGTGCTCCAGGGGGTGTTTTCACCATAGCAGAGTAGAGGAGCAGAATCCCCTCCCTCAACCTGCTGGCCACGCTGCTTTGGATCTAGCCCAGGAGACAGTTGCTTTCAGGGCTGGAGCACACATTGCCAGGTCATGTCCCATTTCTCACCCACCAGTATCCTCAAGTCTTTCTCCCCAGGGCTGCTCTCAATCCCTCCATCCCCCAGCCTGTACTGATACTGGGGATTGACCCAACCCAGGCGCAGGACTCTGCAGTACAAAAGGCAGTATTGCATTATTACGTTTAGCCTTGAAACTAAAGACACCTCTAATCATCCTAAGAACCAGAGCCCAAAACAAGTGGGCTTATATGGAAGAAGTGAGCAGAGGGGTGAACTCAGGCTCCAAGGAGATTGCACCCTGTGTCCTGCAGCCCTGCAACCCTGCCATGCAGTGGAGACCTGCCACAGATGCAAATGAATGCAAATAAACCCCCTTGTCTGTGGTCAAGAAGTTGAGCAGTAATTCCTCCCAGGCTCACCATCTAGGAGCTTATGTTTTGTCTTTTTCTGTCCCAATTCTGCTTTTAACCTGTTTGAAGCACCAGTTCATCAGTCTCAGCCCTTCCTGACATTGTCTTAGGCTCTGTGTGCTGCTGTAATTTGGAGCACAACTCATACAGCAACCCACGGACATACTCAGCCTCCAGCTGCAAGAGAAGCTCAGCAGCTATTTACCGCTGAAAAAAGTTACTTGTTCTCCAAAAAAGTTTTTGCTATTTTAACTTGAGGGGAAAAAACTGCTTCCCAAGGGCAAACAAACTCTAGAATTGCTTTTTTGCTGATAAAAGCAAGACTCAGGAGTGTGGGCTCAAGGGAAGGAGATGTCTCTTGGGTTAGATGGAAAACAGAGACGAAAATGTCAGTAACAGGAAAAGAAACTGCTGCACAATCCTAAAGGCAAAGCCACTGTCATTTATCAAGTGGGCACTAGTTTTCTGCTGTGATGTCTGTTTTTTGGCCCTCTTTCTTGCCTGTGGTTTCGCTGCTGGTGGATGAGCTGCACGCAGACCTAAATACATGTATTTGAGGAAAGGGAGAAATCAGAACAATGATCTGTGTACTTCCACATCACTATCATTCCCAGCCAGGGCAATTATTTTCTGAGATATGTGGACAGAGAGCAAAGCCTCTTTTTTCCCCACCATGCTCACCTGCAGAACTCAGGCTGGTTTGAGCTCGCATGGAGGTAGCAAGGACCAACAACAAACCATAAACCTTACTAAGCAGCAAAAGCATTTACACCTCAATTAATCTGACAACATCCCAAGTCCTCTGCTCTGTGGGGCCGGGGATCCAGTGGGCTAAATGACACCCCACAGCAAAATGCATTTTCCTTTACTGAGTGAGGAGGTGTCTGTGACCACAGTGACTCACAGGAACCCACCGGCTCCTGGAAATGGAAACATGGCTGTTTCCATTGCAGTGAATGCGTCATTTCCAAAGGGTATGATGGTGCTACCAACCCGGCATGAGACCATGGCAGCATCTCCATAACTATTTGTTCACATGAAAAAAAAAAATTATTGGTCCAGCTTCAGTTGTGAAGGAGGGAGGACTTTGCTTCCCAAGTGCTTTGGGCATTGGACTTTTCCCTGTTTGGAAAAGTTAAGAAAGTCCATACACTGACAATTATAAATATTTGCATTAGAAATACACTTTGCCCATTCAGCTTGCACTGCTGACCAGCATTGCTTGGCGGAGCTCTGCTGGAGAGCATGCTTAGCCAGGGATCTGTGCTTATCCTGGTCTAGTGCGGTTACAACACTAGCTGCCATTGCGACATTCCCATGTTGCACGACCTGCCACTCAGGGGTTCATTGCTAAAAACATTTGCACATCCTCTTGGCACAATGAGGTTTCGGGAATTTCACAATACCACCAAAGAAGGGGGAAGCAAACTGTTCTCAACAAATACCGAGTTGTGAGTTAGTGACTGAGCAGTGGCATTTGCTGGATCTCACAGCAGCTATTGAAGGGAAAGTGGCATTGGCTATTACTTTGCAAACCCTGGCAGAGACTAAAGGATGCTCAGGAAGAAGGTGGTGAAATTCTGAGACCTTTCTGGGTTTGTTTTGACCTGACTGCTCTCCCACTGGGGGCTTGGGAGCTCTGCAGACAGCACCAAGTCACCGGGACATTGGTGAGCTGTGAGCAAAGCAGAGGCTAATGCTGACATCCAGCAGTAACTGTCAACCATGGAAAGCCACAGAGGCAATTAAGCTTGCTTGATGCCTCCTGTTCCTCTACCCCTTCCAGCCTCCATAGGGTGCTTTGCTTTGGTAACGGCTGGCTTACAGCTTTGCTCCAGAGAAGCTAAAATTAAAACAGTGACTCCATTGCAGACTGAAAACAGAGCATTCCTTCTCCGCCCGCGTGCTTTGGATGGACATCAGAAGCCAAACCCAGGCTGTTAAATCCCCTGTGTAAAAACAATATTCTATTCTGATCCTCAATCCACCACGGCTCGCTGCGGTCAGGATGTTCAGTTCCCAGACTTGCGTTCAGGGGGCTCCAAAATGGGATTTGCCTAGAAATGAAAAACATAAACACAAGAAGCCAGTATCTCTGCAGCTTATTGGCTTAAACAAAAGCTTATTCTGCTCCAGAGAAGGGGGAAAAAAGAAGTTAATTCATGGATAAAGAAAGAAAAAACCCCAAATCTTCAGGATCTCTTTCACCCCATATTGTCCCCTAATTCTTTGGGAAAGGGAAGTTTTGCACTCAGCCAGAGCAAAGATGGAGATCTCTCCCAGCTCTCCAATCAGCCAAGGCCCTTAGTGTGGGACTAGCCCTCATGGGGGTAAAAGCCTAAATACCCCAGTCCTGAGTCACTACCAGGTGGTGCAAAGCTGCTCCCTGGGCATCCAGCCCCAATGAGGTAACAGAATCACAGAATCATGGAATGTTTTTTGTTGGGAGGTAGCTTTGAAGGTCATCTAGTCCAACCCTCTTGCCCTGAGCAGGGACATCTCCCAATGGATCAGGTTGCTTAAAGTGCCATCTAGCCTGATACTGAACTCTTCCTGTGATGGAGCATCCACAACTTCTCTGGGCATCCCGGTCTGGTGTTTCACCACCCTCATCATAAATAATTTCTTCCTTATGTCTTATTTAAACTACCCTCTCTCAGTTTAAAATGATTGCCCCTTGTCTTAAGTCTTCAGGCCATGGTTAAAAGTCTCTCTTCATCTCTCTTATGAACCCCCGTTATATATTGAAAATCCACTATGAGGTCTCCCCAGAGCCTTCTCTTCTTCAGGCTGAACTACCCCAGCTCTCTCAGCCTTTCTCCACAGCAGAGGGATTCCAGCCCTCGGACCATTTCTGTGTCCCTCTTCCAGACCTGTTCCAACAGGTCCGTGTCTGTCTTGTGCCGAAGACCCCAGAGCTGGATGCAGTGCTCCAGGGGGTGTTTTCACCATAGCAGAGTAGAGGAGCAGAATCCCCTCCCTCAACCTGCTGGCCACGCTGCTTTGGATCTAGCCCAGGAGACAGTTGCTTTCAGGGCTGCGAGCACACATTGCCGGGTCATGTCCCATTTCTCACCCACCAGTATCCTCAAGTCTTTCTCCCCAGGGCTGCTCTCAATCCCTCCATCCCCCAGCCTGTACTGATACTGGGGATTGACCCAACCCAGGCGCAGGACCTTGCACTTGACCTCATTGAACTTCATGAGGTTCACATGGGCCAAATCCTGCCAGGGCTGCCAGAATATCTGTCCCTGCAATGGCAATTGGAAACAGCATTGGCAAAACCCAGCAAGATGGTGCTTTGCTCTGACGTACCAGTTCCATCATTGTTTTTGGAAGGATGAAGGTACAATTTGCAGCCCCTCGTATGTGTGAGCATCAGGATGTGTTGGCACATCCCATGCCATGACAGTGGAGACTCCAGTGGTTTCCAGTGGATCCGTACATGCCACCACCATAGGGGCCATCGCCACGCCTCAGCTCTTGCTGCAATTTGAATGGGCACACACGCGGAAGGAACATTTCTCCTGACCCCACATCCTCCCCAAAGCTGGGACACGTCCCTTGCTTGGTGGCCAATGCTGTGCTGCTCCTGCTTCACTGCAGGGCTCTGGGTTCCTCTGAGATGAGAAGATCAGATATGGCTGGGGGAGAGGGAGAGGAAAGGCAGTGTTTCCAGCAAGAGGAGAATTAAAAAAAAGGTAAGGCTTTTTCTTCGTGGAGGAGAGAAAACGTCTCCCGTAAGCAGGGAGTGAACCTGCAGACCAGAAGGATCTTGGCAGCCTGTGGGGAAAGAGTAAGGATTTTAGAGGGCTCAGGCCAACTCTTAACATATCCCTTATTTAATGAGTAAAATGGTTTTTCAGGGATTTTAGGCCTGAAATGGTCTGCACAGCTTCCTGTTCACAGCAGCTCCTGTGTCCTCCCTCCCACAAGGAGCCTCCATCACCAGGATCCCCAGGTGCCTGAGCCTCCATCACTGGCACCCCTGGGTGCCTGAATCACCAACACCAGGACCTCTGGGTTCCTGAGCCTTCATCACCAGGATCCTCAGGTATCTGAGCATTCATCACCTGGAACTCCAGGTGTCTGAGCCTCCCTCACCAGGAATCCCAGCTGCCTGAACCACCAACATCTGGAATCCCGAGTGCCTGAGCCTCTGTCACTGCCACCCCTGGATGCCTGAGCCTCCATTGCACGTATCCCCAGGTGCCTGAACAACCAACACCAGGACCTCCAGGCTCCTAAGCCTCCATCACCGGGACCCCCAGATGCCTGAGCTGTCATCACAGGGACCCCCAGGGTACCTGAGCCTCCGTGACCTTAATCCTCAAGGTGCCTGAGCCTCTGGCACTGGCACCCCTGGATGCCTAAGCCTCCATCACTTGGATCCCCAGATGCCTGAGCCTGCATCACTGGCACCCCCAGGTGTCTGAGCCCCCATTAACAGGACCCCAATATGCTGCAGGAGTCTCAGAGCCCCAGCACCACAAGATCCCCTCTTGGTCCAAATCCCCAAAGTGTGAGGCTGTGGAGCAAGCCCCTGCCCACACCCCACACCTCTGGTTTCACCTCACACCCCTGCTTTCCCCCAAATCCCTGCACAAAGCATCTGCCTCCGTAGCACCTGCAGGTCTTTGCCCATCCAGCACCCATTAAAGGGACAAACCAGGGGCTGGGACACCAAGCCCTGTCCCCCACTGCCTTCCCCCCTTTCTCTGGCTGCGTTTCTTTCCCCTCACTGCAGTCCCCAGCCCCTTTCTTCCCTTATATTTGAGGCAGGACAAAACTCGTAACAGCAGTGACTCTGGTCTGGGTCACTCATGGGCTTCAGTCCGAGATCAGTGTGGAGGCGGGGACAGCCAGGAACTAAAGCCACAGCAGCCGTTTTCCTTATCTTTAACCCTTTTTTGCCAAGCAACCAATTTTCCACCCAGGCAAACCCATCCCCACCCCACCGTGCCCCCGAGCCGGTGGCAGGCCTGGGGCACCCCGCAAAGCCGGTCCCCATCTTGAGCTCCTCTAGATGTCACCCTCAGCCGTCTTTTCCTCTGCTCTGATTTTCCTTTCTCCAAGATCCTGCATTTTTTTTTTTTTTTAAATTCCTTTCTGATCTCTTTCCGGCCATGTGTGATTGCAGTTTCCTCTGGGCGTCCATTTCATCAGCCCGAAATTAAGAGGCAGAGGAGAGGGGTGGCAGGCAGCTGGCGGGAGCCCCCCCCCTCCCCACCCACCACCGCCCCGAACCTGCATCCCACATCCCGCCCTGCTGGGACCCCGCTTCTCCCCAGGCTGGCTGAGCACCCCTCGGCACTCCCTCACTGCACCCCGCTCCCAGCCCCGGCCCCGCTTGGCCCGGAGGCCGGGGGTGGGGATCTGCCACCTCAACGCAGGCACCATCAGTTCTGGGGTGACTTTGCTTTTTTTCGGCTGGGTTTTCCCCCCACACCACCCTCTTCACCCGCAAAGGACCCCCTGCCATCCTGCAGTGGCCGGATGGTTTTTCTCACCCCTGGCTCGGAACCACAAGGCCATCGCCGCCGACGCTGCCCATCTTCTCCCACTGCCGCTGGATGCCAACACCGGGGCCAGATTCAGCCTCAGCGAGAAGGTCACGGTATCTCCAGTCCAGCCTTCCCCTCCCCATTGCCGCCAAGCCCGGCTCCCTGCCGTGGCCGTGGTGCGGTGGAGGGGTCGTCGGCCTTAGAGGAAGCCCACGCCTGGGGCAAGCTGAGAAAATCCCCGGGGAGGTTTCGCCTCTTTGGTTCGTCCTCTTCTGCATGAGACAATCCTGGTTCTGCGGCTCCGCTGGGCGATGGCCGCACAGTGAAGATGTCTGTGGCCAGGCTCAACAGCGTCAATGGCTTTCTGGAGGACGGCAGGATGGAGGCAGGGGACATGGGCAGGATCCTCCGCTGCCTGGAGATGGGCACCGTCCTCACCTTATTCTATCAGAAAAAGTCTCAGAGGCCAGAGCGAAGGACCTTCCAGGTGAAGCTGGAGACCCGGCAGATCATCTGGAGCCGGACACCCGAGAAGGTGGAGGGGGACAGTGAGTATCAGTGACAGTAGTGCTGGGGGCTGGGGACATGCTTGTGGTGGGGTGCCTGGCTGTGGGGTGCTCAGCCATGGTGGGATGCCCACTCGTGGCAGGGAGCCTGGCCGTGGTGTGTCTGGTCATGGTGGGATGTCCCATTGCAGTGAGGTACCTGGCTGTGGGATGCCTGGCTCTGGTGAGGAGACCTACTGTGGTGGGGTGCTTGACTATGGTGCACATGGCTGTGGTGGGATGTCCTACCATGGGGGTGCCTGGATGTGTTGGAGTGCCCTACCATGCTGAGGTCACAGGCTGTGGGGTGCCTGGCTGTGGTGGGGTGCCCTACCATGGTGGGATGTCCAGATGCGGTGGGGTGCCTGGCCATAGGGTGTCCAACCATGATGGAGCGTCTGGCTGTGGGGTGCCTGGCAATGGGGTGCTTGGCTATGATGGGGTGCCCTACTGTGTCCTGCTGTGGTGGGATGCCTAGCTGCAGTGGGGTGCCCAAGAACAGTGGGGTGTCTGGCCACAGTGGGGTGCCTAGTCACAGTGGGGTGCCTGGTCACGGTGGGATGCCCAGTGTGATGAAGTGCCTGGTCATGGTAGGGTGTCCAGCTGTGGTGGGGTGCCTGGAAATGGTGGGGTGCCTGGCTACAGTGGGGCATCTGACTACAGCGACCCCATATTGTCTGGCCATAGTGGGAATGCCTGGCCACAGTGGGATGTCCAGATACAATGGGATATCCAGATATGGTGGGGTGCCTGGACATAGTAGGGTGCCGAGCTGCAATGGGATGCCCTACCATGGTGGGGTCTCTGGCCATGATTGAGTGCCTGGCCATCGTGGGGTGCCCAGAGATATAAATGCAGGAGTTGCTAGTCTCAGCAGCCCTTGCCTCCTCCATCCCATCTCACATGGCCCATAAGTTGCTACAGGCATCAAGCTGCTGCCATTTCATCCCCAGGGTTTTATACCCTCCCTGGCAAGGAGGTAAAGGAGCTGGTCATCACCTTGCCTGCTCACGGTGCTTTGACTGCTGGGGCAGGCAGCAGCATGGGGTAGAGCATGCTGGTGGCCCCATGCAGCCCAGAAAGGACCTGGCCAGCTGGGCTCTGCCCCACATGCATTAATTATGTCAATGCAGAGTTTGGACTGGTAGCACTGGTGTCCAGCATAGGAGATGCTCCCACTGAAGCATCCATAAAAATCACTGTTACCTGTGGATTCACTGGTGGCTAGTAGGCTGTTGAGGCATCATCCCACTGCTGGGCATCAGTGGAGCTCTACACCTTGGTGTTCATTACCTGGTTGCTTGTTACCTCAAGGCTTGCACCTCCTCTTAAATCGGGCTAAAAAGAGTCAATGGATGAAAACACAGGGTTGGGGTGAAATGGAGCTATACCATTGCCTCATCCCACATCCACATGCAGGGAGGAACCCAGTTTGGGGGTATCATCTCACCTGGAGGATGGCAAAGCCCACCCTGGAGGTTTGGGAAGTGACAGATGCCTTTTCCCCAGAGGAATGTGGATGGTGTCTTTAGGAATCACGGATCACCCACCCAAAAATCACCACCCACCACTAATTTTATGCAAGACAGAGCAAAATCCCCAGGAGGGTTCAGTTCCTGCTCAGAGGGGCTGACCCTGAACTGGACTGCCAACCATGGCAAGGCTTTGAGCTGGGAAAGAAGGTGGCACCCAGAGATGAGTATCAGCACGAGTACGATCCGTGCTTGTCTGGACCTGCTGGGCATGGGAGTAGATTTGTGAGAGGAGGAGGAGGGACGGGCGGGGGAAGGAAAGGCACCCATTTTTGGAGAGGTGGTTTTGGTCTTCATGGGGAAAAGCTCATTCTTTGCTCATGGAAATAACACATTTCCAGCTGCTTGTTTTGTTTTGGGAGCACTGCATGCCACCGGGTCAGGGTCTCGGGTTACTCCCAGTGCCCAATGCCCAACACCCTGCCTCAGTTTCCCCACCAGTGCCTTGGGATATGGCTGCTCCTATGCAATGGCCCAAAACCCTCTGTGGGAATGAGTGGACATCCTCCAAGGTCATGCAGAAGGGGGGGGGAAAAAAGAGAATCCCTCTGGAAATGATACAATTCTGCCATTCAGTCCCACCACTTGCTTTCCCCAGGCCAGTGTGGGAGCAATCCCTGTCTTGATGCTGGGCTGGAGCATCTTCACCCCCTGGTCCAGCCCTGCTCTGTGCTTACACATCCTCCCACTTGCTGTGATATTGTGGAAGCACCAGGATCTCCTATTCATCCCTGGGGTCTTGCTCCCACCCCACGCCTGACCTCACTCCTTCCCAGGCCTTTTTAAATCACCCCTTCAACCAGGCACCCCGCTTGCAGAGGGATTAGCAGGGACAACCAACTGCGCTGATGTCTCTGTTATGGACTGGCAAGACCAGAACATAGATCCTGGCTCTCCCTTAGAAGCCCTGTGCCATGTAGGCTAATTACACGCTTCATTAAGCAGCCAATGGATGAGTGTCCGTGCCATGGGGTAACCTGTAGCATCGCCTCCAAAATTAACCTCATCCTGGAGGGTTTCCAGTTTATCACCCTCAGCAGACCCTGATCCCCAGCACAAGGACGAAATCTAGCAGAAAACCATCAAAAAGGGATCTTTACAAGAAATTTAAAGAAATAGGGGTAAAGGCAGCTTGGCAAACCCAGCAGCATTTTGGAGGGGTGGTTTGCCATGACGACAGCTATTTGGGATCACACTTCCAGCCTCACTAATGGCAAATAATTACAAACAGGACCATTTGGGGAGGCGAAAATCCAGATGGGGTTTAACACCACTGGACCAGGAGGAAATTTTTTATTTCAGGTTTTATGTCAGCTTCACAGCACCACGGGGATCTCTGGGGGATAGGGTCATCCAATCACACCTGTACAGGAGGGTCTGAGCTGCTACGTGTCCTACAAGAAGGCATGACCAAGGCAAACACGAGGGCACATGGCTCACGCCACCACAGCACTGCCCAAGTCAGTGGGTTTTCCCAGCACAACCATCCCCTCCAGCTGCTTTGTTTTGCTTTTCTCCTAATGCATTAAGAAAACTCCCAGGCTCTCAGCATCCCTAAAAGCCACTGGGCAGAACTTGCTCCTACATCATCTTCCCACCATTTAAAATCTTCTTTGCACCATGCTGCTTGCTTTGCATTAGAAGAGAAAAGGGATTTTCACAGCTGGAACTGACTTCCAGAGTGTTTTAATCACCCGGGACCCCTGAGACAATGCAGGGAGGAGTTTGGAGACATACTTCTGACATGATTGCTGCAAATCCGCTGCAGATGTGGTTTCCAGGAAGCTGCCGGCCGTGTTGCATTGTGCAGCCCCGTGCCGCTCCCTCTTCCCCTGGCTTTTTTGTGGGGCCAGGCGATTTGCCCTGTGGAGAAGGACTTGGGGGTACTGGTGGATGAAAAACTGGACATGAGCTGCAACATGCTTTTACATCCCAGAAAGCTAACCTTATCCTGGGCTGCACCCCGAGCAGTGTGGCCGGCAGGGTGAGGGAGAGGATTCTGCCCCTCTGCTCCGCTCTGGGGAGACCCCCCGGAGCACTGCGCCCAGCTCGGGGGTCCCAGCACAAGCCAGGCAGGGACCAGGGACCTGGTGTTGAACTGGGGGGATGGCTACATTGCAATTTGTTGGTGGAGCCCTGATAGCCACTGGCTTCTCACCTATCTGGTACTATGGGGAAAGACAGGTTTGGGGATGAGCAGCTGGTTTTTAACCTAAAAACCCATTTTTACTCCCAAATATCTGCCTGTTTGCATCAAAGAGGGTTTTCTCCAAGACATGGGGGCTGCACAGAGACAGCAACAGGGTTTTATTTCTTGAGATCTACTCCCAAAATAAAGCACATGCAGGGGCGCAGATCCCCTGTGTATCACTTGTGTTAAAATCCCACTCCAATCTGTGAAATTTGGCTTGTGGTCATCCAGCAAGAGGAGGCTGGATAAAGCCTCCAGTGCTTTATGGATTTTTTCTGCCAAGTTAAACTATTCTGCACCTCTTTTCCTGCTTAATCAGGCCAATTTCTCCCTCATCCCTTATTCCTCCCCACATTCAGCTTTTCTTTCCCCACTTTGGATTAGGCTGAGGGTTTCCATCAAGCCACTGACACGCCTGCACCCTTCCCCACCGCCACATCCTAAACACGTCTTGGCTGGAAATTCTCCGGGAAATGACCCATTTCCTTGGCAGGACAATACCCCGGCACAGTGGTCCGGTTGCCCTCAGCCATACAATGACCTTTCCGGTGCCGGTGGCTCAGCCCCAAGTGCAGAGCTGCCTGGGGGGTGATGCTCATGGTATCGAGAACAACTTTGGGTATTATTACTAATATCATCATCATATGATTATTCTGCTCCCAGTGGGATGTGTCCACTTGGCAAAACCAGTAGTCAGAAGTCTCCTTTGGCAGTGTAGTGGTGAGGAAGACTGTGGTCCGGAAACCCAGCCCTCCTGACGCTGGCGGGGCTTTATATAGCAAGATAATGAGAGAGCAGTGCAGCAGGAAAGAAACACCCTGCGGTCTGGGCTGCCAGGGCTTCAAATTGCCACCTTTGGGCAGACATCTTCAATTAAAAGATGAGCTCAGCCTGCCCCAAGCAGGTTCTGTCTTGGGGAGGAGGAGGCAGGGGAGAGGTGGCTGGAGGCACGCTGTTTGGGATGTGGCAGGCTGAACCTGGAGGACACGTGGCACCCACAAAGCCAGGAAATCAGTGGGCAGCACTGTTGGAACTCCACATCCTGGAGACACAAGTCACTGGAGGACAAACAGGAGTGTGGTGCCTTCACACACCCGGAGGCAGTGCTGCAGGGACACCCCATCCCCAGAGACATGGCTCCCTGGAGGACACATGGCCATGGCACCCATGCTCTTGTGACACAGCTGCAACAGTGCTACAGGGACACCCTGCCCTGGGGACATGGTTCCCTAGAGGTTGTGTGGCTGTGGCACTCACGGTGTTGTCTCACAGCTGCAGCAGTGCTGCAGGGACACCCCTTCTTGGGGACACTTGGCCATGGCACCCACGATGCCGTCATGCAGCTGCAGCAGTGCTGCAGGAACACTTAATGCTGGGGACACAGTTCCCTGGAGGACATGTGGTCATCGTACCCATGGTGCTGTCACACAAGTGCAGCAGTGCTGCAGGGCCACCCTGTCCTGGGTACACAGATTCCTGGAGGTCACATGGCCATGCATGCGCCAACAGGCAGTGCCACGGGGATGCCCCATTCTGGGGACACAGTTTCCTGATGGACATGCAATACCCATGGGTAGCATGACACTAGCAGAGACATCACTGGAGGGCAGTGGGGGCCTGTCTCCCTGGAGGACACATGGGCACTGCGCCCACAATACCATCACACACCTGTGAGCAGTGCCATGGGGATGCACCACCCTGGGGACAAGGCTCCCCAGAGGACACATGGGCTCCTGACAGTCCCACCTCCTGCAGCCTCCCCGAGCCCTGCACATGGGTCCGTGGTTGCAGGGTGTCAGGGGAAATTCCCATGTTCCTCTCTCCCTGCAGTCGACATTCGGGAGATCAAGGAGATCCGCCTGGGGAAGAACTCACGGGACTTCGAGCGCTACCCCGAGGATGCTCGCAAGCTCGACTTCACCATGTGCTTCATCATCCTTTATGGAATGGACTTCAGACTGCGGACACTCAGCGTGGCTGGTGCGTGGCTTCCCTTCCTACTCCCCTTGGCCACCCTTGGGCTCTCACTCCCTCCCAAGCATCCCATCTTCCGCATCCCAACCTCATCACCTCTTTCTTCCTCTTCCAGCTTTCTGCGAGGAGGACATCAACCTGTGGATAACAGGCCTCAATTGGCTGGTGGTGGACACCCAGAAAGCCCAGACCCCGCTACAGATCGAGAGGTGAGGAAGGACCATTAGGTCCCATTTCCCAGTGCCCCTCTGGAGGCAAACCCAGGGGGCTTTTGTCCCCCCCTGGGACTGAGCACTGTCTATCCATCCCTTCCTTCCCAGGTGGCTTCGCAAACAGTTTGATGGGATGGACCGGTCACGGGAAGGCAGGTGAGCATGGCACAGCCCCGTGCCAGGAAGTGGCTGGTGGGTTTGGCTGGACAGGGCCGTATCCCCCCGCTTGCACCTCAAATCTGAAGGCTCAGCCAGGCTGGGGGTGAGGTTTGTGGGCCAATGTAGACCCAGGTTATCTGGGGTGCTCAAAGCCACTGAAAATCAGAGACCCAAGTGCACATCCCCTCCTCACTGCTGTAAGGACCATGGGGACCCTGATGCCCCCATGCCTGCTGCTGCATTTCCATCAGCACCAGGAGGGGCCGGGACATTGATGCAGCCCATAAACATCTCCCCAAGACAGGAAAAAACCCAAATCAAGTGAACTTGGACTGAAATGATGATGAGGGTGGGCGTCATCTCTAGCTGGGATGATGGCTTAGAGCACCCTATTGGTTCTTGGATGTGCTCCTTCTCCCTAACCCTCTGCTCACACTCATGCCAGACCCCATGTAATTAGGGGTCCTGTGCCACTGCAAGAGTCCACAGTCTGGTTGGGTGGCAGTCCCATGCCGGCACCAGTATTTGGGGTGGGTCCCTTGGTGTCAGGAGCTGAGACCCATCCAGGAGTTATCCATCCTTTCCTGGGTCTGGCCAGTGCACTGATGTTGGCTTACCCTCCCGCAGCATCACAGTGAAGGACCTGAAGGCCATGCTGCCCCAGGTGAACTACCGTGTACCCAACATGAGGTTCCTGCGGGACAAGCTCATGGTAAGGACCCCCTGGGCACCCCAGCCATGCAGAGGGATGGTCTTTGAGCTCCCACAGCCGGGCTGGAGCCAGCCCCAGCGTCACTGGCTCCAGTCAGGTGGCCCCACTCTCATGCAGCACCATCTCCCACAGGAGGTGGAAGCCAGGAATGAGATGACTTTCTCCCATTTCATCCAATTCTACAAAAACCTGATGTTTGATGCACAGAAGTCGGTAAGAGCCATGGCTTGTCTTCCCAAGCATGCCCCTTCCCAGTGTGGCGCATCCCCCACCAGCTAAGCTTGATCCTGTCCTTTGCCTTGCAGGTCATCGAGCAGCTGGAGCTATCCTTCCCCTTGCGGTGAGTACCCTGCAGTCCCACAGCTGCCACCCCGGCCAAGCCTCCAAGGGCTGGTTGCATCGGGTGGTCTATGTAGCCAGACAGAGGAACAGAGCAGAGGATGGGAACAGGGATGGGAGTGGAGATGAGAGCGGGAATGGGAGAAGAGATGAGCAGGGATGGGAATGGGGATGGGAGGGGGAATGGGAACAGGGACAGGAGCAGGGATGAGCAGGGATGGGAGAGGGGCTGAGAGCAGGGACAGGAGCAGGGGTGGAATCAAGGATGAGCAGAGATGGGAGTGGAGGTGGGAGGAGGGATGGGAGCAGGGATGAACAGGGATGGGAGAGGGGCTGAAAGCAGGAAGGGAGCAGGGATGGGAGCAGAAAACAGAGGTAAGCAGAGATGGGAGTGGAGGTGGGAGTGGGGATGGGAGTGGGAATGGGAGCAAGGATGAAACCAGAATGGGAGAGAGGAAGGGAGCAGCAATGGGAGCAGGGATGAGAAGCTATGGGAATGGGGATGTGTGCCAGGAATATAGGGACATGTTACTCTTCCCTCCTCCCCATGTCCTCAAGCAATGCAGCACACTCCGGCTGTGTGCCCACCTCTCCCGGGTCACAGGGTGATGGTGGGAGTGTTTGCTCTAGCAGCACCCAACAGCTCAAGGTTCCCCTTGCACCCCCACCACCCCTATGGTCTGTGCTTTCCCCAAGCCCCTTGCCGGCTGCCGCAGCTGGCAGGAGTGGAGCAGGATTTGGGGGCATAGGGAGGCTGAGCTGCAGATGAACACTGACAGCCTCGACTCTCCCATGGGGTCTACCCCAGTTCCTGCTCCCAGTCCTCACTGATGGCCACTCCATGTCCCAGGAATGTGGACCGCCCTGAGCTGTGCCAGGTCTCCCTCTATGACTTCCAGAAGTTCCTGCTACATGACCAGAAGGTGGGTTCTCTTAGAGACCCCTGCAGCATCCCTCTCACCCCCAACCTAGGGGACCCCCATAGGTCCCAAGGGTTGCCCCATGGGATGCCCGAGCCCGGTTCCCCATGTAATGACAGCCACGTTTGCACTTCAGGAACCCTGGGCCAGCGACGTGGGCATGGTGCGGGACTATATGTGCACCTACCTCAAGGAGGGCTCCAGTGAGGCAGCAGACCCCTCCTTCCAGCTGGATGAGGTGGGTGGCCCCACCCAGTACCCACCCAGGGGTGTCTTCCTGGTCCCATCAGGCTCTGACTTCTCTGCTTCCCCCACCTAGTTCCTCACGTATCTCTTCTCCAAGGAGAACATGGTGATGGACGCCAAGTATGAGCGTGTGGTGCCCGAGGAGATGAACCACCCCCTGTCCCAGTACTGGATCTCTTCTTCCCACAACACGTAAGAACAGGGTGGGCTCTCCTTGGGGACCTCCATGAGCATCCCATCACCTAGGCTGGGGCAGCCCTGGCTGCTGATGGTCCTTCTCTGTTCTGCAGGTACCTGACGGGGGACCAGTTCTCCAGCGAATCCTCTCTGGAGGCGTATGCCCGCTGCCTGCGCATGGGCTGCCGCTGCATTGAGTGTGAGTCCCCAGAGCACTTTGCAGAGATGCTGAGCTCCTCCCAGCACCTCGTGTTGCATCAGATAGACCATCCCCTGTACCCATCCCACAGCACTGGGGTGGGGAGTCTTCCATGTCCTTTGGGGGCTCAAAAACATGGTCCCCCATGCACAGTTGGTGCCCAGCATGTGTTAACCAAGGTGTTTCCCTACTCAGTGGACTGCTGGGATGGTCCAGATGATCTCCCCATCATCTACCATGGCCACACACTCACCTCCAAGATCAAGTTCCTGGATGTGCTGCACACCATCAAGGAGCACGCATTTGTCACCTCTGAGTAAGCCCTAGCCCCACAATGACACCCCAGTTCTGGGCCAGGCAGGCAACCCCTCCTTTGCCTTAATCCAAGGCCACCATTGCCACCTGCTTCGTCCAGGTTCCCCATTATCCTCTCCATCGAAGACCACTGCAGCATTGTCCAACAGAGGAACATGGCATCCCACTTCAAGAAGGTCTTCGGGGACATGCTACTCACTAAGCCAGTGGACATCAATGCTGATGAGTTGCCCTCACCCACCCAGCTCAAGAAGAAGATCCTAATCAAGGTACGGAGCTGGAAAAAAGCACCCCAAAGCCCCTCTTTGCAGGAGAGACAAGGACTGTGTTGGGCTGGGAGGGCTGGTGATTCTCTAAATCAAAGGAGTCCCAAATCTTAGAAATCAAGAGTGATATCCCTCTATGCACAGGTAGGACATCTCTCCAATGTTCTACTGCAAAAGATTGGTCCAGGGGAACAGGGGGCGGTGGAAAGGGACCTGCAGGAGCCCAAGCAGAGCCTGAGGGCTGGGAGCTCAGTGTAACGGGGACACCGTGCCCACTGCTGAGCTCCCTTCCCTGGGCTGTCCCCAGCACAAGAAGCTGGTTGAAGGGAACCTGTACGAGGAGGTCTCCACTGCCAGTTACTCAGAGAATGACATCAGCAACTCCATCAAGAATGGCATCCTCTACCTTGAAGACCCCATCGACCACGTAAGGGTCTCCCTGCCAATGGCAGCCAGGGGCCTATTGGGGTCTGTCAGATGGGGATGCGCACTGGGGTTTGGGTTGGGCGTGGGGCATGGGCTGTCCTAGACCATTGCAATGCTGTGGGGGACAGGAGACGGCAGAAACAGCCATCTCAAAGCCCCATCCATCCATGCCATCGTCCTCCACACCCTGGTGATGCTTTTCCTCCCTCCCAGACCTGGAGCCCCCATTATTTTGTCCTGACAAGCAACAAGATCTACTACTCAGAGGAGACATCCCGCTACCAGTTCAATGAGGATGAAGAGGAGGTGGAGCAAAAGGAGGTGTGTGCGGGGCAAGATGCATCCGTAGGGGAGTTTAGGGAGGACTCTGTAGTGAGGGTAAGTGGATGGCAACACCCATTTTGGGGTGAATTTGTAGGAGTTCAACAACAATGAGCTGCACTTCACGGAAAAGTGGTTCCATGGGAAGCTGGGAGGTGGCCGCGACGGGCGACAGATTGCTGAGAAGCTGCTGCACGAGTACTGCACTGAGACAGGCGGCAAGGATGGCACCTTCCTGGTGCGCGAGAGCGAGACCTTCGTGGGTGATTACACCCTCTCCTTCTGGTAGGAGCTCCAGGGGGAAGGCAGGATCCTACCCGCTCTGAGCTGGTCTGGTCATTCCACCAGAGATTGTCCCTCCAGCCAATGGCTGGGTTGGTGGCTGGAATGGCTTATTGTGGGGGAAAGCATACAGACCCCCAAGCGTGGAACAGTGGGGACATGGACCTGAATTGACTCACCCCTGCCTTTCCCTCACCAACGTGGCAGGAGATCCAGCCGGGTGCAGCACTGCCGGATCCACTCACGCCAGGAGGCCGGTGCCACCAAGTTCTACTTGACAGACAACCTGGTCTTCGATAGCCTTTACAGCCTCATCTGCCACTACCGCGAGGTGCCACTCCGCTGCAACGAGTTTGAGATGCGCCTCACCGACCCCGTCCCCCAACCCAATGCCCATGAAAGCAAAGAGTGAGGATGGTCCCCATCCCTATCCCCTCGGTCCCTTGGGTCCACCACCTTCCTCCTTCCCTGGTGTCAAGTCTTGGGTGCCCCCTGGGGTGTGGGAATGCCAATGCCAGCTCACCACCACCATGCTCTGCCCAACCAGGTGGTACCACGCCAGCCTGACACGCCTGCAGGCCGAGCACATGCTGATGCGGGTCCCACGGGATGGAGCCTTCCTGGTGCGCAAGCGCAGTGAACCCAGCTCCTATGCCATCTCCTTCCGGTGAGTGTGGTCACCCCAGTACACTGAGGCTGGCCAGGCTTGGCCACGATGCCCACATTGCTGGCCAAGCTGAGAACTGCCTGGCTCATGTCTGTTGTGGCTCCATGCTGGGTGGCAGGTGCTTGCTCTGGGTCAGCAAGGTGACACCAAGGGGACTCTTGGTGCTGTCACAGCAGAGCCCACCTAGCTGTGGTGATGGGAAGGCCATGTCCTCAGGGCGGTCACCCTGGTGGCATCCCTGCTGGGGGAAGGGCATCATCTCCTGCCCATCTCCATGATGGAACAAGGGTCTGGCTACCCCTCACATATCCTCCCTTGGCTCTCTTGGCCCCAGGGCGGAGGGGAAGATCAAGCACTGCCGCATCCAGCAGGAGGGTCGGCTCTTTATGCTAGGCAGCTCAGCTGAGTTTGAGAGCCTTGTGGACCTCATCAGCTACTATGAGAAGCACCCACTCTACCGCAAGATGAAGCTGCGCTACCCCATCAACGAGGAGACCCTGGAGAAGATGGGCACCACCGTGAGTGCTCCCAGCAGTGGTGATGGTGGCTCTGTACCATGGGTAACCAAGCCCTGTCCCCAGCTCCACCATGGTGGGAAGGTCTCCTCCAGCCTCTCGGCTGAAGCCCAAACAGAACTGTCCAAGCTCATTCTGCAGCCATTGCCCACAGTTATAGCTCCACCATAATTCCCTTCCAACAAGTTGCAAAGGGGTATTAGGTCCCTCTCAGCCTCCTTTCAATCACATGTAGTAGCCCAGCCCCCACCACATCCCCTTGTAGCCCCTGCCTGCATCCAGGTGATCCACTCAGGCATTTATCTTTGCAGGAGCTGGACTATGGAGCACTGTATGAGGTGCGGACACCCCACTTCTACGTAGAGGCCAACAAGATGCCAATGGCCAGGGTAAGGGGCCAAGCTGGTGTCCTTGGGAGGTGGAGGATGGTGGGACATGACAATTCTAGTGCTGGGGCTCCTGGGTGGTTATCCTTAGACCCACCAAATCTCCCACCACTGACCTGAGAAGGTATGACTTTTTGCTGCATTTTTCTCACCCTCAAGCAATGCTGGAACTTGACTGTTCCCACATCAGCATCGCCTGGGGACAGTAGTCTGAACTCCACCAACATCACTGTCACAGTGTGGTGGCAGGGGCAGGTCTGGAGAGAGCCCAGGGTGGACCAAGGACCTGGCACAAGTTAGCCCCTACAACAATGAAATCCCCATGGATCCTTTTGCACTGGGGAACCCCGAAAGAGCAGGTTTAGGGTCAGTTCTCAGGTGATGCAGTCTCCATCCTCAGAGGTTTTTGGGACTGACTGGTCTCAGACCTGACCCAGTCTCCATCCTTGGAGGTTTTTGGACTGGGCCTGTCTTGGAGCTGACCTTGGAGGAGACTTGACTGGAGCCCCAAGATTCCTTCCCTGTGATCCTACAACCACATCGTCCAGCACTGCTGTGTCTTAAAGGTCCCTTTGCAGCAGAGCAGCTTTCAGGCTAAGACCAGACACTGGAACGCTTAACCCAAAGGGTTTTTTTCAGGGAGTGTGGTAATATCAGGGGATTAACCCCTTAGTACACCAGAAGGAACCATTGGGGGAAGAAGAGGAACCTGCTTTGCACTGAATGTGGTGGTCCTACAGGACCACAGATGCCTCCAGCCCTCCTTGTCCCCTCTAACGTGTTTCACTGCTGGCATGAGCAATTTGGGGGCATCATTTAGAGTACTGGACCCTCAGGAGCCCCCATGCTTCACCATGGGGGCTTGAAGATTTGGTCTGAGTGGGCATGCTGCCTGCCAGTGTCCGTGGGCACTGGATGGTGACACGTGTCCCTCTCCCCGGTGGCCCAGTGCACAGTGAAGGCTCTCTACGACTACAAAGCACAGCGGGAGGATGAGCTGTCGTTCTGCAAGCAGGCCATCATCCACAACGTTGACAAGCAGGACGGCGGCTGGTGAGGGCGGTTGGGTGGCCCCCGGGTGGGCATGGCCGTGGGTGGAAGGTGGAGGGGACACCCTGGGTTTTCCCATGGGTTGTCCCGCAGTGGGTTTTAACTGCCTCCTTTTCTGTCCCCCTATCCCTTCTCCGACTGCTCCCTGACATTGCATGCAGCATGAGCATCCCTGTCCCCCCCCAGATTGGTCCACTTGCCTTGATCCTCTGACCCATTGCAGGTGGCGGGGGGATTATGGGGGCAAGAAGCAACTGTGGTTCCCGGCCAACTACGTGGAGGAGATTGTCAGCACGCAAGCGCAGGAGCAGGATGAGGCTGTGAGTGCCATGTCCCCACACACCTGGGACCGAGGCCACCTGAAATGCCTCTGGCCTTGTGCCAGCCCAGACCCTTATCTGTAGGCTGGGGAATGCTCCTACCCCCACTCCAGCTTGGACCCTTTTCTGGAAACTGGAGGATGCTCCCAGCCCCATGCCCAGCCCAGACCCTTATCCGGAAGCCACAGGATGCTCCCAGCCCTCTGCCAGCTCAGACCCTTATCCAGAGGCTGAGGGATGCTCCTGGCCCCATGCCAGCTCAGACCTTTATCCATAGGCTGGGGGGTGCTTATGGCCCCACTCCAGCTTTAACCCTGTTCTGGAAGCTGGAGGATGCTCCCAGCCTCATGCCAGCTCAGACCCTTATCTGGAGGCTGGGGGAGTCTTGACTGAGGAGCAGAGCATACCAAGAAGGTGGTTTTTCTCTGCTTTTGCTCAGGCTTGACTGATTTGGAGGGCTGGAGGAAGGCTGCTAAACAGGGTGGGCACCAGGCTCAGCCCTGCATGCCTCCCTCACCACCCCATCTTCCTTCCTTTCTTGCAGTCATCAGAAAACAGCCCCCTGGGGAACTTCTTGAAAGGCTTCATTGACGTGCCATCCTGCCACGTTGGTGAGTGTCCCCACCACGTTCTCACTGTGGCTGTGGGAGCCCACCAGGATGGTGCGCACCCTGTGCTGAAGCTCGGTGCTGTGAGCTGAGGCTCCCTAAACTCATCACACAATTGCCAGCCAGGCTGATGCTTGGCACAATGTGCTGGGGAGCAACATGGGGCTGGGTTCAGAGGGATTTGGCTGATGGGGGGGGGGCATTTGGAGGTCCAAATGATTCAGGGGACATTTGCCCCCAGCTCAAAGGACAATGCATTTCAGCATGGAAAGCTGAAACCATACATTAGAAAAATGGGATCCTATCAGGAGAAGGACCCTGATGGCTGGGGGGGGGTTCCAGGAGGGGCTGGTGGGGGCCTGGGAGTGGGACCGCTGAGGTTTCGTTTGCTCCACAGAGCCATCCATTGGGAATGTCTTCGAGTAAAGCCCCCCTCTGATGTCCTTATAGTTATCTCCAAAGACGGGAGGAGCTCCAAACCATTTGTCTTCACCATCCATTCCCAGCAGATGTCCCACGCAGCCCAGTCACTGGACGTGGCCGCAGACACGCAGGAGGAACTCAGTGAGTGGGTGGCCAAGATCCGAGAGGCCACACAGAACGCCGATGCCAGGGTGAGGGGCACCAGGGTGCAGAGGATGGGGGATGGACAGTCCTGACCCCCAGCATCTCTGAAGGAGGAGGCTGGGGGGAGACTTTCAGCTCCTGTTTTCCCTTGCGCAGATGCAAGAGGGGAAGATCATGGAGCGGAGGAAGAAGATTGCACTGGAGCTCTCCGAGCTGGTTGTCTATTGCCGCCCGGTGCCATTTGATGAGGACAGTAAGAGCTGGAGAAGGGGTGTGATGGGATGAGCATGGAAAGAGATGGGTGGGGAAAACCAAGCAGTTGCAGTGGGCTACCCCCAGGCCACCAGAGAGCCCTGTGTCCTCCACTAATGGCCACCTTGGTGTTTTCAGAGATTGGCACCGACAAGGCATGCTACCGGGACATGTCTTCCTTTCCGGAGACCAAGGCAGAGAAGTACGCCAACCGCAGTAAGGGCAAGAAGTTCCTGCAGTACAACCGCCGCCAGCTCAGCCGCATCTACCCCAAAGGGCAGCGCCTGGACTCCTCCAACTATGATCCATTGCCCATGTGGATCTGTGGTAGCCAGCTTGTGGCCCTCAACTTCCAGACGCCTGGTAAATCCTGCTGTTGGGGTGGTTGCTGGGCTTATCCCTGGAGGTCACCCCAAAATCCCCATCCCCAGTGGCTCTGCCCTGGGTTCTGTTGGTGGAGGTGGTTTGAATGATCTCTCCAACCTGTTTCCTCATCCTGATGGGGACATCTCCATGCATTCCTGGGTGCTTCATGCAAAACCCAGCTGCGTCCCTCTTCCAACCAGGGTTGGGGCTCTTAGTGGTTTGCCAGGGCAGGACCTTCTGCCCAAGGACCTTGGGGAGGTCCCTGAGCCCCATGGCTCAGAGCTGCTCTGTCCCCATGGCCATAGACAAGCCGATGCAGCTGAACCAGGCACTCTTCATGCTCGGTGGCCGCAGTGGCTACGTTCTGCAGCCTGACATCATGAGGGATGAGACTTTTGACCCCTTCGACAAGAACAGCCTGAAGATTGTGGAACCCATCACAGTCCAGCTGCAGGCAAGTGGGCAAGGACAACAAGTCCACCATCAAGACAGGGACTTGCTTCTTCCCTGTCTTTATGTCAGCTGGGGGTGCTTTTTATATGTTTCAGCCCCATACTGGCTCCATGGAGTTTATTACCCCATACTCTCTTGAGTTTGTTGGTCTTTCTCTGCATGCAGCATTGTTTTCCCATGGGACAACCTCATAATTGCACAGAGTTGAGCCTAACCTGAGCGAGAGTGAGGGGGAGGGTAAAGTAGAAGCACCTTACTCAACTTTGGATAATTTCAGAGTTACAGCTGGGAGGGGTTGGTTTGTAGGCACCTGACTCTTGAGCACAGCATGAATCCAGCAAAAATTGTTAAAATAATTTCATGGATACAGCTAAAATCAAGCTAAAACCAGTCCAAAATCATAAATAATTTGTGGTGTGGCTAATCATGGCCATGAAGCTTTTGGCAAGCCCAAACCAACAGAGCCACAGGACTGGCTCGAGGAGTCCTTCCCATCTCGAGGGCTTCCTTGCCATCATGTCTAGAGCTCACCCTCCTCTTCTTCCTCTTCCTCCCACAGATCCTCGGTGCCCGGCACCTGCCCAAGAATGGGAGGAGCATCGTGTGCCCCTTCGTGGAGGTGGAGGTGTGCGGCTCTGAGTATGACAACAGCAAGAACAAGACAGATGTTGTAGGTGAGGGTCCACATGGGTGACATTCCCACCCAGCCCCTGCACCCTGGGGACAGGCAGGGACACCGGGACAACCCTAACTGTGCCCTTTGGGGTCTTCTTGGACATATGGGTGATGGGGCTGGGTTTCATGGAGGAAAGAAGAGGACTGGCATGTCCCACTAACATGCTTGTGCTATGCTGGTGGTGTCCGTGGATCTAACCCTGCTCTGACCTTCCCTGCTCTCTCCTTGGGCCCCAGCCGACAATGGCTTCAACCCTGTCTGGATCTTCAAGCAGTTTGTCTTTGACATCAACAACCCTGAGTTTGCCTTCCTCCGCTTTGTGGTGTATGAGGAGGACATGTTCAGTGACCCCAACTTCTTGGCACAAGCCACCTTCCCTGTCAAGGGCCTCAAAACAGGTATGGTTCTTCCATCCACACCACCACCATCATCATCATCATCTTCATCATCACTGAATTGTGGAATGATTTGTGTTGGAAGGGACCTTTAAAGGTCATCTGGTCCAACCCCCCCTGCAATCCTCCTCCTCCTCATCATCATCATCTCCTTGGGGATCTGGCCGTGGCGAGGGGTTCAGACCCCACCATAGGGCTAAGCTTGTGTTGTGGTGTTGTGTCCAGGCTACCGGTCAGTGCCATTGAAGAACAGCTACACTGAGGACCTGGAGCTCGCTGCCCTTCTCATCCACATTGAGATCATCAATGCCAAGGCAGGTGGCCCAGGTGGCTTGGAGAACCCTGTGCCTCAGTTTCCCCAGCTGGAGCAAGAGAGAACAGCACCCTGGGGTGTCCTGTCCATGCCACCAGCCTCACACCCTTGTGTTGGAGCAGGAGGAAGATGAGGAGAACCTCTACTCATCCATCCAGCAGCTACGGGACCGCGCCAGTGAGCTCTCCAGCCAAGTCTCCAGCTATGAGCGCACCAATGGCTGTGACTCCCGCTACCAGCAGCGCCTTGATGAGCTACGGGCAGCCCAGGAGCGGTTGATGGAGCTCACAGAAGTCCGCAACCGCAAGTGAGTGTCCTCTCCCTGTGCCTTCAGGAGGTCCCTCTTGAGAGGGTCCCTAAGGCTACCACCCTGCTCCCGCTCCCCACCAGGTTGATGGAGAAGAAGAAGAGGGACCGGCAGATGGTCACCAAACGCAGCTGAGCTGGATGGACACAAGCCCGCTGTGGATCTCCCCTGCCACCTCCTCTCCTGCTCCAGAGGGAGGTGGGGTGGCTGGATCTTGACCTTCCCA
This sequence comes from Falco naumanni, assembly GCF_017639655.2. Taxonomy (NCBI): domain Eukaryota; kingdom Metazoa; phylum Chordata; class Aves; order Falconiformes; family Falconidae; genus Falco; species Falco naumanni. The sequence goes on along the minus strand of NC_054056.1, from coordinate 109,004,608 downwards.
TGCCTGGGGCTGGGTGATAGCAGTGTGACAAATTTGGGGACAAAAGGGGATTTCAGGTAGCTCTGCCTGTGATGTTTCTCTGTCGGGGCGAGGTGGGAGGCAAGATGCTCTGGCATAAATCCTGGGCACCTCCAGCTTCGTCCCATGTCCCTTGGGGCTTGTGGCCATGTCCGTGTCCCCCGGGGTGGCCATCCCCGCTCCTCTTCACCCTGCATCCTCTGTGTCCCACCATCCCATTGCAAGGGGGTGGTGATGAGTCCTGTGACTGATGGGGAAACTGAGGCACAGGTGCCCAGCCAGCCAAGGATGGGGCAAGACCGGCCACCTCCATCCTGGGGACAGGGGACAGGACTGGCTGGCAGCAAGGCATGAGGATGGGGACACAGGGGACAATTTTGTGGGGGCAGGGGGCATTTTCCCCCCCCACTATAAATATCTGTATTTTCTTCTTTTATCCAGCATGTACATATGGCGCAGGGTGGGGGGTCTGTACGAGCCTCAGTATTAGGGCACAGGGGGGGACCCTAAAACGTCTGGAGATGACCCCAGCATGGGCATGAGGGAGCAGGGGACCAGGTCTGGGGGTGCCCTGTGGGGCAGGGTGGCCGGTGACAGGGTGCCCTGAGTGAGCATTGCACAGACACAGGCACCGAGGTGGCCCCAGAGGGGACAGGGATGTCCCCAAGGTGACTCCAGCATTGACACCAAACTCTGGGAATGGGGACAGATCCTGCCAGTAAAGCCAATAGAGGTGATACCCAGCAGGGTGGCTGGGGACATCTCGGGGTGTCCCCCGGGGTTGGGGTGTCCCAACGGGGGGATATGTGTATTCTTTGTATGAAAATAAATCTATTTAGCCAATATTTATATCCTGCTGCTGTTGTCTGGTGTCCCTCCAGCTCTGACCACAGCACCGATGTCCCCAGGGCGGATGATATCCCCAGGGTGATGACTCCATGATCATGGATCCTGTGTGTCACCCTTGTCCCCATGACATGTCCCAGCAGTGGCGGGGACACCCAGGCAGTGCATCAGTATGCGCTGCAGCAGGCAGGGTCACCTGGGGAGGGGACACAGGATGCAGGATGTGGGGGACAGAGTACAGGGGCAGGGGGACACAGGCCAAGGGACACAAGCCACAAGGCAGAGGGCCAGGGGGACACAGGGCACAGGGGTGCAGGGACATAGACAATGGATACAACATTGTGGGGACACAGGAGACAGAGCCATTGGGCCAGAGGGCTCTGGGGCCATGGGACACAGGGCCACCGGGACACACGGCTATGGGAATGCAGGGGCACAGGACCACGGGGCCATGGGGACACAGGGCTGTGGGGATGCAGGGGCATAGGGCTATGGGGACATGGAACACAGTCCTCTGGGCACACCCGACATGGGGCTGTGGGGACGTTGAGCCATGGGGACACCGGGCTATGGTGACACAGGACTCTGTGGACCCAGGGCCATAGGGCCATGGGGCCATGGGTCCCAGGGTCATGGGGCCATGGGACATAAGGACACAAGGCGCGGCGTCAGGAGGACACAGGGCTCTGGGGACACACAGCTATAGTGACACAGGACTCTGAGAACAGACAGCCGTGAGGACACAGCGCTCCGGGGCCGCACACGGGGCTCTGGAGCCACCGAGCCCACGCAGCCCCGCTGCCGCCGGCGGGGACGCTCCGGCCCCTCATGGGCCCCACAGGGTGCGGGGCGAGAGAGAGGCGAGTCCCGCCCCTCGGCGGTTCGGTTCCGCCCACTCTCTTCTTGATTGGCTTCCTGCCTCTTGCCCTCTCTCCAATTGGCTGAGCCAGCCGGCGGCTGCGGGGCGTGGCGGGCGTGCCATCGCCGCTCTGGGCCGCGCTCCCCGCGGCTCTGTGGTGGCGTCGGCTGACGCGGAAGAGCGGGGCCGGGCCGGCGGCGGGAGACGGTGAGAGCGGGGGGCTGGGGGGGGGCAGCGCCGGGATTCCCCCCCCCCCCCCCCCGCCTCGGCCATGGCCCCACAGCGGGGCATTTCCCCAGGCCCGGTGGGGCCCTCGCAGCCCCCCGCCGGGCCCGCCCTGTGGGCGCCACGCCGCCTGCCGCCCCTTCTCTCGCTACCTCAGGGACAGAGCCCTGGAGGGCCTTCCTCTAGCCCAGCCTCAAATCGCTGCTTTTGTGCCGCTTTATTTTTCATTATCTGGCGCTTTCCAGGTTCCCCTCAGCGTAATCCATCAGGTTTCAGCGCTGATTGAAACATCACAAGCCCAAATATTGCACACTGGTCACGGTGTGCTTTTATTTCTGTTAACCTGGGAGGGAATTGCACATATTTTGTTGTTAGAGATTATTTATTCTTGGTTTTGATGAAGAAAACAGTTTACTCTTGGTTATTTATGAGGAGAACAGTTTGTTTCTGGGTTTGATGAGGAAAACGCTTTATTTTATGAGGAAAACGGTTTTATTCTGGTTTTCCTTTTCCCCCAGTGTTTGAAGCACAGTGAAGTTTATTATAGTCCTTGTGGGGAGAGAACTTTAAAAAAAAAAAAAAAAAAGTAAAATAAAACCAAGGTCCTGAAAGCGGAAGATTGAATAGGGGGAGATAGTACATGGAATGTTATTTTTTTTAATTCTGTCCTTTAAAAATCACAGAACTTCAAGCCTTTGCTCTGCCAGCAGAATTATAAAATGTCAGCAGCAAGTTGTGTGGATGGGCACTAAGGGAACTGCTGCATGCTGTGGGATCACTGCCACTGCCAGCTGTCACCTCCCAAGCTGCTCATTGCGAAGCAGGGTGCCTTACCCTGGTAGGGCTGCTCCTGTGTGCCCCCATAGTGCCCCATGACTTTGAGGTGGTCATCCTCGAGTGATGGTGATCTATTGGCAGGAGTCCCTCAGTACAAAGAAGGAGCATGAGCGTGGTTTGTACCACCATGACAGCGCCCTGCCTCAGTGCTGCATGTTGAGTTCTTGAAAACGCTGATTATACACATTAAATTAGCCATGCTGGCAGACCCAAGTGGATGGTACTTGAGGAGACCCATGGATTTCTGTGGGGTTATTCAATTTTGAGACCAGACCTTCAGCCTCAGCAAAGGAGCGTTGCCCAAAAGCAGTACAGCAGCATTTAGATCAGATCTCCAAGCTATCTTCCCGCCTGCTAAGGTTAACAACTAAAATTGAAAGGGAGACAGCTCCTGTAGGAAGCTGCCACAATGAGCCCAAACAGAAGGAAAGCCCCAAGATTTAATCAGGCATCATGTGATTTCTTTTTTCCCTAACACAAGCAGTGATTTATCTTTTCATGATACTTTTTTTAAAAAAAAGTTTTCTTGATACTAATTTCCAGTGAAGTCCTCAGTAACACTGCCCTCCTTGCTGAGCTCTGTGCAGCCTTTCTCTTCAAAACTCTGCCTACGTTTTCCTCCCAACCCACCCGTTTATTCTTGTGAGCAGCTGCATTTGTGCTTCCTGCTGCAATGCCCCAAGTGTGTTTCTACTTCCCTTAATTGCATCTGCTCAGTTCCTTCTCTCTCCACTCCCAAGTTTTAAGAAACTTCTACCAGGTAGCCCACAGTGGAGGCATCTTTCTTAATTTCCTCCATGGCCTAGAAACAGGCATGTCTCCTTATTTTCTCTGTATTGGCCAGGTTGGGCCAAATGGTGCTGTCTACCTGCAGGTAGAAGTTTCTATACTCAGCCTTTTTTTTTAAATGCTCTAACAAAAAGTCTGGATTCTGGCTGTGCAGGGTATCATCAAAAGTGAGATGGGGAGGGGTAAAATGTACGAGAATTTAACTAGAATTTAAGTGCAGAAATGTACCTCTGATTCCAGATGTTTGAATTTCTTTTAATATACTGGTTTTCAAAGATGGTGGTTTTTAATGCCTCAACATAGCAATGCGGTGCTGTGCTTTGCATATGTTGTGAATCTTCGTGTGCTTTAACACAATATCCAAGAGTTCTAGTTGCAGACTAGAACTTCCTTTTTAGAGATTTTTTAAAAGGCAGAGTTTAGCCTTTCCCTCACTCCTGCAACTAAGTATGAAAAGAAGGTAGAATTTAATGAGGCCATTGCTGTGCGGTGTTGTAGGGAACAGGACAGGTGAGGAGATGCTGCTCTGTGCAGCTTCTTACTGGGAGGGTTTAGTCAAGAAGGCAGAGCTGGACTCTTCCATGGATGCACAGTGAGAGGACAGGAGGCAATGAGGACAAGCAGGAACATCAGAAGTCTTGATTAGATGGAATTTCTTCTTTTTCACCTTTTTCACCTTTTGCTTTTTTCACCCTTGCCATGAGAGTGATCAAACACTGGAAAAAGGGACCAGGGAGGCTGTGGGCTCTCTGTGGTTGGAGATGCCCAAAACTCAACTGGGTGAGGATTTGAGCAACCTGCTTTGAGTGCAGGGTTGGGCTTGAGATGTCTTCCAACCTGAATTCTTCTGACATCCTGCAATAACATAGAATCATTTAGATTGGAAAAGATACTTAAGATCAAGTCCAACCATTAACCTGCATGTGTCTTCACCGCTGTGACTCCTCCTTTTCTCACAACTCAGGGGAACGACGATGACCAGCATCCTGTCTTCAGCAGGGGATGGAAACTGCTATTACATCCTAACAGAAGACTGTGCCTATGGCAGCAAGTACTTCCAAGCTGGGAACATGTGTTTCTGCAGTGAGAGAAGTTACCTGCGTAACTTCTCCGATGACAGGCCCCCGGCTTGCTTCTTAAAAGTCATCATGTTGGATGACAGCTCCACTGTCACGATAAATATAGAAATCCTTCAGCCTGTGCGCAAGGAGACTGCTGTCTTCCTCCTGGCCATCAGTAGCCACAATGAACGCTTGAACTACTTCTTGGAGAGGCTGAGCCTTGAAGCAGCTCTGCGGGCCGTGCCAGGCCAAAAAGTGATGGTAGAGGTTGACCAGCAATATTTCCCTGGTATCATCCGCTACATTGGAAGCATTTACAAAAACATTTCAGCTGTGCTATCTCCAGTCTTCTTCGGGGTGGAGTTACAGGTAAAGTCACCAAGAAAATAAGTTTTATATTTTCCCTTAATGTTTGTGTATGTAATGTGCCTGTTTGGCATGTTTTCAGAGTGAAGGAGAAAACAGAGGGCGCAGTGATGGATCTTACCACGGTACTGAGTATTTCAAGTGTAAGCGGAACTGCGGGATCTTCCTGCCGTTTAGCAAAGTCCAGTTTATTTCCACGCCAGACAATGACTATGCGAAACAGAAGCCAAAACCAGACACAGAAGAGATGGTTCCTGTGAAAGTGGGAGATGCAGTTAGCTTCTACGTGGACCAAGTCCTCACAAAAGGAATAGCGATGGCAGTTTACAGGGAGGGAACCCAGTGGTTCATTACAGTTTGTCCGGTAAGAGCAGCCTTGCTGCCTTTTCTTGGTTTTGTGGGATTATTTTTTTTTGTTTGTTAAATTGTGTTATAGTGGGACATTAAAGAAAAGTGGAAGGACTGTCCAAAGGGGACGTAAGGTTAAAACTTTCCAGGCCTCTTTGAAAAATTGGTTCCTGTTTCAGGAATGCCCTATGCCTGATAAAGTATTTAGCTGATAGATTTTCTCTCCTTTCAGGAAGAAGAAGGAACAACTGACATTTTCAGAGAGATCCCTATGGACTCTGTTGTGAAGGAGAGCTTGCAAAGTAGGTTATCATCAGAAGTGTCTGCCCTGTGTACTACTTTCCTGGGGATTTAGCATTTATGTCTTCTCTGCAGGCTACTGATGAGCTGAAAGTCCAACAAAAGCTTCCGCTAGTCCCAGCTACGTTGATCAGGAGGCAGGGAAGGTCTGTAGAACAGTGTTAAGTTCTGGACTAAATTCTTTGCATTAGGCAACTAAAGCTGAGTCTATCCATTTGTCAGGAAAAGGAAGAGAATCTGATTGCAGTGCAGAAGTATTTCCTAGGGGAGAAGGCACCACTGGTTAAAGAGTCTTTAATTTAGTTGTAGAAAGTGGAGCAGGAGCGTCATCCTGATGACAGACAAACTCAGAAAGGCACAGATGCCAGCAGCGATGGTGTGAGTCATTGGACAAGACAAGAAAACAGTGGAATATCTCAGTTGCCATCAGCAGACACCGTGCAGTTGGCAGGCTGAGGGAAGCCATCATTAAACCATTCACTTGATTCATCTCACTAAAGGCAGAAAAATAATTAGGAAATAACTCCCCTGCTGCTGTTTAGTGGTCTGAAATGGCTCTGTGAAGGGCTGTGTTAGCTCTAGGGCCAGCAAGAGGCTGGAGTATGCAACCTTGAGTGGGGAAACAAGGAGCAGGATCATCCCCACTCAGCCTGTTAGACCAGCTTGGCCATATCACTGGGAATTATACCTTGTGTCTCTGGTGCTCAGCTTCATGATTGTCTGCGTGGTCTATAATTTCAAAATAGACCTGGTATTAGAGGACATTGAGAGGGGTCTCTCATTAGGTGTTGATTTCCTACCTAACCTGATGTTTTGTATTGCCCACTAGGTTTATTTTCACCATTCGAGTCTGACATGGGCTTGCAGCACCCAAACCAAATGAAACGAGAGAGAAGCGAAAGTGGGGAGGAGTGTGAAAGTGGGAATTCATCCCTGGAGGTGAACTCTATGGTCCAGATCACCTTGGACAAGGGAAATCAGGTTTCAGGAATCATCCGCTGGTTGGGCTACCTGCCCCAAATTAAGCACAAAATGGCAGGAGTTGAACTGGTAAGAAGTAAAATATTTCCTGCTGCGAGATTGTGTATCAGAACGGGCAGGTCTTGGTCGCTCTTCTAAGACCTTCAGCAGGTGGCTGTATATCACACAGCCTGACCTGGGCCTCTGATGTGTCACAGTGCGAACTGTGAGGGCAAGCACACAATTGTGCCCTCCCTTAGGCTGGGGAGGAGAGCTTGTGGAGTGATTATGAGGGCTGGGTTTGCTCTCTTCTAGAGCAGCATTACTGGAATGTGGGATGGAATAATCATGAATCCTACAAGCAGCATCAATAGGTTGGGGACATAACCAGAATAAATGAAAACAGTCAACAAAATGGGACCAGACTTGTACACAGCTCTTAAGATATTAAATGGCCATTTGGGGGATTGCACCTCATTTGTGGAAAGCCTTCTCTCATGTTATTCCTCAATGCTCTTTTCCCAGGATGAAGATAAAGGGGTCACTGCTGGCGAATGGCTGGGCAAATACTACTTCCACTGCGCTCCAAAGCGCGGACTCTTCGTCAAGCTGCAGTCCTGCCAGCCTGACGTCCGCTTCCAGTGTTCACACAACAGTGACTTGAGTCTCACAGGTTATAGTAAGTTCTCCAGGGAGAGAGGAGACGGGGCTGTGCTGGGACAAGGCGTGCTGTGGAGAAGCCTCATGCAAAGTCTCTTAATCAGCGGTTTAATAGTCTTCACTTCCTTTGGGTGTTGCAAAAGATGTCAGTTTTAAGGAGGCTGAGGTTGCCATGATGGTATTTATAGGGAATGCCCCACAAGTGTGAGAGTTGTTAAGTGATTTGTTACAGGGATAACAGACTAGGGCATTGAATATGGGACAATGTGTTGTGTGTGACTCTAAAAACAAGGCCTCAGTGGCATGGATGTGTTGGTGAAAGGGAAGCTGTCAGGAAACATTGTGGGGGTAACAGAGGAGAGAAGTTCAGAGCAACAGCCTTTGCAAGGCATTGTGAAGGCTGCAAGCAAGACAGGGCTTCTCTCCCTGTGTTTTTCAGGGCAGAAGAAAAAGTCTTGTAAAATTGAGACCTGAATATGGGCAAGCGTTCTAGCTATAGGGCCTGGCCTAGCTACTGTATGTTAAACGTAGATGGCACGCGTGGCTCTGGAGAATTGGAGCGGGTAGCTAAGGCCTATGGCCAAGATGCTGGGTGTAACAGTGTTACACCTGGGGACTGAGAAATAAGAGGGAGCTTGAAAAGGGAGGGAGGATTGAATCAATATGAGCATAGAACTTCATGTGATGGTAAGACGTTCACAGGAAGATGCAGGGAAGAACAGGCTAGTATTTTCAGTTGAACAGGAAGAAATTGTTCACGAGCAGAAAAGACAGTGTGAACTAGCCATTTAGAAACAGTAAACAAGATCACTGCAAACAAGAAGACAAGATTCCTGTAGGGACTATCCAAAAACTGGGAGTAGAGACAGGGAAGAATGTCTTTAAGGATGTGCTGAAGAGAGGAAGTTGAATTACAAGGGGAGAATGCTGAAGAGATCAGAAAAGACCAGACTGAGAAAGCTACCTTTGAAGCTTAAGGAGACCACAGGCCAGGAAGATGAGGCTATTAAAGTGCAGTTGCCTGTTTGTACTTTTGCTGACTGCTGGGGTCACATGTCTTTCAACAGAGAGATCCCAAGCTTTCATATAACATAGCACCAGCTCATTTGTAGCTCTTTTTGTCTTCATTATACTTGGCGTAACAATGGCAGAGGCAGCGTGGATTGCTAGGCCATGCCTCTGGTGAAAAAGAGAGGGTTTGGTTTTGTCTCCCGTTTCCAGTAATGAATTAGTAAAAAGAGAAGTCTTCATCTGAGCATGGTTGAATCCCAGCAGGAGCAACACAGAAGGGTGTGGTGCTGAGTTCTGAGCGGAGCAGACCTCTGGGGCATTGGGGAAGGGCCGAATGGACTCAGATGAGGTGAGAAGCTAAAGAGAGCTGCTTCTGTTTCTTCTCTTGCAGGAGGGCAAGAAGTTCTTCCACAGGCTTCAGAGAGTTTTCCTCCCCTCCGGAATGAGGCAGCGGTGCGTGTCCTGCTAGGGCGGATGAAGGGGATCCAAGGGCATTGTAATTCTTGCTATATGGATGCAGCCCTCTTCAGGTATGCTCAGATGGTACCATTTCATTAAAGGAGTGCTTTTCTAATTGGGTGGAGCCCTAAGCTGTAGCACTTCCTTGGACTTTCAAGGTGGCTGGAAATTTAGCTGGTATAAATTTCCTGTGTGGGGATGCAGCTGTGATGCTTGCTGCTTTTTGATCTCCTTCCTAATGTGGTAGATTCTTAGGCCCTGAAGTACCCCTCATGAGTACCTAAGGTACCCACGTGTCTGTCATGCAGGGCAGTGAGAGATTGTAGTTTTCTGAACTTGGACCATGCTGACTCTGTCACTGGAGGTACTGTCTGGAAACATTTCAAAGAAACTGCCCAGAAGGTCCCAGCTTCACTGGGCAGCACTGCTTGGAGAGGAAAAGATTCAGTGGTGCCCCCCATGAGTAGTTTTGGCTGCAAAGTGTGAGATTTCATTCTCTCTCAGCTGTTTCCTTGCTTACTACCAGTGTTCATTAAATCAGATGTGGTTTATCTCACTGTGGAGATGTGCTGTCATGCACCTTTCTGTAATTGTATGCATGGACTGTTGAAAATAACAGCCATCGATTGTCACCAGGCACAACAATTTGGTTCTAACTATTGCTGGAAATCCATCAGACTTAAACCTATCACATTCTTTTCACAGCCTCTTCTCCTGTACGTCCGTGCTGGACTCCATGCTCTTCAAGCCCTTCCCACTATGTGACAGGAACGTCCAGAGCATTCTGCGGGATGAGATTGTTAATCCCCTCCGAAAGTGAGTATAGTATGTGGGAACCCTGGAAGTAATCCATCTGCCTTCGTACCTTCTCTGCTGCCCTGCCACATGGTACCTACCACTAAGGGAAAGGGTTACCTGGAGGGTTTCTCCTTAAAGCCACATCCAAACATTTTCATATAGGGTTCCTCTTCCAGTTGTTCCTTTCCCTGGGTTGTAGGGCTGTTGTAACTCCTGCTGCATGTGCATGAATATCTCTTGCTTAGAAGGAAGCCCAGTGAGCTGCACCTTTCAGTGAAAGGAAGAAAGGGGGTTCCTGGGGTTTAGAACATGGCTGGGAGGAACTCTGGAGCAGGTGAAGTAGTGGCACTTCTTCATCAGCAGTTAGTCCCAAAGGCAGTATGCAATATCAGGCTGCATGACGGTAGATCATGGTGTGAGAGCTAAATCTTCTGGAATTTGTATCAAAGATGCCAGGTTCTTTCCTCATCCTCCCTAGAGAGGTGTGGAAGAGAGGGATGGAGAGCTGACTGAACATAAGACATTAGCATCTTGTGTGTTTAAGGTGGGGCTTTGAGTGAGCTGCTCTAGTGGGAGGTGTGTCCCTGCCCAGGGTAGGGGGGTTGGAACTAGATGATATTTAAGGTCCCTTCCAACCCAAACCATTTTATGATTCTATGATCTTCCTTGAGCACCAGTGTCCTGGCACTGGCTGCAGAAATACAACCCTGGGACATTCTGTGATGCTGAGATCTGATAGAGAGCAGCCCCGCAGAGAAGGACTTGGGGATGAAAAATTTGGCACGAGCTGGCAATGCGTGCTCACAGCCCAGAAATCCAGCCGGATCCTGGGCTGCATCCTGAGCAGCATGGCCAGCAGGTAGAGGTAGGGGATTCTGCCCCTCTGCTCTGCTGTGGTGAAGAGCCCCTCCCAGAGCACTGCACCCAGCTCAGGGGTCCCCAGCACAAGACAGACCTGTTGGAGCGGGGCGGGAAAGGGACGCAGAAAGGGTCCAAGGGCTGGAAGCCCTCTGCTGTGGAAAAAGGTTGGGAGAGCTGGAGAGGTTCAGCCTGGAGAAGAGAAGGCTCCAGAGAGACCTTACTGCAGCCTTTCGGCTTAAAGAGGGCTTATAAGAAGGATGGGGACAGACTCTTTAGCAGGGCCTGTAGTGACAGGACAAGGGGTGATGGCTTTAAAGTAAAAGAGGGTAGGTTTAGATTGGACATAAGGAAGAAATTTTTTCACTGAGGGTGGTGAGACACTGGCACAGGTTGCCCAGAGAAGCTGTGGATGCCCCATCCCTGGCAGTGTTGAAGGCCAGGTTGGACGGGGCTCTGAGCAACCTGGTCTGGTGGAAGGTGTCCCAGCCCATGGCAGGGAGGTTGGACTAGATGACCTTCAAAGTATCCCTTCCAACTCAAACCATTTGATGATTTTATTACTTAAATACGCTAGAGAGATCATCTGAGCTGCTTCTTGTTTCTAGGACTGGCTTTGTCAGAGCTAGGAGTGTGATGCACCTTAGGGAGCAGCTAACTGAAAAGGGCCGGTGTTCAAGCTTTACCAACGCTGAGAAAGGTAATGTGGCCTGGGGCCTTCTCTGGGGCCTTCCCCACACTGCTTTGCTGCGTGCTGTCTCGTCCAAGCACCAGGCTGACAATTTAATTGTATGCTTCTTTCAGGCATCTGCATTAATATGCCTGCTGTGCTGTTTGTTTATGCAAAAATGCACATGTAAAGTAGTTTGGGCTTTTAAAACTCTACAGGCTTTTCAGCTGAAATTGTCCTGAAGTCTGATGGAAAGATAGGAAGTGCTGGGTCTCTACCTTATGGCAGCTGTTGCTGCGAGGGGAGAGGAAGATCTGTGTGAATCAAATTTAAATAAGGGAAATTTCCTTGATCTTTATACCTTGAGTTATACCCTGATAAGTCCATCCCTGATGTCCCTGCTAGAATCCAGCTTGATTCATCATTTTGGCAAGATCAACTTGTCTTTGAGTTCTGGTGAGTTATTTGAGATTTGTCAGATTCTGTAGTCTGGCTAAAATTAAACAGCAAACACCCACAGCTGAAGCCCACCAATCTCTGGTTGCAATCACCACATTCTCATCCATGGACAGCAAGGCCCCGTGTAGTTTACAAGGAAATGGATTACACCAATGCCAAGCATCACTGCAACAGCCTCTGAGTACCTGAGTAGTAAACAAGTGGCATTGATTCTTCCAGAAACAGCAGGTAACTTGTCAGCGGACAGCACTTGTGTCTTGTACTATTGTGTATTAGCTTTAGCCAGGATGGTTTAACTACTGTTCAGTTTTTTGAATTTTCATAGCTGTCCTCGATTTCACTTTTGAGTTAATGCTTTTGGTGTTAGCGGTAACTGTCTGTTAAAGTCCCTGAGGTAGTGTTACTGTGATGGCCTGGCTTGTTGGAGTGCAATATCTGAAGGCTGCTTTGCTTTTTTCATGCTCATGCTAGGATTTATCCATTAACCAAGTGCTCTCAGCTTTTAGCTTGACTTGTCCCCATATCTAGAGTAAAAGAGGAGATTCCAGGTTCATGAAATGGTGGTTCATTTTTATTGGGCAGGTTTTCCCTTCTGGATGCAGTGGGGCAAGGCAGTGTTCCTGGTGTGGTGTGACCTATGTTTTTTCTCTCACCTTCCAGATCCTGAGGAGTTCCTTAATCTCATAATGCATCAGATCCTGGGAATAGAGCCACTGTTGAAGCTGCAGTAAGTTTCCATATCTAAGCCATACAATTTACCCAGTCCAGGCTCATTAGTTATTCACTGCACAATCACCAGGTGTTACTTGAACCTTTTCATCCAGCCTTTGGAGGCACAGCTCAGTGAGTTGTGTGTAGCTTCTCTCTGCTGCCCATTAACTGCTGCCTGTGACTTTGCTTGTTGTGATCTTGTCCCAGGTGACATATCCAGGAAGACACTTCTAAGCTCTTCCTGAAGGTGCCGCCTTCAGAAAATTGTGATAAACCCCTTGTGTCATCCTCAGGCAGAGCCAACAGTGGTTTGAGAAACAAGTGTCCAACTTCCATGCGCAGCCAGCAGTATCTGACAGCCTTTGCGTGCATTTGGGATATGTCCAGACTGTCAAGCTGGCTCAGGTCCTGCAGCCTTTCAAACAGGCAGTCCATGGATGCAGTTCCAGTTTTTCAGGACTCTACAAAGAGGATGAGAGGCTAAAGGAAGCCAAAAATAACTGTGCTGTTCAGCAGCGTAGAAGGAGATTGTTTGGTTTCTGTGCTCCTTTGTTGAGATGTCAGTCAAGCTGTAGATTGTGGAGTACTTGGAAAGGCTGAGCACAAAGACAACTGTACTGCAGCTCCTCTGCACAGGGTCATCTGAAAGAAATCCTTTCTCTGCTAGCTCAGGGATGTAGGGGTTGTGGGAGACACAACTCACCTTTTGAATGCACCGAGTTTTGCTCTGTGGCTTTTTCAAGAGACCTTTCATCTCAGAAGGAGTTTGCTGATTGTGCCGTGGTGCAGTTGATTTAAAAAATACTGAAGTGTCTTTTAATAGTTACATCAACGAGGGGCAACTGAGTTTTGCTTATAGGAGCAGGATGTGATGCTATGGAGGGATAATGAGGCTGAAGATGGTACTTGTATTCTCTTCCCATGGCATGTATTCAGTATTTCTGGAAGGAAAAAGTGTTTCATGTCAGTGTTGCACCAAGCAGCCCTTGGTGCCTTGGGCCCAGAATCTCTTGCAGAATAAAACCAGTATGTCCTCTGGGAGCTCAGATGTTTGTGGCACCACGTAAACAAGCCCCGTGACCAATCCTTGCAGGTCAGGAGGCCAGAAGGAGCAGGACTGTTACTGTTACCAGATATTTATGGACAAACAGGAGGATCTGGTGGTTCCCGATGTGCAGCAGTTAGTGGAACACTCCTTCCTGTCCTCTGATCTGAAGCTAGTGGAGGTGAGCCCAGCTACCTTCTGCCTACGCTGCTATCTGCTGCCTCTTTCTTGCTTCCTCCAATGTACCTGTGCCTGCCAATGAGTCTGCAGTGGGTCTAGTATATATCCAACACTGCAAAGAAGCAGGATACAGTCACAAGAGAGAGGTCTCAGGGAATCTGAGCGTGACCTGGGAAGAGGGCTCTGCTTTCCCTGTTTTGTCTTGTGAATAACCGGAGCATAAAGTTTTTACTCCCAGCAGCATTACAGACAGAAGTCTCTGGGGCTTGTCTCTTCTGGCAGGGTGACTCATTTACGTTTCTTTTCCCAGATCCCATCTTGCTTCATTATCCAAATGCCACGTTTTGGGAAGGAATATAAAATGTTCAGCAAAATTATTCCTTCCCTGGAACTGGATATAACAGATCTGCTGCTTGACAGTAAGTTGTTGGGCAGTAGTAAAGCTGCTGACTGGGACTGTGAGCAACCAGGTGACAAAACTTGCCTCTTTGGGTTGTGAGCAGATAAGGTGGGATCATGGTGTGATTCTTCTTCCTTGAACACCAGTTGTGGCAGGGCAAGTTGGATTTCAGGTGAGATCTGGAAAAGACACATCCTCTCACCCCTTTTGCCCTTGCAGGTCCCAGGGAGTGCTGTGTGTGTGGCAACGTTGCCACCCTGGAGTGTGCAGAATGTTTCAAAGACAAAGTATTTGCAGCTGTGGGCCTGAAGCAGTTCTGCAGCTCCTGCTCCAGACAGGTATTCCTCTTCTTTGGCTGCTCACAAAATCTGCCTTGGTGGCTGACAGCAGATTGAACCCCCTCAAAACACCCTGTTCAGGTTGGGTACAGAGGGGCCCCTTCCTGACTATCTGTCCCACTGCCTGCATCAGCTGCATGAGCAGGGTTAGGTGCCACACATTATTGAACCCTCTGCTTACACAGAGCCTAAGTAAGCACTGATCCTGCACAGACTGAGTGCTGAGCCCTCCACGCTGTCTCACCAGGAGCGTTCCTACAGCTCTCTGGCCTGGTTTGGAGCATGGCAGGCTCTCATCGCGGCAGCTTGTTGCCAGCTCATTGACACAATGCCATTACCTGGCACATGGGGACAATGGGAGTCAAATCCATGGGGAATAAACTGGGGGTCTGACCCCTGCACACTCCTTTTTCTGGCAGGCCAGCTTCAGTTCTGCCCACTCAGCAGTGCTGCCCCATCATATCTCCTCAGGTTCACTCCCACTACCGACGCAAAATGCACAAGCCAACTGGGCTGCACATCCCAGAAGAGTTTCACAGTCGGAGCCCTTGGGGCAGCCAGCAGGTCCCTCGTGAGAAGATGGAGCTCTTCGCAGTGCTCTGCATTGAGACCAGTCATTATGTCTCCTTTGTGAAATATGGCCCTGAGAACGAACACTGGATGTTCTTCGACAGCATGGCTGACAGGCATGGTGAGGACATGAGGTGGTGGGCTTTGAGCTTTGATTGCAGCTGGGCGCTGCATGGTGGGCAGCTGTGAGGTTCTGCAGCACTTGTCATGTAGGTGCTGGCCATTCTACCTTTTCTTCTGAAGCCCCCTACATGATTTAGGCTCTCTCTGGACCCTGCTTCCAACAGTGACCATTTAAGTAGACCCCAGAGAAGAGTATGGCCAGCCCAAGCACATGTGAGTTCCTCCCAGTGCTTTCATCCTCTGGCTGTGTTCAAACAAGGGACTTGTCAAGCCAGCTGGGACTGGCTGCTGTGTGGGCGAGGACCGTTCTCCTGTCCTTCCCCACTTTGTTGTTGGCCTCCAGATCTCTCAGCTAAGGCATGACATTACTGTTGAGTGTGATAATATCTGCTTGAGCTCTAGGTACTCATCCTCTGGTACCTGGTTTGGACTTCTCTCCTCTTTTCTGGGTTAGGTGACGAAAATGGCTTCAACATTCCCACAGTAACGCTGTGCCCTGAAATTGCCAAATACCTGGACTTGTCACTGGCCGCACTGGCCCTGGAGCAACCTCGGGACATGGATGGAGTGGCCAAGCGCCTCTTCTGCGATGCCTACATGTACATGTACCAGAGCAAGAAGATGGCACTTTACAAATGACGCTGCCTTTGGCTGGTGCCGCAGAACTGTGAGTTGTCAGAAATGTGAGCTTGGATCAACCTTGCAGCTCGTAACTGGTGAAAGCAGCTGAGTCTGGGTGCACCGAGCTTGCACTTCTGCCTCTTCTTACCTCTTCCAGTGTCTGGTATCAAGCTGTCCATGTTGGCCTGTCTGGGTTTGTTAAATCCTGTACCTGGACTTACTGAGTGATAGTTTGTACTTCGGCAGACCTGGACTCTGATTACTTACACTCAAATTCATTCTTACTTCCTACCTTCCATTTCCACCCTCCTTCCTCCCCAGGCACTCTGCAGCGCTGCCCTACCTCAGCATCCTCCCCAACATCCTGTTCTCCCTGTGTCATGGTTTAACCCTGGCTGGCAACCAAGCACCACACAGCCACTTGCTCACCCCCCTCACCCAGAGGGATGGGGAGAATTGGAAAGGAATGTACACCTCACGGGTTGAGATAAGAACAATTTAATAGGGAAAGCAAAAGCCGCACACACAAGCAAAGCAAAGCAAGGAATTCACTCACCACTCCC
This sequence comes from Falco naumanni, assembly GCF_017639655.2. NCBI lineage: Eukaryota > Metazoa > Chordata > Aves > Falconiformes > Falconidae > Falco > Falco naumanni. The sequence continues at coordinate 108,988,533 of NC_054056.1, read as the reverse complement.
CATGGGCAGGCAGGTGCTCGGCCATCCCCAGGACAGCAGGGCTCCGTCACACATAACAGTTACTCGGGAAGACAAGTGTCCCCCCTTCCTTCTTCTTCCTTCAGTGTATATACTGAGCATGATACCATATGGTATGGAATACCTCTTTGGGCAGTTGGGGTCACCTGTCCTGGCTGTGTCCCCTTCCAATTTCCTGTGCCCCCCCCCCAGCCCTCTCGCTGGCAGGGCCCAGGAAACAGAAAACTCCTTGATTTAGTACAAACATCACCCAGCAATGACTAAAAACATCAGTGTCCTGTCAGTATTGTTCTCACACCAAATCCAAAACGCAGCACTGTGCCAGCTGCTAAGAAGAAAATGAACTCCATCCCAGCTGAAACCAGGACACCTTGCCAGCCCTTCCCTCCAAGGCTGAGGACCACTCTTTGATCAAAATACGAGCAATTATCCTCAGGTTTGCAAAAAGCACAAGAAAACCACAGCCTTGCCCTGCCTGAAGATATTCTCACGTGGGCTTGTGGAGTGAGAAAACCAGGTGTGAGCTGCGCTGGTGTGGTTAAATGGATCAGGACGAAGGGTTTTCTTGAGGTCTGGGATATGACCCCACACCTAAAGCTGGGTCCTTGAATTGTCTGCACTTCTTTTACCCAGCACTAATACTCTGGTACTTTTACCCACCATCACTTATTTTCAACCATGGGATTAATTGGATGCTTTTGGCTGCAAATATGCTTTAAAAAATATGTATTTCTGTAAGAACAAAACTGGAAGAAAGATGGAGCAGAGGAACAGCATGTGAGCTCATTATGCTGCTTCTTTTTTTGCGAAGTCTGCACAATTGCTACATGACTGGGTGTTCTAACCTCACTTCTAGCACTTCCTGTCCAAACTTCTGAGATGTGTGCCAAAGACCAATAACAGAATTCCAAGAGCAGAAACATTAAAAATGGGCACTCTTGGATTTTTCTGCCATGACTGCAGTAAGGTTTAAGGTCCGTGGGTGGGATCTGGTATTCCTGAAGCTAAATAAATTTGCAAAGTAGAGGTTCTTTGCCATTAGGCACATGCTGTCAGGGCAGTGGGAAGTCAGTGTTATGAACTGGGTTGCCCAGATCCAGATTGCACCAAAACCTTGAGGAATGCATCCAGAAGCCCCAGATGTGGTGCTTTCATCTCACTCCTCCTCCTTTTTTCCTCTTTAATGCAGGGTACCCTCATTGTAATACACAGCCTCTAGCTTTGTATCGGACCTGTTGGCTTGGGCCATGCGATACCTGCGGGTTTTTTGCTGACAGCAGGGTTGTGATGCTAAGTAGGACCTCAATAGCATGATGGCTTTCGGGTGTGTCCCTTGTTTCTGTATGTGGTGGCTACAAAGGGTGGCTGGCGCGTAACGAACCCAGATTGTTAATAGAGAGTTAATGTCAATTCAGCTTCCAAATGTCCTTGCTATTTGGCCCAAATAGAGTTGACTGTGAGGCAGCAATGTGTCCTGGTGGTGCAGAAGGTGAACAATGTGCTGGGCTGCATTCAAAGTGTCAGCAGCCCAAGGCAGGGGAACATTCCCCTCTGCTCAGCACTGATAAGGCCACACACAGCTAGAGCACTGGATCCAGTTTTGAGCTCCCCAGTACAAAAGAGATGGAGAGAGTCCAGTGAAGGGCCATGAAGATGATGAAGGGACTGGAGCATCTCTCCTATGGGGAAAGGCTGAGAGCTGGGACTGTTCAGGCTGGAAGAGCAGGCTCAAGGGGTTCTCATCAATATAAATACCTGAAGGGATGGTACAAATAACACAGCCAGGATCTTTTCTGTGATACCCAGTAACAAGACCAGGGGCCCTGGGCACAAACTGAAACACAGAAAGTTCCCTCAACGTCAAAAAACTCTTCTTCACTGTGAGGATGACAAGTGCTGGCATAGGTTCTCAAAGATGTGGTGGAGTCTCCATCCTTGGAGATACTCAGAATGGTCCTGGGCAAAGCCAAAGCACCGGTGGTTGAAGAGTCTGTCTGGGGCAGGATAGTGGCAGATCTGGCAACAGATCATCCTGCGGATGGGTTTACCCTGCTCCTGCTTGTGAACTGACTTACTGACCTCTCTGGCTCATCCTCTGAGGCCATGGAGAAGGCCAAGGGGCTGGAAAGTGCTGCTGTCTCACTACTTAAAAGTTGCTTTTCATTCCACCTTCTAAGAACTCAGGACAGGCTCTACTTGGGTGTGCTGGGGACTGGGCTCTTATATCTGGGGCTTCTGCTCTAAAAATGTAAGTTTTCTCTTAAAATGCTGAATGTGATACAGTGCCCGCAGCTGGAACATTGCAACAGGGAGCTCCAACCTGTTGTGTTTTTTTAGAAACGAGACAATCAGGCCATGCTGGGTTAAGCTCTTTTAATTTACTTCCCCTGCTCCGCATCAACATATGCTGCAAAGACCTAAACCACAGCTGTTCCTGGGAAGGTGTGCACAGATGTATCTTGCTGGGGATTGCCCTCTTGCTCTCCCTCACTGTACTTTTCTGATAGGTGGCTCAGTTCTGGGTCTGTACATTTTACAAGCTGAGAGGAAAGGATTTACTATCTTCCCATGACAGATTTGGGCAGGATTAGAGAAAATATGCATGTCCTGGAGAAGAAGCAGTCTGTGCATTTCTTTTTTCCCATTCCTTGCAACAACTTTCCTTGACCCTGTTTTGATAAAGCCTTCATAGCCATTGCCTGGGCATGAGACCTACCCCCAGTGGACCTATAAAGGGGACTTCACCACAATTAGAGCCACAGGATGCCATATGGCACCTGCTGGGGCCACCTCCAGATGCTCTCAGGGGTCAGCACTTGCTTTTTCTTTCCAGCTTTATTCAGTCATAAACTGTGAAGTGAAGGACATTGCATTAAACATTCAAGCTGAAGGCAGCAGGTATTTTGAAGGACCAGGGCAGCCACGCGGTGTGGCCATAGCCATAGTGGGTAAAGGCCTTTATTTTGCTTTTTTGCTTAGGATGAAGCTAATTGCAGGGATTAGTACCATGTTTCCTCCATGAACATCAGGTTAGAGAGTGCAGGCGTCTACCTGGAGCCAGCCTCCATGCCCCAAGGACTGCATACAAAATGGAAAGGGATGAAATGTGGCCACAGAGCCAAAGCCTAGAATAGGAAGGGCAAAGTATGTCTGCCATGGATGTCCCACAGGACATGGGTTAAGGGACGGGATGGCCCTTTCCATGACAGGACCCCTTCTTGTGCACTGAAGACTTGGTCCCTAGTGCCACCAAGGAGCTTCAGCATGTGCTGCCACCACAGAAGGTGTAGGGCTGGCAGGGCCATGGAGGCAGGCAGCACCACCACAGCAGAAGGTTGCAGGGCCACCAAGGCAGGCAGCACCATCATGGCAGAAAGTGCAAGGCTGGCAAGGCCACCGAGATGCGCAGGGAAGGACCATTGCTTGCAGAGGATACAGGGGCAGCTGCCTTCCAGCTCTGCTTGCCCCATCCCTCTGTCCCCAGCTCTGCTGCTGGGACCCCAGGGTGCTCTTCCAGTTCCTGCAGGGTCCTCAGATTAGTACCACACAGCAGCAACATCATTAGAGCCATTAATTCCCAGTTAGTCACCTGGTCTTTGGAACAGCACAGAGGAAGAGCTGGCCCCTGGCAGGGGCTGTGCCCAGCACAGGGGGGTGAGACGGGACCCCTCACTGACTGGCCTGCTGCAGCTCAGCGAGGAGGTGGTGCAGCCTCTCCGTCACAGCCACCTGGCACAGGAGCAAGAGGGGACAGTGGGCACGCGCTCCCCAGGGGAGACTGCAGCCCCATATCCACACACTGCTGCAGCTCCGTGGTAAAGCCACACTGGCTTTGGCCAGGCACCGGGGCCGGGCATGGTTCCTGGGTGTGCACCGATGGTGCCTGGCAAGCAGCAGACATACCGGGTAGGGCTGTGGCTCGTGAAGCTGGCGGTGAGCGGGACTGAGCAGGCTGAGGGACACCTGTGCGTGGCTCCTCACCTCCTGCAGGCTGGGCAGCAGCTCACACATCTGCAGGGATGAAGGTGCACGACTGTATCCATATGGGGAGCCAGCTACCTAGCCCCAGCCCCCAAATGAGCCAGCTCCGGGCTGGATTCTGATGCCAGAGTTGTTGGGGCAGGGAACATCTCAAGAGGCAAGAAAACACTGGGGTTTAACCCTTTGATCTTGACATTACTGCCAAGACACCCCCAACCCTGGCTTGGCCCTTCACCCAATGTGGGAGAGGACACCCCAGCACCAGAAGGCAGAGCTGCCCCTGACCTGACCATCTCTGAAGTACGTGCGATGGAGGGGCTCCACAGTGGTGGGCATGACCTTGCTTGTCTCACCAAGCTGCCCCAGGACCCGGATCGCCAGCTCCTGCCCCGCCTTAGGTGAGGGCTCCTCCTCCAGGGCCATGAGGTCCATGAAGGGGTGACCTGCAGGGGTGCCAGGTTAGGGGCCAGCAGGTGCACAGGACATTGGCAACAAGGTTATGCAGCAGGACAGGGTGGGGGAATGCAGGTCAACAGGGCAGCACCATGGCAAGGGTCTCCCACAACTCACCAGCAGTGTCATAGAGCCGATAGATTGTCTTAGCCCCTGGGATCGTCATCTTCTCCTCATCTTCTGTGAGCTTCAGGCATGGGGAGCCATTTACCTCCACCAGCTGCAGGAGAAGGAGGTTAAGGAGATGGGCACCTTATTTTTGTCATGTGCACCAGCTCATGCCAGTGCTGAAGACCGTGCTGAGCTTTCTGTCCTCTATGTGTCCCCATATGCTGGGGAGGCCACTGATATAAACCAGCTGAATAAATGATAAAAAAAAAAATCCCTCAAACCACCCCAAAGTTGGACATCCTGCCTCCTCCTGCCAGCCAGCTTCTTACAGTGGTCTCATTAACATTATTTCCAAGAAGGACACAGATGGTGGGACTGAGTGCCCCCCTCAGCAAGTTTGCAGATGACACAAGATGAGTGGTGCAGGTTATTCCCTCAAGGCACAAGGTGCCATCCAGAGGGACCTTCGATGGCCTGGAGAAATGGGCCCATGTGAACAGCATGGAGTTCAAGAAAGCCAAGTGCAAGGTGCTGCATCTGGGTCAGAGCAATCCTTAGCATCAATACTGGATTGAGAGCAGCCCTGCAGAGATGGACTTGGGGACCATGGTGGGCAAAGAACAGGACACGAGCCAGCAATGTGTGCTTGCAGCCCTGAAAGCCAGTCATCTCCTGGGCTGCACCCCAAGCAGCGTGGCTGGCAGGGCAAGGGAGGGGATTCTGCCCCTCTGCTCCGCTCTGGGGAGACCCCCCGGAGCACTGCGCCCAGCTCGGGGGTCCCCAGCACAAGCCAGGCAGGGACCTGCTGGAGCGGGGCCGGGGGAGGGACACGGAGCTGGTCCGAGGGCTGGAAGCCCTCTGCTGCGGGGAAAGGCTGGGAGAGCTGGGGGGGCTCAGCCCGGAGCAGAGGAGGCTGCGGGGAGACCTGGCTGCGGCCACTCAGTGCCTACAGGGGCTGTAGGAAGGTGGGGACGGGCTTTTTAGCAGGGCCTGGGGCGACAGGACCTGGGGGGCGGCTTTGAACTGAAAGGGGGAGATGTAGGGTGGACACAAGGAAGAAATTTGTTACGCTGAGGGCAGTGAGGCACTGGCATGGGCTGCCCAGAGCAGCTGTGGGTGCCCCATCCCTGGCAGTGCTCAAGGTCAGGCTGGACGGGGCTTTGAGTAACCTGATTGAGTGGCAGGTGTCACTGCCCATGGCAGGGGGGTGGGCTAGATTACTTTTAAAGGTCCCTTCCAACCCAAACCATTGTGTAATGCCTTGCAGCATCATCCCTTAGGGCTGGACATCCCTTTGCTGCTCAGCCCCAGCTGCGCAAAGCCTGGGAGAAGCCAGGGAGCTCCATGCCCCACAAGCCAAGCAGGGCAGAGAGCAGCTGCCACCACTACCTTGTAAACACAGCCCAGCGATGGCTGCAGGGGACATGTCACCAGGTTTGTCCCAACGCCGATCATGTCAATCTCGCTCCCCTGGTACAGCAGAGAAGACAGTGGCCATCAACAGAGCAGCCCTGCCACTGTTTTTTATGCCCGTGCCAAAACCAGAGTTACGGGGCAGGTCAGAGGATGCTCTGCCTGAAGGTGCATTATGTCTACCTGTCCCATCAAAAATCCATTTTTTTCCCAGCCTGGAAACTTATCAGTTCTCATCCAGGACGAAAGGCCCAGGGGACTCTCATGTCCACCCCACACACCCCTAAACCTCAGCGGCGCCAGCCACAGACAAGGTGACATCTCAGCCTCTACAGCAGCTACCTCACCTCCCGGATGAACTCCTCCAGGCTCTGCTCACTGATGTCATTGCTGACGGCGATGGGGATGGTCTCAAACCAGGGCACCTGGAAGCTGGCGAGGGGCAGGGGAGTGACCAAGGGAGAGGGCACAGGATTTGGGGGAGGACCCATGACTCAGCTCGCAGCACCCCTCCGAGCCAGGAGGGCTCCCGCCCTGATAGGAGGAGGTGCTGGGTGCCCAAGGTGGGGAAGCCGGGGACCTGTGGCAGTCAACCCAGGCTCAGTGGGGGACTCACTGAGCACCGCAGGCTTGGAGCACTTGGCGGATCTCCTTGGACTGCTGGGCCAGGTCCCCACTGTCCAGACGCACTCCGATGGCCCGGTACCCCAGTTGGTGCAGCGCCAGCGCCACGGCACAGAAGTTTGGCAAGCCACTCCTGGTATGGGCAAGGAGAGGGTTAGTGTCCCTTCCTTGGTGCGACAGCGACCCAGGGCGGGTCCAAGCCCCGTATCAGGCAACAGTGGAGCATGGGAGTGCTGTCAGGTAGAAACATCCCTGCTTCAAGGCCACCAAGCAAAGAGGGACACATCTGTCCCCTCTGCCATGGTGGCAAAACCACCCTGGGGGGACCTGGCATTCTCACCTCCTGACACAGTATGTGTCCAGCAACCCCTGGAAGTCATGCGGGAAGGTGATGGCGTAGGACACGAAGGCAGCCAGCTCACCCCTATTCACCTTCTCAGGGGGAGTCTGCAGCAGTTCACACACACGCTGCAGCCACAACTTGGCCAGGGCTGGGAGATCCACTGGTTCTCCTCCTGCCAATGGCAGCAGCTCCTGCCCGAGGTACATGGGCTTTGAACAACCCGCGGCATCCTCCATGGCAGCAGGAGCACGGCCACAGTCAGAGCAAACCACCCCCATCCCCTGCCCACAGCGCCCCTCACCCGGGGCTGCACCTCCTCCAGTGAGGTGAAGGACATGATGAAGGAGTGGGCGATTGTGCCGTGCACTGGGATGCCGTAGAGCTTCCCTGCCAGGACGTTGCTGGTGCAGTCAAAACCTGCAAGGGATGGAGGGGACACACACAGGTGACGGTGCAGCCGTGGTGCCGCAGGGCACCACCGGGCAGCACTCACCCCCAATGTAGGAGTACTTGGAGGCCGAAAGGGCACCGTCTGGCCCCTGAGCGCGACGGAGCCCAATCTCCATCAGCTTCATGTCTGGGCCAGCAAGGAGTCGGAAGCGGGCAGCATTCGTGGCCACCAGGCTAGGGGAGGAAGGGACAGGTCACACCAAGGCAGGCTGAGCACAGAGCCAGCACACAGCTAAGGGGCAGGGGGGTCTCCGGGACCCTCTCTGCTTGACTGCAGCTGGTATGTAGGGACATGGCAGGGACCGCCACAGGACTCAGAAGGTTTGGCACAGTGGAGGTAGATGTGGTCCCCACCAGCTGAGGGACCACAGCAGGATCTGTCCCCACCTGGCATAGCTGACCAGGCACAGCAGCGTGGTCTCCAGCAACTGCACCACCAGCAGTGGCCCCTTCACCTGCAGGAACGGGACCTGCAGGGACAGCCAGGCGGTGTGACATCCCCGTTTCCCCTGCCCAGGGACATGGGAGCTGACAGCCCCGCAGCCCCTCCAAAGCAGGGGAGGGTACCGAGCATGTCCCACCCTGGCAAAGACGACGGAGCCCTCTGGCACAGCAGAGAGGGTCACCTCCGAGGCATCCAGAGTGGCCAAATAATCGAAGAAGGCATCTTCCGTGGTGCTGGGCAGGACGGAGCGCAGGTAGGCGACATCTGCAGAGGCAGAGCTCAGTGGGCACTGGGATGGGTGGTCCCTGGAGCCACGGTCCTGTGACACAGGTCGGGCTGGAGGGACCAAGTCTCCCACGGTGGGGATGGGTGACAGCTTGCAGGCAGGGGGCACCTCGCAGCACCCCACACCGGGTACCCCAGCCCTGGGAGGGTGCCGTGGCCCTCCAGGTCCGCTCTAAGGGACGGCCCGTGGGAGCACTGTGCTCCTGGAGGGTGCCCCCGTGTGCCCCAAGGGCTGTCCCCGTGCACCCCTCTCCGCGTCCCCCTGAAGAGTTAGAGGTGCCCCTGTCCCCACGAGCTGTCCCCGTTCCCCACAGCTTCCCCCGAGGGGTTCCCCAATCACCCAGAGCACCGGCTGTGCCCCCCCCTCCAGGTCCCCGGGGGAAGGGTGCCCTTGTCCCATAAACCCCGCCCCCCCCCTCCGGCTGTCCCTGCGCCCCCCCGCAGCCCCCCCCAGCCCCCCGCTGAAGGGCTCCCGGGGGTCCTCCGCCTCCCGCCCCGTCCCCACCTACCGGCGGCGGAGAAGCGGAAGGCGCGGAGGCAGCGCAGCCCCTCGGCCAGGCCGGCGCCCAGCGCGAAGGCCCCGCGGAAGGGCCCGCGGCGGAAGAAGAGCTCGGCGGCGGCGGGGGCGCGGTGCCGCCCGGCCCGCCAGTGCCCGTAGGCCATGGTGAGCTGGTACAGGTCGGTCAGCGGCGCCATGGCCCGGCCGCGCCGCCGCGGGGCAGCCTGGGAGCGGGAGGGGCACGGACACGGGGCGGGCGGGGCGGGACACGGCGGGGAGCTGGGGCACGGGGCACCGGGAGGGACTGCGCGGGTGCGGGGGGTGGCGGCACACGGGGACACAGGGCACACCGGGGTGGCGGCACACGGGGGACAGGGCACAGAACACCGGGGACGGCAGCATAGACACACAGACAAGGCACAGGAGTCCAGGGATGACTGTACACAAGGGGCACAGGACACCAGGGATGGCAGCACAGAAGGGACTGGGCACACGGGGGTAAAAGCACAGAAGGGACACAAGGAACAGGATGGCAGCACACAGGTGCAGGCGTGTGGGACGCTGCACACCCAGCACCAGGTACACACAGCCCCAGCTGTGCCAGGATCCACAACAGCAGGTACTCTGGGTACCCAGGACACCAGGCAGTCCCAGGTACAGAGGACACTGGACATACAGGACGCCCAGCATCCTCAGCACTGGACACATGGGGCACTGGTGGCTTAAGGGACACCTGCACAGGATGGGGGTGGAGCACACCTGAACACAGGCCATAGAAGTGAGAGTGGTGCTGAGAACAGCAGGCACGTGGTGCACTGGGCAAGACTGGTACACAGGGCACATGGAGTGGCAGCACCCACGGGACATGCGGCACTGGGAGGGGCAGTCTGCCAGGACCATGCTTTTGGGACCCTGTGTGCCCAGCAGCAGCCACACATGGCCCCAGCTGTGCCAGCACCAGACATGTGGAACTGGTAGCACATGGGACAACAGACACACAGGACACCAGGCAGGCAGGGCTCTGGGCGCAGCAGCACACACACACACGCACGCACGCACACACACACACACACACACACACACACACACACTCTCACTCTCTCTGAGTCCCAGGCACACCAGCACAGGGGGCACAGTATGCACACCCAGCACTGGGTACCATGCACAACGGGCATCCCAACACCAAGCACAGGATATGTGCCACACATCAGACATGACAACACAATGGCTACACCACCACCAAGGCAAGGCACAGCATGCACAGCAGTGGCACCATGCGCATCAACCCCAGCACTCCACAAGCCAACAGCAACCCCAAGGGTCACACCAGGCACAGAGCAGCCAGGTCCTGGACATGCATGTGCACTACATATGCGGGACACCACTTAACACCCAAAGCACCTGCACATCATGCACAGGGCACCGCACACAGCCAAGAAAGTTGGCACTATAGCCATCATCACTTGGCTATTGCATACTGCCCAGGCTGGATGCTGCTGTGGCTTCATCCAGTGCTTGCAGCACAACCCCGTAGCACTTCCCATTTGCTCTGTGTTGGCCCTGCATGACTTCAGCCTGGACCTTGGACTCTGGCACTGCGACAGACCCCGTGTCTACAGTTAGAAATGCCACCTCACCTCCCCTTTCCACAGGCCATGCTCCAGATGGCCCTGGCTCCTAACACACCAAATGATCAGCTCAAGTGACCCTGTGCAGGGTATCAAGAGCAGCAAGGGGAAGAGACAGAAGAAATTCAGTCCCAAGCCAGCAATTTCTGGATGCTTCCTGCTGATTAGTCCTGATTTGTGGGGTTTGGTTTTGGGGTTTTCTTTTTTTTGCGTGTGTGTTGGGTGTTTGGGGGGGGAAGGTGTGTGTGCGGGGTGTAGAGAATGACTGGAGTCTCTACTTTTGGGAAAGGTGACTGCAACCACCGTTAGCACAGGCTACTCATACAGGATGCTCCTCGGACCTTCTTTCCAACCCAGAAATGTAGGTCACTCCTGCCTCAAGACTGCTCCCCTTTTATGAATGCAACAAGGAAGGGAAATACCCCAAAGTCTCACAACAAATCACTCTGGAGATGTTGCACTTGGCAGAGACAAACATCATCCAATTCACGCTCCCAGTCTTGATCTTTATTAGTTACAGTTTCAAAGGGGATACAGTTTTACTTCTAGATCTTGTTGAAAGCAGCAATGTCAACACTCTGCACCTGAAACAAAACCAGTAAAGCTGAAGGTCACCAAGGTGTTTCCAGATATTCAAAGCAAGCACTCACATCAGGGATTTCTTCACAGCATGCACCAGCAATGCTCAAAAAGATCAAGCATGGCCCAGGTCTCAGGCCAGCTTCCCAGCTGCAGTAAGAGGACCTTTTTAATAATTCTAGAAACATCAGTCACAACAGGAAACTGCACTGTACTAGTTACTGCATAAATCTTTAGACAGTCTAGCCTATGAAGAACATACATATTAAAGAGTTTCTAGCAATGTTAAGGCTAAAGAGCAGAAGTTCCCGATTTACTCTAAATATAAGCAAAAGAGTAGCCAAAGCAAAAAAGGTAAAACCCACCATGCTCTCAACAGTAAGACTAGGAGCTCTGCTGAGCTGTGTATCACCTGGCCCAGGGCTGGAGCTCCTACTGTCATTTCCATGGAAGAAGGACAGGGACTGAAACACCTCCATCCATGAAGGTTAAACATTTGTGTGTCTACCCTGGTGCTGCACAGGTCGAAGTGTCAAAGCAGGGCTTATCCAAAGTAATAATCAGTGGGAGCTGGATGGGCACTAAGAGCCTCCAAAAAGGCTCTAGAAAATACTGCAAAATAGCTGCATCATCCAGCCTTAAAAAATATATTTAAATACACTATACCAGTGTCTCAGCAGGCAGACGCCATCAATTCTATCGTTTGGGTTTTTTTTTTTTTAAATAAAAATTCAAGTTTGCCAAAATCTGTGGGTCAGGCATCACCCAGGATTACAGAGCTTGCTGAAAGACTTACATAGTCTTCAAACTTGGTTATCTCCTCCTCCAGGATGTCTGTTCCGACTTTGTCATCCTCCACTACACACTGGATTTGGAGCTTCTTAATGCCATAGCCTACTGGGACCAGTTTGGAGGCTCCCCACACCAACCCATCCATGTGGATGGACCGTACACACTCCTCCATCTTCGCCATGTCAGTCTCATCATCCCACTGCAAAAATATGGAGCATGAACTTTAGTTTTCCTAGAAACCACCATTAGCCCCCAAGAGGTATCCAGTGACTTAAAATTGAACACTACACCTCTCAGTACATTTCAGCTGACCCAAGCTGCCCTTTTTTGTCTATAGTTTTTACCAGAATTAGCTGATGGGTTCACCAAGCTCTATCTGACATTGCAGCAATGCTGCATATCACGTTTTTTCAATTCCACCTGTAGGCACTGCAGATGCATGCAAGGGGGATTCTTCCTGCAGCAATGCAGCTGCTTTGGAGTGCTCACTTTAAAGTGACTTTCACAAAGGGCATCTCCATGAGCACTAGCCAGCCTGGAGTTTTTGTTCTACCATGCTAACTTGACAAAGACAGGTTTCTTCCCATCTTAAAGGGCTAGTCCTGACTAGGGGAACCTCAGATAACAGCCTATGCTTGCTACAGTGCAAGGAGCAAGGCAGCAGCGCAAAGGGTACAGATCCCAGCTGCAATATCCCACTGTGCTCTGACCCCTTGTTTGGAAATCTGCAGGTCCTATCTTCATCAGCCCTCTCAGATGTGCAAGTGATTTACAGCCTCCTTCAGCACAAGACATACAGCCTCACTCGGGAGCTTCCCCCCTGCAGTTACTCACTGGCTTCACATCCAAAAGGATAGAAGACTTGGCAATAAGACCCGGTTTCTTGGCCTTCTTCTCTGCATACTGACGCAGTCTCTCCTCCCGGACTTTGGCAGCCTCTTGGTCTTCCTCTTCATCATCACTACCAAAAAGGTCAATGTCATCATCGTCATCTTCCTCTGCAGCAGCTGGCTCAACTTTCTTTGCTGGTGAAGCAGATGGGAGCTCCACTCTCTTGGAGGGAACACTGAATGGTTCCACTTTCTTCATTGGGGTGACATGCATTCAAGTTTGCATTAAGGAAAAAGGGGAGAAGATTAACTTGAAGCTGAATGACAGCAGCACTCAAGAGAAGCTCAGGTACAGAAGTCTGCATTGCTCAAGACAGTGAACATGGCCCACACCATGTGATTTGTGTGAAGAATCAGCTATTGGCCATCAAAACAGGACACTGGACCATATGGACCTTTGAACTGGCCCAGCATGGCCATACTTCTAACCCCTAGAGCAAAAATCACCATGTAGCCAAGAGCTGATCCTCCTCCTAAGGGCTCAGGGTACTTATACCATAAGAGTCTGAGTGGGACAGCAGTTAGGAACACAACCAAGCATCTTGCCCTAGCATGAGGAGGGGCCTACGCATTCTGTACGCTTACTGCAGAGACACCAGCACCACTGGTAGCATGTCTTCCAACCTACAACAAGAATTGATCAAATTGGTGCCGTGTATACAGCTCCCACAGGGCTTTCTCTTAAATTAAATACATTCTTATGGGGACGTTTGTTAAAAAAGAAATAAGCATCACCAATTCCGCTTATCTATTATAACAAAGTGGCATTTTATCTGGTGCCTTGCTAACAAACTCACAGCACTGTGGACTACATGTTAATCACTTATATAAACTCCAAACTCCAAACAGATTTGCACCAGCTCTCCCTAGCTGAAATCTCTAACGTAGCTTCTTTGCTGGTCTTACAGCAGACTACTCCTCTCCATACATACTTTTTGGGAAAGGTGATGAGGCAGCTGCCAAAACTGCTGGAAAACCTGCAACAGACTCATCCTAATTATAAGCATCTCTCCATCTTCAGACAGCCACAAGACCTTTGAAATGATCTGACACTTTGTGACTGTGAAGCATTCAAGAACAGCACTTTGCCAAGGCTCACCTGGGTTGGAGGAACTGGTGAGGGCTGGTGGGAGGTAGATGACTTTTCCAGAGCATTCAGGCGGCTTTCCAACTTAAAGATGGCCATCTGAAGGTCTGCAACAACTGCAAGAAGGTGGTGGGGGGGGAAAACAGTACAGCCTTATCTTGTAGGCTCTGAATATAAGTCAGGATAACTTGCTTCTGCTCAAAGTGGGCTTTAAAAACCACCAGTTGCCCCAGTCAGAGGGAAGCCTACAAAGCTCTGATCAAGATACTGACATGCTCACCTGGTGACAGACAAGGCCAGTAAGGGATACACCCCACAGAAGCAGGACCCCCACATCCAGTTTTGCTTTCTTTGCAGAAGATTCTCCTACTTACCACTGCGAAGGTTTTGATTTTCTACCTCCAGGTGAGAAATTCTGGACAGGAGTTCATTTTGGTCACCAACAGGCCCAGAAGAGGTTGTGCTTGCACTCTGCAACAAGGAAAACAGGAATGAAATAAGTCGGTTCACCTACTCCCAAACTCAGTGGTTCAGTGAAGCAAAGCAGAGTCATGCCTTCAGGGAAGAAGAAAATTTGAGAGCTAATCTAAGAACAAGGGTATTTTCTCTAAAGGCTTTACAAAAAGAATACAAATATAGTAGCTCTAGAATGAAGCATGAAATATATCTCGAGAAATTTCAGCTGGCACTGATGAACAAAGGATGAAGTAATTCTTCAGTCTCAGATCACAGACTGACACTGAACACACAGTTTTGAAAATTTCACACTAAGGCCCTTAAGTGGGGCAGCAGGTCTCCTCTTACAAACAAATTGAGGCACAGAGCACAGAAGTGACCTGCCTAACATCACACAGTGAGTCACTGTGAAAGCTGGAAAGAGATCCCAGCAGTTCCATACCCCCACCTTCCCCAGTCCAGCCTTTAAGTCCTCGCAAAACAGTTTAAGCCTACTGTAACACATCCTGAGGGAGCAGTTATAGTGATCCAGCTTCAAAAGTATTTAATAGCGAAAAAGAGTGGGTTTTTTTAAGCAGGCCCTTATCTGCAAATTCAAATCAGCCAAGGGAAAGAAAATAACAGGCCTTCACACCTCAAGTGTCACTTTTAACTGAATATAACAATAGAGAAAATTATACTCATTCAGGTGCATCCTGCCTGTAATTATAATGCAGTTCTCTGTTGCAGTTGACATGCTTCTGAGATCCAAGCAGTCACTTAAGATGGAGAGGGGGAAATACAGGGGTTAAGATGAAGAATATGTGGCACACGGACAGCAGGTCTGGGAGATGCCTGGCCCTGGAAGACATGTGAGCTACCCCTAGCAGGAAGGTCAAAGAGACCCTTCTCCACCCATCCAAAAAGGGGCAGGGGCCAGACATCAAAAGCACCATGAAATCAACCTCTGATAGAGCCTTTGCAGCAGATGCAGGCTCAGGAAGGCAAGCACTGATCTGCAGTCCCCAGACACCAAGCTGGGGGACCTAAATGCCCTGCTCTAAGTTCCTGTTATATAGGATTATATCAAAGCTACAACCATGTGCCAAAGGACATATGTTTCTCATCATAAGGAAGGAGAATCTGGTCCATCTCTCCGAGGCAGGACTGTCCTTGCCCTACAACACCCTCTCAAATCACACAACCAGCTCCATCCGTGCGCAGGTGACTTACAGTTGAGCGGCCCGACTGCCTCTTGTGACGGGCAGAAGGAGCTTCTTTGCTACGAGGAACTGTCTTCTGCTGCGAAGGGCAAAAGGTTTGGGGGACATTTGGTTCGACTTGGGAGAGAGAAAAGGATTTCACTCAAGCTGGAAGAGGCAGTTCAAGTGCAGGAAGCAGACTCACATGCAGGAAAATCAAGCAACAAGATACGGCCTCATACCAGCTACACACTGAACAAAGCCTGCAGAGAGACATTTATCCATGAACTCTGTCATCTTCTTGTTAAACATCTCGGTGCCTGCAGAAAGGGCACACGGCTGAGCGGCAGAACTAGACCGAGATGGGGAGATGACTGAGACCATGCTCTAGACATCTGTAAAATCAGAGGTGCAGCAGATTCATGCATTACTGCAGCACACATTCACAGGCTCAGCTCATTCTCCGGTCATTAGAGAAAACCTGACAGATACAGAAACACATGCAAAGTCACCAAGACTCTTAACAAGTCCACAATCACCACTAGTGCACCTCTCCTAAAGTAACACAACACTGGTCTGCACTAACAACTTTGAAACCCCTGCGTGGGCTTCCATCCTCACATGCACAACTAAGAACAGAGGCTGCTAGCCACCGTGGGCTCATCACACCAGGCTAGCCCTTAGCCTTACGCACCAAGAACAAACATTAAAGCTCAGATGAACTCATTGCCTGATCTCTTCCTGTCCGAGTTACACCACGAGGGCAAAGGTCTAAGTTAATTCAGTGAGAAGGGAATTCTGGCAATAGTCATATCTATCCTCACCCCTTGAAAAAGCACTTCATGTTTTGACTTATGATCAAACACAGGAGCCGTGTCACCTGCAAGGAGATACACACCTGCTTGTTTTTATCCCAAAGGCAGCCTGCTGATTCAGCTAAGCAGCAAGTACCACAGATGTTTGGCAGTTTGAAGCCCTACTCGCATTTTCAGGCCAAATGCTGAAGCATTTCAGCAGGCTCTACACTTGCCCTGGTGACTGGCTATCCTGTGCACAGCTGTGGACTTTCAAGACACTGTAAGATGGCTACACCTATTCGGTGCTGCAGAACAACCCACTTCGAAACCCTGGCTTTCAGCTTTAGCAGAAGCATTTGCCACAGAACCCAGCTGTGCCTCGCACTTTTCCCTCTTAGCAATAACCTCTCAAGAATGAGAAATTAAATTGAGACAGTACCATCTACCTTTACACTTGTCAGCTGCCATCCTGAAGCCTCACATGGAATCCGTCAGCACTGCTCCTGCCTGTAGTCCCACAGGAAAAACACCTACAGCTTGGCAGGAGGCCTCCAGCCCAAGACAAACCTTCCTTGCAGGGGAAAAGTCTGAGAAAGTCATGGCCATTGTCCCCAAAAATGCCATAGCTATGGCTTAAAAAAGCAAGGTGAGAGGACTCTGTAACACTCTGCTCTGCAAGGAGCTGTTCTTGACAAGGAGAAGCATGGGAAAAAAATGTTATTTTATTATTTCAACAGAGCTTTCTTTTGAGTAGTATAAAATACTAGGATACAATCCTAGCTGTATATTGCTGTCAGTACCTGTTTGTAAAACTTTGTGTAGCACCCAGGGAATTGGGCAGCGAGGCAGAGCTCTACAATGCACAATTTTTTTTCCCCTTTTCACCCTTCCTTTGCCAGTTTACATTGAGCCTGGCAGGTAAGACAACATTAAGGTTGCTAATACAGATAATGAAGCCCAGAGAAGAGCCAGCATTCTCAGTGGGGAATTTAAGTATGCATCTGCCCATCAGTATGGAGTAGTACAGGTAGCACAGGCATGCAGGGAGCTGCAGCCCAGATATATAGATGACTCCATGAGAAGCCATCTCACCTCTGGGATTCCTCAGTTTCAAGTTGCTACTGAGGTCTCTGCAGAAATGGCAAGATTAATTACCAACCTAGCTGCACCTATGACTTACACACCCACAAAATTCATAGTTGAGTGTTGTGCACCTGGACGAACAGATTCAGCATATTACATATGCTAAGATCATCCTAAACCTGGATGCACTTGCTCATCCATGCTGTATTTTTCACACCTGTTTAAGAGGGAGGTTTAAACATGATTGGGGCTCACAGTGCTCCCAGACATGGCACAGCAAAGCATTTAATTCAACACCCTGTGGAACTCAGAAGTTATTTGTTAGTCCCGAGCAGCCTCTGGGCAGCATGAGCCTGAGCACAGCCATCTTTTCCTGGCAAGAAGAGAGGGTTGCCTGCCCCAAGCTCAAACAAACAGGAGATTAAAGGTCTTCGTAGACTGGACCCGCCATCCCTTGAGAACCCATAACCTTCACAACGCTGAACCAAGTTCCCAGTTCTGGGAGGTAGGTAAGCCTCATTTTCAGAATTTGATGAAAAGCTGCCTTTATGAGACTGGGGGTTCTCCCCTGAGGTAAGGATGTTTCAAACTTTTAGAGATGTGGTCACCAACCTAAGCAAGACACTACCTACAGTGTGTTTTTTCCTATGCACAACCAAACACTATTTCCACTTGACTCAACTGTGCCAAGAGGAAGCTCAACACAAACGTTGATCAGTTTTATCAAGGACAGTAATGCAAAATCCCAAAGGTGGGGAGTTCCAGAACATCAGTCACTTCCTGCATATTGTCTCACAGACAGAGCTCTTAAAACCTTTATTTTTAATAAGCTTAAGCCATAGTTTTTGTACTGAACCCACATGAGCGATACACTGACCAGTGCTGCAACCTATTAAAAATATTTTGCATAGCAGCAGCACTCAGCAAGCCCAGAACCACTTAAGGACTGCATACAGATTTAATCATCCAGGCAAATTAAACCCCCTAGGACTTCCTGCTTATGAAGGGTAGAATACAGAATCTAGCCTCAGCCTCAAAGGACTATCAACATCTGGCCCTCTGACGTTCTCTAAAACTTACTTTACATATCAGAGACTACCACTGACTAAAGGAGAAAAAGTTGGCAAAGGTTACCATTTCTTTTTGGATAAAGCTATGAGTGCTTTGTGAGCACCCTGATGTACCAAAGGAAGAGCTCTTGTAATTGGCCAGAGAGATTTCTATCAGCTGAAAGAAATCCGCCTGGGCAACTACAGCTAAGAGCTCTTGCCTTGGTATCTCAGGCCTAACTAACAGCTGGAAAGCTGGCACTTCCCTCACTACAAGTAGTATCTGGAGGTATCAACACTCTTCCCTTAATTTGAGTTAACAAGTTATAACAGTAATTAAGAAGAACAGCATGCAGGCTTTACAAGCTCTGTAACAGATGTGATGTGTAGGTTTTCCAGTCCTCACAAAGAACTCTGCTTCATCCAAAAAATTAAACTTATTTCATGCACTTATTTTCATTTCATTGAAGAACACCCTTTTCCCTCAGGTTGCCTACCTAGAGGCTCTGGAAACATGATAAGTTTAACCATGGTCAGATACACCAAATTGAACTGTGGGGAAATTATGCTGAACTAGAAGAGTTCCCCTGCCTAACACCGGCAAGATGGATCCTGGCTGGTTTCCTACAGAAAGTGCAACTGTTCCCTGCACATACAGACGTATTTCTGAATGTGGTCTCCAAACACTTTAGTATGACTAGGGTCTCCAAACACTTTAGCACGCTCAGAGGTTTTGTGGGAGTCTTGTTTGAAATCCACACACAGGAAACAAATACAGCAGCTCTGTAAGAGGGAGCTTGGTCAAAGAGGGGAATAACAGAACTTCAGACACTCACGACAGCCAGCTACTCAGTGACATCCCTGCCATTACAGCCCCCAGGGAGGGTGTAAGAAGCAAGAGTTCAGTCACCCACTCTGCTGGACTTGCTTTACGATCTCAGACACGTCAATCCTCTGTGCCTCAGGTCCCCAGCTGTAAGATTTCTCACCACCTGTGGTCTCAATGCCACAAGCCGCAGTACTGCACATGTTAACAACTTTATATCTAGGAAAGCATTAGCAATCAAGCAGATGTCAACTGGAGAGATTGTTTAAAGCAGAGATGATCATGCAAAGCAGGATGAAAGGTATGTGCAAACAAATGTTTCCAGCATCAGAGCTTTGTAGCCTCCTTCAGGAGGTACAAACCATTGCCTCAACCCTTCTAATGCTCATTCACACATCTCAGAACAACACTATCCAGCTGAAGCAGATCTGAAACCAGCCTTGGCTGAATTTCACAGCAAAAGGCAGGCACTAATCTTTCATCTTCCCATCTTATGAGAGGCAACTCTTTGCTTGTTACAGCTGCAGACTCCTGACAGTAACTCTACATGTTCAGATCGAAGGAAAAACTAAATCCTGACTATAAAAACATGCTTCACTATTGCCCTGTAAATCACAGTATAAATCAGGCTTTCTGAAACACAAACCTGAAGTTTAAGCATGTTCTAAAGTCAAGCCTGCTTCATGCCATGGCTGTCCCAAGATTAATTATGATCCTTCAGAAACGCAAGCTACAAAAGCTGATGTTTCAGACTTGTTTCTCAACAGTTCAGTCTTTCTAACTGACCCACTAACACATAAGATCCAACTGCTATTCACTGCCTCAGGTTTCAGGACAGCGGTGTGGCAACGTGTGGAAAAACTGAAACTGTGAGCTCTCTGGGGTATCATATCAGGCAGGGTAAGGCATGATCAGTAAAACAGGATTACAGAACAGTAAGGAGGAGGTAACTGTTGCCATGTTCTCTGCTTATCCAAGCAGCTGCATACTTTGAGAGCAGAACAGCAGCTATAGGTTAAATTACTATGGCACGCCCCTGGCAGCAATGCAGCTTAGGGTGCACAATGCTTTGCCTAAAACAGTTGTGCAGTAATACAATGCTTTTCCTTCAAGACTTCACTGGAGAGTCTCAGTCTGCTTTCTGCAACACCCTGGATTCTAATTTTAAGGCCCTATGGCTCAATCCTGACCTTAAATCCTCAAGCCCACCAAGCTTTCTTCAAAGAAACAAAAATCCAGCAGATTAATTTTTTTGTATTCAGCAGTAACACCACCAAGTGCCACAGGGGTGCAAAGGACTATGTTCTCAAATTTCTGTTCCAGCTTTGGTCTAGTGCTTTGCTGGTTCTCGCAGTTGTTCCCATTACAGGACCTGGACAATCTAAATTGACATGCTTCTGACAGAAAGCACCTCTAACAGGAGTAATAGGCCAGGGCAAGAAACTCCACATCTTTGGCAAACTACAGACCATTCTGCAAGATGAGAATATGCCTTCAGGGCAGACCAGCAGCACTGCCAGGTGATCTGTATTTAGGTTTCCTGTCCCTACTCACCACATGCAGCCTCTGCTCCTGGAGGCAGCAGCAGCCTTGCCCAGCTTGAAAAGGTCTCTCCAAAGGCATTTAACACTGTGCAAAGCATTCTTCAACCCTGTTCTGGATGGAGGCTCATTTTCCCACATATTTGCCTTACTAAAGTCCAAACTAAAAGTCTTTGACAGGGGTTGGTAGTCTGTACTGACAGCCCAAACATTATTTCAGATCTGAACTTAAATGAGCCAGCTCAGGAAAATGTTCCCTAAGCTGTTCACTGAAATACTGATGCCAAAATAAGAAACCAACATTAGAAAAGCTTCAAGTATTTTCCTTCCCAACATGTTTTTGTTTGGTTTTAATATTACTAAGATGTCCCAACTTTCCATTGATTCCCATGCTGTATTCAAAATCACTGAATCTAAAAAAATTAATCCTTTCATCAAGTTTGCCCTGCTCTTCCTGCATCCGGTTCCAAGTTCTAGTGCAGCAATGAGTATTCTGGATCACTCACACAAGCAGCTGCAGAAGCTGCATTTGTAGTGTCAACTTCAACAGGCACAGGGAGACCACCAAGGAGAAAGCAATTAACCAAACTCCTTCAAGTTCATCCCAACATATGGCTCTTTTCTGCTTGTTTTAAGGAGTATTAAATACTCCCCTTGAGAAAGGCTCCACTCCCTGTTACTGTACTGTTCTAAATAGAAATTGAGGGTGTTCAATACCGCAACAGGCAGTTACAAGGCCAAATCAATATAAAGGATGGATACCCTCGGATGGAAGGTATGTAGTAGCTCCACTGCAGAGGTAAGAAATCAAGACACATGGACTATATTCAGTGACTTTTCATCACCCGTGACACCAGTCCACTTAATATAAGATCTCAGCTTCCTCTTGAAAGATTTAAGACTTTTTAACAGTGCTGTTTGTACATATCAGCACAAAAACACCTCCAGAAAGGATGTTACTGAACTTGTACAGGACGGTCCAGACT
Organism: Falco naumanni; assembly: GCF_017639655.2. Lineage (NCBI taxonomy): Eukaryota > Metazoa > Chordata > Aves > Falconiformes > Falconidae > Falco > Falco naumanni. The sequence continues at coordinate 108,967,016 of NC_054056.1, read as the reverse complement.
TAGGAGCTAGTAGCCAAGCTGAATTTCCTAGATGCAGCAGATGGAAGATACCATTTTTTTGCACATACCCTAACTGAAAGCAAAACAGAAAAGAGAAGGTGGCAGCACAGTGTACCCCAAGAGAGACATACACACGCCTGCTGGCAGCTCAGTGCTTCACTACGCAGCAAGGTTATTTTAACAGTGACACAACCTGTTAGATAAGACTTGTGGAACATTCCACCAGGAGAAAAAAATGCACAGCATTAACCCAAATCCAGTTAGTTTTAAAAAGCACTGCAGGCTATCAAGCAGGTAAGCAGCATGCACTCTAGTAGTAACGGTGCTCTTGATGAGATGGAGCTATGCTGGTGGTACACAGCACTGCACACCTTAGTCTTCTCCTCTAACTTAAAAATAAGAAGCCACACAATCTATGAAGTGGTCACAGTGGAGTTCTGTGAGGTGCACCACAGCTAAAAATGGTTGCAGGTAGCCAGCTGGTGAGAGCTTGGGTACTCACTCCGGCCAGCGATTTCTGGATATTCTCCCTGGCTCTGGCAATGTCGCGTAGGATCGTGCTGGCCCCGTTCTCCTGCAAACAGTGCAGAAAGAGCCAAGATATTTTTTTAAAAAAATATGAAACATTGGAAACTGGTCAGGGAAGTTAAATAAAAAAAAGGAGGGGGGCAAGAGCGGGGGAAGGTTCCTTCCAATGATTCAGCAAATATTGCAAAATTAGCTGCAAGAAGGATTGGTTCTAAATGAAGCAGCATGGACTGCAGTCCCTGGTCACATCAGGCCACGTGTCCAGAAGATCATCCAGTCAAGAGCTTTTCAATTCTCTATTATTATCCTGAAGGGTTTGGACAGCTGCCAGCCAGGCAGAGGGTTGGAGTCACTTCAGTACTCCTTCCAGATCTATCATTAGACAGTTCTTTTTCATAGTATTACCTGTCACTGTATTCAGGCAAGAAGTGATAGCCCTAGCTGAAGTCTTCCATCCAGACAGGTATGACCCAGAATATGGCAGCACAAGGTTGTGCTTTTCCACCCCCATGCTCCTGCTGCCATGCCTCAACCTGGATTTGAAGATTCCCTTCCTAGGGCACAAATTCAGTTTCCATGATCCGTTCACTCCTTGCCTCTTTCAGACTGCAACCCCACAAGCAAGATCTGAGATATGAAACCACCCACAGGTTCAACCCCCCACGTCAAATAAACCACAGAAGAGCAACAGCCTGGACACATTCAGATGGAAACCACTTCCAGGTTGCAGGAAGGTTCTAAGGAGCATGTATCTTTTTCCTTAGCAGGCAAGTGGTTGATAAACTGCTGCTGAATCTCCACCAGAGCCTTCTTGCAGGGAGGTCTTCTTCATTGGAAGCTCCTTACGTGGCATGAAATAGCTTAACAGTTCCTCTAAGAGCACTGCAGAGATTTGCACTTTAACATCTACTTCAAGTGCTCATCTATAGCTTCTAATTTTTATGCAAGTGTCCTGGGTGCTGTGCCACCACTATGCTAGCATGGGCAGCAGGAATAGTGTGCGCCTAGAAGCTATTACCTAAGCAAAAAGCTTCCCCTTAAACACTTGCAAGACAGCCGTTTAAAACTCTTAAGCAGCTTTCTATATAACCAACCGAACGCATAAGCAGTTAACAGCTCATTACATAGCAGGAAGAAGTTACGATAGCTCTGTACCTTTAAACAGTAATAATTTCAGGCTAATATTTAAACTTGAACTACTCAGCTTGGGCATGCTGCAGCAGCACCATGCTTCGCCTCCACCTGCTCCCCCCAACTCACCAGTCCCGTGATGCAGTCTTCTGCAGGAGCACACTGAATACTTCAGGGGGGTACAAAAGAGAGGACCGTAATTCCTTGTCTCTTTGGAGCCACACTGCCTCTCTTCAAACATTGTATCATACATACTCAATTATATCCCTTGCCAAGGAAGGTTTTGCTGCTCCAGAACAGCAGCAAAACAGCATCTTCCCTGGCTGAATGGGGACAGGTCAGTTCTCTGCACAGCGTATCACCCAGCTTAGTCATCAGAACTGCAGCTCTTGGGGCTTACAGATCAAACTGTGCCCCTATTAGATCACAGATAGCATCTGTGCCCCACCATAGCAGCCTGAAAAGATTAAGAGTAACTGTGGCAACCTGTAACTGCTTTGCCTGCTGTTACAAAGGCATCCGATCTCCCAGTACACTGGTTGTGTGGCAGAAATTCTTCACAGTCCACAGAAGATTGCCTTTCAAAAGACATTAGGGGATAGGCTTAGAGAGCTCCAAAGACAAGACTTACACTTGGAAAAAGCAGCACCAACAGTGGAAATTATTCAGATGTGCACATCTAGGTGGATTGTGTCCTTCTGCCTGCTCTGTATTAGCTCTTAAAGCTCCAGCACTCTACTAAACCCATATGAGAACAAGTGTTACCTGCTGGTGTGAAGAGCTGCTAACTGGCCCGTTCATCTGCTCATAGAATCTTCTCTCAGCATCATCATACTTGTACTTCTCAAACCAGATCTTCTCATGCATAAAGTAGTCAACTGCCATTTTTCTACAGAAAGGAAAAGAAACCACAAAAGTGAGTTCCTAGAAGTACTTAAGGTTAACAGCTTGCAATGAGCTTGTCAGAAGAGAGCTTTCTTCCCCCATAGAGCTGTGCCTGCAGCTCTCTGCTTGGCCATTTCCCCTCCAGTGGAAAGCTTTAAGTGAACAGGATCCTATTAAGAAAGCAGGGCAGCCTAATTACCCACCTGTCTGCCTGGCCTGACCTGCATTTAGCAACAGGACACCAAGTGGGGACAGAATGAATTAGCTGATCTGTACCTTCTTCCACAAAAGCGCTTTCAGCGCAGGATTTTCTAGATCATGCTAGACACGTGGGAATCTGCTGCTAAGAAAGATGTCTTGTACATGAGAAACAAAAAGGAAATAATGCTTTTAATTCTTAAGACACCTGGTGACTATGAAACCAAAGATTGAAGAATACACAGCTCCAAGCATCATGTGCCACACTGCAGTGTGCCAACAAGAGAGCACTCTGTACGTGACAGGCAACTCCTGACACTAGCTCACAAAATTTAAAACACATTTCAGTCTTCCTTGAAAATAATTCAACTGCATTGACAGCAACTGTTGGCTGTCTTAGACTAGTACATGTCTCCAACAGGTCACACCATGTTTCATTAGGGTGCACTACTGATCTTCCTGTAAAGAACAACCCAGCACACCACCTGACACTGACAGCAACTGGCCTCCAGAGTCCAGACATATACACAATTTACAACAGTACCACAGGTAACCCACATGTGCTGCCCTTCTGGAAGCTGCTGCAAATGTTTGGAAATTAAAATAATCAGGAATGCAACATTTGCAAGGGATATGCACATGCCACTACATGGAGGAACAGCAGAAAGCATCCTAAAACTGCTGTGAAATAGTGTTATTTTTTCTTCAGTGCAGCAGCTTCCACAGGTTAATTTCTTAACTTGAAAGCAAATGACTGAGCCCTTGCAACAGTAAGAGAAGATGTGCCCTTATTTCAAACCAGGGGACAGCCACAAAGCCAACATCAGCTGGAGAAGGTGAGAACAGGGACAGAGCACCACAATGAAACCACACCATTACCAGGTTCCACCACACAATGCAGACAGCAACTAAAAGCAACCTGCAAACCCGTCAGCTCAACCCCCCCCAGTTCTCCAGTACTTCCACAAAAGCCAACAGATGAGTCTTGTAAAACAAGCACCCTTCTCATCTACTCATTCAGAAGAGGCCAGAGGCCACCATACCACACAGCTCCTCTACACAGAAGCCATTCTCATCAGCACTCAAACCTCCAAGACCCCGCTTGACCTGCCAACCAGTACTATTAACAAAGAACCCTGGTTACACACAAACATGCCATCTATTTTACAACACATGCACTTCCCTGGGGAAGGGTGAAAGGCGTGACCAAACATCTAGTTCTGTCCAAGTAAAGAGAAAATTATCCCAAACAGGACAGGATGAAAGGCACATATGCTCTAAAACTTGTCTCTAATCCCCTGTATCACTGATGTAAAGATCTTTAGACCTTCACAACAAGTGCTAAAAAAACCTCAGTGATCGGAAGTGTCAGAAATAAGACCTAATGCTCCAAAATCCTTCCCCCCCGCCCCCCCCCCCCCCCCCCCCCCCCCCCCCCCAAGAACATCAGTCTCTACCTTAGCACTGCAAGATAACTTCTAACTTCTAAGCACTGTCCTCCAGACAGGATCCCAGGGCAGTACAGACCTCCATGCAGCAGACTTCGGGGTTCATCCAGTCATACGCAAAAGCATATATTTAACACAGAAAGCATTATCTCATACCGCACCTCATTCAGGACTTTAAAAGGAAGTCTTTAAATGTTTCTGGCTTCAAACTGATTTATAACTGCAAGCTACAACTACAAAAATAATCTACAATTTGAGAATGAACTCTTCCTACCCAGCTACTTATATGCACATCAAACAAGCTGTAATCCAGCCAGCCCTGTCCCAAAATTAACAGCAGCTTCCAGGCAGAATAGTCTAATAACCTTCCCCCCTCCAGTGAAGCAAATATAGCACATGCGCCCACCGGACCAATGCCCTAAATTGTAATTAGTCATCATCCCCAAGCCTTCTTTGCAAGGTGGAATTTGGTAGTGATGCTCAAAGGTAGTCACTGCCTGTGTGAAGCCCAATGACTAGCCTATGTGCTGTGCAGGAGAACTGGGGATAACTGCTTTTCTGAAGGACCTTGTGGCATTTTAACAGAAATACACAGCAAACAGCCATCAATTTTACTTCTCAAATTCAAAGATGAAACACCACACCTTCTGCTGTCTCAGCAGGCCTGTTTAAATCTCATGACTACTCTCTCCAACTTCTCACTTTTATGACCTTTTGTAGGTAATAGGAATACCAAGAGGGCCACAGCCCTGAGTTCCCCCACATACAAAGAGGGAATCAAACCTTAGCTCACTTACCAGCCCTGACTTTAAATGCTTAACTTCTGGCACCACACAAATACTACCCTTTAGCCACCAACACTCATCAGGAGAAAGGGGTTCCTGGAAGGAGTCCCGTGTCTTCGTGTTTGTGTGTCCCACCCCGTGCGGCACCCCCACCCCACCACCACCCCCAGTTACCCTGCCCACAAACAGGCTCTCTGGCTCAGGAGCAGCATCTCCCTACAGTGACATGCATGCTCGGTCCTGCAAATACAGAAGACACCTGTCTTCTACACATGCAAATTCTTTCAGCTCAGTCCTGACCCAGCAGTTTTGCATGTGTGAGTGTTACCCCAGAATAAACTTCTCCTACTTCGTTTCTGGTGCAGGTACGCTTGAAGCATAAGCAGCTGGCTGGGAGGGAGTTACTACTGCAGATTCCTGCATCCCTGTACTCTCTCCTGTTCTTGACGTTTTCAGAGCCTCGGCTGCATAGTATCGTGTCTCAGCACTGTCATATGCCAGCTTATTAAGCCACACAGTTTCGCTGCCCTCATGCAGAAAAAAGCAGGTAGGTGAAGGTTGCTCAGCATCACTGGAAAGCAGAGAGTTGGTGGTGGTCTCCAGATGTTTCATGCCTGTTTCCTTTCCAGCGCTGTCGTTCCTGTCCTCATGGTGGTTCTTCAATGCTCCGGGGCATCCACGCTGCTGCTGTTTGACTTTGCCTGACGGATGACCATCAAACATGTTCTCGTAGAAGCTCTTCTCAGCATCATCATAGAGAGGTTTCTCTAACCACACCTCTGACATGAGCGCCTGCAAGCTGGAAATCTGTGGCTTACCATTTACCGTCTGGTGTACAGAACCAGGCAAACTGGTAACAGAGGAAGCAGCAGAAGCAGCAACAACATCTGGAGCCAAGCTTGGTGTAGCAGGTGTAGGCAGGGCTGTAACATAACCCTCATCCGGCGTTCTCAGCCCAACATTGCCAGCATTTGACCACACAGACGGGATGGTTAGGACATTTGGAGGAACAAAGAACTGAGATTTTTCAATAAACACCTCCTCAGCCTTATCAAAGTCAAACTTGTTGACCCAGACATCCTGAACAACATGGTGACATGCAGACAGACTACCATGGGAGCAGGACAGGATTGCTGAAAGCATCCTTGGCTTAGGAATGTCTTGGACAGCTTTTGACCTGGCCACTAAAGGGGACTGCTCAGCAGTTAGTTCAGGTTCTGGTGCTTCCTGGTTCTGACAATCCACTAGCCTTTTCCTGTACATGTTCTCAGCGCGATCATAGAAAGGCTTGTCAAACCACACATTGTCAGCTAACAACCCAGTCAGAATAGAGTCTAACTTGGAGGCCACGTTTTTGGGTTTTGGAGAACGCTTCCGTTTCCTTTGCTTCTTTCCATTCCTTGCTCTCTTCAGGTCTCCCTTGAATTCGCTTTCAACTGAGTCATCATTGCAGACTCCATTTACAGCCTCTACCTCCTGGCATTCCTCTGGGGCTGCAGCAGCTAGCATCGCTTCTCTTTCGTAATGCAGTCTCTCTGCTTCATCATATTTGTGCTTGTCTACCCACACTTTTTCTACTGGGCAGGGAGGCTTCCTTGTCCTCATCTTCCAAAGAGTGGCAGCATTAAAAGATAAGCACAACAATGAAGTAGTTGCAAGAAAACTAAATAAAGCAAGGGCATGCATCAGACTTTAGTAATTTCTTAATACAAGAGTGCCAAAAGCTATCATACCATTATTATTCATGTCAAAGAGCCTAAGCATTTTTATTCAATTTTTCCTTTGTTACCGATTTTAATTCAAAGATTAAACTGCCTAAACATGTCCAGTTTCTGAAGTCAAAACAACATTCCTCCTAAAATACTTCTGCTGTTCTGACAAGTATTCTGTATGTTACTATTTAAATATAAAGGCACTGGCTGAAAGCACTTTAAATTTCACTTTTGAAGACAACTGGCAGAAAAAACCTACAAGGCTTTGTTCAAATCCCTGGTAATGTATACAATATTCTTCCATGTTAGTAGGTAAGTCCTTAATTACTTGTTAGGTATTCTCAACTAGGTATGGTTTTGGGAAGACAGGCTAAAGAAAGATGCCCCAGTTTTTCAGTATCTTTAGAGGTCATTGCTTACACCTATCTGTGTTCTGCTATCAGAAGTCAGCAGAGGGAGCTGACTGAAAAACTATGACTCAAGTTTTGGTTTAAAACCCCAGTTACTTGCAAATTAAAACTAATGAATCACTGAAGATCTCACAAATAGCTTAGTTTACCAAAAAGATCTACTGAAATGAAAACCATTACATCTACTCTGTGTTTTCCTTAGTCATACTTTACCACAGAACAAAATAATCCTAGTACATGTAGACTTATTTTAATTGGTACAGGAAATACCTTTCCAAGTACAGAATTTACTGCACTGCTCAAACATCTAACGAGTAGGTAACTCACTGCCAAACACTACAAGGTCAGATCCTTAGAGTTAAAAAAAAAGCCCAAAACGAAGTATCTGTAAGCCAGGTCTCTGTTTAGCTACTGGCAGTTGCATGTTTTATAGGTACAAATTTATCTGTGACAGGTTGCCAAATAAAACACATACAGCTGAAGTATCCTCCAGACTTCAGTCAACGATTTGCAGTTCAAACAGTTCCTGGAACAATTTACAAGCCTCAAATCTGGGGGCTTGACAGACCAGTAAAAACAAACCTATTAAAACTAAACACTTTTGCCTTTTTAAACTTTCAATTTTAATTTCTATAGTTTAAAATATTAATGTCATAACGTATTTCAATTATAACAACTACTAGGGAAAGCAAAGACAGATCTTTTTCTTACTGAGTTGTGAGAATGCTCCTCCAATAGCTGCTGAAAACACTGTGATACAGCTAAAAACATGTAAAAATATCTAAATTGAAACCTACTTTGAAGTCTTTATTTTACTTTACACTATTCTCTTGCATTGTACACCAGTTAATAGAGAAAAAACCCACTTCTTACTACAGACAACTAGAAACAAACCAGCGCTTTCAATAAACATTATTCTACTTGTTACCATCAACATCAAAAACACCCGCACTGGAAGCACATGCATTGCATGGTAGGAGCAATGCTATGAGCAAGCGGTAATGCAGGTTTGCAAGTCAGGATAAGCTCTGCTACTACAGCTTCCACAGTACTATCATCAAGCAGTGAAAAATGACATCACATACATCATGCAAACAGAAAACATGCCTCCAAAGAGCCTACACATGTTATTTTCAAGTACAAGGATACACTCCTGCTGTTAAAAAAACCCAACATTGAGGCAGCCCTATACTCCTGATCATCTCAACTGCTGGACAAATAATTTTAGATATTTTTATATTTCTTAAGTAGGAAACAGCATCCCCCTTAAAAAATAATCTTTACAGGAGATGCCAATTTCAATGGGATTCTTGGAGGGTAGCATCAAGAGGAGGCAACGTCTGCTAGAGCAGTATCTGTATTTCAGTCATTCAGCAGACTGGAAAAGGATTAAATGATGCAAATAAAAAAAATGTTGTGCACAAAGGCCCCGCTTTGCAGTGCACACATTCTAGAACAGCAGCCATCCGGATCTAGTGGAGTAACCTGCCAGCACAAAATCTAGGGGAAAAATAAAATGCACAACTGAAACTACATAGGCAGGATAGTAAGTCTGAATCTGTAGGTTACTTAGGTTGGTTAAGGACTCCTAAACAGAACATCAGATTTCTCCGTTTGCCTGACATGCTCTGCTTGGCTCTACATTCACATTTGAGTTATCCCAAGAAAAAATCATAGCCTTCAAAGAGATCCTTCACTGAGAATACTTCATTAACCCAACACAGGTGTTGTATTCAGAGGTTATAACAAAGTATTTCAGGAAGAATCTCTAGTGGGTGTAATGAGAAACCCAGACATGACTCAATATAGCTTTAAATACTTAATTTGCATTACACAGCCATTAACATTTCATACAGAAAGAGTATGACCATCTGACAAAAATAAAACTAATAACTGGAGTTTAGTATTTTTAATTATAGGTGATTTTGCTCAAGTCCTTAAGCAAACAGCTTCAAGCTATTGGAGTTGCAGCCCCCACATCACTCATCTCAAGGGTGAGGTGGATTATTGAGTACTCCAATTACCAAGTGTCTCTCAAAGAACTGTCTCAAATCAAAATGAGACACAGCTGACGTTAATAAACAAATCTGTAAAGGTACACTTATTTCCAGTAGAAATCAGAGAACTCTACAATAATCTGTCTAGTGAGAAGTATCAGATCCATGCCTGTATTCCCTTGATCTTCCAGAAAGTGCAAAACCCACATGACAACTAGAGAGTACTTACTTTTTTAGCTCCTATGACAGCATTAAGAAAAAAGATAAAATTAGAGAAAGTTTCAAGTTGTAAAGATGCAGCAGCTAGTCACCAAGGACATAGAATGACAAGAGCTGAATGTATTATCATGTAGTTAATTCCCCCTCAAATACATTTAATGAAACTTACAGCTGGTTAACTCTCCAAAACTACATTATCTTCATGAACCAACACCACAGACAACCAGTTACTTTTAATTTTAAATAACAAGCAATAAAAATTAAGCATCCAAAAGGATCCACCCCATCACAACAGGGAATCAAACAGAGAAGATCCCAACCTGCCATATCAACACTGTCAGCTGGTGCTCAGGTCCCCCAGTTTCAGGTAACTAAACACCAACAGCAAATACTTTTAAATAATTCTGAAAATATAACAATTATAATGTCAAATAATGAATTCACATGACTGTAGTTATTTCTACAAGAAGTCAGCGATCTGTAGAACATTGCATAAAATAAGGCAGAAATAAAACACTAACACCAGTACTCAGCCTACCAATTTTTCAGAAAAAGCATCAATACATGTGAAAGCTTGCAGAAGAATTTAACTTACACAGGGGCTACACCTACAAAAGCCCAATAAGACAGCTTCCTGTGTCATCAATTTAACATTACACCTAAGAGGGCTATTTCTGCAAGGAAGTAACACAAACCTCCAAGCCAAAGTGACCACAAATGTTCCCCATCAAATCTGGCTCACAGGAACTCAAGTGTTGTTTTTACAATTATTATTACCAGGGAAAATCTTAAAGGGAATTTACCAAGTGTTAGTATCATTTTCCAAACACAAGTCCAAGACACTTGCAGCACCTACTTGTTTCCACAATGAGCCAAACCTTATAATAAAGACCAGATTTTTGAGGAAGTTTAGAAACAAGCAAAAATTGAAAATAAAAAAAAGACATTTCTACTCTGTGTCCGTTAAGTTTTCCCAGAAGAACATGGGAAGAAACATATATGAAGCTTTTAACCACACAAACCATCATCTGAGCTGGTGCAGACAGCTTCATGACAGGTGAGAGCTGCAGACCATTAATACCACAGCACTACCAGTTCTCCCAGCGTACAAATTTACTCCAGACAAGACACAAGCTCACACTCCTCCTTCAGCCAAGTCTGCTAAATCACAGTACGACAAGCAAAGGGAGTACACCTAATGTCACCAAGTCTGGAGGGAGAAATTCACCTCTTCAGAGGTTCTGGGAGAAATTTAAACTGACTCACACTGCTCACAGTCCAGTCTGGAGCAGCTAAGATTTACCACCACACCAAACCAACATCTGTGCAATTGTTTCAGTGCTTCAACTCCTCAAAGTTTTACAATTGAAAGAACACACTGTAGTTTTATGAACACTCTCCACTGGCAAAAAATGCAGCACAGAAACTAGAGGTGCACTCTGCACTTAAAGCAAAGTAATGCAACATGAACCCTTGGGTCTCCCGCTCAAACCACTCGAGACCACATTCATCCGCGACCTAATAACACTTCTCAGAAGTGAAGCAGGTTTTCATTTTAATGAGCTTTTTTTAGCACAAAGATAAATTAATGCTTTGAGACAGAGGCAGCAAACTTTATAAAAGCTCTTACTGCACACTCCAGAGATTGGCTCCTGTGTACCCAGGACAATTTTGCTTTTCCAGTGATAGTGCAGATAATTTATCAGGGGTTTTACAAAGCATGAAACCACTGAAAAGGCAAATGATATTATTAATCTTTATTGATGCCAAATAATAAAATACTCCCAAGTAGCAAAAAAAAAAATCATCACAGGTCAGTGTTTAGGCCTCCACAGACCGCTAAAAAAGGCTTTAAAAAACCTGAAAGGATTTTGAATCAATAGCTACAGCTTCAGAACTTTGTGCTTGGTGTTGTCTTGTCACCATGTCCTAGGTATTTCAAGCCAGAACAAAGCTGTGGTGTACTTCCAGCACTGCAGGGAAATGCGTAATGTTAAAAATAGGCAATGAAATGGTCTCTGTTGTTGTTCTGTAAATCCAAAATAAGCTTTGGACTTCAGCTATTTGGCTGCATTATCCCTTTAAGCCTAGCAACTTTTTAGAAAGTCAGTAAAACAAAAGCATACATCACCATAATGCTGTAGCCAAAAAAAGAAAGTTAAGTCAACTCCATTTATTGGTTTAATGAAAGCCACTCTTTTTCTATCCATGAGAAAGTTACATTTCTCCTGAACTGAGGGGCCTACAAAATAAAGGGGTGGGTGCAGTCAGGTTGTAAGTATGTCTGTCACAGCTTCCCAGAGACCTAAATTCCATCAAGCCCTGCACAATTTCTTGCATTGGAACTGAACTGCGATTTTAATCTCATGTGCCAGGCTGACCAGTCAGCTCCCAACAAGGCACAGCAAGTCAGGTAACACCACAGTTTGAAATCAGCTCTCCCAGAAATAATTTAAGTTTGATGTGACAAAATATTTCTGATAGCCTTGAAGAGTCTCTTTAGATGAGCAAGAGCAGCAGATGTCATCTGTCACTGATCTCTGGAGGGATGTGACAGCTTTCTGCAAGCTGTAACAAAGAGGGCAAGACAACAGTCACAGTTCAACTGCCTTCTTCAGAAAAGACATAAAAGATGGGCATCAGGTGGCACCAAGGGACATGGGATGATGTACACATAAGGCAGCTTGCTGTGGTTTCACCCCAAAACCACCCCACAGATGCAGCCCCAAAGGCTACGCAGGAAAAGTCCCGATTTCTGTAAATCCAAGCAGCAATCAAGCCAACACCAGTTGCTCATCCCCCAGCCCAGCACTGACAAGTTCTAACTACAGGAGATTCTATCCCAACCCTCCATCTGCATATCTGCTTACATGCCCTGGCACAGCTGATTCCAACAGGGCCAACATGGTTATATATTTAGTGCTCTTGTGCTATCACATGTCACACCCTCTCCATTAGAAACTCCTGAACACTCATCCCAGCAGCAGTCAAAAAAATATAAATACCAAAAAACCTAGAAATGGCCCATTTGAAGTCAGAGAGAGCAGACAGAGGAGCAAGAAGGTCCACAGGCACCAGTTTGTTCCTTTCTACAGCCTCAGACCCGCACCTAGGCTACATCACACTAGACATCCATACTGCCTGTGAAACGCTTCTCCTCTTCTTAAAACTGCTACTACCGCAGTCCTGCACAAAAGCAAGAGCCATTTCAGCTACGCATTCAGGCACCAGTTAAGACACAGCTGCTTCATACCTACAAGCTCTACAGCAAAGGAAAGACAAGCATCATCCCTGCACTGCCTCCCACTTTTTATTTTTGGCGATTCAGAGTTAAAAGCAACAAGACTTATTTCACACCAGAGGGTCTGATGGCTTCTTGCAACTGAAAGGAGCTAATCCACCCCTTCCTCAACACTGGCACTGAGTCAATACAAGCAGCTAAAGCAAAAGAAAATATTAATGCTTCTGTAGTATTGCTCTTCTAGTTTCGTTCCCTAAATTGGCTCTCCCCCAACTCACGAGCGGCAGAAACAGCGGTCCAATGCAGCAGCACAGGGTCAGGAGATGAGCTGCTATCACCTTTGCTATAATATAAAGCTCCACGCTAGCCTTTAGCCAGGGAAACAACCAGCACCCTCAATCTCGATCACCTAAAAATGCAACTCTTTGCTCCAAGCAACAATGCTGCCGAGTACAAATGAAGAGATAATCAAGGACATGAGAAATCACCAGCAGGGAAAGACAGGACAGAAATCACCATCACAAGAAAAAGCAAAGTAGCTTAGATGAAGAGAGAAAAAAAAAAGGCATACCTGGCAAGGTCAGGGAGAAAGAGGGCACACCTAGAAAAAGAGAGGAAAGAATTACAGCTATACCGCCAAATTTATTTTCTCCTCCACACTGAGCATGACAGGATTGTGAACATCAGATTACAATCAATTCCAAAACTTCAATGATCTAGACTTGAAAAAACAAATCCATATTGATTTCAGTGAACACCAGCAGGGAAGTAGGAATGATAAGACTGTAGCAGCCTCAGCAACTTCGGCTGCTGCTGTAATCCTTCACAACCCCTGAGAGAGCACATCAGCAGCCTTCACACAGTGACTCCTCCCATTCCCCAAATACAGTTTTGAAATGGATACCTCCTGACCGAGCTGTCATTGGAAGAAAAAGGAAAAGCAGAAAGAGCAGAACGGGCTGCTGGAGGCACCACCAAGGTTACAGAGGGGCTGGGAACACCAGCACACAGAGGGGGAAAGGCGAGATAAGCAGGGTCCAGGTGTACCAAGAGAGCAAAGACAGGTCAATGGAGGAGACCAGACATTACAGGGCTCCCAGCTCCAGAACAAGTTTGGAGAAGCAGCTAAGAGTGCAGGGCCATGGGCTGGATCATGCCACTGCTTCAGTTACAGAGGGCTGTCAGTTGCTCTGTGCCAGGACAGTGCAGCAGTTCTAATTTCCCTTTGCAGCAGGTGACTCAACAAGAAACCATTGCCAAGATGAGTAACAGGGAGAAGAGCAGACCCCCATGGCGCCCAGAGCTACAGGAACAGGGGGTTCCTCTTAACTCCCCTCCCTACTAAGGCAGAAACCACCCTAATCCCCTCCAAGCTTGAAGAGGCGAGGCTTCATGCAGCAGGGATATCCCAACACCAGCACCCCAACAGAGAGAGAACCCACTCCCCATAATCCGTGGAAAGGTACAAAGATTTACGGAGACCTCCAGCACCAGCCCTTACACCAGTAACTAGGTGCTCCTGCAACCACCTCCCTAGAGCCTGCGAAAGAGAAGCAACCCCACAGAGAGGGGAGAACCCTACAACACCCTTCCCTGGGCCCAGGAGAAAAAAAGGGATCTCCCAAATAAGGCATCCCCCACATCCTCCTTTCTTGGGGTGTGAGGGGAGAAGAGACCCCACAGGGAATGGAGAGGTGGGGGGGGGACTCCCACATCCCCCTTCCCAGACCCATTAAGAGGAAACCGATCTAAGAGATTGTGGGGAGCATGGGAGGGATGTCACACCAAATCCCCAAGACCTTGAGCGGGTACAAGTAACCCCAAAGACCAAAAGCACCCAAAGCCCCCTCCCTCAGGACTCAGGATGCCATGGGACCCTACAGATAATGGGGGGGATCCACCCCCACTACTCAGGCTATAAAAAAGGGACCACACAGGCAATGGAGGAACCCCACAACCTCCCTCCCTGACTGTAACAGGGGAAGTAACGACGTATAGTGACAGACCGCCAGAACTCCCCGTTCCCGCCATTGCGAGGGAGCCACACGTTCTCCTTCCACAGCCCGTGAGCAGGAAGGGACCTCAGGGGGGACAGGAGAACTGCCCCTTCCTGAGGGCTGTGAGCGAATGGACCCCACGGATCGCGGGAAGCCCCCACAAGCCGTCCTCCTGGCCCCCGAGCAGGAAAGGGCCCCGCAGATCACGAGGGGCTCCCACAATCTCCCACCCCGGGGATGTGATTGGAGCAAGGCATCTCCTAGAGTCCCCCGAAACTCCCACTAGCGAAGCTCACGGAGGAAGGGGGGGAGGGGTGGGGCTGAAGGGCCCCAGAGAGCGGGGAGCCTGCCCGGCGGGCCGGTGAGGGGGGCTGCACTCACCGGCAGCGCTGGGCCCCGGGCAGGCCTCAGACGGCACCGCTCCGCTCGGCCTCCACCAGGCAAAGGGATACGGCTTAGCGCGCGCGGGGGGTTGTGGGGGCGGCGCGGACCACGAGCGGCGGGGACGGGGGGGGCAGAAGGGGTGTGCGAGGGGAGACAACGCGCCGCACTCACCGCGCGGACCTCCTTCCCCCCCTTCCTTTTCCCCACGGTAGAACAGCCGGGCGGGGCGGGGAAAGCAGCTCTGGGGGAAGAGGTGAAGCGTGCGCCCCCCGTCTTTGTAGAGTGGTACAACTCAGAGGCAGCGGCGGGGCTGCGGGGAAGAGTCCAACAGGGCAAGGAGAAGGGGGAGCGGCGCAACCTAATCGCTATGGAGGGGGACGCATGCGCGTTGCGCGCCGCCCCGCCCTACCGGCCGGCTCGGGGCCGGAGCGGAGACAAAGGCGCCGCGCCCCCCCCCCACCTCCCGCCCCGCCCCGGTTATAACGCGCCCCCCTCCCGGTACCGCGCCGGCCCATGGCTGCGGGGGCGGCTCCATGCCCGGGGGGGAGCCGGAGGCGGGTGGGGGGCCGGCCGGTATGGCGGGAGGGCGGCAGGGCGGTGGCGGCAGTGCAGCCGCGGGGGTGTCGGTGAAGATGGCGCTGCGACGGGCCTACTCCATCAAGGACAAGCTCCAAGCCATCGAGCGGGTGAAGAAGGGCGAGCGACAGGCGTCTGTGTGCCGGGCCTTCGGGGTGCCGGGGGGTACGCTGAGGGGCTGGCTGAAGGATGAGGCCAAGCTACGGTGGTTCCTGGAGCAGCTAGGGGGTGAGGTGGGCACCCAGCGCAAGAAGATGCGCCTGGCTAACGAGGAGGAGATCGACCGCGCCGTCTACTCCTGGTTCCTCGCACTCCGCCAGCATGGCGTCCCCCTCTCTGGGCCCCTCATCCAGGCCCAGGCCGAGGCCTTCGCCCGGCAGATCTACGGTCCTGAGTGTACCTTTAAGGCCAGCCACGGCTGGTTCTGGCGCTGGCAGAAGCGTCATGGCATCTCCAGTCAGCGTATCTATGGGGAGGGTGGCCTCCCCACCGAGCCTGAGCGGGCTCCCACTGCCTGCCCTGAGGCCCTGCCCGTGCCGGCTGCTGATGCTGGGGGCTATGGCGACGAGCAGATCTACAACACCAACATCACTGGGCTCTACTGGAAGCTGCTGCCAGGGCAGACTGGCGGAGCAGCGGCAGCAGCACGGCGGCGGCCGGCTCCCCGTGAACGGGTCACTGTGCTGCTGGCTGCCAACCTGACTGGCTCCCACAAGCTCAAGCCGTTAGTGGTCGGGGGCCTTCGTGATCCCCCCAGCCTCCGTCATCACAACCAGGACAAATTCCCTGCTTGCTACCGCTACAGCCCCGAAGCCAGGCTGGGGCCAGCCCTTCTTCGGGCTTGGTTCTTTGAGGACTTTGTGCCGGGTGTCAAGCGCTTCCTGCGACGGAGCTGCCTGCAGCCAAAGGCTGTGCTGCTGCTCAGCTCCCCACCACCGTCCTCCGGGACTGGCTCTGAGGAGTCCCCGCCACTGCAGACGCCCGACGGCTCCATCCGCGCGCTCTTCCTCTCCAAGGGCCCTGCTGGCAGCAGCTCGGCCGGAGGAGGAGGCCGAATCCCAGCCCCACTGGAGCAGGGTGTGGTGTCCGCCTTCAAGCAGCTCTACAAGCGGGAATTGCTGCGCCTTGCTGTCTCATGCGCGGCTGGCAGCAGTGGCTCGGGTTGCCCCATGGATTTTGTGCAGTCCTTCCTCCTCAAGGACATGTTGTACCTGGCTGGCCTCTCCTGGGACCTCATCCCCCCCAGCTCTATTGAGAAGTGCTGGCTGCTGGGGCTGCGTGCCGCCTTCGAGCCCCAGCCTGGGGAGGAAGAGCATGGAAACCCCCCACGTGGGGAGGAGGGTGGAGGGGACAGCAAAGTCTTTAGCGACCTCACCCACCTGGCCGCATTGGCCTACAAGCGCTTGGCTCCCGAGGAGGTGGCTGACTGGTTGCACTTGGACGATGTGGCCCCGGGTACAGAGGAGGACGATGGGGAAGAGAATGCTGAGGAGGAAGGCCCTGGGGGCTGTGGGGCAGAGGAGGAGGAGGAGGAGGCAGCTACCCGAGATGGGGATGGCAGAAGGGGTGGAGAAGGAGGAGATATCTTGCTGCCCACAGCTCGGGAAGCCATCAAAGGTCTGGAGACAGCACTGCGCTGGCTGGAGGGTCAGGACCCCCAGCAAGTGGGGCCGCTGAAGCTGGTGCAGCTCCGCTCCCTCATCAGCATGGCCCAGCGGCTACACCGCGGTGGCAGCCCCCATTCCTAGGGCAGGGCAACCTGTGACCTCTCAGCTACCAACCACCCCACTTGGGGTGTGGGGGGTGAAGGGGGCTGGGGACATCCCAGTTGTCCCAGGAGGCTGGCAGCAGAGGTGCCAGCTCCTCTTACCCCTCTGTCACAGGCAGTCACTAGAGCTCAGGAGGCCCAAACGCCCCTGGGTTATTACAGCTAAGGGGGGGTTACAGTTTAGGGCTAATGGGGGGTGTGTGTTGTGCAACAACTCCTCCGTACGTTGCATATTCCAAGGGTTATTCCTCACCTGAGTATATTTAGGAGGTGCTATTTTTTAAGTCACATGAGACTGAGCGGGGTTGGCCCCCTAGTCACTGGCACCACTAGAAGGGGGTGGGTGCCTCCCATGCTGCCCAGTCCCTCTGACCCCGTGAGGAGGAGTGAGAGAGGGACATCCTCAATATCACCACAAGGAGCTGGGATGATGGGGGAAGTTACACTAAGTAATTCCTTGCATCTTGGAGCGGGGCTGGGGTGGGCGCTGCCGGCTGGACAGGGACCACTCCTGGGTGGAAAGCATTCTGCCATGGAGGAGGCTGGTGATGCTCTTCCTACTGCCAAAACAGAGCCCTGTTAAACTGGGGAGGCTTGAGGCTGGTTTAAGACAACTTTCTTCATGCACTGGATTGGGACAGGGACACCTGGGGTGGCATCCATGAAGCTGCAACTCCCCAGAGAGGGTCGCCTTCATCATTCCCATGACAGCCCCATGCCTGGGAACACCCAGACCACAGAGACCTGCTGAAACAGGTACCATCACCCGAGAATCCTCATGAAGCCAAAGGCTCCAGGGATGGGGGTTAAGGTGCCACTCCCAGGGTCTGTGGGGCAGTTGGGGATGGAAGATGCATCTCACAGTGCAGGGCAGATGGCCTGCCAGTGTGACATGCATTGTGAGTTGAGATGGGAGCAGGGAGGGCTCCCAGCACTGCCTTGAAATACTGGAGGCATCAGATGTGAATTCAGCAACTGTTGACCTGATTTCAATTAAATATTAGCCTGCTTAGCCAAATTATTGAAAGGAGAAAAAACCCCAACTCATCAGTGCTGCCATGCCCATGTCAGCAGGCAAGGTGGGTGTTTTTACTTGTTGAGTCTTTGTCTCATAACATCAGAGTTTATGAAAATTAAATGGATTTTTATTGCCACTTTGGGGTTGTCATCTGTGAACAGTCATGTGGAGCCATCCCAGCAGAACAGAGGCTGGCACAAGGGGAACCTCTGTGCGGTTGTGTCCTCTTGGTGTGGTCTTCTCCATTGTGTTCCCCACCTCTCTGCTGCCTGTTTAATGCAGTAGGGCCAGGCAGGCACCTGAGCCACTTGCGGCTTGTCCCCAAATCGATATTTTAATTTATTAGTAGGGTTAACTTGCCAATAAATGAGGCTGCCAGGGCATTTAGGGAGCAGCAAGGAAAAAAACCCACAGAAGTCATCAATTTTGGAGGTGAGGTTTGTCCTTTCAGATCATGAAACTCCACTGCAGAACCTATGTCAAGAAAAGCTTACAATTAGGGGAGAAATGCACTGGGGTTTTTTCCCCCACAAACCCAGCCAACCTCAATTTTTGCTGTTTGGCTGCTGCCACGTTGACAGCCAGCATGATGTGTGATGTCTGTCCCATTTCATGCTTCTCCCTTAGCTTTGGTTTCCTAATGGTATGTGTTTGGGGCTTGATGCTGCAGTGCCTGAATGCAGACTTCTATCCACTAACGGGATGTAATCATGTAAAACCATGTTTCTAATTATTTTTATAGTCTTTTACACCAAAAAATCACAAAACAACCCACAAAAAACATTTTAGAGCTTGATGTGGCTCACTTCAAGCAGTAGTTTGTGAGTTAAAGGAGTCATCCATTTTGACAATGTTGCAAAGCTCAGCAGAAGATACAGGGCTGGAGGTCTTCACTTCTTGTGTCAGTCAGCCTGGGTGCTCTCATGGCACTATTGGCCTGGTTTGGGAGGTGACAACATCGAACCATGGGTTTGGGTTGAAAGGGACCTTCAGAGATCATCTAGTCCAACCCTCCTGCCTTAGGAAGGGACATCTTTCACTAGACTGGGTTGCTCACAGCCTCGTCTAACCTGACCTTGAACGCTTCCAGTGATGGGGCATTCACAACTTCTCTGGGCAACCTGTTCCAGTGTCTCACCACCCTCATTGTAAAAGATTTCTTCCTTATGTCCAGTCTGTGTCTGCCCTCTTTAAGTTTAAAACCATTGCTCTGTCTTTCTTACCAGCCCCCTTTCTACACTAAAAGGCCGCAGTAAGGTCTTCCTGGAGCCATCTCTTCTCCAGGCTGAACACCTGCAGCTCTCCCAGCCTTTCTCCGCAGCAGAGGGCTTTCAGCTCTTGGACCAGCTCCATGTCCCTCCCCCAGCCCTGCTCCAGCAGGTCCCTGCCTGGCTTGTGCTGGGGACCCCCGAGCTGCGTGCAGCAGGCAAGTGTCTCATCAAAGCAGAGCAGCGGGAGAGCATCACCTCCCTTGACCTGCTGGCCATGCTGCTTTTGATGTGGCCCAGGATGCGACTGGCTTTCTGGGCTCTGCGCGCACATTGCTGGCTCATATTCAGCTCTTCATCCACCAACACCCACAAGTCCTTCTTGGCAGGGCTGCTCTCAATCCCTTCATCCTCCAGCCTGTATTGCTACTGAGGATTGCGCCAACTCAGGTTTAGGACCCTTGCACTTGGCCTCATTGAACTTCATGGGCTTTGCAGGGGGCCGTTCCTCCAGCCTGTCCAGGTCCCTCTGGATGGCATCCCTTCCCTCAAGCAAATCAACCACACTGCTCAGCTTGGTCTCATCTGCAAGTGTGCTGAGAGAGCCCCCAATCCCACCATCTATGTCATCAATAGAAATATTTAATAAGATTGGTCCCAGTACATATCCTTGAGGGACACCATGCATTACTGGTTTCTACTTGGACATGGAGCCATTGACACAGCCATCCAGCCAATACCTGATCCAGCTAACAGTCCACCCATCAAACCCACCTCTGTGCAATTTAGCAGCACAAATGTTGTGTGGGACCATGTCAAACACCATACAGAGATCTAGGTAGATGACGTCCATAGCTCTTCCCTTATTCACCAATGCAGTCACTCCATTGTAGAAGGCCACTACCTTTCTCAGGCACAACTTGCCCTTGGCAAAGCCATGTTGGCTGTCTCTAACCACGTCCCTGCCTTCCATAGGTTTCAGCATGCCTTCCAGGAGGATCTGCTCCGTGATCTCACCAGGCAGAAGATGCCTCTCTTGAAGGCAGGAATATTAGCAGTAAGGTAGTAGCAATAATATACCTGCAGTGAGTTCTGACTTTTTAAGTAAAATTTTGGAATTTAAGCCATTTTTGTTAAAACTAGTGCATACCAAATTAATGAAGGTCATCAGCTTCCTGGCTTTGGGATTGAACATGCTGCTTCTCTGCAAGACAACCTGAAACCCCAGAGCTCAAAAGCCTTTAGGAGGACACATGAAGATGGGGAAAGGCCAGGGGCTGAGGTCAGCAGTGTCACAAGCAGTGGGGCTGGATTTTGCCAAGGCTTTTTCACCAGGTATGTTGAAATGGTGTGGAGGACACAGAAGAGATGGAGATGCCCGAGAATGAAATTGGTAGGCTGCATATTTCAGAGAGACCAGCAGAATCACCTTGGGGGAATCTGGGGACGGGACAGGGATAAAAGCAGGCAGAAGGAGAGAGCTACCAGGTAGCTTGGAAACCTTGAGGAGCACTGCTTCCCTGCACCACGTAGGCGCCGTGAGCCCCTTCCCTGGCTCCACAGCAAAGGATAGAGATCGGCAGGAGACACAGGCAGGCTCAAGCTCTGCCTCTGGCTTCTGTGCAGCTTTGCTAATTAATTAGGTGCCTTGAGGAAGTGTCCAGGAAGTTCATGCTTTAGCATGACCCGGCAGCACTGTAGGGCTGTGGCATCTCTTTTGGCTTGGTGCCACTGGCATCTGGGGTGACAGCATCCATGGGGAGAAAGTCGAAGCCATAGGAGCCAGAGGCTCAGCATCCAGCTGCTTCTTTCACCAGCAATGTTTTGCGTGGTTTCAAAGCAGATTGCAAATCATCACTCATTGCATCCGTGCAAGTGCTGGGAACCAAACAAAGCTTAATTAGGGCACACAAAAGGCTCAGATCTTCTCCAGATAGGCATTTCTACTCCCTTGATGTACAGCACCCCAGAGCTGACAGCTTCCATCCCACCACCTTGCTGCCAGAGAGGGACACATCTGCAGGCCCATGGTGCGATGCTGGTCCCTCGCCAAGTGAAAGGTGGATGTTTTTCAGCTGGTTGTCTTCTTACTCATAATTTTGGGATGTGGATAGCAGCTCTGTGTTCATGCACACATCTCCAGAGCTGAGCAGAGGAGCAGGCACCGGTGCCCATGTGTAAAAATCAAAGCCTTTCTCTGTACTCATCCCCAGAGCATCATCCTGCCAACTTCCCACTTCTCAGGGTCCCTTGGCATCCACATACCACCTGCCGCAGGGATGTGGCCACTCTGTCCAGCCCCAGCAAGCTTGACATGGGATCACCCCATCCCAAAACCCTGCCCCCATCCCTGTCCTCAGTGCCATACATCCTGGCACAGCATCAGTGAGTGTAGAGCCAGCATGGCATCAGCTCCATCCCTGGTGAACACAGAGCCGGCATGGCATCAGCTCCATCCCTACTGGCCCAGGGACCCATGGCTGTCACCTCCCCATAGAGGTGACCCCATGATGGGTACAATAGTAGCCTCTAGCACTGAAGGGACCAGAAAGAGCCAAGCCTGCCATTGTGCTGCCCATGTTTATTTGGTCCCAGTGCTGCAGAGGTAGCATGTGGCATGGACACAGGTCCACACCATCTCCCACCCCCAGCCAGGGTCTCCTGGGGGTGTCCCCTGCTCCCTGAAGGGATTCAGTCTGGTCCCCATCACCCCTCCCGCCCGATGGGGGACAGAATGGAGGGGCTCAGCACTAGTCCTCAGCCATGTCGCGTGCCCGGTTGGTGGCTGCTTCCACAGCATTCATGACAGTGGCTCGCAGTGCACCCTTCTCCAGCTGGTGCAGCGCATGGATGGTGGTGCCCCCAGGTGTGCAGACATCTCCTCGCAGCTTTGCCGGGTGCTCCCCCGTCTCCAGCATAATTTTTGCTGCACCCTACAGGAGATCAGGGTAGGTCAGACAAAGGGGACCTCCCAAACACCCTCCTCCTTGCCCAGGGATTGGATGGCAGCATCTTCCCACGGCCCACACCCCTGCAGCAAGGGACAAGGTGCTGAAGCATCTGTCCTGCCACCATGCCCTTTGCTGTCTTCTGGTGGCCTTATCTTCGTGTCAAGAGAGAAAATGGAGGCAGAATGCCACCCAACACCTCCTCCCTCACTCTGTCACCCTGCTGCCCAGAGCAGCAACAGTGACAGGATGCCCAAGCCAGGTGGGAGCTGCAGGGTAGTGGGGAGAGGAGTGATGCTAGGTGTCCCTGAATGACAGCACTGACTCACCAGCAGCGTCTGAGCTGCGATCCTACTGGCTAAGCCACCTGGCATGCCCATCTTTACTGCTCCTTCAGCCAAGGCTTCGGCAAACAGGTACACCTGGGGAAGAAGAACATCAGGGGTGAGCGTGGCACAAGTGGGGACCCCAAACCCCAGCCCCACATGGGTGGGATTTCTGCTGGTGTCCCATGTCCTGCTGGTGCCCACTGAGTGTGGGTGCTTACGTAGGCCACTCCGCTGCCACTGAGGCCAGTGTGGATGTTGATGTAGGATTCGGGGACCTCCTCACAAAGCCCACAGGATGACAGCAGGCTCTTCAGCAGGGCAGCTTCCCTGTCACCAGCACTGCTACCCCGGGCGAAGACCATTGCCCCTGCCTGTACCACACATGGCAGGTTGGGCATAAGCCGCAGCACCTTAGTCCCAGCAGGGAGAAGCTGGGGAGAGACAGGGATGGGAGAAGGGTGCTAGATCTGGGGAGCACCCAAGGGTGCCCTGAGACACCAGTGGGTATCACAGCCCCCCATGGGGCTGGCAGAGAAGCACGGTCCATAGGGAAGAACATGGAGATGCAGTGTGGGTGGGTAGAGAGCCACAGCAGCATGTCCTTCTCCACAGGCTTGGGTGCAAATGGGAGGAGGAAGAAGAGAAAAAGGTGGAGGCTCACCCGCTGCAGTGTCTGGAGGGTGACACCAGCTGCCAGCGAGACAATGATGTGGTGGGGTCCCACAGCAGGACGGATCTCCTGCAGGACGCCCGGTAGGATGTGGGGTTTGGTGGCCAGGAAGACCAGGGTGCTCTCCTGCAGCACCTCCAGGTTACAGTGAGTGGTCCGGCAGCCTGACTCCTGCGCGAGCAGGGAGAGGTGTCACAGCTTGGCACCCCCCACCTCCATGGACAAGGCACATTCACATGGGGGGACATGGCATGGGGACCCACTCTGGCCGCAAAGCCACCAAGGCTCTGCCTGGATTTCACCCAGACCTGGGAAGGATGAGCCAAAGCCCTGCAAAGGGGTAAAGGGTGCCCCACAACTGTGGCAAGGGGCACCCCAGCATGCCTCCCACTTCCACGGCCACTGAGTGGGGTGACTTGTCACTCCATGGCCCCACTCACCTGCCAGGCATCCAGGTTTTTGTCCGAGGGAGCGCTGGCCAGGACGTTGCTGGCTGGCACCTTCTCTTGGGGAACACGGGAACCAGGGTGAGCGGCCAGGGTGGCCCCAGGGTGATGGGGACACCCCAGCACAAGCCCAGGGAACCTGATCTTAGCTGGGATGTGCTCTTCTCCTCCAACCCCTGCACAATCAGCCTGGGGGACACGGCACAAAGAGGGCCAGATTCTGCCAGTCTGGCTGGCATAGGCACCCCATGGGGACAGCTGTGGGCACCCAGTGGGTCAGCATGGGCACCCCACGGGGATGGCTGAGGGCACCCAGTTGTGCCATGGTGCAGCGGCAAGGGAGGTGACCCCAAATGCAGTGGCCATCTCCCAGCTTCTGAGTACGGGCAGGGCCATCCCCACACTACCCTGTGGGGCGAGGACAACCAAGGACACCCAGGGAGAAGGGACAGGGCTATGCCCCCACTGTGAGGGCAGGGAACCTCGGGAGGGGGACAAGACAGGGCTGTCCCCATATCCCCACACCGCCCTACGGGGAAGGGACCCCACGGAGGGCAGGGAAGCCGGGGAGACGAAGGACAGGGCTGTCCCCACGTCCCCACACCGCTCTGTGGGGCAGGGCCTCCCGGGCCTCTCCCCTGCCCGTACCTGCCCGCAGCAGCCCCCGGGCCAGGCCACCCGCCATCCGCCCGGCGCCCACGAACCCCACACGCAGCTCCACCGCCTCCATCGCTCCGGTCACCGCACCGACACGCCCCCTCCAGGCCCCGCCCCCGAACGCCTATTGGCTGCGCTTTGCCCGCCCCTGCTCACCCATTGGCGGCTCTTGGGTATTAGAGGCGGGCCCCGGAAGAGTGGCGGGTGTCTGCGCAGGCGCGGGAGGTGGCTGTGGCTGGGGCGGAGCCGCCGCGGTTCACGCGCGTGGGGGTCCCTAGCCGCCTCCACCGCCCCGGGCCTGGACCATCAGCCGAGCCCCAGGTACCCCTGAGTGTACTGGGGGGGTCCCCCCGCAATGTGGTGGGTAGCCTCAATGGGCGGTCCCCCAAACCTGTCCTTGACCTTGGTGGGGGGCTGGTCCTGGTGTTGGGGTGCTCCCCACTCTTTTCTCCCTGCAGGAACCCCCAGTCGTCATCATCATCATGCCCCGGAGCTGCTGGGCTGTGCTGCTCCTCTGCACCACTGCCAGGTTTTGTGGGTGGCTGGGCTTTGGCATCTGCCCAGAGAAGCTGGGGATCCGCCCATCTGTCCCCTCTGAGATGGCAGCATGTGTTGACCAGTTCTAGACTGAAGCCGCTTGCTGGGGGCCATCACCCATGAACTTCTGCCACCATCAGGTGTGGCTGTGGGTCTCCCCCCGGGCTGGGGAAACAGGGGATCCCCAGGACACCCCCCCACCCCACCCTGGGCAGCTGCTTTTGCTGGTGTGGGCTGCCTCGTGTTGGCATGGGATGTCTTTGGGAGTTGAAGGCAAAGGTTTGGGGTGGACTCAAGCAGTTCTCCTTGTTTCACGCCCAAAACCAACCCCTCTATATGCTCACTCCAGCTGTGCTGGGGGCACCCATGGGTGCTGAGTCCTGCTGCCACCAGGTCATGGTGTGGCTCTGCTCATTCTGCACTGACTTGAGTGAGGAGGTGGTGACCAGGCTGGAGGTTGACCTGTTCAACTGCCAGGCCAGTGACCAGGCTGGAGGTTGACCTGTTCAACTGCCGGGCCAGCACTGAAGGTCACTGGACACACCACTGCATGTCAGATATGGTAAAGTGCCAGGACAGGGCACCTCAAATCCTGTTTTCTCCAATTCCACCCCAAATTCTGTATTAATCCATTGCAGTTCCCGCCCCCACCCCCAAAAAATAATAATAATAAAAAATCCTAAACCTTGTAGTCGCAGAGCCTGAGTGGCACCCAGCCACCTCTGCTCAGCTGCTCATCCTCATTTTGGGGTAAAACCAGCCTTGTTCAGCCCACTTCCGTCACGGCAGATGGGGGTGTCCACTCCTAACCCTCTTCCCACCCTCAGCCTTGCCAGCTTTACTTGCTTCTGAAGGCTTTTCCAGTCTCCCCAGCACCATGGCATGGAGGCTGAATGCTGAGGGTGAGCCAGCTTCCACCTGGTAGGTGGTGGTGGGCATCACCATGGAGTGATGGTTTGTGGGATGCTGTGGAGCCGCCCCCTGTCACCACCATTCCACTACTCCCCAGTATTCGCCCCAGGAGGAGCTGTGGGAGTGGCTGGCTCAGTGGCCGCAGCCAAGACCGGAGATCCCTGTCCATCACAGCCTGCAGCAGCCAGTGCTGGATGAAACCCGCATCACCAGCTGGTGGCACTAGATGGCCTGGCTTGTGGAGGACATCACCCAGCAGACGGGTAAGGGCCACCAGCTGGGATGCTGCTATATATCCTTGTGTCCCACTTTAGGGACTGAAACGTCTTGGCTCTCCCTACAGGGGACGTGAGCAGCTGTGGTGTTGTGAGGCCTGGGAAAGGGCACTGGGTTTTCCTGTCAGACCTCTACCACGTGCAGGGTAGAGCTCAGGACATCCATTCCCAACTAGGTAGGAAGGTGGCAAACCCCATTCCCAGTTCTTTTTGCAGCAGGACACCCTTGAATGCAGCTCCCCTGGCTTATCCCAATGCCATATCCATCTCCCCCACATGCAGAGAGTGACCTGACCCAGCAGCACTGGATGAAGGAGGTGATGGAGAAGCTGCAACAGATCAGCCAGAGGCTCAGGCTGATGCTGGCAACCATGGAGGGTGCGTGGAGCTGGCTGAAGAACCATCTGCAGCACCTCTGCGCCATCCTTGGCCCAGCTGGTGAGCTACGCTTTGGTGCTGGAGGGCAGATGGGTGCTGGTAGGTGCCAACACAAGGTTCTTGCTTACCATCCCACATGTCAGAGCCCAAGTACCACATCCACCTGCATCATACACGCTCCTGCTTTCTGCTAACGGTCACGCTACTGGTGCTCATGCTGCCCTGTGCAATCTTCCTTTTCCTTGTCTCCAACCCCCTTGGCAAGCTTCTCTGTATCTTGGCATTCTCTGCTTTCCTGGTCCTTGACATAACAGGTGGGGACAGGTGTGGGGGGATCTGTTTGGGGACATGCCACTCTGAGAGTATCACAGGGGTGAGCTGGAGGTGCTCTACCCTCAACCATGCTCTCACTTCCCTGCAGGGCAGCGCCTGGTGGCAGCTGCCTGACACAGTGCTGGGGGAGCCTGGCCCATGCTTTGCAGGATGGAGCCCCATCACCAGCTCACCTCCACCCCAGACAAGTGGGAGATGGTTGCAGGGAGGAAGAGGCATGGCACCCTTGATTGCTGCTACGACCCAGCCTGGGTGCCCATCCTGGATGTCCCATCCTGCTGCCATTTGGCAAGGTCCCCTGGGCTGGGCTGCCAGCCCCCAGGCAGAGGGGGCTGGTGTCATGGTTTAACCTCAGCCGACAACCAAGCCCCACATAGCCACTTACTGACTCCCCCCCACCCAGAGGGGTGGGGAGGAGAATCAGGAAGGAATGCAAAACTTGAGGGTTGAGATAAGAACAATTTAATAATTTAAATGGCATGAAAATGTAAGAACAAAAATTAAAATAACGGTAATGTCAATAATAACAATAACAATCATAATGGAAAGGTGGGGCAAAAGGGTAAAATCCAAAGGAAAGGGAGAAAGGAAACCAAGTGATGCACAGTACAACTGCTCACCACCCGCTGGCCGATGCCCAGCCAGTCCCTGAGAAACGATCCCCCCCAGCTAACCCCCCAAGTTTATATACCAAGCATGATGTCCCATGGTATGGAATACCTCTTTGGCTGGTTCAGGTCACCTGTCCTGGCTGTGTCCCTTCCCGGTCTCTTGTGCCCCTCCAGCATTCTGGCTGGCAAGGCCCAAGGAACTGTGAAGTCCTTGACTCTAGTATGAACATTACCCAACAACAACTAGAAACATCAGTGTGGTTATCACCATTGCTCTCACCTGAGAGCCAAAACAGCACTGTACTAGCTACTAAGAAAAAAGTTAACTCCATCCCAGGTGAAACCAGGACACCTGGTGTGGGCTGCTGGTCCTCAGGAGTGGGGTGGGCTGCCGGCCCCCAGGAGGAGGGGCCAGCACTCTTGGCTCTCTGGAGCAGCCCCTCCTCTCCTGTCCCCTTTGTTCCCCTTCCCTCCTCCTCTCCGGTCCCCTTCCCTAAACTCTCCTCCTGTCCTCTACACTTCCCATCCTCTACCCTCCCTATCCTTCTCATCACTCCTCCTCTCCCCGCCCTCCCCATCCCACCTATCCCGTCCCCACCTTACTCCTCCCTTCCCCACCCCTCCATTCTCCTCTTTTGCTCTCTCCTCTCAACTCCTCTCTGACCCTCCTCTTTCCTCCCTTCCCCTCCTCTCCTGAATCCTCCCCTCCTGTCTCCCTCTCCCCCCCACCGCTTTCCCCCCCCACCACTTTCCCCCCCAAGGCTCCCTTCGCCTCCTCTCTCCACTTTTTTTCTCCCCTTTCCTCTTCTTTCCTGCCTTCCCCTCCATTTTCCTCCCTCACCCAGTTGTGTCTGGGTGGTTCCATGGAGCATTTGGGCTCTGAATGAGTGCAAAAGTGAGCAGTTGCAGTGTATGAAAGCACGGACTCAAGCTGTGGTGCAACCAGAGACACTTTATTGTACAGAGAAGCTCATATTTATATTTCTGAGCCCAGATACAAATTCCAGTTGTATGGACCACCAGGCTCAGGGCAGAAAGCATTCATGCAGTTACATAGCCATATTTCACTACAAGCATGCAGACACCTATTTGCTACTAGATAACCACGTTTATCTTTCTTACCTTCCTTCACAATACCCAGATCTTCTCTCATCTCTTGCCAGATCAGACGTTCTCCATCCTCCTTTCATATATCTCTCTTCAGACATTCTCTATCCTCCTCTCCCATATTAGTGCATAAACTTACCTCATCTGGGGTATTCATTAAGTTTTACGGCCTTTGCCAAGTTCAGGACAAAAAATCAGGGCCTGTGCCATGTTTCAGGACTTCAGCTTACCTCTGTTAGGGCCTTTGCCATGTTTTGAGGCCTAAACTTACCTCAGTTAGGGCCTCCGTCGAGATGTAGGGCCTAAACTGTTTTCACTTAAGGCCTTGTTTTGTCACATGGTGAGGTCGCTAGATAGCACACAGACACCAATAGAGAAAATAACCTTTATTTACTGTTGGTTTCACATTCATACAGAAAAGAAGGCAATACGCACATACAAAAAGGATGAGCCTACAATACCCTGATTCAAGAAATAGAACAGATAAGCAAGGCAATGGACCTAATCATTACTACTCCAGGTTAGCTATAGCGATGAAGGAAGATACATATGCCAATTGCCTTAATACATTACTGTCCTCCAGGTCCACAGGTGCTGTGGAGCCCCTCTTGCAGCAAGGATGTGGACAGCCTCTCCTGGCAATGGGGGAGTCCTACACAGGGTGTCCCCTCGTAGCTGAGGTCTCCAAAGTCGCTGCAAGAGTGTCCAGCTTTTGTACTATTGAATACACAAGCTCACCTAATTGCAAATGTGGAAACACCTGGTTTCACTCTCCCCTCAGATCCCACCAAAGCCTGGCCAGGGCTCAGGGAGGACCTGAGGGAGTTTCCTTTATCTACTGGATTTTGACCACCCAGTTCCAAACAAGGCCAAACAGCTGGATCCATGGCCTTGGCGACCTGCCTCTAAGCAAGGAAGGATGTGCTATCTCTTCACTCATGATTCCAGTTTATCTTCAGCTACATCTTTCGCTAAGGATCATACATAGTTCACTAAGGATCACGCCTCTCACTCATGATAGAATACTAAATATATACATATATCTCTCTCTTCATAACATTCCGTTGGTAGGTTCATCTAAAGGCCAACTTTGGCTGAGGGCTTGCTGCTCAGGCCTCAGTACATCAAGTCTTCACCATTAGAACCTTCAACGAGTTTTAGGGCCTAAACTTACCTCAACTAGCACCTTCACCAGGTTTCAGGAATCTGAATTTCTCCCCCTAACCACGCTAAAACTATACACTGTAACGGCCATAATCCTAGGTAACTTAAATGTCCTAAGCCTACTAACCAACAACGCAAAGTATGAAAACTTTTGGGGAAGCCTAAGTAAGGGGAGGGAAGCAGTGTGGAGGGGAAGGGTGTGGGAGAGACTGGAGGAAAGGAGAGCAGAGGAGGGGAGTTGGGGAGGGGTGGTGAGGGCAGGAGAGGGGAGGGGTGGGGAACTGGAGGAGAAAGGAGAGTAGAGGATGGGGGTGGGGAATGGATAGGAGGGCAGGGGAGGAGAGGGGTAGAGAGGGAGAGGAAGGAAGGGATGTATGGGGAGGGGAGGGGAGAGGAGGAGAGGGGATGTATGGGGAAGGGAGGAGAGAGGGGAGGTGAGAGGAAAGGAGGAGAGGGGAGGAGAGGAGGCCAGGCGAGGTAGAGAGAGGCGAGGGGAGGGGTGGGGAGGGCAAGAGTGGGGAAGGGAGGGGAGAGGGGAGAAGAGGAGAGGGACAGGGAGGTGCGGGGAGTGGAGAGGAGGGAAGGGAGGAGAGCAGAGAGTAAGAGAGGAGAGGTGAGGGGAACCGATGGGATGGAATGTATGGGGAAGGGAGGAGAGAGGAGGCGAGGCGTGGAGGAGAGAGGCGAGGACAGTGTGGAAGGGAGGGGAGGGGATGTAAAGGGAAGGGAGGAGGAGAGAGTAGGAGAAGAGAGAGGAGGTGAGAGGAGGTGAGGTGTGAAGATGGGCGGGGAGAGGAGGGGAGGGGAACACAGGAGAGGAATTAAAAGGGGAGCAGAGGGGAACCGAGGGGAGGGGAGTGTGGAAGGGAGGGGATGGGATGTATGGGGGAGGAGAGAGGAGGAGAGGAGTGGAGATAGGCGGGGAGAGGAGAGGAATTGAGAGCGGAGCAGTGGAGAGAAGGGTGTAGAAGGGATGAGAGGGGATGAGACAGGAGAGGAGAGCGGTGGGGAAGGTATGGGAGGAGAGGAGAGGGGAAGGCTGCTGGTCTTCACGTGGGGTGGGCTGGGCTGCTGGCCCTCAGGAGGAGAGGGGTGGGCTGCACAAATCTTGATAGCTTTTTGCTATCTCATCCTAGATCCTTGGTTTATTTCTGCCCAGAGGCTGGTGAGGGGAGGCTGGTGAGTGAGCTGCCATCGTGATGGTGACACAGAAGCCACCAATGCCATGGGACTCTAGTTCTCCTTCTTCCCATGCAGGAAGTGTAAAATGAAGCTCTTGCATGAAGAGCTGGACAGGATGGAGATGAGCTGCCTGCAAGGTGAGAGCTGTCTGGGCAGGGGGACATGGGAGAGACGACCATGAGGTGGGAGGTGTAGTGGCTCTAGGACAGGGATCTGAAGCCCCAGCACATCCCCATCCTGTGCTGGGGCATGTTTTACCCCAGAGCATCTCCAAGCTATGCTAGGGTATGCACAGCATTCCAGGGTGTCCCCACCGTCTACCGAAGGACAGCAGTGCTGGGAGTGTCACCACCCATGCCATGTTCTTGCAGGGCTCTCATGCCTGGAGCAGCACCCAGTGATGGCAGGAGGCCTCCCTGGTTTACCAGGGCGGGTGTCACCCATCCCTGGTGGCTGGAGTACAAAACTGAGCTTGTGTAGGGCAAGCCTGAGCTGGGTGGGATGTCCCCATATTCATCCAGACCCTGCTCCTGGGGGCCAGCTAGGTCCCCCTGAGGGTCAGGCCCTCTAGGGCTGGGGTGTCCTCGTTGTCAGTGCACCTTTGGGTGCAGGATACCTCATTGGGAGAGGAGCCAGGGCTGGGGATGTGACACACATGTTACCGAAATCTCGGAATGAAGAACTTATCGACACCAATGTGATGTAGATAAGCAGACACTTCTTTATTGACGGCCGGGTGCTTGAGCGAGTCCTCTCGCGATCAACGCACGCCAGGTCTCAAAATCAGACACCATATATAAAACTTATTCATACATATTCATTAATTATTCATGCATAATCATAACATTTCCCGTAAATCATTTACATACTCTCCTCCTATATCCGATTCTGCGCAGTAAAGCGTAGAAAGGTCTAGAAATGGGTCTAGGGTACGATTTGGGTAGGTGGTATATGAGTCGGTGGTCGCGATCTCCCCCTGCCGGAATTACCTTTTACTAAAGTTCACAGTTTCTTGGCAGGCACCTACAAGCTGTTCCAGTCGACTCTCCCCAGTTCCCATTAATCCTACATTCTGACATCTCAATATACTTTCTTTATACAGAAGACTAGTTAGATACAAAGGAACCTTTCAACCCTAGAGTTATTACCTATGTTTTAACAATAGTTCCAGGCCCTTCTTCTAGCCTTGATACAGGACGTACAGAAGATCTCATAGCAGCTTTTACTGTGCAACTATAAGTTTCATTAAAAATATTTCTTATCCTCCTATATTTCTATTCTATAAAATAACTCTATAAAATCAGATAATCAAACCAATAAAATCAATTGATCTCAACTCTTTAACAAATCGACAACACACAGGGAGAAATTCTGGGTGGCGGTGTGTGTCCTGCAATGATGGCCAAGGCACATCCTGTAAGACCTACATGTCATCAGGGGGCAAGGGACATCTCCTGCAGGGCTGCAGGATGCCCTGTCTAAACCCCTTCTTCCTCAGCCAGGCGATGCTGGAGCCAGCCATGGGTGGTGGGAAGTGCTGGGAGCCCAAACCCTGCAGCCTGAGCCAGCCTCTAGCCAGCGACATACGAGTACCAACCATAGAGGACATCCCTTCTCCAGGGACATCAGGGGCTGGGGTCACCTCGGGGTGCAGCCAGTGACCCAACCGTGGGGGGACAGTCCCACTGGGGGCTTCCTGGGGTGCTGACAGGTCTCTCCTCCCTCTGTAGGTCCTTACTGTCCCTATGGTCCCCATGCCAGGGGCTCATCGGGGCCGAGCAGCAATGCTGGAAAGAAGCCATCCATGGGCAGGATTTCTGCCATCTCCACACCACTGGTTAAGCCTCATGCAGCGGCTTGGTCAGGGACTCGTACCTCCGTGTTTGACCCTCTGCCCCCCTCCCAGAGAAGTTTAAAACCTTTTGGCTCTTCTAGATCCTGGCAGAATGGTGCTCAGGACCCTAAAGGTGCGATTTGACATGGATACAGGACTGTGCTGCAGGGTGGATGCTCCTTATCTTACCAGTTTTATGCTATTTCGATATATTTTAATAAATGCCATATTTACAGCTGGCGCCTTCCTCATTCTGGTCCCCCTGATGCTGGGGCTTTTGGACCATCCGCATGTGCAAAAGCAACAGCAAATGCCCAGCTGCCATTCCTGTGCCAAAGGAACCCTGATCACCTTCCCTTTATTACAACCTAATTACAGGCAATTAGCAGCATAGCTCATTACAGCTCAGCCAGAACCACCAGACTCTTGGACACAGCCAAGGTGGCTGATAGTGGTGGCTCCAGCTGGCTGCTACTAACTGGTCTGGGGTGTCAGCACCTTTGGGGTGCCCCAGACTTCCTCCCCTGGGCATCCTGTGCTGCTCCCAGCAGTGGGCAAGAATGTGGGGGCTGCTCACTGGGCTCTGGCCCCCTTTTATTTTGGAAATGTGACTGGCACTCCCCCAGCCCAGTCCTCTACCCCAAAAAAAGGACAACCCTGAGTTGAAGAGGATGATGCCGGTGCCAGTGCTGTGTTGGCCTGTCACTTCCTGGCGTTGGCGTAGTTGGTGTTGAACCAGGCACAGGTCTCCTTCACAGCTGGGGAGGGAGAAGATGGGATGGGTTTTGGGATTGGGAATGCAGTTTGTTCATAGACTCACAGAACGGTTTGGGTTGGAAGGGACCTCTAAAGGCCATCTAGTCCACCCCCCCTGCCATGGGCAGGGACATCTTCAACTAGATCAGGTTGCTCAGAGCCCCATCTAACATGACCTTGAATGTTTTCAGTGATGGGGCATCTACCACCCCTCTAGGCAACCTGATGCAGTGTCTCACCACCTTCAGTGTAAAAACTTTCCATGTATCTAGTCTGAATCTACCCTCTTGTAGTTTAAAACCATTAACCCTTGTCCTATCACTACAGGCCTTACTAAAAAGTCAGTCCCCATCCTTCTGAGCCCCCTTTAAGAGTTGAAAGGCTGGACCACCCTGATGCCATCAAAGCTAACTGCAGTGGGTAGGACCTCCATGTTTAGTGGAGCCTCCCATCTCACCTTTCCTGAAGGGTGTAAACTGGAAGCTGGGTAGGTAGCGCCGCAGCTTGGCATTGCTGGCTGTCTTGAACTGCCCATCTGCCTTGGTGGTATCAAACTGGGATGGGAAGGATTAAGGGAAACCAAAGGGGAAAAATGGGTCTTGTTCTGCCCCACTGTGTCCTGGCTGGGGCAGCGGGAGCAATGCTCTGGACCACAGCATCTCCCCTGGAGCACTGTGGCTGCTGATGGAAAGTGGGGTCCCCCCCCCATGCTGTAGCAGCCCTGCAAGCAAGGGGAAGCCAGTCTGTGGTAAAGGATACAACAAGCTCTCCCCTGAAGTCCATGGCCTCCACAATTGCCTCTGCTGCCTCCCTGATGGACACTTCATCTTCTTCTCCCACTATGGAGCAGGACATGATTCTCCCATCCTCTTGAAGAGGCTGGAGGCAGGGTTGTGGCAGGGACGGGCAGTGCTTACCTGACAAAATGATGGGCTCCACCTCATCGTATTCCCGCAGGACCCAAAGGAAGAGCCGGGCCAGGTCCTGTGGAGGGGTAGATGGCTCTTGGGGAGCGGCTGCTGTCCCCCAGCCCTCCCATCACAAGGGGACCCAACCCTGAGGATGGCCAATGCTTCCTGGGACAACCCAGGTGGGCTCAGACCCTGCTGAAATCCAGGCACTGTGCCCTGCGCCCTGGCCCTGCCCCCCCCCCCCCTCTGTACTCTGCCCTCCCCAAGCTGTGGGAGGTGAGTGCTCCCAGAGGTCCCTGAGGCCATGCATACCAGAGAGTAGATGAACTGTCTTCTGGGCTTGCCAGTGCCCCAGACAGTCAGAGCACAGCCAGTTTCTGCAGGAGGAAGGAAAGTGTGTCCATGAGCACTTGAGCTACCTCCACCCACCCTGGCTACTCTGCAGAACAGCTGATTAAGCAAGCAGGAAGAAAAAAACCTAAACCAACAAAAAAATCCCCACAACAACCCAATGCTCCCAAAAAAGGCCACAAGAAGTCCTGCCACACTCATGTTTGGCCAGGCAGACCTTGTGGATGAGCCCAGGCAAGACATGCCCATCCTCGATGTTGAAGTTGTCATGTGGCCCAAAGATGTTGGTGGGGATGACAGCGGTGAAGCGGCAGCCATGCTGCTCAAAGTAGCCCCTGGGTGAGAGCAGGGAAGGTGTGGGTGGGCTC
This sequence comes from Falco naumanni, assembly GCF_017639655.2. NCBI lineage: Eukaryota > Metazoa > Chordata > Aves > Falconiformes > Falconidae > Falco > Falco naumanni. The sequence continues at coordinate 108,931,742 of NC_054056.1, read as the reverse complement.
ACCCCCCTCCAGCACAAAGATGTCTCCAGAAGACTTTGGCTAGTGGCATTTCCATCTGCTGAGCCCAGGTACCTCCCCAGCTCAGTTTAATTCCTGGGAGTCCCAGGGGATTCCCCTGGGCCTGATAACCGGTGGGTGCTCACAGCCTGCAAGAACTCTCCCATGCCTCGCCTCCCCTCCTCCCCAACACGCACCTATTCTGGATGTCGATCATCCTCTTGGCATAGGAATAGCCAAAGTTGGAGCTGTGAGGTGTCCCATTGTGAATCTGGGGATAGGAGAAGAGAATTAAGCAGGGCAGGGATGTCTCCTGGGACGTGCCTAGGGACAGAGATGCTCACCATGCTCTCATCGACGGGGGTACATCATCTTGTCTGGTAAGATGCAGGTGGAGAGGCAGGAGACCACCTTCTGCACCCCTGTCTCGTATGCCAAGTGCATATGATGAGTATGATGAGTGTGTTTCTTCTCTGGGGATGGAGAGATTTCTCAGATGTGTAGGGTGGGGACTCCCAAACCCCTGCATCCTACGGGTAATAACTCATTAATAACTCCAGAAACCAGAAACTCCAGAGCTCTGGTTTGGATTTTGGAAGCAGAGCCAGTTGTGTCCCCATGTCCCAGCTCAGGGAGGGCAGAGTGTTGCAGCATCCACAGGGACCCTGTCAGTACCTGATTCCCAGGTGCTCACCCAAAAATCCAGGTTGTAGCAGATGTTTCTGAAGAGGCCTCCGACCATGGCAGCCAGGTGGATGACATGGGTAGGCTTGTGCTTCTCAAACAGGGCTTTGGTCTCTGTGGTTCTCCTGGGACAGGAAATCTGGGGGTTCAGTGGAGTCAAGAGAGCAGACTGGGGGCTTTCCAAGTAAAAAACCCACAGAGTCCACTCACATCATATCAGCATCTCTGGAGAACATGAAGATCCACTCCTCGTCCAGCTGCCCCTCTCCATCAGCCACCACCTTCTCGATGGCTCTTCCCACCAAGCCAGTGCCACCCGTCACCAGGATGTGCTTGCCCACTAGCCCAACCCCCTCCATTGTGGCCAAAACTCTGTGGAGAGTTGGGGGGGGGGGGGGGGGGCGGGCTAAGCTGGGGTCACCTTGTGGTGCACCCCACTACAGCCCACCAAGCTCATCCCCTCCGTGGTGTGGGTGCCCAATGAGCATCAGCCACACATCAGGCTGGTGAGCTAATTTTGAGGCGGGGGGTGGGGTGGGGTGGGGGTGGGCTTTGATCTGCTTCTGCCAGCAAAAGCAAAAACCAAAGCGGAAGCAGGGTGCTTGGTGGTGACGTGGCCAGGTCAGGGCAGCAGAAACTCCATCAGCTGTAGTTGCTAATTAATGGAACTGGCTGGTGGCCCGCGGGCTCCCCGTGCACACGCCGCACCAGGGCTGGGGCCAGACCGTGCCACGCAGCACGGCACTGCCCGGCCTCCCGAAACGGAGGCGCACCCTGACACCCAACCGCCCCGCAGTCCCAGGTCTGCACCCCAAACCCCCTCTGCACCCAGCTCTGCACCCCGAGCCTCCCCTGCACCCCCCGTCCCAGCTCTGCACCCCACTCCTCCCCTGCAACCCAAGTCCCAGGTTTGCACCCCCAGTCCCAGCTCTGCACCCACCTCCCCGCGCCCCCCGTCCCAGCTCTGCACCCCACACCTCCCCGCACTCCCAGTCCCAGCTCTACATCCCACACCTCCCCGCACCCCCAGTCCCAGCTCTGCACCCACCTCCCTGCACCCCCAGTCCCAGCTCTGCACCCCACTCCTCCCCGCACCCCCAGTCCCAGCTCTGCACCCCACTCCTCCCCGCACCCAGGCCCCTCCCGCAGCGCCGACCCCACCCCAACTCCGAGCCTCCCACCGCGGGGGCCCTTACACCCCTCATACCCCCTGCGGCTCTCCCCGCCGTACTGTCCCCCCTCTTTGGGGACACCCCGCTTCTACACCACCCCCCCTCAGCACCCCCGCGTGAGGGGGACTGCCCCCCACAAACACTCCAGTGGGCGGGGGGGTCGGCGCGGCTCGGCTCGATTCGGCGGCGGCTCGGCCGGATTCGGCGGCGGCTCGGCCGGCTTCGGCGGCGGCTCGGCCTGGATTCGGCGCGGCTCGGCTGGCTTCGGCGGCGGCTCGGCTGGATTCGGCGCGGCGCGGCTCGGCTCGGCTCGGCCGCGCTTCCTGCCGCCGTCACCGGGCGCCGCCGCTCGGCTCCTCGGGAAATGGAGTCCGCGCCCGGGGTCAGCGGAACCTACCACGGCACCGGGGCCACCGGCACCGCTCCCCACGGGTTAGGGGGCGCTGGCGCAAGCCCCGGCACTTGCAGGGCTGCACAGGGCGTGCAGGGGAAGGGAAGGGGGCGCACAGGGTCCCCTCCCTCTTCCCCAGCGCCAAGGGCTTCTCCAAAGGGATTTCGATGAGAAAAGGTTTAATCATCTTTAATTCACCTACACTGAGACTGAAAATGAGCGGAGCTTTCCGGCGGGTCGGGAGGGTTTCAAATGGGGGATGCCGGCTTTTCCTTCACCTTTTCCTTCGGCATTGCCGGGAGGCAAAGGCCGGGCCTTGCACCGCCCGAAATTAAGCTGATAAAGAATGGGATGAAGGGAGACCCCGCCAGGAATTTCAGGTTTTCCCCCAAGGAGACTTGGCCCCGACGTCGAGGAGCAGCCGGGTATTACAGATGTTCCGCTCCCTTCCTCCCTCCTCTGGCTTGCGGACACAACCGTCCCAGCCCGCGGGAGGTGACCGAGCAGGTGCGGTTCCTGCAGCGCTGGGTGCCCGGTGCCCGGGGGCAGCGTGCCCGGGGCAGCGCTGGGTGCCCGGGGCAGCGCTGGGTGCCGGGGGCAGCGCTGGGTGCCCGGGGGAGCGCTGGGTGCCCGGGGAGCGCTGGGTGCCGGGGGCAGCGCTGGGTGCCCGGGGCAGCGCTGGGTGCCGGGGGCAGCGCTGGGTGCCGGGGGCAGCGCTGGGTGCCCGGGGAGCGCTGGGTGCCCGGGGGCAGCGCTGGGTGCCGGGGGCAGCGCTGGGTGCCGGGGGCAGCGCTGGGTGCCCGGGGCAGCGCTGGGTGCCGGGCAGCGCTGGGTGCCCGGGGAGCGCTCCCCCCGACTTGCACACCCAGTCCAATGCAGCGCACGTTCATACAGGTCAGTTGGCTGGTTCCGCCCAAAGTTGAGCCTCGTAATTAATTATCCGTTAGTTTCTTCCCCGCTTCGATTTAAAGGTACAGCGCCTTTTTAATTCACTACGCATGCTCCCTGAGCGGGGGATCTGCCTCCCTCGGGGGAGGGGGGCATTTGAGTATGAGATCACAATGATGCCGAAAAACCTCATAATGAAGAAAACTGCTAATAGACTTTTTGTACTTTTAGCAGCAAGTTATTTATTATCTGCACAGGGGAGGAGGTGGTTCACACTGCAGAAACTCGTTTCCAAGCGCAGGTGTGAAACAGGCTAATTTATACATTTGACATATATGATTGCAACATCTTCTCATACATTATCCATGTAATTACAACATTTTATGGCATATTAATAATAGGCGGACTCTAGGCGGAGCCTGGGCGGAGTTCAGGTGGAGTCTTCTCTTGGCATCTGTTTCAAGCGGGTTGTTCCAGCCTTTGGCCCACTCAGGTGGTCTTCCTCAGTTCATAAGTGACCCTGCCAGGATCTTGTACATAAAACTTGGGTTGCTACCACTTTCTTCTATTGATGTGTCAAACTTTAACTAATTTATGATTTCTAGTGCCTGTTACAGCGATTTCCCACAATGGCTTAGGCTTGGGTACAGTGGGCAAGGACAGGGCGATTCAGCACTACATGCTATGGCTCCTCAGTAACCAAGTTGAGCAATTTTGCAAGGCAGAATGGGGCTTTTACAGACCTGAGACTAATCTCAGGTGGATCTTTAGGTTTTTAGGCCTTATTCCTTTTCAGGTGAAGCTGTGGCTAGATGGTTGCATGGAGCATTTGAGTCTGTATGCATGCAAAAGTGAGCACCTAAATTTCTAACCACTGAAAGCAGGTAGCAGAACTTTTGTGATGTCCCTCACACGACTACCAGGGCAGGGTGAGAACCACACAGAGAATTCCTTCCTGGCACCTTCTTTGGGGGAGCTGTTCCTGAGTGTTTCCATGGAGCGTTTTGGCTCTGCACAAGTGCAAAAGTGAGCAGTTACTTTTCTAACCAAAGGAAGCAGGGAGCAGAACTTTTTTGCTGTCCTTCACATAGCTACTAGGGCAGACAGAATCACAGAGAGAATTCCTTCCTTGCACCTTCTCCAGGGGAGCTGTGCCTTGGTGCTTTCATGGAGCATTTGAGTCTGTACGAGTGCAAAAATGAGCACTTCAATTTCTCACCACCAAAAGCAGGGAGCAGAACTTTTGTGGTATCCTTCACATGGCTACCAGTGCAGGCTGAGAACTACAGTGAATCCCTTCCTGGCACCTTCTCTGGGGGAGGTGTGTCTTGGTCTTTTCATGGAGCATTGGTGCTCTGAACGACTGCAAAAATGAGCACTTCAATTTCTCACCACAGAAAGAAAGTTGCAGTGCTTTTGTGATGTTACTCACATTGCCACCAGGGCAGTTTGAGGAACCACCAAGAGAATTCCTTCCTGGAACCTTCTCTGGTGGAGCTGTGCACGTGTACTCCATTCAGCATTTTGGCTCTATACAAGTGCAAAAGGGAGCAGTTACTTTTCTTACCACAGAAAGCAAGGAGCAGAACTTTTGTGGTGTCTTTCACATAGCTACCAGGGCAGGGTGAGAACCACCAAGAGAATTCCTTCCTGGATCTTTCTCTGCTGGAGCTGTGCTCTGGTGGTTCCATGGAGCATTTTGGCTCTGCACAAGTGCAAAAGTGAGAAGTTACTTTTCTCACCCTAGAAAGCAGGAAGCAGAACTTTTGTGGTGTCCTTCACATGGCTACCAGGTCAGGCTGAGAATCACAGAGAGAATTCCTTCCTGACACCTTTTCCAGGGGAGCTGTGTCTTGGTCTTTTCATGGAGCATTTGAGTCTGGCACAAGTGCAAAAATGAGCACTTCAATTTCTTACCACAGAAAGAATTTTGCAGTACTTTTGAGATGTCACTCACATTGCCACCAGGGCAGATTGTGGAACAACCAAGAGAATTCCTTCCTGGCACCTTCTTTGGGAGAGCTATGGCTGGTCGGTTCCATGGAGCTTTTTTGAGTCTGTATGAGTGCAAAAGTGAGCACTACAATTTCTCACCAGAGAAAGCAGGGAGCAGAACTTTTGTGGTGTTCTTCACGTGGCTACCAGGGCATGGTGAGAACCACAGGGAGAATTGCTTCCTGGCACCATCCCTGGTGGAGCTGTGCTTGGGTGGTTCCATGGAGCATTTGGGCTCTGTATGAGTGCAAAAGTGAGCAATTACTTTTCTCACCTCAGAAAGCAGGGAGCAGAACTTTTGTGGTGTCCTTCACATGGCTACCAGGGCAGGGTGGGAACCATTAAGAGAATTCCTTCCTGGAACCTTCTCTGGTGGAGCTCTGCTTTGGTGGATTCATGGATCTTTTGGCTTTGTATGAGTGCAAAAGTGAGCAATTACTTTTCTCGCCTCAGAAAGCAGGGAGCAGAACTTTTGTGATGTCCTTCACATGGCTACCAGGGCAGGATGAGAACCACCAAGAGTATTCCTTCCTGGCATCTTCTCTGGTGGAGCTGTGCATGTGTGGTTCTATGGAGCATTTGGGCTCTGAACGAGTACAAAAGGGAGCAGTTACTTTTCTAACCAAAGAAAGCAGGAAGCAGAACTTTTGTGGTGTCCTTGACATGGCTACTAGGGCACGGTGAGAACAAGAAACAGAATTCCTTCCTGGCAGCTTCTACTCCATCCCTAAAAGCCTGCTCACTGTTCTATTGTTGCATCACTAATATCCTTCACCTTGACCACACTCCATTTCTGAAGTCCTCCTTTTTCCCAGTCTATTCCTAAATTCATTCAACACAAAGCTTCCTGTCCATCCCTAAAATCCTCCTCCTCACTGACCCTGTCCATGCTGTTAATCTTTACCCATACCCCCAACCCATACCTAAAAGCATTCCAGAACCCTGAAGGTCCATCCCTAAGTGCTTCCCCTTGACTCAGTAATCCTCAAAATTCTCTTTTTCCCCCCCCAAGATCAATCCCTGTAGTCCTTCCCTCTAAATCACTAGGTTCTCCCTAAAAGCTTTCCCACCAGGTTCCCCATCCCATCCTAAAATACTTCCTCCCACCCCGTAAGTCAGCATATACATTATTTCCCCTTGCACCATCCAGTTGGTCTAGCAAATCTTTCCTCCTGCCTCACAGTCCATTCCTAAAATCTTTATCCCTGGCCCCTGGTTCTTCCCTAAATTCTTTCTCCCCGCCCCACTCCCCATGCCTGATCCTATAATCCTTCCCCTTGCCCATGGTCCACACTTGCAGTCCTTCCCTGCAGACCTGCTACTCTGTCCCTGAAATTCTTCCTCAATTCCCCTAGTCCATCCTGCAAGGTCTTTCTCTCAGTCCCCAATGCCCCCCTGAAAATCTTTGCTCCTGCCTTCAGCCCAGCCTTATAACGCTTCACCTTGTGAATGCTCTATTCCTAAAATTACTCCCGTAATCCCCTGCTCTGACCCTGAAGTAATTTTTTCTATAGCCTCCAGTCCACCCCAAAAATCCTTCCTCCTGCTCCCTTGGCCCATCCCTAAAATCTTTCCACTTGCCCCCCGGTTCATCTCTGTCCTGGTTTCAGCAGGGATAGAGTTAATTTTCTTCTTAGTAATTAGTACAGTGCTGTCTTTCGGCTATGATGTGAGCGCAATGTTGACAGGACACTGAAGTTTTTAGTTGTTGCTGGGTGATGTTTATACTACATCAAGGACTTTTCAGTTCCTTGGGCCCTACCAGTGAGAGGGCTGGGGGTGCACGGGAAATTGGGAGGGGACACAGCCAGGGCAGGTGACCCAAGCTAGCTAGAGAGGTATTCCATTGCCATATGACATCACGCTGAGTCTATGAACTGGGGGAAGAAAAAGGAAGGGGGGACATATGGCATTATGGCGTTTCTCTTCCTGAGTAACCGTTACACGTGATGGAGCCCTGCTGTCCTGGGGATGGCCGAGCACCTGCCTGCCCATGGGAAGTGGTGAATGAATTCCTTGCTTTGCTTTGCTTGTGTGCGTGGCTTTTACTTTACCTATTAAAATGTTCTTATCTCAGCCCTTGAATTTTACATTCCTTTTCGATCCTACTTCCCATCCCTCTGGGTGGGAGAAAGTGAGCAAGTGGCTGTGTGGTGCTTGGTTGCTGGCTGAGGTTAAATCACGAAAACCTCGAAAAACCTTCCTTGGGTCATTCCCCTAACACCCCCTATATAGCTCCCAAAAATCGTTGGTCCCATTCCTAGTCCATAAAAAATAACTTTTCCCTTGACCCGGGCTAGTCCCTAAATTCGTTCCCCCAATTCATTATTCAATATCTAGAACCCTACACCCCACTAGACAGATAAAGCACTAATATCCTTCACCATGAACACAGATAATTTCTAAAGTCCTCACACTTTTTCCTAGTCCCTTGCTAAACTACAACACAAAACTTCAAGTCCATCCCTAAAAACAATCCCCGCAAAGATATTTTCCATGTCAATTGGCATACTTTCCAGGAGGATCTGCTCCACGATCCCGCCAGGCACGGAGGTGACGCTGACCGACCTGTCGTTAACCTGGGTCTTCCTCTTGACCTTTCTGAAAAGGAGGGTTACCACCTGCCAACTTGCTGTGGGGACGCTCCATCCCACTGCCCGGATCATAGACGAGGATGCTGAACACGGCTGCCCCCACAGCCTGTGAGCGCGCAAGGGGAGACAGCGTCAAAGGCTCTTCTACAAAGCTGAAGTGAACACCAGCCACGTCTCTCTCCTTGTCCACAAAGCTAGCCACTCCAACACAGAAGACAGGGAGGTCAGTCAAGCACGATTCCCTCTTGGTAAATCCATGCTGACGGCTCCTCATCACTTTCTTGTCCTTCAGCAGCTTGGCAACGCTTCCGCGGAGGATTTTCTCCATCACCTCCCCTGGCAACAAGGACAGGCTCACCAGCCTCTGCTCTCCCGCATCTTCCTTCCCGCCCTTCTGCAAGACAGGAGGCCTAAGAGCAATCTTCTAGACACCCGCAACTGCCCCCAGGAGCTATGACCTTTAAAAGATAATCGAGAGTGGCCTCCCAAGGACATCAGCCAGCTCCCCCAGCATTCGTGGCTCTGACTCATCAGCACCCAGGGACTTCCGTACATCCAGTCCCAAGGCACACCTTCCCACTCCCTTCCTCTTCCTCAGCAACAACAACGGCTCGCCCCACACACAGCCTGCAAAACGCTCATCCCGGCTCAACTGGGGCAGGCCTTGCCATTCATCGACCCTTCGGCATGCATCCACCACCACCAGGGCCTCGCTCTGCTGCGCCGTGCAGCGTGCTTACGTCCAACTCCCCTCGGCAATCTCCAAATTCTCTTTCTGCCCGTCTCACACTGTGCAGAGAAATGGCCTCCCCTCCTCGGCTTTCACCCCAAGTAAAGAGCCCAAAGGCCCTGGCTCACCAGCCTCCCCCGCCTGCCGCTCCCACTCCACCTCTGCCTCTCGCCACACTCACGGGCTCTCCAGAAATTCACCTGCCTTGGTGAGCTGGCCCACATCAAGCACTGTGGCACGCCAGACACCGGGCTGCAAACGTGCCACCACAGCTAAGGGGTTCGCTACGGAACGGGCAGCACCAGCACTGGCGGAGCCAGGCAGGGCTCCCCACGTCACAGGACCGGCGAGCTCTCAGCCAGGGCTGCCGGGATGACGGCCTGCTCTCCCAAAAAGGCCTCCTCTGCCTCTGCCCGCACCGACACCCCGAGGGACGGACCCCAGGGGGCACAGGCCCAGACACGCAGACCCCTTTCTCCCAGCTACAACCTTACAAGCAAGGCGGGCACCAAGGCACGCACAGAGCACGCTCAGTGGCAAAGGCCAGGCCTCAAGGCAGGCTTAGCAAGCTGGCAGCAAGGCAGGCACGGAGCAAATGCCACTGAGGGGGCTGCCACTCCTGCCCGCAACAGCAGAAAGCCCAGACCAACCTTCCGGGGCTGCGAGGAAAAGGAGCCCCTCCTTCCCAGCGCACCCACAAAACACACCACACGAGTGCCACAGCATGACCTCACTGACGACACCCCACCGCTCCTAGGCTTCGGACACATGTTCTGCATGCCCTGACACGCGCCATCAACACCAAGCCTTTGGCCTCTAATATCTGCACTTCAAAGCTGCCGCCAGGCCCAAGTGGACATGTCCTCAAGTGGAGGACACTGCATTGCAGAACTGTGGGGGAAAAACGCACCCCACCTCATTACTCACCAGGCTGTGGCACGCAACAGCTTCTTGCTGCAAAACACCGCGTTGTGCAAAGGCTGTCCCGCCCCTCAGGGTCCAGCATAAAAGCTGGCCCAGCACCTCTCTCTCTCACACGCTGCTCCTGGTGCCTTCTCCTCCACGGTCAACAAGGTGAGCCTGAAGCCCCTTCCCCTCCTTCTCCTGCCCCACACGCCCCGTCTCTTCCAGCACGCGCTGCCTCCAGACTCAGCAGCGCCGACGCCTCCCCACCGCCGCGCTCCCCGCAGCCCCACACCGCGCCTCCACATTCCCCTGCCCTCCTGTAACGCCACCCCTCGCGCCCCCACCACCCTCCGCTTCCTCAACACCCTCTCTTACAGGGACACTCCACACCACAGACATGGCCTGCAACAACCTCTGCAGCCCCTGCGGACCCACCCCGCTGGCTAACAGCTGCAACGAGCCCTGCGTCAGGCAGTGCGAAGAATCCCGCGTCGTCATCCAGCCTCCCGCCGTGCTGGTCACCCTGCCGGGACCCATCCTCAGCTCCTTCCCCCAGAGCACCGCCGTCGGATCGTCCTCATCGGCTGCCGTGGGCAACATCCTCAGCTCCCAGGGAGTGCCCGTCTCCTCCGGCGGCTTCGGCTATGGCTTCGGAGGCCTGGGCTGCTACGGTGCCAGAAGAGCCTGCCTGCCCTGCTAAGGGCTCCTTACACCACCCCTGATACCAGCCAACCACACGTTAGAAGCCAAGTCACGGATTGAGGACCTACCTTCAGGCTCCTGCTGCCGCATGGGCTCGCCGTCCGTGGCTCCTCCGCCCCTCAAGGCACAAAGCAAGCAGCGAAGGGGCCAGCCCGCGGTGCCTGGAAACATGAGCTACCTACCTCCTCCTCTTCTCCCACTGTCTTCTTTGCATCGCCCCTACAGCTACATCCGGTACTCTTTGCTGCAAACACCTTCTCACAAGCCAAAGACCACCGAGGCACCTCCGCCGCGCTGCTCCCACTGCAAGGCAGGAAGACCTCGGTGCTCTGGAAAAGTCTACTGCAAGGAAAGGAGCCCTCGGCTGACGGCCGCCCTACTTGCACCTCAGACCCGCTCCCTTCCCCTTGGTGCTCCTGCCATTTCACTCCTTTGCCTCAATAAAGTTCTCCCGCATGCCAGCCTCAGGTGCCTCCTCTTCCTTTCTTCTAAGGCTCTTCCAGCCTCACCCGGCACAGAACCGGGACTCAAGAGGCCATCGGGGTGGGTGGACAAGGACCACAAGACCTCTCTTAGGAAGTATCGCTGCAGCAACACCACCTGCTGGCAAGCCGGTGGGCTTCCAGCCCGTGACACAAGCCCTTCACTTGCCCAAACAAAGGCTTGGACACGCTAATGCACTTCCACCCATGCCTCTGACGCAAGCTCCTCCTGTGCGCTGGGTTCACTTTGGCTGGATGCCAGGTGCCCGCCAAGCCGCTCTATCACTCCCCCTCCTCAACTGGAAAGGGGAGAGAGAACACAACAAAACGGTTTGCGGGTCGAGGTAAGAACAGGGAGGGGATAGAGTCGTCAAAGGGTTTGGGTTGGAAGGGACCTTCAAGATCATCTAGCTCCAAGCCCTCTGCCGTGGGCAGGGACGCCTTCCACCACACCAGCTTGCTCAAAGCACCGTCCAGCCTGGCCTTGAACAGCTCCAGGCAGGGGGCAGCCACAGCTGCTCTAGGCAACTTCTTCCAGCATCTCACCGACCTCACGGGAAAGAATTTCTTTCTCATATCTAACCTAAAGCTACCCTCTCTCAGGTTAAATCCGTTACCTGTCGTCTTATCACTACACTCCCTGGTCAGGAGGCCCTCCCCATCTTTCCTTGAGGGCCCCCTCAAAGTACCGCGTGGCCGCTGCAAGGTCTCCACAAAGCCTCCTCTTCTCCCGGCTAAACGATCCCAACTCTCTCAGCCTGTCTGCAAAGGGGAGGTGCTGCACCTCCTCCTCATCTTTGTGGCCCTCCTCTGGACCCGCTCGAGCAGGTCCACGCCTTTCTCATGCTGGGGGCCTTCAGAGCCGAATGCAGTACTCCACTCTCACCAGAGCCGAGTAGGGAGGGAGAATCACCTCCCTCGACCTGCCGGCCACGCTGCTTTTGACGCAACCTGGCATACGACTGGCTTTCTGGGCTCCGCGCGAACGTTGCCGGCTCATACTCAGTTCTCCATTCACCAATACCGCCAAGTCCTTCTCCGCAGGGCTGCTCTCAATGCACTCGCCGCCCGGCCTGCAGCCATCTTTGGGATTGCCCCTGGCACTTGGCCTTGTGGCACTCCACGAGCTTTGCACGGGCCCACCTCCCAAGCCTGCCACGGTCCCTCTGGATGGCATCCCTTCCCTCTAGAGCATCAACCGCAACACTCAGCTTGGCGTCATCCGCAAACTTGCCGAGGCTGCACACTCCAGCCCACTGTCCGTGGCCCTAACAAAGATGTTAAATCATACTGGCCCCAGCACGGACCCCTGAGGGACACCACTCATCACTGGGCTCCACTCGGACATCGAGCCTTTCATTGCAACTCATTGAGAGCACCCATCCAGCCAATCACACACCGAGCGGTCCACCCACCAAGTCCGCATCTCTCCATTTTAGAGACAAGGATGTTGCGCGGGACAGTATCAAATGCTCTGCACAAGTCCAGGGACGTGACGCCAGTCGCTCTTCCCTTACCCACCAATGCCTTAATCCTGTCATAGAAGGCCACCCCATTTGTCAGGCACGCTTTGCCCTCTGTGAAGCCATGTTGGCCGTCAGCAGTCACGCCTCCCTTTTCCAGGTGCCTTGGCATACTTTCCAGGAGGATCTGCTCCACGATCCCGCCAGGCACGGAGGTGACGCTGACCGACCTGTCGTTAACCTGGGTCTTCCTCTTGACCTTTCTGAAAAGGAGGGTTACCACCTGCCAACTTGCTGTGGGGACGCTCCATCCCACTGCCCGGATCATAGACGAGGATGCTGAACACGGCTGCCCCCACAGCCTGTGAGCGCGCAAGGGGAGACAGCGTCAAAGGCTCTTCTACAAAGCTGAAGTGAACACCAGCCACGTCTCTCTCCTTGTCCACAAAGCTAGCCACTCCAACACAGAAGACAGGGAGGTCAGTCAAGCACGATTCCCTCTTGGTAAATCCATGCTGACGGCTCCTCATCACTTTCTTGTCCTTCAGCAGCTTGGCAACGCTTCCACGGAGGATTTTCTCCATCACCTCCCCTGGCAACAAGGACAGGCTCACCAGCCTCTGCTCTCCCGCATCTTCCTTCCTGCCCTTCTGCAAGACAGGAGGCCTAAGAGCAATCTTCTAGACACCCGCAACTGCCCCCAGGAGCTATGACCTTTAAAAGATAATCGAGAGTGGCCTCCCAAGGACATCAGCCAGCTCCCCCAGCATTCGTGGCTCTGACTCATCAGCACCCAGGGACTTCCGTACATCCAGTCCCAAGGCACACCTTCCCACTCCCTTCCTCTTCCTCAGCAACAACAACGGCTCGCCCCACACACAGCCTGCAAAACGCTCATCCCGGCTCAACTGGGGCAGGCCTTGCCATTCATCGACCCTTCGGCATGCATCCACCACCACCAGGGCCTCGCTCTGCTGCGCCGTGCAGCGTGCTTACGTCCAACTCCCCTCGGCAATCTCCAAATTCTCTTTCTGCCCGTCTCACACTGTGCAGAGAAATGGCCTCCCCTCCTCGGCTTTCACCCCAAGTAAAGAGCCCAAAGGCCCTGGCTCACCAGCCTCCCCCGCCTGCCGCTCCCACTCCACCTCTGCCTCTCGCCACACTCACGGGCTCTCCAGAAATTCACCTGCCTTGGTGAGCTGGCCCACATCAAGCACTGTGGCACGCCAGACACCAGGCTGCAAACGTGCCACCACAGCTAAGGGGTTCGCTACAGAACGGGCAGCACCAGCACTGGCGGAGCCAGGCAGGGCTCCCCACGTCACAGGACCGGCGAGCTCTCAGCCAGGGCTGCCGGGATGACGGCCTGCTCTCCCAAAAAGGCCTCCTCTGCCTCTGCCCGCACCGACACCCCGAGGGACGGACCCCAGGGGGCACAGGCCCAGACACGCAGACCCCTTTCTCCCAGCTACAACCTTACAAGCAAGGTGGGCACCAAGGCACGCACAGAGCACGCTCAGTGGCAAAGGCCAGGCCTCAAGGCAGGCTTAGCAAGCTGGCAGCAAGGCAGGCACGGAGCAAATGCCACTGAGGGGGCTGCCACTCCTGCCCGCAACAGCAGAAAGCCCAGACCAACCTTCCGGGGCTGCGAGGAAAAGGAGCCCCTCCTTCCCAGCGCACCCACAAAACACACCACACGAGTGCCACAGCATGACCTCACTGACGACACCCCACCCCTCCTAGGCTTCGGACACATGTTCTGCATGCCCTGACACGCGCCATCAACACCAAGCCTTTGGCCTCTAATATCTGCACATCAAAGCTGCCGCCAGGCCCAAGTGGACATGTCCTCAAGTGGAGGACACTGCATTGCAGAACTGCGGGGGAAAAACGCACCCCACCTCATTACTCACCAGGCTGTGGCACGCAACAGCTTCTTGCTGCAAAACACCGCGTTGTGCAAAGGCTGTCCCGCCCCTCAGGGTCCAGCATAAAAGCTGGCCCAGCACCTCTCTCTCTCACACGCTGCTCCTGGTGCCTTCTCCTCCACGGTCAACAAGGTGAGCCTGAAGCCCCTTCCCCTCCTTCTCCTGCCCCACACGCCCCGTCTCTTCCAGCACACGCTGCCTCCAGACTCAGCAGCGCCGACGCCTCCCCACCGCCGCGCTCCCTGCAGCCCCACACCGCGCCTCCACATTCCCCTGCCCTCCTGTAACGCCACCCCTCGCGCCCCCACCACCCTCCGCTTCCTCAACACCCTCTCGTACAGGGCCCCTCCACACCACAGACATGGCCTGCAACAACTTCTGCAGCCCCTGCGGACCCACCCCGCTGGCTAACAGCTGCAACGAGCCCTGCGTCAGGCAGTGCGAAGAATCCCGCGTCGTCATCCAGCCTCCCGCCGTGCTGGTCACCCTGCCGGGACCCATCCTCAGCTCCTTCCCCCAGAGCACCGCCGTCGGATCGTCCTCATCGGCTGCCGTGGGCAACATCCTCAGCTCCCAGGGAGTGCCCGTCTCCTCCGGTGGCTTCGGCTATGGCTTCGGAGGCCTGGGCTGCTACGGTGCCAGAAGAGCCTGCCTGCCCTGCTAAGGGCTCCTTACACCACCCCTGATACCAGCCAACCACACGCTAGAAGCCAAGTCACGGATTGAGGACCTACCTTCAGGCTCCTGCTGCCGCATGGGCTCGCCGTCCGTGGCTCCTCCGCCCCTCAAGGCACAAAGCAAGCAGCGAAGGGGCCAGCCCGCGGTGCCTGGAAACATGAGCTACCTACCTCCTCCTCTTCTCCCACTGTCTTCTTTGCATCGCCCCTACAGCTACATCCGGTACTCTCTGCTGCAAACACCTTCTCACAAGCCAAAGACCACCGAGGCACCTCCGCCGCGCTGCTCCCCCTGCAAGGCAGGAAGACCTCGGTGCTCTGGAAAAGTCTACTGCAAGGAAAGGAGCCCTCGGCTGACGGCCGCCCTACTTGCACCTCAGACCCGCTCCCTTCCCCTTAGTGCTCCTGCCATTTCACTCCTTTGCCTCAATAAAGTTCTCCCGCATGCCAGCCTCAGGTGCCTCCTCTTCCTTTCTTCTAAGGCTCTTCCAGCCTCACCCGGCACAGAACCGGGACTCAAGAGGCCATCGGGGTGGGTGGACAAGGACCACAAGACCTCTCTTAGGAAGTATCGCCGCAGCAACACCACCTGCTGGCAAGCCGGTGGGCTTCCAGCCCGTGACACAAGCCCTTCACTTGCCCAAACAAAGGCTTGGACACGCTAATGCACTTCCACCCATGCCTCTGACGCAAGCTCCTCCTGTGCGCTGGGTTCACTTTGGCTGGATGCCAGGTGCCCGCCAAGCCGCTCTATCACTCCCCCTCCTCAACTGGAAAGGGGAGAGAGAACACCACAAAACAGTTTGCGGGTCGAGGTAAGAACAGGGAGGGGATAGAGTCGTCAAAGGGTTTGGGTTGGAAGGGACCTTCAAGATCATCTAGCTCCAAGCCCTCTGCCGTGGGCAGGGACGCCTTCCACCACACCAGCTTGCTCAAAGCACCGTCCAGCCTGGCCTTGAACAGCTCCAGGCAGGGGGCAGCCACAGCTGCTCTAGGCAACTTCTTCCAGCATCTCACCGACCTCACGGGAAAGAATTTCTTTCTCATATCTAACCTAAAGCTACCCTCTCTCAGGTTAAATCCGTTACCTGTCGTCTTATCACTACACTCCCTGGTCAGGAGGCCCTCCCCATCTTTCCTTGAGGGCCCCCTCAAAGTACCGCGTGGCCGCTGCAAGGTCTCCACAAAGCCTCCTCTTCTCCCGGCTAAACGATCCCAACTCTCTCAGCCTGTCTGCAAAGGGGAGGTGCTGCACCTCCTCCTCATCTTTGTGGCCCTCCTCTGGACCCGCTCGAGCAGGTCCACGCCTTTCTCATGCTGGGGGCCTTCAGAGCCGAATGCAGTACTCCACTCTCACCAGAGCCGAGTAGGGAGGGAGAATCACCTCCCTCGACCTGCCGGCCACGCTGCTTTTGACGCAACCTGGCATACGACTGGCTTTCTGGGCTCCGCGCGAACGTTGCCGGCTCATACTCAGTTCTCCATTCACCAATACCGCCAAGTCCTTCTCCGCAGGGCTGCTCTCAATGCACTCGCCGCCCGGCCTGCAGCCATCTTTGGGATTGCCCCTGGCACTTGGCCTTGTGGCACTCCACGAGCTTTGCACGGGCCCACCTCCCAAGCCTGCCACGGTCCCTCTGGATGGCATCCCTTCCCTCTAGAGCATCAACCGCAACACTCAGCTTGGCGTCATCCGCAAACTTGCCGAGGCTGCACACTCCAGCCCACTGTCCGTGGCCCTAACAAAGATGTTAAATCATACTGGCCCCAGCACAGACCCCTGAGGGACACCACTCATCACTGGGCTCCACTCGGACATCGAGCCTTTCATTGCAACTCATTGAGAGCACCCATCCAGCCAATCACACACCGAGCGGTCCACCCACCAAGTCCGCATCTCTCCATTTTAGAGACAAGGATGTTGCGCGGGACAGTATCAAATGCTCTGCACAAGTCCAGGGACGTGACGCCAGTCGCTCTTCCCTTACCCACCAATGCCTTAATCCTGTCATAGAAGGCCACCCCATTTGTCAGGCACGCTTTGCCCTCTGTGAAGCCATGTTGGCCGTCAGCAGTCACGCCTCCCTTTTCCAGGTGCCTTGGCATACTTTCCAGGAGGATCTGCTCCACGATCCCGCCAGGCACGGAGGTGACGCTGACCGACCTGTCGTTAACCTGGGTCTTCCTCTTGACCTTTCTGAAAAGGAGGGTTACCACCTGCCAACTTGCTGTGGGGACGCTCCATCCCACTGCCCGGATCATAGACGAGGATGCTGAACACGGCTGCCCCCACAGCCTGTGAGCGCGCAAGGGGAGACAGCGTCAAAGGCTCTTCTACAAAGCTGAAGTGAACACCAGCCACGTCTCTCTCCTTGTCCACAAAGCTAGCCACTCCAACACAGAAGACAGGGAGGTCAGTCAAGCACGATTCCCTCTTGGTAAATCCATGCTGACGGCTCCTCATCACTTTCTTGTCCTTCAGCAGCTTGGCAACGCTTCCGCGGAGGATTTTCTCCATCACCTCCCCTGGCAACAAGGACAGGCTCACCAGCCTCTGCTCTCCCGCATCTTCCTTCCCGCCCTTCTGCAAGACAGGAGGCCTAAGAGCAATCTTCTAGACACCCGCAACTGCCCCCAGGAGCTATGACCTTTAAAAGATAATCGAGAGTGGCCTCCCAAGGACATCAGCCAGCTCCCCCAGCATTCGTGGCTCTGACTCATCAGCACCCAGGGACTTCCGTACATCCAGTCCCAAGGCACACCTTCCCACTCCCTTCCTCTTCCTCAGCAACAACAACGGCTCGCCCCACACACAGCCTGCAAAACGCTCATCCCGGCTCAACTGGGGCAGGCCTTGCCATTCATCGACCCTTCGGCATGCATCCACCACCACCAGGGCCTCGCTCTGCTGCGCCGTGCAGCGTGCTTACGTCCAACTCCCCTCGGCAATCTCCAAATTCTCTTTCTGCCCGTCTCACACTGTGCAGAGAAATGGCCTCCCCTCCTTGGCTTTCACCCCAAGTAAAGAGCCCAAAGGCCCTGGCTCACCAGCCTCCCCCGCCTGCCGCTCCCACTCCACCTCTGCCTCTCGCCACACTCACGGGCTCTCCAGAAATTCACCTGCCTTCGTGAGCTGGCCCACATCAAGCACTGTGGCACGCCAGACACAAGGCTGCAAACGTGCCACCACAGCTAAGGGGTTCGCTACGGAACGGGCAGCACCAGCACTGGCGGAGCCAGGCAGGGCTCCCCACGTCACAGGACCGGCGAGCTCTCAGCCAGGGCTGCCGGGATGACGGCCTGCTCTCCCAAAAAGGCCTCCTCTGCCTCTGCCCGCACCGACACCCCGAGGGACGGACCCCGGGGGGCACAGGCCCAGACACGCAGACCCCTTTCTCCCAGCTACAACCTTACAAGCAAGGCGGGCACCAAGGCACGCACAGAGCACGCTCAGTGGCAAAGGCCAGGCCTCAAGGCAGGCTTAGCAAGCTGGCAGCAAGGCAGGCACGGAGCAAATGCCACTGAGGGGGCTGCCACTCCTGCCCGCAACAGCAGAAAGCCCAGACCAACCTTCCGGGGCTGCGAGGAAAAGGAGCCCCTCCTTCCCAGCGCACCCACAAAACACACCACACGAGTGCCACAGCATGACCTCACTGACGACACCCCACCCCTCCTAGGCTTAGGACACATGTTCTGCATGCCCTGAGACGTGCCATCAACACCAAGCCTTTGGCCTCTAATATCTGCACATCAAAGCTGCCGCCAGGCCCAAGTGGACATGTCCTCAAGTGGAGGACACTGCATTGCAGAACTGCGGGGGAAAAACGCACCCCACCTCATTACTCACCAGGCTGTGGCACGCAACAGCTTCTTGCTGCAAAACACCGCGTTGTGCAAAGGCTGTCCCGCCCCTCAGGGTCCAGCATAAAAGCTGGCCCAGCACCTCTCTCTCTCACACGCTGCTCCTGGTGCCTTCTCCTCCACGGTCAACAAGGTGAGCCTGAAGCCCCTTCCCCTCCTTCTCCTGCCCCACACGCCCCGTCTCTTCCAGCACACGCTGCCTCCAGACTCAGCAGCGCCGATGCCTCCCCACCGCCGCGCTCGCCGCAGCCCCACACCGCGCCTCCACATTCCCCTGCCCTCCTGTAACGCCACCCCTCGCGCCCCCACCACCCTCCGCTTCCTCAACACCCTCTCTTACAGGGCCCCTCCACACCACAGACATGGCCTGCAACAACTTCTGCAGCCCCTGCGGACCCACCCCGCTGGCTAACAGCTGCAACGAGCCCTGCGTCAGGCAGTGCGAAGAATCCCGCGTCGTCATCCAGCCTCCTGCCGTGCTGGTCACCCTGCCGGGACCCATCCTCAGCTCCTTCCCCCAGAGCACCGCCGTCGGATCGTCCTCATCGGCTGCCGTGGGCAACATCCTCAGCTCCCAGGGAGTGCCCGTCTCCTCCGGCGGCTTCGGCTATGGCTTCGGAGGCCTGGGCTGCTACGGTGCCAGAAGAGCCTGCCTGCCCTGCTAAGGGCTCCTTACACCACCCCTGATACCAGCCAACCACACGTTAGAAGCCAAGTCACGGATTGAGGACCTACCTTCAGGCTCCTGCTGCCGCATGGGCTCGCCGTCCGTGGCTCCTCCGCCCCTCAAGGCACAAAGCAAGCAGCGAAGGGGCCAGCCCGCGGTGCCTGGAAACATGAGCTACCTACCTCCTCCTCTTCTCCCACTGTCTTCTTTGCATCGCCCCTACAGCTACATCCGGTACTCTCTGCTGCAAACACCTTCTCACAAGCCAAAGACCACCGAGGCACCTCCGCCGCGCTGCTCCCCCTGCAAGGCAGGAAGACCTCGGTGCTCTGGAAAAGTCTACTGCAAGGAAAGGAGCCCTCGGCTGACGGCCGCCCTACTTGCACCTCAGACCCGCTCCCTTCCCCTTGGTGCTCCTGCCATTTCACTCCTTTGCCTCAATAAAGTTCTCCCGCATGCCAGCCTCAGGTGCCTCCTCTTCCTTTCTTCTAAGGCTCTTCCAGCCTCACCCGGCACAGAACCGGGACTCAAGAGGCCATCGGGGTGGGTGGACAAGGACCACAAGACCTCTCTTAGGAAGTATCGCCGCAGCAACACCACCTGCTGGCAAGCCGGTGGGCTTCCAGCCCGTGACACAAGCCCTTCACTTGCCCAAACAAAGGCTTGGACACGCTAATGCACTTCCACCCATGCCTCTGACGCAAGCTCCTCCTGTGCGCTGGGTTCACTTTGGCTGGATGCCAGGTGCCCGCCAAGCCGCTCTATCACTCCCCCTCCTCAACTGGAAAGGGGAGAGAGAACACCACAAAACGGTTTGCGGGTCGAGGTAAGAACAGGGAGGGGATAGAGTCGTCAAAGGGTTTGGGTTGGAAGGGACCTTCAAGATCATCTAGCTCCAAGCCCTCTGCCGTGGGCAGGGACGCCTTCCACCACACCAGCTTGCTCAAAGCACCGTCCAGCCTGGCCTTGAACAGCTCCAGGCAGGGGGCAGCCACAGCTGCTCTAGGCAACTTCTTCCAGCATCTCACCGACCTCACGGGAAAGAATTTCTTTCTCATATCTAACCTAAAGCTACCCTCTCTCAGGTTAAATCCGTTACCTGTCGTCTTATCACTACACTCCCTGGTCAGGAGGCCCTCCCCATCTTTCCTTGAGGGCCCCCTCAAAGTACCGCGTGGCCGCTGCAAGGTCTCCACAAAGCCTCCTCTTCTCCCGGCTAAACGATCCCAACTCTCTCAGCCTGTCTGCAAAGGGGAGGTGCTGCACCTCCTCCTCATCTTTGTGGCCCTCCTCTGGACCCGCTCGAGCAGGTCCACGCCTTTCTCATGCTGGGGGCCTTCAGAGCCGAATGCAGTACTCCACTCTCACCAGAGCCGAGTAGGGAGGGAGAATCACCTCCCTCGACCTGCCGGCCACGCTGCTTTTGACGCAACCTGGCATACGACTGGCTTTCTGGGCTCCGCGCGAACGTTGCCGGCTCATACTCAGTTCTCCATTCACCAATACCGCCAAGTCCTTCTCCGCAGGGCTGCTCTCAATGCACTCGCCGCCCGGCCTGCAGCCGTCTTTGGGATTGCCCCTGGCACTTGGCCTTGTGGCACTCCACGAGCTTTGCACGGGCCCACCTCCCAAGCCTGCCACGGTCCCTCTGGATGGCATCCCTTCCCTCTAGAGCATCAACCGCAACACTCAGCTTGGCGTCATCCGCAAACTTGCCGAGGCTGCACACTCCAGCCCACTGTCCGTGGCCCTAACAAAGATGTTAAATCATACTGGCCCCAGCACGGACCCCTGAGGGACACCACTCATCACTGGGCTCCACTCGGACATCGAGCCTTTCATTGCAACTCATTGAGAGCACCCATCCAGCCAATCACACACCGAGCGGTCCACCCACCAAGTCCGCATCTCTCCATTTTAGAGACAAGGATGTTGCGCGGGACAGTATCAAATGCTCTGCACAAGTCCAGGGACGTGACGCCAGTCGCTCTTCCCTTACCCACCAATGCCTTAATCCTGTCATAGAAGGCCACCCCATTTGTCAGGCACGCTTTGCCCTCTGTGAAGCCATGTTGGCCGTCAGCAGTCACGCCTCCCTTTTCCAGGTGCCTTGGCATACTTTCCAGGAGGATCTGCTCCACGATCCCGCCAGGCACGGAGGTGACGCTGACCGACCTGTCGTTAACCTGGGTCTTCCTCTTGACCTTTCTGAAAAGGAGGGTTACCACCTGCCAACTTGCTGTGGGGACGCTCCATCCCACTGCCCGGATCATAGACGAGGATGCTGAACACGGCTGCCCCCACAGCCTGTGAGCGCGCAAGGGGAGACAGCGTCAAAGGCTCTTCTACAAAGCTGAAGTGAACACCAGCCACGTCTCTCTCCTTGTCCACAAAGCTAGCCACTCCAACACAGAAGACAGGGAGGTCAGTCAAGCACGATTCCCTCTTGGTAAATCCATGCTGACGGCTCCTCATCACTTTCTTGTCCTTCAGCAGCTTGGCAACGCTTCCGCGGAGGATTTTCTCCATCACCTCCCCTGGCAACAAGGACAGGCTCACCAGCCTCTGCTCTCCCGCATCTTCCTTCCCGCCCTTCTGCAAGACAGGAGGCCTAAGAGCAATCTTCTAGACACCCGCAACTGCCCCCAGGAGCTATGACCTTTAAAAGATAATCGAGAGTGGCCTCCCAAGGACATCAGCCAGCTCCCCCAGCATTCGTGGCTCTGACTCATCAGCACCCAGGGACTTCCGTACATCCAGTCCCAAGGCACACCTTCCCACTCCCTTCCTCTTCCTCAGCAACAACAACGGCTCGCCCCACACACAGCCTGCAAAACGCTCATCCCGGCTCAACTGGGGCAGGCCTTGCCATTCATCGACCCTTCGGCATGCATCCACCACCACCAGGGCCTCGCTCTGCTGCGCCGTGCAGCGTGCTTACGTCCAACTCCCCTCGGCAATCTCCAAATTCTCTTTCTGCCCGTCTCACACTGTGCAGAGAAATGGCCTCCCCTCCTCGGCTTTCACCCCAAGTAAAGAGCCCAAAGGCCCTGGCTCACCAGCCTCCCCCGCCTGCCGCTCCCACTCCACCTCTGCCTCTCGCCACACTCACGGGCTCTCCAGAAATTCACCTGCCTTCGTGAGCTGGCCCACATCAAGCACTGTGGCACGCCAGACACCAGGCTGCAAACGTGCCACCACAGCTAAGGGGTTCGCTACGGAACGGGCAGCACTAGCACTGGCGGAGCCAGGCAGGGCTCCCCACGTCACAGGACCGGCGAGCTCTCAGCCAGGGCTGCCGGGATGACGGCCTGCTCTCCCAAAAAGGCCTCCTCTGCCTCTGCCCGCACCGACACCCCGAGGGACGGACCCCGGGGGGCACAGGCCCAGACACGCAGACCCCTTTCTCCCAGCTACAACCTTACAAGCAAGGCGGGCACCAAGGCACGCACAGAGCACGCTCAGTGGCAAAGGCCAGGCCTCAAGGCAGGCTTAGCAAGCTGGCAGCAAGGCAGGCATGGAGCAAATGCCACTGAGGGGGCTGCCACTCCTGCCCGCAACAGCAGAAAGCCCAGACCAACCTTCCGGGGCTGCGAGGAAAAGGAGCCCCTCCTTCCCAGCGCACCCACAAAACACACCACACGAGTGCCACAGCATGACCTCACTGACGACACCCCACCCCTCCTAGGCTTCGGACACATGTTCTGCATGCCCTGACACGCGCCATCAACACCAAGCCTTTGGCCTCTAATATCTGCACCTCAAAGCTGCCGCCAGGCCCAAGTGGACATGTCCTCAAGTGGAGGACACTGCATTGCAGAACTGCGGGGGAAAAACGCACCCCACCTCATTACTCACCAGGCTGTGGCACGCAACAGCTTCTTGCTGCAAAACACCGCGTTGTGCAAAGGCTGTCCCGCCCCTCAGGGTCCAGCATAAAAGCTGGCCCAGCACCTCTCTCTCTCACACGCTGCTCCTGGTGCCTTCTCCTCCACGGTCAACAAGGTGAGCCTGAAGCCCCTTCCCCTCCTTCTCCTGCCCCACACGCCCCGTCTCTTCCAGCACACGCTGCCTCCAGACTCAGCAGCGCCGACGCCTCCCCACCGCCGCGCTCCCTGCAGCCCCACACCGCGCCTCCACATTCCCCTGCCCTCCTGTAACGCCACCCCTCGCGCCCCCACCACCCTCCGCTTCCTCAACACCCTCTCTTACAGGGCCCCTCCACACCACAGACATGGCCTGCAACAACTTCTGCAGCCCCTGCGGACCCACCCCGCTGGCTAACAGCTGCAACGAGCCCTGCGTCAGGCAGTGCGAAGAATCCCGCGTCGTCATCCAGCCTCCCGCCGTGCTGGTCACCCTGCCGGGACCCATCCTCAGCTCCTTCCCCCAGAGCACCGCCGTCGGATCGTCCTCATCGGCTGCCGTGGGCAACATCCTCAGCTCCCAGGGAGTGCCCGTCTCCTCCGGCGGCTTCGGCTATGGCTTCGGAGGCCTGGGCTGCTACGGTGCCAGAAGAGCCTGCCTGCCCTGCTAAGGGCTCCTTACACCACCCCTGATACCAGCCAACCACACGCTAGAAGCCAAGTCACGGATTGAGGACCTACCTTCAGGCTCCTGCTGCCGCATGGGCTCGCCGTCCGTGGCTCCTCCGCCCCTCAAGGCACAAAGCAAGCAGCGAAGGGGCCAGCCCGCGGTGCCTGGAAACATGAGCTACCTACCTCCTCCTCTTCTCCCACTGTCTTCTTTGCATCGCCCCTACAGCTACATCCGGTACTCTCTGCTGCAAACACCTTCTCACAAGCCAAAGACCACCGAGGCACCTCCGCCGCGCTGCTCCCCCTGCAAGGCAGGAAGACCTCGGTGCTCTGGAAAAGTCTACTGCAAGGAAAGGAGCCCTCGGCTGACGGCCGCCCTACTTGCACCTCAGACCCGCTCCCTTCCCCTTAGTGCTCCTGCCATTTCACTCCTTTGACTCAATAAAGTTCTCCCGCATGCCAGCCTCAGGTGCCTCCTCTTCCTTTCTTCTAAGGCTCTTCCAGCCTCACCCGGCACAGAACCGGGACTCAAGAGGCCATCGGGGTGGGTGGACAAGGACCACAAGACCTCTCTTAGGAAGTATCGCCGCAGCAACACCACCTGCTGGCAAGCCGGTGGGCTTCCAGCCCGTGACACAAGCCCTTCACTTGCCCAAACAAAGGCTTGGACACGCTAATGCACTTCCACCCATGCCTCTGACGCAAGCTCCTCCTGTGCGCTGGGTTCACTTTGGCTGGATGCCAGGTGCCCGCCAAGCCGCTCTATCACTCCCCCTCCTCAACTGGAAAGGGGAGAGAGAACACCACAAAACGGTTTGCGGGTCGAGGTAAGAACAGGGAGGGGATAGAGTCGTCAAAGGGTTTGGGTTGGAAGGGACCTTCAAGATCATCTAGCTCCAAGCCCTCTGTCGTGGGCAGGGACGCCTTCCACCACACCAGCTTGCTCAAAGCACCGTCCAGCCTGGCCTTGAACAGCTCCAGGCAGGGGGCAGCCACAGCTGCTCTAGGCAACTTCTTCCAGCATCTCACCGACCTCACGGGAAAGAATTTCTTTCTCATATCTAACCTAAAGCTACCCTCTCTCAGGTTAAATCCGTTACCTGTCGTCTTATCACTACACTCCCTGGTCAGGAGGCCCTCCCCATCTTTCCTTGAGGGCCCCCTCAAAGTACCGCGTGGCCGCTGCAAGGTCTCCACAAAGCCTCCTCTTCTCCCGGCTAAACGATCCCAACTCTCTCAGCCTGTCTGCAAAGGGGAGGTGCTGCACCTCCTCCTCATCTTTGTGGCCCTCCTCTGGACCCGCTCGAGCAGGTCCACGCCTTTCTCATGCTGGGGGCCTTCAGAGCCGAATGCAGTACTCCACTCTCACCAGAGCCGAGTAGGGAGGGAGAATCACCTCCCTCGACCTGCCGGCCACGCTGCTTTTGACGCAACCTGGCATACGACTGGCTTTCTGGGCTCCGCGCGAACGTTGCCGGCTCATACTCAGTTCTCCATTCACCAATACCGCCAAGTCCTTCTCCGCAGGGCTGCTCTCAATGCACTCGCCGCCCGGCCTGCAGCCGTCTTTGGGATTGCCCCTGGCACTTGGCCTTGTGGCACTCCACGAGCTTTGCACGGGCCCACCTCCCAAGCCTGCCACGGTCCCTCTGGATGGCATCCCTTCCCTCTAGAGCATCAACCGCAACACTCAGCTTGGCGTCATCCGCAAA
The DNA here is from genome assembly GCF_017639655.2 of Falco naumanni. Classification (NCBI taxonomy): domain Eukaryota; kingdom Metazoa; phylum Chordata; class Aves; order Falconiformes; family Falconidae; genus Falco; species Falco naumanni. Next base: position 108,906,355 of record NC_054056.1, on the reverse strand, counting down.
CTTGCCGAGGCTGCACACTCCAGCCCACTGTCCGTGGCCCTAACAAAGATGTTAAATCATACTGGCCCCAGCACGGACCCCTGAGGGACACCACTCATCACTGGGCTCCACTCGGACATCGAGCCTTTCATTGCAACTCATTGAGAGCACCCATCCAGCCAATCACACACCGAGCGGTCCACCCACCAAGTCCGCATCTCTCCATTTTAGAGACAAGGATGTTGCGCGGGACAGTATCAAATGCTCTGCACAAGTCCAGGGACGTGACGCCAGTCGCTCTTCCCTTACCCACCAATGCCTTAATCCTGTCATAGAAGGCCACCCCATTTGTCAGGCACGCTTTGCCCTCTGTGAAGCCATGTTGGCCGTCAGCAGTCACGCCTCCCTTTTCCAGGTGCCTTGGCATACTTTCCAGGAGGATCTGCTCCACGATCCCGCCAGGCACGGAGGTGACGCTGACCGACCTGTCGTTAACCTGGGTCTTCCTCTTGACCTTTCTGAAAAGGAGGGTTACCACCTGCCAACTTGCTGTGGGGACGCTCCATCCCACTGCCCGGATCATAGACGAGGATGCTGAACACGGCTGCCCCCACAGCCTGTGAGCGCGCAAGGGGAGACAGCGTCAAAGGCTCTTCTACAAAGCTGAAGTGAACACCAGCCACGTCTCTCTCCTTGTCCACAAAGCTAGCCACTCCAACACAGAAGACAGGGAGGTCAGTCAAGCACGATTCCCTCTTGGTAAATCCATGCTGACGGCTCCTCATCACTTTCTTGTCCTTCAGCAGCTTGGCAACGCTTCCGCGGAGGATTTTCTCCATCACCTCCCCTGGCAACAAGGACAGGCTCACCAGCCTCTGCTCTCCCGCATCTTCCTTCCCGCCCTTCTGCAAGACAGGAGGCCTAAGAGCAATCTTCTAGACACCCGCAACTGCCCCCAGGAGCTATGACCTTTAAAAGATAATCGAGAGTGGCCTCCCAAGGACATCAGCCAGCTCCCCCAGCATTCGTGGCTCTGACTCATCAGCACCCAGGGACTTCCGTACATCCAGTCCCAAGGCACACCTTCCCACTCCCTTCCTCTTCCTCAGCAACAACAACGGCTCGCCCCACACACAGCCTGCAAAACGCTCATCCCGGCTCAACTGGGGCAGGCCTTGCCATTCATCGACCCTTCGGCATGCATCCACCACCACCAGGGCCTCGCTCTGCTGCGCCGTGCAGCGTGCTTACGTCCAACTCCCCTCGGCAATCTCCAAATTCTCTTTCTGCCCGTCTCACACTGTGCAGAGAAATGGCCTCCCCTCCTCGGCTTTCACCCCAAGTAAAGAGCCCAAAGGCCCTGGCTCACCAGCCTCCCCCGCCTGCCGCTCCCACTCCACCTCTGCCTCTCGCCACACTCACGGGCTCTCCAGAAATTCACCTGCCTTGGTGAGCTGGCCCACATCAAGCACTGTGGCACGCCAGACACCAGGCTGCAAACGTGCCACCACAGCTAAGGGGTTCGCTACAGAACGGGCAGCACTAGCACTGGCGGAGCCAGGCAGGGCTCCCCACGTCACAGGACCGGCGAGCTCTCAGCCAGGGCTGCCGGGATGACGGCCTGCTCTCCCAAAAAGGCCTCCTCTGCCTCTGCCCGCACCGACACCCCGAGGGACGGACCCCAGGGGGCACAGGCCCAGACACGCAGACCCCCTTTCTCCCAGCTACAACCTTACAAGCAAGGCGGGCACCAAGGCACGCACAGAGCACGCTCAGTGGCAAAGGCCAGGCCTCAAGGCAGGCTTAGCAAGCTGGCAGCAAGGCAGGCACGGAGCAAATGCCACTGAGGGGGCTGCCACTCCTGCCCGCAACAGCAGAAAGCCCAGACCAACCTTCCGGGGCTGCGAGGAAAAGGAGCCCCTCCTTCCCAGCGCACCCACAAAACACACCACACGAGTGCCACAGCATGACCTCACTGACGACACCCCACCCCTCCTAGGCTTCGGTCACATGTTCTGCATGCCCTGACACGCGCCATCAACACCAAGCCTTTGGCCTCTAATATCTGCACCTCAAAGCTGCCGCCAGGCCCAAGTGGACATGTCCTCAAGTGGAGGACACTGCATTGCAGAACTGCGGGGGAAAAACGCACCCCACCTCATTACTCACCAGGCTGTGGCACGCAACAGCTTCTTGCTGCAAAACACCGCGTTGTGCAAAGGCTGTCCCGCCCCTCAGGGTCCAGCATAAAAGCTGGCCCAGCACCTCTCTCTCTCACACGCTGCTCCTGGTGCCTTCTCCTCCACGGTCAACAAGGTGAGCCTGAAGCCCCTTCCCCTCCTTCTCCTGCCCCACACGCCCCGTCTCTTCCAGCACACGCTGCCTCCAGACTCAGCAGCGCCGACGCCTCCCCACCGCCGCGCTCCCCGCAGGCCCACACCGCGCCTCCACATTCCCCTGCCCTCCTGTAACGCCACCCCTCGCGCCCCCACCACCCTCCGCTTCCTCAACACCCTCTCTTACAGGGCCCCTCCACACCACAGACATGGCCTGCAACAACTTCTGCAGCCCCTGTGGACCCACCCCGCTGGCTAACAGCTGCAACGAGCCCTGCGTCAGGCAGTGCGAAGAATCCCGCGTCGTCATCCAGCCTCCCGCCGTGCTGGTCACACTGCCGGGACCCATCCTCAGCTCCTTCCCCCAGAGCACCGCCGTCGGATCGTCCTCATCGGCTGCCGTGGGCAACATCCTCAGCTCCCAGGGAGTGCCCGTCTCCTCCGGCGGCTTCGGCTATGGCTTCGGAAGCCTGGGCTGCTACGGTGCCAGAAGAGCCTGCCTGCCCTGCTAAGGGCTCCTTACACCACCCCTGATACCAGCCAACCACACGCTAGAAGCCAAGTCACGGATTGAGGACCTACCTTCAGGCTCCTGCTGCCGCATGGGCTCGCCGTCCGTGGCTCCTCCGCCCCTCAAGGCACAAAGCAAGCAGCGAAGGGGCCAGCCCGCGGTGCCTGGAAACATGAGCTACCTACCTCCTCCTCTTCTCCCACTGTCTTCTTTGCATCGCCCCTACAGCTACATCTGGTACTCTCTGCTGCAAACACCTTCTCACAAGCCAAAGACCACCGAGGCACCTCCGCCGCGCTGCTCCCCCTGCAAGGCAGGAAGACCTCGGTGCTCTGGAAAAGTCTACTGCAAGGAAAGGAGCCCTCGGCTGACGGCCGCCCTACTTGCACCTCAGACCCGCTCCCTTCCCCTTGGTGCTCCTGCCATTTCACTCCTTTGACTCAATAAAGTTCTCCCGCATGCCAGCCTCAGGTGCCTCCTCTTCCTTTCTTCTAAGGCTCTTCCAGCCTCACCCGGCACAGAACCGGGACTCAAGAGGCCATCGGGGTGGGTGGACAAGGACCACAAGACCTCTCTTAGGAAGTATCGCCGCAGCAACACCACCTGCTGGCAAGCCGGTGGGCTTCCAGCCCGTGACACAAGCCCTTCACTTGCCCAAACAAAGGCTTGGACACGCTAATGCACTTCCACCCATGCCTCTGACGCAAGCTCCTCCTGTGCGCTGGGTTCACTTTGGCTGGATGCCAGGTGCCCGCCAAGCCGCTCTATCACTCCCCCTCCTCAACTGGAAAGGGGAGAGAGAACACAACAAAACGGTTTGCGGGTCGAGGTAAGAACAGGGAGGGGATAGAGTCGTCAAAGGGTTTGGGTTGGAAGGGACCTTCAAGATCATCTAGCTCCAAGCCCTCTGCCGTGGGCAGGGACGCCTTCCACCACACCAGCTTGCTCAAAGCACCGTCCAGCCTGGCCTTGAACAGCTCCAGGCAGGGGGCAGCCACAGCTGCTCTAGGCAACTTCTTCCAGCATCTCACCGACCTCACGGGAAAGAATTTCTTTCTCATATCTAACCTAAAGCTACCCTCTCTCAGGTTAAATCCGTTACCTGTCGTCTTATCACTACACTCCCTGGTCAGGAGGCCCTCCCCATCTTTCCTTGAGGGCCCCCTCAAAGTACCGCGTGGCCGCTGCAAGGTCTCCACAAAGCCTCCTCTTCTCCCGGCTAAACGATCCCAACTCTCTCAGCCTGTCTGCAAAGGGGAGGTGCTGCACCTCCTCCTCATCTTTGTGGCCCTCCTCTGGACCCAGCTCGAGCAGGTCCACGCCTTTCTCATGCTGGGGGCCTTCAGAGCCGAATGCAGTACTCCACTCTCACCAGAGCCGAGTAGGGAGGGAGAATCACCTCCCTCGACCTGCCGGCCACGCTGCTTTTGACGCAACCTGGCATACGACTGGCTTTCTGGGCTCCGCGCGAACGTTGCCGGCTCATACTCAGTTCTCCATTCACCAATACCGCCAAGTCCTTCTCCGCAGGGCTGCTCTCAATGCACTCGCCGCCCCGGCCTGCAGCCGTCTTTGGGATTGCCCCTGGCACTTGGCCTTGTGGCACTCCACGAGCTTTGCACGGGCCCACCTCCCAAGCCTGCCACGGTCCCTCTGGATGGCATCCCTTCCCTCTAGAGCATCAACCGCAACACTCAGCTTGGCGTCATCCGCAAACTTGCCGAGGCTGCACACTCCAGCCCACTGTCCGTGGCCCTAACAAAGATGTTAAATCATACTGGCCCCAGCACGGACCCCTGAGGGACACCACTCATCACTGGGCTCCACTCGGACATCGAGCCTTTCATTGCAACTCATTGAGAGCACCCATCCAGCCAATCACACACCGAGCGGTCCACCCACCAAGTCCGCATCTCTCCATTTTAGAGACAAGGATGTTGCGCGGGACAGTATCAAATGCTCTGCACAAGTCCAGGGACGTGACGCCAGTCGCTCTTCCCTTACCCACCAATGCCTTAATCCTGTCATAGAAGGCCACCCCATTTGTCAGGCACGCTTTGCCCTCTGTGAAGCCATGTTGGCCGTCAGCAGTCACGCCTCCCTTTTCCAGGTGCCTTGGCATACTTTCCAGGAGGATCTGCTCCACGATCCCGCCAGGCACGGAGGTGACGCTGACCGACCTGTCGTTAACCTGGGTCTTCCTCTTGACCTTTCTGAAAAGGAGGGTTACCACCTGCCAACTTGCTGTGGGGACGCTCCATCCCACTGCCCGGATCATAGACGAGGATGCTGAACACGGCTGCCCCCACAGCCTGTGAGCGCGCAAGGGGAGACAGCGTCAAAGGCTCTTCTACAAAGCTGAAGTGAACACCAGCCACGTCTCTCTCCTTGTCCACAAAGCTAGCCACTCCAACACAGAAGACAGGGAGGTCAGTCAAGCACGATTCCCTCTTGGTAAATCCATGCTGACGGCTCCTCATCACTTTCTTGTCCTTCAGCAGCTTGGCAACGCTTCCGCGGAGGATTTTCTCCATCACCTCCCCTGGCAACAAGGACAGGCTCACCAGCCTCTGCTCTCCCGCATCTTCCTTCCCGCCCTTCTGCAAGACAGGAGGCCTAAGAGCAATCTTCTAGACACCCGCAACTGCCCCCAGGAGCTATGACCTTTAAAAGATAATCGAGAGTGGCCTCCCAAGGACATCAGCCAGCTCCCCCAGCATTCGTGGCTCTGACTCATCAGCACCCAGGGACTTCCGTACATCCAGTCCCAAGGCACACCTTCCCACTCCCTTCCTCTTCCTCAGCAACAACAACGGCTCGCCCCACACACAGCCTGCAAAACGCTCATCCCGGCTCAACTGGGGCAGGCCTTGCCATTCATCGACCCTTCGGCATGCATCCACCACCACCAGGGCCTCGCTCTGCTGCGCCGTGCAGCGTGCTTACGTCCAACTCCCCTCGGCAATCTCCAAATTCTCTTTCTGCCCGTCTCACACTGTGCAGAGAAATGGCCTCCCCTCCTCGGCTTTCACCCCAAGTAAAGAGCCCAAAGGCCCTGGCTCACCAGCCTCCCCCGCCTGCCGCTCCCACTCCACCTCTGCCTCTCGCCACACTCACGGGCTCTCCAGAAATTCACCTGCCTTGGTGAGCTGGCCCACATCAAGCACTGTGGCACGCCAGACACCAGGCTGCAAACGTGCCACCACAGCTAAGGGGTTCGCTACAGAACGGGCAGCACTAGCACTGGCGGAGCCAGGCAGGGCTCCCCACGTCACAGGACCGGCGAGCTCTCAGCCAGGGCTGCCGGGATGACGGCCTGCTCTCCCAAAAAGGCCTCCTCTGCCTCTGCCCGCACCGACACCCCGAGGGACGGACCCCAGGGGGCACAGGCCCAGACACGCAGACCCCTTTCTCCCAGCTACAACCTTACAAGCAAGGCGGGCACCAAGGCACGCACAGAGCACGCTCAGTGGCAAAGGCCAGGCCTCAAGGCAGGCTTAGCAAGCTGGCAGCAAGGCAGGCACGGAGCAAATGCCACTGAGGGGGCTGCCACTCCTGCCCGCAACAGCAGAAAGCCCAGACCAACCTTCCGGGGCTGCGAGGAAAAGGAGCCCCTCCTTCCCAGCGCACCCACAAAACACACCACACGAGTGCCACAGCATGACCTCACTGACGACACCCCACCCCTCCTAGGCTTCGGACACATGTTCTGCATGCCCTGACACGCGCCATCAACACCAAGCCTTTGGCCTCTAATATCTGCACCTCAAAGCTGCCGCCAGGCCCAAGTGGACATGTCCTCAAGTGGAGGACACTGCATTGCAGAACTGCGGGGGAAAAACGCACCCCACCTCATTACTCACCAGGCTGTGGCACGCAACAGCTTCTTGCTGCAAAACACCGCGTTGTGCAAAGGCTGTCCCGCCCCTCAGGGTCCAGCATAAAAGCTGGCCCAGCACCTCTCTCTCTCACACGCTGCTCCTGGTGCCTTCTCCTCCACGGTCAACAAGGTGAGCCTGAAGCCCCTTCCCCTCCTTCTCCTGCCCCACACGCCCCGTCTCTTCCAGCACACGCTGCCTCCAGACTCAGCAGCGCCGACGCCTCCCCACCGCCGCGCTCCCTGCAGCCCCACACCGCGCCTCCACATTCCCCTGCCCTCCTGTAACGCCACCCCTCGCGCCCCCACCACCCTCCGCTTCCTCAACACCCTCTCTTACAGGGCCCCTCCACACCACAGACATGGCCTGCAACAACTTCTGCAGCCCCTGCGGACCCACCCCGCTGGCTAACAGCTGCAACGAGCCCTGCGTCAGGCAGTGCGAAGAATCCCGCGTCGTCATCCAGCCTCCCGCCGTGCTGGTCACCCTGCCGGGACCCATCCTCAGCTCCTTCCCCCAGAGCACCGCCGTCGGATCGTCCTCATCGGCTGCCGTGGGCAACATCCTCAGCTCCCAGGGAGTGCCCGTCTCCTCCGGTGGCTTCGGCTATGGCTTCGGAGGCCTGGGCTGCTACGGTGCCAGAAGAGCCTGCCTGCCCTGCTAAGGGCTCCTTACACCACCCCTGATACCAGCCAACCACACGCTAGAAGCCAAGTCACGGATTGAGGACCTACCTTCAGGCTCCTGCTGCCGCATGGGCTCGCCGTCCGTGGCTCCTCCGCCCCTCAAGGCACAAAGCAAGCAGCGAAGGGGCCAGCCCGCGGTGCCTGGAAACATGAGCTACCTACCTCCTCCTCTTCTCCCACTGTCTTCTTTGCATCGCCCCTACAGCTACATCCGGTACTCTCTGCTGCAAACACCTTCTCACAAGCCAAAGACCACCGAGGCACCTCCGCCGCGCTGCTCCCCCTGCAAGGCAGGAAGACCTCGGTGCTCTGGAAAAGTCTACTGCAAGGAAAGGAGCCCTCGGCTGACGGCCGCCCTACTTGCACCTCAGACCCGCTCCCTTCCCCTTAGGTGCTCCTGCCATTTCACTCCTTTGCCTCAATAAAGTTCTCCCGCATGCCAGCCTCAGGTGCCTCCTCTTCCTTTCTTCTAAGGCTCTTCCAGCCTCACCCGGCACAGAACCGGGACTCAAGAGGCCATCGGGGTGGGTGGACAAGGACCACAAGACCTCTCTTAGGAAGTATCGCCGCAGCAACACCACCTGCTGGCAAGCCGGTGGGCTTCCAGCCCGTGACACAAGCCCTTCACTTGCCCAAACAAAGGCTTGGACACGCTAATGCACTTCCACCCATGCCTCTGACGCAAGCTCCTCCTGTGCGCTGGGTTCACTTTGGCTGGATGCCAGGTGCCCGCCAAGCCGCTCTATCACTCCCCCCTCCTCAACTGGAAAGGGGAGAGAGAACACAACAAAACGGTTTGCGGGTCGAGGTAAGAACAGGGAGGGGATAGAGTCGTCAAAGGGTTTGGGTTGGAAGGGACCTTCAAGATCATCTAGCTCCAAGCCCTCTGCCGTGGGCAGGGACGCCTTCCACCACACCAGCTTGCTCAAAGCACCGTCCAGCCTGGCCTTGAACAGCTCCAGGCAGGGGGCAGCCACAGCTGCTCTAGGCAACTTCTTCCAGCATCTCACCGACCTCACGGGAAAGAATTTCTTTCTCATATCTAACCTAAAGCTACCCTCTCTCAGGTTAAATCCGTTACCTGTCGTCTTATCACTACACTCCCTGGTCAGGAGGCCCTCCCCATCTTTCCTGAGGGCCCCCTCAAAGTACCGCGTGGCCGCTGCAAGGTCTCCACAAAGCCTCCTCTTCTCCCGGCTAAACGATCCCAACTCTCTCAGCCTGTCTGCAAAGGGGAGGTGCTGCACCTCCTCCTCATCTTTGTGGCCCTCCTCTGGACCCGCTCGAGCAGGTCCACGCCTTTCTCATGCTGGGGGCCTTCAGAGCCGAATGCAGTACTCCACTCTCACCAGAGCCGAGTAGGGAGGGAGAATCACCTCCCTCGACCTGCCGGCCACGCTGCTTTTGACGCAACCTGGCATACGACTGGCTTTCTGGGCTCCGCGCGAACGTTGCCGGCTCATACTCAGTTCTCCATTCACCAATACCGCCAAGTCCTTCTCCGCAGGGCTGCTCTCAATGCACTCGCCGCCCGGCCTGCAGCCATCTTTGGGATTGCCCCTGGCACTTGGCCTTGTGGCACTCCACGAGCTTTGCACGGGCCCACCTCCCAAGCCTGCCACGGTCCCTCTGGATGGCATCCCTTCCCTCTAGAGCATCAACCGCAACACTCAGCTTGGCGTCATCCGCAAACTTGCCGAGGCTGCACACTCCAGCCCACTGTCCGTGGCCCTAACAAAGATGTTAAATCATACTGGCCCCAGCACGGACCCCTGAGGGACACCACTCATCACTGGGCTCCACTCGGACATCGAGCCTTTCATTGCAACTCATTGAGAGCACCCATCCAGCCAATCACACACCGAGCGGTCCACCCACCAAGTCCGCATCTCTCCATTTTAGAGACAAGGATGTTGCGCGGGACAGTATCAAATGCTCTGCACAAGTCCAGGGACGTGACGCCAGTCGCTCTTCCCTTACCCACCAATGCCTTAATCCTGTCATAGAAGGCCACCCCATTTGTCAGGCACGCTTTGCCCTCTGTGAAGCCATGTTGGCCGTCAGCAGTCACGCCTCCCTTTTCCAGGTGCCTTGGCATACTTTCCAGGAGGATCTGCTCCACGATCCCGCCAGGCACGGAGGTGACGCTGACCGACCTGTCGTTAACCTGGGTCTTCCTCTTGACCTTTCTGAAAAGGAGGGTTACCACCTGCCAACTTGCTGTGGGGACGCTCCATCCCACTGCCCGGATCATAGACGAGGATGCTGAACACGGCTGCCCCCACAGCCTGTGAGCGCGCAAGGGGAGACAGCGTCAAAGGCTCTTCTACAAAGCTGAAGTGAACACCAGCCACGTCTCTCTCCTTGTCCACAAAGCTAGCCACTCCAACACAGAAGACAGGGAGGTCAGTCAAGCACGATTCCCTCTTGGTAAATCCATGCTGACGGCTCCTCATCACTTTCTTGTCCTTCAGCAGCTTGGCAACGCTTCCGCGGAGGATTTTCTCCATCACCTCCCCTGGCAACAAGGACAGGCTCACCAGCCTCTGCTCTCCCGCATCTTCCTTCCCGCCCTTCTGCAAGACAGGAGGCCTAAGAGCAATCTTCTAGACACCCGCAACTGCCCCCAGGAGCTATGACCTTTAAAAGATAATCGAGAGTGGCCTCCCAAGGACATCAGCCAGCTCCCCCAGCATTCGTGGCTCTGACTCATCAGCACCCAGGGACTTCCGTACATCCAGTCCCAAGGCACACCTTCCCACTCCCTTCCTCTTCCTCAGCAACAACAACGGCTCGCCCCACACACAGCCTGCAAAACGCTCATCCCGGCTCAACTGGGGCAGGCCTTGCCATTCATCGACCCTTCGGCATGCATCCACCACCACCAGGGCCTCGCTCTGCTGCGCCGTGCAGCGTGCTTACGTCCAACTCCCCTCGGCAATCTCCAAATTCTCTTTCTGCCCGTCTCACACTGTGCAGAGAAATGGCCTCCCCTCCTCGGCTTTCACCCCAAGTAAAGAGCCCAAAGGCCCTGGCTCACCAGCCTCCCCCGCCTGCCGCTCCCACTCCACCTCTGCCTCTCGCCACACTCACGGGCTCTCCAGAAATTCACCTGCCTTGGTGAGCTGGCCCACATCAAGCACTGTGGCACGCCAGACACCAGGCTGCAAACGTGCCACCACAGCTAAGGGGTTCGCTACAGAACGGGCAGCACCTAGCACTGGCGGAGCCAGGCAGGGCTCCCCACGTCACAGGACCGGCGAGCTCTCAGCCAGGGCTGCCGGGATGACGGCCTGCTCTCCCAAAAAGGCCTCCTCTGCCTCTGCCCGCACCGACACCCCGAGGGACGGACCCCGGGGGGCACAGGCCCAGACACGCAGACCCCTTTCTCCCAGCTACAACCTTACAAGCAAGGCGGGCACCAAGGCACGCACAGAGCACGCTCAGTGGCAAAGGCCAGGCCTCAAGGCAGGCTTAGCAAGCTGGCAGCAAGGCAGGCACGGAGCAAATGCCACTGAGGGGGCTGCCACTCCTGCCCGCAACAGCAGAAAGCCCAGACCAACCTTCCGGGGCTGCGAGGAAAAGGAGCCCCTCCTTCCCAGCGCACCCACAAAACACACCACACGAGTGCCACAGCATGACCTCACTGACGACACCCCACCCCTCCTAGGCTTCGGTCACATGTTCTGCATGCCCTGACACGCGCCATCAACACCAAGCCTTTGGCCTCTAATATCTGCACCTCAAAGCTGCCGCCAGGCCCAAGTGGACATGTCCTCAAGTGGAGGACACTGCATTGCAGAACTGCGGGGGAAAAACGCACCCCACCTCATTACTCACCAGGCTGTGGCACGCAACAGCTTCTTGCTGCAAAACACCGCGTTGTGCAAAGGCTGTCCCGCCCCTCAGGGTCCAGCATAAAAGCTGGCCCAGCACCTCTCTCTCTCACACGCTGCTCCTGGTGCCTTCTCCTCCACGGTCAACAAGGTGAGCCTGAAGCCCCTTCCCCTCCTTCTCCTGCCCCACACGCCCCGTCTCTTCCAGCACACGCTGCCTCCAGACTCAGCAGCGCCGACGCCTCCCCACCGCCGCGCTCCCCTGCAGCCCCACACCGCGCCTCCACATTCCCCTGCCCTCCTGTAACGCCACCCCTCGCGCCCCCACCACCCTCCGCTTCCTCAACACCCTCTCTTACAGGGCCCCTCCACACCACAGACATGGCCTGCAACAACTTCTGCAGCCCCTGCTGGACCCACCCCGCTGGCTAACAGCTGCAACGAGCCCTGCGTCAGGCAGTGCGAAGAATCCCGCGTCGTCATCCAGCCTCCCGCCGTGCTGGTCACCCTGCCGGGACCCATCCTCAGCTCCTTCCCCCAGAGCACCGCCGTCGGATCGTCCTCATCGGCTGCCGTGGGCAACATCCTCAGCTCCCAGGGAGTGCCCGTCTCCTCCGGTGGCTTCGGCTATGGCTTCGGAGGCCTGGGCTGCTACGGTGCCAGAAGAGCCTGCCTGCCCTGCTAAGGGCTCCTTACACCACCCCTGATACCAGCCAACCACACGCTAGAAGCCAAGTCACGGATTGAGGACCTACCTTCAGGCTCCTGCTGCCGCATGGGCTCGCCGTCCGTGGCTCCTCCGCCCCTCAAGGCACAAAGCAAGCAGCGAAGGGGCCAGCCCGCGGTGCCTGGAAACATGAGCTACCTACCTCCTCCTCTTCTCCCACTGTCTTCTTTGCATCGCCCCCTACAGCTACATCCGGTACTCTCTGCTGCAAACACCTTCTCACAAGCCAAAGACCACCGAGGCACCTCCGCCGCGCTGCTCCCCCTGCAAGGCAGGAAGACCTCGGTGCTCTGGAAAAGTCTACTGCAAGGAAAGGAGCCCTCGGCTGACGGCCGCCCTACTTGCACCTCAGACCCGCTCCCTTCCCCTTAGGTGCTCCTGCCATTTCACTCCTTTGACTCAATAAAGTTCTCCCGCATGCCAGCCTCAGGTGCCTCCTCTTCCTTTCTTCTAAGGCTCTTCCAGCCTCACCCGGCACAGAACCGGGACTCAAGAGGCCATCGGGGTGGGTGGACAAGGACCACAAGACCTCTCTTAGGAAGTATCGCCGCAGCAACACCACCTGCTGGCAAGCCGGTGGGCTTCCAGCCCGTGACACAAGCCCTTCACTTGCCCAAACAAAGGCTTGGACACGCTAATGCACTTCCACCCATGCCTCTGACGCAAGCTCCTCCTGTGCGCTGGGTTCACTTTGGCTGGATGCCAGGTGCCCCGCCAAGCCGCTCTATCACTCCCCCTCCTCAACTGGAAAGGGGAGAGAGAACACAACAAAACGGTTTGCGGGTCGAGGTAAGAACAGGGAGGGGATAGAGTCGTCAAAGGGTTTGGGTTGGAAGGGACCTTCAAGATCATCTAGCTCCAAGCCCTCTGCCGTGGGCAGGGACGCCTTCCACCACACCAGCTTGCTCAAAGCACCGTCCAGCCTGGCCTTGAACAGCTCCAGGCAGGGGGCAGCCACAGCTGCTCTAGGCAACTTCTTCCAGCATCTCACCGACCTCACGGGAAAGAATTTCTTTCTCATATCTAACCTAAAGCTACCCTCTCTCAGGTTAAATCCGTTACCTGTCGTCTTATCACTACACTCCCTGGTCAGGAGGCCCTCCCCATCTTTCCTGAGGGCCCCCTCAAAGTACCTCGTGGCCGCTGCAAGGTCTCCACAAAGCCTCCTCTTCTCCCGGCTAAACGATCCCAACTCTCTCAGCCTGTCTGCAAAGGGGAGGTGCTGCACCTCCTCCTCATCTTTGTGGCCCTCCTCTGGACCCGCTCGAGCAGGTCCACGCCTTTCTCATGCTGGGGGCCTTCAGAGCCGAATGCAGTACTCCACTCTCACCAGAGCCGAGTAGGGAGGGAGAATCACCTCCCTCGACCTGCCGGCCACGCTGCTTTTGACGCAACCTGGCATACGACTGGCTTTCTGGGCTCCTGCGCGAACGTTGCCGGCTCATACTCAGTTCTCCATTCACCAATACCGCCAAGTCCTTCTCCGCAGGGCTGCTCTCAATGCACTCGCCGCCCGGCCTGCAGCCATCTTTGGGATTGCCCCTGGCACTTGGCCTTGTGGCACTCCACGAGCTTTGCACGGGCCCACCTCCCAAGCCTGCCACGGTCCCTCTGGATGGCATCCCTTCCCTCTAGAGCATCAACCGCAACACTCAGCTTGGCGTCATCCGCAAACTTGCCGAGGCTGCACACTCCAGCCCACTGTCCGTGGCCCTAACAAAGATGTTAAATCATACTGGCCCCAGCACGGACCCCTGAGGGACACCACTCATCACTGGGCTCCACTCGGACATCGAGCCTTTCATTGCAACTCATTGAGAGCACCCATCCAGCCAATCACACACCGAGCGGTCCACCCACCAAGTCCGCATCTCTCCATTTTAGAGACAAGGATGTTGCGCGGGACAGTATCAAATGCTCTGCACAAGTCCAGGGACGTGACGCCAGTCGCTCTTCCCTTACCCACCAATGCCTTAATCCTGTCATAGAAGGCCACCCCATTTGTCAGGCACGCTTTGCCCTCTGTGAAGCCATGTTGGCCGTCAGCAGTCACGCCTCCCTTTTCCAGGTGCCTTGGCATACTTTCCAGGAGGATCTGCTCCACGATCCCGCCAGGCACGGAGGTGACGCTGACCGACCTGTCGTTAACCTGGGTCTTCCTCTTGACCTTTCTGAAAAGGAGGGTTACCACCTGCCAACTTGCTGTGGGGACGCTCCATCCCACTGCCCGGATCATAGACGAGGATGCTGAACACGGCTGCCCCCACAGCCTGTGAGCGCGCAAGGGGAGACAGCGTCAAAGGCTCTTCTACAAAGCTGAAGTGAACACCAGCCACGTCTCTCTCCTTGTCCACAAAGCTAGCCACTCCAACACAGAAGACAGGGAGGTCAGTCAAGCACGATTCCCTCTTGGTAAATCCATGCTGACGGCTCCTCATCACTTTCTTGTCCTTCAGCAGCTTGGCAACGCTTCCGCGGAGGATTTTCTCCATCACCTCCCCTGGCAACAAGGACAGGCTCACCAGCCTCTGCTCTCCCGCATCTTCCTTCCCGCCCTTCTGCAAGACAGGAGGCCTAAGAGCAATCTTCTAGACACCCGCAACTGCCCCCAGGAGCTATGACCTTTAAAAGATAATCGAGAGTGGCCTCCCAAGGACATCAGCCAGCTCCCCCAGCATTCGTGGCTCTGACTCATCAGCACCCAGGGACTTCCGTACATCCAGTCCCAAGGCACACCTTCCCACTCCCTTCCTCTTCCTCAGCAACAACAACGGCTCGCCCCACACACAGCCTGCAAAACGCTCATCCCGGCTCAACTGGGGCAGGCCTTGCCATTCATCGACCCTTCGGCATGCATCCACCACCACCAGGGCCTCGCTCTGCTGCGCCGTGCAGCGTGCTTACGTCCAACTCCCCTTGGCAATCTCCAAATTCTCTTTCTGCCCGTCTCACACTGTGCAGAGAAATGGCCTCCCCTCCTCGGCTTTCACCCCAAGTAAAGAGCCCAAAGGCCCTGGCTCACCAGCCTCCCCCGCCTGCCGCTCCCACTCCACCTCTGCCTCTCGCCACACTCACGGGCTCTCCAGAAATTCACCTGCCTTCGTGAGCTGGCCCACATCAAGCACTGTGGCACGCCAGACACAAGGCTGCAAACGTGCCACCACAGCTAAGGGGTTCGCTACAGAACGGGCAGCACTAGCACTGGCGGAGCCAGGCAGGGCTCCCCACGTCACAGGACCGGCGAGCTCTCAGCCAGGGCTGCCGGGATGACGGCCTGCTCTCCCAAAAAGGCCTCCTCTGCCTCTGCCCGCACCGACACCCCGAGGGACGGACCCCAGGGGGCACAGGCCCAGACACGCAGACCCCTTTCTCCCAGCTACAACCTTACAAGCAAGGCGGGCACCAAGGCACGCACAGAGCACGCTCAGTGGCAAAGGCCAGGCCTCAAGGCAGGCTTAGCAAGCTGGCAGCAAGGCAGGCACGGAGCAAATGCCACTGAGGGGGCTGCCACTCCTGCCCGCAACAGCAGAAAGCCCAGACCAACCTTCCGGGGCTGCGAGGAAAAGGAGCCCCTCCTTCCCAGCGCACCCACAAAACACACCACACGAGTGCCACAGCATGACCTCACTGACGACACCCCACCCCTCCTAGGCTTCGGTCACATGTTCTGCATGCCCTGACACGCGCCATCAACACCAAGCCTTTGGCCTCTAATATCTGCACCTCAAAGCTGCCGCCAGGCCCAAGTGGACATGTCCTCAAGTGGAGGACACTGCATTGCAGAACTGCGGGGGAAAAAGGCTCACGGCCTCTGCTTTCCCAGAGCCTCCCGCACCATCTTCTGCGGGACACGAGGGGTACCAGCTCCCTTCCACTCTTCAGGAGCTGCCCCCAGGCACTATGACCTTTCCAGGAAAAGGGACAGCGGCCTTCACAAGGAGGCCTCCGCAATGCCAGATGCCTCGGCATTCCTGGGAGCAACACGACAGGCCCCGTGCACTTACAAACACCCACTCCCACACCACTCCTGCCTACCCCCCTTCATCTTCCTCAGCAACGACCACCAGATCACCTGACAAACAGCCTGAAAAACACTCACCTTGCCTCAGCGGGGGCAGGCCTTGCCACTCATCAACCTTCCGCACGCACCACCACCACCACCACAGCCTCGGCTCTGCAGCCCCGTGCCGCATGCTCAAACCCAGCTCCCCCTCGGCAATCGCCAAATTCCCTTTCACCCTGTCAAGCTCTGCGCAGAGAACTGGCCTCACCCCTCGACACTCGCCCCAAGCACAGACCCCAACAAAGGCCCAGGAGTGCCAGCCTCCCCTGACCTGACGCTCCCAGCCTGCTCCGCCTTTCAGCCACACATACGCGCTCTCCAGAACTCAACCATGCCCCTCGCACGCGTCCTCATACACAATCATAAGAGTCACTTTGGTTGCAAAAAGACCCTTAAACGTTATCGGTCCAACCGTTAACCTAATACTGCCAAGGCCACCACTAATCCATGTCCCTAAGCGCCACGCCTACGTGTCTTTTAAACACCTCCCCACAATGGTGACTCAACCACTGCCCTGGGCAGCCCTCTTCCACTGCTTGATAACCCTCTCGGTGAAGAGATTTCTCATCATAGCCAAAACTAAACTTTGCCTGGCGCAACATGAGGCCCTTTCCTCTTGTCCTAGCACTTGTTGCTAGGGATGAGAGACTGACAACCTCCTCGTCACAACACTCCTCTCAGGTACTTGGAGACACCGATAGGGCCCTCCCCTCAGCCGCCGCCTTCTGAGAACGCAGTAGCCCCGCTTCCCTCAACCTGCTACTCTAAGGCTTCTTCTCTCCGATCCTTCACCGCATTCGCTGCTCTCCTTTGGATGCGTCACACCACAGCCCAAGCCCCACCTAAGGGCTCCACGATGGAGGGGCCAACACAAGCACTGGCGGAGCCAGGCAGGGCACCTCTCGTCACAGGACCGGCGAGCTCTCAGCCCGGGCTGCCAGGAAAATGGCCTGCCCTCCTCTGCCTGCCCGCACTGACACCCCCCAGGGACGGATCCCAGGGGGCACAAGCCCCAGACACGCAGGGCCCCTTTCTCCCAGCTACAACCTTTCAAGCAAGGCGGGGCAAACAAGGCACACACAGAGCACGCTCAGTGGGAAAGGCCAGGCCTACAGTCAGGCCTTCGCAAGCTGGCAGCAAGGCAGGCAGGGACCAAATGCCATGGAAGGGGCCGACACTCATGCCCGGCACACCTCCAAAGCCCACAACAGCCTTCCAGGCCCCATGAACAAGTGGGAGCCCGCACCCCCACCCTCATTACTCACCAGGCTGTGGCACGCAACAGCTTCTTGCTGCAAAACACCGCGTTGTGCAAAGGCTGTCCCGCCCCTCAGGGTCCAGCATAAAAGCTGGCCCAGCACCTCTCTCTCTCACACGCTGCTCCTGGTGCCTTCTCCTCCACGGTCAACAAGGTGAGCCTGAAGCCCCTTCCCCTCCTTCTCCTGCCCCACACGCCCCGTCTCTTCCAGCACACGCTGCCTCCAGACTCAGCAGCGCCGACGCCTCCCCACCGCCGCGCTCCCCGCAGCCCCACACCGCGCCTCCACATTCCCCTGCCCTCCTGTAACGCCACCCCTCGCGCCCCCACCACCCTCCGCTTCCTCAACACCCTCTCTTACAGGGCCCCTCCACACCGCAGACATGGCCTGCAACAACTTCTGCAGCCCCTGCGGACCCACCCCGCTGGCTAACAGCTGCAACGAGCCCTGCGTCAGGCAGTGCGAGGACTCCCGCGTCGTCATCCAGCCTTCCACCGTGATGGTCACCCTGCCGGGACCCATCCTCACCTCCTTCCCCCAGAGCACCGCCGTCGGATCCTCCTCATCGGCTGCTGTGGGCAACATCCTCAGCTCCCAGGGGGTGCCCGTTTCCTCCGGCAGCTTTGGCTACGGTTACGGCCTCGGAGGCCTGGGCTGCTATGGTGCCAGAAGAGCCTGCCTGCCCTGCTAAGGGCCCTCCACACCACACACACCCTGCAAGCCACGGTATGGACTGAGGACGCACCTCCCGCCTGCTGCTGGCACGGGGACCTGCCACCCGCACCTCCTCCTCTCAAGGCACCAAGCAAAGTAGCACGGAAGGGGCCAGCCCCGGCTGCCACGATACGTGGCCCACCTACCTCCTCCTCTTCTCCCACTGTCTTCTTTGCATCGCCCCTACTGCTACGTCCGCTACTCTCCGCTGCAAACGCCTGCTCACAAGCCAAAGACCACCGGGGCACCTCCCCCCGCGCTGCTCCCACCGCAGCAAAGGAAGATCTCGGTGCTCTGGCAAAATCTTCTGCAAGCAAAGGACCCGGGCTGACGGTCGCCCTACTTGCACCTCAGAACGCTTCCCTTCCACTGCGTGCTCCTGCCTTTGCACTCTTTTGCCTCAATAAAATCTCCTGTATCCCAGCACCACACGCCTCCATCTCCTTTCTTCTCCCAAGGCTCTTCCACTCTAAAACGGCACAAGGCCAGGCCTCAACAGGCCGGCGGGGTTGGGGGGAAAAGGGCACTCAGCCTCTCCGAGGACACAGGCCACCAGCGACAACACACACTCGCACCTGCAGGCATACACAGCATGACACAAGCCCAGCACTGGCTCAGAAAAAGCCTCCGATACGACAACGCTCCCTGCGCACACCTCCGACCGAGGCTCCCCGTGCCAACACACGCTTGACTAACTCTCTTCCGCACCCTCCCCAGCAAAAAAGGATCACAGAATCATTTAGAGATGGGCAGGAATCTCTGCAGAGCATGTCCTGCCACCCCAGTGCTCAAGCAGGGCCAGCTAGAGCAGATTGTCTGGGACCACAGCCACTCGCGTCTTCAGTACCTCCGAGAATGGAGCCGCCACCACCTCTTCCATTCTTTGACCACCCTCACACTGGAAAAAGCCCTGCCGCCTTTGCCCGGGCAATTCCAGATGCTTTCACTTCTGAACATGGCCTCTTGTCCTACCACTGATCGCAAGCCTCTGGGCACAGCCCTTCAGCTGCTTTGCAGGCCACCGCACCGGCCGCTTACGCAACCCGCACTTTCTCAGCTCGTCTAGGAGCACGTACCAGGAGACAGCGACAAAGGCTTCCTTCAGGTACGCCTCAGCAACAGCCACTGCTCTCCCCTCGCCCAACGCCCACTCGCCTCAACGCGGAAGACACGCAGCTCCCTCAAGCATGATTTGCCCTTCCAAAATCCACGCCAAACACCCCCCAACACCTTCCGTCCGTCCTGGCCTTGGCAGTGATTTCCAGCAGCATTGCTTCCATCACCTGCCCCGGGAACAGGCTCAGGCTCACCGGCCTCTGCTTTCCCAGAGCCTCCCGCACCATCTTCTGCGGGACACGAGGGGTACCAGCTCCCTTCCACTCTTCAGGAGCTGCCCCCAGGCACTATGACCTTTCCAGGAAAAGGGACAGCGGCCTTCACAAGGAGGCCTCCGCAATGCCAGATGCCTCGGCATTCCTGGGAGCAACACGACAGGCCCCGTGCACTTACAAACACCCACTCCCACACCACTCCTGCCTACCCCCCTTCATCTTCCTCAGCAACGACCACAGATCACCTGACAAACAGCCTGAAAAACACTCACCTTGCCTCAGCGGGGGCAGGCCTTGCCACTCATCAACCCTTCCGCACGCACCACCACCACCACCACCACAGCCTCGGCTCTGCAGCCCCGTGCCGCATGCTCAAACCCAGCTCCCCTCGGCAATCGCCAAATTCCCTTTCACCCTGTCAAGCTCTGCGCAGAGAACTGGCCTCACCCCTCGACACTCGCCCCAAGCACAGACCCCAACAAAGGCCCAGGAGTGCCAGCCTCCCCTGCCTGCCGCTCCCAGCCCTGCTCCGCCTTTCAGCACACATACGCGCTCTCCAGAAACTCACCTGCCCTCGCACGCTGCCTCATACACAATCATAAGAGTCACTTCGGTTGCAAAAGACCCTTAACGTTATCGAGTCCAACCGTTAACCTAATACTGCCAAGGCCACCACTAATCCATGTCCCCAAGCGCCACGCCTACGTGTCTTTTAAACACCTCCCACAATGGTGACTCAACCACTGCCCTGGGCAGCCTCTTCCACTGCTTGATAACCCTCTCGGTGAAGAGATTTCTCATCATAGCCAAACTAAACTTTGCCTGGCGCAACATGAGGCCCTTTCCTCTTGCCCTAGCACTTGTTGCTAGGGATGAGAGACTGACAACCTCCTCGTCACAACCTCCTCTCAGGTACTTGGAGACACCGATAGGGCCTCCCCTCAGCCGCCGCCTTCTGAAAACGCAGTAGCCCCGCTTCCCTCAACCGCTGCTTCTAAGGCTTCTTCTCTCGATCCTTCACCGCATTCGCTGCTCTCCTTTGGATGCGTCACACCACAGCCCAAGCCCCACCTAAGGGCTCCACGATGGAGGGGCCAACACAAGCACTGGCGGAGCCAGGCAGGGCACCTCTCGTCACAGGACCGGCGAGCTCTCAGCCAGGGCTGCCAGGAAAATGGCCTGCCCTCCTCTGCCTGCCCGCACTGACACCCCCAGGGACGGATCCCAGGGGGCACAAGCCCAGACACGCAGGCCCCTTTCTCCCAGCTACAACCTTTCAAGCAAGGCGGGCAACAAGGCACACACAGAGCACGCTCAGTGGGAAAGGCCAGGCCTACAGTCAGGCTTCGCAAGCTGGCAGCAAGGCAGGCAGGGACCAAATGCCATGGAAGGGGCCGACACTCATGCCCGGCACACCTCCAAAGCCCACAACAGCCTTCCAGGCCCATGAACAAGTGGGGGCCCCTCTTCGCAACGCACCCGCAAACCACACCACACGAGTGCCACGGGATGACCTCACTGACAACACCCCACCTCTCCTATGCTTTGGCCACGTCTGCCAAATGCCCTGACACGCACCTTCCATGCAAATCCTCCCAGATACCTGCTCTCACTTCAAAGCTGACGCCAGGGACAGACGGACACATCCTCAAGAGGAGGACATGAGAAGGGAGCGTTGTGGGAAGGGACACACCCCCCACCTCATTACCTGCCAAGCTCTGGCACGCAACAGCTGCTTGCTGCAAAATGCCGTCACGCGCAAAGCCTGTCCCGCCCCCTCAGACCAGCATAAAAGACGGCCCAGCGCCTCTCTCCATCACACGCTTCTCCTGACGCCTTCTCCCCCGCAGTCAACAAGGTGAGCCTGAAGCCCCTTCCCCTCCTTCTCCTGCCCCACATGCCCCGTCTCTTCCAGCACGCGCTGACACCAGACTCAGCAGCCCCCACGACTCAACACCACCACACTCCCCGCAGCCCCACACCACGCCTCCACACTCCCTTGCCCACCTGTAACGACACCCCTCGCGCCCCCCACCACTCTCCGCTTCCTCAACACCCTCTCTTACAGGGACACTCCACACCGTAGACATGGCCTGCAACAACTTCTGCAGCCCCTGCGGACCCACCCCGCTGGCTAACAGCTGCAACGAGCCCTGCGTCAGGCAGTGCGAGGACTCCCGCGTCGTCATCCAGCCTTCCACCGTGATGGTCACCCTGCCGGGACCCATCCTCACCTCCTTCCCCCAGAGCACCGCCGTCGGATCCTCCTCATCGGCTGCTGTGGGCAACATCCTCAGCTCCCAGGGGGTGCCCGTTTCCTCCGGCGGCTTTGGCTACGGTTACGGCCTCGGAGGCCTGGGCTGCTATGGTGCCAGAAGAGCCTGCCTGCCCTGCTAAGGGCCCTCCACACCACACACACCCTGCAAGCCACGGTATGGACTGAGGACGCACCTCCCGCCTGCTGCTGGCACGGGGACCTGCCACCCGCACCTCCTCCTCTCAAGGCACCAAGCAAAGTAGCACGGAAGGGGCCAGCCCCGGCTGCCACGATACGTGGCCCACCTACCTCCTCCTCTTCTCCCACTGTCTTCTTTGCATCGCCCCTACTGCTACGTCCGCTACTCTCCGCTGCAAACGCCTGCTCACAAGCCAAAGACCACCGGGGCACCTCCCCCGCGCTGCTCCCACCGCAGCAAAGGAAGATCTCGGTGCTCTGGCAAAATCTTCTGCAAGCAAAGGACCCGGGCTGACGGTCGCCCTACTTGCACC
Organism: Falco naumanni; assembly: GCF_017639655.2. Lineage (NCBI taxonomy): Eukaryota > Metazoa > Chordata > Aves > Falconiformes > Falconidae > Falco > Falco naumanni. The sequence continues at coordinate 108,884,266 of NC_054056.1, read as the reverse complement.
TCAGAACGCTTCCCTTCCACTGCGGGCTCCTGCCTTTGCACTCTTTTGCCTCAATAAAATCTCCTGTATCCCAGCACCACACGCCTCCATCTCCTTTCTTCTCCCAAGGCTCTTCCACTCTAAAACGGCACAAGGCCAGGCCTCAACAGGCCGGCGGGGTTGGGGGGAAAAGGGCACTCAGCCTCTCCGAGGACACAGGCCACCAGCGACAACACACACTCGCACCTGCAGGCATACACAGCATGACACAAGCCCAGCACTGGCTCAGAAAAAGCCTCCGATACGACAACGCTCCCTGCGCACACCTCCGACCGAGGCTCCCCGTGCCAACACACGCTTGACTAACTCTCTTCCGCACCCTCCCCAGCAAAAAAGGATCACAGAATCATTTAGAGATGGGCAGGAATCTCTGCAGAGCATGTCCTGCCACCCCAGTGCTCAAGCAGGGCCAGCTAGAGCAGATTGTCTGGGACCACAGCCACTCGCGTCTTCAGTACCTCCGAGAATGGAGCCGCCACCACCTCTTCCATTCTTTGACCACCCTCACACTGAAAAAGCCCTGCCGCCTTTGCCCGGGCAATTCCAGATGCTTTCACTTCTGAACATGGCCTCTTGTCCTACCACTGATCGCAAGCCTCTGGGCACAGCCCTTCAGCTGCTTTGCAGGCCACCGCACCGGCCGCTTACGCAACCCGCACTTTCTCAGCTCGTCTAGGAGCACGTACCAGGAGACAGCGACAAAGGCTTCCTTCAGGTACGCCTCAGCAACAGCCACTGCTCTCCCCTCGCCCAACGCCCACTCGCCTCAACGCGGAAGACACGCAGCTCCCTCAAGCATGATTTGCCCTTCCAAAATCCACGCCAAACACCCCCCAACACCTTCCGTCCGTCCTGGCCTTGGCAGTGATTTCCAGCAGCATTGCTTCCATCACCTGCCCCGGGAACAGGCTCAGGCTCACCGGCCTCTGCTTTCCCAGAGCCTCCCGCACCATCTTCTGCGGGACACGAGGGGTACCAGCTCCCTTCCACTCTTCAGGAGCTGCCCCCAGGCACTATGACCTTTCCAGGAAAAGGGACAGCGGCCTTCACAAGGAGGCCTCCGCAATGCCAGATGCCTCGGCATTCCTGGGAGCAACACGACAGGCCCCGTGCACTTACAAACACCCACTCCCACACCACTCCTGCCTACCCCCCTTCATCTTCCTCAGCAACGACCACAGATCACCTGACAAACAGCCTGAAAAACACTCACCTTGCCTCAGCGGGGGCAGGCCTTGCCACTCATCAACCCTTCCGCACGCACCACCACCACCACCACAGCCTCGGCTCTGCAGCCCCGTGCCGCATGCTCAAACCCAGCTCCCCTCGGCAATCGCCAAATTCCCTTTCACCCTGTCAAGCTCTGCGCAGAGAACTGGCCTCACCCCTCGACACTCGCCCCAAGCACAGACCCCAACAAAGGCCCAGGAGTGCCAGCCTCCCCTGCCTGCCGCTCCCAGCCCTGCTCCGCCTTTCAGCACACATACGCGCTCTCCAGAAACTCACCTGCCCTCGCACGCTGCCTCATACACAATCATAAGAGTCACTTTGGTTGCAAAAGACCCTTAACGTTATCGAGTCCAACCGTTAACCTAATACTGCCAAGGCCACCACTAATCCATGTCCCTAAGCGCCACGCCTACGTGTCTTTTAAACACCTCCCACAATGGTGACTCAACCACTGCCCTGGGCAGCCTCTTCCACTGCTTGATAACCCTCTCGGTGAAGAGATTTCTCATCATAGCCAAACTAAACTTTGCCTGGCGCAACATGAGGCCCTTTCCTCTTGCCCTAGCACTTGTTGCTAGGGATGAGAGACTGACAACCTCCTCGTCACAACCTCCTCTCAGGTACTTGGAGACACCGATAGGGCCTCCCCTCAGCCGCCGCCTTCTGAAAACGCAGTAGCCCCGCTTCCCTCAACCGCTGCTTCTAAGGCTTCTTCTCTCGATCCTTCACCGCATTCGCTGCTCTCCTTTGGATGCGTCACACCACAGCCCAAGCCCCACCTAAGGGCTCCACGATGGAGGGGCCAACACAAGCACTGGCGGAGCCAGGCAGGGCACCTCTCGTCACAGGACCGGCGAGCTCTCAGCCAGGGCTGCCAGGAAAATGGCCTGCCCTCCTCTGCCTGCCCGCACTGACACCCCCAGGGACGGATCCCAGGGGGCACAAGCCCAGACACGCAGGCCCCTTTCTCCCAGCTACAACCTTTCAAGCAAGGCGGGCAACAAGGCACACACAGAGCACGCTCAGTGGGAAAGGCCAGGCCTACAGTCAGGCTTCGCAAGCTGGCAGCAAGGCAGGCAGGGACCAAATGCCATGGAAGGGGCCGACACTCATGCCCGGCACACCTCCAAAGCCCACAACAGCCTTCCAGGCCCATGAACAAGTGGGGGCCCCTCTTCGCAACGCACCCGCAAACCACACCACACGAGTGCCACGGGATGACCTCACTGACAACACCCCACCTCTCCTATGCTTTGGCCACGTCTGCCAAATGCCCTGACACGCACCTTCCATGCAAATCCTCCCAGATACCTGCTCTCACTTCAAAGCTGACACCAGGGACAGACGGACACATCCTCAAGAGGAGGACATGAGAAGGGAGCGTTGTGGGAAGGGACACACCCCCCACCTCATTACCTGCCAAGCTCTGGCACGCAACAGCTGCTTGCTGCAAAATGCCGTCACGCGCAAAGCCTGTCCCGCCCCCTCAGACCAGCATAAAAGACGGCCCAGCGCCTCTCTCCATCACACGCTTCTCCTGACGCCTTCTCCCCCGCAGTCAACAAGGTGAGCCTGAAGCCCCGTCCCCTCCTTCTCCTGCCCCACACGCCCCGTCTCTTCCAGCACGCGCTGACACCAGACTCAGCAGCCCCCACGACTCAACACCACCACCCTCCCCGCAGCCCCACACCGCGCCTCCACACTCCCTTGCCCTCCTGTAACGACACCCCTCGCGCCCCCCACCACTCTCCGCTTCCTCAACACCCTCTCTTACAGGGACACTCCACACCGTAGACATGGCCTGCAACAACTTCTGCAGCCCCTGCGGACCCACCCCGCTGGCTAACAGCTGCAACGAGCCCTGCGTCAGGCAGTGCGAGGACTCCCGCGTCGTCATCCAGCCTTCCACCGTGATGGTCACCCTGCCGGGACCCATCCTCACCTCCTTCCCCCAGAGCACCGCCGTCGGATCCTCCTCATCGGCTGCTGTGGGCAACATCCTCAGCTCCCAGGGGGTGCCCGTTTCCTCCGGCGGCTTTGGCTACGGTTACGGCCTTGGAGGCCTGGGCTGCTATGGCGCCGGAAGAGCCTGCCTGCCCTGCTAAGGGCTCTTCACACCACACACACCCTGCAAGCCACGGTATGGACTGAGGACGCACCTCCCGCCTGCTGCTGGCACGGGGACCTGCCACCCGCACCTCCTCCTCTCAAGGCACCAAGCAAAGTAGCACGGAAGGGGCCAGCCCCGGCTGCCACGATACGTGGCCCACCTACCTCCTCCTCTTCTCCCACTGTCTTCTTTGCATCGCCCCTACTGCTACGTCCGCTACTCTCCGCTGCAAACGCCTGCTCACAAGCCAAAGACCACCGGGGCACCTCCCCCGCGCTGCTCCCACCGCAGCAAAGGAAGATCTCGGTGCTCTGGCAAAATCTTCTGCAAGCAAAGGACCCGGGCTGACGGTCGCCCTACTTGCACCTCAGAACGCTTCCCTTCCACTGCGTGCTCCTGCCTTTGCACTCTTTTGCCTCAATAAAATCTCCTGTATCCCAGCACCACACGCCTCCATCTCCTTTCTTCTCCCAAGGCTCTTCCACTCTAAAACGGCACAAGGCCAGGCCTCAACAGGCCGGCGGGGTTGGGGGGAAAAGGGCACTCAGCCTCTCCGAGGACACAGGCCACCAGCGACAACACACACTCGCACCTGCAGGCATACACAGCATGACACAAGCCCAGCACTGGCTCAGAAAAAGCCTCCGATACGACAACGCTCCCTGCGCACACCTCCGACCGAGGCTCCCCGTGCCAACACACGCTTGACTAACTCTCTTCCGCACCCTCCCCAGCAAAAAAGGATCACAGAATCATTTAGAGATGGGCAGGAATCTCTGCAGAGCATGTCCTGCCACCCCAGTGCTCAAGCAGGGCCAGCTAGAGCAGATTGTCTGGGACCACAGCCACTCGCGTCTTCAGTACCTCCGAGAATGGAGCCTCCACCACCTCTTCCATTCTTTGACCACCCTCACACTGAAAAAGCCCTGCCGCCTTTGCCCGGGCAATTCCAGATGCTTTCACTTCTGAACATGGCCTCTTGTCCTACCACTGATCGCAAGCCTCTGGGCACAGCCCTTCAGCTGCTTTGCAGGCCACCGCACCGGCCGCTTACGCAACCCGCACTTTCTCAGCTCGTCTAGGAGCACGTACCAGGAGACAGCGACAAAGGCTTCCTTCAGGTACGCCTCAGCAACAGCCACTGCTCTCCCCTCGCCCAACGCCCACTCGCCTCAACGCGGAAGACACGCAGCTCCCTCAAGCATGATTTGCCCTTCCAAAATCCACGCCAAACACCCCCCAACACCTTCCGTCCGTCCTGGCCTTGGCAGTGATTTCCAGCAGCATTGCTTCCATCACCTGCCCCGGGAACAGGCTCAGGCTCACCGGCCTCTGCTTTCCCAGAGCCTCCCGCACCATCTTCTGCGGGACACGAGGGGTACCAGCTCCCTTCCACTCTTCAGGAGCTGCCCCCAGGCACTATGACCTTTCCAGGAAAAGGGACAGCGGCCTTCACAAGGAGGCCTCCGCAATGCCAGATGCCTCGGCATTCCTGGGAGCAACACGACAGGCCCCGTGCACTTACAAACACCCACTCCCACACCACTCCTGCCTACCCCCCTTCATCTTCCTCAGCAACGACCACAGATCACCTGACAAACAGCCTGAAAAACACTCACCTTGCCTCAGCGGGGGCAGGCCTTGCCACTCATCAACCCTTCCGCACGCACCACCACCACCACCACAGCCTCGGCTCTGCAGCCCCGTGCCGCATGCTCAAACCCAGCTCCCCTCGGCAATCGCCAAATTCCCTTTCACCCTGTCAAGCTCTGCGCAGAGAACTGGCCTCACCCCTCGACACTCGCCCCAAGCACAGACCCCAACAAAGGCCCAGGAGTGCCAGCCTCCCCTGCCTGCCGCTCCCAGCCCTGCTCCGCCTTTCAGCACACATACGGGCTCTCCAGAAACTCACCTGCCCTCGCACGCTGCCTCATACACAATCATAAGAGTCACTTTGGTTGCAAAAGACCCTTAACGTTATCGAGTCCAACCGTTAACCTAATACTGCCAAGGCCACCACTAATCCATGTCCCCTAAGCGCCACGCCTACGTGTCTTTTAAACACCTCCCACAATGGTGACTCAACCACTGCCCTGGGCAGCCTCTTCCAGTGCTTGATAACACTCTCGGTGAAGAGATTTCTCACCATAGCCAAACTAAACTTTGCCTGGCGCAACATGAGGCCCTTTCCTCTTGCCCTAGCACTTGTTGCTAGGGATGAGAGACTGACAACCTCCTCGTCACAACCTCCTCTCAGGTACTTGGAGACACCGATAGGGCCTCCCCTCAGCCGCCGCCTTCTGAAAACGCAGTAGCCCCGCTTCCCTCAACCGCTACTTCTAAGGCTTTTTCTCTCGATCCTTCACCGCATTCGCTGCTCTCCTTTGGATGCGTCACACCACAGCCCAAGCCCCACCTAAGGGCTCCACGATGGAGGGGCCAACACAAGCACTGGCGGAGCCAGGCAGGGCACCTCTCGTCACAGGACCGGCGAGCTCTCAGCCAGGGCTGCCAGGAAAATGGCCTGCCCTCCTCTGCCTGCCCGCACTGACACCCCCAGGGACGGATCCCAGGGGGCACAAGCCCAGACACGCAGGCCCCTTTCTCCCAGCTACAACCTTTCAAGCAAGGCGGGCAACAAGGCACACACAGAGCACGCTCAGTGGGAAAGACCAGGCCTACAGTCAGGCTTTGCAAGCTGGCAGCAAGGCAGGCAGGGACCAAATGCCATGGAAGGGGCCGACACTCATGCCCGGCACACCTCCAAAGCCCACAACAGCCTTCCAGGCCCATGAACAAGTGGGGGCCCCTCTTCGCAACGCACCCGCAAACCACACCACACGAGTGCCACGGGATGACCTCACTGACAACACCCCACCTCTCCTATGCTTTGGCCACGTCTGCCAAATGCCCTGACACGCACCTTCCATGCAAATCCTCCCAGATACCTGCTCTCACTTCAAAGCTGACGCCAGGGACAGACGGACACATCCTCAAGAGGAGGACATGAGAAGGGAGCGTTGTGGGAAGGGACACACCCCCCACCTCATTACCTGCCAAGCTCTGGCACGCAACAGCTGCTTGCTGCAAAATGCCGTCACGCGCAAAGCCTGTCCCGCCCCCTCAGACCAGCATAAAAGACGGCCCAGCGCCTCTCTCCATCACACGCTTCTCTTGACGCCTTCTCCCCCGCAGTCAACAAGGTGAGCCTGAAGCCCCTTCCCCTCCTTCTCCTGCCCCACACGCCCCGTCTCTTCCAGCACGCGCTGACACCAGACTCAGCAGCCCCCACGACTCAACACCACCACCCTCCCCGCAGCCCCACACCGCGCCTCCACACTCCCTTGCCCTCCTGTAACGACACCCCTCGCGCCCCCCACCACTCTCCGCTTCCTCAACACCCTCTCTTACAGGGACACTCCACACCGTAGACATGGCCTGCAACAACTTCTGCAGCCCCTGCGGACCCACCCCGCTGGCTAACAGCTGCAACGAGCCCTGCGTCAGGCAGTGCGAGGACTCCCGCGTCGTCATCCAGCCTTCCACCGTGATGGTCACCCTGCCGGGACCCATCCTCACCTCCTTCCCCCAGAGCACCGCCGTCGGATCCTCCTCATCGGCTGCTGTGGGCAACATCCTCAGCTCCCAGGGGGTGCCCGTTTCCTCCGGCGGCTTTGGCTACGGTTACGGCCTTGGAGGCCTGGGCTGCTATGGCGCCGGAAGAGCCTGCCTGCCCTGCTAAGGGCTCTTCACACCACACACACCCTGCAAGCCACGGCATGGACTGAGGACGCACCTCCCGCCTGCTGCTGGCACGGGGACCTGCCACCTGCACCTCCTCCTCTCAAGGCACCAAGCAAAGTAGCACGGAAGGGGCCAGCCCCGGCTGCCACGATACGTGGCCCACCTACCTCCTCCTCTTCTCCCACTGTCTTCTTTGCATCGCCCCTACTGCTACGTCCGCTACTCTCCGCTGCAAACGCCTGCTCACAAGCCAAAGACCACCGGGGCACCTCCCCCGCGCTGCTCCCACCGCAGCAAAGGAAGATCTCGGTGCTCTGGCAAAATCTTCTGCAAGCAAAGGACCCGGGCTGACGGTCGCCCTACTTGCACCTCAGAACGCTTCCCTTCCACTGCGTGCTCCTGCCTTTGCACTCTTTTGCCTCAATAAAATCTCCTGTATCCCAGCACCACACGCCTCCATCTCCTTTCTTCTCCCAAGGCTCTTCCACTCTAAAACGGCACAAGGCCAGGCCTCAACAGGCCGGCGGGGTTGGGGGGAAAAGGGCACTCAGCCTCTCCGAGGACACAGGCCACCAGCGACAACACACACTCGCACCTGCAGGCATACACAGCATGACACAAGCCCAGCACTGGCTCAGAAAAAGCCTCCGATACGACAACGCTCCCTGCGCACACCTCCGACCGAGGCTCCCCGTGCCAACACACGCTTGACTAACTCTCTTCCGCACCCTCCCCAGCAAAAAAGGATCACAGAATCATTTAGAGATGGGCAGGAATCTCTGCAGAGCATGTCCTGCCACCCCAGTGCTCAAGCAGGGCCAGCTAGAGCAGATTGTCTGGGACCACAGCCACTCGCGTCTTCAGTACCTCCGAGAATGGAGCCGCCACCACCTCTTCCATTCTTTGACCACCCTCACACTGGAAAAAGCCCTGCCGCCTTTGCCCGGGCAATTCCAGATGCTTTCACTTCTGAACATGGCCTCTTGTCCTACCACTGATCGCAAGCCTCTGGGCACAGCCCTTCAGCTGCTTTGCAGGCCACCGCACCGGCCGCTTACGCAACCCGCACTTTCTCAGCTCGTCTAGGAGCACGTACCAGGAGACAGCGACAAAGGCTTCCTTCAGGTACGCCTCAGCAACAGCCACTGCTCTCCCCTCGCCCAACGCCCACTCGCCTCAACGCGGAAGACACGCAGCTCCCTCAAGCATGATTTGCCCTTCCAAAATCCACGCCAAACACCCCCCAACACCTTCCGTCCGTCCTGGCCTTGGCAGTGATTTCCAGCAGCATTGCTTCCATCACCTGCCCCGGGAACAGGCTCAGGCTCACCGGCCTCTGCTTTCCCAGAGCCTCCCGTACCATCTTCTGCGGGACACGAGGGGTACCAGCTCCCTTCCACTCTTCAGGAGCTGCCCCCAGGCACTATGACCTTTCCAGGAAAAGGGACAGCGGCCTTCACAAGGAGGCCTCCGCAATGCCAGATGCCTCGGCATTCCTGGGAGCAACACGACAGGCCCCGTGCACTTACAAACACCCACTCCCACACCACTCCTGCCTACCCCCCTTCATCTTCCTCAGCAACGACCACAGATCACCTGACAAACAGCCTGAAAAACACTCACCTTGCCTCAGCGGGGGCAGGCCTTGCCACTCATCAACCCTTCCGCACGCACCACCACCACCACCACAGCCTCGGCTCTGCAGCCCCGTGCCGCATGCTCAAACCCAGCTCCCCTCGGCAATCGCCAAATTCCCTTTCACCCTGTCAAGCTCTGCGCAGAGAACTGGCCTCACCCCTCGACACTCGCCCCAAGCACAGACCCCAACAAAGGCCCAGGAGTGCCAGCCTCCCCTGCCTGCCGCTCCCAGCCCTGCTCCGCCTTTCAGCACACATACGCGCTCTCCAGAAACTCACCTGCCCTCGCACGCTGCCTCATACACAATCATAAGAGTCACTTTGGTTGCAAAAGACCCTTAACGTTATCGAGTCCAACCGTTAACCTAATACTGCCAAGGCCACCACTAATCCATGTCCCTAAGCGCCACGCCTACGTGTCTTTTAAACACCTCCCACAATGGTGACTCAACCACTGCCCTGGGCAGCCTCTTCCACTGCTTGATAACCCTCTCGGTGAAGAGATTTTTCATCATAGCCAAACTAAACTTTGCCTGGCGCAACATGAGGCCCTTTCCTCTTGCCCTAGCACTTGTTGCTAGGGATGAGAGACTGACAACCTCCTCGTCACAACCTCCTCTCAGGTACTTGGAGACACCGATAGGGCCTCCCCTCAGCCGCCGCCTTCTGAGAACGCAGTAGCCCCGCTTCCCTCAACCGCTGCTTCTAAGGCTTCTTCTCTCGATCCTTCACCGCATTCGCTGCTCTCCTTTGGATGCGTCACACCACAGCCCAAGCCCCACCTAAGGGCTCCACGATGGAGGGGCCAACACAAGCACTGGCGGAGCCAGGCAGGGCACCTCTCGTCACAGGACCGGCGAGCTCTCAGCCAGGGCTGCCAGGAAAATGGCCTGCCCTCCTCTGCCTGCCCGCACTGACACCCCCAGGGACGGATCCCAGGGGGCACAAGCCCAGACACGCAGGCCCCTTTCTCCCAGCTACAACCTTTCAAGCAAGGCGGGCAACAAGGCACACACAGAGCACGCTCAGTGGGAAAGGCCAGGCCTACAGTCAGGCTTCGCAAGCTGGCAGCAAGGCAGGCAGGGACCAAATGCCATGGAAGGGGCCGACACTCATGCCCGGCACACCTCCAAAGCCCACAACAGCCTTCCAGGCCCATGAACAAGTGGGGGCCCCTCTTCGCAACGCACCCGCAAACCACACCACACGAGTGCCACGGGATGACCTCACTGACAACACCCCACCTCTCCTATGCTTTGGCCACGTCTGCCAAATGCCCTGACACGCACCTTCCATGCAAATCCTCCCAGATACCTGCTCTCACTTCAAAGCTGACGCCAGGGACAGACGGACACATCCTCAAGAGGAGGACATGAGAAGGGAGCGTTGTGGGAAGGGACACACCCCCCACCTCATTACCTGCCAAGCTCTGGCACGCAACAGCTGCTTGCTGCAAAATGCCGTCACGCGCAAAGCCTGTCCCGCCCCCTCAGACCAGCATAAAAGACGGCCCAGCGCCTCTCTCCATCACACGCTTCTCCTGACGCCTTCTCCCCCGCAGTCAACAAGGTGAGCCTGAAGCCCCTTCCCCTCCTTCTCCTGCCCCACACGCCCCGTCTCTTCCAGCACGCGCTGACACCAGACTCAGCAGCCCCCACGACTCAACACCACCACGCTCCCCGCAGCCCCACACCGCGCCTCCACACTCCCTTGCCCTCCTGTAACGACACCCCTCGCGCCCCCCCACCACTCTCCGCTTCCTCAACACCCTCTCTTACAGGGACACTCCACACCGTAGACATGGCCTGCAACAACTTCTGCAGCCCCTGCGGACCCACCCCGCTGGCTAACAGCTGCAACGAGCCCTGCGTCAGGCAGTGCGAGGACTCCCGCGTCGTCATCCAGCCTTCCACCGTGATGGTCACCCTGCCGGGACCCATCCTCACCTCCTTCCCCCAGAGCACCGCCGTCGGATCCTCCTCATCGGCTGCTGTGGGCAACATCCTCAGCTCCCAGGGGGTGCCCGTTTCCTCCGGCGGCTTTGGCTACGGTTACGGCCTTGGAGGCCTGGGCTGCTATGGCGCCGGAAGAGCCTGCCTGCCCTGCTAAGGGCTCTTCACACCACACACACCCTGCAAGCCACGGTATGGACTGAGGACGCACCTCCCGCCTGCTGCTGGCACGGGGACCTGCCACCCGCACCTCCTCCTCTCAAGGCACCAAGCAAAGTAGCACGGAAGGGGCCAGCCCCGGCTGCCACGATACGTGGCCCACCTACCTCCTCCTCTTCTCCCACTGTCTTCTTTGCATCGCCCCTACTGCTACGTCCGCTACTCTCCGCTGCAAACGCCTGCTCACAAGCCAAAGACCACCGGGGCACCTCCCCCGCGCTGCTCCCACCGCAGCAAAGGAAGATCTCGGTGCTCTGGCAAAATCTTCTGCAAGCAAAGGACCCGGGCTGACGGTCGCCCTACTTGCACCTCAGAACGCTTCCCTTCCACTGCGTGCTCCTGCCTTTGCACTCTTTTGCCTCAATAAAATCTCCTGTATCCCAGCACCACACGCCTCCATCTCCTTTCTTCTCCCAAGGCTCTTCCACTCTAAAACGGCACAAGGCCAGGCCTCAACAGGCCGGCGGGGTTGGGGGGAAAAGGGCACTCAGCCTCTCCGAGGACACAGGCCACCAGCGACAACACACACTCGCACCTGCAGGCATACACAGCATGACACAAGCCCAGCACTGGCTCAGAAAAAGCCTCCGATACGACAACGCTCCCTGCGCACACCTCCGACCGAGGCTCCCCGTGCCAACACACGCTTGACTAACTCTCTTCCGCACCCTCCCCAGCAAAAAAGGATCACAGAATCATTTAGAGATGGGCAGGAATCTCTGCAGAGCATGTCCTGCCACCCCAGTGCTCAAGCAGGGCCAGCTAGAGCAGATTGTCTGGGACCACAGCCACTCGCGTCTTCAGTACCTCCGAGAATGGAGCCGCCACCACCTCTTCCATTCTTTGACCACCCTCACACTGGAAAAGCCCTGCCGCCTTTGCCCGGGCAATTCCAGATGCTTTCACTTCTGAACATGGCCTCTTGTCCTACCACTGATCGCAAGCCTCTGGGCACAGCCCTTCAGCTGCTTTGCAGGCCACCGCACCGGCCGCTTACGCAACCCGCACTTTCTCAGCTCGTCTAGGAGCACGTACCAGGAGACAGCGACAAAGGCTTCCTTCAGGTACGCCTCAGCAACAGCCACTGCTCTCCCCTCGCCCAACGCCCACTCGCCTCAACGCGGAAGACACGCAGCTCCCTCAAGCATGATTTGCCCTTCCAAAATCCATGCCAAACACCCCCCAACACCTTCCGTCCGTCCTGGCCTTGGCAGTGATTTCCAGCAGCATTGCTTCCATCACCTGCCCCGGGAACAGGCTCAGGCTCACCGGCCTCTGCTTTCCCAGAGCCTCCCGTACCATCTTCTGCGGGACACGAGGGGTACCAGCTCCCTTCCACTCTTCAGGAGCTGCCCCCAGGCACTATGACCTTTCCAGGAAAAGGGACAGCGGCCTTCACAAGGAGGCCTCCGCAATGCCAGATGCCTCGGCATTCCTGGGAGCAACACGACAGGCCCCGTGCACTTACAAACACCCACTCCCACACCACTCCTGCCTACCCCCCTTCATCTTCCTCAGCAACGACCACAGATCACCTGACAAACAGCCTGAAAAACACTCACCTTGCCTCAGCGGGGGCAGGCCTTGCCACTCATCAACCCTTCCGCACGCACCACCACCACCACCACCACAGCCTCAGCTCTGCAGCCCCGTGCCGCATGCTCAAACCCAGCTCCCCTCGGCAATCGCCAAATTCCCTTTCACCCTGTCAAGCTCTGCGCAGAGAACTGGCCTCACCCCTCGACACTCGCCCCAAGCACAGACCCCAACAAAGGCCCAGGAGTGCCAGCCTCCCCTGCCTGCCGCTCCCAGCCCTGCTCCGCCTTTCAGCACACATACGGGCTCTCCAGAAACTCACCTGCCCTCGCACGCTGCCTCATACACAATCATAAGAGTCACTTTGGTTGCAAAAGACCCTTAACGTTATCGAGTCCAACCGTTAACCTAATACTGCCAAGGCCACCACTAATCCATTTCCCTTAAGCGCCACGCCTACGTGTCTTTTAAACACCTCCCACAATGGTGACTCAACCACTGCCCTGGGCAGCCTCTTCCACTGCTTGATAACCCTCTCGGTGAAGAGATTTTTCATCATAGCCAAACTAAACTTTGCCTGGCGCAACATGAGGCCCTTTCCTCTTGCCCTAGCACTTGTTGCTAGGGATGAGAGACTGACAACCTCCTCGTCACAACCTCCTCTCAGGTACTTGGAGACACCGATAGGGCCTCCCCTCAGCCGCCGCCTTCTGAAAACGCAGTAGCCCCGCTTCCCTCAACCGCTGCTTCTAAGGCTTCTTCTCTCGATCCTTCACCGCATTCGCTGCTCTCCTTTGGATGCGTCACACCACAGCCCAAGCCCCACCTAAGGGCTCCACGATGGAGGGGCCAACACAAGCACTGGCGGAGCCAGGCAGGGCACCTCTCGTCACAGGACCGGCGAGCTCTCAGCCCGGGCTGCCAGGAAAATGGCCTGCCCTCCTCTGCCTGCCCGCACTGACACCCCCAGGGACGGATCCCAGGGGGCACAAGCCCAGACACGCAGGCCCCTTTCTCCCAGCTACAACCTTTCAAGCAAGGCGGGCAACAAGGCACACACAGAGCACGCTCAGTGGGAAAGGCCAGGCCTACAGTCAGGCTTCGCAAGCTGGCAGCAAGGCAGGCAGGGACCAAATGCCATGGAAGGGGCCGACACTCATGCCCGGCACACCTCCAAAGCCCACAACAGCCTTCCAGGCCCATGAACAAGTGGGGGCTCCTCTTCGCAACGCACCCGCAAACCACACCACACGAGTGCCACGGGATGACCTCACGTCTGCCAAATGCCCTGACACACACCTTCCATGCAAATCCTCCCAGATACCTGCTCTCACTTCAAAGCTGACACCAGGGACAGACGGACACATCCTCAAGAGGAGGACATGAGAAGGGAGCGTTGTGGGAAGGGACACACCCCCCACCTCATTACCTGCCAAGCTCTGGCACGCAACAGCTGCTTGCTGCAAAATGCCGTCACGCGCAAAGCCTGTCCCGCCCCCTCAGACCAGCATAAAAGACGGCCCAGCGCCTCTCTCCATCACACGCTTCTCCTGACGCCTTCTCCCCCGCAGTCAACAAGGTGAGCCTGAAGCCCCTTCCCCTCCTTCTCCTGCCCCACACGCCCCGTCTCTTCCAGCACGCGCTGACACCAGACTCAGCAGCCCCCACGACTCAACACCACCACGCTCCCCGCAGCCCCACACCGCGCCTCCACACTCCCTTGCCCTCCTGTAACGACACCCCTCGCGCCCCCCACCACTCTCCGCTTCCTCAACACCCTCTCTTACAGGGACACTCCACACCGCAGACATGGCCTGCAACAACTTCTGCAGCCCCTGCGGACCCACCCCGCTGGCTAACAGCTGCAACGAGCCCTGCGTCAGGCAGTGCGAGGACTCCCGCGTCGTCATCCAGCCTTCCACCGTGATGGTCACCCTGCCGGGACCCATCCTCACCTCCTTCCCCCAGAGCACCGCCGTCGGATCCTCCTCATCGGCTGCTGTGGGCAACATCCTCAGCTCCCAGGGGGTGCCCGTTCTCCTCCGGCGGCTTTGGCTACGGTTACGGCCTCGGAGGCCTGGGCTGCTATGGCGCCGGAAGAGCCTGCCTGCCCTGCTAAGGGCTCTTCACACCACACACACCCTGCAAGCCACGGCATGGACTGAGGACGCACCTCCCGCCTGCTGCTGGCACGGGGACCTGCCACCCGCACCTCCTCCTCTCAAGGCACCAAGCAAAGTAGCACGGAAGGGGCCAGCCCCGGCTGCCACGATACGTGGCCCACCTACCTCCTCCTCTTCTCCCACTGTCTTCTTTGCATCGCCCCTACTGCTACGTCCGCTACTCTCCGCTGCAAACGCCTGCTCACAAGCCAAAGACCACCGGGGCACCTCCCCCGCGCTGCTCCCACCGCAGCAAAGGAAGATCTCGGTGCTCTGGCAAAATCTTCTGCAAGCAAAGGACCCGGGCTGACGGTCACCCTACTTGCACCTCAGAACGCTTCCCTTCCACTGCGTGCTCCTGCCTTTGCACTCTTTTGCCTCAATAAAATCTCCTGTATCCCAGCACCACACGCCTCCATCTCCTTTCTTCTCCCAAGGCTCTTCCACTCTAAAACGGCACAAGGCCAGGCCTCAACAGGCCGGCGGGGTTGGGGGGAAAAGGGCACTCAGCCTCTCCGAGGACACAGGCCACCAGCGACAACACACACTTGCACCTGCAGGCATACACAGCATGACACAAGCCCAGCACTGGCTCAGAAAAAGCCTCCGATACGACAACGCTCCCTGCGCACACCTCCGACCGAGGCTCCCCGTGCCAACACACGCTTGACTAACTCTCTTCCGCACCCTCCCCAGCAAAAAAGGATCACAGAATCATTTAGAGATGGGCAGGAATCTCTGCAGAGCATGTCCTGCCACCCCAGTGCTCAAGCAGGGCCAGCTAGAGCAGATTGTCTGGGACCACAGCCACTCGCGTCTTCAGTACCTCCGAGAATGGAGCCGCCACCACCTCTTCCATTCTTTGACCACCCTCACACTGGAAAAGCCCTGCCGCCTTTGCCCGGGCAATTCCAGATGCTTTCACTTCTGAACATGGCCTCTTGTCCTACCACTGATCGCAAGCCTCTGGGCACAGCCCTTCAGCTGCTTTGCAGGCCACCGCACCGGCCGCTTACGCAACCCGCACTTTCTCAGCTCGTCTAGGAGCACGTACCAGGAGACAGCGACAAAGGCTTCCTTCAGGTACGCCTCAGCAACAGCCACTGCTCTCCCCTCGCCCAACGCCCACTCGCCTCAACGCGGAAGACACGCAGCTCCCTCAAGCATGATTTGCCCTTCCAAAATCCACGCCAAACACCCCCCAACACCTTCCGTCCGTCCTGGCCTTGGCAGTGATTTCCAGCAGCATTGCTTCCATCACCTGCCCCGGGAACAGGCTCAGGCTCACCGGCCTCTGCTTTCCCAGAGCCTCCCGCACCATCTTCTGCGGGACACGAGGGGTACCAGCTCCCTTCCACTCTTCAGGAGCTGCCCCCAGGCACTATGACCTTTCCAGGAAAAGGGACAGCGGCCTTCACAAGGAGGCCTCCGCAATGCCAGATGCCTCGGCATTCCTGGGAGCAACACGACAGGCCCCGTGCACTTACAAACACCCACTCCCACACCACTCCTGCCTACCCCCCTTCATCTTCCTCAGCAACGACCACAGATCACCTGACAAACAGCCTGAAAAACACTCACCTTGCCTCAGCGGGGGCAGGCCTTGCCACTCATCAACCCTTCCGCACGCACCACCACCACCACCACAGCCTCGGCTCTGCAGCCCCGTGCCGCATGCTCAAACCCAGCTCCCCTCGGCAATCGCCAAATTCCCTTTCACCCTGTCAAGCTCTGCGCAGAGAACTGGCCTCACCCCTCGACACTCGCCCCAAGCACAGACCCCAACAAAGGCCCAGGAGTGCCAGCCTCCCCTGCCTGCCGCTCCCAGCCCTGCTCCGCCTTTCAGCACACATACGCGCTCTCCAGAAACTCACCTGCCCTCGCACGCTGCCTCATACACAATCATAAGAGTCACTTTGGTTGCAAAAGACCCTTAACGTTATCGAGTCCAACCGTTAACCTAATACTGCCAAGGCCACCACTAATCCATGTCCCCAAGCGCCACGCCTACGTGTCTTTTAAACACCTCCCACAATGGTGACTCAACCACTGCCCTGGGCAGCCTCTTCCACTGCTTGATAACCCTCTCGGTGAAGAGATTTCTCATCATAGCCAAACTAAACTTTGCCTGGCGCAACATGAGGCCCTTTCCTCTTGCCCTAGCACTTGTTGCTAGGGATGAGAGACTGACAACCTCCTCGTCACAACCTCCTCTCAGGTACTTGGAGACACCGATAGGGCCTCCCCTCAGCCGCCGCCTTCTGAGAACGCAGTAGCCCCGCTTCCCTCAACCGCTACTTCTAAGGCTTCTTCTCTCGATCCTTCACCGCATTCGCTGCTCTCCTTTGGATGCGTCACACCACAGCCCAAGCCCCACCTAAGGGCTCCACGATGGAGGGGCCAACACAAGCACTGGCGGAGCCAGGCAGGGCACCTCTCGTCACAGGACCGGCGAGCTCTCAGCCCGGGCTGCCAGGAAAATGGCCTGCCCTCCTCTGCCTGCCCGCACTGACACCCCCAGGGACGGATCCCAGGGGGCACAAGCCCAGACACGCAGGCCCCTTTCTCCCAGCTACAACCTTTCAAGCAAGGCGGGCAACAAGGCACACACAGAGCACGCTCAGTGGGAAAGGCCAGGCCTACAGTCAGGCTTCGCAAGCTGGCAGCAAGGCAGGCAGGGACCAAATGCCATGGAAGGGGCC
This sequence comes from Falco naumanni, assembly GCF_017639655.2. Lineage (NCBI taxonomy): Eukaryota > Metazoa > Chordata > Aves > Falconiformes > Falconidae > Falco > Falco naumanni. The sequence continues at coordinate 108,866,935 of NC_054056.1, read as the reverse complement.
GACACTCATGCCCGGCACACCTCCAAAGCCCACAACAGCCTTCCAGGCCCATGAACAAGTGGGAGCCCCTCTTCGCAACGCACCCGCAAACCACACCACACGAGTGCCACGGGATGACCTCACTGACAACACCCCACCTCTCCTATGCTTTGGCCACGTCTGCCAAATGCCCTGACACGCACCTTCCATGCAAATCCTCCCAGATACCTGCTCTCACTTCAAAGCTGACGCCAGGGATAGACGGACACATCCTCAAGAGGAGAACATGCGAAGGGAGCGTTGTGGAAGGGACACACCCCCCACCTCATTACCTGCCAAGCTCTGGCACGCAACAGCTGCTTGCTGCAAAATGCCGTCACGCGCAAAGCCTGTCCCGCCCCCTCAGACCAGCATAAAAGACGGCCCAGCGCCTCTCTCCATCACACGCTTCTCCTGACGCCTTCTCCCCCGCAGTCAACAAGGTGAGCCTGAAGCCCCTTCCCCTCCTTCTCCTGCCCCACACGCCCCGTCTCTTCCAGCACGCGCTGACACCAGACTCAGCAGCCCCCACGACTCAACACCACCACGCTCCCCGCAGCCCCACACCGCGCCTCCACACTCCCTTGCCCTCCTGTAACGACACCCCTCGCGCCCCCCCACCACTCTCCGCTTCCTCAACACCCTCTCTTACAGGGACACTCCACACCGTAGACATGGCCTGCAACAACTTCTGCAGCCCCTGCGGACCCACCCCGCTGGCTAACAGCTGCAACGAGCCCTGCGTCAGGCAGTGCGAGGACTCCCGCGTCGTCATCCAGCCTCCCGCCGTGCTGGTCACCCTGCCGGGACCCATCCTCAGCTCCTTCCCCCAGAGCACCGCCGTCGGATCCTCCTCATCGGCTGCTGTGGGCAACATCCTCAGCTCCCAGGGAGTGCCCATCTCCTCCGGCGGCTTTGGCTACGGTTACGGCCTCGGAGGCCTGGGCTGCTATGGCGCCGGAAGAGCCTGCCTGCCCTGCTAAGGGCTCTTCACACCACACACACCCTGCAAGCCACGGTATGGACTGAGGATGCACCTCCCGCCTGCTGCTGGCACGGGGACCTGCCACCCGCACCTCCTCCTCTCAAGGCACCAAGCAAAGTAGCACGGAAGGGGCCAGCCCCGGCTGCCACGATACGTGGCCCACCTACCTCCTCCTCTTCTCCCACTGTCTTCTTTGCATCGCCCCTACTGCTACGTCCGCTACTCTCCGCTGCAAACGCCTGCTCACAAGCCAAAGACCACCGGGGCACCTCCCCCGCGCTGCTCCCACCGCAGCAAAGGAAGATCTCGGTGCTCTGGCAAAATCTTCTGCAAGCAAAGGACCCGGGCTGACGGTCGCCCTACTTGCACCTCAGAACGCTTCCCTTCCACTGCGTGCTCCTGCCTTTGCACTCTTTTGCCTCAATAAAATCTCCTGTATCCCAGCACCACACGCCTCCATCTCCTTTCTTCTCCCAAGGCTCTTCCACTCTAAAACGGCACAAGGCCAGGCCTCAACAGGCCGGCGGGGTTGGGGGGAAAAGGGCACTCAGCCTCTCCGAGGACACAGGCCACCAGCGACAACACACACTCGCACCTGCAGGCATACACAGCATGACACAAGCCCAGCACTGGCTCAGAAAAAGCCTCCGATACGACAACGCTCCCTGCGCACACCTCCGACCGAGGCTCCCCGTGCCAACACACGCTTGACTAACTCTCTTCCGCACCCTCCCCAGCAAAAAAGGATCACAGAATCATTTAGAGATGGGCAGGAATCTCTGCAGAGCATGTCCTGCCACCCCAGTGCTCAAGCAGGGCCAGCTAGAGCAGATTGTCTGGGACCACAGCCACTCGCGTCTTCAGTACCTCCGAGAATGGAGCCGCCACCACCTCTTCCATTCTTTGACCACCCTCACACTGGAAAAGCCCTGCCGCCTTTGCCCGGGCAATTCCAGATGCTTTCACTTCTGAACATGGCCTCTTGTCCTACCACTGATCGCAAGCCTCTGGGCACAGCCCTTCAGCTGCTTTGCAGGCCACCGCACCGGCCGCTTACGCAACCCGCACTTTCTCAGCTCGTCTAGGAGCACGTACCAGGAGACAGCGACAAAGGCTTCCTTCAGGTACGCCTCAGCAACAGCCACTGCTCTCCCCTCGCCCAACGCCCACTCGCCTCAACGCGGAAGACACGCAGCTCCCTCAAGCATGATTTGCCCTTCCAAAATCCATGCCAAACACCCCCCAACACCTTCTGTCCGTCCTGGCCTTGGCAGTGATTTCCAGCAGCATTGCTTCCATCACCTGCCCCGGGAACAGGCTCAGGCTCACCGGCCTCTGCTTTCCCAGAGCCTCCCGCACCATCTTCTGCGGGACACGAGGGGTACCAGCTCCCTTCCACTCTTCAGGAGCTGCCCCCAGGCACTATGACCTTTCCAGGAAAAGGGACAGCGGCCTTCACAAGGAGGCCTCCGCAATGCCAGATGCCTCGGCATTCCTGGGAGCAACACGACAGGCCCCGTGCACTTACAAACACCCACTCCCACACCACTCCTGCCTACCCCCCTTCATCTTCCTCAGCAACGACCACAGATCACCTGACAAACAGCCTGAAAAACACTCACCTTGCCTCAGCGGGGGCAGGCCTTGCCACTCATCAACCCTTCCGCACGCACCACCACCACCACCACCACAGCCTCGGCTCTGCAGCCCCGTGCCGCATGCTCAAACCCAGCTCCCCTCGGCAATCGCCAAATTCCCTTTCACCCTGTCAAGCTCTGCGCAGAGAACTGGCCTCACCCCTCGACACTCGCCCCAAGCACAGACCCCAACAAAGGCCCAGGAGTGCCAGCCTCCCCTGCCTGCCGCTCCCAGCCCTGCTCCGCCTTTCAGCACACATACGCGCTCTCCAGAAACTCACCTGCCCTCGCACGCTGCCTCATACACAATCATAAGAGTCACTTTGGTTGCAAAAGACCCTTAACGTTATCGAGTCCAACCGTTAACCTAATACTGCCAAGGCCACCACTAATCCATGTCCCCAAGCGCCACGCCTACGTGTCTTTTAAACACCTCCCACAATGGTGACTCAACCACTGCCCTGGGCAGCCTCTTCCACTGCTTGATAACCCTCTCGGTGAAGAGATTTTTCATCATAGCCAAACTAAACTTTGCCTGGCGCAACATGAGGCCCTTTCCTCTTGCCCTAGCACTTGTTGCTAGGGATGAGAGACTGACAACCTCCTCGTCACAACCTCCTCTCAGGTACTTGGAGACACCGATAGGGCCTCCCCTCAGCCGCTGCCTTCTGAAAACGCAGTAGCCCCGCTTCCCTCAACCGCTGCTTCTAAGGCTTCTTCTCTCGATCCTTCACCGCATTCGCTGCTCTCCTTTGGATGCGTCACACCACAGCCCAAGCCCCACCTAAGGGCTCCACGATGGAGGGGCCAACACAAGCACTGGCGGAGCCAGGCAGGGCACCTCTCGTCACAGGACCGGCGAGCTCTCAGCCCGGGCTGCCAGGAAAATGGCCTGCCCTCCTCTGCCTGCCCGCACTGACACCCCCAGGGACGGATCCCAGGGGGCACAAGCCCAGACACGCAGGCCCCTTTCTCCCAGCTACAACCTTTCAAGCAAGGCGGGCAACAAGGCACACACAGAGCACGCTCAGTGGGAAAGGCCAGGCCTACAGTCAGGCTTCGCAAGCTGGCAGCAAGGCAGGCAGGGACCAAATGCCATGGAAGGGGCCGACACTCATGCCCGGCACACCTCCAAAGCCCACAACAGCCTTCCAGGCCCATGAACAAGTGGGGGCCCCTCTTCGCAACGCACCCGCAAACCACACCACACGAGTGCCACGGGATGACCTCACTGACAACACCCCACCTCTCCTATGCTTTGGCCACGTCTGCCAAATGCCCTGACACGCACCTTCCATGCAAATCCTCCCAGATACCTGCTCTCACTTCAAAGCTGACGCCAGGGACAGACGGACACATCCTCAAGAGGAGGACATGAGAAGGGAGCGTTGTGGGAAGGGACACACCCCCCACCTCATTACCTGCCAAGCTCTGGCACGCAACAGCTGCTTGCTGCAAAATGCCGTCACGCGCAAAGCCTGTCCCGCCCCCTCAGACCAGCATAAAAGACGGCCCAGCGCCTCTCTCCATCACACGCTTCTCCTGACGCCTTCTCCCCCGCAGTCAACAAGGTGAGCCTGAAGCCCCTTCCCCTCCGTCTCCTGCCCCACACGCCCCGGCTCTTCCAGCACGCGCTGACACCAGACTCCAGCAGCCCCCACGACTCAACACCACCACGCTCCCCGCAGCCCCACACCGCGCCTCCACACTCCCTTGCCCTCCTGTAACGACACCCCTCGCGCCCCCCACCACTCTCCGCTTCCTCAACACCCTCTCTTACAGGGACACTCCACACCGCAGACATGGCCTGCAACAACTTCTGCAGCCCCTGCGGACCCACCCCGCTGGCTAACAGCTGCAACGAGCCCTGCGTCAGGCAGTGCGAGGACTCCCGCGTCGTCATCCAGCCTTCCCGCCGTGCTGGTCACCCTGCCGGGACCCATCCTCACCTCCTTCCCCCAGAGCACCGCCGTCGGATCCTCCTCATCGGCTGCTGTGGGCAACATCCTCAGCTCCCAGGGGGGTGCCCATCTCCTCCGGCGGCTTTGGCTACGGTTACGGCCTCGGAGGCCTGGGCTGCTATGGCGCCGGAAGAGCCTGCCTGCCCTGCTAAGGGCTCTTCACACCACACACACCCTGCAAGCCACGGCATGGACTGAGGACGCACCTCCCGCCTGCTGCTGGCACGGGGACCTGCCACCCGCACCTCCTCCTCTCAAGGCACCAAGCAAAGTAGCACGGAAGGGGCCAGCCCCGGCTGCCACGATACGTGGCCCACCTACCTCCTCCTCATCTCCCACTGTCTTCTTTGCATCGCCCCTACTGCTACGTCCGCTACTCTCCGCTGCAAACGCCTGCTCACAAGCCAAAGACCACCGGGGCACCTCCCCCGCGCCGCTCCCACCGCAGCAAAGGAAGATCTCGGTGCTCTGGCAAAATCTTCTGCAAGCAAAGGACCCGGGCTGACGGTCGCCCTACTTGCACCTCAGAACGCTTCCCTTCCACTGCGTGCTCCTGCCTTTGCACTCTTTTGCCTCAATAAAATCTCCTGTATCCCAGCACCACACGCCTCCATCTCCTTTCTTCTCCCAAGGCTCTTCCACTCTAAAACGGCACAAGGCCAGGCCTCAACAGGCCGGCGGGGTTGGGGGGAAAAGGGCACTCAGCCTCTCCGAGGACACAGGCCACCAGCGACAACACACACTCGCACCTGCAGGCATACACAGCATGACACAAGCCCAGCACTGGCTCAGAAAAAGCCTCCGATACGACAACGCTCCCTGCGCACACCTCCGACCGAGGCTCCCCGTGCCAACACACGCTTGACTAACTCTCTTCCGCACCCTCCCCAGCAAAAAAGGATCACAGAATCATTTAGAGATGGGCAGGAATCTCTGCAGAGCATGTCCTGCCACCCCAGTGCTCAAGCAGGGCCAGCTAGAGCAGATTGTCTGGGACCACAGCCACTCGCGTCTTCAGTACCTCCGAGAATGGAGCCGCCACCACCTCTTCCATTCTTTGACCACCCTCACACTGGAAAAGCCCTGCCACCTTTGCCCGGGCAATTCCAGATGCTTTCACTTCTGAACATGGCCTCTTGTCCTACCACTGATCGCAAGCCTCTGGGCACAGCCCTTCAGCTGCTTTGCAGGCCACCGCACCGGCCGCTTACGCAACCCGCACTTTCTCAGCTCGTCTAGGAGCACGTACCAGGAGACAGCGACAAAGGCTTCCTTCAGGTACGCCTCAGCAACAGCCACTGCTCTCCCCTCGCCCAACGCCCACTCGCCTCAACGCGGAAGACACGCAGCTCCCTCAAGCATGATTTGCCCTTCCAAAATCCACGCCAAACACCCCCCAACACCTTCCATCCGTCCTGGCCTTGGCAGTGATTTCCAGCAGCATTGCTTCCATCACCTGCCCCGGGAACAGGCTCAGGCTCACCAGCCTCTGCTTTCCCAGAGCCTCCCGCACCATCTTCTGCGGGACACGAGGGGTACCAGCTCCCTTCCACTCTTCAGGAGCTGCCCCCAGGCACTATGACCTTTCCAGGAAAAGGGACAGCGGCCTTCACAAGGAGGCCTCCGCAATGCCAGATGCCTCGGCATTCCTGGGAGCAACACGACAGGCCCCGTGCACTTACAAACACCCACTCCCACACCACTCCTGCCTACCCCCCTTCATCTTCCTCAGCAACGACCACAGATCACCTGACAAACAGCCTGAAAAACACTCACCTTGCCTCAGCGGGGGCAGGCCTTGCCACTCATCAACCCTTCCGCACGCACCACCACCACCACCACAGCCTCGGCTCTGCAGCCCCGTGCCGCATGCTCAAACCCAGCTCCCCTCGGCAATCGCCAAATTCCCTTTCACCCTGTCAAGCTCTGCGCAGAGAACTGGCCTCACCCCTTGACACTCGCCCCAAGCACAGACCCCAACAAAGGCCCAGGAGTGCCAGCCTCCCCTGCCTGCCGCTCCCAGCCCTGCTCCGCCTTTCAGCACACATACGCGCTCTCCAGAAACTCACCTGCCCTCGCACGCTGCCTCATACACAATCATAAGAGTCACTTCGGTTGCAAAAGACCCTTAACGCTATCGAGTCCAACCATTAACCTAATACTGCCAAGGCCACCACTAATCCATGTCCCTAAGCGCCACGCCTACGTGTCTTTTAAACACCTCCCACAATGGTGACTCAACCACTGCCCTGGGCAGCCTCTTCCAGTGCTTGATAACCCTCTCGGTGAAGAGATTTCTCATCATAGCCAAACTAAACTTTGCCTGGCGCAACATGAGGCCCTTTCCTCTTGCCCTAGCACTTGTTGCTAGGGATGAGAGACTGACAACCTCCTCGTCACAACCTCCTCTCAGGTACTTGGAGACACCGATAGGGCCTCCCCTCAGCCGCCGCCTTCTGAAAACGCAGTAGCCCCGCTTCCCTCAACCGCTACTTCTAAGGCTTCTTCTCTCGATCCTTCACCGCGTTCGCTGCTCTCCTTTGGATGCGTCACACCACAGCCCAAGCCCCACCTAAGGGCTCCACGATGGAGGGGCCAACACAAGCACTGGCGGAGCCAGGCAGGGCACCTCTCGTCACAGGACCGGCGAGCTCTCAGCCCGGGCTGCCAGGAAAATGGCCTGCCCTCCTCTGCCTGCCCGCACTGACACCCCCAGGGACGGATCCCAGGGGGCACAAGCCCAGACACGCAGGCCCCTTTCTCCCAGCTACAACCTTTCAAGCAAGGCGGGCAACAAGGCACACACAGAGCACGCTCAGTGGGAAAGGCCAGGCCTACAGTCAGGCTTCGCAAGCTGGCAGCAAGGCAGGCAGGGACCAAATGCCATGGAAGGGGCCGACACTCATGCCCGGCACACCTCCAAAGCCCACAACAGCCTTCCAGGCCCATGAACAAGTGGGGGCCCCTCTTCGCAACGCACCCGCAAACCACACCACACGAGTGCCACGGGATGACCTCACTGACAACACCCCACCTCTCCTATGCTTTGGCCACGTCTGCCAAATGCCCTGACACGCACCTTCCATGCAAATCCTCCCAGATACCTGCTCTCACTTCAAAGCTGACGCCAGGGACAGACGGACACATCCTCAAGAGGAGGACATGAGAAGGGAGCGTTGTGGGAAGGGACACACCCCCCACCTCATTACCTGCCAAGCTCTGGCACGCAACAGCTGCTTGCTGCAAAATGCCGTCACGCGCAAAGCCTGTCCCGCCCCCTCAGACCAGCATAAAAGACGGCCCAGCGCCTCTCTCCATCACACGCTTCTCCTGACGCCTTCTCCCCCGCAGTCAACAAGGTGAGCCTGAAGCCCCTTCCCCTCCTTCTCCTGCCCCACACGCCCCGTCTCTTCCAGCACGCGCTGACACCAGACTCAGCAGCCCCCACGACTCAACACCACCACGCTCCCCGCAGCCCCACACCGCGCCTCCACACTCCCTTGCCCTCCTGTAACGACACCCCTCGCGCCCCCCACCACTCTCCGCTTCCTCAACACCCTCTCTTACAGGGACACTCCACACCGCAGACATGGCCTGCAACAACTTCTGCAGCCCCTGCGGACCCACCCCGCTGGCTAACAGCTGCAACGAGCCCTGCGTCAGGCAGTGCGAGGACTCCCGCGTCGTCATCCAGCCTCCCGCCGTGCTGGTCACCCTGCCGGGACCCATCCTCACCTCCTTCCCCCAGAGCACCGCCGTCGGATCCTCCTCATCGGCTGCTGTGGGCAACATCCTCAGCTCCCAGGGAGTGCCCATCTCCTCCGGCGGCTTTGGCTACGGTTACGGCCTCGGAGGCCTGGGCTGCTATGGCGCCGGAAGAGCCTGCCTGCCCTGCTAAGGGCTCTTCACACCACACACACCCTGCAAGCCACGGCATGGACTGAGGATGCACCTCCCGCCTGCTGCTGGCACGGGGACCTGCCACCCGCACCTCCTCCTCTCAAGGCACCAAGCAAAGTAGCACGGAAGGGGCCAGCCCCGGCTGCCACGATACGTGGCCCACCTACCTCCTCCTCTTCTCCCACTGTCTTCTTTGCATCGCCCCTACTGCTACGTCCGCTACTCTCCGCTGCAAACGCCTGCTCACAAGCCAAAGACCACCGGGGCACCTCCCCCGCGCTGCTCCCACCGCAGCAAAGGAAGATCTCGGTGCTCTGGCAAAATCTTCTGCAAGCAAAGGACCCGGGCTGACGGTCGCCCTACTTGCACCTCAGAACGCTTCCCTTCCACTGCGGGCTCCTGCCTTTGCACTCTTTTGCCTCAATAAAATCTCCTGTATCCCAGCACCACACGCCTCCATCTCCTTTCTTCTCCCAAGGCTCTTCCACTCTAAAACGGCACAAGGCCAGGCCTCAACAGGCCGGCGGGGTTGGGGGGAAAAGGGCACTCAGCCTCTCCGAGGACACAGGCCACCAGCGACAACACACACTCGCACCTGCAGGCATACACAGCATGACACAAGCCCAGCACTGGCTCAGAAAAAGCCTCCGATACGACAACGCTCCCTGCGCACACCTCCGACCGAGGCTCCCCGTGCCAACACACGCTTGACTAACTCTCTTCCGCACCCTCCCCAGCAAAAAAGGATCACAGAATCATTTAGAGATGGGCAGGAATCTCTGCAGAGCATGTCCTGCCACCCCAGTGCTCAAGCAGGGCCAGCTAGAGCAGATTGTCTGGGACCACAGCCACTCGCGTCTTCAGTACCTCCGAGAATGGAGCCGCCACCACCTCTTCCACTCTTTGACCACCCTCACACTGGAAAAGCCCTGCCGCCTTTGCCCGGGCAATTCCAGATGCTTTCACTTCTGAACATGGCCTCTTGTCCTACCACTGATCGCAAGCCTCTGGGCACAGCCCTTCAGCTGCTTTGCAGGCCACCGCACCGGCCGCTTACGCAACCCGCACTTTCTCAGCTCGTCTAGGAGCACGTACCAGGAGACAGCGACAAAGGCTTCCTTCAAGTACGCCTCAGCAACAGCCACTGCTCTCCCCCTCGCCCAACGCCCACTCGCCTCAATGCGGAAGACACGCAGCTCCCTCAAGCATGATTTGCCCTTCCAAAATCCACGCCAAACACCCCCCAACACCTTCCGTCCGTCCTGGCCTTGGCAGTGATTTCCAGCAGCATTGCTTCCATCACCTGCCCCGGGAACAGGCTCAGGCTCACCAGCCTCTGCTTTCCCAGAGCCTCCCGCACCATCTTCTGCGGGACACGAGGGGTACCAGCTCCCTTCCACTCTTCAGGAGCTGCCCCCAGGCACTATGACCTTTCCAGGAAAAGGGACAGCGGCCTTCACAAGGAGGCCTCCACAATGCCAGATGCCTCGGCATTCCTGGGAGCAACACGACAGGCCCCGTGCACTTACAAACACCCACTCCCACACCACTCCTGCCTACCCCCCTTCATCTTCCTCAGCAACGACCACAGATCACCTGACAAACAGCCTGAAAAACACTCACCTTGCCTCAGCGGGGGCAGGCCTTGCCACTCATCAACCCTTCCGCACGCACCACCACCACCACCACAGCCTCGGCTCTGCAGCCCCGTGCCGCATGCTCAAACCCAGCTCCCCTCGGCAATCGCCAAATTCCCTTTCACCCTGTCAAGCTCTGCGCAGAGAACTGGCCTCACCCCTCGACACTCGCCCCAAGCACAGACCCCAACAAAGGCCCAGGAGTGCCAGCCTCCCCTGCCTGCCGCTCCCAGCCCTGCTCCGCCTTTCAGCACACATACGCGCTCTCCAGAAACTCACCTGCCCTCGCACGCAGCTTCATACACAATCATAAGAGTCACTTCGGTTGCAAAAGACCCTTAACGTTATCGAGTCCAACCGTTAACCTAATACTGCCAAGGCCACCACTAATCCATGTCCCTAAGCGCCACGCCTACGTGTCTTTTAAACACCTCCCACAATGGTGACTCAACCACTGCCCTGGGCAGCCTCTTCCAGTGCTTGATAACCCTCTCGGTGAAGAGATTTCTCATCATAGCCAAACTAAACTTTGCCTGGCGCAACATGAGGCCCTTTCCTCTTGCCCTAGCACTTGTTGCTAGGGATGAGAGACTGACAACCTCCTCGTCACAACCTCCTCTCAGGTACTTGGAGACACCGATAGGGCCTCCCCTCAGCCGCCGCCTTCTGAAAACGCAGTAGCCCCGCTTCCCTCAACCGCTACTTCTAAGGCTTCTTCTCTCGATCCTTCACCGCATTCGCTGCTCTCCTTTGGATGCGTCACACCACAGCCCAAGCCCCACCTAAGGGCTCCACGATGGAGGGGCCAACACAAGCACTGGCGGAGCCAGGCAGGGCACCTCTCGTCACAGGACCGGCGAGCTCTCAGCCCGGGCTGCCAGGAAAATGGCCTGCCCTCCTCTGCCTGCCCGCACTGACACCCCCAGGGACGGATCCCAGGGGGCACAAGCCCAGACACGCAGGCCCCTTTCTCCCAGCTACAACCTTTCAAGCAAGGCGGGCAACAAGGCACACACAGAGCACGCTCAGTGGGAAAGGCCAGGCCTACAGTCAGGCTTCGCAAGCTGGCAGCAAGGCAGGCAGGGACCAAATGCCATGGAAGGGGCCGACACTCATGCCCGGCACACCTCCAAAGCCCACAACAGCCTTCCAGGCCCATGAACAAGTGGGGGCCCCTCTTCGCAACGCACCCGCAAACCACACCACACGAGTGCCACGGGATGACCTCACTGACAACACCCCACCTCTCCTATGCTTTGGCCACGTCTGCCAAATGCCCTGACACGCACCTTCCATGCAAATCCTCCCAGATACCTGCTCTCACTTCAAAGCTGACGCCAGGGACAGACGGACACATCCTCAAGAGGAGGACATGAGAAGGGAGCGTTGTGGGAAGGGACACACCCCCCACCTCATTACCTGCCAAGCTCTGGCACGCAACAGCTGCTTGCTGCAAAATGCCATCACGCGCAAAGCCTGTCCCGCCCCCTCAGACCAGCATAAAAGACGGCCCAACGCCTCTCTCCATCACACGCTTCTCCTGACGCCTTCTCCCCCGCAGTCAACAAGGTGAGCCTGAAGCCCCTTCCCCTCCTTCTCCTGCCCCACACGCCCCGTCTCTTCCAGCACGCGCTGACACCAGACTCAGCAGCCCCCCACGACTCAACACCACCACACTCCCCGCAGCCCCACACCACGCCTCCACACTCCCTTGCCCTCCTGTAACGACACCCCTCGCGCCCCCCACCACTCTCCGCTTCCTCAACACCCTCTCTTACAGGGACACTCCACACCGTAGACATGGCCTGCAACAACTTCTGCAGCCCCTGCGGACCCACCCCGCTGGCTAACAGCTGCAACGAGCCCTGCATCAGGCAGTGCGAGGACTCCCGCGTCGTCATCCAGCCTCCCGCCGTGATGGTCACCCTGCCGGGACCCATCCTCACCTCCTTCCCCCAGAGCACCGCCGTCGGATCCTCCTCATCGGCTGCTGTGGGCAACATCCTCAGCTCCCAGGGGGTGCCCATCTCCTCCGGCGGCTTTGGCTACGGTTACGGCCTCGGAGGCCTGGGCTGCTATGGCGCCGGAAGAGCCTGCCTGCCCTGCTAAGGGCTCTTCACACCACACACACCCTGCAAGCCACGGCATGGACTGAGGACGCACCTCCCGCCTGCTGCTGGCACGGGGACCTGCCACCCGCACCTCCTCCTCTCAAGGCACCAAGCAAAGTAGCACGGAAGGGGCCAGCCCCGGCTGCCACGATACGTGGCCCACCTACCTCCTCCTCTTCTCCCACTGTCTTCTTTGCATCGCCCCTACTGCTACGTCCGCTACTCTCCGCTGCAAACGCCTGCTCACAAGCCAAAGACCACCGGGGCACCTCCCCCGCGCTGCTCCCACCGCAGCAAAGGAAGATCTCGGTGCTCTGGCAAAATCTTCTGCAAGCAAAGGACCCGGGCTGACGGTCGCCCTACTTGCACCTCAGAACGCTTCCCTTCCACTGCGGGCTCCTGCCTTTGCACTCTTTTGCCTCAATAAAATCTCCTGTATCCCAGCACCACACGCCTCCATCTCCTTTCTTCTCCCAAGGCTCTTCCACTCTAAAACAGCACAAGGCCAGGCCTCAGCAGGCTATTCAGCTTTCTGCGTAATCATCTATTGCTCAGCTTCCTTTACGCCTGCTGAAGCTGTCCTATCCAAATACAGACATGTTTGTTTTTGAAGACAGCTGTGCATTTGTTCCTTATGGTGTGAAGACCAACACAGTTTGGTAAATTTTTTCATTCCAGTACATGATGCATACCCTTAGAAAAGTTTGGATACATTATTGTTCATCTGGCGATGCCTCTGATGCAATCTCTCCCTTTCAGCACACTTTTAACAATCTCATCTCCTCAGCACCACTCTCCACCCCCCACAAAAATTGTTGCAGTGAAGCAGAAGTGAAAGCTGGAATAAACAGAGCTTATTATGTGTAATTTCCCAACAGGGGTTCAGGTTTTGCCTTTGTTTCCATTCAATAGTCCGAAGGGCATTGACAGTACTCTACTCTATTCTCTCCTGGAGCCATCTCTGCCCAAGTCATCTCTCTGATTTCTTAACATTCTCCCGCTATTTCTCTGAAGAATATTTCGCAACCAGCAGCAAGAGAATACTTGAGAAGTACCACACTATCTTCTGCTCTCTGCCTCACACTGAAGGCTCCATAGAGCCAGACTTGAAGACCTTCAAGTGCACATCACCTTTTGCCAAAACCTTGCTCACTAAGGGTGACTCCATGCACCCTTATTGAGGGAGTGCAGGTAACCTCATTGCCACGATGCTTAGGCAGGAGAGTAGGCACAAAAGCCCCAGCACACATCAGCACTGCTCACCTGGGGAATAAACCACAAAACACCCATGAGCTTCCTTTAGGCAGACCACACAACAGCCAGTGACTCATTGGTCCCATTGAATATCTCCAAACAGATGACTTGCAACTTCACACAACACCCAGCCCCTGCACGTCTGTCCTGTAGAGCCCGTATGCATCTATCACAGCACTCTAGTCACACAAGCTGTCCTACTAGTCTCAGGGAGTTCTGTGATGCCATAGTTCTGTGATCTGGCAACTGGCTCTTGCTCCTCCTGCTTACTTCACAGGCTCTGCACTTTTGCCTACAAGTGCCTCAGGTCAACTCTTTCCTAATCCTGTCTTTGTTCTCCCGTCACCTCAGTCCATTGACTGATGAACCCAGCCTCTGCTTCTTCGCTTGCCTGCCAGCAACAGACATCACTCCCAACAGAACCAGCTTATAGCCCTCCTCACCTGGTTTTACAGTGCCATGGAATGGTTGAGGTTGGAAGGGACCTCTGAAGGTCATCTGGTCTGACCCCTCTGCTCAGGCAGAGCCACCTAGAGCTGGTTGCCCAGGACTGTATCCAGACAGCTTTTAACTGTCCCTGAAGATACAGATTCTACCACCTCTCTGGGAAACGTATGCCACTGCTCATCACCCTCACAGTAAAAGTGTTTCCTGACGTTCAGAGGGAACCTCCTGTGTTTCAGTTGGTGCCACTGAGCAGCACTGGAAAAAAACTGGCTGCATCCTCTGTGCACACTCCCTACAGGTACTTACAGGCATTGATGAGATCCCCTAAGCCTTCTCATCTCCAGGCTAAAGAGTCCCAACTCTCTCAGCCTTTCCTCATATGAGAGATGCTCCAGTCCCTTCAACATCCTTGAGGCCCTTCATTGGACTCTCCCCAGTATGTCCTTTTCTCTCTTGTACTGGGGAGCCCATCACTGGACACAGAGCTCCACAGGTGATCTCACCAGTGCTGAGACGTGCTGGCAATGCAGCCAAAGACACCGTTATCTTTCTCAGCTGCAATGACACATTGCTGCCTCGTGTTCAACTTAGTGTCCACCAGGACCCCCAGGGCCTTTTCTGCAGAGCTGTTTTCCAACTGGGTAACCCCTAGCATGCATCCTGGTGCCAGGGGTGGTTCCTGCCCAGGGACAGGACTAAGCACTTCCCCTTGAACTGCACAAGGTTCCCATCAGCCCATTTCTCTAGCCTGGTGAGGTTCCTCTGGGTGGCAGCATGACCCTCTGGCTTATCAGCCACTCCTCCCAGCTTGGCATCACCTGCAAACTTGCTGAGGGTATGCTCTGCCCCATCACTCAGATATTTAATGAAGATTAACATTAAACAGCAGTACTGAGCTCAGCTCTGGGGCCCCCAGCATAAGAAAGGCATGAACCAGCTCGAGAGCAGGTCCAGAGGAGGACAGGAAGATGATCAGGGGGTCAAGCACCTCCCCTTTGAGGACAGGCTGGGAGAGCTGGGGTTGTTCAGCCTGGAGAAGGAAAGACTCCAGGCAGACCTTATAGTGGCTTTCCAGTACTTAAAGGGGGCCTACAGGAAAGATGAGGAGGGACTCTTCATCAGTGATAGGATGAGGGGTAATGGATTTAAACTGAAAGAGAGGAGATTTCAGTTAGCATTTAGTTAGAAATTCTTCACTGTGAGGGTGGTGAGGCGCTGGCACAGGCTGCCCAGAGGAGCTGTGTGTGCCCCATCCCTGGGAGATCAAGGCCAGGCTGGACGGGGCTTTCAGCAACTTGGCCTAGGAGAAGGTGTCCCTGCTCTAAGCAGGGGAATTGGAACTAGATGATCTTTAAGGTCCCTTCCAACTCAAACCATTCTATGATTCCCTGTGATTCCATGATTTGATGCAGCATTGACCCCTGGGGTACACCTCTAATTACTGGCAGCAGGCTAGACCCCACATCCAGCTGGTTTTCAATACACAATCACTGTCTGATGAGCCCATACTTCATCAGCTTCTCCATGAGGATCACACCAGCCCCGACCTCAGCCCCATGACTTCAGCCTTCCCTCACCACAGCCAGGCACTCCCTCAGCACCCTCAACAGCCAGCCAATCAGGGGGCAGGTGACAGCCTGCCAATCAGGGGGTGGCTAACAGCCTGCCAATCAGGGGGCAGCTGCGGAAGCCCCTGGAAGCTTCCAGAACGCACCCTGTCAGGACCCCAAAATCAGTATCTCTGGTACAATAAATAGATCATGTTCACCAAACAGCCCCCAAAAAACTGCTGGGAGGGATAGGGGGTGAACAAGGGAATGAATGAGTGGAAAAGGTGCTGAAAACCGAACCAAATACCTCACACAACAGCGTGTGAGTTAGGGGACTCAGAGGGGTAAGAGAGAGGGAAAATGCCCTCATTAAATAACCCCCCCAAAAAAATATTCAATGAATACATCAACAGACCCTGCCCTTGCCCATGCTGCAGGGTACCAGGGATATCGACATGGGGTACCCTGTCATCACCCTCCCCTTGCTATGGTCCCCAGCCCAACTACCTGATAGTGCCCACAACACCATCTTCCCTCACAGTGGGTTCCCAGGGCCACCCACACAGGGTCCTGTGTCCCTGTCCCCACCTTGGTGTGAGGTTCTGGGGCAACCCATCAGAGGTGTCCAGGTCACCACCCACCCTGCTGTCAATCACCAAGTGACCCACATGGCAGGCTATAGAGGAATTACAGAGGAATGAAGGCAGGTTAATTATCATTGATAATATACAGCTGTGGGCTGGCTTCAGGGGCAGTGGGTTGGTTGATGTGAATAATGTGCAGCTGTGGCTGGTTCCTGCTAAGTGGTTAAATAGCCCTAATGGGTGATGAAGGAGAGGACTGTATCAAGAGATACCTGAAAGAGGCAGTGGGAAGAGGGAGTATGTGCATGCCCTGGATGTAGGAGAGACACTGGGAGAAGCAGAGAGAAGAAAGTGACTCAGATGAGGAGAGGAAGGATGGATGTAGGAGGCCCAGAGAAGGAAAAAATCCAGACAAAACAGAGGCAAGAAGCAGGGTGGACTGGTCTGAAGGGGCTGAAGAAACAGCGTGGACAGTAGATGAACTTTTGAAGCTTTGTGGGGGATTGGTGGCTGTGCTGGGGCAAGGTGTGGGGACTACTTAGTGAAGTTAACCTGGTATGGGCTGGTAAAAGCCTTGTTGCAGCCAGCTAGTTTTGATAGTGCTGCAACAAGAGCACTTTACCCCTATCTGTGTGTTCCCGATTCAGTATGTGTGGGGATTCCTAAAATATTGCCCCACCTTTCTATGGAGTCCAGCACCCACCTCAGCAGAACCTGGGAAGCCTTGCATTTATCAGACCTTTCCACCACCCATATGGATGCAAGCCTCTGGCTTGCAGCCCTGTGCAGCATGCTTGCCTCTAGTTCCCCTCTACAACATCCTCCTGTGTGGCAAAGATAGTGATGGTGGCAGTGAGTTGCAAGGCATCAGGGATTGTGCTGTTTTCTCAACTGCCCCTTGCTCTGACCAGATGTACCCCAGGTTCCTGAGTGCATCATAAGGGTCACATCTTTGACATTGATGTGGTACCTTGAGGCCACTTGGTGGACCATATGGATGGCAGGATACCATGAACCTCCTCAACCCCTCTCCCTTGTCCCACCACGGGCACATCTTTTTGCTGTTAGCATCCGGCCTTTGTTTAGGTTTGTGTTAAGCAAGCTGTGTCTAGAAGACGTAAAGCCCACCAGAATAAAGCCAGGAGCTGGGTGCAGAGACACGCAGACATGAATTGACTGCTGGGCTGCATTTAGCTCTCACAGACTAGATCTGGGCACCATGAGGATGCTCCTTCTGGACCCTCAGCCCGGAGAAGCTGTCTTGTTGATTGCGTTAGAGGTGGTAAAAGCTGTCCCTGTGCTTGCCTTCAAGGGCATGCCTGCATCTTCATGTCCCTGCAGCCCATGGCTGATTCCAGAGCCTTCCTCTCCCAGCTCATGCAGAACATTTCAACGCTGTGTGTGACAAGGAGATGTGGATAAATGTAATTGGGGTGGTGCACTTAAGGGGGGAGATGGGGTTGATGCTGCTGCAGCTTATGCAATCATACCTTGATGGAAGGGTACATTTATTTTTTTCATTGCTTCTTCTGTTTAATTGTTGGGGGTTGAGAGATGTTTCAAGTCTTTCATAGCTTAAAAATATTAAAACATAATAGTCTTCTGTTTCCATGGCAACAGATAGCGGGTATTCATGGGCTTGAGATGTTGGCATCTTGCATTTGTTTCAAGGTTTAAAAGACAGCAATTTGCTTCAACATTCCCAGAAAGCACCACCCGGGCAGAAGGGAGGCTGTGGCCTGGAAGGGACAAGCAGAAGCCAAAGCTTGGTCCCAGGGCTTCGGGCTGTGAACCTGGGGAAGCTGCAGTTTGCAGCTAGGGTGATGTGCATCTGGCAAGGGGGCTGGGGTTTCCATGCCTCCTGCCCTTGCAGGCAGCTGGCCTGGGACTGGGGGGAGGCAGAGATCTCTGTGATATCATCTGGGAGAGGAGGGCCATTACCGCCTTCTTGCCATGAAGATGCTCAGGGGGCTGGAGCACCTCTCCTATGGGGACAGGCTGAGAGAGTTGGGGTGGTTCAGCCTGGAGCAGAGAAGGCTCCGGGGAGACCTTAGAGCACCTCCCAGTACCTGAAGGGACCCACAAGAAAGCTGGGGAGGGGCTTTGTACAAGGCCCTGTAGCAATGGGACAAGGGATAATGGCTTTAAGCTGAAAGCGGGGAGCCTTTGGTTAGATATTAGGAAGAAATACTTTACTGTGAGGGTGGCGAGGCGCTGGCACAGGTTTCCCAGAGCAGCTGTGGGTGCCCCATCCCTGGCAATGTTCAAGGCCGGGTTGGATGGGGCTTGGAGCCACTGGTCTGGTGGCAGGTGTCCCTGCCCATGGCAGGGGGTTGGAACTAGACGATCTTTAGGGTCCCTTCCAACCCAGACTATTTTAGGATTCTATGACCATCCTGAGACTGAGGATCTGCTGTTCTCCCCAGCAAGGGCAGTGCAGGGCATTGCAGCTACGTGGGGACAGTCATGTCCCTGCAATTACTTTTCCCCTCCCTAGGAAAGATGATCTCCAAATTCATCATGCCAGGACCAGGAGCAGGCAGGTACAGACTGCCTGAGCTTGGCCCACTGCTCTTGCTTGTGCATGTTTATAGCATCATAGAACATTTTGAGTCGGAAGGGACCTTTAAGAGTCATCTAGTCCAACCCCCTGCCAATGAACAGGGACATCAACATCTTCAGTGCCGAGGTGGGTACCTCTCCCCTAAGACCCACTGCTCTGGCTGTCCCAAGTGATGCTGAGGCACCATCCCAGATGTCTCTCTGCAGAAACCCTGAGCACAGGGCTAGGAGTGTAAGCAGGACCCCAAGCCTCTTCTATCCAGATGTGTCCTCCTTTCTCAGCTATTGTATGTGCCTCCAGCTTTCCCTTCCTTCCATCCCTGTCACTTTCTGGGACCGTTACCATCCTGTACTGGGGTTTCAAATCCTCTTGCCTCAGGTAATGAGTTCATCCTGGGCAGTGTCTCCATGCCACCAGCATGCTGGTTTGAACCGATGGCTCCATGCTTTCCATCTCATCAGATTTTGGTGTCCTCAGCTAGGCTTCATGCCTTCCCTACCCAATGCAGGCAGCCTTGTGCTCTTCAGAGCTTGTTGCTTTATCTGCAAGCCCCAGGAATGTATTGATGTATCTGTTCTTCCTCTGTGACACAACTTTTTTGTGGAGAACGAACAAGCTTTTTTTTTTTTTTTTTGATAAGTAAAATTCTAAGAACTGCCATTACCTCGGCACCTAAAGTGTGTTTGATCATGTTCAAGTGACACTGCAGGAACCACAGGTACATTATTTAAGTAATTACAGGACAGCTTTAAAATCCAGCACAGTTCTCACTATTAAAAATATGTCCAAATACTCACATTTCCATTGGATGACATGCAGGTTACCTGCATCTTTCATTGTGACTCTCTCCCCAGGGGTTTGCGGTAAAGCTCCAGTATCCAGAGTTGTAGGAAATCAATAAATCTCCTGCTTCAGCTTGAAAAAAAAGATGGATAAAAAGTGGTAATTGAAATGCAGAAAATGACAAAATAGGACCCATATCTTCTTTCTTAGAAAAAATCCCACTATTTGAGGAAAAGGGGCTTTTTCTGTGCTGAGGGTGGTGAGAAACCGGACAAGGTTGCCCAGAGAGGTGGTCAATGCCCCATCCCTGGCAGTGTCCAAGGCCAGGCTGGATGGGGCTCAGAGCAACCTGGTCTGGTGGGAGGTGTCCTTGCCTGTGGCAGGGGGTTGGAACAAGGTGATCTTGAAAGGTCACTTCCAGCCCAAACTGTTCAATGATTCTGTGAGTATCTGATGACTGTCTATGCTCAGTCTTTCCGCTTCATTTTCAGACACCCTTCTTTAGAAACCTCTTTCATATCTTAATGGGGCAAGGTGTACCTGTGTGTGTCCAGGCTGTCTGTGCATGCACCAACACTGCTGCACGTCCAAAGAGCCAGTTTCCCACGTTGAACGTGGTCTGTGGCCTGGGTGACCTCTGCTGGCCTTAGCAGAAGGTGTCTCCGAGCACTGCCCCTTCTCGTCCAGGACACTGCATGGAGCAGACTCAATCTCTGCCATGCACAGTCGCTTTGCAAACATGCAGCAAGGCCAGCAGTGCTGAGCAGACACAGCAAAATGAGCTGCAGGGCTTTGGGCCTGTGCCAGTGCTGGGAAGCTGGCTCTTTGGAGCTGCAACGATGTTGGTGCACAGTGTGCAGAATGGCTTCGGCTGCAGGCTGGTCCAGTTCAACATCTTCATTAGTGATCTGGATGATAAGGCAGAGCATACCTTCAGGAAGGGGTGAGGTTTGGATGCAGAGTGAGTGTTAGGGGCACCCCTGGCTGTCAACGCCCTAGCAGACATCCCATGCAGGAGGTGATATGGAGAGGACATCCTTGCGCACAGTGATGTGCTAATGGAGTGCTTGGACACAAGGTGACCCTGCTGAAGCAGGGGATGGTGTCCTCCAGTAAAGCTGTCACTTAAGAGCAGAGCCCCATCTTGAACATACCACAGACTCCATGGCCTATCCCATCACATGCACATCCACACTGAGCTCATCCAGAGACATGTTTCAGGGCTGGTTTTAATCCAGTTCCTTCACCCAATCTCTTTTGAGGTTGCAGTGAAGAGCATGTGGACCCAATCCCCTTGGTTTCCAGCAGCCTTTGTGCAGGATCACATCTCTCTTTGGCGTAAGCGAAGATGATGGCAATGGTCTTTCCTGGATCAGAGTGCCCAGGGGAATGAGGCAACTGCTCTTTTATTCTGTATAAATCAGATGGAATTGAAAAAAACTAATAACAACAGCTCAAAACTAAATGCAGGGCAGAGGGGGGGCACGGAACAGACATGGGACGGGACACAGACACGGGGGGATGGGACACGACACCATCCAAAAAAACACCCAACACCCCAAAAAGCAACATCGATCTGAAGCAGCAGAAGGAAGCCACCAGGAAAAGACAAAAATGTTGGTAACTCACCATTTCCCGGGCTCTGTCCTGTACTCTGCATGTCTGAAAGAAGCTCAGAGGAGAAAACGTGACGTTCTTGGGTCTTTCTGCTCCAAAAAGCCACTGGTTGAATGTCAACAAGCTGTTACAGCTGCAGCAAAGAACATTAGATGAGCACTCAGGAGCCCCAGGCAACCCTGCACTGGAGACGCCAATGCCAGCACCATTCTGGTGAGACAACCAGGAGGACAGTCAGCCAAATTCCTTCAAATTTGCAAGTCAGGAATTTCGCTGAGGCTTGAAAGGTAATAAAAAAGTTTTGCGGGTGGCTTCGTACCGTGACCAAACTTGTCCCCTCCTGACAAACTGAAGTCAATGGGCTGCTTCTCCCAATTCTTTTTAGCAATGTCATCCCCGGATATTTGGGCATGGGGGAAAAGCTGCTCCAAGTTCTGGTATCCTCAGCCCAGGTGTCACCCTGGCCAGGTGTCCCTCATTGGATGTGTCGTGTGTGTCCCCCAACCATTTTGGGCTTCATTCTTCAGGTGCTCAGGCCATTGGGGTGCTCCTTGTTCTGCACAAAGGGGGGGACGGCGTAGGAGAGGTGCCAGTGGGCATTGTGGGGAGAAAATGTCTGATGGAGCAGGAGGGAGGTGATGGGAGGTGGATTAAAGGAGGTGAAATCAGGCTGGTGAGAGAAGAGTTGAGACTTGAGGAGACAAATTGCAGTGGGGACCCCCAAGTCAGGGAGACGAGGCAGCGCTGGCTTGGCCTCAGGGGGCTGGACACCCCCCCACTTCTGGTCTGGTATCCCTATCCATCCCAGTGACACCAGGGAGGGACTGGGTACATGTAGGTGGAGGTCAGGGGGTGTGGGGACACAAACAGGCAGGGGGGTTGGGGGGTGCGGGTCCCAGTGGGGTGCTGTGGAGTGTGGGGGGCGCAGGTCCCACGGGGTGTTGTGGGGTGGGGGTGGGGGGGTACTGGGGAGCACAGGTGCCGGGGGGGGGGGGGGGGGGGGGCTATGGGGCACAGGGGGGTCACTGTGGGTTGCAGGTCTTAAGCAATCGCAGCGTGCTGCGGGGCACAGCATGTCTGTACGCATGCACACGTGTGGGACAGGTATGTGGTAACGAGCACGTGGTTTGTGCACGCATTGCGCAGCGTGTGTGCATGCAGTGTGCAATATGCGTGGGTGTGGGTGTGCATATGTACCAAGTGTACATATGGGCATGTGCATGCGACATGTTGCACAGACATATGTGTGTGTACAGGGACAGACACGGGTGCTACGCACCTCTTGCGCATGCAAACAGTGTGAAAGCATGCGCACATACGCACCATGTGTACATGCCTGTGCAGTGGCTACAGGTAACACGTGCGTGCTGCACGTGCACGTACGTGAGCGCACAGCCCGTATGCATGTAGTGTCTGTGTGCGCGCGTCCGTGAAGCAGCTATGGGTAACGTGCACGTGCAGATGTGCGCATGTGCACACAGTATATATGTGGGGGGCGGGTGAGGGGTCTGTGCAATGGCTACCGGTTGCGCGTGTGCTGCGCGTGCACGTGAGCACACAGAACGTGCGCATGCGGCAGGCGTATCCGTGGGGTGGCTACAGGTAACACACGTCTGCACGAGCGCGCGCGCACACACGCGTATGTATGCGCGTGAGTACGCCGGCCAGGCGCATGCGCCGTCTGTGTCGGCGTGCCGTGCCTGCGTGCGCGTGCACAGGGCACCTCCGCACACACGCGTGCCCACGTGGGGCTGCGCGTGCACGCCGGTACGTGCCCACGGGCACGCACGCGCGGGTGCCCGCCCCCACGTCCATGTGCGCCCGCCGCCGAACTACCGCTCCCGTCAGCCCCCGCGGCTCACCCCCTCACCCACCCGCCAGGGCTCGGGGGCGGGGCCCGGGGCGGGGCTGGGGGGCGGGGCGCTGCTCTGGCCCCGCTCCCCAGGCCGCTCCTCATTGGCGGCGCTGCCGTTGTCGCTGGTGACGGCGGGACGCGGCGGGGCCGCGGCGCGAGCGCTGGCCTCAGTCAGCGGCGGGGCGGCCGCGGGGTAATCGGGGTAGCGGGCAGGGGCAGGCGGGTCGCCGGGGCCATGGGAGGCCGAACCGGGGCCGCCGCCGCCGCTGCCGCCGCCGCCTCTGCTGCTGCTGCTGCTGCCGCCGCCGCTGGTGAGCGGTAGGACCGCCGGGAACATGGCGGAGAGGTGAGAGCCGGTACCGCGGGGTGGGGTTGGGGGGGGGGGGGGCGGACGGGGGAGTTGAGCCCGCTGAGGGGCCTGAGGCCTACGGAGGGGCCCGCCTGGGGTCCGCGCCCCCTGGCCTAAGCGGCCCAGACCACCCTCAGCGCCCCCGGAGGCCCTGAGGGGGGTCAGGGGCCCTTTTTCTTAACCCTTGGGGCGGGTCTTCCCTCCCCACACAGATCTCTGTAGGGTTTCGGGGCTGCTCCCGCCTCTTTGAGGTGACCTGAAGCGTGTTCCACCCCCCCACCCCCCCACCCCCCACCTCGGGGAGTACCTGTTTGTGCCCCTTTTTGGGGTGGGGGCGTTTTCTCTTCCTTCTCTGCTCCTTCTGGGTGTATGAGAAGGGGTGGGGGGAGAGATGTCAGCACCACCCTGATTTTTATTTTTGGGGGGGGGGGGGGAGGAGGGCAGCCCTACCTGCTCTGCGTGATGTAGGCTTGGATTCTAACCCCACCCTGCTTTCTGTGGGCTCTTGGGGTGCGGGTGAATTCCAACCCCACTCTGCCCACCCCCAGCTTTTGGTGTGGGGAGGGGGGGGGGAGCTGGATGCACCCACCTGGTTCCCTGTGGTTGCAGTAAGGAGATGGGGGGGTTGTGTGCTGCATCCCAACCCCACCCTTATTTCTAGGGGAGCATTGGGAAAGGTGGAGGGGGCTGCATCCCACCCTGCTCTCCGTGGGGGGTGGTTATGGTGGGGCCATGTCCCACCCTGCTCCCTATGGAGGGGCTGGATCTTACCCTGCTCCCTGGAGGGAGGTTATGGAAGGGCTGGATCCGACCCCATCCTGCTCCCTGTGGCTGCTGTGCAGGGGGGGGTTATGGATGGAACCCACCACGTGGGATGCAGCCAGGGGAGGTATTTTTACGGAGGTGAAGGTGTGGCAGGGCAAAGTGGGGGTGCCTGGGGAGTGGACAGGGTGATGTGTGAGTGGGTGTGGACAGAGGGGTACGCTGGGGAAGGGGTGTAGGCAGGGATCAGGCTGGGTGTGCTGGGGGGGGGGGGGGAATGCAGTAGGGTGTGTGGAGGTTGGGGGGGGACGCACTGGCCTTGGTGGGGGGAGAGGTGGCTGAGTTGTGATGTTTGTGCAGAAATGAGGCTTATTTATTTCACATGTCGTGGATGTTGAGCTGCTGGTCGGTGGGGTGGTTGGTTTTTTTTTTCTCTCTCTCTGCGCTGCTCTGCTGCTTCCCCAGACCTGCATTCTCTAGCTGCAAAAACTGCAGGATGGGATTTTTTTTTTTTCTTCTCCTTCCTTGGCGATAGCAGTTTAATCAACCCTTGAGTGACCTCTACAGATAAACCCGCAGCTGCTATGCTCCAGTACCTCACCTGGCATATGCAGCTGGGTGGGCTTAAGGAAAAAAAGAAAAATATATTTTTCATTGATTTTCTTTTAAAATGGGGGGCTTGGTGGAAGCTCTTGGGTACCTGCAAGCAGCAGGTGGCTTGGACAGGGGTGTGCCTCTTGTCTGGGTGTATCTGGACGGGTCATAAGCAAGATGTGATGCTGTGCTTCGTGCCATTGGGCCGACATCAGTGGCTTTGCCATGCTGTC
The DNA here is from genome assembly GCF_017639655.2 of Falco naumanni. Classification (NCBI taxonomy): domain Eukaryota; kingdom Metazoa; phylum Chordata; class Aves; order Falconiformes; family Falconidae; genus Falco; species Falco naumanni. The sequence goes on along the minus strand of NC_054056.1, from coordinate 108,842,095 downwards.
CGTAGATGGTTGGTTGATCTCCTCCATGAAGCGTCTGTCCAGGCACTAGCTGCGGCTGAATGTTAATATGCCACATGATCATTAAAAACAGCGTGATTGCACCTTGCTGCAAATCTGTTGCCATCATTTGCAGCAGCGCTGAGAGCTGATTTCTTTGGTGCTAGAGGGAACCAACACCCTTGCGATTTGATCATCTGGCTGCTGAAAACTGTCTCACTGCTGACTTTGGGGAGGATGGGGAGACTGACAGTAATTGGTATCTGGTGCTTGTGGATGTGAGTTAGTCTCTGGATATGAGATCTTGGCTTACGCTTGTGAGATGCGATCCTACATTAGCTGATAAATGCCTCTTGTAGTTCTCTTACCGAGTATTGTTCCATGCTCTACACCTCTTGTTATTTGGAAGGGAGAAGCTACCTGTTTCTTCCCCATTGTTTAGGGTGGGTGCAAGGAAGGCTCAAGACGTCTGGTGGTGTTACCCTTCCTCCAGTCAAAGGGAAGCACAAACATCTCAAATGGGGTTTTGTAGGTCCTCGCCCATAAGCAACCAGTAACTTCTTTCAGCGCATCTTGGCTGGTATGTATGCTCAGCTGAACAGGAGCTATCTTCCCAGCCTAAAATTTGGATTAATTTAACTCTGCTGGAGTTCCAGTTGCTGATGACAGTGTACCTCGTACCGCCAGTATCTGTGATGGCTTTCGAGTCGAAGTGACTCTTTCATGTTAATCCCAATGACTTGAGTTATGCTAATACCCTTGGGACAGAGAATTTCAGTGCTCTTCTTTTGGGAGGAAAGGCGTATGTTGAGGCCCTCAGCCTCTAGGGAAGTCTTTGCTCTGATGCTAAAGGAGCCACTGATGGGTTATTTCCCACTGAAATCTGTGGTTGCTGTATTCTTCCTGCTGCAGATCAAGACAAACCAAATTCTAGCCTGTCTGCAAGCCAGATGTCTTCATGTAGCTCTCCTCCAAAGGAGCTGGAGATGGGTTCAAAGGAGCTTTTCAAAGGAGGCTGCTAGCAAGACATCAAGATCCGTCAGTGGCCTAAAAAGAGGGGAGGGAGTGAACTTGCTGTCTTCCTGGTGAAATTAATATTGCTGATATAAAGGTGCCTGAGAAGTGCTCACAGCTGAATTTCTGTGATTTATTGTTAATTTCATTTCAGGAGCCTGTAACTGTAATTCCTGGGTATACTCTACATAGCTTAAATTAGGTCATTAACTATCCTAATAAGAGACGCAGAAATGCCATAGTCTCCTGTAACCTGCAGCTCTGAGGGAGCAAGAGAGAGGAGATGCAGCCAGATGGCCAGGAGCCCAGAGCTTTGTAGCTTGCAGCTGAATAAAAGGATGGTGAATAGATGCAGGAGGATAAATGTAGTTAAATTGAGTGCCTGCTGTGTCTTTGCTGGGAGGGTCCCACTGTCACATGCCACAGGACTTGCTGCTGGGGTGTTGCTTTGGGGTGGTGGGAGCAAGGAGGGGTCGAAGATTGGTAGAATCATCTAGGTTGGAAAAAGACCATTGAGTCCAACTATAAAAGGTTGGAGGGAGAAGGAAGCTGCTCAAATCTAGACTGTGAAAGGTTATCCAAATCACGACTGATGTTGCATTTCACAAAGGATTTTCCAGATAGCAGTGATGGTGAGTGTGTGATTGGTGGGTGCACAGTTTTTATTTTTATATTGGGGGGAGGAGCACAGGGCAGAGCAGACAGGCAGGGCAGGAGGTTTTCTGCTGCTGTTCTGTTGAGACAGGAGCCACTTTCTACCCTGGTTGCAACCACAAAGTGGTTTTTATGGTTGCTCATAGACGGCTGCTGCATCTGTTAAACTTAACAGTGATGCTGGGCGTACTCTGGACCAGCTTTATGAGGATTAATGAAGATACGTGTATGTACACTGACAAACCTAGCAACATGAGAGCAGTGAGATGATACAGGTTGTGTGGATGGGAAGACCAGCTTTTTATTCTGATTTAAAAGTAAATCCCTTCTGCCTTGTTCTTCCTAACCTATACTGGGCGTTTTGGACCTGTGATTGTGGTTTATAACTATATAAGCGTAAGCTAGCATCATCTTGAAGTAGGAATGTAGAGCCTAGACCTGATGTTGAGAAAGTCTCTCCAACCCATCAACTAGTTGTAGGGTTTCCAGACATTTTAGATAATATAGTTGAATGCTAGATCCTGTCCAAAATAATACAAACCCGTATTTTACAGAGTGACTGGCTTCTGAAAAATAGGAAGATACCAAATGTGTTTGCACGATGTTTAACATCAGACATGTGTTGTCACACAGCCCTGCGTAAGGACAGAGATGCCCCGCTGTGCATCCCAGGAGCGCAGTAGATCTGTGTGTCTTTGTTTTGCTTACCTGTTTACAGCGCTGTTCCTCCACTTCTTTAGTATTAAGAAACTGAAAAAATCTGGGACAGTCCCAGCAGCCTTCTGTCTGTACATAACTATCTTTAGAGCTGTGCCTTTCAGCAGTTGAAATCTCCCCTATTGCCTGTGGTGTGATATCTACAACTCGTCTCTCAATTAGGATACATTGTAGAATGTCAATGGCAACACTGTAGAATCATAGAACGGTTTGGGTTGGAAGGGACCTTAAAGATCATCTAGTTCCAACGCCCCTGCCATGGGCAGGGACACCTGCCACTGGACCAGGTTGCTGAAAGCCCTCCAGTGCCGGGGGGGAGTAAGGGATGTCCAGGCTGTGTGTTGGGCCCTTCCTGACAGACTGAACTTTCCTGTGAAACTTTTCTTCCTTAAGAGAAATGATGGGGTCTTTTTTTGCTAAATATTTCAGCTTAGACTGGACAAAGCATCAGAAAATCTTGTCATATTGACCACCGTGACCCTTCTTTAACAGGAAAGTAGAGGCCTATTGCATCATGTAAGTTCTCTCTAAGGACAAGCCTGATGGTCTCAGGTAGAGCTCCAGGGAAGGATGTTGTGTGTGTTTAAAGCTTTGCCAGGAGCTATCCCAGAGAATTAAGTGAATACACAGTTCTGTACCTGAATTTGAAGGTGACCTGCTTTGGTCTTGATCAAGTCCTTAAGCTGCATGCCATCAGCTCCTACCACCACGTGGGGGTTGTCATCTGGGAAAGGTTTGTGGGGTTGAAGTCTTTAGCTGTAGAAACACGTAGCGTGTTGGTGGAGACAACTTCCCCCCACAAAGTAATTGCCTTAGATAGTGAACTAGTAGCAGCTTCCTCAGTTGCTGTTCCTATTGTGGTTTCTCCTAGTTCAGGTTAACTGACCTGACCATTATTTCTTCTGGATCAGTCTGCTCAGACTCCTCAATCTGCATTTAGGCTGCTGAAGCTGAAGATCAAGGGCAAGTTTCTAGGTAAACTATAATCTAGATGGCAGACATCATGTCTCATGGGTAGGTATCTTGGTTTTAAGACTGGTTTGGGCAAGGCTCAGGTCCTCAAACTATTCTGGCAATCTGCTCTTGCTAAGACCAAAGACTTGTGGTATGTTGTTCCTCTTCTGAAAGACGAAGCTTTTAGAAGTTCACCTCTAGTAACTTGTGAATATATATGATTTAAAAACAAACAAACAAAACCCCTACCCAACAACTTTTAAACAAAACCCCACAAACCAAAACAAAACCACTAAATACAACTGAGAGGTCTGTAGGGACTGGGCTGATTCCAGGAGTAAAATTTATGTGTAAACTGGTAGGGCTGGAAGTTCCCTGATAGTGCGGCAGAGCTGTGGAGGGGACCAGCTCTCAGGACCAGATTGTAAATAGTCAGGTGTGGGATTTTCAGGCTTGACTGTAACCACCTTCACTGTACAGCAGTGTTTTTATGGCACGCTTATTTGGACATGTTTGCCCTAGACAATAAATACCAGTGAGAACTTCATTTTGCCTGCTGATTAAGATCACTACAGATGTTTAAATGACCTCTTCCCTCTAGTACCTTTAAAAAACAATTTCTTGTTCCTGTCTTCAGCAGCCATGCTCTCCTTCCTGCATTTTTGCTTCAGTGATTATTTCCTTACATGCTCTAGATAACTCATTGAACCTAGACCTTTCCTCTTCCTCCTCTGTCTCGTCTCAAAAATAAACATTTCTGCTGTAATACTTTTTTCACTTTGCGACTAATCCAGGCTGGCTATTTTTAATTCCAGTTGCCAAGAAGTGAGCAAAGGATAAATGTACTCCAGATGCTGAGGGGAAGAAGTGGAGCACTGTCTAGATAGCATCTGCCCCATGCCCTTGGAATTAGTCATTACTCCTTAAATTGCTACCAAGAACCCCCAAAGCTGGTTTTCTGGGTTTACCAGCTCCTGACTAGCAGTGAAAGAACCACATTGTGCTGTTACAATGGGAGGTGCCTCGTTTCTCAAGTTCTTCATCCCTCGCCATTTCTCTGCCCTTAACGGATCTGGTGGTTGTATTTATTTTCTTCTCTTGCTGCTGGGACTTCTCCTACCCTTTAAGTATTCTCACAAACAGCTCTGCAAGAGGCAGTCTTTATGGATGCCATATTTTTCGGGAGCCAAATATGTTGCTTTGATTTTCAGTGCTGTCCTAGCTGATTGGCAGGCAACTGGATCTCCTTACATCAAATGAAGAAAAAAATTGCTGTTTTCAGATTGTTTAAATATTTTTAAACAATAAATGGGAGGGAGATGGAAACGACCAGAGAGGGCTCATTAACTGTGACGTTTAGTAACCCCGTGGTGTAATTCAGAAAGCAGAAACCACTATTCCTGCAGTGAAAGATGTGGAAATTCCTGATTGTTGATTAACGTCTCATAAAACTTGCAGGAAATGAGGCCTGAAATAGACTGTCAGACGGAGAAGGCTTCGCTTACTGTATTTTACAGGTGGTGTGATCCTAGAAGGTTTTGTTCCTGGATTGAACGTCGATTGGAAGTTATGTTCCTGGTATGGAGCTCAGCTTTTTGACTTCTGGCTAACGTTAAAGTTTGCTCATTAGCACTGAGTTTTTAATGCACAGTTTGACTCTGAAGAAAGCTCTTGCTGGAACGGAGAGAGGGGTGTAAGGAGCAGGGGATTAGTGATATCTGGGCTTGAGTGTGCAATAGAGGAAGCATGCCTGGAGGCTGGCCAGTGTCATGGCTGCCAGTGACTTTCTTCAGTTGATATCTGACCTAAAGGGGGCTTGCAGGCTGCTCTTACAGTGCCGTGCATAGAGACTGGGGTTAATGAATTAAAAACCTCAGCAAACATTGGATAAAAATGCTGTGTTGCATACCAAACCTTAGAATTTCTGGCCTTACCTTGGGATGGGCATATTCTGCATCTCTATGTAGAATCATAGAATGGTTTGGGTTGGAAGACACCTTTGCAGATTGCCTAGTCCAACCCCCTGCAATGAGCAGGGACACCTTTCACTAGACCAGGTTGCTTCCAGCCCTGTCCAGCCTGGCCTTGAGCTCCCAGGGATGGGGCACCCACAGCTGCTCTGGGCAGCCTCTGCCAGTGCCTCACTACCCTCGACAGTAAAGAATTTCTCCCTAATATCTGACGTAAATGTGCCCTCTTTCAGTTTAAAACCATTTCCCCTTGTCCTGTCACTACAATCCCTGACCGAGAGTCCCTCCTTTTCTTTCCTGTAGACTCCCTTTAAGTACTGGAAGGCTCTATAACGTCTCCCTGGCACGTTTTCTCTCCAGGCTGAACAACCCCAATGCTGTTCCCATTCTACAGATTGGAAGACAGGAGACCTTAATGTGTCAAAAGGCATCCAGTAAAATAATACCAGAGTTTGTGATCTCAACTCTCTGGGCCAAGCGTGGTTTTCACCAGGTGGTCCCCTTCCTTTTTACCATCAAAAAGTGTAAAAAAAAAAAAAAAATCTCTGACTTGGAGCTAGGAGCCTTCCTTGTGGTGTAGCCCCTACAGAGAACACATGTGTCTGGTCCATTTGTGCTCTTGTCAGGTGCACACGGTTCCTGGGCTGCCTCTTCCTGAGGTGATGACATTTCTCTGTCTGCCTCGTTGCATTTTTATTGATCTTCCCTCTCTGCTCTGCGCCCTGCCAGAATGTAAATGACTTCCACGGGCAACGTGTTTGGAAACCCAAGCTTTTTACCATCCAGAAACATTACTTACTCTGCGAATTGAAGCTATAGTATTATGTTTTTTATTGATCTTTCTGTAGCGCTTCTTGCAAGCCTGAGAGCACTTCACACACAGTTGGGAGAGATCGCTGCATTAGATGGAAAAGTGCAATCGCTTATTGACTGCAGTGTGGCAGCTTCCTTTCCAGAAGAGAAGGATGGACAGTAGGGTGCATTTAAATAACAGTGGAATTTAGGTTACTATAGTCAAACATGGTTTGTTCAGGATGTTTAGACAAACCATCCCTCTTTCAAGTCTGAACCCTTTAAAAGACTACAAATGAAACTGCAACAGCTGTCCCTGGTAGTGTGCTGCGATGCAGAGTTGCATGTGGATACAAATGGGAAAAATGCTGCTTCTTGAAGAGCCTGTCTTGCTTCTTTCAGTATGCTGAGGTTGGGGGGGGGGAGGCGGGGGGGGATGTTGGTGCCCATCTGTTAAATTGCTCACGTTGAGCAACACATCTCAGGCTGACCAAGCAGAGCACTGAGCACACATGGAAGGCTTTGGAGGATGTACAGATGTATCATCGGATTTATTAGTAATTAAGCTGTCTTCTAAGTACTTTCTGAATCCTGTTGCTGACCTGAAGTTGGCTTTCTGGATGCTGTTGTTTCTGCTTCATAAACTTCTTTGCTGTCATTAATCTAATGTGTGCATCTGTGAATCCATGTCCCCTCAAAGGCAGGGACAGGAGAAACTGTAGAGCTTTCCACATGTGCCTGGTATACTGAGGTGGCTGAGGCTTTAAAAAAAAAATAAATACAACAAATGCAAAAACACAAACACCTCTTACTCTGGCAACATATAGTGTGGTCAGGAACATTTGGGAAGAATTAGAAAAAGAAGAAGGAAAAAAATAAAAAAACACCCGAAAACAAAACAATCACCAGGCAGAAAAATCACTCGTGGGAGAATAGGAGTTGAGGGATTTGTGTGCACCCATCTCCGAGCAGATCAGCAAGTTCTTGGTGAGGTGTGTGGTTTTCTTCCCCTACCCAGAAAAGTAGTGGGATTTGGGTGAAATGAGTGCTCATTTCACTGACGAGGTTGTTTGCTGAGGCTGCTGGGCTCTGATTCCCTGCTTTGCATCTGCTTGATTAAGCATGACCTCTGCTACTTGCTGCTTGGGGTTTTGTTGGAGTTGAGATCATGTTTCAGCCCTCACCAGTTAAATCCATTGGCTGTGCAGAGAAGGGAGCAGTTTGGCTCCCCACAGTCCCTGGCAGCCTGTGCTGCTGTGGGTACGGCAAAAAGGGAGCGTGAGGAAGAGAAAGAAGTTGCTCAGGTCACAGTAGGTACCTCGGGCTTCTGGTGGTTGTCTCTCAAGGACATTGGCAGTGCCCAGAGGAGCCTCCCACATGGCAAGCTTTCTTTTTCAGGCAGTTTTCCTTTCCAGGGTAGGAAGGAGACTGAGGTCTGAGTGATTTGAAACCTTTGCAATGTCCCTGGTGGGTTTCTCACCTTTCTCCTTCATGGCAGTGTATCTCAATGCTTATTTGAAAGGCAACACTTTCTCTACCTCTCCAGTTCCTAAAAACCTTCTTGTCAACTCTTTGATCTCTACCTAAGGCCTGCTCTGAGAAATAAGAGCAGGGCTATGTCAGTATGCCAGTCTACATCCAGGGTTAATATCAAAGCACTGGGATTATTAGAGCTCAGAGCTGGGGTTTTTTCTCTGTCTGGCTTTGGGGAGAGCAGAAGGGTGCTGCTTTGCTTCATTGCACTAGGCAGGACTTGCCATTTAGACGGATCTCCATCCAGATTTATGCATTGGGACTTGCCATTTAGAATCACAGAATTGGTTTGGTTAGAAGGGGCCTTTGAAGGCCGTCTAGTCCAACCCCCTGCCATGGGCAGGGACATCTCCCGCTACACCAGGTTGTTCAGAGCCCCCCGTACGGCCTGGCCTTGAATGTTTCCAGGAATGGGGCATCGACCACCTGTGTCTCACCACCCTCAGTGTAACAAATTTCTTATCTCCCCTCATAGTTTAAAACTATTACCCCTTGTCCTGTTGCTGAAGGCCCTATTAAAAAGTCTGTCCCCATCTTTCTTATAAGCCCCTTTTAATTGTTGGAAGGCACCAGTTCGGAAGGATCTCCATCCAGAGTTATGCATCAGGACTGGCTGAGCAGCAGTCACCAAATCTCTGTTTCTAGAGAAGGCTGCAAGCACACATTTCCTCTTCTCGTGCTCAGAGCTGGCTTGATGATGCTCCAGTGCTGGTGTAGAAGGCACACAGCACTGACTGCGAGGTGCTGGGCCTCCGTGGGGATTCCTGACACAGGTCGTGCCGCGTGTGGATGGGAAAAGCTGCTTGCTGGGTTGCAGCAGGCTCAGGGAGGTCTCGCGTTGCTAACTTGCAGTCTCTGTGTGGATGATGCGAGCAACAGAGCAGCTTGCATCAGGAGTGTATCCCTGAGTGTGGCTTAATGAAATTGAGCAGTGGGGTGGCAAAAGCATACAGGAAGCTTTTTTTTTTTTCTCTCCTTCTTTTCACTTCAGAGTGAAAGGACTGATTCCTCCCCCTGCCCCACCCAAGGCTGCAGAAAGCATTCAGCTCCCTACTTCCACCTTCTGTGCTGTTTTCAAGAGATGCTGTTGAATCTGTCAGAACTCCCAACAGCACTGCCATAAAGAAAAATTGCAAATTAATACATCAACACAGCTTTCATTTAGAAGCCCTTTCTTTTCCCCTTTAATTCTGCATATCTAACATCTGAATGTCACCTTGAGGAATCTATATTGTAGTGTGGCTGTTCAGTGCAGTGGATGGTATTTGTGGAAATAGGTGGAGCATGTGCTCAGAAAATATCCCCTCCTCTCCGGAAAAAAAAGCCAGTGTTTTAGAGCTCACCTTAGCACATTTCTGTTTTAGACTTTTCTCTTTTTTATTATTTTCTTTCAGTAGGAAGTTATCTAGGTTTTTGTTCAAGGTAAGTAATGTGCCTAGAACTTCAAACCTTGACAAGTGCCTCTGCAGTAATTATTTTTCTGTCAAACTTGAGTTCAACTAAGCAATGTACCTTTCTTCTTCAGCTGCAAGGGAGAAGGTGCAGTGGACGGGGGGTTTTATTACAAACAGGGGTGGGAATAAGTTCTCTAAGATGAGGAGGCTTGCTTTGAATGTATTGGTCAGGGGGGTTAAAGTCAGCTGGATTAAGAATGTGTAACACCTGCCTTACTCAAAGTATGTTCTACTATGGGATGGGCTTCCAAGCCGAGGCAAGACTCCTGACAAAAGGGGTCTTTCTGTGAATTGTCTTAACAGTGTCAAAAAGTAGGTTTTTGTACTGGATGAAACCAGTCAACCTTATTTCCAGGCATGCCTTTGCTACTTAAACAGAGCATAGAACAAGGTTGAGGAGGGCTGGTATGCAGAAGGCAATAGGAGGAAGATGGAATAATGCAGTGGGGGGGAAAGCAGGGCTTATTTTGTAGTCTCTGCAATCCCCCAGGTTGTCTTCTGAAAAGATGGTGACGCTCCAAACAGGAGACTGATACAAACCCTTGGTAGAAACCAAGCTTGGAGTGCAGGAGGAACAGGTTTGGCAGCAGAACCCTCTGTTGTCTGATGCTCCTCTGCGTAAGAAGTATCTGATCCAGACCTGTAAGCCACAGGTTATATTTTTCTTGTCACGGCTGCCTCGTTTCATGTGGCCAGTACCGATAGGCATACCTGTGAACATTCCCATCTATTACAGGAATCTGTTATAAATTGCTCCAAGAATGGATTACAGATGGTTAGAGATAGCACTCCAAAACACGAAGGAAAGTTTGGCTGCAGTTTATGGCCATGGCTATCAGCTTCAGATGCTGTGCTCTCGTAAACAGTCTTGCTTGATCTTACCTGAATATGGATGCACTTTCCATCAGCTCTTGCCCAAGCAGCACTGCAGGCATTATTTGGCTGTTCCTCGAGCATGTTACTTTAGTGAATCAACGTGTCTTGTAAGCAAATGGAGGGGTCTGTAGTTACTTGAATCTGTAGGTGCCTATCCTTCTAGCAATAGGGAAAATACAAAAATCTGTATATGTACTTTTGGATGTTCCTGGCATATGCCTCTCCATCTGCACTTAGAGCATGCAGATAATGTGGCTAAAACCACACTTGCAGATAACACTGTATAAATTTTCCCCCTATGAAGTGCAAATATCTCTCATTAAGACTTTTAACTAGGGAAAAAGCAAACTTTTGGGGGTATAATTTTGCAAGAATACGTACATATAAGGCAAGTCTACTCGGGCACTGCAGATAAGTCTCGTAGTATAACAGCGTGCTTCAAAGCACCCTACCAGTGCTTGCCTTCAGAACGGAAGCATGCTTCCTTTGCGTTAGCATGAAGACTGGCAAATAGTATGCATAGCTGCTCGTACACTGAAAGCAGAAACAAAAATACTTTGTTTTGGCACCCTGGGGTTAGATGCTACAAGCTAGTTTCAAAGCTAAACCATCTAGTGGCAGTTTCAGATCCCACTGCAAAGACATGAATTCTAATTCCCTTCTTTGTTCCCTTTCACAGAAATGAAAGTTGCAAAAAACTAAATGGGGAAAATTGAGGCTAGAGCACTGTATTTAATATGCTAGTGCCATGAACAGATGTTCTGTAGTTGGTTTCATTCTGGAGAACTTGTGAGCTTGGAAAAGGGACCTACAGAGGCTACTGGGGAAGGCTGCAAATCTGCACGCCAAAGTAATTAAAGGTTATCAATGACTCGTATATCTCCCTCTGCCCGCATAACTTTGATCCGAGAGTTTGCTTTCTCTTTTTGTGATGTATTCCAGACTGTCCTGTATGGCAGAAATCACTTAACCCTGAGAATTATCTTGCGATTTTCAGATCCCATCCCAAGGTATCCCTGTGGCTTTAGTGTCTGTGTGGCAGGGAAGCAGCTGTCATGTAACTACTTTCATCTTGCCTCCATTCAACTCAATTTCACATGGCTACCAGGATCTTGCCTAGCAGCAGGATCTTTTTGTAAGAAAATGCTGTCTTGGCTCTAGAATACTTTTTTTTCCTTGATTCTTCAGTATATTGAGAACTTGAAGTCAGCGCTCAAAGTGCTGACCTACAGTTCTGAAAACATGCATGGGATTTATCCCAAATTGATGAGAGACTTGTGTGGTGTGTTCGTCTCAAGGATGTGGCACTGAAAGTAACAACATTTGGGGTAAGTTCTTGTTCAGTCTCCACTGCACTGATAGTTTTACAGGTAGAGATCAAATGATTTTGAGACAGATTTGAAAGGCTTGAAGTTTTCTGGTAATTTGTTCATTGAAATTACTAAAAGAGGCATTGATACCATGGTAGGACACCCAAAATTGAAATTAATCTCCCACATGGTAGTGTGCTCCTCCAGAGCATTTGTAAGATTATAGCATGCAGCTTGCTCCAATTGCAGTATATCATGGCTAAATCCTGAAAACCAAAACTGCCTCAGTGGGGATTTGTTAGAGTTGCACCACAGGGGCCTTAAACCCCTGAAATTTCGCACCCTCCCTGAAGGCCAGCCACCTGCCTTACATGGAGAGCGATCCCTGTCCCCTAACATGGGGAATAAAATGGATTTTTTGGGGTAATATCAAACACACTGCTTTTCAACTGTGGATTCCCAAACCTCTCCATGGGACTGTAGGTGTGAGGGATAAGGAACATCATACAGTGTCAGTGCTGAGCCACATTGGAGATTGTCTTCAGCTGGGAATCTGGACTGGCATGGAACTAGTTTATCTGTTTGGGGACGATGTCTGAGATGTAATGTCCTTGGCTTGGGCTCAGGCATGATTTCAGGAGGGAAAGGAGCTGAAATAGGATTGTTTATACCAAGTTGGAGCAACATGTTACAAGCCCAACGTCCTGTCTCCTGACAGTGGACCCTGTCTTCATCATCTGTGGTCGTGGGAGATTGGTACGCAGTGATCACAGCTCTGGCTCCATGACTTTATGTAGCTGCAAAGGGTTTTGTGAGTGATGGTGGAGCTTTTAATGGAACTGGACTTCAACATGATGGCATAAAGAAAAAGTTAGCATTTTTGGTGATCCTGGTGTCCTCTTAACAAAGTTCTAATATGTATGTTGACTGTGATGGGAACATACGAACTTAAATATCTTCGACGTGAATATCTCCTAATGGTTTAAATATCTGGATCTTAAATATTGCTAAGTATCCTTTATTTTCCCATTCCCTAAGTGATATTTTAATCCTACAGTTTGCTGAAATATAATTGCCGTGCCCTTCTGTGAGTAGACTCTTGGAAAACTGTTATCCTGGAGCTATATGAAGGCTGGTTATCTCCTGTTTTTTTAAAGACAGCCTTTGTGGGAGGCAAAGGCGCAGCTCTCCAGGAGGTACAAGGAGACCTTCCCTTCCTTGTTAGCTCTCTAGCATGGACACAGACTAGCAGCTGTAATGAGGTTATGGGCAAGGTAACTTGGTCCATAGCATTCAAAAGTATATCCAGAGAGTGTTTCCTACTGGTAAATATCCCACCTATGCTACAAAATCAGCCCTCTTCCCAGGAAGGTGAAGAATTGGCTGCTGGAAGACGAGGTCCAATTAGTTGCAGCAATCAATGGCAATCAATTAAAAACTACACTCCCTGGACTATGAAACTCTGAGAACATCTGTCCATGGTACCTTTAAGGCAAGATGTGGTTGGTTGAGCTAGTTTTGTGATGTAACCTTTTAACTTAATTTGGTTTAGCTTAGGAGGAACTTCAGGTTACATGAAATCTTAAACCTGTTTTGACTCGAGTGACTTACCCACTTCAGGGTTGTGTAATCATATTTTCTTTCTAATACATCTCTAAGAAGTGGTTAGACTGGGACTAGAAAGGCACTAATGTCTAAAAGATCTATAGAAACCTACAAAAGTCTGTCAAAGAGCAGGGGTCAGCAAGCAGGAGAAAAAAGGAATGAGCAGTAAATGACTTAAGCCCTGTATAATTAATAAGTGGTAGGGACAAGGTGGTGTGTCAGGAAGACAGGATTGATTGCCAAAGTAGAAACATGGGGGGGGGGGGGAAACAGCGTGACTACAGTGTTAATACGAAGGGACATAAACTAGCAAGAAGAAAAGTGAATGTGAAGGAGGGAGAGGATACTCCAGGCTACACATTGAAGTTGCATGTGGTGAGAGGAACATAGAGGCTTTTTGATAGTGATAAGGAATGAAGTGGAGTGTAGGCTCGGGAAACACAGTGAAGTTCAAAGTGGCTGCAATGAGGACATGGACAGCACTTCAGTTCCTAAGCAGCTGCTGGGTTCCTAAGTGATACTTGTTATTAATGTATTGCCTTTACCCCTTTAATACAACTCTGAGTACAATGCAACCTTGGGTACAATGGTGAAAACACAGCACATAAAAATATTCCAGCAAAACTTAATTCAGGGAGAATATAGGGACATTTAATGGGTTTGTTGGGGGTTTTTTAGCCATTCCTTTCCTGGAAAGTCATGCCGTTAGGAATGCTTTCAAGGTATTCAGTTAGGCAGTGCAGAAATACATGAGCTTAAGAATTGCTGTCCTGAGATATGCCTGAAGTGGTAAGATCTAGCATGGACCAAAAGCCTTTGTAAGCAAGTCTTGTATGGGTCTTTTGGAGTAGTGGCAAATACTTGCTGTAGTAACATAAATGTGTAATATCCCTTTTCACATCAGTGAGAGATAATGGCAGAAACTGCTGGAGCAAGAATAGCGTATACCTCAGTACAAGTACTGTCAAAACTAGAAGGGTGAATGGGGTGGTGTAGGGGGAAAAACTAGTGAAAAATTATTTTTGTCTGCCGCAGAGGTCTGCGGACGGGCTCCAGCTGAAGTCTGGCATGAGTAACTGAATGATCGGTGTTAACTGTGACTTGGAATAATTTGTTAACTGTGACTTGGAATAATTTGCATTGTACAAAGTGCCATTTAAACTATTTAGTAAATGCTTTTTGCACCTGCTCATGCAGTCAGTCTTATGAAAGATAACATTATTTAGCTTGGAAATAATGCAAAGGATGATTATTTTACAAGCAAAAACTAAGGCAGTGGAAGACTTCAGGTGAGCATTAGAAGGTTTCCAGATGTCACATGAAGAGCACCTGTCTGAGCAGGGAGTAGTACAGGTTAACAAACTGATACTGCTGCTAGCTTTCTTTTGTGCAATTTGCAACTCAAGGGAGTTGCAATTTTCTGCTTAAGGAAGCAGAAATAACATGGCCATCTCTACTCCATTTCTTGGAGTGAAATGTCCAGCGTAACTCCTGCATGTTCATCTCTGTTTTGCTGTGTGGTGGGTATTTTGCTGGAAGTAGCTGTGCCCTTGGCACTTCCCTCACTTTTATCTGAGCTGCTGTTAATGATATGGTTGGCATTAGTATTTGACGATCTTGTAGCTCTTGCTCTGTCTGCTTCATAGAACCAAAAACTCAAGGGGAGAACTTGAGGTTGGGAAGAAGTATTGTCATTCATCCTGAACAGTTGAGAGAGAAGTGAACTGTGCATTAATGGGCAGGATGCCAGAGAGAGAGGGTGACCATACTTAAGTACAGAAAGATGGTCTGAGGATGCCCCCGAAGAGACAGAAGTTTCTGATCCTTCTTAGTGAATGGAAGTTTGTATTGTAGACAAATGCGTTGCCAAGAAATGCTGAAAGTGAGATTTTTAGAAAGTAACAAAGTGATGGTATCCAACCACTGCACAAAACCCCCAGTGCTGGAGTGATAGTATTCAGTGATAAAAATTGGATGCCAGCTGTGGGTGAGGGGTAGTATTTTCAAGACAGAATTAAGCAATGTGTGTGAAGTGGCTGAGTCACCATCCCTGGAGGTATTTAAAAGATGTGTAGGTGTGGCACGTAGTAGGGACATGGTTTAGTGGTGGACTTGGCAGTGTTAGGTTTATGGCTGGACTCGATCTTAAAGAGTCCAAGTGTTCAATAGAGTAATTTGCATTGGAAGTGGTGCACAGCGCTGTCCCATTTGTCGCTTTCTTTTCAGCGTTGTACTAAAGGGTTTGCAAGGATGAACAAGGAAGGGAAAAATAAAGGGCTGTAATGTGAAGGGAGTTATTTGGGGGTTAAGCGTCTCTGTTGCTTTAGAAAAGCTGTCAGACTGAACCTACAGTGATTGCGCCATTGCAAAGGCAAAATGAATAAAATTTAAATAGGCAAAGAAGTCCTTACAAGTTGGGCTCTGCACTTGCTACCTTTGTTGTAAATCCTGATTGATATCGGTGCGGGAGGAAAATTAAGACAAAGCTTTCCTGATGTTGCTTGTAGCTGAAGCTATATGCTACTTTCTTCCCTTGAAAGTCTCTTCTGCTGATGACTAAATGCTGCCTTTCATAGCAGAGCTGTTGAGATACTCAAAGTATTTTTGGCTAGGAAAGATAATGAAGTCTTAATGCAGCAATCCAATTGATACAGAAGATGAAAAGACACAAAGAACTTGATTTAAAATCCAAGTGTTGCAGGACACAGAAACAGAAATGACAAAGTGTGTGAAAACTCATCTCCTAGCCATCTTCTTCCAAGCATTCGTTTTGTTCTAGGGGCTGGGAGATGAGATGGCAGGGCAGCTTGAAGTGCATCCCTTAAATGAGAAAAGGAGTGGGGAGGGTTTCTGAGGAGCCTCTGTATATTTTAAAAAACAAATAAAAATACAGTGTATCTGTACTTCGAAACCTCTTGTCATACTTTTCATAGCCTATAACTTAGGAACGTAGTAGACTTCCAAGGAGGAGGAAGACATGCTTGTGGGTGTTGAACTTCCTGAGGTGACTGCTAACATAAGATGTGGCGTGGAGGAACAGGAGACTTGCATTGTGACATACAGCTTGAATTGCTTTGTTGGTGTAGTCTGACCTGCACTCTCTGACTAGTGCTTTTAACGTTCCTGAGGAGGTGACCCTAAGTCTCCTTTCCAAAGCCATGCTACTTGAAGAGAGAGTTCCTTGACACCATCCTTAAGCTCAGATCAGCTATTAAATTGGAAGGAGTGCCAGTTCAGCTGTACTATTTTCTAGCTTCTAGTCCTTTAGTCCAGTGTATCTCATGTTCCTTGAGACAAATGAAATACAGATGTTAAATGCAAACTCTTCCAACTTGGTCCACCAATTTTGTATGATGTACTTACTGCCCTTATTGTTTTAGGTTCACTTATTATTCACAAATTTTCTTTTATCTGCTAAAAGCAAGAAAAAGCCTTAAACTGGTCCATAGGGTGAAAATGTCTGGAGCAGATTTTTACATCCAATTCAGCTGGAGAAGGAGAAAGAAAAGTAATTGAAAATATTCAATACTTCATGAGCCACAGTCCAAGAAAACTTCTAATGCAGCTGTAATACGATTTGGTTTTTAGAACTCTCTGTATTGATTTGTCACTTTAAAAGCTGTCGTGCTCTGTGTCCATTGCACAAGGAGGGAGGAAAAAGAAAATGCTTTATAAATAAATTTCTGAGGACATACAGAGTGCACTTGGAGTAATGGCTGGACCATAGTAGAGTTGCTTATTTGCTCTCACATTGTGCTTTGGCTGTTAATGGTGTGTAAATTTTATTTCTATTTAAAGCCACCGTGGGATTTAATTTTTCATTGTTTCAAGTGCAAGGAGAAAAATGGAGGAGTGGGCAGGACCTCTTTGGGGCCCCTGCTTTAGGATACTTCTCAGTGGGTATCTGTCTGTCTCCCCACCTCAAACGCTAGCCTTGCCTGATTATCAGGGAACAAGCACATTTTAGACTAAACATATGTCTTATACTTGCCTCTGGTTATGGCACTCAGTACTGGTGCCATTTATTAGCCTCAGTAGCAATAAATTATAAATGTGCTAGGGAAAAAAAAAAGCTTGATGTTTAAGGAATTTTCTTCTTCTTTTCTACTCATCATCTTGCCTCAAATTTATTATTTTTTTTTTTTGCTGTCATTTAGGCCATGTGACCATGGCTTTTGAGAGCACAAGTCATTGACTTTCAGACTGGCAGGCAAACTTCTCTCCAGCTCTGATGTTGCTCTAAGCAATTGGTGCCTGGAAAAGCTGAATTGAGCAGAGTGAGCATGTTGGCTGAAGCAATCCCTGGTACCAAGTGGTGAAAGCATTGCTTAGAGCTGTGTAGAAAGCACCCTTGACCCATGTTCGGTATGTCTGGCAGTTCCTATTATGCCTTTGCAATTTGTTGCCCAGTCAGCTGAAATAGTCTTTTCTCAGGACTGGAGATCTCGTGTTCAGTAGGGATAGGACCGTTGGGGTATCTGTCTTTGGATAGAGCTCTTCTGTGTGCTTGGAGTGCCACGCCATCCAGCCATCTTAGCTTCAACTTGTGAACAAGGACTTGCCTAGTTCTTAATGAGTTTCCACTCTTTTCAGCACAAGTTTTGGGTTTATGATATCTCACTTGTGATGGTGTTGAGGGGTGGGACTAGTTTTCCTTTGCCTCCAAACACTGGACCATATTGAAAGAGTCCATTGGGTAGAGGGCACAGCCATGATGTTCCATACAGTTGTAGAAGAACAACAGAGCAGTCTGGTGTTGTCTAGAAAGTACAGGGCCTGGGAGGTGCAGCTTCTGAAGGCCAGTGCAGCTGATGCCACTTGGTAGCTCATTACCGCCTGGCAATGAAGCTTTCATTGCCTTCCCTTCTGGGATTGCAGGTAAAATGCCATTTTCCCCTTTTTCAGGGGACGTGTGTGGCTAAGCAGTGCTGCAGGGTGTGACAGTTCTGTTTGGGGCAGGCTGCAGAGAGGCAAACCATGCTCTTGTAGCTGTATCAGTGAGTAGGTGCAGCCTCTTTGCTGCATCTGCACTCTGCTTGCTTAAGTGTGTCTTTGGGGGTGTTTCTCCCCTAAATCAGGCCTGGGAGTCCATCTCCTTGTAGGTAGACGGAACTAGACATCGGTTGGTGACAGAGCTCACTTTGAAAGGATGCCCCTTGGAGGGTGACCTCTGACAAGCACGTCCCTTGGCCTGCGGTCTGAGCAGTATCCTGCCTGGTGTCTGTCTTGACAGTTGTCAACATGCATGCCATATCGATGAGCTCAAAAGGAAATTGTCATCACCCAACACAGAGCCAGTCCCTTAAACCAACGGAAGGGCTCTGTATTGATTTGCATTGGTCTGTCTTGGGCAGCAGTGCTGCTGTATCCAGAGCAGATCTCCCTTTAGATGTGCTAATGCTTCGGGCTCCTTGCCAACTTTTAGGTCCATGGCATGTAAGTTTACCATCAGGTTCTCCTGTTTCTGCAGATTCTGGGACTCTTGATCAGGGAGTGCAGTGATAGGATGAGGGGTAACAGATCTAAACTGAAAGAGGGGAGATTTAGACTAGATAGAAGGAAGAAATTTTTTACTGTGAGGGTGGTGAGGCACCAGCACAGCTTGCCCAGAGCAGCTGTAGATCCCTGGGAGTGTTCAAGGCCAGGCTGAATGGGGCTTGGAGCAAGCTGGACTTGTGCAAGGTGTCCCTGCCTGTGGTTGGGGTGTGGACTAGATGATCATCCAAGGGTCCTTTCCAGCCCAAACCATCCGATGATTCTATGGTTGTCTCCTGCTGCTGCCACTTCTGGAGAAGTTGTGCTCAGGGACTGTTGATGCTGCTGATGCTTCTGCTGTTGGTGGAGGGCGGATAGCTATTTACTGCAAACGGAATGCTTGGTCTAACTTGTTGTCCCGTATGTGGTGATCTGCTCTTCTAGGTGTTGAGAAACAAGTTGATAAAAGGAGCTGAGGATCTAATCTGGAGGCCCAGGTGGTACAAGGCTTGAATAAAAATACAGCAGAGCAGTAGGGACTTCTGACTGTCATTTTTTGCTGGATGTTTTCCAAAATAGCCTTTTAGGTCTACAGAGTTATTCACTTTGCTTTTCATTGTTGGCTAGCAGCACCTATTTTTTTCATTTTACTGTTTTTCTAAGCAGTACGTTCTTTGATTGTCTCTGCACTAGGTAAACTTCCTTTTAAACACCTTGGAACTGAAACTATAGCCAGTGTCAAGCTGACTACAGACCTTCTCCATAGACACTTAGGTAAACTTGCTTTATTCACTTGGAGAACACCCAGAGCAGTTCAGACTTCAGCAGTCCTCATGGTTTCTGGTGGTAAATGTTTCTGCTGAATTGTGTGAGAGGTGTATGCAAAGAGCGCTTTGATATTGTGAGTTGCAAGCGTCGTCTGAAACCCTTACCATGCAAGACAGGCAAAGCAAGTTCTGAAATGACGATGTCTTCTTCATGCCTAAATAACTACTGTTGTCCCCCAAGCTCCAGAAAACGTTGTGGTAAGATCCATTATCCTGAAAGGCAATGAACAGCCAGCGTTTCCTTCAAGTCGCTAAGTAGTGTCTGGGTGGTGATTTGACTAATTTTACTGCTGCGGTGCTCTGCTCAAGGGATCTAATCAGTGAGCAAATGGAAGGGCTGGCTGATTCTGCAGACCATGCCTTATCTTACTGTCTTGCTGTTTGGGTTCGAGGGACCTGCTTGGCTTTGTCGTTTTAAAGCAAGTTCCCAAAGTTGGGTGTTTTTTTTTTCTTCAGGGCCATATTACTGGATTAGAGGCTTTACTGTAAGGCTTGGGCACAGAATAGCTGCTGATGTAAACAGCTTCTCCTTAAAAACTGCGCTGCGGCAGCATGCACACAGGCTTTTCTGTCAGCAAAGTACTGCAACTTTGTTGAACTGCAGGAGGCCTGTTGGGCTCTTTGAATTGCTCTGGTGGTGTAGTAGGTTAAGAACCTTTCCATAGACAGTCCCTGTGACTCGGCCACTGCGTAGTAACATCCAGCTTGAATCACCACTGCACCGATAATCATGTTAAATATAGCAGTTCTGTCCAAATTCTCTTGTCATTCTTAAAATGTCCATTACGTAGCATCCTTTTAACCTGGTTACCTGGTTTTCTATGGCCTTTCAAAGGGATCCCTTCATTTCCTCTGCTCTATTTTTCCTGGCCACCTCTGTTGCAAGGATGACACAGATAGAAGAGAAATTTTTGCTTTCCCAAAGGGACAGAAGTCTGATTTTTCTCATGTAAGGCATCACTCATATAATCAACCTTTCTGATTCTTTGTTCTAGGCACATATTTTTGGAAGAGGATGTTGCTGTGAATTGCTGAGGACTCTTAAAAAGAAGTAGGAAGGTTTAAATAAAAAGGTAGCAAGTTCAGAGGAAGGATTTTGTAGCCTGTAGCCCTCTTTCTCACCACATATAGTATGTGGGAGTTGAGACTTGGGTCATTCGTCAATCCTAGGTAATAAAAACAGATCCTAATTGCTAGCAGTCCTTGGCTGTGTTATACCAAAACAGTTTTCAGTACTGTCATTCCAAAAATGACAGTATAGAAAATGAACCATTTTCATAACAATCGTTTCCCTGTTTCTCCAGTCCAAAGCTCCAGATCTTCAAACATGTGGGCGATGGGTGGACTGGTTGAAACTCTTTCAGTTCAATAGCAGCTTCTCTCCTGTTTTGTTCTTCAGAGTGGTGGAGCTTGGCCTTCCGTATCTTTGAGCATTTGTTTTGGGGTGTTAGTTTGAGAAAACCTGGGAAAATGGGCAGGAATTATTTTGTCTTAAAATGAAGCTACAGGCTTTAGTGTAGGGAATAAATCCATTTTAAATTAAGTGGGGGTGAAGGAAGTGGGCTCTATGCTAGGAAATTGGTCAATGGCTTTGCTGTAGAATCACTGCCTGAGTTGCTAAAAGTGTTTTTGTTTAATGAATCCTCTTTATGAACACCAGAGACAGCACTGACTTCCGTGTCAACCTGTTCTTCCTTCAAAGAACAGAGTTAACTGGCACTGTTGATACTTGCTTGAATTTGCTATCTGCTGGCCAACTTAATTTTCTGCTCTGATGAACCATCTTAACATAGTGCAATAGCCTAGCTTAAAAATCTGCTTTGAGTCCTAAAGACTTAAAATTTTCTATTTAAATATGCCTGATGCAAAATGAAGTTTCTGACTTGACTGGTACTGCAGGTATTTCAATTACTAGCTCTGGTTTACAGCTTGGTTATCCCACAGCAGTCTCTCTTGCAGTCTATCTTCCAGTCTGTAGCAATAACCACAAATCCCAAAGTTTTGAGTCAGCTCCTCATCTGTGCTGGCTCCAGAGTATTTCTCCCCACACACAGAACTCCTCTTTGCTTGGCTTTCCTACTTGCCAGCATGGCAATCATTACCTGCTCTGGCACTGAATAAATAGCAATTAATCATACTGACAGCTATGTGATGACTTCCAGGGCACCTACTATTAAACACTATAAGACCAAATCTTATTTTACCGTGTCTACCTTTAGCCAGTCAGCTGTTCTTCCTCCTTTCCTCTACTGTTCATGTACTATAAACCTTGCCCCATCCATGTTTTTTTCCTGTTGCATTATTGTAATATTAATATGTTGAAGAATTGCTATGTGCTTGCACTCATCATGCTAGTGTATAGACATCTGCTTTTGGCGGTAGAGTGCCAAGCTCAATGAGCTGCTGTCCAGACCAATGCTGTTCTTCTAGTGACTTGACATCTCAAGTTCAGATGAGGACTGGATGCCTGGGGATGGGGATGTGTTTATAAGTGCGACTAATCTTACGTATTTTTCTCATACATATTTTACATTATTTTTTCCTTCATTTACATCATCTTACAATAATCATATATATTTTACCTTTTTCTTTTTCCCCATTGCTAAGGAGTGGGTAAAGCCCTGACATAAAAAATGCCTCAGTGTCACGTGATGGTGGGGTTGGTTTTAGGTCTCATGATTTCACGGGCACATTTAGTTTTTATATATGTGTGTTACTCATCTGCACCTTTCATAAAGCCAGTGATTTGCTGCATCTCTGGTGTGGTTTAGATGCTACACTCAGTCAGTGGATCCATACTGTCAGAAGTGCTTGAGTACCAGGCTGCCTTGCTGGAAGAGCAGACCTAAATGTGTGTGTTCAGCTGCGAGAAGGGTTAAAGCTCCTTGGACCTTCTGTCTATCCGCTCAGTCTCTACTAACTGGAGTTCTAACACTTTTCTCATTGAGCTGTAGGCTCTTCCATAGCTAGCTTGTATGTATAGGGCTGTAACTTTAATGCTGGATTCTAGCCAGCTTGTTTCTATTGCGTGGACCTGTTTGTGGCTATTGGGATATAGCTCTAAAAAGCACTTAAGGGATGGCAAGCTATGCTGAGGGTCTAGCAGGGCAGTACTCTCTGGTGAGTACTCGTGCAAATGTGCATGCGCAGCAGCGCATTGAGTCCTCGACTGCTGCCTGTTGGCAAGTTGAACTTCAAGCACACAGCGTGTCAGCTACTCTGCCGTGACTCCCTCAGTCCCCTTTCTCAACCCGTTAATGTGCCTGCAGCTTTGTTACCATATTTTGACACAATCAGCTGCAATAAAGTTCTCAAGGTTGTAAGTTCTTCTAGTTCGGTCCATATCTGCCTCTGGTGTAAAAAGCAAATTACTAGACCCAAGCCTGCTGGTTTGATATCCTCTTTTCTTGGAAGTTTCAGAGTCTCTCTTACCCTTAGTAATTTCCCACCTTGGCAGATCTGTCATGACATGGTTTTGCTACCTATAGTGCTGTGGAACTGGACCTGCATCTTGAATGTCAGCATTCAGTGGAAAACCCCTAATGAATAAACTGTCACGTCTGGCTGCTGTGCAAGGTTATACTTTTAGGAGTAGATATTTCTGTAGGTAGTTGGCTCAGCCTTGCTTAGGCTGCAGACATTACACATACCACCAATGATGCAATTTTCTTAAACTCCTTACTGTAGCTGGGCTCCTTCTCCCTGGAGACCTTCTTCTACCTTATTATGGTTTGGGTTTGGATTTTTTTTCTCTCTTACCCCTTCAGAGGCTTTACAATACAGCGTTCCGTTCAACCTTTGTTTCTGCTCTTACCTGTTGTATATGTGGCCACTAAACCAGGATTTGCTGGGCTGTCCCTGTAGCTGTAATAGGTCGGGGAGGTCTGAGAAGCAGGAACTGGGCAGCCATGTGAGATTTGCTGGAGAACTTGCTCCCTTCTGCCTTTATTTCTCACTTCTTTCTTCTCCATTTCTACTCTCTTGCTTTTTCACACCTTTTCCATCCTCCTTGTCAGCTGTAGCAGAAACCCCTCAACTGCCTTTATCCCTGGGAGGAAAGACTTTGTATTCTGGCAGAAAGCTGCAGAAACTCACACACACATACAAAGACAAAAAAAAAAAAAAACAAACCAAAACCTTTCTGGTAGCTTTTCCTGTAGCTGCTAGAGTCCAGTGGCACTGCAGAGGTGTGCGAACTCAATCTACAGATGAGGGGCTTCAGGAAGCTTCTCATTTTGCAGCCTGAGGGCCTCTGTACTGGTCCCCAGCGATCAGCCTTGTGGGTTTGCTTTTTCTCCCATCACTGTTTTTTTGGGAGTTGGTGGGGTTTTTGTCACTCTCTGCACAAGCTGTCTTGCATCTTGCTGTGAGTGCCTAAATATTGCTTTTTCCAATGCTCTTGGTATGACTGCTTTTCTTGTGCCCAAGTTGTTGTTTCTACTCTTCTTTGCTTGATTTTTCTCCAACTGTTGAGTTGCTACAGTCACACTTTTTGTCTTTTTTGTTTGGGTTTGTTTTTTTCTTCTTCTGTCCTCCCACCCCTGTTGGTCTCGCTACCATTCCTTCGGTATCTTGTAGGGGAAAGATATTTTCACACTTCAGGATTTCATGGAATCTTTTGATGTTTGCATGTGCAAACTTATTTACATCTTCGTACTGCTGGTACCTTGCTGTGTCTTTCAGGTGGCATATTGTTGATATAGCTCTGCTGTATCCTGATGGGATGTAACCATCGTGCTGAGAGACTACTGCTAGCAACTAATCCATGTAAAATTTGTATTAATTTCTGGCTGTTTTAGTAGATGGGGGGGAATTATTTGACCACTGTGAGCTGTAACCACATATTAACAAGAGGTTGAAATGAAAATCTAGGGTGCAGGATTTTGGAAAAACATGGTGAAAACCTAAGCTATGCAAAGAATGTCCTCTGACCTTCATTTAAGCCACAGTAAAATGGCTCTTGGTTGTGTCAAATTGTGATTAAATGATAAAATCCTTGATTACTGTGAGCTTGCTTCCTCAAGAGTAACTTGAGGTGATGAGCCTCTTGGGAGAGTGGTTTGAGGCTATGCCCCTGCTGGGTGAGGTGCCTTCAAAGTGGGGATTTTGAAGGCTTTCTCGTAGTAGCAAGTCTATATGTGTGTCTTCGTGGTAGTGTGGAAGGTGGAGGTTACTAGATCTCTTAAAAAATGAGCTTTTCACTGCTTCTCTGCTATTACATCCACAATTATTTTTTGGACAGTTACACATGCAAAAGTCATTGCTGAATATCTATTTCCCTAGCTATTAGAATGGTTGCAAGTGACCCTGTCCATGGATGTCCATCCTGTTTGCACTGAGGAAAAATACTACCATAACCCCTCCATGAAGGAAATTACCATTTGAGAGGTGTTTTGAGGAAAGGAGTGGGCTAGAGAAGACTTCAGTCATTCAACTTCTTGTAACTGAGTTTTAATATGGGGAAGGTATGGCTCCATGCGATGGGGATGGGAACACGATGCATGCAGAGTAGCTGACGGGCTAGCTGGGAAACCAAAATACATAGTATGGAGTAGGAGGGAACAGATTTTGATGTGGTAGGGAACAAAAGGTGGTGTGGGCTGGTGTGGAGTTGCTTTGAGCCTTGAAGATGGGAAGAATTTAACCTAGATTCTTGTACCAAATCTGAAGATGAGTTACCCATTTGCTTCTGGTATGTAGATGGACAGCGTTGTTTGGCCCTGCTGCAGATTGCCGTATAGTTTATTTTTGGAGAGTCCCTAGTGCAACGACAAGCTAAGGGCAGTGACCTGGTGTAGAAGGTGGGGGATGACCTGGTATAGAAGGTAACCTGAAGAATTCTTTGGGGTGGGCTAAAATGGGCTCATGCATGTGATCCCACATGGTCAAGTGTGTTTCGGGGAGCACACCAACCATGCATGGTAACAGATCTGTGTGTAACATTTTGAGGTGACTTACTGAGCTTACCTTCAATGACAGCTACAGCAGGATTTTAAACTCTGAATTAAAACCTGGTTTATGATCCTGGTCCGCAGGTACGTTCCAAAGCTAATAATGGATGTTAAGGAGTGTTCTGGCTACTGGCAATTAAACACTGCTAATGATGGAAATTTCTCATTACTTCCCTCGTGATTGCAGAGGGATGCTCCTGGTACAGCCCCCTTGTGCTGCAGCCATTTTATGAGCATCTTCAAATACAGTTATGCAGCAATAATTAAAAAAAAAAAGTGCATATCTTAAGGAGACAGATTGCTGCCTTCATCTGTCTCCTGATTAGATGCCAGGGCTGCACCATGCTACAATAACTTCATTCTTTTTCTTTTCAACATGTGCCTTCCATATATCACCATCTTTTATTGAAATATTATTCTGCTGGGTGATTTTGACCATCTAGAAAGACTTGTCACTGCAAGCAGGTACCCAGCTGTCTGCTTGCTAACTGAACTTGTGAAAACCTTGAAGCATTCAGGCCCAAAGGTGACCTGCAAGGCAGGAGGAGGGGAACAGGAAGGCAGTGGAGACAGTGTGCTTTGCTCTGAGAGAGGCTGATTTAAAGCAATAATTCTGCTTGTTTTACCATAGTATTCCTCATCAAAATCTGAATTTTAAGTGTAGTTTTCAAAGGTCTCTAAGCAACCTGCAACCATGTGTGGCTTATCTTGGCACAATCCCAGCATCCTGTCTCTTCCTTTGGCTTGTCACCAGCCAGGAAGCTTCCTGCTGATTTGGAGTGGTAGGAGATGGCTGTCAGTGTCCTCTACTTCGGAAACCCACTGTCTGCTGTTGGCAGCTGATGTAGCTGGTTTAGTTAGTCCCTGGAGGTCTGCATGACAGTGCTGATGATAAGGATTCAGGCCCTTCTGAGATCATGTGCATGGTTATTTGGGCAGAATCCCCTTGACCTTGAAAATGAAGGGAGATGCAATCCCACCACCCTCAACTCAGGGACAGCTAGCTACCATCAAGCAAGCCAGATTTGGCAAGTATCCTTTGTGGCTTGTAATGCAGTCTAAACTGTTTGCTCTGCTGTGGTCTTTTATGTAATGTTATGCTTTTTTCTTGTTTGCAACACATACTGGGTATAAAAACTAGTGTATTCAGTTGTGTCCCTGCAGTCCAGATCTTTGAGTGCTTATGTTTTAATGTCATCATTTAGCATGCTGCTTCCTCTTCATGCCTCCTAGCCTCTTGCAAGTCTGACTTTAAAGAATGAAGATGTGAAACAGGACTCACTTGTGGGCTGGATAGCATTTCTTCTGGAGATTTTTTTTTTTCCTGTGTCAGTGAAGTTGCTTTACTGGCTCTCCTGATGTTACATTCAGTGCTGAATAGGTACCTAACTGCACTGTAATATCTTAATTCATGTTTGCATGGCTTCTTAGAAAGATGACCCTGTCTGACTGAAATTGTGCAATGTTGTTTTTCCACCTGTAAGCAGTAACCGTAGGAGTTCATCCACTCTTCAGAAAATAATCTTGTGTAATACTGAAGTTAGGGAAACAAAAAAATAATTTATGCCATCGAGAGCATGTGCTTAAGTCCTCCACTGGTTCTCAACTCTTGTTTTTTAAGCAATCTTCCTAGGTAATAAGAAAAACTGGAGGGTGGGGGCAGGGGGCACAGCGTATCCTGGCTTTGTATAGTTGAACAAATGAGGCACAGAAAGAAACCTGTATGACTCCCTTTAAGGAGTCATTCTGTTAAGAGACTGCTCTTACATAGTTATCCTAGTCTCTTCATTCTGGCAGCCTTTCTCTAAAAACGTGAATTTTCATGGTCATGGGATTTGGTTTAGGCACAACTTGCTGTCGCTTCTGAGGCTCCTCGGGTGTGGAGGAACCTGGGCTCCCTCCCCTGGGGGTGCGATGCAGTCCCTCAGCAGTGGCACGCTTCTAATGATGCAATCTTGGAGTGAAACAATACGGCTGACAGGCTTGCTTCCTGCTAGAGCATTCCTGTTTTCTGTGAGAAGTCTGATTTCAATAAAAGCTACCCTTAAACTGCAATAGCAGCATTTTATTGAGGGCTCCTGTTGAACTTGATGCCTTTTTTGGAGGAGTTCAGTGACAGTGGAGGGAGGAGAAGCTAGTTGATGGCTTGTGTTGGGGGATAATGATGCCAAACTGTCTCATAACTAAAATATTGCTGCTGTTCTTGCTGAACATCTCCACTCTGCAAGATTCAAGGTTGGCAGGAGCACTGCAGCAGTGGCCCTCTGAGTGTTACATGGAGCTGGTGTTAGGATGGCCTTGAGGACACCTTAACTGCTGTGCTGTTTCCTGTATTTAAAACTCAGTCGATGGCCAAGGCCATCATGCGATGACAAGCTCCTATGTGCCGAGCAAAGTGGAAGAACTGCAATAGGCGTCTGACACACTGATGATATTAAACTATTTCTAGCAACTGTCCTCATCGTGGCAGGCACATGACCTAACTCTCGATACGTAGCTGTCATGGCAACTGTAAAGGTCAGCATACTTTCTAGCTAATACTTAAGGTGGGCAGATAATAGTTTTCTGCTTTGGGCAAGCGAGCATCTGTTTGGCTTGAAGCTTGGGGCAAGAAGTTTGGTCTGGGTTGTCTGAGCTTTTCTTGAACCTATAGGTCTCCAGGTGGCCCTGAAAGGAAGGGAGGTTGTTCAGCTGTCCTAATGTACTGCTAATAGATTAGTAGGAGATAATTAAAATTACTCTTCAGCAGCTTGTAATTATCCCTTGCATTTGTTTGCTGCTTGAGACACAGCAGCTGTGTCATAAGCAGAAAAGAGGTCTGGTAGAGTGAGGCCTCCTGGCTGTCTGCTGGTGGATTGGGCATTTGTCTCCATGTCTGTTGGATTTTGCACAGTCAAGCTGTCAGAGCTTGATGAGTTGTGATGCTTTGTTAGCTCCAGGGCAGTGCAACCTCACTACTGAGCAACCTGTATGGCAGGCTTTAACCAAAATGGCCAGTACCTGCACCAAACTACCCAACAGTCATAGAGACTCTGGATTTTGGTTGTAACTTTTTTGCCTTGCCAGCCAGTGCTGCTGGGAGGGACAGTGCAGTTGTGAGTGGGCATCTGGTGATGGTGGATGGGAGACTTGGGCCCCTGGAGTTTCAGAATTATTTTTTTTTATTATGGATGGTGAAAAGAGGACAGATACTAAACACACCAAGTCACTTGGAGACACATGGAAGACCTCAAAGACCACCAGCAGGACTGCAGACCTCAGAGGCTGCCAAACAGTTTGGGGTTTGGTTTGGGATTTATTTCTTCCTCTGAAGATGCCAACACCAGTGTGGCTTACTCAAAGTTCTGAGCTCCTTGACCTGGTTCTCCAAAAGCTGCCAATTCCAGCTTTTGAAGAAAGGTCTTGAAGCCACCCTACAGAGGCTGGCAGACAGAGAGGAACCCCTCATGCTCGTGTTGTTAGTGTAGGAAGCAGTAAATCTGTTGAAGACCTGATTCAGCTGAAGAATAGCAGACAAAAACTGTTTATGCTCTGGTAAGAAGGGGCTCCTGGTGAGGAAGACAAGTGTAAGACTGCTCTTCTGTTAGCCAGTACTTGTTGGCTTCAAGTGACCATGGGAGATCACAGGTCTCAGGACTTGAGTGAAGTATCTTCTGATGATACTGAAGTAATGATTGAGGACACCTTTTCTGATTCTTCCAGCAGTGGCAGAAGTCTTTGTTATGGACTTCAGCATCCTGATGGGTTGTCCTTGATTTTAAGGAAAAATCCAACTGCTGAAGCTGATTCTGTGCACAAAACACCTGGATAGCTGGTGTGGTGTCTTTAGGTCCAGAGGTTGCATCTCTATTTTGATCCTACACAGCTGGAAAGAACTTCTCCCAATAAGCTTGTTATGAGGTACAGAACCAAATACAAACTTGGATTTTTGTTAAATAGAATTAGCAGACTTAACACCCTAATTAATAAGGGTTTACAGTAGTCTTTCAGAATAAGTGAATGGTATTCCTCCTGCCTGTGGACTGGGCCTTTCTCTTCTCTCCCTATTTTTGGGAGGTTTTGTAATACGACTTTTGTAATACTGTTTTGTGAAGCACTTGTGTCTCTTTCTGACTAAGAGTTTACTTACAAAGCCGTCCCTCCCAGAGGATGACAGAGGAAAAGGCTGGTGGAATATGGTGGAGTCATCTTCCTGTTGACTTCTAAGTTAAGATATCTTAAGTATTTTGTTTTGGCTTTTTTGAGTTGCTTTTTATTGGGTGCAGGTGATGTGAACTGCACTTTACCAAACTAAAATTACCACCTTCACCCAGAGTAATTCAGCTGAGTCTGGGAAGTGGTCAGTGAGCTTTAAAAAGCACTAAAAAAAACATGACAAGATGATATTGTTATAGAGGGAGCAGGCTTCAAACATGAAATTAATGAATGTACACTTTAACATTTTCGCTGGTGTCCTACGCTTTCCCAGAATCAACCAGATAAGTGGGTTTCCTGCCCTGTCAACCCTCAGAGATGAATATTCCCTTTATCACGCTGCCTGCATTTCCCTATGATGTACGTCCCACAGTATGATGTCAGAGAAGCTTATATACTGCAGAGTAACAAACAGATGTTGTGAGGACTGGAACAAAGGTGGGTGTCTTAATGGGAAGACTTGCGGCACTGAAAACCTGCCAGCACCCCTCGTCAGCACTGAGGCTGCTTTTGTGGTGTTGGTAATTCAGTAAGAGCTCAACATCTTGCAAAATGAAGTTGAGAGCATTTGATTTGAAGGGCAACAGGAATACGAGGCTGCTCTTCTGATATGATTGACCTATTTTCAGTAGGATCTAATTATTTTTTTTTAAAGACTGATTCTTTGAGGAACTTTATCTCCACCAGAAAATACAGTCCAACATCTTGGACAGGAGTTATGACAAGCACTGCAGGAAGAGTTACGCAATGAGATCTTCATGAACATGTTGTTCTAGATGTATGAGAATGGGAAGGAGACTTTAAGCTGCTTTTCTAGAAAGATGACTGTGAATCACTTTGGGTTTCTGTCCTTTGTAAGTAAAGCTGTAAATCTGTGGTGCTTGCAATAATGCTTTCACAGCCCACCCGTGCCATACTGCACGCATAGATGGAGTAGCATCTCTTAGCTGTGCCTCTAGTTGGGTGAACTAAAGTTTGAAATTAAAATTTAAAAAACCTGACTGTTGACGTCCGCATGTGCTTGCTAAAAATACGAGCACACTTTCCTGTGTACAGTATTAGCATAGTTAAACTCTTCATTGGCATCACAGTTTTGCAAGAAGCCAAACGGGCACAGCTGAAGGAACATGTTTGAAACAGGATTTGTCATCTGCAAGCTGTCATGGTTCCCGTGACCTGCTATTTTGTGAGAAACCATTCAGGTTGGAAACTTGCTTCATGGGCACAAACATACCAAAGGAGTGGGTCACTACTGAGGACTATTATTTTTTTATTATTATTTTTTGCATAGTAGTTCCCCTCATGCAAGCAACTAAGTGGAGGAAAGGTATCTGTACCACAGGGAGAATTAGATATAATCCACAATGTGGTGAATCTACCTTGCTTATTTTCTGGAAGATGCCTTCAACTCAAAGAATTATTTTGGTTGCTCCTGTTGTATAAGCAGAACCTTCCTCTGTGGAAATGTCCTTTTCATCCTTGCTGGCTTGTGGTGATGCTCAACATTTAGAATCTTGTTGAATGAGCTCAGGTCAAACCTGGGTGTATCAGCAGTGGTGAAAGCATCATGCACTTCCCCAGAGACATACCCTTATCTCAATCCTAAAGTGCAGCTTTACAAATTATTTTTGAAAGCCAAAATCTGCTCTAGTGAACAGATTTGCTAGCTTTATTTGTCCTGAGGTTATACTTTTGCTTGCACAAACACTGCTTTTTACTTGCAGTGGGCTATGCAACTGAGAAGTGGTGTTCATCATTGGTGTGGAACAGCAGAAACAATCCTGCATGGTTTTATTGTCCTTACTTTTCTGCTTCAGTTCTCTGAAGTGGTATGGGAGTGCTGCTTGCTGGACGGAGACAGGGTGCTTAGCCGGTGACCTGCCAAGATGATGTAATGGTGCTATGCGGCAGATATTTAAGTTGGAAGGAGGAAGGAATTCTTCAGAAAAACGGGGATACTGCTCAAACTGTGACGAGCTCTCAGCGCCAGCATCACTAAACCCTTCTGCCCCAGATCCACACCCCAAGCACACACAATGCAGACTGAGCTTGGGTTTATGACAACCCCACTCTTAGGTGTTTACTGTGTGCTTACACATTCTGTGGCACTTAGATATAGTAGTAGTTAAAAGGAATTTAATAGTTTTCCTAACCTAATGATCCGTGTATCTTAGATTCTGGGTCGTACCACTGAAATTTACTGTTAGGAACAGCCAGGTGATAAATATTCCCTGCTGCTGAGCTCTGTCTGCTATATCCGTCGGCCGTGTTGCTGGTGACCTAAGCTGGCACAGGCTTAGGTATGATGTACTTCAGGTCTGTGTGCAGTATCATCAAATTCAGCTTGAAAATTCATGTAGCATCTCCTCTTTGTTCAGTGGTTGGCATTTGGCAGGTTTAACCTTCCAGCCTTCACGTATGGTCTAAAAAGATGAAAAGGCTGGTGCAAGACCAATGGTGGTCTTGGCGGGAGAGCATGGTTTTGATTCAAGTATGAGCTTTAGACACAAAGTAGTTGGATTTGGTGCCGAGACTGTACAATGTTTCTTTGAATTGCTTTGTTTTAACTGGTGTCGCAACAGATGCTGGCACCGGTTAAACAGGTGCTGAGACTCAGCTGAGAACTCCAAGAAGCAAAACACAAGAGCACAGCAGAAGGAATTTGGAGGCCTCAGCCGACGAGAGACACGTTCTTGCTGCCAGTGGAGTTGGGTGAAATCAGAGAGCAGAGTACTACCTTAATTCCCCTGTGTGCATTAAACAAAGGTCTGAATTAGTTTATCTCAAAATAAAGACACGGTGCCAAGCAACAGCAGTAACTCTAGCCCCAGTGTGCTCAAGGTACAGCTCGTCTTTTACATAACTGGTATTTCCCAGCTGACGGACAGACAAGACCATGCCGACTTCTTTAAATGTTTACTGGCTTGGTGATGATTAACAGTCATCAGTGACAGGAGGGAGGAGACAAAAGGCACTCCTGAATATTTGATTCCTTGTCCTCTCAACATTACAGTTGTTATAACCAAAAGGTTAAGTGGAGATCAAAAATAAATAGGAAACTTCGGCTGAGGAAGCTGCATTACTTGAGAGCCTTTTCAGGCTCTCTGGGAGGCACAGTGGAAAGGTTAAAATTTGCAGCACAAATGTTAGCTGTGATCTCACTTGAGTGAGAGTCTCAAAATATATCTTGAGTCTTGGTTCACAAAATGAAAGCTTAGAAGCCTGCCTTGGATGAGAGGCAAGAAGGCAGCAGGACTGAAGGGTACAGAAGCAGAAACTTGTGAACCTCCAAGATAAGATATTGCCTCACCCCCTTGGAATGGTTTGTCATGCAGCCTGGACTGCAGAGCATGATGTGGCGGATTAAACAAGAGGGCCATTGAAGGAGTGGGTGCTTAGCCAGATGTTTTCAGGGACCTTGACAATAGCCCTTTCATTTCTTGCGCCCAAGTTCCTATCAAAACCCAGCATAGCTCTGTGAGGAGGGAGGCTCGTGGTGGCTGATGTAGCTGCTGCCTGGGTTAGGAGGCTCATTGGCGGGGTGAATGTGCCAGAACAGAATAAAAGGAGACAGGTAGAGGCTGTCTCTGAACGGTAGAACCTCCATGGAAGACAGAATCAATATCCTCAATCTGTCGGAAGTGCAAGGTGGAGACTAGAAGAAGGGAAAGCTATAACTTCAGCTATCTTTGTAAGACTTGAGGAGAAAATGTCACATGGGTTAGATTTCTGAAACCTTTAAAAGCTAATATTTGTATCAAATGTTTGTTTTGTACTGTCTAGTCTCAGATTTTCAGAGCTAAATTAATTTCATAAGTTTGTTCTAGCTTTTGTTGTTCTACACGTGTTACAGAGGTGCCACTTAATACAATTTGCTCCTTCCCACAAACCTTAAAACTTGTCTCAAAGGTCTCGCTGTGAAGCTGTTATGGGTGCTTTGAAGCTTAAGGTGTCAGATGTGAAGTCATATAATCCCTGTCGATGTTATTCATCAGTGGAAAAGCTGGTGGGAGGTGTTCGTGAATAATTCAGAGAGGCTATGGAGTGTCTATCCTTAAGAGATGTTCAAAACTCAGCTGGACACAATCCTGAGCAATCTCCCCTGGCTGGCCCTGCTTCAAGCAGGAGGGTTGGACTAGGTGATCTCCATAGGTGTCTGCTAACCTCAACTGTTCTGTCATTCTATGAAAACACTCTTCTAGGGTGCAGGACTCTAAGCCCAGATAAGGGCTTAATTGCACTTTCTCTGGCGTGTTACCACAGATCCTTCTGCACAGAAGAAGGTAATGAGAATGACCGAAAGGGGAAAAGCAGCTGTCTTAAGAGGCTGTGAAAAGTCTGGGGCTCCTCCACTTACAGAGAAGTTGGGTAATGGTGGGGGGAATAGGATGTTTGTGGGCTCAGGAGGGTGGTGGTAAGATGAATGCAGAGCTGTTTGAAGCTCCACAGCACTGGAACCAGAGGAGCCTCACATGAATTAGGAGAGGATGCATTTGGCATGGGTGAGAGGACTTCTAGTGGGTAGCAAACTTCTAGATATTTATCACTGCAGAAGGTTGTGGAGACAGACCATATTAGGAGGTTTGGAATGGATTTTTTTGATTTAGAGATACTGGGAACAGGCAGGAATGGCTGCTCTGACCTTGAAGTGACTGAGGGTACTACAAAGGGGATGGAGACAGTGATCAAGTTGTGTTTAAACAGCATCTCCTGATGCCGTCATTGGAAAAGTATGGAGCTGTTCTGGCCCAGGAGAGTGTATCCCATCTTTACCAATAGACTAGCGAAACCCATATTTTGGATGTGCCAGTTCTGTTCAGCACCCAAGTTGCTGCTCAAATTGCTGTCTTGCATTTCTTATTTTTATTTCTTGTTTCTACTTCTGTGAAGAACATGAACACATTCAAGAGGCCACGTGGATACTTGAGTTAACAGTTTCCAGAGTACACCAAGCTGGGGGTGACCCTCAGGATCTGCAAGTCAGGAAGATGCTTGGATCGCTTGGCTTGAAAAGATATTTAGTGTATCAGATGGTATGTACATATGAGGGCTTTGGTTGCTGCTTCTCTATGGTAACCTGCTCAGAGGGTCCATTCTCATGCTAAAGTTACTAGGAAATAAGATTTTTTTCTTTCTTTCCCCTTCCCAAGCATTTCATAAATTTGTAATTTGCTGCTTAAGGTGGGCTTGTGGTCTCCTCTTCCTGACTGCACATCTGATGGCAGCTTTTCCTCTGGTGACTCCTCCTCGGTAGTCAGAGGACCGTGGCAGCCTATGTTGAGCACCTATGCTATGTGGCATGCTTCAGCCTGGTTTTCTTCCAGCCTTCCTTTACAGGATGCTGCTGTCCTCCTTTATAGGAGAGGCAGCTGCTGAGTATCTGTGGGAGTGGAAATGCGAGTGCACTATTCACCTTGTAAAATTGGTTGTGCCTTTAAATTGGAAATACAGTTTTATCATGCTCTCAGAGAGCTACTGCGTAACTTCTTAGGGTGAATTGTGAGGTGAAGTGGTCTCTCATCTTAACAGCTACTATTCAATAAAACTGGAAGCTGTCCAGATGAAAAGAAATAACTGTAAAAAAAGCTACCCTTAAAAATTAATTTAGCTTTAAAATAAGAAAACTATTTATGCTGTGTTCAGCTGTTGAACACAAGAATATAGGAGTTTCTGTAGTCCATTAGTTCCATTTTTTTCATTACAACTTTAAGAGAATTTTCACTTGCTTAATCATTTTATCCTACCTAATTATTCTATATTTAAAAATAAAACCTCCCCAAACAAATGAAAAAAAACCCCCACCCTCATTTAAAAAAAAAAAATCAATCCTGTACTGTTTTCAGAGTCATGCAACTTTTTTCCTTTTTTAAGACCTGGATACCATCTAATTGGCTGTACTGAGAGGCTGGAGGTCCTTGCTCAGTGCTGGGCACATACAGAGAATGGATTGTCATAAATAAAATGGTAAACACCTGCAAAGGGAGGTGAGGGAGAGGCAGCATTTCATACACAGGATGAAAAGCATAGCGCTGCAGAGAGCTTATTTTCCTCTTGCAAGGTTTAAGATGCTGCAGCATTGAGATAGCAATTGCTTAGGAATGTGTAGGGTAATTTTAAGTTCACAATAAATGTTGGTGCATAATTAATTTGATTATTTGAGGTTTATTATTGGATCCAAACCCTATTTCCTGTTAATTCCTTGGCGTTCCCTTGCCATTCACAGCATTGGGGTAGGGTGGAAAAAGCGTTTATGAATTCATAACTCAACAGAGAAATAAACAGCAATTTGTACAACATAGCTGCTTGATACAGCCTCGCTTAGGAGAACTACGAATACAGCTAATAAAACGTGTTGGGGACCCTGGATCTTGGTGCTTGGGATGGCGGTTTGAGGGGCTGAGAAGAATAATGTGTATATACAGCTTGGTTTAGACCCAGATGTGTGTGTGCACAGTATTTCAGGTGGTGTGCGTGGCTCAGGATGGGATCAAATCAAAATATGCCTAAAACAGGATCTTGAATTTTAAAACCCTAAATATAGAGTAGGGATCTGAAGCACTTTATTAATTTTTTCCAGCACCTACCTGATACTGGAGATGGCTGAAATTATTTAGGACTTTCAATGTATTTTTGGCTTTAAAGATTCAACTCTTTATTTTAGACCTGAGGGTGCTTCTGTGCCCAGAAGCATGTGATCTCGCTGCTGGTATATTTGTTGATCAAAAAGTTATGGCTTCTCAGAAGAAGAGTGGTGAGGCTTATAGGGAATAACAGAACATCAAAGACATAGCTACCGGATAACCAGATGAATCATTAGTAGCTGAAATTGATTTATGATGGCGTAGAGCTTTTGTCAAAAATACCTAAAATTCAGATGGAGATCAGTCAATTTTTGTGTGGACCCACTATGCTTGTGTCATAGAAGGTAGTTTTTCTGTTCACTTTTCAGTAGAAAAGAATCAAAATATGTTCAGAAACAGTGGTTGTGGTGGTTGCGTATCACCTTTGAAGTTAATAAGTTTCTTCATATAGATAATTGATCCAGCAACACATCCTTTCAGTAGTGTCACACCCTTATGGATGGTATGAAAGCTCAGCCGTGGCATCCAAACTGAAAACCCTCTGTAGCTAACATCTCTAACCTGGGCTGCTGTCATCTTCTAAGTAGAGAAGTGGTTCTAAGGGAGCATTTGTTCCCAAAGTATAGGGCTGTTTAATGTTTTCTTGGGTATGTTGGCACTTCTGGAAAGCATGGTCTGTTGGGGAATCACTGCTTTCTGCAGCCTGCTCACACCTGTGTCCCACTGCTGCCTTCAACCTTCTTGGTCTTGTGAGTTAACTGCTGGAAACCTTGTCCCGTGCTGGCTTTCAGAAATCTGAATGGTAGAGATCTATCTCCAGACCAGCTATGGTGCGCTTAGTAATTACACTTGAAAGCTAGTGCTGAATTCCAGGGATTCCCAAAAGATTCCAGGTACCGAGGGTCACATACAGACTCATGGGGTTTGGGTTGGAAGGGACGTTCGAAGGCCATCTAGCCTGAGCCCCCTGCCATGAGCAGGAACACCTTCCACCACACCAGGTTGCTCTGAGCCCTGTCCAACCTGGCCTCGAATGTTTCCAAGGATGGGCCATTGACCACCTCTCTGGGCAACTTGGTCCAGTGCTTTACCACCTTCAGCATAGCAAATTTCTTCCTTCTATCTAGTCTGATTCTAGCCTCTTTTAATTTAAAACCATTCTCCCTTGTCCTATCAATACAGGCCCTAGTAAAAAAATCTGTCCCCATCTTTCTTGTAAGCCCCCCTTAAGTATTGAAAAGCTGCAGCGAGGTTTCCCTGGAGCCTTCTTTTCTCCAGGCTGAACAAGCCCAGCTCTCTCAACTCTTTAGTGGATGACTTTGTTTCATCTGATCCAGTATCTTAATTTGAGATGATCTGCTTCTAAAAGGGAAAAAATTAGCACTGAAGAGCCCGTTTGAGTATTCTCCTGAAGCATGCTCAGCTCTAAGCAGGGACATGAAGTTAACACTGACAATAAAGTAATTGGCTCAAAGGCAGGTGATATTTTGAGTTACTGATGAAATACACTGTAGAGCTGCAGGTGGTAGAACTGGAATATTATTGTCTGCCTCAGGAATTATCTGAATTATTATTCATAACATTCAAAGAGCTGCAGTGGCAGGTAGTTGCTGTTAACTGTGTCGGTGTTGTATGTGTCTGGATGTGGAGCTCGGTGTAGCCCATCTAAGACTCTGTAGAGCAGTAGATGGCTCCTGCTCTGAAGAAGCTATGGCTTGAATAGAGAGGGTCAAAAAAGCAGAGATAAACCAAGCAAAATTAACAACACGGTTGTAGTTACTGTGTTCTCTGGGATGCTTGGCTTGGTGAATCTACCAGAAAGAAGAAGAAATGATGGGAGAAGGGGATTAGTGTGGGCAGAGGAAGCCTAATCAAAGCAGAAGGCCGTTCTCTAAAGCCAAAGACAAGACTCTTCTTGAAGCAATTTTTGTGACTGGTCCAACTGGATGGAGTTTGAGTGGCTTTTCTCATTTCAGAAAGCTCTGTGGTAGTGCATAGGACAGCAGTGAGGGCACTCTGCGTGGGGCAGATGTGTGGCTAGAGATGGCAAGTGCTGGGAATGGAGGTGGTCCCTGTGGTGTTAAAGATGCAGGAGGATAAAACCATGATTAGAGTTGAGAACATAGGCGCAAGCTTAAAGGCTATAGTCCTGCATGTGCTGGCTGGAGAGGTGTTGAGGATTTCTCGCTCCATTTCCATGGTCACAGCAAAATCAAGTTTTGGAAGCAAGCTCCCAACTATTTTGTGTAGAAATTCAAACCTGCTTTTCCTTCTTAACAGTCAACCTACAAATCTGCACCTAACCAACTGAGTCAATGATATTTATGCTCTACCTTGCTGGTTTTCTGTCTCCTAAACAGCAAATCCAGCCTGCTATGAGGCTTCTGACTTTCAGCTCCTGCTAATTCATATTCTGCCTTTGGTTTTAATTTGAAAGGCCTCATCAGCTGTGTTTCCAGCCTGAGCCCATGTCTAAAGGGTGATTGGAGGGAGGATGTTGTTGCTTTACAGATGTGGAAATGAAGTAGTGAGTGCCTGGAGTTCACCCAAGCCCATGGTAAAGCCTTGAAGGGACACACAGTGTGAGACCTGGACTTGGCTGCAAAACTCATCCTGTTGCCAAATAATCGGATGCTAGCCTCACCGTCACGAGATCACTGTAATCTGAAAGCCATAGTTAAGTGATAAAAACATGGCATGATAGAAAGTATGAGATAAGAGTATCTAGACAGAGATTCATGAAACCACTGAAATTGTATTACCCAAATCTTCATTTACTGAAATGAGTGTACAAGTGAAGATTTTCTCAGTGCATGCTTTCAAATGTCAGTTCTCCTATAGGACTCTGGCATGGATGTCTTGTATAAATAGACTTCGACTAGTTGTTACTGGAGCTTCCAGTTCCCACGCTGATTCTTATCGAAAATTAGTTCCCAGCCAAAGCTGTATTTTTCTTTTTTTCAAGGGATTTATCACATCAAAACAAGTCTGTGGCTTACTGCAGGGCTGAAACTGCCACACTTATGTACTTGGACTAGTAATGACCTGCTGAGCCACTAGAAAATGGCATGGGGTTGCCTTAGCCCTCCCTGCCTCTTCATTAAGACTGGAACCAGGAACTGGTTCCTGTCTGGCAGCTTTGGGTTTGATAATCACCTGCCTGCACAAGGGGTGAGATCGTGCACCGATGCTTCCATTTTATATTCCTGGCTTCAGATAGTGTTGAGCAGTTGATAGCTTGATGGCATCAATATTTTTTTTTTCTTTTTTTACTGAGTGCTTGTCTACATCTCTGCATTGCTGGCACAATGTGATACAACCGGCTACTCCACTGATTGCCATAGCAGGGAGTGTTCTTTGAGAGGCACCCGCCAGACACTGCAGGAAACTAAAACTGGAGTCAAGTTCATTTAAGGATTAGGTGTTTGTAAGGTACCTGTAATTGCCCTGCCTGACCAAAGTCAGAGAAAGAAATTAGGATAACACAAACCCTCTGTAGATATTTGAATCCCCGATAGCATCAGGGCTTGTTGAAATTTGCAGGGGAGCTGGCTCTCGCAACTGGAGGTGTGTGTTCAGAAGTGCCACTAAGGAGATTTTCCTGCTTTTAGCAGGTCAGTGTCTCGGTTTCCAGTTGTTTTCTTTGAATGCTGAGGTCAACCCAAAGCACCTAGTTTTGCCAGGAATGGTCCTTCTTTAGGAAATCTCCTGCTTGCTTGGCTAGCCTGGTGTCTGAGATGCTTGCTGGCTTTGTTGATCCAGAGGGGACCATCTCACCTCAATATTAAACTGAATGTCAGTGTAGCTATTCTACAATAGATGCTGTTATGTACCACTAGGAAGCCAAATTGTGTAGGCTGTGTGCCAGGAGCGTGGCTGGTGCTGTTTCCTCCCTCTTTGTATCATCCAATGAAGCTAGGGCTTCCTTAGGCTCTAGAAACAGCAAATCCAGAAAAAAAAGCACCACATGTATTTGCACCACTGTATGGAGAACATGCATATATATATATATATATAAAATTATAGTTTGATAACACTGAGCTGAGCAGGGCTTGCTCTGCTGCAGGAAGGTCAAGCAGAAAAAGCTTGGGGTTCCCCAGACCTAGTACTTGGCTATTCTTTGGGTTCCTGATTTCTTTCAACTCTTTGTCTTTCTGTGCTTAGCATGCAGTATGCATTTAATTCCTGTCGCTAAATTGGCAATAAAATTATGGAACTGGTAAACTCTGCCATGGAGAGCCTAACGCCTGTGGTATTAGAGTATGATGCATTTTTGCATCATAAAACTTAAGATACACTCACTGATGCTGTTATGGGTGTTAATAAAAGATTGTTTTCCTCAAGGGCTGTGCCATCTGTGAATACATATTTTTTTCTCAGAATATCTGCAGGGAAAGATACTCTACAACCACCAAAATCTAAAGTACATCATGTAAATGGCATGAACAAAATCTTCTCCGTTTGGGTGGCCGAGTGCTTTCTGACCTCTCCCACTTCCAGTCCTGCACTGTAAATATTATGGAAAAGGAAAGAAGCTGTTCAGAGCAGCTCTTACTTTTTTTAATAGTTGGGTTCGAACATGCTACACCAAGGACATAAACTGGTTCAGAAACAAAATCTCTTTAATGTGTTTTGATTTACGGGCACTGAAGTTGTTAGTAGAACTCATGGTCTGTAGAATATTTCAGGCGGAAAAAAAAATTATCTCAAAAAATGGAGTGGATCTTTGAATATTCCTGAGAATGTTAATTGCTTTCATTAAATTTTTTTTATAAAGGTTTTAGAAGCAGTTATGACCTTTTCCTTGATCTACCAAGTCTGAGTGGCATAGTTGGACTGGGAAAACCTGTGCCACCAGCAAGTCCCTTCTTTTGTAGCTGAAATTTGGCAAGTGGGGGGAATCTCAACAATGATACCCAGTGCCTCTCATATCAAATAGTTTGTCTGGTTTTTGTTGTTTTCTTTTTTTCCTGTTAATCTATGATTTCTGGTGGACTTTTCTAGTAGGAGCCTATGGGAAGAAAATGCAAGTTAAGTGCATGGCTGCTGGCCAGGTGGGTAATGGCTGTACCTGGAGAGCTGAAGGAAGTTTGGCATATCTGACCCAAATCCACGGTCCGTGCATTGGATTTGAAAGCATAGGTTATGCAGCAAGTATCTTCTCTGGTAATCAAGCAGAGGTATGAAATACTTTTAAGTGATCTAAATGAATGGATAGATGGGATGAAGGTCATGAGGATTCAGGTGCAGACTCAGCTGTGCTTAAATATTTTAGTCCACAGTTAAGTAGGTTGGCATCGTTACCCTGAACACTTAGTAAGTATTGATAGAAACAAAACACTAGACTTTTGATTTATTGCTGTTCTTGGTCTCATGTCACTTCTGCATGTTATACCAAGCACTGAAATGACCAGCGTTTGATTCGCTAGTGATATATCCTGGGTAGACAGAGGTCTAGCTTCTGTCTATCTGCTGTCATCCAGCTGGTAGGGCAGAGCATTTGCATCCAAAGCAGCATGGCCGGCAGGGCGAGGGAGGGGATTCTGCCCCTCTGCTCCGCTCTGGGGAGACCCCCCGGAGCACTGCGCCCAACTGGGGGTCCCCAGCACAAGCCAGGCAGGGACCTGCTGGAGCGGGGCCGGGGGAGGGACACGGAGCTGGTCCGAGGGCTGGAAGCCCTCTGCTGCGGGGAAAGGCTGGGAGAGCTGGGGGGGCTCAGCCCGGAGCAGAGGAGGCTGCGGGGAGACCTGGCTGTGGCCACTCGGTGCCTACAGGGGCTGTAGGAAGGTGGGGACGGGCTTTTTAGCAGGGCCTGGGGCGACAGGACAAGG
Organism: Falco naumanni; assembly: GCF_017639655.2. NCBI lineage: Eukaryota > Metazoa > Chordata > Aves > Falconiformes > Falconidae > Falco > Falco naumanni. The sequence goes on along the minus strand of NC_054056.1, from coordinate 108,800,360 downwards.
GCTGATGGTTTTAAGCTGAAAGAGGGGAGACTTAGAGGGGACGTTAGGAAGACATTTGTTAGGGTGAGGCACTGGACCACGTTGCACAGAATGGTGGTAGATGTCTCATCACTGGAAGTGCTCAAGGCCAGGCTGGCCAAGGCTGGGAGCAACCTGGTCTAGCAAGAGGTGTCCCTGTCCGCGGCAGAGGGTTGGACTAGATGACTTTCAAAGGTCCCTTCTAACCCAAACCCTTCTATGATTCTATGAGCCCACCACATCCCTCCCTTTGCTGACACTGTGATACTGACATGGAGGAGGGTGAAGATGTAATCTCATCCTGGTTATCTGTAAAAAAAGAGATCAGGGCCAGTTACTAATTGCATATAGCTATAATAGTGAGATATAGCTTTGGCACGCAAATAGGTTGTATCTGTGATGTAATACCTCTTAATTGTGAATGGGAAGGGAGAGGGTGATCAGTGCATCGCTGCCTGCTGAGCGGGGAGGCATTGTGCATGGGGATAAACAGAGGTGCTTAAACAGGAGTCTGCTCTTCTCCCTGGAGAATTTGGCTACTTGTAATCAAATTCCTACTGAGAAGATAGTTTCCTCCAGTAAACTAAGCATGCAATGCAGTCCTTGGCTTGAGAATGGTAAATGGTTAGGGTAAGATTTGGATCCTGTTGTCTCTCACTTGTGTGTGTTGGAGAGCTGAAATAAAAGACCAGGAAATTGCAAAGTGCTGACCCCATCTTGCACAGTGCATCTTTTTGGTGTCTGCATGGCTTTAGCTTCCAGGGTGAAAGATGGTACTTCAAAATGAGTAACACTGAATAGCAATGCAGAACGCAGCCGTTCAGAGCAAATATAGCAGTGTTTGTCGAACTGTAAGTCAGCTGTCTGCAGCTAATTACAGAGATGTCAGGGAGTTTTGAATTTGTCAGCTGAATTTAAGATTGTAGAATGTTGCTTGGAAAATGTCTTTATTAAAAACCAAAAAAATACCTCAAAGAACAATGTATTTATTTGTGGGGGTTCTGGGGTTCCGGCCCATACTGTTGTTCTGGTGGCTGTGCTGTAAGCTGATGAGGGACATGTAAAGGTAAGTAAGGCAGCAGCAGTGCTAGCAGGGCTAGGAGTGGGTCAGGGACCTGGAAGGCAGCATGTGCCCAACTTGCCAAAACTCCACTGCTGGTCAGTGGCCCAGTCACTGGTCCTCTTCCATCTGCAAAGTGGCAGAGCAGCTGTAGATGCCCCATCCCTGGAAGTGTTCAAGCCCAGGCTGGATGTGTTCAAAGTTGTAGCCTGGGAGGTTTTTGGTTTTGGTCTTTTTTAAACCACTGAAGGGAAGCAAGGGGAAAAAACAGGTAGGATAGGATAGGATATTTTCAGTTGGAAGGGACCTACAATGATCATCTTGTCCAAATAATTCCCAACTAAAGAGTAGCTGTGAATTTGTGCAATGTGAAGCCTGTTCCTACCATAATAATATAGGAGGATGTGGCTTTGAGCAACCTGGTCTAGTGGAAGGTGTTCCTGCACGTGGCAGGGGTGTGGAACTAGACAATCTTTAAGGTCCCTTCCAACCCAAACGATTCTAGGATTTTATGATCCTTCAGCTGTCCAATTCACCAGAGCACTGGGTGGACACTGACTCATTCCAGGCCCTGTGAAGGTGAGTGGACTCTACCAGGTAGATTTACCAAGGCAAGCATCCCAGAAGACACAACAGCTACAAATGTGTTAATTATTTGGCTTAGCTTATCTCCGCTTTCTTGACCCTCTCTATTCAAGCTGTAAGTTCTTCAGAGCAGGAGCCATCTGCTTCCCTACAATGTCTTGGATGTCCTACCAGACCCCATGAAGAAGGGTGGAGAGGCTGTTGAATGGATGTTTGTGCAAGGGCGTTAAGAGGCACCACATAAGGTCCAGGTGACAGGTGACTGTCACAGCTAGGAGCTGGTAATCTCTGAGACATTGCTTTACATTGCTTTAAATGGTTTCCAGGAAGGAAGGGGTGCCTGGGTCTCAGCTCATTGATGGCCAATTCACAACTCCGTGTCTTTGCCCAAATCCTCCCTGCCCTTGTTGGTTCAAGCCACCCCAGGCTGGTAGGGGTTGATGTCAGGGTGGGAGTTCCTTCCCAGCTTCACTGTAAAGGATGTAGCCTTGAGTGGAATGAGGCAGGATAGGAAAAATCAGATGACGGTTGACCTTTCTGAGAGGGCCGGTGAATCCGGACAGCCTGGCTTTGGCTTTGTTCATCAGTGAAGGCTTTGTCCCTCAGCTGTGATGCTCCTTGTTTCAGCTCATAGATAGTCTTCAGCACAGAGAGACTCTGGACCATTTTTCTGACCTTCAGCTAGAGGGTTTTATGACTCTCATGGTCTTCTATGCCATAGGGGATATTGTAATTTTACAGATGAATAAACTGTGGCAAACTAATGCAGAACCTCTTCTGAGCAAAGCTCAGACAGTAAAGCTTTCTCCAAATGAACTTTAATATGCCCATTACTCTTCAGCAATCAGTAGGTACCAGTACAGGATGAAATCCATTGCAGTAGGTGTTGACAAACCTGTGGTGAGACTCCTTGTCCCCAGAGCTTTCCTATTTTCTAGAAGGATGAAGGAAGTTGAAGACGAGTTGGAGCTGGATGCCTGAAATCCTCCTACTTGTTTGTTGGTTTTTCCCCCCTGAAAGCGTTGGTGTACATCAGGCAGATGTTCAGTGCAGTGAACTTTCCAAGTCACGAGTGCATGAACTTGCTGCCATTCTCCAGAACAAGGTCAGTCTGTAACATCATTACGTGGGCACCGGCGATGAGCTGGGAGCCTTGGCTCAGCCTTTGTCTGCCCGGGTCCCTGCGGAGAGGGTGCAGCCCTGAAGCCGAATGCCATCGCTATGTGGGAACAAACAGCCCTTTTTTCAAAGGGAGAGAAGCCTTTTCACACAACTGGCCAAAGGCTCAAGCATCCAGTGTGTGGGACAAGGGGGAGAGGTAGAGATAGCATGCTGCAAGCCTCAGCCACGGCCTTCGGTGGCATCTGAGATGGAGCAAAACTAAATCTTGATGCAGTAAGTGAGCAGGCTTAGCTCTGCTTTTGATAAAAGCAGAAGACCTTCGGGAAGTCCTACATCATTCTGGTAGGAACAGGCTTCACTTTGCACAAATTCACTGCTACTCTTTTGTTGGGATTTCTTTGGATGAGATGAGCATTGTAGGTCCCTTCCAACTGAAACTACCCTATCCTATCCTACCCTTTTTTTCCTCCTTGCTTCCCTTCAGTGGTTTAGGAAGGACTAAAAAGGGACAGCCTCCAGGTCTATCTTTTTCTTACCTTGGGGTAGACTACTGTGCTTGTGCACTTTTCATGGGAGCTCCATAAAGGTAGAATCTGTATTTATTGCACTTGAAGGTGTCTGGACATTTCAGCTAGTTGGGATGTGGAAGCCCATGATGAGAGGAGCGGCATGAGGCTCCATATGCATTTCCCGGCATGATTAAATTCAGGATCTGTGATCTCATTCTGAAAAGGCAGACTCTTTCCTCTACATTTGCATCATGTGGGCTAGTAAATATTCATCCTGCCTTTGCTGCTGGTTGCGGTAGCCCATTTCATTAGGACCCTTCTCCTTGTCTACAAACCTCTGTTTGGCAACTGTCAAAGCACCATGTAAAGTTTGTTTGATTAGGCTTTTGGCAAATTGATAGAGGGATTTTGGATTACAGGAAAATTACTGATAACTGGCTTTCAAGCTGTCCCTCTGGTACTCTGTTAATGACTTTGTGGAATTCCCACATCTCCAGTGCCTCACATTTGGGTTGTCTTAAATCATTAAAAAGAGGGAAAAAAAAATGAAGAAAAAAAAAGAGCACAGGCTCTCCATGCCTCTGCCAAGTAGGTCAGGGGTTTCCCAGTTGTACGCTTTGGAAAATGGAGACGTTATTCAGAGTGACTTTCTCCAAGTCGCATGGTGAGTTGAAGACAACTGAAGCACAATAGTGGTTTCAAGCATTAGTTCAAGACTGGTCTTCGAGTGATAATAAATCATTTGGCCTAATCAGAGACAGATTAAAATAAATCTTGGCAAAACCTGGCAAAGTAAATGGCACATTCCTGAATTCTGCAGTGTAGGAGAAGCTGCAGGGACACAGTCCAAGAAAAGTGAAGGGTGGGCAATTGGTGCTGCATAAAATGAGACAAACACCTCCTTGCATTTTAAGCTATTGAAAATGCCACCTGATGCTTCCCGTAGGAGGAAATAAGCCAAAAAGTTGTAATGGTTCTGCTACCACTGTGGGGTTTGATGTTTTTTGCTTGATCACAGCGGAAAAAACAGCAAGGCAGGAATATCACCATGGTATCACCATGATATCAGACTTTAAGCTCAGAAGAGCTAAGCTGCTGCTCTTTACGGAGTTAGCTTATGGGATTGCGGTGTGTGGATAATCATAGAATCATCAAATGGTTTAGGTTGGAAGGGACCTTCAAGGGTCCAACCCCCCCCCATGGATTTTCAACTCTGTCAGGTTGCTCAGAGCCCCGTCCAGCCTGGCCTTGAATGTGTGCAGGGATGGGGCATCAACCACCTCCCTGAGCAACCTGGTCCGGTGCCTCACCGCCCTCAGCGTAACAAATTTCTTCCTTGCGTCTAGTCTGAATCTCCCCTCTTTTAGTTCAAAACCATTACCCCTTGCCCTGTCGCTACAGGTCCTACTAAAATGGTTGAAAAGGTTTTAATGTAGAAGGAGGAGGAGGTCGATTTGAATGACAGCAGGTTGGTGGTCATTGTTCAGTCTAATGGGGACAGAGTGGGAGTGAGGTAGGGTGGAAGGATGCCCTTCAATGGGAAGGGGAGAAAAAAGCAGTGGGTTTTAAAGAGTAGCTGGTAGGATTGTCAGGCTGGTATCGACACCCTGGCATGCTTCTGACTTTAAAGAATAAAAGAGCCTCTTTGAGCAGTCCTAAAGCAATCAGTAGAAAATAACTCATTTATGAAATGGGTACTTCTAGCTGGGAGAATCATTACACTCAGAATCCCTCCTTTACTGTAATTTTAGTTTAATATTAAACTACTCAGGATAAATTGTTACTCAGGAAATTTTTTAGGCAGAAGGTGACATCGGGGAGAAGAATATGGAGCATTAAAAATGGATGATACAGTGTCATTTCTTGACTACTTGCCTGAGATATTAAATATGTAGGATTTAAAGCCCAGATTTTGTGTTGATTACACCATGGCTCTGAGGCTATCTAGGTCTTCTCCAGACTGCTGCTGCTTGGGCAAAATGGGGTTTTGCCTTGTCTGGCTAGGCAGAAGGACCTCTTCTCATGTCAGATCTCTTTCTCATCCTTTTATAATCGGAGCCTATTCTTCATCCCCTTTGCAAGCCATCTGCTGCAGCTGTGAGTTCAAAACTAATATACTGTGAGGTCAGCTTCCCTTTTTTTTTTAATTTCCTTTTTTTTTTTTTTTTTTTTTTTTCTGAAATAAGGCAGATTTAAGACAACAGGACCTGCCTTAGAGCAGGGGTCCTCAAACTACAGCCTGTGGACCGGATACGGCCCCCCAGGGTCCTCAATCCGGCTCCCGGTATTTACAGACTCCCCCCTGCCCCCCCCCTGCCGGGGGTTGGGGGGGAAGCCAAGCAGTCTCAGATGACTGCCTGCCACTTCATCCGCACGCTGGCCCCCTGTGTAAAAAAGTTTGAGGACCCCTGTCTTAAAGTATCAAGATTAGGGCTCTGTAAGTGTATGGGAAGTAACTCATGTGGCTGCTGGGCAGTCTTCTGTTTATAATTACTCTGTTCAGGTTTTTGTAGCAGGCGTGTTGTGAATGGGCTCTGAAATGGGCAGAGTGCAAACTTTCTGGGGAAAGAAAAAAAAAAAGCAACCCCTTGTTTCCCGTCTAAGCATCATGTATTTAGGAGCCCAACTAATTAAGCTCTTCTGAAAGAGCTGTCTGGCTCCAGCAAACAGCTTCTCTGTGGTTCTTTCTGTTGCAAAACCCTGAGGGAGGCTGGATTGGGAGGGCAGTGCCATCACCCACACTGCTTCGAAGGGGAGGGCTCTCTGCCAGGCCCTCTGGAGTTAGTCTGCCCACTCACTGCCCTCAGGGAGGCATGCAACGACTTGCTTTCACAGCCTCTCAGCAAAGCACCCCAAATTAGACCCTTCAGGTGGATGCGTCGTCAACCGAAAGGAAGAAGGTCGCCCTGAAGACTTGTCTTCTGAGCAGCCTGGAGGGATGGTGTGAGATGGCAGATGAGGGGATGACGAGACTTCTCTATGGAAGGAGGTGGGCATCAGGCTTATAGATAGAACAGCCTTACATCGCTGATGGCACTAATAGCAGATTTGACATGAATTTGTTTTGTGAATGTGACTTTCTTTTGCTTCACTGGGTTCAGTCATTCTTCTGGAAGCGAAAGCTTAGATAATAAACTGTCCCATTGAAACTCATCTTCTCGTGGTTTTGTGCTGCCCCAAAAGCTGCCTGGTGTCATGCTGCTTGTAGCAAGAGCAGGCTATAATTCATGGGCTTCCCTCATCGAAGCTCTCAACAACCGAGCTGTAAAGCCCTGGGGAGAGTGGGGATGATGGAGGGAGGGGACATCCAGAGTCTCTGCCTGGGCAGATGGAGATCTGTCAGCAGTTTTGACAGCAGAGGCTGATGGGTTTCTGAACTGAGCTTCGTTGCCGCACTTAAACTCTTGCAGAGCCTGTTTACCTGCTGTTGCTGATTATCTGGTTTCCATGGTGTTATTTTTTTTATTGTTATTATTTTTATTAGGTTTACAGTTTGGGCTTTTGTGCTTAAAGTGAAGGAACAGAATACTTCTTCATATGCCTTGCTCATTAAATCCTTGCACTCACATGGGCAGCTCGTATACACAACAAATATTGACGGCAAAGGCGAGCTTAAGTGGTTAAGGACTGCTGAGAGCAAGCATTCCCTGGCAGGGGGACAGCCTTGCCCTTTATTGCTCTTTTCCATCCTCACTTGCTGTGACTACATGGAAGCACTCCAGAGGGCTTCAAGAAACACTGCAGGCTCTGTTCCTGTCCCATGTCCTATGCAGACAGCGGATGCGGTCAAGGGCCACGGTCTGTGCAAGCGTGGGGCGCATGGGATGGTCCTGGAGGCATTGCACTGTGTAAGCCCATCACACGTGATCTTCTGAAAAGGGCTATACAGTTCTGGCCAGCTATTTGATTGCAGCCTGCAACATTGAGAGCTGCCCCAGGTCCTCCCTAGCACTGCTAAGTCTGCCCTATCCTGATTTATTCGAATAAGGCGAGCTTTCATCTCATATCCAAGCTCTTTCACTGTGGGGCTGAGTGTGTGTCGCTGTCTGGGACATGAAATCCTTTGCTTCGGATCAAAATGTTTTCTTCTTGGTGAACTGCGCTGCTGCAGGACTAGAGGAATGAGCTTTTTGTGCTCTAATTTCAGAGTCGATGTTTTTTTTGTACTCTAATCAAGAGGTTTGATGCACTAATTAAAAACATGGACTTAATCGGTATTCTGCGGCATGTAAATTCAAAGGAGAAATACAAGTCAAACTTTTGAGACCAAAGCACTTTTGCACTCACTGAGTCTATTGTAATTAGGGGTGCGGTGCTTAAGGAATATCAATTAGCCCCATGGGTGAGGCTGGGGAGCAGAAAAATGCTGCCTCCGCCCCTATTCCCCAGTGGGAGTTTAGGAACTGCCTGCTGAGCTAAGCATGGGAGACAGCAAGCGACAAGGACCAAAGTTTGCTGGGGGAGGAAGTGTATCCCCCAACCTCCTCCTTTAAAAACAAATAAACAAGCAAAAATAAGCCTAACCACTTTCAAGAGTAGGTTGCAACTTTATTAGCTGGTTTTGCCAAATGGGTTTAAATCGCCTCTGTCGTTCCCCTGGGGATAGCAGTTGCTGCTTTAATTGCAGTAGCAAATTTCAGAAGACTTGTAGCAGTTGTTGAAAAAGGGGGTTGGTTGATCTGACTGCATGCAGCAGTTGGCCTCTACATACAGACAAGTGTCCTAACAGAGCATTTGCTTCTCTGGTAGATTGCTGCCTTAAATGAGATGTGGTGCCTCAGAAGACACCTATTCTAGCCATATCCCCAAGAATGTGCTGAAGGCATCTCCCTGTCCTTAGAATATCTAAATTATAGCTAAATTACCCTGTTAGTCCCTGGGAATCCTGTAAGACTCCTCTGGATGAATAATGATGCAGGAACTGATCAGTTAACGAGTAGTTGCTTGGGTGCAGGTGATGGAGAGCTGCTCAGGTATTCAGTGAACAAGCCCAACTGGCAGCAGGTTTGTTTTCAGTTGGGTGACTACAACAGTTCCAACAGAAAAATGGGTTTAACGCTTTAAAAGAGAAGGCTGCAACAGTTCAAAACAGTCAACGTAGAAGGAAAATAGCTATAGTAATTATGGTGGTAAATGCAGTGATCAGGAAGAAGGGAAAAATGATAGGGCAGAATTATCAATTAGATGCTGACTCAGGAGACAAAATGACAGAGGGAGAAATGAGTGCTGAGAAGTTAGCTTTGTGGTTAGCCAGTGTGTACAAAACTTGCTCTTAACCACGCTACGGGCCTATTATTCGATGCAAGGGATATACTTGTCGGTAATGCAGAAAATGCAGAGGAGCTCAGCTGCCTTCTAATGTAATTTAACCTGGTGCTGTTTGGAAAATGGAGACAGAGGGCAAAGTTTAGCTGCATTGTTAAGAAATTGGATCATTTATGGCAAATAGAATCATAGAATATCCCAGGTTAGAAGGGATCTTAAAAGATCATCTGGTCCAACCTTCAGACCAAGCTTCAGTGAGCTCTTCAGACCATCATTTTTCAGTGGGTCTTGGAAACTGAACAAAACCAGACAGTCTAAATAAAAGCTAATATTGTGCCAACCTATTAAAAGGGTAAACAGCAAGATCCAGGTAACTGTCCTGGCAACCTGGTGTTTGGGCAAAAACAATGCGTTGGCTGGTAGAAAACTATTAATAAAGATTTAGTGGCACTGTGGGGTCATATAGCATGAATGTATGTGTCATGTTGACCTCCGATTCTGGCAGAGACAGGAAAGTTGATCTGCTATTGTTTTAATTCTGGGAGGATCGAAGGCAACTGGTAAATAATGAAGGGAACAAACTGGACCTAGATTATGCGGTTAAAGTGCTGCTGGTGGTGGCAGGACCTGGGGACCTAGAGAAGTGATTTCTCTTCTGTGGGCTAGTTTTTCATGACTTTCTGTGCCTTGCACTTGAAGTTGGAGTTTGCTGCTTGCTGGCATCCGGATACCTGAGAACAGTTGCCTGATGTCTGTGGTGGTCTGGTGGACAACCAGGTCCAAATACTGAGACTAGAATAGAAACTAGGCTGAAATTTTTGGATTGAGGTTAGATGGTTTTTTTTCAAGCTTTCCACTAGCATGTTCTAAAAGGGAAGAAGTACTTCCATAAGAAAAGCCCTTTAAGCAGTAGTATTTCTATTTTGAAGTTAAAACTAGTTCAGGGAGGTCTGAAGGCCTAAGTCATCTTAAGTCTTAACAAGAAGGTTAGACTGAGAGATAAGTTTTAAGTTTTCAGTTGTGGCATGTGAGATCACTTTTTTTAAAAATACTCATTTCACTGGCAGCTGCTAGCTGTTTTCCTCTGAGATCTGGTTAACCCAATTTCTCCTCCTGCAGTGTCTGCAGTAACAAGATAGACTTCAGTCTGGTACCAGGCATGTTGCTGCGACATGTGGTGCTGTGGCTTTGTTATAAGGACCCGTGAGGAATGATGGAAGGGGACTAAGGTGCATGAGATACACCTGCTGCTGCTGCTGTGTCCCTCCTCTGCTTGCTGGCTCCCTGAATTTGGCTGCAACATCTCCTGCTTGACAGCATCTGGGGTGCACAGCTTGAGCCTGGACCTCTGCCGTGCTTGGTGCTGTACATAGCTTTAGCCTATTTAGACAAGGCAGAGAAGGTCCTGTGAGGTCTGATGTGCCTTAAAGGATCTGGGAAAGCTGGGGGAAGCCCAGCAATGGGCTGATCTCTTTCTGTTTGGGTATACTGACTGCTGAAGTGTTAGGGGACAGACTTGGCTTTGCATAGGTGGGCCAGAGTGCCCTGAGAACCTCTAGTGCTGTAGAAAGCAGTGTCAAACACAATTAAATGCAGAAAACCTATGTGGAAATGAGAAGAGGTGCTGTACTGCCTTAAGACATGGTGTGATCCCTTAATAGGTCTGTTCTGAAGTAGTTAGTGCTGTGCTAATGGACATCATCCCACTAATGGGGAGAAGCAAAGAACGGGAACTGACTCCTCGAGGTTGCACCAAGGCCTTCACCTGCAGCGCTGTGTTCAGCTCTGAGTCCCCAACATAAAAAGGACACGGACCTGTCGGAACGAGCCCAGAGGAGGCCACGAAGGTGCTCAGGGAGCTGGAGCACCTTTCCTATGGGGACAGGCTGAGAGAGTTGGGGTTGTTCAGCCTGGAGAAGAGAAGGCTCCGGGGAGACCTTAGAGCACCTCCCAGCACCTGAAGGGGGAGGCTACAAGAAAGCTGGAGGACTTTTTAGCAGGGCCTGTAGTGATAGGACAAGGGGGAATGGATTTAACCTGAAAGAAGAAAGATTTGGGTTCGCTATAAGGAAGAAATTTGCTGTGAGGGTGGTGAGGCGCTGGCACAGGTTTCCCAGAGCAGCTGTGGGTGCCCCATCTCTGGCAGTGCTCAAGGCCAGGCTGGATGGGGCTGGGAGCAACCTGGTCAGGTGGGAGATGTCCTTGCCCATGGCAGAGGATTGGAACTAGATGATTATCAAAGGTCCCTTCCAACCCAAACTGTTCTGTGACGATTGTATGACTCTAGATATTGTCCCTGTACCTGCTTCTTCCTCATCTCTGGTTCCAGCCTTGGGATCACAGGAATAAATGATCACATTTAGCCAAACTTCACTTATATTTCTGCTCTGCTGTCATCTTTTCTAGAAGTTACCGTTCTACATCTGTCCTCTTACACATACAGTGCTCAATCAGAACATGCAGCCTGTGGAATGTATAACCTACAAAAAACCCAAAGGACAACTTGAAAGGCTTGCTACTACTGGGAGATTTGTTTGTTCTCAAGTACCTGATGACTGCTACCATAGCTGCATCTCCATAAAAATGCTGCTCTGCAGTTAGTTTTAACTAGTGAGATGCATTTTTTTTTTTTTTTAAAAATGAGACTCTTTGGCTTAGCTGTTTTGAATGTGGGTAGCTGAAGGACCATCATGGGGAAAGACTATGGCTTTGTGTTGCTTTTCCTGGCAGGAAAGCATGGCAAAAACACTTGTTGTGGACTTCAGCTTTCTCTGGCTGCTTCTAAGCGTGTTGCTTTGCATCCCTGTTGCAGTCACAGAAGAAAGAGCGGTGGATAAAATGGGGTCATGAGCACAGCCAGGCTTTCTGTGGTTTCTAAGTATTTCAGACACTTGCTGCCACCTGACATAACAAAAAAGAATACAGCAGTTTATTATAATAAACTATGTACACACCCTGAAGATGTACAGGTGTCCTAAGTGTAGGTCCATGGGCATTTTTAATTAATTTGAGAAGATGTATTTCATGCCTGGGCTTGATGCAGAGGTGAATGGACTTTCTTTGGCCATGTAGCTGACAGATGTCAGGGCATGAGCCTGGTCAGGTCTTCAGTACGCTTCCTGCCTTTTTCTGAAATGGCTAAATCACAAAAAGCTGAGGGATATGGAGTCAAAAAGGAAGTGATTTGCATGTAGTTGGATGAAGCTGCAGAAGGTTAGGGATTAAACAGCACTGAGAGAACTGGAAGTTTACCAGGGTATGAGACCTCCCATGATCCAAAGGCTCTAGAAATTTTTTCTGGGAGCACTGGTTACCATAATGCTTGCTAACATGCTATGGCACTCAGCACTCAGAGGCTCCTTCCCAGAGACAGATCATGCATTCTGTCTGGACCGGGTGGCCCAGAGAAGCTGTAGATATCCTGCCCCTGGAAGTGTTCAAGGTCAGACTGGATGGTGCTTGGAGCAAACTGGTCTAGTGAAAGATGCCCCTGCCCGTGGCAGGTGGATTGGAACTAGATGATCTTTGAAGGTCCCTTCCAACTCAAACCCTTCTATGATTCTACAGTTCCTTACCCTCAGTCCTTCCTTCTTGAACATCATCTTCACCTGTAGCTGTTGCTGCGCTCTCTCGAAACTGAGCCGTGACTCCTTTTCCCTTACAAAGACTGCCTGTGTGTTGTGGGCTCGGAATTGTCCAGGTTGGACAGCCTGAACCTCTGCTCGAAGCAGTGTCAGTGTTGAATTCATCTGGGCTGCATAGGGCTTTGTGCAGTTGGGTCTTGAAAACCTCCAAGCACAGATTCAGCAGCCTTGTGGGGCCCCTTTTGCAATGTTTGACCATTATCAAGAAAAATGTTTCCTTGTGAAATATGGAAGTATTTTTCCATTCTCATTCTGCCAGGGAGAAGTGGCTCTTCATGTAAGTGGGAAAGACTTGGTTTGTATCAGTTTGCATTCAACAGATATATTTTTTTTCAGCATTTGAATAAACTACTTCATTCTCAGTCTTCTGTGGTTTTGTTCAGTGGCAATCAGGATGGTTAAATATAGTTATTTTTGTAATACAGTTAAACACCTCCAGATACCATTACCACTTTCCTTGCATGTCTTCATGTCACCTGTTTTTCCTCCCCACATTGGAATTCTCCAGGAAAAATGTATAACATCTGTTTTGCACTTGTGTTAGTCCAGCTTCGCTCAGCCTCCTGATAGATAGTGGGCAGCTTACTCTTTTCTGCACTCATGCAATTCCATTCATGCTTTTGGGTGCTGGGAGATTTGGGAGCTCATTCTGTATAACTTATGAGTTTTGATGATATGCTGCTAGTCCTTATAACTTCTGTATGAATAAATGTCACTACGTGTACGTAACAACTCTGCCAGCTAATCCCATCTTTTCTTCAGGATAGACGCAGGGATGGGATTTTTGACCAAAAAAATGATCAGAGGGCTGGAACACTTCTGCTGTGAAGAAAGGAGGGGTTGAGGTTGTTCAGCCTAGAACAAAGAAGGCTCCAGGGAGACCTCCTTGTAGCCTTTCAGTACTTAGAAGAAAGTTGGGGAGAGACTATTTAGTTGGGCCTGTAGGAGTAGGACAAGGGCTAATGGTTTTAAACTAAAACAGGGGCAATTCAGACTAGATACAAGGAAGACATACACTGAGGGTGGTGAGGCACTGGCACAGGTTGCCCAGAAAGGTAGTTGATACCCCATCCCTGGAAACATTCAAGGCCAGGCTGGATGGGGCTCTGAGCAACCTGGTCTGGTGGGAGATGTCCCTGCCCATGGTGGGTGGGTGGACTAGATGAACTTCAAATGTCCCTTCTAACCCAAACCATTCTGTGATTCTGTGAACTTGACCACCTGGCTGCTGATTTGTGCCTGCTGTTGTAGAGCTAGGACAAATGCATGATAAAATGATGGTGCTAGCTGAAAGATTTGGCAAAGAAACCCTGGTGTGTGGGGAAAGTGGAGCAGGGAAGTGTGCCTTCCTGGCAAGACCTTTGTCAGAGCTAAGCTGCCTTCCCATGGGCTGTCTGAAAAAGATGCTGCAGGGAGGGGTGCAACAGGGATATGGGACTTACTTCCAAGTGAGGAGTCCGAGGGAAAACTCTGTAACCTTGAGTGCTAAAGTTTAACATTGCTTTGCAAGAAAGATCCTTCTGAAATGTAGCTGTATGCCAATTTACATATTGCACCATATGATTCTTAAAGAGTTAAATGTGAACTGGAAGACTGTGGCTTTGACGTGATGGCAAAGAGCATGCATAAATTGTGGGGGAAGCCTTACAAGTCAGTACAAGATGCTGAGAACAGGCAGTAGGACATGGTGTTTCAGCTCTTTGGACTGCCTGCCTGCTGGGCATGGACTGAGTTCAAGCCAGGAGCTGTGCCTGCCTGTGAATAGCTCCGGAGGCTGAAAACATCCAGGGCTTCAGCAGCTCTGGCTCTTGTCACAGTGACCAGGAGCGGGTGTTCAGCCAGATCTTGTCATGCTGATCATCTTCTGGGCTGCTTCCTCACTTAACGTCCTCAATTCTCTGCTTTATGGCCAAGAAAATAGACTTGCAATGATGTGAGATCTGTTTAAGAGTTTAATGCCCTCTTTGGTCCAGCTTCCAGGTGATGAAACAAGGGTCTCCTGCATGGCATAGTCCCTGCTGCTAGGACCTAGACTTATCCTGATAAGATGTGGAAATTTCATGAAGCTGTAGAGACTTAAGCTAGGTTTTCTGGCTTGTTTTCTGTTGCTCTCCACCTGGGCAACAGCAAAGGAAAAGTGAATTGATGTTCTTTATCTTACTGCAGACCACCACATGTGTCTCTTTGGATGTAACTTAGGTAAAACCGTGAAGTGACCCCAACGAGGTGCTGAGTAGCATTTGGGGAATGACCTGGGAAAAGCCAGAATACCAGCGATGGAGTGTTGAGAGATGCTCTGGCAGCCGCCCAAGTCATCTGTCTGGGGGAGCTGGCTAACCTCCACACCATGTGCTTCAAGATCCTTCACTGGCAAATGAAAACTCAGTGCTGGAGCGTGTTCCAGATCAATCTGTTCCCGCTGGAAGCCGAGCGCAGACACTCCATATATTACTGTGGACTGGCCAGTATGTGCTGTATAAACAAAGGCAGGAACTGTTGTTGTGTGGCACTTCATCAATGCTTATTTAGCTCCTAGTCCTGAGCAAATGAAACTTGGCATGGGCTTACTTTTCTTGTTTTGTCTTTCCAAAGAACGAAACCAGTTGTTAGTTACCAGGGAATGTTTGGAACAGTTTTCAGGAGATTAGAACAGTGCCTCACCAACCTACAGATGCTGCAGAAGAAGCATTCCTCCACGTTTCCACCCCAAACAGTTATGCTCTGTATTCAGATACCCAGAGAAGTGGGTTAAATATCAGGCATCTGAGCATAATTCAGCTCAATATTACTATCGAAGCAATTTATCTGGCTAATTTTGGTAAAATATGTTATTAAGTGGATTAAGGTAATTAAATGATGTTATCATTAACAGCTTACGTGATAACATGTCCTGCCACGGGGCCCTTCTTATCTGTGACCTCACTGTAACAAATCAGGGCCCACCAAAGATGATGATTAGTGTTGCAGAGGCAGCACAACATAATTTTTTAGTCCTTTAGTGCTACAGTAGGCTCAAACCTCTAGGTTTTATATTTCAGAAGCATTTGCCTTTAATGCTGTAGCACAGAGTCAAGACTCTGTAGCAGGGCGTTTGGTCTTTTTCACATTTAGGGTCAACACAATTCACCAAGTGCTGCTGATCCCCTCTTGGAAGAAAACAGAGATACCATCCATCTTACAGAAGGAAAACCAAGAGCAGTTGTTGCGCAGTGAGGACAGCCCAGCAGGAGCATGAGTTACCACAGGAGATGCAATAGCAGGGGAGGATATGCTGCCACTCCGTGCATGGGTAGCCGCAGTGCTAATTTTCGGGGCTACAATAATGTAGGCATCGGTTTTGCTTGGTAGCATATGGGGACTGCATTTCACTGAGGGTGCCCAGCAGCAGGCAGAGCTGGCAGTGTACTAAAAGCCTTGAATAGCTCAAGCTGAATGGAAAAGCTGGGAGGTTTGAGGCCTCTGTATTTTTTTGCCTTTTGTTTTAGTACCAAATTAGCAAACGGCACTCTTTTATTTCTGTGCACGGCTGTAGGACTTCTAGAATTTGGGGGAGGAGGAGGAACAAAAGCAAGCTGCTAGCAATATATCATTTTGAAACCAGTATGTGGCTGTTGACAAATAGGCATGTAGTTATGGTAATGCACAGCCCACCTTCAGACCCCAGAGATCAGGATTTAATGGCAGGTTTCTGTACTTTTCCCTGATCAGAAAAAATGCAGCGAGTCCTCTGAAGAGTTTTGATCCTTAGAGCTGTCAAACACTAAATGTTTTATGTGCCCTGTCAATTCAGGCAATGCTTTGGAATAGGATGAACACAAAATCTCCATAAATGGCATAAACAGCTGGGATTAAGGGCACAGCTCTTACGAAACACCTACTTCTGCGCTCACCCAGGGAGGCTGCAGCCACCTTCTTGGGCCTTGAGACTTCATGGAACTGAAACACATTAACCTCTCCTCCTGCCTGGCTCCAGATTTGGAGAGCATCTCTTTGAGAGGAAGGTTTTGTTATTTCCTCTGCACAGCTGGAGAGTTTCTGTTTGACAAGAGCAAGAGATTGTGGCATCCCAGCCCTTCTGTGGAACAAGGAGAGATGGACACATGGAAGAGTCATCTTGCTTGCCACTGTATGAGCTGTTCCTCTCCTTCCTGGATACAGGCTGGGTGATGAGTGGATGGAGAGCAGCCCTGTGAATAAGAAATCGGGGGCACTGGTGGATGAAGAACTGGACACGAGCTGCAATTGCAATGTGCGCTCACAGCCCAGAAACCCAACCGGCTCCTGGCTGCACCCCGAGCGGTGTGGCCGGCAGGGTGAGGGAGGGGATTCTGCCCCTCTGCTCCGCTCTGGGGAGACCCCCCGGAGCACTGCGCCCAGCTGGGGGTCCCCAGCACAAGCCAGGCAGGGACCTGCTGGAGCGGGGCCGGGGGAGGGACACAGAGCTGGTCCGAGGGCTGGAAGCCCTCTGCTGCGGGGAAAGGCTGGGAGAGCTGGGGGGGGCTCAGCCCGGAGCAGAGGAGGCTGCGGGGAGACCTGGCTGCGGCCACTCGGTGCCTACAGGGGCTGTAGGAAGGTGGGGACGGGCTTTTTAGCAGGGCCTGGGGCGACAGGACTGGGGGTCGGCTTTGAACTGAAAGGGGGAGATTTAGATGAGATGTTTGGAAGAAACTCTTCACTGCAGGAGCAGTGAGGCACTGGTACAGGTTTCTCAGAGCAGCTGTGGGTGCCCCATCCCTGGCAGTATTCAAGGCCAGGTTGGATGGGGCTTTGATGACCTGATCTAGTTGAAGATGTCCCTGCCCATGGCAGGTGGGGTTGGAACTGGATGATCTTTAAGGTCCCTTCCAACCCAAACATTCTATAGTTCCTTGTGATAACTAAGGTGGGCTCATCCCACTTCATGCAGTCCTTGGCAATTGTGTCCATAGCAAGTCTTTTCAATTCTTCTCTAGTTGGCCGGCCAGGTAACACCTTCAGCACTCGAGAAGGGGGGGTGGAAAGCCAAATTTCTCTGGGCTGTTAACAGCAGAGGATAGCTCTAATCCTCAAAATGGGATTCTTGCCCACAAAATGCTCAGTGAAATGCAAAGGAAGGCTAAGGCATGAAACCAAGAGTGTGAAGCACGCCGGAGCTGTTTGCGTGTTTGGTCGGGCTTCCTGTGCTGCACCACGTGTTGTACAATCTGGGTGCTTTCCAATGCACCATGAAGTGATGTCGCTGCTGGTGTTTTCTTCCTTTTCTCTCTTCTAGAGTGGGCTGGGGCGACGTAACTACATATGGATGTCTTTGGATAGCAGAGGTCTATGCAGCATCAGACCAGGCTCTGGAAAGTGCTGTTGTGCAGGAAAGAAGCTTTACCCCTGCACCAGACAGCCCAGCGTAGCTGAACAGATGGTGCTGCAGCCTGATCATTCCAGGAATGTCATCCCAGCCGTTGAGTAATTGGTGTGGGGGAGAGCCTCTTCCTTGCCGAGGACCAGATGGGTCCGCTGTGTCGTCTTAGAGGGCATTGCATTACCGTGAGCATTTAACCAGAGCTGAGCTTCTTCAGCCTGGAGAGGAGGCTGAGGGTGGATGCAACTGTTATCTTCACCTACCTAATGGGGTGATAGTGAAGATGGAACAAGGGTCTTCCATGGATGGCGTGCTGGGGAAGAATGAGACTTGGTGTTCAGTGGCAGCACAGGCGGCTCTCAGTTAGGTCATTTGCAAGGTCTTTACCTGATATAACCTAGACAGGCTGTGAGATGTCCATCCTTGGAGATTTCAGAATCTGGCTGAAAAAAGACCCTGAGTAGGATAACTTCAAAGTTACCTGTGCTTGGGGGAGGAAGGGAAGGTGCTCAGGTGAGTTCCAGAGGTCTGCTCCGGCCTAAAATATTATAAAAAGAGGGAAACGTGGTGTTTGGTTGTAATTCCTGTGCTGTAAGCTTTCCATCTCCCATCTAGAATAAGGATTGAGACCTTTAGAAGGGGCTGGTGTGTTCTTACTCTTCTGGGGGTTTTATTTGGGTTTTGGGGTTTGGTTTTTTTGGGGTTTTTTTTGGAAGATGCACACTGTTTTCCCTAGTTGCAGAAAACTTGGTGCATTCTCATCTTAGATTTCTTCCTCCTTTTCTCCACAGCCTTGCTCCAGCTGGGACACAGAGGTTTCCTTTTCTTTTGTATATGTGGACCTCTGGGAAGCTACCGTAATATAAGTGTCCAAAATTTATAGCAGGGAGCAGCCCTCCTCATCCTAGCTGACCATCCAGGCCAAGTTTTGAGGACTATCCTATAGTTGTCACATTTGCCTGCCGAAGGGTGTGTGCCTCAGGAATCTGCTGCTTTTGCCAGAGGAGTCTCTGGAAACAGCAAATGCTCTGACACCTGCCAAGTCACTCTCTTGTGGTGGGTTATTTGGTTTGGGATGGGGTTTTGCTCTTTGGGCAGGTTTCCTTTTACAAAATTTGTTCCAAGGATTGGCAAAACATGAAAGCGTTCCATTTCATTGCATTCATTTAATATGATTCATGTATAAAAGTAGCCCTTTTAGGTGAAATGTTGCTTATTGACATCCATGATCTGTTTCTCAGAGTTAAATATCCAAGTTTTAATAATGGACAGGAACAAACTGCAAACATTTATTTCTGGCATTCTTTTTTTTAAGTTTCAAGGTTATTTAGGCCTCTCTTGCAATTGTTCAATTTATCCATAAGGTCAGCTGGATTTCTTTTCCCTAAGAGAGAGACAAGCGAATGCAGTTTTGCTCACAGGCTTTGCTGCGTACGCTTCGTAATAATTGACTTTGTCATCTCATCCAAGAGCACTTGTGGAAAGTCTTTGAAAACAGCTGGTCTGCTTTGCTCCTGCACTTTTTTGGGGTAGCTTACATTATATAAAAGCATAATGATTGTGCGTAAGGCTGATATAAAAGGGGAGAAGCTTGAAAAACATGGTGCAGAAAGGTACCCTTGCTTTTCAGCTTGTTGTATAACTAATAAAATAGTTTTTCCTCATGCAGGGTCTTTATGATACAGTGCGAGAAGGTGTGCATGCTGGAGGTAGGAATCCAGGAATCTTTAGTACCAACTTTCATCCAAACAGGTTAAGCATGTTCTATGTTGGATTGCTTTTCTTGTATGCTTTTATCAAATGAGAAATAACAAATTGGGTTTCCAGATTGAGCAGGAACACTAGGTTTCATTGATTCTTCCTGATGCCTTTGTTTTCCCTCCCATGTGCATCCACGGCATCTTGTTAGATTATGAAGTGGTCTGGTCCTGGACCAGGCATATTTGAATAGCCTTTAAAGCTTCGGAAGAAGCTGTCTTTAGTACCTGTATGAACCCTTTGAGTTCCACAGCTGATATTTAGGGGGGTGGTTTCTGCAGCATCCTGGGGGGAACTGACTCAACGTTCAGTGTGTGTTCATGGAGAATAGATCCATCAGCCGCTCTGCTCAGCATGATGCTCTGGATGCTCAAACTGCTGATTTACCAGAAGAGAGTCATAGAATCATCAAATTATTGAATGGTTTAGGTTGGAAGGGACATCTGAAGGTCATCTAGTGCAAACCCCCCTGCCATGGGCAGGGACATCTTCTGCTAGACCAGGTTGCTCAGACCCTTGTCCAACCTGGCCCTGAATGTTTCCAGGGATGGGGCATCCCCTCTCCGGACAGCCTGTGCCAGCACCTCACCACCCTCAGTGTAACAAATTTCTTCCTTGTGTCCACCCTACGTCTCCCCCTTTCAGTGCAAAGCCGCCCCCCAGGTCCAGCCCTCGGACCAGCTCCGTGTCCCTCCCCCGGCCCCGCTCCAGCAGGTCCCTGCCTGGCTTGTGCTGGGGACCCCCGAGCTGGGCGCAGTGCTCCGGGGGGTCTCCCCAGAGCGGAGCAGAGGGGCAGAATCCCCTCCCTCACCCTGCCGGTCACGCTGCTCAGGGTGCAGCCCAGGAGCCGGTTGGGTTTCTGGG
Organism: Falco naumanni; assembly: GCF_017639655.2. NCBI lineage: Eukaryota > Metazoa > Chordata > Aves > Falconiformes > Falconidae > Falco > Falco naumanni. The sequence continues at coordinate 108,780,200 of NC_054056.1, read as the reverse complement.
CTGTGAGCACACATTGCCAGGTCATGCCCTGTTTGTCACGCCCTAGTCCCCCCGATTTCTTCTCCACAGGGCTGTTCTCCATCCCTTCATCCCCCAGTCTGGACTGATATGAGGGGTTGCCCCAACCCAGGTGCAGGACTTTGAAACTGGCCTTCTTGAACCTCATGAGGTTCACAGAATCACAGAATGGTCAGGGTTGGAAGTGACATGAGCGTGAGCATGTTGGTTTTGCTGTGTTTCTCTCCATGCCTGTGTCTCGGCAATCATCAGAGATGCCTTTCTTCTCGCTGCCTGGGCTTTTTTGACTTTCATAGCAGAGATGCTCTTGGTTTTGGGATTCCCTTCTGCTGCTGTGTTAATTCTCACTGGTGTAATGATGATATGGAGGAGAAGCTCATCTCACAGGGTATCTCCTTCAAGTGGTCACATAGTGTGTGCAACCCCCAGGAGATTTTTAAACTTAACTCCTGAAATGCAAGGCATTTGCATCTCCTTGGGAGCAGAAATGGTCCTGGGGGAGGGCAGGGAAAGGGATGCTTGGGGCTTTGCTGGGAAGGTGCAGACCCATATTTCTCCTAGATGAGGAGAATGTTTGGAAGAAGGGGGAGATGGAGGGCAACCTGCTTTTCTAACTCACTTTTAAATCATCCTGGCAGCCTGAATGACAGATTTCACACCAACTGTGCCGAGCAATTGGATTCTATACCCGGGCACAAGGCATGCTATCAAGAGTGATTTATAATATTGGAACACATGGCCAGGTTTCAGTGTGGATAGCTGGCATTTCCTCTCTGTTTTGCCTCTGCTTTTTGTCCGTGGTTGTGTTTGGAGGAACGATCAAGGCTTTTTCTTTTCTACCGCTTGTTCTGGTAGCGATATACAGTGCTTGGGGAGTAAGGAAGTGGCTTAGGCAGGTGGTGGTGAGGAGCAGAAACTCCAACTGTCGCACAGATCCAGTGCATGGTTGTGAATTTGCTCCTGCATATCTGCAAAGGATGGAGAGATTTTGTGCTGGGTCAGCCTGTGTGCAGCAAGCTTCTCCCTGCTGCTGTGCTGCGGGGGGTGGTTCTTTTGCTAAATGAGATTTGCTGTCTAGGGCTACTGTCTTGGTGCTTTGAAGCAGCGAGCATTTCATGTTTTACAGCATTATCTCCTAGTCCTATAAATATTACCGCATCACTGTCGGGAAGAGGGGGAGTGCTGCTTCCTAATGTTTTCTTCCTATCACAGTAGGACCAAGAGGTTATCTGATATTTAGGTGGGAGCAGGCTCTTGCTGGTAATCTCTGCCATTGTTCAGAAAGGTCATCTTGTCTTACAGGCTCTAATTGCTCCAATCATCGCAAGGATTTTTAGGGTCAAACTCTGCATTTACAGGATGCAGCAACTGCAATGGTTAAATTGAGTTGACATTCTGGGAACAAGGATTGCTTGTTTTCATCCCCAGGCTTTCTGCAGCCCCGCTTGGCATGAGTCATCCCAAGTCACCGTCCCTCCTCCTCCTCCTCCTCCTCCTCCTCCTCAGTTCTTCATGTTGTCCCGAGCCCAGCCGCGATGGGAAATCAAGTGATGTCAGGACCATGACAGGTGGCTGCTCTCTGGCCTCAAAGTGGGGCAAATCACCTGCTCATGAGCAGCTGCCACTTCCAGCCCTGCTCTGCCACTGCTGAGGCTCATGCATGAGTTAGGACAAGGTTCTTCTGCCTTGCCCTGAGCAAAAACTCCCCTAAGACCCTGCTCGGTATTTGCAAGGCAGGCACTTGACCCCAGCGGAGCTGTGCCAGTGTTTAATCTTGCTCTGGCAAGCCCACAGGGAGGATGCATATTTTTCTCTGTGTGTCAGATCTGGTGTTCGTAGTTCCCCAGTCTTTTTGCAGACGTCCCAATTTCTTAAATATTTCAGAGTTCAAAAGCACAGGGTGTGCTTTCAGACTTGCTTTCCACAACTTGCGGTTAGGTTTAGTAAATCTGTGAAAACAACCTTTTCCAGACACCCATGCAATTCTAGTTAGTGCTGAAGATAAAATTGGTTTATTGCAGATTACTCCTTGTTCTCCAGCATTATCATATAGTCTCCTTTTCCTCCCAGTGATGTTTGTCATGAGAACTCTCACAAAAGGACAAACTTGGCACTGGGGGCTAACCTGGTATACCACAGCTGGAAGTTAAATATTTAAGGGTGTGTATTTACAGGCTTGCAATCCTATGCTGTAAACTGCTTTAACTTCCCTACATTCAATCTGTAAAATGCTATTAACCCCCTGTTCTCGGATACCACTTGAATTCACAAAGAGAAAGTGTGAAGTTTTACTGCTTTGGTGGAATTTTTATGCTTTTCCTGCTGCCTTCAGACCCTGATAACTTTGGGGTTTACTCTTGCAGTGGCACTGATGTCGGTGTGTGACACCTTAGAGCACGCCAGCCAGTTCATGGTCATAAATTTCCTGCTCATTTAAGGGCTTGCACATTGTCACTGGTGTAAGAGTGTCACTGTGGTGAGACTTGCAGCCTTGCCTTTCCTACACCCAGTACATGCTATCCCCATCCACACTTGGGCTTTTTTCCGTCTAGGCTTTATGTTGTTTAGTTCTGAAGCCGTAAATTAAGTCTTTTTCCTTCAGAATTGGATCAAATTGAAATTTCCACAGCGTCAAAATGAAGCTTTTCTTAATCAATGAGTTAAAAAAATAGTAGTTCAAGGAAAGGGTGCCTTGCACACATGGTGAGGAGGGTTGGGATTCAGCAGCTGCAACCCTTCATACTGGAATGCCTGCCTGCCCCTCTCCCTCGCTGAGCTGCCGCTGCCTGCCCAGCTCCCAGACAAGAGCTCTGCCACTGCCCCTAACCTGGCTTTTTTCTTTCTCCTAAATATGATCAGACACCATCCTTAGGGATGCTGGTACTCCTGTCCCCAGAGCCCAAGGATATCAGTCATAGAATCATAAAATCGTCAAATGGTTTGGGTTGGAAAGGGCCTTTGAAGGCCATGCAGTTCAACCCCCTGCCACGGGCAGGGACACCTCCCGCTAGATCAGGTTGTTCAGAGCCTCATCCAACCTGACCTTGAACATTTCCAGGGATGGGGCTTTGACCACCTCTCTGGGCAACCTGTGCCAGTGCCTCACCACCCTCATTTGTAAAAAAAATGTCTTCCTTATCAGTCTTCCATCTACTTTGTGTATCTTGGAGTTTGTCCCTTTCTGTTTGTCATGAAGCGGGTTTGGGGTGGTTTTTTTTCTCTCTTTAAAAAACAGGTTTAAGCTTTAGAGTAGCAGATCTTGCATGGCTAAGAAAATACACAGAACAGGATCGCTGCACCCTGGGATCAAACCATTACAAACAAGGGACATCCCAGCTTTAGCTTTTGATCACGCAGAAAGCATCGTAGGGGAGTAAACTGCAAAACTGGGGAAGAAAAAAAGACCCAGTTCAGCTGAGCTGTAGTAAGGACCCATCTCTGCATCAGCTCTGCCTGCACGAGTCTGCCAGGGCAGTGACGCAGCTGGGCACACAGCCATGGGGAATTTGGGGGGGGGGGGGGGGTGGGGGGGGGAGGGGGAAACATAACATCCTTGCCAATATTTTTATAGATTTTGCTGGCTGGGAGCTCGGCTTTGTGGTGTTTGATATACAGCCCCTGATGTGCTTGTTTTCATGGTCTTGGAATCGAAATGGGGGCTTCTTACATTTGCAGAATTTCTTTTTCCAGAAATTTTGGGGGTGGGAGGTAAGTTTCTGCCTTCAATTCTGATCACTGCTGATTTTTCTTGATCTGCTACAGGTTGTTGCTTGTTCATAGGCTTCTGACAAATGGCTTAAAGTTCAAAGCATTCCACTCAATATTTCACACTTCCAATATTGCAAAGATATTATTACTATTAATAACACATTAATCATCTTTCCTCTGAAGATTTTGATGGGAAAAGCAAAATAAGATTTATTTATTTTTTAAGAAGCATTAGAATCAGTGTTGGCAAGTCCCAGAGCTCGGGTAATCTTTAGTCTGATTTTTAGAAACTTCAGCACTGAAAATTTGGGTTTGTGAATACAACACTGACACTGAAGTTGTACTAATGTCTAGACCTGATCAGGGGAGACATATGGCTTGTTCTTGGAGTGCCAGCACAGATGCAGCCACCATCCAAAATGATCCATCTTCAAGGTGGAAACCATCTGCTGCGTTGCTTTGAGGAGATGCAGCTTCACCCAGAATCCACCTCAGTCCCACCTCAGAGGGTGGGTGAGAGCTCCCCTGGAAAACCCACTCTGCCTGTCCTGAAACTGCCCTGCAAACCCCGGCACTGGGGAATCTCCAAGTCCCTAAGGTGTAAGACATGTCAGCATAATGTGTCTTGCTAGTTGGTCTGGCTGGAAAGACATGGTTTGAACCCTTGTTTTGGATCTGGTTTGGCTAGAAACCCATGTGGTCTTACAGATTTAAGAAAAGCAACCCCACAGATACTTGAGAATAAAGTTCTTCTCCTGGGCTGATGGATCTTCTGGGTGTTCAGCAGGGTTCTATGATGAATGGAAATGCAGAATCCCTTAAGTAAGGGAGAAGTTTCTTAAGCAATGCACAGTTGCTTTGGGGATGCTATCTCAGCATCCTGGAGAGGGCACTGGCTGCACTGATGGGTGGACACCGCACCTGCTCTTTCCCTCTCTAGCTCATCCCATGGCACCCTCCAGCTCTCTCTGCCACCAGTATTTGAATGAACAATGGCAGCAAACGACTCAGCCAGCTCAGCCCAGTGCTGCTGCCTCTCCCACGCCATGCAGGCTGAGCTCTCCGGTCCTCAGCAAAGAGCCAGTTTGTGTCCTTCTGTCCTCAGCCATCCTCTTCCCTTTAAAACAGAACTTCGTAGAGGCTGATATCCTCAAGACCTTGACCTCTTCAACTTGATTGAAACAAGCTGAGAAGCTAAAAAGTTATTAATTGGTGTATGGAGAGATATAGGATCACATAAGCCTCCGGCTAAAATGCTTGAGCTACTTTGAGAAGCTTGAGGTCAACCCTGCGAATTTGCTACTTTCATGCAGATACTTGATTCATCTCTGCCTGTTTGTGTTATCTGCTTTCTGGCAGCTTTCTAGACTCTTTTGGGGGGAGTTTAAAGGAGATAATGCATAGCTAACGCTCACACTGTGAAGTTTGGATTGGGAGCATCGTATGTGCCAGAAAGCGGTCAAACTTGTTCTGATAAGAGGGAAGGAAATTGGATCCATCCTATCCTCTTTCTGAAGCTGTCCTTTGAAGTCGTGGGTTTTTTGTGTGCAGACTGGTGTCTTATCCCTGTGTCCTCTAGGCCAGAAGGCATATAACAATGCCAAAGACATCAATGCAAAATAGGACGTTTGGCGATGGGAGCAGGTAGAAAATCTTTGCACAGCTTCAACTCCGCTCACCGCAGCATAGGTTTCTCTGGGAAGGAGAAAAAATGTCCGAGGCAGAGCAGGGTGATCCCTCCCCCCAGTACTTTGCTGCTTCTGGGGATTTCCTAACCTTGGAATATCCTATTTAATAGCTACCAATGGGTTTGTCCTCCTTGAACTCATCTAATTCTGCTTTGAACCTATTTATGGGTTTTGGCTGCATTGCTAAATACATTCCACAGCTTAATTATGTGCTATGAAAAGTAATTTCCTTTAGTTGTCTTTTAAACCTACTGCCTGATAACTCCAGAGCAACCAATAAAACACATCCTGAAAAACATGAGTAATCATTTCCTAGTCCTCTTTTCTGCATTACTTTTTAGGTATAATGTGAAACTGGATTTTCAGCAATGTCTCTGCTGATCTGAAATAGTCTTTGGCTATGTTTTACGCTCCTTTGGGATTTCTTTGCTGCGAGGGCAGCGAGGCGCTGGTACAGGCTGCCCAGAGCAGCTGTGGGTGCCCCATCCCTGGGAGCTCAAGGCCAGGCTGGACGGGGCTGGGAGCACCCTGGTCTGGTGGGAGGTGTCCCTGCCTGTGGTCAGGGGTGGGACTGGGCGGTCTTTAAGGTCCCTTCCAACCCAAAGCACTCTGTGAGCCTACGATTCTACATTCCAGACTGCCCTGGCTGTCCTTTCCTGAGTCTAGCAGATATATAAAAATATATATGTATATATATATTATTTTTCTTTAAAGGGCTGCAATGGCACAAACATGCTAGATGTGAGCACTTTTTGGTGGACTTGCCCAACGATGTGGTCTTTGTCCTGTTTATTCCTTCCCAGTAATTCCTGACACCTGGGATAGGGAAGGTGGCTTGTGACAGCGCTTTGGGATTCCTCTGGGATCCCAGCTGACACTCAGCACCGTCTTACCACTAAGGCATGGAGACCCTAAGCTCATGACCAAATACCATCTCATTATGGTTCATTTCATCTGTGACATCTTCAAGCTTTTTTTTTCTGACATCTTGGTTTGACACAGTTTATTCATTCAGTTTTATCCTCAAATACGAAAGACTTTAACGTGGGAACGCCCCTCATATTTGAATTTAGTCTTCCTGCTGTGGCGTTATTTTTGGTTGCTTTTTTCTCTCCTTGTTTATCTATCAGCTATTCCCCACACCCGCTCACATGCCATTTCCTAGTAGATTCCTTTATTGAAGCTTTAATTTTCTTTTACCGTCTCCATTTTAGTTTAGTTTCTATGGGAACAGAGACAAAGATGGAAATGGAAACTACCTACTCTCATCTTCCTACTGGGACACGTAATTTTGTATGTATAGTGCAGTAGCTGAGAGAGGCTGATGTTCAGGAGGCTGCTTGGCTTCATCCAACAGGTCTTGTGTGAGTGAGCGGTGGAGTTAGATCAGACAGTGGGTTACAACATGATGTTGTTAGTTGCTGCTTTGTCTGCACTCGGGGGCAAAAAGGCTGGGAAACCTCTGTGGGAGTGTCTGCGAGCAGAAATACTTGCCAGGCAGCCTCCTGCCCTCCTGGGGACTGTTCCTTGGTGTTAAGCCTGAGATCTCTGGTGGTGAATCTCATCCCAAATCTCAGGGATTTTGATTCCCAGTGGAAGTGGGGAATTGCAGCAGGGATGGGTTGTCTGGTTTGGGAGCCCTGACGTGGTGCTCAGTCCAATGCTGGAGAACATCAGATGTCCCTCCTGGGTCTCAGCTCCTGAGTCCCTGGTGGAGTCAGCGTGTGGTGGGGAGGAGGCAGCACACTGAAATGATCCCTTGATCAGAGAGAGATGCACGTTCCCCTGCCCTGCGTGGGCAAGGCAGCCTCTGCACATGAAACAAATCCTGAACAAATGGCAGCGCTTAGGTTTGTTCCTTCTGCTTTCTACAAGGTTTTTCTCACAGCTTGCCCATGACTAGGGAGGGCTAATTTTGTTTGTACTCAGCCTTTGTTGCTTGAGCAGACCTTTGCAAAGAAGCAAAGGCTTATGCAAGGTCTCTGTAGTTCCCATAGTGATTGTAATATTAATATTTAAAAGCGGTGTTCCAGGTTATCCAGATACCTGTTTCTTCAGAAAAGAAAGGAGCTGGCAAGAGCTGTAGTTCCTGGTGTCAAGCTGGCAGAGAGGGCTGGGAGGCTTATCCCTATGCAAAAATGCTCCTCCATGGTTTGGCTTCCACAGAAGTGCTGAGGAAGAGCCTGGCTAGCTGGGAGCGAATGGCCCAGGAGCTTTCTCAAAAAGCATTTCAAGTGAACCGCCTGCAGCAATGGCATATCTAAATACATGTTGCCCCAGTTTAACCAGGGCCAGGAATTACTTAGGGTGTATAATTTAGATTGCAAATTACTCTTGAGTTGCAAATCTCATGTTCATATCTCCAGCAAATAAAAGGCACCAGATGACTTAGGAGAAGTTTAGCACAGACACTGTTGGTTCTGTTGTGCCATGTTGCCCCTATGTGTGTCCTTACCTCTTCCAGAGTAGCTGTGTGAGCAGGGGTGTTCAAAACAGCATCTCTGAAACCTGGCTTGCTGGCAGTCTGCAAAAGATCGAGTGATCTGCAGCATCCTGCCACTCATTTTTCAGCTGTCAAATTCCCTCTAGACAACTACAATACCCCACGGTTTTCCATGCAGCACTGTCATCAGGCTTTAAACAGCAAAGGGGATGGCTGGGATGATGCAGCACTGAGCAAAAGGTGTTTGAGATGCCTTTAAGCACCCCCCACGCAGCAAGAAAAAGGACCCACAAAGCTCTTTTAACGTGTGGTGTAGCAGGCTGGTGTTGGAAAGAAAAAGATCCTGCTTGTTTAAGGTTTAGACTTTTAAACTAAAAGAGGGGAGATTTAGACTAGATATAAGGAAGAAATTTGTTACACTGAGGGTGGTGAGGCACTGGCACAGGTTGCTCAGAGAGGTGGTCAATGCTCCATCCCTAGAAACATTCAACGCCAGGCTGGATGGGGCTCTGAGCAACCTGCTGTAGTGGGAGATGTCCCTGCCCATGGCAGGAGGTTGAACTAGATGACCTTCAGAGGTCCCTCCCAACCCAAACCATTTGATGATTCTATGAAATATAGCAATTTGGTGCCATTAAACTGAAAATCATTTTTCCCAGGCTTGCTTGCTAGGTGGCATCTTGTCTTCTCCCAAGTGAGTCGCTTGGGCTCCCTGGCTCAGCGTCGCTTCTTCCAGACCCTGGAGCTGCCTGTGTACACTGGAGGGCATGAAGGAGAAAAAGTCCAGGCCTGCTGGGGATCACGTATTTACACTCATTTTCCCAGTCCTTTTTCTGACGCAAATTAAACTGTGCTGCCAGAGAGGGAATATGAGATTTTTTAATTATTTTTTTTTAATTTCTTAACAGAGTAGGTGGTTGTTGTGCAACTCAGAGAAGTTATTTATACATTTCTGTACTCTGTCCTTATCTTGCGGTGTGCTTTCCTCCTCCAGTGCAGCCGTGGGTGGAGAACTGCAGCTCCATTTCTTCCTGGAACGTCTTTTCTGTTCCCTTGATTACCAGAAACAAAAGCTGGAGGTACCAAGTTAAACTTAAAAGCCTGGGGGCAAGAGTTTCATCTTCTCTTTCATGTCTTTCTGAGACATTGATCACTCTGGCTTTGGACCCAAAAATATCGTCTAGGGCAGTAATTTTTTCAGCAGCAGTGTGCAGACTGCCGGAGATGTAGGAGACCTGGGGTTTGTGGAGACTGGCACACTAAGCTGTGTTATCGGTGGCATCCCACTGCTCAAGGAATGCCTCTCTTTCATACAAACAGTCCCAAAAATCCTGTAGGCAGGATCAGAGCTCTCTGCGTCATGCTCATTAACGAGGCTCTGTCGTGGCACTAATTGCTTGAAGCTTCCTGTGAAGATGAAGGATGTGTGCGTGTGGAGGGGGTTGCTTCTCGGTGAGGGTCAGCACTTCCTGGTGTAAATCCTGGTGCTCTCCCGAAGGCAAGAAGTAATTTGGGGTCATTTGGTCATGGTGTCTGGGAGACTGAAGATGACAACTCCAGCAGAAGGACACAACGTCCTGCAGAGCCCAAACTTGTTGGAGAAAACAGTAATGAAATACCTGGGGGCATGTCTGTGTGCCCAGTGTAGCTCATATATAACTCCAAAAAAGCTTAAAACTAATCTGACTTCCAGTCTAATAAATACAAAATGTCTGAGGGTCGCGTTGAGTGGAATAGGCTCTGACACGCATGGAAGGTCTTCGTTAGTGCTTTGCCCTGAAGCTCATTATCTGGTTTAGAAGGAGATGGTAGGGAGGTAAGCGGTAGGGAGGAGAGTGATCAACCTCCTGCTTGCAGTGGTCTGCTGGGAGAGTAGGAGGGACTCCCCATGGGAAAGTCTAGTTTGTTCTAGTCTTTATCCTACAAAAGAGGTACCGCTGGAGGTAGAGCCGTGACAGTATGGTTGGGACCATGTTGGACCATGATTATGGATTATACAGGTAGTCTGCAACTACATCTCAACACCCACTCCCCCCTAAGTTGCTCCTGAGCATCCTTGTGGTGGCCTTCAACAGTCAACCATTGGTCTGGAGTGAGCTCTGCGTCCCCATCACATCCCTGTGGTCTTGGTTCTCTGCTTTTCATGGTTTCTTAAATTAGCTTGAAATTTCTGGCACCTTGCTTTATTACATTTTTTTCCAGATGGTTCCTTTCCATCCTACCTACTCAGGTAAATTAGAAATGGTTTTTCATAGAAAAGAATATGGTTTGAATCTGGAGATGCTGGGAGCAGTCTGTAAGCACTTGAGGAAGTGGTTGCATGCAAGAAGTTTGAAATGTTCAGATTTACTATATTCAGAGAACTGATCAGGAAAAGTCGCTTTGGTTTTTTGAGAGCTATCTGAGGTGACAAAGCTGTTAAGTTTAGGAAACAGTTTCTATATAATTGATGTTTTTAAAACAAAAATCAATCCTCTGAAAGCAGTGGTTTGATTCCATGAATTTGAAAGCACACAGCTTTTGGTCTTGTTTGATTCGTAAAGCAGGTCAGGGGAGAACAGTTATCTCTAGCTGCACTTACCCACCTGTGCTGCATCACTTCAGACTTCAACGTGTAGATCGCACTGCTACCTTTGAACTGGTGGAGATTTCTGGATACATGTTTGTTTGGATTTCTGGATACAGGTATGTTTGAGTCGATCCATAGAATCACAGAATCATCGAAGGCTTTGGGTTGGAAGGACCTGTGAAGGTCATCTAGTGCAAACCCCTGCTATGGGCAGAGACATCTTCAACTAGATCGGGTTGCCCAGCCTGGCCTTGAGATCCCAGGGATGGGGCATCAATCTCCTCTCCAGACAGCCCATGCCAGTGCCTCACCACCCTCAACAGTAACACATTTCTTCCTTGTGCCCACCCTACATCTCCTGCTTTCAGTTCAAAGCCGCCCCCCAGGTCCTGTCGCCCCAGGCCCTGCTAAAAAGCCCGTCCCCACCTTCCTACAGCCCCTGTAGGCACCGAGTGGCCGCAGCCAGGTCTCCCCGCAGCCTCCTCTGCTCCGGGCTGAGCCCCCCCAGCTCTCCCAGCCTTTCCCCACAGCAGAGGGCTTCCAGCCCTCGGACCAGCTCCGTGTCCCTCCCCCGGCCCCGCTCCAGCAGGTCCCTGCCTGGCTTGTGCTGGGGACCCCCGAGCTGGGTGCAGTGCCCCAGGGAGGTCTCCCCAGAGCGGAGCAGAGGGGCAGAATCCCCTCCCTCGCCCTGCCGGCCACGCTGCTCAGGGTGCAGCCCGGGAGCTGGTTGCGTTTCTGGGCTGTGAGTGCACGTTGCTTGTTCATGTCCAGTTCTTCATCCACCAGTGCCCCCGATTTCTTCTCCACAGGGCTGCTCTCCATCCACTCATCACCCAATCTGTGCTGGAAGTGGGGACTGCCCTAAACCAGATGCGTGAAGTAGTTTGTGTGTGTCAAAACCCAGAATCCACCACTTCTGGGTAGCTGCTACTGTTTTGGTGCTATGAAATGAGGCATTCATGGCACAAGAAACTATTGCAACAATGCAGTTCTGTACCAGGAGGAAAATGCAGCTCTCATTTAGGACCTTTGAACTTCATTAAGAATCCTTCCTCCCTTTTTAACCTTTTTAAGGTTTATTAACATCTCCATCCATAGAGCTTCTCCAGTTTCTGCACTCCCCAGCACAGCCCCTGATCTTTGCCCATCCCTGGAGCAGCTGGCCCACCAGCATGGTCCAGGTGGATCCATGCTCTGCAGGTCTCCATGCCCAGGCATCATCCAGCAACCACCACAAGACTTCCAGCTGTTTAAGGAGAGCACAAAACCATCACCTAATGCTCCTGCTGGCTCCATCCCTCTGCACAAGTTTTCCTAGGGCTGTGCAGCTGGATCGGCTCACGCTCAGCTGTCTGCACAGTCCTGTATTGGGGCACGATGCATTTTTTTTGTAGCTCAGATGCACAGGCTCCTCATGCACCCACTGATCGATGAGTCATGTGATCCCTGGGTCACCAGCCTGTAAACTGCTGAGCAAGATGGGGAGAAAGCTCTTCATCACAAATAGCATCCGGAGAGGGGCTTTTCTGTTTGGTCAGCATTTGGAGCTTCTTCTCCTGACAAAGAATTGTGAATGATGCTTTTGGAGGAACAACACCAACCCGCCACGTCCTGTGCGACAACAGGGGTTATTCTGCTTTTTTATGTTAAAAAGTTCACTGAAATCTTATAGAATCATAGAACCATCGAATGGTTTGGGTTGGAGGGGACCTTTGAAGGTCATCTAGTCCAACCCCCCTGCCATGGGCAGGGACATCTTCAACTAGACCAGGTTGCTCAGAGCCCTGTCCAGCCTGGCCTTGAATGTTTCCAGGGATGGGGCATCAACCACCTCCCTGGGCAACTGGTGCCAGTGCCTCACAGCCCTCAGCATAACAAATGTCTTATTTCTTAGCACTCTTGGAAATCACGAGCACATCAGCTAGCAGGAGAGCCTCACAGCCAGCCTCTCCACTTTGTTTCCCTGCCAGTCCCTATCAAATGGAAGTTTTGTTTCTCTTTCCAAGCCATAAGGTTCGAGATCCCACTATCCTGCCATGGGAACGGACCCCCTGCTACCCACAAAACCAATGCTGATTAACTTATCCTGACAGCCTCATCATGTGCCCCATGCCGTAATGTTCCTACTGTCGACTGGCGCTGCGATAGTTACGTTACATCACATCTCATCTTCACCGCATCAGCCTGCTAACCTTCCCCTGACATTGCAAAGGAAGTCAGATCCCGTCCTCATCAAAGCAGCGCACAGCGTTAATACGCACAGCCAACGGCTCTTGCCTGCCAGAGCAGGAGTTTCCTTTTTTTTATTTTGTTTGAAAGGGATGAGCAAAGGGTTGAGGCCAGTATACAACTGATTCACTTTGATAGAGAAGTTTATTATTTCCTAAGGTGGCTTTAGAGTTCAGTTTCTGCCTCGTCAGCACTTTCACTTACACTGAAATTACTGCAGATACATGTCAGGACAGAGCAGAGGTCTTTGTTTGCTCCCACTGTCCTGAAATAGCTATTGCCTAGCAGGGGATGCAATGCTGCTGGCAGTCACATGCTGAATCTCTTTTCAGATCCTTAAAAGCTGCAAGGTTTGGGGCATTTATGCAGTCACAGAACAAGGCCAGGAGCTACTGAAGTATCAGGCTGGATCCCGAGCTCCGATTTGGTCTGACATTCACCCCTCTCCCCACATGGATGTATGAAAAACGGGACACAAACCGGCAAAGTGTGCTGGCAGCCCAGAAACCCAACCGGCTCCTGGGCTGCACCCCGAGCGGCGTGGCCGGCAGGGCGAGGGAGGGGATTGTGCCCCTCTGCTCCGCTCTGGGGAGACCCCCCCGGAGCACTGCGCCCAGCTCGGGGGTCCCCAGCACAAGCCAGGCAGGGACCTGCTGGAGCGGGGCCGGGGGAGGGACACGGAGCTGGTCCGAGGGCTGGAAGCCCTCTGCTGCGGGGAAAGGCTGGGAGAGCTGGGGGGGCTCAGCCCGGAGCAGAGGAGGCTGCGGGGAGACCTGGCTGCGGCCACTCGGTGCCTACAGGGGCTGTAGGAAGGTGGGGACGGGCTTTTTAGCAGGGCCTGGGGTGACAGGACCTGGGGGGCGGCTTTGAACTGAAAGCAGGAGATTTATGGTGTGTTGTAGCACTCTCCAAACTAGCCAGCTGCAATAAAGTCCTTTACCATCTCATACCAACATACTCTTCATGCCAGTCCTTCTGCTGCCTTGTCCTAGTCTCACCTCATCCAGGGCACATGTTCTCTCTTTCTTCTCTCTGCTTCTTCCTCCTCTCTTCCTCAGCTGCTCCCTCTTCATTGGCTGCCCAACCTCCTAACAGAACCAGCCACACCTGCACTTTATCTACATCAGCCAACACACCCCTTCCCACCCAAGCCAGCCCACAGCTGTATATTATCAATGTTAATTAACCCAGCTTCATCCCTCTACAAGGGTGGACACAAGGAAGAAATTCTTTGCTGTGAGCACAGTGAAGCACTGACACAGGCTGCCTGGAGAGGGGATCAATGCCCCATCCCTGGAAACATTCAAGGTCAGGTTGGACAAGGCTCTGAGCAACCTGGTCTAGTGGGAGATGTCCCTGCTCATGGCAGACAGTTGGACTAGATGACCTTCAAACATCCCTTCCAACCCAAACCACATTTCACTTATTCTTTGCCCATTGAGCTGTAGCAACTGCTCTTCTGCCCTCATGTAGTAGATTTGGTGATGTGGTTCAGCCTAGTTCACTGCAACGGAGGGGAACTGAAATTATTTTGTGACCATCAGAAAGAGATTTGCCTGAGGGCCATTACTGTGGTATGGTGGATGCAGGACAGCTGGAGTCAAACAACCACATAATTGTCTTGGGATTTTGGTGGGAGCATGCCCAATTTTGGGGCTCATCTATCAGCATGACTCCCTAGGCAGGATGAGGAGGGTGAGGACCAGTGTGCACGGGCAGCACAGCAATTTCATGGTTTGGCTTTCCAAGGGAGCAAACAGTGGAGAAGCAGAAGCTGTTTGCCTGGTCTCTGTGGGCTGGCTGAGGATCCCATGTCAGCCAGCCCTTGTGGCATGTTGCTTCTCCATTTAAGAACTCCCCAGCTTGGCACCTGTACCCTAAGCAGGTAACTCCTGCTCAGTGGGAAAGGCAGGATTTTTTGGGGGGTGACTCCATCCCACTTGAAGCTTTTCTACCAGCTCTAGCTGCTATAGAAGAAGCTGTGCTCCTTTGGTAGCCTGTCCTGATTTTTTCAAGCTTCCTGCATCTGTCAGGCCAGTTAGTGAAAAAGTATTATACCTTTCAGCTTAATGATGTATTTTCGTAAAAATGTTCATTGGCACTGAAATTACTAGTACAGAAAAAATCCCCAGCTCCTAAACACTTTGATATTCTGCTATTACCTACCTACTGATAATACTGTTTTATTGCTGGTGCTCAGCAGTTCTGTATCTGCACTGTGCCTGTCTGTGTTCATCAGCCTGGGCTTTCTAAATCTTGGCACCAAGGAACTATGTTTTTCTGGTGGTTAAAATAATTGCTTTAAGTAAAATATTCCTGCAAGATAACATGCATAACAAATAAAACAATGTGCATAATAACAAAATTGTTCTGCTCAGAGTCCGGGTGTTTAAGAATCAAAGCAACATAGTGTAGATTCATTATAGATTATAGATCATCCCTGGAAACATTCAAGGTCAGGTTGGACAGGGCTCTGAGCAACCTGATCTAGTTGATGTCCCTGCTCATGGCAGCAGGGTTGGACTAGAAGACTTTTAAGTGTCTCTTCCAATGCAAACCATTTGATGAATCTATGATTAATTTATTTTGGTTTAGTTTTTAATTCTAAAGGTGAGAATGAGATGGGAGTCATCATCCTTGTGGGATCATGAACTGACAGGGGATTTTTGTTCTTGCACATGTTTGGATCTGGAATGCCAGCATGCCGAAGCCATCACCCAGGGTTGATCTGGGGGAGCAGAGCACCTCAAAGGCTGTAGCTCCAAGTGTCTTGCTCTCATTCTTCTAGGGTAGGCTTGGACCAGGTCTCCAAAACCTCACTGAGGAGTGGCAATTTGAACTGCTATTGCTTTGTTAACTTGAAGCCTCAGTTCTGGGTAAAGCTGATTCTGCTTGATCCTCCTGGGCATAGTTTACTCCTTCTTGGAAGGTTCAAGAGTTAAAAAAAAAAAAAAAACAAACACCACAAACAATCCAGCTTCTTCCCCCTCCAGTTACACAGGAGGTCCTTGCTCTGAGCCTGTTCTTTCTGACCGAGATGCCCCCTGAATCGGAGGGGGTTTCGGACCCCATTACACCCTGATACAGAAAGATGCTTTCTCAGCTATTTTTCCCCTTGTATCTGCAGTTATCAATAAATTCCAAGTCGTTTAAAGTGTAAATTACTTTGTAATTTAAGCTTCTCCTAATTGGATTGGCTGGTGGCATTAATTTCTGTGGTGTCTGGAGGGATACGGAGGAGGCTTTCTGGAGAGATGTCTGGATGAGGGTCACCCAAGTTGCTCTAGAGCATCCGTTATTAACATTAAACTTAATGACACAAATTCTGGCTTGTTAAAACCCAAATCACAACACGAGTGCTGTAAGCCCTTTGATGGCCCCCACGCCTTGGGGTTGTTGTTATGAACCATTGTTCTGCATCACAGCCTGAACCTCGCAGGGGTGAGAGGTTCATCACACCACCCGTGCCTGCAGCCCATCAGGAGGGTGCTCTTGCACTTATTGCATGGAGGGGTGACCAACAGCATCCCTCAAGCAACCCTTCAACATTCTCAATATACAGCACACACACCCCAAAAAAAAAAAAGTTTCGAAGGAGGCAGCATTGCCGGGCATTAAATACACAGCAACTGGTGTCACAACCATTAAACCGATGGGGCACGTAGTGGAAACACCTGACAAAGATGAGTCAGAGGACCCAAACAGTGGGATGTCCTTGCCTGGTTTCTACAGCAGTGAGGTGAGGCAGGTATTTGTTCTCTTCGGGATTTGTCACCAAGTCTCCAATCCTGTACTGCTCTGGGGTGGAGGAAGGAAAACATAGCATCATTGCTGTAGGACCGAGTCTCCTTCCCAGGGAAGCACAGGATGACAATCCTCTTCTTAAATAGCAAAATAAACTTGCAGTTCAGTTGATTCTCATGGCCTTTTGAATAAAGTTACAAAGTTAAACTAAGCCTAGGGTTCATTTCAACTGGCTTTGCATTTTCAGAAATCTAATCCAAGCCTCAAGTGGGCTCTTTTTTGGGACAGTGCAGGGGGAAAATGGAGTTTTGGTGAGTCTCTGGACTTTTTTGGAGTGTTTCGTTTACAATGAGGCAGAGGTTTTCTAGGCAGCACTGTGAGTCTGGGGCTCCCCGAGCACCTTCCACTTTTCTGCATCAGTTATAAATCCCTTTAACCCCACGGCAATAAGGTCTGCACTGTCATGGACCATACTCAACGGGCTCTTTAAATTCAGATAACTGCACTGCACAGTGCTACAGTGAGATAGGTCTGAGTCTGTTTGGCTACCAGAGCTTGCGCAGACTCCTCTGCTGTTCCTCAAGGAGGTTTTTTGGCTGGTGCAGTAAATAACAATGGTAATTCTGGGTCAAGACTGCATGTGGTACCCAGATTAGCTGTGCCATAGCTATGCACATTGCCCATCTCCCTGTAATCCCCACTGCTGTCCTGTTGTGTCATACCTGAGAAGTATGGTGTGTGGACTCTTACTTTGGGCAAATACTCAGGAATTTTAGCCCTGGAGTTTGCATTTCTGGGGGGGGGAAATGCAACATGGGAGTTTTTTGCAAAATTTAAGACAGGGTCTGGAATAAGACATGCCGTTATTAGAGCCCTGTCTCCTAATCCCGTGAGGTTTTGTTTCCAAATTTGCTATCATGAGTACATCAGCTTCCCTGCATGTGCCACAGGTCCAGCTGCTCCAGACACGTAGATTTTGTTTGACTTTCAGGCAGAAGAATCTTGGATTTGTTTATCTGATCGAAGATTTTTGTTCTCCCTTTCTGCTGTCTAGTGCAGGGCTGCAGAGGTTGGCCCTTGGCTATTGATCCTCTGCTTTGCAAAGGTGTGGCGTATTGAGCTGCTTGAGTTGATGAATTACCCCAGTAAATTAAAAGACTGGGGAGGGAGGAGAAATGTGAACACTAAATTCCTTCTTCTCCAACAACAGGGAAAATAATGTTGCAGAGAGAGAGGACCTGTAGCCCAGACACTGCCCAATGTTATTAAGCTGATAATTCACACTGAAAACCAAGAGGAAATTAAGGGCTCTAGGACAAAAGGTCCTATGTTTTCTTAACGTACTAACTTTTTCTTTTGAGATGCTGCAGGCTTTTACCTTGGCTGGTTTACAGCCCATGATGATCCGCTTCTGTTGGGTCCAAATAGACCTTCATCTTCTTCAGGCTCAATGGGGCTGTTTTTATTCTATCCCATCCTGTCCTACCCTACCCTACCCTGTCCTAGCCCAGTCCAGTCCAGTCTATTTTTACTTCCCTGTGATAACTGTGGAGCTCTTGAGCTATCATTTCACCCTAGAAGAGCCCTGGATGAAGGACTTTTTATTCCTCCCTGATCAGATAGCTTAATATATTCTTGGTAGGAAGATCCAAAACCCTGCTGGAGCAGCTGCTCTTAACCCTGTGGAGGGGATTTTAAAGAGAAGAATTAGAACTGGGAGCTGAGTGCTGACATCGGTCTAGGGCCAGAATCATTTCAGTGGAAAATGCTGGGTCGGTGCATCATGCTCAGAGCCAAATTAAAGCCTTCAGTGGAAACCTGGAGAAAATAATTAACTCTGCAAAGCTTGAGTTGGCCTCCAGCTGTACTGTCATGCTGCATTAAGGCTGCTCGTTAGGTCTGAGTTTTGCAGAATGAGACGAGGCCTGGTATAGGATTTACACATCTCCGATGCTTTTAGTCTCTGTTCTGCAAGGAAAGGCTTAACTGCACCTTTTTCTCTCTCTGCCAAGAAGAGGTGGAGACGTTTTCATCATTTAGATATGTTTGTTCAAAGCTGGGAACTTCTGGCACCTGAAAAGCCCGCTCCTTTTTTTCAATCCTGCGGTTTAAATCGCATTGGAAGATGAGCTGGACCAGCCAGGGGGCTTGGGGCTAGGCTGCCAGTGCCTCCGGCTGCCGGGGGACAGGTAAGTGCCCCCACGAGGACTTTCCTTCTTGCAAGTGCTTGAGCAAATTGAGCATTTCTGAAAACCCCGCAGGGGACCGGCTCCCAGTAAAAGGCTGCGAGATTTGATCAGTCACTTGTCTGACTCACTAAATGTGTCAGTTTTAAATGCCACCTAGTTTGATAAGCTTCACTTAGCACTACTGGGGGCTTTTTGTTTTTCCTTATCTATTTCTATACCTTTCTTAACAGACTTGCAAATGCAGATGAGGACAAATTCGAAGTAAGAAATTTTAGTTAATACAAACATCCCTTGTCTCTTTTTACATAAACCCACACAAAAAATGAATAATTTGAATAAGATGTGGCTGCCCAAAAGCCTCTGGTATTCCCTGAATTAGCAAAAGGTGACAACCTGCAGTGTTTGGGGTAATCTGAAAAATGGGTTAAATTGTCTGTTCTTTGGGATTACAACTTCTTTTAATCCTCTTTTGCATTTCTAAGCTTCGTTTACTGCTTTATGATTTCAGTAACCCCCTTCGCTGTGTTTCTGAGTCAGCTGGGTCACCACGTTGGGCTGATGGTGCCTGGCCCTTAGCTCAGCAGGGGATGGGGTGATGGGAAGAAAGATCAACCATTTTCTGCTCCATATTTTAGTGATGAGCTCCATACTCTTTGCAGAGGCCAACGTGAGACCAAATCCTAATTTAATAAGGGTGCACAGAGGGCACCAAGCAGTGTGTGGCTGATCTCTTTGCCCTGGTATCCAGTGATAGGATGTGTGGGAATGGCTCAAAGCTGCACCAGGGGTAGTTTAGGCTGGACATTAGGAAGCATTTCTTTAGCGAGAGGGTGGTCAAACCCTGGAACAGGCTTTCTAGAGAGGTGGTCAATGCTCCAATCCTGTCAGTGTTCAAGAGATATTTGGACAATGCCCTTAATAACGTGCTTTAGATTTTGGTCAGCATTAAATTGGTCAGGCAGTTGGACTAGGTGATTGTTGTAGCTCCCTTCCCACTGAAAATAGTCTCGTCTCTTCTCTTCCTCTTCTCTTCCTCTTCTCTTCTCTTCTCTTCCTCTTCTCTTCCTCTTCTCTTCTCTTCTCTCCCATTCCATTCCATTCCATTCCACTCTATTCTATTCTGTTCTACTCCTCCACACAGAGCCAAGGTCATGGTCAGGTCTGTTCGGTCCTCGCTGGCTTCATCCCTCCCACCACTGGGTTTCGGTGTTGATGCAGCCTGTGGTTATCACTGACTCGAGGTGTGTCGGGGTGGGTGGTTTAGGGAATGTGCTGGGGGTGGGACGCACACGCCGGAGAGCTGGCGCCTTTGCCAGGTGTTGAAATCAAGACAGAGGAAAGGGGAGTTGGCAGAGCTGCGCGGGAGCCCAGTGCCGGCACACCGGGCTTCGTGCCGGGGAGCAGCGCTACTCCAGCTGGGCTGAAGGGGGTCAAAGCCATCGTCTTCAAGTCTTGCATGGGCATATGCTGCCAGGCTTGGTTGTCTGGGTGGCAGCACAGAGCTGCGGGGTGGTCTTGCAGAAAAAGTAAGTTCATCACCAGGTTGGTGCCTCTGGCTGGGCTCGGTCCATCCAGTCTCTCATCTTCCCCCTGCCCTGTACTGCCGACATCGTGCTGAATATGATGTGGCCACCGGGTCTGTGACCCAAAGAGTTCCAACTGTAAAACACAGAGGGTTCGGGGTGGAAGCTGTGAGCCGGAGCGAGTGCTGGGGTGCTGTAACCTGGGCATGTGTTTTAGCTGGCTTACAGACTTGCTGAATTCCCTCAGGAGCTGAAAACTAGGAATTGGTTTGCAGCCCTTTGCAAATACTCTCTTTAGTGTAAATAATGCTGCAGGACTCTGCATCAATGAGGCAGGAGGAAAGAGTTGCTGTCCTCACCCAAGCTGCTCTTCTTCTCCATTTTGCCTCCTGAAATGCTGCTGAGCACTCGCTGCAAGCATTGGCTCATAGAATCAGAGAATGGTTTGGGTTGGGAGGGACCTTCAAAGGTCATCTAGTTGAAATATCTCTCTGTCTCTGTTTGTTCTCCTTCAGGCTGGAATGGGTGGAAATCATCGAGCCTCGAACCCGGGAGCGCATGTACGCCAACCTCATCACGGGGGAGTGTGTGTGGGACCCCCCTGCTGGGGTGCGGATCAAACGCACAAATGAAAACCAGTGGTGGGAGCTCTTTGACCCCAACACCTCCCGTTTCTACTACTACAATGCCACCACGCAGAGGACAGTGTGGCACCGGCCGCAGAACTGCGATATCATCCCTCTGGCCAAGCTGCAGACCCTGAAGCAGAACACGGAGTCACCAAGGGCTTCCACAGAGAACAGCCCCGGAAGGAGCAGCAATGTCAGCAGGGAGGGCAGCACCAGCTCCTCCCTGGAGCAGGAACTGGAGGGAAGCGAGAAGGTGCAGGAGCAGAGATCAAGCCGTCAGTCAACCCAGTATGCCGTAGTGAAAGAAGAAACGGAAAGGTAAAAAAAGCAAGGCTGTCTCTGCTGTCACATCACAGGCGCGTGTGACTGAGCTCGGTGATGGGTTGGTGCAATTAAATTGTGAGTTCAGATACCCTGGTAGCCTCCCAGTGCTGTGGAAGAGCAGAGTCCTTGTCCTGCAGCTCTTTCTCTCTCTTGCGCAGATGTAGTTTGTGGATGGCTCCTTTAGCTAGATTGCTCATGGGTCACTGCACCAAGTCTTGGAGAGTGGGTTTGCTCCTCCATAAAATAATCACTTACAGGAGGAAGAGGTAAAAGCATCTGTGAAAGGTGTTTCTCCTTCTTAGAGGCATCTTAGGTGTTTCCTCCAGAAAGGTATATTAGAGAAATAATTTCTTTTCCTCTGAATTACATGGTTTTATAGAGTGGTGTGGTTTTAAATCATTTCCCTGGATAAGATCTTCCTAACAAAGCAGCATGATTCATGCTGCAGCCATGGGTTGTCCCACTGGTCTATGGAGCTCCTAGCAGAGATGACTTCTTTTGTAAAGGAGACGTTTCAAACTGAACAGTGAGTTATTGTCCAGTTTCTAAGTTTCAGCTGCATACGGACAACATACTGAAGCATCTGCATTGCTGCTCCATGTGCTTTATTTCATGCTTTTATGGCTTGCAAGCTTCAGATCAGGCAGTTCATTACTTAAAATATTTGTATTCTATTAAACGATGACTCTTACAATGTTAATAGCCCAACAGTGTCACTGGCGAGCAATCAGCAGCGTGATTTCTGCTCGCAACTAGTTCTGCTTCCTTACAGCTGGCACACAGAAACTGTGGCTGGGTGATCTCATGGCCATGCAGGATGGGAACAGGAACTCCCAGCTCAGCAAGTGCTTTCATGTGGGACCTCAGACGCAGCCTTGCCTCCGTGCGTCTAGCCTGTGAGGGTAGGCTTGATCTCCCTGAGCTCTTGGAAGATTCCCTGATAAAAATGCTGAGTGTGGGGATGGCATCTTCCCTTGCAAGGCAGGTGGTGTTTGGAGAGGGAGATAGTTTCGGTGTTCAGTCACAAGGGTGCTGGGCGAGCTAACTGGCATTCACTGCAGGAAACACGGCTGCCCATGGTGGCCAGGTCCAGCTGGGGCTGTTCCAGGTATGTGCTGCTAGCTATTTAATCCAGTCTTTGCTTGGCCATCCCCAAAAATACCAAGCCCTGACCTTTGATAGGACAAGGGGTAATCGTTTTAAACTAAAAGAGAGTAGAAGGAGATGAGATGTAAGGAAGAAATTTGTTATGCTGAGGGTGGTGAGGCACTGGCACAGGTTGCCCAGAGAGGTGGTTGATGCCCCATCCCTGGAAATATTGAAGGCCTGGTTGGACAGGACTCTGAGCAGCCTGGTGTGGTGTAAGGTGTCCGTGCTCATGGCAGAGGTGTTAGACAAGATGACCTTCAAAGGTCCGTTCCAACCCAAACCATCTGATGATTCTGTGACCTGCTACAGGCAGCAGCCTACTGTACTCTGCCCATCACCCCCTACTTCTAGCTTGTGGCCTCAACTAATGTCCGTCAGAGACCGCTTGTGCAGGCTACACCCAGAAACATGTAAATCCTCAGCTGTGGGGAATACAGATTCGCTCTGGAGTGGGAGTGCTTTGTCAAATGAAACTACCCACATCCAGAATAGCCAGGACCCTGCTGCCCACCCTGCGTCCTGCTTTGTCTGACCATAGCTGGAATGGGGAATATATTTCTCCCACCCCTTTGTGCTGGGCATTGCACAGGTATGGCACAATAACACCTTTCCTGAAGAGTTTCAGGGTAAAGACCAAGGGACTCCAGGCAGTCTTTGGAGTTGTGCTGAAACCAGTTGTTCTTTTTCCCAGGGTCATGGTGGCTGGCCCATGTGCAAGCAAAGATCTTCTCTCTCTCTCCCATCTCCTCCCTCCCAGCACCAAACACTTCCCTTGTCCACATCTGTAACTCTGCTTCACTGCTCTCTCTATACCTCCATCCCACCCACATTCACCTTCCCACCACCCTCTGGGTTGTCCAGTTTCTCCTTCATCCAGCTTGATGCTGCTAAGCTACAAGTGGCTTGTTGTCTTCAGGTATGTGCCCTGTCCTGGCATGTGCCCTTCTTGCAGGCTGCGTAGATAGTGCCAAGCATCAAGAGAAATAAATGAGGTGCTGCCTGCATCATGCCCAGAGGGTTTCCCAGCACTTGCCCTTGCGTGAAGGGATCCCATCTCCCATACCTGCATTTGGATGGGCAGGGGAAGTCATCCTGGGCACAAAGAACAGGAGCAATCACTATTGGAGCCTGTTTTGGGGTGTGCAGAGCGGAATCATTGGGTTTTGTTTCTAGGATTGCAGTTGCTGTTTCATAACATGCTGCCCTCTGGGGAGCGCTCTGTGTTGCAGCAGGCTGGGCTCAGCACCTCTCTTTCTCAAGTACTTACTCCTGCAGCTCCATATTTCACACAGCGAGCACCTGGAATGGACTTTCACCTCTCCCTGCTGGACACAGCCAACGACTCAGCTCACGGCTGGTAAACAAGCTGCTCGCTGCTCCCAGCCCTTGGGCTGAACTGGTCCCAGTTGCCCATGGGAATCTGGTGTTCTCTATCTGTTTTTAAACTCCCCATCACTGTCTTCTCCAGACTTCATAGCAGCTCCAAGAGGAACCTGGAGGTCGGTGAAAGTCATGGTACACAGTGCCCCCACGGGTGGTAGCATTGCAAATTTCTTCCTTGTGTCCACCCTACATCTCCCCCTTTCAGTTCAAAGCCGCCCCCCAGGTCCTGTCGCCCCAGGCCCTGCTAAAAAGCCCGTCCCCACCTTCCTACAGCCCCTGTAGGCACCGAGTGGCCGCAGCCAGGTCTCCCCGCAGCCTCCTCTGCTCCGGGCTGAGCCCCCCCAGCTCTCCCAGCCTTTCCCCGCAGCAGAGGGCTTCCAGCCCTCGGACCAGCTCCGTGTCCCTCCCCCGGCCCCGCTCCAGCAGGTCCCTGCCTGGCTTGTGCTGGGGACCCCCGAGCTGGACGCAGTGCTCCGGGGGGTCTCCCCAGAGCGGAGCAGAGGGGCAGAATCCCCTCCCTTGCCCTGCCGGCCATGCCGCTCAGGGTGCAGCCCAGGAGCTGGTTGGTGAAGCAGGAGCTTGTTCCTGAAGCAGTGTGAAGGGTTGAGGGGGATCGGGTGAATGGGTTTTGATCTCCCTGGGCTTTGCTGCCCAAACAGGTGGGGGATCAGTGGCTCCCTGGGTGAAGGTCCATTCCCCATAGCATTTGCATGCTGGACCACAGAAGCTAGCGTGGACACTGCAGGTCACTAATCCTTCGTGTCCTCCACCCACATGTTCTCTTTCCTTTTCCAATGCTTAGGGATGCAAAGCTGCTTCCTAGAGTGGGAGGAGAAAGGACTGCACCTGGGCTCTCAAATAGAAAGTCTTAACCCATTGAGACCTCCTGCTGGTGGAGAAGAGCAGGCCAGCCATGGGGAGTCTTTACTTCTTGCTGCTGGAGGGTTTTGTGTCCTTTCAGCCCCAGCAATTTGTAGTCTTGGCCTTGCTGGGGACCAGCAGAGCACATACCAGGTCTCCTAGCTTTAAAAATAAATCAAAAATTTAAAAAAAACAGATGCCACTAGAGGGAGCAGATATTCCTGTTCACTGGACAGTTTCTACCTGCCTCCCTGGAGGTGACAAAATGATCCTGTCCCTTCAGCTCAGCCAAACCATGGCAGCATCCTGCTTCAGTGGAAGCACACTGAAGTCTCTTGACCTCCATGTCCTGGCTGGAAAAAATCACATTCCTACGCTGACCTGGCCTCCTGAGCAACTGGGCTGGGCATTCTGGAAAGCCTGGGAAGCTTTGCTGACACGTCAAGGTCACTGTGACCCATTAAGGGAGAGATTTCTGAACATTAAGGAACCCTTGGAGGGGCTGAGGATGCTGCAGCATGGTCTGTCGATGCCACACAGCCTCACAGCTCTTGCCACAAGGGAAGTCCGCCTGCAAAAACAACTTTATTCCCACCAGAAGTGGGATGGTCTTTGCTGCAGCCTTTGCAAGGAAGGGGAGATGCTGTGGGTTGAAAGGGGAGATGTGGTTGAATATGGTTGGCGTGGCGTGACATTTCCAGCAGGAATGGGGCAGATGGGAAGCTGTAGAAGCGCCAGTGTAACACCAGCAAATGGTTAGATCCATGTGGAATGGGTGTGGAAGTGGGTAAAGTACAGGCAGGCATGAAGGCCTTGTATGCTGCTGGAAACAGCTGCTGGGGATGTGGGATGCCATGGTGGGGTGTTTGCCCTGTAGCTGGATGACCAGAGGGGGTTTTATCTGGCTCTGATTTCTGTAGCGAAGTGCAAATGAAGAAGGAGGGCTTGCTTACACTGATCTGCAGGAAAGCTTCCAGGGATGCAGAGATTTCATCTGCAAAAGTGGCTGATGCTCTCAGGCCCAGGACAGATAAGCCGAACATGAGCTGTGCAAATTAAAAATTGATTTTTGATTGTGGTGATAGCAGCTGCAAAGGGCAGAGCTGGTTCAGGCGTTTGTGCCTTGAGCTTCTCAGCATTCAGGGTATCTCTGCATTTTAGTGTTGGTTTCTGACCCCAAGCAACTTCCAGGCACAAGCTGAAAAAACACATATTTCTATAAAATATACTTGTTCTGTAGCTGCCCAAGTCTTAAAACTTAGGAAAGCTGCTTCAGGCAAGGAATGTTACAGGCAGACAAACCATGTGTTTCTTGTGGGGCTTAAAGTATCTGAAGACATGAAAACTTCTGCAGAAGGAGGCAGTGAGTACCATGCCTCGTTGTACCTAAAGCATGAATAGGAAGCCACTTGGCAAAGGTCAGACAGTTGCCAGCTCTCAGTGACCCTGTGGATGAAGCTTTTTTTATTTTCCCTTCATATTTTGCTTGCAAGCATTGAAGTATATACACCCATGGATGCCCTGGGCAAGCAGACGTGAAGTGGTGACTGATAGTGAGCCAGATCTTGAGCTTACATGATCTTTCAAGACACCTCCAGCCCTGCTTTCGGTGACATCTCTGATGCCGTATGGCTGTCTGCCCACCAAAGTGCTGGCCTTGACCTGGTGGGTGTATAATTGCTGGCTGTGGGAGGTGAGGGTCAAACTGCTCTGTTTCAGTCTTCCTCAATGAAGAGCGTTGCTGCAGCCCCTTGTTGTAGGGGTCATAGAAACATCGAATGGTTTGGGTTGGAAAAGATCTTCAAAGGTCATCTAGTCGACCACCCCTGCAAGGGGCAGGGACATCTTCAACTAGGTCAGGTTGCTCAGAGCCCCATCCACCCTGACCTTGAGTGTTTCCAGGGATGGCGCAATCCAGGGATGGGATGGCCTTCAAGGGCTGATTTTGGTAAGGCCAGACCTGCTGGGCATTGTTTGAGCACTTGCAGGGCTCCAGGGTGTTGGTAGATAGCTCCTGGGATCACTGATCTCTCAGCACCCAGGGTTGCATCTGAGCCTTGTTGTCCATGGGCAGCCAAGGAGGCACCCTGGGATGGGGCCGATATGTGCAGTATCCATGGGGGAAGCAATTATTTGCGGTCACCTCTGCATGGGACACTTGGTGTTTCTAATCCTCAACTCTAACAACCCCAAGATGAGGATGGATTCAGGCATCGTGTGATGTGTTGGAGATGACAACTGGAAATACTTCATTTGCATCAAGAGAAGGAAACAGAAGGGGATTATTTGTGAGGCTGGGGAGGTGGTGGATCTAGTAAACAGGGTGGGTGGAGAGCAGGCTGAGTAATCACCTTCAGTCAGAGACATGGCTGAAGTCTCCTTGGTAGGACAATGTAAAAAGTTGTTTTTCCAGTTCTTGGTTTTGTTTCTCATTGAAGAACCACAGCTGGAAGGGAGCTCTGTAGATTATCTGGTTGAACCTCCTGCTTCATGTTTCACAGTATTCTTACAGTCATTTCAGCAAGGTTTCTGGCTAAGCGTTTCCCTCCTGAACTTGTCTGGTCTTAAAAGGGAGGTCAGGGGAAGTGGGCAAGTTTTGAGCAACTAATATTGTTGGAGTTTGCACTCAGAGGTGCCCCACACTCTGTGGTGATTGAAGGATTTAGGAACCAGAGCATCTGGTTTGGTGGGAGATGGTGGAGGCTGCTCTGAGTCCATTCCTCGTGTCCTTGGTGCAGCTGTGGACCAAGTTGGGGATGGATCCATCACACGTGCAGGTTGGGGATGCCGTCAGCCCTTGCATCCACAGGGAATGTGCTATTGCCGAGCACTTGGATCTCGCTGGACTTGCTTGGCACTGCTGTAGTGAGATGGGATTTGCGCGTAGCTATAATTAGCAGCTGGATCTGGCTCTGGAGACTGCGGTAGGAAGCAATGCTGTGTTGTCTCAGTTCAGTGAGCTAGTGTCTGCTCATCTTCGGGATCTCAGTAACAGGTTTATCTTGGCGGTCAGCAAAGGTAGAGCCCTTCCCAGCAGGGATTTCTTGCTTATGGTGGCTCGCCCTAGACTTTGCCTTGCTTGTCTTAAAATGGTAACTTTTCTACAAAGCATAACATGACAGCTGTGAAATCTCGGAGCAGGCTGCAGCCAGCACGTCAGCTGGGTTCTGTGTCACTGGGACTTTCTACGCTGTCTGAAAGTGTCTATGGTTATTGGTCCATGCAGAGTCTTCCTATTGCTCAAAATCCTTGGAGAAGGCTTTGGAGGGGCAGAGGGGACCTCATTCTTGGAGCTCATGCTGTCATCCACGGAGGACTCAGCTGTGCTGCCAGTGGGCAGCATCTCTAACTCCTGCTTCACCAGGGAGGAGTGACAAGGGGAGGCTTGAAGGACAAGCAGGTGGATCTTCTCTGACCATCAGAAGAGCTTTCCTTGGACCACCACCCAGGACTCTTTGAGAACAGGGGGTCTGTACCAAAGTCCCATCTGCTGTGAAATTGTGCCTGAGTTATTTCTCAAGACTTGAACTTTTCTTGCAGGTCTTCCCGTGATTCTGAAGGCATCATGATATTGGAGAAGACAAAATGCAGCACTTAAATCTTCCTGGATTAAGTGTAGCTGAGCTGAAATAGCTGAGGGGTATTCTCTTACAAACCAATCCCTGAGATGCACCGGAGCTGTCTGGGGTCAATGTGTGATGGTAATAGGTCCTGTCAGGTGTCTTGGGCAGAGCAGAGCAGCTGCAGGTAAATGCACGGCTTTAAAACACAAAGTATTCTCCCTGATGCAGGCAGCAGCCATTTTCTAATTGCAAGAGCCCAAAAAAGCAGCTTTGTGGTATAAAAGATGGCTCAAACCTAGAAAATGTGTGTTTTGAGTGTCTGGAAAGCTGTTTCTCTGTGCCTTGAGTGAACAAAACCACAATTTTGTTTGCAATTCTCTGAATTTATGTACTTTTCCAAAGGCTGTGGGGAAAACCTGCCGTGCTCGGGTTTGGAGTGCCGGTGGATCAATGACATAAGTCTCTGCAGCATCTGCTGCATGGGGATTTTCCAGGTCCCAGCAGGAATACTCAGCCCTCCTCCAAAACAAGCCTCCACTATGAAGAGAAACTGAGGAAGGATGTGGAGTTACTTCAGAAAACGGTGCAGCAGGGCTACTTGATCCCCAAAACCTTCCTTCCCAACATCTTGCCTCCAGCAGTAGCATAATGCATGGAATTCAGAGCATTTCTTCACCCAAGGGCTGGATTTTCCCAGCTGAATGACATCTCCATGCCTAGTGTGAAGATTTTGTGGGTGCTGGCTACATTGTGCATGTTCCTTTGCATCTCAGGGTTTGTGTGTTGAGGAGTGCTTCTCCTGCAGATGGGTCAACATCATGCCAACAGACCAGCTACATCATGGGAAGCACAAGTCGCCTGCATCCCTGTGCCAAGAGCAAGTGCTTCTTCTCAACTTAGGAGTACTCTACCCAGGACAGAAAGTTGCCAGTGGTTGCACAGGCTGCAAGGTCATGCATGGGCCTGGCTTCAGTGCAGGTTCAGGCAGGATTTGTAGGATGGGCTTTCTTCTGGGTTGCCATCTCTTAAACACCACAACTTGATTAACTGTTCTGCCTTGAGGTTACAGAAGGGTTATTTTGATGCATTGGCACAGGCAGCTCGGGCAGAGGAGGGATGTGACCGTCACTGCTGGAGTGGACAACTAGGGTGCCACTTGTCTCCTTCCAGCTGATGAACCCAAGTGCTGAGGGCTTCTCACAGGGGAAGGGTGTGGAGGATACATTCAAAACCCATAAAGCTCTAGGAGTGCTGTTTTGGCATTTCTGAAATTGGCAATAATTAAGTTCTGTTCCTTGTTGCCTTCTCCATCTGCTGGCACCAGAGGACTGAATGTTTCTGCTTCATGAGCGACCACTCCCAAGGTCTAGAGAACACTCTGCAAGCAGCCAAAGTGACCTGTGAAAGTACAGACTTCTCTGCATGCATGCCATGGAAGGACTCATTCTGAAACAGCATTTGGTGTCCTTCATGCCTCCATTGTGTGTTCATCTAGAAATGGGTGTCTTGGTCCGCCAGTATCCTAAGGCTGGAACAGGGCCACCCATGGCTTAAACAATATTTTTATGGGTTAAGTCCATAAAGCTTGGTCAATATTTAATGCTGCAATAATTAACCATGGGAAGAGTTTTCCAAAGAATGTGCCAGGTTCTTGATGGCTGTTACTAACCTGCTCCTTTTTGATATATGTGCCTGACTGACTCTTGGAGTGAAGGCATGGAGTCAGGAGCTTCTTCTAGGTGAAGGTCCGAGGGCTGGAAGCCCTCTGCTGCGGAGAAAGGCTGGGAGAGCTGGGGGGGCTCAGCCCGGAGCAGAGGAGGCTGCGGGGAGACCTGGCTGCGGCCACTCGGTGCCTACAGGGGCTGTAGGAAGGTGGGGACAGGTTTTTTTACCAGGACATGGGGCAATGGTTTTAAACTGAAAGAGGGTGGGTTCATATGGGACACAAGGAAGAAATCTCTTATGATGGGGGTGGTGAGGCATTGGCACAGATTGCAGAGCAGCTGTGGATGCTCCATCCCTGGCAGTGTTCAAGGCCAGGTTGGATGGGGCTGGGAGCAGCCTGGGCTAGTGGGAGACGTCCCTGCCTGTGGGGACAAAAAAATTAGATGATCATTGAAGGACCCTTCCAACCCAAACCATCTGAAGATTTGATTTTTTGTTCCACTATAGGAACAAAAAGTAGGAGGAATTTGTTGAAGCCTGGAGTCTGCTCACTGGCTGCTGTTACCACATCAGATAGTCTGCGTTTACACTGATCTAGATGAGCCCTAAGTAGCTGCATCGTCCCTCTCGTCACAGAAGGGCAAGGAGGATTGTCCAGAAGCCCTCTACCCTGCCAGTCTCCAGCACTGCGGGGACATCATCCCATACCCAGACCACAGCGTACCACTGCAAATCCTTTTCTTCCTGGTGTTTTATCCGCAGGGTGTTCTGTGCAAGCATTTGTGCATACAGCCAGCAGGCAGAGCAGGAGGTCAGGGGACTAAGGTCCTCCCCCTTGGCTCTGGTGGGCAGAAAATTCAGCACAGGCTCTGCCTGCCCTCAGAGCAGGCTCAGAAGAGTCCTGCTCACTGCTACAGGGATGCTGCCAGCCTGGGGGAAGGGAACGTTTGAGGAAATTGTAGGTATTACTGAATTTGAGCCTTTTTTTTTTTCCCCTCTTATTTGCTGCCTGTAGCAGAGCAGCCACACCCCTGCTGTTTCTGTCACCATGCTCATTTCTTTCTTCCCTCCTCCCCGTAAGCCTTGCAGAGATAGTCACTGGGTTATTTTTCAGCAGATGTGAGATTCCACCTTACCGAACAAACCCAGCAAGATCCGAGGCGGTGACCTTCAATAGATGCCACTTTGACCACAACCTTGACCTGCTGCCAGGGGTGCAGCAGCAGACCATGGCACGGGCTTCCAGGGCCACCTCAAGGGCTTTTACATAGACCTGCTCCAAACTGCTGCTGCTTTAGCCTCCATGGTGGAGTGCCGAAGAAGGTCCATGTGGTTTTGCTAATAGTTGCAGTGCATGTTTGCTTTGCTCTCCTGTGTCCTCTCACTTCCCATTTTCACCTTCTATTGGACACACCTTGCCTAATATAAGGATTCATGTCCTCAGGACATGGGATATTCCAGCACCCAGGTGAGCAGGGCTGGGGCTCAGTCTCCTTTTCCACCCAACAGCCTTCAGGCAGTCCATTTCAAACAGCTGAATCCGTCACAGCTGAGTTGCTCTGAAGGTTTTGGGTTTAATGATTACCAAGCAGCTCCCCAGCTTCATGCTCTTCTGTTGGTTGCATGAGATCCCAAATTTCACAAACCTTGTAAGGCGTGATGGTGGGGAGGATGCTAATTGGAACCATTGGGGCTGGGGGAGACAGACAGCTTCATCTGCAGCATGGTGGGAATGGGTTTTCAGACTGTAATTAAAGGCAAGAGCTCTGCAGGAAATCACTTTCCAAGGCCATGTGTCTTCCTCCATCGCTTTCACATGCTGCAAGCAGATTGTGCATTGCACAGAGGCTGCACACAGAGCCAAGCTCCCAAATTCAGTTTTCCAATGTCTTTTTGTCTTGTTTTATCCCTGTTATTAACTTAGCCGGGGTCATTCCCACCCGTATCATGACAAAAGCCCAGCACTCCTTCTCTCCAAGTCAGATTCTCATCTGCTGATGCTTGGCATTGCTATGTTTTTCTTCTAGTGAGCATAGCTGGTCAAAGAGCAACTCGGTTGGGCTAGATGATCATTGTAGGTCCCTTCCAACAGAAATACTCTGTTCTATTCATGCCTTTACATTTCTTGTAGCTCCTCTAAGCAGATCATGAGGATCGTGGAAGTCAGTTGGGTTGACCTGTGTTTCTGCTGCTGGGTATCCGTATGGATATTGGGTGAGTGACCTCTTGTGATCACCTACTATAGGTTGCCAACAATTGCTGCCTTCTCTTAAGTATCGAGAGAAGATTTGATGGTTTCACGGATGCTTCTGCTCACCTTGTTATGAGAAGCTCAAGTACTGAACCACTTCAGGGTGGGCTTCATGGCTGATGTTGGATCCTCTGGCCATCAGTCTAGAGAAGTTTGTAGAAGCTTAAAAACATTGAATGGTTTGGGTTGGAAGGAACCTTTAAAGGTCATCTAGTCCAGCTGCCCCTGCAGTGAGCAGGGACATCTTCAACTAGGTCAGGCTGCTTGGAGCCCTGTCCAACCTGACCTTGACTGTTTTCAGGGATGGGGCATTGCCCAGCAGGGAGCAGCAGTGCCCTTGAACAGCCGGAGCATGATGGATGTCTTTGCAGGCATACTCCTTCTTCAGCTGCGATCTCTCAGTATCCCCACTTTGTCTGTATAATTTGATTCCCCCTGGATGGGAGAACGTCTCACTCAACTTCCTTTGGCTTCAGTTTCCTTTCCCCCCCTGCCAGCACCACAGGTGCTCAGGTGCTGGCCACGTTGGGTCTTGCCCCACCTGTCTGAGTGAGTTTTGCACCAGATGTGACCTTTATCATGAGGTCATGTCTTCTGGGCTTAACAAGTGTCATGGGCCTCTTCACTAATTTGGTTTCGCTCACCCTGCTCTAGTTCTGCGCACTTACTGTGGTCACAGCAATAATGATGTGAGCCGAGCTGTTGGGTGGTGAACCAGTTGAAAAAGTATGTGGATATTTGGAGACGACTGTGAGTGGAAAATGCCTTTCCAATACAAAGCTATCAGCATCTCAAGATTTAGCTCCACTTCCTCATACCATTCGCAAATATTTTAGAGAAAAATGTTCATATCTTGAATTTCTTGCTCTAAGCTCTAAGATGAAATCGGGGACAAAGCGCTCAGTCCTGTTTCTTTTTAATATCCTTCTCTTGAGTTCTCTGCTGCCTGCTGCAAAACAGGACTCGGATTAGACGGATATTTGTCTAATGCAGCCAAGTGCTTACGTAGATCATCAGACCCAAAATACAGTTTACATAACTGCAAAGAAAACCATCTTTTAACTTTTATTAGAAGCAGTGGCTGTAATTAAGAGTATGAAGCCTTGCAGGCCAGTGATTAGAACAGAGGATTAGGTGCTGGGATTTCATTTCTATTCCTGGCTTTGCCATCGAGCTGTGCTATTTCAGTCAAGTCACTTTCCCTTATTTTAAAAATAAAAGCAATGCTGGTCTCCAAGCCACTGTGAAATGTGCCACTTCCTATTGGGGGGGGGGGGGGGGGGCCGAGGCGGGTATGCGGGAATGCTTCATTTATTCTTTTTATAATTTGTTAGAAGTTTGCTGTTCTGCCAGAGGTTCCCATGCTCCATGCTACCAGAAGCAAACTTGTGTCTATACTGGAGCCTTTGCAATCCACAGTTCAGGTTTTTAATGGCAAATCACCTTCCAAGTGTCCTCCACCCCAGCTGAGAGAAGGTACATGCCAGGAGAGAGCTCCCATTGGAAAAAAAAAAAAAAAAAAAAAAAAAAAAAAAAGCAAAGCTGCCTTTTGCAAACACCACTGGCTCTGAGAGAGGTGGGAGATGAGAGGCAGGTCCAGATGTGCCCCTCCTCCAGGTATGCTGCTCCTTCTCACACCTCACTGCAGTACAGAAGCAGCTAGTGGCATTTCAGGCGCCAGGGTTCATGTTGGTGGTCCTGCTCCTCTCTGCAGTTTTGAGGCTCACCACTCTTTTTTGTGCCCACTGAGGGTTGTATCAGCATCGTGCCAGGGAAATGTGAGCATTGCAAGCACAGGAGCCAATCAGCCTTACAGTACACATGCCCTGTGTGTGCTGAGATGAAGCAGTGCCACCACTGGACAGCAAATGTTGGGAGCTTTTAGCAGCAGCTGCTGTATCTCAGTAGCATGTTGAAAACCTCGCCCAGGCATCCGTCTTAGCAATTGTCATAAAAGACATTTGGCAATCAGTTTTGGAATCTGGCTCCAGCATAATTAGGTTTGTACAAGATCCCATTAGTCAAACAGGGGATTAGCCTGGAGTCCTGGGTCCCGGCTGCGTTTGGGCAGGTGATGTGGTGGTTGGTGCAGGAGAATTGGAACTGGAAGGTGCACTCATCTTGTGGCATTTCAATTTGATGGGTTTTTCCCCATATTAAGCTGCCTTAATTTCCTTGGTCAGGCCAGCGTAGGGCTCAGGAGTCACTGTCAGGCTGTGAGCACCCTCCAGCTCTTGATGTATATGGTGAGGAGGGTGCAGCTGCAACATGGGCTGGAGCTGCAAGAGCTCAACATGTTTTTCCGGAGCCTGTTCTGCTACAAGCACCAGGCTTGTTGGTGCATGAGGTTGTTCTGGAATAGCTCCAGGATGTGAAAATCAAGATTTGTCAGCTAGAGCCTCAGGCTCCCTTGAAGAGCCACAGAGACCTGGGGTTTGTGGGGAGATCTCTTCCCATTGCAGTAAGAAGACTGTTGATGTTTCTTGTCTCTCAGAGTAGACTTAACATGTTACAAGGCCTCCTGTTTCAGGATTAAGCATTCAGATTGACAATTATGGTGGAATAACCATTTTGTTTACATTTAGCATAATGCATGTAGCATTTTTGTTACATCTTAGCCTAATGCAAGTCACAGAATCATTGAATGATTTGGGTTGGAAGGGACCTTTGAAGGCCATCTAGTCCAACCCCCCTGCCATGGGCAGGGACATCTCCCACCAGACCAGGTTGCTCAGAGCCCCGTCCAGCCTGGCCTTGAATGTTTCCAGGGATGGGGCATCAACCACCTCCCTGGGCAACCTGTGCCCATATGATGAGTCTCACCACACTCATCATAAATAATGTCTTCCTTATATCTAGTCTGAATCTCCGCTCCTTCAGTTTAAAACCATTCTCCTTTGTCCTGTCGCTACAGACCCTGCTAAAAAGTCCGTCCCCGTCTTTCTTGTAAGCCCCCTCTAAGTACTGGAAGCCTGCTGAACACCCCCAACTCTCCCAGCATTTCCTCACAGGAGAGGTGTTCCATCCCTCCGATCATCTTCGCGGCCTCCTCTGGACCCACTCCAACAGGTCCATGTCTTTCCTGTACTGAGGACTCCAGAGCTGGACACAGTACTCCTGTGCAGCGGTACTGCTGTTGCTAAATGTGGCAAAGCCCTGGAAGTCACAATATTAAGGGCACATGGTGGGGTGAAGTGTGCACAGGCAGCTCCTGCCAAGCAAATGGTGTGGCATGAGGATATCTTGACATATTTGCAATAATTTCATCATCTGCATGAGTGTGAAGACACTTAGCACTGATTTGAATTCATTTTTGGTGCATTGTTTAGACCACATTAAACACCTGCTTGACTGGTGCCATCCAGAATTGAAGGGCTCTTGGTTTGGTTTAGTTAAAGTGACTTTAGGGGCAACTTCAGAACCTGAGTTACAGACATTTTTAGTTTTAGGGGAAGGCTGGGTTGCTTTTCGTAAAATAAATGGTCCCAGAAAGCTAAGTATATTGACTTAAGTACATCTTATAGTACAAACAGGACTGGGATTTGGGTACAGAGTCTTGATCCTGCTTAGCCTCCCAACAGAAGCTGGAGGAAAGGGAAACGTAGTGAAAGCACTTAAAACACTGTCTTGAGCAAGGATTTTGCTTCAGATGTTTGTCCACCAACAAAAGAGAAAAGAATATTGCTAAAGTTAGTTGCATCAGCCCCACCATGGTTTTGTCTCCTTGTGGAAGGAAGAGGACATGGAAGATGTAGTGAGCGTCTCTGGTACAGACGATGTACAACCTTGCCACTTTGGAGAGATGGGCTTCGTATAGTCTTGCCAGTTGTCTCAAGTTGTGACAAACTAGTGCTCATTTTAGTCTCCTGATGTCTCTTTTGGTCTTCAGCTTCATTCTTGCAGAGGTGCAGGCTTTGGCTGTGCTCACCAGATTTTTTTAAATGGAAAGCAAGTGAGGTTGTAGGCAAGAAATGATGGGGTTGGGAAGGAAGAGGCTACTCAAGGGAGTGCCACACTGAGGGTGGCATTAGCAGGGGTATGGTGGCATCTGCAAGGGTGGCAGCTAAGGGAAAAGCAACCTGCCCACAGCCCTGAATTCTCTGAGTTAAAGGTTGGTCAGCGTTAACCTTGATCGTGGAGCAAGTCTGCTTGGAAGCCATTTCTGTGGACAGGGATGACACAAAGGTGGTTGGGAATGGCCAGACCAATACAATTGCCATCTGTGACAGTATGACTACTATCTGGATGATGAGAGCATCCGCCTTGACTCTGCCTATGTTTTGGATGTATCTTCCATGGCATCCTTGTGTTCAAATTGGGACATTAAAGTCTAGACAGGGACACTACTAGGTGGGTGAAAAACTGGATCATCAAGTTCAGAGGGTGGTAGTTAATGGTTAGCTGCAAGGGAAACTCCTCCCAGGCCCATCCTGGGACCTATCCTGTTCCATATCCTTATCAATAAACTTCGGAGCAGACAGAAGTCACCCTCATCTGCAGACCAGATGCTTTGCTTGAGGGAACGGCTGATGTTCAGAGGGGCCCAGAGGAGTGAGGACAGGCTGGAAAGAACCTCCTGAAGCTCAGCAAGGCCAGATGTAGCGGTCAGGATTGACTAACCCTCTCTGGGCAATGGCTGGCTGGGTAACAGTTCCGCTGAGGACCCAGGAGTTCTGGGGAGCTTTGTGCTGAATGCAGGTGAGCAGCATGCATTGGTAGCAAGGGGGGCTGGTAGCATCCTGGGCTGTAGCACCAGGCCTATAGCCAGTAGATCAAGGGAAGCAATTATTCTTCATTAGACCACAGCTGAGCAACTGTATGTAGTTTGGGGCTCTCCAGGACAAGAAGAACTTGATAAACTTGAGCGAGTCCAGCGGAGAGCCACCAGGATGGTCAGGGGCTGGAGCACATGATGTGTGAGGAGGAGGTGAGGGAGCTGGGCCGACTATGCCTGGAGAAGAGAAGGTTTCTGGGGAGACCTCAGGGCACCCTTCCAATACCTAAGCAGCACAATTGCGGCACTGCTGTAGCAGGACCAGTCAGCCTTTTGGTTAGAGCAGGATTTTGCTTTCTGTGATCAGCTTCTTGCCAATTTCTGGGTATGGTTTTGCCCATCAGGACTTGTGTGTGCAATGTGGTCCTCAGACCCATGTCTGTGGAAGCTCTTAACGCTATTCCTCTCCTTCCACTTCAGAAACTGATTTGGGTTGAGCTTTCTAGATTATCCCCATACCAACAGAGTTCAGGAGTTGTTTAAGATGCAGCTTTTACCTAAGAGCACTTCTGCAGATGTTCATGGGAAACCCATGGTGGTGTTTTGGTACCTATGTCTCTCTGCAGCCAGGTCGGAAGAGCAACTTGTAACTGTGCTTGCAGCTCAGTTTGCAGCTGGATGAGTCGATTTAGACAGCGAGCTGCGTGGAGCTGTGCAAGCAGTCAGGGGCTGCTGAGGAATTACTGTGCTTTTTCTGCTGCTCCATCCTTTTCTGGGGAGGACAGCAGCCTTTGGCTGAGGTTGGTTGAAGCGCTCAACCCACCTCAGTGAAGTCTGGTGGGAACATCATAGGAAACCCACCTGTGAAAGCAAGTTTTTCTTTGATTGCCTTGCTTCAGTTTTCACTCAAACCGACACCAATCATTGGTTTGGGCTCCTGTAAAGCAGAATAATAGGCCTGTGGTGCTACGTTAACTAAATCAGTGAAGGAGGAGGACCTCTTTGCTTCATCTTTGCACCCAACATGAGAGGGGCTGTCAGTACAACCACTTATGTGAATGTGGTGTGGTTTTTTTTATGTAGGTTGTCCCACAGCTGTCAAGCTATCTATGGCTTCACCAGGCCATGCAGCATCTTCATTACCACCAGTTTGCTTCCTTGCTGCTGGCATCCCATGTAAATCCAGGTGCTAAAATCTGCAGCAAGGACCACCTTCAGGTTCTTTTCTGGCCAAGGCAGCAGCCTTCCAAGCGTCTAGTTCTCCAAGTTACTTTCTTAGAAAGATCAGTGGTGTGAGCATGAAGGTGGACCTCTGAATGAGAATGGCTGGTACAGGTACTGAGCGTCTTGGTGGTGGCTTGAACATCACACATCCCGCTGGATATGTAGTTTTGGGGATTGAGTACCTACCCATGGTGGTGGCCCAACAAAGTCTTGCTTTTTGTGCACTCTCACTTCCTTGTCGTTGCTGTTGGAAGCAGTGGAGGGAGGAGACTTTGCTCCAAGGTTGCCATTGCAGTCTTTCTTCTCATCTCTTGCATCTTCAGCCTGTGTCTTCATAGGCGCTCGCCTTGGTTTGTCAGCTGTGCTCTACCCTATGATGGCCATCCAGGCATCCCTTCATCTGTTTTACACAGCTGTGTATTGCTCGGTGGATGTTGGCTATAAAAAATAGCTGAGAATCTGTTCACAGCTGGGACATGTGTGGTCCAGGTCTGGTGCTGCTGTTGTGGCAGCAGCTCAGCGTCTGGGTTTGGGACTTGATGCACATTGGTGTGGTGCTGTGACCCACAGTCCCAGAGAGCCATGCAGAGCTGAAAACCCTCTGTATCCATGAAACCTGGGATCTGGAGGAGTGGGACATAAGGGGGTGTAGACCTTACTGATGTCAGTGGAAGAAGCTGTTGTCCATCACACAAGGCTGCAGGGAGTTCAGCCTTTGCCTGTTGGGTTTGATGGTCCTGCTTTGGTAGTGACCTGACTCCAGTTGAGTTGTTAGAAGGCAGCCCCTATGTTCCCACCAGACTTTCCCCGAGGATACTGCTGTATGTCTTTGCCATGCCCTGCCACTGCAGAGGAGGCTGTTCCCATGCATGGAGGTGTTCTAAACCAGGGAGGAGACCATCTTCTTGGGAAACCACAGGCTGGTGAGTGCTGTGGCAGCCAGAACAGGCACAATAGCTCTGAAGACAAGACATGGGCTTGGAGAAACATTTGTCCTTTTCCCAAAATCAGTTCAGAGCCTTATTTTCTGATAAGCCAGGGCAAGCACAGGCATTTGTAGGGGCTTTTTCTGTGCAAAAAATCTGTTTGCATCCCATGTGTGCAATGTGGAGGCAGGCAATATCATTTGCTTATCTGCAGAGGCCTCCTTGATGCAGCCAGGCTGTAGCAATGCCAGTTATCCTTCTGCAAAGAAAGTTAGGCTGGAAGGAGTGCAGACAGAGGTGCATCGACTCCTTGAAGCCTGACAGAATTGCTCTGGAGGGCTTTAGTCTTGTCGATGCAAACCTGATTGCAGCTGAAATCAGAGTAAGCCTGCTGTGAAGACAGAAGTGTGGGACTGCTGCCTGACCTGGGCTTTGGGGCTGCTAAAACCAGTGCCCGTAATGTCTTCTGCACATCCTCAACCCCCCAGGGTGGAGGATACCACTGCACCCATCTTGGGCAGGGCACTGCTGGCATCAGGGCAGAAATAGAAGAAAAGTCCTTAACCTTCCAGTTTACCTCCTGGTAAGGAGTGTGCTCCCACACCCAGGGTTTATTCAAGGCATAACATTTCAGGAGCTTGCGCTTATCATTTTTAAAGTAGCAAAGGCTGGGATGCTCGGAGAACCTTCCTGGGCTAGATGTGGGCGTGCAGGTAATCCTGCACTTTGGTCTGATTCTGCCTGCACCCAGGGAGCTCCTGGCATACCTCGGGTCTCCTGGGAGGAGAATATGACAAGAAAAAACAACAACCTCCAGCTGAGCCTGCTGGCAGCAGCAGCAGCATTTTCACACAGTGCAGTGGTGTATGCAGCCTCTGCTCTGGGAGCGAGCAGAGACCCTCCAGGGATGCTCAGTGGTTTCCAGCTGCCTGGTTCATGGCAAGCAGGTATGATGCTCTGCTAGGAGAGGATTCTGACTTGCAGCATCAGCAGGACTGCACTTGGGACATCAGCAGAGCAGCAGGAGGGAGGGAAGGGGTCTACATTGGCAGATTGCAGCTCGGGGGACCCCTGAGCCCCTGAAGCATCCCTCCTCCCTCCTGCACCATCTCCAAACACCCACTTAGTCCCATCAAGGATCAAAGAAGCTGAAACCATTGGGCAGCGATTGTTTTGGGCTCATTCCCTCTGTTCCAGGTGCCAGGATCAATTTCCACATGCCCCTTTTCGGATGCTCCTCTATCCCTCTGGTTATTTTGGCAGACTCCCAGGACAGGTGGTTTTGGCAGCAAGCCTGTGCCAGGCAAAAATCAACTGAGAGCTGTTTGCAGCCACAGCTGATGGAGCTATTACTACAGAGATCTTGCCAAAACCAGCCCCCAGTAAGCTCCCAACACCGGTCTGATGCTGAGCCCCCCTCAGAGCCCAGTGAGCCGACAAAATGATAAGTAGGTGTCAGCTTTGCCCATAAAAACCCTGTGTCAGTCCTGCTGGGGATGGTGATTCACAGCAGTTGTGGGGCTGGTGTCCCTGAGTCTTTTTCAAAGCATATGTGTTTTGTGCCGCCTGTGCAAATGTGGCATTTATCTTCCCTTGCACTATTTCCAACCATCCCTTCTCATCCCATCATGTACCTGGAGGTGTATTCCAGGCAGAGCCATTGCTTGGTTTCCTACCATCCTTCCTCCTGCTTGGATGCTGCAGTGAGCAGGGGGCTTTGAAGGACCGGCTATGGCTCAGCAGGCAACACCAACCTGTGCCGAGCTGCGCCCAGTTCACATCCAGCCTTACAGAGCCTTGTTTCCCAGGTTGGGCTTAACATCAAGATTTGGAAGGTGCTTTTTCTCCCCAGGAAAATGATCACTTTTGTCTGTCTGTCCCCACTGCCACGGGGAGTGCTGGAGATGCTGGCATGCAGCAGAGATGGAGGCAGGCTGTTAAGGCGTCAGGAGGACCCCTCAACAGAGGAAAGGTATTTTAACCTCAGAAAAGTGTGCTTTTTCACCGAACCATCGAAAACTTTCAGTTGGAAAGGACATTTAAAGACCATCTACTTCAACTCCCCTACAAGGAGCGGGGGCATCTTCAACTAGATCAGTTGCTCAGAGCCCCATCCAACCTGACCTTGAATGTTTCCAGTGATGGGGCAGACTCTTGGGGTCCTGTTTTGCCCCAGCTGTGGTGGAATATACTCAAATACGCCTTGGGTGCATGCTATGGGAATGGAATGGTGGTTGCTTTTCTTGTAGCGAGATGGATGTTTAGGGTCACTTTTCCACTGCTGAAAGACCAAAGTGGTGAGTGTCAAGCCGCTGGGCGTTAATGCTGATCTCAGCCCACATTTAGACATGACAAGCTGTTTAAAGGTGTTCCTGTAGTGTACTGAGGTGTAAGTGGGATGATCCAGAAGAGCTTTCACGGATGTTCCAGCCCCCTTGCAGCCAGGGTCACTGAGTATTTGGGCAGAGATGATTTTCCACTGCTAGGCCCCCAGATACTTGCAAGTCTCTTTCCTTCACCCTTTCTCCCCAGGTTTTTTCCATGGATAGGGCAGATGAACAAGGGATCAGTTTGTTTTCCATGCAAACAGGATGGGCTGAGGCTTCCACATCTCACCAGTGTGACACATCCACTGTGCCCAGCACTGTGTGGGCTTGTGAGGGGGGGTGAACACAGCTGGGGAAAGCAGCAATCCCCCCTTCCCCCCCCCAACTTCCATTTCATAACTTGCCTTCGTCTTGAATCAAATGGGTTTCATTTCCCATCAGCAGTAATTATCCCCATCCACACTAGCTTGGCATCCTCTGGCATGTCTGGACTGTCTCCGCCAAGGTTTCTACGCAGACAGAGTTGACAGCTGAGTGAGTCCATCCCGCCGAACACCCGTCGAGATGCAGAGAGAGCAAAAGATTCAGGCTGGAGCCGATGCCGATGCCTGGAGGCAGCGTGGTGGGAGCCAAGCAGGAGATCTCCACAGGGATCTGCGGCAGGATGGGGTGGTGGTTGCACAAACCTGGGGGTGGCCGAGCCGGCTGCACTTGCTTCTCCAAGACAAGCTGAATTTCAGGGGTTCATTAAAAGTCACTCATTGAGATTTCAGCATAAATGAATACCTGCTGGAAGCAGCAGGCGTGGAGCTTGCTGGAGAGCCAGGGGCAGGCTTGCCAGCTATTTAATATTTAAGTAGCAGCATTGTTAGATTCCTGCTAACCCAGCTTCCCCATGGGCAGCAGTGTAATGGAGCATTTGTCCCCTACCCTTTGCCTGCCCCCCCAGTAAGCTATTTTTTCGAGGTTTTTAAGCCAATGCCTTATGAATTGTGCTTGGCAAAGATCAGGCTAACAGAGTCATTGGATTAAAAGGAAGAAATTTGTTAGGATGAGAGTGGTGAAATGCTGGACGAGGTTGCCCAGAGAGGTGGTCGATGCCCCATCCCTAGAAATATTCAAGGTCAGGTTGGGCAGGGCTCCAAGCAACCTGATCTAGTTGAAGATGTCCCTGCTTGTTGGAGAGGGTTTGGACTAGATGACCTTCAAAGGTCCCTTCCCACCCAAACCATCTGATGATTCTATGATTAAGGTGATTTCTGCAATACCTGTCTCTAACCAGTGACTTAGCGCTGCTGCTTTTTGTGCCTGTTAGCTAAATGGAGATGGTGGAAGACCTGACTTGTGCTCTTCTGTGCTGTCACCCCGCTGTTCTGAGAACAAAGCAGCAAAAGGGTTTTGCTGGTGGGACTTTGCAGCCTGGCACAAATCTGAGCGGTGCTTGAATGCAGCGCGGCATGCATGAGCATCAGTTATAGGGTGGCATTTGCTGTTGGTCTTGCTGAAGTCGGTGGGATGATCAAAGGTCCATAGTTACACTGGAAAGGCCAGTGGTCTTTTTGTCTCCCGAGACCATCAGCCTGCTTGCACCCCACACAGCGTGCTGTGCCTCTGAACCAGGGACGCAGGGTTTGTATCTTTAAGCAGGGCTTTTCCAGCCTCCACACCAGTTAGGATTGCCCAGCATTAGACTGAAATGG
The DNA here is from genome assembly GCF_017639655.2 of Falco naumanni. Taxonomy (NCBI): domain Eukaryota; kingdom Metazoa; phylum Chordata; class Aves; order Falconiformes; family Falconidae; genus Falco; species Falco naumanni. The sequence goes on along the minus strand of NC_054056.1, from coordinate 108,737,373 downwards.
TAATGTGATGGGACTAAAGCAAGCCCCAAGCCAGGTCTGGGGAGCGATCTGTGCCATTCTTCATGTGCCGTATCATGCATGTGGGGCTTTCATGCCATAGCTGGTGGCACATATGAGTCTAGGTCACCAGGAGGGCCTTTGTCTGCAGAAGCATCATCCTGGTGGTGCTACTTGAAGGGGTGCAGGCTTTGAGATCTGCAAATTCAAAGGTCTGCAAGTTTTTAGCCCCCTTGACTGCTCCTTTCTGAAACCACGTAGATCTTTGCTTTTGTGGGTCTAAGTCTGATTGCTGAGAGTCTGTGTGGTTTGACAAGTTTCCACGGTCCTGCAGCAGAAGAGGTATTTTTGCTGAGTTTTGACAGAAGCACTTGCTTCCCCAGAGGGATTTGCTGCCTGTAGTTAAGATTTTTGCCAAATCTGAGCTGGCTGTCCCCAGGTAACCAGCCCCTGGCCTAGCAGGGAAGCAAGACAGGTCTTGAGCTACTGTTGGTTTTGTAGGCTGGGCGGATGTTGCAGCACTCCAACCTGCTCCAGGAGCACCCTCAGCTTCTTGCAGAGGTCCTTCTCTGCAACAGGCTCCAGGTTTCAGCAGGAAAATGAACAAGCAAGAGACCAGTTTTATTTACTGGCAAGACCAAAGATTAAATCTTGGTTCTACAAGCTGAGGCTCAACGTGTTGAGTCCAACCAGGATGGGGAGCTGCTCCTTGGTCTGGCCCTCTTCTGCTTCCTGGGGACACAGACCCTCACTGCGGAAGTAGTCACCTCCCTTACCTGGCCCCAGGCAGGGTGGTGGCATCTTTGACCCTTGACTCCCTTGAGACATCACAGCTTCAGGGAGAGGCACCTTCAGGAAACATAAAATGACATGCAGTGTCACAGCCTGTTGTCTCTGTGCTTCTGATGAAACACACGTCGTGCTCAGTCGATGCCACACTTCCACAGTTAATGCAGCATAGCCTGCAGCAGCTCCCTGACCACCATCACACTGAGCTTCCATGTTTCCAGGCAGGGTCTTATCTGGGCACCGTGTGACCCACTGCCATACTGTAATACCTTAGAGATGTCTTTTTGTTTTGGAAAGCTTCTTTTAAATGCCTTCCAACCCCCAAAATCTCCCCTTGAAGTTGAAGGGACCCTACCCACCTGCTCTGTTCAACACAGGAGGTGTGGAGACACCTGGTCCATCCAACCATGGCTCCAAGTAGAGACGGAGCAAGCCTCTGCATCTCAAACATCAGTAACCTTGAGACTCAGAACCAAAAGTAGGTCTGCAAAATGTCCGTGGATTATCAAAGATGAAACATATCATCATAATTTGGTATCTCTCAACTTTAGCATCCCTCAGCACCTTTGTCCTCCAGAACAGGTTACCTGGTGGAAGACTGTCACCAGTTCCCTGATTGTCTCCTGCTTGTGGCATGATAATTCCTTCCAACAGAAGCCAGACCTCCAGTTCTAGGGTCACAGGTCAGCTAGCCACATCTTTTTTTTAGTCTTGGAAGTCTATGTACTGTGACTTCATGGCATCTTTTTTGTTCAGAACTTGAAAAAAATCACCCCGAAAATAACAAGTGGGACCTTAGCAGTGGCAGCAGAGGTGTGAGTTTTCATCTCCTGTAAGGTACAGAAGAGCAGAGAGGACGTCCCAGATGTTAACATTGCTGTGTTCATCCTGACCTTGAAGCTCGCAGCTCTTAGTGTTGCAGATGGATGCAATCCTTGCCATCAATCTCATTTGCAGCTTCACTGGTAAGAGTTAATTGTGACAGTAAGGGAGCCAAGTCTGACTCATCAGTACCTGAATGAGGAGCAATGCCACCCACAGTGTGCCCGCAGCGATTTTACTCCTGATCTGGATCAACTGGTGGAATGGATTTGAAGCTCTCCAGTTGATCTCAATCTTACTGCTTTGCCTGGCATTTTTGGGCCATGCATGGATTGTCTGTCAGCAAGACCGGAGGGTTTAATCAATTTATCTCAAGAAGAGGAGGTGGCAGCCTAAGGAAACTTTCTTTAAGATGATGAGGTGTTCATATATGTCAAGTTAGCATATGTATTTGAGAGCAAACCATGTTAAGCTGTTCTGCCCCACCAGCCTCATGGGCTGTTCGTGCTCCTGGGCATGTAGGACAAGAGTTGTACTGTGCTGTGTGCTGCACAAAATAACAAACTGGGAGCAGAACATCCCTCCTTAGATATTTCATCCAAGTTTTGAAGCCAGATGTGAATAACCTCCATTCACCTATGAGCTCACACATCCCTCACCGCATGCATCCAGCTGGCATGGGCCAAAATATTAAAAACTGCATAACTCTGTGGTCGCTTCAACAGCCTTTGCTGTATTTGGAAGAGCCTTTGCACCCACTGATTGGAAAGCATCTGAAATTCCAGCAGCTGTGCATTGGCCGAGGAGCAGCCAATGTCATTACTGGGAATTTACGGTCAGCTCGTTTTCTGGTAATTGGCTGGCCAGATGCTTGCGGTGCTGCTGTGTGCTCCTCAAATCCTCTCTGTCAGGTGAGCATGAGAAGAGACGGAGATTTTGGGAGCCAGCGCCCAGAGGAGGCTTCATCCCCACTTTGCTCCCGGATTCCCATTGCCTTTAGCAAGGAAGGTTTGCCCTGAGACACAAGGAGACATGCTAGGTGTCCTTACTTACAAATGTTTTGAAAAACATGAGGCCAGAAGGAACAGCTGATGACCAGGTGAATTTTATTATTATTATTATTATTTTAGAAGGGAGGGGAAGAGCTGAGGTGCACAGTGGGTAGAAAACTAATAGAATTTGTTGCACTGGGAAGCTGTGGAGGCTGACCTTGCTGCATGTTCAGGAAGGGGTTAAAGAAATTCAAGACAACCGGTCCATAAACATCGCTGAAGTGGGTACCTTGGAAGACATCTCCCTGCTGTCACCCCTAACACAGGGACTGGGTGCTGTGGGGCATGAGGGCATGGACCACAGGCAGCAACCAGGGTCATGAGCTGTCCATAAACAGCATCTCTTGCTGCCATGGTTTGAAGCAGAGTATGGGCTGGAGACACCATTGCTCTGACCCAGGAGGACATTTCTTACCTTGCAGATCTTTACAAAAGGTCCATGAAGTAGGGCAAATGGACAGATTTTGTATAGGGAAGCTAAGGTGGTCCTGAAGTCTTTGGTTCCTGGGGAAACCTGGGGAAAAAGGGAGTCTTCTTTCAGCTCCAACAGCACCAGGTATTTGCCTGGATGACATAGTCCTTGAAGGTTCTCCAGGCCATGGTTGGGCAGGGATGCTACCGCCAGAAGAGCAACCTGTTTGCCATGAGGGTCTTTCCTTTGCTCATCTTTGATCACAAGAACTTGCCTGAAGAAGACTTCCCTTGAGGTCTTTCCCTTACATCCATTGCCTTTCTCTAAAGTAAACATTAGATATGGCCTCTTTCAGCAGCGGGGCTATTCATTAGGAAGCTTCCTGAGCATTAATTCCCTTTCATCCAGGGCTTTGCCCACTGGGGAGAAGATCCTGGAGCCACGGATCTGGGTACAGCACCAGGCATCAGAGCTGATGCCTTTCTCTTGAGAAGACACTGAGTTGTGGAGGAGGAGGAGCACTCATTCACGTGCACTCAAAGGGAAAAAGGGATTAAGCAATTCAACACAGTCATAATTCCAGGGCTCAGAAGTCTCATTAAAATTAGCTTTGACAGAAGCTTAATTTTATAGCCTCTTGCTTGAATAAAATTTTTGAGGTCTATCCTATTAGGAAGATTTGTTTCTTTTCCTTTTTTCTTCTTCTGAAACCAACATGTGATCTGAATTCTATTAACAGGAGCATCTTAATGTGTACATAGGGGGGTGTTAACACTCTTTCTTCAAAAACTGCTCAAAATGAAGTTATTTCTCCAGATGTTTGTTGTCATGTTTCAATGCAGAGCAAATGTCTAATAATTTGCTCAGTGCCTGGTGTTTTCTGAACAAGCCTGATTATTTGCACAACCCCACAGTGAAGGGCTGTTGAGGCAAAAAAAAAACCCCAAACCCTTTCCTGTGCTCATTGAGCAAATACTGGACAATACTGAAAAGGGTGTCCTTAGATAAAGACAAACACCTGGTTGCATGCCTTGTTGGGAGGTGTTGGAGAGTCTCAGCGTAGTTACTAGGCTGCTGGGCAAGCGTGAAACCAAAAGGAAAGTGGAGCAAGAGTGGGTTTGTTCTTACAGGAGAGGCTTTAAGCTGGTGGTGGTCCAAAAAGCAGCAGTGAATGCTGTCCTGCCCCTCCAGATGCTTTTTTCCACGTTTCTCCAATGAGTGCACTCAGGTAAGGTGTCTCCTGGAATAGGTTGGTAGCTATTGGTGCCATGACTTTCTCCATCTCATGGGAGTGAGGGCTCTGTGGGCTCAGATTTAACTGACTGCAAGGCGGTAGATAAAAATGTGCCGAAAAGGCCTTTTCTGGGGCTTACCACCTCTGCCCGTCTGAGACAAGCAAGGAGCAAGAGCGATGCTCAAGGCATGAGGAAGGGCTGCACTTGGAAAGGACCATGGGTGGGACAAAGCTATGAAATGTTCAGGGTCCATCCAGGCACGTCTCCAGCCGTTCTTCACAAAAAAAGCGTCGTTTAAGGGAGAATGTGGTGTCTGCAGGGTTGAGCTGGAGACAACAGCCATGGAGGGCTTGGTCCTCATCTGCTAAACAACTGGTAAATGACTCAAAGCTTGATGCAAGAAGGTGGGAGTAAGTCCTGAGGGCAGAGCCCAGACTGGTGGGGACCCAGAGCCCATGTCTATGGCCGCATCTTCATTAATCCTAAAGTGAAGGAGACTTTAATAAGGGCATGCAGGCGTTGCAGTCACTGTTGGTAACTCCTTGTTCACTATTACTGTATTGCAGTTCATCGCCATCTGGAGTGTTTGAGAAAGAATATGACATTTATCGGGATTACAGTGCGGAAGGTCAACTCCTCCACTACAGGTAGCTGAAATTTCCCTCCAGTATCGGGGTTGGGGTCTACATCGTGACCTTGGCAGCGAGGTGGGTGTGTGGGACGGCCTGTGTGCTACCAGCTGACCTGTGGGGATGGCACAGCAGATAACACCAATGTTTTCTTTGTGCTCTCCTGGTCCTCCCCCCCATCTCTTTCCCTTCATGTGTTACAATTTTTAGCTTTACTACTGCCCTTAAATGAACCCTAAGATGTATTTTGATGGTTCTTTGGAGCAGGGACCATCCATCCTCTTTATCCCATGGTCCTCACTGGAGTGACTCCTTCACCAGAAACCGGAGCAGGATGGGAGGAGCACCAGGACTGTCTGGTGATGGGGTCACACCTCAGGGTGAGCTCCTGGTTTGTGGGGTTTCGTTAGGCTCCACCGTCAGGACAGGACTCACCTGGTTCTGCTGATGCACCCCAGTGCGTCCCATCATGGCAGGGTGATGGCTTGAACGTCTCTCCACACTAGAACTGGTTTCTAGGGTCTTTCCTAGGATTTTTGCATCGACTGTGAATAGGTTTGTGTGGGTATGGGTTTAATCTGTCAACACAGTGAGCCTGTCTGATTCAGTGCACTGCCTCCATAGGGCCCTGGAGGTGGGAAAGCCTCCAGAGAAATGAGCCATCTCTTGCATCCTGTGGGTCCAGCTGCTTTCAGAGTCCATTTGTAAGTCAGAGGGGAGCTTTCTCTTGCCCAGATCAGGATTTCAGGTGCTAAACCAAATACCACCTCCATCTTTCATGGATTTATGTTGCTAGAAATTAATACGATGTCATACTTGTCTTCATTACAGCTCAAAATGCCCCTCTTAGAGTTTGCACGAGTGATTCAGGTGTACAAACACTGTGACTTCTCACCAGTACCGATATGGACTAATGCCTTGGATGTGGGCAAAGTATCACCAGAACTGATACAGATAAGTCTGTGTCTATGTCTGAGTAGATGAGCAGAGATAAGGGAACGATCATTTGCTGGGCTCCTGGAGCCTGGGCCAGCACCTGCATCGCTGCTTGCAAAACAAGCTTTTTTCCTTCAGAACCCAAAGTACTGTGAGCAGGGATGGGTTGGTGGGGGCTGAAAAATTGCTATTGATACAGCCCAGATGACTCCTTGGCCACCCTTTGTCAGCGGCCAAAGGAGGCATGTTGGCTGACCCACCTCATCCTGCCCCAGAGCTTTTGAGAGATGTCCCCCTTGGTCACCACCAGCCAGGATGGAGATGGTGGTGAGGGTCTTCAAACTCTGGGACCTCCCCAAAGACCCAGACAGACCCATCTTGCCCTGATCCCATCCAAGCCTGCACAGGTAGGGTTGTGTGGTACCTGCTGGCATCATCTAGATCAAATCAGGTGGGAGCAGGGAGGATAAACACCTGCGCTGGATGCTTTTACTGATACAGGCCTGCACATCAGTGGTGGCCTGAAGCCTTTCTCTGTAATACAACATTCATCCCAATTCCTGCCTTTAAGACAGCAGGTCTATAGACTATAGTCAGATTTTGGGGGGGGTTTGGGGTTGATATCTGCCTGGTTGTTCTGAGCTTTGACAGATAACCCCAGTTTCTGGGTTTTTCTGGAGATGCAGGTGAGCTGAAGCACCTCTAGCTCTTGCTTTGCTTCCCATGCTGGCAGCGGGGACCAGGGGGGCACAATGCTCTATGCTTCCCTGGCATGATGGCCTGTGTTCCCTTCCCTGCTGCTCAGTGATGGCACAGGCTGGTGAGCTGGTCCACAGTGGCATGGTTAGCAGTTAGTCTCCATCCCTGTTCAAGACACGTGCGAGTGGAAAATCACCCAACAGCACTGGCCGTGTGCCATCCTGCCTGCCCTGTAATTCACTGCTTCTGCAGTGACCTCCCAGGAGCATCAGAATTAATTGCCATTTAAGCAAGAGGGGGAAAACGAAGCTTTCTAGGAGAGGAAACAAACAGAGTAATGGTGTCTGGTGTTCATTCTCACCTGCAGAATGCTCTCCTTCAGCATGGGGTGAGCTCAGAGAGACCTGCCCAAGGACAGCTTTACTCCAAAGCATCCCTTCCGTACATGTGGGGATGCAATTCCCTGTCTGTAGGCACAAGTGAGGAAGAGTGGAACACAGCGTGATTTGGCAGGCCTGGATCTGCTGTTTGGTTTGGAAGTGGGGTTTGCAGGTGCCTCCTCTGCTCTGCTGTTAGGCATCACGCATGCTTCAGTTGGAGCTGGCAGTGGGAGCTGAGCCTGCATTCAGCTGCAGCCAGGCGAGATGGACTGGTGATGGGGACATGGAGCAGTGACAGGCACACCACTCTCTATCCTGAGTTTTTTCTGCAAACAGGGTTAGTGATTCGGCACTGATGGGTTCTGACCTGCCGCCAGCTGGGTGGCAGTGCCGGATACAGGCTGCAGTTGGAGACAAGGGACAATGCGGGTTTTGGGGACAAGGTCCCCACCCGCCAGCTGGCTGATGCCCGTGGTTGCCCAAGCAATTAAAAGATTCAATTTCACTGCGGTTAGCACACATGACCTGTTTGCATCAGCATGTGCTTTGCTACAGGAGCTGTCTCCATCTTCCCAACCCCAACTTTACTGCTTATAAAAACCCACGGACAGCCCTTGCTGCTCTCCCCCCAGTCACTTCCAGCCAGGAAGCTAATTAGCAGCTTTGCTTAATTAGTTGAGGGTGGACTTCCTTCTGGAAGAAAAGTCTCAAGTGCCCTCTGTCTGGGTGCTGCCAAGCGAGATGGAGAGAGGAGCCTGAGCTGACACAGCCCTGGGTGAGACTTTTTTTAACCATGTGAGTGCCACATGCATGCTGCTCTGGCACTCATAAAAGCTGAAATCAAAGCTTGCCAGTCCTACCTCGTGATGGCAGGGATGTTTTCTTATTAATGGGGTTAATTTTAAGGAGAAGGGTGTGTGGACATTCTGAAATTCACCCTGCATAAAGGTATCATGGTTTCAGCTTCTCCAAAACATAGCTGGCAGCCCTTCCTTGGATGGATCAAGTCTGGGCAGATCCCATAGGGTGGAAAGGCCGTGGCTGGGGGCAGCAAACAAGGCACAGGGGAGGCCACCTGGAAGCCCAACATTGGCATCTACCTCTGAATGGGTCAGAGAGACGCATGCATGGTCCCTTGTGGGAATGGGAGGACCCTTGAGGTACTTCTGCCTGAAGTGTCCAAGACCTGGATGGGGGGACCACAGTCCAGACACCTCGTTCTGATGCTCAGCAACAGGTTTTCAGGAAAAGCTGGCTCTCCAGCACCCTTGGCCAGGTTGCAAAGGGATGGGGGAATCTCAGTTCTTCCCACGGGCTCGTGCCAGCACTGAGGTGGTGATTGTGAAATGGGCTGGCACCCAACCAGAGCTTTAAAGACGCCATCATGGAGTGGGCTGAGCCCTCGAAACCCTTCCACCAGTGCAGTGCTGCCCCGGCTCCTCCAAATCAAGCCCTGAAATTGAGATGCTTCCAAATGCCATTCATTAAATCATCCTGGGGACTTCACAGTTGGGTGGGAGATCAGGTCTCCAGGCTAACAGCCTTCTCAGATCTTTCCAACACTCTCCTCCTCACCAAGTCTTGCATTAGTCCCTCAGATTTTTCTCAAAGCCATTGGAAGGGCATGTTGTCTCCTTTGATGGCCAAGATAAGAGATGGTCAGACAGCATACTTGGGAGAGGGACAGAGGTTTGAGTTACACAACACATCTGTAGGTCTGTGGTGGCTGAGGAAGCTTGGTGAGATCTAGGCTGTGGCTTGCTGCATTCTGGGTGTGTGTCCATTCATTTCCGTCACCTTCTCCCCTTTGGCTGGGAAGGGAGAAGCTGGAGGACTTACAGATGTTTGGACAAAGTGTGGGAGCAAGGTGGCCTGTGAGGGGACAGCTGTCCTCACATGAAGGCTGGGTACAGGCAGATGGAGAAGCAGAGGGTTGGCTGATGGAGGAGAGGTTCTGTGGGGTTCAGCTGGGAGACCGTCCTCATCCATGGCATCATCATTCCCAAGTGCAGCTGAGGTTCAGCTGCCTGGGTCACCCCACAAGCTGCAGCAGCATCCTCAGGAGCAGGCAAGGGTTTTTTCCACTTCCTTGACAGCGCTGTCTCAGTGCTCCTGGCCAACAATTGCTATGGGAGATTTTCTAATATAATGAAGATTAGTGGGTGTCATTAAGAGGATGACGTCTTGCTCCATCTGTCTAGAAGGCATTTGTAGGAAAGCCCTTGCAACCAAATCCCATTGAGACAGGCAATTACGGTAACTGTTCTTAACCCTTTCCTCTTTATTCCGTCTGGTTTGTGGTCCCTGGAGCCCAGTTGCTTAACATCCTCATTTTTCCTCCTATGTTCTGTTGAGAGGGCTGAACTCTTTGCTAATCCATGCGGTGGTTTTGTCAAGAAGGCTGTTTGTTTGTGGGACAAATCCCAGGTCTCTGTCATTGTCCCATGCTTGTGTTGGCCAGTCAATGGGTGGAGGGTCTAAGGCTGGTCTTCACATCAGAGACCTTCAACTTGCTTCTCTGAATTTGTCTCCTCTCCCACCATACAGCTGATCTGCTCCTGTGACCCTCTTTGTTCCGTACTGCTGGTAGGGTGAATGTCATGTGCTACATGCAGGTGGTCAGGGCTTTGTGGCCACCAGAAAGACGCTGGAGCTTCCTGGTGGAGGGAAACACAGCCTGCTGGACACGGAGCACAGAAGCAAAGCATTAATGTCCCTCTTCTCCCCTTTTGCTCCCTGGGAAACAGGAGGTTCATTACTTGGGAACTTGCAAGAACAGAAGAACCAGAGCCAAAAATGTGCCCCTGTCCCTGCTGTAGGCTCTTCTGCTCTGGGAGAAGGTGAGAAATCTGTTCACTTGAGTATGCACACTGTCCAGCTCCTAGGGACACCTCCAGTTTGGCTTGGCTGCTCTGTTTGATCTGTAACTCTTGGGTCAGACATGGAAGTAGAGGTCATCAGTGGACTGTCCTCCAGTAGCGGAGCAGCTGAAATAGCTCCTAGGGCCTGGACCTGCTGCTTCTTTGTGAGCCCCTGCCTGTCCACTCCTGCTTTCTGCTCCCAGCAGCAGTGATGGCAACCTGCATGCTTCAAAGCCACGCTGAAACCCTTGTTCTGTGCTTCAGAGCTGAAAAGCTGAGGCCACCCACCCACCACAACTCATGTCTGTGCCCTGTTGTGTCTCCAGCTCTGCCGCCTCACTTGCCCTGGCTTTGTCTCTTTGGTAGAGAGGTAGGATGTCCAACCCGTGAGCAGGGAGGAGTGGATCCTTGTTCTGCTGGGGGCATGTTAGGAGAGCAGGACAGCAACTGCTTCATCTGCATGGGATCCTTGCAATATTCTTGACATGGTCTTCCTCAATTTGTCTTGGACCTTCCCAGGCAGGAGAGTTTAAAGAGGTCTTTGATCTTCTTGTAGTTTTCAACATCTCATACTCAACAGGAGTCACTTCATAGCTGACTGTCTAGCAAAGCAAATATGGAAGTGAGAAGAGAATCGGGGTTGGCTTCCAAAAGACCTGGCACCATCTCTCTGGTACCTCCACAGTGCTTCATGTGGCACATCAGGCACCTGAGGTTTAGGAGGTGGTTGTGTGTCTGTCTGCTGGCCAACCTTTGTTTTGAGACATGGCTGCAGTTTGCCAACATTTTACAGCTGTCCTCCCCTCTTGGCTCTCACACAGGTTGTGTGCTCCAGATGTTGCTAGATTCATTCACCAGCAATGGGAGTGCTCAGTGTCCAGCACCTGCACTGATCACATTCAGCCCTTCTCTGTCTAGGCAGCGACTAGCTGGTTGTTGGTGGATGCAGGGAACAGATAGAATTTTGTACTGTTGGCAAGAAGGTATGTGAAGCCAGGTAGCAAATTCGAGAAGAAACTTGTAGGAGCTTGGAAGAAGCCTGGGACAGAGGTGAGGAGCCCACCACACCAGACTGTGAACACAGCTCCTGCCAGCTGACCATGCACTGGATATTTGAGCACAAATACAGCCATGACACTGGGGAGAAGAAGGTCTCCAGTCCCTTCTGGTTGCAACCTCTAAATTCATCAGAGCTTCCTGAGGATGCCCATACCCTGGACCCATCCTGGGGATGGGACCTCATCATCTCTGGGCTGAAGCTCCCTTTGCCCCTGGTGTCAGTTTTAGCCAGGGCAACGGCAAGGCCTCATTCCTCTTCCAACAGTGACAAAGATGCATGGCTTAAGCATGCCCACAGAGACTTGCCAGCCAAGGGGACACCTGCCCAGCAGAAGTGGCATGGTGGCCATTCCAGCTGCCCCGCGTGGGGACACGTGCTACTGCCAGCTGCTCAATTTATCTGTCATCTCATTCTGCTCAGGCTTCATCGTTTATGACTGTGAGTTAAGACCACAGTGTAAGGCTTCTCTGTAAATAAATACGCCCATTCCTGATATTTAAAGATATATCTGTTGCCTGGTTTCTTTAGAAGTAATGAAGGAGGTGCAGACCTAACACTGGTGTTCCTTGGAGAGACATGAGATTAAAATCCCGTATTTTGGAAGAAAACTGAAAAGTGGTTTGGCAGGTTCATCGCTGTTCTTGGGCATACTGCTGTGGTATAACCTTCTGGGCTGGGACCTCTGCCCCAACTCCAAGTCTTCATGGGACAGAATGGAGGCAAACCCAGTCTCTTCTCCCCATGCAGCTAAAGCTGGAAGTCCCTCTGTCTGATGGCTTCATTTTTGAGGAGCTGGAGCATCCTTCTTGAATGTAACTTGGAGCCCAGACCATGGAGCTGGGAGCTCCTCCACACTCTTTGCTACAGCCTGGCACTTTCTCCATGCTCAGCCAAACATTGATCTGTAGTCTTGCTTTGAAAAGTGAACCACCGTCCTTGTCCTCAGCATGAGCTGGATAACTTATATCAAATATGCACCTGTAGTGCCCAGATGATGGACCTGTATTGGCCTTCTAAGCCAAAAGCAATCCTTCCTGCTGAAGGGCTTCTAGCAAACAGATGAGCTCCAGGTCCCAGGACCTGTTCTTCAAAGCCACAGTGCTGCTGACGGCAGTATCTGGTTGTTTCCACACAAACCAGGGCAGCAGGTCTAGCTTGGCTCCATGGCCAAAAACTTCTCCGAGAGGAGAAGCTACTTAATCAACCTTGCCGCAGCCATGGTAGCAATCAGAAGCTTCAGAGTCTCCTGGGATGGGTGGAGGTGAGCCTATGGGAGAAGGTGCACATCACCCCAATGCCCAGAGTCCAGGCTTGGAAACTGGTCTTGTAGTAGTCCTTGGTATGTGGCAGGTCATATCCCAGAGCCTGATCAAAGATGCAGGAGAGGTCTACTGGTGAGGGAAGAGCTGAAGAGCTGAAGGCACCAGGCTGCAGACTAAGCCCGGGGGTGTTCGTAGCAGGGATGAATGATTCAGGTTGGAAATACCAGGAGGATGAAGGGCTTCAGCTTAGCAAACCGGGAGGGCTGCACCCCAGGGCATGTGAAATCTGCTCAGGATAGGCAAGAGCTACAAAATCACCATTGTAGGAACTTGTTGTCATGCTTACGGAGACAAAGAAGGCAGATCCCCTATTGATCTGCTATTTAAGGAAATGTCACTTTTTGTGTCTGTATTTTGCAGCTAATTCCTCTTAATGATAAAGGCTTCTCTGTGCTCCCTTCCCCATGTTCCCTCCTCCCTCTCAAAGAAAGCAAAAATCTCATCTTGTTCCAGTGACATTTGGGTTTCAGAAAACAGGCTATTTTGGGTGATTGGTTTAATCATACATCTGAGATGGGGAGAGCAGCCTGACTGCCTCCTGGGGATCTGGCGTTCGGCTTCCTGCAGGCAGCCATGCCCTCCGCGCTCGGTGCCTTGCGTGCTGTGCCTGCCTCAGCTGCCAGGACAGGTTGTGGGTCTGCCAGCCTGGCGGACTCTGATCTTGTGCTTCCTCCTGGTCAGTTCCTAATGAGACTGATCCTGAGAGGCTCACTGGAGACCACCCTGGCCACCATGGCTTGTCCCCTTGTAGCGTGAGAGCTTGCTGATCACAAACCAAGATGACAAAGTGAGTGCTGTGGCCACGTATGGCAGGTAACCAAAGCTAGCGCAGACCTTCAGCAAGGTCAGCTTGGCCTTCAGCAATGAGCTACCAGCCCACAGCTCACCAAGGACAGCCGTCCAAGATCGTTTCAGCGTTTGCTGATTAGCTACAGCCCACAAAAACCCTTTGCTGTGGATTCATAGCCTCCAACTTATGGTGTGGAGGGTGAGCTGCAGACCTGTCCACCACACCGTGCTCCACTCAATGTGATGTTCAGAAACCACTGCCAGAAAACGGGGCGTATCATCACCTCAGCAGTGCCTCAGAGCCCTGCTTTCCCCCTCACTGCTTCAAAAAGAGTGGCTAAAAAATTCTGCACTGTTGAATGGGATGGAGGGGACAGGAAGGCTCATTATCTCCCTCTTGTCTTGATTCAGCTTCCGCTATTGCTAATTAGAGCGGATGCCATGGGAGCAGCTTTTCCGAGAGAGGAGTTAGCAATGCTCGGGCAGCAAACGTGGGAGATATTTCATGTAGAAATCTGGTGTTGCGGGCCTGAAGCTGAAAGCGATCTGATAGCATGGTCCAGAGACAAGGGATCAGACAATCCCTGAACGTTGTAGCCTTCTCCTTCCATTCAAAAACATACAAATTTAAAAAAAAAAAAAAAATAGGTAATTTAACAGGGTGGCTTTTCCTTGCCTTGGTCACAGATATCAATCCTTTGGTAATATTTTACTTGGAGAATGGAATCATCATGTGCAGAGGAGCCTTGTGAGACACCTTTGGCACCCTTCAAACCAAGCTTTGCAGTCAACGGAGACAGGCTGAAGGTTGGACTTCAGCCTTCCCATCACTCTGAATTTCCCCCAACAACACTGAGTCTGATACTCAGCTTTCAGGACACGCCATGATTCATGTTGTAGCTATGAAATGGTCCTCATGATCTCACCACTGGGATTTAGCAGGAGACAGCTGTGATGTCATCCCATTTGTGGTAATGCTGCACCTTCTCTGTGGTTCCTCCACAGATGGGTGATCCTGCCTAGAGCAAAGACCTAGTCCTGGATCATCCTGGGAAGAGGTTGCAGGTCATGGAGCTGGTCTCCTGCCACACGGCTCCATCTGGAGCTGTCAGCTCCCCATCATCCCACCGCAAGCAGTGAGCAACGTCTGGTGTCTGTGAATACAGGCAGCAAGATCAGTTCATCTCCTCCTCATCCCGACAAGTGTAAAACTTGTTCAGATTGCAGTTCCTCTTGGTTCTCCGCATCGGAGAGACACATCAGCCCATCCCAACCAAAGCTAAAGCAGGACAAGAGAGGGAGACCCACAGGCAGCAGTAAGTGAATGCAAGGAAGCTTGAAGGATGAGAAACGCACAACAAAACACAAGCTCGAGGGTCCTCCCTGCTGTGCCAGGCTGGTTTTATACTGGCTTTGGGTACCAAGTGCAGCCTAACTGGGAGAGTTCAACCTGAGCCGTGGCTCAGCTCTGTCCTGCCCCATCCAGACCATTGCTAGGACACGGTCCAGTATGAATTTGACCACATAAACTGATTTAGCATCACTGAGGTTAGTGCAGAGTTTGGGAAGCTTGAGCCTGGCACTCACACTTCTCTCCAGATAACAATTTTATTCCCTTGATCACACTTGTTTCTGTATGAATTGATTTTGACCATACCTGCAGGTTTCTTAGAAAATTAAGTCCAAGGAGGTTGTGAGATTTCCAGGTGTGTAGATAAACATGGGAAGAGAGATTGCACGTGTAGAAGAAGGATTGGAGAGACCATGGTGTGGTGGTGGACATGCCTTCAGTGACCCCTAATCTCAAAAGCTGTAAGCAGTGAGCACTTAAGCAGGAATTTAAAATTTCAGGTTCAGTGTAAGCTCTGAGATATTTTATATATACTGTAAGCATGTAATTCTGTACATGCAAATTTTGGGGAACAGCAATACTTGCAGATGAAAAGCAATGAAGTCTTAGGGATGGGGGATTATAGACTGTATTCCTATCCTCTATTTTAGTTATAAATTAGTAAAACATTGAGTTTTCCAGTGGCTTTTGTATAGCTGTAGACACCGGATCGCTGTCCTAAGGACAATTTCCTAGCTGTAAAATTTCAGAGGGAACATCAAAAGCTTCGATCTGAAGCCCAGGCATATTCTAGGCTTGCTGCGGAGAGCAGACAGGCTCCTCCCAGCTGCCCACCTTTGCCTGCATTTACAGGAAGATATTTGTGTTGCTGGAGCAGCATCGGGCAGAGTGCCAGGTACAGGGAGGTTTTCTGCCGACGGCTCATTGCTGACCCCAGGCTTCCCAGCGGGACGCGCTTGGCACGGCGGCCGCCCATCCCCGGCTGTGCTGGTGGTACCCAGCTGGGAGGAAAGTGGGCTGGGCTGCATCCCTCCACCCCACCCGGGGGGGGTTGCGGTTGGTCCAGTTTAGCATCTAACGGGAGATCTTAAAGGCATTAAACCGGGAGGGTGGTGAAAAGCTGTGGGAAGGAGATGCGCCCAGCTCCCGTGGCCAGGGGAGGAAGGTGAGGAGGAGCGGGGGTACCGGGACAGTGGGAACAGCCGGGGGACAGCACGAGGACCTGGTTGCGTTGTGGGGTGGTGGCTGGGTGCCCAGGGATCCTGTGCTTTTCCAGTGGCTGTGAGTCCAAATGCCTTCACAGGACATCAGAAACCAATATATTTGAATTAATCATTCAAATTAAGGGCTTCCCCAAGAGGGGAAAACCCATTTAATTCTAGCACTAAATTATGTCCTTCATCTGCAAAGTCTAAATAATGCCAGCAGTAAAAAACTTGTCTTGAAAAAATGAATATTCTTGCTTTTAAATCTTCTTTGGAGAAGCGTTGCCATATCATTCACTTAAAAGCCAGAATGATGCTGTTAAAATAATTGTACTTAAGCCCAGCTGTGACCTATGATTTATTTGCTGGTCCTGCATTGAGTTAATGCAGCTGCCGATCAACTACATTAAAGGCATTGTGGTAGAAATCAGTAACATAAAAAAAAAAAAATTTGTTTGTTGTGAGGTTTTTTTAAGGTAAATAGAGCTGTGGATGGTATTAATTATTGCTGGCATCAAAATAATCATATTTAAGTGTCGGGGAAGGTGTCTACCTGCCTGCAGCAGAGACAGTGCAGTGATGTTTGCTTGCATCTCCAGCAAAAGCAACTGGAAGCAAAGCAATTCCTGGGCGAGGGAGCCAGGCAGTGTGAAAGCGGCGTGCACACTGTTCACAGAGCATGCACAGAGCGCGTGGAGCCCAGCAGTCCGGCACCAGAGATTTCTCCTCTCACCTCTGTCACTGACTTTCCAAAAGCTGGAATAAGATCAGGGAGAGGGTGCTTAAGCAAGCAGAGATTCAAGAGCCTAAGTTGCTTGAGTGCTTTGGAAAAACCCTCCCCTAAATAAATTAAATGTTTCAGTCCACAGAAATTTTGCAAATTTGCAAGGAAATTGATCTTGCTGATAGAAGATTAGAAGGATTTGGGAAGTAGTTTGTCATGGAAAAGTACGCAGAGTCGTAAGTAAAATCTTGCCTTCTCCACAAGGAGAAAATAGCAAAGGGAACCCAGTGCCAAGCCAGAGATAACAGAAATACTTTGAATTTCTGGAGGACCTCCTGTGCCAGGAGTGGCCAGCCTCAGCGGGGCTCTCCCTCTTCTAGCAGCATTGCTTTTCATTTATTGGAGTAACTGAGTGGCTCATGGGCACGGTGGCTGCAGCAATTTAACTGCAAAAAGGCCTTTCACAATATTCCTTTTGCAGGCAGAAAATTCAATTTAGTCTGTAGCAATGCTTTCTAGTGTTAAGCAATAATCCAGGGCAGTACAACAGAGCTTTCAGGTTTATTGGTTGCTGTTCCTTAATATTTTGATTGAAAGCTCTGCCTTGGCTAGATGATTTGACAGTCAGGGCTGCTTTGCAGGGATTTTTTTTTTTTTCATATCCGCTGTTGCCAGATGCAGGCTGCTGTCTGAAATATTAATGCAAGCTGCAGATCCAGGAATTAAAGAGGTTCTTCACCTGGCTTGAGTTAAAACAGCTGGACCTGGGATGGATGCATGTCTGTATGGGGACAGTGGAAGACCTGAAGCATGGGTCTCTGCAGAGCATCACTTGGTGCTCACCTCTTACTGCTTTGTGGTACCCTGGTTTTTAGCTTAGAGGTTGGGAGCTGCTGGGGTGGGAAAAGGGCATCAGACCAGGCAGCTCTTCCTTACGGTGCTGCTCTTGATTTTCAGCTCTCCCTCCTCCTCCCTGGTGCTTTTCTGCTGCCAGGTCTGCAGGCAGGGATGCACACCAAAAACCTGCAGGTGACAGTGGCAGGAAAAGATGACTGTCCTTGCAAGAAGAGGAGTCACTGGGAAAGATAACAGCATGGTTGCAAAACCTTCTCCATCTATGCAGATGAATTGCCTGTGGCTGCGGATCCAGGCTCCGCATGTCGGGGGGGAAAGGTCTGCCATCCCTGCCGCATCTCCCTGCCGGCTCCCAGCAAGGCATCGCTGCCCATGAGGCGGGGATAACCCCAGCCATCCTGCCGTTGGCACCTTGCCCCAACCTTTGTGGTGTTGCTGCATCCCGGAGTGTGGCCATGACTCTGTTCTGGCCACCACATTGGTCCTGCTGTGACCCAGACCATAGATGTGTCCTGGGTGGCACTGGGGGAACACCATGTTTCGAGGGGTTGGGAGAAGATGTTCCCCCAGCTTTCCCTGGCTTTGTCTCTTTGCTCAGCACTGGTCTCCCCTCCTTTTAGCTGAAGAGGCAGAGAAACACCAGCAGGTTGGTCTCCCATAGCTTTGGAGATGTCTTGCTCTGTTGCAAATAACTTGCAGGAGAACAGCTGCCCATCCCCATAATCCTCTGGCCTTTGTGGTCCCACCAGTGTCACCTTGGTGCATCTGAGGGGCTTTGGGGACATCTTCAGTGTGTCTTTCTAACTGTAGCAATGCTGGAATCACCCATGGGAGCAGGAGGAGATGGGGCTTAATGACACCAAGGTGACACACTGACGGCAGCTTGTGCCACTCCAGCAGCATGGCTTTGCCAAGTGTTGTCAGGGCCGTGTGATGCAGAGGCTTTCCAAGAGTGCTGATATTTTTAGGGCAATGGCTATTAATCACTCCTTGGCAGCTGATTGGCCTTACAGCCTTCGATGACTCCTTCTGCGATGCTGGGATTTCATACTTAAAAACAAGCAAGAGCCTCAACCTCATCTCCAGAAACAAAACATGCATGGGCATGGCTGGATTTTGAATTACTTGTCTGTGTGTAATAGAAAAATGTGGGGAAAGGAGTATCAGAAAAGAGAGATGTAATGAGGGCTTGGGCTCTCAAGCGGCTCTGGAGCAGACAGCAAAGATCTTGGCTCCCAGTTGTTCACCCATGAGGTTTGGGGGACCCCAGGGAGGCACCTGGAGCCTCCCCTTCCTCTGTGATGTGCTGTAAATCACTAATGAGCCAGTATGGTCCCATCCCAGGTTAGAGGATTAGTGGGGGAAGCCTGTTTCTGAGCAGTAGAGGGAGGTGGGTGCTGATGCTCATGGTTTGTGGTCGTGCTTGAGACCAGAAACAATTTCTTTACCTACTGCAGAGAAGGAACCAGCTTCCAGGACAACAATTTGCTTGGTCCCGTCCCACCACAAGTTCCATAACATTGCTTATCCTTCCCTCATGTGTGGAGTTTTGCCATTAAAAGCAATTGGAGGATGCAAGGAGATGCCAAGAGGAGCTGTGAGATTTGGTCTAGGATTGCAAAGAGCTCAGAGATGTCTGTGGGGAGTGTTCTTTGCTGTCAGGCGATGAGTCCAGCACAGACATGGGTTAGTTATGTGTCACGCAGTGGATGATGGTGCAAGATCCAGCCTGTGGGATGCAGAAAACCTGATGATAATTTCCACTGTACCAGGTATGCTGCTTTGGTGGTGCCAAAGCTGGACTGTGCAAGCGGTGGTGGGTACCAACCCCACATTAACAAGCAGAAGATACAGTCCATCACTTGGTGACTCAAACAGCTTGTCCCATGGGTCATGAAATTGCTTGCAGATGATTAAGAAACCCGAAGGCAGCTGGTGCTCACAGCAGGACCCCTGGCGTGAGCAGCTCCGAGTGGGACATGCTGCCTGGCTGTGCTGGCAATCCTCGCTGACTCTTCTGCTTTCTTGCTTTGAAAGCTTTGAGGTCTGTATATGAAAAGTAGCTTATTCAGAAAGATTAATGACCTTCAGCTGTGGAGAGGAGGAGGAGCAGAAGACATAGAGAGTGACTGAGGGCTCACAGACCCCTATTAGGGGAGGAGAGCCCCACAGGAGCTGCACCCTGCAGCAAAGGAGTTGCACGTATGAACCTCAATTAAGAAACAGACTCTCAATAGAATTTCCAATTCTACTTCAGTCTCAAAAAAGGCATTTCAGTGATTTTAACCATCAGAAGCACATATGTTCCTGTACTCCCTGCCTACAGCAGCGGAGGGTTTCTTTTTCATTTATTCACCTGAAGAATGATGCCAAGTTTTGCCTTGTTGGTTTTTGTGGAGCTTGGGGTGATTGTAGCAAGAGCCAAGAGCTTCTGCAGACAAGGCACTCTCCTGCAGTCACTCCAGAACCCCTTGGTTTTCTGCCCTTATGTTTACAGGGTCCATTAGATCCTCAGCAGTGAGCAATGGCATCCATGTGCCTAAACCATCAGAGCAGCCACACCACATATCCCAGGGCTGGTGGTCTGCCTTGGCCATGCTGCTCTGGTTCCTCCCAAAAAGCTCCAGCTGATGCCAGGTTGGCCAAGACCCTTGGCCAAGACTCTTGCACATGGTTCAGCCAGAAAAAGCAGTACATGCAGGAGCAGAGTAAGAGGCTTCTTTTTGTTTATGTTGGCTGGAAATCAAACTTGTGGGGTTTTAGCTTTGGCCAGTTTGAAGGCTAAAGAGATTGGATCTGATAAAAGCAGAGTCCAGGGACTGAAAGAAGATGCTTGAGATGTTCTGAAACACAGAGCCAACCTGCCAGTTGCATATATGTTTATGTTTAATGGGAAAGCCAGCACTGAAAGCATCAAAAAGCATGTGAGGAACCCATGACTGGTGCCCCACAGCCCTTGTGGGATGAGCAGCAGTGTCCTGGTCTGGCAGCTCCACCACATTGCTCCAGGTCTGATTTCCCTGGCTTCCACCCAGCCTTGGTCCAATCATCCATCATTACTTCTTCTTCTGGTTTGTTATGCTCAAGATGCAAGTCCCCATCTGTTCTGGTGGCTGCTTAACCGTGGTCCTAACCAGCAGCATGATCTGGAGGGGAGGTGACGAGGATATGCTGGGTACCGCAGGATGAGTTAAGCAGCCAGTTTCATCCTTGCAAGAGTACCTTGGGCTTCCCAACCTGAAAACTGGACCTTGAACTCACTGATTGGGTGGCAGAAACAAGACAATGTCCGTGGAGGTGGCATGCAGCCAGTGGTGGTTGGTGAAGGACATTAAGGGCAGGCCAGTGACCCAGGCTGTAATTACTGCAGTTAGTAACCATGGCAAAAATAAATAGGTGTCCTCTGTGGTCAGATAATTGATGAAGAAAGAGGAGACCTTGATTAACATCCATGCGGCACCATTCTTGGTGGGTTCATAATCCCTTCTCACCTGCTGGCATCACACTGCCTCCGGACTCTGGTGGGAAATCAGCCTGTTAATGACAGAGCAGGAGGGGGATGAAATTTGTCCTTGGTGATCTCCATAGCAGATCTATCTTCTTACCTCACTCATCATTTTACTTTGATGATGCTGGGCAATGCAGCCAGGTGTTCCTTGGTGTTTCTGACACAGCAAGGCTTTCCCTCATGACCCTGCCCTGATAGTTCGTGCTGGCCAGGGCATGCTCCTATGGTTGTGGAGGGAGTTTCAGCGGTCTGAAAGGGCTCAATGAGTGGTTGAGATCCATCAACCAGTGTGGAGGGACCAGGAGGGACACAAACTCATGCAGGTCTTCACCAGCAAGAAGTTGGCAGAAGTCTCAAGTCGACAGGAGCTCGAAAAGCTGCAACAGAAAGGGAACGAATAAATTGTTCCTCACATGCCCTGGAGCGAAGACAAAGTCATGGGCAAGCAACAAGCAGGGTGCCAGGAGACGGTGGAGCCTCATGCAGGGAGATATTTATATATGCTTCCTTGTGGGCATTTTTCTGCAAAACTTGGTAACTGGACTCACTCCACCTTTTTCTGAAGGACAGAAAGGACAAGTGGCTATGAAAAAATAACTGAGAATGAGAGAGGAATGAACTGGGAGAGCAGACGGTGCCTCCGGTATCTTCTGTGCCAGCATGGGAGTCAGTGAGGAACTGATAACACAATGTTCTTCCCTGTGCTTTGGAGACAGCAGCAAACTCCAGCTCAGAGCCCTCATGCAAGACAGGCAATACTTTTCCTCCTGAGTGTCCACTGTCTGGATAGCATCTCCCAAGGACTTGAAACATGGATTGAGCAGATGAAAAACCGAAAAAACTCTGTTAGTTGGAGTGATCCACATGCTACCACCCTGTACCAGGTTGTGCAGGGGCAGAAGAGCATCTTCTTGCAGAACACACCACCCCCTGCAGGCAGTGGCCAAGAAGTCTTTTGAACAAGGTGGAAAAGACGGCAAAACTGAGATAGCTAAGAGGAAAATCAAAACATGGTCTTAAGCAGGTAGAAGTAGAGAAGGCGGCATGAGCTGGCCAGAGCTGGTGGCTCTGCAGCCCTCTCGAAGAAACAAGGAACCATCTTCAACCTTCAGGACATGACGCAGAAGATATTGCTGTAGGTGTTCTTCCACAAAAGCAAGGGAGAGGGTTTAATTCTTACTTAATGTTGTAACTTGGCATAAGGAGTGCTGCCTCCAGCTCTCAGGCTCCATGAGATGCACTGAGAGTAGTGGGTGGTGAGAAGTGTGCATTGGGCAAGGCATCAAATGGGGTGTTTTGGCACCAGAACTGGAGCCAAGGCTGGTGGGTTGTTCAGTGTGACCTCTGAGAGCTGTGCTGGTGATGGGGTGTCTGGAGATGGTGAGTGCTGCCAAAAAGGAGTGGGAAGGCCCTCTTCTTCTTCTGGGCATTGACCTCCCTCATCTCTGGGATTTCATTATGAGAAGAGGCTCCAGTGACTGTAACCAAGGGTCTCCAGGTTCAAGAGATCCAGTATGGAGTTGGCAGTAACTCAGAGTCTCAGACTATTAACTGTTTCAGAGCAGAAGCATGATCCAGCTCTTGGGCCAGCTCTTCATGGTGTGAGGTCATAGTGTCTCTCACTGGAGCCACCATGGGTTGGGACGGCCCTGGAGAATGAATCTGAGCCAGGTGACAAGGATGCAGCCAGTGGTGGCTGGCTGCTGCCCTTCCCACCAACAGGGTCCATGGAGCACAGGAGAAGGGATGATCTCCAAAGGTCACCCGACATTTGGAGGAGAATGAGGTGCAGACCACATCCCTAGTGTGCCTGCAATTTGGGGAGTGATGGGGATGGAGGCATCTCTGTCCAGCTCCAACGTCACATCCTACTGCTGGGAAATTTGTTTCCTGGCTCTTGCCCAAGGTTATGATGATGTTATGAAATTATTTTCTCCTACTCCCCATCTGACAGCAGCATGTTGGCCAGGTGGTGGGCAACATCCCAAACTAAGTGATAGTTGCCTTTGAGGCTGGAGCAGCATAGACATGTCTAAGGCTGAAGCCCAAGCCTGGCTGAAATTTTGCTTCTCTGAGTATTTGATACTTTATTTTGTGAGGAGGTGGTAGCTTGAGGCAGTGGGCTGGTCCAAGCCTTGATGTCTACTCTCCTGTAGTGGAGATTTTCCAAGGTGGATGATCAGCCATCTTGGAGCTACCCCTGGAGAGGTGGATTCCTTTGAGAAGGATTGAGTTGCGTCCCATCCTTGGGCTTTCTAGCTCATCCCAGGACACTGAACAGCCCTGAGGGGAAGGTTTGACCAGCCCAGCTGGAGCCCAGCCAGCCTTGTCCAGGTTGCACAGCTCCCTGCAACCCAGTCCCAAGGAGTTAATCCTCTAGGGCCAAGAGTATAATTATTTCTGCCTATGAATTATTAATAAAGAGGGAAAAAAACCTCTTGGATTCATTGTGAATTGCAATTACGGTTGAAACAGAGAACCTGCAGGCATGCTGCTGGAGCATCGGTGATGGGAGACGCAGCTTTGCACGACATATCATTTAGAGATGTTACCCATCAGGACTATCAAATGCCTTAATGAAAAGATGGACTTCAGGTAGAGATGAAAGAGGTCTCCTCCTGGCCCTGGTGGAAGGCTCCAGGCTTTTTTCACTTATGGATGAGTTGGTCTCCACTGAGCCCTTCTTGGTTGAGCTCCTGGTGCACTCCACATGTCACCTGGCTGAATTTTCATCCCTGCTTGCACCAGGAGTACCAAAGAAGCTGCCTGTTGGATGGCTATTTGGGGATGATTATTCACATCTCAGAATTAAGAAGGTCTCTGTTGGCACTTGTTCACACATGGATGTTGCGTGTATGCAAACAGGCTCCACCAGGCAGTTTCCAGCTTGATGCCGTGCGAGTTCGGGGTGTGCAGGTACAGTCCCTGCAAACCACGAAACATCAAGATGCTGTAGGGTGCTTCACGTTGAAAGATGTTCAGTGGAAGTGTGCAGGGTATCATCGCACAGGATGCAAAGTGGCTGAGGGATGCAGTGAGCTCCAGCATCAAGAAGAGGAAGCTGCGGGCATCCACCACCACCACTCCAGCTTCCGCTTGCCTCTCCGTGGGCATCATGCACATCCTCAGAGCCCTGCTGAGCTGCTTATCCCATCTGGGGCTGGCCCTAGGCATTTATTTTTGGTGATGAAGGGGATGGAAGACAGCTACTGCTCTCACCTGCTGTAGTGCTTGTGCTCCATCCCTTTGGAGGCCAAGGTGTCCATGCATCATGCGGGTTTGGGCAGTTGGCTAAGCTGTCCCTCCCCTCACTGCCCCAGCAAGTCAGTACTCCACTTTGGTGCTGCCAGAAGTAGTTGACCCATGGCCTTGGGGTGCAAGGCAATGGGGGCTCATGTTCTGTGGGGCTGGGACATCCCTGCACAGGTCAGGGTTGTGTTTTCAAGCCCCCCCTGAGCTATTTAGCATCCCCACAGGAGCCAAACCGTGGGCAGAGGTTTGGTCCCCTGCCCCATCACCCCACTGCAGACTCCCTCTGCAGCAGAGGTGGCAAAGTCTGAAGGTTTTTGCCTTCAAGTTCTTTTTAAACCATGCTTGGGATTATTATTTTTTCCTGCTTTTAATATAACCCAGCTCCATCTAGGAACTGGAGGAGGATGTTAATCCTGGGCAAGGGGTTGGATGGAGTGGGTGAGATAGGTTAATCCTGGGTGCTGTGAGGAATGGAAAGCAAGAAGAGGTGGGAGAGATGGGGCTTGTGCGTAGGCAGCTTCTTCTCACCCTGGGATGGGAGATCCCAGCAAGGGACCAGTCCCAGGTGGGGACCATGGTGGGGTCAGTCCCTGCTCCCTGCAAGGATTGCGCACCCAAACTTCCATGAAACTGTCCCAAATGTATGTCTGCCCCAACACTTGTCCCCAGCAGATGGCCATGCTCACTCCTCCATCACCATTCAGCTCGAAGAGCTCCAAGGCACGAGTAGGGAGGGCTGATTCAGGGCTGTCACCTAGAGATGTGCTCCAGGGGATGACATTGCATTTCAGGGCTTGGCTTTCCAGCCTGTGCATCCTTCATGAACCCTGGGGGTTGCTGAGGTCTCTGGGAGCCAGGGAAGCATGCAGGCTGATGCCACTGCGTTTGGAACGGTGGCAATGCCCTCGTCTCTCCTTCACTGACATGCTCCTCGCCTGATGGGAGAGGCTTAGGGTGCTTGGACACATCCATCCGTTGGGCTCTCCTGCAACCAAGGGTCTGGGGGGTCCCAGGGCAGTGGTACAGGGTTGTCTGTCCACCTGTGGGCATGGGGGCTTCGCTCGCTGATGGCGGCGCTGTGTTTCTCCCCACAGGACATCGTCCCTGCGATGGAATGCTGGCACCAAGGAGCGGATGCTGATCAAGGTGACCGACCGTGAGCCCAGCTTCCTCATGCACCAAGGCAATGGCTACACACCTGAAAACCAACTGGGCACCCGTTCGCGGCGACCTTCAGGGGGCCAACAGTCACCCAACCTACAAACCTTCACTCCTGACACCGATAACTCTGTTTTCTTCCCAGAGAGGAAGCAGTCACCCTTCTTGAAGAGGGCTGAGCACGTGGGCAGCTGCTCGCCACTGCTTGGTCGGGGGGACTCCTTCTGCTCCCCCCTCCAAGCCCAGCACCGCAAGCACTCCAGCGAGTCGCAACCCTCCTCACCCCGCTACGCCTATGAGCCCCCCCTTTACGAGGAACCCCCCATGGAGTACCAGGCTCCCATCTATGATGAACCTCCTGTGGACATGCAGTACGAAGCCAGTGGGAGCTATAAAGCTGGCTCGCCACAGAAATCGCCCATCCGTAAACCTCACCCCTTCCTGCAATCGCCCAAGCAAGGCTCCAACTCGCCCTACCAGCAGTTGGTTCTCACCAAACAGAAGTGTCCTGACCGGTTCATGAGCCTGGAGTACAGCCCTGCTGGCAAAGAGTATGTCAGGCAACTGGTCTACGTCGAGCAGTCAGGCTCCAGCCCCAAGATAAAGACAGGGCTGAGGCACAAATATTCCCCCAACCCCATCGGCGGCTCCTACTCGCTGCAGCACAGCCCCTGCCTGGTCCGGGACCAACGCTTAGAGATCAAATCAGGTGACTACAGCAGCATGGAGGGACCCGACTTCTGCCCTGGCCCAACAGGTGGCCAGGTGGCCCAGAGCGAGGATGCCATGTCTTGGTCCAGCCAACAGGACACCTTGTCCTCCACCGGCTACTCGCCCTCCACCAGAAAGCGGAAAAGCCGAAAGCCTTCTGTGTCCCATGACCCAAACACCTCCTCCACAGATGGCTCAGGGGACAGGGAGGTGTTGGGTGAGCAGATGCTGGGTGAGGAACGAGCCACCCCAGGACCCAACAGGTCACCAATGAATCGTACAGAGAGCAAGTCAGCAGAGGCGGAGGTGGCACGGGGCTTCCCCGAGCCCTTCCTGGCACAGGCACGCCTGGCTTGGGAAGCCCAGCAAGCCCACTACCACATGAAACAACGGAGCAGCTGGGATTCCCAAAAGGACGGTTCAGGCTATGAGAGTGACGGTGCCCTCCCTTTGCCCATGCCGGGTCCAGTGGTGCGAGCCTTCAGCGAGGATGAGGCATTGGCACAGCAGGAGAACAAGCACTGGAAGAGGAACACCTTCGAGAAGCTGGGCTTCCCCCAGATCCTGCTGGAGAAGAGCGTCTCTGTGCAGACCAACCTGGCCTCCCCCGAGCCCTACCTGCATCCATCTCAGGTAACGTCCTTGGGGATGTTCTCGGCGCTGGGGGGCTTCACCATGTGCCCCGCCCCACCAAACCTCACACACCACATGGCATCTCCTCGGGTGTGGCACCAGGTTGGGCAGACCACACCATATGGCAGTGCAGCATCCCCACCACCCTCCTGGTTAAAGCTCCTTCTTCTTGTAAAGCTGGTTTAAATCCCTGCAGATCCACTGTAGATCCGGCAGGATGGTCCCCAGGGCAATCCTGCACCTTCATAGCCACCAGGCACCAGCGTGGGCACCTCTGCACCGTGGCACCCTCAGAACTGTGCTGCGGCTTCAGGCACTGCTTCTCCTCCCTTGGTCTGGCTGCTGCTCGGTGGGAGCCAGCTCCCAGACCCCGAGCAACCACCTGGGTCCCAGGGAGTCACGAGCACTCATTCCCAGCTGTGCTCAGCGCTCCCAGCCACATGCACAGGGCTCGTGCGCTTTGCAGTAACTCATCGTGCATTTCACGTCACTGCACCATCAGATGGCAGCGGCACAGGAGATTTCCCTTAGCAATCCTGCAGTGGCTCAGTCCGGGCCTCGTAGCATCCTCCAAGAGCACTGGATTCTGGGGACACCCAAAATGCCATCTCTGGTCCCCGTCCATCTGGAGGAGACATGGGTGCAGGGATGTCCCTTCTGCAGAGCAAGGGCAGATGGCCAGGGTGTGCAAAAGCATCAAGAAGGTCAGCCCCTTTCTGCTCCCTCCACCTGCTTCCATTTTCAAAGGGGTCCTCTGCCAGAAACGAGGGTTTGCTCACCAGATCGCTCCCCGCCATAGCAGTTCAAGGTGCTGGGGCAGCACTGCTGATCCTTGGCTCTTGCAGTGAGCAGGAAGAGGCAGTGCTACGCTTGAGTTGGGATCTTGACCCACCATCCCAGCTCCAGCTATCCAAGTGATGGATGAACCCATCACCAGACCCACCAGTAACTCCGAGGCAGTTTCCAGTTTTACCCAGTGAGGACTGAAAGTAAGTTGGGGAGCTTTGTCACCCTGGTGTAAGCTATCCTGTCTGGTCACAGGCAGCACCCCATGCGGGTCCTGCCTTGGTCTCTTCCCTGGCACATGGGAAAAGACAGCGCTGCTGACCTGTCTGCTAGATTTGATTTCTCATAGAAGGTGGTCCTTAGCACACTGGTCCCTCAAGATGGTCCTTAGCAAATTGGTCCCTCAAAGTTGCTTCCTAGCAAGCTAGGCCCACAAAAAAGTTGCTTCTTAGCAAGCTGATCCCTCAAAACCTTGGGATGAAACAGCCACAAGCACACCAGCTTTCCAGGATCTTCTTCCCAGGGCTCTGAGCTGCCTGTTCCCTCCCTGGGACTGAGCTGCCCTGGTCCTGGAGACTCCTCCTGTCCCACACTCCCATGCCAGAGGAGCTCCTGGGGCTGCCATAGACCATTGTGACAGTGTAGCCCTCTTGCTGCTGACAGCCCTCCATGGGCTCTGACCTGGACCTGCTGGCGCTGGTGCCCATCTTAGAGTCCATGAGATGTTTCCCATCAGCGTCTCCTGGCTTCTGGCTTTCAGCTTTCATGTCTTTTACCCTCCAGCATCTGACACCCATAAAGCTGCCCCTCTGACCTGTAGTGCCCGCTCTGGGCAAGGATGGTGACACTGCCCACGTCCCCGCAGCCAGAGGAGCCCAGATGTGGGGTGCAGAGGTGGGGAGGTGAAGACAAGGGTTTCTGGAAGAAGACCACTTGATTTGCTTTTGGATGCAATGAGGAGTGATGTAAGGACGCTAGGAGAGGCTATAATGGCTTTTTTAAAATGGATGTTGGCACCGTGTGTGGGGATGGTTACTCTGGTGAGAGTAATCCAGCCTGGAAAAAGGCCTGGAAGATAGAGCTTGTTACCAGCAAGGAAGAGAAAGACCGAAAGACCCAGGACATGGACCTGGGAAACACTAAATAATGTGGAAAATGCTTTTTTGCCCATGGGGATATGTAAGGAAATCAGTGGGACATCACATCCAAAGACGGCAAAAGAAAATTCCCCATGCACGTGTCCCCAGGCACTCACTGCTGCACAAGGGGGTGCAAACCCAGAACTGGAGAGCTCCAAGCCTGCTTTGGATGCTCATGTTGGCCAGGAAGAATAGCTGCCACCATTAGTGATCCTATGCCTTCTGCATGGAGCTCAGGATGTGGTGGGACTCTTCGTCGCTGCCCAGGTGTTTCTGTCTGGTTGACCATGTCTGATGCTTTCCTTAAGCACAGCGACACCCATTCCAGGAAGAGCAGATTTCCAACCAAGGTGGTGAGACACCGGAACAGGCTGCCCAGAGAAGCTGTGGATGCCCCATCCCTGGGAGCGCTCAAGACCAGGCTGGACGGGGCTGGGAACAACCTGGTCTGGTGGAAGGTGTCCCTGCCTGTGGCAGGGGGTTGGATTAGATGGGCTTTGAATGTCCCTCTCAACCCAAGCCACTTGATGATCATATCTAAGATTGTCACATGGTTTTAATTTGGTTTTTCATGCCCCCATCAGCTGAGGAACCTTCACCACTGGTTGAAATGGCAGCCTCTTGTAGCAGACCCAGACCTGTGGCCAGCCCTGGTGGACAGCTTTGTGTGGAAGATTATCACGGGATGTCGTGTGGGGAGATACAGAGACCTGGCGGAGGACAGAAGCACACAGATGTGACAAGGTGGCGCAAGCAATGGGAACATGCCCAGTGTCACCAGTGGTGTGGCCCCACAGTGGCCCCACACTGGGGTGCATCCAAGCCCGATCCACATGGCACCAGGACCTCCTGTCCCCACAGCTCACTTGAGTTGGCTTCTGGGTTTGAGTGTTCCCCTAATCCCTAAGATGAAAGGAGGGTCACCCCATGGGAAGGGCAGCAGCAACCCCCTGCCAGGAGGTCATGGCCCGCTGCCATTGACACCCGATTGCTTATCCCCTTGTAGCCCTAGGCTTCCCCTAAGTTCATTTAGGACTGTGCTAATTAGGGCTGAAGCTAATTTTGTATTGGCACTAGCAGCAGGGGATCCATCACATTTTGCTGCCTGTGTCACTCCCCAGCCTGACCACACTGTCCATTGGAGTGGACTTGGCTGGAGAAGGATGATGTCCCCAGCTGACATGGTCCTTTGCTTCTCCCTGGGTGCCCTGGATGAACAGCATGCCTGTGGCCCAGCTCAGGGGCCAGTTTTTGGAAGAGCCACAGCAGCAATGGCTGCTGAGCAGGAAGCCTTGAAGTAAATGCTGCATCTCCTTCCACCCAGAAAGTCCTACATGCCTTCAGCTGACCAGCAGGTTGGAGGACACAGAAGGACCTTTTGGGTGATGTGGCCTCCATAGGAATGGTGGGGCTGGGTCCCTTGAGGGGTGAAGCTCCTGTGTCGCTATGGTCAGGTCCCTGCTGTTGTCTCTGCAGTGCAAGATGGGAGCTGAGTGACATCAATGGGAAAGAGGAGACCTCAACGCTGGGAAGGGATGAGCTGTTGAGCAAGGGGACAGGAAACTTGACCTGTTTGAAGAAGTAGAGGCTTTGTTGTCTACCAGCAGCTCTGGTGGCTCTTTGGGTGGCTTCCTTGTCCGCTCCTGGACCTGCCACCTCCATGTGGTTGTGGCTCCCTCCACCTTAGTTCTCTGCTTTTCTTCCCCTGTTCCTCATCTAAAGCCCAGCCCTGAGGCTGTGGCACCACTGCATTCACCTTGCACACAGTCCCTGCTCAAGGCCACCACCACTGTTCCCCTGCACATGGTGAGGACAGCAGCGTCACCTCTGGATGGTGTGGCATGTCCTTGCTTCCCTGTCAAGGGAAGGGCTCGCCTCCTGCCTGCCCATGGGTCACATCCCCCAGGCCACCAAACCCAAGTCATGCTGGCCCAGACATTGCACTTGCAGAAAAGGGAGCTGACAGCCGATGAAGCCACGCTGGCTGGCTGCAGGAGCAGGGAGCAGTCAGTCCCAACTGTCCCTTCTCCGTGTTGGTCATCAGCTGTTTGGGTGTCCCTCCGCCTTCTGGGGTGATATCCATAAGCAGTGCTGGTTCCAGTAGTAGAAGGACACTGCTCTGCAGGGGTACCCTTTGCTGAGTCCTTCCCAGCTGGGTGCTCTGCAGGCAAGGTTAGGTCCTGGGCAGCTCATGTCCCTCTGCACATGGGATGTAAAGAAACAGCATCCATGTTGCTCATGGTTTGGAGGAGCCACCATCCTCCTCCTGGGTATGTGGCCACTGGAGAACCATGCTTGAACATGATTTTGGGGAGAGGGGCTTATTTGGGGGACTTGTTACAGGTGAGTGTGTCCCCTCTCTGGTGAGCCCGAAGGACTGATGGAACCCAAAGTCATTTGCCCTTTGCTTCCCACACATTATTAATAGCCAGCAGCTGCTTCTGTCCATGACTGCAAGGCGCGAGTGACCAGGATGCCAGGCATGGAGTCCAGCACATCGGCTTTTGGGTGGCTTCACTTATCCCTACTGGTCCCCTCCCTCCTGATGCCGATCAGTGTCACGACCTGCCTTGGCCACTGGCACTGGACCAGCTCCACTTGCCCATGACGGGATTGAGGAGCAGCTCCTTGGAGAGGACATAGCTTTTGGTGCAAGTGTGGGGCAACTTCCTTATGCTGCAACAGTTAGCTGGACTTGTTGGTTTCTTGGTTGATTCGTTGTATTGGCTGTGTGGCCGTGCTGTTAGTAATAGTAACTTGTCTGGCTGTTGTCTTCTAGTCAGAGGATCTTGGTGCCTGCGCCCAATTTGAGAGCAGCAGACAGACCAGGAACATGATGCCTAGCGCCAGCTGTGTCTTCCCCACCTTCAACCTGCGGAAGCCCTCCTCAGAGACGGACATTGAGAACTGGGCCTCCAAGCACTTCAACAAGCACACCCAAGGGCTCTTCCGCAGGAAGGTGTCCATCGCCAACATGCTGGCCTGGAGCAGCGAGTCCATCAAGAAACCCATGATCATGACCAATGACCGCAATGTCAAGAAGGAGGCGTGCGAGATATTTAAACTGATTCAGATGTACATGGGGGACCGGCGGGCCAAGACGGACCAGCTCAACGTGGCCTTGGAGATTGCCACCAAAGGCTGGAGCATGCAGGGTCTGAGAGACGAGCTCTACATCCAGCTGTGCCGGCAGACCACTGAGAACTTCCGTTACGAGAGCCTGGCCCGGGGCTGGGAGCTCATGGCCATTTGTTTGGCCTTTTTCCCACCCACTCCCAAATTTCATTCCTACCTAGAAGGATATATTTACAGGCACATGGATCCAGTGAATGACACTAAAGGTAAGAGAGAAACTGCTGCCCGGTGGCTTTGCTCCTGCTGATGTTGCAACCCATTTTTTTATTCTTATTTTTTTCCATTCTCCTTCGCATTCATTAGTCTCCTTGTTGAAAGGTGGGCGAGGAACTCATCCAGCAGCCCTCCCAGAGGTGCAACGAGTGGGTGGTGCCTTTACTGCTGTCCTTTCCTCCCCAGCACACATAAATCCAGCATGAGACCCAACACAGAATGAGCTTTGACACCTTTGCTGCAGGCTCAGCATCACCTCTGGAGTGGGTGGCTGTTAGGAAGAGTTCCTGGGACTTCTGGCCCACGATTACACCTTTAGAGCTCCCTTCCAACCCAAACCATTCTGTGATTCTTTGCTTTCACCAACCCAAACCATTCTGTGATTCTGTGCTTTCATCATTACCATCTCCATCTCCAAGTGCTTCTTCTGTCTTCTCAAGTAGGTTTGGATCAAAAAAAAAACCATGCTGGCAGGGGAGCCAGCTTGATTCCCAGCTCCTGAGGTGGTTTTTGGTCATGGCAGATAAAAGAGACGTGAATATGGACTATCTGACCCAAAATGGGTGGGAATTCTGGGAGCCCCTCTCCAGTCCTGGGCTCAGCTGTCCCCGCTTCTTCACCACTGGTGTTGTCTCACAGGTGATGGGATCTGGTCTGGCAGGGCCACAGGCATCACCAGTGCCTGCCCTGAGTCTGGCAGGAGGGGATGCTGCCTGCTGGCCACCCACAGCACAGCTGGAGGGTTGGGTGTCCCCACTTCCCATGGGTTGGTGCCATCTCACAGCGGGTGGTGGATGAGGCAAAGGTGGGGATCTGGGAGGTCCTGGGTTTTGGCCATTGGCCAGTCACCCTTGGGAGACGGAGTCCGAATTGCTCCAGGGTTTTTTGGGTACCCTTTGGCTCCCAGAGTATGGCAGGGACATCTGGGGGGCACCAGCATCACGTGGAGCCTTGGTGGATCTGACCAGCTTGGGAACAAGAGGAGATGAACCCAACTGAGGTGTCCACAGGGAAAGCTGTAGGGTGGTCAAGAAAGCCCCATGGGCAAGAGCATCCCTGAAGGCATCAGGACAGGACAGGCAGCCAGCGCTGGTGCCAGCATGCCAGCTCGGGGCTGATGCATGGGCAGGGGAGACCCTCTCCCCGCCCCGTCATGGCACAGCCAGGGTTGGGAGGGCTGGGGACTGCCTGTGTCTGTCCCCCCCACCTGCCTGCAGCAGAGGTGTCAAGCTCATTTCATCGCCATCGCCGCGCTCATGCGGTGAAAGCCAGTGCTCGGCTGGGAGAGGCTCCCCCCACGCCCCCTTTGGCAGCGTGCCTGCACCAGCTCTGCTCCAGCCGGCCCCGCCAGCCGTCACCTGGTTGGGTTTTATTCTTTATTTCCATTTTCATTTTTAATTTCATTTTTGGTTTTCTTTCGTTTTCATTTTATTTATTTTATTATTTTTATTTTCATCTTTATTTTTCATTTTATTCATTTTAATTTCCTTTTTAGTCAATTTTTATTTTCATTGATTTTTATTTTAATTCTTATTTTCATTTTATTTTCATTTTTGTTTCCATTTTCCCCTTCCGTTCTGTTCCCTTGTCTTCATCGCTTTGTTTGTTTCCCAGTGACCCAGCACATTAAAGAAATCCTGGAAAGGACCAATAAGAAGAAATCCAAATTGAGAAAGAAACCCAAGCCCTATATCGAAGAGCACGATGGTAGGGGCCATGTCACCGCTCGCTTGGGGCTTCTTTCTCTTAGCCCTAGTAGCCAACTTCCTTCTTTTCAGCCTTTCATCTCCCCCTACACCCCCCCACTCCCCCTCGGCTCTGCTCACTGCCTGGATGCTTGGAGGGGCTGCGCTTGCCGGGGCCAGGGGGTGTGGGGAGGAGGGGGCAACCACAGGATGGCAAAAACATCTTTAATGTAGTGTTTAATCTAAATACAACTAATTTAAATATAATACATAATGAATAGATATAAACTATATAAATATATGAACATATAATCAATTTATATTTTTATATATTATATCTAACATTAGAAATATATATTATCTGTTATATAATATGAACATATATTATATATGTTGTACATTAAATAGGTGGTATTTAATACAGATAATGTAAATATAATATATAATAAATATAATCTATACGTGTATGATATTATATATGGTGTTACAACTAAATCTATAACATCATATATAATATTTTATATAGATTTAATATTCTACAAATAGCAGTGTATAAGTATATATTATATATAGTGTTATACATAAATGTATAATGTTATATATAATGATATCTATAAATGTACGTGAATGTATTATATGTAGTAACAAGAGCGGGAAGTAGGGATTTAATTAAGCGGAGCCACTTAGAAGGTGCTGATGGGTTTTCTCGATGACTGAGGGGTGACCCTGAGGTGGGCACGAGCATCCTTGGTGCCGCAGCCGTCACCAGTGGGGCGGGTGTGGGGACATGGGAATGAGACCCTTTTCCCAGCATCCCCCCGGGTTTTAGTGGGGGTTGCCTGGAACTCACCAACCGGACTGGGATGCCAGTGAAGGCTTGGCATCCTAGATGAAACCAAGAGGTTCCCGGTGCAAGGTGAGGGACCTCAACCTGGAGCCCGAGCAGCGGTGGGGCTGGGACCTGGAACTTGGTGGGTGGAGGCACCCCCAGAAACGGCTTTAACAGCATCCATGGATTAAGGTTGCTGTTCAATATCTTCATCAGCGATGTAGATGGTGGGACTGAGTGCACCGTCAGCAGGTTTGGAGATGACATTAAGCTGAGTGGTGGGGTCGACCCGCCTGACGGACCCGGACAAGCTGGAGAAGTCGGACTCACGTGAACCTCATGAGATTCAACCAGGCCAAGGGCAAGGTCCTGCAGCTGGGTGCAGGCAAACCCTGGTAGTCACACAGGCTGGGGGATGAAGGGATGGATAAGGACTTGGGGACATTCCTGGGTAACAAGTCCCCACTTGGACAAGTCCGCACTGGACATGAGCCAGCAATGTGCGCTCGCAGCCCAGGAAGCCAACCATCTCCTGGGCTGCATCCAAACTAGCAACCTGATGCCCCTGCTCATCGCAGCGGGGTTGAGCTAAATGACCTTCAAAGGTCCCTTCCAACCCAAACTATTCACTGATTTGATGAATGGGCACCAGATGTGGGGTCACCCAGTCCTGGACATCCCCCAAGCCCCCTCTGTCAGGGTGGCTTCAGGCCCCACCATGCATCCACCAGCCCCTTTGGAGCATTTACTGCAGTGAAAAACTATCAGGGAAACCCTTTGAAAACAACAGCCTCAGAGACAGAAGGAAAAGTACGTGATCCCAAGTCTCCAAGCTTGGCTTTAACCAAAAAGTGCCCGTTGCAGGATCGGGACGGTGAGCAGCTGCCAGCCACCAGCTCTTCTCCAGGAGCCCTTTTTCCCTTCTTTTGCAGCAACATTAAATAGAAAAGGCACATTTTTAGCTCCTGGAGCTTTCTCACCAGCATGACAGGGTCAGGATGCTCCAGGACATGTGGCTCCAGTGGCACAAAAGCCACGCCAATGGCAGGGCCAGTGCTGGCATCATGGTTTCAAAGCTACCAAAGGAGAGAAGGTCCAAGATGATGGATTTTTTTGTTCCGTTTGCCTGGTTTTAGGCTCTTGGAAGCATTTATAGGGCTGCCAGCATCTTCTGGGGTGGTCCAAAAAGTACCATCAGGTCCTCAGGGCTCTCAGCTGCAGGATGCTGGAGCACCCCTTGGGATGAGCTCATTGGCATCTTGGAGATGATCTGAAGGTTGAGGGTGCCATCTCCTTATTGAAGCAAATCAGGAGGAGGGGATAGATGGTGCGGAGAGGGATGAGAGTGGAAGTAGTGGCATCAGGAAGAGAAGGTAGATGGTGTAGGGGAGGTGACAGTGTAAGTGATGGCTGCAGGGTGAAAAATCAGCCCCAAAAGCTGGGACAACCCTGCATGAGGCCACCAGAGTGAATGGGGAGAGGATGGAGCTGAGGAGGCTCCAGGGCTCCACGTTTAGTGGGTAGGAGGACACGGCTGCTTCAAGGTCTGAAGCTCTTGGGGAGTGGGTTGCGTTGTGGGGACAGTCCCTGCAAGAAGGGTCCCAAGGGGACCTCGTCCTCCTCAAACCCCTCCCTGGGAGTGGTGATGGGGACAGAGATGGAGTAGCAGCAGCACTGACCCACCTCCCGGGGGGACCCTCATACCCTCCTGGAGCTGGGATGAGTGTCACCCCCCTTGGCAGGGGGCAGACACCCCCCATGACCCAGAGCTGACACCCCACTCCCACCCCACCCCACTCTCTGTTTTCTCTTGCAGGGGTGGCAATAAGCACTTACGCCAAGTACTGCTACAACAAGCTGCAGAAGGCAGCTCTGACAGGCGCCAAGAAGGTATCGTCCAACCATTGGGCATGGGGAGGGCAGCGGTGGGCAACCACCCCCAGCTGGGGCCACCAAGGGGGCTGCTGGGGTGTGGGGATGGGGTCTGGAGGAGGAGGAGGAGGAGGAGATGAAACTGGAGAGCGCTGGAAGCAGCAGAGCAGCTTGTGCCAGATCTATGGTGAGGATACTCCAGGCACCTCCAGCATGGTTTGCCCATCACTGCATCCCCTCCAGGGACCTTCTGGGGTCCCCCAGGTCCTTCCCAAACCTGCCCATCACCAGCAGATCAAACAGGGATTAAGGAAATGATCCTGGGAGCAAAAGCATGCCAAGGATTGAAGAGGATGCTGCAGCAGCTCCCATCTACCCCAGCTTTCAGTGGGGGGCTGCCTTGCTGGCCCCTCACTCCTGGGTTGCTGTCACCACGGCAGCACACCAAGCCAGATCCGTCCCTCGGGCCATCACTGCCGTTAGGGTGGCAGCTGATTTATTTAATAAAATACCCCAGATAAGGATTAATGTACAGCCTGGGATGCTCTTCATGGTGGCACCACCATCACCACCACAGCTGCCTCAGTGTCGCCCTCCTCGTTTCGTGGGGATAGAGGGAGACAGCGGGACCTCTCCTCCGTCCGCAGCAGCTCAGCTCTTCCCAGTAACATCTGCTGAGACAAGGCCCAGCAGTGGGAGGGGCTGTGTCACCCACTGGGCTTCCCAAGGGCTCGTTGGTGGCCATATGCTGCTGACTTTTTAAGGCAAAGACAGGAGCGACTGAGGACCTGAAGGCCACCAGCAGCTCGAGGCATGGCTGGGGCAGCTCATTCTGTCATTGGCTCTGTCTGGAGTACAGGATCCAGCTGTCGGGGAGCTGCGTCCATCTCCTCTCCTGCATCCCACCACACACATGTCCACTGCGTCCATCTCCTCTCCTGCATCCCACCACACACGTCCACTGCATCCATCACCTCTCCTGCATCCCACAATGCACATGTCCACTGCGTCCATTTCTCCTGCATCCACCATGCACATGTCCACTGCATCCATCTTCATTCCACCACACACACACATCCACTCTAACCATCTTCTCTTTTGTGTCCCACCATGCACACATCTGCTGCATCCATCCCTTCTACATCTTGACAAGGCTGCCCACATCTCCTGCGTGGTGGGAAGAACAGCAGTGCCCTCCTGTGACCAAACCACCCACCCAGCCGTTGAGGGAACTGGGAGGTTTCCCCTGGCCCCACACCATGCAGGATCCAGTGCTGGTGCCAGTGGCAGTGCCCCCGCTTCAAACAGGCACAGATGAACCAGCCTTGGTGCTGGTGCTGTGCTTTCCAGAAGCATCCCAGAGCCATGGCTCATCTTGTTGATGTAGATGCTCCAGCATGGCCGTGGCCCCAGGGCAGAGCATGGAGGTCCTACCGAGCACTATGGGGAGAGTCCCCAGGGCTGGATTCACTTTTGAATCAAGATGGTAGGTGGAGGCATCTGCCCACCGGACGCATTTTGGCACTGAGCTGCTGGTGTGCGGCGCCACTGGAGATTTTGGCCAGGTTGGCTGGAGTTCATCCATGGCTCATCCACTGTCCCCATCACATGATGGGCTTAGGCTCTGGATGTGTCACAACCAGCCCTAGAGCTCGGCCATGGGGTGATGGGGTTGAGCAGGACTACACATGCCCATCGTGGCTTCGGGGACACCAGCTGCAGGTCCTGACAGCACCGGTGGCTTCTCTTGTCTCTCACAGGGCCTGAAGAAGCCAAACATCGAGGAGATTCGCCATGCCAAGAACGCCGTCTTCAACCCTTCCATGTTCGGCAGCTCCCTGCAGGACATCATCAACATGCAGAAGGAGCGGTACCCTGACCGGCAGCTGCCCTGGGTGCAGACCCGCCTCTCTGAGGAGGTCCTGGCACTCAACGGGGACCAGACCGAGGGCATCTTCAGGTAAAGCCACTCATGGCTGTGGGGAGACCCCCAGAATGGTGGCAACCCAGATCTTTTCATGGGAGAAGCCATAATGACTCGCCTCATTATGGGGCAGCTACCCCCCTCCCCATGTCCCCATGGGTGCCTTCTCGTGTGGGACAGAGAGCAGCCCCCCAGCTCCTCCTTGCTCCAAGGCCATGGGGATTTCTCCATGGCAGGGTCATGCCTGTTCTCTGGCGCCCACCAGAGTCATGTTGGGGTCTTGGGGTCTGCACACCACCCACCAGCCCCATGCCACATCCCAGTGGGGCAGCAACCAGGTCCCAAAATGGCTCCATCCCCAGCTGATGTCCCCTCTTGGCTCTCCTTGAACTCTGCATGCACCCAGAGGGACCCCCAAAGCCTGCGGGGGTGTGAGGCAGGTGGGTCCCCATCTTTTTCTTGGTGGCTGATGTTTCTTCCCCCTGCAGAGTCCCTGGTGACATCGATGAGGTCAATGCACTCAAGCTGCAGGTGGACCAGTGGAAGATCCCCACTGGCCTGGAGGACCCCCATGTTCCTGGTAGGATGCTGGGGCGCTGTGTGGGGTGCAGAATCAAGCTCTCCACCCACCAAGTCTCACATCTCCCCATCTTCTCCCCGATCCTCAGCCTCCCTGCTGAAGCTGTGGTACCGAGAGCTGGAGGAGCCGCTGATCCCCCATGAGTTTTACGAGCAGTGCATCACCCACTATGAGAACCCCGAGGCGGCCATCGCTGTCGTCCACTCTCTGCCCAGGATCAACAAAATGGTGCTGTGCTACCTCATCCGCTTCCTACAGGTATGGCCAGGGCCCCCCCTGTGTCCCCTCTGAGGCCACCTCCCAGCCTGGTTGCCTCTCTTGAAGTGGCTTTGGGTTCCTCACATTGCTGTGGGGTTACCCACATGGTGACACCCATCTCTTCCAAGAACCAGGAGGTCCACGTGGTGCCTCCACCTGTCTCCCACCACAACATCACCGCTGCCTTCCTCCTCCCTC
Organism: Falco naumanni; assembly: GCF_017639655.2. Classification (NCBI taxonomy): domain Eukaryota; kingdom Metazoa; phylum Chordata; class Aves; order Falconiformes; family Falconidae; genus Falco; species Falco naumanni. Next base: position 108,698,374 of record NC_054056.1, on the reverse strand, counting down.
CCACCACAGGTGTTCGTGCAGCCAGCCAACGTAGCTGTCACCAAGATGGATGTCAATAACCTGGCCATGGTGATGGCCCCCAACTGTCTGCGCTGCCAGTCAGACGACCCGCGGATCATCTTCGAGAACACCCGCAAGGAGATGTCCTTCATCCGGGTGCTCATCCAGCACCTTGACACCAGCTTCATGGAGGGCGTCCTATAGCAGCTGCCACTGAGTCCCCCCCATGAGCCCCCTCCCTCCGACCCCACTTGGCCGAGGAGCACAAGCCAGACCCTACAGAAGAAGGGTGTTGGGTGGCTCACACACACACCGGCCCAACACCGTGGCACCCTTGCCCATCTCCATCCCCCTCTGCCCATCTTACATCAGGACACAGGACTGTTCCCCGTGCCCCACCCCGATCCTCTGGCCATCTCACTGCCCACCTCTTCACCAGCCAGAGGCATCGGCCACTTTGGGGGGTCCCCAGGGACAGCAGCACCTGCAGAGCAGGCAAGGAGCATCCTGGTTCCCCATGGACAGGCGGCATCTCCAGCCCAGGTGTCCTGCATGGCTGTGGGTGGCAGCAGGGACCTGGCGAGCAGGTGATGGTGTAGGGGACAGCGGAGGCTGGGCAGGGACGGGGGGAGCCAAATGGGCTCCCCCGCATCTCTGTTGGGGTTGGGTCTCTGGCTGAGAGCAGATCTGTGGGGCAGCCATGGGGCAGGGAGCACCTCCAGGGTCAGGAGGAGCCGCTGGTACTGAGCTGAGAAAAGGTCGAGCACCCAGAGAACGTGGCACATTAGGGACCAGAGCAGCAAGTTGTCCCAGTGCCAGGAGAGTCCCAGCCCACAGGGAAGAAGACCACGGGCACAACGGGGGTGCATCTTGCGGCAGAGCTGGGTGCACCCAGGAGTGGGTGCTTGGGGTCCCTTTGGGAGCTGTTGTGCCCCAGGTGGCTCATTGCAGCCCGTTGCCCATCCTGGGGTGCTGGAGGACCTGGGCAGGCAGGTCACTGCCCACAGACAACACAGTGCCCATCCTTGGCAGTGCACCGGACCCATCTGACCACATGCTGGCATCGCTGGACCCCAAAGGACCTGTCTCATCACCCACCATGTCTGCTTGGCCCTGCTGGACCTGTCACAGGACCATCATCTGCTGCTGGCCTTGAAAGACCCATCCTGACACCCATCATCTCTGCCTGGCCCTGCTGGACTCATCTTGGCACCCATCATCTCTTCCTGGTCCTGCCCAACCTACCTTGGCACCCATCATCTCTGCTTGGTCCTCCTGGACCCACCTTGGTGTCCATCATCTCTTCCTGGTCCTGCTGGACCCATCAGGGTGCCCATCATCTTCTGCTTCTCCTGGACCCATCTTGGCATCCACCATCTTCTGCTCCTGCTGGACCTACCTTGGTGACCATCATCTCTGCTTTGTCCTGCTGGACACATCTTGGCATGTCGTATCCTAATGGTCCTCCTGGACCCACCTTGGAGCTCATGATCTCCTCCTGGACCTGTGCACACCATTTTGGCACCTGTTATCTCTCCTTAGCCCTGCTGGACACATCTTGGCACCTGTCGTCTCCTTCTGCTTCTCTGGACCCAGTGTGGTGCTTGTCATCTCCTCCTGGTCCTGCCCAGCTCATCTTGGTACCCTTCTTCTCTGCTTGGCCTTGCTGGACCATCTTGGCACCTGTCATGTCATGCTTTTCCTGGACCCATCTTGGTGCCTGTCATCTCCTGGTCCTGCCCAACCCATCTTGGTGCCTGTAATCTGCTTGACCCTACTGGACCACCTTGGTGCCCATCATCTTCTGGTCCCATTAGACCCATCTCAGTGCCCATCACCTGTTCCTAGTCCTGCCCAACTCATCTTGCCACCCATGATCTGTGCTTGGCCCTGGTGGACACATCCTGGCACCTGTAACGTCCTCCTGCTGGACCCACCTTGGCACCCATCATCTCCTGCTTCTCCTGGGCCCGTCTTGATGCCTGTCATCTCCTCCTGGTCCTGCCAAAGTCATCTTGGCACCCATCATCTCTACTTGACCCTGCTGGACACATCTTAGCACCCATCCTCTCCTCTAGGTCCTGCCCAGCCCATCTTGGCACCCATCATCTCCTGGTAGTGCCAAACCCATCCTGGTGCCCGTCATCTCTGCTTGGCTCTGCTGGACCCATCTTGGTGCCTGTCATCTCCTCCTGGTTCTGCCAAACCCATCTTGGCCCCCACCATCTCTGCTTGGCCCAGCTAGACACATTTGGACACTCATTATCTCCTCCCAGTCCTGCCCAGCCCATCTTGGAATCACATCATCTTCTTCTCCTGCCCAGCCCATCTTGGGACCCATCATCTTCTCCTGGTCCTGCCCAACCTGTCTTGGTGTCATCTCTGCATGGGCTGGCTGGACACATATTGACACCCATCGTCTCCTCCTGCTTCTCCTGGACCCATCTCAGCACCCACCATCTCCTCCTGCTCCTGGCCAGCCTGCCTTGACACCCATCATCTCCTGCTCCTGGACTCACCTTGGCACCCCCATCTCCCCCATCCACACCACTGGAGTCGAAGGGCCCCCCCAGCAGCGGGATGGGTCCCCCCTCCCCATGGCCACCCCCAAGTGCCTTCGGCTCCACCCAGGGCAAAGCAGGACCGTTGGGGGCACCCAAGGACCCGAGGGGCACCCACCAGGGCAGGGGGGGCACCCATCAGAGTATATAGGTCTATAAAGAGAGTTATTAATTAGAACCCCCTAATTTTTGGGCCAGATGCTATTTTCTCAAGGGGGGGGGGGGGGCCCCCCCGGGGGGATGTGGGGGGCCCCCCGGGGGGGGGGGTGTCTCCTGGAGGGGACAGCCCAGCGCTACCTCCCAGCTCTGCTCACTGCCAGGTGCCGGGGGGGGTGGGGGGGTGGGGGGGCAGCGGGGGGGGTCCCGGCTTCCTCAGTTTCCATTGAATTATTTTTATTTTCCTCCAGTTTTTATATTTTTTTCTTGGTTTTTTCTCTCTCCTCCCCCTCCAATTTTTTTTTTTTAGACTCAAGGTTTTATTTATTATTAAAAATGAGAAAATTATTTAAAAAAAAAAAAAAAGAGACAAACCCACCCCCGCCACGGCGGGACCCTCCCCACAGTGCTGTGGGGGCAGGGAGCAGGATCTGGCCCCCCTCCCTCCCCCAGGGGCGGGGGGGTGTTTCGGGGGGGGGTGGAGGGGGTCCCATGGGCTGCCGAACTCTGTAATTGGGGGGGGTGGACGTATAGAAGCGCCGCCCCATCATGTGAATAAAGCTATGTATGGACAGTGCTTTGTTGCTGCTCGTTCACTCTGGAGCAGATCAAGGGCTGGGGGGGGGGGGGTGGGGGGGTGGTGGGCACAGAGGCCCTATAGGGGTGGCTGCAAGGGCCTGGCTGCACGCTATGGGGTGTGCAGGGCTGTATAGGGCCCATGTAAGCTGCAGAGGGCTCTATATAAGGCCCACCCATGCCATATAGTCTCTATAGGGGTGTATATAGTAATGAGCACCTGCCATGCAGGCTGTATAGTGTATGGGCACCCCCTGCAAGCAGTATAGGGTGTACCAGGCAGTATAGGATGCATGGGGCAGTGTGCGTACCCCCACCACCACCCCCAAGGGTGTATGGGATGTATAGATCCACCCAGGGGGCGTAGGAATGCACATAGGGTGTATGCAGGGTGTATAGGGGTGCTGGGAGGTGTATAGGGTCAAACAGGGGGTGCACATGGGATATACAGGGGCATAGCAAGAGATGGGGAAGCACTGCAGTATATGTGGGTACATAAAGCTGCATAGGGTATGGATAGGGTGTATATAAACGTCCCCAGAGGTACATAAATCTACACAGGGATGTATATAGGGGTACATAAAGATGCCCAGGCTACACAGAGGGGTTGCACAGGGGTGCAGGGAAGGGGCACAGGGAGGGTATGACATTGTATAGGGTGCATGGATATATGGGTGTGTATAGGGCACAGAGCGGGTGCAGGGGTGTATGCAGGGGTGTCTGTAGGGGTGGGTTGGTGTATCTAGGAGAGGTATGGGTGTGTACAGGATCACGTGCATCTACATAGGGGTGCGAGCATGTCTATGGAGTGAGTCTCTATAGGGGTACATGGGTCTCTATAGGGGTCTGAGTATCTACAGGGGGTGTGTGGCTCTCTATAGAGGTGTAAGGAGCGTGTATAGGGGCACATGGGGTGTATGGGTGTCCATAGAGGAGGGTGTCTATTCAGGTATGGGTGTCTGTAGGGAGCATGGGTATCATCTGTAGGACAGGAGATTATCTGTAGGGGCAGCTGGATGTGTACAGATAGTATGGGTGTCTATAGGGGGTACAGGTGCCCGCATGGGTGCCTATAGGTGGTATGGCTGCCTATAGAGTTGCATGGGTGCCTATAGGGGGTGTGGTCATATACAGGGGTGCACAGGGGGTACATGGGTGTCTATATAGTGTGTAATGGTGTATGCAGGAGCGCACGTGCCGGTGTCTATAGAGGTGCGTGGGTGTCTGTCGGGGTGCAGACATGCCTGCAGCAGTTCACGGGCCGTGCGGGGTGGGGCGGGTGCCCATGGGGGCTGTGAGTGTCTACAGGGGTGCCCAGGGGTGCACGGGTACCCATAGGCAGCAGGGGTCTACGGGGGCTCTGGGAGGCCATAGGCAGCGGGGGGGTGCCTACAGGGGCTCTGGGTGCCCAAAGGCGACGGGAGATCTACAGGCGCTCCGGGTGTTCCCAGGGGCAGCTCCCCCGCCCCGGGCTTCCGGGGCCGGCGCAGGCTCCGCCCGGAGCGGTGCCGCTGTGGGACCGGACCGGCCCAGCCGCTTCCGGGGGCGGGGGCCGTGGGGGCGGGGCGGGGCCGGGGCGGTGTGTCGGGGCCGCGCCGGGGCGGGATGCGGCTGGTGGCGGCGCTGCGGGCCGGGGCCGGGGCCGGGTACCGGCAGGGGCAGAGCCCGGCGCCGCGCACCCGCGAGTACTTCTACTACCTCGACCACCAGGGCCAGGTACCGACACCGCACCGGGGCCCCTCGCTCGCTCCGGGGGGGCGCGGCACCGGGGGGTAAACGGGGGCACCGGGTCCCGGGTGGATCCCAGCCCAATCCCAGACACAGGGATCCCGGACAGACCCCACAGAGGCCCCAGCTGGGCCCTGGACAGATCCCAGATGGATCCCGAACAGCCCAGACAAGCTCAGGACAGATCTCGGACAGATCCCGGACAGATCTAAAAAAAAAACCCTGGGCGGAGTGAGGACAGACCCCAGACCAATCCCAGATGGATCCCAGACAGACCCCAGAGAGACCCTAGATGGACTCAGGACAGACCCCAGACAGGGACCCCACACAGATTCTAGTCACACCCCAATCAGACTCCAGACAGATCCCAGAAAGGCCTGGGACAGGCCCCAGATAGATCCCAAACCAACCCAAGACAAATCCTGCAGACAGATCCCTCTCCAAAAAACTCTAGACCCACTCAGGACAGATCCTGGATGGATGAAACTCGGACAGATCCCAGAGAGATCCCAAGGAGAACCCACATGGGTCCATGGCAGATCCCAGATGGATCCTGGACAGATGCCAGTGAGACCCCAGGCAGACCCTGGATGGATCACAAAAGATCCCAAACAGACCCTGGACAACCCCCCACCCCACCACCACCAAAAGACCCTAAATGGACGCGGGACAGACCCCAGGCAGACCCTGGATAGATCCCAAAAGGATCCCAAACAGACCCTAGATGGATCCCAAAAGGATCCCAGACAGACCCTGGACCTGCCAGGGGCTTCAGGCAGTTTTGAGGCTTTTTTCTGCTTTTCCACAGCTTTTCCTGGATGACACTAAAGTCAAGAACTTCATCACCTGCTTCAAAGGTACCAGCACACCCAGAACCCCCAACCCCCCCGCCCCCCCTCATCCTTAATTGGGGGGCAGAGCCTTAATCAGGATCTGATCCTTAACTGGGGTCTCATCCTTCATTGGGATCTCATCTCAGTTGTGGTCTTGTGCTTAACTGGGGGGAGGGGCAGCTGCGCACTTGGCAGCAGGGTCAGGGAGGGGGGGTGCCCCCCACGCCGGTGCCTTTGCAGGTTGTTATTTGCATATTCATTACCTTATTAATTAAGTAGCTCCTGCTATTAATAGCTTCCGCTTGTGCTTCCCGGCACAGTAATTCCTCCAAGCCGACTGCTCCTCCCTCTGCCAGCCCCCCAAAATAGGGTCCCACTAATGAACAGCCCCCTACCCCGCGGCTAATCACCCCCCTGGGGGTTAACTGTGAGGGCACAGTGAGCTGACACCTGCCCGCCCGGCAGATGTAGGGTTCCTCACCTTCTTCTTCAAGCGGCTGGAGCCGAACCGGAGCGGGCGTTACGAGGCCGAGTTCCCGTTCCTGTCACTCTGCGGCCGGGAGCGGAACTTCCTCCGGTGTGACGATCGTCCCATCGTCTTCACCCAGCTGCTACCGGGTGCCGGCGGGCGCCAGCTCCTCTCCTACTGCGGCGGTGGCGAGCGCCTGGCCGTGCCCTTCCAGCCCCAGAGCTTGGTGATGTTGCCGGAAAACGGGCGGCTCTACCATCCGGCACCGGCGCAGGCGGGTGGCGCAGGCTTGGTGCGCTCAGCGCTGGCCTTCGAGTGGAGTCCCAGCTTCGAGTATGGCTGCGGGCAGGCGCAGCCCCCCACTCATTTCAACTGGGAAGGGCAGCGCTACCAGCTCACCCAGGAACTGCTGCCGCTGCTCCGCGCCGGCACACCGGGCTGTGCTGGGGAAGCGCTGGCTGTCCCCATCACCCCACGTCAGGGCTGAGGTGGGGATCCCAAGCCATGCCCATCACCAGTGAGGTGGGGATGGGGTATGGACCCCCAGCACCCCCATGCCGATGAGAAAACAGGGGGCAGACCCAGCACCGGCTCACCCATGGCAGGGTGTGTGCTGCCGTGGCGGCCAGGACCCCTGCTAGGCTCTGGGAAAAAAAAAAAGAAAAAGCTAAAACCTCACGGGCGAGCTGTGCTGTCTCCTCACTGCAGTGCGCCAAACGCCCCCTGGGACTTGGGGTATGGGGGGGCTTTGGGGAACAAAGCACAAGTGCAGAGTTATTGCAGGGTCTGCCCTAAGCAGTGCCATGGTTGCAGTTTCTGTCATAACCTCAACACCTGCCAAGCAACTGCAATTTATTAACCAGACTCCCGGCATTAATTAATCAGCTAAGGATGGCCTAGACACTGGTCTGCCCGTAGTCGGCGTGCTGTCCCAGAGACACGAGGCATGGCCTGAGACACGAGGCCGGCTGGGGCTGATGCTGGTGAACACAGTGACAGTGAAAGGTATTGGAAAAGCACCAGGACAAGGAGGAAACACCAAATCTGGGGAGGAGGGAGGGGCTGCGGCGCAGCGGTGAGGCCACGGCGCTTCAGCGGGTGCCATGGGGCAGGGGGAAGGCTCCAAGCTTTGCACCAGCTACAAGGCAAAGTAGTCGAGGGCGCTGTGCCGGCAGAGACTGGTGGTCCAGACAGCGCTGGCTCTGCCAGAGTTCACCAGCATCTGGCGCAGCTTGGCGCTCACCGCAGCAAAGCGTTCCTCATCCACCACGTCCTCAAAGAGCCAGCCAGAGGCAGAGGGCAGCTGGGGCGGCTCCTGGCTGTAGCAGTCCACGGGGTAAGGGTAGACAACCAGGTGTAAATCTGGCAGAACCACAGTTTTCCCTAACAAGGTCTGGAGTCCCCGCGTGGAAAGGGGGTTGCCAAAAAGTCCCAGGCAGTGGAGACGGGAGCAACGGCAGAGGGCCGGCAGCAGGGCCTCCAGCCGGGCGTCTGTCAGCTGGCACTCCATGAGGTCCAGGTGGAGAAGAGAGGCTGAGGTCTCCTCCAGGAGATGCTGGAGAGGTTGGAGAAAGTTCTCGGAGATGTTGTGGCCGCTCAGGTCCAACTTCTTCAGCGCTGGAGCATGAGGGCTTTGGGAAAGGAAGGCGAGGTCGCTGGGAAGGAGGTAGCAGAAGGCCAGCTCCAGGCTTTCCAGGGGAACCTGCAGGTCGCTGCCGGGGCGGGGAGAGTGAGCCATGAGCCCCCCGAGGCCGTCACCGTGCAGGGTGTGGGCCAGGAGGGAGCTGCCACCGCACTAAACCTTGTATTAAATCTTTGAACGATGTGGGGGACGGTTCCCATATTCCTGGTGGAACCGAACCACACTAGGGAACGGCAGCCAACCCACCCAGATCCCAAACCCCCACATGCGAGCTGGAACCCTTGAATTCCCCACCCCAGGGCAGGTCAGGGACCTGCTCTGCCAGGAACTTACCCGAGAAGTTGCCTCAGTTTCCCTGAAAGCCGGGAGGAACCCAAGTTGAGTTCCTTAAGGCAGGGCAGCCTTCCTAGCTCCATGGCGAGGCGCTGGAGCCCGGCATCCGTCCCCGTCACAAGCCGCCGCACATCGATGTTGCTGTAGGGCAGCTTGAGGCTGAGGAGGTTGGTGAATCTGGCGAGGTGCGGCAAAATGGCACAGAGACCTGCCAGGCCCAGGTTGTTGAAGCGCAGATCCACCCGCCGCACGCCGGTGGGTTCCAAGGACTCCAGCAAGCAAACGGTGCTGGCGACAGAGAGCTCCTCAGCGTGGAAATCCCGGCATCTGAGGCACAGGGGGCTGGCAGTGCCAGTCTGTAGAGCATCCCGTAGGATGCCATAGGACGTGCAGTTGACAAAGAGATCGGCACGGACCTCCACGCCGATGGGCTGCAGGGCCGCTGAGGCACCGGAGGGACCTTTACGTCGTTTGGAGCCGCGTTTCAGGCACTCGCTTTGGTGTTTGGAGACTTCAATGCAGGCTTTGGCCAATGCCACCGTGCCAGACCACAGACTCATCCTCTCCGGGCCGCGGTCGGTGTCGTCGTCCTGGAGACCCGTCATGTCCAGCACCCGCAGGCAGCACCGTCTCTTGCTGGGCAAAAACAAGAAACAGGTAAATAAACGAGCAGGGAAACTGGGGAACTGCAACAGCCATGCAGCTGGCTCCTGGGAGAGCTGTGGCTATCTGGTGGCTCGCTCCTGCCCTGAGGCAGGGTGAGGGTCACAGTCCTGCTTTCCTCCAGTGTTACCGGTGCACAAAACAAACCCAGTGCCAACCCACAGCTCCCTCCCTTCACCACAGCCAGAGCTCGCAGCCCCAGGACAAGCATCGTCACCTCCATCACCCCGAGGAGGAAGGAAACGGCTCTCATGGCATTTGGCATCCCAGTACCCACCTGGTGCCATGGCAGGGCTCCTCCAGCACCTGGCGGAGATGTGCCACGACAGCCAAAATGACAGCCTGCACACACAATTTGCTGGGTTTCTCCCCAAGGAGTGGGTGACGGTCACGGTAACGGCTGCGGTGGCCCAGCAGCTGCTGGAAGCTGAGGACGGGGAAGGGCCACATCCCCACCAGGTCCCGCAGCGCCAGTGTCCGCCCGTCCAGGAAAGCGGCTTGGAAGAGGACGGGGTAGAGCTCAGCGGGGAGCAAGTCCAGGGCACGGCGGGCACTGGGGTGGTGGCTCAGCAGCCGGCGGGCACAGAGGAAGACGAGGGAGTGCATGGCACCCGGCACCGAGGGGCTGTGGGCAGGGAGGGAGCAGACAGACAGCAGGTGAGGCTGGGGGGTGCAGAACATGGCTCCACAGGCGGCCCCACGGCGCAGGGGCAGCCCCACGGCACCTCCTCAGCAGACGGCACACATCCCGCCCCTCAAAGGCCCCCCACGGCAGGAGGGTAGAGCCCCTCACCAAAGGGGCACCCCATGGTGAGACCCGTAAACTGCCCCCCCTAGCACCTCTAACCCGGCCTCCCCATCATAGGGACCCCCGCCCCCCCCCCAGCCCCCCCAAGATGGCGTCCCCCGGCCCCGCCCCCTCACCGCGCTCCCGCAGCCCCCAGCTCTCCACTGGGCCCGACGCTGCTCCGCCCCTGCGCATGCGTGCTGCCGCCTGACACGAGCGCGCACCAATCAGAGAACGCACTCTCTCAGGGGAGGCGGGCCCAAAACCGTTCCTTGGCGACGCCACAGCTCTTCGCTTTCTTATTGCCTTCTGCCGCCGCCCGTCACCTCTCCTTCCCTTCCCATTGGCTGGGGCGCGGCGGGAGCGGGAGGTTCGCTTCCCTGCCGCTCGCCGCTCCCCCGCCGCTCTGAGGCCCGGGTGCCTGAGTACCCCCGGGCGCCTGAGTACCCCCGGGCGCCATGGAGCGGCAGCAGGAGGTGAAGGCCCTGCTGAAGCAATGGGAGGCGGCCTTCTTCCGTGAGCAGCGGCGCAGGCCCAGCCAGGTAGCCCGTGCCCGGGGACGGCGCGGGGGCCGAGGCCCGTGGGGCCCTGCCCCGGCTGGTGCTGGCGGCGGGGCTGCGGCAGCACCCGGGTGGGCCGGTAAGCCCTAACGGGGATCCCCCGGGGGGGGCTGCTCGCTCGCCGGGAGCCCGTTTCCCGGGATCACTGCTCCGGCGGGCAGCACGCTGCGGCCCCGGCAGGGTCCCTGCCTCTCCCTGTAGCCTGTTTCCTGCACCGTTAAAGCCGAGCGAGGCTCCCCTGGCAAAGCCTGACGGCACTGCCGTAAGGCCCTTCATTTTGTACCTAAAGAAGTTACAGAACTGACATCCTCAAGTCTGGAGCAAGCGTAACACTGCCCCAACCACAATTTTATTTGGGGAAAAAAAACCCAAACCAGCAAAGAGATAGAAGCCCTTTCTCGTTCTGCAGTCACAGAAAATAATAATTTCCTCCGTAGCCTGAAATAATGATCTCTCGTGCATTTGCCTTGCAGGCGGACATCGAAGCAGCTCCAGAGGACACCCAACGTGAGTGCCAGCTGTGCCACCCTACCACCCCAAGGTGGTGCTTCAAGGCTGGGGGTGACCCCTCATGCCAAGGGTTTGACATCGAGGGGGAAGGCTTTAGCAGCATATGTTAATGCAGAAACTGATGAGGTTTTATAGTAAGCACCACATGTACCCAAAACCAGCCTTTACTTGCTGTTACAGGGCTCTACAAGGAGTACAAGATGCTCAAGCAGCAAAGAAAGGAGTTGGATCCTTCCCAGCTTAGCCCCTCCTGCCAGCCAGCAGCACAGGAGACTCCAACTGCAGAGCAGGTACTGGAGAAACCCCCACTCTGGCCTTGAGTTTTGTCTCCAGGAGCCTTTCCTTACCCTTGATGCAAGCGCTTCAGGGTGTTTCCACTTTGTCCTTCACTGCAGGCAAAGCCACGGTTGTCCCTCCTGTTTATAAAGCAGTTTATTTGACCTTAGGAGGGAAAATTGTCCAACTGGCACCATATAACACCTATTTTTGGCTTGGTGGATGAATAAGGCACCCCAAACAGAGCATATAAGGGTGGGGGTAGGAAATTTAACACCTGCAGTCCCTCATGTGCTTTACACTCGCCAGCATCCAGGCTGCTGAAAGCACAGGCTTTCAGCAATTGCCTCTTAAATCAATACCATTGCCTCTTAGCAAGGCAACAATTAAGCCAGTCCCTGTACTTCAGGTGAGGCAATAACTGCTCCAGGGTTTTTTTTTCTCCCCAAGAAGTGCTGTATGTGCTGTGTGTGGCCAAAAGACACTGTGGCGTGATAATACCGTGCTTGTTCTCCAGCTCCTTTCTCCTCTTGGAGGTATTGGAGGTCATCTTTGTGATAGGATTCACAGTTTGGGGATTTAAAAGTTTGGATTTAACAGGTTAAGGGATTTAATGGTTTGGATTTAATAGTTTGTGGGTGTCATTGCAGGTGCCAGACTTCGGTTGTTGGGGTGCACACCTGAACCGGCAGCCAAAAGCCCCCAAGCTGAACCATCGCAGCCACGCTGTGCCAAAAGCCTCAGTGCAATACTATGGGATGAAGCTGAAATCCAACCTGGGAGCTGCCAGGAAGGTTAGGGCTTGCTGGGAATCAGCACTGAGCACTGCGGCTCAGAGAAGCTTCTCCTGAAGCTGCTTGTGACCTCTTTTCCTTCTTGTTGGCTGCTCAGAAGTCGTGGCCTGCTCCGGCCAGAATCCCCCACTGTTAGTGGAGGGTGGGAGCTGGGGGTAGGGAACACCCACAAACACTGGCAAGGGTCCTGTTTGATTTGGAGGCAGGGCACTGAGTTTCAGTAGATGACCTGACCCCTGTCTGTCCATCCCCCAACATGCAGGAGATACCCCTGACCCCAAGGAAGACCCTGACTCCCAGGAGGACCACAGCTGTCCCTAGACTTCAGACAAATTTGGGGAGTGGTGACAAAGCCGCATCCTCAGCACCGGCAGAGCCTTCGCAGAGCAAGGGAGGCGAGCCGGGAGATCTCCTCCTTCCTCCCTCAGTGTCAGAGCTGGCCCCCATCATCCTTGCTGCGGGGCTGAAGTCCCCACCACCACCACTGCCACCGAATAAATTCCAGCAGCTGAAGCAGACAGTGGCACAGAGGCTGGGCTCGCTGGATCCTGCCTGGCTGCAGAGGTGCCAAGGGACACCTGGGGATGAGGGGACAATACTGGGTGCCACGCAGGAAGGGGAGCAGGGAGAGGTCAGCTGGGCCCCCTTAAAGCAGGAAGAGACTGGTGGAGAAGTATCGGTGGGAGATTCCAGGAGGAAAAGGCCATGTGGAGACAGCATGGCAGCTTCCACAAAGCTCAAGCGGTGCCGCCAAGGCTCAGCTGAGGGAGCGTTAAGTGCTGCCAGTGGGCTGAAGCAGAGCAAGGAGGAAGGGGAGGAGGAGAAAGAGCGTGTGGCAACCCCAAAGGAAAGTGAGAAGGTGCTGGATTCCTCAGAAAACCTCCTGGGGGAGGTGGAAGAGGAGAAACCCAGATCCACCCGCAGAGCAGTCACTGCCAGGTAGGTCCTGTCCCTTGTCAGCAATGCTGGTGTGCTGGCAGCACTGCTGGGTGCTGTGCTGCAAGTTCATCTGCCTCAATGTAGCTCACTGCTTGCTTCAAACTCCTGTTGGGGCATTGCTGGAGCCCTTCAGTTCCCAGGCCCCACCTGTGTTTTCCCTGGGAAACAAAGCCAGCAGTTAAACCAAATCAAACAGGCTGCAGCAATGCCCCGTGGCACTCAAAAGCACCAAAAAATGGTCAGAAAGGATGCTGAGGGAGCCAAGGGGACTTTTTCCTATCAATTTTTATAAACAGTGAGTTCCTACTTTGTGTTTGGCAGGGGAAGGAATAAGTTTTGGGGGGTTTTGAGTCTGATTTTCTTATGTGATTATGCCCTGCGTGCCTTTCACTTCCCCCTGAGTGTCTGCATCGCCTTCAGTTGCGTTTAGGGGACAAAAGATTTAGAGATTATTTTCCTCAAAGCCATTCTGTGAGCCGGGAGCTGAGGGGTGGAGGATGGGGACATGATGGCCCCCCACACATGGGCAGGGGCGTTCCTAGCCAACCTCTCTTCCCAGCAGAGCACCTTCACAGAGACGCGGCAACTTTGTCAAGCTTAACCTGAAGAAGAAATCTCATGTCCGAGGTTATGCCCTGCGGGGAAATCGCCTTCGCAAACAGGTAAAGCCGTGCCCAGTGACTGCCTCAGCACTGCCAGCACCTCCCAGGGTATCACTGAAAGCCTCCCACTGGACAGAACTGCTGCTGTTACCACCAAACCCATTTCCAGTCAAATTTAAATTCATCCAATCCAATACAAATTCAAAACTCTTCCAGCTGTCGCTCGTTGTCATGCCACTATTTGAATTTCCATATTTTGCTTTTAGTTAATTTATGTTGTGACCCTGTAGGAAAGCAGCGCAGGCACAGCTTGGCTCCCTGCCCCTCCTGCTGCTACCTGAGCTTCCCTGTCTTCAGTGGCAGCTTTGCCCTGAAGACCCTGTGTTAGGGGAAAGACCTCACTGTAGTGGGCTTGTCCTGCAGGGTAAAGAGGGCACTCGGCCTTTCCAGCTTCAGCTCTGCCACAAAAAACTGTTGTTTTGATTTTTTTTAATATCTCCCCATTAATCAATGTGAAATCCTTTAGGATCATCTCTGGGTGAGGCAAGCACCAGCTGGAAGAAAATGGCCTATGTTTTTTAAAGCTCAGCATGTTTATGCAGTGCTTTGGCAAAAGCCCGGTGCCGTGGTGAAGTCAAATATAATAAAATATACCTTTAATAAAAATAAAAGTATAAAAATAACTGGAGGTGGTCCTGCTTTGCAGGTGTGGAAGCAGAAGTGGCAGAAGAAAGCGGAACAGTACGGGGGAGGCACCAGATCCATTGACCGAAGCTCAGACATCTGCTTCAGTTGTGGCAGGACAGGACACTGGGCATCGGCGTGCCGGGGCCAAGGTGAGGCTTTGGGTGCTGAATTAGGGGTTTGTTTGGCAAAGCTGTGGGCCGAGTTCAGATCTGGCTGTGCCAGAGCAGATGTGACAGAGGTTGGAGGACAGGAAACATTGGTCAGGCTTTCCCACCTCCCGGCAGCTTCTCTCTGCTGTTGGCTTAAGGGTTTTCGGGGATAATAACTTGGGGGCAGAGGATGAAAAGATGAGGTGGTTTCTTTACCGTGGATTTAAGTAGAGAAGAGACCCCTTTCCTGCCTGCAGGGACGGCTGCTGGCCTGCTGCCAGAGGAGAGCAGCCATGCCGATGAAGAGGAGGAGGCTCCCCTGCCCACGCTGGAAGAAGTGGCTCGCAGGACAAACAGCATCTGCCCAGAGCTCTCTGGTGAGGCCCTGGACTTGCCGCGCTGCCGGCTCGCCTCGCTCTCCAGTGACACGCCGTGGCTGGCTCTGGGATGAACTCTTGGGGACATAGAATTGTTTCCTTTTCCCCCTAAGAAGTTTGTTTGAGCTCCTTGGGGGGTTTCCCTGGGATCAAAAGGTGGTTTTGCCAGCCTGGGTTTATGCTGGGATGTGTATCCTCCAGGAACACCAGCCTAAAATACAGGCAGGCTCGCCAGGCTTGCTCCTGTGCAGTGGTGGGAGTCCAGGCAGGGTAGGAAAATCCATCTGTGCATTCTGACTGCTGCCTTCATCCCTAGCAGAGAGAAGAGGCAGCAGCCGGGAAGGATCTGAAAAGATTTTGGAGGCATCAACTTACCTGGATGTGCGAAGGATGATGTACGAGCCACCTGCCCCCCCTCTGCCCATGGAGCCCCTCTACAGCCTGGGGCCAGAGGGGAAGGTTCGAGGTATGGCTCCCTGCTGCACACCAAGTAGGGCCACGTGCATTTGGCCCTCCGGTCCCTGCTGACTGTGTGTCCTTCCCCTGCAGAGACCCCAGAGGAGGTGTTCAAGGCTCTGAAGGCGCTGGGCTACAGCTCCTTCCGCCCGGGCCAGGAGGTGGCCATCATGAGGATCCTCTCAGGTGGGTTTGTTTCCCCCACGACCTCTCTTCCTCTGTGGGGTTTGGGCTCCCTGTGATCCCCTCCCACACGGGTGGTCCCCAACCCCCCGTTCTGCCAGGCCTGTCCACACTGGTGGTGTTATCGACGGGGATGGGGAAGTCCCTCTGCTACCAGCTCCCAGCTTACCTCTACCACAAGCGCTCCAAGTGCATCACCTTGGTTGTCTCCCCTTTGGTATCCCTGATGAATGACCAGGTACGGCTTGGATGTCCCAGTTTTCCCACCCCAGCTCCTGCTTAGACGCTGCTGGGTGTGCAGTGCTGCAGTTAAAGGCTCACATGCACCCAAAATGGGGAGGTGGGTGTTCGGTGGTGACTCCCCCCCAAGTCACTGGAGGCACGAGTGGGTGACAGGCCTCGCTTCCAGGTCTCGGGGCTGCCGCCATGCCTGAAGGCTGTCTGTATCCACTCCAACATGACCAAAGCCCAGCGGGAAGCAGCGATGGAGAAGGTGAGGGACTCGGGGCTGCCAGCCTCAGGGAGACACGTGTGTGTGAAGGTGTCCCCAGTGCCACCTTGCTCGTGCAGCTGCGTGATCCCAATGAAGGCAGTGCTGGACAGTAGCAGTGCCAGTCAGCCCGCTTCCCTGGGAGAGCGGGTAAAACACCCCTTGTGTCGCTCTGGTGCTCCCCACAGGTGAAGCAGGGCGGGGTGCAGGTGCTGCTGCTCTCGCCCGAGGCGCTGGTTGGTGGGAGCAGCTCAGGATCTGGCTGCCTGCCCTCTGCTGATCACCTGCCGGCCGTGGCCTTCGCCTGCATTGATGAAGCTCATTGTGTCTCCGAGTGGTCCCACAATTTCCGTCCCTGCTACCTGCGGGTCTGCAAGGTGTGAGAGGGGAAACCCACCCTGAGGCGGAGGGAACCCACTGGGGTGAGGAGGGACATCAGGCTCCTACTTTTTCCCTCTTGGCAGGTTCTCCGGGATCACCTGGGCGTGCGCTGCTTCCTGGGGCTGACAGCCACTGCCACCCTGGCCACAGTGCGGGACGTGGCCCAACACCTGGGTATCCCAGCAGAGGAAGGGATAGCAGTGCGCTCCACCGCTGTGCCCCCAAACCTGCGCCTCTCAGTCTCGATGGACAGGGACAGGGATCAGGTAGGGACCAGGATGGGTCTAAAGAAATCAGATTAGTTGCTGTGACACTGGGTTCAGGGTGGATCTCCTAGAAGATCCCCAAGCTCTTTTGGGGGACCTTTACCTCCTCTGTCCACAGGCCCTGATCTCCCTGCTGCAAGAGGAGCGTTTTGGGTGCCTGGACTCCATCATAGTCTACTGCACGCGGCAGGAGGAGACAGTTCGCATTGCGGCACTCATCCGGACCTGCCTCCAAGGAGTGCTGGTCAGGGAAGCCAGGGAGCCAGGGCAGGACACTGCTGAAAGGAAGAAAGCGAAGGGTAGGTGAGGTAGCCTCACTCTCCAAAGGGAAGCGTGAGCCCAAAACATCCTGTCTGGTGAATCCACCCTGGAACAGAGAATCCCTAGGGAGCGAGCTGTGCTTGCAGGACTCTCCACAGAGGTTTCTGGCTCCATCAGCCACCTCCCCCAGGTGCAGAGCAATGCCCTTGGCAGCAGTAAAGCATTTATCTTCCCCCATCTGCATCGCAGGCTTTAAAGCTGGGCTTTGTTTTTTTTTCTAGTGACAGCCGATAATGATGAATGCTTATTAGCTGTGGTTAATAAAGCTGGGTGGTGGGATTAGTACACAGGGAGCCTTCGTTGTACAGCTCTGCAGGATTTTTCTTTCCAAACCTGGTAGCTGTGACTTAGAGTCTTTATTTTTCCCTCAAAATCCACAATTGGATCCGTGGCCGAGCTCTGCCTCGCAAGTGCTGGACATGTTTGGCCCCAGGGATCCTCTCCCCAACCTGCTTTGTTTGCTGAAGCTGGGTGAGCTCGTGCCATCCCGCTTCCAAACCAACCAGGGCTTGACGACTTCTGGCAGCTAACAAGGAACACACATCCCTTTGCCAGGAAGGAGCAGCCCTGCTCCTGCCCAGCACTGATGTCTGCCACAGGCAGGGTTTGCTGCTCGTTTTCATCCCTGATTTAATTAACAGCTGTGCTTTTGAGAAATCACTAATTAAATGCTATTAAAACCTCTCTCCCCACTTGCTTTCAGCAAAGAAGAGTGGTCGCCAGCCACTGAAGTGGATTGCAGATGCTTACCATGCTGGCCTATCCGCTGCCGAACGCTGCCGCATCCAGAACAGCTTCATGAGTGGCCAGCTCCGCGTGGTGGTGGCCACGGTGGCTTTCGGCATGGGGCTGGATAAATCAGATGTCCGTGGTGTTGTACATTACAACATGCCGAAAAATTTTGAGAGTTACGTGCAGGAGATTGGCCGGGCCGGGCGAGACGGTGAGCCAGCTCACTGCCATCTGTTCTTGGACCCGGAGGTAATGCTTGCCAGTAGGGTGGGGGGGTCCCCCTAAATTCTGGGGGTCTTTCCCCAAGGCTCCCCGCTGCCTCCCCAGGGCAGGGATCTCCACGAGCTGCGACGCCACATTTACGGTGACACGGTGGATTTTTTCACTGTCAAGAAGCTGGTGCAGAAGGTTTTTTCTCCCTGCAAGTGCTTGGAGCTGCACCAAAAACACCAGGACGTCATCAGGGTGAGGAAGGGGCTGAGGCCCCCACTCCCGTGGCCTTCCCAGCTTCTTAACTCGTTCAGTAATGAGCTAATAAGGCAGAAGAACCTTTGTGAGCTGGTGGCTGCATTGGGGAGCTTAAATCAGTTGAGGGAAGGTTGGGGTGAAGTGAGCTGTGGAGTAAGATCTGGCCAGGAACAGGCAAGAGAGCAGTTGAGATGTCCCACAAGGGAAGGCAGGAGCCTGCCTGTCCTCTGACTGGTGACACCACACTGCGTGGTGCATCCCTTGCAGGATGGGGAGGTGAAGGATGCCAAAATGGCCGAGCTCTTGGAGGAGATGGTGGAAGAGGACAGTAGCGTGACGAGGCAGAGCAGGCAGCGGGTGTGCTACAAGCACGAGCGAGCTATCCCCATCCAACAAACTGTGGAGTCCCTGGACATACGGGAGGAAGGTGAGGTGGGGAAATCGGCCCCAAGTGAGGCCAGGGGGGTCCCAAAGGGGATCAGGGTCCCTCTGCAGCTCCTCCCTGTCTTGCAGGCATCGAGACCCTCCTGTGCTACCTGGAGCTGCACCCGCAGCGCTGGCTGGAGCTGCTGCCTCCCACCTACTCTTCCTGCCGGCTGCAGTGCTATGGGGGACCCCAGCAGCTCCGGGCCACAGCGCGGAGGTTAGAGCTGTGCCGAGGGGCACTGCTGTGAATGCCACAGTGTTCCCTGTGCCAGGAGCAAGCCACCGCAGCATAGTCTCTGCTGGGTGGGAGCTGCTCCACGGTTCTGGGGTCTGCTGGAGGTAAAAAACGGGCTCCAAGCCATGGTACCAGTGGGTTCCTGGTGTTTCTTGCCCTCAGGTCTCCCCCTGTCGCTGTCTTCATGGCCCGGGAGCGCCTGGCAGGGAGGGACCACAGCCAAGCCAGCTTGCTGGAGTTCGACGTGGTCTCGCTGAGCGACTCCATGGGTTGGGAAGTAGCGCTGGTGAAACGTGCCCTGCGCCAGCTCCAGTGGGATCCACAGCTGCGGAAAGGTACTGGTGTCCCTGCGTTCCTTGGAGGGGGGAGTCCCTGTGACACCAGCAGCTGGCTGGGTTTCAGTGCCGGATCTGGGTGAGCACCAGCTCAACCAGCTCTTGGTGCCTTCAGACAGCTGCAGTGCAGGGAAGAGTGGGGTCATGGTAGAGTTTGGAGATTTCTCTTTCCACCTACGTGCTTACGGTGACCTCACCGACCAGGAGCTGGACTCTGTCTGTGATTTCCTCCACCAAAGGGTGGTGGCCAGGGAGAAGATGGCTCTTGGCCAACTCCGCACCTGTTTCCAGGCCTTCCAGAGGTGAGTGTGAGTGAAGACCACCCAACCCCTACAGACCACTCTGTGTAGTGACTCCGCAGTTGCCCACCCTCCCGTCCCTCCCAGTTTGGGACCCATTTTGGAACTGGAAAGGGAGGAGACTGATGTCAGGGCACAGTGTGGCCTTCCAGACCTGCAGTCCTCACCCTGTGGAGGAGGAGGAGGAGAAGAGCTCCTGCCTGAAGGCTCTGCTCAGCGACTACTTCGAGAAGGAGCCTGCTGGAGAGCAGGCTGAACATGGCTGTGAGGAGGAGGAGGAGGACGAAGATCTCAGTGATGCTAAAGTGAGCAAATCCACTTTTATTGGGAGCTGCTTCAGGCTCTGACTGTCAGCCGGTATTTCTGGTACACGGCACCTCCAGTTTAGGTGACACCAGAGATGGGTTTGGGATGAGGAAGAGGAGGGAGGCCCTTGCTATGTCCCTTCTTTTGCAGCTGCGGGAGTGGGAGAGCCAGATCCGCGCTGACATCCGCCATTTCCTTGCCATCCGCCAGGACGAGAAGTTCTCTGGCCGAGCCATCGCCAGGGTATTTCATGGCATTGGTAAGAGTGGTGGGCAGGTGCCAAACTGGGTGTCTTCCACCTTGCTCCGGCACCTGCCCATCCCCTCCTAACCGGGGGCTTTGCCCGCTCCCTGCAGGCAGCCCCTGTTTCCCCGCCCAGGTCTATGGCCGTGATCGCCGGTTCTGGAGGAAATATCTCTCCTTCGATTTCCACCGGCTCGCCCGCCTGGCCACCGAGGAGATCCTGGCCAGCAGGTGATGGCAGGAGCTGAAAGGGCAGAGCCACCCCATGCTCCAGGGACGGCGGTGCCACACAGGCCATCACTGTGGCCCTCGGGGCTGTGCCAGCTGCCATCGCCCCCCAAGGACCCCGTTTGGGGCGGTGAGCAGAGACCACCCTTCCGCCGGGAAGTGGGGCAGAGGGAGCACAGGCTTGTTCGTTGTGCGCGCTGCCCCTGCCTGCCTTGCCCTGCTGCTGCGTAGGAGCGGCTGGGGCGGCCAAGCGCTGCCTCCGACAGGGGTCCTGCCTCCTCGGGTGGGCTGCCCGCCCTGAGCCTGTCCCTGTGCCGGCAGGGATTTTTGTCTGGATTTTAATAATGAATTAATAAAGGACACTGACCTTTAACCCCTGTGCCGCTGCCTACAGTTCACTGCCTGTGCCTTGGGGAGTGAATTGGCTTTGGGTGGTGACCCTCCTTCATGGGGGGTGGGGGGCGTTGCCATGGTGGTGTAGCAGTGTTGTTACTATGGCAATGTCAGGGGAGGTGGTACTAGGTGGGAGGGGGCTGTTACTATGGCAATAGGGAGAGGGGGATCTGTTGCCATGGTGATGCAGAGGGACTGTTACTGGCCTGTGGGGGGGGCATGGTGATGGGGGTCCATCACCATGGCAACAAGGATGTTGTCACTAGTGATGTAGGAAGTCTGTTGCCATGGTGATGGGGGGGTAGGATGCCCATTGCCGTGGCAAAGGGACATCTATCACCGTGTCTGTCAGTGCATTGTGGGAGGATGCCACCACCCCTGCCCTCACCGCACCCAGCGAGCTGTGACTGCCCTGGGACAGCCAGGCGCCACCGTGGCTCTGGCCCCCTGCCCACACCGCCCCAGCAAGCAGCTGCTTGAGGTACCAGTGAGGAACCAGAGCAGCTGGCACCAGTGTGCCATCCTCCTTCCCTACCCCCTTTCCAGCCAAAATTGGGTGCTCTTTCCCAGCACCTAGCTCTTGCGGAGCTCCAGGAAGGATGAAGCCCTTCCCCCACCCTGAAACACAGATTGGGTTTTGCTGTGGGCAGCTCTTGAACAACCAAAACCATCCAAGCAAGGCTGGGGTGGAAACTGGTATCCAACTGGAGAACTTTACGCCCCAGTTTCCTCCTGGCGCTGGGCTCCCATGGGACGCACCGTCCCTCCCCAGCACAGTGTCTTCTGTTTGGGAAGGTCACACCACAGGAGCACCCACCAGCATTGCCAAAACACTTCTAAACATTAACTGGTGGAGCTGGGTGCCAAGCCTGTGACATCCCCAAGGACTGCTGACGCCACACAGCCTCCTCCATCCCTCCTCCTCCTCCACCAACCCTGGAGAAAAGCCCGGCTCACAGCACAACCCACGGCACAGGTGGTAAAAGCCAAGGGCTGGCCACCGGAGCTTTCTTCTTCATCCTCTTCCCTTTAGGTTTACCTGGTGTTGTGCTGGAGCAGGGACGTGGTGAGGGTACACCGGCGGCCGGAGCATCAGGGAGGGGCTGGCAGGGACTCTCCAGCCTTCCTTCACCAGCCTGTCTTGTGGTAAGCACCGACAGCTTCCACCCAGACAGTGGGTCGGGACCGTCTCCCCAGTGATCAGGGTGGTCCCTGACCACCACGTCCCCCTTCCACCACAGCCCGCTACACTATGGCCCTGCCCTGGGCTCTGCTACTGCTCGGTGAGGTCCTGGCACAGGATGCAGCCGCCCAGGGCTGCCTCCTTCCGCCGGCTGGTGAGTCCCAACCCTTCGCCCTTCCTTGCCAGTGGAAGCACCCCTGGTGGGACAAAGCCTTGCTGGGGTGCCTCGGTGGTGGGCTGACCCCCGCCTTGGCAGGTTATAACGCAGCGCTGGGGCGCCCGGCCCGCCAGTCCTCCATCTTCCCCAACATCAGCATTGCCACCAACGCAGTGGACGGGAACCGGGACGGTGTCTGGCACCACGGCTCCTGCAGCCGCACACGGCGAGAGCGGGAGCCCTGGTGGAGTGTGGACCTGGGTGGGCGCCGCGCCGTGGCGGCTGTGGTGGTAAAGAACCGGCAGGATTGCTGCTGGCAGCGGCTGCGGGGAGCACAGGTCCATGTCGGGGATGCACCAGCCGAGCGTGGCAGGGACAACCCCATGTGAGCCAAAAATGTGGGGTTTGGAGGGGGAATCCCCACCCCACTGGTGCCACCGTCTCCTGAGCCCCATCTCTTCCACCCCGACAGCTGTGGCGTCATCACGGACGCCGGTCCTGGCTCACTCAGTACCATCTGCTGCCAGGGGCTGCAGGGCCGCTATGTCTCCATCCTGATCCCCAGCCGGGAGGATGCGTTGGTGCTGTGCGAGGTGGAGGTGGTGCTCCAGGGCTGCCTCCCCCTGCCCGGAGGTGAGGGGCTCCCAGGGAGGCAGTGGGGGCCGGTGGGGCAGCAGTCAGGGGCCGGCAGCCTCGTGCCATGCTCCCACCGGCAATTCCAGCCCCCAACGTGGCACAGGGCCGTGCCGTCACACAGTCCTCCACGCTGAATGCCATCAGCCTGGCTGCCAATGCCGTGGATGGGAGCAGCAATGCCAACTGGGAGCACGGCTCCTGCACCCACACTGAGAAGGAGCTGGAGCCGTGGTGGCGTGTAGACCTGGGCCATCGGCACACTGTCTACTCTGTCACTGTCACTAACCGCCACAACTGCTGCTGGGAGAGCCTTCTCGGCGCCCAGGTCCACGTTGGGGACTCCCTGGCTAACCATGGCAAGCGCAACCCTGTGTGAGTGGGGTCCCCAGCAAGGTCCCCCCACCCAGCATGGGACTGTCCCACCGGCCATAGCTGTGGCGGTTCCCTCCCAGCAGCTGCGGGGCCATCTTGGACACTGGTCCCGGCTCCACCAGTACCATCTGCTGCAACGGGCTGCCGGGTCGCTATGTCTCCATCATCATCCCTGGGCGGGAGGATTTCCTCATCCTCTGTGAAGTGGAGGTGACAGCCCAGAGCTGCGTCCCCCCGCCTGGCGGTAAGGATTGAAGCCCTCCCAGCAGGGAGCTGATACCTACCCGGTGGCTGCCAGCAAGCGCTGACCTACCTGAGCCCTGCAGAAGCGATTTGGTTCCTGCAGCGCCGGGGGGAAAGGGGGGGGCATGAGGGCCCCAACATGGGGTAGGGGGGTGTCACATGTCCCTGAGCCGGTGGCACACCAGTGTGCCAGTATGCAGTGCCTGGAGGGACAGATGGAGGCCGCAGTGCCGGCTCTGTGCCCAGGGGTTGATGCCCAGCCACGGGTCATCGCTGGCATTGAGCACCTAGGGCTGGTGTCACTGTCCCATGGTGTCCCCCAGCCCAAAGCCTGGCCCTGCGGCGCCCAGTGGCACAGTCCTCCACGGCCAGCCGAGCCAGCAGTGCCATCAACGCCGTCGATGGGAACCAGGATGGGAACTGGCAGCACGGCTCCTGCTCTCAAACCAAGAGGGAGTTGGAGCCATGGTGGACAGTGGACCTGGGCCATCGCCATGCTGTGGCAGCTGTGGTGGTGAGGAACCGCCTGGACTGCTGCTGGCACTGGCTGAAGGGTGCCCGCGTCCATGTCGGGGACTCCCTTGCCAGCCATGGCACCAACAACCCCATGTGAGTGCCACAGTGTTGACACTGTGGTGCACGGCTGCTTTGGTGCTTGGCCACCCTCACCCTTGTCCCCCTCCTTGTAGCTGCGGCACAGTCACAGATACCAGCCCTGGCTCCACCAGCACCATCTGCTGCCACGGGCTGCATGGCCGCTACGTCACCATCACGATCCCTGGCCGCGAGGAACGGCTGAGTCTGTGCGAGGTGGAGGTTGTGGAGCAAGGCTGTGCTGTGCTGCCAGGGGGTGAGTGGGTTTGGGGGGCACCGCGCGGTCTTCTGGGGACATGGCACCCCCAGCCCAGCTGTTCCCGCAGCCCAGAACGTGGCCCTGGGCCGCCCGGCCACCCAGTCCTCCATCCTGGATGCCAGCAGCAGTGCCGCCAATGCCGTCAACGGGGACTGGGATGGCAATCAGGAGCACGGCTCCTGTGCCCACACCACAGAAGAGCTGGAGCCATGGTGGCGTGTTGATCTCGGCCACCGGCATGCCATCTATGCCGTGGTGGTGAAGAACCGCCATGACTGCTGCTGGGAGCGGTTGAAGGGGGCTGAGGTCCGCGTCGGTGACTCCCCGGTTGACCGCAGTCGGCACAACCCTGTGTGAGCACCAGCCCCATCCTCTCTACTGGGAACACCACTGGCACTGTGCTGGCTCATCCTGCCCCCTCCTCTCCCGCCAGCTGCGGCATCATCACAGATGCCAGCCCCGGTTCTATCAGCACTGTCTGCTGCCATGGCCTTCGCGGTCGCTACGTCTCCATCCTCATCCCCGGCCGGAAGGATGCGCTGGTGCTGTGTGAGGTGGAAGTGATCCGGCAAGGCTGCACCCCACTGCCAGGAGGTGAGCTGTCAGGAGAGCCCACCTCCCCCAGGAACCCCGGCACCCACCAACCCACCCCGTGGTGTTCACAGCCCTCAACGTGGCGCGGGAGCAGCAGGCGACACAGTCCTCCACCTCCAATGGCTCCGGCTTTGCATCCAAGGCGGTAGATGGGAACCGGGACGGCGTCTGGCACCACGGCTCCTGCAGCCACACACGGCGAGAGCGGGAGCCCTGGTGGAGTGTGGACCTGGGCAGACGCCACGCCGTGGCAGCTGTGGTGGTAAAGAACCGGCAGGACTGCTGCTGGCAGCGGCTGCGGGGAGCACAGGTCCACGTCGGGGACGCGCCAGCCGATCGTGGCAGGGACAACCCCATGTGAGCCAAAACCATGTGGTTTGGAGGGAGTGTCCCCACCCCACCATTGCTTCTGTCTCCTGAGCCCCATCTCTTCCACCCCGGCAGCTGCGGCATCATCACGGACGCTGGTCCTGGCTCACTCAGTACCATCTGCTGCCAGGGGCTGCAGGGCCGCTATGTCACTGTCACCATACCCGGCAGGGAGGGGCAGCTGGTGCTTTGCGAGGTGGAGGTCTACACTGTCTTCCCCGAAATCTGAGGGGCTCCTGGGGGGCAGCTGATGTGCTACCAGGGGCTGGCACTCAGCAGGGGGCTCCGGCTGCTCCCTGGCGCCTCTTCATGGGGCATCCCCCAGGATCAGCCCCACCAGAGGGGCTCCACGAGCAAGCCTTGGTCCCTCCCCAATAAACACGGCCATGGATCCCATCCACCGCTTGTTCCTTTCCTTGGGTTCACACCAGCACAGGTGCTGCATGGCCACGCGCGGGGTCCCCCCACACCCCTGCAGCCCCCCAAGAGGCTGCAGCACTGGAGGGGATGGATTCCAGCAGGGAGTCAGCATCAGGAGAACTGGCGCAGGAAGGCGGCGTGGAAGCGGGTGAGGGCGAGCAACACCGGCTCCAGTGTCTCAGCTGGTGGCAGCAGTGACAGCCTGGGGGGTGGGAGAAGGGGGGCAATTGAGGGGAGGTGGGGACATGCCAGCACCCTGACCTGAGCCCCCCGGTGTTACCCGACGTGGTAGGTGCCCTCTGGCTGCCCAAACTCGCTCCCTGGGGCCAGCACCACCCCTGTCGCCTCCCGCAGCTCCTGGCAGAAGAAGACGTCGGGCTCCAGGCCCAGCACCTGGAGGAGCAGCGGGAGCATGGGCACCCTGCACCATGGGGGCACCCTCTCCCCTGGGCGTCCCCTGGGCGTCCCCTGTCCCCAGGGGGCCACAGGGTGCCCTGTGGCCCCAGGGTACCCCTTGTCCCCAGGGTGTCCCATACCAGGGGGCTCCCCACATGCCCCCAGGATGGCTCCCGCCACCCTGGAGACCCTCATAGCCACATGATGCCCCATGTCCCCAAGATGCCCAGCACTCCCACAGTGCTCCGTCTCCCCAGGACATCCCATACATCAGGGTTCCCCGCACTCCCACAGCACCCCTGTGACTGGGGTGGCTCTGTGCTCCCAGGATGCCCCATGTCCCCAGGGTGTCACATGTCCCACACCACAGGGTTCCTTGCACTCCCATGTCCATGGGTTGACTCTCGCCCCAGGAAGCCTCACACGCCAGCATATCCCCAGGATGCCCCAAGTCCCCAGGATGCCCCACGTCCCTCCCCAAGATGCCCTGTACTCCCAGGATGCCCCCTGTCCCCAGGGTGTCCCATCTCCCCAGGACACCCCACATCACAGGGCTCCCCACACTCTCACCCTGTCTCACACCCTTGGGATGACTTCCGTTCCCCACAGCACCCCTCTCCCCGTCCCCACCCCCCCCCCCCGGGTCCCCCCTCCCCACGGCCACCCGTGGGTGCTCACCCGGGCCTGCTGCAGGGCGCGGGGCGGGAGCTGGATGCGGGGGAAGGCGCGGGCGCCACCCTGCACGGGCTGGCAGCAGATGCCGGGGGCCCGGCCCAGCACCTCCTGCACCCGCCGGGCGTTGTGGGCCAGGTCCCGGCGCAGCCCCTGCCTCTGCTGGGGTGGGAGGGGGCTGAGCCGGGTGGTGGGGTGGGGCAGGGCATGGGATGGGAGGGGGATTGCGATGGGATTGGAGATGGGGTGGGGATGGGGATTGGGATGAAGACGGGGATGGGGACTGAAATTAAAATGGAATGGGGATGGGATGGGGATGGGGATGGGGATGGAAATGGGATGGGGATTGGGTGGGGATGATGTGGGAATGGGGATGGGGTGGGGATGGAGATGGAGATGGGGATGGAATGAGGTGGGGCACATGCACCAGCTCCCACCTCCTCCAGGGCCTTCTGTATGGGATCCCCCTCATCTGGCGGGTCCATGAGGAGGTCAAGCAAGATCCGCCCCAGGACACAGGGCCGGGGGATGGACTGTGCCAGCTGGAAGGGCAGTGTGATTCCCTCCTCAATGTTGACCAGCTCCAGGAACCCCACACGGAAACCACTCCTGCGGGACACAGTGCTGGTCCTCATCCCACACACACACCCAGGAGGCCCTGGCACAGCCACCCGTCGCCTGGCAGTGCCAGCACTCACTCGCCTGCCACGCTTTTGGAGAGGGAGTAGAATGAGACAAGCTGGACGGTGGAGGCGAGCGGGGCACCCATCTCCCACAGCACCCGCTTGAAGGAGAGGAAGGGGCAGCCAGGGAGGAAGGCTCGTTCCTGCTGTACCTGCGGCACCCAGGGCTCAGGGGGAGCCAGGCTGGGGGGGCACAGCCACCCCTCAGCCCACCCCCGCACCCACCTCATCTGCCAGCAGCAGCAGGTGTTCCTCAGCCACCAGCCGGATGATGTCCTCCATGCTCTGCCGGCTCAGCACATGCCCTGCCAGGGGGAGCCCACTGGTGTCCCCCCATGCATGGGGAGCCCACTCACATCCCCCCACCTGGGGAAACTGAGGCACGGGGACACCACCACCCCCAACTCACCCGTGGGGTCTCCGGGGTTGACGATGCAGAGCACCTTGGGGTGGCATCTCACCCGTGCCTGCCGCAGCACCTGCCGCAGCGCCTCGCCAGCCACAGCCCAGCCCTGCTCCTCGGCCAGCGGGTACGGCACAGCCACGGCCCCCGCCAGCCCCGCTGCCGCTGCATGCAGCGGGGGGCCCGGCACCGGCACCAGCACGCCCGTCGGCTGCGCCGCCCTCTCATCCACCACCAGTGACAAAACAAACTGGGATGGGGATGGGGATGAGCTCGGGGAATCCAGCATAGGGACCCCGCTCACCAAGGACAGTTGCTCACCGGGAGGATGCTAGCAGTGCCATTGCAGAGGATGATGTTGCGAGGGTGGCAAGGGACACCGCCGTCACGGCGCTCAAGGAAACGGGCAACCCTGGTAGGGACCCCCAGTGCCCGGTGCTCGTGGTTGTAGCCTCCTGGGGACAGGACAGACCCGCTCCTGAGCACCATGAATCCCATGGGACCCCAACAACCCCCTCCCTCAGTGGCCTCAATGGGAAAGGGCACTTCATGGGGCTGGCACTGGGCAGACCATGGGCCTGGGCACCCCATAGACCAGGCACCCCATGAGCTGGGCACCCTATAAGCCATACTAGGCACCCCTCTGCCACCATGCTGGGCACCCCATGGGACTGGTGCCACCTACTCCATGGGTCATGCCAAGCACCCCATGCGCCATGTGGGGCACCCCATGGGCTGTACTGAGCACCCTATAAGCCACAGCAGACCCACCCACCCACACTGAGCACCCCATGGGACATCCCCCCCAAGCAGCCTATAAGCCATGACAAGGGTGACCCCAAGCTCCCCATGTGCTGGCAAGGGGCACCCCACACTGACACTGCCGGGCACCCCATGAGCTGTGCCACACCCTACCAATGTTGCCGGCATCCATCTCCTGCAGGATGCGCCGTGCCCGGCGCTGGGCACTCTCGGGCACAGCGGGGCTGCCCAGCAGATCCGGGTAGGCACAGGTGGCCGCGACCTGGGGGACAGGGAGCTGGGCTGAGCCTGGCCATGCTGGGGGACATGGTGACAGGTCAGCAGTGTCAACCCCAGTGCCCAGCAGTACCTGGCGCAAAACAGCCAGTGGGCCCCGTCCCACTGCGTGAGCGTCGTCACCACTGCAATCCACAGGGACACCAGGCACCAGTACCGCTGGCTCCGATGTCCCCAATGTCCCCTGTGCCATGGCCATGGCAGCCGCAGTTGACACTGTCCCTGCAGAGAAATGCCAAGGGGTGGTAACGGGGAGGGAAAAGGGGCGGGTAATGGGGCGGGTAACGGGGCCACGTGCATGGCATGGTCACAAGGGGACAGCCAGATGGCCAGGACCCTGTCCACCCTGGCACACCACGCACTGCCAAATCCCTAACCATTAACCCAGCCCCCCCCCCACCCCCGGCTGCATGCACCGGCCCCTTCAGCTCCTGTCCCAGCCATGGCAGCGATCAGCACCCCGGGGGGCACTGACACCCCCCTGTCTCAGGTGAACCCTAGCAGCCAGCGCACACCGCCACCTCCGCTGCAGCCTCTGCTTGAGCAGGCTACTGCCATTGAAGGCGAGCTGACCCAGGTGAGACCCCTACAACCACCCACGGGTCCCCAGAGCCACCCAGAGCCCCATGGGACACACAGACACCCAAAGCCACAGACCCACATGGGATCCACAGCTGACAACCATGGTCCCATGCTCCCATGGGTCCCCACAGCCACCCATGGGTCCCCATGGCCACCCAGAGCCCAATAGGACCCACAGACACCCATGGCCCCAGAGTCCCACGAGGTGCCCATGCCCACACATGCTCCCAGAGCCCAATGGTGTCCCCACAGCCACCCCAACCCTGCAGCCACCCATAACCATCCCTGTCCCCAAAAACACCTCCCTCCCTATGCCCATGCACATCCCTGTGTCGTCTTCCAGGTCCCTGTGGCCCCCAGGTCCCTGAAGCCCCCCATCCAGGTCCCCCCATCCACCCTGATCCCATGTCCCCAAAGTCACCCACTCCCCATGGCAACTGTGCCTCCCCTCAGGTCCCCACAGCCCCCTGTGCCCCCACATCAGGGTGTCCTACGAAGCTCTGTAAGAGTGCCATCCTCCAGCCCCACCGCCTATGACCATGTCCCCTGGGCCTCGGGGAGGGGGGTATAGGGGGACAGAGGACAGTGGCCTTGCTGAGCCAGCTCCTGTCCCCAAGGGGAAGGACAAGTCCTCCACCGAGGTCATCTGCTGCCATTCAGGGGATGCAGTTGCTGCCGGCCGCCAGCCCCTCACCTACCTCCAGCAGGTAATGGGGAGCCCCATGGCTGCCTGCACTTAAAATCACAGAATCGTGGAATCGTTTAAGTTGGAAAAGACCTTGAAGATTGACAAGTCCAGGGTTGACTGAGCACAACGGGATCTATGATCCTCAGCTCCCCCCCCAGCACCCTGGTGATGGGTGAGGGGCTGAGTCCTGACCTTAGGTGATGGGGGGTGGGGGTGGATCCTGACCTCGGGGTTACCCAGGGTGTTGGGGGGGGTGTGGGGGGGTGGTGACAAGGGGGGTTGGCCGCATCCCCACAGGTGGCTGCCATCTGCGCGTATCCCGCACTGCTGGACGCCGAGTGCATGCCGGCGGACACCAAGCAGCGCGCACGCCAGATCCTGCAGCACCTGCAGGGTGGCAGCCCAGGTACAGTGGGGATGGGCACACCTCAAGGGGGCCAGCCCCCCATATGGGTAGTGGGGCATGGGGGGATCACCAGATGCAGTGACACCGTATCTGTCCCCAGGGTCATACAACCTGGAGTACGTCACTGACACTGTGGCCAAAAAAGTGGCTCGTTACTTGGAGCAAAGGGACAATGGCATTCCCAGCGATCCCCACTGCATCGTCCCCTGCAGTGGCACCGCCTCAGCCATGGTGGTGAGCGTGAGATGGGGACCAGCAGTGGCAACTGCATGGCCATGGGGACACTGAGGACCCTCCAGCCACGGCAGCTTTTCCCGGCAGGACGTGGTGTCGCTGGTGGTGGATGAGAGGGCGGCGCAGCCGACGGGTGTGCTGGTGCCGGTGCCGGGCCCCCCGCTGCATGCAGCGGCAGCGGGGCTGGCGGGGGCCGTGGCTGTGCCGTACCCGCTGGCCGAGGAGCAGGGCTGGGCTGTGGCTGGCGAGGCGCTGCGGCAGGTGCTGCGGCAGGCACGGGTGAGATGCCACCCCAAGGTGCTCTGCATCGTCAACCCCGGAGACCCCACGGGTGAGTTGGGGGTGGTGGTGTCCCCGTGCCTCAGTTTCCCCAGGTGGGGGGATGTGAGTGGGCTCCCCATGCATGGGGGGACACCAGTGGGCTCCCCCTGGCAGGGCATGTGCTGAGCCGGCAGAGCATGGAGGACATCATCCGGCTGGTGGCTGAGGAACACCTGCTGCTGCTGGCAGATGAGGTGGGTGCGGGGGTGGGCTGAGGGGTGGCTGTGCCCCCCCAGCCTGGCTCCCCCTGAGCCTTGGGTGCCACAGGTGCTCCAGGACAACGTGGCCAGTCCGAGTCACCCCTTCCTCTCCTTCAAGCGGGTGCTGTGGGAGATGGGTGCCCCGCTCGCCTCCACCGTCCAGCTTGTCTCCTTCTACTCCCTGTCCAAGTGTTTCGGGGGGTGAGTACCAACACCTCATCCCCCCCCAGACCTCCCAAAACCCCCTTTGCCAGCCCCCTCCACCTCCTTCTCCCCCAGGGGTGGTTTCCGAGCAGGTTTCTTCGAGCTGGTGAACATTGACCCAAGTGTCCTGAAGTGCTTCTACACATGGGGGATGTCAGTGTATCCCTCCATCCTGGGTCAGGTGATGTTGGAGATGGCCATGGAGCCCCCGCTGCCCAGTGACCCCTCCTATCCAGCCT
The DNA here is from genome assembly GCF_017639655.2 of Falco naumanni. Lineage (NCBI taxonomy): Eukaryota > Metazoa > Chordata > Aves > Falconiformes > Falconidae > Falco > Falco naumanni. The sequence continues at coordinate 108,667,077 of NC_054056.1, read as the reverse complement.
TTAAGGAGGTGGGTAGTGCCAAGACCCCTCCTCACAGCCAGCTGCCACCGGGACACACAGGTCTTACTGGTAGCAGTGGGGGGATATCCCACGCTCCAGCCGAAGGACAGGCAGGTGCTGTGTGGGCCCATGCCTGTTTCTGGCTCCATCCCCATCCCATTCCATCCCATCCCATTTTCATCTCCATCTTATCTCCATCCCCGTCGCCACCCCCATCCCTATCACCATCCCCATCCCATCCCCACTCCCAATCCCATCCCAATCCCCATCCCCACCCCAAGCCCAATCCCATCCCCATTCCAATCCCAGCCCCATCCCAATCCCCATCCCCACCCCATCTCCAATCCCATCGCAATCCCCCTCCCATCCCATGCCCTGCCCCACCCCACCACCCGGCTCAGCCCCCTCCCACCCCAGCAGAGGCAGGGGCTGCGCCGGGACCTGGCCCACAACGCCCGGCGGGTGCAGGAGGTGCTGGGCCGGGCCCCCGGCATCTGCTGCCAGCCCGTGCAGGGTGGCGCCCGCGCCTTCCCCCGCATCCAGCTCCCGCCCCGCGCCCTGCAGCAGGCCCGGGTGAGCACCCACGGGTGGCCGTGGGGAGGGGGGACCCGGGGTGGGGGGTGGGGACGGGGAGAGGGGTGCTGTGGGGAACGGAAGTCATCCCAAGGGTGTGAGACAGGGTGAGAGTGTGGGGAGCCCTGTGATGTGGGGTGTCCTGGGGAGATGGGGCACCCTGGGGACAGGGGGCATCTGGGGGACAGGGGGGTATCTGGGGGACAGGAGCCACCCCAGTCACAGGGGTGCTGTGGGAGTGCGGGGAACCCTGATGTATGGGATGTCCTGGGGAGACGGAGCACTGTGGGAGTGCTGGGCATCTTGGGGACATGGGGCATCATGTGGCTATGAGGGTCTCCAGGGTGGCGGGAGCCATCCTGGGGGCATGTGGGGAGCCCCCTGGTATGGGACACCCTGGGGACAAGGGGTACCCTGGGGCCACAGGGCACCCTGTGGCCCCCTGGGGACAGGGGACGCCCAGGGGACGCCCAGGGGAGAGGGTGCCCCCATGGTGCAGGGTGCCCATGCTCCCGCTGCTCCTCCAGGTGCTGGGCCTGGAGCCCGACGTCTTCTTCTGCCAGGAGCTGCGGGAGGCGACAGGGGTGGTGCTGGCCCCAGGGAGCGAGTTTGGGCAGCCAGAGGGCACCTACCACGTCGGGTAACACCGGGGGGCTCAGGTCAGGGGGGTGGGGTGGGGGGGGGTGGGGGGAGTGCTATGGTGCATGGTGGGGGTTGGGTGACAGGGGGTTAGGGAGCCCTTGGGGCTGATGCTTTGTGTGGAGGGTGGGCAGTGCTGGGGAGGCTCAGGGATGGCAGGGGAGATGGTTCGGGTTGGGTGATTGTGGTGATGGCAGGTACTAGGGGCTGGTGGGCTGGGGCTGGAGGGCTGGTTGTGTTTGAGAGGCTGGCACTGGTTGGCACTGGGTTGGGTGTTGGAGGCTGGTCAGGGGGGTTCGGTTGGGTCAAGGGGGCTGGGGGAGCTGGGGGATCGGGGCTGGGGGCTGGTTTGTGCCGGGACGTTGGGCTTTGGTTCTCAGGCACAGAGGTTTGGGGAGCTGGGCTGGAATGCTGGGGTTGGATGTTGGGGGCTGCTTGGGTTTGGGGGGAGGGGAAGCTGGTTTGGGCTGGGATTTGGGGGGCAGGGAGGTCAGGATGGATGTTGGGGGCTGGCAGTGGCAGAGGTTTGGGGGGGGGGGGGCTGGCTGCGATGGGGTGGGGGTGAGGACAGGTTAGGGAGGCCCAGCTGAGGTCAGACAAGAGGGATGTCATGGATGGTGGGGCTGGGGGAAGGGTTGGGATGGAGAGACTGGTTGGGTACCACTGGATTGCTACGCCAGGATGTTGTTGGGGGACAACAGGACTGGGTGAAGGGGGGATGTGGGACCACCCACCACCCCACCACCCTGTGCCCCCCAGGCTGTCGCTGCTCCTGCCGGCTGAGACGCTGGAGCGGGTGCTGCTCACCCTCACCCGCTTCCACGCCGCCTTCCTGCACCACTTCTCCTGACATGGGGGTGACCCTGGCCCCCTATCTGCCCCCTCAACCCCATTAAAGCCCCCCACAGATCACACCATGCCTCTGCTTGCCCCCCACAGGGAGCCAGAAGGGACCCACGACATGAGTTGTGGGGTGTCTCAACCCAACCCTGCTGGGTGCTGGTGGGGTGGGGGGGGCACCTGTGGGTGGTAGGTTGTAGAGGATGCTTGGCTCGACCTGGCTGGTCACTACCCTTTTATTAGTGGGGTTGCTGAGAGGAGAGCTGGCCCCGCCTACTGTTCCCGTACCATCCCCCCCCCCAGGGGACACAGGGGCAGCAGGAGGGCGACCAGCCCTGGCACACGAGGTGCCCTTGTGTCCCCCAACAAAAAGGCACGAAGAAGTTGAAGGCACTTCAGGGACCACCTAGGGCAGAGTCCCGGCCCATGGCACGTGGAGCCCGGTGGGGAGTGTGGGGTGGTGGGTGCTGAGGGGGGCACAGGGGGGTGCCGGGGCTGGGGGGGTGCCGGTGTTAGGAGTACTCCTTGACGAACTTGGTGTAGAAGCTGCTGAGCTTCTCCAGCAGGACCTGCAGCTTCTCAGTGGGTGGCAGGATGGTCATCCTGGGATACATGGGGGGCTGACACCAGGGCTGGGGTAGGGGAACACCCCCCAGCAGCTCTCTGAGCCCCATATCTCCATCTCTACCCCCTAACAAGCTCCTCACCACCCTGCACCCAACCCACTGGGCACTCAAGACCCCCTTCTCCCTGCACCCCTAGACCTTGCACCCTCCCACCCCCACCTCCCCAGCTAACTCAAACTGAGGATGAGGGTCTTGGGGTGGGGTTCCAGCCCCATGGTGGGACCCCAACCTCACGCCCACCCCTGACCCCCTCACCAACACCCACCCCCATCCCCCAGGCACCCACCGAAAGTGGAAGGTGCCTTCCCGCTGCCCGAACCCGCTGCCCGGCACCACACAGATGCCCGTCTCCTCCAGCAGCTTCATGCAGAAGAACATGTCAGGGGCCTGACCCTGCGCCTGCGGGACGGAATGGGGCTCAGCACCACACACGGCCATGGGTGGGCACAGGAAGCATCGGACCCACAGATGGGGCAGGGCGCCACCCCATGCACCATTAAGGGCCTCAATCACTGCCTGGGACTCACCTTGCCCAGCCCTGCATGGCTCAGGACTCATCCTGCCCAGCCCCACAGCACTAGGGCTGATTTTTTCCAGCCCTACATTGCCCAGTATTCATCCTGCCCAGCCCCACAGCACCCAGGACTCATCCTGCCCAGCCCCACAGCACTAGGGCTGATTCTGTCCAGCCCCACAGCACCCAGGACTCATCCTGCCCAGCCCCACAGCACTAGGGCTGATTCTGCCCAGCCCCACAGCACCCAGGACTCACCCTGCCCAGCCCCACATTGCCCTGGATTCATCCTGCCCAGACCCACAACATCCAGGACAGATTCTGCCCAGCCTCAGCACCCAGGACTCATCCTGCCCAGCCCCACAGCACCTTGGCGGCGGCCAGGGCACGGGGCGGCAGCTCGATGCGGGGGAAGGAGTACATGGCGCCCTGCACAGGGTTGCAGCGGATGCCGGGCACCTGGTTGAAGATCTCCTGGGTAAGCCGCGCCTTGTGCGCCAGGGCACTGAGCACCGCCTTCTTCTCCTGCTGGGACAGCCAGGCTGGGGACATCTCCTTTCTATCCCATCCCAACACATCCCCATCCTCATCCTATGCCCAGCCCCATGCCCAGCCCATCTCATCCCATCTCCATCCCCATCCCCATCCCCAACCCATCTCTATCCCATCCCATCCCCATCTCATCCCATTACACCCCCATCCCATCCCCATCCCATCCCCATCCCCATCCCCAACCCATCTCTATCCCATCCCATCCCCATCTCATCCCATTACACCCCCATCCCATCCCCATCCCATCCCCATCCCAATCCCTATCCCAATCCCCATCCCCATCAGATCCCATACAGCAATAAAGAGCTCATATGAAGGATCCCCAGGCTGTGGTGGATCAACGACAGTATCCAGGAGGATCTGCCCAGGCACAGGTGGGCACAGCCGCACTGACACCAGCTTGGCCAACTGCTGCTGCACGTCAGGGTCCATGTTCACCACCTCCACGTACCCACTGCGGAACCCGCACCTGGCATGACATGGCCCGAGGAGTGATGGATGGGAACCCATGGAGGAGCCCTGGATCCACAGATCGGAGCTGTGGATGGGGACCCATGGACAGGAACCAACAGAGAGGGACCTACAGATGGGGGTCTATGATGGGAACCCACAGAAAAGAGCCGGCAGGCTGTGGCTATATGTCCTCTGACACCCACAGAGCTGTGTCATGTCCCTACAGGGTCATGGCATTACTGTCCCCACCCTTGGGACCCACAGAGTGGTGGCATCATCACCTCCACCTCAAGAGATCCATAAGGTTGGAGTATCTCCATCCCTTCCCCTAAGGACCCATGGGGCCATAGCATCACCAGCTCCACTCCTGGAACCCACAGGGCTGTGACATCACCACCTCCACCCCAGGGGATCCATGGGGTGCTGGCATCTCCATCCCCACCCTTGGACCTACGAGGCCATGGCATCATCATCTCCACCCCAGGGGATCCATGGGGTAGCAGCATCCCTATCCCCACCTTTGGACACACAGGGCTACATCATCTCCATCCCTATTCCTCAGTCTGTGGCATCCCTAGGACCTGTGAAACCATGGCCACCCACCCCTAGGGTGACGGTGGTGGGACTCACTCGCCCATGAAGCCCTTTGAGACAGAGTGGAAGGAGGCCAGCTCCACCACCTCCGAGTAGGGCGGCCCCATCTCAAACAGCACCTTCTTGAAGGAGTGGAAAGCCGAGCCCTCAGCATAGATGTTGTCCTGGTACACCTGGGGTGAGGAGGTGGCAGGGTGTTACTCAGATGCTGAGGTTTCCCCAGGGAGGGGGGTCACCCCGTGGGTCTCACTCACCTCATCAGCCATGAGGAAGAGCTTCTCCTCGAAGGCAAACTTGATGACGTCCTCAATGCACTGCCGGCTCTGTACCTGTCCTGGGGGGACACAGCATCAGGAGACATCATGGTGCTGGCACTGGGGGCTCCCAGCCCCCCCACCGGCTGGGTTCCGGGGGGCTGAGCCCCCATACTGGTTGGGTTTTGGAGGTCCTGGTCCCAGCACTGTTAGGGCATTGGGGGTCCCAGCCTCGGCACCACCAGAGCACAGGGCATCCCAGTCCCAGCCCTCATGGTGCCAGCTGCAGTCCCAGTCCCAACAGGGAACGGGGGTCCCAGTCCAGCCCAGGGGTCCCAATCTAGTTTTGGGGTCCCAGACCAGCCCTGAGGTAACAGTCTAGTCTTGGCGTCCCAGTCAAGTCCCAATGTCCCAGTCCAGTCTTGGGGTCCCAGCCAAGCCTCAGGGCCCCAGCCCCAGGGTCCCAGCCCAACCCTGGGGTCCCTGTCCAGTCTTGGGGTCCCAATCCAGCCCTGGGGTCCCTATCTAATCTTGGGGTCCCAATCCAGCCCCAGAGTCCCAGCCCTGCCTCGGGGTCCCAGCCCCGTCTCGGGGTCCTGTCCCCAGGTACCAGTGGGGTTGCCGGGGTTGATGATGCAGAGGACGCGGGGGCAGCAATGCTGACGCCCCTCGGCCAGTGCCCGCCGCAGCTCGGCCACATCCAGCGCCCAGCAGTGCTCCTCGTCCAGGTAGTAGTTGAGCTGGACGGCGCTGAGCTCGGCGATGGCCGCCGAGTAGAGGGGGTACTGCGGGATGGGGATCAGCACCCCCGTGCGGGACCCCCCCTCGCCAGACACCAGCAGCTTCAGGATGCTCTGCGGGGGAGGGGAGAGGGGCAGCATGGGCATGGGGACAGTGTGGAGACAGGATGGTGAAGGCATGGGGACGGTGTGGGGACAGGGTGGTGTGGGCATGGGGACAGCGTGGGGAGAAGGAGGGTGAGGGGACAGGGATGGTGTGAGCACAGGGACAATAAGGGGACAGGGGTGGCGTGGGGACAAAGGATGGTGTGGAGACAGGGACGGTGTGGGGCTGGAGAGGTCATGGGCATGGGGACAGCAGGATGGGGTTGGTGTGGGCATAGGGGCAGCATGGGGACAGGGATGATGGGGGCACTGCAATGGCATGGGGACAGTGTGGGGACAGGGACACCATGGGGACAGCATGGGGACATCACAGGCACAGGGACGCTGCAGGCAAAGGGATACCATGGGGACAGGGACAGCGTCAAAAGAGCTTGGTCACCATGGGCAGGGTGCTGGCATGCACCCCACGGAGCCATGGGGACACGAAGGAAGCATGGGGACAGTGGGGACACATCATCCCCAGCGCCACCCCCCCATCTTGGCACTGCCCATCCTGGGGCCGGTGCCAACCCTGGCACAAAAGTCCCTTTGTGAGCATCCGCCGTGGGAACGGCTGGCGGGTGGCACCCAGCCCAGGGCCCGGGTGATGCTGGGGATGGCCGATGTCCCCATACCACGATGGCATCGCTGGCCCCGGTGGAGAGGAAGATGTCCTGGGGCTTGGCGGGGACACCGTCACGGCGCTGGAGGAAGCGCGCCACGTCCTGCCGCACCAGCTCGATACCAGGGCTGGCACTGTAGGCACCTGGCAGAAGGGACACGGGGGTGACACAGGCATCCAGGAGGTGACAATGGGAGGGTCCCTTCCACTGCGGGGCACGGGTACTCACCAGCGCTCTGCCCGGCACAGGCTGCCAGCAGCCGGCGGGCGCGACCCTTGGCATCCTGGGGGATGGAGGGCTCGGCGAGCAGCTCCGGGCACAGGCACAGGGCGGTCACCTGCCAGGGGACCCGCTCAGCTCCGGACACCTGGGTCTGCGTCGGACGCCTGGGTGTCCCCATCCCCCTGTCCCCCCCATGCTGTCACCCAGAGCTGGGTACCTGGCGGAGGAAGGTGATGGGTTTCTGCCCCATGGCGTGCGCATCACCAATGTTCGCCTTGATCACCTCGGTGAAGGGCTTGGGGACACCCTGTGGGGATGGGGACAGTGTGGGGACAGGGACAAGGAAGGAGACAGTGACAGAGTTGAGGGACAGGGAAGGGGACAGGGACAGGGATGGGGACAGTGTGGGGACAGTGACAGATTCAGGGACAGGGATGAGGACAGGGATGGGGACAGCGTGGGGACAGGGAAGGGGGCAAGGTCAGTGACAGTGACAGAGTCAGGGACAGGGAGGGGGACAGGTATGGTGTTGGGGATGAGGACAGGGACAGGGAACAGGGGTCAGGGGTGACAATCCGGCCACCCCCACCCAGGGATGGCACCACTGTGGCTCGGGTGGCAGTTTCAACAGGGTGACCCCAGGCCCTGGCACAACCCCAGTGTCCCCTGTCCCGGGGGGGGGGTGGGACATGGAGACAGCTGGGACATGGGCACCCTAGGGATGGTTGGGACTTGGGGACCCCAGGGGGCACAGCTGGGACATGGGGACAAGTGGGACACAGGGCCCTTGGGGACACTGGGGAACAAGGACACTGGGTCCCCAATGCCCCACACCAGGTCTCCAGCCCCGGGTGGCCATGGCCACCTCCCGCCCAGCCCTGGACTTTGGCCACCTCCGCCAGAGGCCGGACTCTGCCCCAGCCCGGCACTGCCTGCCACCACCACCCCTGTCACCTGCTGTCACCCCCATCACTTCCTGGCATCCCTGTCACCCCCATCACCCTCTGCCACCATCACTCCATCACCCCCAACACCATTGTCACCCTTGTCACTGCCGTCATACTCCTGTCACCACCACCACCCTGTCACCCCTTGTCACCTCCCATCACCCACTGTCACCCCCTGTCATGCCCAGCCACCCCTGTCACCCCACCATCACCCCCCCCATCATCCCGGGGCACTGGGAGACCCTGTCAGTGTCCCATGGGGAGCCACACTGCCACAGACACCCAGGGTGCCCCTACCCCCACCCAGCACCCAAGGGTGCCCGGGCTGGGTGCCAGGGACAGGGAGTGCCGGGGCAAGGTGAGGCTGGCACCCTGCCCCGCCACCACCTGCCCGCGGGGGCTGCGGGGACACCCCCACAGGACACCCCCACTACCACGGGACACCCCCTGCCCATGGGACACCACTTCCCACCCAGGGGACACCCCCCACCCATAGAACACCTCCCCCCACCCAGGGGAGACCCCCACCGACGGGACACCCCCTGCCCAGGGGACACCCCCCTGCCCAGGGGAGACTCCCCCATAGGACTCAGCTGACTCCAGGGTGGCAGTTGGGGGGCGCACAGGTGGATTCAGGGACATGGCGGCGGGGGGGGCATGGGGAGGGGGAGAGGTTCCTCCTGGGAATGGGGTGCTGGGCCTGGGGGTACCCGGTTTGGGGATACCCCGGTCTGGGGGTCCCCAGGGTGCCAGGTGTGGGGGTGCTGTGTCCGGCGGTGCCCCAGATAGGACACCCCAGCCTGGGAGGTGCCCAGGTGAGGGGGGTGCCGGTGTCTAGGGGTGCTGGGTGGGGGGTGTCCGGGTCAGGAGTCCCCAGGTCTGGGGGTGCCTGGGGGGGGGGGGTGCCCAGTCTGGGGGTGCTCGGTTTGGGGATATCCCGGTCTAGGGGTAGGGGTGCCAGGGGTGGGGTCCCGGGGGTGCTGGGGGTGGGGTCCCGGGGGTGGGGGTCCCGGGGTACCTGCCGCAGGTCCTGCTCCAGCTGCAGGGCGCGGGTGACGATGGGCCCCCGCACCGCGTACTCCACCCGCCGCACTGCCGGGTTCATGGTGCCGGGGGTCAGCACCGGCCAGCGGCCCCCCCCGGCGCCCGAACCCGCCGCTGCCGCCGCCGCCGCCGCCATGGTCCGCCCGGCCGGGAGCCTGCGGGGCCGCAGCGTCCTCAGAGCCCGCATCGCCCCCCCGGGGCCACCGGCACCGGACAGCTGCCGGGCCCGCCCCCCCGGCACCGCCCCGGGCACCGGGCACCAGCACCGGGCACCGGCACCGGGGGCAACGGGCACCGGCACCGGGCACCGGCCGGATCCGCACCTCCCCGGCGCCGCCCCGGGCAACTGGCACCGGCACCGGGACACTGGCACCGGGGGCAACGAGCACCGGGGACACCGGACACCGCCACGAGCAATGGGCACCGGCACCAGGGACACCGGCAGCGGGGGCAAAGGGCACCGGGGGCAATGGGCACCAGCACCGAGGGCAACGGACACCGGCCGGATCCACCCACACCTCACGGCCGGCACCGTCCCGGGCACTGGCACCGGACAGCGGCCGGACCCGCCTCCCCCGCCCTGGGCAACGGGCACCGAGCTCGCCTGCCCCCAGCACCGCCCCGCGCACCGGGCCTTGGGTCCCGGTCCCGGTCACCGGCCAGACCCACTTCCCCCCCCAGCACTGCCCGGACACCGGCACCGGTCCCGGGGGTGTCCCCCCGCCACGGGATGTCCTGGCCCACGGTTGGGGGGCACGGGGTGCGGGGACATGGGGGGACATGGAGGACACGGGGGACAGGACATAGGAAGCGGGAATATGGAGGAACACAGGACATGGGACACATGGGACATGGGGACACAGGGGGACACGGGAGGACACAAGAGGACATGAGACGTGGGGGACAAGGGAGGACACAGGACGACACAGTACATGGGGGGACACAGGACTGGAGGACGTGGGGACACGGGGTATAGGGACATGGGGACGCAGGGGACACGGAGTACAGGGACATGGCGACACAGAACAAGGGGACAGGGGGGACCTGGGACCGGGGGACACAGGGCTGTGGGGGACACAGGACACGGGGGACACAGGTGACATGGGACACAACAGGTGGATTCGGGGTGTGACGTCCGGGGGACACACGGAGAGCCGGGCCCCGGCAGGGGCCACGGGCTGAGATCCCCAGGGGCACGTGGGGGACTGGGACCCCCGGGGACACGCGTGGGGCTGGGACCCCCGGGGACACGTGGTGGGCTGGGACTCCCGGGGACCGGAGTCGGGGGCTGGGACCCCCGGGGACACGCGTGGGGCTGGGACCCCCCGCCGCCCCCCGGCCCCACTAACCCGCGCTGCTTCATGGCCCCGCTGCCCAGAGCGCCCCCTGCCGGCCCTGCCTGCCACCCCGCGCCAGCCCCGCCCCCCGCGCCAGCCAATCCCCGCCCACCCCAACCCCATTGGCTGCCGCTGCTCCCGGGGGGGGGGTGTGTGTGCCCCACAACTGCCGGGGGCGGGGGGACCCCTGGCTATGGGGGAGCCACGGGCACCCCGCTGTGGGTGCCCCACAGCCCCTCTCCCCAGGGGTTGCCCCACAACCCCCCTCCCCCAGGGGGCACCCCATAGACAACCCACTGTGGGTGTCCCACGGCCCCCTTCCCCATGGGTGCTCCAAAACCACCCACAGCATGTGGGGTGTCCCACCCCCCTTACTTCCACGGCGCCCCCTCGCCATGGGGCACCCCACATGTTGCCCCCTGGGGTGCCGGGGGTCCCAACCTCACGTTGCCCTCTGGGGTGCCAGGGGTCCCAGACCCACGTGTTTCCTTCCGGGCACCCTGTTCCCGTGGGTGTGGGGCAGCGCGAGCCCTTATCAGCCCCACGCAGCGGGGAGGCAACACAGCCCATGCCCCCCCAGCCCCCCCCTGCCCCCCAGCAGCCCCCTGCCCCCCAGCAGCCCCCTCCCTTGGTGCAGAGCCTCATCCCAGGGGGCCCCAGCGCCCCCCCGGCGCCTCACCTGTGTCCGTGCGGGGGGGGGGGGGGGGGGGGGGGGCGCTGCGGGTCGAGGGGGGACCCTGTGGTGTCACCGCCGCAGCCTGACCTTTGCGAGCAGCTGCGTGCCGGCTCCTAAATATACCCGGGGGAGGCAGCTGCCCGGCCGCCTGCCGGCCCCCAGCCCGGGGAGGTGGGGGGGTGCACAGGGGGCGGGGGGGGGGACGGGACCACGCCCTGCCCACGCCCTGCCTGCACCCTGCCCACACCCTGCCTGCACCCACACACCCCGCGGGGGGGCCAAGGACGGGGCTATTTTTACCACGTCTTGGAGCAGTGACACCGTCGCAGGGACAAGGAACACAAGGGACACAGGAACCACATGCCCCCCGGCCCCGGGCGGTGCCGCGGGGTGAGGGGGCCGGGCAGACCCCCACCATACGGCACAGAGACAGCAGATGGTGCAAAATGACAAGGCTTTGATTTCGGCAGAAAAAAAGGCCTCGTTTTCAAAACAGTCAAAAAGAGGCAAAAAACACTCCACACCCCCCAGCCGAGGGGCCAGGGCCACTGCAGTGCCGGGGGCGTTGGGTGCTGCACCCACGGGTGCCGCAGCCATTCACATCACCTTACAGCAGCGCTGCTTCTCGGCCGGCGCCTCCTCAGCCGGCGCCGTCAGCTTGAGGAGCGGGGGGTCTGCGGAGCCGGGGGCTGGGGGTGGGCCGGCCCCCCCCCCCAGCCGGGTGCTCCTCATGGCGCGGGCGCTGGAGCTTGGCGGCAGCCCGGTGCCGCTTGAGGTCGGCCAGGGTGTGGTGGGCTTTGTCCCGTGCCACATCCACCCCCGTGTCCACCGCAGTGCCGCCGCTGCCACGCTCTGACTTTTTGGAATAGAGGGCTGTGCCGTTGCGCTGTGGTGGCGGCTCGGGGGGCTCTGCTGGCGCCAATCCCGTGGGATCCTGCCGGGAAAGAGGGACACCATGTCACCGCCCCAGCAATGCTGCGCACGGGGAACCCTCGCCCAAAGTCCCAGCAACTCACGGCCAAGTGGCAGCGGAGCTCGGCGTCCGTCTGCCGGTCCTCATCCTCGCTGTCGCGGTGCTCGGTGCGCTGCCAGACAATGGCCTCCCGCTCATGCTCCTTACGGTACAGGTTGGTACGCTCCGAGACGCTCACCCGCCGCACCACCTTCCTAGGACAGAGATGTGGGGAGAGTTCAGTATGGCACACGGAGCCCCTGCACCCCCCTCCTCAGTGCCGGTGGTTACGGCTACGGCAGCAAGGGTCCCTCCAGCCTTACCCACGGCTGCCGGCGCTGGAGGTGCGGCGCTGCAGCAAGGATTTGTGTTTCTCATGGGATTTCATGACGGCATCGTGTTTGTGCTTCAGCTCTAGGAGCTTGGCCCGGACCTCCTCATCCCCACAAACATCTGCAGCAAGGATAGTGGCGTCACCTGGCGAAACGGGACGAGCCACCGGCACTCCAAAAACCTCAGCAGCGTCCCACAGGGATGGAAGATCCCCCCCCACCAAAACAACAACTCACCTAGGGGGGTCTCATCCAGCACCGACTTCCCATTGAGGTCGGCACCGTGAGCCACCAGCAGCTCCACCAGCTGCACCTGGGCAGACAAAGGGCACGGGGTGAGCAACAGCAAAACCCAGCAGAGGCTGCCCGCCCTGCCCGTGCCTACCTGCCCCCAGCAAGCAGCGGCATGGAGGGGCTCCCAGCCATCCTCGTCCCTGGCGCTGGTGCCAGCCCGGTGCTCCAGCAGCAGCTCAGCCGCCTCCACGTAACCGTTGGCCGCCGCGATGTGCAGCTGCCGGGGATGGGGACGCGGTTGGGGGTGGCTCAGCCATCACTGTCACACCCCTCCTGCTGTCACCCCTGCCTCTGCCCATCCTACCAACGTGGCGCCGCCGTGTCCCCGTGGCGCGTCCAGGTCAGCCCCTGCCTGTACCAGCTGCCGGATCTCCTGCACCATGCTGCGCTCCGTGGCAGCACGAGCCTCCTCAATCTTCTCCTGGGTGATACCTGCTGGCAGGAGGCAGGTGAGGGGGGGGACACCGGGCCCTGACCACCACCCTGTCATATTTCTGCCTTCACCTGGCAGCCGACACCGCTTCACCAGCACCATGCTGGCACGGTGAAGCTCACCCTGCTCTGCCATGGCTGTCTCAATGCAGTCAAGGGTCACTTCATCCTCACACAGGTCGTAGGGCATGTTCCCATCCGAGTTGACAGCGAGGAGGTCAGCACCACTGTTTTGGAGACAGGCACAGCAGTCAGGGACATCCCGCAGCTGCTGCAGTGCACAGCCCCAGTTCGGTGACACCCCCTGGCTGTGCCGTGGTACCGTTGGATGAGGAGCTGAACCAGGCGGAGGTGGCCACAGGTGGCGGCAGCATGGAGCGGCGTCCAGAGCTCGCTGTCACGGGCGTTGACATCGGCCCCGGCTTCCAGCAGCACTGTCACCACATCACCGTAGTCATCGATGCAGCACTGGGAGGGAGAAAGCACCAGCAGCAGTTATGGGGTGCACCAGTATTGAGGAAACCTTCCCCAAAGCATCCCAAAATCTCCCGGGGATGGAGCCGGCATGGATTCAGGTACTGCAGAGGGATGGAGCCGGTGCTGGGACACCCGCACATCCCCAGCCGGCTGGAGGGAAGCAGCTCCCCAGTGGGGGCTTCACCAGGCCAGTGCACACCATGTCCAGATGCCAGCTGGGTTCTGTCACGCTGGCTGACATCAGAGGGGCATGATGCTTAACTCCAGGCACACAAACAGCCAGTGAGCACTGGCACGGCACTGCTGTGCCCTCCCCAGTGTGGCACTGCTGGGATGGACACAGCACTGCCCTGCCCAAGCCCTGATGCCACCACCTTATCCAGCCCGCGGCGTGGCAAAGGCTTGGCACGTCCCCCAGCATGTCCCCCCGCACTCAGGTCTGGCCATGCAGCAGCCTGGCATCACCAGGTAGAGCTGGTCAACAGGATGGAAAGGATGGAGGGACAGAAGCCAGAAGCCAGAGCTGTTGTAACAGCACTGGCACGGCATACCTGGTGCAGCGCGGTGAGACCGTCCTCGTTGCAGAGGTCGGGGCTGATGCCATTCTGCAGGAACTGCCGGACTACAGAGAAAGAGGGTTTGAATGAGGGTCCTGCCAGCCCTCAGAGCATCCCGCCAGGGCTGAAACCGACACTTTGGGACTTTGGGCTCGCTGCATGCAAAGTCCCACCACACCAGTGCCAAACTCTCTGGTACCTCCAGGCGCCCAGTAAAGCCACGGCCGGCAGCAGGTGGGATCTGGGGTCCCATGCACTGCAGCAGGATTTATGGACACTGGCTATGAGCTGCTACCTCATTTTCAAGAACATTTGGAGGCAAAATTGGGATTTATGTCCCACTTTTAACCCCAAAACCATTTACTTGCGAGTTTTTAGCGGTTCAAGCTTTCCCAGAGCCCCCACCGAAAGCAGTAACTCTGCCATTCCCACCACCGGCACCCACCTTCCTCAGCATCGTGCCGGGCCGCCGCCTCCAACAGCTGGACACTGGCGGGGAATGTCACCCTCTTCCCTTGGCTGTTGCTCTTCCTCCTCCTCCTCTTCCTCTCAGCTGCCACCTTCATCCCCTGTATCTCCTTCTCTGTCTGCGCCCATTTTTTCAGCTGCTGGGCCCGGCGTTTCTGAGCGTGTTTCAGCCGCTCCGGCGTGCTCAGCCGTGCCACCGCTGGCATCTCTGCCAGCAGCTCCAGGTGCTCAGCCATGGCAAGAAGCTTTGCCGGAGAACGGAGCGTATCCCACCGGGAACCGGGTATGGAGCTGCTAGCTCCCCCACCAGCATCACCCACAGTCCCTCAGAGCAGGGACGGGTTTGGCTTAGCCCTGTATCCCAGTGCCTTCCCCAAGCTTCACCGCCAGCTCCGGAGACAGGGATCGGTGTTTTGGAACCATCTCCCTTGTCCCAGTGCTCCCTGCCTCCTCTTATAGCACCCAATACCACAGGCAGGGGGGTGGGCCAGAGGGTGCCGTTAAGCCTTGAGGGGGGCGATCCCCCCCCCAGCACCTCACGTTCACCAGTGGTTTGGAACAGAGCTGGCCAGCAACACCAGATCCAAAGGCACGGAAGAGCAAGGCAGGTGTCAAGGCCAGAGAAATCCTGCCAGTCCAATCCCAAATGCTTGTTTGCCACCTAATTATCCCAATGAGCTTTTGCCTTCCTGCCCCCTGGAAGCGTTTGCCGGTCATTCAGCGGCCGCCACCTCTCCAGTCTTGCCGAGGAGCTGATAACGCAGCTTGGAAAGCTGCCGACGGGCAGAGGTACAGGCAGTGCTGCCAGAATCGGGGCAGCTTCTCAGGTATCGCTGTGCTGGGGCTCCAGCCTCTCCCAGCTGTGGTGAGATGAGCTTCACTCAGTGGCTGGAATCCTATGGGAAAAAGGGAAAGAAATCGTTAAAGGATGGGGAGAGGCTCAGCACAGCCTGGCTTTGCCGGTAAGAGCTGCGCCATGCCCAACCCACCACTGGTTTTTGCCGTCTTCCTAATCCAGGATTAACCTACAATCCAAGTTGAAGTGAATTCCCCAGGGCCCCAGCCCAGGAGCCGCCTTCACCGAAGCCACCGCACCCCAATGAGTGCCGGCACAGCTATGCCAACAGCACGCCGGTAACCTTGAGGGGTCACCCACCGCACTGGCAGGCGCGGACCACGCCTCACCAGGAAGAAACACCGATCCTCCACCGGCCAAGGGGAGCCTGGCACGTCCTGGCCAGGGCAGCCTCGCCAGCACGCGCCGGTTTGGCACAGCCACGCTGGGAGAGCCGCAGCCGAGCACCTCGCGCCCACGCCAGCATGGCCCAGCGGGCAGGGCGCGTCCCACCAGCTGCAGGGATGGGCAGGGACAGGCAGGGACAGGCAGATTCCAGCACAGCCGGCGCCCTGCGGTCGGTCCCCAAACCGGGTTCCCCTGCGAGTCGCCACGACTTCACCGGGCAAAGTCCGGTAGGGAAAAAAAAATTCCTGCACCTTAATCCCAGCATAAATCCCTCAGGAACGCCGAGGCCAACGCCGGCAGCAAATCCTCTCCGAAGTCGGCCTGCAATGGAAGAGGGGATCGCACAGACAGCAGGACCACCGGAGCCTCCGCATCTGTCCGTCCATCCCTCCGTCTGGCCGTCCATCCATCCATTCACCCGTCCAGTGGGACGCGGCTCCCCGGAACGCGCTGGCCGGAGCCCGGGGCCGCATCCCTGGCGCCACCCGGCCCCGAGCCGAGCCGGCGGGTTCCCCCGAAATGCCCCCCCCCGAAATGCCCCCCCCAGGGATGCCCCGAACTGCGGAGCCCGCGCCTGCTGCCGCGCCCGCCGCAGGGCCGGTGGCGGCTCCGGTGGCGGGCCCCGTGACGGCCGGGCCCCCATTACCATTTCTAATGTCTCCGCCTGCCCAGGCAGAACCAGCCCCCCCCTCATCATTTATTAATCACCCCGCGCGTGGCCGCCGGCGAGGCCGCAGAGGCTGCCCGGGCGGGGTACACCCTGACCCCCCCGGACGCGCGCGGGGAAGGAATGCCGGGGTCCTGCCCTGCCCGCCCCGTGACACCCCTCGGCACCCAATCGGGGCCACCTCCGGGCCTGGCATCGGCGCTGCCGCTACCCCCCCGCCAGGGCTCGGGAGAGTCGGGGACCCCGGGTCCGGCCCGCGCTCCGGCGGTGCCCCGCGGGACACCCGAGCCTGGGGGCTGCACCCCCCCGGCCGTACCTGACGCTGCCGGGGCCGCGGCCCTGCCCGCTCCGCCGCCGCTGCTCGGGGCGGGGCCGCCGCCGCCGCTCGCCATGGCAACGCGCCGCGCTTCCGGCGAGGGCGGAAAGGGCGGGGCTCCGGCCGGAAGAGCGGAGCGCTCGGCCACGCCCGGGGGGCGGGCGCCCCCTGGCGGGCCCCGGGATGGGGGTTGCGCGAGGCCACCGGGGGCGGAGAGGGGAGGGGCTGGGAGCTCCCTGTCCCCGTCCCCTGTCCCCCCTCCGGACGTGAGGGGAGGGTGCAGGGGGACAGGGAGAAGTGGGGACTGGAAAGACGGGGCCGGGGGGGGCACAGGACATGGGGTCGTGGGGACAGGGGGGACGGGAAAGGGATAGGGCACAGAGGGATGGGGGACGGGGACATTGGGACAGGGGACATGGAAATATGGGGATAGGGGACAGGGAGACGGGGACATGGGACAGTGGGACTCGGGAACATGGTGTGGGGAAGGGGACACGGGACATTGGGGCATGGGGACAGGGCTGAGACGTGGGGCACAGGTAGGTACGGACAGGGCAGTAGCCCAGGGACGTGGCAGAGGGGCTCACACGGTGGGGGGGCGGGGACAGAGACACCGGTGGTGGCAACGGTCACCTCTGTCCACACATCTCCGAACTGGGCCTAGTGTCCCACCCCATGTCCCACCCCTCCCTGTGTCCCCTGTCCTCTACAAAGTGTCCCTCCCGCCCCCTCACCCCCCTCGGTGTCGCCACCCCCCCAAGCGTCTCTGTCCCCCTAGGTGTCCCCATCTGTTCCTCCATCGTGTCCCCCTGTCCTCCCCAGGTGTATGTACCCTAAAGCATCCCCGTGCCCCCCCCCCCCCAGTGTCTCCATATCCACCCCCCAGTGTCCCCTCGGGGGGCACAAATACACCCCTTCACCCACGGGGGGACCCTATGGGGACACCCACGTGCCCCACGCTGTCCCCTGTGTCCGAGGAGGGGTCGGGGGGCCCCCGGGCAGCACCCAGCACCCGCGGCTCAGCTCAGCACCTTTATTGCAGGGTCTCACCGCAGCACCACGAGGGGGGCACAGCCCCCCGGCACCCCCCGTACCCCCCAGCTGTGCCCAATTCGAGATGGGGGAGGGATCCCCAAACCTATTGCACTGACCCGGGGCGCCCCCCGGCCCCTCAGCAGCCGTAGGGGCTCACGGGGACACCCCCCCATGGCTCACCCAGCTCCAGGGGGAGCCAGAGGGGGTGGGGGGTGGCACGAGGAGCACAGACATAGCAGGGGACGGTGCAGAGGGGAATCAGGGGCGAGTGTTGGGGGTCCCAGCGGGCCGGGTCTCCTGGCGAGGGGGTGCCCCCCGCCCAGGGCATGGGGGGCGGCGGAGGGGGCGGCGGGGAGGGCGGGGGGGAGGCGGGCAGGGCACTGCAGCAGGCGCTCGATGGAGAAGGGGGTGGTGGGTGGGGGGTGCTGGGGGGCGGCGGGGGGGCTGGAGGGGGGCTCGGGGGAGTAGGGGCAGCCCCGTAGGACGAAGGGGGCCAGGTCCCGCGCGAAGGCGGCCGCCCCCCCCCCGCGCCACCGCCGTGTTCTGCAGCTTGAGAGCGTCGGGGGGGATGCGGCTCATGTCCACCGTCCAGTAGTTGCCCTTGGCCTTGGGCTTGGCTGGGTCCTTCAGCACCTGCGGGGGGGGCGCAGGCACCGCTGGGACCCCCGCCCGCACACGCGCCCCGGGGCGCCACCCCCTGCGCCCCCCGCAGCTGCACCCCGGGAACGGCACCCCCCCCGACGGAGCCCACCCCTCGGGCAGGCCCCCAGCCCGGCCCCTGCCGCCGTGGGACCTCCCCCCCGCCGCATCCCCAGGGAGACCCCTCCTCCCGGGGACCCCCACCCTGACGAGACCCCCCAGCCCTGCCGCTCCCCCCCCAGGAATCCCCCCAGCTGCCACATCCTCAGGGACCCCGCCCTAAGGGCCCCCCGTGCCTCATACCCCAGGTCTCCCCAGCCCAGCCCCTACCCCAGCCCAGAGACACCCCCTACCCCAAGGACCCCCACCCCAAGGGCCCCCTGCCGCCCCGGCCCACCTTGGCGAAGCAGGGGTTGGAGGAGAGGTTGTGGCGGATGGAGTCCTTCCAGCCCTGGTAGCCCCCCCCGAAGAAGGGGAAGAGGCTGCCGATCTCCTGGATGATCTGGGGGGGCCCGTCAGCCGAGGGGGTCGCACACCCACACCCAGGCTCCCAGCGCCGCCCAGTGCCCCCCAGCACTGCATGGCTGTCAGACTAGTACAGCCCGGTGCCACAGCACCACAGCCCTGTACTCCCAGTACAGCCCAGTATGGCCCAGCCCCGCACCCAGTGCAGCCCAGTCCCCCACACCCCAGTGCTCCAGTGCAGCCCCATCTCCCAGCACGGCACGCTGGCACCCCAGTGCTCTCAGTACATCCCAGTCCCCCAGCCTCGCAGTACACACCTCTCCCAGTACAGCCCAGTCTCCAGCCCTGCCCCTTTGAGCTCCCAGTGCAGCCCAGTCCCCTGGCACAGCTCCCCAGCGCTCCCTGTACAGCCCAGTCTCCAGCCCTGCAACCATGTGCTCCCAGTTCAGCCCAGCCCACTGGCATGGTTCCCTTGCACCCCAGTCCTCCTAGTAAAGCCCAGTCCCACAGCCCCACAGCCCAGTGCTCCCAGTACAGCCCAGTCCCCAGCCTTGTAACCACGGGCTCCCAGTACAGCCTAGTCCCCAGCCCTGCAACCATGTGCTCCCAGTTTAACCCAGTTCACCGGCGTGGCTCCCCAGTGCTCCCAGTTTAGCCCGGTCCCCCGGCGTGGCTCCCCAGTGCTCCCAGTTTAGCCCAGTCCCCCGGCGTGGCTCCCCAGGGCTCCCAGTGCAGCCCAGTCCCCCGGCACGGTTCCCCGGCCCCCCAGTGCTCCCAGTACACCGCAGCCCCGCTCCCCAGGCGTCCCAGTGCCTCCCAGCCCCCAGCCCAGCCCCGGCTTCACACCCGTGTCCCTTCGCGAGGCAGCCCCCGGCACCCCCGGCCCAACACTCCCCCGGGACCCCCCCCGCCTTCCCCGGCACAACACCCCCCAGGAACCCCCGGCACCCCCCGAGACTCCCCCGCCTTCCTCGACACCCCCGGCCCAACACCCCCCTGCGACCCTCCGCCTCGGCATCCCCACCTCGGAACCCCCTGGCCCCACCAACCTCCCCCCCCGGGGGGGTGTTGGGCCGGGGGGCAGGGGAAGGCGGATGGGTCCCGGGGGGTCCCGGGGTCGGTACCTGGGCGAGCTTGAGGCGGCGGCCGGGGGCGGCGCGGATGACGAGGGCGATGAGCGCCAGGTAGGAGTAGGGGGGCTTGGGGTGCCGCCGGTACCGCTGCCGGCCCCGGGACCCCCGGGACCCCGGCCCCGCTGGCATCGGCTCCGCTCGGCTCGGTTCGGCCCGCCCCCGTCGCTCCCCGCGGGACACCGACGCGGAGACGCCGGGTCGGGTCGGGCTTTATCAGGGGCCGGCACCCCCCGGGGCGGGGGGATGGGCACTGGGGCACAACGGGGGGGGGCGGGGGCACCCCGACAGCGCGCCCTGCCCAGTGCCCCCAGTGTGCCCAGTGTGCCTAGTGCCACAAGTGCACCCAGGGGGCCCCACTGCAGCCGGCGTGCCCAGTGCCCCCAGTGTGCCCAGTGCAACAAGTGCACCCAGTGGCCCCATTGCAGCCGGTGCTCCCAGTGCCCTCAGTGTATTCAGCGCTCCAGCTGTGCCCAGGGTCTGGGACCACCGCACCCAGTGGCCCCAGTGCAGCCCGTGTGCCCAGGTGTGGGACCAGTGCCCCCAGTGGACCCATTGCGCCCAGCGCTCCCAGAGCCACCGGTGCCCCCAAGTCTGGGACCAGTGCCCCCACTGCACCCAGTAACCCCCATTGTGCCCAGCGCTCCCAGAGCCACCAGTGTCCTCAGGTCTGGGAACAGCGCTGCCACCGCAACCAGCCCCCAGCTCCCTAGCCCCCACCATCCCAGTAGCACCCCACCCCCACCACTCTGCCCGGTGCCCCCACCCCCGCGTGCCGCCCGCCTTTTGTTGTGCAAAAGCCCCGGGGCCGCCAGCCCGGCTCCACCACCCCCGGGGGGCACAGGGCGGGGGGGCAACGAGGGGAGAGGGCGAGGGGTCAGAGGGGCCAAGGGGCGCGGCACAGCGTCAGGGGGTGTCGCACGGTAGTTTGGGGAGGGTCGCCCTGCTCCCCCCCCCCCCCCCCCCGAGTGTGGGCTTTGTATCCCATGGGGCTGCCACGGGGCGGGGGCTGGGGAGGTCCCCATACTTGTGTCACCCCCCTCACGACAGACACTCCACGCGTCCATGCCACCACCTGCTTTTTACTGGGTCCCATCACGGCGGGTGGGGTGGCACGTCACGGACAGGGGGTCCACTCGGGGCGGGGGGAGGGGCTGGGGTGACATGGGAGGGGGGTGACAGGGCCACGGCCAGGGGGACACAGGGAGGGCTGACTTGGGTATGGACGTGGCGGGGCCATACAGGGTGGGTGCATGGGTGCCAGGCCTGCTTTGGGTGCTGAGGTGTCCGAATGAGTGCAGGGGAGGGGGGGGGGTTGCTCCCGTGCCCCCGGGAGCCCCCTCAATCTCGGGGCGGGGGGTGCTAGCCATGCAACGTGGGGTGCACGATGTCCCCGGGGTGGCTCAGCCACACATCAAAGATGCTCTTGTTGGGGGGCATGGCCTGCGCCCCCCCCTCGGGCTCAGACCCCAGAGGAGGCCCAGGGGGCACCTGGGGACTAGGGGGCAGCACCCCCCAGCGCAGGGCAAGGAAGGGGGGACCGCTCGGGGGGGCCACGGCGTTGGGGGCCACGGCGGTGCTGTAGGATGTGGGCAGCTGCCCCCAGGCCAGGGGGGGGAGCACGGCCCCCCCCCCCAGGGTCAGAACTGGGGACACCACTGGAGGCCCCCAACTGCCCACACTGGGGGGGGGCGGCGAGGTGGAGGATGGGCGCCGACCCCCACAAACCGGCCGCGGGGGGGTCCCGCGGGGCTGCCGGGGGGGTCCCCAACTTTCCCAAGTTGTGCCCCCCCCCCTGCGGGAAGTCCTGGAGCAGGGACGCGATGGAGAAGATGGAGCGGTGCTGGAGGGGTCCCGGGGGGCTGAGGGGGCGCTGGGGGGCGGCGGGGGGGCTGGAGGGGGGCTCGGGGGGGTAGGGGCAGCCCCGTAGGACGAAGGGGGCCAGGTCCCGCGCGAAGGCGGCCGCCCCCCCCCCGCGCCACCGCCGTGTTCTGCAGCTTGAGAGCGTCGGGGGGGATGCGGCTCACGTCCACCGTCCAGTAGTTGCCCTTGGCCTTGGGCTTGGCTGGGTCCTTCAGCACCTGCGGGGGGGCGCAGGCACCGCTGGGACCCCCGCCCGCACACGCGCCCCGGGGCGCCACCCCCTGCGCCCCCCGCAGCTGCACCCCGGGAACGGCACCCCCCCCGACGGAGCCCACCCCCTCGGGCAAGCCCCCAGCCCGGCCCCTGCCGCGGTGGGACCCCCCGCCCCGCCCCATCCCCAGGGAGACCCCCCCCTCCCGGGGACCCCCACCCTGACGGGACCCCCCCAGCCCTGCCGCTCCCCCCCCAGGGATCCCCCCAGCTGCCACATCCTCAGGGACCCCGCCCTAAGGGCCCCCCGTGCCTCATACCCCAGGTCTCCCCCGCCCCGCCCCAACCCCAGCCCAGAGACCCCCCCCAACCCCAAGGACCCCCACCCCACGGGCCCCCTGCCGCCCCGGCCCACCTTGGCGAAGCAGGGGTTGGAGGAGAGGTTGTGGCGGATGGAGTCCTTCCAGCCCTGGTAGCCCCCCCCGAAGAAGGGGAAGAGGCTGCCGATCTCCTGGATGATCTGGGGGGGCCCGTCAGCCGAGGGGGCCGCACCCCCACCCCCGTCAGCTACCCTCACCCACTCAATCGCGCACCGGTCCTGCCCCCCCTTCCCCGGTCAACCCCTGCCCTGTGGGACGCCCCAGCCCCGCACCCATGGGATCCTTAGAGCGTGCACCCCAGGGACTCCCCCCTACTGACACTCCCGCCCTGGACCCCCACAGCCGGCAGGTGGAGTGAGGGCAACTGGCGCGACAGAGCCGATAGAGCGACAGAGGCGACAGACCCCCCGGCGCCGGCAATCCGGCCCCCCGCCGGGGCATCCGGCTCTAGGGCTGGCGGCGCCGGGGGGTGCCGAGGCCCGGGGCCTGGGGAGGGGGCGGGGGGGCCGGGGGCGTCGGGATCCCGTAGCTGCGGGGGGGGGTCCCGAGGGCTCCCGATGGTCCGGGGAAAAGTCCCGGGGCGTCCGGGAGGGGTGCCGGGGTCCGGGAGGGGGGGTGCCGTGGCGGGGGGTCGCGGGGGGTGTTGGGTCGGGGTTTGCCAGGGAAGGCGGGGGGGGTACCGGGGGGTGTTGGGCCGGGGAAGGCGGGGGGGTCCTGGGGTGTCTCGGGGCCCCCGGGGTCGGTACCTGGGCGAGCTTGAGGCGGCGGCCGGGGGCGGCGCGGATGACGAGGGCGATGAGTGCCAGGTAGGAGTAGGGGGGCTTGGGGTGCCGCCGGTACCGCTGCCGGCCCCGGGACCCCCGCCCTGAGCCCGGCCCCGAGCGCGGCCGCACGGGCGGCACCGGCGGCATCACCGGGGGGGGGGAACCGGGCGGAGGCGGCTGGGGCGGCTTTATGGGGGAGCGGGCGGGAGGGGCGGGATGGGCGGGATGGGATGTGGTGGGATGGGATGGGATGTGATGGGGATGGGGATGAGATGGGGATGGGGATGAGGTAGGGATGGGGATGAGGTGGGGATGGGCTCGGGGTGGGGATGGGCTCGGGGTGGGGATGGGGATGAAGATGGAATGGGATGGGAATGCGAATGGGGTGGGGATGGGGTGGAGTGGGATGAGGTGAGGTAGGGTGGGATGGGATGGGATGGGATGGCTGCAGAGGTGGCTGCCACACGGCACCAGGATCAGGTTCCCCCGTGTTGATGGTGGCAGCTCCAGCTGGTCCCAGGACTGAGCCACCCCTGGGAGGTGAATGGATGGCCAGGCCTGCGGCCACCACAGGGCCAGGAGCCAGGGGACAGTGGACGTCCTGGCCACGGCTGAGGCCCCCCCCGCCACCGTGGGCCCCACACGCCTGCCCGCACCGGAGCGACTTCGCCCCCAGCGTGCACGGGGGTGTGCAAGCCCTGCATGTGCAACCCCAGAGCCGTGCCCGCACCCCCACACACACATGCGCACCCTTCCCTGCGCACACACCCTGCACACTCGCCTGGCACCCTGCACACATTTGCGCCTGCCTTGCACGCCCCCCGCGTGCCTTTTCACCCTGTGGCAGGGTGACACACGAACACGTGTTTACGGGTGATGCATGTGCCTTCGCACAAGCCCTGCGCCCCAACCCCCCCATGCATTTGCATGGTGCTGGGCATGCTTGTGTGCACGCCCCGTGCACCCTTGCACACCCATGCACACCCTTGCACAGTTGTGTGTGCTGCATGCGGGCCGTTGCACACCCTTGCGTACCCCGTGCACCCCTGTGCACACACACCCCACCCCCGCGCACCCCACACACCCCTGTGCACGTGCCCCACACATGCTTGCACGCCCCCCACGTGCCTTTGCACGCCCTCGCACACCCCAGGCACCCTGCACAGTGCACGGCCCGTGCGTCGCCGCACCCCCCCCCCGGCGCCCCCCGGCACCCCTCCGCACACCCCCGCACACCTACACACACACACCCCCCCGTGGCCCCGGGCTCGGTGCTCTCCCCGTGGCCCCGCCCCAGCCCCCGCCTCTAACCCCGCCCCGCCTCTAACCCCGCCCCGAGCCGAGCCGAGCCGGCCATGGCCGCGGCGGGCGGGGCGGGCCGGGCGCTGCCCGAGGCCCTGCTCTGCGCTGTCTGCCTGCTCTGCGCCCGCCCCGCCCCCCAGGTCAGCGCCGCGGCCGGGACCCCCCGCTCTCCGACCCCCCGACCCCCCGACCCCCGTGCCCCCCCGTCCCCCAGGCCCCCCCGTCCCCCGCCCCGTGCCACCAGGCCTGCCACCCACCACAGCCCTGTCACCCGCTGTGCCACCGGGCCCCTTCCCCCCTCCCACCCCCATCACCCCTTGGCCACCAGTCCCCTGTCACCGGGATGGCCCCGTGTCACCGGGATGGGGCCCTGTCACCGAGATGGCCCCATGTCACCGGGATGGCCCCGTGTCACTGGGATGGTCCCTGTCATCCAGCCACTCCCATGTCACCAGGATGGGGCCCTGCCACCGGGATGGCCCCATGTCACCGGGATGGCCCTGTGTCACCAGGGTGGAGCCCTGTCACCGGGGTGGTCCCATGTCACCGGAACGGGGCCCTGTCATCCAGCCACCTCCCTGACACCGGGATGGCCCCATGTCACTGGGATGCTCCCTGGTCACTGGGATGGTCCCCTGTCACCACACTGCTCCTGTGTCCCTGGGCCAGCTGGGTGTCACCCTGTCCCTGCGCCCCGGCAGGTGGCAGGGGGCCCGGCGGCCGGGTTTCTGCTGCAGGCACTGGCAGCAGCGAGCGACGCGCTGGAGCCCCTCTGGCCCGGGGGGGGCCCTGACCCCCTGCCCGGCACCTGGGTCTCAGCCATGCTGGGCCAACCGCTGGTGGCCTTCGGCCTGCACCGCCTCAGCGGCGACCGGGCCACTGCCAACCTGCTGCTGGGGGGGGCCGTGGCCCTGGCCCCCGCTGCTGCACAGCTCCCGGAGGAGGCTCGGCTGCTGGCCGCCCGCGCCGTCACTGTCCTCACCGCCGCCACCGTCCTTATCCTCGCTGCCCTCACTGCCAACGGCCCCGCGGCGCTGGGCAGCCTGCTCATGGCTGCTGCCCACCTGCTGCCACCCGGCACCAGCCACGGCGGGCACCCCTGGGTGCTGGCAGCCGGGAACCTGGCACTGCGGCGAGCCCTGCGTGCTGCCAGCCACCACCCACCGCAGTAAAGCCGCGTGGGGTGGCCATTGCCTTCACTGAGTGCCTCTGGGTCTCGTTTCATGGCGTCGCTCAGCGGGGACCCTGGTGCCACCATCACCAGCAGGCGCTGGGCCCTGTTGGGCCGATCCCCTGGGGCTGGGGGCCAGCACGGGGCCCCGAGGCAGCAGCAGTGTCCCCGGTGCCGTGGCTCAGAGCTGGCGCCAGCACCCATCGGGGCCGCAATGGGCATGGCATGCACGGCACCCACTGGCTCAGCTGGGAGAGGTGGCACCTTGGGGTGGGGGTCCCTAGCACAACATGGCACCCAGGGGTGGGGGTCCCTGGCATGGCACTCTAGGGTCCCCAGCACAGCAACCTGGGGTGGAGGTCCCTGGCACAGCACTCTGGGGTGGGGGTCCCTGACACGGCACCCTGGGGTGAAGGTCCCTGGCACACAACATGGCACCCGGGCGTGGGGGTCCCTGGCACAACATAGCACCCTGGGGTGAGTGTCCCTGGCATGGCACCCTGGGGTGGGGGTCCCTGGCCCAGCATGGCACCCAGGGGCAGGGGTCCCTGGCACAGCACCCTGGGCCATGGCAGCTCTTGGGCCCCGCTGCAGGGTGGCAGGACCTCAGCTCTGCAGGGAGCCTATCAGCCTGGGCTGGACCAGGGGCACTGGGAGCACTGGGGGTACTGGGCCTGGGGGCAGCAGTGGCTTTCGTAGTACTGGGGCTGGGGGCATGCCCAGTACATGGGGGAGTACTTGTGCTGAGGCTGAGGGCACCGGGGCACTGGTCACATTGGGACTAGGGGCACTGGGGGCTCTGGGGGCACCAGTTGTACTGGGGCTGTGGGCACTGGGGGCACTGGTTACACTGGAGCTGGGGACCCCAGTTGTACTGGCGCCTCAGGCACTAGTTAAACTGGGACAGGGGACACTGGCTGCACTGGGGCTGGGGGTGCTGGTTGTACAGGGCTAAGGGTACTGGGTGTACTGGTTGCACTGGGGCTGGGACCACTGGGGGCAGTGGTTGTACAGGGGCACTGGGGGCACTGGTCACACTGGAGCTTGGGGCCCCATTTGTACTGGGGTTGTGGACACTGGTTAAACTGGGGAAGGGGGCACCACGGGCACTGGTTGTACAGGGGCCAGGGGCACTGGTCATACTGGTTGCGCTGGGGCTGGGGGCACTGGTCACACTGAGGCTGGGGGCACTATGTGTACTGGTTGCACTGGGGCTGGGGCCACGGGGGGCACTGGTCATACTGGGGCTGGGGGCACTGGTTGGATGGGGGTGGGGGCACTGGTGGTACTGGCTGCACAGGGGCCGAGGGCACCGGTCGCACAGTATCAGGGAGTGGTCCCTTGGCCACACTAGGCCGGACTGGGAAGCACTGGGCCGGACTGGGGGGCACTGGGAAGCACTGAGCCAGACTGGGCAGCACTGATAGCACCACCGCCCCCCGGGCGCCACCGCCCCGCCCCTCGCACAGGCCACGCCCCCTCGGGCTCCCCTCGCCCATTGGCCCACTCCCGATATGACGCACGCGCCACGCCCCACTGCTGCCCCGCGGCGGGGGGGGCGGTGCCGGTGGAGAAGTTGGCGAGGCCCGGCCCGGTGGGGGGCGTAGCCTCGGCGGCGGCGTGCCATCTCATTGGCCACGTGGGCTCCCTGCCCGCCCCCCGCGGGTCACGATTGGCGGGGCCCCTGACGGGCCGGGAGGGCGGGGCGGGGGGGTGGCCAAGATGGCGGCAGCGGCGGTGGCGGGGTGAGGCGGCGGCGGCGATGATGTCCGGGGCGGAGGATCGCGAGGCCGGCGGGGGCCCGGCCGCCCCCTCCGCCCCTTCCGCGGCCCTGCCCGGCCCCGCGGCGGCGGCGGGCGGCCCGGGCGAGGCGGGAGGCGGCGAGGAGGCGGGCTCGCTGCTCGGCGGGGCCCGGCCTCACGGCGAGGCGGGCGCCGACCCCGACGCGCCGCCCAAGAAGCGGCTGAGGGCGGCGGGGACGGGGGCGGCTGGGCCCGAGGGGGCGGCGGGCAGCGTGAAGCTGGAGGAGCGGCTCTACTCCGTGCTGTGCTGCACTGTCTGCCTCGACCTGCCCAAGGCCTCGGTCTACCAGGTACGGCCGGGCCCCGCGGCTCCCCCCCCCCCTCCCCCCCCGGGGCCTTCCGGTCCCGACACCGGCCACCGACACCCCCCCCTGGGGCCTCTCCTCTGGTTACTGCCCTCCTCCCGGCCCACCCCAACGCGGGGCCTCCCGGGCCCATCACCGGCCACTGACACCCCCCCCGGCGGGACCTCCCCGCTGGTCACGACCGCCCTTGCCCCCTCCCCCCCGCTGCTCACCCACACCCCAGCACCTTCCCGTGTCCCCCCTATCAGTCACCCCCACCCCGGGGGCCTTTGTGGGACCCTGTGGGTGGCTAATAGCAGCTCATACACCCCCCGAAGGCCTCTGTGGCCCCTCACCCATCACTGACACCCACCACCCACCACACCTTGACTGGTTGCCGATACCCCCTCCATTTCTCCTGAGCACCCCTCAGCACCCTGCCAAGCCAGGGGAACCCCCTCAAGCCAGGGCACTGGACCCCTCTGTGCCCCCCTCACACCAGGGGGACACCACTGATCCCAGTCACCCTGAGGCCCTGGGGAACCCCCACCCCTGCTGCTTTCCCCTGGGGGCTCCTTAGCCCTGCTCCGGGCACCCACTCCCTGTCCCCGCTGCTACTTGCTGGGGGCTTCAGGTGTTTCCCCCCCAGCTTGGGGGCTTTCGGGCCTGCTCCCCCTTTATGGACCCTACCCCCACCCTGGGCCCTCATCCCTGAGGGTACCTGTCCTGTGTCCCATTGCCCCCCCTTCCAGAACCCCAGCACCCACTGCTCACCTTCCTCCAGCCCCTTCCCACTGACCTCATGGAGGGCTGGGCCCAGCCCCCCTTCCCATTTTACCCCGGTTTGTGCCACCCTGGGAGATTCCCTGGCCCAGAGGAAGGCGGGGGGCTCCCGGTGGGGAGCGGGATGGGCATTGGCAGCGCTCACCGGAGCGGAGCCACTGGTTACATAAAGGTGCCGGCGGGTTTCCCTCCGGCCAGCATCCATTTCGTGGCACACGGACCCGTCAACAGCCCCATGGTGACGACGGAGCTGCCGGCACGGCTGTTTGGTGCTTTGCCGGCAGAGCCCGCGTTCCTGGTGGCGTGCCGGTTGGCCATCGGTTTCAGCGACGGCAGAGCCTGGACACGAAGGTCATCCCCTTGGTGATCTCACGCCTTGCTGGTCACATACTAAGACTGTCCGGCAGTGGCGCAGCCAGCCACAGCGGTGGCAGAACCAGGGGGGGGAATGGGGAGGCTTCCCCCGGCTTCCTTTGGGGGGGTTAATTTGTGGGGGGTCTAAGATGGCCGCTGGTTCGGGGAGGTGAGATCCACCCCCCCCCACCCCCCCGACAGTGATGATTAAGAGCACAAAACCCTCGCCAGAGCCACGCCTGGTGAGAGATCCCCACCGATCCGGTGCTGGTGCTTGCCAAACCGGCTCTGTGTGCCCGACGGCGGGGCGGGGGGGGGGGGGGGGGGCTGCGTCCTTCATGGCCTCCTCTTTCCTCCTCTGCTCCTGCGGTCACTTGTCCCCCTGTTTAATTATTTATGACGAGGGCTTTGCCAGGGATGTAATTAAAACCGGGAGCAACCGCGGTGTCGGCCGGTGGTGTGGCTGTGGCGGAACCTTCCCACCATCGGGTAGGTTCGTCGGGGCCAAGCCCTGACGAGCAGCTGTAATTACACGCTCACGCCAAAGCGGAGCCGTCACCGCTGCGGTTGTGGGAGCTCTCAGCTGGTGCTCGCCTCTTGTTTTGGCTCGCTCGCTGGTATTTTTAGCGCGGCAGCGACGAGGCACCGTGGTGGAAGCCAGCAGCTCACCAGGACTGTGCCGAGCCCAAACCATGAGGGATTTTTAGCTAGACACAGCCCCACATTCATCCCAGAGCTGTTGCGGGTATTTCGGAGCTGGGACCCTCACTTTGTGAGTGTGCTTTGGCACCATCGTGGTGGGGCCGGTTTAATGCCCGGCTGCTGCGCTCTGGGCCCGGCAGGAGGGAAAATCTGAAACCTTTTGGAGCCAGAACAATGGATGTCCTGGGTAAGCAGATCGGACGCTAATCCCTGCGGCAGGGTCAGGCCTTTCCCATCCCAGCTGAGGATTAAAGCTTTTTCCGGCGCTCCCAGGGGGGATGTTTTAACGAGCTCCTCCTGGTCATTGCACCAGCAGGAATCTTGCTGGAATTTGGGGGGTGACCCCCCACGACAGGCTGGACCCAGCTGCTGTGTCCTGGCCAGGTGGGGAAGCTGCTGGCTGTGCCTGGTCAGTCCCAGAGCTTGTCCTGGAGGTGCTGGTGTTTCGTCAGAGTGCTCCGGCTTCCCGCTGGATTTGAGGGAAGGATTTTCACTGCAGGAGTCTGAAGCCACAGGCAGGAGCTTTCTGATCTGTTGGGAGCAGTCGCGTGTCCCTCAAACAATCCCTATGGTGACCAGAGACTATGGGGAAGCACCCAGCCTGGGTGCCATCTGCCTCCTGACACCCTCTGGCAGCTCCCGATGGATTTGGTGGTACCTTCTGCCTGCTCTGCTGGGTGTTTCATAGGTGATGCCTTTGCCCATACCACCTGCTGCGATGAAGGCAGCTTCTCCCATCCTCCCGTGGCATCGCCTGTGGCAAACTCTGGAACGCTGGCACTGGCTCTTTGCTCTCAGGGGGCTGCTCTTTCCCTCTGGTTTTCAGGATGCATGGAGGAGTGGTTTGGGATCGCTCTGGTGCCTGAGGTGCTGACAGGATTGATCCAGTGCCACTTGCTGCCACAAAGTGTCCTAGGCCTGCATCCCTTCTTCCCCTCCTCAAGGGTTTTGCCCAGCTCAGCAGCTGTTGTAAACATGTCTTAAACTGATATTTTTTTGTCCTCAAAAGAGATATTTTTTTGATGCGAAGAGGGAAAACTAAGTGAGTGTGTCTGCGTGCTGGAAGGAGATGGTGATTCTGGCAATCTGTGGCAAAGCCAGCATTGATCCTCTCTTGTCACCGTATCAAAACAGGAATGAATTGGAGTAAAACAGATTGATTGCAGTGTTTTTATCAGCCTGTTGAAGCCTCCCTGCCCAGCAGCCCGGCCCCACTCTGCCCTGAGATGCGGGATGCTGTGTTTGGCTCCGGAGCTGGTCCTTGGCGCGTGGGTACCCAGTGTGGAGGTGGACTTGCTGTGCCAATTGGAGACCTGAGTCCCATCCCGGTGATCCGAGCCCTCAGAGCCAGTGGGATTGTCTGCGCCGATGGGTCTTCCCTGGTCCCCCTCGGCGGGCTCTGGGGCTTCATGCTGATCCTGCTGGTTTAACTCAGGGCGGGGGGGGAATCTCGAGTCTGCCAGAGCTATCAGCACTCACATGGCAGCTGGGGAATGTCCTGGCCTTCAGGATCCCACAGAGTTGGGGGATACAGGGAGCGAGGGAAGCTTCTCCCTGCCCCATTTTGGTGTAACTCTCTCATTCCCCACGGCAGGAGGTGCCTGGGGGCTTCCTCTCTGCCCGGCTGTTTTTGGCTTAGTATCCAGCTCACCCCAAGCCCTGTGGGGCTGGGGGGGCAGCTTGCACCCCAGATGCACACACAACCCGTGCCCTCCCCCCGCCCCCCCCCCCCCCCCCCCCCCCCCCCCCCTTCCAGACATGGGGAACTGGATTCCTGTGGGATGGATGGAAACCAGGGTGGGAGGAGAAGGGAAGCTGGATGAAACCTTTCCCTTCCTCTCCCGTGCCAGGCAAAAGAGGTCAGTCCTAATTACAGAAGCAACATGCCTGGGCCAGTCTGAGAGCCCGCAGGCCCTGGCCGAGGCTGGAGTTGCTGCCTGCCCGGGCTCCAGCTTTGCAAAAACGCAGGCAGCCAGGGTCAGGGCTCAGCCGGCCAGTGGGAGCCATGTGCCGGGCAGGATTTTTAGGAGTAGCAGGGACAGCAAAGCGTCATCCTGTTGATGGGTCCGAATTCACTTTATTTGCCTTTGCATGACTTGGTTTGCCCTGTGGTGGATCCCATGAGAGTCTGATGCTTTATTTCTCCTCTTCCACAGTGCACCAATGGCCACCTGATGTGCGCTGGCTGCTTCATCCACCTTCTGGCAGACGCTCGACTGAAGGAGGAACAAGCCACTTGCCCAAATTGCCGCTGTGAGATCAGTAAGAGCCTGTGCTGCCGAAACCTGGCTGTGGAAAAAGCTGTCAGTGAGCTTCCCTCTGAGTGTGGCTTCTGCATGCAGCAGTTCCCCCGATCCCTCCTGGAGAGGCACCAGAAAGAGGAGTGCCAGGACAGGTAAAGAGCTTTGCCTCCCTTCGGCAGGGTGCTGGCATTGTTGGCATGGCTTGTGGTGCTTGGCTGGCCTGGCGTGGAGATGTGTGGGGTTTGGGAAACCTCGCTGCCTGGAGCAGGGGGTCCCAGTAGAGCTGATGTGCATGGTGCTGAGCCCCCACGGTCAGGGTGCCGCAGACTGGAGGGCTTCTCCAGCTTTCCAGTGCTGCCGGAGCCAGATCCTGTGTCGGGGTAAAGCCATCAGCACGCAGCAGCGCCCCATGTCCCCTCCAGCCCCTGGCATGGGCTGCCCCAGAATTCCCTCTGGCTGTGTCCCACTTCTCTTGGGAGGTGACAGTGGTTCGGGGGAGGATGTGGCACCGCTTTGGCATGCAGCAGAGTCCCCCCTCCCTCCCGGCCGCTGCTGGTGTGCCGCTGTGCCCGGTCTGCAGCTGCCTGCAATCCCTGGGAACCTGCCGCACTGGCACTACCCAGCAGTTTTCCACAGGGTGTGAAACTGCTCTCCTGGCTTTGCTGGCCTTGCTGCCGGATTGGAGTCCGGCAGGAGCGAGCCTCTGCGTATCCCTGCTGTCCCTACTGCTCTTCCTGGTGCTGGGACAGCGGGATCCATGTTGGTTGTTGCGTGGCATCCCAATCCAATGAATGTTCATGCTCGTTTTCTCCCTGACCCCAGGGTGACCCAGTGCAAATACAAGCGGATCGGGTGCCCATGGCAGGGTCCCTACCACGAGCTGACGGTGCATGAAGCCGAATGTACCCACCCCACCAAAACCGGCAACGAGCTGATGGAGATCTTAGATGAAATGGACCAAACGAGGAAAAAAGAAATGCAGCTTTATAACAGCATCTTCAGCCTGCTCAGCTTCGAGAAGATCGGCTACACAGGTAATGGTTCACTCGGGACGCCAGTGGCAGCTTCTCCGGCCCTTCTGCCGCATCTCCTCCGGCGCCAACACTGTTTCTGTGCTGCTGAAAACTGGTTTTATCTGGCGTGGCGATTGATTTAGTAGCGGCCGAGGGCTCTGCTGAGCATGTGGTGGCGTTTTGACTCGAGCCTCCATCCTCAACCACGAGCCCAGCGGCCAGAGTTTAAAACCAAACACATAAATGACATTCCTCGTGATGTTTTGTTGAGTTCTGGAGAAGCACCGGGCAACGCTTCAACACCCCCAGCTTGCTGTCGCCTTCCCACTGTTCTTGCTTTGCTGAGGGGTTTCACCGAACCCCTCTCCCACCTGCTGGAAAGCTGCCGGTACCGCGGCAGTGGTGTTTGCGGGACTTGGCTGATAACGGGAGTGAAAAGCCCCGCTGAAGCGGCAAGACCAGGTAAGCTGGGCCTTCCCTTAGGGCATCAGTGTTAAAACCGGGCCTGGAGCCACTGGCTGAGGCTGGGTGTGCTCTGAACACCGGGCAGCGAGAGAACCTGAGAGGGAAGGTGGTGAGCTGGGGCTGGAGGGACGAAGGCTTTCCCCCCAGCTGCCCTCCCGGTGTGCCGGCACTGTGGGGACAGAGGGTGCTCCCGGCAGCACAGCTCGCTTGTTCCAGCGTCACTGGTGTGGATGTGGCTGGGGATCCGGTGAGAGCAGCCCAGGTGTTTTGGCAGCTGGGTTGTGCTGGCTGGTGGCCCAGCCATACACCAGGCCTCACAGCCCTCGTGCCGGGGCACAGCCCCGGTGAAGCTGGGCAGCTCGGTGCCGAGGGGCCATGGTGCTGGGCTGCGGTGGCAGCGATGCTGCCTGGCGATGGGAGTGTAGTGTGGCTGGAATAACTGATCCCCCTCCTCTGTCCAGGTTTTGCCGGCCAGGCTCTCCTCTCCCTTTCTCTCCTGGAAGTGCCGACGACAGTGTAAGCGTGGGCGGAGGGCACCACACCGTCCCTTGCGCCTGTGGTTACGCTGGGCGAGGCCACGGTCCCTACGCCGAGACCGCGAGCGCCCAGCTTCTCCCTAACCTCCCCCCTGGCGCCTTCGCCAACGCCGTGCTGGGAGCATCCCAGTGCCGCGTGCCCGCACCGGGAGCCTCTGGGCCGCATCACCGGTGTTTGTGCCCTGCGGTTACGCTCACCACGCTGCCTCACTCGCCGGTTTGTACACCTGATCCAAATAAATGCTGCCTTACTACCCAAACTGTATCCTGTCTGTCTGTCCTGCCGCGCCGCCGGACACTGTGGATCCTTTCGGCAGCTGGTGGTGGTTGCCAGCACACCGCTGGGTGCTGGTGAAGCCCTTCAGCAGCTGGTTGTGGTTACCGGTGCTGTGTCAGACACTCGTAAATCTTTTTGGCAGCTGGTGGCAGTTGCTGACATGCCGTCGGATGCTGGAGAAGCCTTTTGGCAGCTGGCAGTGGTTGCTGGTGTGGTGTTGGATGCTGGTAAAGCCTTTTGGCAGCTGGTGGCGGTTGCTGGCAGAGCATCAGCTGCCGGTGAAGCCTTTTGGCAGCTGGTGGACACCAGTAATGCCTTTGGGCAGTCTTTGGCCACGTGCTGCCCCTCTGGGCACCGTCTCCGATCGCGGAACGGCCATGGGCTCGTTGCATCCCATGGGTGGCAGGGCTCAGCATCCATCCTGGGTCGCAGCTTCACTTTTGGCACCGGTGTTGCTAGTGTCACTGAAGGCGGGGGGGGGGGGTGGGGTGGCGGGGGCTGCTCCCACCTGACCCCAATATCCCTGCGTTTTTTTTCTTTATTTTATTTCTGTTTTTTCCAGAGGTGCAGTTCCGCCCTTACCGCACCGACGACTTCATCACGCGGCTGTACTACGAGACGCCGCGCCTGACCGTCCTCAACCAGACATGGGTGCTGAAGGCACGGGTGAACGACTCAGAGCGGAACCCCAACCTCTCCTGCAAGCGCACCCTCTCCTTCCAGCTCATCCTGAAAAGCAAAATCAACTCCCCCATGGAATGCTCCTTCCTCCTCCTCGAGGGCCCCTACGACGACGTGAAGATCCACCCCGTCATCTACCACTTCGTCTTCAGCAATGAGAACAACGAGACGGATTACATGGCGCTGCCCATCGACTCGGTGGAGTGTAACAAACTGCTGGCGGCTAAAAACATCAACCTGCGGCTTTTTATATTTCAAATCCAAAAATAGGACTGGGAAACCCACCATTGGACCCGCCCCCACCACCTCATCACCGCTGGGATCTCGCCCAAAGCGCAGTTTCGAGGCAAAAAAAAAGAAAAAAGAAAAAAAAAAAACCAACAGAAACCCAACCCACGCAAAATTGAGAGAAATCTGCATGCGCCGGCGTCGATGCCGCTTCTCCTCCCGCGTCGGCAGCACGGCTGTGGGGGGGGGGGGCAGGGCTCTGGTTTTGGGGAGGGGGCGGCCATGGGGCTCAGTAGTATTCTGTACAGCGGCTCCTCTGGCTGTTTTACTATTAGAATAAAAAAAAAAGGGGAATTTTCCAATTATTTGGCGGTTTTTGAAACTTCAGCAAGTGGCAGAGACCGTGGCGCTGCCGGGGCCGTCCCCTCTGCCCGTGCCTCAGACCAGACCCGCGGGGGTTGGGGTGGGCTGCACCTCTTATTTGACCAAGATTTGAGTTGTTTGACAGAAAACTGTAGTTGGGATTTTTGTTTTTTTGGTGGGTTTTTAAAACACATTTTGAGTGTTTTCTTGGTTGGTGGTTTTTTGTTTGTTTTTTTTTTTTTTTAACCAAAATTGAGGGGTTTGTGAGTTTGCTGGGAGTGTTTTATTTGTTTTGGTTGGTTGTGGTTTTAACCAAAATCAGAGTTTTGGAGGTTTTTAACAAAATTTGAGTTGGTTTGATTAGGTTTTTTGTCAAAACTGGGGTGGTGGGTGTGTTTTAAAACAGAAATTGAGATTTGTTTGTAACCAACATTTGAGGGTTTTTACACCAAAATTGCAGTAGTGTGTTGGAGTTTTTTTAAATCTAAATTGGAGGTTGAGTTTTTCCCAAATTTGAGTCTTTAAAACTGAAATTGAGTGCTGGGGTGTGTTTTTTACCACAATTTAGTTGTTGGGGTGTTTTAACCAAAATTGGAATTCTTTTTTTTAATTTACCAAAATTGGAAGGTTCTTTTAACCAACATTTGAGTTTGCAGTGGTTTTTTAACCAAAATGGAAGGAATTTTTTAAAATCAAAATTGGAGCTTGGATTTTGCTTTGGTTTTTCTTTTTTTTTCTAACCAAAACGACAGTTTTTAAAATCAGAATTGGCATGTGGTTTTTTGTTGTGTTTTTGTGTTGTTTTTTTATTTAAACAAAACAGAAGGTTTGGGGGTTCTTTAATAAATCAGTGTTTCTCTTTATTTTTAACCAAACAGGGAGGGTTCTTTTTTTTTTTTTTTTTTCTTTTATGAAAACTTGAGGGTTAAAAAAAAAAACCAAAACAACCCAAACCCCAACCACCCCCAAACTCAGTTTTGGTTTTAACCCAACTTGGAATTGCCTTTTTTTGGGGGGTTGGGGAGGTGTTGAGTTTTTTTGAGGGGGGGTTACCAAAACTGGAGAGGGGGGAGGGGGATGTAAACTAAAAGGGGAGGGGTTTTGACAGCAGACCGGCCCTCTCCTTAATGAATCAATTAATCACTTTTATATCACTACAGTAATGCAAGGGACAAGGGGTGGAGGTGGGGGAGCACAGGGGCTCCTAGGGCTGCCCAGGGTGCTGTCCCCCCACCCCGAGGGTCTGAGTTTGCTGGCAGCAGGTGCTGCTGGGTTACTTAATGAGGGCCACCCACTAATTAGCTCTTCCCTGCCCTGCAGTA
Organism: Falco naumanni; assembly: GCF_017639655.2. Taxonomy (NCBI): domain Eukaryota; kingdom Metazoa; phylum Chordata; class Aves; order Falconiformes; family Falconidae; genus Falco; species Falco naumanni. The sequence continues at coordinate 108,630,549 of NC_054056.1, read as the reverse complement.
ATGGGTGATAGGGGCCAACTGGGGCTGCGGCTGGGGAAACGGGGGCGGGGGGGGGGGTGGGTGGGGAGACGGGGTGCACTGGGAGCCACTGGAGAGCACTGGGTGTACTTACTAGAAGCACTGGGGCTACCGGGCTGGGGGGTACTGGGGGCTACTGGGAGCCACGGGAAAGCAGTAGGGGTACTGGTATCACTGGGGCTACTGGGCTGGGGAGCACTGGGAGCTACAGGAGAGCACTAGGAGTACCGGGAACACTGGGCTGAGGGGCACTGGGGGATACTGGGAGCCACTGGACCAGCACTAGGACCTACGGGGGAGCACCGAGGCCTACTGAGCGCACCGGGGCGCACTGGGAGCGCTTATGACCCCAGCCGGGGGCCGCCCCCTTCCCAGCGCCCCCACGCGGCCGGGCGCGGGGCATGCCGGGAGTGGTAGTCCCTGTCCCGGGCAGTGGGAGGCGGACCCGTCTTCCGTCTGTGGCCAATGGGAGACCGCCTCCCGGCTTTCCCCGCGCGGATTGGCGAAGTGTGGCGGCGCGCTGGCCAATGGCGCGGCTGGGCGGGCCGGGGCCCAGCGACGGCGGCGACGGCGGGGGATGAACGCGGGGAGCGCGCGGGAGATTCGCCGTGAGTCCGGGACCCCCCAGGATCCCCCGCGACCCCCCGGGACGCCCTGGGGCCTCTGGATCACCCCGGGCTCGGCCCCCCCTCGAGCGGCCCCCCCGGGCTCCGCGGGCCTGCCCCAGTCCCGCCGCCCCCCAGGCCGCGGCCCGGTGCCCTACACGGCGCCCGGCCCTCTCCCCGCGCCGGTAGCCCCCTCCCGGCCCCCCAAGCTCCTCAGCCCTCCGCCCGCGGCGGGCCGCCCCAGGGGGGCTGTAGACACCCCCCACCCCCCAGCTCAAGGGGCCGCGCTGGGCACTTTTGGGGGTCCCTGGGGGGGGTCCCCACCAGTCCTGGGCCATGTTGGGGTACGCGTGGCCGTGGGGGGGGTCACACTGGGCTGAGCCCCCCGTCACCGCACCCCGCAGAGCTGCAGAAGGCGAAGGAGAAGGCCCAGCGCAGCGGGAGCCTGGTGGAAGAGGCTGCGGTCTGTAACCAGCTGGGGGAGATCCTGGCCAGCCATGGTGCGTCCTCGCGGTCCCCCTCGGCCCCCGCCCCCACAGCCGGGGGGGCTCCTCGGCTCCCCCCGCCCCGGCGCCTCTGACAGCCCCCGCGGTTGCCGGCAGGACGCTACGAGGAGGCTCTGGAGGAACATCGGCAGGAGCTGCAGCTGCTGGAGGGGGCCGGGGACAGCATCGGCTGCGCTGTGGCCCACCGCAAGATCGGCGAGCGCCTGGCGGAGCTGGAGAACTATGAGGCTGCGCTGAAGGTGGGGGCCCGGTTCTTGGGGGCAGGGGGCACGTCAGGGGGTCGGCGGGGGTCTCAGGCCTCTCCCCCACCCTGCAGCACCAACACCAGCATCTGGAGCTGGCCCGGTCCCTGTCAGATGACACGGAGCAACAACGAGCCTGGGCCACCATTGGCCGGACGTACATGTTCATGGCAGACAGCCGCACGCAGGGGGAGGAGGCAGCGGGGCTGCCGGCGCTGCGCAAGGCTGAACAGGCTTTCCACACCAGCCTGGCCATTGTGGAGGAGAAACTGGAAGGTGAAGCTGCGCCGGGTGGCCGCAGAGGCACATCCTAACCCTGGGAGGGCTTCGCCAGCTCCCAGAGTGGCCGTTTTTTTCACCAGGAGCTGTGCCGCACCGGGAGCTGACGGAGATGAGGACCCGGCTGTACCTCAACTTGGGTTTGGTCTACGACAGCTTGAAGGAACCAGCCAAGTGTGACAACTACATCAAAAAAAGCATCTTCCTCTCCGAGTAAGGAAGGGCAGGGCTGGCGGGAGCTGTCCGGCAGCGGGTTTAGGGGGAAACCAGCAGCAGCAGTGGCTCCGTTTGCAGGCAGGGGCAGCTTTATGAAGATCTCTACCGTGCTTACTTCAACCTGGGAAGCATCCACCTGCGGGAGGGTGAGCACTCCGGGGCCCTGCGCTGCCTGGCCCGGGCACGCGACTGTGCCCGCAGGATGAAGGAGAAGGGGATGGAGAGCGAGTGCTGCAGCAGCACAGCCCAGGTGGGTGCTGGGAGCCAGCACCAGACCCCTCCCCGCACTCCCCCAGGGTTTGGTGCCCCCCGTGATGGATGTCCCCGCTGTCACCCAGGTCCTGCTGAGTTTGGGTGACTTTGCGGCCGCCAAGCGCTCACTGAAGCAAGCCTACATGCTGGGCTCGCGGCAGCCCTGGCAGCGAGACCTCATCCGATCCAACCTCCGTTATGGTGAGCCTGGGACAGTGTCCTCAAGAGACGAACAGTGTCCCCAGGAGAGGGGAAGTGTCCCAGGGGGCTGCCAATGCTGCCCCACGCTGGCCCCAGCTCTGCTCTATTCCCCGCCCTTCCTCTTCTGTTCTGCTGTGGGTCAGGGCTGGGAGGACACCCACAGGTCCCCAGTGACACTTGAAGGGATGCTGACCCTCCCCTGGAGTGGTTCTGGGGTTCTCTGATGCGCCCTGATTGTCACCCCCACAGCCACCAAGGTGATGCGGCTGCAGGAGGCTCTGGAGGAGGCAGCGGCTAGTGACCCATCAGCAGCCCTGGCCCTCTGCGAGCAGCTTGGGGACACCTTCTCCAAGCACGGGGACTACGGCCGGGCTGCAGAGTACTACCAGAGGCAGGTGAGTGGGGCTGGTGGAAGGGATGGGGGGGGGTCCCAGGGAGTCGTCCCTGCTGATGGGGTGTCCCTGGGGGCAGCTGACTTTTGCCCAGGCGCTGGGGAGGCCAGCGGGGGAGCTGGCCGTCATCCATGTCTCACTGGCCACCACCTTTGGAGACCTGAAGGACCATGCGCGAGCTGTCCACCATTACCAGCAGGAGCTGGCCCTGCACCAGGGCAATGCACTGGAGGCGAGCTGGGTCCCTGGGGGTGTTCCTTGGTCCTTGGGGGGGTTCCCTGGGTCCCTTGGCTATGGAGGGGGGTGCTTATCGAGGCTATCCCTGTGTTGGCGTGGGAGGTGACGAGGGCACGGTGGCTGTGGGGACCCGTGGGGTGGGGTGGCCCACGCCCCTCAGGGAGGCTGTGGGGCTCAGTGTGGGACCCTCATGCCCTGCCTGGGGAGGGTCCATGGCTCGGCATAGCCCCCACTGGAGGCAGGCACTGACCACAGCTGTGCCCAGGAGGGGAAAACATGGCTGAACATGGCACTGGCCATGGAGGAGGCGGGCAAGCCCCGTGCCGAGCTGCAGCCCTGCTTCCAAACAGCCCTGGAGCGAGCGGAGGTGGCCGGAGATCCCCGGCTGCAGGTGAGGAGGGGGACAGGAACCCCTCCCAGTGTGTGTGTGTGTGTGTGTCTGCCCCTAGGCTGGCAGGTGACCTTCCTCATTCTCTTCTTCCTCCCCAGAGGCAGATCTTGCAGCATCTCCACTTGCTGCAGCTGCGGGATGGTGACACCGAGGCTGCCGCTGGCACCGTGGCCCGGCTGCAGGGGCTGGGGGGCTCCAGCAAGGAGGAGGAGGAGGAGGAAGAGGAAGAACTGGAGAGTAGTGAGACTCAGGACGAGAGTGAGCTGGAGCTGTCGGAGAGCGGTGAGGGGGCACAGTGGGAGCTCTGGGGGGAGCAGGTCCCCTGGCAGTGTCCCCACAGATTGGGGTCTCCCTCATGGTGGGGGATCTTTTCCAGAGGGGGAGGAAGATGAACTCGACGGCTACAGCAAGAGCGTCCCCGGGCGCCGGCGGATCAGCAAGGTGAGAGGTACTGGGTCTCCCCCTGACCCCCCGTAGAGGGTGAGAGGGGTTCTCCCCCTTCCCCTGATTCCTCCAAAGAGGGTCGGGGGGTCTCACGGTTGCTGAGGTGCATTTCCGGGGGTCCCCATCATCCCCCTCTGTGTCAGCAGTGGAACCGGCGGAATGAGCGGGGTGAGACCCCCCTGCACCGCGCCTGCATTGAGGGTGACCTGCGCCGCGTCCAGCTCTTCCTCAAGCAGGTAGGTGAGGGGAATGGGGGTCCCCCACACTGCGGGGGGGTCCGCAGGAGCTGCAGGTCGTTCTGGGGAAGCGGGAGAGGGTCCCTGCGGCCCCTTGGCTGAGCCCAGCGTGACCAAACACTCCCCTCTTTTCTAGGGGCACCCCCTGAACCCCCGCGATTACTGCGGCTGGACTCCACTGCACGAAGCCTGCAACCATGGGCACCTGGGTGAGTTGCAGGGGGATGGGGGCATGGGCAGAGCCCCCCTGTCCTCACCTCCGCCTCCTCCTGTCTCCCAGAGATCGTTCGGCTGCTGCTGGATTGCGGGGCGGCGCTGGATGACCCTGGGGGGCCAGGCTGCGAGGGCATCACCCCCCTGCATGATGCCCTGAGCTGTGGCCATTTTGAGGTGGCCGAGCTGCTGGTACAGCGGGGAGCGTCGGTGACGGCGAGGAACGCCAGGGTGAGCTGCTGGGATGGGGAGGGGGGACCCTAAGACGGCAGGGGGGGTGCACTGGGTTGGCCTTGTGTCCCCCCTGTAGGGCCTGACACCGCTGGGTACGCTGGAGGAGTGGGCGAACACCTACAGCAAGGAACTGGACCAGGAGACGCGGCAGCAGTGCTGGGCGGCCGAGCGCCTGCTCAGGGAGGTGGCGGCGGGACGAGGTGGGATGCAGCGCCGGCGTCCCCCCGCTGCCCTCTGCTTTTGGGGTGTCCGCAGTGGGCTGAGCGTGCCGGCATCCCCCCTGCAGCCCCGCCACAGCTCTCCCAGGACTCGCCGCTGTTCGACGCCGAGCGTGCCGAGCCCCGAGCCCCGCAGCCTTGCTCGCCACCAGTGGCGGAGCCGGGGGACAGTGACATGTCGCCGCTGAGGCCGGTGAAGAAGCGGCAGCGGGTGCCGGGGCTCGGCAGGCGGGAGGGAGCGGGTCTGGAGTCGGCCGAGTACGAAGCCGCCATCCGGGGCCTCGGCAGCGCCAAGTCCCTTCTGGGTGGCGGCACCATGACAGCGTGCCGGCAGCTGGCACCACGGCCGGCCCTCATCCCGGCCGAGCAGTACCTGGAGGAGGATGACTGGTTGGAAGACGACCTAGGGGGGTCCCGGGGGGGCCGTAAGCGGCCCCGCCGGGAACCCCAGGAGCCGGCAGCCACTTCAGAGGACAGCACGGGGCTGGAGAGCGATGGCGGGGTCCCTGCTCCGGCCCAGCACCAGCCCCGGCACCGCCAGAGCGTGCAGAGCCGCCTCACCCGCCTGGTGGAGAGGATCCCACTGGGGCGCTCCCGGGAATGCCGACCCCCCGAGGCAGCCGGGCCCCCTCTCCCCACTGAGGGTGAGGGCAGGGGGAGCCCCCCATGCCCACCCACTGCCCTGCCTGCCCTCCGGGTCCGCGTCCGGGTCCAGGACAATGTCTTCCTCATCCCAGTGCCACAGAGGTGAGAGCTTTTCTCCCCGTTCCTGCTCTGGGACCCCCCCCCAGCGTCCCCTTTGGGACCCCCGTGCCAGGTAGCAGCACTCGTGGGTAACCCTGCGGGTCCTGCTGTTGCGGCAGCGAGAGCCGTGCCGTGGGCTGGCTGGCGGAGCGGGCAGCCGAGCGGTACTACCAAACCTGTGGGCTGCTGCCGCGGCTCACCCTCAAGAAAGAGGGGGCTCTCCTGGCCCCCCAGGACCTGGTTGGGGACGTCCTGCAGAGCAACGAGGAGGTGAGTGCTGAGCCTGGACCCCCACCCCATGCCGGGCATCGTTGCCAGTGGTGGCAGCGGTGCCATCGGTGTCGCTCTGGCGTGGCAGGTGCTGGCAGAGGTGCAGTGCTGGGACCTGCCGCCCTTGGCCGAGCGGTACCGCAGGGCCTGCCAGAGCTTGGCTGTGGGTAAGGACCCCCCCAGCCCCTCAGGGACTGGCTCCACTGGGATCGAGGGTCCTGTTCTGGGGGGGTAACACGTGTCATGGGCCAGTGTGGGGCCAGCAGCAGGATTAGGGTGTCCCTAAAGGGGTTGAGGAGGCCCCGGGGACCCCCCCAGGGCCACCCAAAGGCCGCCAACACCTCCCCCTGTGCCCCTGCAGAGCCGCACCAGCTGTTGCTGAAGGTGATGGAGCTGCAGGAGCAGAGCCCGGGGCTGGGGATCGGGGGTAGCCTGGCCCTGCGCCCCCCCCCACCTCCCCCCACTGCTGCGGGCCCTCAAGCTGCAGGCACCTCTGCGGCAGCTCTGGCTGCGTGCCTGCGGGCTGTCGGATGACATGGCCGCCGATCTGCTGGCCACGCTGGCCACCCTGCCCGCCCTCACCCTCCTCGACCTGGCTGGGAACCGTCTGGGCGCCCAGGGGCTGCGGCAGCTCGTGCCCCAGCACCCCGGCACCTTCCAGGTAGGGCCGACGCTGGGCGGCGCTGGGAGTCCCACCTCCATCCTGGCAGGACTGGGAGTCCTGGTGCTGGCCTTGCCAGGCTGAGGCGGGGTGCCTGGCTGATCCCCCCTAAATCTCTTCATCTGTCCCCCAGATTTCTTTGTTCATCTCTGAAACCCCTTCTCTCCCCCTGAAACCCCCTCTCCATCCCCCAGGTCTCTCATGTCTATCCCCATAACCTCTTGCCTGTCCCCCAAATCCCCGAACACCTTCTCTGTCCCCCAGATTTCTTTATCCATCCCCAGATCTCTTGCCTGTCCCCTAAATCTGCCCTGTCTCCCCTAAATCTGTCCTGTCAATCCCCTAAACCTCTCATGTCTGTCCCCAAAGATCCTCTTCATCCCCAAAACTTCTCACCTATCCCCTACATCTCTTCCCCTCCCCGACCCTGCCTGTGTCCCCACATCTTTTCTCCATCCCCTGAACACTCGGCTGTCCCGGCAGAGCCTGGAGGAGCTGGACCTGAGCCTGAACCCTCTGGGTGATGCCAGCTGCCAGCCACTGGCCCTGCTGCTGCGGTGCTGCCCGGCGCTCACCACGCTGCGGCTGCAGGCCTGCGGCTTCACCGACACCTTCGCCCTGGACGGTAAGTGGCTGCAGCCCCATGCCGGCAGTGCCGGGCACTGCGTGGCTCTGACCTCGCCAGGCACCACGTGGCTCTGACCGTGCCGGCATGTGCTCCCCAGGAGCACCGCGGCTGCAGACACTGTCCCTGTCCTGCAATGCCCTGGGCGCAGCGGGGCTGGAGCGGCTCCTCAGTGGCCTGGCGTGCCACAGCCTCGGCCGGCTGGAGCTGGGCTCTGTTACCAGGCCGGGGCTGCGGCCCCTCACCGGGGCCCTCGGCAGGTACCTGGCACAGGTGAGAGCCAGCCCCATGGGGGGACCCCACTGGGGGGAGCATGCTGCCCGGGGTTGTGCCGACACCGACACCGGTGTGTCCTTCCCACAGGAGGGCTGTGCTCTGAGCCACCTAACGCTCTCCGGGAACTGGCTGGGTGACAGTGACATCCTGGAGGTGGCCAGGTGAGGGGACAAGGGGACCCTGGGGAAGTCTGGGGGCGATGAGGAGTGGACAGGGCAAGTCCGTGCAGCAGGAGCCTGACCCTCCACCAACCAGGGGAGACTCTGTGCTGTCTCCAGCATGGGAGCACGGTGCGGGGACACCCTGGGGGATCCCTTTGGGGACAAAGGAACCCCTCCTGGGGCTGAGGGGAGGATAAGGGGGATCCCCTTGCCATCTCTCCCAACCTGCAGGTGCCTCCCCACTTGCCCGGCACTGGCTTCCCTGGATTTCTCAGCCAATCCCAGGATCAGCGCCACGGGGCTGCGGACACTGCTCTCTGCCCTGGAAGAGAGGAGCCGGGGGCTGGAGTTCCTCAGTCTGGCAGGTAGGGCAGCAGTGCGAGCAGCGGCACGGGCAAGCCCCCCGGGAGCTAACAGCAGCCCCCTCCTTCTTCCCAGGCTGCTCCGTGGAGGGGCCGTTGGATGACACGACCTGGGCCAGAGCTGCCAGCCAGATCAGAGATCTCCGGCTCTGCAGTCAGCACGTCAGACGGAGTGACCAGCGTGATGCTGGCAAAGCATGGCACGGTCCTGCCGGCACAGCACTCGGCACCGTCATGCGGCACCGTAAGCTCTTCTGTAAGAGCAGCTAAAAGCACTAGCATCACCCACGTCCTGTGATTTTTAACCTGCGCAGCCATTACAGCCTATATTTATGAACACAAATGGTGCTTTTTTGGGTCACTGTGTCACCGGCACTCGTGAGGCAGGTGACAGATGAGAGGTTTATTGTTCCCAGCTTCCTCTCAACACTAGTAAGGACTGGGAGGGGACTGGGAGGCTCATACTGGGAGGGAAGAGCAGTGCCAGCACGTGCCAGATGGATCAGGAGTGGAGGAAGCGGTTGAAGGCGTTGTAGGCAGATTCCAGGTCAAACAACATCTGCCGGACCTGGGAATCATCCAGCTCGTCCGATGCTGACATCCCGCTGAGCGTCTGGAGCCTGGGAGAAGGGGGGGAGCTGCGGCAGCGGCACACTGGCACGCCAGAACGGTGCTGGTAGCAATGCCAGCGCACTCACCACTGGTTGACTTTCTGTCTCCCCTCGAAGTCGGGGGGCAGGTGGCTCATCCGGTTCATCGTCTCCATCAGCTCCCGTAGGTCTGGCTGGATCTGGGGAGAGAATGTGGGGTGAGCTGTCAAACCGGCGCTGCCAAATCGAGGCTCCTGGCACTGCCGTGGCACGTGGCTGAACCGCGGTGCCCTACCTCGTCCATGGCTCGGATCTCCAGGCGCAGCTTGTCCATCACCGTGATGAAGAGCTGCAAGAGAAGAAGCACGTTTGCCCCAACCATGTCCCTTCCCCCCGCCCCCACTGGAGCTGAGCCCCAACCCCCCGGCACCGTACGGAGACTATATCGGCGATGCAGCGGTTGAGGTTGCCCTTGTCGTCCTTGATGGTGATGGGCCGGTCTTCCTTGATCCTCTCCATGGCCAAGGGGCAGTCAAGCTGTGGGGAGATGCCACCGTCAGCAGTGCAACCGGCACCCAGGAAGCCCCACCAGCACCGGGGGCACTGTCCATGCCTCAGCTCACCCGGAACTTGCGGCAGAAGTCATCGATGGAGCTGACCTCGGAGCCCTGCACTTGCTTGAGGGCGGCTTTGAACTGGACCAGCAGGCGGGAGCAGGCAGCCGTGTACCTGGGGAGTGGCAGGGCGGGGGTAAGGGCCGGGATCCTCCCCCAGACCCCCACCCTCAGCTGGAGGGACCCCACCGACCCTCTGCTGAGGGGGCCGAGCACTTACTCATTAGGAGAGACACAGTCCTTGATGTAGGCTTTCTCCAGCGCCTGCAGCGTCTTCACCACCGCAAAGAGCTCGGCCATGTTGTCATACCTGCCACCGCAGCGGGGCCCGTGGTGGAGAAGGGGGGACCACGGTGGGGAGTGGGGGCCCAGGAGGGACGGGGACCACGGTAGAGAGTGGGGGTTGGGGCGGTGGGGGAAAGGGGGTCTGGGGGAGGGGGGGTCAGAGCAGCGCGATGGAGAGGGCCCAGAGCTGCATCCCAACCACGGGCCGTGATGCGGGGGGTGATGGGGGGAGGGGCTCCCCAATGGGGAGGGGGCTGTGTGCCCGGGGGGGGTGTCTGACGGGGGAAGCTCCGCAGTGGGGGGGGGGGGGGGGGGGCTGTGTGACTGGGGGGGCTGCGGGGTCCCACACTCACTTCTCGCGCTCCCGGGCGTTCTTGTAGAGCTTCACCTCCTGCGGGGGAAGGGGCGTCAGCGGGGGGGTCCCGGGGGGGGGGGCGGGGGGGGCGGGGGGGCCGCACACTCACCTCATACAGCTCCGGCTTGGTCCCGGGCGCTGCCGAGGGAACGGGGCGGCGTTAAATGGGGCCGGGGGGCGGGGGGGTCCCGGGGGTCCCGTCCCGCCGCCGGGGCCTGGGGGGGCAGCGGAGCCGCCCCCGCCGCGCTCACCTCCCGTCCCGGGCGGGGCCGCGATACCGTGAAACATCCCGGAGGGGCCGAACCCCGCGCCCCCCGCCCCGCCGCTGCCGCTGTGCCGCGCTTCCGCAAAATGGCGGCGGCCGCTCGGCGCTCGGCTGGTCGCGCCTGGCGGGGCGGGGCGGGGGGCGGGGCGAGCGGCTGGTTTTAGCGGGAAAAGCCGCGCCGGGGGCTGCTGGGTGGCACTGCTCGGTGGGGAGGGGGGAGTCGGGGGCGGTTGCTCTGGGGAGTGGTGGTCTCTGAGGAAGAGGGGAGGCTCTGGGGAGTGGGGGGCTCGGGGGAGGGAGGGGCCAGTGTGGGGGAGGGGGCTCTGAGGGATGGCCACGGCAGAGACCCCCGGTGGGTGGGAGCACGGGCGGGTGTCGGTGAGGGCGGCTGGTCAAGGTCAGGGGGAGGCCCACCCGCTGTTGAGTGCCACCTCACGGGCTGCTGACCTCTGACCCATTGGCCTCCAGCCTACTGACCTCTGACCCATTGGCCACCAACCCACTGACCCAGGAAATCCCCCAGCCCCAAAAGGAAGCTGAGGCCCAGCGCGCGGGCTAATTACTGTGGGAAGCGGCTCATTACTTGGCCAATGGGAAACCCCGAAGCAACCGAGGAGCTGGTGACCCACGAAGGCCGAAGGCCAACGCTTTTGCTGGCTGAGCTGCACCATCTGCCGGGGGTGCCGAGAGTGGGGGCGGCGGGCACTGGGGGCGACAGCATGGCTGCCTGCTGTGCCCAAACCTGAATAAGGGGACAGAACCCCCCGCCCTGGCGCGTGGATTGGCACCGCACGGATCGGCTCCATGCTTGCGGCACAGCACCGGCACTGCAGGCATGGCGGGGAGCACCGTGGACAGGTGTCGGCGCTGCAGCCTTGCCCAAAGGCAGTTTCCAAAGGAGAGTGGCAGCTGGCTGGAAATGGAGGAGGAGGAGGAAGGGAACCTGCCCTCAGCTGGCCTTGCTGGTGGGGCAAGGAGCGTGGTGAGGTGGCAGCTGGTGCAGCCCGTCATAAACCCGCCTATAGCAGGAGGGGTCAAGGCCAGTGATCAGTGTTCACTTGCCACGCCAGGGTAAAGGTAGTGGGCGAAAGAATGCCCGGGCTGGGGGAAGCACTTTGACCTTCACCACAGGGCAAAGCCGCGACGTGCCGGGATGGGCTCTGTGGACCGCAGGGTTCACGGTAGGTTTGGTCTGTGTCAGTAGCCGGGGCGGCACAGGTCGTTCCTGGGAACAAGACAGCAGAGAAATACAGGGAATAAAGAAACACCAGGAAAACACGTTGGCACCTCCAAATAGTTCCCACTGAGATGGTGCCCAGGCGATGTCAAAACATTTGCTTTTCCGTAGCCCTGCGAGCGCGTGCTGCAGGCACACCAGACAGTGCAGCGAGCCGGTTGTCGCTCAGCCGCCTGACCCCCTGGTTACGGTGAGCCTGGAAAATGGCCAGTGCGCAGGACGGCCAGGCGACTCTGGCAAGAGCAGTCTCACCCCACGCACCAGCTCCTCGCGGCTCACTGGGGGTCCCCAATGCCAGCGGAGCTGAGAAGTGCCACTGAGCTCTGGCTGCCCCCAAAGCGGGGTCATTGCGTGTGGGTCATTGCATGGCTCTGCGCCTTTGGGGCCCCCACCTCTGCTGTGGAACGCCAGACGGTGACGCATGCCCTGCTCAAGGCTGCTGGCCGGCACCTTCAGGCACTACAGGACGCCCAGATTTCCGAAATCGGAGTGTCTTCTGCTTTAGGAAAACCATGGGGTTAAATATAGGAACAAACAGGAAAATGACGAGGAAAATCCCCAACGCTCTATTGTGTCACCACGTGAAGAAACAACCTCGCTGACTCTTTGGCAGCTGCCGAAGCACTGTGCCGGGCTCGTGATGGCTGCCTGGCCCCGGGGCTTGTGGCCAGCTGTCCTCCATGCCCGGGCCCTGCCTGCCGAGTGTCCCGCTGGCACCGTCCGTCCCCACTGCCACGGGCTCTGCATCGCGTCGCGCTATTGCCAGTGTTGGGGTGGGAAGGAGCTGTTCCACGAGCTGAGAGCTTTTGGCCTGGCTCGAGGGATCCACACCTGGCTTAAGCAAGTCCCAGTTAATTAGTTTAATGAAGGGCTGTTTGCATTTCCTGGGGAAGCCAAACAAAGCTGCCCTCGGTTAAGCAGAATGGCCCAGATAAAGAAAAATGGATTTCAACGAGAAAAACCAAAATCGTTTTTTTCTTTAGGAGGCTTTGGAGGGGGCCTGGCTGGGACAAGCCGCAGGAGGAGCACAACCCACTGCCCTCAGTGGCCGCGGCAGGGGGACAGAGGTGCCAGAGGGAACCTGAGGTGGGATGGAGGCACCTGGTTTGGGGCAGGGTCTCCTGCCCCACAGCAATGGGGGCTGTGGTGGTCCCGCCTCTGTGTCCCTCTGTCACAGGAGTCACTTCCCTTCCTGACACCTTCTAACCGGCCATGCACTCTGTGGCCGGATGAAGTTTGAGCTCAAAAAAAGGGGAAACTTTAACAAAAATCCTGGCTTTCGTCAGGAAACATTGAACTCGGGTTCAAATGTTGAAGATCTTTTGGGAGAAGTCGTTTGGCTTCGTGTCTCCTGGGAGCAGGATGAGCCCCAGCTGCATTTGGTTGGGGTGTGTCTGCGTGGTCTTCTGTGCATCTGGGGCTTGGTGGGTGGATGGAAACCCTGCCAGGAGGAGGAGGAGGTGCTGAAGAGGAGGAAGAAGAAGAAGCAGAAGAGAAAGAAAAAGGGGTGAAAGAAAAGTAGGAAGAAGAAAAAGAGGAAGAAAAGGGGGAATAAGGGGAGAAAGAAGAAAAAGAGGAGAAAGAAGAAGAGGAAGAAGAAAGAAGAAGAAGAAGAAGAAAAGGAGGAAGCAAAAAAGGAGGAAGAAGAAGAAGAGAAGGAAGAAGAAAAGAAAGAAGAAGACGACTAAGAAAAAGAGGAAAAAGAAAAAGGAGAGGAAGAAGAGGAAGAAGTGGAAGAAGAAGAGGCAGAAGAAGAGGAGGAGGAGGGGAGGTTGCCCTCCCTGTGCCCACCCCAGGCCACAGCATGGCCTCCGCTCACCCCCGGAGCTGTTCTGGCTTTGGTGGTGAAGCTTTTGGAGACGTTGGGTACCACGGGGCCACCCCACACTGATGCCATCACCTGGGCGGCGAGGTGGGCATGTCAGATGGGTTCCTGGTCTTGTGGAGATGCCTGGCCGGCAAGTGAGAGCTGTGTGAGGCTGAAGGAAGGCAAGGGAAGGCCAGAGCCCCTGCGCCTCAGTGTGGGCTGGGATCTGACTGGCTGGGAGCAGCCTTGCGGAGAAGCCCTGGGGGTCCTGGTGGGCACCAAGCTGAGGAGGAGCCAGCAGCATGCTGGGCAGCGGTGGAGGCAGCAGGTCCTGGGCTGCTGACAGAGACTGAGGTGGCCATCCTGCTCTGCCCTGTGCCTGGCACCTTGTGTCCAGCTCCCCACAACTTGAGAAGGTTGTAAACATACCAGAGAAGGTCCAAAGGAGGCCATGAAGATGATCCAGGGGCTGGAGAGCCTGCCCAAGGAGGAAAGGCTGATGGAGTTGGGTTTCTTCTCTGTGGAGAAGGCTCAGGGTGGACCTCGCTGCGTACAAGGGGTGCTGTATGGGGTCTACGGGGCAGGGTTTTGGTAGTGGGGGGGCTGCAGGCATGGCTCCGGTGAGAAGACACCAGGAACTGGCCCTGTGTTGGACAGAGCCAGCTCCAGACGCTCCAGGATGGACCTGCCGCTGGGCAAAGCTGAGCCCATCAGCGACAGTGGTGGCATCTCACGGGTGGAGACAGCGGGAGAGGAGCAGCCCTGTGGAGGCCAAGGTCAGGGGGGAAGGCTCCAGGAAAGATTCCCCTGCGACCCACGGAGCCCACGGTGGAGAAGTTTGCAAGGACAGTCTCCCATGGGTGGGAGCAGGGGAGAGAGCGAGGAAGACAATGTGGCAGAGCCGAAGCATCACAGACAGACCCCAAACCCTGTTCCCTGTCCCTCTGCAGGAGGAGGAAGAGGAGTTGGGAGTGAGACCAAGCCTGAGATGAAGGCAGGCAGGAGAGAAGATGTTTTAAAATGTTCTTATTTCTCATTGTCCTACGCTGGTATTAAGTGACAACAAATGAAATTAATTTCCCAGGGGTGACTCTGTGTTGCCACAGTGGTGGCCAGTGAGCGATCTCCCCGTCCTTGCCTGCACTCACAAGCTCCTCGTCCTATTTCCCCCCCCGCCGCATTGATGGCGGGGGGTGGCAGAGCGGCTGGGTGGGCGGCCGGCAGCCAGCCACTGCCAACCCGCCCTGGGCAGCCACGAGCAGATGGAAACTGCCGCTTTTCTAGGAGCTGTACGGCGAAGCCAGGGGGCACCAGGTGCAGGTGACACCAGGAGAGGTCTCATCTTGACCTGAGACGTGTTTTACAGCCAGAGTGATCGACCCGCGGGACAACGTGGTGGAGTCCCTGTCACCGGAGGGGACCTCACCCAGGCTCCTTCATCACAGAGGGTTGGACCAGGCCATCTTGGAGGTCCCCATCCCACCTGGGCTGGGATCAGCCTGAGCTTTGGGTGGACCTGGGTGGTTCCTCAGCTCCTCAGTGCTTCCTCAGCCAGTGGTTCCAGGGATCCCAGCTGACACGCTGCTCCCCAGCAACTGGGGATGTCCCCAGCAGCACCCACCGAGCCAGGTGCCCCCAGAAGTGGACGAGCATTGGGGTGACCTGCTGGGAACAGTCTGTCCCAGCATCACTGGGGGCATCAAACCGTTTAGTGAAGGAGCAGCTTCTGGAGGCAACCACCAATGGCAGCACCTCGTCGCACCTGTGTGGAAGGTGGCACATCCCCTGCAGAGGACCCTGTTCCCACCGGTGACCCTGCGGGTGTTTTGGGGTGCCCCGTGGGGCCGTGGCAGCGTGGCATCCCTGGCTTCTGCCACTACCTGCAGCAGCTCGGCAAAGGCTTTTGGCAGCGCAGGTTGCTGGGGGGAAGGAGGAGCTGCGAAGCGCCTGTGGGCCACTGGGGCTCGTTGCCCTGGCACGATGCCGGCTGTGACCTGGCACGATGCCGGCTGTGACCGGCGCCAGCTGAGCTCTGCCTTCCCCACACCAGAGATGAATGCCCAGCAATACCAGCCCTGATGGGTGCAGGGTGGAGGAGGGATGGATGCTGGGGATGGCGGCTGGGAGCCAAACCATCAGATACTGGTTTTAGCCACAAACCCCACCTCCTCTCCATATCTACTCCCCCATGCCGCCTCACTCCCACCCGGCGCTGTGCCGGCACCGCGGCCGCCCCCTGATCACACCCCGGCTGCGGTGGCCAGAGCTGGGGCATCGTGCGGGGAGGTTTATTCTTTTATTGCCCTTAGCGAGACCACCCGGTCACAGGGGTATTGGCTGCGATGCCAGCATTGCCGGTGCGGCCAGAGGTGACCGGTGGCACCTGCTTCTTACAGAAGATGAGCAAAGCCTGCAGCTCTCGGGGCTGCCGGTGGCTTTCCCGGCAACGCCACGTGCTGCTGGGACAAGCTTGTCCTGGAGCTGGACTGTTTGTACCGGAGCAATCACTGTTGCTGGCCTCACTCACCCCCAGCTGGGGCTTTCCCAGCACGAGGTGCCGGCCGTCCCAGGGTTTTCCCAGCTGCACTTCCCGGTGCCAGCCCTGGCACGGCTGGAGGGCTCCTGCCACCCCACCTGTAGGGCAAAATGCAGGTATCCCCCAGCCCAGGTGGGACGCAACCCCCCAGCCCCCAGCCCCGGAGGATGATGCCTTATCCATGAAGCCACTTGGCCCAACTGCCTGCACAGTGGGCGCATGGCACCGTGTGCCAGGGTCACTGCCAGGGGCGCTGATGGGCACCAGCGCGTTGCTGGTGGTACCAGGGGGGCATGAGGCGGCTGGTGGAGCTGTCGGCCTGGTTGCACTTTGGCTGTGGGAAGAGGTCACGGAGGTCGCGGCACCGTGGCATACGCTGGGATGGGTGCCAGGATGGCCGCCCTGCCCCACCCCTGCTGTGGCATGGCTGTGCCAACACCGGGCACGGGGGCACCGGCAGCAGGAGGCTATGGGGCAGCCAGCCATCTCCTGGGACATCGGCACCTGCTGTGCTGCGGTTGGGCTATACTGTTCCACGCCAAGCCACCATGCACCGTGCCATGCTGTGGGGTACCACGCTGTGCTGTGCCGTGCCACGCCATGTTGTGCCATCCCATGCCATGCTGTGCCATCTCATGCCTTGCCATGCTGCTCAGCACTGATGCATCCATGTCTGTTGGGCACCACCACAGTGCTGCAAGACACGGCCAGCAGCCATGACAGGGCCACCATGAGTCACTGCATCCCCTCACCGGTGGGCAGCGAGGTGCCAGCAGTGCCAGCAGGGCTGGCAGGGCTGTGGCAGGGCTGACACCCCTCCAAGCACCAGCACTGTGGGTGTGAAGGGACAGCTGCTGCGGGCACCGGCACCTCTCACGTCCCTGTGTCACAGGCACCGCACCACACAGGTGGCGACCTGCTTGGCACAACGCCGGTGTGGGACATAGTTCCTTCCCGGTGGGGTGTCACGGGCACCCTGTGTGCCAGGGAGGGGTGCTGGGGCAGCCAAGCACCCCTGGGGGAGCAGCACACCCAAGGGTGAGCCACGCACCTGATCTTGGTGCTTGGGCTTCAGGCAGGGACCGGGGGCGAGCCTGGCACCCAGGGGCGAGCCCGGCACCCAAGAAGTTGAGCTGAGCCCCAAGGGTTACCCCAGCACCCAGGGGTGGGCCCAGCACCCAGTTGTAAGCTGAGCACCCGACAGTGAGCTGAGCCCCTTGGCGTGAACTGTGCACCCAGGGGTGACCCCCAGCATCCATGGGTGACCCCAGCACCTGAGCCAGGTGCCGGAGGTGAGCAAGGTGCCCGGGGAGGTCCCAGCACCCGGGGCTGGCCCTAGCACCTGCGGGTGACGTTCGCACCCGGGCATGAGCTTCACACGGCAGCCGGTGCCAGAGCTGTGCCAGGGGCTGGGTGGGGGGACACCAGTGCCCAGGGTGGGTGTACCAGCACCCAGGGTGGGGTACCAGCACCCATGGCGCAGGTGAGGGTGGGGGGTGCTGGCAGCAGAGCGGGGACTCGGGGGGGCCGGGCGCGGGCGCAGCTGCTGTGCCGGGCCCTGAGGAATGGTTAACCCGGGGCAATCTCACCCCGAGCCAATCACCGCCACAGCCCCGGGTGCTTTTACAGCCCTGGCGCCCCACGGCACACCGGCATCAGCACCGCCTGGGCAACCCCTGGCTTGGCGGCACTGCGGCCCACCGGTGCTCTGTGCCACAGGGACCCTGGTGCCATGACCCTGCTGCTGATCCTGCTGACCCTGGGCCTGGGGGCGAGCAGCCAGGAGCCCCCCGGTGTCACCGAGCTGGTGGCAGCACTCGAGGCCCTGCTGTCGTCGGGAAGCGGGTCCCTGCCCCACAGCGCGCTGCAGTCCCTCGTGGACATCGCTGCCAGCCGTGCGCAGTGCCACACCGGGCCGTGTGGAAAGGTGAGTGCCCGCGCCGGCAACGCCGGGCCGTGTGGAAAGAAAGGCAGGGCGGGCAGTGAGGGTCAAACTCCAGCTCGCCAGCGTGCCATGGCGCGGCACAGCACGGCACGGCACGGCTCGGCATGCCTCAGCACCACACAGCACTGGGCAGCGGTGCGTGGCACGACATGGCGCTGCCTGGCCTGGCCTGGCATGGCGTGGCGTGGCACAGCACCGCGTGGCACCATGCCGTGGTGCATGGCACGGCACGGCACTGCCCGGAATGCCATGCAGCACTGTGCTGCAGCACTGCACAGCACTGCGTAGCACCATGCGGCAGCGCACGGCACAACTGGGCAAGGCACAGCACAAGGACGCAGTTCTGAGCCTCGTCACCCCCTGCACCTGCCCCAGGGGTCCCTGTGGTGCTAGTGCCTCTGTGAGGGTGTGGGGGGCACCAGGGGTCCCCAAACCCCATGGGGTGCACAGCCATGCCGTGCCTGCCCCTGTGCCCTGGGGACTGGCCCTGCTGCCCTGGGGTGCTTCTGCCCCCTGCTCTTTCTGGGGTGCCCAGGGGGTCCCACGGCGGGCTTTTGGGGTGCCCATGGGGCTGGGGGCCCCTGTAGGGGTGCCAGTGTCAGTCCCACTGTGCCCAGTATCCCTGTGCCCAGTGGTACCATTGAACCCCCGGCACCCGGACCCCACAGCACCCTAACCCCATGGCACCTTGACTCCCCTGGCCCCAGAGCACTCTGACCCCCATGGCACTGTGACCCCCAGCACTCTGTCCCCATGGCACCTTGACCCCCCCTGTCCCTGCAGTGCATCTCTGGGGGCGCCATCCTGGCACTGGCAGGGAAGCCGGGTGCCACTGCCCAGCTGGAGGCCACCGACCTGCCCTGGGTGGGCGCCGCCGTCCTGGCCACCCTGTGGGACCCCCCTGCCTCCTGCACCGACGCCGCCTTGGGGCTCTGGGCTGCCCGCACACAGGCGCTGCACCGTGCCTTCACCGCCACTGCCACCAGCACTGCCACTGCCACCAGCACTGCCACCAGCACAGGCAGCGGCAGTGGCGGCCCCAGCTTGTGGGAGGTGGCGGCACTGCTGGCAGCCGTGCAGCCCAACTACCGCAGCAACGACAGCCACGAGGTGAGGGGACGCGTGGCACAGGGGGGACACTGGGGGCCATGGGATGCAGTGAGGGGACACACCGCACCGCCACAGGCAGGTGTGCCCTCAACATAGACAGATGTGCCCCGGGGAGGTGACGCATAGCACAGCCATCACTGCACAGACACATGCACCCCAGGGAGGTGACACTAGTGGCACGGCCGACACAGTGTGGCCACATGTGCCTTGGGGAGGTGACCCCTGTGTCACAGCCACCATTGCACAGCCCCCCGCACCCTGGGGAGGTGACACGTGGCACAGCCACCATTGCACAGCCACATGTGCCCCGGGGAGGTGACACGTGGCACAGCCACCATTGTGTGCCCCCCTGTGCCCAGGGGAGGTGACCACCATGTCGCACTGTCACATGTGTGGCGGGGGTGTTGGCGGGGGTGCACGGTGTGGTGCGGGCGGTGACGGCGGTGTGGTGCAGGGCTGCGTGGATGCAGCGGGCGTGCTGGCGGCAGGGGCGGCAGTGTCACCACGGGTGGGGGCCGGGCGGGTGCTGGCGGCCCTGGGTGCCCTGGTGCTGCACGGCCGCTGCCTGCGCCCCCCACCCACCCCCAGCTTCTTCCTCCATCACTTTGGCCGTGGCGGCCTCTCACCAGTGGGTGAGTGGGGGGTGGTTTGGGGTGCTGTGGGGCGATGCGGGGTTATGTGGGGCGATGTGAGGTGATGCGGGGCGATTTGGAACAGTGTGGGGTGCTGTGGGGCGATGTGGGGTGATGTGGGACGCTACGGGGCTATGTGGGGCTATGTGGGGTGGGGGGCAGTTGCCCCCTGAGGGGGCAGGGTCATAGGGGCAGCCAGGTCCTACTGGTGGCAGGGGGTGGGGGGGCGGTGCTAGTGTGGGGCAGGGATCTTTGGGGTGGGGGAGATGGGGCAGGAGTGATAGGGCTGTGGGGCTGTGGGGTGGGAGGGTGTGGGGCAGAGCGTGGGGCAGGGGATGTGGGGCAGGGGGTGTGGGGCAGGGGGTGTGGGGCAGTCTGTAATGGCACCTGGCAGGGCTGAGCGTCCCTATGAGCAGCCACCCAGGGGCCACACCCAGGCCTGGGGCCCCCTCCGACCATGGGGACATGGACCGGGACAGGGACAGACACCCCATGGTGCTGCCCCTCCCCCACACTCAGAGGCAGCCCCAGGACACGGTGAGTGGGGGCATGGGGAGGGTCAGAGGTCCCTGGGGGGGTCAGGGTGCTCATGGGGGGGTCAGGGTGTCCATGGGGGGGGGTCAGTGGTCCCTGGGGGCATCAGGGTGATAGGGGAGGGATCAGAGTAATGGGAGGTCAGGGGTCCCTGGGGGGGGCAAGGGTCCTCAGGGGGGTCAGGGTGCCCTGAGGGAGTCAGGGTGCTGTGGGGGGGTCCCTGTTGGTGGTCGGTGCACGCCGGGGGTGTGGGTGCCTGGCACTGAGGTCATGCCCCCCAGAGGTGCCTGCCCTCCCTCACACTGCTGCAGGCCCTGGGGCTGCCCGGGGGGGGCGCACTGCCCCGGGGGCAGCTCCCACGCCTGCGCCCCACGCAGCAGCAGCAGCAGCAGCTCGCCTGCCGCCCCCCCTGCCGCCGGACCCCTACTGCTACCCGCGTGGCCACTGGCACCATGGCCACCAGCCCCACAGCCACCAAACTGATGGCCACCGGCCCCACAGTCACCAGCCCCACAGCCACCAAACTGATGGCCACCGGCCCCACAGTCACCAGCCCCACAGCCACCAACCCCACAGCCATGGGCCAGCTCAGCATTGCTGAGAGTAAGTGCAGAGGGGGACCAGGTCCTGCCATGGCATGGGGTGGCATTGCGCACCCCTGGGGACAGGGACAGTGTCCCACTGTGGCATAGGGTGGCATCTCCTAGACGCAGGGACAGTGTCCTGCTGTGGCATGGGGTGGGGACAGTGTCCTGCCATGGCATGGGGTGGCATCTGCTGCTCTGGGGGCAGGGACCATGTCCCCTGTGGCTTGGGGTGGCATCACCCAGCCCTGGGGACGGGGACAGCATCCTATCATGGCACGGGGTGGTATCTGCTTGCTGTTCTGGGGCTGGGAGCATACTCCTGCTGTGCCTGTATCCCTGTGCTGCGACGGCCCTGTCCCTGCAGGTTATGTGCTGGGGTCCTTGGCAGGGCTGGGGCTGTCCCTGTGCCCGCTGCTGGCGCTGGCGCTTCTGCGGTGTCCCCTCTGCCACCGTGCCCAGCGCTGCCTGCGCCCACTGCTTCTGGGGCTGGCAGCCGGCGCCCTCACCGGGGACGCCCTGCTGCACCTCCTGCCCCAGGTGGGACATGGGGGGCATGGTGACATGGTGGGGGCACAGAGACATGGGGACACAGCAGGGACATGGGGGGACATGGCAGGGCACAGCATCATGGGGGTATCAGAGGGACATGCGGGAAATGTGGGCATGGGGACACAGCAGGGGCATGGGGACATGGCGGGGTTGGGGACACAGGGGGACATGGGGCATGGGGACACAGTGACATGGAGACACAAGGTCATGGAGGGGCAATGGGACACGGTGGGACATGGGGACACAGGGGGGCAGGGAGGACACGGGGATGTGGAGGGAACATGGGGGGGAAACGAGGCCACAGAGGGAACGGGAGGGGGCACATGTTGAGGGGGGACGCGTGTGCCCGCTGGCGTGGCAGTGCCCATGCATGTGCAAATGTATCGATGCGTGTGCTCTTGTGTGCGTGTGTCCCTGCATGGGCGTGTTTGTGCTGGGCATGTGCTGACATGGGTGCGATTTTGCAGTCGCGTGTGTACGCACACGTGTGCGCGCTGCCCTGTGTGCGTGTGCACGCACACGGGCCTTTTTGCACAGCCCCACGTTTGGGCACATGCAGACTGGGCACCTGCGGCCGTGCACGCACGTGTGTAAGCCTGTGCGTGTGTGCACACGTGTGTGTGGGGCTGGGCTGACCCCTGCCCCCCTGTGCTGCTGCAGTTCCTGGGGCTGCACACCCATGGTGGGGGTCCTCGTGCCCACGACGGGGGTCCCGAGCTGCCCTGGACACTGGTGGCCGTGCTGGGTGGGCTGTATGCCGCCTTCCTGCTGGAGAAGCTGCTGGGAATCCTGCTGCCCCCCCGGCCAGAGGTGGGGGCTGTGGGGCAGGGTGGGGGTGTTGGGGGCAGGGAGCCCTGACTATGGGGCAGGGGCCATGGAGCTGTATCCGTGGGGCAGGAGACCCACACGCCCCCTGCCCCCAGGTGAAGGCGGACGAGAACAGTCTCAGCCAGAACCCCCTGGAGCTGCAGAACCGGGGTACAGCACCGCTCCCCGCCCCCCCATCCCCTCGGGTAAAAAGGGAACCCGACCCAGGTGGGACTCGAACCCACAATCCCCAGCTCCGGAGGCTGATGCCTTATCCATTAGGCCACTGGGCCGCTGCGCGGCTGCCGGCGGGGCCGAGCTGCTGCTGGGGGCCGGGGGCCGGGGGCCGGGGGCCGGCCGGGCGGGGGGCGCTGTGGGCGCTGTTGGGGCTCGGGGGGGGCTCCAGGGGAGCCACGGGTGTCCGGGAGTGCTTGTGGGTGCTGGGGGGGCGTCCGTGGGTGCCCGTGGGGGCCGGGTGGGTTCCCTAGGGGTGCCTGGGGGTCCCCATGTGTGCCCGTGGGTGCCCTGTGGGTGCTGGGTGGGTGCCCGTGGGTGCTGCATGGGTGCCCTGTGGATGCCCATGGGTGCCCTGTGGGTGCTGGGTGGGTGCCCGTCAGTGCCCAGGGGTGCTGTATGGGTGCCCGTGGGTGCCCTGTGGGTGCTGGGTGGGTGCCTGTGGGTGACCCATGGGTGGGTGTCCTATGGGTGTTGGGTGGGTGGCCATGGGCTACCCGTCAGTGCCCATGGGTGCTGGATGGGTGCCCTGTGGGTGCCCGTGGGTGCTGGGTGGGTGCCTGTGGGTGACCCATGGGTGCCCTATCCCCCCTAGGCCCACAGGTGCTGCCCTGCATGGTGACCCTGGGGGACGCGGCCCACAGCATGGCGGATGGGCTGGCCCTGGGGGCTGCCTTGGCCAGCTCCTGGCGAGCTGGGGTGGCCACCGGGCTGGCCCTGCTCTGCCATGAGCTGCCCCACGCCCTGGGTGGGTGCTGGTTGCTGGGGGGGCTGGGGGGGGCTGGGTGCAGGTGGGGGCGGGCTGGGTGCCCGATGTGGGGGCTGTGAAGCAGGCGGTGGGTGGCAGGTGGGTGCTGGGTGGGTGCTGGGGGAACGAGGGGGGGTTGGGTGGTGGGAGCTGGGTGGGTGCAAGGTGCCCAGGGGTGCCAGGTGTGGGCTCTGGGTGGGTGTGGGGCTGTGGGGTGGGTGCTGGGTGCAGGGTGGCTGCCAGGTGGCTGCCCTGGCTGAGCTCTGTGTGTGTGCTGCGTGTGCTGTGTGTGTGTGCCACACGTGTCACATGTGCCGCATGCTGCATGTGCCATGTGTGCCACATGTGCTGTGTGTGCTGCGTGTGCCACATGTGCTGCATGTGCCACATGGGCCACATGTGCTGTAGGGGACCTGGCGGTGCTGGTGCAGGCGGGGCTGAGCTGGCAGCGGGCACTGGCGCTGGGGCTGGCGGGGGCCCTGCCCATCCTGCCGGGGATCTACACCGGGCTGGCCCTGGGCACCGCAACCGCTGCCCGCACCTGGCTGGGCGCCCTGGCCACTGGCCTCCTCCTCTACCTCGCCCTCTGTGACATGGTGAGTCAGTGCTGATGGTGCCGCAGCGTGTGCTCTGTGTGTGCTGCTCTGGCTGTGCCGTGCGGGCCATGGTGTGCCATAGGTGCCAAGTGTGCCGTGCCACGTGTGTTGTGCATGCCACGTGTGCCATTGCATGTGTGCCACAGGTGCCATGCTGTGTGTGTCGTGTGTGCCACATCTGCAACGTGTGCTGTGCTGGCTGTGCCATAGCTGCCACGTGTGCCATGCCATGTGTGCCACATGTGCCCCTGTGTGTGTGCCATGGCTGCCAAGCCATGCGTGCCATTGGTGCCATAGGTGCTGGCTGTGCCATGCCATGTGTGCCACACGTGCTGTGTTCTGCATGCCATGCTGTGTGTGCTGCACTGGCGTGCCATGTATGCTGTGCCAGGTGTGCTGTGCCATGCCACGGTATGTGTGCTGTGTGTCCTGTGTGCCGTGCTGTGTGTGCTGCACTGTGCACGTGCGGTGCCATATGTGCCGTGTGTGTCACACTGCGCGCATGGCACCCTGGTGTGTGTGCTGTGCCGCACTGTGCCGGCTGCCCCCTCTGCCATCCAGTGGCACCATGCCCGCCGTGCCGGGGGGATGGCCGGCCACGTGCCCCTCTGAGCCTGTGTCCCTCCAGGTGCCAGCCATGGTGGCAGCACGGGACCGGCAGCCGTGGGTGCTGCTGGTGCTGCAGAGCACTGGGCTGCTGGCAGGCTGGGGGCTGCTGCTGCTGCTGGCCCTCTACGAGGACAGCATCCTGCGCTGAGCGCCACCGGCAGCGCCCCCCAGCCCCGCTGAGTGCCGTCCTGGCACCACGTCCTCTGGGCATGGCCTGGCATGGCCCAGCACCGCGCCCCAGCACCGAGCACCGGCCCCTGAGCCGCGCCCCAGCACCCCGGCATGGCCGGCATGGGCCAGCATTGCCGCCGCCACACCCGGGCGCCCTGTCCGTGCTGGCGGGCACAAAAGCAGCCAAATAAAGATGGTGGCGGGCGGTGGCGCCACAATGCCCGAGCCCCAAGGCTGTAGGGCTGGGGGGCCTATGGGGCTGGGGGCCTATAGGCTTGGGGGGGCTATGGGGCCTGGGGGCTATAAGGCTGGGGGGGGGCTGTAGGGCCTGGGGGGCTGTAAGGCTGGGGGGTTATAGGGCTGGGGGACTATGGGGGCTGTAGGGCCAGGGGGCTATGGGGCCGGGGGGCCATGGGGCCGGGGGAGGCTGTAGGGCGGGGGGCTGGCCCAGGCTGCACAGCCCCTATGGGGCCCTATGGCCTGTGGGCGGCCTATAGGGTGGAGGGCCCCTATAGGGTGCAGCCCCTGGGTGGCACGTGGGGCTGCTACAGGGTGCAGAGTCCCTACAGGGTGCAGCCCGGGGGGGTGCAGGGGGCCTGTGGGGTGCCTATAGGGTGCATCCCTGGGGGGTGCAGAGTCCCTATAGGATGTAGGCTTCCTATAGGATGCAGGGCGTCTGTAAGGTGCAGGGTGCCTACAGGGTGCAGCCCAGGGAGGTGCCGGGCCCCTATTGGATGCGGGGTCCCTATGGGATGCCGCCGGGGGCTGCCGGGCCCCCGGTTGCGGGCGGAGGGACGCCGGAGGACCGCCCTCTCGTTGGTGGCGGCACAGCGCGGCCCGTGCGCCGCCGCTCTGGCGTGAACTTCCGGCCTCTCTCTGGCAGCCGCGGGCCTTGGGCCCAGCTTCCGGCGCTGCGTGCGGAGCGAGGCGGGTGTGGGGGGCGGTGGAGGGCCCGTGGGGCTGAGGGGGACCCCCGTGGGGCTGAGGGGATGCGTGGGGTGATGGGAGGTGAAGGGCCTGTGGGGGAGATGTGGGGCGAGATATGGGGGGCTGGGGGGGGAGAGATGGGGCTGGGGGGGGGAGCCCTGTGGGGCTGAGGGGGACCCCCATGGGGCTGAGGGGATGCGTGGGGAGATGTCGGGCTGAAAGGCCTGTGGGGGAGATGTGGGGCGAGATATGGGGCTTGTGGGGGAAGTGTGGGGCCCGTGGGGATGTGGGGAGAGCTGTGGGGCGATATGGGGCTCAGGGGCCTGCGGGGGAGCCACGGCGCGAGATGTGGGTTCCGGGGGCCTGTGGGGCTGAGGAGCCCGCGGGGGGGTGGGGGGCAGCATGGGGCTGAGTGCCCATGGGGGGCAGCTCAAACCCGAGTGAGCTTTTCTTGGGGGGAGAGGGGCAGAACCTCGCCACAATCGGGGATCTCTCAGGGTGCTGAGCCACCCTGTGGGCCCGGCCCCCCAGGAAGCCCCTGGTTTTGCTCCCTAGGGGGGTGTCCACGGGTGGCACAGCCTGCGGTGGGGGCAGGGTGATGTATGCCGTCTACAAGCAAGCCCACCCCCCCACGGGGCTGGAGTTCTCCATGTTCTGCAACTTCTTCTCCAATGCTGAGCGCAACTTGGTGGTGGCTGGCACTTCCCAGCTCTATGTTTATCGCCTCAACCATGACTGCGAGGTAGCATCCCCACCCCCCGAAAAAAAGCCCCCCATAACCCTCCTTGTGCCCCCTCCCCCCAAATTTTGAGGGGTGTGTATATTGGGGGCTGATGCTTAGGCCCGTTTTCCCTTGCAGACAGCTGCTAAAGGAGAGAGGAATGTGGGTAGGTGATGGGGTGGTGACACCCCCCCCCCCCCCCGACATTTTTTTGGGTGATTTCCCCCTTTTTAGAGTTGAGGGGGTCCCTGTGTTGTTGGTGTGCCCATGAGAGACCTCCTGGGACTGGGGGGTGCAGTGGGGAGAGCTGGGTTTGGGGATTTACTCCCAAGAGATGAGCTGTGGGGGGAGATGGGGGCGGAGGCAGGGACAGCACGAAGGAAGGGCAGGGACAGGCAGGGATAGGGGTTGGGCAGGGGCGTCCCACTCCCAGAGCCGCTGGCCAATGTGGGGGTGACAGCAAGCTGGGGCAGGTGACACGGGGGTCAAGAGAGGGGATGCCCCTCGGGGAGGTCTGGGCAGCACCCCCCTGCCTGCCCTGCCCACCCTGCTCGCTCTGCCTGCTCTTTCCTGCCCGCAGAAGGCAAAGGGCACAAGGAGAAGCTGGAGCTGGTGGCCTCCTTCGCCTTCTTTGGCAACGTCATGTCCATGGCCAGTGTGCAGCTGGCGGGGGCCAAGCGGGACGCCCTGCTCCTCAGCTTCAAGGATGCCAAGGTGGGCTGGGGGCCCCCGACTCCCTGGCTGGGGGGGGTTGGCAGGGGAGGCTCCTGCCCATCACCCCTTTCCCATTCCAGCTCTCTGTGGTGGAGTACGACCCTGGCACCCACGACCTGAAGACGCTCTCCCTCCACTACTTTGAAGAGCCGGAGCTGCGGGTGGGTGCCGATGCTGCAAGGTTTTGGGGTTCCCCCCTTGTGGTGGTGGTGGCTCCCTAAGAACTCGTGTGTCCCCTCCCTGGTTTTGCCGGCAGGACGGCTTTGTGCAGAACGTCCACATCCCCCGTGTGCGTGTGGACCCTGATGGGCGCTGCGCCGTTATGCTGATCTATGGCACCCGGCTGGTGGTCCTGCCCTTCCGCCGCGACACCCTGACAGATGAGCACGAGGGGCTGGTGGGAGAAGGGTGAGTCCCCCCACGCCGCTGCACTGCGAACCACCACCTCCCTGCCACCCGTGGGTGCTGGGGGGGGGTCTCCTGAGTTATCCCCCCGCCACCTGCAGGCAGAAGTCCAGTTTCTTGCCGAGTTACATCATCGATGTGCGGGAGCTGGACGAGAAGCTCCTCAACATCATCGACATGCAGTTCCTCTACGGCTACTATGAGCCCACCCTCCTCATCCTCTTTGAGCCCAACCAGACCTGGCCAGGGTGAGCCTCTCACGATGCCCCGGGGGGGCCCTTGCGGTGTGCCCCAGGGGTGTGACGCGGCCCTTGTCCTCGCGCAGGCGGGTGGCGGTTCGCCAGGACACGTGCAGCATCGTGGCCATCTCCCTCAACATCATGCAGAAGGTCCATCCTGTCATCTGGTCCCTCAGCAACCTGCCCTTCGACTGCACCCAGGCGCTGGCCGTCCCCAAGCCCATCGGTGAGTGACGGTGACACCACGGTGATGGCGCTGTGAGACCGTCTGGTGACGGGGGGGCGGTCTTCTTTCTCTTGGCAGGAGGAGTGGTGATCTTTGCTGTCAACTCACTGCTGTACCTGAACCAGAGCGTGCCGCCCTACGGCGTGGCCCTCAACAGCCTCACCAACGGCACCACCGTCTTCCCCCTGCGTAAGGGCTGTCCTCCTCCTCCTCCTCCTCCTCTTCATCCTCCTCCTTGTCCTCGTCCTCCTCCTCCCTGTCCTGCAGCAGGGTGGGGGCTCTCAGCTGCCCTCTCCCCACAGGCATGCAGGACGGGGTGAAGGTGACGCTGGACTGCGCCCAGGCCACCTTCATCTCCTACGACAAGATGGTCATCTCGCTGAAAGGAGGGGAGATGTAAGCTGTGGGGCTGCCGTGGGGCACCAGGGGGTGTCGGTGGGGCTATTGTGGAGCCCTGTGTCCTTGTGGCCGAGGGTGCCACCGTCCCTGCTGTGTCCCCTCTGTCCCCAGCTATGTCCTAACACTGATAACAGATGGGATGAGAAGCGTCCGCTCCTTCCACTTCGACAAGGCGGCTGCCAGCGTCCTCACCACTTGTGTAAGCCGTGGCAGGGCAGAGGGGAAGGTGGGGACCCCTGTGTCCTCACTGTGGGGTCCTCTGTCATCCCCCATCCCCCCTGGCAGATGGTGACGATGGAGCCAGGGTACCTGTTCCTGGGGTCACGCCTGGGGAACTCCCTGCTGCTCAAGTACACTGAGAAGCTGCAGGAGCCCCCTGCCAACGGGGGCAAGGAGCCACCTGACCGGCAGGTGAGGCCCTGGGGGGGCCCCAAGCTCCCGCCCCAGATCCCAAACCCCATCCTGGGTCCCCAAACCCTGTTCCCAGATACCCAGACCCCCACCCCGAGTCCCCAAGCCCAGCTCCAGTGAGGGGTCCTTGGGGGCAGTGCAGAGGGGCTCCCAGCTCTCCCATCCCTGCAGGAGGAGCCCCCAGTGAAGAGGAAGCGGTCAGAGTCCTCAGGGACCTGGGCAGGTGGGTGCCAGCGCCGAGACCTCCCCCGGGAGCCACGCTAGAGGCTCCACCGGTGTGGGGAAGGGGTCTGACAGGGAAAGTGGGGTCTCAGTGTCACTGGGGGTGGTGACAGGGAGTGGCACGATAGTGACGCGGGCTCCCTGTGCTGCTGGCTAGGAGGGAAGTCGGCGCCGCAGGACGAGGTGGATGAGATCGAGGTGTACGGCAGCGAGGCGCAGTCGGGCACCCAGCTTGCCACCTACTCCTTTGAGGTACCCCTGGAGGGGGGGGACACCCTGCTGCCCCCTGCCGTGTCACCCCTGCGTCCTCGTCCCCCTCATCCCTTCCCCTACAGGTCTGCGACAGCATCCTTAACATCGGCCCCTGTGCCAACGCCGCCATGGGCGAGCCGGCGTTCCTCTCAGAGGAGGTGAGTCCTGGCACGGGCTGGGCAGCCCCGGTCCCTGCCTGCCGCTGCCACAGCCCCGGTGTGGGGACAGTGTGGTGACAGCGGCCGCTTCTCCTGCTCCCAGTTTCAGAGCAGCCCGGAGCCGGACCTGGAGATCGTGCTGTGCTCTGGCTACGGCAAGAACGGAGCCCTCTCCGTGCTGCAGGTCAGGCTGCACCGCCGGTGCCGCGCTTGAGGCCAGGGGCTGCGGTGACCCCCAGGCAAAGTCGGTCCCCATGCGAGTCCTGCCCCCCGCCCCCTGCCCCCCCAGCACTGTGCAAAGGCCTGCCCCGCTGGGAGTGTTCGCGGCAGGTCAGGTACCGGTGCCACAGCAAGGACCTGGGCCAAACCAGGGCTGCCCCTGAGCGCTGGGCGCCGCCTGTACCCGCCCAGCCACACCGCCCGTGCCCCTGGCGCTGCCCACGCCCCCCACACCGCCCGCACTCACCTTCCCCCTCACCCGCAGAAAAGCATCCGGCCCCAGGTGGTGACCACCTTCGAGCTGCCCGGCTGCTACGACATGTGGACCGTCATCGCGCCACAGAAGAAGGAAGAGGTGGGTGGCCGTTGTCCCCCCACCGCAAGGGGACATCCATGCCCTTGTCCCGGCATGGTGGTGTTCACCAGGGCTTCTCCTTCCAGCCGGATGACGCCACGGCGGGGGAGAACGCTGAGAAGGAGCCTGCTGCCCCCAGCCCCCCTGAGGAGGACGGCAAAAGGCATGGCTTCCTCATCCTCAGCCGTGAGGACTCCACCATGGTGCGGCTGGGGCCGGGGGAGTGGCGAGGGCGCCAGGGTGGTGGCAGAGGGCTGGGTGGCACGTGGCTGTGCCAGCTGTGGTGGCTGCTGGGTGCTGGCCATGCCATGTCTAACCTGGTGTGCCCCGTCCCTCAAAGATCCTGCAGACGGGGCAGGAGATCATGGAGCTGGACACCAGCGGCTTCGCCACGCAGGGCCCCACCGTCTTTGCCGGCAACATCGGCGAGAACCGCTACATCGTCCAAGTGTCGCCACTGGGTATCCGGCTGCTGGAAGGAGGTGGGTGCTGGTGGGTGGCGGGAGCACCCGTGGGTGCTGCGGGCCCTCCCTCCACACCCGCTGCCCCTCCCCGGCTGCAGTGAACCAGCTGCACTTCATCCCGGTGGATCTGGGCTCGCCGATTGTGCACTGCGCCGTCGCCGACCCCTACGTGGTGATCATGAGCGCCGAGGGGCAGGTCACCATGTTCGTCCTGAAGAGCGACACGTACGGGGGCCGCACGCACCGCCTCACCCTGCAGAAGCCCCAGCTACACCATGTGAGTGCTGGTAGCCGAGTTCCCCCTCAGCGAGGGGTCCTGGCGTGGCCACGCAGCCCCTGGCAGCTGCCCTCTGGTGTCCCCAGCAATCCAAGGTGATCGCGCTCTGCCTCTACCGGGACGTCAGCGGGATGTTCACCACGGAGAGCCGGGCGGCCAGCACCCGGGACGAGCTCTCCCTCCGCACCCACTCGGAGGCAGAGACCCTCATCCAGGACATCAGGTGGGCGCTGCCGGTGAGGTGCTGGGGACCAGGCTGTCCCCTCATCGGTGTGCCCTGGCGGGACATGGGCGTGATGGCTCGGTGTTTTTCTCCTGGTGGGCGCAGCAACACGGTGGACGACGAGGAGGAGATGCTCTACGGGGATTCAGGGGCTCTTTTCAGCCCGGCCAAGGAGGAGCCGCGCCGCAGCAGCCTCCCCTCCACTGACCGGGACCCCCACCAGTACAAACCAGAGCCCACCCACTGGTGTGTGCTGGTGCGGGAGAACGGCGCCATGGAGGTGAGAGGCTGGCAGGGGTACCAGGGGTGTGTGTGTGTGGGGGACACGCTGCTGCCGTGCTGCGGTGGCGATGTTCCCTGCCCTACACCTGCCCGTGCCGTAGATCTACCAGCTGCCGGATTGGCGCCTGGTGTTCCTGGTGAAGAACTTCCCGATGGGGCAGCGGGTGCTGGTCGACAGTTCCTTTGGGCAGCCGGCGGCCCAGGGCGACGGCAAGAAGGAGGAGGTGACGCGGCAGGGGGAGCTGCCGCTGGTGAAGGAGGTGCTGCTGGTGGCACTGGGCAACCGCCAGAGCCGGCCCTACCTGCTGGTGAGGGCTGCGGGGGAATGTGGGGGTTGGGGGGGCCAGGGGGGTGTTGGGGGCTGCGGGGGGCGGTGGGGGCCAGGGGTTGCTGGGGGGTGTTGGGGTCCTGGGGATGTGTGTTGGGGGGGGTATTGGGGATACTGGGGGGATGTTGGGGTCGTTTGGGATGCTGGGGTGTGTTGGGGATACTGGGGGGATGCTGGGGGACATTGGGTATACCGGGGGGATGCTGGGGGCTGTTGGGGGATGCTGGGAGGCATTTGGGATACTGGAGGGATGTTGGGGGGCATTTGGGATGCCAGGAGGCACTGGAGGGATGCAGGGGATGCTGAGAGATGCTGAGGGTGCCAGAGGGATGCTGGGGAGGGGGTGGTGTTGCAGATGCCGGGGGTGCTGGAGGGACACCAGAGATGGGGGATGCTGGGGGATTGTGGGCAATGCTGGAAGGATGCAGAGGGATTTCAGGGGGTGCTGGGGGTGGTAGAGGGACGCAATGGGGTGCTGGGGATGTTGGGGATGCCGGAGGGATGCTGGGAGATGTGGGGGATACCGCGGGTGTGGGTGGGATGTGTGGATGCCAGAGGAATGCTGGGGGATGCCGGAGGGATGCCGAGGGGGATGTTGGTGATGCTGCGGGGATGCTGGGAGATACGGGGGCTGCTGGAGGGATGCTGGAGAAATATGGGGGCTGCTGGAGGGATGCTAAGGGATGCTGGGGATCCCTGGGGGATGCCTGGGGGATGTTGGGGATGCCAGAGGGATGCCGGGAGATAGGGGGAATGCTGGTGGAGGAGCAGCGGGGCTCAGCCCCCGGCTGCCTGGCAGGTGCACGTGGATCAGGAGCTGCTCATCTATGAGGCCTTCAGCCACGACTCCCAGCTGGGCCAGAGCAACCTCAAGGTCCGGTTCAAGAAGGTGAGAGGCGGGGAGGCTTTGCCAAGGCCCGTGCCACCATGGTGCTGGTGCTGCCACGGCCCCCCTGCCGCGGTTTCCCCCGCCACAGGTCCCCCACAACATCAATTTTCGAGAGAAGAAGCTGAAACAGTCCAAGAAGAAGCCAGAGAGTGCAGGGGGTGAGGAGCCGGGGGGCCCCCGTGGCCGCGTCGCCCGCTTCCGCTACTTTGAGGATATCTACGGCTACTCGGGGGTGAGTGTGGTCATGGCAGGGACCGGCCGGGTCCCCCCAGTTTTGCTGAGGGTAACCGTGTGTCCCTGTCTGTCCCCCCCAAGGTTTTTATCTGTGGCCCCTCCCCGCACTGGCTCCTGGTGACTTCGCGGGGGGCCCTGCGCCTGCACCCCATGACCATCGACGGCACCGTCGAGTCATTCGCTCCCTTCCACAACATCAACTGTCCTAAGGGCTTCCTCTACTTCAACCGGCAGGTGGGACTGGGGGGTTCCAGGGGAACTTGAGGGGGTCGGGGGGGGTTCCAGGGGGGTCGCAGGGTATTTGTGGCCCTCTAGGGGCATCCTGGCAAGGATTTGGGGAGTTTCGGGGGTGTCCCACAGTGTTTGGGGGGCTCTGGCAGGGTTTGGAGGGGTCATAGGGGAATTTGGGGGGTCCCGGTGGAGTTGGGGGGGCTCGGGGATTTTGTGGGGTCCCAGCCACACTGACGGGTTGCTGCTGGGGCAGGGGGAGCTGCGGATCAGCGTCTTGCCGGCCTACCTCTCCTACGATGCCCCGTGGCCCGTACGGAAGATCCCGCTGCGCTGCACCACGCACTACGTCGCATACCATGTGGAGTCCAAGGTGGGTCACCGCGCTGCACCGGGGGTCCCTGCCTGCTGCCAGGCTGTGCTCTTCCTCCCCAGGGTGCCCCCACCCCGCCTCCTCCTCCTCCTCCTCCTTCTTCTCCAAAGTAACCCCGTCCCATTGGGAAGCCACTGAGTGCCACCGTCTCTGGGGCAGGGGATGAAGCTGGGCGGGGGGCTCCCCTGGTGTCTCCCTGTCCCTGTGCCAACGCCGGTGTTGCTGTGGCAGGTCTATGCTGTGGCCACCAGTGTCATCAACCCCTGCACCCGCATCCCCCGCATGACCGGGGAGGAGAAGGAGTTTGAGAGCATCGAGCGGGGTGAGTCCCCTGTTTCCCCAGCCCGTCCCCCCAGCCCTGTGTCCCCCTCGTGCTGAGCTGTGTCCCCCCCTTCCCTGCAGATGACCGCTACATCCACCCGCAGCAGGAAGCCTTCTCCATCCAGCTGATCTCCCCGGTGAGCTGGGAGACCATCCCCAACACCCGGTGAGCACTGTGGAGCTGGGCCAGGGGTGTCCACCCCTATCCCCCACACGAAAAAAGACCCTCAGGGCTGGGTTTCACCCTTGGTTGGGGATTTGGGTCTGATCCTGCCCCCCTGTCCCCCCAGTATCGACCTGGAGGAGTGGGAGCATGTCACCTGCATGAAGACGGTGTCCCTGAAGAGTGAGGAGACGGTGTCGGGGCTGAAGGGCTACATCGCCGTTGGCACCTGCCTGATGCAGGGTGAGGAGGTGACCTGCCGTGGACGGGTGAGTGGGGGACACCTGGGGGTCTCATGGTACACACAGGGGTCACAGAGGTCTTGGGAGGGATGGCTGGGGGGTCTCAGGGGACACACAGGGGTCCCAGGGGTTGGGGGAGGGATGCCCAGGGGTCTCAGGGGACAGTTGAGTGTCTTGGGGGATGCATAGGGGTCTCAGGGAGGACACAAGGGTCCTAGGGGCCTTGGGGATGCTTGGGGGGGGTGGTGTCTCAGGGGACAGTTGAGGGTCTCAAGGGGGACACAAGTTTCCCAGGAATTTTAGGGGGACACCTGGAGTCCCACCCAGGGGTCTTGGGGAATACTTGGGAGTCTCAGTGGATAGTTAGGGGTCTTGGGACACACACAAGAGTCCTGGGGGACAGTCGGGGGTCTCGGGGGTCTCGGGGACAGTTGAGGGTCTCGGGGGACACCCAGGTGTCTCAGGGGACACACAAGGTTCCCAGGGATTTTGGGGGGACACCCAGGCTCCCACCCCAGGAGTCTTGGGGAACAGTTGGGGGTCTTGGGTGACACCTGGGAGTCTCAGGGGATAGTCGGGTCTCAGGGGACATACAAGGTTTCCAGGGATCTCAGGATTCCACTGAGGAGTCATATCCAGGGGTCTTGGGGGATACCCAAGGGGGCTGTTGGGGCTTCCAGGGGACACCCATAGGTCTTGGGGGGCCACTGGGGGCAGGGGGCCTGGCACAGGGAGGGCTGCCCCCACCCCTGCCCACACTGCTGCCCTGCACTGGGCTGGGGGTGGCCCAGCTCCTGCATGTCCCTGTGTCCCCCCAGATCCTCATCATGGACATCATCGAGGTGGTGCCGGAGCCAGGGCAGCCGCTGACCAAGAACAAGTTCAAAGTCTTGTACGAGAAGGAACAGAAGGGTCCGGTCACCGCCCTCTGCCACTGCAATGGCTACCTCGTCTCGGCCATCGGCCAGAAGGTGAGGGGCCACCGAGGGGCTGGAGACCCCCCATGGGGCCAGGGCACCCTCTGTGGGGACACAGAGGAGCTGGGGACCCCCCTATGGGGATGCTGTGGGGTTGGGGATCCCCCGTGGGCTGTCCGAGTGGCCACCGTGGGGCCACAGACTCCTCTGTGGGGCCACCAGAGGGCCAGGGGACACTCTGTGGGGCCTCTAAGGGGCTGGGGACCACCCCCATGGGAACACTGTGGGGTTGGGGACCCCCTTTAGCATATCCATGGGGCCACTGTGGAGTTGAGGACCCTCCGTGGGGCATCCGTGAGGCCACCACAGGGCCAGGGGACCCTCCAGGGGTCCACCAAGGGGCTGGGGACCCCTACAATGGGCCCACCAAGGGGTTGGGGACCCTCTGTAAGGTGTCCGTGAGGCTGCCCTGGGGCCATGGGCCCACCGAGGGGTTGGGGACCCTCTGTGGTGCCACGGCAGGTTTGGGGTGTCACCTGTGTCCCCCCGTTTCCCCACTGCAGATCTTCCTGTGGAGCCTGAAGGACAATGACCTGACGGGGATGGCCTTCATCGACACCCAGCTCTACATCCACCAGATGATCAGCGTCAAGAACTTCATCCTGGCTGCCGACCTGATGAAGAGCATCTCCTTGCTGCGCTACCAGGAGGAGAGCAAGACCCTCTCCCTTGTTAGCCGGGTAAGCTGTCGCGGTGGTGGGGGCGGCACGAAGCTGGCTCCCCGCCCCGGCACGACCGCAGCGAGCCGATGGGTTGGTTTTTTTCCCCTTGCAGGACGCAAAGCCCCTGGAGGTGTACAGCGTGGACTTCATGGTGGACAGCACCCAGCTGGGCTTCCTGGGTCCGTGGCTGTGCTGCCGTGGCAGCGGGAGCGGTCTGGCGGGCTCCGGCGATGCCGGTGTTTTCAGCTCTCCAGTAAAACTCTTCGTCTTCCCGCAGTGTCCGACCGTGACCGCAACCTCCTGGTGTACATGTACCTGCCGGAAGGTGAGGGGCTGCTGGGGGGGGCTCGCTGGGTGCTGCGCCGGAGCGGGGCTGTGCCGGATCGGGGCTGGACCAGTGCCATGCTGGGCCGTGTGGTGCCACGCCGTGATGTGCCGCCCCTCCGCAGCCAAGGAGAGCTTTGGCGGGATGCGGCTGCTGCGGCGCGCCGACTTCCACGTGGGCGCCCACGTCAACACGTTCTGGCGGACGCCGTGTCGCGGCGCTGCCGATGGCCCCAACAAGAAAACCAGCGCCTGGGAGAACAAGCACATCACCTGGTTTGGTGAGCCCTGGGTGCTCGGGCTGGGGGCAGGTGGGTGGGGGTGGGCTGCCAGGATTGGGGGTGCAGGGGTGCTGCAGGGCTCGGGGTCCTCGGGTTTGGGGTGCCGGCATCGGCAGCACCCCAGGTTTTGGGGTGCAGGTGGCGCCCCACTCCCCTTCCCCATGCCGGGGCTCCCCCGCTGCCTGCAGGGTCATGGCACTGGGGGGCTTGACCCCCCCCCCCACAACCCCCCGGGCCCCCCTGACGGCCCCTCACAGCCACACTGGACGGGGGCATCGGGCTGCTGCTGCCCATGCAGGAGAAGACGTACCGGCGGCTGCTGATGCTGCAGAACGCGCTCAGCACCATGCTGCCCCACCATGCCGGCCTCAACCCCCGCGCCTTCAGGTACCGCGCCCCGCGCCTCCTCCCCATCCTGTGCTGCGCCCGCTTGTGCCCCACGGCTGCGCTGGTGCTGTGGGGTGTCACTGGGAGGTCCCCGGTGCCGGTGCCACCCCGCGGCGGTCGCCCGCAGGCTGCTGCACGTGGACCGGCGCATCCTGCAGAACGCGGTGCGCAACGTTCTGGACGGGGAGCTGCTGAACCGCTACCTCTACCTCAGCACTATGGAGCGCGGCGAGCTGGCCAAGAAGATCGGCACCACGCCCGACATCGTCAGTGGGGCTGGGACCTGGGTGTGGGGCAGGGCCATGGGGCAAGGGCAGGGCCGTGGGGTGTGGGATGTGGGGCAGGGCTGTGGGGCAGGCTGCCCTCAGCACCACAGGTCTCTGCCACACACATGCTGTGTGCTGGGGCTCCCTGCCCCACACGTTGTGCCCCACGCGCTGCACCCCATAGAGATGCACGTGCCCCCCACCCCCCTGACGCTTCTTCCCCCCCCCGCCCCCCCACAGATCCTGGAGGACCTGCTGGAGATCGACCGGGTGACGGCTCACTTCTGAGGGACCCCCAGCCCCCCCAGCCCCAGAACTTTTATAAAGAAAAGATGAAAAGCAGCCCTGTGGCATGTCTGTTCCCGGGGGGCCGGGGGTTTATTGGGGGACAGGGCCGCGGGCCCCCTATGCCCGCAGGTACTCGTAGAGCTGCTGACTGTGGGGCAGCACCCCACAGGCCGCCAGGAGCCGCAGGGCCGAGGCTGTCAGCTTCATGGCGATGCTCTCCAGCCTGTGGGGGGGCGTGGGGGGGCATGGGGGGCCTGTGGCAGCCCCTACAGCCTTGTTCCCCCCCCCCTTTTTTCCCCCCTTATCTCCCCCTTATTCCCCTCCTTTTCCTCCCCCTTTTTTTTCCATATCACCGCCTTTTCCTTCCCGTTATCCCCTCCCTTTTCCTTCCCCTAATCCCCTTTTTTCTTCCTCTTATCCCCCCACCCTTTTCCTTCCCCCCCATTTTTCCTCCCCCTTTCCCCCTTACTCTCCCCTTTTTTCTTTCCCTTCCCCTTTCTCCCCCCTCACCTCAGCGCCACCTCGAACTTGAGGCTCTCCCAGGCGGCCCTGGCCCATCGCGCTGCGCTGCTGCCGGCGATGCCGGAGGCTCTGTCTGCGCTCAGCCGGCTCCAGCTCCGCACGGCGCTGCCGGGGGGTCGGGTTTTCCCCCCCAGTTTTTATTTATTTATTTCACGCGTGCCCACCCACCCCCTGCCCCCTCCCCTGCCCCGTTACCTCCTGGCCATGAGGAAGTATCGGTCAACGGGGGCGCCCAGGGCGGCGTTGATGCTGCGGACGGTGTTGATGTTGCGGAAGACGAGCAGCATGGGCCGGGGCAGCGCGCGCAGGACGCTTACCACACGCTCGAAGCGCTGGGCTGCCATCTCCTGCATGTAGGCGCGTTCCTCCCGCGTCAGCGCCGCACCCAGCGCCAGCGTCCCCGCTGGCAGCGGCCGCTGCATCAGGATCTCGCAGAAAAGGAAATAATCTAGGGGGGGGGGAGGGGGACACACGACGGCGACGGGGACACAGTGAGGGATGAGGTGGGGCTCTGGGGTGGGACACATGGGGGGACGCGGCCGCCTGCTCACCCTCGACGCCCAGCTCGGCCGAGCGCAGCCGCATGGCGGTGTCATCGCGCAGGACGATGGCGCGCCAGAGCTGGCACAGCGCCGCGCGGTCCCTGCGGCCATGCCAGCCCTCAGCAGGGTGTCCCCCACTGGGGACCTCCCCGTTGGGTCCCACCTCCCCTTGAGGTCCCACCCCTGATTTTGGGGATCCTCCTTGCTATAAGGGGCAACTCCCACCCCCCCTACCCCCCCCATTTCTGAACAGTTTCCCCCAGCTTGGGGACCTCCCCACCCAGTTTAGGGACATCTCTGATTCGGGGACTCCCCAACGATTTTGGGCATCACCCCCAATTTTGGGAACAGCTGCCCCAAGTTTTGAGAAATTCCCCCAAAATTTGGAGGCACACCCCCTCCCCCCCCCCCACTTGGGTACCCACCTCTTTTTTGGCATACCGGCAATTTTGCTCCACCCCCAGTTTTAGGGAACGGACCCCCACACACACGTTGGTGACCCCCCCGCTTGGCCCCCACCTTTCACTGAGGAACTCGTAGAGGCCGTGGTCCAGCAGGACGATCTGGGCTTTGCCGTCGGGGCCGCGTCGCACTAGCACTGAAGGGGAGCGTGTTGGGGGGCACGCCGCAGCCCCCGGGACCCCCCAAGGACTCTACCCCCTCCCCCCTCCTGACAGACCCACACACACTCCTTAGGCCACCCCCCCACTCCTTAGGGCCCCCAACCTCCTTGCCCCCTCCCCCCAGTCCTTACGGGACCCCCCTCCTCGGGACCCCCCGTACCGTTCCCAGGGTGGGGGTCAGCGTGGATGAAGCCGGTGTAGAAGATCTGCTCGGCGAACACCCGGATCAGCTTGTCGGCGGCCTGCGGGGGCAGCCGGCTCCATCCTGGGACCCATGGGGATCCCCCGGAGACCCTCCAAGAAACCCCAGGAAAATCCCCTGGACCCCCTAAGGATACCCCAAGACCTGCCAGGAACCCCCTTGGGATCCCCCCCGGGGACACACCTGACCCCTCCCCCCCCCCTCCCAAGACCTCCTAGGACACTCCCAGGGACCCCCATGGGCTCCCCAGAACACCTCAAGACTTGAGGACTCCCCAAGGGACACCAGGACACCTCATAGACACCCCCATGATTCCCCCCAAGACCCCGAGGACCCCCCCAGGAACCCCAGGACTCCTCAGAGACCCCTTAGGGACCCCAAAACCTTCCACAGACTATCCAGGGACCCCAGGACCCATCAGAGACCCCTCCAGGACACCCCCAAGACCCAAGGACACTTCTAGGGACCCCAAGACCCCTCAGAGACCCCCCCCAGGATCCCCCCAAGACCCAAGGACACCCCTAGGGACCCCCGGACCCCTCAGAGACCCACAGGGACCCCCCAGAGTTCCCAGGGCCCCCCCCAGCCGCCCCCGGCTCTCACGTCCTGCACGCCCAGGCCCTGGCTGCGGATCCCCTCCACGTTGGTGATCTTGCAGCCCTCGCAGAAATCGGCCGTCAGCACCCGCTGGGGACAGTGACAGGACAGCATCACCCTCCCCAGGTCCCCCCCTGGTGCCCGACCACCCCCTCGGGGGGTGTCCCCTTGTCCGCTCCCCCCCCCCCCCCACCTTGCTGCACTTGTCCC
Source organism: Falco naumanni (assembly GCF_017639655.2). Classification (NCBI taxonomy): domain Eukaryota; kingdom Metazoa; phylum Chordata; class Aves; order Falconiformes; family Falconidae; genus Falco; species Falco naumanni. Next base: position 108,591,402 of record NC_054056.1, on the reverse strand, counting down.
AGTGCACGCGCGGCACCACCACGTAGGTACAGTGCCGCAGGTCCCGTGCGCAGCGCTCCGCGTTCCGGCCCTCGTTCTCAAAGTCCAGCTCCCGTGCCAGTGTCCCTTTCAGCTCCTGGGGGGGGTGCCGGGGGGTGGGTTCGGGGGTCTGGGGGTCCAGGGGGTCCGAGTGCCCCCACACGGTACCTGCAGCACCCAGCCCAGGGCAAAGCCAGGGTGCATGAACTGGACGATGCGCAGCAGCAGCTCCAGCGTCCGGATGTCACCCTCGAAGCGGTCGCGCAGATCGATGTATTGAACCTGGGGGGCGCGGGGACGGAGGCGCTGCTGTGGGGGTCCCCAAGGGCTGGCACCTGTCCCCAACCAGGGGGGCGCGGGGACAGGGGCGCTGCCGTGGGGGTCCCCAAGGGCTGGCACCTGTCCCCAAAAAGGGGGGTGCGGGGACAGGGGCGCTGCCGTGGGGGTCCCCAAGGGCTGGCACCTGTCCCCAACCAGGGGGGCACGGGGTCAGGGGCGCTGCTGTGGGGCTCCCCAAGGGCTGGCACCTGTCCCCATCCGTGGGTCCCACCTTGACGGCAACGGGGGTCCCGTCCTGCAGCGTGGCGCGGTGCACCTGGGCCAGGCTGGCCGCTGCCACCGGCTCGTAGTCGAACTCCTGGAAGAGCCCGGCCGCCGTCGTCTGGAAATCCTCCAGGAACAGCTCGTCCACCTGCGGGGACGGGGACGGGGACACGGGGGAGCGGGACACGGGGGCAGTGATGGGACGTGGACAGGACGCGGACGGTATCAGAATGGGGACAGAGTGGCAATGGGGGTGGGGACAGGACAGGGATGGGCACAGGGACAGGACAGGGATGGCATGGGGACAGGGACAGCACAGGGATGGGGGCAAAGTGGGGACACGGGGACAGTGGTAGGACGTGGACGGGACACAGATGCTGTGGGGATGGGGACAGAGCAGCAATGGGGATGGGGACAGGGACAGCACAGGGATGGGGGCAAAGTGGGTACATGGGGACAGTGGCGGGATGCAGATGGTGTGGGGAAGGGGTGGGCATGGGGACAGAGATATGGGGACAGGACAGGGGTGGGGGCAGGGATGGGACAGGATGGGAACTGGGACAGCGACAGGACATGGACAGTGTGGGGAAGGGGACAGGGATGGGGCAGGGACATGGGGATGGGAATGGGGGCAGGACAAGAACGGTGTGGGAACACGGATGGGGACAGCATGTGGATGGGGACGCAGTGGGGACACATACTGGACAAGGACAGTGCAGGACAGGGATGGGGACATGGGGACAGCGTGGGGGTGAAGACAGGACAGGAACAAGAATGGGGACAGAGGGGGGAGGGGGATGGGGACAGGGACTGGACAAGGACAGTGTGGGGACAGGAAGGGGGACATGGGGATGATGATGGGACAGGGATGGGAACATGGGGATGGGAAGAGTGGGGACAATGACAGGACAATACCAGGAACAGCATGGGGACGGTGTGGGGACAAAGAACAGGACAGGGACAAGGGTGGGAACAGCGTGGGGACAGGGACTGGACACGGACAGAGCGGGGACAGGGGGACGAGCACAGGACGGGGACAGTGCGGGGGACAGGGAGGGGACAGGGCAGGAGGGCATCTGGGGAGACCCCCGCGCCGAGGGGCTCCCCCGGCAGCAGCGGCGGGCGGGGGCTGCGGCGTCCCCATGGGGTCCCCAGGGTGTCCCCACCTCGCGGTAGCCGCGGCGCAGAGCCTGGTCCTCGAGGCGGCGCAGGGTGGCGGCGAACTCGGGGGGCAGCAGGTGGTTGAAGGCGCAGAGCCCCTGCCCCAGCTTGATGTAGAGCCCCCCGTTGCGCAGGGCCCCCCGCAGCAGCCGCTCCGCTGCGCGCTGGTGGCACCGCGACATCCCCGCCGCGAACGCTGCGCTGTCCTGGGGGCACCAGCACCCTGAGCGCCCCAACCGCCCCTGAGCCCCCCAAGCACCTGCCCAGTCCCCCCAACCCCCAACCCCACAACGAGACTCTGAGCCCCCCCAATGGGCTACTGAGACCCCCACCAGGTCAGCAAGCCCCCCAGTTGCCCCCTGAGCCCCCAACCCACCTCCTGCAGCCCCCCAATCGCCCCCTGAGCCCCCCAACCAGCCCCAGAACCCCCAACTGGCCCCTGAGCCCCCAACCCACCTCCTCCAGCCTCCCAACCGCCCCCTGAACCCCCAACCCACCTCCCCCCTGAGCCCCCCACCCACCTCCTCCAGCCCCCGCAGCGCCACATTGGCTGTCCACCAGTAATCCAGCGAGATGTGGACACCGACAACCAGTGACCTGGGGGGAAGACGGGCAGTGTCGGGGGTGGGGCTCAGCTCAGGGGGACCCCTGTGTCCCCTGCCCCGTCCCCCACCTGCCGAAGCGTCCCACGCCGTCCAGCAGCAGCCAGAGCCGGCGGCGGTCGCGGCGCTCTGCCCGCAGGTACCAGGCGGCCGCGGGCAGCCCCAGCCCCAGCGCCAGCAGCGCGGGAGCCAGCAGCGCCCCACGGCGCCTGTGGGGCCGTCAGACCCTGCCCCATAGCGCTGCCCCACAGCCCCCCTGCCCTATAGTGCTGCCCCACAGCCCCCTGCCCTATAGTGCTGCCCCACAGCCCCCTGCCCCATAGTGCTGCCCCACAGCCCCCTGCCCCATAGTGCTGCCCCATAGCCCCACCTCGCAGCCCCCTACCCCGTAGCCCCCTGCCCCATAGCCCCGCCCCGCAGCCTCCCGCGCACCACAGCCCCCCCCGCCCCACGTACTCCACACCTCCCCACTTGCGCCTCACAGCCCGTACCCGAGCCCCACGTCCCCCCTGTGCCCGAAGCCCGACCCCCCCACATGTCCTCCATGTGCCCCACTTCCCCCCTCCCCCCCCCCGCCCCAGACCCCCCCCCGCCCCACAGCTCACCGGGGGGCCGGGGGGGCGGCCCGGGCGCGCGCCGGGTGCCGCTGCAGCGCTGCGGGGCGCAGGCGGCAGAGCCGCACCTGGGGGGGGGGCGGGGCGGGGGCGGGGGGGGCTCGGTGGGACGCCCGGGGTCACCCCACGCGCAAGGAACGCGCGGGGCACGCGGCCCCACACGCGGCCCCCCATGGGTGCCCTCCCCAGCGTGCCGGGGGGCCCGGAGGGCTTCGGTGGACCTGGGGGTCCCGGGAGGGGGTCGGGGATCCGGGGAGCTCCGGCGGTCCCGGGGGGGGTCCCCGGGGGGTAGGGGTGTCCCGGGGTGAGGATGGGGTCCCGGGGGGGATCCCGGGGGGTGCGCGTCCCGGGGGGTGTCCCAGGGGGTGGGGGTGTCCCGGGGGTCCCGGGGGGGGGTTAAGGGTGGGGGTGGGGTTCCGGAGGGGATTGGGCAGGGTGGGGGTGTCCTGGGAGGGTCCCGGGGGGGTCGGGGGGTGGGGGTGTCCCGGGGGTCCCCGGGGGTCCCGGCCCCGCCCTCACCGCCGCGCGCAGCCCCATCGTGCTCCGCCGTCACCCGCCGCCGCCGCGGGACGGCCCCGCCCCCCGCGCGCCCCCATTGGCCCGCACTCCCACCGCCGCGCACGGACCGCGCTCCCATTGGTTGCGGGGCAGGGCGGGCACCGGAACTGCCACGCCTCCTTCAGGGCGGTGCTCCATTGGTGAGCACCGAGGGGAGGGGCGGAGCGACCCACCCCGCCTCGCGATCGGATTGGCCACTCTGCGGGAATGGGCAGAGAGGGCGTGGCCGGGCCGGCCGTGGCCAAGGTCATCCGGGGGGCGGGGCGGGGGAAGGGCAAGGTCGGAGGGCGGGGCCTGCGGGCGTACAGCCCCGCCCCCACGGGGCGTGGCCGGGGTTCTCGGAGGCGGGACACGGTCCCAGCGCTGGCCCCGCCCCCGCCCCTCCTCCTCCAAGATGGCGGCCGGCGGCAGGTGAGTGGCGGCACCGGCCCCCTCCCCCACCGCGCCCCTCCCCCCGCCCCGGCCCCCCCCGACACCGCCCCGGCAGGGGGGGCGGGGCAACGGGGCCTCCCCTCCCCCACCGGCGGGGCTCGGCCGCGGGCCCGGCCCGGCTCCCCCTCAGCCCAGCCCCCCTCTCCCCCTAGACCCGCCGCCGCCGCCCCCCCCCGCCGCCGCCGCCGCCGCCGCAGCTGCCCCGCCCCCCCCGCCTTCCTCGTGCACGAGACGCCGGACGACATCCTCCTCGTGCTGCCGGGGGGCGGGGCCGCCCCGCGCCCCACCCGACCCCCCGCCGCCCCCCGCCTCCCGCGGCGGCGGGAGGCGGGGGGCGGCGGGGGGTCGGGGGGGGGCCGTGGGCGACGGGGGGGGGGTCGGGGCCGCAGAGCGCCTGGGGGTCCCGGCTGCCCCCCGAGATCCTCGGCCGCATCTTCCAGGCGGCGGTGGAGCAGGAGGGGGCCGTCCCCTTCCTCTGCAGGTGGGCGGAGTGGGAGAGGGGACACTTGGGGGGCTGCCTCACACGTGTGGGGCGGGGTCGCCCCCCTGACGCCCTGTGCCCCCCAGGGCGGCCCGCGTGTGCCGGCTGTGGGGCCGCGCCGCCGCCCAGCCCCGCCTCTGGCGGAGGGTCTCGCTGGGGGGGCGCGGGCCCCACAGCCCCGGCCGGGACCTGGGCGCGCTGCGCCGCCTGGCGGCCAACAGGTGGGTAACACCCCCCAGCACCCCCGGCACTCCCCGGGCCCCCCCCGGGCCCCGGCACCCCCCCGCCCAGGTTCTGCCTCCTGCAGGAGTTCGAGCTCTGCGACTGGGGCGGCCACGTGGGCGCCGTGCTGGAGGTGACGACGGGGGTGACCCACACATGGGGAGGTTGACCCACACCTGGGGGAACCACCTCTGCTCAGGGGGTTCTGCCCCACATATGTGGGGCTGCCCGGGATTCGGGGCGGGGCGATTTCACCGTGGGGTGCTGGCTAGGCCCCACCCCCCCTGCTGCCCCGAGGCCCCTCCCCAAAGCCCCCCCCCCCCCCCCCCAGCGTTACCCCCATCTCCTGTCCCCAGGGACACCCCCCTTCCCAGACACACCCTCCCCCTAGGGAACCCCCAGAGACCCCCTCCCATCCCAGCGCTGCCCCCAAGTCTGCTGCACCCCGGAGAGACCTTCACCCCCGGACACCCGCCCCCGGGTCCCCCCCACCCCCCCTCCCCCTTTCACTACCCCCCAGCGTCCCCCCATCTTCTGTCCCCAGGGACCCCCCCCATCTCCCCCCCAGGGACCCCAGGGACCCCGTCCCATCCCAGAGCTCCCCCCCAGGGACCCCCCCCAGTCTCCTGCACCCCGGGTGGACCGGGACCCCCGGACCACCCAGCCCCCCAAGCCCCGCCCACCCGCAGGCGCTGGGGACAGCACTGCCCCCTGCTGGCCTCGCTCTGCCTGCGCCGCTGTAGGGGGGTCCCGGCCCCCCCCCTGGCCCAGCTGCCCCTCCGCTGCCCCCGCCTGCAGCGCCTGCAGCTGTGCCACTGCCAGGTGGGGGCGGGGACAGGGGGGGCAGGGACACGGGGGGGGGGGAGGGAACCCCTTGGGGGGGGCATGGGTATCCTGGGGGGAACCCCCGGGGGAGGGTCACGGACACGGGGGGGGGCACCCTGGGCACCGAGACCCGTGGGGATCGTGGACTGCTGGGGGGGGGGGTGATGGCCAAGTGGGAGTGGGAGGAGGTGTCCCGTGAAGGGCGCGTGGACACCCGTGGGAGGGGGCAGGGCGTTATGGGGGGGCTGGGAAGGAGGCGCTCACAGCCACCACGTGGGGGGCTGGGATCACCAGTGGGAAAGGGATGGCACCCATCGGGGGGGTGACCCGTGGGGAAGTCAGGGACATCCGTAGGAGGGGGGGTTTGCTCGTGGGGGATGTCACCCGTGGGGGGGTCACCCGTGGGGGGACAGGGGACACCCGTGGGAGGGGGGATCGCTTTTGGGGGGGGTGTCATCCGTGGGGGAAGGTGACCCGTGGGGGGGCTGGGGACACCCGTGGGAGAGGGGGTCACTTGTGGGGCAGGTCACTGTTGGAAAGGTGTGGCCCCCAGTGGGGGAGGGGGTGTCACCCATGGTGGAGGGTCACCTGTGTGGGAGGGGGTGTCACCCGTGGGATGTCACCCGTGGGGGTGTCACCCGTGGGGTCGTGCCCGGTGCAGCAGGTGGAGCCCTCGGCCGTGGGGGGGTTCCTGGGGGCCACCGGCCCCCGTCTGCAGCAGCTGCTGCTGAGCTGCGCCCCCCGCCTGGGCACCATACTGGCCATGCTGGCGGTGAGTGGGGACCCCCTCCCCGCCCCCCTGCTCCCCCCTGCCCCCGCCCCGCGGGGACCCCCGTGACCCCCCGGCACCCCCAGGGCGGCTGCTGCCCCGAGCTGCGGCTGCTGGAGCTGGACACGGCCCTGGGGGGCACCGGCCCCCCCCTGCCCCTGCCGGTCGAGGAGCTGCAGGTGGCGTGTCCGCACCTCCAGGTACCCCGCCCCCACCCTGGTACTCCCACCCCTGCCCCCACCCCTGCCTGCACCTCCAGGTACCTCCACCCACATCCCGGTACCCCTGCTTGCCCCCCTGCCACCCCCAGCCCCCCTGACCCCTTGCCCCTCCCGACACCCCCCCATGACACCCCATGCCCTCTCTGCCCCCCCTAACACTCCTCAGCCTCACCCGACACCCCCCCAGTCCCCCCCGACTCCCACTGCCCCCCCCCCCAGCCCCCCCTGCACCCCACCCACCACCCCCACCACCCCCTGCCCCCCCGACCTTCCTGGACCCCCCGACACCCCGCCCTCCCTGCTGCCCCCCAAACCCTCTGCGCCCCAACACCGCCCCCACGCCCCCGGCCCCCCCCTGACACCCCTGCCCCCCCTGCCCCCCAGGTGCTGCGGCTGCTGAACCTGAGCTGGGCCCCGCGCCAGCGCCGCCGCCTCGGCCCCGGCTTCCCCCGGCTGGAGGAGCTGAGCCTGGCGGGCACTGGCGGCACCGGCGTGAGTGACGAGGTGCTGGGCCGGGTGCTGTGCGCCTCCGGCCACCTGCGCCTGCTCGACCTGCGTGGCTGCACCCGCGTCACTCCCCAGGCGCTGCTGCAGCTGCCCTGCCCCGGTGAGACCCCAACGCTGCCGTGCCCACGGCCTGTGCTATTCCGTGCCGTGCCGTGCCATGCTGTGCTGTGCCGTGCTGTGTTGTGCCATGATGTGCTGTGCCATGCTGGCCATGCCATGCTGTGCCACACTGCTCACGGCAGAAAGGGCTGTCACACTGTGTCGTGCTGTGGTGGTGCTACAGTGCTGTACTGGGCTGTGCCATGATGGTGCTACAGCGCCATACTGGACCTTGCCATGCTGGGTCACGCCATGGTGGCCATGATGGGCTGTGGCATCTTGGCCATGCTGGGTGTGCCATGCTGTACTGTGCCATGCTGTGGTGGCAGCATGGTGCCATACTGGGCCTTGCCACGTTGGCCATGTGGCGCCATGCCATGCAGTGTTGCCCACACCGTGCCATGATGGCAATGCTGTGCTATATTTGGTAACATCATGGTGGCAACAATGGGCTGTGGCTCTTGGCCACGCTGGGCGTGCCATGCTGTGCCATGCCACAACAGCAATACCGTGTGCCATGCTGGGCCGTGCCATGCTGCACAGGCCATACCACACCATGCTGTGCTGTGCTGGCAATGCTGCACCATGCTGGGTCACACCACGGTGGCAGTGATGGGCTGTGGCATCTGGGCTGTGCCGGCTGTGGTTTGCTGCACCACACCATGTTGGCTGTGCCATGCCATGATGGCAATATGGTGCCACACTGGGTCACACCATGGTGGCAATGGTGTGCCACCCCATGCTGTGCCACGGTGACTGCGCAGTGCCATGCCGTGCCACACCATGTTGGCTGTACCACGGTGCTTGGCCACAGCAGTGTCAGCTGCGCTGTGCTGTGCCAACCATGGTCTCTGCCAGCAGATCTGGAGCAGCTGTACCTGGGGCTGCCCTGCGGCGTGGAACAGCTGCCCCGTGTCACCGAGGGCAGTGCCGGGCTGGCGTGGCGGTGGCACCGGAGCCTGCGGGAGCTGGACCTGGCCGGGCGCAGCTTCAGCGAGCAGGACCTGGCACGGGCGCTGGCTGCATTTGGCCCTGGCTCCCCCCTGCGCTCCCTCAACCTGGCCGGCACCAAGGTCACTGCAGGCGCCCTCAGGTCAGCAGCAAGCACAGCCAGGGGGACCCCCCCCGTCCCCCCCACCCCTGTGGCTGTCCCCATGGGCTGACATGTCCCCCCCCAGCTCCCTGCTGCCCGCCTGCCCACACTTGGCCTTCCTCAACCTGGCGGCGTGCCGCTGCCTGCCCCGTGGCACCAAGCGAGCCCACCGTGGGGTCCCCGAGGTGCGCCACTGCCTGCAGCTGCTGGGTGGCCACAGCGAGACCCCCCTGGACCAGCCTCCCCCGGACCAGCTCCCCCCGGACCAGCCCCCCGGCGAGGACCCTCTCGGCCAGCCGCTGCCCCAGCAGGCCTAGGGGGAGCCGGGACCCCCCAGTGGCAGGGCCATACTGCACCCCCTACCCCCCATCGGCGTGTCCCCCACCCCCGAGTTTGGGGGGTCTCACCCGGGGCCGGGCAATAAAGGGCTCCCTGGCACTGCGGCTCCTGGTGTCACTTGTGTGTGTGTCCCAGACTCCCCCGCTGATGCTCCCGTGGGTGGCACAGCACCTATGGCCGCCCGATGCAGCACCCCCAGACCTGGCACCCGCTGCCGTGGGGCAGCTGTGGGGCTGGGCCATGGGGGGTCACGGGGGTCCTCCCCCCCCCCCCCCCCCCCAGCCGTGGGGCGCAGGACGGGCCCCTCTCTGTGCCCCCTTTGTGCCGTGTCCCCCGCTGTGTCCACACCCTGCCCCACGGCAAGGCTCTGCACCCCACGCCCTGCCCCACACCCACACCACGGTGACCACCAGCCCCACGGCATGCCCCCACGGCATGCCCCAGCCCCATGGTGGCTCCTGATCCACCCCCACGACCCCCCCAACACTCCCAGCCCCATGGGGGGGGGGGGCAGGGCTGGGGGAGGGGCGGCCGGTGGGCGCAGCCGGCCCGGGGGGGAGGGGCAGGGTGCTCTGATGGGCTCCCCACCCCCCCCAGCTGCGTCCCGGGGACCCTCCCCCCGCGGGACCCCCATGGGGGGAGGGGGGTTGTGTCCCCTCCCCCCGCGAGGGGGGGGGGGGCCCCGGGGACGTGGGGTCGCGCCACGTGGGGCCATTTGTCACCCACTGGCAGCAGCCGCCGTCATTTGCATATTGATGACCCTTAATGAGGGCCCCCCACCCCCCCTCGCCCTGTAATGAGACGGGCCCGGCCCAGCTGCTGCCCCCACCCGGGCCCCGCTCATTAAGATGTTAATTAGCCCCGCCCCCGGCACCCCCTCCCCAGCCTCCCCCCCCAACCTCCCCCACCCCGAGCTGCACCCGGGCAACCCCTGCGCCCTGCGGGGCAACCTCAGCACCCGGCTGGGCAACCTCAGCACCAACCAAACACCACCGTCAACCCTTGGGGGGGGCAACCCCATCCCCCTCGGGCAACCCCAGCAGCCAGCCGGGCAAGTTTAGTCCCGGGAGGGGGCAACCTCAGCGCCCCCATGGGCTATGTCAGCACCCATGGTACAGCCACAGGGCCTGGAGGGCAACCTCAGTGCCCAATGGGGCAAACACAGCACCCGGTCAGGCAACCTCAGTGCTTGGAGAGGCAACCACAGCACCCCATGGGGCAGCCACTGGGCCTGGCGGGCATCATCAGTGCCCAGTGGGGCAACCTTAGCATCTGGTTGGGCAACCTCAGTGCTTGGAGAGGCAACATCAGTGCCCAGTTGGACAACCTCAGCATCCATAAGGCAACCTCAGCATCCATGCGACAACCACTGGGCCTGGTGGGCAACCTCAGCATCTGTGAGGCAACCTCAGCACCCCATGGGGCAGCCACTGGGCCTGGCAGGTATCATCAGTGCCCAGTGGGGCAACCTCAGCACTCACTTGGGCAACCTCAGTGCTTGGAGAGGCAACCTCAGCACCCAGTTGGGCAACCTCAGCACCCATGGGACAACCACTTGGCCTGAAGGGCAACCTCAGCTCCCAAGGGGCCAACCCCAGCACCGCATGCCCCTTGCACCCCATACCCCACCACGGATCACCCCCCGCCTGGCCGGGACAGTTAATGAGATGCTAATGAGATGCTAATGAGGTGCTGCGATTGCCCACAGCACGATTGTCAGGGAGACGAGGGAGGGGCCAGCAGCCTCCGGGTGGGGGAAGGGCTCACCTGAGCCCCCACCTGCCCCCAGCCCTGGGCTGCATGTGCGTGCACGCACACATGTGTGTGGCCATGTGCCTGCGTGGGGGTGTATGTGCAGGCACATGTGTGGCTGCATGTACGGCGTGTGGGGCTGCGTGTGTGGTTGCATGTGCAGGCATGTTTGCACCTGTGTATGTGTCCCCTTATGCATGCTCATGTGTGTCTCTCATGCATACGCATGTGCCTGCATGCCCGTGTCTGCATGCACATGCATGTGTTGGTGTGTGTGCATCTGTGTGCCCACCTCTGCCTCCACACATGTGATGAAACCATGATGTGCGTGTTGCACACGTGTGTGTCTCCTTCTCTGTGTGTTGGCTTCTGTGTACACGCATGTCTGCATGCACACGTGTGCCCCTGCCTGCAATGGCCCCAGCCAGGGTCTCCCCCCGCCACACGCCCCTTGTACAGGTGAGTGCACACACTGCCCTGCACAGCCCCACAGCCCATGAGCGCTGATGCCCACAATGGGGGCAGCTCCCTGTGTGCGGTCATGTGCCCCACTGCACACTCATGCCCGCCACATGTTCACACGCACGTCCCACCCCGGGCGGCACACACATGTATGCCCCCCCAAGCGTGCTCACACCCAGCACTGCTGTGTGATTGCGCTCGCCCACCCCCCTGTCCCTGTTCACCTACCCGCACACACCACTGTGCATGCTCATGTGCGCCCCAGCCCCACCCCATCCCACCCTATATCCATCCCATTCACATCCCAAACCCATCCTGATCCCTATCCCATCATAACTCCATCCCCATCAAATCCCTATTCCATCCCATCCTCATCCCATCACCATCCTATCCCCATCCCATCATATCCCATCTCCATCACATCCATCCCATCCAATTCCCAGCCTCATCACATCCCATTCCCACCCCATCTTGTGCCATCACATCCAATCCCCATGCCATCCTCATCCTAACCCCATCCTCTTCAATCACATTCAACCCAGTCCCTATGCTGCCCCCATCCCCATCCTATCACATCCCACCCCATGCTGTTCCTATTCCTATCCTATCCCATTCCACCCCATCCCATTCCAGCCCTATCCCATCCCTATCTTAAACCCATTCCCATCCACAACCTATACCCATCCCCATCCCATTGCAACCCCATCCTATCCTCATCCAATCCCATCCTTTCACCATTCCATACATGTTCCCATCCCCATCCAATCCCATCCCCACCCCCATTTGCATCCCATCCCAACCCAACCCTAACCCCATCCTAATAATTCCCATTCCAAAGCTGTTCTATCCCCACCTCCATGGCAACTCTATTCCTATCCCATCCTATCTCTATCCCATCTCACTCCCATCCCATCCCATTCCAATCCCATCCCCATCCACTCCCCATTTCCATTTCATCCCCATTGCACCCCATCCCATTCTCATTCTCATCCAATTACATCCCATCTCCATCCCCACTCCATTCCCATCACATCCCCATCCCATTCCATTCCCATACTTATACAATCCCATCCCATCATCATCACATTCCCATCCCACCTTGATACCATCCCATCACCAGTCCCATCCCAAACCCTGTCCAGTTCCCATCCCCATCCCATCTCCATCCCATCCTATCCCCTCTCCATCCCATCCCATCATCCTCATCCACTCCCATCACCATCCAATCCACTGCAGATCACCATCTCATCCCCATCCCCACGCCATCTGTTCTTGATTCCCATCCCTTCCCCATCCCATCCAATCCATCCGCACCCCACCCCATCCCCTCCGGATCCCTGTCCCGTACCCATCCTATCCCATACCATCCCCATTCCATTCCAATCCCATCCCCATCCCATTCCCATCCCACCACATGCCATCCCCATCTCCACCCCTTTTCCAACCCATGCCCATGCCATCCCATTCATCTCCATCCATTCACGATTACCTATCCCCATCCCACCCCATCTCTATAGCATCCCCATCCCCATCTCCACCCTATCCCTTTCCAACCTGATCCATCCCATTCCATCTCCATTGATCCCATCTGATCCTCATCCCATCCATCCCCATCCCATCTGTCTTATCACCATCCCATTCCCATCCAATCCCACAGCCATACCGTCATTCACATCCTCATCCCATCCTTCACACCCCCATCCCATCCCATCCCATCCCATCCCAATCACCATCCCATTCCATCCCATCCCTTCCCGTTCTATTCCCATCCCAATCCTTCTCTTCAGGTTCCCATCCCATCCCAATCCCAATCTCATTCCCATCCCATCCCCATCCCATTCTCTCCAGGTTCCCATGCCCACCCCACCCTGTTCCCCTCCGCATTCCCGGGGATTTCCCGGGATTTCCCCTCTCTCCCCTGGGATTCCCCGCCCCCCCGCTCCCCGCTGGCCCCTCCCCCCCGCGGGGGTCCCTCCCCCCCGCAGGCGCCGCCCCCCGGCTCTGCCCGCCCCCCGCTGCCCGTGCCCGCCGCCGGGCCCCGCCGCCCCCCGTTATAAGCGCCGGTGCCGGCCGGGCCGCGCTCACACGGCGCCGCGATCGCAGCGGCGGCCCCGGCCCGCGGCGGCCCCGGGCGCTGTCCGCGGTGCTGAACCCGCGGCGCCAGCCGGGCGCTGCCCGCGGTGCTGAGCGGCGCGGCGCGGGGCGCTGTCCGCGGTGCTGAGCCGCCGCGGCGGAGCCGGAGCTGTCCGCGGTGCTGAGCCGCCGCCGCGGGGCTGCGCCTCCCCGCCCGCCCGCGCCCCCGCCCGCTGCCCCGGGAGCTCCCGCCGCCCGCCCCGCCGGTCCATGCCCCATCGCGGCGGGGCTGCGCCGGTGCCCAGCGCTCCGGGCGCCGCCGGGCGCGGCCTCGCAGAGACGGAGACGGCGACGGCGGCGGTGGCTGCGGGCGGCTCCGGACCGGAGCTGGGCGGCCGCGCCCGCCGCACAAAGCCGTAGGCTCGGTTCAACACCCGCCGCCCCCCCGCCACCCACCCCCCCCCAACCCCCACCGGGGGGGGCCCTTTGTGGCGGCGGGGCCGGGCCCGGGCCCCGGGAGGAACCATGCCCAGGTCGTTCCTGGTGAAGAAGGTGAAGATCGATGACTTCCCCGCCGGCCTCGACGCCCCGTACGGCAGGACCCGGGCGGATTTCGGCTCCCGGTTACACGACAAGGGTAAATACCGCCGCCGCCGCGGGGGAACCGGGGCCCACCGCATTCCGCCGCGCCGCCCGCCGCGCCGGGCCGGGCCGAGCGGGGACCGGCAGAGCCGCACCGGGCCGAGCGGAGCCGAACCGGACCGGGCCGAACCGAGAGCAGAACTGAGCCGGGCCGAACAGGGCCGCGCGGACCCGGCCGGGCCGACCCGTCCCCGGCGCTGCCTTTTGTCTGCCGGAGCCAAGTTCAAGGGCAAGCGGCGGCACGGAGCCCCCCGCGGCCGCGGCCCCGCAGCGCCCGGCTCGGCCCGGCCTTTGTGCGGAGCGCGGCCCCGCGGGCGGCCCCGGCCGGGCCCGGTGCGGCGGCGGCTGCGGCGCGTTGCGTAACCGGCACCGAACCGCCGCAGAGGGGCCCGGCCCGGTCCGGCCCGACCCGCCCAGCTGACCTTGAACAGGGCCGGGAGCAGCGGGCGGGGACGGGGCCGCCAAGGGTACAAGGGATGAGGATGGGGACGGGGATGAGGATGGGCACAAGGGATGGGGACAGGGATGGGGATAACGAGGACAAGGGATGGGGACGGGGATGATGGGGACAGGGACAAGGGAAGGGACAGAGAGAGCGGCTGCAGGCAGGGACCGGGATGGAGGCAGGGACCGGGGGCTGCGGGCAGGGACAGGGACAAGGGAAGGGACAGAGCCAGGGACTACAGGCAGGGATGAGGAAGGAGCTACGGGCAGGGACAAGGGCAGGGACAAGGCTGGGGGCTGCAGGCAGGGGCAGGGATGGGGACAAGGGAAGGGACAGGGACGGGGGCTGCGGGCAGGGACAGGGACAGCGGCAGGGGGCTGCGGGCAGGGACAGGGGCAGGACAGGGGGCTGCGGGCAGGGATGGGGACAGCGGCAGAGGGCTGCAGGCAAGGAGAGGGATGGAGGCAGGGACCACAGGCAGGGACGGGGCAGGGACAGGGATGGAGGCAGGGACAGGGGCTGCGGGCAGGGACAAGGGTAGGGACAGGGGCAAGGACGGGGCTGCAGGCAGGGACAGGGACAGGGCAGAGGGCCACAGGAAGGGACGGGAATGGAGGCAGGGACAGGGCCGGGAACTGCAGGCAGGGGCAGGAGCAGTGACTGGGGTAGGGACAGGGTCAGGGGGCTGTGGGCGGGCCCGGGGACAGGGACAGGAGAAGGGACAGGGTCAGGGGGCTGTGATCAGGGCAGGGGACAGGGCCAGAGGCAGGGCCAGAGCTGGGGGCTGCAGGCAGGGCTGGAGGCAGGCAGGGTTGGGGGTAGGGGGGGCATCCGGGGCGGGGGTGGGCAATGCAGAGGCAGGAGTGAGGGCAGGAGGCAGGGAAAGGGCCACAGCAGGGGTAGGCAGGTCAGGAGGGGTAGGCAGGGGTAGGGGCAGGGGTGCAGGTGGTACTGGGGCACAGGGTGCCACGGCTGCCTGCTGGGGTGTCGCTGAATGGGTCTCCCCTCTCTGTCCCTGCCCCGTTCCTGCCTGCTCCCCCTGCCCACCCCACCGCCACCAGCAGGGTACATCAGTGAGTACATGGCGCCGTCGGTGTACGAGGGGGACGGCGAGGCTGCGCTCAAGGTGCCGTCGCCGGATGCCATCTACCCCGGCACCCGGGGGGACTACGGGGCGGGGGACTCGGAGCCGCCCGACAGCCCCCACTCGGGAATGGCGGGGGGTTACATCAATGGCGACGCGGCAGTGAGCGAAGGCTACGCCGTCGATGCTTTCTTCATCACCGACGGGAGGTCACGCCGTAAAGCGGTGAGCGGGACGCGGAACCTGCAACGCCATACCTGTGGGGAGTGCGGCAAAACCTATGCCACCTCCTCCAACCTCAGCCGGCACAAACAAACCCACCGCAGCCTGGACAGCAAGATGGCCAAGAAATGTCCCACCTGCGGCAAGGTCTATGTCTCCATGCCAGCCATGGCCATGCATCTGTTGACCCACGACCTCAAACACAAATGCGAGGTGTGCGGGAAAGCCTTCAGCCGACCCTGGTTGCTGCAGGGTCACATGCGGTCGCACACCGGGGAGAAACCCTTCGGCTGCGCCCACTGCGGCAAGGCCTTCGCCGACCGCTCCAACCTGCGCGCCCACATGCAGACCCACTCCGCCTTCAAGCACTTCAAGTGCAAGCGCTGCAGCAAGACCTTCGCCCTCAAGTCCTATCTCAACAAGCACTATGAGTCCGCCTGCTTCAAGGGAGCCGGACCCCCCCTCAGCCCCCTCCACGCCTGATGGGGTGCCCACCCACCCCCCAAAAATAATTTCTTCCCTGCCATCGGTGCGCTCGCACGCAGCTCCCCCCCTACCCACCTCTCCCTGCGTACTTGGGGTGGCCCTGGGTCTGTTGGCTGCACCCGGGCATGGGGAGCATGCCCAGGGTGACACACACCCCCCCCCACGCCCCCAGACTTGCATGGGTGCCCTCAGCTTGGGGTGCACCCCAAGATCAAAGGGACACCCCCCACCTTCCTTGCACGGGTGTCCCAATCCTGGGGTGGACCCCGAGATCAGGGTGATACCCCCTCCCTTTCTTTGCATGGGTGCCCCAGCCAGGTGACCCTCCTCCTTTTTGCATGGGTGCCCCAGCCTTGTAGTGCACCCCAAGATCAGGGTGACACCCCCCCATCCTTGCATGGGTGCCCCAGCTCTGCGCTGCACCCCAAGATCAGGGTGATACCCCCCCTTCTTGCATGGGTGCCCCAGCCTTGTAGTGCACCCCAAGATTAGGGTGACCCCCCCTTCTTGCATGGGTGCCTGGGTCCTATGGTGCACCCCAAGGTCAGGGTGGCCCCCCTCCCATGCACGGATACCCCAGCCTCATGCCATAGCTCAGTCCAGGGCCCCCCCTTTGCATGGGTACCCCGGCCATGTGCCGTACCCCAAGATCAGGTTGACCCCCCCCTTTGCATGGGTGACCCAGCCCTGCACCCTAACCCCACCCCGGGGTCACCCCCCCCCTTCTTTGCATGGGTGCTTTAGCTCTGGGCTGCACCTCAAGATTGGGGTGACCCCCCCAGCTCTGGGCTGCACCCCAAGACAGGGGTGATGCCCCCATCTTTGCACGGGTACCCCGGCTTTGTGCCGTACCCCAACCCAGGGGTCACCCCCCCCTTGCGTGGGTGCCCCAGCCGTGTGCTGTACTCCAAGACCAGGGTGGCCCCACCTCCCTCGCAGGGGTGTCCACCCCCGGCAATAAGCTTCCCCCCCCAACACATGGCACAGCGATGCCTGGGGGTACCCCGGCACCCCTCCCTTGCCCCAGATACCCCCAACCTTGCAGGGTACCCCCCCCGTACCCCCCTGCATGGCTACCCTCACCCTGGGCACCCCAACTTTGCTGGATACCCCCTTTCGGGTACCACCCCCCCCACCCCCACCCCGCATGGCCACCCTCACCCTGGGCACACCGACCTTGCACGGGTACCCTGACTCTGGGTACCCCCTACCTGCTCACGGGTACCCCCCCCGGGGACCCCCGGACGTGCAGGGTATCCCCACCCCAGGTACCCCCCTAGGACCCCCGTACTCGCAGGGGACCCACCCGGGTACCCCCATCCTTGCACGGGTACCCCCCCTGGGTACCCCCCCTTGCAGGGTACTGCCCCCCCCGGGTACCCCTAGTCTGTGCACGGGTACCCCTCCGGGCACCCGGGCGGTCTCACCCCCGGGTCCCCCATCCCTGCGCCCCTTCCCCTCTCCGGGGACTCTCCCAAATCCCCCGGCCCCCCCAACTCGAGAGGGGGAGCCCCTACTCTCCCCGCTGGGGGGCGCCCTTCTTTCCCCGGGGGCTGCCCCCCTCCCCTAGATTCCTCCTTCTGAGGGGCTGCCCCGCCTCCCCCGCCGGGGGGCGCCCTTCCCCGAGAGCACAACCCGGCCCCGCCGGGCCCCTCCCCCCGCTCCATCTCCCCTCTCCTCCGCCCCACCCGGTTTTGGAGCGGGCCCCCCCGCGGGCCCCTTCCCCCCCCCCTCCCCATCCCCCTCCTCCCCCCCCACGATGCCAAAGTCTTGTCACTTTTGGGAGGGACTGAAGGGAGGCGGGGGGAGGGGAGGGGGCTGGAGGGGGAGGGGCTCCTAGTCGCCCCCCCCCCATTCCCCTCCCCCCCCTCCCCCCCCCGGGGACTCTGCATGCAAAAAAAAAAAAAAAACAACAAAAAAAACAAAAAACCCACAAGTATTTAAATCTATGCCAATTTTTGACGCTTTTGGAGCCGAATGATCTATTTCTTGATTTGCCAAACTGTAGATAGTCTCTCCGAGGGCAATATCTCTCCGTAGGAGTCCGGTACTGAACCTATAGAGCAATAATTAACGTCGTGCATGGTATTTTTAAGAGAAATAGTATTAACGAGGAATCAGGTACATTTTAATCCAATATTCTTAATAGCGACGAATATCAGGGATGATGCCAGAGTAGCGCTAGCCCCCCCCATATGCACTGCCCGCCTGCCCCCCCCTAGGCCTCGCCGCCTCCCCGGGACCCGCCGGCACTCGCACACGCCTCGCACATGCGTGCACGCATGCAGCATGCAGGCTGCTGGCTTGGTGGGCGCCACGTGTGCGAGCATTGCAGGCGCTCTGGGCACATGTGTGTGCATGCAGCGCGTCCAGCTGGCGCGTGGCGTAGGTGTTGCGTGGGAACTACGGCCAGTGCGCTGCGGTCATGCGGCATATGCAATGCATGCCCAGCACACATGCAATGCACGCTACGCACGCTCGCTGCATGCCCCGTGAGGGCAGCACGCCTGTGACACTTGCCCCTGCAAACACGCTGCAAATGCTGCGCACGCCACACACACCACATGCTCTGCACACACTGCGCATGCTGCAAACGCTGCAATTACTGCAGGTGCTGCACACACTGTGCACACTGCAAATACTATAAGTGCTGCACATGCTGCAAATGCTGCATGCACCGCAAACACTGCACATGCTGCAGATGCTGCACACGCTGCAGACACTGCACACAGGACGAACACTGTGCGCATGGCAAATGCTGCGAGCTGCAAACAGTGCAGACACTGCGCATGCTGCAAACACTGCTGCACACATTGCAAATACTGCGTGCACCGCAGGTGCTGCAAACACTGCACATACTGTAAACACTGCAAACACTGCACACACTGCTAACGCTGCACACAGGGCAGACACCGTGCACTCTGCAAATACTGCAAACTGCAAACAGCGCACATGCTGCAAACACTGCAGATCCTGCACACACTGCAAATACTGCATGCACCGCACACACTGCAGATGCTGCACACACCACACACACTGCATATACCACGTGTACTGCACACACTGCAGACGCTGCAACTACTGCATGCGCTGCACCCACTGCACATGCTGCAGACACTGCAAACACTGCATGTGCTGCACACGCTGCAGACACTGCAGAGACTGCACACACCACTGGCACCACACACGCCACACGCACCGCAACCACAGCACCCACCGCACCCCCGGCCCCGCCGCGGGCCCCACCCTCACACCCCTCCTCACCCTTAGCACCCCCTGGGCCCTGCCACTGCCGCTGCTGTCGCCCCGTCCCAGGCCGGTGGGCACCCACCCCGCGGCGGGCAGGCCTGGCAGCGGGATCCCGCCACCCGGCCGGGGTGACAGCAGCAGCAGGAGGGGTCCCGGCCTCCCCATCTCCCCTCCCCAAACCCCCCAAATTCAGGTAGCAGGACCGTAGAGCTTCGACCTCTGTTTTGTACTCGGGGCCGGCGCTGGAGCAGCCTTGTACATACGTGTGGAGATTTCCACGACTTTTTACGAGCTGTAAAGACCCCACCGCCTTCCCCGCGACTTTTCCCGGGGAATTTTTTGAGGATTTGAACGATGTTCCAGGAAAAAGCACAAAAGGCACCGGCCGCTCCGCACTTCACAATAAAAAAAAAAAGGGAAAACCTGCACCCAGGTCTGTGTCTCTCCTTCCGTGCCGCCCCACGGTGACCCACAGGGCCCATGGGATCCTCCCGCCCCATGGGACCCCCACGCCATGGGACTTCCCCAACCCCACAGATCCACAGAGCCCCACAGATCCCCTGGGAACTCCCCTGCCTCATGGATCCCTTTGCCCCACAGATCCCCCACCCAATGGGGACCCACAGATCCCATGGGATCCCCCACCCCAGGGGAACACCTGGCCCCATGGGAC
Source organism: Falco naumanni (assembly GCF_017639655.2). Taxonomy (NCBI): domain Eukaryota; kingdom Metazoa; phylum Chordata; class Aves; order Falconiformes; family Falconidae; genus Falco; species Falco naumanni. The sequence goes on along the minus strand of NC_054056.1, from coordinate 108,571,830 downwards.
ACTCGGGCCCCACTGGACACCCTGGTCCACAGATCCCCCACACCAAGGATTCTCCCCCCACCACCACCTTTGGCTCCCCTTGTGGTGTGGGGTGATGGGTAGGGAGTTGAGGGGCTGGGGAGGGGGTGGGGACTGGGTGATGGGGTCAGGGTGCTGTGGGTTGCAGGGCTGGGCGGGTTGCTGGGGAAGGCCCGTCCATGATGCAGCTGTGGGGACGGGGAGGGGGGGACATGGGGATGGGGACAAGGAGCAGAGGCCAGGGATGAGGAAGATGACCCATGGGTGGGGGTCAGAGCACGAGGCTGGAGGGAGATGTCTGGGGCCATGGGGCTGGGGTGAGGATGAGGACAGGAGGACAAGTGTAAGGCCCAGAGGACAAAGACCAAAGGATGAGGCTGGGGCATGGAGGAAAAGGACCTGAGGATGAGGAGGGTGTTGAGGACCAGAGGACAAGCATCTGAGTATGAGGGTGAGGTGGAGGGACAAGGACCAGATGACAAGGATCTGGAGATGATGATGAGGGTGATGAAGACAAGAGGATGGGGACCTGAGCATGAACAGGGAGATGAAGACTGGAGGACAAGGACATGAGGATGAGGATGAAGATCAGAGGATGAAGACTATAGGATGAGGATCTGGAGATGACAATGAGGGTGATGATGACCGGAGGACAAAGACCAGAGGATAAGGGTGAGGAATATAGGACAAAGAACTGGGGATTAAGACCAAAGGATGAAGACCAGAGGATGAGAAGGGTGTTGAGGATCGGAGGATGAGGAGGAAGGTGATGAGGACTGGAGGATGAGGACCCACAAATAAGGGCAAAGATGTCAGAAGGTGGAGGATAAGGACGAGGACCAGAGGATGAAGGCCTGAGGATGAGGAGGATGAGGACCTGAAGAGGAGGTCCTCCCAGTTGAGGGAAGAGGAAGCCCAGAGGACAGAGACCAGCAGGTGAGGGCTGGAGGGGAAGGACAAGGACAGGAAGATGAGGGCTGGTGGGGGCTGGCATGTGGGGTGCTGGGATGTGGGGCTGGGCTTTGGGGCCAGGATGCAGGGTGTGGGATGCTGGGTGGGGGGCAGGATTGTGGGGTGCAGGGTGCAGGACTGGGGTGAAGGATAGGGGTGCAGGTGTAGGGCTGGGGTGCAGGTGTGGGGCTGGGGTGCAGCATGGGGGGGCAGGGTGTGGGGCTGTATGAACCCCGTACCGATGCAGCCCTTGCCCCACACTCCACATCCCGTGAGGCACCTGTCCTGGGACCACCCCAACCCCATGGCCAGCCCCACAGCCGATGCCTACAGCCTCTCCCACATCCTCATCACGGGGCGCCTCACACCATGGGCAGGGGTGCCCCCCCCGGGGTCCCCCCTCCCTGGCCCCCCGTCATGGCCGTGCCGCCCCACAAATAGCAGCAGGACCTTGCCCCCGCTGCCCCCGCGGGTATTTTTAGCCCCAGCATGGCCGCTGAGCACAGGATGGGAGGGAAGTGCCGACACTTCCCAAGTCCTCCATGGGGCTGCCCCATATCAGCACCCACCCTGTCCTTGTGGGGTACTGGAGTCAGGGGCTGTAGGGCTGGGTGCTGTGGGGTGCTAGGGCTGAATGTGTGGGGCTGGGTGCTGTGGAGCACTGTGGGGTGCTGCATCAGGATATGTGGGGCTGGGTGCTGTGGGGTGCTGTGGGGGTGGGTGCTGTGGGATGCTGCACCACTGGATGTGTGGGGCTGGGCACTGTAGGGCTGGGTGCTGTGGGGCTGCATGTGTGGGGCTGGGTGCTGCAGCGTGCTGTGGGGCTGGGTGCTGTGGGGCTGGATCAGGCTGTGCAGGGATGGGTGCACAGCTCAGCAAGGGGCACTCAGGGGGTCCTCTGTGTCTCGGGGGGATCCACGGGCCCCACATGTCATCCAGGGGCGAGCGTCAGGGGGGCCCCCACCACGTCGGGGACGACCTTGGCCTTGGGGATATAAGGGGGAGGCGGCAGCGGCGTGGGGCTGGATCCAGGCACAGGAGGATGAGAGCCCGGAGCTGGCTGTGGGGCCAGGGGGGGCCAGCGGGCACTGTGCTCAGGGGGGGCTGGGGGGGTCCCCAGGGCCGTGCAACCCTATGAGGCCATTCCCCGTGATGGCCGCAACCAGTGGCTCAACCTCTACCGCGCCTGGCGCAGCGATGGCTTCCAGGACTTCCACTACCACATGGAGGGCAGCTTCCAGCGCCTCGGGCCCATCTACAGGTAGGGGGTTCCCCCATCCCAGCACCCCAGGGTGCCAGGGTGCCTCGGTTGGGTGGTCCCTCTTGACCCCATCCCATCCCAGGGTGTCCCAGCACCTCCAGGTTGGCAAGACCCCTTAGTTGGGTGGTCCCAGTTGAGCCTGTCCCATGCTGGAGTGTCCCAGCACCCCCAGGTTGACAGGACCCCTCAGGTGGGTGATCCCAATTGACCCCATCCCATCTCAGGGTGTTCCCTGCACCCCCAAGCTGACACAGCCCCTTGGCTGGGTGGCCTTTGTTGACACAGTCCCATTCTGAGATGTCACATCACTCCAGCGTGCCAGGACCCCCTCAGTTGGGTGGTCCCTGTTGACCCGGTCCCATCCCAGAGTGTCCCAGCACTCCCCATGTTGACAGAACCCCTTGGCTGGGTGCTCCTCATTGACCTTGCCCCATCCTGGGGACCCCCGGGGGGCATCCCCCCCCGGGGTGGGTGGTCCCAGCTGATGCAGGTGCCCTGGCAGGGAGCGGGTGGGCACCTATGACTGCGTCAATGTGCTGCTCCCACGGGATGCGGCCCAGCTCTTCTGGGCAGAGGGGCTCTTCCCACGGCGGATGGGCATCGAGGCCTGGAGCGCCCACCGCCGCCTGCGCAACCACAAGTGTGGCGTCTTCCTGCTGTGAGTGTCAGTGGGTCGGGGGGGGCACCCTGGGAGGGGGCAGGGGAGGCACTCTGGGCTGGGGAGGAGCGCAGTGTGGGACAAGCTGGGGGGAAGGACGGGGGCACATGATGGGCAGAGCTGGGGTGTAGGGGTGGGCATGGCTGGGATGCACTGTGGGGTGCAGGTGGGTGCCCTGGGACATGCCAGGGCCTTGGGGTAGCGTAGGCAGTACAGGCAGCACAGGCAGCACAGGCAGCACAGGCAACATATGCAGGGCAGGCACCACAGGTAGTGCAGGAAGCACACGCACCTCAAGCAGCAAAGGCAGGGCAAGCAGTGCAGGCAGTGCAGGCAGGACAGACTACAGGCAGCACAGGCAATGCAAGCAGCGCAGGCAGCGCAGACAGCATAGGCAGTGCAGGCAGCAAAGGCTGGGCAGGCAGTGCAAGCTGTGCAGGCAGCAAAGGCAGAGCAGACAGGTCAGCACAGCAATGCATGCAGCACAGGCAGTGCAAGCGGTGCAGGCAGCACAACCAGGGCAGGTGGTGCAGGCATCATAGGCAGTGCAGACAGCGCAGGTGCATAGGCAGGGCAGGCAGGGCAACACAGGCAGGGCAGGCAAGGCAGTGCAGGGCAGGCGGGGCAGCCAGTGCAGGCGGCGCAGGTAGGGCAGGCAGCGTGGGCAGTGTGAGCAGGCTGCCTGACCCCAGCCGTGGACAGGAACGGGCAGGCCTGGCGCTCGGACCGGCTGGCGCTGAACCGGGAGGTGCTGAGCCCAGCTGGCACCCAGAAGTTCCTGCCGCTCCTTGATGCCGTTGCCCGTGACTTTGCCACCGCCATGCGGCGCCGCGTGCAGGAGAGCCCCGGGCGTGCCCTCACCCTCGACATCCACCCCCTCCTCTTCCGCTTCACCCTGGTGGGTGCGGGGGGGGGGTGGGGGGTGGGCAGGGGGACCCTCACCCAGGACCCCCGACCTGGGATGCCAGGGGATGGTGTGGAACTGGGGGGACACACCCACCCCGGGCCCAAGGGGTGGGGTGGGGTGATGATAGTGGGGATCCCAGGGGATGAGAGGGGAGACATGGGGACCGCACACCCAGGACCCCAGGGGCTGAGTGGGGCATGCAACAGGACAGGGCGGGGGGTTACAGTGGGACCCCCACCCAGGACCTCCCACTCAGGACCCAGGGACTGAGGGGTGTGATTGATAATGGGGATCCCCACCCAGGGGATGGGGTGCCAAGGGGACCCCCCAACCCAGAAACTGGGGTGCTGAGTAGGTGTCCCCCACTTTGGGCGCAGCCAGCACCTACGCGCTGTACGGGGAGCGGCTGGGTCTGCTGGGGGGGGAGGCGGCAGGAGGGGCCCAACGCTTCCTGGGGGCTCTGGAGACGATGCTGCGGACCACCCTGCCACTGCTCTTCGTGCCCCCGCTGCTGCTGCGCTGCCTGCACCCCCGCCTCTGGCAGGAGCACCTGCAGGCCTGGGACACCATCTTCCAGCACGGTGGGTGCCGGGGGGGCCCTCACCCCTCCCGAGGAAACTCCCACCCTGCGGGAACACCCTACTCTGCAGGGACACCCCTCCACTCTGCAGCACAGCCCCTCTCTGGGGGACCCCCGCCCTGCAGTACTCCCTTACCCTGTGGGACTCCCCACCCTGAGAACCCCCACCCTGTGGGACCCCCCACCCTGAGAACCCCTACCCTGTGGGACCCCCACCCTGAGGGCCCCTATCTCTTGCCCCCCCCACCCGGCTCCCCAGGCATGGTGGGTACAGGAGTGTGGGGGGGGTTACCTGGGTTCCCCCCACCCTGCAGGACCCCACACACGTTGAGGGGGGCTACTGGGGTGCCCCCACTGCAAGACTTCATGTACAATGGGTGCAGGAGCAGGGTGGGGGTCTGGGTGCCCCCCTCTGCCTAAGGTGGTGCCCCCTCTCCCTGGCAGCTGACGAGAACATCCAGCGCATCTACCGGGAGTTCTGTCTGGGGGGGGCTGGGGGGGTACGGGGGGATCATGGCCGAGCTGCTGCTGCAGGGCCAGCTGCCCCTCGACTCCATCAAGGCCAATGTCACCGAGTTCACCGCTGGCGGCGTAGACACCGTGGGTGCCAAGGGGGGTGTGACAGGGGGGCTGGGGGTGCTCCTGATCTGGGGATAAGGGGTCACCTGGGGGGAGTCCTGGGGGGTGGGGGGCTGGGGAGGGTACGGGAGGGTCAGTGGGGGGAGTCCTGGGTGTGTGTGGGGGGGGGGCACAGGGGGGTCAGTGAGAGGAGGAGCATGGGAGGGTCAGGGTGGGGGGCATGGGGCAGGGTGGAGGTCCCGGGGTGTCAGTCAGGGGGGCCTGATGGGTGAGTGGGGAGGTGCCGGGGGGGTCAGAGCAGGGCTCTGATGGAGGGTTTTGGGGGCTCAGAGGGGATCCAGGGGCTGTCAGCAGGGGGGTCCCGGGGGGCTCAGGGGGGGGGTCCCGGGGGCTTAGAGGGGACCCGGGGAGTGTCAGTGGAGTGTCCCGGCTGTGTCCTGAGGGGGCTCAGTGGGTGTCCCGGGGGGGTCTCAGGGGGGTCGCGGGGGTCTCAGTGAGTGCCCCCCCAGACGGCGACGCCACTGCTGCTGACGCTGTTCGAGCTGGGCCGGAACCCGGGGGTGCAGCAGGCGCTGCGGGCAGAGCTGCGGGCGGCGGGGGGAGCCCCAGGGGGGGCCCCGGGGGGGGCCCCAGCATCTGCCCGCGCTCCTGGCCGGGCTCCCGCTGCTTCGTGCTGCCATCAAGGAGACCCTGCGGTGGGTCCGGGGGGCACTGGGGGCGCTGGGGGGAACTGGGAGGTACTGGGGAGCCTGGGAACTGGGGGCACTGGGGGGGAACTGGGGGGAAGTGGCAGGATGGGGACTGAGAGGGACTGGGGGTCACAGGGGCACTGGGGGATACTGGGGGGGATGGGGACTTGGGAGGACTGAGGCGGGGGCTGGGGACTGGTGATTGAAGACTGGGAGGGAACTGTGGGTCATGGTGGGGGCACTGGGGGATACTGGGGGTCTGAGGACTGGAGGGGGGACTTGGTGACACTGGGGAGCACTGGGGGGACTGGGGGTTGCTGGGGACAGGGGGGCACTGAGGGGCTGGGGGGCACTGGGGGGCTGGGGGGTGCTGGGTCGTGGGTCTGCCACCCCGGCTGTGGGTTACAGGGGGCACTGGGGTTCCTGGGGCTGCCTGGGGATGTGTGTGTCACCCCTTGGAGACCCCACCAATCCCCCCCGCAGGCTGTACCCGGTGGGCATCACGGTGCAGCGCTACCCGGCCAAGGACGTGGTGCTCCACAACTACCGCGTGCCAGCAGGGGTGAGCGTGGGGCAGGGGGTGCGGGGGGGGATGGGGGGCGCTGGGAGGCTGGGTACTGGGGCACTGGGGGTACTGGGGGGGATCTGTGGGTCACTGGGAAGCACTGGGAGATACTAGGGGGATGGAGATGGGGGCACTTGGGGGCTGGGGACTGGGGGGGGCGGTTCTGGTGGCACGGGGGTTGAGTGCGCTGGCGACTGGAGTAGGACTGGGGGGCACTGGGAGGCTGGATACTGGGAGAACTGGGAGGGTGGGGACTGGACAGTGACTGGGGGGCACTGGGGGATACTGGGGGGCACAGGGGAGGTTCATAGTGATCTGGCACTGAGCCCCCCGCCGCAGACGTTATGCCAGGTGGCCCTGTACTCCATGGGTCGCAGCCCGTCTGTCTTCCCCAACCCCGAGCGCTACGACCCCTCCCGCTGGCTCAGCAAGGACGCCTCCAGCTTCAAGGCGTTGGCCTTCGGCTTCGGTGCCCGCCAGTGCATCGGCCGCCGCCTCGCTGAGGCTGAGATGATGCTTTTCCTCATACACGTGAGTGGTGACCAGCATGCACCCACCCCGTGGCTGGGGGTGCCGGGGTGCCCTGTGGTTGGGTTGGGTTGACCCAATGTCTGGGCTTGACCCAACAATGTCTCGGCTTGACCCAACGTCTTGTCTTGACCCAATGACATCTTGGCTCGACCCAAAATCTTGTCTTGACCCAGCACCTTGGCTTGACCCAATGACATCTTGGCTTGACTCAGTGTCTTATCTTGACCCAACATCTTGTCTTGACTCAACATCTTGGCTTGACCCAAAGTCTTGGTTCCCACCAGGTCTTGCACAACTTCACCATCGAGGCAGTGTCCACTGAGGATATCCGCACCGTCTTCCGCTTCATCCTCATGCCCGAGAAGTCGCCCCTGCTCACCTTCCGGACCCTCGACTGAGCCCTCAACCCCAGCATCCCCCCCCAGTGTCCCCCCATGCAGGGAACACAGTGGGAAGAGCTGTGGGGATGGGGCTCTGGGGCAGGACCCCATGGTCCCTGAAGCGTGGTGGGAGATGGCATGCAAATCACATGCAAATGAGCTGCCCCAGGGGAGCAGAGCAGACAGGAGACCCCAGACCTGCAATAAAGTCTTCTTTCAGGCACTGTGCTGGCTCCATCAGTGGGGAACAGGTGGGACAGGGTCCCCCAAACAGTAGTGGGATGGGACAGGGGCCAAAAACGGAGGGGGCTGCACAGATATGCCTCAAAAAGAGTTTTTATTGAAAGCCCCTGTGGGGCAGGGGAGCTCAGTGCTGGTTGGGGACCCTGAGCTGGTGACATCCCCGGGGGGGTCTAGAAGAGCCGGAGCAGGAACTCGGGCCCCCAGTCGAGCGCAGTGTGAGTGACGGCCAGTGCCACAGCCCCCAGCGTGGCCGACAGCCCCCAGACAGCCACCTTCACCAGTGGGTTGTGACCGATAGCAGGCAGAGGGGTCACGGCGGCGTCCCCGGCCGGCTCCTGGCGCTGCCGGCGCAGGACAGCATCGGGGCGCTGGCAGGATGCAGCACGCTGGAAGGCGCTGAAGGACTGGATGGCGATGCTGCGGTGGGGAGAGGGGGACGCACTGGTTCAACCTGGGGATCTGCCGGGGGGTGTCCCACCAGCACCCAGCGCCTTCCCCCCTTACCTCTTGTGGTGCTGCCGGGCCAGGCAGGCGTGCGGGTGACGCTGGAAAAGCTCCTGCGCCCGCAGGACCAGGCGCTCGTAGGGCAAATCCGGAGGGATGCGGGAGAGGAGCTGGTGGAGGCTGGGCATGTCACAGGGGGCACCCAGCACCTCCTCCTCACGGTGCAGGACCACCTACCGAGGGCACCCATCACCTTAGGGACCCCAACCAGGTGCTGGGAGGGGGGCTGGGTGGGGTGGGGTCCCTGTGCATCGCACCTACCGCGGCAGCGAAGTAGACGGGCATGAGGGGGTGGGAGGCGAGGAAGAAGTCGTAGAGCCGGAGGGTGTGATGGAAGTCGGTGAGGACATGCCCGTACCAGGTGATAAGCCAGCTCAGGGCGAAGATGGTGCCCACCTCCGCTCTGCCAGTGGCCAGGCGGGGCGGTGAGGGGCCAGTGGGCATGGCAGGGCAGGGGGGGACCCCCCCATGTCCCCATCCCCCCCCCTCCCCAATCCTGTACCTTTGCATGAAGTCATGGAGCCGGGGGCTCTCCCGCTGCAGCAGTGGCATGAGGTAGTTGAGGATGTGCTTGGTGCTGTCCATCGTGGGGTCCATGAAGTCCCTGGTGGGGGACACACAGGGTGGTGGTACTCCCTGGTACTCCCTGGTGGTACACCCGCTGGCACCCCTGGCAGGCTGGTGGCCTCGACCCCAGCACCCTGGGGGGACACTGGGGCAGGTCTGGGTGTCCCAGGGGGATGCTGGGGCAGCTGGGGTGTCCTGAGATAATGCCAGGGCAGGTGGGGGCTCCTGGGGAGACACTTGGATGAGTGGGGGTCCTGGGGGGACACCAGGATGCATGGGGGGTCTCAGGGGGACACCAAACTGGGGGGTCCTGGGGGGATACTGGCACAGGCTGGGGGTCTTGGGGGAGATGCCAAGGCAGGCGGGGGGTCCTGGGGGGATGCTGGGGTGGGTGGGGTGTCCTGAGGGGACACTGGTGTGGGTGTGGGTCCTGGGGATACCAGAGTGGGGGGTTCTGGTGGGATACCGACACAGGCTGGGGGGTCCCAGTGGCTTATTGAGGTGGGTGGGAGGTCCTGGGGGGATGCCAGCATGGGCTGGGGATCCCAAGGGGACACCAGGATGGGTGGGGGTCCTGAGGGCACATCAAGGTGGGCTGGGGGTCCCAAGGAGACTTTGGGGTGTGCTGAGGGTCCTGGAGGACACTGGCGGGTGCGGGGGTGGGGGGTGTCCCAGAGGTGCAGTGGTTACTGCAGGTAGTGTGTGGAGAGCTGCTCCAGCAGCGGGGCAGGCTGGGAGTCCCGGGGAGGGTCCCAGGGTGGGTTGGGGATTCCAGGGGGACACCGGGGGGACAGTGGGTGGGCTGGGGGTGCTGGGGGTACCAGAGGTGGTGCGTGGAGAGCTGCTCCAGCAGCAGGGTGGGCTGGGGGTCCCGGGGAGACACCGGGGAGACCCAGGGTAGGTTGGGGGTCCTGCGGGGACACTGGGGGGACAGTGGGTGGGCTGGGGGTGCCAGGGTTACCGGAGATGGTGTGTGGACAGCTGCTCCAGCAGCGGGGCAGCGCGGCGCTGGCCCAGCACCAGCAGCAGGGTGAGGGCCACATCGTGGTAGCCCTGGTAGTAGTGCAGCTGGGGGTGGGCGCGCAGGACGTGCAGGATCAGGCCCGCCAGCTGCTCCTGCAGCACCTGCCGCTGCTCTGCTGGCATGCCTGGGGGGGCACCCGCTGGATATGGGAACCCTCGGGAGTGGCCCCCCCCCCAGAATCCCACCCCGCTGTGGGGATCCCCCCCCAGCATCCCAGCCCAGCATGGGACCCCCCCGCTCGCATCCCATCCCACTGTGGGGACCCCCCCAGTATCCCAGCCCAGCATGGGGACCGCCCCCGCCAGCATCCCAGCCCAGTGTGCCCCTACACACAGCCCCTGCAGTAGTGCCCTACCCCGGCGCAGCCCCACCCCCGCCCCAGCACAGCCCCCCAACACATGGCACAGCCCCCTGGCCCACCCCCATACCAGGTAGAGCCCCCCCCGCCCAGGCAGTGAGCACCCCCATACCCAAATGAGCCACCCCATAGCCAGGTCCAGAGCGCCCCCAGGCGTTCCCAGCCCCCCAGCCCGGGCACAGCCCCCTGGGTCTCGTCACCCCCCCCCCCCCCGGTACAGTTCCCCCAGCCCAGGCATTCCCTCCCCCACCCTCGTTCCCCCCAGGCATTCCCAACCCCCCGCCCAGGCACAGCCCCCCAGCCCAGGTACTGACCCCCCCAGACCCGGGGGGGACCGCACTCACCCGGGGGGAAGCGGGGGGCTGAGCGAGCCACGTCCAGCAGCACTTGGCTCCGGTCCCGGTGGTCCTGGAGGGCGGGAGGGGCTGCGGGGGGTACCGGGGAGGGGGGTGTGTGAGGGGTCACATCCCCCAGGGGCTGTGTCAGGCAGCTGAGGGGGGCTGGGATGGGGGGGTAGGAGTAGAAATGGGGGAATGTTGGTTGGGGAATGTTGGGAATGGGGGAATTAAATGGGAGGGGCAATTGGAGGTGTGGGAATGGGGGGGGAATGGGGGGAAGGGAAGGGGTAGATGGGGAGGGAGGGAATGGGGAGGTGCCAGCCTGTTGCACCGGGCCAAGGCTGGCCAGGAAGGGGGTGTAAGGAAACCCCATGCCCCCCCCCCCGCCCCCCCCGGCGACCCCAGCTCGTACCTGGCCGGGGGGGCAGGTTACAGGGGTCGACGCTGAGCAGCCGGGGCCAGACCTGGGGGCGCAGCTCGGGGCAGAGCCCCCCCCTCACCCCGGGCGGCCGCCCGCAGCCCCTCCAGCCCCACCGGGTCACTGCGCAGCGCCTGCAGCACCTGCACCCGCTGCTGCGCCCACCGCCCGCCGCGCCCCACTGCTGACAGGCAAGGGATGGGCACCCTTGGCACCGCATCGCCTGGTGCCATGGGCATGGCACGGCACGCTTGGCACGGCACAGCACAGCGCAGCACGGCATCGCAAGGCATCATTGGCACGGCATAGCATGGTGTCATTGGCACGGCATAGCACAGCACAGCATGGCATCGCATGGCGTCATTGGCATGGCATAGCACGGCACGGCATGGTTGGCACGGCACAGCATGGCACTGTAATGGCCCAGGTGATCAGCTGGCACAGCACGTGGTTGGTATGGCATGGCGTGGCACAGCATGGCATTACTGGTATGACATGGCAAAGCATGGCATACCCTACATGGCATGGCACGGTTGGCATGGCACAGCACAGCAATGGCCAGTGTGGCACAGCATGGCATGACAACGGCCCATGGGGCCCAGTACGGCATGGCCAGCATGGCATAGATGGCACAGTATGGCATAGCATGGCACTGTGATGGCCTGCATGGCATGGCACAGCACGGTGTGGCATGACAGAGCACAGCATGGTTGGTGTGGCATGGCATGGGTGGTGTGGCATGGCACAGCACAGCATACATGGCACAGCATAGCACAGATGGCACGGCACAGCGCACATGGCACAGAATGGCGCACATGGTATGGCACGGCACAGCGCACATGGCACAGAATGGCGCACATGGTATGGCACGGCACAGCGCACATGGCACGGCACACATGGCATGGCACAGCACAGCATGGAATACACGGCACGGCACGAGCTTTGCCAGGACCATGCATCCCCCCTGACCCCCCCCACTCCCCCCCAGGTCCCCCTGACACCTGCACCCCATGTCCTCCCCGCACCCCCCCCCCCCCCCACTGCAGCCCACCCACCCCCCACCAGCCCCTCATTGCACACTGCCTCAACGTCCCCCATATCCTCCCTGCACCCCACACGGCCCCCCTCTCACCCCCAGTCTCCCACCAGACTCCCCCCCCATTACACCTCCATCCCACTGCCTCCCATTACAGCCCCATATGCCCCCCCCATTGCCCCCCCAGCCAACCCCCCAGCTCCCTGTTACACCCCCACCCCTGGGACCCCCCATTACAGCCCCCTCATACACCCCCCCTTGCCCCCCCCCCCCGGGCCCCCCACCCCTGCATAACCCCCCCTCGTCCCCCACCCTATCGCCCCCCTATACCCACCCTGCACCTCCCAAGACCCTGCCCTGCCCCCCCCGCTCCCCATTGCCTCCCCCCCCATGGTCCCCCCATTGCACCCCCTGCCCCCCCCATATCGCCCTTGCACCCCCGACGGCTCCCCTTCACCTCCACCCTGTTGGCCCCCCCATGGCCCCCCCATCACACCTCCCATTGCACCGCCCCCCATACCCCCCCGGAACCCCCCATGGCCCCCTCTCCCCCCCCCCTCGGCTCCCCATTGCACCCCTATTACACCGCCCCCCCCATTACACCGCCCCCCCCATACCCCCACCGCCCCCCCCCCATGCCCCCCCCCATGGCCCCCCCATGGCCCCCCCCTCGCTCCTCCCGGCTCCCCATTACCGCCCCCCCCGACGTCCACTCGCCCCCCCCCCCCGACCCCAGCCCCCCATACCTCCCCGGCCCCCCCGCCGGGCCCCCCCTCACCGTCGCCCCCCCCGCGCTCCGCCCGCCGCCCCCCGCTCGCCCGCCGGCCGCCGCTCATCGCCGCGCTGCGCCCGCCCTCATCGCTCCGCCCTTCCATTGGCCAGCACCGCCCCGCCCCGCTTTTCCATTGGTCTTCTCCGCCGCCCATCACGCGAGCCGGCGGCGGGGAGTGGCAGCGCGGGGGCCGCTGGGGGTTGCGGTCCGGCGCCGCCATTGGCCGGGCGGGCGGCGGGGGCGGGACCGTTGCCAGGGTTACATAGGGCGGGCGGGCGGACGGGGGGCGCTGCGGCCCGGCCATGGGCGACCGCGGCGCGCTGGTGGGGGGGGCCCGGCGGCGGCGCGGGGGGGGCTCGGCGGCGCGGTCCGGACCCGCTCCCGCTCCGGGCGACGGCGGCGGCGGCTGCGATGACCCCGGTGGAGATTTCAGGTAACGGCCCCGCGGCCGGGCCCACCCGTCCTCTGCCGGGCCTCCTCCCGCCCGGGGTCCCGGCCCTCCGCCCCCCGGGCCCTGCCCCGTGACAACCCCCCACCACCACCTCATCCCCGGTCCTGGTGCTCTGGTCCCTTGCGCCTCTCCTCTCCCCGGCCCGTTCCCCGGTGCTGGCCCGTTCCCTGGTGCCGACCCGTTCCCCGGTGCTACCCCCTCCCTCTTGCCGTCGTCCTTGTTCCCGGTTCCCCCCCGTGGCCCGGGGTCACGGCGGCCGCTGGTTCCCGGTGCCCCCTGCCCCTCCCCCCCCCCCGTGCCCCCCTCTCCGGGCGGACCCCTCCCCGTCGGTGTCTCCGGGACCCTCGTGTGCTGCCCCCAGCCCCCACCACTCCGTGTTCTGGTGCCTGGGGGCGACGTCCCCGGCCGGTCCCCGCCGCTCCCGCTTGCTCTTGCCACGGTTGCTCTTGCGACACGGCGGGCCACCCCCCACCCCCCCCGGGCCGGGGAAGGGGTCCGGCAGCGGGGAGCCCCTGGCCGTGAGCCCCCTGTCCCGCTCCGCCGGGGTGGGGGGGCTCCCCGGAGGCCTGATCTTGCCGGTCTCCCCTGGCCGGGGGTGGGTTCCATCCCCGTGGACACCAGCCCAGGTGACCCGTAACCCCCAGGCCCCCACCCCCCCCAGCGCGGGGGTCCCACTCCCCCCGGCAGGGGCTGGGGGGACTGGGGTGAGCTTGCCTGCCCACTGCCTGCGCTGACATCCCCCCCAGCCGCTCTTTTGGGTGGGTGGGGGAGCAGGATCGGTCCCTGATGCCTCTGCCCTCGCCTCTAATCTTATCAGGGGCGGGAGGGGGGGGCACGGCACCGCGGGACTCTGGACCCAGCACAGGAGCCACCTGCACCACACCTTGCACTGCCTGAGCCTCCCCGGGCACCCCTGCCCCCGGGGAACTGTGTCCCCAAGCACTGGGAGGCCCTCTGCCCCCCCCTCCTGCCTGCCCCCCCTCCCCAGGACTGCCGGACTGCCTGCCTGCCCCTACCCCAGCCTGCAGCGAAACTCACACCTTCTGCTGCTGGGGTTCCCGGGGTGGCTCTGGCGCGGGGTGTGTGTGTGTATCCCCTCGACACTGACTCCTTACCCTGTGTCCCCACTCTCGACACTGGCCCCCTGCCCTGTCCCACCTCCCGGCCTTATCCACAGGTGTCACAAGGTGCAGGAGTCTCTGCTGAGCTCGGCCAGTGGCTACAGCAACTACCGGGGCATCCTCAACTGGTGTGTGGTGATGCTGGTGAGTCTGGGACCCCCCCATGCCGGTATGGATCCCCACTGGGAACAGCGCTTCCTTGGCTAATCCCCCAGTGTGGCTTTAATTTAATTAGCGGGTGAAAGTGAGCAGAAGGGACTTGGCACAGCGATTAAAGCCACTGACAGCACCCGGTGCCGCGGTGCTGGTGGCTGTGCCGTGCTGCTGGCCGCTGTGGCTATCACCCAGCCTCTGGGTGTGAAGCCCCCGGCTGGCCGCAGTTGCGTGGCCCCTGACTAGGGCAGCCGTATCGGTGCTGGTGAGTTGGTGAGTGACTCACCGTGCTGTGTGCCGCAACCCTTGCACAGACTCCTGGCACTGGTGACGCAAGAGCGTCCCTGAGCCGCCCTGGAGCCCAGGGTGCGGGGCTGGCAGCAGGGTGCCCCCAGGGAGGTGGGGGCTGGCTCTCCCCTCCCCGCTGTTGCCTCACCCAGCATCTCCTTCCTCTTCCAGGTCTTGAGCAACGCTCGGCTCTTCCTGGAAAACCTCATCAAGTGAGTGGGGGGGGTCTGGGGGGGAGGGTGGCATGGGGCTGGCCATTATTGCTGGCACCCGGGGCTGGGGCTGTCCCAGATCCCTGGGATCCAGCTGGAGGGATCCTTGGGGTCACTGGGGATTCGGGGGGAGCAGGGACTCCCATGGGGAGCCAGGAGTGGCCCCATAGGGTGGGTCCTGTGGGGGGGCCCCATTGGGCTTCAGGAGCTGGAGCCAGCTGCTCAAGCCCGCTTTCGACACAGGTACGGGATCCTGGTGGACCCCATCCAGGTGGTCTCCCTCTTCCTCAAAGACCCCTACAGCTGGCCCTCCCTCTGCCTGGTCATTGGTGAGTGCCACCTGACACCCACCCCAAGCCTACAGGTCTGGCTGGGGTGGTGCTGGTGAAGCCCATCACCCTGGATCAGGGCTGTTGGGGTGCAGTCCTGACGGCTCATAACACCTTCCTCCTCACTGCAGTAGCCAACGTCTTTGTGGTGGTGGCCCTGGCCCTGGAGAGACGGCTGGCTGCGGTGAGCCCCAGGGGGTGCTGGGTGCCCCTTCCCTGTGCCTGTGGGGTCTGGCTCCCCCATCTCACAACTCCCTCCTGCAGGGCTCCCTCTCGGAGGGCACAGGGACTGCCCTGCATGCCCTCAACCTCCTGGCCATCCTCTGCTTCCCTGCCGGCGTCGTACTCATGGTCACCTCCATCACCCCAGGTGAGGGGGGCTGGGAGCCTGGCTCACCCCATGCTGGTGCAGCGGGGACACACACTCTCTCACCACCTCCCCTCTCCCTGCAGTGGGAGCAGTCTTCGCCCTGGCCATCTACACTGTCATCTTCCTCAAGCTCTTCTCCTTCAGGGATGTCAATAAGTGGTGTAGGGAGAGGAGGGAGGTGAAAACAGCACCCCTGGGCTCTGGGGACAGCACTGCCACAGGTACAGCACCGGCGTGGGAGGGGACACAGCGCTTATCCTGCCTTGGGGGTGCTCACAGTTCCCTTCACCTCTCCCAGCAGCAGGGGCCCGGAAAGCCAACGGGGAGGTGGGGAAGAGTGGGGTCACCTACCCGGCCAACCTCACCTACAGAAGTAAGTGCCACCTGTGGACCTGGGAGTAGGGGTTCCTAGACCCACTCAGGGGGGACCCTGACCCCTGGGGGGACCCCTGGGTGTGCTTGGCTGCTCGCCCCCATGTGCCCCCTCCTTGTAGATCTCTACTACTTTCTCTTTGCGCCCACCCTGTGCTACGAGCTGAACTTTCCCCGCTCCCCCCGTGTCCGCAAGCGTTTCCTTCTCCGGCGCCTCTTTGAGATGGTGAGAGCTTGTGGGGGGCGGCTGGGGGGAGGTCTTGCAGAGGTTGGGGTTGTGCCGGGGGGTGGGTGTGGGTTTGGGGGTGTCTGCTGGGGGGCGGGGCTCAAGGCTGGGGGGACTCTGCCCTCTGCTTCCACAGGAAAGGCAGCAGGACCGGGGAGGGGTTCCCTGAGGTGGGGGAGGATGATGGAAGGGGGATCCCCCCCAGGGAGGAGGGTTGATGAGGAGGGTACACCAAGGGAGGGGGGGGATGGTGGGGGTGTCTGAGATGGGGGGCCGGGGGTTGCTTGCTCCATCGCTGCCTCTGTCTTCCAGCTCTTCTTCATCCAGCTGCTGGTGGGGCTGATCCAGCAGGTACGGGGCTGGGGAGTGGAGGGGGTTGCGGGCGGTGGGGGGCTTCACTCTGAGCATTTTCCCTGGGGGGTTGGTGGGGGCTGAGCTGGACCCCCTGCTCCCTTCTTGCTGCCCATTCAGGGGAGCTCTGCCCCCCTGTATCTGTGAGGTCTGCCAGCACAAGGGGGGCTGCCCCCCCCCCCTTCCCGGGGGCCCCCCTCCCTCCCCAGGGGCCGGGCTGCAGTAGCTGTTCCCGTTTCAGTGGATGGTGCCCACGATCCAGAACTCCATGAAGCCCTTTCGGGTGAGTGATGAGGGGTCCCCCCACCACAGGACCTGGTGATTGTGGGGGAGGGGCAGAGGCTGTGGCTCCCCCCTGGCTCCAGGATCCGGTGAAGCCACTACCCCAGCCCCTCCCCCCACTCCGCTCCCTGCCCTCTTTCTGGACTGGCACGGGGGCTGTGGGACAGGGGTGATGGGAGCTGATGGTGCTTTGCAGGACATGGATTATTCCCGGATCATCGAGCGGCTCCTGAAGCTGGCTGTGAGTACCCCTGCTACCCTCTGTCCCCTTGCCTGGGGGCACACGGACACAGCCAGCACGCCCCTCACGGCCTCCGTCTCCCCCACCAGGTCCCCAACCACCTTATCTGGCTCATCTTCTTCTACTGGTTCTTCCACTCTTGCCTGAATGTGGTGGCTGAAGTGATGCAGTTTGGGGACCGGGAGTTTTACAGGGACTGGTGGTGAGTGATGGGGGAGACAGCGCTGTCCCCTCATCCCCTCCTGTCCCTGAGCAGGGTCATTTTGGGGTGGGGGTTGTGTGTGCACACTGGAGGCAGAGTGGGGACATGGCAGCTCCCCCCCGGGCCACGGCTCACTGCTTCTCTCCCCAGGAACTCTGAGTCGGTGACCTATTTCTGGCAGAACTGGAACATCCCAGTGCACAAGTGGTGTCTCAGGTGCGTGGGGGTGGCAGGAGGGGACTGTCCCATGTCAGTCCGTGTCGTCGTGTCCCCCCCACCCCTGGGATGAGGACGGGGGCTATGATGCTGCTGGGGCTCTGCGCTAACAGACCGCTGCTCCTCAGGCACTTCTACAAGCCCTTGCTGAAGTGGGGGGCCAGCAAGTGGGCAGCCCAGACGGCTGTTTTCCTGGCGTCTGCCTTCTTCCACGAGGTCAGTGCTCCCTCTGGCTCTGCGGGGGCTGCCTGCCCCCTCCACCCCCACCCCCCCATCACCCTGCCTGCAGCTCCGAGAGCTCGTGACCTGGTGCTGCAGCTGAACTCATGTCTCCGCAGTACTTGGTGAGCGTCCCCCTGAAGATGTTCCGGCTCTGGGCGTTCATGGGGATGGCAGCTCAGGTGAGCGGAGCCCCTGCTCGCTGCCCTGGGCCCGGGGCAGCACCCCTGCATTCCCTGGGATGGGGGGGTGGGGCAGTGGGCTACTGAGGCTGAGCCCCGTTAGCTGGGGCACATCCCAGGCTGCCCACCAGGCACGGGGTGATGCTGCTCCATCACTTCCAGATCCCACTGGCCTGGTTCGTCTCAAAGTTCCTCAGGGGTAACTACGGGAACGCGGCAGTCTGGATGTCCCTGATCATCGGGCAACCCATCGCTGTCCTCATGTACGTGCACGATTACTACGTGCTCAACTATGAAGGCAACCAGTGAGGCGGGGGCCGCCCCCCATGCTGCCCCACAGCGCAGGGGGCACACCGTCCCCCAGACCCTGCCAGCACCCGGATGCTGCCACTGTGGGTGGCTGCCTTGCACCTTCTTCTGTGTGTAGGGAGTAGCCCGGGAGGCGTTACTGTCCTTGTGATTTGAATGTTGGATCAATGCAATAGCCCCTGGGGGGGGACAGGACCCCCACTCTGCCCTGGGGACGGTGTGGCTGGGGCAGGGGGGAGACAGGAGCTGAGTCCACCCAGCCCCCAGCTGTTCTGGGGCACGGCTGCTCCTCAGCCCCCAGCTTTAAGCAGAGCCTCCTCTGCGTTAAGGCACTTTAAAGGACTGGCCCTGGCCTGTAACTGTCCCCCGGGTCCCTGTCACACTCCCTCGGGGGGCTCCTGTCCTGGCCCTGGTGCCACCAGAGGCTCTGGGTCCCGTGCACAATCCCTGCCTGGAGCTCACTGGCACGGTGCCAGCTGTCAGCCCTGCCTGCTCCGTCCTTGGGCCACTGCCCATGGCCCTGCCCTCTCCTTGGAGCAGGGCTTCGGGCCCTGCTGCTGCCTCCTGGCCTTGCTCTGGGCTCACTCAGCCCCTTTTTAACCCTTCCAGATTGTATCTGTCAAATACTGAGTGATTAAAGTGTCTTTTTTTTTTCTTTTTTCCTTTTTTCTGCCCCCCCCTCCCCCGCCCTCTCCAAGTCCCATTCCTCTCTCTCCTGGCCTATACCCCAGGCACTGCCCATGATTTCCCCGTTTCTGTCCTAGCCCCTGATGTGGGTGGCTGGAGAAGCCAGTTTGGAGTGGGGAAGCAGCTGGGACAGAGTGGGCATGCTGCAGGGAGCAATGGTTGCCGCCCTATGGCTGAGCCCCCACTCCCCTGTATCCCAGCTGAAGTGGGAGATGGGAGCTCTGTGGCCCTGGAGTTCTGCTGCAGGGCTGGGGGTGACTTCAGCAGCACACACCCCAGCTGCCAGCTTGGCCCCGGAAGGGTCCCTGGTTGCTCTCAGAAGGGGTGACATAACAAGGGGTGGGCAGCATGTGCCACCAGCAGCATCCCAGTGCACCACTGGGAGCAAGGGGCCTGAGGTTCACCCTGCAGGAGGATTCCCAGCCCTGGAAGCTCCTGCCCTCACCGGTCAGAGCAGGATTTGGGTGGGAAGGACCTTTGAAGGTCACCTAGTCCCCCTGCTACAGGCAGGGACACCTCCCACCAGACCAGGCTGCTCCCAGCCCCGTCCAGCCTGGCCTTGAGCTCCCAGGGATGGGGCACCCACAGCTGCTCTGGGCAGCCTGTGCCAGCGCCTCGCCACCCTCACAGTAACACATTTCTTCCTTGTGTCCACCCTACATCTCCCCCTTTCAGTTCAAAGCCGCCCCCCAGGTCCTGTCGCCCCAGGCCCTGCTAAAAAGCCCGTCCCCACCTTCCTACAGCCCCTGTAGGCACCGAGTGGCCGCAGCCAGGTCTCCCCGCAGCCTCCTCTGCTCCGGGCTGAGCCCCCCCAGCTCTCCCAGCCTTTCTCCGCAGCAGAGGGCTTCCAGCCCTCGGACCAGCTCCGTGTCCCTCCCCCGGCCCCGCTCCAGCAGGTCCCTGCCTGGCTTGTGCTGGGGACCCCCCGAGCTGGGCGCAGTGCTCCAGGGGGTCTCCCCAGAGCGGGGCAGAATCCCCTCCCTCGCCCTGCTGGCCACGCCGCTCAGGGTGCAGCCCAGGAGCTGGTTGGGTTTCTGGGCTGCCAGCACATGTTGCCAGCTTGTGCCCCACTTGTCCCTCCCTGCCCGTGTTGGCACAGCTGGTACGGCCCTGACTGCGCCTCACAAGGCTGAAAAGGCTCCGAGCCTGTGAGGAAGCGCAGGCCCCCAGGGCAGGCATGCTGCACAGCCACCACGCTGCTGCCCCCTCCCCATGACACGCGTGTGCCAAAGCCCTGTCGGTGCTGCACGCACGGTGGTGGGGGTGCACCTTGGGCCCCTGCCCAAGAAGAAGCTGCTGCTCCTGCTGTCCTGTTAGGGACATAGAAAATAAATTTTATTATTCATTTTAGATTTCTACACTGTAGTTGCATCACTAACCATGATCCTCATGAGAAGAACGCAGCTAACGCCGTACCCCGACACAGACACAACAGAGATCAGCCTTGGTCCATTGCCAGAGAGTGTGATACTGTTACTGCACAGAGAAAAAAAAAAAGGAACCTACATTTTTGCTCTTTTTTTTTTCCCATACTCAACAGAAATAAAAATAAAATTCCAGAGCACCCTCCCACTGTGCTCCGGTTCTGCCTCTGGGCAGGGGCTGCCGCAGGCGGCTGGAGCCCTCGGCTCTCGCGGGGCAGGCAGGAGGGCAGAAGGCAGGCGCGGCACCGGCCTCGGCGCTGCGGGAAGCCGGAGGTTGAGAAGTGAGTTCAGGGCTGCACACCGGCTGCGGCGGGGACCGGCGAGCCCAAAGCGTTGGGTGAGGAGATGACGGGCGATGCAGCCAGGCTGCCGATGGGCTGTGACGCGGACATCGAGGTAATGCCTGTGCCAGAGAGGGACCGTGGGTCGGCAGCAGAGCTCCGAGCCAGCGCTGCTCAGCCCCAGGGGGGTGCGACAGGGTCCTGCAGCCCCGCCGCGAGAGGCCCGTGGGCTCGAGCACTCACCTGCCAACATACTGGAGGAGCTGACAGGCGTGTTACTGGCCGAGAGTCCAGCCGAGGTGCCGATCCTTGCCGGGTCTTTTGCGATGGGATCTGTGGGCAGAGGGGAAAGCAACAGGCATCAGTGACAGCTGCTGCCCGCACACCGGTGCCTCACCACCCGCCCCCCACCCCGAGATGGAGTGGCAGCCCCACAGGAGCACACACGGGCACAGGGAGGCAGCCAGCGTGGCCGGAGCTGCGCTGTGGGGTGCTGCTTGTGTGCGAAAGGACCAGGAGAGCTGCCGCAGCGGTGATGGGTGGGAAGCAGGGCCAGAAGCAGCACGGAGATCGGCTCTGGGCAGGGGGGATCCCGTGGGAGCCCCGAGGAGCTGGCGTGGGTGGCAGCACGGGCAGACATACAGAAGTACGGGTGCTCCATGGCGTCCCGGGCAGTGAGTCGTGTCTGGTGGTCGTAGCGCAGCAGCTTATCCAAGAAGTCAAGTGCCTCGGTGCTGACGAGGTGCTGGTTCTCACTGTGCACAAAGCGCTCCCACCGCTTCCGTGAGTGTCTGCGAGGAGGAGAGCGCTGCATCAGCCCTGCGCCCTGGCGCGTCGCTCTCGCCTCCTGCACTGCCCTCTCCTGCTCCGTGCCCAGGCATGGGCCATGGCGGCCGGTACAGCCAGCGGCACGGCTCCCCGCCTGCCACGCACCCACCTGCCGAGGATGTCATTGAAGCGGGGATCCAGCTCGATGTTGTACTTGTCGATGTAGTCGTACAGGTCCTCCGTTCCCAGCACTTTTGCAATGCGCACGAGCTGGCGGAAGGGTGGGAGAAGGAGCAACACTGAGGGTGACGGCCAAGATGGGGCTCCCACCAGCCCTGCTGCAGCCTGCAGGTCCCGGCTACCCTAGTGTCCCTTACTCCGCTAGTGAGGACGCAGCTCAGTGGAGCTTCACAGCTGGGGAAGGATGCGTTCCCAGCCCTCGCTTGGGTGCGAAGCAAAGGCAAGGCATCGCAGCCCTTCCCTGCAGCAGCTGGAAGCCATGCTGAAGCATGCTGTGCTCCTGCTCTCAGCAGGGAAGGGTGCACACGCGCCCAGGCTGCTCCAGGGCCAGCATTCCGGAGATGGAGCGGAGCCAGACACCCCATTTCCCCTCCCTACCCCGAGGGTGGATGCAGTGGGGAGCCCGGATCCCAGAGCTGCAGGTCCCTGCAGGCCCCCCTGCGGGCTGCGGTGGGGTTTGGGGTGCACCAGGCGCGCCAGTGGTTGCTGGCTGAGCTTAGGAAGCGATACAACCGGAAAACCCCAGCCAGCTCCAAAGCCGCATCCCGTGAACCCCACTGGATTTCAGAATAACTGAAATGTTGCATTCCGCTCCTGCGGCTCCAGAGCTGCACCTTGGCTGCACCCCGTCCAGCAGCACGTGGGGCAGGCAGACAGCTCCTGCGAGAACCTCCCAGTGCGATCAGTGCTCTGCTCCCCTGCCCAGTAACCCCCAGATTCAGCTGCCAGCTCAATACACTTCTCCCTCAGACAGATAGCAAAGAGATCAGAGCAGGGAGCACTGAGACCCTGGCACGGGGAGGGGATGGAGAGAAGAGACCCTGGTGCAGGGAGGGGACAGAGAGACAGGGCAGTGCATAGAGGTGGCACAAGTGCCAGGGTCAGAGGCTGCTGGTTCAGTGCTGCCAGTTTGCTTCGCGGTGTGCTCCCCAGCTTGCCTAGGAGGCTCCGCGGGAGGACTGGGCGATGGGGGGAGTGGGAAGGGGAGGCTCTGCGGGAGGACGGGGTGATGTGGGAAACAGGCAGTGTGCTGCCCTGGTGCTCACTTGATCGTAGTTGTCGTGACCGTGGAAGAAGGGCTCTTTCCTGAAGATCATGCTGGCCAGCATGCAGCCCAAACTCCACATGTCTAAGCTGTAGTCGTACATCTAGAAAAGGTGAGAAGGCAGAGAGACGGGGGGTCAGTGACACACCAGCTGCGGGGAGGGCCCAGGACCGGGACTGTGCACCAAGAGCACGGCAGAGAGCAGGGGGTGGGTTTCTGGTGCCGCATCTAGCAGCCCCACATTCCGCCTTGCCCAGGGCCATCTCCAACAACAGCTTCAGGTTCAGACTCTGAACAGCACGTGGTCTCATCGGTCACGGGCAGAAAAGCTAGATGCCAAGCAGCCACCTCAAGGGCTGTTTGCAGGATGGCAGACAATTCTCTTTTAATCTCACTTTCCCAATTATTTCATCCTTTAGCACATGTTTAGGACATGGACCTGTTGGAACAAGCCCTGAGGAGGCCACGGAGATGCTCAGGGGGCTGGAGCACCTCTCCTGCGGGGACAGGCTGAGAGAGTTGGGGTGGTTCAGCCTGGAGCAGAGAAGGCTCCGAGGAGACCTTAGAGCACCTCCCAGTACCTGAAGGGACCCACAAGAAAGCTGGGGAGGGGCTTTGTACAAGGGCCTGTAGCAATGGGACAGGGGGGGATGGCTTTAAGCTGAAAGAGGGGAGATTTAGGTCAGATATCAGGAAGAAATTTGTTACTGTGAGGGTGGCGAGGTGCTGGCAGAGGCTGCCCAGAGCAGCTGTGGGTGCCCCATCCCTGGGAGCTCAGGGCAAGGCTGGACGGGGCTGGGAGCAACCTGGTCTGCTGGGACCTGTCCCTGCCTGTGGCAGGGGGTTGGAACTGGATGGTCTTTAGGGTCCCTTCCAGCCCAAAGTGTTCTGTGTTTCTATGTCCACCCCAGGGAGGTTATACCGATTACCCAGAGCCTTTCCAGCCACTGCGAGTGGTAGCTGGGCTGTCCCATCCCCTCCCCTGCTTGCGGGTGGCTGCAGGTTGCCCAGGCACCGGAGAGCCCGGGGCTGCATGGCAGCAGGACACCAGCCCTCATCTCCACACCCTGGCTCTGCTGTCGGCACAAGGCGCTGGGACATACCTGGTAATCTACCAAAAGCTCCGGTCCCTTGAAGTACCGCGAGGCCACCCGCACGTTGTACTCCTGGCCAGGGTGGTAGAACTCTGCCAGCCCCCAGTCGATCAGGCGCAGCTGGAGAAGGGAAGAGAGAGCACGTGGGTACAGGGACCTGCGACCCCGCTCACCCCAGGCCCACAGCTGGCAGCAGCCAGCCCTCTGTGTGCTTGCCACCACTGACAAGACTCTCCTCATCTGTCCTCTCACCGGCTGCTCCGCTTTCGCACACAGCTCTGCCACAGCCATGCCATGCCACAGCCATCACCGCAGCAGTGCTAAGGGGGAGAGGCAACGGGGGCATCGCAGCAGTGATGCTACAGCTTGTGATGACGTTCCCTCAGCCGGCTCACGCACCCGTGATGCCGGTCCTGTGCCTGTCCCCCACGACTCCTGCTTCGGGCTCGGGCTTTGCATTTGCCTCTCAGGAATTTCACCCCATTTTTCAGATCGTTTCTCAAACCCTGCCAGGATCACTCTGAAGTCAGGGGACTTGCAGCCCTCCTCAGCCTGGCGCATTAAACCCGCAGGCGACGCACGCGCTCTGGTCCCTCGGCCCGGTCATTAACCTGGAATAATGCCAGGCCTTTGACAATCCCCAGCGGACCTTCTGCTCTGACAGCAAACCACTGATAATTATAAGGTTCCTCCCAACCCAACTATTCCATGATTGCTCTCTTAATTGCAGCTTTCCATCAGCTTTATACCTACTGTACAGAAAACACATCTAAGCCACGTTTCTCTGGTTGGCTTAAGTCAGAAGCCTTATTAGAACTGAGAATCATGGCATCTGCCGTCCGCAAAGCGCCTCTCCAGCGGTTTTAATATTAATTTGGGGAGAAGGAAAGACTGGCTCAGCTCAGATTTCTGTGAGCATGGCGGTTACAACAAAACACAGCTGGTAGGACGCAGGGCAATACCAGGCTGCAACGACGGGGAAGATTTCAAAGGGCACAGTGCCCAAAGAGTGCGGGGGGGCTCGGCTCTGATAACGGGGGCGCTCAGCAGCTGCAGGAGGCTTTGCCCATGCCACGGCAAGACGCCCAGCCTGCCGCTGTCCGTGCAGGCGCCTTTTGAAGTCCTTTTTATTTGACGTCCCAGCTGGCCAGTTGCTACAGAGGTGCTGGAAGAAATCTAAAGTTACATTTACGAGCCCAAGTTACTGACAAACAGGTGGCAAATAAAGCGGCTTTACTGGACACAGGTGTGGGTTTTACAGCCACCTGTATTTCCAAACAAACAGCTGCAAATTCAGCGCTCCCCTCACGGGGCTCTGCTGGGGCCCAGACCCTAGGAGGGCTGCTCGCCACTTCAAGGCAACACTCCAGCCTGAACGCGGGCTCTGGTGCTGCCGGGGACAGGCAGGGCCACAGGGCGTTAACCACGCCAGGGACGTTTTGCCATCAAACCTGCAATCCTCTGCAGCAGCTAAACACGGGGTAAGCCTGTGCTGGCCTGCAGGAACGGGAACACAAAGTGGGTAAAACCAAACTGCCAGTTCTCTTGCCGGCACAAAGGCTCTCAGCCAGGAGCCGAGAGGTCTCACTGCAAGAAAACACTGAGGCGCCAGAGCGTGTCCAGAGAAGGGCAACGGAGCCGGTGAAGGGTCTGGGGCACGTGTCTGATGAGGGAACTGGGGGTGCTCAGCCTGGAGGAGGCTCAGCGGGGACCTGATCGATCCCCACAACCACCTGAGTGGGGGCGGTAGCGAGGTGGGGTCGGTCTCTTCACCCAGGTAATGAGCAACAGGACAGGAGGGAACGGCCTCAGGCTGCGCCAGGGGAGGTTTAGATTGCGTATTGGGAAAAGTTCCTTCACTGAAAGGGTCGTCCAGCACTGGAACAGGCTGCCCGGGGAGGTGGTGGAGCCACCATCCCTGGGGGGATTTAAAAAACATGTAGACGTGGTGCCTGGGGACATGGTTTAGCGGTGGGCTTGGCAGTGCTGGGTTAACAGTTGGACACAATGACCTTAAAGGTCTTTTCCAACCTCTGTGATTTGACACTTCTACGATTCTCAAAGCTCAGGGCCTCTGCTCAGCCCTGTGACAGCGAGAGCGGGAGCTGGCAGAGCATGGCTGACCCTCCCTGCTCTGAGCGGCACACCGCACTGGGGCAGATGCAGGCAAAACGAGCCAGCCCACCGTGGCCCCGCAGTGCTCCCCTCTCCCTTGGGAGCTGGAGCTGGAGCCAGCCGAACCTCACCATACCTTTCTGTGCTCATGGTCAATCATGACATTGTGTGGCTTGACGTCTCGATGCATGACACCCATACTGTGACAGTAATCCAGTGCCTGCGGACAGAAAAGGCGCTGTCAGAAAGCCTCCCGCCGCGTGACGAGGCAGCAGCAATGGGCAGTGCACCCACAGCCAGAGCCAGCAGGGCCGGCGGTTAAGGACAGACCCGGAGGCTGCTCTGGGACTCTGGGATGGAGCCAGCCAGCCGCCTCCAGTGGCGCCGAGGTCAGCCTCTGCTTCAGTGATGCCTGTCCTAAAAGCTACAGGGAGAGACGCATTCCCCAGGGATCTCCAGCCCTCTTCCAAACCCTGTGCAGTCACCTCTAGTGCGGACCCTCCCTGGTGTCCAACACGTCCCATCACCTCTCCCGGGAGGGAACCACCAAAAACCTGTAGCTGGCTGCGCCGCAGGCGCGTGCACTGGGCACTGCCCCTGGGCACAGCCCCGCAAAGCCCAGCCCAGCTCCAAGAGCCGGTGCGTGACCGAGTGGCGGTGAGGGGGAACAGCCCCGTCTCCCTCTCCAGCCCTGTGCCAGCCCCACTGGTGTAGACATTGTGCCGAAGGTGACCTTGTCCAAAGGCTGCCACTGCCCTGCACTGCCCGCTCCAGCTGAAGCCCCGCAGCAGGGACAGCTGCAGTTGATCCTAGCCTGGCCTCTGCCCACAGGGACAGGCAAGGGGTGCTCTGGGAGAGGGTCTCATCACCCCCGGGTTCCCAGCTGACCACCTCAGCACAGCCCCGACGGCAGCGAGCAGCCAAAGCCACTTCCCATAGCAGGTCCCAGCGGAGGCAGAAGTCTTGCAAGAGGAAGCCAGGGAAATAAAGAAGACGGCTTCTGCTTCTCAAGGACACGGCGACCTCGCACTCTAAGCCCTTCACCAGCACACTCTGCAGCCACCTGCCTCCGAGCCTCCCCACACGCAGTTGCCCAAGAAGCCATCCCACACGGATGGCTGGGCAACGGGCCAGCAGGGTTTAGTAGCCAAATGAGCTCTGCTCTCTACCTCCTGCTTCCACACACAGGCTCTCCAGGGGAGATTGAGCAGCAGGTCTCTGCTTGAGCAAGGATTTTCTTTGGGGCTGTGGATATTGCAGCCGTCCCCGGGAGCTTACCTTTAGGATTTCATACATGTAGAACCGTATGTCAAAATCAGACAGCGTCTGGTACAGTTGCTGGAAGAATGGAGACAAAAAGTTAACAAAAAGCAGCATGTTTACGTTTAGGGCTCCTCATACAGGCACAGCTGCCTGCACGGGGGCAGAACAGACGCTTGTGGAGCCACAATTCGGGCCCAGAGGCCCCAGCTGGCCAGGTGGCACATAGTACCCGCTCTGCACCCTGGATTTCCCCACCTGGGAAAGGCCAGCAAACTCCAGGGAGGAACCATGCTCCCAGCCTGGCTAACCAACCCTCGGAGCATGGATGTGCCCTCCCCGCTTCCACCCAGGAGAAGACCAGAGAGCTCCATGACCCCACCAGACCCAGCGCCTGGAAGGTTTCAGTTTTCATCCTGAGACCAGGGGATGAGAGAGCATGCTGCACCACCCTCACAAAACCCAGCCAGCCCAAAGACAAGCAAGAATCTGGGGGGAAAAGCCTCACATCAGGACCAATTCCTCACTGGAAACAGAACCGAGCAGCCACTGGCAAAGTGGCTGCTGGTTTATTACTAACTCCTTCTCGCTAGCCCTTCTCACTGCCCTTGGCTCAGCCCAGGCTCCAGGAACACGAGGCTCAACTAGCCCAAGGCTTCAGCCCACAAATTGGCCAACACCAGGTTGCAAATACAAGCCCATGATGGCCAATCGCTGGAGCAGCATGGCAGAGAGGAGAGGCTTGGGGACAATCCCTAATGCGAGCAGCGCTCCCCTGGTTCTCCTAACTGGAAAATGTAGAAAAGAGCTGCTGGCCGCAGCCCAAAATCCCCCGGCCCCTCTGAGACAGCGAAGCCAGCCATTTCCGTGACACCGTGTGCCTCTGCCAGAGAGAGGTATTCCCTTCCCACCACGAGACAGCATCAGAGCAGGTCAGGAATCCCTCTGGTAGCCAGGGTGTGACGCCTGCTCCGTGGCAGAGCCCAGAAGAGCTCTCCCAGATACTCCACACCATCATCGCCTTCGGAGGCATCTGCAGCAGCAGAGGTCACTTTACCTTGAAGTCTGTGTTGTTGACATGCTCGAAGACCAGGGCAGGTGTCCGAGACTGCAGGACAGCAGCATCAGTTCAACAGACAGAAAGAAAAGAGAGAGGTTTAGCTTTGCTCAAGGCAGGCAGGCAGGCGGGGTGGGCAGCGAGGGAACTCTCGAGGGCTGGTTTTGAAGAGTGGTGCCCAGAGTGAGCTGCGGTTAGACCCTGGAAAGGGGCTTCCATGTCTTGCCTCAGCTGGCAGTGACCCGATCGCACAAAGACTTAATTAAATCTCCAGCAAAAAGGAGGAGGTGGGCAGCATGGGAGCCACACAGCCCCGGCCACCCCATCCCTCCCCAGCAGGCCCGGCTGGGGCTTCCCAAACCACCGCAGCCACCGAGCGACATTTTCAGAGACCATACGTGGAGGAGCTGCGCAGCACCCCCAGGCGCCGAGTCGAGGTCTCATGCCACATTCTTCCAGCGCATTTTTGCAGGGCTCTCCCCACTCTTTCCCTTTCTCTTTGATCCTCCTGGCTCTCCTCGCAGCGGGATGCTGGGCAGGACCCCCAGGGTCTGTGTGCAGGAAGAACCCCCCCCACACACCCTTTGCCTGAAAACACCCAGGAGAGCCGGGCAGCCCTTTGGGCTAGAGGCCACCCTGAGCACCGGTGCGGAAGCCATCACCCTCAGCACCCCTCTGGCCTGCTGCTCCCCAAAACCTGGCACCCACCCCGATGCCACAGCCTGTGCCCCTGTTCCTGAGAGCACAGTCCTGCTCACCGGCCATGTAACCCACCCGCACTCCTTCCCTACGATGTGATCTGTCACCTCAAACGTCACCAGCCGGCATTGCAGACCCGTCTGGAAAAGGAGCAGCGGAGCGAGAGCCAGTCCCCAGGGCCCCCGCTCGCTGCTATCTCCCCACAAACAGCTGCCTTTCACGGCCTGTCAGAGGATTAAAATTGGATCAAATACGCCCTGCTAATTCATCCTAATGCAGCTTTTTAATCAGCACGTCAGGCGGTACGAAGTCACGGGCCTTGGAGAAATTCAGCTGCGCTACATCACCACCACAGCTTTTATCAGTCTGCCCACGTAAAACTCAACACCTTTGCTGCCAAAAGCCGCTTTTCCACAACCCCCTGGGTCCTGCCGAGCGCTGTGCATCCCCCTGCCCAGCTCCAGGCAGCAGAGCCCACTGCAGAGCTGACCCAGCCTGGCACTCCTGCCCAGCTCACACCACGTGGGGTACAAACCCCTGGGGACAGTGGGATATCCTGGCTCCGCAGGGATGACAGAAGTAAAAGCTGCCCCTGGGTGAGAGCTGGGAGCCCAGCCAGTGCCACAGAGAAAACATCATCCGGTTTGGGGAGGGGTGAAGGGTCTCAGCACAGAGTGCCGAGGGTGGAGGAAAGCCTCCCTCTGCCCGATCACTTTGGTGACAGCGCAACCCACACTGGCTGCTGCCTGTCCTTCTCCTTGGCCTTCACAAAGGCAGGGAGCATCACCCAGAAGAGAAAGCAGCCCAGCCCCGCACGAGACCAGGGTGGTTCAAAAGCCAAAAAACCCACCCAGCAGAAGGGCAACGGCGCTGCAAGCACAACCCTCCTCCACCTGCTGCTGCTGGATCAGCTAGAAAGATCTCCTTCCACTTCTACCCTCTCGTCTACTGTCTCAACAGTGCTCGTGAGGGGAATGCGCACAGAGATCTCCCCAGGGTGATTTCAGCTGCCAGATGGATGCCAAGTGGGGCAGGGAGTCAGCCTGAGCTCAGAGTCTTGTAACTCACGGGGTGGAAAGGACCCCCAAGGCCTGCCTCGCACCCTGCCCCTGCAACCGCTGGAGCAGCCCCTTCATCCTCCTTACCACAGGGTCCTTCACTATGTCTAGTAGGCTGATGATGTTGGGGCCTCCTCGGAGATTCTCCAGGATCTTAATCTCACGCTTGATCTTCTTCTTTTTCACAGGCTGGTAAAACAGAAAAGGAGAGCCAGTTACCAGCACAGCAACCTCTCTGGCCGCTCAAGGGGAACAGCCAAGGAGCGCATGGTGCCTCCGTTGGGCAAAAGGAATGGTGTTGAGCAGGCGTCATCGTTCTGGAGAATGGCACCCTGCAAGCTTGTCCATGTAACAGCTCTCTGCTTCCAAAGGAATGGAGTTTCCCATGTTTGGGAGACCCTCGAGAGATTATTTTACTCAACGAGATTATTTTACTACAAACAAAAGATTTTAAAGAGCAAGCTCAGTTTCGTCAAGGCCCAGGTTAAATCCTTGACTGAAACTTTGGAAACAGTTAACCAAGGAAAGCATCACCTGGGGAAAGAGCTCCAGCAGCCAAGCCTGTCTGTGTCTCCGTAACTCCTCTGTGCTGCCTCCCAACCAGCCCCCGACCTGAACTGCCCAGGGAAACCCTCTGTGTGGGCCGAGTGAGTGCAGGGACAGCTCTGATGTGCACTGAGAAGCTGACCCGAGTCCCTTGCCCGCCTCTGAGGACAGGATGCTCCTTCTGCCTTCCGAGCTAGCTTTCTGCTTCTCCATCGCAGGCTGGGTGAGACACAGGGCAAATACATTAAACAGGACATTTCTCATGCCCTCACCTGTAATCTGCCCTAAGGTTTTCTCAATGTGTATTTCTGTTACACTGATTAGTTGCTACACCCCTTCCACCTCCGCTCTTTCTCTTGCAAAGGCAATATTCTTAAGACCGTCCCCGTATTTTATAATTCGTGCATCCTACAGACTATAATTACCTGTGGCTTGGCAACACCACAGAAATTAGCTTGCCACCGCAAGCTGACAAGCCTAAGCACGTCCCATGAGACTAACGAGGGATGAGACACGTGGCTGTCCATCCGTCAGGACTCTGTTAGCTCCAGGGAACTCCTCTGTGCCCTGCCCAAGCTCCTGGGACACGCGGGGGTGCCTGTGCTCATCCCCTGGGCAGGAATCAGCTCCAGCTTACAGACTGGGACATCATGTGCTGCAACGACCTCGCATTGCAAGATGCTGGTCTGCTTATCCTGGGAAAGGTCTCTGGGCTCCTGTGACCTTGCTCGGGCCAGGCCATGAATCCAGCACAGGGATTTTATGACCTTGGATCACCAGAACAAGCCAAGTTCTTCTGCTGAACTGGCGAGATTGTGACCTGAAACAGGCCCAAAGAAAAATTATTCCCTAAAGCGTAGTCCGGGAGCGCTGCCGAGACGTAGCTGCCTGGCACCCACCGCAACCTCACAGCAGTGGCACCAGTGGGTGACAGAGAGGGCAGAGGGGATGCAGGCAGGACATCCATACAAGGCCGGGCACAGGACTTTCCTTCTGCCTCCATTGCATGTAGATGATCCCCTTCCTCCCTGCTCCCATCACTGCTTTGCCTGGGAACAGCTGCCCAAGGAAAGCACAATCCAGTGCCAGCGCTCAGCCTGCCTGTGCCTCCGTAACTCTGCTTTGCTTGGGACAGAAACAAGCTAGCCAAAACTTCTGCCCTGGGGGCTGATGTTCTCCTCAGCTAAGATGAAATCATCCAAGTATCAACAGAGTGCTTCAAATGGAGAGGGCAGGAAGAGGCAAAGGAGGGGAAGACGTGGAAGCATTGGCAGAGGAACAGAACAGTGAGCGCAACGGTGAACAAAACACCTACCTTGAGGATTTTCACGACAACCTTCTCATTGTTGGTGATGTTGATGGCTTCAAAGACTTCACTGTATTTGCCCCGGCCAAGTTTCCGCACGAGCTGATAGTCATCTTGGTTGCTGTTTGAGAAACAGAGAAATACCGAGATGAAGAGGTTGCACCCGGCCCAGAACAGAGAGCTGCTCGCTTTAGAGACAACACTGCTCCCAGGGAGAGTGGGAAGGTCAAGATCTGGGGGTCAGCCTATGGTAAGTGGAGAGCTAGCAGCACACCATGGTGCCCAGGGCTGGAGAGAAGCAGCTACCACCGCAGAGGAGCACGCAAACAAACCGGCAAATGACTGGAGAGCACCAGCGCTGCCAGCAGCGCGCAGCGCAGAGGGCTGGCTCAGCAACTTCCACGTGGAGATGGGACACGAGACCTCACAGGCGCTACGGGCAGCTCGGGAACAGCCCCCCCTCCACACTCGCACACGAACTGCAGCCCTCCAGGCAAACCCAGCTGGCATGTCGAAAACACCTCTGCTGGCTCCCAGTGCTGGTGCTCCCCCCCTCCCAGTCTGAGCTCGGCTCCCAGCCCGCCACGGGTCCTGCGGAGATGATACTGCTCCACCTTTCCCTCTTCTCCGTCAGTAAGAGGAGGCGGTGGGCTGCAAGGACTAGCTCACCTGAAACCTCGGAGCCCACCAGCAGTTAGTTAGCGGCCGAGACTGACAAAATACCCAACATAAAAATTCCCCTGGGACCCCTGCATTACACTGAGGTGTAAAGGATATCACACACCCAAGGATTTGTAAAAAAAAATAGTCGATATTCCACACTGGAAACCAGAAGGAAATAAACCAACTCTCACCCATAAAACCTCCATGTATTTAAATCCACTAAGGTCTAAACCAGAGTCACCTGAAGGGACGAGAGGAAACAGCAGAAGCATCGGCAATTATTTCTGCTATGCCAAGGAGGGAAGGCACGGAGCCCCTGGGGGGATTTGATAAGGATAAACAAGTTGAGGAAAGAAAGGGAATTACAGGCTGGAAAGCTTGACTTCACAAATTGCTAATTACCGGAGACAATACAGGAGATGACTTGTCAGCACCTCGAGGAAAAGAGGGAGAGTTCAAATGGGCAGCGGAGCCGCAGCAGGACCCACACGCCAGGCAGCTTCGCTCCCCAACCTGCGGCCGCGCTCATCGAACGCAAGTAAAGGGAGCGTGGTGAACCACGCGCTACAGATGGGCAGGATTAGTTCACCTTCACTAGGAACAAGACGGGAAGGCTCGGGGTCAGCAGCAGGGAAAACATTAACTGCGAGGACTGTTCATGTGAAAAAGAAAAAAACCACAACAAACAATCCAGGATGCTCGCAGAAGACATGGAATTACCGTCCCACAGAGATCGAAGGCTCCCCGGGGCTCCGCCTGGCGCAGGGGATTTGGAAGTGGATAAAAAGCTTTTCATTTCTAGGTCACCGGTACCAGTGACCGGCACGCTAGCCGCGGTCTGGGCGGAGGCAGAGCACCGGGGAGGGCTCCTAATCTGGCCCCGGCAGCAACCCCGCCAACAGCTGCCAACCGCAGCACCAACAGCCTCCTCGGTGCCCAGGCACCAGCTTACGCTGCAGCCCCAGATAAAAGACTCTAATTTTTATAGGTTTTACCACAACTACCCAAACAAAGAGCAGCCGCTGTCCCTGGCGGGCAGTATTCCTCCAGCCCGAATGCTGCGGCTCGGGAGGGAGGATGCCCTGGAGCAAGGGAACGCTGAGCGCTATGTTACTACCTGGGAAGTCAAAGCTGGCCCTTTGCCCAGCTCCTCGCCAAGCCGGCTGCTGTATAAAACAATCAACTGGTCGCCTTCATTTTGAATTCTCAGAGAATCCAGTCCTCAGGGGAACTCCAAAAAAGAAAAAAAAATAGTCACAAGACTTTCACCTTCGTCCTTTCAAACCCCTCCGCTCCAGAACTGTTCCCAAGCATCTCCCCACTGTTCCCTGTTATTCCCGTCAGCGCCCCGGGGACAGTGGCACGGGGGCTGCCGTCTTTTGACACTGCCGTCCTTCCCAGCGATAAAAAACAAACCCTTATCACACTGGTTTGGTTAAGCACGCACTTGCATGCTTGAAGCCAGACACCCGGGTCTTAGTTTCAACACTTAAACACAAGTGGCTCTACTTGCAAAGCCACGGAGGAGCCGCAGGCTGGAGCCCAGGGCTCCCCTGGAAATCAGCACCCCCGCTTCCCGCCCCAGGCAGCGCGGTCCCCCGGTGGGCGCTGGACAGCAATGCCAAAAACCAAAATGCCAGTCCCGGCTGTGCCGGGTGCCGGCCCTCGCACCGCGGCTGGACGGGAACCCCGTGACCTGCCCGTCTGCCTTTGGACGGGCACTTGTCCCCATGCCACCGAGCAGAGCGGTGGCAGCGCTTGCGCACAGGCCCTGGTGTAGGTCCCCCTCCTATCTCCCAGGCGTACCCCCATTCCACGACGTGCGACTCGTAGTCCCAGTACTCGCGGGGTCTCTGAGTGTTCACGTCTGCATAGACCCTGGCCCGACTCGGCACTGGCCCCGACATGCTTCCACGGCCAGAGGCGCAGTACCTCAATCACCCTAAAAATATAAACACACATGAATTGGGATGAGACCAAGGCACACTTGTGAGAGAAACAGGGAAAAGGAGGGGCGCGTGTCAGGGCTGCCGAGTGAACCCGAGTTGGGGGGGGTCTGCAGCAAGCGAGGGTGGGCAGGAGGCACAGCTCAGCCCTCAGAGGGGACACCTGGCAGCACGGCGGCTGGCACGCAGCGTCGAGGGAACCTGTGCCCAGGCCACCAGCGAGCAGGCTCCGGGGTGCGCAGTGCCGCTGTCCTTCACACCCCTTCCCAGCCCAGGCCTCTCCCCCCAGCCCACGCAAGAGGCCACTTCAGCCGAGGGGAGAAACCCCGATCAGCTCTCTGGCTCTGAGGAGCCCCGCAGCGGCCAGGAGCAAGCACCACTGGGTCCTCCCTGCGCCTGCAAGCTTTGGCCCAAGCCAAATTGGACTGTGCAGCGGCGGCACCAGCTCAACTCCTTCCGCCAGCTGCCCCGGGCCTCTCTCCAGCCGCCCCACGGGGACCGAAGCAGCTCTGGGCGCCCAGCACAAGCAGAGGTCGGCGAGGGCCCTGGCCGAGGCCGGCGAGCTCCGTGCCAAACCCCATCACCTCCCCAAGGACGCAGGGGACAGAGTTCTTCCGTCCCTCGACAAGGGGGATGTGAGCCATGCGGACCAACTACAGCAACAGCTCTCCACGAGCCCAGTGGCCTCGGTGAGCCCCCACAGGAGCACAGCAGCCCTGGGAAGCCCCCACGGGAGCCCCCCGGCCCTGGGCAGCCGGCACACTCTCCTCTCACTGGCAGCCCCTCTGGTACGTGCAGCATGGCAGCTCCTGTTCCACGCTGGTGCGCCAAAATGTGCCGCATCAACCGGCTGGGCCACCAAGGAGGGCCAGAGTCCTGCTGCTCCCCCTCCTCCAGGCAGCACCCAGGAAATGGGGACACGCAGCCATGGAAGAAATGTTTCAGCTGAACACCACAAGCTGGGAAACATGGGTAGGTACCAAAACCCCAGCTCCTCCCCGAGAGAAGGCAAGATGCAGTGCTGAGCCGGCAGACGTCCGCCAGTCAGGACCCTGGGCTCGGAGGAGCTGCTCTTGCTGTCCCCCACCCTCCCCTGCAGTCAGTCTTTTACCCAAAATAGAAGATATTCTGACACAGCAGCCTGGGCTCTGCTCCTGCCATGGCAAAATCACCTGCAAGCCATGGCACGGCGGAGTCGGTGAGTCAATAAATCAATACGAGCACCGGCCAGCAAGGAGAACCGAGCACTTAAGACAGCCCTTCTGCATTTTTAATATCCTGTGCAAGGGTTAATAAGCATCTTGAAAGGTAGATGCTACCCAGCTGGTACAGAGCCAGAGGGAGGCAGCTGCCTGCAAACGGCACTGCACACAGAGACCAGGCTTGGGCGAACAGGATCTGGCCCCTCTGACTCCCAAGCCAAGGGGAGCAAGCAGAGCTCACTAACCCAGGAAAGAAAGTTTTCTGCCAGGTTAGCAGGCTCCATCACCCCAGCCAGGACCCTGCGGCCTGGAGCAGGGCTTGGGATGTACAAAAACCACTCAGCAACTGAGAATGGAAAAATCCCACCAGGTCCCATCTGCAACCACTCAGTGAAATGGCGTGCACACAGCTTCCGGCAGTAGGAGCAAAGACGTTCTGCTCAGCAAAGGGCAAAAAGAAAGTTGTTGGGAGGCAGAAAGAATATCCTGCCGTTCTGCACGCAGCAGGGTGCCCCCGGCATCTAGCGAACACCCCAGGCAAGGCACGGCGCAGGAAGCACACGCTCCGAACAAACCAGGAGCGCACAGGGCCAGGGGGAGGGAAGAGCCAAGGCTGCTGACGGCAAGCAGAACGCGCCGGGGCATGTGAAGCATCGGCCGGTGGACACGGTGTTCTCGTTTATCCTCCCGCAGCACCAGCAAGGGAGATCAGCCGGCACGGGAAAGCCAATGCATGGGGACGTGGCGCTCCCAAGGCCGGCAGTGGGCAGGATCAGGCCTGCCTGCAAGGCCGACTCTGGTGGAGAGGTGACATTTCTGCTGCAGCATTGCTGGCACTGTGGATCGGGGTGAAAAGTGCTGACAGGGGAAAGAAAACAACTGCAGGGATATGAGAGAAGGAGGGAAAAAAAACAGCCGGAACCTTCCTCAGGGCACGATGCAGCAACTGAGAATGCGGTCGTACCACCGCAGGCTCACAACGACCCTTTGCTCCATGCAGGGGAAACCCACCCGTGACGCACGGAGAGCAATCGCACAGGCAGCTAATGAGCCCTGGCTCAGGGGGCTGCGGTTATCCCACCATCCCATGGCAGGAGGCGGCTCCTCGGGAAGCGCTTCCCTGCTCCGATCCACAGTGACATCACTTACACGCTGGCACTGGCAAGCTCCCCTCCGGCCGAAGCAGGCTCGCTCCCTGCGGCACGTTCTCCGGCACCTGAGACTCTCACACACGAGGCTGGCGAAATAAGCCAGGAATCCTGTCATCCTGTCCCACTTTTAAAATATTTTTAACCTGAAAAGCTTGAGGGGGGGAAAAAAAACCCACCCTCTGTGTTCGGTGCTAATTTCAGAGGGTTTTTTGTTTTCCCTTCTAAAGGCTTTAATGGGAGCGGTGCGCTCTTGGGCTTTCAGCCCCACGTGTCCCAGCTCTCAGACGCCGACCGCGGCCGGGGGCTTCCCACACTTATCGCTTTGAACTCACAACCACCGGCAGCAGCTCGCTAGCTCCCCATGCTCCCCCAGCGCAGAGCTCGCTCCCGGCTCCCCTCCGCAGGAAGCAATCTGTTGAGGATTTTTTGAAACTAAAATAACAAACCTAAGCGGGAGGCAGCGTTTGGTCTCTCTTTAAAAGGGTGACATCCGTCACTCTTCTCTCAGCAGCACGACCGAGACGCAAGGAGCATTATCGGAGAGGTAGCAAGATGAGAAGAGCCAGCACAGCTCCCGACACTGGTCAAACTGCCCTCGCCCCTCAGCACAGCCGGGACAACCCTCTGAATCCCTCAGGAAAAGGGGGCTGAGGGTCCCTGCGTTCCCCCCTGCAGCTGCACCACGGCTCAGAGGCAGGCTACCAGCACCCACTCAACCACCCCCAACGCTCCTCCCAGGGGAGCCCTGCCACGGCTTCCAAACCCCAGCGAGAAGCCTGTAGCCCCTGACAAGGCCGTGGCCACCATCACCCTCCCTGGGAAGCTAGAAGCAGCCCCCAAGGTGCACTGGCTGGAGCCCAGGGGCTGCTGGTTCCTCGGCACTGGGACAGCAGTGGTCCCCAGTGCCACACCAAGCTCCCCGGGCTCCTCAGGGAGAAATGGGCTGGCGAGACACCAAGGCACCTCGCCCCAAACCCCTTCTGAACACGCTCTGCAAATGGGAAGCGCAGCAGCCCCAAGGGCCGTGGGCTCTCCCCGCACCCAGGCGGGTGATGCCACAGCCCCGTCCCCCTGCACGGCCCCCCCGAGGGCTGAGGGAAGCTCTGACCCTGCGCCAGCTCCCCGATGCGACCTTTGGTGCGCGAGGGGCTGTCAGCACGAAGCCGGGGACAGCTGGGCCAGGCCTCGGGAACACGCTCTGACCTCTCTCCCAGTTGGGAAGCACTGCCTGCCCTGTCCCCCAGCACATCACCAGCCTCCAGCTGATCCTGACTGACCATCGGTGGTTGAGGGAACTGTCACAACCCTCACAGCGAGCGCTGCCCTGCAGTCCTTCCTGAACTCAGCTCCTCTGCATGGCAGTGTCTCTCCAAATCCCTGTTTTCCAGGCTTTTCCCACTAGTCAGACCGCCGGCTCTCCTCAGCACTAGAAAAAGCAACTGGCCTTCATGCACCAAATAAACTCACAGCCAACGGGACCTCTGGAGAAGGCTGCAGAGAAAGGCAAGCCAAGCACATGGAAAGGGAGAACAAGAGCTGAACACCCACATTTCCAGCTCTGGGTAACAAACCGGAGCAACTCGGTGGACTGAAATGTCAAGGGAAGCGGCTGCAGCCAAAACTGAGAGAGAAGCCACCTGGGAATGACAGCCAGGCTGGAAGTGGCTCCGCAGCCAGCCTCCAAGCCTGGCTTTGCGGCTCGGCAGGCTGCTAGCCGGGGATCAGGCCGGGGAAAGCGCCGCTGCTGCCGCCCTGCCCAGCTGGCCAGGATCCGGGACCCCCCTGGGCCCTCCCCAAAACAAAGAGGGAAGATGGGAGAGGAGATGACCCTCTCCACAGACAGGAGAGTTCCCTCGGGAAGCAGCTGCAGGCAGAGACGGTTCTAGAAAAGCAGCAGCCGAAGCTCAGCACTGCTGAGGGCACATGGCCACGGTGGGCTAGGGGCGAGCCGGCAAGGCTTGCCCTTCTCTCCAGCCCCGCGCAGAGCTGCGGCTCGAGGCAGGCCATGCCCATGCGTCCGGCAATAGGCAGGCTGCGACACCAACACGCTCCTGCACCTGCAGTTCTGGCAATCTTGGGGCTGCTCTGAAGGGAAGACCTATGCAGTAGCTACAGTATCAGCGAACCCGGGAGCAGTTTGGCCTGAAATCGTTTCCACAGCCCAGCTGGTTGGCTGCAGCTAGCTCAGGTTTCCAGCCTGAAATCCCAACGCTGGCACGAGCGCACAGAGAGACGGGCCCAGCGTTCCTGCATGCCTGGGCAGGCGTGCCCTTAGTCATCCTCGACACGGGGAAGGCTCTCCAGCCAGGCACTCCGTAACGCACCGATTTGTTTAAACCGCTCCGATGGCCTTGTTACACCCAAGCCCGCAGCAGTGAACAGCCTGGCGAGGTGACAGCTTCGGGTGAAACAGGCTGGGCTCAGCTGACTCCGTACACAAACTGTGTCACCACCCCATCGCTCATGGCAAACTGCGCCCCCACACTGTAGGATCAGAGTCCTTTAGGTGGGAAAAGACCCTTCAGATCACCCATCTTAACCGCTAACCCGGCACTGCTAAGCTCACCGCTAAGCCACGTCCCCAAGCACCACATCCACA
The DNA here is from genome assembly GCF_017639655.2 of Falco naumanni. Classification (NCBI taxonomy): domain Eukaryota; kingdom Metazoa; phylum Chordata; class Aves; order Falconiformes; family Falconidae; genus Falco; species Falco naumanni. The sequence continues at coordinate 108,532,786 of NC_054056.1, read as the reverse complement.
CATCTTTTAAATCCTTCCTGTGGTGGTGACCGCACCTCTGCCCTGGGCAGCCTGTTCCAACGTCTGACCACCCTTTTGGGGAAGGAATTTTTCCTAACACCCACTCTAAACCTCCCCTGGCACAATTTGAGGCCGTTTCCCTTCATCCCATCGCTTACCCTCTCATCCCATCTCCTCATAAGACCCTTCAGCACTTTCACTGCCCTCCTTCAGGTACAGACCCACCACCCCTGCGCCTGGCTCAGCGTGGCCGATGCTGGCTCCCAAACCCATTCCAGCTGGAGGGAGTGGGGAAAGAGGCTCGAATGCCAAATCCCAGCAGGCAGGCGCACAGGCAGGCAGGCGCTGGCATGGTGCTGATTCCCTCTGCCTCCTCACCCTCCCTCCCTCTCTCCAAGTCCTGACCCAGACCTTTGACTTCAAACCCTCTCCCGTAACTCCAAATCCCCTCGCCGCTTTCCCTGCCGTGTTTTTAACCGCGTTTTCACACACCCTACAGAGCGAGGTCTGGTGACGGCTTCGAGGCACTGACACCACGCAAAGCCATCCCATTCCCAAAGAGCAGGAGCCGTGCAAGCTGCTCGCAGCCCTTTGACATTGCCATCGCGTTTCTGAAGGGCACCTCCCCAAACAGCCATGGACACCGGGGTGCCGTCAGAGAAAGGCTCGGAGGGAGAAGCCTGGCCAAGCCTGCAAGGAGGAGGGGAAGCAGCAAGGGGTCGATAGCCTCAATTCAGCCATCCCTGCATCACACAGCAAGTTTCGAGGTGGTGGGAATATGCAGGGAGATTTCAGAGGAAGTGGACAAAAACTGTGACAACAGCACCTTCTGCCCCATCTGCCACAGCCGGTCAGGTCAGCGAGACCACGGCACCCAGCGGGTCCCCTCCGGGCACACGGCATGACCAGAGAGCCGCCAAGAGCATCGCCGCGCTGCTGCGGTCTCCCTCGTGCTGCCTTTGCTGCGTTCCCCTTGCTAGTGGTTTAAAGGCTCTGCTCTTCCTCCTCTGCGATGCCCGGCAGGGAGGGATCCCCCCAGCGGGACAGCTCCCGCTGGCACAGCTCACTGTGAACCAACACCAGCATTGCCTAAGGGAGACGCTTTAGAATGTCACTGTCGGTGCCCAGAAAGGGGTTGGGGTGCTGGCACAGTGCACAGGCTTCACTGTGACACCGAGGGCTGGGCTTTGGTGGGAATGGGCCAGGGCCGGCACCTGCCGCAGCGCAGAGCAGAGGGCGGATTAATCGATCCAAGAAAAAATTTGCGGCGCGCCAACCACAGCGGGCTTTGCCTTGGTTTAGTCTCCATCGTCAACAAAGGCCATCAGCAAAGCTTGTTAGATTCCTGCCACCCCTCCAGGCAGGTGCGCGGGGAGAACAGGTGCTGCCGGTGCCAAGCTGTGCTCCCCGGGAATCACCGCCACCGTCCGCCAACGGGCCAGCCGCTGCCTGTGCCGGGACAGGCCCGAACACTGGCTGCTGCCTCCCCACCATCGCCTCCCCACCGCAGAGGAGAAGAGAATTTTTAAGATTAAACTATGAGAATCTGGTAAACCACGGTGCCCGCCCGCTGGCAGCCCGCCGCCCCCCCGCGCCATGTGGCATCGGCCGGCACTGACCACGTGGCGGGACGAGGAGCCAGCCAAGTGCGGGTAGCGGTGCCAGCCGCCCGTCCCTCCCCACAGCTGCTGCGGTACCTCAGCACCAACACGCGCCCGGCGTCACCCTGTCATCCACCAGGGCAGGGGCCACCCTGCGGCGCCTGGCCCCACAGCACTGTGCCCTGCCCCAGACCTCTGCCCCATGGGACACCACCCCACCCCCAGGCCAAGGGGCAGCTCCCTGCCCCACACCTCACTCAGGTGAACCCCCAGTGAAGGGGACCCCAACACCGGGCAGCTCCCAGTGACCCTGGCAGTGGGGCAGCCCCCTCCCCCATAAGCCCTGCACAGGCCTGGGCACACCCAACACCCCCTCCCCCCCAGCCGGGCACGTCCAAACCCACAGCTCCCCCCCCACACCTGGGCACATCCAGGACCACCCCCCACCCCCCAGAGCCCTCGGAGCGCTGCCCATGGGGTGCCCCCCAGCGAGCCCCCCCCAGTGCTGTGTCCCTCCTGCCCCCACTGACACCCTGTCCCCATGTCCCCATCCCTGCCCCACCCAGCGGGGCACCCGCCCCCCCGTGTTCACCCTCACCCCCCCCAAACTAGCACTCACCGCTCCCCTCCCCCATCACACATCATCGCCTCTGCCCCTCCCCCCTCACATGTGCACCCTCACACCCCCATGCAAACACAGCCACACTCACCTGTACTTACACACCCTCACACTCACACCCGCACTCACACCTGCTCTCACAGCCCCCACCCTGTGCTTGCTCTCGCCCCCAGCCACCCCGTGCTCACACTCACACCCCCTCACACTCACACTTGCACACTCACACACCATCACACACCCCTGCGCCCCCCACACTCACACCCTCATATCCCCCCCACATCTCCCACCCGTCTGCACTCACACCCCCACTCACCCTCACACACCCCCACCCCACCTGCGCACCCCCCCATGCACTCACACACCATCACTCACCCAAGCTCTCACAGCCCCACACTCACGCCTGCACTCACCCCCCCCACGCGCACACTCACACACCCCCACACCTTCATATCTGCCCCCCCAAGCTCACCCACCCACCCATTCACCTCCCTCCTCCAGGCACTCGCACACCATCCCACTCATCCTCACCACTGACACCCACCCAGGCTCTCACAGCCTCGTGCTCACACTCACTCCCCCCCCACACTTTCACACACCCCCCCCACCTGCACTCACACCCCCATGCTCACTCACACTCATGCCAACCCCATCCCCACCCACCTGCACTCACACCCCCACACTCACAGTCCCCCTCCACTCATCCTCATGCCATCATACCCACCCCCTCACACTCACTCAGGCTCTCAGCCCCCCCCCACCTGCAATTGCAAGTCCCCCTGCTCACACTCACCCCCCACAGCCACCCTCACTCTGCATGCTCACTCACACACACCTCACACCACCCACACTCACCCCCACCACCAACCCCATGCTCACTCACACACCCCGTCACACCACCCACACTCACCCCCACCCCCTTATACCCCCATGCTCTCACCCCCACCCCTCACACACACTCACACACACCCCCATGCTCACTCACCCCCACCCCTCACACTCACACACACCCCCAGACCCCCATCCCCTCACTCACCCCCCCACTCACTCACACACCCCCACACACCCATGCTCACTCTCCCCCACCCCCTCACGCTCACACCCATACTCACCTACACCCCCCTCACCCCTCCTCACCCCACCCCCCCCTACTCACACTCACCTCCCACTCATATCCACACTCACCCCCCCCGTGCTCACTCACCCCCCCCACATACCCATGCTCACTCACTCACCCCTCCTCACTCCCACCCTCACAACCCCTACTCACACTCACCCGTGCTCACTCACCCCCACCTCACACCCCCTACTCACACTCACCTCCCCCATGCTCACTCACTCACACACGCTCACCCCCCCTCACCCCCCCCCCACACTCACCCCCCCTCACACCCCCACCCCCCCCCATCCCCCCCCCCCCGCCTTTCCTCCTCCCTCCCCTCCCCCCGCTCACACCCCTCCCCCCGCCCAGCCCCCCCCCCTGCCCAGCGCCCCCCCCGCTGTGCCCTCACCGGTGGGGCCGGGGCCGGGGCCGAGGCCGGGGCGGGGGCCGGGGCCTACCTGGCCGAGCGGCCGGGCGCTGTGGGGAGGGGCGCTGCCTCCCCTCGGCTGGGGGTGACAAGATGGCGGCGGCTCCTGGCGGCGGCGCCCTCGGACGGGCCGCGCCCCGCCGGGCCGATGGGGGGGCGCCACCGCCCCGCCGCCACCGCCCGGCCGGAGCGCCGCCCCCCGCCCGCCGCCCGCCCGCCGCTACCGCGCCTGCGCCCGCCGCCACCGCGCCTGCGCGGGGGCCCGTGGCGGGGGGGGTGGGGGCGCGGCGCGGCGGGGCCCAGTGCGCGTAGAGCGCCTGGTTCGCTCAGTGCTCACATTGCAGCCAGCGCAGCCAGTGCAACCAGTGCTGCTCAGTGCGCGCAGTGCAACAGTGCTCCTGGTGACCCCAGTGCCCCCAGTGCCCCCAGTGCATGCAGCACCCCCGTTGCATCCAGTGCGCCCAGTGCCCACAGGATGCTGGATGCACCCATGGCACCCACTGCCCCCAGTGCACTCAGGGCACCCAGTGCAACAATGCTCCTGGTGACACCAGTGCCCCCAGTGCTTGCCAGTGCACCTGGTGCTCCCAGCACCCCAGTGCCCCAGGACCAGTGCTCCCAGTGCCCCCTGTGCTCCCAGTGCAACCACTGCATCAGTGCCCCAGAGCCACCAATGCCCACAGGATGCGTGCTTAGTGCTCCCAGTGCACTCATTGCTTCCCAGTGCCCCTGGTGCCCCAGCTTGGCCTGTCCCAGGACCAGTGCTCCCAGTGCTGCCTGCAGCACCTACTTCCAGCACTCCCAGTGCAGCTTATGACCAGTGCTCCCAGCGCTTCCCAGCCTCAACACACCTGCTCCTCTCCATCCCCTTCCCTCCCTTTTGTGTCCCTGTTCCCACCACTGTCCCCACTGTGTACCCCAGTCTGGGTCCCCCCACACTGTGAGAGGCCGGGGGCACCCAGGGACCTTCCTGGCAGCAAAACCCACCAGGTGCCAGCACCTGAGATGGGAACCTGTCCCCCACAGTGCAGGGACATGGTGGTGTCCATGGTGACTTGGAGCCGCACCCCGGGGCTCAGGCGCTGAGGGGCCACTTGATGGCCCTGAGGTGGGGGCCCTGCATTGGCACCGCTGCTGAGGGAACTTCATGGCACAGAGACACACACCCCCGGCACTGGGACCCCCCCCGCCATGGGACCCGCCAGTACTGAGGACCCCCCCAGACACTGGGACACCCCCCCAGAGGGATCCCCCCAGGCACTGGGAGACCCCACGGGGCTGAGCACACCCCAAAGAGGGGCCTCAACTGATGCCACCAACACAGCCCAGCTGCAGCGGGATGGGGGGGGGGGGGGGGGGCTGCCAGTGCTGTCTGCCCTGGGCGGGGGGCTGGACACCCCCCACGTTGGAGTCAGCATCCAGCTGCTTTGATCCCCTCGGCACGGTGCAGAAACCAGGGAGCCGCTCTGCACCCACCATGGCTGGGGTCCCGCAGCACTCACGCAGCCAGGCCAGGCACTGGGTGCCCCAGGAGACCACTGCCCATGAGGGACTGGTCCTGGGCATTTGGACGGGTGGGCTTTGCCGGCTTCACCGGGGCTGTGTCGCCTTACCAGGGCTGTGCCAGCTCACCGGGGTCATGATGGCTTACTGGGGTCTGCCAGCTCACCAGGGCCATACCAGCTCACCCAGGCCATGCCAGCTCACCAGGCTGTGCCGGCTTACTAGATTCAACGGATCACCAAGATCATGCTGGTTTACTGGGATGGTACCAGATCACTGGGACTGTGCTGGCTCACCGGAGCTGTACCAGCTCACCAGGACTGTACCAGCTCACTGGGGTTGGACAAGCTCATTGGGACCATTTTGGCTCACCAGGATTTTACTGACTCGCTGGTTTGCCGGGACCGTACCAGCTCACCAGGACCGCACTAGCTCACTGGGGCCATATTGGCTCACTGAGGCTGCACCGGCTCATGTCACTGTACTGGCCCACCGGGGCTGTGCTGGCTCACGGGGGCCATGCTGGCCCACCGGGACCCCTGTGCTGGGGTGAGGGTGCTGGTGCTGGGTTTGAGGTGTGGGAGAGCCTCCGCCTGGGACAGCTGATCCCATGGGGCTGTGGGGCCGGTGCCAGGGACGGACGATGCCGGACGGGCAGGATGCAGCCACATGGCCAGATCATTCCGGTGCTCGGCGGCGGCACAAAGGCAGGATAAAGGCGCATTGTGCCGGTGGCAGCTGGGGCTGTGCCGTACCAGGGTGCTCCAATAAGGGGACCGGGGCTGAGTGGGCCATGTGGCCCCATGGCTGGCAGCACCCCAGCTCCCGTGGCCACCCCAGTGCTGCCAACTGGCACCCCGGTGGGCTGGGAGCCACCAGCTCCAGTGGGACCCCATCACCCCTCTGGCCCCACACATAGCACCTGAAACCGAAGCCGGCGCGCGCCCCCCATCCCGCAGCCCCTTGAGCCAGGGAACAAAGGGGCATTGAGCCGCCCTGGCCATAAAGGGCCCCTTGTTGTGATGGGAACGGCCCCCTTGCCCTGGCTCCATCCCAAGCCCACCAGTCTGGTGGGGGGTGCTCAGGGTTCGGGTCCTGGTGGTGGTGGTGGTTGGGGTCACTGGGGTGCTGCCGGTGGTCCCTGCCAGGCATTTGGCTTTGGGGGTCCCCAGAATTGTGCTGGGGGTCCCAGCTGTGGTGCTGGGAATGAGGCCCCCCAAAGTGGTGCTGGAGGGTCCCAGCTGGGTCAGCCAGGGGTCTGTGAAGTGGCACTGGGGTCCCTGCCAGGGCTCTGGCTTTGGGGGTCCCCAGAGCTGTGCCATGGTACTGAAGAATGGTGCCAGGCCTGGGGGTCCCCAGAGTGATGCCAGAGGGTCCCAGCTGTTGCTCTGTGTTTGGGGGTCCCCAGAGCTGGGGGTCCCAGCAAGGGCTCTGGGCCTGATGGTCCCCACAGTGGCGCAGGGGGTCTGTGTTTGGGGGTCCCCACGGTGGTGTGGACTCCCAGCACGGCTTGGGCCAGGGCAGTGCTGGTGCTGGGGCCCAGTGTCGGTGCTGGTGCCCAGCTGCAGTGCCAGTGCCTGGTGCCAGTATTCAGACACAGTGCCCAGGCACGCTGCTGGTGCTCGGTGCCTGGTGCCCAGCCGTGTGCCAGTGCCCGGTACCGATGCCTGCTGCAGTGCCAGTGGCAGTGGCAATGCCCGGTGGCAGTGCCCAGTGGTGGTGGTGCCCAGTGGTGGTGCCTGGTGGCCGTGCCTGGTGCCTGGTGCTGGTGGCCATGCCAGGTACCCGGTGGTGGTGGTGGTGTCTAGTGCCAGGTGGCAGTACCCAGTGCCTGGTGCCTGGTGGCCATGCCCAGTGGCCATGCCTGGTGCCAGGTGGCAGTACCCGGTGCCTGGTGCCCAGTGCCCAGCGGCCATGCCCAGTGCCCAGTGCCCGGTGGCAGTGGCTATGCCCGGTGCCGGTGCCCAGCGGCCATGCCTGGTGCCAGGTGACGGTACCCAGTGCCCGGTGCCTGGTGCCCAGTGCTGATGGTCATACCCTGTGCCCTGTGCCTGGTGCCTGGTGCCCAGGGGTGGTGCCCGGTGCCCAGTGGCCATGCCCAGTGCCTGGTGCTGGTGCTGGTGGCCATGCCCAGTGCTCGGTGCCCAGTGCCGGTGGCCATGCCCAGTGCCAGTGCCCAGTGGCCATGCCCGGTGCCCGGTGGCCATGCCCGGTGCCGGTGGCCGTGCCCGGTGCCCGGTGGCGGTGTCCGGTGGCCATGCCCGGTGCCGGTGGCCATGCCCGGTGCCCGGTGCCGGTGGCCATGCCCTGTGGCGGTGCCCGGTGGCCGGTGCTCGGTACCCGGTGGCGGTGCCCGGTGCCCGTGCCAGTGGCCATGCCCGATGCTCGGTGCCCGGTGCCGGTGCCCGCCGCAGTGCCGGTGCCGGTGCGGATTGGCTGGCCCCGCGCCACCTGGCTCCTCCCCAGCCCCATGCGGCTATAACGGCCCCGGGCGGCGCCGGGCCGGGCCCGCAGCGCCGCCAGCCCCGCAGCCGCAGGCATGGCCGTGCCCCGCAGGTGAGCCGCACTGCCCGCCCGGGGGGGGACGGGGGACACCGGCACCCCAGCACTGATCGCGGGGGGGGGGGGGGGGGGGGGCGTCTCCCGTGGGTCCCGGGGGCATCTGCTGGGTATCACCGGGGGGTCCCGGGGGCATCTGCCGGGTATCACTGGGGGGGTCCCGTGGGCATCTGCCAGGCATCACTGGGGGGTCCCGGGCGCATCTGCCATGCAGCACCGGGGGGTCCCAGGGGCATCTCCCCAGCAGCACCGGGGGGGTCCTGGGGCCATCTCCCCAGCATCACGGGGGGTCCCAGGTTGGCACCTCCTGGCAGCTCCCGGGGGCACCCCACAGCAGTGCTGAGGGGTCCCAGGGCATCTCCCGGCCGCGCTGGGGGGGTGCTGGGGACACCTCTGGGATGCACCTGACCCGCTGGCATGTAGCAGCCGCCCCCCGCCCCCCCGATGGTTCCACCCCGCACCCCAGTGCCGGGCTGACCCCTGGCTGGTTGCGGGGTCCCTGGCACCCTGAGCGCAGCTGCGGGGCCGCAGCATCTCTTGCCCGCAGGCTCGCCCCCCCCCAGCTTGGCCCAGCTCTGTTGCAGGCAGGGACATGGCCAGGACACGGCACCTGACGAGGCCGGGGGGGCTGCGGCATAGGGTGCTCCGTAGGGGGTCACCTCCAAGTACCTCCCGTTGGCCTGCCCCAGACCCCAAACCCAGAGCTGGAGTGACACCAGTATGGGGCTGGGGACCATGGGGGCTGCAGGGTCCTGTAGGAGCCTGGGAGGGGTCCCCAGGAAGGGGCTGTTACGCTGGATGGTTGGGGGGGGGTCCCTGGGGGGTCTGCAGAGGGAGCGGGAGTAATGAGGGGTGCTACAGGGATTCAGGGGTCCTCAAATGCTGCGTCTCCTCTGCAGGGCCCCGGTGCTGGCCATGGTCGTCCTCCTGGTCCTGGCCACTGTGACGGCCGATGGTAAGGGGGCTGGGGGTGTGTGGGGAGGGGACTGTGGGCACCCTGGGTGCCTAGGGCAGGGGTTTCAGTGGGTGCCCCCCTAGCAGCACAGAGGGATCCCTGTCTGGCTGAAGGGAGGGAGTTAAGGCCGGAGTCTCCCTGGGGTCTCCTGGGGACCCCCACCCTCCTCCCCAATCCCCTGGGGCCGCGGGGTCAGGGATGCGCTCCCTGGCCCGTGTCTGCCCCCCATGTCCCCACAGAGCCCTCAAGCACTCTGGACGTGGCCCTTTCTGCGGAGGGACAGACACCAGGTAGGGGGGGCCGAGGTGTGCCAGCACTGGGGGGGGACATCTCGCCCCACGCAGCCCCGCCAGTGTCGCCTGGCCAGGAGCTGGGACCTGCCTGCTCTGTGCCTCAGTTTCCCTCCTGGCCAAGGCCCGGAGGTGGCTGGCAGCAGGGGGCAGAGTGTGGGGGCCGTGGGGCTGACGTCCCCCCACCCATCTCTTCCAGAGCCCGTCAGCCCCGCCAAGCTGGAGGCCTCCGGAGAGAGTGAGTGCTGGCACGGGGACAGGGAGCCGGACCGGGAGGCAGCTCCCTGCGAGCGTCCGGGGCTGTGGAGGGCGAGGGGCAGCCAGACCCCTGGCTGGGACATGGCTGGGGGCTGGGACCCCGGGGGTCTCTTCCCCCCCCTCCCCCAGCTCCTCCTGACACCCCTCTCCTCTCCCAGGTGATCTCACCACCTCGGCACAGCGCCTGGGCAAAGGTAGGGCTGGGCTCGGGCTGAGACGGCACGGCCGGGCAGCGGCACGGGGCTGTGCCCGTGCTGGAGGGACCCGCGCACAGCGAGTGTGTGGCGTGTACCGTGTACGCTGACCCTGCCCCGGGGGCGCAGCCCCGGGTGCTGCACGTGGGGTCCTCGCAACACGTGCGGGGCCCCCTGCACTGCGCGGGGTCCCACTGCGCACGCGCCCTGCCCGGCACGCGCAGCCTGCCCATGCTCATCACCCCCGCAGGCCTGACTGCCGTCAACTTCGAAGGCGTGGAGCGGGCGCCTGTGGACGACACGACGCGGGAGTCCCTCGGCAGCGACTCCTCCAGCCTCGACGCCCTCAACAGTGGCTCCTTCAGCATGGACGCCCTCACTGGGGAGGCCCAGGGCGGTGGGTGCTGATGCTCTGCCCTGCACGTGGCCACGGGGGTCCCCGCTCCCATCCCGTTGGGTGCTGAGCCCATGCTTTCTGCCATCCCACAGGTCCTATCGTGGATGTCCCAGCGCAGTCAAATGAGTCGGAGGAGGGTGAGACCCCCCTTTCCCCTGCTGCCCCTTGAGGGGCTGAGCATCCCCCAGGGCTACCCACACCCTGCCCAGCACCCAGCCCAGGGCTGCAACAGGGGACCCTGAGCTGGGGATGTGGGGACATCCTGAGCCCCCAGAGGAGACTGTCCTGGTCCCTGTGGGCTGTTACAGTCCCAGGGGTCCCCCATGAGCCAGGAGTGCCCCATCAGTTGGGGGTGTAGCATTAGCCAGGGGTTCCACCTTTAGCAGGGGGTGCCCAGTTATCCGGGGGGCTGTGCTGGTGCCAGCCCCCAGCCCTGGCATCTCTGCTTGCCCGCAGGAGTGGACCGCGACACGGACTCGGAGGAGTCCCTGGCATCCCAAGGTGACAGTGGGTCTGGGACGGGGAGAGCGCTGCCAGGGGGTGGCTGTGAGGACGGGGCACCTTTGACAAGCTCTGGGTGTGCAGGGGCTGACGCAGCTTCTCCCTCCCCAGGGATCTAAGAACACCGAGCTTTGCTGGAGATGCCACCTGGGACGATGTCCTCTGCCGAGCTTTCCTGCTGCCTCCTCATCTCCTTCCTGCCCCGCACCCCTCAGTGTCCTGCCAGTCCTTGCCGCAGCCCCTGCCCCAGCCCCACAGCCCAGCCTGCACCCCACGGTGGGGCAGCCCCTGGCCCGGCACGGTGCACGGCTCCCCTCAGACCCCAGTGCCACCGGGGGTTTGCTGGGGGACTGAAGGCTGTGGGATGCCTGGGGACCAGGGTCTGCTGTGGGGCAGGGGCTGTGGTGGTGGCTGGACCCCTCCACGTGCCCCTGTGGTGGGGGCTGCTGTGAGCAGAGCAGCCCCTGGCCGCCCGCACCTTTCCATCCTCCCCCAATAAAGGTCCCTGCAGCAGCTGCGTGGTGTGGTGGAGCCGGGTGCTGGCACCCCACGGCCACCGGGCCCACCGCCCCACCCGAGGTGGGAGCAGCATGGCTGCCGCCGGTGCCGTGGGGGGATGTGTGGGGGTACAGGGTGGAGGTACCAGCCCCCTGGCATGGAGATGGGGGTCTGGCCAGCTAGAGGACGGTGGTTAGAGGGACCCAGCTGCCAGCCAGGGAGCGGAGAGGTTGGGTGCTGGGTGTGGACCCCCGGTGAGCCTCCTGCCGTTGGCACGGCTCCGCTATTGCAGGGCGAGTCCATCCTGCGGCCATGGGAGGTTGGAGCTGGCTCCGTCCTGGTCCCCAGCCCTGGGGCAATGGCACGGTGACTCCTCCATCGTGGTCCCCACCAGCCAGCCCCGCTCCCGGTGCTGGCACCGTCCCCTCCCCATCACGTCTCCTGCCCCCTGCAAAGCCCTCTGCCCCAGCACTGGCCTGCTGCCTGCTGAGCCGGCACTGCTGCACGCATCGTGCCATCGTGCCTGGGGAGCCCGGCCAACACCGGTGCTCGTTAACGGGCTCTTCTGCCAACACCTTTAATGAAGGCGTGAAACCCCATCCCCATGAGCCCCCCGCCCGGCCACGCTGCCCTGGCACTCATCCCCGGTGCGGATGCCTCTGCCCCCCAACAGCGGCTCCCAAGGCCGCCTGGCCCTGCCCTGCACCCACTCCCGGTGCTGAAAGTTAACACAGGTTCAAAAAACACAATTAGGAGGAAATTTAGGGGGGGAGTGGAATAAAAAAAAATACCTATTGAGGGCTGTTAAACACCTCCGTCTCGCCTCTGGCGTGGGGCCCCAGGCTGCTGTTTGCTGGGAGGTGATGAAGGGTACCCGGGAATTAGCACTGCGTGTTTGCCTTTCCCACACACCTCGCCCTTGGCGGCGGTTACCGGCACAGCCGTGGTGGGGCTGCCCCACGGCGTGTTGCCCATTGCCCCTGCCGGCGTCTGGCCCTTTGCCCCACACCGGCTCCTTTCCCAGCCCCTTCCCAGCCGTACTGGACCCCCTCCCAGGAAAGGATGTGTCTCCTTTACCTGCGACGTAAAGGCCAAAAAAGCTTTTTAATGATTTTAATGACAGCACCTCAGTCCCTGCTGCAGCTGACGCAGCCCCCACTGGTGCCTCCCCACCCCCCGCTCCCCCCAGCCAGGCTTCCCCCAGCCTTGAGTCCATCCACCAGAATTTTCTACAACCATTTTCCAGGGTGGAGGGATGACCCCCGATATCAGCGATGGTGGGATGGAGGCTAGTGAGGGGTCACCCCCATACAAAGGGACCCCCCAAAGCTCCTGGGCTGCCTCTGAGCTAAACTGGGGGTTCCCACTGGGGAGATGCTGCCATCCTCCTCATGGCGTTAGGAATCACCTGGGGGACCTCCTGCCCAGCAGAGCTGTAGGCTGATGCAGGGGTCCCTGGGTGTTACTGAGCAGCCCAGCATGGTCCCTCCACCATTGGCACCCCCCCAGCCCCATTCCCGTGTTGCAGCCCCTCTATGGACCTTCTCCTGGCCAGTTACACCAGAGTGAGGGCAGCAACTTGGGGCAGCAGTAGCATGAGGGGCTGTGTCCCCCTGGCACTGCCGGCGTGGTGTTTGGTGGCCCCGGTTACTGTGGGCTGGGGTGGGAGCCAGGGGGATGCCGGCATTTTGGGTGGTGGGTGATGAATTATGGGGGGAAGTTTCCAGTGCTGGTGCTCAGCCCCGCCAGACGTTTACCTCATTAGGTGGGATGAGATCATGCAAGCTGGCCGCCCACGTCACATACGATTAGTTGGATCATTATGGCCCCCACCTGGAGCAAGGGGCTCCTGCAGCACTTGGGGGACCCCCAGCCCTGGGGCTGCGGAGGGGCTGCTGCCCCCAGCCACCATCTGCACCATGCAGCTGTGGTGGCATCGCCGTGACACCCCATCCCAAAGAGAGCAGGGCTGTGGGAGGGAAGAGCTTTGCCCCAGATGTTGCCCCCTAAATGCGATGGCACCACTGGGACCCACCTAAAGGCTTCCTGCCCCTTTGCCCGGCCCTCTGCCTGTGGTGGCCCCCGTCCCCCGTCCCGGAGCCTGCCCAGCTGCCACCATCTCCACCCTCCGACTCCCGCGTGGCACCTGCCCACACACCAAACCACACGAACCACCCTGACCAAGGTAAAAGTTGGGGAAACCCCCAAAACCACTAAGTGCTGAGCATGGCTCGCGTGCCGCAGCCATCCATGTGTCTTGCCGAGTCTTCATCACAGACCACCCCCACACCCCACCGCGTACTCCCCATTGCAGCGGCACCGGGAGGCTGCACAAGGGCCACTTTGAGCTGGTCCCACTGAAGGGACACTTGGGACACCCAGGAAATGTCCAGTCCGGAGAAAGCAGCGAGCACGGAGCCATCACCCTGAGCATCCTTGAGCAGCAAGGGCTACTGACGGCGTCCGGAGGGTGGGGGCGGTAATCCACGTCCAGCCAAATCTCCCACCAGCAAGGCAGCCAGCCCGGGCTGACGGTGTCAGGGGAGGGTGGATCTGTCCCTCCAGGCATCAAACACAGTGGCATCACAAACCTGATCTCCTGAGCTCCACGTGTCCATCTCTGCCTTCCAGCTACTACTGGCTCCTGCCCGGTCTCCCTGCGCAGGCGTGAGTACCAGCTGCCTGGTGCAGACTGGGCACCCCCTCACTGGAAGTGTGACCCCCCGTGTGCAGTTTTGTTGGGTCCTTCACTGTCTCCCTGTTTATAACAACCTTCTCAACTAAAAGGATCGTTTCCAGCCACCCGATCGATCCCAAAGGCAGAGCATGACACTCCCTTGTCCTTCTTGTCCTTCTTGCCACATGCCCACGTGGAGCGGCTTGTGTGGCTGGCCCTGCTGCGCACTGCGTGCCCTGCCCGGATGTCCTGCACCCACGGGAGGGTCCAGCTCCCTGTCCCTGTCACTGCACTGACCTGCTGTCACCGTGGACCCCCCCGGCACCCCTGGGCCCCTGGGCTGTCCATCGGTGTGACAGCATGTGGAGATGCTGCGTCGGGCATGGCTGCACCTCAGTCCCCGCAGGGCACACCTTGGCACGGATGTTGTCACCCAGCCAGTATTTTTAATTGCTTAATTATGCCTGGGCTATTAAAGGAAGTTGTGTTCTGCCGATCACCAGACACACGATTCTTGGTCGAGCGCTCCCACACGCCACGGGAGCGGGCATCGATTTCGCCAGGCAGAGCTGAGGGGGTCCTTGTGCATTGCCCCTCCGTCACCGCAGCGGCGAAGGGCGGCAGAGCCACGGGGTTGGGGCTGGGACCCTCAGCCACAACACAGGCTGAGCTCACGGTGCTGCAGGCCTGTGAATCACACTGGTTTGGGGAAAGGCGCACGGGGGGTCTCATCTCAAACGTGCCATCCCTTGCTTCAGCAGTTCCCGTCTCCTGGCACGGCTCTTGCTCCAGAAGATGAACCCAGCACAGATGTCCACAGGGGTGCAAGTTGTGTTGGGGTGGAAAACCTCGGGGGAGCAGCCAACAAACCAAAGCCAAAAGCAGAACTCGGAGAAAGTTGGAACCGGAGAGATTTTAAGTGCTGATGGAGAGGATCAAGGGCTGGTAGGGAATGAGGGAGACAGGTGTCTTGGAGAGAGGGGGGCTGGCATGGCAGCTGCAGGAGCAGGCGTCCCCTCTCCCTGAGGAGAGGTGGCAGTGAAGGCTGGACAGGCCACCACCATTCAGAAGGACAACACCTCCATGTAGGCCAAGCCAAGGCCAGGCTGAGGTGGAGAGGGGGTCGGATGCCAACTGTCCCCTGCCCCACAGGACTGACGCTGCTGTGCATGGCCATCCTTGCCCAACAACTCAACGTGTCATGGCAGAGCTGGTCCTCGTGACAGCCCCAGCACAGGCAGCACGTTCACGTGGACAGGAGATGCCCAATGGCACGAACAAGCAGGCTGGCTCTGCTTGGCCCCGAATCTGCTTTGGTGCCTCTCTGCTGAGTGATGAGGGACAGCGGGGACTTGGCCCACGAGCTGCTCCTGGGGCTCTGTACCCCTCCAGCCAGGTCCCTGGTGGTGCACCAGGGTGTGCAGGACACCTGTGGGACTCTGGTGTGCCGGTCCCCACGTCCCCCCGTCGTGAGGCACTGCATGTCAGGCAGGGTCATGGCCCAGCGTGGTGTCCCGCCGCGTTGGGAAGGGCAGTAACCTGCAACGGCTCTCAGCCAGACGGCTCCTGGACGCTGCCATCGCCACCCTTGAGGATGGACCCAGGCGGCAGAGGTGCCACCGCGGCAGGCACCGGCTTCTCCTGACGTCCAACTGGCACTGAGGCTATGGCCGAACGCCAGCGCCGAGGCGTCTGCGCCTTCGGGGTGACCGAGCAGCATATTGTGACCACCCGAGTGGAGGACAGCAGGACAGAGGGAGTTTTGAACGCTCTGAACATAACAACAAAGATTTTTTTTATTATTCTTATAAAAAAAAAGAAAAAAAAAAAAAGAAAAAGCACTCCTAAATGTGTGCACAGCATCCGCCACACCTCTGGTGCGTCAGCGTGGGCCCCGCTGCAGTCTCCTCCTCCGAAACATCCTGGAAAACTCAGACCCGGAGCCCAGCCCGGGATTTAGGCAAGGGAGCCACAGCACAGGACTCACACGCATACGCACACATGCACCTCGCTGGCTGCCACCGCAGAAGTGTGGCAAGGGCTCCGGCTCCTGCACGGCCAATGCTGGGGCAGGTGCTGGCACCGGGATCGCAGGGTGTCTGGGGACACGGAGGGCAATTTCTGGGTCTTTATCCCATCCGCTTCCCGAAAAGATGACAAAAGTAAAGCTTTCAACCATAGAAAAGCCACCAGGTGACAGACCATTTGTTTTATATATATTTGTATGTATATATATATAGAGATATTTATATATATATAGATAGAAGTGGGTTCTTCTTCTCTCATGTAAAAATTCAAAATACAGTTTTTACTATTAACAATCTGAAGTGTAAATGTACAAATTTTTACTGCTAAACAAAAGGAAAACAAACCCAAAGAAAACAAAGAAAAAGAAACACACAGTGCGAGAGAAAATAAAAAAGAGAAGATAAAGCTGGGCTTTGAGGCGCCCCGGGGGGGCACACGCACACACAGAGACCCTCGGGGACCAGACCGCAAGGCAGAGACCACAACGGGATCCGACCCACCGGCGCCAGATCGGCAAACTTTTATTTTCTCTTTTAAAAACCATCGCATCTGCCTCTCCGGGGGGCAAGGAGGGAAGGGGACAGGGGTGGAGGGGGAACTCCCTTCCTCAGAAAAGCTACCCCACCTGCACACCCGACGAGCGCCCCGCTCCCCGGCCGGGAGGAGCGCCCCACAGCCATGCCCCTGCTGGTGTCCCACCGGGGGGGTCACGGCTGCCACCCTCGGGGGGGGGCGCGAGCGTGATGCAAGTGTCACGCAGCTGCCGGCTGTTCTGCGGCCAGCCAGGCTCTCCCGCCCGCTCGCTGGTGCCGCGGCGGTGCCCGTCCCAGCCTCCGCGACACGACGGGCCATGACCGCACGCGGCGGGTGGGGGAGGCTCTTGCACGGCTCGGCCCCCCCGCCCGACGGCCGCCAAACTGGAGGAGCGCTGGGTGGCTAGAATCTAAAGCAGATTTCAAAACACCTCATTAAGCACACACACAAATGAAATCCTCACAGTGCCGGGGGAAGCAAACATGAACCAGAGGGTGTTTAGAGCTTTCAATGTCTGTGCAAAGCGAGGAGGCTGACGGCTGGATTTCCCTTTAGTGCGTATCCTTTCTCTTCCTCTCTTTCACCCTGCCCTGGGCCTTAGGATATCGCAGGGTCCTTGGGTTTGGACTGCTCAGTCCCTGACAAGAGGGAGATGGTGGGATCTTCTGAGTACTCGTCTCCGTCTGTGAAATACGGCCCTTCCCCCAGCTCGAAGAATATCGGCAGGTCTCCACTCCCCATGTCGACAGCGCTCGAGTCCACCAGGAAGAGGGGCTGGGCCGTGTAGTGCACCAGCTGCTTCCCTGCAAAGAGAGAGTTCACACGAGGGTAGCAGCTTTCAGCAGAGAACAAGAGCGACAAGGTTCAACTCGCTTCCTCGCCACTGTCAAGAAGCACTCCTTGCCATGCCAGCGATGGGATGCCAGGGCTCGGGCAAGGCCTTGGGCACATCGGCAAGGCACAAGAATGTGACCTTAGCTGGGTTCCAGCCCACTCTCTGGGACACACAGGGAGGGACTGGGGGCTTTTCTGTGCCGCCACGGAGATGCCGACAGCACAGTCCTGACCAGGCTGTGACAGAGCCCATGGCTGGGCGCTGGGCTTGCTGCCACGAAGGAAGAGCAGCACTGTGGACAGCCCGCGCCATTCCATGCAGACAGAAATCCCACCAGGCTGGGGGGTGGTGGTGACCTCGGGACTGCTGAGGCAGGCTCAGTGGGAGCAGGATGCCCAGGACCGTGTCTGAGCATCTCTGAGGGCGGAGGTTCCCCAGCCTCTCTGGAGCCTGACCACCCTCACAGTAAAAAAATTGGGGGTTTTTGTGTTCTGATGGAATTTCACATCTTTTGGTTTGTGCCGAGGCCTCATGCCCTGTCCCTGGGCACTGCTGGGGAGAGCCTGTCTCCCCCTTCTTTGCTCCCTCCCATCAGGGATTTATACACATAGCTAAGATCCCCCTCCATACTTTCTCTTTTCCAGGTTCAACAGTCTCATCTCTCTCAGCCAAATACCCTTTTGGGGAGGAGAAATGATTCTGCCACAGCCTCAATCCTCCCTGAACACCGAGGCGGCCGCCTGGTACCTGCGTCTGCTGTGCTGGCCTCTGTCTCAGTAGGTTTCTGTTGCTCCTGGGATGAAAGGAGATCTTGAATCTGCAGGGAGAAAAGTTGGGTTGGTGAGTGCGTTATGTGGGTCAGACACATGTGGGTCCTCTCCGTGCCTGCCTTGGGACTGACCCAGCACACGTGCTGCGCAAAGAAAGCTGAGACGTACAGTCTCAAGGCCCCACTGAGGCAGAGACAGACACCCTCAGAGGTTTACCAGGTTGCCAGCAAGCCCACATGGACCCAGGCGCAGCCCGTGTGGCGTGCTCCAGCTCCCAGGTTGGCAACGGGACTGATTCAGGTGGCGCACGACTGCCCTGGCCAAACCTGGTTCCACAAATCCTCTCTCCTATAGGCAAAGGTCCTGCTCTGCAACGCTTTCCTGGGTCACAGCATGAAGCCTTTCTCCACCCTGGGGGTCTAAAATCCCAGGGGAAGCCTTTGGGATGCATTTGTAATGAGCAATTTTATTTTTTGTAATTTATTTCTGTTTATCGGAAGTCTTGGTGCTACTAAAGCACCCGAGAGCTGCAGCTCCCGGCAAAAGCTGCCAGAGCGACCTGGGCTGTGGCTGAGGATGTGATCCCATTGTGCACCCCCATCCCATGGGCACGACTGGGCTGGAAAGGCCGAGATGTGTGTATTAAAGGGAGAAAAATTTTGAAACCACGCTGCCCACCTGAGCAACTCTGCTCACTGCAGTCAGGAGGGAAGCCCCGCCACCCTCAGAGCTCACGTCGCCTGGGGAGCATGGCGCTGAGCCGGCTAATCCCAGACCGCTGAGCCCAGAGCACTGCTCTCCACCGGTGCCACGGCGGAGGACAACGCTTGAGCAGAGGCTTTCCTGTGGGATCACTTTCCCTCTGTGGATTTACAGTCAGCTAATAATCCCGCGGCTACTTATTACAGCAACCGCTGCTGTGCCAAAGTCACCGTAGAAAGTAATTCAGCGCGTACCCGGTGTTTTTTGTTACTGCTTAGCAACCGGTGCTGAGCGAAGGCAGACCACTTGTGAGCGCGCACGTCTTCACAGACCCTCTGGCCACGATTTAGGAACCCCGCAGCTCACCCCACGGCCAGCACAGGGGTTTTTACAGTGTGAAGGCTGGGTGAAGACAAAGCCCAGCAAAACACCCCTCCCAACACCACAGGGGAGATAAATAACACACCAGTGACCTTGATCCAAACGCTACTCGAGCTGATGAGCTAAGCTGTGAATTTCAAAGGACACCAGTTAAGATCCCTTTAGAAAATCCTGCTTCCAGATGCTCAACAACATGAAGTAATTCATTTCTGAATTACCGAATCTTCGCTGCTCATGTTCTTCTCCCAAATCCCACTAATCCCTTGTCCTGCTCTTCCTGCCCAGCCAGCCTCCGCTGTTGCAGCAGAGCCTCCAGTCGGAAGGAAATCAGGTGTTTAACCAAATTTACCCAAACTTACAGGGCAGGATATTTGTCTGCCCACACACAAAATGGTCCTCTGCATTGCACTTCCCCCTACAGCTTTTTTTCCTTGCGGGCAGCCAAAGAACTCAGCCAGCCCATGGGCGCCTGCACTGCACCAAAGCGGTACAGAAATGTCCAGCAAGAGACACGCGCCAGAGATGCTGCAGAACGAACAGTGCTGAACTCCTGCTCCGTGCGTCACCCTGCATCCCAGGCGCATGTCAGTGCAGGGTGAGGGGTCCCCTGAAAGAGCTCGTGGGAATCGTTTTACTTCGGGAAAAGCCACCAGGCCTCTGAAGGTGTGCTTTGGAGAGGGGCACGTTGCTCCTGTCCTCTCCCTGCTCTGTAACACCGGCATTAACACCTTCCTCACAGCCATCCCAGGAGCATATGTTGCGTCACCTGAGGGCCCGTGAGGTCTCCAGCAAAGAGATTACATTTGGGCTTTCCTGTTTTGCAAAAACTTTCAAGATGTTTCCTGTTCTGTACTGGTGGGAAAAAACCACAAGATCCCTTTGTGCTTTTTCTGATAATAAAAAAAGAAGCAAGACGGAGATAAGGGGTTAGAGGCTAGCCGAGGGTCCCTGGCTCACTGTACCAACTGGACCAGGAGACCCCTGCTTGGTCTGATCCGGGCCAGACTCCCTCTCCTGCACCCACGGCAGCATCCAAGCTGCTGTTGATCTTTGCTTCCCTCTCAGTTTTTCTTGTGGAGTCGTCTTTTGCAGATACCGACACACGTCCCAGGGTAGAGCAAGGGCCGGAGCATGCCAGCACACCAGCGGGGCTGCAGCCGCTGCTCTGCCCCAGGGCAGCGAGAAGGACCTGGCTCTGCCCCAGCCCAGCAGCGCTCCAGTCCTCAGGCTACCTCCTACTCCAAGGGTCTGGGACTCGCTGCTTGTGACTGTAACTTCCACCCCTGCTGCTCCAAGCGCCTTCTCAATGCAGCCACGAAATGCTGTGTTTGACTAATCATCGTTATCCGATGAAAAAAAAATCATTTTATCAGGCAACACCAGCTCTTGCAAGGAGAGTCTGTGTCAGTGCTGTGCACGGTGTTCAGCACTGATGGTACCCAAGTAAATAAAATTAATAATATAGCACATGGTGGAGTTTGCCTTGAGAAAGCCTCCTGACAATTTCAGAAAGTCAGAAGGAGGGTTTATGGAAACCACATGCAGCTCTATAGGCTTCACTGCACTTCCACGTTCAGGGGGCAGAGCTCACATGAGGGATGGAAATCTCAGCACCTAATTAACCGAGTATGAATGATGAAGTAGCCCTGCGCTCTGTATGAGCTGCTCAGAGAAAGCCGCAGTGCTAATTGAATTATTTCCCCTCGGCGGCTCCCCCAGCCCGCGCTGGGCTTCACGTTCCTCCTCTCTCCCACATCCCCTCCCTTTGGGCTGGGGCCGGCCTGGACACTCCTCAGAGCCTGTCAGAACCTTCCTTTAATCACGCGGAGAGGCTGCTGCGGAACAGCAGGACACACTTCATTCTGGCAGCTGTGTGTGCATGGAGGGATTTTTAACAGCTACTCACACTGGCAAGGCTGCTGTCCAGGTCGGGAAGGTTCATGTCTGTAACCGTCATTGAAGGGCTAAACAGCTGCCAAAGGAAAGAATGATTAGTGTAGGGAAAGCAAGCAAACCCAGGCGTGCTGTGGAAATTCATGGTTGAAGCTACCGTGGTCCATCTGCCACCGCGAGCCACACGCACATGGTACCGCGAGACGCAGCTGGGGCGCGGCGCCGGGACGGGCGGGCGGGTGCGGGGCGATACTCACATCTAACAGTGCGCTTGTGTCTACGCTGAAGCCGTGCGTGGTCAGCATCGTCTGAAGGTTATCCAGGTTGGAATCGATGGTGTCCAGGTGGTCATTGAGTTCATTCCTGCGCAGAAGAAAGAGGAGCACAGGCAATCAATGCCCAGAAGACTCTCCCAGGTTCTGAGCTACTAAGGGGACTCTATCCACCCACGGACTGCAACCCTCCCACAACCCAAGCAGGAGCGCGGGGCTGGGATCCCTGGCTCTGTACAGATGCCAGCTCCAGCTGCCAGTGAGCTCAGGTGTGCTGGTGGAACACCGCAGCGATGCTCTCCCCCTCTCTCCTCCTAGTCCTCTGGCCAGAGCCTGGAGACACAGCCAGGACTCCTCCTCCCAAGAGGTCTGAGGGCAAGCAACCCAGACGAACGAGACACAGTGGATTTCTTACGAACGCCAGGATTTCTGCAAGCCATTTGGGCTCTGCCGTTAGGGTCCTGGTAAGCACCAACCACCGTGGGCTGGCAGGGATCTCGGCACAGCTGTGCCCGTGCAGTAAGGAGCTTTGGGCCCTTTTCCAGCCCTAGTGCAAGGACTGCCTCTGCTTGTCACCTCCTGGCTGCTGCCACATGACAGAGAAAGGGCAACAAACCTTATTCCCTGCCACAACTTGCTTTAGGGGAAAGGGGATCAGTCCCACCAAGGGGGAGGCTGGCCAGAAAAAACCTTCGCGTCTGGGCTGGCAATGGGGAAAACGGCATTTGTGCATCAGGAGATGGAGTTCCTAGTAACAACGGAGAGAACTCAAGCTGCTTCCCTTTACCTGGGGAAACAAACCTTCCCACTGCATCCCGACCTGCGCACATCCCTGCACGGCTGCTGGCAGCACCAGAGAGCAGACACCTACATGGCGAGGCACAGGGGGAGAAGCACCGAGCTCCCACATAAATCACAGCTCACTTGCCGTCAAACAGCAAGTCCGGGATGAGGACTAACAGCGTAATTAGTCTCGGCGATCTTCACCGCTGAATGCTGGTACCTTGCCGAAGCCGGGCTGCCTCTGCAGCTGCCTGGGAACGGGACAGTGTGCTGGGATGGATGGCACTGCAGGGCCAGCCCCACAAGCCAGGCCGTGACACATACCAGGCCAGCTCCGAGGACGTGGTTTGTTCCCTCCTACAGAGCTGTGGGGTAATGCTGCAGGCCAAGGTGGGTGGCAGAGCACCAGCAACCCTGGCAAAGATTGCTTTTAACTGACTTAAAACCTAGGGCTGCGAGACTGAGCGCCAGAGAATGGTCATCTGGGCAGAAGAAGGACAGCAAGGGCTGCAGAGTTGATGGTGAAATACGCAACCGCCCTCACATTCCCTTATTCTCTAGTTCTGTGGTGCTCATGGCACTCCCATCCATCATGCTTGAGAGCGAGAGAAGTGGATGACATAAACCTCACGGCACTACCCAAAAGCCTACAAGGCTCTCTGATGAGCGCTCTTGTGAAGAACAGTCATGTTTGCTAGTGGCCCCGGGTCCCAGCCATGGCCCTGCCGAAAAGCGCCTTTGTTTGATGCCGTAAGCCATAGCAGGTTCCATTCCGTTCCACGGTTGGTTCTGGCGTGGCCCCATGCTCAATCCACCCCGTTCTCTGTCCTAGAAAGGCTCTTTTTGGCTACTGAAGGTGCTCACGAGGGACCAGTGGTGTTGGTCCCGCACAGGCTGACCCACTACTGGCAGCCGAAGAGGACAATGTCTGAGAGGCACAGGCAGACACGCACAAGCACAAGGCAAATGGCAAAACTGTGGCTTTCAGCCTCTCATGAACGAGAAAAATGCCAAGAAGCTACTCCTCTTCTTGGAGGGTCCCTGCGGGGCTTGTCCCCCCCAGGCTACCACTGCACCCGTATCCTGCAGAGCAGGATTTCTGCGATGATCCCTTTGGGAGACCGAGCCCGAGCCCGTACGGTGCTGCCAGTGCCCGACTGCGGGGGTGTGGACCCAGTCACAGCGCGGGCAGCTCCAGGTCCCTGGCCAGCTCGGTCACCCACTGGCACCTTGTGTGGACCTCCTCGGCTCGCCAATTCCAGAGCTTTTACATTCTCTCGTCCTAAGCAGCACCATGAAGATTAGAAAGTCAAGGCTCTTTTCTCACTGCTGCAGATAACGAGAAGAGGCCGCGAGGTCAGGTCACGGCTCGGAAAGCCTAGCAAGCAGAAACAAGCAACCTGCCAGAACAACAAATATCCTCGTTCTGGGAATACTGTGCTTGGGGCCTCAGGAAAGCTGGCTGCAGATGCAGCCCATGAACACATTCCTGCCTTACCTCTCCTGTGCCTGCAGGCGGGAGCTGCAGCGATCTCTTAACTCTTTTTTAGAACTAAGATCCATGAACATACTGCACATAAATTACATATCCAAGTTTGTGCTTTTAAATGACTTCTGAAGTCCTCGCTGCACAGCACCTGAAATCCTCCGATGGATTTAAGATAGTTTTTCAGCAATCCCACAGTTAGGAACATCCAGCAGTGTGGAACGGACCAAAGTCCCAGCCAAAGTGTCACTAGAAACCCCACCTGTGACAAGCCGGTCCTTCCACCCATCCGGGGATGGAGTCCAAACATGGGTGCGATGCAGATCACGCAAAAATTGACACTGGGATTAGACTACTAACACACTCCAGACCTTCAAAGCAAGTCTCCTGGTTTCTCTGCAGAAGAAAAGCAGGGCCCCCTGAACCAGTTTTCGATGTTGAACTGGAAATTGGTAGCTGCTGCCTGGTTCCCAGCATTGCTGGCGAGTAACCTTCCCCACAGGTCCTGCTCTGCTGTGCCGAGCCACATCCAACGCCAGCCTGTGTTTGCCATCAAACAGCCGCTTGCAGAGCAGGGAAGAAAGAGGGAGTGCGATTCTCTGGAGCAACACAGTTTTCCTCAATTTTCCAAGTGTGTTGTGGGTTGAAGCAAGAGGAACCAGCACCTCCAGGAGAGCTAAGCGGTTGCTGCACAAGGCGCCGAGCTGCAGGGGCTGAGGGCTCTGCAAGGTCCTGAAAGCCCCCAGCCCCAAAGGAGCAGCCAGAGCCAAGTGTGCCGCTGAAGGGGGCCAGGAGCTCTCCGTTCCCCCGAGACAGGCCAGGCTCTGAGGGCAAAGAGACCGTTTCCAATCCTGAGGTCAACATCTTTGCTTCAAAGCTGATGCTCCAGCAAAAGGCCTTCCCGACGCCTGCGGCCCAGGGAACAGCAGGGCACCGTTCTGGGAAGGGAGGAGCCAGCAGCGGCAGCGCCTGCCACCCTCCCAGCACCGGTTGCATCAGCTGGGGGAAGAGACGCGGAGCTCAGACACAAGGGTCCCACCGCACCGCCATGTCCCACGCCACCTGCATCAGGCCCCGCAGACTAATGGCACAATCCCTGGGAAATGTGACAGACGCAGGACTGGTGACTCTGACACAGAAGAGCTTTGCCTGCCCCCGTATGCGGATGTGCGGGGAAGGGGAACTGGAAAGGTTTGGGAGGTAAGGAATAACCCTGCTCTACATGGACACCCTGGCTCTGCTTTCCCTGCTGTGCCAGCCATCCCCACACTCGGCGCACCTTGGTGGCCGCCTTGCTCTGCTTCTTGGCTGCTGACCACCTTGCAAGAATAACAAACCCGGCTACGCGGCACGCCTCGCTCCAGCGCCGCTTCCTCGGCTCCTGGGGCAGCCCCGCGGTGTACGGGCTCTCGCGAGACCCTCGCCGTCTGAGTTTCCATCTGATGAAGTGATGAAAGTCAAGCCTGCGCCGTGTGGTCTCGCTCTGTGTGGGCTGTTTTATAGCCTGAGAAGTAGCTATGTAAAAATAGCACCTTCTTACTCAACAGATCTGCTCTCTGCGGGTCCGCCTCTCTTCCCCAACGGAACGATGTGTTTAATGCCGATGCCACGGTGGCCCCTGGACAGTGGGCAAGCGAACCAGGGCACACTGCGCCAAACCCACTGCCAGGGAAGCCCTGTTCTGGCGATCTTTGTTATGACTGATGGAGGCAGCAGAAAGCACGCACCCTGCCTCTCTCTCCGCTGGAAACCAGTTGAGCTGGCAGTCGGGAGCAGCAGCTTTTTCTTGGGGAAAAGGCACATTCTGATATGGATGCTGATGAGAGAACTCCATCTGCCAGTCCCTCGCGCTGCCTCTAGTGCTGCCTGCTGCTGTCCCTGCACATGCGCAACGGCAACGCAGCTGCCTGCGAGGCCGGCCGGTGCCCAGCACCGCTGCTTGTGCCAGCGTGACCCACAGCCTCAAGGAGAACATCCCTTCTGGGAAGGACCTGGAGCTCCTGAGCTCCAGCGCATGGTTCTCAGAGCTCCATTGGGCACAGTCAGTGCTTTAGCGAGGAGCAGTGTCACCAGCCTGGCTCCCTTCCCTAGCAGAGCTGCCTGTCCCCTCTGACCCATAACCCTACCGGGGACAGGCCACTTCTGGGCAACCAGCAACCCCCAGTCCCCTGAATCTGAAGCACTGAAGATGCGCAGAGCTGTTTTAATTCCCTGTACCGCTTGCCTTTTCAGATGGTCTGTTTTCTAATAGCAAGAAGACAGAGCAGCTTTGCAATGATTATCACACGGACGCAGGGAAAAAGCAGTCCCCTGGAGCCTGCGCTCCTGCCGGGCCAGCGTGCCGCTCTCTCTGCGCCCAGGGAACGGGCTCGGGGCCCACCAGCCTGCCAACAATAACCAGAGCAGTAAGCAACAACTCCTGCAATGTCCACCTCCGACATAGCCCTTGATGGGGGAGGCCAGACACCCATTTAGAAACGCATTTTAGCTCCAGGCATATTACATTTGTCTTTGGCATTATTCTGTGTATTAGCTAAAAGTATTGGAGGGCAATACTTCAGAGTTTTCCCTGGGCTTCTGTGGGAGACAGGATTACCGGTCTAGGTGGGTTTTGTCCTGATCTGGGATGCTTTTCATTATGGAAAAGCTTTACTAGAACAGCGTCTTGGTGTGCAGTCAGGTTTGCAGTGGGAAGTTTCATTGTTCTGCATCATCACAAAACCAGAAAATGCATCAGAAAAGCCGCTTCAGTCCCGAGCTCCCATCGCCTTCCAATGCAACACTCTGTTACTGAGGTGTGTGAATTTTGCGCTGGCAAGACACAGCAAACCAGCAGCTCTCAGGGCTGAAGTTTCCACACATCAAACCCAGGTACAGCGTGGACAACAGCAGAGCAGGCTTCCCTCCCACCCCTGCCAAGACCACCTAAAAGGATGAGAAGCAGTTTGGCCTCCGCTGGCCACTCAATATTTTTAGCTGCTGTGTTGAGTTGGCCAAGAAGTCTGCCACTCGGTGCCAATTTTTAGAGCGAGCTTTTGCCTTGTTGATATACTACCTATAACGTTAGGAAAGCTGACTTCAGCGCACTGGCAGCTCCCTGCCAAGCGCAGTGTTCCCCTGCTCTCTTGCCCAGAATTGCAATGCTTGGGGACAGTGGCTATTGAAATGCTAACCCTTGCTGTGATCTGCAATGAAGTGAGGAAGAGGAAGAACTGGGGCAAAGACGAGTGACCTCTGACATCTGCGAAGTACGAGTCAAACTGAAAAATACAAACAGAAGAGCATACTAGATTCAAAAGACTCACAATCAGGCACTTTGAGGAATGAAATGTTTGTTATGTTCAAAGGTGAGAACAGTTAACCGACCATGCTCCTGCACTTCAAGCAGCAAGGAAGGCACCGCAGTCATGGCACTGCAGCGCTTTCGAAGCGGGCAAGCAGCTTCAGGCTGGCAGAACTGTTAATTAATGACAAAAAACAAACACGAAAACAAACAGTCCTGCAGAAGCAAGTGAAGACAGCACAGGTTTGTTACAGCACAGCCAAGCTCAGCGAGAAGCTACTCAGCAAGGCAAACTAAGCTACTTCTGATGTGGGTCTGCTGCTGTTAACATCTGCAGGGTGGCGCTGACAAGGGGACCACGGTTGCTGTCACCTCACACAGTGCGCTGAAGCTCTGGGAAAGCGAGGTACTGGCACATGGCGCTTTGCTTAGACAAAACAGTGGCTGGCTGCTCTACACAATACATACATTGTGTTAATAATGTAAGTGTCGATGCTTTTCAGTATGTAGTGGGCTCTGGCTCTTTTAAAGTGGCTTATGACGGTCCCCAGGTGGACGGTGGATAATGTTTGGGCAACACCGTCAAGCGTTTCCATGCAAACGTCCCCTTTTACTGCCTGAATCTCGGTACTATCACCTGCTGCTAAAAGACTATTGGTCACATGAAGGTAATTCTCAGTTCAAATGAAATTCCTTTGGACAAAGGATGTCTTGTAGATTAAGTAACAGCCCACACGACTCACAAAGAGGCACTGCATGCCGTGACCTGCAGTCTTATGGGCTGCTCTTCTCCAATAAATTTGAGAACAACTGAAACATGTTTCATGTGATGAAAAAGGGGCATTGCTGAGACTTCTTGGCAGGCTGTCAGTGCCTGGGTCAAGCAAGCGGCGTTCAGGCACCCCTGACACACAGTAAAGTCACCTACCATCAGTAATCACTGCCCTTACCACCTGCATCTCGACGCACTGAGCGGACTCCTGGGAATTTAACAGAAGCCTCAGAGAAAGGGCGCTGCGCAGCCTCACGTCCTTGGTGCAGCGCACCCAGCGCACCCGGGCATGCAGGTTGTCTGGCTCCAAAGCCTGAGGAGCAAGCCCTGAGCTGTGAGCTCCGACGGTGGGATGTGGCACACGGAGAGGCAGTGTGCCTTGGCATGGAGTGCCCGGAAGACTCTGGAGCATGGGCTGACACACTCCTGGGGACGTGACAAGCAGTGTGCCACTCATTTAACATAGCTCACTGCCAGCACTTCCATTAGCAAGTCATCCTTTCTGCCTGCTCAGCATCTCAGTACAATTTGAGCTCTGGTCATTCCACTTCTCAGCTGGCACCTATGGCCGCTGGATGATGGCTTGGAATCATCGAACGCTTTGGGTTGGGAGGGACCTTTGAAGGTCATCCAGTCCCACTCCCCTGCCATGGGCAGGGACACCTCCCAGCAGACCAGGTTGCTCCCAGCCCCGTCCAGCCTGGCCTTGAGCTCCCAGGGATGGGGCACCCACAGCTGCTCTGGGCAGCTTCTGCCAGTGCCTCGCCTCCCTCACAGTAAAGAATTTCTTCCTGATATCTGACCTAAATCTCTCCTCTTTCAGCTTAAAACCACCAGACCTTGTCCTACCACTACAGGCTTTGCTAAAAATTCTGTCCCCATCTTTCTACAAGTCCCCTGTAAGTGTTGAAAGGCTGCAATAAGGTCCCCCCAGAACCTTCCACCACAGCTCTGCTCACGCAGATGCAGGGTAGCTCCAGTGACACTGGGACAGGAGCCGAGGCACTGGCATGCTGGGAATACTGACCTCCTTCTCCGAGTTTATATTCCTCTGACGTAAGAGGATATACAGTGTTCAATAACCCCAAGGAACACTGCTGCATGCCAAAGCACAAAGCTAATACCACCGAAACCCAGAGAGCCACAGAGGCTGGGGATACCTTTTTATTATTTACACTTTGCCTTCAAACTCCCTGGGGCAGGGACAGATTTTCTGTTAAATGGTCACACTCCCGTCAGGCACCGTGTGCCCGTGGGGTTGATCTACAACTCATCTTTTGCAAACCCGTGTGCCGAACAGGCCAGGAGCTGAGAGGTGGATACAGGACTACTGCATGGCTGTACCCTTACTGGTTAGATTCCTTCTTTCCGGAATAACCGCTGAAGGAACACAAATAGATGAGAGAAGCACAGTGTTGCTCTTAAAATGTGGGAGTAAGAGAGCACCAGAAGAAGAGGAAGCACAAGCCCTTTCTTTTAAATTGTCTCTGCGGGGGCAGGGGGCAAATGTTTTCTGTGTCCTTTGCCCGCTTCTGCACAGCCTGCCAGTCCTTAATAATTCAGAGGCACTCTCTGCAGCACTTTTTTTTTTTTTTTTTCATTTTTATTGCCTTTTAAATGGCCAGTTTCAGCTTCTGATGAGCTGTACAATAAAATCTGTCTCTTTTTAAGGACAGCTGGTATCGCTGAGATGGATTGCAGTGGTCTATAAATAGTGAAGCTACAAACATCTCCTGCAAGGCCAAGAGGAAGAGGCGAGCAGGCGTCTCCTGACTCTGCGTGTCTCTGAAGTGTAAAGGCAGCAAAGCCTGGTCCACTGCGCTGCCAACAGGCTGCAGACCCTGCTGCGGCGGGGCAGCCTTCAGCCGTCTCTGTACTCACTGTCTCATGTTAAAGGGGGCTTCTTCCACAGCTTTTTTTGTTCCTTCTCCATGTAGAGCTATGACACCGCAGCTCTGGGAAGTGATGGCCAACACAGAATTCACACTAATGTGCACGTGTCGCGCTATCATCACCTCGGGTGCACGAGGCTATGGCAGCCGTCTGGCTCAAAGACCTCTCTGCTGTCTTCCAGATCTCTGGAACTAGCTGCGCCTTCTCTGAATTGCTTTTTTGTTTTAAGGATAGAAAGTCTGTCCTGACATTCAGAGAGAAGACCTTAATTCCAATACTCTCTTTTCCCCAGAACACAGGGAGAATGGGAGGTGCCAGAGATCTGAGAAGCAGCTGAGATCTCAATACGGTCAAGGGTGAAGTTCTTGGCAGCTCGATGTGGACAAACAACTTTCTAGTTTCTCATCCCAACACTTGCAGTTGCATCTGCGAGCACTGTGTGGTGATAAAAGACATAAGACCATACATCCGATCCCTAATAAAAAGCTACCCACCAACTTTCAGCCTGCCACCCACGGAGCCCAGCCTAAGTTGTGTCTTAGCAAGGGAAGGGGCTGAGTGGAAGAATGTGCTTCACCATGACTAGAACTAGGTGGGTGAGTGACACTTTAATGCAAAGCTTCCTCCCTCATTAATCTGGAGGGCAGCTGGGACAGGCAAAAGCAGAGGGCAGCACAGGGGCAGTGCCACCGTGCATGCCATCTGAGCAGGCTTGTGGAGAAATGCTGTCTCACCTACAGGTGAATCCACTGGGATTAGAGCTTCTAGCAAGCAATGCTGGCAGCCTGCAGGCGCGCCTGTCAGCTGCCTTCAGACTGCAAATACAATGCAGAAGCTTTTGTACTGTGAGGATGTGCTGGGCCCTGAAACACAGCTGATCTTACAGTGACTCATTCCTACACTGGAGAGGCAGGCAGTTCGAACAAGCCCTTATTTAGCACAGGCATTTTTATCCGTTCTTATTTTGGCATCCCACGTGGCCCTGTGCAGCAGAGCGGTTGGGTCCCCCCCACAGGGGGTTTAATTCTGTGCATGGGGTCAGGCGGCAGGAGAGACTCATCGCTCCAAGCAGAACAGGGACGGGAGAGTAAAACATCTACCCCGGCCCTCGCAGGGAGGGCTGCGCTCAGGGCCGCCAGCGATCTCCTGGGACAAATGACCACATTTGCTTCCAAAGCTGGCTGGAAGCCCGGGTTGCTAGCATCTTTGTAAAGCTTAACGGTACAGAGCGGTGGGATGGCTGGCAAGACCTGAGCTCAGCCGGCCTCAGCACAGCACTTACTTGTCGAGGCAGGCAACGCTGAGGCACTTTTCCTGGGGCTGAGGCTGTGTGGTGCTGTCACCGGCTGCAGCGGCTGTAGTGCTGGGTTCATTCTCCTGCAGGATGGAGTCAATGAACGTGGAGGGGGACAGAGGAGTTTCAACAGCAGGAGGGTTCCCTGGGCTGGCCTCCTCTATCTGGGGGCTGCGGGTGGGACTCGGGGGTTCTTCTTTGATACGGACCACAGGACTACTCCTGAAAGAAAGAGAAAGAAAACAGGTAAAAACCTCACACTAACACATTCTTGATTTCCAAGGTCTGCTTCCACACAATAGGGCAAAAAAAGCCTCGCGACTGCTGTTGCCTTTTCACATACAAAGCCTCCAGAGTCAGCTACAAAGATGAGGCTGAACGAGTACCTAAATATTTTGTCTCTGATTCTGATCCTAATCAGCTCCCCTGACACATCGATGTCTGGCACTGTTACTGCGATTTCAGCGCCTTTTTTGTGGCCAAATGTTTGTGAGCCCAGGACCTGCCACGCAGCCAGCTCAGTACAGGTAAAGTTATTGGAAGGGTGTGATTTTTTTTCTTTTTCAATATAGTTAAAACAATACAGCTTTTGATGTGGACACAAAGTACAGAAGTAGCACGGTGTATATCCCTTTTTTTAAAGTCACCACTGAGACATGCATGACATAATCACCACCATACAAGAGGCTGCAGTGTTTTAACTGCTCCCACAAGGTCAGCGGAGTGACTCCTTTGTGCAGCCAAAGCCTGGGATCGACCTTTTACATAAGCACCCAGGCATTTTCGGATGTATGATTTTTACGGGGAGGGGAAGACAACTTCTT
Organism: Falco naumanni; assembly: GCF_017639655.2. Lineage (NCBI taxonomy): Eukaryota > Metazoa > Chordata > Aves > Falconiformes > Falconidae > Falco > Falco naumanni. The sequence continues at coordinate 108,501,458 of NC_054056.1, read as the reverse complement.
CGGTCAGCCCTAATTTTACCGCCCAAACTCACAGATTTGGGGACGTAAGAGGCGCAATTAGTCCTACTGGAAAGGACAGCGACTACAAAAGGACAGAGAAAAGGGCCATTAAGCAAACATATGGTCTATATTTAAGAGTGACTGCTCCTGGCAGAGGGTATTAAGGCAACAAATGGCATTTGTGGGTGATTCAGCACCTCAGGGGAAGTGCCAATGCCAGGAATAACGAGAGGAAGAAAAAAGGAGATGGCAAGGTGCTAAGGAAAGGGGGGGCTCTTCTTGCCCGGGGAGGCTCAGAAAGTTCGAGAGCCACTGACACTGGTGGGAGCAGGGCTGCAGGGAGCTGGGGCTGAACTGCCACGTCGAGGGATTCAGTGAGAGGCTCTGCCTGATGCAGAACGGCGCTGGCAGGGGCACACAAGGCTGAGTGTTACCTGTGGCATCTGAGCACAGCTCTCACCTCTGCTAGGGCCTGTAAATCTGAAGGAGCTAAAAACACTGCTGCTGGGCGCTGGCTGACCCGTATCTGCTACAGATTTTCAGCCTCTTCACCCCTGCTGTTTGGGACAGAGCTGTCACCGTTATTCTCAGTTACTTGGGAATGAAGCTGCTTTCCGCACCTCCTCCTCCTCCTCCGTGCAGCAAGTCTGTAAGGGCAGGGCAAAGCTAACCCTGCGCCCAGGATGTTGGTAGCTTCACAGGACAGAGCAGATGGGCCAACAAAGACATGGCTTCCTCGTGGAAACCAAATTGTGACCCCTGTCGCCCCCACCAGGTTCACATTAGACAGGGGAGGCACAGGACGGAGGGTTGTTTGGAATAAAGAATTATAGCAGAACAAAACTGACCAAAAATCTGCTGAGGCAGCAGCGTCCTGAACGAGACTATCTGGGAGAGCCAGGTCCAACTTTCTGTAAAGCCCTGGTAAGGTACACAGGGTCAGGTTCATACACCCTGAACACCCCTGGTACCAAGGGCTGTGCAGTTTTCCAGCTGTTGCTCACAGGGGATTCTTAACAGAAGAGTTAACATCACGCTGGTGTCTGACTGCTCAGCTCCCTGGGAAACACATTCTCCCTGTGCTGACAGCTTCAGATTTTATGAGAGCAACAGCATACCTTTCATCGAGACTGCCGCTGGGAGATGCCGAAGGGCTGGACTGGGCTAGCTCGGTCACGTCAGAGATAATGGGACCAGAGTTGGCTGAAGAATCCGGGGAATACAGGTTGGAGCCACTATATGCTGGGGAAGAAGCCTGAAATGACAATCACAGCATTCGCGGTGTGAAGCACTAGGCATGTACCGTACGCCGTCCCACGTGTGGGAGATGGAGCGGGATGAGACACATCAGAACAGTCCAAAATCTTGAGCCACCCAAGGAAGAAGGCAATGTGGGACTCAACACGATGCCTAGAAATATCCTATTGCCAACCCAAAGGACTACTGAAAAAAACCCCCACCAAACCAACCAAAACCAAACCAAGACTTCTGTCTGTAAACTTCATTTTCTTGAAAATAATGGAATTTAAAAAGTAGAAATATTGGATTCTTTTTCTGGCACACTTGGGCTTTTAGAAGGCCAGATTTTCAGCTTTCCCCTTCTAACAAAACTCCATTCTTTTACTCTTAAATGAAAGCTGCAATTCCTATGACACCTACAGATCTAAGAAATACAAGGATTTCTATGCTGTAACAGCACATGAAATGGCTGCATTTTGCTATCAATCTTGTTAAGGAGCAAATTAGTTGAGACACTTGAGTGAACCTGAATTCCCTCTCCTCTTTGTGTACCAGCATTTATCAGCCTGGGGGACAAAGGAAACTCCAGATTAGAAGATGAGCCCAGGAGTGTCAGAAAACCAGCAGGGGTGTGGAGAATACCCTGGTCTGTCCTTACCTGCAGATAAATATTTGACCGTCTCCCCTTCAATGCTTGCACACACCGTAACTTGGCTTACACCAGCACTACATTAACCTTCCTGATCACCACTTAGCACAGTCAAGACTGCAGTGCAGATTTGGCCCCTCAACTCCCTCATTATTAGAGCAAATACCAAGGAACAGCCAGAAATCGTTCCACCTCGCGGCACGGCAGGGGGTAGATGGGGACGTGCGGAGATGCTCTGCAGACTCTGCCGCAGGCTTGCCTCAAGAGGTCGGATCCCCACCTCTGTCTGCACGTGCCTCCTGCCCAGGAGGGCCTGTGAGGGACCTGTCCTGCGAGCAGGAGCGTTGCAGCCTGGCGCTGCGCTCACCAACACAGCAACAAACCAGACAGCCACTGATCTGAAACTCTTCTAGAACCCAAAGTGCCAGCAGTGCACAGCACGGGCACTGGGGAGCACACAGGCAGCACGCTCTCCTCCTGACACGTGACTGTGCCCTGTTCTGGACCATGTCTTGTGGGCTACCTATTGTTCCTGCAAGCCTGAGGTTGCATTCTTGAGCAAAAAAAGGGCACGATGATGTGTCAGTAGTCACTGCTAGGGGCACAGAGAGAGCTGCTACTTGGCAGCAGTGATGCGAGACCAAGTCTGATGGCTGGCGCAGGATTGATCCCAGCTATGTCAAGGTCAGGACTAACCATGCTTTGCCCTCGCTAAGGTCTTATGCCATGTTAACAGTCTCGCGAAAACACTTTTTTTTTTCTCCACTGCCAAAGCAGGGGCTACGGGAGTGTCAGGATCTAGTGCACTTGTTGGCAGCTCACTCTGAAAAACTGCCCAACTATCATTTTTCAGTTCTGTTTGGAGCTGAAAACCATAAACATGTAAGTATGAGAAAGGATGACCACCTGTGTTTCCCATAATTGGGACAATCCAGTAATACCTGGAAGAGCTCCCAGTAGTTCTGTGCAAGCATTTGCTGCGCGCAAGAATAAAGGCACTTTTAAAAAAGAGATCACAGGATTAGACGGGAGCTGGAACGGGAACAGAGAGCTTCCACAGAGGGTGGTCTAACTGCAGGACAGCTCTTTAATGGGGTTTAGCTATTTTGATTCTCTGCTAAAAAATTCATCACGATCACCTTGGCATACCAGGGCAGCCTGATGTCAGGAGCCAGCAGCTTGAATCTGCTGTCCCAAACACGACGTCTCTGCAGCAACACGGGTAGGATTGTGCCTTGGAATTGGGGACAGCTTTTATTTTGCTACCAACAGCTGATGTGAAAGCTTAGTTATGTTCCCAGCCTTGCTCCTGGGCTGCGGCGTTGCCAGAGGATGAGCATAAAGAAGACCCTTGTTCCACACAACAGCTTTGGCCAAGAAACACCAGCTGGCTTTCCCCTGCCAGGCAAGCAGGGGTTCTGCAGACCAAGAGAGACACCCCGAATTTAAGCGGTGCCGTTTCCCAGGGCACACACCGATACGAACCAGATCAAACAGAGCATCTAAAATGAAAGCAGCCGTGTCAAGACATGAGATTTAGTGGATCAGCACAGGCTTGAGGCGATTAAAAGCTAATAGTGACCAAACATGTCACACCTCTCCTATTGGCAGCAAGCGCTGAGCCAGCCAGCTTGCCCGCAGGGAGTGCCACCAAGGTGGCTTTCGAGCTCGCGGCGCACGGGATGAGTCTTCCCTGACCCTCCTGGTAAGTCAGTGCCCACGGTTTGAGACCTGCCCATCAGCTTCATGACGGGCAGTTCTCAGCATTCAAAGCATCGTGGGGTGTCACAACAACAGGGTTTACACACAGGCACACTGCAGCTGTCGGGTCAGAAGGGAAATAGCAGTGGAAGCGACCTCGCTTGCCTCCTCTGGCCTCAACACGTGGCCCTGGGAGCAAGCCCGTGGCTCATCTGGGAGAGGATACAGGGCCAGCATCAATGGGTTTGGAAGAGGCTCCGTGTGTTCATGGGCCATTGGACAGTTAGAGGAAGCAGCACATCAGAAAGTGCATCAGAAGGATGGGAGAACAGAGATGAAACCTGGGATGCAGCAGCAATTTGAAGGACAGTCCAGAGCTCCATTTACAGACTCCTCCTATAAGGTTGTGCCACTGTGTCCTGTGAGGCCACCTCCTGCAGGCACCTGGCTGAGCTGCACCCTGGACCTAGGCAGTGGGACAACCACTGTAACGAGGCCAAAGACTGAACAACATCCACGTCCATCTATGAACTCATTTCTTCCGGATTAGGCATTGAGGGCATCTCGCGGGAGACCCCTTCACCACAAAAGCTACTGCCAGCTCTCTCATCTCAGGGTTTAACACCACACAGCCTTGCTTACGTGGAGGATTATTCTAGGCACAAGCGCCAGCCAGCTTTGCTCCGCTCTTCCCACCTTGCTCCCTACCTCCACAGACACAATTCAGCTCCGATCACTTGGGTCTTTACTACTTCAGGCCCATGTCTCAGCCAGGCTCTGACCCACACCACCTTCACTGACCAAAAGCAGTCTTCTTTGAAGGGAGCAGCGCTAACTATACACAGTCACACATCAATTAGGCGATATGAGCAAATGTTTAGTAGGGGTTGACACTGACATCAGATGTGTTTTGTTTCAACAAAACTGAAACACGGACCAAGTCAGCAGATGTAAGCTAAGCAAGGACGCACCACTTCAGCCCACCTCTGACCTCAGCAGAATTCAGCTAACTCCTCACCTGGCCTGCAAGCCAACTCCTCGGTCCCACCACAGCCATCACTGAGAGTTACCAGCTAACAGCATTCTCCCCGTTGGCTAAGCTAGAATGCAGCTGCCACCTTAAAATACTTTGCCAAATGGAACAAAGAGGTTGTGAGCAAATGGTTGTACAAAGGCAGGACCAGCTGGAGAGGAGCCTAAAACAGGTCCCTCCCCACGAAGCTGTGTCCTCGCCCCCTCTCCAAGGCCAGGCATGCACGGCATACTTACTGCGTATGGGGATGAGCCGTGGACGTGCTCGAAGGAGTACTGGCGACTGTATTTCGGCATGGAATGTGCTGAACTGCTGTCGTTCAACATCAGGGGGCTGCAAAAGATTCCCAGACACCACAGGAGTTACCACGCTGCTGGCACCGGGTCTTGGGTACCACCTCTCCTCAGCAGAGCCCACCGCCCCAACCCCAGGAGCGCACCCACCCGAGGGGGCAAGGCACAACCATCTCCAGGTCTGGGTGCCCTGGAGGGGCAAGTGGCCGTGGGGGGTGGTTTGTGTCAGCACAGCTAGAGCAGACAGCCCCATGACATGGAGAAAAGAGAATGAGCCCCCATGACCAGCCCCTGGGGTGGGTTTTGCAACTCCACTGAGCTGAAATGCAAAACCTTGGGCCTCGGAGGACTCCTTTACAGTCCCTGGTCACCCCCTTCTGCAGGCCTGTATTGTCAGTGCTCTGCTTGGCTTCACTTCTCCATGGCCAACTGCTCCAAAGATGGATTACTCGTGGTCAGCTGTGACACAACCACTTCTGTGGTCCTTTTCAAGTACTTGAGTACTGTGGAGAAACTCTTTCTCCTTACAAGATAAATCATTTCAGCACATCTTGGACATTATCACCATATAAACCACTATCTTCATTAATAATAATCAAGCCTGCTGTGGTGTTGTCTGCCATATGGTGCTGCTGGGCACTGTTCAAACACAAAAGGACAGCCTTGCGATTCGACAGGCAACATGGAACAAGGTGGGGGCAGGCACAGACACAACCGAGTATCTGTCAGTTCGGATGCGAACAAGTGTAAAAACTCAGGTGGAGGAGGAGGAGCCCATCGCACAGGATGAGGCTGGAAGAGCAGGGCCCGTTCAGTCCAGTGAACTGTCAGATGACAGACAACAGGAGAACCATCTGTAAAAGCTGAGGAGGGAGAAGGAACTGTGCTAAAGCACAATCTCGGGACCGAACCAAGCAACTATTAATTGGTCAAAGCAAATTAACCTGGAAATGTTCTTAACCGCTCAGGGCACTTAAGTCCCGACCGGTCATCCAGTACAACTAGCAAGGGGCAAAATAATCCACAGCACGTTTGAGGACAGGTTTGATTAGTCTGTGAAGGTGTCACAGCAGCCTGTGACAGCAGGAGGCTGGTCTGGATGGTCCAACGTTTCCCTTTCCGTATAATGACAGAAACATCACGGCAGCGCCCAAAGACTATTTTAGCAGTGCGAGACCCCAGCCCTCACTGCGTGTGCTGCCAGAGTGCAGCGGCACTTTCACACAGTGCGGTGGTTAGCTACGAAGTAGGTTCTGCACGGGCTCATGTGGCCTGGATCGCAAACCCTCCTTGGTATCAGTTGCATAGCAGTGTTAGCTGGTTTTGGCTGGAGCAAATACTTGAAGGCTCACATGATCCCAATGACCGCTGTCCAGTCCTACCCCACTGGCAAGGCTGCTACAGAAGACAGAGATCTGGGGGACCCACTCTGCTGATCCTCTCTTTATTCTCTCAGACAGGGAACCTTTATCTGGATGTAGAAATGCAGACTTACATCTTCCTCTTCACCCCAAGAATACGGTTGGATTGCACCAATGAAATCAAAAACTGGATAAGCTGTGAGGAGGAAAAAAAAAGAAAAACTCGTTATGGTGCACACAGTACTTGGACAGAAATAGCTCTGGGAGCATTCGGTCCTCACACCCAGGCAGAGCCAGAGCTGGGCACAGAGGGACATGGCAGAACGCCGACCCCAACTCTAAGCACACAGGTGAAGGCCAAGGGTAAAACGGTTACACAGCTGCCGACTGAATTCTGCCCTGTAACCCCACCAGCCCAAACTTAACCTCTCCCCTCCGGATTTCCGGGAAGAAAAACACAGGGGTCAAAATTATTCTTACACAGAACGAATGCCATCGCGTCCCACTGATCCTGCGAGCGCCCAGCCTGGTCGCTACGTCCCTGCATACACGAACACGACAGCATCCCAATCCCTCCATTTGGAAAACCAGGATTTACCTTATTGACAACTTTCTGCTGCTGAGCATGCTTCTGCCTCAAGCTGGCTACTTCCCTCCACAACGCCTCATTCTCACTGCAAGAGAAGAAAAAGCCGCCTGAGAAAAAAACACAGCCTCTCAGGCAGAGCAAATAAAGCACGGGGCAAGCTGGAAAACTGCAGCAGGGGATTTGCCGACATCTCCAGACACCGGCTCATTTACAACCTCCTGGGGCTGCGGGTGAAATTGTGTTCATTAACTTTGCTTTGCCATCATTTTAGCTTGCACACAGCTCCAGAAACAGCAGCTATTCACACGTGGGCAGTAACACAGAGCCTTACCCTGAGAGAGCGAGCAGTTCACATCTGCTACAAGCCATTACTGTGCCCTTGTGGAAAGGCCCCCGGTGACCGAGCTCAATCTCCTTGATCTGGCCCAGGTGCACGCAGGGCCAGTTATAAATCGGCATCTCTAGAGACGCAGGGGGGGTGAAAGCTGAAGAGGAGAGAGCTCTGCACCCAGGCACAGACCCGGGCTGCGTCAGGATGCAGCGTGGGCTGCACAGCCCGTGTAGGGAGGAGCGGCACAGCACCTACCCCTCGGATTTCCTCCTCCTGCAGCAGCAATTCCCAAACTCTACACACTTTTTAGAACTCCAGATTTGGCTTTTCTACGCTTATAAATGAAAACAGCAATGATCGGGTTTATGTGTTCTGTGAACATAAAAGACAATGGAGAAATTAGGAATATTCCTGCCACATTTTCTCTTGTTCTTAAAGCTACCAGAGCTCCAAGGAGCTCGTAGGTGGTGTGGTTTAAGTTATATGTTTACGGGGCTGCAGCACTGGTATGATCTCAATGCCGGAGAATGACTCTGCCAGAAAACCAGCCATGTCAAAGTTTTTTGGGGAACAACTCCCACACCATCTTACTGGGGTCTTGACTGCTAAAGCTACAATCTCCCTTTCAGACTTTAATTCAGAGACTTTCCCCTCTGGAGGGTTTTGAACTGGCGTCGATGATCCAGGAGAGGCTCGACGGCTTCCCTTGGACTTCAGGGAGGAGGAGCAGGATGACGGCGCCTGGCAGAGCCTGCCCAGAACGGGTCGGCCAGAGGCCCCCGCTCATACTCGGTTACGATGCAAGGGCACGCTGAGCCCTTGCCAGAGCAAAAGGGTGGGCGGCAAAAACTCCACAGAGGGAAAACTTGCACGAAATCACTCCAGCTTTCTCAGACAAGGCCCTCACTTGCAAACGCATCAAAAACGTCTGAGTAAAGAGAGCATTTCCCCCTTGGAGGGGACAGTCACCCCAAGCTGCCCGCAGCAAGGGGTGAGCCTACAGCTGAGGGGCTGCTACGGCAAGGAGCGGTCGGTGCTTTCGGCAGTGAAGCCAGGGCGTCCCCAAAGGCAGTGAGGGGACGCGAGAGGCCTCAGGGGTGGGAGCCAGTGCCTGGCTAGGGAAGACGGGGCTGCCGTCGTATCGACGGGTACAGCTGCGGTTATCTCAGCTGCACCATCGCTCCCCATGCACCAGCTGCCAATTACGCGCACGGAGGATTGCTGCTCTGGGCCCCAGCGGGGATTTGGGGAGGTCTGTAAATTAGCCAAGCTTTCCTCAGCACAGACCATCTGAACGCGGCTCCCAGATTCGCCTCGGGACAGAAAAGCGCACCGAGAAATTGCTGGGCCCCGGTGTTAGAAAGGGAAGAGCCGCAGCCCTGCACCCGCTGCCGAAATCCCGAGGGTCAGAGGCAGAGATGAAGCTGTCCTCTCAGCACCGGCCGCTGCCCGTGCCACACCTGAGCCACGCAAAGAGGTCGAGGTCTGGTGGATCAGAGCCAGTGATGTATCATGAAAGGCAAAGAAAGAAGGTGGTAACTGCTCATTAGGCAGCGGGAGAGAAACAGCTGGACACAAGGTCCCCAAAGGGTTAAACTGATCCGAGAGCAGCAAAAAAAACCCCTTTAATACTTTCTTTAGCATACTGTTTTATGAGGCAATTAAATGCCGGTGAAGAGTTTACAAGGCCCAGTTTCAAACATTTCATTTCGGGAGTTATTAGAAGATCTTTGAAGCGTTTTGTTTATACATCATTTTACAGGACTGCATAAACTGGACCCCGCTCCGCACCTGCCTCTCTTAAACTGCCGCTCCTCGGGGACGGCCAGCGTGCCCTCCCCTGCCCCGCAGCTGGGACATTTCTGAAGCTGGGGATGAGTTCCAGCAGCCTTCAAAAAAAGTGGCCTGCCTCTCGGAAGCGAAAGACAAGGGACTCCTTTCGCAGTGGACAGCACGTGGGACCGGCTGACAAGCCAAGCGCTGCCTGTCCCTGGTCCCCCCCGGTACCCACCGCTCCTCCATCCGGATAACGCAGCATGTGCTCTGCAGGCAGAATCCCCATCCGGATGTGTCTTTTGTGTCCGTGTCGTCATCCCTCCCCCCGCCACAAAAACCCAGTTTCCCCCAGTTTGAGACCGGAGCTGACGCGGGGCTGTTCAGAGGGAGCGGCTGCCTTCTCGCCGAAGCCCAGGGGCTCAGGACGCCCGCATGCTTCTGCCAGACACAGAATGACATTTGTTATCTCCCGAAGCCAGGAGAGACGCTCATTTATCACTGCGGCTGTACAAGGGTCCTCAGGAGAAACGTCCATCCTGCTTGAAAAACAGCCTTTCCAAAGAGCTTTAATTACCAGTATACACTCAGGAAAATAGTCGTTACTCTCTTTTCAGATAAAATTACTCTGGGTAAAAGCCACGCTTGACTTCACAGTTAGCAATTTTTGAAATAAATTACTATTTTTTATCCAATATTTTGCAATTTAAAGAAAATGCAGTCTTGCAAGCCGTCACGCTCTCGCTGGGGCCGTGCTGCTACTTGGCATTTTTCTCAAAACCAGGCTTTTAGAACCAGGTAACTACAGGAGAGGGTCATCTTCTCTCATTCTGTCTGAAGATAAACTCCAACACTCAGCTGCAGAACGGAGCACGCAGCTGCGCACCGTACACACTCACCAAGAGTATCCACAGAAAAAAGCCCCTCAAGTTTTTCAAATCTCCTGCTTTGGGGGTTTGAACCCCGGAGACTCAAGCTAGAAAATAAGCAATTTCCAATGGCAGCAGGTGATTGTGACCGCATACGAATACACTTGATGCCCACAGAGTTTGTGTTTGAGCTTTTCTCCGTCCTACAGTATTTTTATCTCCTGTCATGAGCTTCCTTCAGAATTTATTTAGAAGTGGCACTGCAGCAAGCAGCAGATTCCTTCATCACGTTGTACATAGATGTTCTAGGACTTCAAACAAGAGCGTATAGAAAATAAAACTGGATTTTAATCAAGCAAACCAATCAAGATCTGAAAGGTCCTGCTACATCCGTGTTTGCCTGAAAAAAACCCAAACGGGCAAAGATCTTAATTTTGGCATAGTACGGGTCCAGAGCAAAGTCTCGGGTCACAGATGCTATGGCCTCACCCAAATTTCATCTTTCCAGCCCTTTTTGTGTAACCTGCACTTCCACGCTGAGCAGTGCATCTTGTACAACACTGTGCCCTGCCAGTTGCACACTCAGCTGTTTTCAAGGCTTTTCAGGATGAAGTGAGGGTGACTTTAGCCTTTGAGAGTAACACTGAACCCTGTTGCTGGGGCTTTTCAATGCATGCCCATGGATGTTCTCGAGAAGGGTGGAAAGCTGGGTGACTCTACCTTAGTTATGGCTGTAAAAATGAGTGAGAGCAATGCAGCGGGGCAGACAAAAATTACCCAGAAAACTATGAAGCAGCACACATCAGAGAACCTCAGCCCCAAGCTGAGCGGCGCTGCTCACGGAGGCGACTGCAACACGATAAATGAGTGGTTCTGTAAAGCACCGACCCGGTGCCCCACAGCAGTGAAGTCAAAAGACAAAGCGAAGGCGAACAGGCAGCAACTGTTCCCTCTCCCTTCTGATTTGAGGCTAGGGATATCAGCTGAAGTCAGCAGCTGGCAGATTCAGTACAAACAAAGGGACACGGTTCTCCAGACACCACGTAATTAAGATGCAGACCTCTGCTGCCGGATCCCAGGAGTCGTCGGACAAAATCACACAAAGAAAAACAAATCTACTGAGGACCATTAAGTACCAGGGCATCACCTGTATTGCAGGAAGCCCCTAACTCACACCGGTGGTGCCAGGAGATTGCTCCAGGAGAGCAGCACTGCATGCTGGCCTTGCTCCCTTCCTCCTGCCCTTTGCGGATGCTCCTGTCAGAAACGGAGCTGGAGCAGCAGGACCTTTGCTTCCACACCTCATGATTTTCCAGTTTGTTCCCCAGACCTGTATGACTCCCGCCTGCAGTTAAATCCCGACTCATCTTGCAGTGTCTTGCAAACTACTGCTCTCCTTCAGTCAAACTAATTTTTAAGCTATTGTTTTAAGATCAATACTTGAGCCGTCAGCTCCTGGGCTTTAGGGCCTGTGCTGCCATCCATGATACCCAGAGGAAGATGCACTGGGCTCTGCAGGCGAGCTGAAGAGGGCAGGGTTCGGATGCCTCGAGGTGTGGTACCTCCCCAGGGAATGCGGCACATAAGGGAAAGGGTCAGAGGCAGAGCTCAGGGCAAGCCAGACTATCAAGGCAGAGATTGTGATGTGCTGGGTGAGGTGCTGAGCGAAGACCTTTGCTCCTGGTAATACCAGTTGTCCAGTGGAAGGAAGCAGCTGCGTCTCAGTTTGCACTAAATCAGCAATGAGACTCAAAAGCTATTGTGAATCCTGGCTCGACTGCTATCAACCCCTGATCTCCAGCAGGTATAACCTTCGGGGGGGATTCACTCTTGGAGAAGAGTGAAATAGCTGTAAACGGCTCTTACTTTAGAGTCTGGAAACAGCTCAGGAATACGGAAATATTAATGACTGCCCCCACCAAGAGAGACTGCCTGCATTCTGCTAACTGAAGAGCGATGCAAACCAAACGCAGCTATCAAGACTGTGTCAGTGCTGCTTTTGCTTTCTTTTTCTTACCACAGAGAGCCTGTAAGAGAACACAGCATTTCATTTCTGCAGACAGTCTGGCCTCAAGTAGCGACAGACCACAGGAGAAGCAGGTGTCGCAAGCAGCGAAGTGGCAACAGCACCCTCAGACATCCCTGCTCTTCCAAACCGCAAGCTACCTTGAACACAACAGCAAGGAGCCGGGGCGGAAAGAAAACACTATAAAGACAAGTGGTTTTCAAAACTTGTAATGTAACACACCCCGGACGCAGAGAAAAGGTTTGGTTTTGAGACCGAGTCCCTTCCAACAGCAAGCCCGCTCTGGAGCAGCCAGGGATCCTGGCTCCTGTTTGAAGTCAGCACCCTAATACCTGCTGCCCAATGAGCCAGCCACAATGACACATTTTTTTGCTGCTTTTCAGCAACGTGAGGAAAGCGCAAGACCACCTGAGCTTAGAGGAAAGCCCGACCCTCCTAATTAAAAGCCATTACCCTGTCTTTTATACTCATTTCCTTACCCGGTCTTGCATTCAATTGGTACCTACAGCATCCACTACTGCAGCAGACCAAGATTTTTGGACCACGGGCTCAGAGAGCTGCTGATGCCTTCACTGTCTCAAAGTATTTCATTTCAGTTGTTCCCACACACAAGCTGGCATCGCCACTGAAAAGCCACGCTGGCGTCTCCCCGGCGCAGCCTTTTCTCCCTTACGCCAAGGCACAGGCTGAAGCCCAGAAGCAGGTCAGGGAACACAGTGCAGGGTGTTTTACAGAATGATGGAACGGTGGGGGCTGGAAGGGACCTCTGGAGACCACCCAGCCCACCCCCCTGCTAAAGCAGGCTCTCCTCCGGCAGGCTGCACAGGGTTGTGTCCAGGTGGGGTTTGGATGTCTCTGGAGAAGGAGACCCCCAACCTCTCTGGGCAGCCTGTCCCTGTGGTCCATCACCCTCATGGCAAAGAAGTTTTGCTCCACGCATCCATGACAGCGAGCACAGGAGGATCACTGCCAGGGTTAGCCTGGGGCTGTTTAAAGCTTTCATTGCTCTGCTGCCTGACATGAAACTGCCCGCTTCCATCCTTGTGAACATCCTGCACTTGGATGTAACAGAATAAAGTGTGCTAGGGGCGTTGAATTTCAAGGACTGTGCGCAAGGGTACCTTGGGAAGTTCAGTCCCCAGCAAGAGGAATCCCAACTGCACCTTCTTAGTGCCACTCTCTGCTGGAGGACACGGGCCATAGAAGAGTTCATAGGATGTGCCACATAGCCTGTCTTGCTATAATGAAGAGATACGGTGAACGCTGAGGCTGAAGGTGATGGCATGCCTTCGCCTGGGTGAAGGAGGTCTGAAAGCTTTTCTCTGGGAGGATGGAAAAAACTTCCTCTGCTCCTTTTCTCTTAATAAGATGAATCTTGCTTCCTTTTTATGGAGGAGGACACAGCTGACTGTGGTTTAGGTGTGGTGCAGAAATTTCAGCTACTCTTCACAGCCCAAATGGCTCACATGTTTTGTAGATCTTTCTAAATACCGAGACATTAAATAGTCCCAAAGAAGCACCTGTTCCCAGTTTATCAGTTTCCACTTTTTCAACATGCATAAAGGTAACAATTTCAAGACCTTTAACAACCTCTGCTCTACCCCAGAAAATGGCATTTACTTTTGTTAGAGTAATGAGATAGGCATTTCTGTATTGGATTTACAGGAAAAAAGGCCTTTTTGTTTCCTCAAGGCTCAGAAGTCACCGTCTTAATCACTGTCTGAATCTTACGTAAAAAACTAGTACCGCACAGCAAACAGGGTGTTATTAGGTTGCTAGCTTGAGAAATAAAAACCCATAAGCTTTTTAAGTGTCTACATAATTTAGCGGGGAGTTTAGATAATGACATCCTTTGATTATAGAGGCAAAAAATCCCTTCCACCTTCCTCATTGATCAATCATCTGAAGAAGTCAGAGGTAAACAAGGCCATGGAAAGAACAAACGACACCAGTGAGTAAATCCACAGCACAGGGGTATCCCGAACACCAGCCCCTGCTGTCACCGCTGTCACTGACATCGCAGGAAACAAAAGGTCAGCAACCAGGGAGATCAAAGATGTGGCCAATCTCTGCAAAAAGAATGACCACAGGGATGACGGTTCTTCAGGCTTGGAGAAGAGATCAAAGCAGGTATGTCAGAAGGCCTACAAAGTTGTGAATAATATGGGAAATAATGATTTTTCACCCTTGCAAAACCAGAACTGAGTCACCTGACAGTTTTAACAGAAGAGTATTTTCACTGCACAAGGCAATTTAACTGCAGAGCTCACAGCTCCCAAAAGTTTGCATCCACAAATAGATAAACTCACCTCCTACAGGAACACCAGAAACTCTAAGACGCAACAGGCACAGGCCTTGGTTCAGCAGTCCTGAAGTGCTGGAGCTCACTGCACAAGGCAAGCATACTCCTCCTCTCCCTGATGCTAATATTCTTTCCCTACACACTGGCAAAGAGTTTCTTTCAGGAGTTAAATAGCTGACCAGTAAATCCATTAGACCCATATCTACTTTTGTGTTTTGAATTCACTAATCTTCAGCAATCAACAGAGCACTCAGAGAAATGCAGATTTCAAATCTGTCAGTCAGACGCCCAACACAAGCAATCAGATGCACGCCACCAAGGTCTTGCTGGAGGAATCTAAGAGAAAGCCATGAAGACTCTTGCTGCAGAGCAGTGGTTTTGATTGCTTCCCAGCGAGGATTTGATCTCAATTTTCAAGCAAAACGTTTTGGAAGAACCACGTGACATCCTGCAAACCTGCTAGGGAGAGCTGGGGAGAAGAAGGGGTCTTACAAGAGACGTGTTCAGAAGTCGTCACAGACGGAGCAGAGCACTCTCCTATGAAGGCGCATTGGTCTGGGTCATAAAGTGCAACGGAGGCAATACCACAGTTCTCTGGAGCTGCAGAAATCAGTGATTTTTTTTCAGAAAGCTGACAGACAGGTGCTCTGGAGTGTAAAAGGTTGCTCCAAGTAAGGTCACTCGCTCATTAAGCCTGGGGCCTCAGAGGCGGACAGACTGACTTGGTTATTAACTCACCTTTTAAAATAATCTTAACAACAACAGAACATTCAGATAGCACCAGTTCGTACAAGCAGGGGATGAGCCCCTTCTTCTGTGTCAATAATGATCAACTGTCTGTCCAAATAAACTCACAGTTCAACTAAAAAGCTTGTACCTTGGGTTCCTGTCATGTTACGCTTCAACTGCCAACAGCTCTCGGGCTAAGCCAGCTATGAGCAGAGTGGCTCTAACACCACAGGCAGCTTTTTTCATAGAATCATTCAGGTTGGAAAAGACCTTTGAGATGTCGCTAAGCACCGCACCTACGCATTTTTCAAATGCCTCCAGGGATGGTGATTCCACCACCGCCTAGGCGTTTTTTAAAACAATTAGTTCTTTCAAAAGAACTAATCCAGAAAAAAACAGTTCTCAATGGCCAAACCTGTAAGTACCAGGGAGGTTCTCCAGTCCTGAGCACAGCGTTAAGCTATGCTTGTGACCAAATTATTTAAGGTCCCAGTGGTGACCTGGCATAGGGACAACCACTGAACTTCAGCCGCGGCAGCAGTAACAGCCACTAGCACATTACTAGCAAGACAAGAGATGTAAATCAAACATCAAACCAAATTTCATTTATCACCACGCTATTCCTCCTCTTCCCAGTGAACCAGCAGAATCTGTTTCATTCTATACGCTGTTCTGAACCACATCAGATGAGGATGGACAGAGTAAACTGAATGCAGTTTTTAACTGTTCTCCACTTTTCCTCTGAAAAAGTGGAGGATCAAGAGAAAACCAGACCAGTTTATTGCTCCTTTGGCAATTATGTGACTGGAAGGATGCTGAAGAGGCAAGCGACCTACTCCTTCCAGCTCCGGCCAGCCTCAGGGTACAGTTTCGGGCACAGTCTCAAACCCACCACCCCGGCAAAAGTCACTAGAAGACTCCAGACAGCTCTTCCTCCAGAATACTCTGAAAAAGCCAATTAGTGGAGACGAGGCAGGGGGAACAGGACAGTGCCGTGCAAGAAACAACTGGAGAGGTGGTGGGAACCCACTGCCAAATCGGGTGTCTCCGTAACCGGTGAGACACCTGTAAGTGCTGTCCAGATACAGGTACCGGAGAAAACAGCCCATTGTGAAAAGGATAAAGTCCTGTTACGGACCACATACACAAACCTGCTAGAAAGCAGCCTACACTACACACCAGGGTTAAGAGATGCCAGTTGTGTTGAGTTATTTTAACATCAGTATGTCAGGCTATGGTGGTAATTAATTTCAGATTTAGATCACTGTGCTGAAAAACGAGTACTCCACAGGTCTTTAACCTATGGTTTGGAATGACCAATAAAACTGACTTCAGATGATCTCAAACAGTGACTAAGCTCATAAAAAGCAGCAGCGTAGATAAAGCACACAGATCCCGCATTATACTCAGCATTATAAGCCATCAAAGCAATTTTAAGATCAAGCTGATGTTTGACTCTGAGCCAGCCCAGGTCCCCCAGGACCAGACTGACATGTGGAGGCCATGGTAGGAGAGTTAGTGTTTTGGCCCCAATCTCTGAACAGCTGGAGCCCGTGCAACCTTTGCACAGGAAGGCCATAAAACAACACATTACAATTGTCCAATTTAGAGGTCATAAAAGCATGGACCACAGTCTCAGCACAAGGCTGGAAGAGCCAGAGTTCAGCCAGCAGAACTCAAGCAGCGAGCGCACAAACGAGGAATAGCGCACTTGCAATTAGGGATACATGAGAGCCGCTGCAGACCGCAGAATCCTGGCCCTTCCTCCAGCAGCGCCGCAGCTTTGCCTGCGAGCAGCCAGGCCCGGCCGGGCAGGTATCCTTTTTCTTTCTGGCTCTTGGGAAAAATTTAATTATGCACACGCAGTCTTTCTTTCCATAAAATCAGGCTTAATAGCAACTGAGTTGCAGGAGCTTCATTTCCCTTCCACTGTGAAAGCTCTTGCCACTCCTTTTTGAAGTGGCAGATGCTCTAGCTGATGATGTTGATAGCACACCTGCACGCAGGCGGGCCTCAGTTTTGTTACTAGTGAAACCAAAAAGAGCAGCAGGTTGGGCGGCCGATCACCGCCACCTCCATCTCTTTGCTCCAAGCAGGGCTGGGGACCACTTGTGCTAACAGATGGTCCTTCCTTCACGCACAACCCAGGAACGAGGGCTCTGGTGGGGCTGAAGCCAGAGGTAATTGTTTCTTTAGCAGCACACGAGGCAATGGGACGATGGAAACCCTGCTAACAGAATACAGCTGCTAGAGGAGATCACTTCAAGCACAAGCGTTCTCAAACGCTCGCTCCTGAGCTCCTGCAATCCCACCCTCAAGCCCAAGGAGCCTCCGCTGCATCAACCCCCCGACCAAGACACTGCTACGCTTCAAGATTTACTGCAGCGCTACGAGAAACCAGTGCCTTGACAGTGATGTCTCATTTCCAAATCCGAACCAGGAGCACATCATTACTTAACTCTGCTCTTGCTGCATTCTCACATATTTTGAAAAGGAAATTCAGCAACAAAGTAAAATCCTAATTTGTTATTTCCAGACAGGAACCAGTGAACTGAGAAGTAGAGCCCCCCACAAAACTGCTTGATACAGATTCTCGGCGACAGCGCTGTAATTAATCCTAATACCACTTCTTTCAGGGGGAAACAGCCAGTTAATAACAGGCAGAACACCACAGAGGAGGATGCAGACTCCTGAACAGGAATACACAGATGCTGTCCAGCTGCCCGACCCTATACAGTGCACAAAGAAAAAAGGCTCTTTCTATGCAGACAGACATCCATGGCTGCTCAGCTGCGCAGGGATGAGGCCCCCGAGGACAAGACGCTCCTCCATCTAGTTCCAATTCCAGCAGGCAGACCTGGCTCACAAGAGAATATAGATCACTACTGCCTCCAGAAGACTCTTTTGATAAAGAGGTTTGGCCACCCCGGCTGTAGACAGCAAAGGCACAGTCTCATTTGTTTGCTGACAGCTGAATATCCCTTCCTTTTTTTGCCCGGAAGAAGCAGAGGAAGCATCCAACCTGCGCAGGGGGGCAGCAGGAAGGCTTTGCACCGTGATTAAACCACCCAGAGGTGCAGAAAGCTGACTGCCTGGCATGCTTTCCTAGAGTTTCATAAGGTTTTGGGCATGACGATACATGGGCTGCCTCTTCGCCAGCCAGCTGTCTCTGTCCCATCAGCATGGACTGACCTTCCCAGTCGGCTTCCCTCCCTGCTCCGCAGCAGCTCCAGACAGAAGCAGGGTGTGTAAGGAAGAGAAACAGGTTTTCTCTGGAGAGGGAAACTGTGTTTGTGAAAAAAGCTTTGGATTTATTGCACAGGACCTACTCCACAGGGGATCTGCCCTGAACAACCAAAACTGCAGGCATGCACTTTGGTACTGCGGTGACCAGTGCCATGGGTCTCAGACTGCAGTATCTCATGTTTTCCGTGGCAGGCAGACAACTGGACTGCAGTACAGGCATGGTCACTGCCTCTCAGCCCAGCACATCTCCAGGTTCTATGTGTCTGCCTCCCGTTTCTCCCCAGTGCAGCACCTCCAGCACTATTCCTCCAGTCCAGCCTGCACACGATGCCTCCCTTCC
Source organism: Falco naumanni (assembly GCF_017639655.2). NCBI lineage: Eukaryota > Metazoa > Chordata > Aves > Falconiformes > Falconidae > Falco > Falco naumanni. The sequence goes on along the minus strand of NC_054056.1, from coordinate 108,482,977 downwards.
CATGGCACATCCATCCCAGCAGGTTCACTGCCCACAATGAATCTCCACGCATGTTCTCTTGTGCTGCTCTTTCCTAGCAAAGATGTTGTTAAAAAAAACATACATGAGAAGCAAAATGTTACTTGCTATTAACTACCCTCACCGGCACGGCTTGCTGGGACAAAGCCAACGGGTCTCTGACTTCGTATCGCTACTGGGTGCTATTCAAAGGCAAGGGTCAAGTTTGGCTGTATAAAAGTTCGTGTGTAAAGCACAAAGTTAAAACTTGGTTCAAATGCACGGGGTACAGAAACCTGCAGTGCAAGCTCAAAAAGCAGCACAGAAACTCCTGTTCCAGCTTAGGAGACCGCGTCCCCTCCTGCTCCAAAACACCTCGCACTGCTTGGCCAGGCTGCAGAAACAGGACACAAGATATTACGGACTCATAAAGCGTGGTGTAAAACACAGAAAATACCTGGCCAGCAATTTCACAGAAGATCATCTTACAAATTTTACGTCTTTGCTGTGTAGACTGGGCCTCATTTTTTCCATGCCGGGACAGACATGCAGAACAGATATGCAGAACAAAACAGTTGCGCTCTCAGAGCTATTGAGGAAAGGTGAAGAGAGAAACAGGGCTGCAAAGTCCTGCCTAGTTCTAAGTCCAGGACTAAAAGCCATGCAGTTACTCATCTCCCAGATGATTTTAAGCAGCTTTTAACCAGAGCACCTTCCTCCCCCAAAGGTGGGAGGGCTTCTGTTAATGAGGCTTTTCTGAGCATGGTGACTAAACTTGGATATCACCTAGTTGGCTTCATTATGTCCTAGCTCAGCTTTTCTCTCACCTAACACTGATGGATTCAATCTTTTCAACAAATGTTCTAATGCAAACTCTATCCCCCTAGGTCAGTGTCAAATGATAATATATATGTTGCTTTTGGAACCCTGAAACCATAAAGCAAGCTACACGGGTCAAAATTATTTGGTATGATTTACTGGGGGTTTGCATACGGTAAACTAATTCTGGTGAAGAGGAATTATCCTGCAAAAGGCCAAGTTCTTGTGTCTGTTTAGATTTATTTTTGTCAAGAGAAATTTTAACTTTTAAATTCTGTTAGCAACTGGGGCCTTGTAAAAGCGGCGGGGCCTTGTAAACAGAGTCTGGTCAGGAGGAAGTGCTCTCAGCGTCCCATGGCAGAGCTTCGCGTGCTGAGCCAAAGCGAACGCAATCCCTGAAGGAGACATGGAGAAAACCGATAAAAACAGGTGCAGACACCAGGGCTAGCTTGCTGCTTTCAACAATCTGTTTAAAATTAAACTTACGGATACACTCGGGCTCCCACCGGGCCCAAGCAGAGCCGATGAATCACCGGGAAGTGACAGCCCCCCCCCCCGCCTCACCTTCCTGCCCCGCGCCTTGCACAAGGGCAGTAGCACTCGGGGAAGCTGCAGGGAAGCGCGGCGGCTGCCGGGACAGGCAGGCAGAGACCTCCTCCTGCCCTACAAAAGAACTTGTCAGGACAAATATTTCCAAACCAAGAGACAATGTCTCCATTGAGAGAGCTGGTTTGGTTTCTCCACCCTCCTTGTGCAGCCACTGCTCGAGCTGGTTTTGTTATGCTTGTAACGTTAGCAATCACTGCAATGCTTTTCCAGGGCAATGCCACAGCTGCACAGAAATCCACCATCTACTATTCTTTACCTACAGGAGAGGTATACAGATAAAAAAAAAACCCTCTGAGTGTTGCCTTCTGGAGTTGTTCACAGTCCTAAGGCAAGCGTGCTACCACACCTAAGGCCGAGCTAGAACACACTCCTCACAGAGCCACAGGCGGCTCACAGGAGATGAGGAATTACGGAAAGACACCGATAGATCTGGAGCTGGGAAAAGTACGTTATATTCAGTGAAATGTTGCTGAGTACTAGTGTGGCACCACCAGAGCCAGCTTTAACTGCAACTGTCAGTTTAAAATCTCAACAGTTCCAAGTTAAAAAGCCCAGAAGAAAACATTTGGCTCAGATGAGTCACTGCTTCAGAAGCTAAGAAAGCAGAACGGAAGCCAAAAGAAACTGCAGAAATTCTAGGTCAGTAACCTGCTCAAAATTTAGCGTAATTAATAACCACTCTTTGCCTGAAGATACCTCTAGAAGGCAACGGCCTCCTGGCTGAAGGGAGGGAGTTCAGGCGGATGCCGTTCCCCACCGCTGCAGCTGGGGCTCCTACTCCTTCTCCCGTGGTGGTTTCTGGACGACTTTCCGATTTTAAAATACCAGAAAATAAAAGCAATCAAAAATAAAAAAGGTACCGATAGCAACATTTTTAACGCAAAGCTTCTCATGCCAGAAAAAAACGTACTAGCTGTTGTAAATTAAGTGTTGAAGATACACTGTACCCTTTAACGTTAAGAGGACTTACTACAGCCAGCCTGTTAACCACTGTAGCAAAGCCTCACCGCTGATAAACTGCTGAGGGTGCTGCCAGGAGTAAAAAGCAAAACTTTCCAACGCACTTCCCGAATATCATCACAAAGAAGTCAGACAAGACGTTAAGTAAGCGGATGCTTAAACTGGACCAGTAATTACATGGAGACTGGAGGGAGAGCACAGGAGCTGTACAAGCACAAGTTGTGCAGCCAGAGCCTTGGTGCACCAGCTCTGGCAAGGCTTGTAGCATGAGCTGGTCACCACTGGTCTTCATGTTTGGAAAAAGCAAGCGTTCAAGCTGCAGGGTCTTTCAGTCACCGTGACCCTCAAGGTGCCCATGCGACGTCAGGCTGCAGGACTGCCAGCCTGCAGGGTGACAGTTTCTAAGAATCGCTTCTACACTGGACTTGCATGAGAGACCATGATTTAGAAAATAGGAAATCGAAAGGGGTGCGTTAGAGTAAACTGTTCAAAGTCAAGTACAAAACCAAAACCAAAATCCAGAGCCTCACTGTGACTTATTCCGCATGCACAGGAACGCCTGAAGGGGTTGTCTTTATATGCTCCAATAAATTTCACTTCATGATAAAGGGGGGGTGGGGGGTGTAAGGGGAGCAACAATCAGCACAAGAAGTCATTTTCAGACGGCGAACTATCTGAAAAGTAGCTGAGAGTAACAGCGGAGTATAACCAAGCACAGCGATGCAGTTTCCACCTCGACTCCAGATCGAGCAGGAGGGGACGGAAGCTCGGCAGCAGCACCTGTGCCAGAATGGAAGGTGACACCTTGTTTCTTTAGCAAGGGGCAAGGGAACCCCAGGCTTGATGTTCCCCAGAATGAGATCTGCTCTTTTTGCACATCTTTCTCCATGAGGTAATTAAAACGACAAAGAAATCGTGATGCAATGCGACCCTTAACTCTAAAAGCCAGAAAGGTGGGAGGCCATGAAGAGCATTACAATCTTCCCTAAAGCTCATGGCCGTTTCAGACACTTGTTTCACCTGTAGCTTGTTTGCCTTTTCTTTTGGGGAAATAAATAAATAAAAAAAATAAACCACTCCAGAGGCCCATAAAATACCTGGAAGAAGACAAGGGACTCTGTTTTCCAGGAGAAGCAAAAAAACCCACCCTAAAACTAACAAGAAAACCCCCAGAATACATCAAGCTAAAGAGCACAGAAGTGCAGACTAACCAAACCTAAACAGGTGAGATTTCCCCACGCTCCAGGGAAGTGACGTCCTCGCTCTCCAAGCCTCAGCCCCTCAGGAGCACTATCCAGTTCTGCTGAAGGAGCTGCTGACAAGGAAGAATAAATATTTTCATACCCAAAGTTCAGTTTATCTACTTTCCATCATTTGCTGCCAGTGCCAGAGACTGACAGCAAATTATCCAGACACACATTATTACATGACAGCCGAGACGCCTTTGCCTGTATTCCTTAGTCTTTCAGGCAGACTTTTTGAGCTAAGCTGTGTCAATACCAAAAGATTTGAGAAGGTCTGTTCACAGCTGTGCAATAAAAAGACATTTACTGTGAGCATTATATTGGATGTGCCAAAGATGATATCCAATTTAAACCAGTAAAAATCCACAGAACAGCTTTCCCCCTACTAGTTTCAACCCATATGCATTTTCAATATGCTCTAAAGATCTTACTTTGACAGAAGACAAGCCGTGACCATAAACTTTTTTTATGCCAACAAAGCAGCTTATTATAAATTACACCTGGTGTGTTTAGCTAAAGTGGAGCCCCTTCCCTGATCAAAATACACCTTTAGATGGCGGGGGGGGGAAGGGAATTAAGAATGGAGTGTTTCAGGCACTAAGATACAGCTTTATACTTCTGGCAGCCTTTGGAGATGACTGTCACTTTCAGGTAATACAAACCACCTGTAATTTCCCACCATAACCATGCAGAGACACCTCACCAGATGCATGAGGCAGATGTCTGACCAAGGCTGAGCACATCAGAGCCCTTTGTTGTAGGAGTATGACTGCGCAGATGAAGACGACCTAGATTACAGACCCTCTCTCAGCGGCCACCTGTATAACGGGAACAACTCCCTGTTTCCACTGGTGTTTCCGTGCCACACTGAATCCAGCAGAATTTCACAGGAGTGACTCCGACGCTGCAGTTACAGTGCAGGTCTCCTCTACAGCAGAGCAAACCTCTACTCTGATTCGAGTTCAACACGGAGAGCAAAGTCACATTTACAGTTGGCTCATGTTGCTGCCTGCTAACATAGCCTGTTCAAGGGGAAAAGTCTTGCAATTGGATTCCACAAAAATCTGGAAGATGGGTACAAGTCTATCTGCGAGGGGGAAACAGAAGAGCACTAGAAAGATACCAGATACCAAAATCTTCCCAGTGCATACTTTGTGGCATCAGATTTTCGTGCTGACCCCCCGCCTCAGAACACTACAATCATCTGTCTGATGATCAGCCACAGCACTAACATGTGTTCGCTCCTGCTTCAGGTCCCACAGCTCTGCTGAAATGGAGAATCATAAAATCATATTTTTAGTGGTGAAGAAATCGACCACAGTCTTCCAAATACTATTCAAATACTTCTTTTCACTTGAGAGCACAGACCATATTGCTAATCTGACTTGACCTATTTTCACCTCCATCACTGCATGAAAAATACTCAGGCTACCATTCCTCAGATGGAATTACCTCCAGAGGTGCAAATCAGCGTTCATTCACCTTCCTTTTTCAGTAAAGGAGGCTAAGCTCCTTCAGTCACTCGTTACTCAGCGAGTTTTCTATTATTTTAGTCATTTGTGTTTCTGTTCCTGAAGTTTGCTCAATGATTCAGCACTCTTACGCTGCTGGTACAAGCGTGAGACACACTCCTCTGGCTGTGGTCAGACCTATGTCTTTTACAAACCAACAAGTAACTGAGATCTCCTACATATAGCCATGACCATCCAAAAAAGAATGAATGCAGGGTGGTTTGGTCCTGCTGCAAGCTCATTTTCAAAGCTACCACTCCTTACTCATCGTTACCTTACACCTAGCCCAACAAAGATATGCTGGTTTTTTACAGCAAAGTTAACCTGCTTCTAACTCACAGCTGAAAAACCCACAGATGTTCAGCTGAAGTTCATTTCATGCAAACAACTTCAGCTAATCCGCTCCAGCATTTGAACGCTTGGTGGTTGCTTCTAGGCGCTGGTGTGCAAGACCAGCATGAGGAAGTCTGAACCCCGCCATACCTACTGCTGTGCAGAAAAACTTCAGGCAGTCACCAGTGTTAAACCTCTCCCTCCAAGACCAACACATGCCAGAGCCCGATTGACAGCCGGGCTCCTTACCAAGTCCCAACCTGCTGTAGGCTGAACTGGGGCTTTTCTCCCCCAGTTCTGCTGCACGTCGGCGGCTGCACAGCACCAGCCACGGTTATTTGTCTGCATTAGTGGCCGATGAAGCAGCAGCAGCTCTGTCTGGAAGTTCTGCACCATGACTGAAGTCTCTTCTGTTTCGTGTGGATACAAACAGCTCCTGTATTGAGCCATTAATGTATTTCAAGCCTCTGCACGGGAGGATTAAGAGCCATTATTCCCAGAGCATTTGCGACAGACCTCTGTGCACTTCGTGGTGTGGTTAAGGCAGGAATCCGACAGGATTCTGTCTGCTGCCAGCCGTAGCTGTTCATCGAGAAGCAGCAGCACCACAGGCATGAGCTGAAGGTCTTAATCCCCACCGTTTCACCTATGAAATGATGGTAGTTGAGCAGATGCTAAAGGAGGTTTACTGTTGACACCGGTGTGGTGAAGGGGAAGGAGGAGAACCTGGAATAACCCTGCTGTAGAGATGCAACACGATGTAAACCAGCAGGCCCTCAAGAACATTTAAAAAAACACTTGTCAAGAAAACAAGTGACAGTGGTGTGAAGATAAGGACCAGCTGATGCATTGAAGCACTCCACAGATCCAGAACTAAAAAGACCAACCTTAAGTGAATCGGATGTATTATTATTGAAGAAGCAAGAAGAAAAATTTTAACCACAAGTTCCTGAGGAAATGAAGACATGAAAAATGGCTTATAAACCCTACCCTCCAGAAAAGGAACAGCAATCCAAGTAAGGGGATTCGCTACTAATAACGGAGATGGGGAAAATGAAAGATACTGAAATGTAGACCTAAAAGCTGTGTTTATTGAGAGAGATGAAGAACCTGCAGAAGACTGAAAAAACCCCAGTTACTAAGGGCTGTGAAGGATGGGGAAGTAGCCAGGAAGAATGAAGTATATTTGACTGAGAAGTGGTTGTTATGCTCTCACAAGCTACGGAGAGCTTGCAGCTGGATGTTCTAACCCAAAGCCTTTACAGAACTTGCTCAGGGTAAGTCCCCCCAGGCAGCTCAGCCCAGCACCCTGTCAGGGCCGAGGAGTGGTGGTCCCATCACCCCGCTCCCAGTGCTCCCAGACCTGCTACTGAACCTGCCCTGCTCACTAGTCCCCCAGTCCTTTTCGTTGTTTTCTGTTGTGCTGGCGATGAAAGCAGCTCCTGTGGCAGAGCCCCAGAGCCCAGAGCCGTACAGAGCGGGAGCGCAGGCGGCAGCCAGCACGGCTAAGGGCAGCGGGCTGCTGCTCGGCTGGGACTGCACTTCTTCCAGGCATCAGGCTCAAGATGAACACCTGCTAACAGTCAGTTGCACAACGCTCATAGTTCACATGAAACATTTGATTGTCTTACAGGAGACTACTGACCTGATCAGCTTTCAAAAAAGTGCAAACAGCATTTTCTTTAATAATTGGTCAATAACTGTCTTCCTGAAAGGAGGGGGGAAGCTCCTCTGCTTTGAGAGAGGCTCTCGAGTAGAGCTCAAAGTCCTGCTGTAGGCACTCCACCTAGTGGTTTACAGACCATTTATAATTAATAATGCTAATGTTTGCCTTAGCAAGAGCCAATGGAGCAGCCAGAGTGCAGCCTAGAGACCTATCACACATTTGTGAGTGTTCCCATCCTTAATACAGGGGCACAAGCCCCGACACTTAATCTCAAAACGTGCCACAGGACTGCAAGAGCCATGGAAATTTAGATGAGCACCATGTGCTGGGACCACAAGACTGGTGGGTGGGTTTAAAGATGGCTCTTGACATTGCTTATGCTTATGCTTATGCTCCCTGCAACGGACAGAAAACAAACGTGCAAAAGCAGAAGCCTCCCACACAAACTTCTTGTGATAACGGCTGGGAGCTGCCAAAAGGCACGATGCATCAGTGAGTGGCAAACTAATCGTTTCAGGCAGCTGAATGTTCTTCCAGGAAGGCGGAAAAACCAGCTTCCAACCCAGGGACATGCAGGTTCATCCCTTTGTGGAGTTAACAGTGGGTTCATTACTAATAATACCTGATACAACTTGTACAACTGCTGGAGGACTAAAGAAGACTTTGTTTTGGTTTGTTTTCTTTTAGGAAAGGAGTGCAGCTGGCTACAAGCATGTCGAGTACGCTTTGTTATGGTAGGTTTTTTGGTCGTTCAAGGCTGGCTGCAGGAAAGCTTTTCATTCAAAGCCATGTCAAGGCAAGTCACTTAAACTCACGTGAAAGGGAAACCAGAAAGAGCCACCTCTGCTGTCTACAGAGCCCTGAAACTGCAGTATTGATAATGGTGCACAAATCTTTTACCTGCTGCCATTTAGCAACAGGTTAGGAGGACAATCTGCTTTTCTTTCTCCCTTTGCAAAAGAGCCTGAGGAGAAGCACAGCCTACAGGTAAGGTTGGGCGCTCATACCTGGGGCAAACAGAAGATGAAGAGAATCATCTAGAATGACCCTGGAGATGAAGCAGGTTCTCTCTCTTCCCATGAACACCAGAGGTGCTAGAGAAGTGATCTGCAAGCACAAGATACAGTAACAAAATCCAGGAAAAAGGAGGCTCTGGAGCACAGTGTGGAGGCAGTATGGTTCCACTGTGAAATTCCCTTCAAAATTCCCACCCTGCTCTCCTGCTGCCTCCAGCAAGAATGGAGGGCTGCTTGCTCTGTTTTCCCCAAGACCAAGAACCAAATTCCTTAGAAACAACGGCAGAGATGAAGAAGGGAGGCATAAAATAAACTTCACTAATGTATGATTCACTGTAATTTATGGAGAAGTAAACAAGGAAAAAAAAAAAAAAGAGCTTTAAATCGAGATTTATAAAGGTACCTAAGGGAATCAGACATACACACCCATGTATTCATTGGCCTCAAAAAGTAGCTAAAGTTCCAAGTTCTCAGTGCGATTGTACAACCAGCAGATTACACACAGACCCTGCTAACCAGGAGGGCTGCCTGCTCCTGGTGCATCAGGATTAAAGATTCCGATTAGGTGACATTAACTAAATTCCTCTGTATGACCACCATGGGAAAAAGTCACAGAAGGGTGAGCAACAGTGCCCTGATCATCTCTAAAGGTAAGGCAGTATTTATTACCAGGATTCCAGATCACCCATTTTGCCTCCCAACTTCACAGCAAATACTGGGTGAGCAGTATCCAGTGAGAATTTAACTGGGTGCAAGCAAGAAGAGCCTGAGTAAGAATATGGTATTAGAACAGAAGGACAGCAGGTGTTGTCCCAAATGACTTGAACACCCTGGTGCAGCATAAGACAAGACAGAATAGTGGTGTTTTGGCGGGGGGAGGGAGGGAATCCCAAGGGAAAAACCCAGCAGATTTCAGATTGTAACCCCCGTGGCAGGGAAGGAAGCTCCTGAAGCCTTCACAGCCTTACCAACTGATACCTCCTCAGAGCTGTACTCCAAAGAAGCTTGACACCATTTGGGGTCACAGGTCTGGTTGCTGTGACACCAGGTCTTTAATGGGTTTTAATCGCGTTCAAAAGATCCTTCCACCACCCCCTCCTTGCCCTACGCAGAAAGCCTCTTAAAGCCCAGGCTATACTCCCAAGACAACTGGAAGCTGGAACAGAGAGCAAGCAAGCAGCAGCCAGCCTTCTCTCAGATAATGTCTTAAAAATAATGTGTTCAGAAAAGAAAATCACTGGGCAAACTCTCCTCCATTTTCTGCCACCCCCTACCCACATACATACTGCTTCATGGCTATCAGCTTGGAGTCCATGCTCTCCTGCTTTCCTTTCATCACCTGGATGTCAGTCAGTAACTTGGTTACATTGTCTTGCCGAACCTTTATATCCTCATTCTTTATACTGGACACCTGGAGACAGAAAGGAAGATGTCAGTGATGTTTCCTTCCTACAAAACGATTATTTCAGCTTCAAAGTTGATACTGCAAATAATTCACCTCCCCTCTCTAGACCAACTGCTGCATCCACACCCAAGTGCATTGTGTCAAGGGAATAAAACCGGCCATCTAACTAACAAAGCAGGTTTTCTGTAGGCATATAGCTCTTTGAAAACATCAAATTCTCTCACAGTCTAAAAGCAAAAAAAAAAAAGGGTTTTTTTTTGGATGAGAAACATAGTGCTTAGGTAAAAGTGAAGGCCCGCACACAAGCTGTTCACCTATGCAAACCTTCAGTTTGGTAATGGACAGAGACACTTACCTATGACAACCCTAAAACTCTAAAACTTTGCAACCACAAAGACCAAGGAGCACGTGCACTGCAGACAGGAAACAAACATTCTCCTCACACACTTTCACAAGTCTCTGCTGCATGCAGTGAACTAAATATCAGGCTTAGCAATTAAGAAAGTCATTAGCTGGTTTGAGAAAGAAAATTGGGAGAAAAAAGGCAGGTGAGCTCACTGCAGCAGAAAGCTCTGCAGGCAGAATGGGAAGCCCCTTCCAGTGATTCCCGAGCAGCAGCCGGTCGCTCGACAGCCTCATCATTTCCACTACAAGTGTTAAAGCAGCTGAGGAGAAGATTCTGAGCAGATGATTTTATTTTTCTGATAAAATCCTCATGAGAAATGACACCTAGGCATGTTTCACAAGAGCTGTACCACGTGAGAAGTCTATGAATCTGCCAACCACTATAGGGGTTAACACATCTCACCTATTCAATAGCAGCTCCTCTCCACTTCACTTGCCAGCAGGTCATATATCTTTAAGATCTCTTTACATCCTTCTAACGCATTTGCCCACTGTGAAAATGTCTAGAGGAACTAAATGCCTCAGTGAAAATGGTACTTACGGTTATTTGAGAGCACCATGGGATAGGCAGAAGAGTGAGCTACTCTCTCTACACATTGCTTTGATTAATATTTGGAAAAGAATGACAAAAACATGTTTCTCCAGCCCACACTTCAGGACTAATAAATTAGCCTGGAAAGTTCATAAGCATTTTTGGAACTCCTGATACCAACTGTCGCTAAAACATGTCTTCAGTACATGTACTGCAATTCTGTGTTTCAAGAAATGGGAGCAGTTGTAAAGCACATCTCTGAGTTTAAAGGGAAAATGTGTAAGTTTATATTTGGGATACACTGGAGGTTAACACATTTTAAAATAATTCAGGCATCTTATCCTTCCTTTTCTTCCTTCCACTACTACATCTAACATGCCTTCATCTGTCTCTGTGTGTACACATTGTGTGTACATGTGTTTCATTCCCTGAAGCATTTTAAGTAAAGACTGCAGCTCAACTAGTGATCACTCTCCCTCCTACTGAAAGGGACAATTGCTCTTCACTCTCTCCAGAGGACACGGCAAACCTCCCTCCATCCAGCTAACCTCAAACAGATGCTGCTTGTTCAGAAAACCAGGAAAAATATAGTGACTCTTTTTACTGAACTCAGAAAGAATTTGGTTTGCAAGGCCAGAGTGCTGGCTGTTTTCTGGTGGTGGTGTGGGAGAGAGGGGAAGCCTCAAGCAGTGCCATCACGAACCCTAGTGCTGACATTAAGAAAAAGACCCACGAGCAAAAGGGACTGGTACCAGCAACCTGAAGCCAGCTGACTAGCAGGATGGCACTGCAGCTCCTACCTGGGTGACAGGGTAGAGACAGCAAGAAGAGCTGCTGGTGTAAAACAATAATCAACGATGCCGACATCCCTCAACCCTCAGAGCACGCTGCTGCTTTTTGGACTAATCCTCTGTTTTAAAACAGTTTATCTGAAGCTCATCCTGAAAGATCTGTTGCACAAACTTACGCTGGTTACTTTCCTCTTGATGTTCTCCAGCAGATGTTCCTGGCCTCGGATGAAGTACGGATGCTGGAATTCAGTATCATCTTTCTCTGGCTTCACCAATCCTCCCTGCTCAATGTGGACAACCTTTCGAAAGCCATCTGCAAATCAAAGGGGAGAGAATTGGAGAAAAGCTTAACAGGCTAAATATGAACTCGAAAAAGCAGAAACTAGCACGAGTTACCCTTTGTTCGCTTGATGACCTGGTGCTCCACCACTGAGGTATTGCATTCTAACAAATCTCATGCTAAAAATGCTACATGGAAGGAGAAACCCCTCCTCAAAACAACAGACATTCAGACAGTAGCGACTGCTGATCCTCTCTACGTGGCCCAAGCAGCAAGTGGCAGGAGTCCTCTCCAGCCACCACATCCTTCCCCTGCCTCTGCTTCTCCCCCGGAGAGCAAACCCAGGCCACTCAGCTACCTGCCCCGAGCCACAGCTCAACAGATGGCTGAGAAGAGCAGGATCCACTTCTACATCCTAAATACATTTGAAAACCACCTTTTGCTGCTCTTGCAAGACCAACTTTTGCTGATGTTTGGCTGGTAGTGTGGGCCAGCAGGAAGAAGTGATGAAATGACTGGATCTAAACCAAGAATCTCAAGTTAACCTTGCCGTTTCCTAATAAAACCCCCTCATTTGCAGGGAACTGTCGTGTTACATGACTGAGCAGCGTCTTGCCTTGCCTTTTCAATGCAGAGTAAGATAAGGGAAGACATATATTTCAACAAAGCTTTTTTCAAGAACACCACCAAAAAGAGACTCAAACATTTAGCACATGCTCCAGGCAATCCCAGAGGGCTTCTGGTCTATTTATTCAGGGAATAAAATGGTTTCTGAGAGCAATTAGCCATGTACTCAGCAACATACATGATGCAGATAAGGCACCACTGCTTATCATCTCGCATTCTAATGAAAACAGGAGCACCTGGGAGACAAAACCGTGCAAGTGTCCACCAGCACACAATGGGAGATGAGTTATTCCTGCATTTAACTAAACTCTGTTCTCAGTGTCAGTGCCTCCTCACTGCAGCACATGCCACCTCACCCTACAGGTCCACGATGTAGCTGGCAGGCCTAGAATAAATTTGCACATTCCAGGGCACTGCAAGCACCCTGATCCTTAACCTGAAAATAAGGAGGAATGTTCCCAGTCAAGGATACCCCAAGGCACAGAAGGCAAGTGACTTTCCCAAGGCTTCTAAACCTTTCCAGAAAACTTCTTCCTAAATGAGCTGCACAGCACTACAAGGACAGAGCTGACAATCCCTGCTGATGGGGCTAGCAGACATTCAAGTTACCAGTCTACTCACTTTTATACTGAAGCCCCAAATTATTTTATTTTAACCAGTCTACTCCACCTTAAGAAATATAAATCCCCAGTGTTTCTCTCATTCTAATAAGTGATAATTAAAAACATCCTGGCTCCAAAGAATTCCCCAGAACCACAGCGACAAGCACCGCTTTTGTTATTCCTGCAGCAACACAACCTTCTGGTGAGGGTGACAGTGCAATTTCTCTGCTGCACTGGGAAGAGAGGCACGGCACGCTGGAAAGTGCTTCCTCAACAGTTCGGGTAGAAGTTACGCACCGAGATCTTCAGGTGTACTTGAAACACCTAAAAGCCACTCAAAAACAGAGTGTAGCGCATCAAAGTATTTTTGGATCTCAGCATTTTTGTAAACAGCTAGGGTAAATCAAGAGTGTTATTTAAGTTCTCAGACCACAGCTGTGGTTTAAAAAAAAAAAAAAAAAGCTTCCTGCACTTGCAGCAGAAAGTGATTTAGAGAAATTATACGTTATTGTAGCGATATTAGCCAGTTTTCAGTTATTCAAGTCATCCTTAAAAACTAAAGGCCCTGGCCATGAAGCACAGAATGTGCCCCACAGCTATTCAAAGAGCTGGTGTTGAAAGGTAATGAAAATGTCATCCTTTCTAATAACATTGGAATGCTCTCTGCAGCCCACATCTGGAGCATTAAAGTTAATCCCTGATATAACCTCCACGTGAGAGGTGTATGAAAGGCATCCTTTATGTTGCTGCCTATCACAAGAACCCGCAGCCAAAACGTAAATGCAGATCCGTGTGCGCGGGGAGGAAGCCGAGCAGACTGCCGTGAAGCAATGTCTCTGGGATAATCCCAGAACGTTCCTGCTAGCTGGCAGGAAAGAGCAGCTACAAACGCACCCATCAATCTCGAAGCATTTACACAGTCAGGCAGTTCTCGATTTCCTTGTACATCCGAAAGGTAAGAGGAGGATTAAGCAGTGTAAGTTTGGAAAGCCAGGACAGGGGGGAGCCATGGAGAAGAAGAATGCTGCCTGATTAGCACAGGGCAAGGAACCAGTGGCACGGAGATACTCGGACCAAACAGCAAAAGCTTCGGGAAGTCCTCCCTTCCTGTACCCAACCTGAAAGTCCAACTGTGATTCAGTTTGCTCATACAGCACCCAGAACAGGCACAGAGGTGTCCTGAGGCAAATTTTCCATCCGTGCCCATAGCAGATTCCTTTTTTTGCCTGTGAGTGTGCCCAGGAAGGTGACCCAGGCTCAGCACACGCCATCAAACACCAGTTCTGGAAAATTTCATAACCCTTACTCTGGTTTTATAGAGGGACCCACAGCCTGAAAGCTAGCTCAGAGACACTCTTCTTGTTACTGGACTGTCCACCCAGCCAGGATAACAAACTTCCAATTTCCCTGTGAACAGGTACTGCCGAAATACACAACTGTGCTAAACATGAAGTTGATTTGAGAAAAATACAACAAGCTGTACCAGAAGCTAACCAAGCAAATCCCCCCCAAGTAAGTTTAGAAAATCATGTTCCATTTTGGGCATCTTTTTCTTCACTATACGTCCTTTAGCAGTCCCTGTTCTTCAGGCAAACACAACAAGCCGTGCAGTGACAAACTCTGAATTTACCTTCAAGTTTGGATGTACATCTACCATACCACCCAACTCTAAATTAAATTGAAAACCTCAAACTGCCATCAATTACGCGCCGAGAAAATCCTTTTATAATTCAAGTAAATCAAAGTCTCTGTAATACAGGTTGGGAAGAACAGGATCAATGTTTAAAAAAAAAGATTAAGCATAGAAAAAAATATTTATAAGCACCTGAATACTGAAGTTTCATTTACTCATCTTCTAGAAAGCCTAGCTTTCCATCATCGCAACACTGAATCATGCTAGCACGGTAGTGTAACTGAACGTATCAGAAAGATCAAAAAAAAGTGGTTGAGGGCAGGAACTTTGTTTGGAGAACCCAACTCGAGGTCTTAAAAAAATAATACATCTCAGTTCCATTTCTGATCAGAACACGTGGGGTTTTTTTCTCAGAAATATTGAATCACTTGGAAAAAGTGTTGCTAGAAAGAAGTTTCAGCCCTGCCTTAGCTTGGTTTTGGAGATTTATTACTTCTTGCTCCCCGCTTTTTAAAAGAACACCTTGTCACTCAGACATACTTTTGTCCTATCACCTCATTCTGTTCCAGCTCTTCTATCCTTGCTACTGAAAGGAGGAGCTGACACCCAGAATAATGTTATTCCCCCTGCCCTCCCCTACCCTTTTAACATTACGTAGAGTGAGAGGGAACAGACCAGACAGCTTGCTTGCTTCTTCTTACTCCTCCAGTTAAGCAGCAGCCGTCGGAGAGGCAGCCTTTACCTTATTTTATAAACTTTTATATATGTTTTATAAAATTTTATATATAAAGCATTTTATAAAAAAATGCTCAGGTCGATCCTATTCCAAAGCGTTCCTGGGCACGCGAGCACAGATGTGTGCTTTGGAGGGAAGCATCCCCCTCCTCCTTCCAAACACAAGTCAGATGTGGTGACAGGACAGACAAGTGCAGCTGGAAAGGTCATTTTGGGCAGGGAAGCAAAGCTGCTGAAGGAGCCTGTCCTTCTGCAGGGTGCCCTCCCGCCCACCGCCTGCAGACGGGAGCTGAGTCTTCCTCCCTCTCCTCCAGCAAAAGAAACAGCAAGCGAGGTGAAAGGCACTGCTAAGTGATATTCTGGAGGCGTCCCGCTGTCCCATGTCTAATTACACGTAAGCAGCTCAATGAGATCCTTGTTCTCCGGGCAGGATTTGGTATTTTGGGTATACCTCTCCTCGGCAGCGATTCCTTCATTCTCTGGGAACTGCTGACCCTTCTCAGAGAGCTATGCAAGCAGGTGCCACTTTGCACGTACAAGCGTGCATAAGTTAAAAGAAACAAATCACCCAAAGCAAAACCCAAAACAAACCCAGAAGACAGAAAAAGGTCAGGTTAAACTGATTTAATTTTCTTCCACAGAATCACAGAATTGTTTAGGTTGGAAAAGACCCTTAAAATCACTCAGTCCAACCATTAACCCAACACTGCCAAGTCCATCACTAAAGCATGTCCTTAAATGCCACATCTAAAGACTTATCTTCATATGTTAAAAGTTGTGGATTATTGTTGGTTCAAATGGAGGTTTCCATTTGAGTCCATGAAGGACTGAACAGAGCGTGTTCAGTGTTGAAACACAGCTGGGAAGAGCTGTGAGCATTTTGGAAGACAAGACTGCAATTCAAAGCGGTTTTGACAAGAGGAATGAAAGTCAGTACCGGCAAATACAAGGTCCAACTCCGAGGCAGGAATAAAACCAAACAAATATGGGAGGGAAAACCACCAGGTAGAGACAGTAGCTGAACAGAAGATGATCTGAATGCTGTAGCAGATCATGAGCTGAACACAAAAGTCAATGTCACACTGCTGAGAAAAAGGCCAATGGCATAATGGGATATACAGAAAAGTATCACCTTCAAGACACACAAATTACTCTTTTTATTCTGTCCAGTGATACACCCAATGTTGGCTGCTGCACTTCAACAAAGAGATGGAACAAAGTCAGTTCAGAAAGGAATGCAAACAATTGAAGGCTGGAAAACAACCTACAAGAATTAAAAAACCAGGCCGTTTACTCTAAAAAATGTGTGTGAGGGGGAGAAAATAAAATATGAAAAAAAGAGAGGACTGAGGAGAGGTACCAAGTCTCCAAAGACACAAAGGCTGACACAAAGGGAAAAGGAATAAATCTCTTTATATCCACTGCAGAAAGCAAAGAAGTGGACTGTAGCTGGGAAGGTTTGAGTTAGACATTCAGTAATCAACTCTACTGCCTCACAATCCTTACGCTAACAGCTTCTTAATGAACTTACAGAATCTTGGTTACTGGAGGTCTGGAAAAAATAGGTTAGATGCAAAGTCATCAGGAACAACACAGAGGCAGTCGATCTTGCCTTGAAGCAGAGGATTGGACTAAAATGATTGCGAAATCCCTTCAGGCCTATTTTGCTATGATTCTATGGATTTTTTTTTTTTTTAAATAATTGCTGCTGAGTAGAACAAGTTCAGTCCATGCCAGCTCTACATGATGCTGGCAGCAACATCCCCTCAAGAAAGCGAGTAGAAAATGAACAAGCTGTCACAGGGGGTGGGCCTGTCTCGGTGGAAGCATTCCAGAGGAGGTCCTCCTTTATGACACAGCACGGCCAAGAGTGCCGTCACAAACATTTGTGATGGGCAAACACAAGGAAACTGTTCAGAACTCCTGCGCTAAGAATCAGGGAATTTCAGGATAAAAGAAGTCTGAGAGTCTGAAGTTCCTTCCATCCAGCAGAGGTTTTCAGTTTTAGTTGTTATTCCCTTCAGCAGAGGCCAAGCTTAAAACTACCACCTGGTCCCCAAAACCCGAGCGATCGCAAAGCTAGCCAACGCTCCCAGCTTGCTGAAACATCCCTTAAGCCTGGGCAGAAAAGGGGAACCTTATTTCAGGATGACTTTACACTTTGCACCCCGAGCTGCCCAGAAGATACTTACACATATTGAGCTGCCGTACAAAGCTGGCCATGTTGTTGTGTTTGAAGTACTTTGGAAGCACCTCCTTGGCAAATTGGCCTTGGTCAAACACATGGAAACTGCTTCCGCTCTGTCAAAAAACAAAACAAAATGAAACATTACCAACCACTGTTACGCAGAAAGAGAGAAGCCCACCCACCCCTTCATTTCACAAGTATAAATTCTGCATTGCTGTGGGTGGAATCAGTAGCGGCCCCATACCTTGGAGGTCCCTCAGCTGCAGGTAAGAAGGCAGTTGATTAGCTTTGGTTGAAGCTGTTACCATCTGACCAGCGCAAGCTGCCATGAATACAGTTCCAAGGGACCTCAACGACACCCTTCAGCTCCTGATGCGTTGTGTCACGGTGGCTCAGCAGAGCCAGGGTAACTGCCCACAGGAGCACGCTTTGCCAGGGGGGATAAACCCCATTCCCTCACACTCGGCCCAGAAGAATAACACACAGCTGTCAGTTACCGGGAATGGGCGGACAGCTGGTAACTTTGTGCTATGATCAAGCTGCTAATGTGGAAGAACCAGCAAAGCACAACTGCCCAGGGACTTAAAAAAACACAACTCAGGGGGTGAAGCCGGCTACAAAGATTAAACCTCAATTTGCACACCTGCAAACCCATTGATTCCCCAACTTGTCCTAATGAACTTGTTTTCGTAGAGCCGACGAACTTCTGAGCAAATTAAGACAATCAGGCTACTCTGGCTTTAAGCATCAACGTCTGCATACAAATACAGACAGTTCCGTGTCAGGCCAGTCTCGGGCAGCTCACCGTGTCTGTGTCTGCCCAGACCAGGTCCGGAGCAGCTGAAAGCAACATGTGCTTTTGCTGGCAGAGCGAGGACAACACCGACTAGTGAGTTTTAATTTTGGCTGTGACTGATCGTTTTCTACATGTTAATTTAAAAAGTAGGAATAGGCAGGGGGAAGCATTCCTGCTCCTCTAAACCCTGAGGTACTTCTGCTGGTGGATTTTGGAAAATGAGTTATTGCCAATGGAACAGCACATGCCAAGAATAACTAGCTATTTTGGCTATTATAACTATCTTGACTAGTAGTCAGGATCACATTTCAGTCAGTTAGCTCTCAGATCTGTGGTGCCATTTTATCAAGTATGGTTTCTATTACCTTTCTGGCACGCTGAGTGGGAATTATACTGTCAACATAAGCATCTGCAGAACAGCAAAGGAAGGGATTTTCGTTCTGGCAAAGCGACACAAGAACACCAAATGCATTTTACAACCTGCATTTTCTTCCATGACAAAGTCCTGCTCATGATCCATCCTCCTGGTAATACCATCCCCACGTAGCACCAGCACACTGCGCTGGCAGAGCACCAGAGGGGAGCCAAGCCTGACAAGATACCAACAAGTCATTGCACAGCCGTGAAACAACCAGATGTCTTAGTTCAAAAGGAAAGCAGCAGCGCCAGGCCAGACCACCCACATGACAGCAGAGGGATGGCGCCTCCAGAACTCCAAAGTCCTCTCCAGTTCGCTAAAAGACCTTCACAAGCAGGGGCTGCTGCTTCAGTGCTGAACTACATCTTGCTGCCCAAGGTTGGAAGAGCCCCTGTGGCTGTTACTGTGCCAAGCAACAAGATGAAGACAAAAACCACAAGCGCCCCAAACTCCAGTCTTGCCAGATCGGTACTACAGTGAAACACCATGAGCATCTGCGGAACCACAGAACGGTGAGTGTTGGATGTGGTCTCTGGAGCCCAACCAGCCCAACCCCCTGCTAAAGCAGGTTCTCCTCCAGCAGGCTGCACGGGGCCATGTCCCGGTGGGGTTTGAATGTCCCCAGAGGAGACCCCCAGCCTCTCTGGCCAGCCTGTCCCCGTGCTCTGTCACTCTCAAGGTAAAGAAATTCTTCCTCATGTTCAGACGGAACCTCCCGTGTTGCAGTTTGTGCCTGTTGTCCCTTGTCCTGTCGCTGGGCACCACTGAGAAGAGCCTGGCCCCGTCCTCTTGACACTCGCCCTTAAGGTATTGATATACAGTTTCTCTCTCTCTCTCCTGGTGCACAGTATTTGCAGACAGCCACCACAACCCAGCACAAACCTTCAGGGAGAAGATGAGGCCAAGCTCTTCTGAACTGACTTAAGAGTATCAGACGAAATAGCCACAAGACTTGATTTTCAGACAGGTATGTCTTGCCTTTAAAGCTCCTGGGCAAATTCAATGTGGTGTTAATTCTAAAGAATTAAGACTACTAAGAAAAAACCCCACCCCAAAGCAGACTTCAAAAGATTCTGCCTGCCAGTAACAAAACCCGGTAAGGTTTTATTAGAAGTTGTCAGTTCAGGCTTTTTGGTCCATGGATGAGTTTTGTTACTCCCTCAGAGGATTCACCTGTGTTTGAGTATTTGTCTTCATTAAGGTCCTTTACACTTTATCCAATATTTACAAGTACTCCGAGTTGATTCCAACAGCAAAAAAAGCAAGAGAAAGAAGGCAATGAAGCAAGGAAGCACATGCTAGCCACCTCCTAAGGATGGCAACCCACGGCAAAGAAACCATTTTTGAGTCCCATTCCGGGGGGTGGTGGTGGGGTGGGGTGTATTGTGCTGGAGTTGCTCCCTGCCAGAGTTCTTACTTTTTTTGCTCCTGGAAGATAAACAAGTTTGCTGGTGGTCTCCTCTGTGAACTCCAACCACTTGCTGTACGTCACCGCATCCAAAATACTCTGCTCTCTTTATCCACATCCAGAGCCCCCAAACCACCTCCCCACCGAACTGCTCCTGTCCGCCCTTGTGAACCCTCCCCCAGGTTTAGCTGCCCCACAGGACCCCATCCACGCTGCTAACAAGCGGAACAGATTTCCCTCTGTTTTCACAGAAGGATGGCTATTACGCCCCTCAACTTCAAGGAGTTTCACCCAAATCTCAGTGCAGTACCTGCTCCTTCCAGGGGAGTGGGGAGGAAGAGGGGCCTGAGGACAGGCTCTCAGCCTTCAGATCAAACACTGTCAGAAGCACCACACTGCTGTCTTCCTTCATAACGTTATTCATCCTAAAATTCGTATTTTTTAACACTGTACCACTGAAGCATTTCTTTCTGCAATTCTTAGAAATATTCCCATTTCCAGACTACTTATGGCCAGCTCATGCACATTTTATTGGGCTCACACCAACTACCTTTTGCTCAAGCAGCTCTTCTCCGCACCGTGGCCCCCCCCCCCCCCCCCCCCCCGGTGGGTAGCCCACCACCAGCTGGCATGTGCCCCCAGCACATGGCTACTGCTGCTTGGAGTAGCTGCCACCACGGAGCAGTAGAAGACTTGAGAGCAAGGTGGAAGGGCAGAGGCCTAAGGTATGTAAGAAGTTTACAGGGAAACCAACCCAAATTAAATCGCCTGTGACAGGATTATTTGCAGAGTTATGGCTAAATCAGCCCTGGACAGGCATCAACCAAATTCTGCCTCGTGCCTGTTCTCAAGGTCATCTGGTTTCTTCTGCACGGCATCCCAAATCTTCGCCGTGTTAACAAAGCCCAGCAATGTTTTGTGAAATTTTTCTCAGCTCACCTTCTGTGCCAAAGTCATTACAAAAAACGCATTCAGAAGGACTGTTCCAAGATTTCATCTTCGAGCAGCTCTGCCATGACCTCTCTGCAGACTGGAGGGACACTCCAAAAACTGTTGTCTCTGCTTTAGCCAGTGCCTCCCCCACAATTCTTGTATTAATCCTCAGCTTCTCTGCTTTCACTTCTGATTTTCCATGTGGCAAAATATCAAATGCTTTGTGGAAGTCCAGACACATTAGATCTGCCCCAATTCCTTTATCCAAAAAAAGGATTTCATGTCCAGAGAAGTGAGGAGATACAATCAATTTTTGGTAAACCTATGTCATATTTTATCCTGTTTCCATTTACTTCTTATAGCTTCAGTTATTCTCCTCTTCAGAATAATTTCCAAAGCACTTCAAACCATCAAGGTCAGACTAGTTAGTCATTAATGTTCCTTTTAAAATCAACTAGCTTATATGAATGAGGTTAAGCATCTTTCTTGGGGTGACTGCTTATGTTGCAGAAAGGGGATGAGGGGGCTCCTGCTCTAAATCCCACCTCTCCCGCACCGTTAGGGGATGAAAACAGAAGGATCTTGGCTCCCTGGACTGGCAGAAGTCCCCCCTGAGCTGAAACTCATCTCTTGCACACCTGGAACCACGCTTGGCGTTAATGGGACTCAATGGGACAGTGCAGAGGTTGGACCATTTCCCTGCAGTTACCAGGGCTTGTTGAAAGGGAAGGAACAGCACAGGCAGATCTCTTCACAAGGCAGTGCAAAAGTTCCGGCAGTAAACGAAATACAGCTCATCTTGCGTAATTTTGGTATACTTTTATCTTGATACGTTCCAAGTCTAGTTGAGACGGCATCAAACATTTTAGCACACATCAGGTTGTTCTGTCAAGAGCCTCAGCTCTCCCTAAGAGGGGGACAACACGAAGTCAAAATGACTCATGTAACACTAGACATCTTCAACGTGTTGGCCAGCACCAAACTCACTCCTAGTCTAGACCGGCTCTGACCACCCACTGCACACTCCAGGTCTCCACATCTGCACTGGCACCCTGCTGCTCTTCCCATCCTCCACCTCCAAAGCCTCGTGGGTTTGAGAGACTATTTATTTATTCTTCTGGCAAACAAAAAAAACCTGAGATGCCCCAAAAGGGTTTTCTGAAACCGATGCTGGGTAAGAAAAGTGAGTCGATCTGGAAAAGTGGCTGAGTTTAGTCCTGGTGTAGAAAAGTCTCCTTCCGAGTCCAAGTGCTGCTTCTAAGCCACCACGCGTGACTTGCCTCGCTCCCTACTGCCTACGTGTGCTCTGTAGCAGGACATTTAGAGAAACCCTCAATGACCTTTTCAGAATTAAGATTGCAGAAGGGCACTTCTGTTGAGAAAACATCTTTCTGCAAGAGTAGTTCTGCAATGCAGTAAGCTGCTCAAACTTTGTTGTTAATCAGTTCTTGACGGCACTGAATGGCTGAGGTTAAGGAGCCAAAAACTGCAGAACGGGACTGAAGGCTGTAAGTCTTTTCACACACAGCTGGAACTAGAGCCATGAATCGGAAAACATTAAAGCTGCCCACAGGGTACGACCGCTTTGCGGCCGTCCCTCCAGAGGCATCGCGAGCCTGCGGCCCCAGAGCTGCCCCAAATGCTCCCAGCCCCTCCGGCTCCCAAGACAACCTTACAGTTTCGGTGCTCTCACACCAACGGGTTGCTCTGTACCTTCTGCTCCTTCCCCCACAACAAGTTATTTGCTCTCTGCAATGACAAACACAATGTCCGGAGTAATCGAGACGTCGTGGCAATCTGGTGAAGCTCCCACTGACTGCAAAAGGGGAACGTAACCCCAATTTTCAGAAAGGGAAATAAGGAAGACCTGGGGAACTACGGTTGGTCAATCTCACCTCCGTGCCTGGCAAGATCACAGAGCAGATCCTCCTGGAAGCTGTCATAAGGCACACGGAAAATAAGGAAGTCATTGGCTTCACTAACGGCAAGTTGTGCCTGACAAATCTGGTGGCCTTCTATGCTGGGGCTACAGTGTTGGTGGACGAGGGAAACGCAACTGATGTCATCTACCTGGAGCTCTGCAAAGCATCTGACACTGTCCCCGCATGACATCCTTGCCTCTAAACTGGTGAATGTGGACTTGACAGATGGACCGCTCGGTGGACAAGGAGTCGGCTGGGTGGCTGCACTCAGAATTGCGATCAATGGCTCAATGTCCAAGCAGAGGCCGGTGACAAGCGCCGCTCCTCAGGGGGCCGCACTGGGACCAGTGCTGTTTAACACCTTTGCTGGCAGCAGGATTGAGCACAGCCCCAGCAAGCTTGCTGACAACACCGAGCTGTGTGGTGCGGCTGACGCGCTGGAGAGAAGGGATGCCATTCAGAGGGACCACGACAGGCTTGAGAGGTGGGCGCGTGTGAACCTCATGGAGTTCAACAAGGCCAAGGGCAAGGTCCTGCACCTGGGTTGGGGCAACCCCAAGCACAGACACAGGCTGGGCAGAGAATGCGTTGGGAGCAGCCCTGAGGAGAAGGACTTGGCGGTGCTGGTGGACAAAAAGCTCAACAGCACCCGGCAACGTGCGCTCGCAGCCCACAAACCCAACTGTGCCCTGGGCTGCACCACCAGCAGCGTGGCCGGCAGGGCGAGGGGGAGGTTCTGCCCCTCTGCTCTGCTCTGGGGAGACCCCACCTGCAGCGCTGTGTACAGCTCTGGGGCCCCCAGCACAAAAAGGACACGGACCTGTGGGAGCGGGGCCAGAGGAGGCCATGAAGATGCTCAGGGGGCTGGAGCACCTCTCCTGCGGGGACAGGCTGAGAGAGTTGGGGTGGTTCAGCCTGGAGCAGAGAAGGCTCCGAGGAGACCTTAGAGCACCTCCCAGTACCTGAAGGGACCCACAAGAAAGCTGGGGAGGGGCTTTGTACAAGGGCCTGTAGCAATGGGACGAGGGGAATGGCTTTAAGCTGAAAGAGGGGAGATTTAGGTCAGATATCAGGAAGAAATTTGTTACTGTTGAGGGCAGTGAGGTGCTGTTACAAGCTGCCCAGAGCAGCTGTGGGTGCCCCATCCCTGGGAGCTCAAGGCCAGGCTGGACGGGGCTGGGAGCAACCTGGTCTAGTGAAAGGTGTCCCTGCCCGTGGCAGGGGAGTGGGACTGGATGGTCTTTAAGGTCCCTTCCAACCCAAACCATTATCTGATTCTTTGATCTTTTAGCATGCCTGTTCTTGCTGCCTCTCTGAGCAGTCAGGTTTTCCTCTTTGCCACCTTCAAGTCAATCCATCAGAAACAGTTGGGCACAGCAGCTGTGAGCAGTAGTGTCCAGAACAGCAATCCATCCAAACACCAACTACTGAAAAACTATGGCTTCCCCCAACCAACAATCCCCATCATCTTGCTTCTGCCCTTCCATCCTCCATGCTATACATGGAAGCTAAGGACACTGGGTAGTATAGATTTAAGCCCTTGTAGGCATTACCTCCTCCCCCATCAACTAATTTGAGGAATCACTTCACTGCCTGGTTGCTAACCACCACATCTCCCAGCTCCTCTGCAGATAACGAGCTAGAAATAACATGGGCCAACAGTTTTCCATCTACCACCACCAGCAAGCAGGCCCCCATTTGAAAACTTCTAAAGAACTGGCAAAGTGATTTTACATATTCATTATTTCTGATACAGGTACTGCTAAACATAATTATTTTTTTAAAAAAATAAGTAACAGAAATCACATTTTTTTTTAAAAAATGCTGCAGTCATGCCCAGGTGAGCTAGAAGCTTTGATAACCACGACCGCTCTGACACCCTACACTACATCAGCTTCAGCTCGGAGCACTGCAGAATCAGGGTCACTTACCACGGCCTCGGGATAGACAGAAAATCTCATTTCTGAAGTATAATTTAGGATCCTCTACGTATTTGGAAACTGAGTTTATAAGAGACTTGATCTGTGAAATAAGCAGGAAAATTCAGGAAAATATTGACTTTAGAGCAACAAATAAAAGGTTCAATACTATTTCCCAACATCTGACTGACATGCCAGACCTATTTTGGAAATGGAAATACTGATCACTACGATGCAAGCATCATTGCGCAGCGAAATTACCCAGATGGTAGGGCAGCAGCAAAACCATGACCTAACATAAAAAACCCCAAGTAATGTTATTGGAGTCTCATGAAGGCACACCAGGAAATGCAATCCTTACAAAATGAAAGCGGATCAACTATAGTAGATATTTAAAAAAAAAAAAAGGGATGATGGTAAGTTTTTTAAAAACAAGCACTAGGAATGCTCAAATTTGTGAGGCTAGCATGAGATTCGACAATTCTCAGACTCCAGTTTAAATGTGATCATTAAAATTCTGAACACCTTTATAGCTATCATCTGAGATATTAAAACAAACCCCAAGAACTGCCTCCCCCCCCAACTTTGTGGCTCCACCACTGTTGAAAGCAAGATTAACCCCATTAAATTCTCTTACTCAGCCATGAAGATTAACTAGGCATTCCTCATGCCTCTCCAACAATACAATGGCTTTGTTTAAGCCTTAGAAACCCAGGAATTCGAAAAATTTACCTGTTTCTTTCCTCTTCCACCTTAAAGATGCTATGAAGCAGCACTGTTCTGGATTGATTCAGAGCATGCCAGCTCCAGAAGAACTATCTTTTATTTAAAAATCTGTAGTCCCAGAGGCGCAGCAGGCTGCAGGGCAGCTCACTGCCTGTTCTGCTCTGGTACCACCTTACTGATCTTAAAATACTGCCTGTGACCTGTGAGGGCTCAGGCTTTGCTTCCCAGGCAGCTCTGCCCCTAGACAAGCTGCACTTGGCCACCTCAGGGTTAGACAAACATGGAACTTCCCAGATGGAGGTGGCTGGAAGCAGCTTGCCTTCCCCAGTTCCTCGCTGCCACCTCGGCCCAGGCATCGTGGCTGCTTGCTGCTGGAGGTGCTGCTGAACCCAGGTTGGGGAAGCAACTCTGGCAGTGCTCCAGCAAATGGATGTCTTGGGAGGGGGGGAGAGTGAAGAAGGAAGCCATCTCTAGCAAAAGGACCTTACCAGAATGGAACAAGGCCTTTCACTAGCATGGCAAAAGCACTGACTACACGACCGCAGCCTCAGGCACCAGTGCCAGTGTGGCAGGATCCAAATTGGCTCAGGAGCTGTCATCCCTCCAGGTTACTCGGTGTTTGTACACGATGAGTGCCAACTAAGAAGCTCGACCAAACCAAACCACCTGAAGGCTTACGTAGCAGTGCACTTGTTGCCTGCCTAAAGCAGCCAGAGCTGCCAGGATGGGTTTCCCTGG
Source organism: Falco naumanni (assembly GCF_017639655.2). Classification (NCBI taxonomy): domain Eukaryota; kingdom Metazoa; phylum Chordata; class Aves; order Falconiformes; family Falconidae; genus Falco; species Falco naumanni. The sequence goes on along the minus strand of NC_054056.1, from coordinate 108,456,764 downwards.
GCTTCTCAAAGGATGTACGGACAACTTCAGAGACGTTCAGATGACAGCTGGCAGGGAAAAAGGCTGATACCTTCTGCACCACAGCCTGCTCCCAACACCTGGCTCAGAAGCACACGGACTGGTGGCTTCCCAGGAGGTGCAGCCACAGTAGCAAGGAAGAGAAAGCTGAGGAGATGAAATCCTGGTCTGAAGGCCAACCAGGAGACTTCCCCAAGGAGGGGTGGAAGTGGAGGGAGCAAAACTGTGGGTTCTGGTTCCTGTCCCAGGGGTTGCTCGTGTATTAATAAAGCATTTGGATAGAACATGCGGTGCTGGGGTCAGAGAAGGCTCACACCAGAAGTTTGCTGGGTGTCAGGAATCCCACTCTGAAACATGTATTCCTCCCATTCCAAACACAGCAACTGTTGTAAGCAACTCAGCCCTGTTAAATTCAGTTCCCGCAGCCCAGCACTAACCGCTCTGTCTCACCACAACAAGAGCAGTTTGTCCCGCTGGCCCAGGCTGTGGAGAAGACTTGGGGGTCCTGGCAGACAGAGCCGACTGTGCTGGCAGCGTGAAGGGGCCCACAGCACCCCAGGCTGCACAAATCAACGACCTGGGCAGGATGGGAGCGTGGCCAGGGGATCACGGGAAGGGGTTATTCCCCTCTACACAGCATCTGCTAAACGCTGCCTGGACAGTGGGTAGAGCCTGGGGCCCCAAAACCACAAAGACATGGATAAACTGGAGCGAATTCAGCGGAGGGCCTCACCAGGGTGGCGATGGGACCACAGCTCTTGCCTGGAAAGGGGAGGCTGAGGGAAGAAGGCTTGCTCAGCCTGGGGAAGAAACCGCTTCGGGGCGTCAGGGGAGCAGCAAGAACCAGCAGCACTGCAAGGGAAGGAGAGACAGGAGCGGAGGATAGTCACAAGGCAGACACAAGCGGGGACATCACCTACAAGGTGCTGTGGCACAGAGGAGCGAGTCTGGATCAGGATCAGAGCAACCTGATCTGACCCCCGGGGCAGACCCTGCACTGAGCCGGAGCTGGGACTAGAGACCACCACAAGTCCCTTCTCACCTGAATTACTCCATGATCTACATTTTTTGTCCAGTTAGTTTTAACTAGGACCAGTTCCCCAGCACAGTCATGCATGCAGTCCCACAACCCTGTGTCAGTACCAGCGTAGGTACAAACACTGCTATGAGCAGAAATCCTGACATGCTGGCTTAAAGCAAAATGCACTGGCCTCATTTTCCTGTAGATAGGAGTGTTGAAAGACACACCTTTTAACATATAAAAAAATAAACTTTCCTGCTATCAGCACCTGACCTACTGTTTAGGAGACGCCCTCCATACACAGTTAAAAGGAGGAGACTCACCTGCCAACTGCGGCGCAGCTGCTGTATGCAGCGTTGGACTGGGAAGCATTTGTACCCAGCGGGGCTGAAGGTGGTTGGGAAGTCGCTAGACCCAAGCAGCAAGCACCGAAGTGACTCAATTAGAAGTATCCTCACCATGTGCTAAGAACTGTTGAATTCAGCACATTTCCGATTTCACAAGAATGAACTGGGAGCTGAAAGCCAGCCTTCGTGTGACCTTCCACAAACTCATCGGTACGCTACCTTGGGTGACCGTGCCTGCAGCTAGACACAGGACACTGTCCTGTTACAGCTGCTTGAGAGGTAAGGCCACACAGGGGTGCCTATCCTTACATACTTTTCACTAAAAGTACAAAAATTCAGTGTATAAAGTCGATACCAACCATGACAGCAGCAGCAGGCTGTTCCAAGGAAGGAACTGGAAGTTGTGGATCCAGGGTACATGCGATGGCTGGCACAGCGGGTTAGCGTGCTAGCTGAGGTCTATGCACATCATCATATTTAGTTCCAGGATGGGATAATGCAGGATGAGCAGAATGTCTGCATTGGTGTGCTGCAACCAAAAGTTTGTCCTCTCTCTCCTTCCCCTTGATCTCAGCTGTATCCTCTCATCACCCTGCACAGACCATGACGCTCCACAGATCCGTCTTGCTTCCTTTTCCGAGACTGATCTAACTTAATAATTCAGAAACCTTACAATGGTTTCCCGTGGGGCCAGACAGCTCATAGAACGTCTCAAGCTGGACGGGACCCGTGAGGAGCTGAACCAGTTCACAGCCAGCCCGATAAGCACTGGAGACAGGACAAAGAGGGGCTGATCACGACACCAGCTCAGCTGCTCAAGAAACCACGCTGTTACCATCACTGAGTTTCAGTAATCCAGGCTGCGTGCGACAAACCCAGACTCCCGCAGCCATGTGTTCGCCTCTGTGGGAAACAGTTTACAGACTCTTCATGTTACATTTGGGAAACATGTAATTCTAGGAAAGAAATTCTCCTTCCCTGCCACTGTACAGAAAGAGCACATGCTGGTGTTGATTGAACATAGCTCGCGCACAATCACTGCACTATTTCCAGCTTCGGCGTGATGGAAAGAGAATCCTGCTCCAGTCCAAAAAGCTAAACAGGTCATCATTTCCAGCACAGAGATTTGAAACTCAACTTTTTGAAGACTGACTTTTCATGAAGCTCATCCACACCACGATTAGACACCTGCCACCACCTGAGGTCTGACTGCATTCCTCTTGTGTACACAGAACAGTGTGGAAGAGACGAGCTTTCGCTCACAAGAAAAAAAAATCCAAACAAACCTGTAAGGTGCTGACAATCTTATACACAAGGGGACTTAACACAAATAACTGCCAAGGTGAAATTTTACCAGTTTACCCAGAGTTCAGACATCAGCAGAGCAGGACGGAAGTTTTCTGACACTCCACCAGAAAAATCCCTCCATCACATGCACAGCACTGGCAGAACCAAGGTCAAAGCCGTTGATCAACGCTAGGTCTTTTTTAGCATCTACAGACAAACTGCCGACTGAACGGATGGATTGAAGATAATTTTGTTTTGTTTTGTTAAACGATAACACTGTTTCTTCAGCTTGCTGGCCCCAGTCTGCTCAAGCATGGCAGAGCACCACCGGCTCCTACTACAGACAGACTTTCTGGGAAGGCACAAACAAGTGAGGAATCCTGCAGGAGAAGAGCTAGCAGGGCAGGAGGGAATAGAGCAGCAGCTTGCTTATCCACACAGTAAGGGACATGAAGAGACCTTGAGGGTGACCAGGTTTGGCCCCAAGCTATTGCAGCACAACTGCATTCACGTTATTTATTCAGTCTCCATAGAACCACAGAATGGTTTGGGGTGGAAGGGACCTTAAAGATCATCTAGTTCCAACCCCCACCTTGAGACTTCTTTTGTGATGCCACAAGGCCTACAAGAGCGCAGACCCAACCCCCTTCTTATCTTTTACTTACAATTTTTCATTAAGGGAAGCTCACACCCACATGATACCGTTCATTTAGGCTTTATCTCTTCCCAGCCACTTTTTTTGCTGGGCTGAGGAAATAAAACTTTCAGACCATAGTTTCATATTGCTAAACTACATCAAAGTATCAGCTTAATGTATTCAGGCACCACTACTGCTTGTTCCCAACTCAAATGCAGTGCTGCCAAAACCCAGCCGGTTTCTGGGGACCACACTGTGGATTAGATCAGGTAACGGAGCTCACACACACACCAACATAAAAAAAGAAAACCTTCAAAGCGTGGTTTTGGTTTTGAAGCAGGAAAAGAAACAACCACCTGTGGGCATAACTAATGAATTCCCAGAAGATAGCAAAAATAATTTACTTGCATGACCTTGCATTTCACATGCACAGGGCCACACCACTCCTAAAGGCAAGTCTTTTTTCAGGACTGACTCAAGCCTCCCTGCAAGATAAGGCTCTGCAATACCAGCCTTCCCACTTTATTCATTTCACTTCACACAGCTGGGCCTTTGTTATGCCAACATCATCAGAAGCCAATCTTTGTTAGAACAACTACAGCAGACAGACCCCATGAACCCTGGGGAGCCCAGCTAGTAACCTCACCTGAAATGTAACAAAAGTATTTTCAAACAACACATTTGCTTTCTTTTTTGCTGGTTCCTCACTCGCTGATCTTGCGTTAGTTCTTACCTGCCTACAGCCAACACATTTTCTGTGCAGCAGTTACTGGAGTCACGTAGATGAGCATTCCGAGCTAAGCAAAGACATCTGCACTTTTATTTACAAAACATTAAAGATTAAGAGAAAGCACAGCCTGTGAAAAATACATTGCTAATGGGAAAAAAAAAAAAAGTAAAGAAGGAACTTGTGTGTATACAAAGGGATTTAAAATTGGCTGTTCACCATTCTTTATAACTGAAAGTGAAAGCACGCTGTGCTGAAAGTGGTATCGCAAGAACAGAAATCCTCCTGGGTGAGACCAGGGAGTCCTAAACCTAGAAAAACGTGAGGAATACCCTAAACCTAGAAAAAGGCAAGGAATAATCACTCCTTTGTGGGACAAACCACAAGTTTTCATTGAGTGAGGCTGAGAAAAGTCCTCAGCCCCTGTTATCAATAACACTGGGGAGGAAGGCATACCAAATAGCACAATGGCACCTGCAGTAGATTTTATTTATCTAGGAATTTATATAATTAATGTGGGATCCAGAGTTGGATTTTTAAGTTCCACAACAGATCAACCACTGAAGTAATACATGTTAATCACCAGCTGTAACTAACGTTTTAGCTTTCTGTGCACTTATCCTCTCTGATGAGCAAAATGCAGAAAAATGGGGAAAATTGTTGACATCTACCGCAATGAAAGTTTTTTTCCAAGCTCTGCATCAAGCTGACCCAAACGCTGATTGCATTGTTCTGATTAGCAACTTCGGCCAACGCTACCACATGAAACACACCATGCTCGAGTTTATACAGTTGATCTGAATCTCTCTCCTGCTCCCAAGAGGCACAAGGAACTACGGCATGACTCGCTGCTGGCACAGGAGAGCGGGCTGCTCTGCCTCCCCGGCCCCATCGTCCACATCTGCACCTACCCTCAGCCAGCAGCAGCTCCCACCGAACACCTCCATGAGCAGCCTTAACCCTGACACAGCAGAAAACAGAAAACCAAGTATTAGTGCCTTAAGGTGGTCCACTAAAGGCTCTGACAAGAACCAGAGTCAGCTCAAACATGGGGCAGGATCCCTGTGGCCAAAACCGAGCGATCCTGTCGCAGCAGCACGTGGTTAGATTTGCCAGCTGCCACCAGAGCACAAGAAATGAAACTGGAAAGAAACGAAGCGCCTGGTGTAAACAAGCACGGAACCACTGCTACACAGCCTTCACCAGAAAAACATCCCTGTACTGGAAAACTGCTCCTTGAAGCGGTCCAAGCACTCCTGTGCCATTCAGGAAGCAGGCAAGCAATGTCACCTGTATGCAAAAAGCTGGCAAAGTTATTTATGTAGGAAAAAGGTACAGTCAAAACCTTGAAAAGCCAAGGTTTCATTCAAAGGAGGGTTTCTGAATATCCAGTTTTGCAATGTGTCAGCAGATTACCACCTCAAAGTTTCTTCCAAGCAGCACTGAGAGCAGTTCCAGCTCTTTTGGCTACCAGCACTCTTAGGCTCCAAGCAGAGATTTTCCATCAAGTGCTCCTCCTGAAGCTCTGACTTTAACCTCCTACCTAACACCCTGGACCTTCACCTTGTGATTCTAAATGCAGCTTTTAGCTTAAATGAGATAAAACCCCGCACCTTTAAAAGGTACACATTCTTGAATTTAAATTCAGTTGGAAATCCAACGCTACAGCTATCATTGCCCTGGAAAAATATGCAGTGTTTTGATCACCATGCTTAGAGGAGTAAGTTTTATTTTGAATTTCCATTGCAAACAGAATTTGAAAATATTTCAAACACAAAAGCTCTGAACAATGGTTAAATTTTACTTTATTAAAAGCCCAGTGCCTTTCACAAACCCTCACCCTATATGCTACACTGGATCAACTCCTGCTTGCAAAACCATGAAAGTTGCTATTATCTATGTGTGCGCAGGATTAAATACAAGACAAAACCTCACATTTTCCCTATTTGCTGCTTGGCAGCTATAAACCCTTCCTCCTTCCGATTCCTCCATTTTCAGTTAACTTCCACAGACCATAAATCAGAACTTCATAGATCAGAAGCATGCCAGTACTGTAATTCTTCTGCACATTCCTCATTTCCAGCTACGCGTTCAGATTGTCTGTGCCATACTTCACCAAAGCAATCACCTTGCCTTGAGATGACACTGGTGTTTGAGAACAGCAGGAAGGACAGCGGGGTCCCCCACACACCAAGAGTTAAGCCACCAGGAGTCTCCAGCGTTTTTGAAGGACCAAACCGGTGACAGACAGTTTCAGCAAAGTCATTTTCCTAGCGCAGGCGAGGACCTCGGCACTGACCTCCTGAGAGCCGGCCTTGAATTTGGCAAGCTGTGCAGAAAGCATGCGCGTGTTTACAGGCAAAACAAGCTGCTGATGAGGTTATTTCATGCGCTCTGCTCCCCTCCACTGTCCAAGAGCATTAACAGAGCCATCAGACTGCATGGAAACAGCACCTCACTCATACTTCGCTGAAGATCAGCATGCCATGGAGGGCTCACCCTTCCACGTGTGGTTGCTTTCAAAGTCTGAGTCACCCTCTCAAATAGCCCAGCCACCTTCCTAGGTCTAAATCAGGGCAAGCCCCAGGGTCACTCGGACTGATCCAGACTAACAACCACAGCCTGGCTGGAGCACCCCGTGCCTCGCCACATGGACTCTCTGGTACTGGAATTCGGGCTTCTGCTGCAGCAGAAATGGGGACACAGGGTTTGCCACGGAGTTTTGTAACAGCTTTAGACTGTTGATACAAGGACTGATGCTCAGGCTCCACCAGCCGAAGCTCAGTATATTCTAAATTAAGGCTTAAGATTTGGACAAGAGTGGGATATTGAATTGCATGGCTTTCTCCTAACTCTCCCGGTCAGGAGCTTCTGTGTGTTCTCCCACACCCTCCCTCCCCACCTCTTTTGTTGCTGTTCCCCAAATGAGGAGAACTCAGCTGATGGCTCTGAATCTGAGGCTTGTTTCAAGATGAGTAACGTTAACAGCAAAGCGTTACAAGCCTGGACCTCCTCCCTCTAGCAGATGATGCTCCACAGGCACAACTTCACAGGATGCAGGGCCAGCCAGAAAACAGGCAACAACTGCAAGAAAAGGGAGGTCTTGCTCCGTCCCTCATGTACCTTGTGCCCAGGACCCCTCTGAACCAGCTCGGCTCTTTCACTTCAGCAGGTATGACAGGCTCAGCAGAGGGTCCAACGACAGGACAACCCAAGCAGAGTGAGAGAAAACATACCTCTCCCCACCTTGCCCCCAGCTTCTTGCAACTCCAAGCCTCCCAGGGAGCGGCATGGCACGCTGCAGCTTGTGCTGATGGATGGACCCACCACCACCGAGGCGGCCCCTAGCCCTGCTTGTTCTTGTGCAGCCGTCTACTTGCCTTTTTGCTGAGATGATTTAGCTTAGGAGGGGCCAAAACTACCACTAGAGCTGCTTTAATTAGCCACTGTGAGATGACTGGGGCTATGCTGTACACCTCCACTGTCAGCCACAGTTTCACCTGTGGTCACACCAATGTTAGCACCCTGTGATGCCAAGGAGTGGCCCTGACCCACCTTTGCTGGCCCTTACGCTCACCCAAGCCCAGAACACATCAGACCGTGGAAGTAAAAGCAAACCCAATTTTCTGCCAGTTTAGAACAGAAACATAGAATCATTTGGGTCGGAAAAGACCCTTAAGATCAAGTCCAACCATCAACACTGCCAAGTCCCCCCAAACCATGTCCCTAAGCACCACATCTTCAGCTCCCTCTACAACAGCTCACTGGATCCAGATGAGACTCGGGGCTGTCAGGAGGGAAGAGGAGGGTGTCAAATCACCAGCAGACAGGGTGAGATGTCACATAAATGAGCCAAAGAAGCAGCCAAGGTACTGACACTGAAGTGGGCACAGCTTCGTTCCCCCGCTCTCCTGGCTCTGGCACTCCTCTGAGCTTTTCACTAGCTCTGTTCACCAAGAAGAGGACAAGTGCTACAGCGAGCACAAGGGAAGCAGGTGGGGAAGGTTCAGCATTGACCCAAGAGCTGCCTGCCAAGCCAGAACAGAGGTCTATGCATGACAGCAGCCAGATAACTAAGAAGAAGCTTCTCTTAAGACCAGAGCAAATGCAGTGCTGCTTCCTCAGAGCATCTCCTGGCAGAGATTCACAAGCTGTCCACCCTCCAAATAACTCAATTTAAACAGGTGGCTGCTACCATCAAAGGTTGTCCCCCCTCTTCCTACCATCCCCAGGTACGCTTTTCCTGTCACCTCTGGCAGTAATGGCAGCAGGATGGGTCACTAAAAGCCACCAGTTCAACAGAAAAATATCCGGGGGGGTGAGGGGTGGGGCACCAACCAGAAACACCCAGCCAGTAGAGGACAAAAAGCTGAATCCGCTCACTGAGGCCCAACAATCCCTAGCAGAGAGGCAAAGATGGTCTGCACTCTTCGGCAACACCTAACTCCTAGTCAAGGTAAGTACATGCCTTGGAGAGGGAGGTAAATGTAGCAAATAATATCACAAATAAACTAGTCTTCAATTAGTCATGTTATTTATATCCTAAATGTACTGCAATTTGGGTTTTTTCAATGGAGAAATCTGCTGCAGAGTTAACATGACCTTCTGTCCCAGGTCAGACCAAGGTCCAGAGAGACAAGTTACCACCTCACACACTCGGGGAAAAGTCTAAGCAAGACAACATCAACCTTCCCTAACAAACTTATACCAGTAAACAGCAGCACTGGTACTTTTGAGGGCAGAAATTATATCCAGACATCGTGTTTTGTAAGAAAACAATCCACCCTCCTTGAACTCTTCTCAAATTCTTCTACGGTTTTGGCCTGTGTACCATCATTGTGGGGAGCAATTACACAATCTGTGAGCGACATTACGAGAGATTTGCCTTTTAAACTTCCTGCCCAGCAATTCCGCTGGGTGCCATCACATCTTTAGACACGAAGAGTACTGACTGATTTGAAACAATGAGGAAAATGCATTTCTATCTGCATGCCTTTGGAAAATACAGCTCAGCAGGCTGCCCAAGACTGAAGAGAGGCTTTGGTGACAGTGCAAGTATGCTGTGGTACTTTCCCACAATACTCTCGGTCTCTGTGATTAGCAAATCCAAGATCTCTGAACACAAAGTGGCAACCTTACACTTGAGAAAACAGGGCGGGATCTATGGATGAGGCAGGGCAGAAACCCAGCTGTCACAGCCTCTGATGCTGAGGACATGATAAATGCCCAAACCCCACTCTGCCTTTCAGATTTGCAGTGACGACACCTGGGGACGTTTAGATCATTGGTGTTAGCTGTAGGGACAAGAGACTTTTAAAAGTTGAGAAACTCAGGGGGGGAAAAGTGTGCCATGTAATCACAAATAAAATTTGAAGATATTACCTTCAAAGGATTCGAATTAGAACACACATATTTTTGGAAGTTTGTTGTGTTTCTTTACCTCCCCTTTATGTTTATTTTTATGCTTTCTACTGAATTGATTTCTCCTCAGATGCACATAAAAGATCCCTTTCCTTTCTGCAGCCACTTAGAGATCCATATTCCTGAACACCTACAGCTTTGTTTCTTCCATCTATTACTAAAGGAAATTAAAAGAAAGCCGATTACCCAAGTAAGCTTGAGGATAATCACCTACTTTGTTTCTGTATCGCCGTCTGTATTAACAACACCAGCAGCAACAACAACAAAAAGTGAGAGAACTACTTAGGGGAAGACCTGATCCTTCCCCAAGTCTTCACAGATTCCATCAACTTGCACCATATTTACTTTCAACACTAGGAATAACAAGGAGCTCAGGCATCTGACACAGCCATTCCACACAGGCAGAACCCTGCTTCCAAAGTGCAGATCATCAGGGTCTAAGACTTAACAGTAAATTTTAAGTTGTATCCGTCCAGACCATGCTTTCATAGTTCTTGTCAAGACCTAGAAGATTCATCCACCTATCAAGAGTATAAAGGACTTAAAAAAAAAATAATCTATCAGGCTGGCAAAGTTGCTTTGGAATAGAGTTTTAATTCAGGCAGAACCTCAGTCCAAGCTATCACACTGCTCACTGTCACCCCACAGCAAACATGTACCTCACCCAGCACACGTGCTCAGAGGCAAAACCAGTGTATGAATCTCCCTTTCCCATCTTTTCACTCTCACCTACCAACTGCAGGTCCCTTGCCCCCTGGGTGGGCTAAGTAAAGCCTGGGATAGTCATGCTACAAACCAAAATGGTCCTGATGAGCAATAACCCCAAAGAAGAATTCCAAAGTTCCCAAAGGGGAACTCCAGCCCCAACACCAGCACCTCTTCCCTTCCTCACTCAGGATACTTGCCAAGATCTTTTGGGCAAGGAGAAATGTAAAGACGTAGGCAACTTTCTTTACCTGTCAACATAAGCAAATTATATATATATATACACCTGTTTGCAAAAGCATGCCGACTGCATGTAGATACCAATCCCGTGGGTATTACTCTGCCTCCCCAGTGGCACAGCTTAACTTAAAACACCAAACAGCAAACCTGCCCGCACTCAGAGGCCCAAAGTTTTCAGTGTTCCCACGTCGTCTCTCACACCCACCCCCTGGAGCCAGGTGACCTTCCTGTGTGCCACAGTTCCCAGTGGCGTGGGGAATGGAGTAAGGCCACTCGTCCCCTGCCCCTAAATGCAACTTCTCACAGTGTTTCAGCAAGGCAAAACTGAACACAGATTCATTAAGCACAAGGCATTAAACCTCTCTTTGCTCTAGTAACAGGGCAAGGCATTAGTTCAGAGGCGATGACTTGCAAAGTTAAGAGCAATGCAATATCTGCAGCAAACAGACAGCACAGGTCTTTCATCTCATTACTGCCACATTGAGTCAGATAAGCAAACAGTTTTGAGTTGGTGGAGAGCAGCTACCACCACAGGTTTCGAAAAACCATGCCCAGCATGTTTCTGCTTTTATTTTGGTCCTTATCTTTCATGTTTTACTAACCTGAGAGGCGGCTCCACTTGTCTTAGCTCCTCATGCCCACCTGAAGTCAAACCTCTCTATGGCAGCCCTTCCTTGCTTCTACCAATACTACTGTGCTTCTCTTCACTCAATACCTTTAGCAGCAAACATCTGACCTGTGGCTGAAATAAGGCAACATGGCAGTATTGGAAGCAGAGTAACAGGGTATTCACAGGAACCTATTTCTACTTAACTGTTTGGGCTGCCAGGTTAAGAACCTAACAGCAAAAAACTTCTTCCCTTTGATCTCCAGTAAACACCACAGATGTAACTGCCTCCGAAAAACAAATGCTTGTGGCATTTGGCTCCAGATATCACCATCTTTTAGACAAAGCTTAAGCTTCCCCAGGCAGCCAAAAAAGATGGAAAAACGGGACTTGCATGACTGGTGCAACCACAAACTGCGACAGAAACAGCACAGGCTGTCCTCCTGTTGCAATAATGACACGGCTGAAAGCCACGGAGCATCCCCTACGCTGGGAACAGTTAGAGGAGCGCCTGGACGCTGTGTTTTGCCTCCCTGAGCACAAGGGATAGCTCATTTCCCCACGAGGTACTGCAGCTGGGGTAATGAGCTGCACGGGCAGGACACCCGCAGGGGAAAGAGGCAGCACCTCTAATTAGGAGCGTGCAGGAGCGGCTGTGAGGCCCGGAGCGTCGCGGGGACCGCTGCGATGCTGTGACACACCAGTACAGAGCGCGGCGCAGGCCCGCGGCTGGGAACGTCGCTCCGAGGCGGGGGGAGGCCGCGGCCGCGCCCGAAGCCCGCGGGAGCCAGGCCCGGGGGCCTCGCTCGCCGCCGTCCCCTCTACCGGGACTCACCGGGCTCCAGCAGATGAGCGAATCGGTGTCGGGATCCTCCACCAGGGTCCACAGCTTGGTGAGGAAAGCGGGCACGTTACTGCCGCCGGGGCCGGCGCCTACCGCCGCCGCGCCAGGCCCCTCCATGGCGGCAGCCGCCGCTGCGCCCTGAGGGCCCGGCTGCAGGCCCCGGGGCAGGTCGCGGCGCGCCGGCGCCCCCCGCCCCCGGGAAGCCGCCGCCAGGTGGGGTTTGCGGCGGACCGAGGCGGGCGGGCGGCGCGGGGCTCAGTGCCGCCGGCGGCCGCCGCCGCGGGGCCGGGCCGCTGCCTGCGCACTGCAACCCCCGGGGCCCAGCATGGCCGCCGCCATCTTGGGACGCCTCCGAGACCGGGCCCCCGCGCGCGGCGCCGCGGCGCGCATGCGTAGCCCCGCCCCCTGTGCGCCGGGGACACGCCCCCAACTCTGGACGTCACTGTCGGCAACCCGCGCGCGTGCGCCCCCCCGGCCGGCGCCCCCGCCGCCGCGGCGGGCCTCCCCGCCTGCGCGTGCGCCGTCCCCCCGGCGCGACGGCGGCGTCTGCCCGCTCGGCCCGCGCGCAAGCGCAGTGCGCCGCCCCGCTCCCGCTGTGCGCATGCGCGCCGCGCCGAGTCACCTCTCCCGTTTGACCCCTCCTCAAATCCCCCCCCCCCCCCATACCCCCCCTCCCCCCCCCGCCGCCACTGGGAGCACGGCTCCCCCTCCCCCCGCCCCTGCCCCGGTGCCGCCGTCTGGGCGCTGCTGGGTTTGGGCGGGGAACGGGGGCGGCGGGAAGGGGGGGCGGTGCCGTGACCTCTGACCTGCGCGCACGTGGTGCGCGGCGCGGCCGGCGGCGCACGCGGGGTCGCGGGACGGAGCCATGGAGCAGGTCGGGGCGCGCCTTGCCATGGTTACGGGGGCGGTGGGGCTCGGCCCGGTCCCGGGGGGCCCTGGCACTGCGGGGGGGTCCGGCCCGGTCCCGGTCTTCTTCCGGGGGTCCCGGCCCAGTCCCGGTGGCGCCTAGTGGGGCCTGGTCTTGTCCCGGGGGGATCCCTGGCACTGCGGGGAGGGGGGCCCGGCCCGGTCCCTGCCTTGTTCTGGGGGTCCCAGCCCGGTCCCGGTGGTGCCTAGTGGGGCCTGGCCTCGTCCCGAGGGGGCCCGGTCCGGTCCCGGGGTCCCTGGCATTGCAGGGGGGCCGGGCCGGGCCGTGCGGCCCCTCCGTGAGGCGAGGGCCGCTAACGCGCTCCCCTGGCCCGTTCCCTTCCAGCCGTGTCCTGCCGGGGAGAGCGAGGAGCTGACGGACAGCGAGGAGAGTGTCTACTCGGGGCTGGAGGACTCGGGCAGCGACAGCACCTCGGAGGAGGAGGAGGAGGAGGAGGAGGAAGGCCCCGGTGGCAGCTCGCCCCCCCGGACACACGTAAGAGCTGAGCGGCCTTTCCAGCCCCCAGACACGGCCTGGAAGGTCTCTCCGACCACCAAGAAACGCCGTTTCAGCGGGTGGGGGGTGAGGCCCGGCACCTCCCCACCTGCTTGGGGCCTCGGGGGAGCTGCCAGGGTCTGGTCCTGCCTCACAGATAAAGGCATGTAGAGGCAAATCCGTGCCGGTGAAGTGTGGTTTTCTCCCCTGACCCAGCCCCCATTTGTGTCTGGAGGAGGCGGAGGGGGTGTGAGGAAGGTCCTGGGCCCTGTGTTGGTACTCCCCATTTCTACGTTGTGGAGAGAAAGCAAAACCAAACTTGTGTGCGCAAACCGTAGCAGAGGTTGGTGGAAAAATTAATCTTTATTTACTCAAATTTATCTTGAGATAGTAACGTGCTGGGTACTTGGGGCACACCAGCCTTCTTCACTCATTAACAAAAGTTACCTTGTCGTTACCCTGGCTGTCTGGGTCGGTGTATTTTTTTGAATGATGTCTAGAAGGTTTACCGAGGTCTGGAGTAGAAATTCAGTAGAAAGTTCCTTTAGAAACCTGCTCAGCAGTTGCACCAGACTGCCTCGGGCTGCGGGGGTTGCAGTTTGGCAGCTGTCCTGCTTGGGTTGTCTCCATCCACAGCTGCTTGTTCCCACCTGGATGCCATTGTCATGCTTCGACAGCTACTTCCAAATCCACGGCATGCGCCAGGCCCAGTGGCCGATCCAGCCCAGAAATCGCTCTGCAGAAGTGGGCTTTTTTTTGTTGTTGTGCTTTGCTTTTCAGAACAATCAGTCCCCTGCACCACGCAGGTGGTTTGGCTGGTAGCGTAGGTTTTCCTTGGCATTGTCTCTCCACTCTCTTTTGCCACACGGCTGTGTAAGCAGAAGGACACTTGCTTAAGCCAGGACTGACTGCTAGTGCATCGTGCGTCCGACACTCTCAGAGCTGGGGCTGGTTCTGCACCCGCCGCACCTGATTCTTCAGCCTTTTATTCAGTATCCAGGTGTCTGCAATGCTACAGGTCTGTAAAAAGTATCTGCAGATATCAGGATCCATCATTGTCTCGTTGCAACCTGGGTCAAGCTGGACATGATGCTCTGCGCCGTGCTGGCATGTTGCGTGCCTAAAGAAGAGCCACAGCGGTAACAGCAGCAGCTGAAGAGGTCTACGGGGGGGGATGGATCCTGAACCCTCTTTCCATTGCTGCACGATATGTCCCTCTTTTGGCCTCGCCACTGCTTTGGGCAACGATAGCCTGTTGGGTTTTTTAGCAGCATCTCGATGAAGTCAGATTCCTGATTTCCTTTCTTGCTTGGTCTTCAGCCTTTGGGGTCTTTGCTGTGCAAAGACAATGGCACCTCGGCAGGAGGACAGGAGCTAGTGCCGATCCTGCCAGGCAGCAGCCCTGTGTCCTGCTGGGCTGCATGTGGAGAGAGTTAACTGACAGGCTGCAGCTGTCCTGAGCGGGAACATCAGAAACAGGGCAGAGACCTTGACTGGACTCCCTCTTGTCGGGGAAGGGCCCTGAAGGGGTTTCACATAGGGAAAAGGCATCAAACACATTGGACTGGGCCAGGAATTGCAGAACACTTTGGGCTGGAAGGGACCTTAAAGACCCCTCAGTCCTACCCCTGGCCACGAGCAGGGACATCTCCCAGCAGACCAGGTTGCTCCCAGCCCCATCCAGCCTGGCCTTGAGCTCCCAGGGATGGGGCACCCACAGCTGCTCTGGGCAGCCTGTGCCAGCACCTCGCTGCCCTCACAGTAACAAATTTCTTCCTGATATCTGACCTAAATTTCTCCTCTTTCAGCTTAAAGCCGTTCCCCCCTGTCCCATTGCTACAGGCCCTTGTACAAAGCCCCTCCCCAGCTTTCTTGTGGGTCCCTTCAGGTACTGGGAGGTGCTCTAAGGTCTCCTCGGAGCCTTCTCTGCTCCAGGCTGAACCACCCCAACTCTCTCAGCCTGTCCCCGCAGGAGAGGTGCTCCAGCCCCCCGAGCATCTCCGTGTCCTCCTCTGGCCCCGCTCCCACAGGTCCGTGTCCTTTTTGTGCTGGGGGCCCCAGAGCTGGACACAGCGCTGCAGGTGGGGTCTCCCCAGAGCAGAGCAGAGGGGCAGAACCCCCCCTCGCCCTGCCGGCCACGCTGCTGGTGGTGCAGCCCAGGGCACGGTTGGGTTTGTGGGCTGCGAGCGCACGTTGCCGGGTGCTGTTGAGCTTTTTGTCCACCAGCACCCACAAGTCCTTCTCCTCAGGGCTGCTCCCAAGGCATTCTCTGCCCAGCCTGTGTCTGTGCTTGGGGTTGCCCCGACCCAGGTGCAGGACCTTGCCCTTGGCCTTGTTGAACTCCATGAGGTTCACACGCGCCCACCTCTCAAGCCTGTCGTGGTCCCTCTGAATGGCATCCCTTCTCTCCAGCGCGTCAGCCGCACCACACAGCTCGGTGTCGTCGGCAAGCTTGCTGGGGCTGTGCTCAATCCTGCTGCCAGCAAAGGTGTTAAACAGCACTGGTCCCAGTGCGGCCCCCTGAGGAGCGGCGCTTGTCACCGGCCTCTGCTTGGACATTGAGCCATTGACCGCAACTCTGGGTGCAGCCACCCAGCCGACTCCTTGTCCACCGAGCGGTCCATCTGTCAAGTCCACATTCGCCAGTTTAGAGGCAAGGATGTCGTGCGGGACAGTGTCAGATGCTTTGCAGAGCTCCAGGTAGATGACATCAGTTGCGTTTCCCTCGTCCACCAACACTGTAGCCCCAGCATAGAAGGCCACCAGATTTGTCAGGCACAACTTGCCGTTAGTGAAGCCAATGACCTCCTTATTTTCCGTGTGCCTTATGACAGCTTCCAGGAGGATCTGCTCTGTGATCTTGCCAGGCACAGAGGTGAGACTGACCAACCGTAGTTCCCCAGGTCTTCCTTATTTCCCTTTCTGAAAACTGGGGTTACGTTCCCCTTTTGCAGTCAGTGGGAGCTTTACCAGATTGCCACGACGTCTCGATTACTCCGGACATTGTGTTTGTCATTGCAGAGAGCAAATAACTTGTTGTGGGGGAAGGAGCAGAAGGTACAGAGCAACCCGTTGGTGTGAGAGCACCGAAACTGTAAGGTTGTCTTGGGAGCCGGAGGGGCTGGGAGCATTTGGGGCAGCTCTGGGGCCGCAGGCTCGCGATGCCTCTGGAGGGACGGCCGCAAAGCGGTTGTACCCTGTGGGCAGCTTTAATGTTTTCTGATTCATGGCTCTAGTTCCAGCTGTGTGTGAAAAGACTTACAGCCTTCAGTCCCGTTCGGCAGTTTTTGGCTCCTTAACCTCAGCTGTTCAGTGCCATCAAGAATGTCCTATTCATATAATACATTCATATTTAAAAATGGATTTAGAGCTTTGGGACAAGAATGAAGAGAAATAGCTTCTCATTAGAAAATATTTTACTTGCTAGCATTGAAGAACTGTTTATTTGCCTTGGGTGGATGTGTTTAATTTTGAATGAGATTTCCCAAATTCTGGTCTCTTAATTGCAGACTCTTAAAATCTTTGCTTGCTATAGATCAGCTCTCCAGTAGGCAATTCTGCTTAATTTACTAGGAATTAGTTGTGAAAACATTATTAAAAGGAAAGCTAAAATTTTTCTTGGGTTGGTTGTGATGGCAAAACGTGCTTGGGGAATTATTTTTTACTATCTTTATAAGATAAGAGGATTGACTGGGGGTATCTATGACTGCAGCTAAGTGCTTGTCAAGTGTCGGATCTGCCATTAGCGTGACGGGTAAGAAACTGAGACCCGCTGCAGGTTGTGCGTTGCCACAGTGCAGTCTTCTCTGCCGTGGGAGCAGTGGGGCAGCAGGAGGATCTGCTCACGAGACCTTGCTCTCACTCTCACTGGTATTTGTGGTATTAGCTTGCGCTGGTTCTTTGGTCCATGCCCTTGACCTGGCCCGTGCACCCATTGCCTCCCCTGCTGCCCTAAGCACCCACTTTATTTATTTATTTTTAAATTTTGTTTAGTTTGCTGTGCTCTGTAGGAGTCGCTTAGCTGAAGTGATGTACAAACCCTATGCAGTCTTCAGACGCCACCAAAGAAGTTTTTATTCTGGCAGGGTAGAATTGTTGGGTTCTTAGTTACAGGAACATGAGAAAGAGAAGAAAAGGACTCCAAAAATAAACACAGGCTCTGAGTGTCCTTGATGTTAATCCGTGGCTTTGGCTGCTCGTTAGGATCTCCTCCAAGCTGTGTTCCCTGTAAAGGAAGACAGGATGCTGCTACCCTGGGCTGTGCTCCTAAATTACCCTGGAGAGACCTTGTGGGAGTTTAATCCCTGTGAGAGGGGAAATGGTTTGATTTGTACTTCTGGCAGCAGCCTTTTCAGAAGGGAGCTCATCCCTGCTCCTTTGGGGGTGGATTTTAATGCTTGCCTGAAGGGTTATAGCCAGTTCTTAGATGTTTTCTTTTTGTTTGGTGGGTTGGTGTGGGGACTTTGGCACTCCTGGGGGTGTTGCTGAATGATGGTTTGTGCTCTGCCTGTGAACAGGTATCTCTGAAGAGCAGGCATCTCTGGAGGCCGGTCTCTTCTGCTTTCGTTTAACTTGTTCTCTGAAATGTAATGGATTTTTAGCCCTAAGCTTAAAATATGTTGCAAATTATACGGCATTCATTTCCAACACAGTGTAGCACTGTCGGGGACATGATGTGTAAGTGCCAAAAGCAGCCGTCAGCTGTAATGCAGAGCTGTCGTTATTAAGTGTGGTGGTGAGAGCCCCCAGTTCTTCCTGCTCCTTGCAGTTAGGTAATAAAGTGCAAATACAGAGCGCGGACCCTCCCTGGCAGCTTCTCTGAAGCAGCGTTTTCACAGCAGACTAACGAACTTTGCAGTCAGCAGCTTCTCCGAAGGCTGCCAGAGTGGAGATGTTTCCCATCTCCAGCCTTGCCCTCTCTCTTTTGGTTCTGCCGCATCTCAGGAGATGCTGCCTTGAGCCAGGTCACCTCGCCGGCGTGACCGGGAGCTCTCTTTCCTCCTGCTGAGGTAGTTTCCTTTCCACAAGGAACACAAGGTGAGCAGGTTGAACGGGCTCCCCAGGGAGTGTGTCATGAGCCGAGCCGGCACACGGGGAGCCTCGAGAGGAGAGTGGGAGGTAAAGACTACTTTTCAGCACCAGAGGTGGTAGATCAGCTTACCCCCTCTTAGGCACTCAGGCCTGATTTTTACAGCCCTCTTGCATGTTTTGCTGAGCACGCTCGTTCTTGCTGTCCCCGTTTTTCAAAACCAGGCCTTGTTCTGCCTCGTGAAAATTTACTCTGAACCTGCCTTTAGACCTCCCAGCTGATGCCGGTTTGCTCCAATGTCACTTGTGCCTTGCTGGCAGTGTGGACACCTTAGCTGGTGCCAGAGAAGCCTCCTGCTCCCCCACATCGGATTTTCAGCCTCGCTGTTAAAGACGACTTTGTTCTCTGGTAACGGCCTGTCACTGTGCACATCACTCAAGCCAGGCTCCGGAGGGCTTTTGGAGGGTCTTGTGCCTGTCCTGGGTCTCTTGCTTTCCGTATCTCCTGGCTGTTCAGCAAGTTAACCGAGTTTGGGGAGGACTCCCAAGCTGCTGCTTCCAGAGGCTTCTGGACTATGCGCGGGGAGAGCTACATGCGTCGGCTGAATGCATACGGCACTTCATAATCAACAGGAGGGTCTCCTGCTCTGCCAGAGAAATGTGGAGAGCATCAGGGAGCTCATGGAGAAGGATGGTGTGTGGATGGAGAAGGGAAGCTTACAGATGTTCTCTGATTACACTGAGGCTTCCTGCTGAGAGACCAGACAGCAAGGAGCCTTGCTTGCTCAGGTTGCCAGAGCTTTTCTGTAGACTCAGCGTCATGGTCCTCCCAGAGAGGCCTGTCTGGGGCTCCAGGAAGAGGTGGGAGCTCTGACCTGCAGACAGAGAGGACACTGCTCATGTCGCACCTCACAGCGATGGGTTGTGGCATTGTTCTGCCAACTGACTCCTTTAATTGTGGCCTCTCACTGCTTCCATAAAACCTGTGGTAGTCTCCTGGTGGAAGTCGATGGTTTGGAGGGTGCTGAAGCCAAGCCGATGCTCTTTGGCTGCTCTGGTCTTCGTCTTTCCTGCTCCATCTGTGGAATCAGTGGCTCAGGCAAGGGAGAAATGCTTTAGACGCAGAGGGGGGTGTTGCTGCTCTCTGAACATTTCAGTGTTTGAAATGCCCTTGCTGGAAGTTTGTATTTTTATCACGTGAGGTATTCCAGTTTGTGATGGTTGTGTTTGACCAGCCTGGAGAAGCGATGGGAAGACTGACAGCTCCTGAGACAGCAAAACGCGAAACAGTTTAGGATATGTTGCTCTGTTTGCAGAATTTGAGTGTAGATGATGGTGGGATGATAAAGTGCCTCTCCAGAGCTGCACACCTTCTCACGATCCTGGTGGTTTTCTGCACTCTCCCCAAAAAGATGCTTTGGGGAAGTTGGAATGTAAGAATTCTTGTCTTTGGGGCTTAAAAAGCCCACAGAGGAGTAAAAGCAGGCTCTCCTGAGGACAGAAGAGAGATGTACTGAACTGTGAGCCAGTGCTGGCGCCTCAGCCTGTGGAGAAGTGTTAATCTGGTCTGAGCAACAAGGTGCTGAACTGAGTTGTGCTGTCCCAGCTCCCTTTGGGATCCAGGAGTGAGAAAGGCCACTGCTTCCACCACCTGCCTGTCAGCAGATTGCAAAGCCCCGTTCTTAGTGCCTCTCTAGCTCGCAGGGCTCTGTAAATATTAGGCTGTCCTTGTCGGATTAGATTTCCTCTTAATGACTTCCAGCGTTCTGACAAGCTGTGCTTTCTTCCTTGGCAGCCCCAGTGCTGAGCTGAGCCGTCCGACTGCTCTCAGAGCCCCTGGGGAAAAGCCCGGTGGCCTGCGGTTGAAGGCCAGGCTGAAATGTTTATTTGCTGCTTTTATAATCCAGGAAGCCCCTTCAGTGCTGCTCTGTCGGAGAGTCCTTGCTGTGGCACTGAGCGCCTGAAGCAGATCTGTCCTGTGCTGGGTGTAGGGGAGGCACTGCTGGTGCAGCCAGAGGCTCTTAACTCTTCTCCTCTTGCAGCGACTGCACCCGGAGACCTTGTCTTGCTCTCATCCGCTCCGCTGCACAGCTCAGAGCATCCTCACAGGGCTCTGGGCTGCAGTACCGCATCCAGCTCCTCTCTGCTTCTCCATCAGCACCCGTCAGTAAGCCTGTGCTCATTCTCCTCCTTCTCGGTGGCCCCATGCTGCCTCCAGCTCAGCACCACACAGCCACAGCAGCAGGACACAGACGTCTGGGGCTGATGGAGTCTCATCAGTAAGTGTGTGTGCGGGGACTGGACAGAGGAGCCCCTTGGTTCAGTTCTCTCTAGCCCTGCATCGCTTTTTCTCCTCTCCTCCAGATTAATTTGTACTCCTGTTTGCCACAGCAGTCTGCAATAAAAAAGCAGCTGACAAATTCTTTTGTGCAGAGCCTTCTTGCCTGTTGGCCCCAGGGGTGTGTTTCTAGTAGTCATGGAAGGAAGGAAGCAAGCCCATGTTCATGCTAGCAGCAGGGAAGCACGGCCTGACGTGTCTGCAGTGCCTTGCTAAGGCACCATACCAGGAAAGAGCGGCAGATCTTGGCATCCCCAGTCTGCTGTGCTGACCCCTGCCCCAGCCTGTGCCGGTATTACTGGGGTGCAGAGGGCTGTGCTCAGCTGTGAGCTTCATCAGGGCTTCGTGCTGCCAGGGGTGACAAGCCAGCTTTCACACAGACAGCGCTATGCCCTCTGGACAGAAGCTGTGCAGAGGAAAGCTGAGGTGATAAACGGCAAACCTGCTGAATCTGCCTGGCACTCTGGCAAGCTGTCTCTGTCCTGAGATGTGTTAGTTCTTGAGTCTGGCATGTGAGCGAGACTCTTCCCATGTCAGGCTTCGTCTTTCTGTGCTGTTAGCAGTTCTGTCAGCCCCATGAAGTGGAACAAATTGATGTTTGCCCACGGGGTGAAAAATTTCGGGCTCGTTACTTGCACTGACGGTCTTAGTGTGAGTTACCTCTCCCCACCCTCAGGACTTCAACTCTCGCAGCCATGCATCTTACAGAGATACAACAGGCTGCCCGATCAACACATCGGTACTAGAAGACAGTGATGTGTAGAGCCAGGTAATAAAAGAGTTAGCAGCAGCTGACTTCTTCAAAGCGCTGCACGTGACATGGCCTCCGAGGTTGTTCCCTCGTTTTACAGTGGTTAATGAAACGAGGCTTGACCTGGTAGAAGCGAGGCAACATCCACTCTGCCAAGGGCACCAGGACATGGAAAGCTTACTTTGTCTCCGACTGCAAGGGGGGCCTGCTGTCAGTGTTGGCCCGATGTCACTTGGTTTGTCCTACGAGGAGGATCCCCACGAGTTCCTCCTGGGCTCCCAGCCGCAGGCGTGTTCCAGAGGCTGCCGTTCGGATAGCTGCTTGCACAGGCTCCGTTTTGCATAGTCCTGGTTCTGCGAGGCTGGTTGAGCCAGGTGGTTTGTGCTGGCCCTGGTAGAAGCCACTTTACTTCTCCAGTCTGGAAGGCGTCGATTTGGATCTTCTTACATCTAAGCTCGAACTTGAGGCGTGCATGTGTGTTCACTTAGCAGCAGGCTGTGATTGCTTGAGATGCCGTCTTGCATCTTCTTGCTTGCAAGAGGCTGCCTGAGAGCAGAAACCTCTTCAAACGCAACAGCTGCTAATGAGGTAAACATGCATTTTAAGTGCTTAAACTGCCACTAGGCTTAGCCAGTCTGACTGGCTTGTCGGGACCCGAGACCCCACTCACCAGAAGGAATTATGTGGCTTCACCTTAGCTTTCTCCACAAGCTTAGCATGTTGTTGATCCCTAAATCAGCAGCGGTTGGTGTAGAGGCACTGGAACAGCTGGAGGTGCTGCGGGTTGGTGTTTACCTGTGTTGAGGGGAGGTGGAGGAGGGCAGGTCCTAGGGAGCAGCTCCCACAAGTACACTGTAGCTCACGTGGCTGTGAATTTGGGTAACCTCTTTGTAGTCCTGCTGCAAGCTGGATTGCTGCTGCTCCTTTACATGTCATTTTCCTGTGTGTAAAACTTGAGTTTGCAGTTGGTTTGCCTCACAGGGTGCGCAGAGCAACTGACAACATTAGGCCCAAGAACCATCTTATAGATTGTTTAGCTTGGAAAAGACCTTAACACCATCGAGTCCGACTGTTAATCTGGCACTGCCAAGCCCACCACTAAACCATGTCCCCGGGCATCACTTCTGCATGTCTTTTAAACACCCCCCAGGGATGGTGGCTCCACCACCTCCCTGGGCAGCCTGTTCCAGTGCTGGACGACCCTTTCGGTGAAGGAACTTTTCCCAGTACCCAATCTAAACCTCCCCTGGCACAGCCTGAGGCCGTTCCCTCCTGTCCTGTCATTTGTTATCTGGGTGAAGAGACCATCCCCACCTCGCTACAGCCCCCCTGCAGGCAGGTGTAGGGAGCGATCAGGTCCTCCCAAGCCTCCTCTTCTCCAGGCTGAGCACCCCCAGTTCCCTCAGTTGCCCCTCATCAGACTTGTGCTCCAGCCCCTTCACCAGCTCTGTTGCCCATCTCTGGACACGCTCCAGCCCCTCTACATCCCCCTTGGAGTCAGGGGCCCAAGACTGAACCCAGGATTCGAGGTGCGGCCCCACCATCACCGAGTACAGGGAGGCGATCGCTGCCTGGTCCTGCTGGCCACGCCGTTTTGGATATGAGCCAGGATGCCATTGTCTACTTGGGCCGCCTGGGCACACTGCTGGCTCATGTTCAGCTGGCCACAGACCAGTCCCCCCAGGCCCTTTCCCCTCCCCGGCCAGCTTCCCAGCTGCGCTGCCCTAAGCCTGCAGCGCTGCCTGGGGCTGCTGTGACCCACGGGCAGGGCCCAGCAGTGAGCCTTGAACCTCATACAGCTGGCCTCAACCCATCGGTCCGACCTGCGCAGATCCTTCTGTAGAGCCTTCCTGCCCTCCAGCACATCAGTGCTCCCACCCGGCTTGGTGTCATCTGCAAACTGCCTGAGGGTGCACTCGATCCCCTTGTCCAGATCATCGATAAAAGATACTGAACAGAACTGGCCCCAGCACGGAGCCCTGGGGAACGCCACGTGTGACCAGCCGCCAGCGGGATGTCACTCCATTCCCCACCACCTCTGGGCCTGGCCACCCAGCCAGCTTCTAACCCAGTGCAGAGCACACCCGTCCCAGCCACGAGCAGCCAGTTTCTCCGGGAGATGCTGTGGGAGATGGTGTCAAAGGCTTTACTGAAGTCTAGGTGGACAACATCCACAGCCTTTCCCTCATCCACTAAGCGGGTCGCTTTGTCATAGAAGATCTGGTTCATCAAGCAGGCCCTGCCTTTCATGAACCTGTTCTGGCTGGGTCTGATCACCTGGTTGTCCTGTGCATGCCACATGGAATTGTGGAACCATGTTCGTAGGTTGGAAGAGACCTTTGAGATCATAGAGTCCAACCGTTAACTCGGCACTGTGAAGTCCATCACTAAACCATGTTGCTAAGCACTACATCTACATGTTTTTTAAATGCCTCCATGGATGGTGATTCTACCACCTCCCTGGGCAGCCCTGGTCCAATGCTTCACCACCCTTTTGGTGAAAATTTTTTTCCTAAAAATAATGGCACTCAAGATGATCTGCTCCCTAACCTTCCCCAGCACCAAGGTCAGGCTAACAGGCCCATAGTTCTCTGGATCCTCCTTCTTGTAGATGGGCATTACGTTTGTTAACCCCAGTCTTCTGGCACCTCCCCAGTTAGCCAGGACTGCTGGTAAATGATGGAGAGTGGCTTGGTGAGCACTTCTGCCAGCTCCCTCAGTGCCCTTGGTTGGATCCCACCAGCCCCATAGACTCATGCCTGAGCGGCGCA
Source organism: Falco naumanni (assembly GCF_017639655.2). Lineage (NCBI taxonomy): Eukaryota > Metazoa > Chordata > Aves > Falconiformes > Falconidae > Falco > Falco naumanni. Next base: position 108,432,620 of record NC_054056.1, on the reverse strand, counting down.
GCAGGTTGCTAACCATTTTCCTTGGGTTGCAGGGGCTTCATCCTGCTCCCCATCTTCCCGCTCAGGGTGCTGGGTACCTGGAGAACAACTGGTCTTGCCATTAAAAACTGAGGCAAAGAAGGCATCAAGTACCTCAGCCTTTTCCTCATCCTTTGTCACTGTGTTTCTCCCTGCATCTGGTAAAGGATGGTGATTCTCCTTAGCCCTCCTGTTGTTGCTAGTGTACGTATAGAAACATTTTTTTATTATCTTTTACGACAGTAGCCAGATTAAGTTCTAGCAGGGCTTTTGCCCTTCTAATTTTCTCCTTGTGTAACCTCATGATATCCTTGTAGTCCTCCCAAGTTGCCTGCCCCTTCTTCAAAAGGTCATAAACTCTCCCTTTTTTGGTTTTTTTTCCTGAGTTCTGCCAAAACTCTCTGTTGAGCCTGGCCAGTTGCCTTCCCCTCCGGCTCATTTTTCGGCACATCTTGCTTCAGCAAAGGAAGAGATGACGTATGTGTGTGTTGGTTCCTTGCTTTTCCCCACCTTGACCATGTGATCTTAGCAAGGTCTGGACTTGGCACGGCAGAGCAAGGTTCTCTCTCTACTTGTGTGCACATCCCGGCATCTGGTAAAGCTGAGAGAGAAACCTTGCAGCCCCTCCTGAGCGTGAGGGGTGGTCGCTTTGGCCTACAAGAAGTGATGCTGGTACCACAGCTCCTGCACCCATCTGCTTTAGGGCTGCTTCCATGTTAGGGTCTGTTACCTGTTATGTGCTCCAGGCCTGACTAGCACATCTGGGCTTGCTGCTGCCCATCCTACCCCTCGCCGATTTGGCTACCCCTTGGCACAGCTCTGTCTTTGCAGCAGCAGCACCCAGCTGCTGCACCCCCTTCCTCCAGCTGTCCTGCCGCTGTGGCTTCGCTGAGGAAATTCTGCTCCGCTGTAGCTGGGGATCGCTGGGGTGGCAGGGACCTTTCTCCCTTCCTGCTGGAAAATTGCAAGCCAGGAGTTTCTGATCTTTTCTCCACAACCAAGGAGGAACTGCGTGGGAGCACTTTGAGAACTTTGTGGTGGGAAGCAAGCAGGTTTTGCTTAGGGGAAGGGGAGCCAAAGGAGATGCTGGTGTTTTAATCTGGCTTCCAGTGGCTATTGGTTTGAGGAGGAAAAGGAGGATCTAACTGGGCCATTAACATGTTCTGGTGCTTATTTTACTGACTAGCAAATGCAGCAGGGGACGGTTCCCTTGCCGATTCAGCTAGTCCAGGCAGCTGCTGAACAGCCTGCCCAGCTGGGCTTCCGAGGCACTCCAGTATGGATGTCGTAGCAGTGATAGCTGAAGGAAATAGGCAGAGGTGGTATCTTTTATTACGCACGTTTCTCCAGCTGGAGGACGTAGTAGAGCTTTGGGATAGACAAGCCTTGTTCAGTTCTGCTTCTCTTTCGCGCCTCAGGGCCTTGTGTTTCTGAAAGCATATTTCCTTTCTCTAATTTATAACTAACGATACTGCCTCTCCTTAGCAGCTTTGCTGTCATAAGACTGTCTATGCAGTCAGGTATGTGGTGCGCTTTTTTTTGCAGTGGAAGTGGGGAGAGCTGGCTCTGCCCGTGCTGCAAAGCTGGTTTCTCAGCCTGGCCAAGGCGCAGGGAGGCTCGTGTGGCTCAGCAGCATAGCACTTGCGTCCGACCACATGTGGTTTGCCTACCATCCTGCGTGCCTTTTTGATGCCATAAAGTAGAACGCTCTGAGGATGTGGCTCTCCTCAAAGCCTGCTGGCAGTATTCTGCCTCTCCCTTTTGCCTGTCAGGTTTGTGTTTTACTTTCGCTTAATCCTTTTTTTTTTTTTTTCTAGTTCCTCTGAACTCTTCTGTTGAATTTGCTTGTTGGAGGTCGGGGTAGAGGAACCCCAGCTGATCTGCACGTGGGAAGCAGAGGGTGGATTTGGAGGGAGGGTGGTTACAGGTCTCACTGGTGTGGGAGGCTTTGGTCTTTCTTCCCTTACCCCCTCGTTAGAGCTAAACCTGTTCTCACATCCCGTCTGTGACGCTGAAACCCACCAGCCACCCCAGGTCTCCCCTTCAGCGACCAAAACTGCCAGAACTGGGGTCTGGCGATGGCTGTCGTTGATGCTTAGCACTGCCTTGCTCCCCGCTGAGCCGAGGTCTGGGGGTGTCAGCTCCTGCACCCCCAGCTGCCGTGGATGCCAAGGCAAGGGGGGCAGGTGGCCCTCGTCCCCCAGCCAGGGGGTTGCCGGCAGGGCAATTTTGAGGGGCTTCGCAGGGTCTGGCGGCACGGCCGGCATTGCTTGCCGCCCTCTGGTGGAACCGGCCTTTCTGCTCGGGCTGCCGGGGCGGCCTAGCACAGCTCTGGCTTCATTTCTGAATCTGCACGCAGCCCCCTGGGAAGCTAAGGGGACCAGCCTGTCCCTGCCTGCCCGGCTGGCCGGGACCCAGGCAGGCCGATACCCAGCTGCGGGGCCAAAAAGCCTTTGCACGCATCGAGGTAAGTGCCCCTGGAAGACACAGAGAGATGTTGGCGATAAGCCTGCAAGAGGAGTGAACGGTGACTGCACTCTCCGGCGACCAGGTCTGCTGGCCCCTCCGCTCCTGGTACCTTTTGCTGATCCTGAAGCCCCCTTAGAGCCCTGCCTGGTTCAGACAGATTGTTTTGGTTTTGCTGGTAAAGTGGTTTCAGTGTTCAGTGTGAGTTCACTCTTTCCCACGTGGGCTTTAGTCAAGTATTATAGGGTGCTGGGGGTGTGATCCTAGCTGAAGTCTGTCTTATTTTCCTGGCGAAGCTTTCTTGCAGGGTTTGAACCTGGCAGTAGACATGCCTGATCCCTGAATGCTGGTATGCAGACGTGCCAGCCAGGGTGAATCTCCTGCAAGAATCCTGGATAGGATCCTGGCTTGTACCAGCTCTCAGAGTAAACCTGGGACCCGGGAGCCCGTGGGCCTCTGTTTTCCTTCCTAAGGGCATGGATGAGAGACTGAGCATCGCCGGGGTGAGAGCAGGAGTGGTGGAGTGACTGTGTGCCACCTGCTGGCACGGCCTTCACTCTTGAGGGCACTGGCAGCTGGTAGCACCAACCACCCAGATTTGCGGCACAGGATCTTTCTGCAGTCTCATCGTGGCAGTGGAGAGAGGGGGGAAATGAGGGAAAGATGGAAACTCAAGTCCAAAGCCATTTTAGCGCCAAAAGCCTGGGAAAAAACTTATCTCCAATCGCCCTTTTTAAAAATTTTTTAATAAAGCCTTTTGTTTTTGCAGTAATCTCATCCTCTTGCCGGCCCAGTATTTTCCAGGCTCTCTCCCACCCCTCTCCCTACGGCTCGGGGGAGCTGCGCTGGTGTGTACGTACAGCAGAAGGTGATCACACACTGTGTGGATTTTACTGCTCCCGTGAGGGACGTTTTCTGGGGCTGTTTTTCCGATTATTTCACTGAATCCTCCCGTAAACCTGATCTAGCCAGGGTCCCCATTCTCCCCCTACCCCCACTCCGAGTGGTGCGCGGGGGGAGAGAGAATCTCTTTTCCAGGGAAGGATCTGTAGCCTATTCGGCACCCACACAGCAGGTCAGCGAGTGGGCGAAGTCTGATGTTCGGTGCTGTCTGATTACCCGTGTCTGCGCAGGGAGTTAGCTCCTGCCCGAGGCATGCCCCGTGGGTTGCATCTGCGATGGGAGGAGAACGTGTGGCCCATGGGCCCCGCAGCAGGACAAGCTCTACTTCGGTGCAGGAGGTGTCCTGCCCGCTGTGGGTGCTGGCGTGGAAAAAATTTGGGATAACCCAAGTAACAGAGGCTGCGTTCAGCTCCCTCTTAATAAGGCTGGTGCCATCACTCCTGACAGGTAACCTCAGCTGGACACACGAGGCACGGCATGTAGTACGTGTGCTGGTGCAAGTCTCTTACTGTGGTGACGTTGCCACCTTGGGGGCTGTGTCTGCAGCCTGTTCCTGCCCTGTTCTCTACCCGGGTCTCTTCCAAAGAGGTTCAGAGTGGCTCCAAACATGCACATTACTTCAAAATTCACCAGATTATGCAGGTGAGACCGTTGTGTGGTTTACCCAATCTCAAACACTTTGTCCAGCAGCTCTGGAGTCCTGAGTGCTGACGTGGTGGAGCCCATTGGATAGGCAGGAACCTTTGCTGAAGTTCAGCACTGGGACAAGCCTGCCCTTACACTAGCGTCATGGGACGCACCACCACTCCCCTGCACTTGTCCTGACAGCTAGAGAGCATGGAGCTCATGGGTCTGTCCTTACTTGAGAGATCCCAGGCTCTGGGGTCTGGGGGAGATCTGCCTTTCAGAGAGACCTTTATGGGCAGGAGAGGATGGCTGGCAGGCATCTTGTGAAGTTCAAGGGTGATAAATGTGAAGTCCTGCAACTGGGACAGAATAATCCTGTGCAAGTGGGGCTGAATGCCAAGGAGCAGCTCTGGAGGAAAGGACCTGGGCATCCTGGGGACAGCCTGGAAGTCACCAGGTGTCCCGAGCAGCACTGACCGACCACATCTTGGGCTGTGCTGGCAGGAGCACAGCTGGCAGTCAGGGATGGGGTCCTTCACCTTTCTTAGGCACTTGAGACTTGTCCGGGCTTGAGGTGCAGTCTGGGGCTCCCCAGTAGAACACAGTGGGGAACACAGGCGGGAATGAGTCCTGTGGAGGGCACTGAGATGGTCAGGGCTGGAGTGTGGGACACAAGAGGGTCTGCAAGCTTCTTCAGGCAGGAGAAGGGACAAAGGGAGGTCCCATTGCTGTCTGCAGCTTCATGAGGGAGTGCGGAGGAGATGGAGCCAGGCCCTCGTGATGCCTGGGGTGGAGGGAGAGGCAGCGGGGACGAGGTGCAGCAGGGTTGAACTTGAGGAGTGCTTTTGCCCACGGGAGCAGTGTGGCCCTGGAACAGGACCCAGTGAGGTGGCGAGATCTCTGTCCTTGAATATACTCAAAACTTGACCAGACAGGATGCCAAGCATCTTGACCTAACTTCGAAGTGAGCTCTGCTTTGAGCAGGAGATTGGATTAGGGACCTCCAGAGGACCTTTCTGGCATAAATTTTTCTGCTTCCATGATCTGCGTTTGTGCGGTTTCTGATGCACGCCTTACCTCTGAGCCTGGAGCCGCGCTGGCACCTCATCCATGGCTGTTTATGATCTGACTGATGCTCAGAGGAAACCGTGTTGCTGGGAAATCCTTCCCTCATTCTGCCTGTCCTTGCAGGTTGGGTCGTTGCACCTTCTGCCCTGGCTGTGTCTTTGTGTGGCCTCAGTGGCGTGGAGCTCCAGGGGAAAAGAGAGACAGAGAACCTTGACATATCTCTGGAAGGTGGCTGGGATATGGAAGCTCCAGAGGGAGGATAATTTTGGGTGCAATGAGTGAGAATGCAATTCCTGTGTGAGCTAAGCGGCTGCCAGAGAGCTTCTTGGGCAGCCTGTCCTCAGTAGAGAGGTGATTGACTTTCTCTTTTTTCAGTCCCAGGTGGATGTAAGCATACGCTGCTTAATGAGCCCTTTCCTTCCTTCCTTCCTTCCTTCCTTCCTTCCTTCCTTCCTTCCCTTTGTAATGTGGTGTCCCAGAGGACCTCCGAGTGAGAAATTGTACTGCACAGTGCTGTCCAGGTTGGGGCATGAAGTGCTTTGTGGTGATCTTGGACCTGGAAGCAAACTAGATGTAGGTGGCAGCTTCAGATTTCATTGCCCAGCTAAGGTCTGTGATGTTGTGAACACAAAAATGCATGGATTCACATGATGGGATCTTACTAAGCTATTTTTTTCTGTCTTTCAGGGCAAAGGGGCTCCCAGGAAGAGCAAAATCTTGGAGGATGATTCGTCATTGAAGGAAAACAAGGATCTGCTTCCTCAGGATGAATATGAAGAGGACAGCTCAGATGAAGAGGTAGGACACATTGCAACTTTTTCCTTTTTTTTAAATATGTGGATATGGGAGACAGGTGATGGATTTCCCCTCTCCGTGCTGGCTTCTGCGTGAGCTCAAAGGGAGGGGATATAGTCAAGTAACGCTGCCTCTAAACGGGAGTTGCCCAAACTGCTCTTTGCTGCTAATGTAGAGCAGGCCAGAGCCACCAAGGTAGGGCTGCTCAGAAGACTCTTGGTGAGCGTGTGTTGCTCAAGTGTGTCACTTGGTGCGTTTGGAGCAGCTGCAAGAAATGTCACATCCACCACGGAAAGGGCAGCCCTTCCCATATGAGAAGAGCCTCCCTGCCACCCTTGCTAAAAGTCGCACAACAAGCACTGTCTTTGCCCGGCCAGAGCTGGGGCTTGCAGCCCAGGTGACCAGGGAGGGTTTCTTCAGCTGTTTAAAAGGTGACTGAGCCTTACTGGTGGCTTGTGGGGTTATGCTTGTCATTCTGGGGTCTGCCCTGCTCTTGGGGGGAACCTCTCTGGGTTTCGCACATCGGAAAAGAGTGGAAACTGCTTGTGTAGAAGATAGCAGGATCTCGGCAGTGAAATGCCCCTAGGGTCTGGTTGTTCCAGACAAACTTCATTGCCTTTCTTAATCGTCTGCTAAATCAATTAATGCGATTGGCGTCAATCAGCTGTTTCAGCAGAGCCCTGGGGTGAGATGGAGGGATTGCCAAAGGCTGTGGGGGCGTTTGGACCTGGCCCTTATTGCTGGGAATTAGGTTCACCTGAAAGGGTACTGGGTAGCCTCATACATGACTTGGACAAGTGCTTGCAGAAGCCTCCTGGGCGCCGGTTAGGTGGAATGTTTCAGGCTGTCTCCTCCTCAGCCGCTGAGAAGTAACAGAACACAGAAAATCCTGTGTGACCAGGCAGGTGAAGAGCCAGCCGGTCCTGCTGCGCGCTGCAAGCGCTCTGAGTGAGGAGCTCCAACAGCTCGCTCACATGGGGCGCCTGGCCGGCGTGCAACGGCCGTGGGTGCGGGGGGACTGTCGGGAGTAACAGCAGCGTAGCACAGGGGGCTTGGGGACAGGAGTTTGTGAGTGGGGCGGGACTCTTGGCTGCCCACCAGGTTTCAGGAGAGCTCTTTGGCATCACTGACACTTCAAAGGGTCCAGGCTTGCCTTTACTGGTGCTTTGAGGGATGCATCTGTTCCTGTTTCAGTCCCAGTGGAGGGGAGGGGGAGGATTGGGTACCTGCTGGCCTTTCTGGTCCAGCGAGGGCCCGAAAGGTTAGATGTTAGAGGCCCACCTGGGCTAGCACTGAAGCTGCCGGCAGTCCCTGCCCCCAGGTCTGGAATAGAGATTTAGAGAGAGGGGAAATATATGACTATAGAAAACATACACTTGTGTAATGTCTCCAGCATAACCCAGGAAAAAAACCCTTTCATGCAGGAATTCAAGGTCTCTCTCTCCCCAGCTGGTCCTGCTTCAGGGCCCCGGTGGGGGGAGCGCTGATTCAGAACCTATTGACATCAGAGTAGCTTCCAGTGGCTTTGTTCCTTGTTCCCCATTCCCAGCCCCCTGCCCTCCCTCTGTAATTGTATTTATCTCTCTTCCATAAGAACCCTGATGCTTCTGCTTCCTGCGGCTGGGATGCGCACACTGGGTGCTTTGTGCTCGCCTCCGCGAGGAGCATTGCCCAGCACTTGTCTGTTGCTTTGTGTCTCGGTGGCCCAGGAGCGCTGGGGGGGGAGGGCATCATCCCCCCCGTTCAGGCAGGGGCAGCTCAGACACGAGGAGGGCCAGCAAAACACTTCCTTGCTGCGAATAGGATCTGTATTTTTTTATTTTTCATTGTCTCTTTTCGTTGAGACCTAGCTTGCAGCACAGCCTCATCCCAATTAATGCATAGCTTTATCCTAATTAAAGTCTTCGTGAAACGCAATGCTTTGGTGCATTGCTTTTCAGGAGGGCACTGAAGACATGGACATCTTCATCCCTCACTCATCCCTTGGCCTGAGGTGGCTGGTCAGTGAGCCAGCTGTGTGTCAGGGGGTGGCTAAGTGCAGAACTGGGCTTTGGAGGGTGCACAGCGTGCCGCCTGTGTCCTACCGCCTCTGCTGGCCTTGCTGCCAGCCTCGTGTGGCTATGGTTGCTTCACCGCCTCAAAGTGAGCCAGCAAACGGCAGTGGTTTGCATGGGACCATGCAGCTGGGGTGGAAACACCTCCTGGATCTGCAGTCCTTGATGGCGGAGGGTCCTGATCCACCCTTCATGTGAAAGGCACCATGGTTCCTCTGGATGTCCCAGCCCAGGGGTTAGCTGCGTGGTGCAGCCTGAACTGGCATCTCGAGAGCAGAGCTGTGAAAGCTGGTGCTGGCGTGGCTACAGCACCCCCTTTCCTGCCAGACAGGGGGTATCAGCCTTTGTCCCTGCGCCAGGGTGCCCTGCCAGGGCACGGCATAGGGCTGCAGGAGCAGATCGTCCGTGGGCTCTGGTTGCGGTTGGGGGAACACACAAGAAGTCTGGCAGCCTCTGGGTAAAAAATTAAGCCTTGTGCTCCCTGGCTATATCTATCTCCATGATAATTATCTCTGACCTGGTGGTTCTTTTCAACAGTAGCCACCCTAAATGTTCCTGATGGGCAGTAACCGCCCTGTGCTTGTTCGTACGGTGGCGTTCAGCAGCCGTGAGCTCCAGCAGCCAGGTGCTGCTGTGGGAGGGTGGCCCCTGTCCCCTTTAGCTCCTTCCCCTGCTGCTCTCCCCACTGTTCTTGCTGGTGGGTGCTGCTCAGTGCAGACCCCAGCTGTGAGCACCCTGGGTGCAGCTTGGGATGCTCTCCAGCGTCCCTTTGCCTGGCTTCATCTGCAAACCTCTAATGGGGCACCTGCACCCGTAGCTGACCGTGCAGCCTGCCCTGTTGCTCCACTCCCAGCAGTGCCCATGGGATTGCTTCCTGAACCAGCAGCAGTCTGGGAAAACATCCAATGCCACCGCTGGCATGGCTGGTGCTCCGGGGCACACTGCCGCTGTGCCGGCTGTCACTCACCCGCCAGCCGCTGGCTCCGAGCTTGCGCACTCTCCCTTCTGCCTGTGCGTGGGCTTCAGAGCTCTTTAATAAAGAATAATAGCTCAGACCTGCTATGCCCCTGTGTTTAGCACAGACTAAATTTCTTCTAGCTGTGCTCCTGCTCACTTGGCAGCTGCCGGTGCTCAGCCTGGCCAGGCGCCCAGGCCGGTCTCTGCCGTGTACTCTGAGAAGAGACACAACAAAATAAATTGGTTTCCTGGCCGGGGCGGGTAGGGGAGCCCGTGTCGCACGCAGGGCCCTTTCCTGGTGCCCGGCAGGCAGGGTCCCTACGCTGGGTGGCATGAGAGCCCCGGTGCATGTGAGCTGGCTGCCGTGCTGGTGGTGCCGGGGAGCCGGTCGCCGTGCCAGGCCCCCCCGGTGATCCCTTCGGTGCTCACATGCAGCCCGAGCGTCCCTTCCTCTCGGCCGCTCCGAGATGAATGGCCGTGAGCTGCAGAGGCTGTCAGGGCCTCGCTGGGAGGAAGCAGTTTGGGGCTTTTGTTTGGTTCTGTTTCCTCCCGCAATGACTATTCCATATGTCAGTGGATAATGAATGAAGGCGCGTTGAGTGCTCCTCGGTGAGCCGGCGGCTGTTCCAAGCCCACTTCCCTCCTCCGCAGCGCAGCTGACCCGGGCGGGGGGGCTCAGCGGCTGGCCAGGCTGAGGGAGCTCTTCTTTCAGTAGCTGATTAGCCAAGAGAGAAAAAAAAAATTAAATAATAAAAAAAAAATCCTGCAGAATGTGCTGCTGGCAGACAGCTCCTTCAACTCATCGCTCTGTGTGTGTGTGCGCGGCTGTGCGTGCGCTTCCCGACCTGCCTGGCTCCAGCAGATGCTCCAGGCTTCCCACTCGCCGGCTGCGTTAACCACTTAGCAAATCTCCCCCACGAGCGTGTCTGGCTGGGCAGCCGCGTGTGCTCAGCCCCATCTGATGGCCACAAAGGTGTGAAAAAAAGGGCTGTGAGGAGCCTGGGATGTGGGCTCAGAGCAGGAAGGGCACGCCGGGATGGAGCTGAGTGTGTTGGAGCCAGGAGAGGAGGGACCCGGCGGGTGCTTTGCCACCAGCCCGCTGGGCTTGGCCTCTCTCAGTGATGTGGCAGGAAGGTTGCAGCTCCTTCACTCCGCTGTCTGCCCTCCCAGCTCCGCAGAAGCTTGTGAGTACCCAAGGGCAGAGCCTGGATGAGCTCCGGCCCCAGCCTGGTGCTCCCAGTGTGTGCCCACCAGCACTGCACCCCGAGACAGAGAGCCCCACTCCAGCTTGCCCTGGGGAAACATGTGAGAGCAGGTTCCCGAATCGTGCCGGCCGCTCAGTGGGCGAATGTGTCTACTGCTGAATTCACTACTTGTTTCTTTTCCTGCCCTTTTCTGTTGAGGGGAAAATAACCTCCTTAGTGTTGCTGTGGCCTTTCCAAAATGTGCCTGTTCCCGTCTTGGGGAATACCGATGCGCTGCGGTTGCTTTATACACTGAGAAGGGAGCAGGGTGGGGAGCTTTAGAGAGAGCTTCAAATCCAGGTGAAGAGCTCACCCTAACCCACGTTTCCCTGTGCTAAAGGATGTGGCTGTAGGGGTAGCATGGGCTCCTTCGTGCCTTCCTGGCTGCCAAGGAGTCACTTGCTCACAGAAACAAAGTTCTTAGAAAGTACTCGGTGAAAGTGTCTGCCGCTGTGCTCAGCACTGGGAAGAAGTTGGAAGTGGGAGGCAAGAAGGGAAGCACTGAAAGGTTTGTTACAGCCCATCAGTGAGGTCCTCCAGCTGCAGTGCCATGCCCCATTTCCATTATTCCATTTTGAAAAGAGGTAGGGAGAGAAAAAGGTGCACCAGAGATGGATAGCAGGGATAATTGGTGGCCTGGGGGGGATCTACAGATGAAGAGATGTAAAAAGACAAGATTTGTGTAGTTTGGAGGCGAAGCAGAGTCTGAGAGGACACAGTAACAGGATGTAGAAGGTAGCACGGGGGGATATTTGACAAGATGAAAAGGCATCAGGTTTAAAACTGAAATGGCAGGAGAGGGACGCGCACACCATGCAGGCGGATTATCTTACACACCACTGGCCTGCAGATTTCGTGGCCGTGAGATGCTGGTGGTGCCAAAGGCTTTGCAAACGTCGAGGTTTGCAGATACTAATGTGAATAGCGAGAACGTCTGGAGCTACGGCACTGTAAAACAAAATTGATGCTCTCAGGATCTTGTGGATCAAAGTGTGGTCCTTAAACCGTGCGAACTGGCAAAGCTCCCTGGCTGTGCCTTGGGGCTGCTGGGCAGCCGGAGCCTCCTGAGCAGGCTTGGGTGAGGGGATGGAAGCAGAAAAGGCAAAGGATGGGGGGATCCAGGAGCCATTTTGCCTCCAGCTCGGAGGAGGGGAGGGAGGTCTCTGCAGTGCTGTTGGCAGCAATCTTATCTCCAGCCAGACCCAACCGGTCTTTGGTTAGGTGCCACCACTGAAGGTGGTCTTCCCTGCTGACCGGGGCATTTGGAGTTCCTGTGGATTTCCCAGTAAAAGGCATCATGCGGACTGGTGTAGAGACCTCGACTGCGGTGCTTTCTGCTTGAAGTGCCAGCTGGACAGAGGCGGAGAGGCCTGAGCATCACTTCATGCCCCTGCCTAAGGTCTTTCCCTGTTTCTTGGTGAAGAAGTGGGAGGTTTCGGGATGGACCCTGCGCCACCTGCGTTTTGGTGCTCAGTGTCTGTCCGCGGGGCCCTTGCGGCACAGCCTGGGCTCACCCAGGAGCGCCAACGTCAGCAGCTGTGAGCGGCTCGGGCACTCGCTCGGGTTTCTAGCGTTTGCAGCCAGAACAGAAAGTTTCCGTATGCTGCCTGTGATGGAGGGTGGGGGAACTGGGGCTGGAGCCACCGGCACGGAGGCGAGACCATTCCCCACGGTGCTGCTGGTGATGGCTCAGCCCTCACCGCGCATCCCCCGGCTGTGTCCTGGCCTCGCCGGGCTGGCGTGTGGGGATGGAAAGTGGGCTGGCTCCATGCAGCCCCTTGGCGTGGGACCCTCTCCAGCGGGCTGGCCCAGTGGGGGTTTCTCTCCAGGTCGGGATTAGGAAGACCTTTAGGTCCAGGTGAGGCTGGTGCAGGGCGGAGGGGGAAGCTGCCAATTAATAGGTGCTGATACAACTGTTAAAAAATAAATAAATAAATAAAAAGAGCTAAATTACTCTGTCTTTTGGCTGCCCCAGACTTGATATTTAAAGCGTTTGTAAAGCAGCTCAGTTGGGGCAGGAAAGGCTTTTTCCTTCTGGAAGGAATGACATCACCGAATACACTTAAACGATCAGGTCCCTGACCCAAAGAGAGCGAGAAACCCACAACAACTTTTGGCTGATGAGTGGAAACTTTTCTTTCTTTCTTTTTCTTTTTTTTTTTTTTTTTTTTTTCCATTTGCTTTCCCCCTCTGCGTGCTGGGTCTGCGCGCTCTGCTGTAGCTCAGCTTACGGCCCATCCTTTCCAAAGTAAGCTGACGCCTGCGACCGGGGCGACCTGGGAGCTGCAGGGGGGTTCATCTGCCTCTGCCCTGCGCTTCGCCCAGGCCCAGGATCCTGCCGGGAGTTGAAGGGCTGTGCTCGTGGTGTTCGCGGCGCAGCGCGGCAGAGCATTACACCGAGGCTGCCACCGCAGCGGTGTGCTCACCGCTGCCGGCAGTGCCTGCTCAGTAGGATTGAAGTTGCCTTCTGGCGGTGCTGCCTGCATCCCATTTTCCCTGCCAGGGCCCGGCCACAACATCACCTCCCCTTGGCACAGGGGTGCCGGCTGCTCCGTTGGCAGTGTGGGCTCCCTGCCAAGTACCCACAGCTCCCCTGAGCCGGCAGCAGAGGCATCAGCCTGCCTGCAAATCCAAGACGGACAAGGCTAAGTATTCCGCTGGCCCCAGATAGGCTATAGAGGAGTTTTGCACCACCTCGCCAGGTCTGGCAGCGTGCCCTGCCTCTCCCGCTCCGGGCAGCGTTGTGCCAGTGGGATTCGCACCGCGGATCCCCCTGAACTTGGCATGACCTGGGCCATTTGTGCTGTTCTCTGGCTACCTGCGGTGCCCTGCACCAGCTAGCTGTGGCATCCAGAGAGCCGCTGAAAGGCACGCCAGCCTCCTGGCTGGCTGTTCCTGCAAGGATGGCAAGTGCAGCGTGCTCCCCCCGCCCTCACTGCGTGACTCCAATCCCTCCGCTGACTCGGCTGGCAGAGCCTTCCCTCCGGGAAGCCAGGGATCCTGGTTATAGTTCAACCAACAACTTGTCTCTTTCTGGAGGAGCAGCCTGTCTGCGTGCCTCGGAAGCACGGCCCTCCGCCAGAAGCGTGGGCATTTTCCTCTGGGCAGGGACCTGCGCGGCAGCCCCGGTGCTGGGGTCGTTGCTCCACTGCCCCGAGCTCGGGGGCTGGCCTCGGCCTTCCTCCTCTTGGAGCGGAGGGGCCTGGGGACACGTGCATCTCCAGACCTGAATCGCTGGCTGCTGTTCCAATGTCCCACTTCATTAGGCTCGGCTCCGCTCTGGGTACTAGAGAACGTGCAGAGGAAGCAGGAGGCTGCTTGGCCAGTTCAGGGGACCGGGGTGGGTTGGTTTGTTAGTCCAGGGCTAACGCTCCAGCCCAAAGATCATTTTCCTCAAGCTGTAACGTGCCAAGCAGATACTTGCTGCCCGTTTAAACGGACGGTGCTGATAGCAGCAGAGACACGCTCATCTCCGGTGGGGAAGGTTTTGCAAATCTGTTTTCCACTCCTGGCAACAGTGTCCCATGCTTCTTGCCCCAGTGCCTGCATTTGACCCTGCATCTCCTGCCCATCAGGTCATCACTACCGTTGTGCCCGTTGCCTGGGCATGGTTTTGCCAGTACTTCATCGGAGCACCTGCGGTGTCAACGGGCACCCCTCGGCAGCGCCTACAGGGAGAGGGCTTGTGCATGGATCTCACCCGGTGTTTTGTTTGGCTTTTACAGCCCCAGCTGTGTCAGTGGTGTCAGGGAGCTATTTGGGAAGATTCCTGGGTTTGCTGTGGTGACTGTCGATTCCTAAGACAGTACTCAGAAACGTGGGGGGAGGTTTATACATACATACACACACACACACACACACACACACACATATATATATATATAAAAGGCTCTTTGCAAACTGATATTCCACCACCAGCCTTGGGGCTGACAGCTGGCTCCCAAGGGAGCTTTGGAGTGGCCTGTGCCTGCTAGGATTCCTCTGAGCACACGTCAGCTGGGTGTATCTGAAAGCTTAGATCTGAGGCCAGAAAGGAGATACTTTGTGGAGTTGGCAAGGAAGAAAAAGTGTCCAGACAGTCAGGGCTGTTGGGAAGAGGTGCATGACTCAAGTGAAAAACAGCATGAGCACCCTTATTTTCCTGAGATTTGTACTGTTGAGCGTGGATGGGCAACCTGGGGGCGAGCAGGGCATGGAAACAATTATTTGGACTTTGCCTTCAGAGGGTTGTGCTCTTGGAAGGATTTTAACATATTAAAAAAAAAAAAAAAAAAAAAAAGCCTGTTGAACTCCCAAGCCATAAACAAACTCAGCAAAATAGCAAATAATTCCATGCTGGCCAAAAAAACCCCACCCCAAAACAAACCAAAAAGCAGGTGCTGATCCATCTTGCTACCCTGGTGATGACTCCTTCCTCCGTGCTGCCTAAAGATCATGCAAGGGCACTGGTAGCAACAACTGAGTTGAAAATTTGGCCTGGTTGGTTTCGGTGAGGCTCGGGCTTCGCCTGCGAAGCACACACTGGTGACGCTGGAGGAGGGGAAGGGATGTGGAAGTCATCCAGCTCACTGTGGGACAATCCTCAGGATTTGCAGCTACAGCAGACCTGCGTGCAGCAAGCACACAGCGTTGCTTTTAAGTCATGGCAAAGGGAACTTGGCGGATGCCTGGTGAATTAAAATCCTCATTCAAAGCCAGCCAGGTCAGTTTATAAATTCCTAACCATCTCCTGGGAAAAAGGCAGGAGACCTGCACTCAGCAGGCAGAGCGCTTGGAGCAGAGCTCGCAGGTGAGGAGGAAAGGTTGCCTCGGGGTTGAGACACTGCCCTGGAAGCTGGAGTGGTGAATTTGGCCGACAGTGGACAGTGTCGGTCTGCCCTTGGCTTCCTGGGAAAAGGGCAGGTGGGAAAGGGCTTTCCTGTGCAAAGTCTGCACCTCCTTTCCCCGCCACTGGAAGGGTGCTGATGCTTCCCCGCTGCCTCTTCTCAGGCTGTCTTTGGCGCCGGGTGTTTCTCACCCATGGTCTCTGGGTGCTCTCGTACTCCCAGTAATTGGTGATCCAGGAAGAGCCCAGGGAAGCTTTAGCTCGGCCACTTTGCTGTGTCCTTGGGCTGAAAGTGCTGGCTCTGACTGGCACGGGCTGCGTGTGCCGGGCTCTGGGCAGGGATGCTCTGTCTTTGCTCCATCACCTCCAGCGTGGGGGCAGCATGGCAGCTGTAAGTCCTGGGCTTGCAGACCTGAGCCTGGTCCCTCCTTCCTTTTGCTCATGGTTCTCTCACAGAGAGAGAATTCTAATTTTTTTTTCATCTCTCCCTATCCAGTAGCACAACTTGTCCAAAAAAACACCGCTCAGCTTAACTTCAATTCCTGGAAAAACTCTGGAACAAAACAATCAACCCGTTTGCAAACCTCTGGAAGATAGCGAGTGGACTCGTAACTGCCAACATAGACAAGTCTGTCAAAACAATCTCGCTTCCTTCTTCAACAGGGGAGCGATGTCCGAGCAGGGCAGGGCGGTAGGTGTCAGTGACAGTGACACTGGCATTGCCTCGTGTCTCTTTCTGGGGCTTCGTGGGAGAGCCCAGGTGAAATTTTTGCACATGTGTGCACAGCTGGCAGTGACTCTTCATGGGGCACCAGCATCCAGGGTCCGTGGGGAGGGTGGCAGGATGCACTCCCTGGTCCTGCAGGGATCTGCGCCCATCCATTGCCTGCATAGTGACTTTTATTTGTGACCTGCGTGGCGGAGCAGAGGGTGTGGTTATCAGTAAATGGGTGAGGAGACAGCTCCACTGCTGGGGAGAGAGAATCACAGCACCACAGAACGGTTTGGGCTGGAAGGGACCCTAAAGACCCCTCAGTCCCACCCATGGCCACAGGCAGGGACACCTCCCAGCAGACCAGGTTGCTCCCAGCCCCGTCCAGCCTGGCCTTGAGCTCCCAGGGATGGGGCACCCACAGCTGCTCTGGGCAGCCTGTGCCAGCACCTCGCCACCCTCACAGTAACAAATTTCTTCCTGATATCTGACCTAAATCTCCCCTCTTTCAGCTTAAAGCCGTTCCCCCCATCCCATTGCTACAGGCCCTTGTACAAAGCCCCTCCCCAGCTTTCTTGTGGGTCCCTTCAGGTACTGGGAGGTGCTCTAAGGTCTCCTTGGAGCCTTCTCTGCTCCAGGCTGAACCACCCCAACTCTCTCAGCCTGTCCCCGCAGGAGAGGTGCTCCAGCCCCCCGAGCATCTCCGTGTCCTCCTCTGGCCCCGCTCCCACAGGTCCGTGTCCTTTTTGTGCTGGGGGCCCCAGAGCTTGACACAGCGCTGCAGGTGGGGTCTCCCCAGAGCAGAGCAGAGGGGCAGAACCCCCCCCTCGCCCTGCTGGCCACGCTGCTGGTGGTGCTGCCCAGGGCACGGTTGGGTTTGTGGGCTGCGAGCGCACGTTGCCGGGTGCTGTTGAGCTTTTTGTCCACCAGCACCGCCAAGTCCTTCTCCTCAGGGCTGCTCCCAACGCATTCTCTGCCCAGCCTGTGTCTGTGCTTGGGGTTGCCCTGACCCAGGTGCAGGACCTTGCCCTTGGCCTTGTTGAACTCCATGAGATGGTGTCCTACAAAGGGGAACACAGGCTGATCATGTGTGACAGCATCACGCTGTTGTGAAAAAGGCGAATGCTGAGCAAAGGCACCTGAGCAGGCTTCTACTGCAGCACCCACGCAGCGTCTGCTCTGCTCAGCATGGACATGGTCTTGGCTGGAAAGGGAATCCTGCTTCTGTGCTGCTCCTCAGGAGAAGGAGGCCCTAATGGGAAAGCACAAAAGCGAGCGCTGAGAAGTTCTCCCTTGGGTTTCAGTCTGAGGTTTTTAACCTCCAGGAGACATGTCTGAGAGCCAGTGTCCAGTTCCTCAGTACAAGAGAGACATGGGGTGACTGGAGCAGGTCCAGCACAGGGCCACCAAGATGTTGAAGGGACTGGGGCATCTTCCATACGAGGAGAGGCTGAGAGGGCTGGGAGTGCTTTGCCGGGAGACAAGGAAGCCCCCAACATGTGTAAATCCCTGATGGGAGTGAGGGAAGTCAAGGAAGCCCAGCTCTTCTCAGGAGTCCCTGTGGCCAGGGCAGGGGACAAATGGCATAAATTAAAACCTGTGAAATTCCATCAGAGCATCAGAAACCACTTGCTGACTGTGAGGGTGACCAAGCGCTGGCAGAGGTTGCCCAGGAAGGTGGTAGTCACCACCCTTGGGGATATTCAAAAGTCATCTAGCTGTGGTCCTGAGTGACCTGCTCCTGGTGACCCTACTTGAGCAGGGGGTTGGACTGGGTGATCTCCAGAGATCCTGTCCACCCTAAACAAACTGAACCCTGTCTAGTCCATCTCTGAACACACTGGTTCCTGTGTGCTGAAGGTGGTTCAGGATGGGGCAGAACAGGGTGTAGGAGACTGGTCACCTCAGCTGAAGCACACGTGTGTCTTCACGTGTGCCCTTGTGTGTTCTGACATGCTCGGCAGCACTTTGGACAAACTCCCACGCTGCTCCTACTGCCTTTCCTCTCTGCTGCCATTGCTGCTGCTGGATTGGCTTTCCTTTCATCCCGATATGCAGCATTTGGGTTTTTTTTCTCAAACGGGGCTAAGGTTCTGGCCGCTGGTTGTCGGTTAACAGCCTGGGTGATTAACCGGGGTGGGCTTGACGGGCAGTCTTCCCCCAGGGGGGCCGTTTTCTGGCCATGGCCGCTCAGTGGGGCAAAGTGAGCAGCTGCAAGAACAAACTGAACCCTGTTGAGCTTCCAGGAGCGAGCCCCAGGTTTCTGGGAGCCCACAGGGACTCTCGGGCATCCCTCTTCCATCCCCAGAAGAGGTGGTTAGCAAGAAGAATTTTTAGAAGGACCTTTTGGCCTGCCCTTGGGCTGGGTGTCAGGGACATGGGTGGTCAGCCAGCAGGGCCCTTCCTGTAATGCAGGCCTGGGGACATGCACAGCATGCCAGGGCTCAGCATCCCTCCAGACAGTGGCCAGAGGGGAGGGAAGGGTCTTTTCCTTAGATGGGAGGGTGCAGGCTCCACGCGTGGGCGGTCAGCTCTGCAGAGGCAGGAGCTGTCTGGAGCAAAATCCAGGGCTCCGCAGCCCTTGGGGATGGTTCTTCCCCGCTCAAAAGCGCAGAGCCCGTCCAGGAGGGCAAAGGGCCAGACCTTGGAGCGGTCCCCACGCTGAGCCGGCTGCGCTCCGGCCGCTGCAGTAGCCGTGCTGCGGAAGCATCGGGCCGTGCCTGCGCTGGCCTGCGGGGCTGGGCTGTAACTGTAGAGCGTGCGGAGCCGCTGCCGAGCGCCTGTTTGTGTGTCCGGGAACCACGCGTCGCTTTGCTCTGCAGCCAAACGCCGTTAATGGCTTCTGCCGGCTACCGAACCGACAGCTGCCAGAGGACTTGGCCTCGGCCCCCTGCTCCCAGAGCATGTCCCCACTTCCCTCTGCATCCCACCCCAGCTGCAAGGCTCGCTCGCAGCCTGTGCTCTGGCAGCGGGGCTCTTTCTCATGTTTCCTAAGCTTCAGAGCGATCCCTCTTTGTTTAGGAAAGTGCCTGTCCCGATGGCCCACGAGTCTTGAAAATCGCTCCCAGCCAAAAGGCTCCCGGCCGCTGCCCTTCACCTGGGCTGGGGGCCCCGCTCCCCCCGCCCTGCCTGCCGGTTCTTGGGGAGCAAACTGACCCTGAGCCCCCTTTTCCTTCGCGTGCCCCCGCATGAGTTCGTCCCATCTCTTTGCTCTCCCAGCGTCAGGTTTTCCTACCACATCGGGTTTTCCTATTACGCATTACCGAGGCGTGGTGGATGTGGGTGACAATCAGACACTTGATTTCGAAGGGGCGCGCGTCCATCTGCCTGCAGGAGGAGAGCATCATGCCCCTCCGAGGGGCTGCCGCGGGGGTGCCACCTCCCTCTGGAGCGGGGCTCGGATGGCAGGAGCGCAGGGGGGAGATGTGCCGACATCTGGCTTTGGAGGGTTATTTCTTTAAGGGACTTGGGAGCCATTAAAACCTGCCTTGCTTTTTGCTTAATGGCTGAGGCTTGCGGGTGGCAGTCCCGGTGTGGCAGAGGTGGGGATGGGTGGTGGGCTTCCAGTGTGCTTTGGGGGGCAGCGACCCACACCGCTCCATGATGTGGCATCGCAGCCCCTGCCTGGAGCTTCCTATCTTCCTGAGGTTCTCCAGGGCTTGGGCTTTGCCCTCAGAGAGGACCTGTGCAGTTCAAACCACACCAGTCCCATCAGCTGGAAACGACCCTCTGGGCTGTAGCGAAGTGGGTGCGAATGGTGTGACCAGGTCTGTGCACTGTGCTGGGCTCTTGCTGTGAGGGTGGAGAAGTCCTGGTCCCTTCCAGGAGGCTGGTGCGGTGCAAGGAGGCTGCGGTGCCTCTGCCGCGGCTCAGGAGGCTGGTGGAGCTGGTGCTGAGAGTTGGCCAAGAGCACTGCAAGGTCCTGGCTGCTGTGCTGAGGACCCACACTATTTACTTTTTCATTTAAAGGAAATTGCAAAATGAAAGCCTCCCCTTCCATGGTGGGAGCTTAGACAGCCGAGCGGGGCCATCAGCACAGACCCCGAGCTTCCCTGGACTGGACTGGACTGGTTGGCTTCTGAAGGCAGGGAGAGCAGCAGCATTGCAAGTCACTTGCACTCTCTGAAGTGCAAATATTTTATCCATAAGCACTGGAAGAAGGGCTCCGGTAAGAGAGGCTGCACATCATCTTGCCTTTGCTAAGAGAGAGGTGGCCAGATGCTCCAGGAAAAACTCTGTTGTAGAGCTGTGGTGCTTGTTGTGTGCCCTTTTTCCCCGAGGAGCATGTTTTCGCTCGCTGTTCCCGCTGCCACGGGTCACTCCGGGGATCTTTGTCAGGTTAGTGCTCTTGGTTTGCCTGGCTGCACACCATGCCCTCAGGAGTCAGCATGCGGTGATGTGCAGAGCTGCTGGCCGTGCAGCCCTGGTGCTGTGCAGGGCATGGCCGAAGCAGACCCCCGCTGTCGGTAGCAGCGTGGTCCCGACCGGGGGTGAGGGCAGAGCCCCTTGTGTGCCTGTGGGCTGGTGAGGGCTGCAGGCAAGGACCAGGGCAGTGGGCTGGCCTAAGGGGACTGTGATCGCCCTCCGAAGGGGGGCTGGGATCAAACGTGCCTCCTCAGTGTCCTCTGGTGTGTGACTGATCCTGGGATACAGCTGGGACGGTAAGGGAAAACCATCCTGTGGGGCAGGAGGAAAACAGAGCCGGGGAGGCTTCTCAGCCAGACAGCACTTGTCAGAGCTGTTTCTCCTGGTGCGTGATGCGGTGAGAGGAGCTGGCGTGGTGTGGGACACGGAGCCCTCTCTGCTCACTCCTGATGGCATCTTCATCGCCTCTAGACATGCGGAGGAGCCGCTTGTCTCAAGCTGGGCCCTGCCTGGGGCCGGTGCAGCGGCCATCGGTCAGTTGTATCACGCATCCCCGATCTTGGCCGGGCTCCGGTACCTCCCTCTGCTTTCTTTCCACCACCCGGCAGGAAATCTCTCTTTAATAGGCTATTCAGGGGAATGGGCCGTGTTTTCCTAAGCAGGAGGAATGTTGACATGGAAGACTCTGCTCTTTCCTTCTGGCAGGTCCCTGCGAGCAGTGGTGCTGGATCGCGTGCTGCTCCTGCTGTGCCGGCTAATCCTTCCTTGGGTTGCGGAGCAGGGCTTGGGCGAGGAGGGGGAGCTGGGGGGGATGCAGGTGCGTATCTAACGTGCTGGAGGGGGCAGCTGGGTGAGAGGGGCTTTCTGCTGCCTTTGCCAGACCTGCCGCCCGGCATTCTGCAGGGAGGGCTTGCGCAGGGTTTCCTTTCATCCACATTTAGCTCTGCTCCCAGATGGTTGGGAGAGAGGGTCCCGGGAGGGGTTTGCTGGGCATGATTGAAACCAGCTGGAGGACGGAGCCCGCCTGCGTCTGCCTTGTTCCCTTCTCCAGGGGAGACTGGGTGTAAGGGACAGCAGGGGCATCTCCGAGCCCACCAAGAGAGGGGGAGGCCAGTACTGAGAAAGTTCCGTGCTTTGGGAGTGTGGGCTGCGCATCCCCGGGACGCTGCACGCCGGTGGCCCTGTCACCCCATCCCTCTCTTCCATCCCATCCCCCTTGCCCTGCTTGGGAAGACGCCGAGGCAGGGGGCCTGCGCTGTGCCTTTACATCTCATAATCTTTAACGAGCTGGGCCTGCTCTGCACAGAAGCGAGATGTGGGCGGCTCCTTTATAAGGCAGCGCTTGGCCGCAAGGAGGGGGGATCTGTGCGCAGGCCAGCACAAGGACTTGGCATCCCAGCGAGGGACGCGGCGGCACCTCCAGGGCTCCCACAGCGCTTGGGGTCCTCAGCCCTCACCCCTGGGAGCAGCGCAGGGTGCGGCGGGCGCCTCTTGCCCTCCGTTGGTGCTGGATGTGTTTGTGGGGCAACTTGCAAATCTGTTTAGCCACGGGTTCCCCCCCAAAGTGACTGCTTGCTGTGGTTTCTCTTCCCCCAGCTCTGCTGGTGGATCTCCATGGCCTCCCCTGCCAGACAGCTGCTCCCCGCTTGGAGCTACCGGAGCCGAGCCAAGCTCCTCTTTGCCGCACTGGGCGGTTGCCCACTGGGCCAGAGAAGACCACGGCTCCGGGCTGGCTGCTGAAGTGGGACCTCTTCAGACCTACCTGGCTCACTCCTGAGCTCTGCCAGTAACGTAACAGTAAACACCAGCCCAGAGCAGGGTGGGGAGCAGGGGGCTCTGGGTTTGACTCGGCTGTGAGTGTCAGCCCTCATGGCAGCAGCGGCCGCAGCAGCAGCAGGTCCTCCCAGTCCTTGGTTTGTAACAGGGAGGGCAGAGTGCCCAGGAAGAGAAGGGGATGCCTGTGCCCCCCCCACCCCCCCGGGAACAGCTCCCAAGGTGTTGAGAATGGAAAAGTCCGACCATGGTCAGAGCGAAGAAGGGGGCTTGCCAAAATTAACAGTTGATTCGGGTTTGCGGGAGCAGGAGCCAAAACACAAGGAATCTTGGATTCAGAGAGGGAAACTTTTTCTGTGGGCAGTAAATCAGCACGGAAATATTGGAGGTGGGGAGGGAGGGGGAGACCGGCCCCCGCACGCTGCAGCCCCTGGTAGCGGGCAGAGTTGTGAGCATGGGCCATGGCCACAGCTGGTCCCGTGGCCGTGGCTGGTCCTGTGGCCATGGCTGGTCCCATGGCTGTGGCCAGTCCCGTGGCCGCAGCTGGTCCTGTGGCTGTGCCGGGTTCTGTGGCCATGGCTGGTCCCGTGGCCGTGGCCAGTCCTGTTGCTGCGCCTGGTCCCGTGGCTGTGCCGGGTCCTGTGGCTATGGGTGGTCCCGTGGCCGCGGCTGGTCCCAGGGTGAGCTCAGCTGCAGGCACTGCGCTGGGTTTTGCTGCTGTTCTTTGCACGGCCTCCTGGCATGGCTGTGGAGGAGCAGGAGCGAGGTAGGTGGTGTGGGGAGGGCTGAGGCAGGCTGGGCTCTTTTCTGCCTCTCCCAGCAGAACTTACCTTCTGGCACGTGCTGTTGGTGAGAAAGGTCGCGCCGGGAAGTCCCAGGACTTCCCCACCGGCACATCCAGGAACACTTCCAACCTGCCAGACGAGGGGACCTTCCCGGAGGGGTGGCAGGAGCACAGACCCAGCTCTGCACCGACTGGGGCGATAGTTCAGCTGTTTTTATGGAGGTTTATAGTCCTTGCTGCTGTTGGATGCGAAGCGGGTCTCAGCTGCGCTGCTGGGCCTGTGTGGTGGCAGCGACTCGCAGGCTGCCGTCCCTTGCCACGTGAGCCCCTGTTTACTCTGAAACCTAGCGGTTACCGTCTAAATTGCTCGAGGCCCAAGCTTGCTCCCCCTGTGGGAGGAGAGGGGTCTCTCTGAGGTCTCATCCCCCAGCACTGAACCCCGGAGCGGCTGGGGCTGGCGGGGGCTGCTGGAGTCTGTCTGGTCCAGCCCTTGGCTGGGGCAGGGTCAGCTGGAGCAGGCTGTCCAGGACCGTGTCCAGGCAGGTTCTGAATGTCTCCAAGGATGGGGACTCCACTGCAGGCCACAGCTTGACCAACCTCGCCGTAAAAAAAGTGTCGTCTTGTGTTCGGGTTGAATTTCACATTGTCTTCATTTGTGCCCACAGCCTTGGCAGTGGGCACCACTGAGAAGATCCCGGCTCCCTCGCCTTTCCCCTCCTCCCGCACGTAGGAGTGATCCCCTCTGCCCCTTCCCAGCTCCGTGCAGGGGGAGGACGGGCCATCCCTGCCTCCCCAGCCTCTCCAGGTGCAGAGCGGGGTAAAAGGCATCGGCAGGAAGGCCACCGGCAGCTGGGTTTGCTAAAGAAAACACCCCCCCGTAAATCAGGGAGGGCTGGGGGAGGGCACGGTGCAGCCTCTGCCTTCCCCCTCAGCCCCGGTGATGGCTTTCCCCCTCATTAACCGCTGCGGTTCCTGTGGGGGGAATCCCACCCCCCACCTCTGTCGCCCTCCTGCTCTGGCTCCCTCTGCACCCAGCCCCGTCCAGGGGCAGCGGGCTGATGTGCTGTGGTGCCCTGCTGGGGCAGGAGCTGACAGGAGCGCAGGGGTGACAGCCTGCTGCCTTTCCCACTGGTCTGCACCCCCTTGCGCCTTCTGCTTCACTGCTGAGCTGCCTTGAGGAAGGTCAGGGCCAGGGTGCTCCTCCGCAGGGCATGGGCATGGATTGTGGGGGCGGGGGGGCTGCAGAGGCTGCTGCCCCCTGCGCTGCCCCGTCGCAGGCTAGGTCCTCAGCCAGGCTGCTGCTCATCCCCTGCCCCGTGGCCAGGGTGAGGACACAGGGTAGCCCATGTCCCAGTGCCCCTTGTAGGGAAGGAGGATCCCTGGCAGAGCCAACCGCTGCTGCCCAGTGCCAGGGGCTTGGGCTGCGGCCAGGCGCCGGCTGCCTTGCCTTTGGGAGGAGGTGGCCTGTGCTCGGAGCGGCAGAGACCCGGGTTCCTCCTTCTGTCCCATCAAGAAGTGCTGGAAGTCTCTGAATCCTGCTTCCATAGCCCTGTGCTCTGCTCTGGGCTTCCTCCTAGGCTAGGAGACCCCCCCTCAGATCCCCAGCTACCCGGTGCAGCCTCAGGCTGACCCTCTGCAGCCTGCCGTGCCTTGTGCAGGCCAGGGGAGCCCCACGTTTGCTCGGAGTTGTGCTGCTCCATGCCCTGCCTTGCAGTCCCGCTCAGCTTCTGGGCAGGAGCAAAGCGCCTAGAGGCCAGCTCAGGCGCTGGACACGCGTTCTCAGCCCTTGGGGAGAGCCGGCCCTGTGTGCTAGAGGGAAACTGAGGCAGGTGAGGATGACACATTGTGTGGGAGGTCTTGGCTGCTTCGGGTGGCCTCCAAGCCCGGGGGCCCTGCTCTGAGCTCTTTGTTCTGGGATGTCCCATCTGAGCACTGGCAGTGACTGGGATTCGGTGGACGGAGCTGGGGAGCCGCGTGTCTCTGCCTGCTGGGACCCCCTGTGCTGGCTCCCCGCTCACTCGCCCTCCTCCGTGGCTCCTGGCTGCTCCCACAGCCCCTTCCCCATCCCGCTCACTCCAATTGGAGCTGACGTGCTCTATTTGTCAGAGATAAAAAATAGCGGAGGAGGAATGGAAAGACAGGAGGCACAGGAAAGCAGTTTGGTAGTTAGAGACAGAGGAACAGAATTAACGTGCAGTGGGGGATTTGGAGCGAACACTGCATGCATTGTAATCTGATAGGGGCAAGGGAAAAAAGAGAGACCGAGAGAGAGAGGCTGACCCCGAATCCCCGGGGGAGACGCGGGGAGAGCAGGAACGAGGAGAGAGTGAAGGATTCCAGAGGTGGACTGGCTTCCTCTTTCACCAGACAGACACAGGGGAGACGGGCAGGGAGCCAGCAGCGTACCTGCACTTCCCATCGAGCCACTGACAGCTGGAGCTGCTTTGGGAGGGGGCCGGGGCGGTGGGGGGGCAGCAGTGGGGAGGGGGCACGCAGGCCACTGTCGGGGACGGGGAGACCGCGGGGCACGAACCGGGAGCGCTTGCCGCTGCCGGGGAGCGCGGCTGTGCGGCCCAGCGATAGGATCGGAGTCGGGGCAGCGAGGGGCTCGGGGGTCCTGGCTCCCCGGGGGGGCTCGGGGCGGCACCTGCCCCTGCTCGGGGGAGCGGGGCTGGTGAGTCCCAGCTGGCAAGCATTCAGCAAGGAGGGCAGGCAGTGGAGTGAGGCAAGGGGGAGGGTGGGAAAAAAGCTAACAGCAACTAAATCAGAGGAAGAAAGGCCTGCCGAGCCATACCAGCGGGGTCACATGTGTTTCCTGGCAGCCTCGCAGGTGCTAAGCAGGGATGCAGGCAGGGAGCACCTTGTGATGGATCATGTGGTGAGTGCAGCAGCTCATTCCCTCAAGCCTGGGGACAGGTAGTTGTGAGTGGGGGGCTCGCCCAGGCCAGGCTTTCTGCTGCTGTGGACGTGGGACCCCTCTGAGGGCTGGCGGCATGAGCAGCGAGGCGCCCACGGTGGGACGGCCGGTGCTGCTGTGTGCCGCCCCACTGGCCCACGGAGGCTGGGAGCCCACAGAGGCACGGCTGTGACAGGAGGGCTGTGCATCCTTCCCCGCAAGTCCCACCCTGCGCCGGGCGTGCAGCTCTTTGGCCAGGGCAGGGAAAGGCAGCGTCCTGGCCGAGGGCTGGGGCTCCAGATGCGGCAGATGCATTAAACATGGCGCAGAGCAAGGTGCTCTCACCCTGGCTGCTTTCAGGTTTCACCTGCTTTTTAGCTTCCCTGCCTCTCCCAGCCCTGGTGCGCATCCTAAAACCGCTCCAGGTCCCGGGGTACCTGCAGCCTTGTGAGAGGGGGGCTAGGGAGGCACAGCCCCGCTCACTCGGCCCCGGGGGCTCCAGTACAGTCACACTGCTCCACACAGCAAGCGACAGAGGTGCGTCAGCCAGAGCGGGAGGTTTCTTAGGGAGCAACAGGCATGAGGGTGGTGTCTGCGCTTCTCCCAGGCTGGCCAGCAGCATGCCCTGCGGTAAGACCCCTCTTGTTCTCCCCACCTCGGTGTGCCCCAGCAGCCCTCCCTGCGCACATGGTGGTGGGAGAGCACGGGGCAGCCAGTGTGGCTTCAGCCGGGCTGCTGGGAAGGGGCAGTGGGACAACAGCCCGTTTGGGCGGAGGGGAGAGCATCCGAGGGCGCAGCACTCGCCTTGCTGCGGGAGAGGAGCAGCCCGCCGTCAGCCTGAGCAAGCAGCAGGGACCTTTCATCGGCGGAGGGCCCCGGCTTGCTCGGTGTGAAGCCAGAGCTCTGCCTTAAGCCGTAAACCGGGAGAGCTGCAGGTAGTCGCTATTTCGGAAGGGGCTGTTTGGCAGCAGGGCTGACCACACAGGAGAGCACCCCATCTCGTACCGGCACAAGGAGGTGCTTGATCCCGGTGCCATGCGGCTTCCCGGTGGCACTGGGGACACAGGAATGGCAGCGTCGGCCCCGCCAGACTGCCTGGGCACGGCCCCCTCCCCCAGCCATCTGCGGGTTCCTGCAGGATTAAGCAGAGGAAATCTGGAATTGGGTTACTCTCAATATTGAACCTGCCATTATGATGTTTTTTATTTTGTTCTATTCCGATCGAATTGGATGCAGCCTCCTTTTTAGCCCTTAATGGCTTGGCTTTGAGAATTTCCTTCAAAATTACACCACTGGCTTCCTGTTTTTAGAGCTCCCCGGAGCCCCGCAGCCGTGTGGAATAGCTGGGGAAATTGATCCCCGGAGCTGAGCTGGAGCGTTTGAGACCTGCCGTGCCTGTGGGTGTGCGCGGGCGTGTTTGGGCTTTCTTCTCTTTCTTTTTTTATCATTTCACTCGTCCCCCGGGGCCGAGGGCTGAGCACTCATAAACAGAGTTAGTGCATGCCTGCGCAAGGAGAAAATCCCACCGACTGGCAAGTCTGCAGCCACGCTTTCCTCTTCTTGCTGGGGTGCGGAGGGAGGAGGAGCCCTGGGGAGGACCGGCAAGGAGGGATGGTGGCCCAGGGAGGGGCCAGGTCCCCCCAGGCACTGCTGCTCCTGCCCTGGAGCCCTCCTTGTGGTGGCAAGACCCATCTCCTCTTTCTGAAACCCGGTGGCGAGACCCATCTCCCCTTTCTGAAACCCGTCTGCATGCAAACCCGCATGTGCTGTGGTCTCTCTGGGGGAACGGGACCTGCAATCTCATGTTCTTCATCCCTGGTCCTGCCCTGTCGCATGCAGGGTTTCCCCCAGTGGCAGGTTGTCTCTCCTCGCTCCCAGCATATGATTGGGAGCAGAAACAACTGCCTGGGGCTGTCGTGGAGCTCCGGGCAGCCTCCTCTAGCTGGGTCAGGCTGTACGGGTGATGCTGTGCCTCGGTGATGCTGTGCCTCGCAGGACTCGGGTTACTGCGTGTGTGATATGGTGCATTTGTCTTTTCAGAGGCTCCCAGCATCCTTCCAGTGCCCCTGAATGGCTGTCTGCTTTCCCTGGGGTGAATGTGGCTGTGCCATCTCCACGCCTCTTGCCAGCCCGGCCCCTTGCCTGGCCAGCCCCACGTGTGGCACAGGCCAGTGCCCAGGCTG
Source organism: Falco naumanni (assembly GCF_017639655.2). NCBI lineage: Eukaryota > Metazoa > Chordata > Aves > Falconiformes > Falconidae > Falco > Falco naumanni. Next base: position 108,404,950 of record NC_054056.1, on the reverse strand, counting down.
GGAATGTGCTGCTGGTTACCAGCAAGTGCTGCACCCAGACCCGGCTGCTCTCAGAGCATGCTGACTAACGCAGAACTTGGATTACTTAGGTTAGTCACCATATGCTTGCTGGAAAGCATTTTTCCAGGCTGCATTTGTGTGGCTTTCCCTAGGGATCTGTCAGCAGGTAGAATACCAGTAAGCAGTTAACTGGGGATCTGGAAAGGTGCTGGAGCTGAAAAGGCCAGTGGCACTCCTGCCCCAGATCATCCCAGACTCACAGCAGTGATCCCCAGAAGCACTCCTGCTTCCCCAGTAGCACTCCCAGCTCCCCAGCAATGATGCCAGCTCCCCAGTAGCAATCCCAGCTCCCCAGTAGCAATCCCAGCTCCTCAGTAGTACTCCCAGCTCCCCAGCAGTGCTCCCAGCTCCCCAGTAGCACTCCCAGCTCCCCAGTAGCACTCCCAGCTCCTCAGCAGTGGTCCCAGCTCCCCAGCAGCGTTCCCAGCTCCTCAGCAGCAATCCCAGCTCCCCAGTAGCACACCCAGCTCCCCAGCAGCGCTCCCGGCTGCCGTGCAGGCATGGGGCTGCTCCTGCCCGTGCTCTCGGGGCCCTGGCCCTGCTGCTTCCCGCTCAGCTTTTCCTGAGCTGCTTTGGCTGCCGGTGAGCACCGAGCACGCAGCGGCTGCCTCTGCCTCTCCTTGCACCTGAAGCCGTGGGGCAGGATCCTCTCCCTGGCCCCTGCGGCCGGAGCTCTCTGGAGAGCTGCCGGGCTGTGCTGGCCCCGCTCCATCCCTGAGTGCCGGCCAACGTGTGCCCCACCAGCTGCTGCGCCGGCAGCTCCCCGAGGCATTGCGCTGTGCTGCTCCTCCAGCTTCCAGCCTGCCATGGTAAAGCCCTTCTGCCCTGGTCCCCCGGCTGTCGCCGCCGTGAGCGGGCTCCATCCATCCGGAGCATCTTCCTGTGTCGCCAATTCCCTGCTGGGACAGTCCCGGGGACGCCCCTGGCACTGGGACTGAGAGGAGCGGCATCCCCAGCTTGTCTGGAGCCAATTCTTTCCCTGTCTGGTAAATGCAGGAGATAAGCAGGCTGGACTTGAACCCCAGCAGCCCAGAACATGCGTGGGACGGACAGGGTTCTCCCTGGAGGGCAGGTTTCTGCAGCCTCAGCAGTACGGGAGTGTTTGGGAAAAGCTGCCTAAGGGAGGTTTCATCCCCTTTTCCACCTGTGCCTGGGGAGGTTGTGGCATCTCTACCCTGGAGATGCTCAAACCCAGCTGGACACGGCCCCGTTGTCCCGTGGGATCCTGAGCAGCCTGCTTCAGCTGACCCTGCTGTGGTCGGTGCTGCAGCTCTGGGACAGGATTTTTCCTGTGCTCGCTGTGGCGGGGGGCAGCTGGGCCCCTTGCAAGGAGCTCAAGAGCATCCTCCCCTTGCGTTGCTTCTGCTCGCGCGTGCTGGTGGCTGGCTGCGTCGCCTCCTTCGGCACCTCACCCGCTCGTTTTCCTCTGCAGCTTCTGGCCTTTTGCAGAACAGCAGGGAGAGGAAAACACTTGGCGAGCCCGCTGGGCCGGTGCCCGGCAGTGCGGTGACAGGCACCAGGGACCCATGGGGATGCTCCCGGATTGCTTGAGCCCTTGGCAGCGGCGCTGGGCGAAGGCAGGCGGCTCCATGCCGTGGGGAGTGGGTCGGAGACCTGCTGGCCCCCTGAGCGCTCGTGAGCCAATGCTGCAGGGAGCAGGGGGGTCAGGTGAGGGGAAGGGGTGCCAGGGGAGCGATGCCGGGGGTCAGGTGAGGGGCAGGGGTGCCTGAGCTCTGCTGGCCCTGCAGCTGGCCAGCCTCGAAGCTAGGAGGGCTGCAGCACGCCCTGGGGCAGCTCTGTTTCCCCAGCCGCCAGAAAGGTGTGTTTAAAGACCCTTTTCCTTTCTTCTTGAGACCTCTGTAAGGCTTTACTAGCTAACCTATAATTTTCACCTGCATTATTTTAATAGCTTGCCAGCTGCACACGTTGCCGAAGGGCGGCAGAGAAGGGGCTGGGGGAGGTGTGTGGAGGGGATCGGGAGCAACGGCAGCAGCGTGCAGGCCCCCGTCCCGGGGGCAGGGACACGGGGGTGCTGCCAGAGGGGCTGTGCACACCACGCACTGCACCGCCAGCTCCATGCCCGAGCTGCCCTGCGCAGGAGAGTCACGCTCAGCCTCTGTGAACTCGCTGCTGATTTAGCTCTGGCATTTTGGCTCAGCTGCCACGCGGTCTGTGCCAGTCGGCAGCTTTGGGACAGGTGTGGGGGCAGATGGTGAGAAGCTGGGCTGGGCATAGCGGGAGGCGTGGTGGGGCTGACAGGCATCACTGGCATCACTGGGCTAACAGGTATGAAAGTGCTGTGAGGCTGCCCTGCTGGCATCCAGGGGTCTCTGCTGTTCAGTGGTCATTGCCGGGGCATCCCAGTCACTCTGGAAAGCGCGGGGGTCAGTGAGGGTGTGGCCGTGATGGGCAGAAAGATCCTGCAGCGGGGCTGCTGGCAGCTCCGTCTTGGGCTGCTGCTGGTGCTGGGGTGTCGTGGGTCGGCGCTGGCTCAGACCCCCAGCCGGGGTTTGGAGGGGTGCAAAGCCCGTGGCGAGCGGTAGCCTCAGCCTGTGCCGTGGGCTGGGCGGTGTTGCGTTGTGAGGGCTGTGACGGAGGCAGCATTTGTTCCCGACTGCTCGAGGTGGAGCGGCTTGCTGCGAAACCTCTCGTCTCTCCGCTGGCAGGGGTTTTGCTGAGCATTTCTGCCTGGAGGAGAGGAGGGTGGAGGGAAACGGGCTGGTGCCTCCCCACCTCGGCCCGGCGTGCTGTGGCACCGCGGTGTGACACCGCGGGCTGTTCCCGGGCAGCAGCTGCAGTGCGGTTCTGCTCTGGGATCTGCTTCGTGCAATCATCCGTTTTGTTTCTTTCTCTGCTGGTTGTGGGTTCTCCTGGCTCTCCTGGTTGTGGGTTCTCCTGGCTCACAGTGAGGGCAGGAGCTGCCAGCTCTCGTCCCTTGGAGCATGTCTCAGGTGACCAAAGGTGGGTAGCACTGTGGGGACTGGCTTTCAGCCCCAAAGCCCTCCGCTCCTTCCTCTGCCTCCAGCGGGAGCTGAGCCATGCTCCTGGAGCTTGCAGCACGGCTGCGGGCCGGGGGCTGCGCTCTGGGGAACATCCCAGGCGCTGAAGGCAAGGGCTGGAGTGGGAATTACGAGGAGAGCTGTGGTGCCCAGGGCCGGCAGCGAGGAGCTCGCAGGAGCCCACCCAAGGCTTGCTGCCAGTCCCGCGGGAGCGTTGCTGAGGGAGCTGCAGCCCGTCTCCCTGACCTTCCCGAGCCAGCGGCACGTCCTGGATGTGGGCAGACGTGCAAATCCTGCAGCTACCTGTGACTTCACAGAGCAAATATGTGGTGGAAAATTGCTCTGCACCCGGGCAGGCCCTATCACACAGCTGAGAGCAATTGCCGCACAGCTCTCTGTGGATGGCCGCCCGTCCCCCCGGCGCCAACCGGTGAGCAGACATGGCCTCCCGAGCTGGGAATGCTTTTCTGCTGGTCCTGGGAGCTTTTCACCTCTTGCAGCGTGGCACGTGCCCCACGTGCATCGGGAGCAGGGCAAGGAGGTGAGCAGCTGCACGGGGGAATGGACCTGGCTGCTGCCTCCGCTCACGGCTGTGCCTGCTGGACGCAGCCCATCGGCGCTTGGCTTTGCACAGAGCCTGGTGCTGCCAGCAGCGCAGCTGGGGAGTGCTGTTAGAGCAGGAGGAAAGCTGCATCTCCTGCAGCTGTACCTGTGCAAGCACGTCCCTTTCTGGCTGGCTCTGGAGCTTTTTCCCTGCTCCACCCGGACAGAGCAGTGCCTGCGCTCGGCTCGTGGTCACGGTGATGAGCTGGGAGAGGAATGTGTGGCTGGAAGAGGCCCCACGGGATCGGTGGCAGCATCGCAGAGCTGCTGCCTGCCAAGGTATGCGCGGCACGCTGTCTGCCAGGGCACTGCTGCTCGGGCCCTCCTCTTCTGCTGTCCACAGCTAAAACCGTGCCTTCTGCACCTTGTTGGTGCCGAGCTGCGGCTCGGCAGCTTTGCTTCAGCTCGGATGCTCCAGTGGTGCGGGGACCCAGCGGATTGCCGGCACCGTTCCACCAGGCCCATGCAAAGGCAAACCGCACTGCCTTGCCGTGTTTTTATTTGCTTGAGCACCGATCCCCTGTCCCTGCATGACCGCAGCAGCCTCGGTGTGGGTGGGGACAAGTTGGCAGCGTCCCTTGGAATTGGTGAAGCATCATTTAAGTGTTGAGTGTTACGACCTCATCTGCAGGACTCGAAAGGGCTCCACTGAATCGAAGTTTTCCTCCCCAGTGCCTCCAAATTTCATTTCAACAGTATCCATCACTGCTTGTGTATGCCTCTGAGTCCTGCCTGAGAGGCAGAGAGGCTTTCCAAACCTCTTTCTCCAGCTTCGAAACCACTAATACTGAAATTAAAAATCTAAAAATTTCCATCCCCGTAAAGCGGAGCACTTCCAAATCCCAGCACCCAGCCGGGCTCCCTGCGAGCAAAGCCCCAGACATGTCAAACTAGCAGCCCCACACTCGAGCCGCTCAGGGCCTCTGAACCCTTCAGCGTGAAAGGAACGGCCCGTTGCCACTCTGTTAGTGCTGGGGGAGCTGGGCCAAGCTGTGGCACGAGCTGCCTCTGACGTTCCTGTAGCCAAGGGCTGTGCAGAGCAGCGAGGGAACCCTCCTGCACCTCCTGGCCGGGGAGCTTAGCATGCCTGGTGGCTGTGTGCTGTGCCCGGCTGGGGGACACTGCCCTACCCCAGCCCGTGGCTTGCCGGTGGCAGAGGGCCGTATTTCCCAACGCTGGACTGGTGTATGTGGAAGGAGGAGCTGTGGGCAGTTGTGCGCTGCTTCCCAGTGCTGAGCATCCCTAAGCCCTGCTGCTCCCCCCTCGTCTTCCCCGCCACAGAGCGTGGCCCCCAGCCCCTCCAAGACCCACCCACAACCCTCATAATTCATCCCAGGCAAATTGTAAAAGCTTTCGGTCATCTTTGGGGAGCGCCTGCGACCGGTGTGGAGCAGCCCTGGGTCCCAGGGGACTGGGTTCTCCAGGGCTCACAGCCGTTCCTGTCTTCAACAGCTGGTGTCCCCTGCACAGCTGGGGGCAGGGTGCGGTGGTCCCCAGGACACTGGCTGGCGCTCCTTTGGCTGCCCACCTCGATCCCGGGCCCCGGGCAGTGGCCAGGTCCCTGCTGCGCTGAGCAGGGAGATGCTTTGTGGCACATTTTAGCCATCCAGGCTGGGCCCACCTGCACCGCGGGTACTCGCCAGCACTAGCAAGGGGTGCCGTGGTCTGCTGGCTCCCCGTGTGCCGTGGGGTCCGGAGCGCTGGCTCCTCTTCCCCCTGCCGCAGCACATGGAGCCCACCGCCCCAGTGCCCTGCGCTGCCTCCCATCTTCCTGGCCTCTTTCCTCTCCAGCCCCCTCTCACAGCATCCCCCCCAGTCCTGCACACACACGGTGCCAGCGTACCCCTCCCCGCCAAGCTGGGTGCCAGAGCACCCCGGGTCCCTCCCACAGAGGGGGTTCCCAAGGAGGAGGGGTTCAGGATGACCAGCAGCCCGTGTCCCTCAGGGGAGGTCTGAGTCCCACTGGCAGGGCAAGGAGAAGCTGGCGTTTCTGGTGCGTGCATGTATCGCCGGCAGAGCTCAGAGCCCCGGCCCACCAGGGCCCCGCACTCGAGCAGCCGTTTGGCACAGGGACTGACCCCCATTGGGTTCCCGAGGGGCTGGAGGGAGCGAGGAGGAGCTGGCAGCCCCTCACCTGCTGCTCGAGGGGACCTTGACTCCATCTTGCGCATTTTATAACCTCAGGACGCTGTTTTGGTGACATAAAGAGCATTTCATTGCCCTGCAGCCAGAGGCCCACGCAATCTCGGAGCGAGCGCCGGCTGGAGGAGCGCCGGCAAGCGCTGAGATGCCATGGTGTATGTGTGTAATTTATTTCCCCAGGAAACTCAGCTCAGCTGCAGCATCTGGTTTTCACTGAGTCCCTGCTTTTTACCTGGTCCTCCAGCTGGGTCTAAGCGTAGCACATGGGGCTCAGTGCTTGCCCCAGGCCACCCTGTGGGAAGGGTCGTTTCCCCCCCCCCCCCACCAAACCCTGCGCTTGGGCTCAGTCCCAAGGGCAGGGGGGCAGGCGGAGGAGCTGTGCCTGGCGCAGGGAGTGGACCTCGAGCTGCGGCTCCATCGCTTGCTGACCGGCCGGTGTTTAAAGCCAGTGTGGGTGAGGTGAAACCAGAGGTTTATTGTGTGAGAGGGGTCAGGGGCTCTGGAAGGAAGGAAGTTCCTGCCCTGAGTCTGAACCATATCCATTTTTAATTATACAAATTGCTCAGGCTTTATATTATCATATCAATGACATGAAACACCAGCATGTATTGATTAAACTCAACAAATGCAGCACCCCAGGACTCAGAGTTCAGGGGATGGAGTGGCTCAAAGCTGGAAGGGGACAGGGAGAGCAGGGTGTTTCCATAAGCGGTTTCACCAGCGCTGCTCAAGTCAGACCTGGGACGGGGCACGTCCGAGTGCCAGCTCTCCCCCAGGAGCCGCCTCGTGTGGCATCCGCAGAGACCGGGGCAGGGACTCCCCTTCCAAGGAGCCCCGGAGCAGGTCCCCTGCCCCTTCGGCTCACCGGGCAGCGGCTGCATTGCCTGCGCCATCACGGAGTGTCCTTGCGCAGCGAGCATTCCTCTGAGCCGCCGCACGCGGTCCTGCAAAGTCCTGCCGCGTCCGTGTTCACCTCCCATCTGCGGTCACCCCTCCGAGCCGGGGGAGGACGCCTGGCCTCTGCCAAGGTGTGTGTCCGGGTCAGGGTAAGGTCCTCCGGGGCGATGCCGTGCAGCTCTCCCCAGCAGCAGGGTGAAGGCAGGAGTGTCCATGGCTGTGGTTTTGTGTGTGTGGCTTTTCCATCCTTCCTCCTTCTGCTCCTCCTTGTTGTCCTTCCTGAAAACTGTGATCATCTAGCTCCGAATCGCCGTCTTCCTGTCTCGGTCTTTACTCTGCAGAGAAAAAGGAGAAGGCCAAGTTAAAAAAACACACCTGGGGCTGGGAGTTTTGCCAGGACGCTGGCTGCAGCCCGGGAGCCTCTCGCTCCTCCCCGCGCTGGTGCTTGGCAGGAGAGTCCTGCGGCAGCTCTGCTCTGACAGCTCCTGGGAGCCGTGGGGCAGCTTTCCCGAGGTGTCATTGTCATCCCTCCATGTCTCTCGGCAGGGGGTAGGGGTCTGGAGGAGTCAGCAGGACCCGGAGCTGCATCTGCCCCAAAGCCCTGCTCCTGCAGGTGCCTTCATATCTGCCCTGGCCCTGCCAGGGGATTCCCCTTACTGCCTCCCCTCTGCCACCTGCGCTCGTCGGGGTGCCTGGCACTTCACCGCCCTGTGCCGTGCCCCAGCATCCAGCCGCCTGCCTCCCGAGCCCTCTCCCCGCACAGAGGTAGCGGCAGGACGGGAACCCTCTACACTGCCCGAATCGCCGATAGCAGCGCTGGTCTGGGGGCCTCTGCAGCCCAAGTTCCTGCAGTCGGGACCTCTGCGCTCTGCTGAGGCCTCACAAACACTAGCCTGTCCCTGTCCACCTGGTTGGGGACCGCAGCTTGCAGGAAACTTTCCTGGGCCATCGCAGAGTCCTCCTGGCCAGCCCCTCGGTGGCAGCCGGGCTGCGAGTTGGGTTTTGCTCCCCGGGCACCAGAAAAGCCCTCCACCACCAGCACCAGCACTGCCACCACTGCCACCAGCACTGCCACCACAACCAGCACCACCAGCACCAGCACTGCCACCGCTATCAGCACCAGCACCACCAGCACTAATACCACCGCCACCAGCTGCACCAGCACCACCACCATTACCACCAGCAGCCCCACCAGCCCCACCACTGCCCCAGCCAGGTGTGCGCAGGCAGAGCTGGCGCTTCTCCTTTCCAGTTTGATGGGATTCCTGGCTGTCTGGAGTTTGACCAGGTTGGCTGCAGGTCTCTCCACCCAGGGACCAGGTGTTAGGTGGTGTTTCCACTTCTTTGCTGGCCTGTGGCTTGCCAGCGTGTCCCGGCTGAGGCCACGTCCCGGGGCTGGTCCGCAGGGCTTGCTGCTGCGCAGCCTCCCCCACGGCTGCACGTGCGGCCCCTGCTCTGACTCTTCCTTTGTTACCAGGGGTGGGGAGGGGAGGGGAAGGGGAGTTCAGCTCAGAAATGGTAAAATTAAATTTCCCAGATGTTCAGGCCCCAGGAGTTCTTGTGCTGTCTGGAGAGGAAATGGGGATTCGGAAAATCCCGCCTCATATTTTTTCCCCTATCACCTTGCCTTTCCGCTGCCATTAAGTGCAGCAGGAACAGTAAATTACAGGGCTGCGGAGCTGTCCCATCTTGTAGATACCGTGGGGGGAGCGGGGGGATGGCGCTGGGGCAAGGCATGGAGCTCCTGGGCTCTGCCCGTGGCTCTGGGCAGCTCATCATCCATGCCTGCAGGCAGCTTTTGGGGGTGCGCACAGAGCCCTCCACTGCCCGGCGCTGTCCCCATCCCTACAGCCCGGCGATGTGCCACCCCATGCCCAAATCATGGGGTTTTGCACATAAAACCTGCAGGTGGGTCCAGACTCCCATCCCCACTGGCTGATGCCAAGCCCTGGCCGTCCCGTGGGCTTGGTGGCAGGGTGACCGTGGTCTGGGTCGTGGCAGGAGGGATGTGGGGAGTGCTGGTGGGGACAGCCGTTGCAATGAGGGCACTAAGCTCTCCTCTCTGTGCCTGGGGCGAGGGCAAGGGGGGGCTCCATCCTGGGGTCGCCTCAGCCATGCCTGTGCTGGAGCCTGGAGCGGCTGCTCCGAGCGGTGCCTCTGGGTGCCCTGCAGCTGCAGCTGCCCCTGCAGACCCGTTGGGGCAGGGCACCGCCAGCCACGGTGGAGCAAGGGCGGCTCTCCCAGTGCTCTGTGCCGAGCACCCGGGCTCAGCCCTTCCTGCGCCTGCCCCCACTGCGTCCAGCGTGGCACTCGGCGCCGCAGGGGAGGTGGCTGCCAGCGGTTTTGCTGCAACAAGCAATCAAACCTAAGGGATACAGGCAAAGCAGTGTGTGACAGGAGCCCAAACCCATCATCCCACTCATCCCTCTCTTTCTTCCTCTCCCCCTCCTCACAGTTACTCTTACCCCTGACGTAGGCTGCGAGTTTCTCAGTGTTGAATCACAAGCCTGCTCGGCCGAGGCTGCCCTTAAAAAAGCTTTGCCAGCAGTTTGCCTCCCGAGGGACAGAGCATTAAGAGCCAGCAGCTCTGAGCTGGGCACCCATGGCTGCACAGGGTCCAGTCAGCAAAATCCTCTGTGATCGGCTGCGTCACTCACCCCAGGTGCCGCGGCACCCCCCTGTGCCTGTGGCAGGGGCTGGCGGTGGTGGTTCAGCCAGACCCAGCACACCCGCGCTGCCTTCCCGGCACTCAGCCGCTGCCCGTATTGCCCCCTCCTGCTCCGTGCAGTGATGCCAGCTGCCCTGGCAGGGCTCCTCGCCAGCCCCAGCCCTTTTGCCAAGCCCCACAGGTCCCTGCAGGCCAGGTTAAACTCCCCCCTGAGATCCCTGCTCTCCTGCTTGGTTACCTTGCCCCTTCCCGAGGTCCTGTCCTAGCCGCCCAGGAAAACCTGCACTCCTCTCATCACTCTGCTCCGGCTCTGTGCCCTGCCGCATCTCTCTCTACTGAAAACTCCTCTCTGCTCCCTTTCCCTGGGACCAGAGCTGGTTTGGTAGATGCTCTGGAAGAGTTTGCTGAAGGGCTCCTGCCTCACCTGCCCCACGTGCCCCCTGCCAGGGCAGGCATCGGGCAGGGGCTGGGGGTCTGCACGGCCATCACCTTTCTCTCCCCATGCTGCCTGGAAGCGCTGCAGCCTCTCTCCTCCTGCCCATTCCTCTGGGGGATGGCGAGGCACAGACCAGCCTGCGGCGCCTGGCTCTGCCCTCCCTGCCCGCCTGCTCTGCCCACCAAGGGTGGCTGCAGGATCGGGAGCTGCTCCAGCCCCTGGCACAAAGCTGGTGGCACTGAGCCGCTGCCTGCCCCTCCGGCTCCTCCGCCCGGGATGGGGGGCAGCGTGCACACACAGCGGGTACCCCTCTGTCCCTTCCCTCCGCTCTGATTGACACGGGGGCCCGGGGCCTTCTTTTACAGCCTTGCCATGCCCCAGGCTCGGTTGCTTCTCTCTGACACGTCACCTGGCTGGCGGTGCTGGCAATTAACGCCACGGCTGTGCCATGACCCCAGCCTGCTCTTTGCAGGGCTCCCACCTGCCTCCAAAGGGCTGGCTGGGTCAGGCATGCCACCTCAAGGTCAGGGGAGAGCGATCATGCTCTGGGCCCCCCCAAGGGTCTGCAGCATGGGCTGGGTGCTCTCTGTGGGTCTGGGTTCCCAGAAGACGCAGAGGGGAAGCTTGAGTGTCACTCTGCCTGCGCCCCAGGATCAGGTATGGCTCTGCATGGCTGGCCTAGGTGGGATGTTCTGCTGCCGCTGTGGCTTGGGAAGGGACGTGGTGCTCGCTGCACTGTTCCTGCCCGTGGGTGATGGGACAGGTCAGCCCTCCGGTGAGTCAGGCTGGGGGCTTTAGCCGTGGTTGCCCTTGTGACACCTTTTAGCTCCCGGGTGGTCTCAGTGTCCCCTCCCTGGTTTGCCTTGCGTGCAAATGCGTGCTCTTGCGCCAGAAGACGGAGTGGCCACTGCTGGCCACTCTTCCTTCATCACTTCAACTGGTGTGCAATGCCAGCACTGACTGCTCAAGGTGACCCCCACTCTGCCCCCAGGCCCCCTTGCCCCTCAGTCCCTTACAGCTCAACGCAACGCAGGCAGCAGGGACAAGTGCTTGGTGAGGGCGGGTGGCACACAGAGGATGCTGCGAGGGCCCTCAGCCCAGAGCAGCTTTGGCAGGAGGCCTGGCTTGGGTTTGGACTTACGGGCATTTACACAAGCCCAGTCCACCACCCCCGACCCAGGCAGTGTGCGAGCTGCTCGAGCTGTGGCTCTTCCCGGCAACTCTCCCAGCTGACACGGTCGCTGGAGGAGAAACCTGATCGTCCCCCCCCACAGTGAGTGCTGACGGGGACGATGGCACAGGCAACAGCCATGGAGGAAAACCCGGAGAAGCACAAGCCTGGCGGGGATGATGGGTGTCCAGGGCACCGTGGCCCCGGGCCCCCACTCCCGGCACTCTCTTACTGGAGCGGCAGGAGCCTGCTCCCTGGCAATGCTGGGGACTGTCCCCTCCGTCACTGCCACCCGCCCACACATTGTCCTGGAACGCCTGTGGCGAGTGCGACGCTCCTACCACTTGGCATCCACCTCCCTCCTGCTTGTGTCCTCACTGGGGCCTTGGCCAAGTCCAAGGCCTTGTCCCCACGCGGGTTTTTAACCTTTTGATTAATTCCGAGGGAACTGACAGAAGCCTGAGCAGCCGCCAGCCTCGGCAGCTCCTTCCTCCAGCGGGCGGGGGACACCTACGTGAGTCATTTTAAAGAAAGATCTTTCCAGCGAGGAGATGGTGTTGGGTTCAGCGCTATCTGGGAAAGTCCCTGGGATAAGGCGTCGGGATGCCTGGGTGCGAGGCAAGGCTGAGTCATGCAGCATGAATCTGGGCAGGCCCCTTCGCCCCCGGGGTGCTGCTCAGCCAGCGAAAGTGGTTTGAGGCCTTTGGTTTGAGGCATAGGCCGTGGAAAGTGCTGCCCAACTCAGCTGTCCCTTGGGGTGCCCGCAGCATCTGGCAACCCCAAACACCCCATCCGAGCCCTGTCCTGTGACCCCTGTCACAAGAAGGAGCATCTGCACAGCAGCCCACACCTTCTGTCCCGTTTCCCCTCTCGCAGTGACCGCAGATGCTCACCCACCGCATCCCTGGTGCTCCTGCCTTCCCCACCAGGGTGCCTGGGGGCCAGGCGGCCACGCTGTCTCACAGGCTTGTGCCACATCTCCTGCCAAATTCCTGCCAAGCTTTTATCGAGGGGAGCTGAGACATCAGGTGTCACGGCTCAGGGGCAGCCTCCCACGCTCGGGTGGGGATGGCATGCCCGGCGCGTCCAGGGGCTTTTGGGCAGGAGGTATTAGGGAGCTGGCCACAGCAGGCACCTGCAGGCTGGCCGGCTCTCACGGGGGAGCCGGTGGCACATCTGGCACCAAATGGACGGCCAGAACCGGTGGCAGGGGGCAAATGGGGCAAGGGCTTGCCAGGGGGCACCACAAAGGAGAGCCCTCCCAAGGTTACCCTTTCTTTGGCAAAGGCGAGGAAGATGGAAGGCAGATGGAATCACATACCCCAAGGCCACGTCGGCTGAAACGACATCCTTACCCGTGAGCGAAAAGGCATGGTGGAAAAGCAGACCTTTCTGAGGGGGGCGGGTGGGCCGTGCTGAGCTGAGCACCCAGCAGCACGAGGCAGTGTATATTCTGGTATGATCAAGCTGCTCTCCTCTCAGCTCAGCGTGGAGCGAAGCTGTGTGTGTGTTTGGGAGAGAAGTGGCTCTGCCTCCTTCCCTGGTGGGACAGGTAGGTGGGAAGGGGGTCCTGGAGGAGCTGCGTGCCGTCGCTGAGCTCCCAAGCCGGTGGGTGCTGGGGCGAAGGGCCTGAGCTGCCGTGCACCTTGGCCCTGGCTCGGTGTTGGCCACGAGGCGAGGCCAGCAGCCCCGCATCGAGCTGTCTTCTCCGGAACGGGACGGTGGCCATCTGGCTCCCCAGAGCCAAGGCACCCAATGTCAAACGGACTGTGAGCTCCCAGCTGCGCCAGGTTTGCAGCTCCAGAGGAGACTGCTTCCATTTCCTCACCATTTGTCACAATACCTTCCTGATAAAAGATGGTTGATTTTATTCCTTTAACACACAATAAAACCTATCGAGTTGTTATCTGGCCGTAAAATCTCAAGCACAGAGCGAGTGCACTGCTTAGGCACTGTCTGTTCGGACCCGTCTTGCCAGCGTGAGCCTGACCTAGCTTATTTCTCAGCCAAACCCAAGTATCTCGTCCCCTTTGACTGCCACTCCGGATCTAATCTTGCCAAGGTTTATCCAGATGAGCTGCAGGAAGGGAGTTGGCCCATCTTGGCCCAGGAGTCCTGCGCTGCTTATCCTTTCCATGCGCCTTGGCACATGTGCCTGTCCTGGGATTTGCTCCTGCACAGGAGCCTGTGCTGGGAAGTGATGCAAAAGCCATGATGGGAATTTATCAGAATTGGTGCAAAAGCAGAGATGGGGATTTATTGGAGTTGATGCAAAAGCGGCAATACCAGCAAAAGAGGGGGAGAATGCTTGATCTTTGTAGCTGTTAGAGGAGGTTTCCCAACAGGCTGGTAACTGGAAGGTGGAGTTTTCCAGTTCAGCCCTGTAGGAGCTTCTTCCCCACCTGCAGCCTCTGTTTTTAAACTGGGCTGATACTGGCTGGGGCAGCTTGCTGGGGCACGAGGGCACTCGGCAGCTGGTGGTCTGCATCCCTCACCCACTGAGAAGCGTTGGACTCTGGGGCTTGTGAAAGCTACGGACGGGGCAGGCTCTTGGTCTCCCCGGGTGTTCGTCTTTGATGACCTAAGGTTTAGCGGCGCAAATCCCAGCAGTTGCAAAGCCTCCCGACGCCATTCCCTCCTGCCTGCTGCTCCCAGCTCTGTCTCCTTCTCTAGTGAATTGGAAAGGATGTGCAAGGGGGATTAACAGCGTTTGGGGTTTTCCTGCTCCGAAATACTCAGGCTGTCAGAGTTTGCTCGTGACTGGTTTTACCGCCACTGCTTCATGCTTAATGAGCCTTGAATCCTTAACAAAGACTTCTCCCTCTTCAGGGCATTACTCACTGGGGTTAAACAGGTTCAAACGATGCAGCATGCGTGCACGGCTCCGGCTGCCCTCCCGACGCCTCTGCCTCAGCTCTTGCGCTCCCCTTTACCTCTGCCCTGCCAGAGACCATCTGCACCGGCCAGGAGACCAACAGGTTTTTAAAACCCCGCTGCCCGGGGCACAGCCTTCTTGAGCAAGGCTGGAGGCTCTTGACAGCCACCTCCTCCCAGTGCCTCCGCTCCCCCGTGGTTCTGTGTGCCTGGCAAGAGCTGCCCCATACGTTGGGAGAGCTCTGAGAAGGGCTGCAGCCCCGCATGGCTCCCCTGGGGCAGCTTGGCTTTCCCCACACTGCTGGAGGTCTGACGGCACAGGGAGCTGCTCGCTGCCTCTCCTACCCGGTGGCAGTCAGGCAAACAGCCCCCGGAGCCTCGGCAGAGCTGCCGCTGGAGCTGGATTTTCCCAGTCTGGCTGCCAGGCTTGTGTCCTGCTCTACCTGCCCCCCTCACCCTCCGTGGGCGGTTGGTGCCCACCCCACCGGAGCCGTGGGCTGGCATGGCAGGTGCTGGCTGGTGCTGGTGCCAGGCAGACAGGCAGACAGCCTCTGCCGGGACGCAGTGGGGAGCGCACATCCCTAAGGACAGGGGGCTGAGAGCCAGGAGCTGGGGACACTGGGTGGACTGGGTTGGCTGGAGTGTTACAGCTCCTACTTGGCGGTGGAGACTCACCAGTGCCTTCGGCAAACTGGGACAGCCCGTCCCACTTAGCGAGTGCTCGTGGGGCAGAGCTGTTGGTCCCCCCGATCCACTGGGATGCTGGAGGGGCACCTAAGTGCCCTGGCGGTAACCTCAGCTTCTCCCCATCCCTGTCCCAGCACGGCACCCTGGGACACCAGGCCTGCAGCTGGGTGCGCACGGGATGGAGCAGCTGGCCCTGCGGCCAGCCACCGGCCCCAGGGGGCTGGTAGCCCTGGCTGCCACCAGCCCCACATCCAGACCACTCTCAGCTCTCCGTCTGCTGCCTGTGCTCTGCCCGAGGGGAGAGGCAGATTCTTTCCAGACTCTTACTTTCCCTCCGCCCGATTTCCAGCTCCTAAAATCTCATTTCTCGCCCTTGCAGGGTTTCCCCTTCTCCTGTCCCTTTGCCTTTCAGCGAACGCGTGCGAGGTTTGGAGGCAGCTGCTGGGGGCTTTGGGCAGCAAATCTCTATGTGCTGAAGGGAGGCACCGTATTTTCCACCCCCAGGTTTTGGGCTTGCCAGCAGGGTCTGGCGTGCTCTGCAGCTCGTGTCGACACAGCTTCTCTCCCCCCGTCATCCCATCTCCCCTTCGGCTCACAGCAGCCCCAACAGCTATAGCCAGCACCCCGGCGCTCCCTAACCCCCTCCTCGCGCGGCTGTGGCTGGGGACACCTGGGGGTCCCCCAACGCGACCAGCGCAGCCCCCTCCGGCCAAAAGCCCCGGGGGGACGGTGCGAGCAGCCACTTACCAGCTTCCTCTGGTTGCTGAGGCAGAAAGTGCAGATCTGTTTGGGCTGGGAGTTCTCGGTGTCGCGCGCGGGGGGGCTGCCGCCGCCGTGGTGGTAGAAGGCAGGGGTGGTGTGGCAGGGCTGCCCGTCCCCGCACGCCTCCCCCACCAGCAGCACGTTCCCCAGGTGGGAGATGTAGCTGGAGGCCAGTCTCAAGGTCTCGATCTTGGAGAGCTTTCTGTCGGCCGGCTCGGTGGGGATGAGCGTGCGGAGGGCGGTGAAGGCAGTGTTGACGCTGTTGGTGCGGTCACGCTCCCGCGCGTTGGCCGTGTGACGCTGCCGGGGCTCCCTGTTGATCCGGTTGGGTTTCTTGCCGCTCCTGCGCTTGCTGGCCTTGAGGCCGTAGCCGTCGGCATCCAGGTGGTAGGGCTTCTCGTCGGAGCCGGAGCTCTCGCTGCCGTTCTCCTCGTCCTCCGACAGCATGCTGATCTCGGGGTACAGGTACCGGCTGGGGGCCGAGCGCAGCATGGCAAAGGACATGATGGGCGATGAGGGGACACCGAGGGAAGCCGCGTGGGGACCGCCGTGCTCTGCCGACCTCCTCCTGCTGCAGGCAGCCTCAGCTCCAGGCGCTCATGCTGCTGCCCCGCGGGGGTCCGGGGAGCCCCGGCTGGCTGGCAGCTGGTGTCGCCCTCCCCGGGCAGGGGCAGGCTGGGGCTGGGGGGTGGTGCTGCGGGGGGCCCCCTCCCCAGCTCCCCGCCGGCTGGCTCCGCGCACTGGGGCTACGGGCTGCTTGCAGGCAGCGCTGCCTGTTTCCTCTCCCCACACATGTGCATCTTAAGGCTCCGAGTGTGGCAGGAGCTGGGAGTTTTATAGCAGCAGCAGTGGTCAGCCAGGCCCCTCCTCCGGCTCCGGCAGGCAGCCCTGCTCCAGCTCTGGATGTGGGAGCCCGACAGGCTCACGCCTACCTGAGCTCACCCTCCATCCCCGCAGGGGAATTAACCCTTCAGGGCTCGGGGGGGGGCGGGTTGTCCTGCCCGAGGCCAGTGGGCTGCAGGCACCGTGGCCAGGATGAGGATGGGAGCGCTTGCTGTGGTTCACCTGCCAGCCCTGAGCCTCGGCACGTGGTGGGCACACGGTGACCTGGGCGGCTTCCTCGCCCATTGACTGCCTGGACACGAAGCTGCTGGGGGGCGGGCACCGGTGTGGGGGTCCCTGGGGGCTCCCAGAGGCCCCCAGAAGATCCTCAGTGCTGAGGCAGGAGCAAGCCCAGTGCCTGCGGGGCTCGTGGGCAGCTCGCACCTCAGGCAGGGTTGGGGACAGGGCTGTGTCACCCCCAGGCTGGGGCTGGGGCTGCTCAGCAGTCCCTGCAAGGAGAGCCCCTGAGAGCACTCCCTCCCCTTCCCGCAGCATGAGCAAATCCATCCTGCTGCTGCTGCTGCTAATGGGGCAGAGAGGGAGGAATTAACCCTTGAGGAGCTGCCCACCGGCACACCTCCACCAAAGCTCCTGCCTGGTGCATGCCTGCTGCTTGAATTTGCTTTAATTTCCACCCCAGATAACAAGAACATCGTTTGTGTCTCTGTCACCTGGATAGGTGCGTGCAGGTACAGAGCCTACTTCTGTCCCTGTAACCTCCCCCCATAGCCTGTCCCATAACCATGCTGGCTCTGCTGAGCCTGCAGAAGCCGGCACCTGCTGGCAGGGTCGACTTTGCAACCTGCCCCAAACTACCCCCTGCTCCCCTTCCTGTGCCAGCTCACCTCACGCAGCAAGCTCGAGCAGATTCCTTGGAGGACAGAGGGCTTGGGGGGTCAGTCAGGGGTCCCCAGTGGCTGCCACTTCAGCGGGGCCATCCTGGCTGGCTGTGCCCAAACGTGGGACCAAAGGAAATTTTCTGTGCTCCGCAGGTGAGCTTAGAGGCTCGTGGCAATGGGACCCAGCTCTGGCTTTGCTCTGCAAGGCTCCGCTTGGTGGCAGCCCCAGGGCCACTGGAATTCATAGCGTAGATTGTGGACCTGGAGCCACAGAGGTGCTGCAAGGCTGCTCTGTAGCTTGCTGGCCCTTGCTGCAGTGGCAGAGGGCAGACAGGGAGGTTCGGCCCTGGTGAAGGCCATCAGCCTCCTCCTCTGGGGCCAGGCATGTGGGAATCCCCACAGCATCCTGGGCCACAGAGCTGCCCCTAAGATGTGGGGACCCAGGATGGGTCCAGGGATCCTGTGGACCTCCTAGCACTGGAGCAGGCTGTGCCTGAGCTGGCAGGGAGTTGCTTCAGCTCCAGGCTGCCTTGTCCCAGCTCCATAACCTCGTCCCTTCAGCTGTACACTGTCTTTGTGCAGGGAGAGCAGCAGCGCCCACAGAAAGCCCACCCGTGCCTGGGCACATCCCCCTGCCTGGCAGAGCTCCTGCCGCCCGGGACCCTCAGGGCAGCATCACCCCCTGGCAGGGTGGCTGCAGACCCACAGCCTGGGGGTTGGTGGGGCTCAGGGCTGCTCTCCCCTTGCCAGCAGGAGGGACACCGGCTGCTCTTGGGGAGGGGGGGACTGGCAGTCCCCAACAGCGGCAGCTCCAGCCCTGCCTGCATGCAGCCCCAGGGGAGCCAGGCGAGACCCCCCCTGCTCTGCTGGTACAGCTGCCTCATGGCCTTCGAGTGCACTGCGTGGTGTAGTGTGCTGATAAGCAGCGGTTTAACTTGGCCAGAAATGGGAATTGCCATTTGCTGGGGAGTCTCGGGTTTCCCCTCCGTGTCGGCGGTGGTGGTGCACGGTGTGTGCCCCCCCCACCCCCTCCCCGAGCACACTCCCAAGCAGGAGCTCCACACAGGGTGTTGTCACTCTGAGCCGGTGTTTTGCACCTTTGCAGTGCGCTACCACAGTTCATCAGCAGCCTCGGCAGCTTCTGAAATCTAAGCCACTGTCATCTCCTTCCACAGTGCTGGGCGCTCACCATGTGTGCTTTGGAAAACCAGGCTCCTGTAGGCATCTGCTTTCGTTTAGCTCCGCTAATGATCTTGCTTTTCTCTAGCACCTTCTATCCAAGTGCAATCCCTGGGCGCTTTTCTTGCGCTGTCCTTCCTGGTGAGAAGCACATCCATCTGCCTGTGGCTCAGCTCCTCCGGCTCGGGGCAGGATGGAGAGTGGTCCTGTGTGCAGGTGAAGCTCAGCCCCGGGTCAGGCCGTTAGCACCACACCTGGCACTGGCTCGGAAAGCCCCAGTCTTAAATAAGCAGAGATTTTTGGCACTGGAGATTGCAGCATCCCGACCCCTGGCCCTGTGGCTGTCCTGGCTTCCCAGAGAGCTTCCATGATGTCCCGCTTTGGGCATTGTCTTCCAGGCCCTGGCGAGCCTGGTGTCAGAGCCTTCTCCCAGGGAGGCTGTGGAGCCATGGCCGAGGAGTCTGAAATTCCCGGCTGCGGTCCATCCCCTGCCACAGCTTTATTACCTGGAAGCTTGGCCTGGCTGCCTGCAATGACGCCATGGCTCTGCTGCAGAGGAGGTGCTGCCTGCAGCAGCTGCCTGCCTTGCCCCCCTTCCTTTGTGGTCCCTTTTAAATCTGCCTCCCCCGTCTTCAGGAGCTGCCCCCTCCCCAGTTAACAGCCCTGCAGAGCGTGGGGCGCTTGGGGTGGCTTTCCTGCAGACAACCTGATTCCGGGCTCTGTGGAGCTTCCTTCCCTGCAGAGTGTGCCTGGTGTTCGTGCCCTCGAGGACCCCGCTCCTATGGGAAGTGTTGCTGGGGGTGCAGAGCCCTCCCCAGCGCTGCTGGAGTCTGGACTGTGCTCACCCTGGGGAGCATCCGAAACGCCCTTGTGCCATGGTGCTGGGATCCCCAGCACCCCACCGGCACCCGGGCACGCCGCTGCGGTCCCTGGGGTGGGGGGGTGGGAGGGCCGAGCTTGCCCCGTCCCCTTTCTCCTCCACGTGGACCGGATATTTTCAAGAGAAGAATCTTTCCTACGAGGCTCTCCAGCTGCCAGGAATGTGCGTCTAGGAATGCCCAGGACCCATCCAAGAACAACTTCCAGACGTGAGGCTGAGTGACGGCAGTCCCTCGCGCCGGGGCTCCAGACTCCCCCGCGCTCGCCCGGAGGACGCGGCTCATGTGTTAACGGCACGGGAGGCAGCCCAGCTGCCCGAGTGGGTGGGTGGGAGTCGAGGGGAGGGACACGGGGCTACTGCGCTGCTTCGACACTCTGAAGAAACTCAAGTCTGGGAGGAATTTGCTCCTTCCTCCACACTGTGGGGCTGCGGAGGGAACATGGGTCCCACCGCTGTGGATTAGCCCCCTGGGGGAAGCCACAGCCCGGCCATCCTCCCGCCGTGGCCCCAGACATGCGTGTCCCTACGGGATTTTGTCGGGGCCGAGATCCCCATCCTGACCTACGGAGCGGCACCATCAGTGCTCGGGGTTTGCTTCCTGCCCTGGAGCCACCAGGGCTGGGGACACCCAGTCGGGCCTCCCAGTGTCCTCCCCAGCGGTCACTGGGGTGTCTGTGCCAGGCACGTAAGTGCAGGGGCAGGAGCAGTGCGTGGGGCACGCTGCTGGCGCCGAGGCCGTCCCTGCATGGGGGCACCTCCCGTTTCGGGGTGCGGGCTGGGGCGGCCGGGGTGCGCTCCCACGTGGCCAGCACGGGACCCTGGGGCTCTCGTTTGAGGAGAAAATGTTCCAGGCCTGCTGGGATCCTGCCTGTGCTCCTGGCAAGAGCTTTGCCCAGGGATTCCTGCGTCAAGTCCGCAGCTCCTGGCGGAGCTGAGCTGGCCTTCGGGAAGAGACGCCCAGTCTGGGCTTCCAGGCTCCAGGCAAGGCAGCGCTCCCTGTGCAGCGGCCCGGGGTGTTAAAAATACTTGTTTGTCTCTGCGCCGACTGTGTCCCTGCAGCTGAAGGCTGCGGCCACCCCTGCTCAGCCGCGCCGCGGTGGGAGCGGCCCCCCTGCTCACGTCTCTCCCCGCGTGAGTGGAGCCTGTGTTTATCAGAGAGCATCACATGGGGAGAAAGGGCAGAGGGAGCAAAGCTGCTCCGATCTGCGGGCCGCAGAGCCCAGAGAAATAGTTCGTGTCGCTGTCCCCGTGTCATCACCCAGGTACCCATCCAGCCGATCCTCTAGTGTCCTCTCGCTCTGTGGCCCACCGCCGTCACTGTGTCCCGCAGAGGTGAAGCAGAGTGGCTCCAGCATTGCTGCCTGGCCAGGACTGCTGCGTCCCCTCCCCTGCTTCTCCCCAGAGGCTCCGTGGCCCTGCCGGGACAGGTGCTTATGCTACAGATGTGGCGGGGCGCAGCTGGGCGGGTGGCCGTGCACCTCTGCTGGGCCAGCATGCCTCATGCCACCTGGGTGCTGACAGCAAGCGTCAGCTGTCACCGAGCCTGTCACCGGTCCCTTGGCCTTTGCAGGCCCCCAAGGGGCTGCTGTGAGCTTGAGAAGTGGCAGGTTGGCCAGAGCAGTCCCCGTGCCTGTGGGGACTCCTGCCTCGACACCACAGCCCCTCGGGGAGCCAGCGTCTGCTGCCCCATCGCAGAAGTCTCCTTCCCAGGTGAGGCAGCAGCTCCAGCTCTGACAGCCTCGGCAGCGGCAGGCGGCTGCCTGGCCAAGAGCTGGCACCACCACCTGGAGCTGCAACACCGCACGGGAGAGCTGCGGGCATCGGGCATCTCACCGGCATTTCCTGGGCTGTGCCGGGGCACCCAAGGGATGGGTGGCTGCAGAACAGCCTGTGCCAGGCTCCCAGAGCTCCTTGGATAACAGCCTGGCTTCCTGGATAATGGCTCGGCGGCTGCCAGCCACGGGGTGAGGCTTCCGGAGATGTCTGTCTGTCTGTCTGTCTGTCTGTCTGCCTGCACGAGCCCCAGTGGGGCAGCTGCGGAGGGCAGCACCCAGTGGGGCTCCGCCTGCAGGTGCAGGGGCTCTGCCGGGTCGGTCGCAGGTGGTCCAAGGAGCCCCCCGTAGCCTCCAGCCAAGCGCAGCAAGTGGCTTCCCAAGACCGGGCTGGCCCTTCTGATGCGGAGGGGAAAATTCCTGCCCGGATCCCTGTGGGGGCTGCGCACATCCTGCACTGACTCTGTTCAGAGAGTGATGGATGGGTCCAACACGGGCCCTGGGGCTCCTGCCGGCTGTGCCTTCCCGAGGCTCCCAGTGCCTTTCTGTGGGAGGCTCCGTGGTGTTTGCAAGTGTTTATGGGGACCAGATGGTGCCGCGGGGCGAGGGTGACCCCTGACTGCGGGGTGTATGGGGCACAGGTCACCTTCACACCTTTATCCCCTGTGGCCGTAACTGGGGATGGGGTCTCTGCGTTCTGCAGCACGAGGGCAGCTGGGGGAGGCCAGAGGGCCCTCGCCCCCGGCTCCTGCCTGACCCCACCAGCCCCGAGGTGCAGGATGCGGCCGGGGTGGGTGAGCAGCGGGGGCTGGCACTGGGGGCCAGGCAGGACCACCTGCCCGGTGCTGACCCCCACCAGCAGGCTGCATCCTGCCCTCGTGTATAGGTGCAGGGGCTCCATCCCCAGGGCATGCCATGGGCTTGCTGCCAATGGCGCTGAGCCGGGAGGTCTGCCTTGCTGGGGCTGCCTCGCTGTTTTGGAGAATTTGCCATGTCCGCAGGCACTGCTGCTGGGCGGTGGGCTAAGCGGGAGAAGTTTCGCTGCTGGCTTTGAATCTCCCTTTGCCAAACATGTCCTTGCTCCCGTCCAGGGAGGGTGCGGAATGAAACACCCCCAGCTGTGTCCTGGCATCGGGCCCCCCAGTCGGTGCCCGGTGCCTGGGTGAGCTCTCTGGGGGGGCTCTCCATCCTCAACACTCCCCTCTGAGCCCTGTGCGGGTCCTGCCAGGGAGCTGGAGCCGGTGGGTGTCCGGAGCCCCTGCTGGGGCTGGTTCCTGCCCCCAGCCTCTCGTGAAGGGAAGCGGAGCTGCTTCAGCACTTCCCCCATCTTCCCCAGCACCCCCCAGACCACAGCAGGTCAGGGACAGCCCATCTCCGCAGCGTGTCCCCGTGCAAGCTGCTGATGGGGCCAGGGCAGCCATCCCTCGTGCCACCCGCCGGCACTGGGGCCAGGCGATGCAGAGCCTGCCGGCATTTCCAAAACTTGCCCATAGTGCCGGCTGGCCCAGTCTGCCACGATGCCAAGGGCTGCCTTTGCTCCAGAGCCTTGGGACCCCTGGCCACACGCAGAGGCCACGGAGCCATGGGGAGGGACGAAGCCACCGGTGCACTGCGGGCAGCTGCCTGCGGCCAGGCCGGGCAGCCAGGAAAGGCAGCGGCTGGCCGGGTGCGCGTGCAGGGGGAGCAGGCCTGGCAGCTGGCGATCGGAAAATGTGAGGCGCACTCCTGCCTGCGGAATGGACGCAGGAATGTGCTCAGCCATGGCGCTGCTGACCGCCCGCAGCCCCCTGCCCGCGCACGCCGGCAGGCAGCTGAAGCCTGGCCGCAGCCAGCGCCACGCTCCGCCGTTCCCGTCCATCAAACCCTTAAAAGGTTTTTAAAAACTTTCCTGCTGCTGTAAATGAGCCCAGGCGCTGCTTACCTTGACTGCTTGCATCCTCTGCCCCCAGCGCAGAGGAGGGGGGTGCACAACCCCTAACGAAGCCCACGCACGGCGCTGGCGTTGGAGGTTGGACCTTGCTGAGCCCCCTGCAGCTTTGGGGTCACTGCCCTGGTGCAGCCCACCTCCGGTGGGGTGTGGGTGCCAGAGCAGTGCCGTGCAGCAGTGAGAGCATTGGCAGCCCGCAGCCGGGGTCTGCTTCGCTCCCACGGGGTTTGGGGCATGCCTCGCTACAAGCCGTGGGCAGAGCACCTGCCTGGGCACTGTTATAGCTTTTCGGTGCCTGTAAGTGGGCAAGAAAGGGGCAGCAGGGTTCAACCAGTACCTGGGGGAGGGAGTGGGGTGGGTGGGCATCACATGGCTTTCCTGCCCTCCCTCCTTTTTTAACCACCCCAGTTTGGAATGGTGTCCCCTCCCTTCACACCACTCCCCTCCACTCCCCTCCAGGACATTCGCAACACGGTGGGCAACATCCCCATGGAGTGGTACCAGGACTTCCCACACATCGGCTACAACCTGGAGGGCAAGAAGATCTACAAGCCCATCCGGAACAAGGATGAGCTGGACATGTTCCTGGAGAAGATGGAGAACCCTGACTACTGGTGAGCGTGTCAGGGAAGACCACATTGGTGCATGGCGTGATGTGCTTACCGCGTGGAGTGTATGTGTCCACACGTGTGTGCACCGGGGCTTGAAGTGCCCCAAATCCCCAGAGCCCAGGACTGGAGAACACAGACTGGACACCTGGAGGTCCCCCGGTGTCCTGGGCTCTGGGCACATGGCTTTGGGAGCCCAGGGCTTCATGGTAGTCCCCCGCTACGGGACAGACGCCGCAATCCAGCCCTAACCCTCTCTCCGTTCCCTGCAGGCGAACGGTCCAGGACAAGGTGACGGGTGCAGACATAAAGCTGACAGATGAGCAGGTGGACTTGGTGCATCGGCTCCAGAAAGGGCAGTTTGGGGATGTCCACTTCAATCCCTACGAGGTAGTGTGATGGCACGGCCCTCTGCGCTTGCTCTGAGCCCTGGGTTGTCCCAGGATGGGGCCAACATGGATCTGTGTCTCCCCAGCCGGCCGTTGACTTCTTCACCCACGAAGTCATGATCCACCCGGTGACAAATCGCCCAGCGGACAAGCGGAGCTTCATCCCCTCCCTCATCGAGAAGGAGAAGGTGAGAGGTCTGACTGCACCTTGGGTGAGCTGGGAGCGCAGAGCCGAGCTCTGCCTGTGATGGCAGCCCCCACGCAGGCCGCAGCACTGAAGGCTGATGAGCGTGGCTGCTCTCCTGTCTGGTGGTCCCTCCTGTCCCTGCCATGTCTCACCCAGCCCCACTCACCCAGATTGTTCCTGCTGCTGCAGTTCATGTCTTCATCTAAACCTGTGCCAAGTTCTCCGGTCCTGCGCAGCCCCACTGGGCTCCCAGGGCTGCAGAGCTGTGCCCAGAGACGTTCATTTCCATCCTCGCATCCCACACCTCCTCCTCCTCCCCAAGCCTGAGGAGTTCTGTGGCTCCTGGGGTTGACCTCTCCCTGCCCCACAGGTATCCAAGCTAGTCCACGCCATCAAGATGGGCTGGATCAAGCCCCGTAAACCCAAAGACGACACACCTACATACTACGACCTCTGGGCCCATGAGGATCCCAACTCCATCCTGGGCCGCCACAAGATGCACGTCCCAGCTCCCAAGATGAAGCTGCCTGGGCACGAGGAGTCCTACAACCCCCCACCCGAGTACCTGCTCAGCGAGGAGGAGGTAGGGGGGCGCCGTGGGTGACTAGAAGCCACGGGGGAAAGCACTGGGTGCAGGGGGAGCTCAGCTGGGACCAGAGAGGGCTGTGCTGGGGAGGGCAGCAGGGGAAGGGCTGCGCCTCGGAGGGGAACCCTGGAGACCACATCATGTGGAGATGAGACCCCGCAAGGGAACTGAAAGCAAAGGTTCTTCCACCCCTTGAATGAAAAGAGCAGTGGGGGCAGCTGCCAGGGCGCAGCGTGTCCCTGTGACAGCAAGGCGCAGCCTCCAAGCTAAACTACTGCAGGGTCTCCTGGTGCATGCAGCGGCACGTTCAGCCCAGGGGACTGGGGGAAAAAAAAGCAGGCGGTGAACCCCCAGCAGGCTGAGGAGGGCTTGCTTGGAGGCAGGCAGTGGGTGCTGGGGCAAAGGGGGTAAACGCCATGCCGGCCGGTGGGCAGGCGGCCCCAGGATGGTTCTTGCTTGGCACAGGGGGATGTGCCGGGGCTGGGGCAGCAGCACCTCGCCATCCAGGGGTCCTGCTGGCCCTGCTGACCCCAGTCCCCTCCACCCCGCAGAGGCTGGCCTGGGAGCAGCAGGAGCCGGCCGAGCGGAAGCTGAACTTCGTGCCACAGCAGTACCGGTGCCTGCGGGCAGTGCCTGCCTACTCCCGCTTCATCCACGAGCGCTTCGAGCGCTGCCTGGACCTCTACCTCTGCCCGCGCCAGAGGAAAATGCGGGTGAGGGCTTCTCCTACCCCATCATCTGGATGCCCTGGGCATGTTTCTGAGTGGCCCCTGCTCAAGCCTATGTATGCCCTGATGCCACGCAGCTGGTCAGGGGACCGCGATGCTCTGGGGCACAAACTGCTGCTCCTCACGACCTCTCACCCCTCCTCACCTACCCACAGCACCAGCCCCAGCTCCCTGCAGAGCCCCTGAGCTGTGACAGGGGCCGTGCCCACTCTTGCAAAAGTGCTGGATATGATAGGATATGATCCCCCTCTGGCTCTGAGCCACGCACCTGGGCTTCCCAGCTGGAGCCTGCCCTGGTACACCTGGCACCAGCACCGGCCAAGTGCCAGGGGGCCGAGGTGCCGCCTGAGCGTGTCTCACCGCCTGCCTCTCACAGGTCAACGTGGACCCAGAGGATCTGATCCCCAAGCTGCCGAAGCCGCGGGACCTGCAGCCCTTCCCAACCACCCAGGCCCTGGTGAGTGGGTGCGCAGAGCCGGGGGGGTTGGTGTGCATGCCCGTGGCAGTGGGCTGTGCCCAAGCCGCTCCGGGTGAGACCAGGCATGCCCACGCACCCGTAAGGGCTGTTCTGGCCACAGCTGCTGCCTGCTTGCCCCCAAGGGAGAGGAGCTGCCTTGCAGCCCCCGCTGGGCAGAGCCGGGCAGCAGCAGGGTCCTGCCTGTGGCGGGTGAGGCAGGGCTGGGATCAGCGCCATTGCAGATGAGCAGAGCCGGGGACCTGCCCCAGGAAAAGAGCAGGGGCCCCGGGTCTGCTCATGCAGGGCGGCTGGTGGCGTGCAGACCTGCTTTCCCCTAGACACAGGTGACCCCCAGGCCCCCCTCTCCCTCGGTGAGGAGCCCGGGGCAGGGCAGGGAGGTCCCCACAGAGGAGCCACTGGGCTGCGTGGGGCCCTCACCCACTTCTCGTCTCCCTCCCCAGGTCTACCGTGGGCACACCAGCCTGGTGCGATGCCTCAGCATCTCTCCCAGCGGGCAGTGGCTGGTATCAGGTAAGGAAGGATTCACTCCCCAGCCATGCTGGGTGCCACCAGCCCAGCCCCAGCCCCAAGCCAGTGGCAGTCGGGGCAGCCGGGCTTCCTCGTATGGAAGCCAGGGCCCCTGTGCGCTGCCGGGCACCGGGGAGCCTGCCAGCCCCTTCCATCGGGGCACGGCTTTTGGAGGGAGCCCAGGCAAGGAGCATCCCTGGGAGTCCCGCAGCAGCCCGAGCCAGCGGCGTGCCCCCCCCCCGGGACACAGGGTGTTTTTCCAGCCGCTCTTGGGACCCCACCCAGGAGCCTGCGTCCCTCCCGCTCAGGAGTGGAGAAAGTGAGGCTGGAGGAGCGAACGGCCCTGCGTGGCCGGCCGGAGGCTGGAGATTGAGAGCAGATGGCAGTTTAACAGCCCACAAAGGCACATGTGCTTTTTATAGCGCTGGAGTTTCCAGGCTGCCAGCTCCCGGTGGCCGCGGTGTCGGTCGGTTGCACAACGTGGAATTCCTGGCCCCGGGCTGGGAAAGTGGCTGAGATCAGGCGTTAAAAATAACTACCTGCTCCCGCCGTGCCTGCTTGCGGAAAAGCCTGCCCAAGGAGCTGCCTGCCTGCATCTTGCAGCTCGATGGGGCCGTGCAGTGCGGTGCCGTGCCGAGCTGAGCCAGGCGTGCTGCCAGCACAGCAGCTGCGCTGGGAGCCGTGCACGTCAGGAGGGGACCATGGGCAGAGACGCGGTGCTGGAGGGAGCGGGGTGGGGGCTGTTCTCTCAGCAGCAGTCCCTGGTCACGTCTCGCCTTTGTGGTGCTGGAGCTGCTGTCGCGCAGAGAAGCTGCTGGGGAATCGAGGGCACTGGGGCGCTGCTGCGTTCCTCTTGCTGCTCCCAGTGCTCCTCCGCAGAGGCTGTGGGGCTCAGGGCTGCTCTCCCCTCCGGCTTGGTGCCATGCCCTGGAGCCCGGTGCTGCTGAGCTAAGCTGTGGCAGCCCCTGGCCCAGCATGCCCAGCCCTGGCCCACCCTGCCCTGTCCCGCAGGCTCCGACGACTGCACGGTGCGGTTCTGGGAGGTGTGCACGGCTCGCTGCATGAAGACCCTGCCTGTGGGTGGTGTGGTGAAGAGCGTTGCCTGGAACCCCAACCCCACCATCTGCCTGGTGGCCATCTGCGTGTGAGTGTCCCGGCATGGCCTTCTCCATCCTCCAGCTGGGAGCTCCCAGAGCTGGAAGCGGTTGCAGGATTTCCTCTCCCAAAGCCTGTCCAGCCTCCCAGGATCACCTCGTGGTAAACTTGTGGCAGCCTCCAGCAGCGAGGGTGGCCACACTGCAATGTGCAAAGCCACCTCTGCTCGCTGTGAGCCTGCCTCCTGCTTTGTTTGGTGGCCCTCATCATCCTGTGGAAGAGCCAGTCAGTCCCCACCATCCTCCCTGGGGCGTTTGGGCTAAGGCAGAGCTCCAGCGTTCTCTCTTTGCTGGCCTGCGGAAGGGCCAGGCTGTCAGCAGAGTCCCATGTGTCCCTCCCTGTGGCCCTGGCTCAGCGCTGGGGCCACCCTTCTCACTCTGCAGCTGCCTGATAGGAGGCTGTGGGCAGGTGGGGTCAGTCTCTTCCCACAAGCAACAAAACAAGGAAAACAGCCTCCAGTTACACCAGGGGAGGTTTAGATTGGATATTTGTAAGGAATGAATCTGGGTTAATTAGCATTGATAATATACAACTGTGGGCTGGCCTCAGGGGCGGTGGGTTGGCTGATGTAGATAAGGTGCAGGTGTGGCTGGTTCTGTGAAGTGGTTGAGAGCCAATGAAGGGAGAGCAGCTGAGGAAGAAGTGGAGAGAGGAAGGAGAAGAGAGAAAACACTTGTTGTGGATGAGGTCAGACTAGAAGGCAGCAGAGAGACTGGTGTGAAGAGTATGCTGGTATGAGGTGGTAAAGGATCTTGTTGCAGCTGGCTAGTTTGGAGAGTGCTGTGACAGATACTGGGAAAAATGCCTTCACTGGAAGGGTGATCAAGCATTGGAACAGGGTGCCCACGGACATGGTGGTGTCACCATCCCTGGAGGTGTTCAAAAAATGGTGCAGACGTGATGCTTAGGGACATGGTTTAGCGTTGGGCTTGGCAGTGCTGGGTTAATGGTTGGACTTAATGTTCTTAAAGGTCTTTTCCAACCAAAATGCTTCAATGATCCCATGGTGGTACAGGGCCTGCGGAGGGGTTGCCTCTCCTCGGCGGTGCCCTGATCCATCTGCTCACCCCACGCTACAGGGAGCAGTCGGTGCTGCTGGTGAACCCTTGCCTCGGGGACAAGCTGCTCTATGGGGCCACTGACCAGCTGCTTGAGTCCTACGTGGCACCGGAGGAGGAGCGGGTCCAGCCCATCCAGTGGGTGACAGCCACTGTGGAGGAGCACAGAAAAGGCATCCGGCTGGTTGTGAAGCACAGCAAGGTAGGGATGAGGAGGCCCTGCGGGAGCCAGGTTGGCTGGGTGGGGGGCTGCTCCCTGGGGAGGTGTGGGGCAGTCCCACTGATGGGTCTGACCCGTGGCTGTCCCCCTCCCTGCTCTCCACAGGCCGTGAAGCAGGTGACCTGGCATGGCAAAGGCGACTACTTTGCCAGTGTCGTGTCTGACAACAGCAACATGCAAGTGCTGATTCACCAGACCAGCAAGCGCTGGAGCCAGAACCCCTTCCGCAAGAGCAAGGGGCTGGTGCAGTGCGTGCTCTTTCACCCCATCCGGCCCTACTTCTTCGTGGCCACCCAGCGCTACGTCCGCATCTACAATCTCCTCAAGCAGGAGCTCACCAAGAAGCTGATGGCTAACTGCAAGTGGGTGTCCAGCATGGCCATTCACCCTGGAGGTACGTGGCCTGTGCGCTCCCCAGGAGCTGCCAGGTCTTGTAAGCTGGTGTGGAGTGTGGTGCTCCACTGGGGTGCAGGCAGGGCTCTGGGTGCTGGCAGGTCACCATGGGGTTCACTGGCAACCCCGCAAAGACCCTGTTCTCTCTCACAGGCGACAACATCATCTGCGGCAGCTACGACAGCAAGCTGGCCTGGTTCGATCTGGACCTCTCCACCAGACCCTACCAGCTGCTACGGTGAGCCCCAGGGCCTTGGCCAGCCTCTGCCTGCTCCCCATTAACCTGCCCGCAGCCCCCCTAAACCCCATGGGGCATCTTCCCAGAGTTGTTCCTTCTCCTGGGACCTGGCAGCAGGATGGAGCCTGCCAGGGCCGTGCCAGGAGCAGCCATCTCCCAGCACGTTGGTGGCTCACACTCTCGTGTGCTGGGGTGGGGGTGACCACAGCTCTCCTGGGGCTCACGGTGGGGCAAAGCCCCTAGGGCAGTAGGTGCTGGGCTGATCTGAGCTGCCCACGGCGAGTCCCAGTCTGTCCCAGTTGCCCTCTCCCATCCCATGCAGAGCTCGGGGTCCACAAAGCCTGGCCATGTGCAAAGCCAGGCACCTGGCCAAGCGTCGGGACAGGGGCAGCGCACCCCCCACCCCCTGGCATCATGCACACCGCCTTTGCAGGCACCACAAGAAAGCGCTGCGGGCTGTGGCCTTCCACAAGCACTACCCGCTCTTCGCCTCGGGCTCGGACGACGGAACCGTCATAGTTTGCCATGGGATGGTCTACAAGTAGGTAGCAGGGGGGGAAGGCACAGGGGTTTGGTGTCGGGTCACTTCTCTGGCACGCGGCAGCACGGCAGAGCCCTGCTGGGCAGGGAGGGTGCGGTGCTGCCCACACCGGGGTCAGGGGGGATGAAGCAGAGCTTGCGGGGGGGGGGTGACTCTGGGGGTACCCCAGGGAGGTCGGGGTGGGGGGTGGGGCAAAGCCCTGCACTGACCTGTCCCCTCCATCGCAGCGACCTGCTGCAGAACCCGCTGCTGGTGCCCGTGAAGGTGCTGAAGGGCCATGTGATTACACTGGACCTGGCTGTCCTCGACGTGATCTTCCACCCCACCCAGCCCTGGGTCTTCTCGTCCGGTGCCGATGGCACCATCCGGCTCTACACATAGGTGCCACCTGGCACCCGCGCACCCCCAGCCCAACCACAGAGCGGGCAAGGGGCAGCACCGGCACCACCACGCTCTGCTGGGAAGGTCATTCCCGCTCCTGCTCCCGGACTTCTGTGGCCTTTCTCATTAAACCTTTTGGACACAATCCTGCGCTTTTCCTGCATTGCCAGCTCGGCCCAGGCTGGGCTGAGGCTGGGGGGGACACACGGCTGATGCCTCCCCCAGCCCAGCGTGGTGCCCACCGGCCAGCACAGCTGCCTTTCCACGGGGTTCTTGTGGGAGCTCCCCGGAGCCATTCCTGCCTGATGGGAGTTGGGCAGACGGGGTCTGTCCTGTCCCAGCCCTGGCTGAGCCCCATCCCTGCAGGGAAGCCACCCCACCGCAGTGGCTGTGTGCTGGAGAGCTGGGCTGCGGTTGCCATCCTGCCTATCCCAGCTGGAGGGAAGGGTGGTGGGACAAGGCAGGGGCAGGTGATGGGGTGGAAGGAAGGATAATCAGATGTTTGTCTCAGCCCTCCTCAGGGTCTCCACTCCAGTGGGACCCCTGACACCCACTGCCCCGTGTGCAGCCAGAGCACAGACGCAGCCAGCCCTAGCCCCAGCCAAAATGCACTAGGCCCCCAGCTCCATGGTAACCCCAGCATCACCCCACATAGCTCCTGGGGTCACCCCAGTGGGGGGCACAGGGCCCTGGCTTCCCCCTGCCCATGGTCCCAGCGGAGGATCCCCATGGACACTGTGAGCTCATCCCACGCATGAGCTCAGCGATGGCCACAGGCACTGTCCCTCCCCGTGCCAGGCCCTGGGGGGATCCAGCTGGGACCCTCCCTGGTCCACACACCCACGTGGCCGGGGGCTGCCAGGAGCCAGCGTGGCCCCCCCAGCACGTAGCACCCTCTCTGTGGGGTCCCACAGCACCTGGGCTCATCCCAGAGTGGGGCCATGGGCCAGGGCTGCCACCAACCCCGATGCAAAGCGCCCACCTACGGCTTCCAAAGTTGAAGGTGGCTGGGAGGGGGGGGAGCGCAGGAAGGGGACCCCCTCGTTGCCCCCCTGAGGCTGGTTAGAGGGCCTGGTGCAGCCCAGCTCCCTGCCCAGTCATCCCAGGAATCCTGCCACCACGAGGGCTGTGGGAGCTGCTCCAGCCCAGGGAGCAGGTAGGGCTGAAGGTTTGTCCCACAGCAATGGAAGAGGCAGCAGCCGAGGAAGCACCAGAGCCTAGAGGTGCCACCGTGCCGTGCCGGGGCCAAGAGCTTACAGGACACCTCCTGCCACCAAACCCCAGGTGGCCTCTGCCCCACCTGCAGCACTGGGCACAAACAACAGGTCTTCTCTGATCTGGCTTGTTCACTCTGAGCCTTACTGACACCAGGACTGCCCCTGACACTGCAAGCCCTGCTGGATGTCACTGCTGAGCACTGAGAAGAAGCGCTGCCGGGACGGGGCCGAGCCGTGCTATGGGACCACTGCCGCCCCACACGTCCCTCGGCTGCTGCCAGGCCCTGTGTAGCACCTGCCGCCCAGCGAAGGAGCCCGGGGAGCAGAGCGGGGCCAGGAGCAGCAGGAACTGAACCTGAGGGAGAAAAAGAACCTGTGACAAGGAGCAGGGGGAGCTGTGGCAGGACCACCTCGGGGCGTGGAGGGGGCAGGGGTAGAGCCAGGGCCAGTACTGGGCTTCCCCTTGGGCAAGAGGGTGGAGAACAGACCCAGCACCTTTTTCCAAAGGGGATCCCAGCAGACCCCACACCCCTGCATCCCTCCCCAAGACACCAGCTCCCACAGCTGCCAGGGGGGCACCCCTCTCCTTCACCGCACCACAACACTGTGAGGAGCAAAGAGCTTTATTTAAAAATACATTTATGTACACATGTGTCGAGAGGACGGTCACATTCATCCAGTAGGGCCCCGTGTTCAGCATCGGGGAGCAGCAGGGTGGGACCAGGGGCTAGTGGCAGCCGGGGGGGTGGTCAGGCTCCATCCTGCTCCCAGTTAAGTGGGAGCCACGTGGGGAGCCCGGGGATGCCACCTGCCCATGGCCCCAGGGCAGCTGCAGCCCCTTCACACCATGTCCTGCCACCAAGGCCCCCTGCCCAGGACCCTCAACCCACAGGACAACCCGGGCGCTGCACAGCAGCCTGCAGAGAGGAGCCGCGTCGTGCCCACCGTGTCCTCCAGCTGCTGTGATGTCATGGCCAGGCTGAGCAGGTCCTGGAGGCGGGCTGCAAAGGTGCTGGACCGGGCAGGCTCCCGCAGGCTGGTGAGAGCAGAGGAAGACGATGGTGCTGCCGCGGAGGCAGGCGAGCCGGGCCCCAGGTGGGTGCTCAATGCAGGAAGACGTGGCAGTGCCCGTGGATGCCCCAAGCTGTGGGGCTGGTGGCGAGGAGCCGACCCAACTATTGCTGTGGTGGAGCCGGGGTGCCCCGGGGCTCACAGGATCCTGACGAGGCGGCCCAGCGTCTCGGCCACCTTCACGCGGACGGCGGGGACGGGGTCCTTCAGGAGCAGGTTCAGAGCTGGAAGGAGCAGAGCACAGAGATGCTGGTGGCTGCAGGGCTGTGGCCACCCACCCCTGCCCCAGCCAGGGACCCTGCCACGGCTCAGCCACGTCCTGGCTTTGCTCCATTACAGAAGGAAGGAGAAAAATCCACTCCGGCCCCAGGGGTGCAGAGCCCCTCTGCTAGCTCCAGTGCCCACACCCCAGGGGTGAACAGGCACCCTAGCTCCTCTTTGTGTGCCCCTCCCCCACCCCATGGACCCTACAGCCCTGGGATCGAAGCCAAGGTAGCAGGACGGTGCTGTGTGCGGCTCCTGCTGGCCCAGTGCCCCAGCATGATGGGACCAGGTTGGGGGGGTCTCCAGGCACAGGGTTGAAGCTGGTGGGGCTCCTGCCCTGCTGCCCTGGGGAGGGGAAGGGCCCCAGCGTACGGGGGGGGGACGACGGACGGGACACAGAGCTGGGAGCTGAGCCCCCACAGCCCTGCAGACACTCGCCCAGCCAAGCCTCCCCTATCAGCACGATTTCCTAATGCCTGGAACGGCTCCCGGTAGTAAGAAAACAATCCAGGTAGTTTTTCCTAGCAGTAAAAGGATAATAATATTTTTCCAGTAGCTTGTTTACCTGGCGCAGGAGAGCCCTTGCCTCCCCCTGGCCCCCCAGCTCCTGCGGCGAGCCAGGCCCCCGCCGCTGACGTGCCCGCCGGTGGCACCTCGTGCCTCACCGAGCCCGGTGCGGGGTGGCCCGGGGTGGGTGTAAGGCCGAAGCCCCCCCGGACCCCGTGCAGCCGAGCCACTCAACACGGGAAGCTCGCGCAACCCAATCCAGCCCCGCTCGCTCCAGCGATTACTCACACACAGGCAGATTATCTTTCACTTGTTTCAAACAGACAGGCCTCTTTCTTCTGGAAGGGCTTGGGGAGCCAACGGAAAGATAGTTTTTCCTTTTTTAGTGTTTTTTAAGCTCCCTTGGAACAATCCAAAAGTTTCCATGCATTACTATATACTATGAGGTCACTAGTGACAGGGAAAAAATCCCTGAAATCCAGGAAAATTACTTAACTCTGCTCCAAAATGCCACCAGCTTCAAGTTGACTTTTTATTAGCCCTTCGTAATGAGCCCTAACTCTGCCGTTTAACGGTTAACGCGTTACCTACAGATGCTGCGAGTCTCTCCTGCTTACCCTAAGCCACTGCAAATAATGCCCCACAAGCCCCACCGCGAGCCCCCCACCCCCACCCCCACCCCGATGTGTGCCATAAGGGGGGCTCGGGCTTGGCTGGGCACCTGCCAGCAGACCCCGCTCCTGGGCGAGCTGCCACCCTGGCCCTGGGGTGCCCGCGGGGTGCAAAGCAAATGCCGGCGCAGCATCCCCCCGCCGCCTTGGAGGCAGGGTTTAGCAGCAGGCTTGGCAGCACTGGGGTAACAGTTGAGCTTGAGCATCTTCAAGGTTTTTCCAACCTAAACAATGCTACGATTCTGACCGCTCAGCCCCTCACAGCACCGTGGCTTTGGAGCCCCGGCCCCTCCCGGCCCTGCTGCCTGCAGGGGCTGGGCCTGCCCTGGCCACAGCTCTGGCTTCCTGTGCTGACCGGGGGGTCAGGGACATTCCTCATGTCCCCCAGCTCCCCCGGGACGCAGCTGGGGGCTGCCTGGGGGCCAACACTGGATCTCGCTGCACCCGCGCATCTGGGAGGGAGTGGGATCCTGCTGTAGCCTCATTCCTCTGCAATGGCCGGTCCTGGCGGGGTGCAGGGGGCTGCCCCAGGCTGTCCCACCCCGGAGGGCTGAGCGGGAGCCTCGGGCACAGCAGTGGCGGAGCCTGGGAGCCGTGTCTCGTGGGGCTCAGCTCCAGCTCCAGTGGGCAGAGGCAAGTCCCCGCTCCCCAGCAGCGAACACCGCGGGTGGCAGCACCTACTCACCAGAAATTAGTTGGTCCAGGTCCACCTGCTGACAGTGGTCTTCGTCCACATGCAGCACGAGGAAGCCTGAGGAAGAATTTCAGAGTCAGGGCTCAGTCTGGATTCCACCACGGAGCCCCACATCTGAGGAGACAGGTAATGGTGTCACGCTGCCGGGCGCCAGCTCGCTCACTGCTGCGTCAGCGCCTGGTGCGGAGGCTCAATGGAAACCCCACAACAACCGCTCAGGGAAGGGCCATCATGGCTGTTGTACGTGCAGCACCCTAACATGCACCCCAAGGAGATGCCTGCTAGCGTTTCTGCTGCCTGCAGCTCTAGCAACTTATCCTAGAGCATCACGGGGCACACGCAAGCACGGCACTGTGCTGAGAGCAGCAAAACCTCCACACACACACCATCCCCAAGGGGTAAAAGCAAGGCGGGGTACAACCCTCCCTCCCCAGAAAGAAGGAACCGCAGCAATACACGGAGCTGAGGCAGCTCATCTGGCCGCGTTGCTCACCTCACCTGCCTGCTGCACAATGACCCTGGGGACCTCTACAGCGATGGACCGAGCTGGTCCAGGCCCCATAGAGGGCATCATCTGTGCAGCCCGCAGGCAGCCCACTCCTGCTGCAAACCAGGGTCTGCAGAGGCACTGCCCATGGCAGGCGGCCACCCAAACCACGGCATGACCTGGCCACGTGCTTTCCACCTCGGATGGTCATGCAGACACTGTGCACCCAACCAGCATCAGCGGCACATGGCTGGAGAGAAGTTTCTGGGGCACATGGCACATGCACCCGTCCCCAGGCTGGGCACGGCAAGGTGCAGGCCTTGCTTCCGCGGGACACGGGAGCACCAGATGACCTGGCCGTTACCAGCGCCCTCTCAGCAGAGCCAGGGACAAAAAGCATTCCTGGGACAACAGGGACAGGTGTGCACACCATCTGGGGAGTGGACACCCCCGCAAAGCCTGGGGAGCAGCTTGGGAGCGGGGCCCCAGCAGCCTCACCGATGAACATGGGTGCTGCCGCTCGAATGTCCACCCAGTTGCTCTTGAAGTAGAACAAGTTGGTTACTATCAGGCGGTTGAGCATCTCAGGGTAGGTCTGCATCTAGGAGAGAAAGAGCCACCGCACAAGTCACGCAGGACATGAGACTGGCTGCCTGCAGCACTGGCACCATCTCCTGGAAGCCAGGAGCTCCCGGGGAGGCTGAGGGCAGCCCAGGAACACACCTGAGCCTGGAAAAGTGCCCAGTGGGGACGCAAGGGCAGGACCCTGAGGACCTTATGGACCAGCAGCCCCTGCCTGAGCCCTGCCAGGCTGCACCGAGCCCCGTGGGCAGTGCCGGCACCGGTGCCACGGGCACTGGCGGCTGCTCACCAGGTGTTTGCAGACGTTGTTCATGAACTCGCCGTAGTGCAGGCTCCTGTCTTCCCGCAGGTGGTTGAGGAACATGTCGCAGAGCCCCTCACAGCCCATGTTGGGGCCGCACATGCGCAGAGCAAACTTGCAGGCCTGCAGCACAGAGAGGGGAGGCTGCAGCGTGCACTCGAGAGCTCAGCACCTCGCAGGATCCCTGCGCTGAGGCAGAGGACCCCTGTTCCAGCCAGCCAAAGCGGGCAGCAGGGCACTCACTTTGACAACCTCTGGCTTCGGGTCCTGGAGGTGCAGCAGCAGTGTCACCAGCCCGTTCAGGATCTGCTCAAAGAAGACTTCGCAGTTGTCTTCGCTGAACTTGGTCAGGTTGCCAAAAAGCACGATGGATGACTGGCGGAGGTCAGGCTGCTCCTGTGGGCAGAGGGGATGAGCAGGGTCCAGCGGGAACTGACCTGCACTAGGTATCTCCTGCCTTGGGGAATACGACTGGCATGGCTGTTCCCACCACCCACCACCCTGCTTCTCAGGTTGGAGGGCTTCAGAGCAGCAGGAAAAACGCTGCCGTCTGTCCTGAACCCTTGGCACCTCCTTCCCTGGCTGCCCTGCTCCTCAGTGCAGGACCTCAGCTTTTCTGTTTGTTTTTGAAAACCACTTTAGATGGTTCTTCACCAGGAAATACCAAAACTGCCCATGGCTGGGACGGCTGGGACACCCACGGACAACTTCTCCCCTCTCCCCGGCCTCACTCTGCCCCAGGACACCCCCACAAACCAGCTCTGGCTCAACCCCACACCCGCTACCTGGTGAAATCAAGGTCCGACAGACCATGCAACGGGCACCTCCGCTTCCCAACCACCCTGTGTCCTTACACAGCCAGCACTGAGCTCCCAGACCTCCTTCCCCAGCCCCAGGGATGTGCCCCGCAGCACCTGCGCACGTGCCCTCTGTTCAGCAGGCGCTGGCTCGGCAGAGGAGCCGTTTCAGACGTGCCGGGCAAAGGCACGAGCTCGCCCTGCCTGGCACAGCCAGGGCGCTGCCTTACGCTGTCAAAGAAGGGCCGGATCCTGATGGCGATGTGGAGGAGCATGGACTGGATGTCTCTCTCCTCTACATGATCCAGGAGCTTGGAGAGACTGGACATGGCCTCAAGCGCAACCAGGTTGTGCGGGTCGTCTTTGTCATCCATGCCGTTGACCATGGACGCCAGGAGCGTGGCCCCGTGCTTCCTCACCTGCAAGGGAAGCGGCAAGAAAAGTGGTCCTGGCAGGGCGAGCCTGGCAGGGGGGCTGGCAGGGACACGTCCCCTGGGTGCTCCGCAGCAGGCTCCTGCCCCATGCTGCCCTTCCAGCCAGAAAGAGCTGAAAGAAAACTTAAATTACGACTGCCCCGGGTAAAGCATCTTCTGCAGAGGCCAGTTACTGTGCGTGGTAACCGCTTACCACAGTCACCAGTTCCCCTCCCGCTGGAACCATCAACGCCGTATTTCACTGTGTAATCAGAGCTGGTGCATACACAGCAAAGGGGGAAATTCAGTTTGCGTAAGCCACGTTAAGTCTGCCATCACTTAATTCTAAGCGCTCGGCTTTGCAAACTAAGCCATGCTACCCATGGCTTACGGAGCGTAGCTGGGAAGGCACAAGGATGGACAGACAGACCGCTGTCCCTGGGCCACCTGGGATGGCAGGAGCCCTGGAGCCCTCCCAGACCTGCACCTGCCCGGCATTGCTCCCGGCTGCCCCAGCGGATCACAGACAGGAGCACCCGCAGCTCTCCCGAGGGGCTGGAAAGGCGGCTGCGCTCCGGCTGGGGTGAGCGGTGGAGCCGGCGACAGCTCGTCTCTGCCAGCACCCCAACTGCTCGGGCCCAGCGCTGCCCTCCTCATCCTCGCCGGGCTGCACTGAGCACTCCCGGTTTCTCGCTTCCCCGAGGCAGCGCTCGCAGCTCAGAGTGCCAGATGCTGGTAGAGCAGCGGCTCCGACTGGGATATGCCAACAGAATGGTATTTTTAGTAGCTATGTATATTTTAGCAGCAGATCATGGTAGTGTACCGCCTGCCTTGGGCTGGCCCACCGTGACCTCTTCCTGGGCTTTGGCACAGTCAAGGACAGGAGCGGGGTGCCTGCCAAGCCCCCCGCTGCCGCCAATCAGCTGTCGGGTACGGAGAGCTGCGGGGCTGGGCCGGCAGCTCCAGGCAGCCCGATGCTCCCACATCTGCAGGGTTTGTGGCATCGGCTCCTCTCCTGGGCAGGAAAGGGGGGGCCAGCCACTGCGTCCTGGCTGCGAGGTGCATCTGGACCACCACGCATCCTCAAGGTGAAGAGCTGCGAGCACAGAGCACCCTGTGCCTGCCCTCCCCACAGGGTGCTCCGCAGAGCAAGCACTTCGGAGAGTGGGGATACCGACTCCTGCCTGCTTGAACCCTGTTGCTGGGACAGGGGACCGCTTTGCTTTTAAGGATCCATTTCTTGGCCAGCAAAACCACCGCAGCAGCAGGGAAGAGCGATGGGCTCGCAGGTCTTGCACAGGCACGATGCTGCTGCCTGCGTGGGCAGCCCCACGGGTGAGCTGGCTTGTTCAGGCCAGCCAGCCTCCCCCGAGGAAATCAGGCTTTCCTCCCAAGCCAGGCTTTTATAAAGGTGTCTCCTAAAGCACTCAGAAGTCTGAACCAGAGCAGCGCCTGCCTGCAGAGGTAGTGATGCACAGGACCACTGTCACCACGGTTCTGGAGTAGGCAGATGCAGTAGCCAAAGGGCAAGTAGGCAGGGCCACCAGCCACCCCAGCACCCACCCTGTCTTTGATGAGCAGCATCTCCTGGTAGATGGTAGCATCTCCTGCCTCCTATTCCCACCAAGCCTCGGCCAGGACTCCCCGGCTGAGCAGCACCACGCTCACTCTCACCTTATCTGGCGAGCCAGAGGCGATGTTGCCGAGCCCCCGGAGTGCTAGCATCCGCACCAACATGCAGCTGTCCTTCTGCCTCCCCGTCATGTTATCCATCATGGTCTCCAGCAGGATCAGGTCATTCACCACGTTACTATTGAGGAGCTAAAGCAGAAGAGTCTCAGCATCAACAGGACAGGCGCCACACAAACCACAAGGGAGATAATGGCCAGGCTTCAGACACTCTTATTCCTTTACCCTGGGGAAGACCCCCCGCAGAGTTGCTTTGCCCCCTGGTTCCCCTCAGGCCCTCACTCCATATTTGCATGCTAGGGGAACCCACCGCCCCTGCGCCACTCAGATTTAGGGAATTTGTAACAATTTGTAACATGTAAATTGAGAAAACTGAGGACCCCAAGTTGGGAAAAAGGGGGAAGCCCAGGTGAGCACCGACAGCTGGGAGAAACCCACAGAACCTACATGAAAGCTGAATCCTTGCCCTGAGATCGATCGCCTGCCAGCTGCGATGGGGTGGGCTATGAAGAAGTTGGGGTGTTGACCGGGCCAGAGGACCAAAGCGCATCCCCTGGGCTGCGGGGTGGCCAGCAGCACAGCCAGCTGCCCTTCCTGAGCGGTGCAGGGGCAGCCGCAGCCCCCACAGCCCCCGGCAGCATCCCCAGCACTGAGCAGCAGAAACAGGGATTTTGGCGAGCAGCTCCTGGTTCCCGGAGCGCTCTGGGAGGAGCCGGCCAGGCAGGAGCTCAAGGAGACACATGCAGGACACCTGGCTGGAGATGGCAGGGCTGCTCTCCTGCCGACCCTCCAGCCAAGCCCCTGGGTGGTGGGGAGAGCCACATACGGGAGCGGGATGTGCTCCAAGGAGCATCGCTGGCCCTCACCGGTGGGGCTCGGCTCCTCCCAGATGGATCAGGCTGTGCTTTCCTGAGCAGAGGCTTAGCCACCAGCAGTGGTGGGGTCCAGCAGGAGCCCAGTGCTGAAGGGGCACTTCTGGGTTCGTGGGTGCCAGTGTGGCTGCCCTGGTGTGGTCACTCCCTCTCCTCAGAGCTCCCCTCCGGCCTCCAGCTGCGGCAGGGGATTCCCCATGTGTGCCCAGTCACCTGCTGGCACCACTGGGAGGCCAAGAGCCCAGAGGGGACCCACGACATGAGACCCAGAACCCCAGAGCCTGACCCACAGGCAGGCACCGCTGTGCGAGCACAGAGCTGGGGCTGGATGGCTGTGGGCAGCCAGGGCTGCGGGCAGCCACCAGTGGCATCCTCCTGGGTCCCATGGGCTGGCACGGAGCCCCCCCATCTTGCTGTGATGAGGCAGTGACAGCTATCCTGGGGGGGCAGCTGCACCTCTGCCACCGTGCAGGGGACCCCGGAGGCTGGGGGAGCAGAGGCTGCCGAACACCGGCCCCGTGCTGCCCGTCTTCCCGCTGCGCCGGCCCTGTGGCCGTTCCCCTCCTTGCTTCCCCTCTGTCATCTCCGTCACTGGCACGGCCGAGAGAAAAGGGACTGCGCTCTCACCTCATCAGTTTTGAGAGAGAGGGAGACACAGGCATTTGCTTCCTTCCCCTCCAGCTCCACGGTGAGGCAAAGCTGCTATTTTAAACCCTTTAAGGATGCAGAGAGCCAACCACACTCCAAAACTAAAGCAGATTCTGGGACAGGCTCCAGGAGCCGGGCCAGCAGCTCCCCCAGCCAAACAGAAAATAAAAACAGTGCCTTAATCCCAGGCTGCTTAAGCAGCTGAGAATTTAAAAGGTGGTTTATAAGGGGGGATATAGTTCTGCATTGTTGGCATAAGGTGCTCCTTTATGTAACAAAAACTCCTCGAGTGGCCCAGGGCTTTAAGGTGGTATGTACGGAGAGATAGTGTTACAGTCTGCTGGCTGCGCTGCCGGCGAGGGGAAAGGACTTGAGTCACTTCATTCCTCAGGGTGGTACGTAAGGACGGAGTTACGGTTTGCTGGCTCATGGCGGTGATGTGTTCAGAGTTGGACTCCTGCGAGCGCTTCTCTGCCATCCCCTCTACCAGAGGGTCGGGAAGCCGAGGAGGACAGGCAGAGCCCTGCTGCCGCGTAACCCTCGTCCCAGCTGCTCTCCAGCCAGGCAGGGAGAGTTGGGCGGATGGCCAAGGGCCACCCCGCAGCGGTGGCTCGGCCACGCTGCACCTCCCCGCGACGCCCCCTGCTCACCTCGGCGAAGAAGGCGGTGGTGGTGATTCTCTGGCTGTCAAAGACGCTGCTCAGCGTCGGGATAAGGTTCTTCACGATCAAGGGGAGCCGGGGGCCGGCGTGTCGTGCCATCGCACTACCAAGAGAAGTGGCATGTGTCACCCACACCGCCTGCCTGCACTGGGGGCTACAGGTGGCTTCCGGACCCCGGGGGGGCTTCAAAGTGGTTGGTGAGACCCTCCTGCCCAGAGGTCTGAAAACTGCCAAGCACAGCGAGGTGCTGGCACCGAGCCCCATGCCGTGGGGCACCAGTGGGCTGCCGCAACGTGCCTCTGCTGGGCACCGCCGCTTCCCATGCACAGGGTGGGCAGCTGCAGCCTGGGGCACTTTGAGCAGCAGCGGAGCCTCAGGCAGTCCCGCCTTTCGCGCCTCTGCGTCCTGCCGCTGTGCAGAAACACATGTTGACATCCAGGACAGAAAAGCCGGTGGCCCTGGCCTGGCATTGTCCCCTCCTACCACCCACTCGCTCGGAAATGCAGGGCAGGACCTCAGCCCATGCCTGATGTGTGCTGGGCACCCTGGCAGGAGCCTGTTCTGGCAGACCCTGGCCAGGAGGGACGGGTTTTGTTTTGGATGAGACGCTCTCAAGTGTTTGGGAGGTTCAATAAAGCACTTCTGCAAATACTGGAAAATCCCAAACCGCTCATCTCCTCCGTGGCCATCCAAGAGCTATTAACAGCCCTGGGTGGAGGGACAGTGAAGTCCCCGGCTGAACCAGGCTCCGCCGAACCGAACTATGGTCTGTGGCTGTCCCTCGGCCTCGCCGACTCGCGCCAAGCTCACTGCCGCTGGCACCAGGCTGCGCAGCCGCCGTGGGAAGGACAGGCAGCCCAGCCGGCCGTCTGCAGGGATCAAATGCTGCTGCTATACTCAATGAACCACAAGGACATTTTAGGAGCAGCAAAAGGGGGGGGGGGGGGTGAGAAGTTTCTATCCGAAACCTTTTCGTGTCCATCACACCTTGGTTAGGAGGGAACAGGGAGCCTGAGCTGTGGCAAGAGCACAGCAGAGCAGCTGAGGGCAGTGAAGGTTTGGGTGACGTGGCTGGAGAGCTGCCACCCAGCCCGAGCAAGGGGCGTGCTGGGGACGCAGGGGCAGCAGGCATGGCAGCACCACCAGCCGGCGGGCACGGCAGCTCCCCCTCCCCGCTTGCTGTCCTACTCCCAACAGCCACGGTGCAGCTCTTGCACCAAAACTAAAGGGAATAGCGGCGAACCAGCGTGTGGCACCACCACCTTACCGGGCGAGCACGGCGATCCCGTCGTGGTGCCTCTCCGGACTTGCAATCAGCTCCCAGCCGCCGGCGTTGCCCACGGCCCTGGCCACCTCCTCGCTGCCCCCCCGGGCCAGCATGACCTTCAGTGTTTCCACAGCGCAGCTGGGGAGAGAAGCACGGCGGTCAGGTCCGGGTGGGCTGCCTGCCCTGCCTGCAGCCCTGCCCGTGGCGGCAGGTCATGGGGTGGCGGGCAAGGGAACCTCTTGCCCGGGGAGTGCGGGGACACGCGGGAGGCGTTCAGGTGCTTGAGGACGGGATGAGTTATGCGAGGGCTTTAGCTGGAGGGAGCGAGCCCATAACTCACTGCTACTTCCATTTATGCTGTGACGTTTCCCGTTAAAGTGATCCAAGACAATAGACTGAAAAGTAAAGAAGTCCAGAACTACTTTAAGGAGGGGTTTTTTGCATTAATATTTTATAGGTAGGGATTATTTTGCTGTGAGCACAGAGCAGCATATGGGAAACATACATTATCCTGTCAAAACAAAACAAATATTAGCAATGGATAAATCTTAGCCTTCAATACAAGCAAGAGGAATGTAGTTACCACACACACAAAGAAAACATCATTTAGTAGGAGTGTCTCCACACGAAGGTCTCGCAGCTTATGAGCTGTATTCCTGCTATTTTGGCTTCTTGTAGGGACGGGCCAAGCTGCCGTGACAAGGGACCAGTGCTTGGAGGGACCACCACCCCCGCCAAGCCTCGCAACCACAGGGCTCCACTGCAGCCACATCCTCCAGCAGCTGCAGAAGCCCCACAGAGCCCGGCTTGCCTTAATGAAGGACACCCAGTCACACGTCTGGCACAGCCCAAGTTGAGACTAACAACAGAAAATGAGCCCTGACCAC
Organism: Falco naumanni; assembly: GCF_017639655.2. Taxonomy (NCBI): domain Eukaryota; kingdom Metazoa; phylum Chordata; class Aves; order Falconiformes; family Falconidae; genus Falco; species Falco naumanni. The sequence goes on along the minus strand of NC_054056.1, from coordinate 108,361,674 downwards.
CGTACACACAGACAATGCACCTCGCCACACCAGACCTGAGGCTTTGGGCAGTTTTGTACCATGCTCATCTGTTTTATCAGGAGCTGGGGCTGGGGTTCTCCAGCAAAAGCACCCAGAGGACCTGCTCCCCTAAGCAGAGCATCCTTAAGGGCCAAAGCCGAGCACCTGCCCACGACAAAATCATGAGGAGCAGGAAAGGAAACAAGTAGAAGAACGCAGGTTTACTTTTCTCCTTGGCACAGCCATGTCTAGTGCGCAAAGCAAGAGACCTGCGCTGCATCCCCTGTGAGCCAGAGCAGGAGCTGGCTGGTCCCGCACCGCTCTGGTGCAGGGGGCACATGGTAGCCAGTCAGGCAGCAGGGTATGGACCCCTGGGGTGGATAGTGCAGGACCCTCAGGTCTGCCCTGCAAAACCGATCCGGGTGAGCCCACAGAGCAGCCACTGGGCTCCACTAGCCACGGCAAACGGAAAAGCGGAAACATGAATGCTTGCTGCGCCAGCTTGTTCCGCTCTTGGGAAGAGCCCAGGCTGGCAGAGAGTCTTCCAGCATCCTTTAAGCATCCCTGCATCACGAAGACTACAGGACAACAAGGAATTAATTACTAATTAAAGAAAACCTTAGGTGGAAGCATTCTTCCACCATCTGTCCGTGCCAATCTGCCAGTCTACGTAACAGTCCTGGTTTCACTGTTCCGGAGTCTGGCTGCCCAGGCCTTCGGAGTTTTCTCGCCCAGCCAGAGGCAGCCCGAGCTGCTGCAGGGCACGCAGCTCCCGCGCTGGCTGAGCCCTTCCTTCCCGTCAGCCATGGCTGAAAGGGCCAAGTGACGTGCAGCGGCTCCATTTAGAGAGGTCCTTCCAACAGCGCAAGTCTCTGACCTCAAAAATCCCTTCCAGCAGCCTGGAATAAAAACCAGGCTCTTTTTTTTCATCGCAGCAGTTCATTTGGTGGGGAGGTGTGGTGCGTACTTCACCTACTACTGCCTGTTTGGAGCAGGAGAGCCAGACACATGCCAGCTCTGCCAGCCCGGCAGCTCCGCTCCCCAGGAGCCATATGGTCCTGCAGAGTGGGTCCCACACAGCAGAGCTCCGCCAGTGCTGCTGCTCAGCAGATACGTGGCTGTACGTCTGCCCACAGCATGTCCCTGGGGCACGCTCTCCCTAGGGCAGAAATCATCACTGCACGCTGCCACTGCACTGGGGCCACCCAGCCCCAGAACCACAGAACACTTTGGGTTGGAAAGGACCTTAGAGACCCCCCAGTCCCACCCATGGCTACGGGCGACACCTCCCACCAGACCAGGTTGCTCCCAGCCCCGTCCAACCTGGCCTGGAGCTCCCAGGGATGGGGCACCCACAGCTGCTCTGGGCAGCCTCTGCCAGCACCTCGCTGCCCTCACAGTAACAAATTTCTTCCTGATATCTGACCTAAATCTCCCCTCTTTCAGCTTAAAGCCATCCCCACCCCGTCCCATTGCTACAGGCCCTTGTACAAAGCCCCTCCCCAGCTTTCTTGGGGGTCCCTTCAGGTACTGGGAGGTGCTCTAAGGTCTCCCCGGAGGCTTCTCTGCTCCAGGCTGAACCACCCCAACTCTCTCAGCCTGTCCCCGCAGGAGAGGTGCTCCAGCCCCCCGAGCATCTCCGTGTCCTCCTCTGGCCCCGCTCCCACAGGTCCGTGTCCTTTTTGTGCTGGGGGCCCCAGAGCTGGATGCAGCGCTGCAGGTAAGAACACCAAGCCAGTCTCCCTGCCCCAAGACGAGGTCCACCTAATTCTGGTTTGATTATTGGCTACATCTCCAGTCCTTTCAGCCCGTTCCTGGGGTTTTCGCCCTTGCTGGCAGGGAGCCCACCACGCCCAAAGCCCAACCTGAATTGCACTCCAGCTTCGGAGACCTCCCCTCCTGCAGCAGCATGAGGACCACTGACATTTTTGAAGAGTAAGAAAACTCCATAAGCCTCAAAACTCAATGCTTGCACACAGGTGAACCTGTCACGTAGTCCAAGAAAGCTGCAGTGGCATTTATTTTCTTGCAATGTAGGAGAACAGCAACAGAAAGCCTCCCGGCAGATGCTCACAGACAGCAGATGCCCACCAGCTCCTTGCCTGTGGACAGGCTCTGACAGGCGACGTCCCAGCACCAGCCCAGTGCTCTGGGTGGCTCCTCAGGAGGGATTGTTCCCGGCAAAGCCCCTGCACGCCACTTCAGGATTCCCACTCTGCTCAAAGCTCCCCGATGTTTCGGCTCCCAGCCTGCTGCTCCAGACTCTCCTGCTCCTTAACAAGAGCTAAAAAGCCCAAGGTGAGCGCAGCAGGTTAAGCCCCCACACAACCAGAGGCTGCTCCTGCATGACAGATGGCGAAAGCCGCTCATTCACAAGGTTTGCTTTTTCCACAGTGTCCTATAGACACTTCCTTCCTTTCCAACAAAAGCCCATGTCTTCCAGCCTCCCTTTCCTGCCAAGCTATCATATTCACCTTTACCATCTCTCTTTGGCATTTAAATATCATGAAGACTTAGAATTCAAAACGCGTACAGGAAATTACTTTGATATTGTAACCAGCTCCTGGGACAAGGCTGGAATTTCACATCCCCGCGGTTTTTCTGCGCGTTGGACAAAGGCTGCTCCCCCTCCATCCGTCAGCGCTGGCTTCACGGGCACGCAGCCGCCTGCCTGCACCCACGTGGCAGCAGCGAAAACAGGGCTCTGAGCAGAGCCACGTGCTATCCCCTGCCCCTCCAGTCAGGCCCCGAAGATTTCTGGCAGGAGCCAGCGTGATGCAGCACCTCTCCGGGCTCCCCGAAAGCCGGCAGCGTCACCAACACACAGCCCGGCCACGGGGGCTCCGTACCAACACCTGCAAGATCAGGCGGAGAGATGAGAAGCGGCACTGAGAAAGCCAGCAGAGCGCCTGCCCGCCGGCCACGTCTGGGGAGCTGTGACAAAGGAAGCTTCTTCCCTTCTTGAGGGCACACACGCTGCATGTGACCCACCGACTGCGGTCCCAGTGGAGCGAGGCGGAGCGTCGCCAGCACACCCACGGTTGGGCCAGCCCTAGCGATGCAAGCCGTGGGCTCAGACCAGTGAGAAACCTCTCTGGACCAATCCTGCCCAGCTTCACCCCGCAAAGCCTGGGACCAAGTTGGCTGCCTCTATTGGCGCCGGCAGGAGAGAAGCAGCCTCTGGCAGAGCTGCTCCCTGGGGGCTGCAGGAGAGGGGCTGGGGGCTCCCCCATCCCACATCTAGGGTGTCCGCCTTGAAGAGCTGCTGGTTCCTACTGATTTTCTGGCCAGCACATCGCCTTTTCTCCCAACAAGGACCCTGGGGGGCTCTTGTACCCCGATGGTTCGCTCTGGGGGTAGACAGCCAGACAGAAGCCTAGGCCAGCAGTGGGGAGGGCCACGGGCTTGACCAGCCCCAGCCCCCCTCCACGGATGGAGCCTGGGCCCGGCAACAGTTCAGCACGCTCTGCTTTGTATCCCCTCTGCTGTTTGGAGTCCAGACACTTTTGGAGGAACAGCACTCATTCCTGGCTCCGACACCTCCTTCCCTGGGAGGCAACCAGTTGCTTCGAGTTCCCTTCAGTGCTCCCCACGTTATGGCACGGGGTCTGGCTGGGACCTGCCCACGCCTCCCTTCCAGGAGCTGTTAAGGGGGAAGAGCATGACGAGAACAGACAGTTCTGGCTGCACGAGCCCAAAGCCACAAAGGCAGTGCAAGTGTCCGCTCCCGCTGCAGGGACCTGCACGAAGCCACCACAGTCTGTGGCCACGCAAAACACCCAAGGGGACGGGGCGAGCGCTGGAAGCTCGGGAAGCGATGCTGCCACAGGGCGACCCACGATCGGCCTTAACCAGCCGGCTCCTCCAATGCATTTGGCTCGTTTAATTTTATTCTAACATGTGGTCTAAATAAAACACTAATCAGATAGCAGCCCTGCCATCCCGCACAACAACCTGCTTCCACTCATTACATCTCCCTGCTGGAGAGGTCACCTCCACGCCAGCGGCAGCTCCCCGAGGTGAAGAGGGAGCGCACAGCGGCACGGCGGGGTGCTGCTCAGCGTGCCCAGCGCCACCGCGCCACTCGCTCCGCTCAGGGGAGAGAAAACAGCCTTTCCAGGGGAGGAAACAATCCTCTGGGATTTAACAAATGAACCGTCAAGCGATGCTAGAGCTCTTTCAGCTCGCAGCTGCTTTGTCTGGTGTCTTTTTGGGCTCCTCCAGTCTTCCCCCCCCCCCCAAGACTAATAATATCCTGTCAAAAACCCAAGTCTGGAAACCCACAAGAGGATAAAACTGAAAATGAGGGCTGAGCTCCCTCCCCGCGCTCTGCACTGCTCTGACCCACGCTCCAGGGGAACCTGTAAACATTTTGCTAGTGGAGGGAGCAAGCAGGTAGCTGGAGAAGCAGCTCCAGAGAAGGGCTCCCTGCCCTTCCAGCCCCACTAAGCCCGTGGTACCTCCTGCCACCGCTGCCTCAGGTCTGGGCTTAACCCCGACATCCCCATAGATTTAACGGTCCCGCTGGTCAGCCAGACCGCTGGCTGCAGGACGAGGGCACCCCCGGTCGTAACAGCAGGGCTGCGCGGTGGCAGACGAGCCACCAGGAGTTGGGCTGAAGGCTGAGGGGCACCGGTGCCGCTTCAGACACCGCATCCAGAGTAGGCAGTGTGGCCGGTTGGGATGACCGATGCGTGTCAGCACCCAGCCCAGCCCTGGAGCAGCTCCACAAGGGTCGCCAGGCAGGCAGAGCCACCTCGTGCAGGAGCAGGACTGTTTGTATCTCATTCATATCCACATCACCTACAGAGGCTGAAGAGAGAAGCCCTGATCCTTTCTCCTACAGACCAAGGCATCCCCAGGGTAGCTCAGACGTGCAGGAGAGAAGAACAACCCCTTCGAGCTGCGGGGCACAGGCAGGCCCTGCAGGAGCCCCAGCCAGAGCCACACAGGGCACAGGCAACAGCTGGAGAGCCAGCGCTGCACACCAATCCAGCCCAACGCCCACAAGAAGCTGAGGACCTGCACAGATCGACGGGACACATTCAGTGGCCCAGCAGCCCCCCCTGCACCAGGGGCTACAGCCACTCGCTCCCAGGGGGGAGCCCTGCAGCTTGCCAAAGACGGGCTCTGTCTTCACGGTATCCCAGCTCTCCCAGGGCAAAGGCTCTGCTGGAAACCTCCGGGAGCTGATGGCGCTCAGCACGTCTGAGCAAGGCTCAGGAGTGGTGTGGAACAGGAGCCTGCACTGGATGCAGAGCCCACAGGGGACATGGACCCTGCGCACCTGGACCTGGCAGAGGGCTGCAGCCACCACCTCCGCTGCAGCCCCAGGAAAGCCTCACATGCAGGGGCCCTTTCAGCATCCTCGCTCTCTAAGGAGGGCAGATGCACAGGAGTGACACGGGCACTGCCCTGCGCCAGCAGACACCCTTCGGTGCTTGAACGGGGCTGCCTGGCTCAGCAGAGGATTTTTTTTAGCAGCTGTGGTGACTTTCCTGGGTTCAGCAACCGGCCCTTTGAAGCTGCCCGGCCCCTCAGGAAAGAGAAATCATTTTTACAACACTCTTCAAATCTAGATGAGCCAGCCCCAGAGAGAGGCCAGGACCTGAACCCACATTTTAAAAGTGGTGCTGCTCACCCCGCTGCCTGCCCAGCATCGCACCCAAAGGCATTTGCTGCAAGCAGGCTGGGGGGCACAGCAGCCGAGTGGTGGCTGTTTGGGACCCCATCCCTCAGCAGGCAGAAAGCACCGCAGGAGGACAAGGCAGATGCAGTGGCTTGGCACTGCCACCTGTATGTGGGAGAAGACAGCAGCGTGGCCCAGTGCTGCTCGCTCAAGGGGCAGCAACTTGTTGTGACAGAGACATGCTGCAGCCATTGACACAACGAAGCCAAAAAGTTTGCTCTTTCCAGCTTCCCCTCCTCATCCTTCAGGGAAGCGGAGCCATCCTCCCTCCCCGAGAAATGGTCATCTGCCTCCAACGTGCCCAGCCAGCCCTGGGGGGGCCCTGCCAAGACCCGCTCCTGAAAGCCAGCGAGGGTTTTTCGGGAGGCTGCGGCAGGAACGCAATCTGGCAGAGCTCTGGCACTGTGGCTGCCCCGGCTCTGCAAAGCACATCTTTCCCTGCGGCTGCAGGGGCGGCTGATTTAATGCTTCCTAATTTAGAGTTTGTGTTCTGAAGAAGAAAACACACACACAAAAAAACCCAAACCCCCAAAACCACACACCCCCCCCAAGCCCAAACCGCACCAGAGGTCAGGCCGTCATACCTAAGGCGTTATGTCCCGGGTGTTATTACCCAGCCCGACGATTACAGCCACAGCACACGCTATTGTGTTTGTACAAACAAAAATGAGTTCCACATGGCGGGTCGGCGCGTTCCCTCCGCGCCGGCCGCCCAGCGCCCTGGCTTGGCCGTACCTGCAGGGATGGAGGCTCCGAGGGGCCGGGCCGTGGCTGCTGCTCCTCCTTTCCCTGCTCTGCAGGTTCTTCGGTAGCTGAACACCCACGGTGCAGCTGACGCGCAGCAGGAGAGTCACAAACAGCGGCGGGTAGAGTCCCAGCACTGCTGCCCCAGACTCCGGAGCAGACATGATCTCATACAAAGCACATGTGGCCTGGAGAGAGAGGGGGAACACGCAGGAGAAGAGGATTAGGAGGGGATCTCCCACACCATGCTGCTATCTGTTAGTAAATAACCCAGCGAGAGCACAGGGGGGCTTTTTTCCCTCCTTCCTGCAACGCCAAGTCTAACAAAGCATCGGCATCTACCCGCAGCGTAACCTCTCCGCATCCCACACGTGGCTCTGATGGAGCTAGAGCTGCTGTTAAAAGCCCTGCTCCTGGGGAAAGCTGGGTGTTTCCAGCTGGGAGAGGTTTGAAGTCTGTACCTGGGGAAGGAGAGCAGATCCAAGAGCTCAGGTTTTATGGGCAGGAAGACAAGGCACACACAGAGCCCTTCGCAGAGCCCTATTCCGGCCAAGTTAAAAAGCCGTAATTACACGGCACAATATAGAGGGGTGTTAAAACCAGAGTGGGGAGGGGAGGGGGAGTTGCTTTCCGTGTGGCTGATTGTGTACCATCTGCATTTGGTCCTTCAGAGAAGGAGGAAATTTTCACAGCTGCTTTACTGCTTAGAAAGCTGCCAAGCTGGGTTTATTTTTTCTGAAGGGATAAAATGCAAAGTGGTCTCCCTTGAGGATGGACACCTGAGAGGCTTTTTACGAGCCGGTGGATTAGCTCTAATAGGCATTACACAGCGATGCGTTATTTCCAGAGTCCACGCCTGGCACAAACCCCCGAGCCAAGGAAATGAAAAAAGCATTCCAGGTGTCCGTGTGGGGAAGGGCATCTCCTGCGGGGCTGAGAGCAGGGCAGGACCAGTGGCAGGACACTTACAGCCAAGGGCAGGGGTGTAGCGATGCGCTCGGATCCACTCCCCAGCAGGAAGCACTTGCTCTCCTTGTACGGTACATCCCTGTTCACCTTCTCCAAGAGCTGCTCCAGGATCTGCGAGGTGAGGGTGGGCTCGGTGGCCAGTGACCTCCACATGGTGCACGTGTGGCTAGAGGAGAAGAGGGAGGGGAGCGCTGCGTTGGCACCAGCTGCCATCTCATTAACTCCCTTTTTTGAGGGGCAGTGAGCATCGGCCCTCTCCTTGCGCCAGGGAACACCTGGGTCACTTCACCCACCACACAAAAGCAGGCGAGGAGCACATCAACACCAGACAGGAGCCCCACTGCCACAGTGGCTAGTGCCTCGCTGCTGGCAAAGCCGGCACCGAGAGTGGGAGCCCACAACAATGGCAAGCCCCGGCCGGACAGCTGTCCTGGGTGGGAGCTGTGTGCAGTGCAAGGCTGGGCAGCAGCCTCCCCCGACAGCAGTGGCTGCGCAGGGCGATCCTCACGCAGCAGCTGCTCTCAGACAAGATCCAGAGCTGCCCTGCAACCCCCAAACCCCACAGCTGCCCTGATACCAGCTCCTGCCTTGCCCCGTATGGTTTGCAAGCCTGCCCGCCGCGGCAGGAACAGTACGAGGAGGAGGAGAACATCTGCCCAAGGCTCAGCCCAGGGCTGGCACTGACTCAGCAGCTCTGGGGCAGGTGGTTGGCTCCGTAAAGCAGCACCAAGCACCCCAGCCATGCTCGGCTCTCTAGCTTTGCTAGTTCACACTGCCAGAGCCTCTAAGCCCATCAAGCCCCCCGAAAGGCAGCTCCAGCAGCAAGCGGCCATGCTGATCCTTGAGCGTGCAAAGGAAATTCCAGCAGGGTCTGATTACTGGCATAAGCAGCCAAAAGATTATCCACAGCTTAGGCGAAAGCTGCTCCAAAGCCCAGGCACCGTGAGAGCACGTGCGGGCACCGGGCCACCGCGACAGAGTGGGGCAGGACCTGTCAAAGGGTAGCGAGCTGCCCAGCAGGCTGGAGACCACCACGCTCTTGTGCTGGGAGGCCAGGATATACACCGTCTGCTGGGCTGCTTTGCGGATGTGCTCCTCGTCCACCTCCTCCAGTTTGCTGTGGATGATGCTCATGATGTCAGGCACCTGTGGGAAGAAAACAGAGCGGCATCCAGCTGAGGGCCAGGACATACCGAGCACTTGGGGTCACCATCAGAGAGTCCCTGCAGCCAGGACACCCGTGTCCCTTCCCTTGACGGCAGCCCAGGCGGGTAACGGGACTTTAGGAGATAAGACGGGTGGGTGGACCATCAGGCAGGGCTGCTCATCCTCCCAGTTGAGGGAAGTCTCCCTGCTCGCCAGGCGGGTGCATGCAGAACCACAGACCTCTCTGGAATTCAAGGACCCTCCCCCACCCTGCCACACAGGAGTCAGGGGAGGCTGCAGGGTATTCCCAGGGGAAAGAGGAACCAACAAGGACCCCCACCTCCCCCGAGACACAGCCTCCTGGCAAGGCGCTCATGCTAAAGGCCCAGCCTCGACACGGGTGCAGCAAGAGGAGCTCGGCAAGCGAGTTCCTAAGAGGAACTCAAGCTGAACACAGGGAGACACCTCGGCACTCGCTACAAGCCATAAAAAGCACGTTAAGACAAATAGGAAGTTCACGCGCAGACCAGGCCTGGCAGCAAATTCCCGAGATTAGGCGCAGAGCAGCCGAGTGCTCCGTCCCCAGCTGCGCTCGGGTCTGCCCCACCGACTCCGAGGCTTAGCATCGGTTCAGATTTCAGGATCTGGGCTGGACTGGATCTGACCAAAAGGTGAGTCATGTAAGCTGGAGCAATCCCGCGTAGGAGAGAGGCTAATAGGTAGCGAGCAGGACTTTAGCAGAAGCTCTAGCGCAAAAGCAAGCCCGAGGAGTCGCGGGAGACCTGGTGTTTCCAATTACTGCGAGAGAAAGGGGGAGCTTAGCCCAAAAGGTAGTGGATTAGACAAAAAAAGCCTTCTGTGTCCAGCACCTCTAAGCCCTCAGACTGGCTTCCCAGCCAGGAACCCTGGGCTCCCCCAGAGCTTGCAAAGGTTTCACAGGGAGCCTGAGCCCTTCTGGTAAAGTGAGCTTCTCTGAACTCCTCAACTCGAGCGAGAGCCAGACCGGAGCTGGCCTCGCCAGCAGCCGCCTCCTACCACACAGCAGCCTTCCCCGGCTACGAGGATGGAGGAGGAGAGCGTGAGCACACATGCCCATGGGACACAAAGAAGGTCAGGCGCCACAGTCCCCAAAAGCTCTGGGGCAAGCGTTCCTCCCGGCGGGGGATGCAAGGGCAATAGCTGATACAGACGGGGGTTAAACACCTCCCTTCTTCCATCAGGGCTGGACCCCTTCCTGTGCTGGGCATCATGCTCCCGCCCAGGGCTTGCCCCTTGCTGGAGCATCTCTGCCTGTACCAGGGAAGCCCACCCCCCCCATCAAACCAGCTGCTGGAGCCGCAAGGGGAAGCTATCAGGCTGAGTACGCAGGAAGAAGGGGCAGCAGCAAGACCTGGCTGGAGTTGCCTCCCCAGGGCTGCGTTTGGGCCAGGGAGGCCGTGCCAAGGCCAAGCAGCAGCAGCTCACCTTCTCCTGCAAGACCCCCCCACGCTCTTTGAGGAGGGAGTTGATCATGACGGTGGCTGCTCGGGAACAGTTCTTATCAGGGTCTGCCAGCCCCTCGAACATGGCGAGCAGGAGGCTCATCAGCTGGTCCGGAGGGATGCGCTTCCCGATCACCTAAGGGGAGGGCAAGCGGAGTTAAGCTACAGGTTTTTGTCACTCTCTGACAAGAGCGGACCCTTCACCGACACTGGCAGAGCCCAGACAACGAGCGCCCTGCACAGCTTACGGCTCCCCCAGCTGCAGGCAGGATGACCCACTCCTCAGCTCAGTGCCCTGTGGGACCGTCAGCCCAGAGCCCAAATCGGTGGTAATGAAGAGGAGCAAGGGCCAGGCCACCTGCCCCCAGGCCACCTGCCCCATGCCACTGGCCAAATAACCTGGGGCCCTCTTGGGATGGGTTGGTACAATGCAACCAAGCCATTAACCCTGCTCTGGTGACCACTGAGAGATGCTTTCCCAGGTCTTATGCTCTCCAGACCTGAGGGTGGAATAAGCTGCTCAGTAGAGAAGTTAGGGAGAATGAAGACAGGCTGAGAGAGTTGGGGTGGTTCAGCCTGGAGAAGAGAAGGCTCCAGGGAGACCTTAGAGCACCTCCCAGTACCTGAAGAAAGCTGACAAGAGGCTTTCTACAAGGGCCTGTAGCAATAGGACAAGAAGGAACGGCTTTAAGCTGAAAAAGGGGAGATTTAGGTCAGATATAAGGAAGAAATTTGTTACGCTGAGGGTGGTGAGGTGCTGGCACAGGCTGCCCAGAGCAGCTGTGGGTGCCCCATCCCTGGGAGCTCAAGGCCAGGTTGGACGGGGCTGGGAGCAACCTGGTCTAGTGAAAGGTGTCCCTGCCCGTGGCAGGGGGTTGGAACTGGATGGTCTTTAAGGTCCCTTCCAACCCAAACTATTCTGTGATTCTATGAATGTCCACTGGAGTAACAACACTTGGGAAATCGCAGCTTTTCCACAACAAAAAGATCCCACCAGCTTCTCCACAGCTACAGGTCCTTCCGGAGCAATGCTTGCGGAGCTCTCAGCAGAGAAAATGGCCATCAGAGAGGAGCTGATGCATGCAGCTCCCACAAAAGCCGAGTGGTCACCCCTCCTCCCATCCCTCACCACCAGACCCCAGATACTGTCCACAACTATTGAATCACTGTGGTTTGAGCACCACATTCGGACCCTTTTGGGCGCCCAGTATGTGCCCAGAATGGCTTTACCAGTGTCACAGCCATACTGGGAGGCAGCCAGGAGCCCAGGAGCTGCAGGTCCCGAGCCAACCACCCCATGCTCCACAGGAGAGCCCAGCCAGCAACAGGGCTTCCTTCAGCCAGCAGCTTCCATAGAGGAGAACAACGTACCAAAGTCTCCACCACGGAGCATGCCGGTGGTCCCAGACAGGTCCCACAGGGCTGAGCTAGACCACCTCTTTTAGGTGACATGCACAGAAACTATGTGCATTTGATACAGCAAGGTAAGTTTTTAACCCCAGCACTGGGAGCATCGATGGCTGAAGGGTTCAGGCTGCCTGTCAGAGCCCCAAACAGATGCACTGAGCCACGGCACAGCCAGGCATGAGTCCCTGTGTGCCCCCAGAGCATCTGCACAGATGTCCTCATTGGGGCATGCATGCCCAAAGAGGGCACCCAGCAGCTTCCCAATGGGGGTGAGATGCTCTAAGCATCCCCTGGCCAAGCCAGGGGAACCCTCCAGCTGGAGGAGAGGAGAAGACTGCAGACCAAAACCAAGGTAAGTTTTTGACTCCCCAGCAGCCTCCAGACCATGTGGCTGGTCAGAACAGATGAGGCATCAAGTCTTCTGCAGCTCCCACTCCACAGCCTCACCACCCTGCAAAGACCAGGGCCAGGCTGGATGTGTCCTCCACCTTACCATGGCGATGTTGTTGCAGGTATGGAAGAGAACGGTGAAGTCAGGCTCCTCCAGGCCTTTCTTCAGAGCTTTCAGCCCCTCCACCATCTCATCTCTGTGATCCCGGGCGAAACCTGGATTCAGGGGGAGCATTCAGTGAGCAGCATTCCTCTGATTTTACACCCAAAAGAGACCTCCCCGTGCTGCTGTGGAGAGCTGCGCTTTACTCGCCAGCTGGCCCAGCTCCCAGGAGGGAGCCAAGAAACCGAAGCTGCTGCCAAGAGCCAGGAGAGCTTGCCCTGCAAGGAGCCACAGCGCTCTGGAGAGCGGGACCCAAAGTCCTCCCAAGGGCTTCACTTCGCTCGATGCTCGGGCCACCTGAAGTGGAGGACTGACCTCTCCCGGAGAGAAGGAGAACGCCAGGCTCAGAGCCCCGCTCCTCCACGCTCAAGCGACGGAGAGAGCCTGGGAAACCCAAACCCTCGCGGGATGCTCTCCACCAGCCCTGCTCCCGCAGCAAACCGCGCCGGCGGGTTCCCCCTTGGGGATGGCGTACGCGAAGGGATGGGACGTGCACCCCTCTGCCCAGCTGCGGAGAACCGGGCTCCTGCTGCTGGCACCGACCGACCGCCCACCCGAGCGGTGAAACCCCCCGCCGCCAGCACGCCCACCTTCGTAGCACAGCTGGATGTAGAGCAGGCTGTAGACGCAGTCGACGGCGTGCTGCCGAACGCTGGCCAAGGAGTCCGAGCAGCGCGGGGAGAAGAGCGCGATCAGGACGCTGAGGTTGTAGAAGGGGATAACGGTCTGCAGGGACGACACATGCAGGCAACGCTAGCGAGGAGAGCAGGGGGGGGGACGCTTCTAGAGGGTACAGCTTTTCCTGACCGCCACGAAGCCCACCTTCACGCCCCCGCGGGGGAGGACGTACGCACGCACGAGCCCCAGCAAGGCCGGCAGCGGTGGGAAGAAAGGCGCTCGAGCACTGGGCTTACTTACATTGACGTTCAGCTTGCTCAGGTAGAAGTCCAGCAAGGCGGCGCTGACCTCCACCGCTCGCTGCCGCTCATGTTCCTTGTTCGACTTGATCCAGGGGCCTAAATGCTGCAGGCGAACAGCATCAGAAAGGTGAGCAGAGGCTCAGCTGCGTTGCCATGCACAGCCAAGGCGACCTCAGCCCATGGTGCACACATGGGCTGTGGGAAATATGGCCCCGACCCAAGCAAACAACTCATCCTGGCTCATCTTCAGGACAACACGAGGTCCCTGCCTCCTGGTGAGGCTGCATGCACGCCCCCCCACTACCAGAGACCTCCTCCTGGGCCATGTGCTGGCCACCCTTCTTGGGCAACAGCAAGAATGCCCAAAGGGGCAATTGTCTGCGCCCTCCCCTCCAGACCTTGCCTCAGCCTGGCAGCACGAGCACCACCCCAGAGCAGCCACGCTGTGTGCCCAGCCTCTGCAGGAGGGAGACGAGGGTCACACTGGACCTCACATCACACAGAGAAACAAGGACCCATCTCACTGTCTCCTGCCCTGGGTCCAAAGCTGTCTCTGCCTGGTGACCTCTGGTCAGCAGGCAGGCACCTCTGCCTCCCTCCTTCTCCCCAAAGAACCCCGCAAAGCCAGCCTGCACCTACCGCAAACATGTCCTGCAGCCCATGGGGGGTCAAGTTCCTCTGCAGGAGACTCTTCAGCAGGTCTTTAAGGGCACTGATGGTGTCACCATACAGCATCTAAGGAGGAAAGACCGACTGCAGGCTACACAAGCACTGTGCCTCGTCCCAGAGAGCCAGCCCAGGCACCCGAGGAGGGACAGTGCTCTCTCTGTGCCTATTCCCAGCTTGTGGCACTCTCCCAGGTGTCGGGTGCCAAGATGCAGCCACCTCCAGCTTAGCAGGAAAACACAGCAGGGACCAAACCCCAGCTGCACAATCCACCTCCGCTGGAAGCGCCAGGTACATGGTGGGGGTCAGCACGGCGGTGGTCATGATCTGCACCAGGTGCCAGCAGCTAGTCAGAGCCAAGCACGCTAGCACACAGGCTTCAGCACAGACCTTCCAGAAGGGAATTTGGTCCTTCTCCCACCTGGGGACAAATTCCAGCGAGCCCAGTCTGAATGAGCCCTTTGAAGATGCTTACTGTTTCCTTCCAGGACTTATTTTGGGCGAAACTCCAAAAAAGAAAAGCTACAAAGCTTCATAGGATGGAAGGGAAGGAGAAAAGGATTAACAACTGAAACTTTTAGGCCAGATGCCTGCAAACACTAGCCAGGGACAGCCAGAGCCCCAGGCTGCTGCTCTGCAGCTCACCTTGAAGGAGCCGCAGCAGCGGCAGGCGATACGGTGGAACAAGGGGCTGCTCTGCAGCCACCCAGCAGCTGCAACAACTTCATTAGCAGCATGTTATTTTCATTCATTAAGCACTCAACCACAACTGAGAAGCAGCTGCAGCCTTTCAAAAGCTAGTTATGTAAAGGCCCCTTCTACCCTGCAGGGTTTCCAGGATCATTTGATTTTTTCCCTCGAGGGAGTTCATGCTCTTATTAGCAGCATTTGGACTTGCTGATAAGCTCATATTTTCTCACTTGCTATCAGCGCACAGAAGGGCCAGGCTTTTTCCAGAGATAAGTGAGCAGAGGAAATGGTGCAGCTTGCTTCCCCCGAGGTGCCCAGCTGAATGGAAAACAGGCCTTTCCCACGGCCGGTCTGCTGCCGGGGAGATGCCGGGGCCATGGCACCCAGTGGCTCACGGGACTGTGGAAAAGCATCTGTGCGCTGCCCGGGAACCGGTGCCCGGGATCGGCCGTGACCACGGCTCCCACGCTGCGGAACGAAGCTGTATCACCCAGCCGGGTCGTGAGCGACCTGGTGTTAGTTCCGCAGCGGCTTTGTGCTGCCAACGCCAGGCAGGCACCCCAGCAGCTCCCTGCCTGCCTCAGCCTGCTGGTGCCAGATCCCGCACCTCCTTGTGTAAGGCATCGCCTCCATTCTCGTCTCTCTCCTTCACCAGCTCCAGTGGTGGAAGGGCAAGCACGCTAGCAAGGCAGGTATCAATCAGCTCTGTCCTGTCGGGATCACTGAGGTGAGGCTCCAGGATGCTGATCCCAGGTTAAGGAAGCAACACGGATGCATCGAGCGCTCTGGGAGCGCCTTTCACCTGGCTAAGCAGGGAACAAGGATTTTAATATGCATTCCGTCTGACTTGACTCCACACTAAGTGGCAGCGGCTTTAATGGGAAGCAGGCAGAGTGTTCCCAGTATCTGTGTCAGGAGCTGTGACGTGCTGGGTATTTTTAACTGGAGCTCAGAAGTCATCTTTGCGTAACTGAGAGTGCAGTGCCCTTGGCTCTGCTTTGTAGCAAGAACATTCACTGCAGAGTACGACGAGAACCGAGCCCAGGAGCGCTGAGGGAAGCCAGCTGGCAGCCGTGCCAGGCCGCCCAGCTTCACTGTGACTGGCACAGCACCGCTAACGCGCCCACCGAGGGAGAGCCCCACACTCTGCTGTCAGACCCGTGGGGCAAACCGGGGAGCGGGGTCGGGCTCCATGGGTGCAGCAGCTCCAGCCAGCGCTGCCCTGAGAGCGGCATTCCCGCAGGGATGGGCGCAGAGGAAGGATACACCAGGTAAGTGCAGGTGATCATCGCCCGCTGGCGAACCGGCGTCCGCATCGCCTCCGGCGGCTCTGCTTTTATGAACTCCTGGAAGGCAGAACAAGGGGACAGGTTACGGTCACGGCCAGCCCCATCCCACACTGGGCAGAGGCTTCAGGGTGACTGCTGCCCCGAAGCCCAGCCTCCCTCATGCAGCAAGCCAGGCGCCCCTCCACATTAGCCCGACGCTCCAAGTGCCACCCAACGACCCCATGCCTCTGGCAGGAGAAGCCAGTCCGGTTTGGCTCGCAGCCAGCCATCCTCCCACTGCTCACCCCCTGCTGGGACCCGAGCCCAGGCCGGAGGGCTGCAGGACCACAGAGGGCTGCATCCTGCCCCAGCAGAACCTGGCAGACGCATGGAGACAGGGCTCATCGGGGCACTCATGCCTGCCCTTCACACAGACTCCAGATGGAGCAGCTGCACCTACACATAACCCTCAGAAGTGTGGGTTGGGACCCTTCCCCGGTGTCCTCTAGACCAGCCCCTAGCCCGGCCACCCTCCAGGGCTTGCTCTTACCACCATCTGGGCCACCAGCTCAGCTTTGCGGGAGAAGACGAAGTCCCCGCACTTCACACCGTTGTAGATGGCTTGGCTGATCATGCAGATGCTCCGGATGAGGCACAGCTTCAGGGTCAGGTCCTGAGAGCAGAACCCAGCATGAGAAGCGAAGACCGGGCTTACCACACAGCCGTAAGGTCTCATCCCACCCGGCAC
Organism: Falco naumanni; assembly: GCF_017639655.2. NCBI lineage: Eukaryota > Metazoa > Chordata > Aves > Falconiformes > Falconidae > Falco > Falco naumanni. The sequence goes on along the minus strand of NC_054056.1, from coordinate 108,345,393 downwards.
TGGTGACCCTCCAAGGAAACATGCTCAGGCTGAGCACGACAGCTTGGCTTGTGCTGTTAGCAGCGTATGGGCTCAGCTCTCTGCTCTTTATCCATGTTACAGGCTCTCTGGTGACCGGGGAGCAGAAGGACACCCTGTCCCCAGTGTCTCGGGCTAGCTGGACACCAGGAACTCCCTGGCAGCACTTGGGATGAGGACAGCCCTCCAGGGTCTTCCTCCTCCCCGCTGAGGCCGAGGCAGCACCCTCAGCACGCAGATGCTCAAGGCAACTCCAGAAGTTGCCAGCCAGGAGCTCGTCCTCCACAGCTTGGGTCCCAGGACAGTCGAGAGGAGGCACCCCAATTAAAAAACACTCCCCTTGTCCCCACTGCTCACAGGTGAGCATCCCAGGAGGGGTCTGAGCCAGAGGGTCCCCAGCTCGGGGGCTGGAGATGCTCTGCAGAAGCTGTTAGTGCCAGCGGGAGCCCAGAAGGAAAACGCATTAGTGGAGCCCAGAGAAGGAATCCTTGGCCTGACAGTTCAGTTTGACAAATGCCATTTCTCTTGTTCAGCCTTAGAAAGAGAAATATAAAAATACAGCCCCTCACTGCCCCCAGGACAGTAATCTTGGTTTTAATACCATCCCACTGAATGATTGTTCCAGGGTGAAGCAGGAAAATTAGTTTAGTGGATTTTAGCCCAGCGGTGGGTTGCAGCTTGGTCTCTGGAGTCCCTGAGCTACCCTGGCAAAGCACGTGTGCTGGGGGGCAGGGGGCTGCCTGACTGGCCCCCGCTCCCTGCTGCGGGCAGGGGAGGCGAGCATCACTCCGGGGAGCGACCCCCAGTCCTCGCCTCCCAGGGTGGGCACGGCGCGGCTTGCCACGAGAGCAAACCCACACCGACTCGCTCTCTCCTGGGGATGGCTCTGTGAGCTCCAGCCACGCAGAGCTCGCAGGAAAGGCACGGCCTCAGCAGAACGGGTGGAAGGCAGCAGGCTCAGGGCGGCCCCTGGGCAGCGAGCTTGACCATGGGAGGCCAATGCAGCCTTTGGCCAGCTCAGCATTTCAGCAGGGTGGTGCCCCCCCGAGCCACGCTTTCACCCGCAGCTCCTGTCCTGCCAGAAAAGCATTTTTCTCTTCCCCTCTGCTGTGAATTTTAGCACTCTAAGGCAACAGTTCCAGCACGGAGGACCGGGCTGGGGCACCCAGGGCGAGGAGCAGCAGCTCCTGCGGCTCTCCCAGTCCCCACGGGCAGAGGAATGCTGCTGCGAGCACAGCTCGGGGCTGCTCTCCAGGGGAACCCAGAGCAAGAGGCAGACAGACACAGCGGGAAAGAGCAGAGAGGAGTTCAGATTTAATGCCTCACACTGTACCTTGGTTTCTACCTTTATTCCCAGAACCTGAACAAGTGAAAAAACAACACACGTTAGCAATGCACGCAAGAGAGAAGACTCCGCAGTGAATGACCTTCTCCCAGGGGCTGCCCACGTGTCCCAGCAGGACCCTTCAGGCAGAGCATCCAGAAGAGCCTGGCTGCTCCAGCTCATCCAGGCGTGCTCTCCCTCCCCGGGGAGGATGGGCTGTCCCAACAGCTTACCTTAGTGTTAAAGTACTGGAAGATGTTCTTCAGGATGTCTGCTTCAATCCTAGACAGCACCAGCTCCTTGGGCGCGTACACAGCGACGTATCCATAGCACAGGATGAGAGTGCTCTTTATTTTCTCCACTTCAGTGTCGCTACGGTCCTGTTAGAGCAGGTGAGAAAGTGAATGGGGGGGACTGGTGGGGAAGCCACGGCTGGCTCTTCCCAGGTCTCACAGGGAGGTGGCCTGCCTCACCAGCTGAAGGTACCCCCTAGAAGACAGGGCCCCTCCAAGCTGGATTTGGAACTTTGCTGTCCATCCTTCTGGTGGTGGCAACAACCCCCAGAGCCCTGATGGAGCATTCGTCACCCAAGCGCAATCTGCACTAACGGCAGCTGTTAGAGCCCTGTGGGGAAGCACGTGAGCCCCAGCCTGGGCAAGTTAACCAGGTTAACTGCTGGTTAACTACCGTGCTAGAAATCAGCATCCCCTGCCTGTTAACCAGCGGGGCTCAAAGGTTTCTGCTCTGTTCCAGGGAGCAGCTGGTGGCTGACCCACCTTATGCCACAGCCCGAGGGGCAGGGCAAGGACAAGGGTGGCACGAGGGCTTCCCTGGCCAGCCGCTGAGCTCTAGGCACCCTTCTGTTGTGGGCCAGTGTCTCTTCCACATCCGTGCAGTGCTAATCCTGTCCCTCAAACACCCGGTCTTAGAGATCAGGAATTAAGACAGCTGCCTAGGTCAGAAAATTTGAGGAAAGACTTTTTCTGCCAGTGCTCAGGGCACGAAACCACCCCATCTCCTGGGGCACACGCACAGCTGCAGGAGCTGCTCGGGGATCGCTCTCAGGCACCGGCGTGGGTGACAGCCAAACCACGCTCCACATCAGGCCAGGGTCCCCTGGCAGATACAGGAGCCAAGTTACAGCTCGCCCAAGCCCAGCCAGCCAAGCAAGCAGCTCCGCCGGGGCGCGAGCCTCCAGCAGCGTGTGGCTGAGAGCGAGGGGCTGGTGCCAAACAGCCCGTGATGCCGGGAGCAGCTCTCCGGTGAGGTGGAGGGTCCCCCAGCCCCCAGCCAAACCCACCAAGGCAGGAAATTAACTCCTCTCCCAAGGAGCGCTCCAGCACACGCCGCATCTGAAGAAGCCTGCGCGAGCCTTTTGCTGCTGGCTGTGTCACAGCGGGAGCCCTTTGGCTCTTACCTTAAAGATACTGAACAGGCCCACGGATTTCTTGAAGACATCAGACCGAACAAAATCTTCCAGCTTGGCCAGGGTTTCCTCCAGGTGATTTATTGCACATATCCCAAAGCAGGAAGCAAGTCCCTAGAGGAAGCAGAGAAAACACATTAGCAGAAAGCTATTAATTCACCAGCCCCAGCTGACAGTTAAAGAGAGCCTGTTTATTGGTTTAATTCCCAGCACCTGAGCTGTGCCCAGCTGGGAGCAGTCCTGGCAGCCAGCGCTCCCCTCTCTCCAGCCAGGGACTCCCCTCCAGGGGACACAGGGCACAATAACGCTGTCCTTGTCTGGGTGACAGCCTGGGACAGAGCTCAGAGAAGAGCCATGGGGGCAGGACAGACATGGCACGCTCTCCGGCAGGCAGACGTCAGCCACTCTGCGGGAGGCAGGAGCCCAGTCGAGCGCTCTGGCTGGAAGCAAGAGCAAAGCAGGCTTAGCAGGTCCTGCCTTTCTGCTGTACCTCCAGGAGGTCTAGCGAGCTGGGCTGAAACTCCATAAACAGTTTATTCAAGAGCGGCCCTCGACAGAGTTGCATAAGCTGGAGCAAAGCCAGGCACCATTAGCTTGTGTTTGCACTGCGCTGGAAGGCAGCCGCAGGCGGGGGGAGCGCTCGGCAGTGGGGCGATCCAGCCAGGCACGGCAACGCGGCTCGGCCAAGGTTAACGGGAAGCCGGGGAGTGTGCGAAGCCGGAGCATCAGTCTGGCCAGGACGGGCAGGAAGGGCTTGACCCCGACCTCGGCTCCAGGGTAGCGAAGGAGGGTCTGAGCTGGCGGTGAAGAAAATGCTGCAAAGCATCCACAAGCAGATGGCTTTTTAAGCAGGGCCCGTAGCAATAGGACCAGGCGTGATGGTTCTAAGCTGAAAGAGGGGAGATTTGGATTAGACATTAGGAAGAAAGTCTTTACTGTGAGGGTGGTGAGGCACTGGCACAGGTCGCCCAGAGAGGTGGTCGATGCCCCATCCCTGGAAATATTCAAGGTCAGGTTTAACGGGGCTCTGAGCAACCTGGTCTAGCAGGAGATGTCCCTGCCCGTGGCACGGGGCTGGACTAGATGACCTTCAGAGGTCCCTCCCAGTGCAAACCGCTCAATGATTTTATGACTTGAGCACATGAGCTGGAGGCTGCCCAAGAAAGATGAGGTAGCATCCCCCAGCGAAGGCAGCAGCAGGTCCATGGTGTGACGGTGAGCGCGAGGATTGAGGGGCACTGCACAGGAAGATGTCACCAGACCATCCTGGCGCAGCCAAGAACTGCTGGAGCTCAGAGAAGTGTCTCACCAGCTGCAGATGCCCTGGGGAGCAGTGGGAGGTGTAGCCCCAGCCCCAGGGTGACAGCAGCTCAGTGGGCTGCAGCCCAGAGGAGTGGGAAGAGCTAGGTCCTCTTCCCCATCGCAGGGATGGGGCAACACTGGAGGGTCCAAGGGAGCAAAAGCTCACACTGGAGACACAAGTTAACGCTGCAGAGGATGGCAACGTGTCATGATTCAGCCACGCTAATGGAACAATTGGCTGTCAAAGCAGGGCGCTGAGCCCACCTGACCCCACGGCACACCAGGACAGGCAGCCGAACCAAAAGAAAACTCCTGGGGTTTTTTTTTTTCCTACGACTCTGGCTTAACTCCCCAGAACTGTGGGGCTAGACGAGGCCCCAGCCCAACGATGAAGCCAGAGCCAAAACCCCCCCGTATGGCGTCAAACCGATGCTCGCTGGGCACAGAGGCGTGGAGCCAGGCAGGCAGCTGGGTGCAGCACAGCAGTGATGGCAATGCCCACGAGAAGGCACCTGGCAGTAACAGGGCACCGGCAGCTCCGAACGCACCCCAGGCTGCCACGGCACCGCCATCCCTGAAACCTGCAGAGACCCTCCTGGCACCAAAGGATTCGTGCATCTGTCCAACAGGGCCAAGTGCAAGGTCCTGCCCCTGTGTTGGGGCCGTACCCCCTGTACCAACACAGGCTGGGGGGGAAGGGGGGGAGCAGCCCTGCGGGGAAGGACCGGGGAGGTGACAAACGGGGCACGAGCCGGCAACGTGCGCTCACAGCCCAGAAACCCAACCGGCTCCTGGGCTGCACCCCGAGCGGCGTGGCCGGCAGGGCGAGGGAGGGGATTCTGCCCCTCTGCTCTGCTCTGGGGAGACCCCCCGGAGCACTGTGCCCAGCTCGGGGGTCCCCAGCACAAGCCAGGCAGGGACCTGCTGGAGCGGGGCCGGGGGAGGGACACGCAGCTGGTCCGAGGGCTGGAAGCCCTCTGCTGCGGGGAAAGGCTGGGAGAGCTGGGGGGGCTCAGCCCGGAGCAGAGGAGGCTGCGGGGAGACCTGGCTGCGGCCACTCGGTGCCTACAGGGGCTGTAGGAAGGTGGGGACGGGCTTTTTAGCAGGGCCTGGGGCGACAGGACCTGGGGGGCGGCTTTGAACTGAAAGCAGGAGATGTAGGGTGGACACAAGGAAGAAATTTGTTACGCTGAGGGTGGTGAGGCACTGGCACAGGCTGCCCGGAGCAGGGATCGATGCCCCATCCCTAGAAACACACAAGGCCAGGCTGGCTGGGGCTCTGAGCAACCTCGTCTAGTGGGAGATGTCCCTGCCCATGGCGCCGGGACTAGGTGATCTTCAAAGGTCCCTCCCAACTCCAGCTATTCTGTAATTTGATGATTTCCCTGAGAAAGGGGCTCGCCAGCACATTCAGGGCTGGGGAACAACAGCACGCTGTCCCAGTCTGGGTTCACACCCCACTTGAGACAGTGTCCCAAGGCACCCCCTGCATCTCACGCAGCTTCAGAGCCCCCTTGCCGTTGGGTTGCTGCACATGGGCTCTCTTCACTTTTCTGTGCCCATTCACCCAGATGCTGTGACCTACCCTACAAGCCTTTCTCCAGAAGGTACGAGCCCTGGCCAGGTGTGGTGGGACTGGAAAAAGAGAGGTCATCATGGTAGGACTGCTCTCCTGGTCCATCACGATGACCTTTGGGGTGTTTGACATAACTCCTCCTCACCTCCCTTTCTGCCTCCTCGTGGTATCTGGCTGTTTCCAGGAGCTCCTGCAGCTGCTTTTGCACGAGGTCTTTGCTGGCACATGCCCCAAGCGTCGTCCCGATGCATTTATACAGGAAGTTCTGGAAGAGCAAGAGTAACGTTACCACCCCGTGAAACCCTGCCAAGCCCTCGCGGGCAGGCCGAGCTCGGTCACGCAGGTTGCTCCTCACAGCACCCTGAAGGTGCGTGCCCTAAAGCAAAGGTGTAGGGCAGAGTCTGGCTGTAAGCTGGGGTACGAGGGCACACCGGGACAGAAATTGCACCACAGAGCAGCGCTCTGTCCAAGGAAGAGCCAACTGTATTCATCGGAGCCAGGGACAGGGATAACAAAACCCTTGGTCCTGCCCAGAGGAAAACAAAGTCACCGCGACAGAGGGAGCGCGAAGACAGATTTTCCAGCGATGCCTCAGCAGCCCCTGGTGACCAGCCAAGCTGGGCTCGGCTCCAGCTTCTCCTACACCCCTGCAGAAACACCACGGCCCTCGGCAGCCACCTCTTCCACCCCGACGCCCCAGAAGGAGACTTCCCCTGTTTCCTACGCTCGCCAGCTGGAGGTCACCGCTCACTGCACACCCCTGCGCCGGCGCGGTGGGAAATGGGGTCGTTCGGTTCCTGCCCTTCGCACCAGAGAGCTCTTGGCCTGGCTCAGCCCGCAGTTCGCTGGCTCTGACCAGCACAGGCGGAGCAGCGCAGCCCGGCCGGGACCTCTCGAGCCAGGGATTTGGCTGTGGACCGGCCAATATATTCCATTTTCAAGCCTGCCCAGCCACCTCGCCAACCTCCTGCTACCCCTTCCCTCCTCACACACCCTTCCCCAGCGCCAAGCTGCCGGCAGAACGGTGCCTTGGGAAAGCACCGAGGGCTGGATTGGCCCCTGCCCCGCTAACGCGCTGCGGCAGAACAGGTGCTTGCCAGCCCGTCGCTGCCCCCACTCCCCCCGGGTGATCACCTTCTCCAGTGGGAAGCCGTTGTAGCCGTGCAGCTGCCTGCACATCTCCGTGACAAAATGGCAAATCCACGTGTTGTCAGACACAGCCACCAGCGTCTCCTGCAGGAACTGCGGGAGGAAGAGCTGTCAGCCGCAGGCGTCCTAACGGACCTGGCTGAGCGAGGAGCCTCAGTGCAATAAATAAAACACGGGGGGCTCGTGTCGGACATACCCAGACCCTGGGCTGCACTGGATCACCACGGGATCCCCTTTGGAAGGCAGGCTGCCCACCCGAGTGGATCCTGCCAGCCATTCCCCCTGCTCCAGAAATGTGTTTTTTTTTTCCTCAGGGTCAGGTCTCTTCCAAGATAAACTACCCTAAGTAACACTGCCACCAGCAGAGAGGCAGGATGGGCCCTGCCCAGTTTTAATTGCTTCTCCATGCCCTATTTTAAGGCTCTTCAATTAAGTGGGGAGACACTCCTGGGACCGCTGTTCTCTGACCCACCAGCAAGCCTGAAAGCTCATTTTTCACCTTCCCTGCAGTCACTCTCCACGCTGACCTGCATCTCCGCCTCTGAAGCGAACAAGACCTGGCAGCATGACGATGAGTGACCACCTCTGCCACCAGGGTCAGGGGTGGGTGATGGCAAATACCTGCCTCTGTGGAGCCAGCTCATGTCACCGCGCTGCATGCCGAGCCTGGGCGAGCCCAGCCCGGGAGCTCTGGAGCTGGCTGCCACTTGCCCTCCCACCAACCCATCGCCTCCCCAGCACAGGGACCCTCACCAGCAGCAGCTTCTCCTCCCAATCCTTCTGGGACAGGGACTTCTCCATGTTCTCTAGGAGAAAGCACATTTTTTTACACTGGTTTCTCACCCACACTGCACGTCATGTAGTAGGGGCAGACCGCTCTTCAAACGCGGTGTGTCCTGTACTTGACGCAGCGGCGCTAACCACTTCAAAGGCACGCCCGGTAGGAATTAGTAGCACCAGGGTGATTAAAATCCTTATTAAAATAGGAAATGGCACTTCTTCAGAGAGCTTCAACAGACCGAGGGTCAACAGGCATGTGGGCAGCACCCCACCCTATTCCTGCACACCTCCAAGCGTCCAGGCACACGCAATCCAGTTTGAAGAAGGTGACTCCAGCAGAGAGTTTCTCCCAAGCAGAAGCCCCTTCCTACCTTCTATGTGCTCCACCAAGAGAGGGATCTTCTTGCTCCAAAGCTGGTCCAGCGCAGGGTGGACGCTGTAATGCAACACGTTCAGCAGACGCAGGGCAGCCGTCCCCCGGCAGTCTCCTACATACGGCTGTGAAGATACAACCTGAAAGGTCGGGGATGGAACAAAGGGTGTTAAGTGCAGAGAAAAGTCATCTCCAGGCTGCAAGTCAGAAAATTGGAATCAAAACGCAGGAATGTGACACTGGGAAGCGACTGCTCGCTACACCTCAAAGAAACTACAGCCTCCTCCTTTTGCTCCAGCTGTTGATAGAGAAATGTTGTCGGGAGAGAACATCTCTCCATACCCTGGATTCACCCCAGAGGAGCAAACCCTGGCCTCTCCAGGGCTGAGGAGCGGTTTCTCAAAGCCCTGGAAGTGCAACTGGAGATGTGCACCGCAGCCCAGCCCACTCACGCAGCCCTGGGCACCTCCGTCTGCGCTTTCACTACCTACACAGAGGCACCCCTGCACCCAGAGGGGAAGGGGGGGCACCCACGAGGTGCACAATGGTTCTGGATACGGGCACCTCTGCCTGGAGCAGCGAGGAGAAATGGGGCGTTCACCCTGCCCATTGTCTGGGGCAGGTTCCTCTGAGTCCATCCAGGACAGGGGAGGGAGAACGCTTTCTCCGGACGTGCCAGTCACCGGAGAAAGGAAGAGCTCTGCCTCCAGGCCACTCACCAGCAGTCTCGTCGTTAAAGCATAGGGCGAAGGAAGATTTGCTGCGAAAAGAAGGGAAAAGCAGCATAAGACGGCACCAGGCACGAAGCAGGGCAGCAGCTCCTGGTGTGCGGGCGACTCTCAAGCTGGTGCAGCCCAGCATCTGCAGGGGTGAGCCAGTACTGACCGTTCAGGTCATAGCGGATAAGGGATGCGCTTTCTCCCTCCTCTTGCTTCTTCATGGCCAAGTACATGAGGCTCTTGCAGAGTGGGGTCAGGGCGTTGGTGAACTGTATGGGGGTCACAAACTCCAGCAGGTACGGCCACAGGACCTGCCAGGAAAAGGGGAGCAAGGCGCTTGCCGTGTCTGCTGGCTGAGGGCAGCTGGCAGGAGCCCACCTGCAGGAGGGGGACCCTGAATGGGAGCATGGGACTGAGAGGGAGAGGAGGGAAAGATGCCAATCCAAAAGGCCTTTTGCTGACAGGGAAAACCCCCGAGTACCCTTAACCAGTGCTATTGTTCAGGAAGGGAGAGGTCTCCGCTACCTGCGCTCCACTCCAGCAGCACCAAAGCTCCAGCCCATGTGTGTTCCTTTTACAGAATTACAGGACGGTTTGGGGGGGGGGGGGGGAGACCTTCCAAGAGAAGCCAGTCCCACCCCCCTGCCATGGGCAGGGACACCTCCCGCTAGACCAGGGTGCTCCCAGCCCCGTCCAACCTGGCCTTGAGCTCCCAGGGATGGGGCACCCACAGCTGCTCTGGGCAGCCTGTGCCAGCACCTCACCACCCTCAGCGTAACACATTTCTTCCTTGTGTCCACCCTACATCTCCCCCTTTCAGTGCAAAGCCGCCCCCCCGGTCCTGTCGCCCCAGGCCCTGCTAAAAAGCCCGTCCCCACCTTCCTACAGCCCCTGTAGGCACCGAGTGGCTGCAGCCAGGTCTCCCCGCAGCCTCCTCTGCTCCGGGCTGAGCCCCCCCAGCTCTCCCAGCCTTTCCCCGCAGCAGAGGGCTTCCAGCCCTCGGACCAGCTCCGTGTCCCTCCCCCGGCCCCGCTCCAGCAGGTCCCTGCCTGGCTTGTGCTGGGGACTTCCAGCACTACTGCCTTGCTCCAGCCTTAGAGAAGCTCACAGGGTGGGTACACACAGGTCCTTGGGCAGACAGCTTCCCCAGCCAGACCTCTGCCCTGCTCCCAGAGGGACGGGGATAACGGCAATAGCTCCTACAAGTACTGGGAGTGGTGACAATCCATCCCACCTGGCAGACAGGCCACCCTGCATGTTGCACGGGTCGTGCTGGCTGTGCTGAGGGTGAGACAGGACCCCCAGAATGTGGACGGTGGCTCTGGGAGCAGCACCCACCACCCCAGAGGCGGAGATGACTCCACAGACTCACATTGCTCATCCTGTCAACAGTCGTGCTAAGGAGAAAGAGCGTATTGACGCTGATGCTCTGGACGCTGTCACTAGTGAGGTCATCGGCATCTGGTGGCTGCTTTTTAGGTTGCTGGAAGAGAGGGAGAGCACAGGTCAGCACGGACGCTGCAGCAGGGCTGGCGGCTGGCAGCAGCCGGGAGCAGCTCTGGCTGACTCCCTCAGCAAACACGCTTCCCAAGCCATCGAGATGGGATGCCTGGCAAACAGCGTGCTGGCAGGAACGGGCAGAACATGAAAGCCCATCTCCATTGTGGCCCATCCCCGGCACATGCTCCAGCTCCATCCAGGATGTACAGAGGTGCTGCTGCAGCCCCAGCCATCGCCCCTGCTCCTCTTTGAGGAAAACGGGATGAGCCCAAGGGTGTTTTTTGTTGTGCCCACATCTCTGCAGCTCAGCTGGACAAGTGGGGCTGGAGGCAGCCAAGCCCCCATGTCAAGGAGCTACCCTCATACTGAGAGGGCAGCAGCCTGACTCAGGCTGGCTACAAGGGGGGCACAGAGCGGGAAGTCCTGCCAGCACGGCCCCCTGAGTCCTGGCTGGCATCTTTTGGATGCAGGGAGAGCTGTCCCAACAGGTCCTTGCTCCAGAGGCAAGAACCACATGACCATAGGGAAAAGACGGGGAAGAAGCTGCAGTGCTGCTGCACAAGGGCTGGATGGCGGGGATGGCAAGGGGGACATCCTGAGGGTCTGAGGTGGGGAACCTGCATTGGGACAGAACTGGGGGGTACGGTTGGTTCAGACGCTCGGGTCCTAGAGCAGAGGCTGCCCTGGGGAGGGTGCGGGCTCGGGAGGCTGCAGGTGAAGCAAAGCAAAGCATGCAGGCTTCTGCGCCGCTCCGCTGAGGACAGTGCTGAGCAGCAGCCGGACGGCAGAGCTCTGCAGGCTGCACGGCAGGGCCACACATCTGGGTACCGGGCTGCCTCCACCACCGGCCTGCCTAAATCGGTGCTGCAGCGAGCCAGCGATGTGCACGGCTACAGACAGGGACTTGCCCAGTGCCACCCGGTACCTTTCTTGAGGAGTTTTTAGCCCACCCAGGCGTGCTTACCGCATCCGAGGAAAGGGCGCACTGACGGACAAGGAACTCCATCATCGCCTCCCCGCCAGGCTGCTCCAGGTAGCCGTGGTGAGCCATGGCACTGATCACCTGCACCATGGCCCGCTTCACCTGCACGGGCAGAGCAGCAGCACCAGCGTCGGCAAAGGGCAGAGGGGAGAAGCTGCAAGCAGCGGGGATTTCTGCCTGCAGCAGGCTCCTCCTCACAGCTGCCCTTTGCCACCTCCTCTTCGGCAGCAGGGAGTGTTATTATGGGTTACACACAGCCTTTCAACTGGGTTTGGGCTCCGCCAGCGGCAGCCGGGCACGGCACAGGACGCTGGAGTCAGCTGCCCGCTGCTCACACCTGTGGGGTTAGCCCAGGGGGGACGGGCAGGAGCCCACAGCCCCACCACCCACCGCAGGCAGTTATGTCTGGCAAAGCCAGGTCTGTGTTTTGCAAGTGGGACACATCCTGCGACCATGTCAGCCAAGTTGCTGGCGGCGCAGCACTCCCGGCACGGCCATGCACATCACTCACATGTGGCACTTCAGGCAGGACCAGACTTTGCAGCAGCGATACGCCCTGCTAGGCAGGGCTGCCTGCGCTCAGCCCTGCTCCTTGCGCAGGGCACATGGAAAACGAGCCCCCGTGTGCTCCTCTGTTATGGGGAGGGTATCTCCTGGGCACGTTGGCAGAACTGTGCCAAAGCCCCCAGCTAGGAGAGAGGTGAGCAACAGGAGGAGGCAGCGGACGACAGCTGGGCGGGCAGTGGCGGGAGTATGGCTGTGCAGGGTCCCAGAAATAAACCCTCACCCCTGCAGCACCCCATGGAAGGGCAGAAGCTTAGCTCACCTTATTGTTGCTGTCTTGCAGAGGAAGTTTCATAGATGAAAGAATAAAGGGCTTTTTAATCTCCATTTGAGAGGCTGGGAAAAAAAAAATAAAAGATGACAGACTGAAGCTCGGTGATGCTCTTGAGCTGCCAAGGACAGAGCTGCTGGTCCCCAACTTCCCCCTTCTGTGACAGGGACGGCTTTGTCCCTCGCCCCTCCCCAGCTGGCTGGGCCACCAGGCTGGTTTCCTACTCCCCTGACCCCGCAGCCACGGATGGGCTCGTCACCTCACCCCAGGTCCCGGCAAGGGAAGGAGGGGACTCGTGGAGAGGGACCAGTCTGAGGAAGCCTGCACAGAGCCCCTCTGCACCTTACTGCTTCGAGACCCCGAGAGGGACCACGGCCAGCCAAGTGGCAGCTGCCCTGGTACTCACGGGCGCTGTTGATGATCTGCCTCATGATGAGGAGCGTCCCCACGCGAGTCCTCTCGTTGCTGCTCTCCAGCTTTGGGAGGAGGAAGGCCAGCACGCGGTCAGGGAATGAGCAGGCTGCGGGAGCCAAAACAACCGTCACGGACGCACATCGCCCCGGGGATGACACACAACCGAAAGGTTTGGGATGTGGGCACTGCATCCCCTGCATGGGGACATCCCAGTCCATGTATCCCCACGCGCAATGGGGAGCTGCACGCCTGCTGCGCACGGTGGGGCTTTGCCAGCTGCGTCTAACCATGTGCGGTGTGGTGAGCACCGCCGCTCCTCTCCTGGGGAAGCCACCTGCTGCCATGTCACCCTGTGAGCCAGGCTCACCGGCCCATCCTGCTCCTCACATCCAGACCTCAGCTTTCCTCCGGTGCTCTCAGCACGTCTCCTGCACTCTCTAGGGAGCTGAAGGAGTTTAAATTATACCTTCCAACAAGTGCTGCCCCGTCTGTCAAAACATTTTGATTGTTAAAAATAAAACCAGCCTGTAGATGCTGAAATGGGAGCAGCGCTCGTGGGCATTCGAGGGGCAGGTTTGAGGAGGGACAGGCACTCAGCGGCAGGGCAGCCTGGAGATGGCTCAGGCAAAGGCAGCTCGGCTGCAGGTTCGCCTTCATGAATGCTAGCAAGAAAGGGACGTCACCCAGCCCTGACTCAGCAGCAGCTTGTCACACCACTGCTCTTTTTCTGGCAATGGCACAGGCTTCTGTCTGTGCCACAGCCATTCGGTGGGGACAGCACCGGGGGAGGCCAGGCTCCAGCCACAGAGCTCCACGCACAGGCTGAGAACATCCAAGCTGTAGGTCAGCCCACATTTCCTGCTCAGCCAGACCACCGGGGACCCTGCTGCACTCTGAATGTTTGCACGACCCCGGAATAACCACGGCATTAGCCGTACACAAGATACAGCAACGAGACATACAGATGAGCAGGGTACCCCCAAAGTCAAGCTACACCTACTGCCCTGCACCACAGGCATAGCACGCTGCAGAACCCGGCTGCCAGAGAGGTTGCAGTGGGATGGTACGGCTCAAAATGCTCCAAAGACACTTTTGAAACCAAGACAGGTGCCTTTGGGAAGGTCCCTGAGAGGGGATGATCAGGCCTGAGCCAGCAGTGAGCTCCAGGGGAGCAGAGCTGGCCCCATGCTCTTCCTCAGAGAGCTCCAGCATCCCTGGATGCCAGACTTTCGGGACACGCAAAGCTACCGCCTGCTGCAAGCCTGAAGCTGCAGGCTTGAGCCAGGACAGAAACCACCACCCTCCCCTCCCTCCCATCTTTCTGCACGTCCATGACATCCCCCAAGATACAGATAAATGTAGATATATATATGAGTTGTCCACGATATCCTCCCAGATATAAATATGTACACGAGATGTCCACAATATCCTCCAAGATAGATATAGATATATAGATATACATAAGATGTACACGATATCCTCCAAGCCCAGCTGAGAGGATATCTCAGGGGAACAAATGCCTTACCCAGGACGGTGAAGCATCGAAGAACCTCAGTGTGATTTTTCACAGTCAGGGGAACAGATGGATCTGCAGGAGCGCAAATCTGTTGGAGAAATGGCTGCAGTCAGGGACATTACCTGGAACGGGCACTGGCAGGCCCTGGAGAGGCAGAGCTGTGCTAAGCACAGGTATGGAGTTGAGATTTGGGACAGACAAAGCCATGGGCCGGTGGGTGACAGTGTCCCACCACACAGATGCCCACAGCGGTGCTTTCTGCCTGCTGCTGGCCGAGCAGAGCTCTGCCTGTGCTCTCAGGGAGACCACGTGGGAATGAGGTGCCTGCTCAGGAGCTGCAGGTTCCTCTGCTTGTTTAACTGTGCCCCACCACCCGGCTGGGACCACTGGCCATCTCCTCTGGAACCTCTTCGAAATGAGTCAACACTTCCATGTGCTCTTAAAATAAATCAGGCTCTTAATTCAATGTACACTAGCGCTGTAGCAAGGACAACGTGCATCTGCTTATTCTGGGCTGTAGCTGAGCCAGAGCTGGTGTGAGGGCAGCCACATCCCAGAGCCCCAGAGCTGCCCCTCTGCACCCACCAGCAGCTTCTGCCTGTTGAAGCCCATCCTCAAGTGGTTGTTCCTACAAACAGCACCGTTATTGCATTATTGCATGTGTATTTTCAAGGACAGCCTCTCTGCTGGCACTTCTGAGACTCAGCCAGTTTAGTATATATATAGATAAAAAAATAGCCTTCAGACCTGGTTTAAGCCCCAGGAATACGATTTTAAGAGTTTGGTAAGACAGCAGACCTCACGCCCCTGCCACTGAGGAACTGGCTGAGGAGGAATCTGGGCTCAGCAGCCTGAGAAGGGCTCCCGGGCTGCGCGGTCACCGCTCTGCGACAAGTCAATGCCCTCGCTTATTCTCACAGAGCAAACTTCTTAAGAGGCCCATTGCTTCGGAGGTGCTTGCTTTCAGTTTGCTGCCCTGGTGTGCAGCCAGAGCTGCCCTCGCTGCAGACAGCCCAGCGACGCGCTGACATCTCCCGTACATCGGGCACCAGCGAGCCGGCCACAGCACTGGTGAGCGGCGGAGAAGCCTCGGGGTGACAGGAGCAGGGGACAGGAGAGCCCAGCAGGCTGCACGCCCCTGCCTGGGGCTGCTCCAGGGGAAACCTCCAGCCCTGCGGATGGAGCTCACGGCCAGGTTCCAGCGTTACACCTTGCAGGAAGCCCACCTGCCCGCCCCACCGCCCCCTGCCCCGTCCTTACCTGGGGGTGCAGGGTGCCCAGGAGAGAGTCCAGCTGCACGTCAAGGCTGCGGCTGCCAATGTTGACAGAAGCTTCCAGGATCTGGCAAAGGCTCTGCTCAGCAAGAGACCAGGTTGCAGTTAAGCATCGGGAAAATACTTGGGCTCCAGAGGAGGACAGAGGATCGTGACACACACACACACACACCCCCCGCTGTTAGGCCAGTCCATGGGAAGGGGACTGCAGGTGAGAGCCACCACAGCAGCAGCCGGCAGCACAATCCATCTCCCGTGGGCTGACACAGCTCCGGCGTTCCTGAGAGCTGCTTGATGCTGTGGTGGCACGCTGGCCACTGCGAGCCACAGCTGGGTGCATGGTGACAACCTGGCACACGGCAGAGCACCCGGGGATGGCAGCGGCAATGGGCTGCAGGTTGCTCCATCCTCCCAGACCACTGGGCACAACCAGCTGAGGCTTGGGTGCAGTAGCCAGAGGGGTCACGATGCCAGGAAAGGAAACTCACATGGAAAAGGCAGTTGCAGCCCAGTCCAGCTGGGTAGAGGCACAGCACGAGCTGTGTGACACCACCAATAAGGTAAAAACTAAGACTGCGCTGCTGCTGCTGCTTTTCCACACTGCTCTCTGAAACGGGCAGAGCCGCCGCTCTGCACCCCTGAGCTCAGCATCCCTCCTGCATCCCACTTGTATCCAAAACAGCGTGGCCAGCAGGACCAGGACGGTGATCATCCCCTCTACTTGGCACTGGTGAGGCCACACCTCAAATCCTGGGTTTGGTTTTGGGCCCTCACTTGAAAACGGACATAGAGGAGCTGGAGCATATCCAGAGAAGGGCAACGGAGCTGGTGAAGGGGCTGGAGCACACATCTTATGAGGGGTGTGTGAGGGAACTGGGGGTGCTCAGCCTGGAGAAGAGGAGGCTTGGGAGGACCTGATCGCTCCCTACAACTACCTGCAGGGGGGCTGTAGCGAGGTGGGGACGGTCTCTTCGCCCAAGTAACAAGCTACAAGACAAGAGGAAACGACCTCAAGTTGTGCCAGGAGAGATTTAGATTGGGTACTGGGAAAAGTTCCTTCACCGAAAGGGTCGTCCAGCACTGGAACAGGCTGCCCAGGGAGATGGTGGAGCCACCATTCCTGGAGGTGTTTAAAAACTGTAGATGCTGTGTTTGGGGACACGGTTTAGCAGTGGCCTTGGCAGTGCTGAGTTAACGGTCAAACTTAATGTTCTTAAAGGCTTTTTCCAATCTAAACGATTCTGTGATTCAGGGACGGCTGTCAGCACGCCTGAACCACAGCCCAAGCCGTGGCAGTGGGCAGAAGCACACTACCCACCCAACACCCCACCAAGGCTCCAGTCAGTAGGGATGGGGATGGGTCACAGAACGGTGGGGGCTGGAAGGGGCCTCTGGAGACCACCCAGCCCAACCCCCTGCTAGAGCAGGTTCTCCTCCAGCAGGCTGCAAGGGGTCCTGTCCAGGTGGGCTTTCAATGTCCCCAGAGGAGACCCCCAGCCCCTCTGGCCAGCCTGTCCCCGTGCTCTGTCACTCTCAAGGGAAAGAAGCTTTTCCTTATGTTCAGATGGAACCTCCTGTGCTGCGGTTTGTGCCCGTTGCCCCTTGTCCTGTCGCTGGGCACCACTGAGAAGAGCCTGGTCCCATCCTCCTGATGCTCACCATTAAGGTGTTTGTATGCATTGGTAAGTCCCCTCTCAGCCTTCTCCTCTCCAGGCTGAACAGCCCCAGCTCCCTCAGCCTGTCCTTCCAAGGGAGATGCGCCAGCCCCTCATCATCTGCACAGCTTCCGCTGGTCCCTCTCCAGCCGTTCCCCATCTCTCTTAAACTGGGGAGCCCACGACCGGGCCTTGGCCAGCGCCACCAGCACTCAGAGCTGCTTACCTTGGAGATGTAGAAGGCTTCCGTGTGCTTCTTGTAGAGGGCGAGGATGCCTGGAATCAGCTTCGGGAGCTGCTCCTCCAGCTTGTCACTGGGCATCAGGTAACTCATGGGTCCCAGCGCCTCCACCACGGCCAGTCTCAGCTGCAGGGAGAGATGGCACATCAAGAGCATGGTGGCCCAGGCCCTGGGGGACAGGCCTGCCACAGCATCGCCCCACTGCTACAGAGCTGCTCTTCCTGGTGCTTCTAGAAGCCTCCGAGCCGAGGCAGGGACAGCATTTCGTCCAGCTTTGCCAATGTGAGTGCAAAGGGTACTCAGCGGAGAAGGGGGACACCTAAACATGTCACCCGTGCCTGCAGAGGACAAAACCTGGCTGGCCACCTCCCAGCTGTGGCATACGCCCAGAGTGCCACCCAAAGTGGTGCAGAAGGACCCCGTGCCCTGCTTTCCAGCAACAGGGAGCAAGCGCCCCGTTCCGCAGGCGTCACACAAGGACAGAGGGAACCGAGCAGAGCTGCAGGGCACAAGGAGAAAAAAAGCATCCAGCCCTAAATCAGAGCTGGGGGCTCACTCTCTGGGGGCCACCTCCTCACCTAAGGGCACAGCTGAGATGCTGCAAGGCCAATGTCAGACTAACGCCCCTCCCTCCGCACCCAGGGAGGTCCTGCCCCCCCCACCTTGGCTTCCCGGTGCTGCAGCCAGCTGTTGAAGAGCACTTCGTACGCACTGAAGATCTCGTTTGAGAAGGTGTCCTTCCTGACCGTGGGGTCCGGGGCTTTGTCCAAGTTTGCCAAGTACTCCTGGATGCTCTCACTGAAGTGCTGCAGAGCTAGGAGACAGATTGCCTAGTTAGATTTTCCACACGTACAAGGGAGTGTTTGTTTTAGCCCCTCCAGAAAGCAGATGGTTGACGTGCTGTTTTGCTGGGCAGCATCTCAAGGGATAGCAGATGCACCGGGACTTTCCCTGGCAGGCAGATTTTCCAAAAGGCGCCCTGGCTACGAGGGATTGTGGCAGGCAGCCGCGCCAGAGATGCATGCTGCTTTGTGCTTCCTGGGCGAGGGCTGATGTAACCCACTCCAGAGACCCAGCTCCAGGGACCCACAGGAGCCTGGATTTGCCACTCAGGTTATCTCCTTAGCAGCTCAGGTGGCCAAGAACTACAGCCTTGCAGCCAGAGGCAAGCCAGAACACCGCACCTCAACAAGTTTGTCCGGTCTGTGGGCCAGCAAGCGCTGTGTGTTAGCACGTGTTACTTCTCCCCTGGTGAATCAGACCAGTGATGAGAGCATGTTTGCATAAAGGCATGCATCCTGGCTCAGCAAGAGACCGCTGACCACAGGGGACACCCATCGTCCATCTCTCCCCTCCAAGGAAGCCTTTGCCATGGCTTTACAGGGTTCCCCAAAGGCTTTACAAACCTTCTGGGGCTGCTGAGGGATCACCTAACGCCAGGAGCAGGTCTCAGCTGATAGCACCCGAGGGCTGTAAACACCCTCCTACTCTTACTTGGGGAATTACCCAACCATGGAGCCCACCGAACAGGCTCCCAGCTTCAGGAGCCCCTGCACAGGGTGTTGCTCAAGATGCTCAGCACGAACCTCTCGGGGCTGAGCCCCTCGCGACTGCTGCACAGGGACGCAGCAGGCCGGCTGCCTGGGAGGTGCCACTCACTGCAAACCTTGCCCAGCTGCCCCAGCCGACCTGGAACACCCCCTGCGCTGTCTGCCCATCCCCCCAGCTCCTTCCAGCCCCCCTGCCCAGGACCCCCAGGCACCAGAGCGCACATGCACAGACGCTGCTCTCCCTCCACACTGTGCTGGGGGCCCGTGTGTGCTCCCTTCCATAATCCATTAACGCACAGTGAGGCTCTTCCAGATTCCCCACCCTTTGCCAGCCTTTTCCTAAGGAAGGAAGCGGCCTGGGGCTTGCAGAGCCAACGCCGTGCCACCACCCGGCCAGGTCCAGAGCCCTGGCTGCCAGCATCACCAGGGACTGCCAAGCACCAGAGTGGGAGCCGTGAGGGGTGAGGCCAAGGCAAGGGGAGCGGAGAAGGATCACAGCCTGCTCAAGCATGGAGGCACCCCCAGAGCTCACCTGGCCCAAGCGCCGGCTCAAGAAGGGCCACCTGGAGCAGCCTGCCCAGGCCAAGCTCGTCCACCCCTCTCCTGCTAGAGCCAGACGGCTCCTGCAGCTGATCCCACAGCGGGGAAGGGGCCGCCGTGCCTGCAGGATGCCCATGGCCCTGAGCCATCCCTCCTCAGGCACGGCAGCCCCGCTCCTGCCAGAAAGTCACTGAGCAGAACCCTGCTTGGCTGCCCCAGGGAGGGAGCCCTCACAAGCCACATCCCGCACTAACGGGGCAAAGAAAAAAAACCCACGACACCCTGGTAGCCTGGGGAGGAGGTTTCGCCACAGCAAAATAGCAGTGGAAGATGGAAGGCTGAAGGAAACAAGCGGCTGGCCCCGCATCGCAGCAGGACACGACCCAGGCACACAGTTCTGGCACAACCGGCCCCCGGTGTGGTCTGACCAGTGCCCATGGTACCAGCTGGGGACCCAGCCACCCCTCAGCCCTCGTGCCTGTGGGATGGAGAAGCCGGCACGGCCCCCAAGGATGCACAGCGACTCCAGAGCGTGCCAGCTCTCCGTGCCCCTGTGCCCAGCACGAGCTCGATGCACCCACGTTATCAGACCCGGAGGAGGAGGAGAGAGGGTTCCCGAGGAAAGAGCCCGGGACAGTGCCCGCTGCACGCCGAGGCTGCAGGGGTTGCGCAGCCTCCACGCCCTCCTCGCCCACAGCAGATATTTATTTTCAGCCCGATAGGATCAGAGATGCTGAGTCACTCCACAACCTCGTACCAAAGCCAGATCATTTCAATCACATGCCTCCTCACCCTCCCTGCGACCCGGCCAGCAGCACGCAAGAGAGAAGTCCTGCAAGCAGTGCCCTTTCTGCTGGAAGGGACATCACCTCCCCCAGGGCTGAGCCCTGCTCTTCTGCTGTCCTTAGTGGTGTGCCAGAAACCCCCCCAACCTGCTCCCCGTGGCTCTGACAGACGGGGAGGGCTCGGAGGGGACATCCCTACCCCACAGGGATGAGGGACCACCGGCAGTGTTCTCGCGCTGCTGGGAACACACCTGCAGCAGGCAGGGTCTGGCTGTCCTTGGGGCAAAAACTGAATTCCCATCGACCATCGGAGGGGTCAGGAAGGCCCCCAGCTCACTCCCATTACACCCAGCACCTTTCTGGAGCAGGGCACAAAATGCAGACCCCATCTAAACTCTGTTTTCACTTCATCTCCAGGCTGGAGTCAGAACACCCTTGTTCAGGTCAAGCCCTCCAAAAGTTTCTGCAAGAAGCTTGTCTTGACCAAAGTGAACAGGCCCAGCCAAACCCATCACCTTAAAGTCCTCCTCCAGCTTAAAGCCAGGCAGATTGCAAGGCCAACAAGCAATGTTATGCCTGGCTTTGCTTTTTTTGTTCGGTGGTTTGTTTGTTTTTCAAAAAAAAAAAAAGCTTGTAGCCAAGAGCCCAGGGTAGCTGCTCCAGCCAGCAAGGTTTTTGGACACAGCTGGGAAGCTCATTCCCTTCCCTGCAGTGGGGCCACCGCAGACAGCACTGCTCCCAAGACAGAAAGCGGTACCTTGCTGACATCCCCGGAGCAGTAAAGCCTGGATCACATCCCTGCATCCACCGCTTCATCCCTGTGTTCAGCCCAGATCGAGCTCCGTGTAACTACTCTGTAGCCCGGTACTTCCCTGCTGCTGTCTCTCTGCGCCAGGCCACCCCGCAACAGCAAAACCATCCTGAAAAGATTCACCTACATTGCACGGCTTTGCTGACTCCAGAGCTACCTCACCTGCCTTTCAGTTGTTGAAAACTTTGGCAAAAAATTATACAGAAACCATACAGAGCCAGAAATCCAGCATACCAGCAGCAGCTGAAGCCTGTGGGCAGCAGGCAGCTGCCAGAGACGGGGCACCCCCGCCAGGCAGCCCAATAGTCACCCCACAGCCTCCTTGGGCTTTCGGGAGGCTCCAGGGGAGCATGTCCACCCAGACCTCAGCCTGGGTTTCCACACGCTCAGAGGTCGGCATCGGACAGAAGCAGTCGCGAGGGGCTGACCGTGGGCAGGCAGGGGTTTTGGGATCGGGGCAGGACCTGCTCCAAACCCGCAGGGGGCTGTTTAAAGATGCTCATACTGCTGTGCTTGCCAGCACTTTGGAGGCTTCGTGGGCTTTAGGATGAGTTAAGAGGTTGCAAGTACTCTGCGAGGGCAACAAACCCACCATGCCTCAGGCGCAGCAGCTACAAGGTCGTTTTGGGAGGAACACGTGCGGAGCCAGGACGTCACGCTGCTCAGGACCAAGCAGGGGAACAGAAAGCTGAAAGAAATAATTGCTGGAAGCAATGAAGAAGAAAGAGCTGCTGATGGCAGAAGGCTGCTCCAGAAGAGCCACCCAAACCTCAGAACCGAGTTCCACCAGCCCCACGGGCCCATATTGGTCCTCCCCACTGCACCTGAGCAGAAGGATCGCTTCTCCGCAGGGCCAGGCACCACCGATGAGCAGTCTCCAATGGGATTAGCAGCAGCCCTCCCGTCAATGAACGTGTCACCTGCGGTCTGCGATCGCCCGCAGCCAGCCTAAACTGCCCGCACTGCCAACACCAGCCGCCCCGGCAGTTAAAATAGCTCAGGAGTCTGGTTGTTCTCAATCAAGGGAGGATGCTTTATGTTCACAGGAATTGCCTGACCTTGCCTTTGGCTTTCCCAGAACACACCTGCACAGAAGCAGCTTAAGAGTTGCACGTTCTTGCTTTGAGCTCAATGTAACAGAACAAGAGCAAGTGCTGTCACCTGGGCCCCAGCAGACCCCAGTAACAAGCTTAGACACAAACCTCACCGTTTCCAGGAGAAATAAATGCTGCTGAATATAGTCCTACATCCATCCCTGAAGTTTACAGGGCTGCTCGGGAGGCTCCCACTCATCCTTGACACATGGAGCCACATTCCCAGGCCCTGATGCAAATATCAGCAAGAGATAAGAGCGACTGCACCAGCGGCGTGCTCCAGCAGCTCCCGTAGCATCTGTCAGGGTCCTTGAACCTGCGCTCCCCCAGACCACCTTTTATTTTTGCCCAGTTATAGACAGAAAACCACAAATCCTGAAGATCTTCTGCTGGATATTCATAAGGCCATCACGTCATGCCCGCCTGAGGCTGCGCACTGTCCTGCGGTCTGAGATGCATCAAATCCTGCTGCACCAGCAGCAGCTTTCAGCAAGCCCCGGGCTGGAGGAGGGCATCATGAGAAGGGAGGCCCGTGACATCCTGCCAGCCCACTGAAAGTGTCATATCCTGAAAGTGGCTCATGAGAATTACAGAAGTGGCTTAGACGGGAGCTGGCCTGGCACCGTTGCCGTGTCCCAGCCTCCTCACAATTCCTACTGGGGCTAACGCTCGTGTTGATGCCATGTGCCAGGTTCTTGGTCTTAATAAAGGGACAGCCTGGTTTAGAACAGGGTCTCCAGTAGCACATCTTCCCCTCCTTCCACATCCCACCGGGCTCATCACCTCAACCTGAGTCAGGACGACTCTGGAGCACCCATGCCCTGTTGGCCAGAGGAGAAAGCGAAGGGCACCAGTACTCGCTGGGCTACAAAACAGGAGTGACAGGGATCAGGTAGATGGAGAAGGACTTTTGCTGGATCCCAGTGACCTACAGCTGACAGCTATCCATCCCTTCCCAGAGCCAGCCAGGTCCCTGCTCCCAGCCATTCAGGAAAGGTCCCTCTGAGTCAGCTCTCCACCCCCCATCCACAGTCCCTCCTTTTCCAGGGAAAGGAAAAGGTTTCCCACAGCACATCTGAAATGACTGCAGTCTCAGAAGATCCAGAAAGACCTTACCGTAGCAGAAGACAGACTTCATATGGTCCTGTTTGGCCATTCCCAGCATGGGCAGCATCGTGCCGAGGATGGAGTTGAGAAAAGGCACCATTCCAAACACTGGGAAGGAAGCGGGAGGGGGTCACTTGCAGCAAACACACAAGTGCCACTCGGCAGCTGCGCCAGCCCACGCTGGACACAGACCCGGCAGGACTGCACGGGCGCCCGACAAAGCCCAGCTCACCGCAGCCAGCTGGGAGCCCAATTCTGCCACACAAGAGATTGTCCCCAGAGAAGTAGACCCCCAGCCTCTCTGGGTAGCCTGTCCCAGTGCTCCATCACCCTCAAGGTAGTTTTTCCTCGTGTTCAGACGGAACCTCCCGTGCTGCAGTTTGTGCCTGTTGCCCCTTGTCCCATCACTGGGCACCACTGAGAAGAGCCTGGCCCCGTCCTACATCCCACTGGCTGCTGGCATCAGTCAGTGAATCTCTCCACAGCCAGACTTGTTTCCAGAAGTACCATCCTAAAAACATCCATTTTAAAACTCAGTCTCTCTGGGATGGCTGGAGATGAGAGCCCAGGCAGGGGATTCTCTAAGGACAAGGGCCAGGCAGGTCAGATGCCCATTGCTTTAGAGCGGCAAACATTTTAAAGAGCTCGGCTGAGCTGTGAAGCCAAGCCGCAGGGGATTTCTAATTTCAGTCCACTTTTACAGGGACTCAGCTCCTCCGGGCATTGCCAGGTACGTGCGAGGTGGCCCACCTCCCACCCAGGGCTCTGGCAACTCCTGCCCAGCTGCAGGCAGAGCAGAGCATCCCCCCTCCAGCCACCCAAGAGGCAGGACCAGCACCCCAGGGCACAGCCCAGGCCTCTGCCACTGCTCTCCTTTTCCCCAGGGCACTGAGCACCGGGAGAGCCCGCCAGGTCCCAGAGCAGCACGGCGTCAGAAGCTCTGCTCAGGCTGCTGCCAGACAAGCCAAGACAGCTGATGCTGCCCGCTCACACTGCCCCGTGACCCTCTGAGGAGGGGTTGCCCTCAGCTCCCTGCCTCAGCGCTGGGGACAGTCCCAGCAGCTCCCCATGAAGAGCAGCCAAGAAGAGAGCAGGGGGTTCCAAACCTCCTCCCAGTGCCAGCTCCCCGCAGCACTGGCCGTCCTCTTCTTGTGCCCCGTCTCTTCTGAAGAGAAGAGGAATAAAGGCCACCACGAGCAAGCCATTCCCATGGATGGCCCTCCTCCTTGCCATACTGGCGTTCACTGCTTTTTCAGTGCGTTTCATCACTAAGTTATTTTGTGAAACAGACTCCTCAATCATTTAGCAGCATCAAGTCTAAGCCATAAAATCCCCAGAAGTTTGGAAGCATGCTGCCGGGCTCGGCGTGCATGACACCGCAGAGGTGCCCCCCACCCCACAGAGCTCTTCAGGTACAGCATGAACCACAACACCCGAAGCCCACCCCACTTCCACAGCTCTTTCCACCGCGGACCAGCAGCTGCAGGTCGCGCACTCACCGTTGGACACGGAGAGGTTTGCAAATGTCTGCATGACAAAGTAGTGAGGCAGGATCCCCGGCTGGAATTTGGTGAGCACCTCCTCCATCACCTTGTTGATGAAGCGTTGCCCCACCGCAACAAGGACATTGCTCGCAGCTTGCTGCCAGTCCCGGATCACTTCCTGGCATGGATGGAGGGAAACCACATCAGAACAGACACCGCCTCAGACACGCAGCCTCCCCGGAGCCTGCTTCTGCCTCATTTAAATGCCATGCATCATGCCTGGCTCCAAATGCCACGGGGAGCTGCCCTAAACAAAAGGCTCAAGGTTCAGACGTGACCTTTTTCCCACGCGGACCTGCAGCCTCTCAAGGCATCGCCTCCTCCTTCCTGCTCCAAAACCCACCTGCCCGTCCAGCTCCCTTTCAGCATCCAAGTTTTATTTAGCTTTGTATATGTGCCACGCTGGAAGAAAACCATCTACCAAACCATGCTCATCTCTCCCCAGAGAGAGGAACGTAGTCTGTCCCCTACTCCCTCCACTATCCCAAGTACAGAAGACTGCATGTAACTAGTCCTTCTCTTCCACGAAAGGGGTCCCAGCTACCTGCTACCCCTGGGGCAGCCCCAGACCCACAGCATCTTCTGCAACGACAGCATCAGGGGCAGGAAGGGTCTGGCCAAGAACAACGACAGGAGGAGCTGGAGCTTCCAGGTCATACCTTTGACTTGGTCATTTCATTAGACGCCAGGAAGATAACCACCTTCGCTGTGCTTTTGTCCAGGAGGGTAATGTTGTTCTTCACCACAGTCTCCATTGCCTTCAGGATGATCACCCGGTGAGGGTAGGCCAGCTGGAAAGGGAGGGAGACAGTGGCTGGTCAGCCAAGCTGAGCCAGGCACCGCAGCTGCCCCAGGGCAAGCGAAACCTGCGTGTCCCAGAGCTTCCCAGGCTGCGAGATGCCCGGCAAGGGACTGGCTAGCATTTCCACCATGTGGCTGGTGCAGGACAAGGCAATGACTTGGACCACCAACCACTTTTACTCCATTTCTCATCCATGACAGCATATTGTCACCATTTCTTCACCACTGCAACTCGAGCGCCTTGGACCAGACTTCTCAGCCAGCTGGTCCAGCACTCCTGTAGCCCAGCTCCTCCCAAGTATCTCCCTTGCTTGCTGACAGAGCCAACGTCCCCAAGCCACCAGGGAATATTCCTCACCCTGCTGACCCTCCCAGGGCAGAGCAGAGAAGACCCCTACCTTGTCATGCTGCCGGAGGTACTCGTCACAGGAGTTGAGGATCTCCTCTGGCTCAGATTCCCCCAGGTAGCACAAAGCATCGTAGATCTGCTCCTGGACTAGCGGGTCCTTATCTGTTGTGGCATCCATCAACGTCGTAGCAAGCCCTGAGCAAGAGAGACAAGTTACAAAGATTTTTGTATTCTCTGAACACCTCCTGGACTAACAAGAGCAGGAAGAGAAGAGCCTCCGTGCAATTTCATCCATCCTTCCACAAGCCATGCACACAGCTAAATTAAGCTTTTGTTTCCCACTCAACGAGCACCAACAAGAACCCTTCCTTCTGGGCTCACCACCCAAGGTAACTCACCTTTAACTTGAAGACCCCCTGCATGCAGCCCTCCCCTATTCCCCAAGGGCAAATCCTTGGGGATTCATCCTCATCCCCCAAGCTGGGTTGAACACTTCAAAGGTGTTTGGTTTTTTTTTACTGCAGACCTTACACACAGCACAGCGTCAGCCTCTGAGCCAAGGTGAACTTGGCTCTAACGTTTCTCACTGGAGCAGGGAGAAGGAAGGATTTATTACACTGGAGATTTCAGACTAGGGCCGGGCAGCAGCGCTGGCTCCATCGGAGGCACCTGGGGAAGCTGCACAGGGGCTGGTGTGACGTGGGACCCACCAAGGGCATGTCTGTGAGGGTCAGGGGCTGCAGGAGCCCCGCAGTTGTGCAGGTGAACCCCACCA
This sequence comes from Falco naumanni, assembly GCF_017639655.2. NCBI lineage: Eukaryota > Metazoa > Chordata > Aves > Falconiformes > Falconidae > Falco > Falco naumanni. The sequence continues at coordinate 108,318,953 of NC_054056.1, read as the reverse complement.
CCAAACAAGGCTCTATGAGGGCAAACAGATGCCATCAATCAGGAGCTGGCAAAGTCCTTCCCGGTATTCCAGCCACGCTAGCCAGTTGCCACATGGGAACTGCCCCAGGAGCACAGGCGACAGTGGCCCTTGTCCTGGCCCTGGGGCACCAACAGCAACGCACTGTCCCCAGGCATGACACCCCCACTGCCTGTGGCTAAAACCGCTGCCCCAGCGGCAAACCCGGTGGTGGGACAGAGCCCACTGAGTCCCTGCCAGCGGTGAGCCAGGCGCCTGCATCACTGCTGTGGTCCAGAGCTGCTCCGTCCCACCCATCAGCCAGCAACTCTGCTCCAAGAGGCTTAATTGTTACTGTGGAGTGGTGTATCTCTCATTAGGGCCTTTGTTTTAATAAGGTTAATTAGTTACAGAGCAGGTCGCCGGCACGAGCTTTGCAAAGAGCCTGCAGAACACCATGGGGCCAGCCACTGCACACAGCCTCTGCCACACCGCGGCTCCTTGTCCAGGACTGTGCCTTCATGGCAGGGTACGAAGACCCGTCAGGATGCCTGGCCCTGCGTGGATACCGTGCTGCCCGCATGGATGCTGTGCTGCCTGCGTGGATGCTGTGCTGCCTGCGTGGATGCTGTGGTGCCCGCATGGATGCCATGCTGCCTGCGTGGATGCTGTGGTGCCCGCATGGATGCCATGCTGCCTGCGTGGATGCCGTGCTTCCCGCACGGAGGCGTGCTGCCTCGGAAACATCAGTGGCTGCCACGAGGGTTGCACCAGGAGGGTGGCAGCATCCCTCACCCCTTCCCCTCCTGCTGTGGCCAGCTGCCCCAGGCCGGGAGGAGCCACAGCTGAAAGCTGCCCCACTTCGGGGGTTGTCATCTTCCAAGGCAGGGAGTTGGGGAGACGTTTGCCACACCGTCACGTTAAAGCCAACGTGACCTGGTGCTACTGCTGCTGAAGGTAATCCCTGCTCCCACCCCAACCCACCCCTTCCCCATGGCTTAATTAAACCAGAAAATTCTTTATTGCCTTAAAAAAAAAAAAAAAAAAAGAGGAGAGAGGTTCATTTCAAAGCTGGATGGGATTAATTTAGGAAATACACAAGGGTTTACACCAGTTAAATATTTAGAGACTATTTAAGCTTATGCAATTTGCAGCAGAGACAAGGCCCGAGATTAATTTCTAGGGCAGGGAATTACTGTGCACAGAGAACCGCTCCCTCCTCCTGTCCCCGACCAGCACATCTCTCCAGATGCTGCAGAAAGCTCCAGCAGCATCACTGTTGGCTCCACCACCGGCAGCCGAGGCAGGGCTGAGCTCCCCCCAGGGCACCAGCAAGGCAATTTAGCCTTAATAGTGAGCGAGTCTTCCCACCCAGCTCCATCCCCATAGAAAAGCTTCACTGGAGCTGGGCAAAAAGGGCAGCAGCAAGGCAGAGGGGGACAGCGGCCAAGACCCCCAGGCCAGGGCCAGTGCGCTGAAGTCCCTTGCCCACTCCCACCGTGCTCCGGTACTCACGTTTTATCCGTGACTCCATCATGCTCCGTGTTTTCAGCTTCCCCACCAGCAGAAGGCAGTTGGCAGCTTCCTCTGTCTCAAACCCGGGGATCCCTGGGGAACCTATTTTTACACACTGCCTTTACTTTCACGGAGAAGACTGAGGTTCTGGTCCGGGTCAGAAAGGCACCAGTGGATGCAGTGAGGTGGAGGAGATACTCTACAGCAGCCGTGGGGAGGGGGGAATGCCAGTTCCTCGCAGGCAGCCGATTGCCTGCCTGAGCTCTGCTTCCCAGGGGCCGGCAGGCTGCAGGTGCTGCGCTTCCATCAGCCCCCAGGACCGTCCCTATGGAGGTCGGAGCCAGGGGGAGCGCGTCCTGGGTTCCGCTCCCCTCTGTGCCTGCCTTCGTGGCCTGCAGACGGGAGGACATTCTCCATCAGCAAAGCAGACGTAGAAAGCTAAACCGTTCCCCTCACGTTACTGCGAGGAGCCGCCACTCGCAACCACGGTTCTCCCGGGTTAATGGTTGGACTCGATGATCTTAAAGGTCTTTTCAGACCCGAACGATTCCGCGATTCGCAGCCCTGAGGCTCGGCCAGGCCAGCCCAAGGCAGGTGCCCTGTTAGTGAGTCCCTACGCACTGCGGGGGCTGAGCCATGCTCCGAAGATCTGTCCCTAAAACCACGAAGAAAAGCCAAGGGGGCAAGTTCCCTGTGCCTGCAAGGGCCACCGGCCCTGCTGCGGGGGAGCGTTGGGCTCCAGCCCTTTCCCTTGCCAGCTCCAGCCCAGACAAGACCAAGCTTTTAGTCAAATAAGATTCGAAGGTTGAGGCTGTGGAGTTTCCCTGCTGCCTCAAGCCCAGTACTGCCCACGGAGCCTCCTCCATCCCGGCGGGGCCAGGCAGCCAGCCGAGCTGGTCGCCAAAGGCTCGTTGGCCACCTCACTACCGTACCTGCTGGCCATCACACTGGCCTTGCCACGGCACCGCGGCCCTGCACAAGCCCACCAGAGCGGGGGCCGTGACACGGAGCCCTGGGCTCCCAAAACGCAGCCGGGGAGGGAACCCCACCCCCACCCAGGGAACCCCACCTGCGGCACGGGCTCATGACCCCTCCCCGGCTTCCCGCCGGCAACCGACACCGGAGCTGGGGGGTGACCACCGGGGTTAATTTCCCCTGGGGCGGGGGGGCAGCTCCCGAAGGAGGTTGGGGGATACACTCGGCCGCCCCCCGGTGCCAGGCCCCAGGCCCCAAAGCCCCCCCGCCCCGTGGAGGGCAGGCGACTCCCCGTGGGTGTGGAAGCAGCCAGCACGGGGCCACAATGGCACAGGATCACAAGGACACCGGGTCCCGTCCCGTCCCGTCCCGCCCCCCCCCCCCCCCCCCCCCTCCCCTCCCCGCCCCCACCGGCCGCACTCACCGCGGGCACCGCCGGACCGGGACCTGCTCGGCCCCCGGCGCCGCTTCCGGGTGCGCCGGTCACGCCTCCGACACGCCCTGTTTCGGGAGGGTCACGCCCCCTCGCACAGACCACGCCCCTCCGCCGTATTGGAGCAGCACGCATACGTGCTACCGTTCAGCCCCGCCAGGGGGAGCCGGAGGCGCCACCGGCGCCCCCTGGCGGGGCTGAACTGCAACGCCCCCTGCGGACAGCGCGTCCGTGGAGGTGCGGGGCTGTCCCCTACCCACCTCCCCCGCAATGGCGGGGGGGCACATGCCGGGCAGGGACCACCGCTTTTCCCCGGCTCCTGCAGGGGGTCTCGAACCCGCAGCCCCCGGCGCCCCCCGCCTGGAAGCCACAGCAGGTTTAGGTTTGGAAACCTTTTATTTCACAAGGCACATCGCAGCAGTGGGGCCGCCCCACAACGACTGGGGAGGGAGCAGCAGCCCTTTCCCCAATTCCTCCCCTCCGCCCCCCGCATTTCAGCTCTGTCCCAGAGCCGCGCGAGGCCAGGGGGAACCCTGCCCTGCAGGACCCCCACATCTGCTTCACAAGCAGCGGGGAGGAACGTGTCCAGGCTGTCACCCTCATGGGCAGATTGTCCCAACAGTGACCAGGGTCCGCGGGTGACCCGGCCACGGCAGCCCGTCACCGTGATGGCTCCTCCGAGCATGGCATCGAGCCCTGCGCCTCCTGCCGCCGCTCCTCCTGCTCCCGCCGCCGCTCCTCCTCCTCCTCCCGATCCAGGCACTGCAGCTGCTGCTCCACCTCCTCAGGGATGTCCACTTCTAGCAGGTTCTCCATCCCCGGGCCAGGCTCGTCCCCGATCAGCACCTTTTCCCAGGAAGAAGAGGAATGCTCAGGGAGAGGCAACAGGACTGTGGGGCCCCCACCCTTCCCAGAACCACAAAAGGGTCAGCGTCAGGACCTCTGGAGACCACCCAGCCCAACCCCCTGCTAGAGCAGGTTCTCCTCCAGCAGGCTGCACAGGTTCGCATCCAGGTGGGCTTTCAATGTTCCCAAAGAAGAAGACCCCCAGCCTCTCTGGCCAGCCTGTCCCTGTGCTCTGTCACCCTCAAGGGAGCGAAATTCTTCCTCATGTTCAGACGGAACCTCCCGTGTTGCAGTTTGTGCCCGTTGCCCCTTGTCCTGTCACTGGGCACCACTGAGAAGAGCCTGGTCCCATCCTCCTGATGCTCACCATTAAGGTGTTTGTATGCATTGATAAGTCCCCTCTCAGCCTTCTCCTCTCCAGGCTGAACCACCCCAGCTCCCTCAGCCTGTCTTCACAAGGGAGATGCTCCAGCCCCTCATCATCTTCACAGGTTCCGCTGGTCCCTCTCCAGCTGTTCCCCATCTCTCTTGAACTGGGGAGCCCAGGACTGACACATCCCCACCACCCCACACCCCAGCAGGGAATGGAGTGAGGGAGAGGCAGGACAGAGCCCTTGGAGCAGCTCTGCACCCTGGGACCTGTCTGCAACCCCCGCAGGGACCCTCCTCCCCACCTGAATGAGCTTCTCGCAGGCAGCAAGCACGTCTGGCTCCTGCTCCCAGCGGTGCAGCTCCCTCAGGATCAGGTACGTCCCCTTCTCCCGCACGATGTGCCGCCCGGCCTTGGTGGCTGTCAACTGCAAAGGAGACAAAGCAGCAGCATGGGCAGGGAGTCTGGCACACCCAGGAAAGCGGCAACAGCAACGCGGCACAGGGCTCAGCCAGCTTCTCTGCCCAGGACCGCATCCAGATGGCATCTGAGTAATCTCCAAGGATGGAGACTTCACCACCTCCCCAGGCAACCTGGGCCAGGGCTCAGGCACCCTTGCAAGGAAAAAAACTTTCCTGATATTTAAGTATTGCAGAATTAATTTTTAATAACTTATGCAGTGTTTCCTAGTCTTAAAAGGATACATTTTTATTTTGTAATTAATTTCAAATTTGCCATTAAAATCACTGGATGCTTTTGTAATGCACAATGAACGCTTAAAGCCTGTTAAATGAGGCTTAACATCTGAAAGAACCTGCTATCTTAAGCAAACAGCCTTTCCTTGGAGATAAGGACAGCTGCAACCCTGCAAGTTCAACCAGTAGTTGCTGCGGGGTGCTGGTGAAAGAGTGAAACCGCCTCCAACCAGAGGACAAAGTTGCGCAGCTAAACCTGGATTGCAAGGTAGCGTTGCATCGAGTCCTCTGCCATGACCCACGGCTCTGTGAACTGAAGGACTTCCTACAGTTTTGAGCCTCCATGCCAGAAAGGATGCAGGAAAACTGGAAGAGGTCAAAAATCTGCCAAGATGGCCAGCGTTTGAGAGCCTGCAGAGCTGAGCAAGGCGGTGGCAAAGGGCAATCTGCCCGAAACTTAGGTGGAAACTAGTCAAGTACTTCCAACAACTTGAAAGCAAACTGGTCTCAGTGATGCCAGACAGCATAACAAGGGACAGCAGTTGCTAACAGATGCAAGGGAGGATTTTCACTGGAAGGCCAAAACCTGGGATGTGGTGCCTGGACACCTTGTGAAATATCTGTCTTGGAGGCTTGGAAGCACAACCTCCCGTGTTCCAGTTTGTGTCCATTGCCTCTGGTCCTGGCACTGGGAAGAACCTGGCTCCCCCTGAGCCTTCTCATCTCCAGGCTGAGCAGTCCCACCTCCCTCAGCCTTTCCTCATAGAGATCTTCCACTCTCTTCACCACCTTGGTGGCCCTTCCCTGGACGGCCTTCACCATCTCTCTCGCACAGGGGAGCCCAGCACTGGACCCATCGCTCCTCAGTGGCCACACCAGCGCTGAGCAGAGCTCACTCAACCTCCTGTGACACTCCTCACGCAGCCCAGGACACCATTCACCTTAGAATCATCAAATCGCAGATGGTTTGGGTTGGAAGGGACCTTAAAATATCATCTAGTTCCAAGCCCCTGTCAAGGGTAGGGACACCTTCCACCAGACCAGGTTGCTCCCAGCCCCATCCAACCAGGCCTTGAATGTTTCCAGGGATGAGGCATCAATCCTCTCTCTGGGCAGCCTGTGCCAGTGCCTCACCACCCTCAGCATAACAAATTTCTTCCTTGTGTCCACCCCGCAGCATCCCCGAGTCATTCTCCACAGGACTGCTCTCAATCCACTCTCTGCCTAGGCTGTATTTGTGTGTGGGATATTTATGCTTGGGACCTTTGCCACATGAGCACACTGCACCAGCCACTCCTCCCAGCTCAGTGTCATCTACAAATACACTGAGGGTACGCTCCGCCTCATCATCCAGATGATTAATGAAGACACTGAACAGGACTGGACCCCCAAGCGCACAGCGCTGGTCACTGGCCACCCTCTGGGGCCGTCTGGTTTTCAATCTACCTCACTGCCTGCTCATCCAGCCTAGATAGCATCACTTCTCCGTGAGGATCCCATGGCACACGGTGCATTCTGGGGCAGCCCTGAACACCTTTCTACTCCCAGGAGCCCTGGCCTGGGCTCTTGCCCTCAGCCCCGCTGTGAGTTGCACCAGAGGGACCCACCAGCATGATGGCTTCTAGCAGCATCTTCCGGATGTCAGGTTCCTCCTCTCGCTGCTTGTCCTGCGGCAGGTACTGCAAGTCCACAGGTAGCCCTGGTGGAAGAGGCAGCCTCAGTGGGAGGCACGTGGCCAGCAGTCCGCAGATGGCCACCTCCCACTGACGCCCACTTACTTTCCATCTCATCCTCAGGAAACTCCTCAGGGCCTGCCAGAGGCAGGAGGAGAAAGGGCAGAATGTCGACATCCTCACTCAGCAGCCACTCGTGGTCCTCTGGGAACAGCCTGGGGTTAGAGGAGCCACCGCAGCCAGGGTGGAAAGCCGAGCTCAGCCCCCACCCAGCTGCTCGCCCATTTACCCCACCAGTGGAACCGGTGAGAAAATTGGAAGGGCAAATGCGACAGAAACTCATGGGTCAAGATAAACGCAGTTCAATAAGGGAAGGGAGGAAAAAAAGCCCCAAGTGATGCAAAAGCACCAATCACTTGACACAGACCGATGCCCAGCCTGTCCCCATGTGACGGCTGCTCTGGCCCCCTCCCTGTTTCAGTGCTGACCATAATGCTATGATGTGTGGGACATCCCTCTGGTCTGTGGGGGTCAGCTGTCCCAGCCGTGTCCCCCCAGCCTCCTGCCCAACCCCAGCCTACTCACTGGGGAGAAACACAGAAGACCTTTCTCTGCAGCAGAGGGCTTCCAGCCCTCAGATCATCTCCGTGTCCCTCCCCTGGCCCCACTCCAGCAAGTCCCTGTCTGGCTTGTGCTGAGGATGCCCGAGCACACAGGCTGGCTAAGCCCAAGCAGCATCGCCTGTGCCAGCTAAACCTGGCGGCGTTACCAGCACCGCTTTGGTCACCAGCCTAAAACACAGCACCACATGGGCCACTGTGAAGAAAGGGAGCCCCATCCCAGCCAGACCTAGCACCCCCAGCTCCCGGCCGTGTGGCAGCCCGCTCACAGCCCAGGGTGAGGGCAGCACCCCCCCAGCAGCCGGGCCAGTGCCTGGGCTCGGCCCGGGGCTCTCACCAGCCTCGAAGCAGCAGTTCCTGAGGGCCCCCCACGATGCCCCGGCGATGGACAACGGAGTCCTTGTACTGCGTGAAGGGCAGCAGCCGCTGCACCGAGCACCTACGGGAGAGGAGGGCCGGTCACAGCGAGCCGCAGCCCCCGGGCCCGGGCACCGCCCGCCCGCCCACCCGCAGGCCGCCCCCACCCCACAGCCGTACCGGGAGCGGTCGAGGAGCCCGCGGCGGCCCTCGGGCAGCCGGCTGAGGTTGCAGAGCAGCGGACCGAGCTGGGCCGGCGGCCGGGGCTCGCCGAGCGGCTGGAGGAGCGGCGCCAGGCCGAGGCCCCGCTCCCGCAGGCCGCCCAGCACCCGCCGCGCCGCGCCGCCCTCCCGGCAGAGGTTGGCCAGCAGCCCGCAGGCGGGCCCGGCCGGCAGCAGCGCCAGCAGCGCGGGCAGGGCGGCCAGCAGCGGCTCGCGGGCCGCCGGCTCGGCCGAGACGTTTACCAGGCAGTCCATGGCGTGGCGGGCCCGCCGCCGAGCCGGGTCCCACCGCCAGCTCCAGCAGGGCCGCCAGGGCCGCGGGCCGCGCCGCCAGCAGCCGCTGCCCCGCCGCGCTGCCCGACAGCGCCCGCGCCGCCGCCGCTGCGCCCTCACGCGCCGCCGCGCCCGCCGTCGGGGCCAGCAGGGCCTGCAGCTCCGCCAGCGCCGCCACCACCGACGCCTCCTCCTCCGCCGCCATGATGGGCGCCTCCGACATGACAGGCGTCACCTAGCAACCGCGAACCGGCCCCGCGATGGGCAGGCGCGAAGACCAATGAAGCGCTGGGTGGGTGCGGACGTGCCGCCGCTATGCCAATCAGCTACGGAGTAGCCGCCAGAGGGGGAGGGCCCTCCGGAGAAAGGTCTTCTGGGAATGGAGGCCCGGCCGGAGAGCCCGGCTGGGCTCCGCCCCCTGGGCCTGGGGCGCCGCGGGGTCCTAATGCGAGCGCGGAGGGACACGCGTGCCCGTGGGAGCGCGGTGAGGAAGGACACGGGTGTCCCTTGGGAGGGCGGTGGGGGAGGACACGGGTGTCCGTGGGAGGGCAGTGCGGAGGGACACGGGTGTCCATGGGGGGGGGGTGGGGGGACGACACCCCCACGCCCCCAGGCCCATCTGTCCCTCTGTCTGTCCCGAGTCTGCCGGTCGCCCAACTGGCCCACCAGCTGCGGGACAGCGATGCCATGGCCCCCTGCCCACTCGGGCCTCTGGCAGCTCTGGTTCAGCGGCCGGTGGCAGCTCCACATGTCTCAGCACCTGTGGCGGGTCCCCAGCTGGGAGAGGCCGTTGACACAGCACCCCAGCACAAGAGCAGGGTCCCCGTCCCAGCATGCTGGTGACCCCGAGCTGCCCCCCACGGTGACCCTGTCCCATGCTGGTGGCACGGCGCTGGAGGAGGCATTGGTGGGGCAGGGGTAGGAGCAAAGCGTGGCCCAGCACCAGCTCCAGGAGAACCTGTGCATCCTCAGAGCCACATCATCAGGATGATGACCACGGGTGACAGCACTGTGCTGCGGCTGGTGCTGGTGCTGGCAGTGCCGGTTCCATTGGTGGTGCCAGTGGTGGTGCCGATATCTGTGCCGGTGCAATTTCTGGCACCAGTGCTACTTCCTGTGCCAGTGGTGGTGCCAACACTGGAGCCAGTGCCAGTACCAGTGCTGTGGTGTTGCTGATGCCATCACCGGTGCTGGTGGAGCTGGTGCCCACTCCCAAAGGGGTGGAGGGAGGTGGGCAAGGAGCCCAGGGCAGAGGAGCTGGGGAGGTCCCATGGGATGCTGGGTGGACCCTGCCGTGGCTCGTCCCTGGTGCCAGGGGCTGCCAAGTACTGCAAACTGCTGCAGACCCTCCAGCCCCCGATGATGATCATGGATGAGGCCATGGAGATCCTGGAGGCACACATCCTGGCCCACCTCAGCACCTCAGCCTTGCTGGGGACTGGCAGCAGGTACGGCATCTCAGCCCCACGCCCCAGGGCCCGACACAGCCTCGTGTGGCAAGTGGCTCTGATTATTCCACTTCTTGTGGAAGTCCCACTGATTAAACCACCGTTCTCATCTTTTTCCTCCTCAAAGACCTTCTAACGAGGCTGACCATGTTTATGAACACTGGCAGTATTAATTTTCTCCCTCCCCACTTTAAGGGCCGCTCATCCTGGCTGCATTGTCACCTCGGCCGGTGGCATCCCTTCCACACAGGGGTTTGGCATCCCCCCCCGAAGACAGGCACTGCCCACACCACCGGTACCTGGAGAGCGGCTCCACTGGGAGCCGGCACACCAACCACAAACCATCCCCATTGACAACGCAGCAGCCTTGACAATAACGTTGGGGCTCACAGGACATGGAAAAGCTGCTGCTGGAGGGGCCTTGGGGGAGCCAGCTCACCTCCAAAGCATTCCGGCATCCCAGTCATCGCCCAAATACCTCAAGATTCAAGTGTATGGCAAAATTGGGGTCTGCAGCCGCTGCCTGATCCACTGGTGTTGCCAACCAGAGCCTGGCTGTCAGGAGGCGCCAGCAAGGAAAGAGCCTTCACCGCTGGATGCTTTATTATGAATAAAAGGGTTCTTTTAGCATCAAAACCACGCTGGAAGAGCCCTAAATAAGGGAGTCAGGGCAGCAGGAGCAGCCCTGGCTGCTTTTCCAAGTGGCTGTCAGTGGTGGAGAGGGACATGCCTCCCCCAGGCACCGGCAAAGTGCACACGGCTGCCAGGGTAAGATCTGGCAGGGTCCGTCCTTCTCCAGACCCCTCAGCTGCCTGCAGCCGGGCAGGCCAGGCAGCATGTGCATTGGCACCGGGGGTCTCGGCGCCCAGCCCAGCAACCTGCAGTGGCTCCGACAGCCCTGGTGCTGGTGCAAAGCCCCTCACCCCCCGCTGCTGCACTGTGCTGTGCCGTGCCATACCAGCAGCAGGACATGGTCAGTGCGTGAACCACTGCGCATCTCTGGAGAGAGCTGAGCACACACGTGTGAACAGCCTGTGATGCACAGAGACCCCCAGGAAAAGCCCACTACTCACCAGCCCCTCAGGAGAAGTCCACTGCCTGCCAACACCCCAGGAAAATGCCGCCTCCCCCAAGCCCCCTAGAAGCCCACCAGCTCTCCGGGACAAGCATACCAGTCCCCCAGGAGAAGCCCACCGCCCCCCAGGAGAAGCCCACTGCTCACCAGCCCCACAGGAGAAGCCTACTGCCTGCCAACCCTCCAGGAGATGTTCACCACCCCAAAGTCCCTCAGGAGAAGCCCACCACCTGCAAGCCCACCAGGAGAAGCCCACTGCCTGCCAGCCCCCCGGGAGATGCCCACCACCCCCAAGCCCTGCTGGAACCAGCGATCCAGCAGGGAGGTCCAGCCCCAGCCCTGGCTCCTACCTTTGTCTGGAGGAGCAGTGGGACCACTGGGGGCTCCTGCTCCCCTCCCACACCCCTCGGGGGGACGGGCAGAGCTGCAGCCCCTGCCCTGGGGCCACCCAGAGCCCAGCTTGCCAGCCACACGACGGGGGCCCTGCCCGATGGGACGCCCGTTGCTGCGGTGGGTTTACCAGGTCGCCCTGACAGCTGCTCCCACCAGAGGGAAAACCGGGGGACAAGGAAACCAGGCAGGATCGCAGGCCAGCGGCCCCGGCATCCCTGTGGAAGCCCCCACTCGTCAGGGACTTGCTGATCACCAGGGTCCCAGAATGAAGTAATTCGGCAATGTGTCCTGCTCTGGGAAATCTGTTTCTCTGGGTAGCAGGGAGGTGGGTTTCAATGGTGTCAGCCACGCACCAATCCCCTCGTGCCAGGTTCGCCGGAGCCCAGGCTGCTCCTGCCCACTGCCTCCACATCCATCCCTCTTGTCCTTGAGCTGGGTCCTGGGCTTGCTGGAGCTGTGCTGGAGCTCTGCTAAACCCAAATCCACACCACTGAGGGCTGGGAAGAGCCCCCAGCCCCAACTCGCCCGTGCCGTGCCGGTGTGCTGAGAGCTGCTGAAGGATGCCGGTGCAGGCAAGTCTCTGGCAATGAAGGAACGTTGTCCCTGGGGCAGACGATGAAATCGCTGCTGGGAATGATGGCTGTACACACAAGTGGCACTCGGGCAGAGCCCTGATGTGGATGCAGCTGCCTCAGCTGCTCCCTGCATCCTGCACCGGCCCTGCCCCAGGCTGTGCCCAGGCTTTGGGGCACGCCGGAGCTCCCTGTGCTCATTAGAGCAGCTGTGCTTCACTAGCTATGACCTTCCAAAGCCAGACTTCTGCTCTGCTTCCAGGTGGCTCTGCCGCTTCGACACTTGCACTGCCAGCGCGAGATGTGAAGGGTTTGCACTACAGGGCTGCATCGAACATCCCCTGGGTACCCGAAGCTCCAGCGCTTCCTGAACCACAGCCCGAGTGATGCACCAGCAACCAGCCTCTGTCTGCCCGCTAACAGCTCGTTAGCGTCCCGCTTTAATGAGAGGTTAAACACCAGTCTTCCTCTCCACATAGGGTGAGCCCACGGCACAAGCCTCACACCCCAGAGTAATGGTCGCCTCGGTTCCTCCTCGGATGGAGGTAGCAAAGACGTGGCAGTTGTGGGGAAAAATCTTGCCAGAGGCTGGTTAATACCAAAAAAATTGATGTTTCAGGTTGGAGGTCTCTGACATCTGACGGCACCAGCCTGTCTCTGGCCAGCTGCTCCAGTCCCAGCGTTCCCAGTGTGCCATGCACCACAGAGCCGGGATTTCTCGACACAGCATCAACTGGGAACATCACCATGAACTCTGGCTTAAAGATATCCTTTGAAATGAAGGCAGCTCAGCCAAAACCTACAAAATGTCCAGCAAGTGAAGACCCAAAACGCCCCAAACCTGATTCAAGAGAGGATAAAGCCATAAGACAGAGGATAAAGTAGTAACTGGAAGTGAAGAGAGACCGAACAGTCAGAGGGAGCCTGCTGCTGCTGCTGCTTGGGAGAAGGCAGAGGGGGAAGGACACCCTGAAGGAGCACTGAAAGAAATGAGGCGTTTCTAGAAAAAAAACCCAAACCCATCTGCCACACCAGTGGGACAGGACCTCCCTGGTCCACGCCAGGTCACGAGTAGCCAAGTGATGGCTCAAAGATGCGCTGAGCCCCTCCAGCTCTGCGGTCCTTCCCAGGCTGTGCTTGGGGGATGCGCTCTGCTGCACAGCCACATCGAGAGGGCAGGGGGGTCCTGCAGCCAGGGCTGACGACGCTCTGCACCGCACAGAGCCCGTGGCACGAGCCCTGGCATGGCAGAGCCTGCCCTGGTTCAGCCACAGGGTTTCTGTGCCAGGAACGGGTGGGCAGAGCTGCACCGTTGCTCTCTTGGGAGTAAAGCCCCCTCCTCAGTGCCAGTGGAGGCTGGTGGGCTCCCAGCTGCTCCTTTTGGGCTCGATGGGATGGGTGGTGAGGGACAGACACGCTTCCCAGGGAGGGAAAACACCGTTTCTGCTGCCATCACCGCAGGCTTGGTTAGGCAGTGCCTTCCTAATGGTGCCTGAGAACCAGCACAATGCTGCTGGTGCCGCCACAGCCGGTCCAACCAGTGGTATTTAATACTTTAATTAATGAAGGAACACAACGAGTCTGCCTGTTAAGGGCAGGCAGTGCCCAGCCAGCACTGAGCAGAAGCACTAGCTGTGGGGGCATCGGGAGGCTGGGGCAGGACTCACCGGTGGTTCAGCACTGAACAGCTGGAGATGCTGGAAGTGCCCCGGCCGGCCCATGCCCAGCACCCACCAGCAGGCACATGGAGGCAGGGAGCTCCGTGGTGCCACGGAGCCAGGCAGGGCCAGCAGCTACACCAGGGATGCAACTCAGGCTGTCCCAGAGACCCTCCCGGCTCCAGGGCCACAATGGCCAGGGCAGGCAGCTGGCTGGGGCAATAGGGGACACGTGGCACGCCAAGCAGCTGTGGTCACAGCCTCAGGCAGGTCCTGGGGGGCTCTGGGCACTCCCTGTGCAACACCCGCAAGATGAAGGGCCAGCAGCACCCCCAGAGAGAGGCAGTGGCGACCTGGGGGAGACTGAGAGCCCTGGGAGCCCCTGGCGCCTGCGCAGTGGCATGCTGGGCACAGCATACCCCCAGTTCTGTGCCTGTGTCCCTGTGGGGGCTGCTCAGTGCCAGGCTGGAGCCCAGGTCACACCCCATCCCCTAATACTTCCTGCAGCCTGATGCCATCCCCAATGGCTGCAGCAGGACAGGCTCCCCCCACGCAGGGTCCCCGAAGGAAGTGGTGGCGAATGACAGAAAAACTTTATTGGTGTAACGATACATTGCTATGCTGTGAAGTCCAAGTTCCCTGACAGGGGGCAAATGGGGCAGGCAGCCACAGCGGCACGCTAGTAGAGGGGCGAACGACAGCAGAGAGAGGACTGGGCCAAACCCCTTGCCAGGTGGCAGCTGGGTCTAGGGCTCAGGTCCATCCTGACAAGCAACAAGGAAATAAACTCCCAACTTAAAAGCAAGCTTTGGAGGAGTTACAGCAAGGGAGGAGCCAGGGAGAGCCGCCATCAGTAACACCATGCTGCTGCTGGCACCCAGCTCTGTGTGCTTGGCACCAGCGGAAGGAGTGGGGGTACCTGTCTGTCTGTCTGCCTGCCCACCCTCTGCACCCCAAGGCCCTGCCTTGCTCTGCCGGCAGCTGGAGCCCCCCCCCCCAGCAAAGCCCTCCAGCTTTGGGGCACCCACTCCCCCTCCCCAGCCAGCCTCTTCTAAGCTGCTCGGCCCCCAGTGGGAGGGAGGAGGGGGATCCCCCCCAAGGCACACCCAGACAGAGGGGCAGGGGTTGCACGGGCAGCCACAGGTGGGGTGAGAACCTGTGGCAGCGGCGCTGCCCCATGCAGGCTCCTCTTGGGGGGTGGGGTGTGTTTTGAGGCAGCTCAGATGCTGCGGCAGTCACTGCCCCTTGTTTGTGCGTGCTCAGCTGAGCTCTCCCTGCCCTGCCCTGGCACCCGCTGAAATACAGAGCGGGGGGAACTGCGTCCCCCAAAACTCCAGGTGCCTGGGCAGAGCAGGGGGCTGACCCCCACAGCAGCAGGATGAGGGGGACAGAGAGAATGGGGGGACATGGGGCTGAACTGGAGGGCGGGTGGGAGCGGCAGCACCCGGCTCCCGCCACGGCCTGAGCTCACCCCCAACACAAAACCAGATACCGCAGCCCCCAGCAAGGGCTGAGCTGGGCCCCAGCGCAGTGGCTGCTGCCCTGTCATGCTCTGGCCTCCACACTACCAAAAGTCAGGTGTGGTTTAAAAAAACCAAAACCCCAAAGAAAATCATGGGAGGTGCAGGCTGAGGTGCCTGGTCTGACATTCACCCGCCAGGCTGCTTGGTGGGAGCCCCCTGCACAGGAGCAGTGCAGGGCGCTGGCACCACCCAGCAAAGATAAAAAAACAACCAATCAACCAAACCAAAACATCAGAGAAAATCACAGGGGGAGGGCAAGAGCAAAGCAAACCTCTTTGAAACAAATGGACTCTTCCCCGGGCAAGGAACCGAGGACAGTTTGTGGGGAGTTTAACAACACTGCTTCTGGAGGAGGCTGAGCAGAGGTGTCCCTCTGCTGCTGCTGGTGCTGTGGACGGATGGCGTTTGCTGGGTCACAACCAGTATGGAAAAGTGCTTGAGGGAAATCCAGCCCAGCTTCAGCGCCACGAGGAGTTTGCAGGTCAGTGCAGCCAACGAGATCAGCAATAAAGTGCAGCAAAGCTTCTTGGAGCTCCCACACAGCTGTCCGGCAAGCCCCGGCTCGTGCCGCAGCAGCCGCGAGCGAGGGGAAAGGGGAGGTTGGCCGGCAGCACCAGAGCGAGGGGACGTATCTTCAGCCAGGACGCCGCAGCTGCTTTCAGTCTGTCGTGCTCCAAGATGCCTGGGGTACTCCAGTGTATGTGTCGGGCAGAGCAACGCTGCAGCTGCTGGGCAAGGGCAGTTCGGGAGCTCGAGGCTGCCTTGTCCACGGGACGCAGGCAGAAGGGCGGTTCGGCAGGGCTGCCAGGCACCTGGGAGCGGTTCTGGAAACTCACATGCAAATAACTTGCAACCTGTAACCAAACACACAGGTGTTACCGTTCCATGGCCATGCTGAGGCAGAGGGAGGCAGAGCAAGAGCGGGGGGCACAGCAGGAGCAGCATTGCTGCTCCACCTGAGAGCAGCTTGGCCCCACTGAGCTCTCAGCCAGGCTCCTGAGGCAGCGGAGCAGACTTCAGGCCCAGAGGGCCGGGCCCGTGAACCGGAGCCTCTCTCCCCTTGGAGTGGGAGCCAGCACACCATGCCAAGCCGAAGCACCAAGCTCACACACCTGTCCTCCTCGATGCTGCCGCTCTCGGTGTCGCCAGCGTCCCTGTTCTCCGTGTCCCCTTCACCAAGATCCATGTCCAGCTCATTGCCAGCTTCCGAGCGCGTGTATGCATACCCACTAAAGGGAAAAGGGCAGCACGACGTAAGTGCCCGGCTGGCACCCCTCCGCGTCAGTGCATCCACAAGGGAGATCCCACTCCTCTCTCCAGCGGGCTTATGTCCCTGCCCAGAGCCCCCTCTGCATCCAAATCAAGCCCACGGGAAAGAGGGGCTGGCTGCAGGCAGTGCCCCTCGAGGGGTTCCTCCCCCCCTTACTTGCCCCTCTGTACAGCAGCCAGGTGAAGGCCACCCATTTCGAGGGACCATGGCTCCCACTGACTTGCTCTTTGGTGATACGTAGCGGGGGAGGATGGAGGGAACTGGGCTCTGGTTGAGCTCCGTTCACCCTGGCCAACCCCGCACGCCGGCAGTGGTGCCAGGGCAGCACCGGAACAGCAGTTCCCAATGTGCCCAGCTCGGTGCCAGCGGTTCCTCCCTGGCAGTGACACTGCTTACCAACAGGCAAGACAATTCCTTTTTTAAGGTGACTTCAGGGATGTCACATGGCCTGACCTGATGGAACGACAGGTGAAAAAGACAATCCTCTTCAGTCTTTTGTTGTAAAAGAAGTAGTTGAAGGACCAGAGGCTGCCATCCTCTCCAAAGGGGTCCGAATCCAGGTCAGGGTTGTAGCTGCAACAGCAAGCAGAGGCATGAGAAACACTGTGCCATACTCTGCGCACAGTGCCAGCCCGGTTCTCACCCCAGCTGCACACTGGAGGGAGGAAAGGGGGAAACGGGGTGAGCTCAGAGCTGCCCCAGTGGGCAGAGAGCAGGTAGGAGTGAGTCAGTGTCCTCAGAGCCAGGCAGCAGCAGCTGGCCAGCCTGCATGGGTGGCAGGAACCACCCTGGGCCCCCGGGGCTGGCTTTGGAAGGAGGGTGAGACCCAGCCAGCGCAGCTGCTGCCTGAGGCGCAGATTTTCATGGCTATGGTATGTTCTGCGTGGGAGGGGTCAGCAGCAGCCATTTCCCCTCCACGGGCTGGGAGCTGGTGAGCTCTGGTGAGGAGATGCCACCGCCCTCCTCCAGCAGTTGGTTCTCACACACACATACAGGTGGGCACACAAAAACATAACCTTTTATTGAAAAAGAACCCTTTCTCTGCAGGCCATAGCACACATGGAAGGGGCCAGGACCCAGATCCAGGGGTGAGTGCTTGTCCCGTTACCTGTAGATGTCACACTCCGAAAGACAGATCTCCTCGTCGACAGCATCCCACAGGTGTGGCTTCAGGGCATTGAAATCTTCCCGAACCGCAGAGAAGAGGCTGCAGTTGACAGCGTTCACCACCTAGAGAGGCCAAGCAGGGCCCCGTAAGAGGAGTAGAGGAGTTGCTGCCTGCTCTCCTCTCTAACACCTCCCTCCCGTGCTCCACACAGCTCATCCTTCCTGTCCCTCCTCCAGCAAGAGGAGACACCGGAGCCTGACAACAAACCACGGAAGGGGAGAAGCAGGATGGCCAGGCACTGCCGTGCTAGATTCAGGGCCCTGAGGTGGAAGCAAGGAGACAGGCAGCAGGGAAGCAAACAAGGTTGGAGAGGGAAAATCCATCAGAGGATCTCTGGGACACACGTAGCTCAAGTCTCTCCCAGCAAAGTGTGGGGCTTCCTCAAAAGCACCGGGCAGCAGGCTGGGAAGTCCTCTGGCAGGAAGGACTCACCGACACTTCCCTCACCCTTCCTTCCTCCAAATACCTGCCCCAGAAAAGAGCAGCCTAACCCAGGCTGGCATGGAAAACCCTGCTCACAAGAGGCTGTTCCCAAAGGAGAGCAAAGAGCAAGTCTGCTAAAGGAAAACACCCCAGGACAGCTGTTGAAAAACCTCTTCCCGGGAAGGATGAGGACTGCCTCATCCTACTGCTGAAGGAGGAAGCAAGGTATGCCCTGAGAGCAGTTACCCAGCATCACAGCAGCACCATGGGGCTCCCTGGAGAACCGGACACTCCCCCTCCAGCTCCACGTTGCCCTCTCTCCCAGGACAAAGGCAGGTAGCACAGCAGGCCTCCCCGGCAAGGGGAACCCGTCCTGACGCAGGGCGCTTTGCTCACGTACCCAGTTGAGGCTTGGCTCCCGGCTGAACTCGTGGCTCTTGGCAGCGCTGAAGTCGTAGTCAGGGCGGAAGGACTCGTTGAGTGTCGCTATCAGGTAGAAGAGGGTCTTGCGGCTGCACTTGTCACTCAGGGGTCCCTCCTCATCGCCACTCTGACTTTTACTGAGCCTGAGAGGCAGAACGGCAGGGTTAGCGGCATCATCAGCACAGCCTGGGCCAACACAGAACACGAGCCAGCAGTTGCCCAGGTGGCCAAGGAGGCCAACCGCATCTTAGCCTGTATCAGAAACAGCGTGACCAGCAGGACCAGGCAGCGATCGCCCCCCTGTACTCGGTGCTGGTGGGGCCGCACCTCGAATCCTGGGTTCAGTCTTGGGCCCCTGACTCCAAGGGGGATGTAGAGGGGCTGGAGCGTGTCCAGAGATGGGCAACGGAGCTGGTAAAGGGGCTGGAGCACGAGTCTGATGACGGGCATCTGGGGGAACCGAGGGTGCTCAGCCTGGAGAAGAGGAGGCTTGGGGGGACCTGATCGCTCCCTACAACTACCTGACAGGGGGCTGTAACGAAGTGGAGTCAGTTTCTTCTCCCAAGTACCAAGCTACAACACAAGAGGAAACGACCTCAAGTCGTGCCAGGGGAGGTTTAGATTGGGTACTGGGAAAAGTTCCTTCACCGAAAGGGTCGTCCAACACTGGAACAGGCTGCCCAGGGAGATGGTGGAGCCACCATCCCTGGAGGTGTTTAAAAACTGTAGATGCTGTGTTTGGGGACACGGTTTAGCAGTGGGCTTGGCAGTGCTGGGTTAACATTTGGACTCGATATTCGTAGAGGTCTTTCCCAACCCAAACAATTGCATGATTCTATGAACAAGCAGAGCCGCCAGCCCAGGGCCACAGAAACAATGCCAGCTACCAACACTGAGCTCATTCCCTCAATGTGTCCCACCCCCCCCGTCCGCAGACATACTGCTGCCTGTGGCACAAAGCACGGCAGGCAAACCCCCCAAGCCCGTGGTACCTGCTGGGGCTGATCCCCGTGGTCTGAGGAGGCGACAGGGCCTCCAGGACATGCGGCTGGCCCTCCTGGCAGAACTGCTTGAACATGTGTTTGTCATCGCCAGCCATCTTGCACGAGTAGCTCTCAATCCTGCAGAGACACACAGCACAGCACCTGAGGCCAGCCCAGCAGCGGCGGGACCTGGCCAGCAGCACCACAAAGGTCCCGGCCCAGCACCGTGTTGGTGGCAGGGACTCAGATGAGGCAGCCAGCATGGCGAAAGCATCTCCAGTCCCCAGGAGCGACCTTCGCCATGCCATCTGGTCTTAGCTCTGCGTAAGGCAACCAGGGCTGCCATGAACCCATTTATTTACACGTATGTATGTATGTTTGCACGCATGGAGATGCAGTTTAATTCCAGGGAGGCACAGAAGAGGCTGGCTGAGCCGAACTGCTCTTCCAGGGATATCAGAGCCATCCCAACAAGTCCCACTTTGCAGCTTACCTCGCTGCTAGCACGGGAATGTCAGAAGAGAAAGGCAGAAAGAGTGCCTCACCGCTGTGGTGTCCTGTCTCAGCACAGCAAGCCAGATCAATGCCAGCAGTAAGCCCAAAAAGGATTCCCTCAGCCAGGAACAAAAATAGGTCCAGAGCTGGCGAAGGACCAACTCCCCTGCAGCCGGCCCGGCAGGAGCTCTCACTGTCACCCTGAGCTGAGACAACTGCCAGCTCCTGAGCGTCGGTGCATGCAGAGTGGCCAAAGGACCCTATCAGAAGTACCTGGAAAGTTTTTCTGACTGGTGGTCCCATTGCCCAGAGCTCCAATGGAAGAATAATTGTAGATGAAAAATGGGATGTGAGCCGGCAACGTGCGCTCACAGCCCAGAAACCCAACCGGCTCCTGGGCTGCACCCCGAGCAGCGTGGCTGGCAGGGCAAGGGAGGGGATTCTGCCCCTCTGCTCCGCTCTGGGGAGACCCCCCGGAGCACTGCGCCCAGCTCGGGGGTCCCCAGCACAAGCCAGGCAGGGACCTGCTGGAGCGGGGCCGGGGGAGGGACACAGAGCTGGTCCGAGGGCTGGAAGCCCTCTGCTGCGGGGAAAGGCTGGGAGAGCTGGGGGGGCTCAGCCCGGAGCAGAGGAGGCTGCGGGGAGACCTGGCTGCGGCCACTCGGTGCCTACAGGGGCTGTAGGAAGGTGGGGACGGGCTTTTTAGCAGGGCCTGGGGCGACAGGACCTGGGGGGCGGCTTTGCACTGAAAGGGGGAGATGTAGGGTGGACACAAGGAAGAAATTTGTTACGCTGAGGGCGGTGAGGTGCTGGCACAGGCTGCCTGGAGCAGGGGTCGATGCCCCATCCCTGGAAACATTCAGGGCCTGGCTGGACGGGGCTGAGAGCAACCTGGTCTGGTGGGAGGTGTCCCTGTCTGTGGCAGGGGGCTACATGATCTTCAAAGGTTCCTTCCCACCCAACCCATCCTGTAATTGCATGATTCTAACAACAAACTATGAAAAAGCACTCTGGTCTCCCCCAAGGCGATCAGCTTTTCTGAACCTAGCCTGTGGTGGCCCAGCAGAAGCTGAGGGACAAGACAACACCACAGACTGCTGGGCAGCTGAGGACCTGTCCAGACATGACACCCACAATTCAAGCAGAAAGCTCCTTCCAGATTTGCAGCTGATTGGGCTGCTCATTGACCGGCAAGGAAGTTCCTTAAATCATCCCAACACCACTCCTCCCTGGAGTTCCTCAGGAGGCTGCTTGAAGGTCAGCAGGACCCAGACAGAAGACCGAGGACTGCAGGAAGAAGCTCCTCAAAGCCACCAGACCCACCAGCACCAGATGTGGACCATTCCCCATCCTCCATTTTAAGAGGAGACGCCACTCAGCATTTAAGCAGCAATCTCATGGGAAGAGCACTGAAACAACTGAGGGAAAGAGGTGGCAACCGCAGACCATGAGGCATCAATCGCCCTTCCTGTCCACCTCGGCACCCGCGTCCCTCATAAGCAAAGCAAAGAGAAATGACCATGTTCAGCCAGTCTGCATTTGCACCCAGAAAACCTGCAGGACCAGCAGCCTCAGGCACGAGAGCCCCCAGAACCTCTGTCACCACATAGCCCTGTAACACAGCATCACCTCCGCAGCTGAGCTGTGTAATGAGCTGCAAGGCCTCGGGGCAGAGGCTTGCCATGCCTGCTCTGCGCGAGCCTCCCCCAGGCGCCTGCAGCTTTCCCTTACATCGTTTGGCCATGGGAGTGCTTCTCCACATGACCAAGTGCCTGCAGTTGAGCTTTCTACCGCATTCTGGGTCCGTGAGGACTCACCACCACCGTAGGCAGAGTGACAGGCAACTGCTATGTGCAAAACGGAACATTCAGGGCTCTTGGTGTAAGGGCATAGAGGAACTCTGTGTATGGCAGCCTGGAGCGGGGGAGGCATGGCGTGGAGAAGCACAGGCAGCTGTGGTACGAGACAGGACACAGGCTGGCACAGGAGGAAGCTAGGAGCAGCTCACCAGTGGTCAGCTAGAGAAACTGAGATCTGGGCTGGGACAAAACTGGTTTTAGGGGCAGCAAAGGGGACAAAAGAATAGTTTTACACATACAAAAAAGGCACCATGTGGAGTACATTCAGCTCTAACAGAGAGCTGTGGACCAAGGAAGAACGAAGGTGTCAAAGCGTGTTAGCAAACCTATAAAAATGACACCACGTGGACTACAGCGAGGAAGGAGAAATCACCAACGTGAACATTATCTTCTTCCCAGGAAAGGACATGGATGCTGACAGCTCACCCATTACCCTCCCCAGCAGAATTAAGCCACTGACTTTAAGAGCAGCAGGAGGGGAGCATTATCTCAGAAAAAGGGACTGAAATGAAGAAGCGCATGTGCGTGTTACAATTAAATTGTGTTATTACTATTGCTGAGGCTTTTTCTGTACAGGAGTACCCTGACGGCATTATCGTTTGTTCTCTCTAGTAACTAATGTAGACTAATAACAGTCCTTGATTAAGAATGAGTAAGAAGATTACCAATTAATTTCAATTACACCAATAAGTTGGTTTTATACGTACAAGGTGTGTCTCCTTTTTGGCTGTAACCACCGCTTGGGCTCTCACACCTCGCGTCTCGTCCCGTCACACCTCACACCACATTTGGGGGCCAGGCGTGCCCCACACAGCCCTCGTCCCAGGACCAGATGCCCCCCAGGCTCCTGACTGGGCTGGGGACTAGGCTCTACCAGCGCTCACCTGCCGATGATGTGAGCATCTCCCGTCTCCACTGTCAGCTGGGAGTTTATTGCTTCGAAACTTGAGTTCTCCAACAGCTTCATTGTCTCGACTTCCAGAGCGATTCCCTGTGCAACAGCTGCTGCAAAGTGTGCGTATCCTGCAAAGAAAGAGACCCTCGCAGGTGGGGAAGGAGCAGCCTGGGTTGCACAGCAGGGCTGTGGTTTGGCCAGCCCTGCAGGACCTTGGACTCAATCATCTTAAAGGTTTTTCCAACTGAAACGATTCTACACCCAGAAGGCTGTGCAGAGGCAGCGCACCGGGAAACTCAGGAAGCCCACGCCTCTTCTGGGCCAGGGGAAAAAAAAAAGTGACAATGGCCCGATCAGCACTCATGCCTCCCATCCGATCCCATCCTCTGCACTGCTGCTCCACTTCACCTGCACAAGTAAGAGCAAGCTCAGCCATGGCACTCGCCATGTGCCGGGGGTTCTGCCCACATCACCTCCCACCAGCTCTGCCCACACTGCTTTGGCAGTGCACTCTGCCAGGGAGCTCCCAAACTCCCCTCCTCTCTTTTGAAGGTCACCAGCTTTTTTTTGGGCCGGATTGTTCTCCCTCAAAGTTGGGGAAGGGCACACAGCACTCGCTCTGCTGCAGGCTGGGGGTGACACAGACACCCTGACCAAGCCCCAGGGTGGTCCCCGGCAGCAGGAGCGGGGCAGCCCCTCAGGGAGCTGCTCCTCTTTGGTCTGTCAGGGCCCTCGGCCAAGAGCAGGACCGACACTGGGACTGGTTAACGGCAGCCCCAGTTAACTGGTTAACGGCAGCCTTCAGCTACTATTTCCATGCAGGGCGGCGTTGCCCTGGAGGAACAGGGATGGGCAGATGGCTGGGTGTGAAGGGGGAAAGCGGCCTCCAGCCCCATGATCCCTCCCCAGCTCTCGGCCTCTGCGGGACTGTAACAGGAGAAGCTGTAAACAGGCAGGGAAGTAATGCCAGGACTCTCAGGGAGTGACGCCAGGGCTCTCCAGGAGCAGCAGCCCCTTCCAGGCCATGCGGGCAAGATATGTCCCCACCCCTGTCCTGGGCACCACGATGGGGTCAGAAAAGGAACGACTCCTGGCCCTTTGGTTTCAGGACTGCAGGCGATAAGGGGATGCTGTGTGACTGTGACACCATTACATGACCATGACACCGCTGCGTGAGCGTGATGCTGCTGCATGAGTGCAACACTGACACTGTAGCAGGGCCAGGGATACTCTTACCATGACGTTACCCATTGTTGACTAGACCTGATGATGTGCACTTCAAAGCAGCACTAAAGTGCACACTGTCTCCACCATGCAGCTTCAGCATTTACTGCAACCCCGAGCCACCGATCAGAACAGCCCAAGCCAACGAGGGCTGGCAACCCCTGTGGCAAACCACGCTGTCCTCTCACTGGGAACAGACTTGGGAAGATGGAGAAGGGAAAACTGGGGAAAAAAATGCCAATCTGCAAGGATCAGGCGTAGAAAGCAGAACATTTTCTGGGGCACCCTCCTACCACAAGCACATCTCCCTCCGCTGGCGCAGATACTGGTGCTCAAACACCTCTTTAGCGATGCAAAAGGCAGTGGGTAACTTGAGTGTTGGCAACAAAACAGCAGCCTGGAGCAGTCCCACTGGTCAAGCAAAGCTGCTGCTCTGAAAACCACGAGCCAACAGGTCCCTTGGATGCTGAAACTTGCCCCAGCACCCAACCCCTTGTTCTGCAGCAGAGCTCCCAGCAAGCAGGAGCTGCATGAAGGCAGTGAGCTCTGCTCCTTGCACTCCGTAAAGCTGCTGTCAGCAGAGAAAGGACACAGACACCATGAAATCCAGAGCTGCTGGTGGTTTCCTACCAAAGATTTGCTCTAGGGGGGAAGCTAGGACAATGTGCCAGGCTGTTTTGGAGCGGAGCAGAAGACCTGGCAATGATGAGGTGGGGAAGGACTAACATGAGCCCCTTGGCAAGGAAAAGCTCAGCCTGCTTCCGACACCAGAATACGATGCATTGCTTCATCCACAGCCAGAATTTTATGGGATATAGATTTTCTCTCCCCAGTACAGGCAGAGATGCTAACTTGGGCAGCAGAATAAAAGCACCGTTAACACAAGATGCAGTCAAAAGGTGTTAAATGGGGTGTTCAACCGCACTTTGGCACGGCAACACCCACTGGCATTGAGAGACGGCTCCTTCCTGCTCCACGCAGCACCGGCAGCTGCCGGTGCTGCGTGGAGCAGGAAGGAGCCGTCTCTCAATGCCAGTGGGGCCAAAGGCAGAGAGGTTTGCCGGCTACGGTGCCTATGCCATTCAACACCAGGCAGGTGATGCCTGGCCCTGAAACCACAGCTTGGTTTCCTTCCTCACCCCAGCAGATTTAGCGCATAGCAAACACAACTGAGAACATCCTAGAAGTTGCATAGGGCTAACTGTAGATTTAAACCAGCTTAATCTAAAGGGCTTCAGGTGTCACGGGGTTCATGGCGTGTCTCGGTGCCACTGGGGACCAGGCAGCAGGACCCATAGCAAGCCAGCTCACGTAAAAGCCAGCAGAAGCAGCGCCTTGGTGAGGTAATAGGTGACCTGAAGCACTCAACAGTGAAGGAGGAAAACTCGAAGTGAGTAATTTAGGGTAAGCGAAGTAACCTGCCAATACCAGCTCTCTCCTCTTCAGGATGAAGGCGACCACCCCCTCCCATGACCGGAGGGGTCCAGCCCAGGGCTCTCCCCAGCCCTGGCACCCTCGTGTTACCTGACAGGGAGGCAGGTGCATCGGCGGGGAGCACAAAGGGGACCCTGTCGACGGGGGGAAGGGGAGGAGGAGGAGCAGGAGCGGGGTTTGGGGGAGCTGGCACAGGCAGCACAAACGGGGAAGCGGAGACAGGCCCGGCTGCCAGGAGAGCTGCCCCGAGGGGCCAGAGCGCTCGCTGCCAGCAGCCAGCCTCCCCGCGGAGCCGCCCGTCCTCTCGGGCGGCGGGACGAGAGCCGCCTCCGGCGGGGCAAGGCCCGGGGCCAGGCCCCGGCGCGGCCCTGAAGGTGACAGGGCCCGGCGGGCGGGGACTGGCAGCGCCGTCCCGGCATGCCCCGCGCGGCGGGCCGCCCCCCCGGCGGACTACAGCTCCCAGCATGCCCCGCGCAGCTGCGGAGCTCCTGGGCGCCGCGCGCCGACCGCGATGCACGCTGGGAGCTGTAGTCCTCCCGGGCTCCACCAGGGGATGGGGGGGCGGCGGTGGGAGCGGGCTTACCGGCGCTCCCTGCTCTCGGTCCCGGCGGGGCCTCCTCGCCGTGACAGCTCCTTCAGGCTCGGGGCGTTTGTAAAGGGAGGCGTCTCCGGGGAAAGCTCGAGGAGGGCGCGTGTGCCTCGGCCGCCGTCCGCCGCCTGGCGCCGGACCACCGGGCCTCCGCCCACCTCGACATGTCCCCGGCGGCTCGGGACGCAGCGAGCGGCTGAGCGAGACCTGGGAGTTTCCCTTGGGCGGGCGGGCGGCCGGGCGAGCGAGCGAGCGGCGGACCCTCTCCTCAGGCACCGGACGACAACAAGCGCCGAGACCCCGCCCGCGGCCCGTCCGTCCCCGTCGGAGGCGGCAGCCCTCTCCTCCCATTGGGAGGTGGTCCTGGCAGTCGCGGCCGATCTCCCCTTCGGTTGGCTGAGGCGGATGTCGCTCAGCACAGCGCGCCCGCCCTCCGCGGGAACAGGAGCGAGACCCCTCCCGCCGGCCGGAGCGCTCGGAGTTCTGATTGGTTGCCGCGGACAAAGACGGGGGGAGCGGCTGTCAATCACGGTAGGGGCGCGCCTGGCGCCCCCAGCTGGCCGGGGGGGGGCGCTGCGCCTGCGGGGGCGGGGTGGGGCGGGGATCGGACCGTCCGCTCCCGGAACGCGTGGCCACGGCGGCGCGTTTCCTGCCCGACCGGACCGTCCGCTCCCGGAACAGTCGGACACTGCTCGGGGTGGCGCTTCCCCCGCCCCGATTCCTGGCGGAAGTGGAGGGAGGCGGCGGTGGCGGTGATGGCTCTGCCCGGTGCCCCCGCCCCGGCCCCGGCCGCGGCCCCGGCGCCGCCGCCGCCGCCCACCGTGCTGATGGCGGTGCGGGCGGGGCTGGCGCAGCCCCCCCGCCTCCTGTCGCTGCCCGCCGCCGCCACGCTCCGCCTGCAGCTCAGCGTCGAACCGGCGGCCGGCGGGCAGCGCCGCTTCCGCCTGGGCTTGCGGCACCTGGAGGCGGGCGGCGGCGCGGTGAGACCGGGGGCCCCCACGATGGGGTGGGGGTGGGGACTGGGGGGTCGTCCCGCCCCCGGTGTCCGACTGCTTTCCCGGTGGGCAGCCCTCCGGTGCGGGGACATCCGGGGCTCCCCTACCCGGGCCTGGCGGATCGGGCCCGACGCCCGGGGGGGGGATCGGGTGGCGGGGGGCGGTGTTCCCAGGGCTGTGCCCCCTCCATGTCCCTCTGTCGATCCCTGCCTGGGGCTGCCCGCGTTCCCACCAGCCGCCAGAACCCCCCATGTCCGACACCCCCCCCCCTCCCCCCCATGTCCACACCACCCCTCCGTGTCCACCCCCCCATGCCCACAGCTGGAGGGGCTTCGGGAAGGAGCTGAGCTGCTGCCCCCTCCCCCCCACCTGCTCCTGCCTGCACTGGCAGGGGGCTTCAGGGGGAGGGGGGCGGGGAGCTGGTTTCTGGGCATCTCCACGGGGCTCCAGGCCCCCCAGGTTTTTGGCAGAGATCCTCTGTGCTGTGCCAAAGGGCTGCCGGCTGCCGCCGCTGCTCTGCTTCCCCCCAGCCTCCGTCCAGGCTGGGCGCTGGAGCTGGGGGGGGGGGGGGGGGGGGGGCGGGGCAGGAGCGCTGGGGAGGAGAAGGGGATTGCTTGTGGGAGACGGGGGCTCTGAAGCCTCGCACGGGGTGTCTGCGCCGTGTCCCCCTGCTGCCCTCGCCTCCTTTGTCCTGCTGCTGCACCACTTCTGTGTTATCCAGTGGTGGGGTGGTTTGCCAGGGGTGTGGGGGACTCACACCCACCTTCCAAGAGTAGCTGGTCTGGCCCCCTGCTATGGGTAGGGACAAGGACACCTCCCAGCAGACCAGGCTGCTCCCAGCCCCGTCCAACCTGGCCTTGAGCTCCCAGGGATGGGGCACCCACAGCTGCTCTGGGCAGCCTGTGCCAGCGCCTCGCCACCCTCACAGTAACACATTTCTTCCTTGTGTCCACCCTACATCTCCCCCTTTCAGGTCAAAGCCGCCCCCCCCCGGTCCTGTCGCCCCAGGCCCTGCTAAAAAGCCCGTCCCCACCTTCCTACAGCCCCTGTAGGCACCGAGTGGCCGCAGCCAGGTCTCCCCGCAGCCTCCTCTGCTCCGGGCTGAGCCCCCCCAGCTCTCCCAGCCTTTCCCCGCAGCAGAGGGCTTCCAGCCCTCGGACCAGCTCCGTGTCCCTCCCCCGGCCCCGCTCCAGCAGGTCCCTGCCTGGCTTGTGCTGGGGACCCTCGAGCTGGGCGCAGTGCTCCGGGGGGTCTCCCCAGAGCGGAGCAGAGGGGCAGAATCCCCTCCCTCGCCCTGCCGGCCACGCCGCTCGGGGTGCAGCCCAGGAGCCGGTTGGGTTTCTGGGCTGTGAGCGCACGTTGCCGGCTCGTGCCCCGTTTGTCACCTCCCTGGTCCTTCTCCGCAGGGCTGCTCCCCCCGTCCCCCCCAGCCTGTGTTGGTACAGGGGGTACGGCCCCGACCCAGCGCAGAACCATGCACTTGGCCCTGTTGAGCCTCACGAGGCTCCCACAGACGCACCCTTCCAGCCTGCCCAGGCCCCTGCCTCAGGAGCAGACCCGCTCCTGGCTGATCTATCCCCGATAAGCTCAGCTCCAGGGGCCGCCAAATGTGGGCTGAGACCTTTTCTCCTGCCTGACACACTAAGGCTGGGCCATTCCACTGAGCCCCTGGTGCCTGCTGCCTTGCATTCAGTGCCTTTCCTCTCCCTGTGTGCTCTGGGTCCTGCTTTGTGCCATGCTGGAAGTCTTCCCGCTCTGTGTCACCACTCCCAGTGCCGGGGAGGTGCTCTGGAACCAGGGGTGGAGGCAACGGTGCTGTCGCTCCCTGTCCAGTTATGCTTCCTGCCACCCTGACCCACGCTGGCTGCTCCGTCACCGCCGCCGTCGCTCCTGCAGTTAGCTTGAACCTGGGTTTCGGTTTCTGCTGGAGCGTGGCGGGGCTGGGGCACGTGCCTGCCCGGCCATGGCTCAGCCCAGGAGGCGGGCGATGGCCTGAGCCAAGAGGCGGCCTGAAAGGGAAACGCAGAGTCCCTGGCAGGATCCCCACTCTCCTTCTCCCCTCTCAAGGTCAGAGCGCTGCGGGGAGTGGTGACACATGGCAGCTGAGCCGTCCTCCTCACCGGAGCACAGCGTCTGGCCCGTTTGCCCTTGGGAGAAGCGTGCTGGTCCCGTTCTCATCCTGGCTCAGGCATGGAGGGCAGCGCTGGGCCGGCCCTGGGTGGCAAATGGTGTCGGAGCAGCTGCTCAGCCCCGCGGCAGCCTGAGTGCCGCCTGGCTGCTGGTGTCAAACCCGGCAGTGCCGCGCGTCCTCTTGGCCTCAGTTTGCCACCGTGGGATTAATGGGGCTGGCTGCCCGCCCACCCTGACCTGGCGTTACGGAAGGGCTCCGGCACGGGATCCCTGCCCGGGATCTGGCTGGCAGGCAGCTCCCACCGGGAAGGAGCCCAGGCTGTGCCTGCGGGAAGGGAGTCGGCTCTCGGGGCAGCCAGAGGTGCCTTCTGCTGGCTCCAGGGAGCACTCGGCCCTCGGAGGGCTGTGAGCTGGGAGAAGAAGGGGGATGAAGTTGTGGGTCGGTTGTACTTCCAACTGGTACAGCTGCAGAGGCTGGAGGCAAGAGGCTCCTCATCCTCAGGAGAGGTTAAACAGCCAAAAATTCCCACCTGAGCACTGGGCTGATGGCTCAGTGGCTCCCAGATGTGCCTGTCACCTGGGGCTCTGCAGCCCACCTACCTGCTCCCACCACCTCCCGTGCCTTCCCTGGTACTCGCTGGGGATGGTGGCTGCTCCCCTGGTTGGCCCTTGGCACAACTGCAGGAGCTGGCAGCTCCGGACACCCAGTGAATCGAAATCTTCTTTTCCTGAGTGTTTTCCTAACAGCTTGGAGGTGGAAGCAGCAGGGAGGGATGCAAGGCCACAGCTGACACGGCCATGTGTCAGGGACTTCTGGGTCGGGAGGTGGCCCTCACAAGGGTGTGTCCTAGGGTAGAAGTTTAAAATCGAAGGAAGGAAACGAGCAGTTTCTCTCAAACTTCCTTCCAGCCCCCCATCTCCGGAGGGGCAGGCAGTGCTTGCCAGTTTCCCGGGTGGCTCTGCAGGGCCCGTCCCCGTGCCCCGGCTCCTCCCGAGCTGCCATTTTACCAGAAGCGGAATCGAAAGCTCTGATGTGAAGCCGAGACGGGTGTCAGCTGCGGGAGAAGCGGGTCTGGGGCACCCCGAGGATAGCCGGGGCACCCCGAGGATAGCCGGGGCTCCCTTGCCGGAGGCTGGTCCTGCTTGCTGTGGTCAGCGGAGAGCTGGCGGAGCCCATCTGTCTGCTGGGGGGACAGGGAAAGCTGAGCCCTGCCTGAGGTGCGTGTGTGTGGGGAAGGGTTTTCCCAAGGCTCGTTAAAGCGGGGAGGAACCGGCTTCCTCCAAGAACTGGTGTCATGGCAGCCCGAGTCGTCTCAGATGTCTCCTGCGCTGTGGTTCTGGCAGAAGGGAAGAGGCGAGGGGTGTGGGCAGCCGGCAGAGACGGCCCTGCTTGTGCAGGGTGACCGGGGATGACCCAGCAAGTGCCAGGTCGATGGATACACACAGGTGGCAGCCCTCGGTGTTCTGTGGTGGCCTCTGGCCAGGGTGGAGGGTGTGAGACTGCAGGGTGGCTGTTGAGCAGCGGTGGGGCTTGGCGGCAGCCCTGGGCACGGAGGGTCGGCGTTTTGGGCTGGGTTTGTGGCGCTGGGTGTGTGGTTTGGCACCCGGGGATGGAGAGTTGCGCTTGGCTTGGTGTGTGTGCCTGTCCATGCTTATCTCCTGGGAGGAGACCGTGGTGGAGGTGAGGAGAGGGGCAGCTTGTGTCCCCAGGTCCTGGCTTGGATGCCGTGCCGGGGGGGTTGCCCCCTTGCCCGGTGTACCGTCTGCATGCGGTGTGTCCTCATCCTGGCTCCATTGTGGTGTGACCCTTTCGTCCTGCTTCCCCCAGAACATCGCCGAGTTCGACCTGAAGGATATCTCGTACAGGGTGAAGAGCCCCACCTGCCATGAGCTGGCGCTGCTCACCTCCTTGGATGAGCCCATGGTTTTTAACTTCGAGGAGGAGCGGGAGGCACAGAAGTGGTGGACGATCGTGAGCAGCTCTCTGCGGGAGGTGCAGAAAGGTCAGTGCAGGCAGGCGGCTGCCTGAGGGCTGGCAGGGACCCAGGCAGTCTGCCTGCTGCCAGGAGGGTTCTGCCAGGCTTTCCTCAGCCCTGACAGCCAAGGTACCCAACTAGGAGGCAAGGCTGGGACTGGTCATGCTGCAAAATAATTCAGGTGTGCGATACCAGCTGCTCCCAGCTCCCCCAGTGCCGGGGCAGCATCTCAGCCCACTCCATCTCTGGGGCATTAACTCCTGCACATGGGGAGAGGAACGTTCAGAGTGTTCCTGCATGTGTTGGAGCATCTGAGGGAGCCCCAGGAGAAAGGAGGTGATGCAGGTAGTGACGTGGGAACAGGGATGACTGTCCCAGGTTGTGTGATCGAAGGAAAAGCAGCACCAGGAGGGCCTGGGGAGCCAGAGGAACATGGTGCATCTTTGCTGCCCGTACCCCAGCGATTCTGGAAGCTCAGGGGAGCAGCGGCCAAAGGCTTTGCAGAGATGGTGGGCTGTTGGTGCTGCTCTCCGAGTGCTCTCGGCCCTTGGGATGTGGATTAAGGTCGCTGTTACCTTCATGTCGAGCAACCTTATGTAGCCCAGGGCTTCCTGGTGCATCTGTCCCCTGTGGTGAGAGTGTGGAGCCCCTTGGGGAGGGCAGTTGGTGGCAGTTGCTGCTCGGAGGGCTGGTGCTGCCCTGCTCTGATATATTCCTGGTTCCCCTCAGCCTTGGAGAGCACGCTGGAGTCTTATGCCTCATTTCTGTCCATGTCTGCGAGCGGCGCCTCTGCGAGTCAGGATCCAGATGATGCTTTTTGTTTGGAGCTTTCCAAGAAAGGTACATGATGGGGTAAGGTTTCTTGGCTCTTTTGGTATATCAGGAGTTACCAACTCTCCACAGGAGTCAGGCTCAGACCCAGGTACAGCTGCTCCCCTGCCTGTGGCTGACAAGCTTTTTTATCGTTATATCATATCATTTAGGTTGGAAAAGACTTAAGACTATCAAGTCCAACCACTAACTCAGCACTGCCAAGCCCACCGCTAAACCATGTCTCCAAGCACCACATCTGCATGTTTTTTTAAACACCTCCAGGGATGGTGGCTCCACCATCTCCCTGGGCACTCTGCTCCAGTGCTTGACAACCCTTTCAGTGAAGAAATTTTTCCTGACATCCAATCTAAACCTCCCCTGTGCAACTTGAGGCCATTTTCCTTCATCCTATCACTTCTTCCTTGGGAGAAGAGACCGATCCCACCTCACTACAGCCCCCTGTCAGGTAGTTGTAGGGAGCGATCAGGTCCCCCCTCAGCCTCCTTTTCTCCAGGCTGAGCACCCCCAGCTCCCCCAGCTGCCCTTCATCAGACCTGTGCTCCAGCCCTTCCTCGGCTCCGTTGCCCGTCTCTGGACACGCTCCAGCCCCCCAGTCTTGCAGTCAGGGGCCCAAGACTGAACCCAGGATTCGAGGTGCGGCCCCACCAGCACCAACTATAAGGGGACAATCGCTGCCTGGTCCTGCTGGCCACAGTATTTCTGATGCAAGCCAGGATGGCTTCTTGGCCACCTGGCTACACTGCTCTAGCGGGACAGAAGCACGTGCCAAGGGTGGGCTGGGGGCTGTGTGTCCCGGGAGGTGGCTGTGGGCGTTTGGGTCAGCCAAGCTGTGCAGGAAGGGACAGAAGTAAGTTCCTGGTGGCCCCCAAAATTTCCCTCAGTGCTCTCAACTGCATGGCTGCGGTGCCACAGCTGCTCCTCCTGCCTCAGCTGCTCGCTGGCTGTGCAGCAAGCGTGTTTCCAAGGAGCCTTGTACAGAGCTCCTGCTGCCATTCTGCGCTGTTTCCACACTGAACTGAACCAGAATTGCTGATTATAGATGTGAAGCTGTGGCACACACAGTCTCGGGTCCCTCTGGGTGCTGGCTTTGCCGGTGATGTGGGTGGCAGTGGTTGTGCCGTGCCCTGGGGAGGGTGTTTACAGACTGGCTACTGCTTTACGATTCTCCCTCTCCCCACTGCTGCAGAGGACCTGGCACTGAACCTCGCCCAGGCAATCGAGTACGGAGATGAGGAGGCGGCCTCGCAGTGTGCCGTGGCCCTGGCTCGCCAGCAAGCCACGCTCAGTATCCTCTGGAAGGAGACCAACTACCCCACGGATCATATCAGGTGAGCACCTCCGGCCATCGCGTTCTCGGAGCCAACGTGAGCACATCTCGTGTTCCTCTGCATCCCTGCCCCAGGTGGAGCCGTGGGCCCTGTGCCAGGGCTCCGTGCTTCCCCGCAGGCAGCTGCCTGCTGTGCTGCGAGCCTGGGGCTGTCCTGCCTGCCCAGCCAGCACCTGTCCCCTGCAGCTCTGCCCTTCTGCTGGACATTTGGGTCGCTTGCCCTGCGCTGTGTGGCCCTTGGGTCTGTCTTTTTTCATGTGTTTTTGCGTATAGCAGTGATGGTCCAGGGTGCCTGTGTGTCTGTCAGGCGCTGGCAGAGCCAGACCAGCCTCCTGCAGCTGCTGGAGCAGATCTGCTCCATGAATTCCTCTGCCCTCAGTTGGGATCGGTCCTGGCAGGAGAGGGAAACATGCAGCTGATGCTGGGGAAGCCACAGCCTTCCTGGAAAATGTGGTATCCCGGGATTTGTACTTCTTCCCTAGCTCCCAGGAGGAAGGAGGGGCGGGGGATGCAGGGACAGGATGTTGGATGCTACCAGAAAAGCCAGGAATCCAGAGGGTGAGCCCATCTGAGCGACAGGGACCTGATCCCTTGGGGTCTTCAGGCTCAGCTCGAACACAGCTGTGCCACTCTGCAGTGTGAAGGGACTGTCACCAGCCGCTGGGACAGCTTTCCCCCTGTCTGGGGGGCCTGAGGACCCCCCACCAGCAGCCTCCTTCGGTCCCTGCCACTCTCTGCCCAGGGACTGGCTCCAAAGGGTGCTGCCACATGCCACGCAGGTTTGTAAAAGGCCTCCAGGAATGTTAAAACACCAATTTTGCACCCCCACAGTGGTGGGCAGGGCCAGGCTGAGCAGATTCCGGGTAAACATCAGTAATTGTGGGGAGAGTTGTGGCTCACGGCCCTGCAGGGAGTCGGTGAGCCACAGGGCATCCCGGCCGGTGTGCTGTGCCAGGAACACCAAAACACTTCCAACAAGCTTCCTTAGAAGCCTTCAAGAAGGAAAGCAACATGCCACGGAGCAGGAGGGAGCGTCCTTTGCATGGATAACCAGATGGTGGGTGGGAGACAGGGTCGGAATGGAGAGCGGAGGCGTCTGCAGAGACAGGGCTGTTCCAGGGAGACACAAATAACCTGGAAATGGCAATAAGCCATGAGGTCTGGTCTTAGACTGGACTCATGGCTCTAAGCACTGGAACTCAACGCTGATAAATGCGAAGTGGGGCAAACAGGAAGGGTGCTGGTGGGTCCACAGCAGCAAGCGGCCATGCGGCAGACCTAGAAACAAGTGCACACATTTCAGGCAGGGCCAGCAAGACCTGCAGTGTTTGGAGTTGTGGTGGGGTGACCCTGGCTGGGCATCGGGTGACCCTGACTGGGCACCAGGCACCCACCGAAGCTGCCCCATCACTCCCCTCCTCAGCTGGATGGGAGAGAGAAAAGAAAGCGAAAGGCTCGTGGGTCGAGATGAGGACAGGGAGATCGCTCAGCAACTACCGTCACAGACAAACCAGACTCTACTCGGGGAAATTAATTTTTTTACAGATCAAATCAGAGTAGGGTAGTGAGAAATAAAAATTATATCCTAAAACACATTCCTCCCACCCCTCCCTTCTTCCCAGGCTTAACCTCACTCCCCAGTTTCCCACCTCCTCCCCCCTCCCGTGGGACACAGTCCTCCACTAGCTTCTCCAACCTGAGTCCTTCCCACGGGCTGCGGATCTCCATGACCTGCTCTGGCACAGGTCCCTTCCATGGGCTGCAGGGGGGGGATCTGCTCCCCCGTGGGCTCCATGGGCTGGGGGCACAGCCTGCCTCGGCGTGGGCTCCCCACGGGCTGCTGGGGAATCTCTGCTCCGGAACCTGGAGCCCGACCTGGGGTCTGCAGGGCTGCTGCTCTCACGTGTTCTCACTCCGCTCTCTGGCCACTGCTGTGCAGTTTTTTCCCCCCCTTCTTAATTCTGTTACCCCAGAGATACGTTATCGCTGTCACTGATAACGGGCTCATCACGGTGGCTCCGTCTGTGAGCCGGCTGGTGTTGGCCCATCGGGCACGGGGGAAGCTTCCAGCAGCCTCCCACAGTAGCCTCCCGCTACCAAAACCTTGCCACACAAACCCCCTGCAGGAGTCGTTAGGAAAAGGTGAGGGGACAAATGGGAGTTTCCAGCCCTACCTGCCTGCTTCTTGGGAAATACTTGGGAAATCCAGCTTAGATTCTGTGCTTAGCGGCATGAAACACCTTTTGCAAGAGGTCCTTAAAAGGTTCAGACTGGTCTGAAGGAGAGACAGCTGGCAGGGTGACGGGGTTCTGTGAGGGACCAGCATGGAGAGAGGGACTAAGAGGCTCAGGAAATTAGGAAGCACCTGATTTAAAGTGAGTGAAAGGAAACACACAGTGGAAGTTATTGCCAAGGCTACATGGAGGCTGCAAGGATACATAGGCTGGAAGAGAGGATAAACAAAATGAGGGAAAAACACGTTCCCCATGCAGTTCAGGATGCAACCCTCAGCAGGTGCGGGCCAGGAGCTGCTGGCAGAGGCAGGCAGGGTGAAGGCTGGGGGGTGCCTGTCCCAGTTTCCTGGGATGCAATCTATGGATCACAGTTGGAAACCCAGTGGTAGACCTTACAGGAGCCCTGCAACGGGCACCGCCTGCGGCGTTGGCTCTGCAGCTTGGAGCAGCAGGCTGAGCACGAGCAGCTGGTGCGGAGCGCGATGCCAGGACCCCACAATCCTGGCAGCCTTCCTCTCATAGCATCCATCTCTTCTCCAGCATGAAGGTCGGCGTGGAGGATGCAACATCTTCTGCAAGCATCATCATCAGGGTCCGCGCTCACACTACAATAGGAACACTCAAGCAGCAGGTACGGAGCGGTGTGAGCCCCCCGGCCTGGCTGGGAGACGGGAGCCCCGTGGTCCCTGCAGACCCCTGTTTAAATGCGTTTCCCTGCAGTATGGGAGCTGGGCTTTCCCAGCCACTTCTCCCTTTGTGGAGCTGGCTTTTCACTGGTTCTCCTGGCCCACCGACGTGTGCCAGCATGGCGTCGGCCCCCGCCAAAATGCAGCGAGCAGCTGTGGGGAAGCTGTGGCTGTGGGTTCACCTCCAAGCTTCTCCTGCTGCCCAGGTCTTCCACGATTATGGGTTCCACCCCTTGGTTCAGCGCTGGATCATCGGGCAGTGCCTGTGCGTGGATGAACGGACCGTCTCCTCCTACGGCATCCGCAGGGATGGCGACATTGCGTTCCTCTACCTGCTCTCGGCGAAGATGGCCGAGCTCACCGAGGAGCGCTACGAGGAGGACCAGGCGCGGATCATGCTCAGATCCATCTCCTCACTGACTGACACCACTGAGGAACAGCAAAACGACAACACCCTGCCCAGCACATCTCCAAAGAAAGGTCTGGCTCTCTGCCCTCCCCGTTGCCACCAGTGGGGAGGGCAGCCCAGGTCCTGCCCTGGTCCCCATGCCTTGCCGCAGCGTGGGGTGCCAGACCACAGTGGCAGCGGAGCCCTGTGCTGTGAGCTGCTGGGCTCTGCGGGACCGGCAGTGGGCTCAGCGCCGTGGGCTGGCCCAGCTGCTGCCCATGGGCTGGGGCAGGGCCGGTCCCCAGGGTCTGTGCTCCCTGCCTGGGGGCTGATCTACCCTGGAGAGAAGGGGCCCCCCTGGCACAGTGCGGCACGCTTTCGGCCAGGCCTGGCTGCCTGGTCTGGTGCTGGTCCCTGGGCTGGTTTGTAACATCGCCCTTCCCTGGCGTCTCTCCCCAGACTGGGAGAGCGAGGCCAGCAGGAAGATGGACATCGGTGAGATCAGCCAGCACTTGGACACGCTGCAGATCAACGACCTTTTCAGTGCCCAGCCTGCTGCCACGAGCCTGCCCTCCCCAGTGCAGGTACACGGCCTGTGGTGTGTCCCCGCCCTGTCACCCCCCTGCTCTGTCCCCAGGGTCCTCCCTTTCTCCCAGGCTGGGGGTGCTGGCGAAGGATGGGCGCTCCCTCCGCTTCTTGTCTCCCCCTTTCCCTCTCTCCAAAGCATTTTCTCTGACTTCTACATCTCTCGCCTGTCCCTGCAGGCGGGCTGGTCGTGTCCAAAATGCACCTTCATCAACAAACCCACGCGGCCAGGCTGCGAGATGTGCAGCACAGACCGTCCCGAGGACTATGTGGTCCCTGGCAGCTACAAGCCAGACGAGACGGAGCTTTGGAGGATGCAGCAGGAGCAGGAGGGGATCCTACAGTACCAGCAGGTAAGGGGGCTTGCTGTCCACTGCGGGGAGACGCCACGGTCCCCGCAGCCTGTGCTCAAAGACAGAGCCAGGGAGGGTTGGGCATCGGCAGGGTTTGGAGGTGTGGTGGGCACATGGATCCTGCCGCACTCTGGGAAACAGGCTGGGAAGGATCGGGAGACACCCTGAGGGGCAGCACAGGGGGCTGTTGCAGCCCCCTTCCTCATCCTGCTGAGGGGCAGCTGCTGCCTGCCCGTGCACCTCGGGGACTGGCCGAGGTGCTGCGTCGTGAGCACTGCGTCTTCTGGCTGTGAAGAGATTTCCACGGCAGCGGCAGGGATCTGGCTGCTCTTGTTTGCCTGCGGCCATACAAAGGGCTGGCAGGATCTGTGGCAGGGCAGGGATCTGTGACACTGCAGGCAAACCTTGGCAGGATGCGGCACCCCGGTCCTGCGGGTCCTCCTCTCACCTAACTGCGCCGTCTGTGGTGTTGGCAGCCCCGTGCCGAGGAGCCGTCAGGCTGCGCTTTCTCCTGTGTGCTGGAAGCTGTTTCCCATTTTGTAGAACCATGGCAGGGGGGCTCTGACGGGACCTCCCACCCCCAGTGTATGGCTGCGGGGGGAGCCCCAGCCCCCAGGTCAGGGTGCGCTGCAGGGCTCGGGGGGATCCTCTGTCTCAGCCACTGACCAAACCTTCTTTCTTTTTTCTTTTGTGCTGGGATCTCGCTAGGAAAAGGGAAGGAGAGAGGATGGCTCAGCTGCGCGCTGCGTCCTGGGCTCAGGTTCCTTGGATGACATCATCCACCTGTCCTCCGAATTCTGCTAGCCCGGCCCACCCGGACACCCTGTCCTGCCCCTCCGGCCAGGGCCCGGTGCCTGCCAGGACCCGGCGCCCACCAGCCCTGCCCTGACGTGCGCCCAGCGGCTGCCGCCGGGCCACCCCTTTGCTCAGACCCTAGAGTTGATGCGGGAATTTTCTGAGGGAGAAGAGCCAGTGGGGCCCTGGCTCAGCCACGAGCTGCTGCTGCGGGGATGGTGCCGCTCGCCCTGGTGGCTCTGGGAGCGGGGGGCTGGCAGGGGAGCATGGTGGTCTGGGCCCCTCAGGACCCTGTGAGCACGGCAGCTCCCCGGTTAACTGTGTCCAGTGCCTGCTCCTCCTGCCTGTGATGCCAGCAGGGAGGGGGCACACCCTGACCCCCTGCTGCAGCATCAGAGGAGCCTCCTGCTACCAGCAGCCCAGCCCTCTCCACCATGCCAGGCCACAGCCCCTGCTGCCAGCTGGCTCTTGGCCGTGCCACCGCTCTGCCCAGCGCCTGCCAGGCTCACGGGGAAGGGTCTGAGCCCCCTCTGGGGTAGGGATGTGGAGAGCTGAACGTGGTCGGCCCCGCTGCCACCTTCCTGCTGCCATCCTGTTCGTGAGGGCTTTTGTGAAGAGCCAGTGTGGCCAGGGGATGGCACCGTTGCCAGTGGTGCTCTGGAGGTCTCTGAGGCTCGGGGGCGAGGGGGGGGCTGTGCTCAGGGGGTCTTAGGCTCGGGGGGGCTGTGCTCTGGGGCATCTCGGGCCTGGGGTTTCTGCCTTGCTCTGTAGGCAGAGGGGCAGCATCATGGCAGGGCAACTTTGGGTGCTGGCAGGGGGTCACCGTCGGCAGGGGCCAA
The DNA here is from genome assembly GCF_017639655.2 of Falco naumanni. Classification (NCBI taxonomy): domain Eukaryota; kingdom Metazoa; phylum Chordata; class Aves; order Falconiformes; family Falconidae; genus Falco; species Falco naumanni. The sequence continues at coordinate 108,280,404 of NC_054056.1, read as the reverse complement.
CCCTGCGCCCTGCAGCCCCCCTCACGGGCACAAGCCCTTGCCAGGTCACTGGCCCTGTGGCGCCCATGGGAATAAGCTGGGGGCTGCTGGCTGAGGTCTGGGTCTGGGGGTGCTCGGTGCCACGCTGCGCAAGCCCTGCGCTCCCCTCAGATCTGGCACCGGGAGGGGCAGAGCTGCTCTGCCCAGACCAGTGTCCACATGGGCCCAGCAACGCGTGCGGTCATCGGCCAGGGTGCTCTGTGCCATGGGTCCCTCCAGCCACCAGCACCCTGGGTGGCCACGCGTTTGGTTGTTTCGTGTTGCACGTTGTGCTGGAAATCTCATCCCACAGCCACGCAGGGCCAGGCTTATCCTGGTGGGGAGCCACGTGTTCCCAGGGCCAGGGCAGAAAGGTGGGACCCTCGGTTGGGCTCGGGCTCCTTGGGCCCCGATGGGGCCGTGGATGGATTCTTTCCCTCATTAAAGCCTTATCCCACCATCGCGGCTCTGCCGTCTTCTTGTGCCGCCGGCAGCTCTGTGGCGTGGGGGGGTGTTCATGCAGTGAAGTGGACAAGCTTGAGAAGCAGGAACCTCAGCAGGGCCAAGTGCAAGGTCCTGCCCCTGGGTCGGGCCGTACCCCCTGTACCAACACAGGCTGGGGGGGACGGGGGGAGCAGCCCTGCGGGGAAGGACCGGGGAGGTGACAAACGGGGCAATGAGGGGCATGGACAGCAGGAGTATCCAGAGGGGCAGAATCCCTCCGCTCTGGGGAGACCCCCCGGAGCACTGCGCCCAACTCGGGGGTCCCAAGCACAAGCCAGGCAGGGACCTGCTGGAGCGGGGCCGGGGGAGGGACACGGAGCTGGTCCGAGGGCTGGAAGCCCTCTGCTGCGGGGAAAGGCTGGGAGAGCTGGGGGGGCTCAGCCCAGAGCAGAGGAGGCTGCGGGGAGACCTGGCTGCGGCCACTCGGTGCCTACAGGGGCTGTAGGAAGGTGGGGACGGGCTTTTTAGCAGGGCCTGGGGCGACAGGACCTGGGGGGCGGCTTTGAACTGAAAGGGGGAGATGTAGGGTGGGCACAAGGAAGAAATTTGTTACGCTGAGGGCGGCGAGGTGCTGGCACAGGCTGCCTGGAGCAGGGATCGATGCCCCATCCCTAGAAACATTCAGGGCCTGGCTGGACGGGGCATAGTGAAAGGTGTCCCTGCCCACGGCAGGGGTCTTGGATGGCTGCTCTTGGAGGGTTCCCCCCACTCAAACCATGATGGTTCTGTGAAATGGAAGAGCAGCTGGCCGGCACTTCCTTGCAGGGTTGCACCAGAGCCAAGCCGTCCTGAGCAGCCCACGCCAAAGCCGGCCCTCGGTGCTGCACCCTCACGGCTGCTGGTCTCGCCGGGGCAGGGCCGGTGCCGGGATGGCGCTGGGGCCCAGCGGGATGCCGTTGGCAGGGGTGTGGGGTGGGCTGGGGCCCCTTGGCAAAGTGGGGAGCCCTGCGCGGGTGATGCTCGGGAACAGGTTCATGACTGCGGTGATGGTGAAGCACCGGTGTGATGTGAAGTGTCACCAGCGCCCAAGCTCTGGCAGACTCTGCACCCGGGGAGCAGGGGCCATGTGTGGGTGATCAGGGGCGCTGCCTTTTGTACTGGCCTCCGCAACACGCACAGAAAACCACAGGCTTTAAAATATAATACAGTGCCCCCTAAACAGCCACACTGACCCTCAGGGAGTGCTGGGACCCCAGCAGCTGCCTGGGCTTGGTGCTCGCATCCCTCGGCTGCACAGGGACAGGGAAATGCCGGGGAACATCTCGGTGCCGGGTCTCACCACAGTACGTCCACCAGCAGCTGCCCCCCGCTCTGCTTCCCTTTCCTTGGGGGAGCGTGTCCCTGCAAATCCAGACACAAACCCTGAACACAGCTGTTCCTCCTGGCTCCCGAAGCTGTGGAGGACTTTGGACAAGTGTCCCCAGTCCCTTGGATGGTGGCTATGAGGGTTGTGGGAGGCGTGGAGCCATGCCAGCTTCCCTGACCAGGCTTCTTCACCGCCGGTGGGGCAGAGCCAGAGATGTCCCCTCCAGTCGGGCACCCTGGGCCACCCCCTGGGGTGGGAGGGGGGCTTGCAGGGGCAGGTGGCAGCGCTGGGGCTGGGGGCTGACTGGGACTGTTCCTCACCGGCAGGCGCTGGAGGCCGAGCGGCTGAAGAACTTCCAGCAGCTGCTGCAGCTGGAGGAGGAGGTGCTGGTGCCCAACCAGGAGGTGCTGGAGTGCCGCATCTGCTACCAGCAGGTCCCCCCCGGCGAGGGGGTGCTGCTGCGCGAGTGCCTGCACAACTTCTGCAGGTAACACCTGATGGAGCCGCCTGGTGTCCCCCCCAATCAGCGTGGTGACTGGCCCTGAGACAGACCCCTGCCATTGTGGTGACCGGCCCCTAGCCCCTGTCATTGCGGTGACCGGCAGTGACCGGCCCCGAGACCCCTGCCATCGTGGTGACCAGCCCAGAGGCCCCTGCCATCACTGTGACTGGCCCTGGGACCCCTGCCATCACTTTGACTGGCTCAGAGACCCCTCCCATCACCGTGACCAGCCCCTAGCCCCCTTCCATCACAGTGACTGGCCCAAGACCCCCATCATGGTGGTGACAGGGCGCCTGTTCCTGCAGGGAGTGCCTGCGCCAGGTGATCAACTACAGCGAGGAACCAGAGGTGGCCTGTCCCTTCCGTGACGACTCCTACGCCTGCAGCAGCCACCTCCAGGAGCGGGAGATCCGGGCGGTGAGTGCGTGCCGGGTCAGCGGAGGAGGAGGGAGGTTGGGGCCGCATCCTGACCCTGCCCGTGCCCACGCAGCTGGTGTCGCCGGACGAGTACCGGCGGTTCCTGGAGAGAGGCCTGATGCTGGCGGAGCGGCGCAGCCCCAACAGCTTCCACTGCAAGACCACCGACTGCCGCGGCTGGTGCATCTACGAGGATTCGGTGAACGAGTTCCGCTGCCCCGTCTGCCAGGCCCTCAACTGCCTGCTGTGCAAGGTGAGCCGCCATCGCGCTGCTCCAGCCTTCGGCATCGTGAGGGGGCTTGGGGGGGGGGGGGGGGGCGGCGGTGCTGAACGGTGCTGTCTCTGCACCCCCCAGGCCATCCATGAAGGGAAGAACTGCCGCCAGTACCAGGATGACCTGCGGCTCCAGGCGCAGAACGACTCGGCTGCCCGGCAGACCAACGACATGCTGCAGGTGGGAGTCCCGTGGGGGGGGAGGCAGTGGGGAGGGTGGGGGGCTGGAGTGTGTCCCCGTGTCCCTGACGGCTCTCTCTCTTCCCCCCTGCCCCCCTGCAGACCCTGGTGCAGATTGGGGAGGCCATGCATTGCCCCACCTGCTTCATCATCGTCCAGAAGAAGGATGGCTGCGACTGGATCCGCTGCACCGTCTGCCAGACCGAGATCTGCTGGGTGACCAAGGGGCCGCGCTGGGGGCCCGGGGTGAGCAATCCTGGGGGGCAGGAGGGACCCCCCTGGCTCCCCACAGCTGGGGTGGGGGCTGAGTGACCCCACGGGGCCCTGGCCCACACTCCAGTGACAGCAGAGCTGGCCCTACAGTGAGCTCCCACCCCTGACCCATGTGTCCCCCACCAGGGTCCCGGGGACACCAGTGGTGGCTGTCGCTGCAACATCAACGGACAGAGGTGCCACCCCCGGTGCCAAAACTGCCACTGAGCCCTCACCTGGCTCAGCCCCGTGGGGACGGGGACCCACCGGAGGCATTCGGCACCAGGAGCTGCTCTCCTCACGCCAAGGGATGGCCCAGCTGGAGTTGGAGCCCAAGCAGGACCCGGAGATGTTCATGGTCACAGGGCAAAGCTGCGTCCCACAGCCATGGAAGGAGAGAGGATGGACATGGGGCAGGGAGGTGTGTGTGGGGGGAGCCCTGCATTGCGGGGGCTTCATGGAGCCTCTGCTGGCAGCAAACCTCCCCCCCCAGAGGGGACTGGTGCGGCACTGGCCGTCCCAATAAAGCCATCTACATGCCACAGCCTTGCTGCTGCAGTGGGGGCGCCTGACAATTCGCCCCCCTCCAGAGGGGAGCGATGGGGATCAGCCCTTCAACGAGCCCACGACCCCATCCCGAGGGGCCGCAGCCGGCGCGGGGAGAGACACGGCACAGGCAGGCACCACGCCATGCTCTCCCCTTGAATGAGATTTTATTTCTGTGTCCCCAGCCCCTCCGAGTGCAGGTGCTGCCCGCGCCGCGGTGGGCGAGCAGCGGAGCCTTGCTGGGGCCGAGGGCCGTGTTAAATAAGGAGCCACAGTGGGGGCACGCGCTGCCAGCTGTGCCCCACCGCAGCCCAGGGGTTGTGCGTGGCCCAGGTGGTGCAGCTGGGGTGGGGGGCACCCCGCTTTGCCCCCTACTTGGGGGGCCGGTAGACCATTTTCCTGCTCTTCAGCACAGACCATTTGTGGCGTTTCATGTAGTAGAGGAGGCAGCTGAGGAGCCCCGAGATCATCAGCATCTGGGGGAGGGAAGGAGTCACGCTGTGCCCCATGGAGCCACCACCCCTGGGGGAGGCCTTTGGGCACCGCGGAGGGGGGGCACTGCTGCCCGCCCCCCAGGTGCTCCCGCCACCCCCACGCAGCCCCCAGGGCAGACACCCACCTTCAAACCCATCCGTTTGCGGTGGTCGTGCTCTGGCTCTGCTGCCCACCGCAGGAACGTGCAGACGTCCTTGGCGATCTGTGACATGGTGGCCGGCGTGCCTGCGGGCATTGCCAGGGCGGGGGCTGAGCACTCCGGGAACCAGCACCCCCACGGGACAGCACTGCGCCGGCCCCCAACCCCTCTTACCATCATCATATTCCAAAATTTCATTGTAGATTGGGGGGGCCATGCCGATGGCCTGGCCCGGGAAGTATGGGTTGTAGTGCAGCCCCTCCCGCACCGTCACGCCGGCTGGGGGGTCGCAATAGCCGGTGAGGAGCGAGAACACGTAGTCCTCGCCCCCGTGCCTGCGGTGGGGAGAGGCGGGGGTCAGCCCCAGACTGCAGAGAACCCCAGGGCAGCAAGGCCGGGGTCCCCAAGCTCTGCGTGGGTCCAGGACCCACCAAACCACCTCCCCGGCCCCTTACCGGGCGTTGACGATGTAGCTGAGGTCAGGGGGCAGCGCCCCATTGTTGGCAGCTCGTGCCGCCTCGGGGTTGGGATAAGGTTTGGGGAAATAGTCGGAGATTTTGCCGGGACGCATAAACATCTCCCCGTTCTCATCCGGGCCGTCCATCACCTCCACCTGCACGGCAACGGAGGGAGAAGAGCCCTGAGCCAGGGGGTACCGGGCACGGTGGGGCTGTCCTGTCCCATCCCGGTGGGGCACCCACCTCCTCGGCCAGCGCCTTGGCCTCCGCCTCGGTGTGTGTGACGCCGATGAGGTTGCGGAAGGCCACGTACTCCAAGCTGTGACAAGCGGAGCACACCTGCTTGTACACCTGGAACCCGCGGCGCACGCTGGATGAAGAAGAGGAGGTGACGGTCCCCGATCCCCACTGAGGCTCCCCATGACACACACCCCCCATGTCCCACCAGCCCCCGCTGGTACCTGCTGTGGTCAAGGGCAGCCAACGGGCTGCTGTGGCTCCAGGGGAAGCTGGGTGGGTGCATCTCCAGCTCGCCGGCGTCCACGGCTGAGCGCAGGGCCAGGGCCAGGCCCCCTCCGCCCGCCGCCAGCAGCCCCAGCGCCGACAGGGCCACCTTGCCCCCACGGGACAGCCCAGCGAAGGAGGACATGGTGGCCTGGCGGGGGGGCACAGCCATCAGTGGGGCAGGAGGGACTGGGTAGCACTGGGAAGCTGGGTGCAATGGCACTGGGCGGGGATGGGGGGGAAGCTGGGCAGGGATGGGGGACACACCCGGGGCACTGGGCAGGAGTATGGGGGAACTGGGGGCACTGGGCAGGGATGGGGGAGAACTGGGCAGGGATGGGGGGGAGCTGGGCAGGGATGGGGGGCACACCCAGGGCACTGGGCAGGGGTGTGGGGGAACTGGGGGCACTGGGCAGGGATGTGGGGCACACCCGGGGCACTGGGCAGGGGTGGGGGAGAACTGGGCAGGGATGTGGGGCACACCCGGGGCACTGGGCAGGGACTGGGCAGGGGTGGAGCTGGGCAGGGATGGGGGGAACTGGGGACACCGGGCAGGGATGGGGGGGGAGCTGGGCAGGAATCGGGGGATGACGACAGGGACCACCGGCCAGAGATGGGGGTTTTGGGTGGAGGAAACCGCGGGCACCGGGCAGGACCAGAGCGGGCACGCAGCCACACCGGGCCGCGCCGGGCGGGGAACCCAGCAGGGCAGGGGGGAGAAACCAGCGGCACCGGGCACGGCCGGGACACACGGGGCCGGGCCGGGGGGGGAACCGGGGGCACCGGCACGGCCGGGACACAGGGGGCGGGGGGAGGGGAACCGGGGCCCCGGTGGCGGCAGCTTCCGTCCCCGCCGGTGCCGCCCCCGGTGACCTTCAGTGCGGCGCGGGGCCGGGGCTCACCGGGGCGGGCGCAGTCCGGGCCCGCGGCAGCAGGAGGCGCCCGTAGGGCCGCAGCGGGAGGCTCCGCACCGCCACCGCCGCCATCGCTCCGCTCCTCCCGGCGGCCGCCGCGCCGAGGTCGAGGGGACGCGGAGGCCCCGTCCCGGACGTGACGTCCCCGCCCTGACGCCACACGCCAGCGGAACCGACGTCAGGGTCCCCCCCTCCCTCCCCGCCCCCCCCGGTGTCCACCAGATCGGCTCCGGTTGGATCTTTGATCCGCCTTTATTGAGCAGCACCGCGCGGCGGGACCCCCGTACGGGGCGGGCACAGACAACCCCCCGGCACAGCCCCCCCTGTACAGCCCCCCGTGACCCCCCTGTACGGACTGGGGAGAGACCCCTCCGCTGTGCACTCCGTGCCAGGCCCCCCCAGGCACAGACCCCCCCCATATGGGCCAGGCCAGGCCCCCCCGGTACAGACCAGGGGGCCCCCAACCCCCCCACTACAGACCAGGCACCCCTACCCCCCCATTCACACGGGGGGGGCTGCAGACGCGAGGGGGGGGTCCCCCCCTGGGGCAGGACCCGCTGCCGCCCCGTGGGGGGACTTGGCTGGGGCTGGTGTCCCTGTCCCATGGGGATGGGGACATCCCTCCCGGCCCATCCATGCGAAGGGGCCTGTCACTTCCAGAAGAGAACGTTCCAGAAGAGCAGCCAGCAGGGGTAGGCGCAGAGGGCGAGGAAGGGGAAGAGCAGGGAGCCGTAGAGGTGGTGCTGGAGCAGCCCCTCGGCCACGGCCGCCAGGAAGAGCTGCCAGCCCTCTGCCACCGCCGCCGGCGCCTCCACCAGCTCCCGCTGCAGGAAGATGCCCAGCAGCAGCGTCACGGCCGGCGTGGCCAGCACCAGCAGCGCTGCCAGCAGCACCCTGCAGGCGAGAAGCACAGTCAGCCGCTGCAGGGCCCGGAGAGAGACCCCCGGTGACCCCCCGCATCCCCACACCCCAGGGAGAGACCCCCAGCATCCCCACACCATGGGGAGACACCCCTGGTATCCCCCCATATCCCAGGGAGAACCCCCAGTGTCCCCCACCCTGGGAAGAGCCCCTGGTGACCCCTGGCATCCCTGCACCCCAGGGAGAGCCCCCCAGCACCCCCTCATAAGGCAGGGGGAGCCCCCAGCATGCTCACCCCAGGGAGAGAGCCCTCACTGACCCCCCAACATCCCCACTGGGGGGAGACCCCCCAGCATCCACCCCACATTTCAGGGAGATCCCCCCCCAGCACCCTCACACCTCAGGGACAGCCCCCCCCAGCATCCTCACTCACCCCAGGGAGAGCCCCTGGAGTCCCCCCGACCCTGGGGAGAGCCCCTGGTGACCCCTAGCATTGCCCCATCCCAGGGAGAGCCCCCCCAGCATCACCCCCACTGGAGAGGGGGTCCCGGCCCCATGCCCCCCCTCACTTGGGGCCAGTGGGCTGGACGGCGGCAGCGGCGGGCACCATGGTGGCGGCCAGGAGGAAGCCGAGGGAGAAGTTGAGCAGGGCGAGGCAGCCCAGCTGCACGGCCAGGTACAGCAGTGCCAGCAGCTTCAGCGTCATCCAGCCCCGGTCACTGCCACCACCTGCCAGCACCCTGCGGAGACCAAGGGGGATGCTCAGCCCCATGGCCATGGAGGACAGCACCCCACAGACACCCCAGCGAGCCCCCCAGCCCCAGCACCTGTGGGTGTTGTGGGGCAGGGCCATGCCAGCCACGTAGATGGCGATGACGGTGAGCACCACGGCCTCCGACTCAGAGACGGGGAAGTGCTGGGTGGCTACACGCTGCCCCAGCACCGGCAAGAAGTAGAGAGCGAGGCCGGCGGCATGGCAGATGAGCACCGGTGGCACCAGCGCCAGAAGGCCGGGCCGGGCCTCCTGCGGAAAGCCGGTGGTGATGAGGATGGTGGGACCGGGGAGGGGTCTGCGGGGAGGGGAAGGGTCCTGACCTCCCCAGCCGCGTGGTCGCCATCCCAGAGGCGCTCAGCGCTGCCCGTCTCACACTTGCTCAGCTTCATCCAGAGGTCCAGGGCGTGGGAGTGGTCAGGGAAAGGAGCGGAGCGGGTTTGGCCACCCCTTGCCCACCTCCTGGACCCCTAAGTCCCCCCTGCTTTGCCCAAAAGGATATCTTGAGGACGAGGACAAGGATGAGGAAGCCGAAGGCTGGCATGTAGACACCAATGGAGACGAAGCGGGACAGGGAGGGCAGGAGGTAGAAGAAGTAGGACTGGTGCAGCCGCTCCAGCAGATTGTTGAGCTTCCGAAACATCCCCTCCAGTGTCCTGCAGGCACCGGGCACGGTGAGCCAGGGGCAAAACTGCCCCCCAGAGCCCTCCCCACAGCCCCGCACTCACTTGCCCACGGTGGTCATGTCGTACTTGTACTGTCGGAAGCTATTGATGCCACGGAGGGTGATGGCTTCGATGCGGTAGCGGAGGAAGAGGCCGTGGTCACCACGGGGCCACCCCGACGCCTGGGCTAGCACCATCAGCAGCAGCGTCTGCAGGCTGTGGGCATAAGCAGGCAGCGAGTCCCAGTCCGAGCGTGGCAGCTGCGAGGGTCACAGAACCATGGAATTGTTTAGGTGAGAAATGACCGTTCAGATCATTACATCCAACCGTCCACCCAGCACTGCCAAGCCCAACCACTAAACCATGTCCCTAAGCACCACATCTATGTGTCTTTTTAAACACCTCCAGGGATGGTGGCTCCACCACCTCCCTGGGCAGCCTGTTCCAGTGCTGGACGACCCTTTCGGTGAAGGAACTTTTCCCAGTACCCAATCTAAACCTCCCCTGGCGCAGCCTGAGGCCGTTCCCTCCTGTCCTGTTGCTCGTTATCTGGGTGAAGAGACGAACCCCACCTCGCTACAGCCCCCCTGCAGGCTGTAGGGAGCGATCAGGTCCCCCCTGAGCCCCCACCTCTCCAGGCTGAGCACCCCCAGCCCCCCCTCACCAGCCTTGTGCCTCAGCCCCTTCCCCAGCCCTGTTGCCCGTCTCTGGACACGCTCCAGCACCTCTACATCCCCCCTGGGGTCAGTGGCCCAAGAATGAACCCAGCATTTGAGCTGCGGCCTCACCAGCACTGAGTACAGGGGGACAACTGCTGCCCTGGTCCTGCTGACCGTGCTGTTGCTGACAGAAGCCAGGATGCTGCTGGCCACCTGGGCAAACTGCTCCCGCAGGAGAAAAGCCCCTGCCAAGGGCAGGCTGGGGGCAGTGTGTCCCAGCAGGTGGCCATGGACAGGGGTTGGCCCCGGCTGGGCTCACCTTGCCCTGGATGGTGCAGAGCAGCCCATTCTTCTGGCAGAAGGCATGGAAGAGATTGAGCAGATCCAGGTTGGGCAGCTGCCCGTTCAGCCCCTCCACTGCCACATCAAAACTGGTCACCACGTCGCTGCTCAGCTCCAGTGAAATGGCCGCCTGGATGGCCCCTGCCCGGCCCAGCGTCCCCGAGGACCGCATCTCTGCAAGCACCGCACCGCATCAGTGCCACTGCCAGCCCCTTGGCATGGCCAGGGAATGGCCGTGGCACCCCCAAGCACCCGTCTCACCAGTGACGTTGACATCATGGTAGGCCTCCAGCCAGGCCTCCATGCCCAGCAGGTCATGCTCGTTCACGAGGAAGATGATGTCCTTCGCCCAGTAGATCTGGCCTGAAGGGAAGGGGTGGCTGCGGCACCACGGTCCCTGCCCCGGCACAGCCCCAGTGGAGCTCGGTCCCTGCCCCGGCAAAGCCTGGCACAGCCCCAGTAGGACCCACTCCCCTTGCTGCCCCCCAGAAAAGCCAGGGTGCCCCGGGGCAGTGGGCAGGTGGGTACCTGGTGCTCCCATCCCTCACATCCCCACCAGGCAAGGATCTGCCAGGGAGCAGGGACTGGGACACTCAGCATCCCAGGGGACACCCCCCCCGGCCCCCAGACCCCCTGCCAACACTGGGACTGACCTCGGAAGTAGGAGGCGAGGGCCAGCATCAGCCCCACGGCCTGGTTGTTGTGGGGCCCCTCACTGCAGGGCACGCTCAGCACCAGTGACTCGGTGCTGGCGGCACGCGGCGCCCGCAGGATGCCGTACACATTAGTGCCCTTCACCATCTGCCGAAGGAATGGGAGGGCTGGGGGTGTGCCCCGGGATGGGGGGGAGGTAGTTTTGGGATGGAGGGGCACCGGGTACGTACGTATCGCTCACGGGTCTCATCGGGGAAAGGCAGCGTGCGGGAGAAGGGTTGCCGGTGCACCTCCAGCCCCAGGTTCCACATGGTTTTCTCCAGCCAGGCCACCGGCATGCCCCTGGGAAGCAGGAGAGGTGGGATGGAGCCCCTCCAACCCTACCTCTGCCCACGGCACCCCCCCAAAATGAGCTGCACCCTGCTCTCACCCCGCTTTCTTCTTGTGCCCGGCAAACTCCCGGCCATAGGAGAGGGCCCGCTCACCGAAAACAAACTGCTCCTCCACCATGGTGGAGCCCATGGCGTTCTCCGACATGTAGGTGCGGGGGGCGAGAGGCTGGAAGGCCAAGGCCAGGAACCAGCCCAGCCCAGCCAGGTAGCTCAGAGTGCTGCAGGAGGAGAGACGGGGCCTCAGGGGTGGGAGGTCACCACCTGGCAGCCCCCCCGAGCCCCCCAGCACTCACCAGAGCGGGGTGTTGAGGCGCAGGATGAGGCGGGAGAGCGCCCGCCGGCAGTGGGGGTCCGACAGCAGCCCCATGGCAGGAGGGTGCTGAGCTCCGGCTGCTGGGGGGAGGGGGCGGGGGGAAAGGTGGGGTGCTCACCAGCACTGAGGGTGCCCATGGATCAACCTGGGCCCCCTCCTCAGGCACCCACAGCCCCACATGCCCCCCATGGCTCTGTCTCTGCCCCCCACACACCCCACGGGCCCCACCCCTGCCCCACACCACTCACCCGACACCCCACACAGCCCCTTACCTGCCCCACACGTACCCCACAGCCCCGTCCGTGCCCCACACGCACCCCCCGCGCTGCCCGCCAGCCCGCGGCCCCCCCCACCTCTCGGTCCCACCGCCCGGCCAGGCCGCTCAATCGCGGCTGCACGGGCCAGGCCGACGGGCGGAGCCCAGAGACATCGATGGGCACCGCCCGCCCCGCGCTGCGCACGCGCCGGCCGGGCCGGGTGGGTGTGCAAAGGGCTGTGCGAGGGCAGCGCGTGTGCAAATAGGCCGGGTGGGTGTGCAAAGGGCTGTGCAGGGGCAGCGGGTGTGCAAAGAGGCCGGGTGGGTGTGCAAAGGGCTCTGTGAGGGCAGCGGGTGTTCAAATAGGCCGGGCGGGTGTGCAAAGGGCTCTGTGAGGGCAGCGGGTGTTCAAAGAGGCCGGGCAGGTGTGCAAAGGGCTGTGCAGGGGCAGCGGGTGTGCAAATAGGCCGGGCAGGTGTGCAAAGGGCTCTGTGAGGGCAGCGGGTGTGCAAATAGTCCAGGTGGGTGTGCAAAGGGCTGTGCAGGGGCAGCAGGTGTGCAAATAGGCCGGGCAGGTGTGCAAAGGCTCTGTGAGGGCAGCGGGTGTGCAAATAGGCTGGGCAGGTGTGCAAAGGGCTGTGCAGGGGCAGCGGGTGTGCAAAGGGGCTGGGCGGGTATGCAAAGGGCTGTGCGAGGGCAGTGGGTGTGCAAAGGGTCCGGGCAGGTGTGCCAGGGCCCCCCAACACCCCTGTGCTGCAACACACCATGGCTTACCCGAGTGAAGTGGCACAGCGTGGCACGTGGACAGCATGGCACACAATGTGGCACATAGATGGTGTGTCATACGGCGTGGCACACAGACGGTGGGGCACACTGACAGTGCGGCACAGGGCACAGAGACATTGCAGTACACGTACAACATGGCACATGGTGCCAGACCTTTATTGACAAGAGGCTCTGGCTGGTGCCACCCCCAACCCTGGCGGCACCGCAGCAGCCAGTGCTGCTCAGTCCCCCATCAGTGCGGTGACCTCCCGCAGCCGCTCCCGCACCACCTGGTCCATGACGGTGTGCAGAGCGCGACAGGCCTCCTCGGCTGCCTCCAGGGCTGCCTCCAGCCGCTCCTGGTGCAGGCGGGCACTGAGCTGCAGCAGGGCGATCTTCCCCGAGGCCGGTAGCAGCGCCAGCACCAGCTGCGGCCCCCCTGCTGCCTCCTCGGGGGAGCTGAGGTCGGCCAGGGGGGTGTCCTCGGCCAGGCCGGCCGTGCTGGCACAGACATAGTCCCGCATGGGGATGCCGGCGTCCATCACTGCCAGCGTGGCCGCATTCACGCAGGCACAGTAGTTTCCACCATCAGCCTGCAGGACCTGGGGGAACAGCGGGCACGGTGAGCCAGGGGCCATGCCAGGACCCCCGCCACACACCACACGCCTGTGTGTCCCTCCAGGCATCACCTGGACATAGATATCAATTTGCGAGCGGGGGAAGAGGCTGGTGAGGATGGCGGCCTCGAAGGTCTGCTTGAGGTGGAGGGCCAGCTCGCCTGCCTGCCGGTCACCGTGGGGCCGCCGCCGCCGCTCGCCGGTGCTGAAGGTGGCCATGCTGTACTGGCAGTTCACCACCGCCCGGTCGGGCAGAGCCTTGCTGCGGGAGCCGCGCATCTGCGGGGGGCCGGGACCCTGTTGAGAGGGCACCGACCCCCCTGGCCCCGGGGGATGGGGCGGGGGCACTGGGTGGTTGTCACTGCAGGGGAACCGGGGGAAACAGGGAGCCGAGGGCCTCGAGCCGCGAGGGGGCACGGGGGGAGCAGAAGGCCCGGTGTCCGGTGCTGGAGGCAACGGGAGGAGCCAAGGGGAAGCGGGGGGGGGGGGCGGGCGGTAACCGGCGTCCAGTGCTGGAGAACTCAGGAGGAGCCGAGGGGAACCGGGGAGCGGCTGGGAGGACCCGGGGAGAGCCTTGGGGCTCGGTGCCCGCTCACCTCGTGTGGGCCGTAGACAACGGCCAGCGCCTTGGTGTTGCCCTGCTCGATGTAGGCCGAGCCGTCGGCCTGCGCGAAGACGCCCATGCGGGCGCGGACCTTACGGAGTTCGGCGGGACGGCGCCCGTCCGCCCGGTACCCCTCGTCCGACAGCAGCTCGGGCGCCGCCATCTTGCCCGGCATGCACCGCGGCTCCCGGCGCACCCCGCGCGGCGACTACAGCTCCCGGCGTGTCCCGCGCCCCTCGGGGCACCGCCCCCCTGAGGCTCCGCCCCCCCCCCTCGCCCGCGGGGCCGGTGCTCGGCGCTGCCCGGGCGGGAGCGGCGGGGACTGAACCGTCCCGAGCCCGACTGAACCGAGCCGGACCGGACTGAGCCCGACCGAACGGGCCGGTCCCGCCATGGCGGCGGCGGCGGGGCCCGCCGGGTTCCAGTTCGCCATCGATCGCGGCGGCACCTTCACCGACGTCTTCGCCCGCTGCCCCGGCGGCCGCGTCCGCGTCCTCAAGCTGCTCTCCGAGGACCCGGCGTACGGGGATGCCCCCACCGAGGGCATCCGCCGTGTCCTGCAGGAGGTGCGGCCGCTGGGACCCCCCCCGGGACACGCCCGGGAGCCCCCCCAGGATCACCCCGGGACCCTCCTCCCGATACCCCCCCGGGGTCACCTCTCACACACACCACGGCCCCCCTGGGACACCCCCCCTGCGAAATTGCAGCCCCCCGGGGATCTTCTCCCAGGACCTGCCCCCACAGCTGCCCTCCCAGGACCCCCACTGGGCTCCCCGCAGGACCCCCGGGCCCGAGCCCCCCCAGACCCCCCCCATGCCCCTTCTCGGGGCCCGTCCTGTCCAGACCCCCTGCCCGGGGGGGCCGGGGGGGTGGCACGGTGCAGCCCTGGGGTTGGGGGTCTGCAGTGGGGCTGGGGGTCCACGGTGGGGCTGGGGTTCCGTGGTGGGGCTGGGGGTCCATGATGGGTCCACAGTGGTGCTGAGGGTCCGCAGTGGGCTGGGCGTCCATGGTGGGTCCGTGGTGGTGCTGAGGGTCTGCGGTGGGGCTGGGGGTCCGTGGTGGTGCTGGAGGTTGGCGGTGGGGCTGGGGGTCGGCGGTGGGGTGGCAGGCTGACACCCGGGGTGTGGGCAGGAGAGCGGTGTGCCCGTGCCACGGGATCAGCCCCTGGACGCCTCTGGCATCGAGTGGATCCGCATGGGCACCACGGTGGCCACCAACGCGCTGCTGGAGCGCCGGGGTGAGCGCCTGGCGCTGGTGGTCACCCGCGGCTTCCGTGACCTTCTGCACATCGGCACCCAGGCCCGGCCCCGCATCTTCGACCTGGTGAGGCACGGCACTGCGCCGGCATGGGCTCGGGGTGGCACATCCCCGTGGCCCACAGTGTCTGGGATTGCAGTGGCACATCCCAGTGTGATCCACAGTGTCTGGGATTGTGGTGGCCCATCCCCATGTGACCCACATCCTCTGGAGTTGTGGTGCCCCATGCATGTGACCTGCCACATCTGAGATCAGAGTGACACGTCCCCATGACCCACAGCGTACGGGGTCGGGGCAGTACGTCCTTACGTCACCCACATCATCTGGGATTGTGGTCACACATCCCCATGTCCCACAACATCTGGGCTCAGGGCGGCACATCCCTGTGACCCATAGTGTCTGGGATTGGGGTGGTGTGTCCCCCTGACCCACACCATCCAGGCTCACTGTGCCACGTCCCCATGTCCTGCGCTCACCAGGCTTGGGACAGCCCACCCCCGTGACCCACGCCACCTGGAACCGGGCTGGCACTTCCTCGTGACCAGCACCATTCCGGCTCAGGGCAACATGTCCCCACATGACCCACACCATCCGTGCTTGGGTTGGCACGTCCCCGTGTGACCCACACCAGCCGGGCTTGGGGCAACGTGTCCCCGTGCCACCCACGCCATCCTGGCTCGGTGGGGCCCGGCGCGTCCTCTGCCCAGCACGGACGTCCTTGGCGACATCGGGAAGTCCCCGGATCCCGGGTGCCGCATCCCGTGAGCACTGCTGGGCCCCCGCCACGGCCCCGCGCCAGCCCGGCCCCACGCCAGCGCCCTGGCCGGCCGGTGGCCAGCAACGGCTCCAGCAGTGCGGTGAGGCCGGCGCAGGGGCTGCCTCATGGCGGTGGGGTGTCCCCCGGTAATGTCCTTCCCCCCCCCGCCCCCCCAGGAGGTGGCTGTGCCGGAGGTGCTGTACGAGGAGGTGATCGAGGTGGACGAGCGGCTGATCCCACACCAGCCTGGCTGCCGCCTCCCAGGGAAGGAGACCCTCCCAGTGCTGGAAGGTGAGGACCACCACCGTGGGGGAGGTCAACAGGGTGGCATCCCCCCCTGTGACCCCACCCCCCACCCCGGCTGTCCCCAGGCTCCACGGGGGCATCCCTGCTGGTGCAGCGGCCGCTGGAGCTGTCGGCGCTGCGGCAGGAGCTGGAAGGTGTGCTGGCCCGTGGCATCCGCAGCCTGGCCGTGTTGCTGCTCCACTCCTACGCGTGAGTCCTGGGAGGCCCTGGGGGAATGGAGGGGACACGGCCAGACCCCTGCGGCCGACACTGTCCCTGCTCTCCCCGGCAGCTGGCCCGGCCATGAGGAGCAAGTCGGGGCGCTGGCACGGGAGCTGGGGTTCCAGCACGTCTCCCTCTCCTCTGCGGTGGCGGCCATGGTGCGGGCGGTGCCGCGGGGCTACACAGCCTGCGCAGACGCCTACCTCACCCCCTGCATCCACCGCTACCTGGAGAGCTTCCGCGCCGGCTTCGCCCACCAGCTGCGGGTGAGTGGGGCTGCCAGGACCCCACCATGGGCAGCCATTGCACCAGGACCCACTGACAGTGCCCATCCTGCCAGGACCTGCCATAAGTGCCCATCCCACTGGGACCCCCACACGAGTGTCAATCCTACTGGGGCACCTCATAGGTGCCCATCCTGCTGGGACCCCCCATGGCCACTTCTCGCACTGGGAGCCCCTCATGGGCACCCATCACACCAGGACCCCTGCCACAGGCACTCATCCTGCTGGGACCCCATGGGCACCCATCACACCAGGACCCCCATGGATGCCCATCCTACTGGGACACCACCCCCCCCCCCAAGGGCAGCCATGAAACCAGGACCCCCATGGACCCCCATCACATCAGGATCCCCCACGGGCACTCATTCTTCCAGGACCCCCACCATGGGCACCCATCACACCAAGACCCCCCCCATGAGTGCCCCCCCCCATGCCCCCCTTGCAGGAGGTGCCAGTGCTGTTCATGCGCTCGGACGGGGGGCTCACCCCCATGGAGCACTTCAGTGGGGCCCGTGCCATCCTCTCTGGCCCAGCCGGCGGTGTGGTGGGCTACGCCATGACCACCTACCGTCGCGAGGACGGGCAGCCCGTCATCGGCTTTGACATGGGAGGTGAGCGGGGCCAGGGTGGGGGTCCCGCTGGGGTGGGGGTCCAGCCGGGGCTGAGCCACCCTCCCCAGGTACCTCAACGGATGTCAGCCGTTACGCTGGCGAGTACGAGCATGTCTTTGAGGCCAGCACCGCCGGTGTCAGCATCCAGGCGCCACAGCTCGACATCAACACCGTGGCGGCTGGCGGTGGCTCACGGCTCTTCTTCAGGTGGGTGGGGGGTGGGGGTCCGGGCACCCATGGGTGCCCTGGGTAGGGCATGGTGGTCCAGCTGGGCTGCAGCACAGCAGCGCGGGCACGGCTGGGACCCTCCCGCTCCCACCAGCATCTCCCCTCCAGGTCCGGGCTCTTTGTGGTTGGCCCTGAATCAGCGGGCGCCCACCCCGGCCCAGCCTGCTACCGCAAAGGTGAGTGGCCACGGTGCTGGCGGGTGCCACGCCACCGTGCCGCGCTCGCTGTCCTCATCCCCGTCCTGGTGCAGGGGGTCCGCTGACCGTCACCGATGCCAACCTCTGCCTGGGCCGCCTGCTCCCTGAGTACTTCCCCTGCATCTTCGGGCCGGGCGAGGACCAGCCGCTGTGCCGGGAGGCGGCGGCAGTGGCGTTCGGCGAGTTGGCTGCCCGCATCGATGCCTTCCTGGCCAGCACCACCGCCGGCACCCACCAGCCCCTCTCGGTGGAGGAGGTGGCCATGGGCTTCGTGCGGGTGGCCAATGAAGCCATGTGCCGGCCCATCCGCGCCCTGACGCAGGTAAGGTGACCCTGGCGGGGGGTGGCGGTGGCAGGGGGGCTATGGGTGCCCGGTGTCACTGTCGGTATCACCACTGCTGTATGTGTGTGTCCCCTCGCCAGGCCCGGGGCCACGACACCGCCCAGCACGTGCTGGCCTGTTTTGGGGGTGCAGGGGGGCAGCACGCCTGCGCCATCGCCCGCGCCCTGGGCATGAGCAGGGTCTTCATCCACAAGTAGGTGCAGGGGGGCTCCGTGGGGACCTCCCCTCTGCCAGTGCTGCTGGACTGGGGGGGGGGGGGGGGGGGCTGATCCCACTGGGGTGGGGGCACCCAAGGGGTGTCAGGATGCCCCCAGCCCTGGGTAGATGGTGTGGGGTTGGGGGGGCTCTGTGCCACCCACCAAGCTGAGTGCCCGTGTGCTGCTGGGTGGAGGGTTCGGGCGTCACATCCACAAAACAATGCGTTGGCTTTGGGGGTGCCCCAGGGCGCAGGGCTCAAGGGTGTCGCAGCCCCCCCCAGGCAGATAGGTTTGGGGGTGCCTTGGCCCCCAGGCAGTGGTGTTGGGTTTCGAGGTGCCCCAGTCCCCAGGTAGATAAAGGAGGTTTGGGGGTGTCCAAGGTCTGCACATGGGTGTGTTGTATTTAGGGGTGCCTCAGTCCCTAGGGGGATGCATTGGGTTTGGGGGTGCCCCTGGGTGCTGGGTTTGGGGGTGCCCTTGTCCTCTAGCAGATGCTTTGGGCTTCGGGGTGCCCCTGGCTGTGGGCTTCAGAGGCCCTGTCTCCGGGAGGATGTGTTGGGTTTGGGCTTGCCCCAGTCCCCAGGTGGCTTCAGTTGGGGTGCCCCTCTCACCAAGGGATGTGTTGGGGTTTGGGAGTGTTCCTGCGTTTGGGGGCCCCATCCTTGGGAGGATGCCTTGGGTTTGGGGTTGCCCATGGGCATGGGGTCCAGGGGTCCCATCCTGAGAGGATGCTTGGGTTTTGGGGTGCCCTGCTCCTCAGGTAGATGCATTTGAGGGTGCTCCTGGGCTCTGAATTTGGGGATGCCCCTGTCCCCAGGGGATGCGATGGGGTTGGGGGTCTCATCCTGGGAGGATGCTTCAGTTTGGGAGTGCCCCTGTCCCCAGGGGGTGGGCTGGCTTTTGGGGTGCCCCTGGGTGTGGGATTCAGGGGTCCCATCCCAGGAGGATGCTCTGGCATTGGGGGTGCCTGGCTCATCAGGTAAATGCATTTGGGGGTGCTCCTGTCCCCAGGGAGTGGGCTGGGTTTGGGGGTTCCATCCTGGGAGGATGCTTGGGTTTGGGGGTGCCCTGGTCCTCAGGTAGATGTGTTTAGGAGTGCCCCTCGGCTCTGGATTTGGGGGTGGGGTTCAGGGGTCCCATCCCGGGGGGATGCTGTGGGTTTGGGGGTGCCCCTGGGTGTGGGGTTCAGGGGTCCCATCCTGGGAGGATGCTCTGGCTTTTGGGTGCCCCGCTCCCCCAGGCGGTTTGGCTGGGTCAGGGGGTGCTGGCGGGCCAGGGGGCTGCAGCCCCTGGGCAGCGGTGTGGGGGGGCATCGCGCAGGTACAGCGGGATCCTGTCGGCCTTCGGGCTGGCGCTGGCGGACGTGGTGCACGAGGCGCAGACCCCCTGCGCCCTCCGCTACGAGCCGGCCGCCTTCCCTCGGCTGGATGAGCGCATCGCTGCACTGGAGCGGGAGTGTCGGGACGCGCTGCGGGCGCAGGGCTTTGTCGGGTGAGAGGCTGGGGGTCCCCGGGGAGGGATGGGGATGCTGGTGTCGCTGCTGCTGACAGGGCTGCCTCGCAGGGAGCAGATCCGCACAGAGGCTTTCCTGCACCTGCGCTATGAGGGCACCGACTGTGCCCTCATGTGCTCCGCCAAGGGCCACCCACCCACGCCGCGCTCCTGCCACGCCGGGGACTTCCAGGCTGCCTTCACCAGCCGGTGAGTCCCAGCACCGTGATCCCCCTCCCAGCACCACAATCCCCCTTCCAGGCACCACGATCCCCCTCTCCTGGTACCACAATCCCCACACTGTGATCCCCATCCCAGCACCATGATCCCCCTTGCAGGCACCACTATACCCTGTGCCAGCACCGTGATCCCCATCCCGGTGCCGCAATCCCCATCCCGGTGCTGTGATCCCCATCACGGTGCCATGGTCCCTGTCCCAGCACCACAATTCCCATCATGGTGCCATGGTCCCCATCCCAGCACTGCAATCCCCATCCCGGTACCGTGGTCCCCATCCCAGTGCCATGGTCCCCATCCTGGCACCTCCACACCATGCTCAGGGTGGCGGGGGGTCTCCTGGTACCCCTTTGTCGCAGCTGGCACCCGCCCCCCTCTTGCAGATACCTGAGGGAGTTCGGCTTCACCATCCCTGACCGGCCAGTGGTGGTGGATGACGTGCGGGTGCGCGGCACGGGCAGCAGCGGCATCAGCTGCGAGACTCCCCTGGCCCCCAGTGGGAAACCAGCGCGTGTGGAGACGGTGAGGGCAGGGGGGCTCAGGGGGCCTGGGGGAGCCTGGCAGGGCAGGGGGTGACCCGGCGTGGGGCTGGGGGCTCGGGCTGGGTCCCGCAGGTGACGCGGTGCTACTTCGAGGAGGGTTACCTGGAGACTCCGGTGTTTCTGCTGGAGGAG
Source organism: Falco naumanni (assembly GCF_017639655.2). Classification (NCBI taxonomy): domain Eukaryota; kingdom Metazoa; phylum Chordata; class Aves; order Falconiformes; family Falconidae; genus Falco; species Falco naumanni. The sequence continues at coordinate 108,260,213 of NC_054056.1, read as the reverse complement.
CTGGCCTGCGACCACACCATCCCCGGCCCCGCCATCATCATTGACAAGAACAGGTAGGGACCTCTGGGGGGGGAGAGGGGGTGGGACCCCGGGGAGCTGGAGGGGACCTTGAGAGGGTGGTGGGACCCTGAGCAGCTGGTGGGGAGCCCAGGGAGCTTGGGGGGAGCCCACAGAGCTGGGGGGACCCCAGAGAGCTGGGGAGACCTTGGGGGGCGGGGGGGCCCCTCAGGGATTTTGGGGGGACCCCAGGGAGCTGAGGGGTCCGTGGACATCTGGGGGGACCCAGGGAGCTTGGGGGAGTCCCCAGGGATCTTGTGGGAACCTGGGGAGCTAGTGAAACCCCAGGGAGCTGGCGGGTCCCTGGGGATCTGGGGGACCCAGGGAGCTTGGGGGGACCCCGGGGAGTTGGTGGAACCCCAGGGAGCTGGGGGGGACCCTCAGAGATGGTGGGTCCCTGAGCAGCTGGTGGGAAGTTGGGGGGGACCCCAGGAAGCTGTTAGGGAGCTCTGGAGGCTGGTGGGACCTGCAGGAGCTGGTAAAGAGACCAGGGAGCTGGTGGGGTCTCCAGGAAGCTGGTGGGGTCTCCAGGGAGCTGGGGAGGATCCCAGGAAGTTGGGGGGGGACCCCAGGGAGTTGGCGGGACTCCGGGAAGCCCCATGCCCTTTAGCTCCTGGTGTCACCGCCTGCCTCCTCCAGCACCATCGTGGTGGAACCTGGCTGCACCGCCAGCCTCACCAGCTTCGGTGACGTCTGCATCGCCATCGGCTCGGGGCGCCCGCGCCCCATCGGCCCCCAGCTTGACGCTGTCCAGCTGTCCATCTTCTCCCACCGCTTCATGAGCATCGCAGGTGGGGGGGTGCCCCCCAGCCCTGTCTGGGGCAGGGGGACATGGCGGTGGTGGGGGCTGGGGTATGGCTGGTGGGGCCAGGGGGTCCCAGGACCACCCCAGGAGGCGGGGGGGGGGGGGGCTCTGTGGGACAGCGGCGGCTGGTGTAGGGCAAGGGCCGTCCCCTGAGGGTCCGCCATGTCCCCCACGCAGAGCAGATGGGCCGCATCCTGCAGCGAACGGCCATCTCCACCAACATCAAGGAGCGCCTGGACTTCTCTTGTGCGCTTTTCGGACCAGACGGGGGGCTGGTCTCCAACGCCCCCCACATCCCCGTCCACCTGGGCGCCATGCAGGAGACCGTCCAGTTCCAGGTAGGAGGGTCCCCAGGATCCCCCTGGCACCCCCCTGGGGACCTGCTCAGCCCTTCCTGGTGCTGCCACAGATCCGCAACCTCGGTGAGGACCTGCGGGAAGGGGACGTCATCCTCAGCAACCACCCCTGCGCCGGGGGCAGCCACCTGCCCGACCTCACCGTCATCACCCCTGTGAGTGCCAGCCAGTGGCCAGGGACCCCCCCAGGGTTCAGGATCCCCCCTCCACTGGGCCACCAGCTCAGTGCTGGGCTCCCCTCAGGTCTTCTGGCCAGGTGTCCCCAAGCCCGTCTTCTTTGTGGCCAGCCGCGGGCACCATGCAGACATTGGGGGCATCACCCCCGGCTCCATGCCCCCCCACTCCAAGGCGCTGCGGGAGGAGGGGGCTGTCTTTGTCTCCTTCAAGCTGGTGAAAGATGGCATCTTCCAGGAGGAGGGTGGGTTTACACCGGGGTGACAGGGATGTGGTGGGGATGGCAGGGACACGGTGGGGAAGTGGTGGGGGTGTCAGGGATGTGGTGGGGACAGTGGGGACTTGGTGGGGATGGCAGGGATGGGGGGGGGGGTGGCGGGGATGTGGTGATGATAGCAGGAACACGGTGGGGATGGTGGGGATGCGGTGGGAATGGCAGGGATGTGATGGCAATGGCAGAGAGGATGGGGATGGGGCGAGGATGGCAGGGACACAGTTGGGGTGTGGTGGCAATGCCAGGGATGCAGTGGGGATGTGGTGGATGTGGCTTGGACACAGCGAGGATGCAGGGGGAATGGCAGGGGCATGCTGCGGATGGCAAGGACGTGGTGGGAATGGCAAGGATGTGATGGGAATGGCGGGGACGTGGTGGGGACAGGCGCCTTCCACCCCGCTGCCACTCACTTGCCCTCCACAGTGGTGACGGAGGCCCTGATGGCACCGGGCCGCATCCCGGGCTGCAGCGGGACCCGGAACCTGCAGGACAACCTGTCGGACCTGCGGGCCCAGGTGGCTGCCAACCAGAAGGGCATCCAGCTGGTCACCGAGCTCATCCGCCTCTATGGCCTCCCGGTCGTCCAGGCATACATGGCCCACATCCAGGTGGGACCCGCCACCCCCCCAGCCCCCCTGGTCCCCCCCGGCCCCACCGTGACGCCCGCCGTCCCCAGGCCAATGCCGAGGTGGCCGTGCGGGAGATGCTGAAGGGTTTCGCCGCACGCTGGGGCACTGCGGTGGAGGCTGAGGACCGCATGGACGACGGCTCGCCCATCCGGCTGCGCGTGCAGGTGGACCCCCAGGAGGTGAGCAGGCGGGAGATCCCCCCCATCCCCGATGTGGGGTTTGGGGGAGCCCCTCAGCTGGGTGGGGGACACACATGGGGTTACCCCTCATCCCTGGTGTCCCTGCAGGGTAGTGCTGTCTTTGACTTCTCGGGCTCGGGGCCGGAGGTGTACGGTAACTGCAACGCGCCACGCGCCATCACCCTGTCCGCCCTCATCTACTGCCTGCGCTGCATGGTGGGCCAGGACATCCCCCTCAACCAGGTGGGTGCAGGACCCCCAGCTGCGGGAATCCCCCCCCTGCCCCGAGGCTGCGGACCCCGCCCCGAGACTGTGGGACCCCCCCAAAGCTGTAGAATTTCCCCCCAAGACTGTGGGACCCCCCCGCTGTGGAACTCCCCCCCGGGCTGTGGGACGCCCTGGGCTGTGGGACCCCTGGGCTGTGGGACCCCTGGGCTGTGGGACCCCCCCCCAAGGCTGCAGGACCCCCAGGCTGTGGGTCCAACCCAGCGTTGTGGGACTCCCACCTGCAGCACCCCTGAGGCTGTGAGAAGCCCCCTGGGCTGCAGGACCCTTGGTGGTGGGACCCCTGGACTGTGGGACCCCCGAGCTGTGGGATCCCCAGTTGCAGCACCCAGGGGCTGTGGGACCCTTCACTACCCCAGTCAGGCACTCTCAGGGGAAGCTGCCAGCCCCTGATGGGGGGCTCAGGGCTTGAGACAGGGGGTCCTGGGACCCCAATCCCCTTGTGTAGTGGGGGTCCTAGGACTTTGTTCCCCTGGGAGCGTAGTCTGGGACCCCTGGTACAGGAGGGTCTGGGCCTCTGGTCACTAGGAATGTGGGGGTCCTGCTCTCCTGGGGGGTCCTGCTCCCCTAGCATGGGGTCTGGGCCCCTGAGCCCTGGGGTAGGGAGGTGGGGGGCTCGGGGTGCTGCATATGTGTGGCAGGACCCATGCGGGGGCCAGCTGGGACCAATGGGCCACCTGTGTGTCCCCACACCAAGGGCTGCCTGGCCCCCGTGCGAGTGGTCATCCCCAAGGGCTCCATCCTGGACCCCTCGCCCGAGGCTGCCGTGGTGGGGGGCAACGTCCTCACCTCCCAGCGCGTGGTGGATGTCATCTTTAAAGCCTTCGGCGTCTGCGCTGCCTCACAGGTAGGGACGAGGGTGACAGGTCCCAGAGTGCTGAGGGTCCCAGGTGCCGAGGGTCCTAGGGGTCCAGTGTGCAAGTGATCCCAGGGGTCTGGGGTCCCAGGGTGTCAGGTCTCCTGGGGAATGGGGGTCCCAGGGGGTCTGGGGTCCCAGGAGTCAGAGATGCGGGGTGCTGGGGGTCCCAGGAGTCTTGTGGTTTGGGGGTCCTGGGGGGTCTGGGGTCTTGGGAGCCTTGGGGTTCCTGGGGTGCCATGGGTCAGGGTCCTGGGAGTCAGGGCTATAAGAGGTCTGGGATTTTGGGGGTCCTGGCGTTCAGGGGTCCCAGGTGTTGGGGGTGCTGGAGGTAAGAGGTCCCTGGGTTTGGGGTCCTGGGGTGCCAGAGGTCCTGGGAATCCTAGGTGCTGGGGGTCGGGGGTCCCAGGGGTGTTGGTTCCCACGGCTCCCAAGTTGCCAAGGCTCTGGGATGCTGGGATTCCTGGGGGATGGGGGTCCCAGGGGTCTGGGGTGATAGGGGTCAGAGGAGTTGGGCACGTCAGGGTGCCAGGGGTCCTGTGGCTTGGGGGTCCTGAGGGGTCTGGGGTCCTGAGGAGTCTTGGGAGTCCTGGGATGCCAGGGGTCTGGGGTCCTGGGAGTCAGGGTTATGAGGGGTCTGGAATGCTGGGGATCCTGGGGGTCAGGGGTTCCACGGGTTGGAAGTGCTGCAGGCTGGGGGTCCTGGGGCGCCAGACATCCTGGGAGTCCTAGTGCTGGGTGTCGGGGGTCCCAGGAGTCAGACAATCCTAGGGGTATGGGGTGCCAGGGGTCTCAGGATGCCAGAGCTCTGGGGTGCTGGGGGTCCTGGGAGTCAGGGGTCCCAGGAGTCTGGGATGTGGGGTGTCCTAGGGGGTCAAGGGCCCCGGGGGCCGGGGTTGCTGGAGATCCCAGGGGTCAGGAGTTGAGGGTGCTGGGTGCCGGGGTCGCCAGGGGTCTGGGGTGCTGGGGGTCCCCAGGGTCGGATCCCTGGTGGGGGCTGTGTGCCCCCCGCCGCCCCCTGCCCTCCATCCTCAGGGCTGCATGAACAACGTCACCTTCGGGAACGAGCGGGTGGGCTACTACGAGACGGTGGCCGGGGGCGCGGGGGCTGGCCCGCACTGGCACGGCCGCAGCGGGGTCCACACGCACATGACCAACACCCGCATCACTGACCCCGAGATCCTGGAGCAGCGGTGGGTGCTGGAGCCTGGGGGAGGGCACGGGGGGGCTGCCGGGGCCCTGCCAGGACTCACCCCGTGTGCGTCTCCCCTGCCAGGTACCCCGTGGTCCTGCAGCGCTTTGAGCTGCGGCGGGGCTCGGGGGGCTCGGGGCGCTGCCGCGGTGGCGACGGCGTCGTGCGGGAGCTGCTCTTCCGTGAGGACATGGTGCTGTCGGTGCTGAGCGAGCGCCGTGCCATCCGCCCCTACGGCCTGCGAGGTGAGCGGGGACCCCCCGCCGTGGCCCCCTGCGGCCCCCCATTGCCCCCTGACCCACACTTTGCCGCTTAGGGGGCAGCCCCGGCGCCCCGGGGCTCAACCTGCTGCTGCGCCGCGACGGCCGAACCATCAACCTGGGCGCCAAGACATCAGTGCCGGTGGAGCCAGGGGTGAGTGTCACGTAGGACCCCCCCACACCCCCCCCCCAGCACCCCTGCACCCCCCGACGCCCCGTCTTCTCCCCACCGCAGGATGTATTCCGCCTGCAGACCCCCGGCGGGGGCGGCTTTGGCTCCCCTGGGGATGGGGGGGAACCCGAGGAGACGGCTCGGCCGCTGGCGCCGCAGAGCTTTGCGGAGCGTGGGAGCGTCTTCGAGTACCGCCGGGCGCAGGAGGCTGTCTGAGGGTCCCTGCCCCCTGAGCTGCGGCTGTGGGGCAGCCCCAGCCCCGGCTACGCACACCCCGTGGGGCAGCCCCCTCCCTCGCCTAGGTACGCACACCCCGTGGGGCTGCCCCCTCCCCCGCCTAGGTACGCACACCCCGTGGGGCAGCCCCCTCCCCTGCCTAGGTATGCACACCCCGTGGGGCTTCCCCCTCCCCCGCCTAGGTACGCACACCCCGTGGGGCAGCCCCCCAACCCCAGAAACACACAGTCCGTGGGGCAGCCCCCCATTCCTAGATACAGTCTATAGGGCAGCCCCCCAACCTCAGATATGCACATCCTGAGAAGCATCCCCCTGGTCCTAGATATGCACACTCCATGGGGCAGCCCCCAACCCCAGATGCACACACTCTGTGGGGTAGCCCCCCCATTCCTAGATACGCACAGTCAGTGGGGCAGCCCCCCAACCCCAGCTATGCACATTCTGTGGGGTAGACCCCGAAGCCTAGCTATGCACACTCAGTGGGGCAGCCCCCCAACCCCCGCTATGCACATTCAGCGGGGCAACCCCCTACCCCAGCTATGCACACCCCAAGGGGCAGCCTTCGTCTCCACACCTCAGGCTCTCACCCCCCACCCCAAGGCAGGGAGGGACCAGAGGGTCACTCTGCCGTGGGGCAGGGCTCAGGCTTCTGCTGTGGGGCAGCTTCTCCTCCCCATGGCACTGCCTCCCCGCCCCCAAGCCCCTCTCCTTCCCAGCTCCGTGCCTTTCAATAAATGAGCCTTCGGGCCCTTCCCGTGTGGCTGTGTGTGTTGGGGGGGGTAGGTGTGCTCCTGGGGCTCCCCTGGTGCCCCCCAACCCATCCTGCTGCCCCCCAGCCTCATCGAGCCCCGAGAGCTCAGCCCCATGTGCCTGGGCTGGTTCCTCCAGACGCCGTGCCCCGGTTGGGGGGTCCGGCTGCCCCATGGCTCCCTCCACCCTGATCCCCCAGCGCCACGGGGCCGATGCCAGCACAGCACCCACTGCACTCGAGGCCTTTATTTTGCACCAGAAGCTAAAACTGTGCGGGCACCGGAGCGTCGCCGGATTGTTGCCAGATTGTTGCCATGGCTCAGGGGGTCGCAGGGGCCACGTTGAGCCGCAGGACCACGGGCAGGTGGTCGGAGCGGGTGGCCAGTTGGGTGATGACGGAGAACCCTGCCACCTCCTGCTGGGGAGAGGGGCCGTCAGGGCCGGGGACACAGGGGGGAGGTTGGGCACCCCCCACCCTGTGGTGCCCACGCTCACCGTCTGCAGCGGCAGGTCCCTGTGGTGCGGGCGGTAGAGGATGTAATCCAAGCGCCGGCCCTGCCAGGGGCCAGGGGCTGCCGGGTCGGGCTCCCCGCTGGAGAGGATCGGGCCCGCCAGGTACTGGTGCCTCCCTGACGGCTGCGAGAGGGTCCTGTGGAGCAGGGACATGGTAGCACAGGGACATGGTGGTGTGGGGACACAGTGGCACAGGACATGGTTGGCATGGGGATGCGGTGGCATGAGGACGTGGTGGCATGGGGATACGGTGGGGTGGGGACATGGTGGGACAGGGATGTGGTGCCATAGGGTTGTGGTGGCACAGGGACACGGTGGTGCAAGGACACAGTAGCATGGAGACATGGTGACATGGGAATGTAGTGGAACGGAGGTGTGGTGACACAGGGACATAGTGGCAAAGGGTTGTGGTGGCATGTGGCCACAGTGGCACAGAGGAGTGGCATGGGAACACTGGCACAGGGATGTGGTCGCTCATAAACATGGTGGCATGGGAACCTGGTAGCACAGGGGATGTGGTGACATCGGGGATGGAGGGACCCCCACCGCCAGCGCTGCCCCTCCAGGCTGGGTGGCTTGGCTGGCACATCCCGCTCCCCACCTCAAGGCCATGGGTGGCTGTCCCTGCAGGACACCAGCCCTGTCCCACCCCTGTCACCTCTTCAGCTTCTCCGGAGTGGACACGGGCTCATCGTAGATCTTCAGGTAGTTGAGCAGGGTGCCTGTGGATGGCAACGGGCTGTGAGTGGGACCCCTGCTGCGTCCGCCTCCATAGGCACTGGGGACAGGGATGAGGGGGCTGGGGGAGGCAGGTCCCACCTATGGCCCAGGGTGCGTCCTGCCCGGGCCCCCGGCGGCAGGGGTCCTGGTAAACCTTGAAGAGCTGGTGCTGCTGGTTGAGCTCGTCACCTGCAGGGAGGGGGACACATCTCTGCCATCAGCCCCCACCAACCACCAGCACCCTCCGTCCGCCCACCCCCCTGCCCCCCATCACCCCCCCGACCTCGGGAGCAGTTGTCGAAGTTGAGGTCCCCGCAGAAGATGTCGAAGGCCACCACGTCCCCGTGCTGCTCCTGCTCCTCACGGAAAAGCTGCAGCCAGTGCAGCCCCAGCGTCAGCTGCTCATCCCGGATGGTGGCATCAGCTGTGGGATGGGGACACACACACACGGTGTCATCGATCGCCCCGGCACCGCCAGGTCTCCCCAGTTGGGTGAGCAGGAGCGTGGCCCTCACCTGCGGGTGCCTGCAGGTGGGTGCAGCCGATGTAACCCACGACCCTCTGCCCCTGCACCGAGCCCAGCAGCACCTGGGGGGGCGAGTGGGGAAGGCAGCACCCTCAGCAGGGAAATCGCAGCACCCTGCCCGCTGCAGCAGAGGAGGGAGGGGGGTTACCCACTCACCTGAACCACCAGCAGCCCCTTGGCGGCCAGGGCATCCTCGCGGGCACCATTGGGGAAGCCGTGGTACCGCACGGCCAGCAGCGGGTAGCGGCTGGCCAGGAAGAGCCCGCTGTTGAGCAGCTTCAGCCGATGGCCCCAGAGCCCGAGGGCACCCACCTCAGAGAGTATGTGTGGGAAGATGCTGCCCAGTTGCTGGCGCAGGCAGGTGGTGGCCCTGCCATCGAAAACCTCCTGCAGGCAGATGAAGTCAGCATCTGCTGGGAAATGCTCGGACAAAACCGCCGGCATGGGCTCTGCTGCCACCACTGCCGCGCTGCCAGGGGGCTGCCAGGGGGTGGAGAGGGTCCCGCCGTAACTGTTGACCTCGCCTTGCCGTGGCTTAACTAGGCTAGCCCGGGCGCTGGGAGGGTCCGGTGGCACCTGGGTGAGGTGGCGGGCGATGTAGACGGCACGCTGTGGCGTCTGCCCCAGGTTGCTGAACTTGGCCAAGCCGCTGGGCATAAGGCAGACATTGGCACTGAGGAAGGTGAAGGTCCGGCGCTGCCGAAGGTCCCACGGCTGCACCGATGCTGTGCCTGCCGTGTACTGGTAGGCAAAAGGCCGCCGCACTGCCTGCACAGGCAGCCACAGCAGCAGCCCCAGGGCAGCCAGGGGCAGCGAGAGCAGCAACAGCACGACATACACCGATCCGGCCAGCCCCTGCCTGGTGCAGCTGTGGCACCGTCCACACCGCTGGAGCCGAGCCTGCCTCCGCTCCTCCGTTGTCTGCCGCAGGTCAAGGAGGCTGAAGACAGCCCAGGAGCTGGGGGTGAGCAGCCACCGGGCCAGGCGGTCCAGGGCCACCAGCACCCGGCTGGGGAAGGGGGACTCCCGCAGCAGCATGTGGGGGGTGTCGGTGGGCACTGGGTGGCTGGGCAGGGGGTTGAGGGGGAGCACGACGTCCCCTCGCTCCTGCGTGGGGGCTCTGGTGCAGCCGGCACGACCTACGGGAGAGACCCCAGATCAGGGGTGGTGGGAACAGTGCAGCCTAGAGTGGGAACCCCCCCACCCTCATGCTGGCTGCCACAGCTGAGTCACCACCGTGGGAACTTCCCATGGCCAGGACCGTCCCACACATCCCTGGGAATCATCCCACACATCCCTGGGAATTATCCCACGCATCCCTGGGCATCATCCCACGCATCCCTGGGCTCTGCTGGGGGTGGAGAGAAAGCACCTGCAGCGTGTGGCGGGGGCTGGCACGGCTGAAGCAGGGCTGCTGGCCCCTGCCGTGTCCCTGAAGGGTCCCAATGGGGTCCCCGGGCTCCCCAAAGCCACCTCAGGCAGGTAGAACCAGGAGGGCATGCTGGAGCCGGGGCCTTGCTCAGCACCCGATGGCATCTCTCTGCGTGCCACGGGGCCCTTTGGTCCTGCCCTGTGTCACCGGCACCAGCCACCCTTGCCCCCTGCGCCAGCTCCTGTCCCACACCATGCCCCCGCAGCACCACCCCACCGCCGCCCACTCACCTGCCTGCTGGGCTGGGGGGGGTCAGGGACTGCTGTTCCCCCTGTCCCCGGGAGCCCTGCTGCCTGCCGGCATGGCACACGACTGAGCCGCGGCAAGGTGAGCCCTGGTGAGGCCAGGACTGGCCAGCCTGGCCTGACGGGTTCCCGGCGCCTCCATGCCTCGCGGCCGTGCTACAGGCCAGGAACCGGCTCCTCGGCCCAACACCTCATGCTGCCCATCCGCCTCCTCCTGCCCCTTCACCCGCGGCTGGTGACTCCTGCCTGAGTCCTGCCTGACTGCAGCCTCACACCCAGCCGTCCTGCCCTCCCACATCCGCTCCCAGCACTGGGGACGCTGGGGACAGCGGGGATGCAGGGGTCACTGGGGACAGTGGGGATGCTGGGGACAGTGGGGATGCAGAGGTCACTGGGGACAGTGGGGATGCTGGGGACAGTGGGGATGCAGGGGTCACTGGGGACAGTGGGGATGCTGTGGTCACTGGCCACAGCAGAGCCTCTGGGTGCCCTTGGCTTGGGGGTCTGAGCTCCCCCTGCCCACCAGGCTGCCCTACACTTGCCCACCAGACCAGAGCTCTTGGCTGTGGCTACTCCGGCTTCATCCCCCCAACCCTGAGGCACCGGTGGGGCTTCGGCTCCATGTCCTCTCCTGCCATGGGGGTCCCTGGGGCAGAACCCCTGAGGAACCGCTCCGCTGGGGGACATGGCTCTGCGGCAGGAGCCCAGCAGGGTGCTCTGCCCCACAGTGCCATGGACAGCCCAGGTGGCACGTGCAGAAGGGATGACTCAGCCCAGGTGCTGTCACTTCCCGGCCATGTGGGCATCCCTGACTCCCACGGGAAGGTAATTTGCCATCACGGGAGTGTGAGTGTGTGCAGCCTGGCTGGGAGCGGCCCCACCTGTGTGGCAGCACCGGGTATGGGGTGCTGGGATCCCCCAAAACTCCTGGCCCTCACCCAGAGGGGTCAGTGCAGGCAGCTGCCGCACATCGACCCCGTGGCACTGGCAGTGCCGGAGGGCTCTGCCCTGGTAGCAGGGGCAGTGGGCACTGCCCCGCTGTGCAGGCAGAGCGGGCATTGTTCTCACAGGTCTGATGCGGGCATGGTGCCCACGGCGCTGGCAGCAGGCAGCAGCATTGTCCCCGTGGCACTGGCAATAGCAACGGGCATTGCACCATGGTGCTGGCAGCAGCAACAGGCATTGCCCTGCAGTGCAGGCAGCAGCAATGGGCATTGCCCTGCGGCACTGGCAGCTTCACCCCGGCACATGCTGCACCCAGGGCCGTGTTTGCCCAGCAGCCGGCTCCGCAGGGTGCGGCAGCCGAGCCCTCCGCGCTGCTGGGTGCCGCCTGTGCCACACTGCCCGGCAGCTCTGTCCCAGCCCTGCCTTTGCTGGAGGCTTTTGGTGGCCGGGGGGCGAGTGGCACCTGCCCCCGTGCTGCCGGTGCTGCTCCCTAACCTGAGGGCCAGGCAGTCCCCGAGTCGCCTGTGCTGGCTCCCTGCCCACGCCGGCTCCCTGCCCGTGCCGGTTCCCTGCCCGTGCTGCCCCGCCACCGCCAGTCGTGCCACTCCTCGGGGCCACACTATGTCCTGCATCCCTGCGTGCCCCCCACTCACCTCCCTGCCCTGCGGTGCTGGGGGCCATCGCCGACGGCACCAACGCCTCCGCCTGCCCAGAGGGGCCTGCACCGCTGCTGCCGTCAGCTTGTGGCCACCGTCTGCTCAGAGCCACCGCCTGCCCGGCACGCCGGGGGCTCAGCACACCGCCGCTGGCGCCGAGAGCTCAACAGGTCACAAACATCCGCTCACCGCCGGGCCGGACCGTGGGCTAATTAGCCGCGGCCCCGGCCGTGCCTGGTTGCCATCCAGCCCTGGGCCGGCCGGCTGGCCGCATTCCTGCCCTGGGTGCGTGGCAAATGCCGCCCTCTGTCACCAATACACCGGCAGCCCCCTGCTGCCACCGCCGTGCCAAGCGGTGCCGCCAGCCGCCCCCCAGCGCACCATGTGCCGAGGAGCTTGCGGGCAGGGGTCCGGCCGCGGCGGTGGGCTGGGGAGCCGGCGGCCGCTGAGCTGCTGGCACTGCACCTTGCCCGTCCGGTGAACACCCACGACTGGTTTTCCCAGGGCTGTAACCCCTTCTCTGCCGCGTCCTGGCCTGCAGGCATGCTAGGACTGCCGAAATGGACTGGAGGCGGCTATGACCAGTGAGGATGAGGTGGGGAACGTCAAGTGAGGAGGCACCACAGCTGCCTGAGCCAGTGCCTCGAGGATGAGCCATCACACCTGAGCCTGCCACGGTACCGTGGGTGGGGGGCAGACTGTGGCGGGGATGGGGGTGACTGGAACTCCCCAAACCCCACAGCACCCGCCAAGCAGCAGCACTAACCCCTCTGTCTGCGCAGCCTTCATCCGCGTCACCCCCCAGCTGCCACCATCATCTTCCGGCTGTGCCAGCCCCAGGGGAGTGTGACAGGATGCTCCCCCAATTCCTTCCGCTGGCACCAGTCCCAGAGCACCCATGTTTTCCAATCCAGCATGATGGCTGCACAGTGACCCACCTGCACCCGTGGGACTGCCTGCCTGACCCCACTTTGCCTGGCACAGACCCCCGGCACAGGGGTCCACACCACCCCCCTCACCTACCTGGGAGCTGCCGAGTGCCCCCACCCGAGGGCCACCAGTGCTGCTGGCAGGGCACAGCCTGGCACGGCACGGCAGGGGGTTCCCTCTGGGGCCGGTTGGCCCCGAGCGGCTGTTTCCCCTTTTTGGCTGTGGGAGGAAGTGGCCACAGGCAGGAAGGGTCCCCACACACACCCCTGGCCCCCCAGCCCTGGCCCCTCTGCCATGCCGCCGCCGCAGGCTCCCTGATGCCCAAATCCCCCAGACCTGGCCCCTCTGCTGGCACCCTGGCACAGCCCTGGCACAGCCTGGCACAGCCTAACACAGCCTGGCACAGCTCGGCACGAGGGTCCCAGCCCACCATGGTGAGACCCCTGCTGAGGCCCTGACCTGGCTGTGCCATGGGGCCCGGGGGATGCTGGTGGTGCATCCTGGGCAGGGGCAGAAGGGGATGAAGTTTCCCATACTTGGGGTTCCCCCACCACAGCACCATGGGTGCCCTGGTGCCAATTCCTGGCTTTCACTTCCCCATCCAATCGGCTTCCCCTGCCCGCATCCGAAAGGAAAAGGAGCGCGGTCTCTACCACAGTGTGACCTCCTCTGCCCTGGCACTGCTGCCTGCAATGCTGCCTGACCGCAGTTCTGCTGCCTGCACCCCGGCTCTGCTGCCTGCAACCTGACACTGCTGCCTGTACCCCAGCACTACTGCCTGTACCCCGGCACTGCTGCCTGCACCCCAGCTCTCCTGCCTGCACCTCACACTGCACAGACCGGGTATGGGGTGCTGGGCTCCATCTGGGGCTGTGCTCCCCTTGATCCTCCACTGTCCCAGCTGCTGCTGGAGCTGCCAGAGCTGCCGGAGCTCCCAGAGCCATCTCACAGGGGTGTCCCCAAGCGGGAGCAGCCATGGTGACAGTGGCACTCGTGCTGCGCGGGGTGCCCACTGTAACCACTGTGGCCGATGATGGCCATGGCACTGGAGCAGGTCTATTGTACGGTGCGTGGCTCTGGCTGGTGACAGCACATCCCCCACCCAGAGCGGTCGATGCAGGCAACATCGCACACATCGACCCCGTGGTGCCGGTGGGTCTGGTGGGCTCTGCTCTCATGGGGCAGCGGGCAGCAGGTGTCCTTCTTGGAGGGCTGGTTGGGGGCATTATCCCCGCGGTGCAGGCAGCAGCAACAGGCATTGCCCCGCAGTGCAGGCAGCAGCAATGGGCATTGCCCTGCGGCACTGGCAGCTTCACCCCGGCACATGCTGCACCCAGGGCCGTGTTTGCCCAGCAGCCGGCTCCGCAGGGTGCGGCAGCCGAGCCCTCCGCGCTGCTGGGTGCCGCCTGTGCCACACTGCCCGGCAGCTCTGTCCCAGCCCTGCCTTTGCTGGAGGCTTTTGGTGGCCGGGGGGTGAGTGGCACCTGCCCCGGTGCTGCCGGTGCTGCTCCTTAACCCGAGGGCCAGGCAGTCCCCGAGTTGCCTGTGCTGGCTCCCTGCCCACGCCGGCTCCCTGCCCGTGCCGGTTCCCTGCCCGTGCTGCCCCGCCACCGCCAGTTGTGCCGCTCCTCGGGGCCACACCATATCCTGCATCCCCGGGTGCCCCCCGCTCACCTCCGTGCCTGACGGCACCAACAGCTCCGTGCCAGGTGGTACCGCCAGCTGCCCCCCCGGGGCACCATGTGCTGGGGAGTGTGCAGGCAGGGGTCCGGACGTGGTGCTGGGCAGAAGAGCCAGCAGCCTCCGAGCTGCTGGCACTGCATCTTGCACCCACAATCGGCTTTCCTTACCTGCTACGTCCTGCCGGCGCGGCCCACAGGCATGCTGAGGGACTGTCCAACGGTACCAGAGGTGGCCATGGCCGGTGGGGATGTGGGGAAGGTCAAGTAAGGACCTGTAACAGCCGCCTGTGCCAGTGCCTCAGGGATGAGCCGCCATGCCTGAGCCTGCCACAGCACTGCTGGCCACGGCACCTTGGGTGGGGGGCAGACTGTGGTGGGGATGGGGGTGACTGAAGCCCCCCATACCGCAAGCAGTAGCACTCAGCCCTCTGTCTGCGCAGCCTTTGTCCACGTCACCCTCCCAGCCACCACCGTCACCTTCTGGCTGGGCCAGCTCTGGGGGGGTGACGGGATGCTCCCCCAATTCCTTCTTCTGGCGTCAGTCCTGGAGCACCCATGTTTTCCAATCCAGCATGATGGCTTCACAGTGACCCACCTGCACCCATGGGACAGACCCCACTTCGCCTGGCACAGACCCCCGGCACAGGGGTCCACACCACCCCCCTCACCTACCTGGGAGCTGCCGCGTGCCCCCACCCGAGGGCCACCAGTGCTGCTGGCAGGGCACAGCCTGGCACGGCACGGCAGGGGGTTCCCTCTGGGGCCGGTTGGCCCCGAGCGGCTGTTTCCCCTTTTTGGCTGTGGGAGGAAGTGGCCACAGGCAGGAAGGGTCCCCACACACACCCCTGGCCCCCCAGCCCTGGCCCCTCTGCCATGCCACCGCCGCAGGCTCCCTGATGCCCAAATCCCCCAGACCTGGCCCCTCTGCTGGCACCCTGGCACAGCCTAACACAGCCTGGCACAGCCTAACACAGCCTGGCACAGCTCGGCATGAGGGTCCCAGCCCACCATGGTGAGACCCCTGCTGAGGCCCTGACCTGGCTGTGCCATGGGGCCCGGGGGATGCTGGCGGTGCATCCTGGGCAGGGGCAGAAGGGGATGAAGTTTCCCATACTTGGGGTTCCCCCACCACAGCACCATGGGTGCCCTGGTGCCAATTCCTGGCTTTCACTTCCCCATCCAATCGGCTCCCCCTGCCCGCATCCGAAAGGAAAAGGAGCGCGGTCTCTACCGCAGTGTGACCTCCTCTGCGCTGGCACTGCTGCCTGCACTGCTGCCTGCACCCCAGTTCCGCTGCCTGCACACTTGCACCCTGTGCAGCCTGGGAAGTGGTGCTGGGCTCTCTCTGGTGCTAACCTCCCCGCAACCCCTCATTATCACAGCTGCTGCCGGAGTGCCAGAGCTGTGGGACCCATGTCACAGGAGTGTCCTCGAGCAGAAGCAGCTGTGATGACAGTGGTGTTTGTCACAGCTCACAACGGTGAGGGCACTGGAACAGGTTTATTGCGCGGTGTGAGGCTCTGGCTGGCAGCGGCACAGCCAGGGTGGGTTTGGTGCCGGTGTGGGGGCCAGCCCAGCCGCTCACCGGAGGAAGAGGGGCTGCCCATCCTCCCGTGCCAGCTCCTGCAGGCACTCATGCAGCACCATCGCATCTGCCTGTTCCGCCGGTGGCACCGTTTCAGTTACCACGCGCCGCAGGAAGTCTGGGCTGTGGCAGGCGTGGGCATCGGGCCCTGGCAGCTCCAGCAAGATGCCATAGGTGTTGACAAGGGACTCGGCAAAGGCTGGGTGCACTGTGGGGCTGTAGCCCAGTGCCCGCAGACGCCCCAGCAGGCTGATGTAGCGCTGGGCAGCGGCGGCACAGTACTGCTCGTCAAAGCTCCCTGGCATGGCACCGAGGGCGGTCTGCAAGAGGAGACAGGGCAGGTGGGTCCCCAACACCCATGGGTGCCCAAGTGGCAGGGAAGCCAGGGTGCTTTGGGCTGCAGCCATGGGCACCGTGCCTGGCTCCCTGGCAGAGCTGCATGAGCCTACCGCTATGATCTTCTCAGGGATGTTGGTGACGGTGAAGCCGTAGAGCCGGGCAGAGTCGGGGAAGACCCTGGCAAGGATGCGGCGGTCCAGCTGGAAGGCGATCTCTCCCACCAGCTGCCCCCATGCTGGCTGATGGCTGTCTGCGGGAGCTGCCAGCATCAGGCACTTACCCCTTGCCTGGCACGAACCCGGCACTGCCGCCCCGGTGACCATTCCCCAACTTGTCCCCATGCCCCCTGCCACCCCAGAACCAGGCCAGGCTTTGTTGCTGCCACCCAGTGCCAGGGTCCCAGTGTGTGTGTGTGTGGGTCCAAAGGCCAGTATGCTGGGTTTTGCCAGGCAGGGATGCCAGCAGACTGGTTTGGCTGGATGGAAAACCCATATGCCAGCTTTGCCCACGCAGAGATGCCATATGCCAGCTTTGCAGGGCAGAAAAGCTGCCATGCCACCTTTGCCTGCACAGATGGTGCCATGGCATCCCCAGGGACTGTTGCTCCCTGGCTTTCCCATGTGTCCCCTGGCACAGGGTGACCGTAGCCGCTTGCCCAGGACCTCACCGCGTCCCCCAGCCACAGAGCTGTGGGAGTGGGGAGTTGCAGGGGTGCAGCACCGCACACCCTGCCAGTGCCATGCCCCAGCCCTCACCTTGCAATCTGGAGCTTTGTGGCAGCTCCTGGCTGGGAGTGAGCCAGTTGGCATCATGGGCCACCTTCCAGGAGGGCTCCTTGCACCAGGTGTCCGGCAGCTGCAGGTCCAGCGGCTGCTGCTCCTCCGGGGCTGGTGGTGGTGGGACCGGGGCTGGGGGGACCCCAGCCTCCGGCCCCTGCAGGTCTGACAGCCGCAGCTTGGAGCTGCTCAGGGCTGGCGCCAGGGGGTCCTGTGGTGGGTCGCAGGGCAGCCGGAGGCCGGGGGGGGTGACCAGTAGAGCCGAAGCAGTTGAGGGGGCAGGAGAGGCGGGGGCTGTTGTGGCTGGGGCTGTCGTGCATGGTCACTGGGAGGGCTACCAGGACAAGGATGGCAGTCTCAGTCCTGACAGCACTGGGGGGCCCTGTACCACACCCCCACCCCGCACACTGCAATCCATAGCTCCCGCCTGTGCCGGCCCCACAAACATGCATGGGGAAACACAAGGCCACAGTATAGGTAAAGGGATGGGATGGGATGGGGATGGGGATGGGGATGGGGATGGCGATGGGGAAGGGGATGGGATGGGGATGGGGATGGGGATGGGGATGGGGATGTGGAAGGGGATGGGATGGGGATGGGGATGGGGATGGGGATGGGGATGGGGATGGGGATGGGGATGTGGAAGGGGATGGGATGGGGATGGGGATGGGGAAGGGGATGGGATGGGGATGGGGATGGGGATGGGGATGTGGAAGGGGATGGGATGGGGATGGGGATGGGGATGGGGATGTGGAAGGGGATGGGGATGGGGAAGGGGATGGGGATGGGGATGTGGAAGGGGATGGGGATGGGGATGGGGATGGGGATGGGGATGGGGATGGGGATGGGGATGGGGATGGGGATGGGATGGGGATGGGGAAGGGGATGGGATGGGGATGAGGTGGGATGGGATGGGATGGGATGGGATGGGATGGGATGGGATGGGATGGGGATGGGATGGGATGGGGGTTGTGATGTGATGGGGATGGGATGGGACTCAGCCCACTATCCCTTCTCTCATGAGCTTTGGAGTCAGCCTCCCCCCCCACCAGCTTCCCCCCTAATACTTCTGCTCCTGGTGGTGAGTGAAAGCGCCCCGCTGCTGATGTCGGTGCTGCCCAGCATGCCATCCTGGGTCTGCTGGTTCCAGAGGTGCTGCCAAGGCGGGGTCTGGGAGATGGGGCTCTGCTGCGGGGGTGCCAGATCCCGCTC
The DNA here is from genome assembly GCF_017639655.2 of Falco naumanni. Taxonomy (NCBI): domain Eukaryota; kingdom Metazoa; phylum Chordata; class Aves; order Falconiformes; family Falconidae; genus Falco; species Falco naumanni. The sequence continues at coordinate 108,242,426 of NC_054056.1, read as the reverse complement.
CAGAGCGTTGGCTGCATGTAGAGGGAGGGTATTTGTAACTGCAGCACCCACTGGCCCAGGACCACTGCAGAGCCACCCATGCCCCCCACCTGGGCTAAGGAAGTTGAAGCATCCCCCAGCAGAGCAGGGCGCGGAGGTGAGGGGGGGTGCTGAGCTGGGCTGGCCGTGCAGGAGGTGCCGCTGCTCCCTGAGCTGCCCCACCACCTGCATCAACTCCTCGTTCTCTGCCAGCAGCGCCTCGATCTCTCGCCACAGCCGGTCATAGCAGGCAAAGACCAAGCGCCCCGCACGTGGGTGGTAGCTGCAGGGCACCGGCTCCATGGCAGCCCCTGGTACCAGGCCGGGCCGTTCACCCTGACACGGGCCCTGTGCCAAATGGCAGCGCTGGGGCCAGAGGCACGGGAAGGCCCTGGCTTGCTGTGGGACACCAAGAGCGGCCATGGTGTCTCCAACAGCGGGTGCCAGGGAGGGACATTTCCAGAGGATGTCACAGAGGGACAGCCCCCCCCCGCCCCTGCCCGGGCTGTGGCAGTATGACCCCGCCTCCATCCTGGTCTTTGTTTACGTAACAATCAGAACCACAGACCGGTGGGTGGGCGTTGGAAGGGGCCTCTGGAGACCACCCAGCCCAACCCCCTGCTAGAGCAGGTTCTCCTCCAGCAGGCTGCACGGGGTCGTGTCCAGGTGGGGTTTCAATGTCCCCAGAGAAGGAGACCCCCAGCCTCTCTGGCCAGCCTGTCCCCGTGCTCTGTCACTCTCAAGGGAAAGAAGCTTTTCCTTATGTTCAGATGGAACCTCCTGTGCTGCGGTTTGTGCCCATTGCCCCTTGTCCTGTCGCTGGGCACAACTGAGAAGAGCCTGGTCCCATCCTCCTGATGCTCACCATTAAGGTGTTTGTATGCATTGGTAAGTCCCCTCTCAGCCTTCTCCTCTCCAGGCTGAACAGCCCCAGCTCCCTCAGCCTGTCCTTCCAAGGGAGATGCTCCAGTCCCTCATCATCTTCATAGCCCTAGACCCTCTCCAGCAGTTCCCTGTCTCCCTTGAACTGGGGAGCCCAGCACTGGACACAGAACCCCAGATGCAGCCTCACCAGGGCAGAGTAGAGAGGGAGGATCATCTCCCTCGACCTGCTGACCACACTCCATCTAATGCACCCCAGGGTCCCTTTGGTCTTCTGGGCCATGAGGACACACTCATGGTCATGGTCACCTTGCTGTCCACCACATCCTTCTCTGCAGAGCTGTCTTCCAACAGGTCAAACCCCAGCCTGTACTGGTCCCTGTGGTCATTCCTCCCTAGGTGCAGGACCCTACACTTGCCTTTGTTGAACTTCATGAGGTCCTTTGCCATGAGTTTCCTTTCTGCCCAACTCTTCAGCCTGTCTGGGTCTCTCTGAATGGCAGCACAGCCTTCTAGTGTACCAGCGACTCCTCCCAGTTCTGTATCATCAGCAGACTTGCTGGGGGTACGCTCTTTCCCTTCATCGGCACACCATAATTGACTTAGTCCCACCTTGCTGTTACTATAAACCTGGCATTTAGAGGACAGCTACTCTGGGCACCTGTTGACAGTCCTGGACCTCTCTCCTCCCCGAGCAGGGATGCCACTTGGGCAAGACTCGTGCCTCTGACTACCTCAGATGTTAGCTGGGACAACATTACTAACATAAGCGCTGAACTCATAACTCGAGCTCAATTGTTGCAGTAAGTGCATTTATCAATGGCAGTTCTGAACCTGTTATATCTGTCACCTTAATAAATCATCTATTTTTCTTCAAATCCACTAAACCGTTTCAGGGAAAGCCCTTGAAGGGGCTCTGGCAGGCAAACGTTGATTCTGATGAGTGGCTGTATCCTTGAGACCTAAACAGTTGACCAAATCTGAGACTAGGATGAGATCCAGCTGCACCAAGACTCCTCTCTGACGAGTTAGAAAACAAGAGGGTCCTTTCTGAACCTCATTGATATCAAACACTTAATAAAATTGCATACATTGCTGGTAGCTGATCTTTAGCAAAAACTAGGGGAAAGGTAATTGTGGCAGGGGAAGATCATGACCCTCATTGACCACCAGCTCATTGACTGCCAACTCATTGAGCACCAACTCATTGGCCACCAGTACTCAGTGACCGCTGACTCATTGGCCACCAACTCATTAACTGCTGACTCAAGAAACTCCCCGATCCAAAGAGAAATAGAGACGGAACAAGCGGATTAATTAACATAAGAAACAAGAGAATTGCTTAAAATAGGAAACCAAGTACTAAATAATGAAATATGTAACTTGTAATCAATAAAGGCTGATGTATTAGCTGGTTGAAAAATATGAATAGTGTAAAGTTTTGACAATCAGGGAGCTAAGCATTTGGGGGTAACCACCTTGCTCCCTACTTTGTGCAAACTAGAATAAATGAATAGAAATTTCTCAATTCGGTGTCTGAATCGGCACCACACACCAGCTAACAAACCCACCTATGAGACAACAATCCCTGTGTGCCACTGCTGTGGGGGACACATGGTGGGGACCCTGTCTCCATCCCCATTCTGCCTTGGTCACAGGACACCCGCCCCCCCCAGCACCAGCCTGCTGCTGTGGGTGCCAGGGGCTTGCACATGGGGGGCCATTACAGCCCCTCCTGCTGCTGGGACCCCTTCAAGGGCTGTGCTGCAGCCCCTTGCCATACCCCTGCCACTCCAGCTGGCCCGGTGCAGTGGGTTTGTGCTGAAAGGTTTTGGCAGTGGGGGGCTACAGGGGTGGCTGCTGCAGGAGGCTGCTGGAAGCTTCCCCCGTGCCCGATGGGCCAACACCAGCCGGCTCACAGACGGAGCCACCGTGACGAGCCCCTTATCAGTGACAGCGATAACGTATCTCTGGGGTAACAGAACTAAGAAGGGGGGGGGGGGGGGGGGGGGGAACTGCACAGCAGTGGCCAGAGAGCGGAGTGAGAACACGTGAAAGCAGCAGCCCTGCAGACCCCAGGTCGGGCTCCAGGTTCCGGAGCAGAGATTCCCCAGCAGCCCGTGGGGAGCCCACGCCGAGGCAGGCTGTGCCCCCAGCCCATGGAGCCCACGGGGGAGCAGATCCCCCCCCTGCAGCCCATGGAAGGGACCCATGCCAGAGCAGGTCATGGAGATCCGCAGCCCGTGGGAAGGACTCAGGTTGGAGAAGCTAGTGGAGGACTGTGTCCCATATGGGAGGGGGGAGGAGGTGGGAAACTGGGGAGTGAGGTTAAGCCTGGGAAGAAGGGAGGGGTGGGAGGAATGTGTTTTAAGATTTAATTTTTATTTCTCACTACCCTGCTTTGATTTGATCTGTAAAAAATTAATTTCCCCAAGTCAAGTTTTGCCCATGATGGTAGTTGCTGAGCGATCTCCCTGTCCTCATCTCGACCCATGAGCCTTTCGCTTTCTTTTCTCTCTCCCGTCCAGCTGAGGAGGGGAGTGATGGGGCAGCTTCGGTGGGTGCCTGGTGCCCAGTCAGGGTCACCCGATGCCCAGCCAGGGTCACCCCACCGCAGCCAGCATGTCCGGTGTGCCAGCACACTCCGTGGAAATCCTGACCAGCTCCATCTTCACAGCCATCTCATCTGCCAGCACCACCCAGCACCGAGGGGCCAGTGGAAGAGACCCTCAGCACGGTGGTGGTGTCCTGCCCGCTCAGCACTGGGGTGGCCATCGACCGGCGCCCCTTGATAGCCAGCAGCCTGGCCTCCCAGCTGCTGGAGGAGCTCCTGAGCCAGCAGCCACCAGCAGCGGCCCAGGGCCAGCCGAAGGCTCCGACGAGCAGTGCCGTAACCAATGAGCGGCGCCGTATCTCCTCCTCCTCCTCCCACTCCTCCCTGGAGAGGCTGCGCTGACACAACTGCTGCTTCCAGCGCTCCAAGGAGCGCTCCCAGGAGCGGTGCCATGCCGCCAGCCACCGGGATGGACCAGGGCATCGAGGTGACACCATACCACCCACCTGGCACCTGGGCGCTGGCCCCCTGCACCCAGTAGCACCTGAAGAAGTGCTGGTGCTCCCCATGGGATGTGCTGGCTGTCTGGCCAGCCCATGGTGCTGCCAGTGTCCCCGGGCACGGCCAGTCCTCCGGCGCCGGCACTGCCTGTGCCATGCCGAGTCCTGAGGCACAACGCTGCCAGGGAGCCACCGGCTCCATTCCCAGGGCCAGCAGGGAGCTCCCCCGGGACCCAGAGCCCACCCAGCAGGTAGCCGTTGGCGTGCCGGCCTGGTGCGGAGCCATTCGTAGCCAGGCACAACCTTTGCCCTCTGGCGCAGGAGCCCCTTGCAGCACCACGAGCTCCCTGCCTCACCCCTCCTGGCTGCAGGGACCCACTGGGATGCCGCGCTGCTGCGATGGAGAGTCGGCACACAGCTGCGCCAGCTCGGTGCCGGGCTGCCAGCCAGGCCTGCCGTGCTGGGGCAGTGGCAGAAGAACAGCAGGCAGCAGCCCCCTGCCCTGCAGCAGGACCCCAGCCCCTGCCCAGGCACCACAAAGACAGTGCAGTTCGTGGCCAGGTCCTTCGATCTCAGGGCCCAGCAGGATGTGGCACAAGCCACGAGGGAGCAGCAGCCCAGCCCTGCCAGGGCAGCAGAGCCAGGAGCTGTGATGGAGGGGAGGGCAGGTGGCACAGTGGAGACACCCAGGCTCCCCAGTTGCCAAATAAACCCCAGCCCGTGGTGACTGTGAGTGCTGCTGGTGACTGACCCTGAGGAGTGCTGGGTGCTGCTGAGGCTGGAACACCACGGGAACATAGGGAGATGGGTGATGCAGGCACTTCTCCACCCTGGCCACTGCTGCCTGTGCAGGCAGGGATTGCCTGCCTGCCTGCCTGCCCGCCCACCCCCGGGAGCAGCCAGGGACTGCAGGCAGGGAGCTGGGGGGCTGGGCCAGTCCCAGGCAGGGTGCAGGCAAGCCTGCCTGCTCCTCCAAGGACTGGGGTGCAGCAGGCAGGAGGGCAGGGAGATTCAGGGGACAGCAGCTGCAGGGACAGCCCTGAACCAGAGAGTCCCCGTGACCCCAAGACAGCAGGACAGGGAGGCAGAGGATGCCTGCGGCAGGGAGCTGGCAGCCCCGAGCTTGGCCGTGCCAGGCCCTGCTGGCATCGGTGGGGAACGGAGAGCCAGAGTTGGCAGAGATGAACTAGACGGAGGTTTATTAACAGCAGGAGCTGGAGTCACAGAACGGGGCAAGAACAGAGCCTTGGCCACGTGAGGAGGGGGCTGGGGCTGGGGTCCCAGCGCTGCCCAGGCAGAGATGGGCAGGGACAGCGGCTCAGGCCCTGGGAGGGTGCCAGGTCCCAAGAGGGACTTTCCAGCAATGCCCAGTGCAGGGACCCCCCCATTGTCTGGCCAGGACCCTGCCCTCAGCCCTGCCTGCAGCCCAAGGAGGGCGGCCACCAGCGCTGACCCTGCCTGCACGGGTAGGAGGGTGGCGAGGGGTGAGGACAGCACGTGCGCAGGGGGAGCAGGACGGAGGGGATGAGCTCCACCGTGGGCAGGGGGAGAAAGTGCTTCCAGTCCGCGTTCAACGCAAAGTGGGGGAGGGGGGAAAAGGCCGTATTCACAGCATGAGGGGGGAAGCGAGGGTCCAGGCCGGGGACTGCTGGGGGGGGCAGAGGGGCAGCGGGTGGCTGCAGCACCCTGGCAGGCAGGCGGGCACCCGCAAGCGCCATCTGCCTTGCACTCACCTCCCAGCGAGGGGACAGAGCTGTAACCCAGGACCCTCCTGCCACAGGAGCCCCCCATGCCCCCCCCCAGCCCCGGCCCAGTGAGCCCCTGCAGCCGCTCCTGGCTGGAGCCAGGGAAGTGGCCGGGGTCAAAGAAACTCTAACGGGCATACCAACAAAGGGGTGCAATGAGAACACCAAACAAAACCGGCTACGGTGCGGGGGGGGGCACGAACCAGGACACACGCCGTGAGGTGGCATGGCAAGGAGGGACTGCTACTCCTTGGCCCTGCCGATGATGGCCAGGATGTAGAGGAAGATGTTGATGATGTCTGTGTAGAGGTTGAGGGCAGCGAAGACGTATTCCTCAGGGCTGAGCGCCAGCTGCTTGTTCCCCAGGATCATCTGTGTGTCCACTGCCAGGAACTGCAGGAGAGGGGAGGCACATGGAGTCGGGCAGGGGGTGGCGGGGAGGCCAGCAGCATCCCACACCCCACACAACACCCCATGACTGGGTCCTCGGACCCCCATCCCCCCCCCCTCCAGCACCCAGGGATCCAGCAGGCAGCTCAGCCCCTCCCTGGGATGGGGTAGCAGCAGGAGGTGGGAAACAACAGGGCCCCTCTGGCACTTACGCAGGTGAAGAGCAGGGCCCCCAGGGAAGCGTAGATGATGTCCATGATGCGGTTCCGGATGAAGATGCAGAGGATGGAGAAGACAATGAGGACGACGAGGCAGATGATGAGCACGCCGCGGCAGGAGGTGAAGTCGTACTTGGTCTGTGGGACAAGAGAGAGTGAGCAGGGAGCCAGGGAGGGGGGTCATACACCCAGTCCAGAACCCCCAAACCCAGCAGGGAGCCAGGGGGTTCATACACCCGGTTCAGTGTCCCCAAACCCAGCAGAGAGCCAGGGGGGTCATACACCCAGTTCGGTGTCCCCAAACCCAGCAGGGAGCCAGGTGGGGTCAAATGCTCAGTTTGGAGTCCCCAAAGCTAGCAGGGAGCTGGAGGCGGTGGCCATACACCTGGTTTGGAGCCCTCAAACCCAGCAGGGAGCCAGGGGGGACTGGTACGCCTGCTTCGGTGCCCCCAAACCCAGCAGGGAGGTGGGGGGGGTGGTACACCTGCTTCAGTGCCCCCAAACCCAGCAGGGATCTGGGGGTGTCGCCCAGCCACCTGCCCCCACCCTTGGGCTGACCTGCAGGGAAAAGATGACGACAGTGAAGCAGACGACAACGGTGATGCCAACGGCCATGATGACAGCATCAGTGTTGTAGAAGCTGGCGATCATCCCCACCATGTAGGACAGGCTGACGGTCAGGATGGACTGAGGAGCAGAGAGGCACCCTGTCACACCGGCTCAGCTGTGCCCCCCGCCTTTGCCACCCATGGCTGCGTTCAGCCGGCACCTCCGCAGCACCTAACGGCCTTCGTGCGGAGCTCTTGGCTCTGCCAAGTCCAGAGCAGGCTCTGCTCTCATCAGGCCAGGCAGTCACGCCCCCCGCACACCCAAACCCACCCAGCCATGTCCTCCCTGGGACCTTGGGTGTCCCCAGGGTGTGGGGCTGGGGTTGCCAAAGCCATGGCCAAGTCTGCCACCAACCCAGCATGGCACTTACCAGGGCCACCAGGTTCCAGGGGTGCTTGCGACGGAAATCCCCGCAGCAGCTGAGGACGATGAGGGAGATGAAGAAGACGGCGTAGGACACGTAGTATGTCCAGACGTTGCGCTGCACGAAGCCCTTCACGCCTTTCACAAAGGTGAAGATGGCCACGAAGGCGAAGGTGACAGTCAGCTGCAGGGTGAGCACCAGGAAGACCTGGGGGACGGGGACAGGTGACGGCAGGGCAGGCAGAACCCCCACCCCCCCAGCAGCGAGCAACCCCGGCCGAGTCCCACCTTGCGGATGAAGGCCTGCCGAATGCTCTTATCATCCCAGTGCGCGGTGGGGAAGTCCTGGTTGTCGTAGTAGGAGGGTGGCCCATCCTCGTGGTAGGTGCTGTGCAGGGGTGCTGTGGAGAGAAGTGGGGGGCATGGGTGAAGGGGGGCTGGGGAGGGGGGCTGCCTGCACCACACCGAGTCCCTATCCTAGGACCTGCCCGCCAGGGCAGCCGCTCACCGACTCGGATGACCATGATGCCCGGTCTCCACAGCCCACGGTGGGGCCCAGCTCCAGCTGGCAGTGGTGAGGAAAGAGGAGAGATGGGGCTGAGGGGGACGGGGGTCGAGGAGGGGACAGGGGATGGGGGGAGTGGAGCTCTGCGCCCCCCAGAGCTGGCTGTCACGTCGGCATCCCCACCAAGCCGACAGCTCCAGGCAGCGTCACCTCTCCCGGGGCCATGCCAGCACCCTTCTCCCGTGGGCAGAAGCCCCCTGGGGTGCTCCCCAGAGGTCGGCTTGTCTGTGGGGGCTCGTGGGGCAGGACCCCTTCCCCAGGGGTCCCTGCAGCCCCACTCATGCGCCCTGAGCTGCGCTACCAGCCAGACCCCCCCTCACCAGCCCCTGCCTGGCCCAAACGGGACCCTCCCTCCATCGGAATCCCCTCTCCCAGAGCTGCTGCCAGCACCCACCGCGCAGGGCAACCCCCTCCTCGCCTGCACCCTGGGATGGACCCCCCCCAAGCCCGAGCCCCGTTACTTACAGTCTTGGTCCCCAGGGACCATGGGCTGTGGCTGGGCATACGGCGGCTGGGCGTAGGGGCCCTGGGGGTACGGCCCCGGGGGGGGATATGGCCCGGGGGGATACGGCCCCGCTGCAGGGTACGGCCCCGGTGGGGGGTACGGCCCCGGCCCCTGCGGGAAGCCCGGCTGGCTGTAGGGTGCTGGTGCGAACTGGGGCTGGGGGTAGGGCGCAGCAGGGTAGGGGGGCTGCGCATAGGCTGGGGGGGGCGCGGGCTGCTGCCCCGGGAAGCCCTCGCCCGTCACCAGGAAGCTCTTCTCGTGGGACATCTTCCCCCCGGGCTGGCTGCCGCCTCTCTGCTGTAGGGAGGAGGGAGAGGGGTGGTCAAGACCGGTTGCCATCACCTCCCTGCCACCACCACCCTCCCACCGCCGTCACTCTCCCCCCCCCTCCATCACGCCCCGCTGCCATCACTCCCACACTCAGGCAGTCCTGGGGGTCCCAGCCCCGGTGCAGCCTCACAGTTTGGGGGTCCCAGCCCCGGTCCCGCTGGCTCCCCAGCACAAGATGGCCGCCCCGGTGGCAGGGCCGTTGCCACGGTGACACCCCCATGGCTGCCCCGGCTGCGGGGAGGCCTTGGCCACCGCGGCGGGGCCGCTGCCTTGCGGTGGCTGCCACCAGCGGCGACCGGAGCGCCGGCGCTGCCCAGCTGCCCGTCACCAGCCCTGCTGCCTGCCCGCCGCCGCCTCCCCCGCCACCGGCACGGCCGGCTGCCAGGCTCTGCCAGCCCCGCTGCCGGAGCACCGCGGGCCGAGCAGCGCCGGCACCACCGGTGGCACGGGCTCCCCTCGCCGGAGGTGACCGCCGGTGGAGGAGCGGGACCAGCGGTGCCGTGCCGTGCCCCACGGCCCTGCCTCGGGCGGGCAGGCAGCGAGCGGGACCGCGGCGGCGAGGGGTTTGCGGCAGGCACCGGGGACGCCCCCGCTCCAGATGACCGGGCCCAGCTGCCGGTGGATGCCGATGCTGCGTGGAGCTCGCGGTTACAAAACCAGGCGGCTGCGGGAATGGCGGCAGCTCGGCCCTGCGCGGTGATGGCCCGTCACCGGTGCCGCCGCCATAAATACGGCCTGGCAGGCGGCGGGGACAGGCAGCTGCCCGCAGGGTCGGCAGCTGGCGGGCAGAGCCCCCGGCCAGCTCTGCGCAGTCCCACGCCGCGGCAGGTGGGACACGTCGGGGCCAGTGCCGCAGCAAAGCGCCGGCGTCCCCGGGCACGGGGCCGTCTGCAGCCAGTGCCGGTGCCAGCGCCAAGGCCCGGCCAAGTGACAGCCCGCCTGGCCGGTGGCGCAGCCGGAGCCAGCTGCCCGCGTGATGCCCCAGCCCAGTGCCACGGGCCTTGGGGAGGGGGGCGGGGGGCTCAGCCCTGCGACACCGTGGCTGCACGCACATGCCCCCTGGCTCAGCGAGGGGCTGCCAGCCTGGACCCCCGGCACAGGCAGCCCTGGGGGAGGGCAGGGACCCGCGTGGGCAGCGCCAGGGAGGCGCAGAGGGTCGATGGAGCACCCCAGGCTGTAGACGGCACGGGGGGGCACATCACGGGGCGGGGGGGTACAGGGTGCACGCTGCACGGGAGGGCACAGGGCGCACGCAGCACGGGAGGCACAGGGCGCACCAGGCGCAGGGTGCATGCAGCACGGGGGACACCCTGCGTGGGGGGCACAGGGTGCATGCAGCGCAGAGTGCACCGTGCACAGGGTGCACGCACCATCGGGTGCGGGTTTGCATGGGGCACAGGGGGCGCACGCGGCACGGGGTGCAGCATGCATGGGGGCACACGCAGCACGGGGGCGCAGGCTGCACCGGGGTGCACGCAGCATGGGGTGCACCCTGCATGGGGGTGCACGCAGCACGGGGCGCAGCGTGCATGCGGCACGGGGCGCAGGGGGGTGGGTGCATGCGGCACAGGGTGCACCACACACGGGGCGCACGGGGGTGCATGCGGCAAGGGGGGGCGGGGGGGTGCCTGCCGGCCGCCCCCCCCGCCGGTGGATTTTCCCGGGAGCCCCGGTAAGCGGCTTTGCCCTGACGCCCAGTAATGCCCCAGCGCGGCCTATTTACGGCAGCAGCAATCCTAATCCCCTGAGCGCTGCCGCTGCGGGGGGGACACAGCCGTGGGGGCCCCCTTCGTGCCCAGGGGACTGGGGGTCCCTCTTGGGGCCCCGCTCCCGCTACCCGGTTGCCGCCCCCCTCCACCCGACCCGGTCCGCTGCGGAATGCGGCAGCGCGGTGCGGGGGAGGGGGAGGAACGCGCTCGGCGGCGGCGGCGACGGCGACGACGGCGGCGGTGGGGTCTCCGTAGGCCCCCCCACACCGCACACACCCCCCACCCCGTGCACCGGCCCCCCCAGCCCCTCCCGGTTCCCCGCTCACCGGGCCTGGCCGTGCGGCAGCGCTGGCTCCGCTCCGCTGCGGGCGGGACCTCCGGCGGGGGCGGGGCCTCGGGGGCGGGGCCTGAAGGGGTGGAGTCTCTGGGAGGGGCGGGGACAAGGGATGGGGCGGGGCGTCGCGGCACAGCGCCCCCGTGTGGCGGCAGCGAGGCTTGGGAGCGGGGAACTGGGGACCCCCGCGGGTGGGCCCTGCCCGTGGGCAGCCCCTGCCCGCCCCCTCCTCGCTGCCCGCTTCGTCCCACCGTTGACGAACGGGGCTTTTCTCCTGGTTTCCCCCTGTCACGCGTGGGGCCAGTCCCGTGTCACACAGAAGGGTCGGTCCCGTGTCCCCCTGTCACGCGTGGGGCCGGTCACGGGTCACGCGTAGGGGTCCGTCCTGTGTCCCCCTGTCACGAGTGGGGCCGGTCCCTTGTCCTCGTATCACGCGTGGGGCCGGTCCCGCATCATGCGTAGGGGCCGATCCCGTGTCCCTGTATCACGCGTGGGGCCGGCCCCATGTCCCTGCCCCCCGCCCCGGGCCCCGCCCCCCAGCACTTCCTCTTCCCGTGACCGGCCCGGCCCCCCGGCCCGTTTCGGTTTCGTTTCTTTGCCGGGGCGGGGCCGAGCAGCGGGGCCGGTTCGTGGGGGGAGGCCTGCCCGGGGCTGAGGGGGGGGGGGTTTGGGGGAGGTCCTGGCCCACGACTGGAGGGGGTGTCTGCTCGGGGCTGGGGGGGGGGGGGGCGCTTGGGGGGGTCCTGCCCCATGATTGGAGGGGGGGCCCTGCCCCACGGCCGCGTGACTGGTGGGGCCCGGGACGGGTGTAGGGGCACCGGGGCGGTCTCTGGTCCGTAGGGGCTGCGGGAACACGTGGGGCTTGGGGTCACGCGTGGGTGCGGGGGAGTCCTTGGTACCGGCCCCCCGCCCCCCAAGGTGTTTGTGCCGGCAGGATGGCCGAGGAGGGGGTGCTGGAGGTGGGGGCCGTGTCCCCCACCACGCAGGAGGAGCTGGTGGTCCTCTACTTCGAGAGCCGGCGGCGCTCGGGGGGCGGCCCCGTCCGGAGCTGCCAGCGCCTCGGCCCCCTCCTCTTCCTCACCTTCGAGGACCCCCAGGGTGAGTGCGGGGTTGGGGGGCAGCTGCTGCCAGCTGCACTGGGAGCGGGGTGCGGGGGCATCCCTATCCCAGCTGGGGAGCACTGGGAGAGGGTGTGGGGGCACACCAGTCTCACTGGGAGCACTGGGTTAAGTGCTGGGGGGGAATCGCAGTCCTGTTGGGAGTACTGGGTTGGGGGGGAGTGTCACCGTCTCAGCTAGGAGTACTGGGATGAGGTGCGGGGGCTCTCAGTTCCAGCTGGGAACACTGGGATGGGTTGAGGGGGGGGCCCAGCCCCACTGGGAGCAGCAGGGAGTGGCCCTGTGCCCCCCAGGAGGTCCCAGTGTGGGGCTGGGTGCCAGCTGGGCTCGGGCACTGCTCCCCCCAGTGACCCCTGTCCACTCCTGTGCAGATGCTCAGAATGTCCTGGCCCGTGGCAGCCACCGGCTGGGGGGGGCTGAGCTGAGGGTGCGCCCTGCCCCACACTGGGACCCCACCCGGCTGCTGCTGCGGGGCCCTGGCCCCCAGACCGCCCCCGAGGCGCTGGAGCCACATCTGGAGCCGCTGCTGGGACGCCCCTGCAGCACCTTCAGCCTGGACCGGGGCCCGGGGCCCGACTGGGTGCTGCTGCACCTGCGGGACCCCATCACCCCCCAAGGTGGGTGCGGGGATCCAGGGGGTGCTGCGCTCACCCTCGCTGCGGTGCCATGCTGCTGCCGGGAGTGCCGGGCAGTGGTTGGGGTGCGGGGTCTGCGGTGCTATTTGGTGGCTCTGCAGGCCCCCCACACCCTGTGCTGTCCTGGGTTGCAGCATGGGCTCCGTGCCACTGAGCAGCGCTGGGGCCACGTTGGCCACGTGCTCCCTGTCTGGTGTCACCAGTGCTGGGGGGTGCACGCGGCCAGCACGGCACAGGGCCGATGCTGCTGGGTGCCGCAGCCCTGCAGTGGGTGAGCGGCGGTGCCGGGGTCCTGCCAGGGGGCTAATTGCCGTTGGAGTGCTTGTGGTTCCCTCCTGCCAGGCCTGACCCGCCGGTGACAAATGGTGCCATTGGCATGGCCTGGGCAGCTGTAGGGGTATCCCAATCCTAGTGCTGCCGGGGGGTCCCCAGCATCAGCCCCACTGTCACCGCCGCCCCTGTCCCAGCAGAGTTTGCAGCAGCGGAGCAGCGGGCACAGCAGTGGGAGCTGGAGGGTGCCACGCTGGCCCTGCTGCGGCTGCCACAGACCACCAGTGTGCTGGTGCGGGCGGATGCACCGGAGCTGAGCCGTGACCTGCTGGAGCTCTACTTTGAGAACCGGCGCAGCGGTGGCAGCAGTGTGCAGGCAGTGCGGCTGCTGCCAGGTGGCCAGGAAGCCATCGTCACCTTCCAGGAGCCAGCAGGTGAGTGATGGCAAATGGCACCCTAACACTGGCGCTGCCCCAGCCGGCTGCCGCTGCCAGGCTTTGGCCTCTCTGCCCCATCCTGCCAGTGCCCTGGCTGGGGCGAGGGCAGGGCCGGGTGCTGGAGGGGGCTGCGCTTGGCTGCCCATCCTCTCCCCCCACAGCGGCAGAGCGGGTGCTGCAGAGGTCCCACCAGCTGGAGGACATAGTGCTGGTCCTCACACCCCACTACCCCTTTCTGGAGCCACTGGAGGAGGACATGGCGACCGCAGTGGACACAGCGACCCCACCAGACACCGCAACCCTGCCAGATATGGCAACCCCCGCAGATGCAGCAACCCTGCCAGATATGGCAACCCCTGCAGACACCGCAACCCTGCCAGACACAGCCCTGGCCCCCCTGCCAGGCACTGTCCCCCCAGCCCCTGCCAACCCAGATGCCTGCCCAGAGCTGGCAGAGCCACTGGCGTTGAGGCCGGTGCTGCCATCGGCTGCCTTCCCCAGGAGGGGTGAGGACACGGCAAGGGATGAAGATGTGGCCAGCCAGGGCCAGCTCCAGGAGCAGACAGTGTCAACTTTGGCAGGTTCAGTGCAGGACGAGGTGCTGGTGCCAGCGGAGCCGGGAGCGCTGCGGTATCTGCAGCGGCACTACCAGGACCTGCTGGCCAGCATCCCCGAGGTCTCCTTGCTGCCACTGGAGGGGGGGGATGTCGCTGGATTCCGGGTGAGCTGTGGGCAGGCGTCCAGCATCGAGGGCTGCTGGCACCGGGGTGCCAATGCAGCAGGCCGTGACCACCTGGCCCTCACCGGCAGGTCAGCGGGGAAACGGGCCAGTGCCAGGCAGCAGCTGAATTCCTACAGAGCCTGCTGGGCACCGTGGGCTCGCAGTCGGTGACACTGCAGTTCCCAGGCATCACCCGCTTCCTGTGGGACAAGGGCGGGCAGAGCATCCTCCAGCAGCTGGAGAGCCGCTTCCCTTGCATCTTCGACTTGGAGGGTGTCCACTGGAGCCCCCTGGACCCCCAGGTACAGCCAGCCCCCACCCTGACTGGGAATGCAGGGGGCCAGCAATGGAGCCGCCGTGTGGCAGGTGCCATCGTGCTGATCCCTGCCATGCATGTGTGGCACTGGTGACAATGTTCTGCTCCTCTGGCCACACAGCTGGACCTGACAAAGCTGCTCCCCCCAAGCTGCCACCTGGACGCTCTGCCTGCAGCACCATGCTCCTGGCACTGGAACCTGCAGGATGGTGCCAACGATGCTGATGGTGCCAATGATGCTGATGGAGATGACTTTCGCTCCAACATAGGTAAGGGGTGGGGTGGGGTGAGGGGGCTATCCCAGCACCGTGATGGGAGGGGGCTGTGGGTGCTGGTTCCCCTGGCCACACCATGGTTGAGACTCACAGTTGACACCTCGCTTCTCCCTGCAGAGGAGATCAAGGAGCTGCTGGCAGCCCTGCGCACTGGTGAGGCCGCTGGCGATATCAGTGATGTCTTGGACAGGGAGGAAGACCATGATGCCAAGTCCCTTGCCACATCTGATGGGGATGACAGTGAGGAGATGCCATTGGGCGGGCCGGGGACTGGGATGGATGAGGAGGCACAGATGGTGCTGGCCATCCAGCGCTCCATGGACAGCACGTGGCACGAGGAGGAGGAGCTGGCGCGTGCCACTGCGCTCTCGCTCCGCTCCTACCACCGGGAGCAACAGGCAGCACCTAGCGTGCAGGGGGAGGAAGATGCTGGTCTCCTGGCTGCACTGGAGGCCTCCCTGGAGGAAACTCTGCCTGTGGCAGATACGGCACGGGTGACGCTGTTCTCCTCCTTCGAGGGGGACGTGGCGGCGGTGCCACAGGCACTGGAGCAGGCACTGGAGGGGCACCTGCATGCGGAGGAGGTGGAGAGTGAGCGCCTGCGGGCACTGCCGGCTGCCTGCCGCCGCTGCCTGACCTTCCTGCAGCGCAAGCACGCCGTGCGCCTCTGCTTGCGTGGCAGCACCGCCACGCTGCATGGCTTCGCTGAATACACTGCCGCTGCTGCCCGTGAACTTGCCCTCCTGCTCCAGCGGCTGCCGCCGCTGGAGCATAAACCCCCCACTGCTGTCACCACTGCTGCGTGCTGGGTGCGCTGGGACCCCTCTGGCACCGCCATCCCCTACACCCCTGAGGCTGCCATGCTGCTGGAGCAGGCCTGGCTGCGCCGGGAGCACCGGCTGGACCTGCTGCTGGACGGACAGCCCTTCACCATCGACTTTGAACGGATGGAGGAGTATGACATCGGCAACGCCTGCACCGTGGCCATCTCCCGCAGCAAGCCCCCGACAGAGAGCGCCCGCCGCCTGCTTGGTGCGTGCCCAGCATTGCCAGTGCAGTGCCACCCCAGCCGTGCAAGTGGGATGGTGCCATGGAGCCAGCCCTGCCCCCCACCACGGGGTCCCTGGCCTGGGGAGATGCTGTGGCACACCGGCATTCACCGGAGCTGTGTCTGGCAGGGTCGGAGGTGCTGGGCCTGGAGGAGGAGGTGAGGTTGATGCCACTGGCTGAGGACTCAGAGGAGTTCTGTGACACCGTGCACCATTTCTACGAGACGCTGGAGGAGCTGCACAACAAGATCAGCATCGTCAAGGTGGGTCCTGGTGGTGATGGGGTGGGGGGCACAGGCCAGGGGCATCTCCACGGCAGAGCCCCAGACACTACAGTGCTGCCCGGCAGGTGGAGAAGCTGATCCACCCACTGCTGTACAAGCAGTACCAGCTGAAGAAAGCCAGCATGGAGAAGACCTGTGCCAGCGGCACAGTGGAGCGGGTTCTTTTCCATGGCACGAGTGAGACCTCCAGCCGCGAGATCTGCTTGCATGGCTTCAACCGCAGCTTCTGTGGCAAGAACGGTGAGTGCAGGAGCAGGATGGCACCAATCTGGGCACGGTGGTGCCACCATGCCCTCCACCTGGTGCTGTGGTCTGACACCCCCCCCCTGCCCCACAGCTGCTCTCTATGGGCTCGGCGTGTACTTCGCGGTGCGTGCAGCGGTGTCGGTGCAGGAGCAGTACTCGCCGTGCAGCACTGACGGCAGCAAGTACATCTTCGTGGCCAAGGTGCTGACTGGGGACTATGTGGTGGGGGCACAGGGGCTGCGGGCCCCACCGCTTCGAGAGGGGGCTGGGGTCCCCCTGCGCTACGACAGTGTGGTGGACAATTGCCTGCAGCCCGCCATCTTTGTCATCTTCAACGACACCCAGGCCTACCCTCAGTACCTCATCACCTGCCGTCGCCACGGACCCCCACCCTGAGCCCCACGGCTCCTTGGCACCTGCTGTCCTGGTGCACCCCCCACCTTGCCCTGGGGGCCTCGGGGTACAGGGGGCTCCCTGCCCTGCCTGGGAAGCTCGGAGTAGGGGGTTTCCCAGCTGGGGGCTGCTTCTTGCCCCCAGCTCTCCAGCCCCTGGGGATGAAGGGGTGCAGGAAGGCTCGGAGGTCACCAGTGCAACTGGGAATAAAGTTGGAGCAGCCTTTCCCAGTGTCCAGTAGGTGCAGGGGGGCTGGGGGGGGTGTGTGTGTGGCCGTGGAGGGAGGGTGCTGCTGTGGGCTGCACTTTGGGGGCTCTGGGTGGGCCAGCAGCCATGCAGGACTGCAAGCTGAAGACCCACCTGTAGCCACAGTGGTCCCTGGGGTATGGTCCCCCATAGTGGGAGTGGGTGTCATCCTGTCCCCTCAGCTTGTCCCCCCCCATGCTAGGGACACAGTCCCCTCTGGGCATATCCTGCCTGGCTGGGGGACATGGCGCCCCCCTAGGTTTGTCCCTGTCCTGGCATTGGGGTCCCCTCCAGCTCATCCCCCCTGCCATCCTGGGGCACCAGCCCCCCTCCCAGCTCACCCTGCAGCCCTGGTGTGAGCATAGGCCACAGCACCCAACATCTGCTGGTCCCGGGGGGCTTGGCTGCTCCCCCCTCCTCTGCCCCTTGTGGGGAGCCGCCAGTGTTGGGAAGGCAGGCATCCCCTGGAACCACAGTGGGCTCCGGTGGGGCTGTGGGTGGATCTGGGTGGGGAGGTGAGGGCCACACGTGTGGGGCCCATGGGGTGTTGGAGATGCCATGGGGGTTGCCGGCACAGGCTGTGCCCACGGCCACACGGTGCTAGCTGGGCTGCAGGTCATGGGCCTCCAACCTGGTGCCGATGACGCTTGAGGGTGCTGCAGCCCTGCCACCGGCACCGCCGGGCAGCCTGCCTTGGCCCTGATCCCCTTGGCAGCTGCACAGCGATGGCATTTCTGCTCCTCCCCACCACTGGGCTCCGGCTGGCGCCTGTGCTGGGAACCGTCTGTGCCTGCTGCAGCATGATGTCCTGCCAGCCCGGGGATGCCAGCTCTGAGGGTGTCCGTGCCTGGCCTGGTGAGGGACAAGCTTATGGCCTTGCTGACCTGTGCCATCATTACCCATTCATGCATTACCCATCTACACCAGCATCACCTACCTGCGCCAGCACTGCCCCCCACGCTGGCATCACCCACCCCATGCTGGCAGGCAGGTGGGTGGGTAGTGTGGGGGCTGCCCGTGGGAGCAGCTGTGCTGCCGTGGCGTGCTCCAGCTGGGGTTAAACCTGGCGGTGCTGCTGGTCTGGTCTGCTGGGGATGGGGCTGTTCCCCTGGGGCTGATGTGCAGGCAGAGCTGGGGGTGGGTGGGGGGAGGGCAGGCAGTGCGCGGAGACCCGAGACCCGGCGGTGCTGGGAACATCCGGACCCCGGGGGCTGGATCTGCCCCCACTCCCGTTCCCCCTTCCCATGGGGTGTCCAGGGGCCGGGAGCTGCTGGCGGGTTGGGAGTGGCAGCGTGGCCCTGCCAGGCCTGCGGTTTGGCACCGCCATGGTGTCTGCAACCAGAGAATGCTCCAGAGCATTCCTTCCTCTGCCTGTCGTTAACCCTGCCTGCGCTGCGCCCTGCCTGCACTGCATGCTTCTGCCTGCAGTGCACCCTGCCCACCTTGTGCCCTGCCTGCAGTGCGCCCTGCCTGTGCTGCGCCCTGCCTGCGCTGCCTGCCCAGGTCACTGGTGGGCATCATGGGGATGTAAGAGGGCCCCTTGGCCCCCCAACCTGAGCTGTGCTGGGGAGGGACTCGGGGAGCAGCGCTGCTGGGTGCTGGCGGGGAGCCCCACCACCAGCCGAGCTGGCAGCAGCGGCCTCGGGGCTGCAGTCGTGCCCCATCTGGTGCTGGTGCCGGCCAACCCGCCATGGGGACCCTCAGAGCTGGGGGCGGCACATGGCAGGACCCCCCAGCTGGGGCAGCCATGGCCCTGTCCCGCTCACCAAGAGGGTTAAGGGCTTGCAGGCAGCTGCCTGCTGCTGCTGGCCTGGCACTGGCCCAGGCTGGTTGAAGCAGGCAGCAGGAGCCGCAGGCAGGGATGAGTCAGGCAGGGGAAGTGCTGGGGCCATGGGAGCTGCTGGAGCTGGGGCAGGGCCGGGGGGGGGGGGGGGGGGGGGGGGGGGGGGGGGGGGTGGTGTGGAAGTTGCACAGTGGCCAAGGGCTGCAGGAAGCCTGCCTGCCTGGGGACATGTCCACCAGCTGGATGGGAACAGGGGGCACCCCACGCTGTCACCCCACTGCTGGCAGGGCGCCCATGGTGCGTGAGGGATATGGGAGATGGGGGGGTGCAAGGGGGATGGGGGGAATACAGGGACACAGGGGATGTGGGGGCAAGGATGTGGGGGATAGGTGGGACATGGAGGACACAGGGATACAGGGGACAATGAGGGACACAGGGGACATGGGGTCAAGGAGGATGTGGGGGACGGGTGGGACATGGAGGACACAGGGATACAGGGGACACGGGGGGGAGTAGAGGACGCAGGAACAGAGCTGTGCGGCAGAGCTGTTGCCAGGTTGGCGCAGGCTGGCTTGGGCAGGGACAGCCGTGTCCCCTCGTTGGTGCCCTGTGGCTGGCCCAGATCCTGGCATTGCTCCTGCTCTGCCATGCCCAGCTCCTTCCCTGGCTGGGGGACCCGGTGGGAACAGCAGCTCTGGGGGCTGGCGTGTGGGATCTGGGGGACCAGGGCTGGGAGCATCCCAGCGGGGTGACTCAGTGGGAGGGGCTGCACATCTGGAGCTCTCCTCCCACAGCTGGACTAGGGTGTGTGGGGTAACCGGGCAGGCCCAGCACATAGCCCCCCAGCACAGCCCAGCTGCAGCGTGTCCCCACCGGGTGAGGGGTGACTGGTGACCACCCTGTGGCTGCGACTACTGCGGGTCCTGCCCACGGTGCTGCCTCTGCCTCCAGACCCACGGCCGGCTGCTGTCCCGGGGAGTTCACCCATCGGCACCCCAGGTAGGTCCCAGGGATGCCACCATGCATCAGGGGTGGCTTGGGGCAGGAAGGTCCCCACGGGTACCCCCTGTGCCACAGAGACCTCACAGTGGGGCTGGGTTGGGGGGGCCAGCCCTGGATCATCCCCAGGTGCTGGAGCCCACTGGGGCAGCCAGGAGGTGACCTGCCTCTGGTGCCAGGGATCCCCCCACCCCACAGGGCTATGGCAGCCACTGCGGTACAGCTCACCCCCCGCCCCGTGGGTGAACAGGAGGCAGGCTGCAGACAGAGGTGGGCACGGCCACCCCCGCAGCATCCCTGCTTGCCAACAGCACTCACTGAGATGCACTGGGGCACGTGTAGGCACAATGGGGGCAGGGGGGCACAAGCTGGCACAGTGCCGTGGGCTCTCGGTGGCACATGCGCCCATTCAGGGAGCACATGGCAGACTGTGCAACGAGTGCCGCACTGCCGGCTCCGGCACCAGCACTGCAGGCTCAGGGCGAGTGTCCGGGGCAGGGCTGGCAGGCAGCACCGCGCCGACGTGTGCCAGCCCCAGCGTGACGTGATGCTGCGCTCGGGGACGGCGCAGGGCGGCAAGTGCCGGGATCCCCGGCGAGGGCTGCGTGCCAGGCCCCGGTGCACATGTCGGCTCTGAGCCACTCGCTCTGTTCCCCCGGGAAAGCTGCTGGGAAGCGCGAAGCCACCAGCAGACATAGAGGTAAGAGCCAAGAGGGACGTGCCAGCACCTTGGCAGCTCCCCATGACCGGTGCTGGGGAGTGCAGAAGGGGTACACTGGTGATGCCAGGGGGTTCCAGCCACATGCCCACCCCCTGCCAGACCCTCTGCCCCCAGCTCTGTGGGTGCTGCATCAGCTGCCAGCCTTGAGCCAGGAGAGCTGGGCGCCGCTGGTGCCAAGAGTGCCGGACCTTTGTCCCCTGGCCCTGAGGGGCCCGTGGGGCCGGGCGCGGTGCTGAAAGGGGCCCTTTGTCTGGGCTTCTGGCGAGGGGAGTCGCTCGCTGCTCCCGTGCCGGGGCCAGCACATGATCGCGGTGAGGGCAGCTGTGCCAAGCACGGAGTCCTGCCTGAGTGCCGGAGGAACCGACAGCCCTGGGCAGCGGCAATCCCTTCCCGGTACCGCAGGCAGCACCGGGGATGTCACAGGGCGGTGTGTTTGCGTTGCAGAGGGGCCACAGGAGGGGCCCGAAGCCGAGCCCAGCATCAGCAGAGGTCAGAGGCTAGCGTGCGCCGGTGGCACGCACTGCACCACGGTAGGGCCCCCGGGGCCCCTGCAGAGCTGGGAGGGGGACCCTGCCCTGAGCCATCTCGCTCCCAGCTGCTGCATTGCGCTGCCCTGGCCTGGGGTCTCCAGGGGTCCTTGCACCCTGCAAAGCCGTGGTGGGTGCTGGCTGCGGTGGGGTCTCTGGAATGAGTTTGGCACGTTGGCCCCGATGCTGTGGCACTGTGGGGCTGGGGTGGGTGCTGTGCTATGCCACACCGTAGCCGGGCAGCCCAGATGTGGCTGGGAGGCACAGGGGCACTGGGAGGCACCAGAGGGCACTGGGAGGCACAAGGCCAACATGCCGGTGTGATGGTGCGCCAGGGAGAGCACCCATTGCCTGGCTTCCCCCAGCACCGTGGGTCAGAGCTGTGCCACCCGTGGGGGTGGATGCGGTGGGTGGCTGGCAGGTGTGGGTGCCATGCTACAGGGCGCACGGGCGTGTAGGGCGCAGTGCTGGCAGCAGGGCTTGTTGTTGGGGCATGGCGCCCAGCTGGATGAGACCCAGAACAGGAGCAGGGCTGAGCAGAGACCCCAGGCACACCTGGCACCCCGCCAGCCCCGCCACCTGCTGTCTCTGCCATGCTGCAGGGGGGATCATGGCGCAGGATGCTGAGTCCCTGAGCTGCCCCGGTGTGCATGTGTGCAGGTGTGCATACGTGTGTGTTTGCATGTGTGTGCACACCAGTGTTTGTGTTGGTGTGTGCTGGCACGCACTCTGTGTGCGTGCAGCCAGGCAGGTGTGGGCATACGCATGTTCATGGCTGTCCATGCCCATGTATGCCCACATTTGCACGTGTGCACACACAGCAGGGGGGGGTTTGCACACATGTGTTTGGGCAGATACACGTGTGCACTCTCATACGTGTGCATTCCTGTGTTAATGTTGTGTGTGTGTGCATGGGGCAGAAGGGCAGGTGTGTGTGCACACGTGTGTGCGTGTGCACACACATGTGCCTTCAGGATAGTGCACGTGTGCCTGTGTATTGGCACCCACACCTGGGGTCGCTTGCTCCATCCTCGGCACCATCACCGCAGAGCTCCTGGGCACCACAGCAGCTGCCAGCCTGCGTGGCTGAGGCTGCCAGTTGGCACCATCTCCAGTTGCCAACACCATCTCCGGTTCCTGGCAGGCTCACCGGCTGCCAAGGGGCTCACCAGCTCCCCAGGGGCCAAGCTCCATCCCCACTGCCAGAGCTGCTCTGGCCTGCCCGGCTCTGCCGGCGGCTGCAGCCAGAGGAGAGGGAGGCAGGCAGGGAGGCAGGGTGTGGGCAGCTCGACCGGTGCTGGTGCCGGGGAGCGGGTGCGGAGGCTGTACGGTGGGCGAGCCAGGGATCTTGGCGTCATCCCTCTGCTGCGATGGCTCACGTGGTCTCTGGATGCGGCAGATGGCAGCAGCCTGTGCTACTGCTGAGGCAGGCAGCCGGCAAACGTGCTGCCGGCACGCCTGCCTGGGCCGTGCCACCCTCCTGCTGCCCTGGACACCTGCCCGCGGTGTGCCCGCGGCTGTGCTGCGGCAGCCAGCACTGGGGGAGGGGGAGAATGGAGCTGGCACCCCCGCTGTGCCCACGCCACAGGCTGGCATTGCCATCCTGCATCACTGTCCCTGGACCCCTTGAGCTGGTGGGGCATCCCTGCAGTGCCACCCGCCGGGCAGGGTGTCCCCAGTCTCCCGGTGCTACTTGGCCAAGCAGCGCCGGTGCCGCGGTGGCGTAAACAAGCTGGGAGCTGAGGGCGGCTGCGCCGGGCCAGGAGGAACTGGGTCATGTGAAGGGTGGCTGATGCCACACGGTGCTGCGCTGGCTGCCGTGGCACTGGGAGCTGGCACGAGTGCCCGGGTGCGGCGGGCAAGGCACGCTGCCTGACTCGGCAGCGGTGGCGGTGCGTGGGTAACGGGGCGCTGGCAGGCAGAGGGGCCGTGGGGGTGCAGGGGGGCGCCGGTGGTGCCCAAGCTGCAGAGGGTGGTACCGGTGCCGCTGGAACTGGCACGAGGCCTGGCGTATCCTTGGTGCCGGCGTGGCCAGGGCCTCCTGCCGCTCCTGGCCCTGGCATGAGGCAGCTCCCAGGGGTCCGGCATGGCCCGGGGTGCCCCTGGTGAGGCTGCTGCCCACCCTCTGTCCATACCCCTCAGCTCCCGGTGCTGCCTGTGCCTGGCATCACGTGGTGGCACTTGGCCAAACCTTGGGGGTCCCTGGCCAGGCCCTGCTGGTGGGGGCTGCCCAGGTGGGGAAAGTGGCTGGCGAGGGGCCATGGCTGCCCCTGCCTGCCCTGCCTGCCCTGCCTGCCCTGCCTGCCTGCTGCACCAGTGAGGGCGGGCAGTGCCAGGTGCTGGGGGCTGCAGCAGGTGCGATGCCCACTCTGGGGACCTGGGGGCTGTGGGGACCCAGGGCCTATGGGGCAGGGGGATGTAGGGACCCAGAGTCTGTGGGGGTTGGGGAGGTATGGGGGGCTGAGGGACACAGGGTCTATGGGGCTGGGGTGGCTGGGGGGCCAGGGACTGTGGGGGAGTATAGGGGGCTATGGGGCTGGGTGGTATGGGGACCTGTGGGGACCCCGGGGGACGGGCCAGGGCTAGGGTGGGAGTGGCTGCTCCCAGCCCTGACCGGGTGGGGATGTGGGGGGGTGGGGAGCCCCAAGGCAGCGCTGGGGGAGGGGCTGAGCAGGGCCCTGCCTGCACCTGGCTGGGGGGGGCACCCTCACCCTGCTGGGTGCACTGGGGCGGGTACTGGCCGCACTGGGTGCGCTGCCCAGGGTGAACCCTTTGCGCACAGCAGCCACGGTTAACCCCTGCCGTGCCGGGTGTCGCGGCCAGGCGTCGCCCTCCCCACGCGGGGTCACCGGTGAGGGTTCCCCCCCCGCTGGGTGCCGGGGCGCCCCGGGGCGGGCGGGCGCGGGTGGGGAGGTGAGATAGGCGCCCCCCGCCCCGCCCCGCCCCGCCCCGCCCCCCCGCGCCGCTGCGGGAGCGGGAGCGGAGCCGGTGCCGTTGCGGCCCCCGGTGCCGGTGCGGCCCCCGGTGCGGGCGGAGCCCCCGGTGCCGGTGCAGCCCCCGGTACCGGTGCACCCCCGGTCATGCCCCCCCGGCGCGGCCCGGCGGACAGCGCGGCGCTCGGTGAGTGCAGGTGCCGCCCCACGCGTGGGGCACCCGCGCCCGGGACGTGCGGGGGGCTGGGGGGTGCGGGGCGGCTGTGCCGCAGGAGCGGGGGCGCTGGGGGGTGCGGGGGGGGGGCGGTGCCGCAGGAGCTGGGGGGGCTGCAGGGGCTGCGGGATGTTGAGGGGGCTGGTGCTGCAGGAGCTATGGGGCCTGGGGTGCAGCGTGGGGGGGCTGTGGGGTGGAGAACTGTGCTGTGAGGGGGGGGCTATGCTGTGAGCGTGGGGTCTGTGAGGTGGGGAGGCTGTGCCGCGGGGGTGTCTGTGGGGGTGTGTGTCTGTGGGGTGGGGGGTCTGTGTTGTGAGTGTGTGTGTGTCTGCTGGGAGTGTGGGGTCTGCGGGGTAGGGTGGGTCTGTGCTGTGGGTGTGAGGTCTGGGGGGGGGGCTGTTCTGTGAGTGTGAGGTCTGGGAGGGTCTGTGCTGTGAGTGTGGGGTCTTGGGGGGGCTGTGCGGTGTTGGGGGGGCTGCGCTGTGAGTGTGGGGGCTGTGAGGTGGGGGGGCTGCACTGTGAGTATTGGGTTTGGGAGGGGGGTCTGTGCTGTGCGGTGTGGGGGATGTGGGGTGCAGGTGCACAGCGGGGGGGCTGTGCAGTCTGGGGCAGTGTGTGGGGCAGGCAGGGGGTGCGGGGTTTGGGGGGGCTGTGGGTCAGGGGGAGGCAGCGTGTCAGGCCTGGGGCGTGAGGGGGCTGCAAGGCCAGGGTCTGTGGGGGAGGTGTGGGTGATGGAGCTGGTGAGTCAGGCTTGGCACAGGCACGTGCCGCGCTGCCCACCCCCTGCTCGCCCCACACGCGCCTGCGCCCGCCCCTTGCTCGCCCCACATGCGCGTGTGCCCACCCCCTGCTTGCCCTACACGTGCCTGCCCCCATCCTCAGGTGCTTGGCGGGGGGGTCCGAGGGGGCTGTGGTCTGGGCTGTGGTGGGGGGGGCCAGGCTGGCTCGGTTCCCAGTGCCAGCCGTGGCGATGGCTGCAGCCAGTGGCTCATGGGCCAGGGGCACTTTCTGGAAGGGTTTTGGCTGAAATGGCCTCACCGCGGCAGGCCGGGTGACAATTCTGCTACCGCTACCCGCTGCTGCTGTTGCTGCCGTGGCACGTTGCACCGCGTCGCTGCCGCGCTCGGCACCAGCCCCTGGGAGAGCCGGGGAATCTGCCACGTTTGGAGCTTCTGCAAATGGCGCCTCAGCAGCGGCAAATGCCACGGGGGTGGGTGCTGGGCTCGGGGGTCGGCTGAGCCCTGTCTCCTGTGTGCCCTGGGACCCCTGGCTGTCCCTGCGATGGTGGCTCTGTCACACTGCCCAGCGCTATCCAGCACCGAGCAGCGTGGGATCCAGTGGGGAAAAAAATAGCTGGAGCCGGTGTAACGGCGGGCAGCTTGCGGAGGTGGGATGGCGGAGGCATCCGCACCGCTACTGACTCTGACGTGCGGTTTCGCTTGGCAACCTCCACTGTACTCTCCCGGGGACGCTCCCGGCAGGGCTGGGATCAGTGCTGCGGGGCTGCTGGCTTGGCTGGGCCCTGGCAGCCCCTGGCAGCCTCTGCCAGCCGCGGAGCCACACCAGCCGGCAGCCCTGCGGCACCTCACCCGGCCTCCGGTGCTCTAGGTGCTGGTGCGGCATCGTCCCTTGCGGCTGTGGTCTGCCTGTGCCCCCTGCCCTGCGCCGCGGGGACGGGCTGTCTGGGCATCACCGGTGGGGGGTCCCTGCAGGCAAGTGCCCAGTGGCCCCGCAGCCGTTCCCGGTGTGGGACCAGCACACCAGCTCCTTGTCTGCCTCAGCCGGGGCCACAGCTCCATCGTCGGGGCATCCTGCTCCCCACTCGCCGCCCCTCTGGGCACCACCGTGGCTCCTTGCCCGTCCATCGCCGCTGCAACCATGGGCTCAGCAGCACCAACTGGCACTGACCGTGTTTCCCCGAGTGTCATGTACACGAGGTCTCCGCCGTGCGCCATCCCGTGGGGCTCGCGGTGCCTCCCGGCGCCCCTTGGTTCTGCAGCAGGGCTGGGCACGGTGTGGGTGCTGCAGGCACTGCTGGCGGCCATGGGAACCTGGCAATAGGTGTGAGCCGGGACGGCTGGGGCGTGCCCCACGGCCAGCACTGGGAACAGCAGTGCTGGGGTAGGGCCTGGGTGCTGGCGAGTGGTGCCCTGGGTGCTGGGTGGTCCCTGACACCGTGTCTCTGCCGCAGGAACCGACGTCGGTGGGGTGCCGGGAGCCAGCGGGGATGGCAGAGGAGAGCTCCAGTGGCAGCAGCAGCTCCCCGGGCCCCGGGGACACACTGCCCTGGAACCTGGCCAAGCACCAGCGCTCCAAGCGCACCAAGGCGACCACCGGCAACGGGACGGTGCTGGACCCCGCCGAGAGGGCTGTCATCAGGATTGCAGGTAGGGCTGGTGGCTGGCACCATGCTGGGGGCGCCGTGTGCCGGGGGGTGGCAGCTTGTGCCATGATGGGGAGGGGGTCCCTGTAAGCTGGGAGCTGTCATGGTGGGCTCTGCTCTGGTAGCTGCTGATGGGGACCCAGGGGTGCTGGAGACCTGGGGACTGTGCAGTGGTGTGTCTGTGCCAGGCCGTGGGACAATGCCGTGCAGTGCTGGGGGGGCAGTGCCACAGAGCAACCTCTGTGCTGGGCTGGGGAGCCAAGGGGTGACACTGGGGCTGGGAGCTGTGCTGCGGCGGGGACGGTGCCGCCGCCGTGGGGATTGCTATGCCAATACCATGTTGTGCCATGCTGCGGATGCCCGGTGGTGTTGGGCACCCACAGTGTCCCCGCGAGGGGCCAATGTCGGGGCAGGACACAGCTCGGCGGTGGGGTGAGTGCAGGTCCGGCTGTACCGTGCTGGGGGCTACATGGCTCCCACTGGTCCTGATCAGGGGTGGCCAAGGGGCCCCAAGGGTCTCCGCTGGTACTGGGGACAAGTGCTTGGGGGTCCTCTTGTCCCAAGGGGTCGTGTCTCTCGGGGGATGCCAAGGCTGGGTCGCCTGGGGCAGGTGGGCTGGTGCTGGGGACAGGGCTGGGCTGTCCCTGGTGCTGTGCGGTGTAGGTGGGTGTCATCAGAGGGTCCCCAGGGATGTGTCCCCACGGTGTCCCCACAGCACCCAGGATGCATCCTCATGGTGTCCCTGCAGTACGCAGGACATGTCCCCACAGTGTCCCCACAACACCTAGGGACACATCCCTGGTGTGTCCCCACAGTGCCCAGGACACATCCCTGCGTTATATCCGCAGCACTCAGGACATGTCCACAGGATGTCCCTGCGGGGCCGTGTCCCTGGGATGTCCCCACGGTGTCCCTGCAGCACCCAGGGACACAGCCCTGGGGATCCTGGGGTGCTCCGGGATATCCCCGCAGCACCCAGGACATGTCTGCAGGGAGTCCCTGCACGGCTGTGTTCCCACAGCACCCAGGACACGTCCCCAGGGTGTCCCCACAGCACCCAGGCCATGTCCGCAGGGTGTGCCTACATGGCCGTGTCCCCAGTGTGTCCCCACAGGACATGTGCTGGTCTGGGCTGTCCCCAGGCTGTGTGTCAGAGGGCTCCTGGGGCCATGGCTGTCCTGGGCGGGGGGAGCCGCAGTGGCCCCAGCAGCTGGGGGGACTGTGGTGGGGTGCCCATGGAGCACCCCCCCTGTCCTTGTGGGGAAGACCCACATGGCCCCTTGATCCCCGACACTGCTGCTGCTGGGGGTCCCATGAGGACCAGGACCATGGACACCCCCCTGGGCCTCCCGTGGGGGGCTGCCCCACAGTGGTAGGGGACTCCTGCCTGCCCACCTCCTGCCTGTGTCCTTGCTCGTGGAGCTTTGTACCCCCCCATGCCCACCAGTGTGGGGTACAGCATCCCCCGCAGTGCCCAGCGCCCGGGGGTCCCAATCCTGCCCCATGCCCTCCATGGGTCCAAGCCCTCCCCAGCAGTGGGGCCCTGTGCCCTCCCCACGCTGAGGGGAGCCATGTGCCCCCTCCCACCCCCACCGTGGGGCTCTGCCCCCCTGCCCGGCATGGGCCATGGCCTGGCCGTGGCTGTGCTGTCCCACAGCTGTGAGACCCCCTCCCTGCTAGGGCTGGGATTGCTTCCACCACCCGTCCTCTCCCTGGTTTGGCACTGGGTCCCCCCCAGCCCTGCAGCCCCTGCCTGAGCCCCACAGCACCATTTTCCTGGGAGGCAGCTGGGACCTACAGCCCCCCAGGGGGTTTGGGGTGGGGGACACAGGCTGTCCCCAGTCACCGTGCACCTGCCTGACTGCCCTGTGTCCCCCCCACCTCATGCCACCACAGCCACCAACAGGGACTGGGGGTCCCAGCATGGTGGGGGTGCCCATGGCCCCCCAGTCCCAGCTGGTGAGGGGGTCTCTGGGTCTTCTGGGGTCTCAGCTGGTGATGGCATCCCCACAGTCTGGTTTGGTAGGGGTCTCTGCTGTCCCCTCCAGTCAGGTCCCTGGTGTCCCACCTCACAGGCCCACCCCGGCCTGGGCACAGGGCTGGGGGTCTCCGCTCAGGGATGTGGTGGGTCCAGAGGGTCCCAGAGCTGGAGGGCAGAGGGGCTGGAGGCCCAGGGGGTTGTGGGGTGCATTGGGATGGCATGGGAACAGCGGTGACATCCGGCACAGCCTGACCTGGTGACACCACGGTGCTGAGTCACAGGGTGGGGTGCCTGAGTTGCAGAGGGGCGGCTGAGCTGGCATGGGGTGCGAGGGGGGGTGCACATGGGGGATGTGTGTGCACATGTGTGTGAGGGCAGCTGTGCCTCTGCCCCCCTGAGCCCAGTTACCCCTGACACGGCAGGGGTGACCCTGGCACACCCCGTGGGTGCCAGCGCCCAGCGAGAACCATGTGCCAGATGGCCGAGGGTCGGGTCTGGCTGCCAGCACTGCCCCTGGACCTGCTGCCCTTGCAAGGACTGAGCACACAGCATGTCCCACCTGGCACACAGGGTCTCCCCATGGTGTGCCTGACGTGTCCCCATGCAGCACCCACCATGTCCCCGTGGTGCGCCTGGTGTGTCCCCATGCAGCACCCACCATGTCCCCATACACCACTTGGCATGTCCCCATGCAGTACCCCCTGCGTTTTCATGGTGTGCTGGTATGTCCCCATGCAGCACCCGCTGTGCCCCCATGCAGTGGCTGATGTGTCCCCATTCAGCACCTGGTGTGTCCCTGTGTTGCGCCTGGTGTGTCCCCATGGTGTGCCTGCTGTGCTGTGTCCCTGTGCAGCACCCGCCATGTCCCCATGGTGTACCTGGTGTCTCCCCATGGTGCGCCTAGTGTGTCCCCACACAGCACCTGCCATGTGCCTGATGTGTCCTTGTACAGTACTTGCTCTGTCCCCATGGTGTGCCTGCCATGTCCCCATGCAGTGCCCAGTGTGTCCCCATGGTATGCCCACCAGTCTCTGTGTTGCACCTGCTGTGTCACTGTGTTACACCCCATGTGTCCCTCTACAGCACCCTGTGTGTCCCCATGGCGTGCCTGGTGTGTCCCCATGCAGCGCCCACCGTGTCCCCATGCAGCACCCACCATGTTCCCGTGTTGTGCCCACCATGTCCCCATACAGCAGCCACAGTCTCCCCATGGTGTGCCGAAGTGTCCTCATGCAGCCCCTGCTGTGTCCCCCCCTTGCAGCATCCAGCGTGTCCCCAAGATGTGCCTGGTGTGTCCCCATGGCGTACCTGGTGTGTCTCCATGCAGCACCCACCATGTCCCTGTGGTGCGCCCACCGTGTCCCCATGCAGCAGCTGCCGTCTCTCCATGGTGTGCCGACGTGTCCCTGTGCAGCCCCCACCGTGTGTCCCCCTGTGCAGCATCCAGCGTGTCCCCAGGGCGTGCCCAGTGTCCCCCCCGGCACCCCAGGCTATTTCTGTGCTGGGCTGGCAGCCGCAGATTGGGTTTCTCGGGGGCTTTGGGCCTCTATATTTAGGGCTGACGAAGCTCCGTCCTGCTGGGGCCGGTGTCGCCCGGTCCCAGCTTGCCCAGAGCCTCCTGTGGGGTCCCCTGGCCGTGCTGTGGGGCAGAGCTGGGGGCCAGCCCCATGGCTTGGTGAGGGGGCAGCTCTCCACCCTGAGTGGGCAGTGGGGGGCTGCGGTGGTGCCCACCCGGTGCCCAGGGGGGGGTTGGGGTGGTGGCAGCTGGGGCTGGTTTCAGAGAAGGAGCTTTAAAAATACCCCTTGTTCTCATGGTGCCGGCAGCCCGGGGGGGCGGCTGGCCCCGTGACGTCCCTGTCCCCACGGGCTGCAGAGCTGCTTCTGCCAGGGAGGGGACATGCTGTGGCTCCCCATGGCGAGGGACCTGGGGCTCTCCGCGTGGGGCTGGCTGAGCACCCGCTGGAGGAGGGGGCACCCTGTTTGGCCCCCCCCGAGTGAGGCTGGGGAGGGGGCAGTGGGTGGCCACACCAGGGTGGGAGCTGGAGTGGGGGGCTCCGTGCCAGCTGGGATTGTGTATCCAGCACCCCCCATCCTGTCCCTCATCACCTGCCCCCCAAGCCTCATGCTGTCCCCCATCACCTGCACCCCTCATCCCACCCCTTGTCACCCACCTCACCGTGCTCCTCAGGGCACATGTGGGTGCCCCATGGTGGGGGCTGGCAGTGCCCCCCATATGCTGTGGAGCTCTGAGGCTGCAGGCAGTGCCATGTCCCCAGCACTGTTTGACGGGGGAGGGGGGAGCGCGGGGTGCTCCCGGCTGCCCCATGCCCTGTGGGGTGCCATCACCTGTGGGGTGGCTGTGCCCCATGGGGCTGTCTGCATCCCTTGGGGATGCTGTGCCCCGTGGGAATGTCATGCCCCGTGGGGAAGCTGTGCCCTGTGGGGTGACTGTGCCCCACAGAGTGGCCGTGCCCCGTGGGGATGACGTGCCCATGGAGTGGCCGTGCCCCACAGGGATGCCGTGCCCCACGTGGTGCCGTGCCCCGCAGCCCCGGCGGGTGTCGGGACGGCGTTCGGCTGTGCCTTTAAGGGTTGGGCGGGCTGGAATGTCCCGCCGGTCCCGTGTCCGTGTCCCGGCCAGGCTGGGCTGGGCAGCGCCGGGCAGCGGCCGGACACGCCGGACACACCGTAGCCCCCGGCCCTCGCCCCCCGCCCCCGCCCCGGCCCGCCATGGCCAGCTACGACTTGGGGCGCCTGCCCCCCAACCCCGAAGAGCAGGACTTCATCCAGGCCTACGAGGACGTGCGGGAGCGATATAAAGGTACGACCCCCCAGACCCTGCTCCACGCAGGGGTCCAGGCCGGGGGGGCCGGAGGGGGGCAGCCGGCGGGGGGGGGCGCCCGGGGAGAGCTCGGCGGCTCATTCCCATAATAGGGCACGTCAGGCGCTGCCGGAGCCCCGCCAGCACCGGGCTCGGTGCTGCTGGGAGCCAGGTGCCGGCACTGGGGAGCGGGGACCCCCCCAGGTGCCCCCACCCGGGGGCTGCCCCTGCCGCGGTGTCAGTGCCCTGCTGGGCTCTTGGTGTGGATGGGCAGGGGGTCTATGCCCATGCACCCCCCCCGCCGGCTGGAGGATACCGGTGCGGTCTGCAGCACTCAGGGGCAGCCCCTGGGGGGGGGCACCTGTGGAGGTCCCCACTGGCCGGTGCCATGTGGGGTCTGCATCCCGGGGGGTGGGTGAGTGGGGCTGGGGAAGGAGCTGGCACCCGTGGGCAGTGGGGCCTGACTGGCACGGGGGGCTGGGGTGCTTGGCAGCCTGGGAGGAGTGCCAGGGACAGGGCATGGGCACCGGTGGCATCGGTGACATTGGTGTCTTGGGGCATGGGTGTCAGTGGTGGCCTCTGGCATTGACATCTTGGGGCACAGGCTTCGGTGCTCAGTGGTGGTGACATGGGCACCTCGGCAGCTCTGCAGCTGCCCTGGTCTCCAGCAGTGCCCCTCGGGGCCAGCACGTGGCCGGGGGGGGCCATGGTGGCTCCGTGTGGGGCCGGCAGCCTCCGGCAGCCATGCCCTTACAAGGGGAGCGAGAGCTGCCTGCGCGCTGCCGGCGCTCTGCCCTTGCATGGCCAGAGCTACCGGGGGGGGGGGGGGGCAGCCCCCCACCCGGTGCTGGGGCATGCATGGTGCTAGGGGACATTTGGCATTGCCACTGGATGGGAGCCTCTGGTCCTGGTGGGGCTTCCCAGGGGGTTCTGTGGGTGCGACCCTCCCACCTGCTTACCCATGCTGCTGGTCTGGGGTGCCCTGTGCTGCCAGCGCCGGAGCCCTGGGGCCGAGCCTGCTGTGCCAGGCAGGAGCAGCCGTGTTGGAGGGTGGTGGTGGCAGGTGAGCTCTGGTGTGGTGCCATGGTGCTGGCAATGGGTGCGTGTGCGTGAACACGCGTGTGTGAACACGCGTATGTGTGCATGTGTGCCGGCATGCGCCTGGCGGGGCCCAGCGAGGGCCAGCTGCCGGGGTTGGTGCATGTTTGGGGACCCGGCACCCCTCCGCAGGACCGTGGCAGTGCAGGGCAGGTCAGCGTGGCTCAGCCAGCAGGTGCCGAGGGGGCACTGTGAGGCCCGTGTCACCTGCGTGTGGCTCTGCCCAGCTCGGCGTCCCCGGGTGCTGGCCACACGGGCATCAGCGTGTTTGGTACCGTGGGCCCTATGGGGCAGGTTTGGATGCCTGGCTGTGGCACAGCTGGGACAAGGTGTGCATGGCCCAGTGCAGCTGCTGGCACTGAGTTTTGGCAGGCCAAATGCTAAGGAAGGTCCTGCCTGGCTGCGCCAAGGTCTGTGGAGGAGCCGGTGGGGAAGGGGACATGTGGGGAAGGCATGGGGGTCTTTGGCAAGCACCGCTGCCATATCCCTGATAGCCGGTGGGTGACCACAGGCTTGTGGTTTGCTAGGAGGGGCATGGGCAATGCCAGGGCTGAGCTGTGGCAGCCAGGAAGCATCTACCCAGCCTCGGTGCTGTGCGGAACGCGGTGACACCACCGTGGAGAGGAGATGGTTGGCGAGGAGCCCATCAGAGCCGCCAGTACCTGCCAGCTCCGCCTGGGCCAGTGCCGCTGGCAGGTGCCATGTCTGAGTGTCTGGAGCCCTGTGTGATCCAGCACCAAGGCCTGGCAATAGGGGCTTTGCTGGGGGCTGTGCTGGGGGACACGGTTTGGGCTGGCAGCACGTGGCACTGATGTCCTGCCGCAGCGGTGGCTGGGCGTGGGGACGAGGTGCCGCGTGTTGGTGGCAGGGTGGACCCTGGGCGGGGAGTGACCTTATCTGCCGCAGTGAAGGGGTTGCGGTGGGTGGTTGTGCCACACTAGTATCTGCCCAGTGCTGGGCAGGAGCAGGAGGGTCCCCATCCCTGGGGTGGGTGGGCAGCATGGGGCAAGGGGCTGGCAGAGGTGCCGGTGGCCTTGGCAGCAGGTCAGAGTGCCGGGGTAGCCGGGTGTGCCGGATGTCACGGTGGGCTGGTGGGCGTTTGCTGTGCAGCTTCGGGGCTTCCCGATTAGAGACATTATCTGTGCGCAGCGCCGGGAGCGAGCGCGGCAGAAACCAAAAACTGGCCGGGGGCCAACACCACCACCACTGACAACTGGGGCTTTCCAGCCGGGCCAGCTCCATCTGGCATGTCACCCATGTGGGGGGTAGCCAGACCCCCGGGACCCCTCCAGGCCCACGGTTTTGGGGATGACTCTGCCAGGGGGCATCCCCGGGTGTGCCAGGGCGGAACCGGGCGTCTCCCGGTGGCGGTGGGCTCAGGCCCACGCTGGCCGTCACCCGGGGCTGGCCGCAGCGTGGCGCAGGCAGCGGCAGTTCCCGGCAGGGCCCGGGGCTGGCGCGGCCACGCGGAGCCGGGAGGCCGCCTTGGCACTGTGCCGGGGGGCTGCACGCCAGCCCCCCACTGCCACCAGGCAGAGTGGCCAGGGCAGCACGGCGGTGCCGGTGACGGCGGCAGGAGCAGGGTGCTGGAGGGAGGGCAACCCAGGCTGCGGCTCTCGGGGTGCCACTGCTTGCCCCCCTGGCCTGAGGAGGGGGATTGGGGCCGGGATATTCCACCGGGGGCCTTGGCATGGGTCCAGGTTTCCCTCCAGCATCCCCCACTGTCCCAGGCACAAGGGGGGCTCTGCCCCCCCCAGCTGCCACCAGGTTTGAACTGTGCTGTGGAGGGGGGGATGCTGTGGGGACACTGGTTCCTGTGTCTTAGGTAGGGGTGGGGACAAGCTGGTTCTCCCCCAGGACAGGCATCCCCTCTCCCTGTGTCCCCCTGTCCCCCCCCTGAGGACAGGTGTTCCCTCTCCCTGTCCCCATCCCGCCCTCCCCCCCCCCCATCCCAGGACAGGCGTCCCCTCTCCCTGTACCCCCCCAGGACAGGCATTGCCACTTCCTGTCCCTCCTCCCAGGACAGGCATCCCCTCTCCTTATGTCGCCCAATCCCCTTCCCTGGACAGGAATCTTATCTCTCTGTCACCCGCCAGGACAGACACCCCTTCTGCCCATGTCCCCCCTCCCCCAGGACAGATGTCCCCTCTCCCTGTGTCCCCCTGCCCCCCCCCCCCCCCCTACCCCCAGGACAGGCATCCCCTTTCCCTGTCCCCTTCCAAGCCAAGCACCCCTGTCCCCGTGGTGGGGGTGCATGGGGGGGATGCTCCTGCTCTCCCCCTTCGTCCCCTTAGGCCTGATGGGCCCCACTGCCAGGGCTGGGGGGGCTGGGGGAGCGGGGGCAGAGGGAGCGGGGGCTGGGGGGGCTGTGCATGGGGGGGCATCTGCACTGCGGACTATGCTGGCCAGGGAGGGATGAGAGGGGCCGTGCTGGACTGGGGGAGGCTGCACAGTACTGGAGGTGGGCTGTGCTGGTCTGGGGGGGCTGGGGGGGCCCTCTCGAGGAGGGGCTGTGCAGATGGAGGGGTCTGTGCTGTACTGGGTGGGGATGGGGGGTCATGCTGATTGGGGGGCTGTGCTGTACTGGAGGGGGCTGTACCGATGGGGGGGGGTATGTCCCGTACTCAGAGGGGGCCTTGCAGTACTGAGTGTAGATGGGGGGGGGGGTGTCATGCTGGTGGGGGGGGCTGCTGTACTGGGGGGGGCGGGGAGGCTGTGCCTTACTGGGGGGGCCGTGCTGATGGGGGGGCCGTGCTGTGCCGTGCCGTTCCGTTCCGTTCCGTTCCGTGCCGGGGGAGCGGGATGTGGAGCCGGTCCCCGACGGGGGGTGGGGGGGGCGGGGGTGGGGGGGGGGGGGCGGGGGCGGGGCGGGGCGGGGGGGGGCCGCTGTGCCGCAGCGGCGGGTGGGCTGCGGCGGGGGGGGCGGGGCGGGGGGGCGGGGCCACCCCCGAGTTGAGGGGACCGATCGAGCCGGGCGGGAGCAGCCATGGAGGCGTCCCGCTCCATCCACCACGAGATCATCTCCCTCAAAGGTACCGCTCGGGGGGGCCGGGGGGCGCGGGACCCCCGCTGCAGCCCCAGCCCCCGGAGCCCGAACCCACGGGTGAGGGGCTTCTTCCGCTGCCGCGTCCCGGGGGGCTCCGACTGCATCCTGCCGGGCTCCATCCATATCCTGGGGGGGCTCCGGCCACATCCCAAAGTCTCCGGACGCATCCCGGGGGGCTCCAGCCACATCCCTGCGAGCTCTAGTGATATCCCCGGGGGTCTCCATCCACATTCCCAGGGGGTCTGGCTGCTTCAGGGGTCTCCATCTTCATCCCCCGGTGTCGCCAGCTGCATCCCAGGGATCTCTGGTAGCATCCCGGGGGTCTCTGGCAGCATCCCGGGGGCTTCAAACACCATTCCGGAGGTCTCTGGCTGTATCCTGTGGGTCTGCAACAGCATCCCGGGGATCTCTGGCTGCATCTCGGGGGCCATTAACAGCATCCCGCGGGTCTCCAACAGCATCCCGGGGGGCTCCAGCCACATCCCTCCCGCGCCGGCATTGGCTTGGCCGTGCTGGCAGCCTCCTGCGGCGCAGGCAGGAGGAGCGGTGGTTACCTATCCCCGTACTCCTGGCGTCACCCAGGCTCCGCCAGGCTGGGGGTGCGTGCCGGAGAGCCGTGCCGCAGAGCTGGGGCGCTGGGGCGTGAGTAACGGGTGCCGGCAGATGCTGGTCACGGGGCCGCTGGCTGCCACCGGCCCGCCTGTGACTGCAGCGGGCAGGCAGCCGCCGCGGGGCCTGTTCCCCTCGCAAGCTGTGGGGATGGGGCCAGGCTGGCAGGATGGTGGCAAGGGTTGGGGCGCAGCCGGGCAGGGGCAGGCGCTGGGGTGGCCGGCAGCCGTGGCAGCACCGTAGGCCTGGCCAGCGGGAGCCCAGGCTGTGCCCCCCTCCCGCAAAGTCCAGGCTGCCGGCGGGGCTGATTTATGGTGAGAACAGGCGCAGCCGGGGGACCCCTGCCAGCCCTGGCCTCATTAATAACCAGATCTGGCCGGTGGTGCCCCCCCTGGCCCCCCCAGCTCTGACCGCGGTGCCCTCCGCGAACAGCCATGCCTTTGTTCCTGCCTCGGCACGGGGAGCCCTCCGGCCCCGCCAGGCCAGGTCTGGTGGACACCAGCACCAGCACCGGCACCAGGAGGGGAGCGATGGGCCCATGGCCAGGAGCTGCTGGCTGCAGGGTCCTGCCACTGCCCACCTGCCCGCCCCAAGGTTTGGGGGTCTGCAACCCGCCCAAGGTCTCCATGGGGCAAAGCCCCTGCTGTGGGTCAGACCCCTGGCTGTGGGTCGGAGGGGTGGGGGGCACAGCAGGACCTGAGGGGGGATGACCCCAGGCACTGCATTCTTGAAGCTGCTGCCCCCCTGGAACCCCTGAGGTGCAGCGCTGGTGCTTCATGGGCACGTGCTGGAGCATGTGGTGAGGCGGGGGTGCGAGTGGTGGGGCCAGTACCGGTGGCAGCGGGGCCGGTAGTGCCGGAGTGGGCTGAGCTGGTGCTGAGCTGGGCTCGGGGAGGTCAGAGTGGTGCCTGGCCCCCGGGGTGCACCCCAGTTTGGTGGGTGCAGGGTGGGTGCCGGCACTGTGCCTGGTGTCCCTGGCGGATGGGGGGCACAGGGGGGAGCGGCTGGATGCCGGAGCCGGCTCCACTGTCACATCGTGTTGGATCACTGCGGCAGGCGCTGACTCGGCACTTCCTGGTGGGCAGCCGGATGGCGTGGCCATGACCTGTCTGGGGGGTGCGATGTCCCGGGGGGAGGGGGGGGGGGGGGCAGCCCCATGAACCAGCCGTGCCCACGCTTGCATCCCTGCACCCACTGATCTGGGGATGGGGACCTGGTGCTGGCAAGGTCTGGCTGGGGGCAGCAGGTCGGGGGCCAGTGCTGGTGAACATGTGAGGCAGGAGGGGGCTGTGGGGGGGGCACGTGCCCCCCCCCCCCACCACCTGCAGGGAGCCAGGTTGTGGCTGCGGCGAGGCACGGGCAGCACCGTGCTGGCTGCACCGGCCCTGCACTGCAGCGTGTGCCCCACAGCGTGGGCTGGGGCCCCAGGTCCCTGCTCCCCCCGGGGAGCCCCATCCCTGCTCCGGAGGGGTGGGACCGGTTGGTGCAGGCACTGGGGGAGCTGTGACCCCCCCCGGCACTGTCTGTCTGTCTGTCTGTGCTGGGTCGCTTGGCGCGTTCCCTCCCCTCCGGGCCCCCCCGAGGCTGTGGGGTGGGGAGCATGCTGGGGGTCTGGGGTGACTTGGGGTGTCATGGCTCCTGTCACCATCTTTGGGGGTGCCCTGCCCTGCCTGGAGGTCCCGGTTTCAGCCCAGGCCTGGCTGTGGTGAACTCGGGCCCTCCCCACGCACGGGGCTGGCTGCCCCCCATTGGTGTCCCCCATCCTTCCCACCCCCTGCGTGGGGTGCTGTGTTCCGGGGGGCGCCGCAGAGGTGTGGGTGCTAGGGGGGTGCTCCGTGGGGACGGGCACACGAGTGGGTGCTTGGGCAGGCAGCGAATGCTTTCCCAGGGGGGTCCCTCCGTGTGCGGGCGGTGGGTACCACAGTCCCGCATGGGGTGCGGGTGGACGTCCTGGTGCCCCCAGCTCCTGTGCCGGGGGTGCCTTGTGTTGGGGGCCCTCAGGGAATGGGGCTGGGGGCTCTGCTCCTCCCAGCCCCTGCCCGGCTCTCCCCTCCAGGATCAGAGGGATGGGGAAGTTGTGCAAGTCGTGCTGTGGGCCCCCCCACCCGGCCATGCCGGCGTGACTTACATCACCCGTTCCGGTGGGTTTGGGGCGCGTGGGGCACAGCAGCTCTGGGGTGGGTGCCCCACCAGCATGAGCATGGCCGGGGGCTGCGCAGCCCCTCGTGCTTGTGCCGGGGCCGCTGCTCCCCACTGGTAAATCT
Organism: Falco naumanni; assembly: GCF_017639655.2. Lineage (NCBI taxonomy): Eukaryota > Metazoa > Chordata > Aves > Falconiformes > Falconidae > Falco > Falco naumanni. Next base: position 108,204,335 of record NC_054056.1, on the reverse strand, counting down.
CAGCGCGCCACATTGCTGCTCTGCTCCCGGTAGCGGCGTCAGCAGGGAGGGGGTGCCAGGGATGGTGCCACTTCTGCAGCTGATGCTGTCCCCAAAGCCACAGCGTCCCCCAGACCCCCCGCATTGCCCCACTGCTGCCAGGGTGTTCCTGCTGCGGCAGTCAGAGCCTCCTGGTGCCAGGCTGCCCTGGCCCCACCGCACTGGGCTAGGGGGGCTGTGGGAGCCCTGGCTGAGGGGACACCAGGCTTGGTGGCAGTGGCGGCCCTTTCCTGTTTCAGGGCTGAGGGGGTGCGACCCCCCCATTGTGGGGCAGCCCCCGGTGTGGGGGAACCCCCAGGCTCCCAGGGGGTTGCTGCCAGCCCAGCACTGGTGCCGGTGATGGGTGAGCCCCAGGCACCCCGGGCCGTCCCCAAGTCCATCCTGCTCTTGGCACCAGCGCTGGCACATGACAGGAGGAGGAAACGGTCCGGGTGCCCACAAGCTGGCTGCTAGCACCCACCCACCCGTGATCTGGGTGCGGCTGTGGGGTGGGGACCCTGGGTGCTGGGGCTGTCCCCACTGTGGTGCTCAGGGTCCCCAGCTGGCGTGGCAGGGGCCGTGCCGGGGTCCCCGTGGTGCTGGTGTGTGGGTGGCAGGCAGTTGCTGGTCCTGGTAGGGCACGGGGGGGGGGTGGCTGTGGGTGGCAGCTGCCTCGTCCCCACCTGCCAGCCCTGGGGACGAGCAGGCGGCGGGGTGTGTGTGGGGGTAGAGGAAGCAGTGCCAGTGCCGCGGCCATGATGCCATGGTCCTGCGCTTGTGCCGCCTGCTGCGGGGCACCCGGGTGGTGGGGATGGGGGGTCCGTGGGGGCTGTGGGGACGGGTGGGTCCCTGTGGGGTGTGGTCCTCCCCAGCCAGCACGGCCCCGCCGGCGCTGCTCAAACAGGGGCAGGAGTGGAGCAAATATTGACGTTGGCAGGATGCGGCCGCTGGAGCCCTGCCTGCAGCTCTGCCGGATGGGATGCTCCCGGGGGGGCGCGGGGGCCACGTCCCCGGGCAGGTGGTGGCCCCGCCCGGGGCTGAGGGTCCCTCCCCGAGCTGAGGGTGTCTCCCCCCCCCCCCCGTGCTGACGGTGCACCCTCAAGAGCTGAGGGTCGTCCCCCCCAGGCGAAGCTGTGTGTGCCCCCCCAGGCTGAGGGTCTGTCTCCCCCGGGGCTGAGGGGGTCCGTCCCCCACAGGGCTGAGAGTCGTTCCCCCGCCGTGTTGAGGGTTCCCCCCGGGCTGAGGGTCACCTCCCCATGCCGAGTCCCTCCCCCCCCCGGGTGGCGGCGCCCCCGGGGATGGTTCGGGGGGGCGGTCCCGGTGTCCGGGGCGGGGCGGGATCGGACCCGCGGAGGTTCCCACGCGGGAACCGGCCGGGTGGGTCGGGGCGAGGGGGGGAGCGGGGCCGGCCGTGGCTCCCCCCGGGCGGGTGGTGGGGCCGGGGAGGGGCCACTGAGTCAGGGCTGGCCCCGGTCCCCCCCCCGGCCCCCCCGGCCCGGGGGTGGAGCTGCCGCCAGTCTGGCCGCCGCAGGCAGCCAGCGCCGTGCCGAGCCGTGCCGGGCCATACTGGGCTGTGCCGTGCCATACCGGCCTGTGCTGGGCCATACCAGGCAGTACGGAGCCGTGCTGAACTGTGCCGACCCACACTGAGCAGTGGTGAGCCGTGCCAGACTGTACCGAGCAGTGCCGAGCCGTGCCAGACCACACCGAGCGGTGGTGAGGCGTGCCAGGCCATACCGGCCGTGCCGAGCCGTAACTGAGCTGAGCAGAGGCGTGCCGTGCCGTGCCGTGCCGAGACGCACCATGGTGGCCGGGATGCTGATGCCGCTGGAGCGGCTGCGTGCCATCCTGGAGCTGCTGTTCCGTGAGGGCGTGCTGGTGGCCGAGAAGGACCCCCGGCCTCGGCGTGCCCACCCGCAGTTGCCTGGTGTCCCCAACGTGGAGGTGCTGCGTGCCATGGCCTCCCTTCGGTCCCGCGGGTTGGTGCGGGAGACCTTCGCTTGGCGCCACTTCTACTGGTACCTGACGGACGAGGGCATCGCCTACCTGCGCCAGTACCTGCGCCTGCCACCCGAGATCGTCCCGCTCTCCCTGCAGCGCACCCGCCGTCCCGCCATCCCCACTCGCCGCACTGCTGACACCGCCAGCACTGGCAGGCCACGTCCCGCCGGTGGTGACCGGCTCTACCGAAGGAAGGACGAGGGCGAGCAGCACGTGGAGCCTGTCGTTGCTGCCACCGCTGTGGGGGGAGTGTCCCAGCCACCCCCCCAGCCCAGCCCGGCCCCAGGTATTGACCCGCATCCGTGAGGGGGGGGGGACCTTCAGGCTAGGTGCAAGGAGGGTCCCCAACCCTCGCCCCTGGGTGCCCCCCAGGGTGCAGGGGCACCTTAACCCTTATGCTTCTGGGGGGCTTGCTGCAGAGCGCTGAGTTGACGCCATGCCCCCCCTCCTCAGCTCCAGGGGCAGCCCCCCCACCCTCCCATCCCGCTGCCAAGGTCAGGGGGCACCTGCAGCCCCTGTGCTGTCCAGGGGGGTGTTGAGCCTGGGGAGGAGGGGTGCAGGGGCGGACTTGGGGGCTACTAAGTTCCCCATGCATCCACAGGGACCCCATAGGCAGGCAGGGCTCTGGGTGTCCCGCGGCGTAGGGGGAGGCCGTGCCTTGCTGGTGTACCTGCCCTTGGACCGGGTGCGGCAGGGGCACACAGTACTGGGGCTGGGGTGGTCCCTGGGAGGCTGTGCGGGTCCCCCGGGCCCGGGTGTGCCGCTGTGCAGCGGAGCAGCATCCCGTGATGCTCGGGGGGGTGTGTGTGGGTGGGCGGGTGGGCTGCTGAGTACCTCCAGTGCTGCTGGGGATCTCACTGCTACTGACCCCCCTCCCCCACGCTCCCCGGGGTGGGCAGGGGGCTGCACTGGGGCAGGGGGGGGCTGTGCCGTGGAGCGGCCGTGCAGTGGGGTGGCTGTGCTGGTGAGGTGGCCGTGTCATGGGGGGGCCGTGCTGTGTGTGGGGGCTGAGCCCCGCCATCCCGGCTGTGCACAGGATGGGTCTGGATGGATGGGCAGCGGCAGCTGGGGTGGGCAGGGCTGTGGCTGGGGAGGGGGGCTGCCTGCGGCGGGGGGCTGGGGGGGCGTCCCTGCCCTGCCCACGGTCCTGGCCCCCTCCCCCCCCCCCAGCGACATGCGATCCCGACACAGGATCGGTGGCAGCTGGGTCCGGCAGGAGCTGCGGGGCTGCCGTGTCCGTCCGTCGTCGCCCCCCCGGGCGGGGCAGCTGCGGCCGGCGCCCCGAGGCCGCGGTGAGGGCCCCCCCCCGCAACCCCCCCCCCCGCCCCCTGCACCCCCCCTCCCGCTGCTGGCCGTGACTCAGCCCCGCAGCTGCCGCCGCTCCAAGTTTCCAGCGCGAAGGCGCCGAGCCCGCTCCCTGCCAGCGCCGTGAGTCACCAGGCCGGCGGGGGGGCGGGGGGGCGGCCCTCGGCCCTGCAGCTCCCGGGGCGTGCTGCGTGGACCGGCCCTGCCACAGCATCCCTGCAGCCCCTGCTCAGCCCCCTGCCCGCCCCTGGGGCACCGTGCCCCCGCATCCCGCGGGGGGGGTCCCCGAGCTGTGCCCGGGGGTCGCACCCTGCACTGGGTGCTGCGGCGCGAGGGGACGGGCCGTGCGGCTGCCCGAGCCCGACGGGGTGCGTCCCCGTGGGGCGCCGCCATCCCGCCGTTCCGTGTGTTCCGGACCGGGTTTTGCCTCCGCTCCGGGGAGCCGCAGCGGGAAAACCCGGCCGGGATTCCCGGCTGGCGGGGACGGGGTCGCGCCGGCGGCGGGTGCTTGCGGGGGTCCCCGTGGGACGGAGCGGGTCCCGCCGCCCCCCCAGCCCAGCCCCCGGCCCGACGGGGGGGCTTCCTCCGGCCCCTGGCCCGTTCCTAGGCCATTAGTGCCGCTGTAATTAACTCCCCGAGGTGGCGGCCGTGTTAACCCCCCCGGCGCCGGGGGGGGTCCGAAGGGTCCCGGGGTGTCTCGGCCTCCCCGTCCCGCCCCCGCTCGTGTCATGTTCTAACTCGGGCTCGGTGACGGGCACCGGTTATTTATATCGGCGCCCGCTCCCTGCCCGCCCCCCCCCCCCCCCGGTGCCCCCGCCGCCGCCGGCACGGCGCTGCGCCCTCGCTCTGCGCTGCCCGCTCCTGCCCGCTCCCTGCCCGCTCCTGCCCGCTCCCTGCCCGCTCCCTGCCCGCTCCCTGCCCGCTCATGAAGGTCGTGCCGGGTAGGTGAGACCCGCCGGGCCGAGGCTGGGGGGACATCGGGGGGGTGGCGGGGGGAGGCTGGCGCCGCTCGGGCGGAACATCCCGGGATATAAAAAGCCGGGATGTGAGTGATGGGGGCGAGCGGAGCGGGCTGGGGCGGGGGGGGGCAGCCTCCCGGTACGGCGAGGGGGGGAAGGCGTCTCCCCGCCGCGGACCGGGAGGGGTTAAGGCGGAGCGGGAGCTGCCCCGGGGGGGCGGGCGCTGGTGCGTCCCTGCCCCGCCGAGCCGAGCCGAGCCGAGCCGTGTCCCCATGGAGGACACCGGGTCCCTCTTCCCCTCGCTGGTGGCGGTGGGACACGCAGCATCCCTCGCCCTGGTCTGGTACTGGCGGCGGCGGGCCGAACCGGGGGATGCAGGTGAGTTCGGCTCGACTCGACTCGGCCCCTCGCCCCGCCCATCCGCGGGGGGGGGCAGAGGGAGGAGGGCCCTGCCGTCCCGATGGGGCGGGGGTGGGTGGGGGCTCTTGGGGGGCTCTAGGGAGGACCCGCCTGCCCGGGGAGCATCGCGGGAGCGGGATGCAGCACATACCGGCACCCCCAGTGAATCAGCACTGCCGGCTGGGCCCCCCGGCTGCCCCCCCCCGACACCCTACGGGGTGGGAGAGGCCAGCAGCAGCCCCTCCACGCACCCACGCCGCAGCCCCCCCAGCATCCCCATCCCCCTTCCCCATCAATTTTGGGTATCCGACAGCCGAAATCTCGCTGCTGGCAGGCAGCAGGTGTTTTCCCGAGGCGTGAAGGTGCCAAATGTTTTTGGGGACAGGGATCTGGTGACAGAAGGGGGGGTGGGGGCTGGGAGGGGACATGGCAGCACGCTGGTTCGGGTGGGAGCATCTCAGCGGATCCTGGTGTTGGCAGGGATGTGTGTCCTTGCGGGAAGGACGGGCAGGGCCGGCTGGCGTGCAAAGAGCTCCCGATGTGGGCAGGTTATTTTGTGGGTTCATCACGGAGCCCCCCCCTTTGTACAGCGTTATCTTCACCTCTGTGCCATCATCTACCTGCTGGTGGGCAGCGTCCTCACTGAAACGCTGTGGCTGCTGGGGGCACTGTGCTCAGCGCAGGCAGCAGCACAGGGGCAAAGCTGCCTGCTGCCAGGCTGTGGGCAGGGGCTGCCCGCGGTGCGGCACACTTGTGCTGCAGAAGGGCTGGGCCGGCAGCGGCTGGGCTGGTCAGGGCCTGCGGTCGGAGCGCGGCTGTGGCCAAGTGCCAGCGATACCCACATAGCCCCCTTGGCTCTTGCCGCAGTCCCCGTGGGCACAGCCAGGCCCTGGGCTCCCACAAGACCCCTCACGCCCAGAGCTGCTGTGGCTGAAGCCACGTGCATCCCTCCTGCCAGTGCCACATCCGTGTCGGCCGTGATGCTGGCAGCTGCGAGGCGAGCTGCTTTGGTCCTGGCCCCCCGCCGCAGTCCTGCTCCCCCTCCCTCGGCGCTTTCCAGGGCGTTGGCTGTGGTTTCCGTCGATCTGTGTGCGGCACTGGGCGCTGTCACGCTGCCTACTTCATGCTGCCTGCTCCGGGAGTGCCCTGGTCCCCTCTGCCGTGGCAGCTGAGCTTGGGAAACCACCGGTGCGCGCTCCCCTGTGCCGCTTGCCACTGTCACCTGTGCCGGTGGGAGATGCTGCAGCCATCCTGGCAGCGAGTGGCTTGGCCTGCCTGTGCCACTGCTTGCAGCCGGCCCGATAAGGCAGGCAGGGCACCTTGACAGGAGCCCTGGGCTGCTCCCCGCTGGGGGGGCCGCTATCCCTGGCACCTACCCAGGGCTGCCTGAAGGGCACCCCCAAGGTCACACCTGCCGGGGCCCATCATCTTGGCCGTGCCGCACTGTGCTGTCGCTCCCCTGAGATGGGGGGTGCTGGGGGGCTCCAGCAGTGCTGGCCATGCTCAGTCCTGCCTGGCTCTGTGCCTCCCCGGTCCCCCCTGGGCTTAGGGGGGGCTTCTGCCTGGGGTCCCTGTGCTGTGCCATGGTGTGGCAGGCAGGCCAGGATGTTGGGGGGGGTGAGAGGGGTTTATTTGTGAGTATTGTTGCTGGAACACATGTGGGGCGGGGGGGCTGCCTTGGCACTCATGTGGCTACTCTCTGTTGCAGTTTCGGCACAGTGTTGGGGTGGATGTTTACCCTGGGCACCGTGGCCCAGCTGGTGCTCGTGTCTGGTTTCTCCAACCCCATCCCCAGCCTCATCCCCAGTTAGATCTCCAGCTGTACCCAGCTGTTTTGGGTGGGGGTGTGGGCATCCCTGTCCTATGGCTGCCGCGGCCCTAGGGAGAAGCCAGGGTCCTGGGGGGATGCTCCTGGAGAGCCTGGGGTGCTGCTGAGAGCTCAGTGCCCCCACTCCCCATGCTCCAAGCAGGGCTGCCCTGGGGGGCAGCATGGTGGGAGCCCCTGGCCTATCCCTAGGTGGGGCCAGAACCCAGGTGCTGCCCCCGCCAGGTGCTGGGGGGCCAGGATGGAGCCAGGACTGGGAGCAGGTGGGTTTGGGGCTGTGGAGGGGTTGGGGCCGGGCTGGGAGAGGAGACCCGGGGGCTGTGACAGAGCGCGGAGGCTTGGTGGCGGCAGAGCCCGGCTGGTTCCGGCGGCAGCAGAACTAGCTGTTTCGGCAGCAGGATGCTGGCTGTTTGTTTGGGCCCTGCTCCGGTTGCCAAGGCTGCCAGAATTGTGGCCAGAGACGTGGCGGCAGCAACAGCGGGGTGGGGGAGGCCCCCAGAGCTTTGGGAAACCCCCCCCCCCGCTCCGTCTTCCCCCCCCCCCGCCCCGTCCGCTCCGCTCAGTTTTTCCACCACCCTGGTGGTTCTGGCTGTGCCAGGCCAGGGGCCGGGGGGGGGGTGGTGTGTCGGATGCTGCTGCCGGTGGCCGGTGAGTCACCAGCATCGCGGGAAATGGCCATGCTGTGGCTTAGGGCTGTGGCTGGCAGCAGCCGGGCTCCCTGGCACGGTGCCCAGCCGGCATGGGGAAGCTTTTCCTGGCATGGCCCCACGGTCTCCATCTTTCTGCCGGCGTTTGAGGGGCTCCCCATCAGCTGGGGGCCAGCCGTGGCAAGCGTGGTGGGGCCATGGCAAACATGGTGCGGCTGTGGCAAACGTGGCAGGGGCTGTGACAAGCGTGGTGGGGCCATGGCAAACATGGTGCGGCTGTGGCAAACGTGGCAGGGGCTGTGGCAAGCCTGGTGGGAGCAACACACACATCCCGAAGGAAACGCGTCCCAGTTCCAATTGGTGTTTCCTGCTCACCAGGCGCTAATCGCCCTGGCCCGGCCCTCCCCACTGCTCCCCAGTTCCTTATCTCTGCAGCACAGATGGGCCACACCGTGCCGTGGGGCAGAGCTGTGGGATGTGGGGCGGCACTGTGCTGTGCCGTGCTGTGCCCAGCCCCCACGCTCGTGGCCGACCTGGTTGCGCCACAGCTGGGGTTTGACACGACACCCCCCCACCCCCCGCCCAGCTCCCCGGTGGGGAGCAGGCTGATGGGAATGTGCCGAGCTCCGGAAGCCCCCCTGGCACCCATGGGTGCTGCCAGGGGCTGCCACAGACCCCGTGCCACCTGGACTTCTGCCTGCTCGGGGGTCCCATGCCATGGCCATGCCCACGCCCATGCCCATGCCAGTGCCTGCTGGTCTGAGCCCCGGCTCTGCTCCCGCGTGGCCTGGCCAGCTGCCGCGCTCAGCCCACGGCTGCTCCGGGACAGAAAGGTTCCCAGCCGGAGCGCTCCGGGGGTGGGCTCCATCTCTGGCTTGGGAGCAGGAAGAGCCGGGCCTGGCAGAGGCCGTGGGCTGTCTGAGTCACCGGCCGCAGCGCGGCTCTTGTCCAGAAGCGGCCGAACGCCGAGCGGGGCGGTGGGAGCAGGAGCCAGGGTCCTGCCGGGACTGCGCCATGCTGTGCGAGCTCTGCTGCTGGTGCTGCTGCGGGCCAGGAGGCAGGTGTCCCACGCGTGCCGGGGTGCTGGTGTGGGTGGCATCCCCTGGGACCACCGTCCCCGCGGGATGCTCCTTCCCGGCAGGCTCTGCATGCCCGCGGTGCTCGTCCTGCTCATGCCAGGGGGGCTGCAGCCAGGCACCCCGAGTGGCACCGGGGCTGTGGGGCTGGCGGGCTGTGGGGCTGTGGGACGTGGCGTGGGGCGCAACCTGCTGTGTGGGTGCGGGTGCAGGGAGTGCTGGCAGCTTGTGCCCAGGGGTCCTCTCTGCACCGAGACCCTGCGGGTGCTCCTTGCTGTGGCCTTGTCCGGCCAGTGGCATCCCTGGCGTGGTGGGGTGGGGGTTGCAGGGGGTGCTGCCAGGGAGGGGTGGATGCTGGAGCAGGCAACGCATGGGGGCAGAAACCGCTCCCCACCCACCCTGGCAGCAATGTGCATGGGCAGGGGGTCTGGAGGTGGGTGCTGGAGATCTTGGGGTGCCCTGTGGCTGCAGTAGTGGGGGGCATCCCAGGGGCTTGTGAGAGGCGGGGGAAAGTGTGGGCAGCTACCCTGTCTGCAGCGGTGGGGAGGAGGGGGCTGCTCCCCTGCCTTCCCGGGCAGAGGGGTGCAGGGAGGAGTGGGGGGAAGGGGGGTGTTGGGGTGCAGCAGGGGCAGGGGTGTGGAGGCTGGGTGCAGTGGGGAGAAGGGCATTGGGTGCTGCAGGCATGGGAAGGTTGCAGAGGGGAGGGGATGCCTGGGTGCAGGGGCAGTGGGTGCGGGGTTAGGGGTGCTGGGGTGCAGGGGAGGCAGTGCAGAAGGGAGGGGGTGTCGGGGTGCGAGGACACTGGATGCAGAGGAGGGGGTGCAGCGTTGGGGTGTCAGGGTGCAGGGGCACTGTGTGCAGGGTTAGTGGTATTGGGGTGCAGGGCAGGGGGTGCAGGGTTAGGGTGTTGGTGTGCAGAGTTAGGTGTGCAGGATTAGAGGTGCTGGGTGCAGCGTTGGGGCGCCAGGCTGAGATGTTGGGGTGCAGGGGCACTAGTTGCAGGGTTGGGGTGCCAGGGCGCAGGGGCATTGGGTGCAGGGCTGGGGTGTCAGGGTGTAAGGTTAGGGGTGCAGGGTTGGAGGTGCTGGGATGCAGGGGCACTGGGTGCAGGGCTGGTGTGTTGGGGTGCAAGGTTAGGGATATTGAGGTGCAGAATTAGGAGTGCAGGGTTAGAGGTGTTGGTGTGCCGGGGTGCAGGGACACTGGGTGCAGCGTTGGGTTGGGGTGCCGGGATGCAGGGTTAGAGGTGCAGGGTTAGAGGCGTTGGGGTGCAGGGTTGGGGTGCCGGGGTGCAGGGGCACTGGGTGCAGGGTTGGGGTGCCAGGGTGCAGAGCAGGGGTGCGCAGGAGAAGGGGGCCGGGGGCCGGCAGCGCGTTCGCAGCCTCCCCAGCGCAGGGGTGCCGCGGCCGGGTGCGGGGGTCCGTGCCGGGGCCGGGGGGGCCGGGCCGGGCGGAGCCGGGACCGCCCTGGGGGCGGGCCGGGGCGGTGGCGCGGGGCGGGCCCTGCTCGTCCCCCCAGGTCCCCGTCCCCGTCCCGCCCGGTGCCGTCGGGTGCGGAGCGAGGATGGCGGGCAGCCCGGCGGGCCCCGGCCCCGGCCTCGGCGGGGGGTGGCTGAGCAGCGGCTCCGAGCCCGAGCGGCGGCGGTACCTGAGCGACCGGCTCTGCTGCGCCGGTGCGTGGGGCGGCTGAGGCAGCGGGAGCGGCAGCGCGGCCGGGCTGCGGGGGGGCGGGGCGGGGGGTGGTGGTGTCCGGGGCCGGGAGCCCCGTAGGGCCAGGACCTGCTGTCGGGGGGGCACCGCGGCCGCTGCGGGTCGAAGGGGATCTCCGAGCCCGGCGGGAGCCCCGGGACAGGGGGGGCGAGATGGGGGAAGGCGGGGGTGGCGGGACCTGGCTCGAGAGCCCCGCCCCCGAGAGCCCCGCCCCCGAGAGCCCCGCCCCCGAGAGCCCCGCCCTCGAGAGCCTCGCCCTCGAGAGCCCCGCCCTCGAGAGCCCCGCGGCTGGACGGTGGGGGCCGGCTGGGGCCGGGACCGAGTGTGCCCGTGCGCTGCAGGGGGGCTGCGTGTGCCCGCGGGGGTGTGTGTGGGGGTGTGCCTGCATGTGTGTTTGTGCGTCCCATATGTGTGTGCATGCCTGCATGTGTGTGTGTATCCCGTATTTTTGTGTGTGCCTGCATGTGTGCCCCTGCATGTGTGCCCGTGCCCCGCGTGTGTGTGCGTGCGCCTGCATGTGTGTGTGTATCCTGCATGTGTGTGTGTCTGCATGTGTGTGTGCCCCGCATGTGTGTGTGCATGCCTGCATGTGCGTGTGTGTGTATATCCTGCATTTGTGTGTGTGCCTGCATGTGTGTGTGTGCACGCCTCCATGTGTGTGTGTGTGTATCCTGCATTTGTGTGTGTGCCTGCATGTGTGTGTGTGCACGCCTGCATGTGCGTGTGTGTGTATCCTGCATTTGTGTGTGTGCCTGCATGTGTGCCCCTGCATGTGTGCCCTTGCCCCACATGTGTGTGCACGCCTGCATATGTGTGTGTATCCTGCATTTGTGTGTGTGTTTGCATGTGTGCCCCTGCATGTGTGTTTGTGTATCCCGCATTTGTGTGTGTGCGCGCCTGCATGTGTGTGTGTGTATACCTTGCATTTGTGTGTGTGGTCTGCATGTGTGTGTGCATCCCACATGTGTGTGTGCATGCCTGCATGTGTGTGTATCCTGCATTTGTGTGTGTGCCTGCATGTGTGCCCCTGCATGTGTGCCCATGCCCCACGTGTGTGTGCATACCTGCATTTGTGTGTGTGTACATCCTGCATTTGTGTGTGTCTGCATGTGTGCCTCTGCATGTGTGTGCCCTGCGTGTGTGTGTGCACCTGCATGTGTGTGTGTGTATATCCTGCATTTGTGTGTGTGCATCCCACGTGTGTGTGCATCCTACATTTGTGTGTGCCTGCATGTGTGCCCTTGCATGTGTGCCCGTGCCCCATGTGCGTGTGTGCATGCCTGCATGTGTGTGTGTGCATCCTATATTTGTGTGTGCCTGCATGTGTGCCCTTGCATGTGTGCCCGTGCCCCATGTGCGTGTGTGCATGCCTGCATGTGTGTGTGTGCCTGCATGTGTGTGTGCATCCCATGTGTGTGTGTGTGGCCTGCATGTGTGTGTCTGCATCCCACAGGTGTGTGTGTGCGTGCCTGCATATGTGTATCATTCTTCGTGTGTACTCCTGCATGTGTGTTCTCTACGTGTTCTCCACATGTGTGCCCCTGCATGTGTGCTCATGCATGTGTATCATCCCTCATGCGCACCCCTACATCTGTGTGTTCCACTGCGTGTTTGTGCATCCTGCATGTGTGTTTGCATCCCTGCATGCGTGTGCCCCTGTGTGTGTGTGATGTGTGCCCTTGCATGCATGTGCCCCCCACACATGTGCCTGCATGTGTGTGTGCTCACCCCGTGTTGCGTGCCTGCCCATGTGTATGCTAGGGTCTGTGTCTGTCCCATGTGTGTGCCCTTGTGCATGTGTGTATGAGTGTGTGTGTGCACACATGTTTATGCCCCTCTGTGGGTGCGCACCCCGTGTGTGTGCAGGTGGACGTGTGCCCATGGGTGTGCAGCCCCACGCGCGACAGTGTGCCAGCCTGTAGGTACGTGCACGTGTGTGTGCACTGGCGCGCCTGGGCATGTGTCCATACATGTGGCTCCCCGTGCCCCCTCCACACACCGGGGGGTGTCCTGCAGTGGCATCTTGCTGGGCTGTGGTGACCCCACTCCCCAGCGCTGCCAGTGCGGACGCCCCAGCTGCTGTCAGTGCCTGTGGCTGCGCTGGTTCTGCCGCCCTGCCAGCACCATCCTGCTGATATGAGGCACGAATGTCACTGAAGGGTGACCCAGGCGCTGGCACTGAGCTCCCAGTGCTGGGCACCTGCAGCCCTCGGCGCCCTGCCAGCATCCCCACGCGCGGCCATGGCACTCCTGGCAGGAGGGAGGCTGCTGGCGGGACCGGCTCGGTGCCCCCCACCCCTGGGTGCAGCTGGGTTCCTCCCGGGCCGGCGGCAGGAAGCACCCACGGCGTTATGCGACGCTTTCACTGCCTCATCATCGCGGTTGGGGTGCGACGCGGCATGGCGCGGAGCTCCTTCCCACTGGCTGCCTGTGCCAAACGTGCAGGCGGCAGCGGGTGCAGGGCCCCAGGCCTGGCAGGGGCTTCCCGCCCTGGGCCGTGCTGGTAATCCCCCTGCGGCGCTGGGTGCCAGCAGCTGTCTGGTGGCAGCACCCATCTCCTGCCCGCAGGCAGCTGGCTCAGGCAGGCAGCGCCCGTTGCGGTGCGCAGGGCTGCCATGCCCTGGCACAGGGAGACAGCGCAGAGATCAGCTCGGTTGGACCACGTGTGCCGGTGCTTGGCGGGGTGCCCAGGTGCTCTCCTGCAGCCCTTCGCTGTCCCAGCACCTGCAGAGGCTGGTGCCAACCTGGAGGTGCCGGCGTGCTCTGGAGGCTGAAGGTTGGGGGGTCACCTGTGGTCTTGCTACTGGGATGGGCGGCGAGGGCAGCTGGCCCGGTGGGTGCCGCAGCCCCGGCTGGTGGGGAGATGCTGTGGGAAGGAGCTGGGCCGGCCTGGTTGGGTGCTGCACCCGCAGGGGCTCAGAGCTGAAGGTGAGGCAGCTCCTGCCTGTCTGGCCCGTCTGGGCAGCTGCCTGCGCCGGGAGCCCTGCCTGTCCCAGGGGCTGTGCCGGGCCTTTCGCTTCTTCAGATCTTCAAAGTGCCCGCGCCGCGCCGCCGCCTGCCATGTCTGCTCCCACGCTGCCTGCCGGCCTGCCTGCCGGCCCCAGGTGCCTCCTGCCTGCGGTGGCAGCGTGGAGAGGAGCCCGTGGCCCCGTGCCCAGCATGGTGGCTGCCAGGGACAGCTGCTGGGGTCCAGTGACTGGGACAACTCGGCTCTGCCAGGAGCTGTGGCAGCCCTGGGGACACAGGTGGTGCCTGTGGGAAGCTGCGGGGCTGTCACCAGCTTGGTGCCGTGGGTGCCAGGGCCGCGGGGTGGTGTTGGGGGGACTGAGCTGGGGCAGGGGTGTCCATCCTGGTGCCTCATCCTGGGAAGCACTGGTTGTGCTGGGATGTGCTGGAGCTGGCAGTACCTCCTGTCCAGCCCTTGCTGGCAGGCTGCACTGCTTAGGTCTAGGTCCCCCACGGTGCTCTGCCAGCATCGCGCTGGTGTGGGCCACGGTGGGAGCAGTGCCGGTGGCTGCCAGGGTGCCCATCTGGGCCATGGCCCTTGGGGTTAACTGCTGCAGCGAGGGAGGCTCAGGGCCACGCTGCCCTGATCCCTCCAGAGCCAGCACTGGTACGGCAGCAGTGTCTGTGCTGGTGGAGCAGGTCAGTGGCACATGTGAGCGTGGTGCCAGCCCCGGCCCTGCTGTGCCAGCACCTGGGCGCAGGTGGAGGAGTGTGAGGCACTGCTGGCTTGGCACGGTGCCACCCCAGTACTGCCACTGCCCTGGCCCCTCTCTTGCCCTGTGTCACCCCATTGGCAATGCCATCGCCCCTGTGCCAGTGCCCCTGTGCTGGCTGCGATGCGGCGAGCTGTAGTTCCGGTATGTCCCTGCCCCCTGACGTGCGCTGGCGTCAGCTGTGCTCCCGTTGTGGTTCCACGGGCCAGATGTGCTCTGCGCCAGATGTGCTCTGGGTGGAAAATGTGCGTGTGGAGCCCGTTGCCGCCCGCATTCCTCAGCGGCCGCCCTGGCCCTGCCCCAGCGGGCAGCGGGCCGGCAAAGCGGTGCTGCCTGTACTGAGCTGCCTCCTCCCCGGCAGCGGGCAGCTTCTGCCAGGCCTGGCCACCCGCAGCCCCCTGCCACCCGGCTGCCTGAGGGTGGGGGTCGCAGACCCCCAGGCCACTCTCCCGGCGCTGCACAGTGGCTCCCCATACCGCCTGGCTCATGGCCCCACGCTCTGCCTCCCACAGCCCAGCTGCTGGCCGCCGGCACGGCGGAGGTGGGTGCCGGTGGGCACACCCCATGGCGCCGCTCACCGCGCCGGAGCCTGGGGCAGGGCGCGCCAGTCGGGCCGTGAGTCATGGTGGGACGATGCGTCGTCCCCCTCCCCGTGTCCCTTGGACTCCATGCAAGGGTCAGGCTGCGCCTGCCGACGCCGGCGCTGGTGCTGGTGCTGTGTGTGCGGGATGTGGGCGCTGGCCTCTGCGTGGTGTCATGCCAAGCTGGCAGCGCTCAGGGTGCCTGCGGCTGCACTTTCCCTGCTGCCCGCACCCCTGTGATGGGTGGTGACGTGGGCGCTGCCACAGTCAGAGCTGCCAGCCCTGTGCCACCCCGAGGTCCCCGAGCCGTGGGGGGTGCAGGGCAGGGAGCTGAGCAGCTGTGGGCTCCCACCCTGTGCCAGACCCCTGCTTGGGGGTCCCCAGGGAGGGGCGTGTGGCCAGGCCAGGTCCTGCACGGTCCCAGCTGGGATGTGGCACCTGATGGGGCACAAATGCTGAATCCCCAAGGCTGGTGGTGTCACCGGGCAGCACGGCGTGTGCCCGATGGCTGCATGGCATGAGATGCTCCGTGGTGCATCCCTGGGCAGGGGGATTCCTCCTGGCATCCCACCCCAGCACTGCCGGTGCCCCCATCCCATGCGAGCACCCCGTGGACGCAGGAGTGGGGGACTCCTCGGAGTGCTGGGCTGGGAGCAGACTGGCTGGCGGGATGCGTGGGTCTGGCCGTGCTGGAGGCAGCACAGGAGCGCCCGGAATGCATCGCCGGGAGCGCCGGCTGGGGTGGAGAAGCCTGGCCTGGCTCCCCAAGCCGGCGTGGGTGTGGGGATGGCACCTCCCTGCCCGGGGGTCCTGCGGCCCTGGGGATTGGGAACCCGACCCCACTGGGAGGTGCACTGAGCCCCCCGAGTGTGGAACCTGGGGCCCAGGCTTGCAACCCTGGGGGTCCTGAGCCCCCAGGTTGTGGGGACCATGGGTCCTACAGCACCAGGGCATGGGGCTGGGGGGTCCAGAGGGCCCTGGACTTGGGAACCGAGGGGTGCCAGGGTCCCTGGAGATAGGGCCTGAGTGCTCTTGGGGGTCCCAGCAGGGGACTTGGGGACTGGGGAGCTGTGGCCCTTGAGCACGGGGATGGGGTGTCCTGAGGACCTTGAGCGGTGGGACAAGATGTCCTGAGCTTGTGAGCCTGGGGGTCCTGAGCCTCCTGGGCTTGGAAACCTGGGGGTCCCGAGGTCCCAGGGTGTGGGGACCAAGGGTCCTGCAGCTCCAGAGCATGGGGCTGGAGGTTTCTGAGTATGTTGGGGTTGCAGACCTGGGGGTCCTGAAGCTCTGGGGTAGGGGGATTGGGGGTCCTTCAGCTCCAGGGCTTGGGGCTGGGGGTCGCAAACCACCCAGGCTTGCAGACCTGGGGGTCCTGAGGCCCCAGGGTGTGAGGCTGGGGGTGTGCCGGCTCCCCGGGGTGCGCTGCGGGGACCCCCTGGGGGGTGCGTGGGGTCCCTGCCCCATCCCCATGGCCCCCGGGGCAGCTCCCGGGGCGCGGGGAGGAAACAGTTAAGCAGAGCCGTGGGCTCGGAGGTTTCCTGTGGGCAGGATTCGTGCCCGGGTGGGGAGGGAGGGAGGGGAACCCCAGTCTCCTCCCTGGGGCCGCCCCACACCTCGGCGGGAGGAGGCAGGGCAGGGACCCGGCTGGCAGCAGAGCCAGAGCGAACGGAGCCGTGTGGGTGCTCAGCGAGGCTGGCGGCAGCGGCCACCATGTCCCGGCAGCGGCTGCGCAGCCAGGAGGAGGGTCTGTCTGGGGGGCAGAGGACGGGCTCGGAGGACAACCTCTACCTGGCCGTGCTGAGGGCCTCCGAGGGCAAGAAAGGTAGTGGGACCCCGCGGTGGTGGGGACGGTGTGGGGGGCGGTGGCTGCCCTCCGTGGGACCACCCCGCCATCTCGCTGGTGTTGGATGCATCCTGCAGCACAGGGGGTTGGTGCCTGCACCAGAGTGGACCCCAGTGCTGGGGCGGTGTCCCCAGGCAGGCTGTGGGGCAGACCCCCACGCTGGGGCGGTGTCCCCGGGCAAGCTATGGGGCAGACCCCCACGCTGGGGCGGTGTCCCCAGGCAAGCTGTGGGGCAGACCCCCATGCTGGGGCGGTGTCCCCAGGCAAGCTGTGGGGCAGACCCCCGCACTAGGGCGGTGTCCCCAGACAAGCTGTGGGGCAGACCCCCATGCTGGGGCGGTGTCCCCAGGCAGGTTATGGGGCAGCACCGTGGGGTGCTTATGGGCCAGGACCAGCAGCCCCCCCCCCAGCTGGGCAGTGGGGGAAGTGGGGTCCTTGTGTCCCATGCTGGCACCTGTCCCCGCCCATGCCATGGCAGCACCAGGCGCTGCCCGCAGTGAGTGCGAGAACTTCCTACCACGCCCTGCCCATCCTGCCCGCGGCCCAGCCACAGCCCGTCGCGCAGCCTGCCGCGGCGTGGGTGCCGTCGGCTGGGGCTTGCCTGGGTGTCGAGGACTTCTCATGTGCGGGCCCTGCTGGGGTGAGCAGCGTGGGTGCGTTCCCCCCTCGGTGCACCCATGCCCGGTGAGCGTGCCCCACGCTTCCGTCCTTCCTCCTGCGCCGCTGCTGCTCACCAGCCCTTGCTTCCCTGCCCGTCACACCCCAGCCCTGCTGCCCAGCTGCCCCTGGGTCCCGCTGAGACGGGACGCCTGGTGTCCCCAGGTGCCGGTGTGCTTTCCCTGGGACGGGTGGGCGTGGGCCAGGCGCTGGCTGCAGGGTGCTGGGTGCTGCGTGGGCAGATCCCGGCACGCTCCAGCGGGGCAAGACATAGCATGCACCACCCTGGCCCTGTTGGATCGCCGCGGCGTGGGCAGGGAAGGTGTTGTGGAGGGGCGGCCATGGAGCTGGTGGCATCACCCCATGTGCCTAGGGTGTCCCCTCCTTCCACCAAACCCTCCTTGGCACTGGGCTGAGTTTGGCACTGGCAGGAATGGGGCGAGAAGAGTGGGCTGCTTCCCGTAGGGAGTGGTGATGGGTGGGATGGGTGCTCGTTAGTGGGATGCATGGGATGCGTGCTTGTTATCGGGGTTCGGGGCCACCCAGCTGTGGGCAGTGCCAACCTGGGTGCCCAGCCCGCTGTGTCAGCTGTCTTTGTCCCCTAATGACAGGGCAGCGGGCAGGGAGTGCCCGTGAGTCACTGGCCCCGCAGCGCTGCCTGCTCGGGGCTCTGCCCGCAGCTGCCCACCAGAGCTGGAGGGAGAGCTGTCAGGGCCATCACCCTGGGACGGGGCCTGGGGGGTCCCTGTGGGTGCTCCAGCCCCAGGAGGAACCCCCAGGGACAGGACTGGCACCCCCAGGCTTCTCCCCACCTCACGGAGCAGCATCTGTGCCCTGAGGCTGGTGCTGGGCAGGCGGTGCTGGGGCTGTGCCAGGGCAGACGCCCCGTGGGCTCATCGTGATCCCATACGTGTCTTGCTCGGGGAGGACGTGCCGTGCCTGGGGCTGCACCGGGGCAGACGCCCTGTGGGCTTCGTGTCCTGCTTGGGGTGAACGTGCAGTGCTGGGGGCTCTGGGGGTGCAGACTACCCCTGGGCTTGTCCTGGTCCCGGACACATCCCACTGGGGCTGGCAGTCATCCCGTGCTCATCCCTGTCCCGTACACATCGCACCTGGTCAGGACACATGGTGCCTGGGCAGCTCCCCTGGCTCCCAGCCGGGGTACAGGGTAGGGGGGCTCAGGGCAGGGCAGGGCTGGGCAACCCCCCCCCCCCCCCCCCCCCCCTGCTACAGGCATTGCTCAGCCTGGCTGGGGCAGGGTGCAGGCACGCAGGAGCCGATCCACGTTAACTGTTTCCTTCCCCTCGCACGCACGCCCTGTGACTCACCGCGGCTCACCAGAGCGGTTGGCTCATCACTTCCTGCACCCTGCACCGGTGTGCCCGCCAGCCGTGCTGCCTGGCAGCACCGCCGCGCTGGGACCCCCTGTGCCCCCTGCTCACCCTGCCGTCTTCTCTCTTACAGATGAACGAGACCGGGTCCAGAAGAAAACTTTCACTAAATGGGTCAACAAGCACCTCATCAAGGTACGGGCACGCGCCGCCCCCCGCAGCCACTGGCCATCCCGGTGGAAAAGTCCTGGTGAGGCTGTGCCGGTGGCAGCACCCGGTCCCTGGCGCTGGAGCATCCCCAACTGTGCCCCCCCCAGAGCACCGTGGGGTGTGGGCAGTGGAGGCTCCTGGCAGCGGCTGTGCCAGCACAGCCTCTCCCGGCTGCCTGTGCTGGTGCTCCCGCTGCCTCGGCACCAGGCAGGCAGCAGTTGAGGCTGCTCAGTTGTATCTATGATGGGCTCTGCAGGGGCCTGAGGGCAGCACTGGGGGTCTTTTCAGGCAGGAGCTGCCTGCCCTGCCTCCTGGCTTCCCCTGCCCAGTTATGCTGAGGGGCTGTGCCATCCTGTGGCCATGCCAGGGCATCTGGCCAGACTGAGAGCTGCCGGCCATGCCCTCCCACCCACGTCAGGAAGGCCATGCAGGCTCTGGGAGGGGATGGTGCTCTGGCCCCAGGCACGAGAGGACCTTTCGAGGACTTTGATGCCACAGAGCCTGGCAGCTCTGCTGGGTTCCCTGCCCGTTTCCCCTCTGCCCTGGCACCACCGTGACTTCCTTTAGGCACGGCAGTGCCCGCACCCTTCCTGCCACCCCCGGGGGGGCCATGCCCACTGTGCTGCCTGCACTTGGCAGTGCCTGCCCCATGCCCTCCTGTCCTGTCCTACTCTCCCATCTCCAGCTGTCCTTCTCTCCCCACTCCTGCCCCATGCCGCGCTCCCAGCCGAACCCCACTGGGGCCCTGCCAGTGTGGGCAGAGCCCCAAGTCAGTGCCTGGCATGTGCCAAGACGTCTTCCCAGCCCCCGCGCACAGACATGTCCCCACATGCCAGGCGCCCAGCCCCGCGGCGTCGCTCCTGCGGCATCCATGCTGCCGTGGGCTGCCACTGCCTGGGGCTGGTCCTGGCTGCCCCCTGCCCGCCACAGGGCTGTCTCCTCTCTGCTGGCTCCCCTAACATCTCTCTCTTCTCTCTGCCTCTCCCCGCACAGCACTGGCGAGCAGAGGTAGGTCTCTCCTTCCCTGGCTGCCTTCATCATGCTCTTTCTTTTCTCATGCCTTCCCCTCCCTGTGCCGGGGCTGGACCCCGTGGCTGCCGGCATGGTGGGCAGTGGGTACTACTCCCCCATGGTTGCTGTCGTGGTGGGCCATGGATCCAAACCACCATGGCTGCCAGCATTGGTGGGCAGTGGGTCCCTGCACATGGCGTTGTGATGCCGGATCCAGCGTGGCTGCTGCTCCACGGGGGCATGGGGGAGAGCTGCTGGTGTGCACTGGCAGGGGGGACACAGGGCTGGGGGACTGGGCTGTGTTTGGGGATGTGTGTGGGCACCTGCTGTGCATGGGGGAGTCACTGGGCTCCCACCCTGGCTGCCCTGTTTTGGTGTTGGCTGGCGTGGGGCAGGGGGGCACTGGGGCTTTGCAGGGCTCAGCTGCCCGCCTGGCATCCCTGTAACACTGTCGCCATCCCCACAGGCGCAGCGTCACGTCAACGACCTCTACGAGGACCTGCGAGATGGACACAACCTCATCTCGCTGCTGGAGGTGCTCTCGGGGGACACGCTGGTAGGTGCTGCGCCGACCTTGCTGCTGCACCGCTGCCATCCTGCTCCCCCTGCGCCGGTTCTGCGTGCCGGCACCCCCGACTGCCATCCATCCCATCCTCTGCTTCCCGCATCTGCATCCCACTCCTTCTCCTGCTTGGGCTCTCCCCTGCCTTCGGTCCCATCCCGGCGAGCTGCCCGGCACCATGCTGGAGCGCCCCGAGTCCCGCTGGTGCGGCCGCCCCTGCTCTGTCCTGCAGCCCCCCCCAGCCCCACCGCAGCCTCTAACGCCCGGACGTCTCTTTGCTTTGGTGAACTCTCTGCTTCTCTGCGCTGGGCTCCTGTCGGCGGCTCTGCCCTGACCGTCCCCCTCCGGCCTTTGCCTCCTTCCTCTCTTTGCTCTGGCCGGGCAGCCGAGGGAGCGCGACGTGATCAGGAACTTGCGGTTGGTGAGTGGTTCTGCCGTTTGCTCTCCGCATGGCCCCGCGTGGTGAGCGCCCGCCGCGGCAACTGGGAGACGCTCCGCCACCGTCCAGTGTGGCTGCACCGTCCCATCCCGGTGCGGGTGCGGAGGAGAAGCGCCGCCGCATGCTGTGCCGGGGGGAGGCGTGCTGGCACCCACGGGTGCTCCAGCAGCAGGGTCCACTGGGGCAGCTGAGGCCAAGTGTCAGCTGGGGCGGGTTTCCCCGGGCCAGGCCTGCAGTGGCGAGATAGGAGCGCAGCATCGCCGGGAGCAGTGCTGCTGCGTTGGGACTTGCGGCAAGATGTGCCACATGACCCCTGTCTGGTTGGGGCTGCTGGAGGTCCCAGGGCACCTGGTGAGGGGGATGCCCCTGCGGCTGCTGACCCCCCCAGCTCCCCTGTTGGGGCCTGGCTGTGCCCCAACCAGCTGCATTTCCCCTGTGCCCCACACCTGTGGGGCAGAAGAGACCCTGGTCCATTGCTGAGCGGCAGACGGGGGACTCGGGGGGCTCCCTGGCCCTTCTGGCAGCCATTGCCAGGCACAGCCACTGCTGGTGAAGCATTTGGTTTCATTGCTGGTCCGGTGGCTGTGGGGGAGTCTGTCCAGGCAGGAGCTGCCCAGGGGACCCCAGCTGGGGACCCCTGGGGTGGGGAGGTTCCTGCTGGGTGAGTTGCCCAATGTGGTGGCACTTTGTCCCTGCCGTGGGTTGAAACTGGAGCGTGCTAGGGAGCTGCATGCTACCTCCAGCGCGGCCCCACTGTGGGCAGGATGGGCTGCGAGGATCTGGCGAGGGCAGGGTGAGCGGTGCTGCTGGGATGCCGTGGGCAGGGGTAGAACAGGGCTGGGCTGTGCCTGTGCTGTGGGGCCGGCACTGCTCTGTGGCCAGGGAAGCGCAGGCACAGGATCCGGTGGTGAGGCCAGCTGCGCTTGCCATTGTTCGGTCCGGCCGTGCTTCCTGCCCACGGCCCCGTGGGACGGGCAGAGGATTTCCTGACGGGTCCGTGCTGCCCGCTTCCACGTGCACTGCCTGGACAGGAGGGCAGGGCATGGTGGCACCTTGGCCGGGACCGGTTTGGTAGAGCTACCTTGGGCAGCAGCTGCAATGCCCGCCCGCGGTGGCAGGGGACACAGGCCCCAGTGCTGCACCGCCTGTGGCTGTGGGGTGCCCGATGCCTGCGCTCATCTTGCCTGTCCTGCCTGCACAGGCAGCTGCCGTGTTTCAGGCAGGGGCTGGTGCTCGGTGGGGTGTGATGGGAAGCAAGGGTGCTGTGGATGCTGCTCTAGCACCATGCCTGGTGCTTGGCTTCCCTTGACACAGCAGCTGGCGGCCCCAGCACTGTGTGGACAGCACGGCCCTGCTGGGGCTGGGGACAGTTTTGGCTGGACTGGCCCCAGCTGGCAGCTTTGTGAGAGGAGAGTCGGGAAATGTCCCTTCCCTGGCGGCAGCGTGGGGACAAAGTGCGGAGGGCGTGTGGCATCGGCATGTGTAGCACTGAGAGGGGCTGGGACAGTGCATGATGGGGACGCAGTGCTCGGTGCCAAGCATCCCTCGCATGCGTGGGGGAGCCAGGGTGGTGGGTTGGTGTCCTGGTGGGGCTGTGCCTGGTGAGGGCCGTGGCTCATCACCCCCCGCTCTCCCCACAGCCCCGGGAGAAGGGCAGGATGCGCTTCCACAAGCTGCAGAACGTGCAGATTGCCCTCAACTACCTGAAGCATCGCCAGGTGAGAGGGGGATGCGGGGCTGCTGGTCTGGTGGGACACCCCCCAGGGACCCCTGGGGCTGGGGCATGCTCCCTGCCCTCCCTACAGCTCCTGTGTGTCTTGGCCTCGCAGGTGAAGCTTGTCAACATCCGCAACGATGACATTGCTGATGGCAACCCCAAGCTGACACTGGGGCTCATCTGGACCATCATCCTCCACTTCCAGGTGAGCCCAGAGCCCTGGGGCCTGTCTCAGCTGTGTGCAGTGGTGGGACTGGGGGCAGCGGTGGTGGTGCTGGTGATGCTGGGAGGCTAGGGCTCTGCAGTGCTGGCGGGGGTTCCTGGTGCTGGTTTGGTCACTGGAGCAGGGGCATCACCAGCACAGGCTGCGGTGGAGAAGGTGGCAGCCCCCATGGAGTGTGCGTGTGCATGATGGATGGGCCGGCGCAAACCTCCCTGTCCTGGCAGATCTCAGACATCCAGGTGACGGGGCAGTCAGAGGACATGACAGCCAAGGAGAAGCTGCTGCTCTGGTCCCAGCGGATGGTGGAGGACTACCAGGGCTTGCGCTGTGACAATTTCACCACGAGCTGGCGGGATGGGCGCCTCTTCAATGCCATCATCCACCGGCACAAGTAGGTAGAGCGGAGCCAGGTCTGCTTCTGGCTGCTGTGTGTTGGGTCAGCGTGCTGGGCTGTGCTGTACCCACAGTGGGCACAGAGCTCCTGTCTCCCCAGCAGGGACCCAGCACCGCCAGCCCTGTCCCCATGGTGCCGAGCCTCCCTTGGCACAACCATCCCCTGGCTTGGGCTGCCGGCTCTTGGGTGAGCCCAGGCTCCTGGCCGCTGTGGTGGGGACAGCAGCTCCGGTGCTGGCAGGATTTGGCTCCTTGCAGCAGCTGGCAGTGCAGGGTGATGCCACGCGCAGGGCAGGCGCGTGCTCACTGGGACCAGCTGCTGGCAGGGCCAGCTGTGCCAGTCCCGCTTTGGGGCGATGCAGGCACGTGCATCCGACAAGTCCCAGCCCATCAGCCTGTGCCAGCAGTGCCCTGGCGGCACGGGGAGCCGCACGGCTCAGCTACCTTCCCACGCTCCCGCCCGACCTGCCGACCTGCTGCCTGTGCGGGCAGGCGGGCGCTGAGCTCCCCAGGCGGTGGGCGCTGTGCCCTCCGCAGCGTGCCGGGGCGCGGGCAGGCAGGCCCCCGTGGGCTCTGCCGGGGCTGCCACATGCCTTTGGGGAGCACAAGTACGTGCAGGCGTGCCGCGCGGGGTGGGAGGAGGCACCTGCGCTGTGCCGCACCGCGCCACACCGCACTCGGCACCGAACTGCCGCCACAGCAGGAGCTCACCGACTGCTGCGCCAGGCTTGGTCCCGCCATGGAGCCGAGCGGGCGACATCGGGCTAGGAAGCAGCTGCGGCGGCACGGCACAGGGAGCTTGGCACGGGCTCTGCCGGGGGCGGAGGATGGGGTGGTGATGGTCTGCGAAGACGTCCCCAAGTGCCCGGTGGCCCCCGGCATCAGCGGCTCCTTCTACTCCATCCAGCGCAGCCTGCGCCTCAGGGAGCTGTAGGCATGGGGCTGGGGGCTGGGACCCCCACTGGGCTGGGGGGGCTGGGGCTGCTGCCTGTGCCACAGGGACACTGCCTGTTCCGGGGCCCATGCTCGGGGCCATCAAGGTGTCCCTGGCTCCCACTGCCTGTGGGCAAGGGTGCTGGGGTCTCGCCAGCTGCCGGTGCCCCTGTGGCACGGTGCGCAGGGTGTGGGGTGACGCCTCAGGGGTGCAGGGGGCTCGACCCGCTGTCCCCAGGGGTTTTTTCAAACAACTGGCACCCATGCCTGCTGGGAACCTGTGCTGTGGGGCAGGGTGGGTGGAGGGCGCTGCCGGCAGCCCCGGCCCGGCTGTCTGCCATGTGTGGCAGGAGAGTGCCGTCAGCGTGGACCCTGCCACAGCGGCAGTGGGGTCCCCAGCGGGACCTGTACAGACCAGTCCCTGCTGCCCGCAGGCCCATGCTGATCGACATGAACCGAGTGTACCGTCAGAGCAACCTGGAGAACCTGGACCAGGCGTTCACCGTGGCGGAGCGGGACCTGGGGGTGACGCGCCTGCTGGACCCCGAAGGTATGGGCTGGGGCACCCAGTTGCGAGGGTGTCACCTTCCCTGCAGAGCTCCCATCCTTCCCCAACCTGGGGTCACATCTCCCCCCACCTGACCGCCCTCCGTCTCTGCAGACGTGGATGTGCCACAGCCAGACGAGAAGTCCATCATCACCTACGTCTCCTCACTCTACGATGCCATGCCCCGCGTGCCCGAGGTGCAGGACGGCGTCAAGGCCAATGTGAGTCTGGGGGCCGGGGCGTGTCCACCTTCCCCTGTGGTGGGCGCCCGGCCCCACGTGCCTCCCCCCCTGCCCAGGAGCTACAGCTGCGCTGGCAGGAGTACTATGAGGTGGTGACGATGCTGCTGCAGTGGATCCGTCAGCACACCGTCCTCTTTGAGGAGCGCCGCTTCCCCGCCAGCTATGAGGAGATTGAGGTGAGGGAGCTGGGACAGTGTTGGCAGGGGATGAAAGTCCCCCGTGAGCCATGCCGGTGCCCGGGGAGGTGCTTGGCAGTGGCTCAGTTGGCTGGTGGCCCGGCTGTGGGCTGGCTCATGCTGTGGCGAGTCCTCCCAGTGCGGGCAACCCCGGGCCAGCACACACCCAGCCGTGCCGCACTGCAAGCTCATGCTGGCCACTGGGAGAACAGGGAGACCCAGCTGCAGCCATGGCAGTGCCCATCGCCGAGCCTGCCACCAGCCCCAGCTGGGTCCATGCAGCCTGACCCTGGGGGATGTGAAGCAGAGGAGGGCTCGGTGCCAGTGCTGGTGCTGGTGCTGGCCAGGAGGTGCTGGGGAGCAGGCAGCGGTGCCGTGGCAGAGCTGGGGAGCCCTGGGTGGGAGGGCCTCTCTGACTCACTCTTTCCAGGCTCTGTCTGAGTCACCAGTGGCAAACACCAGCTCCCCACCCGGTCCCTTCCTTCCCACTGGCCTCACATGCATGGAAAATGGTGTTGGGAGGGGGGGGCAAGGGAGAAATGCCTGAAAGGGGGTCGTGACGCCTGGGGAGATCCGCACTGCCTACCTTAGCTGCCCCCCATTTGGCAGTTTCTCTGGCGTCAGTTCCTGAAGTTCAAGGAGACAGAGCTTCCAGCCAAGGAGGCCGACAAGAATCGCTCTAAGGCCATCTTCCAGTCCCTGGAGGTGAGCAGCACCCGGTGCCAGCCATGCTTGGGGGCCTGAGGGTCCTGGGGGGCTGGGGGCCCCAGGGGTCTGGGGTCCCAAGGGGCCAGAGTCCTGAGGGCCGGGGGGTCACAAGGAGTGGAGGTCCCAGGGGTCTGGGGTCCCAAGGGCGCTAGGGTCTGGAGGGGCTGAGGGTCCCAGAGAACTGGGGTTCTGGGGGGCTTGGGGTCCCAGGGGTCTCGGGTCCCAAGGGGTGAGGAGGGCCAGGGTCCTGAGGGTCTGGGAGTCCCAAGGGGCAAGTGTCATGGGATCTGGGCTCCTGGGGGTCCCGGCGTTAGTGGGGTCCCACAGCAGTCCTCAGCACGCTGCGCCACGTCCTGCTGGGGCAGAGGCCATCGCGCGCCTCTCCCACCCCCCGCAAAGCTTTGCCTCCAGCACGAAGCAGCGGAGACGTGGCACCCGCAGCTGGGGCTGCTCTGCCAGGCCCCCCTCCGCCGGCTGCCTGGGGGGGCCGGGGCCGGTGGTCTGACCGTCCTGGGGGGGTGGGGGGTGGGGCTCAGGGCGCTGTGCAGTCCGGGCAGCTGAAGGTGCCCCCCGGGTACCACCCGCTGGACGTGGAGAAGGAATGGGGCAAGCTGCACGTGGCCGTCCTGGAGCGGGAGAAGCTGCTGCGGGCCGAGTTCGAGAGGCGAGTGCCGCGGGGGGGGATCGGTGCCGGGGGGGCTGGGCTGGGCTGGCATGCGCTCCCCGCCCTGCGCTGCCAAACCGCTGGGCCGGGCCGGGGTGGGGTGTCCCGGCCCCCCCGTCCCGCCGGCGATGGAACCGCAGCGCGTGAGTCATTGCCCAGCTCCGGGAAGCTGGAGCAGCCGCTGGCCCCGAGCGAGGCGCCGCACGGCAGCCGGGCGCTGGTGCCCCTGCCACCAGCTGGGCTCTGCCCTGTCCCCCGGGGGCTCGCACGGCAGCCGGGGACACCAGGCCTCGCCGGGGCAGCAGCGCAGGCAGGGAGCGGGGCTGGAGCTGGCAGCGCAGGCAGGAGAGGGCAGTGGGCGGGCAGGCAGGCAGGGTGGGGCTGGAGCGCTGCCTGTGGGCGGGAGCGGGATGGGATGGGAGGGGGGGCGGGGCTGGGAGCAGGATGGGATGGGATGGGATGGGATGGGATGGGATGGGATGGGATGGGATGGGATGGGATGGGATGGGATGGGGAGTGGGCTGGGGAGCGGGCTGGGCTGGGGAGTGGGACGGGGAGCAGGCTAGGATGAGGAAAGGGATAGGGAGCAGGACAGGGCTCCTGGCCCAGAGAGGGATGAGATCCCAGTCTGCGGGGGCGGGACCAGAGTGGAGCTGGCACAGAGTCCCTACTGGATGTGCAGGGATGGATCCATGCTGTGTGGGGTGGGATCTGGGCTGTGCAGGGACAGGATCCATGCTGTGCGGGGATGGGATCTGTGCCATGAACATACAGGATCCCTGTTAGCACAGAGTCTCTGCTGGGTGTGCGGGGACAGGATCTGTGCCGTGCAGGGGTGGGATCTGGGCTGTGCAGGGACAGGATCCATGCCATGAACATACAGGATCTGTGATGGCAGAGGGTTCCGGCTGGGTGTGCAGGGATGGATCCGTGCTGTGTGGAGTGAGATCTAGGCTGTGCATGGACAGGATCCGTGCTGTGTGGGGATGGGATCTGCGCTATGCAGGGACAGGATCTGTGCCATGAATGTACAGCATCTGTGCTGGCACGGAGTCCTTGCTGGGTGTGCAGGGATGGATCTGTGCCATGCAGGGACGGGATCGGTGCCCCACAGGGCAGGACCTGTGCTGTGCACGGGTGGGATTGATGCCTGTGTGCTGACCCCAGCCCCGCCATCTCCCCACGCAGGCTGGAGCGGCTGCAGCGCATCGTCAGCAAGCTGCAGATGGAGTCAGGGCTCTGCGAGGAGCAGCTCAACCAGGCTGACACCCTGCTTCAGTCGGTGAGAGGCGGCTCCGGCTGCGGGAGTGCAGGGGGGGTGCTGAGTGGTGCATGGGGTGCTGACCATGCCCTGTCCCCAGGACATCCGACTGCTGAATGCGGGGAAGCCACCGCAGAAGGCAGCTGAGATCGAGCGGGACCTGGACAAGGCAGACGCCATGATCCGGCTGCTCTTCAACGATGTGCAGACCCTCAAGGATGGCCGGCACCCGCAGGGGGAACAGATGTACCGCAGGTATGGCCACGTGGGGTTTGGTGCCTCATGCAGTGTGCCCCACGCAGGGCACCCTGGCACTTGCCTGGCTGCAGGAACAGCCCACGACCTCTACCCACCATGTCCCCCTTGCCCTCCATGTTCCCTGTGACTCCCGTGTCCCCCATGTCCTCTTTGCTGCTCATGTCCTCTGAGCCCTCCATGTTCCCCTTGTCCTCCATGTCCCTTGTGCCCCCAGTGTGCCCTGTGCTCCCCAACGTCCTCTATGCCTCCATGTCCTCCGAGCCCTCCATGTCCTCCCTGTCCCCTGTGTCCTCTGAGTCCTCCATGTCACCTATGGCCCCCGTGCCCCCTTTGCTCCCCGTCCCCCCCGTGCTGATGTGCCGCCTGCCCGCAGGGTGTACCGCCTGCACGAGCGCCTGGTGGCCATCCGCACCGAGTACAACCTGCGACTCAAGTCAGGTGTGCCAGCTGCAGCAGTGTCAGTGCCACTGGGGCAGCGGCCACGGCAGGAGCTGGATGAGGCCACGCTGCGGTACCTCCAGGACCTGCTGGCCTGGGTGGAGGAGAACCAGCGGCGGCTGGCAGCGGCTGAGTGGGGCGTGGACCTGCCCACTGTGGAGTCCCACCTGGGCAGCCACCGCGGCCTCCACCACTCCATCGAGGAGTTCCGTGCCAAGATTGAGCGGGCACGGGCCGATGAGGTGAGCCACCCCCCATGGCCCCTGCTCCTGGGGGTCCCCCAGGCACTGTGGCTGCCACTGCCCACTCTGGAGCTCCTCTGTGCCCTGGGGTGCCCAGGTCAGGCAGGGGCTACAGTGTCCCGAGGGCATGCCGCTGCCCTTCTGGCACCCCTCCTGCCCCAGGACTGGCTCCTCCGCTGCCCACGCGCTGCCCCGTACCCAGCCCCTGTGGGTGGGGGGACATGGCAACGGGAGTGGGTGCTGCTACCTCCGGTACCCTGTGGAGCCCCACATGGCTCTGGATGCTGCTGCGGTGCTCCCAGCGTTAGCATTCCTTCCTGGTCCCTACCTTTGCGGGGGTGGGGTGCTACCATCCCCAGGAGGTGGGTTGGGAGGGCCCCCAGCTCACAGCACATTTCCCCAGGCACAGCTCTCCCCTGGCCCCCGTAACGCCTACCAGGAGTGTCTGGGCAAGCTGGACCTGCAGTACAGCAAGCTGCTGGTGAGTGCCCAGGTGGGGGGCGACAGGAGCAGGTGCAGGACATGCGAGAGACCTGTGGGGAAAGAATGTGGGGGGAGATGTGTGGGGAGGAGGATGTGGGTAGATGTGTGGGGAGGAGGATGTGGGTAGATGTGTGGGAAGGAGGATGCAGGGGGGAGTTGTGTGGGGAGGAGGATGCAGGGGGGAGTTGTGTGGGGAGGAGGATGCAGGGGGGAGATGTGTGGAGAGGAGGATGCAGGGGGGAGATGTGTGGAGAGGAGGATGCAGGGGGGAGATGTGTGGAGAGGAGGATGCAGGGGGGAGTTGTGTGGGGAGGAGGATGCAGGGGGGAGTTGTGTGGGGAGGAGGATGCAGGGGGGAGTTGTGTGGGGAGGAGGATGCAGGGGGGAGATGTGTGGAGAGGAGGATGCAGGGGGGAGATGTGTGGAGAGGAGGATGCAGGGGGGAGATGTGTGGAGAGGGGGATGCAGGGGGGAGATGTGTGGGGAGGAGGATGCAGGGGGGAGATGTGTGGAGAGGAGGATGCAGGGGGGAGATGTGTGGGGAGGAGGATGCAGGGGGGAGATGTGTGCGGCGGAGGATGCAGGGGGGAGATGTGTGCGGCGGAGGATGCAGGGGGGAGATGTGTGGGGAGGAGGATGCAGGGGGGAGATGTGTGGGGAGGAAGATGTTGAAGGAGACGTGGGAAGGAGGATGTGGACACAGCCCATCCCTGCGTCCGTCCCCAGAACTCCTCCAAGTCCCGGCTGCGGCACCTGGAGAGCCTGCATGGCTTTGTCAGCGCTGCCACCAAGGAGCTGATGTGGCTGAATGAGAAGGAGGAGGAGGAGGTGAACTTTGACTGGAGTGACCACAACCCCAACATGACGGCCAAGAAGGAGAACTACTCGGTACGGAGAGAGCCTGGGGAGTGCTGTCCTGTGTGGTGCCTGTCCCTGCACACAGACATCCTGCATGGTCCCCATCCCTGTGCACGGCCATCATGCCTGCTCCTTGTCCCTATGCACGGCTGTCCTGCAGTCTCTGTCCCTGCATGTGGCCATCCTGCATGGTCCCTGTCCCCCCTAGCCTGGTGGTGACAGATTTTCAGAGGTGCTCCCTGCATGCTGTGGCAGAGGATGCTCTTTGGCTGCTGCACAGCCCTGCCGTGCCACGCTGCTGCTTGCGAGGCTCTTATCTCCTCCTCCTGCCAGCTCTGCTTCTTCAGCTCCCTGATCCCTATCGCTACCGAATCTGTGCTCTGCATCGCTCAGCACCCTCAGTCCCTTAACCCTGCCTCTGCCATGGCTGCTGCTGCTGCACTTGCACTGCCACTGATGGTCACACGGCCCCCCAGCTGCATTTGGGGTGTTGCAAACCTCTGCACGCCTGTCCCGCCCAGCAGTTTCTGAGCACCCCTTGTGTCCCCCCTGCGAGCACCCTGCAGTCCCCATATCCCATCCCTGAGCACCCCCAGCCCCCATGTCCCCACCTCTGAGCACCCCCAGCACCCACGTCCTTACACTGAGCATCCCCAGCCCCAACATCCCATCCCCGAGCACTCCCAGCCCCTGTGTCTGCACCTGAGCACCCATGTCCCGTCCTTGAGCACCTCCAGCACCCCGTCCCCACTCTGAGCACCCCTAGCTCCTGTGTCTCCCCCTGAGCACACCCAGCACCCATGTCACATTCCTGAGCACCCCCAGCCCCCATATCCCATCCCTGAGCACCCCCAGCACCCATGTCCCCCCCCGCCCGATCACCCCCAGCCTCTGTGTTTCCCCCACAAGCACCTCCAGCCCTGTCCCTCATCCCCCCTGATCCTGTCCCCCCACACCCTATCTCTGCCCTGCCCCATGCCTGCCAGCCCCCTGCCCCCCACCCCAGCAGGCTCCTCTGATGGGTGCTGGACCCACCCACACTGCCCTGGTCATCCTCCTCCTGCTGGTCCCCAGCAGTTTTCTGGGGTGGGGGCAGGAAGGTGCCTGCACCCCAGGCACATGCAGACACAGACACGCACACACACGTGTGTGCTGGTGCTGCGGGGTTGGGCACTCACCCCCACCCCCACCCCCAGGGGTTGATGCGGGAGCTGGAGCTGCGGGAGCGCAGAATCAAAGAGCTGCAGAGCACCGGGGACCGGCTGCTGCGGGAGGAGCACCCGGGCAGGCAGACCCTGGAGGTGAGGGGCAGCGGGGGGAGCACTGGTGTGGGGCACAGGGTGTAGAGCACTGTGGGTCACTGCTGTGGGGTGCAGTGTGGCTCATTGGTGTAGGATGTGGAGTGCTGTGGGGCACAGCCTGTGGGGTGGTGGGCAGTGCACGGGGGGGCTGTGGCAGTGCAAGCAGCTGCCTGGGCTGGGTGGGGGCTGGCAGCGGGCAGAAGCAGCGATGCTGGTACTGATGCGGGCAGGGCAGGGTGACACATCCCTGTTTCAGGCGTTCCAGGCAGCCCTGCAGACCCAGTGGAGCTGGATGCTCCAGCTCTGCTGCTGCATTGAAGCCCACCTGAAGGAGAACAGTGCATACTTCCAGGTAGGGGGGCAGAGAGGGAAGGGGGTGGGCAGGAAGGGCCCTCCCCGGCCCCACTGCCCATGGGCACCCACCCCTGCTGACTCCTCCACCTCCCTCCAGTTCTTCGCCGAGGTGAAGGAGGCTGAGGAGTTCCTGAGGAAGACGCAGGAGAACATGAAGAAGAAATACTCGTGTGACCGCAGCATCACGGTCACGCGCCTGGAGGACCTACTGCAGGACTGCATGGTGAGGGACCCCCACCTGCCCCACGGAAGCCCCTGGGGTGTCCCCCAATGCCCGAGCCCCACTGCAGCCCCGGGGTGACCCCCCAGTGTGTGAGCCCCACTGCAGCCCCAGGAGTGACCCCCAGCGCTGCAGTGACCGCTACACACCCATGCAGACCCTGTTGCAGGAGTGACCCCCTCCACCCTCCCCTCCAGTGCTCCCCCAGTAATCCTCTTCCCCCTTGCAGACTCCACTGCAGTGACCCCTCTCCACACCCTGGGACCCCTGTGGGGTTGGGCAACCTCCCACCCCCACCCTGCCACCAGCTCCCCACCCCCCACCCCCCCCCAGCCGTGGGGCCCAGTGTGGAGGGGAGCACCCCAGTGTGCCCCTGACCCCACTGCACCTGCAGGAGCAGAAGGACCAGCTGGCCGAGTATGAGGGGCATCTGGCCGGGCTGGCCCGCCGCGCCAAGACCATTGTCCAGCTGAAGCCCCGCAGCCCCAGCACGCCCCTCCAGGGCCGCCCGCCCATCCAGGCTGTCTGTGACTACAAGCAAATGGAGGTGCGAGGAGAAACAGGGAGCAGTGGGGGGGCGGGGGGCGCTGCGTGGAGACACCTCACCATGGGCTCATGCCGCTCTGGCCCCGCAGATCACGGTGCACAAGAACGATGAGTGCGCCCTGCTCAGTAATGCCCAGCCCTACAAGTGGAAGGTGCTGAGTGCCGCTGGCAGCGAGGCCATCGTTCCCTCCGTCTGCTTCCTTGTGCCACCCCCCAACAAGGAGGCACTGGATGCCGTGCACAGGTGAGCGCCAGCTGACCCACCAGTGGCCCCACCTTGGCTCCCTGCCCTACCATGGAGTCCCCGCCACTCTACTCCCTTGCCCCCTACCTCACACCATGTCTCCCCAGGCTGGAGACGACCCACCAGCACCTCCTCGTGCTCTGGCACCAGCTGCACTTGGACATGAGGAGCCTTCTCTCCTGGCAGTACCTTATCCGTGACATCCAGCAGATCCAGTCCTGGTCCCACCTGACGGTGAGTCCCTGGTCCCGATGCCAGCATGGGGCAGTGCCAAGCCCAGCACAGGATCCCTGGAAGTCCTGCTCAGGCAGTGAGGGCTAAAGGTACCCTTTGTCCCCCTCCAGTTCCGCACGATGCAGGTGGAGGAGTGCCGGCAGGTCCTACGCAGCCTGGAGACCCACTACCAGCAGTTCCTGCGGGACAGCCAGGACTCGCAGAGCTTCCAGCCCGACGACCGGCTGCAGGTGGAGCGCGAGTACAATGCCTGCACCCAGAAGTACGAGCTTCTGCTGCGCAGCCAGGAGAAAGGTGAGCCCCCTCCTCCCTGCCATGGACTGCTCTGTCACCCCATTCTCTCAGGGGTGTCCCCTCCATTCCTGGGGATGCAGATGGCACAAAGGGAGTGGGAAGGTGCTAAGCTGTCCCCGGTGCACCCACAGGAGAGCAGGATGAGTCCCTCTGCAAGAGCTACATCTCCCACCTGAAGGACATCCGTCTGCAGCTGGAGAGCTGCGAGACCCGCACCATCCACAAGATCCGCCTGCCCCTCGACAAGGACCCAGTCAAGGAATGCGCCCAACGCATCACCGAGCAGCAGGTACGTGTGTGCAGGTGTGCAGCGCATGTGGATGGGGATCTTGGCACCCAGGACGAGGATGGTTCTCCTTCTCTGCTCTGCTCCTCTGCTGGGGTTGGGGGTGACTGGGGGCCTTGCAGCCCAGGTCCTGGCTGGCAGGATGTGGTGTTTGACATGGTGTGACGTGGGAGATCAGCCACAAGCAGGGAGTGTGGGACCCTTCTCTTTCCACAGCAAATCCACCTGGAGCTGGAGGGCATCAAGAAGAACCTGGACAAGGTCAGTGAGAAGACAGAGAAGGTGCTGGCCCAGCCAGAGCAGGCCAGCTCAGCCCCCGTCTTGCGTTCAGAGCTGGAAATCACCCTGCAGAAGATGGACCAGGTGTATAGCCTCTCCAGCATCTACCTGGAGAAGTGAGTGCCCAGCCCCTGTGCGGCTCCTTGGTTATCCTGGGCTGGGGAAAATGATCATCAGCTGGGATGAGCCTGCTCTGGCTAGGGGTGGGCTGATGAGGTCTGGAGGAAGCTGGCTGTGCCAGCGTGTCCGTCCCTTCCTGTGAGCTCGTGGCCGTGTGCCAACTGATGCTGCTGCTCAACACTGGCTGAGCCCATCTTCTCTCTCTGCAGGCTGAAGACCATCAACCTGGTGATCCGCAGCACTCAGGGGGCGGAGGAGCTGGTCAAGAAGTATGAGGACCAGCTGAAGGATGTGCAGACCGTGCCAGCTGACCTCAGAGAGCTGGAGGCCAGCAAGGCTGAGCTGAAGGTAGTGGCTGGGGCAGCACCGTGCCCAGTGGGGGGGAGTCGGTGGGGGCGGGGGCCAGGGCTGACCTGTTCTCGCTTTGCTGCAGCGGCTGCGCACGCAGGCGGAGGGGCACCAGCCCTTCTTCAGCACGCTGGAAACTGACCTGAGCAAGGCCAAGGATGTCAACGAACGGATGGTCAGGGGCCACAGCGAGCGTGACGTGGACCTGGACCGCTACCGAGAAAGAGTCCAGCAGCTGCTGGAGCGCTGGCAAGCTGTCCTCACCCAAACAGACCTGCGCCAGCGTGAGCTGGACCAGCTGGGACGCCAGCTGCGGTACTACCGCGAGAGCTGTGATGGGCTGCTCCAGTGGATCCAGGATGCAAAGCAGCGGCAGGAGAAAATCCAGGCAGTGCCCATCACCGACAGCAAGACGGTGCGGGAGCAGCTGCTGCAGGAGAAGGTACCGCACACAGCGGGGCGAGTGAGGCTGGCTTGACTAGTGATCGTGGCTGTCCCTGGCTGCAGCAGGGTGGCCACGGGGTGCCTGAGCTCACCCCAGTGTCTTTCCCCAGAAACTCCTGGAGGAGTGTGACCGCAACAAGGAGAAGGTGGAGGAATGTCAGCGCTATGCCAAGCAGTACATCGATGCCATCAAGGTGTGCCTGCCAGCTGTGTGTGCCCTCTCTGGGCTGCCTTTCCCTGGGGTGCTGGGGCAGATGTGGGGCTGGGGAGTGGCAGCCTAGTGCCAGGCAGCCCTGAAGGGCTTGCCAGGGAGGGGGGCTCGCCAGGGAGGCTGGCCGGCATGCTGAGGACCTCTCTCCCCGGCAGGATTATGAGCTGCAGCTGGTGAGCTTCAAGGCACAAGTGGAGCCAATGGCCTCTCCAGCCAAGAAGCCCAAAGTTCAGTC
Organism: Falco naumanni; assembly: GCF_017639655.2. Taxonomy (NCBI): domain Eukaryota; kingdom Metazoa; phylum Chordata; class Aves; order Falconiformes; family Falconidae; genus Falco; species Falco naumanni. The sequence continues at coordinate 108,169,784 of NC_054056.1, read as the reverse complement.
TGCATCCGACAGCATCATCCAGGAGGTGAGGGGGGGACCTTCCACGCCCGTGCCTAGGGTGCCTGCTTCCCCAGGAGCAGAGGGCTGCAGCCCTTTGCTGGAGGGGTGGGCATAATGGGGGGCTGGCGCAGAGGCTTGTCTCCATCTGGCCCCTTCACCGCTGGGGTACCAGGCAGCTGGGCTGGGGTGTGCTATGGGTGTGCTTCCCTCCTGCTGACCCCTGCTGTCTGCCGCAGTATGTGGACTTGCGGACGCGGTACAGCGAGCTGACCACGCTCACAAGCCAGTACATCAAGTTCATCACGGAGACGTTGCGGCGGCTGGAGGAGGAGGAGGTAGGGGAGCGGCGTGTGGGCACGTGGGGTGGCATGAGTCCGGCTGCATTCTCTTTCTTGCATAACAACGGGGAACATGGTTCATGATTACTGCCGGCCCCCCATCACTAACGCTGGCCCGCGGCCTCTAACCCTGCTCTGATCTGGGCTCCTCGGCACTGAAGCCACTGGCTCTGGGTACAGCAGGTCTTTGAGCTGAGAGGGCTGGCCGGGGCAGCATGCAGAGCCAGCTCCAGGCACCCCTGGGCTCTGGTGTGACTGGTGGTAGTAGGCACTTCCCAGATACACGTAGTGCAGTCAGCATCTGCCTTCCGCATGAAAGCTGTGCTCGGGCGCCGCGGGACCGGAGCCCTCGGGTGTTCTGTCTTGGTAACCTTTCTAACTCTTGGTTTCTGCCCTTGGAAGTCGAGCCGCTTTGCCAGTGCTTTGTCTTGGGGGATGTTTGTGTTGGTGGGGATCTAATGGAGGGTAAAAAACCAGGATGACTCTGGCATCCCTGCACCAGGTACTCACTCTGCGCATGTCCCCTTCCCCACGGCACCCCTCCGCCTCACCTCATGGCTGCCAGCAGCCTGTGCGCCCCTCCTGCCTGCTGCACCCCTGCCCTTTGGAGATCTACTCACCCCCATGATCCTTGCCCTCCTCTGCTTCTGTTCCTGGGCCCTTGCTGCAGGGCCTGGGGTGGCGCGAGGGGACCCAGCCCCACAGCGCAGGGGTCCGGCTCACCTGCACATGCACTGCCTGTGCCTAGGCACTGCACGGAGTGTATGCCTGCCTCGCTTGTGGTGCATGCAGCACAGAGTGCTCTGCGGCATGGCCCAAGCCACGCACAAGCCACATCAGCCCTTCAGCAGACATCTGGCTGGCTGGCTTGCCTGGAGGAGGCCCAGTGTGGGGGGGATTCGGACCAGGTGGGGCAGCACGGGCCGGAGCTTGGATTGCTCTCCACGTCGTTGAGGCTTTCCTGGCAGGGAAGGCTCTGCTGGCACCTCTCTCACACCCACTCCCCTCTGTCCTGCTGACCTCCTGCTCCAGCCAGGTCTCTCTTTTTCCCAAGGTGGTGGCTCTCTGTGCTGGCCCTTCTCGCATGGGGAGCCCTGGCAAGCATGAGAGGAGGCTCCCCTCTGCGGGGGCCAGGGCAGGGCTCTCCCCAGGCAGCACTGGGCATGGTGGTGGTGTGCAAGCTGCTCGGGTTCGTCTCCATCGCTTCGGGCTTTGCTCGCGCTCCATTCCTTGTCTGTGGTACGTGGGCCATCCTGCTTTCCACGCTGCTGTTCTCAGTCCTGTCTCCCGTCCGCCTGCGCTGTGCTAAGTGAGACACAGTAGTCGTGTGTCCCGTCTGCCATACGTCTTCTGGAAGCTGGCGTCACTGCCTCCAGCTCGTGGGGAGGCCCAGGGACACGAAGCCATTCCATGCGCATCCTCCACCCCTCTGCCCTGGACCGTCCAGTCTCTTGGTGGTGCGTGGTTGTGGCTGGCATTGGCACCATGGCTTGGTCGCATCCCTTGTGATTTCTCTCTCTCTCCCCTCTCTTGTTTTCTCTGCACCTTCTTTCCCCTCCAGAAAGCCGCCGAGAAGCTGAAGGAGGAGGAGAGGAAGCGGCTGGCGGAGGTGGAGGCCCAGCTGGAGAAGCAGCGGCAGCTGGCTGAGGCCCACGCCAAAGCCAAGGCGCAGGCGGAGGCAGAGGCGCGGGAGCTGCAGCTCCGCATGCAGGAGGAGGTCACCCGGCGGGAGATGGTGGCTGTGGATGCTGAGCAGCAGAAGCAGAACATCCAGCAGGAGCTGATGCAGCTGCGGCAGAACTCCGACCACCAGATGAAGTCCAAGGTCAAGCTGATTGAGGAGGCCGAGTACAACCGCAAGAAGGTGGAGGAGGAGATCCGCGTCATCCGCCTCCAGCTGGAGAACACCGAGAAACAGCGGGCGAGCGCTGAGACGGAGCTGCAGGAGCTCCGGGCACGTGCTGAGGATGCTGAGCGGCAGAAAAGGCAGGCGCAGGAGGAGGCTGAGCGCCTGCGCCGGCAGGTGAAGGAAGAGAGTCAGAAGAAACGGGAGGCAGAGGAGGAGCTGAAGCGCAAGGTGCAGGCCGAGCGGGACGCAGCACGGGAGAAGCAGAAGGCAGTGGCAGACCTGGAGAAACTGCGGCTGCAGGCAGAGGAGGCTGAGCGGCGGATGCGGCAGGCGGAGGTGGAGAAGGAGCGGCAGATTCAGGTGGCCCAGGAGGTGGCCCAGCGGAGCGCTGAGGCTGAGCTGCAGAGCAAACGGCTGTCCTTTGCTGAGAAGACAGCACAGCTGGAGCTGTCTCTGCAGCAGGAGCACATCACGGTGACCCATCTGCAGGAGGAGGCTGAGCGGCTGAAGAAGCAGCAGCTGGAGGCCGAGCAGTTGCGGGAGGAGGCTGAGAAGGAGCTGGAGCACTGGCGGCAGAAGGCCAATGAGGCACTGCGGCTGCGGCTGCAGGCAGAGGAGGTGGCCCACAAGAAGGCACTGGCACAGGAAGAGGCTGAAAAGCAGAAGGAGGATGCGGAGCGGGAGGCCCGCAAGCGTGCCAAGGCAGAGGAGTCAGCCCTGCGGCAGAAGGAGCTGGCGGAGGAGGAGCTGGAGAAGCAGCGGGAGCTGGCGGAGGGCACAGCCCAGCAGAAGCTGGCGGCAGAGCAGGAGCTGATCCGGCTGAAGGCGGAGATGGAGAATGGTGAGCAGCAGCGCCTGCTCCTGGAGGAGGAGCTCTTCCGGCTGAAGAAGGAGGTGAGCGAAGCCATCCAGAAGAGGAAGGAGGTGGAGGAGGAGCTGGCCAAGCTACGGGCCGAGATGGAGATCCTGCTGGAGAGCAAGGCCAAGACAGAGGAGGAATCGCGCTCCACCAGCGAGAAGTCTAAGCAGCGGCTGGAGGCCGAGGCCAGCAAGCTGCGGGAGCTGGCCGAGGAGGCTGCCCGGCTGCGGGCCCTCTCTGAGGAGGCCAAGAGGCAGCGGCAGCTGGCAGAGGACGAGGCTGGCCGGCAGCGGGCTGAGGCTGAGCGCATCCTGAAGGAGAAGCTGGCGGCCATCAACGAGGCCTCACGGCTGAAGGCAGAGGCGGAAATCGCCCTGAAGGAAAAGGAGGCAGAGAATGAGCGTCTGCGGCGGCTGGCGGAAGATGAGGCCTACCAGCGGAAGCTGCTGGAGGAGCAGGCTGCCCAGCACAAGCAGGACATTGAGGAGAAGATTGCCCTGCTGAAGCGCTCCTCAGAGAACGAGCTGGAGCGGCAGAAGAACCTGGTGGAGGACACACTGCGTCAGCGGCGCCAGGTGGAGGAGGAGATCCGTGCCCTAAAGGCCAGCTTCGAGAAGGCCTCAGCAGGCAAGACTGACCTGGAGCGGGAGCTGAGCCGCATCCGTGGGGAGGCAGAGGAGGTGCAGCGCAGCCGGGAGCAGGCTGAGCGGGAGGCTGAGCGGCAGCGTGCGCTGGCACTGGAGGAGGAGGGCCGCCGGCGGGAGGCGGAGGAGAAGGTGCAGGCTATCCTGGCAGCTGAGGAGGAGGCCGGGCGGCAGCGGCGGCTGGCCCTGGAGGAGGTAGAGCGACTGAAGGCCATGGTGGAAGAGGCCAGGCGGCAGAAGGAGCTGGCAGAGAAGGAATCAGAACGGCAGATCCAGCTGGCACGGGAGGCAGCACAGAAGCGGATCGCAGCGGAGGAGAAGGCCCACCTGGCCGCTGTGCAGCAGAAGGAGCAAGAGCTGCTGCAGACGCGGCAGCAGGAGCAGAGCCTCCTGGACCGGCTGCGGGAGGAGGCTGAGCGGGCCAGGCGGGCGGCAGAGGAGGCTGAATTTGCGCGCAGCAAGGCTGAGCAGGATGCCAGCCTCTCTCGGCAGCGGGTGGAGGAGGCCGAGCGGCTGAAGCAGCGGGCGGAGGAGGAGGCACAGGCCAAGGCGCAGGCGCAGGCGGACGCGGAGAAGCTGCGGAAGGAGGCTGAGCTGGAGGCGGCGAAGCGGGCACAGGCGGAGCAGGCAGCCCTGCGGCAGAAGCAGCTGGCAGATGCTGAGATGGAGAAGCACAAGAAGTTTGCTGAGCAGACGCTGCGGCAGAAGGCACAGGTGGAGCAGGAACTGACCAAGGTGAAGCTGCAGCTGGATGAGACTGACCACCAGAAGGGCATTCTGGATGAGGAGCTGCAGCGGCTGAAGGAGGAGGTGACGGATGCTGTCCGGCAGAAGGCCCAGGTGGAAGAGGAGCTCTTCAAGGTCCGGGTACAGATGGAGGAGCTGGCGAAGCTGAAAAGCCGGATTGAGGAGGAGAACAAGGTGTTGATCCTCAAAGACAAGGACAACACACAGAAGTTCCTGGCGGAGGAGGCTGAGAAGATGAAGCAAGTGGCAGAGGAGGTCGCCCGGCTCAGTGTGGAGGCCCAGGAGGCTGCCCGCATGCGGAAGCTGGCTGAGGACGACCTGGCACAGCAGAGGGCACTGGCGGAGAAGATGCTGAAGGAGAAGATGCAGGCGGTGCAGGAGGCCACACGGCTGAAAGCTGAAGCAGAAATGCTGCAGAAGCAGAAGGACCTGGCGCAGGAACACGCCAAGCGGCTGCAGGAGGACAAGGAGCAGATGCAGCAGCGCCTGGCTGAGGAGACTGAGGGTTTCCAGAAAACCCTGGAGGCTGAGCGTCGGCGGCAGCTGGAGATCACAGCCGAGGCTGAGCGCCTCAAACTGCACGTGGCGGAGATGAGCATGGCCCAGGCCAAGGCTGAGGAGGAAGCCAAGCGGTTCAAGAAGCAGGCAGAGGAGATCAGTGAAAGGCTGCATGAGACTGAGCTGGCCACGCAGGAGAAGATGACACTGGTGCACACTCTGGAGATCCAGCGGCAACAGAGCGACCAGGATGCGGAGAAGCTGCGGAGGGCCATTGCCGACTTGGAGCAGGAGAAAGAGAAGCTGAAGCAGGAGGCGGCATTGCTGCAGCAGAAGGCGGAGGAGGTACTGGGTCCCCCTTAGTGGTGGCGGTATGCAGGGAGGCCCTCCCTCTCCCCAGCCACCTCGCCCTGTGTCCTGGGACAGCAGGTGCGTGGGTGGCTGGCCAGGGTCTGGGAGCCATGCTGGCCGGTCTCCAAGGACCGTCACTGTAGCACAGGCATGCAGCCTCTGCCCCTGGAGCTGCACTCTGCTCTTGGTGGGCGCAGAGCTGGCTGTTGGCACCATCCAGGAGGTGGAGGCATCACTGAGCCTCCCACCCCAGTGTCTGTCTCCCTCTGCTGCGGTCACAGTGAGTGGCCACTTGTGGGGAAGGACCCCCACGTGGGGGTCAGGGGTGTGAGCAGAGCCAACATCAGGTGCAATGAGGCAAACCCTGCAGTGGGGTGTTGGAGCAGGACCTCCCACCCCCTGCCCTCTCTTGCTGCCGGCACCTCCTGCTGTGGAGGGTGATCCCCACCACCCATGCCATTTATTTGGCCCTGTGGCACATCCTGCTGTATTTCGTTTCCTTATACAGGAGCCGTCCCCAGCTCCCAACCTTGGTGCCAGGCGGGGGTCCCTGGCCCCCACAGAAGAGCTTGTGTCTTTTCCCTGCTCGTTCGACCCACGTGTTGTTTGCTGTGGCTCCCTAACCCCAGCTCCCTTAACTCTTTATCCGACACAGCAGAGCGGTTGGGTGACTCTGCAGCCCTACCAGCCCAGTGCCAGCTCTGCTGCCTGTCCTCCTGCCCCAGCCTGCCCCTGCAGTCCCACCAGCACTGCCCTCCTGGGCATACAGTGCCTTCTGACCATGCTGTTCTCTCTTCCACCCCAGATGCAGGTGGCCCAGGAGGCACAGCTCCGTCAGGAGACACAGCTCCTCCAGCAGACCTTCCTGACAGAGAAGGATGCCCTGTTGCAGAAGGAGAGGTTCATCGAGGAGGAGAAAATGAAGCTGGAGAAGCTCTTCAAAGATGAGGTGAACAAAGCCCAGAACCTGAAGGCAGAGCAGGAGCGTCAGCAGAAGGAGATGGAGCAGGAGAAGCAGCAGCTGAAAGACATGCTGGATGAAGCCAAGAAACATCAGAAAGAAGCAGAGGAAAACGTCCGGCACAAGCAGGAGGAGCTGCAGCAGCTGGAAAAACAGCGACAGCAGCAGGAGAAACTCCTGGAGGAGGAGAACAAGAAGCTCAGGGAGAGGCTTGAGCAGATGCAGGAGGAGTACAAGGCTGCCCTGGCCCAGACACGAGAGATCATGATCCAGACAGATGACCTGCCCGAGGAGGCCACGGTTACAACAACGCAGCTGCTGGATATCAAAGCTGTGCCCAATGGCAGAGATGCGGTGGATGGCTTAGCACAGAACGGGGAGCCAGAGTTTGCATTTGATGGCATCCGTCAGAAGGTATCTGCAGAGAAGTTGGCTGATGCTGGCATTTTGAGCAAGGAGAGTTTAGACAAGTTGGTGAAGGGTGTTGTGAGTGTTGGCGAGCTCTCACAGCGGGAAGACATCAAGAAGTACCTGCAGGGCAACAGCAGCATTGCTGGTTTGCTAATCAAACCCACCAATCAAAAGATGAGCATCTATGAAGCCATGAAGAAGAAGCTGCTCAGCCCAGGCACTGCACTGGTTCTCCTGGAAGCGCAGGCTGCCTCCGGCTTCATAATTGACCCTGTGCGAAATGTGAGGCTCTCGGTGAATGAGGCGGTGAGAGAGGGTGTGATTGGGCCAGAACTGCACAATAAGATGCTGTCTGCTGAACGGGCAGTAACTGGCTACAAGGATCCTTACACGGGCGACAAGATCTCCCTCTTCCAGGCCATGAAGAAGGAGCTCATTGTCAAGGAGCACGGCATTCGCCTGCTTGAGGCCCAGATTGCCACTGGTGGCATCATCGACCCCGTGCACAGCCACCGCCTGCCTGTAGAAGCTGCCTACAAGCGGGGCTACTTCAACGAGGAGATCAACCAGGTCCTCTCTGACCCCAGCGATGATACCAAGGGCTTCTTTGACCCCAACACACAGGAGAACCTCACCTACTTGCAGCTCATGGAGCGGTGCGTGACTGACCCAGACACAGGGCTGTGTCTCCTGCCACTCACTGACCAGGCAGCTAAAACAAGAGAGCTGGTCTACACCGACAAAGAAGCTAAGGATGTCTTTAAGAAGGCCACGGTGACAGCACCGTTTGGCAAGTTCCAAGGGAAGACAGTGACCATCTGGGAGATCATCAACTCTGAATACTTCACTGAGGACCAAAGGCGGGACCTGATCCAGCAGTACAGGACTGGCAAGATCACAGTGGAGAAGATCATTAAGATCATCATCACAGTTGTGGAGGAAAGCGAGAAAAAGAGCCAGATGTGCTTCGAGGGCCTCCGGGCCCCTGTGCCTGCTGCTGAGCTGCTGGAAAGCAAAATCATCAACAAGGACCTCTACAACCAGCTGCATCAGGGCAAGAAGTCTGTGAAGGATGTGGCAGAGATGGAGTCTGTGCGGCAGTACCTGAAGGGCACGGATGCCATTGCTGGTGTCCTAGTGGAGTCCACTGGCCAGAAGCTCACCTTCTATGACGCCCTGAAGAGAAACCTGCTGAAGCCAGAGATTGCCCTGTCCCTGCTGGAAGCACAGGCTGCTACCGGCTTCATCATCGACCCTGTGAGAAACAAGCTGTTCTCTGTTGATGAGGCAGTGAAGGCTGAGGTGGTGGGGCCAGAGTTTCATGAGAAGCTGCTGTCTGCAGAGAAGGCAGTGACTGGCTACAAGGATCCCTATACAGGCCAGACGGTTTCCCTCTTCCAAGCACTCAGGAAGGGCCTCATCCCCAGCGATACAGGGGTCCGTCTGCTGGACGTCCAGCTTGCCACTGGAGGCATCATCGATCCTGTGAACAGCCACCGGCTCCCACTCGAGGTCGCCTACAAGCGGGGCTACTTTGATCCAGAGATAAATGAGGCTCTGGCCGAGTTCCGAGATGATGCCAAGGCTTTCTATTGTCCCAACACCCAAGAGCACCTCACCTATGCCCAGCTGCAGAAGAAGTGCCACCGTGACAAGCAGACGGGCTTCTGCCTGCTGCCCCTGTCAGACAAAGCCATCCAGTCGCAGCAGGAGGAGGTCTACACAGACAGCCAGGCGAAGGAGTGCTTTGACAAGGCGACCGTAGAGGTCCCAGTAGGCAGCATGAAGGGCCAGACAATGACCATCTGGGAGCTGATCCACTCCGAGTACTTCACGGAGGAGCACAGGCGGGAGCTCCTCCGACAGTACAAGACCGGGAAGGTGACCATCGAGAAGATCATCAAGATCGTGATCACCATCATTGAGGAGGCAGAGACCAAAAAGCAGGAGAAGCTGACCTTCAGTGGTCTCCGGGCACCTGTACCTGCCAGTGAGCTGGTGGAGTCCCGCATCATCAGCAAAGCCCAGTATGAGCAGCTGAAGGAAGGCAAGAAATCAGTGAAGGACCTCTCTGAGACAGATGCGGTGAGGCAATTCCTGCATGGCAGTGACTGCATTGCTGGTGTCTATGTGGAGGCAACCAAGGAGAAGCTGAACATCTATGAGGCCATGAAGAGGAACCTGCTGAGGCCCAGCACTGCTGTGGTCCTCCTGGAGGCCCAGGCGGCGACCGGGTTCTTGATTGACCCTGTGAAGAACCGGAAACTGTATGTCAATGAGGCGGTGAAGGCTGGTGTCGTTGGGCCTGAACTGCATGAGAAGCTGCTGTCTGCCGAGAAGGCTGTCACCGGATACAAGGACCCTTACTCGGGCAATACCATCTCCCTGTTCCAGGCCATGAAGAAAGGACTCATTGTCAAGGAGCACGGCATCCGCCTGCTTGAGGCCCAGATTGCTACTGGTGGCATCATTGACCCTGTCAATAGCCACCGTCTCCCCGTGGAGGTGGCCTACAAGCGGGGCTATTTTGATGAGGAAATGAATCGAACCCTCTCTGACCCCACTGATGACACCAAGGGCTTCTTCGACCCCAACACCCATGAGAACCTCACCTACAAGCAGCTGAAGGAGAAGTGCATTGAGGATCCTGAGACGGGCCTGTATCTGCTGCCTCTGCGGGAGCCTGAGAAGCCTGCAGTGGTGGAGACCACCCAGGTGTACACAGAGGCAGAGACACGGAAGGTGTTTGAGGAGACACAGGTGGACATCCCCGTGGGCAGCAGGGCAGGCTCCTCCATGTCGCTGTGGGAGATCATGCACTCAGACCTGCTGCCCGAGGAGCAGCGGAAGCAGCTCATGGAGGAGTTCCAGTCGGGCCGTGTGTCCAAGGAGCGTATGATCATCATCATTATTGAGATCATTGAGAAGACTGAGATCATCCGGCAGCAGAATCTTACATCCTATGACTATGTCCGGCGCCGCATCACAGCTGAGGACCTTTATGAGGCCAAGATCATCTCTCTAGACATCTACAACCTGCTGAAGCAGGGCTCCAAAACCTTCCGGGAGCTCCTGGATGTGGAAACTGTCTGGAAGTACCTCTACGGGTCGGGCTGTGTGGCTGGCATCTACATCCCCTCTTCCAAGCAGAAGCTCAGTATCTACCAGGCACTGAAGAAGGGGCTGATCAGCTCTGAGGTGGCCCGCTCCCTCCTAGAGGCCCAGGCTGCCACCGGTTTCATGATTGACCCCACAAAGAATGAGATGCTGACTGTTGATGAAGCGGTCAGGAAAGGTGTGGTGGGGCCTGAAATCCATGACCGGCTCCTGTCCGCAGAGAGGGCCGTGACTGGTTACAGAGACCCATACAGTGAACAGAAGATTTCTATCTTCCAGGCCATGAAGAAAGACCTCATTGCTAGCGAAGAGGCCCTAAAGCTCCTGGATGCCCAGATAGCCACTGGTGGCATCATTGACCCACACCTGGGCTTCCATCTGCCCCTGGAGGTGGCTTATCAGCGGGGCTTCATCAATAAGGACACATATGACATGCTGTCTGAGCCCAGTGAGGTGCGAAGCTATGTGGACCCCTCCACGGAGGAGAAGCTCAGCTACACACAGCTCCTGAAACGGTGCCGAAAGGATGAGAACACTGGGCTCCTCCTGCTCCCACTCTGTGACACAAGGAAGCTCACCTTCCGGGGGCTGCGGAAGCAGATCACGGTGGAGGAGCTGGTTCGTTCACAGGTGATGGACGAAGCCACTGCCCAGCGCCTCCAGGAGGGCCTCACTTCCATCGAAGAGGTCTCTAAGAACCTGAAGAAGTTCCTGGAGGGCACCAGCTGCATTGCTGGTGTCTTTGTGGACTCCACAAAGGAGCGGCTGTCTGTGTACCAGGCCATGAAGAAGGGTATCATCAGGCCAGGCACCGCATTTGAGCTCCTGGAGGCACAGGCAGCCACAGGGTACGTGATTGACCCCATCAAGGGCCTCAAACTGACAGTGGAGGAAGCTGTGCGGATGGGCATTGTGGGTCCTGAGTTCAAGGACAAGTTGCTCTCCGCTGAGAGAGCGGTCACCGGCTACCGGGATCCCTACTCTGGCAAGCTCATCTCCCTGTTCCAGGCCATGAAGAAGGGTCTGATCCTGAAGGACCATGGGATCCGCCTGCTTGAGGCCCAGATTGCTACAGGAGGTATAATTGATCCTGAGGAAAGCCACCGCCTCCCTGTGGAGATTGCCTACAAGAGGGGCCTCTTTGACGAGGAGATGAATGAGATCCTGCTGGATCCCAGCGATGACACCAAGGGCTTCTTCGACCCCAACACGGAGGAGAACCTCACCTACCTGCAGCTCATGGAGCGATGCATCACTGACCCAGAGACCGGCCTCTGCCTTCTGCCCCTGAAGGAGAAGAAGCGGGAGAGGAAGACCTCTTCCAAGTCCTCCGTCCGCAAGCGCAGGGTGGTGATTGTTGACCCAGAGACAGGCAAGGAGATGTCCGTGTACGAAGCCTATCGCAAGGGCCTCATCGACCACCAGACCTACCTGGAGCTGTCAGAACAGGAATGCGAGTGGGAGGAGATCACCACCTCCTCCTCTGACGGTGTGGTCAAGTCGATGATCATTGACAGGCGCTCGGGACGCCAGTATGACATTGATGATGCTATCAGCAAGGGCCTGATTGACCAGTCAGCCCTGGACCAGTACCGCTCAGGCACCCTTTCCATCACCGAGTTCGCAGACATGCTCTCTGGCAACATGAGCGGCTTCCGGTCACGGTCATCCTCTGTGGGATCATCCTCCTCCTACACCGTCAGCCCAGCCCCAACGCGAACGCAGATATCCATGTGGAGCGACCCGACTGAGGAGACTGGGCCAGTGGCAGGCATCCTGGACACGGACACTCTGGAGAAGGTGTCCATCACAGAGGCGATGCGCCGCAACCTCGTGGACAACATCACGGGGCAGAGGCTGCTGGAAGCCCAGGCGTGCACCGGGGGCATCATTGACCCCAACACCGGCGATAAGTGCTCCGTTGCTGATGCAGTGAACAAGGGTCTGGTTGACAAGATCATGGTGGACCGCATCAACCTGGCACAGAAGGCCTTCTACGGCTTCGAGGACCCACGGACCAAGACGAAGATGTCGGCAGCCCAGGCCCTGAAGAAGGGCTGGCTGTACTACGAGGCCGGGCAGCGCTTCCTGGAGGTGCAGTACCTGACGGGGGGCCTGATCGAGCCCGATGTTGAGGGCCGTGTCTCCTTGGATGAAGCTCTGCAGAAAGGCACCATCGACACACGCACAGCCCAGAAGCTGCGGGATGTGAACACCTACTCCAAGTATCTCACCTGCCCCAAAACCAAGCTCAAGATCTCCTACAAGGACGCAATGGACCGCAGCATGATCGAGGATGGGACTGGCTTGCGGCTGCTGGAGGCTTCCTCCCAGTCGAGCAAGGGCTACTACAGCCCCTACAATGTCAGCAGTGCTGGCTCCACCTCTGGCTCACGGTCAGGCTCCCGGACTGGGTCCCGGTCGGGTTCCAGGCGAGGTAGCTTCGACGCCACCGGTTCTGGCTTCTCCATGACCTTCTCTTCCTCCTCCTACTCTTCCTCGAGTTTTGGGCGCAGATACGCCATGGGTCCCCAGAGTGCCGTGGAGGTGGCTGCCCTCACCCTTGCCTTGTCCCTCGCAAGCAGTCGCTGTGGGCAGGAGGCGAGCAGGGAGCACCTCGGGCTGTGTGGGCCCCTGCTCCGCGTGGCGTGAAACCTGCCGGCCCCTGCCCGAGGAACCCACCGCCTCGCCTGCTCCGCATGTGGCAACGCTGCTGGCTAATCACTAGTATTTTTTTTAATTTTTAAACTCCATTTTTCTTCCAAAGCAGTGCCTAAAGTTTAACCAAAAAGACTAGACTAATATATTAATATATACAATTGTTCTGACAGTATTTGTATATTAAGAGATGAGAGAGAAAACACACTACCCTCCCAGATCTGCTGCCCCGGGAGCCTGCTGCTGTTCCTGTCCTCTGCAGAGCCTGTCCCACTTAGCTGCTCGGACATGGCTGGGCAGAGCCAGAAAACAGGAAAACAGTTCAGTCTTTTTGATCTAACCACTTAGTGACTCTTTTGTAATTAACCCTACCGGCTTCATCCCCTGCACCCCAAAGGAGGAGAGGACCCTGTTCCCATGGTGCACCACAGCCGGCATGCTGGCAGGACAGAGGAGGACACCGTGGGCTCCCCGCTGCTCGGCGCCGGACAGCCAGACACTCTGCACCGGCCCCAGAACTGTTGCCTGGACCCCTTCCACCCACCCTCAGCATGGCAAGGAGGGGGCTCTGCACCCTGGCTCCCAAGCTGCCCCAACTCCCCAGCTTGGCCTCCTGGCACAACCCCACCACCGCACCGCGGAGCCGGTGCCCCGACCGTAAGTGCGCGCTGATGCTGCCCGGTGCTTCCGCGCCATGCGGAGGGACCTGCCTCCGCTCCGCCGCTTCGCCCACCGAGGGGCTTTGCTGCGTGTCCACTGCCACCTCCGCCAGCCCGCCCGCCTGCTCGCTGGGACACACCAGCCGTGCTTGGCTCTCCCTGCCCACGTGGCTCGTGTCGCAGCCAGCCGGCGGCCGCACCTGCTGCTGCCTGCCTGTCTGTCTGCCTGTCTGTCTGTCTGTCTGTCTCTCCGTGTATCTGGGAAGTGCTCCGCACAAGGTTGATTTCTTAACACTGATGTAGCTTAACGAATTGACAGGCCTTCGCCAGAGCCCGTGCCTGAGCTCAGCAGAGCCCTGCGCTGCCAAAATCAGCCTGGCTCCGTGCGCGGTTCCTGCGCCCAGACCCCAGCCACTGCCTGGCCATGCGTCCCTCCACCTTGCCACGGGGGTTCTCCAGACCTTCTTGAGGGGTGCGGAGGCCATGGGACCCTCTGAGCACAGGGTGGGTCGTGGGACGCTGAAGCAGCCTGGTGTGCTCTTGTGTTAGAAAAGAGGCGGATCTCTGTAAAGCCGGACTCTTCTTTTCTTCCTCGTGGTAACTCCTTTCCTCTTGGTTTTCCTCCCCTTCCCTTCACCCGCAATGACGCACTCTCTCTCTGGCAGACATCTTTTTCCAGTCCCACCAAAGAAGTCCCCTTGCCGCTGGGTGAGTTCCTTAGCTGGGTCTCCGATGTCAGCAAGTCGTGGATGGGCTTGAGGGGAGCCCGGGACACGGCAGCTCCTCGGCCGTGCTCACCAGCACAGGTAATGCCAACCTTTCCAGTCTCACTCTTTGGAGCCGGGGTTCCCTGCCGTTCCCTGCCGGGGCTGGCTGGGCTGGTGCTGGGGCTTTGGCTGGGTACTGCGCTCTCCCAGCGGTGACACTGAGATGTCCAGGGGGGGTGTCGTTTTCCTCCGATGTGCAGTTTGGGCTACACTTGCCCATGGTGAAGGCTTTTCAGCCACGGCTGCACCCAGCTGCTCCGGCTGCGGGAGGGCTGTCCCTGGTCAGGAGTTGTGGCTCGCCGAGGCAGCGTGGGGGTGAGCAGGCTGGTGCAGGGCGGGTGCGCAGCGCTGCCGGCTGGGCTCAATGGCTTCATCTCATGGACCAGTCTCCCTGTCTCATCCCATCTTTTCTGTTCGCTTTGTTTTAGTGTTGCTGGATGTCCATCCCAACTCCCCTCACCGCTGCCACGGAGCCCGTACCCCCGTCCTGGGGCAAGTGGGACCGCATTTGAGGACACTGGGACGTGCTCCCTCTCCCTTTGCACTTGCCAGAGTCCCCGGGCAGAGACTGGGGGCCACGCTGCCTGGGTGTGGGGGCTGCCCTGCAGCACCGGAGCCCCCCCACCAGCAGCGGGGTGCCCTGGCCCACCCGCTGCCCCTGCCCCCTGGCAGCACACAGCCCCCCGTCCCCCTGCCACGCCACACTCCACCAGGGCCCCGGCCAGGGGCTGAAGCAATAAGTGATGCAGCGGAGGGGCCGTGCCGGCTCGAGCTGTTGGCGCCAAAGCCCCCACAATTGTCCTGGCTGACCCGGTCCCCCCGAGAGGCACCCGTGCGGTCGCCTGGCCCTCCCCTTGCCCCGTGCCAGCGTGCCTGAGGTGCACCCCCTCCTTCCCAGGGAGAGCCGCCTGGCACAGTGCCATGGCTCGCCCACGGATCTCCACAGCACCTCTCCTCTTTTCTGCCTGCTCTCATTTGCCACGTGTAAATCGAGTCATGTTATTCCTCAGCATTCGTTATTATTATTCTCATTATCCAGTTTTGCTTTTGCATGACATGCTAATGTGGGCAACTGTACTGTAGCCCAGCCTGAGCCAGGGCTCCCGCTCCCTCGGGGCCCTGTGCTCCCCTGATTTCCCAGTCATTTCTCATCAGGGCAGCAGGGGCTGATCGATAATCCAAAAGCATCTCTTTTTGGGGGCAAAACACTAAAACCTAACTTGTATATACCGTGAAGTGTTTGTAAAACATGCAGTATGGACCCATGGCTCTCCCCAGCGAGGTCAGTAAAAGAGATCCTATGAAACCAGCCGGCAGCTCCGCGTGGTCTGTTCGCCCTCGCTGCTCCCCACAGGTGGCCATGCCCCGGCCTCGCCACTGTAGGTGCAGGCTAGGGGCTGCCAGTCACCTCCCACACCTCCGTGCCACGGGCCGTGCTGTCCAGGCCGTGTGCCGCTGCGGGTCATGGTGGAGCGTGCTGAGGCGCTGGAGGTCTGACCAGCTCCTGGTGCAAGCACTGCACCATTGTGCTGGCCTCATGCGCTGCTGTGCCTGGGCATCCCCCCAGCCCTGTGCTGCTGAGCACGGAGCAGGGCTGTGGGGTTGTCACCGGGACTGTCCCCAGAGCTGCCCAGCTGCCCCGGATGGGCAGTGGTGTGTGTGGGTGTAGCGGGGCTGGGGTCTCTCCTGTGCTGGGAGGCTGCAGCCTCGTGCTGGTGGGTCCCCAGTTTTGGGGACAGGGAGCAGCAGCAAGCAGGCACTGCTGGTGGTGTGGAGGCTTCTGAAGCTGTGTCCTTTGCACAGGGACTGATCCATCCCTCTGGCAGCCGGGCTCCGGGCTTGCTGTCCGCCCGGGCGCTCATATGCTGTGCCAACATGTGCTGCTGCTGGGCTGGGGCTGTACCTGCGGGTGCCTCTGCACGGAGCGGGCAGTGCGCCGCGGGCACTCCCTTAGCCTGGCAGTGCTGGAGCCGTTGTGGCTGGGATGGTGGTGAGGGAGAAGGGCAAGCTGGTCGGGCAGCCAGCTGGTGGCGGCACCAGCGGGGTTTGTTAGGGGCAGCCTGGGAAAACCTGGGAGACGTCAGCACAGACGCCCACGCAG
The DNA here is from genome assembly GCF_017639655.2 of Falco naumanni. Taxonomy (NCBI): domain Eukaryota; kingdom Metazoa; phylum Chordata; class Aves; order Falconiformes; family Falconidae; genus Falco; species Falco naumanni. The sequence goes on along the minus strand of NC_054056.1, from coordinate 108,153,824 downwards.
AGGTTCACTGGCGCTGGCTTGGACGGCTCAAGGAGCCTTTTCCAGTGCTGTGAGCCACGTGCCACTGCTCTGTCCAGGTTGGGACTCCCTGAGCCAGGAGGCTCATCCTGTGGCAGTGCCTCCCACCAGGCACCATGCCGGGAGCACCGGAGCTGCGTGGGACCTCGCGGGACCCGTGCAATGTCTTGAGGCCAGTGGGAGTCTGCCTGGGAGCAGCGGGACTGTGCTGGGAGCAGCTGAGTGTGTCGGCACCTGGGTAGGGAGCCCAGGCTGGCCGGGACAGATGGCAGCAGCTTGGGAGCACGTTAATTGCATTGTGCGTCTGCAATTAGCAGTGGCGTCCCTCCCTGCTGGCCAGCCTGCAGCAGGACGTGGCCGTTGGACACAGCTGGGGTGGAGGGGTTGTGGGGGACGTGCATCCCCTGTGCTGGGATGGACAGGCTGCTGTGACTCGGGATGGGTCCATGGGGCGACAGTGAGGATGGCTCCCTGGGGAGGGCACGGGCAGCCCAGGTCTGTGCTCCAACTCAGATAACTCCCTGATCCCACTCTCCAACTTCTTGATCCCCCCTCAAGGTTGGACACTTCCCACAAGCCTCATAAGATCCCTGAGACCCCTCTGCATCCAGGGCTAAACCCCATGGTCCTGGCTAGAAGCCCCCCACCTACCCACAACATCTCTGGGGTCCAGCTCCCTTTCCCCAGGTGAGAACCCCCCCAGTTCTTGAACGAATCCCTGGGGACCAGCACCTGTTTGCTGGAGGGGACCCCCCCCTCCCCACACACCCCTCAGCTGTGTGCCCATCTTGGCCCCAGCATGGGGACCCTCCCCTAGCGGGGTGCCGGGTGAGCCAGGCTCATGCTGAGCAGGAACTGCTCCACCCGCAGGGGCAATGGGTGAGCTGGGGATGGTGGCATTCCACCGTGGTGGCTGGAAAAGGGGCACAGGAGGGTGAGGTGGAGAGGGACACGCCGTGCATCCAGGCTGGCTGCTCCCAGCTGCCTGCTGGGCATGTGGGGCCACCAGCAGCCTGGTGTCGTGGGGCCAGCCGTGGGGTGAGCTGTGTGGTACATGGGGACAGTCTGTCCTCCCACCTAGCGTGATGTTCCTCATCCATCTCCAGGCATCCCTCACCTCCAGCTGTCTCACACTGCTCCACGTCACCTTCCTGATCCCCTGGGACCCCCCAGTTCCCTCCCAAAGCCCCTTCCCATGGGCAGCATCTGCCTCCCATGTGCTCACCCTAGAGCCGCCTGGCTTCCCATGGGCAATGGCAGTAATGGTGTGGAGCCGACAAGCAGCATCTGGCAGGGCTCAGTATCAGCCAGGCATGGCACAGGCAGCGTGACGGCAAGTGGCAGTGCCAGGACAGTGGCAAGTGGGGCATTTGCCCTGGGGCTGGCAGTGGCTTCGCTGCTCGCTGGTCCTTAAAGCAGTCACAGGCCGAATCACACAGCACAGCACCGCCGATGGCTCAGGGAGGAGAAATGCGCCATGTAGGGAAAACAGCCCCCACTCCCCATGCTGCCATACCTCTGGGTGGTGGGAGGGCCGGTCACAAGGGCAGCTGGAGTCTGTGGGGCAGAATGCAGCTGGTGCTCCAGGTCTGCCACGCCGGGGTGGCTGGGTGAGCAGGGTCTGGGGCAGAGCAGTGGCAGGGGCTGGCAGCGCTGACCTGTCCCGTCACTCCTTCTGAGTCGATGTGGCGTGGCGGAGAGGGCCTGTGTCTGTCACCCTGATGGCTTTGGCACAGCTGGCTGAGGCTGAGTGCCGTGTGAGGAACGACGGGGGTCGGTGACCAGGCAAGGGGGAGCAGCAGCTCAGCCGTGAGCAGTGTCGGCAGCCATGAAGCTGCACTGCACACCAGCAGCGATCTAGTGAGCATGTAATTGGGCCAAGCTAATTGTGAGGGATAACTCTATTATATTCCCGTTTTTACTGCACTGCAGCTTAGCTTGCCCCTCTGATGCATGGGCCAGAGCTCTCCCCTTTCAGGCCCTGCAATCTAAACTGTCACGCAGCGTTAAAACCGCGGGGCGGTGGCAGGCGAAGCGCTGAATGGCGCGCTGGCGTGGCTGTCAGTCAGCCCTGGAAGGGCTCCCTCGCCCCTGGAGCAGCCACCCGGTGCTCACTGGTGTCCACAAATAGCCTGTCTGGTGGGACTGGTGGGATACTTGCCGGGTGGATGCACGACATGGTGCTCCCAGGTGTGCCGTGGCCAAGCCAGGCTGTGCCCGGGCACCCTGCAGGCCATGGCCCTGCTGTGGGGCTGGTTCTCACACCCCAAGTGCGTGGGTGCTTGCCCATCACTGCCTGAACGGTAGCACTGTCAGCTGTACTGCCCTGTCCTGCAGTAGCCGCCTCTGACCGTGGCCTGGCACATGGGACCTTTGGCTGCTGTCACAAGCGGAGCCGCAGCAGCCAGCTCGCCCCCCTGGCACACACCAGCTGCCAGCTCCGCGTGCCTGCCGCCCCGGGCACTGCTGGCTCCAGCCCGCAGTGTGCCGCTCTGGGAACTCTCTGTACAGCTTACCCAGCAGCCACAAAGCTGGACCGGCCTCTCCCACGCCCCCCCCCCCCCCCCTCACTGGGGCACTAAACCTTTCTTTAGGGAGATCAGCTGCCTAGGGGACAAGTGCAGGGACCTCGAGATCCCTGCAGTGCACAGAGCCCATTCACTGCAGGCGGGGTCCCTGCCTCTCCCCAGCAAAATCCCGACATGCACTGGCCAAGGGCAAGCACTGCCTCGCAGTAATGTGCCTGCGTTTCTCTGTGCCGTCAAGGAGCACGGCGTGGTCTGTGCCAGGGGCTGGTGCCAGCTGGGCTGGTGAATCCACCCCTGTCCTCGCTGCAGGTCCTGGAGTGATGGCGCTGGTTGCTGGGGAGCCTGGCCCAGGGCTGCAGCCAGTGCGTTGCCCATCCCACCGGGCACCGGGCAGCTCTGCAGGTAGTGGTGCTGCTGGGCACATGGCCAGGGTGCCCACGGTGGGGATAGCGATGGTGCTGAGCAACCTCGGGGTGCTCTGAGATGTGCAGCCGCCAGTGGGACCGTGTGGGCAGTGTGGTGTGGGGACCTGTGCCTCCCTCCTGAGGCACCGCGTCGCTGCTGTCAGGCAGCTGCAAATCCATTTGTTCCGGCTGTCATGTCCCAGGGTGTAACTGGCTGGCGCTGCCCACTGTGCCTGGTGGCTGTCCCGGGCCGGCAGCTGAGCTGGGGCTGGGGGCTGCTCCAGATCTGACGTGTCGGGGCAGGCGGCAGCTGTGGGGAGCCTCATGGCTGTTGCCATTGCCAGCACAGGCAGCACCAAGCATGTGGGCATCCCTGCACTGGTTTGGGGTTTGCTGCTTCTCGTTGTCTGGTGTCTCTTGGCATGTCCCCAGGACTCAGGTGGCCAGTCCTGCCTGTGCAGGTGTGATGCCGTGCTGTGTCTGGGATAGGCTGGCAGCAATAGCTGGGGTTCCATCCCCACCAGCCTGGGCTGGGTTTTGGGCTCTGTTACTGAAAGACCATTGCCCACTGCAGACGCTGTGGTCATCAGGCCTCCCTGTGCCATTGTCCACCACCCAGCTGTGGCAGCATCCTCCAGCTCCCCAGCAGCATGGGTTCCCTGTGCCCAAGCTCCAGCAGCAGGGCTGGTGCCATGCACTGCAGGCATTGTAGTCCTGCCCTGGGGTGAGGGTTCACCTGTGGGGCACACGGGACCGGTGGTGTGGGGCAGGAGCGCTGCAGAACCACAGCAAGTGTTTGCACCGGTCTGCACCAGAGCTGCCGCGACCTCTCATGCCTCAGTGCCCCCCACCGCACCACCCTGCTCCCTCCCCTGGACACTCGCCTGTCCCCAGGGGAGGAGGGAGCTGAGCCACAGCCTTTGGCTTGGCCAGCCGGCGAGGGGCACCAGTGCCAGCTCCAGGGGTGAGCAGCCACAGCTGCAGTGTACGTGGATCTGCAGGGCCCCACTGCAGCATATGGCATCATGCACGCGGGGTCTGCAGTGAATGCACATGCCCGGGAGCATCTCTGATGCCCTGCTGGCACTTCAGCTAATGAGAGGCTGCTACACTCCCTTCCTAGCACTGTGGAATATGGTCCTTTTCCTGTATTTACTCAGGTTTTGGGGGGTGAACGAACATCCGTCTCTTCCTGACCATGTTCTTGGTGAGCATCCCCCTGCGTCTGGAAGACATAATCACTGGGGAGCTCATTGCTTCTTGCAGCCCCTTTCACAGGCGCTTTGGTTTAGCTCTGAACTCTGCAGCCAAGGACAAACTTTGCCTTTTCCCCACGACCTCATTTGCCCCGTGCCCCGGTTTGCCCTGTGACTTGCTGCCCTGCACACCCAGCACCAGGTCTTGCTCCCACCCTGGGAACCTGGCTTGTGCCTACGGGAGGCAAAGTGTTGCCAGGATGTGACCTCACATCACCTTTGCATCCCAGAGGGGTCTTGTCCTGTCCTGTTGTGCATCCCCAGGGCCCTGACTATGTTTGGTAGGACCTGCCACTACCATGAGCCCAAGAGATGCAAATTTACTGGGGCCGGATGCTGCAGCTTTTGTGGTTGCAGCTGGCATAAAGCAAATTGCTCGGTTACACCGGCAGAAGGAGCCGTAATGGTGTGCTGCAGCCCGCACCCTGAACCCTGCAGCCGTGAGGAGGCTCCTGCAGCTGTGACCCGCATGCCAGCGCAGATGGGCACAGCACGGCAGCTCTCGGTGCACAGCCACGCCTGACCCAGGTGGGCTGCAGGAGCAGGTACCAGGCACCAGCCTGGCTCTGCTTCCCCTCTTCTCAGCAATTTGCTGCTTTTTCTGGCATGGTTTCTGACCAAAGCCCTGCCTGCTGCTCCTCCTCAGCAGCTGCATCGGTCACCACTTCCTCCCAGTGACCCCCAGCCTCATCCAGCCCCATTTTCTGCCATGTACCCGGCTGTGATGCTCAGCTGTGTTACCGGTGCCTTGTACAGGGCTGCTGCCATTGCTTCTGCATCGAATCAGTTTTATTTCCCTTTTATCAAGCCCACGGTCCTCAGCTGTTTCCCCTTGCAGGCAGAGCCTGCGAACATCATGGCACATGGTCAACCTATCCTTGATCAGGTCTTGCGATCATCACCATCTTCATGGCACCCCCGTAACCTGTGTTCAAGCTTTGCCTCCTGCTCCCGCTGCCTTTCTGGCAGCGCCCACACTCTCGTTCCCACACCTCAGCAGCCGCCCTCGCTGCGCCCCAGCTAAAATGAACCAGGGGTCCTGAGCACCAGGCTCCCTTGCTCCTCTGATGAAAGCCTCGGAGCTGGCTGCATCTCCCCTTCCTCCTTCCCCTCCCTGGGCATGCTTCTGCAGCTCTTCATGCTGGATGCAGTCCCTCGCCGCAGGCTGGAGCTTGTCCCAGACCCTGCTGTTCGCTGTGGCATACGCATTGCTTGCTCTGGCCTCCTCCAGCCTCTCCAGGGCTCCGGCTGCTGGCACTGTGCGCTTTCCCATTTCCCTCCATGGGATTCCCAGTGGCATCTGCAGCATTACAGGCTGCTTCCCCTCGTTATGCTCAGCCAGGTGACCTGGCAAGGCATTAGCAGGGCTAATGACAGGTTAATTGCAGGGCTCTTAGGACTGTGTAGGAGTGTGGGCATCTCCCTCAGCCTTTGGGTACAGGCATGGTGTGATCCCTCCTGCAAACCCGGCTCCCCAGTTGGGGCATGGAGCAGCCACTGGCATCTTCTTCCTTCCCCTGTCTTCGTGCCTGTGCAGAGCAGCGTTGCTCCTAGGCTTGTTTTCACGTAGCATCTCCTTCCACTTGTTGCAGCAACGCAGCTGAGCTAACAGCACCAGAGCTGGGAACAGCTGCAGGCTCTGCACAAGGTGTGCAGGCTCTGAGCTTGCCAACAGCTTGGACGGCTGGTCACAGCCAGAGGAGATCTTGGGGGTGTCTCCAGGGGTTCCTGGGCTGGCAGAACTCAGGCAGATGCCTCTTGCCACAGCGCGGTGATCTGCAGCAAGGGAAGGGCTCGTAGGGATGGTAACGTGTTATCATTCTTACCACGGCGGCCATGCCATCCCAGTCCTTCTGACACTGGCACAGAAGCAAAGGAGGTTTCCGCTGGGAAGACCCTGGTCCCTGTGGGAGCTGGTGGGGAGGGAGGCAGGGGGCAGCCACCTGCATCTCCCTGGGCCAGGCTGCAGCCTGAGGTGCATTTCGGGGGGGAGGGGCATGCAGCTCAGAGGATGCCATGAGGGGCTGCTCCTTATCCCCACCAGCCCCACACAGCCCATGCCATGGCCAGACCCTTCTGAGGTGCCCCAGCCAAGCTCTGCCAGTGTCCCAGCCTGGAGCAAGTCCAGCCCCACCGCTGGTGCCCGAGGGTGGCAGACTGCACTGTACCTGCAGGCTCTTGGCAAAGCATGCCGAATGGCCTTGCCACACCGTGCTCCCCACAGGGCCCTGTTAACATAGCCCCTTGTTTGCCTCGGCACGTGCTGGAGTGGGTAGTATGTTGCACATGGACACGCATGCCCAGAAACATGTGCTGTCTGCATGGGACCATGTGTGCTGCTGGCATGCAACTGGGTGCCACAGGCTGCGTGGGCTGCTCCGAGACGCTGCCTGCTGTGGTTCGAGGGGCGCTGCCCAGCCCCATGCCTTTTCTTCTTGTCCAAGGTGCTGTTGCTCCGTGCCTCCACAGTGGGCTGGCTTTGCCTTCTGGGGTGCTCCGAGGGCATGCAGGGTGCTCAAGGCAGGTTTGGGTTCAACTCATAATGCTGGAAAAGCCGCAAGATCAGGATGATCCCCTCCCACTGCCCCTGCCTGCCTAAGCTCTGCTACCTCCGACTCTAGTGCCTGCCCCCAGCAAAGGCACCTGCTGTGCTGGGGCAGAGGGGCCTGATCCTCGAAGAGGGTCCCCTGTGGAGAGTCGGCCAAGTCACGACAATCACACCAATACATGCCATGCTCCCTTTATTAAACAAACAGGTCATATTTATAACTTAAACCGACCGCTCACCCGACTTTACACACAGGTGATTGGATAAAAGTCTCTGGGCCACGTGGGGGTCCGTGTCGCTGGTCGGTGAGCATGCTGCAGGTGCCTGATCAGAGTGTGCCGATGAGAGTGTGTTGATTTCACGGTTCCCAGGACTTGCTCTGCACCTGGCTTCTTCTTTGTGCATAGCTTGTTTTCCTTCTCCCACTGCTTGTTCCCAGGACAATTTAAAACTGCTCTGCAGCTTCAACTAACAGGCCTGGGTTGTCCAACCCGGACAATGGTAACATATGTCCTCGGTCCTTTAAAAATCCCTCTACAGATCCTGTGCATGGGGCTAGGGAAATGGAGTGGTTGTGGGGTCAGTGGAAATATGAGGCAGGCAAGCGGTGCAGCCCCTGGCCGGGTTGGGAAGCTCTGTGGGTCAGTTTGCCATGGCTTGGTTTGGGCTCAGCCAGGCGCTGGACCATGGGCTTTGCAGTGTGTGGCCTTACGAGGGACAGATGTAGGGACACCAGGGACCAGCAACCAGAACAAGCTGAAGGGGCTGGAAGGTGTAGCTGGCAGCAAGTGAGATCTGGGAGCAATCCCAGGTGAAAAAGGGTCAGGAAATTCAGGAGAGCTGCAGGAATCGGTGTGTCGAGTGGTGCTCGTCCCAGCAGAGGAGACAGAGATGAGCAGAGCCGAAACCCACAGGTACTGGCGATGGTTGGTGGGCCAGTGCCACAAGGCTGGAGCAGAGGATGGAGGTCGGGTGTCCCGGCCAGGGGTGCTCTGTCCTGCCTGGTGAGGATGGGCCAGCAGCTGCCCCTCTGTGGGGATGGCAGTCCCTGGCGGGGGACACAGCAACACCCCCAGACATCTGCACTGGTGTGCTGGCGGGGTGGCGGAGCTGCCAAATCCCCACACCCTGTCCCTCTCCTGCTCTCCTTGCAGAAGCGCTGTGCTGCAGATGACACCAGTCTCTCTGGACAGAGTGTGGAGGAGTCGTCGCAGGATGGGGAAGAGATAGAGAGGTACGGGCAGTGCTGGTCACAGCGGGGTGTGCCAGGGCTCCTTGTCAGGGCAGGCCAGGGCTGGGGTCTGCATGTGTGCGTTTGGAAATCTGCACTATGAGGAGGGGAACTGGGCCAAATCCTGCACAGCCCCGGGGGGTCTGGACTAGCCGCTGTGGGATGGGGAGGGTGCAGGTACATCCCCCATGTGGCGAGCAGGGACGGGACCAGGCGCAGCTGTGAGCGCTGGGTGCTGGGCGCTGGGTTTATCTTGCCAATGACACGGACATGAGGAGAGGTACTGCCTGCAAACCTGGCCGAGGCACCCTTGAGGGGCGTCCCCTGCCGAGGGGCACGTGGGGCTGGGGGCGGCTCGGGGATGCCTGCCCGGTGGCATGTAGGCAAGGCAGGGGAGGTATGGCTGGGCCAGCACTGGCCACACCGGTGGGATGGGGTGCAAGGTTGGTTACGGGAAACCTGCGAGGTTGTCCAGGGTCTCCTGGGAGAGGAGCTGCAGAGCTGCCTTCCCTGGCATCTGCGGTGGTCGTCGGTCAGCTGCATGGGGTGCTGAGTGGGGTCACCTCTGGGGTCCTTATGTCCCCTGGTCCGCAGACTCCTAGAGCCATCCTCTCCCTGGAGCAGCACAGGGGAGAGGTGGGCGCTGTGGGCAGAGAGATGCTGGCAGCCTGGGTATCATTTCATCCCTCTCCCACGCAAGAGCAGCCAAGGGGGTCCCAGGCAGAGATGCCCGTGGCAGAGGTGGGCAGGGCAGGTGGCAGCCGTGCAGCCCAGCAGCCCGGTGTGTCCCTGCTGTCTCCCCAGAGCGTGGCAGCAGGGCGAATGGATGGAGCGGAGGCTGGAAGTGCACGAGCAGCTGCTGGCCCTGCGGCACTGGCTGGATGCGGTGGAGAAGAGGTTGCCCACCCTGCCGGAGCCTGGCCATGCCCTGCAGGTAATGGGTTCACCCCCAGGTGCATGGCAGCTGGCAGAACCGCTCAGAGCCAGGCAGGACCCGGGCCACGTCTCCACCAAGGCTGGTGAGGTCTTGGTCCCTGAAAGGGACGATGGTGTTGGGCCATGGCCAGCTGGGAGGCCCTGTGGCACAGCCCTGCAGATCTGCTGGTGACACGTGAGCCAGGCAGGGTCCCCTGTTCCCGGTTGCTGCTCCCCAGCCCGACAGTGCTCGCCCAGTCACGCCTCTGTCCCCACCAACACCACCATCGGCTGCTGTGGGCTTGGAGCCTGCTGTACCTGGGGTCCTGCTGGTACTGGTGGCATTGCTGCCTAGGTGCCCTGCTGGTGCCATGGCCACCTTCCACTCCAGCTCAGCCGTGTCCCACAGCACTGCTGCCCAGTTGGCATGTGCAGCTGTGCACAGGGTATGTGCAGCCATGCAAGGTGCATGCAGCCATGTCCCCCTGCTTAGGCAAGGGGTGTGCAGCCATGCACAAGGCATGTGCAGCCATGCACCGGGTGTGTGCAGCCATACAAGGTGTGTGCAGCCGTGTCACCCTGCCCAGGCAAAGTGTGTGCAGCCGTGCTCAGGGCCATGCAGCCATGTAAGATGTGTGTAGCTGTGCGAGGGCTGCCCCCTGCCCGGACATGTGCAGAGGCATCCCTGCTGCCCAGACCCCTCTGCCCACTGCCCACCCACCTGCCTGCAACCGGCAGAGCACTGGCGTGTCCTTCCCCCAGCCTCGGGCCAGCACAGGCCACCAACTCCCACCACCCCATCTACGCTAAGCCACGGCGGGAGCACCCGTGGCGGGGGCTGCCCTAGCCGGCCCCCTCCTCGCCGCCCTGCGAACAGTCCCTCGCCGGCTCCTTTTGTTCCGGGCCTGGCCAGCACACGGGCTCCCTCCACACACATGACAGCACAAACTGAAAGGGCCATTCATCGCGGCCTCGGCGCAGACAAAGCCGAGGCCGAGGAGAAACCCACCCCACTCCCGGGATCTGAGGCTACGGATTCCAGCCGACTGCTCTCGCCCGGTGCCCCGCACTGGGCTCCCTCTGCCTGGGGCGCCCGTGCCTACCCCAAGCCCGGTACCTGGGGCTGTGGAGCGTGCCAGGCGAGCTGCCGGCAGGCGCACAGGGCAGGAGGCAGCCAGTTGCTCTGCTGAGGGAGTCAGCTTGTTGCCCCCCTGCCCAGTCCCTGCCACGTGGGGTCCCAGATGGGTGCTGTGGGGCGCCCAGGGTGCTTTGCCAGCATGGTGGCTGAACCCAGGGGTCCCAAGGCTGGTGCCTGCTTGCCGTGTGGCAGCAGGGAGGAGCGTGGTAGCTGCACTGCTGGAGGGGGTGGCTGCTCCAGGGGGCTCAGGGTGGCAGGCAAGGGCAGCAGCCCCCCAGGTCAAGCCCGCTGGTGCTCAGTGGAGCAGCATGTTCCCCAGCACACTGGCACTGGCACCTGATGATGCTCAGCACCATCAGGGAGGGCTAGGTCCCACCTGCTTGGCCCCTGGGTCAGTTGGGGATGCCCAGAACCCCCTGAGGGAGCTGGTGCCTGGGCAGGGCACCCACGCACAGATCCAGCGCTAGGTGCTGAGCTCCCAGCTGTGGGCATTGGGAAGGTGCCAGAGCAGAGCGGTGAAGATGGTGCAGTGCCATAGGAGAGCCTGGGATATGCTAATTCCCTGCAGCATCTCCAGCAGCAGAGCAGACAAAGCCCCCGGCCCCTCCGCCTGCTGCTTTCAGGAGACCCCAAGGGAGCCCCATCCATCAGTGCAGCGCGACACTCCTTGCAGCGGCCCCTGGGCTCCCCGGGGCCCGGTGAGGGGCACCCACTCCTTTGTGCAGGGCAGGACCCCCCACCCTAGAGGGCCTCTCTTGCTGGCTGTGGGGCCACTGTGTCAGAGCTGGGTCCAGGCAGGCTGAGGATGGGGCTCACACCACATACCCTGCGATCAGGAGCAGACCCCCCCCCCCGCCGGCACCTCTGGCAGCCCCTTGCCCACCCCCCTCAGGCTCTCCCACACTCAGAGCAGGGGCAGAATGGGGTCCCTGAGCTCAGGCCTGGGGGACCCTGGCTTGCGGGGTGTGGTGGGCAGTAGCATCTCTCAGCCCTGTCCAGCCGCCGTGTCCCTGCCATGTCCCACCGAGCCTGGCTGAGGACACCCAGCACCTGCAAGAGCTCTGGGGAGCAGGGCTATGCCCCCTCTGCGGCCGCAGCAGCCTGCTGAGACTCTGGCTGGCAGCACCAGGACTGGAGGGGCTGGAGCCAGGTGGGGGGGCCAGACACAACAATATGCCCCGGAGGGGTGCAACCCCAGAGCCAGAGGGGCTGTGCCACTGTGGTGCTGTGCGGGACTGTGCCTCTGTGGTGATGTGCCACTGTGGGACTGTGCCTCTGTGGTGCTATGCCACCGTGGGGCTGTGCCACTGTGGGGCTGTGCCTCTGTGGTGCTGTGCCTCCGTGGGGTTGTGCCACCGTGGGGCTGTGCCACTGTGGTGCTGTGCTGCCATGGGGCTGCGGGTGCAGACACGCCGGGGATGCAGTGGGAGTACAGGTCCGGGGCAGCACAGCTCGGTGCGGGAGCAGGTGCCGTTGGCAGTGGCGGTGCCGGTGCTGGTGCGGGAGCAGGTGCCGGTGCTGGTGCCGGTGGCGGTGCCGGTGCAGCAGCAGGTGCCGCTGGCAGTGGCGGTGCCAGTGCTGGTGCGGGAGCAGGTGCCGGTGCTGGTGTTGGTGCCGGTGCGGGAGCAGGTGCCGGTGCTGGTGTTGGTGCCGGTGTTGGTGCCGGTGCGGGAGCAGGTGCCGGTGGCAGCGGCGGTGCCGGTGCCGGTGCCAGTGGCGGTGCGGGAGCAGGTGCCGGTGGCGGTACCGGTGCGGGAGCAGGTGCGGCGGTGGCCGGTGAGGGGGGGCCGGGCGGCGCGGGGTGGGCGGTGGGAACCGCGCTGCTCCCCTCCCCCTGCCCGGGATGGCTGCGAGTCCCCGGGGGTTTCCCCGGTAACGGCGCCGTTCGGCGCGCAAAGAGTTAACGCGGGCGGCCGCATTGTGCCAGCGGGGGGTGCGGCGGGGTCACCGAGCCGAGCCGAGCCGTGTCGGGGCAGTGCCGAGCCGAGCCGAGCCGTGCCGTGCCGTGCCGCAGGGTCCCGCCCGGTGCCGCCCCGTCCCCCGGGCGCAGTGCACAAAGGCGGCGGCGGGGCCGGGGCGGGGGATGCCCGGGCGGCGGTAACGGGGAGAGGCGGGGGGGGCCCAAGCCCCGAGCCCCGAGCCCCGCTCCGCTCCGCCGGCTTGTCCCCCGCCATGGCCCGGCGGTGCGGCGGGTAGCGGGGGCGGCGGAGCCCCCCCGGGCCGGCCCCGGCCCCATGGACGCCCGGCTCCGCCGAGGGGTGAGTGCCCGGGGCGGGGGGCGCTGGGGAGGCTCCGGGGCGGGGCGGGCGGGGGGCTGCGGGCAGGGCAGCCCGGGGCTGGCCGCCGGCGGGGGAGAAGCCGGGGGTGCCCCGGCAGCGGTGGGGCGTGTGGGGGGCTTGACTCCCCGGTTCAGCCCGCGCCTCCCCCGGCGCTGTGGCTCCTCCACCCGTGCTGCCCCGTGGGAGCCCGGCCACGCAGGAGGGTTGTGGGGGGCCAGGGCAGGGGCGTGATGCCACGCGTGGGGCCACACCGGCTCGGGGGTGCGGGGTCTGCTGCCTGCTGCAGCCGCGTGTCAGCACGTACGATGCCCCGCTGCACGAGGATGGTCCCTGTGGCATGTGCCACGGTGTGCCACGGCGTGCGTGTGATTGCTGGCCGGCGCTCCGGCCACGCAGGAGTGTGCACCCTGGGGTGTCCGGCCGCTGTGGGTGCGTGGGGCAGGCTGGCCCGTGTGCTCCTGGGCCACGGCTGCATGTCGTGTGTAGCCCCGTGGCCGCAGGTGTGCGTTGGGGTTTGGGGGTCTCTGCCAGTGGCCCGGTGTGCAGCAGAGCAGGGTGTGATGCGTGGTGTGCATGTGGTCCCAGGTGCGTGGGTGTGGAGGGTGTGCAGCGCTGCGTGGCCCTTGGGTGGGTGCCCGCAGCACCCCGGCCCACGCCGGCGGTGGGATGCCCAGCCAGAGAGGTGTGATGCCCAGGGTGGAGTGCGGGTGCACCGTGCCAGTGTGGGTGCGTGTGAGTGCACGTGGGGGTGTGTGCGTGTGCACATGGGCACAAGGGTGTGCACCCAGCGCTGGGCGTGAGGGCTGGGCACTGGCAGCGGTGGGTCTGGGTGCGGGCAGGCGCTGCGGCTGCAGCCAGGCTCTGGCAGGGGGCTGGCGTGGGAGGGTCCTGCCGGGTGGCGCGGGGGGATTTATGGCTGCGGCAGGGCTGGCAGGGTGGGGAGGCTGCCTCCCTGACTGGGCGGGTGGGTGGGTGCTCCCAGACGGATGGCCCCCAGCCCCTCTCCCCCCAGCAGGTCCCCAGGCCGCCTTTGTCAGGCCCTGCAGACAGATGGCTCTTTTCTCCCAGCTCTGCTGGCCTCTGAGTTAATCTAATGGCACAAAGCGATGCCGGTCAGGAGCATCTGCTTGTCTGCCGGGTGCCCTGCGCTGCTTCCCGGTACCCTTCATTTACATGCCTGCTGACGAGACGAGACGCGCGCCTGACGTGCAGGGCCGTACGCCCCGCCATGAACCCCTTGGGGTCCCCTCCTTCCACTTGGTCCTGGGTGACGGCCAGCGCCTTGTCCCTCCCTGTCCCCAGGGCCCCGGCTCTCCGTAGTACTTTGCGGGGGGAGGGGGCTGGGAACCCCCAAAGCCCGTGCAGGAATTTGGGCAGCACCAGCAGCCATCCGAGGCAGAGGCACAGCTGGGAGCAAGGGCAGGAGAGGATACAGGGTCCAGGCACCGTGCAGCCCTGCCGTGGCTCCGGTAATGTGCATCCTCCTGGCTTGTTTCAGGCCGGGATTTGAGGCGGGGGCCCGGCGCCTGTGCCCATGCCATGGGGAACTCGGTGAGCCGGCCCAGCTGCCTGGGCGAGAAGAGCCGGCGGTCAGAGGAGCTCCTCCGGGAGCCGCAGCTCCGGGACCTGGGGCTGGACGTGGGGCAGCCGCCCACCAGGAGCATCGCAGAGGCTTGGCTGGGGCCACCGGAGAAGCCACTGGTGCCAGTGGAGAACGGCTGGAGCCCGGTGCCCGGTGCCAGCTGGAGCCGGCCGGGCAGCCCCGTGCTGAAGCGCAGCCAGTCAGAGATGGCGGTGCAGAACGGGAGCACGGCCTGCATCCCGCTGAAGGGGCAGGTGGGGGGTGCAGCCTGGACCCCACCCCGGGCCAGTGCCCCCCGGAGCACCTGGTCCTGGAAACCTGTCACCACCCGGGAAGTGACGGAGGTGACGGAGGTGACTGAGACCATCGTGACAGAGATTGTGGAGGTGACCGAGTACCCGGCTGGCGAGAAGGGTGGGGAGCCCCTGGTCACCCGGACCGTCACCGTGCTGACGGAGCGTGCGGGGGAGCTCGCGGCTGGCAGCCGCGCTGGACACACGGATGCCGCAGAGGTGACTGTCGGGCAGGGACCCTCGCTGTGGAAGACGCTGTGCCAGTGGGGCTGCTCTGCCAGCACAGTTGTCTCCGTGAGCGAGTCTTGGCTGCTTTTGTCTCTCTTGGCTTGGGCTCATGTGGGGCTGTGCGCTCCCGCCGCTCTCCTGTGCCAGGGGATCTGCGGCCGGGGCATGCGGCCCTTGATGCCCTGATGTGGGCCCAGCTGGCAGCACCCCCCACCTCATTGCTTTGGGGCATCTGGGTGCCAGAGGATGAGACAAGCCCCCTCCTTTCTGCTGCGGCTGATGGGGGATGTGTGTCTGCAGGGGGTCCGCATGGCACGAAGCCCTGGCTTTGCGGAGCCCTGCGGGCAGTGCCCGGTCCTTCTGCCCTGAGGAGGAGCGCAGGTCTGCAGAGAGCCCATCCCCACACAGCCCTGCCGATGGGGCGAGCAGGGGTTGTGGGGGGATGCTGGGGAGGACCTGTCCCCCGCATCACGTCCTGGGCAGGGCATGGTGGGGAGGGGCATACCCCAGCCCCACAGCTGCCCCATGGCTGCCTCCTGCCCAGCCAGGCGGCTCAGCCACCTCTCTCCCCAGGTGTCCCTGCGGGCCGTCCCAGTCCTGGAGGAGTTGACGGGCACAGAGCGAGCCCAGGACACACTGGAGTGCCTGCTGGCCTGGGTGGCGGACATGGAGGAGCTGGTTAGCAACCAGAAGCCACCCTCAGCAGAAGTGAAGGTGGCGAAGGCCCAGCTGGAGGAGCAGAAGGTCAGCAGATCCAGGCTGGCGTGTCCCACCCACGCTGCTCTCCAGCCAGGGATTAGGGGGCCGGGGGGCAGAGCGGCTGTCCCAGGGCTGCTGATTCTCCAGGCTGTGCCGAGGTGGCGTTGGAGGTAGGGGGGTCCCCAGCACAGTGCTATGCCCCACTGCCTTGCAGCTCCTGAAGCGGCTGCTGGAGGAGCGGAGGCCACGGGTGGAGCTCTTCCTGCAGGACAGACCTGTGCCACCAGCGCACGGCTCTGACACGGCGGTGCCTGAGGAGAATGGCAGCCTCTCTGGCCTTGGGGAGAAGTGGGGCAAGCTGATGCAGGAGGCTGAAGCCAGGTGGGTCAGGGCTGAGATCTTCATCAGCTGGGGTGGCAACCGCCTCCCTGCCTGCACGGGCTCTCCCAACAGCTGGCAGCGGGGCTATGGTGCTGTGACCCCCCTGCCATCCCTGTGTGCAGCAGTGGCATGCTCTGCCGGGCTTCTGCCAGGGCTGCCCTGGCAGAGGGACTGTCCCCATCCCACTCACACCAGGGCTGCACCGTGCCCTGCAGACTGTGCTGCCTCCAGCTGTGTGTGGTGCAAGGTTGGTCCCTGCAGCCTCTGCGGTGCTCTGCCAGCCAGGGATGCACCATTGCCTCACTGCAGTGCCCGGCCCTCCCCGCTGCCTGCAAGGGGCTCGGTCTGGAGCGGTTCAGGCCGGCACTGTGCAGGGTGGTGGGTGACAGTTCTGCTTTGGGGCAAGCTCTTGCCATGCCTCTTGCCTGCTTTCCTGGCCCTGAGGTCACCAGGTTTGTGGCTCTATGGCTGCTCCAGCATGAGGCTGTGGAGCACCAGGGCAAGAGCTGGCCCTTTGCTGCAGGAGGCAGGGGAGCTCGCTGGGGTCTCGCTGGGCTTGGAGTGGAGCGGCACGGCCAGGTGCCTCAGTGTGGCCATGCCAGCACTCAGCCTGGTTGGCAGGGTGATACCGGGGCAGGGAGGTCCTGGACAGGTCATGGAGTAGAGCCGGTGCTGGTGCAGCCGGGCAGGGGCTGCCTCCTCCTGCATCCCTGTGTCCTGCATCCCTGCTCAGCCCAGGGCACCTGCCACGTGTCCTTGGAATGCTCGTGGTGCTGCCTGGGCTGAGCAGAGGGATGCTGGCCTCGCCTCCCCCCTTGCATTCAGGGTGGGAAGTTTTGGGGTGGGGAGCACAGGGCAGGGGGACCCTGGATGTGGCTGTCGGCCACCCAGCCCCGGTGCCAGGGGGAGAGGGGGCTTTGGCCCCTGGAGCCAGGGGCTGTGCCCTCCCTGGCTCACCCAACCTTCCTGGCACAGGTACGGCCACCTGGAGCGGATCCTGCCGGCGGCACAGGGCTTCCAGGAGGCTGTGGACTCCTTCCAGGAGTGGCTTGGCACCACGGAGCGGCAGCTGGCTCAGCTTTGGCATGCCAATGGCTGCGTCAGCCGTGTGCAGGACGCCCACCGGCAAACCCAGGTCGAGGCTGGGCTGAGTGCTGGGTGGGCTCGGGCACCTGCTGCAGCACAGGGTGGGGGGCGTGAGTGGGGCTCAGTGGGGCAGGGGAAACCACGAGCGGGGCCATGGGGAGGTCTGGGGTTGGCGGTGGGGACGGGAGGCATGCCGGTGGGTGCAGTGGGGATGTGTGGGGTGATGTCTGCGGCAGCCGCTGCCACGGGAGCCTCTTGCCCAGGCCCTCTGCGAGGAGATTCGTGAACGGCTGGGAGAGCTGGATGGTGCCCTGGAGAGCGGGCAGCGGGTCCTGGAGATGGTGACAGGCGAGTGGGGTCGGCTGAAGTGGTGGCTGCAAGGTCGGGACCACAGGATGTGGGAGGGAATGAGCACAGTGTGCTGCTGCTGTGCTGGCACCAAGGCATGTCCTGGGGAGGTGGCAGCCCACACCAGTGAGGGGACACCTGGTTCTGGGTGTCTTTGGGCCCCTCTGCTCTCCACCGGGTGCTGCTGGCAGCTGTGGGAGGACAGTGTTGTGTGATGGACGTCGGGTAGAGAGGGGCCAGGGGTGTGGTGGGAAATTTTGCCTCCAGTGGGGGTGAGGGACTGGAGCTGGGTCCAGGAGAAGCAGGGCAGGGGCAGGCGCAGGGGAAGATTGGACAGAGTGACTGTCATGGGGGAGGAAGGGCATCAGTGCTGCAGGTCCCCGGCTGCAGCAGCGCTGATGCTGGCTGCACTGCTGCCGCCGCAGGGGAGGAGGCCCAGCTGGCACAGGAGAAGATGGAGTCCTTGAGGATGCGGTATCTCATTGTGGGCCAGAGCAGTGCTGACACCATGCACCGGCTGGGACAGACCCTGGAGGCCTCATCCCGTTTGGGCACTGCCCAGGAGGACCTGGCACTTTGGCTGGGCCGCATGGAGAAGGAGCTGGGCTCCTGGGACAGCCAGCACGGTGGCCAGGAGCCCCCGGTCAGCACGAGCGACAAGGAGAAGGTGCGGGACATGGGGCTCTGAGGAATGTCACCCTCGGCCCCCTTCACCCCTCCCTGGCTCCATGGCATTGCTGCCTGCAGCATGAGATGGGGGAGCTGGGTCTGGAGGGATGTGGCTGAATGGGCTGCACCAGGCTACAGCAGGAGGTCCCGTGCTAACCAGCAGCAGACACACAGGGGGTCTGTGTCCCGGCAAGGCTGCCCTGGTGCGTGTGCTCTCCCTGCCGGCACATTGACAGGTCTCCTCCTTTCTGCAGTTCGAGCAGATCCTTGACTCCCAGCTTGCGCGCTTGGCTGGGCTCGGCGAGCGGCTGGAGGAGATCGGGCGGGTGCAGCTGGATGCCCAGGCCCTCCACTCGCAGCTCTCTGATCAGAAGGTGGGTCTGCAGTGCTGCTCTGGGCCAGGGTGCAACCCACTGGTACCCCAACGCCAAAGGGAAATCCCCAGGGACACTGGCATTGTACCCCTACTCTGCTGGGCTCCTGCACTGACCCCCCAGATCACATGCGCATGGATCTGCCGACGTCTCTGCAGGACCTGACACCCACCCACCTCTGTCTTCCAGCTGCTCTCTGCTGAGATCCTGCACCACCGGGGACTGGTGGAGCGTCTGCTGGGGATCTCAAACCTGCTGCTCCAGTCCTGCCCTGAGCCCCTGCGGCAGCACCTCCAGGTGAGCAGCTGTGCTGGGGCTGCACCCAGTGGGTGCTGGGTGGGATGCTGCCACAGCAGGGCCCCTTGCCCCAGGGGCCGGCCATGCCCCGTGTCCCCTGGTGAGCCATCTGTCTTCACAGCCCTCGGTGCAGGCGCTGCGGGAGCGCATGGAACAGCTTTTCCTGCGCAGTGGAGCCTGCGCCGTGCAGCTGGAGCACGCCCAGTCCCTGCTTGCCCAGTTCTCTGAGGCCCATGAGGAGCTGTTGCCCTGGCTGGAGGAGACACAGGTCATCGGGGTGCAGATTTCCCCCAACGCCATCAGCTATGAGGCCTTCAAGGAACAGCAAGCGCTGCTGCAGGTGAGGGAAGATGGATTCAGCTGGGGCATGGCAAAGGTGAAGGCGAAGGCAGGGACGTGCTTTGCCATCCCACGGGGTTGGGAGCATAGGACAGTGGTGGCAGCACTGCAGGGACCTGGGTACATGCACAAGTACTGAGCCAGGGCAGCAGCACCAGGGCATGTCCCCGTGTGCCCTGTCCTGGACCTGCGTGTGCCCACAGCCTTTCCTCTGCCCTCAGTGCCTTCGGGAGGCCATTGCTGAGCACCGGCCCCTGATGGGGAAGCTGCAGCGTGTCTCAGCACAGCTGGTGGAGCTGAGCCCGGAGCAGGGCGCCCCATTCCAGCAGCGCTGGCAGGAGGCAGAGGAGCAGTACGGCTGCATCCGTGAGCGCGTGTGCCAGGCAGCTGCCCTGCTGGAGGATGCCCTGCCACGTTACAGCCAGGTACAGAGCCAGCACCAGGAGGGCTGGTGTTCCCTGAGGCTTCCCCTCAAGTGACCGGGCTCGTCCCCCCCTACACCTTCCCCAGCTGACTGAGCGCATGGACCTGCTGCTGGAGTGCCTGGAGCAGCTGCAGAGCCGCCTGCAGAGCCAGCCCTCCATCCGTGGTGATGCAGCCCACCTTCGGGAGCAGATCCGTGAGAACAGCCTGGCCCTGGGCGAGCTGGAGAAGCTGGGGGTGGCCCTAGAGACCATCCAGGCGCAGGGCAGCGAGCTGCTAGCCAGCATGCAGGCAGCAAACTCCGATGCTGCTGCCAGAGGTATCGGCATGGAGGGGCAGGCATGGCACCATGGGTGGGTGCGTGTGCATGGCCGTACATGCCGACACACGGGCGTCCCAACGGGGCCGCGTCCCTGCTCGGGGCTGTGTTGGGGTGACTGGTCCTTCACAGCACTTCGAGGGTACCCAAGCTGAGCCCTGTCCCTCTCGTGTCCCGCAGGGATCCAGGAGCGGACGGCGCAGTTGCTGTCCCAGTGGGGCTGCCTGCGGGGCCGCTGCCAGGAGCAGGAGCGCTGGCTGCGGGAGCTGCTGGCGCTGGCTGACCGATTCTGGCATGGTCTCTCCGAGCTGGCCCTGACTCTGAGCGACACCCAGCAGCTGGTGCTGGGGCTGGAGGAGGCCGGTGGTGAGCCTGAGATCATCCGCACACAGCTCCGCACCATGCAGGTAGTGGCTGGGGAGGGGGCTTGGTGGGCAGCCCTGTGGCACAGGCAACCCCGTGGCACAGGCGGCACTGAGCCCGGTCCTGTCCTGCAGGCACTGCGGGAGGAGATCGACTCGCTGCAGGGTGAGCTGGACACGCTGGGCAGCCTGGGCGTGGAGCTGATGTCCTCTTGTGGGGACCCCGACAAGCCCGATGTCACAAAGAGCCTGGATGATGTGAGTGCCGATTGGTGTGGGTCCAGTGAGGGACGGGGTCCTGGGTGCGTGGGGAGGGTGCTTTTAGGGATGGGAGGTCCCTGGGGCTGTGCCTTAGTGGGATCCTGGAGAAGGGGCAGATGTGTCCCCAGACCCAATGTCCCCTGGATGTCCTGGGGCTGGGCTGGATGGAGGGTGGCTGTCCCAGGCTGCTGTGCCTGCACAAGGGGCCGCGTGCCATTCCTCACACCCTGTACTGGTGCCTGCTGACCCCTGCGCGGTGCCACTGCCCCTTGCACCCCACACACTAGTGCCAGGCATGGTGCTGCTCACCCCCATGTCCCGGACCCCTGACCCTCGTGCCCCTGACCCCCCGCGCGGTGCCGCTGACCCCCGCGCCCGGCCGCAGCTCTACTCCTCCTGGCACAGCCTGAACAAGGTGTGGACGGAGCGGTATGCCCGCCTCGAGGAGCAGCTCCAGACCTCTGTCAGCTACCAGGAGACCATGCAGGTGGGGTGCTGGGGGTTCGCTCGGGCAGACACCCCACATAGGGGCCTGCCCCGCAACCTGCATCGCCCTCCCGTTCCCACTTGGGGGTGTGAGGGGCTGTGGGGCCACCATGGTGGTCCCTGGGCATGGCTGAAGGCAGGACCTGGCAGTGGGGCCCGCAGTGGAGCTATGTGGCGGTGCAGGACTATCGGAACATGGAGCTAGCTGAGCTATAGGGTCATGATGCTGCTGTGGGTGGGGGGCTTGCTGGGGGGGGATGGGCAATGGGGCGGGCTGTGCCCATGTCCTGGCCCAGTGTGGCATGCTCAAATCCCTCAGTGGGGCTAGGGATGGAGCACGCCCCTGCCCTGTGCTCCAGCCCTCCTTGGGGACCACGGTGGGTACCAGCCCCACTCCTGGCGCAGGGGGCAGCATGCCTGTGCCCCTCAGGACGCAGCTGGCATTGCAAGGCTGGCGTGTTTGGTGTGTGGGGACAGGGATGGGGGCTCAGGCCTCCCACCCTCCCTGACCCCATGATCTCTGTCTGTCCCCAGCGGCTCTTTGAGTGGCTGGACACAGCTGAGCTGCGCATGGCGGAGGAGTTCCTTGTCGGCGGGGACCTGGACCTGGTGCAGCAGCAGCTGGCGGAGCTGAAGGTGAGCTGTGCTGCAGGATGGGGCCCTGAGCCCTGGGGGCAGGCAGGGGGGCAGTGGCGAGGGTAAGCGGGATGGTTGGGGCAGCAGTGGGATGAAAGTGCGTCATGTTGGCCAGTGCCCCCATGGCACCTGTTCATGGTGGGCGCTGGGTGGCCAAGTCCCACCTGGGGTGGTCAAATCCTGCCCCTTGCCAAGACGCCCCGAGGGGCAGGGCTGCCTGCTTTCCATGAGGAGTGCTGAGCCGAGGTGCCTGTACCAAGCGTGCCGTGCTGTGCCGTGCCATGCCAAACAGTGCACTGCATGTCACACCCAGCTCTGCCGTTTCATGTCATGCCATGCCATGTCATCCTATGCCATGTTGTGCCAAACCAGACCACATTCTGCCATCCCGTGCTGTGCTGTGCCATGCCAAACATGCAGTGCATGGCAGACCCAGCTCTGCCATGCCATGCTGTTCCATACCAAACCAGACCCAGCTCTACCATGCTGTGCCACGCTGTGTTATGCCATGCCATGCCATTCTGTGCCAAACCAGACCATGTTCTGTCATGCCATGCTCTGCCATGCCAAACCATGCAGCTTGTGCCAGACCCAGCTCTGTGCCATGGCATGTCATGCCATACTGTGCCGTGCCTGTTGATGTGGCAGATCCCCATCTCCATGTGTGGGGCTGGGGTCACCCACTCATTGCCATCCCACAGGAGTTCAAGAGGGAGCTCTACCAGTGCAAGGTTGACGTGGAGAGCCTGCGGCACCAGACCAGCCTGGGGGGCGCAGGGCAGGGGGACCCCCCGGCTCTGCTCAGTGACTTCCGCCAGCGCTGGGACCACCTGGAGGAAGAGATCGTCAGCCGCCAGGTGTGGGGGCCAGCCATTGCAGGGGCATCCCAGGCGTGGGGCAGGGCTGGGTGTGGGGCACTGCTGTCCTGGGCACGGGGGCTTGGGGGCTCTGGGAGGTGGTGGTGGCACCCGAGCTGTTGAGCACATCTGCCACTGGCGCAAGGCAAGAGCCGTGGCAGTGTGGGTGCGTGGGGTGCTGTGTGGGTACTGGGTATGTGGGGGCTATGTGGGCGCATGGGGTTCCATGTGGGTGCTGGGTGTGTGTGGGGCCGTGCAGGCTCTGGGCACATGGTGCTCAGGGCACTGTGGGTGCATGGGGCCACACGGGTGCTGGGTGCGTGGTCTGGGCTGACATTGCTCCCACCAAACGGGTGCCCAATTCCACCCTTGCTGGGACAGCACCAGCTGGAGGCGGCTCTGCTGGGCCTGGGGCAGTTCCAGCACCAGCTGGAGGAGCTGCTGCAGTGGCTGTCCCGCACCGCCGAGCAGCTGCAGGGCCCGACACTGCTACGCCTCGACCTGCAGAGCTGTGAGATTGAGCTGGCCAAGCACAAGGTGAGGGCAGCGGTGGGATGGGGCTGCCCACATGGTGCATCCTGGGCTGCTCTGACAGCCAGGTGTCTGTGTGGGGACATCTCACCCAGGGGACGTGGCACAGTCTTGCTGTGGGGCCACAGCCTGGTCCCATTGCACAGGAGGTCCTGGTCGTGGTCCTCCTGCTGTGGGGATGCATCCTGGCTGCAGGGTGCTACCCAGCCCCCTCCTCCTGGCACTGCCACTGAGCCCCAGGGCAACAGCGGCCGGGTTGAGCAGGCTGTGGCTTGAGGTGGGCGGCGTGAGAACGCGTCCCCTCCCGCGGTGACAGCATGGAAGGAATGAGCTGTCTCCGTGCCTGCCGGGAGGCGGCTGAGGCCACGGCCAGCCCAGAGCCGCTTCCCCTTGCCTGGGCACGCTCGTGCAGTGACGCAGGTGAGGTGCTGTGAGGTGCGGGCTGGCCCTGTGCCCAGAGGGGGTCACACACAGGGGGTGGCCTTGGTGTCCTCTGTGCCCTGTCATGGCAACCTCCCCACGAAGCAGCAATTTTGGTGCCTCACACCTGCCCCGTGCCATGCTGAGGACAAGAGCCAAGGTGCTGGCTCTGGGGTATCCCTGGCTGTCGTCCTCCCCTGGCGTGGCACTTCCCAGACCCCAGCCCTGTGGGGCTTCTGGTGCCACGATGGCAGCATTGATGTGGGCAGCAGAGGTGGCCCAGGGTGAGTGGCTTTGCATGGCATAGCATGTGGGGTGCTCCCCGCCATGGCACTGCCTGTGATCACGGTGCCCCATCCCCAGGTGCTGCGGAACGATGTGATGTCCCATGCTCACACAGTGCAGTCTGTCAATGAGGCTGGGCAGGGCTTGCTGCTCTCCAGCCTGGGGGAGAGCGTGGAGGGGCTCCAGCGCAGCCTGCAGCAGCTCAACCAGCGCTGGGACCTGGTGCAGAGCGAGACCGAGAGCCGCCAGCTGGAGCTGGAGAACAACCTCAGCCAGGTATGGGGCACTGCATGCTGGGGCTGCCCACCGTAGTGCTGCCAGGGGCAGTGCTGACCCCCTATGCCGCCCCCAGGTGCAGGACATCACGCTGGAGATCACGGAGCTGCTGCAGTGGCTGGAGCAGGTGGAGCTGCAGCTCTTCTTCTCCAAGCCGGCATGGGGCCACCCGGACACCACCAAAGAGAAGCTCACCGCACACCTGGTGAGCGCCAGGGCTGTGCAAGACCCCCCCTGCACTGCAGGGCCATCCCTGAGTGTTCCTTGGGAGGTGTATGGGTGCCCCAAATCCGTCCCTGTCCCCATCCCTGTCCTTCGGGGCAGTGACCCCGGGGCTCCCCGCCACCTCTCGGCAGGAGCTATGCAAGGAGATGGAGTCCAAGCAGGAGGCATACAGTGGCGTGCGGGAGCGGCTGCAGCGGCTTCTGGCCTCCTATCGCGCCGGCCGGCCCTGCAGCACCGAGCACAGCCTCCGCATCCTGGAGCAGAAGTGGGAGAGCGTTCATGCTGAGGCCCAGGAGAGGAAGGTGTGCAGGGCAGGGGGTGTGCTGCCTGCCCAGGGGTGCTGACCCTGCCCCGGCTCTGGTAGCTGCGGGTGCCTGTCCCCATGAGCACCGTCCCCCTGCCTGCAGGAGCGCCTGTCCGAGGGGCTGACGGTCACCACTGAGTTCCACGGCACCATGCAGGACCTGCTGCGCTGGGTGGCTCACACCGAGGAGCTCCTCAGCTCCCCTGCGCCGCCCAGTTTCGTCCTGGACACTGTCACCGCGCAGATCCAGGAGCACAAGGCAAGTGAGGCTGAGCTGGTGCAGCGGCCTCCCGCCTGCTGCCCAGGTGTGCCCCCACGCTGCCCAGCACCGTGCCCTGAAGCTGGGGCTGATTCCCTGGGGCTGGGTCAGCCTCGAGGGGTCCCGTGTGGCGGCAGCAGTGCCAGTGGCATCGGCAGCAGCGATCTCCCCGGGCTGGCAACGGGACGTCTCTCCCTGCAGCAGCAGAGTGAGGCGGCTCAGCACCCTGTGCAGGTGCAGGCTGTGCTGGGAGGCTCCGCTCCTGTCCTGGGGCTGTCTGCATGCCCCCAGCTGCCTCCACTCTCCCACAGGCCCTGGTGAAGGAGGCGAATGCCCACGGGGAAAAGCTCAGTGGCCTGGAGGCTGTTGCATCTCGCTTGAAGGACTTCAGCAGGAAGCAGGATGGTGCCGTCATCCAGAACCTGGTGCTGACGGCCAGGGAGCGGCTGGGGAAGGTGCTGCAGCGAATGTCGGAGCGAGGGGCGGCACTGGAGGAGGCCCGCAAGCGCACCAAGCAGGTACTCAGCTGCTGTGCCAGGTGCCAGGGGATGCAGGTCCTGTGGGGAGCTGTGCCGGTGCAGGGGCCATGCAGCTCCAGCTTGGGGACCATGCTGTGCTGGTCCGTGGCTTGTGCTGAGGTGGTGCACGGGCCATGCAGCCCTGTTGTGTGGGTGCTGTGGCTCTTTGCCCGGGTCGCCCTGGCCCTTGTTTTGCACACAAGAGCCCCTCTGCACCCCTCTTCTCCATTTCAGTTCAGCGAGTCCCGGCGGCTGCTCCTGGACTGGATGGATGAGGTGGAGCAGAGCTTGGAGGTGCCGCAGGACACTGCCACAAGCCAGGAGGAGATCAAGTGCCAGCTGGCTGAGCACAAGGTGGGGGGTCTGCCCCACTCCCCGGCCCTGTGGAGATGGGGAGGGGGTCCCAGTGGGCATAGCTGTGTAGCTGTGGGCAGTGGGGAGCAGAGCTGGAGGGCTGTGGGGTGGCCAGGGAGGGGGCTCCCCAGCTCCCAGCGAGACAGCAGTGCCCCGATGCACCCAGAGCTGTGGTGGTCAGATGCCTGTGGGGACACCTGGGGTGGGGAGAGCCCTCCACCGAGGGGCAGCAGCACTCCAAGCTGCCCCGCAGCACTTGGGGAGGCAGGAGTCTCCCCGCAGCCTGCCCACCCTGGGACCAGCACCCACACGCCGGGGGTCCAGGTGGGATCACCCCCTCTGCCCATAGGCTTTCCAGAAGGTGCTGCGCTCAAAGCGGCCGGTGTATGAAGCCACGCTGCGGAGCGGGCGAGCGCTGCGGGAGAGAGCCCGTCTCCCTGAGGACCTGCAGCCGCTGGAGGAGCTGCTGGGGGAACTGAAGGAGCGCTGGGATGCGCTGTGCAGCCGGGCTGTGGAGAGGTGAGGCTGGGATGGCACGGGATGGCATGGGATAGGGTGGGATGGTCCCAGACGGGGTTGTGGCATTGCCCTTCCTCCTTGGGTATCCCACTCCCTGCTTTGGGACCCCTGCCCCAGCACCACGGGGCTCTGGCTATGTTGGGTGCAGCTGGGATCCACCCCTGGCCATAAGTGAGCCCAGGCACTTACAGCCACGCTGCTGGGCTCCCCATGGGGCGGCTGTTCCTGGCACCGCGGCGCTGAGTGGCACTGGGGCACTGCTGGCATTGCCTGCACCCGTCCTTGCAGGCAGCACAAGCTGGAGGAGAACCTGCTCTTCTCGGGCAAGTTCACAGATGCGCTGCAGGCTCTCATGGACTGGCTGTACCGGGCCGAGCCGCAGCTCAGCGAGGATGTGCCTGTCGGAGGGGACCGGGACCTGGTCAGCGACCTGATGGACAAGCACAAGGTGGGTGTCCCCAGCCACGTGGGGAGGTCCCTGCCCTTTGTCGGCCCCTGGGCAGCCCCGGGCTCTGCACCAGCCCTGCCCACCCTCCATCCCGGGGCAGGAGCCGGGCACAGGATGGGGCTTTGCCCACTGGAGCAGCCCCAGCTTTACCTGAGCCTGCGCTCCCAGTCCTTGGGGCAGTGCTGGAACACCCCATGTACCCCACTTAACGGGCCAGGCAGGGTGCTGGCTCCCTCCTCAGCATCTCCCACCCCATCCTGCCCTCCCCTGCTTAGGTCTTCCAGAAGGAGCTGGGCAAGCGAGCCAGCTGCATCAAGATGCTGAAGCGCTCGGTGCGGGACCTGACCCGTGGCAGTAGCAGCGTCGATTCCCAGTGGCTGCAGAAGCAGATGGAGGAGCTGAGCACCCGATGGGACCTGGTCTGCAAGCTCTCCGTCTCCAAGCAGGCTCGGCTGGAGGCCGCACTCCGGCAGGTGAGAGCCAGCTGAGCCAGTGGGGTGGCAGGGGGGCAGCAGCTGGTCCTGAGTGGAAAAGTCAGGGTTGCAGCTGGTGCATCCTGGTGGGAAGGCTCTGCAGGCAGCCCTGGGCATGTGGAGTGCCCAGGGCTGTGTGTGGCTGTGCTGTGGGGTGCTACATGGTATGCCCAGGCTCTGCGTGTGGCCGAGCCGCGGGGTGCTGCATGGGGTGCCCGGGCAGTGGGTGGCCGTGTGTTGCAGGGTGCTGTGTGGGGCTCTGTGTGGCTGTGTTGCAAGGTGCCATGGCCGGGTGCCAGGCTGGTGCCTGTTGTAAGTGTGCCTGTGTGTGGGGTGCCCGGGGCAGGACAGCTGCACGTCGCAGGGTGTGCTGCTCGGTGGGGAGGTACTTGAGTCCCAGGTGCCAAGCTGGGGTGAAGACCATCCTCTCTGTCCTGCTGTGGGGTTCGAGCTGGGCTGGCAGCAGCTTTCTCTCAGGGGCCTGGAGCTGCACAGTGAGCTGCCAGTGCTGGGTACTTGTCTGGCCCTGGGCAGGAACAGCAGCTGCAGGGCTCGAGGTCTGGCTGGGGGGCTCAGGGGCTGGGACCTAGGGCTGCAGCTGCAAACTGGGTGCTGAGCAGGTCCCTGGCTGTCCATGGCAGGCAGAGGAGTTTCACACCCTGGTGCACTCCTTCCTGGGTCGCCTCTCCGAGTCAGAGAAAACCCTCAAATATGGTGTCTTCCCCGAGGAGGAACTGGCTGTACAGGAGTGCCAGAACCAGCTGCAGGTGGGTGCCTGTCCCCACCAGCCCCCACCTCCAGGTTGGCTCCATCCTTGCCCTGGGACATCCTGTTGCTGGGGTCATCTAGGACATTGCCAGAGCGTGGGGTCCACCACGCTGAGACATGTTGGGTCCCATCACACCAAGACATGGGATTTGGGGCACGAAGCACCCTGAGGTGTGGAGATTTGGGGTCCTCAGCACCCCATGCAAAGACAGCTATGCTCAGGGAATGTGCCCGCTCAGCCCAGTGCCCTTGCCCTGCCTTTGCACCCATCTGGGTGGAGGCTGGTCCCTGGAGTGCTGGAGGGTGCAGTGGGGTGCAGGGAGCTAAGACCCGGCAGTACCACAGTCTGTGCACCCTGCAGGAGCTGATGAAGTCCCTGCAGTGCCAGCAGCTGGAGCTGGAGTGCATCACCTCACTGGGGGAGGAGATCCTCTCCACCTGCCACCCGGACTCTGTCATCACCATCAAGTCCTGGGTCACGGTCGTCAAGAGCCGCTTCCAGGAGGTGAGCAGGGCACCCCTTCTCCATCCCTCCCTGGATGGGGAGCAGATCTGCACCCATGCCTGGGACTAGCACAGCCTCCCGCCTTTCCCACCGCCGGTGCCTCTTTGGCACAGCCCTCCTGCCCGGTGCATTGTGAGGGGCTGGGAGTGTTTGGTCCCATCCCTGGCCGACACATACAGTCTTGGTCTTGCCAGTGACCAGCTGGCCCTTGCTTGGCTCCTCCTGGCCTTCCGTGAGCTGCTGGGATGTACTGCCCCTGCCAGCCCTGCTTGCCCATCCTGGGGCCATGCTGGGGGTCACCAGGCACCTCTGCAGTTCCACCTGTGTGGTGGTGGCTCACTGCTGTGTGATGGCAGATGCCATGCAGCCCAGGCAGGGAGTCCCCTAGGAGCAGTGTCCTGAGGAATCCCCATCCCAGACTCCGCTCCTGCAGTGGCTTGGAGGCTCGCCCCAGCCATTGTGGGTTTGCAGGTGAGAGTGCTCCTGGCTCCCCCTGAACGGGTCTGACAGGTTCAGCCGATCCCTCGACCTCATCTACACAAAGCCCTTAGTGAGCAGAGATTTTTGGTATCTGATCTGGATCTGCCTTGGGGTCTGGCCTCCCTCAGGGCTGCTCTTCTCACCCCTCACCTGGATAGCAAGGATGTGGCCCAGCCCCGCTGTGAGGGTAGCCACCACGTCCACAGAGGCACAGACCTGGGTACTGGCACGTTCGGCCACTGTCTGCAGGGACGTACCAAGGACTGGCGCTCAAAGCAGCGGCAGCAGCACCCCAGAGCTGCAAAGGCCCCTCAGCAGATGAGGGGCAGCACTGGCAGCCCTGCAGGAACTCGGGCCTGCCCCATGGTCACGGGTGGGCCATGGAGCCTCCATGTCCCTGCCCCATAGTCACTGGGGCTGCTGCCCGGGGGTCTGTGTGCCTGCCCCATGGCAAGGGTGGGCCAAGGCGCCCCGTGCAGAGACTCCTCCCCACTGAAGCAATGGCCCTGGGATGCCCGCTCGGGGCTGCAGGTGCTGGGGTCCATAGCAGGGCAGCTGGCCCCGTGCCCCCCGCTGCCAGCCCCCGTGGCCCAGCTCCCCTCGCCATGCCCACAGGTGCTGAGCTGGGCCCAGCAGCAGGGCGAGCGGCTGCAGGTGCAGACGGCCAGCCTCGCGGCCGAGCGGGAGGAGATGGCCCAGCTCATTGACTGGATCACAGCCGCCGAGGAGGCGCTCAGCCTGCGGGACCAGGAGCCGCTGCCTGAGGAGGCTGAGCAGCTGGAGGAGCTCAATGCCCAGCACACGGTAAAGGACCCTGCGCCGGGGGCCATGCTTGTCCCCCCTAACCTGCGTGGCCCTGGGCAAACACTCAACCCAACCAAGGACTTTCAGGTGCACCAGGCTGAGGCTATGGGTGCAGCCTCTGCATGCAGCCGTGATGTGGAAGCACCTTTCGGGCGTGGCAGCAGCCACATCCCAAGCCCACTGGGTCTGTGGCAAGGACTGCTGATGCAGGAGGGTCCTGGGGAGGGGGAAGAAGGGCTGATCTGTGGGTGACTGTGCTCCCAGCTTCAGCCCCCTACCCCAGCTGTGCTGGCAGGGCACGCCTAGGGGACAAGCTGGTGGGCACTCAGCGCCGGTGCTCTGTGGCAGGTCTTCATGGAGGAGCTGAACCGTAAGCAGCCTGACGTGGAGAAGGTCACCAAGAGCTGCAAGCGGAAGCTGGCCACAGAGCTGGGCCCGCCAGCTGCACGCCGGCTGGCCACACGTAAGGATCCCCCCGCCTTGCCCCCTGTGCTGCACCATGCCCTGGGACCCATGGCTGTGCCCTCACCGCATGTCTTCGCTGGCTGCAGGGCGCCGCAGCACAGGGAAGGCACAGGGCACACCGGTGGTGCCGCTTGGGGGGCTAGAGCCCCAGACACCCCTCATGGCCCAGCTCCTGCACCGCTGGCAGCAGCTCTGGCTTCTGGCCCTGGACCGGCAGTACCGGTTGGAGACGGCCCTGCAGCACCTGCGAGAGGTAGGGGCAGCCCTGGTGGTTCTGCAGCCCCAGGTGGGTGTGGACAGCTTGTCTCACCTTCTGCTGGTGGGAGCCTCTGGCCTTGGGTCAGATGCTGGTGGGGAAGGTCCTCAGGGTCAGTGGGATGGAGCAGGCAGTGCCCAGGAGTCTTCCCAGATCCTGTCCCTGCAGCTGGGAGTCCTGGTGCATCCCTGTGGGCTGGGGTGAGTGCACCCCTGAGAGCCAAGAGCCAGCTGCTGGAGCCAGCGCTTCCCTTTGCAACCCAGAGCTGGGCTCCTGGGCAGAGACCCCTCTGCCAGCCTCAGTGGTGTCAGGGCTGGGAGCAATCCGGCTGCACGGCAGCGAGGCTGAGCCTGAATGCGGGTCCTGCGAGGGGCAAAGCACGGTCACCCAGGCTGACATGATGGGGGTTTAGGGGGGTCTGTCCGGCTGGTGCGTTAATTCCTGTCTGTGCCTCTCCGAGCTGGAGGAGTTTGCTCACTTTGACTTTGGGGTCTGGAGAAAGCGTTACATGCAGTGGATCAGCCAAATGAAGTCCCGTGTCCTGGATGTTTTCCGAGGCATCGACAGGGACCAGGATGGGCGCATCAGCCAGCGAGAGTTCATCGAGAGCGTCCTCTCCTCCAGTGCGTGCCCCCGGGGCTGGGGTGGGGTGGGCTGGGGCTGGCTCGTTGGGCTCCTGCACCCCACAGGGCTTCCCCCCTCCCTGAGAGCCTGGGAAAGGGCACTGTGGGGAGATGGGGGGCAGTGCTGGCAGAGATGGGGAGGGACAGGGTCTGCCAGCCAGGATGCCCCTTGGAGGGGGCCAGGATTTGGTGCTGACACCAGCTAGCTTTGGTACAGGGGTGCACAAGGCATGGTGGTCCCCTTCCCCCCTGCAGAGTTCCCCACCAATGTCTTGGAGATGAATGCTGTGGCGAGCATCTTCGACATGAATGGTGACGGCTTCATCGACTATTATGAGTTTGTCAGCGCCCTGCACCCCAACCGGGACCCACTGCGCCGGATCGCTGACGCTGACCAGATCCAGGATGAGGTATGGCAGCAGGGCTGGGCCTGGGGCTGGGCAGGGTAGCGGGCCCCGCCGGGGGCCTGAGCCAAGTGTGCTGTCCCCAGGTGAACAGGCAAGTGGCCCAGTGCAACTGTGCTAAGCGCTTCCAGGTGGAGCAGATCAGCGCCAACAGGTACCGGGTAAGTGCCAACCCACGCCACTGCTGCCACCTCCTGCTCTGCCACCACGGCCAGCAGCCCCTGTTCCCCAGCTGGGGTCCTGGGATTGCTCTGACACCTGTGCACAGCCTGCACCATGCAGACATCCCACAGCTCCCTCTGCGCTGTGGCTCCCTGCCCCAGACCCTTTGCGGCAGTGGGGGGAGGGCACATCCCCGTGTCCCATGGCATCCCTGGCCACAGATGCTGCACACTGTGGCACAGCAGGAAGGGTAGTTGTGGTGGGAACGGAGGTGCCACAGGGGACCCAATGGGCTGGTGATGGGCAGATCTGGGTGCTGGTACCTGCTCTGGCACACCCTCCCTGGCTCCCAGCCCTGCCAAACCCCACTGGCCCCTGCCTTGCCCTGACATCCCTCTCCCCCACAGTTTGGGGAGTCCCAGCAGCTGCGGATGGTGCGGATCCTGCGCAGCACCCTGATGGTGCGAGTCGGTGGGGGCTGGATTGCACTGGACGAGTTCCTGGTGAAGAACGACCCCTGCAGAGGTGGGTGTGGATGTCCCACACTGGGCATGGGGCACCCATGGCCAAGGGTCTGCAGCGGACTGAGGCCAGGAGAGCCCTGACATTGGTGTGGTGGGCATCCCTGGGCCCCGGTGGGATATCTGTGGGGCCATGTGGGTCGGTGGTGTCCATGTGGGACACAGCGCACTGGGCTCCCCAGGCTCTCACACTGCCCGGCCTGGGGCCGCAGGACCTCCAGCACCAGCCCCACTCACCACCTCTTGTCATCTCCAGTGAAGGGAAGAACCAACCTGAAGATCAACGAGAAGTACCTGTCCCCAGACGCCTTCGGGGCCGCTGCAGCTAAGTGTGCGGGGAACCAGTCGGCCCCTTCCTCCAAAGTGCTGTCCCCTAGCCGCTCCAACTCCAGCCTCAGCCTCTACAGCAGTGCCTCGGCCCCCAGCAGCCCCCTGGCCAGGAAGGTAAGGACTGGAGAGCCCCTCCAGAAGTCCTGAACCCCCCCAGCCTGACCACCACAGGTGCTGACCCTCTCCCTCCCCAGTCGGTGCTGCGGAGGACGCGCTCCGGAGATCGGTGCCCCCGCTCCCGCGGCTCCCTGCTGCCTGACGGAGGTGAGCTGCAGTTCACCGCAGCCGAGGAGAGCCTGGCTGTGGCACCCCCAGGTGAGAGCCGTGCCACTGTGGGGGGTCCCCTGCCCGCCCTGGCCAGCCTGCTGCAGGCTGCACCTTGCTCGCCCCACAGGGCAGGGGACTGGGGGGCTGCGGGGGGCCGTTGGGCCTGGGGAAGCACAGAGTCAATGGGGTGGTGTGGGACAGGGCAGTGGGGCTGTCCCCCAGCCCCTGGAGCGCCAGTGCAGGAGGGCATGCTGCTCCAGCGCTTCCATGCCCTTGCAGAGCCGCCGGAAGGGTCCCCGCCGGAGCGCTGCAGCCCCTGCCGCTGAGCCCCCCCCAGCTGCCCACCCTACGCCCAGCACCCTTGGCCGGCCCCACTCAGGACTCTCCTCCCTGGCGGCTGCCCGCCCCGAGGCTGGAGGTTGGCAAAGCCGTGGCCATGCGCCCCAAGGGTCTCCGGCCCAGCGCTGCGGCCCCCCAAGTGGGCACCCACCTGCAAGGGCTGAGCTGTCTGTCCGTCAACGATTCCGCTGGGCCTGGCCCCAGCCTATATGCAAGCATCCCCTGACACACACCAAACCGCCCCTGGGCTCTGGCTGGCGCGGCCCCACGCCCCACCAGGCACCGCGTGGGGGGCCAAGCCCCGGTACCCCACTCCAAGCACCCGGGGCAGCTGCCGGCAGCATCCTGCAGCTGGAGGGTCAGCCAGGGCTGCGGCAGCCCAGATGCTCCTGGGCTGGGCCCTATCCGTCTCCCCTAGGTTCCTGCGCTGTGGGGGTGACTGCCGGTGGCCCCGGGCACTTGGCATTGCTGGCGAGGGGGTCCTCTGTCCTGCCACCTGCATCCTGGTGGGAGGTGGCTGGGCTTGGTACCTGGGCACCAGGGCCCCTCGCTGGATGCAGAGCCCCGTTTCTGGTGCTAACCCTCACCCCTTGGGCCTTCGGTGTGTGCACACGGGGCCCCGGCTACAGCTGCCCCCACAGCCCCCGGCAGGGTTGGGGCTGCCACAGGCTGGGGGTCCCTCGTGCCTGTGCCCCCATCCCGCCTGCAGCACCCGTGGGTGGTGGGACCCCTGCCCCGCTGACGCATGCTCACGTCACCCTGCTAACCGGACAGCAGTAGAGCTGAATGTAACCCTGGCTGGGCACAGCCCTGCCAGCCACAATAAAGAGTAGGTTTCTTTTTCTATGAGCACCTGGGGCTTGCTGCAGTCTGTCAGTCTGTCTGTCTGCTCATCGCGGCTGCTGCGGCCAGGCGGTGCGGGGCCAAGTAGCATTGCCAAAGCTGATGCACATATGGCCCGGCATGGTGGCACGCAGTGGCCAGGGATGGCTGGGTGTGCCTCCAGCTGGGTGCCACCAGCAGACGCCTGGCGCCATGGCTGGCAAGCCCGGGGTGTTGCAGCGGGTGCCAGCGGGCACCACGCCGTGTTGCCTCCTTTCTGAGGAAAGCATTGCTGGGATTCCTGCTGTGCCCCAGCACCTCTGCCTGGGGCTGGGAGTCCACACCCACAGTGGGCAGCTCTGGGAGATGCCATGTCCCTATCCCTGTGTGCTGGCTGCCCTTCTGCCACCCTGTAGCTCTGAGGGCACCGGCAGTGTCCATGCGGTCCCTGGCCAGCGTGGTCCCCTGTAGCACTGTGTCTGTCTGCCCGGTCCCATGCTGGCGCAGCTGGGGGACAGTTGGGATGGGGTATGGCTGTAGGTTGGGGTGGGGTGAGGTGTCTGGAGACACTGGCTGTGTCCCGACTCCAAAAGGTGGGGACATATTGTGTGCGGGGACTGTCCCCAGGTGTTGCAGCAGCATGGCCCTTGTGTACCAAGACCCCTGGGTACGAGGGCTGCTGCAGTCCTCTGATCTCCCCTGCGGGGCTGAGGCTTTGCTGGCTGCCTCCTCCCCTGTCTCAGTCCTGTTGGCTGGCTGACCATGCCTTCATGGATTTTGGTCCCATATCTGCACTGTTGTCCCCTAAAAATGTCTCCACGCTTTATTTTTTTTTATCTGAATAAACACTTCTGTGTCAGAGAGTAGCCAAAGGAGGCCAGGTTTGGAAACACAGCAGAGAGCCTGTGCTGGGGCATGTCCCCATCCATGCACAGAGAAGCATGTGGGTTGAGGCCCCTCGCTCTGGCACTGCTGGCAGCCCCCTGAGAGCGGTGTTGAGCCCCGCCGCTCTCCACAGAGCAGAGCATCCGCCAACATGTCCTGGGATGGTCCATGCAGCGATGCCAGCACAAGCTGGGACCGCTGGTACAAGTTGCGTTGCACATTCCTCTGCTTATGGAAATCTCCTCTACCACTCCCAGCTGGGGCAACACACCCGGCACCACTGGCACCACCAGCCTGTGTCAGCCACATCCAGAGCGGTGCTGAGCCCCGCCGCTCTCCACAGAGCAGAGCATCCGCCAACATGTCCTGGGATGGTCCGTGCAGTGCTGCCAGCACAAGCTGGGACCGCTGGGACAAGTTGCGTTGCACATTCCTCTGCTTATGGAAATCTCCTCCACCACTCCCAGCTGGGGCAACACACCCGGCACCACCAGCCTGTGTCAGCCACATCCAGAGCCCTGGGCAATGACTCCAGCTCGGGAAGCAAAGACAACAGGTGTGGGGTGGCTGGGGTGCATGCACACAGCTTGCAAAATGTTTGCGTAGCCATGCAAACCTTGGCAATGCAGCCTCCCCAGGGCTGGAGCTGGGGATGGGCGCCATATGATGGACAGACATACAGACCCAGGGGATGGGGGTCCAAGTGAGACTGCACTGTCTTCAGGGAGATGTGGTGCAGAAGGGGATGCTCTGGGGGAGCCTCCACAGCTTGCAGCCTGTGTTGCGGCTGGGAGAGGAGAACCACATGGCTGCAAGCACGTCGCTTTGCTGCACGAGTGGCTCCTGGGGCAGCGAGCGAGCAGGCAGAGGGGGGAGAGCAAGGCTGGAGGCTTGATCCCAGGCAGGCACCATCATGGCTGGGCATTTGGACCTAAGATCCCACAGCTGTGCTGTCTGGTGGAGCCGGGTTGCGTGGGGCCCTGCGCACACGGCAGAGCAGCCCTCTCGCCGGTGGGAGCCCTGCAGAGCCAGCTGGCCCCCGCCACAGGGAGAGGGAGGCGGGTGCCACCCTGTTGCCCAACCACCCAAGCACTTGCCCCAGCTGTGGGAACCCCCGGGAGCGGGGCCTGCCCTGCCTGACGGGCCCACCCTGCACACCCCACACAGCCGTCCCAGCCCCGGACTGGAGCCACACACCCGTGGCGGTTGCTTCATCCCCCTTGATAGACACATCCAATCCCCTCTCCAGGGGCAGCGTGGAGTGTGAACCCCAAGGCTCCCAGCCTGCTGAGCAATCCCCCAGCCTGTGCCGCAGCTCCTCCAGCCCTGGGGCACACAGCCCCAGCTCCAGCTACTCTGTTCCTGGCTTTGCTGCTTCCAGCACGGGTGTCTCCAGGATACTCCGGCTTCTGCCTGCAGGCATGGGTGCTCCTGCCTGCAGTTTGCACCCATATCCCACTCCAAGCCCTTGCCCAGTGCTGGGGTATGGTGCTGCTGGGCAAGAAGCGAGACCCCAGAGCCCTCCAGGACCCCCATCTTGCCCTGTGCACCACCATCTGGGCATGGGGTTGAGACGCCTGCAGGGCTGGAGGCAATGGCACGATGGAGATGGAGGCTGGTTGGGCTGGAGGCTTCGTTGCTGCACAGGTTGGTATCGGCACGCCTGCTCTGCTCTCGGGCTGGGGCCAAAACACGTACAAGCACAAGCGCGTGAGTGCGCAGAGCCGCTTGCACGACAGATGCATGTGCGCAACTGTGCCTCTGTGTGTGTGAGCAACTACAGTCACCTGTGCAAGAGCATTTGTGTGTGTGGACATGGGTATTGGGCAGCAAAGCCCCAGCAGGCATCTCCTGGCACTGAGCTCAGTGTCTGGCCCGAAGCTTAACGTGGTTTGTCCCAGCCAGTGAGGGGCTGTGCTCCTGCACCGTGTCACTCCTTCCTCAGTGCACGTCTGGAGAGACGGGGAGCATGGTGACTTGCACCCAAACTGTCCCATCCTCCTCATGCTGCCATTGCAATCTCATCAGTGCCACCAGCAGCACCTGTCCCCCCCCCCGAGCTACTGGAGCCATGGGGCTGTGCCCTTTGCTGCAGGCACATCCAGAATAGCTGGACCTCAGGGTGTCCATGGGCCTGGACTGCTTGTGGCTGGGAAAGCCCAACATGGCACAGGGGGACACGCAGCCTGGTGATGTCTGGCAGTGTGGGTGAGCACAGCAGGCTGCTGCACACCGGGAATGTGCTGGAGGTACTGGATGGCATGTCCCTGTGGAAAGGGAACCCAGCTGGTGGCAGCAGCGTGGTTTGCGGTTGGGAGACCGGCAGCCGCTGAGCCCCACGACAGCAGCACACAGTAGTGGTGGTGAGCTCCCTGTCTGCGACACATTGCAACACCCTGCCAGCTCGACCCAAGCCCCCGCTGCTCCTGCTCGGGCGCAGTACCCTTTCCACAGCTTCCATCAGTAGCCAGGCATGGCTGGGTCTGCCAGCGCACCCTGTGACACCCAGCTCGGTAAGCCATCCCCACCAACCCACCCATGTGGGGTTTCCCGCTCTGGGACAACTCCTGCAATACTGAGTAACCGCATCCCGATGCCTGTGCCTCTGGGCTTTCCCCTCTCCTGCAGCAAATGGCTCCATGGCCCCGCTGGCTCAGCAGCCAGCACAGCAGGCGTGTCACCAAGGCTTGCGGCAGCCAGCTGCCACCTCCAGCCCCAGCCACGGCCGCCCACAGACAGGGGAGAGGTGCCCAGGCCGGTCCCCTCCTTGTCTTTGTACGTAGCTGAGATGCTTTGGTTAAGCCACATATGGTTAGTTCCAATGTATACACACGAATTGCAGCCTCACATTACTGCTAATTACTGTAACCAGACCCTTTCCTCTGCCTTTGGGCGTCGTCCCCAAGAAAGCAAAAGCAAAACAGTGTCGGCAGGCATAGCACTGAACAACACAGCCCAGCCCAGTATGGCCCAGCACAGTGCGCCAGTTCCTGCCTGACCCAGGGCAGGGACCCAAGGTCCCGTCCCTGCAGGGAGATGATGCCCCATCAGCCACCCGTGTCAGGCTCCCCAATCACTGGCTGGCTGTGCCCATGGCTGGCCCCACTGTGGCCTTGGTGCTGTCCTTGCCCCCTGCGTGGGCTTGCAGGACCCCGAGGAGGCTGCAGGTAGGCACTGCTGGCCCAGACCCCGCTGGTGGATGAGAGGATCAGCACCTCCACAGCCTTGCCAGCGGAAAGCTCTGCAGTGATGGCACTGCTCCAGCACACTGGTGCAGCGTCCTCTGCGGTGACGGGTGACGGCAAACGCTTACCCCTGTTTGCCTTTGGATTAAGGCTCCTTAGCTCCTTCCAGGAGTGACACCTCTGTGACATCTGTTGACAATGCCTGTGCAGCCGTTGGAAATCGAGGCTGGTTTCTGGGATGCAACCTCCTCTCCATGTGCCACAGGAACAGGGACAAGTATGGGGGCAGCTGCCAGGGCGGACACAGCCCCAGCCCCTCTCACCAGCCCCACCGATGCTGCCCCTGTCCAGACATTGTCCCACGCGTCCAGGGCATTGTCTGCACCAGCCCCTCTCTTGACCCCGTAGCTCTGGTGTGGCACCCTCCCGAGGGTCCCTCTGCCCTCCCATGACTGCCAACACAGTGGTGCCCCAGCAGCGGGCACATAGGGGGCTCCTGCCTGGTGCTCGGCCATGCCATTCCTGGCGCAATACCCCTTCACATGGGGTACACCACCACTGCTGGGGTTAGCCGCACCCGCAGCAGGTGCCAGGGCTGTGTGCCCACTGGACCACACCGTGCCATGCCACAGGCTTGCCCAGCCAGCCCTGTGCCTGGATACCGGCAGCTCTCCAGACAACACACTCCCACATACCATAAACATCTTGCCCAAGCCATGTGCATCCCTTCCTCAGCGCATTGCCCTGCAGGTCTGGCACCAGGAGGAGGCTGTGGCACGACTCTGCAGCGTCCGGTGGTCCCAAAGGTCCCTGCCCCTGTGCGCAGTGCTTGCTGTTCTTTTGGGGCTCATCGAGCACTGATGGCAGCAGGGAGAGGAGAAGGGGTGCTCAGGGGGAAGGGGGGAGCTGGGTATGGGGATGGTTGCAGGGTCCAGAGGGAGGGTGTGGAGCTGGTGACAGAGGCAGGGCAGGGGTGTTTGGGTGACTCAGGTGGCAACGGGGTGGCTTGGGCATGTTTTGAGCAATTCAGGCTCTATGTACACATCCAAGGATGTGGGCAAGTTTGGGGGTGGGGTGGGTGGGAAAGGATCCCCCTCTCCACCCCAGCCGCCATGGTGCCAGGGGCAGGCCCACAGCTGGAGGTCTGGGGTCTGTTAGCCCTGCAGCTGCAGCCCGGCATTGGGCCAAATATCCACGGCAAGTGCAGCCAGTTTGAGGGGAAATGGACATACAGCAGGCTTGGGTGGCAAGGGCTGCAGGGGCTGCCCTAGGAGAGTGCAGGGGGGGAGCTGCCACCAGGATGAGGTGCAGGAGCATTGCTAGGACTGTGGGCATGGGGCACGGGGTGTTAATGGGATGCTGGGGAGAAGGGATGAGAGGCTGCTGTGGATGGAAGCAGCATGGGCACGCTGACCTTGTGGTCTCTCCTGGCTTTTTCTCACCTCCTTTGTGGAGGGCGCTACCCGAGCAAAAGGTTGCCTGCTGGGACAGGGCCACTTGCCCACACTGCAGCCATTTTGGGACCAGCAAACCCCTCGCCCTGCTTACAGCTCTGCCCACCAGGCCGACCGCAGGCAGACCCCTTGCAAGGGGGGACCCTGGCGCCCAGAGGGAGCCGTAGGGAGGGCTGGCCCACATGTTTCTGGCAGGGCTGGGCTGGTGTGTCATCCCCAGGGGCGGGGAAGGGCAAGGTTTTAAACGTGCTTTGGTCCCGGGCAGGAAGCAGCGGCAAAGCAGCGGGACTGCAGGCACCTGCCGGGCAAGCCCATCCTGCGACCACTGCGGACAGGTAGGAGAGGTCCAGTGGAGAGGGGCTCATCTGGGCATCACGGTGTTGTGCTGGGGGCCACAGCGGTCAGAGGCACTCACCTGGGTCCCCAGTATGCAAGGAATGCAGCATTGCCTGCACCGGCTGCTCTGGCTGGGCTGCAGCCAGGTGCCGGGGTGGGACAGTGGGTGTAGGGCAACAGCCATGCGGTGCTGCAGCGTGCCAGGCACCACCAGCCCTCATGGCTGAGCACAGTGGGAGGACGGTGGTCCATGATCCTGGCATGCCCCGGGACTAGGACAGGAGGTGATGACTGTCTGGGCAGGACAGCTCCCAGAGAAAAGCCCGGGATGCCTCAGTGCTCCGACGGACACAGCGGGGCTCATCAGGGCAGTGGGTGCTGAAGAAGGGTCAGGCAGCGGGGCAGGGCACAACGGGGACTGGCAGCACTGTTGCACAGTACCCAGTGAGGTGGGTGCACGGTCCTGTGGGATTGCCCCACCATGGGCAGGGTGCGACCCCATCTCACAGCTGCAGCGGAGGAGCGGTCCTGCTCTAGGCACCTCATAGGGCACGTCAGCAGGTCCTGCCACTGGCCATCGGTGGGACCCAGGCACTTTGTCCCCTGCTGCATGGCAGCAGGGCAGGCAGCGCCATCTGGGAAGGAGTACTGGGCCCCCCCAGCCCCGCTCAGAGCAGGGACCCCCGAAGTGCCCCACCTACCTACCCTGTCCCTATCACTCTTCCATTACTCCCTCAGACAACTTCTCTACTGCTCTCCCTCCCCGTGAAACACCCCCAGCTTCAGCCTGTCCCACCCGAGACCACCTCACAGACTTCCTCCGGCCCTGCCAGGCTCCCACCCACCACCCCAGCCCCTCTCCAGTGCTCTGCTGCCCCTTCCCTGGCAGACAACTCCTCCACCACCCTCTCCCTGAAACCACGTACCCCACTCTGCCAGTAAAACCTGTCCCTTCTCCCCGTCCCTCCCAATGGCCCCCAGCAGCCTCCCTCTCCCCAGCCACCACCAGCCTGCTGGTGTACCCTGTGGGTGCGGGATCAACCCACGGGACGTGGGGCAGCCGTAGCTGTAATGCTTTCCCGTGTGCTGGGTGTACAAGGAAGAGCCTCCTGCGGTGACTCAACGCGCGGGTGCTGGCAGCACCAGTGGGTGTGAAGAGGCTGTGGGTGCACGCGTGCAACGCCGTCCAGAGCCGTGGTTTGCACCAGCATGTTTCCTGATGCAGCCAGCAGCAAAAGGCGTGGAGCAGCAATTGCTGCTGCCAGGGAGAGCTGCCCGCGTCGGGGAGAGACTGTGGCCCCGGGGGGGGGCTGCAGGTGCCAACACCTGAAATTCCGCCAGGAATCTCCCTGGCTTTGTAGGCGGTGCTGGTTACTAAAAGTTTCCACGGGGCTGACGCCTTCTGACTAAAAGGAGAAGAGTCCTTCCCCTGTCCGCATGGCTGCTGCTTCCTCCTCTGCCCGTGAAGGGCAGGGGGCTCCACCTCAACTCCGGGGGGTCCCTGCCCCTGCACCGCTAGCCCCGATGGGAACTGGGCTTTCCAGTTAGGGGTGGTAGTGCACAAACACCTTCTGCACTCTGGTGCCGGTGGCCAGCTCAGGTCTGGGACATGATGAGATCTGCCTGGGGCTCTCTGGATACTGCAGCCACACTGGTGCTGCCCACCTTTCTGCCCATGGCATGGCTGGGCTGAGCCCAGCTTCCCCCAAGCACAGCACAGCCTGCACCATCTAACCCAGAATCTCTGCCAGGAAAGGGCTGCAGCGCCAGGAGCAGCTTTCCCAGCCCTGCAAGGTGGCATGGTCGCAGGACTGGAGTGGGCAGAGGTGGTGGTGAGGTGCCGCCAACCCT
Organism: Falco naumanni; assembly: GCF_017639655.2. NCBI lineage: Eukaryota > Metazoa > Chordata > Aves > Falconiformes > Falconidae > Falco > Falco naumanni. The sequence continues at coordinate 108,112,798 of NC_054056.1, read as the reverse complement.
GTCGTGTGTTTTGCATGCACACGGCACCAAGCACAGGGCTGCCCAGCACCAGCACATGTGGGTGTGTGCACCCAGCATGAGCCCGCAGGATGGAGGGGACAGCCCTGCAAGGCAGGGGACCCCCTCACTCCCAGCCCACAGCACAGGACAGAGTGACTCCCCCAGCTCTCAGCCAGCAAGACCGGCCCCTCACCCCCCTCCAGCAGGCAGAGACACACACCCTGGAGTCCTGACTCTGTTCTCCTCCCCTTGCCCAGTGTGGCTCAGGACGGCCCTTCCCAGAAGCAGGAGCAACACCCGTAGCCGTCCCGCCCGTCGTCCCCACCTTTTGGCTCCAGAGCCAGACGCAATCCTGAACCTGCAAACACAAACAGCATTGCCTGGGCAGATCCAAGCACACATGGCTGCGCTCACACTGACATCACGGGCAGATGGAGCCAGTGCCTGTTGGGACCTCTCCCCCGAGATGGGCAGCCAGCCTGGAGCAGGGCTGGGACAGAGGAGCCCTTGAGAGGAAAAGGTGCTGGCCTGGCTCGGAATGAGCTGGAGTGGGCACACAGGGATGGGGCCGCTGCACATAGCCTCGTTGGAGAGGCTGGTCCTGTGGTGAGCATGGCCATGGGCACAGTGTGCACCGGCACCAGCACGCTACTTTCGCTCCCTGGTTTCTTTATACTGGTGATGTGGGGAAGGTTGTGGGCTGGTCCACACCAGATACAGCTGGTCCGTGCCGTCCCCACTCAGTGTGATCGTTGCAGGAGGGTCAGCAAGGCACTGTCTCTCTCTGGGGCTGCTGTGCCAATGCCCTTCCACATACCATGGGGTAGCTCTGCTCTGGTTGTGTCCTTGCAGCTGGGTCTAGAGATGCTGGTGGTCAACAGCATGACCCAGCCAGCTCCACTCCAGAAGCTCAGGCAAGCAGGACTCCTCAGCATGCTGCAGAGCTTCGTGCTCCCTCCCATGGCCTCACCTGCCTCTGTAGGGCTGGTGCAGCCCTGGCACACCCCACTCTGCACTGGTGCCAGGGGCTGTGCGACGGAATAAGGAGCCATCTCTGCTGCCCTGATGTAGCAGAGCCAACCCCCTCTCTTCTCAAACCGGCTCCAAAACTGCAGCCTCCTGCTGCAGGACTGGCTTCCAGCCAGAGGACATGGACGCCCCACTGTGCAAGGTTGCGGGCAGTGAGGCTTCTCTGCAGCAGCGTGTGCCACAGTGATAGCCCAGGGGCTAATGACAGCTCCCAGACCTCTGCACAGCCCATACTCAGCCACAAGCACCCTCCAGCCTTTCAGTGTGCACAGCCCAGCACCCAACAGCCTCATACTCCCTCCAGCACCATAATTTGACTGTATAATGGCTGTGCTGTGGTTGATCCCAGAGTGTCTAGGAGCTTTTCAAAAACAGGAGTGTAGGCATGCAGGTCCATGTGGCCTGCTGCACCCACCCCCTTCTCTTTCTGCTGGTCCCCCCTTCCCATGCTTCCTGAGCAATGCAAGGGGGGAAGATACCCCATCTCACTGCAGCAGTGGGCACCAGACAAAGAGCCTCCAGAGCTTCTTTTGGGTGCCTGGCAGTTCCAGCCCCTGCTGGCTGGTGTTGCTGTGAGGAGTGTGCCAGGGGACCAGGCTGACCCCCTGTAGCAGCCTTTCCACCCTTGCTGGGGACTTGCTTAACCCTGTGCCAGTGCCAGCAGCAGCCCGAGTGAGTGCTGGTACTCCCTGGTAGCTGCTGCTTTTGGATGGTGCTTTGCCCCAGGGCCTGATGTCCTTCAGGCCTTTGAAGCACTGCACAAACTGGTGGCTAAATTCATGTGGCAAGGGCTTTACTCCTCACAGGAGCCAAGCCTACCTCAGCTCAGTGCTCCACAGGTCCCACTGGTGCCTCTGCTCTGGTCTCCTTCTCTCATGCTGAGATGTCCTAGTGCAACCGGCAAGCCTAGCTCAGGAAGCAGAGGGTGCTTGCCTCTGCCAGGCCTGACTCAGCATGTCAGCTTCAGGGATAAGCACACTACCCTGAACATGCTCAGCCTTTGGCTGTTACTTCCTACTGCCTCTGAGGCATTTATTTTTCTTTTTTCTCCTGGTATTTAGCATGCAAACTATAGAGAAGCTGATTTCTCACTGAGCTTTCCCATTCTCTCCCCTTTCTCCAGAGAGGCTTGACAGCTGTGAAAGGAGTGCAGCGGGAGGATGGAGAGCAAGCCAGCAGTGAATGGCCATGCTGCCCTCATCTCTCACCAGGAAAACATGCCAGGAGCAAACCACTTGTGCCAGGATATAATGCCTTGCAAACAGAAAAAAGCAGCTGACAGGGATGTGACAGTGATGGACGCTTCTAGCGAGGCCTCTGAGGCAGCTGGCAGCATTGCTGGAGTGTATGTAGAGGTTTCAAAGAAGATAATGAGCTTTTATGATGCCACCAGAGAGCACCTCCTGAGTCTGGATTCAGCACTCTGTCTTCTTGAGGCCCAGGCAGCCATGGGCTTTATCATTGACCCGGTGAAGAACAGGCATGTCTCCGTGGCAGAAGCTGTGCATCTGGGGCTGGTGGGGCTGGAGCTGAAGGAAAGGTTGCTCGCTGCAGAGAAAGCTGCTACTGGCTTTGTGGACCCCTACACAGAAGAGAAAATCTCCCTCTACCAAGCGATCCAGAAGGACCTGATCGGGAGGGAGCAAGGAACCCGGCTGCTGGAGGCCCAGATTGCAACCGGAGGCATCATTGAGCCAGCCACTGGCTGCCGGCTCCCCACAGATGTTGCCTGTGAGAGGGGATATTTAGATGAAGAGATGAGCCAGCTCATCTCTGACCCCAGCAATGAGGCCAGCAAAGGATTCCTCAACCCCAGTACTATGGAGAGGGTCACTTATACGGAGCTTATAAAGAGGTGTATTGTTGATCCAGCCTCAGGCTTCCTCCTCTTGCCCCTGCAAATCACGTTCCCAGGTCTGGGAGGGAGGGTGAGCAGCAGGGATCTTTTTGACTCTGGCATCATCAGCTCTGACATGTTCAGAGGTCTTGAGGAGGGAAGAGTTTCTGCCCAGGAGGTAGCAGAAAATGACTCTGTTCAGCAGTTCCTGCATGGGACAAGGAGCGTGGCTGGTGTTGTCCTGCCTTCCGGTGAGCGGAAAAGCCTTTACCAGGCACTGAGAGAGCACCTCCTGGTGCCTGGCACTGCTCTGATGCTCCTGCAAGTCCAAGCCTCCACGGGCAGCCTAACAGACCCCATAAAGAACAAAAGCTACTCAGCTGATGAGGCTGTCAGGGTTGGTCTCATCGGCCCAGAGCTTCACGAGAAACTGTCTTCAGCTGAGAGAACCATCACTGGATACAGGGACCCTTACACTGGAGAAATGCTGTCTCTGTTCCAAGCCATCAGGAAAGGCTTCATCCCCAAGGATCATGGCATTTGCCTTCTGGAGGCTCAGATGGCTACAGGGGGTATAATTGCTCCAGGCAGGCACCTCCGTGTCCCTACAGAGACAGCTTGTAAGTGGGGGTACCTGGACGAGGCCACAAGACAGCTCCTCTCCAGTCCTACTGATGACATGAAAGGGTTCTTTGACCCCAGCTCCAAGGAGAAACTGACCTATGCAGACCTGCTCAAGCGCTGTGTCACTGATCCCAACACGGGGCTCCTTCTGCTGCCGATTGGTGGGGACAGCAGAGAAGAATCCAAGGGAACCCACCTCTTTTTTGACCATAGGACCCAAACAGCTCTGGAAAACACACAGGTATCCGTCGCTTTAGGTAAATTCAAGGGAAAGTCAGTGTCTCTCTGGAAACTCCTCTTCTCAGACTACATCCAAAGTGAGCAAAGAGCTGCTCTCACTCAGCAGTACCTTGCAGGAATGCTCTCTACACAAGAATTGGGTAAAGCAGTCAGTGCCACCATTGAGGAAATGGCTTCCACTGCTAATGTCACTTTTGAAGGACTGAGGGACCGTGTGACAGCTGACCAGCTCCTGAGCTCAGAAATTATCAACAAAGATTTGTTTAAGAAACTGAAGGAGGGAGAAACATCAGCCAAAGAAGTTGTCGGCATGGACACTGTCAAGAAGTACCTGCAAGGGACAGGTAGCATTGGTGGTCTGCTGCTTCCTGACTCCCAGGAGAAGATCAGCATCTACCAGGCAAAGCGGAAAGGACTTTTAAGGCCAGGAACATCACTGATCCTCCTGGAGGCACAGGCTGCCACTGGATTTATCATTGACCCAGCTGCCAACAAAAGGTACTCTGTAGATGAGGCTCTAAGAGCGAACATCATTGGCCCAGATGTTTACAACAAGCTACTGGCTGCAGAGAAATCAGTCACTGGCTATAGAGATCCTTACTCAGGGAAAAAGATCTCCCTCTTCCAGGCCATGAAGAAAGAGTTCATTGTGAAGGAACATGCTATCCGCCTGCTCGAGGCCCAGATCGCCACCGGCGGCATCATCGACCCTGTCAACAGCCACCGCATCCCTGTGGAGGTGGCCTACAAGCGCGGCTACTTTGACAAGAAGATGAATGTAATCCTTTCTGATCCCAGTGATGATACCAAGGGCTTCTTCGACCCCAACACTCACGAGAACCTCACCTACCTGCAGCTGAAGGAGAAGTGCATCACAGAGCCCTCCACCGGGCTCTGTCTCCTTCCCCTGAACAGCAGGAAGCGCCAGTTCATCGATGATGACACCAGACGGGTGTTCAGGAGCTCCTGGCTGCCGGTCAGGTTTGGGCGGTTACGGGGGGAGAAGGTCTCTGTGTGGGACCTGCTGAACTCCGAGTACTTTAGCGAGGGCAGGCGCCGAGAGATATTCAACCACTACCAGCTGAAGAAGCTCACCCTGGAGCAAATTCGAATCATGTTAGAGGAGGAAATGAAAAAATGGGCCCCCATCAAGTTCCCAGCCATGAGAGGCAGTGTCAGCGCTTACCACCTGATGGAAACAGGTATCATTGATAAGGCCCTGTTTGAGAAGGTGTTGGAGGGATCCATCACACCTAAGGAAGTTCTGCACATGGACTCTGTCAGAAAGTATCTCTACGGCTCTGGCAGCATTGGAGGTGTTGTGCTCCAGCCATCAAACCAGAGGTTAAGCATTTATGAGGCCATGAAGCAAAACATTGTTGTACCAGGAGTAGCCCTCCCATTGCTAGAGGCCCAGGCTGCCACAGGCTTCATCATTGACCCAGTGAACAACCAGAAACTCTGTGTGGATGATGCTGTCAAGGAGGGAGTCATTGGGCCAGAAGTCCATGAAAAGCTGCAGCATGCAGAAGGGGCTGTAACAGGCTATAAAGATCCTTTCACAGGCAAGAAAATACCCCTCTTCCAGGCAATGAAGAAGGGCCTGATTGCGGACAGCCAAGCCATGCAGCTGATGGAGGTGCAGATGGCTACAGGAGGCATCATTGACCCAGCATGTGGCCACTATATCCCCATAGAATCTGCCCAGAAGCGAGGGTGCCTGGATGAGGATACAAGCCAAGCCCTTTCTAAACCCAGTGACAACAACAGAACCTTCTGTGTCCCCAACAGCAAAGAGACTGTGACCTATGCGGAGCTAGTCAAGCGCTGTCAGAAGGATGAGATCTCTGGCTTCCACTTGCTGCCTCTGCCACAGACAGCTGCTCCTGCCTACACTGATGAACAAATCCAACAGATTTTCAAGGAAACTGTGGTGAAGGAAAAAGGGGTCTCCCTCTGGGAGCTAATCCACTCTGGGTATTTCACTGAAGAGCAGGGAAGACACTTCGTGGAGAGGTTCCGGTCTGAGGAAATGTCGCTGGAGCAGCTGGTTGCTCTTGTGCTCAGACTGGTTGAGGAGATGGAAATGAAAGCCCGCACCCAGATCACCTTTGAAGGTTTGCGGGGCAGTGTCCCCGCAGTATGGCTGCTGGATGCCGGCATCATTACTGAGAAGATGTTTGAAGAACTGGCTCAGGGCAGAAGAGCTCCAGAGGAAGTGGCTGCGATGGAGAGTGTGAAGAGGTACTTGCAGGGCACAGGCAGCATCGCTGGGGTATTCATAGAGGCATCCAAAAAGAAGATGAGCTTTTATGATGCCATGAAAACCAACTTACTCCTCCCTGGGGCTGCTCTGAGACTGCTAGAAGCTCAGGCAGCCACAGGATACTTAACTGACCCAGCAACAAACCAGAGACTCAGTGTGAGGGATGCTGTGAAAGCAGCAGTTGTTGGAGAAGAGCTCACTGAGAAACTCCTTCTCGCTGAGAGGGCAGTGACCGGTTACACAGATCCCTACACGGGGAACTCCATCTCACTGTGCCAAGCGCTCAGGAAAGAGCTGATTCCCCTGGAAGATGCTATTCCCTTGCTAGAGGCCCAGTTGGCCACAGGAGGGGTCATTGATCCCATTCACCATCATCACCTTCCACTCCAGGCTGCATGCAGGTACGGCTTCTATGATGAAAACCTGAACCAAACCCTCTCTCGGATGAATGACAGCACCAAAGTCTTTTTTGATCCAAACACAAAGGAGAACGTGACCTACCAGCAGCTGAAGGACAGGTGCATTCACGAGGCTGAGTCAGGTCTCTGGCTGCTTCCTCTGTCAGAAAATGTGATGTTCTGTGTGGATGAACAAACCATGGAGGTGATGAAATCTGTGACTGTTTGTGTCAATGTAGGGCGGTTCAAAGGACAGACAGTGTCAGTCTGGGACCTTCTTAACTCTGAATACCTCTCAGACGGCAAAAGAAGAGAGCTAGTGCAAAAGTACAAAGACGAAAATACTGAAGTGCTGCAGGAAATTGTAACAAGTGTCACCACAATCATCAAAGAGACTGAGACACAGGGCAAGAAGTTTGCATTCAAGGGCCTGAGGAAAAGAGTATCTGCCAGTGACCTCTTCCAGTCTCAACTGATAGACAAAAAAACCCTCGATGAGCTCAACCAGGGGAAGAAAACAGTCAAAGAAGTGACTGAAATGGACTCTGTCCGCAGGTACCTAGAGGGCAGCAATTTCATAGCAGGGGTCCTTATACAGCCAAGCAATGAGAAGATGAGCATCTACCAAGCCATGAGGAAGGGCATCCTGAGGCCAGGGACAGCACTGGTGCTGCTGGAGGCGCAGGCTGCCACTGGCTACATCATTGACCCAAAGAAAAACAAGAAGTTTTCAGTGGAGGAAGCATTAACTGCAGGCCTAATTGGAGGGGAGATTTTTGAAAAGCTACTCTGTGCAGAAAGAGCTGTGACAGGCTACACTGACCCCTACACAAAAGCCCCAATGTCCCTATTTGAAGCTATGAACCAAGGACTGATTGTGAAGAGCCATGGCATCCGCCTGCTCGAGGCCCAGATCGCCACCGGCGGCATCATCGACCCCGTGCACAGCCACCGCCTTCCCGTGGAGGTGGCCTACAAGCGCGGCTACTTTGACCAGGAGATGAACCAGATCCTCTCCGACCCCAGCGATGACACCAAGGGCTTCTTCGACCCCAACACCCACGAGAACCTCACCTACATGCAGCTACTGGAGAGATGTGTTCAAGATTCAGAGACTGGGTTGTACATGCTGCAAGTTGTACAGGAAGGAGGGAAGTACTTCTACATTGATGAGCTTACAAAACAGGTTTTGCGCTTAAAGCCCCTTAAAGTGAAAGTTGGAAAGTTTAAAGACCAAACAGTTTCTATCTGGGAAATTCTCTGCTCTCATTACATCTCCGAGCAGAAAAGGAAAGAGCTAGTGATGCAGTACCAAAGCAAAACCCTAACACTGGAAGACCTTACAGCACTGATCATGAAAATAATTGAGGATACAGAGCAAAGAGCAGAAGGCCTCAAGGTTAAAGGACTCCGAGGGTATGTGTCAATATCAGAATTGTTTAACTCTGAGATAATTGACAAGAAAACTCTAGATCAGCTGCAGGATGAAAGTCTCACACTTGTGAGCCTCACAGAGAGGGACACCATCAAAAGGTACTTGGATGGCACTGGATGTATTGCTGGGGTTCTACTCCCATCAAGGAAAGAGAAGATGAGCATCTACCAGGCCCTAAACAAAGGCCTCCTCACAGAGCAATGTGCATTGGGGCTGCTGGAGGCGCAGGCTGCCACTGGTTTTCTCATTGACCCACTGAAAAATAAGAAGCTAACCGTGGATGAGGCTGTCTCATCTGGGCTGGTGGGGAGAAACTTGCACAAGAAACTCCTGTCAGCAGAGAAAGCCGTGACAGGATATGAAGATCCTCATACAGGAAATAAAATATCTCTCTTCCAGGCAATAAGGCAAAAGATAATAGTCAAGGAGCACGGCATCCACCTGCTCGAGGCCCAGATCGCCACCGGCGGAATCATTGACCCCGTGCACAGCCATCGCCTCCCCGTGGAAGTGGCCTACCGGCGCGGGTACCTAGATGATGATATGTTTATCCTGCTTTCTGATCCAGATCATGGTACAAAAGGTTTTGTAGATCCTAATACTCATGAGAAAATCAGTTACAGCCAGCTCCTGCAGAGATGTTCCAAAGACAGAAATACAGGATTGTACCTGCTGCAGGTCATGGAAAAAGATGAAGACTATTTCTACGTTGATGAGCATACAAAATCTGCCCTATTATGTACAAAGGTGGAAGTGCCTTTTGGAAAATATAAAGGACAGGTGTTGTCACTGTGGGAACTTCTCTGTTCTGAGTACATCACAGAAGAAAAAAGAAAAGAACTGATAAAAAAATATAAAGATGAATCCCATCACATTCTACAAGGAATCATTGATATAATATTAAATATCATAAAAGAAAAAGAAGAGGACAGAAGTGATGTCTGGTTCCAGGGAATCAGGCAACAAATAACAGCATCAGAACTTCTAAGTGCAGGGATCATTACAGAAGAAACAATGGAAAAACTGCATGAAGGAAAAGAAAGGGCACAAGATATAGCAAAAATGGATACTGTGAGAAAATACCTAGAGGGAACTGGAAGCATTGCTGGTGTGCTGGTACCCTCTAAGGCTGACCCCACCAAGATGGAGAAGATGAGCATCTACCAGGCCATGTGGAAGGGCATCCTGAGGCAGGGCACGGCTCTGGTGCTGCTGGAGGCACAGGCTGCCACCGGCTTCCTCATTGACCCATGCAAAAACAAGAAGTTCTCTGTGGATGAGGCGGTCTCATCTGGGCTGGTGGGCAGCGAGCTACAAAAAAAACTTCTTACTGCAGAGAGAGCTGTGACAGGCTACACGGACCCCTGCACAGGAAAAAAGATGTCCCTCTTCCAGGCCATGATGAAGGAGCTCATTGTCAAGGAGCACGGCATCCGCCTGCTCGAGGCCCAGATCGCCACCGGCGGCATTATCGACCCCGTGCACAGCCACCGCCTCCCCGTGGAGGTGGCCTACCGGCGCGGCTACTTTGACCAGGAGATGAACCAGATCCTCTCCGACCCCAGCGATGACACCAAGGGCTTCTTCGACCCCAACACCCACGAGAACCTCACCTACATGCAGCTCCTCCACCGCTGCGTGCCCGACCCGGACACGGGGCTGCTCATGCTCCAGCTGATGGACAAGGGCTCCGTGCTCTACCAGCTGACAGAGGATGCCCGCAAAGCCCTGCAGGACGCCCGCACCACCCTCAGCGTGGGGCTCTTCCAGGGCCAGAGCGTCACCGTCTGGGAGCTCCTCTTCTCCCGCTACGTCCCCGACCACCGGCGCCAGGACCTCCTCCGGAAGTACAAGGCGGGGACGGTCACCATCTCGGAGATGATCACCCTCCTCACCGCCATCATCAGCACAGCTGAGGGCCAGGGCCACGGCACCGCCCTGGCCCGCAAGCCAGTGCAGCGCGAGACAGCGCCGCTGGCCGAGAACGGCGAGGCCACGGGCCCCTGGCAGGAGCAGGAGCAGGAGCAGCAGCTGCAGCGGTCCCTGAAGTCCCACACTGTCGAGGTGTCGGCGGGCGGCTTCCAGGGCAGGAAGGTCTCCCTGTGGGAGCTGCTCTTCTCCAAGTATGTCTCCGAGGCAAAGAGGCAGGAGCTGCTGGGGCAGGCCCGCGCCAGGAGTCTGGCGCTGGACGAGCTGGCAAGGCTCCTCACCGTGCTCGTCGAGGAGGCGGCAGAGCAGAGCAGCAAGATGAAATTCCCGGGCCTCAGGAGGCAGGTGACTGCCTCGGATCTGGTGGACTCGGGCATCATCGACAAGGACACGCTGGCCGACCTCGTCCAGGGCTCCAAGACCGTGGAGGAGGTGACGGAAATGGCCTCCGTCAAGCGCTACCTGGACGGCACGGGCTGCATCGCCGGCGTGCTGGTGCCCTCCAAGGCTGACCCCACCAAGACGGAGAAGATGAGCATCTACCAGGCCATGTGGAAGGGCATCCTGAGGCAGGGCACGGCTCTGGTGCTGCTGGAGGCGCAGGCTGCCACCGGCTTCCTCATTGACCCGCTCACCAACGAGAAGCTCTCTGTGGACGAGGCCATCTCGTCCGGGCTGGTGGGCAGCGAGCTGCACGAGAAGCTCCTGTCGGCCGAGAGGGCCGTGACAGGCTACACGGACCCCTACACTGGCGACCAGATCTCCCTCTTCCAGGCCATGAAGAAGGAGCTCATTGTCAAGGAGCACGGCATCCGCCTGCTCGAGGCCCAGATCGCCACCGGCGGCATCATCGACCCCGTGCACAGCCACCGCCTCCCCGTGGAGGTGGCCTACCGGCGCGGCTACTTTGACCAGGAGATGAACCAGATCCTCTCCGACCCCAGCGATGACACCAAGGGCTTCTTCGACCCCAACACCCACGAGAACCTCACCTACATGCAGCTCCTCCACCGCTGCGTGCCCGACCCGGACACGGGGCTGCTCATGCTCCAGCTGATGGACAAGGGCTCCGTGCTCTACCAGCTGACAGAGGATGCCCGCAAAGCCCTGCAGGACGCCCGCACCACCCTCAGCGTGGGGCTCTTCCAGGGCCAGAGCGTCACCGTCTGGGAGCTCCTCTTCTCCTGCTACGTCCCCGACCACCGGCGCCAGGACCTCCTCCGGAAGTACAAGGCGGGGACGGTCACCATCTCGGAGATGATCACCCTCCTCACCGCCATCATCAGCACAGATGAGGGCCAGGGCCACGGCACCGCCCTGGCCCGCAAGCCAGTGCAGCGCGAGACAGCGCCGCTGGCTGAGAACGGCGAGGCCACGGGCCCCTGGCAGGAGCAGGAGCAGGAGCAGCAGCTGCAGCGGTCCCTGAAGTCCCACACTGTCGAGGTGTCGGCGGGCGGCTTCCAGGGCAGGAAGGTCTCCCTGTGGGAGCTGCTCTTCTCCAAGTATGTCTCCGAGGCAAAGAGGCAGGAGCTGCTGGGGCAGGCCCGCGCCAGGAGTCTGGCGCTGGACGAGCTGGCAAGGCTCCTCACCGTGCTCGTCGAGGAGGCGGCAGAGCAGAGCAGCAAGATGAAATTCCCGGGCCTCAGGAGGCAGGTGACTGCCTCGGATCTGGTGGACTCGGGCATCATCGACAAGGACACGCTGGCCGACCTCGTCCAGGGCTCCAAGACCGTGGAGGAGGTGACGGAAATGGCCTCCGTCAAGCGCTACCTGGACGGCACGGGCTGCATCGCCGGCGTGCTGGTGCCCTCCAAGGCTGACCCCACCAAGACGGAGAAGATGAGCATCTACCAGGCCATGTGGAAGGGCATCCTGAGGCAGGGCACGGCTCTGGTGCTGCTGGAGGCGCAGGCTGCCACCGGCTTCCTCATTGACCCGCTCACCAACGAGAAGCTCTCTGTGGACGAGGCCATCTCGTCCGGGCTGGTGGGCAGCGAGCTGCACGAGAAGCTCCTGTCGGCCGAGAGGGCCGTGACAGGCTACACGGACCCCTACACTGGCGACCAGATCTCCCTCTTCCAGGCCATGAAGAAGGAGCTCATTGTCAAGGAGCACGGCATCCGCCTGCTCGAGGCCCAGATCGCCACCGGCGGCATCATCGACCCCGTGCACAGCCACCGCCTCCCCGTGGAGGTGGCCTACCGGCGCGGCTACTTTGACCAGGAGATGAACCAGATCCTCTCCGACCCCAGCGATGACACCAAGGGCTTCTTCGACCCCAACACCCACGAGAACCTCACCTACATGCAGCTCCTCCACCGCTGCGTGCCCGACCCAGACACGGGGCTGCTCATGCTCCAGCTGATGGACAAGGGCTCCGTGCTCTACCAGCTGACAGAGGATGCCCGCAAAGCCCTGCAGGACGCCCGCACCACCCTCAGCGTGGGGCTCTTCCAGGGCCAGAGCGTCACCGTCTGGGAGCTCCTCTTCTCCCGCTACGTCCCCGACCACCGGCGCCAGGACCTCCTCCGGAAGTACAAGGCGGGGACGGTCACCATCTCGGAGATGATCACCCTCCTCACCGCCATCATCAGCACAGCTGAGGGCCAGGGCCACGGCACCGCCCTGGCCCGCAAGCCAGTGCAGCGCGAGACAGCGCCGCTGGCCGAGAACGGCGAGGCCACGGGCCCCTGGCAGGAGCAGGAGCAGGAGCAGCAGCTGCAGCGGTCCCTGAAGTCCCACACTGTCGAGGTGTCGGCGGGCGGCTTCCAGGGCAGGAAGGTCTCCCTGTGGGAGCTGCTCTTCTCCAAGTATGTCTCCGAGGCAAAGAGGCAGGAGCTGCTGGGGCAGGCCCGCGCCAGGAGTCTGGCGCTGGACGAGCTGGCAAGGCTCCTCACCGTGCTCGTCGAGGAGGCGGCAGAGCAGAGCAGCAAGATGAAATTCCCGGGCCTCAGGAGGCAGGTGACTGCCTCGGATCTGGTGGACTCGGGCATCATCGACAAGGACACGCTGGCCGACCTCGTCCAGGGCTCCAAGACCGTGGAGGAGGTGACGGAAATGGCCTCCGTCAAGCGCTACCTGGACGGCACGGGCTGCATCGCCGGCGTGCTGGTGCCCTCCAAGGCTGACCCCACCAAGACGGAGAAGATGAGCATCTACCAGGCCATGTGGAAGGGCATCCTGAGGCAGGGCACGGCTCTGGTGCTGCTGGAGGCGCAGGCTGCCACCGGCTTCCTCATTGACCCGCTCACCAACGAGAAGCTCTCTGTGGACGAGGCCATCTCGTCCGGGCTGGTGGGCAGCGAGCTGCACGAGAAGCTCCTGTCGGCCGAGAGGGCCGTGACAGGCTACACGGACCCCTACACTGGCGACCAGATCTCCCTCTTCCAGGCCATGAAGAAGGAGCTCATTGTCAAGGAGCACGGCATCCGCCTGCTCGAGGCCCAGATCGCCACCGGCGGCATCATCGACCCCGTGCACAGCCACCGCCTCCCCGTGGAGGTGGCCTACCGGCGCGGCTACTTTGACCAGGAGATGAACCAGATCCTCTCCGACCCCAGCGATGACACCAAGGGCTTCTTCGACCCCAACACCCACGAGAACCTCACCTACATGCAGCTCCTCCACCGCTGCGTGCCCGACCCGGACACGGGGCTGCTCATGCTCCAGCTGATGGACAAGGGCTCCGTGCTCTACCAGCTGACAGAGGATGCCCGCAAAGCCCTGCAGGACGCCCGCACCACCCTCAGCGTGGGGCTCTTCCAGGGCCAGAGCGTCACCGTCTGGGAGCTCCTCTTCTCCCGCTACGTCCCCGACCACCGGCGCCAGGACCTCCTCCGGAAGTACAAGGCGGGGACGGTCACCATCTCGGAGATGATCACCCTCCTCACCGCCATCATCAGCACAGCTGAGGGCCAGGGCCACGGCACCGCCCTGGCCCGCAAGCCAGTGCAGCGCGAGACAGCGCCGCTGGCCGAGAACGGCGAGGCCACGGGCCCCTGGCAGGAGCAGGAGCAGGAGCAGCAGCTGCAGCGGTCCCTGAAGTCCCACACTGTCGAGGTGTCGGCGGGCGGCTTCCAGGGCAGGAAGGTCTCCCTGTGGGAGCTGCTCTTCTCCAAGTATGTCTCCGAGGCAAAGAGGCAGGAGCTGCTGGGGCAGGCCCGCGCCAGGAGTCTGGCGCTGGACGAGCTGGCAAGGCTCCTCACCGTGCTCGTCGAGGAGGCGGCAGAGCAGAGCAGCAAGATGAAATTCCCGGGCCTCAGGAGGCAGGTGACTGCCTCGGATCTGGTGGACTCGGGCATCATCGACAAGGACACGCTGGCCGACCTCGTCCAGGGCTCCAAGACCGTGGAGGAGGTGACGGAAATGGCCTCCGTCAAGCGCTACCTGGACGGCACGGGCTGCATCGCCGGCGTGCTGGTGCCCTCCAAGGCTGACCCCACCAAGACGGAGAAGATGAGCATCTACCAGGCCATGTGGAAGGGCATCCTGAGGCAGGGCACGGCTCTGGTGCTGCTGGAGGCGCAGGCTGCCACCGGCTTCCTCATTGACCCGCTCACCAACGAGAAGCTCTCTGTGGACGAGGCCATCTCGTCCGGGCTGGTGGGCAGCGAGCTGCACGAGAAGCTCCTGTCGGCCGAGAGGGCCGTGACAGGCTACACGGACCCCTACACTGGCGACCAGATCTCCCTCTTCCAGGCCATGAAGAAGGAGCTCATTGTCAAGGAGCACGGCATCCGCCTGCTCGAGGCCCAGATCGCCACCGGCGGCATCATCGACCCCGTGCACAGCCACCGCCTCCCCGTGGAGGTGGCCTACCGGCGCGGCTACTTTGACCAGGAGATGAACCAGATCCTCTCCGACCCCAGCGATGACACCAAGGGCTTCTTCGACCCCAACACCCACGAGAACCTCACCTACATGCAGCTCCTCCACCGCTGCGTGCCCGACCCGGACACGGGGCTGCTCATGCTCCAGCTGATGGACAAGGGCTCCGTGCTCTACCAGCTGACAGAGGATGCCCGCAAAGCCCTGCAGGACGCCCGCACCACCCTCAGCGTGGGGCTCTTCCAGGGCCAGAGCGTCACCGTCTGGGAGCTCCTCTTCTCCCGCTACGTCCCCGACCACCGGCGCCAGGACCTCCTCCGGAAGTACAAGGCGGGGACGGTCACCATCTCGGAGATGATCACCCTCCTCACCGCCATCATCAGCACAGCTGAGGGCCAGGGCCACGGCACCGCCCTGGCCCGCAAGCCAGTGCAGCGCGAGACAGCGCCGCTGGCCGAGAACGGCGAGGCCACGGGCCCCTGGCAGGAGCAGGAGCAGGAGCAGCAGCTGCAGCGGTCCCTGAAGTCCCACACTGTCGAGGTGTCGGCGGGCGGCTTCCAGGGCAGGAAGGTCTCCCTGTGGGAGCTGCTCTTCTCCAAGTATGTCTCCGAGGCAAAGAGGCAGGAGCTGCTGGGGCAGGCCCGCGCCAGGAGTCTGGCGCTGGACGAGCTGGCAAGGCTCCTCACCGTGCTCGTCGAGGAGGCGGCAGAGCAGAGCAGCAAGATGAAATTCCCGGGCCTCAGGAGGCAGGTGACTGCCTCGGATCTGGTGGACTCGGGCATCATCGACAAGGACACGCTGGCCGACCTCGTCCAGGGCTCCAAGACCGTGGAGGAGGTGACGGAAATGGCCTCCGTCAAGCGCTACCTGGACGGCACGGGCTGCATCGCCGGCGTGCTGGTGCCCTCCAAGGCTGACCCCACCAAGACGGAGAAGATGAGCATCTACCAGGCCATGTGGAAGGGCATCCTGAGGCAGGGCACGGCTCTGGTGCTGCTGGAGGCGCAGGCTGCCACCGGCTTCCTCATTGACCCGCTCACCAACGAGAAGCTCTCTGTGGACGAGGCCATCTCGTCCGGGCTGGTGGGCAGCGAGCTGCACGAGAAGCTCCTGTCGGCCGAGAGGGCCGTGACAGGCTACACGGACCCCTACACTGGCGACCAGATCTCCCTCTTCCAGGCCATGAAGAAGGAGCTCATTGTCAAGGAGCACGGCATCCGCCTGCTCGAGGCCCAGATCGCCACCGGCGGCATCATCGACCCCGTGCACAGCCACCGCCTCCCCGTGGAGGTGGCCTACCGGCGCGGCTACTTTGACCAGGAGATGAACCAGATCCTCTCCGACCCCAGCGATGACACCAAGGGCTTCTTCGACCCCAACACCCACGAGAACCTCACCTACATGCAGCTCCTCCACCGCTGCGTGCCCGACCCGGACACGGGGCTGCTCATGCTCCAGCTGATGGACAAGGGCTCCGTGCTCTACCAGCTGACAGAGGATGCCCGCAAAGCCCTGCAGGACGCCCGCACCACCCTCAGCGTGGGGCTCTTCCAGGGCCAGAGCGTCACCGTCTGGGAGCTCCTCTTCTCCCGCTACGTCCCCGACCACCGGCGCCAGGACCTCCTCCGGAAGTACAAGGCGGGGACGGTCACCATCTCGGAGATGATCACCCTCCTCACCGCCATCATCAGCACAGCTGAGGGCCAGGGCCACGGCACCGCCCTGGCCCGCAAGCCAGTGCAGCGCGAGACAGCGCCGCTGGCCGAGAACGGCGAGGCCACGGGCCCCTGGCAGGAGCAGGAGCAGGAGCAGCAGCTGCAGCGGTCCCTGAAGTCCCACACTGTCGAGGTGTTGGCGGGCGGCTTCCAGGGCAGGAAGGTCTCCCTGTGGGAGCTGCTCTTCTCCAAGTATGTCTCCGAGGCAAAGAGGCAGGAGCTGCTGGGGCAGGCCCGCGCCAGGAGTCTGGCGCTGGACGAGCTGGCAAGGCTCCTCACCGTGCTCGTCGAGGAGGCGGCAGAGCAGAGCAGCAAGATGAAATTCCCGGGCCTCAGGAGGCAGGTGACTGCCTCGGATCTGGTGGACTCGGGCATCATCGACAAGGACACGCTGGCCGACCTCGTCCAGGGCTCCAAGACCGTGGAGGAGGTGACGGAAATGGCCTCCGTCAAGCGCTACCTGGACGGCACGGGCTGCATCGCCGGCGTGCTGGTGCCCTCCAAGGCTGACCCCACCAAGACGGAGAAGATGAGCATCTACCAGGCCATGTGGAAGGGCATCCTGAGGCAGGGCACGGCTCTGGTGCTGCTGGAGGCGCAGGCTGCCACCGGCTTCCTCATTGACCCGCTCACCAACGAGAAGCTCTCTGTGGACGAGGCCATCTCGTCCGGGCTGGTGGGCAGCGAGCTGCACGAGAAGCTCCTGTCGGCCGAGAGGGCCGTGACAGGCTACACGGACCCCTACACTGGCGACCAGATCTCCCTCTTCCAGGCCATGAAGAAGGAGCTCATTGTCAAGGAGCACGGCATCCGCCTGCTCGAGGCCCAGATCGCCACCGGCGGCATCATCGACCCCGTGCACAGCCACCGCCTCCCCGTGGAGGTGGCCTACCGGCGCGGCTACTTTGACCAGGAGATGAACCAGATCCTCTCCGACCCCAGCGATGACACCAAGGGCTTCTTCGACCCCAACACCCACGAGAACCTCACCTACATGCAGCTCCTCCACCGCTGCGTGCCCGACCCGGACACGGGGCTGCTCATGCTCCAGCTGATGGACAAGGGCTCCGTGCTCTACCAGCTGACAGAGGATGCCCGCAAAGCCCTGCAGGACGCCCGCACCACCCTCAGCGTGGGGCTCTTCCAGGGCCAGAGCGTCACCGTCTGGGAGCTCCTCTTCTCCCGCTACGTCCCCGACCACCGGCGCCAGGACCTCCTCCGGAAGTACAAGGCGGGGACGGTCACCATCTCGGAGATGATCACCCTCCTCACCGCCATCATCAGCACAGCTGAGGGCCAGGGCCACGGCACCGCCCTGGCCCGCAAGCCAGTGCAGCGCGAGACAGCGCCGCTGGCCGAGAACGGCGAGGCCACGGGCCCCTGGCAGGAGCAGGAGCAGGAGCAGCAGCTGCAGCGGTCCCTGAAGTCCCACACTGTCGAGGTGTCGGCGGGCGGCTTCCAGGGCAGGAAGGTCTCCCTGTGGGAGCTGCTCTTCTCCAAGTATGTCTCCGAGGCAAAGAGGCAGGAGCTGCTGGGGCAGGCCCGCGCCAGGAGTCTGGCGCTGGACGAGCTGGCAAGGCTCCTCACCGTGCTCGTCGAGGAGGCGGCAGAGCAGAGCAGCAAGATGAAATTCCCGGGCCTCAGGAGGCAGGTGACTGCCTCGGATCTGGTGGACTCGGGCATCATCGACAAGGACACGCTGGCCGACCTCGTCCAGGGCTCCAAGACCGTGGAGGAGGTGACGGAAATGGCCTCCGTCAAGCGCTACCTGGACGGCACGGGCTGCATCGCCGGCGTGCTGGTGCCCTCCAAGGCTGACCCCACCAAGACGGAGAAGATGAGCATCTACCAGGCCATGTGGAAGGGCATCCTGAGGCAGGGCACGGCTCTGGTGCTGCTGGAGGCGCAGGCTGCCACCGGCTTCCTCATTGACCCGCTCACCAACGAGAAGCTCTCTGTGGACGAGGCCATCTCGTCCGGGCTGGTGGGCAGCGAGCTGCACGAGAAGCTCCTGTCGGCCGAGAGGGCCGTGACAGGCTACACGGACCCCTACACTGGCGACCAGATCTCCCTCTTCCAGGCCATGAAGAAGGAGCTCATTGTCAAGGAGCACGGCATCCGCCTGCTCGAGGCCCAGATCGCCACCGGCGGCATCATCGACCCCGTGCACAGCCACCGCCTCCCCGTGGAGGTGGCCTACCGGCGCGGCTACTTTGACCAGGAGATGAACCAGATCCTCTCCGACCCCAGCGATGACACCAAGGGCTTCTTCGACCCCAACACCCACGAGAACCTCACCTACATGCAGCTCCTCCACCGCTGCGTGCCCGACCCGGACACGGGGCTGCTCATGCTCCAGCTGATGGACAAGGGCTCCGTGCTCTACCAGCTGACAGAGGATGCCCGCAAAGCCCTGCAGGACGCCCGCACCACCCTCAGCGTGGGGCTCTTCCAGGGCCAGAGCGTCACCGTCTGGGAGCTCCTCTTCTCCCGCTACGTCCCCGACCACCGGCGCCAGGACCTCCTCCGGAAGTACAAGGCGGGGACGGTCACCATCTCGGAGATGATCACCCTCCTCACCGCCATCATCA
This sequence comes from Falco naumanni, assembly GCF_017639655.2. Classification (NCBI taxonomy): domain Eukaryota; kingdom Metazoa; phylum Chordata; class Aves; order Falconiformes; family Falconidae; genus Falco; species Falco naumanni. Next base: position 108,093,907 of record NC_054056.1, on the reverse strand, counting down.
GCACAGCTGAGGGCCAGGGCCACGGCACCGCCCTGGCCCGCAAGCCAGTGCAGCGCGAGACAGCGCCGCTGGCCGAGAACGGCGAGGCCACGGGCCCCTGGCAGGAGCAGGAGCAGGAGCAGCAGCTGCAGCGGTCCCTGAAGTCCCACACTGTCGAGGTGTCGGCGGGCGGCTTCCAGGGCAGGAAGGTCTCCCTGTGGGAGCTGCTCTTCTCCAAGTATGTCTCCGAGGCAAAGAGGCAGGAGCTGCTGGGGCAGGCCCGCGCCAGGAGTCTGGCGCTGGACGAGCTGGCAAGGCTCCTCACCGTGCTCGTCGAGGAGGCGGCAGAGCAGAGCAGCAAGATGAAATTCCCGGGCCTCAGGAGGCAGGTGACTGCCTCGGATCTGGTGGACTCGGGCATCATCGACAAGGACACGCTGGCCGACCTCGTCCAGGGCTCCAAGACCGTGGAGGAGGTGACGGAAATGGCCTCCGTCAAGCGCTACCTGGACGGCACGGGCTGCATCGCCGGCGTGCTGGTGCCCTCCAAGGCTGACCCCACCAAGACGGAGAAGATGAGCATCTACCAGGCCATGTGGAAGGGCATCCTGAGGCAGGGCACGGCTCTGGTGCTGCTGGAGGCGCAGGCTGCCACCGGCTTCCTCATTGACCCGCTCACCAACGAGAAGCTCTCTGTGGACGAGGCCATCTCGTCCGGGCTGGTGGGCAGCGAGCTGCACGAGAAGCTCCTGTCGGCCGAGAGGGCCGTGACAGGCTACACGGACCCCTACACTGGCGAACAGATCTCCCTCTTCCAGGCCATGAAGAAGGAGCTCATTGTCAAGGAGCACGGCATCCGCCTGCTCGAGGCCCAGATTGCCACCGGCGGCATCATCGACCCCGTGCACAGCCACCGCCTCCCCGTGGAGGTGGCCTACCGGCGCGGCTACTTTGACCAGGAGATGAACCAGATCCTCTCCGACCCCAGCGATGACACCAAGGGCTTCTTCGACCCCAACACCCACGAGAACCTCACCTACATGCAGCTCCTCCACCGCTGCGTGCCCGACCCGGACACGGGGCTGCTCATGCTCCAGCTGATGGACAAGGGCTCCGTGCTCTACCAGCTGACAGAGGATGCCCGCAAAGCCCTGCAGGACGCCCGCACCACCCTCAGCGTGGGGCTCTTCCAGGGCCAGAGCGTCACCGTCTGGGAGCTCCTCTTCTCCCGCTACGTCCCCGACCACCGGCGCCAGGACCTCCTCCGGAAGTACAAGGCGGGGACGGTCACCATCTCGGAGATGATCACCCTCCTCACCGCCATCATCAGCACAGCTGAGGGCCAGGGCCACGGCACCGCCCTGGCCCGCAAGCCAGTGCAGCACGAGACAGCGCCGCTGGCCGAGAACGGCGAGGCCACGGGCCCCTGGCAGGAGCAGGAGCAGGAGCAGCAGCTGCAGCGGTCCCTGAAGTCCCACACTGTCGAGGTGTTGGCGGGCGGCTTCCAGGGCAGGAAGGTCTCCCTGTGGGAGCTGCTCTTCTCCAAGTATGTCTCCGAGGCAAAGAGGCAGGAGCTGCTGGGGCAGGCCCGCGCCAGGAGTCTGGCGCTGGACGAGCTGGCAAGGCTCCTCACCGTGCTCGTCGAGGAGGCGGCAGAGCAGAGCAGCAAGATGAAATTCCCGGGCCTCAGGAGGCAGGTGACTGCCTCGGATCTGGTGGACTCGGGCATCATCGACAAGGACACGCTGGCCGACCTCGTCCAGGGCTCCAAGACCGTGGAGGAGGTGACGGAAATGGCCTCCGTCAAGCGCTACCTGGACGGCACGGGCTGCATCGCCGGCGTGCTGGTGCCCTCCAAGGCTGACCCCACCAAGACGGAGAAGATGAGCATCTACCAGGCCATGTGGAAGGGCATCCTGAGGCAGGGCACGGCTCTGGTGCTGCTGGAGGCGCAGGCTGCCACCGGCTTCCTCATTGACCCGCTCACCAACGAGAAGCTCTCTGTGGACGAGGCCATCTCGTCCGGGCTGGTGGGCAGCGAGCTGCACGAGAAGCTCCTGTCGGCCGAGAGGGCCGTGACAGGCTACACGGACCCCTACACTGGCGACCAGATCTCCCTCTTCCAGGCCATGAAGAAGGAGCTCATTGTCAAGGAGCACGGCATCCGCCTGCTCGAGGCCCAGATCGCCACCGGCGGCATCATCGACCCCGTGCACAGCCACCGCCTCCCCGTGGAGGTGGCCTACCGGCGCGGCTACTTTGACCAGGAGATGAACCAGATCCTCTCCGACCCCAGCGATGACACCAAGGGCTTCTTCGACCCCAACACCCACGAGAACCTCACCTACATGCAGCTCCTCCACCGCTGCGTGCCCGACCCGGACACGGGGCTGCTCATGCTCCAGCTGATGGACAAGGGCTCCGTGCTCTACCAGCTGACAGAGGATGCCCGCAAAGCCCTGCAGGACGCCCGCACCACCCTCAGCGTGGGGCTCTTCCAGGGCCAGAGCGTCACCGTCTGGGAGCTCCTCTTCTCCCGCTACGTCCCCGACCACCGGCGCCAGGACCTCCTCCGGAAGTACAAGGCGGGGACGGTCACCATCTCGGAGATGATCACCCTCCTCACCGCCATCATCAGCACAGCTGAGGGCCAGGGCCACGGCACCGCCCTGGCCCGCAAGCCAGTGCAGCGCGAGACAGCGCCGCTGGCCGAGAACGGCGAGGCCACGGGCCCCTGGCAGGAGCAGGAGCAGGAGCAGCAGCTGCAGCGGTCCCTGAAGTCCCACACTGTCGAGGTGTCGGCGGGCGGCTTCCAGGGCAGGAAGGTCTCCCTGTGGGAGCTGCTCTTCTCCAAGTATGTCTCCGAGGCAAAGAGGCAGGAGCTGCTGGGGCAGGCCCGCGCCAGGAGTCTGGCGCTGGACGAGCTGGCAAGGCTCCTCACCGTGCTCGTCGAGGAGGCGGCAGAGCAGAGCAGCAAGATGAAATTCCCGGGCCTCAGGAGGCAGGTGACTGCCTCGGATCTGGTGGACTCGGGCATCATCGACAAGGACACGCTGGCCGACCTCGTCCAGGGCTCCAAGACCGTGGAGGAGGTGACGGAAATGGCCTCCGTCAAGCGCTACCTGGACGGCACGGGCTGCATCGCCGGCGTGCTGGTGCCCTCCAAGGCTGACCCCACCAAGACGGAGAAGATGAGCATCTACCAGGCCATGTGGAAGGGCATCCTGAGGCAGGGCACGGCTCTGGTGCTGCTGGAGGCGCAGGCTGCCACCGGCTTCCTCATTGACCCGCTCACCAACGAGAAGCTCTCTGTGGACGAGGCCATCTTGTCCGGGCTGGTGGGCAGCGAGCTGCACGAGAAGCTCCTGTCGGCCGAGAGGGCCGTGACAGGCTACACGGACCCCTACACTGGCGACCAGATCTCCCTCTTCCAGGCCATGAAGAAGGAGCTCATTGTCAAGGAGCACGGCATCCGCCTGCTCGAGGCCCAGATCGCCACCGGCGGCATCATCGACCCCGTGCACAGCCACCGCCTCCCCGTGGAGGTGGCCTACCGGCGCGGCTACTTTGACCAGGAGATGAACCAGATCCTCTCCGACCCCAGCGATGACACCAAGGGCTTCTTCGACCCCAACACCCACGAGAACCTCACCTACATGCAGCTCCTCCACCGCTGCGTGCCCGACCCGGACACGGGGCTGCTCATGCTCCAGCTGATGGACAAGGGCTCCGTGCTCTACCAGCTGACAGAGGATGCCCGCAAAGCCCTGCAGGACGCCCGCACCACCCTCAGCGTGGGGCTCTTCCAGGGCCAGAGCGTCACCGTCTGGGAGCTCCTCTTCTCCCGCTACGTCCCCGACCACCGGCGCCAGGACCTCCTCCGGAAGTACAAGGCGGGGACGGTCACCATCTCGGAGATGATCACCCTCCTCACCGCCATCATCAGCACAGCTGAGGGCCAGGGCCACGGCACCGCCCTGGCCCGCAAGCCAGTGCAGCGCGAGACAGCGCCGCTGGCCGAGAACGGCGAGGCCACGGGCCCCTGGCAGGAGCAGGAGCAGGAGCAGCAGCTGCAGCGGTCCCTGAAGTCCCACACTGTCGAGGTGTCGGCGGGCGGCTTCCAGGGCAGGAAGGTCTCCCTGTGGGAGCTGCTCTTCTCCAAGTATGTCTCCGAGGCAAAGAGGCAGGAGCTGCTGGGGCAGGCCCGCGCCAGGAGTCTGGCGCTGGACGAGCTGGCAAGGCTCCTCACCGTGCTCGTCGAGGAGGCGGCAGAGCAGAGCAGCAAGATGAAATTCCCGGGCCTCAGGAGGCAGGTGACTGCCTCGGATCTGGTGGACTCGGGCATCATCGACAAGGACACGCTGGCCGACCTCGTCCAGGGCTCCAAGACCGTGGAGGAGGTGACGGAAATGGCCTCCGTCAAGCGCTACCTGGACGGCACGGGCTGCATCGCCGGCGTGCTGGTGCCCTCCAAGGCTGACCCCACCAAGACGGAGAAGATGAGCATCTACCAGGCCATGTGGAAGGGCATCCTGAGGCAGGGCACGGCTCTGGTGCTGCTGGAGGCGCAGGCTGCCACCGGCTTCCTCATTGACCCGCTCACCAACGAGAAGCTCTCTGTGGACGAGGCCATCTCGTCCGGGCTGGTGGGCAGCGAGCTGCACGAGAAGCTCCTGTCGGCCGAGAGGGCCGTGACAGGCTACACGGACCCCTACACTGGCGACCAGATCTCCCTCTTCCAGGCCATGAAGAAGGAGCTCATTGTCAAGGAGCACGGCATCCGCCTGCTCGAGGCCCAGATCGCCACCGGCGGCATCATCGACCCCGTGCACAGCCACCGCCTCCCCGTGGAGGTGGCCTACCGGTGCGGCTACTTTGACCAGGAGATGAACCAGATCCTCTCCGACCCCAGCGATGACACCAAGGGCTTCTTCGACCCCAACACCCATGAGAACCTCACCTACATGCAGCTCCTCCACCGCTGCGTGCCCGACCCGGACACGGGGCTGCTCATGCTCCAGCTGATGGACAAGGGCTCCGTGCTCTACCAGCTGACAGAGGATGCCCGCAAAGCCCTGCAGGACGCCCGCACCACCCTCAGCGTGGGGCTCTTCCAGGGCCAGAGCGTCACCGTCTGGGAGCTCCTCTTCTCCCGCTACGTCCCCGACCACCGGCGCCAGGACCTCCTCCGGAAGTACAAGGCGGGGACGGTCACCATCTCGGAGATGATCACCCTCCTCACCGCCATCATCAGCACAGCTGAGGGCCAGGGCCACGGCACCGCCCTGGCCCGCAAGCCAGTGCAGCGCGAGACAGCGCCGCTGGCCGAGAACGGCGAGGCCACGGGCCCCTGGCAGGAGCAGGAGCAGGAGCAGCAGCTGCAGCGGTCCCTGAAGTCCCACACTGTCGAGGTGTCGGCGGGCGGCTTCCAGGGCAGGAAGGTCTCCCTGTGGGAGCTGCTCTTCTCCAAGTATGTCTCCGAGGCAAAGAGGCAGGAGCTGCTGGGGCAGGCCCACGCCAGGAGTCTGGCGCTGGACGAGCTGGCAAGGCTCCTCACCGTGCTCGTCGAGGAGGCGGCAGAGCAGAGCAGCAAGATGAAATTCCCGGGCCTCAGGAGGCAGGTGACTGCCTCGGATCTGGTGGACTCGGGCATCATCGACAAGGACACGCTGGCCGACCTCGTCCAGGGCTCCAAGACCGTGGAGGAGGTGACGGAAATGGCCTCCGTCAAGCGCTACCTGGACGGCACGGGCTGCATCGCCGGCGTGCTGGTGCCCTCCAAGGCTGACCCCACCAAGACGGAGAAGATGAGCATCTACCAGGCCATGTGGAAGGGCATCCTGAGGCAGGGCACGGCTCTGGTGCTGCTGGAGGCGCAGGCTGCCACCGGCTTCCTCATTGACCCGCTCACCAACGAGAAGCTCTCTGTGGACGAGGCCATCTCGTCCGGGCTGGTGGGCAGCGAGCTGCACGAGAAGCTCCTGTCGGCCGAGAGGGCCGTGACAGGCTACACGGACCCCTACACTGGCGACCAGATCTCCCTCTTCCAGGCCATGAAGAAGGAGCTCATTGTCAAGGAGCACGGCATCCGCCTGCTCGAGGCCCAGATCGCCACCGGCGGCATCATCGACCCCGTGCACAGCCACCGCCTCCCCGTGGAGGTGGCCTACCGGCGCGGCTACTTTGACCAGGAGATGAACCAGATCCTCTCCGACCCCAGCGATGACACCAAGGGCTTCTTCGACCCCAACACCCACGAGAACCTCACCTACATGCAGCTCCTCCACCGCTGCGTGCCCGACCCAATGACTGGTCTTTATTTCCTTAATATTTTTTGAAGAAAATTTAAAATTTTTTTCATGCCCTTCTTCATTACTGCCGTGGTGTTTAATTTTGCTAATGTTTATAGTTCTTTGTCTCCTGGTATATTCCTGTTATATAGATATATATACGTCATATTTTTAAAAAATCCTAGTTCTATTCAGGTTATTTTCTGGGTTTTCTCCTTTTTTTCAGTAGCCTGACCATATCAGGTATAGCTTTTAATGACTGCCCCAAGCATTTTAGTATAGCGTATTAAGCCTTCATCTTCTGTAGTCTTTCAAGAACCCAGGAATCAAGTTGGGTTATCTATGGTCATTTTGTTGAATTATCTTTTCTTTATTTTCCTTATCCAGGTTTAAATGGAAGTATATCTTCATGTGGTGTGTGTTTTGTAGTGAGAACTGTATTTTTATTTTCCTTCTAGTGTGTTTTCTTTTACATGAAGAACATTCTGTTCCTAGCACATTTGCATGGCATTATTGGAGTCTCAGGGTTTGAAGCCTAGTTTTACATGTAGCTCAGATTTCCACATAGGCTCTATGTCAGGCTCGTGTTAGGTATCACCAGACTGGGATGCATTCTCTGTTTTTGCTTTTAATATCTCAGCTTGTCTATTTTTTCTGGGGGTGTCTGGACTACATATACCCTCATCTCAGAGTGGTTTGGTCTCCCTACTGATCCACACACTCAGTTCATGCCCATGCTGTGCTTTCCATCCCTTTCCATCCCTCCAATTCTCCAGCTGTCCATGGAGCCTCTACAGTGAGCTGTGGTCCACGTGCTCTATGCAAAAGCTGCGAGCCGCAGTGTGTTTGCTCATGCTGTATTTCTAGCCTATCCATCCACGGTCAGGGAAGCTGGCAGAGGAGCATCCATTCTCTCCAGCTGGATCCTCTGTGCATTTCTCAGCTCCTTTTGTCGCCCTGTGTCCTGAGCTGCCTCAGCCCCATGAGCCACACCGCTGGAGAGGAGGCAGCCCTGGAACTACTCTGCCACAGACTTCAGGGTTGAATAATGCTACTACTGTTTGATAGAAGAAAACTTACTCTCTTTAAATGCATTACCTTAGGCTAGTTGCCTTAATTAACCCAGTAATGTCCTGTAAAATGGACTTTTTGCCACAGCTTGTACAGCTGATAGCTGGAAACAAGTGTAGATTAGCCAGGGAATTCCTCACCACAACCTGCTGTGTATCCCAAAGGTTTGCATGGGCTCAAAAAGTGAATGGACAGATTAACGGGAGAGAAGTCCCCTGAGTGTTATTAAATGCAAAGACACATCTCTGCCTCAGCAGGTCCCTCAGCTGCAGGTTACTAGAAGCTGGAAGACATGATCAGGGAGGTGTCGGTGAGGTTTGCGCTGCTCTTACATACTTAGGGTAGGCTCTGATACTGGACAAAGCTGGCTGCTGTACGGTGGAGACACGGCCTTCTGCTCTGGGCTGGTATAACTATGACTGTCCTACCACCATCTGCATTACAAACATGGGGGAGCATCAGAAACATCACAATTCACTGAAAGTGCCAGAGCGTAATGGGGAAGTTTTACAGCTCTCAGGCCTAGCCACACTCTGTACTGGGGTTAGTTCAGCTTCTTAACACACTGACCTGCAGACACTGTAATGCCATCTCTGGGGGGGGGCTTGATGATCTGGGCTCCTATGTAAATCAAGGGGCCTCATATTAATCTTCTACACTCCTGCTCTTTCCTAGAAATTGATTAGAAAATGCTTTAGCCAAAGCCAGGGTGAATGGCCAAGCTGTGTCTTTCACACTATCTAGCCTTGTGCATTTCTGCCTCTCAGAGCCCTGCACGCTGCTGCTGTGTAAGAGGGCTCACTACCAGCTGCTGCATGAGACAAAGCACCCAGCTGGATAGGCCCTTGCCCTGCTCCAGCACAGCCATTCCTTTGTTTCTGCCCACATCCCTTGCCCACAGACTGTCTCCTCTCATTCAGTCTCTAGTTCCACATCTTTCAGCCTTTGCCATGCTTTTCACCTGGTCTCCAAGTGTCTCTGTTCATAGAATCACAGAATGACAGAATGGTTTGGGTTGGAAGGGACCTTAAAGATCATCTAGTTCTACCCCTCCATGCCCTATACCTTCACTAAACCACGTTGCTCAAAGCCCCATCCAGCCTGGCCTTGAAAAAATACCATTTAACTAAACCCAACTGAAAGCTACTGGCTTATTTTTTATTTGTTCCACTAGGATATACAAAAGAAAAAGAACCAAGGGGAATCTCCATAGCGTTCTGAAGTTCTCAGACTCCTAGCGCTGGGCCAGAGCATCATCTGCCAACAGCCAGCACCTCAAAGCTTGGTTGTTATCACCTTGTGGCACTGGATATGGAAAAAAGCCAGTCTCACATAGAGATCAGGAATGGGAGGAGGACTGCACAGGATAGAAAGCATGCACTAAGGAAAGGAAGGTAGGGTAGGGTCTTGCAGCATGGGCCCAGCGCCAAAGCTTGGCTGCCTCCCCCACCATGTTGCTCTGGCCCTCCCAAGGACTGTGCGGCGAGCAGCTCACAGCTCTCCTCGGCACATTAATAGCAGGCAGCACTGAAGGCTGGAACAGCCTTCCCAGGCAGCATGGTAGCCTGGCCTGGGCTGCAGGGCAGATACAGAAGCAGGCTGGTTAGACAGTCAGTTCTTCCTCTGTCAGGGGAACAGGGGCTTCCATGGCCACATGGACCATCAGGGCTCACTTCAGGAGTTGTGTTAGACAGCCACGCACTTGAACAGCCAGGAGCTAGCACTATCTCTGTAAGAAACTCAGTCCCAGGTCAGGCAATGAAGCCTAATGGGAGTGTGATAGCAGCGATGGTCCTCCCTGACGAGGGATGCAGAGAGTGAGCTGAGGCAAAACAAACTTCAGGGCTTGTGATTTGGAGTCACATTGTGACTTGCCTGCAGGGCGGAGGTTTCTGGAAAGGCTCATAAGTGCTGGGGAGGAGACTGTGACCATGGACCCCACACAGAGGAAGATGAAGGAAAGAGGTTCTGGCATTAAAATGTGTGGTTCAGGCAGGAAGATGAAGGCCAGGCCTTCCATGACATTATTCCCTGAAGCAGGCCAGGTACCACATGGAAGCAGATAATAAAGCAGACATAAATTCATAAAATGGGGCTGAGAAGCTGAAAAGATGTTATCATAGAAGTTTTGCATCCCCAAGCAAAGGAGAGGCCAAGCTCACACCTGGTGAGGTGGTTGTTGATGTCTTTTCCCCAAGTAGCAAGCAATAGGACAAGAGGAAATGGCCTTAAGTTGCACCACCAAAGGTTTAGATTGGATATTAGGAAAAATTTCTTCACTAAAAGGGTTGTCCAGTGTCACAGCACTCTCCAAACCATCAAGCTGCAACAAGGTCTTTTACCACCACAGATGGCATACTCTTCATGCCAGTCCCTCTGCTGCCTTCTCCTTGTCTCACCTGATCAAGGGCCCACTCTCTCTTCTCTTGCTTCTTCCTCTCTCTCTCTTCCTCAGCAGTTCTCTCTTTCTTGGCTACCCAACCTCTTAACAGAACAGCCACAGCTGCACCTTATCTACATCAGCCAACCCACCACCCCTGAGGCCAGCCCACAGTTGTATATTATCAATGCTAATTAACCCAGCTTCATTCCTCTACAGTCCAGCACTGGAACAGGCTGCCCAGGGAGGTGGTGGCATCACCATCCCTGAAGGTATTTAAAAGATGCCTAGATGTGGCACTTGGGGATGTGGTTTAGTGGTGGGCTTGGCAGTGCTGGGTTAACGGTTGGGCTTGATGATCTTTAAGGTCTTTTCTAACCTGAATGATTTTACGGTGAAAACCGGAATGGAGAAAAGGAAAAGCGAGGAACCATTAAAAGAAGCAGAATCTTGTTTAAACACAATACAGAAAAAAAGTAGAGAACCAGGATAAATATCTAGGGTTGAGGAACTGGAATGCCTCATCTTCAACAACACACCAGCATGCCATGGGTTTCTTGCGAGGAGGCTCAGCAGGTGGATGCTGTGACACCAAATTACAAAATGCACAAGAACAGCAGAGGACGGTGTGCTGGTGGCAGCATGGGGCCCTTATCAGAGAGCTTAGAGCTGGGTCAAAGTCACAAGCACGCCATCAGAGAACCCTGGACTGAAGTTCCAGCTCCAGGGAGCAGGGCAAGGGGAAGGTGAGCAGACAAAAATAAGGGGCAGTGGCTGGCTGTGCAGAGAGTGAGCTAGGTAGATAGTGTCCTCTGCAGTCAGGAGGAAGGGCAGATCCCGAGCAGGGATGTAGAGGGGACATAAAAACATAGATGACATGGATAAGGCAAGCAGGGAACTAATGTTTGTTATTTTCCGTAAGAACTAGGTTGTGGAGAAATATCAGGAAAGATTTCTGCATGCAGCAGTTAAACCATGGCAGTTGCTGCTGGGGTGTCACGGAGGCAGAAGCTGCAAATGCTCAAAGGAAAGAAAAGGCAAGAAAAAGTGATCCATCTTCTCAGTGAGGGGGGTCACCAGTGGGGCCCAGAGGGATCCATGCTGGGAGCTGAGCTATTCAACGCATGCAGACATGGCCTGGGAAATGCTGTGAACAGTGAAGAAACAGATGGTATTAAATTATTCAGCTTAGTAAAGAAAAATGCCAGCTGCAAAAACTGCAGGAAGACCAAGCAACATAGAGTGACTGGAGTTAAAATAGCAGATTATGTTCAAGGTAGGTAAAAAGGCACACAGAGGGAGAAGCAATCCTAGTGTCTGTGTACCCAGCTCTGAGCTGTTACCGGTCAGCAGCAAGAATTGCAACAGATTATTTGATGTGGGCTCAACAGCGGTCAGAATAAATCAAATGTTGGGATTAGGGAGGGAATGTGCCTGTGCCAGGGTAACATGCACAAGCTGTGTCCATCCAAAGGCACCACATCATACCCCGAGGGGAGATCAGGCTCCTTTGTGGAGCTGCAACCAGGATCTCTGCAGTGGCCCAGCTTTGGTGGTCAGTGGGGCTTTGGGGCTGTGAGGCAGAGTGGAAGGAGAGAACCTGCTCCTTTGAGGGTGTCTGGTCAAAGGAGCCATCAACAAGAACATACAAGAGCAAACCTGATAGGCAAATCATACGGGATGTGGCAATGGGAACAAACCTGGCCAGTCACACCAATGGGTCAGTATGTGTGGAGTGAGAGGATGCTTATTTTTTTCTGTTGAGATGATAAGAAAATGGAAGGAGGCAAACACAGAGACATAAAACCTGACCAATAAGTGTTAACAAAGACAATAACCAGAAACAAATCTGATCAGTGGCATTAAGTGATGGGTTATGAAGAAACTGCAGGCACACTAGGACTTCGTGGCTGGAACAGATGTAACCCTGAGGGTCTCAGCATCAGTAGCTGGAGGGGTCTCAACTCACGGATCTGGGGAGGGTCCCACAGACTGTGTACCAAAAACCAGCTACTGAGGGGGACTAGCATGAGTGAGGGCTCCATGCTGATGGCTGAAGCGGGACCACAGGTCACAGTCCTTGTGGGACATGGGACCAGCACGTGTGCCGGCTGGTGGGGGGGGGCTGTAAGCATCTTCCCCAACCCTGGTGTGCATGGGGAGTGTGGGTGTGTGTTCACCAGCAAACATCAAACTGACCAGATGGTGAGTAGGGGACCCATGGGTGAGGATCTGGGCAGGTCTGTCAGGCAGGCAGAGGGGCTGTGTTGGTACTCGGGATCCATGAGTGTGCGTGTGCTTGCAAACCCGGTGTCATGTCTGTGCCTGCAGTAGTGACCTGCTGCCTCGGCCAGTCCCAGAGGAGGAGGGGACATGGCTGCCTGTGCTCATGTGTGATGCAGGTCCTGTGCACGGGTGCTACTGATGGCAGCACCTTTTCTGTGGCAGTCTGGCTGGCTGGCTGTGTCAGTGTCCTGTGTCTGTCTGTGTGTGTGTCTCTGGGATACATGTGCAGTGTTGCTGCTGGTTGAACCTGCAAATGAGAGGGCAGCAGCCATGTTCCTCATCCTGTACAGACACCCAAGGTGGGCTCCAGCAGCTGGGCAGGACCATACTGGGTGGTACTGGGCTGTACTGGGTGGTACTGGGCTGCAGTGACCAGGCTAGAAATGACAGCCACTACAGTCATCCTATAGCAGGTATTTTCATGCTCGCAAATAGGGGTTCCAAGCAGATGCCCAGTGGCTGGTGGGGCAGTTGGCAGGATGGTGCAGGGACGCTGCCGGGACTGGTGCTGACGGCGGTGCTGTCTGTCTGCACACCAGCTCTGGCTCTGTTTCCACCTGTGCTGGGAGCTGCTTCTGGTGCCTTTGGGTCCACTGGAGAGCACAGCTGGCTTGGACATAGCAGGAGTCATAGCTGTTGTCATGACAGTACCCAGTATCTCTGCTGGGGGCTTCTTGAAGACCCAGCAGCAATGTTCTCAACACATTGCAGGATGCACATTCCTGCAGACTGGTGCGCAATGGATGCCTCAGCCCAGAGCTCAAGACGGCAGATGTTGCCATCAAGGTCTGGGACTGCTAACAGTGCCTGGGGCATCTGAGCAGGCTGTGCACTATCAGGGAAAATGGGGAGAAGATTTACAGGGTATTCACAGAGACCTGGGGCCAGGATCTGGGATGCTGCAGAGAGGCTGACCAGATTTGTCCAGCCCTCAGACTGTTAGCACTTGCTTCCCTTTCACATGAGCACCAATGACATTGCCAGGAGTGACCTGGAGGATATCAGCAGTGGCTACAGAGCTCTGGGAGCAAGGACTTTGCCCAACTTCAGGAAGGAGCCTCATGCAGTTAACAAAGGGAAACCCCAAGTCCTGCCCCTGGGGAGGAACAGCCCTAGGCACCAGCATGGGCGGGCTGGCCTGCTGGAAGGCAGTTTTGCAGAAAAAGACTTGGCTGTCCTGGTGGACAAACTAAACATGACCCAGCAATGTGCTCCTGCAGCAGAGAAGCCACCAGCCCCCTTGGGCTGCATTAAGCAAAGCATTGCCAGCAGGTTGAGGGAGGTGATCCTTCCCCTCTGCTCAGCACTGGTGAGGCCACACCTGGAGTACTGGGTCCAGTTCTGGGCTCCCCAGCACAACAGACGTGGACTACTGGACACAGTCCAGCAAATGTTCACAAAAATTATGAAGGGACTGGAGCTTCTCTCCTTTGAGGAAAGGCTGAGAGAGCTGGGACTGTTCATCCTGGAGAAGAGAAGGCTCGGGGTCATCTTGACAGCATATATAAATACCTGAAGGGAAGGAATGAAGAAGATGGATCTTGTCAATGGTACCCAGTGACAGGAAAAGAGGCAAGACAGTACAGGAGGTTTTCTCTGAACATCAGGAAACACTTTTTTACTGTGACGTGGTCAAACATAGGCACAGATTGCCCAGAGAGGTTGCAGAGTCTCTATCCTTGGAATTACTCAAAACCCAACTGGACATGTTCCTGAGCAACCTCAGGACATCAGGCTAGTTGTGGCTGACCCTGCTTTGAGCAGAGGGGTTGGATCTCCGGATGTTCCTTCCCTCCCCTTGGAGGTGATCAACACTGCATGAACACAGCCCTGAGCAATCTGGTCTGATCGGACTTGCTCTGAGCTGGATCAGACAGCCTCTGAAGCTCTTTTCCAACCAAAATTATTCTATGATCCTGATTTTCTGGTTTTTGGTGGTTTTGTTGTTGTTTTTTTTTTAAGAGTAGAATGGACTGTGTAGTTCCAGCCTCTATACCTCACCTGCCCATCACCGAGGGCCATGCCTTCCAGCCCAAGCATGGCAGTGTTCTTGTTGCTCCAGGACATGCCACAGCCTCATCTGGCCATCTTCTCCTCCACCTGGGCACCAGTATGGCCCTGCTCACCACACTGAAACAGTGCCTTGCAAGAGACACTCAGTCCAGGAACACGCCCAGACAATAATTAACAATTATTGTTGATAATTAGGCATGAAAACTGCAAAGATGACCATCACACCCACCTTCCTGCCACATCCTACTTCAGGCTTGAGGGCCCCATTATCTGGGAACATGATCGAAGCTGGTGGCCTTTCCTGGGAGGCCAGCTCCCACTGGCCTCTTTTCAGCTGCCTGTTCAAAGCCTCTCCTCCCTTTTTGTCTGTTTTACCCTTCATTGGAAGCTTCACTTCATCTTTCCCAATGGCAAATGGGAATAGCTGCTGTCAGGTCCCCAGGCAGCCAGCTACATTGCTGGGCATAACATCCGACTACATTGGCCGCAGCACGGTGTCCCTGCGGCCACCGCATGCCCTGGGCTGGGAGACCTGCGTCGTGCCGTGGTCCAGTGCACCACGCAGGAATGGTGCTTGGCTCCAGCAGCACCAGGAGCTGGACCCTGGGACCAAAGCTGTGGCCTCCAGGAGATCAAAGCACCCACCAGCAGCCAGCCAGGTGTGCCTGTCCCCTGTCTGCCTCCAGAGCCTGTGTAAGTTGTCCTCTGTGGCATGCTGCCTCCTGCCCTGCCTTCCTCCCCCACCTTCATTCCTGGTCCACCCAGTCCTCTTCCCCTGAGCTCCCAGCTGTCTTGTCCCCCTGTCTCACTCGCCATCAGATCTCCAGCCCTGCAGTATGCACCTCCCCATACACTGGCAGCATTTCCCACACACTGACCTATTGGCCACCACCATCAGGTTCCTGGCTGCAGCCCAAGGCTGCATGTTTGCTGCACAGCTTTGTGCCTTCCCAGAGCTGTCCTCCTCTTGGCCAGGGAAGGTCCAGAGATACTACCCCCTCAGCCATTCAGCTGCCTCCCAAGCCCCTTGGAGCTCTCCCCAGCCCCATTACAGGGTGAATCATGGTCTCTTCTGGTCTTTCACCTGAAGCCCAGGTGTCACAGCCCCCTGAGTGCTCCCTGGCCCCTGCCTATAGGGACTGCCTCCACACCAGGACTTCTCTGGCGCTGGATACCCACCTCGCAGGACAAGAACTGAGTGAGTCAGCTGGGAGCCATGAGCCATCTTGCACCAGCGTCCCACCACCTCTCCCTCACCAGGGCACAGCAGCTTCTGTGTGGGACCAGGTTCCCCCACCCAGCTCAGCTGCATCCTTGGCAATGCTGGACCACCCTTGCTTGGCCGGTCCTGACAGTAACACCCACTGGCAGCTCCCTGTCCCCTGCAGGCAGGGCTCGTAGCCCTGACCAGCTACATGTAAGCCACCCCTACTGACCCCATGCCACAGTCTATGGGGGCTGTGCTTACCCCTTCCCTCCCACCCTGGAGCTCACTGCTTTTGCCCCTTCACTGGCCACAGCCAACAAACCATCAGGCTCTGGGGGGTGTTTTGTGACCTCAATATACCCAAGCAGCAGCCCCAACAGTGCCCCGATGGCACATCCGAGGATCAGCTGCTGGCAGAGCTGGAAGAGGTAAACATGAGAACTGAAGGCCCTGCTGATGGTGCAGAGGGGTAGGGATGAGCTGCTGGGGAAGCCCTGCGTGCCATCTGGTGGAGAGGTGCAATCAGGTCACCCTGTGCCCCAGCTCTCCGTGGCACAGTGAGCCCCATGTCCCAGAGTGCCTCTTGGATTTCCAAGCTCCTGGCAGAGGAACATGAGCTTCTGCTTTGTGCGCAGCCCTGGTGGGCACATTCAGGGAATGCTTGGCCAAGCACCACGAACTGCAGCAATCAGAACAGTGGCTGCAAATCCCCAGAGTCATATGTCTGCATCTGATCTGGTGGCACCGGTCATGTGAGTGGTGCCATCACCCATCGTCTGGGCATCCTGCTGTGCTGCACAGGTGGTGGTAGGCTCAGCAGGAGGGAGCGTGTATAGGCTCAGCCAGCCCGAAGCCAGAGCAGTCCTGTTATGGGGGGACATTTATCAAGCGATGATCTCTGGAGCGGGATTTTTTCCTTGCTGCTCTCAGCAGGCTGTTCTGCCAGCAACCACCATCCATCATCTGTGTCCGAGGAGCAGGGGAGGGAAGACAGATGCTTGACTCTCAGAGAAGAGCAGCAGAGCTGCATTGTCTGCCAGCTGGGAGATGGACCGAAGGGCAGACCCCACCAGCTACGTTCAGCTCTGCACATTCCAGTTGTGCCCCAAGGTTGGCTCTGCAGCCATCCCGACAGCCAAGGCTCTGCACTGCATGGGCTGCAGTGTGTCAAGGGGCCTCATGGCCCCCACCGGAGCAGGAGCTGCATAAGCAGAGCACTGTGCCTGTGCCATCTCCCAGTGTGCCTTCAGGGAAAGACAGGAGTATGTATGGGGAGACCTGGGCAGGTCATTAAGTATATATCCTTCCCCTCGCTGTGCCTGGGAGCTGTGGAGAGAAACTCTTCTGCCAGGAAGCTGGGGAGCGAAAGGATAAGCAGGTTCCCTGGAAAGGGTGCAGGAAGCATGGCACACCCCTGGCACAACCCCAATGCCTCTAGCTTATCTTCCTCCCTGCCCCTGCTGCAAGCCAGGTGGCCTGAAGCACCAGCAAAAGTCTCGTCGATCCCTGTTTCCCAGGAATCACGTGTCAGGGTAGAAGATGTTTGAGAGTTCCTTTCCCACAGAGATCAGAGCTGTGCAATCACGTATCTCCTAGACAGAATAAAGAGGATTTTTGTCTTTTCTGTTTGCTCATGGTTGCCTGCCTGTGCCTATCCCTTGGGTGCTGGGCTAGGGTGGTTCTTTGTGGTTTTTGAAAGAGGACATTTTTGTTATTCTTCCCTTCAAAGGCACATTGCATTGCTCAGCTCAGCTAGCGAGAACAGGCAGAGCAGGCGTGGCAGCGTGAGGTACCTGCAGTCAAGGTGTAGTTCCTCCTCAGGTCCAACACCGCCGGCTCACACAGCTCTGCAGGTCCCGAGTCAGCTGCATACCTGCCAGGAGCACCCACACAGCGCATGGGTGGCTCCCACGCCTCAGGATGCCTCTGCCACTGGGAATCCCAGTGCTCGAGCTCCACACCGTGGGTCGCACCAGGCAGAGGTGCATTGGGTGCTGCTGATTTCCTCTGGTTAATGCTGTCCTCTGCTATGTAGAGGAGCTGCCCATGCAGGGATGTCCCCAGAGGGCTGCTTGAGCACAGGGGACGTCCCTCTCTACATCAGCCACGAGGCTGTTGCCTGTTCTGTGCATCACCTTCCACAGCGATCCCTGAACCACTCCGTGCCAGCTGCCATACGTCCAGCTGCGTGGCCGCAGGGACCGACACTCCTTGGACCGGCTGGAAGGGAGTCATGTCAGCATCCAGGCTCTGGCAGAGGACGTTTCCCAGATCAGATGCTGAAGGAAAACAACACTCCCCAAATATTCCGGTGCTGAAGCATCCTTGAGAAAACCATCTCCCAGCTCTCTGATGTGGTTCATGGCTGCTTCAGCCAAGGACACCTACACCTTCCGGCAGGTGAGGCAGAGCCACCAGGCTGCAGATACCCGAGTCCAGGCGTCTCCATGCCAGGCCTCCTGGGAAGCTGCAGGACCAGCTGGTGAGTCACTGAGCTCAGCAGAGGACAGGGGCATCCCATGGGTCTGCATCCTGGCTTTGCTTTCTGAAAAGCTGTAGTGAGGGGCAGCTAGAGAGGTGGAGGCAGAGCATATCTGCATTTCAGACACTCCCAGAGACCTGCACATTCACCTGATTTTTTCTTTACTTCTTTTTAGTGTAAAGGCCATTTGCCCTTTTAATACCTGACTTCATATATATATATGTATGTATAAAAATAGGTTTGAGGCTAGACTGATACATCTGGCTGCAGCTGGGTGGCAGCCCTGGCAATCCAGTGCCACATACATGGATCCTAATGTGACACAAACTCCCCAGACAGTGATGCTGCCCTGCCTTCTGCTGAGTGCATTATGTGCAGTCACTTGAAGACGCGCACAGCCCACCAACATGGAGGCACAGAGCACTGGTAGGTGCTGCAGCAGCTTATTCAGGGTTTTGCAGGCAGTCCAGCTCCGGCTGCCCAGGCAAGACCCCAGCTGCAACAGCTGCTGCACTTCTGCTACTCCCAGCCTCTCCCACGGCTGTTTGCATACCTGCCAACCGCATCCCCTGTGTCTGAGTGAAGGGGAAGGGTGGCAGCCAGTTGCCAAGTCACTAAATAAGAAGGTGGTTTCTCCAGAGATCCCCTGAAACCAAGTGATGTCAGTGTTCCTCTTCGAGATAATCTGAGTGCAGTTTCATTTGTGTTCTCACAAATATCCAGCTCCTGGCAATTCAAGGGAAGTGAAATGTAAAGTCATTGTGTTTCGGCTTGTAAACCAAAATAGGATCTGCTGCCTGCTTCGAAAACCATCTGATCATATTCAAATCACAAGAGGTACAGTGCCACCTTACAGTGGCACATCAGCTGTCTCGAAGAGAAAGGAGATAAAATGGGTAAAGCAATCAGTGCTGCTCAGTGAGGACACTGGTTTCCAAATTACTCACAGGTATTCCACCAGCACTCCTGCAGACGGCGCAGCCAAATTGAGCGCACAGAGTGCGCACCCCTAAGGTGGTCCATGCCACCTGCCTGCCAACAGACCTGGAGCAGCAAGACTGCAGGTAACCTGAAAGATCTCCTCTTTAAGAAAGATCTCCAGGACTGGGTGCAGACTGGGAGCAGGCCTAAGGAACAGCTTTCCCATGGAACGGACAACTGACATGCCATCTTCCTTCCGCTGTTCTTCTCTTTCTGAGGTTGCAGGTCATTGCCAGTTTTGCAGTTAGGACTCCGTGGTCAGGAACAACCCCCTTGTTTGCTTGTGAGGCCTCATGGTCAGCAGTACTTGGCTGTAGCTGCTAATGCCTAGTGTTGGAGGTGGGCTGGTGCCTTCCAGTGCTAACAGAATGGGGAATGGGCCCCATGGCATCAGTGTCATCAGGTGTGCTGGGCTGACCCTGTTTGGATGCTGGGTGCCTACCAAGGCCGCTCCACCAATCCCCTCCTCAGCTGGACCAGGGAGAGAAAACATAATGAAAGGCTCATGGGTTGAAACAAGGACAGGAAGAGATCGCTCAGCAGCTACTGCCACGGGCAAAACAGACTCAGCTTGGGGAAATCAGTTTAATTTATTGCCAATCAAAATCAGTGTAAGGTAATGAGAAAATAAAAACTAAATCTTAAACCCTGCCACTCCTCCCCTCTTCCCAGGCTTAACCTGGGAGTGATCCTGAGTTCCCTGCCTCGTTCCTTCTCCCATGGGACACAGTCCTCCATGAACTTCTCCAACCTGAGTCTTCCCATGGGCTGCAGATCTTCACGACCTGCTCTGGCATGGGTCCCTTCCATGGGCTGCAGGGGGGGGATCTGCTCCCCCGTGGGCTCCATGGGCTGGGGGCACAGCCTGCCTCGGCGTGGGCTCCCCACGGGCTGCTGGGGAATCTCTGCTCCGGTGACTGGAGCAACTACTCCTCCCCTTCCTCCTTCACTGACCTGGGTGTCTGCAGAGTTGTTCCTTTCACACATTCTCACTCCTCTTCTGACTGCAGTTGTGCAGTTTTTTCTCCCTCTTCTTAAATATGTCATTGAGAGGCACTGCCACCATCACTGATGGGCTCATCACGCCTGGTCCCTCTTGGAGCCGGCTGGCGTTAGCTCCATCAGGCATGGGGAAAGCTTCCAACAGCTTCTCACAGAAGCCATGCCTGCAGCCCCCCTGCTACCAGAAGCTTGCAAACTCCATACAGTGCATAAGATGCTGGTGATGCTCCCAGGTGGCAGACAGACAGATGGGAGCCCTCCTTTAAAGGGAGGGTCTCATGTCTAATGATGAGTGCCAGGAGCAGGGGGAAGGGATGGAGGCAGCACAGTTGCACACACACACAGGCACCGGCTGCACAGCACTCCAGCTAGGCTCTGCCTCGCTGGGCAGTGTCCAGTGTCCCTGCGCCTTAAACACACCAGAAAACAAAGCAGAACAGCTATGGGAATGGGGCTGAGAGGATTTCAACCCAAAACACAGAGGCAAAAAAATGGGCCAGGAGGAGATACACACCCTGTGTGTCTGACAGCTGGTGGCCAAAGCAGTGAACGAGCTTGATGGGACCAAGGTTTGGCACAGAGCACACATGCAAACCTGTGCTTGAGGACCAAAGTTTCAGCTCTGCAAGGCAGGGATTGGCATTTATGAAGCTCAGTGCAGTCTCTGTCTTGCTCCCTTTCCCTGGGGAAGGCGTGCAGGTGCTGGAGTCACCCGTGGGACGCAGGAATGGCCACCTGCCTGGAGATGCACTTGTGGGCACCCTTTTTCTTCATTGGGCATTCTTGGGGGGGTGGCAGAGGAGCAGGTGAGCCCTGGGACTATAGAGGGCCAGCTAGTCCTGTGCCACTGAGTGCAGCCCCCTCGGTGGCTCCAGGAGCTGGCAGACACGGCGGCTCAGGCACAGGGCTCACCTGCAGCATCACCCTAATCTCCTGGGGAAACACTTCTTGGATACAGCAAAGTTCAGCTTACTCTAATCCACCTCCAAAAAGCCTTTGTCATGGCCTCAGAGAAGATCATGAAAGAAGTAAGCTGCTTCAGGGTTGAAAAGAAAAAGGGTTGTCACATCCCAGAAACAGGCTAGGAGTAAGGAGAGAAGCATAGGATTGAATGTGCGGTTCTTGTCAGGAAGAGGGACCCCTGTTCTCTGCTAAAGAGGGGACAACTTGGGAGCGGGGTCAAGGTGAGGCACCGGCATTTCCACATAATACAACCCTCTTCAAGCCATCTGGTGTATGTGAGGAAGGCGAGGCTGCTCTGAGACCTGCACGTGCGGGAGGAGATGACGTTCAGGGCTGATTCACTGCAAGTGATGTTTATGTGTAGCTTGGGTCACCCCAGCTGCCCCAGGCAGCCAAGGGATAGCAGGTCCATGCAGCTGGTGGTTGCTTTGTGGGTACATCCTATGGGAGACATGTACAAGTGGTCAGAGGAGTCACGCTTTGGGCTCTGGCGAGCATCATGATGTGCTCTGCACAGCTATAACGGGAGCTGGGCTCCAGTTCAGCAGGAGGAATTCATTGTGGGGAGATAAATCACAGCCTCTATTTCAACAAATGCAAAGTAATGCACCTTCGAGGGAAGCCACCAACTACCAGCACTTCAGAGGTGTCTAAACGAGCTGGGCCAGCTTCATATAGTGGTCCAGTGTCACTTGTACAGCTCAGAGGAACATCCTGCTTGGCCATGGTCAGTGCTGTGCCGTGCCTGAGGAATGTGGGGGGGACCAATGCAGAGCAACTCAACTCTGCCCTGTGGTGCTCATCTGGCCAGGCTGCACATGGGGTCTGTGCTGCACAGAGCAGGCTGCTGAGAGGACAGAGAGATGGGATCCTCCTGCCTAGCCCAGGCCAGGTACCCTTTGCACCCCCTTACACTCTGCTCCTGGCAAGGATGCACCCCAGAAAAAAACTTTTGCTGTAGCCCAGCCGGAATAGCTGAACCTGCAGTGAAATGCAATTAGTAAAGTTTCAATTATGAAAAGCAACATAAGCAGGCTGAAAATAGATGTCACTTGAGGAGGGGCTTCTGAGGATGAAGTAAAGACAACAGAAATGAGTCCTGTGTCCACCTTCACTTCTGCGAACAGAGGGACCTCCTGCCCAGGTGTGTTCCCCAGAGCCAAACCGACCTTAGTGAGTCAGAGGGAAAATGTCTCCGTGTGCTGATCATCCAGTCTGGCAAGCACCTACACAGGCAGGAATGTGCACCCAAAGCAGGACACCCAGGGAAGGAAGGGCAGGGGCAGGCAGCACCTCCTCCGCACACGGGATACGAGTCCCACACCTACATGGGGCCAGAGCCACACCAGCACGCACAGTCACACACCCCTGCATATGTGCAGCTGCACAAGTAGGCTCACCCAAGCATGTATACAGTCCCTTGCATACACACTGTCACATGTGCACACACTTGCACGGTCACCCACCTGCAGGGTCACACAGGAGCACATACAGTCACACGCAGAGGCACAGACACAGGTGCAGGTTGATGGGAGCACATACGCAGTCACAGATTCACTCAGCCACAGTCAACACCCAAGCACATACAAAGCTACAGAAATGATTGCACACCAGGACAGTCCCACCAAAACCACTCTTGTTCTGGAAGCAGGCACCAGGTGAGCCTGTTCACCAGAGCTGTGGCTGCAGGGATGTTGTCCATCCTACGCTGACACAGAAATGGACCCAAATAGGGACTGAGCTTCAGCCCCACTCAGCCCAAAGCTGCCCAGAGCCATGAGTAAGTGTGTCTCTGCCAGCTGGCCGGCTGGTGCAAGCCCTCTGCAAGCAAGTGGTTGACCGTGTGTCCCAAGCTTCTGGGCAGGGGCTGGCCCTTCCTGCTCACCAGAAGCATGAGAGGTTTCCATCCTGGGGCTGCTTCAGCTGGAGGCACTAACCGCCCGCTCCACGCACCGAGAACGACACCAGCAGCCACCAGAGCTCTGGTTCCTGCACGGTCCCAGGCGTGGCCATCGCGAGGGACAGGCTCGGCCTCTGTCCTGGCTGGGGAGCAGGGATAGCTGCAGGAGGGTGGCTGCAGCTCCCCAGCCCAGCCAAGGGACTCAGCCAGAGCAAAGCCAAGTTGAACAAGCCCAGATCTGCGGAGAACTCCACGGCAGCCGGGAGCACGGGCAGGGCAGTCCACAAGCAGTCGTGCTGGGCACCTGTCAGAAGAAGGTGGTGGCAGAGAGTTCAAAAGCATCACCGTGCCTCTGCACCCTCCACAGCCATCGCTCACCCAAGCTCCAGTGAGAGACATGCCTCACATCTCGCACTGGGGCCAGTCACTGTGCCCCAGCCCCTGCCACCCTACCTGGGCGCCTGGGTCTGGGGCTGCCATGTCGCTGTGCTGGGGGGGTCGGGTGTCTGTATTTCAGCTGTGCTCCTGTATTTCAGCACAGGGCAGGGCCACTGTGTCATCCCCAGGGGCGGGGAAGGGAAGGATTTAAATCGGGCGCTTGCCTCTGCTGCTCATCCTGGCTGAGAGGCGGAGGGAGGAGGAGGAGGACCAGAGCCTGCCAGGGAGCCAGCTGCTCTGGATACATCTCCAGCAGGTAGGACAGAGCCCATCTGGAGAGGGCACCACCCGGCCTTGTTTCAGCACGGCACCCTCTGTGCAGATCCCAGGGGGCTGCAGGGGATGCGGGGACCTTGTCTCTACTCCAAAACCTAGTGTTTAGAGGGCAGTTGCTGAGGCCCAGGGGACTGGTGAGCAGGAGCTCTCCGGCCAGGACCCAGCCCTTTCCAAGAAGGGACAAAGTGACAGAGTGGCACCAGGACTGGATGGAGATGCTGCTTTTTCTTTGTGTCCTCAACACTTCAGTTGAGCAGATAAGGACGTTGGATATGGGAGGGAAGCAGCCAGAGCTATTCGACCTGCCTGAGCCTGCAGGCACCTGAGACAGGAGGCTGCTGACTCGCATGGTGGGTCTTGGCCAGGAGCCTGGCGGCAGGAGGCCGCAAGGCCAGTGCCAGGCTGGGGGGGGCTGACGCGATTTCCCTCCCTGGGACGCAGGCAGGTCTTGGGACCACAGCACTGTCGGGCCACCCCTGCCTACTCTGACTGGAAAACCACTTTCACTGGGACTTCTTGGGCTGGGCTGCTGCGACAGCTTGAAAAGACAGCCAGCTCCTGCCCCGGGAGCTGTGTGTGCAGCCAAGCCCCAGCATCAGGAGGTCTGATTAGAGACCAGTTAATGATAGCTTGCAGTTGGGCAATGTCTTTCCAGTATAGGGTGTTTACACGACATCAATGTCCTACATAGGTGTCGCCTGCTCCAGGGTGTGACACAGCACTCCGCTTTGTCCCAGGCTGAGTGCCACCCCAGCAGGCAGCACAACCAGCCCATCACCTCCCGGGAGGTTTCAGCTGCATCAGTGGAATCAGGCAGGGGAGGGCAGAGAAGCTGCTCTCTAGGGCTGGAGCCACAAGGCTGACCAGAGCTGCTGGCTGTAGAAGAGCCTGAAGCCATGGGCAGGGTCCTCAAAGAGGCGGGGGCTGGTCTCTAACTGCTGGGATAAACCTCTCCCCAGTCACAATCCATCTACACCAGCATCAATCCAATATTTAAACGGATCAAAAGCAATGACTCAGAGACTTTTAGGCCAGTTAGGTAAACAGTTGGAGAATTAAGCTGTGACCCTGATAATGAGTTAAACATATCATTAATGTCAGTCACTGTAGTTTATGGGAGATGGGTGTTCCTAAAGAAATGTTTTGGGTTTCATTTTTGCTGTTTTTACAAGACTGTGGCCTCATCACCATGCAATGTTGTAGATGCTGAAAGTTTACAGGGCTTCCAGAAGAGACCAGGTGACAGTATGTGAGACATCCCTTGAGAAGTACTACGTAGACACAAAATGCATCCAGCTCATGAAATCCACTGAGCTGAAAATAGTCAGAGGATGACATAGAAACCAGGGAAATATTACACACATTGCCCTATTTTCATCTTTCCCCTGTTGTTCATTTATGGTTCAAGACGGAAACAAGACTCTGGACTACACGGATCCTTGGCCTGACTGCATGGCTATTCTGATGTCTGCTCAAGAGCATGGCTGCCTTCCTCTGAAATGCTTCAGACAGCGCAACTAGCATCTTGGTTAAGGGTGCTGCATTTTTTTAGGGGTGAGGGGGTGAGGGCACCCACTGGATTGATTGTGACTGGTCACACTAATTACAAAGTACATGCCTGAATGGGAGAGACCACTACAAGCAGCCACTTACAGCAGGCTCCCTGAGGTACCTGCTCTTAGTCCCCACTACTGTCTAATCTTTGGGGTTTTATATATATATGTAATTTTATCTACCATTTTACCCACATAACAATTAGCTAATGACACAGACTGACTATTCATGACCTTTCACAGCACAGGAGCTAGAAGCTCCCAGTGAAAATACTTTTCCTGCAAAGTGTGATTAAATCACAGGCCTTGTTGCCCCGGGATGTTGTAGAGGTTGACACCAGACCTGGACTTGCAGACATGACTGCATAGGTCCGTGGAGGACAGCCTGTGGTGGCTACAGACAGTAGTCCACGGCAAGCCCAGCCCAGGATGCCCGGAGGGCTGTGTGCCAGAGGGTTCAGCCAGAGAATCTCTCTCTACTATCCTGTTCCTAGAGCAGTTCCCTTAAATATCTGGAGAGAGCACGTTTGCCCTGCTGCAGAGAGCACTTTCAGTCAGACAAAACCTCCCATTGACTCTGTCCCAGTTGCTGGAACTGGCTATAATGGTCCCTGGGACGGTGTGTGGCACCAGCCCACTAGCCCTCCCGTGGACATTGCCCATGTGCCGTTTAGAAGTCAGCATGGGCTGGGATGGTGCCAGCACACCTGTGGCCAGAGCCCCCAGTCTGGGACGACAGAAGAATGTAACAAGGTAGGGGCTGGGGGCTCTGCCAACCCAATGGCCTTCGACCAACAGAGACGCAGGCACATCCCAATTGCAGCAGAAACTGAGAGGTCTCTGCCAGCTCGGATCCACTGCTGCATGGGGATCAGCCACTCATTTGTCGCTAAGACCATTCCCACATCCTGTGTCACAGAACCACAGGACGGTGGGGACTGGAAGGGGCCTCTAGAGACCATCTTGCCTAACCCCCTGCGAGAGCTGGCTCTCCTCAAGCAGGTTGCACAGAGTCATGTTCAGGCACGTTTTGAATGTCTCCAGAGAATGAGACTCCACAGCCTCTGGGCAGCCTGTCCCCGTGCTCTGTCACCCTCAAGGGAATGAAGTCTTTACTCATATTCAGATGGAACCTCCTGTGTTGCAGCTTGTGCCTGTTGCCCCTTGTCCTGTCAATGGGCATCACTGAAAAGAGCCTGGCCCGTCCTCTTGACACTTGCCCTTAAGATATTTGTAGACATTGACAAGATCCACTCTCAGTTTTCTCCTCTCTATGCTGAACAGCCTCAGCTCTCTCAGCCTTTCCTCACAAGGAAGATGCTCCAGTCCCCTCATCATCTTCGTAGCTTCTACTGGACTTTTTCCAGTAGTTCCCTGTCTTTCCGTGTCATGCCAGGGTGGTGTGGGATCACACAGCAAGAAGAAAGATCTCCATGGACAGCCATGAGTCAGGCTGTACCTGCCACCCTGCTCAGTGCTGGCAGTGTCCCACCACACTCACAGCCTGCCTGTGACCAGCACAAAGCCAGGCAGCATGGTGGTCTAAGTGAATAAGAGCAGAAGATGACTTTGCAGCACTAGCCAGCACTTCTCTGCAGCTGGATAGTCGCTGGTGGCAGTGTTATCAGGAAGTCACTGCTGTTTGTTGGCACGACATGTGCTTGTCAAATGACCACCAGCTAAATCTGCCAGCCCCAGGGCAGCACAGGAGCTAGTACTGATGAAACAGGGAGGTGAGCAGTGGCCATGCTTCTTGCTGGTGCCCTGTGGCACCAGCCCGAAAGTGAGCAGTGTCACACGAACAGAAGGGGAAGGTCATAGAGGCCACAGGTTTGAGGCAGTATCTGGCTCTGGAAGAGCAGGCAGATCCTTGAGGGCCCAGAGTGGGACCAAGTTATTCATGCTGCTGATGCCATGCTTCTTTGCAGAGTACCAGTCTCTCACTAAACCTGCTACTCTGTGACACAGCCCTCAAACCTCTCTGCTTGCAGATGTCAGAGGTGCTGGTTAGTTTCGTTTCCCTCATCTGCTCCCTCTCATACCATTATTTGTTTTCCTGCCCTGAGTGCAAGAGGTTTTTGGCATAGGTGGCAAGCCTGGTTGCTACCAGCTGCACAGAGAAGTGTAGAGCCCACCACTGCAGCGGGCAGGTGCACAGCATGCTGAACAGGCAAATGCACCAGCTGGGCTGTCACTGCTGCTTCCAGAGAGCTCTTATCCTCTGTTCGAAAGGGAGCTGGACAAGGGGCACTCTTGGCCCTGAGATTGCTGCTGAGCAAGGAGGATGACAGCAAAGCCCCAGACCCTGCTCCAAGCTTCTCTCTGGGCTCCTGCTACCACATCCAGGGAGATGGCTTTCTTCACACACACCATGAAAACTGCACAAGAACCTATGTCTTAACAATTTATTTTTTTCTCTCTCCTCAGAAAACACGGTGCCCCACGGTAGCAAGGTTATTCCCCAAAGACAGTGCAGAAGATGAGTGGATCCCCTCAGAACAACAAGTCAAGCAACATGGGAAGTAACCTGCTAGATATGGGTGAGGGTGGGAGCAGCTTCATAGCTGGAGTCTTCATCCAGGCCATGAATAAGAAGATGAGTATCTATGATGCCATGATGAGGGGGCTCCTGACACCAGGCACGGCCCTGGTGCTGCTGGAGGCACAGGCTGCTTCAGGGTTCCTCACCGACCCCGTGAAGAATGAGAAGCTGTCGGTGAAAGAGGCGCTGACTGCAGGACTCATAGGCAGAGATTTTTATGAGAAGCTCCTGTCGGCAGAGGGGGCCGTGACAGGGTACACAGAGCCATACACAGGACACAAGATCTCCCTCTTCCAGGCCATGAAGAAAGAGTTCATCGTCAAGGAGCATGCTATCCGCCTGCTCGAGGCCCAGATCGCCACCGGCGGCATCATCGACCCCGTGCACAGCCACCGCCTCCCCGTGGAGGTGGCCTACAAGCGTGGCTACTTTGACCAGGAGATGTGTCAGTTTCTTTCTAACCCCAAGAACCAAACAAGAAGTTGCTTCGACCCCAACACACATGAAAACCTGACTTATACACAGCTCCTCCGCCGCTGCGTGCCCGACCCAGACACGGGGCTGCTCATGCTGCACGTGATGGACAAGGGCTCCGTGCTCTACCAGCTGAACAAGGATGCCCGCAAAGCCCTGCAGGACGCCCGCACCACCCTCAGCGTGGGGCTCTTCCAGGGCCAGAGCGTCACCGTCTGGGAGCTCCTCTTCTCCCGCTATATTCCTGATCACCAGAGAGAGGAGCTGTTGAGGAAATACAAGGCGGGCACGGTCACCATCCCGGAGATGATCACCCTCCTCACCACCATCATCACCAGGGCAGAAACGGAAAAAAGGGATCTGAGCTCATCCACAGTTATACCCAACAACGAGGTGAGAACATCACAACCAGTTCAGGATACACAGTCCCAGGAGCAACAGTTGAGAAAGTCCTTAAAGTCTGCAACCATCTATGTCACTGCTGGTGAGTTCCAGGGGCAAAATATTTCCTTGCTGGATCTGCTCTTTTCCAAATACATCCCCCAAGGGAAGCGGCAGGAGCTGCTGGAGCTGTACAGAGCAGGGATACTGACCACAGAACAGGTGGCTACTGTGGTCACCACCATCATAAACAGAACAGAATCTGCAAATGCCATGCTCATGGCAAGTGCCAGAACTCCACACAAGGCGGTGACAAGAGCAGAGGAAAATGGAGATGATTTTTCAACACAAGATGAACAGCTAGATAACATCTTGAAGTCTACCACCGTTGATGTGCCAGCTGGTGAGTTCCAGGGGAAGGAGGTCTCTGTGTGGGACCTGCTCTTCTCCGACTACATCCCTGAGGAAAAAAGGCAGGAACTCCTGGAGCTGTACCGTGAAAGGGTATTAACTGTGGAGCAGATGATAACTGTTGTCACCACTGTCATTAAGAAAAAAGAAACTACAAGCAGAAAATTCCTAATTGCAGTCAAGACTTCTGATAAGGACACTGTGTCAGCAGCAGAAGAGAAGGAAAACGACTCCACCAAAGAAGAACCATGGGAAACAGCCTTGAAAACCACAGTTGTTGATGTGGAGGTTGGAGAGTTTCAGGGTCACAAGGTATCTGTGTGGGACCTGCTCCACTCCAAGTACATCCCCGAGGAGAACAGAAAGGAGCTCCTGGAGCTGTACCAGGCAGGAGAGTTAACCCTTGACCAGGTGAAAACCGTTGTCAGCACTATTGTAACCAAGGCAGAAGCAGCAAGGGCAGAGCAACTGGCAAATGCGAGTAGTCCAAGAGCAGAGTCAACAGTCGCAGAAGCTGAGCACACCTGCTGGCAGGACAGGACCTGGGAAGAGACCCTGAAGTCCACCACAGTTGAGATGTCAATGGATGAGTTCCAGGGGAAGGAGGTCTCTGTGTGGGACCTGCTCTTCTCCGACTACATCCCTGAGGAAAAAAGGCAGGAACTCCTGGAGCTGTACTGTGCAGGGACACTGGCCTTGGAGCAGTTAATAATTGTTATCACTGCTCTCATTAAGAAAAAAGCATCTACAGGCAGGAAATTCCTAATTGCAGTCAAGACTTCTGATAAGGACACTGTGTCAGCAGCAGAGAAGGAAGATGACTCCACCAAAGAAGAACCATGGGAAACAGCCTTGAAAACCACAGTTGTTGACGTGGAGGTTGGAGAGTTTCAGGGCCACAAGGTATCTGTGTGGGACCTGCTCCACTCCAAGTACATCCCCGAGGAGAACAGAAAGGAGCTCCTGGAGCTGTACCAGGCAGGAGAGTTAACCCTTGACCAGGTGAAAACCGTTGTCAGCACTATTGTAACCAAGGCAGAAGCAGCAAGGGCAGAGCAACTGGCAAATGCGAGTAGTCCAAGAGCAGAGTCAACTGTCGCAGAAGCTGAGCACACCTGCTGGCAGGACAGGACCTGGGAAGAGACCCTGAAGTCCACCACAGCTGAGATGTCAATGGATGAGTTCCAGGGGAAGGAGGTCTCTGTGTGGGACCTGCTCTTCTCTGACTACATCCCTGAGGAGAAAAGGCAGGAGCTCCTGGAGCTGTACCGCGCAGGGACACTCACCATTCAGGAACTAGTCAGCACCACCAGCAGTATTGTGACAGACAGCAAAGAAAGGCATCTTGCAACTCTTCCCCAGCAGACAGTGGATCTCCTCCAGTCTGAGGGCTCCTACATTACTTTTGGCCCATTCCAGGAGCAGAGGGTATCAGTGTGGGAGCTCCTCTCCAGCAAGCAAGTCTCCGAATACAAACGAGAGGCACATCTCGACACTTACGGCACAGGAGGGCTGACCGTGAACAAGATCACCATCACCACTACTGTCATCATAGGCCCACAGCACAAGAAAAGACACCACTAGGACCACTAGCATCACCCACCCCAGAAGAGGAGCGAGCTCGTGGAGTGGGCATGGCCTGGGCACTTCTGAGAGTTTGCTTCCCACGTAACTCAGTTGAGGGCAGGAACAAGCAGTGACAAACCTGTGTGCAGAATGGGGTGGGCGCTGGTTAAACTCCTTGCTGTCTCAACTACTACTTTGCTGAGATTTCTTTTGCCCAACAGAGCTTTCCTGGTGGCATTGTGGGGAGGGTCCAGGAAGGCTTGTGCCTGCAGCTTTATGCCGTGCACACACAGGCACTGACAAAGAGAAATGCAGGGCCAGCACCCCAGTCAGATGGGTTGGAGGCTGCCACAGATGGGAACAGGCAGAAACCCCAGTGCAGGAGCTGCAGGCAGCACAACTGGCAGCCCCAGAAGAGCTGCAGAGGGACAGACAACCTCTGCTCAGGATAGTCGGGACCCTGGCCCTGATGAACAGTAAGCAGCAGGGGCAGCACATGTGGCTGTGGTCTCCCATGGGACATTTAGCTCTGACCTGTCATTCAGCTCTGCTGCTGCAGGCTGGGGTCATGGGGGGCTGTTGGGCTGCTGGAGCTCACTGCACGTGAGCACTGGCGGGGAGAAGGGTGCTGGTGCCAGGGCTCTGATGCCTGCAATGGTGATAGGCTGCTGGGTGTACTCGCAGGAGCAGCAGTGCTTCTGCAGGGCGAGGACACCACATGCAGGGCAGGACTGCTCCCATGTATGCCAGGGGAACCCTGAGTCACAGAATCACAGACTCACAGAACCACAGAATGATTGGGGTTGGAAGAGACCTCTGGAGATCATCTAGTCCAACCCCCTGCCCAAGTAGGTTCTCCTTGAGCAGGCTGCACAGAGCTGTGTCCAGGTGGGGTCTGAATGTCTCCAAGAGAAGACTCCACAGCTTCTCTGGGCAGCCTGTTCCCATGCTGTGTCACCCTCAAGGGAAATAAGTTTTACCCCGTGCCCATGAAGGCCACTACCCATCACAGAGGGAGAAGCACCCATGGGAGCACCCCCATGCTGCTCAGTGGGGGAGTGCAAGTGTGGTTCCCTGCCCCACACCCCTGCGTGCACGCACAGAGCCATGGGGACGGAGGTGTGTGCCACAGAGCTGTGCATGCATGTGCTGCAGAGCCATGTGCCACAGTCGCACACACACGTGTGCACAGAGCCACAAGCGGGGCTGGCCATGCCATGCCCTAGGGAGCCCTGTGCTGTGGGGGGGGTACCAGAGGGGGCACAGGGAACAGCCTGCGGGGTGTGTGTCTATGTGCGTGTGTGTGCCTGTCACCGGGCTCTCTGTGTGTCTGTGTCTCTGTGTTTCCTCGTGCGGCCCCATCTGTGCGTCCCTTCCCCCGTGTCTGTGTGTGTCCATGTCTGTGTGTGTCCGTGTCTGTGCCCACATCTGTGCCTGTGTGTCCATGTGTCTGTGTGTGTCCATGTCTGCGTGCCCCGGTCCATGCCTCTGTGTCTGTGCACCAATGCGTGCCCGTGTGTCACACAGGCTCTCCTGCCTGTGACACCGCGTGTAAGGCAGCTGCTGCCCCCTGCCGGCACGGTGTCCCAGGGACACGGTGGCCGAGCCCTGAGCCGGGCCCTCGGGACGCAGCCCATCCCTCAAGCTGGCCGAGCCCTGAGCCAGGGCCTGAGCCTGCCTGAGCCCTGAGCCAGGGCCTGAGCCCTGAGCCAGGCCCTGAGCCAGTCTGAGCCCTAAGCTGGGTCCTGAGCTAAGCCCTGAGCTGAGCCCTGAGCTGAGCCCTGAGTCGAGCCCTGAGCTTGACCCTGAGCCTACCTGAGCCCTGAGCCTGCCTGAGCCCTGAGCCAGCCCAAGCCCTGAGCCAGGCCCTAAGCCAAGCCCTGAGCTGGGCCCTGAGCCCTGGGCCTGGCCCTGAGCTGGGCGCTGAGAGCGCGTGAACCCTCAGCCTGTCCCTTAGGCAGGCCGAGCCCTCAGCTGGGGCCTCAGCCATGCCTGGGCCTCAGGCTGCGGACTCAGGGCTGCCCCACACCACCTTCCTGGCAAAGCTGCTCTCCACCTCTGCACCCCATCCTGCCTGGCACGGCCGTGTCAGTCCCACGCTGGTGGAGGCCTGGCTGCCTCACAGCCCACAGCTGCTCAGCCAGGGACGCAGCTCTGCCCAGCAACACCTTGCACCGCCTGCGGAGACAGGCTGAGCCTCACACCAGCACCACTTGCTACCTGCTCCCAGGCTGAGGACCCCCAGCATGGCCCCCTGGTCCATGCCCCTACAGTGGATCCCCCCAGCCTGGCCCCCCCAGGATGAGTCCCCGTAGCCTGGGCCCTCCCTGGCCCAAGGCACCCTGAGGCCCTCCAGGGTTCCACAGACTCCCGTACAGCATGGGGCCTTTGGGGCCTCCACAGTCCAAGGTGCACAGCTCCAGCCCTGACCAGGGCACCCAGGCCTGGCCCTGTCTCGTCGTCCTGTGGGGTCTCATCAAGCCACCCAGCAGGTCCCCACAGACACCCGCCTGACGCACCCATGCCCATGGGCTTGGTCCTGAGCACAGCACCGCCTCCCTGCTGCCCCCTGCTATGCACACAGGGCCGTGGCACTGGGGCCAAGGGGCTCCACGGGGCTCTGGTACACACAGGGTTGTGTGCCCCAGCCCTGTGAGCCTTAACTTGAGATGGGGAGCGGCACCCCACTGAGCTGCAGGGCTTTGCTCTGCTCTGGAGCTCACACACCACACCATACGTACTGCCTTGTCAGCTTTCCGCTCACAAGGGGACAGGGAGGATGCAAGCCAGTCCTTTAGCCAGGGACAGACTTCCCAGGGATGAGCCCCACCACGAGATCATGCTGCCCCAGGGGATGGTGACATGTTTTTGGGGCCTGCTCAGCTCCTGAAAGCTGCAAGGGCTGTAGCCCCCCCAAGAGCTGCGGGCAGGTTCAGCCATCCTGCTGGGCACGTGGCCTGTGGTCTGGCTGGCACATGGCCAAAGCCACAGTAAGCACAGCCCACAGGGAGAGGCTAAGGGGCACTCCTGGATGCACCCATGGTGGTGGGTGCCACTGGAGAGGGTTTCACATGCACAGAGCTCTGAAGCCACGCAAGAACACTGGGATAGCCAGGCACACAGGCTGTCCCTGGAGCTGGCTGAGTGGTGTCATCCCAGCCACCCTCACTTTACACACATGGACAGCCATTGGAGCCCTATGTGCCACACAGAGCCTGCAGCCCTGGGGCATGGCCTGCAGCAGGAGCACTCGTCCCTGCTGGGGAGGCATAGGAAGGTGCTGGCAGAGGTTCTCATGTCCCAGGGGCACCAGACCCACTCCATCAGAGAATCATAGAATTACAGAATGGTTTGGGTTGGAAGGGACCTTTAAAGATCACCTCGTTCCAACCCCCTGCCATGGGCAGGGACACCTCCCAGCAGACCAGGTTGCTCCCAGCCCCGTCCAGCCTGGCCTTGAGCTCCCAGGGATGGGGCACCCACAGCTGCTCTGGGCAGCCTGTGCCAGGGCCTAGCCACCCTCACAGTGAAGAATTTCTTCCTAATATCTGACCCAAATCTCCCCTCTTTCAGTTTAAAGCCATTCCCCCTTGTCCTATTGCTACAGGCCCTTGTAAAAAGTCCCTCTCCAGCTTTCTTGTAGCCCCCCTGTAGGTACTGGAGGTGCTCTAAAGGTCTCCCTGGAGCCTTCTCTTCTCCAGGCTGAACCACCCCACCTTATCAGGGGAAGCTTACTAACAAAAAGACTGACACAGGGCTAATATGGGCATGCAGCAGCACAGGGACTTCCCAAACTTTTCCACTTCACTCCACAGCGGGAATGGAGTTGCTGGAAACTACTAAGAGGACAGCAGAGAACAGAATACCATCTCCTGAGGCGTCCATTCTCCTATCTCGTCCCATCCCGTGAGGACTCAGAGAAGCATAAGAACGATGAAACTTAAGGAAGGACTGAGTAAAGCCCACAGATGGAGAGACGACCAAGATGGATGGCATACTAGTTGGTAGTGGAGAGATGTATTCACCACCTTTTTCAGCTCAAGGGTTGAGGGTTATTGTAGAATCCAGTATGAGGCCAGTTTGGGTTGAAGGACATAATTCTGTGTATTCTGCGTAGCTAAGCTGAGGAACTCCCTGCTGCAGGATGTCCTGGGTGCTAAAAGTTTCTATGGATTCAAAAAGCATTTGGAAAAAGCCTTGGTGGAAAATCCATCAAGGGCTGCTAAATAACAAGAGAGATTGTTATTTCAGTAGCTCCCAGAGACACAAACCCCCGGGGCCTCTGAGGACATACCAGAGAAGTGCTGGTATGTGCTTCCCTTGTTCTCACACTGCTTCCTACACACTTGCTGTTGGCTGATGCCAGGTTACAGGGTTAGGCAGGCCATGCAGATGCAGCCCCCCTCTGTGTCCTTGCTTCTTGCAGGGGATTGGCACCAGCCTGTGCCACTGGCTCTGGGGTGGACTGAGGGACCTGGATTGTGTAGGCAAACAGAAGATGGTGGGCAGGAGGACTCAAGCAGCCAGGGTGGTAAGGCTTCTGAAAGGAGTCGGCACCAGCTCCAGCCTGACTGGGGATCCAAGGCTGGGAGAGTTCCAGATGGCTCCCTGGGACTCAGATTGCACTCCCACAGGAAGTGCTGAATTTCCAAAAAAGAAGCTGAAAGAAAACAGGACATTGTGTAAGGGAAAAGCTGCATACATTTGCATAGTTATAAGCTGGTTGCATAACTGAATGCATCTGAATAGTATGTGAATACTCTTTGGAGGCATGGGGGCAACTGGGGAAAAGAAAGGGTCAGGCAGCCTGAGTGTCGGCTGCCCAGGCCCGGCAGGAACATTGCACCTCAGTGGACACACTGGGTAACTTTGCAGTTTCATGGGAGAAAACTGGGGTTGAGAGCAAAAGCCCTGGGACCTGGCCTGCTGGAAAAGGAACAGGAACCCAGCAAACCCATTGCTATGCCCACAGGCCAAGCAAAACCACAGCCACGAGTGGAGAAGCAGGTAAAGCGCTCACAGCACAGCAGCTTTCCCTGCTGAGCAGTGGTGTTCCCCACCCATGGGGCCACAGACCTCCATGAGAGTGCCCTCAAGTGCAGGACACAGAGCCAGCCAGGCCCATTACCCAGCTGGAGCGCATCAGCCCACCCACCCAAAGCAAATGTGGCTGGCAGGGTGTTCCTGGATCAGCGTGCCTGATCCTTGCTGGGCAGCAGCTTTCCACAGAAATCTTTCTGCAAAATGGGCAGACTCGCTATACCTCTGCTCTGGGAGCTCGTTCCAGTCTGCCTTCTCCAGCGGCTAGAAACATCCTTCTAGTTTTCAGACGACTCAGACCAATTTCCTTGTATGCAAAACCCATCCATCAGTTTAAGCAGATCACCTCCTGCTCCAGTGTTTTTCACTGATAAAGCTACCCTGGGCAATCTTATCTCCCCTCAACATCTGTTTTGACAAGATATCAAGCTGGGCTGCTCTCATCTCCTCTCTGCATTCCCTCAGTCATCTCAGTTGCTCTTCTCAGCACCTTTTCTACAACAAATTCATGTTTTCCACCATGGCTGGTGCATGGTCTGTAAGTAATGCTCTTTAAAACAACAACACTGGCACTATCTGCCTCTTCTGGAAATACACCCCAACAGAGCTAAGAATGCCCCACGTCTTCACGGCCAAATTACATGGCAGCCTATATTCATCCAGAGATAGCTGAACGCATGCAGGCCATTTCCTCTTTAATGACTCCTAAATTGGAGGCCTAATTTATGGCATAAATGTTTGTTCAGTGACTCCAGGGCATGACTTTGAATTTTGTACCATTCATTTTCCTCCCATGACTATTAGTTCCGCCTTCAATGTCACCCGTTGCCCCTGAAAGCTGTTCCAGCCTTCTGCTCCACCATTTCAC
Organism: Falco naumanni; assembly: GCF_017639655.2. NCBI lineage: Eukaryota > Metazoa > Chordata > Aves > Falconiformes > Falconidae > Falco > Falco naumanni. The sequence goes on along the minus strand of NC_054056.1, from coordinate 108,057,804 downwards.
GATCTCACCTGTTAGCTAAGCTCACTGACCTGCACCTGATATTTTATGACAAAGTCATTGATAAAAATATTAAATTAATTTGGCTCCTAGAGCCCATGTTCTCACAAATCCTCTTTCAGCACAATCCAATCTCCTAGTGGCAGATAGGACATGGGATGTGTCTACATCTATGTGGCAGCAAGGCTGCTACCGGAGACAAGTTATTTTTTTGGCTTCACTACTGTTGCAATCCACTGTTGTGTGCAACTGTCTTGATTTTGTCTTAACAGCATAAGGGGTGTGAGAGTGTGTGTGTGTGTGTATTAGCAACAGAGCTCTGCAGTGTCTCCACCAAGTTTTTTCCCCAAACACCAAAGGTAACAGCTAACATCATCTTCATGCTCAGCTGAAAGTCTGTCTCTCCTAATGAAAGTTTTTACCTCAAAGATAAAAAGGAACAAAAGATATTGTTATGATGAAAGCTCTGCTTAATATTCCACTTAACTGCTTCTACTTCTTTTTCCTAATAAAAGGTCAAAAACCTGTTTAAAGGCTGTTGGAGCAGGGGATTCCCCAGCTATAGTGTAATAGCCCAAGCTACACTTAACTCCTTACTGCTGTACTCTCTCCTACTGTGGAGAGAGAGTTTCAAACTGGCTGCAGGGCTCCAGCAGCTGAAGCATTTCATGGCACCGTCCCTCGCTGCCACGCAGCCACAGACACTGCCTGTCCCTGCTCCCTTGCATCCATCCAGCATCTGAGAGCTGGGGTAGGGGAAGAGCCCGGCGCTGGCCAGCTCTGCCCAGGGAGAAGGGGATCTTTCAGGAGGTTCTATTGAGGCTGCATGTCCTGCAGAGCAGTGGAGCTGCAGAGGGAGGCAAACCAGGAAGGGACCTAAAGTAACTGGCTGAGATTTACGAAAGGAAACTATGGCCTGAAGAGCAGGAAATACCCTGGCAGCTGAACACAGGAGGCTGGGATATGGAAACACTGGCGGTGGAGGCTGCCGCAGCCACACAGCACAGGGTGTGCTGCTGCACTGAACATGTTGTCCTCCACTGAGACCACTACCTGCAGCCAGGCTTCCCTCTTTGTGAAAGAGGCCAGGAGTCGGGAAACTCTGATCAAGTCCCCTCCAGGGCTGCAGAGCAGCACTGAGCCCTTCCAGCTGCCTGCAGGAGCCTGCCAAGAAAGGGAGAGCAGGCAATGAGGTCTGACATAAACCAGGCGCCCTTTGTGCATGACCAACTACAAGCAACGAAGAAAATAAAATCAGCCTTCTCTGGTGGGAGTACCAGTCAGAGCAGCAGCCTCACGCGCTCTGACAGCTGGCTCTCGCAGGGCAGTTACTGATAGTGCTCCCAGGGCTTTGACCCCCACCTCCCTCTGTCATCCCTGCCCTTGACCTTGCTCCCCTTCACCCCTCACTGTCCCTCTGTGCCACAACTCCGGGATCCCTCCCTCCACCCCTTTGGTCAGACAGGGATGCCCTCCTCCCTCCCAGCAATGCCTCTCTGCCTCTGACCGCTGGGTCCAGCTCCTCCATCACTCAGGGCCTGTCCTGCAGTCCGTGGCTGTGCTCTCACATCTGCAGATGGTCAGACAGCCACTGCCCCCCATCCACTGCAAGCAGCCTTTCCCTCTGCTTAGCTCTGCCGTCAGCCTGGCTGCTGTCCCCTGCATCCCCCTGCTCCCTCACAAATGGGTGAGCCTTCCCAAGCAGCTTCAAACCATCCCATTTTTAGAATCGAGCTGTGACCATTTGCAGCAAATGCCCTCATCCCAGCACACACCCACACACTGCACCCTGTTCCTGCGGTCAGCTTCACCTCTGTTTACGCGGTGCACTGTTACACACGCTGGCTTGCTTTCCACTTACGGAAACACTTATGGAAGAGCTGGGTATGCATTTCCTGCACTGTGTGGGAGCTTCCAGTGGGAACACAGGCAGAGCTCGAATGAGTGGGGCTTAGACATTACAAAAGTCTGCAGCCCCTCACCAAGCTCTCTGGCCTGGCCTTTGCCCTTGCCCTGAGATTTGCAGAAGTATGTGCCATCCCAGGGGTGACAGTGGAGATACTGTCAGCCGTAATAGCTGTAAGAAGTAGTTTCAGGAAACTGCTCTGCCTTATTCCCAGGAAAGCTCTGATCCTGTGGCATTAAATGTGTGCTGGCCTGCCCTCCTGTGAATTCACACATCTAAATTACATTAGCAGGTTACACACTGGTGTAGGTCATGCCTTTGTGAAGGGCGTATGTGGGGAGCTGCAGAGCAGAGGAGGTTAGAGCCTGATGTATTAACTCAGTAAGCACAAACAGATTCCTGAGAGGCTATGTACTGGCCACATGTTTTCCCTGCAGATACAAAAAACAAATGTGCTGAAAGAAGACAAAGCATCAGGGAAGATGTTTGTCAGCTTCACAGAGTCAGTCTGGCACCTAGACTGAACCTCACACCGTAACAAAGTGCAAGTTGTTCAAAAATTGACGTCATTCCATCCCAGCCCTACCCATCAAATGCAGATAAAAATAGCAAGCCAAGAGGGGCCTCCTAGCAGGGAGGGGAGGCAGGGAGACATGGAGCTTCAGCCCAGACCTCAGTATCATAAAGACCAGTGTTCTGCAGGAGCCAGCGCTGCCCTAGCCCTGCAGCAGGCTTGCTGGGCAGCACGATGTGGATGCCCTGCTCCTGCTCCTGCTCCTGCAGGGTGGTCCCAGCTGCATGGTATCACCTGCAAAACCCAGATTCTGCAGAGCATTCTGGAAAGGAATAAAAGCAAACTAACTCTGAAAAGGGTTCAGAAATCCCCTCAGATGCTGGCAATTTAAAGTCAGAGCACACTTAAAATTATACATATCTGGGACCCACATTAAATAAAACAAGGAGCTCCTGGCTAGCTGCCCACGACTGCAAGATAAACCCCTCAGGACTGCCACACTTTAAAGCAGCTTTCAGATCCTTTGCACTCCTCCAGTCATACCATGACTAAAAGCACGGCAGTGCAGTTCAAGCCACAGTCCTTGAGGTAGCAGTGCCCCACTTACCTGGTGAACCTGAATGAGACCAGAAAGAAATCCCAGTTCCACATCTCTGAGGGCCACCTTGCCCAGGGACTGCTGAGCAGAACTGGTTTGTTCTCCCTTCGAGACAGTGGAATAGAAGAACTCACTCCAAGCAGCAAATCCTTCCTGCCTCACTTCCCGCATGCAGGAATCCTGGATGGAAATCAAAGCCTGTACTTTTAGACCTGTCATCTCACTGCCTGAGACCCCTAACCTCCTTAGCCAAGAGCCCCAGCCCGAATGGAGGCACTCCAGAGGTGTTCCTGTGCTCAGAACAACCAAAGAAACAGAACAAAGTTCACAGAAAGAGGCAGCAGCAAGCCACATGAGCTGTGTGTCCAGCAGCCTTCCCTCTGTGGCACCATGCTGACCTTCCACAGGGTCCGTGACTGCAAACTGGTGGTAGGATGAGGTGAGACAAAGCAGAGGACCAACCTGAGAGAGGCCTGGCAGATGGACAGGACAAAGACTGTGACAAAAGGTCTCTGCAGCATGCCATGCGCTGAGGGATCCCCAATGGAAACTGCATCATAGGGGCTGGTGGAGGAGATGGAAGCCAGCTCCTGGCCCAGAGAAGGGCAGGGCTATGATGCAGAGCACATGGCTCCAGACAGGCAGAGACCTGGGCTCCAAACGCACGTGTGGAGCAGAGCCCTGCCTGGTCTGGTGGACATGAGGGCCTGTCTGTGCGTTACACTTCAACAGCATCCAACGGGCAATGTTTGGCAGCAGAAATCCAGGTTTGGGCCCCTGCTTTACCGCAGCCTGCTTGTCTGAGCCTGAGTGGGACAGCAGAGCCCTGTTCTCACTGCAGAAAAGACGGATTATGGGCACAAGCCTGCTGTTTCCTGGGCACAGGCAGGCTGGGAGGTGCAGCAGCCTGGTGTGTTGAATCTCCCTGGGACAGCTGCCTTGGGGCAGGGGTCGAATGCAGCGCAGGATTCCCGCACTGCCCTGTCCATGGGTGAGTTTGGACTTCACAGCTAAATGGCTAACAGCTTGAACCCTGGAGAACAACCGAGGACAGACAGCTGGTTCAAGAGGTTACGTTCAGTACAATAGTGTGGAGGCCACCAGGATGGACCAGGTTTCTCCTGCTTGTTGGCTATGTGACAGTCAGGACAACCAGTGAGTGAAAGACTGTATGACTTATGCCTGAAAATGAACAGTCAAGACAAATATGCTCTATTATGTGTTATCCGGTACAGAAAAAAGAAGTCATAGAAGGAAGATAAAGGAGTTTGCTCTGATGTGGATGAGGCACTGAGGATGAGGGGGTGAGGAAAGAGGTACTGGGATATAGGGGCATTGTCGGGCTGGGGATGAGAGGGCAGTGATGATACAGAGGATGATCACTGCTGTGAGAACATTCACCGATTCTGCAGTACCTCCTGTCATTCCCGTCATGTGTCCAAAGAAGTCAAGGGTACCGCACGTTGAGAACACTGCACTCAAAGTGAGTTTGAACAGAGAGATCTAGCACCTAGCCGGTTCATGCTGCTGGATGCAATTTATATACCTCAAATGAGCTTAAAGACTTGTGTATGAGCTGCCCAAGCACTGGGCATGGGCAGGGACACAGCAACATTCGGCTAAGGACATGTCCAGCACACGTCAAAATGAAGACACCAGAGGTCCACAAAGAACATGTGAAGACCAAAAGTATTTCTTCTCCAGAAAGCATGGAGCAGTAGGTAGCAGGAGAGCAACTCCTGTGAGTCAGATCTAAGCTCTACCTATCCCTGCATCCTGATTTTGCAAGTTGCTAAGAGCGGATCCCAAGAGGAAGAACACAAGAACCAGAGCAGGGACCGAGCAATATTTCATCAGTTGCAGACTCAGCCTCTGACAACCTGCAGCTTAGAGGCCTCTTGAGTCAGAGGCTACATCTGTGTCTTTGTGTTTAATAGCCCTCAATCAATTTTTCTCCCACAAATTGGCCTAATGGCTTTTAAAATCCTTCTCTACTTCGGCTGCTGTAGACACCCTATAGCAATGAATTCTACCATGTGTCACCCACAAACATTTTACCCCAGGAAATACTCAGTAAAAAATTACTCCCATTCATGTATTTTACAGCTCTTACCTCGCCTTTTCATCAGGCATCCCAACTACCATTTTGAGCGAAATGGTGAATAACCATTCCTACGTGCTCCCTCCATGCCATTAGTGCTGCTCTCAGTCTGTGTATCCCCAGCTCAGCTGTTGCTTTCCAAGCCGTTAGTTTAATGTGAGACCTTGTCCACGCTTTTGATACCCCTTGCTGTGTCACAAGAATCTGCGCAGCTCTTCACAGCCAGCTTTAGAGCTGACCGTCCTGAATAGTTTGGTGTCATCAGCAAACTCTGCCAACTCATTGTTCATCCCTTTTCTGGATTGTTTGTGAACGTGTTGAAAAGCAGTGCCTGGTACAGAGTCTGCCTTAGGTACTGCAGAACTCCTCCGGCCATTTAACAGTTGCGTTTCTCCAAACCTCTCGGGCAAATCTCTCAGCCTGGCAATTTGTCACCATTCATGTTATTGATTTGTTATACAATCTGTTCTTTTGTCACCTCATTTTGAGGCAATTCCTCTGACTGTCCTCCTGTAAAGAAAGGCTTCCTACAGAGTAAATGCTACAGCAGAAAACAAACGGCTTTTTTTACTATAGCCCCAACTCTCCAGTGACCCCATTTAGACCCTCATCATCCTCAGGCTCTACCTATCTTCTGCTCAGGTTCTTGCCTTCAGTGCTTCTGAGCGCTGCTTTTTACCTTTTGGCCAGTTGTCAAAATCTCTTTTGGCGTATCTTCCTTGCTCAGACAGAGCTTTTACTGGCAAAGGATGTCTGTTCAGACTGGCAGATCCCCCCCCACTCCCAGTACAGGCTGCCCCCTCATCAGGTACAGACAAACTGGCAGACAATTGGCAAAGCTGCAACAGGGAACCAGAGTTGGGTGGCTGTCATGTGAGTGCCATGGGGGACTGCGGAAAGGTGGCTGGGGCCCCAGGATGTGCTTTTGTAGTCCAGGAGGTGATGGTGGGGTCTGCCAGGGTCAGCACAGGGCTCACCCTGACAGCCTTCCAGCAGGGATTTACCAAGCACACTCAGACAAGGGTATGCCACTGGTGCAGGCAGCAGCAGCTCAGGCCCTGCCAAAGCACCCATGGCAGTGCCACACAGCTGTAGCTGGTGGCACCAGTTACCCTGGTGCCGCTGCCAGAGCAGCCCAGTTGGCTGCCAGGCAGGACCCGGTGGCTGCCTGCGCAAGGAAATGCCTCCTGTTGGTTTATAGCGTGTTTCAGGGAATGGGATTTTGCATATATTATCTGGTGTGTGCCATCAGCACCTCCTTGCCCCACAGCCACCCCTCACCCCCGTCCCTCTTGGGTAACCACACTGGCCAAAAGGAGTCACGATCTGGAAGGATTGAGCGTCTCCCAGAACAGCGAGCTGGCACCAGTGCTTATATGGAAGCAGGGTGGAACAAATAACAAATGTGCTAAAAGAAACCAGAGACGGCCAGAAAAAGAAGAAAAATATCAAAGGAGCCAGAAACTTTCAGGAGGAATGAAAACATCTGTAAGACTTCTTGCTCAGAGCTGGTGAAGCCCTTTCTGGGTGGGCAGGGGAGCCCAGGCAGGAGGTGCAGCCCCAGCACCCAGCAGCGGCTCTGGGGGGAAGATGGCGAGAAGGTGACACTAAAGGGAAGGGCTGCTGGGGCGGGGGGACTCGGAGACCCCGCCGGGAGGGAGCTGGAAGGGCGGCAGATGCCTGGAGGGAGGCCGGGGAGAGAAGATGGCCAGGCATCGGAGGTGGGACAGGCAGGTGGCTCAGGCCCGGCAACCGGGGCTGCGGGGCGGGCGGGACAAGCCCCGGCGCCCCCGCCTCTGGGCAGGGTGCAGGTGCGGGGAGCAGCCGAGGGGTGCGGGACGGAAGCGCCGGGCCCCGCGGGGGCGTTGCGGCCGCGGGCGGGGCGCGGGGTCCCGGTGGCCCATCCCCGGGGCCGGGGGGGCGCTGGGCCTGCCCGGGGCCCCTCCTGGCGGGGCGGGCCGTGAGCGGCCGCACGTCCGGAGTGGGGCGGGCCGAGCCCGGGCCGGCCCGGCGCGGCGCTGTCAGCCCGCGGCACGACTCGGCTCCGCTCGGCTCGGCTCGGCTCGGCGCGGCTCGGCGCGGCTCGGTACGGCTCGGCTCGGCGCGGCGCGGCTCGGTACGGCTCGGCTCGGCGCGGCGCGGCTCGGTACGGCTCGGCTCGACACGGCGCGGCGCGGGGATGGCGGTGCCGGAGCCGGACGCGCGGCTGGCGCAGGAGAAGGAGGAGGAGAGCGAGGAAGAGAGCGAGATCCTGGAGGAGAGCCCCTGCGGGCGCTGGCAGAAGCGCCGGGAGCAGGTGGGCGCTGCGGGACGGATGCTGATGCTGCTGCCGCTGCTGCTGCTGCCGCTGCCGCCGCGGCCGGCTCCGGCGGGGCCCCGGGCACGGGCAGCCCTGCCGAGACTCGGTCGGCGCCCGCGGGTGCCCAGCGCGAGTGGGGTGGCCGCGGCCGGAGGCCGATGCGGGGAGCTGCTCCGGGGCGGGGAACGAACGGCGGGGAGCGGCCGGAGGCGCGGGGTGCCCCGGTGCGGGCTGTCCCGGTGCGGGGAGCCGGGCTCGCCGTGCCCCAGTGCGGGCTGTCCCCGTGCGGGGAGCCGGGCCGTTCCCCCAGGGCCCAGGCGGGAGACGGGGGTACCGGTAACCACGGGTCGCTGGCCAGGCAGCTCCTGTGGGAATGAGGACTTGCCGGGAACATCGCAGGGCACGGCGGTGGTGGGGGCTGGCCCTTGCATCCCTGCCTCTAGGGCTGGAGGACCCAGTTCCTCCTCTCCAAACATGGGGTTTGGACCATTTCAGCTTATCTTTCTAGCCCAGGAGCTCAGCACAGCCGTCCCGCAGCATGTCCACCACGGTTTTGTGGCGCTCCTATCATCACCCACTGCCCTCTCTCCTCCAGATGTGTCCCCCATATCAGTGTAATGGCCATCTGCCCCGAAAGTGGAGGCTGAATCTCCCTGTCTCTGTCAGGGCACCCAGGAACAGGGACCAAAGTCAGGGTATAAATCCTGGCTGCAGGCCAGGGTGGGACAGCACACATAGACAGGCATCACAGGCACTGTCGGCTCCCAAAGGGTAAAAGGGCCCATCCTAAGGCCAATCCTGTTCTTTATCTTCCCACCACCACCTGTTAAGGACCTGTAGGTAGTCCATAGTGCTCTACTCTGGCTGCAGGCTGCCTGTATTTTAGGCTGTTTTCCCAGTCTGGGCTTTGCTGAGATCTTGATAACCTACTAATGCCATGAGCACCTGCCCTTCTTGTGTCCCTCTGTGCTTTCTGGTGCTTCCACACCCCAACATCACCCTTCAATCTCCTTTCTTACTACCTTACCACCTCTGCCCGACATCTTCTCTACATCAGAGCCTTGCATCGGGGTGTACGTGCCGCATGGCTGGTGCCTGAGCCTTGTCCCATGGTGTGCGTGCCATGTGGTGAGTGCCAGGACCTGACACCATGTTCAAAATCCCGTGGCTTCTTCCCCTGCTACTTCTTGATGCTCCTGGAGTATCGGATCCCACCCATGTGGCACATCCAAGGTGTTGGAGCCAGCTGTATCTTTGTCTTGTGTTGTTTCCTTGATATTTTTTGGGATGGGCTTTGCCAGCATCCATCATCAGCCATCCCTCTGTCTGTGCCCCACATCTGACAGCTTCAGCTGCTGGTGTGGGTGTTGCAGTGTGCCCTCCGTGCCGCAGGTACAGGCACAGCTGACGGACACACCTCTGCCTCTCTCGTGGTTTCTCTGCCAGGGTGGCTGTGCAGGACAGCTGAAGAGGTGAGGAAGGCTGTGTGGAAAATAGTTTTTTAGCTGAGAATACCCTGGTGCTCCTGTAATTAAAATGACCTCCACTGTATGTTGGAAACAAGCATCAGGGTGGAAAGGTTTGGTGTAGGTGCTGGATAAGGCCTGTAATTTAATTGCATCTGACCTGTAGTTGCATGATCTTTTTTCAGACAGTTCTTGGATCATCTGTGTTAGTCCATGACCTACCAAAACAGCCTGAAACCCCTCGTTGTCCTTGGCAAAGGAATGACTTGAAGCTCATTTCTGATTTGAACAACCTCCGGCTATTTTGACTTAATGGTGACATTTAACAATGAGTATTTTAACATTTAATTTTGACAAGGGAGTTTTCTGGAGTGGTGTGGCAGTGTCTGGAACTGACCCTTGGAGGTTTGTCCCCCTGTGCAGTGTGTGGGAGAAGTAGAAACAAACGTGGAGCGCAGCCCCATCCATGACATTTCCACACAGATGTTTTGGTAATTGGCTGCTGTGCCATACTCTCCATCTGCAGGGAGTTTTTCATGGCGGAGAGGTGGGAAGGGTGGACTGGCCTTTCCTGACTGTTGCAGGACAGCAGGCAGTGGCAGGTGGTTGGTGATACTGCACATCACGGTGGTGAGTTGCAGCGCTGCAATCCCATCTTTGGCAACATAAGAGACTTGCTGACTGCTCACCAGGCTCGTGTTGCCGTGCTGAGGCAGGGATGCATCCCTCTGAGGACACAAGCGTTCAGGTGATGGACCCAAAGGAGAGTGGCCTGTTAGCAAGCACAGGGCTCAGGGCTCAGGTTCTGTACAGCTGCCATGACAAAATGCATGTGAACTTGAACAGGGAAGTGATAGTGCTGCCTAAATTGCAAAGTGAAGGAAGTTTTTGTAAGAGACTAGTTTGTTGCAAATTCATAGATGCTCAGTTACGTACCAGGAAGAAAGAACACCGTTTGCTGTCTGTAAGCTGTCAATATGGTTATCTTCCAACATTGATGAACAGCCATTCCATTTAACCACACTCCGATTGCTGTAAGCTATTCAGGTACTCTTACCAATGGGGATTTTCCCTCACTATCCTGATGATTCATTAGGATTATTTATTCTCCTCAATTTGCTTTTGTCAGAACACAGTCGAGTCCTTTGTGGGATCACTTGACCTATTGTCTTGCTGTTTTGAGAATGGGTCCAGAGAGGTGGGAGAGCTGCCTGTGACCTACCATCTCTGCAGCAGGCAGAGAGAGCCAAGGCACATGTCTTGGAGCAGTGTCTGGAGCCTGGAGAGCTGAAGTGGGCAGAGGCAAGCACCCCATTCAGCGTTTTAATGCTTAAACCGTGATGTTCAGTAGTACAGGTTTGAAGCAGGTTATGATAAAATGCTAACGTGTATGCATTAATTACATGTACACAAGGACTACACCTTTGTTTTTGCACAACTATTGTACCCGTACTCCAGCGGGAGAACGCAGAGCAGCGGCTTATGACCCCACTGTGCATTATTAAACCACATATGGACGCAACAGCTAAAATGTGCTGTGATCTTAATGCTGCGCTGCATCTGGCCATGCCCACCAAAGAAGAAAACACTTCACAACTTCCTTTGCCTATTTATAATGCATATATTCATGATGAAGCCACAGATTTCCACAAGCAAAAGCATTTAAATTATCTCTGCAACCTTTGTGAAGAAACAGTCATGTGAATTCTTCCTGTTCAATGTCAGCACAATCCATGTTCTGCCTCTTCCATTTCTCTCCCTGCTATTAGTGTGAAAGTGCAGCAGAGGAATGCTGCTGTTGTAGACTTTTCCATGTAGGAAGATATTATTTTTTTCAGTGTTGGTTTGATGACTTCATCTACTTTTTCCACCCACCCTGTGGAGTAAGAGTAGCAATGAACAAGAAACTTGGTTTACTGCTTATGTTAAAAGTTTTGCAACTTTCTTTGTCTGAATACAGTATCCTGAATGAACCCTAGTACCTTGTTACTCAGATCAAACTGTTTTTGTCCATGCTGCTTTGCTTTTGCAAACCCTTTACCCATTTGGAAGGGGGACTGTTATGACCAGTAGATACTTGTTGACTGTGAGGTTCACAAGCAGTGGTACCACTGCACCACGTCCAGGCCATTATTTCAACAACCTCTCCAGCATCTGTCCTGTCCATCTCCAGGTGTCCCACCTGTCAGTTCTGCCCATGGTGCTCCCTGCACGCTCTGGGTTGCCTTTGATATTCCTCAGGGCCCTTTCCCTTTGGGTGAGAGCATGTGCTTGCTGCAGCAAAGCTCAGCTGTGGTTCACAGGACCACATTTTAGAGTTGCTTCTCTGCTTGTAACTCTGCCATTGCTTCTGACACGGCGTTCTGCTTTGCGGTGCTGGCAGCTCCAGTGCAGCTGCTGATGGCTAAACCAGGGCTGGTTGCATTTTTGCTTGAAATCGTCCATTGCTCCCCTTTTGGCCACCTTGTTTAGTAAAGGGGTTAATGACTGAATGTGTAGTGATACAGAGCCCTTGAACTATGAGCTTTAAGTTCTAAAACCAGCAGGATGAAAGAAAGGAAGAAGGGAAACAATAATAGCAAGAAAGTGAAGCAATGCTGAAGCAGAATTTAAAGAAAAGAAAGTGATATTAAAAAATCTGCAAGAAGGGGAGATTTTGAAGTGTTGCTATAGGTTCCCACAGATCAGAAAATTAAAACAAAATATGGAAAAATAATCTAAGCATTTGAACACACCGAGAAGCAAGGGGTTTCCCTTTTTTTAGGTATTAATTGTATTTGCAGTTTGCAGTAAAGATAGCTGGTTCTGTGATAGATTATTTGGAAAGCATACAAGTATTTAATATTTGCCACCAGAGTTATTTTTAAAAGCTGCTTTGTTGCCAGCCCTCCCAGGAGACTAGGACTTGAAGTGTGTTTTGTTGTGAAGTGCTTTTCCAGAGCAAAGGGGATCAGCTGAAGGACTTGGCTCTTTCTTTTCATGCCATCTATTTTTTTTCTACCTCTTACTAGTTTTATGGCTTTTGTTTGCTGTTGTTTAGTTTTCCAGGATGAGTTTACTTGTGAACCCACCGACCTCAGTTGTCAGGCAGGTTAATATCCTAAGGCTTTGCTCTGTGTTCCAAACAGGAGGTGGGGCACCCCAGATGGTTTTAATTGAGGACATTTGTGAAAGCAACGTGAAATTGGTTGAACTAAGGTGGCATAATTCACCAATAGAGAAACTTTGCTCAAAGCAGATAGTGAAGTCCTCTTCTCGGCGTGTATTCTGTGGATCTGGCAACAAACAAAACTTTGCATGCTAGATTTAGTGTCCTCCTCGTTACCCTTCTAGTTTGTGTGAGCAATGTGCAGGGACTGTTTTGCCTTTTGCTTCAGGTTCGCTCCCTGTGCTACTTTCTCTGTTTCAAGGATCCTTTAATCCTTCATCATCTTACCCGGTCATAACAATCCTCTGCCTTGTTCTCACTGCTGGGGAGGGAGGTGACGTCAGCCGAGTGGTAAAGGTTAGTGCAGAAACTTGTTCTTTTTCATGTGGTAACATGCTCTTCTATTCCCATTCATATGCTCCACAAGAATGCCATTCTGTTTGCAGCTCGTTGCTCCTGGGCAGCAGCTTCTAAGGCACTACCTGTCTGCTCTAGCCCCTCCACCGTGTCCACGAATGCATGCAGCTCAGCATTTCCCAGGCTGCTCCTTCTGTGCTCCCTCCAAACTAGACACAAAAGAGAAGTATTACGAATACCACCATTCCCCATGTTTTGTGTTCCCTTTCTTGTTTTTAACCAAGCTTTTTTTGCCCTTTCATTTGTTTTCCCATGCAGGTATTTTTGTTTACAGTGGTCAGACATTGTATATGAGACTTGCAGGCTCACACACATTTTGTGTCTCTTGTCTCCTTCCTCCTTTGATATAACCAGAGAACAAGCACAGGTCCCAGAGGCTTTTATGTTTTACTACTGGGGCAAAGGGGGTGTCCCACAGTCACGTTACAAAATGGGTTAAAAGATGACTGAATGCTCATTGGTTGGCTCTTCCACCGGACAAGTTAGCATTTGACAGTAATCACGTGGAAGGCAGTGTTTTAGCATTCCCCCATAGCAATCAGATACTGGTCAGCAAGGTGGGTTTTGTTAGCTTTTCATTGAAACTGCACTGCTGACAGCTTAGCTGTTCAGCCTGGGTTTGCTCTGTGCCAACACAGCAGGAGGGCAAATCTCTCTCCTGGCGCAGTCAACAGGGTAAATCACACCAAAATCCTGTTAACTGGTCTAATTCGTACTGGTCGCTGGTGACCTGCCTGACTCATAAGGGGTTGCTGTTTGTTGTTTTCCAGCTGGGCTTGGATGGCGAGCCAACGCAGCCCATTGCTTTCTGGATAAGCACTGCAAAGCTCATCCCAGGGCATTTGTTCCCAGTTTAGACTGGTGGGCACTGGGGCCTTGCAGCATCAGGTGTCCTTGGGCACCTCCTGCTCCCACCTCCCACCCTGATGTCGCTGGGGTCTGCTCGCCTGCCGGTGCCCAGGTGCAGGCTGGTGGGGGGGGATCCTTTCATTTCCTACTGTATTCTGCAGAGCCTTCTCTAACTCCTGCTGCAAACCTGCTGGGCTGCTGGCCGCATGTCCCAGGTTTCAGTGACACTGCCAGTGAATTTCCGAGGTATGGTTTTGCCAGGGAGCAAAGCTGCCTGGGCTGGGCAGTGCTCAGCTTTGGCTGACCACAGGCTCACGTCTCCTTCCCAGGGGCGTGTAGTGCCTTGGGGGTAAAGCAAACATCTCCCTGGGGTCCGGCTTCCTGCCAGGACGTTTCTGGAGCAGCCCCATCCGCAGGCCAGGGGTGTGTGCAATGGTATGTCTTCTGCCCAGGAAATAACAACACTTGTATTGCCTTCAGCATGCAGGATCTCCCCTGACCTTTATCTGGGCAGTGGAAAAATACTCTTCTGTCCCTTTTTCTCAGCAGTGGAAGGAGAACAGGGATCACAGTGTTTGCTGTGGCAGCTGCTGGGCAAGAGGCAAGGGCAGCCATGGGTATGGAGAGAAAGGAATGGCTTCCAGCCCTCCCTCCCACAGGCAGAGGGGACAGGCTGGCCAGTGGCTGCAGTTCTGAGGAGGCTTGCTCCAGATCCTGCTGGGAGAGGCTTCCTCTCCCTATCCACAGGTATTAAACAATGACCTCCCTGCTGTTGCTGACAGGCAAGGGATCTCCTGGGGATGGATAGGGAGAGCTCATGGAAAAGGGCTGGGTAAAGTGGGTGCCCCTCATGCCCTGGGATGGGAGAGCTCTGCCGCTGCACATCCTGCCATGTTGGCCATGAGTCTGTTTCCCTCCCTCAGTCTCCCCTGCCTGCAGTGCAGCCGGGCACCTGGTTATTTTTCCTGACACTTCTGTTTTCTGCCCATAGCTCTGCTCCTTCTCTCCTCTTTGAGCTTCACTGCTCCTCCAGCGTGGTCCACAACATGTGCCACTCACCTGTACCTGCCTCACTTCTCTCCGTGATTGCACTGATGTTAAACCACAGCAGAGCTCGCCCTGACCTGTGCCATTGTCACCCAGCTCTCTAAGAGGCAAATCACCATCCTGGCTTGGCTAGCTAGATCTCTTCAGCTGACAGTGTATTAGCCTTGTATCCGTGCTGGTTTGAATTAGTGCTGAGAATATGTTTTTATGAGAGGTAGGATCAAATGCTTCACTGGAATCAAAATATTTTCCATCTCATGTGTTCCCTTCACCTGCTAATTGTGTAACAGGATCATAGAGACAGAACAGGTTTATCTGGCATCGCAGAGCCCTCGTCCTGCTCCTGCAGAGTCACAGGACATTGTAGGCTTGATCTGTTGTTTTGCTGTGGACTGCAGATAGCAGTATGGGTGGATGTCCTCCAGCTAGCTCTACTGTCACAACCTTTGGCATACCTGCCACAAGGTGAAATCTAGCCAGCAGCTCAGCCAGGCTCAGGAGCAGATTGCTCTGTGATGGCTTGGGGTGCTGCTGGCCCCAGGCTCCTCCCTAGGGACAAAAAGGCTGTTTGTGGCACTTCTGATGCTTGAAATGGGGCCCAGGAAGCCAAGGGCTTGGAGCCATGCTGCTGTCTGAGACCCTGGGCAGAGTGCTCCCAGCTCAGGAGGGTGGGATATGTCAGCTCTTCACCCACAGAACAACAAGTGCTTGGTGGGACCATGGATAAGTCCCCCTCACTCCCTGGCTGCCCACTGCCTGCACGCCTCTGCTCCCACGGGACCTGCGCAGCGCTGCCTGCCACTGCTGTTTGCTCTCCCTGTCCCTTGATAAGCTGAAGGGAGCAGGAGAGGTGTCAGAGGGGGGCCTCAGCCCTCTTAGCTTTTTTTTTTCCCTCCTTTTACAAGTTTTAAAAAAATATTTCCATGTTGCAACAGTCACCCCTGCCCTGCATGGGGCCATAGCATGGGGTGCTGGAGAGGGGAGTGCAGCCTCTGTCAGGACCAGGGAATGTATGGTTTGGAGAAGGCAAGAGGACCCCAGCTTCAGGCAGCGGGCTGGAAAGAGAGTCCCAGCAGGGACACACTCCTCCATCTCTGCTTCTTGCACACATTGCTCTGAGAGAACAGTCTCTGCTGCCTAAGGTGTGTCCCTGTGCTTTAGCAGCACCTCCTTGCTAGCTGCAACCTGAACAGAAGTCCCTTGAGAAACCCAGACACAGCCTTTACTGTTGCCCAGGCTTATGAGATACTGGAGCGGAGGGCTACGCTGGGATTTAACTGCAAAAATGCTCTCCCAGGCACGACGTGTTCCCTGCTCAGCCTTGTGGCCTCAGCAAATCCTGCCAGTTCCCGGCAGCAAAAGGGATAAAATGTCGTGGTATCATGAGGAGGCAGGTAGATTGTGCATGCAGTGAGCATCACCATCCTCAGGTCCTGCTAGCCCTCCTGTCATTACCAGCAACCAGGGGTTTCTGCTCTGTGGCAGCGCAGTATGGGCACTGCTCCCCTGACAGAGGCGCATGGCAGTTGTGACTTGTAGCATCCAACACGTCGGCTGTCACTGTGTGACCAGGTGGGTCCTGGTGCTCTTACCAGCACGGCACAGCTGGTCTCAGTGAGCCCAGAGAGCCTGGGGCCCTGTAATCCAGCTAGTCACTCGTCCTTCTTGCTTGGCTCTCCCTTTGGGTGTCTCTTGGGCTTTGCCCTGTGTCCTTCAGACAGTGGTTTCTTATGTCCTGGCTGCCTGTCTCCAGGGCCATCCACAGCACCCAGAGTGATGGCTGCTGCACCAGGGATCACTCGGAAGCCCACGGGCAGGTGGCAGGGCCATGGGTGCTCACAGGGCTGCTGCCAGCCTGCGGTGGGTGGGGAAGGGCTCCATCCCGCATGGAGTGGCTCAAGCAGGCAGGAGCTGGCCACCAACTTGGGAAGGAAACTTGGCTCCAGTATGGACAGGGCAAGTGTACAGAGTGCTGGTAGTGGCCTTGCTCTTGTGCCTGTTCATGGGCTTTTGGCTCCCAAAACTTCATCTTTCCTCTGGTTCTCTGGCTCAGTACTAGTCCAGAAAAGCCCTGAGGAGGTTTGGTCCTCTTTCTTCCAGGTTCAGGATGCTCAGAGGCTTTGGGTCAGCCTCCTGGTCTACCCTCCAGCCTGGTCAGATGTCTTCTGGTGGCCTCTTTAACGGCCCTTTTGTGTCTCTGTTAAT
Source organism: Falco naumanni (assembly GCF_017639655.2). NCBI lineage: Eukaryota > Metazoa > Chordata > Aves > Falconiformes > Falconidae > Falco > Falco naumanni. The sequence continues at coordinate 108,041,257 of NC_054056.1, read as the reverse complement.
ATGGTCTTTCTTGGGATGGTTATGGCCCAGGGTGTGGGAGGGAAACATACTATTTCATAGAATCGTAGAATCACAGAATGGTTTGCTTTGGAAGGGACATTAAAGACCATCCAGTTCCAACCCCCCTGCCATGGGCAGGGACACCTTTCACTAGACCAGGTTGCTCCGAGCCCCATCCAGCCTGGCCTTGAGCACTGCCAGGGATGGGGCATCCACAGCTGCTCTGGGCAACCTGGTCCAGTGTCTCACCACCCTCACAGTAAAGAATTTCTTCCTGATATCTGACCTAAATCTACTGTCTTTTAGTTTAAAGCCGTTCCCCCTTGTCCTATCACTACAGGCCCTTGTACAAAGTCTCTCTCCAGCTCTTTTTAGGTGCTGGGAGGTGCTCTAACGTCTCCCCAGAGCCAGCTCTGCTCCAGGCTGAACAACCCCAGCTCTCTCAGCCTGTCCCCGTAGGAGAGATGCTCCAGCCCCCTGAGCATCTTCGTGATCTGCTCTGGACTCACTCCAACAGGTCCGTGTCCTTTTTATGCTGGGGACCCCAGAGCTAAATGCAATCATACTGCAGGTGAGGTCTCAGAAGAGTGGAACATCACCTCCCTCCACCTGCTGGCCACGCTGTTGCTGATGCAGCCCAGGATGCAGCTGGCTTTCCGGAGCGCGCATATTGTTTCCCTCCCCTTCCCCACTGCTGCTTTGCATCTCACCCCCCCCCCCCCCCCCCCCCCCCCCCCCCCCCGCGGCACTGGCAGCTCTGTGGGGGCAAAGGCACCCTGCAGGAATGGAGGGTGAGGGTCACTGTCCCACTGCTCACCCCTGCAGCCTCCTGCCTGGCACCCCCTTCCCAGCCTGCCTGCCCCTTTGCTCTTGCCCTCCAGCACATCCCTCCTGCAGAGCCCGGGGCAGCCGCCTCCCTGCCGGCTTCGCCCCGGCCGGTGGCACAGCCTGCACCTGTGTTTCCCCAGCAGCCCCTGCCAAACCAGGCAGAGGGAACTTTTTCAGTGCCTTTGCCTTGTTTCTGAGCAACCTCCAGGTTATCCTTCCTCTGCGCAGTAAGGTCCTCGATCCAGACATGGGTTTCCAGGCAGGGTCTGCATGTGCTCTTCAGTGGTGCTGATGGTCAGGGGAGTCAGGGCTGGTAACATGACCCTGCCACTGCTTGGCATGAATCAAGGCAAGGGCTGAGGCTTTGCCCGCTGGGCTGCTTTGAAGACACAGCCATAAACTTATACCCAACTTTGGAAATTATTTGGGTAAAGCACCTGCAGGCGGGAACTGGCCTCCCTCGCAGAGGGACAGCCCGCTGGGTTGGAGCCCCACTGGGTGCTTTGCCTGCCTCTGGCAGGCAGGAGGGCAGAGAGGAGAGTGGGTGCAGAAGAAATACATCTGTGCTGGGGGTGAGGATGCGAGGTGGCTGCTCAGGAATGGGAGAGTGCCCGGTGGTTGGTCCCCGTGGCTGTGCTAGGGGCTGGACTGCTTCCCTCACCCAGAAGCTGCCTGCCCCAATCCTGCTCCCATGCTGAGGTCCTGGGAGCAGTGCCACCAGCAAAGAAGGCCTCTGGGACTGCTCAGTGTCCCATGGGTGGCTAGGATGTGCTGGTCCAGATGGCATGGAGGGATGCTTTTCAGGGGGCACTGGAGGGCAGCGAGATGACCCTGCCGAGAAATGGGGCCAGCACATGCTTGTCCTGAGGATGTGAGTGTGGGTGTCAGGGGAGGAGCAGAGGACTGGCAGAGTGCCCTCTTCTCCAGGTGCCATGGCCATGCCTTTTTCCCAGTCTCCTAGAGCGACCCAAGAAAGGTAACAACCCACTTTGTCATTATTTTCTCTCCAAATCGGGTCTAAATGCCAGTGGCAGCAGACATGCCTGTCCATTGCTCTCCAGACCCATGCCTTCCTTGCTTAACAGTCGCTCTCCTAAGGCCCCAGAGCTATATCACTAAGCCTTTTTCTGTGGACTGTTCAGTCCTTGTTGACGTGAAAAGCTCAAAAGGGAGTGATTTATTGTAAGATGCAATCTGATCTTCTGTAAACCCTTGCTTACTTGTCCCCAGTGATCTTGCCAGGCTGGCCTTGGCTCCTGCCAAGGGCTTTCTGGAAGCAGCCTGAGCAGGGAGTTTGCCCAGTCTGGCTCTGGAGTTTTGCCTGTTCCACGTGGTGTCCACCATTAGCAGCATGCAGAGCTGCCGGGAACTCTGAAAGGCATGGCGTGAGATAATCAAGGTGACCTGTGGCTGGTTCCTTTTGTCCCCAGTCACCTCTGTGATTATAATGCAGCATTTATTTATTTATGCAGTCTTGGAGCTCAGTGTGCCAGACAGCTGTTCTGTATCACTCTTACTGTTGTTCAGCACAAGACTGAGCACGTTCATGTCTGCACGGAACAGGGAACGTTTCCTCCCCTGTGGGCCTGTCTGATGCTCCTAACCACGTACCGGAGCCTCCCAGATACCAACAGATCCACTGTCCAGAGCGTTAAGCACCAGGATACCACTTCAGGCTCACCGAGTATTCAAAGGTTGTTCAAAGCTGGGGGGCTACGGTGGAGGGACAACCCTGGACTTCTGCTGTGGGTCACTCTTGGACAGACGGCCAGTCCGATTCAGCACAGCTGTTCTTACATTGAGCTCTGAGCAAGTGGGAGGCAGCATTGCCTGCCTAGGACAGGACGGGGCTGGCAGGCAGACGGTTTCATCCAAGCGTGAGGATGGGAGGCGCGGGGTGCGGTGGCCGTGCAGGTTGGGTCCTGCTGTAGGCTTAGTATCTGCACACAGGAACGTTGTGACCCTGCGATGTGACAGATGAGGAGGTGACACCTGAGGCTTTCAGACCCAGCTGTGCCTTCAAGCCATGCATCAGTAACGTCCATGCAGAGCTCTGTTGCTCCCACGTGTCCTTGTGGCAAGCAAAAGGATGTTCAGGTCTGTGTTCTCCACTTGACTCCTTTTTCTTGGATTTCTGGCCACTCATTGGTTTCAGGACAGTATTTTTCTCAAGGTCGTGAGCTGATTCTCCAGTGGCATTTTTGAGGAGAGGTGGAAGAGCAGCTTCATAGAGCGCTCTGTGACCAGCAGACCCTCATGGTGCACAGGCACTTGCCCTGGCCACCATTGCTCCTGGCACAGCCTCCACCGAGACCTGCCTAGGTTTAGCCCGGAGAAGGCTGAGAGGGGACCTTACCGATGCCTACAAATACCTTAAGGGTGAGTGTCAAGAGGACGGGGCCAGGCTCTTTTCAGTGGTGCCCAGCGACAGGACAAGGGGCAACGGGCACAAACCGCAACACAGGAGGTTCCGTCTGAACATGAGGAAGAATTTCTTTACCTTGAGGGTGACAGACCACGGGGACAGGCCGCAGAGAGAGGCTGGGGGTCTCCTTCTCTGGGGACATTCAAAACGCACCTGGACGTGACTCTGTGCAACCTGCTCTAGGAGGACCCGCTTTAGCAGGGGGTTGGACTAGACAGTCTCCAGAGGTCCCTTCCAACCCCCACCATTCTGCGATTCAGTGATTCCCAGCCTGATGCCAGCTGCCGAGAGCTCCTGCTGAGGCTGTTGCTCCCCCTTGGCCATGCAGTCCCTCCTGACACAGCTCACCCTTGCTCTCCACCAGCAACATCAGCCAGAACGACCACGGCTTGGGGTTCACAGTGTGATGTGATGGCCTTGCTGTGGGGGCATCCTGGTGAGGGCTGAGCCATCTCCCCACCACCCCCGGTAGCAGCTGCCCTGGCAGTGCCCTTGCTGGGTGCTCCTTTGCTGGCTGTGTTTGTACTGGGAACCCTGGGAGGCTGTTGGGACTTGCCGGGAAGGCTGTGGTCAGCGAGGCCAGCTGGCCGCATCACTGGCTGTCCGTGCTGGGCTTTGTGCGGAGCACACGGAGCCTGTGAGCAGAGAGAACAAGTAACAGAGGTGCTTTGTGTGTCCCCAGCAGGAACTGGGCCATGAGCTGCCCGTCTGTCCCCTGCTAATGAGCTGGGGGTGCTGGGTGCCTGCGCCTGCGCCCACAGCTGCCCCGTGCCGCAGTAGTCCAAGCGGCGGCGGTGGGACGCTGCGTACCTGCCCCGGGAAGCAGCAGAACAATCCCTCTTTTCATCTGGCTGCTGGCAGCTCTGTGCTGCTGCTGCCGCAAGGCAGATGGGAGTGGGCAGCCGTGCCAGATGGGAGTGGGCAGCCGTGCCTTTGTCCAAGCTGCCAGGGCTGAAGGAGGGGACGGGTCCGAGGCTGCAGGACGTCTGCCGTGCAGTGATGCTTTTGTGAGGGGAGAGTGAGGGCACAGACTCCAGTGTGGACGGCAGTTTGGGATGCAGCAGGCATCACTGCCGGGAGGCAGGACCCACTTCTCTTGGGTCTGGAGTGTCTCTGTGCTGTTGAGCCTCTATCAGAACTGGGAGCCTTTTGAGCAGGTTTTACCTGGGCTGGCGGCGGGACCCAGTGGTCCTGGCTGGCCTGGGGACCAGCAATCTGGTGCTGCCCTCAAGGCAGAATCAGCAGAGACCCAGCGCAGGGACAGGGCTGAGTCCGTGCTGGATGTGGCCTGCAGAGGTGATGTCTGTAGAGCTGCTCTCCACGGGGTGGAGAGGGACATGGTTGAGTGGTGGACTTGGTAGTCCTGGGTTAACAGCTGGCCTTTATGATCTTAAAGGTCTTTTCCAACCTGAATGGTTCTATGATTCTGTGACCTCTGGGGATGGGAACTCATCAGACAGACCATGGCATGTGGGCGGTTGCCCTCAGTCTCCTCATGACGTTAAAAGAGATGATACGGCTTTCGTTTGCCCAGACCTTCTGATTTGCTCTGTTCAGCGTGAGTGTGACTGTCAGCTGTGGGTGTGGGTTGCTCCCCCATGGCTGCTGGGAAGTGGGGTCCACGTGGGGGTCCCCATCTGCATGCAGGAGTGGGGCCAGGAGGTGACTGTCACCACTGAGTTCTCACTGAGCTACAAGAGTTGAGAAGGGCTGGTGCGGGGAGCTGCTCTGAATCTCTGGCTCTCCCTGTGCCGTCACACCCCGGAGGAAGGGTGCAGGCTGCTGTAATGCCTGAGCTCCCACGCGGGTGGGTCCCGAGGGCAAGGCAGTGGGCTGGGGGTTTGCTCCACTCACCATTTCCTGGCCAGAGCCTCCTGTGGGCTGGACTCCTCCACAGGAGCCATAGCAGGGACCACTCACGTCCATGCAGCACGTTCCCCCGGTGTGGCTGGGAGCGGTGGGCAGGCCTGTGGCCGGGCTGTCTCACACCTTCCTGTGCCTCACAGGTCAATCAGGGGAACATGCCAGGCATCCAGAGCACCTTCCTTGCCATGGACACGGAGGAGGGTGTGGAGGTGGTGTGGAATGAGCTGCTCTTCACTGACAAGAAGGCCTTTAAAGCACACGAGGTAAGCCATCCCTCCCCAGCTGGGACTGTGCCCACCTGCCCTGGGACTGCCTGCTGCTCCTTTCTGGGTGGGCACACTTCAGTCAGCAGTGCTAATCACAGCCTGCCACGCTGCACTCCTCCCTTCGTAGCATTGCGCTTTCCCTTGGCTTCTCCAAGACAGCTCCATGTGTCCTCTGTACCCCGAAAACAGCTTTTCCTGTGACCGGGGGCACAGCCTCCTCCCCAGCCCCAGGTTCCTTTGCTCTGGGAGGTGTCCTGCCAACATCCCAGGACCTGCCACCTCATTTGTCCTCTCTCTGCCTGCAGGAGAAGATCAAGACCATGTTCGAGCAGCTGGTGCTTGTGGATCACCCCAACATCGTAAAGCTTCACAAATACTGGCTGGATGTGAAAGACTCAAAGGCACGGGTAGGGAGGTCTCAGGGAGGCAGAATGTCTGGGGGGTCCCCATGATGTGGGAAGGATGCCAGTGGGAGCCATGCAGGGATCCCAGCAATGCTCCTCACCCTGCTGTCCAGAACTCCCCTTCCTTCTCCGGCACACTGCTGCCAGCAGCCTGCACTCACCCGGGTGCAGGGCTGGTGCAGGCTCCATGCTGCTGGCCGGTGCAGCCCACGGGCTCTGCATGGCGCTGGCTGGGCAGCGACGCTGGGAAGCTGATGCCTCTCTTCCCTGCCAGGTCATCTTCATCACAGAATACGTGTCCTCTGGGAGCCTGAAACAGTTCCTGAAGAAAACCAAGAAAAACCACAAGGCCATGAATGCCAGGGTAGGTTCCCTGGGAGCGTGCACAGGGTGTCCTCAGGTGAAGTGGGTAGCTCTGTGTCCGTTGGCACAGAGAGGGTCTCTGGTCTCTTCTAAGGCAGAACAAGTGTGTATCATTGCTCCCTGAGTTACCCAGGGACTCTCCACTGTAGGGAGATGGCATTTTGGTGAGAGCTGGAGCAAGAGCAGAACATCCCCGGGGCAGCCTAGAAATGGATTCTGCTGTCAGGATCCGACCTCATGGGTGGGAACCTGCTGGAAGCTGCTGCAGTGAGGTTCAGCTGAGTGATGCTGATGGTTCCTGGGGCTGCATCAGGAGGCTTGCATCTCCACCACCCTCAATGAGGGGCAGCAGGCTTGCAGCTAGGTTATTACTTGGGTTGAAGGGACCAGTTTCACCTGCAAACCCACTCAGTATGGGTCTGACTAATGGTTTTGCAGGCAGGTCCTGGCTGGCTGTGACTGAGGAGCTGGGTGACCATTCTGAGGGCCCTGTGCTTGACTTTGCAAGCCCTGCCATGAAGTTTGAGTTCAGTGTCACACCAGTGCAGTTAGGCACTCCTAGAGCTGAGAATTGCTGTTGGTGTGTACAGAGAAAAACATACACGTGGACCCCAGAACCATACCTAGCTTTGCCTTCCGTGATGTGTCTATCCGTGCTCGCACTGGGGTTTTGGGGCTCGGGGGAGCTCTGTCTGCCGGTAAGGATGAGTTCTCAGCTTTAATGGTGTTCTTTGAACAGGGGTTGGAACGGAGACTGTTGTCGCTGGGACAGCGTGTGGCTCATCTTTGAGTAACAGTCTCTGCAGGGCTAGCGGAGGGCAGATTTCCCCAGTCACTGGGTAATAGGTAGGAATGACCTGATCTGGCTGCTGGGCTCTGATGGGCGTCTCATCTGACGGAGAGCTCTGGTCTCTGCTCTAGGCCTGGAAGCGCTGGTGCACTCAGATCCTGTCTGCTCTCAGGTATGCTTGCCATCGCTCGCACTGTCGGCCGTCCTGCTTCTCGCTGGGCTGGGCACAGGTAACGTGCTCAGGGCAGCTTTGTGCTTCCCCAGTTTCCTGCACTCCTGTGAGCCTCCTATCATCCATGGCAACCTTACCAGCGACACCATTTTCATCCAGCACAATGGGCTCATAAAGATTGGTTCAGGTAGGAAGCTGCCACCCTCGCAGGCTGGTGGCTCCAAGTGCTGATGAGAAGAGTCAGCAGGAGGAGGCTGCCTGCCGAGGGATGCGGGGGGCTCATGCAGGGTGGTGTGCCAAGGGGGTTCCAGCTGGGCAGAAGAGGTGAGAGCTGCAGGGTCCTTCAGAGGATCACCCATGCAAAGCTTGGAGTTACCTTCTTTTCTGTTTGTGTCCTCTGCTCCATGCCTTCTCGCTTGTCTGCTTCCGGATCGGCGCTGACCGGCAGTCTGGCACAGGGTGTTTGCAAATGGTGAGTGTCCCTCTGCCACCTCCCCCAGCATGTCCGTCCTGTCCCTGGGCTGACCTTCCTCCCCTGTGGGCCCTGGGCATCTCTCACCAGTGAGACACTGCAGCACGGAGCAGCAGTCCTGGGCTCTGCAGGCAGAGGGGACCTTTGTCCGTTAGGGAATTGCTGCTCCTGTTGTGGGGGCAGCGGGGTCTCTGGGGGAGCGAGTGCCCCACGGGTGGTCTGCATGGGCAGGAGCGCACGCAGGACTCCCTGCTACCCTGGAGCACCCATCTGTGCTCACAGCTCTGGGAAAACAGCTTAGAAGAGCTGTGATGCAGGACCTTTCTCGTTCCCTGACGCAGCCCTCCCAGACGACCTGCGAAGCCCCATCAGGATTGAGAGGGAAGAGCTACGCAATTTGCATTTCTTCCCCCCGGAATACGGCCGTGAGTGTGGGGTCTGACTGCTGGGGGGGTGCAGGCAACGCAGGTGCCCGGAGGGGTGTGGAGGGGGGTCCTGTGCAAGGCGTGGATGCCATGTATTTGCAGCGATACAGAATTATTCAATGCGTTCGTAACTAAAGCTGTTGGCCATGAGTCACAGAGGATCATGTGATAATAAATGACTGTGTGATAACATTGTAGGTAAAATTTAGTGTTGATTAGGGCAGAGCTATGCACGTGGGAAAAACAGCTGTGCCTGCATGGGAATGGACTGTGCATTAGTAATTACTGGTTGGGAACAAGATCTCAGCATGACCGTGAATAGCCCTGAAAAGGTCGGCTGTAAGCTCACGAACACTTAAAAGCATGTAAAATGATACAAAGATTAGGGAAAAAGGAGTAAAGAATCTTTGTGCTGTGTGAAAGCTCACGATGTGGTTCCCCACCTTGAATATTTTTTGCACAAATTTGAGAGGAATAAACAGGAAAGGGTTGTGCAGGGAGCCATAAGAAAACGTGTGCTGGGGTGGGGAAGCAGGTGTGAGCAGAGGGGTGGGCAGAGGGAGGTCAGGCATGGGCAAGGGTGAGGGCAGTGGGGTGCGGGCAGAGGTGTCTGTAGGGATGAGGCAGGGTGCAGAGGGCTGTTCCCAGAGTAACCGAGTGGTGGCCTGTACCGCTGGCTTGATGTGGTTCTGGCTTGGTTTTGCAGAAAAGGCTGATGGGACTGCTGTGGACATCTTCTCCTTTGGGATGTGTGCACTGGAGGTAGGGAGCAGGACGGCTGCAGTGCCTGGGAACCTTCAGTGACCCCTGGTTACAGGGCAGGATTGTTCTTGCGGAGCCTGCTGGGGATCGCGGTGGCCTGGGGACCTTCCTGAGGAGTCTCCTTGCCCCTTCCCAAATCTGACTGTGAGCTGAGCATCCCTTACAGTGATGGAGATGTTGCTGCTGGAGTCAGCAGAACATTTTTTGCTGCTGTGGCCCACCCTGCTCTGGGTGCAATAACAAGCTTAGCTCACCTCTTCTGTGCTTGGCTGGTGCCTCTTGGCCATCTCTGCTGGTGCCTCCTCATCTCCATCGGGCTGTGACAGCCCTGGGAAGGGAGGGCACAGGGGCAGGGACAAACCGTGCTGCTCCACAAGGATGTGCACTGCCAAGCGTAGCTTGCCCAGGCAGAATCTGGGGCTTTTGGTGCTGTCTGGAATGTGTCCTGGTCTGTGCAGTGCCCAGGGAGCAGCCTCTCGTGTCTGCCCTGCTGGGAACCTGTGAGCAGCCTGGAGTGCTGCAGTAGGTGAAAAATGGGCCCCAAGGGCAGGGATGCAGCGGCCAGGGAGCACTAGGGAGCCGGGGAGGTCGGGAGCCTGGCCGGGCTGTGTGTCCTGGTGGGGAGCTCCACAGCTGCTGCCCTGCCAGGGGGTGTCCCTTTGGGAAGCCCTTAAGGGCTGGCCCAAGGCTTGGCCTTGTGCAGACACAAATGCACTCCTTCTTCCCCAGATGGCAGTGCTGGAGATCCAGACTAATGGGGACACACGGGTCTCAGAGGAGGCAATCGTGCGGGCACGACATTCTCTGGATGATCCCAACATGCGGGTGAGTGCAGCTGGCTGAGCCCTGGGGACCCGTCCTCTTCCTTTGGCCAATCTCCTAAACATCCCGTAATAAGTTTGTACACTCCCTGAATTCTCTTGTTTGATCTCAGAATTCCCCCAGGCATTCCATAGCATATCCTACCCCCTTGGATGCAATAGTCCCCTTGTTTGCGTGGTGTCCCTGAGTTTGTTCTGTCGAGCCTTCAGCACGAGGGGCAAACGGCATCTCTGTTCACCTCTGACGGTCTCTGGGGCAGCTGATTTGGAGGGGATAGACTGTCTGTGGGCACTGTGGGGGTGCCCACTCTGCCATCCTTCCTCTGATCATGTTTTGGTCTTTGTGTCTATTCTAAATAGCCCTAGCCAGATCCCTGTACAGAAAATGCTCAGAGCCGATCCGGAGGGCAGGCCCCAGACTGGAGCATGCAGAAGAGGCAAAGGATCTTGCTTTTCTGCCGTCAATGAGCAGAAATGAGCAGATGCGTCCCTCCCATACTGCAGCTTTCAGGAATCCCTCCCGCTGGCTCAGTCTGCCCTTTCTCCAGTCTCAGCACCATCTCTCCTGGCGGGCTGCAGCTCTCAGAGCTGCTCCTGGCTGGATGTCAGGTTACATGCCGGCCTGTTCCCCCCACATCCTTTTGCTGGGCTTGCACTGCAGCCTCCCCCCTCGATGAGAGCAAGGCGGGAGCAGAGGTGCTGTGGCCGGGCTCTTGGTGGGTACCCAGCAGCATGCTGCCCACTCTGAGCACTGCGGCTTCCCTCAGCCTGGGGGCTCCGTACACTGCCTGCCCTGCCCCACGGCTGCCCACTGGCCGAAACAGCCGCTCAAATCTGCTTCCTGGGAAATGCAAGTGGGAGAGCGAGCCAGGGCTAGAAGTGGTGGGAACGAAACAGGGGGATGCCCTGCTTTGCCTCCAGTTGACGCCTGTGCTTTGGCCCTCAGGAGTTCATTCTGTCGTGCTTGACCCTCAACCCAGACAAGCGACCAACAGCTAACAACCTGCTCTTCCACCGGGTTCTCTTTGAGGTCCATTCCCTCAAGCTGCTGGCAGCACACTGCTTCATCAACAACCAGTGTGAGTAACCATGAGACTACCCTGCCCCATTTCAGCTTGTATCGCTGCCCCAGCAGAACTGGGGATGTGGAAAAGCCTGGGGAGAAAGATTTGCAGACCTTCCCTGGGGTCTGTGCTGCAGAGTCCGTGTTACGGGACCTCCCAGCTGACAGCCCCTTTCTGCCTTTGCCCTAGATCTGATGCCAGAGAACGTGGTAGAGGAGAAGATAAAGGAACTGGACCTCAACATGGTGATGGCAGAGATCCGGAGAGAGGGTCGGCCTGGAGCGCAGTGGAGGTGAGGATTTCACAGCAACCATAGCCATGAGCTCGGGACTTGCATCTGGCCTGGTGATCCTGCTGTCGTGGCACGATAGTGCTTCACACCGCTCTTCGCTCCTGCCTCCCCCAGTAATCTTCCTGTCCTGTTTCTCTCCCAGGTACTCAGAGGTCTCCTTCCTTGAACTTGACAAATTCCTAGAAGACGTCAGGTGGGTTGAAGCTCTGCCCAGCTCTGGCCCCCAGTCTCTCTCAGCCCCCAGCTCTCTGGGCAGCATGAAGCCAGGGACAGGGGACTGTGCTGCAGCATCCCATGAATGCAGCAGTACTTGGTTGTGTGTGACCCCCTCTGCGGTCCCCCCCTGGGCCGAGCAAACCTGGGCTGCAGTGCTAGGGCGAGGGGAGCTCTGCGGCCTGCCACCTCCCCACCGTGCTGCCCGCCTGCCGGCACAGCCACTCCGTGGGTGCAGATCCCTGCTCTGGGCCATGGCCATCCACAGCTGACCCTTGCCAGGGCTGTATGAGGACAAGGCTCAGATGTTTGTCCTCCCTCTGTGTCTGTACCAGGAATGGGATTTATCCCCTGATGAACTTCGCTGTTTCCAGACCCCACGCCCTCCCACGTGCACTCTCCCAGCCCCAGGAGGACCCTCAGAAAGCCAAGACTCCCACCCCAGAGCCCTTTGATGTGGAGACCAGGAAGGTAAGGTCAAATCCAGCTGGGGATAGATTCTCTACTGGGGGTAGGTGGACAGTCTCTATTCCCGACACTCTGCTGCAGGAACGCTTCTCCCTTTAGCCATGCACTGGGTTCAGTGAGAGCTGAACCCCTTGGGTGAGAGCAACCCGGGTAAGAACAACCTGGGTCATAGTTGTTCTCCTCGTTGCATTGGCTGCCCCAGGACTGCGACAGTCCCTTTGGCTGGAGCTAGTGAGGGCCATTTCACCTGAAGTCTTCTGGAGCAGCCCCATTGCCTCCGATGCCCTGGCTCTGCCTTCCCTCCTCACACATCCACTAGCAGCTCTGTCGCATGGCATTTTCTGTGCCTCGTTGTTGGGGTGTAGGTCTGAAACCCCATCATCACTTGATACTGACACTGCGTGGCTTGCTGAGATGCCAGCTGAGCTCAGGCCGTGTTCTACCTGGCACTGCACAGGTGAGACTGCAAGCCCTGACACGGAAGTCACGGGCAGGAAGGTCATTGCACGTGGGTTTATGGACCCACATAAGGGAGTGGAAGGGGTGCCAGGCAGGGAAGGACCAACGCAGTGTGTCGTGGTTTAACCCCAGCTGGCAGCTCAGCCTCACGCAGCTGCTCGCTCACTCCCCACTGGTGGGAAGGGGAAGAGAATTGGAAGAGTAAAAGTGAGAAAACTCATGGGTTGAGATAAAGACGGTTTAATAAATAAAGCAAAAGCTGTGCAAGCAAGCAAAACAAAGCAAAACAAGGAATTCATTCATCACTACACGTGACAGGCAGGTGTTCAGCCATCTCCAGGAAAGCAGGGATCCATCATGTGTAACAGTCAGTTGGGAAGACAAACGCCATCGCTCTGAACATCCCCCCCTTCCTTCTTCTTCCCCCAGCTTTTTATGCTGAGCATGACACCATATGGTATGGAACGGAACATCCCTTAGGTCTGTTGGGGTCAGTTGTCCTGGTGGTGTCCCCTCACAAATTCTTGTGCCCCCCACCCTGCTTGCCAGTGGGGTGGGGTGGGGAGCAGAAGCAGCCGTGGCTGTATGTAAGCACTGCTCTGCAATAACTACAACATCCCCGAATCACCAACACTGTTTCCAGCACAAATCCAAAACACAGTCCCATGCCAGCAACTATGAAGAAAATTCACTCTATCCCCGTCAAAACCAGCGAGGGTGTTTGAGCAGAAGTGAAGCTTTCCAAAACCATGGTGTAATCTGTTGCTGAACAGAACAATTCAACGCTGCAGCATAAACCCCCTCATGGGTACAGGCTGGCTGCCGTTATGTCCTCCCAAAGCCTTCCCTTCTCCAGGCTGAACAAGCCCAGTTTCCTCAGCCTCTTCTCAGTGGGCAAGCATTCCAGAGCAGGATCATTCTGATGGCCCTCCGTTGAACTTGCTCCAGTTTATCAATGTCTGTCTTGTTGTGGGGGCCCAAAATGAGATGCAGTACCTGGATGTAGTTTAACAGGTGCTGAGTAGAGGGGAATAACTCTTTCCCTCAATATCCTGGCTGTGCCCCAGGACGCTGCTGGCCATCCTTGCTGCCAGGGCACATTGCAGCTCATGTCTCACCTGCTGCCCACCACGACCCCAGAGTCTTTCCAGCAGAGCCAGTAAAGCTTTCCTGCCAGCCAGCCCATGCCAGCCTGTGTCTTTGCCAGGGATTATTCCTTCCCAGGGACAGGAGCTGGCATTTGTCCTTTGCTGACATGCATATGGGGAGGGCAAGATTGTTGGCCGCTGTCATCGGGGCATAGCTCAGGCAGAGCACTTCTTCCAGTGGCTTCTGTGTCCTGAACTGCTGGCTGGCCCTGAGAGCAGTCAGAGGAACTCGTCAGTCTGTGTGCATCTTTTTCTTAAAAACCCATTTGGTACCTGTTATTTCCTTGTGCGGGCATTTTCCTGTAATGACACTTGTAGTCATCCATCGTTAATCACCTATGGCACTGTCTTCATCTTACCATGGACGACATGAATGCGATTTCATACTTGCATTTAATTAACGTTAAAAATACTATGTGAGGCTAAACCTAATTCTTATTCCTGCAAGATCGCATGAAATGTCTGCCTTCGAAAAGAACATCAGCAGCGGTTTCTTCATATCTGTCTGAGAATCAGCTTTCAGTGCACTTAACTTATGCTTTATTCATACTGCTCAGTGCTTATTTTTAGTGAGAGTGCTGTGGTGATCAATCAGATACGTTGGAGAAATGCAAATGTACACCTATGGAGTTATGTCTTTTCCTCTCTTTGCATTTGTTATATGCTGGTTTTTCACCTAGTGCCCCAAGGCAAGTTCTGTGAGTTCATTGTTTGCCTGACCAATGTGTTCAACTACTTTTTACCCAATTTGAGAATGACTAGTAATCTCAGAAGTACTGAGTTTCTGCAGATTTCATGAAAACTTGCAGCTGGACAAACTTGCAAGTGTCAAATGAGTGTAGCTACAATGCAGTTTTTTTGTCTGTTCTGGGAGGCACTGGAATATGGATGCTGGATGGATCCAAGGATTTTTTTTTCATGGTGAGGATGGTTAAACAGTAGAGCAGGGGCTAAGAGAGGTTATGGCATCTCCTTGGAGGTTTTCAAAACCCATTTGGGCAGAGCTCTAAAGAGCCTGGTCTGAATTCACTATTTGTCTTGTTTTGAGTGGGGGCTTGGACTAGAGACCTCCTGATGTCCCTTCCCACCTAAATGATTCTTTGATCATGGGCATCAAGTAGAGAGGTGGGGAGCGGGTGGCAATGATGCACTCAAATGTCACTCACCTTCTCTTTGATGATGTCTTGAAGACGCTGCACAGTTCAGCGTAATTCAGTATCCAAAGGAGCACGTAGCCAGACAGTGTGCTGGCATCACTCGGTGTAAAGGAAGGGCACCCACCCTGGGCATACAGTCACACTGGTCAGCTCTTGCAGAAGTGGATGGCCTGGAGATGATAAAGGTCAGAGGACAGCAGGTTTCCTGACTGAAAGCACTAAATGCCCAGGCATGCTTGTCATAGGGAGGAGCTGTAGTAGAGAGATAATTGGTCAGAGGAGGGAACAAGCATGCATCTCACCTCTGAGCATAAGCTTGAACTCGAGGAATATAAATGAAACCCTGCGTGGGGCAGGAATGTTGATTCCTTGCTTGGTTTCCTGTCTCTGGGACTGACCAATTGCATGCTGTCACTGGCTTTCCTTTGCCCAGACAACATGACATCATGAACCATTTTCATGAGAACTTGAAGCTGATATATTGAAGCTTGAAGCTGACCCAGCTTGAAGCTGACCCAGTTCCTTCACAGGAACTTGAAGCTGATATATGAATAAAATGTATTCGTGTAATGCATTTGAGTATTCTGCGATGCAATGCAGGGTTTCCAAAAGAAAATCCACGTCATTTTAATAATACTCACAAAGTTTCAGTTTTGCTTTTTTGTCTGATTTAAAGATTGGTCATCCCATAAGGTCATGAACAAGTACAACATTAAAACGTAACAGAGAGTTTGGGCAGAGCTTTAGGGGAAGCCTGCCTCTTGCAGATGGAGCAGAAGAATTCACCCTGGTTGTAAAGTTGTCCCAGAACAGCACCTTGTGCAGGGCTTTCTTACCTACCTCTCAGTCAGCTGACGATGGCTGTGGTTTGTAGCTGGATACTGGACTAAACCCTCAGCTGCTCCACCTAGACAATTCCTAGAAGTGGAAGGTCAGGCTGGTAGTTGGAATTAAAGGTTTTAAGTAGGAATTTGAAAGTCATGCTTGGAGAGCAGCAGTAAAGCAGGCCTGGGGAGCCAGAGGGACTGTGCCCGAGCTGATGTTGATTTTGGCCTCTTCTAGGTGGTGCAAATGCAGTGTAACATGGAGCTGAATGAAGACAAGACCCAGTGGCATGTAAGTATTCAGTTCCTACACTACGTGAGGCACTGGGGCAAGACCTGCCCTCTGTGCCCATCTCTGGCATCTGACTGGGCAAAAGTTTGGTCTCAGCTAGTTTGCTGCAGTGCTCAAAGGACTTACTCTTGTCCCTTTACAATAAAAGAAGCTCGAAGAAGAATGAAGCTGCCAGCCCTCTCTGGCTGCAGGACAGGAAGACCCTGAGGTCTCTGTCTGGACATCTTTTAACTCTACTTCTTTCTAGTTTAGCAGTTGCAGGTGATCTGTAACTGTGGAAAGAATATTCCTCTAAGACACTCAAACTGCCGAAGGCATCCAGCATCTCGGCAGCTACCAACATCCTCCCTGCTCACCACTGCCAGCAGTTTCTAGTGCTGATGGAAGAGTCAGTACCTTTCTCTCTTATGGAGAAACTGGTGTTTGTAAAGAGCACTATCTTCTTTCTGCAGCTTACTCTTCTGCTGATCCTGGAGGACAAATTGCATCGACAGTTGAGCTACGACTTGCTGCCCAGTAGGTTTAATTGCAAGTAAATTTTTGTATCTGAATGCAGAAGTATTTCCTGGTGGCCCTGGTCAGGTTTAGGCTCGGATTGTGTTAGACACAGGTTGTGTTTACAGTCAGCTTTTCTTTCCTTCTTCTATTGCAAGAGCAGACAGAACCCTAATATCTGCGTGGTACCAGTTCTTGTCCGCTCAGACCCTGAGCTTATAGCTTCTGGCACATGGTAGTAACCTGCACTCTAAAGTGAATGTTGGGAGTCCAGTGAGTGGTCATCAAGACCCTGCATTTCACCTTGGCACATGTGATGTGCAGTTCTTGGGGTAACACTAGTGAATTCTTCTCTTAGTCCCAACACCGGTGCAGTCTCCACAACACCTTTCAAAGGGGCAGGTGGACTCTCCTGTGGGGGAGCCCCGGGGCCCTGGGGAAGGGTGCTACTCCTCAGAGTAGGTCCAGCACAGCAGGCTCCTTCCTAAAACACGCAGGAGCCTTCCGGAGGCCATGCAGCTGGAGCCCCTCGACTGCCTTACAGCCAAAACTAAAGCATAAAGCTTGGAAATCAATGCTTGGGAGCTGCTGCTCCACCAGCAACTTGTGTTTTTCTGCCTACTGATAGTGGCCTGCCTGCTTTTCATGCTGAGGCAAAGCAAGCAAAAACATCTCTGAAGTGACACATTGCCAAGGCTATTGTGCTTTGTGTGATTTGGGACCGGAGCTCATTCCTGCCTGGTACCTTGTCCAGCTGCAGTTCACTGCCCACCCTGTGCTCTGCCCCAGAATTACTTAGCAGTTACTTAGCTAACCAAAAGTGTACAGCATGTGCCCTTAAAGCACGATGAAGTGTAATGCAGGTGTGCTGCAGGTTGGGATAGGGGCACTTTTCTGGTAGAGGAGGAACTAAGAGATGCATGAACTTTCACGTTCTCACTGTTCCTTCTCTCCGCAGCTGATAACTCCAAGGACTTGGCCACAGAGCTGGTGCACTATGGATTCATCCATGAGGTAAGGTTCCTTACCCCTCCTCATCTCAGTCGTGCATGCACCATGCAGCTGCAGTCCCCAAACCCAGGTGACACCTCATGCCTCAGAGAAGTAAGAGCTTCTCCGTTCCCCATCTAGCAGCCAGAGAGCGGTTGCAGGGGCCAGCCCCTTGCAGGGAGTGATGCTCCTTTTTTGTTGTCATTTGGTTTTTTTTTCCATATGTTGCCCATGCCTAACTCCAGGTTGCTCTTTTGAGGGGACAATTGTGTTGTGATGGCAGGGTTAATTACATCAACCTCATGGCAATTCTTAATGTGAGAACCAGATTAGTGCCAAGGGAAGGAGGTTGAGGCCACCTTCCATCTGCCAGAGAATTGTCCCAGTGTTGCCTGGACAGCTGCTCTTAACTCACTTTGCAGATTTCTGCCTGCCAGAAGAGACGGTCTGCCCCAACACTGAACTTCCAGGCTTTCCCTTAGGTGCTTGCAGACAGTCCCAAGAAAGAATTCAGAGCAGCCCAGTCATTCAGACTACTCAGCAGCATAGCCTCAAGGAAAGGCAGCATGAACAGAATTAAAAATATTTTTATTTTGTACAAGTTAGGAATTCTGGGGCTGTAGGCAAAGTTTTGGAGAATTCCTCATTCTGGATGCTGACATTAGACAAGGAAGGGGTCAGTTTCACTGAGTGAAGAATTTATGTGAGTACACATGGAAAAAAGTACATTTAGACTTTCTTCCTTTCTTCAGCTGAGCATGGGGACTGTGCAGCTCGGCACTGACACACTGCAGTGCTTTCTCCTGTGCTCTGGAAAATACATGGCATTTGGGGCAGCCTCGTACTGTAGAATACATCTCACACAGGTCCACATTCCACAGACCATATATTCTCTTTCTCTTTCTTTCTCCTAGGAGATAACCTCCTTTTAACACATCTTCCCCTCTCTAACAGCTTTCATACTCCACAGGTACCAGCAACCTTTTCTCTGAGACGGTATAACTGACTTACACCTTATTAAAACTCTGAGCCTGTATTTAGCTTGGAAGTATTCTGCTTGTTTCTGACCTGAGGGACTTGTGTGCCCAAATGTTTGTCTGGTTTTCCAACTGTAGCGGTTCGTCTAACAGAATATACCACCTATGCCCTACAAAGCTTGTCTTCAAAATCCAAGGTTTTTCTTAAAAGAAAAGGAGTAATTTAGCAGCAGTAGTGACAAAGGGATGCCTCTAAGCAGCAAGAAAACAACTGATTCTGCATTTTTCATTTGAGTGAGAATTTTGTGTTTGTTTCTGGCAATCTCAAAACACCTCTATGATACAAAGTGGGGATGTTTTGCATCCTTTACATATCATTGTGTATTTCAGTAATTTCTTTCTTAAGGAATAAACATTCTAAATATGTTTGAAACCACTTACTCCTGAATGTGTCAGAAGAGATTTCTGTACAAAACAGTTGCCAGACCAACAAAAAGTGACATTAATTTTTATTTTTGTTAGCAGTGAGGATGTTATGAAACAGATGGCCATAGAAAATAACTTTAGATCCAGCAGTCAGTTAATTAAATTGTAATTAAACTAAAAAAAGAAGCTGGACCTGCTATGTTCCTTCAGACTAGAAGCTCCAGAGAACTGTCTTGCTCTTTTGCCTCTATATTGCACCTAACACAGAAAGGTCCCATTCTTGATTGGTCATTTGGCGTTATTCAGTAAATACGATAGTTACTAGTAGTATGTTCCAGATGTGCTTGCAAATTGTTCTTTTCCCATACCAAAACTCAGATGTGGAATCGTTGGCTTGGGATGGAATCATGTAAGGAAGGAGATGTCCCAAGTTAGCCAAGCCAAACTGATCTGCTGGCATGTTTTTTCTTTCATTTTAGGACGACTGTGAAAAGCTGGCTAACTTCCTGGAAAACGCTTTCCACAAATACCGGTCTCCTCCCTTGTGAGTCACCTCACTGCAGTCTGGGACAGATTGGTCCCCCTGTAGCACAGGGGACGGGAAGTGTACCAGACTGGAAGAAACTGCAGGGCTCCTGACCGAACTTCCTCCAGCAGGACTGACTGGGCCGCTCGCTCCTGCCTAAAACTTTGCAGTCCATGAGAGGGGTCTGCCTGAGCTGCGGTGTGAAAAGGCAACAGCAAGTGGAGGAGTAATCAGCAAACATGAGAAATCACATGTGCATCATGAGAAGTCGGGACCAAGCAGGAGTACATGTTCTGGTCCCACTCCTGAAGCAGCAAGCCAAAGGGAGTTGTGAGGCAGCAGGGGAGTGGGGTAGCACCTGTTGCAGCCCCTTCCCAATGATGTTTGTGCAGATGCAAAGCTGCTGCAAGAATCCCCCAAACGGATAAATTTCCCTCTGGGAAAGCTTTTTTCACTGCAGGTCCCAAAGCTGTTTTTTTCCTCTTTGCCAGCTGGTAATACTTGCGGAAGGGAGGAGAGGAGCTGGCTTGGAAAGCTCTGGTGCAGTTTCCGATCTGCTTCATTCCATTCTATACAAAGTTTCTCCTGTTTCGCTAAGGTTTCCCCAGCACAGAGGAACCACTGTGATGCCCTGTAATTAGAATTGCACATCTTGGTGTAAGCTGAGGACTTTGTGAGCTGGACTTGATATGGCATGAGAAGAGATCCCAGAAATCCAAACCCACCAGCTGGATCCAAACATGCGGATCAGCAGAAACTTCACTGGTGCTGAATAGAACCCTTCTCATTCCCCAGTTTGTCTTACGGCCTTCCAAAATCTCACAGCATCTTAAGGGGGAAAACCCTGATGTCTCTTCCTTCCCTGCTTCTCCTGTGGTGTTTGGAACTTCAGTCATTAGCCTGGAGAAAGGGGCAATCATCTTAGCTGCTGCGCATGTCAGGTTCAGTTGGTGAAAAGTGCAAATAGGAATTACTTGTGTTGCAAAAGCCATGCAGTGCTGCTCCATGCTGTTTGCATTGTGCCGTGTGGGACTGTGGAACCAGCTGTATCATGCTGTGCTGTGCTAGTGTGCTGCGCCGTGCTGGGTCCTCCATGTGGTACTGCCTGCGTCCGCGCTTTGCGGTGTTGCACTGATTGTATCACGCTGGGCTGGGTCTGCCCTGATAGGATGCTATGCTGAGCTGCCAACTTGTGCTGTATTTTCCAGTTGTGCTATGCTGTGCCAACTTTACAAACTGACAAATCAATAAAGCCACTGAAAGTATGAAAGTAGCTTATTTCATCTGAGCATTCCACGCAGCAAACTGCTCAATAATTTCTTAGTCGCTCTTACAGTTAAACTAAGAAGATGTGAAAGAGCTTCCCTCAGTTCAGCAGACTTATCCACAAAGTCAGGCAAATTGGGTAGAGAAGGAATTCAGTGGAGGAATGTCATACAGCTGCTTGATTCAGAAATCACTTTCTCCAGAACAAGTTTGCACTTGCCTCTGCAAACTGAGAAATTCCTTAATACACCAACTGCTTCATTTCCCGGATGAGCTAGTTAGCTCTTCTTTAACACATTTCACCTGACTGAATTCATTGTTCAACATTGTCACAGCTCAGTTTGACCAATGGATTTCCCTGCTAGTGGGTGTGCTGCATTCAGCAATAACAATTTCATTAACCAGCTACTGTGGGGTGTTCCAACAGGCTGCTTTCACAAGATAACAGAGCAGCTGAAGTTGGATGGGACCACTCCAGATTTCAAGAGGTCCCTTCCAGCCTCTGCAATCATCTAGTTCTAGTCCAACACCCCTGGTCAAGCAGGGCTAGCTAAAGCAGGTTGCCCAGAACTGTGTGCAGTCACGTCTGAGTATCTCCACAGATGGGGTCCTCTGGGCACAGCCTGCTCCCATGTTCAACCACTCTCACAGAAAAAAACCCAACGCCTTTTCCCATGTTCAAATAGAACTTCCCATTTTTCAGTTTGTGCCCGTTGCCTCTTATCACTGGGCACCACGGAGGACAGCCTGGCTCCATCTTCTTTACCCTCTTCACCAGTTATCTGTACACATTCATGAGATCCCCAGAGCCTTCTTTTTTCTGGGCTAAGCAGCCCCAGCTCACGCAGCCTCTTATGACAGATGCTCCAATCCCTTCATCTTGCTGTCCCTTTGCTAGATTTGCTCCAGTCAGTCCGTGTCTGTGTGTCCTGGGGAGCTCATCACTGGATCCAGCTCACTAGTGTTGAGCAGAAGAAGGATCTGTCCCCTCAAGCAGCCAGCAAGGTTTTCCCTGGCACAGACCAACTGACCTGCTTCGCTGCAAGGCTGCGTTGCTGGCTCACAGTCAGCTTGGTGTCCAGCAGGATACTTACCCTTCCTCACAGAACTGGCACTGGCACAAAAATGGAAATCCTGCCCTCACACTTACAAGGCAGACATAACTCTCTGGAGTTCTGTCATACAGGAAAGGGGATGTGTCCTCAGACACAGAGAGTCAAGTCTGATCAGCTAACTAGGATGGTAGTTCTTGCCCATATATTATAGTTGTGGTATGCACACCTTTTAGTAGAATATTTGACAGATTGTATAATGTATGAATCCATTGTGACTCAACAATAATGTTTTTTGGTGGTCAACTGCTGTCACTTAAATTTAGACTAGAAATACGGAACATTTCATATTCCAATTCACACAGTGTACCTTTATCTCCTAATGAAACAACTTTTGCAATGCAAGACTTTCTTATCATAATGGTAATTAGACATTAAGTCATCTTTTAACTGTTTTTGATACACTTTATTGGCCTGAACTTTCTAAATCTTTTATAAAATGGGCTTTCAGAATCTGTAAACTTCTTGTAGATTTTCCTTAGTCTGGCATCTCTCCAGTAGTGGGGCCAAGAGGCCACTAGAGTCTCATGCCAGTTTAATTAAGTGCAAGGGGTAACAGCATGTATCTCTGTCCCTTACTAAGAACATTTTCTCTTTAGAGCGGATCTGCCACCTTGCGAAGCGATGCCTTTTTGGAGCCCTATTTGGGAGTAGCACTTCCATCCCTTGGGAGAGAAATCACCTGTGCCAGGTTGTTTGACCATGCCTTTGCATTTACATTTTAATGCAAGTGATTGGATCCACTGGGAAAGAGTAAAAGGGACAGCAGGGTGGGGACAATCAAGACACCATGATGGCGTTTCATTGCAGCAGTTCTCAGCATGTGGGTCCTGGATCCATTCTCAACCTGCATATTCAGCAACTACAAATCTCCACAATAGGCAACTGGGGCGTGTAACTCCGGATGCCCATATATAGACCAGGGACGACCCTGCAACAGCCAGGGCCCTGTCTGTCTCGCTTCCAGCACGTCACAGCACAGCCTTTGCCTGCAGGACGGGTCTGCCTTGCAGCCCTCAGCTTCTAGACCTCCCCCCCGCGAGAGGATTCCGCCCCGCCCAGGCCTCGTACGACCAGGCACCCCCCCGGGGCTCACACCGCGGGCCGGGGCTGGAGCAGCCAGGCCCACGGGGCACTGAACACCCCAGGTAGCGAAGCGAGGCGAGGCCCGAAGCCCCCATGCCCGGCCCGGTCCCGCCGCCGCCCCTGCACAGCGGTCATGAGACAGACTGACCACACACCACAATCACGTGACACTGTGAAGTTCTCGCGAGAGCTCTCCCCACAGCCCAGGGAACTCTCGCGAGAGTGTTTTCTTTCGCGCGCACCGCAGAGCTCTCGCGAGGGTTCTGCGCTGACTGCCGACGGGGTGGACAAGATGGCGGCTACAACGACCATCTCTCTGGTGAGCTGGGCGGCTGCCGCCTTCCCGCGGGCGAGCCGGGGTGGCGGGCTCAGGCCGATCCGCTCTGCGCTGCGTCGGCAGGGCCGGAGGTCGGGGGGCGGCTCCTTGCCTCGGCGCGTCGTGCCGCGTTTGGCCCCGCCTGCGGCCCCGGCGGGGCGGGCTGGGTCGGGGCCTCCGCTCCGCTGGGCGCGGGCGGTGGGCCGGGGCGGCTGCCGCGGGGTGACCGCTGCCCGCCGGCGGCCTTCCCGCCTGCGGCGGCCCGGGCCCCGGGGCCCGCGGGTGAGGCGGATCGTGGCTTTCCGCCCCTTGCGGCCGCGGTGCGGAAGGTCCCGTTGGTGCGGCGGATGGGGCTTCCTCCTCCGCGCCGCCGGCTGGGGCTGCCCTGGGCGGCCGCCCCGGCGAGGCTGGCCCAGGTGCCGGCCTGAAGCGAGCTCCGGCGGCGGGGCCGAGCGAGCGGTGCGGGGCTCCTCGGGGCGGCCGCTGGCGCCTGACCGGCGGCGGTCGTGTGCTTCCCAGGTGCCGCCGGTGGCTAGCGTGTGCTGCATACAGGCACTGGTGCTTCGGAGGTAGGTTTCCACGATACTGGGCTATGCGCGCGTGGCTTCCTTTGGACTTGTTTGCTGCTTTCCAAAATTCAGTTGTTTTAAAAGATCGAGCCAGGTGCTAGGGCTTTTTGTAAATTATGTAGCAGAAGTCTTTCTCTCCTAGAGCCTTGCAGCCTGAGGTTAAAATGGGAGCTCCTTGTCACCTCTCCTGGAATGACTTTAGTGCTCGATGGGTGATGGTTATTTTTATATTTCCTTTCACGTTTTTTATGCATTCACGGAAGAAACCCATCAGTATTGACTTTGTAAGAGTTTTTTCTGTTTTCAGGAGCATTCTGTAGAGCTTTCCTGAATGGACTGCTAATACTGTAAGAGAGCAGAACACGTTCATTTCAGAGGCTTGTTTGTTTTCGTTGTGGGTTAATCTTAAATAGAATAAATTAAAATACTTTACTGCTGCACTGTTCAGCCTTCCTTAGCCTACTTGTTTTTATTTTTAGCTAACTATGGAATTGTGTAAAATAGAAATATGAAACCTCCTAGGTGTCAAGCCTTCAGGGAAGGTAACCTGTAATATAATTGTGGATGCTGGGGAACTACAATTGGCCAGGCTCCTGTGCTCCCTCCAGATATCAGATGTTCATGGAGTACTGGGTTGAATAGACCATTGGTGTGACACAGCAGGATATTTCTTAATGCTTTTTCTGTTTTCTGCTCCCCCCCCTCGGTTTTCATAGAAAACAGTGTTTTTTTCTGATGAATAGATCTAATTCTAAATTTGCTCTGTTTTTCTTTAAGGGTCTACCTTTGAACCCTGAAGGAATTGTCTTTCGTGGTATTCCCCTTTTGAATTCAGAAATATTGAGGCTAATAATCAGGAGCAAATACGAGTAATTCTCACTTTGTTTCCCATCTCATCCTTGCTTAATTAGGGCTTCACTAGATTAGGAGGTTTGCCAGGCTAATGCTAGGAATGAGTGTTCAAGTCTTGAGCACCTGAGTTTAAATACAACTCCAGATATGACTGAAACCAAAAGGATGTTGCTTAGGATGTGTGAGGACATCAGATCTTGTTTTTACTCAAAGCCAGGGTGGTGTCTGACCTTTTATTTCACAGCACACTGCTTCAGCCAGTTCATTTAGTGTCACTGTATATAGTTCGGTACATACATGTTTTAAAATAACAATGCATACAATTAGAAATAGTTAGCTAACTTATAACAACCAACCACTGCACACTTTTGCTGCTTGGAAGTGATGCTGTGGCTAGTCAAACAGAATGTCAGAGTTGCAAGTCTTGTTTACAGTGAATTATCAGGGCCTTACAACATAAACAGAAATATAAAGACCTTGCTGCTTTTTCTATTTATCTATGTATATTAGCCATTAGAAACAAATATAATCAACGCTGTAAAATAACCTGTTGTGTTACTTTTCTACAAATCTGCCATTTGGATTGAGTATGAAGAGCTGAGCAGAGTACAGTAATTCTAAGGAGTTTGATTATTTTCATTTAATTGACTTCAAACACCATTCAAATGTAAACCTGTTAGCTTGCACTGTCAGGTTAAAATGGACATTTGCATTCAGAGGATTACAGCCCTCTTGTATATGAAGCATTGCATCAAGTCCAAGCAAGTCTTGGTGAACTTGTGATTATTCTTGGGTCTAGGAGGATGAGTCATACAGGCTGCAGGAACTGAAAATTTAGTTTCAGAGCTGCTGCTGCTGCAGTGGGTGGCTGTATTGGCAGGAGCAAGGGGGTAGTGATGGCCTGTAGATGAGCACAAGAAATTGGTAGGAGCAGTCCTGTGACTGAAGGAAACGTGTAAGTACCATGACAGATGCGGGAGATGGAACAAGAGGCACGTTTTGAACATGCTGATGTTAGTCATCAGTGTTTGGCTACAGAAGAATTCAGAATAGCAGATATAAACTATGTTTCTGTTGGTACATCTGTCACTTACAGCATGTTTTGACAAGAGGCAGTAGATGTCATGTGTGAAGAAAATCAAGAGGATTTCTTGGACGGAGGATAATGTTAGAATACAAGCCTTGAGATGGAAGGAAGTGGCTTTTTTTATTTCATTTGTTCCCAGACTAGGTGTTATCTCAGTGTTTAAATGACATAGTGTAAGAGAGCCTTCCAGGAACAAGAGTTCCAGCTCGACTGAGTATTGCATACTTTTATTCATTATGGGCTTTTGTAGTATGACTGGAAGATTTATTTTAAACTTCAGGACTGATAAACGTCTTAAATTCATTCTTGTCAGCTTCATACTGACAAGTGTTAAGATACTTTTTTTCAAGTAGTATCTTTCATAAACTGCATTCTTTATGGGAGTATAGTTCTCAACTTGCTGGAAAGAAGGTGAATCTGACCATCCAATATCGTGTTGATTCATCAACGTTTTTGCCACTATGTGTTTTACCTTGCTGTGCTTGAAGAAATGACACATGGTCTTAGTGTTAATGGTTCTTGAAGTGAAGACCCAATTCAGGTCTCCCCACAAGCACCTTTTGCATGATCCCTGGCTGCTTTTCAGGTTCAACAGGAGTGCCACGCTCTGTTTTAAATCCACTTTCCATGCGGGAAAGAAAACTGGCTGCTCTATGATGCGACCAGGAAATTTGCCTAAAGAGAGTCCAGTGCTTCTGCAGTCTTGTTAGAACAGCTGCGACGTTTACTTTGTTCTGTGACAATTTAAATCATGAAGGCTGGCTAGAAAAGCTTGAGAATTAAGGACAAAGTAACCTCAGTTAAGAGGATCTCAGTTACGGAATTTGGTAGACTCAGAAAGTTAGCTGAAAGCAAAATCTAAAAGTAGGTTTGCAGCACAGCTCTGCTGTTGTACTGGAAAGTGTTAAATGGGAAGAATAATTAAAATGGAAAGCAGATGGCTTTTGTCAGGAGCAGTGTATCTTGTAAGGAGACTGAGTTGGGTCTTATGAATTGTAACTCAAAAGCTCAGAAATGTTTGACACTTCAAGTGTACTGTGTGCTTATCAGATGCCATAAATCTACCTTAATTTGAGGCCATCAGTAAACATTTATTGAATGCATCTTGTATGAAAGCCATGCAGTTTGGTGAGGATATATAATGGGAATCATCACTTCTTTACCTAGCCTGTTTTTTTCTTCTCCTCCTGCCACTGAGAAAAAACATCTCTATTTCTCATTTTGAAATGATAGAATTAAACTTCATACTGTTATGTGTACACATATTTTTTTCAACACGTGCTTACTCTCATACTGTTGCCATAGGCTGTGCCCCTCAGCTTGCAATACAGGCAGATTTCCCATATGGCAAGCTCTCTTCCTTCTGTCAGAGCTGTAACAGGTTTTTTTCCTCTCTTCATGTGGTCTACATGTGTGCCTGGTCAGTCAGCACAAGCAGCATATGTGCATTTAAGATGAAGATGTGCAGTGCTCAGTACCTCCCGCCCCTCTCCCAGATGCTCTTTAAAACCTGGACGACCTCAGATGCATCTGATACAAGGCTTAGAAGAAGGATGGAAGAGAAGCACGTTGCTGAGCTACTTCATGATACTAGCAACCTCATGCAAAAGCTGCGGGATGTGCTGCTTCCTGTTGGTATCTTGTTTCCACAGCATCCAAGTAATCATCAGCCATGTGTGTTTGTGGAAGGTGCCAGGCCATACAAAGCTAGGGCCAAGAACCCAAGTAGCATGCTCAGTAATTCCAAGGGGTCTTTTTCTTTTTTTTGTGGGGTGCTTTTTTGTATTTACAGCCACTCACTCAGGACTGCTCAGTTGTCAGTGGAAGTATGTGGGTTAATTCACAGAGCCAAGGAAGTACCCTCCTGTGCCTGGGAGCCTGGGAAGGATGTGCTTAAGGAAACGACCACCATACGCTGCCCTTGATGCAGACTTTATCTTCCCAACAAACGTTTTATCTGGTTCTCATCAGTAACTGTGGGAGTCGGTAACAATGGTATTATACTTCTAGGACAAACCTACCAGGCATTTAATGTAGTTGCTGAGGGAAGCTTTAAGAAAAGATAGAGGGGGTGTGGGAAAAGGTTTGACTGGGGTAAAGCTTTGCTTTTTTCCTTCTCCTGACATTACTGAAGTTGTTTCACCTTTGCATTGTTACTGCTCTTGCTGCTGCCTGTGGTATAAGGAACACATAGTCTGCAAGCAACATCAGTGATTTATTGAAATATCTGCAGGATTGTTTTCTGTAGTGAGTCCACTGTATTGAGGGTGATCAGAATCACTGCAGGGCAGTCCTGCACAGGTATTTCCAGTACTTAACACTTTGCAGATTAACGTATTTGCAGTTTACTAATTGCATGTGAATTTGGAGGTTTTTTTGAAGAACATCAACAATGCACATGTGCACTGTTCAGCAGGAAGGTCATTAGCAGCAGCAGGCAGCTCCAACAAAGATGTTAGTAGCAACAGGTCCTCCTCAGATACTTTTAACTGTAGAAGTTAAACTAGCCATTCTTAATTTTAACTGTAAAGTTGTGTGTTACACAAAGTAGTTGTGTATCTGCATTTGAGATCTAAAATTCAGCTGTGTTATTTACGGGATAAATTTTCTTAGCCTGGAATAGTAATTAAGTTCCCCATGAAGCTTATGAGGACCAGTACAAGTTACTTCAAGCTGCGTATACTTTTCTTTTGATCTGAGGTAATTCTTAAAACACATCTCTTCTGCGTGTTTGAAATAGTTTACAGTGTCTGTGCTACTGCCGTAAGCAAGATACATGTGTAACATGCAGTGGACCATTTGTGCGCTGCTTGTGGTGACAGAATGGGCAACAATAAAAAATTCCTACAGAAGTATACGTTAATTATTAATGCAATTATGATGAAATTTCTCAGTAACCCGATTGGTACCTTTCATTGTCAGAAACGTTATAACACCTGTTATAACGGATTAAATCGTTAATATCTTGCTAATAAAACCTAAATACTTAGACATTTGTTGCCACCCCTTTTGATACCAGTACTGTGAAAGTGGTGGTGTATGTCACAACTCGAGGCACTGGTCTTGGTACACATCCGTTGTAAATGCTCCTTTAGTGCACGGTAGCCTCTTCACCCTCAGTGATGGTACTTCAGAATGATATGCAGTGCTTCTTGTTTTGGTATTTACCTAATTTCTTGGTCTTGTGAACTTTTTTGCACCACTTCTGTACTTTTCCTATGCTCTTTCCAGACTCAGTTTTAACATTCTTTGAAATATATATACACACTGAAAATGGATGCAGTACGTCTCTATTTGTCTCACCAGTTCCTTTTGTAAGGATAAAAGCATTACAGTGTTTCTGATTGCGCAGAAATACTACTATTAGCCTTTTTTGCCATCACAGAATATACTTGTGCAATTACTTGCCTGTCTGTCTTTTTGTATTCTTAAGATCACAGCTCAGTTAGATAATTTGTCCTTTCCTGCAGGAGGGGTGCATGTTCTCTGTTGGTGACTTCAGCAGTAGCAAGCTTTGTCGACCAGAATTAAGTTCACTTAGCTGTTTTGTGCAGTTCTGGAGGAGAAGCAATCTGTCTACTTAACGTGGTTTTGTTTTAACAAGGCTAAGGTGAAATTGCTGTGAATATTCCTTATCAGGAAAGTTAATTTTTAAACAGAGCTGAGAAGTAATTTTGAAGGGAAATAGTGTACAGATGAAGGGCTGCTGGCCCAGCCTGGTGTGTTGGGCTTGGAGGAGCTGCAGCCTGTAGCCTGTCTGCCCAAGTAGGTTCTTGCTTTGCATGTTCAGTCCTCCTTGCCCTCACCTCTTGGGGGCTTCTGGACCAGCTGTCTGTGAGACTTCTAACTTAGGATGACAACCTTGTAAAGGGTGCTAAAAGGATTAATTGTGGAAATGGTTATTGGATGCTGCTTAATAGGCTTTTTGCATATGGTATCAAAGGTACTGTGGCAATCCAGAGCATTATTTAAACAATCCAGTTCCCTCAGCCTCTCCTTACAGGGCAAGTGCTTCAGCCCCTCCACAGTCTTGCTGGCCCTTTGCTGGACTTGCTGTGGTTGATCAGTGGGTGCGGAGCAGAGTGCTGATCAGTGCTGTCTCTGTGGGCTCTGTCCCTGTTGTTGCATCCCAGGGTGCTGCTGTTAGTGCAGTCTGGCAGGAAGGCAGGTTGGCTTGCACTTAGTCTTCTGACCACCGGCACCCCTGGTTCCTTCTTAACAGAGCTACTCCTTGGCCTGGACCGTTGCAGGGGTTAGTCCATCATAGATTCACAGAATGGTTTGTGTTGGAAAGGGTCTTAAAGAGCATCTAGTTCCAGCTCACTTGCTGTGGGCAGGGACATCTTCCACTGGACCAGGTTGCTCAAAGCTGTATCCAGCCTGGCCTTGAATAAATGCTACATTGCATCTGTGGTGGGTTGACCTTGGCTGGATGCGAGGTGATCACCAAGCTGCTCTATCACTCCCCCGCTCAGCAGAACAGAGGGAGAGAAAATAAGATGAAAAAAAAAACTTTTGTGGGTCAAGGAAAAGATGGTTTAATGAGCCAATAGCAAAAGTCATATGTGTGGAAGTGAAGGAAGACAGAAGATGTTATTCTTTACTTCCCATCAGCAGGTGATGATAAAGTATTTCTTGGGAAGCTGGGCTTCAGTACCTATAGAGGTTGCTCTGGAAGATCAACGTCGTAAATAATGAATGTCCCTCCTTACTCCTCCTTTCTCTTAACTTTTATATCTGAGAGATGTCATATGGTATGGAATATCCCATTGGTCACTTTGGGTCAGCTGTCCTGGCTGTGTCCCCCTCCCAAGATCTTGCCTACCCAGAGCCTACTGGGTGGAGAGCCAGCCTGGATGCTGTGCGAGCACTGTTTAGAAGCAGTCAAACCCCTGGTGTGTTATCACCGCCTTTCTAGCTCCCAGTACAAGCACAGCACTGGGCTCAGCCAGACTCAGTACACCATCCAAGGTGTGGGATGATTGATCTTCCCTTGGATTTCTTTAACTTTTTATTGGCAGTAAACTTTTTTGAGCTATGGTGTAAGCTGTGTTGGGAATCTCAAGAGTTTCAGTCATGTTTCGCATTGACAGAAATCCTTTTGGAGCTTGACAGTGTCAAATGAGAGCAAGAGGGCTATCTTCTAAGAGCAAATGGTGGAGAGAACTTGTGGTTGACCATTGAAATTATATGCAGGCTGTGTCACTGCACTTACTGTGTTTGTCTATAGCTGCATTAAATGAAGAAGGGTTAGCTGGAGGATTTGTCAGTAAGAAGGTGAGATGATTGTAAGGGAAAATGGTGATCCCTTTTGGGAGGAATATGTTTCCTTGTGTCTTATTTTCCTGTTTGTAATAAGGAGAAAAAGGATCATGTGCATATTGATTTTAGCACTGTATTGTAGCTTGACAGGAACTGTAGTTTTCTTTCTTTGAGAGTTGAAAATTGAGGTGCGGGTGATTTCTGCATCATTTATCCTTGACAGCTAAATGATAATGTAGAGCATGCTGCATATAAAGGTAACATCTATAAGATTTTGTTGTTGTTTCTCAGAGCTGGCCCAGCAGGGAGTTCTATCAAATGCAGTCAAAAATGTATCATGAGGAATTGTTTCAAGGCTACACAGATTACTAGTGTGCATGTATTTAAGACTTATGTTTTCAGATGTTGGATTTGCATAGAATTTGGTGCTTTGTAAGAACTAAGTTATGCTAGTGGACAACATTAGTGCAATTTATCATAAAATCTCCTTGTTCATTTGAACAGGAGAGATATTACTGGCCAAATATGCAGTCATGTAAACAGTTTGGTCATGAAATGCTAGAAAAATGACATGTTTCGAAAGGTTTTGATCCCTGCTCATTCTCTATAGATCACATCTTGTAGGACGGTGGAAAAAAACCTCAGATGTGCCCCACGCTCTATATTGTATCAGTGTATTACCTGTGCATGCTAGCAGTAACAGAAGAAATAACTCACTTGCACTGCTGTTCCCATTTGGAAAAAAAGTATTCTGTAGGAGGTGGAAAAGAGTAGCTGCTAAAGAAATTCAGAAATAGTAAAAGGTCATTGTGCACAGAAAGGCTTGCAAAGTTAGAGTTTACAGCTGAATCCATGAAGTCTTGGATAGTAAATAGGGGCAAAATACTTAAATGGGTATATATACTTAAAGAAGGACCTTTTCTGAAAAATAACCTATTGTGCAAGGAAAAACATTGCCTTTGACCAGGCATTTGGGTGATTCTTCTTCCAGCTTCAGTACTGGTGTGGGGTGTTGTAGTATGAAAATACTCAGATTAATACAGGTTCCCAAGCGTTGATGCAGATGGTAGAGCAAGGATTAGACTGAGTATCCTGGCCAGGTACTTCATCAGTCCTTTTCCCACCTCTGTATTACTTAATCTTTGGGTTGTTTGCTTGTTGTGGTTCCTAAAATAAACAAGATTCTGTGTTTTTCTTTCTCTTGTGTGTGTTTATACTTCAGAGAAATTCTCAGCCATGTAATAAATTTCCAATGAATGTGCGTGAACTCTTGGAGTTCAAACCACCTTAAAGGGCCAAGCAATGTTCAGAAGCAATACTCATAGCAACAGGTATACAGTTTCTATTTATTTCTCTTTTAAAAGAAGCTCCTGTTCTCTTGCTTCTGTTGTCAGCTTCTCTCCCATTTTCCTTGTTCCCTCCTAACTGTTACAGTGTGTTTAAATAAGGCAGTTTTCAAGGTCACCAGCCTTAGTATAAAGTGGCACCTGCTTTTCAACAGGTACTGTTAGGTTACTGCATAGCAGACCAATTGTGCTGAGCCTCTTCTTGGTAGTGGTGTTAACCTAAGGTGCCAGGAAAGAGCAGAGCAATAGTCTCTGAATGGCAATGGAGATTGGGATTATTTTACATAATCTGTTGGTCTTTAGATAGACTGGAGTAACAGAGGGTGGTCTTCCTTGAAGAAACTCTCAGTGTTAAAAGGTACACGATGATAAATTTTTGTTACAGCTGTACTGTGGATCAGCAAAGACGTGTCTCTGTGGTTTCTTTCCCACCACACATCCCTCTGGAAAGAGCTTGGAACCAGCAGTGCCTGGGTCTGCCATCTGGGATGCTCTTTGTCACTTCTACATCATTTCTTCACCCTTAGTTTTGATTTTGTCCTCCATGCTGGAGATAGGATGTTGTCAACCTTTTTTTGGAAACATTTAATGAGCTCAAATGTCTAAATTACATTAAATGTAGATACACAGTGGTCTTTATTTTTAAGAATCATAACAGATTATGATCAATGGAGTGGCTTTTTTGTTGTGAGTGGTTAAATCTGATAGCCCTTCCACTCTGTTTTTCTTCTCCTAAATCTCATAGTTTCTGAATTGGAATAATTCAGTTTTTAAAAGCTGAGAGGAAAAGGAAACAGCAATAGGAAAAGGTGTGGGCTTTTTAAATCATCTGCAGAAAACTGAAGTCACTGAACTTGACTGTATGGTAACATACATAAGATGTAAGCAAGTGGGAAGGGGAGCCAGAAGAGCTGGATTTGAATTTTTTTTTTAGCCAGTTGGTTAAGAACAAGAATGTTTTGGGTTTTTTAATAACAGTTTTAAATGTTCCACAATCAAAATGAATCTTGGAGGTTATGTAGCCTTCCTGTACCAAACAGGTCACCATTACACACACACATATATATACACACATGTGTAGATGTGGCTGTTAGGGACACAGTTTAGTGGTGAACTTGGCAGTGCTGGGTTAACAGTTGGGCTTGATGATCTTAAAGATCTTTTCCAACCTAAATGATTCTATATCACTTCCCTGATATTTGTTTTCAGTTTGCATGTGGACTAAACAATGGTAGCTTTTGATCTACTGATTAAAAAAAAAAAAGTGTGCGCTTGAGTCTCCCAGTTTGCAGCCATGAACCAGTTCCAGCTACCTCTGTTCTTATTCATGTCAGCTTTCTTGTGTTGCACTTCTATTCCCCTTAGGTCTTCATGTGTTCAGTGTAGCCATGAACTTTATTTGAAGGGACTAGTGAAGTTAGTGAAGTGACTGCCATCTTTAGAACACTCTGTTCGGATACTTGTAGAATACAAGTTTTTACATTACGAGAGTTTATTTTGCATGTGCTGTATGTTCATTGATACTAGAAAATGCTCACAAATGGTGAACTCAAGGCTTGAATGCACAAAAACAGAAGTCTCAATTGTTGCTATAAAACAGAGTTAAGAATGACCTAGGATTTACCTCTCTCAACATTAGCAAATTCATCCTGCGGCTTTCTTTACTTTCAATGTAGGTGAGCTCCACTTCTTGCTCTTAATAGTCTGACTAAAGAACAAAGGAACCATTGTAATTTGGTGGGAGGCAGCATGCAAGTTGCAGTTGCCAATACAGGCAAGTGGGCTACTCTGGGAGAAACCTAGCAGCTGGTAAAGGGAATGTTAAAAATCTTGTTTTCAGCTATTAACTTGGGTTTTTCCCATGATGATTTTTATACTGAAACCAGTAGTGCTCACAGACATGTCTATTCAGTCTATTATGTGTCTACTGAACAGATTAAGATATTTGTCCTTTATGGTATTTCAAGTGGTTGATGGTGAACATTGAATTGAGAGAAGAAATTAGTTCTGCTTTTGATGGATGATACAGGCAGAATTTAGACAAACAACAAAGGCTGCTTTAAGCCAAGAAGGCGGTGAGGTTGTGAGATGGATGGTTCAAACAGTGGGACCGTTGTGCTGTTGCCTTTTTTTTCCCTTACACTGATTTGGTAGGAAAATAGAGTTCCCTCATGGTGCAGTGTGTGAATCAGACCCGTCTGGCTGTGCATCCTCACAAGAAACGGACAAGATTCTTTTGGGAAGATGAACATAGTTTACCTCATGGGAGGAACCTTCTAGTCCAGTAGTCACTGTCACTTAGGTAAATTAATGGACAGAGGATCTCAAGATGAAGAATGACTGGGCAACGTGATGGCAAATGTTGTTTATTAAGTTAGAACATATAATGCATGTATGGTGGGGAAAATAAAGATAGTGTGCACTGTGACAGGGTGTAAAGTAGCCTTTTCCTGCGTGCACTAATTAAGGTTTATCTGCTTAAAAGGAATGTCACCCCAGTGAGTAAAGTAAGAAATTTGGTTAATGAGCTGACTAAGCAGCATTTAGCATCAATCCTCTCCTGAATCAGCTGGAGGAATGGATTCATGGCAGCCCTGCCTCAAGGGGAAAGTAGGTGTGGAGTCCCTCTGTAACAGCTTGGAGGGGTGTCAGCTGGGGGGGGCTTGTTGTGCGGAACCCCGTGTAATGTCACAGTCCTGCATCCAGTGTATAGGCAGCAAAAGCAGACCCAGCAGATACAGCTGGGGATTGCAGCCTTCTTCATAGGTACTTAATGGTCTTACTGCTGAAGGGCTGTCCCATTGAAGCTTCTGTTCTTACAGCTAGAGCTTGCAAATACTATAGATAAAGCAGGTATTTAGGAGGCATTGAATTCGGGGGCTCTTGTGCTCTGCATTCCGCTCCATTTTAGTGGGAGGACTTGAGGGTGGTTACCTTGGGCCTGGGCCAGGGTGCCTTCTGACATGTTGCTGCTTTTCTCCTCTGCTGCTGTTTACTTCATGAACCATGCAATTTCTGTTACTTCCATAGTAATTTTTTAAATCTTTATTATTATTCTAAATTGAGAATGCCATGTGAATGCGCTGGAGCTTCATTTATACTTGGGTGGTATCTGTCATTTGCTGTGGATAGAATTCATGTGATTAAAGTATCTTAACTATTTTGCATTTTTCCTCATCGTAAACAGAACAGTCTACATTATATGGAAAAAATACTAAAATACTGTAAGTTAAAATTGGGTTGTCAGGGAACTTGTGATTCTGGAGGAAATGAGTGACCAGTCTGTTGTCTATTGAGTAGTATTGCAGTAAACACAGTGCAGGAACTGGGCTGGTGTTCTCTGGGGCTGTAAGGTGTACAGTGTATGGATCTCCTGGAAATGTGTGTGTACTTTTACCTAAGTCATCAGCAGCAACTCATCTCTTTACCAGTGGATGTTCCCCTTTGCCTTATGGTGGAATAAAGAAAATGCAATGAAACATGCAATTTGTGTGCAGCCATGATGCAGCATCTTTTGCTTCTGAAAGACATGTTTTTCTCTCTGAGACTTCGGAGGCAGCCAAAAACCAGCTTTTTTGCGGTTTTGCATTTTGGTATTAGATTCATAAGATCTTTTTTTTCTGGAGGAGGAGATCAGTGGTCTCTCAAAGACATGTATGTCCATAGGAACATTGTTAGCCAGTACCATGAGTGCCATGAGCAAGTGATTGCTCTGAATGAATGGGAACCAAATGAGTGGGAATACTCGTTGTTCCTTCTGCTAAAATGCCAATTACTTTGATATTAGATCTTTTCCAAGTGACAGCTTTGTTCCTATGCCAAGAGAGCTGGTTTTGTTTTGCCATGTGAATGAGTCTGTTCCTTTTTTCTATACTGTGCTTATTACAGAGTGCTTACATTATTTTTTTTTCCTGTAACTGGAGAACTGAGACATCTGTTAATAGGTTTGTAATGATGAACTCTTATTTTGATTGGAAATTATGTGATGGTACTTCTGGGATGCCAAAGAGTAATACCCTGAGGATACAAATTGGTGGATGCTTACCAGAAAGACATAAGCTGCTGAATCACTTTAACCAAAACCAGGTTGATAAGTATACCTTAGATAAACCTGTTGTTACTTAATGTGGTAGGAATAATTGACAAGTTTTTTTACAGGAATGAACTTGGATGTAAAATGTGAGCATGAGGTAGAGTTGTCACTAGACTGCTTAAAAAAGAACTAACAACACAGCTAACATCTGTTAGCTTACATGTATATCTGAAGTCACAAAAAGTCAGTTCCGTGGCCCAGAAGCTTTTCTAGACCTATTCTGATGTTGGGCTTGGGAATCTGCATGGGCAGGTAGGTGCATCTTGTACTAAGTATGAGAATAATGCTGCTTTGTTACTGAGTGACTGGAACAATATGTGAGATTTGAAAAAATTTTAGAGGAGATTTTAAAAAGAGAACTGGGGAAACCAAGGGTGACAAACCAGTATAGGAAGAGACGTAAGGAGAAAATAGATGGGTATGTTTGACAGAGTTTTAACTGTTGAGAGGTAGGATGGAGATGATGTGAGTGAGGACTGGGGATTTTAATTTTCTTTTAACTGAAAACCTAGTGGTTGGGGAACTCTTTAAGCATCTGACGTGTTCATCAGTTTGTACACTTGATGGGATAGCTCTCCCACAGGGAGTGGCTAGAATACTAATAGGTTTTTGTGAATTACTAGTAGGTTTGGGAAGACTTTTTAGCCCCTATGACTTTCTGGCATTAAGTGCTTTGGGTTTCTGGGAATGAAAAACTTGGTCACTTTTGCAAGAACAGTTTTTTCATTATTACTTTCTGTTTTCTCAGGGTACAGAGTCAATTAAGATGGAAAATGGACAAAGCACGGCAGCTAAGCTGGGGCTTCCTCCCCTCACACCAGAACAGCAGGAAGCTCTCCAGAAAGTGAGTAAACATGATGTGAATTTGCTTCTTAGAACTCTTGTTTGTTTGTTTGTTTGGGGTTTTTTGGCTTCTTGTTGTTTTGTTTTTTGGTGTTGTTTTTTTTTTTAATGAGCATCTCTTACTGATGTTTTAAAAGGGAACTCGCCTACCAAGGATATGTGTGGGGTGATGGCTATGCTGTGTGTGGATTCACACTTCCAAATTTGTACTCAAGAATTATTTGTTTTGGTTTAGAGTTTATAGATGCATTTTGAGGAGCATGATATGGAATTTCCTGTTGGGGTGGGGAGAATGTTTTTAATAATAAAAAAAGTAATCAAAATCATAAGTAAATAACATCTTAAGATCACATTGTAATTCTAAGACAATATGCAACTGCCACAAAGTTACTGTGAGGAGCAGCCTGTACTCCACAAGGAATAGGTTTCTGATATGCTCCAGCTGGTCTTCTATTCTATCCACTCAAAAACACATCATGAAATATCTCTTATTTTTCCCTTATGCTCTTTCCCATCTTAAAGAGACCCCATAGCAAGTATTTTCAACCCATTTGAGCCAACCTGTTTTAATCTAGATAAAATTGCAGTCCAGCTCTGATTTCTGGTTGTTGGTCCTGTTTTATACAGCTGTTGGGGAGGTTACTGCTGACTTCTTGCCCACTTTCCTCATGGGAGTGAGTGATGCCTGGCTTACTGAGAGGAGAGCAGAGTTGGGAAGAGAGGGGAAACAAAACAAAACCAGGGAGTCTGGGAACTGTGGGCTAGGTGTCTTCTGTGCTCTGGTGAGGCAAGTAAAGTATTGTTCTAGGTAGGCTTCGTGTGAATGTTCCCATAATGTTGAAGCTGCTTGTGTGTGTGTTGTTTGGCTCACAGTGTGAAACGGCCTCGTTTCCTCTGGCTTCTCCATAGCTGACAGATGTAAATCCCCTTGTCCGTTTCCAGGTTTCCGAAGCACACGTCTCAAATCCACGGTTTAGAGCCTACCGTTCCCTGGCACCTCCCAAACACGTACAGCCATGGAAAGCAGGTGCCTGAGGGGTTGGCTGAATGTGTTTGTACCGTCCCCTGGGAATAGGCACATATGTGGGTATTAGGCTTCCCTTGGCAAAGAGCCTCCACGTCAACACCACTGGGTGTAAAGCCCAGGCTTTGTCAAATTTGTAGAAGACTGAAAGAAAAAGACAAGTCAGTCTTGTGTCTGCAGGCTAGGAACCAGAAAAGGAGAGCTGGAGCATTTTAGTGAGCAATAGCAGTGGACCTTCCAAAACAGAATAGGCCAGATGTGATAAGAAAAGAGAGGGGGAGTGCCCAGTCAAGGGACTGGACGTGGGGATTTGGAGGCCCTTCCCTTTTGTAGAAACTCTTTGTCCAGATGTTCTCTGAGTGGAAAGGACTTGAAGGAGGCTATCTGTCCTGCCCTCATCCCAGCAGGTAAGGTGCTATGGTGGGATCTAAGGGGCAGAGGGCGGAAGAGGGGAAAATGCTAAGTGTCTAGTGCATGCTGCTTTCCTAACATTGCGCCTGCTGCAGATTGAGTCCATCCAATCCTTTGCTCAAGCATTATGCTGTGTTGCAGGGCTCACGACTCCGAGACGCAGACCAAGATGTTAGTAAGCTGTTGGCCGCTGGCTAATGTACAGTGCCTTAGTGCTTAGGGCTGGAGCACCGAGAAGTTCCACTGGCAGCCAGTTGTGTGGTTCTGGGGACCTGTGGTGTAAAATCAAACTTCGTTCCCTGCTCTGTGGTATTGTCCTGTGACTACAGATTTGGTATTTCTTTCCAGGCAAAGAAGTATGCGATGGAGCAGAGTATCAAGAGTGTGCTGGTGAAGCAAACCATCGCCCACCAGCAACAGCAGCTCACCAACCTTCAGGTGAGAGGCCCTCTGAGATGCTCCTTCTGTGTCTTACTCTCTCGCACAAGGTGGAGTTCTTTTTGCACTTAGAATCAGAGCACAGCCCTGAGGCCTGCCTGGAGCCAGGTTCATGTGCTTATGTTTCCACAGTGAAATTGAAATATGCTGTCTTCAGCTCACTAAAGAAACCCCCTTTGCTCCCCTGCACAAATTGCCCCCCCAATTTCACTCATTCGAAGAGCAAATAATTTTAAGTTTGTCTCCTGTTGGCTGGCCAGATGCTTCTTGAAAGGCCAGAAGCCAAAGAATTTGCTGTGGGTTTCACTTTCAACTTACATTTAAGGTGGTGTCTAGGGTTAGTGGGAACCTTTCGCCATCTCTTCTGCTTGAGGGGAGGGTACCAGTCTCTCCTGTTATTGACAGTGCTACCCCATTTCCCTCCCCTTCACCCAGGTGCTCTTGATTTCAGAGAAGCTCCGTTGGCTATCCTGCTAATGCTGGAATGCCTATGTACTGGGAGAACGCTTAAGTGGTATTTAAATATCTCCCTTTCTTCAGAGGTTTCTTGAACGTATCACACTGCCTTCTAGTCAAAGTTAGGAAACTCAAAATAATGGCTTTTGGATGTTGGATTTTTTTTTTTAATGAAAAATCACTGTGGATGTGCTTGCCACATTAGGCAGCTCTGGCCTTTCAGGGCTGTGCGTGTTTCTAAGTGTCTGATCTAGTTGAGGGGCTCCTTTTTAAATGCTGGGGGTGAATCAACGACAGTGGTTGCAGAGGTTACTATTGCCTTGAGTCCCCCCCCTGGGAGAAGACCCTGCTTCCTGAGGCAGTGGCAGCAGCACAACTCCACCCTGACCTGGTGGGACTGGAATCTGCAGGGTCCCAGCGCTGGACAGTCCTTGGGACCAGGCAGTGAGGGGCAAGGAAGGAGAGGCCTCTCTCGCAGGTTCCCTGTGCCGCCGCTCTGCTTGAGTTTTTACAAACAGCCGTAGTATGCTCAGCTCCAACAGACTGAACTCTGTCTTTACTGTCTTTCAGATGGCAGCAGTGACAATGGGCTTTGGAGATCCTCTCTCACCTTTACAATCGGTCAATAGACATATTCACTTCTTCTTGGGCACTTTGTCTTAGTCAGGGCCTAGAGTGGGGAAGTATGTAGTGGTAATACAATGCTCTTAATTCAACCCAGCACAACCCTCCCACATACCCACCTGTTATGGACAAGCACAACAAGCAGAGGCAAAGTGTAAACTCCCCAGAGGAAGACCCTAGGCTGGGTGCAGTCTGCTGTGACACTGGCAGTCGGGGTCCTGGAGTCAGTTGGCAAAGAAAGCTTTAGATTTCGAACAGTTCTGAACACACCTGTGAAATTGTGGGAGCTGCATTTCTAGGGATGCTACAGTTCTGAGGTCCTGACCTAAAACTAACTGCCAAGGTAACTCACAAATGGGCAATTTCTTATGAAACAAACTCTCAGCACTGGAGACCTGGCAGCTAAGGTGCTGGGGAGGACTGGGGCACTATAGGTTTGCAGAACATGTTGTAGCCCAGATATAACTGCTCTTTACTGTGCATGTTTCCAGACTAGGTGAATATGGCATGTTTCAAGTAAAGTAAAAGCAGGATGGAAGTTAACAAAACTGCAGGACTATTCAGAGAACCTGTGCAGTCCTTTAGTGCTGGAATTTCTAATCAAGACACCAGAGAGCTTAATTACCTGGGATTATGCATCCCCTCCTTTCTCCTAGACGTGTTGGACAACGGCCACTGCAGAAAGTGTCCTATAGCTCCACTCTGCATGCAAAGGTTAATTTGTAAATTATTTTGCAAATTTGTAAATATGTTTCCATCTTGCTGGAATGTAATGTTTCTGCTTGGTGTAAAATCCAACTGGAGGCTTGTACTCCAAAATGAAAGATACTAAAACTAAAATCACCCATTTTCCCTCCCTTAACACTGCCACTGTAGGTAGTGTGTCAGCAAGGGAGCCAAAATAAATTTTATGGGGATATATAAGTTTGGAATGGAATAGAAGCATACATCTCGATGTGAATTTGGCATAGCTGGTTTTTGAGCCCTCATGCCCAAGGAACTTCTACCAATTAATGTAGATGCTTACTTGGATAGCATCACTCCATTAGTTTTGCTTAACTTTTTTTGGCTCATTCACAGCTGGGCAACAGATGAAAAACACATACTGATAATGTAACTGGAAATGTTTAATTTCTCTTCAGCCTCAAGGGCATGGTCAGTATTGTGAATCCTTTTCCCAAGACATTCCTCCCTCTAGGGAGTCAGAGACTACTGCCGATGGGACAGAGCCTAGAAGCAGGAGTCCGCACTGAATCGTTCGACTGTGGTACAGTTCCATGTAGCTAGGATACCCTGTCCTCAGCAAATG
Organism: Falco naumanni; assembly: GCF_017639655.2. NCBI lineage: Eukaryota > Metazoa > Chordata > Aves > Falconiformes > Falconidae > Falco > Falco naumanni. The sequence continues at coordinate 108,000,238 of NC_054056.1, read as the reverse complement.
CTTTATCCCAAAGCTCACCAGGAATGTAGAAAATGCAAACAGACCACTGTCAACACTTTTTTTTTTTTTCCTGTTGACAAGATTCATCAGTTCCTGCGTGAAGGAAGTGCAGCCTGAACTTCCTATTGCAGTATCTTAGTGCCCAAGATTAAAGCTTCCTGTCTACTTAATCCTCCAAGTATTACAGCACAAGATTTCTATGTCATTTCAGCAAGATGAGCACAATTTCCTGGCATCATATTAAAATTGAAGCTAGTAGTGATGTTTTTGCATCACCTCCTTTGTTTAAAGGAGCACTCCCAAAATGATGATTTGGCTTGTCCTTAAAGTACTTTTCATAAGCACTTAACAGCTAAACATTACGTAGGTCCAACTATTAGTTGCTGCCTTTATGAAGGTCGCAGATAATTTAAACTCCATTTTATAGGCGGAGAAAGAGGGCCAGTGGCCAGTAAAATCTGCTTAGTGTAGCTAGTGAAAACAGTGAGATTTCTAGTCATGAGTTTTTGATGCTGTCATCTGCTTAGTTCACAGGTGTACGTTGCATCATTCCCGTAACGTGATGCTACCAATTCCTGTTAGCGATCCACATGTGCCTGTAGTCATCATGGTCCACCTCAGTTCTGCCTTTTGTAGGTCCAGATTTCTAATATGTTGCTGATGTAACAGAGTCCTCCTAACTCCACCTGACCTATTTTGTTAGGATCTCTGCAGCAGGGTAAGATGTCGATTTCCTCCTGTAAAGGTTTCTGCCATAGGAGAGGACAAATGACATTTTTCTTGCACCTGTTGCATTGATAACTGAAAAGAACAGAATGTCCTCTTCATTAACTCTATCCCAGCCAAAACCAGGACAATATATTGACCCTTCAGAAGGTGAAAAGTCCCTCTGCCTGTGCGAGACTGCGGTGTCTTGTCAAGAAGCACTCCTCGTAAAACGCTTTAAATTTTTATCACGGTCTGTGGCACCATGGGTGAGGCACTTCACTCAGACACTTGGGGTTAGAATGGTGATGGCTCTGAACCTGTAAATGGACACACTACACAGAGTGAGGGGCTACTGATCACTGGCTTTCCTGCACCAAAGCTGGGAATGTGTTGGAGAACCTGGGAGACAACACATCAGCTGTCCTGCGTGTACACGTGCCATAGTCCTCCTAGTCACAGCATTGCAGAGTAAATTGAAAAACAGCTTGTTTTTAACTGTGTGAAATACTTAAACCCAGTCAAGAGGCAAGCTTAATATCACTTCAGGAGCAGCAGTATGGGGTGAGAACCATTCCTGTTTATAGTATCCCTGCTGTATTGAATAATAGGAGTTGAATCTTTACAGTTTGTTTCCTCCTATGGTCAATGTCAATTACCTACAGGTACTATGAGGGAGAAGGATTTCTTCAGGTACAGTTTGTGTCTGTGATTCTGTGACTATCACAGATAAAATGCTGTCCCTTCTGTTTTACCGTCTGAGTTGAGCATCCCCAGACACGTCAGAGCTCATTGTGCTCGTGCTTGTTACAGCATTCTGAAAGTAGGCCTCTCGTAAAGGCCTCAGTTAAAGACCCTCTTAAACAGTGGTGGTGGGGAAGAGGTGGTTGTTCAGAGCTCCCTGCTTTGGTGCCCAGCACTGTGGTGCTGGGAAGTGAGAGAGGCATCAAGCTTAACGCTGCATTTGCCTACTCTGCAACAGTCCAGTCCGTAGCCCTTACTGCTTTACATTTGTTCCATCTGTTCCAGGCAGAACAGGAATGAAGCCCCGTGCATATCTCCAACGCACTGTAATTCAGTCTTGCTGATCATAGGGAGCTGCCTCTACAGAGACCTAATTTCTGCCTTGGTCCCAAGACGTGCTGCTAGGATATGCTGGCCAAACCTGTGATTTTTTTTTTTTGTTTTGTTTTGTAGGCAGCATCTTCCTAGAATAATTGTTCATTAGTAGTAGCAATTTAGAATTGCAATAAGGGTGAAAAATAATTGAAGGATATACTGCTTTTTTGGATACCTGCTGTAAGAAATTTCTGGATTTGTCTTGCAAACAGGTTTTCAGGCATACTTAGGAGAAAATAGCACAGAGACCTTCTCTGCACCGAAACTGATAAGGGCGGAGTCTTTGGGGGCTGCACCACTATCTGAGCCAGTAACAACAGGCAGTGATAAGTACTAGCACCACACACTTAACAAGGAAGTTTTGTTTAACCATTTAATTTTTTTTGCTTTGCTTTTGAACTGTGTGGTGGAAGTGGTGCCTAGTACTGGATCTCATCCTGCCTGGGGCAGGGGCGGGGGGAGGAGGTGGTGTGTGATGCTTGAGGGAGTGGGGAGGAGGTACCCAATTCCATATCCTTTGCTGCCTGGGAGGATGGGGTGGGGGGGAGGGAGCAATTAGGTGGTGCCCAATATTGGATCTCTTGCTGTCCCTTGCGGGAGGGAACGGGAGGGATTGCTAATAGTGTCTAGAATTGAGACCTTTGCTGCCTGGAGGGGGAAGCTGTCCTAGAATGAAGTTATTTCCTCCTCCTGCAAGTGTTGCTGGAGATGTGATCAGGCTGGGGAGGGTTAGACCTTATCAGTGGGTTTGGAGTTAAGGCTCCTGAGGTGGCAGACCCCATCAAAGATTTGACTGCCCCTGGGAGTGAGCTGTACTGCTTATCCGCTCCAGCAGTCTGTGCATTGAGCAGGAAAATACTTCTTTATTACTACGTGTGCCAGGCTGTGCTGCAGCCCAGTGAGGAGCTACCTGCTGTTGGGTCATAGCTCCTGGGAGGGAAGGAGGAAGGGAAAGAGGTCCTGACATCCATGACCACCCTGTCATCTAACCAGCCAGTTCTTCTTTCCAATACAGATGGCAGCTCAGAGGCAGCGCGCCCTGGCCATCATGTGTCGTGTGTATGTGGGCTCCATATACTACGAACTGGGAGAAGACACCATTCGCCAGGCCTTTGCCCCATTTGGACCTATAAAAAGCATTGATATGTCCTGGGACTCTGTTACAATGAAACACAAGGTTGGTTAACGGCTATTGAGTGATGGATGGGGTTTTTCTTCTCGCCGAGGCCTTCCTAAATAAACCCAGGAGAGGAAGGAGCCTTTACCATTGTAGAGAGAAGGCTGCTTTTAGCGCTTCAAGATAAACGTTTGTAGCTGCCTGCTCTACTTTGCAGGATGCTGTAGTGGGGCCAGATGTGCATGGGGGTAGTAGGCACAAATGATGCCAAACAGCTGGCAGTCCTGCATGCAGTTAGACCTCTAACTAAGAGAGGCTCTGGAAGCACGGGTAGCCTTGGGTCAGTGCTTCTGCATGCAATTTTCTGCTTGTATAAAAGCTGCTTTAAGGAAACATCTCAGGCTGTGACAGTAGGAATCTTGGCTTTATTAGCTTAGCACTAAATTTGAGACAAGATACAGCTTCTGTGATTCAACAAGCATATCCTTCTGTTCTAGGGTTTTGCTTTTGTGGAATATGAGGTACCCGAAGCTGCTCAGCTGGCCTTGGAGCAGATGAATTCTGTCATGCTGGGGGGAAGAAATATAAAGGTGAGTAGTAGGCATGCTCTGAAAATTCCTAGTCCTCTTTGCTGTGAATAATGGGTGTATGCCTAGAAGTGCTCCACATCGTACTGTAAGCTAGTAAGCTAGCTGTTTTTTCCACCCACACATAGAATCTTGAGGTCAAAACAAAGGTGATTCTCGATATTTTATTGCTGCCGCCTTATATTGTACCTATGGGGGTGGTAGATAGGTAGCATTGAACTTCTGTTGTGCCTGTCAGTAGTGCGAGGGACTTCAAGTATCAAGTAAGGGTCCACCCTTGTGATACGAAAAGGATGCATAAACGGAAAGGAACAAAGGATTGTAGCTGTGTTTTTTCCAGGCAGTAAGAGGGGGTCTTGCAAAGGTGAAATTTAGGGGTTATGGGGGGAAACTAGCATTTTCTGCAAAGTGTTCTATGTTTTGCGTTTCTATCTCTGCATATCTGCAGCACCAGATTTCTAAGAGGGTTTTAGGAGCCTTTGAAAGAAGGGTATAGAAGCTTTGTGTTTTGCTTTCAGACTTGTTATCAGTTACTGGAAGTTGGCCTTTGGCAGGTCAGGGAGCATAAATGGGGGAAATATGGTGGAGGAGGCAGCAGAGTCTGTCCCAGCTCTCGGTAATCCCCCATAGTACAGGTCAGCTGTTCCCCAAAGCAGAGTCAACTGTTGTGCTTTGCTAATTATGGCCTTACGAGGTATTACCTGGTTTGAAAAGGGAGGCAAGTGGCTGAGTGCTTGTCTGCTGTAACTCTTGGTGAGTCACCCTGCTGCTCTTCAGAATGCTTAATGGACTGTTTGCTTTTTTCTTTGCAGGTTGGGAGACCTAGTAATATAGGTCAGGCACAACCAATTATAGACCAGCTAGCAGAAGAGGCACGGGCTTTCAACCGCATCTATGTGGCATCTGTTCACCAGGACCTTTCAGATGATGACATCAAGAGTGTGTTTGAGGCCTTTGGGAAGATCAAATCCTGCACGCTAGCCAGGGATCCCACAACAGGAAAACACAAAGGCTATGGTTTCATTGGTAAAATGGCTGTTTGGTGTTTGATGTGGGGTAGGGAGAGTGGTTGGGAGTCTCCTCATCTTTTTTTTTTTTAAGGTTTTTTCCTCTCTAGTGGAAGAATTGTATTAAGCAATGGGATAGAAATAAATTTGGAGCAGATCTATGCCTGAACTTAGAAATATAATTAATAGCCAGATATTTTTACTCACTGCGAAGTAGGTTGAGCGATCTTGCTATGCTGAGTGTTCTCAACAATGCCTGTGTGATCAGAGGGGTGAGATGACTGAGCCAAGCGCTGAGGATCTTCTTACTGGAACTCTTAAGCAGTCACTTTTTGCAAATACAAATCAAAATTGCGTGATGAGAGGGCAGTTATGTTGAAGAGTAAAAAGGATCATTTGTAAATGGTACTTTTTCTCATTGCAGAATATGAGAAAGCACAATCTTCTCAAGATGCTGTTTCCTCTATGAACCTCTTTGACCTTGGAGGTCAGTATCTCCGAGTTGGTAAAGCTGTGACTCCTCCGATGCCTCTCCTGACACCTGCTACGCCAGGAGGACTACCTCCAGCAGCAGCTGTCGCTGCAGCAGCTGCTACAGCAAAGATCACAGCACAGGTAAGGCATAGGCTGGTGTGACTCAACCAAGTGAATGGCTGTTGTGACCCTGCTAGAAACAAGCAGGCAAGCTGTTCCAGCCAGCTGTATTCACTAGTTTGAATGAAAGTCCTTGGCCTAGATCATACTCTTGTTCCCAGGGCTTCGCATGTAGAAGCTTGCCCCTGACGCTTGTGAGGATCACGGAGTCATAGAATGGTTTGGGTTAAAAGGGATTTTAAAGGCTGTCTAGTTCCACCCCCCCTGGCATGGGCAGGGACACCTCCCACCCGGTTGCTCCCAGCCTGGTCTAACTTGACCTTGAGCGCTGCCAGGGATGGGGCACCCACAGCTGCTCTGAGCAACCTGTGCCGGTGTCTCACCGCCCTCACAGTAAAGAATTTCTTCCTAGTATCTGACCTAAATCTCCCCTGTTTCATTTTAAAACCATTCCCCCTTGTCCTATTGCTGCAGACCCTACTAAAAACTCTGGCCCTGTCTTTCTTATAAGCCCCCTAGGTACTGGAAGGTTCTCTAAGGTCTCGCCAGAGCCTTCTCTTTTCCAAGCTGAACAACCCCAGCATCTGATACACCAGCCTTTGTGGAATGGAGTCTGGCACAGCTGATCAGAACTTTGTTTAGAGAAATGTTGAGGGAAGACTGCAGGGTATTGCTTCTCTGTATAGGCAAACCAATGATGAGGGAAATGGTTATAGTAGAGGCTAAAAGAATGCATGAAAGTATGTAAAAGGAGGGCAGACTGAGGGCCGTAATAGTCACTTGAGCAGTGCTGTGTTGTTGAAAAGGCTCTGTCTGTGTAGGTGGAAGATGACTAATGACTTGAGGCTGTTCAGAAACAAGGAAATGCAGGGATGGAGCAGAATTGGTTGTTGATGCGGGAATCTAGGGGTTCTCAAATACAGTTTGCTCGAAGTAACAGAAGCTCAAGGTTATGAGGTACTGATGAAGGAGGATTGCTTTCCAAAGCAAACCCCCATGTCTGTGTCCATTGTCCTTGCCTTGGGCAGCAGAATTTCCCCCTGCATCACTGTAGCCCGTGAAAGAAACAAGTTCCAGCACTAGTGGGTTCTTGGATTCTCTCAAGCAATAAAATTGCTGAGGTGTCCAGCCTCAGCTAGTGTGGCTAAACCTAGTGTGTGATGCTAATCAGCTGACTGGACTGAATTTTGTAAACAGCTCTCTCTTTGAAAATATTTCTCAGAATCATGAGGTAAAGGCAGAAGTGGGAGGAGCTTCCACTTATTTGAAACTTTCAGGTGGTTTGCATGCCCCCAGTAAAAAGTCCACAAGTCTGGGAACCTCTGCACTCAACTAAGGAAGGAGGTTGAGGCTTGGCTAGAGGAATTACTTGGATCAAAATTACTTTGGGAAAGAACTATTAACTCTTCTTTCAAGGGAAATGTAGAGGTCTGTTACAGACATGGATAAATCTTACTGTTTCTTTCCGCAAATTACTGCAGGATTTGTTACTGTGAAGAAAATTTCAAATTCCATATATAGAAAAAAGGTTCTAAAAGACCTCAGAGATACTCTGCAGTCTTGTTGCCTTTGCCTTAGACATGGTACAGATCTAGGTAACTTGTCTGATTTGTCATGTGGGTATTTGTAGATGACTGGGGAAGAGAGCAAAGACCAGTTACAAAAGGCAGTATCTTATTTACACTCCTTGCATGGTTCTTGTACAGAACAGCTTATTTTAAACATGCAGGTTCATGGTCTATGAGGGCCTTAATTTCACAGCTTTTTTAAACACAAGCTAATTGGTAAACTCAGCGGAGCTAAAGAAATTATGGACATGAGAGAGAGAAACCTAACTCAGAGATAAACTTTGGATCTGCAATCAAAACTACAACTTTAGTCTGGAATTAGCATGCCAGCCGAGGAAGGAGGAAACAGCTCTGCACATGAATGAAACTATGAAGAGAGGTACTGGGTAGCAAAGATGGTTAATGTCTTTTGAACAACAATTAAAAAATCAGTCTTGCAGAAGAAGTTAAAGAACTAAATCTAGTAGGAAAACTTTCTTTAGCCATTTATGTAAACAGTGAGAGCATCTCACCAGTGTAGTCAAGAATTATGGCGGTCTTGTTACAGCACTGAAGGCTTACATAAGTATCTTTTCCCCTTCATTAGAAGCATAAGGCAGATTGGCTAGTGATGCACATGAGATTACTGCATCCTAGGTGGGTGTAAAGCTCGGAGTTTTTGTGCAGATGTATGCTTAATAGTTTTGGGTTTTTTTTGTAATAAATCTGTCATGTCAGGGCTATTGCCGTATGGGTGAAGAATAGCAAATGTGATACTTGCATTTAAGGTAGTGTGAAAAACATATCAGCAGTCTTTGTTCTCACCCCAGTGGTAGGGAAAGACTGAAAACAAGCTTTAAAGGAATGACAAAATTTTTAAAAGAAACAGACATGCAAAACATTTGGGTTTTTTAGGGAAATACCCTTGCTAGATGAACCTAACATTTTTGGTAAGACTGCTGTTACATACTTCATTAGGGGAAAAAAATGAAAGCATATCCTATCAACAATTCCGGAGTTGGTGAAGACCCTTGTATGAAGCTCTTAGACAAGACCAATACTGTTACAATGAATTCTGAGTTGTGTAGGCAAACTAGAAGAAGAGATGGAAGTGAGCTGTGCTGGAAATTGCTGACCCTTCACTCTGCTGGTGAAATTACTTACAGATCAGTCTTCCTTCATCTCCAGTAAAAATATCAGTGGCCTTATTCTACGTATTAGGAGAAGAGTACTAATGGAATTAGTTGGCAACACAGAAAAGATGCATTATTAATGTAGAGGAGAACTGGAATATTGCAGCAGATTGGAGTAGGAAATGTATGCAGTGTTTAGTAGTAGAGTACAAGATACTGCATTTAAGGAATGAAACATCACAAGTTTTTTGCTCCAAGGTGTCAGGGCTTATAGGAGCTACATGAAAGCAAGGAAGAGAGGGATCTGGGTAACTAAATCATTATTATAATAGCCTGGAATATTTGGATCTTAGGGTATATTTTAGGCACATTATTTTCAGTAGTTTTATGGAAGTGTTTTGTCATTAAACTAGGTGTTCATCTCAAATGTTGTTTGATTCTGGTCATCTAGAGTCAGGATGTTTATTTGGGTTATAGAAGGTGTAGAGAAGTACTGCAGTTACTAGGAGAACTGGAAAGCCTGATACGCAGGAAGAAAACAGGTTTGGCTTGGTGTAACTGTAGAAGAATGCTGAAAAGTGCATCGGATTTTTGCTCAAGTACAGTTGGTACGGAGGCAAGTAGGTAATGGGATGGGAGAAGAGATGCAGATCACATGAACAAAAGGAAGTGGTTATAAAATGTTTCAGTTATCAAGGCCAGAAGTTTGAAGAGTTTTTCCAGTCATCACAAGTGGTAAAGTTCAGGAGCAGTAAAATGGTGGCAAAAGTTGGTTGTTTTGTTGAGAAATGTACTAATGTGATAATTGTTTGCAGTTGCTGTGATGGTGATGGCCAGTTTCAGTGCTGTGTTGCTGTCTGCACCTGAAGGAAAACTAGAGAGAGAGGACTTTTGGGTTAAGCTGATCTAAAAGTGTGCAGCTTTTGAAAATAATAGTATTGTGCTCTCCCTTGTGCTTGCAGTAGTGTTTTTGACTACAGCGTTCCTTGAATCAAAGATTAATCTTCCACCAGAAAGGAAAAACTGGAAGCTTGGGAAAACCTGAAGTTGTAAGAGTTCCCTCATCTGGTTTGTCACATGGCCCCAGAGCCCTGCTGCTGTCATCAGAGGGAGTGGGAAATGTGCGATGGGAGTTCCCATCAGTCGTCTTAAATGGATCATATTCCTTGGCATCAGTGAGAAGCTTTGTTGGTGTAAAAGGTGGAAACAAGTAGAGATTCCTCTTGCTCTGGAATTGCCTGCATCTTTCAAACTGTGTATTGAATCCCGTAGTGTCTTTAATTCAGTAACTGACCTAGCAGCTTCAGAGGATGGGTGAAATCTGTGTTGAAAGAGAATGTTTTTCTTCCAAGGCTTGGTTTCTCCTAATTTCTGCATTTCTCTGGTGGGCTGGGTGGCATACTACTTTCTTTTACAGTAGCACTGGAGAGCTCAGACCTTCACAATCTATGTATCTGGTATTTCTTAGATGTGAAAAAAGCTGAGTCTCAGCTGAATAGAGCCATAGCATGACAACTTGATGCAGAATTAACACGTGTGTTGGTTTTTGTTTTTTTGTTGTTGTTGGTTGTGTGTGTTTGGTTTTTTGGTTGGGTTTGTGTGTGTGTGTGTGTCTTGCAGGAAGCGGTGGCAGGAGCTGCAGTTCTTGGTACTTTGGCAACCCCTGGGCTGGTCTCTCCAGCACTGACTCTGGCCCAGCCCTTAGGGGCGCTGCCACAGGCTGTAATGGCAGCACAGGCACCGGGAGTCATTACAGGTATGTTTACTTTTTGTCGCTTTTATACCCGTTACAAAGCACGGTTCTCTGTAGCTGGGGTCACACCTAAGGAGAATTTGAAGCTGAAATCCTCCTCCTTGCCCTGCTTTGTCAAGAGTTGTTTTTGGTGTTTTTTTTATTTCTGCAGTGACACAGGAATTTATTTTAGTATGTAATAGACATGACAGGGACATGAACTTCACAGCAGAAATGCCTTGTATGCTGAGTGAAAATCAGAATAAATGTTACTCCATGCAAAATCCTGCACTCTGTCTCCCTTCTAGGCAGGTATATGATGTGTGTATTGGGCACTTATATGCGGTATGCTAAGTTACTGTTTATGTCTCCCTGGTTGTCACTGGTGCAGAGCAAATAAAACCATCTAGATTCTGCAATCCTCTTTGTCGCTGACCGATATGTACTCAAATGTTGCAGAACATCAGTTTGTTTCCTTTATGCTACAGAGTTTGTACTCTTACAGGTGTAACCCCTGCCCGACCTCCCATTCCTGTCACTATTCCACAAGTGGGAGTTGTGAATCCTATCCTGGCCAGTCCCCCAGCACTGGGCCTGATGGAGGTCAAAAAGGAGAAGGAAGAGGAGGAGGTATTCCAGGAGTCGGAGAGGCCAGAGATGCTGAGTGAACAGGAACACATGAGCATATCTGGCAGCAGCGCCCGTCATATGGTGATGCAGAAATTGCTTCGTAAACAGGAGGTGAGCGCAGTGTGACTGCCGTGAGCTGGTTCCATTTGTCAGTATGTCAGGCTACTAAGTTTCGACCTGTCTTAACGTGGTATAGCTGCACGGGTTTGTATGCGGTACAGGCTTCCTGCAGCGCATGGTGTAGGTACCCCACAGAGCTCATGTGGAACTACAAAGACTGCCTGCTTGTGTGCCGCTTGTGATGGTTCTTCATCTGTCTTCAGCATCTTCTCGGAGTTCTCGGAGAAGGTTCACACCAGTCACTAGGCCAGAAGAGGCTTGGCTAGGAGGTGTCTGATTAAACTGTGTGTTTACTTAGCATCATTAAAGCAAACAATCGTGGCCTTTTGGCTTATAATTAAAGAAGTGATACTGGCACATGGTGAGGGGCTGTCTATTCCAAACTGAATCCACCTTTTCCCCACAACTTTTTATTGCAGGATGGAATTCTGAGGTATTTATAAAAACAAAATTTCACAGAAGTTAGTGAGAAAGAGGACAAGAATGAATGATGGAAAAAGTCAGAACACTAAACAGATTTACAGATATTTTTTTTTGGGGGTGGTGGGGTGGAAAGGTGGGTGTCTTGGAAGGGTCTGTATCGATAATTTCATTGGGCTTCTTGTTCAGGCATGACCAGAGGTTTGTTCCTGTGCGTGATTGAATTTCCTGTCTGATACGCAGATTTCCTGAGCTTTGACACTGAATCCACAATGTTTCTTCTCTGTTTGCTAAATAGGGATAATGCTGACATGCATTTCATAAGGGAGGACACAGATGAGTTAGTAAGTGTTCTCCTTTACTTTGAAAAGGTACATAAAATTAAATACATCTTTGGGCTTCTGACCTAGCAGCCAGGTTTCCTCTGTCACAAGTACCTTTCCCAAAGAATCCAATTCATTGTGTGAAGAAAGTTTAGCAATGTCAGAAGAGTCTTAAACTACACCCTTCCCAAAGCTTCCTAGCATTCTCAACCTCTAAGTACCCTTTTGGTTTTGCTGTTCTTTTAGTGGGCCCTTAGAAGCAGTTATACAGACATGTGAATAAGAACTGGAACGAGAATTTTAAAATGATACTGAGCTTGAAAAAATGTGTCTGCTAGCCGGTGATGTTTGGCAGGGCCAGAGCTGGGAGGAAGGGATGTGGCAGAGCTGGGTGTAATGCACAAAACCAGACTGCCCAGAGAGGTTGTGGAGTCCCTGTCCTTGGAAGTGTCATCTGAACATGGTCCTGGGCAACTAGGTGACCCTGCTTCAGCAGGGGAGCTCAGACCAGGTGATCTCCAGAGGTCCCTTCCAAGCTCAACCATTCTGCGATACGGAGAGGTGCTCAGTCGCAAAAGGGCAATACGTAGCAGAGGTATGTTGCTGGTGCTCTTTGACTTGTATGTTGTTATTCCCTGTAATGAAAGTACCTGGTCAACCATCAGTTGTCAGAGCTGTAAAAGACCTGGTTAATCCTTCTGCTTTAGAGATGACAAAAAGTCTTAAAAAACCCAACCAACCAAAAAATCCCATGACAGTGATGCTGAAGATAACAAAGCAAAATATAACTGGATAGCAAAAGCACGAGAAGTAAAGAGGTCTGCAAGTCACTTGTGCTTCAAAGATGTGTCTAAGAAAAGCACAAGACGTGACCCACTGACCGAGGCCAGCCACAGCATAGCTGGCAGTGACTGAGACATTGGTGCTCTGAGTGCCTGGAAAAAAAATTTACTAGTTTATGCCTGAGAACCTGAGACATGGTTGGTTTCATGGAATATGTGGTAATGATATAGCACTGAATATCTGGTGGTGCTCGGGCATGCTGCATAGTCTGATGTGGCTTTGCAAATTTAATCTCGATGCCTCTTTGGTGTATTAATTCACTTATCCCTTCTCTCTGCAGTCCACTGTGATGGTGCTTCGCAACATGGTGGATCCAAAGGACATTGATGATGACCTAGAGGGAGAAGTGACAGAAGAATGTGGCAAATTTGGGGCTGTAAACAGGGTCATCATCTACCAGGAGAAGCAAGGAGAAGAGGAGGATGCGGAGATCATTGTCAAGATCTTTGTGGAGTTCTCCATGGCCTCAGAGACACACAAAGCCATTCAGGCTCTGAACGGGCGCTGGTTTGCAGGAAGAAAGGTGGTAGCAGAGGTGTATGACCAGGAGAGATTTGATAACAGTGACCTGTCAGCATGAACTTTATTTGAAAGACTTTGCCCCTGCCCCCTCTGCCTGTCTGGTCTTTTTTTAAGCCATGTGTAAAGAATGCTCCAGGGTGGGCACAGATCTCTGTGATGTACTTGTAGTTTGGATAAAAGCGCAAAGAAAGCTAGTGTGCATCTGTGTGTGTGTTAAAGGGGCTGACGTCTTGTCAGCTGAGTCTGGCATGGGTCTGGCCTTATCCGCCTGGAAGAGCGGGGCCAGAGCCTGAAGAGGGGTTGCTGCTTGTGCTCCTGTGTTACACTGTGGTCACTTCAGAAACACTCAGGTCACCACCTTTTAGGGGCTGGAATAGCAGTGTTCTTCAGAGATGGGCTGTAAACGGTTGGAATGGAGGAGGGAGTTTCTTTGTAAAGTATTTCAGCAGCACCTAAGGGTGCTGCTGGGTTCACAACGAGAAGGGTAGCTTGGGTGGTGCTGGGAGGGAGCCTTCCTACTGAGGAGCTGCATGTTGAGCTTGGACTTGGGAGCCCAAATGTGAGTCAGAGCCCAGAACTGAACATGCTGCACCTTTTTAGAGTGTTCATGTCGTGTTTATTCCGATACCATAGTTTGGACCTCACGTTTTTAGTGATGGATCAGAGTTACCCTTACTGATCCTTCCTTAATGTGCCAAAACGGGAATAGCAAGTCAGGCTGCAGGCATCACAGCTGAGTTGAGAGTGCAAGTAGTGTTGATGTGTAGCTCCTAAAGTGCATTTATGAAATAAACATCTAGCCCTTGTACTGTGGACAGTGATACGGAACACATGCCATGCCTGAAAGGAAAATGGGAGGAGGGGCAAGTTTGTTGAGAGCTCAAAGGTTTAGTAATATTTACAAATCTTAAATGCATTTATTTTAGTAATCTTTGTATCTAGCTAATGAGTAGGAACAGAATTAGTTCATGTTAATTATTTTAAGTGTATAAGGGGGTACTACATTGCTTGTTATGCATAACTGGTACACAGCACAGATCTGAAGAAAATCAGTTTAGACATTCAAATGAAGGAGGAATCATCTCAAAGGAACTTCAGCAGGGAATTCTGAGTTGAGCCTGCAGCTGTGGGTTGCTTCTAAACTTGGAGATGTTTTTAAAATTAAATTTTTGTATTTTGTTTCAAACACTCTACTTTTCTTCTGTTGCAGGTTAGAAATTTGTATTTGCAATTTAACTTTATTGATGACTGATTTATGTTCACTTTTTGTACCAATATTGCGTGTTAACTTAAACAACCTTTCTTCTTCCCTGTTTTTATATCTGGTACAAATTAAGAAGCCTGTTGTTTTCCGCCTGTGTTTTGAGAGTCGAAGTCTTGGGATCAGCTTGCTCTTTCCCTAGTCATCTGCCCTAGCAGCCCTTCTTTGAATTTATTAGCTTAATTTTCCTTTTCTTGAGTGTAGTTGACTAGACCTGCTTGAACAGATGTATAGTGGCATTTGTCCTTTCTTACCTGTTCTGGAAAGGCATCATCCAATGGCACTGGTGGTCCCATTGACCTCTGACTGCATCCTGGTAGCTCACAGTTACCCCCAGTTCACAATGCAGCCCAGCTGCTTTGCTGCTTTTGTTTGTGATGCAGGAGAAAATTCACTGTTTTTAATTGTTCCAGGGTTTTATTCCTACTAAAGAAAACCAAAACACCTCTTATGTGCCTCAGTCTGTCCAGCTTCCATTTTCCACTATTTGTTCCTGTTCTGGATTTAGAAGTATAAAGACCGCACTGGGAGTTTCCTTGTGGTGTTGACGGTTTAAAAAACCAAAGTGGATAAAAGTTGATGCAAGGGGAGAGCAGATTAAAGAATGACAGCCTAAGTGTTAATCAACACATTTTTGTGTACAATCAATTCTTGGCTGACAAGATGATATTTTACAAAAGTAACTTCATAAATATCTTGACAAGTCAAATGTCTGACAAAAGATCATCTGTCTTGACCTCTGTGTGGCCTTTGATATGGTCTTCCACAACATCCTTGTAACTGAGTTGGAGAGAGGTGGGTTTAGTGGATGAACTGTTAGGTGGAAAAGGAATTGGCTGAATGGCTGCATCCGAAGAGTTGCAGTCAACAGCTCCATGTCAAAATGGGGATCAGTAATCGGTGGTTTCCATCAGAGGTCTGGCCTGGGACTGATACTACACAATAGTTCTACTAATGACAGAGTGGGATTGAGTGCACCCTCTGCAAGTTTATGGATTGTGCCAAGCTGAGCGGTACAGTTACTAGAGGAATGGGGTGCTGTCCAGAGGGACCTTGACAGGCTTGAGGAGTAGGCCAGTGTGAGCCTCATGAAGTTCAGCAAGGCCAAGTGTAAAGCCCTGCACCTGGACGAGGGCAGTCCCCACTGCTGGCACAGACTGGGGGAGGTGTGGGGTGGGGAGCAGCCCTGCAGAGGACTTGCGGGTGTACTGGTGTATGAAAAAGGCAGTGAGCCAGCAACGTGCGCTCACAGCCCGGAAACCCAGCCGCCTCCCGGGCTGCACCCCGAGCGGCATGGCCGGCAGGGCGAGGGAGGGGATTCTGCCCCTCTGCTCCGCTCTGGGGAGACCCCCCGGAGCACTGCGCCCAGCTCGGGGGTCCCCAGCACGACCCAGGCAGGGACCTGCTGGAGCGGGGCCGGGGGAGGGACACGGAGCTGGTCCGAGGGCTGGAAGCCCTCTGCTGCGGGGAAAGGCTGGGAGAGCTGGGGGGGCTCAGCCCGGAGCAGAGGAGGCTGCGGGGAGACCTGGCTGTGGCCACTCGGTGCCTACAGGGGCTGTAGGAAGGTGGGGACGGGCTTTTTAGCAGGGCCTGGGGCGACAGGACCTGGGGGGCAGCTTTGCACTGAAAGGGGGAGATGTAGGGTGGACACAAGGAAGAAATGTGTTATGCTGAGGGTGGTGAGGCACTGGCATGGGCTGCCCAGAGCAGGGATTGTTGCCCCGTCCCTGGAAATATTCAAGGCCAGGTTGGACAGGGCTGGGAGCAGCCTGGTCTGGTGGAAGGGGGTTGGATTGGGTGATCTTTAAAGATCCCTTCCAACCCAACCGATTCTGTGATTATACCAATCTAAAATCTGGCATTGTACAACACTGTAATTAAAATGCTGTAGTGTGGATTGAATGTAATAAATTGATTAGGAATAGCTGGCAAACAAAATAACCTAAGGAGAAAAAAGTAGAAATTAATGAGGGTGGGCTTTTTTTTCCCTGGGATCATAGAATCAGAATAGTTTGGGTTGGAAGGGACCTTTAAAGGTCATCTAGTCCAACACCCAAATACCTTAACAGAAATCTGATTTAGGCCAAATGTATGTGTATAATGATTTAGGATTTTGAAGCAGGTATAGAAATGCACATTCAGCAGGCTAGCGTGGCAGGTCAGTAGCATGTTGGGCTTGGCATGAGTGGATGGTTTTTTGTGTTTAAATTTGAAATGGTTCATTCAGCGCAGGGGATTCTGGCTTGGAAAACTAACTCGGGGAAAGATGATAAGGTAGTGGGGATAATCGGTGGGTGCGCTGCGTGGTGTTGAATGTTGTGGTGTTCTTCTCTTGGGGCAAGTTCCAGGGGTTCACCATCCATATAGTTAACCTGGGTGACTGTGGAGGCCTGAAGCTGTTGGTGGCTGAAAGGATGACGCTGGAGGAGCACAAAGTCGCACTGGCACAGCCTCCCTTTGGAGAAACTGGCAGGTTCTTGGTCCCTGAGAACACTGGTGGTGTTGGACCCTTCCCTGAATTTATTGATGGCCTCTCACCATTCCTTCCCTGTTGCCTCTTCTGTGATGCTTCAGAGATGTCTGTGCAATCACCACCTCCCATTTAATGATACATTCTTCCAATTGTTGTATTTTGTGTCACGCTTTCTTAGCAAACTGGAAAGCACAGATGTCTTCAGGTGCGGCATGGATCTGGTAGGAGTAAAGACAAAAGCATGGGTACCTCTGCATTAGCCTATGAGGCTTCAATCTTTCTTGATGTTCCTCTTCTTAAATGGTTGTAGTCTGAACAGTTTTCTGACAGGGTAACAAAGTGTCTTCAAGTTACTTCACCTTCAGGCTTTTTCAGGCTTTTCCTATTGACAGAAGGACAGCACTGTGCAGAGTTTTCAGCTGGTTTTATCTATGCAGGGCTTACTCAGTTGATTCTGTGACAGCATTGGTCTTCGAGGTGAGTTATTTAAAAACCGTGGGCGGCTTGCAGAAGCAACCTCAACATCTGGAGACCTTGTCACATGACTCCACAAAACCAGACTTTTTTGCAGCCCTAAATTAGGACAGAATTGTGCTCATCTCATTAAGATTCTGGCACACATCTGCAGTAATTGCATGAAAGACACAAGAAGTCTAAACCTGTCCAAATTTCTCTTCCTGTATTGTTTGTCTGAAGGTTTAGATACGCTGATAATGATAATCATACTGGTAGCTGTGGTGTGTCACAGAGGCCCATATATGTCTTGAACCAGAGCATGTGTAACTTACTTAGTACTAGAATTGATGGAACAGAAACAGAACCAAGCAGCTGGGATGCTTTGTTGCTTTATTTATGGCAGCACACTGTTTGGGTGCAGCTGTACAAACTATTGAATAGCTTCATCTGATGACAACTGTCAGAGGAGGCTCTGAGTTTTAATGAAAACATCCCAAAAATGTTTGGAGGAAGGATGAAACCTCTTTGCACGAGTGCTGGAGATTACGGATTCGGCCTGACCAGTAAGGAGTTCAACTTTTCTAATCCCTAATGGAAACAGCATTGGTGGAAAGTAGAGGCCAACAGGCTGCTGCTCTCTATGGGCCTTCATTTCTTGACTCTGCCTCTCTGGTTCCCTGTCAGCAGAGGGGTCAGAAACTTCAGCTCTCGTAAGACTGGGGGCCTTCCCTGTAAGCCCGAAGACACTGTTTTTAGAGGATATAATGTAAGTGGAGGTGAGAAAAACACTACGCTGCAGAAGCATGGTACCAGCTGTGCAGGATTTGCTTTCAATTTTTTAAACTGGATCATTTCCGCGTAAACAGGGAAAGAAGAGCTTGCGTGTTTCTGCACCGATGCTCCCTCCTGAGATGTCTCTCCTACCTCTAACAGGGTTGCTTCCCTGAAAAACCAGGCTTGCAGTCTCGCCCCCAATAGATGCGGGCGCTTGAGTAAGCTCAGTCAGGTATTTTATGATTCCAGGAGACTTTCATCTGAATTCACCTTAAACTGGTTCCAGTCCATTCCTTTACCTGTCGCTCCTGTTTCTCCCCACCCTACCTACCCCAGATTTGAAACACTTTGTCTTGAGTCCTTTGCCTTAGATTCGAATGCTTGTTGTATTTTGTGTCACGCTTTCTTAGCAAACTGGAAAGCACAGATGTCTTCAGGTGCGGCATGGATCTGGTAGGAGTAAAGACAAAAGCATGGGTACCTCTGCATTAATCGCCAGCTTAAATTCTGCATATATGCACCTAATTAGAGCTGCATACTGCTGGTGTTTTCTTTGGCCCTGGACCTCACATTTCAGGGCCTTAACCCCGTGGAATGCTGTTATTTGTCTAGTTCCTGCTGTTGACTTGTGTACGAGTTTAAATTCTGTAAATCCTGTGGGTTACTGGGTTACTGGTGTATTTCTGCAGAGTAAATGAGCAGGAAGAGACCAAATAATTTGGGACGTAGCAGTCTGAAGCAAAATAGGTAACACAAGGTTTTTCAGTATCTCATTGGAACTTGGACAGATTCTGTCCACATCATCTCCATTCCAGGTAAACAGGCCAACTTTCAGTATGAATAAGGTAAAACCCTGATTTGTCAGCATTTTCCTGTATGTGCTGCCTCTTGTGTAGATCTCCATTTTTATGGCTATTGGTGACAGGACTGTGTATTGGTAACACAGGCATGACTGCCCCATCCTTCTGAAAAGCATGCCTAACAGGAAAAGAGGGCTTAATAGTACTATAGAAGGCTTGTTAATTTTAATGCTTCTAAGACAGTAGCCCTTTATCTCTAGCTAAACACAAGGGTAGCTGAAATAACCTGAATTTACAGCCAAGGGTGTTTTGTTTTTGTTTTGTTTTGCACCGATGAGCTAATTACCAGACTCTTCACTGGCAGGTTTGTGGAGTGTTAATATTAAAGCAGTCTGTCAGTCTTTCCTGATGATCCATGCCTGGATCTCTCACAGAGAGATCCCAAAGCAGAGCTTCAGCTTTATCCCTTCTGTTCCTGTTGATGTCAGACCTCTCAGTGATGATACTTCTCTCCTGCAAAGACCTGGTGCAGCTGCTGCTGGCAAAGGTCGGTCTCTCTCACACATGCATTTTGCACTGGGGGTTTTTGTACCTTAATTTTCTCTTGGATCTAACCTCTAATTCCTGGGGACTGGTGCAGAAGAGCTTGAGCCTTGAAGCTATGGATCTTCCTTTTGCCTTTGGCCCAGCTTCTTCCACCCTGGCAGTCTTTTCCCTGGTGTAAATAAAACTGCCTTGCCAATTGGTTATTTATTTTCCATAAATGGAACCGGATCACCTGAGGTTTTTATGTGTTCATTCAATGCCCAGTCCTTGCTGCCTACACAATAAACCAAGTGGACCTGGGCTAAGTGACAGCTCTACTGTTTCAGACAAAGGGCGCATCCTGCCCAAGGCGGTGGCCCATGCAGGGAACAGGGGCAAACGTGGAATGACTGTGCTTCAGATGCCAACAACTCACAGGTGAGGGTCTTCCTAAACAGAAGGATGTCACCTCACACACCACTAGCTAAATCCTCATTCTGAGGCACCATGCAGCACTGGA
The DNA here is from genome assembly GCF_017639655.2 of Falco naumanni. Classification (NCBI taxonomy): domain Eukaryota; kingdom Metazoa; phylum Chordata; class Aves; order Falconiformes; family Falconidae; genus Falco; species Falco naumanni. Next base: position 107,981,030 of record NC_054056.1, on the reverse strand, counting down.
CTCTGTGAACTTCTCGTCCCAGAATCCATGCAAGTTCCACTGAAGTAGTCAAGAGTGTTGTCAGAGCCCTTTGTATGCAGCTCTGCTCCTTCCGCTGTCTTTGATCCTCCCCCAGCTGGCTAGGAAGCTGAAGTACTTGGGGCTTCTAGAAAAGAGGTTTTTTCCCTCCGGGCCTGTTTCAGTGAACTTCCCACTGAAGCTGTTCTAGGTGCCTTCACGGGTGACAGATCTAGCCAATGTTCTAGGGAGGTTCTGAGTCTGAAGGAAGAGAGTACTGGCAAAATCAGCTGGCCCAGGGCAGTGGTCTGCAACAGAAAGAGCTGTCTGGCTATTTTGCAGGACACACTCTAGGTCCAAGCTTCCCAATGAACCTTTTGGGTTTTTTTATTTAATGATATATTTAATGATAATGAATAATAATAATAATAAAATTATTAAAAATAAATTTAATGAAACTGCATGGCAAATAGGGTGCAGTTTTCCAGTGAAAACGTGAGTGGCTTGAATTTCCACGCACTGCAGGGCAGAGGAATGCTGTTCTTATATGCAATGTCTGCTGTGCAGCAGGTAAGCATTCAAGTATAGTAAATCTGGTCACAGAAAACTGGTTGTTTCAGAAACAGTCCTGCAAATTAAGGCGGCACCACACAGGGCTGGGAACAAGGCAGCGATGGGACTCTTCCAGTAATCTCTGATAAAACTTTATCTTCAGTTTGGTTTGCAAGTCAGTGTGTGTGTGTGTGAGCACTGATTCAGCATCAGATCCTTCCTGTGTTGGGATGATAAAACCCTGACAGCAGTTCAGCGTGTGGGAGGCGGAGCTGGTTTAGTGCTGCACCTGTAACAGATGGACAGAGCAAGAGAAGCTTAAACAGAAAATCCAGTTTCCTTCTTGAACAAGTAGGGAAGATGATTTTCAGAGAAAAGCACATCAAATCCCTGATTTCTTGAAAATGGAGCTGTATCTCCATCTCTCAATGGTTTGCAAGATGAGCAATGTTAGATGCCTTCAGAGCTTCCAAAACTGCGAGCTTACAACAGGTATCCTGTTGAGGTAGCTGCTGTTGAATAGCTTCCATTGCTCAAAGGCTTTACAGATTATTTTTTTTTTTTAACTTGAAGATCTGAACTCTTCAGTAAAACCATTTTCTTCCCACTTACAGAGCCCTTGAGAATAGTCTCAAGGTGAAGTTATCACTGGGAAGATGTGCAGAGTACATGAGAACAAATGCTGAGCTTTACTGACAGATTTTTCCCAACTTGCTGGAGACCTACTAGCATTAGCAATCGGTTTCATACCTGCTCTTGTACAAACATCTTAATTTAGTTTTGATGGGTCTTTTTTTGTTTTCTTTTTACCCTTATTTGTGTACTTTCGCAGAATATGATTTCTTGCAATTATTAGTGTTTTAGTAGCCTAAATGAATCAAATTTATAAAATCTCCTTCCTTAAGAGTTTTCAGTTACTCAGTCACGATGGTTCTGGTAGCTAGTCTCATTGTAGGCAATATAAGCTAATTTTTTTCCTGAACTGTAAGTGACCTGAAAAGAGGCATTTCAGATGTCTACAGGTACCTATGTGATCAGTTGCTTACCTGTCTGCTATATTCATTGGATCCATCCAAACGCCCCTTGTAGCTTCAGCTCCCTCACAGACACCCTTTCTGTGTTGTTTTCTGTGCTGGGTGAATTGTTTCTGTTTCTCCTACCTCAAGCCTAACCTGCGAGCCCTATGCGTAACTGAAATTCTCATTCTTTGTCTCTGATGTAACCTTGCAGTTGTTCTGAAATGTAGGGAGACCTACTAATGAAACTGTCTTCCAAGTATATCACAGTTTGTGCTTTGTTGTGCTGCACCTCCATTTTCTAGGAAACATAGCTGGGATGTTCCTACATTTTGGTACAAACGCTTAGAGCTGGTCTTAAAATTTAAATCTCATCTTTCTACTCCCTGATGGCTGATTCACCATCTGTTTTACAGGTCCTGTATTCACCCCCAGTTTTTTCCTAGCTACCTTTGTGATTTCTGCTGGGGTACTACACCAACTGATGCATTTACACTAGCTAGTACTTTTGCTTTCTCTATTATAGAATATGCTGCAAGGGAGGCAAATAAAAGACTAATAAACCCAAATGTTTTTTAAAAATCCTTCCTTCAGAATTTCACAGCCATTGCCCATTACCAGTGGTGAAGCTGAAAGGCCGTGCAGTTGCCCAGCTAACTCTCACCTCCTCCTGCTTTTCATGAGTGCCAGTGCCTCACTCTTTAACGTCACTCAGCTATTAGTCAGTTTTCATTTCTATTTGTTGCAGAAATATTTCTGACTCTTGCAGTATGAGGAAAGCAGAGTATATAGAAGGAGCCTGCGTGCTGCCTTGGGTTGGCTGGTGTCTAAGGCTGTTCCCGGGGTGATGGGCAGAGTGGCACACAAGCGTGCATGTGAGGAGGTGCCACATTCAAACACTGAGGAATGAACAATTTCTCTCTCCAAGTTTTACTGCGAGTTAAACATCCACCTTGAGAACTGGTGTGGAGGCCTCTTGTGCAAGGCAAAAACAGCTGGGAGAAAGACTCTTGTTTGGAGAGGAGATGGCTGGGTGACACAGCTGGGCTGGAGGTGGGAAATTAAGAGGTGATAAATGAGCAGTAATAACTGGGCAAAAAACAAGGGAGTGATTAAGAGACCAGGAAACTGCGCAAGCAATACATGATGAGAGCAAGGAGGACTGTGCTGCCCTGTGGGTGACTTGAGGCGGCAACTTACTTTGGACCTTGTGCTTTGTTGTGAAGCAGCGTCCCGGGCGATGTGTCCCAGAACCAAAGCACCTGTGCTTTTTAAACCCGGTCTGTCGTGATCGTGCCTTGCCATGTGTGTGGGGAGATGTACATCGCGGTTCTCTATTTCTCCTTTTGCAGCACTTGTTCTATAAACCCCTGTTGTGTCCCCCTTGGCTCACAGTCATGTCTGCAGTCACCATTTGAGCTCCCTTCATCGAGAACCTACGTCACGCTTCTGATTCCCTTCGTGTATTATCTTTAGTCTAACCACTCTTCTTAAAAGAGGAATGTTGGTGCCTCACAGAACTTTACACAGCGGCACTAGCTTTTTTCAAAGTATTTTCCTAACGATGCCTCACCCCACAGGCTGGTTATCCGGTTAAGAGCGCGTTGCGCTTGGAACTTATTCGGGAGCCCACCGCAGCTCTTGCTGTGTCACAGAGTCGGGGTTATTTTTCCCTCTGGACGTTCCTTCCCCTGGCCGAAGAGCTCCCGGCGGGCGCCGGGCTGGTTTCGGCCGCAGGCGCGGCACCGGCGGCAGGAGGGGGCCAGCAGCAGCGCTGCCCTCGGAGCCGCCTGCGCCGTGTGCCCGGGCCCGGCAGCCGCCACCGCGCCCAGGGCTGGGGCTGACCGCGGCCTGCGGGGCCTGTCGGGCCGGCGGCTGCTCCCGGCGCCTCAGCAGCGGGCGGGGCAGGGCGGGAGAGAGCTCCGTTTCCCAGCGACGCTCGCGGGGCGGGGGGGGGGGGCACGGCCCCAGGAGCCGACCGGGAGCGGCGGGGCCCGAGCGCGGCTGCCAGGCCTGAGGGGCGGCGCGCCGCCCAGAGCGCCCGCCTCTCCTCCTCCCCCCCACGCCGCGCACATCCGGGCCCTCCCTCGGGCAGGCCCCTTCCCGGCGCGGCGGCTCCCGCCCCTGCGCTCCCCGCAGCCGCTGGCGGCCGAGGCCCGGCGCGATGCTGCGGTGCATGCCGCCGCTCTGGCGCTGCAACCGGCACGTGGAGGCGCTGGACCGGCGGCACTGCTCGCTGCAGGCCGTGCCCGAGGAGATCTACCGCTACAGCCGCTCGCTGGAGGAGCTGCTGCTGGACGCCAACCAGCTGCGGGAGCTGCCCAAGGTGAGGCCGCGGCCCGCTGTGGGCCTCCCGCGCCCCGCCGCCGGGGCCCGGCCCGGCTGGAGGCCTCGGCCCGCCGCCACCCGGGGAGAGCGACCGCCGCCCGGCCCTGCGCTCCCGGCCCGGCCTGACGGGGCTGGAGGCCGGCGGAGCCCGGTCCGGCCTGGCGGGGAGGCCGCCCCTTTCCGCCGCCCGGCCGAGGCCGCCAGCGCCTGCTCCCCGCAGCCGCCTCCCGCTGGCCCGTGCGCGGAGCGGGCGGGCGCTGCCCCGGCCTACCCGGCCCCGCTCCCGGCGGCGGCCTCCCCGCGGCGCCTCCTTCCCCCGCGTCCTCGGCGGGGGAGCGCGGCTGCGGGCTGTCCCAGTCCCGGCCGGCTGCCCCGCGCTTCCCGCCGCGGGAGCGGGGGTCCTGGGTGGGCTGGGGGCACCGGCGGCCCTCGGCTGGCCCGCTGCGGCTGTCCGCGGGAAGGGAGCCCCGGGTTTGGGCAGCGGGGTGCGGGGCGCTGCGGGGGCGGGTCCCCTGCCCGCCGAAGGAAAACGCTTTACCCGACTCGGCGGCGCTACGAGCCGGGCGTGCTGCTAAGCGAAGCACAACGTCAGTTCAAATGCTCGGGTTTAAGCCCGAAAGCACAGAAGGTATCAAGCAAGTTTATTAAAGAGGTGCTTTATGCTTGTTACCTGGGGCTTCCGCCTGTGCTCGCAACTTCTGCCACGATCTTGTTGAGCCACAGAGCCCTCTGCACAGGTAACGTGCAGAGATACATAAATCCGTAGAGGTACTAAAATCTTTAGTGTGCTGCCACGCACCGCGCTGCAGGCGCGGTTTCTCCGTAGATGCAGAGGACTGGAGATCTCTGCAGACAGCTGCCGGCTCGACCCAGACATCTATGGCTCCCAAAGGGTTTGTTTTCACAAGGCAGGAGTCTCGGGAATGGCCGAGCTCTTGTGTTTGGGCCCTGAAGTACTTTTTAGCAGGAACCGAAAGGACGTGATGTGCCTCTTGTACTGTGTAATCTGGAGTACAAGGTCCTGCAAAAAAGAACTGGAATGCGAACCAGCATCTCAGGAGGGAGAAGGCCTTAAGGCTTTGCTGGTCTGTAGGATATTCTGGAGGAAATTTTACCACATATCCCCTGTAGAAATTGTACCATTTTAAAAACGATAATTAATTATTACTTGTGCCATAGAGAGAGAATTTGACCATAGCTTGTTTGGATAGATGCTTGTCAGTGAATATAGACTACGTCACCTTTTTACTGAAAAAATTGAGAAATAGGTCAGTATTTCTTCTTTTAAAGTTTCTTGTTGAATTACTGACATGTTGGGAAATTTGCCATGAAATCTGGAGGAAAAAAACCCACCCAACATGCAAACCAAAAACTCGTTCTTGATTCAGGCCAAAATAATTTGGTTTGGTTTGTTAAACTGTACAATTTATGCATTCCTACTTAAACAGATTCACTTGTATAGAAATGGCATATTTTTTCTTGCTCTCTGGTATTTTTGTGTTCTCTCTGCCTTTCCTGCTTGTCTTCCTTTGCACTACTGTGAGGCGGACTGCTTCTGGGATTCAGTTGTTGAGGGCGTGTTGCTGAGGTATGGAGACACTAGGATGATACTTTATCAGCTCTCTTCTATCATGTAGCTTGGGATCTTGTTATACTTTAGGTGGGGATATTTCCCAAGCTACTGGAAAACATGTGTTACAGGCTGGTTGGGGCTTATGAATGAGTGTCTTTTCTGCAGAGGAGGCTAATTGCGACATACCTGCAGTGAACTTGCCGATTCTCGTGCTGCTCAACTCCTTCGTATCCCGCTGAATAGTCATAGTCCTACCTTGTCTTTACATTGAACCCATTTGGACTGACATACTTCTGGGTTTTGTTTAGCTTTTGAAGAGCATCTTCCGGATTATAAATGCAGATTTTATACTGACATTTTATTTAGTCTGTGATCAGATAGGTGTAGTCCTGCCTGTGAAAGCAGGTACTGTGTACCTGTCTGAAGTACTGTCTCCTTCCTGTGGTCACCCAAGCAGCTTGTATTTGTGAGGGCTGTTGTTTAACTCCGGCTATTAACATCTGTTTGGCTTGGAAGCATTGGAGCTCTTGCCATGAACTATCCTGGGATCTGGGGTTCCTTTCTGGTGTTTGAATTCCCCCAGATTTTTAGACTGTTCTGCAGAGAATTATTAGAAAAACAATAGAGCACAGACAGATAAGATTATGGTCCTCTATTGTTAAAAGAGATGTAGTAAAGTCAGGAGAGGTATGGAGAACAGGGAGCAGAAAATGGTGTGGTCAGACCCAATATGCAACAGCTTTTTCACAAAGGAAATAATTGTTTATAAGAGCTCTTCAGTCTGTCTGAAAAAGATAGTGCCATTCTTCCATCAGATGACAGAGCTCTGGAGTATCACAAATGACCTGGAGGGAATGAACAGAGGGCAACTGCCCACTGTTTCTCCTTGCATGAGGACTGGAGGCATTAAGTGCAACCAAAAAGGGCTCAGTTCAGAATAAATAAAATAATTTTTCATGCAAAATGTAGTTAAGCTGAAGCATGGAAGTACTTATCGTATGACTTAATGGATGCTCAGAGTTTAGCGAGCTCAGGAAAGAAGTGGACCAAGAGAAAACAACTGAAGATGAATATATACAAAGACACCACCTTGCTTGTGCCGCGTATCCCAGGAGGGTCTTAGAGGAAGTACCGTTTTGGACTTGCTGTACTCACTCTCTTCTGTACCAAGTGCAGCTGCTATGGGCTTTCTCCAGTTGTGACGGGTATCAGCCTGTGCCTAGCAAAACCTGAATGCACCCTCCCTCGCAAGCAAGATGAGCATCCATATACGTGCAGCTGCGGAACAACAGAGGAAACAAGCAGAGCCCCTCTGAGTGCTAACTGCTCCTGAGAAAAGCCAAGGAGCTGGTGGCTGCTGCCTAGAGATGCTGCGCCCTGGGAGATGCGTCAGGAAGAGCGGGCAGAAGTAAGCCCCCCAGTCTTTCCCCTTTCCACCCCACCCCACCCCCCAGCCCAAGTTTCCTCCAGCTGGTGCCACGGGTGGTCTGGAGGCAGCTGATAAGGAGGTCTGCAGTTTGGTGGAACAAGGGCTAAAGGTTAGATCCACCTGAGGTTTAACCCTATCTGTGTCCTAATGGTTTGTGCTAATAGAACTTGCTGGAGCAGCGAAGGCTTTTTAGTCCCAAGTACATAATTCATGTGCAGGAAGAGCATTATTTAAGGATATTGCTGTTGAGGGCCATGTGGGTAGGGGCAGATACCTAACGTAGGAGTAAGAATCTGCATGTTACACAAGGTGGATATGGGATGAAGATAATTTGCCCTTCCACCAGGGGAAGAGGGAACAGCAGTACTCCTTATTTTGGGCATGTATTTTCTCTGAGGGAGGGCAATGGGAGAGGTCTTGGGTTGCGGTAGGGAGCATGCTTTCCAGCTGAGTAGCACTTCACAGAAAGGTGCTTTTTGTTTTGAGAGAGAGAGAGACTGGGAGGAGGATTTGTGTGTACCATGAAGGCAGATGGGGTGGGGAGAGGGGGCAGTGTGCCTGTCTTGTAGCATAGGACTGTGTGTGCCTATTTGCGAGAAGAGTTTAAAGGGCTACTGAGGGGTGTGTGTAGAGTCGGGAGAGGAGAGCAGCAAACGGAGATCAGTTAGAAAAATGTGAACTAGAGAGTATATACGGTCTTTGGTAGCAAGTTTGTTTTTAAGGGCTCAGGCAGGATTTTTGGAGTAGGCTTCCACAGGCAGGTGATTCTTGAAGCAAAAGAATGGTGGGGTAGCTGCCTTTTGGAAAAGTCATGGTGTTTTACAGTTAGCAAACAACTTTCTTTAAAATGTTTGAATTTACCTGACTCCTCTCCTGTGGGTTTTCTTACCTAGCACCCACTACCAGGCCACCTATGATGTGCTTTTGTCTTTTATTTACTTGCTCCAGAGTCCAAAACCACCAGCAATCTCTTGCTCTTTTCTGTGGCACCATTTTCTTCTGTACCAGAACTTCCCATGTCCCCTTCCTGCTGCTGCTTTGCTCTTGATCTGATTAGATGATCTGCCTGCCTCCTGGCATTTCTGAATGACACCGCTGCGCTTTCCTGAACTCTCTCTTCCAAGCTGTAGAAGTGAATCCTGCTTTCTCTCCGTCCTGCAGTGCTGAATATTCTTCTGTTTTGCTTCTTTTTTATTTGTCCCATGTGGAATCTTGCCGGTTTCAGGTCTGAGTTTTTCATTATGGTGGCTATACTCTGGTTGTTCGAAGTGATAGATTAAATCTGTGTTAGGAGCATCTGCTGCCTTGTTGCAGGGATTTGCTGCCAGGGTGATACAGCATGATTTAATGGAAAATGATAAATTCCATTTGATAAGTTCACTGTGCTTTTCATGAGGGTGTCTGAATTCCAGAGGAGGAAATACCCTGCTCTATGCTGACTTCTGCTTTACCTGGCTTGCATAAAGTGATTTCTGCAGGGCCGTGAGTGTGTGGCACGCTACAACAGCAGGATAAATAGCAGGCCCATCAGCTAGGGTATAGGTTTTAGGGATACAGCCTGCTAAATCATTACATTAGAGCTACAAAAGCTACCTGACTCACTTAGTCCACTCTCCATGAAGGACTGCAGAGGTGCAGGTCTCACCAGAAAGGAATGAACGCAGTCTGGAATTCAGAGGAGGAATTTGGAGGTGGCGGAGGGAGCCAGTCACAGCCCAGGAGCTGAGCGTGATCGTCAGGCATCCAGAGGCTCTTGATGTGCTTTCAGAGGAGTGCTCAGGTTCGGAGTATGGGAAGGCAAAAGGGAGAGGTCGAAAGAAACCTGGGTGGAGTAGAGCTCGAAGGACCTGCTGTAGGAGGAAGAGAGGGTGGAGCTGAGTAGGGACTGAAAATTATGAAGAAGTCAAAGTGGAGGAGGGAGGAGACCTCTCTTCTGTGTCAGCAGCAGCATGCAGAGGGACAGGCTGCTGGAGACCTGCTGGACGGATACCTGGGCAGGGAAGTGTTGTGAGATTGGGGCAGGCTGAGGGATCATGCAGAGCCGGGGAAAAGGAGGAAATTGAAGGGCTAGCTTTTGATGCCAAGTTTTTGAATAGTGGTGGTGCTGAAGAGGCAAACCCTAGGGCTGCCCAGTGGAAGGCTTGCAGTTGCTCTGCTTTGCTTTTTCCTTGCTAAAATGCCCATGACAAATCTGGCCCAGTGCAGTAAACTTTTTTTTTTTTTCCCTGCTGCCCGATGAGCTGTTATTAGCTTGCATTGAAAATTATGAGGGACGGACACCTGGCTAGAGCACCAGGGAGAGGAGGTATTTTGGGTCCGGTGCAGATTCCTTCCTGTTCTGGCTTGTTGCTATTTGCATCTTGGCAAGGCAATTTCTAGGCTGGTAGAAACAGTCCGGGTTTCAGCGGTTCCTCCTGTTTAGCTGCTGTTGGCCTGGGGCAAGAGCATCGGTGTCCTTTGTCCAGAGCCTGGGATCCTGCTGCACTGAGCAGGGTGAAACCTGAGCGTGGTGTTTGTCACTTTCCCAAGGCAAGGTGGGGCCTTGCAAAGCTAATTAAGAGCAGCTTTTAATTTCCTGGCATCTGAGGCCTGCAAGGAGGATCTTGGGTTTTATTTACTTCCACGGAGGAGTAAAGCTGCTCCTTTTAATCTCTGCATGCTAATAGCCCTTCCCTGAGAAAGTCAGGGAACCACGAATGTCGGTGACTGGGCTCCTCCGTGGTTCACAGTGCTGTAAGGAGCGTGAGCCAGCTTTGGTGCCCATTAAGGCTTGAGTGTGCGGTGGGCACCTTCTCTTGTTCTGCACCTGAATTTTTTGCATCACAGGCTTTGTCAAAACTGCAAGCTGCATTTGTTTAACAAAACCAGTCAAGAAACTGGTTTCACTTGATTGCTGCGAGACCTGTGCACAGAGTTGGCATGCCTCTCTATTCCTTCCAGGAGTTCAGGAGCCGTATGAGTTAATGTGTACAAATGGATGTGGCTTTGTTTCTCCAAAAGCCAGGTATTCTGGATCTGCTGCTGCCCAGAAGTTGAAATAAGTGAAGGCCATTTCACCTTTATTCTTTTCTCTCAGTGCAGTAACTGTCTGTCTTATAAGTCCTGGGAGGTGACTAGGGGGATTTAGGATTTGTGCTGGACGAGTAATAGCCGAGGCTCAGTTGTGGAAAAAAGAGCTAATAAAACTCTTGGACATATGCTTCTTGGACATACAAACAAGGGAACAGAAAAGAGCACGGAAATGATTTTATGCTTTAAGGTCTACAAATAAGAATTGACTTAATATTCACTTCTCTCTGAGCTCCAAGGTGTGTAGTCAGATTTGTTGCTGGAGAGCGTGGGTGTGCTGCCTTACGTAGATCTCAAAAGGAGCTCAGGTCTTAGAGAAAGCTTGAGTTACGTGTAAAAGTGAGGTAAAAAGGTGTACTGAGTGGCAAAGAGATTCAGTGAAGCAAAGAGTTCGCGATCATTTAGGTGACTACAGCCTAAATGGTGCTGCCTCTCACCAAATCTTCCATTGCTCTGGTTTTGTATGATGTAGGGAGGTCATCAATGAAAGCACCTACTCAGCCTTTCCCCTGGGTTCAGCTGACCCAGTAATTGTAAACCTCTAGATGTGTCTCTGTCGTGTGGTTCGTGACATCTTCCATGTCTTTGGGTGCATCGGCTGCCGAGTTTGCTGCTTGGAACGAGTTTGCACCTTACGGTATTCTGCCTGTTCCCTGGTGACAATCACTGACATGTGTTCACCTTGCCTTGCTTGTGTTCAGGATGCTGCCTCTAAAGTGTAAATGCAATATCACAGTGGCCCTACAGAGCATTTGCTCATTGCCCTATCTCCTTGCATCTCTAAGATCTCTCCTTAGTTCTTTTGGCTATTGTCTGAATATCTTCCAGGAATGTTTTAGGTGGTGTTTCATTGATGGTTAGAGGTGAAGACAGGACTAAGTTAACTTCTTTGGGTCTCCTCTGACCTGTTACATACGTTCCCCCTTGAATATTCCTGAATTTCATAACCTTGTTTCACCATCTCCCTGACAGAAACTGGAATGATGCAGGGAACAGTGGTGAAAGAGCATGGTGGATGGTAAGACACTCTGTGTGCTGAAGCAGAGGGATGTGACCGCCTGCAGAGTTCTTGCACGCACTGCAAGGTTCTCTTCGGTTTCTGACTCCTCCTTTTTTCCATTTCTAGTTCAGGGTATTTAATGGTGTGTGTCTGAGCTGTTCCCCTGAGAGCTGCTTTGGCACCTTCCTATTCTTTGTACTCTTCCTGTTCAGAGGAGTTGTTTGTGGCTTTTGTGCCTGAGAATCTCCTGCTGTCTCCTTCCACACAGGGACACTTAACTCTTCTTTAAGGCTTTTCCAGTGCCCAGAATGTGCTTCCACGAACCCTGAGTGTACAGTCTGCTGTAGTCCGAATGCCCTGCTCTGTACCAGTTAATCAACTTGATCTTGTCTGCCTTGTCTCGATTTCCCAGTTTCAGGGTTAGAGCTTATTTGTTGGGTCGGTTTGTTTGTTTGTTTATTGTGCCTCTCAGTGCTGGAGATGCATCTGTGTATAAACTTATAGGGTGATAATGATTTCTGCCTCAAGAAAATACAATCCTATTTGAAACAATCAGAGCAGGTTACTGTATAGCTCTTGGGGCATTTTTCCCCGTTGGTAATATTTGTGGCATTACAGATAAGTAAATTGCTTTTTTGTAATTGCTAGTTCACCCTTCTTTGGTCAGAAGATGGTTTAGAAAAAAACTAGATTGGTTGGTTGGATCCCTTTGTTATCCTGCAGAAGGCCATTCCCGAGGTGCTGGTATGCCGCCGGGGAGGGGGCTGGGTGAAAAGCCAGAAATGTAGAATAGGTAAGAAAGGGGGGGGAGAGGTCTTTGGATAGTGTTTGGTGTAGATTAGGTTTTGCTTCTTGACCCGCAGCCAGAACGCTGTCCCATGGAATGATCCCAGCAAGTCTGTCCAGATTAATGCTTTTGCAGTATTTCGGTGGAAAATGCCACTGGATGCTCCGTGTCTGCGGCAGGGAATGCTGATGGGTCGCTGGCACTTGTCCTCTGGATTCCTCCCAGGCCACTGTATAGGACCGAGGTGGGGGTCGCTTGTGCTCTGGTTTCAGCAGGGGGGACCTGCTGTTTATGCACTGGTAGGCTTTTGTGTTTAAGATGCAGTCTGAGACCACGAATTGCTTCTGTCAGTAGCGCGCACACCCCCCCCCCAGCTCTTCCCAATAGCGAGGTGTTAATTGTGGTGTCGTGATCTAATTCTGGCTTGGGGATTTCCTTTCTGTGGCGCTGGATTAGTTTGTTATTTAATTTGGACCAGAGATTCTGCTCTGCTCCTGTGTGCTGTCCTCGAGCAGCGTGCTGTCTTCGGGGAGAGCAGTTGCCGTCCGGCCCCAGAGGGGACTGCATTCCTCAGTCCCGGCTTAAATGCCTGGGAAGAGGCAGCTGGAGAGCCTTTGGCTTGCAGACAACTTGCTTTGTCTTAGTTGGAATGTATTCCTGACGCTCAAGTACTTTTATATATTTGAAATACATTCCTCAGGGCCTGATACGTGGGGTTAAATAGTCGGAAATCCGGCCAGTCTGCCTCGGGGACGGCTGTGTCCCTGCAGCCGGGGAGCAGCCTGTGTGTGTGCCAGGGCTCCCCAGCTCGGGGGGGGGGGGGCGGGGGGGGGGGGGGGGGGCGTGCGGAGCCCCCCGTGTTCAGCACCCTCGGCATGCCTGCCCTGCCCAGGCCCCTCCCTGCATCTCCTCCTTGTCGTGGGCCTGCCGGGGGTGGGCAGGCGAGGAGCGTCCCCTCCTCCTGTGCTGTGTGTGGGCCGATGGGGAGGAGAGCCCCCCTTTGCCCTGGCTGCTGGAGCACCGGGAAGGTGGCCTGCCACGGCGGGCTGTGCAAAGCGGAGCTCTGCCGAAGGCTGCTGAGCCTGGTGTTCGGCTGCTGCAGCGTGTCAGCTGTTCCTCTTTGGGACTTTGCTGGGCTGCTGCCTTTCAGGTGTTTGTGATTATGTGCTTGTGGCCAGAAGAGGCTGAATCGCAGAATGGTGGGGGTTGGAAGGGGCCTCTGGGGACTGTCTAGTCCAACCCCCTGCTAAAGCGGGTCCTCCTAGAGCAGGTTGCAGGGTCACATCCAGGCACGTTTTGCACGTCCCCAGAGGAGACCCCACAGCCTCTCTGGGTGGCCTGTCCCTGTGCTCCATCACCCTCAAGGTAAAGAAGTCTTTCCTCATGTTCAGATGGAACCTCCAGTGTTGTGGTTTGTGCCCGTTGCCCCTTGTCCTGTTGCTGGCACAGCTGAAAAGAGCCTGGCCCCGTCCTCCTGATGCTCACCCTTAAGCCAGTTTAGTATCTGTGGCCAATGCTGTGAGGAGCGAAGAATCAAATGCTGCTAAGGTTGGAGTCGGTTATTTGGGAAGACCGCTTTTTTAGGATGGCAAGTGGTCTGTATCCGCTGCCTGTGCTCTCATCCCATGCCTGCCTGGGTGGCTCAGGCTGAACCTCTGAGTAACTGGTGTGAGGCTCCCTGAGGAACGCCCGGGTGCAAGGGTCTACCTGGATAGTCGTAGCGGTGCTCTCCCCGTGGCACCAGGGCTGCCTGGCAGGGGCTGAGGTGCCGCCTCTCTGCTGGAGCTCCAAACTGATGTTCTCATCTCTCTGCAGTGGTGATTGCCTTTTTGACCTCTGCTACCATTAACTGTTATCCTCACTAGATTTCAGGTGGAGTGATCTTCCTTCTTGAATCTAGCTTTTCTGGGAATATACATTGGTTGCATCATTTTGCTTAATACAGGGAAAGGTGTGTCTTGCGTTCATGGCTCTGGTGATGCAACCTAGTGTTAACTGGATGCCCCTGGCTCTGCTGGAAGTGGACTGAGTCCTGCTCTGCTAAGGGAGCTGTACAGCCTCTGGGACTGGCATCCTGCCCAAGCTGGCCACCTGTGGGATAGAAGTCTTTCTGGTTATGTGGCCTTACCTGTAAGATGTTGGCTTTGAGCACAGTGGCTTGGAAGGACTGAGTTTAACCTTAGAGCTGTTCAACTCCCACATGTTTTGCTTTGCAGTTTTTGCTTCCAGCTCTGCTTGAATCTTGCACAGCTGGCTTTCCCCAAAGGCAATACCACTGGCACAGTTGTTAAAGATCAGCTCTTTCTTTCATCACAGATGTAAAAGCAAGGGACCCCAGTTCTGTTCACACTTCTCCTACCTGTAGGTCTCCGAGACTGGAAAGGCAGACACGTGTGCTCCTGCGTGCCGGCGCCTTGGCTGTGGAGCATGCAGCAAAGTCTCTGCTTCCTCCATGGGCAATTCTTAAGATGTCAAGCCCGTGTTTGACCAGGAAGATGTGAATGAAACACAGGGCTCAGATATGTGATCTGGTTTTGCTGTGAGTGTTTTGAGGAGCTGCCCAAGCCGCCGCATTTCACTGCTGGCGGACACCACCTGCCCACAGTGACAGTCCTGTGCATTTGCTCTGGTTGGGGACAAACATGGGAGCTCTGCTGCGTGCTGCTGTGAGCCCAGCCCCTGGTGGCATGGGAAACCAGCCCCTCTTCTTGTTTGTGAATCACCAGGAGAGGTGTAATTATTTTCCTGCTACACATTGTGATCCTGCCTTTAATTAAGCTTGTGCTGTCCTGCTGAAGGTGGTGGGACTGTACCAGCAGGGTTTGAGAGTTGAGCTTGAAATTCTCTTAAGAGTAATGAGATGTAAGGAGGACCTGTCCTTATCACTGGCACTTGAGGGTTGGAAAGGTTAGCAAAAACCCTGCCTTGGATCCCCTTAGCCTGTGTTGGAGGAGAAGTAAAACAGCAAGCACTGCTGGTGTACTCAGTCCCTGCAGCAAAATCACCTGGGCCAAACACCTCTGTCTCCAGGCCTTTGTCTCTGAGGAAGCCTGGGTTGTCACAGGTTGTTTTTGAGGAAAAGGAGGCATCTGAGACCCACTGTTTGGGTAGCAGAGCTTGGGAACACCTGGATAGTTTTGGCTGCAGAAGCAAAAGGTTTTGTACAATTCCGGTGTGCAAACTGTGTTTACAGTGTAGACCCAGCTCCTGGACTCCAGATCTGTAAATTGTCACTGCCTTGTTTCAAAGACATTGGCCTATGTGTAAGGTCATTGTGGGTCTACAGTTGTGTAAGTTGGGTGTCTGACTCCTCTTCCTCTGGCACACGTCCTGCTCCCCTTCAGTAGTGCTACAGCCGCCTCACCTTGAGAAATGCCCCGTCTTTATGAAGTGTTTCGTTGAAGTCTATTTAAAGCATGGTTAGTTGAGGGGAGAAATGTCCCTACAGCCTGATGGCACTTGACAGCCACCCCCACCCTGTCTGCTGTTTGCAGCAGGGGTCCTAACACCAAGGCAGCCCCCTGAGCTGTCTGTGCTGCAGGACGGCATTGCTCCTTCTCCAGAGAAACTGGTAGAGGAGCCCAGGTGTCCATTTGCCCTCCTCCCTCCCTCTTGGCCACCACGGAGATGGCTCTTCTGCAGGTACAGGCAGGATTGTGGGGGCTGGTGATCGGAGAGCAGCAAGGTGATGCTGGGGAACAAAGAACCCCATGTCCTAGTCCCCTTCCCCCAGGATTAGACACAGTGCCTTCAGCAGGACTGATGTTCTGGGTGTAAAACGGGACAAATGCCTCTGCCCAGATGTGTGGGATTGAGATGCGTGTGAAGCAGTGTTGTGCATTAAAGCAGGGAGTGCGGAGGGGATCTCCTTGCCTCAGCAGCAGTAGGTGAGGGGAGAGCTGGAGTTCAGCCTCGGGTAGGCCAGAAGCCCTTTTGCTATAGCCTCAAGAAAACAAAGATTCAGAAAAGAATCATGAACCTGGGCCTGGGGCCAACCTGGAAGCGGGGAGCACTGTGCATGCAGAAGCAGTCAGTGTTTTCCGAGTCCCAGGCTTTCGGCACCCAAACGGCTTTCTCTGCTTGCTTGACTGTGAAGACGCGTCGTTCTGCAGGTGGGATGGGAGCTGTAGGACACACGGGCTTGTGTTGCCATTGTGTGAATCATGGATGGGCACAGGGCTCTAGCTACATTGCAGGGACTCTGCAGCCGTGATTGCTGTGGGCTGGATGCCAGCGTCACGGGCACCAGCAGTGTGCGTGGGAAGCTTGGTGGGCTTAGTAGGTCTGCATCCCTGACCCTGCCATGCATCATCAGACTGCTTGGGTTGTTCCAGGAGTGAAGCCTTCTGACTGCTGTGGTTCTCTAGGCTAACCTAATAGCTCCATTAGCCTTTTGTTCGTGTCCTGGGGCTTTGCTGCATCTCCAGTACTAATGCTGGGAGCTTCACAGATACGAACATCAATGGCCAAAGAGGCAGGACTGAGGTCTGGAGGAAGTATGTCATGTCAGCAAGCTGAAGAAACACAGTTTAGTTGGAAGCGTGCTACTGCAGAGAGGAAGATGGAAGCAAGCCCTTTCCCTGCCTCCTGCCAGTTCCACTGTGCCTCTTCTGAAGAGCTGGTGTTGGCAGCACAGGGTGGCTGGGGTTACCTGACGCTGTCTGCCCCGCTGTGCCAGGCTGGCTCTTTGGCCATTAATCCCATTCGGGCAATGGTTGCCTTTCCATGCCTGCCCTCAGGATTTTGTTGTTTCTGGGAAATGGCGTAGTTGAATGGTAGCTCAGAGGGTTTGTTCTGATCCTTTTATCCATTGTCCTTTCTCCTTTTTTTTCATGTTCCGCCTTCTGATCTGACTGAATAAGTGAGCAAGGGGCTCTGCTGAGGCAAGGCTCAGCTAAGCGTTACTCTGCAGCAGAAAGGGAGCACTTGGGGGTGGTGTCCAAATTCCCAGCATCGCTATCTGACTGCTGTGGTTCTCTAGGCTAACCTAATAGCTCCATTAGCCTTTTGTTCGTGTCCTGGGGCTTTGCTGCATCCCCAGTACTAATGCTGGGAGCTTCACAGATACGAACATTGATGGCCAAAGAGGCAGGACTGAGGTCTGGAGGAAGTACGTCATGTCAGCAAGCTGAAGAAACACAGTTTAGTTGGAAGCATGCTACCGCAGAGAGGAAGATGGAAGCAAGCTCCTTCAGACACTTTCTAGGGCCTGTTACAGACAAGAGGCTGGGCTTCCAAGGGCACTTTATGACTTTGCTGTGTCTATACATAATGCGGGTGACTTGGCATGAGCCAAATTGTTGTGCCACTGTTCAGAGGGACCTTGACAGGCTGGGAGAATGGGCCCATGGGAACCTCATGGTAAATACCAATTTCTGCACCTGGGAGGGAATAACCTCATGCAGCAGTACAAGCAATCACCTAAAAAGCAGCTGTGCAGAAACAGTGGGGGTGCTGGTGGACCACAAGTTGACCAGCAGTTAGGAAGAGCATTGCTAGCACGTCAAGGGAGGTGATCCTTCACCTCTGTTCTGCTCTGGTGAAACCACACTTGGAGGGCTGTGGTCCGATGCTGGGCTCTCCCTGCATGGGGAAGACATGGACATACAGGAGTGTGTCCAGTGAAGGGCCACAAAAAAGATTAAGAGACTGGGGCATCTGTGATATGGGGGAGAGGCTGAGGGAGTTGGGACTATTCAGCCTGGAGAAGGGAAGGCTTAGGGGGATTTTACCAATGTGTGTAGGATGTCAGGGAGCAAAGGAGATGGAGCCAAGCCAGACTCTTCTCAGTGGTGTCCAGTGGCAGGACAAGAGGTAATGGGCACAGAGTGAAATAGAGGAAATTCTGTTTAAACATAAGGAAACGCTTTTTCTTTTCTTTCTTTTTTTTTTTTTTTTTTTTTTTTTTACTATTACCGGAGGGGTGGTTGAACACTGGAATGTGTGCTCGGTGAGGCTGCAGAATGTCTTTCCTTGGAGATATTAAAAATCTGAGTGGGCATGGCCCTGCGTTGCCTGCTATAGCTGACCCTGACCCTGCTTTGAGCAGAGGTTGGACTAGTTGATCTTGAGGGGTCCCTTCCGACCTCAACCATTCTGTGGTTCTGCTGGACCTGCCTCTGTGATGCAGATTGCCTCTTTGAGTGAACTGGATGAATTTGGAGATTGGCATCACTCACTCACTGGCCTGCTACATAACTGCTTAGCAGTTTTGCAGACACTGGCTTTCTAGAAACTTACCTTGCTTTCTTAATTTAGCTGGAAGCTGTGTGCTAGTGTCCACAGGCAGTGAGATCCTGGCCTCATGCTGATAGAGGCTGTGTGTGAAGGTAGTGGTGGATGGCTCTTTTCTGTCTTGCAAGGACAGGAGGTGGCTGATGCAGCCAGTTTTGGAGTTGGACAGACAGAGTTCCTCACGTGTAATGAATGAGGAAGGGGTACAAGGGACTGTCAGACTCTGACTCTACTCAGGAGTTAGGCATCTCTGCTCTCAACTTTGGCCAGCACCACCTATAATGCCACCCATCTGCATTGCTGAGAGCAGTCGTGGCATGTTGAGGATATGAGGCCAGAAACTCATTTCTAAATCCGTTGTGTATTTCCCCCTTCTTGGGTTCGTTTTGCTTTGCCATGTAAGAGTTCACCACTGGTGAACACCACAGCTGGAGCCATGGACTAACCTGGCTTATAAATGAAGTACAGGCAAAATGCCTCATGTATACTGAACTCCATGGGATTGGGAACTTCTGTGCTTTTGTGTCTCACTGAGTGAGAAGCTCTGCAAAACGGGGTGTCAGGCATCCTCGCATTATCAGTAACAAATGTGTCCTAGATCAGTGGCCCTGGAGTCAGTGTGTGCAGCTCAGGACTTTCTCAATACACAGGTATTTCGGTTCTTCAGCAGAAGCCAAAGGTGAATCTGCCAAACAGAGCCTGTATTTGCTGCTACCAGTGTTTCTTGTTTTCCCAAACTGGCTGAGTCTGTTACTGTTTCTCAGGATAACCTCAAATAAAACCACAATCTATTGTGTGCCTTGAGTAGGACTGACCTAACCATTGAAGGTGAGTACTATATGGTCAGGATGGCTTTCTGCTTGTAATATTTCACTTTGAAGCTGACCATTTCTTTCCCCGATAGTTTTGATTGTCATAGCAGTGATTCCGCTCTATTAGCCCAGTATTTTTCTTTTATAAAATTACTCCAGAGGCAGTGGTCTGAATCAAGAGGTTCATTAGTAATTGTGTTGGGGTTTTATCCTTTCTCACTTCTGCATGTATCATCATATTTCAGTATTGAAGTGGGCCTTCCAAATTTGCTGAGGTGTCAGTTGTCATTAAGATAGAAGTAAAGTCTTTCCAGTTTAATTGTGGTTAGTTGGACCTAGCTGACAAGCAAGTGTTGTGTACTCTGACAGGACTAGAATAAATAGCTCACGGTGGTCCACTGGCTCACCTGGAGTTTCTTGGGAACCCAACCCATTTATAGGTGAGTAGCTGTGTCACCCTCGTAAGCGTAGCTTCCGAGTGACTGGTGCGGTTTAATTGTGAAAGCGTTGTCACAGTTGGGGGTCTCCTAAAGTTTTGATGATTCTTGTCCGTTGTTTATGCTGGTTGCACACTTCAGTGTTTGCCTGGCTACAGCAAAAAGGGATGTTTGAGAGTTTTTATTTGGTTATGCAAACAGGCCCGTGAATTTGACTTTACGTTGCATGTACTATTGTTGGCAGCATTCTTTGTGTATCATACGTGGCCAGCTCCTCTGCACTCTTCCTGCTGGATGTCGTGCTAAAGGTGCTCGGCTTTCATCCTTGTTCACTGTACTCAAAGCTCAGCTCCTCGTAGGGTCTCGTGGGGTGCCCTGGCATCGCGGAGGGCCAGCAGCGTGCTGCCTGTACCGACAGGAGCGCACCCAGGGACCGGGGCAGTGATTATTCCCCTCCATAGAGCACCCCTCCGTACTGCACCCATCGTGGGACTCCCAGTACAAGAACAGCATTGCCAAACTGGTGTGAGTTCAGGAGAGGGTCTATAGGGTGGGCAGGGGCTGAAGCGTGTGCCCTGACAGGACAGGCTGCAGGAACAGGACTTCTGCAGCCTGGAGAAGACACTTGCTTCAGGGGGACTTCATAGCAGCCTGCCAATGTGTGCAGGGAGTTTATCAAGGAGACGGAGCCCAGCAGTGCGTGGGGGAGGATGAGAGGCATGGCATCATGGAGCTAGGTGGTTCCGTCTGGGGACAAGGAAGCTTTTTTCACTGTGACAGTAACTAAGTGGTGCACCCAAGGACCCAGAGCATTTTTGGATCCTTGAGTCCCGTCGTTGGAGGTTTTGAAAGACCTGACTGGACGAAGGCCTGAGCGACCTGGACCGACTTCATTGCTGACTCTGCATTCAGTAAGAGGTTGGAGTAGAGATATGCCAACGTTCCTTCCAACCTGAATTATTTCATGATTCTGTGATAAAAGTCTGCGATATACAAAGAATTAAAGGATATTACTTCATTGTCCCTTTTGACTGAAAAATTCATGGATCTAGGTTGCCTTTTTAAAAGAAAATGAAGTAACTGAATTTTGTTTCAGAAATTACAGATAAATCTTGAATGACTTCTCATGTTTGCCTGCTTTCATTTTCAGAAAGGCTTCTGAATGAGGAAGTTACATCTGAAAACGTGCTGCAGAGCCTGCATTTCACATTTTTCTGTCTCTTTTTCAATGTTACAATTTTTTGGAGTATTTCTTATCTTTTGGTTTAGAGTGCTTTACAGGCTATTTATACCTTATACTAATTTTCAGCCAATCAGTACATTGAGAGCAATGGCCTATGTATTTCCAATCTGTTGTATTGCAGCTGCTGTGCTCCACATATTGTCAGAATTTATGCCCCCTGAACCTTTTTTGAAAGATGGTTTTGTAGTAGTTTTCCATCTTAGCCATCCCGTAACAATTCGCATAATTCAACAGTAGAGTATCTTTGTAATATATTCTAATTTAGAAAGGCTTTTTCCCCCCTAGTTACCCAACTATGCTGTTAATATATTAGTACAGCCCCTGATCTTTGTCTTGAACCTTTTTTTTTTTTTATATATATATTTGTGGTAAGTTCCATTGCACTCTGAGCTGGCTGAATTCCTGTGCGCTGGAATCCTCTTGTACTAATCCGTGTTTGCTCTGTGTGGTCTTCAGGCTTCTGGTATGCCAGGAAACAGTGACTGATTACTGCTTATTTTTTTTCTCAAAGTTCTATTTTTGATCTTTTTTATCAGTCTAGTTTGGACAGTGAAAGATCTAGGTCATGCAGATTTGGTTATTATTTAATTTATTTTTTTAATACTCAGAAAATCTTGACGGTCTATGTTTCATCGTAACAGAGACATTCAGTATAGTGCTAAATTTGTGACTTTCTTTTTTTCTTTTTTTTTGCTAGCTGTATGAAACAGGCTTAACATTGATTAGAGAAAGGGATAATTGCCAGTCTCCAAAGACACATTTGCTTAAGTTTGCACTCCTGGTTCCAGTAACAATTTTAAAATTAATCTGTTCTCCATTTCCAGTGTCACAAATTAATCTTCCGTGCGGTCTTGCTTTGTAAATTTGGCTGTTGGACTTTATGAGTTGAAGAACCCGGTTCACAAAATATTGACCTGAAAATTGTGTGTCGTCTTAGGTGCAGCGTTTGCATTGTTCTTGATTACATCACGTGGCTGTATTTTACATCATACTAGCTGTAGTCCTAGTAGAGAGAAGGGCAGACTTTGCTTGCTAGTTTTCTAAAAGCTTTGCTGGCATAAGCGGGAAGCACATCTCTTCTGTGCTTTCAAGTGCTTATTCCTGAAGACTGTCCCATCTCTGAACAACCAGCGCCTGTTTATTTGCTTCAGCAGTGCTGGTCTACCTTTGCCTTTCTGTGACGCAACGGCAGTTAAGTCTACTGGACTGGTTATGGCAACGTTGGTGTGCTCTGCTGGCAAAACTGTGTGTGCTGCTATAGTAAAGACATTCAGGAGCAAAGCAGGCTGTCAGGGGGAAGTACAGACTTGCTGGTGTATCTGTGCTTTGGCTAGCAGTATTTCATTCACTGTATTTCATCCTGTTGGTGAGGGGTTAATGATGAGGAGTAAGTGGTTTTGCTAGACAGAGTAGACATGGTGGCTTGCTTAAATTCTACTTAACTTGCCTCCGCATCCCATCCCCGCCCCCCCCTGTATAAAAATCTTAATCCTTGCATGGGAACACTGTAATTCAGCTGCGCTTTTTTTTTTTTTTTTGTGACCTCCGCTGCTGACTTTTGACTAGTTTGAATTTTTGTCACATAGAAATATTTTATTCAAGTCCAGCTTAAGTGAGTCTTAAGAAGTGGGATGTACTACTGTTGTCTTGCTGTTTGCTGAATGGAAATTTGTGCACGGATCGGAGATTTGTGCACAGACAGAATAGTCTGTCAGCACTGTGAGGTTTTGAAGTTTTTTGGTTACCTTTTTTTAAAAAAAAACAACACCACAACTGGGGGAGAAAAAATGCTGTTTAACTGATACAAAGCAGTAGCGTACAAAGCAAGGCATTTTTGGAACATGATCTTTAGTAGATGTCTCCCTGAAACAAAGTTAATTGGATGGGAATAATTGTGAGATTGTCACAAGCCTAATTCCAAGGCTTGGTCTGCACTTGGCTTCACAGACGTGCCTGTAGGCTCTGATTATTTTCGCTAAGGTAGTTATGCTAGTAAAAGGTCTGTTACGCAGTTTATTCTGTGGTATCCATGCAGTTTATTGCAATTTAACTGCTGTGCCAAAGAAGTGTTAATGTTGTTTTGATTTTGATGGCCTAGCTAAGAAAGTAAAACTTAAGTGTAAGGGAAAACTGAAGTCGATGTTCACAGCTACCGGTTTGCCTCATGGAAATTAGCTTTTAAATCTCTTATTGTGTCAAAAAATGCTTTTTGTATATACTGCAGTGCAACATGTAGCATGACTTTATTCTAAATTAATTTTTTTTAGGTGTGCACATCTGTTTTGAGACGGCCTAAAATCTGTAGGCAGAAGTGCTAAAAGTTTGGACTATAGATGTCCTGTTTGTCCCTTTGCTGTTTTCCAACTTGTAGGCTCTAGCAGGTCAACACAATGTCTTGCCTGGAATTTCCTTGCATTCTAAAATTAGGAGAAGGATCTAGGAAACAATAGCAAATCAAATCTCTAAACCTCCTGCTCTGGCTTGAACCTTTGTTGTCATTTAGACTTTCACCTACTTCCTTTCTTATTAAACTGATTTGCATTAGATAAACTGAATTAAAAAGGACTCATGCTGTTCAGCATCAAGAGGACTTTTTTATTGTTGCTTTTCTTGCTTATTATGGTCTCCTGTACTACTTTAGGACGTCAGGAGTATGAATTTCATATCACTGCTGTTCATCCCAGAGCACTTCTCCCTTTCAGTATGGGGAGTGATGTGGAAGTACGACAACCTCCGCATAGCAAAGGCCGCTCCATGTGTTGCAGTCCTTCAAACATGGACTTGCACCTAGCAGCACTTCTGCACTGGGACATCTCCATGGGAAGCTGCAGGGGTTTTGATCTATGGCAGAGAAACTTCTCAAGTTAGACCTCTTCATCATCCCCTCTAGTAGGGCGAGCACCTCTCTTCATGGTCTGCGTATCTTTTCACAGTTACGTTGTGTGTCTCCTTTTCTTACCTCTCCTTTGTCTGGTCTGTATTAATGTTCTTTGCAATGTTACAAGTGACAGTTGTGGGTGTCCCACCGCCTCAAACCTCATCTCAATACCCCCACAACTATTCCTGGAGAGCTGTTTCAGCAACCTTTTTATGCAGATGGATTACTGGAAAGGCAACTGAGAAGGAAGGTTCAGACTCAAATTCTTGTTTGATCCTTGCCAGTGTGGTCTGTGTAAGCAGCCCTGACTCTCTGGACATGTTTTCTGATGTGTAAGTAATCCTGTGATTACATTTTCTGTTGCTTACTGTAACTCCCTTTCTGTCTCTGGTGTGGGACGGACAGGATGATTACATGGATTAGAAGTGGCTTCTGTGTGTCACTTCGCAGGCCTGAGTTTGTTCCTAGCTTCATCGCTCCTTTTTTTTCCTGCATCACAGGTCAAGTTATTAGCTTCTTAAGGATTGGCCATCTAAAACTCATAAGTGGCTAAAGATGACTTAAGAGTACTGTGGCAGAACCCAAACACTTAATCAGAGCCATGGTTTTACTACGTCTGTGCGCAACAGCCTTTATCTATTTGTGGGTTATGGGTAAACGTCTTAAAACGGTTTCATTTTCTGCACTGGCCCAATATTGTTTGTTTGTTACTCCCAGGACTCTGTAACAATCCAGGAAATGCAGCAAACACTACCGCCTTGTTTTCCATCCTGTCCAGTATCCTATGTCCGACAATAGTTAGAAGCAGCTGCAAGATTTGTTCAGTTGATAATTATAGTATGTTGCATTTAGTAAACTTACTATTGATGTCTAGAAAGAGTATGATTGATGAATCTTGCTGTTTACCGTTTATAGCTAGTATAATTGACTTCTGAGAACAAGAGGAGGTGTGAAGAAGTTGGATGTTGTTAGACAAGGAGAGCTCTGGAGGTCCCTTCCAGTTGACATTTCTGTGACTGTGGTGTTTGTAGAAAGGAATTTCCTTCTCGAATTCTTTGTTACCTGGGCCCTACAGCTAGCTAGCCTGTTCCTTTTCTTGCCCTGTACAGGTGGCACACGTGCTTTCCCTGTTGGTGTAGGGACCTTGTCACTGTTGTCCTGACAAAACATACCGTACAGCAGATGTGTGTGACAGCAGGGACAGGACTTCAGTCTGAAAGTCCCCTTACGTTTCTCCTTTGTTGGCTTCTCTGGACCAGACTCATAAACACTGTAGTGTCTGCTGGCAAGCTGCTTTATAGTGACTTCCTCCTGGTGCTAGTCTTCGAACGTCTAAGATGAACTGTTCTCTTGGGAAACAAGGAACGTCCATTTTGTATTCTAGAAGGGAGGGATAAGAGCAGTGGTATAGTAGAGATGTTAAATGAATCATCAAGCGAAACCCATTAAATGTCTGTCTTCTACAACAGACCAGGGCAAAATGCCTTAATCAGGGTTCTCATCTGTGCAGTGACTGCACTTTGAGGACCTCACTGGGAGAGAGGTTATGAGAGAAGGCAGTTTTCTCCAGGGATGGATGCTCAGGTTTGGCCTGAGGGGAGAAGGCAGGTTTCCCACAGAATTACTGCTGACCCAGTTTTGTTCTCTCCTGTCACAGCCTTTCTTTAGGCTTCTCAACCTGCGCAAGCTGGGTCTGAGCGACAATGAAATCCAGAGACTTCCCCCAGAGGTTGCCAACTTCATGCAGCTGGTGGAACTGGACATCTCCCGTAACGGTAAGGTCAAAGCTGAATGGGGAGTGGGTGCCTCACAGCCCTGCTTCTCTCAGTGTAGTAGTACTACCCTGTGCACTCATGTTACAGAAGAGGCAGGACCCTTTCACAGGTCTGTAGAGTGATCTCTTGCGGGTCCTGAGCTATGAAAATATGTTTGTCTTACTGTGTCTTAGGCTGTCACCAGGACCTGGTGTCCCATTTTCCACGTGGTAGGCTCTTCTCAAGCCTCTTTATTTCTTTCACGTGTTTTTTCCAGACATTCCAGAAATTCCTGAAAGCATCAAATTCTGCAAATCCTTGGAAATCGCAGACTTCAGTGGAAATCCTCTCTCCAGGTAGGAGGGCATGTGCAACCCATTTTGTCCATCTGAGAGTGAAAGTTCCTCATTCTTCCTTGCTTTCTCTGGTCTTCATCTTCTAATTGTCTTCCCTTGAAGGCAAGGCCTGGGACCACCCTGCCTGTGCCAAGACCTGCAGGTGTCTGCTTTCTGGAGAGGTGAAACACATACCATATGGAAGAGCTGGTTTGTGCTCCCTCTATTGCAGGGCCTATGGCTTGGGTTGATGAGCCTTTAGTCATAGTGGTGCCACTGGTGGGAATGGTCGAGGACTTTTGTCTTCTTGGAATAAGTTTCTTACTCCCTCCCCACCCCTTCACCCCGATGCACAAACCAGAATGGATGTGGACTCATCGTGCTACAGAGGAGTAGAGAAAGGCCTGCATGCTATCCTCTGCTCTCTGTCAGTCCTTTTTGCTCTCTGTCAGTCTTATTTAGCATGGCCATCCTTTGAACTCTCTGTTTGGTTGGTTTCCCTGATATTTCAGTGCCTAGAGCGATGTCCAAGAACAGGGCGCTCTGCCTTGTCTCTTTCAGTCTTCTGTCTCTACAGCTTTTAATCTGTAATGTTGTGGGAATTCAAGTGTGGCCGCTCTGTCTTGGTGAACCACGTTTTGAGGCACTGGTGTCTTGTCGCATTGTTTGCCAGGGTCCCTGTAGATGCCAGTCTGCCTCCAGATGCCTGCTGCCCTTTGTGCTCCTGGGCAAGCACTGCCCAAGTCGCCCTTTAAATAGATTTAACTCTGCTTCCCTCTTGTGGAGCCGGTCACTGGCAGGATGGGACAAGCTTTTTCAGTCGGTGAGAATCCCTGTACTGCAGGAATGACCAGCACTTCTACACTAGAAGTTATTGGTCAGTGATTTTGTGGCCCAGAGTTGTCAGATCTGTGTCGTGAGCAGTGGGGCAGGGAAGCTCCAGGAGCTGCCTGTGAACAGCGAAGGATTTCTTCTTTTCACGAGTCTTTCCCTGTTCTATTGCACCTTGGAGTTATGATACTACTACTTGGTCCCAGGGAATGCTGCAGTGTCATCTGCAAAAATATCCTTAGATGGATGTTTGGATTAGTTGGTAGCCTTCCTTGCTTCCAAGTTTAAATGATCACATGGCGTAGCCTGAGATTCATGCTCGAGTCCTGCAGAGCCAAGTTTGCACACTAGGACATGTAGTGACTTTGGTGCAGGGCTGTGGTGTCTTAGAAATGGAGCATATCCTGGATCGGGAGCGAGAGTCAGAGTTGTTTCCTGCTCTTCTCCTTTTCACATGTTGATACCAGTTGGGTTAGACTGGCTTGTGGGGGATTTAGGGTTTGTTTTGTGCACAGAATTAACGGTGTTTTGTTCTGTCATGCTTTCACAGGCTTCCAGAGGGCTTCACACAGCTTCGGAGCCTGGGCCATTTAGCCTTGAATGATGTGTCCCTGCAGAGCCTCCCCAATGACATTGGGAAGTGAGTATGCCTCCATTCCCCATAATGGGGAGGAGGGTTGGGGTGGGGACACTAGCAGGACTTGGAGGGAAAGAGCATGCCATCCCAGTTACAGTTTGCCACTGTACTGAACATACTGTGTGAGCACCTCTAAGCATTACTCTTGTTAAAAGACAGCCTTTTTAAAAGGGTTCTTTTCCTGGTCTCAGCTGCTGCTCCTTCTCTGTGGTCTGTGGCACAGGCAAGGAGTGCATCCAGGCTTATCAAATCCTTTGTCTTTCCTTATTTTATGAGTGCCCGTTTGCCCCTTTCCAAACAGGTGTGGTTTGTCCGGTGATGTTGAAATGATTTATGCTGCTAGCAAATGGCCAAGGCAGAGCCCATGGGGCTTTGCCTGTGGGGTGCAGTGCCTCTCCCATGGGATTTGGCTTTCTACACGTGAGGGATTTTCTCTTTATGGATAGACAGTCCTGTATGTGATACCACGTTTCCTTGTCCTGAGCTTGGGCGCAGTGTTGTTTCCCCATGATTTTGCAATGAGCAGTCACCTTCATCAGAAGTCATTTAAGATCCTCTCTGTTTTTTTGTTTTCCGCTGTCATCTCCATTCATGTGTACACACATAGATGCATTTGTGCAGATCATGAGGGGTGGTCCCAAGGGAAGGGATATGAGCATCTCCTTGTATCCCTGAAGCCCTATTCAGTGAATCTGGCTTTCTCGCTCCCTTTTCTCTTGCAGTTTGGCAAACCTGGTGACTTTGGAGCTACGCGAGAACCTGCTGAAGACTCTCCCCACGTGAGTATCTGTTTGCTTCAGGAGTCCCCTGCCTGATTCCTCAGGGGCTTGTTTTGGTAGCACAGGCTCTAGCACTTTGCTTGGGAGGGCTCGAGGCTTTGCATAAATTAGCTGCATCGTGCTGGATTTCTGTAAATTGGGGTGAGGGGGGAGAGAGATGGTCCAGGGCTTAAGAGCAGGGAAGGACGTTCAGAGTCTGTATTCAGCCTCTGCATCAGGATTGATTTGGAATGAACAGGGTTCTGTAAGAAAGCTGCTGGAAATGGTGAGAATAATTTTTCCTGGAGAGGTGGAAAAACAGAAAAATGGACTGATGTGGGTATAGGAAGAACTCTATACGTTGCAGTTCATAATTTGAAGAGCAGCAGAAGACGGCTGAAGATACATTTTGCTTCTGGCATCTCTGTTTTCTTGGGTATTCCTTCTGATTGTTCTGGCTGAGCAGTTTGTGGGAATTGGTGGGATAACTGGCTTTCTTGCGGCAGACAAAAAATAAGCCAGCAAGGGAGAAGATACAAGTCTTATTAAATGTTTCAGAGAGTTAGGGACAGAGATTAATTCCTGGTAGAGGATCTGCTTGGTACAGCTGATGCTATCAGGTGGATAGGATCTGGAGAACTCATGAGTCTGTGCAGTAATCTCTGGTTTGGCACCCATGAGAGTTGTTTCTTGAGTTTTCTAACCTACATTAGCTCTGTCAGCTTGTTTTCTGCCTCCTTATCCATCCAGCTGATGATTCCCCCAGTCTTCCTTGAATATATGTTGGAAGGGATTCTACCTGCCTTCTTTTTGAACAGCAGTGTCTTTTGGGCCCACACAAACTCCCCAGTGAATGTGTGAATCATACAACTATTGCCACCTTTCCTCATAGCTCTCTCACTGTTCATGGCAAGTATTCAGTTTGACTTACCTGAACTTTCTCCCCTTACTCCTCTGCTTTGTTTAAAAAAGAGGGCAGAGGAGGCATCAGATGGTACAGGGTTCAAGCAAGGCTTGAGACTGAGCAGTGAGGGCTTTAGTCTTGCTGCTTCTGTGATGGGCATGCCGCCCTCACTCTGAGATGTTGCTCTGACTCAGGTGCATGCTCTCTTCTTCCTGATGATTATTTTCCTCTGGGAGCTGCAGAATATAAATGCAAGAAATACTTTATATGACAGCAGTTATGTCTGCTTGTAAAATTCATGTGTCAGCTTTGACCCTGAGGACAAGGCACTTCCAAAAAGGAGCTGAGAGAGTCTGCACTGGTCAGCAACCAGACTTCACATCTGGTGATTACACAGTGTAGAAGCACAGTTCAAATTAACACTGCCATCTTGTTCCTGATGCCAAAGTCACTGGATCTTTTCTGCACAAAAATTGTCAACATTAACACCCTGTCGCAGGAAGGCGGTATTAAGAGACCAGCTGAGGTGGCTGCACATGGAATATACTCACAAGGGAGAATGTGAGAATTAAAGCTCCTTATGCCAGGCTGAGAACAGGCAAGCAGGAGAAGTTTGGGTCCTGGTGTTGGGACCCACTGCTGTCTGTTCTGTGTGTTCCTGCAGACAGGTGCCACCACTGCGATACACCATATAAACAAGGAAGGGCAACAGCTACATCCAAAGTTAGGCTTTCGTATTGCGGTGAAGAATGGTCCTAATGGTTTTTCACCATCTAGGAACCAGCAAGCATTCTGCAGTTTGAGAATTCAGTCTGTGACCAAACCCTTGTGGTTTCTGGGATGATCTCTCGTGCCTGGTGTTCCCTTGTTTCCCTGTGTTAGATTTGTATGCCATCCAGCAACATACTTGTAGCACGCTATGAGTTTTTGGGGGTTTTCTCTGAAATATAAGTCCAGGTTTTTGATACTCGTTCTGCAGTGCAATTCCAGCTTTTTAAATTTTTCCCCAATTTCCCAAATTCTACTTTCGGATGATTTCTAAAAGCAGAAAGAGGATCTTGAAGGCCAAGGCAATTTTCTTCAGATCTGTCAGTCAAATATGAGATTGAAGTCAGTGGGCAAGAAAATTTCAGGGGTACTCTACTGAGGTCTGAAACTCTTGTACTTAGTCTGGTTGCAAATTGTGCTCAAGAATGGCACTAAACAAGTCTAAGTGATCTTGCCAAAGAGTAGAATGACTTGCCAAAATGGATGATGCTTTCAGTTTTCAAGGTTACTGAGCCCAGTAGGTAGATGGGCTTCAGTACTGTGGATTTGTGACTGCGTAATGCATTGGTGTCTTTTTGATTTTTTGTTGTTGAGCTCCTTAAAAGATCCAGCTTGCAATGACCTTTACTTTTCAACACTAAATTTCATTGGTTAGTCTTCTGCTGCCAGCTGAGTTCTGAAACAGTTCATCTTGCACAGCTGATTTGTCACACCTCCTCTCTCCTGCGCAGATGGGATGCAGCTTGCCAGTGATTTGGGAAGGGTAGTTTTTGTTGATGTATTCTCATGCAGTAGTGGAGGGTGATCTATACTAAGGCATTTTGCAAGACCTTGTATATCAACATGGATTCCACAGCTCACTTGGGAATTCAGACTGTGAAGGTGCGAAGGGACAGTCAAGGCTGTTTCACCCTTCAGAGAAGTCAAAGAGCAAATGTAGTCATTATGAGAGACTGCCATACAACAGAATCCTTTTGATGATCCAGTTGATAAACCTTGCTTGAGTTAATACAGTATCTCAAAATCCACCACTGCACAAGATGAGAACTGCTTTTCCTCTGTAGCCCAAATGTTTTTATAGCCTGGCCCAGGCAAGACATACCTCTTTTATTGCTTTCTCACAGATTTGCAGCCCCCAACTTCCTTAGTTTGGATGGCGTTGAGATATATAGCTCTATTTGCAGAGAAATATAGTCATTTCTATGTTAGGACAGTTCCTTATGAAGGGAATAAAAATAACTGAAGACCATTCCAGCTGGGAAAGTGGGCAGGGCTGAGATGGCGGTTCTGCCCTAGTGTAAATTGAGAGACAGCAACACCTGTTTGGGGAAGTGGAAGCTGAGTTGATGGAGCAGGACTGAGCGCTGAGGACACATGAACAGCTGGGCCATGACAGAAGAACTGAATCCTGGTTTTGTGGGGTTGCAGCTGCAGCCTTTCATAGCACCAGGTCATGATGTGTGTGTGGGTGCTCGGGGCACATCTTTGGACCACCAGTGTTGACAGGCTTTGGTTCCTGTGCAGGCTTCTCGCAGTATCTTGCCTAGTGGGCTTCTTGTCTGTACGTTTTGACCTCTTCTGAGATGTCGTGCCAGTGCTGTTTTTCCCCTTCTCTCAAACAACATGGGCATCCCATTTGGGGAAGCCGAGGCTGCTGAGTTTGTCATTCCTGCCTCTCCTTGCAGCTGTGCTCTCCTTGCCCCCCAAATATGTATTGTCCTCTGCTGACTCTCTTCTGTTATCTGTTAATCTGTGTGCAAGTCCCCATCTTTCCTACAAAAATGGGCAGCAGTGTTAAGGTGTGTCTTGTCATCTGTGTGTTTTTGCTCAAAGAGTATTTTATGGTGGGAGGGCGAGAAGGCAAATTGGTGACAGAGTGGAAGCTGGTTGCTTTGGAACTGCTGGTACTACTGAACACGGTAACCTGGTGCAGGTGGTCCGGCCTGGGGGAAGGGTACCGGTTCCCTAAACTGTTTGGCTCAGAGGGACTATGAAAAAGATCAGGATTGCCCCATCTGTTTTAGGAGTTATTAAAAATTATGTAACTTGTGAGATATGTGTCCCAGATGCTAACCTTCTGTTCTTCTTTCTTGCTTGCTTTTTTTCCACACCCTCCCCACCCCCCCCCCCCCCCCCCCCCCCTTCCCCTCTCTACTCCCTGGATCTTGCAGTTCACTCTCCTTCCTTGTCAAGTTAGAACAGTTGGATCTTGGTGGCAATGACCTGGAAGTACTGGTAGGTGAGGGATGGTGGGGAGGGAATATGGGTGGTTGGTAGGGGCCAACTCTGTACCTCTGTGGAAGCAAGTGGTTTTTCATCTGAAATGCAAAGAAATAGACCCGAAAGTTGTTTGGCAAGATTGTGATCTGCCCACCATGGCCTAGTCATTGTTCTCAGCATAATGTTCTCTTCACATATTGGCCCTTGTGTCTTACTTCTGACTGTCCTCATGCACAACTTGCTCTGCTCTTTCCAAGCACTTTTGCTCTGGGATGTTGATCTTGCTATCTAGCTGCCTTAAGGGTCTTTCCTTCCCAATGAGACTCTGGTACTTCTCTTATGTGCTGCACTGCTTTTGTCTGTTCCTTTTCACTTCTGCTAGGCCAACTTTCTGCCTTTCTCCTTTCTCATTTGATTTCTCTACTGCAAAGTGCAGGACTGTTCCATGTTGTTCCTGGCAGTGAAGTCAGCCAAGCATGGGGTGTGTGCCCTCTGGACTTGGGTGCCTCCATGGAGGACTTTGAGCATAAGCGTGCTGAGAGCCCGTGCAGTCTCGAAATTCAGCTTGTCTTCACAGTCAGTGACATCCAGTGATACTCTTTAATTTTGCAGCTATGGATTAAGCTGTCACTGAATCCTGCTTTTAATGTTCTGAAATGCTTTTTGGCAGAAACCCACCTAAATTGGGAAGCAAAGGACTTCGTGCAGCTTGCTATGCACAAGGCTGCAGCTTACTTGTGAGAACAGTTGTCTGACACTTGAACTGCTCTCCAGTGATGCATTAGCTCCAACCCCAAATGCTAATCAGCGTGTGTGGTGGTTGTGGAGTGATGCTATGAACATGTCTAGCATTGCTGATGGTGCTGCTCTGTCATGTTGAGTTAGCCAGTGTTACCTAAATGTTTTTAGTCTCTGAGAGGCAGAAGAGGAGAAAGACTAGTTTCTTTCGTAAGGCCAGAATTCCAAAACCCTGTTTAGTTCTTGTCTTGCCTGCTACCAGACAGTCCTTGCTATTGTCTTCCATGTTTCCTGTGGGGACCTTCTGCAGACATTTCCAAACATATGTGCTGCTATATTGTGGCACACCAGCACAATAGCTTTATAAACCATTTGGCAAATGGTTCTAGGAGGTGTGAAAGCAATAACTATGTCTAGCTTTGCAGAGGTGTGGTGTGATTTGTAGCATCCTTGAGCAGCTTCTCCCCTTTGGAAGGGACTGATGCTATTACTGTCCTGCTCTGTTACAGCCAGATACTCTGGGAGCGCTACCAAACCTGCGTGAGCTTTGGTTAGACCGCAACCAGCTCTCAGCCCTGCCTCCAGTAAGTACCTGTTGGGGCTTATTGATTCACCACTTTGCTCCCTTCCTCAGCTGCTACCTTGAGCCATACTGTCTCCTTTCTGATTCTAGGAGCTGGGCAATCTCCGCCGCTTGGTCTGTCTGGATGTGTCTGAGAACAAGCTGGAGCAGTTGCCCAATGAGGTCAGTGGGCTAGTAGCACTGACGGACTTGCTGCTGTCACAGAACCTGTTGGAATGCATCCCAGATGGGATTGGTGAGTATTGCGGGATGGAGAGCAGTGCAGGACTTCACTGCCCTGGCAGTGCTCCTGGTGGGGGGTCTTCAGGCAAGAGTGTGTGTAACAAGGTAGTAGGGTTTGATGGACATAGTCGCAGTAGTTGAGTGCAGCAGCAGCAGGTGATACTGGTGAACAGAACTCTACAGGACGAGTTCAGGTTCTTGATCTGCATCATCATTGGGTGAAACCTGTGAACAAGCCCTGATGGGGAGGGAAGAAAGGTAGTGCCTGAACAGTGTCATTATCTCTGTGGCCTAGTTCACACCTAGCTTGTTGCCCTGGCCAGGTCAGCTGAAGCAGCTCTCCATCCTCAAGGTGGACCAGAATCGGCTGACAGAGGTGACAGAATCAATTGGGGACTGTGAAAATCTGTCAGAACTCATCTTGACAGAGAACATGCTGACAGTAAGTACACCAGCAGCCACCCTGCCTCTTCTGTGCTGTTCACGTGCCAGGGATCTTCTCCTGTCTTCTGGCTTCTGAGCTGCATTCCTGAGCATGCTCCAGCTGCTCTCCCTTCAGCTGCTTTGATGCACAGTTTCACCTGGCTCGCAGGCTCTTGGGAAGACCCTGGTGGAAGCTGCTTTCCCTCAGTTCTTTTTCTCTGAAAAATTCTCTAGGATAGGTAGGATGCTGGTTCTAGAATAGCCAGTCCTGAAGCCCATCCAATCTGATGGGAGCAGGACTACATCAAAAACTGCATTTGGCAAGGGGTCATGGAGTAGTGTAATTTAGAATGGCCCTGCTCCAAACTGCTCATGATTTGATTGTCAAAACACAAGTACTGGGGATGGACAGATGAACAGGAATATCTTGACCAGTGGTGTTCTGAGCGTGCTGTGCTGAGGTAAGAGTTGGCATATAACAGTCGGTGAACCTGAGAGAAAATCTGTCCCAAAGTTGTAATGACAACTTTATTGAAAATGTATCTGTGTTAGGCCAGAAGGCAGCTTTTTTCCCTGGACAGAAGGCTCTGTGCCTTTATGCCTTTATTCTGCTACTCTTATCTTTTGCAACAACTGAATCATCTCCTTCCTAGGCCTTACCAAAGTCCCTTGGCAAGCTGGCCAAGCTGACGAACCTGAACGTGGATCGGAACCGGCTGACATCCCTTCCAGCTGAGATTGGAGGCTGTGCCAATCTGAACGTGCTGTCCTTGCGAGACAACCGCCTGGCTCTCCTGCCACCAGAGCTTGCCAACACCACTGAGCTTCATGTCCTGGATGTGGCCGGGAACAGGTCAGCAGCAGGGAGGGTAAACAGGCTTGTAGGCATGTGGCTGAAGAGGCTGCTGGTGTGTTTTGGGAGACACTGGGTCTGTGCTGATCCCAGCATCCGCAGCTTGGAGAAGCCCAGACTGGCTGCTTAGGGCTCTGGAAAGAGGCGTGTGTGTCTCAAGCTTTGCCTGTTAAGCCCTTCTCCCTGTTACTTGTCTGCATTAATTCTACCCTGTATTCGTGTGGGGACATTCTGCCATGTGTGAAATAAAGCTTAGGGGACATCCCTGATCCACTGTCTTCCTTCCTGCAGATTTTTTAGTTTTGTGTCGTCAGCCCTCAGGTGATTGGTGTCAAAGCCTTGTTTGTGACATGGACAACCCTATGGTGTGCCAATATCTGTGATCTGTTCTGAAAGATTCCTGCAGATTTTAGCTGCAGTTCTGTTAGTTGAGGCTGCTATTTTTTTGTAGCAGTTGGAAGCTGACCAGAGCTTCTGTTTGGAACACTCTCTGTGTACTGGTCTGTGAAATCATAGTTTTTTTGCCCTCAAACCGCTCTTCAAAGTTCACCATTTTCACATTGTTGATAGGAGCTGTCCTCTGCCTAATTAGCAAACTGATGAGGGTGGGTTACCAGAGCCCAGTCTGTGGTGGCGACAGAGCCACAGGGCACAAGCCAGCTGCTTCAGTGTGGTAAGAGTTGAGGGATCCTGCAGTGACTTGGCGCTGTACTTCTCCAATGTAGCCGAAGCAGTCTGGAGCTGAGTTGAAGTTCCTTTGTTACCAAGTAAGTTTAACCAGCAGTTCTTTTCTTTTGCAGACTGCAGAACTTGCCTTTTGCCTTGACAAATCTTAACTTGAAAGCCCTGTGGCTGGCAGAGAATCAGTCCCAGCCCATGCTCAAATTCCAAACAGAGGATGATGAGAAGACAGGAGAAAAAGTTCTCACTTGTTACCTGCTTCCCCAGCAGCCCTCTCCTAGCCTAGGTAAGAAACTGCATTATGAGCGCTGTCTGCAGTACCATATTCTCTGAAGAGTGCTTGGGAAAGAGGCCTTGCACCTTCCTCTCTACTTGGTTGGACTGTTTTTCGTTACTGTGATACCTGTAGCAGACCTAGGCTCCTGGATGGCTGGTGGCAACTTTCCAAGGCAGAGGTGGTTAAAACTGAGAAATTGCTTCTCTGCCAGGTGGTAAAGAAGCTGCAGCCTAGTCTTCAGAGTCTTCTGCTTTGGTCTGTTGACCAGGTAGTTGTCTGTGAGGTTTGCTTACTATCACAATGGTATTCTTGTGTCAATACTTCCAATTTGTGCCTTAATCCTACCTTTTCCTTAGTTCTTGGGTAAGAAGTGCTGGAACTGAACCATTCAGGTGCTTTTGTAGAAGCTGCTGTAGGTCTGGTAGGAGACGTACAAGAGGTGATAAGATCTGGAGGTTACACCCTTTGTCCTCAAGGCCTCTGTGGTTTGATGCCGTGGGTGAATACAACAGTGGTGCCCTAATGGGTTGAGAACTGTCTTTCATCCAAGCCTACAACCTTGCTCATTCAGAAAGTAGCTCCTACTGTGTTATCTTTCTCCCCAGAGAATCTTTTGCAGAACAGCGTGGAGGAGAGCTGGACGGACACCAATTTAAACAGAGTCAGCGTGATTCAGTTCCTAGATGAACCCAAAGTAGATGATGAAGAAGAGTCTGGAGCTGAGAGACGGGTAAGAAGAAGAGTTTCTGGAAGTTTATTAGTTCCCTATGGAGACACTGGCACAACCTAAACTTTTTTCCTAAGATGGGGAGCCACTATGGTGTTAGTGTTTCACCCTGTAATACTGCTGCAGGCATGTACTGTATTTTTGCAGTCTGAAGGGCATTTGGTGCCCTGAGGAGACAAGCCAGGTACAAAAGAGAGTTCCCTGAGAGCCTCTGTGCAGATTTACATTTTGACAGCTGTCCCATGGGAGCTGAGTTGTGACTGCTAACCTGCCCGTGGAGCATTTGGGTAGTCGCGAGATGCTAATAGTCAAGAGTCCTGTCAGGACTGGATATTAGTTAATCCTCCCTCAGTGGGGAGAGCTGCACAGCCAAACTCGAGGCTGGCAATCTCCACCACCCCAAGCCATGGAGCCAGGTGCAAGCCCATGCTGTGGAGTGTCCTGTTACTAAAGTAGCTATGCATTGTAGACAGGCACCCTCCAAAACTATGGAAGATTATTTTTCTTTAATTGCAGATACAAAGGACAGGATAAAAGTTTCAGTTTTCAGTGAGTACTCTATTTAAATTCTTCTGCAGGCATTTCCCCCCCCCCTCCCCCCTTTTTTAGTTTGTGGAGAGAGATTCTCTTGAGATCTGAATCCTTCTAATAAATTGTATTTGCATCTGTCCTTGCAGCATGCATATGCTGCTGGTGTTTGGAGGGT
Organism: Falco naumanni; assembly: GCF_017639655.2. NCBI lineage: Eukaryota > Metazoa > Chordata > Aves > Falconiformes > Falconidae > Falco > Falco naumanni. Next base: position 107,944,258 of record NC_054056.1, on the reverse strand, counting down.
TTTGTGGGGTTTTTTTGATTGCTTTTACCATTGTTATTAATTCTAGAATACTGGTTTTCTTGACTCTCAGCTGGAATGGAATTAGTCAAGCATCACAAATGCTGGTAGTATATGGGCTTGTCAGACATACTAAGAAACACCAGAGGGATTAAGAAGATACTCCACATGTGTGTTCCCTTAGGGGTTTCTGTGTTGATGATTTTGCATTTACTAGGCCTGAAGCACGATTTAAAACCTCCCATCTCTAATTCCCCCCCGGGTCCCTCTATCAGATGGAGAGCAGGCTAATGTCTTGAGAGTGAGCTCTAAGAAGTGTTCTCTGCCTCTCTTTTCTTTCCTCTTCTCAGCTACAGGCTATAGTAGTGGAGAGGCCCTGATCAGATCCTGCAATGTGACATTTAGGTTATGTCCAGCTGGGGCTCTGACACTGATAAAACATGTTATTTGAGGTAATTCAATCTTGAGGCATGGCACATGCTGCTCTGACTGTTGAACCTCCTACGTGTTTTTCTTCGGTAGGGCTTACAGCGCAGAGCAACCCCTCATCCCAGTGAGCTGAAGGTTATGAAGAAAGTGATTGAAGTTCGGCGCAACGAGGTACATGCTGCAAAGCCTGACACGAACCTGAATTCTCCTAACTCAGATGTGAGTGCTCTTCACTAAGAGATGGATAACTATTGAGAACGTGTAGCAGGCTTGAGGAGTGGGGAGACAGCATGCGTAAGCTGGGCAGAAAGAGCTTGCTTTTAGGAAAGGTTGGAAGGAACTGAGCATGGATTGCCTGGATTCCAAGGGCTGGAAATCTGCCTTGTGGTGTCAGCTGGGGCCACTGTGGTAGAGCAGGAGATGCAACCAGGAGACAGAGAACAATGTAAGGGGAACTGTGTGCGTTGGTACCACTTTTGTCATAACGCAGGGAGGATGAAAATAAGAGGGAGAGGAAAAGGCAGCTGTGATATTCCTAGTAAAGAATAATGGGAATGGAGTGCTTGGAGGAGGCATCTTGCTGCCCAGGTGTGATGCTAAGAATAAATGCCTGTACAGATGGTGGAACAGGGGTGGGACCTAGGTGAGATGCAGCAGGCTTGTCAGGGAAAGCAGCAGGCAGCCTCAAGAAAAAGCTGGTTCTGTTGGTAGATCATACCCCGCCTTTCTCCAGTCACACTACATTGCTCTGTCTGCTGCTTTGGTTTCCTCTTGACTTTTACAATCATCTTCTCAGGAGAAGAGGCTGAGCGCCATGTCAAATCGCAGCGAGGACTCCCACCTTTCCAACAGCACTGCCTCTGCCGACTTTAGGGGAGAGGAGCAGGCAGAAGAGGGAGAGAGAAGCTGGCCAAATGGGCAGGTGCCTGAGATGCGGGAGCTGGAGAAGGAGGTGAAGCCCAGAGCTGAAGAGGAGCATAAGGAAGTTGCTGACCAAGAGGAGGATGATGTGGAAGTGGAATACAATGAGGTAGGAGCCTAGGAACTGCAGCAGGGTCATGATAAAAAGTGGAAGGACTTAAAAAGTTTCAGAGAAAATGGTAAATGGAGGTACAGAGTGTGATTCGGGCATTACTGGAGGCAGATACAGGCTGTGGAAGCCAAGTGCAAGTAGAGATTCAGGCAGCCTGTGGGAGCTGGGTCCATGGGTGACTAGGAAGGACAGTGTGGGAGCTAGACAGGGACTGTGCAGAAAATCAGAGTTACAGGTTTGAGTGTCCTCAATCCCTGGAGCTGACAGAAGATGCATCTGAGTGAAAGGGTTGATATGGAAGAAGGCAAGCATGGTAGAATTTTAATGTGTATTCCTGCATCGTGTTTAGCACAAAAGCAGCAACACTGGCTTTGCCTGTGTTGGTAGTGGGGGGACAGCAGGTTTCTGCACTGCCTCCAGATATGTCTGTTACCTGAGGTTCACAACCTTTCTGGGGCTTTGCTCTTGTAGCCCACTGTACACTTTGCTGAGGACACACTAATACGGAGTGAGGGTGAGGATGAAGATGAAGAGCGACCATTCCCAGTGGAGAAACAGAGGCTTATCCGCAAGGACACGCCCCACTATAAGAAACACTTCAAGATAACTAAACTGCCCAAGCCAGAGGCAGTGGTGGCCCTCCTTCAGGGGCTGAACAGTGATGGAGTCCCCAAAGAGGAAGAGGAGTTAGGAGGCTGCAATAACAACACAGAGCCCGAGGATCAAGAAGAAGCATGGGATGAGGATGACAAAAAGAATGGAGCTTTATCTGCTCAGCCCTCAGTGAAGGTAAGGTCTTGCGGGGAGGGGGGAAGGTCAGAGGGGTGCCAGACCTCCCTTCTGCCACTTTGAATTACCAAACAGGTTGATGTGATACCAATGAAAACATTGGCAAGATGTTCCAGCACTTCAGGAGAGACATGCTGAGGGTGGGAGAGCTGCAATCCATTCTGGGGCTCATATTGTCCAAGAGCTGTGCCATGTTGTTTATGTCTGACTCCTTGCGCTGTATCCAGATTCTTGCACCCTCCCTATTATGTGTGATGTTGTGTTCTGTGCTGCAAGAACAGTTCTTTTGTCCCATCACTGACAGGTTCTTCCATTCCTTTCAGTCGCCTCCTTGCTTGCTGGTTGTTTCACCTCATTTGCAACAGGATGAGCTTTATCCCTGGATGGATCTAATCTCAGGCTTACGTTCAGGCTGCTTACACTTGTTTTTCTGCCACGGTGCTTCCTGGAGAGGAGCGGGTAGAGAGAGCAGAGAGAAATGTGCCCTTCCCGTTGGTTACACAACTGTGCCTGCCCCAGCACAGATGCAGTCTGGGGTGTGCATTGGGATTTAGGGGAATTTTTGTTCTCAAGTTTTGCCATTACCATGGGGCCACGATGGGCCTTTTTGTTTTTGCTGGGGGCTGGTGAGATAGGAGGTCCTTGGGTCTACTCAGCTGAATTACCCTGTTTGGTTAGGGACACGCAGAGATTCTTGTTCGAGGAGGATCCTCACAGGATGGAATAGGAGTACACTGGTGAGGGACCCTGCATGAGGTTAGACCAGTTCTTACTGAAGTTGGTGCGATGGTTTTGTGAGGTGTATTTGGTAGGCAGGGTTTGGGATGTGGCTGAATCTCCATCATAGTTGGACACCAGCAAATCTCATGGGTGAGATGTGAGTCTCTGAACTGGTGGAGATGCTGGAGTAAAATCTGTTCTTGCTGTTACCACACACACTCCAAACTGTTGGGATTGTTTCCACCCCACGCTGGAGTTCAGATTGCTCAGAGGAAGGTTCTTGCACTCAGGTTTGTTTCAGAGCCTTTGTCTCAGTGGATGTTTACCTTGCTGTATCTGAGCTGCTACAGCTCATCCCTTGTTCCTTAGGGATGAGTCATATAGTTTCCTTACTGTTTGTGAAGCTCTTTGAAATGAAAAGGAGTTGCTGCTGCTTGCAAGAATGTGTGAAGCCATTTCGAGTCCCTTTCATCCAAGACCTGTCATATGGGGAAATGCCCTCACCCAAAAGCTTATTTAGTCAGGGACTCAAAGCTGACCCATTGGCAAAGCCTGCAGAGTCTGTGTAGGTGTTGAGACCACAGGTTTGGTGTTTCTATCGGAAAGTTACTTTTGTTATCGGCTAAGCCTTCTGCTTGGAAGTCACAGTTTTCCTTTTTGTGGGGCTGGGTTGGATGCCTGCTCCGTGAAGGCAGATTTATTAGCTTACCTCCTGAGTTGTCTTCCAGAAGTGGGAACGTGGGGAGCAGTGTCCCTGTACAGTGGGGTTTCAAGTAAGAGGTGCTGCATACATGCATTGAAGAAGGAGGTAGGACGGGGTGTGCAGGAGGCTGAATCCTTAAATCAGGGGTGTTCTTGTAAAGACAGTTGGTTTTCAAGAGGAATTCTAAGGTTTCCTGCTTTTGGGAGCAGGTTCCCTGAGTGTCTGGCAGGATGTGCTGTTCCACTGGAGGTTCTTCCCTTTGCAGGAGGGACCAGTGCAGTGTGATTTGGGATTGCTTTGTTCCTGTGCAGCAGCTGGATGGCACCAGAGGTCCCTTTGTGCTTTTATCCTGTGGTGTTTAATCCCTCCTTCTTCACTGAATGACTTGGTACAGAGGGAGTAAAATCAGCTAATAGTGTTCAGCTTGTGAGCTTCATGGTCACAGCCTCAGAGTGCCAACACAGACAAAATACGGCCTTAAAGATGCAGCTTCCAGTTAGCTGGGCCAAAGAGCACTGACACTCTGCATGTTGTGAGCCCCAGGAGCAGCCCTGTCGCTGGTTCTCGCTGGTAGGTGGTAATCAGGAGTGGTGTGAGTGGGGTCCGCTCTGGTGCTGTGCGGCCAGACCTGTCGGAGTGGCGTGCGTTTGTGTGTTGGGTGGTGGTGGTAGTGGTGGCGGGTTTGGTTTATGCTCCACTAATCCGCATGCCTCTTTGCTGGTTCCTGTCCTAACAGGGGGTGTCGTTTGATCAAGCCAATAATCTGCTGATTGAACCTGCTCGCATTGAGGAGGAAGAGGTCTGTACCACTCCTACTGTTCTCTCTCTGCCAAAAATCATTCAGTCTGCTTGATTTGCTTCCCAGGCTCACCCATTGTTGTAGGGGAAACTGATCTCTCTGGGTCAAGTGGCTTCTGGACCTGACTGATCACAAACACAATGATTGTTTCCTCCCTTTGCTTTCACCTCCTTTCCCTACTTTTCCATACCTGAGGTGAGAATGGCTGCTGCAGATCAGGAGTGAGATGGAAGAAATATAAAAAAAAACAAACAGAGGGAGCTGAAGCGGAAAGTTCAGTTCCTATTTGCTATGCACTGAGGAAAGAGAAAGTGGAAGAAAATAAAGGTATATTTCCAGGGGTGGTGGGTAACCCTGAAGGAGTGGAAGCCTCAGGAATGTGCTGTGTATGACCCTTTGGGAGAGGGAGGAGGACCTAACTCATCACTGTGCCATTCCATGAGAAAGGTGGACTGAAGGTAATGACTCGTGCATCTCCCCCTGTCGAATCCCCTCAAGTCTTCACGCGTAGCACTTTGGAATGTCAGAAAGAGGCAGGTGGCACTAGAAGGTCCGTAAAGCACATGTGTGATGTTCTGTACCCAAGTTTAAAGTCTTGCTGCCTTAGCTCATCCTCTGATTACGATTAACTTCCTGAATTTGTTTCCAGGTTTTCAGTATGCTTGCCTGATCCTTTGGGTCAGTGGGCTTTCTGCAGGCAATGTTTCCAAGGAACTGTTGGAAGCAGAGTGCCACCGGCAAAGAGGCAGAAACTGTTGTCAGAACCAGTGGCTTGCATGAAGGTTTCTTCCCTTAGGACAGTGCAGTGGTACCGGACCCATGAGAGTGCTGGCCTGGGTGTCTCTGTGAACTTGGCTCTTCCTAATCCCTCAGGTGTAAAATGGAGGATTTTCTTCCTTGGTTTTGGAGTAAGACTTTCTGGGGGGAAGATAAATCCTTTCCACTTCAGGCAAAACATGAGCTGGCTCAGATGCAGTCCACTTTTAGTGTGTCCTGAAGATTTGTCCATCTTCACTCTAGATCACAGAGAAGTGTAATATTTCCTGTGTTTCTCTTTTGCATAGCTCTTCTGTCAGTCAGAGGCAAAAGTGAGTATAGTCAGGTGCTTCCTGATCCCTCATTTAGGAAATCACTGCTCTTGGTCCTTCTTTCCAGCTGTTAGATGTTGTGTTGCATTTGCAGAGTTTTCTTGCTCCTGAAGGTGCATGGGCCCAGGAAACCTCAGTCTTGTATCAGGAAGCAGTCTGCCTTCATCTTCCTCGGCTCCTGCCTGTGCTCTGCCCACATCTGATGGAAGTGCCTAGAACTTCTCTGTGGTGGCTGGTGAAGGTAGCTGGTTAGAGGCCCCAGGTCTGCTCTGTCGTCTCCTTTGTGCAGATCTCTTCCCTCACTGTAAAGAGCAATGTGGTAGTGTAGCTCCCAAGGACAAGCGTACCAGAGATCTACCAGGTGTGTGGTGGTAGCTGAAGTCGCCCCAGAGCAGACCAGCTTTGGGAAGCCATTGATTGTCCTACAGCTCTGGGGGAGTGCTCAGCTCAGTGGATGGTTGCTGACCTCTCCGGTCAGTGATACTCTTATCATTTTAGTGGAATCACGTTGGCCACCTACCAGGACAGCAGCTTGTGTAGAAGATTCAGTCTCCAGAAACATCGGCGAGAGTGAACTGTGGGACTCGAGCTGAACTGGGGCCCTGTGCAGCTGGGACTCCTCACTCACACCAAGAGGGCTGCCTTTGCCGCCTTTCCTAGCACATCGACTGTGAAAAGCATGTGCCCCTTGGTGATTAGGTGGAGGACAACAGGAGAAATATTCAGGACCTTAAAGACTTCTTAGCATCCGAGTAGAGAATTAGCTTTGGAAGTGGCCAGTCCCAGAAACAGCATGTACCTGCTGTTTCCAGGGATGATTTCATGTCCTTCGTGTCCTTGAGAAGAGCCTGTGATAGCTAAACCAGCAGGCTGATGAAATGGAGCAAGAGTGGGGAGCCTGGTGCCCCTTGAGCAGCGCAGTTTAAGTTCATAATGCTGCTGTCACACTCCTTGTATAATTTCATACAGCTCTCGGAGAGAAGGAAGTACTGATTGTTCTTTGAGCCTAAACCATACTCCTGAGCCAAAGACTAAACATGTCAGAGTAGAGGTGGAGACATCTGCCTAACTTCTGTCAGCACCCTGCCATCAGGATGTTGGGAGCTTGGTGCTATGCATGCAGCTGGTACTTCCAAAGCTCCTTTAGCTGTTAGTGCCAATGGGAGTCTACTACAGTGAAAGAAATAATTTTGTTCAAGCACATGGTATCTTATGTGGCTATCTGGGTTCCACCGCTGACTCTGTTCCCAATGTTTTGTCTCGGTCTCCATCTGCACTGCAGAAATGGCTGTATCTGGGTTGTAGAAGGCTTTTGGAGGAGAAGCATACCGAGCTGCTATTTGAAGGCGCGAGGTTGCACCTGAAGTCTGTCTGTTTTCTGATAATTGTTGAAGGAATAGTCCAGAAAGAGCTGCTGTGCAGATTGAAGATAACAGTGGAAAGAAGGTCCTGAATTCTGTTTAAGTGACCAATGCTTTGTCTGCAGTAATAGCTGATGGCATCCTTCTGCGTTTGCCGTCTTCTGCAGAGCACCTGAAAATTTCTAAGTCATGAAGGGCTCTGCACTGGCAAAACTTGTGCTGACGGAGGAGCTTCCCAGGTGTTTGCTTCTCCCATGATGCACGAGGCTGTCTAGGAAGGATACACTGCTAATTTCCCTCCCTAGGAGAAAGCTAGGCTGATCTTAGATGCTCGAAGTGCCTTCACTTCCTTGCCAGAGGGTGGGAAAGATCCCTTAGCTGCTTCTGCTCAGATGTCCTGCCCTGTCGCTCTGGAGTCAGAAGCGAGTCAAGACTTCTCCATAAAGGAGTCTTGTCATGTGGAAAAAGCTCAGAAATACTACTGTTTGTGTCTGAATGCAGGCCTCGTACTTGGCACCACAATTACCGTTCGTCAGAGGCAGCCTCTGACAGCACAGCTGGGTCCTGAAGCATCCAGTGTTAAGGGGATTCAGCTTTGAAAAGGTTGGCCCACGTAGTGCGTAGCATCGTGATGCCCTGCCGTCATCAGCGCTTCTGTTCATCTCAGTGCTGCTGCTGTGATGCTTTACACTTGGACCCCTGCACCTTGGTCTGGTTTTATTATTTACTGGGTGAGACCACGTACTCATCAGGACATTGTCAGGTTTAGAATTCTTATGCAGCACATTTGACTTTCCCGCAATGTGACCTGTACGTTCTAAACCCTGAAAAGATTAAATAAAACTCTCTTGTATAATGCAAGAAAGATTGTGTCACCTGGATTTGCTCAGCTGGCTTGACTAGAATATAGTTTCTGAGAGGGTGGAGTTCTCTCAAAGTTATGAGAAGGTACAACACCCTGCTTTCTCTCATTTAATTTTTTTAAATGACGAAAGTTCCCACTGAGCAAGGAAAGAATATGCCATATTTTCTGTTTGAATTTGTCTGACTTTTGATTTATTGCCATAGGAATGTTTTAATGACCTTTTCCTCCTGGGTTGAGGGGCCCTTAGCGTTCTTTCCTATGCTGTGGCCCTCCAGCAGTTTGGAGGTAGGGACTGTAATCTCGTTTTGTAGATGTACAGCTTTGCATGCAAGTCTATAAAGGCACAGTTTGAATACGGTTCACCTACAAAGTGACAGAGGTAACTTGTGTGATTGTTGCTTATTCATCATGCGAATTTTATCTGATCTGAAGCTTTCTTAAGGACCAAGCAGCAAACTGTGGAGTGATTTTTTACACAAATGCAGAACTATCAGCAGTTTCCTGCTCTAAGAGTGTGGCACAATCATCTGGTTTTGCTTTCTCGAACAGGAAGCAATGAAGTAGTGTGTTTAACAGAGAGGGAAGATACTGTGTTTAAATGAAACACTCCACTGTGAATCTGATTTTCTATTTTGAAATAGGAAAACACAATGCATATAATAGATGTGGGTCTTGCTGCTTAGGATGAGGATTATACAAAAAATTTAGGCATTAAAATAACCCCTGTAGGAATTAATGTGGCTTAAGCATTTGGATGCCTTTAAATGCCTTATTGGAAGCTCAACAGTATTTTCTGACTCTGTCAATAGAAGAGAAAGCTATATCCTGGAATAATTTTGAGGCTTTGTGATGGAAGACAATCACCAGCTTGGATCTAGGAACAGAAATGAGGCAAGACTGGGATGAGTTGCCATTTCTGGAAGACACACTTTAGCCAAAAAAAGTGCTGTTCAATTCAGGAGCAATGAGTTAAATTTACAATAAAGATAACTTAGATTATTTGAAAGAAATCCTGAACTCGTGTCTCCTACCACCACTAGCAATGAGATAACATATTTCATAAGTCTGTCAAACTTTTTGTTAAATATAGATTATTTTCTCCTGTTACTTGACGTGTGTGCACACATTCAGGTTCCTCCTACTGGGAGAAACCGAAAACTTCTCCAGATTTCTGCTTCTTGAATGATTAAAAAAATTACTTTCAAGCTGAGCTTGCATTTGTTAATTCATTGTTTTCATTATTTTAGCTTGGGGAAAAAAACCCTCTTTCCTGCTATCTGACCCTTTGTCTACTTGTCCATGGTATATTTTTATGGACGTCAGTCCCAACTCCTAGCCTTCATTTTGGTAGATTAAAGAAACCAAATTCTTCTAGTGTTTTCTTGTAAGACAGATTTCCATTCCCTGTCTTTCTCACTGCTTTTTCATTCACCTGTTCTACTTGAATTCAGGTTGGTTGACTGTGGACAACATGTCAGAATGTATTCAGACTTCAGTTCACTAAATTCTGTAGTTTTTCTTCCACTTCAAATGTGGTAGTTTCTGTTCACGGATGGGAGTTCTCGTCAGCTACCTAGCTTTTTGTTCCTGCATTCATCATCAAGGTCCTCCAGACTGTTGGGGTACTTGGATGTCTCTGCTTGTATGTTCTGAAATGAGTGATGCCAGGTTTAGTGCAAGAGTTTTCCATTTATCTCACTGTCACCTCGGACAAACACTCTCCTACTGTGCTGCGTGCCCTTAGCAGCACAAAGTTGAAACAGATTTTGGAAGACAGTTGTAAATTCTCCAGTCCTTTCAATCTTTTAATTGTATATTAAATGATGGGCTAAAATGGACCTTTAGAACAGCAGAAAATTATTGGGCTGAGGGGAGTTTGTAAGTGAAATTTTGTAGTCAGAATGATGCAAAATGAATGACTATACCAATGATTTTACCACGCACAAAGAATCAGTAAGAATAGGAATAAAACCTCTTTACTGCTGAAGAGAGGAAGAAAGATAATGTGTTTGAGTCACTCATGCCAGCTGAATCCGGCAGGACTTCCATGTCTAGGTTTTTGTCCCATTTCCAGTTCTGGGAATGGTTGAAGGCCTGGTAGCTTTGCCCAGTACTCACATTGCTTATCTAAGAAGTTGAATGTTTTACTTTCCAGAGGGACTCTGTCCTGTTGCATTCCGTAGTTGAGCCAGCCTGGTTCCTTTCAGGATCCTCTCTTTTGCTGTTGTCATTTACATGCCTGTGAGAAACCTGAGTGGCCATTGTGATGAGGAGGAAGTACTAGCTTCTTAAATCCCTATTTCTGGAATTCATTAGTGAAAGAACTAATCATAGAATCATAAAACAGACCAGGCTGGAAGGGAGTGAGAACGGTCCAGCCTTTTGTGGGAGAGGGAGCCTCGATGAGATACCTAGCACCCTGACCAATCTCATCTTGAAAACCTCCACTGCTGGGAACTCTACCATGTCCCTGGGGAGTTTGTTCCAGTGAATGGCTGTTCTCACTGTAAACATTTTTTTTTCTTACCTCAAGATGAAATCATATGTCTATAGAGACACACATACATAAATAGGACTATTCATATCTATCTATAATCATTTGGAAAAGACCTTTAAGATTGTCAAGTCCAACCGTGATATATCATGATATATGATTCATACCTATAGCTATGTATTCACATCTATATATATTCATACTAAGATTAATCATATCTGGATGAACCTAGTTTTTTATTTATAGTTCAAAAGTCATATTTAATATTTTTAAAAATGCATCATTTCTTCATCCTCACTTAATGAAATGTTCACCATCTTGGAATATCTGGGGAAGGGGATCTGCAGGAGTACACCAGAGCATTTAGCATTGTAGGTCGCCTGTCCTGTCTGCTTAATGCTGCTGTCAGTCACTTTGGCTCGCAAACTTTTCTTGTTTGGTGCTGTCTCTGATTAGTACTAAACTGTACTAAACTGGGGGGAGAGGTGTTTAGTAAGAAGACAGTAAAGCGCTTGACGACTCTGATATGTACCCTACTACCTTTGCCTTGCAAGTGTCCATCCCCTTGGTAACTAAAAATCCCATCTGAACAGAGGACGAAATAACATCAGAGCCAGAAAATCTTCTGCTCATGCCTAGCAGGCTGCTCGTCTGCCAGGGCAAGAGTTTTCCTTCGTGTTCCTTTTTCCGTTGTTCGTTTTTAATTTAGTTCTCGATAGCTCATGCAGTAATCTCCCACCTTCCATTTGGTCACTGATATTTTCAGCCTATCCCCTTGTCCTCACAAGTTACTGCTTACTGAAGCCAGACAGATTTAACTCTTCTAATCTTTCCTCGTGAGTCAGTGCCTCTGGCTGCTGGACTCCCGTGTGTCTCTTGCATTTTTGTGCTATGCAAGTACCTTCTCTTTTGCTGAGGTGTTCCTGGAAGAAGGACACACAGTTGAGTGTGATGTCTATGAAAAGATGTCTTTAATGGTGGATGTGAGGGGTTTTCTTTGGGGATTGGAAACCGCAGACTTTAGCAAGACATGGTGATCTTTTCGCTCGTATTTTCCCAGTTCTTTGCAATCTGTAGTTTAGGATTTCTGGACTGTTCATACCTTTGTACTAGACACAGTGGAGCTTCTGTCTATGAAATTGTCTGATCTCTCCAATCCCTTTCATACATTTTAGTTCCACAGTATTTAGTGGCAATAAATTACATAATTTACTTGTGCTTTATATTAAGAAGCTTTTTTTTTTTTAAAGCCTGCTGCTGAAATTTCAGTGGGTATCCCTAATTCCTTTGCTGTTACAAACATGGACTAATTGATCATTTCCTGTAAAGTTATTAACTGTATGAAAAGATAAAGATGTCTGTACCCCCCCTTCTCTTATTTGAAGGCTTCTAGCCTCCCTTCATATGGAACTATTAAAATTTTTACTGTCAGTGATTTGGAATAAGATCAGACCTTATACAGTTCTTGGCAGAACCCTCCTTCTTGGTTCTTCACTGGTGACTAGTACTTGACCTCTGCTGATTCTTAGCTTGTGTAATATAAACCGAAAACCAGCATCCTATGATGTCAGTAAAATGTCTTGTGATAACAGTTTTCGAGTTTTACAAAAGTCTGCTTATTAAATCTTTGCTATTACTTTATCATCCAGGTTTAGAGTCTTGTCAAAGAATGAAATCGAAGTGTGTGTGTTTTTTGAGACACCTAATTTTCACAAAATTCAGCTGTTCTGCATGGATGCTGTTTCTGTGTGCCTGCTAAGAGGCATGCATGTTCTTCACTTTTCTGGAATTGGTGCTAGGGTGACAAGCTGATAGTTATAGGCATCATCCTGTGTAATCTCTTAGTCTAACAGCACAACGTAAATGCTGTTGTAGGGTATCATGATTTCAGAATTTTATAAATGTATCAGAGATGTTGGTCAGTTGTTCAGCTTTTGGGTACAAGTTATCCAGTCCTTTCAACTTTTAAAATGGTTATTCCTTGTTGAGGATATTAAATCAATTCTTCAGCTGCTGTTGGAGTGAAGTGTGATTCATCACCTTCATGTGATGCAGGTACATCATCGTGCTTCTGTCCAAACACAAATCAGAAGTATTTATTGCATGTTTGCATTTTCTGTGTCACTGTTGACAATCCAGGCTGATTTAAAGTTTCAAGTGAAGTAAATGGAGGGATTAGACACCTAGATGCATCCAGAGGTGTAGCAAGTTGCACAAGGTGTCTGTCCATGCAGAAACTTGCCGTCTTCTGGAAATTAAGCCCTTAAACCCCCACTCCCTTGGGTATGCCTGGAGAAACAACTTGGTCTTTCAGCAGGATCTGTGGTAGAACGGCTCCATGCTTTGGCAGTTGAATCCTGTGAATGTCTAGTTTGCTGCCTCTGTGTCTGCTGTGCCCCTGCCAAGAGCAAGTTGCAAAAATCCTCAGCTGGCAGTTCCAAGGCACAGCACTGAATGCTGTTTCAAGTCTCTTGGGCAATACTTTGCTATCCCTGGCTGCTACTGAATAGCAAGCCAGTCCATGTGTGCAACATTTTTAGTTTCTGCAGAATGGTATATGTTTACTCCCTGCAAGCTGGAAAATCTCTCTGGATCAAGTGAATCTGTTAAAAGGTAGTATATTAAAAATGTATGAAAAATAACTGGAGGTGGAATCAGTCCTTGTTTGAGTGTGTTCCCTGGCATCGTATAGGCAGAAACACAGGAGGTTCTAAGGTGAGGAGAGGAGCGGAGAGGGAGATATAAATGCTTCCTTGGCTTGTGCTTTGGTGCCATCGATGATAAATGGATTTTCCCCTAGCCTCCAGTGGGAGTTCGGGGGGGTGACAACTCTTAGGCTGAAATGGCAGCTTCTTTTAAATTTTCTCACTCTTCTCCTTCCCCAGTAATGCTTTTCTGTGGAGGGCATCGATGCCTGTCTGTCTGGGAGGAACTGGGAAGAAACACTGGAGATGTTGCCCACTTAATGAAAGCTTGCCCCTTCTGCAAAGAAAAGAGCCAGAGTCAGCTGGGCAGTGTGTCTGAGATGAGCTGTTGCTGTGCGGTGGGTGGATCCTGCAAGAAGAGCAAAATACCTAGGAAAGTCACTGGCAGGAGCTATTGTAGGGGTGGAAGCTGTGCTGTCCCTGCTGTTAGGGCAGCTGTTTGCCATGTGTCCAGAGCATCAATCTAGACGTCATGGAAGTCAAAGCAGCTCTGAAGCAGCCTTAGGACAGATGTGCTTTCAGGAAGAAATAACTGACTGGTTTAGTGCAAAAGGCAGTGTCTGGGCTGTAATGTGAAATACTGAATATAAAACTGAAAGGCTGTTACAGGCTACTGGGTCCAGTTCCTTCTTTCTCAGGTTCATATTCTTGTCATTTATTCTTTTCATAGATTTCAAACAAACATTCACCAGTTCAGTTTCTTACCTGTTTTTATGGGAGAACTAATTTGCTTTGCCAGTTTGAAATCTTCTTTCTAGCCTAAACAGATTTATGTCCAGCACAAGACCATTTGCTGTTGTTCTGGCAGTGTCTTTAAGCTTAATTAGGTCTGTTTCCTCCTAAACTAAAAAACAAAAAAAAAAGGTGGTTTGCTTTTTAGGTGTATATCGATAGACATAAGGTTCTTAGCCCTTAGTCCAGTTGACTTTTCTGGCAGATTTCCCCATATTTTCAGTCTGGTTTCTATGAATTTGTGAAATCCTTGGGTTTTGTTGTTTATCCTTCAGTTAGTTTACACAATCAACTTACTGCGCAACTGAAAGTGACTTTTTCTAACCAGTGACGTTGTATATTCCTTGTTCATTCTCAAAAATAGCAATCCTGTCCTATTGATCATCAGCTATCTTGGAAATACCTGGATCCTGTTGTTAGAGCACTCTCTAGTTTCTTGTCTGGAGATCTAGTTTTCCATCATCTTTAGAAGCTTTTGTGTTGACAATAGATACAACTCTTTAAACCATTACTAAAATCCAGTGAGACTGGAAGAAAAAAAAAGTGGTATTTGTAGTTAGATCCTAATAGACCTCTTCACACAAGAAGTGTTAGTCTGATCTACAACTGGTTTTAAAGTGTGCTATCAATGACACGCAGTGCTAGCTCACAACTTTACTACATTCCTCTGAATAATGAGGTAATGAATATTCTTTATATTCTGAATAATGAGGTAGTGAATGAAATCAAATAATCCTCACCTGAATAATCCTTGTCTTTCAATACTTGGATTTTACTCAGTCTCTAGGTCTTGCGCTGGAGACTATGTTACTGCTGGTCTGTCTAGAATCAGGGGTTTCCTTGTGAAGACCCCAGCAGCTTTCAGCTACCCTCTTGGCTGGGCACCAAAGGAGATGGCCAGGAGCCCCATTTTAGTTCTGCATTTCCTGTGGTGGTTTTTTGGTTCTGTTTTAGGCTTAGCAGAATGTGAAGCCCCACAGGCTGTTGCTTCTGTCATCGTAGAAAGTGAAGAAAGATTTGAAGGGAGGGGCTAAGGAAAGCAAGTTTCCTGCTTCTTTTGCTGCCCACGCTGTGGCCTGACCTAGGCCAAGCAGACCTGATGTTGAAGCTAGACACCTCTGCAGCAGCCGCTCTCTGTTCTGGACTTGTTTCCAGAGAAGTGATGTCTGGAGGACAGCAAATTTGGTTCTCTCCAGGAGCCTTTGTACATTTCTGTCACTTACCTCACCAGCTCCTTGGTCCTTGGCTGTGACAGATCCCTGAGAGAGGCCTATCTGTCCCATTCCTTTCCCTGTATCCTACCACATACTCCCTGTCTTCCTTCTTACGTCTGGGGCGACATTAACAGTTTATGTTGGTGTCCTGAATAATAAGCAGTTTCAGTTCAAGTTTGACCAAAAGTTTTGCTATTGGAAGTGGGCATAATTTGGTATGTAGAGGGGGATATAGGAAGGAGAAGAGATTTCTGGATTGCACAGCTACAGTCTTGAGCCTGCCTGTGCAGATGGGAGAAGAGGAAGGAGCTAGGTGGACAAAGCAAATGGCTTTTCTGGAATCACACATCGATTTCTGTTGATAGAGCAAAGCCAAGTATCTGTCCAAGGTATTCTGGAAGAGATGCCATTCTTGTTACTGCACGCTATGTTGGGGTGACCCTTAATCTCTCAGCAGTTGTATGGAATTACACCCCAAAGGGAGCCATGTGGTGGAGCTGGGCTGTGATGTGAACACTATCCCTGTTTCTTTATCCAGTCCCATCCCACTGCTGTTCAGTTTACTTTGTGGTGAACATCTCATTCCAATGTGTTCATTACAGGCAAACTGACTTTCGGTCTTGGGATATGGGTCAGAACTCAACTGTGAAAAAGGATTTGTTTGTTGAAATGTATCATGACTTCGGTGCCTTTGAGGCATGGATACCACAGCTTACACAAATATTTGAGTGGGTGCATGCAGATAAAGTTTATACTCTTGTGCTTATTCTTTAAGTAGTCATCCCTTGCTCTTCAAGATGTTTTGGGTGTTTTCCCAATCTGCACTGACCTGTAACCTGTGTCCATTCTACTTCCAGTTGACACTGACTATCGTGCGGCAGACAGGGGGGCTGGGCATCAGCATCGCAGGGGGCAAGGGCTCCACCCCCTATAAGGGCGATGATGAGGTAAGACCCTGGACTGTGTAGTTATTGAAGGCACCCGCTTGCAGGGACTAGTCTCTGTAGCTGGAGGTTGGATGTCTGTATGTATCAGCTTTGTGGCTGGTTTGGGCTTGCAGAGCAAGGTGGGAGCAGCCCGAAGGAGGAAGCTGGCAGGGCTGAGCGGGCTCTTGCCTCTGGAGCACAACTGACCGCAGAGAGCAGCAATGAGAGCAGCTGTTTCTTCCCCATCTGTGTCCTGATGCGCAGGGCTCACAAGGCAAAGAGTATGGGGTTGTTTTCCACGCGTCCGGTGGCATCAGCTGTGTTACGCTCTCGTCCCCCTGGAAAAAGATTGAAGTGTCATTCCCTTTTCCCCTTTCGCACCTGCGAGGTAGCCCTGCCGTGGGATATCTTTCCCCTGTCTACCAACTCCTGAATGGGGTGATGTGGCTGTCCTGTGCCCACATCCAGGGTACGGGATTAGCCAGGGACTTCCCCTTTCCCTTAAGCTGAATGGGGCGGAGTGGTCTCTTTACACTTTAGAGGGTTGAGGAACGGGCTCCACCTCTTCTAACGAGTAGTTTTGTTTCCAGGGCATCTTTATTTCCCGCGTGTCAGAAGAGGGTCCTGCAGCTCGTGCAGGGGTTCGTGTTGGGGACAAGCTTCTGGAGGTAAGAACCTAGCAACTGTGAAGAAGTAAATGCTTCTAATGACTTGAGAGTGGAGGGAGAGTATGGTTTGGTATTTATTTGTATTGTGCTAGTTTGTAGGCCAAATTAAACTCCAGGAGCCGTACAAGAGCAAACCAAAATTCCCTTGGCTGATAGAGTTTAATTAATGTTAATGTTTAATTAATATTACTGTTAATCTTTTGCTGCTTTAGAAGGACAGAAATTGCTCCTGTGTTCACTGTCCCTCAACTCTGAAGCGTTCTGTAACCCAGGTGGGAAGAAGCACGCAGCAGCGTGTGCCCATGTCCGCAACAGGCTGAGCAGCCAGTCTCTACACATCTGCTTTCCCTCTGTGGGGCAAAAGTGGACCTTGTAAGATAACTTCTTAACCAGGGAGCCAGCCATATGCCATACTTGCCTGTCCTCAAATTATTTAAAAATGTGATGAATCATACAGGATTGAGATGTACTTGAGGAAGGGCCTGCAGGAAAGCTGGCGAGGGACTTTGTACAAGGGCTTGTAGTGATAGGACAAGGGGGAATGGCTTTAAACTAAAAGATGGCAGAATTAGATTAGATATTATAAAGAAATTCTTTACTGTGAGGGTGGCGAGGTGCTGGCAGAGGCTGCCCAGAGCAGCTGTGGGTGCCCCATCCCTGGGAGCTCAAGGCCAGGCTGGACGGGGCTGGGAGCAACCTGGTCTGGTGGGAGGTGTCCCTGCCCGTGGCAGGGGAGTGGGACTGGATGGTCTTTAAGGTCCCTTCCAACCCAAACCATTCTGTGAAGGATTGATGGCATTATGGAGGGAACAGGTGTCACTACAGTGCTGGACAGAGATCAAAGGAATAAGTGGTCTGTGTTTGTGTGATCTGATGTGGTGTCTCTCGGTATCTCATGCACTCCTACTCTCTGCAGCCTACATATTGGCTATGGAGGCCAAAGCATTTGCCTAAGTAGATGTTCCAGTCTTTCTCACCACTTACTTGGCTGGCATTGACCGTGGCAGAAGTCAAATAAAGTGCTATGCGATTCTGTAATTAGATGTTTTTGTATTGCCTTATGAGAAAAAACTTGATTCTGGAGTTTCAGAAGTTACCTAGTTCACTTCTGCAATTATCATAGGATTGTCTTGATAATTCTGTGAAGTTTAAGTCCAAAATGGAATATGCACTTCGTCTAGCCTTGTATGTTTTAGGGTCTTAAGTGTCACTGAGCATCCTTGAGCTGCACGTGTGATACTGCATTTTGCTGCAGAATGACTTCCATAAGGGAGTCAGCTCTTGAAGATTGAAAGGTGGACAATTATTTCCTTTCCCAGCAGTTAAATTCATGGCACCCTACTGTTTCATGTGAAGTGGATCCTTCTTCAGTTACAGCTTTGGGAAAACACTAATGTTTTTTCACTTCCCATGATGCCCATTTATCTGTGCCTCTTGCAAAAGTGATGAACCCTCGCAACATAACTCAAACACATTTGTCATATTCCTTCTGAAGGACGGTGTTATGTCCACAAGTAAGGCATGGCTGAGGCACATCAGACTCGGGTTCTGTTCTCATTGGCTCTAATTTGTGAGGAATACCTCTTTACCCCTAGAGCAGGGATATGGAGCTTTGCTCAGTAATGAAGGCCATGATGGGAAGAAACCCTAAATTCCGTGAAGCGGAGGAAATATATTTGTATATCTAGTTTTCAGGCAGAGCGGCAGGCAGATCTTTCCTGTAAGTGTGTGTTAATATGAAATGAAGTAGCTGCTATGGAAAGAAGACTCTTCGTCTTCATGGGCCCCCACTTTGCATTTTCTCAGTCTTGTGATGAAGGAATTTTTTACTGAAATCAGGGAAGCAAGAGTGGAGGGAATCAGGTTGCTTCCCTGAGAGCTGCAGAACCTGGTGTCCTCCCTGCAAGTACTTCACTAGTTTTGCATGGAGGGGGCGGAAATAATAGAATCGTAGAATCATTCCATTGAAAAGACCTTTAAGATCATTGAGTCCAGCTGTTAACCTAGCACTGCCAAGCCCACCACTAAACTATGTCTCCAGGTGCCACATCCATATGTTTTTTAAATACCTCTTGGAATGCTGTCTAAACCACTTTCCTGGGCAGCCTGTTCCAGTGCTTGACAACCCTTTTGGTGAAGAAATTTTTCTTGAAATCCAATCTAAACCTCCCCTGGTGCAACTGCAGGCCATTGCCTCTTGTCCTATTGCTTGTTACTTGGGAAGAAGAGACCAACCCCGCCTCGCTACAGCCTTCCTGCAGGTTGTTGTAGGGAGCGATAAGGTCTCCCCTGAGCCTCCTCCTCTCCAGGCTGAGCACCCCCAGCTCCTTCAGCTGCTCCTCTTAGGACCTGTGCTCCAGACCCTTCCCCAGCTCTGTCGCCCATCTCTGAACACACTCCAGCACCTCAATGTCTGACTTGCACTGAGGGGTCTAAAGCTGAACCCAGGATTCTAGGTGTGGCCTCACCAGTGCTGAGTACAGGGGGACAACTGCCTCCCTAGTCCTGCTGGCCACGCTATTTCTGATACAAGCCAGGATGCTGTTGGCCTCCTTGGCCGCCTGGGCACACTGCTGGCTCATGTTCAGCTGGCCACAGACCAGCCCCCCCAGGCCCTTTTTCACCATCCAGCTTCCCAGCCGCTCTTCTCGCAGCCTGTAGCTCTGCCTGGGGCTGCTGTGACCCATGTGCAGGACTCGGCATTTAGCCTGGTTGAACCTCATACAGCTGGCCTCAGCCCATCAGTCCAGCCTGTCCAGATCCCTCTGCAGAGCCTCCTGCCCTCCAGCACATCAATGCTCTCACCCAACCTCATACCGTCTGCAAACTGCCTGAGGGTGCACTGGATCCCCTTGTCCAGATCATCGATAAAAGACACTGAACAGAACCGGCCCCAGCACGGAGCCCTGGGGAACGCCACGTGTGACCAGCCGCCAGCGGGATGTCACTCCATTCCCCACCACCTCTGGGTCTGGCCACCCAGCCAGCTTCTAAC
Organism: Falco naumanni; assembly: GCF_017639655.2. Lineage (NCBI taxonomy): Eukaryota > Metazoa > Chordata > Aves > Falconiformes > Falconidae > Falco > Falco naumanni. Next base: position 107,924,740 of record NC_054056.1, on the reverse strand, counting down.
CCAGTGCAGAGCACACCCGTCCCAGCCACGAGCAGCCAGTTTCTCCAGGAGATGCTGTGGGCGATGGTGTCAAAGGCTTTACTGAAGTCTAGGTGGACAACATCCACAGCCTTTCCCTCATCCACTAAGCGGGTCACTTTGTCATAGAGGGAGATGAGGTCAGTCAGGCAGGCCCTGCCTTTCATAACCCCATGCTGGCTGGGCCTGGTCCCCTGGTTGTTCTGTACATGATGCGTGATGGCCCTCAAGATGATCTGCTCCATAGCCTTCCCCAGCACCGAGCTCAGGCTGACAGGCCTGCGTGTGTCAGTGTATGAGGAGGTAGATGTCCTTATTGAAGGGAAACAGGAGCTCACTGGTGGGGTAGAACTCCTCTGAAATGAGCCTTTACTGTGCTTGGCAGAGGCTGCCCTGGCCTGGGAGCCTCCTGTGCTGTGTGAGTGCAGGGAAACTCCCTTGCAGGCAGCAGGTGAGATCTGGGTACCCCTGTGGGAACAAGGTGTCAACCCAGCTCTCTAGGGGATGAGCTGTGCTTCCTTTGGGCTGGAGCCATCTGTGCAGCTGTTTGAAAGAAGTCCGCATGGAGGTAAGCGCTGTGCCTGGTTCTGTCTGTCCCCAGGTGAATGGCGTGTCCTTGCACTGTGCTGAGCATCACGTGGCGGTGGAAGCTCTGCGTGGATCGGGAAGCTCCGTCTCCATGACAGTTCTGCGGGAGCGGATGGTGGAACCAGAGAATGCCATCACTGTCACACCGCTGCGCCCTGAGGATGACTACAGCCCTCGTGAAAGGCGAGGTGGTCTACGCTTCCCAGAGCGACCCGAGGGGGCACCTCCTACAGAGAGATACTCCACCTGTCTCATGCGCAATGAGAAGGGTCTGGGCTTCAGCATTGCTGGTGGCAAAGGCTCTACACCCTACCGGGCTGGTGACACGGTCAGTAACGATTCCATGGGAAGGAAGATGCTTAATCCCCATGTTTCAGAAGTACTTGGGGAGCAGCACGGGGGTCTTCCTTACCCATGGGCATGCATCATGGCAGCATGGCCTTGGGCTGGTGGGCCAGGCGGGCTCTGAGCACCAGAATCTGCTCTTAAATTGGGGAAGGAGAGAAGTTTAGAGGGAGGTGGAGCTGGGGCTCACAGTCCCTGCCAGTGACATTTAATCTTGCTACTGTCCTCTTGACACATATTCTGGGCTCCCAGCCACATGAAGGCTTTGCTGCAGCTGGAGGTTTTGCAGGTGGCTGTAGGAGCAGAAGAGGGGTTGTGTGGAGTGAGAAACGAATGGGAAGTGCCAGGGCAGGGGAGGGGTCTGTGAAGGGGGAAGGGCTGAGACCTGCCTGGTGTCCAGGAACTATTCTGGAAAGCCAAGGCCTGGTGAGGGGAAGCCCAGGCTGCTCTGACTCTTCTGCCTGTGTTTCAGGGGATTTTTATCTCACGGATTGCAGAGGGTGGTGCAGCCCATCGGGACGGGATCCTGCACGTAGGAGATCGGGTCATCTCGGTGAGTGTGGGTGTGCAGGGAAGAGGGTCTGACTCAGCTCCCTGCCCTTCCTTGTACAGGGACTGCTTTTCTGTCATTGAAGGTGGATTTTGGGGGTCCTTCTTTCAGTTCCTGGGCCTTCTGGGAGAACATTTAATCTTGGTAGTTCTACCCCTGCCCGTGACTTGTAGTGGGTGCGGTTAATGCAGTTAATGCCTCCCCTTTCCCCAAGCGCTGCGTGTGAGTGCTTCCCCACAGGAATGGCATGTGGCAGTCCAGGCTGTACTGGAGGGGGATGATAAGACGGCACTGCCTTAGCCTGGTGTCCCTCCAGGGCCTCGTAGGACAGCTTGGCGGCCTTTGCCGCAGCACAGTGTGTGGGGAGGGAACCCCTCTGGGGCACAGGTGACGGGCTCTCCGTGGAGAGCAGGGTGGCAGGGGTCAGCATAGGCTGAAGCAGAGGGAGGATGCCTGAGGGTGGTGTGGAGCTGGGCAGGGTGTACTGCAGTGCTTCCCCCTGCTTTCATTTGAAACTCAGACCCCGGGTTCCTTTCCTGTTTGTGTCGGTGGTATGGATCTCACTGTTGCCTCTAACCCCAAGTCTCTCTGCCTAATGCGTCACTTGCTCCCCCTCCTGCGGGGAGAGTCTGCTGAGTCTCCTGACCCTCTTCCCAAGCTCGCATGCTGCCTCCAAGTGAAAGCTCCTGCATCCTGGTGCTGGTGGTGGGTTTCTGATCCAGCTGTTGTGGTAAGAGCACGTGTTACCACAGAGCTGGCGTGAGTAAACACTGATACAGCCTTGTCAGTGCTGGCTTCTGTCTGCTCTATCCCTAGGCTGGGGGCTGTGTTGTATTTGCTCTGGCACAAAATTTTAGTGGAGCTCTAGCCCAAGTCTGACATTCGTATCTTGGCAGGAGACTTGAACTGGTACAGCATCTCTCCCTCGTTGCTGGTGCTCCCTTCTCCTCCCAAAATCAAGCCCTGACCCTGATTGTTGCCATGCAACCTAAATTATTCTGGTTTTATTCATCTTTTGATGCTCCACTGGTACAGAGGCATGACTGAGAGGCATAATTGCGGGCACACAGCTTATCATGTATTGATTTTCTCTACCTGTGGCAAGAAGGAAACATGAGATCTCAGAAATAGAGTCAAGTCAAATCTGTCCCCACCCCACATTAGCAGCTCTATTTATATCCGTGGGCAGCTTCATAGGAAAAGCAGATCTAATTCTCTAGTAATAGCTTGCAGTGTCTTCAGACTGCAGTGTATGGGCTCAGGGCTTACAGAACTCAGGGCCTATGTTAGATGATAATGTGGACGAAGCCCTTGCTGTCGTCAGTGCAATGATGAGTGCAGTGTTCCTGCATAGGTAGGAAGTAGGTCGGTGCTCTCAAGCATGGTCCTCTGCTCTCGAGGTTGTTACCCGTGCTGAAGTGTGTGTTAGTCATAAAAGGTTTGGTGCTGATCATCACTTGCAGCTCAAATCTTGTGCTCAGTTATGCTGAAAGCAGGAACAAATTACTGTCTTCTAGGAGAACACTTACCTAGTCTGGGCTATTTATGTAACTTCTGTGCCTTCCTGCGAGTTGCCTGGCTGTCGCCTCTCCAACAGCCATGCCTTCTGGCAGCAGTTGCCATCCTGCCTTTCCTGCTTGTGGAGTTCGCTGCTAAGTATGATATCCACACAGTGGTAGTGTTACATCCTGAAGCCTCTCGTATCTTCTTGGTGATATTTATCCTTGAGAATATCTGCGTGCTGTAAAAGATGTGTGAGCAGTGGTGTGAGTTCTGCTGTATCTCTGGCAAAAGCTGGTGCTAGATTGGAGCTGCGGGGCTGCCTTGGCTCAGTGATACTGGATGTTGAGGGAGTGTCTGTTCACTCCAAAGCAGTGCCCGCAGAGCAACCTGTAAATTTCCTCTTTACTGCAACTCTTTTGAAGCAGCGGTTGCCCATTTTTATGGGAAAGTTTTTCAGGATGTGGTGTTTCCTGGAATGGGCAGGTTGCATGTGTTCCTCTGTAATCTGCATGGGGAAGGCAGGAGGGCCCTTGTTAGGACACAGAGGTGGTTTCATAGGTCCAGCAGGCAGAAGCCCATTTCCAGAAACATAGTCTCCTAGTCATGCCTCAGTTCTCACTTTGCCAAAGAATTTTTGTTTTCTTAGGAAAAGAAATACAGCACAGCTTCCTACTCTTCCCTTGTACTCTAAATCGTCCTGGACTTCCCTGCAGGGGGAGGACTGGGATAGCTCCTTTTACTTTCTTAAGGGAGCTTTGAGTACATGGACTGAAGAGCCCAGCCGAGATCTCTCTCCAAAGTTAACACCCCACAAAACTCACCAGTGATTGTCTACTAACTCTCCAGCTTTCCCCATATTGTAGTGTATCTTGAGAGTCATCACAGGCGTCGGGAGAGTGATTTTGGTAGTGGAAAATACGGAGCAGGCAACTGCAAGGTGGGGGAGCGTTGGAGAGTTCGAATCGTGGGATGGGGATCTAGCAGGGAGGGTGCAGGATTGGGAGCAGTGGCTAAGGGCCGCTAGTTTTTTGAGGATAGGACTGGGAGTAGACTGAAGAAAACTCATTCTGGGCGAGGTTTGTAGTACAGTAGAGGCTACAGTAGTAGCACCAGGCGACACGTCGGGTCCTAATGACAGCAGTCTGATCACTAAGAAATTTGCCGGAGTAATACAGCTCCCTGGCACACAGAAAAATGTGTGGCTCTGGGAGAGGTTAGATGACACTTGTGCCCTTCCTCTGGGCACTTTGATAGCTGCTGCACTGGCTGGCCTTGTTCTTTTGCTAAGCAGAGACATAGCAATAGAGGCCACTGAAAGCTGTCCAAAAGCTGGGAAGGCATCATGATTGCCAGGTAATGGAGAAGTTAATGAGTAAAATGCTATCAAAGGCTGTTATATATCATGTACCTCTCACTTGGGGAGTTCCTGTGTCCCTGCTCACTAGTCCAGGGAAGTACCACTGTATACTTTCGGTATACATCTTGGCAGTGGCAGAAAAATAAGAGGGGAATGCATGAAGTCAGGAGTGCATGCTGCTCCAGCAGGTCTGTCTGTGGAATATGTTGGGCCTTCATCTGGTGATAAAAACCTAAGGGCCACGTCTCTTCCGCATGTCATCTTTGTTAAAAATTGGTGTATCTGGCAGATGGGAGGACCCAAGGGGATCCTCCCTTCCCAGTCCACTGGACACAAGGCTGCTGCTTTTCCCCATTCCCAGGTTCCAGCCATCAGGAAGGCTAAGTGCAGATTCCACTTAACTGGCTGGCCACAGGTTTACACAGGCAAGAAGGGGTCAGTACCTTTACAGCTGCGTGCATGAACACAAACAGTCCTCATAGGGCATGAACAATGCAGCCGGTTTAACTCTGTTCTTACCCTCTGGCTAATGAGATTTAAGGTTTGCTAGTGGAACATGCACATACACTCCCTCACTCAGCTCACATAAATATTCGTGTTTGCAGGTCTCTTCAGTCTCTGGCCCAAGCGGCAAGTTCTTCAAGGCTCTTTGGTGAGACCAGGAGCCTTTTATCTAGTTTCTGGGCCAGCTGTTGGGTCTTTGCGTGTTTTGGATTCCTATTTGCTGGCTGGTCTGACTTGAATTTTGCTAGTAGATCTTGTACGCTTACCCAGAATACAGAGGAAACTCACCCAGTTAATACAAACAGAGTTTGGTAAAAAGATAGAGCAGGTGGTACTCTTTTTTTTTTTTTTTTTTTTTGCATCCTTTTTTTTGGTAAAAAGATGGTGAACTGGCACAGGGCTTGGCCAGACAAGCACACTGACCAGCAGCCTGCTTGCCTGTTATCAGCCTCTTTTTACTTCCCACCCTCTCCATTTCCCCATGCTTGTTCCTCCTCTCTCCTCCTTATCCACTGCCCTTTCCCACCCGTGATCCTTTAATAAGTTTTGCACATTCCCACAATGCCCCTTAAAACTTCCTGTAGCAAGTTTGCTCTTTCCTTTGAGAGCTGTTCTGATAACCCACAATAATCTTGATTTCCTCTGCAAATTGATTACCAAGTTTTTGGTTGCATTTCTTCAATTGTTACCATTTCAATGATTCCTTTAATGATCCATCTATGAGTGTCTTGAGCCATGTCTCTGTTATCTGCATTTAATTAAGGTTTGTGCACCTGTGTGTTTAATTAATTATCTTTCTTGCTTATTGCCTTATCTTTTATGCTCAGCAGCCATTACCCAGCTACCTTTACATCCTTCCTCTTCCTGCATGCATGTGCAGGCTGGCATGCCTTCACAGCCTTCTGTTTGTTCTCTATGGTTGGTGCCAAAGGTGTCCCTTTGGGGACAATACTTTGAGTAGAGGGGATGCTGCGGGGCCGAGAGTTTGCTGTTTGTGTCCAGCACAGGACAGGGCTGTCTTGCCTGTCGTCTTCCATGTCATACGGAGCACAGCACACTTGGCTCTGGATGGGATGGGGCAGGTTGGGTGAGGGTGATGGCGGTGTTTATGGAGGTTCTGGACGAAGTCTTGACAGACTGTGTGCAGTCAGCTTTGTCCAGAAACTGCTTTCTTGGAAGGTACTGGGGAGTACTATATTATTTCAAGGAATCAGCCAGTGAGGAATTGGGCTACACAATTCAGTTGCTGTTACAAAGTCATGTTATTATTTTGTAAGCTGATCAAACTCTGTCTTGACAAACAGCTGTTATTTTCATGTCTTCATTGTTAATTTTGGAAAGCTTTTCCAGAACCTAAGAACTAGAAACTTTTTCATTTTCAGCTTCAGCTTTTTCATGGCAAGTGTCATCCTTTTGGCAGTGTTCTTCTAGCTTAGCTCTCCTCTCAGTATTCCATCCCTCATACATTAATGGAGAACAGTCACATCTTTTCTGGTCCTTTGAGTTTCTAGGCAAGCTGTTTTAAATCTTTAATTTTGTAGGAAAGGCTCTCTGTTTCCCTGCCTGTCATAGCAGCTTTTTTTCTGTGCATCTTGTTAACTTATGTTAGATAATTTTGTGTATGTGAAGGATGAGAAGAGTGTAATTTTTCAGATGAGTTCTCCTCAATGCTTTGTACGAATGACATCGTTTCTTCCCTATGCGTACTAGAAGTGCCTCTTTGTCTGAAGCATTATATCTTTCACTGATTCCACAAGACAACTGTAGTTGTATTCTTGAGATTAATTTGGCATAGCATATTGGATGTTTTCTTGTCCAAAAGAATTCTAGCTTTCTTTTTGTGTCAGCCAGTCAGTCACTGTGGACTAACAGTCTCTTTCTCAGTGCTTCCAAGTCTTTTTATACCTGGCATACACTTTTTATGGCTTAAAACTGACATCTTCCCTAGACTGCTGTAACCTTGCCCAGCATGGGTGGACAGTAACCCTGTGGCCAGTGACAGGTCCTGTTACACATCAGGTCATGCTCTTCAGTGCCTGTGTCTGGGCTTTGAGAGTGATTGATAAGGGCAAATGGCCTAGTGCAAAGGCAGCTGGTGCTATGACACATTTATGTGCCATGGCATCACTTCTGGCAATCACTGTGTTGTCATCTTCCCATATTGGATCTGTTCCTGTAGTGCAACCTCTTGGGCTTCTTTTGTCGTGACCCAGTAGGAAAGCTGGAATGCAAAGCCAGAAGGAATGGCAGGTACCTTCCTGGTAATGCATGAGCCGCAGTATCATCTGGGCAATAGCTAGGTTTGTAGTGCTCCAGGAGGTGGGGCATCGTACTTAGCTTTCATGGTCCCCTGGAATGTTGCTGATGCTGTTAGGGCTTGGAGGTATACAGAAAAGGTGCGAAAGGGGCTGGTAGGTCTAGGAAGAAGATTCTGGTCAGGTGGGAATGAACAGGTTCAGTGTCCCTTTGCCAGATAGGAAGGACTGAGAATTGCTTTGGGGAACAGACTTTCGAGACGGGGCAGTGTTCCAGCAGAATGGGGTCCCTTAGAGTGCTTGGCTAAGTGCTTAAAATGACAGGGTGTACTCGGGTGATGGTCTGACGCTGAGTTTGCGGGTTGTTCTAGATCAATGGGGTAGACATGACAGAAGCCAGGCATGATCAGGCAGTAGCGCTGCTTACCGCATCCTCCCCCACCATCGTGCTGCTGGTAGAGAGAGAGGGTGTAGAGCAGCTCAGCGAGGGAGACTCGCCAGGCGTGCCACGAGTGCGCATGCACTCCCCACCACCGCCTCCCAGCCATGGGGAGAGCCCACCGGAGGAGACACCTTCGCTGCAAAGGAACCATCTGTCTAAAGGCCTGGAGGATCAGTATCCCATTGAGGTGAGTCTGTCTGTTGGGATATGGGGTAGTGTCATCTTGGGTGTTTTTCATTTGAAAAATTGCTAGTCTGATGAGGGCTGTTCCACTGTGTTAACTGTGGTGTTGAGAAGTAATGGGGAATCCCCTTGTTCTGTGGGTGCTTACCTTGTGCTCACTCAAGTAAAACATCCCTCACTCCGTGTTTTTCAGTGTTTGTAGTCCTTATGTGGTATCCCTTATTCCCTTTGACTCTGCTTCTTGTTCCCTCAAGGAAATTCACCTTGTAAAAGCAGGTGGTCCCCTGGGACTCAGCATCGTAGGAGGCAGTGACCATTCAAGCCATCCATTTGGGATTCATGAACCAGGTGTCTTCATTTCAAAGGTAGAGTCCTGTGTGAGCAGCCTAGCAGTGGACACTCCTGAGCTGTTTAATTATTGGGGTTAAGATGAAAGATTTTGATGCAAGAGTCTTAAGAAGTACAGAATAAATTAAAGAGAAAAGAAAAAGGGATGGGAGAAGGATGTGTACATATGTAAAGAGTTAGCCTATACTAGACATACTGCTGCTGTTGTAGAAACCTAAATGGCACATAAAAGCCTGCAAACCTGTCTGATTCATGCTGAACTGTTTGGGGAGAGTTAGCTTTTAAAATTGCTGAGCTTATGTTAGCTTTTAATGAATCCTGGAAAGACGCAGGCATTTTGGAAAACCAGTCATGACTCTGAAAGTGTTAGTGTGATGAGTGTGTTACTGCAAGGAAAAACAGACACACTCTTCTGCATTCAGGCCAGTGTCCTGTGGGCCACTGCTCTCTTTCCAGTAGTGGCATTAGCTGACGCTATTTAGAGACAGCACAAAAACCAGCCACTTGCTGCAGGTCATTCCCTTTGTAGTCCCACACATCCACACTTACTGGATTAGGGGTGTTAGAGAGGACATCCCTGCCTAGCTCTTTCTGCATCCACACGTCTCTTGTCCCTTGGGCATACTGAATCTGTCTCCTCCAACACTTATGCCTGCAAGTCCCAGAACATCATTACCTGTCACCTGAAGAAGCACTCTTTGATCTGCTCTAAACCAGTGTCCCACTGGTTACACTGTGGGACATGCTCCTCCATTCTGGTATTGTCAGTTTGGTAAACAGAAGTCCTGTATTCAGCTTACTCACCACCTTCAGTGTTGTAAACCTCACTTATTCTCCTTCCTCAGCTTTCTCTCCAAACTTGAGGGTTGTGGCCTTTGTTTCTCCTTGCAAGGTGCTGCTTCATCCCCTCATTGTTGCCTTTCTCCAGACCTCCTCTAGTCCAGCTATGTCCTTCTCAAGATGTAGCATCACAGGATCATTCAAGTTGGAAGGGACCTGCAGAGGTTATTTGATCTCACTGAAAGCATGGGGCCAGCCTGTATCAGCTTGTTGAGAGCCTTGTCTAGTCAAGTTCTGAGTATCTTCAGAGATGGAGATCTCACAGCCTCTCTGGACTTCTCTTCCACTGTTTAACTACTATTATGGTGTATGTTTTTTTCCTAATATCTAGACAGAATTTTCCTTGTTCCAACTTGGATCCCGTGCCTCTCTCCCTATACCACTGTGTGCCTTTGAGAAGAGCCTGGCGTCTGTTTTCTCTGTACCGTTGTGTTAGGTAGTTGAAGACAACGGCAACATCCCTTTTAGCTTCCCGTTCTCAACAATGAAAAACCCCAGGTTTCTGCCTCTCTTTGTACAATGTATTCTCAACACCCCTGTTCATGTTCTTGGCCCTCTGCTCCACTCATTCCACTTTATCAGAGTCTGCCTTGTGCTCTAGATGCAACACCACAAGCACTCATCAGTGAAGAACGATCACTTCCCTTGGCTGGCTACACCCTCCACTGCTGCAAGGATTGCAAGAGCATACTGCTGCCTTAGCTGCCTTTCAGAGCATACTGGATCCAAGCCTCTGGCTAGCAACAAGCCTCTGAAACAGCATGTCTTGTTTGACAGATGTGTGCCTCTGTCCCTTGCAGAAGTGGTTTGCAGTAGGTTTAACCTGATGCTTCCTGTTGGTGCCGACGTGTTCATTCTGGGATTGCTTCAGTGCCTCCTTTTCTGTGGTTTGTTTCTCCTCATCTGCTACAAGGCACTACTCCTTGTAAAATGTCAGGTGCGTGACTGTAGTGAGAAGGACTCTTCACTGTGTTGCCAGCAGACTCAAGCTCCCAGCGTTCTCCAGCTTGGGAGCCTCTGCTGTTTGTTTAAGCGTAGCCTGTAGCTGACCCTTCTTCTGTACAACATCGGATTGGGACTGTTCTCTCTGCAGTGTTTCTGCAAAGAGCCTGTTGCTCTCCTGTTCATTTTCACTGATGCTATGCAGTATGCTCACCTCATCCTGTAGCTTCTTCACCTGCTAGCTTGGCACCGTGATCAGAGCCCACCTTCCACTGGTGAGAGCACCACCAGCCCCAGGGAGAGGTCCCAGGCACTCCCTGTAGCCCAAGACCCTGAAAGCTTTATCCTTCCTTGTGGAAGTGCCAGGGATAGCACCAAGGATACTCTGACTGGTGTTGGAGACCTTACCCTGTGGCCTGTCACCATCATCCTTGCATAGTCCTCGGTGCAGTTTCTGGGTCCCCATCTGCTCTGCCTTTTTTGGAACAGAGAACTGAACAGTCCTGGAGATGTACGTGATTCTGTCTGTCTTCATCTCAGTACCCTTTCTGATGATGCCCAAAGTTTTGTTGGCTTTTTCTTGTCTCTTCCTGCATGCAGAGCCCATAATTTCAGAGAACATGTGAGTGTCTCTAGGAACTTGCCTGAGTTACTGTTTCTGAGTTCAGTGTTGTGTGTGCATGGTTCAAGGTGTTTTTCCGTAGACTCGTTGTCTGTGCTGAAGCTCATGTCTTTTTAACGCGTTTTCTTCACCCCTTTTGAAGTTCCCCACCACCAGGGTGGTGTCTGGCTGCTCAAAACAGCACAATATCATCTGCAGATCTGGAGATTTCACTGTTCACTACCTTTTTCAGGTTACAAGTGGATGTGCTGAATAACACCAGTCCTGTACCAACCCCTCAGGCACCCTACCAGTGAATCTTCTGTGTCCTGAGCAGCAGCTGTCCAGCCCTGCCCTTTGTTTCCTCTCCTTTAACCAGCTTTCATTAAAATGGCCTTTCCTCCCGTCTAGTGGACACAGCTTCTCTGATAGACTTTGCACCAGACCTTGTCAAGAACCATTCGGAAGTGGAGAAGTTACATCTACCAGATTGCTTCCTTCATGTGTTCATTGTTTCTCTCGCAGTGCTTCAGCAGGTCAATGAGGCAGGATTTGCTTATCCACATGCTCACAGATCTTTTCCTTTGTTCACCCTATTGTTTTACCAGGAATAGAAGTTAGGTTTCTTGGTTAGTAACTCTGTAGCTCTCAAGATCTCCTCTAGAGCACTTCTTGAGGACTGGAGGTGTACTCACACTGTCAGTGCTGGTACAGTGGCTGTTTGTAATGGTAGATGTTGCACTTCCAGCAACAGCCCTGCAGTTTAACATTTGAGTTTCTCACAGTTCTTGTGAGAAAGCTGTCTTCTGGTTACAGTCACAGGCTAAGTCATGGGAAAGCTGACACGGGAGTGGTTCGGATGAAAATGATAATATGAGGATATAAGAGCATATCGAATGGCACTTTAAAGCAAATCTTACTTCATTCTTTGCCAGGGTTCACAGATAACGCTACCTCTTGGGTTGCGGAGAAAGAAGTCAAAACAGGCCTCAGAGGATGTTGGAGGATAGCCTAGGGACACAATCGGTGTCTCTCCAAGGAGAGATGGAATTTCCTTCTCTAGTTGTAATATTAATGATCCTTTGCAGGTCATTCCCCGTGGACTGGCATCTCGCAGTGGGCTCCGTGTAGGGGACAGGATCCTGGAGGTAAATAGTATTGACCTGCGCCATGCTACCCACCAGGAAGCAGTGAATGCCCTGCTCTCTAACACCCAGGAGCTGACTATGTTAGTAAGGCGAGATCCGCCACCACCTGGCATGCAGGTAGGTTCTGAGTAAGAGAACGGGGCGGGGAATCGCACTTCTCTTTATAGAAGGATCACTTTTCAAGGCAGTTCCTTACCTGGTTGGAAGTCTGGAACTAGAGTGCAAATTAACCTTCTGGTTGAAATTTCCTTCCCTTTGGGCAGAATCCAAATTATATATCTCTTGTAAGTATCTATCCAGTTGAGGACTGTGGAGGGCCTCTTGGCATGCCCATGGTGATACTGTGATCAGAGAATTATCAGTTTTCATGAAGACCAGACCTGAACAGGGGACAGAAATACAGAAAAGGGCAGAAGACTCATCAAAAGTCTGTGTCAAATGGGTGAAAGGCCTAATTTGGGTCCTTTTCAGGGTATTTAGAATATGGCCAGCTACTAGGAGTGTTTCTTCAACAGCTCCTGTCTGAACATGACCTAGAAACAAGGAGACCTTTTCTGTGTTTACAGGAAATATGTATTGAAAAGGCTCCAGGAGAAAAGCTGGGCATCAGCATCCGGGGTGGAGCAAAAGGTCATGCTGGAAACCCATTTGATCCCACTGATGAAGGCATCTTCATTTCTAAGGTACCAGACCACTAACTCTGCAGCTTGGTTGCATGCAAGGACTGCTGGGGAAAAGGGTGATCCCTGTGGAATTTGTCTGATACGCTGTCTCCACTTTTCACTGGGTACATCAGTTCTCCTCCATCCACTGAAGGAGGCACATCTGTTTCCTTTCATATTTCTTCCTCTGCAACAGCCACATTTCTTCTTTCATTTCCTAGGTTTGCTTTCATTTTGCCTTGTGCTTCTTGCTTTTTTTTGTATAACATGGACCCATGCATCTTTCCTCTTCTCCTTCATTCCTGTTGCTTCCCCCAGATGCTTGTGGCCTTCCTGCCCACTCAAGCATGCATGCTCTTCTCTCCTTCCATCAAAAATATTATGAATTGCTCACCTTTCCTCCTGTGCCATGCAACGTGTATGTAATTTTGTTCTCTTTCCTTTGCAAATGACTGCTTGCGGGCATATGTATTTGTTATGTTGCTTTTCCCCAAGAAGTAATGCATATTTTCTTTTCAACAATATACTGTGTATAAGCTTATGCTCCTTAGTGAAACATTTTGTCTCTTCTTTCTTGTTAGCAACAGAGCATAGTGATAAATGGTGTAATTTTTGGTCTTCATGCTGACCAAAGGGGCTTTGGATGTTCACGTTAGTGTCACTGGCTCCCTTTTCAGCTAGTATGGTAGGGCAGAAACTCTGCTCTAGCTCTAGAGGTCTTAATAATACTTGCTGGATGGTGGGCACTCCATAGTTGCCAGTTGCAGTAACCATTTCTAATAATGGGCTACTTCCAAAGGAAGGGAGTGGTCAGCAATTGTTATTACAAGTTATTACTTGATACGACTTCTTTACCCGAGTTTTAAAGTTAAAAGAGTAAAATCAGTCTATCAAAGTAATAGCTGGACGTTCAACTGCAATACTTCTAATAGCAGTAAAATAAAATCTAAGATTATTGTAACTTACTTTTTAAAAAAGTAACTTTAATTATTGTAACTGATTATTTTTAATGATTAAGGTAGGGTTTTTTTATCTTCTTCATTGTTACAGCGTTTAGGGGTTTGGAAGGCTTACAGTTCAGCCCTATTGCAGGATTCGTTTACCCCTTTCCCTCCTGCCTTTTTTTAAAAAATAGTAGTTATTTTAACCTGTGGAGAACCAAAGCACTGAACTTTTCTGCTGTTCCTTCAACTGTGTTACTTCAGCTTGATCTCTCTTATCTGTCCTAACCAGTGTGTCTTTCCTGCTTCTGTTATTTTGTCTGTATATTCCCAATAACTGAGAGATAAGGTAGTGCTTTTTCTTCTCCCTCCTCTTTGGATGTCTGATTGCTACCTTCTTTCTCCTTAGTTTTTCTTAATTTGCATTTCCATTGAGTCCCTTAATTGTAGTTTTTTAAAAAAATTGTAATCGAGTTCTTCCTTTTTAAAACCTTCATGATGAAATGTTACAAGTTGAATACCGTGGGAAGTATAAATTATATCTACAATTTGAAATTAATGATCTGTCTCAACGGGGATAGCTCAGTGCCCCTCAGTGACATATCAATAATATAGATGACAGTTGGCGTTAAGGACATTTTTCTACATTAATTTCACCTCCTCCCATTATTTCTGGGTGTTCTACTGTCACACTTATGCACTTGCTCTCCCTGGAAAAGAAATTGTGAGTACTCGGTCTTTTTCCATTCGGCTGCATGTGCCCACTTTTGTGCATGCACACGCACTCACACACACTTAAATGTTTTCCTTTACAGGCCTGAAGAAATTCTGTGTAGGCATGCATGGCTGCTTTACCTCCCCTCAAATATAAAAAAAAATATATAAATGCATGCAGCATTTTTTCTCCTCTTTTTACAGGTACTTTATTAAACATGTATCTGTTTTTTCTCTAAAACAGCTCTCATAAATCCAACAAACACCTATGCCTTTCGTTTGTTTTGGGTTTTTTTGCCTCTCTGATCCCAGTAATATGTGGCGTGCAGTAGTCCTTTCTTTTTTTCTTTCCTCTGATGTTACCTGTGCCTCCATCGTCCCTTGACAACCAGTCATGCATGTCCTTGCATTTCCCACACCCAGCAACCACCTTTGTGCACCATTGTGTGCTCCTTATTCTCTTGTCATAGATTGACAGGCTTTGCTTGGGATCCCTGACATCGACATTCTTTCTGCAAAGCCCTTGTGTAGCACTGGTCATAATTCTCTTTGTAAAGCTTAGTTATATTGGTTCTTTGGCTTTAAGAGTGGGCCTTTGAACTGAAGCCGTTCATTTGTCTGTGGTGTTCCCAGCGAGGTCGTTATAAATACCAAATGTATTTAGGTCTTCATTTGAGCTAGCTTGACTGTGTGTACGTCCCCTGTTGTTTCAAGCTTCTTGTTTTCCCATTAGAAAAAGTAATGTCCATTTGGTGATTCTGTTCCTTTCGCTAAGGCACTTTGAGTTGTATCCTGTATTTCTGTCTGGTTCCCGATAGTAACTTCTATCGCTATTGCTCAATTTTTTTCTCACTTCCCCAGCTTGCGTATTTCTCCCGAGCCTCATGTTTGCATGTGTTTGGGTTTGGGGATTTTTTTTTTTCCTTTTCTTTCACTTTGTACCCGCAGCAAGTCCTGCAGTCTCTTTTTCCCACTCTGGAGTGGGAAAAAGTATGAATAGAACTCCTTGCCTTTATTGCCTTTGTTCTGGTGGCAAAGCATGCACTTTCATTCTCTCCTCAAACGTACATGGATGCTTGCACTCTGTAAGACAAACTCTGGCTTTCATGTGCCTTATCAATATGCTGCATGTAGTTGCTTCCCCTCGTAGCAGCTTGTGTACATCAGGCAAGTATGAGTTCTTGTGACTTGCTGAGGAAAGAAAATAGGAGTTAAACATTATTTCTGTGAAAGAGAGGATGGAAAATGGCAGACAGGCGTCATTTGTTATGCCTGTCTCTACCCCAAAGACAGGGAAAAAGTCTTTATGCCTCATTTATCTTAATCCACAAAAATTATCCCTATGCTTGCATTTTCTGTGTTTCCCAACAAAAAATTATTACACTTTCCTTTCTGTGAAGATAAATCATAGATGCAAGAGCTTTCTTTCTCACCTGCTTCATTGATAAAACAAAAGCAGTTTCTTTCCTTGGGACGACACATTTCAAATACAGATTCTTTATATCTCCCATAAGATATTTCTTCTGTACCTGTTTCCTCTACCAAATTGTACATGTTCTTCCTTTCCTTTCTGTAACTACATGTAAATACTTCCAGATGCCTTCCCTGACGTGTAGCTGCAGCCTTTTCTCCCTGTTTCCTTCGTATGCTGTCCTCTCTCATTACTTCTTCCTGATGGTCCCCATGCTCTCTGATCTTCTCTTACCTCCTTAGGTGATATCTTGATTCCCCCCATTTGTTACAGGTGAGCTCCTCAGGGGCTGCGGCCCGAGATGGCCGTCTGAAGGTGGGAATGCGGATCCTGGAGGTGAATCACCAGAGTTTGCTGGGAATGACGCATACAGAAGCAGTACAGATACTCCGAAGTGTGGGTGATGCGCTCCTTGTGCTAGTGTGTGATGGCTTTGATCCCAAGGCTGCAGCTGCGATTGAGGTGAGAACTGAAGTGCAGGGTGCCCTCACAGTGACCAGTACCACAAAGATCCTGCTTCTTTCTTCACAGAAGATTGCTAGATTATTCCAGTCTTTTGCTGTAGAATTTTTTTTTTTTTTTGAGGTCCCAGATTTCAGAGTCTGGTCTCCCGCTGTATGAGCTGGAGGTGGTTGCCAGTTCATAAAAGCAAGTCGCTAAAGACTGTCTCTTTTCTGTTGATTTCAGAACTGTTTCACAACATCACTGCACTGGTTAGAAATGTAGCTTTTCAAATTTTCAGGCTAATGTTCTCCAGGCTATTTATGTGTATATTTTCTTGTGCCAATTGTTACATTTAAAGTAAATTGTATTTTTATTGGTATTTGCCTTTCCCCACAAGGAAACACCCATAGCAGTCCTGTGCTTTCTCAGCCTTTTTTCTTCAAGGCTTAGCAAGTAAGCTTTTTTATTCTCCACAAGAATATGTACCCAATCCTTTGTCAGCTTATCCCCTCTCTGTACCAATTGCAGTTTAAACTCATCTTCCTTAGATCTCAAGTGCCTTGGATAATTGACAGCTGAAATAAGGTTTCAGGTTGTGAAAGAGTTCTGACTTGCCTAGGATCATCTTGGTGCTCCGTATCTGGGAGACCGGGAATATGGAATTTTTTGTATGACACACTGTAGGCTTCCACCATGTATTACTGCCTTTTTGCTTTGCAGATGTCCCCAGGAATTATTGCAAACCCTTTTGCTGCTGGTATTGGGCGCAAGAATAGCCTGGAAAGTATCTCTTCCATTGATCGGGATTTAAGCCCTGAAGAACTGGAGATCCTACAGAAGGTGGGTATGCTGGGAGAATGTTATGGAGTGGAAAAAGTTTCTGAAAATCTCTCGTGTCTCCCTTGGTGCATGGAATCTGCAGAATTATGGGTAGTGGACTTCCTTTTTATGGGATCAGCAGGTCCCAGCACTTTTATCAGGAGTGCACTAGGATGGGACTGTGAAATCTTCATGAGGTTACAGGTGCTCCGAGTGGGGAGAGAGCACTGAGTGAAGTGGCTCTAACTTTGGTCTCTCCTAGGAGATGGAAATGGTGAGAGAAGCAACTCAGTGGGAAAGAGAAGAAATGGAGAAAGTGGTGAGAGATTTTTCATGTAGCAGAATCTGTTCTTGACAGTGGTTCTGCCAAGCCTGTGAGAGCCTTAAGGAGAATGCCACAAATTATCTCTACCCAGCTAATGCCATGGGGGGCTTTGGGCCTTCTCTCTTCATAGCACACCATTCAGTGATGCTAGCTGCTTTTTGGCTTTGCCATACCTTCCTATGTACCTTTTTGGTGGTACTCTTCTGTTATTTACAGAGTTCGTCTTTCTCTTACCTGCTGGTACCTCCTGGCCAAGCTGAAACTTTGAGAAAAATGGCTTATTACCTTGAAAGTCCCACATTTAATCAGTTCTCTCTATAGAGCACTCCATGACCTGACAGAGCTTTTATGAGCAAAGATGAGAACACACAGCTCAGAGCTGCCCTGAATTGAAGAAGTGGCAATGTTCATCAATTGCAAGTTTGTGCTCCTCAGTTCAGATGATGTTTTTCCTGATGCGGTATAAGAACTTAGTATTTCTGCCCACTGTTTCAGCCTTTCACAGAAAAAGATTAGCAGAGTCAAGCCCCTCGAGGTCTTGGGTTTTCTAGTTGTCCCTCTTAAAACTGTAATTTATGCAGTCAAACTCTTTCGGAAGATGAGGGAAAACAGAATTCTTCAGTATTGTCAGTTAGGAGTCTGCTCTCCTGGCAGATAAGTACTATGTGCACATTTTGAGGGCGTTTCTTCAGGTTTCCAATTTAGGTATACCTAATATTTCTCTAGGTTCTTTCTGTAGTTGGAAACACAGCTTTTTTTTTTACATTTGCTACCCCACAAGAATGTTAGATGTGTTGGCAATTCTGGATGGAGGTGATCTTTATAATTTAGTTAACGCTTGAGATTTTGCTTGTTTTGGGAAAAACAATTAAGGTTTTAGATGGGCAGTGAACAAGAAGATGGCTGTATGACCTTTAAGGCATGCGATGGGAGGGAGGAGAGAGGGAGAAGACCGGCCTGGCTGAACAGAGTGATTTGACTGGAACTCAGGGGAAAAAGAAGAATTTACCACCTTTGGAAGAGCCTCTGGAGGGCTATAAGGATGTCGCAAATTTATGCAGGGCGAAGATTAGAGAGGCGAAAGCCCAGCTAGAACTCCGGCTGCCCACTGCTGTAAAAGATAACAAAAAAATGTTTTTACAAATGTTTTTACAAATGCATTAGGAACAAAAGGAGGGCCAAGGAGAATCTCCATGTTTTATTGGATGCAGCAGGGAACATTGCCACCAAGGATGAGGAAAAGGCTGAGGTACTTCATGCTTTCTTTGTGTCAGTCTTTAATAGGAAGACCAGCTTCTTTCTGGGTACTCAGCCCCCTGAGCTGGAGAACAGAGACAAGGAGAAGAATGAAGTCCCCACAGTCCAGTAGGAAACAGTGACCTGCAGCTCCACTTAGACACGCACAAATCTATGCGGCCGGATAGGATCTGCCCAAGGGCACTGAGGGAGCTGGCAGAGGAGCTTGCCAAGCCGCTCTCCATCACTTAGCAGCAGTCCTGGCAAACCGGAGAGGTCCCAGAACACTGGAGGTTAGCCAGTGTGGTGCCCGTCTGCAAAAAGGGCTGGAAGGAGATCGGGGGAACTGCAGGCCTGTCAGCCTGAGCTCGGTGCTGGGGAAGGCTATGGAGCAGATCATCTTGAGGGCCATCACGCATCATGTACAGAACAACCAGGGGACCAGGCCCAGCCAGCATGGGGTTATGAAAGGCAGGGCCTGCTTGACTGACCTCATCTCCCTCTACGACAAGGTGACCCGCTTAGTGGATGAGGGAAGGGCTGTGGATGTTGTCCACCTAGACTTCAGTAAAGCCTTTGACACCATCGCCCACAGCATCTCCTGGAGAAACTGGCTGCTCGTGGCTGGGACGGGTGTGCTCTGCACTGGGTTAGAAGCTGGCTGGGTGGCCAGGCCCAGAGGTGGTGGGGAATGGAGTGACGTCCCGCTGGCGGCTGGTCACATGTGGCGTTCCCCAGGGCTCCGTGCTGGGGCCGGTTCTGTTCAGTATCTTTTATCGATGATCTGGACAAGGGGATCGAGTGTACCCTCAGGCAGTTTGCAGATGACACCAAGCTGGGTGGGAGCACTGATGTGCTGGAGGGCAGGAAGGCTCTACAGAAGGATCTGGGCAGGTCGGACCGATGGGTTGAGGCCAGCTGTATGAGGTTCAAGGCTCACTGCTGGGCCCTGCCCATGGGTCACAGCAGCCCCAGGCAGCGCTGCAGGCTTAGGGCAGCACAGCTGGGAAGCTGGCCGGGGAGGGGAAAGGGCCTGGGGGGCTGGTCTGTGGCCAGCTGAACATGAGCCAGCAGTGTGCCCAGGCGGCCAAGGAGGCCAACAGCATCCTGGCTTGTATCAGAAATAGCGTGGCCAGCAGGACTAGGGAAGCAGTTGTCCCCCTGTACTCGGCACTGGTGAGGCCACACCTAGAACCCTGGGTTCAGCTTTAGACCCCTCAGTGCAAGTCAGACATTGAGGTGCTGGAGTGTGTTCAGAGATGGGCGACAGAGCTGGGGAAGGGTCTGGAGCACAGGTCCTAAGAGGAGCAGCTGAAGGAGCTGGGGGTGCTCAGCCTGGAGAGGAGGAGGCTCAGGGGAGACCTTATCGCTCCCTACAACAACCTGCAGGGACGTTGTAGCGAGGGGGGGTTGGTCTCTTCTTCCCAAGTAACAAGCAATAGGACAAGAGGAAATGGCCTGCAGTTGCACCAGGGGAGGTTTAGATTGGATTTCAGGAAAAATTTCTTCACCAAAAGGGTTGTCAAGCACTGGAACAGGCTGCCCGGGGAGGTGGTTGAGTCATCATCCGAGAAGCTATTTAAAAGATGTGTAGATAGGGCACTTGGAGACATGGTTCAGTGTTGGACTGTGCAGTGCTGGGTTAATGGTTGGACTTGATGATCTGAAAGGTCTTCTCCAACCTAAATGACTCTATGCTACATGTACTCACTAAACATACATATATTATATAATCCTACTCTGCCTTCTGTCACTGATTGCAGCGGGCTATGCAGAACATGATTCTATGAATCACTGGGGTGGAGAGACGGAAGGGTTTGATGTGTTGCAGACTCCCTTTGGAAGCTTTGCTTTAGCTTTGCTGGCCTACAGCTTAGGTTGATACTTGCATGTGCAGGAAAAAAGGCAAGGAATTTCTGTCCTAAGTATCTCCAAGGTGTTCTGATACTGTTTGAGATCTACAATTAGATGGAAATTCTTGCAGTGGAATGACCTTCAGAATAATTTTCAACCTGGTCTAGTGGAAGGTGTCCCTGCTCACTGCAGGGGTGTTGAACTAGATGACCGTTCAAGGTTCCTTCTAACCCAAACTATTCTATTCCTGTGAACAATTCAAGTAGGAACGGACCTCTACAGGTCGCTTGGTTCAGCTCATAGGAGAGCCAATTTAGATCAGATTTAGTTTTTTTCTATAAAATGTCTTGTTCCTTGCCTAGGAAAGAACTGAAAGTGGTTTGTTGTGGTTTCAGGAAACCTGATTTGGTGGTGTTACTGTTACAGCAAAGGGTATTCCTACTGCTTTTGTATTGGTAGTGTATGAATGTGGATAGTCTCTGGAAGTCAGGTACTATGAGTCATCATCAGCATTTCTAACACCTGGATAAACCAAGAACAAGAAATTGTAGAATCATAGAATGGTTTGTGTTGGAAGGGGCTGTGAAAGACCATCTCATTCCAACCTCCTGCCATGGGCAGGGACACCTCCCACCAGACCAGGCTGCTCCGAGCCCCATCCAGCCTGGCCTTGAGCACTGCCAGGGATGGGACATCCACAGCTGCTCTGGGCAACCTGTTCTGGTGTCTCACCACCCTCACAGTAAAGAATTTCTTTGTGATATCTAATCTAAACCTATCCTCTTTCAGCTTAAAAACATCACCCCTTGTCCTATCACTGCATGCCCTCATATAAAGTCCCTCTCCAGCTTTCTTGTAGCCCTCCTTTAGGTACTGGGAGGTGCTGTAAGGTCCCTCAAGCCTTCTCTTCTCCAGGCTGAACAAACCCAACTCTCTCAGCCTGTCCCCACAGGAGAGGTGCTCCAGCCCCCTGAACTTCTTCGTGGCCTCCTGTGGATTTGCTCCAACAGGTCCATGTCAGTCTTATGCTGGGGGCCACAGAGCTGGATGCAGCGCTGCAGGTGGGGTCTCACCAGAGCAGAGTAGAGGGAGAGGATCACCTTCCTCGACTCGCTGGCCCTCAAACCATGCTGCTCTGTCTAAGCAGATTGCATTAGTTCAGTCTTAGGTAGATAAAGCCTTTTCTAAAATTGATGCTGAGATTATTTAAAAATACCCCAGAGACTTTGTCAAAAAAAAAAAACCAACAGAAAAACCTTTATGATTGTTGATTTAGTCTTGTCCATATCTCATTTTAAAAAGTGCTGATGGTATTATGGTAGCTTTTTATGGAAAACTTCAACTTGAAATTTCATTAAAACAGTTAATTTAAAAGAAGAAAACTAAGCAATAACTAGTCATTCAGCCATCAGCAACATTTCAAAACAAAGGTGGGTACATTCTAACAAATGTCATTAGTCTTCCTGGAGGCTGAACAATACACAGTAATTGTGGTTCGTCTTTCTTGGATGTTTTACATACGACAGATTTTTTTAAATCAATGTTCTGAGGTTGCAGTGATGTGTATTTAAGGAATTCTAAGGTCTTTATTTCTATATACTGCCCACTGTCTCACTATAGTGTGGCTTAGTATAATTACAATGTTGTCTGTCCCAACCTCTGAAGAACCGAGAACTCTGCCTGTAGCCTGGTGATAAGCAAAGACCAAGACTCCCCTCCAGAATTGCCTGTGCCTTTGAAAGTTCTCACATTTTTTGATGCCAGTTCTGTTGGGCTACTAGGAGGAGGGTAGCAGTGGATACTACAGACTCCTCTGACTTACTGGGATTCCTGAGAGCCTGAGTCTCAAAAGCAAAGACATGTTTTTCTGCTGTTGCCTTTCAGTGTGACCTTGAAACTGGGTTTCTGTTTCTAATACTGGTTTTGATGATTAATTTTACACTAGTGATTGAGCCGGCACTCTGTGGTAGCCACTGTGATGCTGTAGAAAGTTGCCACCTCAGTGCCAGAGCCTCAGTAGTACTATTTGTGTCACCATTTTTGACCTTCCCTGTAATACTTCAGTGTTTCATGTTCAGTTTTGCACAAGAGTGATAGAGATCAAACGTGTCTCGTTACAGTAAAGTTGTGAACTGAAGAAATGGGAAGAATTTTGGCTTTGCTATACTCGCCCATTAGTCCTGTAGAGGTTTTCATATACCGCTGTTGCAGTCACTGCATACATCTTTCAAGTTCAGTTCTTTGATAATTCAGTTTCCCATAGAAATATTAGTAATTGCAAATCTCCATGGGCTGTTTCACGGTGCATTTTCTTTGTCTCAACTCCGTAGCTGTAGTTATTTTTCTAGTCTTAATTCAGAGGTTCCCCAGGCTCCCCAGATGTTGTCAGAAATGAATTTTGAACATTCCACACCTCCATCTGGGCTGGCTGGTGCTCTTGTCTCTTCAGTTTGAGACCTCAGGGAAGGATCATGTACAAGATTAGTGTCAGCTTGAACACTCACCTTACAGGTAACACTTGTCCAAAATAAGCATAACCAGATTCAGAATAGACTTTAGCTTAAATATCCCTAAATATCTCTTTGGGTCTTGAGATCCTCCAGAGCATTAAGTGTCTTCTCATGTTGCTCATTATTGTCTGGAGATAGGGGTGTGTGATGTGGGACATTGATTTTTTGCTAGTGGTAATGCACAGAAGCTTTGGAAGAGAAAGGGCCTAGGTGCTTATCAGAACTTTGAGTTAGCTCCCTCTGTATTTCTCAGATGCCTTCCACCTCCCATCCTTCCAGCCTTGGGACTACTGGACCATCTGGTTGCTGCTGTTTGGGAGGAGCAGTCAGGAGGGTTGCAACGTGCAATAGAACAGAAGAATGATGCTGCTTTTGTCCAGAGCCCTCACTCTGCAGCATAGGTGCTGTGCAAAAAGTCACAAAAGTACAAATGCACAGAAATCATTCTTTTAAGACAAGTAACATGTTATTGCCTTCCTCTTGCAGCTTGGAAGCAAGCCCATAGCTGGGGCTTGTGAGATTAGTCACTGGTCAACTCTTACAACATTCCTGTGCTGTGCTGAATGACTGAGAGCTGACCTGCTGATTTTAAGCCCTGCCTTATGCTTGTACAGTTTCTGTCTCAATATATAGTCTTTTGGCTGTGATGCTGTTAACAAGCATGTGATTTTTTTTAGGTCTTTTTCCTTAGTGACAGCTAGGCCTGGGCTCTGTAGATATGTTTTTCCATTCCCTTCCAGCCTCTCCAGCCTGTCCTCTGTCAAGATGTCTCTTCTAGCAATAAGCAATCTTCTCCCTTCCCTTGGTGATGGTGTAGCTTGTGCTTGGTGGGGGCTTGAGCTTCCTTCGCTTTTCCCTAGGATTGACCCTGCTGAGGATCTTAGAGACGTCTGCTCTCTTCCCCTCGTGTCGTGGCACCCTGTCTTGTGTTGTACGGGGTGTCTGTTCCCATCTGTTTGCTGGCCATAATTGAGGTTATGCAGAATTCCAGCTCCTCTTTCTCCAGGCCCAACGTATGTGCTGGGTTTCTGCTTGCTCTGTCCTGGTGCCAACCCTGTTCGTGCTCCTTTGTCCCCCCTCTGGAGTTACTGCCCAGCATGGTGCTGACCTCTTTCCCTCTCTCTTTGCCTGCGCTACTTGGATGCTGCTCTGACTCTGTCCTGTCTCATGGAAGGAGTGGATGCGTAGGGAGCGGGAGGCAGCCACACAGCAACTTGAGGAAGAGGCAGAGGTGAGGAGCATGGTGGGAGGGTTGGAGAGTCACAGAAAAGGGATGCAACTGGACTTGAAGGCCGGAGAAATTGCTAGAAGTGCACATTCCCCATAACTTACGTTCTCCACCCCCACCCCCACCCCCCAAAAAAAGAAAAAAGACTTGGGTATAGGAGAAGATACCAGAAATTAAGAAATCTGTAATGTGATTGAGGAAGGAATGGTGGAAAACAGTGGCTAGAATTAGAAAGGCAGACAGAAACACAAATGCAAAGCGAAATCAAATGAAATTATACAATGAGTGTGAGTTAAGGTTGAGAAAAGATACTGTAGAGGAATTGTACATTTGCACTGCCAGATGTCTCCAAATTCAGACTGGAAGCCTTTCTGGATGCTATTTGGACAAAACTGGTATGTATGTCATGTTCTCCGCTCCCCCTACAAGGGAGTGGACATGTGCAGGTGGGGGCAGGAGGAATGGTGGGGATCTGTGCACTAGTGGGTGACCAAGGGCCCAGAGCAACGTGTTCCCTGCAGGATTTCTCAGGCCCGCCCTCTGTCATGGATCCCCATGGTTGCGTTTGGAACAATTCCAGGTTCATTTTCAGGCAGTGGGGAACTTTCAGCACTTTGGAGATAAGGCCTTGCTTATTACTAGGGGTGGTGTCCTTTTAATTGCTCTTTCTAGTTGATTTAGTTGACTGCGGGCCTGATCTCTTCCTGGTGTTTGTGTTTTTTTGCTCTTCCCCTTGCCCCTCTCCAGAATATCACCAGTGAGCCTTTGAGACTGGACTATCGGACCCTGGCTGCTTTGCCCAGCAGTGGCTTACAGAGAGTCAATCGCACTGTAAGTGAGGGGCTGTTGAGGTGTGGGTCCATGCGTGGGGGAAGCCGTGGTTCTTCTGTCACTGCCCTCTCCTTGTGCCCTGGTGTGAGAGATGACAGTGCTCTCTGCAGAGGAAAACTGGGAAGCAGAACTGTGGTAGCCTTTGACACTGGAACAGGAGGTAGCCACAAAAGAAAGATTAGAGTATGGAAATAAGGAGAGCAGAAAGCCAGGTCGCTTTCCATTTTGGAAAGGGAAGCAGCCTGCATAATTGCCAAGGCACAGGAGCGTCTTGAACAAGGCAGAAAGAACAGCCCAGCAGGAAAGAAGGGTACAGTGAATTTGGCATGGAAGGAAGCAACTCCTGAAAGCTGCAGAGGAGGGAGGGGAAAGACCTTCCTGGCACAGAAGATGACAATGTTGCGTGCACAGCTAAGTTGTAAATTCATTGTGGAATGGTGTTTGGAAAGGAGGAGGAATGCAGCGTGCTGATACCAAAAGTATTGACAGAAAGTCAAGATCCAGCTAGGACTGCAAAAGTCGAAGTGGCAGTGATTGCATATCATGACTTAGCCCTGATAAGGGATTCTCCTGCCCGTGACCTGCGTTTCAGTCCCTCATAAGTAGTGGCAGCTCAGCCAAGAGAAAATCCAGGTTTCACAAACTTCACAGATTACAAAGTCTCTCCTGTGTTGTTTAAAATCTCACCTCACCTCTCCATCTTTGCTTTCTTTGTTTGTGTTTTATCTTCCTTGCATCGTACCTGTTCCACCGCGTTTCTGCCTGCTCCTTCACACACATCTTCAGTCTTTACCTCCATTCCTTTCCTCCTTTTGCAGCAAGACGACTCTGCTGTCATCATCAGATTCTGCATTCCCATTCTGTCTTTTCAGAATCATCTCTTTTACCTTTACTGCTTCCACTTCATTCCATCCAGACAGGTCTCCTCTTCTATTAATCTGTCCTCTTGTTGACTTCAGGTCCTCTTGCTTCTCTGCTTTCATGCTGATCAAAGCCCTGCTTTGTCCCCAGCTTTGTCTCGTTTTGTTCCTCCCCATACTCCCCAGCTTTTGGCTTTTCTCTCCCGGCTATTCACACAGAAAAGTGTTACCAGGAAAAGATTTAACGTATTTTTAGCCTGTCTTAGCGTAACTTAGTAGATGGAAACAGGGGGAGAGCCAGCCCCATGCAAGCAGCTGCCTCTTTGCTGGACAGCCCTAGTGTCGTCCAGAGCAGAGCAGCATTTGAGAACTTGTGCCTTAGCAGCCCGTGTCAGCCCAGGAACGCCTGGCACTGGAATGTGGGGCTGAACACGCTGGAATGCTGGGGTGTATGGGCAGCATCTATAAATGTCCCATTTCAAGGGAAGGGCCAATTGGTGCCCATGTTTATCTTTTTCCAGCTGTCATTTGCCCAGCCCTGTCTTAGCTGTGTTTGAAAATGTGTGTCTGCCTAGATCATGAGTACAGGGAGATACGGGCTTCAAGGACAGCAGGGTTCTGGTGTTCCCTCAGGAGCTGCACCTAGCCTGTTTGGTGGCTGCCTGGAAGACTCACACACAGATCGGTCCAGCCAGCAGAAAAACACGCGGTTCAATTAACAGATTATTAATTCAGATCTCCAGACACTCTGAGTGGATTAAGATGACTAATGCTATTGCCCAGTTCCTGTATTTTTTTTTTTTTCCTTTCTTTCCTGTCTCTAGGCCAGCTTGCTCATTACATACATTCTCATTTAAACAGTGTCTATATATCTTTTGCTGCCATATAGTTCCCTGCAAGGGAGTTGTAAGGCCTGCCTGCTGTTCTTCACACTGTTGAGCAGGAGGACGTGCAGACCTCTTTGTCATGACTGCTGTAGATTGTGGGTGGAATTTGTCATGAGGATTCCCCAAGAATTGCCCCCAAAGAAGGGGGCAGATGGTTGTCTGTCTTGGATTAATCTGTATTGCTGCACATTGGTTCTTTTGCGAGCAAGATTTAACAGAGGCTTACTGAGATGCAAGCTTGTTTTATTTGTATACTTTTAAAACCCCAACTGAAAAATTCTGGTTGAAAGCTGCACGAGAACACTCATCTCAGTGATGCCCTCTGGCTATGCTGGCTTCCCAGTACCTTGATGTCTGCAGAGTTCCCAGTGCGCTGCCATGTCTGGATACTGCCATCACAGTAATAAAAGAGCTATTATAGTCTGTCTTCTGCATAGCACAGGCTTGAAAACCATCCCCGTGAATGACTGCATCTAGCCACAGCAAAAAATTTCCAATCCAGTGTTGCCTTCTAGACTATAAGAAGTGAAGATTTTACATCTGTCATTAGCATGTCACCATGGTTAATTAGTTAACAATCTGTACTTTCTAGTCTGAATCTGTTTCTCATCTATTTCTTGCCCTTGATTCTTTCTCTGTTCTTGTTCATTAGATCTAAAATTAGATTTGTTTCAGTGTCTGGGGCAAAGTGATGGATCAGAACTGCAAATGCATTTCTTCTGTATTTGCCTTGGAGGATGCAGGGTAAAACATGATTGTCCTCTCTGCTAGACCAGGGAGTGACAGAGGCAAGCCTGGGAGAAGCACACTGCATTGCCAAAATCTTTGCTTGCCCAAAATAGTAATTGTTGCTTGTCTGATAAAAATAGCCCACTGTGAAGTAGAGGGAGCGAGGCATCCTGCACTGGAATATACACTGCTGCAGCAGAAGCACTGGAGATTAAAGCGTGGGGGAGATGAAGCTAAGTTCCAGTCATGTCCATGAACAAAATAGGGATTGAGGCTCCCTGTGGACTATCAGACTTCATGTAGTCTTGGTGGGATGCCCATCTCTACAGTACCCTAAAAGTGTTGTTTAATTTTTCCCTTTCTGCAAAGCAAGGTAGGCCTTGGTGGTGGGATTCACCTGGAACCTGGCTTGGTCAGTGTTTGTGCTCTTCTGCATGACAAGGGAAAGTGGCCGTGGTGTTGAAGGGGCCTGGCTGTAGGGTGGACAAACCCACTCTGCAGTGGTGGATCGCTGGTAGCAATTTAATTACAGCATCCCCAGTGAACAAACAGTGTTCATGAAAGTTCTTTTTGCCTGGCATAACTTGTATGTGCACTAGAGCTTTTGCTAGTGTAGTTTATGGCATTCAAGGAAAAGAAGGTTGGAATTTGTGGTGTGTGGGTTTTTTTTACGCTGGGGATTTTTGGTAGGGTTTTTTTACGTTGGAAAGTCAAATAGCTACAATAGCAAAATTTCCAAGGGTAGCACAGGCTTCGCTGTCTGAGGAAATACGATATGGGCCAGGGCTCTGCCAGCCACTGCTTTAGGTTAGGCTGGGGTTGAGGGGTTAGGGGAGGGCCTCAGAAATTCCTGAGCCTCTCAGCTGCCATTGTAGTCACCAGCCCACCCAGCCCTTGAGAGCTATTTTTGTGAACGCTGCCATGACACAGGAGTTGGAGAATGTGCTCTGAGCAGAAGAGGTCTTTCTGCTCCCTGGCAGGCACTTGGATAGAAGGAGATTTGATCATTGCTCTCTGATTATCTCTGCTTCCCTGAAGAAGGCTTTGGCCGGGGTAACAAACTCTATTTTTTAGTATTAGAAGAGGAAAGGTCAGTGCTTCATTTTGGATGGGTGCAGTTGAGCCTAGGCAGAACTGGAGCCCTGTTTCAGTCCTGCATTCAGTAAGAGTGCACAGAGGGATCTGTGCTCTGTTAGCTGTTATTTAGCTCCCTGTTACGTCTTGGTGTGTATTTTGATGAAGTGGGGCCGTAAAGCATCTTTGTCTGTGCAGGTGTGATGGGAAGGCAGGGGGTAGAAGATACGGTGATAACTGTGTAACTGTATGGAAATGGATTGGAGCGAGGGGAGAGGTGATACGGGGCGTGACATGACAGTGCTGGAACTAGTTGAAAGCATGCTGGGGTGAGACAGTTGGTGTTTGGCTGTGTGATGGTGGAGTTGAGTTGAGGATGTGCTGCAGTGAGATGGGAGAGGATGTGTGCTCACGCGGGTTTGGGCAGTCAGTGTTGCTAGAGAGCAACGGTGTTAGTGGTGAGCTGCTGGAGTGCAGGCTGGAATGTGTATGAGAGCTGGCAAAGCGCAGGGAGCACGGTTGTGCCTGTCAGCTACTTGGTGGATGTGGTGCGTGCTGACAGCAAGGTCCTCTCTTGGAACTAGTATTCAGGATCGCAAGATTGGTGGTAGAGTAGAAGAGGGAAGGGATGGTGGTGTGGGCGTTAGCAGTGAAATTCTTCTTTCCCCTGTGCTTCAGCATCAGCAGCTGCTCTGTGTTTTCTCCTTCCTCTCCTTTACTCCATTCTCCTTATTTCTTTCTGATCCTTTTGTTTTCCTCTCAGCTTGTTCAGTATAATAAGGCCAGCTCCAGAACGGAGGGCGACTGCGCTATGCTGTCCCTGCCAGTGGCGCAGGACAGCCGGGATCCATACCCAGAAACAGCTGCAGGCCTGACCATCGGAAGCGTGGCCAGCCTTCCTCGGGACCCCGCACCACCTGACAAGTGCACGAGCGGGGCAGAACAGCCCCAGCTAGACAAGCAGGATCCCACGGGTTGCCCCTTGTCCCGGGACCAGATGCCAAAGACGCCAGAGCAAGAGTGTCTGATCGACTCTCAGCCGATCCTCTTCAGTGAGAACCCCTTTGTGGTGGCTAACCGCAGGGGGAAGGCAGCAGGCAAGGCTTGCCTGGGGGGCCCGCCCCTGGGCTATGGCAGGGGGGGAGTGCTGAAGACCAACCTTTACTCCAAGGCAAGCGGTCCCACGGCATGCTGTGTGTGGCATGCAATCACGCAGTGAAGGCCACCTGCCTTCTACTAAACCTCCGCGCATGCACCGGACCCCAGATGCCGGCCAGCACGAGGCCTGTGCGGCGGGGGCTGGTCCCACCTAACACATGTGCTTCTCCAGCGTTGCGTGCGGAGGCTGTCAGTCGCTGACGGTCGGTGAATTGTCTTCCAGCCACTAATGCACCCCAGCCGTTGCCGAGTGTGCATGCTGCTGAGCCCCTCTTTGAGGGGAGGCAGTGACGTCAGGCCCGACTTTCCTGGTGTCTCTCTGGGTGGGCGAGAGCCAGGCTAGGAGCAGCCGTGTTCCCTGTCTGCTGTGGTCGTGAGCGGGGAGCTGACGGGGCTTGTAGGAGAGCGGCAGCGGTGTCGCGCTTCTCTGGGCCTCAACAAACAGCTGCTTTTAGACTTCGGGAAACCAAGAGGCGGTACAGCTGACGTAGTTCATCTACAGCCCAGGAGCATGCTGTTCTTTGAAGCGACACATTTCAGTATATCTAGACTTCCAGATTTCAAGGGAGAGCTTTGCTTTATGCTGTGGGAAATCTGTATTGAACTTTCTCACGGTCGCACAGGAAGCCTGTGGCAGAGCAAGGGCTGGACCCAAAAGCTGGGGTGATCGGCACCACATCGCTCTCCCCTTCCTCCTTTCTCAGCCTTTTGGGAGGTCTAAGAAGCAAAAGAGCTGCTAACAAACAGACACGCACACACGCAGAGAAGAAAAAACCAACCAACAAACAAAACAACACCCAGCTGTAGTTCTCTTAGATGTTTTTAGCCTAGTTCCTTGGTGAGAACTTTTTTTCTACAGATGTGTAGGCAGATAAAAGCATAAAGCAAGGCATGTAGTTGAATCTCTATAACCTCTCAGTATATTAAAAGTCAAAGGCTGGTTTGGATGTTACAGATAGCCAGCTTTAGAGTTCAAGAGATCAAAAAAGCGGCGGTCACAAAGCACTGACCCTTTTTGCAGGCAGACTTTACGCCAGATCAGCTAGCATCGCTCCGGAGGCAGGTGTCACAGTTAGCTGGAGCTAATCTAATTCCACCTTGCTGTCAGAAGGGACCGGTTCCTCCCGCCTCTGCACGTTCTCCTGTGTGCTGACACCAGAACTGCAGCACTCATGTGTCAGCTGGGTTAGGGAGCTGAAGCCCCTGAAAAAGCGTGTTGTAGATCAGCTCCTTCCTTGGGGTTGGTGCATGTGCAGGCACACGAGGGGATATGGATAGTCGTAGCTGGAAGCAAGGTAAGCAAGAGCACTCTTTGCAGCGTTTCCATCTTTAGGCATCTACAGTACTTTTTAAACCGTGTTCCTTAATCCTGTGGACAGGCTGTAGGTAATTACTGGGGCTCTGCTCTCTGGTTCTGCCTGTTGGGGCTGGCTGTAGGCTGGCGCAGCCTGAGCGTTGGTGATGCTATTTTCCTGTGGAAGGGGCAAGAGCCCTGTCTTAACTCTGCTCTGGGCTACTCCTGAAGGTCTTACCAGTACACTCAACAGCCATGGATGTGGCTGGGGATGAAGCTTGTCTCCTTTTAGTTGGGAGTGGCTTTTTTTGCTTGGTGTCTGTACAACGGGAGATTTGCCTAGGCTGTCGTCCAGTCTGTTGAGGGCTGAAGAGAAGCTGGGGGGTGAACCGGGGAGGATTCCCAGGGATGTCTTACAGGGCAGAAGGCTTTAACCTGATTCAGTTGGCCTTGCAGGGCATTTGGATATTCCAGTGTTTAATGTCATTCCCTTGCTGTTTCTAGCACTTCTTGCAAGTTTCTGCCATGTGATGGCTCCTTTTGGGCCCAATGCTAACTCTGCTATCTCGCGGCAAGGTGGCCCATAGCTGGCCTCCGGCTGGGTGTTGGTGGTCTCCCTGGCCTCCTGGTCATATGGCTAAGGGAGAGGCATGGAAGTTGCTGCTGCACAGTAACTGTTTAGCTTTGTCTTCTCTCTTTCAGGCTTCTGCGGGCGAGTCTGGGACAGGAAATTCCAGGCGTGAAACGCCTTATTCTCCTAGTAATCAGCAGGTGAGACTGCCCCCCGGACAGGCAATACGGGAAAAGGCCGGGAGGCGTGCGTCCAGGGCAAGCAGGCAGAAAGGCAGAGGAAGCTGGGTATGATTTCCATCCTTGAGTGTGATACCTTTGAGATGGAGGGGTATCCATCACAGCAGGCAGCTAGAGAACTAGGGGAAGAAGTCTGCTCTTTCACAATGTCTCAGAGACCCGGGAGTATAATTAGCTAGTCATAAACTCAGTGGGAAGTTATTGCTCTGAGGGGTAACTTAATTTGTGGGGTAGTAAGCAGGGGAGTACCTAGGCTGACTGCAGAATGGTGGTTGTCTGTCTCTCTTGAGAATGGCCTCACCAGTGCTTTATACATTTAATTCTGGCAATCGGTATGTCAGAAGAAATGGAAAATTCAGGATCTGGAGAATCATCTCGAGTCTGTAAACCCGTGCTACTCAGTCTCCCGAAGAGATCCCTAGTTCTGTTTGTGACACTGCCAGCAAGCCACATCAGCCGTTCGGAAGAAAATCAAAGGATCCTGCAGCAGACAGTTATAGGTTAGCCTACCCTTAGGGAATGATTTTCTAAAGCTCTTCGGTTAGAGGCCAGCTTTCACCCTGAAAATGAGAAGTTTCTTTATTTGTTGTAACTTTTGATATTTTTTTTAATTATTTTTTTTGTCAGCATTACTTATTCTTACTAGCCGTTCTTATATCAAATCTCATCTTTTCTTTTAAATCTTGCTAAGGCTTTGATCTCAGTTTTCACCCTGTGGCAGTAGGTTTCACAAGGTAGTTGAGCCTTTTGAAGTTAAATACTCTTAAATGGATTTTTTAGATTTTCCCTTCACAGTCATTACATGTTATTGTTTTTTATGTTAGCGTACTGGATTGAACTGAAAATTGTACTTTGTACTTCATCTTTAGTTGTTTTGTGTCTGTTGCATTCCTTTTGGAGTGGAACTGCTCTCCAGCTATTTGGTCCCACTATGGCACTTACCTGATCTTTACCTGAGTCATTTCAGTTCTCTAAGCTGGACAAAAGCAGTCTGCTTTTTTGCTAGGTCAGTTCAGCTTAGTGAGATGAATTGCATCATCTTGGGGTGAGGTGACAGTTAACACAACTCAGGAGAAGGGCCGGGACCATGTGGCTGGGAGCAGTGAGCAGGTCAGTGGAGTTGTAGTGAGCAACAGTTCACTCCATCTTCTGTTACTTCCTTGGCCTATCTTGCATCTCCCTCAGTTCTTAGATCCTTTGAAACTGAGTGACCACCACAGTAGGATTATAAGATACTATTAATTTCAGTGCTTCCTCTTCTAGCTACATATGTTTGTTTATTTGCTTTTCTGACAGCAGTTGCATACTGATTGGAGGTTTATTTTGGGGTGTTTGTAAGTTTTCCTTTTTACCACAAGTGCGCGTTTTCTTTGAGATTTTTTTTTCTATCTAGAAGGAAGTGGTGTGGCGATGATACTCCTGATTCTACAGCAGAAGGAGATCTAGAGATAAATTTGCTCTGTCTGTATCCTCAGCTGTCAGTTGAAAAAGAAGCTCAAATCCCAAAGGGTGGCCATGTAGCTGCTCATGGAATGATTTAGGATGAAAGGTCTCATCTAAGACCATGCTCAGAGGAGGTCCAATTAGATCAGGTTACTCAAGGCCATGTCTGGTGAAATTTTGAACACCTAGAGATGGAAAGTCTGCGTCTTTTCTAGGCGCCAGCTCCAATAGTTGACTACTATCATTGTAATTTTTTTTTTCCTCCAAACTTGTGTTTGGATAGAATGTCCCCTGTTCCAATTTGTCATAGGCAACTTTCATAGTACCCCAGTGCTTTTGTTTATCAGTGTTCTGGCATTGGAGGCAAATGTCCTTGCCACTAGCTACCCTCTGGCTATAATGCCATCTGCTCTTCTAACTCAGGATGGGCTTGCTCAATGCTAAATTGTTTGTCTTCAGAGTCTACTGGTTTGTCATTATCCAGTTCCTGTGGCAACAGTGACCTCTCTGTCTTCTCAAGCAGTCATCGACCTGACAGTGGGAACTTTCCAGGTGAAACCGTTCACTCTCTCCTCTGTAGGCTCTGAGAAGAATAAACAAGGTCTCACTAATGCGTTTTATGGAGTTAAGAGCACCCCAGAAGCATTTTTGCAGATGCATCCATTTGCCTTTCCAATTTTAAGTTGAATGTCTCAAATTCCCAGTTACGTAGACTTGCTGTAATTTGTAGTCTGTTCTGTCACTTCAGGTTTTTTGTGTCATGAATTCTCTGTAGCTTCAGCAATGTATTGAATAATCTATACAGCTTTTTCTCGGTTTTCTCTGTTATCTCTCTGTTCGGAGATGCATATGCCATGAGAGATCCTATTAATTTCTTGAAGCATTTGTAGCCAATTTCATGACTTTGTCCTTTATTTTAGTCTTTTAAGTCCTTCAGCAGGTTTGCTCGCTGCTTTCATTTCTGAGATCTAGTCTGTGTGTCATTTTGATAACCTTTTCCTTACTTGGTCTGTGGCTGTTATGAATTAGTGACTCTGGCAGTTGTTCTTGAAGATGCCTTGGTGCCGCAATGCTGAGCGTCTTGC
This sequence comes from Falco naumanni, assembly GCF_017639655.2. NCBI lineage: Eukaryota > Metazoa > Chordata > Aves > Falconiformes > Falconidae > Falco > Falco naumanni. The sequence continues at coordinate 107,890,741 of NC_054056.1, read as the reverse complement.
TAGTGGCGTTCTCAACCCTGCATTCTGTACCTGAGCTTTCTGTCATATTTACATGATTTAATACTTTCTGGATTAGAGCCTTCCACATCAGTCTCCTGCATGTCAGGTAAGGTTGTATCTGGTAGATTTAATTCTCTCTGGACAGTGAATGTTATACAAAATGGAACAGGTCCAGCACGTAATACTGGAGGACACAATCGCTAGCCTTGTGGCTTGTACATTTTCTAGGAGTTCAGGAGACTTGTCCTTCAGGTTGTTGCTCCACATTAGAGGTTCCAGAGAATTGTGTATCTTAATTCTCTGCCACCATCTATTTTAAATGTAAATTCGTTGCTTTTGACATCTTGTAGTCCAGCCAGAATGTATAGCCTTATTTCAGAGCTCTCAGAGAATTACTGGGCGAAGCTGAATCCTTTGTCCTGAGGCTGACGTCGCGATGGTCTTGCCTGGCCTTGACTTCTGCAAGCTTCTGATGGGGGAGGAAGCAGGCAGGGGGAGGATGGAGGTTTGTGGTGGATCAGTCTGTGCGTGCCAAGGAGGGCAGAGGGGCTTTCTCCACAGCAGAGAGCAGGGAGCTGTGTGGGGACACTGACAGCTCTGGGTAGCTAGTCTCTGTGCTGGGAAAGGTGCTTGTCTCAGCCTGTCACGCAGAAAACCCAGTCTCTTCGTTTTCTCTCCCGTTCTCTCCCCTGATGATCCTCCCTGGCATTACCCCTCTCCAGACGCCTGCAGCCCCTCGGCCTGCTCACCTGTCAGGCAGGGAGACCCGCTTTGTAAGTGCCCCTTGGTGTGCAGTGTGCGCTGCTGCTCCGTGCTGCTCTCACCCAGCACCGCTGCTCCTCGTCCCTTCCTCCAGCTCTGCGTTCCCCAGTTCTTGGGCTTGGTGTGCACTGAGGGCTTGCTGCAGAGAGCAGCACCCAGGACGGCCAGGCCAAGGCATGAGAGGCTGTTGTTCCCCGCTAGCCACTGCTGAGATGGCATCTGTGAACGCTTCCTGGCAGAGAGGCTGTGGTGCTGATGGCTTTGCTCAGGCTCAGTAGCAAGCGCAGAGGGCAGGGGATGTAAACAAGGGCCAGGACCAGCTGAGCTGGAGCGGAGAGGGGGAGGGTGGGGGGTCCGTGCGCAGAGGTGTGCAGGGGGAGTGGTGAGTGCCTTCTCACACAGCAGAGGAGCTGGGAGAAGCTCTCGCGGGTGGGCTCTGGACTGCTCCCCACATGCAGAAAGTATGGCAGGGCTTAGTGTGGGACTTGGGGCCTTTTGCTCATTACAGGGCGGGCAGCGGGGCAGGGGAGGAGTTGAGTTTTGTGTTCATTCTTTTGTGGAGCAGGGTAAACTAAAGGCTTCCTGTATGGACTCCAGATTTACACCTGTGTTTCTGTTTTCAGGCTTCCATTAACTTCATTACATCACAGGATGACAGCAAATCAGTAAGTACATCCACCGTGAGACCTTATTGTAGTGTCCCTGTGCAGTCTCCAGCGCATAGAGCTTGCCTCTTCTGTGTGTGCTCACTGCCAGCCCTGCAAGCCTCACTGTTGGCTCTTGTTCTGTCTTCTTCAGTCCTCCACTTATACCTGAAGTTTGTACAAATGCACTGTCTTAAAAATTGTCAGTTTGAAAACCTGATGCAAGTGTTTTTGCGGGTTTTGTTCCTGTTTACCCTTACAACTTTCACTTGTGCAGTTCTTGCTGGCTTACTCAATTCCTGCTTCTACTCTTTTTAGTATTAGATGTTCACTTTCACCCAGCATCTAGCAGTGATGACATATAGGTCAAATCTCCGACTATTGTCTCTGCTCTTCTATCTGCATTTCTAACTGGAGCCCTAGCTGGCTCTCAGTTCATTTTCATCCCCAGCTTTGGCCAATACCCATTCCTGGCTGATGTTTTGCTACTGTGTCTTCTGTTCATGATGCTTATGTTCTCCAAGCTTTGACATACTCATGCCATACCCCTCTGACCCTTGCAGTTGCTACTTGTATGGCAGATTCTCCCTTTGTCTCCTGGCCTTCTCTGCAACCCATTGGTCCTGTTGTGATCGTGACTTGTCTGAATCTCTTTGCCTGTCCAAAATACTTGCACTAGAGGCATTGTTTGGTGTATGCTTTAGTAGCTCTCCCAGTAATAAGCAGCAAGCAGCACAGCTGAGGAATTGAGCTCAGATGCATGAATTTGTCTTATTCACCTGCATGGCAGAGACATCTAGCTGCCCTAACTGCTCATTTCTCTTCTCTCTCTCCCCACACCCTTCCTGTGCCTTTCCCCCTGTTATGTGGTATTGACACAAGCAGACCAAGCCAGGCGTCATTCAGCCTCTTTCCCGAGTGCGACAAAATGCTGCCTCACGTAATTCGGAGGACGGGGACAGCCCCAACCCCTTCCAACAACCTGAGCTGTGCTTCAATATCCAGAACTCTGTAAGTGGCCTGCAGTTCCTTCTTGCTAAGCTATGTCTATATTTAGGTTGCTATAGTGCGGCTGTTTCTGGTGGGTAGGCTGAACTCTCCCTCCCAGCATGGATTTTGTAGTTTAAAGACCACACGCCATAGCCAAGGCTGGTCTTGTTTATGCATCAGTCTGGATGCCCTGGGTAAGAACCCTTCACAAGTAGAGTCACGGACAGTGCATCCCATTTATTTTTTGAACATAGATGAACCTCGCCAGCCTGCCTTGTGTCTTCATTTACCCATTCAAAGAGTTAGTGTTGTTGCTGAAATCCCCAGAGCAGTTACAGTTTTAGGTCCTTATTTAGGTGTTGCATTCTGTTGAGCCATAAATCTTTTGGAATCTTTGTCTGTCAACGTCATGCATCTTGGAACAAGAACCAATGTCATCTTGCTGATAATAAGTTTTATGATTTGCAAAATGATTGGTTTTGAAAGATGAATATTCCCTGGGCTGTATGTTGATGGGAGAGAAAGATGCAGGTATTTTGGTCTTTGTCATGACAGAAGCCTTGCATACCCGCAGTATAGTCCTCTTTTTATTGGAGATTATATGACATGGTACCAAATTAAGAGACCTGATTTGCAGACAAACAGCTATATGTAATCCATGTAGTTGGCCAAGATTCACACATTTTACAATCTCTTCTGGTCTTGGATGTGCTGTTTTTTAGCCTGTGCAGAAGGGAACATCATCAAACAACATCATTTAGCCTCCATCCAGGACAAAGAAAAAACACAAACACCTAAAACTGAGTTAGTACAGTTAGAGGGATTGAAGGAATGAAGCAACTAAAGGGGATTTGTCTTCTAGTAGGAAGGAATGTGGAGGTTTCATTTTCCCCCTACTCCCATTTATTTCTGTGATGCTCTGAGCAGATCATCCCAACTCTTTTTTCCTGCCAGAATGTGATAGGAGAGGTCACAGGGAAGATAGATAGCAAAAGACCAGCAAAGACAAGTGGTGAGCAGTAGGAGGGTCCTTTTAGATCTTATCAGATGTTTCTGAGTAAGTGGAATTCTGTGGAAGGAAAATTTGAGATCAAAAGCAGGTCTTCTACAGATTATAGATCCCTGAATGGGTTGCCACTTTGCTTTAGGAGATGGTGACCACTAGCCTTGAAGTACGAAGTACACACTGGTTGTTTTCTAAACAGAAGTACAATAGCCACTGTAAAAAAAAAGAAAAAAGAAAAGAGAATAATGGTTCCCCTCCCATGAAGAAGGCCCCTGTAGTCAGAAATGCCAGATAAATCCAGGGCTTGTCTTCTAATTTTCTAATAAACTAAATGTGGCTTGTTCAATCCAAAGTGTAGGGGTCAGAGTCAACTGTATAGGCTGTCTTATTCCAGCCCTGAAAGCCCACTGATGCAAGTAGGCATGTGCTAGTTGAATTGGGTGGAAATCCTTAAGGACTGTGACAACAATATGGCCCCTTGGCCAAGAGATCCATCACAAAGTTCTAGTCCAAGTCAGTGAGGACCTGTACCACCAGAAGTATCATTCCTCCTCCATCCAAGAAATAAAACGGGGCTGTGATTCATGTGCTGCTGAGTATAACATGTATGCAACGTGCTGCTCATGTTTCTGCCGGAGGCTGCAGGAGCTGTCCCTTACGTATTCCACTCTTCAGGCTTTGCAGGCTGAGAGTTGTGCTGTGTTTCCGCCATGTTTGGGTTTTTGTAACCTCTGTGGTTATCTTTACCTTCTGTCTTTGTCCCTGTAGCAAAAGCCACCTTCACCACCCTCTCCTGACGAGATCCCCATCAATGTCAAGCAAGCATACAAGACCTTTGCAGCAGTGCCCTTGTCACACCCTTTGCTTGAGACACAGGTAACTAGTGCTGGCTGGGGGGGGGGGATGTTACACAGCTGTACAAACGCAAGAGTGAGTATCGCAGGCAAGCGAGGGAAGTATGCGGATAGGAAGGAGGTAGTGATTTGTTTCCTCCAAATAAAGCTGTCTTGAAGGAGGGATGTATTGAGGTCCCCTTGGAAGCTGGAGTCTTATTGATGCTGTGGATGGTCACCCTGCAGAGTCCTGTCCGTAAACATATCAGTTCCTGAAAGCTCATGGAATTCCATGTCACTGTTACTCTCCCCGGACGTTAGGATGCTGTTGCATAGCCATGCTGTTCTGATATTAAAGAAACTCTAAACATCCAGGGCCAGGCTAAACCTGCCTGAGGAATTTTTTTATTAGATTTTGATCTTGAACTTCATTGGAACTATCCAAGTTCTCCCCTCCCTTGTACTTGAATCATGGAACCGTTCAGGCTAGGTGAGGCCTCTGGAGGTCTTCTGCCTCGGTCCTCCATGCAAAACAGGGCAACCTTGGAAGTTGTATGAGGTTGCTCAGGCCCGGTCCACTCGAGTTCTGAATTTCAAAAAATAGACATTCTGAGATCAGTGTGGGCAGTCTCTTCCAGTGTATGACCATCTTTGCTGTGAAGAGTTTTTTTCTGTATGTTTTATCAGAATTTCTTTTACTGCAACTTGTGTCTGTTGCCTCTCATCCTTTTGCTGTGCATCTCCAAGAAGTCTGACCCTGTGCTCTGTAAACCACCCCTCCCCCCCCAGGAAGTTGAATACAAGAATTAGGTCCCTCTCTCCTGAGCTTCTTCTTTTCCAGGCTGAACAAGCACAGCCTTCTGAGCCTCTTTTCAAATGTCATGTCCAGCAGCCCCCTAAATCATTTTGATGGTCTTCCACTTGACATGCTGCCGTTTGTTAGTGGCATTCTTGTACTGGGGAGCCCCAGACTGGGCACACTGCTTTTCTAAGTGCTGAACAGAGAGGAAGGATTGCTTCCCTGGGCATGCTGGCTCCACTCCAGCAGCCCAGTATGTGGCCAGCGCTTACTCTGCAAAGGCATTGTCCTGACCCATGTTCAGCATGCTGTCGAGACATCACCCATGCTGTCCTCCCTGCCTGTCCTTCCTGAAGAGCTTGTATCCGTGCATGGGAGCACTCCAGTTATGCGAGATCTGTGGAGCGATCTGTTTATAGACAGTCATGCTGTCACTTTATTTACTAGACTGAAGAAGCAGAACACTGTCCCCTTTGACACCTCATGTTTGGAAAGCCCCTCTGTTCTCTAAATTGTCTTACTGCTTTCCTTTTTGCTGGCTCTTGTCTGAATTCTTGCTGGCACATCTTGGATGCAAACAAGAGATCCTTTTTCACAGATTTCTTTCTACTGTGTTGTTTGTTTCTTTCTTTTTTTCTTTCTTTCTGCATCTTAATTGCCAATACCTTTTCTTACATGTCAATAGATCATGCTTACCTTTTTAATTATCACACTATACTGGGAGCTGTGGCTATTCCTGCAGTGGCTTGTGACAGCAACTTTGTGTTTTATCTAAGCTAATCCTGTCCTCCCACTGTCTACCTTGTCTTGTGTTGGTGCTCATCTAGCCACATACTGATCTGGTTTGCTAAATTAACATTGGTCACAAGTCTTACTTGAGTGTTTGTAGGGTTGATTTTTGGTCATTTTAGCTTTTTAGACTGATTTACTCAGAGTGGGATGACTGTCAGTAGAAGCTTAGAGTTGTTGTTGGCCAGGTCCAGGATGAGGAGGAAGTGGAACCTGTCTCTGTTGGCACCTGTGACCCACCAGATGACCTAAGTTGATGAGTCAGGTTGTATCTTGTACGCAGATCATTTCTCCAGCTTCATAGTCTCTAGCTGGTGTATCCTGGTTTAAGGAACAATTACTGATCCTGAAGTAGATGACTTTGTATTTTGCAGTATTAAATTAAATTCTTTTAATCCTCTTCAAATGAACCTGTCATTCCAGGATGATGTTCCAAACTATTTTGAATTTTGACGATGCTAATCCCCATTCAATGGCGTGGGATGAATGACATAATTTGCAGAGGTCTCGGACAAGTCTGCATTTCTGTGAATCTCTAGGCTGGTCTTTGCCATTCACAAATTTTATTCACGCCTTCTTGGTTTCCAGGTCTAATTTGGCAGTGAAAATGTTAAGCTAGGTTGGTCACAAAACTGATCTTTGAAATCTCAGACAAATCTATACATCCTCTTTGTTTGAGAAGTTATTTATAAAGGAGGATATAAGATTAATCTTCATTGCACTTGTTCCATTTTAATCTCTTCTATTTATTTTTGTTTTAATTATATTCATACGTGAATATTTCTGTTGATATTGAGCAGACTGATAGCTCTGCTGCTGAAATTTTTTTCTCTGCTTCTTGATTTTAAGGATATATTAGCTATTTTTTAGACATGAACTGCCACCCAATTAAACAAGCAAATTAAAATTCCATGCTTGTCAGACTTGCCATTTCACAAGTCATTTCATTCAGAACTGTTGAACAGTGATTATCTTGTTCCTGCAGGTGAGTGTATTGAGCTCTTAGGCTTTCTTCTGTGTTAGCAGCAATAATTTCTATTTGCAGACATTTGCATCTTAGCTAGAATCCTTCTTTTTTCTTCTTCCCTTCTCTGTTATTGTGCTCCTTACTTAGGAAAAATTAAAACTTTCTGTTAGTTTTTGGAGTGCATTTGAATAAAGTTGAAATTGAGGGTAGTCACTACTTGCTCTACTTGCTCTCTTCTCATGGTTCCTTTTCATTTGTATAATTAAAAAACTTTCATATTTTTAATAGCTTTTTGGCAGTTCTCATTTTACCCTTACTGATTTCTGGTTCACAGGTGGATTTTGTGAATCAGTTTCTTTTTCTGCCCCCTTAGTTCTACTCATCCAGTGTTCTGTTATTTATTCTGGTAAATATGAACTTCTTTCCTTCCTGACAGTGTTTTCGCTTCTTAGAAATACATTTTTGATAGTTGCATCTTTGTTTTAAAGAAAGTCTAAACCACTAGCCTCCTGCATCTTAAGCTAAGCCCCCTACTCCAGTTCTTCACCTAGTTCCCCATGTTTTTGAGTTTCTGCCCTTTTAAAAGTTGTCACCATTTGTTTCTGTTTAGCCCTCAATTTATCATAAGTCCTTATTACTGACGAATGCTAAGCCTAAAGTGTCATAGTCTTGGTTTAATTCTGGGACTGTTCTGTGAATCAGTCCATCAGCTAATGTCTGGAACTGCTGCTGTTTATGTGCCATTGGTGACACTTGGCAGGAGGGCAGGGGTGGTGGTAGAAAATTTTCTTTTTAGAACGTGTCCATTTCTCTGTATTCTTAGGAATTGCCTGGTCAGACCAGCACAGAGAATCCCAAAACTGCCCTGGAGGTGAGTTGTGGTGGCTGGAGCTGGAAGTAGGATGGGGACTCGCAGAGGATTCAGGCTTTCATGGCTGCGGATGTGGAGACAGGATCACAGCGAGGGCACACAGGGGGAGGGCTGGGGAGGAGGAAGAGGGTGTGGAGCACGTGGCTGGGGTGGAGCGCGGGGCATGTGCTGGGGGTGATGTGGGGACAGAGGTTTGGCTCGGTCACTCTGTGTGGACAGTACCGGTGTGGCTCTTGCAGGTGGCCACGCACAGCCCCAGTGGGTTGCACAGCCCTGAGCAGAGATCCTTCCGCGAGAGGCAGAAGTATTTTGAAATTGAGGTGAAGCAACAGCAGATGGATAAGCCTCCGAAGCGTGTCTCCCTGGTAGGAGAGGATGACCTGAAGAAAATGAAAGAGGAAGAAGGTATGCTAGAATCTGCCCAAGGATATTTTCCCTGTTAAGTGAATCCTTTCTCCGTGGGAGGCATGAGAGTTGTTTTTAAAATATTTAATAAAAAAGGCTATGCAGCATTACCACTTTGCAGTTATGGTAGACAGGTCAGAATAGGATAGACTGTTTCAGCTGAAGGGACCTACAGTGATCATCTAGTCCAACCGCCTGACCAGTTCAGGGCTGACCAAAAGTTAAAGCGTGCTATTAACAGCATTGTCAAATGCCTCTTGAACACTGACAGGCTTGGGGCATCAACCGCCTCTCTAGGAAGCCCGTTCCACGGTTTGACCACCCTCTTGCTAAAGAAGTGCTTGCTAATGTCCAGTCTGAACCTTCCCTGATGCAACTTTGAACCATTTCCAGGCATCCTGGTCCTGGCTCCCAGGGGGAAGAGATCATAGAATCGTTTAGGTTGGAAAAGACCTTTAAGATCATCCAAGTCCAACCATTAAGATCAGCACCTCCCTCTCCACATCCCCTCCTCAGGAAGCTGCAGAGAGCAATGAGGTCGTCTTTCAGCCTCCTTCTCTCCAAACCAGACAAACCCAGAGTTCTTAGCCGCTCCTCACAGGACTTGCCATCCTGCCCTGTCACCAGCTTTGTTGCCCTCCTCTGGACACATTCAAGGACCTCAGTGTCCAAGTGGAGACAAGTGGCATTTCTCAGGGGTCTGTATCAGGACCAGTGCTGTTTAATACCTTTGGGGGCAACATGGATGATGGGATTGAGTGTGGCCCCAGCAAGCTTGCTGACAACACTGAGCTGTGTGGTGCTGTCAACATGCTGGGGGAAGGGATGCCATCCAGAGGAACCACGACAGGCTTGAGAGGTGGGCGTGTGTGAACCTCATGGAGTTCAGCAAGGCCAAGTGCAAGGTCCTGCACCTGGGTCAGGGCAACCCCCAGTATCAGTACAGGCTGAGCAGAGAATGGGTTGGGAGCAGCCCTGTGGAGAAGAAATTGGGGGTGCTGGTGGATGACAAGCTCAACAGCACCCGGCAACGTGTGCTCGCAGCCCAGAAGGCCAGCCCTACCCAGCGTGGCCAGCAGGGCGAGGGAGGGGATCCTCTCCCTCTACTCTGCTCTCATGAGACCCCAGCATAAGACTTAATGTCCTGCTCTGCAGCCCCCAGCATAAGACTGACATGGACCTGTTGGAGTGAATACAGAGAAGGCCACGAAGATGCTCAGGGAGCTGCAGCACCTCTCCTATGGGGACCGGCTGAGAGAGCTGGGGTTGTTCAGCCTGGAGCAGAGAAGGCTCCAGGGGCACGTTACAGCAGCTTCCAGTACCTAAAGGGGGGCTACAGGCAAGCTGGAGAGGGGCTTCTTATGAGGGCCTGTAGCGATAGAACAAGGAGGAATGGTTTTAAACTGAAAGAGAGGAGATTTAGATTAGATGTAAGGAAGACATTCTTTACGGTGAAGGCGGTGAGACGCTGGCAAAGGCTGCCCAGAGCAGCTGTGGGTGCCCCATCCCTGGCAGTGCTCAAGGGGCTTGGAGCAACCTGGTCTGGTGGGAGGTGTCCCTGCCCACAGTGGGGGGTTGGAACTGCATGGTCTTTAAAGGTCCCTTCCAACCCAAAGCGTTCTGTGATTGTATGATGACCTTCACATCCTTCTCTGGTGGGGCCCAGCACCGCACACAGTACTAAAGGTGAGCCCGCACTAGCGCTGAATACAGCAGGACAATCCCCTGTTTTGACCGGCTGGTTCTGCTGTGTTTGATGCCCCCCGGGATGCAGGTTGCCCTCTTGCTGCCAGCGCACACTGCTGGCTCCTGCTGCCAGCCGGCACCCCCGGGTCCCGTTCTGCAGGGCTGCTCCCCAGACGTTCCTCTCGCCATTTATACTTGTGCCTGGCATTACTTTGTCCCATATGTGGAATCCAACGTTTGTGCTTGTTAGATTTTATGCTATTCATGATTGCCCAGTCCCTCTGCAAGGCCTCATGTCCCTTGAGAAAGTCAACAGCACCTCCCGGTTTAGTATCACCAGCAGACTTGCTCATGGGGCTTTCAACTCCTGCATCCAGATGGTTGAGAAAAATATTCAACAGAGCTGGCCCTAGAATTGAGCCCTGAAGAACACTGGTTGCCTGCAAAGTGTTCTCTTGCCTTGCAGAGAGCAGCCTGGTCCCTTTTGTCCCCGATTCTCTTGTGAGCTATGTCTGCCTGCCTGAGGGTTCCCCCGCTCTGCTTCCCAGGGTGGAGACCCATCACCAGCATTCCAGGCTTCGGTCCCTCCCAGAGGCGCGCAGGAAGATCAGACTCAACACATGTATGCAGATTTCTAGGGCTGCCCACTCTTGGGAATGGGGTAAAAGAGTGCACACAATTTATACTTTGAGGATGAGGACATTCAGCATGATGAACTGTCGGAAATCTGTTCTGTAGAGCATCCAGGAAGAGCGTTCAGTGAATTAGGAAGGAGGGACAGAGGGAAGGGTGTAGAGTTTGTTGCATCTGCACCGTTAGTGGAGTGGAGGAGAAACAAAGGCACCCGTGGAGAGGGTATGGAGTTAAACCACCACAAACTTGCAGGGACAGCAAGCGTAAGGGCCTGCCCGAGGTTGCATCTTTGTGGGTGTTTCGCGAGTGCTTTTGTGGTATGAGTCTTGCCTTGTTTTGGCAGCTCGAAAACTGCAACAGAAACGTACCCTTCTATTGGAGGAAGAGGCAGAAGAGGATGAGATGGTAAAACAGGTGCCTGAGATGAGCATGCAGTCCAGTGTCATCATTGAAGGAGTTGAGTACAAGATCGAGAGACTAAATGGAAGGAGTGTCCAGGCTCCAGCAACTCGGTAAGACAAGACTTGTAGCTCGGTACCACCCACATGTCAGAGGTGTCCCAGTATCAATAATTTTCAGGCAAGACAGCTTGGCAGTATTTCTTCTTTGGCATAGAAATGGGCAGGCTTTTCCAGCTCGCTCTTTTGGAAGAACATCTCCTTCAGCTGTGCACTTGGGTATGTAGGGATGTTGATTTTCAGAGACAGCTGGTTCAAGATAAGCCCTGATGCTGAACCTACATCTGGGGTTTTTTAGGCTTTTGTTTCCCGGGTTCTCCTGGACTTGTCCTCCAGGTTGCCTTGATGTTCTTTTTCTAATTCTGAGGCATAGGTTGCAGGAGAATAAAGCTGAAGCTGTCCTTATCTGACTCTCTCTTCTGAGTCTTTGGTACAGACTTCTTCTCTTTACAAACACTTTTACTGTTAGTCTTACAGTAGCTGAAAACACTTACCCTGTCATTTTGAATCTCATTTCTCTCCATTGTTTCTGTCCAGTCTCTGCTGAGGAACTTCTCACATAATGAGTGCATTGAGACTTTCCACCTCCTGTGCTGACAGGGCAGCCCTAAGGAAGGACAGCAGCCAAACACTAACCAGCTGCTTGGTTTGATGTGAGGGGCTACTCGTCCCTGCTGTTTTCATATTGCAGTGAAGTTAGAGAACAGTAAGGCTGGATCCATCAGCTAACTTTCAGTTGCTTATTATTTATGCTTGAATAAAGGGGGTGCAGTGGAGTTGACTGAATTTGCGTTTCTTGAAATAGTTTTTTGTCATGCTAGAACAGAAACTGAAATTTAATCAGAATCAACTAGAGCAGTAAAAATAAGGACTTGGAGCCGTGATAAACTTTCTCACTGCCAACTGAGCCACAGTAACTGTGTGTGTTCTTAACCCATGGAAAACAGGCTTGTGAGTCCTCCTTTCATTACAGATCAAACCGAGCAGTGTCTGCATGTGCACAACTTGAGTGGGGATGGTAACTACAGCTCAGATGACCTAAAGTTTGCAGCAGTTCGGTTATGAGCACAAAGCCTCACTGTGCTCATAGTTGCACATAGAGAGGCTACAATGAGAATCACTGTGCTGAGGTCACTCAGGATTTGTCCCTATCCCAGATATGCATTCACTTCCCACCCAGGAGGGTCTTCCTTTGTTAACATTCATGCGTATCAGACATCAGCAAAGGGAAAAGCTGGAAACAGCCAGGTTGCCCATCAGGTAATGGCAGCTGGAAAGAGCCAAGCTAGAACTGCAAGAACTTGTCAGCAAACACGTTTGAAGCGTGTGTGCGTGTGTTAGGGGATGGTTAACCTCCAAAATGTAGAACATGAGTTCTGATGTTAGCGTGAACATTTATGAAATCAACAAGGAAATGCTTGCAGTGATGGAGAAGCAGCTGTTGAGCAAAATCATTAAGGGTTGTGTCTTCAAACTGAACTAGTTGTTGCTTTCTGGGGCTTGGATCTGTTCCAAACCTTTCTTGCGTCTGCCACCCTGTGCTGTTAGCTGACGTGCTTGTTTTGCTCTAGGCCCTTTGAGGTCAATGAGAACAACAGTTCACAGAGGAATTCACTGGAAGAGGGAATCAAGCCTGAACAGAGAACCAACTCTATGTCTGGGTAAGTGGATCAGGCATGTTCTTTGCCTAGGAGCTGACAGGTGATGGAGCAGATGGCTTCTCCTTTTTAGCAGACATAGGGTGTAAGAGGAAGTTTTTTGTGGAGAAGGGGAAACTGTGATAGGAACCATCTTCTTAGGAGAAACTGACCCGTTTTATGTGTCCTTCCAATTTCCCCCAGTGATGTCCTTGGATTTGATACTTAACAGTTGACTGAGGGTGTCAGTCCTTGCCTTTTGATGTTGAAGACAGGCAGATAAAGAGTTGTGGTGGACCAGACCAGCGTACCTTTCACTGTTTCTCTCTCTGCCCAGGTTGAGTCCATTATATCTTGGAGCAGGGGATCCAGTGGCACCTGTGCGGACAGCCAAAGCTGAACGGCGGCACCAGGAGCGATTGCGAATGCAAAGTCCCGAGCTGCTGAGCGGTCAAGAGAAGGAGCTTTCTCCAGCAGAACGTCGTGCTTTGGAGGCAGAGAAACGAGCGATGTGGAGGGCAGCACGGTGAGGCAGAAGAACCTTCGCTGTTCACTAGGCTAGTTCAGGAAAAGGGGACCTGCTGCATGTCTTTTGGATTAAGTGGTATTAAAACAGGGAACAAATAAGCCTTCCGGAGTCAGGTGTTTAGGGGAGGTTATATAGTTCCGTTCAAACAGTGCAAAGCATCCGCCGCTTGGCTGAGCTCATCTGCTTCTGACAGCTACATGGGTGAGATGTCTCTTGTCTTTCAACAGCTCTTGCACAATCATGAAGACAGTGGAGTTTTATTAAAAAACCTAACTTAAACACCTTTATGTGACAGTGAATGTATTCCTTCCCTCTCAGCACACAGCTTCCCACCTCCTTTGTACCACGTGAAAAAGATGGTATTTATTGAAGCTGCAAGGTGACTTACTAAAAATGAAAAGAGTGTTTCACATACTGGGAAACTTGCCAAGGCCAAGAAATTAGCAAAACAAGGGCATTCTTATCCACACAAGCTGTTTCGTCAGCTATTAAGAGTGATTAAAAGTTGTTTTGAAAGATAGAGAACTTTCTATCTCAGAACTTAAGACCTGAAGCTAGTCCAGGCATTTACTATCTCATATAATTCCTTCCAAAAATTAGTTGAGCTGCTCCTATAACTAATTATAGTTTTCTTCCCATAATGTTTCTGTAGGAGGCATTCAAAGGACAATCTGAAACAGTCTCTTTTGGGGTTTGAATGAGAGCTTTTAGAGGAACAGGGCTGCTAGTGACTCATCCATGCCAGCCTCCTAGATATGACGCTGGAGGGATTACCGTGAGTTGTGATATCACTTGGCAATTCCAGTGTTTGTGCTTAGACGTGGATGATAATGGTGCTGTTGTCTTCTGGGGAGGCTCTGAGGATGAAGAAATACACAGTGGAATCCTCAGTGAGAGCTGACTAATTATATCCAGGGCTTTGAGGTACAAAGACTCATTGTTACTTGATAATGTATCAGACCTTCTTAGGGTTTATTTAGAGCTGGGCTAATGTTCCTAGTACCAGGGCTTTTGCCCTTCAAAAAAAACTTTCTTGATATGCTCCAGCTCTTTGCCTTGGATGAATCCTTTGCCTGGTCTGTCTCAGCTGGAAATTTTCTTCTGACATGCTGCCTCCGTTTCACTGCACAGCCCTGTAATGTCAGAAAGCTGAACAGGTCACTAGAAAGCCTGTTTGTTATATGGAACCCTGATTTGGAAAAGATTGATTTCTGTCATCTTGTAGCACGTTTGTTAGACCTTTGAAGCTGGCCCTGCTTTAAACAGTTTTTGGATCAGGTGACCTCCAGAGGTCCCTTCCAACCTGAATTACTCTGTGAGTCTATACTTAGTTATCTCTCCTTCCCCAGCTCCCTGCTAATGGGGCTGTCTGCATACAGGCAGAGTGGTGAGTCAGGGTGGCAACAGTGTGTGCTCTGGCAGGATTGTTTCCACCCTGTACTATTGTAGTACCCTGTACTACATGCTTCAAAGACTGGGGGATTCTGTTCCCTGCTCTGATTCACTCAGTGTTCCACTGTATTTGGCATCCGACACCTGTTCTAGTGGATGCTGTTTCCATGGTTTCTGTCACAACTTTTTAAGTGGCATCATTTGCAAATGGAAGTTCTGTGTCTTTATGTTAAGCCAGGAACAACCCTTTTAAAAAAATAGAAATGGAAGAGAATTTGTAAACAATGCCTGCCAAAACAGACGCATTGCCCTTGTGTTACAGGGCTAGAAGCTGTGTAGGTCTTGTGGAGCCAAGTGTGTGCTTACAAACGATCACGCAGAAGAGGCTGTCTGGGATTGAGATGATGAGATCCAAATTCTTGCTCTGGCATATTCTTTCTTACAATGTTGGACAGATGACCAAGTCCCTCTGTGCTGCAAATGCATGGAGAGAGGGCTGTAATAGCACTCCTCTGTCTCACAGTAAAGCAACGAGCGCTGACTAAATACAAAACTGACTGTCAGTATGGTGTGCTTAAGCACCACAGTGTCATCAGGGGTAGACACCTTGCACAGAGTTGCTGCACAGTCTTTGCACCTATAGAAGTTCCACTGTTGTATTTGATCCAAGAAAACAGAAGTTGTCTGTCAGGCTTCTCCTCCTGAAAGCCAGCATCGCTGTGCTTGGAGAGGCAGTACGGGCTGATCTGTCATCCCTTCCCCATTAGATACGCAGGATTTTCTCTCCCACGTGCCTCCACTTCCCATGCATATTTCCTCATACGATGGGGCAGGCTTTATGAGGTAATGTCAGCTCTGATTCCTCCTAAGCATTAATGTATCCAAGGAACAGGAGCTTTGTTAGAGATGAGTGTAGGAAGGAGAACTATGATGTTGTCTGCACAAACCTTTGAAAGCAAAGCCATTCATTGCAAGGACATTGCTCTTGTCGCAGAATGTACACCACTTGCCTCAGGACATTGTGTTCTTCCATGAACTTGTTGCTGTTGCCAGCAGGTAAAGAAATCCTGAAAAATGCTGGGTGAAGGGGCCAGGATTCTTTTAGATGATCGCATGATTTGCTCCTTTAACATTACTGGTTTTGGGTTAGCTAGGATTTTGCTGAAATTGCTTAGGGCACAGTAAAAGCTCTACATTACACTGTAGAAGAGTTAATGAGTGTTGAGGATGGTGGTTTTGTCCACTATGGGCAGGAAAGAGATCTCTGCGTTCCAAACCTTCAGTCTCATCTCTTCTAAGCGTGTTTTCTTCATGGAAAATTAACTAGTGAAGGGAGAGCCTTTTAGAGGTAAGAGTATATGAGAAGGAGAAGCTACTTGCACCTGTCTTGCTTTTCAGTTAGCAGATACGTGTGACTGGTTTTAAGTTCTGCAGACCAGGTCCTCGCCTCCGCTTCGCTTCTGATACCAAGGTGTAGCTTTTTATTCAGTTCTTAAAGAAGTGCTTGGCTGATCCTTGGGTAGGGTTAAGGCCTTGCTTATTTTTGCATTGGCAGGAATCAGTCAGTCACCATGATATGTTCCTTTTGTAAGACAAGGACGGACTGTTCCCTCCTACCACAGATCTCTCAGGATGATCTGGTCTTCTCAGGATCCCTCTTCTGTAACTGCTAGACCAGGCACAGTGACATGATGGCAGCCAGGGCTCAGGTCTTATTTCCAGAGGCCCCCAGGCAGCACTGTGTGTGCTGTGTGGGAGAGAGGACTGGATGGCCCTGCACATGGCGCTGCAGCCTCACTAACCTGTATTTTCTTTAAATGCATGCCACTGATTTTATTACTTTCTTTCTAATCTTCTATCTTCTGCTTCTTTCCAGTTCTCTGATCTGTGTGCTGTCACTCGTGACCCCATCAGTTTTGCACCTTCTTGGGCTTTCCTTTTTCTCCCTGTGTCATCAGTGCTCTGCCAGGACATGTGATGCGCCCCCCCCCTTTCCCACCCCCACCCCCCCAGCACACACCCCTGTGCTCTGTTGAAATAAACACACTGGGACCCATGCTACATAAGTGTTCTGGGCACACACAACCGCTGGCATTCGTGCCATAGGAGGAGTGTGGTTAAGAAGGTACAGGCATATACCGAGGGGGGCAGGTATCCAGCAAGGGCTATATGCGTCTTGGCAGTTCTCTACCATGCACATGCTATTTTACAGATGCACTCACCTCTTCAACTGCATGTGTTCCAGGGCCTGTGGCAAATAGACCTTTTGTAATGTGCTTGTCCGTTTTGCTTCCCCTTTTCTGGTGGTCAAACAAGGCGCATGCTAACAGGTGGTCAGATGTATGTATGCAAACGTACACTAAGAGACTCTCAAACGTGTGCACGCACACTCATGCCCTGTACTCCCTCAGTTTGCTTCACACGTACACACATACACACTTCTTTGTAACTACCTCCTGGGCCTTTTCCATTGGTCTGCTGGGTGTTTCTAGTCCTCTCCTCCTAGCCTGCGAGGAGGGCAGTCTCTAGATGCTGAGGCTCTGACAGCCTGTGCTTTGGGCACATCATCCCAGATTGCCCTCTGGAGGTTCCTGCTTCGGCAGCAGTTGGTGTTGCACAGGATCAGATATAGGAGCCTGTTTTAATCAAGGCGACCCCTATATCAGACCCGTATTTCTCCTTGCCAGGGTATGTTCCTGTATCTGTTTCTTTCTTTCCCTGCGCTTGTCTGCTGCGATGTTCATCACCATCATCTCCTCTTCCTCCTCTTCTTCCTCTTCCTCCTCCTCCTCCTCCTCCTCCTCCTCCTCAGATCCTCAGCTCTTGAAGACAGTATTAAACAGTACGAGCAGGATCTGGCCAGGAAGCTGTACCAGTCCCGACAACGGGCACCTGCTCCCGGGGCCAGGCCAGCTCAGATGTCTAGTCCAATGCAGAGTCACGCCTCAAGAATCCCTGGGTCAGGAGGCCAATCCAGGTGTGCACAGCCCCCTCCCTGCCAGCTGCATGCTTAACAGTCCTGTCTGTATCCCTGCATCCTAACGCAGTGCTCCCAGCTGTGCCCTGCTAGGGGTAGGGAGGAGATGTTAGTGGTTGCTGGTGTTCATTTCCCTGAGGTCCCACAGACTACCGGCAGTTGTCTCAATGAGAACGAGGGGGGATGCTGGGTCTGTTTGGGAGAAGGGAGCGGACATTTCTGAGGGCTGAGCCGGCTTTCTCTGAGCTATTGCACAGTCTCCTGATGGCTGAAGAGGGTTAAGAGGCAACACACTGAAAGCACAGAGGAGAACAAAGCTCTGAGAACTGATCCTACTCATTTGAGCCCCTGCGGTTCTTTTCCCACCTTGGGTTGCTCTCCCATCGTATATGGCACCTCTGGAAAGGCCTGCAGCTTCTCAGTGCGTTGATGCTTAGCTCTAGGCTCTGTCTGTTCAACACATGTGATGGCATGTGTGTTTCAGGATGACAGCAAGCCAAGCGGTTCTCCTCTCCTGCTTTGAAAGTCTGTCTGCCTCAGGGAACCGAGGGTGCTTATTTTTGCCTTTCTGCACTCAGCCCGTTGACTGTAGTCTGGCTGCTGGGCACAGAAGGCGGCATGATCTCTTATCGAGAAGGCAAAGTCTGATGTCTTCTTCTCCCTCCCTCGTTTCTGAGGCAGGATGAAATCACTTGAACAGGACGCTCTTAAAGCCCAAATGGTTATTGCCAAGTCCAAGGAGGGGAAAAAACGCAGCACACTGGAGCAGCTGGCAGAGTCACCTTCACCTGTTCCTACCCCATCACCAACACCACTGGAAGGTACTGTATAGCTGCCTCTATCTCCGGGGAAAAAAGTTAATGCTTCCCTAGCTTAACTTGCTTGAAAGCAGACCTGTTGAAAGCAATTTCCTTCTTCAGCCTAGACTGGAAGGTCCTTTGGGGCATATGACATCTCTCAGCATAGGATATGGTATGAACCATACCTCACATCTGCCGTATGGTTCCAGGGAACCAGGGCAGAAATAAAACCAGCATCGTGACTTTTTTTTTTTATATATAAAAAAAAAAAAAGAGGAAAGAGGCATTTGTTCTGAGAAGGCAGTTTCTTTCCTGAGCATACTCTTTTATCACACTGTCATGGTTTAACCGCTGAAACCAGGC
The DNA here is from genome assembly GCF_017639655.2 of Falco naumanni. Taxonomy (NCBI): domain Eukaryota; kingdom Metazoa; phylum Chordata; class Aves; order Falconiformes; family Falconidae; genus Falco; species Falco naumanni. Next base: position 107,872,200 of record NC_054056.1, on the reverse strand, counting down.
CACTTGGGACACACATTTAAATGCTGCTAAATGGGAGGGACAGATTCAGGGAAGTGTTGCATATAACACAGCTAGTCACTAAATACTGCTGTTCTGTCCTCTTTTGCAGATTGCAGTCCCAGAAACGTCACTTCACCGGGAAGGCTGGTATGACATAATTCTGCTTGCTTTTGTTATCTTGCCTATAATCTTGGGTTTTGTCAGTTACTCGGCTTGGGTGTGGACTGTGCATCTGGGCTGTGGGATCCTGGACTTAAGCCAGGTCTGGCTGTCTGACAGATGGGACTGTGAAGGGGCCACAGTGGATGGAACTATGGCATACGCGTTGATGGAGGCACCCCCCCTTTTTTGCAACTACGATGTGACATCTGTTTTCTGTTTCCCTGTTTTATTATTTCATCCTTTTCTTAGTTCTTCGTCTCCCTATTCAGAAAGCTTTTGACTTCAGCAACTTTGGCCCCTTGTTTCCTCAACATCGTGAATCTGACAAGTGAAGCTGAAATCAGCATTTTGCTTTTTCTAAGCACTGTATAAATGCAACAGGACATTTTGCAGGGAACTTGTCAAAATTGGTAAGACAGACAAACAGAAGAGTGGAGGCGGCTATGCAGAGAGGGGACCTGGTTTTGCCCAAGGTCACACAATACAGCCAGCGCTAGATTGAAATCCTGACTGTGCTACAGCCATCAGGAATCTTGTCACAAATTTTCCCATGGAAAAAGGTTTCCTACCTAACTTGGTGTGCATATGCATTTCACCAGAGCACATAATGTTTTCTCTGTAACCTGGAACCCCTGTCCTGGCACCAGAACAGCTAAAAAGACATTTTGGCAGAGACGCCCCATTTTCAGAGGCTGTATCCAGCCACTCTTGGCACTGAGAATGATGCTTTGCTTCTACTTTTATCTCTGCATAGATTGCTCAGCTTGCTACTGGTTTTCCATCCATTTCTCTCCCCTTACTCTCTCTTCTCTGTTTCTTCTCTTTTGCTGTCCCTTCTAGTCCATATCTGAAAAGAAGTTTGACTACCGGGAATTTGCTGCTATTCCTTCCTCCAAACCTGTTTATGAAATCCAGGTATAAACTGCATGCTGCACCATCTCGTTAGATTGGTTAGGGCTTGGTTTGGTGGAAGTGCCTGCACATGAATGATGACCTTCAGAGCAGAGGTTGAATGATTTGAGGAAGTCCTCTCTCAAAGGCCCTGGCTGTCTGGGAGGCAATGACAACCGGCCATGCTGTATAACTGAGGGTTTACTGGGGGCTTCAGTCAAGAGAAATTGTAAAAAAGTTGGTCCAGATGGTTTTAAAATTAATGACAAAAGCTTTGCAAATGTAAAGCAGCTACATCTTCACCTTAATTGATCCTGAAACATTTTTAAGTGAAAGATGGGAACTAAAAGGGAGGAAAAAACTATAGAAAATGATTGCCAACAGATTGCGAAGTGGAGCAAATGTTAACTTCAAACTGGAATGTATCCAGCATCCTGTCTGAGAAGCAGCTGTGGTGACAATTCTCGTATGTTGTAACTCTGCTGTAGAGGAACTGTGAAGTAATCACGTGGTAAGAGGACCCCGAGTTCCAAGGGTGAGCACCATGGCGAGGTGGTTTTCCTTCCTAAAAGAACCTCCTTTTATTTACCCTGTTTTGTCATAGAATCACAGTTGAGGTAGGAAGAGACCTCTGGAGGTCATCTTGTCCCGCCGCACTGCTCAAGCGCGGCCACCTAGCATCAGTTGTCCAGGACTATGAACTGCCTTTCTTGTATTGTCTGGGTTAGTCATGAACTGATTGCGTTTGTGACACGTGATTTTGAGCTGATACTGTATGTCTGTAACTTTTATTTTTTTACATTTTTATTTTTTTAGTTCTTTGGGCTTTGTTTTTTGTTTTGTATAGACAATTAAGCAGATACCTGCAGTTAGGTTTGTGTTGTGTGTGGAGAGCTAGCAAGTACTGATGTGTTGAGCTTTAACTTGGTGTCATGACACAAAGATCCCAGGTCCAAGGTGTCATCCCCAAAGCCAGGCAGACTTTAGCAGAGCTGCAGTTTGAGGATTCTCAGGCAGTTGTACATTATTTGATGCGTATTCTTGGTTGACTCTTCTTTCGCTGGTGGTATCGCTAAACCCTTGGTAGTCATCATTTTCACCAAGAATCCCTTCCCTTTTGGGCTGTGCACCTGTCCATGTTCTGCACCGAGGGAGCTGGAGGGCTGGCCACTCAAACCCCAGTGGCAGCTCTGGACTACCTCAGCTTCTCCAAGCCTCTACTGAGGCCACAGTGCAGCACTGTGTCTTCATGCAGCTGAGAAGGTGCCTCCAAAGGAGGCTACAGCTCCAAATCATCTGGCAGTTCCTCTGGACCTCTCTCAGCAGTGCAGTAATTAAAAGACAGTATTTCTTCCTGGCCATAGTCGCACGACTGTGTCGCTCACTTTGGATCAGTGCAGTGCTAGTCTGGCTGAGCTGTGTTCCTCAGCGATGCGTGCCGGAGTCATCACAGCCCCCTGTGCTCTGCTGTCTGCTGTTTGTGAAGAGCATGACTTCTACTATATGTTTACTTTATTTCTAAAGCACTAATTTCGCTGAGAATCTCCCCCTCTTTCTCGCCTCCTCCAATTTTGCTGCTTGCACAAAATAGGCAAGTTTATATGGAAATGAGGGCTTCTTGCACCCTCACAGCCGTGAAACTTCCCTAATGCTTTCCGTCTAAGTGTATAGAGCCGCCATACTTTATCCTACAACTAAAGAAAAATTAAGCTACTCCTCACTTGTGCTCTTGAGCTGAGCAAGACGACCCCTGAAAGACAGATTTTGATCAGTAGTGGCCAGAACTTTCAGATGAGTTTGGCGGCGTTAAACTTGCTGAATACTGAGCTCTTCTGAAACCCTATCCTTGCGTTTGTGTAGCTCGGAGAAATGTTCGGCTCAGCGTAAGTATTGTGTGCAAACCTAGAAAGAATAGTGCAGGTAACAAATGGAGCCGCTTTCGAAGCAAACAGAATACCCCAACAGAACAGTTTGATCTTTCTGTCCTTGAAGCACTGTATACAGCTAGATGAAATTCTCTTATGTCGGCAAAACGTGTGCAGCTTGGCACATTTACGCCTGTCCCCAGAGTAGTGCTGGTGTTCAAGCCACCTCAAGTTTGTGACCATGAGCAAAGGCGTTTTCTCATGGTGTTGTCACTCTGGTCTGATGAGCTGCAGACAGCTCTGGCTGTTGGAGTGGCCTTCATTTTGCGAAGGCTTTAAAATTTGCAGGAGCTGGTGGAGTTTCATGGTTTCACTTAGCCATTTCTCCAAAGCTGTCTCTGCCATCCATTGGAATGTAACTGCTTCCTATCCCACTTCAGTTCTCTCTACACACCTGAATATAAAGAAGAACGTTGATTTTGCCTAAGAAGCTAGGCCTGCAAACTGTGCAGATGGAGAATTAGGATCCAGGACTCTCAAGGAAATGTAGCTCATGTCTTTGCTCTCCTCCCATGTTTCTACTCATTTTCTGTAGTCTTTACGCTTGCTGCCTTTCACGTCGCTTCCTATCCTCTCCTCCCTAGCCATACACAAGGAAAAGGAGGAGAGCTGTGATGGGCAGCCACACACCTCATCCTGCAGTTCAGGCAGCGGGCTGCTTGGCTTCAGCGCAGAGGATTAATGTTGTAATCGTGTGCATTTACTGAGGGTCATGCCCTGGCTGCTGCATCACCAGTGCCTTTGGGGTGAAAGGTTCTCTGTAGTGTTTTGGAAGGCTGGAGGTGTGGAATTACCTGGCACTAGTGTTACAGAGGTGGATGCTCATGTCTTCTGTTCTTTTGCAGTCACCTGATGCAGCTGATGATCTCAGACACATAGATGACAGAAATAACTCAGGTAAGCTCATGGTTATCTTTGTACTACTTGCTTCCTGCCACAGTTCTAGAGGGTTCCCCTTTGTCTGCTTGTGGAATCAACCCTGAGGACTTGAACTTCTTGCTTCTTGAATGAATGTCCTATTTTGTCCATTCTAGAATGAAACCTCCAAACTTGCCACATTCAGTTTTGGGTAGGATATTTGCATTGTGCTTTAGTGATGGCTAATTTGCTGAGAATGGTGTGTAACAAGCATGCCTCGTTTTCTTCTGGTTTTGTGTTCTGGAATAAAGAGTGCTGGTAGAATGTGGATGGGAATTTTTGGCCTCTGTCCCCTGCTTTAAGTGGGTAACATCCATTGCTGAGGGTCTGCCTTGCGCCCCCTTTGCTAGAGCAAAGAACCTCGCTGCGTGCAGCAGGCACCTGCAAATAAATTCATCCTGGTTTAAGACTCGAGAGCATTTGGGTGCTTGAGAGTACCCACGTGACTCTCCAAGTCTGTGCTTGTGGATCTGCGTGGATGGTTACCTAAATAAAAAGTCATTAAAGCTGTGACTGCTGTGGCTCTTCAGGCCGTCCTAACTACGGGATGTGTTTCTGTCCCCAGCTATAATCGACAGGCTCAGACTCTCTCTCACTTCATTCTAGGTGGCTGTAGTAGTAGTGTGGAGCAGGGCCGGCCTGCGCCTTCGTAGTACTTCTCTTGCCTTCAGCAGTTGATGCTGGTTTTCTTCTACCTGTTTGCAGCTATTTTTTCCCCGCTTTAATTTTAGGCAAGGAAAATTTATCTCTTACCTTGGTAAATCTCTCTGAGAAAGGCTGCACTCCAGACAGCTGATCCATGTGGGGGCCATTTCTAGAAGGAGGTTCTGCTACACAGATACTCAAGAAAAACTTCCTTGCAGAGAACAACAGCTGTTCCTCATCGCTTGGAGTAAACCTCTCAGCCCCGGGATATTTTCTTGAGGTGGTCCCTTCAGTCAGCGTACATAACTAGGAGGGCACTGAAGGGTTGGGAAATAATCAGAAATTGCTTAGGGGCTTCAGACCTCGCAGTTGCCTGGCATTGCTCTTTGTTGCCCTCAAACAGAATAAAAGCCATATCAAGAATGTGATGCTCTATCAAGAGTTTCTTAACCCAGTCCTTAATCCTTAATTCACCACTGCATGAGGCTGTGATGTGTGTGAGGCACCAAAAAACTGCAGGCTTTCCAAAATCAGTTTGGAAGGATAGCAGCTGAGGATGCAACTAAGCTCTTTGGGTATGGGACAAAGCTCTCAAGTGTTTTTTTAGATTCCCCACCCCCTCTGCCCAGCCTCATTCTTCCAGGCAGTGTAGCATTCCAGCCAACATACAGGCTTTTATTTTTTACGTAGATTCTGGCAAGTTATAAAATCTTTATGAGGAATTTAAAAGATCCTTTTCTTGCATCGGTTCCAGCTTCCTGCTAGGCTTGGTTTTGTCTCTTTTCAGATACCCTTCTCCGAATATGTGGAGAAAATAGTTGGAATAAAATACCTGGGAAAATACTTGACTGTTAGAGTGCTTTTTACTCCCATTTTTCTTCAGTGTAGAAGGAAGAGGAAAGGAAACCAGTTACCAAAGATCAAAGGAGTATATGCTGAACTCGTTCGAAACAGCACTGTGTGTGTGTTCCCCTCCCACTCCCACAGCTTCATTTGCAACTCCCAGCATTTCAGGCACCACTTTGACGTCTCCTATCAGGCCTTTCACTGCTGTGTGTATTTAATACAGCTTTAAAGAGATCTGATTGCTATGATTAGTGACACCTTTTCTCTGTACGCCTCTACACACACTGGGATTTTAATCAGAATTATCCTTGGTCATGGATTTATGGCTTTTTTTGATCATAGGGTAAACTCATAAGCAATTCCTAAATTTTATGCTAGAAGAGCGTTATAACAGAAACTCCAAGGTTATCTTACTGCTGACTGCTGGAAAGCGTTAGCAACTCTCTCTTCTGAACATCTTGTCAAAGCACACCATTTTCTTTTGTCCATTGCAGATGAGCTTTAAGAATCTTTGCATTCTCAGGTCTGACTTACAGAATCACAGAATGGTTTGGGCTGGAAGGGACCTTAAAGACCATCCAGTCCCACTCCCCTGCCACGGGCAGGGACACCTCCCAGCAGACCAGGTTGCTCCCAGCCCCGTCCAGCCTGGCCTTGAGCTCCCAGGGATGGGGCACCCACAGCTGCTCTGGGCAGCCTCTGCCAGCACCTCACCACCCTCACAGTAAAGAATTTCTTTGTAATATCTAATCTAAATCTACCGTCTTTTAGTTTAAAGACTCAATGACTTCATGGTCATCATCTTTTAAATGTGTTTAAAAACATTTATTCCAAGGTTTGCAAGAGGCCATGAATTTATTGAACTTCATAATAACATTTTTAGGGCGGCACCATGGGATGTGTTTGCTTTATGACATAACTTTTTCAGTTCACTTTGATTTAGAGTCTTTCCTATCTTGTAGCCATCAGGTTGCAGAAATACACACTTGATAATTTTGAATTGCACTTACTACTGGGTACCTGCTTATGGTATGTAAGAAACTACTTCTGTCCTCACAGTCTTTGTCCACTTGGGATGTCTAATATCTACAGCAATTCATACAGGAGAAGTATCTTTTAGTCCTACACTGGACTAATTAGTACTGTATAATTACTGAGTCTAGGACTCAGCTCAGCAGCTCATGTACACGTAGGAATGAAAGATTATCTCTCCACCTTCTCATACCATTAATTTATCCCCATCCAGCCTTTTTAGTCACCTCTCCAAAGACTTGCGTCCACCCTTTTGTTCTCCAGACTTCCATTTTAGAGATTCTTTCCCACCAAAATGCCGAAATTTCACAAAATTAGAATCTCTAGATTTATACTAGTTGCAATGCCTGTGCTCTCTTCTAGTGTTTTCTGATTTCTCTCATGGGGCAGGAGGCCTGTACTGGCTCAGAATACACCAGTATCCTGTCTGGCAGGAAGTGAGTTCTTTGGGAAAGACTATAAGAAACAAAGAAAATGAGCTTGCAGAGATGCATATTCTCAATTTTCTGTAATCACCTATTAAGTAGGGGTGTCTTGAGCCAGGTATTGTATCTAGATTATCAGTGGAATGATCCTCTGTAACACTATCCTAATTCTTTTTTAATCTTTCTTGATGCTTTGTGGCATTGGGTTCCACAATTAGGCATTTTGTTTACTGTAATTCTGTTTCATGATAATTTCCTTGGGTTTTCCGGGATGCAGTGAGTATCTGTGTCTTACTGATTCTTTCTGTACCATTTATGTAGGCCAGTACCATATCATACTGGTTATCTTTCTTCCAGGCTGAAGAATCCTAGTTCTTCTTTGTGGGAATCATTCTGCTACCCACTCTGGACCCTTTTTATTTCATCCTTGCCATTTTTAAGTAGAGAAGTAGAACGGGGCTGCATGCAGTATTGCAGGTGCAGGTATACGATGAGTTTATGCAGTGGCAGAAGGTGCTGTGTACCTTCTCCCATCTTTTCCGGTATCTAATCCTCCAAAGTGAAATGGTATTGTTGAGAAGTGTGCCGGTCTTTTCAGAAAGCTCCCCCTAATGACTGCAGAACCATAATCTTATTTTAAGGATGCTGCATTTTATATGCAATTGGGATTATATTACTTTTACTGATCTTAAGTATCATCCAGTAGCGTACAAATAAACTTGCTAGGTCAGCACGAGGTTCTGGCTAGTCTGATATTGTGTCTGATGTGAGCCACTGGGAATGCCAAGAAAAAAACATAAAAGAAGAAAAGCATAAAGTGATTCCTCCTAGAATACTACAGGCTGCAACAATCTGCAGTTTGGCGCTTTCTAAGCCAGAAGTCTTCAATTTTGGAATTGTTTCTTTCTTTCTTGAATCTGTTCACATTTGCAGTAAATTTCACCTTCCACACCACTGCCCAGTTAACTCTGTAAAATCCTAGTACCCTTTTTTTGTAGTTGAGTTTCATTTGACTGCCCTGATACACGGCTCGGTATCGTCAGCAGGTTTTCTCAATACAGTGTTCATCACTTTTACTCTTTCTTGTTAGCTACCAAATACTGACCCTAATACAGACAGCTGCTCTATGATGTGACAGCAGGTCATATCTTCCTATGCTTTTCCTGTGTTTAAACTACTTACCCACTGAAGGACATGCTGCCTTATCCCTTGGCAGCTTGTTTTCAGTAAGAGCTTTGGCTGAGGAACAATCAAAACATTTTTAAAAGTTGTGTGGTGTGTTGAGATCACTTGACTTGCATGTTTGCTTGCTCCTTTGGTAAATTCTAGTCTAAGAGGGTCTAAAAGGAATGACTTCCCTCTAAGCCATATTTCCTCCCCCAGCCCCCCCCAGTCTGGATTTTGATCTGCATGTGCCCATGCTTTTCTTTTGTACCCGTTTGCCTTGTTTGGAAGTCAGTCATCTGTTTACCAATCCCACTACCCTTTCAAGGTGTGAGATCAGTCACACGCATTTATTTGTTTCTAAGACCTTTTCAAACCACGGGGTAATGCTGGGGTTAATAGTTCAGGAAACATTCTGAACCGTAACAAGTACTCGCACTTGGGTACTGTGACGAGGGGGACGTTGCATCTTGGAGTCTGTCTCTAGAGCAGAGGGTGGGCCACTGGGTACAGCTGAGCAGACTTTGCACCTTTGATCTGATGTATCTTCATAGATTTCTGTATTTGAGGTCCTGTGCTATGTTCAGAGACTTTAGAGAGGCTTCCCAGGAGGCAGTTTGCACTCGAAGGGAAAAATCTGTGGTTTTGTGGAACTTCTTACACAAGTATCTCACAGCAGTTGCTCCAGCCAAATTATGGCAAAGGGCAGATGTTCCAGGCGTATGTCAGAGCACGTCAGATAAGCTCTACCAGCTCCTTTCAGGAGAGTGAGGAGCCACCGTAACAGCAGTGTGCTTTAGGTACAGAACACATCCTAAAAGACCAAGTTAACTGAGAGTCTGCCCTGCCAGAGGATCTTTCCTGGAAAGTTCTTTCGGCAAGGAACCCAAGTCACAGTCTTAAATTTACAGAAAGGACTTTGTCGTGTGACTTCAGCATTAAGCAAGGCCAAAATGCTCACGTCTCTCATTGGCTGTGGCATTACCATACTGGTGGTCACACTGCTCTTCAGTGCATGCTGCTGTACTGAAACCAGTGAAATGGTTGGAGCACTGGCTGACACCTGGGTCCTTTCAGTATACTTGATTTTTTTCCTAAGGCTTGGCACTTTCAATAATTTTCAGTGAATCGTGGGTATTAGGGACAAGTATCTTCCCACGTATGTGACTTCCTTCCCAGAATCCACAGTAGTCGCTACCTGAGCTACAGATCACCTAAAAGTCCTGGCCGTGGGATTACTGTAAATCACCAAGACTTCAGCCGTGTCTCAAATTCGGCACCCTTATGTCAGCATTAACTGGATCAGCTATATACTTAACGCTGGCTCTTAAAAACTTAACTTCTCTTGTCTACACAGTTCCCCAGGAGCAGGACGGGCAGCCAGAGGAAGAGGACATGTTAGTAACGCGTGATTCATCAACACCGACTTCATCAGCACTTGAAGAAATGGCCCTGTACAGCAGCAAACGCAAACTCCGACACAGCCGGCGCAGTTTGGAGGCTGCTGTCCCGACGTAGAAGATCTGATGCACCTGGGCGATGGAATAGCCCAGCACAGGCTTTTTGAGCTTCCTGTGCTCCGGGGATAGCACTGGACTGCCCACACTGCTGCCTCCTGGACTCTGGATGGGAACTGAGCACCCCGGGGAGCATTGTGGTCAACTAACTTCCTTCAAGGCTGTGAACCGCCCTCTTTTCTCACCCAATAATGCACTGGGGCATGTCCTAAACAAGATGGGACAATACTAGACTTACTGATGGCAAATTGAGAGGAGGTGTGGGTAGGACAGTGGGCAGCTGCAGCTTGTTAGCCTGTAAATATTGTGTGTGGGGGAAGGGTAGGACAGGGAGAACATATGAGTGTGAGAGTGTGTTGGGCTCCAGCTGTTATTTCCTCAACTTGGATTTTTTAGTGGTTAATGTGGGAGCTTCTACTCTGGTATGAATTAGAAGGAAGGTCCAGCCTGCCTTTGCTCCTATTTAATTTCCATTCTTTTGCCAAAAAGCATCTCCTTCCACCTCCCACACCATGTCACCTCACTTTCTTTTGGGAGTATGTGGAAATGGGTAGCTTGGAGGCAAAAAAAACAAAAGAAAACAAAAAAAATTTTCAGCGAAGTGCCTCCCTCTGACACTGACACCTGTGTGCTCAAGCAAAGACAACTGGATAAGCAGGAGCCTGTGCCAGCTCTGTGCCACTTGCCTCTGTGAGCGCAGCAATCTATCCCACGTAGCAAACTGCTCCTGCCAGTATTTAGTGCTGTTCTGGGGGACAGGTACCTACCCGGATTTACACGTAACTGCGTGTATCCCTCGCACGCGGTGTGACCCACTCTGCAAGCACACTGCACGGAGTGGCAGAGGAGGCCAGGTATCTGTCTTCTGTCAGCACCACGGCTGAATTGGTGAACCAGGGCAGAAACAAGAAAGGAGCCGAACAGCTGTAGCAAGAGTCTAGCAGTGTGCATGTGTGACAGCAGTAGAGAGCAGAATAGTTGGGGATTAGGATATGGTGGCAGAGATAGGAGGTATAAACAGCAGATAAGGTAGCGGGTTAGGATTCAGGAAATGGGCAAGGGTAGGAAGTGGCGATGCTGGGGTCAGGTTAGGAGTCCTGGGGTCTTACAGGTAGGAGGATACTAGCGGGTGAGTCCACTGTGTTGCCCGCTAGCTGTGAAATGAAACGTGACGTTACGGGGGTGCGCAGTGTGGGGCTTTCAAGGAGCGCCGGCCAGGCAGGGAGCACAATGAAGTAGGGTGGGTCTGGCCTATACCTTGCAATAACTACACAATTCTACTCTTTGCCAACTTGTTGGCTTCAGACCCCTTTCCATGTAGAACAGGGAAGATACATGCTTGCCCATGCAAGAGGAGAAAAAGAAAATGAAAAAGGAGCAGGGGTGTGATTCCTGGTGTCCATGAGTGGAACAAGGGCTGTGAACAGATTCTGTATCAAGTGAGCTCTGCAGATGTGGAGGAGACAGATGCTGCTTATCGCTCTGAAATCAGTCTCTGCTGCCCACTACTGAAGTAAAACATCCCTTTTCTTCTTTTTTTCTGTTCTTTCTTTTCTTTCTTTCTTTTTTTTTTTAAATGCCTCTAGTAAGGAGAAAGGCATCTGAGCTTGTCAGTAATCTGATCTGTCTACCCTGATAACATTGGTGCTCTCTGCTGAACCCCTCCAGCAGTAAGACCAGAGTTGGACCTTAAGCCTTTCAGTGACTCAAAGTGGCTTGGGAGTGACAGGCACTTCTGCTTGTATATTTGCTGAATGAAAGAACTGGATGCAGTTTCTTTTAGTTGAGAATCTCCCTTCATGCCAAAATCCAGTGGATCATTTTAACTGACTTCATATGTTTTAATTTTACAGAGCTTTGAAGGGGGAACTCTGATAATCTCAAACTGCAGCTAAGGCTGCTTCCATCATCAGCAATTTGAGCTTTTCCTTTTTAAATCTGATTTTAGCATTTGCTTTTTAACAACAGCAATTTTGGAAACAATCCTGGATTGGTTTTGGTGACTAACTTGTGATTCTTTTTTTCTTTTCCCTTTGCGGTACCTGGTGCCAGGCTCTGGGTTCTCTCCCATTCTCTTCTGAGAGACTCTGAGGGAAAATTAGCGCATCAAGACTGTAACTAGTGAAATTTGTACAACCAAAGAAATCTATTTTGTGGTTCAAGGATAATAAAGTTTACTTTACATTTTAGAACCTTTAGTTAATGTGGTTTAGCCCTGTGTGAAGCCTGCAATTTCTGTATCAACACTTTGGTTCCTCTGACATACAGTCACCCTGTAAGGTAGGAGGCATACTAGTGATTTTCCTGCTTTTGTGTGCAGAAATCACTGATCATCTAAATCACTGACAGCTGCAGGAACATCAAGATGAGCACATGCTACTCTCGTAAATTTGGTAGAGAGCTGGCATCTGTGCTGAACAGGGAGGAAGAGAACCTAAACCAGCAGCTGTTAGCTTCATCTCTTATGTAGGTTGGAAGGGACTCCTTATTTTGGAAGTGGCAGATTCTCTCTTGGGGTGGGGAGGGAGAGGAGGAGAGGTTTCTGTTCCAGAGAAGCTATAATAGTGGGGAAAGGAAACAGGGGCAAACAAGCGAGATGATATCTGTGGGATACCTGCTTTAGTTATCACACTCATCACTGACACCTATTTAAAAAACAGTGCCCAGCTTAATGGCATACAGGGGAGGGAGGTAAAGTCAAGGATGAGGGAAAAAAACCTACAAGGTGCTGACCAGTGTTACAAGCTTTAAGACAGTACTGATGTTAACTACAGAGACACTCTTAATTCCGTCCGTACCAGGGGCCGATTGGGCACGAAATGCACCTCCACGCTGTTGGTGCCTGTGTGCTCCGTGCCCGAGCCTGCCAGTAAAGGCTGCCCCATGTGATGCTACTGCCTGTGGCAGTGAGGACTGGTCCCTTCTGCTACTGCTGAGCTCTGTGGTGCCTGCTGCCTCATGGGTGTGGGCGAGCTGATGGAGTGCCAGCCCTAAGGCTTTGGCTCCGGTTTGACCAGTTGCCAGGGGTGCATGGGGGAGCGTGTCTGTGTGTGTGAAGGAACACCTGGACGCAGGCAGTAGGTGGCTGGCACAGGAGTAGCCTGGAAGCAGAGCCTGGGCCCTGCTCATCAGCCGATATAATACAAAACACAGGGATAGGAGCAAGAGCTTAAGCCTCTTGGCTTTCTTCACTTGGCTCTGCTTAAGGAAAAATAAACACTAGTTTGTTTACATGATTAAAGTTTTTAAAAAGTTAACACATTTCATGTAGCCCAAACAAGTTCTCCTTAGCGTGGATCAATGAATGGCCACCAGGATATGCCAGCACAGAGGAAAAACAGCCTCAGTGGGAAGAGGGCAGAATTCCTCTTTCTAGAGGCAGTGTCATGCTAGACCTTGCCCTCACTCTCCATCCTGTGCAACGGTTGACTTGCAGGTACAGCTGGAAAAGAGACCTTGGCACACCGCATGGTACCGCAGGAACAGTCTTGTCTTAGTCCAGCTTGGAGGGGTCAAGAGTCTTAAGTGTTGACATACACAAACTCCTACAGTAGATTTCACAGGTCCTCCCCTATAAAATGGAATTTTTTACAAGTGGTTTTAATCGCTCTTCCTCCCCCCCGCTTAGATTGTCATTTTCTTGGGCCAGGTTTACTATGTTATATGTATATACACATCTGTGCTTATTTATTACCTAAGACAACGGAGCCATGATTCGGACATATGCAATAGTTACCACTTTACAAAAGTAAACATTTTCATGAACACTGGCATCCTTGTAAGATTTGAAGCAGGCCATTAGCATAATTTTCCTCAGACAAAAGTACGTAGTTACATACACATCTCCTAAAAATGCCAGCCTGAAAGCCTCCCGTACCACACCCACCCATTGCATATACACTGGTGGGTGGGCAATCCACACCCATTTATCTGCGACTGAGATTTCCCAAAAGTGTCTGTGTTACTGGCCCCAGTTCCAGTTGGGGTATGGACAGAAGGACAGAGATTGTTGCTGTGATGGAAGGTGGCCCAGAAGTCTTAACAGCAAGCATATTCAGAAGAGCTTCAGAACTAGAGAATCTGTCCAGCTGCTTTGCTTTTTAAATGACAAACCTGCTGATGAGAAGCAAAGGAGTAGGGCCTAATTCCAAATGCTCTACTAGATGCAGGTCCAGAAGAGGTGTTCATGCAAGAGTGTCTGATACCTGACGGCTACTCAAAGTATCCACAGAGCTAGCACACAATCACCTCCAGTAAGATGCTGCAGTTGGAGTAAAGGCTGAGAAAGACAACCAAAAAATAATTTTCAGAACTTAACAGCTCTCCTTGCTTTTTAGGTGTGCTGGAAGGATGCTCTTATGTCATCATTAACTTAGGAAATTTATTTAGGGTGGAGATTCTACTATAAATAGGAACAAAAAACCCTATATTTTTTAGTGATAATGCAAAGATCTTCAAGGCTGCACAAATAGAGAATAGAGTACAACTGGTTAGGTAGAAGGTTGGCAAGAAAGAATCTTGCAGCTAAATGCATTTGTATAGCACCAGTAAATCAAAGGCGTGCTACTGGGAGTGTGGAAGGGAAGTAAATGTCATATTGGGACATAGCTCTAGGTGCAAACTTGCAAGACATGAAATAAAACTCCATAACACTGATTTTTGGGCATTGTAGTTTTACTGGAGACTACCATATAGCTGACAACTGTATCTTGTTAAAAGAAAATGGAAAAGAGCAAATGACAGTGAAATGCTGAAGACAGGAACAGGAAAGTACTACAGCAAGCCAAATAAAAAGCACAGTAATGCATCTAAAAAAATGTAAAAAGCAGCTTGTTAAGGTGGCACAGGTGCGTAGACTATGATGTTACCTGGTTTGTGACACTATCTGGTTTGGGGCATGTGTGAGCATGAAAGACTAGGACAAGAATAAGGATAAGTAATAAACACCCAGGTACACAGGAAAAGGAGGAGGAGATGGATGACGAAGATAATAATGATACTTGAGAAGCATTGTAGGATTGTGTAAAACTTAGAATGGACTGTCTAGGGGAAGGGCCAAAGGTGCCAAAAGAAAAAGGAGGGCTCAAGGTGTATCGGACAAGAATGGGAAAACGGAAAGGGGAGCACAGAGGATAAAAAGGGCTGGTCTCGTGGGACCAGCCATTTGTATTGTTCTTGCCTGCGTGGCTGCTGCTGGTGAGTTTGTGGTGCCTGGAAAGGTACTCCCCAGGCTGCGTTTCTCTGTTGGTGTTTGGCTGCGTCGCTCTGCGTGCACTGAGGATATGCTTGCAGCCTTGCTGCTGTTTGGATATGGGCCCAGAGGATCACAAAACCAGCTGGTTCTAGCAGGGTGGGCCCTCAAGCCTGCAGAATTCCAGCTTCCCTTTAACAAATGGCCCTACAGGCAGTAATAACTAATCCAAAGACAGTAACTGCAGAAAATCTATGCAACAATTTAAACTTAGTAAGAGCAAAATCAGATAGCATGGAGAAGAGCTACTTTCCTAAACCTGTCCCAAAGCAGAGCATTACTACTCTGGACTGGTCTCATTGAATCTGCACTCTTACCTAACTGAGTAAGATGTTCTAGAGCCCTTCTACAGAAAGCTAGTAACAAATCAAAAACTGTAAACTCAACAGCAGTAAAGATGACAGTGCCCTTCTACAAAGGGTAGTCCCAGCAAGAGTAGTTTATGGCATTTACATAGACGATAGATTCAAATACTTTTCCACAGAAATGGGGGGGAGGGAACACCAACCCACAGTCCTACAATTACAGAAGACATAGTAATGAAATCTTAGCCATCAAGGGCCTAGCTCTAAAATCTAACTTTCAAAGAAGTATACATGAGCAAAGATGGAAACAAGTAATCAGGAGCTTCAAAGCCACCTGAAATTTGGGATAACTACAAATCCTGAATCCTCACATCCAGTCAGCAGGGGCAGGGGGGAAGAAGAAGTTTTACACAAGGGATAACTCAAGCAGATGGGAAGGAATCTAAGTGCTAGTCATGGACTAAGGCTGCTTTTTTTATTATTATTCACAAGTTACTTTTCAGGTCCTGCTAAATGCAAGTTTTCTTCATTTCAGGATTAAGTCCTGTCTTGCATTGGTAAACAAGGTGAGGGATGGACTCCTCCCCTGTTATTTCCCTCCATATATAATGGTAGGCAGATGTCCTGAATACTTACAGGATTCTCTTCAACGATTGTCTGCTAACAGATATAAGGTACTGTCATGGAAGCTGCAGATCACACCAGATTTACCCATGTGGAGTCAGCTCTGAGAAACCTGCAATTTAGAAACACCAGAGGATGGAGGATACTGTTTTTCAGAACTGCCCACCTGCCACCAGCTGCTTCTAGAGACAATGTGCTGAACTATATGAACCTGTGGGTTTCACTCAGTACCACTTTTGCTGCTGCTCCGTGTGGTTTTAGTGACATACATCGTAGGTGAAGTGGTGAGAAATCCCAATGATTATGCATTGTAGGACCTCCGCTATGCCATAACCGGCACTGCCACTCTGCTGCCACTGTAGTTCGGCTTGCCCATCTCGGGGCCCTAGGCAATGTCACTTTACACTGTTTGAGTACCACGTGTTCTTAAAAGTAAATAGTGTCTTGACACCTCAGGAAAGCTGCAGCTTGTCCAAACGAGTAATAATCAATGGCCGACTGCATATGGATAAGAAGTAGACACTGTCTTGCCAAGAAAAACTGAACTACCCACCCCAACCAGACATAAAGTGTCCTGTACCAAAGTCTGTAACAGGCTCAAAAAGCCTTCATGCCTAATGGAGACCTGGCGTCTCAAAGATGCAGCCCTTTCTGGTAACAGCAAGTAGATGTCACCCTCCCCGCTGTAAAGGGGAAATTCTTTATTTTCTGCACAGACACCTCCTGCCCCCACCCCAAGCTCATTCCCTTTGAGTTTTCCTCTACTTTTCTCTTTGGGCTGCATGGTAACCAAAGCACAAACTAATTTCACACCTTGTACCAAAGCCAAGTGAGGATTTAATAAGGGTGTAATTAAAGCAGTAGTTTAAATCAATCTATTTCACTTTGAGCTGAAAGCGGTCTATAAATAAACATTCATATAATTAGTAACCATATCTTATCTGAGATAGCACTAGCCAAACATTAGGCTGTAATAGCATACTGCTATAGGATGGTGCCTCAACGTGTAATCTTATCTCAAATTTCATACCTATAAGAAATCTAGAATAGAACATTTACTCTTATAAATGATAGACTTTTTCTCCCACCTCTTCTACTGTGCTATACAAAAGGCCTTCCTTATTGGGGTTGCTTGGAAGGTAGGCTGTCAGAGGTTTGGAATTTTTTTTTTTTTTTTTTTTTTTTTTTTTTACCTTTTTCTGTCCATCCCAGAGGTCTGCTCTTCTCTAGTAGCATTGTTACAACCTTCCTGCTCAACGCAAGCTTGATGGGACTTCTCACCGTATACAGCTATAGACTCCAAACTCACTGTCCACTCAAATGGATTTTGTCTCCCAGCATCTTCAGTAGCACACCACATGTCTCCTGATCACATCTCTGTGCAGGAACTAGAATTCCGCGTGCCATGCAGAACAGCAACAATGAGGCTCAATTATGCACCGTACTGCAACACCACATTGCACTCCTGCTCTTGCAGCTGCTGCATTCCTGTAGCAAGACGATTAGTGATTCTTGGAAGGCACTATGGAAGGGCTGGACTCATGATTTTTGAAGATTTGAGAAACGAGAGGATGATGTAATTCAAATAGTAAATGTTGCACAAAATGTTGAGTTTGAAGAAAAAGATACTCAAGAACTTACGGAACTGAATGAGGAAGAGTTAAGGAAAATTAATTAGAACAATTTGCTGAAGAGCAGTAAATATAGAAATAGAAGACTGAAAAGCATCAATAATGGAACCATAGACACAAGTATTTAGGGGGGCAGCAGGAAGTTTAGTGAAGGAAGCTGGAAAACATACTCATTTTCCATTCAAACAGTTAGCTCCCAGATTTAATTTATGTGAATCTACAAACTTGCTTAAGAACACGTCCATCAGTTGTAAAGGGGAACTACTGTAGTAACATTTTGGTCAGAAGAATTAAACTATCATGAATGGAAATACTCAGGTTCTTCTCTGCTGTTTTTCAGGTGTAACTGTAATCTTTCCACAGGACTTGAAAAAATGTACATTAAAAAAAAAATTACGGCTCAGAATGACCTCTACCGACAGAGAGATAAACTGCCATCCGTAGCGTTCAATGGATGGAATTCAGCCGAGGCTGCGTTAAGGAAAGCTGTGGAGCTTTTCCCAGATTTAAAAATGGATCATCTCCTACCTTGCCCGAGACCTGCTCCAGCTGTCAAGATTTAGTTTAGCACAGAAACAGAGCTTGAACAGACATGTGGTTTAGTCTAAACCTTTTCAGCTTTTACACAACACATTCAGAACTTTTTTTTTTCCTAGTAATCAGAGTCTTTAGGGGAGAATATTCTTGTCATGAGAAACCCACCTGAGGAGAAGCATACATAAATACAGAAGGAGAAAGGTAATGGCGAGTCATTTGGACTAATTTATTGAATGCCTTAAAACATATTAGAGAAAAACTACTGGATTAGTATCACACCAAATCAAAAATAAAACTTGTTTGAATGGAAGAAATCACAAAAAAAATCTCTCTGTATACCCATGTAAAGTGATAGGTATTACTAGTTAGCATTGTCAGGAGGTGGGAAATGACTAACTGATACAAAGCAATAGTTGAAATTTATGGAACAGTAGTCTTCCCTCCCCTCCCCCCCCCCCCCCCCCCCGAAAAAAAGGGGGGGGGGTAAGTCTAAGAAAAAATCAGGAGCAGGGAGCTCGCTCAGCCTTTCCTCATGTGTGAGGTGCTCCAGTCCTTTCATCATCCTTGTGGTCCTTCACTGCACTGTCTCCAGCACGTCCATGTCTTTCTCATGCTGAGGAGCCCAGAACTGGACACAGCACTCCAGGTGTGGCCTCACCAGTGCCGAGCAGCTGGGAGGGTTCACTTCCTCCAGCCTGCTGCCAACACTCCGAACGCAGCCGATGATGCCATTCACAGCATGAGCATGTTGCTGCCTTGCGTTCAACTTGGTGTGCACCAGTAGCCCTGAGTCTTTTTCTGCAAAGGGGCTTTCCAGCTGGCTGTTCTCCAGCACGTACTGGTCCATGAGGTTAGTCCATCCCGGGTGCAGGACTTTAAACTCCCCCTTGTTGGACTGCAAGAGGTTCCTGTTGGCCCATTTCATCCAGGTCCCTCTGGATGGCAGCAGGACACTGGTGTACCAGCCACTCCTCTCAGCTTGGTGTGGCCTTCCAGTTCGCAGATCATTACTGAAGATGTTGAACAAGGCTGTGCCCAGGATTGACCCTGAGGTACAGCACTAGTTACTGGCCTCCATCACACTGCTCATCACCCTCTGGACCTGGCAGTTCAGCCAGTTTCCAGTCTACCACCCTCTACGTTCATCCAGCCCATACTTCGTCAGCTTTGCTATGAGGATCTAACGGGAGACTGTATCAAAGGCCTGACTGAAGGCTGGGTAGACAATATAACACAAAAGCCCCCAGACAGTTAACCAAGTCATCGTATTTATTAAAGCAACTGGCTAAAGAAAAGCAAAAATTGAGCAAAAGTGTGCTAGGCTGTATTAATAGAAGTAACAGAAGTCCAAGCATGATTCAGTTAAATGTTATGACACCAGATGTTGATCTCAAATTCACCGATTGTAAATTGCTCTAGACTGTAGGAGGAGACACCCATCTCATGTGGCAATACCTGAATTTGTGTATCTTAAGCTGAAACCTTTTATTAATCTTATAGCCTCAAGAAAAAAAAAAAATAGGTAAATTCAAAAAGGCAGGCAGACAGGTAGTATGTTACCCACAGTCAGGGGACACTGGTAACAGCAACAATTCCTACCAGTTACTGACCCCGGCACAGGGACAGCCCCAGTGCTACTGTCAGAAGCAATTGCATAGGCTTTATTAACAGTGTGGTCTCTCACTCTCACCACAATCAGTGATAATCTAAATAGATTATATATACAAGCTCCTTTGATATCATAGCCAAGTCTTTCCTGCTGAGGTTTCTTAGAGCAACAGATCTACACTTCATTTTTTTAAAAAAATTACTTGGTAACAAATCCCCTTCTTAGCATACACACTAGAGCAACAGTTCTGGATCGTAAAGACTCTCAGCTGCTTTATTCCCTTAGTTTTCACTTTACAAGCAGTTCTTGCACTCCATGATATCCAGCTGAGAATGATTTATTCATTGGTATAGCAAAAGTGATTTTCAGAGCCCCTGCATGTGACCAGCACAAAAAAAAGCGTGGTCTGGCACAACTTTGCATTCTTTTTTCATATTAACCATTTTTCCACTCTCTGAGAGGACAGGCAGAAGCAAGCAAAGATGCCTCTGGCCATTTCCCAGAGAAGAAACAACATTTACAAGAGCCAAAGTTATTTAATTTTGCTTGTTTTGGAAGAAAAAAAAAATCCAACCAACCAGAAACAAGAGTTTTAGAAGGTCTTTGGTGGATACTGATGTTCCCAGGGCACAAGCAAGGTAACCAATAGACTTTCCTATGCAGATGTTTGCTTATATTGGCTTCCTCTTCTAAATAACTCCCAAGTATCATAAATAACCATCTCACTAATGTTGTAGAAACCGAAGTAAATGACAGGGTAATTGTTATCTGGCCAATGAAGTCTGAGAACTACAGAACCTTCTTTTGGGAGAAATGGGACAGGAGTGGAAGATAATATTCCCCTTTTCTCTGCTCCTTCCAATACCTCTCAGAGGGAGACTGTGCAAGAGTGTTCACAGAGACAGGGGTCTGGAAATTGCACCAGGCTCTCATAACGAAATGAGGCAAGAAAGACAAAAAACAGAGGTAAAAGTAATGATTCAAGGGACTTCTTTCATTCTTTCAGTCACATTTCTTCTAACCCTTCGTTTAATTTTGTTTTAAACATGTCTCAAACAAATAAATGGCTCGTTTTCTAGCAAGGCCTGCAAGCCTTTATCTGGGTTAGCTCCACTCCAATTCAGCAAATTTTTCTTTTTAAATTCCCATGATGCTAAATCAGAAATCACTGTAATAAACAAAGAGAAACAGGATAGAAAGAGGCAGGGGTTGGGAAGAACAGGAGATTTGCAACTCAACTTTGTGGAAAAAACAGTTTCCTCTCTCTGCTACATCTACTACAGTCAAACAGGCATTAAATTTTGAATATACACAGAAAGAATCTCAAGGACAAAGGTCCGAGTTCATCCATCCTAATTTAGGGTGGGAAGCTACAAGTGTAGAAATATTTCAAAGCTCCTTATGTTTCAAGTTATCCTTTCTATTAATTTGTCCAATAAATGGTAGGACCACTACCTACAAACCTGTATGATTTCTAATATACAAATTGTAGTTATTATAAATCAAATTATTCAGTATAAATTAAATGGAAGAATAAATTTTACAAATCTATAAATAAGCCTAAGGAAACACACTGTCTCTGAGTTCCTCAGTCCAACTGACTTGAATATCAAAGCAGCTCTTCTTCAAAACAGAAGTGCTAACACTATGGCAAATCTGTTCCCCAATCAAACAAGAGAACTATACAAAGTTAATAAGTTAGTTTCTAAATCTAACTGTATGAATAGTTCTCAGGAAAGCTATTGGGAAATAGCAGAATTTACAAGAAATTAAGAAGAAACTGCTCAAAGTAAGCTATGCATATAGAAGGTCAAAAAGAGCAAACACAAAGTGATGAAAACTCACCCCACCCCAAACATTGCAAAGAGTAACTCAAGAAATAAAATCTTGGTCTCAGCTTTTCAAGGGGGCGGGGGGGGGGGGGGGGGGGGGGGGGGGGGGGAAGGGAGCAGAGAAAGGCAGCTGGTGGGAATGAGAAATAGGAAATGGAATTACCTTGTTGAAGGTATAGAAAAATTCAAGAATCCTGTTATTCCCAAGGAGATTCTGCATAATTCCTACCCCAGAATTTGGAAGGGACAGCACACTTAACCACAAATCCAATTGTAAAAAATATTTTACTAAATCTTTCCAGTGCAGTGTTACAGCATAAGTTGCTTCAACCTGCTTACTCACCTCTAGTCCTCTTCTGAATATCATGTTTTTTCCCCCCTTACAGTTCTGGAATTTTATCATAGTACCTCCTGAGTGGCACAATAATCCTGGCCCCTGTTTAAGTCGTATGACGCTACGTCCCCACTCTGGAGAACTCCTCTCTTCCCCAAAACAGTTTCCTGCTTTTCCTTCAAGGAAGCCAATAAATACCTTTCTCCCCTTTACCATGTGGTTATCGCCCTTCGGCATCTCGCTGCACTGGGCTACTCAGTGTCAGTTCCAACAAAGAAAGAGGCACTAGGCTGAGAGCCGAGGAGCCTGGCTTACGTTACCGGCGTTCACCATATTCCTTTGTGACTATCTCATCATCTCTTCAGCCAACAACTTTATCCGAAGCATAGCTGCAATATTTAATTACTGCAGAACGCTGATCTCATTTGACTCCTTTATTTCATCTTGCGTACAAAGTTCAGCTAAACCAATGAAAAAAAAAGTACAGAAATTGAGATAATGGAGAAAGGCCTCATCCCCTGCCTTTCCTCCTCTAACTACAAGACACTCAATGCTTTCTTTACCAGTTAATCAGGTTTTCTTTTAACTGTTATTGCTTTTGGGAAGGATGCTAAAGGCCATCTGACCTGGTTTATATAAAGAAAACAACTGTGGTGCAGAAAACTGGCTGACAGAACAGTACCAAAGTAGGAAGAGAATTGCTAAATTTCCATACTAGCTCCTATATCTATTCTTTCTTCATTTAAATATATAATACCCTTTTATTCTACATCATATGCTGAATTTTCTGTGCTAGAATATAATTAAATACATCTTCTGTTCAAAGTATAATGCATCTTTTAGAAGTTTTCCTGAGCACAAATTAGCAGCCTGTTGACACCACCAGAAATGTCTCCAAACCAAAAGAGTATAAGAGCCTGGAATTCTAATGGTGTTTGAAGACTTCTACTCTATGCCTCGAGTGTTCTGCCCCTCACATTATAGCCCAAGTCATACTTGCGTTCCCACAGAATCCAAAGTCTATGGAGGTGTGTAAACGTGGCCTCGCACGCTGTTTCACTTCACCTTGTCAACTGTGCTTGGAACCAAGTGGCCCACAAGCTTTTGCGGTCTCCAGATACCAGATGCCTCCAGCAAAGAGCAAGCCCTGTGTGTTGTCGACAGAGAATGAACCAAGTGCAATATATTAAAAAAATCCTAGGGGGAAAGCCATACTCTAGACTAGAGAAGAAAGGAAAAAGCTGCCAAGGTCCCTACTCTAAGAAAAACTCTTTCAAGCCCCAAATCTAGTGATCAGTTTAAGACTGAGCGTTTTAGCAAAATGTACTACCCAAGCCTCTCAGAGCACGGCTTCCCTACACCACTTCAGAGGTGTACATTCATATATGACCTGCGCATATGACATGCATAAGACACGCAATGTGCATGGCTGTTGCTGGGCTGTACACCACTACTCCCATGGTCTGCATGGGGGATAAGGAGGGGCACTGGTGGCTTCCTGTTGCTGGCAAGGGCAGGTGGTGGGGACCAGCTGGCCGCAACAGCACGGCCAGATACCGACAGGCTGGGACATGGGGGCTGGCTGGCCAGTGGGCTCAGGGCAGGCAAGAAGACGCCAGGGCCAGACCATAAACATGTCCCAGCAGCGAGGGACAGGAGCTGAGCTACAGCAGCCCACCACACACCCAGAGCATGGAAGCGCCTGTCACAGTGTGAGCTGGGGACGACGACACCAGAGCGTTTCAGTATGCCTAAATGCAAGTTACAGCTCTGTGAAGGACAAAGGCACATCTGCTGTAGAGGTACAGTGTTCCCTAAAGCTTACTGAAAAGCCTGGGGGGAGTGTCCACAGACCAAAAAAAAAAAAAAAAAAAAAAAAAAAGGAATTTAATAAGATGGCAGGATGAGCAACTGAGTGTTTATACACACCAAGGCTCCAAGAAACAGCTCTGCAACAGACCCAAGGAGCTACACAGTTGGAAGCTGAAGTTCCAGACAACAAAAAGGTGCAGATCTTCAACTACAAAACCTGTTTACCTGCATTTTTTCTGAATTCTCAATTTAATAACTTTAAACCAACATTCTTCTAAAATATGTATCCACTGCTAAGTGATGCTTTTTCTCTTGTCTTTTCACAGAAGACAGACGAGACACTCAGTACATCTTCTTCTGACTTTAAAATCTGTTTGTCTTCTCTAAAAGCTACGATATTGATTTGTATAAAAAAAGTATAGATTCAAAATGAAAATACAATTTTTGTAACTGAAAGATAGACACTCTGCCACATGGGAGCAAAAATGAGGGTTGGGCACTGGAGATCTGTTCCTCCTGCCTTTTTCACGTGGGGAGACTTAACTGGCCAGGCCAAGCAGATGTATGTTTCCTCTTCATCAGGTCATGCTGGATGTTCAGCCATGCTGAACTTGGATGCAACCCTGTCTGCACTGGGGAGTTACCAGTCTGCTCGCAGATTAAGGCCAAATTATCTGATCACAGAAACCTTAGCTCTTTAGGTCACCTCCTGCATTTTTCCCCAGAGGGAAAGGGTGGCAGTAGTATCTGAATACTCTGCCAAGGCAAAAAAAAAAAACAAACCAACAAAAAAACCACAAACTACAACCAAAAAAACCCCATGCTTGTACACAGAAAGTGCTGCTGTACAAAAGATACCGACAATAGTGATTATTCCTCTTTTATTCTCCATCTAGCCCATTAATTTAAGGCAGTTTTCATTAAAAAAAATCCCACTTATAAGCATAATAGCGTTACTATGCAAAACTACATTCGTGTTCTCGCTGCCATAATTCCATTCAGATGTTGTTCCTGCTTGTTACAATAATGTTGGGTCCCTCCAGTGTCACACTTTGGGGGTGGTGTTTTTTACGATAAAAATAACTATGAAGAGCTGGGAGGGGCATGAAACAGGCAAGCTTCTGAAGAGAGCTCTTCACTATCTGTCAGCAAAGTAAGGTTGAGGAATCAAAGGCTGGAGACATAAGAATTCTTCAGGGATACACAGAGCACGCATTCACTGCGTAAGAAATAAGTTCAGTGCTAAGGGCCAGTTAGTACCTGTGACTTCTTGATACTGAGTTGGAATAAAAACGGGAAGATCTTGTTAAACAACTTCAGACTAGATAGATAGAAGGGAGAAAGCAAAGCTGCACTTAACCCAGATAATCTAATATATACAAATAAAGCACCTGGAACAGATCAAAACCAGAAGTGGCAGACAGGATTAGTCACCAATGTTAAAAGTCAACAGGAGCATTCACCATATTCTCTTCCAGGGAACCTGCAGTGCTAAAGTAAGCGACTCAAAGAACAAGGTGAGTTACTACTCCAGGTCCCAGGTCACCTTGGCTTGTCTCTTGTTTATGGCACCTTTGGGTTCCTTGTATAGTGTCAGTGATCACAGAGGGCCAACGGCTCTTCAGCGTTTGGCGAGCCAGGGGCCAAGGGGGATAATACCATCTCACTACCCAGGGCTTGGTCCTGCAACACCCAGGCAATGGGAGCAGGGCAGGCCCAGTGACAATGGCAGACAAGGTCAGCCGAGGGTCCAAAGCGCCACACAAGCTTGTGGTGACAAGGCGGGCCCGAGGTCAATGTGGGAGGTCAATCCATGGGTCAGGGTCTGTTACAGCACTAGCAAACTAGTAGGCTGTGACAAGGCTTTTACTATCACATACCAGGTTAACTTCAATAAGCAGTTAGCACACCTTACCTCGGCACAGCCACCAATCCTCCACAAGGTTTCAACAGTTCATGCTCTTCAGGCCAGTCCACCCTGCTTCTTGCCCCTACTGCATCCTCCTCCTTGTCTCTCCTACCCCCACAGCACTCTCTCTCTGCTTCTTCCAGGTCTTTCTTCAGTGACTGCTCCTCTTCCCTGCCCCTTAGAGTTATTTAGCTACTTAGCAGGAACCAGCCACACCTGCACCTTATCCACATCAGCCAACCCACCGCCCCTGGAGCCAGCCCACAGCTGTATATTACTAATGTTAATCAACCTGTCTTCATCCCTCTGTAATTCCTCTGCAAGGGTCAGGTCCAGTGATGGTGACCAGGGTCAGACACAGCTGATATCTGGGCCAGGTCCACATGACGATGCAGGTGTGAGCTCAAGCTGGGCAGTCAGCCATGGGTTGGGGCCGAGATGTGGATGGCTGCTGCTGGGCTGCACATCAGTACTCACATGGTGTAGCTCAGGCAGGACAGAAGGCCCAGATCTGACCTGAAATGAAGATCCTGGGGCTATCGGTATGGGTATGGATAAAGGTCATAGGAGAGTCTGGTGAGAGCCATTAAGGCCCACCCCTACACCTAGGGCCCCAATATTTACGCTGGATGTTCACATTTAACCCCCTCTTCCTCTGTTTCTCCTCTGGACTTTGTACGAAAATGTCCTTCCCAACTGAGAATTATCCCGCTATCACTGCTCTCCATGTATAAAATGATGAGATTTGTGAGGTTCAGATTCTAAGTCAGATATGGATATGTTTAAATAGTTTTAGGGGAAATGAAAAAGGTATGAAGGAAAGCAACGAAGCATGATGCAACCTGTCGAGCAGGATCGCGCACCACCTAGAGATACAAACTAGTTGAATGCACTTTGCTCAGGGCGAAACACAAGTGCCTTCTGCAGGTCACCTTTGGTTACTGTTTCAGAAAACAAAAGTCCAAAACAAGGGAACTGTAGGGCCTATTCCATCCTACCCTCTAAAACACTGACAATCTCCAAATTTCCCTTCTTTCCAGCTTCTGTTCCAGGAAAACTGTTAATTCCTCACAGCTAGAGACATCCTACTAGCCAGCGTATTGCTGTAGCAGGCTAGTGGCAACTGTCCTTTCTCAAGAATAAACACTAACCTCTTGGCTGGTCTGAGCAATGGAACGGATAATAGCTTCAAACAAGAACCAAGACAAATCATAAAGAAAAACTGATTGGACAACTTAGTAACAGCAGTGCTATGAACAGAACTAATGCCTTTCCAGTTTCTACTTCCCTCCTAACTTGCCAACAAGTTTTTGGTCAGATGGCAGACAAAACAGAGAACTGCTAGGTTCCCTGAAGCCTGAGAGGCATCATAAGGGAGTGAGGTCACGATAAAAGACAAGCTCCTGTCAGGCCAGATTTCACGCTGCAACCCAGCCTGAAAGAAGTCACTGATAAGAATGGTTCTGAACAACTGGCTTCCTGGCCACGGATTTAACCTTGAGCAGTTTGAGGCAGCAGTCCATCCAAGCACAGGCAGTCATTTTCTTCCAGTCCACTGTGATTTCCAAAGAAGGATGAACGCTACTACCCTAGGGGCAGGTGCCAATGTCTGTCTTCTCAAGTATTTTGGTCAAATTCATCTGTGTGTTAACACCAACAAAAATCTAGAATTGGACTGAGGACAAGACGGCCTTGGACACGCATTCCCATGTTACAACACGTTTCTTTCTCCTCTTGCCAGTT
Source organism: Falco naumanni (assembly GCF_017639655.2). NCBI lineage: Eukaryota > Metazoa > Chordata > Aves > Falconiformes > Falconidae > Falco > Falco naumanni. The sequence goes on along the minus strand of NC_054056.1, from coordinate 107,845,088 downwards.
GTGCTAACACACTAGTTTGCAGAGCCATTATGTGAACTGGATCAGGAAGCAATTTCCAAGTTTTAAAGTTCTAAACCAAAATTTCATTTAACAGGTTTAAGATGAAGTGGCAGATGTAAGGTGCAGGTGTTAGACACAAAACAAAATGAAATACAAGATGCAATCCAGTACAAAACAATACAGGGCATCTTTTTTATTTATTGATTTATTCTTTATTATTCCTAAAGTAACATTTTTCATGGAACCATCCTACTTTAATCAGCTTCCTCAAATTCTGGATGAATTCTTTCTGTCTCTCAAACTGTTACTCTGGTCTGGGTTTCCTGCATTGATTTACAGCTTATGTTGGCATCTCAGCTATTCAAATTATTCTTTGTTTTCAGTATACTCCCCATCCCTGGTAAGCCTATGTGCTGTAGTGATAACCAGAAATCAAAGTTTTGTGGCTTCATGGACTCTTTAATTGTATGGATCATTTGCATAAGACAGTGTTTTCATCTAATTAATTTTACAACACAGGTAACTTAACCAAAATGACTTGATGCCACAGCATCAGTTTTGTTCATGCATCTGCCACTGCTGCTGTTATTTAACTCACGGAGGTGAACATGTGTGCAATTTACTATGCATACTTACACCTTTGCAGATGCGAAGCCTGAAGGTCCCTAAGCATTTCCTAAAAAGGAAAAAACGAGTCACTTTGCCAAATGGGCACAAACTTTAAAAATCTACGTGTCAATTCTGTGGCACTTCACAAATTCGTGCCATATCCTCCTAAATGCTGCTGGGGTTCACAGAAACACTCCAGCACATGCCTGATCAAAAACTTTGTGTGCTGTGTTGCTTCTCTAAAACAGCAACGCAGCAAAGCTCTCCCAGCTGTTGCACAGCTGCTTTTCCCGCTTCTCAAATTTGTTATCACACAGGTGCTACCAGCGTCGCTGATGGGCTCTGCTTTGGCTAGTGGTGGGTCCATCTTGGAGCAGTCTGCAACTGGCTCTGTCTGACACTGGGCCAGCGTCTGGTGCCTTCCCACAGAAGCCAGCCCTGTAGCCCCTCAGCTACCAAAACCCTGCCCCGTAAGCCAACGTACCGTTACTGATCACCACAGGTCTGTGCTATGTGTTGGGTTCCGCCTCATATACCACCAAGTCACAACAGAACCAGACAAAATCCTCTAGGCTACAGTAGCAAGTGCTCTTGGACTGGTGTGAGCAGATTGGAGTGGCCTGCCCACCTTTTCAAGATGTCCATTTGTTAGTGTCCTTTGGTGCTTACTCTTAGAGCGCCAAAGTCTTAACAGCTGTAGCAACTGCTACAATCTGAAATGAGGTTCACTCACTTTGTTTTATCCCCCTGTTGCATCATGTCATTGACCCAGATTATAACCAATCTGGGGCAGCAAATGTCTCTTTCTACTGGCTCTCTGAAGGCGATTAGCATAAAAGAGCCCTGCTGAAGACATTGGTTACGAACAGTAATTACTCAGTTGCATTACTAAACTAATCCAGTGTAACAATGCATACGTACATTACAATTAGTAAAAAAAGCAAACAAAATTTACAAATCAATGCAATGACTGAGGATTCTTTAAAAATAACAACTATTATCTTGGAAATAATATAGAAAAATAAACACAACCAACCTTAAGAATAAGAAAGTAGTAAAACTTTATTACTTATGACCGATTGGAAAGATGCAGGTAATACCATCATGCTACAGTGTGATGATGAAGGCCTTTGCAGACCATTAGGAATGCCCTTCTTGCAATCAGCCATTCTAGATAATTTTCACTCACGAGTGCCATGGAAACTAGCTCAGGAGGTGTCAAACCTACTCAGATAAAGTTTATAGACCTTGCAATAGCACTATAATTTTGGTGATATATTTGTGTGTACAGCGATAGTGAACCTGAAAGTAAAACGAAGTGTTCAGTTTGATAATCAGATTTTTAAGTTAGTTTTGAAAAGCTGGAACAAAAAAGGTCCACAAATACAGTCTAAAGGGTAGGGGGAAACAGAAAACAAGCCATTTTAAGATGTTCACTTTATTTAATAAATGAAAGAGAAGACTGAAAAGTGATGTGTTTATTTTAGATACATTACTGAGAAATACTTTAGTCAAACATAGGTTATCAGACTCAACGCAAAATTAACTAGATTAAATTCAATGTATAGTATGACATAGAAGGCTGAGACAGAGAAGCGATGGAGTTTGACTACAAACTCTGTGAAGCCCATTACACTGGGATTTTCCTCAAGTAACAAATACCCAAGAAGAATAATTCAAATAGGACCTTGCCTGCTAATAGAATCTGGAGCCAGCATTTACAGGGATTTTAAGTTCCTTTACAGAGCATTTAAGACTGTATTACAAATCATTATTATTTATGGAATAAAAGGTTTGTAAAGCCACACACTGAAACCCTGTAGAAAATTTTGTGAAACAGTCTAGATTTGACTTTTTGGGGCATTTCAACAATTTATACTTAAATATCATACAGGGAAAAGCCCCAAACTCACATGAAGACTTGCTTTCCTTACATTCATGTTTGGTTCAACTCCTTTTGAATCTCTTTAGACTAGGAGTGCTGTTTATCCAATCTAAATTTAGGTGTCTATACCCAAGATAGATGGTTTGGCTCCCTCTGTACCCAGCGAGGTTTAGCTGCCAGTTCCTCTTTCCGGCCTTGAAGGTCTGAAAATTGCATCCACGGATGTATTGACAAGCTCTCCAAAGACTATGCAATTAGTATGGGATGACTTGCCCAGATGTTGACATCTACGTAGCAGTCACCAACGTTCAGTCTGATAAATTCCACCTTAAATACCCGTATCATAACCAAGACACTACCAGCAATCTCATCACTTTTTTGGGCCTCAAAAAAGGTCCTTTGCAGTCTCCTGACAACAGAAAAGATACATAACCTCAAAGATTTAAATAATCAAATAAAATTCTATGTTCTGTTAGAGAGCAAAAAATGTTCTGTCCACAGGAAGAGAAGCCAAGGAACTGATGAATGATTACCTTGGTAGATCTGCCTCAACCATGAATGTGTTAGCCTTCAAGTAGTTGCTTCCTTCCCCACCATCCATGCGTCTCCATTTTCTAGCATCCTGCAGCAGATCAATACAAAGGAGAAGAAATTGAAGTCACAGTGGCTGAATAAACCAAAATAAATCTATGCAGAAGCTGCACTGCAGGCCTGAAGCCTTCCAGTCTGCTTTCAAGTACTCTAAACACAGATTCAGACCTGAGTATGCCAAAATCAAGCGTCGAGTTATCTGTCCAGTTATCCAGGAGAACTAAGAACCACAAAAAATAGCCAAAGGCCAAGCTTTAAGCACAAAACTGCATTGTAAGAATGGAAAAAAAATATTATAATTATCAGAACTGGTGCATGACTCAGAAAGATATTTTCTGCGCACGAAACGTGGAAATGAACATAAAGATCACAGGGCAGCAATTATACGTGCAAGCGCACAACATAAAGAAACCAAATGATAGATAAAGCCATTTCTTCAGGTACATGTAAATTTGAGAAAGAAGTTTACCAGGAGTTTGCAAATAGCATCAAAAGATTTATATCCATATGTACATTATCAGGAGGCATTAAAAGAGGAATAATGCTATTTATATATATATATATTTATATATAATTGCTTAAATTCCCAGACACAGCCTGGTAAACAGATGGTAGTAACAGTGGCTAGGTCTAAGCAGTCACACAGGTAATAACTAACAACTTCCTCACAGAATAATCACAGAACCAGTAGAAAGAGATACACTGTAAAATTTAGTTTTGCTAAGAGAGATTTTTATTGGAACCCTGGCCATAAAAAAACCATAGGAAGTGTATCCTAGGCTGTGCTTCTGTCTGCGAGTGTGACATACATCCTTTTCACCTAAAGATGCTGCATGAGAACCATAGTGTCAGTTATGGCTAAACTGCTGATAACTTCAGTCAGGGAAGGAATCACCTACATCTCTGCAACAGACCTTCAATGTCAGTTTTCTTTGGGAAAGTGGTCAGATGACACAGACTCGAAGACAAGCAGCATTCAAGTGACACACACAGCCCTACCTGTCTTTTGCCACAACCTGCCCATATTATCAAGATAGCACAGGAAGTTTAGATCAGCTCACGGATGAAAACCAGTTAGTCAAAGCAGAACCTGAGCAAGAAAGTGGTTATAATGTTAGGTAAAGTATTTTGGAAAGCTTTCTATCACATGTACACTTCTTTGGCTGAAGGTATGCACAATTGGAGCAGTCAGTGTGTAGTCTAGATGTATTATCACACTCTCAGACATAAGCAACTTTAAAGAAAACTCCCTTTAAATATTAGGGGAATAAAAATCACCATGAGGGTGTCAAGCACAGGAAAAGGAGCCCCCAGGGGCTGTGGGATCTCTGTCTTTGGATACACTCAAAAAACAAACAAGCAAGGCACCGAATAACTTGCCCTAATGAGTGCTGCATGAAGCAGGGTGCGCTGGATCAGATGACTCCCAAGAGATCCTTCCAACCAAAATCATTCTGACATTTTTCTGTTATTTGTTTCTTAAGCTATATTCTCAGATAACAGCAACAATGCGTAACACTTTCTCCTAGAGGATTCAGTCCTGTCCTGCTGGATGATGGCTTGGATTAACCAATCAGTCCTCAACTTTACAGAATACTTCCAAATAGTTCCTCAGCAGTGTGTTAACCACAAGAACATCAAACTGACCAATTACTCTTTGCCTTGGCTTCTCTTTGGATAAACACCCAAATTCTAAGTTGTGTACACACAACATATAAAGATCATCTGATGTTCTAAATCGTGATAGAGACTATCATAATCATCCCAATGGCACAACAGAACGCTGTCTATCAGAGCACAAATTCACTTGTGCTTAAAACACACTTCTTTGATCTTGCCTCTTCTAACACAGATAGCAACCTGCACGTTAAAAAAAAGAACAGAACATAAAAGCCCTACCAAGGAAAAATATTCCAGGACATACACAACTATATGCAGGCTGAGAGGAAAAGAAAATGCAGAGAAGAGACAGTAGTCACACAGTAACGTGCTACTGGAAAGTGGGTACTTGGGGCTGAGGTCACTGAAAAATTATGAAATTACCAAATTAAGACTGTTTTATATGCACAGGTGGCCATCCAACCTCCATTTCTTATATCCCTGACTGCCAGAGACCCTAAAAGGTGTGATCCTTGAATCGAAGTACTCGGAGCGAGTAGAGCATTTTAAATGCAGTATTCCTGCTCCAGTTCCTTTCCTCCGAAACAGGGATAATCACACCATCACAGCCCAATTGAGTACTTGGAAGTTAATTGATGTTTGTGAAGCATTCCAGGAGGATACTGATGAACAGCATGGCAACACCTACCTGGAAGTTAATAACTCCATTCTATGTGGTGTTTAAGTGGCATATGGTGAATAACGCCCAGGGCAATACCGTGAAGGCTGATTAAAAGCTGTATTGAGTGGTTACCTCCTCAGCTGGCGCTCCCCGTCCTTCACAGAGTGGAGCAAGTTCCTAGAGAAAAACCAGCCCCCAAGTGTGTAACTGATGATGTATCACCACGCCGATTTCCAGATTCTGCGGTAACCCCCCCTCTCATCACGGCACCTTGATATTAAACGACGGTTGTTAACGCATACACGAACCGGTCGCCAAGCCCGCGTCCTGACGGAAGGCGGCACGACCCGGGAGCGCCCGGGGCCACCGAGCGCCGGCCCCGCGGCCCGCACGCCCTCCCGCTGCGGTCAGCGCGCAGGGGGCGCGGGCGGCCGGCGGCGCGGCACCGCTCCCTTCCCGCCTCCGCAACATGGCGCCCCCGCCCGCCGCGGTGCCCGGGCCCGCCAGGACCGGGCTGCCAGGGCCTGAGTCACCGCCGCCTGCCGCGGAGCCGCCTCCCGCCGCGCCCTCCCAGCCGCCCGGGCACCGCCCGGCACACAGCAGCCGCGGCGCTTGCCAGGCTGAATAAGATAGAACATGAAAGGTGAAATAACAGGAGCTGCCACGCCCGGGGCTGCGGGGAATCTCGCTTAACCCTTCTCCGCCTGCGCCCGCCGCGGCCCAGGCTCGTGGAGAGGCCGCGCTGCCAGCCGGGCTGCCCTCCGTCAGCGAGGCCGGGTGCGTGGGACAGGCTGTGGAGGGAAGCAGGCAGGCGGGGGGCCGCCGCCGCGGCCTCACATACCCTTTGCACAGCCCCCCCAGGGAGATGGGGGGGCGCGGGTATGGCCTCAGATGCCCTTTGCATCGCACCCCCAGGGAGGCCGGGGGGTCGCGGGTTCCCCTCGCAGGCTCGCCAGCGCGCTGCCGTGCAGGGGGAAGGCACAGGGCCCTGCGCCCTTACCACCCCTGCGGCGGTGGTGCCACCTCCCAGGACCTGCTGCTGCAGCACCCCGCCGCCCCCAGCACGGAGCCCGGGGCGTGCGGAGCCCCCGCTGAGCCCCAGCCGTGCCCCCGGGGCGGCTGCGGGGCCGAGGTGTCCGGGCCGGGTGGCCTGGGCCCGGGCCTGGCTGCCAGCGCCGAGCCCGCTCCGAGGCCTGCGCCCCAGCCAGGCCTGAGCTGGTCTGACAGGCTCAGGGCAGACGGGAAGGGAGAGGCTGCCTGCGGCTCAGGAATGTGCAGCCCTTATCTCTGGCTCCCCTGCAATCCTGGGGAGGGAATAACTCTCCGGAGTTTGCCTTTCTCTCGCTCTTACTCACCCTCTGCCCTGGGTGGAGCTTGATTCTCGCAGGCTTGGAGGTGCCCGTGAATCAAGCTGCAGGCACGTCCAGGGGAGCAGAGAGCCGGAGAGCACGACCCACCACCTGCCCCGGCTCACCTGGGAAGGTAGGAGAAGTGCAGGCACCTCCTGGGGTACCCGAGTGGCTGCCTGAGGCGGCGGGCGAGAGGGCTGGGGAGGTCCTGTCCTGCTCCTCTGCACAAGGCAGGGCGCTGGGGCGCTGAGGCAGGGACAGTCTGTGGGGCAGGAGGTGGCTGCTTCAGCGCGGAAAGGCTCCAGCAGCAGGAGCTCCCGGCCACGCCATGGCTGCGCCCCTGGGAGAAAGGAGAGGCCCAGGAGGGGCAGGGGGGAGGCGGGATGTGCCAGCTGGGATTGTGGATGGTGAGGGAAGAGACCTGTTGGTCCTCAGGTAGCCTGATGTAAACTGCTTAGCAAACGCTTCACTGAACTCGGGTCCCATCTCCTTTGAGAAAGCCCAAAAGAGTGGGTGTTTCTGAATTTGTCCCTCTCTGCGGGAAGAGATCTTGCAGCCTGACTCAGCTTCCCATGATCGAGCCCGCGCTGGCCTTCCCCTCGGATAGGAAATGCTATAGGGGTGTGTGGCCAAGCGACTGGGACAAAGAGGGCTTCACTGGTGGTAGCACTGGAAAGGCCGAGGTCTGCAGTAGGCTAAGGGCCAAGAAACAGCTCCTGAGGCCCACTGCGCCATTACTTGCTTTGACCTCGCTCCACACGCATGGGTGTGTAGCCGTCTGCCAACATGGCCTGCAAGCAGCGACACAGGCATTCATGCACGTACATGCAAAAGCACCGACAGATGCATGTGGACACATGCGTGCATAGGCACACGTGCATATACTCACTAATTTTTTCCATAGATGTGAGCCTGTCTGACAGACCTCAGGTTTTGTGTGTGAGCAGAGAAGGGGGGAAAGGTCTTGTCTCCCAGTCACTCTACATTGACTAAGGTCAATAGAGGTCAATGATGGCTTTTCTCTGGCCTGAGGACCAGGGTTCTCTTATCTTCTAAAACAGTTAGAGGGGGAGGAGGCGCTTGTAAAGGGACAGAAATGCCTATAGCATCCTTCTGCTGATGAAAACACCTAACTTGTGAAAGCTGCAGAAAGCTGAGCTGTGACAGAGGCCCAATGTACGTAACAACTCTAAACACCAAACTAGCCCCAAAACAGAGCAGTGACAAGAACACTGGTGGCCCAGGATCCCTTTGCACAGCCCACAATAGCATGCGCTTTCATCGGGATGAAGAAGCAAGCAGACAGAAGAAAACACAGCATGCCTTCACCCTAAGGGCACAGGAGGGCTGCACTTTTGGGGAAAGAAAGCTTTTTTTACATTTTGGCCTACCTCCCATTTATCTGAGGGGCTTTAGAGTTGTATTTGAGAGAATTGTATTTGCTGTCACCTGGCAGTGGAAATAGTAGTATTCTGAGAGGAAAAAAGTTACGCTGTTTGTGTGATTGTAGGGGAATTTGCATGTCAAAGGAAAAAGTGAAAATGTCGCAGTCTGGTTTGGTTGTGCCGGCGCAGTGTCCTGGCTGAGGACGGAGATACCTGTTTTCTGTACATCATTTTTTAGGCAATCACAGGTTTCTAAACAACTGAAATTCATCTCCAAGCCTTGCTGGATTGGACGTCTTTGTATTTTATGGTTAAATGGAACATTTTTGGACGGCTCATCGGGCCCCATTTGGCTGGATTTTTGTAGCCCTAATGAGGAAGGGGAGTTCCATGAATGCATTTCTAAAATCAGGGTGTGGGGGAAAGTAAAAGTCAAGGGCAGCGTGCAGTTCCCCTTCTCCAAATTATGCCTTACACTGTTGGACCTTTCCTTGAAGTTCTCTGTTTTAGACTTCCTTATACCTGCTGCCTAGTAAATAAAAATCCAAGGAGAGGGATTGATTGAAAGAGAGTAAGCTTGGCACGAGCGTTGCTATTGTGGACATGTCACTGAGGGACATAGTTTAGTGGTGGACTTGGCAGTGTTAGATTAATGGTTGGACTCAATGATCTTAAAAGGTGTTTTCCAACCTAAATGATTCTATCTCTTTAGGTAATCTGCTCTCAGTAAGAGGCTACTTTTGCATGCAGGATTGCATTTCATTTTCCAGTAGCTGTAAACATCAGGTTTTGCCCTACTGACTCTACAGGTTGGATTTAAGCATGCTGCTCCATACCCTTTATTGCACAGGACAGTTAAAACTGACATGCTGTCTCAATAATACAAAGAAAATTATGACATCATTTTTCTGCTACTTTTCCCTTCCTCTGGCCTGTAGGAAGATCCCCTGGGCATTCTGAATGTCTGGCTAATTTCCTGATTTTCCAGCAAAGAATATTTTGTGGGATCCCTTGCACTGGCTGATAAGCAGAGGTGAGTGGGAGTCCAGCAGGTGTTCTGACGTGCTGACCAGGCTCCCAGCTCTTCTCTGCCACATGCCTGTAGCATTCAGTACATTTACTACTCACCTTAGACATGGAAAGAGGTTATTTTGCCGGTTGGTAGGGTCAGCTGACAAATGTATATAATATGGACGATAAAGTCATAATCTCTGGAAGCTCAGTGAATGGATTGATTAAATTAATTGAAGCACTTCTAGACTACAGCAGGCAGACTTACCATTTTTTAAAAATGGTGACTGACATTCATATTAAGACCATCTAGAGTGAAGAATGTGATCACATTCACTTAGATGCTTTAACATAGGGTGATCAGTAGAGCCAGATCAGATGACCAAAATAAAAGGTCTGGGGGTTGTATACATGGCATTGTAACAGGAGTATACAACTCCGTATTTTCTTCTTTTCATCAGAAATTTTAACCATAACCCAGGCTTTGAGCCTGCAGCCTAAAACTGAGAGAACACTGAGAACTAGAACACAGAGAGACTTCAGCAGAAAATACAGAAAGGAAAACTGGAAGAGGAGAAATAATTGCTGTGAGATCTTAAGGGAGACAGCTGTGGCTGAGAAAGAGTCTTAATTCAGACTGTTACCCACATTTCACCATGCTGTGCTGGGGAACATGTCTGAGCCTTGCTTGGTGAGAAGAGCAGTTAGGAATCCATCATCCTTTGCCATAGCTCTTGTAAAATTTCCATGGCAATGTGCTATGGCTAAACCAGGAAATACTGGGCTACACCTGAAAAGTAAGAGTGCTACAGGCACATCACTGTGAGATTGGCGAGTGAGAGGCCTTAAATTGAGACATCCTTTCTCAGTAGAAGTCTAATCCTTAGCACAGAAAGCTAGCACGTGTAGGAGTAGCTTCTGGAAAGGATGAACATATCTGTCACTGTTAATACAGGTTATTCAGTCTGCTGTAGTAGGATTAGAAGGCACTAGTTGTCCCTCTGTCAAGCAATGAAGAATTCAAAAACCCCACACCTTAAACCATATTCCAGGAGACGAGTCCCTCCCCAAATCATTTACATAGTACAGCATTTTCTTGAGAGCAAACCAACGTTTTCCATGTCTTACTGTCCCAGTGTCTGCTCAAGTAGTTTTACCTTAGGCATTACCATCCTTTCCTGAAAATGACCCTTCCAGAATATTAGCAACCTGTTTTCATATAACCTTTTCTTTTATCAGGCCAAATAATTTATTTATTTTTTTTTTTAATAATTTATTTCTAAACCTTGGGTATTCTAGACATTTTGGAAACATGAATGTTTTTCCCATCCCACCATAAGAGATGTAAGTGATGCCACTGACCACGGTGCATGGGCCAGCTGTGGCCCAAGCGCTCCTGCCTGCTGGACCACAAATGACTGCGTTACATTTTTCTCTTGGATACAACATTTGCGGCTTCCCTGACTCTCAACGTTGCTTTGATTCATCTCTTGACCACAGCTGACAAGTCCTTCAAATGTTAGTAGCACAGAGGGGTTTTATGGCTGGCTGTGCAGTACAGCAGGCTAAAGTAAATTCTTCTGTCTGCTGCCTTTCTCTTCTTGCTGGTATGCAGGGCAATGAAAAGACAAGGTGTTTAAGCCCAGCAAGTTGTGCCCGTACTTGTACATAAGCTTGGGGTCTCAGGCAGAGATCATATCTCACTAGCCCTTTCCAGCCGGAGTGACACAGCCTTGCTTCCTCTCAGGCAGTTCCCTCCGCTGGTGCCATGCAGACCTGCGGAGGCCTCAGCTTTTGGGAGTGTCTTGAAGCAGAGAAGCAGGTCCAGCCAGGGAAGTGATCATCTGAGAGAGGCAGTCTGGGAACTTGCTGTGCAGGCAAAACACGTAACAACAAGCACTGGAGTCAGCATTGGGAAGGAAGATAGAGCCAGCCTGAGGTGCTGAGACATCAGCAGGGGCTGACATCAGGCAGCAGCAGATGAGAGAGAAAGGAGATGAGAGAGAAACATTGAACCAGTTTCCTTTTGCTTAGACTGGGTAAATACAGTCCATCGCTCTTGATTCACACCTGGCACAAAGAATCAAGACAAATAATGCGGGTCCCCCTTTTTTTTTTTTTTAAATCTGAAGGGCTTTGTGGTGATCATCCATTCAGCATAGCCAAAACTAGGATTTCATGCTATTTTAGAAAAATAACTCCCAGTTAGTCCATTGAAATGAAATGCAATATGGACAGGCAGCAAACGATGCACAAGCCAACAGGCATATACCTTTCCCAGTTTCTGCTTGTAGCGTTAATCCAGAGGTAAAGGGAGAATTTTTACATCTTAGCTTCATCTGTCAGTTACTTTCCCCTGCTCTGCCTACAGTAAACGTTTCCCTATGGTTGAACATTTTTCTGGGCAGAGGTAGTTGTAGAATGTGATCACATCTCTGCTTACTCTTTCTGATATTAAGAGGGTCTTGATAGCTTTTGCGGATCACAAAAACCAAATGCTTGTGATAAGTATCGAAGCCAGTAAAGGCACTCCCAGTTACACCAGCGTGAACAGAAGCAGGCCTCAGGCCAAGCCAAAGGGAAATTTCTGTTGGAGACTCCCTCCTTTAAAAAAGCTCTTGATAATTGCACACAGGTAGCTGCCTGCTGCTTTCTCTCCTCCTGTTTCTCCCCTGCGAATGTTTTTCTGGCTGAGGAGGGGAGTGATTGCATTACTCCCTGTGCAGGGGTGCATTGGCACAGTAGCAAACAACCCAGTGTCTTTGGGAAAGCCCAAGCAGACGGGTGTAGGAGACCTCTGCTGCTGAGAGATTGAATACTGCCTCTCATCAGCCCATTATATCAGCCTTCATCTCCCACTTGTTAAGTTTGCAACAAGCTCCTTTGTGCTCTACTTTATCCACTGCCCCTGAGCATGGGCGGAGTTACTCATAAACAGCTACAAAGCCTAACTTCTTTTCCTCCTTCAGCTTCCTCCTGAAAAAAACCCAACAACTCTCCCATATTAGCATGCTAAAGAGTAAGTTCTAAAGAGCTAGTGTACTAAATACTTGTTTCTTTCTATAGTCTTCTCTGTACCTGTCTGTGTTCCTTGTTGTCCCATCTACTATATGTAGGAAGGAACTAGTCTGAAGTTTTGCTTCACTCACTCATTATCTAATATGGTAAGGTTCTGATGTGAGTGGTGTTCTTGATACTTCTAAATTTATGAACATGATTTTATGCAATGATTGCTTAGGATAGCAGAGGAATGACAGCAGAGATTGCATGAAATGCCAAATAATGCTAACAGCCTTCTAGAACATGTGTAGAGGAGACACTGTGGACCAGTGCTTTTTTTCCCCGACTTCACGAAATACCAGTTCTGAGTGACTACAAAATCAGAGGAACAGTAAATGCAAAGCACTGCAGGGCTTGTATGGAGAAGATGAGAGCCAGTTGTGGTGACTTGTCAAATGATAAGTGAAAGCTAGTCTGGAATCCCTGTAAAAATAATTTCACAAATGTTTTGTCTTGGTCCATGTGCTTTTCATGGTGGAGCACATGGACCAAGTACGTGGTTCCTTAACAGACTTTTTCTTTATCTGTCTGATGCCAGTTACTTTCGCTGTCCTTTCGGCATTGTGATGGTTCTCCCATGCTTCTCCTTATGTTAAGAAACTCCATCAAAAATTTGTTTTTCAAATGTCCCTATAGAAGCTATCAGTAGTACAGTGGCTACAGACCACTTAATTCCACAACTGATTATATGTACAATGCTATATTTGCACATCTCCCAGTTGTTCCTTTGTACCTCCCAGCTCATTTTTCTCCTTCGTCTGTTTATCATGTCTAATGTGGCCTAGATTATGAGACCGTCTTAAGCAAGAACCCATTTAATAATTGTTGGTACCTCACTTAGTACAATAGGATTCTGACTCTTCATCAGAGTCTTTTACTGTAACTGTATATTCAAGCAAATCAGCAAGGCTGTTTGCCTGTAGTCTCTTGGGATTCAGGAAAATCAACTGCTTGTCAGTGGGGCAGCTCAGCCACAGCAGGACTAAAAAAAAAAACAGACCACAAAGCACAGTAATCCTGTCCTATAAATCAGCAGGATGCTTCTCGCTCCTTAGTGGTCAAAAAGCAAATGGCATATTAGGAAAGGAACAGAATGTAAACACCGTATGTAAAGCCATATTTCAATTCCATCTTGCAGCTCCAGTCCCACCATCTCAAAAAAGAACAGAGTTAAACAAATTCAGAGAAGAGAATAGAAGATCATCAGAGGCACAGAATGGTTTCGACGTAATAAACAGTTAAATAACTTAGGGGTTTCTGTCTAGAAAGGTGATGAGTGACAGGAGAGTTGACAGATGTACAAAATCAGAGTGACATCACAAGGATCAATAGATGCTGATTTTCCTATCCAAAGCAAAAAACCAACTACAAGCACAGATTCAAAAGAGACTGCTCATGACTGTATTGCTGAGTTGTAGAACTTTTAGGGTTTTAGGGTTTAGGGAAGCTCTGTGTGAGTTTATGATAGCAAAATCCTTTGGAGCTATCCACAGTCATTAAAGCATAGCTAGGTCAGGAGGTTCTTGAGCCTCAAGCAACTATAATTGGCTTAGAGAACTGGTGAACCATCATAAATGCTTGGCCTGTCCCTATATGTTTTCCACATCATCTGCTCTTAGTCCCTGTTGGAGGTGGGTTTCTAGGCTTGATGGGCCTTTGATCCAATCCAGTATGGCTGGTTTTGTGTTCTGTTCTCCCAGAAACATGAGGTAAAGAGGGGGGGCTCAGACATAGAATGAAGCCTGGAGAGACTGAGAATTTGTGCACTCTTTATTTAGAGAAAGCATAAGGAAAATGCAGGAATTAAAATGAGTAAATGGCAGGTGAAATGCAAAAATGTTCAGAGGGGCTTTTACACTATAAACATTTAGTATTAAAGAAGACAATTCGTAGGAGTATAAAATACAGTACACTGCATGGAATAGGATTGGGAAAAACTGTAATCTTTCTGGAGGATTATAATCTAAATCATCAGAATTTATGTGATGAAAAGCCCTCTCAGTAATTTACACAGAGAAATTTGATTGAAATACATTATTTTGAATACAGTTTCAGATGAAGGATGTAAGTGCGCACAAACCCGCTGTACACTCAGGTGTGTCATCACAGAGTAATGATTTCATAGCAGCTGCCTGTATGCATGGACCTTTAGTGTATAATACTCTGTGGTAAATGCAAGGTACTACAGTTCACTTTTGTTGAAGAAGTAATTGCCTTTCATTCGTGACAAGGAACATGTATGGTAGGTGCAGTGGTTCATTACGTTTGTGCAAACTTAGTTTGCTTTGCAGTAATTCGATCACAAATCCGTACCCTCATGGCCAGTCATTTGCTGGATAAATATGCTAAAATTGTTTCAGGGAATAGAAGTGCATTACTTTCAAAAGACCATTAATAAGATCTCTCATGAAGGTTACTGAAAGTAAGTGGTAATAAACACTGAAATCATTAAATCCAGAGATAATTGCAGGGAACTTCAAAAAAAACCTACCCAAGTGAACTGAAAGGCTGGGATAATGCAAATTTATTTTAATACAGTCATATAAAACACTATACAGAAATCCAGAATGAAGGTTTCAATTACAGAATTGAGGGTTCAGGGATGTGAAGATGAATTAAATTACCAGAGAAAGTACATAGAAATCTTAAGGAAAAGCCACCTTGTCCAGTGACAGAAGACAAGCCCTACCAACAGAAAGTCTGTTCAATTTGTCATGGAGAAAGCTGAGAAGTGATCTACACCGCACCTGAACTGGCAAAAGATTTGGTACTGGGTAATTTTCCAGTTGTGCAGGTAGAAGCATTAAAATACAGTTAAAATCTGAAGTTAAAGATTACTTTGTGAAGTAAGGTGCATTTTCACTGCAATAAAGGTAAATGAACGCTGAAGTAGCTTGCTAAGAAAATGGTTGTTTTACAGACATTCGGTATTTAAAAAAAAACCAACCCTATCTTTCTAATATATATATTTGAATATAGTTGCTGGGAGGAATGTGATCGCCTGTCTGTACAAGCCTGCCTGTACTAGGGTGTTCAGGCTGAAAGATCGATTGGCTCTTTTTTGTCCTTTGTATCTGCACTTTTCTACTCTGCTCTGCTCTGCTCTGCTCTGCTCTGCTCTGCTTTTCTCTTATCTTTACTTATTTGTAAAGTAGGACTGGGTGCTGCATGCTAATCATGGCTACTGCTCTTCCATCTATATATTAAACTAACGTTGATAATCAAATACAAGAAGTATTGTAGGACTTCTCTGAAGGACCCAGGAAGTAGTTTTCATTGCACATTGGATAAATGGATTTAGGGCTTTTCATCTTCCTTTGACCAAGCTGACCACAGGTACAGGTAGAATGGGACAGTGAAATACTGAGTTGCAACATGCAAGCCAGCTATTCACTGACCTGCAATATTCAGTGCTAAGCTAATGGTTTTCAGTATTACATCAGATGATTTAATAGTCCCCTTTTATGTACTCTTAATCTTTTTAAAAGCATTTGTGATATACACTGGACAACAGAATTCAAAATTAAAACAGGCACTTTATTAAGAAGTTTTGTTTCAAAAGATAGTCATCATTGTGCAAATCCATTAAAAACAAACCTATCCAAAGTTCGGTGTTATGCTTTATTTCTTTAATATTTTGATCAATGAAGTACAAACACCTCTGAAGAAGCTTTTAGGTACTTGATTATTGGGAAGGTCAATAAAAAGAGAAGGTAGGCCAGGTATACAGAGCACTTTGGATCACTTGATAAACTGGTACATCACAATTGTTATCACACGTGCGAAGAATCCATTTCATACTTATAAAAAGGAGACTGTATCCCAACAACTGCTGCAAAAACTAATGGGTATCAGAGGAGCCAACGAACTGAAGTGCAATGCCATGGCAACATCCATGGATGTATAAGCAGGAGTAGGGAGGCAGTTTGTCTCAAATACAGCATTGGTAAAAGAACCATCGGAATATTGTGTTCAGCTTTGCTGGCTGCATTTTAAAATGGACCTGGAACAGGATACAGAAGAACTATGAGTACGATTTGGTGGTTCACAAAATGTTGTACAGTAATGATAGGGTTCATCAACCTTGATGTGGGTGTCTAGCGTGAGACAATTACTTACTTCACTGTATTGACTAGATTTTGGTGGTTGGTAATAGTAGCGTAGACATCAGACATCCATGGAGCTGTTCTGCAATGAAGATGCCTGAAGTTGGTTGAGACTGATCTGTCCTACTGTAGAAGTTATATTTGAAAGTACAACTGAAAAGGTAAAAATCCTGCTTCAATTTCTTTACTCTATTAGCCATTTAAAGACTGAAATTCTGGAACCCATCCCTAGGCAGGTTCTGGTATAAGATATTGACAATTTCTTGTCAGGCTGGATCGTGGTAGAATGAATTGTATGACTGGCTAAAGGTAATCTTGGAGTTAAAAAAATTGAAGACTGAGCACTGAAGCTTTGGAAGACTGATTTGTTAATGCCTCTGGGAGAAAGATAAGGAGAAGACTTGGCCAAATGTAAACACCTGTATTAGAAGATTAATCTCATCCCATACTCCTTTGATTTTACTCACTTATTCTGTATCAACTATAAAGGGGAACATAAGGCAATTAGCTTGAATGTAGGTATGTTGTACACCTGGATTTAGTGAATTAATCTGACCTTTGAGGAGCAATCCTGGTTCCTAAACTTAGGTGTTTAGTGTCATTTTAAGTGCCTTAGGGTATCTGAAACACAGCAGATGTGGTGCAGCCCTGTGAGAGACTCACAGCCCTCTCAACCAGCAGCTGGAGGCCAGGCAAGGTACCTTAGGGCATCCCAAGTGACATTAAACACCTGTGTGTAGACACCTGAATTGCTCCCCTGGTTATAGTTTGTTTGCACTTTATTTATATTCAGTTTACCCAAGGCTTGAGGGCTAGGTGCTGGGAAGAGGTGAGAATTTTTCCCCCTGCTACCTTATTTGGCTCTTGGAATTTTTCTTTCATCCTCTTCTAAAACAACAGGGACTGGACAGCAGGATCAGCATATGCCAGTATGCTTAGTGGTCTTTAAGGAACTTCTCAGGTCTCATATTCTGTTCTGCTCATAAAATCAAGTTTAAAACAATAGCTGGAATTTTTCCCCAGGTCATATTGGCAGGATATAATAGGATTCCTTTGCTTTATTGTACTATGTAGGGGCAGTACTCTTCCAGGGATGCTTTTCCTGATAAAATTGCAGCTGCTGAAGGCATGAAGGGCATTGGTGGTGTGCTTGAGCACTGGGACTCTGGTACAAAAACTCTGGTACACTTGGTATAAAAGCTCTGGGGCTTTTGTACTAAGGGTCTTTAGGGTCTGTCTTTTTTCAGTACTTGCCGTGTAAATGTAAAGACGGATCTTCAGTGGTCCTTTTTGGACTGACCATCTCATAGAATCACAGAATGGTTTGGGTTGGAAGGGACCTTAAAGACCATGTAGTCCCACCCACCCCTGGCCACGGGCAGGGACACCTCCCAGCAGACCAGGCTGCTCCCAGCCCCGTCCAGCCTGGCCTTGAGCTCCCAGGGATGGGGCACCCACAGCTGCTCTGGGCAGCCTGTGCCAGCGCCTCGCTGCCCTCACAGCGAAGAATTTCTTCCTTACATCTAATCTAAATCTGCCCTCTTTCAGCTTAAAAACATTCCCCCTTGACCTGTCGCTATGGGCCCTTGTACAAAGTCCCTCTCCAGCTTTCTTGTCAGCCCCCCTTCAGGTACTGGGAGGTGCTCTAAGGTCTCCTCGGAGCCTTCTCTGCTCCAGGCTGAACCACCCCAACTCTCTCAGCCTGTCCCCGCAGGAGAGGTGCTCCAGCCCCCTGAGCATCTTCATGGCCTCCTCTGGGCTCACTTGCACAGGTCCGTGTCCTTTTTGTGCTGGGGGCCGCAGAGCTGGACACAGCGCTGCAGGTGGGGTCTCACCAGAGCAGAGTCGAGGAGGAGAATCACCTCCCTCCACCCACTGGCCATGCTTCTTTTGATGCAACCCAGGATACGGTTGGCTTTCTTGTCTTCAGGCACACATTGCTGGGTCAAGTTGAGCTTGTATGTCACGTAGCTGTTCACAATTGCAGATGTGGGGTTTATGTGATCTCTTCTCCTCCTGTAACCATAAAAATTCAGTTCCTGAACTATAACTGGACTACAGAGTATCTTGCTACCCTTTATAAAGACCCTCAAGGGCTGCATGGAGATGGCACACATTATTCTTTTTAGCATCTTCATTTTTCATGAGATTCCCCATAGCTTGTGTCATAAATATTTGTAAACTATGACTAACAATTAAAAGAAAATGCAGTTCTTAATTGAATAAAATACACAAGCATATAAATAAACAAAACTCTCTATTAGCCAGTAGTTACAGGCTCCCATATATATTTGGTGTATTTTCAGTTTGTGACTTAGTTTCTTTAACTTGTAGTGGTTCAGATTTCCGAAAATATGTCTGTCTTTTTCTGGGGTGAATGAAGCTGCAGGAAATAGATTTGCAGGGTGAAGTTCAAGCAAGGAGGCAACCCCTCCTTGGAGTTCCTCTTTTGTTTTAGGTGCCACCATAATCTAGGAAAATACAGTCATCATGCAAGAATACTAATAAATAACATGTGCCCTAATCTTTTGTCACTCTTGATTGAGGGAATCTGACGAAGTGTTCACTGAATTCCTGTTAAAGGAACCAAGGCATAAAATCAAAGAACCGATGTCTAACTTTACTGACAGCCTTTGACAATCAGTTCTAAGGAAGTAAGAGCCCACATGGGCTATGCATTTCAGAGAGCTCTTGCCCAAATTTTGCTGCTTCTGCCAAATATTTTCTTCATTCTGCTCTTCCAGGCCTCCTGCATGACAACTGCCGAAGATTTAAGAAGGAATGTGAAACTACTTATAGTCAGCTTCCCTTCCTGGTGTTATACATCCTGAGTGCCTTACAAAATGAACAGAATGCTCAGTTCTAGAGTCAAACAGTGACAAGGCAACACTGCGTACTTGGTAATATCTCTGGTCTTTAAGGCATGTGAATTGGTACTCCACAAAATCCAGCATTGCACTGTGATAAGTGACACATTTTGAATGGATCAAAAGTCGTTAACAGATATAAAGAGACAGTAGTTTAAAAAACTACAAACTGATACTAGCTGTAAATGGTATGTTATAATTTTCAGCTAATTTGTAGGGGAATTACTTATCAAATAGTGATTTGACCTAGAACTAGAGCCAGCGTTGTAGCTGGCAGCTTAACAACATGAAATTTGAACCAGAATCTCAGAGTTCTGCCAGTTGCAGATAGCTGTTCCCAGGAGTTGTAACCTAGAAAAAAACCCCACCAAACCACCAAACATTAATTAAATGCAGAATCTACATGAATTGTAAGATTGAATATGCAAGATGGACAGTAGCAGTAGTGTACTGACAAAGACTACAAGTGCATGGAATCCAAAAGATCAGGTGACTCTGCTTTCTCATTGTGAATTAGCATTCCTAGCAGAGTTCCTGCTCAGGAGCTACCTAAACCATTTTGGTAAAGGTTTTATTTATTCATTGACCTGAGATCAGCTCATGCTTACTATAGTGACAAAAGATAATAACCTTTGAGCTTCCAGTTAAACTTCTCCCCTTCTGCTTAAATAGTCAGGGAGGCAGTTTGAAAGACTACTGAATGAGTATCAATCATTTTGTGCCTCTCTTGTCATGCAAAGCATGGAATATATTCATAGTAGATGTAGCAGCACACAAGAAGGTAGAGGGAGATTACTGGGATGATGCCAATGCTAAGTGTTCCTGAGACATTTCTTCACATAAATTACACATACTTTTTAGGGCTTACAAATGGTGTGATGTAAATACACTATACAAATTATAAAAAAATAAATAAGTTAATAAATAAATTAATATAAACCCCTTAGCATTCTTTATGCAAGCTGAGAATTCATCAACCTAGTATAGTTCTTGTTGCAGATCAGGGAATTAAAGCATGCCAACCAATTAATGGAATCATAGAATTATAGAATGGTTTGTGTTGGAAGGGAGCTTCAAAGGTTATATAGTCCAACCCTCCTGCCATGGGAAGGGGACACTTTCCACTTGATCAGGTTGCTCAAAGCCTTGTCCAGCCTGACCGTGAACACTTCCAGTGATGGGGCATCCACAGCTGCTCTGGGCAACCTGTTTCAGTGTATCACTACCCTTACCGTAAAGAATTTCTTCCTTATTTCCAATTGAAGCCCACTTTCTTTCAGTTTAGAACTGTTGTACCTTGTCCTGTCACTACAGGCCTTGGTAAGAAGTCTCAGTCCATCTTTCTCATAAGCCTCTTTAAGTAGGAGAGGATAGGATAGGATAGGATAGAATTTCAGTTGGAAGGGACCTACAGTGATCATCTAGTCCAACCGCCTGACCAGTTCAGGGCTGAACAAAAGTTAAAGCGTGCTATTAACAGCATTGTCAAATGCCTCTTGAACACTGACAGGCTTGGGGCATCGACCGCCTCTCTAGGAAGCCCGTTCCACGGTTTGACCACCCTCTTGCTAAAGAAGTGCTTGCTAATGTCCAGTCTGAACCTTCCCTGATGCAACTTTGAACCATTTCCAAGCATCCTGGTCCTGGATCCCAGGGGGAAGAGCTCAGCATCTCCATGTCTCCTTCTCAGGAAGCTGCAGAGAGCAATGAGGTCTGCCCTCACCTTTCTCTTCTCCAAACCAGACAAACCCAGAGTTCTTAGCTGCTCCTTTCAGAAGGACATACCTTCCTGCCCTGTCACTAGCTTTGTTGCCCTCCTCTGGATGCAGTCAAGGACCTTCACATCCTTCTCTAAATGTGGGGCCCAGCACCGCACACAGTACTAAAGGTGAGCCCGCACCAGCGCTGAATACAGCAGGATAATCCCCTGTTTTGACCGGCTGGTTCTGCTGCGTTTGATGCCCCCCGGGATGCAGGTTGCCCTCTTGCTGCCAGCGCACACTGCTGGCTCCTGCTGCCAGCCGGCACCCCCGGGTCCCGTTCTGCAGGGCTGCTCCCCAGACGTTCCTCTCGCCATTTATACTTGTGCCTGGCATTACTTTGTCCCATATGTGGAATCCAACGTTTGTGCTTGTTAGATTTTATGCTATTCATGATTGCCCAGTCCCTCTGCAAGGCCTCATGTCCCTTGAGAAAGTCAACAGCACCTCCCGGTTTAGTATCACCAGCAGACTTGCTCATGGGGCTTTCAACTCCTGCATCCAGATGGTTGAGAAAAATATTCAACAGAGCTGGCCCTAGAATTGAGCCCTGAGCTGGTGACTGGTCACGCTCCAAATGTAGCCCCATTCACGATGACCCTTGGAGAACTGCGTTTGAGCCCAGCGTGTACCTGCTCATCTCACAGCTGGACAACTTGTTCAGAAGGATGCTGTGAGGGACAGTATCAAAAGCTTTACTAAAATTCAGAAAAACTACATCTACTGCCTTCCCTTCATCCACTAGGAGGGTGATCTTATTGCAGAAGGATATCAAAGTAGTTAAAATATTGGTTAAGTATTGAAAAGTGTCCCTGAGCCTCCTCTGCTCCGGGCTGAGCCCCCCCAGCTCTCCCAGCCTTTCCCCGCAGCAGAGGGCTTCCAGCCCTCGGACCAGCTCCGTGTCCCTCCCCCGGCCCCGCTCCAGCAGGTCCCTGCCTGGCTTGTGCTGGGGACCCCCGAGCTGGGCGCAGTGCTCCGGGGGGTCTCCCCAGAGCGGAGCAGAGGGGCAGAATCCCCTCCCTCTAAAGGCTGGCCACGTTTCTTTCAGTGCAGCCCAGGATATGCTCGACTCTCTGAGCTGTGAGTGCAGACTGCTGGCTCATATCCAGCTTTTCATCCACCAGTACTCCCAAGTCCTTCTCTGCAGGGCTGCTCTCGATCTGTTCCTCCCCCAGTCTGTATTGATACTGGGGTTTTCCCTGAACCACGTACAGGACCTTGCATTTGGCCTTGCTGTTCTTTGTGAGGTTCACGCTGGCCTGCTCCTCAAGCCATTCAAGATCCCTCTGGATGGCATCCCTTCCCTTGAGCAAATGAACTACAACGTTCAGCTTGGTGTCACCTGCAAGCTTGCTGCTAGTGCACTCAGTCCCACTGTCCATGTCGTTAACGAAGATGTTAAATTATGCAGCGTGAAGAAAACACACAAAACACATCACATCACTTTACCCATTATTTAATTTTTTTTCTAGTTGTATGAATGCTAATAGCCACTAACTAGAAAGCACTCTAGATGAGTAGCTTTAAGGAAAACTGCCATACGGAATAAAACTGAATATCGTAGCCCACCTCTCTGCTTCCATAAACAACCCCCTGCCCACAATAGTGCCCTTTTGGACTATGAAATCAGCTGCCTGTGTGTTTGAAGTAACAGATACAGAGATATTTATTTGCTCGTGCTTTTCCTTCTTATATGCAGAAACTTCAACCTCTTCAACTGTCATTCGGATCCAGAGGTTATAGTAATATTTTCTTACAGATGTAGACACCACCAGTCACTCTTGAAACTGTTTTTATTCCCCAAACTCTAAATCTGTATTAGTAGATCATCAGCTGCCCACCTTGCACAAATGTAAGGTGCAGGCACTTGTTCCACTCTGACGTACCAGGAGGTGCATCACAAGTGCAAACAGGAATGTATCTTTTTTAATGCATTCCAGGTAATTCCCAAGACCTGTCAAGCGCTTTCACTCCCTGGAATCCTATTCAGTAAGTTAGTTTTCTCTTCAGAGTTGCAGAATATTTAAGATATTTTTTAAATTAAAGTCCTGCTTAGTTATGATGGAAGCTGTTTCAAACCAGAACTGATCTACCTCTAGCAAGGATTCTACAAAGAGATGCGCTCCAGCGCATACAGTGAGTGTGGCGTGTGCAGGTGGTTGAAATTGCTGTTCTTGCTTACCTGTACTGTCCATGCAGCTACGAGAAGTGTCCTGAGTGTATTCGCCTCATTGCACCCACGCAGACTTTCTGTGTGGCACTGCTGCTATTACCTGGGGGCACTGACCTTCTGTGAACACGCTGCAGAGTTCACCTCTGGGTGCACAGCAGGCTGCCCGCTCAGACTGACAGCTGCTGTTGCAAACAGGTTGTCACACAATCCAGACAAAGGTATGAAATCCTCAGGTTCTTCCTGAACTTAATTTCTAAAATGAAAACGAGGGCCTGTTCAGGGGAATCAAAGTTACGTGACAGCTGTATTTTAAAAGTGAGCAGACTGGACTGATTTTCTCACGCTTAGACTCAGGGTAACCTAGGGTCTTCCTGGAGGAAAAGGATTTCATTTCTTACAGTTTCCCTGCTTCAACTTGCAAACAGTGTAAAGATCGAACACAGTTACTGTAGCTACTCGTTATTCTGCCCATTTGTTAGGAACTTGTCCTTGTGTCCTCACAGGTCATGAATTACTTAGGCTTGCGGTGGCAGAAACATAATTTCTGGGTTTTATTTCACAGTTCTCAGATTTGTGCGTCTATTTTGGAAGAAATTAAAACCACCTGAAGGAAGTGAGGAGGCTTAATGACTAGAACCGTGCGTGGGCAAACACAGGAACGGCACACTCAGCAGGCTGCAGGTTCTTTCCAAGCAGGACTCGATGGTGCTTCCTCAGCATTAACTTCTAAGAAGGAGCTGGCTGAAGCAGGACACAGCATCTCCCTCCTTTGTTCTCTACTTGTGAGCCAAAGAGGGTGACGTTGCAGATTTTCCAGCCTTGTTAGTCAGCCGGGGCTTTGTTGGCGCTCCAGTGTTTGGGGAATCCAGTTCAGGTGTTTGCTGCCGCCCTGGGGATCTGTTTTCGCAGGTAAAGGTGGGGGCTGGGAGCCGCCGCCTGCTGCTCTCGGGTGCCGGGGCGCTGGCCCGGCTGCCCTTCGCGGGCCCTGGTCTGAGCCGCGTTCCCCCGCGGGGGCTGCAGACGGCATCCCCAGGGCCCCTGGTGGGAGGCAGCCTGGGCCGAGCAGCGTGGTGGCCCTAAAGATGTCCCCGTCTGGGTGCTGACAAACCTGCTCCCTGCCTGCCCTCAGCCGGTGCCTCCCCCCGCCGAGGCTGGCACCCCCTGGGGCGCACGCAGCCGAGCAGCACCCTCCGGCGCGGGCGGGAGAGGCTGGTTTTGTTCCGGCAGCACAGGGCAGTGCCGGTGGCCCTCCGTGTGACAGGAGCGGCACAGGCAGCCTTCTGAACATCCATGATGAAGTCTGTCCCGCTTCACCCGTGGTCACTATATGCAGTCACAGCAAGAGCCCCTCCAGCTCCCTGCTCAGAATCACAGCAGCATTTAGGCTGGAAAAGACCTTGGAGATCATCAGGTCCCAGCCCTGGGGCCAGCAGCTTAAAGAGAAAACCACGAGGATCGTTTTGCTTTTGCATCAAATTTATTTCATCGCTGGTACTATTTCTCCTGCTTCTTCATGAATATATTGACTACCACAAATCCTTAGGGAACTAAAGCGACTCCTCTTACTCTAAAAACTACCCCACTTAGCCTTCCCCTGATGTTTCCTGACCTACCTTTCCAGCCACAAATTGTGGGTTTGTGGAAAAGCGTTCTGACAGTGTTGTGTGTCTGTCCTGTTTGTACATACTTTTCCTAACCATCCTAAAACATCCCATGGGAAGGAGTTCTGCAGAGTAAGTACAACTGAGGCCATGTGTTTCCTGGTGTTCAACTTGAATCTACCACCTGCCAATTTAATTTTATGCCCTTCTGGTTCTTGTACTGGAGGAGAAAATGAACAGCTGTCCCTGGTCATATTTTGTAGATGTCTTCTCTAGAGTGAGGAGTCATAGTTCAGATTTATAATAGCCTCTTTCAAGATGTGAGGAATGACACTTTCATATTCACAGTGCATGCAGGTTGCAAGTTCCCTCTGAGTCTGTGTAGCTGTGTTATTTTCTGTTTTCCTTACCTAATAATACTTAGCCTTTAGCTGACGCTTTGCCTTTAAAGTCCATCTTCTTAATTTGATTTTCAGTATTGGAATAATTATATTAATCAATAAAATACAAAATTAAGGTTGTTTGACCACTTCATATTTATCAGCATCCTTCTGCCCTTTTGATTGTCCAGTCAGTATCATAAGGTTCTTATGCTGCTGCTTTGTTTTTTGGTTTTGTAGTTGGCTCTCATCATCACTGTTCCGAGCAAGCTAGCATTATGAGCAGCATTGCCGTCCCGTCCCCTTTATGGGTTATATCTGATGGCTGAATATGGTGATCTCATATCCAGGAATGAACGGAACTCTGGGAGCATTTCCCTAAAATGAAAGGCTGAAGACTCAAATAGTCTCAGACTATTTGATACTCAAATATACTCAAATACTCAAATAGTTCAGAGCAGATACACAGGTGACAAGCACACCGAAATGGAGGTATACGTTAGACTGCTTTTTATTTTAAGCAAAAAAAGACAGAATGAGAATTAGAGTGGGAAGATACATCTAGACACTTCAGACTACAAATAAGGCTACATGTTCAGATGATTATCAGTTGGAATACTTTGCACAGGGACCTGTTAAATTGAGTTGCTATCTTTATGTTAAGACCCTGTTTTTTCCTGTTGCATCATGCAGCTCTGTTGGGAGTTATAGTTTGAAGCAGGAGTAACTTGTGGGAGTATGAGGCGGGAGTAACATAGCCCTGATTTGTGTTATGCAGGTAGTCAGATAAGACTTAAGTCCACCCCGGCTTTATCTTGAGACTGTTCTAGCTTTATACTTACAGCTATTAAGAAGAGTGATAGTATGGGCCTGAACTCTTTTTCCTCCCCCCACATTCATGGCAATCCCTTTCATTTTGGGAGCAGAAGCGTTGGATGGCTATGACAACAGCAGCCACTTTCACCCTCTATACTCACACTTCTATTAATGTAACTTCTCCTGAGTGGTCAAAGACAGCCACGCTCTTTCTTTTTTTTTTTTTTTGACTATGAGGAAGCCTCTGTTGGCATGTCAGTGCTGGGGCCCCAGGAGAAGTATGTCTGGGCCCTGACATTAATTGAAAGTCAGAAGCCAAAGCACTTTGGAGTTCTTTACAGATCAGCAGGATATTATTTATTGAGTTGTAATTGTAGCATGGCAAGCTTTTCTTCCAAAAAAAACAAAAAATGGCTAAAATTAAATTTGTCTCTAGTCTCAAATAATGTTCCCTACAGACAATTGTCAAATACTGAATATGAGCCCCTTCAGCTCAGATTTCTCCCAACATCAAGAGACTGAAGAAGCAATCATGTCCCTTGTTTTCTATTTCTTTATGGATCTCATGAAGACTCGTCTGACTTCTGACCATGTACCCATATACTTGCCTGCATTCTGCTCTGTTTCTATTCATATGCTGAGGTGATTATAACACCCAGTTTATAAGGATTCGGAGGGTACATTTGTATACATGCACATTCTTTTTGGTTTAGTGCCATATTACACACAGTAAATAATTTCTGTAGCATTTGGAAATGAGTTTTAACGGAGTCCAGATAATAATCAGCAGAATTGTTCTTCAGAAGGGGTGGGGGTGGGGTTAACTTTACAACAAAAAGACAAGCTTAGCAATCAGCAGCCTTAAAAAGAAAGTCGGGCATTGTGTTAGAGGCATCATCCTTGTTCATCACATTGCTGCCTGATTTGATTTGTCCTTATTTTGCCCCAAAACACGTAACTGTGTTAAAGTAATGCTTAAGCGATTACTGCCTTTGCCTAATTTAAGGCTCCCCAGCCATTCGGAATGAACTTTCTCCGACATTATTCTGTGTGCTTTGAATCTCTTCCCTTTTGACTTTGCCATCGTGAACCCCCAACTGTCACCATTAATGAGGTCAGATGTGTCACTGGCGTGAAACTGCTCTCATTGTTGGTTCTTCTTTTCTTACAGCTCTCCCTCCCCTCATGGCTCGTCGATCTCAAAGCTCCTCACAGGGGGACAATCCCCTTGACCCTAACTATCTCCCCCCCCCATTACAAGGAGTATTACCGCTTAGCTTTGGATGTGCTTACTGAAGAAGGCAAAGAAAGTTACCAACGCTTCCTGGCAGAGGAAGCAGCCCCTGATTTTCTTTGCAACTCAGAGGTGGATCACATCATACAGAATCTCCAGAAGCCCCAGTACGCCCATCAGGAAGGTAGCACAGACACCGCAGGTGACAATGACATGGATGGATCCTCTGGGACTTACTGGCCCATGAACTCAGACCTTGCTGTTCCTGAGCTTGACCTGGGCTGGCCAATGGTCTTTGGATTCAGGGGAACAGAGGTAACAACCCTCGTGCAACCACCACCCCCGGACAATCCCAGCATTAAGGAGGAGGCTCGCAGAATGATTCGAGCAGCTCAACAGGTGAGACAGTGAAGAGCCCAGCTAGGGCAGAGACAAAATCAGATGTGTCCAAAAGGTGTATCAGAATGCATCAGGTCCTCTGCTAATTCCCTTAACTTTGCTCCCAGGGCCTGGCAGAGGGGAAGGGTGATTCTGAAACTACCATTTACAGCATCAAAGCCAGCCTCTGCTTCTGGTTTCCTGGAAAAGCATGTAAGATAATGCTAAAACACACCAAGAGTTCACAGAATCACAGAATAGCTGAGGTTGAAAGGGACCTCTGAAGATGGTCTAGTCCTGCCCCTCCTGCTCAAAGCAGTGTCGATTAGAGAGGGTTACTTAGGACATGCTCTTGAGTATCTCCAAGGACGGAGACTCCACAACCTTTCTGGGCAACCTGTTCCAGTGTTCAATCACCCTTATAGTATAAAAGGTTTTTCTTATGTTAAACTGGATTTGCCTGTATTTCTGTTTCACTGGGTACCGCTGAGAAGAGTTTGGTTCCATCTTGCATACACCCCTCCATCAGGTGTTTAGACTCACTGATAAAAGAAGAGTTGGGAACAACAGGGCAATAGGGCTTTGAAGCTACTTTCCATATTATCGGTATACGGATGCAGCTATGTAGTGGCTGACTGAATGCTGGCCAGGAAGTTATCTGAAAATGGCACAGGTGTGTTGGAGGGGGTGAGCAGGCAGTGGTCAAGCAGCCTGATAACCACACTGGAAGGTTGTACGTGACTCAAAAAATACCTGCTGTCATTGGATTAATGAATAAGGGAACACTCAGTGGCAGTGAGGGTTTTCCCTTACCTCTCACATGCAGAATATGCACCTTTGATAGCAATTCTGTTTCCAGTTTTGGGGCCTGCAGTGTTCAAAGGAACCTTTGAATGGGAGGGTTCCTGTTTAAAAAGGAAGTCGAAATGGAGACGGTGCAGCAGTGCAGCTTTGGAATGGGGAGGTGCTGAGGAACATGATAGTCAGGACATCAGCAGGCACAGATAGCTGATGTCTTTCTTGCATTCTTTTCCTAGGTGGTAGCCATAGTGATGGACATTTTCACTGATGTGGATCTGCTCTTTGAGGTGTTGGATGCCGCTGCTCGCAGAGTGCCTGTGTACATCTTGCTGGATGAAATGAACTCTCAGCTTTTCCTTGACACAGCTGCTAAATGCAGAGTCAATCTTAACTATGTGGAGGTGAGCAAACCAAAGGTGTGCCCTGCCCCTAATTCGCATCGTGAGGGCGCACAGGGGGCCACTGTGAAGTAAAAACCTGAGAAAGGGGAAAAATGGGCCAGAGCCTTGTGAAAGATGAGTATGAAGAAAGCTGGGAGAGCTGGCACAATACAGGGCTGAAAGCTGAGGACACGCTAATAAATGGGTTTATCTCTATGCAGACAGACTCACTAAGAGCTGAAGTATAAAAATGGTGGCAGGATGGAAGTTAAAAGAGCAAGGGGAAGAAGGAGGGGCAGGAGGAGGGAAGTAACATATTCTAGCTGAGTTGGTGCCTTGTCTGCTTTGCAGTTCCTAAGGGTGAGGACAGTTTCTGGCCCAACCTACTACTGCCGCACGGGGATGTCCTTCAAAGGCCACATGAAAGAGAAATTCCTTCTGGTAGACTGCATGGTGGTGCTGAGTGGCAACTACAGGTGAGAAGCCCTGCAATGTTACATGTCCCAGTTTTGGTGAGAAAGAGGCTGGTTAATTGGTAAAGCGATGCTTCGGTACTTCCCAATGAACATCAGGGACAAAAGTTTTTCTCACTGAAGGATACTGAGCAGCAATTTTCAGGAAAAATACACTATTTTGCAACTGAGGTAGATACACCAATTAAACAAGCCCTCAAGCCCAGACACCTGAACCCAAGCTTCCTTCACATCAAGAATTAATAGAATCTGTGAAAAATATACAGCAATTACAAGGTATTGTGGGTTAACCCCGGCAGGCAGCTAAGCCCCACACAGATGTTTGCTCACCAGTCCCAGCAGGATGCGGGAGAGAATCAGAAGGGCAAATGTGAGATGAGATAGAGTGTTTAATAGCTAAAGCAAGCCTGCACACATAAGCAAAACAATATAAAGAATACATTCACTACTTCCCGTTGCAGACAGATACCTAGCCATTTCCAGGGAAGCAGAGCTTGATGTGGGAAGACACACACCATAATGCTGAATGTCTTCTTCCTGCACAGAATCACAGAACAGTTGACCTTGAAAGGGACCTCTGATGGTCATCTGGTCCAACCCCGCTCTGCTCAAGCAGGGCCACCTAGAGCCAGGTGCCCAGAACCGCATCCGCATGTTTTTTAAATATCTCTAAGGAGAGAAACTCCACCAAGGTCCCTGGGCAACCTATTCCAGTGCTCAGTCATCTGCACAGTAAAAAACTGCTCCCTTACGCTGAAATGGAACCTCCTGTGTTTCAGTTTGTGCCCGTTGCGTCTGGTCCTGTCACTGGGCACTCCAACCTCAACCACTCTGTGAAAACTGGACTCGGTACTCCAGATACAGTGTCACATATGCTGACTTGGGGGCAATAATCGTTTCCATTGACATATTGGCTGCACTTTTACTACTGCACCCCTGTATGTGTTGAGCCACCATTGCTGCAAAGGTGCTGCTGTCTTTTTTTTGGCCTTGCTGCCTGCCAGAACCCCGAAGTCATTTTCAGCCAAGCTGCTTTCTAGATAGTCATCTTCAGCCTGTATCGGTGGATGGGGTTGTTCCATCCCAGGTGCAAGATTCTGCATTTGCCTTTGCTGAATTTCATGAGATTCCTGTCAGCGCATTTCCCCAGCCTGCTGAGGTCTCCCTGGCTGGCACATCAACTGCACCATACCCCATTCTGGTGTCATCTGGAAGCTTGCTGAGGGTGCACACTGTCCTGTTGTCCAAGTCGTTAATGACAGTGTTAGAGACTATTTGCCCAAGCCCTCACCCCTGAGGAACACTACTTATAACTGTCCACCAGTCACACTTCAAATCACTGACTACCACCCATTAAGCCTGACAGTACAACCGATCTCCCGTTTACTGTGTGACACAGTCATTCAGTCTGCAGGGTTCCAATGTGGCTAAAAGATACTTATTTAAAGCCATGTGGAAACCCTTGCTAAAGTCAAAAGAAACCTCATCTTCTGCTGACCCCTTGTCCACGCAGCCAGCCTTCTCTTTGTAGAAGGCCATCAGAATGCGTCAGGCATGGTTTGCCCTTGATAAATCCCTGCTATCTGATCCCAGTTGTCTTTCTGTTATTCCTGTGACTGGAAATTGCTTCCAGGAAGATCTGCTCCACAATTTTCCCTCAGACTGTGGTAAGGCTGACTTGCTGTAGTTCCCTAGTTGATCCTTTTGCTCTTTTTAAAGATGGGCACAACATTTTCTTGATAAAGATCAATTACAAGCCCGAAGTAATTGCAGGAACATCTACTTCATATAAGGATTATCATCACCTCACTCTCTTGTTGTTGTTAGTAATGACTGGCTTTTTTAGAACAGAAGTCATTTATTGCCTTGTAAAGTCCTCTGCAAAGATGTGATGCCAAATCAATTCATAATTACGAGGCTTAGGAACAGTAGTGTGCAATGAGTTGCTGCCTGAGTGGTAAGTAATAGCAGAATTTTCTTCAGGCAAGCAAATGGTTTAATGTAAAGTGGTACAGTTGAGTTACTTGATGCTAATACACTATCATGACTTCTATTTCTCTTTGTAGTTTTATGTGGTCTTTTGAGAAGATTCACAGAAGCATTGCACACATCTTCCAGGGGGAGCTGGTGGCCAGCTTTGACGAAGAATTCCGAATTTTGTTTGCACAGTCAGAACCTCTTGTTCCTCCAGCCAATGTCTTGGCAAAGGCAGAGAACACATTTGCCATGACTCCCTTTGGCAATAACATGCCTTTCTTTCCAAAAAAAGCACCCCTGATGTTCCAGAGGGATGACAGCCTTTTTCCCTCCTTTATGGACAGAGTTGACCCAGACAGGTATTTCCTATCAAATTTCAGGCGGGATGACATGTTGCGCCATACCGTGGAGGGGTCAGCCATGCGAATGTATAAAAAGGTAGAAATGGAGAATTCTCAGATGGATCCTGTCAGGGGTTTTCTCCGTTCCAAGCAGTTGGAGTTGGATGCTTTTAAGAGACACAGTTTTGCAGAAGGAACATTTGAAAATTTTGCTTCTTCCAAACAGTATGCCAGGCAGATGTTCATGAACAATATGGATGAATTTAAAATCCAGTCTAGTCATTTTCAGAAGGATCAGTTCTACCAGTACCAGTTTGAACATCCCCATCTTTCTGGAAGACCTCAGGGACTCTTTGAGAGAATCCGAGGTGGCAGGCCAGGATTCAATGAACTGGAAGACTATGGAGAGGGACCCAGGTACCCTGAACTTGAATCCAATTTTCCACAGGAGGGCTTCCCCTTAAGGCTGGATTACGTACCTTCAAATTCTTCCAGGGAAGTGAGACATGGCTCTGATCAGCTGAATCCTGCAGGCAATGGCCCAATGGGAATGATGTTAAGAAGGCAGAATATAGGACAGAAATTTATTTGCCAGACTTCACCTACACAGAAGCAAAGCCTGGAACAACGCCTGTTCTTCCAAGACAAAGATGAGGACCAAGATGAAGACAAGAACACACAGGAAAATAGAACAGGTTTACGTAACTGGAGGATTTCTTCATACCTTAGCGCATACCAGTCCGAACCAGAAGAAGGTCTTCCAATGCCTATGGAATCAGAGGCATATAATGATGTTCTTGGGGATACCCTCACAAAGCACCCCACTGACCTCATCCCAGCGTTCAAATCCCCTATACCTTTTAATAGCAAGTCACTGGGAATTGACAGTGCCAAAGAATTTGCAGATCCTGACAGAGTAGGTGAAGAAACCCCTATAATGAAACAAGATGCCTTTAGGTCCAGGATAAATCCTTTGATCCAGAGGAGCTCAAGACTCAGGTCCTCTCTGATTTTCAGTGCTGCCAAGCTAGATCAGCCTAACACCACAATAGAAAAGGTTCAGATGATCCAAAAAGAACAAATGTCCAGTGAGTTGACAAAAGACAACGAAACTATAAAGACAGCCACCTCATCTAAAGTAGCAGAACTTTTAGAGAAGTACAAAGCTGTGGGCAAGGACACAGAACGAGCTACAGTCACTCATACCAAAGCTGTTTCCAGTTATCTACAAGAAGAATCACAGAACACAGAGAAGAAATGTACCAAATCCGTGCAATATAAGATTCTGGAGAGTAGGGTACTAGACTCCAAAGACTCCTGCAGTACTTACAGAGTGCATGGAGAAGCAGACAGACCATTTGGAATGGCATCATCAACCCCCCAGCTTGCTGACACATTGAGTAAAGATCCCCTAGCACACATTAGCACTAAGGTGGACAAATTATCATCTCGGTTTTACCCCATAGAGAATAAACCTGCTCTTCCAGAAAAGGAGAGTCTTATATTTGTAGGAGACACTCAGAAATTGACTCTTCCAGAGAAGAAGGAAAGAGTGACATTCAAAGATGACACTCAAAAATTAGTCAATACAGAACTGAAGAAACCACAGATTAGGACAGGTACCACATCAGTTCTTGAAAATTTACCTAGAAGTCAAGGATCTGACAGCTCTCTCAATAAATCTGAGGAAGACTGTTCAAAACAAGAACAAAATCCAATGGAATTTTTAAGAAAAGGGTCACTACGGCTGAAGCAACTTTTGAACCCAAAAGGTGAAAAGAAATCGGAGGAGGAACCCACTTCTGAGAGTGGAAAATCTGACAAGCAGGCTGTGATTCTCAAACGATCTTCCATAGGGGACTGTCAGGAAATGATGGAGGAAGAAAAAACCCATAAATTTGCAACACCACTTCCTCCCAAAAGCAGCCAGCCAACACAGGGGAGATTTCCTTCATCCACAGCTAACATCCTGTACAGTAGCAACCTCCGTGATGATACCAAGGTGATTTTGGAACAAATCTCTGCAAACAGTCAGAAGAACAGAGCTGAACTGGCCAAGCAACTACCATCCACTAGTAACCCTGATCTTTCTAAGTCAACTACAAGCTTAGAAAGGAAAGGTGAGAAGGAGAAAAGCTGTAACATCCACAGGTCAGAGAGTTTTGGGAGCCAGAAACGAAATCTTCAGCGGCAACCATCAGAGGATAGAGATACCCTTCTGAAAAAAATGGAGAATATGCGGAAGGAGAAGCGAGTCTACAGTAGATTTGAGGTCTTCTGCAAAAAGGATGAACATACAAGTCAAAGTGAAGAGGAGTATGACACAGATGCCAAAGACAAGAAGATGGGAAAATTCATGCCCAAAATCCTGGGGACCTTCAAGACCAAAAAATGATCATACAAATACTGTTTAACTCCATATAATCACTGACTGTCAAAGGGGAATGAGGAAGTAACTTGTTTATAATGGCTATAAGCACCATAGGCAATACTCTTCATGGTTAGTAAGTGAAAATGTGTTCAGCATTAGACTCCTATGGCACAATTTGCCCAATAAAGTCATGTGGTATCAAGCAACCTTATCCCAGTATATTTCAAATAAAATTATTAAATTGCCAAGATGCTTAAACCAAAGAAATAAGGAAGAGTCTCTTTATGTTGTGCTCAGGGAATAGTTTCAGCAGACAAAGCAATTCCACTTTCTGAAAGAAAGAATATAAATAGAAAATTCAATACTTGAGTTCAGTCCAGGAAATAAAAATACACACAGACACACACAGAGATGTGCATATGCATTAACTGGAAGAAATGTTTAAAAACCAATTGTTTCTGAGGTACAGTTATCTTTTGCTTGTATCCAATAACAAATCAAATATGGGAGGCACCTTTTCGGAAGTTTACAGGAGAAAAAAATGTCAACAACTTTTTGCCATTATCTATGATTATGGTCTTGTCTAGCAGTACATGCTCAGCTTCCGTATTTACCATTTTCTAAGTTCTGTTTCGTTATTGGTTTGTTTCTTTATGTATAATGGAACTATCGCTTTAGGGGGTGAGCTGAAAGCAGCAGCTGAAAGGCCAAAAAAGGAAACTGACATGCAATTAATGGAAAAGGACCTGGGTTTTGGATTCCTTTTCAGCCGAGTCAGGGGTTTAACTAAGCATCTAAAATACTGTCTTGGCCAATTAGGAACTTCCTTGACAATGTAACTGCCCGGGAAGGATCACTTGTCAGCACATCTTTCCATATGAATACAAGGAAAGAATGGACTCGTAACAATGGAAGGAATAAAGCTACTGGAATTTTCAAGCTCAGAAGTATTTTCTCTCACGTACCTTTCTTGTAGTAGTTTGGTACCAAGCTTAAACATGCAGCTTTAAAACAGGCCAGAGAAGGCTGTAGGTTCACGCTGTTGTGTTACAGTGTTTTGCAGGACAGAAGGTAGAGAGAGGCTGTCGAGAAAACACTGTACATTGTAACATATACATATATCGTTACTTAGCTGTTTGGGTTTTTTCCTCAGCTTGGATTGTCTCTGCTTGGCGTCCAGCAGGATTTGCCAAACTGAATTTTTTTTTTTTTCCTGATCTTTGTGACGTTGTCTAAAGAGATGACAGGGAATAATGCTCTCATGTGGAACTACTGAATTTCCCATTCCCGATAGCTTGGGTTTCATGTTTACCCACTTGTGACATTAGCTGCAGGCTCACCAAACCAGTTCAGGTACGTGGCTGATGGATGGAAGCAAGAGGCTGCATCAATTCCTGAAGGTAACTTCAATAGGGTCTCTAAAACTTGAGCTTTTTTTTTTTTTTTCTTTAGGATGCCAGCTCCCATGGTAGCAGGCTTTATATAATTTAGCAGGCTTTATATAATTCACGTATCTGTAACAATTAATTAATTTTACTGCTTGTTGAAAACCTTGGGAACTGAATGTGTGGAAAGATAGACTGTATGATCTGAAAAAAAACCACACCTGATTTTCATATTAATACAGATGGCAGTAAAAATCTGCAAGAATCAAGAGGAATTATCATTTTAACATAAGGAGGTAAACCTAGAAATGAGAGAGTAAAAAAGACAGGAGGGAAGAGTAGCCAAAATTGGAAGAAAAGCTGCAATTGCTTTCTTATGCTTATTTCATATTGTATAAATGTATACCATTTCAGGTACCACTCATCATCTCTCACATATGTGCAAATTCATAAACGAATGTTGTATGTATACTTATTTTGTCTGCTGTTAGTAATGAATCAGATGTCGTTATTGGTGGGTCCCAAAATGAACTGTAATGATCAACACAGTCGTTATTTGACAGATGATACAGACAGAGATTATTTTACTCTGGAGAGCAAGATAGGCTATATAGATATATAGATATATAGATATAGATATATAGATATATCCTGTTTTGTGAAATTTTTACTCATGTCATTCCATACCTCCCCAGCCTTTCCCAAACCTACTTGCTCCAGCGTCGTTCTGTAACAGATCAGTTAGAAA
Source organism: Falco naumanni (assembly GCF_017639655.2). Classification (NCBI taxonomy): domain Eukaryota; kingdom Metazoa; phylum Chordata; class Aves; order Falconiformes; family Falconidae; genus Falco; species Falco naumanni. The sequence continues at coordinate 107,809,126 of NC_054056.1, read as the reverse complement.
TGTAACTATTTCTGTAGTCTCAGATTACATTAACATTTTAGAATTTTGCTGTATTTGTTTAGATTTTTAGAATTTTATCTTGTTCAGCATGGTGTGTTCAGCATAGACGTATATTCCTGACCAGAACCAGAATAACTCATCTCTTTCAATGATCCGTGGATTACCAGATATTATAGGTGTACATAAATACTGCAGAATAACTAATTCACTTGCTAATGACAAAAGCCATTTTAAGAGTGAAAAGTTAGTGTTACAGCCTATCACCTATCTGTCTGAGACTGGGTTCTCAGAGGATCTTGGGTGTCGCGTTGTATTGTCCGATTGCTAGGTGCTAGGCTTTCAGTGGAAGTCACAACCCCAAATTAAGCAGTAGGTTCCCTTTTCCGTGCGTGAGAACTGGCACCTTAGACTCGCAAGAGCCAACGTGCTGCACAGAGCACTGCTTACACACGTTCCCCCTGTCATTGCCATTTCCTGTGTCTGCCTGTACCTGAGAGAGGAAATGCCTAGTTTATGAATATATCAGAATAAACCAGGACTTCCCTTGTGCGCTGCGTTCCCAGCTCGCTAGTATTACCAGACTTAAGTGCCTACACCTGGTACCAGAAGTGAATGTATATTTTTTTAACTGAACTAGCCTTTGGTGTTTAGGCATTATAAGATAAAATGGATGTTCTATCAATGGCAGTGGTACTCACATGTTGGAATTTAGTGTCTCAGTCCTCTCTGTAACTGTAGTCCCAACATTCAGGAATAACAACCATTTATCATAGGTGAAGTTAAAATTTCAGGGACAGAAACTTCTTACAAGAACTTCAAGTTAATGAGGACAACGTATGAAAAATCAGCATTAAAACAGGAATATGGTTTTGAAGTTTACTATAGTCCCACTGTTGCCTGATAACATCTTTATGTTTCAGTAGTAGTATCTCTTGGAACATTGCTTTCTGAAAGCAAAAAAAATATATTACTGTATTATTCACTGAACAAAATACCCCTTATTTTTCCCTTTCACACACAGAAAACATTGATTGAAAGACAAAGATTTTCTGTAGTGCAATATAAAGTATTTATTATTACAATATTTACAATATTACAGGGTAGGTAAGCTATTAAATATTACAGCAGATCCCACCTATATTTAAAATGCTTTTCTACTTGATATTAATGGAAATAAGCCACTGTTGATTATGTTCATTTACCCTAGAAGGGTCATAGAAATTAATGGAAACCAAAATGAAGTGCTTTAAGATTATCTGTGAAGAGTTCAGTCTTCTTGGTCTTCAGAGAACAGCTGGTTACCTGTTCCACTCAAAAAATAAAGGTAAATCTACATAAAAAAAAAAGGCAAATCTACATTTAGGCAGTGCACCTGAAACTGCTGAAGAACCATAGAATGGGTTGGAAGGGACCTTCAAAGGTCACCTAAGTCAAATCACCCTGCCTTGAGGGACATCTTTCACTAGATGAGGTTGCTCAAAGCCCTGTCCAGCCTGGCTTTTAACACCTCCCATGATGGGGCATCCACAGCTGCTCTGGGCAACCTGGTGTATCACCACCATCATCGTAAAAAAATTCTTCCTTATGTCCAGTCTAAACCTACCCTCTTTTGGTTTAAAACCGCTGACCCTTTTACTGTCACTACAGGCCTTGGTGAAAGTCTCTCTGCCCTTCTTATAAGCCCCCTTTTAAGTACTGAAAGGCTGCGATAAAGTCTCCCTGGAACCTTCTCCAGCTCCTGTTCCCAGGCTGAACAACCCCAAGCCTCTCAGCCTTTCTTTATAAGAGATGTGTTCCAGGCCTTGAGCCATTTTTGTGTCCCTCCTCTGGACCTGCTCTAACCAATCCATGTCTGTCTTGTGCAGGGGACCCCAGAGCTGAATGCAGTGCTCCAGGTGGGATCTCCCCAGAGCAGAGCAGAGGGGGAGAATCCCCTCCCTCTAAAGGCTGGCCACGCTTCTTTTGATGTAGCCCAGGATATGCTTGGGTTTTCTGGGCTGCGAGTGCACACTGCCAGCTCACTTCCAATTCTGCATCCACCAGCACCCCAAGTCCTTCTCCCCAGGGCTGCTCTCAAGCCCTGCATCCCCCAGCCTGTACTGATACTGGGGGTTGCCCTGACCCAGGTGCAGGACCTTGCACTTGGCCTTGTTGAACCTCGGTTGAGGTTCACATAGGCCCTGAATGTATCTGAATAAGTCTAAATATTCAAGTATCAGAATACTGCAATTTTCTGTAATTTTTTGCAATAATTCAAACAAGGATCATTAACTGACAGTATTCTTTGTTCTCATGGTATGGGAGCAAATAGTGCTGTGCCCTGTGTGGTAAGACAAAGGCAAAGGGGTAAGATTCTTTTTCCGTTTGGTTTGTCCAGAGGAAAGTAGTACATTGTTCCATGCAATGAATAAAGCGTTTCTCTTCAGCTGGACTAACTGTCAAATGCCTGTTATATTTTGCTCTCACTGGTTTAGTTAGGGGACTGATGAGATCACATACCTCACCTGGTTAGAATGCTTCCATGTTCACTGCTGGTATTGTTGGGAGGACTTTGATATCGGAAGGCTCTGCAGTGCAGATTTACATATGGTTCCATAGGCCTGGGAGTAACTGCCCATGAATGCTTTCGGATCACCAGCAGCTCCCACGTTTGCAGTAATCTGGAACATCTTTTTACTGGGCTTCAGAAGGGGATGAACATCTTTGCTCTGAAACTGAGTATTTCTTGGATTCTGTGCAAGAAAGGCCAGCCAAGATAGTTAGTAACCTGTACTCAGCTTTCTAAAATCCAAATAAGGAATACAGATTTTCCTTCAGGTGCAGAGTAGGACAGATCATTAATGCCATATGAATAATAAACAAAACAGACTGTTTTGTAAGATCAAGAATAGGATGGTGAGAACGACGTGAGGGAGAAGGGCTTAAGAATGAGTGTATCAGGAATGAACTGGTGGCACTGGAGCAAGATATAACAAAGTAATCCTGCACTAGAACACAAGTCTAAAGGCCTGTTTGACTAGTATTTTGTTTTCAACAGTTGTGAATGTTTTAAATATATGTACAAAAGACAGATCATCATCATAATTCTCCAATATATACTCCTGGCTTCTGTCAATGAAATTACTTCAAGACATTGTGACTTGGAAGCTGCATATGGATACAGTGTTTATCAGCTCCTGTGGTGGGTTAATAATACAATACATTTGAATCTGCAGTTCACAAGGAGAGCTATTTCACTGCAGCTTACACTTTGTGAACCTCTATAGTTAACTGGGAGGCAAGAGTTTCCACCCACTATTGTGGCACTGGCTGCTGTCACCCCAGGCCATTATAGGAGTCTTTCCTGGTCAAATAGCTGAGAAAAAATGTTTTGTGAGCCTGATAGGATATTGAAAATGAACGCAGAGCAAACTGGAACATCAGAAATTTTCAGCTCCTGCTGAAGCTGAATAAGGAAGATGGAAAAGTCAACATTCACTTAAGATAAGCCACAATCATAGTCTTTTAGTTAGGAAAAGACCTTTAAGATAAAGTCCAACCATTAACCCATGACTGCCAAGTCCACCACTAAACTATGTCCCTCAGTACCACATCTACGCATTTTTTAAACATCTCCAGGAATGGTGATTCCACCTCTTCCCTAGGCAGACTGTTCCAATGCTTGACCACCCTTTCAGTGAAGAAATTTTTCCTAATATCCAATCTAAACCTCCCCTGGTGCAACTCGAGACCGTTTCCTCTTGTCCTATCGCTTGTTATCTGGGAGAACAGAGCTACCCCCACCTGTCTACAACCTACTTTCAGGTAATTATAGAGAGCAATAAGGTCCCCCAGAGCCTACTTTTCTCCAGACTAAACAACCCCAGTTCCCCTCAGCTGAACCACTGCCACCAGCAATGGAAGCATCCAATGCTAACGACCTTCTACCACAATATCCTGTCTCTGACACTAATCAGGATTAGCTTCTCAGGGAACAAATATAAAGCACAGGACATGTGTAGGGTGATCTCCCTATTATGCTCTTCCAGTAACAGAAAGTTGGTCACAGTTACCCAAAGAATCTTCAAAATGCATTGTTTGTATGTACATCTGCACATGCAGCAATCTCCACAATCTCATATTGTGGAATAAATAGTTCCACACTTGCTCCACACTTCTAGAATAAATGGTTCCTCTCACTCTCAAAACAGTTTCAATAGGATTCCAAAGCAAAGGAGCTGACAGACGGGTTCTAAGTGTGCATGTGGACACACTTGGAAGCTACTGGCAATTATGTCTCCTTTTAGCAGTTACTCATACGTATTTTCGTATCAATCACAACAGTTAAAAAGAGATCCAGTAGGAACAAGCTTGACTCTTAAGTGTCTGCAGCTTGTTTCTAGCTTGAAATGGTTCAGATCATTCGGAGCTGTGTTCAAAGAAATAATTTCCTTTAAAGTAAATGTGATATTGATCCCACCCAACTCATCTTAGATAGTGGTGTCTGTCACAAGTCCCTTCACACAACTGCACTCAGCATATATTTTGAATGGTTTGGAGCTCCAGTACATAGACACTAAAGTATTCTTTTGTGGGGATGTGAGAAAGTCCCACAACAAACAAGTCAATCTTCAGTGTCACAGAAAAGGTAATCTATTGTGCCTCCTCCCATATTCTTCCCCTGATCACTTTGTGTTGGCTTGACTCTCCTTGAGCTAGTCAGCAGACAACTAGTTCAGGAAAAATAAAGAAGCAGGGGCAAGGAGGTCATTTAAGAACCCAATGAAGATAAGAACTTTTACAAGGAAATGTGGCCAAGAACAAGGAAGAGGAGGAGCAGAGAGGACAGGACTGAAACTTTTCAGTGTTCAACAACAGCAATTCATTACGTTGACTACAGAGGTAGTGCAAATTCTCCAAAGCCTGGAATATCCAACAGTCTCAATTTGGCTAAAAAAAAAGAATTTGCTACCTCCACACTTTGGACAGCACAAGCCATAATTGAAGATAATGTAAAAGCAACTGATCTGTGATTCTAAAAGTCAAAGGGCATTTTCAGTGCTGCTGACAATCTAACCATTTGGTAAGTCTGAAATGGTGTTGAAATCCTCACTTGTCTGAAGTGATAAAATTGAAAGTAGAATGGAGTCCAAAATTAGCCTGTCCTCTAGAAAAAGGGCAGTGGAAAAAAAGTCATATATCTCAGGACATCTCAAAAGACATTGCATTAAAAACTCAAGATGGGAAAAATAAGCAGAGGCAGAAGATCTGCAGAGATATTTTTACTTTTCTTTTTTATTACAGTTAGCTGACGTATATGATCCATTACAATTAATCTTTGTGAAAAACAAATTTACTGCTAATGAGGCAGAGACCTAGATTTACAAAAGGGCTGTGTTCCTTCATGTTCTCTGAAGTAGCTAATTCCCATACTTAAATTCAACAGTCATTCACAGAACTTCTGCATAAACGTATAGGCACCAAAATACTCTTGCTGCTCAAGTCACAGGTGATAGGTTTTTGAAAGACTGGGGCTAAACTTAAAACTGCAGGAGAAAGTTAGTGTTTATTAACCCAGGCTAGCTGAAGATCAGTATTAGATATGTCGGAGATGCCATGTTTAAGCCACATCTGTGCCCTTGGCACTTCCTGGTGATTACTATAAGGGGTCTTCCTCTCAACGCTCTGCCTCATGCATGGCACTAAACTCAGGGTCATAAACTTCATTAATAGACTAAACACCTGAAATGTAGGTATTGCAACACTGAAGACTGCAATATGCAAGTATCTATGTGAATCTCCCCCATATTAGAGGCAAATTATGTCTAGTTACTTCCCTACTAGCAGAAACTCTACAGTGAGCACACGCTTCAGCTCTCTAGTAAAAGAAACATATTCCATACAAGCCCAACTGCCTTATCAAACTCCCCACTCAAGTTTAAAAAACACCCAGTTTTTTCCCCACTCAATCTCTTTTCTTTTTTCTTCCCTATAATAATGCCTCATGGTGGATTACATCCCACTGTAGAAGGGTAGTACCTACTCTGAACAGCAGTGTGTGTTATGGGATTGTATATCACACTGATCTTTGATCTCTGACATAAAGCTCTTCCTAAGTCTTCACTCCGGCTGGATACTTCTGGCTGGACACTACTTGTAGTTCCAGCATGCACATACGAAGTTTTTAGAAGAGGCAGAGTTGGTTGTCAAGCTGGTACCATTTGACTGACACCACATACAAGCAACAGAAATGCAGTGTATATCTTTGTCATGAGTAATTTTAACTGACAAAAAATTAATCTGCTCACTCACAGAGCAATATGTCTTGCCTCTCATTTAGGTGTCTTCACAAAGTTGCAAATCAAGATATTTTGTGTCTATATCATTTTGGTCTATCAAAAGTTAGGATGGGGTTGGCTTTTTTGGTAGCATTACTACTCACATTATACAGGTTCTGTACACTTGTAGGAGGTAGCCAAGCATTCGCATTTGCCCACGTGATTCGTCTCTCAAGTTTCCTGTTGTTGGAGATTCTGGCCTGTTGAAAAGGTGGTGCAGAACAGTTCCTGATCACAGCACCAGAATTTGCATTATCTGCAGAAGAAAAACCATGAGAGAAAGTAGGAAAATCATGAGGACACAGAACACACTAACTGAGGCAAGGACAGAACATAAAAACTGAGTTAGCCCCTGCCATCTCACCTCATCTCACAAACACAACAAAAATATTCAGAATAAAATCAGAATGTAGTAGGCAAAAAAACCCCACAGTTCAAAAGGGAATGGGAAAAGGTAACAGCAGTAGAGAAGGAAAGAGAAAACTGAAAGGAACACAGAGTCAATACTGAGGCAGGAAAGAGCCAAAGAGAATGTCATACACCCCAAACTCATTCAACAGTGTTTTGTTCTTCTGTCATTTTCCTCCCACACTTTCACATTCTCATTTTGCCATGTAGATACTCCCAATTTTTTTCCCCACTCAATCTCTTTTCTTTTTTCTTCCCTATAATAATGCCTCATGGTGGATTACATCCCACTGTAGAAGGGTAGTACCTACTTTGAACAGCAGTGTGTGTTATGGGATTGTATATCACACTGATCTTTGATCTCTGACATAAAGCTCTTCCTAAGTCTTCACTCCGGCTGGATACTTCTGGCTGGACACTACTTGTAGTTCCAGCATGCACATACGAAGTTTTTAGAAGAGGCAGAGTTGGTTGTCTCTGGCCTTTCCTGGTAGGTAAAGTCACAGAACTGGAATCTGGAAGTGGCCTGGATTCAGACTGACTTAGTTGAACGTTTTCTCTCTGCACTTGCTCCTTTGGATGACTATTTAATTTCTTTCCAAGGATCACCTACAAAAAGCAAAAGTTGGTTAGACTTAACTCAGCTACATAGTAGAGCAGAGGAACAAAACATAAAACCAAAGACTTACAAACAACTGCAATTTACTTAGCAGGAAAAGTAACAAGTATAATTTTAAAATTAATACAGGGTTGGAAAGATGATAGAAATGCTATTCTCAGTGGAGAGAAAGAATAGGCTGAAGCATTAAGAAAAAGGATTGGAATAGGATATATCCTGCGGCAGAACACCAATAAATAAAATGGACATTAGCCTTGGAAAAGACAGAATCTATATACCCAAAATGTTAAAACTATGTTGTTTCTTACCATTCCTTTCTAGAACTTTGCAAAGCTGATTTTTTAATAGTCAGAGCAACATTCATTTTGGTTAGTTCGCAATTACTTCTCACCTACCTCTACTGCTATTATCTAGCAACAGAATCCTTGCCAAGGTGGTAAGAGCGTTAGGAGCCATGAGCAGATGAACTAGTAAAGTGCATACTAAGCGCAGGTAGTAAAGGTATTCTAAATGCCAATAGATTGGTCACAGATATTCTAGGTACAAGGCTAAGAAACAAGGAGGAGAGAGAGGGGGAGAATCCTCTCCCCCTAAAGACTGGCCACGCTTCTTTCGATGCAGCCCAGGATATGCTTGGCTTCCTGGGCTGTGAGCACACATTGCCAGCTCATATCCAATTTTGCATCCATCAGCACCCCCAAGTCCTCCTCCACAGGGCTGCTCTCAATCCCTTCATCCCCCCGCCTGTATTAATACTGGGCACTGTCCTTATCCAGGTGCAGGACCTTGCACTTGGCTTGTTGAACCTCATGAGGTTCACATGGGCCCACTTCTCAAGCTTGCCCAGGTTCCTCTAAATGGCATCCTGCCCCTCAGGCATGTCAACCGTACCCCTCAGCCTGGCATCATCTGCAAATTTGCTGAGGGTGCACTCAGTCCCACTGCCTACAAGGAAAGTACAGCTTTTTATTTTCCTTTTGATCTTACCACATATACCAAATGGCATCAAAAGGAGTATCTTTCCTTTTCCCCATACAACTGAACATTTTGCAGAGGTCTTTTTTCTGTTTGCTTGATTATTGCATCATTTCTTGATTTTTCAAATACTATTTCCCCCATGTTAATGCATTCAAAATACGGCTCCTAAGACATCACTGTCCTTTATTCTTAGTACATCAGCTACATTGATCTTTCACTTGCTCTTCCTCCTCTGCTCATTAATTATTCTGAAATCTGATAGTTCCGTGTATGTGGTGCAGCATGCAATGGTACTTGAGTATGTTCCAGCAAAAAACCTCAGCATTAGGTTATGCAATAACAGCTTGTCTGCACGCTCACAATGGAGCTCAGAAAAACAACGGCAGGATGGGGAGCCCAAATAATATGCTGCTGAGCTACTCCCTGACCCCTTTTCATGGAAGCCATCAACTCATCAAAGGCCCATCTGCAACAGGCTGAAAGGAGCACAGGGATGCACTACCACAGACAGGAACCCAAATCAAGGGCTACTCAACACCTTGCCTAGGCCCCTGCCAGGGCTGTCCCAGCAAAGCCATCAGCCCCATTGTCCAGACCCGAAACTCATCACAAGTCATCAGGATTTCTCTGGCTCACCTTTGGGATTAAGGGTAGCAGGGGATGGGGGAGTGGCAAGAGATGGAGGTGTGGAGGTTGCAGTCTAGGGGTTAGACACATTATGAGATGCAGGGGAAAGCCATTTGGGATCACACAGGACTTATGGAATGTTTAAGGTGGGAGCCAAAAGAGGAAAAGAGGAGTTTAGGTGGTTTGAGGAAGAACAAGTGCAGGAAGCAGGGGGCAAGAGGTATAAAAATGGCCAGTCCTGTGTAAATAGCTGGCTGGTCAATAAGCTTGTCTGGCCATGCCACGCACCTGATCAATGCAGTTTGCTCTACCTTCTTACTAAAATCCTTCCTCCTTCCTGGAAGGGAGGCTGTCTCTTCCGTCTGTGCGTGTGTGTATGCAGATGTGAGTGCCAGCAGCTGGAGTCAGATCACAGGTCTGTGTCAGATCAGGCCCATGTGTCAGGTGCCAGCAACTGAAGAGAGTGCAGGTGTGCAAGTGAGCATGTGATTGCTAGCAAACATCAAGTCAGACTAATGGGTGAATAGATCAAGTAGCCTGGGAGCAAGGGGGTGAGCAGGTCTCTAAGGGTGTGACAGCACCTGCACATCCCCAGGGGTGAGAGCACCTGGGGGCAGGGGGAACAGAGGTCAGCTAAGGGACTTGGAAAGTCCTGGCCAGCTGTTTGTGTGCATGGCCTGTACCAGCAACTGGAGTAGGGTTGCAGCCTTGGGGGCTTGTATATCCAAGTGCCAGCAACTCAGGAGACTGGGATCCAGGGACCAGCTACTGAGCAGACGGACTGCCTGAGACCAGCTGCTGCAGGGATCCACCTTTAATGTGTGTGTGTATGTATATCCTCACGAGTTGAATTCCACCTTGCTCAGACAGAGAAGGGAGCAGAATGAGGCTGATGGTGATGTCTATGTGTGAGTGCTCTGAGTGCCCGTTTGTGATCCCTGTGGCCAGCCATGTATAAATGCAGTGTGTGTGCCTACTGAGAATGCATCTTCAGCCTTGCTGCTGGCTGGATCTGGGGACACAGAGTGGCAGCAGCCTCACCTCTCTTGCACTGTTGGATCCAACATAATATATTAACCTAATAATATCCTAATAAAATATATCCTCATAAAAATAACATAATAATAACACAGTCTCTCAGACATCAGGCTTTACAGACTTCTCCCAGCAGAAATCTAGACTTAAAGATCTCTCAAAAATGATGACAGTATGAAGCTGACTGATAAGAAGCACCAATATTTAACTGTAAGCATGTATGGAAAGACCAGGGGAATGTGAACAGAATAAAATGACAGAATTCATGAAGTGTGTGCAAGAATGGCAGGTTACTTGGAGGATTAGGACTGTGGAAAACAGGAGAAATTACCTCATATAACTTATTTCGATATTCTCTCACAGACAGCTGGATATCATCACCTAAAGGAAGAATCACGTCGTAGTCCAGAGAGGGCTCCCTGGCAGGACAGTGAAACCTAAGAAGATGATAACACATAATGTAATTCATTAAGACTAAAACCAGCACAACAGATCAATATAATCTTAAAAAGGATTGTTAAATCATCTAGTGTAACCTCTAGTGTAAAAAGGGTTAGAGAAAATGAAGAATCATTTTTGTCTTTTTTTTTTTCTTTTCCTTACCATGCATACAAAGAAAACTTGTGCCAAGAGCAGGTCTGTCATCTCAGAAGTCATCAGGGTAAACTGCACATTGGCATTACTCTCACCTTTTCACATAAGGGTGCTGCAGAGCCTCCTCTGCTGTGAGTCGTTTATCAGGGTTAAATACTAAAAGTTTCTTCAGAAGATCCAAGGCAGGCAATGGAGTGGAGGATGGTAAGATCTCCTCAAATGTTACTCGCTGCCTAGAAGTCAGAAAATGATGACATAAGCTCCCAATTCACAGTGAAGGCATGAATTACAGTTCTGTGGATCTCATCAAGGTGACACCTGACTCCAGAGTTCACTCACAAATAGTACATCATAATCCTGGAACACCGAAGTATAGGCCCGTGAGTATGGTAAAGTCTTTTACCCCTTTGGTTAGGTCTGAGTACCTCCTCCCTAGTGTTAGAAACTTCTGTGGGATGCCTAACTTGCAAGTCTAGTCTTTCTCTTCTTTCAGTGGAAGATGTGAGATATCAGACAGTATCAGAAACAGGGGAATAACAAGTCCTCTGGACAACAAGTCATTCTTTTGTTCTTTTGACAATGCAGGAAGCCTAACTTGGATGCTGCAGTTGAACTGTTAAAGACCCCATGAATCCAGCCCTTAGACCACAAAAATTCTGTATAATTCGCAATGAGAAGAGGAAGTTTAAAAATCTGGTTTTGCATTTTGAAATCCTAAAGATAATTATTAACATAACAAACACAAGAACATCTGATACATTTGAAAAATCAATTTTAAAACATTATACTTATTGATATTTCAAATAATTTTGTTACTCTATGACAACATTCTTTTAGTTTGAAAAATGATCCATCACTGAACATAGAATTTGGACTGAGTGGTTCAGAAAAAAATCTTCTCAGTTTTGAAAGCTAATATTTCACTTGCTCTTTTACCTAGCTTGAGCCATCTATCAGAAACTTAGCCACTTGACCATCACATTTCAGCCAGGAATTAATGGAGAGTTCCAGTTGCTGTCTTTCACTACTCAGAGGAGGGTTATAGAAATGAGAGAGCTCTTCTCAGAGATGCTGTGGTGGTTGTCCCCAGCTGGCCACTAAGCCCTCACCTACTTGCTTGCTCACTCCTCCCTGCCCATGCTGCTGCTCTTTGACATGCAGCAGCCTACAACAGAAGGATTCACTAAATAGGCTGGGCAAGCTAGACAGCTGTTTAATCCTCTCTTTATCCGTGGCACCTACACCAAAAGCCCACTGGCACCCTTTTGGGTCCCTAAAGTAGCCTCTCCTGATGTAGTCCATGCCAAGGATGCACAGAGCCTCCGAATCAGTCACAACAGGATGCTTTTGCCACTTAGTGCTTGTTAGAGTCACTTCAGCCTCCAACACAGGTAACAGTTGAGACCATCCTGTTGCTCCAGAAATCCAGGTGGGTTTTGTCCCCTTGTATCCTGATGGCATTAGGGTCCCTGTGCACTGGTATCCAGCAGAGCCTTATACTCCTGTGGGTCCAATGTGCCAGACTATTGAATCCATACGGTCCAATAAACCCAGTTATGCCTTTGCTCTGCTTGGCTGAAGGCATGGCCCCTCTACTCCTAGTCAGAGCGTTCATTACCCAACTCCTGTAACTGCAAACCAGGATCAGAAGTAGTATCAGTCCTTCCACTGTGTCTGGGAAATTGCCCAACAGCAACTGGAGCAGGCACCTTCCTGAATGCACCCTTTTTGGCTGCTGTTTTTCCTTGCAATTCACATATACAAGTTTCTAGTCCAAGATCGACGCACTATCCCACTTCCCCAAGTCCTCCCCATGGTCATGCATACAGAACCACAAGGTGGCATGCACGGTTCTCTTTCCTTTGAACAGAGAAAGGCTGACTCCATGTGGCACTCCTGATAACTAAGACACTAGCCGGTATGGGTGAGGAGGAAAACATATTCTCTCTGAATTTACTAGAACTTTGGGGACAGTTTTTCTATAGCTGCAACACCATAGGGTTGTGGAGGTAGAAAGATTCTCTTTGTATTGCCAGAGCTAGCCAACCAGTCTGTCTACAGTTGGTTCCTCAATGTCTGTACGAGTATTGTCAGGGTGCTGATCTACAATGTTGGTGTGCTCTGTACAAACTTTTGACCATGTGCACTGGGCTTCACCCGGATCTATGGAGCCCTGATTATTGCCCAGGTTGCTGTAGACCACCTCCACCACCAATTCCTTAATGCTGGGTATCTCCCTCAACAGTGGTCCACTTGCTTCAGTAGTTTACAAGGTCCTCTTTGAGGGGATACCTCACCTCCACACTCAACAGAAGTCACCTCCAGAAGCTGCAGATTGTTGCTGCTCTTCTGATCCCTTTATCAGTTCCCCAGACATCCCAGCTGCTGCTCCAATTCCTGCCTCAACACTGGCTCCAGTATCCTAGCATCAGAGCAACCAGGTGATAAATCTCCTCACCTGTGTGACAGCTGTAATTTTTCTGCATATCTTGCAGCCCATTCAGGGATAGGGACTGGGTAGTTTCTGCACTCATTCATGATTTCTGTCTCTTCCCCCTCCTGTTCTTGTGAGTGCTCTGCTGCAGAACCAGCTGCCTCTTCTCATTCTTCCTCTTGCTCCCTCTTACAAGCTTCTTCCTCCCTTACTAAGTCGACTTCCTCTTCTGTTGTTTAGGAGCAACTCTTATCATGGAGGATTGGGTCTCTGACTTAGCTACACTGCCCATTTTTATGTCCTCAGATCCAGAGACCCTTTCACCCCCCTAAGGCAGGTGTAGGCCAGGCCCCAGCATGGTGTGAGAAGTTGTTGTCTCTTTGACATAGGGCATCCTTTCTTCAAGTGTTCTTGTCACTTCAGCAGGATGCCAAACTTGTTTGGGTGTGAAGTCCTACACCACTGGACATGAAAATTGCTCTAGGTACCTGCCCAAATTCTCCTATGCAACCTGTGACACATAACCTGACTACCTCAGGGCATATCCCTGTGTGGCATTCACAAATAGTCAATTATCCTTAGGAAAAGTCAAAATCAGATTCTTGACATATACCAATAAGAGCATTCTAGTTACCCAAGGACATTCAAGAAACTGAAGAGCTGTTGTTAACAAGGCAGGGAAAAAAAATATCTATCCCAGGAAAGAAGAAGGGGAAGGTGCAATTCTTTACTTCCTCTACCAATTGGCTCTCGGATGAGAAGAGGAGCAATTGTTAATTGTACCCACAAGATGGTTCCCAAAGTACTGGGACAGAACCAGTGCAGGGCCTAAATACCAGCAGAGGCTCAAGGGCAGTGCTTTTACCATAACTCTCCCAGGCAAAACACAAAAAAAGTGCTAAACACCACAGCAAAGTGCAAAAGCTGAAAGCAGTCATTAACAAGCCCTCAAATCTGATGTACAGCAAGACAGGAAGCATGCCATGGAGCAGGTAAAGGAACAAATAAGCCCGTGCTGAGAACAAATACATCAATATTATGATCAGCAACAGCTAAACAGGTGTAACTGCTACAAATTCCAGTCTAGCACACTCCAGTCAAATCCACTGTGATGTCAAACCCCTGTAGCCCCATCTTGGGTGCCAAAAAGGACTCTGGTGGGTGACCCCAGCTGACAGCTTAAGACCCCATCCAGTTACTCAGTCTCTCCTCCTCAGCAGGATGGGGAGAAAATCGGAAGGGCAAAAGCAAGAAAAGCTCGTAAGTCAAGATAAAGACAATTCAGTAAGGGGAAGGGGGGGAAAAAGGGGAAAAAAACAAACAACCAGGTTGTGCAAAAGCAGTCCCCACCAGCAGACCGATACTCAGCCAGTGCCTGACCAACAGCTACCTCAGAGAAATTCCTCCCCCTCCCCCCCCCCTCCATTTTATCGCTGAGCATGGCATTCTATTGTATGGAATATGGTCTGAAGGGTCAGCTGTCCCAGCTGGGTCCCCTCCCAGTCTTTGGCCAACCCTTAGCCTACTTGCTGTGGGGGCTCTGCAAGCATTGTTAAGCAGCAGCTGAAATGCTGCTGTGTTATCAGTGCTGTTTTGGTCACAAATATAAAACATAGCAGCATATGAACTGCTATGAAAGAAATTAACTCCATTGCAATCAATCCCACTACAGGTGCACAACAAAAGGACAAGAAGCAACATTTGTAAGTTGCATCAAGGGAAATTCCTATAGGCTACTGTGGCCATCCACTTCCCCCTGACAAGGTCAAACACGTCATGCTAACAGCTGAATCAGCAGGGACAAACGGGTCTCAGTTGCTCAACTACGTGGCACAGATTGATAAAGGAATCCTGGCATCCCTGAATGAAAGGGAATAATGCTCCAGGATGCCAGATGAGGAAGTCAGCATGAACACACATATGCTGTTCACGTGAACATCAAGGGACCTGCTACAGCTCATGGTTTGAGCCACTGTAACCTAAACCTATAAAACGTATCAGTAAGTGTTCAGAGAACTAGTCCCACACATGCTGGGCTATGTGTACTGCAGACTCCCCAGTGAGAAGGATGCCCACTGATGTCATGACAGATAAGAGTAGAGAATACCTAGAGACTGGTAAGTAACTTCTTATGGCCATAGGATAGTGTGAGAGCATTAAGTTTACTAACGTTTACTAATTAGGTATGTAATAAATGCAGAATAATGGGATAGTCTGTGTACATAACTGGAGGATGTGAAAGAAGTATGAGAGAGACAAGGAAAAAGAAAATTAAAGGAAAAAAATCAGTGAAAGTCATTAAGCAGCTGGAATGAAGCTGTCAGCCTAAACAGGTTCAGGCTTTCCATGTGTGAACTGATGACATCAGATACCCAAATGACTCAGGATAGGAAAATATTCTAATTTTGACAAAGCACACATGACAATAGCTTGGAATGTAGGCCCATTTTGTTATTCCCAGATTATGTCATTGAAATTCTCATAACCCTCCATCATTATTTTTTTAAAAAAACTTTACATCCCTTCCCTAGAGGGAGGTGAATCTGCAAAGAGCAGACATCATTTCCACTGGTGAACACTGGAAGGTGACTTCAGGGGAACTTTTTGCCAACATCATACGGTAGATTGTTGACTTCTGAGACACATCAAACATAGAAGGCTTACCGGGAACTCATGCAGTTAATAACTGAGGCCCTGTAATCTGACTGTATAGCCATAATATCTGCAATAATGAAAGGAGACTGTTAATGCCAAAATTACAAATACCAGAGGTACACAGTTTATGAACGAAAGCAAATATTTGATAGTAATATTGGAAATTATCCTAATAAAACTCAATGAGAGAACTTACAGAAGGGGGATGGAATATTTACTTGCAAATTTTCTAAGCTGATTTTCTCAATTCCTGTTCATTCTATTATAGATTTCATAAACTTGCACTCATACCCACATATGCAGAAGCACCAAGCGATGTGAGGCCAAATGATCTAGCCAGGATCACTTGTGTGGGACACAGAGAATAAGGGATATTTCTTTTTTTTTTTTTCTTTTTTTTTTTTTTTTTTTTGGCTTCAGAATCTTGCTTCTTTGGTCCCCATAAATCCTAGGCAAAGCTGCTGCTCATAGGTTGGTTTTCCGTGTTTGCAATAACTTTTGAACAACTGCCTGTTTTCACTTGTTTGGCTAAAAGAAACAGAAATTGTGTCTGCTATAAGCTGCAACCTTGCAGCCATTTTCCTGCGGACACAGGACCTTCTGTTAATGACTCATCTGTCCTGTGCTCTTAGAATGCAGACCTTCTCATGATGACGTTACCAACACATTCCTCAATTGTATTGCTGAGAATGGAATAGCATTTTTTTTGTTATTAGTGCTGGTTATTCTTCTAACTTCTGTTTTGGTGTTTTCACACACACGCATTTCCACTCATATTTCATTCACTGCAACCAAATCTCTAATAAAAACTATAAATAACTTTAAGCTTGGATGAAATTCTCCAAAACTGTGATGTCCTTAAACTGAAGGCAGTTATTTTTCTAAAAAACTGCTAGCTCAGTTAGAACATATCAACTTACTGGAGAAGTTTATAAAGAGTATGGGCTGTTAGACTGGATCTCATAGAAGACAATCGTAATAATCCTCCTCCTCCTCCTCCTCCTCCTCCTCCTCCCTTTTAGATTTAACACATATTTACTTGGTCTTTCGCTTCCGTGTATAGATTTCCAGACCAAAAAGTCCAATCTACCTTTACTACACAAGTCCCACTGAAGTATGATACTCTGTTTTAAACTGTTATCCTCTTATAAATCTCATAAATGTTTTGAAGGCCTGGTTCTTCTTTCTCATCTAATGAAGTATGGGCTTATTTTCCTCTCACACTAACATTTCACAGTTAAGTCTTTAATTTCCTTGGAAAGATGCTGGAACAACTTGCAAGAGATAACTTCTTCCCTGATCCAGCTGGGCTGCTTTCCTTCACCCTTTTAATCTTTTCTCTAAATAACTTTCCCCCTAAAAGAGTCTTACCTTCTGGGGATGGGGCAGGAATGACCCTCAAGATCTGCTCTATTTGATTCATTGTTGATGTTCCTGGAAAAAGAGGTTTTCCAAGTAGCATCTCTCCCAGAATACAGCCAATGCTCCACATGTCTACACCTTTAGTGTAACTACAAATAAGAATAGAACAGTTAGGACTAAATCAAGCAAATATTTTTCTGTACCTGGTATTCACATCATCTACATTACCTTATTTTGCTAGAAAAACAAGCTTGATGACTCCTTGAATATGTATGCTCACAGGTTTTAACTATAAAGTGAATGAGATTCAGGAATCAGGAAGCTTGCAAGCATAAAACAGAAAGGAGATTTATCCTACTAAAATACACTCTAGGAAACCATAAAAGGAAATATATTAAAGGTAAATGCCAGGAGAAGGTAATAGATACTTTTCACATGACCAACAGTGAGGATAGGAGTTGCTGTTTGGAAACAACTGACTTTTCAGGGCATAATCTATCTAGAAAGTAGTTACTATTACTAAAGTAAATGTCAAACAACGGGTAAATGACAGTTTGCAAAACAGCCGCATTTCAAATTTTGGATACTAACCCAGCCTGTATTTATTTTCTTTTCCGATCAATAAGATTTTGTATATTTAAGTCAAAAAAAAGGACTAACCCTGACTAACAGGCAGCTGATTTAACATTTGATTACAGCATATTTTCTGAAGGTCTATCAAAGAACTCTCATTAAATTTGTAAAAGAGGACTGAAATACTCAACCAAATTTTGTAAAAATGCAGATTTAAGGGAAGAAAAAGCAAGTCTAGTGGGAGAATGGATGACAAACAGCTGAGCTGATAATGTATGTAAATGGACAACCTAAAAAACCAGGAAGGAAATGTACATGTAATGAGAGATTTTTATGTTGCAGAACTTAAGTTTAAATCCATATTGACAGAATGGACTGCTGACATGACATTGCATCTGGTGACATCTAAAATGAAAATATTTAAGACTTTTAGACAATATATTTTCCTAGTGCCAAAAAACCCTGAGAATCCCATCCCTTCGCTCACATTAAGCAGTTACCTCCGAGAGGAAAGTAAGATCTCAGGGGCTCGGTACCAGCGTGTTGCCACATATTCCGTTAGAGCAGGATTGCCTTGGTCCTCATTCATCTGACATAAAGAACGGGCCAGCCCAAAATCACAAAGTTTAACAAAGCAGTCTGCATCCAGTAAGATATTTGAAGGCTGAATTGAACAAAGGAAAATTAATAAGCTTTTTACTCTATGAATGGCAGAAGATTATTATCAAGGTTCTTCTACTAGTCTCATTCTTTTCATACTTTTCCATTTAGTGTTTAACAGAAAACTTGAGTGAAGGATAAATACTATGACTGAAATATACCTTCTGATCTCTGTGAATAACATTTCCTGAGTGGATGAATTTAGTTGCCTTCAGGAGTTGGTAGAGAATGTAACACTTGTGGATATCTTTCAGCAAATTCCCCTTCATAATCACAGCATGTAAATCTGTCTCTGTAATATATTACATCAGTAATATATCTAACATCAGTAAAAGATTACCAAATTGTGAATATAAGTTCTTCAAAGCAAGGCCAGACTAGATCATTGTCCAAACTGTAATCTTTCAAGTGCATCTTCAACAGAAGTTAACACTGTCATTACTAATAGTAGTGCAATCTTTATGGGTTTGACTTGCAGCTCATGCTACAGTAACTTTTCTACTATTGCATACTTTTGCTATAACAAAATTGCACAGTTCTTTCCATATGTAACTCTTCTGTCTCTATAAGCCTGCTAATTTGTTGCTCACTGCTGTCTTTCCTTCATCTCAACTAGCCAGTTCTCATATAATTATTAGTCCCTTTAAAGCCTCACTGCTATACCCATCTAGTTACAACTGACATATATATACAAAACAGCCTGTACTGCTCCTACTTATAGGTCTACTTATATGAATAGTCATGTGAATCATCACACACTACTATCAAAGTAAGGAACAAAGATAACTCATAGGAGAGCCTGTATTTAAATGGCTGATGCAATGCTAAGTCTCACCCATTGACTCAAAGATGAGGTAGATGTCCTTATCATTCTGAGCTCGGATAACATCAAGCAGCTTGATAACATTTGGATGTTCTCCAAATTCCTGCAGAGGTAAGGGATCCAACTGTCAAAATCAAGTATCTTGCCTGTGAATTATAATTTCATTTTGTATTATTGCCTAGAACAATCATTAACATGCTATTTCCTTCATTATGCTTCAACTGAAATAAATTAAAAACAAAGGATTTATGCTTGCTCCACAGTATGAAACCAGCCAATTAATCTAAAAAAAAACAACCAACCAACAACTCTGTTGTCCAAAGTATTAGTTCTAAAAATACCTCTATAGCATTTGTGAATAAAATCCAGTCAGCTTTATGCACCTTCTATTTCCTAATGAACACAAAAAATCATTATGGCAGTGAAAACAGAACAAAGTTGCCATCAATATTCATAATTCAAAAACCCACCCAACCAAAAAGTATCTATTTGAGAGCAGGCTGAAACACTCTACAGGCTGCATTGATTGAACTGACTGTAATGGGAAATCAGACAGTCAGCATACAAACAGTACCTAAAGATAGATATCTTAAACCGCAGGTGAATTCTGTCCTCACATTTGGAGACTGACAATGCCGTCAAGATCATTTACTTCATCCTCAGTCTTAACAACTTTTTTTTTCCTATAGGTAACACTTTTATGCACCTAGAGACACTGTGAACACTTCACAGTATGCCAACATTTTCATGAACTACCCTGGGTATAAAAGTACAAATAGCTGCACCATAAAACTACACATATCTAAAATACATAAATGAATTTTTTGTTATTTGAACCAGCCATACAGACCTTTTATCTATTTCTGTCACAAATTCAGTTATGAACAGTCTAAAATATCATAATATTAAGCTATCTCCAGCACATTCTTACAAATAGCACCATCTTCCTGGACTCTGAGGCCAAGACATAAATTGGTTATAATGTATTACATCTAGAAAAATCCACAAACCAACACACTCACCTGCAACAACCCATGAAAATATACTTACAAAGCAGTAATATACAACCAGGCCATCAAATACCCTTGCACTTATTCTAAGGACAATATTCAAAATACCTATCCAAATAATCTAAAGAAAGTTTTTATACCCAAAAGGGCTATTTTTCTAGAGATGCAGATCAGTCTTGACCATGTAACTTGAGCTGTTTAAGAACTTACTTCACACTGCAGGAAAACCCCATTGTCTCACACTGTCTTGCCCCAGAACTGATAAGGGAAAGTTAAGAAAAAGTTTCAATCCATACTAAAAAAACAACCCACTTTGAAAAAAATGTGGTCAGAGCCAGTCTTACTTAGTTTTGCTTAAAGAACAATGCTCTCACTGATCACCAAAAATGACATTCTAAAATGTGGCCCAAAATGCACCAAATAGGCCTACAACTATACTAAACAATAAACATAAAACCTGCAAGCAGCTTAACAACCAGCATATTATATATCACCCAGAAGAGAATCACCAAAATGCCTAGATTCAACATCAACACTTCTCAATTACAATAAACGTCAACCAGTCCACCAAATTCTCATATGATAAACATACAGATTAAACTAAGCAATCATTACACACAGGAAGTAACGTGCACAGAAAGCACCCAGTTACCAATCAATGAAAGAGTATTTCTTATGTCTTTCCCTTTCTGATCTCTCAGTCTTGAACCTCAAGAAAAAGCTGTAAGATACCTTCAAAAATAGGAGGGGAAAATGACAATTCTTAAATCTATTGGTCACCAAAAGACATGAAAGTAAGGGCATAATAGCACATTAACCTCCCTCTCCCCAAATTACTAGTCCTTTCCTTCAGCAGAAATATCCTTCTTCTCCCAACTCCTTCTCCACCCATCTACTCCAGATGTGCTATACTTTCAGAGATGATCTAACTTACAGATAACTAACTTCTAAGGAATTGCTCTCATATCTTTTTAGCTTTTCAGTTTTCAGCTTCTGCTTCAGGCTGAAAGAATAATGAAAAAGCAAAAAACCTCATCTCTTTCCTGCTTATACTTGACAGTCTTAGGAAATACATCTTCCTATGAGCCCAGCCTGGCTTGTGTCCTTAGAAAAATCATAGTTATAACAGCATTATCACCATTCAGAAACACTGGTGTTTCTACACAATAAGTCTGTGGAGGAACGGACAGATAATAATGCCACTGCCATTGATAACGTAATTAGGCATAGTGTGTGGTCAATTATATCAAAATAAGACCCGCCTTAAGGAATTCCATATGTAACTTCCATATTAGTTTTGCTTTAATTATTTCAAGTGGTCAAGTTGCTTCTCACATGATGAAGGAAAAAAATTTTGGCATGCAAATCTCTTCCACACCCCAGCCCCACCTCTGGATTATGGCATTTAAAATTTAAGAAAACACTTTCTACCCACAAGGAAGTAAGAAGTAACAGAAAGTGCAAGTCAATATGGTGATCCTAGAACAGACATACTGCTAAAAATGGTGAAAGAACAGGGTTTATCTCAAAAAAAGTAAGACCAACTTTCCATTTCATTCAGGTGTTTTTATCTGGTCATGGAAAGACCGTTTGCCAAGATGGTGCAGAAATGAATAGAGTTGTCAACACTGATCATTGCATTTTGAAAAACAGTGGGAAGAAAATACATGTACAACTTCTGAGATAATTAAAAGTCGGATAGGAGGGGGGGAAATGGACATTACCTTCAGGAACATAACCTCTCGAAATGTTCTCTAGAAATAAACAACAAAAAAAAGTTTATTAACACCTCAACAGAATGACAGAACAGAGTATGGACTTCCCACGAGTAGGTTAAATTCATTCTAATCTCTAAAGCGAAGCAAACCCTTATATAGTAGACATGCTAGAAAAAAACCAGTTGCTCACCGGAGAGTCACAAGTATGCTCTCTGTGCTTAGACACTATACCATAACATAAGGGAGAATCAAATTGTGAATGCCTATGAAGGCACTTTTTCTTCAGGGACATCAAACAGTATTTTGTAGATGCCATAATATACAAAGCTTGATATTTATTTCTCCCTTTTATCCTAATAGAGCTGTGGATTGTATTATTATATGCATAATTGTCAAATAACTAACACCTTTTGAGATATAAATCCTGAAAATATCTATGAACTCCCACCACATTTTTCAGGACATGTTAGAACAATGATTTCTCACCTGAGCATCCGTTCTGTTCCTGAAAGCATCAAAAATTTTTTTAACAGCAACTATTTCTCCTGTCTTGCGATTGATTGCTTTCCATACAATGCCATAAGCCTATGGAGAAAAAGGACAGATGAACAGTGTACTATGACACCTTAAGCACAGTTTAGACCTTCGGTGTGGAAGGTGGAAAAAGAACGTGCTCAACAGAGACTGAAAGAAGAGGTAATCACCAGCTACGCAGAAGAAAGAGACATTAGGCCAATGGGCAATACTTGGTTGAGTCAAGGACTAAGAACATCTGTACTTACTCCAACCAAAGGTCCACAAGGTCAAGCATCCTGGCCACCAAAGCAGCCAATAGTAGATGTACACACTCACGAAGTTCAGCAGGGTCAAGTGCAAGGCCCTGTGCTTGGGTCGGGGCAATCCCCAGTATCAATACAGACTGGGGGAGGAATGGATTGAGAGCAGCCCTGTGGAGAAGGACTTCGAGGTACTGGTTAATGAAAAACTGGATATGAGCCAGCAGTCTGCACTTGCAGCCCAGAAAGCGAAGCATATCCTGGGCTGTAACAAAAGAAGCTTAGCCAGCCTTTAAAAGCAAGTGAATCTCCCCCTCTGCTCTGGTCTGGAGACCCCACCTGGAGCACTGTGTCCAGCTCGGGGGTCTCCAGCACAAGGCATGGATCAGTTAGAGAGGGACAAGAAAATGGCCTGAGGGCTGAAATACTTCTGCAAAGAAAGGCTGAGAGAGTTGGCGTGTTTAGCCTGAAGAAAAGAAGTCTCTGAGGAGGCCTCATTGTGGCCTTTCAATACTCAAAGGAGTTTACAAGAAAGATGGAGAGGCACTTTTTACCAAGGCCTGTAGTGACACTATCGTGGAATCATTTAGGTTGGAAAAGACCTTTAAGATCATCATGTCCAACTGTTAACCTGGCACTGCCAAGCCCACCACTAAATCATGTCCCCAAGCACCACATCTACACGTCTTTTAAATGCCTCCTGGGATTGTGACTCAACCACTTCCCTGGGCAGCCTGTTCCAGTGCTTGAAAACCCTTTTGGTGAAGGAATTTTTCATAGTATCCAATCCAAACCTCACCTTGCATAACTTCAGGCTGTTTCCCGTCATCCTGTCACTTGTTACTTGGAAAGAAAGAGCCATCCCAATTGCCAACAGTGTAGTAGTATTATAGCACTTATCTGAGATACTTATATGCCAACTGTTTGTAATTCCTGATGCACAGCAAAGGACCTGAACCCATACTCCGGGATCACACATATTCTTGGGAAGTCTGCCTCAATGTTGCTGTCTGAGTATTTAAGCATGAAAATCACTCAATATCTCCTATTACAGCTGCTTCACTTTCTACAAGTGTTTAAATATTAACTGGGCATTTCTGAATGAGGAATGACCCCACTGTGCAGATGTAAGGCATCTCCTAGAATGTGGAAAGTTAAAATTCAAATCTGTGACCTAAAAATAAGAAAACTGGTTCTGTATCACAAGGGAGACCAAGTAATCACCTTTTGCAAAGTATCACAGAGTCATCCAGAATAGGGAAAACTCAGGTTAAACTTCCTGTTCCCTTAGTAGACAACACAGATTTTAGTTAAAAAACAAAACAACAACAACAAAAAAAACAAAACCAACAAAAACCCCCCAAACTGTACAGGAACAGTGTATTTCCCTTGCTGCTGCACTTCTCTGCTCTATATTCTGGGCAGTCCTCATCTGTTTCAGGGACTCCAACAGCCTATTTAGTGCTCTGGTAAGTACACTAGGTGTGTGCAAACACAATACATACAGAACTTTCTCATTAAAGAGGCAGGAAACACAGGTATTTAGGAAACTGGAAGCACTTAAGTCAAGAGCTTGACTAGTAGTTTTGATAATGTCAGTGATGATGGACCTGAAACCACTGAAGTCCTTTAAAGATGTGAATGTATGTAGTTATGTTTGTGAACAGTCTTCAAATGGATCTCTCAAATAATCTGACATTTCAGATGAAAGAATAATGTCATTCTGTTCAAAGAACCTAGCATGTTAAAAGATGTAATATATTCCATTGTTGAAGGGAGAAAGGTGATAACTAATGGCAGCAAACCTTGTCGCGACGGAGGGAAGACACAGTCACTCAATATGAGTGATCAGCAGACTTCGTTTATTGTGCCTTACAGTCACCTTTTATGCCTTGTTATAATTAGCTCATACATATTACAAAAGTTAAGCTCATTATTGGTTAGTTGCCTAAATACCAAGCCCGCCCCTAGTTTCTCTTCTGTAGTTATCTGTTCCCACCTGCAACATTCTTTTCCCACCGCAATCTTCCTGTTATTGTGTAACAAGAACAGCCAAGGAGAGTGTATTTTTGCTTTACTTCAGATAAGCTGAGAGCGATGTGCATTTTTGTCCAGCCAGCTGGCCTATGTCTATGTGACCTTTTTCAGCTAGCCAGTTATCCACAATTCCCCCATTTTTATTTTGGGCGACACAGGCTTGGTTGACCATTTTCAATAACAGCGTTTTAACACAGGAAAATACACAGCTAAGCACTACTAAAACTATTACAATAATGATCAAAATAATAATCCCGTTTGCAAAATGCCTTTAAGCCAGCCTCCTAGGCCCAACCAATTTCCCAAAGCGTCTAAGCCAAAAAAACCCCCGATATCTTTCTGTACACGCTGGGTGTGGCTGATAAGGTCTTGTATCTCCTTATGTATAGATTTTGAATGATCCTTTAGATCCATGCAACACACCCCGTCAAAGTCTTCACATCCATGCCCGTGGGCCAGCAACTACACCTCTTATTGATGATTCGGGATTGTTGCTGAATAAGGATTTTGGTCACTTTCTTCCTAATCGCGTGACGCTCTAATAAGCGTTTGCTTTTGCTAAACAAATTCACAATTCCCACATTACAACCCTCGCAGTTACGTTTGATAAATCCAAAGTTCACGGTAACACCCTGCACACCATAACAATACCCACACCCCACAGTTACAGTTACCATATTTAAGGCAGCTGGAGTGACCAATTGGCCTTGGGTTATGAGATTGTATCTTTGCTGTCAAAAGTTCGAGTTTTTCACGCGTGGTCCCCTGTATGTGGGATCGGAACAGATGTCGAATAGGTTCCAGAACAGGGCCTATCGCAAGGTGCAGGCGAAGCAGCGTTCTCGAGTCGAGCTCCTCCAGCATGCTCTACAGCAGGTTTTACCCAACGGCTGGGAACCCAAATAGTGCCTGAATCGGTAGAAATACAGACATAACCACGCCCCACATAAATCACCTCCACAGGACCTACCCATTGTCCTGTTTTTGCATCCTTATACAGTACTTTCATGTGTGGTGGCCTGGGGGGTTCTGAGTCAGCGTGGTGCCTTATTATAGGCGGCTCATTACTGTCCCCAAATACACACAAATGATTAAGCACAAAAAGAGCCTTTTCTACCCTTTCTCTTACATCCTGAATCTCTTTGAACTTTTCTATATAACGTTTTAGCGTCCCGTTAGCCCGCTTTACGATTGCTTGTCCAGTTGGAGAATGAGGGATTGCAGTAACATGTTTAATATTCCACATTTGCATAAAGTGTTTAAGTGATCCGCTACCATATGCAGGACCGTTATCAGTTTTAATAGTAATAGGCACCCCTAAAACAGCAAAGCAACTAGTTAAATGCCGGCGCACGTCCCGGACCTTTTCCCCGGGCTGTGGTGTGGCCCATAACATATGGCTATAGGTGTCTATAGTAACATGCACATATTTCAATCGACCGAATGCAGGAACATGAGTAACATCCATCTGCCAAACATCATTAGACCTTAGTCCTCGCGGGTTCACCCCGCAACCGAGCCCCAAGCCTGAGTTATGGTGACTACATATAGGGCAAGCCTTCACAATGGCCCGAGCCTCCTCCATAGAGAGTTTGTAAGCTCGTGCCAGCCCCTTCGCGTTTTGATGGAAGATTGAATGGGCTTCTCAGGCTCGACAATGTGGTGCTAATGGAGGTTCAGTAGCGATTGCGACGAGATGATCAGCTTGAGCATTGCCCTCTCCGAGGCCTTCCCACTGATGGCTTCGGATATGGATCACCGCATACGATTCCGATCTCTGTGTGATTTCAAGCTGCAAGCTCACAAGCAGTTCTGTCAAGCGTTGATTCTTTAAATCACGCACGCTTGCATCTTCAATCCGGCTGACTATGCCAGCAACATAGAGAGAATCTGTGACTACGTTCAGTGGGACATCTCTCCATCTAATAAATGTCCAGACCACTGCAAAGAGTTCTAGCGTCTGTAGGGAATCCTTTGGCTGCGCTTGTAGAACTTGGTGTTGCCACCCTTGCTCATCTTTCCACGTTATGGCAGCAGTCCTAGAGCGTCGACCCACATCAGTAAAGGCCGTGAGAGCGTGTGGGATAGGCTGGCTGGATCGCTTTGGCTTAACAATCCAGCCCATGTTCTCCATCCACGACAGGATGGGCGATGGGAGTGGTTTAACTGTTATCGCTGCTCCATCATGGAGTAATGCAGCCTGCAGTTCCTCGGAGTTCTGCAAGTACCACTCCAAGTCGATCTGTCTCATCGGCACCCATATCGTGCCAGGAGGAGTGCCATCCACCTGTAAGATACGACAGCGACCTTTCTTGATCAGCTCCGTCAGCGTAGAAATTTTGTCTTGTATTGTGCGTCGTGGTTGCAGCGGGGGAGCTATCCATTCCAATACGATGGTGGAGTACTCCCCTTTCTCCCCCGTTTTTATTTTTTGCTGTGTTAGAGCACCCATGAGGTACTGAGTGCCACATAAGATAGTCAAATCGATGGGTAAGCCTACAACACGCCGATGCGTGGAGCGCGTAGTCACCATTGATGCTATTTGTTGTAACATTTGTTCTTGCTGTTCAGTAAGCTGTACTGGGGTTGAGGGATCTGTCCCTCTCAACAGGGGGCGTAGTTGATTTAATAGTTCATTGGGGATGCCCACTACAGGTCGGAGCCATTGCAGATCACCGACCAGTCGTTGCGCGTCATGAAGGGTTTGGATATCCAGATGGAGTGACAACTTTTGAGGCTGAATTGTTGTATCAGTAATGCGCCACCCCAGATACTTCCAGGGGCTTGATTCTTGCACCTTTTTGGGTGCTACTACCAAGCCTCTATGCTTGAGTTGTTCTGTTAAAACCTGTTTTTGTTGTAAAGAGAAGGGTGTCGGCACGGGGCGGCTCTTCCCGCTGGGTCGCCCGTTTCCCGATCGACGACAAGCAGCTTCGTTGTGAGTGTCTGAGCAGCAGTTTTGACACCATACGGAGTTGACATTGCAGTCCCGTCTCATGTGTCCGGTGACACCGCAACGGAAGCACCGTAGACGAGATGTGCCACGGGCATTTGATTGCCCAGCAAAGGCTTGCAAAGGAGCAAGGGCTGCCAAGACCTGACTTTGGGTAGCCTGCACCTGCTCTTTTAAAGCACTCCCTAGTTCTTTTATTGCCTCGACTAACACAGCCTGGGGCCCGACCGACACTTGTGCCATTCTTTCCAAAGCTTCTTCTATGGTCCATGTCCCTGGTAGCGTAGCTAGGATGTTACGTGTGGCTGGGTTACAAT
This sequence comes from Falco naumanni, assembly GCF_017639655.2. NCBI lineage: Eukaryota > Metazoa > Chordata > Aves > Falconiformes > Falconidae > Falco > Falco naumanni. Next base: position 107,781,230 of record NC_054056.1, on the reverse strand, counting down.
TCTGTATGGCACACTGCTTTAAAATGGAGCCTTTGAGATAGTCTTGCACCCCAGCTGCCTGTATGGCGTTTGCTACCCGATCGATAAATAACCCAAATGGCTCCTCTCTTCCCTGCTTGATTCCCATATATGAAGGGATTCCCCCAGGTTCCTTTATACGGTCAAGCGCTAGTCTAGCTAGCCTCATCGCTTCCTTTGCCTTATCCAGTCCCATCAGTGCCTGAGCTTCGGTTCGAAAATAGGGTCCTAAACCCATCAGCTCCTGTAGAGTAACCCCATGCAGCGGGTCCCCTGGCTGTCTAACCACTGCTATTGATTCCTGACAAGCAGCCTGCCAATGAGCGTTAAACAGAAGCTGCTGATGTTGGCTCAAGATTAACTTCATTATACTGCGGATGTCACTTGGGAGTAAGATATTAGTTCCCCAAATATAATCTAACATTTGCCTGGTGGGTTCCCCTTTCAAACCTGACTCACTCACTGTAGCCCGCAGCTGAGTTAATAATTTCCAATCTAAGTTAGTGATAGAAACTGTGATATTCCCCTGCGCATCTGGCTGTGAATACGTGACTGGGAAAGCCTCATGCACGATTTCTGCGGCAAAATCGCATTCACCCTCAAGCATAGCGCTTTCTGCTATCTGCTTCCAGACCTTTTGCCTATTCTGGGCAACCTGAAGACATTCTGCAAAAGGATTCGTACATTCCCTACTCTCTACCGGGTTTTTACGCTCTATTTCCTCGCTTACATCATCATTCCCCAACGGAGGGGCTGAGGGATTCGACGGGAAGGGCGACTGGTCCCACCTTCCCGCAGTCCCCTGTTGAACTGTCAGCGTACGCACCGAGGGAGGCAACGGGCAATCAGGGGGGGAAGCCGATTCCCCCTGCCGTGTGGCTATTGCAGTCCCGCTTGCAACTCCCAGCCTCTCAGAGGCAGCAGCAGCCGCTTTCTGTTCGGCTCGATGTTGCAAAAGGGCATTAGTGACAGCTTGCCACGGTTTCATCAGTTTTTTGGCAGTTTTATTGTCGGCTATTACTTCGGCAAACAGTGTGTCCCCATAATTATGCCACTCTGCATGCTCGAAAACCGTAGCTGGATTCCCAAAATGACCCCTCGCTACCCCATATGCTAATAACCCGGGTAACTCCTTTTTACAATCTATGCCCCGAATGCTCCGCTTTTCTAAAAAGCATTTGAGCAAATCATACGTCGCTTGTCTATCCATACCGTCGTCAGCGCTGTTGCAGCCTTTGCTAGACTTCGGCAATGCGTGGCCGGCAGGACCCTCTGTAGGTGCTCCCGGGCGTGGGGACTGTGCCCTGCCGCCTCCTGCGCTGCTTTCAGGACCGGTACCCGATCTCCGTTGACTCGTGGCTCGCAGGTCCAGCCCTCTCTAGGGTCCCTGTTCGGGCACCATTTGTCGCGACGGAGGGAAGACACAGTCACTCAATATGAGTGATCAGCAGACTTCATTTATTGTGCCTTACAGTCACCTTTTATGCCTTGTTATAATTAGCTCATACATATTACAAAAGTTAAGCTCATTATTGGTTAGTTGCCTAAATACCAAGCCCGCCCCTAGTTTCTCTTCTGTAGTTATCTGTTCCCACCTGCAACATTCTTTTCCCACCGCAATCTTCCTGTTATTGTGTAACAAGAACAGCCAAGGACAGTGTATTTTGCTTTACTTCAGATAAGCTGAGAGCGATGTGCATTTTTGTCCAGCCAGCTGGACTATGTCTATGTGACCTTTTTCAGCTAGCCAGTTATCCACAAAACCTCAAGTCAGAGGCAAACTTAGAATGAATTACAGCAGTAAGAAAGATCAATGTGAATTTAAAAGGAGAAAATGAAAGCATTGTCTTGGAGGATAATGAAGAAAATAAGCTCCTCTGAAGTGCCCCCTTGTACATGAAATATTTAACTTCCAGTATCAACGCAACTAAACAACCGCAAAGGGCTGCCAGAACAGAAAAGCAGATAATCAGGAAAGGTTTGGAGGCTGCCTGAGAATAAAGATCTTAGGCATTAACGTTGGTTCACATACAAAAATATGAAATTTATGAGGAAAAAAAATATTTTATGCTGCATAAATCCTTGAAGCAATGGGGTTACGGCAAAGGCAAAAGAATTTGGCTGGCACAAACAGAATATAATTTGAGACTCAGATTCATTTTACTGGAAACCAGGTGTACTGGCAAGTTCAGTGCTTTGTGTGGCCGATCTCCAGTAAGTTTCGGGGGGGGGAGCGGAAAAAAGCCTGACGGGGAATTTAAGGGTATTTTCAGTTTCACATGCTACCACATAACACTTCCTCTGAAGTTTAGTTGTGTAACGACTATAAGAAGTCACAGAAAAGTTATCAAGCTACGATTTATGATTTTTTTTTCTCTATGAGTCACAATAAATATCTCAAAGCCCAGTTTTTCTTCAGCTGTATAAACGTCCGGGCCTCCAGCACTAAGCGCGGCTCAGGCCTGCGGCAGGAGGCCGCAGGGAAAGGCGGGACCCCCCGCCCAGTCCCCCCCGCGCCCCCCAGGCCCCCGGCACACTCACCCCCTTGCCCAACCGCTTCTTGATCTCGTACTTCCGAGAGACGAGAGCCTCCACCTCCGGCTCACTCATGGCGGACGAGCCGAGGCGCCGGGAGGGCGGGCGAGCTCGGCGGGGCTCGGCGGGGCTCGGCTCGGCACGGACGCACTCCCGCTGCTATGGAAACAAGGCGCCGCCAGGCGCATGCGCCCAGCGGCCCGCGCTCGCGCCCCCCCGCGGCGGGAGGCGGCAGCGGCGGGCGCGGTGCCTGAGGGGCGGCGCGGTGCCTGAGGGGCGGTGCGGTGCCTGAGGGGCGGGCGCGGGGCCTGAGGGGCGGGCGCGGTGCCTGAGGGGCGGTGCGGTGCCTGAGGGGCGGGCGCGGTGCCTGAGGGGCGGTGCGGTGCCTGAGGGGCGGGCGCGGGGCCTGAGGGGCGGTGCGGTGCCTGAGGGGAGGCGCGGGGCCTGAGGGGCGGGCGCGGGGCCTGAGGGGCGGGCGCGGGGCCTGAGGGGCGGCGCGGGGCCTGAGGGGCGGCGCGGGGCCTGAGGCGAGGGCAGGCCGCTGCCGCCTCCTTTTTTTCCTTCCTTCCGCCGCCCTGGCACCCTGCTGTGTAGCCGGAGGTGCCGCCGTGGGCTCGGCCTGGGCTGGCCGAGCTGGTGGGTGCCGGAGGAGTCCCGCACCGCCGCCGGACGACTCCCTCAGGGGGCGGCCGGGCAGTGGCGCAGGCAAAGTGCAAAGCTTCTCCAGCGCAGCGCGACCCTGTGGCTTCATCTGATAAACTAGTGTCAGGGGGGGGATGTCGGGCGTTGCTCTCAGCACCTGGTGTCCTTCCAGTGCACTGTAAAAAAAAATAAATAACAAATTCCTACTTTTATTTTTTTTAATCTAAACCCCGTTATTTCCAAGACCTGCAATGCAAATCTTTCCTTGCTAGCAGCATGCTCTGGCAGAAACTGATTCCTTAAATAGCCTTTGTTGACAAGCTAAACGCAGACTAGTTCAGCCATAGTTACACAGACTGAAAACTTGCTGAACTGCTGGAACTGAGGATTTGTCATCAGTGACATTACGTCCAGCTGGAGGTCTGTTGCTAGTGGTGTACCCTAGCAGGTACACTAGGTGTACCTAGTGGTCAGTCAATACGGGTGCCCCAGTGCTGTGTAGCTTCTTCACTAATCTGCTGGGTGTGGGGCTGGAGTGCTGCCGCAGCAAGTCTGCAGGTGATAGAAAACAGGGAGGAGCGGCTGACAGAGCAGATGGCCGTGCCACTAATCAGAGGGACCCTGTCAAGCTAGAGAGGTGGGTCAGCAGGAGCCTTGTGAACTTCATCGCTGGAAAATGCCAAGTCCTGCACTTGGGGAGGAAGAGACTCATGCAACAGTACAGGCTGGCACCTATCTGGCTAGAAGACAGCTTGGCAGGAAAGGACCTGGAGATCTTGGTGGACACCAGGTTGACCATGAGCCAGCAAATGTGCTTTTACACCAAAGGTGGCAAAGAGCATCCTGGGCTGCACTAGGAAGAGCCTTGCCAGCTCATTTGGGGACGCAATCCTTCCCTTTTACTCAGCACTGAGAGACCATACCTAGAGCATCTTGTGTGGTTCTGGGCTCCCCAGTATAAGACAGACACAGACATAGAAGATTGTGTCCAGCAAAGGGCCACAGAGATGATTAAGGCTTGGGTACAGGAAGAGGCTCCCGGTGTTTAGCCTGAAGAAGGCTCAGGGGTTCTTACTGATGTATTTAAATATCAGGCAGAGCCAGACTGTTCTGAAATTGAAATTTGTGATGGAATTTAAATTCCATTTAAATTAAGAAGAAACTTTTTTTACTGTGAGTGTGGTCAAACACTGGAACAGGCTGCACAGAGAGGCTATGGAGTCTCAGTTCTTGGAGATACTCAAAAGCCACTGAAAGTGGCCCTGCTCTGATTGATTGCCCTTTGAGGTGTCTCCAATCTCACTTAAGGTCTGCTGTTGTAGAAAATATCCCTATGTGAATGTTAAAACTTATAGTGAGGGTGACCTCTGGTGTTAATGAGGTAATTGAAATCCCTAAGTGTTCATCTTGGAAAGTGAATATAGCTGCAATCTATTTGAAATATAACTCTTTACCTCTTGCTTCTCAAGTGAAGCAATAAAGCAAGAAAAGAATCAGAAGTAAAAATTAATATGAAATATATCCAGTGAATATATTTTATTGATAGTTATGACCAAGGGCCAAATACCTCAACTGCTTATATTGTTTAAAGGATTCGATTGCTTGGATATTTATTTTCTGTCCTTTGGACACTAGCAGAAGGTAAAATAAAGTCTTTGGCATGTAGAAGATTTGGGAAAATGATTGTTGCTGAAAGTAAGAGCTGGCCTACATTGGTTCATACTATGGTATCAGATGTCATTTGCAGTGAAAAGTAACATACAGATTGCCTTTATATATTTATATAAATATAAAAAATACTAGAATTTTCCCATGGAAAATTACTGATTAATAAAACATCAAAGTCTGATCTCAAAGAGAAAATGTCATTGTTTATTTTGGGACACGAAGAGATTGCAGTTTCAAATGTCTTGATACAGTTGGCATGGAAGTTAAAGCTGAGGTTACTTTTAAGATCTATTGTCTGAATTGCACACTGAGCATGAGCTATATGAATTTCCACCCACAGAACATTTACTTCTGTATACTCTGTTACCTAACTTATAGTGGCAACAGCTGACAGTCCAGCTATGTCTACTGATATATTGGCACGAGTGAGGAGTGAAGTAGTGGTTTTTTTTATTTTTTACGTTGATGGACGCATCTGAACAGGCTGTGAGAGCCATAGGTTTTGGCATTTGCATTGTGTGCCTCATGCTGGTGTAACAAGTGGCACATGTGTGCCATGTGCTGAGTGTACTGGTTCTCCCAAAGAAGCTGCTGGTGCTGCACTCTCAGTTGAACTTCAGTTTCTTTAAGGATTTTTGAGTATCGGATGAGTCTGAGCAATTCCTTGCGCAGACGCCGATTCTCTGCTTTTGCTTGTTTGATATGCTGAATCAGAGACTGTATTGCTGCTTCTTCTGCTGTCTTTGTGAGAACCTGGATCTTCTGATGAAAGTCTGTCTCACATTCAGCCTTGGCCTGCAGAAATCTGCTCTTGATTTTGTGCATTTCCTCTGAACGCTGTATCTTTGTGACCAACAGTTCCTTCTCCAGCTCTTTAATCTTTTCCTGCTGTTCCAGAAAAACAGATGGACCTTTGGCAGGCTGCAGGTCTTCAATCTCCTTGATCATAAGAGAGTACTTTGTCTCCACATTCATCAGAGAGCTCCTTACCTCCTTCTCTTTTTCTGTGTACTGTGAGATTAGTTTTTCCTTCTGCATCCGGACTTGAGACAAATCAGTGTGATTCTGGTCATTTAGTGTTATTATCAGATTCTGGCACTTCTGGTTGTGTTTTCTTATGTAAGAGAGGTAAGCCTTGTTCTCTTCCTGATTCCGTTGGACTTCCTTTTCTAGGAATTTATTTTCCTGCAGAAAGTGGTCCAGTCTTCCCGTGTACGTGTTCATATGTTCAGTGAGAATCTTGTATTCCTTCTGCAAGTACAGTTTTCTCTCTTTGACAAGTATTTCCATGTCACTGGATGTCATATCTCCATTCTTGGTTCTTACTCCTTGCTTACTTTTCCCAGCACGGGAAAACTCTCCCAGCGTGGTGTCCTGTTTCATCTGCTTTGTCTTGGTTGCCATATTTCATACTGGGGGTATCAAACTCTGGCAAACTGTAACAGAATGAAAAATTACAAATTCTAAACAAGCATTTATGCCACATATAAGACCATTGCTTTTTTCCCCAGTCATGCTCTCTTATGTTTTCAGCTAGTTATTCTGGCAGGTAAAATGTTCAACTTAAATTTTTTAATGTCTGGCCTATGTCTTGAGTTGAAGCACACATGCACATATGTGTATTTCCATTTTTACATTCCTAGTTAACTGAGAAGAAGTAGTTCTGCTAATCTAAAAATACATATATTTTTAAGATTTCTTTTTGGTTGTATAATGTGTTACTTTTGTAATTTGGAGTACAAAGTCAAATTCCACTAGTGAGTTATTATGGCCGTACATTGTGTACTGTCTTTCCATAGGCAGTAGATCTTGTCCATAAAACTTCAGCAGCAAGTATGTACCGAAGTGCTAATAGAGCCATGCCCGAAACTTGCAAATTCTAAAATATAACTGCTAAGTCATCGTGCTGGACTGGAAGCTACCGGTAGAAAATGTTATGGACAGTAGTACGGATTAAGCCCTCTTTCTCCATCAGACTAAGATTCTTTTATTTGTGTTTGAAGAGACAACTGCATCCTTTTCCTGGATTTAGAAAGTTCAGTCAGTGTTACTAAATGAGGGCAGAAAATGAAATTTTACAACCAGTTTTAACCTAGGGCTTCAATGTCAGTCAAGAGTGACCACATTCTTATCCTTCCACTGCCTGAGGTAAGTAAAGTGGTATCTTCTTGGACATCATCTGAACTATAATGTAATTTGAGATAAGACACAGATAACTAATTATGAATACAGAGAGAGTGAAAGAATGACCATAAGGGGGATAATGGCTGAAGAAACATCCTCCCAGCCACAGAATGTGGGCCATTTATTTCAATGGAATGTTTAATATGTCATGCAGATCCGATCTTCCCAGTTGCCTAGGACTGCATTCTTCCCTGCAGGGACAGTGGGTGGGAGGGAGGTACAGAACATTGTGGGCTGAACATCAATTCAGCATCTGTTGAGACTCTGCTGGATTATTAATTTGGAGATTATTCATCTGGCCTGCTCTACCTGTGTGCTATTTTGGTTTTGTTATAGGTGAGTAACCTGAAATTTGCTTTGGTGTTTTGGCCAAATGTTTTACCCTATTATGAGAAAGATGTTATGGCTCTGTCAGAGTACATTTGTGTCCAAGCTGATGCCTTCGTTTTCTGTGCTGTTAGGAGTTGTTCTGTCTGGGTCCTCTCTTGCTGAGAAGATAACAGTCTTCTCAGTTTAAATAAGGATAGTTTAATTAAGGCAGATTGAGAGGCTTCTCTTTCTGCCAGTGTCATTTCCTATTTATACTGGACAAATGATTGCAAGGCACAATATTATCATAGATAATTTATTTGTGTTTCTGCAGTAGACCATGTATTTAGTGCCTGTGGTAGGTATGTGAAAAAGCAGTGCAGGTCAAATACAATGACCTTGCTTTATTTTTACATTCTCAAGGTTTCAGAGACTTTTTGGGTGGGCAGATCACGTCCTTACTGGCGGATAGCAGGAGTGTTTTGCAGTGGAAGTACTATGGCACATTCTTTTGTTTGTCCTTGACTGGAAGTGGCTTTCTAGCATGCATCCTGCTTCTGGTCATCTGCATTGTATACAGACAGACACCACACCATGCACCTAAGAATTCTGGTCTGATGCATCCCACTGAGTCTGTGTTATTTGTTCACCACTGATAGGACCGATTCACAGAACCACCACCTTAACTTTCAGGTGAGGTTGGAAGGGATCTCACAAGATTATCTAGTTCAGCCCCTTGCTCAAAGCAGGTTTAAACAGAGCAGGTTGCTTAAGACTGTGTCCAGTCAGGTTTTTAATATCCCCTAGGATGGAGACTCCACAGCTTCCCTGGGCAAACCTGTTCCTTCTGAGTGTTTGACCGCCCTCACAGTAAAAAGGTTTTCTCTTTCATCCTGTTCAACTTGTCAGGCCCAATAGAATTCTGTATGTACATTTTGTTTAAATGTTCTCTAACCTGATTCTCCTTCATTGAGGGTAAGTCTTCCTTGCTCCAGACTTTCTCCTTGGCCTTGAGGACCTGGGATTCTGGGAGGTCAGTCTTACCAGTAAAGACTAATGCAAAGAATGCACTGAGTAACTCAGCCTTTTTGGCATCCTTTGTTGCTAGTTCCCCTGCCCCTTTCAGCTAAGAGGTCATGTTTCCCTAGTTGTCTTTTTGCTGCTCATACACCTGCAGAAGCCCTTCTTGTTGCCATTCACATCCCTTGCCTATTCAGTTCCAGGTGGGCTTTGGCTTTCTTAACACCATTCCTGCGCATTTGGACAGTGTCGTTGTGTTCCTCCTGGGCTGTGTGATCCTGCTTCCACCTCTTGGATGCTTCATTTTTACATTTGAGTTTTGTAAGGAGCATCTTGGTCTTTGGTGTAGGCCTTCTGCAACTCTTGTTTCATTTCCTGCTTATTGGGATGGACCATTCTTGAGATGGGAGGAGGTGCTCCTTGAAAACTATACAGCTCTACTGGACTCCTCTCCAGGACCATCTCCCATAAGATTCTTCCAAGGAGATCCCTGAATAGCTCAAACTCAACTCTGCCGAAGTCCAGGATTGTGATCCTAATATTTACATTGTTCCCTTTTCTCAAGATCCTGAACTCCATCATCTTGTGGTTACTGCAGCCAAGGCTATCCCCAGCTTTCACATCCACAACTAGTATTTCCTTGTTTGTAAGTATCAGGTCCAGGAGAGTGCCTCTCCTTGTCAGCTCATTGATCACCTGTGCCAGGAATTTATCATCAGTGTACTCCAGTTCATCAGCACACTCTCTGCTTCCTCCTAATCAGGCAGTCTGTGCCAGACACCCATCACAAGATTACCCACATTGGCCTGCCTTCTAATCCTAACCCATAAACTCTCAACTGACTCATCACCTGTCCGAGGCCAGAGCTCCATGCATTCCTTCTGCTCTCTGACATAAAGGCATTTCCCCCTCCTGGAGCCTGTATCCATCCATCCATAACAGCACTCTGGTCTTGTAAGCTAACCCACCATGTGTGTCTCACCAAATCTCAATGAGATTTACAACAGATGCACACATGCTCTTTAATTTCTTATTTGTTCCCCATGCTCTGTGCAGCAATGTACAAGCATTTCACCTAAAAAAGGTGAGAGAGCTTTCTCCATCACACTGTCCTGTAAATACTCCTTTATTTATGTCCTTACGATTGAGGTGGTCCCCCTTCAGCGCTGAATTGTTGACTACAAGGTCTCTCCTGTCCAGTTCACCCTGCACATTTTGCTTGCAGACTTAGTCCACAACTTCCTCATTTGATTGTTGTTTGTTCATCATCTTTCCTGCTTTGTTCCTAGTTTAAAGTTCTCATCAGAGGAGAACAGACTGCCACCAGTCTATTGGCAAAGATGCTTTTGCCCACTTTGTATTGTATATCCTGTCTCTTCCTATCAGTTCTTGATCTTCAAAGAGGATCATAGGATCGTAGAAGATATTCCCCTATTCTTGACACCAGCTGCACAAACAGATGTTGTTCCACAGTCTAGTTCCTCTCAAGCCCTTCCTCACCAGCAAGACAGAGGAAAAAATCACCTGTCCCCACCCCACCCATCCTCTTGCCCCTGGAACCATGTACTCTTGTTTGATAGGCTCCAGGTCTCCCCTGACAATATCATTTTTGCCCACGTGGAAGAGCAGCAGGGTGTTATAGTTTGAAAGGTAGATAGCTTCTCCACTATATCCTGGAACTGAGCTCCCAAAGAGCAGAGAACCTCCCTAGACAGCAGGTCAGATAGACAGATGAGAGGCCTCTGTCCACAGCAGGTGGGAGCCTCTTCCCAATGTAATCTCTTGCTGCTTCCTCTTGGTGCTGCTGTGCAGCTCAGGCTCAGCCAGATCAGGTCCTTCGTAGGAGAGTTCCTAGAGCTTTGTCTGCTTCCAGAGCACTCAACCAGTTCTGTAATTGCAGAACTGCAGGTGGGGCAGGCACCTGCCTCCTGCTGCTGGAAGACAGAATTCCTGCCTTGTCATCATGGAAGTCTCCATTTCACACCCCAGAAGCTCAGACTCAGTACAGCTGGGGATTTGGCCTCTTGAAGCTGCAGGTGTTACCGAAATCTAGGAATAATCACAAATGTGATGTAGATAAGCAGACACTTCTTTATTAATGGCCAGGTGCGTGAGTCCTCTCACGATCAACGCACATGAAGTTTCAAAATCATATACCTTATATAGAACTCATTCATACATATTCATTAAATATGCATGCATAAACATAGTATTTCCCGAAAATCCTTAACATACTCTCCTCCCATATCCGATTCTGTGCAGTAAAGGTTAGAAAGGTCTGGAAATGGGTCTGGGGTATTATTCGGGTAGGTGGTACATGAGTCAGTGGTCGTGATCTCCCCCTGCCGGAATTACCTTTTACTTAAGGTAACTATTTCTTGGCAGGTAACTACGAGTTACTTCACTCGACTCTCCCCAGTTCCCATTAATTCTACATTTTGACATTTTAGTACATTCTCCTAGGTTACATATAAACAATCATCTTGAATCTTAAGTCTGTTATCTAAGTTCTAAATGTTCCTACTAGGTGATTCTGACCAATTCCTTTGGCCTTGGTACGGGGTTATACAGAAGATTTCATAACAGCTGTTGCTGTACAAATACAAATTTCATTAAAATATTTCTTATAACTCCATATTCCTATTAAAATAACTATAAAATCAAATGTGTTTCTATAAAATCAAATGTGGTTAATTAATTCTAATAACAAATCTGTAACACAGGGTCTCAGAAGATCCAGTCAATCTCTTGTTATCTCTGATGCTGCAGTCAGCTGATCTCCCTCAGGTCTTTTGGCAACAAAGATCCCACACAACTGCACACCTCCTGGTGGCAAGGAGACCATCTCCCCCTGCCCCAGCCACAGCAAGAGTGAGAGGCACCAGATACTCCCAACATCATGAGACATGGAAAGCTACATCCTCCCTCAGTCACTTGATCTGTGTTGAGGCCTCTGATATTCATAGAATCATGGAATTATTTATGTTGGAAAAGACCTTTAAGATCAGCAAGGCCAAGCTCCATGGGTAGAGACCTGGATAGAAAGCTGGTCGTAGAGGATTCACTTCAATTTATCCACGCTTTACAAAATGGGCCAAACCAATACAGTAGTGGTAGAAGATGGGATCGTAGCTCTTTAGTGAATGAGGGCTGATGAGACTGCTTCACCTGGCATGCTCCTTCTGTCTCCTGAGGTAACAGTGTGTGCCCAGACTTTGGCCCAATCCATTCTGTCCTTCATTAAACAGTGGTTTGATGGAGGCTAAGAAAAGCACCCTTGAATACTACCCAAGCATATTACACCTGAATTTTCCAGAATCCTGGCACCCTACACGAAGTACAGACCGACCAACATTCTTGCTCCTAAGAGGTACATCCTCAGTGACTATTAGAGCATGCATACATATTATGGCTGATAGCTTTCCCTCCAGTTCCTCTGGGTTTTGTAGACCTACCAAGGAAATCAAGACATAGGCAAAAGTTTCAGCCAAGCCTGCACTTTTGCAGGGTAGGGATCATATTACCCTTTTGCTGGCTCACCATAAAGTTATAAACTCTCAAGAACTGGCTTCTTGCCAACGTTTGCAGCGTTGACCTCATTCTTGTGGCCTGCTGCTTCCTTTACAACTTCAGAAGTGCTTGGTAGAGCTTTTTAATACCAGTACGGAAGAACTGTTTGCAAAGCTAGCTGTAATGTTATAGTATAAGGGCAAGCAAGACCATGTCTGTCTAGTGTTAAGTTCACAGAATCACAGAATGGGAGAGGCTGGAAGGAACTTCTGGAGGTCATCTGGTCCAATCCCTCTGCTCAAGCAGGGCTACCTAGAGCAGGCTGCCCAGGATCATGTCCACACAGCTTTTAAGTATCTCCAAGGAAGGAAATTCTGCAATGTTTCTGGGCAACTTGTTCCAGTGCTCAGTGACCCTCAAGTAAAAAAACATTTCCTCACGTTCAAGTGTAACCTCCTGTGTTTCACTTTGTGCCCATTGCCTTTGGTCCTGTCACTGGGCACCACTGAATTCTCCTCTGCCCTTCCAGTTGCAGGGAATGATGAGGGAAGAGACAGGAAGAGCCAGCAGATCAATACATGGCTCCAAGCCTGGTGTCACTGGCAGAATTTGATCATGGCTCAGTTTACATGACACCAGGCCTGCTGGCAACAGGTGGGGTACACCAGCCCCAAAGGGAGAAAAGGATCTTTGCTCAGGAGTTAGGGCTCATTGAAAAAGCTTTAACCTAGATTTGAAGGGGAAAAGGGATAAAACTAGGTTCACTAGAGATAAGCCTGGTGGCTGTGCACCAATGTTTGAGGGACAGTATGCTAGCAAGGTCCCTCAGTCTGCCGGCTCAGTAGAAGTAGGGAAATGAGATCTGTGTGACAGTGAAGACACAAGGCTTGTTGGTGTGTTAGAAACCATGGAAATGCCTGAGAATGGTCATGTAGGAATTAGGGCTTCTCCCTGCAAAAAGGCGGGATGAACAGCCCAGCTGAAGTGCATCTTCATGAGTGCACACAGCATGGGCAACAAACAGGAGGAGCTGTAAGCCATTGTGCAGCAAGAAAACTGAAGTAGTTGCCCTCATGGGAACATGGTGGGATGACTCGCACAACTAGAGTGCTGCAATGGATGGCTGTAAACTCCTCAGAACGCAAGGAAGGAGGGGTGGTGGGGTAGCCCTGAATGTCAGGGAGTATTTGACTGTCCGGAGCTTAATGATAGTGACAATAGGGTTGAGCATTTATGGGTAAGAATCAGGGGAAAGGCCAACAAGGAAGTTATCATGGTGGGAGTCTGTTATAGACCACGCAACAAGGATGAAGAGGCAGATGAAATACTCTATAAGAAGCTGGGAGGAGTCTCACAATTGCTAGCCCTTGTTCTTCTCATGGGGGACTTCAACTTACCAGATATCTGCTGGGAATACAATATAGCAGAGAGGAAACAGTCTAGGAGATTCATGGAGTGTGTGGAAGAGACCTTCCTGACACAGCTGGTGAGCGAGCTAACTAGGGAAGGTGACCCGCTTGATCTGTTGTTTGAGAACAGAGAGGGACTTGTGGGTGATGTGATGGCTGGGGGCTGTCAGGGGCATAGCAATCATGAAGTGATAGTTTTCGATTCTTGGAGAAGTCAGGAAGGGGGGTCTGGCCTGTTTAGGAGACCGGTTGACAAGAGTCCCTTAGGAGGCAGTCCTGAAGGGCAGAGTCCACAAAGGCTGGACATTCTTCAAGCAGGAAACCTTTAAAGGTGCAGGAGCAGGCCATCCCCATGTGCCAAAAGATGAACCGGTGGGGAAGAAAAGTGGCCTGGCTGAAGAGCGAGCTTTGACTGGAACTCAGGAAAGTTTGTAACCTTTTGAAGAAGGGGCAGGCGACTCAGGAAGGCTACAGGGATGTCGTGAGGTTATGTCGGGAGAAAATTAGAAGGGCCAAAGCCCAGCTAGATCTTAATCTGGCTACTGCTGTAAAAGAGGGTAAAAAATGTTTCTATAAATACATTAGCAACAACAGGAGGACCAAGGAGAATCTCCATCCTTTATTGGATGTAGGGGGGGAACATAGTGACAAAGGCTGGGGAAAAGGCTGAGGTACTTAATGCCTTCTTTGCCTCAGTCTTTAATAGTAATGTTATCCCAAATCTGGGCTCGTCACCCAGTGTGCAAGAGCCCATCCACACACAGCTGAGAATTTGCTTATTGCATGTCTGCGCAGAGGTGGGTGTTACGTGGTGATCCGCAAAGCTAACACACCCAACACAGAGCAGAACTTTTTATACACTTTGAAAGATTGTTTACAATTGCGTTTAGTCACTCTTAATTCTCATTCGTTCTTACAAGTCTCATCTCCATTTAAAGGTACAGTCTTCTTTTTTTGTTCTGTGGGGAGGGATTTTGTTAGTAGGGGGCTCTCTTTGCTCTAGAGTGGATCTTTTAGTATGTTAATTAAGATAGTTCACACATAGTTCCAGTAATTTTATGTTTAGTCTCATTAACTGTTTTTGTTCTCCTTCAGCTTATTTTGTGCCCCAGCTTGAAGTATTTATGGTGTCTCTTCCATCTTCCAAGGCTATGTTTTTTTAACTGTTTTTAAGGATTTAACTAACATCCTCTGGTTTTCAAATTCGTTCTTGATTTTCACTATAGATATTACTTTTTTTTTGTTTCCCTCTTTTTTTCCTTTTTTAAAGTAAATAATTCTTATATCAGTATAGACCATTTCTTCTCCAGGTACCCAGCCCCCTGAGCTGGAAGACAGGGACAGGGAGCAGGATGAAGCCCCCACAATCCAAGGGGCAACAGGCAGTGACCTGCCATACCACTTAGACACACAGGTTTAGGGAGCTGGGTGGGATCCACCCGAGGGTACCGAGGGAGCTCGTGCAAGTGATCACTGGGCCACTTTCCATGATTTATCAGCAGTCTTGGCTAAGCAGCGAGGTCTCAGTTGTCTGTTTCTGGGCATTTGCCAATGTGACACCCATCTACAAAAAGGGCCGGAAGGAGGATCTGGGGAACAGCAGACGTCAGGCTGACCTCGGTGCTGGGGAAGGCTATGGAGCAGATCATCTTGAGGGCCATCACGCATCATGTACAGAACAACCAGGGGACCAGGCCCAGCCAGCATGGGGTTATGAAAGGCAGGGCCTGCTTGACTGACCTCATCTCCCTCTATGACAAAGCGACCCGCTTAGTGGATGAGGGAAGGGCTGTGGATGTTGTCCACCTAGACTTCAGTAAAGCCTTTGACACCATCTCCCACAGCATCTCCTGGAGAAACTGGCTGCTCATGGCTGGGACGGGTGTGCTCTGCACTGGGTTAGAAGCTGGCTGGGTGGCCAGGCCCAGAGGTGGTGGGAAATGGAGTGACATCCCGCTGGCGGCTGGTCACACGTGGCGTTCCCCAGGGCTCCGTGCTGGGGCCGGTTCTGTTCAGTATCTTTTATCGATGATCTGAACAAGGGGATCCAGTGCACCCTCAGGCAGTTTGCAGACGGTATGAGGTTGGGTGGGAGCGTTGGTCTGCTGGAGGGCAGGAGGCTCTGCAGAGGGATCTGGGCAGGCTGGATTGATGGGCTGAGGCCAGCTGTATGAGGTTCAACCAGGCTAAATGCCGAGTCCTGCCCGTGGGTCACAGCAGCCCCAGGCAGCGCTACAGGCTGCGAGAAGAGTGGCTGGGAAGCTGGATGGTGGAAAAGGACCTGGGGGTTTTGGTCAACAGCCAGCAGTGTGCCCAGAACCATCCTGCTTGTATCAGAAACAGCATGGGCAGCAGGACTAGGGAAGTGATAGTTCCCCTGTACTCGACACTGGTGAGGCTGCACCTCAAATCCTGGGTTCAGTTTTGGTCCCCACACTACAAGTCAGACATTGAGGTGCTGGAGCACATCCAGAGATGGGTGACAGAGCTGGGTAAGGGTCTGAAGCACAAGTCTTATGAGCGAACTGGGTTTGTTTAGTATGGAGAAAAGGTGGCTCAAGGGAGACATTATTGCTACCCGCAGGGAGGCTGTAGCGAGGTGGGTGTAGGTCTCTTTTCCCAAGTAACAAGCAATAAGGCAAAAGGAAATGGCCTGCAGTTGTGCCAGGATGGGGTTAGATTGGATGTTAGGAAAAATTTCTTCACTGAAAGGGTTGTCAAGCACTGGAACAGGCTGCCCAGGAAGGTGGTTAAGTCACCATCCCAGGAGGTATTTAAAAGACATGTAAATGAGGTGCCTAGGGACATGGTTTAATGGTGGACTATGCAGTGCTAGGTTATCAGTTGGACTTGATGATCTTTAAGGTCTTTTCCAAGCTAAATTACTCTGATCCTATGAAAAGAGCCTGGCTTTGTCCTTTTTGCACCTTCCCTTCAGGTATTGATATACATGAATAAGATCCCTCCTTGCCTTTTCTTCTTGAGGCTAAACAGTCCCAGCTCCCTCAGCCTTTCCTTAGATGAGAAATGCTCCAGTTCCTTAATCGTCTTCATGGCCCTTTGTTGGACTTTCTCCAGTAGCTACATGTCTCTCTTGTACTGGAGAGGCCAGAACTCAACACACTGCAGGTGTGGTCTCACCAGTGCTGAATGGAGGCTGGTGTTAATGCACACAGGCAGTTACCCTTTTCCAGTTATCCTGTCTTCCCTCCTCCCCAGCATTATGTATCCACTTAGGAGTTGTGTAATCTGATAAACAGCTGTAAACTGGGAGAGGAAGGAGGGAAGTGAACTCAGTAGCAAAGGCACCCCCCCCTCCCACAGTATCACATATAAACCTCCACTTGTTTTACATCTGAAAACTGAACATTTATGGAAGGGATACCCCTGCTGGATCCTGGGAAACTTCAGTAACTGCAGAGCACAAGAATAAAGATACTGACATGTCTTGGAGATATTCAGAGGCTGCCTGAACATGATCCTGGACAACCCGCTGTAGGTGGCCCTGCCTAGGTTTGAACCTGATGACCTCAAGAGGTCCCTTCCAACCTCAGCATCTGTGATTCTGTGAAAGGATGATAATGGTGCCCTGGATCGTGTTCTCATGTATGTGCATCATAGCAGCCAAAAGATAGAAGCTGATTTGTAGTGCGCCAGAGCTATCTGTTCTGCAGGGAATTATGAGGGTAACAATGTAATGGAATGCAAAAGACTGAGTGAGGTAACTGACCAATCTGACAGGTTGCGGCTGCAGGTGGCGGCAAGAGCCAGCTCTGGAATGGGTACCGTATATGTGAGGGTAGGACCTGTGTGCTTCTTAGATGTACAGCCTGGTTTCCATGGTGAGCGAACATCCTAGGTAAGAGCCTAGGGTGAGGAAATGCACTGTAGTGCAAATAATGGTATGATTACCAAGTTGCAAGTAAAATTGGCCACAGTAAGATGCAAGGGATTGTTTTCCAGAAAGGTTAGACATTACTGAATAACGAACGATGAAGTGCAGCAACAAAATAAAGCTGTACATGTCTGAAATACATACTTTTCCCTTTAGGTTCAGAATATTGTTTTTGTTGGTCTTGTCTGTGTGGCACAGGTTCAAACTGGTGAGTATAGCTAAATACTTCCTGAATTTGAGAAATAAGTTAGAAGACATGTTTTGTAACATTTGTGAGATACCAAGTGAAGGTGATGAAATAATAGTTGATGCCCTATGTAGTGCTTTTAAAAATCCACCTTCGTATATACCGAGTTATTAGATAACACATCATAGGAAAGGGAAGTCTAGTAATTAGACATGATTGTTGTGATTTGAATGAGGCAGGGAATTGTTGAAATAACAGTAAGTGGGCACTGTGCCTACAATCTTACATTAAGAATTCACTAATTTTTTTTAAAGCATTCATTTTGGGAAGGGATTCAGGTTTTTTTAACATGCAACTAATTTTTAAAACTGATAAGATACCTACAATATAAGAGGCACAGTTAAGTCCACAACAGATACTAAAGGAAGGAAAATGCATCAATGTTAATGATTCTTGCAGACATAATTGGAAAATAAAGGAGTGACTAGTATTTGTGTGCTGAATTTCTAAACTAATTCAAAGGAGGAACAATGCAATCAAGGTTTTAGAACTGGAGAGAGGTCTGATAAGTCTAATGGCTTTAATGCACATTCTTAACTAAAAGTTGCTGTATCCTAATACAACTGGTGGCCCTTTTTAAAGAAGATATGCAAAATTCAAGTACATAGGTGAGCAACACAGAATAAATATACTAAAATTGCCTGTCATAGTAACAACAGAACAGGTTCCAAGCTGGAAATGTGGCAGCTGCATCAGAAGTAGAGTGCATGTAGGGAGACATAAAAACCTGTATAGAAATCAGTACAGTTGTGTTTTGGGAAGTAAACTTGAAGAGCTAAGAAAGTGTCACAATAGATAAGTAGTAGAACTGAGTTAATTGTAATTGTGTAGTTTTCGTGGGAAGGCAATTGTAGAGCTGTATGAATGTTAAGAGAAATTACTAAATCTGTGTGGCCTTGCTAAAGCTGGTATTATGCAAAATGTGGGTTTTTTTCAAAAAGCACTGACCTTTCCTGCTCCTGTGGTCTTCACAGATTTTCCAAATAGCTTCTTTTGGTTTGCTTTTCCTGGTTTACTGGACAGCATTTGCTGATAGCCAGACTGCGATCTCTGAAGAATGGTGGTGTTTGTAAAGCTGTGCGTGTCCATGGTGATGAAGCATGCGAAGTCACAAGAGAAGTGCTGCAGCAAGGTTCTCAGAGCAGTTTCAGTTCCCAGCTTGGTTGTGAGGCCTGGCTGTGACATGCTGTGTTACCTAGCAGAAACATAAAGTCAGTTTGGCTTATAAGAATGGCAGCTATATTAGTAGGGAAATAGCCTCAGCTAGCTATTATGATGTACTGAAGGAAAAGTTATGACTTAAGACACGGTACTCCTTGGGAATTAGTTGCCAGTATCTACTCAAGCATTTCTGGTCCATATATTTGGGTTTTCTTTCCAACAGGTTGGCAAGCAGTCCCAGGTCCCACAAAGTCAGGAAGGGGTGTGTCTATATGGGAATGTTTGTGACATTTGAAAGGCAGATGCTAAAAAGGATTTTTGAAAATGCAGTCCTTATTTGTGGAGGGGTTTCTTGTTTTGGAAACAAAAAAAATTTTATAGGGAAAATTATCCTCATACATGAGAAATTTTGTTTCTCTGGGTGTATAACAGTATAAACTTGGCATCTTTGTGGCATTAGGGCATAGAATTTCACTGGTTTTGTTACTCATCTAAACTGGCTATTTGTGGCCAAAGTACAACTTTCTGGAAATGCATCTAAACTTAAATACAATAATAATGGAGAATATACCGGTTCCTTTGATTGTTTTGTGCAGTGGTTGATTGTTTCACATAAAAATGTGTGAAAGTGAATTTTTTCTTTTCTAATTTCAATTTTACAGCTTCAGATTTTACTGATTTGTAGGTGGTGTCCTGACAAATTGGAACAACCTTGTATCGGGTTGCTATGGATTTCACTATGCTAAGAACTGTGACTCCATGCTAAACTGTGACTCCACTGACATGCTGGCTGACAAAGTTACAATGCCACAAGGGAGACTCTAAAGCAATATCAAGGACTTGAGATGCGCAGCCTGTATCGCTCAGCAGTTGATAGCCTTTAGCTGTAGCTGCCGGCATATGTGGTTCGCTCTGTTAGAGAGGCTGCAGAAATCTTAGCTTGGCTTTACACCCTTCAGTAATAGTATGTGTGTTTATAAACTGTGTTAATCCTAGGCATTTAAAACATCAGGGAATAACTATACATGAACTACAGACTACCATCCTCAGACCTTTACAAGTTAGCGAAGTGGCAAGAAGAGCACAGACACCTCCAGAAAAGTTCCTGGCTTGATCCCAGGTAGGAGCCTGGAGTCTTAGGAAGGTTTTATAGCATCCTTACTGGACTTGTGGGTAATAACCTGTGATTCATGGACCAGCACAGGAGAACAGTGAACGGTAGTTGAGTCAATGCAGTGTTTCCGTTGCTAGCAGGACCTTAATATCTGCATGAAGTCTCACCTGCCTTTTATGAGTTTGACTGTGGTCTTTTTGCCTGGAACAAGCAGTAATGCCTACAATAAGATTTTTCATGGCTAAATGGCTTACCTGTGTCCTAACTTGTCTTTGTCTTGCCTTGCTTGGTCTAACTGCTTTATGTAATAATAATGGCAGGTTTGCCATCCTGCAAATGTCTCCAAACCCCATCACAAGGGATGCCAATCACTCCCTGATGCTCTCCCAAAACACCTCCGAAGAACTCCGCAGGGTTCCCAAGCACTTCCATACCTGCCTGTTGGGTAGCCCTGTCCAAGTAATGCAGAGACCAGGAGCTGCTTGTAGGGCTGTGCATTGTTGTGGCCTCTCAGTAACTCGCCTGGCCTTTCTTTGCAGGTGCTGAAGCCTAATCGTGGCAGTTGAAGGAGTATCACAGCTGGGAGCTCTGCACAGATCTGTGGCTGGCCATGTGGGATGAATTCTGGTTTGCAGCATGAGCATAGCTAAGTCCTGGGGCTGCGCTGCCTGGAGGCTGAGAGGGTGGAATGTAGTTGGCCCTTAGCTGGAGATGTTGTGTGGGGAAAGCTGGAGGTTGGTTTCAGCCAACTGAAACTGGGTGCAGGTATTATGGAATGGATTGAGAGCAGCCCTGAGGAGAAGGACTTGGGGGTGTTGGTTGACAAGAAGCTCAATGTGAGCTGGCAATGTGTGCTTGCAGCCCAGAAAGCTAACCATGTCCTGGGCTGCATCAAAAGAAGTGTGGCCAGCCTTTAGAGGGGTGGTTCTCCTGCTCTGCTCCACTCTCGTGAGACCCCACCTGCATTATTGCATCCAGCTGTGGGGCCCTCAACATAAAAAGGACACGGACCTGTTGGAGTGAGTCCAGAGGAGGCCATAAAGATGATCAGAGGGCTGGAGCACCTCTTCTGCAGGGACAGGCTGAAAGAGTTGACATTGTTCAGCCTGGAGAAGGCTCTGGTGAGACCTCAGAGCACCTTCCGGTACCTGAAGGGGGTCTGACAAGAGAGCTGGAGAGGGGCTTTTCACAAGGACCTGTAGTGATAGGACAAGGGGTGATGTTTTTAAGCTGAAAGAGGGCAGGTTTAGATTAGATGCAAGGAAGAAAATCTTTACTGTGAGGGTGGCTAGGCCCTGGCAGAGGCTGCCCAGAGCAGCTGTGGGTGCCCCATCCCTGGGAGCTCAAGGCCAGGCTGGACGGGGCTGGGAGCAACCTGGTCTGCTGGGAGGTGGCCATGGGTGGGACTGGGGGGTCTTTAAGGTTCCTTTGAACCCAAACCATTCTGTGATTGTGTGTATGCAGGAATAGGAGAGCAGAGTACTGATAGCACAGAGGTGAGGAAAGGTGCAAACAACACAGGTGTCACCCGTGTGTTGCTAATTTGCTGATCAGCCACTTGCACTTGGTCTGCTCAGATGGGCTGTTGCCTGCTGAACGCAGCTGCCCTCTTAGACAGAGCAGCTTTCAGTCTCCTCTCCTGCCTTCAGGATGCCACCTATGTGGGCTTGTTTGTTTTTTTTCCTTAAATCCCTCTCCAGCACCTGTTGACTCGCTGCCCTCACTCCCGCAACCCCTGATGCCACCTGCAGACGTAGACAGCAATCCCTGGGGCTTACTCTGGCAGGGATACAAACCCAAACCTGTCCCACAGGCCCTCTCCGCTGCTTCTCCTCCCCAGGGAACGGGGTGGGGGCACAGAGAAACAACCACCAGGCTTGTAAAGCCACCAGAGGCAAAGGGTTGAGACGCTCGAGCGGACTTGGATGCTGTTTTAGTGTGGATGCAGTGAGTATTAGAGCGGGAAAAAGGCAGAGAACGCTGCACCCTCGGCCGGTGGTTACCGTCCCTGGACGGCACAAGCGGGGCCGAGGCACCGGCCGCTGCCCACCCTACTGAATAGTCACCGCAGAGGAACCAACGCCGCTCACTGCCCCCTGCCAGACCCAGGGCGGGGGGGACGCGGAGCTTCCAGGCCGTCTGCCGGCGGCGAGCCGGGTGTGGGCAGCCCTGGTGGGGCCCGAGAGCTGAGGGGCGGTGGTGGGGGCCTGCCGGGTGACCGGCATTACGGGGGGGAAGGCGGAGGGGAAGCAGCGGGAAGTGTCTGAATGAGGGAAGGGGTTAAAGAAATTTTAGTAGATCTAATTGCTTAACGATTACCTAGGTGGTTGCTGATAAATAATGCTTTGCTTTACTAACCACTGTGTAAATTAACTGAAGCAAGGAGTCTACTGTTCCTCCTGAAGACAGTTCCTGATGAGAACTAGCTAAACCCAGCTCTAGTCTGGACAAAGACCAAGGAACAACTGAGTCTGTGCTAGGAGAGAAGGTAAAAAGTTCAGAGCGAGGGAGGCTACCAAAGCCTTCATCCCCAGCACCTCCACGACCACCACCAAGAGACACCAGGCAAGCGCAGTTGGAAATGACTTCTTGGAGCTAATTTTAATAGGAAGCAGAGACAGGTCATGAATATGTAGGGTGTATTTGGAAACCTTATGTATATGCAACATTTGATTGTATAAATTGAAGCAAATTGGGACTACACCCCCCCCACTCACCCTCCCACCCCCCCGTGCTGCCCAGCGCTGCATAAACATACCTACTTTACAATCCGGTAAGATTGTGGAGTCTGATTCCGCACGTCATGAACTGTCAAATCCTCCCAGCAGTGCCCAGAGTGAGAGCTGTGGTGAGTCCTCTTGTGCTTAACAGTGTCTCTTAAGGACATTATCAGAATTAAAGCCAAATTTCACTTAATGTTGCAGCTCTTAATCTTCAGATCTTCACTTCCATTAATTTCCCCACCATTCCATCATGCTTGGGAGCTTTGAATAATAGCTTTTCTCAGTCTCGTAACTCACTCCCCCCCCCCCTCCCTGCACCAAGAGATGCTACATTTAATTAGTTTCCTCCCAAAGTTGTAAGTCAATAAAATTGAGTTATGATTGTTAAAACCAGAAAAAAAAACCACCAGTCTTCTAGATCTGGACTATTTCTGAACATGTATTCATCCCATGCAAACATATGTCATCAGGATGTCACCGAAATTGGGAATCAAACCTCTTAATACCAACGTAGTATTAAGCAGTAGGCACTCCTTCACTGCAGCGCTGGGTGCTCGGTGGCATCTCCACAAATCGAGCACACCTGTGTAGATTTTGCCATTGCATTTACACACAAAATTACAAGGTCGTACACTCCCACTTAACAATGTTTGGTTAGTAATTTGCATATAATTATAATATTTTCTGTGCCATCCTTTTCTGTTACTACGCTTGTGCAGGGGAAGGGTCTTCACCTTCACGTGGTCTTTAGAATTATAATGAAGGTAGTTCATTTCAGGACACCTTAAAAGTAAGTTCTGTTGCCAAGTTGGACAGCTGGATATCAGCCTTGCCAAGCTGTCCAGTAACTTATCCTATACCAAATAGAACCTAGGTGCTCCGGTTATGGTCTGGAGAGTAAGGACTAAGGGTATTATGGTCTATAGCATAGGGACATCAAGTAACGGTCTCGGATAACAAGCAGCACAGCGATTCATACATCATTGGTTAATAAGTGCTAACGTAATTCTAACATGGAGGTTAACTCTTTAAAATCAAAATGCTCTTGTAACTAACGGTTACACAAACACAAAATATAGAAAGATTCAGTAAAACCTTAAGATAATCTGCAACAAGGATGCAGATCATCTGCACAGCATGCTGAGACAAAGGTGAACTCCAAAAGGAAAAAGACACAAGGTCATGAGGCTTTTTGAAGGTCATGAAGCTTTTTGTTTGGTGTGTTGTGGCGGTGTGGTTTGTGGGTGGGGGTGATTTTTTTTGGGGGGGGGGTGTGTGTGAAGTGCAATGTTGGCTGGTGGCAGCCTGTGGAGCTCTGTTGCTGCCTGACTTCTCTCACTCCTCTTTGATGGCTGTAATTGACATCCGGATAATTTTAAAAGAGCAATTAAGTTACCTCCTGCATAAATGTGCTGGTAATACTGGGAAGGTAAATGCTTGAACTAGTAGTGAATAACTTGGCTACAGGTACGAATCCTGAGGGAAGAACAACAATAATAGGAAGCAAAGAGCAGGTTTCTAAAAATTTTGGTGTCAAACACGTAGAACTTCTATTGCCAAATGTTGTTTGTCAGTATGTTCCAAATGGCTATTTTAGGTAAACATAAATTTTCAGGAAATTCAGGGTTGTGTGTAGCAAAGCACGTCCCTCTGTTTATGTGTCCTGCTACAAAAATAGCATCAGTCAATAGCGTGTCCCGTGGCAGGGCTGTTGTGCCCCTACTCTCAGCATTGCCACAGTAGTTCTGTGATATGCAGACGTAACAGATGGGTTTAGGAATGGAAGGAGAATGCCTGT
Organism: Falco naumanni; assembly: GCF_017639655.2. Lineage (NCBI taxonomy): Eukaryota > Metazoa > Chordata > Aves > Falconiformes > Falconidae > Falco > Falco naumanni. The sequence goes on along the minus strand of NC_054056.1, from coordinate 107,756,997 downwards.
TTTCTGTAAGGGCTGTGAATGCTGACCCTATTTTCTGTCTGTTAGTTTCCTGTGCAGGCCATGAAGCTGTTTTATTTTTCTCCCTTGTTCCTGGTCTAAATATTTCTAAAGCTCTTGCTGCTGTGGGTTTGTAATTTGTGTTACTGCATTTTTGTGGAGTTATGGGTGACTTCTGCTGTGGCCAAGGGTCAAGACAGGGTTTTCAGTTGAAAGCTTCAGAAACCACATTCACTGAAATTGGCATAGATGAATCTGATCTGGTGTGCGCGGCTGTGCTCGTGGGGATGCTGAGTGGCTCCTCATCAAAACAGCAACACGTGTGTGGACATCCATAGGGTTGTGCTGTGGGTCTGGGAGCGTGCCATATTTTTGCTGTTGAAAGATGGAATAGAGCTGTTAAATTTAAGGGCAGTCAAAAGCTGGTAGGGACCCTGAAGACATTTGGTGGTACAACTGCAGTTTTAAAAAATCTTGACCATTTTGAGAAACAGCCTGGAAAAAAATCATTCCTTTCTTGCAAGAAGGCAGTTCACGAGGACAAATGGGTTACTGTACCCTTTAACAAAAATACTCAACTTGGAATGTATAGGGTGAGGAAATCTTGGCTATATGTAGGCTTGAGAAAATGTATATAGGTATCTGCGTCTCTCTCCTGTGTGTATCTATGACAGTGGTTCTAGTGAAACTGAGATGCCAATGAGTCAAAAAAATGCACAGTTGTCTAAAAAATGCAAAAGCTCTGGTGGCCTTTATCAACAATTATACCAGAAATGATGTAAAATACTTTTTCCTTAACTCAGTTTTAGTCTCCACAAACCTTCACAAAAAAGGGAAGCTTCAGATTCCTACCCAGCTTTATGCTAAAGGATTTTTTTCCTCTCTCAGCAGAATGCCAACTGCCACCATTCCACTCTGGTCACCCTTTCTTCTGCCATGAAAGTACAAGACAGGCAGAAAGGATCCATAGTGGTCTGCAAGTACTAGGTACGTCTACAGTGTGTGCCTGCATTTTTCCTAAGGTGCTTGCAGTGTGTTATTAAATGTTATTAAATAAATATTAAATGTTAACATTAAAAATGTGCCAACTCTCCTTCTGTAGTTTTTATTCACGATTTTTCAGTCAGTAAGTTTTAAAAATACCTTATAGCAGTACTCAAAAACCTTACTGAGATACTAGCATCTGTACTAAAAGCAATCAAGGTCAAAGAAGAGACATGGACAAAACAGGAGAAATCAGCATTGCTTCTGTGTGTTTTCCACGTTTTTCCAAGAAGCATTAGCAGCTTTGTAACTAGTGACAGTGAGTCTTGATACAGTTTTGGTGAGTTACTGCTTAAATAATGTCCTTTTTCCTTAACCTACAGTGTGTAAAGTTTGATTGCAGTTGGCAAGAGTTTTTCCAGAATGGAAATCTTTCTCATTGAAAGCAGTTGTATTTTATGAACTTCCCATCAGAGTGGATCTTCAGAGATTATGTACTTGGCAGTAGAATTCATCAGCAACCAGACTTTTTACACTTTTTTTTTTAAAGTCGGTTTCCTTCCTAAAGACCCAAGTGCAGCACATCTTCCAAAAGTTGATGGAATCACTGCTCTTTGGGATCTCAGTTGTAAAAGTCAAGATATAAAAATGTGTTCCTCTACATGCCTCACTCCAGCCAGAAGCATGAGCAAATCTACCAGTCCTTTTTGGTAGCCTTATGTGTTGCAGCACTGGTTCCCACCCACCGCACCCCCCAAAGAAAAACCATATGGGGGAATCTCTTAGCTCACTGATTTTTCTGTCATAAATGAAACTTTAAAAAAAAAGTCCAAATTGTATAATTTACAAACTTACTTGCATTGTTTAAACTGTTACTGCCAAAAAGCTGCAGCATACAGTTTATTAGGTGTATTTAAGCAGTTATGTATTTGTTCTAAATGTTTAAAAAGAGAGGCAACTGAATGTTACGGGGTTTTTCCCAATATTTTGACAGAGTGCTCCAAAGTACTTTATTTCTGTCTCACTTCCATGGCACATTTCCATGGCAGATCAGCAGCATCTCTCTTGGGCAGCGCAGCTGGCCAGGTGTCCATCCTAATTCTGTAACACACACAAAACCCCCTAGTCATATTATAACTGTGTCCTTTGGAGATAGATAATTTAATGGTGTCAGTTCACAGCTATGCAAGTTCAATCAATGCAAAAGAAAAACGAAATACTTTTATAGTATGTATTTTATTGGATGTATATAAAGATATACACACCTTTTTGCTATAAAGTGAATTACTGAGGTTTGTTCTTTATTTTTCATTTTATGCTTTATTTTCAGCTTTATTGTCCAAGCAAGCAACATGTGCAGCAGTGGCACAAGGACCGTAGCTGCTGGGGTGAATCTCTAAGTGTCGATTCTGATTACAGTATGACCTTGTCCTGCAGCCTGTATGGAAGGTGCTGTGGTTTAACCTGGCAGGCAGCTAAACACCACACAGGTGTTTGTTCACTTTGTCCCCCCACCCCACAGTGGGATGGGAGGAGAGAATTAGGTGGGGGGGGGGGAGCGGGGGGAGTAAAATTTGTGGGTTGAGATAAAGACAGTTTAATAGGACAGAAACGGAAGGGCAAATAATAATAACAAAAGAATTAGAATATACAACAGAAGTGATGCACAATGCAGTTGCTCACCACCTGCTGACTGATGCCCAGCCAGCTCCCGAGCAGTGCCCTGTGGCCAGCTTTTCCCCCAGTTTATACACTGAGCATGATGTCATATGGTATGGAATATCCCGCAGGTCAGTTGGGGTCAGCTGTCCTGGCTGTGTCACCTCCCAGCTTCTTGGACACCCCCAGCCTCCTCACTGGTGGAGTGGGGTGAGAAGCTGAGAAGTCCATGATTTAGCATAAGCACTGCTCAGCAACAGCTAAAACATCCATGTGTTATCAACATTATTCTCATCCTAAATCCAAACCACAGCACGGTACCAGCTGCTGGGAAGAAAGTTGACTCTGCCCAGCCAAAACCAGCACAGAAGGGATAAGAGATTTTCCAACAGCAGCAAGAGTATTTACTTCTATGCTAAGAACGTGTTCAAAATTGTACCCATCAGTCTTATTACTGGTTTAATTGTTCAGATTGCTCTAGCTTTTAAAGAATGTGTTGTATTTTGAGCTGACCTAGAATCCTCCTTTAGCTCAACTACCATGGTATCCCTAATGCTGAAATATGCTTTTGTTTTTCGGATGTGTGTGTTTGCCTGTGGGTTGCTAAGCACACTGGCGCTAAGGGGCCAGCCCTGTGGCCAGAAGCTCCTGGCTCTGTCCTCAGCAGGTGCCCTGCAGTGCAGCAGTGAGGGCTATCCAGTGGCGAGACTCCAGGACTGATGGGGACCTTGGGCATTTGTTGCCCTGGGGAGCCCGTCCCAGCATGGGAACGGAGTGGGAACATCGTGGAGCAGAGCCTGAGCGAAAGATGTGCCGCCGTCCTGGGAATGTTGGCACCATTCTGGAGCATGCTACCCCTGTATCATGGGGCAGCCAACGGCCTGTGGGACAGGCGCTGGAGGGCTGTGACCATCTCAGGAGCTGCTCCCCCTTTATTTTTCTAGCAGAGGTCACCTTTCCTTGGAGGATGTGTACTTACATAAATGGCATTGCTAAAGTAAGGAGCTGCTAGTTGGAGCAGTTTATTTTTGTTTCTTTTTTGTGGAATGAATAAGAAAAGGGGTGTTGGACGGGTGATGATGTCATTTGGGGCACCCCGATGCCACCAGGGGTGCAGTGATACAGTGCAGCAGCAGGTGAGGGAGGATGGAAGGCTCCCCCCCAAAAGGGGGTGTCGCCTGCCAAAAATGCCTGAAAATTCATGGGGAAGTCTTAAAAAATATTAAACCCTGGAAATATGGGTGTGAGGCACTGAAATAAAAAAGTCTCATTTTTAAATATAGATATAAAAATATTATTCGATTATATATAGAAAATTATTTTAAAATAAACCCCTGTATCTACTGTATTACATAAAGGATTTTAGAGTCCAGAATAGAGCTACCTATGCTTATGATATTACATAGTAAGTCTAAATAGATATTACATGTAATCTAAATAGATTATATATAAAGTGTGAATAGATATCTAAGTCTAAACAGATCTATGTGTAGATCTAAGTGTAAATACATAAATCTAAACAGATAATGTCAAAATAGCTATTCTATACAATGTGTTAATACATATTTGTAAGTGTAAACAGAGGTAGGTCTGAGTAGATACACAGTATCTATTTAAACATATACATGTTTACATATATAAATGGAAATAGATAATAGACCTAAAATACATATATTCCTTGAATAAATCTGTGTGTAAATACATACATAACTGTAAATGTCTATTCTATAAAGGGTTTTTGAAATGGAAAGAAACCCTCTTTACAGAAAGGGTTTAAAAACTCAAGCCCCCTCCAAGTATCTCTATGGAAGATAGAAAAGCACTTTCAGAAGCTGCCCCTTCCCCTTTTTCCCAGGGCTAATTCCCTGACAGAGGGAAATTTCCCCTGTGGAGCCACTAAAATGGCACAAAAACACCCCAAAACACCGATTCTGGGTCTGCAATGCAGTGTGGGGCTCCTGGGACGGAAGGATGGATGGACATCCCCCCCCCCCCCCACATCCCCCTCCACACCCCAACACCACACACACACACACAGACCCACACACCCCCCACTCACATGATATGGAAAATAATATAGAAAGAGACCTAAAGCTCTGCATCCCCCACTGATGCAGAGGAGCTCAGCAAGAACGTGGTAAGGAGCCTTCTGGCAAAGACGTGCTAACTGTGAAAAGAAACAAACTGTTGAAGAGATAAGACTCAAGGATACTAGAAATATGAGCAAAAGAAGGGTAACGGTAATAGCGGTAGTGGGAGATCTACTCAAATGCCCCCCTCCCCCGAGGGAGGCAGATCCCCCGCTCAGGGAGCATGCGTAGTGAATTAAAAAGGCGCTGTACCTTTAAATCGAAGCGGGGAAGAAACTAACGGATAATTAATTACGAGGCTCAACTTTGGGCGGAACCAGCCAACTGACCTGTATGAACGTGCGCTGCATTGGACTGGGTGTGCAAGTCAGGGGGAGCGATCCCCGGGCACCCAGCGCTCCCCGGCACCCAGCGCTCCCCGGGTACCCAGCGCTGCCCCGGCACCCAGCGCTGCCCCCGGCACCCAGCGCTCCCCGGGCACCCAGCGCTCCCCGGCACCCAGCGCTCCCCGGGTACCCAGCGCTGCCCCCGGCACCCAGCGCTGCCCCCGGCACCCAGCGCTCCCCGGGCACCCAGCGCTGCCCGGCACCCAGCGCTGCCCCCGGCACCCAGCGCTGCCCCCGGCACCCAGCGCTGCCCCGGGCACCCAGCGCTGCCCCCGGCACCCAGCGCTCCCCCCCGGGCACCCAGCGCTCCTCCCCGGGCACCCAGCGCTCCTCCCCGGGCACCCAGCGCTCCTCCCCGGGCACCCAGCGCTCCTCCCCGGGCACCCAGCGCTCCTCCCCGGGCACCCAGCGCTGCCCCCGACACCCAGCGCTGCAGGAACCGCACCTGCTCGGTCACCTCCCGCGGGCTGGGACGGTTGTGTCCGCAAGCCAGAGGAGGGAGGAAGGGAGCGGAACATCTGTAATACCCGGCTGCTCCTCGACGTCGGGGCCAAGTCTCCTTGGGGGAAAACCTGAAATTCCTGGCGGGGTCTCCCTTCATCCCATTCTTTATCGGCTTAATTTCGGGCGGTGCAAGGCCCGGCCTTTGCCTCCCGGCAATGCCGAAGGAAAAGGTGAAGGAAAAGCCGGCATCCCCCATTTGAAACCCTCCCGACCCGCCGGAAAGCTCCGCTCATTTTCAGTCTCAGTGTAGGTGAATTAAAGATGATTAAACCTTTTCTCATCGAAATCCCTTTGGAGAAGCCCCTTGGCGCTGGGGAAGAGGGAGGGGACCCTGTGCGCCCCCTTCCCTTCCCCTGCACGCCCTGTGCAGCCCTGCAAGTGCCGGGGCTTGCGCCAGCGCCCCCTAACCCGTGGGGAGCGGTGCCGGTGGCCCCGGTGCCGTGGTAGGTTCCGCTGACCCCGGGCGCGGACTCCATTTCCCGAGGAGCCGAGCGGCGGCGCCCGGTGACGATAGCAGGAAGCGCGGCCGAGCCGAGCCGCGCCGCGCCGAATCCAGCCGAGCCGCCGCCGAATCCAGCCGAGCCGCGCCGAATCCGGCCGAGCCGCCGCCGAATCCAGCCGAGCCGCCGCCGAATCCGGCCGAGCCGCGCCGAAGCCAGCCGAGCCGCGCCGAATCCGGCCGAGCCGCCGCCGAATCCGGCCGAGCCGCGCCGAAGCCAGCCGAGCCGCGCCGACCCCCGCGCCGGTGTGAGAGTGGACCCCCCCCGCCCACTGGAGTGTTTGTGGGGGCAGTCCCCCTCACGCGGGGGTGCTGAGGGGGGGTGGTGTAGAAGCGGGGTGTCCCCAGAGAGGGGGGACAGTACGGCGGGGAGAGCCGCAGGGGGTATGAGGGGTGTAAGGGCCCCCGCGGTGGGAGGCTCGGAGTTGGGGTGGGGTCGGCGCTGCGGGAGGGGCCTGGGTGCAGGGAGGAGTGGGGTGCAGAGCTGGGACTGGGGGTGCGGGGAGGAGTGGGGTGCAGAGCTGGGACTGGGGGTGCGGGGAGGTGGGTGCAGAGCTGGGACTGGGGGTGCAAACCTGGGACTTGGGTTGCAGGGGAGGAGTGGGGTGCAGAGCTGGGACGGGGGGGTGCAGGGGAGGCTCGGGGTGCAGAGCTGGGTGCAGAGGGGGTTTGGGGTGCAGACCTGGGACTGCGGGGCGGTTGGGTGTCAGGGTGCGCCTCCGTTTCGGGAGGCCGGGCAGTGCCGTGCTGCGTGGCACGGTCTGGCCCCAGCCCTGGTGCGGCGTGTGCACGGGGAGCCCGCGGGCCACCAGCCAGTTCCATTAATTAGCAACTACAGCTGATGGAGTTTCTGCTGCCCTGACCTGGCCACGTCACCACCAAGCACCCTGCTTCCGCTTTGGTTTTTGCTTTTGCTGGCAGAAGCAGATCAAAGCCCACCTCCCCCCCCCCCAAAAAAAAAAAAAAAAAAAAAGCCCACCAGCCTGATGTGTGGCTGATGCTCATGGTTGATGCTCATGGGCACCCACACCACGGAGGGGGTGAGCTTGGTGGGCTGTAGTGGGGTGCACCACAAGGTGACCCCAGCTTAGCCCCCCCCCAACTCCCCACAGGGTTTTGGCCACAATGGAGGGGGCTGGGCTGGTGGGCAAGCGCATCCTGGTGACGGGTGGCACTGGCTTGGTGGGAAGAGCCATCGAGAAGGTGGTGGCTGATGGAGAGGGGCAGCCGGATGAGGAGTGGATCTTTGTGTCCTCCAGAGATGCTGACTTGACGTGAGTTGACTCTGTGGGTTTTTTGCTTGGAAAGCCCCCAGTCTGCTCTCTTGACCCCACTGAACCGCCAAATTTCCTGTCCCAGGAGCACCACAGAGACCAAAGCCCTGTTTGAGAAGCACAAGCCCACCCATGTCATCCACCTGGCTGCCATGGTCGGAGGCCTCTTCAGAAACATCCGCTACAACCTGGATTTTTGGGTGAGCACCTGGGAATCAGGTACTGACAGGGTCCCTGTGGATGCTGCAACACTCTGCCCTCCCTGAGCTGGGACATGGGGACACAACTTGCTCTGCTTCCAAAATCCAAACCAGAGCTCCTCTGGTTTCTAGAGTTATTAATGAGTTATTACCCATAGGGTGCAGGGTTTTGGGGGTCCCCCACCCTGCTGATCTGAGAAATCTCTCCATCCCCAGAGGAGAAACATACTCATCAACGACAATGTCCTGCACTCGGCATATGAGACAGGGGTGCAGAAGGTGGTCTCCTGCCTCTCCACCTGCATCTTCCCAGACAAGACGACATACCCCATTGATGAGAGCATGGTGAGCATCTCTGTCCCTAGGCACGTCCCAGGAGACATCCCTGCCCTGCTTAATTCTCTTCTCCTATCCCCAGATTCACAATGGGCCACCTCACAGCTCCAACTTTGGCTACTCCTATGCCAAGAGGATGATCGACATCCAGAATAGGTGCGTGTTGGGGAGGAGGGGAGGCGAGGCACGGGAGAGTTCTTGCAGGCTGTGAGCACCCACCGGTTATCAGGCCCAGGGGAATCCCCTGGGACTCCCAGGAATTAAACTGAGCTGGGGAGGTACCTGGGCTCAGCAGATGGAAATGCCACTAGCCAAAGTCTTCTGGAGACATCTTTGTGCTGGAGGGGGGTGAGCCCACCCACACCTTCCCTGCTCTCACCCAGGGGCTACTTTGAGCAGCATGGCTGCCGCTTCACCGCTGTCATCCCCACCAACGTCTTTGGGCCACATGACAACTTCAACATCGAGGATGGGCATGTCTTGCCCGGGCTCATCCACAAGGTCTACCTGGCCAAACGTGAGTGTAGCAGGACTTCTTGTGGCCTTTTTTGAGAGTGTTGGGTTGTTGTGGTTTTTTTTTGTTGGTTTGTTTTTTTTTTCCCTCCTGCCTGCTTAATCAGCTGTTCTGCAGAGTAGCCAGGGTGGGTGGAGGTAGCTCAAGTGCTCATGGACACACTTTCCTTCCTCCTGCAGAAACTGGCTCTGCTCTGACTGTCTGGGGCACTGGCAAGCCCAGAAGACAGTTCATCTACTCTCTGGTATGCATGGCCTCAGGGACCTCTGGGAGCACTCACCTCCCACAGCTTGGGGAGGGCAGAGTAGGGGGCCGGGGGTGGGTTGGGATGGGTGGGTGGGGAGCAGTGCCTGGATTTCAGCAGGGTCTGAGCCCGCCTGGGTTGTCCCAGGAAGCATTGGCCATCCTCAGGGTTGGGTCCCCTTGTGATGGGAGGGCTGGGGGACAGCAGCCACCCCCCAAGAGCCATCTACCCCTCCACAGGACCTGGCCCGGCTCTTCCTTTGGGTCCTGCGGGAATACGATGAGGTGGAGCCCATCATTTTGTCAGGTAAGCACTGCCTGTCCCTGCCACAACCCTGCCTCCAGCCTCTTCAAGAGGATGGGAGAATCATGTCCTGCTCCATAGTGGGAGAAGAAGATGAAGTGTCCATCAGGGAGGCAGCAGAGGCAATTGTGGAGGCCATGGACTTCAGGGGAGAGCTTGTTGTATCCTTTACCACAGACTGGCTTCCCCTTGCTTGCAGGGCTGCTACAGCATGGGGGGGGGGGCCACTTTCCACCAGCAGCCACAGCGCTCCAGGGGAGATGCTGTGGTCCAGAGCATTGCTCCCGCTGCCCCAGCCAGGACACAGTGGGGCAGAACAAGACCCATCTTTCCCCTTTGGTTTCCCTTAATCCTTCCCATCCCAGTTTGATACCACCAAGGCAGACGGGCAGTTCAAGAAGACAGCCAGCAATGCCAAGCTGCGGCGCTACCTACCCAGCTTCCAGTTCACACCCTTCAGGCAAGGTGAGATGGGAGGCTCCACTAAACATGGAGGTCCTACCCACTGCAGTTCGCTTTGATGGCATCAGGGTGGTCCAGCCTTTCAACTCTTAAAGGGGGCTCAGAAAGATGGGGACTGACTTTTTAGTAGGTCTTGTAGTGATAGGACAAGGGGTAATGGTTTTAAACTAAAAAAGGGTAGATTCAAACTAGATAAAAGGAAATTTTTTATACTGAAGGTGGTGAGACACTGCATCAAGTTGCCTAGAGGGGTGGTAGATGTCCCATCCCTGAAAACATTCAAGGTCATGTTAGATGGGGCTCTGAGCAACCTGATCTAGTTGAAGATGTCCCTGCCCATGGCAGGGGGGTTGGACTAGATGACCTTTAGAGGTCCCTTCCAACCCAAACCGTTCTGTGAGTCTATGAACAAACTGCATTCCCAATCCCAAAACCCATCCCATCTTCTCCCTCCCCAGCTGTGAAGGAGACCTGTGCCTGGTTCAACACCAACTACGCCAACGCCAGGAAGTGACAGGCCAACACAGCACTGGCACCGGCATCATCCTCTTCAACTCAGGGTTGTCCTTTTTTTGGGGTAGAGGACTGGGCTGGGGGAGTGCCAGTCACATTTCCAAAGTAAAAGGGGGTCAGAGCCCAGTGAGCAGCCCCCACATTCTTGCCCACTGCTGGGAGCGGCACAGGATGCCCAGGGGAGGAAGTCTGGGGCACCCCAAAGGTGCTGACACCCCAGACCAGTTAGTAGCAGCCAGCTGGAGCCACCACTATCAGCCACCTTGGCTGTGTGCAAGAGTCTGGTGGTTCTGGCTGAGCTGTAATGAGCTATGCTGCTAATTGCCTGTAATTAGGCTGTAATAAAGGGAAGGTGATCAGGGTTCCTCTGGCACAGGAATGGCAGCTGGGCATTTGCTGTTGCTTTTGGCACATGCGGATGGTCCAAAAGCCCCAGCATCCGGGGGACCAGAATGAGGAAGGCGCCAGCTGTAAATATGGCATTTATTAAAATATTTCAAAATAGCATAAAACTGATAAGATGAGGAGCATCCACCCTGCAGCGCAGTCCTGTATCCATGTCAAATCGCACCCTTAGGGTCCTGAGCACCATTCTGCCAGGATCTAGAAGAGCCAAAAAAGGGTTTTAAACTTCTCTGGGAGGGGGGCAGAGGGTCAAACACGGAGGTACGAGTCCCTGACCAAGCTGCTGCATGAGGCTTAACCAGTGGTGTGGAGATGGCAGAAATCCTGCCCATGGATGGCTTCTTTCCAGCATTGCTGCTCGGCCCTGATGAGCCCCTGGCATGGGGACCCTAGGGACAGTAAGGACCTACAGAGGGAGGAGAGACCTGTCAGCACCCCAGGAAGCCCCCAGTGGGACTGTCCCCCCACGGCTGGGTCACTGGCTGCACCCTGAGGTGACCCCAGCCCCTGATGTCCCTGGAGAAGGGATGTCCTCTATGGTTGGTACTCGTATGTCGCTGGCTAGAGGCTGGCTCAGGCTGCAGGGTTTGGGCTCCCAGCACTTCCCACCACCCATGGCTGGCTCCAGCATCGCCTGGCTGAGGAAGAAGGGGGTTAGACAGGGCATCCTGCAGCCCTGCAGGAGATGTCCCTTGTCCCCTGATGACATGTAGGTCTTACAGGATGTGCCTTGGCCATCATTGCAGGACACACACCGCCACCCAGAATTTCTCCCTGTGTGTCACATCCCCAGCCCTGGCTCCTCTTCCAGTGAGGTATCCTGCACCCAGAGGTGCACTGACAACGAGGACACCCCAGCCCCAGAGGGCCTGACCCTCAGGGGGACCTAGCTGGCCCCCAGGAGCAGGGTCTGGCTGAATCTGGGGACATCCCACCCAGCTCAGGCTTACCCTACACGAGCTTAGCTTTGTCCTCCAGCCACCAGGGATGGGTGACACCTGCCCTGCTAAGCCAAGGAGGCCCCCTGCCATCACTAGATGCTGCTCCAGGCATGAGAGCCCTGCAAGAACATGGCATGGGTGGTGACACATTCCCAGCGCTGCTATTGCTAGGTAGACGGTGGGGACACCCTGGAATGCTGTGCATACCCTAGCATAGCTTGGAGATGCTCTGGGGTAAAACATGCCCCAGCATAGGATGGGGACATGCTGGGGCTTCAGATCCCTGTCCTAGAGCCACTACACCTCCCACCTCATGGTCGTCTCTCCCATGTCCCCCTGCCCAGACAGCTCTCACCTTGCAGGCAGCTCATCTCCATCCTGTCCAGCTCCTCCTGCAACAGCTTCATTTCACACTCCCTGGATGGGAAAAAGGAGAACTAGAGTCTCATGGCCTTGGTGGCTTCTGTGTAACCATCACGATAGCAGCCCACTCACCAGCCTCCCCTTGCCATCCTCTGGGCAGAAATAGAGCAAGGATCTAGGTTGAGGTGGCAAAAAGCTATCAAGATGTGTGCTGCCCACACCTCCTGTGGGCCAGCAGCCCACCCCTCTCCTCCTGAGAGGCAGCAGCCCAGCCTAGCCCACTCCACATGAAGACCAGCGGCCTTCCCCTCCTCTCTCTTCTCCTCTCCTCCCATTCCCACCCATAACCTCCCCACCGCTCTCCTGTCCTGTCTCATCTCGTCTCGTCTCCTCTATTCTACACCCCTCTCTCCTCTCCTCTCCCGTCCCCTCTTGTCCTTCCTTCTACACCCCGCCCATCTCCTCCTCCCCTCCCCTCCTCGATTCCCCCCTCCTCGGTTCCCCTCTGCCCCCCTCTTAATTCCTCCCCTCTTCTCCCCTCCTCGCCTCTCCCCGCCTCCCCTCCCTTCCCCATGCATCCTCTCCCCTCCTCGGTTCCCCTCCCCTCTGCTCCCCTGCCTGCCTAGCCTCGCCTCTCCTCTCTCCTTCCTTCCCCATACATCCCCTCCCCTCTCAAACACTCCTTTCCTCTTGCCTCCTCTCCTCCTCCCTCGTCCTCCCTTCCCCGTACATCCCCTCCTCTCCCTTCCACACTCTTCCCCACCCCTTCCCTCCACCCTTCTCTCCACCTTTTCTCTTCCCTCACTACTTTGCCTGGCCTCTCCTCCTCTCCTCTCCTCCTCTTCTCTCCTCCTACTCTCGTCGCCCTCTCCTCCTCGCCTCCCCCCTCTCCTCCTCTCTCCTCCCCCATACATCCCATCCCCTCCCTTCCACACTCCTTTACTGTCCCCTCTCCTCGGTTCCCCTCTGCTCCCCTTTTAATTCCTCTCCTGTGTTCCCCTCCCCTCCTCGACTCTCCTCTCTCCTCCCCTCCTCTCCCCCCCCCCATCTTCACACCTCACCTCCTCTCTCTTCTCATACTCTCTCCTCCTCCCTTCCCTTTACATCCCCTCCCCTCCCTTCCACACTGCCCTCGCCTCTCTCCTCCACGCCTCACCTCCTCTCTCCTCCCTTCCCCATACATTCCATCCCATCGGTTCCCCTCACCTCTCCTCTCTTACTCTCTGCTCTCCTCCCTTCCCCATACATCCCTTCCCTCCTCTCCACTCCCCGCTCCTCCCTGCCCCTCTCCTCTTCTCCCCTCTCTCCTCCCTTCCCCATACATCCCCTCCCCTCCCTTCCCCACTCTTGCCCTCCCCACCCCTCCCCTCGCCTCTCTCTACCTCGCCTGGCCTCCTCTGCTCCCCTCTCCTCCTTTCCTCTCACCTCCCCTCTCTCCTCCCTTCCCCATACATCCCCTCTCCTCCTCTCCCCTCCCCTCCCCATACAACCCTTCCTTCCTCTCCCTCTCTACCCCTCTCCTCCCCTGCCCTCCTATCCATTCCCCACCCCCATCCTCTACTCTCCTTTCTCCTCCAGTTCCCCACCCCTCCCCTCTCCTGCCCTCACCACCCCTCCCCAACTCCCCTCCTCTGCTCTCCTTTCCTCCAGTCTCTCCCACACCCTTCCCCTCCACACTGCTTCCCTCCCCTTACTTAGGCTTCCCCAAAAGTTTTCATACTTTGCGTTGTTGGTTAGTAGGCTTAGGACATTTAAGTTACCTAGGATTATGGCCGTTACAGTGTATAGTTTTAGCGTGGTTAGGGGGAGAAATTCAGATTCCTGAAATCTGGTGAAGGTGCTAGTTGAGGTAAGTTTAGGCCCTAAAACTCGTTGAAGGTTCTAATGGTGAAGACTTGATGTACTGAGGCCTGAGCAACAGGCCCTCAGCCAAAGTTGGCCTTTAGATGAACCTACCAATGGAATGTTATGAAGAGAGAGATATATGTATATATTTAGTATTCTATCATGAGTGAAAGAGGCGTGATCCTTAGTGAACTATGTATGATCCTTAGCAAAAGATGTAGCTGAAGATAAACTGGAATCATGAGTGAAGAGATAGCACATCCTTCCTTGCTTAGAGGCAGGTCGCCAAGGCCATGAATCAGCTGTTTGGCCTTGTTTGGAACTGGGTGGTCAAAATCCAGTAGATAAAGGAAACTCCCTCAGGTCCTCCCTGAGCCCTGGCCAGGCTTTGGTGGGATCTGAGGGGAGAGTGAAACCAGGTGTTTCCACATTTGCAATTAGGTGGGCTTTTTTATTCAATAGTACAAATGCTGGACACTCTTGCAGTGACTTTAGAGACCTTGCCTATGAGGGGACACCCTGTGTGGGACTCCCCCATTGCCAGGAGAGGCTGTCCACATCCTTGCTGCAAGAGGGGCTCCACAGCACCTGTGGACCTGGAGGACAGTAATGTATTAAGGCAATTGGTATATGTATCTTCCTTCATCGCTATAGCTAACCTGGAGTAGTAATGATTAGGTCCATTGCCTTGCTTATCTGTTCTATTTCTTGAATCAGGGTATTGTAGGCTCATCCTTTTTGTATGTGCGTATTGCCTTCTTTTCTGTATGAATGTGAAACCAACAGTAAATAAAGGTTATTTTCTCTATTGGTGTCTGTGTGCTATCTAGCGACCTCACCATGTGACAAAACAAGGCCTTTAGTGAAAACAGTTTAGGCCCTACTTGTCGACGAAGGCCCTAACTGAGGTAAGTTTAGGCCTTAAAACACAGCAAAGGCTCTATCTGAGGTAAGTTGAAGTCCTGAAACTCATCACAGGCCCTAACTGAAGTAAGCGTAGGCCCTAAAACTTGACAAAGGTCTTAAATGAGGTAATTTTAGGCAATAAAACTTGGTGAAGGCCTGAAAACTGGGCAAAGGTCCAAACTCGGGTAAATTTAAGCCCTAAATCTCTCTGAAGCCCCTAACTGAGATTAGTTAATCCCTAAAACCCAGCAATGGCTCTAAATAAGGTAAGTTTCTGGCCTAAAACTCAGCAAAGGACAGAAAACTTGGCAGAGACTCCAACTGAGGTAAATTCAGTTCCTGAAACCCAGTGCAGGCCCTAACTGAAATAAGTTTAGGCTTAAAACATGGTAAAGGCCCTAACAGAGTTAAGTTGAAGTCCAGGAATCTGGCACAGGCCCTAACTAAGGTAAGTTTTTGTCCTGAACTCGGTGAAGGCCCTAAAACTTGATGAATATGCTAAATGAGGTAAGCTTAGGCCGTAAAAGTTGGTGAAGGACTTAAATGAGGTAAGTTTAAGTCTTGAAACTTGGTGAAGGCCCTAACTGAGAGTTGAAGTCCTATAAAGCCTTGCAACCCCTCCCCAACTCTTCTCTCCTGCCCTCCCGTCTCTTGCTCCCCCTTCCCCTCCACACTCTTCCCCTCCCATCCCCTTACTTAGACTTCTCCTAAAGTTAGGGTACTTAAGGTTAGGTCAGTTAGTATACTTAGGCTTAGGGCATTAAAGTTACTTAGTGTTAGGGCAGTTACAGTGTTTAGTATTATCATGATTAGGGGGAGTTAAGTTATGGGTAGGACTACAGCTAGGGTCAGAATTAGGCTTCCCCTAGAGTTAAACTGATTAAGGTTAGGTCAGGTAGTATACTTAGGTTTAGGGCATTAGAGATACTTAGGGTTAGGGTGCGGCGAATGAAGAGATGGGACGCAGCTTGATGCAAGCAAATGTCCATTTATTAGTGATTTTCTTACAACTATATACGTTTCTACCTTCTACATATTACACACTGATTGGTTAAATCTTAAGCGTAAAAAACACTGATTGGTTGATATTTAAGGCACACCGTTAGAACAATAGGAAATTATTAGTTTATCTTGACATAGCAATAATTTCTATTCCAAGGTTAGGGAGTTTCTTTCTACGCGGCTTTCTTGATTACATATCGGCGCCATCCGTTCTATTATTTGGCTACTTGTTTCTCTGTCCGTCTGGTTGCCTCCTCAACTGTAGCGGCTCAGGGGTCTGCAGTTAGCTTGTTCCTTTGTTCCCAGGGCTTGTGCCCTACAAGTTCTAACAAGTCTCTATTCATCAGGCTATCAGTACTTGGACTCTTGTCCTTGAAACCTTGTCCTACATTAGGGCAGTTACAGCGTTTAGTATTAGGGTGGTTAGGGGGAGAAATTCAGATTCCTGAAATCTGGTGAAGGTGCTAGTTGAGGTAAGTTTGGGCCCTAAAA
This sequence comes from Falco naumanni, assembly GCF_017639655.2. Lineage (NCBI taxonomy): Eukaryota > Metazoa > Chordata > Aves > Falconiformes > Falconidae > Falco > Falco naumanni. Next base: position 107,741,078 of record NC_054056.1, on the reverse strand, counting down.
CTCGTTGAAGGTTCTAATGGTGAAGACTTGATGTACTGAGGCCTGAGCAACAGGCCCTCAGCCAAAGTTGGCCTTTAGATGAACCTACCAACGGAATGTTATGAAGAGAGAGATATATGTATATATTTAGTATTCTATCATGAGTGAAAGAGGCGTGATCCTTAGTGAACTATGTATGATCCTTAGCGAAAGATGTAGCTGAAGATAAACTGGAATCATGAGTGAAGAGATAGCACATCCTTCCTTGCTTAGAGGCAGGTCGCCAAGGCCATGAATCCAGCTGTTTGGCCTTGTTTGGAGCTGGGTGGTCAAAATCCAGCTTTGGTGGGATCTGTGGGGAGGGTGAAATCAGATGTTTCCACATTTGCAATGAGGTTTATTCAATAGTACAAATGCTGGACACTCTTGCAGTGACTTTAGAGACTTCGCCTATGAGGGGACGCCCTGTGTAGGACTCCCCCATTGCCAGGAGAGGCTGTCCACATCCTTGCTGCAAGAGGCGCTCCCCAGTGCCTGTGGATCTGAAGGATGGCAACGTATTAAGGCAATTGGCATATGTATCTTTCTCAATCACTATAGCTAACCTGGAGTAGTAATGATTAGGTCCATTGCCTTGCTTATCTGTTCTATTTCTTGAATCAAGGTTAGGGCAGTTACAGTGTTTATTATTAGGATGGTTGGAAGGAGAATGGCTAGGCTTAGGGCTAGAGCTCCAGCTAGGGGTAGGGTTAGGGTTAGGATTAGGCTTCTCCTAGAGTTTGGGTACTTAAGGTTAGGTTACTTAGGTGTACTTGGGGTAAGGGCAATTACATTACTAAGTATTAGGGTGTTTGGGGGGAGAAGTGTTATGGGTAGGGCTCCAGCTAGGGTTAGGGTTAGGCTTCCCTTAGAGTTAGGGTGATTAAGGTTAGGCTGGTTAGTATACTAGGGTAAGGGCATTAAAGTTACTCATGTTTAGGATAGTTACAGTGTTTAGCATCAGGATGGTTAGGAAGAGTCAGGATAGGGGTAGGGCTAAGCTTAAGGCTTGGGCTCCAGCTTAGATTAAGGTTAGGGTTAGGGTCTGGCTTCCCTTAGAGTTAGGCTACTTAAGGTTATGTCAGTTAGTATACTTAGGGTAAGGACATAAAGGTTACTCTAGGTTTAGGGCAGTGACATTGTTTTACAGTTAGGATGGTTGTGGTTGAGAAATGTTACGGCTAGGGCTCTGGCTAGGGTTAGGGTTAGGCTTCCCCTAAAATCAGGCTGATTAAAGTTAGATCTGTTAGTATACGTAGTGTAAGGGCATTAAAATTACTTAGGGTTAGGACAGCCACAGTGTTTAGTATTAGGATGGTTGGGGGAAAAAACGTTATGGGAAGGGCTCCAGCTAGGGTTAGGGTTAGGATTAGGGTTCCCCTAAAGTTAGGTTGATTAAGGTTAGGCTGGATAGTATACTTAGCATAAGGGATTGCAGTTACTTAAACTTAGGGCAGTTACACTGTTTAGTATTAGAATGGCTGGGGGAAGAAAATTTAGGGGTATGGCTAGGCTTAGGGCTAGGGCTCCAGCTAGGGTTAGGGTTAGGACTAGGCTTCTCCTAGAGTTAGGGTACTTAAGTTTAGGTCAGTTAGTATACTTAGGGCAAGGCCATTAATGTTACTGTAGGGTTAGGGCAGTTACAGTGTTTAGTATTTGGAAGGTTGCACCAAAAAACATTACGGGTAGATCTCTGGCTAGGGTTAGGGTTAGGCTTCCCCTAGAGTTAGGCTGATTAAGGTTAGGCTGGTTAGTATACTAGGGTAAGTGCATTAAAGTTACTTAGGTTTAGGGCAGTTACAGTGTTTAGTATTAGAATGGTTAGGAAGAGTCAGGTTAGGGGAAGGGCTAGGCTTAAGGCTAGGGCTCCAGCTAGGGTTAGGGTTAGGATTAGGGTTAGGCTTCTCCTAAAGTCAGGCTGCTTAAAGTTAGGACGGTTATTATACTTTAGGTCAGGGTGTTAATGTTACTTAAGGTAAGGGCAGTTTCAGTGTTTAGCATTAGGATAGTTATGGCGAGAATGGTTACAGGCAGGGCTCTGGCTAGGGTTAGGGTTAGGCTTCTCTAGATTTTGCGTGCTTAGGTTGGTTGATATACTTAGGGCAAGAGCATTAAAGTTTCTTAGGTTTACGGTTTACTGAGAACTTAGGTTCTCAGTGTTTAGCATTAGGATTGTTGGTACGAGAAAGGTTATGCGTAGGGCTCTGGTTAGGGTTAGGCTTCCCCTAGAATTAGGTTGATTAACATTAGGTCAGTTAGTATACTTAAGGCAAGGGCATTAAAGTTACTTGTGGTTAGGGCAATTACAGTGTTCAGTATTAGGATGGTTGGGGGGAGAAATGTTATGGGTAGGGCTCTGTCTAGGGTTAGGCTTTCTCTAAAGTTAGGCTGATTAAGGTTATGTCGGTTAGTAGACTTAGGTTAAGTGCATTAAAGTTACTTGGGGTTAGGTCAGTTATGGTGTTTAGTATTAGGAATGTTGGGAAAAGCAAGGTTAGGGGTAGGGCTAGGCTTACAGCTACGCCTCTGACTAGGTTTAGGGTTAGGGTTAGGCTTCCCCTACAGTGTACTTATGGTTAGGGTTTGTTTTCTCCATGTCTTGTCTTTCCTCCCCTCCCCTCCCCTCCCCTCCCCCTCCCCCTCCCCTCCCCTCCCCTCCCCCTCCCCTCCCCTCCCCTCCTCTTTTCCCCCACTCTCTTCTCTCGTCCCCTCCCCTCCCTTCTCTTCTCCTTTCCCCTTCTCTACCCCCTCCCCTCCCTTCCCCTCCCCTTCCCTCTATCTAGCCTTGTAAATTGAAAAACACTCAGGGTAAAGAAATAAGATTTTTCTTTTATCTCTTCTCATTACCCATAGAATTATCCTTTAATAGTTTTATTAGATGCCACTTTTTTGGAAAAGGTTATCCAGATAATTAAAGCAGGATGCTTCTCTGTGTTCTGCTCAGCAAAACTATCAAATAATTCTCGTAGCACAAGAAAAATCTTGTAGCATAAGGCTGAAAGAGATGGTTGGGCTGATGACTGCCTCTTCTGTTAGTCATGCTTTCTTCCGCTTAGCATAGGAAGAGAGGAGGAAACCTCCCATTAATTCCTCTGCATATCTCCTTCATTGGGGCAAAGATCCTGCACGCAGATGTGCACTGGGGTGTCTGCTCAGATCTCATGGTGCCTTGATAGAGAAGCACTGGCAGAATTTGGAGGCTACTTAGCAAAACTGTCTGGTTTAACACCTAAACATCATGTCTTTTCAGTTAAAAATATTTCAATATACTTTATTTACATATTTTCATTACCTGTGTTGATATCAAGGAAATGCATTCTTTGATCCAGTGACTTTGCTGCTTTTTTGTTATTTCTAGTTCTGATGAGCCTTTCTGATCTCCTTGACAAACATGCAGCTTTCTTGTGTTTGTCAAAAGTGACACACTGTCTTTTGTAAAGCTGAGCTTGGAACTTTGACCCAAAGTAGTACTCAGTATAAAATTAAAATTACTATGAAGATGTACAAAACATGTCAGAATTTGCAGAAATTTAAAACATCATTGAAAAATTGCATTTCCATTTTGCTGTTTTTCATGTAAACAGTTACAAATTACTTGAAAACAGGCTAGATTTTTTTCCATTTAATTGTTGAGCTTCTCTGTTAGAAAAGAACAGTAGCTTTAAATGCTGCAAGACAGAACATATATTTCAAATCTTTGATCATCATGTGATGTGGATAGGTTGCCTTAATGAGTTGTCTGTACGCATTTCTAAGTGTGCTCTAAAAGAATATCCTTAATAACAATAGAATCTGGAAATTCTGTTATAACTGTGACCCTTCTTATGCTTTCATTTAATTTTTTTTTTTATAATATAGATGATGAGAATTCATATTGCCAAAACATAAGAACTAGCTGATAAAAGCAAATAAATTAATACAATTACATTTTCTCTCTAAATAAAAGTATTTCTGCTTTCCAAAGATGAATCTGTCACATAGAAATTAATAGACAGTTAATGTGAAGGAACTGTCCTAAAAATGAACAGAAAGAAAAAGGAACAAAAACCCAATTACATTTAAAAAGCCCTGTCTTACATCAAAAGTCAACCGTTTGTAGTGTGATAGCAGCAGTCACCATGTTCTGATATAAAGGAAATTATAGATATAAACCCCTTAATTTTTAATGTTTGTAGGCCAAGGATTCTTTTGTACAAAACCTTGGAAGTTTTGTAATACTTTTCTATGTTTACACTGAGTTTTTTTTATAACAATTAATTTTCAAGTACAAGAACTCTTCATTCTGGTTTAACTGGACTCAGTAACAACTCCCACACTGAAGTCAACAGGTTTATAAATAGGCAGCCAAAGTCATTCTGTTGTATTTGACACTGAAATTAAGTTTTTTCCATTTGTTTCCCTCTTGTTCAGGAGCAGAAAAATTAAGAAATTAGAAGTGGATCCTAGTAAATATTCGTTCCCTGATGTGACAAAAATAATTCAAGAAAAGGAATGAATTGGACAGGGACCCATTAGGCTATAACCAGAGAAAATTGCAGACAGTAAGAAGGGTTATGTTGATTTTGAAAATAATAAAGATGTTCCTCTTTTAGTTTGAAACATTCTTAAATAGTCCTTCTATGTGTTGTGTATGCTTGAGCTATTTTCATGACCCTCTGTGTAAACTAAGTATAATATAGCTGAAGTTGGAAATATTATTACATTTCTCATCAATAACTTTGCTATGCCTGTGTTTTCTGCAGCACTCTGTTAGTATATTGCTATATAAATGCCTTTTTTTTTTTGAGATTGTTTACTTAGTAAATCTCTAACCAGAATGGGGGCCATATAAGTCAGACATTGTCATTTCTTCAAAGAATTTACTGTCTAGATTGAAAGATGACATATTACTTTAGGAAAAGAGAGAAAGAAGGAAAAAGCACTTGTAACAAGATTTATGACTTTTCTCACTAAACTGAAGATAGCAAAAATCTCTATGCATTCCTTCAGTGTTGTCTTTTTTCTTGAAGGACAACAGTAAAAGAAAATAATGTATTCTGAGACAGAGAGACATTGCTGTCATCTACCATACCTAGTAAATTTTCCAGCACAATGCACAGCTCCTGCATCCTGGAGCTGGTATAACAATGCCACTCCTTGAAGAGTTTGGGAGAGAATAAGGCTGAACGCAGTATCTCGGATGTGACACCCCAGAGGAGCTGGGAGGAATGAGCCAGACCATTCTTATGCTTTTTCATGCAGCTGCTCTCACCTGTTCCACCTTTTTCAGGATTCCCTAAAAGTGCCAAGGCTAATTTTTACATGTTGGATGAAATAAGGTTGAGCAGCTATAATGGGATGAGCTGCTCCTTCCCTACCCTCCAGCTCTTTTTTAGTGACCAGAGACTCCATTATAATTTTTCCCCTCAGCTTCTGGATTGCTCCTTGGGTGAAGCATCAAAGAATAAATGGATACTGGATTGTTAGAAAATTATTGCAATTTGGCAAGACCAGATTTTTTTTTCCTCACTCGTTTCCCAAGAAAACAAGACTCTTGATTCTTAGCTCTGCTTCTGAATGCCATTTCTGTTATTTTCACCCTATTTGACGGAAGAGAAAGGTCAAAGAAATACTCAGCTCCTCTAAAGTTACTGAAAACCACCACTGAATAGTAAAAAGGGATTGTCTTAATGCAGATGCTGTTTGGAAAAGAGAACTCAGCCATTGCCTGCTCTAGCAGTAGTTGCTCAGCTAATCAGCATGTTGGTAACAGAACTCTGTGCATGTCTGCATTCCCGCCTACATGGTAGTTAAAGAAAGTAGGAGTCATGATGGCCCTGGGAACTGGGGGGAAAAGCTGAGGAGAGTGTGGGAAGTATTTAGGAAACATGGTTAGACCCTGAGTTGCTATGGAAGCAAAAGGTGGATATTGAGAAGACAGTGAAATTTTGCAGAAGGAGAGCTGCAACAAATATTCTGATTTGGTTGGCTGTTGAAATGAGGAATATGTAGGGAAGATATGACATGTGTCTTGGGGGTGTTGGCAGGCAGCTGGCTGAATATGAACGAGCATTGTGCCCAGGTAACCAACAGCATTCTGGCTTGCATCAGAAATAGCGTGGCCAGCAAGACTAGGGAAGTGATCTCTCCCCTGTACTCAGCACTGGTGAGGCTGCACCTTGAATACCGTTTTCGGTTTTGGGCCCCTCACTTCAGGAGGGATGTAGAGATGCTGGAGCGTGTCCAGAGATGGGCAACAAAGCTGGTGAAGGGTCTGGAGCACAAGTCTGATGAGGAGCAGCTGAGGGAACTGGAGGTGTTTAGTCTGGAGAAAAGAGGTTCAGGGGAAGATCTTATTACTACCTGGAAGGAGACTGTAGCGAGGTGAGGGTCAGTCTCTTCTCCCAAGTAACCAGCGACAGGACAAGAGGAAATGGCCTCAAGTTATGCCAGGGGAGGTTTACATTGGATATTAGGGAAAAAAAAATTCACTGAAAGGATTGTCAGGCATTGGAACAGGCTGCTCAGGGAAGTGGTTGAGTCACCATCACTGGAGGTATTTAAAAGGCTTGTAGATGTGGCACTTAGCGACATGGTTTAGTGGTGGCCTTGGCAATGCTAGCTTAACAGAGGCAATCGATGATCTTAAAGGTCTATTTCAACCTAACTGATTCTATGATTCTATGACATAAAAGCATAGGAAATCAGCCTCATTAGCTCTGTTGTCTACAAAACAGTTGATGTAAGGATATGTATCTGCTTGAATGTCTCTTTTGGCCTTTTAGCTGGGCAATTAACATTCGATTCTATAGCAAAAAAAAGGACATCTTTTGTTCTTTAAGGCCAATGTTATTTCAAAAAAGGAAGAGAAATTCTAAACAAAACACAAGTCGGGTGACCTACATTACCTTTTTAATGAATTTGAAACTGTTTCTCTGTAAAGGAAGACTTCATTTGGTCCTGCAGAAGAAAAATGTTTCAGGTTTAAACCAGCTTTTGATTCTAACCCAATGGAATAAAGCAAATTAATTCAACTCAGGAAGAATCAAGGAAAATTTTGTGGTTAGATCTGGCTTTCATCCTTAAGAGAGAAAATCAATAAGCTGCATTTATAACTGAACCACTAAAACTTTATTTAAAATGTGTTGTTTAAGTAGCGGTCTAGGTTCAGATGGTGCTCATAATGTCCTTTAGCACATACTCAAGTTCATGATATATTCTTTGAAAATGCGGTATCCCTAATTGTGAAAAACATCATTGAAAAAAACTCAGCAGTTAGAAAGAAAACACTGGTATTGAATTCTGGGATTTTTTAGATGTTTTAAAGTGCTTTATGCTTCTGCACATATGTTTAATGCAAGATAAAGATAAATAGTCTGTCTTAAAGTGCACTGAGGAGAAGCAGAATGTGTTTATCAACTTAGGCTGATGGGTTGAACTGATGCATTTTTTTGGGTTACAATTTGAAATTGCTATAGGATAAAAAAATGAAGTTTCATACTAATGCTGCATATAGTGAGAGCTGAAAATAAAATTTATATATTGCAAAGGCATAAACCAAATTTTAATTTGGTCATCATCTGATCTATTGTAGCATCATCTTGGAATTTTCTTGTGCACTGACTTGATTTTTCCAATTCCAGAGTAAATTATTGCATGATATAAGCCTCCTAGCCCTGAAATCTGTTTAATCAGCTCTACTCTGGTAAATGGGGTATAAAAACGTTGATGTCTTTTGCAATATACCCCTGTGCGCTATAAATGCCTAATCACACTGGCTAACTATGGAAAAGACAGTATTATGTTTTACCTCTTGATGTGGCTGAATAGTTATATGCCCATAAGGATGAGTATGGATCATTTTCTGGATTGCACATCAAAATGCCTAGATTCAAGATTGTACAGAGTGTCCATGCCCAAGCGCTGGCAGTGGGGCTGGGGGGTGGCCTCTGTTGGGGGGGACCAGGGCTAGCACAGGTTTGGGCAAGGGCCAGAGGCGGCCCAGGCAGAGGAGGAGGCAGCCGAGGGGGGAGCAGCAGCAGAGGCAGCCCCAGGCCGCAGCAGCAGGAGGGCAGGAGGTGCCGCAGGCCCGGAGCAGGGCTCCCCTGCAGCCCTGGCGAGCCCCCGCCGGGGCAGAGCCCCAGCCCGCAGCCTGGGGAGGGCCTGGGGGTCCTAAAAGTTGATACTGTTTTATGTAACTGTGTAGTCCTAGTAGGAAAACAGGCAACAGATAATGTAGTTTTTAGCAGTCAAATGGCCAATTTATATTTTGATTACTTTCCAGCCTACTTCCACTTCCTGTGTATGAATTTTGCTGACCTTGGGATGTGTGCAGAGGAAAGGCCCCAAAACTTTTTTGAAGATAAGTATCAGTAGCTTTTGGCAGCAGATCCAAAAATTTGTTTCCTGTAGATTTATTGATTGCTGTGGAGATTTTCTGATGTTTCTAAGAGGTGAACACACTGAAGGCCTTCCTCTTCTTCTTCTTCTTCTTCATTGCTTTTTTCTGAAAATCTTGTAGGGACAATACACCTTTCAGACACTCAATCAATTTGGATGAACCCGTCAAGAGTTTCAGAAGGTTGTGGAAAACAGGCATCCATACAGCCTGGTCATATAAGATTATTTCATTTTTTCATAAGTAGAGTGGTACAAAATGTGACCTTTGCTTTCAAACCAAAAGGTAATATGGATTAATCTTAGCACATTCCAACTCAATTCTCTTTTTCATCTTGTTTCCAGTGGGCAGATAACGCTCCGTTTTGGTGGCGGTGGGGGGAAAGAAAAGAGCTTTATTGAGCTACAGTTACATGTCATAGGAAAATTAATAGCAGGTACCAAAATATACTTGGAACTACTGAAGAAAGAGTTGTTTCACATGGTACCATGATCTTGGGATCTACTCTGAAAATGGAAAATATCCTGAGAATCAGCTTCAATAAAATTCTCAATGTGTGTATAGGCCATGGAAAAGCAAGAGTTGATCGCAGAGGAGCAAAGAGTACAAGTACCAGGTGATATGAATGGCCCACAAGAGCATAAACGCACATCATAAAGTATGAATTACTGATCACTAAGGTAATGTAACTGTGAGAAAAGAAGACGTAAGAAAGAGGACAAATAACATGCAACCAACATAGACAAAATATCCCCTGTATAGTGAAAATGCAAGGAAGATAACAAAAGGAATAAAAGATAGTCACAGCCCCCACAAGAAAAAAGAGCAAAGGAGGAAGAACAGCACCAGCATTGTCTCCCCCAATTAAGGACACGGCAGCTGATCAAAGTCGTTGTGCATCTCCATCAGGTTACTCCTACCTACAGCACAGAAGAAGTGCTGCTTTTTTATTTGCCACTTGCCTCATTCTGCCACTGCAGACTCAGCACTTGTAAGTACAACATTATCTCTTACTATGTAATTGGGTTAAGCAGATGAAAATTTCAAAGAACACTCTGTGTGTGTGTGTATGTGTATTGCAATATTTCAGCTCTAATTAGATGACTGAATGAATTTAAGTAGTATGCAGTGGATGGATCTATTCATCATCCAGGAGATAGGAGATAGATGGGGTTAATGACAAATTCTAGCAGTATTGAGGGGAAAGAGGATGTACAATGGCTCAGAAAGGCTCTTGGATTTGCCATAAAATCCTCCCCTTGCTCTAAAACTGGGGAACGGGGTGTAAGTTTTGGATTTGCACAGTCAGAACAAGAGAGTTTTGTTGTTGATGTACAAGACAGGAGGAGTTCCGTTCCTCACAGAGTTACGTTGATTCACCTGGGTCAAAAAACCCCAAGAAGCAGAAAAGAATCTGTCACACTATTACAGTGTAAAACTGTACTGCAGTTAGAATTACAGTTGTATTACAGAACAACACATACTAAAATAGCAAAGCTTGAGTCAAAACTTCCTTTTGTCTTATAGTCTTAGCTCAGTGTGGATGCCTGAATATACCCAGTACAGGTAACAGTATTGGACGTACAAAATGTACTTTCCCACTGCATGCTTCACATGATAATTCCCATAAGGGGAAACTGATGAATAGCAAATGCATTTCTTATGGGTTAATGAATAATGGAAGAAAGCCGCATGGTAGCCTGAGTGTTAGTCTTTTTCTGAACAGTTCCTGAAGACCAGGTGTTAGCTGTCAAAATGAGACTGTTCGTAACTGCAACTTTACCCGGACAAAATCGCAGACTTACAGAATCACAGAACAGTTGAGGCTGGAAGGCACGTCTGGAGGTCATCTGGTCCAACCCCCTGCTCAGACAGGGCCATCTAAAGCCAGTTGCCCAGGACCACATCCAGATGGCTTTTGAGTATTTCCAGGGATCGGAGACTCCACAATCTCCCTGGGCAACCTGTGCCAGTGCTCAGCCAGCCTCACATTAAAAAAGTGTTTCCTGATGTTCAGAGGCAACCTCCTCTGTGTCAGTTTGTGCCCATTGCCTCTGGTCCTCTCACTGGGCACTACTGAAAAAGTCTGGCTCCCTGCAGCTGTGGAGCCTCCCTTCAGGTATTTATATGTATTGATAAGATCCCCTTGATCCTTCCCTTCTTTGGGTTGAATAGCCCCAGCGCTCTCAGCCTTTCCTCATAGGTGAGATGCTCCAGCCCCTTCATCACCTTCTTGGTCCTTTCATGGACTGCCTCCAGTATGTTCGTGTCTTTCTTGAATTGAGGAGCTCAGAAGTGGACACAATACTGAACTTTATGAAAATTTATGAAGTTTATATGAATTTATAAACTTCATGAATCATACTTTCAGAGCGTTTAGTGCTAAGGTTTTGACTTATCTGCCAGGCTGTTTCCTTTGGAATATACCATTATCAGTGCCATCCTCTGCATGAGGGTGAAATCTACAACACAACATGTAAAACACTGACAGAAATTACTGCGATGGCTAGGATCCCAGCTGGACTGCCATGAAGGCCACAGTCAGAAGTGAGCTTTAGAAGCACTTGTGGAGAAGAGGTGGCAATAGAGAGAAACAGTTGTGTAATAGGATTCAGAAGTATTTTCCGGCAGGGCTAATGCAGGTGTAAAACCTATGCACTGTGAGGGGCTTGTCGAAAAAAACCCCCAGCTTTTCACACAAAGATGTAGTAATTGCTTTTGGGATTGAAAACTAATCATAGCAGCTGACATCCATTCATCAACCTAATTATATGTACCCCATTTGTAGGGTGAAGAACTTTGTCATGAGCCTAACCAACAGTTGACTTGGACGGAGAAAGAACTTGTTTTCAACAGCATCTTGAGTTAGTAGGGTAAACAGAGGGGAAGGTCAGAATGCCAGATCTCTGGGCGCGAAAGACCAGGTAGATGGATAGTAAATGATTGGAGTGATGGCACTGCCCTTTCCCCTATCGGCCAGCACATAAATCCTGTTATTCATTGTTTAATTGTAAATTATTTGAGAATAAATGTATTTCTCTGTTACAGAGTCATCTGTAGCATGTTGAGTCTTATTGTTCTCATTTACACCCCCTGAGCAGCACTGACTGTATACAACTGTTTCCTGCCACCTCCGATACACCCAGACAGAGCAAAAGTCCGATGAAGCCGAAAACTGGGAAAGCAATATATAAATCATTAAGGAAAAAAGATATGACATAATTTAGAAAACACAGCTTACTCTGAGAGCAACAGTTTATGTTTTGCATTTTAAAAAGCAGAAATGATCAAAGTAGGTTATTTGTAGCAGTAATGCTGCTGTTCGTTGCACAGTTGTGCACTGGAACTAATAACAAGCAGGATCCCTCTGAGCTAAGTTTTGTACAAATTGTTCCTACATCAAACCTGTCACAGTGAAAACATTATGAGAGCCACAAGTACATCAGGCCTCAAGACTGTTTACTTTATTGGTGAATTAGCTGAGCTGTTCTTAAAACTTCTTGAAGTTAGAAGGAGCAGGGAAGGATGGGAAAATATTAATTCAGCCCTTGGAACTGTTATTTCTGTTCCTTGTTTCCTTTAACATAAAGTCAGTTAGACAGACTGGACATAGTCTCTTCTGCCTTACAAGCCCTTTCTGCAGGCAGCAACAATCACACCCTTCCACAGAGCAGAATGTCGAACAGAAAGCTTCCATGAGAGCCACATATTCATTTAAAGAAACTCTACCCCTACAGCTCCTCCCTAGAAAAGCCCTGACTTGATGGAAATTGGCCAGGGGTCGAGTCAAGAGTCCATTCATTTAAGGAGATGGTATAGTACAGGACCAGCCCTCAACTTTGAGCAAATGTCAGCATAATGGTTTGCCCTTGGATGAGTTTGCATCTGCACACAGTAACAATTTTCCCATAGAGGGCACTGTATGGAGGAATCTCAAACTAAGAGACTTTTCTCCTGTTTGACAACAGCTTTGTAGTGTGAAGCACAGGAAAATCATGATGACCAAGTCCACACTGGGAGTTGTACTGCTGTTACTGGAAATAAAATTTTCAGTGTAGTACAGCCTTAGTGTCTGGGGAAAAAAAGATCTCTGAATTTATAGCATGTGTCATATGAACAGAAGCACTTAAAAGCTCCATGGCTATAAACTATAAGCACCTTTCTCCTCAGAAACTTCACAGAAAAGATGTGTATAGAAGAGGAGACTGATGAACATTTGGTTAGAAAGATGTGAGCTGTGGCTATGCTTTGACCCTTGATTTTGTGCTCTCAATGCTAACCATCTGCAAGTCTACCAGCAGCATAATTATGCCTGTTTTACAGTGTACATAAATTAGTGTTGGCTCCTCTGGTTTTGCAACCAGGCAGGCAGCCATCTGACTTTTTAATTAAGCATTTCACTGAGGTAGATTGATAATGAAGTTCCAATATGCTTCCATATTTAAATGAAAGTGCATCAGCAGTATAAAACTTTCAAAGGGAAAACATCTACAGAGATATATCAATCACCTATGAAGTATAGCTGAACTGAAGCATGACATCAGCTATGAAAGAAATCCAAACTGTCTGATTTTACTGCACAGAACTCCATTCTGCAGTGGAAATCCTCTAAGAAAATCAAGTAAATTTTTTTATTAATTTTATTTTTATTTCCATGAACCTCAGACTTCGTAATGAACTTCTAAACATTTAAAGTTGCTGATATCCTGCATCATTTTCAGAACTTCCTCTGTGCTTATACTGAGCATCTAGTTACAGTTTCAGATATTTACATGCTTAAAAAAAGATCACCCTCCCTTATGTAGATACTGAAAGCTGTATTTATCTCACCAAAATTATTTGTCAATATTCTAAATAAAAATATGTCTGTTTAAATTTATGCTTACAGTTCAGCTCAATCTGGGAACCCATGCATGAAACTGAGTCACTGTCAAGCTTTCTTAAAGCTTTTCCAAGTGTCTCCAGTACAGGCCTATAGTATTTTAGATCAATCAATCAAACTTCTTCAGTTTCCTTCCCACAAATTTTGAGATTCAGTCTGAACATCCTCAAAGTGGTAGTGAAGAAGTAGTGAAGAAGCTCAAAGGTTCCTGAGACATGTTAATGTGTCCCTTACAGGTGTGACTGTGTAGTCAGGTTACTTTGCGCTAACTGGTCTCGGGTGATTTCTGTGGGGCTGAAGGTAATTTCTCACCTTTATCAGCTGCGATGAGACACATAATTACATGCCTCTGATCTGTAAAGCAAATTCTTCCTCTCTATCAGTGTTTGACAGTGGACACTTAACAACCTGGTTAATCAAAACCAGATTATACTGCTAGAATTAATGAGGCATTGAAAGGGTTTAATGACTAATGGAAGCTTTTTAAAGCCAGTTTCAAAGGGATTACTTAGTTTAATATTTGCTCATAAGTAATAGATGTTTGGTGTGGAAGTCACAGTTATTCAGTCAAATGAATTTCCCTGGGTCAACTCAACCTGATACCTTGTAATTGAAAATCTGTAGATCTAGTTCATGTTCTTTTGATAAAGAGAAAAACTCTTCTTTCCCATTGTATTAGTTCAGGATTCAGTGTAGAGGATTCAAGGACAGCTGGCAAAAAGGACCATTTAAATCAGCTTGGGACTGAAGTAGAAGAGACTTTATTATTGAGAATAAGCTGGATATAATACCTGAATCACAAGATTAAAGCGAATTGCCACATGTAGTAAAAGACAGAGAAGACTACCTTCTCTATGAAGAACTGGATTAGTTTCAGCACCTAGCTCTTGAGATATCAGACCTTAAATTTATCACTGGGCCCTTGAATCAAGAAAAAAAAAAGTCATACTTTCATCAGACAGACTGAGATTCCAGATTTCCCTCCTTGGCGGTGAAGACTTTGTGTGGTATTCTTTGACCTGGAGCTTTTCTCAGATTGGGAAAGAGGATACAAAATATTGTCCAAGGAATGAACACCTGTGCATGAACACAAGTATAAATATTCTCCCCACTACCTGTGCTGCAAAATGGTCTCACTGCTTGTGCACATGCTTGCGCATACTGGGGCATGACAATGGCTTTTTTCAGGTGGTTCTAGGAATCTATTGCTTGGCATTGCAAACAAGGGCACAGAAAATGGAGACAATCAGGAGACCCACTTCAAAAGTACCATCCAGTTCTGAACTAAACCAGACTCCCACCAGTTCATTTCCAGGCTACTCTTGCTTGTAAATGTGGTGCTGTTTTGCATCTTTCATGCTGATTTCAGGGTTCTTGTTTTATGATCATAGGAACTTGCCATTCGCTTTTGCCAACAGAATTTGAGTAAACAGCTTGATGTGCAAAGTAACTCTTAAATTCTGCATATAGAATGGTTTATTGTCAGGATCAGAGTCAGGATCAGGTAAAATGCTTTTGCAATAAGAAACGCCCAGCACTCAGTTCCACAGGTTCTTTGCTCCAGGACCCTATACATCATACCCTACAGTTTGCCAGAAAGGTCTGAACTCTACTGTTTTATCTAGTCTCTACTAGCTTCCCACACATAGCTCAGCTTCACTAATACTGAAATCATTGGTGAACCAAGAGTCAAAAGTGGGAAAAACGTATCCTTATCTTATAGGTGAGCACATGAAGAATCTTACATAAAGTGACATACCTCAGTTACTCGACCCAATAGTGACAGAGCTGAGTATATAATTCAGAAGTCCATCACTTGAGGACAGGAGGCATAGATACACTGATAAGTTTCTTAACGCCATTGCCCACAACAGTAGGTGTAAGAAAGGCCAGATGAAGCCAAATCAGAAGCCCATTTATCTCAAGATGTCGCTCAACACCAGGCAGGACATTTCATAGGCCAGCAAAATGCAGGACATGGCAACGTACTCACCACTCTGGAGGGCTGTGTGTGACTGCCCCTCATGCCTGCTAACCCTCTGGGGGAGGCAGGACTGTAGTTCTCCTGCACGCTCTAACCTAGTCCAGTCCCTTCCCCCTCATTCTGGGGGAAGCAAAATTCCATTTTTGCATACCTTGCTGGGAAGTATTGAACCTGTTCTGTATAGGAAGTGTTGAAAACAGCAATCCTTCCCTGATATGATCTCAGACAGTCAGCAGCTGTAGGATATCCTGACCTAGGGGCTAACATGCAATTATCTTTGATGGAACAGTCCTCCGTGAATCTGTGTTGTCATTATTTTACACTAACTATGCTTATAAGCCTCCGTTCTGTATCCTGTGGCTACAAGCTTCATGCTTTAATTATGCATCTTATGAATATTGGCCTTTGTTTATTGTAAGCCTATCAGCATTTCCTTGGGGATTCCTAATTCCTTTGATTCTCCCTGTTGTCTTCCTCAGAACATTTTTCCACTTCTATTACATCAACAAATGATCAGGACAACACGTAAGAAGTGTTTCCTCTGTGGTTTTACACAGCAGCATGTTATCTTTTGCTTTCCTATAATTTCTAGATGGTCTCTTTTGAATACTGTCAAGCACTGAACCCACTTTTCTTATAAAACTGTCTACAGGGAGCTCAAATTTTATTTCCTGAATTTCAATAGCTAGACAAGAACCTGCCACTATGTACTGACTGATCAAGCTGCTTTAGGTAGAGTTATTTATTACACACATTGAACTATTCTTTCATTCAATCACTCAGCCACTTGGGATTTTCAGAATTTTTTGTGCTTTTCTCAGACACTTTGAGATACGACTACTGCAAATAATTTTATCACCTCAAAATTTATTTTAGTGAACACTCTCATCTCATTATTCATCTCTTTTTCTGGACCACTGAAGAAGTTGAGCAGCTCAACTTTGAGCACAGGTCTCTCTGGGGATCCACAGATAATCCTCCATTGTGAAAACTGACCATTTATTCCTACTCTATTTCCTGTCTTCAAGAAATTCTTAATCCTTGAGGTGACCTTCCTTCTTATGCTGTGACAGCTTAGTTCCTTTCCTAGTCTTTCAAACTTGTCAAAAGCTTTTTGAAAAACTGAGTACATTATATCAACTAGAACATCCTTTTCCACATGCTCACTAAAAATATTCCTATTTGGGTTGAAATATGGATAGTAAAACTTTCAACTGACTAGTGATTTCAGTTGCTTCCATTTTTGGTATCTAATCTGAGGTTGCCTTTAGAGGGCAGTGGTTTTTCACTTTTCCAATAAATACTGAGACCCTACCTTTAGTTATTCCCTTGGAAGAGTTTAAAATTGAACATACAGGATCACCAGTGCCTGCTTAAAAACTTGATATAGCTATGTGGAAATACACAAACAGAAAGCAGAACGCAGTGGCATTTCTGATTATGCTGGGACAGAAGCTGGTCTTACTAAAATGGTAAGGTATTTCAAAACCACCTGTCTCCCAAAAAGCACAAAACAGACACTTCTTACTTCGCCTTCAGCTTTTGTCAAATTAGGTAAGTTAAAAGCACAGAAGTTTTTTCCATGCAGGCAGATAGGATGAAAAAAGATGCTACCACTTGCTGAGAAACCAGAGGAGAGAGCTAGAGTCTTCCCTGCTTCTGGACTGGGGTTGAGGAGGAGGCAGAACATGCTGAGATGCCAAAGGCACCAAAGTGCAAAAACCCTTCCAGCCCTTTTGTCCATATCACTTCCTGACAGTAAATTGCTGGGACCTTTGCAGGCAGGTGGCAGGCACCTGGCACCTTCACTTCCACAGCAATCTGGCAGTATAATGTTTTTCAAAAATGTAATTTTCATTTGAAAGGTCATGCCAGCAGAAAAGTTCTCCAACAGCTAGCAGTGCAGATTTTCACTTTTACTTTTAGAAACCCATTTCCAAATTCCTTTTAAATTTTTTTATAAAAGGTAATGAACTCTTATTCTACACTAGAACTGGAAAGAGGTGAATGTTCTCTTGTTCCCTTTTGTCTTTAAATAACATATCATTTGCATGTCAATAGTCTTTAGTAGATCCACTTTGTACATCATTTGCATGCCTTTGACTGTATGACAATTAACAAATTAGTATCTGCATATGATGTATCTTTCTGGGAAATGGTAAGAGGTCAGTGAGAAGCTTTACCATATTCATCATCTTCATTGGCATTTCGGGAGAAGCAATTTCAGCGGCTCCACTAAATTTATTACTACACTCTGTCAAGGGATTCAGATCTTGACAGTTTACCCTTGGATGTTCTGATAGTAGAAATATGGTGGACCATAAAAAATGCAAGACTTTTAAAGACATTAGTCAAGAAACTCATTGTGAATTCCATTGTAAAGAATTTTGGAGGGAAGCATGACTCGGGAGTCTAAATATAGCCTTTCAAATGCCAGTAGCAAATACACCAGTGAACCTGAGAACATCAGTCAGGAGGAAGAGTTGTGGCCCGAATACACGATTTGCACAGGTGCTAATTTTTCTTCCACCAAACCCTGTAGAGGGATTTTTAAAGGACTGAGGACATATGTTACCATTGTCCGGGTTGGACAACCCAGGCCTGTTAGCTGAAGCTGCAGAGCAGTTTTAAATTGTCCTGGGATCAAGCAGTGGGAGAAGGAAAACAAGCTATGCACAAAGAAGAAGCCAGGTGCAGAGCAAGTCCTGGGAACCGTGAAATCAACACACTCTCATCGGCACACTCTGATCAGGCACCTGCAGCATGCCCACCGATCAGCGACACAGACCCCCACGTGGCCCAGAGACTTTTATCCAATCACCTGTGTGTAAAGTCGGGTGAGCGGTCGGTTTAAGTTATAAATATGACCTGTTTGTTTAATAAAGGGAGCACGGCATGTAGCCATATTGGTGTGATTGTCGTGACTTGGCCGACTCTCCACGGGGGACCTTCTTTGTCTGGCGCCTGAACAGGGACCCATTTATTCACTTAAATGAGGTTCGCTTAAATGTGGTTTAGCTTAAATGCTGTTCGCTTAAATGCGGAAGTCTCCGTGCATCAGACCCGAAGGGAAGTTGTCCGATTAGGGAGCTGGAGGTGGGAGGCGGGCGGAACCTGAAAGGTGAAAAGTGGAGTCCAGAGTTTGGTGTAGAGCTGCAGATCACACCCCTGCCGGAGGTAAGACCATGATGAATAAAACGCAGCAGGGCTCTCCGTTAATTTCCTCTCTGAGAGGGGGGGGGGCACTAACGAAGACTGTGACAAGTGCGGAAGGGCTCGCCGCTGATACCCTTTCTGTGAGAGGGGGGAGCTCTCAGGAAGACCACGATGGAATTAGACGCGGCAATTAAACTTTTAACTAGTATCCTCTTTAAGAGAGGGGAGAGCATTAAAAAGCAGAAGTGGAGGCTTTAGTTCGCTGGGCACAAAGAAAGGATAAGATTCCCAAGCCTGCATTACTGTTAGTATTACGGAATGAAGTGGGAAATTGTCTCTGGGAAAACCCTTATGAATTTGGGTAGTTTTTATTGGTCTCTTCCTTCATTCTGGCATTTCAAGACAAGAAATGCTGTGCAGTCAAGAATCCACCACACACAGATGTTGTGTCCTTGGAAACAAGGTCTAATACAGATTCTTGCATCACCTACGCATATAAATCCACTGATGCGCCACTAACTGGTGATAAGGGTGTATGTGTCAAACCCCACCCAAGTGGGACAGAAAGAACACAACAGAGTCCAGTTGGAAGGGACCTACAACGATCATCTAGTCCAACTGTCTGATGACTTCAGGGCTGACCAAAAGATAAAGCATGTCGTTAAGAGCATTGTCTGAAAGCCTCATAAACACTGACAGCTTGGAACATTGACCACCTCTCTAGGAAGCCTGTTCCAGTGTTTGATGATGATCATATTGGTAAATAAATGTTTCCTAATGCCCAGTCTAAATCTCCCCTGGTGTGGTTTTAAACCATTCCCATGCATCTTATTGCTGGATCCCAAGGAGAAAAGATCAGCACCTCCCTTTCCACGACCCCTCCTCAGGAAGCTGTAGAAAGCAGTGAGGTCACCCCTCAGCATCCTTTTCTCCGAACTAGACAAACCCAGATTCCTTAGCTGCTGCTCACAGGACATTCCTTCAGCCCTTTCACCAGCTCTGTTGCTGTTCTCTGGATGCAAAAGAAGAGGACCTTCATTTCCTTTCAAAGATTTGCTTAGAGTTTACTAGAGGACAGCAGCTTTACTCTGTGCCAGTTTAGAGAAAAGTTTAGAACTTTACTCTGTGCCAGTTTACAGTCCAGCTTCTGAAAGAGTATTCAACCCTTCTGTGAGGTTGGTGGGGCCCTGCCTTCTTGGCTCATGTTTGCTATCATATCTCAAAACTTGCACAATCCAACACAGTCAATGCCATCTAGTGCCTGTCCCTCCTCCAGTGTTCACATGTAGTCCTTCTCATCCATGACCTGATGACAAATGCATTTTTCATTTTTCTCCACTATGCTTCAAACAAACAACACCCTAATGACCAGCACTGGTCTGTGTCAGTCCTATTGCCTCAGTCCTCACACTGCCCATCAAGTGATTAATTTAACCTTTAATATGGCCTAGGAAGGAGAGGACTGTTGACTTTTCTTTATCCTACAAGACACTCTCTTCTTCTCCTGCTTTATCTACCCAATCGGTAGTGCTGCTGGAAGCCCTGTTTGTGTCACCACCAGCCTGTAGGCATCCTTCAGGCCTGTGCAGGATGGTGCTGCTTGCAGAGCTCCAGGCGTTGCACAGGAAGGCACCCATGCTGCAGGATGGGGCTCAGCCCTCTGCCTTATTGCTGCTCCGGCCTGATTCCTGGTGTGGTTTTCAGATACAGACAATGTGGCCTCGCTCAAAGTTTCGTCCTCATTGCCCCTATTTCTTTTTTTAATCTTTTTTTTCAGCTTGACATGTACCCTGCAGCTTCCAGAGATCACAGATACCTGCCTCTTTCCCGTCAGGGACTTGTATAATCCTCATGGGGTTGATGGAGTACCTGGTCATGGTCCTCACTCCCTCTCCTTCCTGTTTCAAAGTGGCAACGTGTGGGTTGTAAGGCAACAAAATTCCTGCCTGCAGCGGTGATACTAGAGGGCACGGCAGTACCCATGCTATGGCTGGCTGACAAATTCACAGTTTCCACTGGGAAGTTTTCCCAGTTTGCTTTTACATAAAATGTAGCTCCTGAAACTGAATTTGCAAAATTACTGAAAAGCAGAAGGGTTTGCATGGAATGAAAATTGTGTCAACAGTTTAACAGGCTGCTTCTGAAAATGTGGCTTTTCATTTATTTGCCCTCTACGTCCATGTGTCAGGTACAAACACAGCTCTCTTCTGATTATGAGCTTGCTCTGATTTTTCCTAGTTGTAGAATTTTATGTTTCTTTGGCAGAAAGACCTTTTTTATTAACTTGTTTTCTTTGGTATTTTTTGCTGTTTCTGGGATGAAGGTCATGCTCTCTACAGGTAGAGTCTGGGATCAAAACAAGGTGTTGTATGTTTGACAACAAATGTGTCAGTGGAGTGTCAAAGCACATAAAAGTAATGGTCTGGGAAGTGCTGGCTCCTACCCTAGGGGCCATATAATCTAAAGACTTGGTTTCTTGGGAGAAGTGACTGTATATAATCTGTGAACTGATGTCATCCTTGTTACTCCAAGCAAAATGTCATCTAGAAGCTGAATAAAGGTGATCTCTAAGACACATTGCTTGCTAGTAAGCATAGTTACTGAACTCACTGCACAAATTACTGGGAAGTAATTTTTTGTTATAGACAAGAAAGCGAAAAAGAGATCTAAAAAATAAAATAGAATCAGAATGTCACTTTCTCAAGGGGGTCAGCATCAATCCCTACCCCACATCCAGCTGCAGAGCAAGTCATGGCTCTTTCAGAGAACAAACGAGTGTTGCTTATCTCACCTAAATTTAAGTGACGGGCTGGGGTCCCTCATAGTCAATAGGAAGGCACAGGAACTTACAGAAAGTTTCTCTGTGTGGTGAGTAGGCTTCTAACCTAGACACTTTGATGGGAATATATGCCTAACTTCTTATGCAGAAAAACCCAATCCACAAAACATTGTGTAATGGAATTTTTTTCTGATATCTTCACACCATCTTTCTTATCATATAAAGTTTGCTATGAAAATGTCTGGAGATCTCCGTGCTGCACCCTGCAGCCAAAGATAAGACAATTTTGAAGGAAACAAATTTTCCAACATCTCATTACAACTGCAAAATGAACAGAAATGCATCAACTTTCTGCATCTCCTTCAGACATTTCTGTGTTTAGCAAGGTGAGTTCTAATGCAGAAAAATGCTGATTATTATTCTTCCCCATCTATGATCTTATAACCTTGCACCAGGAGGAAAGATGAGCCAATACTGGAACATGACCTAGAAAACATTTGCTTGTATTTATCGGTCCAGCAAAACAAAGTTTTGTAATCAATGCAATGGTGTTTCTCTACATCCAGCCATTTTTCCTCTATGTTTAAAACTACATTTCCAGGATAATCTTCACTATGAGAATAGTGAAATTTTGCGGTTTGTGACGTAGCCAAATAGTTTAAGGTAGTGAAACATAAAAAGAAAGACCTCCATGCCTTGTTTGGTTCTGATACTACATTTTTTGGGGGGATTGTGAGTTTGGAGAACAGACTGTAATTTGTTGGAAGGACTGGATTTGGTCATCGTTGGGGGAAAAAATGGCATCTTCTACAAGAGTTCAGAGAGTAAAATTAAGGGATAATGGAGTATCTTGCTAGAGATGACCCTGATATCCTGGAGGACAGCTGGAGCAATTGTAGGAAGCCCCCCTTCAGACACGCAGAGGATGAGGATGCACAGAAAGGTTGAAGGTAAGTAGGAGGAGGGGACTTGTGGAAAGTTGGGTGTGTTAGTGAATTCCAGCTGGCTTATGCTGGATTTCATAAGTAAGATACAGTTTTGATCAAACGTTCATGGATTCTCATAAGCCTCTGACTGCAGTATCCATCATATCACACGCCAATGACAGCTAGCCTTCTGCTTTGGGGCTTGCATGAGTGTTCACACAGGAAAAGTGAAGAAAGTCTGCAGCAGCCCGGCCACTTGTTTGAGGACTTTTGGCTGGTGGTAAATGGAAGGAGTCTGACAACAGGTGCCTTATCCTGAGCTCTTCAGGCAGCAAGGATCAGCTGGCGAGTGACACCAGAAGGCTGAAGGCAAACAATCCACAGCCTGTGCTACTCAACCATTCTGAGCATCCCTTGCTCTTTGATAAGAAGGGAAGATTTGCACTTTTTGGTGAAATTAGCTTGTAGGAAACAAATCTTTGTTTGTTAAATGCATGACACATCAGTTGTTTGTACATGCATCTAATTAGCAGAGGATTTGAAGATGCCTCTGGGGGCAGCCAGAGGGTAGGGGAGGCATCACATTCTGCTTTCTTTGTCAAAACCATGTCATTTATGTTAAACGCCTTATTAGCCAGAGTCTGACTTTCTGACATGCAAAAATACATCCCTTTGAAACTAAACTGTCCGGATTATGTAAGACCCAAGACACATTTCTTCCAGCCTTGGAATGGATTAGTCTCCGACTGAGTTACCAGCTCAGTGAACACTGACATATTTTTTGTTTGATAGCGCTGCATATTTAGCTGCTGAGCAAACTGAGATCACTTTTTTTTTCTTCTTTTCCCCCTCTGGATGCATTGCCAAGGTGCAGCCAAGCAGCCCAGCATTTCTGTCAGGTATTTTATAGAAGAATATGAATATGTTATATTTTCCATGTATTCAGCTGAATTCAGCCTCCTTAGTTTAAAATCCTACGCAGTCTTTTAATCGGACATGTGCAAACACTCCATTTTAATTGAGGACTTGTATTTTTCAAGTGTCTTTTCCTACCTCAGCCAAATTTTACTTACATGAAAAGCACTCTCAATAATCAACTCTTTGCATAGCCTGCAGCACACGCTAAGAGCTCTCATGCAGAATTGCCATGCACAGTGCACTCATGCCATGCCTATGCATGACCTATGCAAGGTCCATCCAGTTTGTCCATCCTGTGTCCCCATGTCTCAGTATCTTCTAAAGATGGACTGTCTGATATGTGCATGAACATAACCGACAGTCTTCCAGAGTTGAAAGATTTTGCAACCTCTTTTCTGCTGGGAAACTGTAAAGGGGGTTCACTGCCATAGAGAGCAGCTATTGCAGGTCCCACTGATAGCTGCATTTGAACAGGAGCCAGGGGAGGAGTGTGCAGAGGAGCCAGAATAGGAGTGTGGAAAAGGGTGCTTTGAAACACCAGTCACCTTTGAGAACACAGGCGCACAGAGATTAGGGTCATCCAGGAAACAAAGAGGTGAATATGTGCTGTGGAAAACTCATCAGAAAGACCTAGACAGGCTCGCAGAAGTTATTCATAGCACTGCTGTAGTCAGAGAGGCTATCGCACATGAAGGACGAGCACTTTGCAAACAGGACATATGAGGAGATCCTCCAATCAACATATCACTGGTAACATACCTTCCAGCACCTTCCATCTGTGGATCTCTGGGTGCAGTCAGATAGCATTAATTTATCCTGAGACTCTCTAGAAGTAAGGCTGATTTACTTCACTCCTGTCCATGTGCTTGTTCTAGTGCAAAGTGGGGCAGAATATTACCATGACTGTGAGATTTTGCTTCCTTTGGATCAGGCTCAGAAGATGGTGGGAAATAAACGAATAAAAATCAGCAAGCATGAAGGAGCTCTGGAGCAGTGCAGTTATGGTTGAAACCACATAGAACAGACACAGATTTTGGGTGATGTGAAAGGCAAAAGTGACATTTCACTAAGTGATATCGGTAAAAATTTTTGATTACTCCAATGATTCTCCAGCTCACTGCAAACAGTTGTGCTAGCTCCGGATGTCTGGTTCACACCAAATTACTGAGCAAATAACAAGTCACAAAATATAAAGAGAAATGAATGTAATATCAAACATCTCAGAGACAAAGAATGCCAAAAGACACGGTTGCCCTCAGAAAATCAGCTCTTCTCTAGTTTACCGACCTGGCAGTCTTTATTCAGTCTTTCTTGTCTTTGTATAGAAAGAAAGAGAGAATGAATATATGGATAATTAAAAGATAGGGCTGAATTTGCACTGAAATGAACCATCATAACTGTAGGAATTCCTGATTTTTTCAATGTGCCTAAAATACCTTCTTTGAATAATACTTGTGTTAATCTTATTTTTATTTTTAATGTATTTAATTCTGAAAAATTATTTAAACTCCAGAGATGCCTTGAAAGAAGTCACAGACAATTATATGTTCCTGCTTAATATTCAGAAGAAAGAGAAAAGAAGCTGTTAAAACTATCCCTGGTCTGTGCCAGAGCTCCAAATGTCTTCTCTGAGAGCTAATTACATCTTGGCATATGGAGTCCTGGCAAAAGTGTTGCAATAAAAATAGAGGACAAGAAAAGAACTAATTCTCTCCATTTAAAAAATAATTCATAGAGCAAAACTACTTGGACTCCTGCTGCTTGCAAGCTGTTAATATAGAGCAGAGAGGAACGTTTCCTAATTTAGTATGGACTTTCTTCTAAGACATGCCAATTCTTCAGAGGCTGGGGGAGAGCTAGAGTAGCAGATATGTCCAGAATATCAGAATTATAATTGTTTTTTCAGTCTCTGCTGCCTATCAGCAGAGACACTGGCAAGTAATTCAATTAAAACAAGCATCTCTTATTTGGAGACTTGAACCCTAACAAGAAAATTCGAGCTCCAATGAAGAAAATGGAAGTTTCCCATCAGTTTCACTGAAACCAGGATTAAAAGAATTGCCCTTGATTTCAGAAATCATTGATGGGCAAGAAGGAAATTTGAAGTATATGCTTAAAACTATAAAATATTAATTAAGTCCCACTGACTTTAATATGGGATATTATATTGGGAGCGTAACTGTCAGACACTTCAGGGAGATTCATCTCATCTACCTTTAGATTTCTACCATAGAGATGTCTGTGTCTCTCCTACTCAGTCTTCACGCTTTTATAGTCACAGAGAGAAGTAAGAAGCTTAAAGATGTGAGTAATACACTTTTGGTGTTCATGACAAAGTGCCTGTTTCTCCAGATTAACTAGAAAAGGACCCCCAGGCTACAGCCGCGCTATTAAGTTAACGGTGTTTCTCCACACAGGTTGTGGAAATTGTTCCTGGTGCATTTTCTGTCAGGGACCTATGAACATGGTCCCAAGTTGTCCAGAGACACAGCTGAGAGGCTAACAGAAGCCAGGCTGGTTCCCCACAGATACTACGGATACAGCTACTGTATGTCAAAGGGGAGAGATTTTGTTCCTACAGAAGTGGGTGAGCTGTGCTTTTTGTCAGGTAGCAGGGATGCAGACATAGCCTAGGAGACTTGGTCCAGTTTACAGGTTTGTAGATGTCTGCTTTCAGCCATGTGAATGGCTTTTGTACATCTGAGCATAGCTGAAATTCTTTTTTTCTACCTTATACAAAAATTATTTTATGGCACAAAATTTCTGTGATGGCAGGGGAAAACATGGCCCATAGCACCATGTGTTGTTGAGTGAGATTAAGAAGTAAGTACCATCAGCAGCAGCAGAACTGAATTTCCTTGCAATTTTGATGCAATATGCATCTTCTCTGAGCCTGGCCTGGCAGGCATGAATCTAGAAAATCTAGAAAACAAGTTTAACTTATACTTGTAAACAAAGGTACTGTGCAACCCTTGGTCTGCATTGCTTAGAGCAAATGGGAACCCCATCGCGTGCTCAGTGCTTGGCTGCATGAGTATGTCCAGTGTTTATCTTACTATGTCTGGCTTTTATACAATAGCAATGTAATTAGCATTTTGACATTCACATAGAAGGAAGGAGAGTTACAGCTACATAGATACTATGTCACCTGAACATTTCTCAGATTTCTTACACTTTGTGCCTTTTTGTGCTCAAGTATTTTTCTTCTGGGATTTATTTAAAAGAAAGCTAATCTTGGAACACTTTGGGTATGTGTTTGTGAAATTCAGTTTGACGTAGAATAGAAATATATTACTTTACCTAAGACCATGGAGAAAGTCAGCTTCAGTCATGCCAATCCCAGATCAGTTTAGAAAGAGTGTGATTTTTCTAGAGTCTGAGTATATAGGCTACGTAAAGGATAAAGAGAACATTTTGATCATCCAAACAATTTTATAGGGGATGTTTTCAGAATCAGCCAAGAGATTGTAATCCTAGTGCCACTGAAATAAAAAATGACAGGACTTCAAATCACCAGGACTATTTAAGAATTTTAATTAGATTGCATGTTAATAGTTTTTACTGATGTCTCTTTTCACCAGGAGTCAGTTGGGGAAAATACTCATGCAAATTTAAACTTTTTTCACGATATATAATGAAAATATATGATGCAAGTATGTTAATTTTCATTTTAAAGCAAAACAAAATTTACATTTCAGTAAACTATTATTGACTGTGCTCTTAGTGGCTAGACAAAGTCCTGTTAACAATTACTACCTTTGCTAGTTCAGGTTTTGATCTAGTTTTGATCAATTACACAGCATTTTTTCATGAGATTCTAGATTCATTTAGACTAAAATGAAGAGGTAGAGTCATACCTGTTATGCTTGAACTTAAGGAGGTGTGTACTTTATTTAGTTTAACATCTTCTGCATTAATGGGGATGGCATGATATCTAAGAACACTGCCCTGGGGAAAACATCAAGAAACTAGTCCCTTGTATTGATTACACACACAAAAAATATTCTAATTTACTACAATTGTATCAAGATCATATTACTTCTACAGCTTCACCTTGTATTTCATTATCAAGGACAATTGTAGCAAACAATCAAAACATTCTCATTTATGCTAATGTTTTCTTTTTATTTTTTCATTTAGCAAACAGGGTTGTACTAATCTTCCTCAGCAACAGGAACACTTTGGTCTATTAATAGAACTAGATGTTCAATGTTCAGCTATCAAATGATGTTAAGCGTATTTCTTATTCCAGAATTAAACAGTAATAAAAAGGAACAGAGGGTAAAACTTAATAATAAAAAAAAGAATTAGATTTGCACTAACACAATGACTGAAAATGATGAGCTTTGCGAACATTTCATAGATACTTAGTGGTTTCTCCCATCTTTGCAAAGCATAGGTAATAGGGCACCAGTCAAAGTCAGAGAATGAAATGCATGCACTTGATTCACAAATCAATGCATCAGGTTTTCATGAGAGCTGCATATGGTCATTCAGGAAAAAGAAGGGTGGCCAGCCATGCTTCTGAAAGAGTTAGCAGCACAGACTGAGCGTGGTTTGAACTTGGAAAATCAGACACTGCAGTGAGAGCCCTAGACCCAGCCTCCACATGGGACCCCACAGGCGTTGCTGAAACACTTGTTGGCAGTCTGTAAGCAGCTCCTTAAAGAGCTGACAGACCACCACAGGCCCTCTGATCCAGCAGGTAAAAGTGCATCCAGACCCAGTGACTATAAACAGAAACTGCACTGCCAGGAATGGAAAAATGAAGCTGATGTTTAACTAAGAGGGCAATTAACCATCACAACTTTATGATAAATCAGATAAAGTCTTCACCATTTCAGGTGTTTAGACCATAGCTGAAGGCCTTCCACTATGAAAATTATAGGTCTACTCTAAGTTAAGTTATGGTTCATGCTGTGGCTTGTGATATGATATTAACAGCAAAACAATTGACCCCTTCCCTATGTACACATTGAGGTACTTGCTTCATTTCTGAGATGATTTAAGGTCCCCTATAATCTTAATTTAATCCTTTGCCCTGCTATCCTACTTCCTACCAATGATTCCTCTTAAAAACCATCATGATCTTAAACTCCCTGGTGGCACAGATGAACCCTACTGCTCTTCTGCAGTCTGTTGCAGACGCCCGTTCCATGGGCAGAGCAGGAGAGGAAATAAATTACATTTAAACAGGGGGAATTGGGTTTGTGGATAGAGGTCAGGTCAGTCAGGTTATGATTCTCGGAAAGCCATTGAGTCCTCCTACCGGAGTCGTCTTGGATTATTTAATCTAAAGACCAAGAGAGAGACTGGGTGTGAAAAAGGAACTGGGTCACTACTGATGGTGACAGGCCAGGGTTATGTGTCACTTGTGAGTTAGAAGCTAGACTGTCAGAAACTTAGGCTGTCAGTGAAGCTTGAAGACATCTCATCTTGTTGAGAGCAAAATTAGGGTTGTTGTGCATGGTGTTCGGAAATAGCACAGTATGTAAATGCAATTAAACCAGCATCACTGATGACTCTGAAAGACTATGCCAGCAGAATAAGCCTTGGCAAAGCTGTGGCTGGCTCTGAGCCTCCCCCTTCCACTTCCCCTGTGGAGCAGTTGCTCCCTAGCGAATGAGACGTGAACCGTAAACACTGTCTTTTGCCTTTCTCATGTGGGTTTTTAGACTGCATCCCACTGTGGCCCCGCTGTGAAGACCTTCCTGTGCCCACCCACCCACCATTGGGTAAGTCTGGTGTCTGGTTCCAGCACCTCCACAGGATCCCCCAGAGCCACAGGACTTAGAGAAATGAGGGCACAGAGACCCATTTCAGTTCCTCAAGTTCAGAACAGCTATACCAAAGCTTTTTTCTCAGCTGTTTGCCTAACATGCCTTTAAAAGCAGCATCTATCGCTCTGTTGTTTCCTAGCTGTAGGCTAAGGCATCACCATTTTTCTACCCTCAGTGAGCAGAAAATACTGCTTATCCCTTCCTCAGCAACCTCGCTCGTATGCCATGACTCCAAAAAGCCACACTTTCCCACTAGTTGCAGTTGATTGTTTCTCTGAAACACTTCCCTCCTTTAGACATCTTGATCTAGCTACTCTTTCTCTTTCCAAAAGCTTGTGTTAAAACTAAACCTGAATTGAATTTGAATTTGAGATATTATTTGTCCTAAGAGCTGTGCAAGTGTTCCTGGAAGGTAATCCCACCTCAGCAACTACATTCAGCAGTGTGCAGCCCCGCTGTGATTTTCTTCTGCCTGGCACTAAGCCTTCTTTTGAACTGGTACGAGGAAGATGAGTAAAGAGTTTGTCATGTTAAAGAGGATGAAACCAAGGAGTAGGACATCTTATTGTCATTGCTAGTATTCTGTCACTGTGTGGGAAACAGATTTCCTAACCCCCCAGATTAAGGAGGATTCTATAGACATCCCAACTACTTGACAGCCAGTACAGAGAGAAGGGCGGCGTGTGAAGGCAGCGATATTTTAATAGTCAATCTTGCCAAAGATAAAGATCCAGACTGAAAAGAACTGTCCTACTTTGGAAATATCTTCTTAGTACACAGAAAGAATGGAAGAAAAAGTTTCAGTTATCATGCTCTACTTTTGTTGCACTCAGTTTGGGAAGTGCACAGACAGCAATTGCAAGTACTGATAAGATTACAGAGAAAACGGGAGAACTGGGAGTCATTTAAGGCCTTGTTGTTCCCAGTAATGACAGCTGACGGGCATACAATAGGCACAAAGGACAGACCCTTTACTGGTTAAAGCCTTCTTAAAAGGTAACAGTAAGAGCAGGAAATAACAAAATAGGATTTGGTGATAAAGCAAGTGCGTATGTGTAGGGCGAAGGAAATCAGGTGAAACACTGAATAGGAGAAAGACACTGAGAAAGCAGTAATGATGAAGGAGGCGTAAGGGAACCATAAGCAGTGAATTTGATATGAGCTTGTGAAGCAGGAGGGAAACTAAAAAGCCGGTATAATTTTGGACTGGACACTCAGGTTTCTCCCACTCCAGGTTGCATAGGAAGTAGTTGCAAAACAGCAGCTCCAGACTTCAAATATTTGCAAACTTTGCTCTCTGTAATGCGCTCTTACTTCCATTTACCCATTTCTGGGCTCATGAGCCTATTTGCATTATCAAATATAAGTTTGCATCCCCCTGTTCAAAGATAATGATACTGATTCCACTTTAGTTTCAGGATTCTTTAGGCATTTTTATTCTAACCTGTTCAAGCACAAGGACAAAGGGCCTTTTTGGATGTTCTGCTAGCATGCAAGCCAAATTCTTATGAAGCCTATATAAGTCTTGTTTAGAAACTTTAGTTGAAGTTTGAAGGACTTTGATGTTCACAAACCATTTTCAAAACACTCCTAGAAAGTTCCTCGTCTTTCTTGCCGGACAATGGAATTCTTGTGGGTGTACCGACAGGAATATGTGTGTTTGTGGATGGAGCTTTATCTAGTTTGACTTCAGCAGCGTGAAACACACTGAGGTTGGATAACATTATCTTCTTTTGCTCATTCGTTATGCCCTTGCATTGCTTTAATTCTCAAACTAAACTGCATCCAGTTAAACTTCAGAAATTTTAGAGAGTTGGAAACAAGTAATAACATAACGCTAGAAAGATTTTGGCAGAGAGAAGTGAGTTTTGGGGGAGAGAGCAATCACAGTGGGAAGAAATTGAAGTTGGTGACTTAAAGGCAAAAGATGTGAAATAATAAGGCAAACTGTAAATCAGTCTAGTTGCTCCCCACTCCTACTGAAAAACCTCTGGTGATCTTGCAGGCAGCTGTTTTAACAATGGGCACTGAGAAGCATTTGGAAAATTAGTTTACTTGGATTTCAGTAGTGTCAGACACCTAAACTGCTGTTAGGAAGCTGGGATTAAGAAAACATGTCAGTATTTGGTTCCACGTTAATTTATGTGAGAGCTGATTCTCTGCAAAAAGCCTTTAGCTTAAGGAGTGCTATCCCAGATGGATGTAAAGGGATATAGCCCAGAAGCATCACCTCATCGCAGTCTGTTTTGAAGGAATGAGAAGAATGTCTTATATCTATTTTGATCCAAGGTTGAGTGGTAAAAAGAAATAATAAAACCTAGTGATATGACAAATCGAAACCTAAGCCTGGCAGCAGGATTTGTTCAGACTGAGCTGTTTACCTGTATGTTTGACAGTTATTATGCGTAGTCTGAATAAAGTATAGATAAGCTTATAAACATATATAAATATATAAATGCATACATATATATGTGTTCTAAATCACTAACATGTCTGCCAACAAAACTTACCAAATACAAAACAAATAAATAAATAAAAAATATTGCAGCATTATCTATTTCTTTCACAGGCAGCCCAGAACACCTCCTCTGAACGAACTCTGTACTTGCCACTCATTATTATCCTTGTTGATAGTAGCTGCACTGTTTTTCTCCATTAGGGTAGTTACAGTATGACTTGGTATCATTCACCGTGCCTTGCAGACACAGGGCAAAACTGGGGTCCCTGTGCTAAAGAACATTGAAGGAGTATAAGTCTAGTCACAGACATGTGTTTCCTATTTGAGCCTGGAGCTGACTAAAAACTGTGAAGCCTAAAGCCAAAGCTAGAAGATGATTTTAATAAAAACACTGCTACTGACTGCATTGCCAGGTGGGACAGCCTGGGAGACTCTGCAAAGTGGGACAAAAAAAGAAAGAGGTAGTCAGACTGCAAAGCTGAAAAAAGTAGGATGATATACTGCAAGGGATATTCTCCATTGCAGCAAGTGGAGTATGTTAGAAATCACAAAGATGTTTTCAGAGATGCTTTATTCTCTCCTTGATCTCTGTGCAAATTTCTGCTTGACGTCAGTGGGAGATCCCCTTGCTGTCTTTATCAGCCTGAGGACTAGCGCTAGAAAGGATTTTGCCAATCACTTCCCAGTGTTAGTCACTATCCAAATGAGCAGTACTCCGTTTAGAAATTGTACTCTTTCTGTCCATCCACCTTCCCTCCCTTATTTATACATCAGCTTAATGACAGCAAATGTTGCCAGACCAGCCTTAAAGGCTCCAGCTCTTCTTTCTTAACCCAGAAAGACTGTAGGCGGCACTGGTGCAGCTTGTCTCTGCTCTTCTGCTACTATACCTCATTTCTCAATGCTAGGGACCCGCAGGGAGCAGAAGAAATTGAATTTCTGCCTTCTCTGTATTTATGCTGTTAATGAAAGAGGCTCATGGTCGCATTCATTCTGGGACACGGACACCTATTTTTTGCTAAATGGGACTGAAAGCACAGCTCATTTTTTCTGGATAACTCATCAGTGAAGAAAATCGCACTTGTAATTGAAACTCCAGGCTTCTTGCAGCCTTTCTCTGGGGTTTTTACTGGAAGAGAGAGGAAGCTGTGTGAAAACATCAGTTAATGCAAGAGCCTGTGCATACCTCCCTGTTTGCAAAGGGAACCAGTTATAACCAGAAGGCGCTGCGACAGACAAGCACGCACTGCAAAGCCAACCAGCATATATACACTGTATGTAGTACGTACCATACAGCTGGTGTTCTTTTGTTGAGGTCTCTTGGTCACAAAGTGGCCAAGTTAGATGGTTTCTATTCCCACACCAGTGGGCTGCATCAGCCATGCTGCTGGGAGGGCATGGTGGAGAAAAGGCTAAACCCCCTGCAACCCAGTTCTCCCCCGTAGTAGTTAAATGCTTGCTTAGATCCTTCTTTTGGCCCATGAATGTTACCTTTGCCTTGCTTCACCACTGTGATCCTGATATAAGTCTCCATCTCAGCTGCGTATCGGGTAAGCCAGTGTCTACAGTGCTTGCAAAGGACTTTGGGTTTATGCAGTGGAGGCTCTTCCAAACAGCATACAGAAAGCAGGTAACTCTATTTTCTACAAAGAATATAAAGAAGAAAAACTCTGTGGAGACATTCTGCAAATCTTTTTCCTTTCATCTCCTAAAACCCATAAGAAATTCTGCTAAGAAATGCATTTGTCAAAAATGTAAATGAAAAATAAATCACTGCTTAGTATGCATGTAACAAGTGGAGGAGTACTGTGGTTCACTGGAAATCTGAAGATGATACTGTACCCAACATGGCACTGCAGGCTTCTGTGAATAGCCTCTGCCAATAGCATCTAAGAGTAGATGGAAAAAAAACTGCTGGAAACACGTACCTGTGATAACCTAAGCAGCCACTGAGTGTCACCTTTGCTCCACAAAGCCAGCTGAGAGAGTCGTTGTATTCCATGGCAGAAGGATGCTGGAGCGTTGAGGAGAGCTCACACGTAACTGTTAGGTGCTAGACACAATCCCCGTTGTAAACTGGCGAGCTTTAATTAGCTTACCTGCTTTACAAACACAGCTCTCCGCCTCTGTGATCTGCAGTTTCTCTGATGTAAAGTAGGTATTTGAACTTAAAGATCACAGCTTGCTTCTGGAGAAGGAAAAGACTGAATTTCCTTCTGCTGTTGACTCCACTGACAACAGCCGTGTTAAATCAGGGGTGGGTTTGACCCAGTGACTCATACGGCTGAGCTAGTGGGCACCAAAGCAATGCTTTTATATCTCCCTCTTCATACTTAGTGGCTGGGTCTCACTTTGCAGCAATTGCTCTTTCCTTCCTCATTAATTAATTGGAGTACATAGTTCTGATTTGTCCTGTGTCTCTTTCTTATTGCAACAGATAGCCTGACTCTCCTGTTTTCCACTGAACATGGGCCAAGATTTTCTGTCCAGGGATCAAATCTTGCATCATCTGAACTAAAACTCTCTACTCAATGACCATAACTCTTATAACGGACTCAGCCTCCTTCTCAGCTCTTGCTGGACAGGCTTTTGCGGGGCTTCAGGTCTAAGAGAATGCTGCCAAGACCTCAGGGACCTGCAACACATGTCATGGCTTGCCAGGAGACTAACCGTGGTTCAGCTCAGGGCAGCCTCCAGCATGTCTCTCCCAAACTCTCTAGTTAGGTTTCTACGTGGATGAGGCCAAGCACAAAGCCATTTCCAGCTGCTCTGAGATATTCAAAGTAATTTTTGCCTACCATCAGTCTGCTGACCGCAAACACCTTTGCCTTTGCTTAGCCACAGGACATTCATCACTTTGGTTCTAACTTCCCAATCCCTCTCCTTTACTGTCTCAAGATGATCCTTTTTGTTGATGTGTCAAACGGTACAGCTGCGCACCACTGCAGTAATCAAAATGTAATTATTGGTTTCTTGCTACTATATATATGTTGTTAGGAAGTCTGATTCCCTGCTGGGGCTGATCAGGAAATCATTAGACTCAAGTAGGAGAAAATTAAATTCTGGAGGATACTGTTCTTCCTATACTGTACCATAAGGATGCAGAGAAATATGGAGATTCATGCAAGAGGAGAGCCCTGGATGCCAGAGGAAATTCTCCCCCAAGAACTTCTGATGGAAACAGAAGTATGGCAGTGACTGTGGGTATATTTGTCATTTCAATTTGATCAGTGTATCTTCTGTGCTGACTTTTTATAAAGAGTTACTGTGTTGAGAGTGCAAATGAACAGTATCTGGTTTCCCAGCAATTTATCCTTGGATAATTAAAAGTGTAAACTCAGAACATCCTCTTGCTGTTCTGCAAGGGGACAAATCTTGCTCAAATCTGAACAATGGCACCTGAAGATACCTAAATTACAGAGCTTTAATTTCAGCCAACTGGCAACAAGCTAATCACAGAACATATCCCAGTGTCAGATGTATTGCTCCAATCTCATAAATGGAGCCCTGACCTTAAGCCTGAAGGCTGGCTTTAATTTCTAGGTCAGCTATTGTCCCATTGGCTCTCTTGTCTTGCCCACCACCCCAGTAAAACTGATGAAAAGTCATATGTTTAAGAGTTAAGTAACACTAGTATGTGTGCTAAAGATTTGAGCATGTCAGATCTGTAGCACAAGTCCTCAGGTCTTAGCTGGGAATGAGGCAGTGACTTTGAAGTGTGACTTAAGAGAATTTTTTTTTATTGAAACACCAAGAAAAACTCTCCTGTCTTCCCTTCTTTTATATATCTTCAGAATGTAAGTTATACAGTGACTGACTTTCAGCTAAAGAATATGTGAATGCCCTTTTGCATCCAGTCACTGGGCAGGATGGGCTGTCTGTATTTCACAAAACCACACAGTAGTTGAGGTTGGAAGGCACATCTGGAGTTCATCTAGTCCAATTCCCTGCTCAAAACAGGGTCATCTGCAGTGGGTTGCCCAGGACAGTGTCCTATCTGGTTTCTAATATCTCCAAGGATGGAGAGTACACACAGCCTGTCTGAGAAGCACATTCCATGTTCATCCACTCTCATAGTACAAAGGTGTTTTTTTTTTAAGTGGAAATTCCTGTATTTCAGTTTGCGCCTATTGCCTCTTTTACTGTCACTGAACACCACTGAGAAGAATCTTTACTCCCCTGAACAGGTATTTATAGACGTGGATAAGGTCCCCCGATCTTTTTCTGCTTCTGGCTGAATAGTCTGAGCTATCCCAGCCTCTCTTCGTATGACAGATGCTCCAACCCCTCATAGTTTTCACAGCCCTTCAGTGGACTTGCTCCAGTATGTCCATATCGCTCTTGTACTGGGGAACCCAGCACTGGACACAGCACTCAGATGTGTCTCACCAGTGCTAAGCAGAGAGGAAGGGTCAATCTGCTGACAATACTTTATTGAATGCAGCCCAGGAAGCTGTTGGTCTTCTTTGCTGAAAGGAGAAATTTCCACATAATGGTCAACTTCGAATCCACCAGAACCTCCAGACCCTGTTCTGCAAAGCTGTCCTTGAGCTGGTTGGCACCTAGCGTATTCTGGTGCGTGGGGTTGTTCCTTGCCAGATGCAGGAATTTGTGCTTCCATGTACTGAAAAGTACATACTGAAATGAGGTTCCTATCAGCCCATTTATCCAGCCTCTTGGGGTCCCTCTGAATGGTAGCATGACCCTCTGGTGTATCAATCACTCCTTCCGGTTTTGTATCACTTGAAAACCTTCTGAGGCTACACGGTCAAATCACCTAGGTCAATAGCGTAAATGTTAAACAATATTTGCCTCAGGACCAAGCCCAGGTTACACCACTAGTGTCTGACCCCTGGCCAGACTGCTGCTGCTAACAACACTTCAAGCATGGCAATGCATCGTTTGTGACCTGCTGTGTTGCCCCTCCAGAAGGTACCAGAGTTATCCAAGTCCCCCATGTGGACCAGAGTCTGTGAGCATGAGGCTTCTTCCAGTTGTCTGAAAAAGGCATCGTAGCAGACTTCTGTCATCATATCACCTATGTTTACCTGACCACCACTCCTGACCCGTAAGCTCTCAGCTGGCTGATCACCCATGCCTAGGCAGAGCCCCATGCCTTCCTGTTGCTCTCACATGCAGGGCAAATTGCTTGCCTTTCCAGCCTGTCCATCCTGAGGAGCTTTTTCCACCTACTGTAGCACTCCAGTCATCTCAGCTACCCCACCACAGCTCCATGATCCCAAGGAGACTGCGTTTGAAACATTTCTACTAAAAATAGAGTATTTTTACCGCAGTAAAGAAAAATGGTCAGGGTTTGCAGCCTTCAAATGTGTCCCTGTTCATATCAAAGCTAAATGAACAACCCTAACAAAAAAATCACCTTAAAAGATGAGCTATATTGATGAAGTAGAGCAACATGGCAAAAATGAAGAGATAGCAGCTCAGAAAACTAATACTCTTCAATAAAACATCAATAGTGTGGGAAAGATCGTGGTTTAGTGAGATTTAGACATCATTAAAGCCAGTGGGATCTAAATTGCCCTTTCAGGGCAGAATAAAGAGCGTAGTAAGAAACAGAGGTAAAGGAAGGTTGTTGGCACCTGAGGAGAGACAGTCCTTACCTTAGGGCTTGGGAAACAGAAGTGTTTGTCTGCTGTGGTGTTCACCAGCAGATGTACGGGTTTTGTCTTGCTATGACACCTGCTTCTGCATCAGGGACTGGCTTGTAAAACCTATATCAAATGGAGCTATGTGGCTATTAGTATTATTTCATGTTCTTGTCAGTGTAGCCAACTGGTGAAACTTCTGCCTAGATGAAGTTGTTTTCTTGGTATGGTGCTCATCTGCAGGCCTTGCTGCAATGATTTCTTTTGCCAATACAGAGGCACTAGAAAGCAGCTCACATGCCATGATATTTTGCAGTTGTCTCATGTTGTTTCTCTTTCTGCTTTATAGCCATGCATCTGTTCTTGTACAAGTTGTAATGCATCTCCTTCTCCTTTCTCCTTCCCTCTGTATCTTCACATTTTCCCTACGCAGCTTGGTGAACTTCTTTCTTAAACAGTGGTAATTGTTGGAGGTTTGTATTAATCATGTTTGTGTCAGTTTTTACTCAGGAATCCAAGAAGAATGAGTCCTTTCTGCATGCAAGCAAAGCAGTTCCTTTGCTAAAAATCTTCAATAGAAGAGATTGCCCAGGTAGAGTATATGACATATAAGACAATGGTCTGGCCACATATGCTACGTTAACCTTCCCTCTGCTTTCCATTTCTCCGCAAAAAACATGTCCCAAGACCAGGCCAGCAGTTCAGAGAAGATCAGCTAATAAGAGAAGGTGAGACCTTGAAGAAAAGGAGTGAAGGATACGCAGACAGTGATAAAAATGTAAGACCAGCAAGTAAAGAGTGAAGCTGTGGTGAAGGGAAGGAGAAGGTTGAAGTGAGTTCTAGTGAGAAGAAAGCAATGTCAGACCAGTGCTTTCAAAGGAGCCAGACATCTCCACTTTGGATGTTCTGGGAAGTGCTCCTATCAAGTGGGCCTCCCCAGACCTTCATGGCAAGGATTTAAGATGTAGGTATTATCTTACTGGGGATGAGGAAGCATGTGATAGTCCCCTGAGTTGGAGCT
Organism: Falco naumanni; assembly: GCF_017639655.2. Taxonomy (NCBI): domain Eukaryota; kingdom Metazoa; phylum Chordata; class Aves; order Falconiformes; family Falconidae; genus Falco; species Falco naumanni. Next base: position 107,703,173 of record NC_054056.1, on the reverse strand, counting down.
GAAGAAATATACTGTAAATCTGGACTTTTCTGCCTAAATACGAGAATCCAGTGTGCTGCCATGTCCTCTGTTTTTATTCAATGTCTCTGAATAATTGTGACTTCTGATTTTTGTGTTCCTCCTAAACCTGGACACAACACTCAGTGCTGCAGGAGGACAGAGAGCCAACATAGCGTAACGTGCAGGCTTGCTTCCACTTTGTAGATACAGTTTCCTCTCACACCAAGCAATTCTTGTAAGTATTCATTGTCTTTAGGAATCCTTCTTTCATAAAGGTTTGGGAGCTGATGAAGTATAATCAGGTCATTTTTAAAAGCAAGACCTAGAGTTATAGCACTGGTCCAATGGCTACAAACAAGACAGAACAATCCAGTGTGGAGTTTAAGCACCACCTGCCTTTACACCCAAGCTGTTTCCCCTGGAGCATTTTTTCCTTTTCTCTGACTACTTAGTTATAGATTTAAGGAATGAGGACAAAAATCCTGTCTTCTTGGTAAGCCTTAAATTTGGTACAGAGCTTGCAATGCTGATATTAATAAAGGGTTGCAACAGTTCAGCTATTAATACATTTTCTCTGGCAGAGCTTAGCAGAATATGATGAATTCTGGGTACAGTATGTTATGCTAATTAGCATAAATATAGGAAAGACCTTTTCCCTTCTGAATATAAGAATACTCAAAATGAATTCTGTAGCTAACATATGCACACAGGAACATAAGATTATGTGTATCACTGGCAACATCATCTTATTAGCTACAAACATATGCTTTGTACAAGGAGAAGGTCTGATTGTTAAAGGAAGGGCAGAATACTGGTGGATGAGGTGAGGAGGAGGAGAAGAAAGTGATGGAGATCTCTGGATGCAGTTCATAGAAACCACCTTGGAGAAGGTTTTTTTTGGGGGGAAAACCAATGACCGAACCCCCTTCTCCCCATTACATTTACATCCGTTAATTTATGTGGACTGCTTCCACCCCAATAAGAGCTATTCTGCAAAGTAAAGGAGGAAAAAAACAACCCGCCAAAAATTTTCTTTCCCCTCAATATTCCATGTATTCAGATCTATTGAATTAAACTGCCTTGTATGAAATGCTTCCCTATATCATTCCCAAGAATATAACAACTCCATAGGAATAAATGGATGTGGTTGTTTTTTTATTTTTCATGTTTTTTTCTTTTCCTTTAAATACTCTCTCAAAATGAGAAATGGAGGAACTTCCAAACCTTTTGTAATCAATTGACAGAATTGGATACTGTGTATGAAATACTTCTTTTAGAAAGATAATGGGGACTGTGTCACAGTGGGAGCTAGTCAGATAATGAAGCACAATCCTTCTAATTACAAGACCAAAACAAAACAAAATGCTAATGCTTGTCAAATCACACATAGTGCACAGTCAGAGTAGATGTTGTTAAAGGGGAAGTCTTTATATCTTTCCTCTTTCTTAAAGCGTCCCTTTAAGCCAACAAGAATTTCTCTGCTGTTGTGGTTGTTCACGTAAAGCAGAGTTTGGCTTGTGTTTATTGATGGTGCTGATACAGTGTTTTAGCCACCTGAACAAAAAGTAAGGATTTGATGAGCAGTAGGAGTTTTGGATTTGAAGGTATGCAGGGTGTAAGGTTGGGGTAAAGGTATCTTAAAAAAGTCCAAGGGTCTTTGCCATGCACTGCTAAAATTTGCTCTTGTTGATAATGCACTGAGTTTACTGTAGGTTTCAGTGAAACTTGTCAAGTATCTGATGGAAAAGTCCATTAGGAATGGTGGAATTATTAGGTGGCCTTTTAGTCAGTCCTAATGAAGAGATCTTTCTAGTTACTTACGGTTGAATTGCAATTTCTCTGTGAATGCTTATGAGTAATTTTATATGTGCGAGTAACAAAAGGAAGTAGAGACAAATGGACAGCAGAAGTTCCTTTCATTTTTCATTCAGAAACTGCAAGAAAAGTCTGCTTTCTTCATCTCAAGATTAGAAAATGGCATCAGATGCCGTATCTGAAGGATCTGAAGGCAAATAAGGGTATGAGCAGCCTGATCTAGCAAAGTTCACAGAAGTCAAAGTTCCCCACTGAGTTTCTGGAGTTTTACTTTTTTTTTTAAAGAGTGAATGTTCCTATTTGACCTGTATTTTGGTGCTGCATGATAAAAAATTAAGATGATACACAATATCTTCTATTATTCAGCATTACTTTGGAGACACATCAAATAGAGTATGTTTTCCAAACACAGGATGGTCTGTTGTTACTTACGTTGCAGGAAATTCTCTGAGGGATATGTTGTATGACCCAGAATTGGTTTGAAATAACACAGCCCGACTTGGTTCCTGGTAATCACATTGGAGATGCACTTTGCACCATGCTATGCTCAGAACGTCTTGTCTGATTCACATCCATCTTTTTAGTCTCTGTTTTCTCTCAAGTACACAAAACACAGGGGTAGGTCAACAAAAGTTCAGGTTTTGATGAGACAGCATTTGTGATGATGTTTCTAGCCTGTGTGTTTGTTTATAGTAAAAGGAATATATGAATATGTAGCTATACTATGAATCTGACTGCTCCAGATTTATCCTTTCTTTTCCAGGTTGAAGGAAGAAGGAAAGGAAAGTCAAAACTGAACCCATCCATTCAGATGTGAAATGCTAGAACTTTCTTTTTTTTAAATTAAATGTTAGATACCTTTATTTACAAAATGCCTCTACCACCTGTTCTTGATCCTATCAGTACAGACTTTTACATTTGATACCATGTAAGTGTGATAAAGGCAAAAATAATGTCTAGATTGTTGTGTGGATTAAATATCTGCTTGTTAACAGAATAGTCATACCAATAGTTTGCAGAGGGCTTTGGCTGTTGAGATGGATACCTCAGAGACCAAGTATTTTTCTCGTCCCAGCAACAATTTGTTGAAGGTGTCTATTTAGAAACAGAATCATAGAATCATTTAGGTTGGGAAAGACCTTTGAGATCAAGTCCAACCATTAACCCAGGACTGCCCAGTCCACCACTAAACCATGTCCCTAAGCACTGCATTTACATGTTTTTCAAACACTTCCAGGGATGGTGATTCCATCGCATCCGCAGACAGCCTGTTCTAATGCTTGACTACCCTTTCAGTAAAGAAATTTTTCCTAAAATCTAATCTAAACCTCTCCTGGTGCAACTTGGGGCCATTTAGAAACATATGAAGTGTATGTCCTCAAGATGGGCCACAGAAGTACAGCTGTACCAATCGTATTCTGTATAATTTTGAATATCGGGATCCAAGCATAAGACCTGCAGTGCATGGATGCAGTTCTTTGAGCTTCAGGGCGGACTCCTGCAGTCCTAAAATCAAGTGATCTAAGCTGCCTAACAGTTCTTTGAATTTAATGGCTTAGAAGCATACGAGGGGTTTTGTGCATGTTATAGAGATGTTCTGAATATTGTACTTATTTCTCTTTTACATGTGTTCTCTGTCAACCACATAAAGTTAAGATTTCCTCTATCTCACTGGTGCACTGTAAACATTGGTTAAGTGAAGAGCTGGAAGTATTTAATTATTGTGATAATATGAAGCCATTATATCCCATTGATTGTAGGTAGCTGGCTCTAGGGAATGCACCGTACAAGCATCTGAAGTGCTTTCCAGACACTAATTATTGCCACATCATTCCCATTTGAAGGTACAGAAATTAAGGCATAGAACAGTAAGCACTGGGGCTTTCAAGCACAACAAATCCCAGTCTAGACTCTGAAATACATATTGAAAATTTCCAACTAATTGCAGTGGTTTGCTCTTTCTAAGCTTGCTGGAAATCTGTTGGGGAAAGACAGAGGTATTCAAACCATCTGAATGAGGCCTTTTGGTTTGGCTAAGCCACCCTTGCCCTTAGCTTTAGATCAGTTCTGCTAGTGCAGAACTTCTGGTGGTTGACACAGCTTGCACCTAGGTGATTTAAGGGCAACTGTTGGCACCTGCAGGCCAAGCAACATGTCCCCTGCTGTGGGCTGCTGGAGTGAGACCTGGGAATTCCAGATTCAGCCTCCCAGCTCTCCTTCCCTTCCATCTTTCAGTCTCCAGTAGCTGCAAGTCACGCTTCTGGTCCAGCACAGCTCTGCTGCAGATGGAAATGCCAGAGGGCAGCTGAGGTGGTGAAGGGGAGCACAGGCTTCTCTCCAGCACGCACAGATATATAACGTCTCACTAATGCATTTAAATTAATGTTCTCGCAGCTTCCTGGTGAGAACAAAAAGATCTTGTGGTGCAGGCACTTTCCCTTTTAGGGAACAGTGATGCCTCCAAAGACTGAGGTCTTGACAGTCTGAAAGAATTAGTCTCTTTTCAAGCAGAAAGGTCAGCTACAGGTGAAGGAGCTGCACTGAGAATACCTTTAAACTGCTCTGTCACCTCCTTGATGAATTGCTGGGAGCTCTTTCTCCAAGGCTGGGTATATTTAGATGCTCTTTGATAGATTATTCTTTTAAAGGCAGATTGATTTGGCCAAGGTATCAGCAGATCAGCTGTAATTTGGCCTGAAAGTAGATAGTGATCTGGCAAAATGGATCCCTGTTTGCAGCTCTACCTTTTTCCTGTAGTAAATCTGCTTTTGTTCACTAACTGGCCTCTGCGCTGAACTGCTACATTCACAAGTGCCACCAGGACTCAAAGGAAGAAGAAAATGCCCGGGAAGATATTTCAACACATTTACATCTCTTAAGTTTGTGGGATTCAAACATAGGCTGCAAGTCTGCCAAAATGGGGGCTGCAGCATGCTCCTCTGCAAGCCATAGCAAAGTCTTGGGATGAGCTCTGGTCCTTGCACTGTCCAAAGCCTCTGCCCTGCAAGGGACTGTAACTCCCAAGACCTCACCTTGTGGCATTAAGAGAAAGTGGTCTTTTCCAAAGCAGCCTGAAAGCATATTCCCCCAAATGGATGAAACCTATTTTTTAGCCCTTTCCTCTCTGCTATTAAATTGGAAAAGTGGGTTTGCAGTGCTCTTCTGAAACTACAGAAAAGTGCCTGACCCCTGCTCCAGGGAAATCTCTTCACTGGGATCACACATCTGGAATGGTAAATCCCCATGGCAGAAAAGAGAGACCATTGGATCCCCCAGGCTCTTAACTTGTCTTGCATGTTTTGCAACCAAAAAAGGATGCATTTTTGCCTTAATAGGGCAATGACCATCTTAGATAGCCAAAAGCTATGGCTACAGCAGAGACAAAAGTAATTTTTCTGTAGGCAGGATTTTTCTGTAGGCAGCTTGCTTGGGCACCAGAGAGGAAACCATGGCACCCTGAACTCCAGCTGCTCAAGCAATGCTTCTCAGTCATCATCAGGCCTTGGTGGGTGGGATTAGGAGTATCTGAGACTGTTAAAATGGTAAAACTGCACTGATGAATTACTTTACAAACATAGGGAGAAAAAAGATGCCTCACTGGAAAGGAACAAAATCTGAGTTCTGGCTGCTGCCATGTTGCTGAATGCAGAGAAATACTATTTAAAAAATCATGCAAATTCAACTCCATTAAAGAACTCATGCAACTTCAACAGTACTGCAAGCAATCTCAAGGCTTGGAAAGCACAGAGGGAGGAATCTGGTTTTATTAGTTCAAAATGCCCATTTTGGCTTTGGCTAAATTTTCAATTTTGTTACTACTGGTTTGATTCTCTAGAATAGAACTTTGAGATGTTAAAACACACACTACAAACAAATCTTAACATGAAGATTTTTTTTTACTCTATCTAAGCTTATGCAAAATAGGTAAAAACCCCTCCACTCAATTTCATCCTTATCATCGTTTTCCTGTTTACATTTACAGTTATGACCCCCAAAAAAGTTTCTCCTCAGCTCAGCTTGAAGCCCCATCATGAACTCAAGAGGCTGAATCCATTCACCTCACAATGTTTTTGTTCTTATACCTTGCTAGAATATCTATCAAAAACTTCAGCATCAGAGTTTGTAATGAATCTGGGTATCACAAATTATCTTCTGGCTAATGCAGAGGATCAAGCTGGAATTAAGTTCAAGTGCTCTTCAGTTTGGCTTCAGCATCCTACAAAACAATCTCCAGCCACAGTCAAAGCCCAAGGATCTGCTGCTATGAAAATGAGATGGGACAGCCAGATGAACAGACAAGCATGCAAAGAAGAAAGATTTCATTTTTCATCAGAATGCCAGAGAATAAAACTGATGTTCAGCTTGGAAGCCCAGAAGGTTATGACATTCTCTTTAAAAGGTGAAACTCTGCAACACTGAGTGCAATTTCGGGCTGTCTAAAGATTCAGACAGACACAGAGTTATGCGGCCTTGCTTACTGAACTTCAGTTAAACATTCATCAAATCTTCCCAGTTTACAGGGTCCACAGATCAGCAGACATTTGACTGACTGGGAACAACCTGTTCAGTGCCTGCCACTCAGTGATGCTGCCCTGGCCAGCCATGCATGTCCTCCATGTCCACCCCAAGGAGAAAGAAGTGCCCTGGTTTAAATCTCCCTGAAGCTCTGAGCATGAGGAGCTGCTCAGACATCGAAACTTTGAATTATTGTTTCCTCAGCCTTTTAACGACTTCTCACCAAATTTCCATTTTGTTGGTTTTGTTTTGTTAAACCAAAAAAGAATCAGGTTTCAAATTGGTTTTAGTGAAAAAAAAATGATCTGCCTTCTCTCCCAAAACTTGTTTCCAAGAAAGAATAATAACAAGAAAGAGCTTATCACATATTGATAAAAAATTAGGTTTCTCTTTTTAAATCACTTCCTACCATTCATACTCTGAGAGAGTCTTTAACTTATTGCTAAAGAATTTCCACGGGTGTATTTTCCTAGCAAAGATTTCAGGTGTCAGACCACTGTTCTCTTATCTGGGATGTGTCCACTCCTCAGCAAGCCCTGAACTAAATTACCGATGAAATAAATGACAATAACTTCAGGCGCTGAAAGGAACCATCTGGTGGAGATGAGACTAACAGATGTGCTTTCACTGTTTATACCTCAATCCACATACTTAAGAACTGCACTGCTATATACCTCCTTGTTCCCCTGCTTATTAATAATGCAGCACTTCTGTTCTTGCAGCGCTGAGGGATCCCATCCACCATGCCAGGCCCTGCATAGCGCCAGGCATTGTAGGCTCAAAACACTAAAGCCCAAATGCTCCAGTGAACTCTGTGCCCTGGCCTTGGAAAAAAAAGAAGCACAGGACCAAGTCCCAGGGAACCGAGAGAAACAACTGCTCCCTGAATGGGACACAGGGTAATATTGATCACAGTTGCACAAGGAATAAGTAATAGTAGGAAGAGAAGGCAAGATCCTTAAAGTGCTACACCTATGTATTAGTTGCCAAATCAACTCTCGTGAACAGAGAAAATTTTATTCCTTCCTGCTGTGTCTTCTAGACACACTGTCTCTGATCACAGTTTCTTCAGTTCCTCCATCACGAAATCAGGCCAAGCAATAATATGATTTAAGGACCACATCCATATTGTCACTGGACAGGTATTTTGGACTCACCCAGACCCACATTTTCAATGTTCTAGCAAGTGCGACTTGATGGGTAGGCAGAGGGTTGCTCCAAAGCAGAGCCTTGTGAACTTGTTCTCGTGGCTACTTCCTAACCAGCCCTTTTTAAGAATAGCAAAGACAATGTTAAAGTAGCAACAAGATGTTCTGACAGTGCATGGTCCCACATCATTCAAGGTAGGAGGTGTGGACATTTGCTGTCTGGGCAAGTGGAACAAATATTCAATTTGGCAGATTCCCAGTGCATCCCTCGCTCGCTAAGCTATAAGAATTATGCTATACCTGGGAGATGCCACAAGGGTATAGCGACACCATGGTTTCTTGCCTGCCTGAAGCTGACTTTGGTTCTCTGAAGGTTGATCAACATTTATCTTTGTGCAATAAAGCACAGTTTTCTAAAATCAAAGCTAATAATTTTCTTCTACTGAAAACTAGCACACAGAAGACGCAAATTATGAAACAGAAAGGCAATATTTGAGAACAGAGCCATAGATTTAGGAGCATCATTCAAAGGGAACGTATGTATTAAGCTGAGTCTGTTCAGCTACAAACCAAGTAGAAAAAGATTTGTGAGTTCCTGGCACCGTGCAGCTCACGGTTGTTTTCAGCATGAAGAGACTGCATGGGCTCGAGAGCTGTGTCTGCCTGTGCAGAAAAATGTCTGCCTTCAGAGGAGCCATCTAAAAACTGGGATATGTGTTTGGTGTGAACTTGAAGGCTTTTCCTGGTCCTTCAGATGCACAGTGTTCACAAAGAGACTGCTTCTGATGAGAGAGGGAAGCTGGCAATGGGTTTTGTGTCATCTTAGAGACAACTGCGCAAGGAAAGGGAAGCTGGAAATAGATTTTCATGTTTATATTTGCGAAGACAGAAGCTGTCCTAACACACAGCAATTTCTTCCTGTGCTTGGGGAAGGTGATAAGTGGCATCCTTGGATGGATGAAGTGAAATCTCGCTGCTACCAAAGGCAGTGGACAGAAACTCTGCCCATAGGATCATTGCCAGGCCACAGGCTCTTTCAAAGGATGTTCTCCTCTCAAGGGCTGAGTGTGAAATAGATGGGGTAGCTTCGCAAACCAGAGTTGGGTGCCACATGAAGGACTGATAGCTGTGAATCATATTGCAGGTCTGGGTTAAACTCCTTGATTACAGATCAAATAAAATCAAGTGATTCTGTGAATATCTGAAGACTACTTCCTATCTTTCAGAGCTCCAACTGAAGTTACCAGGACTCTACTGGAACAGGACTACCAAGTGTTGTAAAGCAGACTGTCCCATGATGGCTTAACAGCCAACGTCACTATTTCAGTTTGTGTGATGCTTTGTACAACCAGTTATGGTTCTACCCAGCACCAGTGGTGAAGTCGTACCAGTATTCAACCATTCTCATATTTTACCAACAGTGATGGAGCCCATGTCATGGAGAAACACAACTCTGGCACCCAAGACACTCAAAGCAAGGGCCTCTTGTCTTGCTCCACTAGATGGGACTTGACTGAGGAATTTGCTATGGATCAGTTTATGGCAATTATAAATTAATATTCAAAGCTTTCTCTCATTTTTAGCCATCCCCCCTCTTTTCTACTTCAAATCATGCCATGAGGTTATTCCTATTCTGCATAAAATTAGAAGCATTGGATAAATATTTCCAGAAAGTACTAAAACAGTTACTGGTTTGCTAAGCTAGGCTGCTTCCTTGTTTAAAAGTAGACAGCATAAGAGAAACCAGTGGGTAATCTCCCTGCGAAATACAATCATTGCAAATGCAACTTCTTCAGCTGTGGGCGCACAGAGGCAATTTGGTGGGAGCCCTTTGTAAAAGCACTCACTGGCTGCACCTACTAGTAACTCTACAGTGCCCTCATTTGTTGTGGAATCCATAGCACAATCAGATTTCTTCAGACATTTCAATTTATTGTTCTGATGTTAAGTAAAAATACCCAGTTGATAGACTCACTTGAACAGGGAGGCGCTATATTGTGTTAGGCACAGCTTGGAAGCTTAAAAATAACCTGAAAAGAAATGGAAAAATCACTTCAGTCAGTAATGGTTCCACACCGTATTCCTCAGAGCTGCCAGCTGTAGTGACGAGAGTTCAAATGTCAGGATTTGGGGTTGATTCGGTGATGTCCCAACACCTGGAAGTGAGACTCTCGCCTCACTTTCCTTCACTTGCAGTCAGGAGGGGAAGTGAGAAATTCCAAGTGGCTCAGAAGTAAAACTGGCTGAGAGAAAGCTAAAGACCCATGAAGACCCATCTTTACTTGCTTGCTTTCCTTACCCGTTATTTTTTCAGCCAGCCCTTTGACTTTTAACTTTACAGTGCTGCCCTGCCTTGTGTGTTAAAGGGGCACGCCTGAAAAGGAATCGTGGTAAGGCAGATCCAACAACCCAAAAAGGTTAACCATGCTCTGCTTAGCCGGTTGAGGAATAAAAAAAGCTTAGGATGAGTATTTTTTCAAGAAAGTCAAGGACTAGCGTGGTCATTGCTCGGCAGATCTACAAGTCCAAGCTTTGGAACTGCTGATACAATGCATGAACCTTGTTGGCTGAAATCCTTCCTCCTGTCTCAAAGACAAGGACTGTGCAAAATGATGAGGCTAGATTATGGATGCACACGTGCTTTTTGCACTCTGCCATGGATTCCGTAAGGTGAGCGTGAGTGAATTATGGATGGTCTTTTGATGGGTTTGCAACAATCTTTTAATGGCACTGAGACGGTGTGAAGTTGCAGTGCATTGATTTTCTTTTGTCCATACAGTAATTTGTAGTGGTGGAGATTTATTTTCCTCTTTATGTTTTCCATGAAGCTAGCAGGCAGCGAGGCCAACGGCAGCTGGCAGTTGGTCTCCCATTTCTAGGGATGCCACAGACAGCCACCTTTGTGCTCAGAGGATCACTGAGGGGGACCTGATGCCTAGGGAGAGCAGAGGTGGTGTGGGTAATTTCTGTGGACCGATTTCCACCTCTGGCAGGCAGTGATGTTGTCTGCTGGGTCAAAACTGCTGCAGTGGCAAGCCAGAGAACATTTGACCTGTCAGCCCTCAGACCAGGGGACCCATCCTGGTAAGTCTTTCCCACAAGCGAGTGCTGTTTCTATGAAGGCATTTTACAGATGGTGTTTTATATTGGGGTTTTTAAAATTAATTTTGCCCATTTTGGGACCAGCAGTGCCAGACCCACAGTTATTCTGACCCTGAACAGGAGCTAATATAGGTTCTGGTTTCCAGCTGCACCTTGTCACTGCAGAGAAAAGGAAAACAGCTTGAGGCAGCAGCTACTTTTCATCAGGCTCATCTGCAGTCTAGGGAAGGCAGACCTGGCTGTCTTTTATTTTTCTATCTTTTATTTTTCTGCACAGCTTTGAGACTTCGTGGGAATCTCCCCTCTTCCATTAGCAGATTTAAGGAGCAGACACTGCTTTCAGTCTCGCCAGCAAGACTCTTGTGTGCCCTTCTGCCTGGCCTGCTTTCCTGCAGTTCATTCAAAGATCTGGAAGCCAGAAGGTGACAATCTGATCACTTTGACCATCTGCAGATCACAGACCGTAACTTCAAGTCAAATTAGGCCACAGCTTTTAAAAATAAAGATCAAACCTGCAACTCTGACTTAAGACTAAATCTGAGTGTTTCATGTTTGACTAGGTTGTTGTACTGATTGACTTTTAGGCTTCATTTTGTGTTTGTTTAGCAGGCAGGAGCAGCAGCTGCCGCTTAGATCCCCTCAATACTAAGCCCTAAGAAACAAGCCCTAAAAAACAAAAAAAAAAAAAAAAAAAGGAAGAAGAGCTTGACATGTAACTATAAGGAAGAAGGAGGACACGGATGTTCAAAGAGGAGAGAGGAAATGTTTGAGCATCTCTCTGCTGCTGAACACTGAAGTCACGGTTACACAAGGTAGGTTGGGTGTTTGAACAACATAGCTGTGGCAGCGTAGTGCTGTGTCTGGGATAGCAATTCCCTAAGTCAGCCTCCGCGGGGCTTCAGTTCTTTTTTATGGCTACGCTGCTCCTACTGCCTGGATTAGCTGGGATATCAGTGCTGCACTCTGTACTTGCACTGTCTTATTTGACATTCATCAGTAGGTGCTTCCAGACTGTGCACAGGCACACTGGTAGATTTTGTGGGCATCCCAGCAGTGAGTTTAAACAAAATGATTGAAAGGGATCATGAGATAGGTTTGTGTGTGGATGGAGTCCTCCTCAATGCCTTTGGAGCTCTGGAGGAGAGAGCATGAGGGTGCTTGATGGAGCTTCTACCGAAGGTTGCGTGGAGGTTGGTGTTAGAGATCAGCTAAAAATGGGATTACATCTTGTCACCCTAAATGAGAAATGAGAAGCTCTGAAGCACTGTGAAAATTTTGCTTGGTAAGACAGAGGAGACAGCGGAAGATTAGAAAGAGAACAATCAAATTCAACACTGCTTGTGTGCTTACAGTGAAACTGATATCCCACTTATTTCTATGGTTATATCGCTTCACTCTCCATGCACTGGGTCTTCTTATATTTAAGACTCCTAGGTCAAGAGGTCCTCAAGGTTCAAATCTTTCATGCCAGGAAATTATCCCTATGGATCTGCTTTTCAGCACCTTTCTCAAAGCATGTCCTGACATTTTAAGGACAGTTTCACTCATGCTATAGACATTGTTGCCTTCTGTTCCTGTTTCTTAGATAGTCCTTGACCATTTTTTCAAGGACCAAATCTCTATTCTTCTGTCATTGAAGCTCAGGAGCAGCTCTTTGTCCGTTTTGCTCCTGAAAACTCTTTTGCAGAGTTTTTCCATTTGCAGTTTTCCTTCTTGTAAACATGATCCAGATGTTCCAGCTGAATGTTCATGTGGCTCTGCTACAGCACACTCTGTGTGTTTGTGTGTGGTTTACCAACCACTCCTGTGCTTTGTCATTCATGAGAATCCAGCTGGTCTATAAATAAGCCAAGCTAAAGCCATATTACCTTGACCAACAGATGTAATCCCTTCCTGGTTTCCTCTGATTTTAGACTATAACCTCTTCAACTCAACCACTTCTCTGTTTGAGAAGGGCCAGCACAACCTACTGGGAGATGCTTGTCACCAGTCCCTCTGCATGCTTCCAAGAGAGCCTGTTGCAGCCTCCTGGCTGCAAACTCCAGCTCAGCAGAAGCACTTGTGTTTGATTACTGAGATCTCTGGTGTCAGCCAAGGAGGTGGATATCAAACCTGTGCACATTGGGTGCTGCCAGCAACACATCATAAATAATAGTAATGGGGCGTAATTGCTCATCAAGCCAAATTATAGCCTGGAGTGCTCCATCTGGCCAAACTCCTCTTGATGTGAGTGGGAGCTCTGCCAGCGGGTGTGCAACAGGACTGGGGTCCCAAGCAGCGGTGAGTCTGATTCAGGTCCCCTTGAAACTATTGGGTGTCTTTGCACTAATTTAGAAGATTTTAGCTAACTCCTCTTGCATTACATTGCTTCCCAGCCAGTACGGCTACATCTGTGCAATTGTTACCCCAGATGGAACATGGAGGAGGAGAATTCCTGACACTGAGCAATGAGATTTTAGATTTAGAGAGGAGATGGAAACTCTTTCCTGTTGAGTCTTTAAAGCTGGTTTATACGGGGGTGATTTGAGACTTGAAAATGGCCCGAACGCCTGCCTTTTGGAGGGTACAACTGAAAAAACCCAACATGCAATTGATATCGGAAAGGATTGTGTCCCTGGTGTAAGGGCTATAAAAGCCAAGAAAGCTGGTGTGCCTGCCTATTAATCACCTATTGCTATTCGACATTGGTATGGCCCTTTGCAAGTGAAAATAATTTACTGCCCCCACCCCCCCCCTTCCCCAAGTATTTACCATCCCCATTTTGGTTTGAACATTTACAGCTGTGGTTCAAACTGTGATGAATTGGTTAGCTATAAATTTTCTTTCCTTTCCCCTTCTCCTTCCACCTCTTCCTATGTAAAGCTGGGATGGAGGTTAAGGCATGGGGTGTTATCTGAAGTAAGTGCTCTATTCTCAATGCCCCATACATCCTTGCTAATGTCTATAGCTCCCCTGTGGTATTGGGAAGTATCATTGCTATTGTAGTGTGGTAGAACAGGAGCTGGAGAGAGATAAATGGCCTAGTTATCAAAACTTCCTAGCCTCCCACAGCCCTCCTTGGGAATACAGCTATAAATGACATTCAAATGATGCTGATAGATGTTAGCTGAGCAGGGAGCAGAACGCGTGCGTTCCTGGTGCTGCGCTCGGGCCAGCCACTTCTTGCTGATAATGTCGTGGAGATCTCAGCTAACCTGACACTGGCTGCTGACGCTATAGCTGTGTGGGTGAGATACAGCACTGCCTGCTCACATCTGCTTGTGGACAAATCTTTCGGGGTTGCAAAGGTTCAAAACCGCATGGTGACTGAGACATATTAATGCTGGAGCTTGCAGAGCTAAAAGCAGAGGTGGTTTGTTTTTTTTTTTTTTTTTTCCTTTAGCATAGGATCTGCTCAGTTTGGACCCTCAGAGGGTCAAATATCAGAGGGGAAACAGCCCCTTTTCCACCCAGCAATGCAATGACGAAAGTGTTATTTTTGAGTGACCTGGGACATCTGCAATAGTGCCCTGTAGTCTGGTCTAAGCAGTACAGCCTCTGCAGCCCTGTGGTGGGTCCAAAAATCGCCTCCAGGAGCTCCCTTTCCATCGGTGTTTTTCCTGGTGTGTGAAAGAGGAGAAGGACTGCTCAGATCATAAATCCCTTGGGGAACGGAGCTGGAGCAGCTAGAGTAGGTGGCCAATCTGCTTCTCTTATGAGTCTGGAAGGGCTCTTGGGTGTCTTGGCATCTCAATCAGGAGACACCACGGAAACTCGGCCATTTGGAGGAGGATGACCTCTCATGAAAACAAGCAGCAATCTGAAAGGCTTGGTCTTTTTTTTTTTTTTTTTTTTTTTTTTTAAATTTTATTTTATTATTCGTGTCTGGCAAGGAAGAAAGGCTTGATTAGACCCTTTGTACCTATCCACTACCACCCTCCCCCACCCCCTCCCCCCAGGGTGTAGCTACATGAATGCCCAGCCCTGCAGGCAGTTTTTTACTCAAGAGCAGCTCTTAGAGAGAGGGAATGTTTCTATTGTGTGGTGACAGAAATCCCAGGACGCCAAAGGTGCAGGCCATACAAAAGCTGTCTCTTCCCTGCAACCAAGAAATGGAAAGGAAAAGGGTGCAGGGCTGTCAATCACATCCCTTCGGGATTTAGGTGCGAGGCTGGACCGGGGTGCATGGACACACGCTAAAGCGGAGACATAGGTGTGTGTGGGGGTGGTGTCTTAGGTCCAGCGGGTCAGGGCAGACCCCCTCGGGGCTGCAGCTGGGCTTGGGCTCCGGCGCTGCCCCCTCGGGGAGCCACCGGAGGGGGGCGGGTCTGGGGGGGACCGGCCGCCCGGGCTGGGGCAGAAGCAGCATCCCCCGCAAGGGACCCGTGCAAAAAGCTGCTCCCCGGCGGGGCTGGGGACTGCCCGGGCGTGCTGCCCCCCAACTCCCCCTCCGCGGGCAGAGGCTGCCGGTTCAGCTCGGCTCGGCTCGGCTGAAAGCGAACCGCATCGGCAGGCAGCGCCTCCAGCCGCCCACCCGCCGCCTCTCCCGGCATCCTTCATCCCCATCCTCCCCTCCTTCCTGCTCCGGCGGTGAAAGCAACCCCCCGCCGGGGGCCGGGGATGCCCTCCCCCTCCCCTCCCTCCCCTCCAGCCGCAGCGGGGGAGGGGGGCTGTGATGCTGCAGGGGGATCCCCGGGTGTCGAGCGGGGTCTCCCCTTCCGTCGGCTGCCGGGATCTCCCCGCTCGGCGCCGGCGGCCCCAGCGGCGGCTGCTGGGGGCTGGCCACCGGGGACGCGGGCGGGGGGCAGCCCCGTGGCGGAGGGCCGGCGCCGGTGCCCCACGCAGCGTGGATGACTAGACACCCGGGGCTGGGGGAGCGGGGGGCGGGCACCCGGCTATTTGCTGGCTGCATACAATGGGCCACTCCCTAACGTGAGGGCTTGGGGGGAGGCAGGAGCTGGGAGGAGGAGGAAGAGGAGGCGGGGGGGGGGGGGGGGAGGGGGGGGGGGAGGAAGGGGCTCGGGCATCGGGCTGGTAAATAAACTCCGCGATGATTTCCCTCCGTTGCGGCGGCCCAGGTGCCCGCCGGCGAGGATGACCTGACGGGGATGTGACTGCCTCCCCCCATCCCACCTTTTTTTTTCACCCCCCTCCCTCCCTCCATATATATATATATACACACACACATAGATACATGTGTATATATATATAAACATATAAAGAAGCCATCCGGGGGGGAGGGGCGGGGAGCGCGGATCATGGCCTTGGGGCTCCCGGGGCTGCCGCCGCCGATCCGCAGCTCGCCTCCGGGGCCCGCCGGCGACCATGGGGCTGAAGGCGCGGCGCGGTGCGGCGGGCGGTAGCGCGGCCGCCGGGGCAGCGGCGGCGGCGGGGCGGCGAGCGGCGGCCGGCGGCGTTGGCGACCCCGAGCAGGGCTCGCTGGCTCTGGGCACCGGCGCCGACCGCGACGGGACGCTGCTGCTGGAGGGCGGCGGGAAGGAGGAGGGAGGCAAGCGGAGCCCGCCGGGGCTGGGGCTGCTGGCGAAGACCCCCCTGAGCCGCCCGGTGAAGCGGAACCACGCCAAGTACCGCCGCATCCAAACTTTGATCTACGACGCCCTGGAACGACCCCGCGGCTGGGCGCTGCTCTATCACGCCTTCGTGTGAGTACGCGGGCGCGCAGCCCCCGCGCAGCGCGGAGCGGGGCTCCCCCGGGGGCGCGTCCCGGGGCGGCGGGGGGCTGCCCCCCCGGGGTGCCCCCCCCCGAGGCCACCGTTTTGCTTTATCATTCTGGGCGTAAGGCGCTGCGGGGGGCTCGCTCCAGCCGCGGGGGTGGGGGGGCACGGGTCGCATTCCGGGCTGTGGTGCTGAGCGGTTTTACTTTTTTTTTTTTTTTTTTTTTTTTTTTCCCCCTGTCGTCGGGTTCTCCGAGCTGAGCAGCTGCTGTTGGGGCCGGGGCTCTCTCCTGGGCGTACCCCCGCGTTGCCTGGGGGCGGCATGCCCCAGCCTGTGTGCCTTAGACCCTGGGAAAGGGATGCCAGAAAGACCAAGCTCTGGGCAATTTTAGGGCTCCGAGTGCTTCAGGGGAACACCGCCGGCTTCAGCTCAACCTCCCGCGTTGCGTTGGGTTGAACCAGCTGTTACAAACCCCGAGCGAACGGGAGCTTTCAGTAGTTGAAAGCGTCAAATGAAAACCATCGGGTTTGGGGTCCATAAGCGTCACCCCGCAGCACGTGGAACCCAGGCACCGCAGCACTGTCAGCCAGAAAGTTAAACTGACCACCAGGGAACTGAGATGAAATAAACTCCTTTTGCGGCCCAAAGGTGACAAGTCAAGTTAATCCCCACTGTTTTGCGTGCCTGAAAATTCTGGTCCTTTCAGTTTTCACAAGAAAGATAGAAAAATTGGATCTGTTTGCTGCATAGAACGGGATTGGCTGAGTCCTATTCAAATAACTGTGGTTTTCGGTGTCGTGAATGTGTTTGAAAACTGACGGGATTATCAGTGATCACGGTGTTACTGTTTTTCTTTAATGCTGTAACGTGTGCCGAGCCCTGTGTGGTAGAGGATTTAAGCAGTAATTTCTGAAATTGGTTTATTTGCCAAAGACAAACAAAGTGCTCCAGGCTTCACGGGCTGTGAGCCTGGAGCTGGGTCTTGGGAAGTCTTGATCTTTGGTGAGGTCTTTGCAAATAAACAACTTGAGTGTAGGGCTGCGATTTTACCTCCAGGCAAATTTCTTGCTGGTGTTTGCAGGGCTTTAGCCCTGGGCGAGGAGTAAGAGGCAGCGTTCACTACCGATGTGCTGCTGTGTACCCCTCACTCGTTGCTGCTCCCCTCTTCTGTTTTCGTAAAGTGGGACTTAGGTTCCTGCTTTACAGCTTAATTTCTGTGGAAAATGTGGACACCGGATGCTGTGACACTTTTTCAGTTCTTGCGCCCCTTTTTGCTATAGGAAAACTTCTGTTAGCGGGCAGGGAGTGTCAGCGTTTGGGGTGTATTATGTTGGGAAGGCTTTTTGGTCTGGAGCTTGCTGTTCGATCGTGCTCAGTATTGCATAAAGCTGCTTCTTGTTGGGGAGAGCTGTGTCTGGATGGAGGGGCACCCCATTCATCCTGCCGTGGTCAGCCCCCCCCGCACTGCATAAGTGAGGCTTTAGCACATGCCAGAGTGTTATGAGCAGTTGGCATCTCTCTGTGGGCAGCTGTGGCAGCTGGGTCAAACCCATGCCCAGGCTCATGTCTGGATATAAGCAATAGGACAGTGGATGAGTCTAGAAAGGCTCAGGCGAGCTGAGAGATTCGTGATCATTTGCAATGGTATAAGAATTTCCAGTTGCAACATTTGTTTTAGATAGCTCTCTAGACGTGTGGTTAACCTTAGGATCCTCATGCAATATGGATCATAAAATGAGAAAAAAAATTGAATATGTTTGTAAGGTTTGATGCTTCTTAGGAGTGGACCTGACATTCTGTGTGGCCAACTTCTCTTTGGGGACTACACAGTTCTGCAAAACTGAGATGTGAGTCTGATCTGCTCACATGAAAGTCAAGAACAGTCTTGTTACTCAATATTAACTCAACATTAATGAGAAAAACACTTTTAGGACTTCCTTATCCTTCAAGGAAGTAAAATACACAAGTCGTGGTCTGTCAGCCCACCACAGACATCCCACCCCTTCCCAGGACACCCAGGGGGCTCAGCAGTCCAAGGCTGCCACACTGTGTTTCTGTTCAGTCTTGGCTCCTTCTGAACTCAGGAGAAGTTGTGGGTTCTTACCTCGCTATAGGATCAAATCCTACAAAAAGGAATCTGCCATAAGTGATGGAAGACCATGCTGAGATTTTCCTGACAGAGCTGGTTCCTGTGACTGGAGGACGATGGCCAGCTCGAGAGCAGGAGCAGTGCAGTGGGAAAGCAGCACCTAAATTGATATCCACAGTCTGTTCTTTCTTTCAGATTAACTGTCTTTTAACCTTTTTCCTTCTGAAAAGGACAGTCTCTCATGCTGGAGGTGCTGCTATGACACTGTGTAGTGCCATTCCAGCAGCCCCCCGTGCTTCTTTTCACACTAGAACAGTTTATGCTTTTCCTTGGGTAGGTGACAGATTGCCAGCCCTTCCATAAAATCTACAAATTTAATGCTGTTTTAATTTTTGAGAAAAGTCCCATTTATCTTAATGACATGCTACACTTTGTCTCAATATTCTGAGTAACTTTTCAATAAACACTATGCAACCAAAATTCAGAGTAAGAAGGTTCCTGTCATATTAAAACAAAACCAAAACAAACCACACCAGAGGATAAACAACTGAGGGCCAAAAGGGATTGCAGCATGGGTGGATGTGATGGGTTCCTTATAGATTCAAACATTCGGAGGTGTTTAATGAAAAGATGATGCAAAGGGCTCCAGTGCTGTGTACATCCCAGGATTTAAGAGGTGGGAAGCTGCTGATGGAAGAGGGTTGCAACTTTCAGGACACGCCGAGGGTGTTGTGTGGGGGCAGGAAGGGGCTTTGCAAGGCTCTTTGCAAAAGCTTTGGATGCCAGAACTTTTAAAAGGGTGGTACAGATGGGATCTCATTAAATCGTACAGTGATGCCCATATGGCTGCAAAGGGGTCATGATCCTTTGTGTATCTCACTGTTATAATGTGCACACAAATAAGGTTTGACGTGGTGCCTGCTGTAGACACTCCCTTTACTTTAGGTGGGGTTAGAGCTACTGAAATGCGTCAGTGTATTGAAATAATTCAATGAGAAAGCATAAATGTGGTCAGGCCCTACCATGCCCTAGGGACAAAGATGCAGGGGAGAAAGGGAGAAGTTCCTAGTGGCAATTTTAGTGTTCAGCTTTCACTGGCAATGATTTACGGAAAGTGACATGAGATAATTTCTTTGTGATTCTTCCTCCTTCCTCGCTGGGCACAAGTGAGTTTGTTCAAGCCTATCCTTATAGCAAAGAGAAAGGTGATTTGGTACTAAAGAAGCTGATTTTGTTTCCTTCACCACTTGAAAACATTTATTCTCTGGCAGCTCTGCTAGACAGGGGATTTACTAAACATCCAGGAGGTTCCCATCTTCCAGGACACCAGAGTTCACAGACTTCTTGGCAATATGGCAGTATCTAATGGCATAGTTGGTAAAAGAAAATTGATTTTCCCCTGAAAATTTTCACCTTTGTAAAGCTAAACTCCTGTTGAACATTTTCATTTAAAAAAAAAAAAAAAATCTTGTTTAAGCTTTGAGGTTTTTAATTTGGAAACGTCTCTTGGGGGTTGCAGGTCATGCTACAATCTATCCCTGCTCCTTTCTGAACTAGTCTCCCTGTAGGTATGACTGCTGTTCCTGTGATGTACTGTATTTTCCTTTGTGTTGAGCAGCGCAATATATTGTATGAAGCCCCTGTGATTGTTCCTGGTGGGATGTGTACTTTGGCCAGGGATACCGACTTGAGATCTGTTCACCTCCAGAAGCCATCCAAATGCTTTGTTTATGCACAGAACCATAAATGAAGCAAATGAACCGGATCATTTTTAATTGTAAGCACTTTTTTTTTTTTTTTTTGGTGGATAATGAGCAGAGTCCAGAAAGATTACAAAATACAGATCCAGACTGCACTTGCAATCTGTGGAAAAATTTCAACCTGACTTAAAGAAAAAAGAGGCTAAAGGAGAGGTAGCTAGGAGATACTCTTATTTTCATACCATTCTCTGAGACAACTGTAACCTTTAGTTTCATGGAAAAAGAAGACCAGGAAAAGGCTTGGGAGTAGGTTTTCTTTTGTGGGACAGTGTGTAATATTGACTGCACTCTGCTGGTGTAGATCACCACGGCATGCTTGCTGATGAGAGAGGGAACCATGGGGAACAATTGAAAACCATTCCCCATTTGCCATGCAATCTTCTTTCAATGCCACTTAATACCTGGAATAAGAAGAGGAGGCAGAGTCATGCGATTCAACAAATCATCAATATTTCTGGGAAGCATCAGCAAGCACCTCTTGCATGACTGATCGTAGGTGGGTGGTTTGCAGAAAAGAGTGTTGCAGAACTTGGGGAATAGGTTGGAGGTCTGGGAACTTTCCATTATTTTCCTCTTAACCCTTAAGGAGATACTACGTAAGATGTGCTGATCCACCAACCTGTGTCAGCCATCTGTGGTGATATGGGAATAGGTTCGGGGTAAAAAGAAGGACAATTATGAATCCTTCCTTGGCCTGTTTGGCATGGACTTGTCTCTAAGTGAGTCCCCAGAGCAGCAGAGCAAGCCTGGTCCATTAGCAAGTGCCCTTTGCTTATGTGTTCGCCAATACGAAGTCTGTTTTAATTATTTATGCTAATTCATCGTAATGCACGGATAAATATTCTGCAGTATACTTTGTAAAAAATAATGAAGTCTTAGTCATTGGAGACCTCACCGCACACCTCTGCTATTCCATCTCCGCTGAGGCTTGTGGAGTCCGTCCTGGGTTTGTGTGTGGTTTAGCGAGATGTGATGGTATCTCAGCCACTGGGAGCAGCCAACATCACAGGCTGTAGTCACTGGCTGCTGAAAGCTGGGGTTTGCTGGTAGGAATGAGAAGGGGCAGCAGAGCCTGGGGGAGCCACAGCCTGTATAATGTGGGTGGCTTAAGATCCCCAACTATAGCTTTGGAGTCACTTCAGCAGCTCGTATGTGCCCAGTGCTTCTTTAAGCACGCAAACTACCTCTGAAATTACAGGCCTTTTGGTGGGAATAGGTGGGTTTTCACTACAGCCTCAGATCTCCTTGCAAGGGCCTTGGTGCCCATAGCAAGACGCACTCCCGGAGTGGGTACCCACAGGTTGGGTGGGTCAGCCTGTGCACTTGGCACTGCCATGGCTACACTGCTAACTCACTGAGCTGTGGAGCTGCTCATGCCTGCTTGATTGATGTGTTTGTGGGAGCTGCAGGTGCACAGCTGCCTGTAGCACAGGCGTACACCTCAGTGTCCCCCAAAACCCCTTGGGATGCAGGTCCCTGAGCAGCCTCTGCAAGTGCAATCTGCCACTCGCACCAGGTGATGCAGCCTTATAGGGGTGGGCGTCGAGATCCATGAGGGATAGTGCAATGTATGGGTGAGCATTGGAGCCACCAGCAACAGCAAATAGCAGCTGGTCTTTCAATGCTGTCAGCTCAGCCCAGGAATAAGCCCCTCAGAAAGAACTCACAGCCCCTGGTGTAATTTCTATAAAACAAAACAGTCCCAAATTTCATCATTTTGATGAGCGGAGGTACAGCAAAGCCCCTCTGTCAGCCAGCAGATTTTTTTCTTCTCTTTTGAGAAAGCTGGTAGTGAAAAGCAGCACCATCTCAGTGGCACCCTGGCAGTCCTGGAGGCACTGTCCGTGGTAAAGCCCAGGACTAGACTTGTCACAGTATCTCCAGCCCAGCATCTGGGAGTCTGGTTGGAGGTACCACTTGGTTCATAAAAGCCGTCTCAGTTTCTTCTTGTGTCTCTCTTTTTCTCCTCACAGCAAACATCAGATCGTCACAGGGCACAGCAGGGTCTGGGCACTTCTGGGTTGGCTGCCAGGCAGCAAGGCCACGTGGGTTTTACTTCTTTTTTTTGGACCTGAGATTTAATGGAGATTAGGGAAACATTTTCAAAACGAGCAGTGAGAGACTTTCCACACCTGTTTTGCTCATTTTAGTGCAGAATGTAGGAACATTCAAAACAAACTTAATGGAAAAAATAGTAACTAAAGACTATGCATATTAACAGTGGGATTAAAAAAATCTTTGCATACATATTACGCCAGTAATTTACCAAGTACTGTGTGCTTGAGTGTGTTCAAGTGAACATGAAGGTGCCCCAGCAGTTTCTACTTCTCCCAAACATCACGCCAAAGGCTACTCACCCAGCATCTTTCTGTTCTTTCTTTGGGGCTCCCTGTATCACTTGATTAAATCCTTTTTATTTATAGCTTAGCCAACAAAAAAACCTGCACGTGTATGTAAAGCACAATTCTGTACCTCTTGGTCTGTAAAAATCCTTTCCAGCAGTGAGATGTATGTGCAAGGTCAGGTGATGTTATGCATATTCAAGGACAAGGTCTGAACCTGAGTAATTTCTGTCTAATTTAACAGCTGTAAGAAACTTTCCCAACAAAATCAGTCAAGGGAGTGTTAAGTTCATTTATATCTTGTTTAAAAACATAATAGATTGGTGACCTTAGACACAGCCAGGCAGCTGGGTGTTTGGGCCCTGCATGGTATAAATAAATGATAATGTTTATTCTTGTATTTAATAATGGTATATTCCTTTCTTGTATTTAATAATGCTATATTCCCTTCTTGTGCGTGGAACTTTACAGAAGGAATGGAGCCACAGAGACATTGCATCTGCTATTGCTTCTGGCAGATACTGTATTAAATGGACTAACTTAAATATTAATAGCTTTACAAGGAATATGGTCCACAAAAGCTGTTAAGTATATGCTGCCTTCTGTCTTAGGATGATAGCTGGGAAACAGCATTTTCTGTGGAAATAGGGACATGCCCAGGGATATTTAGGTTCATGGTAACCTACTTTGGAAAAAAGCACTCTGGGAGAACTTTCAGACTGGAAATCTGTAAATTGCCTTCCTCAGCCTTGAGTGAGCAAACTGATTAAGAGCATGTTTAACTTGGAGCAAGTGAAAGGTCCCACTGATGTCAGGAGGAACCTATCCAAGGTGACACTGAGGTCATCCCAAGCAGGAGAGTGTGACAGATTTGGTGGAAAGCATCACTAGGTATCATCACCTTCCTCTGCACAACAGCTTGCTGCTCTGCTTGGGCCTGGTGAGGTGAGATCCTCCTAAGCTATAGATGAAGGCCTGTGGTGGATCTTGTGGAGGACTAGATTACTCCACAAGATCCACCACAGGCCTTCATCCCCTCCTTAACAGCCACCTCTGGTTACAGTCACCAGGATAACAACTTGCCCTCCTTAGAGGCACTGCCTTTTGCTCATTTGTGTGGGTTTTGAAAACCAGGCTGGAGTTATGTATCTCCAACACTGCTAAATCTCAGTGCGGAGAGGTGCTGAGACCCTGACATGATAAGCATCCAGTGCCTCTTGAGGTGGCATGTGCTCTCACTCCCTTCTCCTACATGCATTTATCTTGCCAAAGTCTTTTCTACTTCACTTTTTTTAGGTTGCTGGTAGATGGTAGTGGAGCATTACGAGTTCATTGTATGGCAGTGGCAGTGGAGCAATCCTAATCCTCTCTGGGTTGGCTCTTGTCTTTTGCTTCCTTAGACTTTACAGACTTTATTTCATTTTATGGGTACTGGCATCTCGCTTGTCCTCCCTGTTGTCAGAGTTGCATGCATGTGTTTTGCATTCCATTGCCAACCTGTATTAGTCTGTGATTGTCATGTTGACTCTCCAGTGGTGTTTTTTAAACTCAGATGCTTTTAATTTTTACTTTCTTCTGTCCTTGCTGGTGTTTTGATCACCTTCCAGATTAGTACCTCGGAATTCTGTTAACATTCAATTTAATTCTTTTTATAGATCATTAAGGAAGCACTTAGTAAGACCAGAACTAAGAAAATCCATTCAGCATTTCACTAAATAGCAACTTCCCCCCTTCCTGGTTAATACAATATCATTTTTTATGGCTTTATTTATAGCTCTGAAGCTGGTTTTTAATTTTATGTAGTTTCTCCCAGTCACCTGAATTAATACTAGAACTAGACAGTGCACCTATGTCACAACAGCAAATATTTCCTCACTTCTTTTTTATTCAGACCTGATTGTTGGGCTATGTTTATCTGTTTAGTTCAGTAATCTGCATTTAATTGTTATCTTCCCATCTCAGATTTTTCATGCTTTTGACATGGCAAGTATGTGTCTCGTATAACAAAATGATTCAATGTTCCTAGTGCCATCCACCACTAGAGTAGAGCTAAAGCAATGCTGAAAGCTTAAATACCCCGATCCATTCAAGTCCTAGTTCTTATATATTTTATAGGAGCCATTAGATCTGGCTAACACCTGACTTTGGGTGAATGACAGAGATGTTAATCCTAAACCAGAAGACTCTTTACAGGGCATTGCACACTGACTGTAAATATAGAGAGTCTAAAATTTTCTGTTTCCAGTGGGGATGGTGTAGAAGCAAGTACAGCTGTTGAGGGTCTGATAGCGAAATCCCCCAAGCGCACGGTGGGGAGCTGCCCACCAGGCTCTCAGCAGTGCAGCATCAGCTCTGCTTATCTTTGTTCCCTTCATGCCGCTCCATGCACCACTCAGAGTGTTTATGAGGAGGGATTACACCCTGAGGAGGGAATGTCAAGAGCAGCTGATTGAAATTGCAGGGGAATTAATTTAGGAAGGTAATTACACAAACTGGAATTTGCTTTTCTACCTTTGCTAACACTGCTGCTCTTGTGAGACGTGCTGGAAGAATTTCAATGCACACAACTGGCTGGAGCTCTCTGATCAGACCTCAGACGCTGCACGGTGGCATCAGATGCACAGGGCCGTGGCTCAGGACCAGCCTTGCACTGCAGCTATGGCAGCAGCTTTTCTCATGCCTAGAGAAGTCATTAACCATGTCTAGACCAATTGGCAAAACCGTGTCAGGGAAGTTCCCAAGCAGTGATACACACTGGCCGGCAATACGACATTGCCGGATGACCCGTGCCATGGTTTTAGTCTGAGACAACTAAGTGGCTGGGGGTACAGCAAGTGTGGTGACAGACCTGGGACCGCTCCCAGTGGGCATCTGTGTGTGGCTCCCTGCTTTAGAGGCAAGTGAGGTCGGTGATATGGACACTGGTCATGCCAGCTGGCCTCATGGAAAGAGAGCAGGACAGAGTATCTTTGAGTTACTAGAACAGAGATAATTGTTATATGTGAGATCTTGAAACTTTGAGGATATCCTCCTGAGTCTATGCAAAAAGCCACTTTGCTTTGGGATAAGACCCTTCACTTAGATAAAGACCCAAGAAATCCTACCCCACTGAAATAGTATAGGTTTCACCCTATGTGTGTGTCCAATAACACATTTTATTTTCTATACCCTTTCCTCTTCCTGTTCATGGGACTCTGCCAAGGCTTTTGCCTTTTCTGTTTCAACATTCCTTGTGCTGATCAAACTCCCATGGAAGTTTAAATACTTCACCCTCACATCTAGGCATATTAGCAAAAGAGTATTTTTTTGTGGTACTAATCCAGGAGGAAGAGTCCAATGATCTTTCATTACCAAACTTCTTATATCTTGTGTAAAACACAGAAGAAGATATTGCTAGTTGCCTTGTTGCTGATATTTGGACATTTCTCCTGAATTTGTCTCATTCATTATTGTAGGTGTTGCTCCATTACCTCATCAGGTCCTGGGTGCAATGACACTGTGCAGAGGTGGGATCTGGCAGATCATGTTCATGGCAGTTGCTGCTCTCTGAATATGGCATTATCACATGGTGCATTCTCGAATACGTTAATATCTCCAGTGCTAAATTACTTAGAACAACTGTATTTCCCCTTTTCTTCAGGGCTTGAGAGGCAATCTCTCAACATTCACAATGGGATCCATCCATCTGACACTTTATCTGAGGTAGCTGTCTGGACTCCTTTTATAGCTGCTGAAGAAAAACAGGAAATAGAACTTTCTGGAGCACAATTAATCTCATCCTAAAGATGATTCTAAAATAGGTGAAATTAATTACCTCTCTAGTGCCTGAAATTTTCCACCGACTACAAAGGAGACCTCAGGTGACTAACTTGAATTTAGGTATTTACAGTGGAAACACCTGGCAGATAGGAATCTTTTTGCCTGACCTGAAAGGCAGGACTCAAAGCCACATTAAGATAACTAGATTTAGATAAGTTCGTGTACAGTTCTGTGTGTGCAATAGGTATTGAAGTTCTCTTTGTAGTCAGCGGAGATCGAGTCAATACAGTCAATAGATTTTATGGTGCAATTCATCCAACCAGATGTAGGGGTCTGCTTTACATGGAGATAAATCACAGCTTCAGCTCCATTGAGCAATTCTCCACTGTCTGTAGCAGGAGCTGAGGTGATGATCTCTGGTAAATGTCTGCAGTAAAAGCTACTTTCTGACAGATGAGTCCTACCTCTAAAGGCACGAGGAATATGACTTTTACTATTATATTGGCTTTTACTAATATTAGGCTCAACATAAAATTCTAATTCTCTTCCCTCAATAGCTGTGCGTATGTGGCTACTTATTATTCCAGGTCACACAGGTCTGTAGTCATCCCTGACATTATGCCAGAGAAAAATCTGATGATGTAGTTGATGTCCTCAGTTTCATCATCCTACTTAACACTGCCGATTTCAGTAGCTTTAAGATATTTCTCTACTGGGAGTCTTGAGTCCCAAGACTATTGGGAGTCTTGAGTTTATCTTTCCACTTTCCCTTTGTTCTCTTCCACTTTCTGTTTGTTCTCTGGTTTGCTATGGGGTCTATCTCCCTGAGCCCTCCCATGAATTTGCCCTTGATTTATAATCATAGTTGCAGTTGATCTTGAGGTCATGCTCAAACCCAGACTTTACCTCTTGTACCAAGCTTCAAATCCAAGGTCTGTGATTGTCTCTGTTTTCCCTCCATCATCTTCTGGCCATTCGGGATTTACCTGGGCACAGCAATTACCGTGGTGGGAGTTTGCCTGCAGCAGTCCCGCTTCTTCCTATTCCTGAAATTCTGTCTATTTGCATTGCTCCTCTTATCTCCATCACTCAAAATTAGCTCCCCAAATCAATGAACAGACAACACTGTGTTCTGGAAGGTGTCTTTTAGGGACCAGAAGACACTTTCTGGGTGGCTTGGACATTGTCCTTTTGAAGCCTGTAACAAACGTAGAAGGTCAGTTTGAACAGCCTGGAATGAATGAGGCTGATTGTGAGGGTTGTTCATAGGCTTACACTCTTTTTTATGTGCTATAGTTTTCCCTGTAAAGCTGGAGACTTCATAGATATCTATGGTAAGAACCATTCAGTATTTTAGAGGGCGTACTCACTTTCATTCACGAGCTGAATCAGTAAACTAGCGTAATTGAACCTAATACCGAAATCATCAGAGAACTGGACAAAATCTGAATGCATGAAAATGCCCTGACACAAGGAAGTATTTTTGGGTGGTGGTGTATTCCTTTAACAGCTGCTAGTTTGTGTTTTGCTTGTTTTTGCAGAAATCCTGAGCCAGCAACCTCTTTTAGTCATGTCAGTGCAAATGTAGAGTAAATCTATTAAACTCAGAACAATTAGATTTGGCTGCTGCACCACAAGCTTGTTCTGGACCCACTACAAAATCTTTTCATTTTATGCTGATATTCTGCTAGCGCCAGAGGCCAAGGTCAAGGTTCTCACCACTGGTGAGGTATTTCCCTGCAACAGCAAACTTGCCCTCCTAGTAAGGTAAGACACTTGAGGAATGGGGTAAATAGGAGAGATGGAGATCCCCTGGCAAGATAACAGGTGAGCACCAACCTGTCCCAGAGCTGCCAGTACTCACACCATGGTGTTCGCAGCTTGTTTCCTTCACATTAGGAGCTGGCTTATTAAGCGTGGAGTCTTTCCTTCCCTCTCTGCTCCCCAGAGTGGAGAGAGGATTTTTCCTCCCTCATCAGCACAGTTATTTATTTAACAAATACAGTGCAGATAAGCTGGGGAAGTTAAGCAAGCAAAGCACCATCTTTCTGCCCAGTTCTTGGTGTAGGTCATGTCTGATGTTGGAGCTGTAGGAAGGAGTTGACAACTACAACCATAAAGCGATTTAGTTTGGAAGGTTTTAGAGGTCTCCAGTCCAATCTGCAGAGCAGGGCTGACTTAAAAGTCAAATCAGGTTGCTCAGGACTGTACCCAGTTAAGTTTCATGCATCTCCAAGATCTGAAATACTTTATATTATGAGGAGTGATAAATTTGGTCGCACCTCCGCACCTCCCAGAATATGTTGTTTTATGCATTTCTCATAATGAGCACACTTCTAGGCCCAGAGTCATGGAAAGTCTTCCCTCTCCTTTTCATTCAATCCTGAATATGCATGGACAGAAGTGAGACGTAACATCTGGACAGGGATGCTGGCAGGTCAGCCCACTCTGGAGGAAACCAGGCTTGTATTAACCACAAAGTTGCTTGCCGCTGGGCTAACTAGCACCGATGTTGTTTAGGTTTGGTGTACTGACACTGGGAAATACTAGAGGTAATCTTTAGTGTAATGAGTAGAGTTCACTGAAAATAGGAAACCTTTCCCAAAGGCTTCTCTTTTCTTTTTTTTTACTGATGTTGTAATTTGACGTTTCCACCAAGTTTTCATCGTTCAGAAGAGTCATTCAGTCTCCAGGAATTTATCCCTACTCTACACCTCCTTCTGACTTTCCCATCTCTTTCTCCCTGTCCCTTCCTCACACAATCCCATCTTCTTTGGTGGCATTCATCACCTCACTACTGAAGTACAGCACCAATCACTGGATCATCGAGCTGTGCTCTGTGTGTGACCCCTCAGCCTTTCATACTTTACATAACTACAGCAGTAGAATTCAGTCTAACTTACTCAGTTGGCCTAAGTGCTGATAGCAGTTTGATGGAGCTGACATAACAATTTGTCTCTTACCCAGACATAGCTGTATTTACTTTTTGGTCTTTTTTATACCTTTTTTTTAACTGACCGGACTTTGACATTGACTTCACCTATGTCAGGACTAAAATTGTGCCTCTAATTCCCTCAGAGTAGGGTCTCAATAGGAATTAACGTTGTCTGTAATGTGCGAGGTAGTTTTGATGCAGGAATTGTCTCTGAATCACCTTGTGTTTCATCATCATTAGTATCTTTTTTAGGTTGCACAGCTCCCTGATATTGAACCCAGCATCTGGTGGTAAGGTAATCCTGCTGGACTTTGAGCACAGCCCGAAGTTAAGAGTCCTTATGCAAACAGCATCACTGTAGGAGAAGCTCTTAGAGTTGTGATTCAGACCTTCTGAGTCTTCTCAGACTCTGAGATTCAGATACTTCTGAGTCACTGCTCCTGATCACTCTTTGCTCTAGGGGTGATGGTGGTGTTAGAGAGTTATTTATTGATGACCTGTGTAGGTAACTGCTTTCTTGCGGTGACTCAGCTGTTCTCTCCAGAAAGAGGGAATATGAAGTGAAGATGGACACCCATCTCTCTCTTCCCAGAAAGGGTACAAACTGAGCTAATACCTGTCCCTTGAGTTTATCCACTTTCCTGGTTATCCACTTTCCTGGTCTCAGTGGAAGGAGGAAGAGGTTTAGGAGCACCACATACAAGTTAACGCTGGATCTGCATGCCACTTTGTACACAGCCTGAATCACACTTGCAACTGTTGCTCCCAGAGTCAAGAAGACAATATGAGGTCCTGGTTTGCAGCTCGGTTTTCTGCCAGTGTTGATAAGCAAGAAAAATAAAGGATGGGAGCTCTTGGTCAGAAGACTTTCTCTAGTGAGTGAGCAGGACTGAACGCTGTGTCTTGCTGCCTGAATCACTGCATTCCCCAGCAAATGGGATGAGAGGACAACGTTGCTCCCAAAGACCAAAGCAAGACATAATCACCTCCAAAGCAACGCTTTGCTGGAGATCATAGGAAAGCTTTTGTATTATAGAGTAGTATCTCATAGTTTTCTGGAAACAGTAACTCTAAAGAAAAGATTATTAGGATGAGTGAAGAAAAGAGATTTTGGGCAGATGGAAATGTGTCAGTGCTCATCTTCAGTGGCGGTGTTTGTTTTCACTTATTCTACCTTGACATAATTTCCAAGCAACTTGAAGCAGATGATGTATTTATAAGCACTAATCTGAGTGCTCCATCAATGCTTGTTCCAGGCTATGAAGATGGGGAGTTTGTGTTATAGCAGAGGGCTTTTTAATTGCAAAGATAATGATATAGCAACAGTTGGAAGATGATGCAAGATAAATTCAGGCTATAGATAAGGTCTAACAGGGAAGCAGATATTAGCTTGAAGAATTTGCACAAGAAATTATCAATTTTCCACTTGTTATTTTTAAACCTGACTTGGAGAATTTTCCGAAAGACAGCTGTAGGCTGTAGCTTAGCTGCAAAATATGGGCTTAAATCAATAATTCTGCATATTGTTGGCTGGTGATTAAGCAGGACTTCAAGTTCTAACCAGAAATATGGTGGGGGTTTGGGTTTTGGGGGTTTGTTTGTTTGTTGGTTTGTTTTTTTTATTAAATTTAGCAACAGATAAGCAGACAAGCAATGAAGTAACTCAGGAAAAAGAGATTCCTCTGTTTCATAACGGGATTGTTGACATCATAATGTAAAGTAGCATAAGTAGTAGCTGTAATAGTAATTGAACTGGGATTCTTAGGACTAAATGTAGATGTCTTCCCTGTTAATGTCTAAACATGGCCAAGTCATTTCAATCTCCTCAGTTGCCAGTAGGAGTATTGGTGATTGTTCAACCCATCCTGAAGTAAATGAGGACACTGATAAACCACATCCTGATTACCAGAGATGATACCAAATAAATAGATAACCCTTGACTATAACAGGAGCTTCAATACATAGCTTAGGTGCAGACAGCTACGTTACAAACACTAACTTTAAGTGAGATGAATTTCATCCTAATCACATTGTTGAATGCCTTGCAGGGATAATAACTTTACACAATACTCTGGACAAGAGGTTAAAATAGAGCCAGCTTTTTTGACCTTAAGATGACTGCCCCAAATATTCAAGTCTCATACAGTCTTAAGCCTGGAACACCTTTCTCAGAGCAGGTCAAGATCATCAAATTTCTGCAACATCGGATTCTGATTCATCTTGTACCTAAATCTTGTTGTGGTGCCTCTTAAGTTCCCATTGTGTTTCTGCGGGACTCTGGTGATGTCCCCCAAGCTCCAAGTATGTGCAGAAATGAAAGGTTGTCTAGCATAGCTTTGCTGGACTGGGCTCAAAAATCATTGCTGGTTCCATTGGGCAATGTAGTCCTTAAATTGATAACCAAATAATAATTGTCAGGATGTGTTTTTTTTTTTTTTTTTTTTTTTTTTTTTTTTTTTTTTTTTTTTTTGTCTGGAAAGGGCCTCAAGTTAATGTTATCTCATCCAGGGCACAAATATCTAGATGTATCTCTGAGTTATTTTAAAAAAGTAATTGCAATATGGTCATTCCTTCACAGCTGTCAGCTCTGTTGAAGAGTGGGATGTAATTTTTAGGTGCCCATACAGTCTCTTTGCCACTGATCCTGCAAGGGGAACAGATGGACCTGTCTGGTTTCTGCCTTGTCCAGAGGGGGGAAAAAAAAATAAAATTCAGCCCACTCGATTGAAAAAAAAGGTGATGGCAATGGAGTAAGCAATAAAGCCTATGGTTTTTTTAGAGTGAGGTAAGAGTAGCAATGGTGCATGGGAGAAGCTGGCAGCTGTGAACACAGTTCCAATGATGATGACAAAACAGCAGGTGAGCTGGAGAAGGAGGCGAGGGAGATGCTAGAAGTAAAGCTGCAAAAGGGAGAAGAAGTGTAACTGTGGGAGGTAAAACAGAAGAAAGAGGGAATTAAGGCTACTCTTGTAGGTGAACATGTCAGGCACTACTTAATGAAGGTGCTGCTTGTATAGAGAAAATAACTTAATTGCCCTCCTGGTGCTTTAGTGCCTGCTGTGGGCAAGTTGCCTATTTTCCTCTAATTGCAAAGTGTCTTCTGTGTAAAACCTGTCATTGCTGTTGGCCTACATGGGAGACCCTGTGTGCTCCGGGTGGACCGAGGACAAGTCCAAGACCTGGTTCAACAGTAAGGTGTCTTGGCCAGGTAGTGGTGGAAAATAGCTGTTTGTTGCTTAAGGTATTCCGGCTCTGTGGGCAGCCAGGGGACCGTGATTTCTGATGTGTATCCATCTTCTTTGTAGATGCCACGGCTGTCATCTTCACTT
This sequence comes from Falco naumanni, assembly GCF_017639655.2. Taxonomy (NCBI): domain Eukaryota; kingdom Metazoa; phylum Chordata; class Aves; order Falconiformes; family Falconidae; genus Falco; species Falco naumanni. The sequence goes on along the minus strand of NC_054056.1, from coordinate 107,670,724 downwards.
GGCAGTACAGAGCTATGAGTTACACGCTGGCACCCAAACAGCAGGAGAGTTAAACTTCATTTGTTATTTCAGTGCAGAGCACAGCCCTCAGAGCTGAGATCCAAGGACAATGTGTTTTGTGGCCGTTTGGGGCTGATCCTGGGACGGTGAACCTCCCTCTGTCCCCTACATGCTCATGGTTTAGCTGAAAACCTGAAGAAGATCTGAAGAATGAAGAGACTTAAAGGAGCAGTGTATTCAAGGCACGTTAAATGTAACTTCAGTGGTGGTGGTGGTGGGGAAAAAGAATAGTTTCTATTCTTGAGCTATAAAAAGTGATGCCAGTGAGACACAAGGCAGGTTACACTTCTGCTTAAACAGTTTTAGGGGCAGTATCCCTGTTACCTCCAATAACAGCCACGCAGGAGCATCTGTAAAGAAAAGGCAAGTTTAGCGCTTAAACGCCCTGACCCAGAAGTAAGCCAATGCTGGCATCGCAGTCAGCCGTCGCTGTGCAGCAGGGCAATGGTTTAGAAAAGGTTAACAAGCAACTGCCGGTTCATCTCCTTCCTCCCTGATGCTCAAGCCCTAGGCTTTAGTGGGGTAGCCCTGGAGAGACAGTGGCTGCCACTGTTCCTGCATCGGAAAGCAGCCTCATGCCAAATCAGGCCTGAAAATGTGTTTCCTTTAGACGTTGCTGGATGAAATGACTACCTCTGAGGGGGGGTTCTTTACCAGTTGGATTGGGGTTCTTTAGGGTGGTACCACTTGGTCAGGTTTTCCAGTTTTTCTTTGAAACAATGAATCCTTTTTTTCTTGTATTTTTGTGGTTTTTTGTTTTTTTGGTTTTTTGTTTGTTTTTTTTTTTTAATGGGCACTGTGTCTGCCATGACATATCCTGGCTCCACAAACTGGGGAATAAGAGAAACAACAATAAACCTAGAAGTCTGCAACACTGTGAAAGGCACGTAAGTGGGATGATGATTTTACTGGTTGTCTCTGTTCTCATGGCCTGACAACGCATCTCTTCAATAAGTTTCTTTACTTTTGTGATTCACGTAATGCCTTACCCTGCAACATGGTATCAAGGTGCGAGGCCTTTTGTAATTCTCTGCTTATAGTTTTATGTCATCTGCAGGTTGGTAGGGTTTTTTGTGTTTATTTTTTTAAGATTAGGCAGAGGAAAGTCTCTGGTCTCATTCTGAGTCAGCAAATCTAACATAAAATCAGGCTGTTAGTTAGAGATTAATCTTCATGTCATGGCACCCTTTTTAAGCCCCCAAATAATTTTAAGTGCAGATAAGGAAATTATAAGCAGTTTGCAGTCATGTGATAAGCTGAAATGAATGGGAGGCAAATGTGATGGCAAAGGTGATGTCCGACATACCTATGAATGTGTGTTTGAAATAGCACAGTACCCCACAGTCACTGCAGCTCATATTCCTATTTGAATGCAGTAAGTGCCATTTTACTAACCTAGAAAATATTTATAATGTATTTATACACGCTATAGGAGTACCTTCAGGGACAAGCAGAGATGAAAGACCTCCCAGAGTACCCAGACTCCTTCCAGCACTTTTAGGTCATATCACATTGCTTCCATAAACCCTCCATCCTTTTCCTAAGAAGCTGGTGAGATGCACCCCCCCTCCGCCCCGACTTCCTCATCGAGATGCAGTCCACCCTGCCCAGCTGTGTCTCTTGTGCTGTGCACTGCCCATACACAGCATAGGGGATCCTTGCCCCAGGGTGTGTCCATGTTTGTACACAAGACATGGAAAATGACTACGATTACCAGCTGGGGCAGGTATAATTGAACAAAAAACCAGTTATGATTACTGCAATAATCAGTAGTCTCGGTGCTGTGGTATTATCTGTGTTTTGCATGCGTGGCACAGAAACAAACCTCTTGCAAGGGAAGACTGGAAGGAGTGTAGCACTGGGTTTGCTGATTCTCACAGACTGCTCCTTCCTTGCTCAAGGGACAATGAAAAGGAGGGTGTGAAAAAAGTGGACGAGTAAGTAGGGGAAGTTGGTATCACTGGTGGAAAAGCAGGTGATGTCAGTCCAGGGGGGTAGCAATGGTTCATTATTATTAAACATTCTCCAAGAACTGGGGTTTCAGCCCTTCATGGTGTGTGCTGGGAAGACATTGGGTATTAAAGGTCAGGGACCACTTGGAATGACTGTTCTCTCTAACTAGCCTTGAAACAATATGCAAAAGCCATTCCCAAAGCTGACATCCTCACTGGCAGTGTCTTCAGTTATGCCACAGATTAAATGACTTCCTTAGGGTACCTCTGCCTTGTCACTACTCCTGAGGGGGTGAACTGTGAGCTCCGGTGGGGCTCATTGGTAATGAAAGGTGTGGACACAGCAACATGTTGATCATGCTGTTTTCACTCCCAGGGAGAGAAGACAAACCAACTACAGGCTGTCATGTTTCAGGGCTGTTAATTCAGCTTCTTCTATAGCAATTCAGCTCACCAGGGATGAAGGAGCTTCTGACTTTGGGACATGGGGACTATTCTGCTCATAGTGCTGGAAAGAGTGCAGTAAAAAAGGTGGTGGCATTTATTGAAGAACATATATTGTTTTATGGCTGGTGTCTCACACATGTTCCTGCCACTGCCTGTACTCCCATGCTGCTGGCTGCTCATACACAGTGTGTGATGGGGTGGTTATTTGCATCTAATACAACTGTTTGGCAGGACCAGTTCTGTTTGTGTTTCTGACTGATCTGGAGATCATAGATTTATAGAATCAGAGAATCATTTAGGTTGGAAAAGACCTTTGAGATCACGAAGTCCAACTGTTAACCCAGGACTGCCAAGTCCACCACTAAACCACGTCCCTAAGCACCACATCTACGTGTTTTTTAAACACTTCCCAGGGACGGTGCTTCCATCACATCCCTGGGCAGCCTGTTCCAATGCTTGACCACCCTTTCAGTGAAGATTTTTTTCCTAATATCCAGACTAAACCTCACCTGGCACAACTTGAGGCCGTTTCCTCCTGTCTTGTTGCTTGTTATCCCCAGATAACAATGATATCCCCAGAAGAGACCGACCCTCACTTGCCTGCAGCCTCCTTTCAGGTAGTTGTAGAGAGTGATAAGAGTCCCATCCATCTTCACTCTCAAACCATGCTTTTCAGCCACATCTCTCTCAGATTCATATAGAAGCTCCAGGTAATTATGCAGATTTGTTTAATTCACTTAACCTGAACTCTGCTGTTCCCTCATGTTTCCCTGAGCCTACTCACACTGAGGGACTGGACAATTTAAGAAATGCATCCTCTGTGCACCCTCTACCCTTACCTGTAGTCTGTCTAATCTCTACCCTTCTTAGATTGGAGTGGCCCATCTTTGCTCGAAATACAGAAGATTTAGGGAGGTGACTGAGAATAGACAACTGTGTAACACAGGTTTTCTTCCTTTTCTGTGCTACTGTAAGCTGGTGAGCAATAGCATTTCATGGCAACTGCTGCTGCATTTTGGGTGATGTATGGGCTAAATCCTATGCACAAATCTCAAGGTGTGTTGTGATCCTTCTGATGGCAAGTGCTCAGCTCATATATGTTGTTTAGATTGTTAATGTATGCAGATAGGCTGTGGTTGGCTTTGTTTCTGGCAACTCTGGAAAGCAAAGCCTGTTTTCATATGCCAGGATCCCATACGGGGTGCTGCTGTATGCAGGTGATGTGGGCAGTGTTTACACAGGTGCTGGATTTCACTTGCCTGTCTAGCTCTCGCAGGCAGCAATCTGCGTCTTCTCAACAAGCGGGTCATGTTGCAAGGTGTCTGTTTTAACTGGGGAGGAAAGCTGCAGCGAGGAGAGATGGGCCAGAAGGGCTGGAAAGGGAAAGAAGATTTTGTAATTTCAATGGCCAAAAATGTGGTGACACTGCTAACTGGGATATAGAGGGTTAATGGCTGAACTTTGCTAATTTTTCAGTAATTAGCAGAGGGGGAGCAAGCAAGGAAAAGGGAAGGGCAGCTCATCTGAAGGAAGACATTAAAATGTTTGTGTTGCAGCAACATCAAGAACCTAGTTATGGTCTGTGGTCTCACTAGGCTACAAGCTGTTCAAATTCAAGATAACAAACTGGTCTCTGTCCCAAAGACCTTACAATTTCAGTGTAGTAGAGCAATTAACAGGTGGATCCAGAGGAAGAGGGATGAAACAAGAGCCATTGGCAGTACTCCCGATTTGCCCTCAAAAAACTGTTTATAATGTTGTATATACCACAAGAATGGATAATTTGAGGAAAGGGTAATAGAAAAGTCAGCAAAGTAGCTTCAGGCATCTTTGCATCTTCCAGGCAGCGCAACTAATCCATTTGGGGCGTGTGCAACAAAGATCTGGCATATGATTGCTAAGGGCTGGCACAAGCTCTGGGAGAAACTGCTATTCCCAGCAAGGGGCGAGAGAAAGCCCAGGAGGAGTCATGACTCAGAGGGACATTTCTCAGTCAAGGTGGTCTCCTAGCTTTGGGCTGTGCTCCGGCAGCGGCACTGAAGCCCAGCCCTTAAGCTTTCTTAAGAACAGCGTGCTGTGCTTTGCAAAACATAGTGGAGGGCTCCTTGTGGGACACCTCTACTCGGTGTCTGCTCCTCAGTCTTAGCTGTGAAATATGGGGAGATCCTGGACGAACCGTGCAGGGCTCGAAAGATCTCGTTTCAGTAGCGTATGAATTAGCACTTTCTGCTGTGAGATGTTTGTTGTGTCTCAGGGAAAAAAACAACGATGAGCCCCAGTACCTCTCTCGATTCAGCTGCAGATGGTTTTTCCAGAAGGATCCTTGTCTAGTCTGTTAACGCATTGGAGGTTATCACTGACAACATGAATGGAAAGACAAATGAGTTAGCAGCTCTGAATAGCACGCCGAAGGGCTCTCCGATGAAACAGTTGCATTTCCATATATCATAAGCTGAGCTGGAAGCTGGCTGGATCTTCTGGTGAAGATGAAGTGAACTAAGAAATAAACTTGCTACAGAGAGGCCTGTAGTGCATAAATGCCAAAAACATGTTTCTGGCAAAACTGTAAGACACTTTGCCTCTCACCATCTTTCAGTGTTGTGTCCTTTGGCTTTGTCGTCTGACTGCCACAGGGAGGAGCAGAGGTTGGAAATCAGAATTATAAGTGTGCAACTACTTTTAGAAATGCTGATGTGGTGGCATACCACTGCTCACTGATTTATTTAAATCTCTGGCTAGAAAATTGCTGGTTGTGGAGGAATGAATAAAGAGAGCTTGTTCTGGAGACAACAATTGAAAAACATTAAAAGTGAACTGGATGAAATGTCTGTTGGATTTCCATCATTTCTTGTAGTAGTCAGCTATTAAAAAAAATAAACTCCCTTCAAAAAACCAAAAGGCTTCCAAGGTACAGAAAGCTTTTATGCCACACTTTTGACCTGGCAAACTGAAAATGTACCGGGAGAAGCTGCTTAGTGTATGTACATACGGCTTTAACTTGGAAAAGTAACCATTTTAAATGTCACTATTGATTTCACAAATGACTCTATTGGTGTTGAACAAAGAGGCTGGATAAACACACATATTATAAACAAGAAAAATCTGATCTTTTTTTTTTTCTCCAATTTGGTGTGTTAAGTCAATGTCATTAAGGCAGCCACTATCCTCCAGTTCTAAACATGATTAGGTAAAAGTTTCCAGGACCATAGTACAATGCTAATATCTCACCATGGACAGTAACTATCCAACTTATTTCCTGGTGTGTAATGTGCTTGCACAGGGACTGTCACTGCCAGAAAGAGGGACGCTCCGGTAAACTTGCAGACCTGCAAGTCACAGACTCAGCCCTTTGCATCTCAGAAGGGAGAAGTGTTTCCAGGTTGTTGTCTCCCTTTACACACTTCTTTTAATCGCCTCTAGCTGCCCATACGACTACATTGCGGTCACCTCTCAGGCCTCTTTCTGGCTGTGGCAAATGCAGGAGATGTGATTGCTGAGCCAAAGCAGGGGCATGATCCCTCTGAGCAGCGCCACGTCCATCGAGCGTCTCGCTGTGGCTCCTGTGCCTGCAACCCCACCTGCCTGCCCGCCATGGGGCTCCTGTGCATCCCAGGGTCATGCTTCTTGATAAGCGTCTTCTGTTTGACAGGATGGCTAAATAAATGACATTGTTGCCATGGCGTGAAGAGCTGAATGGGCGGTTATGTGAACGGTGAGGATTTGCTAGCTGTTTCCACTGTAGGTGATGTAAGCTTCCAATGCAAAGGATATTTCACCCAGAATTTGTATTTTCTACTGAAAGTTGTCAGTGCTTTTTCAAACATTATGTTTTCTATAAATTGATTTTTTCTGGATACAGTGTTTTCCTGGGCATGAGGTGTTTTGTTTAGCAGGGGCGGGGGCGGGGCGGGGGGGAATCTTTCCTTTGATAAATCCTTTGATATATGAGCACCTAAATTCAGTGTAAGGTAGAATATTGCTAGCAAAAGAAGTTGATAATCCAAATTTTCTGGATTACCTGGGGAACAGTAGTGAGTAAAAAATTTGGTTACCAGAGAGTGGGAGAGGAGAGCATGTAATGGAGCACATGTCTTTCACTGTTGTGAACGGAGTGATTACCAGTCAGGTAGAGGCTGGAAACAATTAACTTTAATTGGTCTATTGGGATTTTAATAAAACCTTGAAAGCAATTAAAAGGCTTTTATTGAAAACAGATTTGGGTATCTTTTCTAAGGACATCTTAACTGGAACTGTTATTTTAAATGTTAATTATGGTTTTGGGAAACGTCCCCTTGCAGCAAGTGATACCGGTGTGGTGTGCTCTGCAGTCAGCACTTGATCCCATGGCAAACAGTAGATCTGGTGTAGTCATCCATGTGCCTGTGAAATCACTGCCCTGTGGAACACATAGTTCCTCTGTGGTTTCTTCTTGTCCACGTCCATGTCCATGCCTATATTCTTCTTGAAATTTGGACAGCTCAGGAATGATTTGTGCACCCCTCCTGCAGATTCCTTAGGGTATCTACAGCGTGCAGAGATGCAGGGGACCTGTGGGTATGCTGTGTCATGTGCGGGAGGACTATTTATAGCCCGGGAAGATGAAAAGGTGGGTATTGAAAGTAAGAAGATTATATAAAGATCAGTCAAATATTCCAGTTTTCCTCTCAGTTATAAAACAGCCTTTGTTAAAATAGAAAAGCACAATCTTTAACATATACTTTGCTGGTATTGTCTGGATCTTGGTGTTTGGAGAAAGCACAGCGATCCTTCTACAAAAATCAGTTTCATAGCTGTTGTTGCTAGCAGCTGATTAGGAGTTAAAAGTTGCAAAGCCATTTCCAAACAAATCTTTCTTTTGTGTGTGCTCCTCATTAGGGGAGGTGGGGAAAGAAAGATATATCCCTTTAGACCTATAGTGTCTCTATTTCACCATCATTAGGAAAACACACTTTAAAAAAATGTCAAGACATTTGTTTATTGAATTTTGAATTACAGATTACCTGGCTATCTTTTCAAATATGTCTCTTCATGGTGCTGACTCCCAGATTCAGTGCGGATCCCAAGATACTTTCCGTGTTTCTTGCAGTCTCAATCACAAGAGCCCTTTTGTGATAATTATAGCAGCTTTTTACATATATGTTAATCTTCTTTATTTATTCTTTTGCCTTTGGAAGGTTTACGTTACCAAGCAGTCACAGAGACGTATGTGTATGTATAAGCTTTCCAAGATACAAACTGAGAAATGAATACTTCCAGCTTTCTCAAATATGCTTTTTTTTAAAAAAAACTTTGGTAGAAAAGAAATCTTCTCATTTCTCCTGGGGACTCAGTTCTGATTTTGCCTGTGAAGGGCTGTTGCTATTGTATCTTTCCAGAAGAGCAAAAATGCAGACATTTTTTGAAACATAACAGGTTCATAGTCTAAAAAAAACCGGTGTGGGTGACATTATGAGGGCAGAAGGAGAAACAGCTGATGCAGTTAAGTGGAAAAAGTGACAAGCCTGTTCGGTAGATATTGTGTGAGACAATATCCCATTTACTTGTGTGATATTACAGGAACACCTGGCAAGTGTCCTGGTGAATAAGGACTGCACTGGGCTGTGCGTTGTACATCCATGGGGTAAAATTGGATGTTTCCTTTGTGTTCAGAAAGCTCTGCCTTCGTCTGGACATCAGGAGAGACTTTATACCTCTCAGACTCCCCTGGCAAGCTAATGAGAAAAACATTGGGAAGAAGGAGATTTTAATCTGTTTCTCTGAAAAGAAGCAGCCAGCAATGTAAGAATCCAGGACGGGAAGGAAATCTTTGCAGGGATTGAGTTCTGTCCTCTTCTGTCTGAGGCAGGAACATAATGTGATCTTTTCCTTAAATGAATGAAGTCTTTCTGATAGCTAATTAGAGGCTGTCCACCCCGGACTCAGAACAGATCTGCAGTGCAGTACTGGACTGGCACTAGTTTTGAATTATGAACTCAGGTGTCAGTAGCAGCTGAGAATGGAGCTCTACGGGGGCTGTGAAGGAAGCTGGGAAGGAAGCAAAAAGGCTGAAATACTCAGCAAATGAACCTGAACTGAGGTCCATGCTGCTGTAGCTAGGCAGTTCCCAAGAGCGAGCAGTGCATGGAGAGCCTGGGCACATCTGCACGTCACTGCCGGGTACATGGATCCTGCTGGTTTGCTCCCACGGCTGCTATTTGAAGGCTGTTCAAGGCTTTTGCTATTTTAGTGGCTCAAACCCTTTCAATTCCATATCTATATTTGTGCACAGCCTGTGTATATTCATGTTCGTCTTTTGCCAATGCTGGTTTTCAGTTCAAACAGCTCTTCTGCTTCCCCCATTCCTCACTTTCCCAACATAATTAAAGGGAGCAGTCATCTTCTATCTTAACAGCCTACTGAAAAGATAACATTTGTGTATCTAGGAGGAAAAGACCCAAAAAACAACCTTGTGACTTTTTTTGGACCTCTTCACAATTTTTGCCACCTTGATCTAACATATATTAACCAAAAGTTAACTCAGACAGACTCTTACTGTCTTGTGATTTATTGACATCAGTGTTTTTAAGTCCTCAATCAGGACCAGGCTTCTGATTTTCCTAGGCACTGCATTAAGCACACAGCATGACTCTCCACCTGCCCAGTTTATAACAAATGAGAGAGACAACAGGAATATGGGGCATGAGAGACCTTGTTAATGGAGGTGCTTGCTCCTCTCCAAGGTTTCCTGGAAATAGTTAAATTAAAACTTGGGTTCTTTTTGTTCCCTTATGATTTATTATAGGAAATGTAATACAGGCAGGAAGTGTGCCTAAAAATATACAGATTGCTTTTTTTCTTACTTTATACCTCAGAATATTGGAAATGTCAAAGCCAGTTCTTGCTCCTCTGGAGGAGGCTCTGGCATGTGTTGGAGCCCAGCTGCTGGAAACTCCTGAGATCCCCATCCAGATCTGTTATGTGACTGCTGGGAAGCAAAGCCAGTGGCCCTGGTGAGTCTCTCAGTGGCAGGTGTCTCACCGACACCTCACCTGCATCTCCAGTAACGCCTGCAGGGCTCGCTTCACCTGCTTTACAAAAGCAGGCTACAACGTTCATTACTTACCAGTTCTTTCAGGTGGTGTCAGTGAGTTTGCTTCTCTGAGTAGCAGTTCCCTATGAACTCCTTACGAATGCCCGTAATTCCCCTCATGAACACCTCCAAATTGTTTGAAGATGCTCCAGGTATAATTCTGGAGCTTTTTGCTCCATTCATTTCTTTTAAAATCTCCTCTTTAGACACTTCTACCCTTGATTTCCGCATTTCCATATTACTTAGAACAGATTAGTATTTCCTCTAAGCGATAGCCTTAATGGGAAAAATTCACTTTATAAAAAAAAACCCTATTTATTTAAGTTCACATCTGAAGGATTCTGTGCATGGGGTTGTTCAGTGAAGCTAAGCCTCAGCTTTAGGAAGGGAACAGTCAAACAGATTATCTTTTCACAGATGTCAGATTTATAGTCTTCCGTTACTGTAAACTGCAGAATTAACCCCAGACATGGGTTAAGGTGTGACTGGGATTCACTGATGATTCATGGTCAGAGCAACCCATGTTTGTAACTGTGCTGCTTTGCCAGTGGAGACAAAATTGCTGTATGTTTGTGACAAGGCTGGGCACTGATTTTACAGCATTAATTTCAGATGGTGGAAATGCATTAATTACAGCCTCCTCCTTGATTTCTTCTTCTTGTCACAAGGTAGTTGCAGAGGTGGGGAAAATGCATAAATTATTTTGCAGGAGTGCTGAAGATTCCCATCAAAGATTTAACAAGAGAAGTTCGACAGGTGATGAGAGCAATGCACAAAGGGGAAGCATCTGACGCTGCCACGTATAGCTTTTGTTTTTAAAGCTGTGCAGATAAATGATGACAAAGAGATCAGATAAAAATGACTGTGATTGACTAGCCCCTTTGTGTTAAGTTTGGGGCCAATGATTTGATGGAGAAAGAGGAGGAAGAAACCCCAAGTAACTAATAGACATCTAGGATATTTTAATCTTTTTTTTGTTTGTTTTCAGTAGCTTCTAACATTTCATTAGAACCCAGTGGATGATCATCCTGTGTTGTTAACAAGCTTCACTACATACCATGTGGAGTTCAGGAACATTAAAAAGCCACTGTAGTGATGCAGGGCTGAGAGAAAAGTATGAAAAGTAACCTTTTCTCTCCTCTGGAGTCCAGTTTTATTAGACCAGCTTGGAGGGTAATTTTTCCACTTTGTAAGGAAATGGACTTTGGGAGGAAGACTTTGTGAAACCCCTGAGTGTTAAACCTTTTTATAGCACTTCCTTCAACTCCTCCCATTCTTTTTATGTTCTTCTGAACACCAGTATTAGGTGTATCCTAGAGAATACATTCTCCCCTATACCCAGTATAACCTCAAAATGTAAGATAGCTTAGCTAATGACCTTAGCGGGTCATCTAGTCCACCCCTAAACCAGAAACCAAGGCACATGAACAAGTCGGTGTCATTTATGAAGGGTATTGTCCAACCTCTTCTTAAAAATCTGAAATCATGTGAAGTGAATGATGCCTTAGACCATCTACCTCCATTTCATTATCTTTTCTGTCAGAGAGTTTTCCTCCATGTTTATTTGAAACCCATTTCTTCATACCCTTGTCTCTATGTATGCCCGCTTTTGTTTGATATCCCTCTTATAAATCACACGTCCCCTGCTCCTTTTCATTACTGCAGCAAGAGTTCATGTTGTGACCATAATCCATGAAGAATTTCCATCTGAATCACCTTATTTGGGTTCATGGTTGGTTTTGTAGCTGTGGCAGTTGATGTATTTTGGAGTAGTGACTCGTTCTCATTACTTTCTACCTACTGATCTGTGTATCTCTGCAGACTTTACTGGTAAAAGCAATCCATCAGTGACCACAGTGATAGAAATAAAAACAGTGCTAGATCAAGGACTCGTTCTTGGGAACTTCTAAAAAATTTCTCCTATAAACATCGATCTTTTGAGATCTGTCAGTAAGCCAATTGTAACCCATTTGTTGTATGCTACTGCAAGTTTTTAAAGTCAAAACGCTGTGTGGTACGAAGCCACATGCTTTTAAATACAAGCACTGTAATTGATCAGTTGTTCTTTAGTCCAAAAAAGGGATAGTTTGAAAAACCCACTTGCCGTGAGATCATGCTGAAGGGTTTAATTACATTTTTGCTTCATTTTTTTTTGTTGATATAGTCTAGAAGTCATCATTATATTATTTACCCAGGATCAGTATCAGCTTGGTTGGTTTTTAATTCCCTAGTTCACCCCTTTTATACTTTTCAATATTCAAATTATGCTGGTAGTCCTGCAGTCATTTGAAATTTTCTTTATTTCCCAAGATTTACTGAGAGTTCCTCATCCCTTAAAGGCTCTTGGTGCAAGATATGTGTCTGTTGTTTTAAAAAAAATGTTTAATTTTAGCAAATGCTACCTCACATCCCCTTTTCATCACAGATGGCAATCTTTCTGTTCCACCCTCGGTATAAAATTCCTGCTCAGTTTGGTGTACAGACAAAAATATCTATCCTTTGAAAATTTCTACTTTTTCTACTTCCCTAAGAACAGTTTTGCTGAATTCCTTTAGCAATAACTTACATTGAAAAGTATGCTATAATTATTTCTAGCTGTATTGGTCATTTCATTGTTCCCTTCATTTCCCCATTACCAGTCATGTGTTTTGTAAATTATATTAATTACCATTTCTTTTCCATTTTCTGCCTGACTCTACAAATATGTAAAAATTAAGGCCTTACTGCCACTTCCATATCCCCTTTCAATATTTAAGAAGATTATTTTTTTTCCCATCAGAGCACTGCCATGACTGGGGGCTTCTGGCTTTTGGAGCCTCCAGTAGGAACCTTGAGAACAAATCCCACTACAGTATTCTATTGGGATTTCTTGCTTTAAATTTGTGTCCCTGCCAGTGATGCTGACAATCTCACTAGGTTGGCAAAAAGTAGGCCTTTCAAAAATTCTTGTACTACTGGTCACTGGTGTCCTCTGTTTGCAAACAATACATGTAAACAGATCATCATCATAAACAGTATCTAAGAAACCACTGATTTTTAGGTCATCGATTGATTTTTCTTTGTCCATCAAAATAAGGTCTAGTCTTAAGTTATGCTATACTAGGTGCAAGATTTCCTTTTTCAAGACATTACCTATTATTTTTAGAATATCTGGGGAAGTTTTGTTATTGATTGCACTCGTCCAAAAAAGGGATCTCAAGTGAGGTCACCTATAATGAATATGATGCCTATGGATCAGGTCACTTAATTCTCCAGTAAGATTTCAAAACTGATGATGAGTAGTAGTATCTGGTTCTCCTTCTTCGTGTGGAAGTATGATCCAAAGGGGCTTCTTTGTTGTCACTCAGTAAGTTGATGGCAGATTTAGAAGAGTTTGTTCCTACCCTATTACCATGCTGCAGCTGGGAAGTATCAGAGCACTGAAGTCAGAGGTTGTGCGTTGCTGGCTTCAGTGGGGTAACCTTCACCCATGTCCCCGAGTGGGGGTCAGCAGGCTGAAAGACATCACCTCAGGTTTTAAAAGATTTTATGTGCCCATTTCTCATTGCAGCGTGTAGCTTTTTAGCTCTTTCTTGGAGCCTGGAAGGCGCAGGACATTCTGAGCAGGTGAACCCCATAAGCTTCCAATCTGAAAATCTTATTTTCAGCCTCCTGAACATCAAATACCTCTTTCAGGCAGCACAGAAGCATTGTGGTGGTGCTTGTTTTCTTTGCAGAGTGCTCCGCAGCAGCAAATTAGAGCTACTGCAGGGTCTTGAGGGCCTGCTGAGCTATTTCATTCTCAGTAGCCTAGGTGGCTCTTCACATCTCATCACGTGCATGAGATGCTAGGCTGGATTATGCTGTCAAGCATCAGCCTCTCTGTTGAAAACCAAGGCACCCTAGCTGGTTTACTCTTGCAGCCCCTCTGCTTTTGGGGGCTGCAGCTTAGTGAGTTGGCTGCTGCATCCCAACCTTCAGTGGGACATGTCCAAGGTCACACAGAAATTCATACAATCAGAGAATCATTTAGGTTGGAAAAGACCTCTAAGATCATCGAGTCCAATCATTAACCCAGGACTTCCAAGTCCACCCTAAACCATGCCTCTAAGCACCACATCTCCACATTTTTTGAACTGCAGAGCTCCTAGTTAAGCCTGGGTCTTGGTCCAGATTAACACAATATAAGCCTGGAGTCTTTCTTCTCTAGTACACCTTTTTCTTTGACCTGTCTGTAGTACCTGGCTCATACAACTGTATTTGTACCTGTCCTTGACTATGCTACTCCATCTTACCCTTGGCACACTGGGGATGGAAAAACAGTTCTGCTCCTGAAACTCCAAATGAATATTGAAACACACATATTTTTTTATTTGACGCTAATGAATATTATGGAAAAAGGATTCTAGGGGATTTTGGGAGGGGAATGATTTTAAATAGGCAAATTATTTCATTTAGAAGTACATTTACTATACATAATAATGGATAGCTTTCTTATGGTGCTTTGCAACTTCAAAGTGCTTTGCAACTATTAATTAATTAACATGCATGCTCTTTTGGAGGTAGGAAACTAATTATTAACAGCCCTGCCTTGCATACAGGGAACTGAATGATAAACATTCATGTTATTTAAACAATTTAGCCATTGTATTGCATGCCTAATTTGTCTCTGTGAGTACCACTTCTTCATACATAATGTGGATTAATGCATATGCAAATGAATAAGTTAAATAGCTGCATTCATACAATGCATGGTGATCAGCATGCATAATTATGTGCCCAGTGCCTCGTATCTTAGGACTCCCTTAAAATGACAATCAGTCATTCTTCCTTGTGTTCCCTGAAAGTCATTGGAGATTGATATTTGTCCCCAAACGGGGGATGAAAGATGACACGAGCCAAGAGTTGTCCAGGGAGATGCTCCCTGATGTAGTAGGTTTTGGAGCAAATCCCATAACACAGAGAGGAAACAAGCTTCAGACTAGTGCTGCGCATGGTTATATACACACTTGTGCCAAAAATAACTTCACACAGTCCCAACTAAGACAAAGGGAGAGAGTTCAGTAAAAAAATTTAGCCTTGGTTTATTGGTGGCAGACCGCAGACACAGTGGCTCAGTCAGCATGCTGTACCCGAGCTCCTGTCACCTGCACCTTGTGCTTCCATTTCTATAGGCAGCCTAAGCTAACCCTTATGTTGGCCTGTGTCCAAGTCCTAGCAACCTTGACACGTCTCAGGGTAATTTTCAGGATCCCTCGTCTCTGCCACACATTAGGCAGAGGGCGATGCTATAAAGATGGATGGGACAGGTGATTCTATTGGAACAGGAGCTGAGCACCAGGCTTGTGCCTCAGCTGGGAAACTGTCCTCCTGTGGATCGTATGAGGAGGGTGCACCTATATTTAATCTTCCAGGAATACCAGGTGATCACTCAGGAGCACGCACAAAGTGTGGACAGGCAACAAAGAGATTCACGTTGCCCCTCCAGAGCAGTGCTGGCAAAGCTGGAGAAATGAAGTGAGCTGCTCAGGGTCCAGCACTTACACACTTTCACGTGTTTAAGGCAGGTTCCTAGTTTTCCCTCCAAACTGTTGTCCATTTGGGGTTTGAGATGCTGGTGATGGGAGGCAACTTGCATCACAGACACGAGCAGATACACAGCTTATCCCGTAGTTCAAGCACCCTCTCGCTGCCCTGAGCAGAAGGCAATGGGTGTAACTTGTGATGAGCTTCCCACCTTTCCATGATGAGAAGCTGCACTGTGAGATTTAGGAGTCGCTGCACAGAACAGAAAGGGCATAAGGAAAGCTGAGGAAAGCATCCTTGGGAGGGCACAAAAGAAGTGTGACAGCTGAGGGAGGAAAGGCAACTGCTAAGTAAGCAGAAATGTTACCAGGCTCAGAAACTTGGAGAGCTTAAAAAAGGCAATGGGAGCGAAGCACCTGGGAGTGTGTGAGTGTGAGAAGCAAATCTGTGCAGACCCTCCCCAGGCTCCCAGGACATTCAGTCTGTGGGCTGGTGAGAAACTGCCAACATGATCTTCTGATCTCTGCATGGCTGCGTGTGTTCCCGTAAGGCTTTCTGTGCTGGAAGGTGGACTCTCCTTATCTCAGCTCCTGACTATTTGAATAACAGTTTGCTTTGATTTTTCTATTTGCCAGTAATCCCACTTCCTTCCTCGTGGTCTTTTCTAGCTCAGCATTGCCCCTCTACCCTTTGGGCTCCCTGTTGCCTTTCCAGTGACATCCATACTCTTTCTGTTTGACCCATCCCACAGAGGAACCCATAATTAGACAATTCACAACACCTGGATGACACTTGCAGCTCTCCTGCTACTTGCTGTCCCTTCCCCATATTTTTCTGCCTGTTCTGATATTCTCAGCCTGTTCTGGTGTACATTGTCCTGTCCTCTATTTATACAGCTCCTGGCATGTTTCTGATCTGAGCTGATACCTCTAGGCATTGCCTTCATACTATTAACAATAACAACCACATAGCTTTTTAATTTCTTGATGCATTTTTAAGAAAACCTATGTTTAGCTCTTAATCCTGGTGTAGATGGTGTGTTCTTATCAATAATTGCCCTATTAAGTTATGAATACAGGTGAGTAAATTTCATGCTTATAAAAATGTTTGAGCAGGCAATGCATTTAGCTGACTGCAGACTGGTATTTATGTAGTTCCAGGGGAGTAAATAAAGCCTATTCGGTGGCCATCATTATAGCGTTATTTTATCTCCCTCCTTCCTTGGCTCTCAATTTGATGCAAAAGCCCAACCTCATGTACAGAGTCATGCCTCCCAGAGGGTATTAAATTTCTTCAGCTGCTACTGAAATGCATGGCACTGGGGATGTTTCGTGCCCTCCAAGACCAGGCTTCAGTTCCCAAAGTATAAGCCTGAAAGCTTATGAGGCTGTTTCTACTGGTCATTCCCACTAAAGATGTTCAGTGCAGGACTGATATTACCTTTGCCTGTCCAGCCTTTTTTGTGGGCTTTACTGTTGACACTCATCATCTGACTCATGAATTAATATATATGCCATGTAGGGGACTGTTTTTGAATGCTGGGCAAAGTCGTTTTCCATTTTTTTTCTACTAATATTTATGGTTAGAATAACTGTTCTGATTCTGCTTTCCTTATCTTGTAACTCATTTACCAACCAGCCTCCTACAGAAAATACTTATTTTGGAGTAACTAAAAAAAATATTAAACCAACACCCTTCTGTAACCCCTAGGGCAAGTTTGTGTTTGTTGGTATTAGTGTTTGAGTGCCAGCCCTGTAAAGCACTCAACTTGTGCTTTGCTTTCTTTCAGTTCTAACAGCTTAAGGTGCAGGAGTGGGCCTCTTCACAACTTACATGTAGGTTTAAAATTAAGCACATCCCTGTAATCAGTGTCTTCTAGGTTTGGGTCTTCAAAAAGGGGACCCAGGCAAGAAGTGAGCAAGAGGTAGTTCCCAAGAATATTAGATCTTTCTATCTGTTCAAAAAAATCCCCAACTTTTATTATTTAAGACTTCATCTGTTTTGATGCTCAAAACAAGATGATATAGGCAGACATGAAAGCATATACCTGTACTAAAATTCATTAAAACAAGGTTAGAAATGGCACTCAGTAGTATAATTATAAGAGACTAGCATGGAGATATGGAGGGTTTGTGGAGCTAATGGGACCCTGGAAGTTGCTGGCACTTTGGAATGACCCTTTTGCAATTTCCCAGTGGAGATCAAGAACTTACTAATTTATACCAAAGCAGTTGCTTCGTTTAGAGTTGCTGAGTACCAAACTGCAGACATACTATTTGCTTGGACAAGTAAACTGAAATTAGGTTGTTGAGTCACGTAAGGTACTTGTAAAGGAGTATGGGGAGCCTGAGGAAAAATGAGAGAGTCAATCAATCCCTCTGGAAAGAGGAAGAAAGCTGGCAGGAGAAGGAGCCTACATAAATAGCCAACAAACCAGATAAATACATGACAGCATGAACAGCGTCTCTGCTGTAGATTACACACACTTGATTTTATGGCCCCAGCGGTTCCCAGCTTAACACATCCTTTTGTGAGGATTCCTTCTGCCTTTTACCATGTTGCACCAAAAGTGAAGCGATGATCCTGACTGAAAACTTTTTGGCTTCCACCAGCGCCCAAACGTTTTCCTATGCATTTGGGGGTTGTTTTTTTTTTTTTCTTGAAGTTTTTCTTCTGTCTTTGAACAGCTGGTATGTCATCCCCACCAGGAAGTGGAGAAGTACCGTGCTGCAGTAAAACTAGGATAGACATGGGGAGTGAGGCCCTTGTACACAGGGACAGGCAAAGTCATGTCAGCACAGTCTGAACCGAAGGAAAGGTCTATGTATTTAAGGTGTGAGTGATTAACTGCCAGGACAGATTAACTGAGCAGGTGCATCCAAATGCTGTCTGCCAGCAACTCTTTTCACTCTTCCAAAAACAACTGAATGGATTCCAGAAGATTTGTCTGCTAATTTCTGTGTTACACCACAAAATCAGGGCAGGTGATCCTAATAGTCCCTCAGAGATTTTCCTGCATTCCCCCCATTACGATCAATTAGCCTGACCTCTCACGTCTCATGGATCGGGGATTTCACTGCAGAGCTTTTCCAGCAACAACCCAGTCCCTTCTGCTCTCCAGATCGATGCCTCTGACTCTCCCAGGCTGACACACAGAGACAGCTGGTGCTTGGAACAGAGTAGTCCAGATCTCCCCACTCCCACACCCCTGCTGTGGTGCCGCATTCGCCGTCCCTCATATAGAGCAGAGCTATAGGCAGCAGAGCAAATGCACAGATCAGCTCTTCTGGCTCCGAGGAGCTGGTGGTTCCTCTTTGGCTGCACAGGCTTAGAAAAGCCAGGGCGAATTTTTTGCAATGAATAATTTAAACTGAGCCTTTTTGACCTCGTTTTCTATATGCATCTCCTAGCAGAAAGTTGAAGCTGAAGTAATTTGTCATAGCTGAGTGTAAATCCAAGGGGAGCAGATGGGGGTTTCCCTGCCATGTCGCTGTGCAGGCACTGTGTGCATGAAAATGGGCTGCCTGGGACGAGGCAGGCAAAACCTCTGCAAAGGAAAATGTACCTGCAGCTAAATGGACCTCCCGAGTTTACTGGTGGGGCTTTGTTCTCATATGTGAACTTAGTTTAGGTTTCGGTCAGCTAGGAGGCAATGTCCTTGTCGATTAATTCAACTTGTTTACTTATTTTTTCACTTGGAAGGTTTACTGCTGTCCAATAAACTGTATCTCTTTTTGTAATCTGCCGGTAATGGCTTTGCAACACACTGTGGAAAGGGCTGAGGATGCTGCCTAGGGTTTTATTAACCAGCTGGTACTTACCATTCCCTCCGTATTTGCATCACTAAAAGATGCTGAAGAGATCTGTGTAGTTTTCAAGAGGGCAGAGGCTGCAGTGCCATGTGCAGAATTGCAGACAACGTTTGAATGCTCAGTTAAAAACAGGACCAAGGTGGACAACATCTTCTGTTATCACATGCTCTTTGTGACCTTCGAAAGTTGCCTCTGACTCTGAACTTAGGCCTTTGTGGAATGAGTGCAGTGTAGCTGGAAGCACCTGGGGCTTAGTCAGAGTGTGGAAGATTCTCTGTCATTTGAAATCTTTACATCCAGTTTAGTGTCTTCTCAAAAGATGCATTGCAGCTGCATTTACAGACTCAGTGAAGGAATTATTATCATATTGTTAACAGTCCTTTACCAGTGGGGTCCTAATGGTGATAGCATAGTTTTCTGTTTTCCTGGGAAGCCCCAGTTATCTTCTTTTAGCTTTCATTACTGTGCATAACTGCGTAGCCTGCCAAAGAGCAATATTGATTCCAGTGTATCGAGCAAATCAGGGCTTTGTTTGTTGTGCAAATAGCAAAACAGCAGCAGTACTGCAGACAGTAGGAGCAAAATGAGACAATGGTCTGTCTCAGGCATTGGAATTTATTCATTGTGCCCGGTGTTTGCGATGCAGTGTGGCGAGCTGCCTTAGTCTCAATGCACAGGTTTCCGTACGAGCTTGAGGCTGCTTTTGTGCATTGTGGGGACTTCTGGCTGTTAGCTGCAGGAGGCAGCTCTCACTGGAGCATGCCCTTGGAAAGGCTGATACGAGCTCTAAAAGATGAATTATTTACATAGCCTCACAAGCATCTTCTAGCCAAAGCTAAAGATACATCTGCTTGTCATGGGCAGCCATAAATCTGTGACGAGAGCAGAGGAGTTTCCCTGTGACACAGCCCAGCCTGTTGCTCGCTGCTGCAATGCTACACAGCACAAATTACAGAAAAGGAACATTCTACGCATAGGAGTGATTTGCTTTGGGTCACCGTTACAATAGAATGTGTTGCAACATGAGCTGCAGCTGAATCAGTATCTTACACAATTAGACCAGAATTTTGTTGAGGTCAAGCTTGACTGTGGTCTGGTGTGGTTCCAAGTGAAAGGTGTCGGTGCTGGGACCTGTCACTTCTGCCACCCCTAAGGGAGTCTGCACATAGAAATGATGGTTTTCAATGTGAAAACAGACTCAGGCAGGGTTTGCAGCAGTTTAAGCCCTGCCCTGAGCCAGTGCAGATAACTGCATTAGGGAATTTCCACTGATGTGGTCATGTTGTGGGGAGTTTCCTCAGAAATAAACATGTCCCTAATGCCTAAGGCAAATCATGTAGCATCCCTGTCTCCTTCAGATGTCAGATGTACAAGGTGCTACCTGTCTGCCTTGGATGAAGAGCAATGCCTCATCATTTTAGCTTCCAAATAACATGAGGTTAGAAAGAGAATTTCCTTGAGGTTACATTCCCCTATTCTGGGTAGCTGTGAGATCTCTTATACCTTCCTCTACATTCTCCTGTGGGAGATGAGGGAGGCCCGAGGGCTGATCTGAACTGGCATTTCCTCCCCTCCTGCTGGTGTGGGAATTAATTGATATTTTCTGTGCTATGTGCAGTCATGCAACAGTAAAGCAAAATGTGACAGGTGTTTAACTATGAGCTGGTTTTAAAGATATTTCTAGGTTTAAAACCTCTTTTTGACTGCTTGTTGCTGCATTGTGCAGTGCTATCAAGCCTGCCTGAAGGACTACTAGTAGTGATAATAAATAATACTAATAATTTCTAACTTTTATATAACCCTCCTTTGCAAGGTTGCCCAAAGTGCTTTTCAAAGGAGGTTAGTATGTAACAAAACCAGAAATTATTTGCCTTGTGTCCCTCCAAGCTCATGTGATGCAGGTAGGAGTGGAAGTGAATTTTTCAAGCTCTGTATCCTGGCAGGCACCACCTCTCAGAAGCCCAGCTAATGTAGGTTAACTCTAGAAATTGAAAATAGGTGCCTGAATTGCTTGTACAGTGGGTTTGGGCAGTTTGTGTAGGCTGCAGTTTTGAAAGGGGGAGAAGGGTTATGGATGTCTCACCTGCAGGGCTATGGCTTTTGGGAAAAGAGCAGCAGCCTTTCTTCTGTCTCTTTGTGCATCTCAGTCTTTGTGCCCCAGTTTCCTTCCTTATTGCTTCCTTAGCTTGAGTCATTAGCATCCTGGGTGGGAGGCATTAAGTAGAGTAATAATGACTCTGATGCCTGACTCAGTTTGACATTGAGTGTCAGGAAATAGCGTATTTTCATTGGGAAATAATATATTCTTAGTGAAAGTTAGTCTTAAGTAGGATTAACTATGAGACCACGTCCCCACCAGTGCAAGGACGATGCAGAGCGGGCAGCCGTCCAGTGCTCCTGGACTGAAAAGACCAATACATTTCAAGAATATTTGCAGACTGAAAAAAAAAATATCAGAGGAAGGATCAGGCCTAATCCTCATCCCAGGGATAAAAGCTTTATCCCAGAGACAAAGTACCTTCAAAGCAGAGACCATGAGTGAAAGAACTCCATCCCTTGAGAGCCAAAAAAGGGACTTTGCACAAAACCATTGGGAACCTTGAAACCGCAGTTGTGAGTAAGACGGTAGAATTCCCTATATACTGTCTAGAGATGCCCCCTGCCAACAGCTTGGGTGCTCAACTGTCGTCTGCCAAAATGCACCTTGTTTTGTTTTAATTTAAAAAGAGAAATCATCAGTCTTATTTGAGGAGGTGACAGTTTTTCATTCATCGTGGCCCAACAGAGGTAGGACGCTGGTATGGGTTACAGGAAAAGAAGGATCTCTGTAGGTGAGACAAGCACAAGAGGAGGGCTTGGACCCAGGCTGGTGGCCCATACCTGACTTGGACTGTTACAGTACCCTAGTGTTTGGCCCTAAGGAGGGTTACCTGAGCTGATGACTCTCTAGAAGAGAATCAGGACATTCTGGACATGAATCAAAGTTAAGCAGGAGGTTAGTCTCTTGGAGAAATGTATTGCTGAAAAGAAACAGGACTGAATTCCATGTCCTTGGACAGTGATATGGAAATTATTTTAGGGGAATTTATGCTGGACACATTTTGAGAAGATCAGCCGAATTCAGCTTTCAGCCAGATCTTCTGTTTTTCCCTTTTATTCAATACATGTCTTGGTACTTTGAATGTTGCATATTAAAAGCTGCGTACATGGCTTGTAAACACATAATGAGTCAGCATTACCAATAGATATGTTGGGGAATTCATGTGTAGCACTCTGGTTTTTTAAGAGCTGTTGCTTCTTCTTTGAGTAGCACATTCTGGTGAGATACATTTCCTGGCTGTTCACCGGGGAAAGGAAGAGGAGTAGATCTGAGGATTCTAATTTATTGGAAGATAAACAGTCTATGGCTAGTACTGTAGAGCTTCTTTCCCATTCAACAGGAAAACATACATGCCAGCTCTTCTCTTGCTGTTTGGAAGAAAAGATAAAATACTTTCTGGGAAGACTGAACATATTATTTTAAAAACCAGTTGGTTTTGATCTTTTGAGAAACAGGGAATGTACATTTGAGAAGGGTTTAATTTTGTTAAAGCATATTTTTGTTTGTTTGATCTTGCTTTTTGTATTGTGATACTGCCAATCTTTTGTTATGCATTGTTAAAACAGATAATGAGATACAATTCTTGCTCTAGGGAATTTTCAGTCCTCACAACCAAAGACTACAGCCAAAGAAATGGTATTAACAAGGCAGACATATGGTGCAAAGAAGGAAAACATTATTTTCTCCAGTCTTCAGTGGGCAGTGAGTTACACAGAGATTAGAGCTTTAGGTTAGCAAAACTCTTAAATGCATGTAACGTGCCTAGATCCAGCCAACAAAGGAACTGAGAATGTCTTTAAGTTCTGCTGACCTTTGGTGGCTTCTCAAAAAAGGGCCATGGAATCCAAATAACACAAAGTCAGATATGCATTTGTTAGTTAAAGAGATGCTTTTAGACATTTGAATCACAAAAGCATAGAACAGTTTGGGTTGGAAGGGACCTTAAAGATCACCTCGTTCCACCTACCCTGTCACGGGCAGGAACACCTTCCGCTAGACCAGGTTGCTCGGAGCCCCATCCAGCCTGGCCTTGAGCACTTCCAGGGATGGAGCATCCACAACTTCTCTGGGCAACCTGTGCCAGTGCCTCACCACCCTCACAGTAAAGAATTTCTTCCTTGTGTCTAATCTAAATCTACCCTCTTTCAGCTTAAAGCCTTTCCCTCTTGTCCTGTCACTACGTGCCTTTGTAAAAAGTCCTTCTCCAGCTTTCTTGTAGGCCCATTTAGCTGCAGGCGGGCTGCTATAAGGTGTTCCCGGAGCCTTCTCTTCTCCAGGCTGAACAACCCCAACTCTCTCAGCCTGTCTTCATAGGGAGGTGCTCCAGCCCTCTGATCATCTTAGTGGCCCTCCTGTGGACTCATTCCAACAGGTCCATGTCCTTCTTATGTTGGGGGCCCCAGAGCTGAACGCAGTGTTCCAGGTGAGGTCTCATGAGAGCAGAGTAGAGAGGGAGAATCACCTCCCATGACCTGCTGTTACGCTTCTTTTGATGCAGCCCAGGACACGGTTGGCTTTCTAGGCTGCAAGTGCACGTTGTTGGGCCATGTTGAGCTTCTTGTCCACCAACACCCCCAAGTGCTTCTCCTCAGGGCTGCTCTCAATCCATTCTCCGCCCAGCTTGTATTTGCACTTGGGATTGCCCTGAGCCACATGCGGAACCTTGCACTTGGCCTTGTTGAACTTCATAAGGTTCATATGGGCCTACCTGTCAAACCTTTCAAGGCCCCTCTGGACAGTGTCCCTTCTTCCCTCCAGCACGTTGACTGAACTACTCAGCTTGCTGTCATTGGCAAACTGCTGAGGGTGCACTCAATCCCACTGTCCCTGTCACCAACAAAGATGTTAAAAAGCACTGGTCCCGTTATTGACCCGTGAGGAATGCCACTGGTCTCTGCTTGGACATCAGGCCATTGACCACAACTGTGTGAGTGTGACCATCCAGACAATTCCTTATCTCAGGTAGTTCATCCATCAGATCCATGTCTCTTCAGTTTAGAGACAAGGATGTTATGTGGGACAGTGTCAAATGCACAAGTCCAGGTAGATGACATCAGTTGCTCTTCCCTCATGCACTAACACTGTAATCCCATCGTAGGAGGCCACCAGATTTGTCAAGCACAATTTATTCTTAGTGAAGCCACGCTGGCTGCCACCAATCACCTCCTTATTCTCCATGTGCCTTAGCATAATTTCCAGGAGGATCTGCTCCATGATCTTGCCAAGCACAGAGGTGAGACTGACTGGTCCGTAGTTCCCCAGCTCTTCCTTTTTTCCCTTTTTAAAAATGAGTGTTATGTTTCCCCTTTTCCAATCAGTGGGAACGTCACCAAATTGCTATGACTTCTCACAGATGATGGGTAGTAGCTTAGCCACTTCATCCACCAGTTCCCTCAGGATCTGCAGATGCATCTGATTAGATCCTGTGGACCTGTGTACCTTCAGGTTCCTTAAATGGTCTCGAACTTGGTCTTCTCCATCAGTGGGCAGTTCTTCGTTCTCCCAGTCCCTGCCTTTGTCTTCTGTGACTTGGGCAGTGTGGCTGGAGCACCTGCTGGTGAAGACCAAGACAAAAAAGTTACTGAGTATCTCAGTCTTCTCTGTATCCTGGGTAACCAGGTCACCCAGTTCCTTCCAGAGAGAGCACATTTTCCCTATTCTTCCTTTTATTACCAAGTACCTATAGAAGCTTTTCTTGTTGCCCTCAACATCCCTGACCAGCTTTAATTTTATCAGGACTTTAGCTTTCCTAATCTGGTCCCTGGCTGCTCGGACAATTTCTCTGTATCCCTCCCAGGCTACCTGGCCTCGCTTCCGCTTCTCTGTAGGCTTCCTTTTTCTGTTTTTGTCCAGGAGCTCCTTGTTAATCCATGCAGGCCTCCTGGCGTTTTTACCTGAATTCCCCTTTGTCAGGATGCATCACTCCTGAGCTCCGAGGGGGTGAGCCTTGACTATTAACCAGCTTTCTCAGGCCCCTCTTCCCTCCAGGGCTTTATCCCATGGTACTTTACCAAGCAGATCCCTGAAAAGGCCAAAGTTTGAACTTCATTTTGATTTAATTGAACTTTAATGCTGTAATACTAAGCCTGTGTTTAAACACCCGCTTGAGCTGGGACTAGATTGGGTCAAAGACGTTTGGGAGTCTTTGTTCAGAGAGTGACCTTGTGAGTGCTGCTGGTACCACTTATTTTCCAGGCTCATCTGCTGATAAAACTGAGAAGTGTCCATCTCATTACTGGTTTTATGCTGATCTAACACTTCCTGCTACTCCTTTGCTCATGGAAGGATGCAGTTTCATAATTTTGAGATTTGAATCACCATTACTTTAAAATCTCTACCCATGCAGGTTGTCTGAGATGATACCTATCTTGGGCATGCAAGGAGCACGGATGTCCACATCAAAAGGTCCCCTTTTCAGAATTAAATAACCACTTGCAGTCTTTTCTCTAAGCACCCAAATTGTAGGTCCAGTTTATTAATCTTTTCAGTTTGTCAATTCTAGATATGCATTCTGTCTTTTCTTATCTTCCAAAATCTTTAAATCTCTCAAAAAATTGCTCTAAAAAGGTTGGAATACTGGGTTTTTTTGTGTCCATAAACCCACAAAATTTCCTCTGGATCTTTTCTGCTTTTGCAGTCAGAGCCTGCATCAGATTTTGCCTTTGTCATTGGGTTTTTAGGCTTTTTTTCCTAAGCTTTTATCTCCTATGCAAAGGATATATCAGCTGCACAGTCTCTGCTGTGGGACTGGCTGAGTCATTCCTGCATTCGCAAATAGTCTCAGACCTGCTGTGCATTGATAATACCTGTGCTCATTGATGACCATAGCTAGAGCCCCTGTATCTTGTCTCCTACTGGTGTTCTCCCTCTTCCCTTTCAGACACTGCACAGTACGTCTGAATTTTCTTCTCCCTATGCACTTTGGGGTCTGAACTATGAAGGATTTTCTTCTTCAGGGGATGGGACTGCAGTGGTGCCTGTGTGGGACCCATGCATAGCCAGGTGATGGCGGAGTGTCAGCAGTGCTAAGCTGTCACTGGGAGGAGATGCTGAAGTGGGTGAAATAGTCCACCTAGGAGGCATCTTCTGAACATGAGGTCTTGTTACATACCGTGCTCTGTTCCTGCCACAAACACCACTTCTCTTGAGGTCTTTTCCCTTACATGCTGGGGACAGATAGCACGCAAATTAGCAAAGCACTTTTGCTTGTCCTGTGGTATTTGGGGACAGAAGAAAGGTCATAACCATGCATTGCACATCTGTGAGGTACAGGCATCGGTTAGAGAGACAGAAGCAGTTGTGTGAGCCCTGTGCTCAGTGTCTGACCTGTAATGTGTCTGGGGGTGCTGTGGGACACATTTTATTTTCTGCTCAGCTCCTCAGACCTGAGGCATAAAATGGACAATGCAATGAGAGCTGTTTCAACATGGCAATGCTCTCCTAGTGCACGTACCCCTCACAGTCTCCGTTTGGGCTCAGTTTGAGCAATGCGGCTCTCACTTGAGATCCGTACTGGTGCCCTTCCTTACTGTTGCTACCTCTGCTGCTCTGGGTTAAGCTCCTGCTGCCAGTGACAGTTCCCAAATTCCCTTGCTAGCCCAGAGGAATCTGCTCTTCAGCATATCCCCATGGATATTGCTTCAGGAGCAACACCCCAGCAATCTTTCCAGCTTTGCCATTTGGATAGCTACCGTTCACTTTGGGTTTTACCCTATCATGCAACTTGAGAGCTTCCGTCATCGTACGCGGCTTGGGCTTGTGGCCACTCTGTTAAGATCTTCTGTAGCTTTCACAGACTTTTATCTCCTGCTTTCTAAAGCTGTAATTAATTCCTAAAGATGGAGTGAGTGAGTGAAGAAAGTTAATTTCAATGTGTCCTTCCCAATAACCTCATTTGCAAGGAAATAGCTCAAATATTGCCATTAATCATTCTTTTATGCAATCAGTTAGCCAGCTGACTTTTTTCCGTTTTCCCCGTCAACATTTTTATAACAGGACAGCTCAATTCACCAAAGAGCTGTTTTATTCAGTCTGCAGTCCGGGTAGTGGGTGTTGCCTTGTCACTGTATCACAAGTAGGGGTAAGCTGCCCTGATGACTGAAGAACGGGATGATGGAGAGGGTGGTAAAGGACCAGAGTGAAGCTCCATCCTGTAGTACTCCAGTGAATGCTGTTTGGTTGATAATGAGCATTTCATACCTGTGGATCAGGCACCCGAGGAAATATTTGGTAATCAGTCACAGAGGATTTGCCTCTTCAGTTGGAGGGACACCATTGCAATTAGTGATATTAAGCTTAGGTAAATTGGGTTTAAAGTGTGAGGAGAGCTGGGCCAGCGGTAGTCCTTGCACAGAGCATCTGAGGCCAGGGGAGCTGGCAGTAAATAAGCATTTTTTTGTTATTTTCCCAAGTGCAAGCGCAGAGGTTTGTTTTCTCTCATTATTTACATAATTCAAGCACATATTTTGAGAAATCTCTTTCCCTCTTCCCCTCATTTTAATTAGCTTCTTGGTGGGAAATGCAGAAGATTTCCCAATCCGTTGTCATATGATGTATGAAAGGGATAACCTCTGTATCTCAGTTCTGTTTGCATCTGAAGCTGCTTGCTGGTTTCTGTTCAGCCACAGATACAATTAATTCTTAGCATCTGGCTGTAAATAGTGTCATGTCTGGCTGTGGCAGGGAGACAGAAAGCCCAATTAACAGAGCCTTGAATATCTGTTAGTTTGCTTTCCCGATCCATTTTTATTTGGTGTTAGAAGCCTTGAAGCATAGAGGAAAAAGAGGAGCAAAAGAAATTTTACATGTGGTATTGTCTGATATTAATTTGGTGAATACAGTATGATAAATACATTGAATTCAGGAAATTGCTTTTTCCCTTTTCAGTAATACAATTATGATAATTACATGTGCAGAATGTAGTAAAATGCTTATAGGACTTCCTCCAATGAATTACTTTCAAAGTCATTTGCTGGGCAGAGAATAGGATCCTGACTGTGGGAGGCAGCTTAATCTGGTGGACACTGTGCTGTATCCAACCTTAGAAGCAATTGTTTACAAAAACAGAAAGGTTTTGGTGAAGACATACCTGAGGTTTTCAGAATTTCCTTTTGAGACAGACCTCAGAAGATGGAAATATTTAATTTATCCAGGGAAAGGTTCTCTTAAGCTCTTAAGTTCATTTAAGAGGAGTTTGTGGAAAACTACATGGGGAAGACATTGCTGAGAATAGATTGCTACAGCAGAAAAAGCAAAAAAAGAGCCAGTGGGCAGAAAATGAGGTGACTGCTGTGAAAAAATTCACAAAAAAGCTATCTTGTCACCGGAACAACTTAGTGTATGTGATACTGGTAGGTTCTCCACCTGTTTTAGTCAGTTAAAAAGTATTTGTCTTCCACGATGGTATGCAAAATATCAAATAGAAGTTGTGTGCTTGCAGCAAGCTCTGTGGAAAAGAGCTGTGGCCTGTGTGACGGAGGAGGTCAGAATACCCTACCTGACCATGAGGGTTCCCTCAAGGCTTAAAAACTCTTTGAATCTAAAATAAGATACTGTTTCTCCCAGAACATGTGTTATAACAGACCAAGGCAGCATTTTTGGTTGTGGTGCCCTCAGAAGAACATCTATGGAAACAGAACCTTCCTTCTTTTCCCCCTTTCTGTGTTTTCATGAGTGAATCACATAAATTTTGGAATGTAGTGTCTCCACTTCAACCACTTAAAAAGCATCACTCTGCAAGAAAAATAACATCCTGTGTAGCACACTTGTTTTGTATTATTTAAGTTGCATTAGCTCCTATTTTCCAAGAGTGATGCACAAACATAAGGGTCAAAATATAAGGATGAGAGTCCATTTAAATTTAAGACACCTACATGGAGATACCTACTAGTTTCAGTTCCCATTTTAGTCAGTGGTTATCCAGGGCTTGATTCATATGCCTGTGTGTGTGAATCTCAGCGTATGAGACATCGCCATGGACTAGGCAGGTGCGGGTTTTGGATTGATACAGGACTTGCAGGAAACCCAGAGCCTTCTGGATTGGCAGCTGGAGGCCAGGTGGGATGCTGAGGCAGCTTGAAGGGCATTGAATGATTAGGTGTGAACACAGCATAGTCAATGAAATCCAGAGTGTGACTCAGCTGGCCCCACAGCAGAAGCCAACTGAACTCCAAGAAGGAAGAGGTGATGGAGCCAGAAAACTTGTGGGATGCAAAAACCATGCAGCTGGGACCGGGCATTTCAGTACTCTGGCTTTTGCTTTCCAGTCCAAAAATTTTTCAGGGCCTGTGACAGCAGAACACAGGTGAACGTTGTCCATCTTTCAGCCTTTCTCAAATATTATGCAAACGTTCAAATATGTTAAAATACCACAAAAAAGACTGTTATTCCAATAGTCCCACTGACTCTTCTGAGGAGACTTCTCAGGATCTGGATCCAAAGGGCTCCAAGAAGATTCCTGCCATTCAAGATGAAGTCCCATCACAGTAAAATGTGTTAGGACCATCATAAGGATGCAGAAGGAACCTCTCAGGCTTTGAGAAGTCAGGACCCAAGTGCACAAACTTCACAAGGCTTCCAAAAGTCGGGAGAAAACAAAATGTGTGGTTATTCTCTAGCAGCGTTTGAGCCATTAGGCTGCACCGGCTTCCTGTTTCCCAGAAGCTGTGACATTAGCAGCACAGTGCAGATTATCTCAGAACAAGATTCATGCCCATGGATTTTCCCTGCAATCAGAAATTACAAAATGTAATGGAAGGTGCTAATGTCACCTCTTTGACGTGGGTAAGAAACTGTCTGAGCTGCAGGATCAGTCTCTTCAATTGCAATTTTAAGTTGCAAAGACATTTTTCCATTTTGGACATGTATTGTATTTATGGCATGACCCTGAATACTCCCTGTTAAGTTTTGTGACACCGATAGACCTAGTGGGGATATTTCTGAAATGAGCAATTTTCATGCAACAGAAGGAATGTTTCGTGGAGCATTCCATATTGAAGGTCATTCTAGGAAACAAATCTGTTTTGAACCTTTCCCAGCTGTAGGTGAAAACAGCAGCTTTCTGCAAGTGGGTTGCACAGAAGTGGTTCATGCAGGAATAAAATAGTCTTACTGCAACATCTGCCCCACTTCCCATTCACTGTTTGAAAGCTTCTCCTTAAAGACTGGGAGCTGAGTCTTTTCGAGGTGACATTTGTTGGGAGAGAGGCGAAATGCATCCTTAATCATAGTGGAATGTCAGCAGTAGTATTATGAGAAATATAAAAGTACCTGAGAGTCCAAGTTGTTTTGTATGTTCTGAGACTGTTGAATTCTCCATCATCTTCTTCTCTGTCAAGTGCTAATTCTTTTTCTAGGCTTGTTAACTATCCCTCAGTCAATTAATAAAGTCAATTTACCTGAGCAAGAAAACTGCATAATCCTCACTGGTCTTATACCAGATGATATCGGCTGCTGAGCTGAAAAAAAAACCCCAAAAACCCAACCAACAAACCAACCCAAAACTTGTTCACTATGACAAGTTTCAGTATCTTTGTGTATTTGTTCGTAACTGGAACTCAAAGTTAAAAATACCTCTTCTTTCTTTTTCTTGTTTGTTTTCATTTTAGAAAGTGTTCAGGAACATTTTGAATGGGAAACATCAAAACAAGAAATATCAAGTTCTTGGACCAAACCGAAAAAGGATTGTTGATTCATCTACTAAGCATTTCAGATACTGCTTTGAAAATGCTTTTTGGTTGAAATTGGTATTCCTGAATTTAAATTTCTTTGGGTAACTTGAGGGAAGAACATTTGAGGGAAGAATAAATTGCTACTGTATCAATCTTATTTGGCTTGTGTTAGTGTTCCCAAAGCAAAGGTTGTTTCTTACATTTCCTCTTAAGACCTTAGAAACGGGTCATGCAGAGTCCCACCAGTACCCAGCTGAGACGTTCCAAAGCCAACCAAACCGCAGCTGAAGGTAAAGATGCCAGCTGGTACGTCACCATTGTTATGGGGTTTTAAGCTGTGGTCAAAAGCTTTAAAATCTGATCTTTGGCTGAAAAAAAGCAAATCACAGAAAATAACAGAAACGCCTTGGCTGTGGTTTTTTTGCTGGCAGGATGGAAGTTTTCCCAGTGTGAACCACTTCACTGGTGCTATATTATTTCCATGTGGCTTGAGAGAACCTGGCAGAGATGTGTAGGGTGGAATGACTGTCTTTACGTCTGAGATTTTACTCAAATACACCATCATATTGATTGCCTATGTCAACAAATATAATATACAGACATATTAATGTCTTGTTTTGGCATCCCCAACTGACTGCAGCTGAAAGAGCAGTACTGAATATTTTATTTCTGAGTGAAGAAGAAGCCCACAGACAGGACGTAGAAGTTCTGCCCTGGTGAAGCAAAGCCTAAAGAGCTCCTGAAAGACCAAAGTTGAGTCAACCTTAAGGGCTACATCTACACTGCTGTTCCAAGTAGTGGTCACCTGGGCACGAAGTGTGATACTAATCTGTCTGACAATTATAAATGTACTGAAAGTGGCCAGCAGGACAAGAACATTGAATTTTCTGGAAGTTCAAGCTACTTTTTGCATGTCAGTGGGTAAATTAATACCTACCCCCCCGTGCCTACCTTCCTGCTCAGTTCAGCCATGAATAAGGACATTGTGCATATGCAAACAGCCACCTATACACACATCCTGATTAAGATTTAAGTATAAAGCATTAATATATTTTAATAAATCATCAGATTAGACTTTTCTTCCCACTTCTTCCCAATGACTGAGTCTAACAGCTAGCTTTGAGGTGATGGAGATAAAAGCCTTAGTCTACAAAATGGAGGACTAAGTCTGGGATATTATACAGGCACCTTTTTTCCCTTTCTGTTTGGGTACCCCTCTCTCTTCACTGCCTGTGAAAATCCTCAAATCTTAATACAAATACAGATGAGAAGAATAAACAGAAGGCTTTTCCTGATACCAGCTAGAGTGCAGTGGAGGCACACTGAAATCAAATAAGCCCAAACCACTCTATTTGAAGTGAGCCTCCTTCCACTGTATCATTTATCCCTCAATATCTGGGAAATGTTGTTTCCCTGAATATTTCTTCCACCCTTTGCCCCCTGCCACCTGTCTCCCCATCTAAAAGATCGGCACACAAATGGAGAGGCAAACCTTTGAAACATTAACATGGGACAAGTTATAGTGCAAAGGGATGTACATGGGAATGACTTTTAATTCATAAGAGGTGAGAAAGATGTGTTTCGAAGGTTGGGCACAGAACACTGCACAGATTTGGCACGGGTTCATTCTTACTGAGATATCCTGTTTAATCAAACATTGATGTTTCAGTAGAGTAGCCCTTAATGCAAATCCAGAGGTCTTCAGGCACATTAACAAAAAAAAACACAGTTAAAAAATGCTGCCAGCCAAGCATGGTGGCTGTACAGCATAGCTCACTACTCTTGACTTCAGCCTGGAAGTCACTTCAGCTTTGACTTCAGCTTTGCCACTGCCCTGTGGGTTCACCCAGAGCATGTCCTGGCTTCCCCAGTGTAGGTGGGATATTGACCCTTCCTTTGCTGAATGCTTTAGATGCGCTGATGAAAGGAGCAGTATGAGGGCCCACAGAGGAAGCCTTGGCCCACTGCAGGAAGGTGGGAGTTGTTTGCTCAGCCCAAGCTCACACACATCAGCCCTTGTTAACGCACCCATCTCAAGAGGCTTCTTAGCTCAGGTTTGGTGCCATGCTAACTGCTGCTAGCAACTGCTAGTCAGCTTCTGCTTGCCTCAGGGTGAGCACAACAGCATTGTCCCTAGCTGGAAAAACTGTTGAAAAATCCATACCTGCTTTGGTTCACAGTCCTCTCCATGTTACCTTTGCCTAGCATATTATAAATGCACAGCATCCTGCAAACTACCAAACGCAAGTTTTATGTAAACTCTCAGAGCAGGTGACTTCCATACAGAGTAATGCAGACCACAACCAGATAATACTACTCATGCGTGGTACTGTCAGCTCTTTCGCAGTCCTCTGTTCTGCTGGTTTTAAGGTGGTTGAGGGCATGCTTTTCCTCACCCCAGCCCTGTTTCCTCACAAAACCGAGGAGAGAATTGTCTTTGAATGAAGAGGCAGCTGGAAGCGATGCTGCAACTGTTAATTAACGAGCTGAGTCTTGACTGCTTGAAGAAAAAGTCACATGTTGTATTTTGGAGCAGTTGCATCAGCACGAGCAGCAGCAGCTGGCAGTGTCTGTGCACTGCGCTGGGCTGCGGTGAGGCAGGAGTGGCCAGTGGGAACATGGAGCTCACACAGCCCACTCAGTCTAGGTGCAAAATCCTCATTAAGTCTCTGGTGCCTTGAAACTTGAAATCTCAGCTGTTCCCCTGCCTTTTAAAATGTGGGTAGTAGGAGAAAGAAGCAGCTCAATGAATACAGGAATCTTATTTTTTTTTTCCCCCAAAATTGCTGTGCTCCGGTATGCCCTAGTACCAATAAGTAGGCAGGTTCTATATCAGATGTAGCCAGCACTGGTACTGATGCCTGCCATTAGTACTAATTAGACAGTGCTGGCAGAATTTTGACCATTGACCCCAGCTGAAAATCTGCCACCAGACCTTTTTCAATTCTCAACCAAAACAACTGCCCATTTCAGAAAATGAAATTAGGAAATACTTATTCTGCATGTTAAAAAAGGATGCTACACCAGAATTTATGGCATCTTTATGAATGTGGGTTTAGTGCTGGTAAGAAACATTGCCCTTATGTCTGAGGTATGTCATTTGCCATTCCTGTAGAAATGTCCATATGTGGAGAAACTGCGAGTTTTGGAAAATTCTGGTCTCTCACAAGAAGCTCATTGAAATTTGGCAGCTGACTTCTTCCCAGATTCTGACAGCTCTGTTTCTGGAGAGTCTCAGCTGGACTTCCCTAGAGATGATTTCTTCCCAGGGAGCGGCAGGAGGAAGAGAGCAGGCGTACTTTCCTCCTGGGTGCCCCAGGGAGGAGGAGGGCTGGGGGTGTATGGGGGAAAAAAATGGGACAGCACATACAGCTTGCAGAAGTGCTCATGGCTTCTAGCTGCAGCCAAAGTCAGTGAGAGCTGAGCTGAGGACTGATAAAAGCTCTGAGAATAGGAAAAATGAAATATGGCACCCCTATTCTGAGACCCCCAAAATCAAATTGTTCTTTTGATCCAATCCTCCGGGTCTCAGTTCCCCCCCCCCCCCCCCCCCTCAATAAAATAAATCTGAGACTGCTCTGGTGTCGCAGCAGATTTATGAAATCTGTGCGCATCTGTGAAGCTTGCATGGGTCTGTAGTGATGGGTGTGAGGGAACTAAGAGTCTTATTTCCCTAGCAGGGTTTTAAAGCATGCAGTAAGGCTATCCACAGTGCAGATACAGGGTGCGGATATAAGGAAATACTGTTTAGAGCTTTGCCTAGCGTGCCACGTTTTTTCTGTGCACTGAATTATGAAACCTGTACAAATAATAATATATGTTCCTTTGTAATTAAGGGCTTCATCATAATGCATGAGCACAGGGGAGGCAGATGAAGGTTTGTGCGTGTGCAATTATTGAGTAACTTTTTAAATTACAGCATCTTGCTAAAGCAGCTAGAGGATCAGGCTAATTTAGTGGGGGATGGAAAAGGTCTGTAATACCATTCTGTGCAGAAGTGTTCTCACTCCTTACTACATTGTTTTCTTTTCTTTGGCAAGTTTGGCTGTATTTACTTAATTTTTTAGTTTTCTGGATTCAAGAATGGGAATGTGAAAATAATGTTTGGGTTTTTTTCTTTGGGGCAGACATCACTTGCTGCTTTGTATTTGTACATTACCCAACACCAGGGGCACCGTTCTTGGTAGTTGTTTGGTCCTACCCTATCAAAAAATAATAGATAATATTCTGATCTCCAGATTGCAGTGTGATTGTGTGTTTATGCATATATATGAATGTGTATGTTTTAATGAACCCTGTACTACAATTTATTTTTTTAGGCTTGGCCCCAGTTAAATGAAAAATATCTTTATTTTTTCCTATGGAAATTTCTAACAAACCTTTTCTCAGGATATGTATGCAAAATTTAATAGCGATGCCTTTCTAAAATCTCAGAAGTTGAAAATACTTCTTTACATCAGGTAAAGACCATTTGTATTTGATTTCTACTTTTGCATGAAGACTTAGTGTTGGAGAAAAGAAATAGAGGTGAAAGCTTGACTCCACATAAATGCTATTTCTCTATAGCTTTCAGTGAAGTTGGAATTTTCCTTAAGTGTAGGAAAGAACATTTAGCTGTAAACATTATGCCTTTGTCTGCTACATTTCATTCTCTTGAGAAGATTCACACAGATATTTTTAACCTCACCTGTATATCTTATCTATGGCTTCTGAAATTGGTGCTGTTATGCAAAAGCAGTTCCCGCCTTCCACTTTTCATGCACAGGAACCTCTATAAGGCTCAGATATGCCTGGAAGGATAAATTAAGTAAGAAAGTGCATCCAAACACAGTGGAAGGAGCTGGGCACTTTAATTCCCTCTAACTCTTTCTAATCCCCATCCATACAGAGTGTATCATAAAATGGTTTACTGCATTCCTGGACTCTCAATGGACACTGGAGAAGCCAGCCTGTACTCCCAATATGAGTATGAAATGATGCTGTGTTTCTGGAGCATTTAAGAGCCCTGGGCAAAGTTATATCAACATGAACAGTTTTGTGTTTTTCTTCCGTGACCTTTCCTGAGCTCTAAGAGGAAATCACTGTGCTTCTGGTTCAGAGTAGGTGAATAGGGTGCAAATGCCATAACCTCATAAAAATATTTCTTCATTGCTGCAGCAACCCAAATCCAACATGGACAACTTTCCACAGTGCTTTTAGTCTCCACCATCCACCTGTCAGGTTCTTTTCTGAAACAGCTGAGACAGAAGCCTGGAAGAACCCTGCTGGGAAAGGGCAGTCCTATGGGCACGTTCTGGAGCACCATGAAGATAGCTTGCAACTCCCCGTATAGGAACAAGGCCCGCGTGCAAAAATATGGAAATTTGGGATCATCTTTCCTCAGCCCTTCTAAGACATCCAAGGTGCTTCATACGGGCAATTGTATTACATTTCTCTCTGTTCCTGTTTTCAACTCAGAGACAGGAAGAGCAGCATATGGCGAAGAGGAAAATAACATTTAGATGCCTGGCAGTGCTGCTTTAGATGCACTGCAATAGTGCCCAGTAACCTTTCTCAAGGATAAAAAACTTATCTACCAGGCACTCTGCAAACAGTGCAAAATATATAACACGGCATCTGCTCCAGGGATCTTACAAGCCAAACATGACCAATAGGCAAAGCACGTACCTGGAAGGTGAAGAGAAAATGAGAAATTAAGTTAAGCAGAACTTTTTTCTGACTGCTACCCTAGCTTACGGAGGTAAGCAGTTCAGTAGAGGTAATTTTGAGTCTTTACGTTACATTGTTGGATGCTAGGTTTTTCTTAGGTGCAGAACGTGTCAAAACAGTGACTTAAGTTTGTTTCCAAAGTATTCCTTTGCTTGGGCTTTATAAACCATTAGAAAGATAAGAAATGTAATAATAATATAATTTTATTTTTTGCATTCCAGAGGCCCCAAGTCTAGTAAGAGAGGAACACTGCATTGTGTATTATTTATTTAATTTGGGCCTTTGATCTGAAGTAACTCCAACAAATAAGATCAGTTCACAGAAAGTAGACTGGCCAGCAAATAACAATCTGCAGGAAAACAAATTGATGATCTGGGCAAAAATCATGTTTATTAGAAGTATTAGGGTTATGGACTTTGAGAAAATACGTATCAAGAGCAAGTTTCCAGTCCGTGCAATTGTCGATGGTGGACTCATAAGAGAGCCTGTCTTTAAATCATGCAGATGGGCTTGCTACAGATAAATCTCATTTTTAAAAAGCCAATTAAAAGTATTCCTGTTTCAACCATGAGATTGTATTATAGTCACAATTTAGACAGCAGGATCTTTAAATGTGCATGCATTCATAGTATTTTTTTTTGTATATAATACAAAAAACCATAGTATGTTTATTACAGGACCATCCAGCAGATTATTAGGACACAAGTAATTACACAGTCTTACTCTAATAAAGAGGCAACTAAACTGAAATCAAGAAACCTGGTTTCTATCACTGAGTCTTTCATTGATTTGTTGAGTATTATTCATTACCTCTTTGGGTCCCAGTCAGAATGTGGAGACTCATGAGACTAGTTGTGCTCCATTACACATTACTTCTGAGGTATCAGGCTTTTGCAAATTCCATTGAGCTCAGTCTCTATGTGTTTTTTTTTTTTTTACAGCCTGATGAAATTGAAGCATTATTTGTATTACGATATTATACTTACTCTATTTCATTAATAAATTCAAGGAGTTCTTAGGTTATGTGCATAGCTGAGAAAGTTTTATTGGTTGTTTTATTTTTATGAATAGGATCTACTTTAATGGGAGCAGAATATTTATTTTCTCACAGAGGAATTAATATGGCATAATATAGTGCAGGCTTTGTCACATAGCTATATTCAATGCCACTATAACCTGATTTGGGATAAAATATAGAGGTACATCAGGGAACATCTGATTTTATAGCTTTTAAATTCAGTATATTATAAACTCAGCTCTCTCACTGAGAATTAAAGTCGTTGCAGGACAGAAAATTTTTGAACAAAGAACAAATCCATTATTCAATACGCAGAGTTCCAGACATGGTGTTTTTCCTTGGGTTCATTGTCTCTGTGTAATGCTGACTTTGCTTGAGAAAGTTTGGGTTTTTTTCATAATATGAAGTAAGTTATCTGCAGTGGTGTTTTTTATCTTGTTTTTTAACTCCAGGACCACCTACATGTTTTAAAGAGATTTACTAACCATGTAATGTGAAGTCAGAAGAAGGAACAGTAGATCTGAGTCTCAAAATCTTTGCATGTTTGAGACAAATCATATGTTACGAATGGCAGTGTAACCTACATAGTAAATACTAACATACATAGTAAATACTAACAACCTGTGAATTAACTCATTTCCAAAAGAAGTAGATGCCAAACACATTTTAAGCCTGGTTAAAGACCGGTGTTTCAAAACACGTCAGAAGAACTAAACATTTAGGAGTCAATACTGAACGCGCTAAAACTAACACCACCGCCCCTGTTTGTGGGACCAAGACTATGGAGCTCAGTGAAAGAAGTGGACGCAGCTTCTGGAAACTTCAGCAAATACTAGGTACAAAATGCTTCTTCAAATCAAGTGCTTGGTTTTCTGTCTAAATCTGAATGCAATAATTTTGGTAACTGCGATCCCAGTTTTGGTTTTCTCTCTGGACCAAGGCCATGCTACACCCCAAGGAAAAGCTATGGGCCTTGATCTCCAGATGTTAGCCTAGTGGTAACCCTCCTACCAGCCAGATGTTAATTTCTCCTCCACTTCACCTAGCGTAAACGTGTATCTTAACCACTTGCTTTTAAATAGAACACAATGTTTTTCAGCCTGCCTTGTCAACAACCCTTGTGTTACAAAGGGAAAAGTAATGTCTCTGAGGAGAAATCTTTGTCAGGGAATGTTGCGTTAAAATGTTTTTCTGAACTAACAAATAGCCAACAACTTCCTTTATGTTTTTCTTTCTGGGCTTCTGCTACTTGCTAATGTGGATGTAGCCTGAGTGTGTTTTGCCATTTGGTGGTACTCCCACATTCATTTTTTATTAGGGTCCTTGTGCATATTGGACCTTTTATATTTCAGCATATGTTAAGATATTTTCCCTTTTAAGTGAATAATGAAGTGTGTAGTGGCCTCTAATCACATGCATTTTTAGGGAGGCTGAAAACAGAGACTAAGGATCGAAACTCCAGGTTTTGTTATCAGAGGTCACTGTGAAACTGCAGGATGTGTCACCACGTCCTTAACCTCTGTCACACCCATGTTCCTTTAGGTCACAGAACAGGCAGTTTGCAATATGCAATGCGACCTGCTTTTGCAATATCAAGACATAGGAGTATGGAAGCTTACATGTATCGAATCAGAAGAAAACAGTGTTTGTAATAAGGGTATGAATGGCTTTGGATACCTGCACAGTAGGATTGTGGCAATTTTGGGACTTGCCAGTTGGTGGAAAGCTTGATCAGTAGTTTGAAAATACTACAACCCCACACCCCCAATTATTATTACGTAGTTTTAGACAAGTGCAGCTTACTGCAATATCTGTGGTGTATCCAAGGACATGCTTTTCCCTGCAGATACCAAAGGGAAGGAGAGGAATCATGGTACCAGCCTGGAAAGAGCAACATGAAACAGCTCATTGCACTATGAAGTCAGGAGTGCTTTCTGGAGCAGCGGTAGACCACTTACAAATGGCATCTGTGCTGCCATGAATGTGAAGCTTATTATTTGGGAACTAAATATATTTAATGGCTAGTCCCTGTCTGGTTTCTTGTAATGTCCATAAATAGTAATGGTAACACAAAAGGCTTCTATAGCAACTGGGGGATCTGCCTTTGACACTTGAAATCGTGTTTGGGAGGTTGGTGCAGATCAGCTTGTCTGAATGTTGTTTTAGTTGAGTCTAACAACAGCTGAAAATTTGTTAAAAATTTTTTTCACAAACCAAGCAGACAGCTGGAATCACTGTGCTTCAGTGGGCTCTGGAAGGAAACTTTTATTGTTGTGATTGATCTAATGAGTTTAGAAAAGCACTTGCTTTCCACAGTATTCTGCTTTTTTATCGGGGGCTCTGTGTTTTCTCCTGTGGTCCCAGCTTCTGTTTCCTCTTCTTTTTGGTTCCATTTCATCACTGAAAATGAAAGGGTGAGAGAAAGAGAAAAGACATAAAGAGGAAAAAAGAGGTAAGAGATGTTATTAATTTAATAATATTTTGTTGGAAACCTTTTCATTTCTAATGAGGGGGGGGTTCTTGACACCCAAAGGAAACAGTTCATTTTTAACAATCTGTAGTGCACAGACTATTGCTTTCAACTTTTCCTGTGGAAAATAAATGAAGCTAAGGTACCTCCTTAATATGCAAAGGCACAAAACTGAATTCACAGTGCTTAAGATTAGAAGATGAAGGGACCCAAACCTCCCAAACAGAAAACTTTTGGATAGATCTGCAGCTGGCCTCAATGCTGACTCCATTGACCAAAGATGCTAGGGATGCCATTCAGTTTCCTGAGCCATCAGAGCTGCCTCAAGGTATCCAGCTCAGCCTCCAACTGCCTGTTCAGAAGATGTGGCTTGCTCAAAGGTCCTCCAGCACTTCAGGGCATTTAGATGGCAATAGTAGCCTATATTTAGGCACCTGAATGGAGCCCCAGGGTGATGATTCAGCTTCAGACAATTGGATGTCTACAGTGAGCTCTGGGTGTCTACACTCTCATACTGATCAGAGACCCAGGTCTGAATTTATCTACACACAAACATCTAATGTCATGTGAAATGCTCTTGGATATCGGAAGCATCCCTGTGAGGCTAGCAGATACTAGTGTGGGTGAGCAGAATCACTTCGTAAACTCCCTCAGCAGTGCTGGGTTTTCGCACATTGCTCCCAGACAGACACCTCTGCTGTAGATGTTTCCACTGAGGCATCTCAATCTGGAGCTGGCAGTCCCCGGGTGGCATCCACGCTCTCACACCCCGTATGCTCAGCCAGGAACAGATGGGGAAAGTACTCATGGTGCACTGACTGCAAACCAGACCCTGACTGCCCAAGTGGCAACTTGATAAAATGACAGTCTTGTCCTCTTGTTTAACAGCCATTCCTGAGAAATCATGAAGGAGGAGAGCCAGGATAGCACAGCGATGTCTTGCTGCGTTGCAGGGAGGGAACATCACTGTTCCCTTTAACCTTTTGGCTAGTAACAGCCATGGCTAGGTGACTCCCACTATCTCTGACTGCCTTTTAGAACTGCTGCCACTCTGAGTTTGGCAGGGATACAGTTCATAAAATAGATTTATAAGGTCACAAGAAATCCTTCTTATACCACACAGTTCAGCTGGTATATAACTAGGAGGCCAGGGAAATTTTGGACACCTGTTCCCAGCCTACTTTTTGGAGTGATGAGCAGAAAAATCTGCATCATTCTCTGAATCGCACTGAAGGAAGATTGCACTGTGCAATGATCTGCTTGTAGAGATACGTACCTGAATCCCTGAACTGTATCAAGGCTGGTAGTTTCAGCATCACTTTTCCTAGATATAAGAATCCCTTTAGTTGAAAAGTGGAGAGAAGTTGATCTTTAAGTATCTTAGAAGCATTTGTCCTATAAAACAAAGTTATTCTTATATTTGCGAAGAGAAAAGAAAAAAAATCACTTGAAGGTCCAGGTCTGACAGAAAAACTTGAGAAGCTGTGTAATCCAACCCTAGATCACAATTATTTTCTGTGTTTTCTCATGCAATAGGTAGGGAAACTGAGGCATGGTACAATTACAAGTTTTCTTTGGAGGCCCACAGCAAGAGATGCTGATGTGAGCCTCATACATATATCTTAACCCCCATCTATTCTGTCCAGGACTAAGGCTGAAGGAGGAGTGTGTTGTGGCACTCTTCTCTAGTAAACCCTGAAATGCAGAGAAGAGCGTGT
The DNA here is from genome assembly GCF_017639655.2 of Falco naumanni. Classification (NCBI taxonomy): domain Eukaryota; kingdom Metazoa; phylum Chordata; class Aves; order Falconiformes; family Falconidae; genus Falco; species Falco naumanni. The sequence goes on along the minus strand of NC_054056.1, from coordinate 107,629,195 downwards.
GCAGTTAATTACTGAATCTTAGCTTAAACTTCTCCCACTAAATCTCCGTAGTAAGGATGCAGAGGCACTCCAGGTTGGGAGCCCTAATGAGAGGAAGTGCATTCCTTTACTCAGTGAGTGAAATAAAGTGGACACTAACTCTCCTCTGCTCTAAAATCTCGATGAGGAAGAATAAAAAGCAACCTCAAGACTAATTTTCTCAGTTTCCAACTGTGAATTATCGCACGCTTAATATTTGTAACGTTGTAACCCTCCTGCACAGGAGAGGAATAGGCTGTGACCCTCCTTTCCACACTATTCCTGATTTATACCCATCTGAGATTAGAGGCTGTAGAGGTTCATCATAAAAGTGCTGACCCAGTCACTTGTGGGGCTGTGATAAATATTGCATGAGATATCCATACATGCAGAAATCTTTTATGGAACATTAATCACTGCTAACTTAATGCTGAGGGATGTTTTACTATTTTGTAAGTACTAAATGATTAATTTAAAAAGCTGATTTACTCTGAACTTTGACCCAAACTTTTGGTAGGGTGACAATGCAGAGGTGCAGGAGCAGCAGGACTTCACTTTGCACATGAGCTCTTTCAGGATAGGGAATGGGCAGAGATCAGCTTTCCTCTCTTTTTTACCTGTTCATTTTTCTTTCCCATAAGATTTCTCTGGATTTCCCAACCTAAAGAAGTGCTCGTGAGAGCCCTTGATGTAGCTCAGAGCTACAGACCATGGACACTCACCCCTTTGATTGATAATGCTGGGCCTTAGACACTCCAGCAGCACTTTTCATTTTCCCTTAGTTGCAAATCTTCACTTTTCTTGGTACTTTTTTCTTGCCCCCGGCTTAGACCAAGCCTTAGGCAATATTCATCTGAGTGAATGCAAAGGCACGAGTCATCTCAACAAAGGCAAGCACCTACTTTGACGCTCCAAACTTGCTGGCGATATGGCAAACCTTTCTTCAACTAGAAGGGGAACGTAGAGATGAGCCTTCACCTTTTGTAGCTATCACTAGCAAGTAATGCTCAGATGATGTTATGTGCTTGCAATTTAGAAATTCTACTTTTAGCTGGGCTACCCCACACCTGAGCTTCCTATCTGATCAATGAAGAGAAACCAGTCTTCTGGGGAAGATTTGTCTCACCCTAAAATAGGGCAGAGAAGCTGTGAAAGCTATGATTTACATGCACCTGCTTCTCTTCACCGTCTGTACAAAAAAGCTAAGGCAATTTGCTCAGATACAGACATTTATAGATGGAGGAGGTGATCTCATCCATTAGCATCAGGTTCAGCCATATGGACCGTGCAAGATGCCCTAGGGCATGGTGGTTGCCCCCAGTTGCCCCCTCTGGAAGGCTCTAATCCTGTGCCGTATCACCCAGTCCTGCAGACGTTTCAGGGCCCTTGGACATCTCCAGTGACACATGACGCCCACGTATGAGAAGTGAATTGAGTCCTTGGTGTCATTTATTTGTACTCTTCCCACACCTTGCAAGGTTTCTCAAAATAGGAAAATAATCTCTCCTGTCAACATTTTAAGAGGGAACCTATTTTTACAAAAGCCTGCCACAAATACAGGAAAACAGAGTCAAAACTGAACTTCTGAACTACAGTCTCCAAAAATAAGGTTTCATTTTCCTCTTACTGGCAAGCAGATCAGCAGCTTGTGCAATCCAGTTGCCCACCAGTGGCACCTAGGCTAAGAAGGGTTTTAGCTGTTCATTGCTGTGTGGGCTTGTGACTGTGCAGATCACAGACATTTTCAGCATCCTGTGGAACACGGCAGACCATGTGCTTGTTGCCTTCCTTGGCTGACTCTTTATTTGCTTCCCATAGTCTGATTTCCTTGGGAAGTGTGGAAACTTTCCTTCTACTACTGCCCCAGCAAGCAACATCTGATGAGCCGTGTGCATCTGCCAGCTGGAACTGCTGGCACAGATCTCTGCTGTGCAGGTGTCTTCATTGCATTTTCCTGTAACAGCTGAACACCTGTGTGGCATAAGACATTGAAGGATTTATGGAAAGTAGGACCATATTTGTATGGAAAAATGCCTCTGGTTTCAGACTTCTTTTTAATTTTTGATGGGAGATGCTGAAACAGAATTTGGGTGTCTCATGTAGAGTTTGTTTTTCAGCAGGGCTTTTCTTTTGTTCCAGAATGCCTTTAGTAGCAAACTGTTCACATAACTAAAACAACAAGAGTTTGTGACTGCATCAGATTAGGAAACACACAGACCAGTGGGATGAACAGAGTGGATGGAATGTCTTGTATCTTTTAATAAAATTATCAGTATATATCAAAATTTAGACTTGATTCTCCATACTGAGTGTAACTTGAACATCGAAAACATATAACACGTAACAGAATGCACTGATGTCCTCTTTTTTGATGCTGGAGAAACAAAATTTAAAGATAGAAATTAAGCCAGCTAGTTGGGAGATAAAAACACATAAAACCTATGCTGCATTTTAGCAATGCTGGAAACTCTTCTTATTCCTTTTGCTAAGTCTTCCATTTTTCTGTCAATATCAGTATTTTTGAATTCTCTGAATATCTAACTGCATAGAAAACCTCATACATTAGGTTGGCTCAAAAGCAAAGTAACCTTGTAAACATTTTGCTGGAGGTTTTAAATGTTGATGAGCCAGAGTGAAGTTCTTGCTGTGGGCAACCCACACATCTCTGAAACATGTAAACAGCAAGAAGGGGAAATATAGAGGATGGTACAAGGTGATATTATCTGTAACAGGCTGGAATTACTGAAGGGAAGATGTAGGCAGGTTGTAGGGGAATGTCTGTGAGCATTGGTATGTATGATGAAGCTGTAGAGCAGTCCCCTGGTTTGCTTGAACTATTGTTATTGCAATGGACAACAGAGGACCTCGTTAAAGGACAAGAATTTGTTAAGCAAAATCCGTGGAGCAAGACATTACTATATTTATAGCATGGTTCTATGCATCTAGCCTTCTTTCTTTGTTCCCATCCCTGCTGTGTGATAGGTATATGTCTGGAAACCTGGAAAAAGGGGAGTGAGGAGCTGGTTACCACCATTGGAACAGTTCATTTCACCTAGTGCTCTCTGTCTCACTCCAAAGTACTGTGAAGAACAATGTCCAGTAAATTCAGCTCTTCCACGAAACCTTAGATTTCCTGAACAGATTCACTGTGTTGTCCATACACCAATGACCTAAGCTACCCATTAGAGGAGGAGCTATAGCTTAGAACCCTTTCATGTCAATGCAACTTGACGAGCAACACTTCCCAGGCAAAAAAGTGAAGCATCATTGATCAACACTAGATGTTTTAAAAAGAAAATCCTTGTTCCCTGAGATGTTTTGCTGTCATTCACAGTATGAATATCACGTAAATTTGTTAACTAAAGAGAAGCTGTGATAGCTATTACTAGAATAAAACAAATGGTTGTGCTCATACAAAGTTAGAAAATATTGGAAAGGACATACTGAATCTGAAGTCCGACTACACTGGAATCTAATTGATAACGTAACTCTAGAAGAAACTAAAGCTGTTACAGAAGTGATTTCCCACTTGGGAAAGCCTGTGGGAATCCATACTTCCTTGCCTCTTGTCAGAACTAACAAAACCTTTCTGAGAGGGAGTCTTCTCAGGTGATGGGATAATGATAGGAGAGGGGACCTGAAATTCTGCTTCCTGCTCTGTCTGGTTCAAATCATCGGCCCGACCTTAGACTTCCAAACTTTAATTTCTTATTTAAAATTGAAAAAAAACCCACATAAAGCAGGGTGAAAATAACCCTAAGCTAAACGTGGGAACTGTGGAACCCTGTCGTGGGTGGTGGGTGTGTGTGACAGCACCTGGTGTTGATGGGGAACAAAAGAGGCCATGGTAGTAAATGCACAGCATCTTTCTTTCTCTCTTCTTTGGGTTAGCAATGATTATGTGCACAGAGCAGAGCAATTCCCACAGGAAACTGGAGAGACTGGGAAGAGCCTGGCTGGTGGAGGGGCTTATTGACCAATCTCTTTGTGCCATCTCTCTTCACTATTTTCATTTTAATCAAATGTTTTGTTTCTGTTGAAATCGGTACAGGCATCCCTTAAAAATGGATCCATTGTGATTGATTCTCGTTTTCCTGCCAAAAGTCATTTTACTGGGACATGCTGGAAAATCCTTTTGTTTTTCTGTCAGTCCTTCCTTGTGGAAGACCTTCTGCTTGCTTGTGTTAACAGAACAGGTCTTGATTCCTCAAGGGGAATACACAGCGCCAGCAAAGCCTGCCCAAAGGCAAGTGCAAAAGCATAGGAAAACCATTGGCGAGGAAGACAGAGATTCAAAGATGATGATTTTTGGCTGCAAGAGTGTCTGGCTTTGCCTAGGGAATGACTTACGGCCTTGCAGCAGCATGTGTGGCAACACTTCCCCTTGTTAAAATCGTTTTTGGCCATGCTGGGTCCCACCACATCAATCTGTGTTGATTCTTTGGGCTTTTCCTATTTCTTCTCCAAGTCAGGAGCTTCTGACTGACACCCAATTCACCCATTTCTCTAGAAGGGGCTGTGAGAAGCACACCTGGACAGACAGACTGCCCTCCTGGGGAGAAACAGAAATGGTTGATGTCATCTGTCAGGAAATCAGTCAATAATATACAAAACTGTGAGTACTACAGTCTTATTGGCAGAAGTTTTAGCTACAGGCATTATACAGGCACCAATAAGCCTATGGCGCCTAATGAGGCGATTTTCTCACCAGGGGCTATTTCATTCCTTTCCTTTCATCTATTGTCTGTATTCCTGTCTGCTCTTCATTTTCCTCTTCCCTCTCTTTAGTCAAAATAACCAGAATTAATTTATTTCCTTTAATGTGTATGTTGCTTGTCTTAGGGAAAACCTGTTTAATCTGTCTAGATAATGAAGCCTCTGTTAAGAGCTACAGTATTTTTAGGAGTTGTTTGCATATATAATCAAGCTTTGCATTGCCAGGTATTTTATAGCACACCAGACTTTCCAGTGTTGTCAGACTCTCTTTACTTCTTGACAAACAGGCATATATCTAATTCCCAGCAATGATAAGCTTAGCTGCAGGAACTAGAAGAGTGGCAATCAGAGACCAAACACGGCTTTTTCGGTACCAGCGATCCTATTGTCCATCCTCCTGATAATGCTGGGAGAAAAGCTCTAGACTTACACAGGGGAATTTGAAGAATATGGATTCCCAGGAATCTGAAAGATGTCACAGACAGTGGCAGCAGCTACCCTACACTTAGCTCAGTGAATGCTGGACTGCTTCATTTCTTAAAGGAATTAGCTGAATGAATAAATTGCTGTCTGCCCCTATGAAAATGAAGTCTAATATACAATTAAAATGAAAGATTTTCCTTCTGAGGGTGTGGGGAGCTGTTAGATAAAATTATAGGAGGACCAGATGTGAAAAGTACTGTCGTTTCACATATTTTAAAATGAGAATAATTAAAAGAAGTGAAACATATAAAGCCTGTCTTTAAAGGGGAATGCATTTGTAAGGCCCCATGCTAGCATCTGTATCATTAGGGAGAATGTAAGGACTAGTTATGGTATGTGGCAGATAGAAGACTAATTACAGAACACACACTTGGATTTCCTTAACATAATAATAACAGTTCATTAAACAGTGGCAGGGAACAGCAAGATCAGTGCTGCAATCTTATTATTATTTATTTCCATTACAGTGCTGCATGCAGGAATGAAATGAAATGGGAACCCCTGTTGTGCTAGGTGCTGCATAAACACAAATTAGGTGATTGACTCCTGCAGTTTAAACACCACTCTCGTAGCCATTTCCTGTGGGGATTAGAGTCCAGTCCTGGGAGCATTGAAACAGGTAGCTTTTTCACTCCAGCTTGTGGGAATTAATTCGCATTAAGTATGTCAAAGTTTGACCAGTTGGGCACTAGCAGAGGGATCATGTAGAGCTGAGGATGTACATGAAAGGGCAGAAGTGGAAGTTGCATTGGGTAAGCAGTATAGTAACATAGGCATATAAATTGAACTATGCATAATCCATGGGTGAAGAGGTTGGATTATTGCAAGAACTTCTTATTTCAGAAGAAAAAAGGGAATTCAAAATTCCTGGAGCTTCCCGTGAGTCCCAGAGACTATGAAGTATCCAGCATAGTGTCTGTACGGTGTAATCGGTTCCTCATCCTCTCCCATTCATAGGAAGAGGATTTCTCTGGCTTCTTGGAAAAGAAAGGGATTCAAATGAAACTGAGACACAAACTGGCCAAGTCCCAGGTGCTGTGTAGGAAACTCACATGATTTTTCCCCAGCTCCATCCTCTGCCTTGGGAGGACAATGCCACATTCTCCCTGGTCTGCTGAAAGCCCTGCAGCAGGCTGACTGGTCATATCAGAGGAGTCCCACTGGTTAACGCACATTCCTAGCTGCAGCCCTGTCCCATAATCCTTCTACTGTCACCAATGAAATCAGCCAATATGTAGAATCTTACCTGTGGGGTTGGGAAAATATCAAGAAATTTGTCTACGACTGAGGCATCTGCTAAGGGAAAAAAAAAAAAAAAAAAAGGATGGTACTTTCTTCCACTAAACTGTCTTATGTCTTTTGTAATATTACTGATTTTCACCCTATGATGTAGGTAACATAGAGTAATAAAGAAAGGAAATCAAGACACATTTAGTTCATTTTTGTCACCAGTATTTCTTTCTTCCTAGTGAATACTTGCAGTATTCATTACACATGCGCTTTGCTAATATGAGTCTTCATTATCAGAAAATATCTATAAGCTTGGGTTTCAATTCTCAATACTTATCTGAACTCGATGCAAAGAAAGAGATTAAGACTAGGATAACCCCAGCCTGATATTTTCCCAGGATGTTTTCCCAGTTTCCTGAGACTTCTGGCTCAGAAATTACTGGAGATAAAGGTTCCTTCTTGATTCTTTCATTTGTAATCCCCATCTGCTATCTCTTCCATGATATACAGGCTTCTACCCACAGTCCCCTATAAACATGGTATGTGATGAATTATCTCAATGAATTATCTCTTTTTTTTTTTTTTTTTTTTTTTTTCCCCAGCTGGCACTTGCTGGTTTTATGTTATTCCTTCTATTTTACTGGAAAATACAGCTGACAGTTGTCCACCCTTTCACTGTCTCTGTGCTACTTATGATATCACAGACCTTCTTCATATTGGTTGCTTCATTTCCAGACAAAGAAATGAAGTAGTTCCTCAAACGGAGACTGTAAGTGTACTGTAGGAGATAAAACCCTGTGCTGTAACGAACCGTGCTTGTTGGGGATGTTACAGAAATCCTTTGGAAGTAATGAAGTCATTGCTTTTACTTTGAAAAGTTTGTCTGCCGTAATCGATTTTTTTGGTCAAGAACCAACATTGGCTTTCCAAAAGTCTTGAGTTATCAGCGTTGCTTGAAGATGCGGTGCCATTTGATGGACATTATTCAGTTGCCTAAACATAGGTGTCTAGTATAAGTCCTAGGTTATCCAAGATAACTACAGAGCATAGCAGGAATGAGATAGGATCTGAAGGGTACCTAAACTTCCTGGAATCTGATCTGAACTTTCTCAAGGTGAAATCAGGTAACCTAGGACATGTCAGGTGATATTTACTGCCTTCTTTTAGCCAAGCGATTCTTCTTTACACCACTGAAAGTTAACCTTTCTTTATGAAGGTACCCACATGAGGAATTACGTGCTGGCCTTCAGGTACTTCAGTTCAGGAAAGTTGTCATCATGATTTTCACTTACACACAATGATAATTTTTATCCTAATCTGTATGAATAAAAAGGGACCTCCAGCTGGGCTGTAAGCAACTGTTCAATGGATCCACATTTGGTTAGCATTACTGTCATTTCTCTGGATATTCTTGTGTGGTTTTATTTGTATGTTCTAATTAAAAGAACTTAGAAGTTCTTGGATGTCTTCTTTATTTATGCATTTTTTAATTAGAAAATTCAACAGTTGAGAATTGGGGCATGCGAAGATACAGCCATTTCGTCTCCTGCTGTGATCTTGTTATATGTCCCAAATTAATTGATATCAAGCCAAGTTAGAACTTGGATAAAAATGCCTTTAGGGATTAATCCTGGGTGTATTTGCAGGTCAGGCTGATGATTCAGTATGTGTCAGCTGTGCAAGACCGCCGAGTCTTGCATTTGTTCTTGCCATGTGGTGGCAGGCATCCTTTTCCTGGAGACATACACTCACTAAAGATCCTGTGATGCATTTTCCAAAAGAAAAGGCTTTGGTCTGGATGGTCCAGTCCATTTCCAAAGGCCTTGTAACATCTGGAGTTACAATCATACCTATGTCAGTGGGGCATGCTGTCATTCATCGCTTCCAAGGCCAAACCCTCTGGGACCAAGGGAACTCTTCCAGCTGAAATGACACACAATCAGCCTAGCTGGGTTCTACAGATCGTTTCACAGGGGCCATATGCAACTCCCTACAAATACATAACTAAATAAAACAATTGGATCCTTGAGAAAGGTGCTTTTAAAAAGCACACATATGATGTCAATTTCTTACAGAAGACCTTGTTCCCCATTTTTGTTGTTGTAGGTATGAGAAGATGCTTATAGCAGTGATTTAGACACTTCTATTTTTCTGTTGCCATGGATGAGTGAACCTTATGACCAGCTCTCTAAGCTGCTACTGTTTAGCTGGAAAGAACAAAACACAAAAGACTTGACTGGTTGAGTACCCGGTTAGTCTTGGAAGAGAAAAAAGGAGAAAAAGGGCTGGGGGCTCCCACAGGTTTCCAGCCTTTTCAGTTTCTCGATCTCTTCTTTCATTTGCAGCCTGTGAAAAAGAAACACACTGATAAATATCCTGAAAGGCAGCATAACTTCATAGCCGCTTTCCTACAGAGAGCTAAAATGAAATTTTCCACCTTTTCTCTTGTGCTACCTCTGAAAACAAGGACAAAAGGCCCATTGTTTTGGTGAAGCCAAGATTTTCACCTGCATTCTCCTGACAGTGATTCAGTGTAGCACAAATAAGGAGTTATGCAAGAGAAATGCCTTGATACTATGCTATTTATATGTATGCAATGCTAAACGAGGAAGAAGCTATACGTAGATGATTATAACATGTCAGCACTTAAGAACTAATAGAAGTAAATGACACCCTTGCTCACAGACACAATGCAGAGGCAAATGCTTGAACATGCAAAAAAAGTGGGGTCCCCATTTTCCCATAAGGAAAGGAAGCTCACAGTAAAGTCTGTGGAGACAAATCTTGCATCATGATTACAACTGCTGTATCTGTTATAGAGTGGTGTAGTTAGGCAGAGGAGAACTTTATTGCAAATATTATTTACTGTCACATCCTTTTCCCTGGTATAATTCTGCTCAGCATATTATTCTGAGTTCTGCTTTGGGTCAGCTCTTCATGGCATTAAATAAACAGTAAATCCAAGTACTGTCTCTCTGATCTCATGAAAATACGTGTAAATATGACAGCTGAAATTTGTCAGAAATTCATGGTCAGGTTCTCAGCTATATTAAACCACCAGTTTGCACCAGCTGAGAAACCTAGCACTGAGGTTTTCTGTCACCTAGATTTGATTAGAAATCCCTTTCTTAAAGCCTCTGTAAACATGTATTCTTTAATTCTATTTTTAATTGTCAGTGGAATAAGAATGTGTCTAATTTACCCCTGCAGAACATGGCTAGAAGAGTGCTCTTCAGTGCTGAAACACTTTACAGAGCATCTTTAAAACACTTATTGGAGACACCAATGGAATTTTCCTCCTTTCAATCCAGAGTTCCCATTTCTAAAACTTCAAAAATATACCAGCCAGCATAATGCAGAACATGAATTGTTTAATATCAGGCATCTTTCCTCTCCTTCCTTTACCCCATGTAAAGCAATTTTCTTTTTAAATGTTTCAAAATTTGCAGCTGTGCTACTGTAACAGGATGTTCTTGGCTACGGGAAACATATGAGCATCTGTATGCTTTCTGACTCAAATTGTTTTAATTCAGTTTTAGTGTACACTTGACATGATGAATTCAAGTCATGTAACTATTGAATAAGCATTGTGGAAGATAGATTGAGATGGGAAAAAGTAATGTGTCATCAAATGACAAATTTTCTTCCACCCTATCTCAATGTCAACGACACAGAAGAAAGGGAAGGAATTAGTTTGAACAAATACACTTAGAGAGTTGTATTCTGCTATCTATTGCATTACTCCCAGGTTGAATTCAGACTGTCAAGGAGGAATTTGGGTACTGAACTGAAGATTTACAGGGAAGAGGTAGCAGCACTAGGGGAAAACCATGAAAAATGGAGCTCTTGGTGACCTCTCTGTAATGTTTTATATTCATTGGAGTTGCCAGTGTTGCATCTGTCCAGGCTTCCTTTGAGACAATTACAGACGAAGGACGATCCCGCAGCAAGAATGCTTTCACCAGCCAGGGAAATCCTGCAGCTCATTCTTTTTTTCTGCCACAAAATTTCCATATGAGCTTGGGCTGACCACATAACAGGGCTTGAGGCACAGTCACAGGAGAGGCGGGGGGTGAATTAGTGCAGCTTAATGAGTGCTGTGGTGGCTGCTCATGTTTGTGCTTTTGGCTGCCCCCAGCATGACCAGCCCAGGAAGTGGTTGTTAGAAGCAAAGCGCCTGTTTTGTGCACCATCACCACTGAACAGTCACCTGTGATACTGTGGTAAACAACAGCTGTGAATAAGATCACAGTTCAGGTTGTAATATATCGTCAAAATAGTTATCCAATGGTCTTAGTATGAAACTGATAGAAATATAGGTAAATTCATCCTGAGTTATTAATGACTTAACAGCACAGTTCAGTTCCAGTAAATGAAGAGGCAGAAAACCACGTATTTCATCCTTTGAAGGACTGGGGTCTAAATTCTGGTTCAAGGAAGAGCCTGGTTATTTAGTATTCCTCTTCAGTACCTAGTGCTGAATAATAATAAATCCTTCCTATGTTGGTTAGTTAAATGGTATTTTATATTCCTCATCTATTGATTAAGGGACTAAATTAAATAGCTTCTGTTAGGTTAGCATTTTCTTCTGGGAGAGCAGTTGAACAATGAAGGCTTCATGATCTCTTCTGGGAATGTTGGGGACCTACCATCAGTCTGAAAAGGCAGGCTTGGGCTTGTGGTGGATATGCAGTGAATGCAAGAGCCTGCCGTGTGTGCCTCGAAGTCAAAGTTTATACAGAAAAACTTCATAAGCATGAAAATGTGGTATGGTAAGAGTGTGAGTCTGCACACAGTTTCTGCTTTCAGAGGGCTCAGGATATCAGTCAGGAAGTAGTAAAGAAATACTGACTAATGGTAACGTATGGCCACTGTCAAGAAACTTCATCCCTCAACAGCTTTTTCCTCCATGAATTGCACTGATTGCCTTTCTGAATATGATGAGGCTTCATCTGTGTTTTGCAAAATGCTTTGCAGTCCTTCTCTGAGATGTATTAAATGCCTGATATTTGCAGGACATACTGTTGCTTAGTAAAGATTTGTCCTTTTGCTAGCAACAGCATTCACTCATGGCCTCTATTCACTGACAGCAGAAGTGGCCTGATTCAAATGCATATTTATCTCAGATCATGCTTTCTCAGGAATTTTTTTTCTGTACCAGGTCCAGTGATTGTTTTGAACAAGTCTCCTCATGCCCTTCTGAATCTGTTGGGCTTTTTTGTTTTGTGCTGGTTTGTTTATTCAGTGACTGATGGGAGCTGTTCACGGCAAACATCTCAAATTTTCCTTTGCCTGCTGCTGTTCCTCAACGTATAGCCAGGAGACATTCCTGGGAGAGTACCTCTGCCAAGGTGCACAGGTATGTGCAAACAGTATCCAGCGAAAGGGGTGCCCCCAAACAGAGCCTTTCAATGTAGCTTTCAAGAAACTTTTTTAAATGCATGTGAATTGGGATATTACCTGGACTGAACACATCACAAATTTCCCCTTGTTTTGCCTATACTTCAAGCCATAGCTCATAAGCCAAATTAATCACTCCACATAGTTCTTTTAAAGATATTTCCATAGGTGAAGCCAAAGCCAATAGCTCCTTGTTAAAAACTAATTGTTCTTTTAAAAAATATAAATATCTCAGTATATCTTGTGTACTAAGCAGATAACCAGAGTTATAAGAAGATCTGATTTTTGTTCAGCAAAGAAAATTGCAGACTTGAAACCAAAAAAATCACAGTCCTGACCAAAAAAAAAAAAAAAAAAAAAGGTTAAGGTCTTCAAAGTGAAATCAGGATTTTAGATATATACTGTATTCAATGGACATGTATCTTAATCTTTGAGATCACTTTACGTGTTTCATACTCAAAATGTATGCTGCGCCTCTTACCTTTTCCTGCAGCAGACTCTCTTTCAGGGAGAGCCGTGTCTCATGTACTGCATGTTGGTGAAATATTTGATGAATTTGTAAGGATAAGAGAAAACAGATATAAATCACTGCAAAGGAAGAGGTCACGCTAGGAATATGATGCTTTTGTAGCCAATGATGGGGTCACACACTTTGTGACCTGCTTTGCCTCAAAGTACAACCCATGCCCCTTGGGAACTCTCTTTGTGCCTTAAGTCTGAGGTGAGGATGGAAAATGGCTCTCTGAGCAAAAATTATACAGCAGAGAGTTCTTCTAGAAGTTCACTATTAAGCTGCAAATCCATAGGAAAGAGGGTTTTGTTAGGTCTTTAAAATGTTAGCTATCTGCTACATCAAAAAATAGAGACAAAACATAAAATAGAGAGCTCACATTAGTTGAAAGCCATGTTTTGCAAAGTCAAAATTATTAAAACATTATTATTATTATTATTTATTATCTCAGCACCTGCAAGGTAAAGACAGAAAAATGTCTTACTCATCCGGGAAAACCTTAGACTCTGCAAAAGCTGTATTTAACAGCTTACAGAGTGATAACTTCTCTCTCCCTCTCTCTGGGCTTGTTATGCCATCAGATACCTTTCTATACCTCCCATCATCATGGTGTTAGCATCTCTTACATAGACAGCCGTTTTGCCAAGATAAAATATATGGTACTTCAGCAGCACCATTGTGCCACCATTGTGCTCTAAAGAAGTTCATAGCACTGTCTTGCATTCTCCCCTCCCCACACTGCTTCAGCAGCAGCTGTGAAATATAATGGATGAATTTGCTGCTGTGGGGAAAAGTGCTCGAGCATACAGCTGGGCTTGCCTCATGCTGAGGAAAGAGTGAGGTCCCATTCCCCTACCTCAGCCTCCCACCAGCCTTTGACACCCAGACACCTGCTCTTGCTGCTTCCCATAACACCCCTCAGACCTCTGTCAGTCCCATTTTAACTCACTGCACCTGCAAAAAAAAATTTTTTTTCCTCAGGTTGACTTTTCATGCAGATAGCTCAGTGTTTACAAACTTTCATAGATGGCTTTCCGGGGGCCAGGTGCACTGAGGGATTCCCTCTGTTGCCCCATTACAATTTTCCGAGTTGGGAGAGGTAGTAAAGTCTGTATTCCAGTAATTTTTTTCTGTGTTGAGTTCTGTCTTATTCTAATGACTGTCCTCAAGACATTTGAGAAAGCAATTTATCTCAGTGCAGTTTCTATCATGACCAATCGCCCCATGTGTTTCTTGTCAGCTATTACGCCAGATCAGCTCTCAAAGGGCTTTGCTGTTCCTATTAGACGCAAATGCTGAAAAGTTATCTCAGTGACATAACTTGATTTGCTGAGGAAGCTGGTAAGAATTGGAGTCATGGCTATTACTAAGACCATCCATCCTCTTTAATTTTATGAGGCAGTAGCGTTTTGTTATTAGCCTGTTTCATAAAAGCCTGCATGCCAAGGACACTGGCTTGGTGTAGGCTACAATAGCTGATTCAAATACCTCTTGACTTTTGTGGAAATAGAAAACAGACTTCTGGAAAAGTGTGTTGCTTCAAGTGAAAGCTGGGACCTTCAGAGGTGTTAGCCTTTCAGAGCTCTCTTCTACTCGCAAGGTTTTGTTGTTTTTCTGCTAAATGGCAGTGGAAATTAATCAGGGTACCAACAAATTATGGGAAAGCCTGCGTTCATGCAATAGCATTAATAAGCATGAAGGTCCATTCTCACAATGAGATACAATTCCCTCCAGGGTGAAGTTTTAATTCCTAACAAAGTTCAAAAGATATTGAAGAGCACCATCTGAGGCTGAACCGATCAGTGGAGAGGACCCAAATGTCACAATAACATGCTTACCAGATAAAATGTTTTCAAGGTCGGGGGCTTGTTCCTGCTCTGTCTGTAAGGAGTTTGATTTTCAGACTTACTGATCCAAGCTTTGACCTGTAGCTTTTCACACCTGCAACCAGTCTGATGGCTAGGCACCGTCAGACCTGAGCATTTTGGCACCTTGATCTTCAAACCGCCATGAAGATTTTGTGCTGGTGGCAAATCCCAAACAATTATTTGACCAAATCAGTCCAGTGCAACTAAACCCCTAAATTTCCAGCATATGTTTGAGGCTTTTTTACATGAGCTCTCTCTCTCTAGTGCGGGTAATGCCCACATATACTAGGACTTCCACCCTAAACACACATTTCAACTTTCCTCCCGTGTTTCCTCGTTGCTGACTGGGCACGTGGCCCCTGATGTGGCAGGCATGCCTGGCATAGGGACGTGGTGTGCGCTGGCTGGTTGGCTTGTATCGTGTGCCGCATGGCCAGCTGGTAGATACATGCTCATGCAACATCATTTCAGCAGATGAATTCTCACTGCAGCTTTTCCTCACTGGAGGCACTCATTCAGCTTTCCTTCTTTCTGGACACCAGCTCTCAGGAAGCTTGTGGGAATTTCTGCCTTTAAAATTATCTCTCCCATCTCTAAATCTGTTGGAAATTGGAAGAGCGATGAGATGCATTGGGAGAAAAGGGTGCAGGAGTGTCTGGCAGACAGATCATATAATCTCTGGTTTCACATGAAATGAGACTTAAGACGTGGGAATGTGCTAATGACAACAAAGAGGCTGATTTCATTGTACAAAATCTAAAAGCAGAAATAACATAAAAAAAGGATTGTCTAAGCAATGGTATTTCTTTCTTTTCAATCTTGTGTATGCTTGCAATCATCACAACATTTTTATATTTATTTTTCTTTCTTTTTGTGCTGTTCCTTGCCTCTAGTCCATTTTCTTTTTAAGCCGAACAAGTCCATGCTGTCTCAGCTTTGCAGCAGTTGCATTGTTCCTTTATTTTACTAGAAAGCAGAGACAGAAGTGCACAAGATGCTTCAGATGGAGAGCACTGACTTTGCCTCACCGGTCAGAAACCGCAACACTGACTTGCAAATACTGCAAAAGGAGGATGCAATGTGAATGGAGCTGGTGAGGATCCCTCCCCCCCCAACTGCAATCATAAAACCCATCAATGCAAAACTCTCCTCTGATGCCTTGAGAACCACAGTTAACAACATTAACGTGCTCCAGCCTATGGCTTTTCTCCAGTATCTGCCCAGGGCTACACAAGGAAGCCACCTCTGCTGTCCTGGTGAAAGCAAAGCCAAATGTCACCTCCTGATTTCTCTTGCCTCTCCCTCTTGATAGCTCTCCTTTCAGTGCAGGCCTAACCCAATTCTGCTCTAGTTTGTAAAGCTTGACAAGATCACCACTCAAGATGCTAGGTTTTTAAGGTGCATTCATTTTTCATTTCAAATTCTGCCTCTCAAGCTATCTATAGTTCAGCATTTAGGCTGCAAATAAAGCTGTAGCTGGTGAGCCGAGCAGGAAAAAAAAAAGATGATAAATGAGTTAATACTGAGTTTGTCACAAGGCCATTTGCTGCATGAATTAAAACACAAATTGGCCTAGGGGGCTAAGGTTTACCAGCCCTTCTACAAAATGTGTTAGTGCAGAAATCAGGTGATAGTGTGTTTGAAGGTCTATTTTTCTTAAAGCTAGGCAACTTGGATGTCCTCTCTCTCACTCTGGCACAAAGTCAAAAGAATAAAGAACAACACTGTGCTTGTAGGAGTGTAGCTTTAAAAGGGGAGTGTCATACATGCATTAAATTAATCTCTTCAGGTCAGAGGAGCTGTCTGCTTAGCAGTGTCTGTCTGTAAAGTACCTGTGGTCCCATTTCCTGAGGTCTAATTTATTTTTATGTTTAATGGTGCTCTTAGCTGGCCTTCTCTCCTTTTGGTAGTCACAGCTACCATTGCTATTAATTAAGTTATACCTGACTCCATGCTAGAGAGCAGGACCACATGACATGAGAACAGTACATTCCTACAGCTCACACTAGCTCCTACCATGAAAAACTGAGGGCAACCAGATCTGTAGGAGAAAGGATTTAACATGGAAGGAGAGGAGGTCATACTAAATACCACATTAACCTCCATTCTTATTTTATGTAGCGCAATCATGTTGCCCTTGGCTAGGAGGGCAGCTTACCTTTCACTTTATGTCTTGCAGTCTGCAAACATCAGGTCTGGGTTCATGAGGTTTCTGCTCTGTCATAGCGTCCCTCCCTCTCACTAAGTCTTCATAGGGCTGTGCCTTTCAGCCATGGTCTGTCTCACTTGGGGACTAAAAGTCCTTGTGTTCCTTTGACAGCTTCTTCAAAACAAGTTGTTAACTTTTCACCCGTGGCAAACTGAATAATGAGGAAAGGAACACAGGACTGTGTGCGTATTTGGCTAACACAAACCATAAATGTCCTAATAAATTCTCGTAAATCCCAGTTAGCCAAGTGACCTCCATCTCAATGCATGAGACAGTGTGTAGTGACACGTTCTTACCTCTTCTGCATGTCCCCCGGGCTCCATGTGCCTGCACAGCATCCACCAACACTAAAGCCTTTCCACCTCAGGGCAGCTGTGGTAAAGCATTCCCTGTGAACCTTGCTGTAAGCTTGGGAAGAGCAGACTGTGGAGGGCAGCAAGTAGCTTTCCACAAACCACTTCATCCCCTTATTTTGCAAGGAATTCATGGTTGCTCCTTTAACTTTGCCATGTTACATTTCTTTTATTTTGATTTAAATCCACCCAGTCTTCTTGGGTAGTATGCACACAGGTAAATTAAAATGCTTGTAGTACTGATAAAAATAATATGCAGAACTTCCTTGGTCTCCTGGCTGCCTGTTGAGTTGCCAAGCGTGTTACCAGTCATGGTTCATTTGTCTTCCCTACCCTGCCAGAAGTTCAGGGAATACCACCTCCATCTTACAGATGGGAAACTACACAGGGCAGGTAAAGCCTTGAAATTCAAAGGTATGCAGGTGGAGTGGGATGGAGAGGAAAGTAGGTATTTAAACTGTAAGCAGATTCTTAAATAACTTGGAAGCTCTGGGCCTATGGGATTTCTCAAAGTCGTGCAAGGAAGGCTGTGGACCAGGGAGCTGAGCCCAAATTTCTGTATGCGTAGACAAACAATTTGTAATGATCCCAGATTTCACTACACCCAGTTATGCATAGGCAAAGGCAAGTAGCTACTCAATTGGTAAATATTCTTTTCTCCTGAGGGGGTTTGTGAGGAGCTTTGCCCTTGTCAGCTGCAAATATGAAGACTAAGCCCACAAAAAGAGGTGGTACTTTTTTACATGTCACAGTGAGAAGTTTCCCAAGCAGATCAGAGAAAGAAGCTCTCCTGCCTTGAAAGGCAGTTTTCAGCTCTGGCTTTTACCTCCTGTTTGGGTGTTTCATCTCTGTGAAAAATCACCTGAATCCATCAAAGATCTGAGATCTTATTTTCTGTGGTCCTCCTGGAGACCATCGAGATGAATCCTCCCACGGTTCTGAGAATGTTAAATTTACTCGTTTCTCTGCTTCTTCTGTTGTGCTATAGTGATTTGAATTCAGCCCATTGCCCACTCTACTGAACAAGCATCACATCAGCAGTCCAGAAAGATTTGTCCCCTTCATTCCTGTTCCTTGACACTAAGATTTGTTTGCAAGCACTCAAAAGCAGAAAGACAACTACTAATATCCCCAGAACCTCTCATTTTAGTAGCAAGACAGCGTATAAAAAGGGAAGGACTGGGTAGTAGGGCTGTGAATCAGTTATATAATGAATAGGGCAAAGGACAACCAGATTACATCGTTAACCAGAGGACCACCCATGCACACACTTGATTCTGATTCAGCCTTAAATCACACCTTTGCTTAAGACTGATAAATTGTACCTTGGCCAAACTGGTCTTCTTTCGTGGAATGTGCAACACCTGAGGCTTGGGATTCACCTGAAGAAAGGTCACATGTTGGTATCTTCACCTGAGGTCTGTGGGACAAGATTTACAGAGCTGAAGTTACTGGTATGAAAACATATTTTTTTTTACTTAGAATTGTGGTGTAGTTGGACTGTGCCTGTGTGTGCACATCTGCTGTACTTAAGATATTAATTTCTTGAGCAGTCCAGGAACTTGTTGGCTAGTTGTTTGTGAAGATGAGATAATGAGTTGGTTTAAGATAATGGACTGACTTGAAACTAGGAGTTAATTGAGCCTTCATAATTAAATATTGACTAGTGGCTACAGGAGCCACCCAGGTGGGAATTTTGGACAGTTATAAAGATCTCACCCAGCAGCTCCTACTGTGCTTAATTGTGTTGCTCTATGTTCCGTTGCTTAACTTGCACCCTCAACAAGTTTACCAACGACACTAAGCTGAGCAGTGTGGTTGACGTGCTGGAGGGAAGGGATTCAGTACAGAGGGACCTTGAAAAGCTTGACAGGAGAAACCAGTCATGTGGTGTTCATGTGGGACCACAGGGCAGCTAGAATATAGGAACTGGGCAGAAAAGCCTTACCCAATCCAGCTAAAGGTGTCACTGGAAAGATACTCACAATACAGACTCCACCATCAGTGGCAAGCAGCAACTGCCTCTGTTTCAGAGACCTAATTCCTCACATGAGCTCTATCCTGTGCCAAGATCCCAATAAGCTAGTTCTCCTTTTCCACAAACACTCTGTCCCTGAGTGTGCAAAAAACTGTAGACAGAAGTGCTACAAAAATGTCAAATAGTCAGAAAGATCTGGAGAAACCTGACTGCAGCCTTTCAGTACTTACAGGGGTCTTCTAAGAAAGGTGGGGACAGACTTTTTACAAGGGCCTGTAGTGACAGGACAAGGGGAAAGGGTAGATTGAGGTTAGATGTAAGGAAGAAATTCTTTACTGTGAGGGTGGTGAGGCACTGGACCAGGTTGCCCAGAGCAGCTGTGGATGCTCCATCCCTGACAGTATTCAAGGCCAGGCTGGATGGGGCTTTGAGCAACCTGATCTAGTGGAAGGTGTTCCTGCCCGTGGCCAGGGTGTTGGAACTAGATGATCTTTAAGGTCCTTTCCAACCCAAACCATTCTATGATCCTGGTTGGAATGACTAGGCAGGAGATTCCCAGAAGTGATCAAATTGTGCTTAGATAAGACACTTGTGAACAGTGAACAGAAATTATTCCTGCAGGTGCAGAATTGGTTATATGGGATAGTCTTTTTAGTGTAGTTATTTGTGAGATATTTTATATATGGTTATAATGTATCAGTAGAGATAAATTATGTTTGCTGTGGTGTTCATGTGGGACCACAGGGCAGCTAGAATATAGGAACTGGGCAGAAAAGCCTTACCCAATCCAGCTAAAGGCGTCACTGGAAAGATACTCACAATACAGACTCCACCATCAGTGGCAAGCAGCAACTGCCTCTGTTTCAGAGACCTAATTCCTCACATGAGCTCTATCCTGTGCCAAGATCCCAATAAGCTAGTTCTCCTTTTCCACAAACAGTGTCCCTGAGTGTGCAAAAAACTGTAGACAGAAGTGCTACAAAAATGTCAAATATTCAGAAAGATCAATCCATAGGCTTAACAAACTGGGCTGCCTAAGTTAGCAGTGTATCTAAATCTCTTTCAGCCCCAGCTCATCATATTTAAAATGGGGATATTGATATTCTTGACGTCTTACGAAGATAAGTCCCTGCTGAAGCACATGACAACTATGATGCACTCAGAAAAAATTGAATGCTGAATTCAATCTACGCAGAGTTTGAATGAGTCACGACAAAAATTGTAGTTACTATTAAACGGTGGCATTAAATTAGAGTCTTGAGTAATTACCTGGTCAGTGCACATCATGTCTTATGTGCAATGAATGAGGTAGGAGCCCAGTGGGAAAACTAATTTGTGATTATGTAGTTAAAGACTATCATAATACCCATGAAAACAAATATAGAATAAAATGGTTAAATGACTGCTCCATTTTTGGTATTTTCTTGACTGTTGAATGCATTGACCCCAAAACTTGCTATTGAGTTACATACATTTCTGGACATGAGTGGTAATAAAAATCAGTTCATTAGGGCTAAAAAGCTCATTTACAATATCCTCTTAGAGCTTCTTGATGGAATAGTTTGTGTCCCATGAGACTAGCTTTATAAGAAGCAGAACATTTCTTTTTCTTTTCATAAAGCTTTACCATGAGACATGCAATAACAAACACTGCGCTACACCAGTATGTGTTTGTGTTTACTCGGCTTGAGATTCCCCATCAGCCCTCACCACTGTTAATAATTCTGTCATCAAAGCTGAGATTGCCATGGGAAGCATATAGACAAAGTTAAACAAACAAAGCGAAGGACTAAGGAAAAATAAGCAACTTGCATCATGGAAATCTGTGTCCCTGCAGTGTGCTAACAGCATACCAGCATATAGAAGACTTGCCAAGAAAGGAATTAGGGAACTTCAGAGTTCCTTAAAGAGGAATGCAGGCAGGCAGGCAGGCAGACCTCACTAAAATGGAGATTTTTTTTTTTTTTTCTTATTGATTCAGATAGTTCCTTTCTCTGAGCTTATTTCTAGGTTTCTTCATTCAGTGTGATTCTTCTCAGTCTTGATATACTTCCATTTGGGCCACTCTGTGCTTCTAGAGTTACTTTGGCAGCATATTATCTGAGCTGGTATCTCTGTAATAGCTGAGGGGAAAAAAGCAACAAAGAAAACCAACACAGAAAGTGATGCTAATGTCAAGCTTCGTTTTAGAATCGAGTGGAGATACCCATCTCGAGCAGGCAAGAGTCAGCCCATAGTCTGTAGGTTGCTGTTACTATGAGAAACGGAAGAAACATCCCAGACATATCAATGAGCATCTTGGCATTGCACAGTTCAGGATTAACAATGAGACAGTTGTAGGTATCAGTGTGTTAGTTTGTGTCTTACAAGTAATCCTGAAAGACAGGAAGGGGTGTAGTGCCATGGCTGGGTAATTATGCTGTGGAGGTCCTTTCATTCAACTCCACAATGGCAGCTGAGTGCTCTTCCTGGTGCAGTAGGTGCTATGTAAAAAGAGCCACCAACCTGCTTTTCAAGTGAAGAGCAGGGGACCAGCAGGAATGTGCATTCATGTGTATGCAACACAGGGACAGAAGAAGTGAAGAACATCTGAGAGACACTTCTTTGCTTCAGGCTGTTTCTGACTGGTTTGTTTGCTGGTTGACTCCAGAGAAGGAGGCTACAGAGCAAATAAGGAAGGTCAGGCACGTTGCAAGTGATATGTCCTTGCACAAGTTACCTCTGAGACTGGTGGTCCTCTTTGCCCATCACCAGTCACATAGTGGGAGCGAGAGCTTGCCGGGCACCACTTCTGACTCAGCTGCTGTGTTTAGACCGAGCAGCTGGGTTCGTTGCATGTGGAGTCATATTGGCTTCCAGAGATGCCTGACTAGAGCTATATTCACCTTTTAAAGCATCATGTCATTGGCTTGACAGAGGCAGTTTTCTTGGTGATGTGTCCAAGATATATGCTAAAATGCCAGCCTACATGTATGCATGCACGTATCCATACTAGGCTTGCTTTTTAGGATGAGTGCTGGGGAACGGGAGGGCTGTGTGCTAGATGAGAAGAGGAAAATGGGGAAGCTACAGACTTTTGACCCTTCTTTGCAGGTTGGCTTCTGGTGAGTGCAAGAAAAAGAACAAAGCCAAAGAGAGGGAGCTGTCTGACATTAAATTTTGCAATCGTTCTTTATCTAAGCAGGCTGAAGCCCGCCAGTTATAGCCAGAAGTCAGAACAAGCTTCCTAGCTGGAGCTCTGCATTTTAATTAGCTGCTGTGCACTTGGTGGTTGAGCAGTGACGTAAAGCATTTTTCTTAGCTGGATTTCAAAAAGCTGGTACTTTACCGGGAGGAATCTCCCATTGTAGTAATTTTCTTTGTCTGAGTGCAGGTGCAGACTGTCTTTAGGCAAATATTTCTTACAACAGGAAGATTCAATTTTATATGTGCCAGATCTCGAGACACTGCATACCAATACTGCTCGCTTGAAGCCATGAATTGTTCTGATTTATCTCAGCAGCGGATATGTACCAGTTCAGGAAAAGGGGGTGGGGGGTGGGTGGGTGGGTGGGAAGAGAACAGAGAAAGTACAAAATAAAGGACAAACTCTGGCAGCTTGTTTCATTAGCTTCAATTTTTAATCCACAGAAACGTGATTTTGGCCCCATTTACACTGCTGTAGCTGAACCATGCTAGTTTACAGGTGGTTATTAGAAAATCTTTTGCTATGCATGGCAAAGATGAATGGAAAGGCTTGCCTTAAATTTTAAGTGAGCCTGACAGTAGACACAGCATCACTGGATGGTTTCTAAGAAATACAGACCCTTATGAATATTTCCCTCCTGCTGTGCAGGGGAGATGTCTCAGAGCTGTTGCTGCCTTTGTTCCATCACGACGCTCCTGTGCCAGCCTCAGTGCTGTCAGAGCCCTCTTGCAGGGGAGGATTCCAGCTCTGGCAAGTGATTCCCGTTTCTTGTATTTTTAGCATCAAGATGTCTTTTATTCTGGCTGAAGGACAAAATCCCTTTTCACAGGGGCTGCTTGAACAGCAGAAATGAGTGGTTATTAAAAGAAGGCTTACTGTAAAATAGGATAATAACCTAGTTATTTTGCATTTCTAAGTCATTCTTGCATTGATATTTCCTTTCCTATCATGCACACCAATTAAAAGCCAGTGAGCAATAAAAAAAGCAGTCTGTGCAATAATCTGACAAAGAATCATGAGCTGTGAAATGAAAGAATTATTTTATTGCATTAATGTGAAGATCCATAGCAAATTCTTACAGAGCAGGCTTTGTCCTGGACTGTTGCTACAAATGCCCTTTAAGTCTCTGAAATGTCTTGTGTATTTTAATGCCTTTTGTGTACAAATAAACATAGATGATATATTAGGTTTCAAGGATGGCTAGTCTTCTTGCCTGTTCCCTGAACACTCCTTCAGTGTTCTCCGTAATTCTACTTGTGCACAGGCAGAAGGGCTGTGCAAAGCTCTTTTATCCCTGATGAGTTAGATCAGATTATTAACAATACATGAATATTCCTCTAAAGAAGTAGGGGTTGTTGTCTGGAGGGAAGAACATTAACTAGGAATGAGGGTAGCAGGATGTTCTCTTTCAGTGCCTAATAGTTACAGAACGGTGTGTTTCAGTGCCCCTGAGGTTAACAGAAAGGTTGGGACAACCCCCGGTCAAGCTGCTTAGCAAATATCATCAAAACCCAGCCATAACTGCACTGCAGATTTGGATGCAAGAATGGAAGAGGACAGATGAGGCTTGTAAACAGAGAAGGCACTCATTATGTTAACTTGATTGTAGCTAATTAAAAAGGGATATTAGCTGATTGGATTACAGGGGATGGAGCAGAGTGACCCTTTGTTCATGCCTGTGCTTGCATCAGTAGGATTCTCTGGTCTGTCCAAGAGCGTTTCTGTATTATCCTCATTCTTGTTTCTTCTCTTCTGCTGTCAGGGACAGATGCTCCCACACAGTCTGCTCACTTGACTAGGATGCCAAACGCCCCAATAGCCGATGCGCCAGGCTAGCTAGTGCTCTTGTTGCTCTGCTGTCAGGCTATGGTAGGGAGACGCTGCCACAGCGTGCCGTTGTGCTCTCTGTCCTCAGCGGGTGTGCAAGCTGTCGGCTGCTCTAATCGGAGCTGGGGCTACAGAATGAAGAAACCATATCCAGCACCTATCAACACTGAGCTAAGCAAGGCTCGTGTTTCCTCCATGTTTTTCCACGTCCTCAGTTTCCGTAAGCAGAATCTCTGCAAGTTTCTTGTGCAGACTTTAAAGGATAATTAGACAGAAGTATAGAGTACATACCAGATATGAGAAATTATGTTCATTTGTCGTCATTCAGGTAACAAAAGTAGCAGTATCGGAATATGCATTTGAGAACTAAACCTGGCAAAGGCTGAAACAAAGCCTCATATTCCTTCATATAAAACAACAGGATGCTATTACATAGTCTTTTTAGTCCTTGACCTGTGAACCCACAGCTCTTAGAAATGCAGTCTTAGCTGTGTGCTAATTCTTTTGCCTTTGGTGGGACTGAGGTTGTTATGATTTGTCATGGTTGCCTTATGTTTTAAATTCAGAGCAAAGTGGCAGACAGACAAGACTTCCATAGCAGGCAGCAATATTAGGAAGCCTGAAGAGACAGTTGTATACGTGCTGGGCAAGGAGAGAAGAGTGTGAAGTCTTTTTCTGCAAAATGAGCCAAGTGAGTCTATTTCCAGATTTTCTAACTGGCCATGCTCCTCTCATTCTGTTAATCAGGCAGACATTGAATCACAGTGTTGACACTAGAAGCTGTTTAGTTCAATTATCATTTGAAAAAAGATGACCACCAGGCTTTCAAAGAAGGAGAGAGGAATAATATGAAAAAACCATACAGCACAGCTTATTTATTAAGGAACCACGTAACAGCACTTCCTGGAGTGTAGCCACACTATGGCTGATCCACTATGCACAATCATTCGTTAAAAAGCATTATTTTTACCTCATTTGGTGTCCTTGTCCATTAAAGTCACAGAACATAAGTGCAAATCATCATCATCATTTAGCTCTTTGATAGGTAGGTCCCCAATCTGCACTACTCACCTAGGCTCGTGGTATAACCACGAAGAGAGACCAGTTCTTTTGGAGAGCTGTGATCTCAAGACGGGTGTCTACCACAGTTGAGCATATTGTCTTATGGAAATGCCATATAGATGTGTATAAGGAGACTTTTAGACAACTAGGTAAAATTTCCCTGACAAAATCTTTAGGTATCTGTGATGTGAGCATCTGCTTCTAAGGTTTAAATGACACTTTTGTTATACTTAATGCAGGTAAGGTGTGCCATTCATCTGAGGTCATCTCAGCATGCATGAAGAGTATTCATATAACTCATAGATTATAGGAATAAGGAGAATCATTTAAGATGAATCTCACTCTAAATTCCATTGAACATCCTAGTCAGATCTATTGACTACAAGGAAGCCTTTGGTGACTTGCTTAGATAACAGTCATCTGCAATTACAGGTGTGCCTGTGGAGTAAGATGAACGCTATGTCACCAATCAATCTGAAGTTTCTTATCAAACAAACTGTTGATCACTCTGTAGGGAAAGAGGCTCTCACTATTGATAGGTAGAATGGTTGTCAAAGTGCATGCAAAAATCAAGACTTGAGGATGCAAACCCATGATTTTTCATTTTTAGCTCATGAACACAGTATTCATTACCTCTTTATTTCAAAGCTATGGGTTAGCTAAATCTGCCTAGGAAGCTTACTTTTATGCAGGAGTCTGGAAATGCAAAAGAAAAAACAGGATCCCTTTTCATCACAAAGGATCAGGAGCTGCTACTGAAGGAAAACGTTTCATATAGTAAGAATTCAAGTATTGTCCAAGAACTGTTAAGGGAATCTCAGTCAGTCTCCAGAGATGCTACTGGTATTGTGGTTAAAAATGCAAGATGGCTAATAGCTCCTTTGAATCATGGTAGATTAGATTGATAACGGTATATCCTGTTATCACAAAGTAGGGCAGACACAGTAGGAGCTAGGACTACTTAACAGTAGATTTTTTGGCTGCCCTAGGACAAGTGAATAGCAGCAGATTTTGTAGTCAGAAAATAGGGCACTCTTACTGCAGGGAGTCATACGGCCTACCAACAGCCATTTTGTTTGAAAGGAGGTATGGTCACTGATGTCGGTCCAAATAGCAAGGCAGACAAGGGAGACTATGGAAATGTGGACTGAAAACAAGGAGATTTCTTTTCTGTGTATTGGTGCCTATTTCAGGTTAAAACCACCATTAAGTTGCGAACCCAGTGAATGAACGCTCATTGCTTTGGTACTTTGTCTCATCTGCAAGGTCATATTTAGAATTCTTCCAGAAATATCTTGCTCTTCCTTCAGTGGGAGAGTGAAGATAGCGATGAAAGGACAAATCACAAAGCCCTGCTGCACTGTTTTCTATTCTGTGCAGTCTCTCATGGTCAGCAGCACCAGTAATGCTGCATGCTTTGGTTTCTGCCAGCTCTTCTCCCAGTTTGCTATTGTTTAGACCTTTTACAGTCTGTATAAAAGTACATTGGGTTAATGCCCTCTGTTCTGAAATGAGGAGAAATGAACATGTAAAAACATTTCAGTAAGAAGTTTTAAATTTAGTAAATGTGTTGATTTTCTGTTTTAAAGTTCAGCTGAAGGCGAGGACCTTGGGAGGATTACATTGGAAAAATAAAATAGCCTGCTATGAACAGAATATTAAGGGATTCAGCTGCAAACCCTAACTCCATAGGAAAGATTACTCTTCTTTTACTTGCTTACATTTTGCCAAGAAGCTGACACATCTAAATAAGTATTTTACTGGTGAATGTGTAATTGGAAACATTTTAGATAAGAGTGGATTTTGGTGCATGAGAGTATGCTAGATGACCCCTCAAAGACCTTTTCAGTCCCGTTTTTTATGATTCTCCCTGTAGAATGAATTGGGAAGTATATAAGCAATTTGACTGAAGACTCTCACAAACCCTTCAGCTTTCTGAATTTCAGTTTCCTGACTGTGTCCATAGACACATAAATTTGGACAAAATCTAGAACCAGATTCTGCTGAAGTTGGGAGTGAGCTGGAATGCATATAGACCGGTTTACTACCTCAATTCCAATGTCTGTTTTCCACAACTGTAAAAGAATGTCTGCTATGTTAACTCTCTCAAACTTGAAAAAATAATATCCTACAATTCACTGAGGAGTGTAAAGCAATAATAGATGCCACTATTTAATAATAATCAGCATGAGATTCTTTGGTTGGGTATTTTTTTTTTTTTTTTTTTCCTGGTTGTGTTTTGTTGATTTTTTTTTTTCTTTAGTTGAAATAGGTAAGATTACTTTGTACATTTTATTTTATCCTGCTGGCTCTACCAACCAGCCTGTCTACCCCTACCTCCCTGCCCTCCAACCCGTGTGGTTTATTGTTCTTGAGAAAGTTCATAGGTTTTCCTGGGAGGGAAGTGATCGTCAAACTAAACTGTGAGGCCAGACGTTTGACAGCTCTGTGAATTCAGTCTTTGGGATGTTGTGGCCTATGAATAAGTGCTAGAAAATTTTTTTTTTTTTTTTGGTAGTGCAATTAATAATTGCAAGAAGAACTACAGCTTTCCACCTTCCTTGCAGACGTTGTCTCAGAGGGGTCAGTTGCTGTACTTCCCTATAACTTTTCATGAGTTATGTGCCATGCTTCCAGTGACGGAAGAGTAATGCCCTCAGATGTCTGTAGCCATGAATCAAGCATATCTTCTCTACATTAATGGATTATTGACTAAAAGAGCCTGGAGTTGCTGCATGATTCATTTTGCCATTCTTGTGAATGCTGCGCTTCAGTATGTCGGTTGACCTACATACTAACCTGAGAAACTGGTCTATGAAAGACGTTCAAAGTCAGATTTTGCCTAGTTTGTATTAACAGATTTCCCTATAGATTTTTATCATGCAGTCAATTAATTTATTATTAGAACACATTATAGGCAGCACTGAGATCCTTCTTTTAATTTGCTTCTTGTGACCCATTTTGCCCTCCTTTTATTTCAGTAAATGTTTTTCTCTGATTAGCAGTTTCATCTTAGATTCATAGAGTCTGAATTGGAAAAATATGTATTAGGTCACCCAGGACAACTTTTGTCATTACTAAAGCTGCTGTGTAGGTAATAGATGGAGGCATCACCACGGGCGTTCTGTAGCAAGGATATGTCAGAGCTTTCGGCAGTGCATTTTTTTGGGAGTGAATTTTTTCAGCAGTGAATTCGCATAACAAAGCAAGGTCAGTCAAGACAGTTTTCCACCTTCTGTGCTTTGCTAGATGCTTTGCTAGGTGCCTCTGTCTTGAATCAGTCACAGGGTGAAAATTTATCTGAGTCTCTGATTTGACCCATATTGCCTTTCTGAGCTATCTTGTGGTGGATTTGAACACAAATCATACAAAAAGGGGCTGTAAATATAAAAGAAGAACCCAGGGATCTGAGTAAAAATAGTGTGTAGTGAGTCATTAGATCTGTCTTTCCTGTGTAATTCAGGCACATTTGTTGTCTGCCACACACCAAATCTGACTTTCACAGAGTGAACATGTCTCTAGATGAGGGAGGTGATGATATTCTGCCTCATGCGTTACTACCACACCACAACCCCACCCCCACCCCCCCCCCCCCCAAATCAGCTAAATTCTGATCACAAATATCTTTATTCCTGGCGAAAGTGAAGGAGGCAGAAAGGTCAGAATTTGACTTTTAGATCTCCAATTACATTTGCAAGGCTGGTGCTTGTTGCGTGTATGTGGGGATCATTTCACTTGCAAATTGAGCATATTTATTGACGAGTTCTCCTTATGCCTGCCTCTTTCCTACATCTTCTTGTCCATCTCATTTAGACATTTGCAGAATAAGGACTACGTTTATGGCCTGGAGGGGCCTAAGAGTTATCAAAGACCAATTCTGCTGCTACCATTTCATACAACCCCTTACTTGAAGATATCAAGCTCAATCTGAAAAGGTTTTCAGTATTTCACCCTTACAACTCCAAAACGAATGTTAGTTTTGGAGCTTTGCTATCTGATGCTTAATAACCTTTTCTCTGTTACTCTTTTATTCCCCTTAGCTTTTGCCAGTGTTAATTTATAGTTTGAATGCTTCATCTCCTTCCCTACTATTTAATCTCCTGATGAATCAAAAAACCTTTAGTTAAACTGACCAGATTATTACTTGGTATTGTCTTCTTAGATGGGCCTCCATTCTCTTCTACATGTCATTGATCTTTGACTCTGTACCATGGACTCCTTTTTCTTGAACATCAGTGACCCCACTTAGACTTAGTATTTCAGAGGTAACCATACCAGTTACTTGTCAATTATTTTGAAATCAAAACAAAAATTGAGAGCTACTGCCTAATATAATATATTGAAACAGCTTCCAGAGCAAGAGTCTATACACCTGAAGGGAGGGAGGAGAGAAAAAAAAAAAAAGAGAGAGAGAGAAAGAAAAAAAAAACCCACAGAGAAACCATTTTTTTTTATAGTGAAATTTTAGTAATCTGGGGTCTGTAGTCTATTACCAATGTATGAATGGAATTAAGCAGTAATACTGATGTGCCTTGGCACTTCTATCTCCAATAACCTTTGCTATCATTATCAGGTTGTTACTCACTGCACACCTGTAAAGTAAATATAGTTGATTTCTTAACAGGGACACCCTAACTATAATTAAATGAGAAATTCTTCTAATTAGGCTGTATAAAATAGAGACATTTCAGGAAAATCTGTGGTGACAGAACATGAAAGAAAATGCTATGCTGAACAAATATATTCCAAAATAAGCAGAATGGTGACTCCCTTCCCTGAATTCTTTCCTTAAGACATTATTTAAAAAAACAAAACCAAAAACCTGAAGAGATATGAGATTTTTTTTTTCCATGAGAAAACATATTTTTTTCTTCTTAACATGGGTGCAACGCATCAATATCAAAGCAGTATTGATGATGAGAGTATGACCCGCTATATGGGAAAACTGCGCTTGATCCCAGTGCACATGTTGACTCACCACCACTGTCTTCAGTCTGGCAGGAATTTCACTTATCCTGTGCCTGACTATAGGACCCTCCATCCTCTTCATGCTGGTCATGGATTTTATTGATTCAACTGTCAGCAGAGAGCAGGCATGCTGGTGGTCAAGAACTTCACTCCTGAGGGCTGGGGTCGGTTGGCAGCTAACATCTGTGGGGTGCTTAGGAGCAGCTTCCAGACCAGAACAGTGTTGTATTGCACTTCCCATTTCAAAAGACCCAGCTCACCTCACCAACCTTGGACCTGAGGATTCTTGAGAAGGGCAAGTTCCTGTTAGCTAGGACAATTAAACAGAAAGAGATTTAAAGGACAAATCCTGGCCCCAGCTAGGGTTTGAGGTATGATCTGGTGTCCTCATTCATTACTACGGTACGCAAACAGTTCCCTGCAATGATCATTTCAAAACAGCAAGGAACGAGGAATGTGGAGTTCATTGGGTCAAACAGGTTTTGCCAGTGAGCTTTTTCAGGGATAGCACCCTAGTGTCCTAAATTACATACCAAACTGGTCTAACTCAAGTTGATTCTGAAAAGCTACAGCCAGGTTATAAACTGTCTGCTCCCTGATAAGAACAGATACTTCTGACGAGTTTTTGGCATGCTTTTGGTATCACTTCCCTGCTCACTAACATAATTCCTAGAGCAGGTGGGACTTTTGTACATATTCCAGGTTTTCAGCTAGGAAATGATACTACGTGGTTCAGATAGTTTTCCAGATTGTAGAGGAAGTTAAAGCAAACAACAAAATGCTTCTGTAGAGGTCTAGGCTTTATATCATCCAAAGTAATTAAAGACCGATTCAGACTGATACCAAGGTTTGTTAATATAAGTCAGCAAGAGCTAAAGATAGATTAGCTTTATCCAAATAAAAAGACTATGGATGCCAATCAAGGACAGTGCTGAGATTGTTTGGTAAACAAGAGAAGTGTGGCGCTGGAAATCAATGGACTAAAATTGGTGTGTTGGGAAGTAGGACTAACTGACAAGGAAGAAAATGAGCCAATGGGACATATAACCTTTTTAGCCTCATTTGTTTGAAATTAGGAGTGATGACTGCAGAAGGGGCAGAAAGGAGCAGAGTCATTAGTCCCTCAGTCTGCTGGACTCTGATAAACATCCCGATGTTGTTGAATTTTCATGTATTCACTTTAAGAGATGACTGGGCAGGCTGGATGTGAAGAAATGGGTTTAGTTGGTTTTTTTGTTGTTGGTGGTTGTTTTTTTTTTTTTTCCTTTGTCAATTGGCTTCTGCTAAAGCTTGAACAGCTTAAGGTATAGGGGTTATACTATCTCTCTTTATCATATTTTTCCTTTCCCTTTCTAGGCTTACTTTTTCTCTTTCACATCTCTTCTTGCCATGTGCTTAAAAAAAGAGATCATGCTCAGAGAACATTTGGCTGTGAACTCATCACCAAAAAGGCAGCTAAATAGCAATGTTCTAAAGAGCACCACAATGACATAAGCTTGCCAGGTCTCCAGGTGGCCTGAAAGTATGTTGTGTCTGTCTTTCTCCTACAGTGAGCATGTTTACAAGAGTTAGCACCAAAACCAGAAATGGCAGGTTTTATCTTTGCTGTTCTTTTGTCTCTCCTATGTGTATCCTGTTGTTACTTTGGCCAAGGAAACTGCAACTTCTTAGGATACAAGAAAGGGCAACAAAGCTCATTCCCATCTTCTCTTACTTTGGCTTCCCTGAAGGCAGTTTTATTCAATGTCAAAGACTCTTTGTAACATTTACCTGCAGGAGAAGGAAATGAGGGATGCTGTTTTCCAAAGACATTTCAAAGTCTGGCAATACTTTACTACTGAATGTTTGCACTGCTTTCCCCTTCCTCCTTGTTTTCCCCTTTCTCCTGAGGGCCAGCATAGTCTGACCCAAACTATCAGTCCCGTGACAGGGCATGTCTGCAAATCAAGCCATGTGATGGGCATATACCTTGTCTGGTGACAAGAGAGAAGCTGTGGCCATGGAGAAGAGCAGACGATTCTGTGAAGCTCCCTTCCCCATTGCAGCCCCCAAGGCACCGTGGCTCCTTACAGGCTCCAGCTGATGTGAAATTTCTCTTCTGATTTTCATCCCTCCAAGCCAGCACTGGGAAATCAGCTGGTCACAGTTCTGGCCCACCAGCTGCATGTGGCATTGGTATTTTGGGAGCCCGTAAGGTTGCAGATTGCCTCTCTCCTGCTCCTTTCTACTTGAACAAGAGAAGTAGTGACATAAGGGTCAAGAATATTGCAAAAAAGGTTTAATTTTGGAGCTAAATGCTTTGACCACCCACCATCCCAGCTTTTGTTTAATTCTTCATCTTGCTGCTGCTCGTGTCTCTCAGATCCATTGAAACAGACCTTCCCAAACCTGAGATTTTCTAGCTTCGATCACCAGACCTCACAAGAAAAGGTGTAAACAGAAGCTAACCATGTGAAGAAACAAGAGGTTCACAATGTGAAAGGCTGCTGCCGCTGTAAAAGTAACAAGATTTCAGACCTACTGTGCTATCCCCTGCTTTTTGTGCCAATGGAAATCTTAATATTTGTGACTAATGCATCACTGCCCAAGGCTTGTGCGTCTTAGACTGTATACAAGGGTGAGTCTGTCTCCCAGTTTCTGGGGTGAAAACACAATTTTAGATTGAAAAACACATGTTCAGCTACCTCTAAAGTCAGAAAGGTAAAAGCAATGTATTCACATCCCAACCTGTGCAGGCTCTTCTTTCCCATTGCAAGCTGGAGTTCCACAAACCTGATCCAGTGCCACAGGGAGGAAAGAAAAGTCTGTCACTGACTTTGCTGTGCTTTGCATCAGGGTCTTTGTAGGTCTGATGTAAATGGTTTCTGACATTACATATGTCCACAGCCTCCATCTGGTTGATGTCTTCTGGGGAAGATCAAAATGAAGGGATAGCCATTAAAAAATGAACTCAGGAAAGGGCACAAAGATGTCTAAAAATGAAGGAATTTTATGGGGTTGTTTTTAACATGTAGCTTTACCTGTTGCATACATCCGAGAGGCACAACGTGCTGGATGTTCCAGAGTGGTGAATCACGGTGGTTCTTGAGGAGCAGCGTGGGCCAGATGCACCTGTCTGCTTGCTCTCCTCTGACTCAAAGCAAGAATAAAAACCTGATTTGACATCAGAGCTGGGGCTAGAACATTTCCCCTGGTTAAGCCAGAAGGAACTTCTTTTCTATTGGTTTCTCTCATCCTTTTATGACACATCGTCTATTTTGGTTTTCTTGAGCATTTTGAGCTAGTGTGTGATGGGAACCTGATCCTCTGACATGAATAAGCCCTTAGTAAATTGACTTTAACCCATTGTATTGACTCTGTCATTCTTACTCTTCATTGTTTTGAAGTCTTGAATGTGGTCCCTCATCTCATTAGCTGCATATGGCCATATGATGTTCCCTCTGTCCTTACTAAATGCAAGTACGTTATAAAACTCTTGTTCTCTATTTACACACATGCTCTGAGTCAGTATGGCTAGTCTCTTATTACACATTAAATGAAGAACTTGCTTGGCAGCATCAGCCTGACAGAAGCTGTCTGCATTTGTGTGCTTGACAGTCGACCTTCATGAAAATTGCTGTTATTTTGGATGCATTCAGTGCATCAGCACCATTTACAACAAGGGGAATTATCAGGAAGAAGCTGTTTCCAGATGAGCTATTGTAGATCTGAGAAGCATCCCTTCAGGGGATGTTAGATCTCTCTTGCACACAGACTTCTTGTCTCACCTCAAGTACTTATTGGTAATGCTCATATTTTTACTAAGAGTATTGCAAGCAGACAGAAGGCCAATGAATCCTGAATACACTGAAATATTCTATTGTTCTGGATAATTGTATTCCAAAGCAATGGAGAAATAAATTTCTTAACGTTACTGACACACAGGATGAAGTTTAGCCCCCTAAAAAACAAACAAACACAAAACAAAAAAAACCCAACCCTTGCAGGACAATTTTTTTTTTTTTTTAAACGGAAATACAAGGGTGCATTTCGCAGTCATCTGCTGTATCCATTTGCACGTCCCATAGTTATTTTTTGTGAGTATATCCACATGCAGAATTATGTATTATGCAGGCAGTGTAAGAATGTGTAGACATATTTGGAGATCACAGTATGTAACTGTTTCTCCACTTCCAGTAGGTTGTTTTTTGAGCAGAAGTGCATTTAAATCTTATCCTAGACATTGAATCTGGAGAAACTTGCCCTTAATGGTTTAAACTTGAATCAGTGGTTATGCCTGCATTAATAAACTAAAGAGAGGTAAGGCATGGTCGTAAGAACTGTCCCAACTGTCCAGACTGTGCAGTTGTTTAGCGTGATCCTTGGCATGGCTGTAACTGTTCCCTGAAGGTCATGTCTTGGGGAACAATACAGGCAAGGATGATTTCCAGTAAGAAGCACGGATGAGGCCAGCTTCTGTCAGGTGGGAAGAGAGCTGGCCACAGTGGCATGAGCCTAACCATGCCATGCTATGCCAAGGGACAACTAATGAGTCCTGGTCCTTTTAATGACTAGTATAGATGTAGCCAGTGGATCCTCAGAAGCTGTCTGGAGAAAGCAGATGTCTGATGGCAGCAGTACCTCCGAACTTTTACTAATGAAAACTCAGAGAGCATCAAAATAACAAAATGCAGAGGGCAGCCAAAGCACAGAACATGGGGATGAGCTGTTTAAGTGGCTCCTGCAGAGCCAGAGACACTAATTAATGCCTTAAGGGTGATAGAGGGGCTCTGCTCTGTGACTGGCAGACAGAAGAGGACTTCGAAACTCCACAACATTGCTGTTTTATTCCCTTGCATAGCAAGGAATGGTTGGGTTTTTTCATCTATTTTTAGGGGCCATGTCTTGATTCACAGCAGCTTTGTACCCCTCTGCTAGACTTCAGAGGAGGTGAGGTGACTTGAGCTCAGTGCCCAAGACTGAGGAGCCAAGAGGCTTAGCCTTATTCCAATGCCACAAAAAGGGCTGGCTGAAGGTGAGAGATGGAAGTCATGGTACCCTGCACTGGCAACTTGGCAGTGCTGCAAAAGTCTTGCTGCCACCACTGGGCTGTGAAGATGTGAGTTGTGTTTCAAACATTGCAGTGACTGGTGGCTGGCAGGGTGGGCTATGCTTAGACTGATACCCCTTGAAGAGGTGCTGAGTGGTAGAAACACGTGCTCAGATGAGTCACAGGTGGGTGCTAGTACAGGCTGTCATTGCTCAGGAGCAGGAATCAAGGGAGCGTTTATCTGTGAGGAAATTTCTGGCTACTTCTGCACACAAAATTGTTTCTGCTGGACCAGACACTTAACTCTGTGACGGCAGATATTTGTAGTGTGGATCTCTCGGTTCACTTGCCAAAGTTTAGAAGTGCTGATTATGTTTCCAGTTAAAATCGTTGAGCTAATCCCGTGCTCCCTAGAGTGGTGAAATCAGATGCTGGATACGTTTCTGATCAAATACAGCTTATGGCTTCAGCAAGAGTGGACAACAAATAAAAAAAAAAAAAAAAGAAATCTGGATCTCAAAATCCTGGTGAGCAGTAGGGTGAGCAAGCATCAGCAGTGTGTCTGGCAGGAGGGAAGGTCTGCAGCATGCAGGGCTGTGTTAACAGATGCATAGCAGGTGGATCAAGGGGAATGATTATTCTCCTTTACGTGGCACTCTTTAGATCCTATCTGTTGTACTATGTCAATTGTCCAGGTTTGGGACCCAGTACAAGAAAGGTGCTGGAAGAAGCTCCCTGGAGAGTCACCAAGTTGACAGAGGTTTGGAGCATGTGCCCAGTGGGGAGAGCCTGAGAGAACAGGGCTTGCTCAGCCTTGAGAAGGATTGTCTTTGAGGACATCTATTAGCAGCCTTCCAGTACAGAAGAGGCAGTTAGTAAATAGATGAGACACGGTTCTTTACTGAGGTGCACAGTGGGAGACAGACAGTGGTCATAAATTAGAAACAAAATTCAGACTGAATAAATGGACTGGTTTTTTTTATCTATGAGGATAATTGAGCACTGGAACAGGTTGTACAGATAGCTTGTGTCATCTCTGTGCTTGGAGGTTTCCAAGACTCAACTGGACAATGAACCTGCTCTGATTTCAGTGCTTTGAGCAGGAGCTTGATCTAGAGACCTCCTGAGGGTCCCCTCCAGCTGGAGTAGTTCCATAACACTATGGTTCTGCTGAGGTCACTATTTTAACTTGTGATTTAACCAGGTCAGGCAGCTGTTTCCTATTACTGCTGTAGTGCCACCTATATTT
The DNA here is from genome assembly GCF_017639655.2 of Falco naumanni. NCBI lineage: Eukaryota > Metazoa > Chordata > Aves > Falconiformes > Falconidae > Falco > Falco naumanni. The sequence continues at coordinate 107,593,107 of NC_054056.1, read as the reverse complement.
CCCAGTTTTCCAGCTGTTTATATTTGCTTGTAACTGCAAGTGTGAGGTGTAAAGTAATTTTTAAAAAGTGATGATTGGTTGGAAGCATATAAAATACATCAGTTTTCCCCTCTAGCATAACTCCGGATTCCCTCATTCCCAGTCTGTTGCGTTTTTTCTGGCTACGTGTACAATCACCAGCACACCCCCCCCACCTGCCCCCCGCCCCCCAAGATTGCCCATGTCAGAGGCAGCACACCTAACCAGTGTCACCTTCTTATCGCCTCCCACTGTCCTGTGGGCTCAGGACTGACCCAACCTGCTCCCTCTGTCCTTCCCTTTCTGCCAGCCACTGAATGGAGACTGGGACCTGAAAGCACCAGAAATACCAGGCAGGGTGTGAAGGAGCACCCCTAACCAAAAGAAAGAGGGATCAGCATTTCTTTATTCACTGTGCCCCGTTCTTCCCTTTCAGGGAACGGAAACAGCACGAGAGAAGGCAAATGCTAAAGAAGTTTGAAACGTTGGCATTTCCCCCAGTTTGCGGTGTAAGTGAGCTCCCCTGTGGAGCCCAGCTGTGGCTGGCTGCTTGCAGAGGGGTTGGGTGCACTGCCCACAGAGACATTTTCGTTTTGGTGCACTGCTCTCAAAGACCAGCCAGCCTTACCCACCCCTCAGTGTCCTTGTTGTTTCCATATGTTGTCCCTTTGTTTTCAACCTGATGTTAGCAGCTCTGATACGCTGAAGGAAACCAAACGGGTATGATTTAGGCACCTTATTCTAGGGAAGTGTGCCATGGGCACATCAGCTGTGTGGTCTGACGCAGCTTTCCTGTTGAGAGCAGGTGGGTGACAATGTGGCTATCTTTCTGAGCTGATGGCGAGGCTCTGGTGGAGGTGACATGGCACACTGTCTGAGCAGAGAGGCTGAACTAACCTAGAGAGGAAAAACATCGAACCAGTATCGGACAGTACACAAGAAAGACAAGGAAACCAAACAACAGGAAGAACACACTTCAAATATCTTCCCTCTGGCTTAGCTTGCCTTCCTTCTTTGACTCAGGCTATTCTTAGACACACGTGTGCACTGGAGATCTCAGAAGTAACCCCATTTCAAATGTGAGCAAATTTAGGATTTTTTTGCTGTCCAGGCTTTATTGCATTTGGCAGTAAACAGCAGCACACTGGCCCAGGCTCTTGGCTTCAAACTTGATCTGCATTTCTAGCACACAGGCATTAATTTTTAGCCATCATTGGATCCCTCAGGAACCTCTTCCTTTCTTATTTATTCAGAAAACACAAACCACAAGCACTTCCCCAGTACAAATGTAACTCATTCTAAGTCTCTGCTAATTCCACAAGACACCAGTTTTACTAATTACCACCTTGATTAATTAAAGTGGAAATAATTTAAAATGCATTTGCTTCCGACTAGGAAGGTCATATTAATTTGTTTGTTAACTGAGTTTGAAATATAAAACTTGGTCAATCGCTTTCTATTAATCAAGCTCATGTTGTGTATTGTCAGTTTCCCTTCCTGATTGCCTTTTCCATAGGATCATGTGGTCATGTTTATGATTTCGGTAATGAGGGGGACTGTTACCTTTCTAAAGGACTCAGCAAACTAAAGTTATTATTCTGCCACCTATTAGTGTAGGCTTTCAGAAGACCCCAGTCTCTTCAATCCCCAGTTCAGCTCCAATGCACTTAGCTCTTTTCCAAAAAATATCTAAAATAAGGGTTTACTTGGGAAGACAAAGAGGACTGTCACCATCACGTTGTTTGTGCATATATCTATAGATACATTGTGTGCTGGGGTCAACAATTCGGGAGTCTTTTGAAGCTCATTTATCCTGCAACTCAGGTCTGAAAATATGCAGTTAGGTTCTAGGAGTGCCGGTGCAGCTCGACGCCATTGCCAACACATTCTGAGTGCTCTGGAACTGTGTGTAGGCACATCGACGTGCTTAACAGCCAGGAGTAATCTGTTCTTATCAATGGGACTAGTGACACATACCTTTCTTACAAACATTTAAAATGAATGGTCCGATCAGGCCATTAGCAATCTGATCCAAAGCGCCTTAATATCAACTGGTCAGACTTTCCCTGGTATTTGTGGGGTTTGGGTCTCACCAGTGTGTTTTGTCACAAGAGATTGGTGTTTTAAAGAAGTGCTTCAGCAGCGCACTACAAGAGCATTAGGGTAACAGCGGCATTTTGACAGCAACAGCAGTTTTGTTAAGTGTCTCTTAGGTACTTTGATCACAGTGCTCAAAGGATGTGTTTGGTTTTGGTTTTATCTCTTACTCTTTCCCACATAGGCCTTAAGTGACGGGTTTAAAGCAGCCACCAGTATCTGTTTAATAGGAATATTTTCTAACCTGATTTTTACAGGATTTTAACACTTATTATTAAAAACTGGGAATATCTTATTTGACAGGTCAACAGATTATTGGGTTTTGGCTTAAATATCAAAAGCCACAGTCCTTGGTACATTTCAACATGCTGGGGAAATGCTTAAAATGCACACAAATAAAATATTTAAAAACCGATTACCTAATGTTCTGCAGGGAAGCTGATGGAGAGGCATGTAACAATCCAGCACTGTGTTTTAGCTGGATTTGTAGCTTCTCACTTACTGATCCACTTTTACAGAGTGTCTGCGGGAATATTCCAACAATGTCTTGGAGATTTCAGCAAACATGAGGGTATCTCAGACCTCTTGGTCTCTCTGTCTTCCTGCTTCCATGGAAATGCCCTCTGATGGAAAGGTGCACAAAGACTGCTCCACTAGGCTCTGCCTGTCTCACGCTTCCCATAGTCCAAAAGGCTACTCCTGTGGTCTCTGCCAGCAACCTTCTCTCAGAAAACTTGAAAGTCAACTGACAAAACCATGAAAGAAGTGGGACAATTCCCTGCTAGTTTTAGTTGTTCAGGGTTCACTGACTTCTGCAAGCCTGGGACAATTCACTTCAGCTGAGGATCTGCCTTAACAGACTTTAACAATAAATTGAGTCTTGCAGCCTGTGCCACTGATCGTTACGGGAAGTTTGCCATTGCCTCTAGTCCTTGGCAGCTGCACTGGAGCGCCGGCACGTTGGCCAAGATCCACAAAAGCACTCTTGCTCTGGACTCCCGTTAATTTCAGTGGGACTCAGGTAGTGAAATGCCTTTGTGGATCTGGGCCTTCATTCCAAACATCCTGAAAATTTGTTTGTTAAAGTTTATTTAGCATATACTATCCTCAGAGACTGTGGGTCATTCCATTTGTTTGTCAAAGTCAATCATTCTTTCACACTGCTAATATACAAATCAATGGAATTAATGGGTGCATAACTTCCTGCTGATACTAGTCAAGAGGGTCTTTAGATACCACTGATGAAGCTTCTGCTAAAAGCGCAGAACTTGGCTTTTGGCCTAGAAGACATGTCAAACCTCAGAAACAGAAGAGCAAAGCTAGGCAAGGTGACAGATTAAGAGCCCTCCCTGCAGGAAACATTGTGAGGAACCCAAACAACACATATACTACTGGAAGATGTTTTTTGAAGAGTCTCCTTTCTGAGCCTGTGGTAAGTCATTTAGGTGAACTGATCAACAGGGCGAGGCTGAAACCCAGGGCTCCTCATAGGAGAACATTTTTAGTAGTGAGTCTAGCTAAATAAGCAAAAAGAATATGAAAAGCTAGGAAATGTCTCTTCCAGGAGGTAGTGAGTTTGACAGCCATCTGTCCAGAATAGATGATTCAAGCCTGGGACTGCCAGCTGTGTGCCCCCTCCAGCCCCATTTCACTCTGATTCTACAGCGCTGTGACAGAGGGGTGGCAGAACAGCTTGATGTATGTTCATCAGAAGAACCTGACAGCCCACTAATACAGCACAACGTCACAAGCTGCCCAAGGATTTGCCTGTACATGGGAGATACAGCAGGTAATTCTGCAAAGAGCATGAAACTTTAAGAGACTTGTATTTGTTTTCCTTTACATTTCGCTTTCTATTTTCTTTTGGTTGGTTTATTTGCAAGCACACAGACCAATTTTTTTGTGGCCCACAGGCTGGTTCCCCACTGGTTAATTGGCTTTTGATTGGTTATAAGTGTCATGTCAATCCTTTCCAAGGGAGTTGCAGGTAGACAGCTATAAGTATTGCTTGTAATTTGCCTTAACTGAGGAAGACTTTGTTATTTGCGGGAGCAGCGTAGGGACTGAATGAGGCTGTATTAGGGAACCAATTTGTATTAACCTTTTCTTTGTCTTATACAAGGTTTTCTTTTCTGGCCATTGCAGTGAGATGGCTAAAGGCAGTAGTCAGGCAACCAATGCCCAGCCACTTTTTGCCAGATTGCGTATGGGAGAGAACACTGAGTTTCTCTGAGGGCTTCTGCCACCATGCTGTGGCCCATGGTATGATGACAGAACACTGGAGTATATGTATTATATCTTCATCTTGGGGCATTGTAGTCTCATTTGTGACTGTGTAATGACAGTGAGTGTTGGAATTGTTACCTATTTCTCTCACAAGGCCAATAGCTGTAACAAGCTACATGGCCTGGCTTGTCTTTGAAGAGGAGAATTTGAGCTGGTGAACTGCTTGGCTTTGCTGAGTTTGCTTTACTTTCGTGGAGTGAAAGTCTGTTTCCTTAAAGGATGCAAGGTGGTATTTTGTCTTGTGGCCACTGTGATGTTCAGGGGAAACACAAGTGTGTCTGTGCTGAACTTGTTTTCACTTCCTACCTTTAATATCTAGGCCTCTGGAGGTAGGTGTTTCCAGCACCCCAGTAGCTGGGTGTCATCTTTTGCAAGTGCTTGCTTCTTTTACTTCAAAATAGAAAACGGGGATGGGGATCACCTGCTGTGTACCATTTCCTAAGGGACAGTTCTTGGAAGAAAAGATTGCCCTTATGCTTGATGCCAGTTAGCAACTTTCCAGCCTTGTCCCAACAGCGATCAGGGTTGACTTGGACTTGCTGAAGGCATCCTCTTTCGTTCAGAAATCTTGCCCTTGAAAGTCATGCAAGAGTATAGCCAGAAGATAACGTAAGGAAATACAGAGCAGAGCTGTATTATTCGTGTAGATAAACACAGCTTTTCTTCCAAATGTCATTCCAGCATGTTTTGTATCCTTCACGTTCTCTGCATCATCAGAAATAACTATGGGTTCTCAATACTGCGTAAACTGAAATCAAGTAACAGTGGTACTTACCTAAACTTCAGTGTCTAAATTAATATTTAGGAAATTGATAGGTGTTTTAAGCATGTATGTACCAAATAAGAAACTTAATTTACATCATAAGGGCTGTGATAAGTTAGGCATTGAATAACAAAGGGATTTTACCATCCATTCTACATGTAAGAGCATAAAAGTATCTTTCATTTTGCTTAAATATATCTGAAACACCCAGGTTTAGTTGTCCAGATTGAAAATCTTGGAATGTAAAAAAGAAAGTATTTACAATTCTTTTTTGGCTTTTTACTTGGTTGGCTTACATCTCTCTGTCTACGTGTATGTGTGCAAACTGTAATGCTGAACAATGGAAGTATTTCCTAAAGAACAATGATTAGCTGTTCCAATGCAACAATGAGTGATAGTGCTCCTGTTATGCCAAACATGAGGAAAAGAAAGCCAATACAAACAGAACTCCACATTTTAAGAAGTACTTGCGTATATCTTTTTCAATGACAGGATGTCATGATTTAACCCCAGCTGGCAACTAAGCCCCAGACAGCTGCTGGCTCACTCCCCCTGCAGTGAGATGAGGGAGAGAATCGAAGGGTAAGAGGAAAAAAAAAAACCAACTCGTGGGTTGAGATAAATAAAGTTTAATAGGTAATTCAAAAACTGCACACACAAGCAAAGCAAAACAAGGAATCCATTCACCGCCCCCCATGGCAGGCAGGTGTTTGGCCATCCCCAGGAAAGCAGGGATCCATCACACCTAACAGTTACTTGTGAAGACAAACACTATCACTCCAAACATGACCCCTTTCCTTCTTCTTCCCCCAGCTTTATATACTCAGCATGATGTCATATGGTATGGGATATCCCTTGGGTCAGTTGGGGTCAGCTGTCCCGGCTGTGTCCCCCTCCCAACTACTTGTACCCCCCTAGCTGGCTCACTGGTGGGGTGGGGTGAGGAGCAGAAAAGGCCTTGCTGCTGAGTAAGCTGCTCAGTGATAGTGAAAACATCCCTGTGATATCAACACTGTTTGCAGCACAAATCCAAAACACAGCCCCATACTAGCTACTATGAAGAAAATTAACTGTATCCCAGCCAAAAACGGCACTCAGGATAATGATTTTTCTCTAGCTTTCACTTCATGTCTCATTCTCCCCAATGTATGCTATTTTCACTCTCATACTTTTTAAAATAGTGTTATTCCAGGACAGTTATGTGTTAGTTAAGTCTTAGTAACTACAAAAGGAGAGGGCTGAAGGACAAAACAAAAAGCAAAAAATGAAGATATGGATGCTATGGACAACAGAGCACTTTGGTCTAGAAATTTATTATTCTTTAGAGAAAACTGAAGCTCTTGTTTGCTAGGTGTGTTCTGTTGTTCACATCTTGTTGATGGCTGAATTTTAAGAGATGCAGTTAGTACTGAACCCAAAATTATTGTAAAGAAATATAATTTGGCAGATTAAGTATATGAGCCAGCAGCATGACGGAAGAACAAAACAAAGGACTTGACGGAAAACAAGACCTGGCCATTCAGAGTACAGCGCTCATTAGCTCAGTAGGGTTTTATGAAGTGACTGCATGCGGTGGAGCTAATCCTAAAGGAATATATGCTCTCTGAAATGAAAGATAGGGTAAAGGACCATTGAGGAATACCTTGTGCATGCTCTGAGGGGCTTTTATAATTTGCCTAAAACTAACAAGCTTACAAGTTTGACTATTGGCCAATTTAACAACTTCAGAAGCATAAAAAGTTTCTGTTCTAGCTCAAGTACAGCATGGAATTTAATTATCTTGCTATCTCTTCTCACTCCAGCAGTTTCATTAGAAGCTGTGTATGTGGATCTGCCTTTGATTCATTTCCTAATGAGATAGGACAGAAAGGCTGAAAACCCAAGTAAGTACCTCAATCTAAAATAACATGAATAATATCCCCAGATCACCTATATCCTCAATCTTAACTGTGTTGAGCAGACAGACCCTGACTGGAAGGTATAATAAACCCATAACCCTGAGCTCAGGCCAGCAATAGAGCTTTTCAATAATAAAGCTTTGGTGAGTTCATTACCAGCTGGTGTTTGCATTACCTCTCAAGGGTCCTTGCCTGCACCACATTCAGCTTTCATTGTTTAAAAAACACTGGGTGATCAAGGTTGCCACAGGTCAGGAACTGAATCTGAACAGGTTTCCATGAGCTCCTGCCACATGTCTTAAGCCTAAATCACCCCCAATTGAAACCCTGTGGAAATATCTGTGAGTTCGTCTGTTTTCTTTGTGGTCATCATCAGAGCATGAAGGGTGCACTTGGTACTAAATTGCAGGTACACGCATATAAGGGAACCTAAAGTGGCAATGTGCTCAGTTCAGACTTTGTAGATAAATGCTTAAAGCTTCCCAGGTTGAGTCTTGGCCCAGATGTGTTCACTTCCCCGCGTACTGGTATGAGCCTTTCTTTCCCCACAGTGACTTTCTAAACGCTGCTGGTAATGCCACTCAGGCTTTTGGGGTCTCAAACAGACCAGTTGGGATCCTTGGGAAAACTGAGTCCTTGTGGGGGAACTTAGGACACCAGAGAGGCCTGGGTACAGAGGGTTCCCCCATAGTAGGGAGATGGAGTCAGAGGCAGTGAATGTCTGCCCAGACCTTCTCAACAATACCCCAGGAGAAGGGAAGCACTTCACCTCAAAGGGACACTTTTCTTCTATGGGATAGAAAAACTGCCTCCCACATCCATGCAGAGAGAAGGGTTATTGAAGTCTGGATTGCTGTAGGATTGCTCCTTGTTCTCCTGCCTATGGGCATGAAAAACAGTGTAGGCATGACTATATACGTATTTTTTCTCTCAGTCTCAGTTTTAAGTTTTGGCTTTCCTGTACACAGCAGATAACATCAGAGTTTCTTGCAGACAATACATTTGATGTGCACCGTGTATGAAGAATTATGCACTAGAATATGAAATAATTACATTTCCTGACTTATGGTGAGTCATTTGTGCCATTTTCATCCCAATGCAATAGCACAGGGAGGGGCTTTGACAAAGCAAGGTAGGTCAGTTGCCTCAATTTGTCAGAAAATGGTTTGGAAACTCTGTCAGGTCTTGTCTGTGACCTGCAAGAGTCAAAGGAACAGGCTATGCTCTGTTTTAAAATTGGCATAGTTGGTAATTCAGCTGGGAGAAAAATAAAACTCACTTCTTTCCCAGTCTCACAGGACTGTCAGTGCATTTACCAAGGTAAATTTGGAGTCACTCCATAAAGTTTATGGAGCTACATTAGTGACTAGTGGGGCAGAGAATAACACACCCTTATTAGGCATCTAAGGAACTTCGTGATTTGCTGATTGACTTTTGTCAATCGGTATGCTTCCTCCTGTGTAAAAAACTGAATCTTACTAACAATTCCTTGTATTTTCTCAATTAGTTTCTGTTACAACAAGCAGCCTCGTTGCAGAGAAAACCCTTACTGCTTCAGTAGTTACACGACTGTGCAGGTATAAGACACTTAGGAAGCCATTCCCCAGTGTGGAGCTCACAAAATGGCAGCATTTTGCTACAGCAGAGGGAGATGAAACCCCAGAAGTCAAACCCAGCTTTTCTAAGCAGACTGAAATTGCACTGGGAAGTCTCATTTCCCTTCTGTTGACAGTTAAGAAATGAGGGACATTCATTTGGATAATGTGGTTATCTACAACACAGACACCCATATCTGAGCAAATCCCCATTATATTCAGGGAAAGAGCTGGTCAGTAAGATCAGTGGAGTTTAGGATGCAGTTTACCTTATCCTAAACCTCCTCTGTTTGGTCCCCGTTGACTGTTGATGTGGGTTTTGATTCAGTACTGGAAGTTTGGACAACAGCTCAGGTGTAACAAAGCTGGGACACCTAAGTTATGTCAGCCGTATCTGTATTTCCCAACAGCACGGTACTAGGTATTTTGAACATATTACACAGAGAGATGACATCTGCATCTACCTGTCCTCAGAAATACACCTGACTTTGTCAGCCTGTTCTTGAATGGTCTGTAGCTCTCCCAGATTTGGGGAGGACCTTTTCTGTGTGTCAGCTCCATTGTACAGTGACCTCCCAAGATCTTCTGCAAGTGCAAAGGCATTTCAGACATAATAAGAAAGTCCTGCAATGGGCTAAGATGGGTTTGTTTCCCTTCACACGAAGAGTTTATCAGCTTCAGGGCAAGCCGTGGGTGTAATTCTGAAAAGGTCAGCAGCATAGCAGGGACAGTGAATCACTTTTATAGCCAAATAAAGACTGACAGTGACCATGGAATGATGCTTCCCATCCATGAAGGAGGGTGGTGGCCCTAGATGTGTTGCTTTGGTAGGGATTGATTCTGAATCCATCTTTACAATACTGGAGGGTAGCTGTGATTTTGCAGTGCCAACAGGGAAGGTTAGAATATGCAGGAAGGCGAAGGTGACCTATAGAAGGGCCACAATGCTGCAGAGGCAGGTAGAAGTCTCTTTTGGACTGACCTAGAGGGAGGTAGATGCAAACTGAGAAAGTTGTCAGAGAATAAATCACCCGTGTCTGCTTCAGCCACCTTTCTTGCTGACACACCAGACCAGTGCAGTTGCTGAGCTTGACTGGCCTCTAGCCTTACTCTGTGGCTACAACTGAATGGCAGGATTACAAAATCATTGTACCTTTACAATAGATCCAACAGGATACAATTCTTTTAAAAATTATTTATTTAATATTCAGTCCATTTTTATAGATAGTTAAAAAAGGTTAAATAAAAATAAAGAGGTGTTAAAAGCTTATTGCTATGAGGAGTATCATGCACTTTATACACGGTACAGTCCCATCACATTAGCAAATCTGTTGACCTCTTAGGTTCTTAACTGCCGTAACCACTGACCAACCATTTATTGATAGTCATTAATCATTTATTATCTCTGCCTGAATAGTTTCTAAATGTTCCCATAATATAAATTGCTCTTTCCTTCAAAATTCAATAATGCAGTTGAGCTTTACCTCCAGTGTTTTCTTCACCCAGCACTTAATATGTTTAAAATCCCCTCTGAGTCAAAATTTCTGCAGAAAGTCATTAGGAGGAGAGTGTTCTTTACCACAATAATCCCCCATGCATGTATCTCTGTTAATTGAACTACTTTTCTAGACAATGCAGTAATTATAGTTCATTGAAGAGCATCAAAGAACTTTGCTGTTATTTTACCCTGACATTTTCTCAATTGGTGTGTGATCTCACCAGCATAATAGGGGGCTTCTCCCTGGAATCACGGGGCAGAGACATGAACCAGGTTGACATGTCAGTGCTAGGAATCCATGCCATAGGCTTCGACGTTTTTTGCGTAGGATCATTTTGCACGATCCCTTCCCTCCATGTAGGCACAGCCCAGACAGACCACACTGAGCAACGTGAGGGCCATGGCTGGGAGCCCGCTCTGTGGTTGTTTGGCACCTGCCCTGGCCAGCACCTCTGTGTGTCAAAATCATAGAATAGATGCAAAAAAGATGCTTTTTTTTCCTTCTTTTTTTTTCAGTCCTGTGATTTTTAAGATCTGAAACACCTAACTGTATTTACAGGCTGGGACCTGTTATGTTGTGAGGCTATGTAGTTTGGGTTTGCTTTTTATGTAAGACAAATCCTATCAGTATGGCTTTGTTTCTGCCAAAGGCAGTGTTTGAACCCCCATTGTTTTGACTGGTGACTGGGCAGGGAATCAGATTTAACAAGGGCAGCTTGTATGGCTTCTTGAGCTTGTAGGTATTCTGTTTCATAGCTCAAAGATATCCCAGATGAACATTAACAAAACATGAAAATCAGCTTAGTCGGAGTGCAGAAACAGGATACGGGAACAAGACTTTACATTAGGAGCTTTCTGAAACATTAAACAAGTGAGTAGTTTTTTGCAGTGGTTAGTTTTCCAGGTCTAATAATTCACTTGATCATTAAAGCTGCTTATCTTCCTATGTTATGTAATTCTGGATATAACTTCTGGAAAAAAGCCATTTGTTTACTTATTAATAAATAGTCACCTCTTAACCTATCAATACTGAATACTTGTTAAAACACTTACCTGAACAACATACACGCATGGAGGGAGGTTCGTCAAGTGTATATTGAATGAGAGCTTTGAGGGAGAAAATAGATAAGTTCAAGTAGTAACAAATAATTTTCAAGGTGAATTAGGTAGGGGTCTCAAAAGTCATTGTGATTTACCAGCATCACTTCTAAACACATCTCCAGTATCTGATGCTTTTCCCATTAACACAAAGGAAAGACTCCAAAGAGGAACTCCAAACTTCAGCTGGGAGCTGAAGCCTAAGGATAGTGACAGCTAAAGGTTATTGTTTTCTAGTGGACTATGTGATAGATGCTGAGATGGATCCAAAATGCTAAGATAAAGCACACAGCATAGTTGGCAGTGTTGGTGAACCATAGCTACAGATGCAAGCAAGGAGGGATGTTTGATCTAGGTGTTGGCCTGGACCATTGTGAATGTCTGGAAAAGTTCTCTGTAACTCTCAGCAAAGAAGGGACTGAGCAAACTCTCCATCAGTGCTGATTTTTCTAACACCAGGATTATGCCTAGTATGAGGAAGCTGTGCTGTGGCTTCTCTTGCTCCCTACATACCGTGGTAGCACTCACCCTGCACCTTTTACTGATGTTTGCCTTGGTAGCCTTAACTGCTGAGTCCTTGTCCGTGAAGAAATGCTGCAGTTCCTCAGAGGAGCACAAGAAAAAGACACAGCTGGGTCCCAGATCCCAGATCCCTCAATGAATTGTTTTGTGATCCAGTGGGTAAGCTATTTGCTTGCAAAGGAGGCTGGAGAAGCTTGCAGAGCTATCAGCCTAGCAGATAGGCCAGATCTCACACAGCTGCTATAGCTTTGTAAGTGGGAGCTTTCAGTCCCATCATAATTATATATTGCTTGAAATTACTTTGGAGTAGCTCTCAAGATGTTGCCATCAGGGCTGTCATCTAAAGGGACAAGCTCAGACAAAAGAGAAAGAAGCTGAAGTGAATCAGGAAATGGTGAAGGCTGAGTTCATTTCGCCAAGCTTTTATAGTCATCCTGACCTCCATACAAGTTCTCAATCTCAACTTATGTTTACTGAGGAAAAAGCTGTAGCCTTCCCCTTTTAAACTTGTTTAAATGGAGGGAAAGTTGCAAAGGTGTTTTTTTTTTTTGTTTTGTGTTCTTGGGTTGTTGTTTTTTAGGTTTTGGTTTTTTTTTTCATTTTCTTTTTCTTCTTTAGCCAGAAACAAGCCAATCCCATCAATGCTTTCACCATAAAACCACACTTCACATTTGTTGTTGTTACCTGTCAGGTCATGAATCAAATCTCTGCTTGCCACTCATTTCATCACAGACCTGACAACTTATACCCACTCCACTGTTACTCATATGAGTGAAGCGATCTGAAATCTACTGCTGAAATTTTTAAGGTGAAAGTAGGTATGATTTAATTAATTACTCTGGCCAACACCCTGTTAAACAGCATCTTGGACAGGATGCTGTTGATATACAATTCTGGATCCCACTTTGTAGCTCTTTACCATTCACCTCTTAGCGGTAATGTGCTTATAAGTGAGATCTGTCAGGGAAGTTGTAATGGTGCATAGCAATTTTAAGCAGCCTTTAAAAATGTATTTTCTAATCAGATACTAAGCAAAGGAACAAAAATAGTACTCTGAAACTGTGATGGTCTTGTAATGTTTTAGCTCAGAAATGAGAAAAAGCAACTCTAATGAAATAATTTTGCTTCATTATACTTGGTAACTTGGCCTTTGCAATTAAAAAAAATGCAGAGTGATGTGTTTTGTACCTTTCTGGTATGAAAGATTAAAGGCTTCATGAACATGTCTGTATGTAGCATTATAGTGAGTTTCTGCTGATGAGCATCAACTTGTGTTCAGTCTGACAACTGAAAATATAATGGGCTCTGAAACTGCCATTATGTTCCATCATGTCGATGATCCATAGATTAAGAACTGGCACAAGCACACTGAAGAGCCCTAAAGGAGCTGTAATAGCTTATCTTGTCAGCAATCAGATGCTGTGGACTAAAGTCAGAGAGCACTGAACCGCATACACTCACTTCCCGTCCTGTGCTATTTCACCTTTTTTAAGCTGGGAATTTTCTCAGCTTTTGGAAATACAATGCTCAGCAACTGTTGGTACAAACTGGAGGTCTCTGTGTTGTAACAAGTTCTTTTGTGGGCCAGCTATGGAGAAAACTGTTGCTAGGTGTAGTGGTGGTTTCGGCATTGCAAATGTGTTTGGCTGTGATCGCCAATTCATTCTGTTGCCATAATATGGCCATCTCACCTTCCCTTGGTCCGATCATCAGGCTGTTGACTTACGGGGTTGCCAATGACAGCCCCTGCTTGCTAGGTCTATTAGTCAGCCCAAGTGCAGCTATGCTCCTCACGGGGTCTACTGGAGGCACCTCCATAAGTAACGAAGCACAAGATGATCTCCAGTGCTTGATCCAAGCTCAGCCTATGTAGAGCCAGCTCGAGTGTTTCTGTGTGAAGCTGCTGCAATGAAAGCCCTGGCAAGTGCTGAGCGGTGGTGGTCCTCCTAAATGTAAGCTCTTTTCCAACCTAAATGATTCTGTAATTCTGTGATTCTATGACACTCTCTGCACTGTGCTCCCAGTGTTTTCCGTGGGCAAGTTAGCAGGACGGCACTGCAAGGGAGCAGGCTCCGCACGTCTGTGTGGTGGTGCGCATTCACCTTCGCAGTCCTTTGGGTCTGCAAGGGACTGGAGTGGCCAGTGGCTTTACAAGACCTAATCCAAATCTCACAGGGCTGGAGCTGAAAGCTAATGAGTCCTGCTGGACCCAGACTGACTCCGTATGGAGCCAGATCAATGCCTTTGCAACTTGCATCTGTATCACCAATTCTTCCTGTTAACCCAGTTATTTGAACCCATCATTATCCTGGATAACTGAGACTTGGTCTTTAAGCTAATAACCTCTGTGTCATGACATCTGCAAGACATTTTTAGACTTAACATAAGAAATTATGTGAAATAGCAATTGCTCATTTAAAGTTTTTAATGGAATCCACTTTAAACTTTTGTAATGAGATAATATTTACCTTTGGCCACTACTGACATGGAGCAGATCCAGACCAACGACCTACAGGGGAAAGCATCTGTATCTGCTGCTGAGCATCTGAGCCAGACATTCCCTAGTGAGATGGAATTACAGTCCTTAATCCTGCAAATAAATCCAGAAAGGGAAATGTTTTATGATCAGGCTGGTACCTGTTGAGGTCTGCGAGGTTTCTCTCAAAAGGAGAAGAGGCCATAGCCATGGCTTTCAGGAAGAATGGTTTACAGATATCAGGTAATATCAGAATACTACAGAACGCTGATCCACATCTCAGAGTTTTCAGGCACAGAAAGTCAGGACTATGCACTGCAGTATCAAAGTTTGATCTTTGCCATTTATACTTTAGTAAAAGCTTAAATCTGTCCTGTCTGGCCTAGTTCACAAGCTGATTTTGGTTTGTAGTCACATCTTCTACTTGCTCCATTTGTTCTTATGGATCAGGTAACTGAGACGATTCCCTCTCCTCTCCCTCTCCTCTCCCTCTCCTCTCTTTTCTCAAGTTCATTGAGAAAATAATTTAATTCCAGATTCAATGCAGTTACATTCATAATCTCTTCTCTTTTTTTAAATTTTCTAATGTATAAGGCACTATTAAATTAATGCTACCTCCATTAATCTAGCATCACTTAGATTCTGTATTCCTTGGAGAAGACGAGAAAAAATTTAACTAGGAGTCATTCTATCATTACTGTATTTTTCTTCAAATGCATAGGCATGAACTTCAAAATCTGAAACGATCCTCCAAAGCCTATTGCAGAGGGAGGGAGAGAGGCGTCTTTCTGCAGTGGGAAATCCAGTCCACCTATTTTAGTGATCTGTGTCACTTCTTCATGTTAAAATGTTAGCACGATATTTCCAGCCGAAAGTCTCTGACCAGCTTTAGATCTCCTTTTGTAGTTTTCTGATAGATAAACAATTCCTATTTCTTTTCTTTCTTATAGCCCTCAGTTAGTTCCAGTGTGCCTTAGAAACCAATACACGTTTACTCTTCTTCACTCCTCTCAATCAAAATCATGTAGGAATTACATAAGAGAGGTAACCATGGTTATGAAAAGAGTCCTTCACTCTAAAAGAAGGAATCTTACACAGTTTTCAGTACAATAAGATTGAAAGAGACCTTGTTTGTTATATGCAGTCATTTGCTGCTACACTTTATAGACTCCAAATCATAATCATGCTAAACGTTTTTGACTTCATCACCCCTCCTATAAAACCGGGCCCAAGCTACTGTCATCTCATTGTTAACAATTTTGTAGACTGAAGTTTTCATGGCCAATATTCACTTTTTTTTTATTGTTGGGACAGGATGCTCTCTTAATCGAAACAGATTTTTTCTTCTTGGTGTTTCTACCTGATCATTCTTTTCATGTCTCTTGTTCAGGTGGGTTGATGGTTTCTTGTATCAAATAACGCAGGTTCTTCCACGTTGATGTTTGTACCTTTCTACAGTAAGGCAGGTAGCTATGAAATGCCAGGACTGCAGTGTCAATGCAAGACAGTGGCTCTGATATACTGTGGACTTTTGTATTAGGTACACTCCTGTCTCTGTGCAGTCTGAAAATTCACCGTCTGTAATGTTTTCATCCCCACACAACCTTCATGTCCCCACAACAGGTGACAAAGTGCATTGTCCACACTGTGCAGATGGGAAAGCAAGGTAAAGTCTCAAGTCACAGAGGGAGTCCCCAGCGGAGCAGTCAGCCTCAGCACACAAAGGCCCTGGCTGCTGGAATATCCTCCCTCCTTCTGAAGTTTCCATAGTTGCTTAAGGGATTTGATTCTCAGTCCTCATTAAATTAAATGGGATGAGGGCATCCAGACATCTGAAGTTGCTCTGAAAATCTCAGCTGTAAAAGACAGCTTATTAGGCCATTTCCCCCATATCTTACAAGGAGAAAAAGAAGATCCATTGTGAGTGAAAGAGAGAGGCCAGTACATCATAATAAATAAGTGAAATGGTTACTATTTTGTAATTCAGTTGTAACTTTGTATTAAATTTAATAATGCATACACTTTAACTTCACTTTGCTCTTATTAAGAGAAAAAAATTGGTCTGGGCAAGCAAGCAAATAATTAAATAGAAATATTAAAAAATGTATGAACAGTATGGAGCTTAAATGTGTATTACTTTTATAGCAGCAGACATGATTTAGAAGCTGAGTCCCTAAAAATGAAGCATTCTTCAAGCTTTTGAAAGCTCTCTAGGAATTCTAACATTAGAAATGAGTTTTCACAGTGCCAGTATCTCTAGAGACATGAGGTTGCTTATTATTTCATGGTCTCCAGCATGGGCCATATAAAACATAGGAACACTCGGAGAAAGTCCACACTAAGGGATAGAAAAGGCTACAGCATAGCACTGGAAATTCCTCAGTTCCTTTTAAATTAGCTACCTGGGATATCAGCACTCTATTTCTTAGCAGGCTGAGAGAAGACACGTTGCTTTCCCACAAGTATGGGGAGCTGAAGTAGCGACTTTAAAACACCACAAAAATCACTACAGCACCCTGCAGTGATTGCCCATGGACCAGCCCTACCCAAGCAGATGAAGACCAACATTTAGGTTCTGAAAATAGAGATGTCACAAAAACCACTGAGCCAAATTCCAGGGTTCTCTAAGGGCCTCCATGCTACGAGAAATTTGCCTGAAGAGCTTGAAGTGAAGCCAATGGAGCTGATTTCAGCCAGTTTTGTCTTTATAAATACATCCAAACCTGACCTCTTTGAGGCCTCCTCATATTTACTGCCCAAAGATTTTTCCAAACTCCACAGATCTTTTTCCACATGGATGTTCCTTCTTCAGCTAGAAAGTTTTCTGTCCCCATACTGGATGGAGAGAGCAGACAAGAAAAGGACAAGGCACATTTACATATGCAGAGAGATATACCTACTTAATTTGACTGACCTCTCACTTATTTGCCTGTTTAAAGCTTTCTTATTTTTTCAACAAAATCAGCCTGAGATATATAAACATTATCTGGATGTTCCAGATCAAATCACTGCAAAAAAATACAAGTCTTGACATTGAAATGGCCAAAATTATCCTATTAAGGAGAACTGAACATTATTTCTTTAATAGGCTGAAGTCACACAAATACAGGCTGGGTGGGGAATGGATTGAGAGCAGCCCTGAGGAGAAGCACTTGGGGGTTAGTGAACAAGAAGCTCAACATGGCCCGATAATGTGCACCTGCACCCCAGAAAGCCAAGTGTGTCCTGAGCTGCAGCAAAAGCACTGTGGCCAGCAAGTCGTGGGAGGTGATTCTCCCCCTAAACTCCACTCACATGAGTGAGCCCACCTGGAACACTGCGTTCAGCTCTGGGGCCCCCCAACATAAGAAGGACATGGACCTGTTGGAGTGAGTCCAGAGGAGGACCTTGTGGTCAGAGATCTGGAGCACGTCTCTTACGAAGACAGGCTGAGAGTATTGGGGTTGTTCAGCCTGCAGAAGAGAAGGCTCTGGAGAAACCTGACTGCAGCCTTTCAGTACTTACAGGGGTCTTCTAAGAAAGGTGGGGACAGACTTTTTACAAGGGCCTGTAGTGACAGGACAAGGGGAAAGGGTAGATTGAGATTAGATGTAAGGAAGAAATTCTTTACTGTGAGGGTGGTGAGGCACTGGCATGGGCTGCCCAGAGCAGCTGTGGGTGCCCCATCCCTGGCAGTGCTCAAGGCCAGGCTGGATGGGGCTGAGAGCAGCCTGGTCTGCTGGAAGGTGTCCCTGCCCATGGCAGGGGGTGTGGAACGAGGTGATCTTTAAGGTCCTTTCCAACCCAAACCATTCTATGAATCTCTGATTCTATGGTGTTTTACATTTAAAGCACAAGAAGTGCTATTGCAAGGCCAGCCAGGCAGGTACAGTTTCTTCAGTGTTATCTCTGCAAAAGCTGTTCACCTTGATGTCTGAAATAAACTTTACAGTGTCAATATTCCTCTAAGTTTCCTTTCCTCTGCTGGGGAGCATTACATTACATACCCATTCTACCTGCTGATCTCAAGTCTATGTGGGAAAGGACATCCCTTGAAACTTCCCCAAATATATGACCCTTTCTGCTTCAGAATAACTTCAGTTCTGCTGGCAGTGACCCCACATGGTACACAAGCACTTCAGCTTAGCTATGTAAGCTTTTATTTTGAGTCTTGTTTTCCTAAGCATCATTAGTTGTAGACATGTCCATACTCATTTGTATCTGGAGGCATTCCTTTACAACATAGAAGGGCTAGGAGGTTTTATTTTAAATGCCAGGAAACAGGAGCACCAGAAATGAGTAACTACTACTGGCTTTTAGTGTTGCTACAAAGTTGAGTAAGATGGAGTGATTAAAGGCAGCCAATACAAATACCAAAAGCAGGTCAGGCAAAACAAACATGCAAAAAAGCCAAATGTACTCGATGTTTTTAGAGAATTTGCACAGCAGACAGGGAAGAGTGAAAGCATTGATCAAACTTAATGCTACACAAAGGAGAAGAAAAATGGTGTGAGATCAGAGCACTGAAAGTAAAATATGTGGCTGTGTGGAAGACTTGCCTGGCAAGCAGAGTGCGAGGGCTAGAAAAGTTGTGGCAATCTTTTAACAAGGAGGGAGCTGAGAAACTGCAGTGCTGCACAGGCTGATGGCAGAGCCAGGCTGTACGGTACAGCTGGGAGATGGATTGGTTTCAAAAGAAAGTACATGCCATATTTGCTAATGACAGAGACAAGCAGCAGGCTAACCACTGTCAAAGGGGTGAGTCTAGTTTTGAAGTGTCAAGGCAGAAATGACAGCATGGGCCAGATAAATGGCCTGTGAGATTGTTGCTGTAACAGTGGGTGAAGGTAAAAGGCTTCTCACCCCTTTCTTCTGCTGGGTAGGATGTTATTTCTCTTAATGACATTGTGCTGTCTAATACTGTAGGATGCTTAGTTTTGACTGGTTGTATGCTGACTGTGTGCAGAGGTTCTGGGAATAAAACATAATTCTTGATTTAGTGCCAATCTTTACAGATCGCTTCAGATTTCCAAACAGGTAAATGTTATCCATGACAATACACGGCCTGAGCCTGAAATAAAGCATGACACGACTTCATTTCTGACTCAGTCTTGCAGTGGGGACAAACCACATGAGAATGACCTAATCAAAGGCAAAAGAACAAAAACATAAAGCCATGGCTCCTGCATTTCACAGCCCAGCAAGCAGAACACAGGGAAACCCTTTTTAGCAATCACAGCAGGAACAATATTTTCCTGTACTTTATCAACCGAGAGAGAAAGCCAGGACAACTACTTCATATCGGTAACATGCCTTGCCTTGCCACCACCGAGGCTGGTGGTTGGCTCAAAATGTCAGAATGATTGAAATGTTCTGCAGAAAGGCAATATTTCAGCGGACATAGGGTCAGATTCAAACCTCCCTGGAACAAATGGGACTCTTACTATTTATCTAAGTGGGTTTTGGATTAAGGCAAAGCCAGCTAATTTATCCCAGTGCCTTTGGAAACCTCCGTACAGAGGTTTATGGATGTTCATCGAGGAAAAAGGACCTTGAGAACTGGAATGCTGCTTTTTAAGGGGTGCTTCTTTGTCACTGACAGCAAGAGTTGAATCTTCAGCTGTTGCTGACCCCTGTTATTTTGGTACTGGACTTAACTTCTGGAATTTATTAGAAGTAGCTTTCTATGGCCAATATGACTAGTGTGTGATTTTCCGAATGTCATAACTGTTCAAACTGTTACCAACAGGGACCTACATGAACTATTTTTTTGGGACCCGAGTACTTTACTTTCAAAGCGAAGCAGATGGGAATGAGGTAGTTATGGCAACATCTATAGTTAGCAGAAGTCAGCTAGGTGCATATAAACATAAGGAGCTAAAACTGTATCATTGAAATGTTTCCCACCTTTATAGTCTTACCGCTACAGATCCAAAGACATAGCACTGGTCTGTTGATTGAATATACTTCTGTATACACTGAGAGACTGTGGTAGAACAGTATCAGGTCTGGGTTTTTTTGTGCAGGTAGTTATTTACTGCAGAAACTGGCTGCTTTAATATTGAAGACTTTTTTTTCTGTAGTTTGTGTCATTATAAATCCAGCCTTCTCCCTGAATGTTGCAATATACATTGTTAAATAAGGCAATATTTGAAAAGACCACAGTTTATTAAAATTAAAGAAAATATAGTTGATACATGTACAGATGTCTTCAAGGGATAATTAATGTTATAATCATAAGCCATTTTTTGCTGTGTGTTCTGGAGTTAGAATGAAGAACAGAAAGATTCTGGTTTCATGTGTAAAGTGAAAAACCTTTCATATGTAAGTAACTGTGCCTTGAAAAATGCACTCATTAAAAAATGCACTGGGAAAAAAGGTTCTGTTTTTTAGGGGGACATTTGTTTTACTTTTAATAAATGCAACTTACCAAAAGAGTGTTCCTAAGAGAAAAGTATCAGTCATCATCTCAGAAAGCTTAAAAAAAAGAGGTTTCCTTTTCATGATGCACATAGAAGCCAGTGACGATTTTTGTTGCTCTGCAGTTCTAGAAGTGGCAGGATCTGAAATCAGTATGTCAGTTCATAATGACATAAATCAAAAGCTTGCTGAAGTCAAAATGGTGTATTGCTTAGCCATTTCTATGCTTTTCACAAATTTATTGCATACTGTATTTTATCTGATCTAGACTTAACTTTACCTGTTCTGAATGTACTGGTTAGATGTGAGTCTGATTCACAGCCCCGAAGATCTGGTTTGTTTTCCTGACTTCTGTTCAGTATTTTTTATCTCTTAGATACTGTTTGCTTTGGCTTTTCATTCACCTACCCTGCTGTTTGTTTTCACTGGTAACAAGAAGACAGATACAATTTTGTAAAGTGCAGCTCTGTGGTTAAATCCTGTTTGTATTTACAGTGGATTTCACCAGCACAATCCAGGAGCAGGACTGGGTGTCTGACATACAGAGATTTAACAGTTTTTCCCACTGAGTCCCTGCCCCACTGGATTAAGACAGTAAAAAAGTGCTTTTTGACAGTCAGCTCTGATCCTCCTTCCCTTCTTTTTTGGTTTCTGCTTATCCAACAACTACAGACTCTGATTTCCCAAGTGAAATGATGGAGGAAGTCCTCTTCATCCCTACAAACACATGGGACTGTCATAGTCCTGTTCCTGCTTCCCTGCAATGAATGCTGCAGGTGATCATGTCAGTCAGTTGTTTCTTTTCAGTTATTTTAGTATATTCCTTGATTTAAGACCTATTTTATACTGGGGCTAACAGAAGAGCCAGATCTGGAAGTCTTAGGCTGTGCTATAAGCCAGCTCCTTCTTCCTATAAGAAGGGGTGAAAAAAGAGAGCAGTGCAGACAGCAGAGTCCTTAAATAGTGCAAAGAATTATAATAATTTCTGATCTAGATGTTAAAAGGAAATAGCATCATGGAACTAACTGTGATTCTGAAATAACAACTTAGTTTAGCACTTAATGAAAGACTGAGATTGCAGCATTTACACTTTTGAGTTTCAGATAAACACCCTGTCTTCCTCCTCACACGTAGCTGGATCCATAGCCCTTTTCACACCCATAATACTGGGAAGCTTTGTTAAATTAATCCTCATAATTGCTTCCAAATAAGACCCCAGTAAAAGCTACCTGGCATTCTGACATTTAGGAATAGCAATCCAAGAATTGATTTTATAGCAAATACCTGTATTAATTGTATTTCAAATGAGGGATTTTATAAGGAAAAGTTTGTGATCATAGAAATCCCAAATTTTGCTCCCAGCAATCATTAAATCTTTCATTTAAATCATTCAAGGCACACTCAGTCAAGGAATTATAGTGTCTATGAGTGGCTGGATGCTGCCTCATCCTTGCTATCAGGAGGAGGTTACCAAAACAGCAATACAGAAAGGTCCCTGTGGGGATCAGAAATGTTGGCTATTAGCATCTATGGGGTTTTAAGGAGGTGAAAAATACTTTAGGTCAAAATGTGAAAGGAGTTGAGGGATGATCCAAAAATTGCAAATGTCAGTGTTATATTCTTTGTGGTCTGCAAAACAGGAAAAAACTTTCAGAAACATTTTGCACTCAACTGTATTAAATAGGTTACAACACTTGCAGCTGTTGACAGCTTATCTTCAAATGTAATGCAGTTTAGATTAAAAAGGAAATGTCTGGCAGGTTCATTCCAGTACTTGGATGTACAGTGAATGGATGCTTGTACCATACTCATTCCTTTACGTGTGGTGTGGTTTGGAGGAAATAATCTATACAGAAAGCAACTGAAACCAGAAATGTCTGCATGAAACAGGTAAATTAAATAAGATTTGGACACTGTCATCCAAAAGCAAGCCGTTTGCAGGCTTTGGGAGTTCTATTTCAGGACGACATGAAGGGCAGCTTTCCTGGATTTCAGTTCTGTTATATAGTTGCATGTTGCTGTGGGAAATAGACTAAGTATCCTGGATGGACTTCATGCCTTGCATTCAGACCAGTGGGTTCAGCTCCTGCATTTGTTATGAAAAAAGTTGCAAATCTGAAGTACTGATGGATTGCAGTGGATTTGATCAGGGATATATGGTCTGCTCAACGATTTTTCACTGCATAAGTATGCACTGAGCAATTAAAACGAAGTATCAGTTTAAATAAGCCATTTTATGGGGCTGGGGTGAGATATAGGCTAGAAATGAACACACAAACACACAAAAAAAATCCAGTGATAGTTGTAAAAAATTGCCACCTGTGACAATAATGATACAAATGGAAATCAAGGCACTTAAGAGTAACCAAGAGAGTCCTTTACTGTCATACAATGTAAAACCCCAGCTGCTCACGTGAAGAGCTCTCTAAGATACATGTGACAGTTCTGATCTCTCAACGAGTGTTTAAGGAGTTTACCAGCTGAAGGACAACAGATCTGTGCTTTAAAAACCTACTAGCATGAGCTAACTTAGAAGTAAAAGCATTTTCTTTTCCAATAGATTTGTTATGGAAAAGGGAAAAAAAAGTAGGGAAAGAAGGGATGGTGGAGATTGTACGCAATTGCATAAATATATGTCAATAGGTATTAAATCTAAGGTGAAATCTGAGAGTCTTGTATCTACAATTTAAAAGACCTCACTGTCAAATTGGCACCCTGCCAATTTAGTTCTGAAACTGAAATATCAAAGCAGCTATTAGGTAAAAGGAGATGAATCATTAGTCATTACCTCACAGATTTATTTGTAATTGCATTCAGTTTTCCAAAACCATGGCAGCCAAGAGGGCAAGGCGCATCCTGGGGTGCCCCAAACACAGCATAACCAGCCGGTCAAAAGAGGTGGTTATCCCCCTGTATTCAGCACTAGTGAGGCCTCATTTTGAGTACTATGAGCAGTTCTGGGCCCCAGAATTTAAGAAGGTCCTTGAACGTGTCCAGAGGAAGGCAACAAAGCTTGGGAAAGGGCTGGAAGGAATGTCCTGTGAGAAGCAGCTAAGAACTTTGGGTTTGTCTGGTTTGCAGAAAAGGAGACTGAGAGGTGGCCTCATCACTCCCCACAGCTTCCTGAGGAGGACACGTGGAGAGGGAGGTGCTGATCTCTTCTCCCTGGGATCCAGAGATAGGATACATGAGAATGGTTCAAAGCTGCACCAGGGGAGGTTCAAACTGGACATTAGGAAGCATTTCTTTACCAAGAGGGTGGTCAAACAGTGGAACAGGCTTCCTAGAGAGGTGGTTGATACCCCAAGCCTATCAATGTTTAAGAGGCATTTGGACAATGCCCTTATTAACTTGCTTTAACATTTGGTCAGCCCTGAAGTCATCAGGCAGTTGAACTAGATGATCATTGTAGGCCCCTTTCAACAGAAGTAGTCCTATTCTATGCTATACCATGCTATGCTCTTCTATTCTATTCTATGCTATCACAAATAAATGCTATTACACTAAAAGACCTCTCAACTGGGCAGCCCAACTGAACACGTTTCTTAAATTTCTCAGTTTGCTTCTGCATTCAGCTATTTTTCATATGAAAGTCTCTCCACCTGGGAAGTGCTGACTTCGGGTTTGTAAGCTCAAAGCCCACAGCAAGGATGTTTTTTTTAAGGCGGAGCAGCACTTGGATATAATTTATAAGCCTACAGTTCCTAGAGTTAATAGCCTTATTCATCCTGTAACAATTTTGGCTGTAGTATCAGAGACATTACAATATAATGCATAACACTCAGTCTGCAAGACTAATGGACACCAGTAAATTGCCCAAGTACTATTTCTCTTTTGTAGCAGTGTTAATAAAGCAACTAGGGAAGCTATAAACTGCAAAGGTGGAAGTTACAGCTGTGCAATGTTCCAGGGTGGAATCTGAGATGACCATAAGAGTTCCACAACTCATCAGTCATTTCTATAAGCAGGAAAAAGAATAAATCCAAATCATGGTGATATGTATTGAAGATTAAAAAACAAACAAACAAACAACAAACTGTCCTGGGAGTGACTGCTAACCTTTGAATTACTGGTAACATGTCTACCTGATGAGTTTACCTGGTGAGGCAGAAGACTGAGAAAACATGGATTTTTAGGGAAAAGACTTAGCATATTTTGAACGTCCTCTGCTTTATTGTCAGAAACTTTCTGCCTTTCTCGGGCTGAGAGAGAGACGAGGCTGAGGTCCAGTTTGTGCCTTGGAGGCTGCCGAGCCCAGGCTGGCGCTGGCTCATCCCTGGGGGATAGCACTGGGTAATGGCAGCTCCTGCCTTTCCCTGCGGTGGTGTTGCTAGGCAGCTGCTAAGGCTGCTTTTGCTCCAAGCTAGATGATCTATCTGTTTTCTGCTCGAAATTGTGGGATTTAGGGATGGATTAGCCTCCCCAGCCTGACTAGTTAGCCCTGGCTACTCCTTGCTGATATGCAGAAGGATACCTCTTTTCTGTGCCCTGGGAAAGGTCTGATAGCTCTTAACACCTCCGATGGCAGCTTGGATTAGAGCCAGACTGCAGCAGGAGAGTCCCAGGGCCTCCGGGAGGGATTTTCCTCGGGGATTTAACCCCTCAGGATGAAAACTGGGACTTCTTCCTCTGGGAGAAGCTGTCACAAGTCAACATCAGAGTCCAAACACTGGTTATTGTGCAAGCAGGATGGATTGTTCTGCCTGAGATTTCCTGGGGGTTATGACTGATTTTCTTGCTTTAATGATTTATCTAGTTTTGCTATTTATACCCAAAGTACTTTTCCCTTAAGTAAAGAGAAAAGTCTTTTAAGCCACAGATAGTAGCTCATATTCCTTTACTGATTAACAACATTTTCTGCAAAGAATTTAGTGCAGGGCCAGGGTGGTCAGATCCCCTATGTTCAACCACTGATGAGACTACTCAATTTTTCAGGGCAAGGCACAGCCCTGAACTTGCATCTGCCAGATATAGGGGCAAATGAAATGTGCAGAACACAGACATATCTTTTAGTCCTGAAGTCCCAGTAACAGTTTTGATAAAATTTAATCTGGTAAGTTGGATTCAAGAGATCTGGGTTTAATTTTTAGTTCAGCGGTTGCCAGCTCTTTTGCTGGATATCTATCAAATGAGCCTATCATGCAACAGTCCTAAGCAATCTCAGGTAGCTCACTTAATCCACTTTATGGTTTGGTTCCTCCTCAACGAAATAAGGCTAATACCATATTACCTGCCTTAGTAGAGAAGCCAAAAAACATTACTGAATATGAACAATTCAGATATTTGGAGAGTTGTCATACGGAAAGGGATGCATCTGTATTTTTTTGTTTATTTAGTACAGTGATATTTTCTAATGGAGTATTCAGTTTTCACATTTAATTCCAGAAGAAATATTTCACATAGCCAAATCATTCTTTATTATGTCAGTTCTTTATAGTCCCCTTCTAGGAAGTCTTATTTTACAGAGTTTTCTCTGTTCTACATCTCCTAATGTAGTTGATGTCCTGCTGGGCACTTCATCACTTCTCACAGCTCCAAGTTTTCAGAACAGCTTTCATTTCCCTAGTGAATTAGCATGATCTCTGGGGATAGCTGAGAAGATGAACAAAGCAGAGATGCTTCCTCTGTACATCCAGACGCAAACTTGTCTTTTTTTCCCTTTCCCTGTGATTGCTACAGAAGTTGATTCACTTAAAGTACACAGAGAGTGAGATGAAGAACCTATGTGAAAGGAAGTGAAATGAGGTTTCACAAAGTTAGTGCAAGGGCTTTTGGCAGGTATATGTAGGCTTTTTGCATCTGGGCTTTGTCTCTTTCAGTTTCAAAATGTTTCCTTTACTGAACTCATTGCAGTTGCTTTACTGAGCTTCGTTAGGCTTGTGAAAAGAGCTGGCTGGCAGAGCTTCAGCTTACAGCTTCCTATCTCCAAAACAGGTATAAGACCACCCAGAAGGGACCTGGAGAGGTTGCCTTGACAGTCTTTTGCCTGAAGGAAGGCTTAGCATCACAGAAACTATTTTTGACTGGTCCTTATAGGCTTTTAGTGATGGAGATAGTCACTGCCTGTGAAACAGATCACCACTAGTATATTCCTGGTATTGGACATCCTTGGTGATGTGCAGATGTTGTTTGCTGTCATTCTTTCTGTCATAACACCATCCACATATCTCCACCAAAATAATTTCTCCTTTAGACTTATGCAGGCAAGGAATCACACATCTGGGTACTAGGACAGTAGCTTATATGAATAACGTTGATTAGATTCAGTGAGGGGAGCAGTAGCCTTAATTTACAGGATTATTAACCAGTAACAGCTTTTTAGCACTCGCTATTGTAGGGAAAGTTTATAATCAAGTACTCTAAAAGGAAATATCAGAGGGACATGCCTTTGGGACATATTTCTGGATACGTACCAGGTAAACCTAATTTAGAACTACTCCTGCTATTGAACCCTGGGTCACCAGATGTGACAGAAGTTTCTTTGTTCATGGCTTACAGATGAGAGCTGTTCCTTCTGCCAGCTCCCTTTCTTCTCAAATATTCCCCACAAACCTTACAGAGCTTTTTCTCAAGTGGAAGTTTTCTGTTGCTAGGTTTGTCTCCCCATCCTATTCACATCTCTCTCTGAAGGAATACTATGAGCATCTATACCAGATTCCATGTCCACCCTACAGACACATTCTTTGCTAAGCTGTGGAGGGGGTTGGTGGTGTATTTTTGTTTTGGGTTTTTTTGGGGGGAGTGGGGGCGTGTGCCTTTAAAGTAAACTACTTGCATTGGGATTGCTTTGGAAATTGCAGGCTTACTACAGAAATTAGTCTGAAAAAGAGTTCCTATCTTAGTTGCAAAATTATGGGTAAATGAGGAGAAAGCTATAAAAATGTACATACGTATGCAAAGACTGAAGAAAGGAAGTGATTTGGGGGGCGTGAGAGGGGGGAAATTAGGAAGTAATCAAGTGCCACTGAGAAATAAGGAGTTTAAACTGACTGTTGATTACACCTTCAACAGAAGAAGCAATAGAAAGTCTGCTAATCACAAGCAGCTCATATCTGACAAAATCTGATAGTGAATAACTTTGTCTCCTTGCCTGTTCAGACAGAATTTATTGTGACTACATTAAAGCACACAAAGTGTGTATGGCAAGAACGATTTTGCTTTAAGTTCCTTATATTAATAACAGGAAAGATCCAGGCACTTTCAGAGTTTGCAAGAATGGGCAAGAAGTGGGCAGGTTTCTTAATAAATGGGCAGAATATTCTCCACAAGGCACTTCTCTCCATTCACTGTTACAAGAACCTAGAAAAACTAGTCATTTTGGAGGCAACCTCACAAAACGGGGCCAATTTACTGGCATGCCCCAGCTCTGTTGTACTTCAAATCCTTACCCATCAAATGTGCCTTTTCTTCATGAGAGAGCAAAATATTTGTTAAAGTTCTTTTCCAGCAAGGTGATTTGAGTATGTTAAGGATGATTCAGCAAAGCACTTAATTACATGCCTTAGCCTACCCCTAATTAGCAGAGATCTTTAAATTCTTGTACAGTACTAAGCATATCCTTGAAGTTAACTCAGGCACATACTTAAATTAATGAGTATGGCTGGTGGAAAGCAGGTAAGTTAAGCAAGTACTTCAACAGCAGGCCATGTAACTTGCCAAAAGATATGATATCTCTGGCAAAACCAACAGCTGAACCTACAGCAGCAAAATTTCTTCTTTATTCTAACAAAAATACCTTTCCTAGGTAAGTAAGCTTCATGCCCTTCCCTCTCCTACTCTATGGATGTGAGTTTTCTCCAACTCCCTGATACTGGAGCATTGTTCTCTCCATATTACTGGGTGTTTTGTGATAAAGAATGTTTTGAAATGTATTTGGGAATCTGTTTCTCTTCACTGAACTTTATTGAACTTGACTGCCTTGTGTTCCACTCTGAGAACGGCTGACTCTCCTTTTCCCAGGCTTTTGGAGTTCACTTTTCAAGTGTAGGGAAGTCAGTATCATTGGCTTTTTTCCACCTCTGAGCGCCTGAGTTTCTGCAGGAAAGAATGCAAGCAGTTAATAGTGAAACTTGCTCACTATCCTCTGGTGTTCTGATGGATGGCAGTATCCTTGCTTTGTCTCTTGGTACAGCAGACTACTTCAGCTGAAGAGGTTTTAAAAATCTATTTTGTCTACTTGAATACACAAGTTTTGTTGTAATGAACAGCCTTCATACCATGGTCAAATCAGAATAATTGTAACTAAAGAGATTTGTCAGTGAAAATAGGGCTGTATTATTTGATAAGGGAATAAGGATTGGGGTTATCCTGTGCTCTTCCTAGTCTTGGGCTTTACGGAGAACTTGCAGGAAACTTGGATGGAGGGAGATTTACTTGCCCTTCTTCTTTTGTCCTTCTCATTGCCTAGTGGAGGGGGCACAGTCTGGATCTTGTAACAGCAAAGGTCGTGCCATCACCATCATCCAGCTATACACACTGTATAGCTGGATCCAGCCCAGTGCTATGAATAGTTCTCAGTCAGCTGAGCCTCAACCAGCCTTTATTTTATTTATGACATCTGTTTTGTTCCAAACCTGTACACTGGCTGGTTGCCTGTGACAGGTAGTAAGGATATCCTCCAGCCTTGGCCTCCCAAACCTGGCACATCACTTGGTTTCATAGGAAAAAGTAATTGTCACTTTTCTGCAAAACAGCAGACATTGGTTATGACAAGAGATGGGATGATGGCCAAACCCACACTGGTGTTCCTACAGGTGCTAGACATCTCGTTCCAGAGTTTTTTCATGCAACCTAGGTTAAACTGACTATCAGGTATATGGTTTGAAGGGAATTTTCTCCATTTTGGATCATCAAAAGCTGGGTTTTTTTTCCCTTTTGTTACTTCTGTAGTTTGGGGTATAACCCACGACCCAGGAACAATAGGGTATTTTCACCTGAACGCTTTTGTGATTGAAGGAATGAAGTCCTTGACCTCTCCTTTTCTCTTCTGCTGTATTTTGTAGTTCTAGTGACTTTTGATCCTTTGTACTTTTACATAGTTACAGTATGTAAAGATGACTTGAGGAACTGAGGTTTTATGGGTACTTCTAGACAAAATGTCTCCATAGTTACCTGCAATTGCAAACGCTGAGTGGAGATCCAGCTGGCCTCATCCATCCTGTGTTCCTGGTGTACCTACATATATACACACATACCCCTACAAGCAAAGAGGCATAGTTATTTTCAGAAGTTCCCCTGAACATACTTGCTTAAACTGTGCCAATCCAGCCACAACCCTCATTTCTGAGTGGAGACATCATTCTTTCATTGTATTTCATGTAACTGTGTAGCGTTGCTGTCCTTGTCCTTCAGGATGTGCTGTACAGGGAATTTCTTACAGATTTTTAAACAATACAGCCCTTTGACCTGGACAGAAAAATGAGTGGGTAAAATTTTAACATCTGTCCTGGTTTCAGCTGGGATAGAGTAAATTTTCTTCCTAGTAGCTGGTACAGTGTTGTGTTTTGGATTTAGGATGAGAATAATATTGATAACACAGTTATGTTTTTAGTTGTTGCTAAGTAGTGTTTAGGCTAAGTCAAGGACTTTTCAGTTTCTCAGGCCTTGCCATAGAGGAGGCTGGAGGGGCACAAGAAACTGGGAGGGGACACAGCCAGGACAGCTGCCCTGAACTAGCCAAAGGGATATTCCATACCATATGACATCATGCTGAGTATATAAAGCAGGGGGGGAGAAGAAGGAAGGGGGGCATGTTTGGGGTGATGGCGTTTGTCTTCACAAGTAACTGTTAGGTGTGACGGAGCCCTGCTTTCCTGGGGATGGCCGAACACCTGCCTGCCCATGGGAAGTGGTGAATGAATTCCTTGCTTTGCTTTGCTTGTGTGCACAGTTTTTGAATTACCTATTAAATTGTCTTTATCTCAACTCATGAGATTTCTCGTGTTTACCCTTCTGATTCTCTCCTCCATCCCACCTTGAAGCGAGTGAGCGAGCAGCTGTGTGGGGCTTAGTTGCTGGATGGGGTTGAATCACAACAACATCATAGGAGCTAATCCTTGGAGTAGTTCTAGTAAGTCACTACACAGTGCTAGTTGTGATTTACAGCATTAGTTGCCCAGTCAAGTCACCCAAGGTGGGCTATTTTATTAACATGTTTTTAAGGCCAGAGACGTTTTCCCAAACAATTTTATTATAATGCTTAATGAAATGAAACAATCTGCTAGGAAAATAAACAGCTCCACTCCACTGCTCCCGAGGTCTGTGCAGCATGAGTAAATTCACATTTAAAATAGATCCTAATCACCTGGCATGACTAGAAAATGTTTATTTCTTAATAACTCTGGTTTTCTGGGTAACAAGTCTGCTAGATACTTCTTAGTAACTTCACGGTCTACTGCCTCTTTTTGCCCCAAACAACCGGATTATTTTCTGAGTCCTGTGGGCTGTGCTGGAGGAGAGGCCAAAGAATGGTCAGGGGCTGTACATTGGGACATGACTTCCCATGGGTGACACGGTGAGGCTCCATGTGTTGGCCCCTGTGTGCAAATCTAATGCAGTGTAACATACTGGTGATAATCTCTGTTGGTTTATTTCCTTGAACTGTATTGAGGCCCACCATAAGGAAACCTATCTCAATATACTTCTGTCTATCCTGGCTTTCCTTCCATCGGAAGGTGATTTTAATGTAGGGAAGAATATCTACCTTGCAGAAACCGGTGCTGCAGGCCTGTTCTTCTCCCTTTTTGATTTTCTCCATTGTATTTGTTTGTTCTTTTGAGTAATGATAATTCCTAGCTGATTCAAAGCAGACTCATAGGGGTGGGGTAAGGGGTTAGAAATGCACAATCAGAATTTATCCACAGTGAAAGACAGTAAACGAATGTCAGGGTCTACCTCAAATGAAGTAAATGAACCTCAGAAATACTATGAAATTAAATTACTATAAAATTCCTTCAGGCTTAATCATTAAAAATCTAACTAAAAGGACATTATTTGGTAGTATATTGTTCCAATGCCTTGTAAAATATATTAGGCTGGGGCTTTTTCAGTCTCAATACTTGCCTTCCTGCCTTCCTTCTCCTCTTCCTCTCCTCCCCTGTCCTCTTCCTCCCCTTCCTCTCCTCCCTCCCTTCCCTTTCTTCTTCCCTCTGCCCCTCCCTCTCTTGGTTTCTCTCAGCAGCCTGGGCAGCAAACGAATTTGCTTTATTTTGTATATAGAACTGTAGTTTCCAACCTGGGGTCTGCAGACCCTCAGGGCTTCTTGTTAGAAGCGAAAGGTATGAAAAAGAACCAGGAAAAGCAAATTCAGGTACTACATCCCTGCATGATACCTATACCTCTGAAAAAAAAATTGGACCTTCACAAAGCAAAAAATTTAGAAGCTACTGGGTAAGAAGGTATTCTAACAAGAAAACACATCAGGAGGTTTGGAAGGTCATCATGGGCAAATATATAGGGGAGGTGAACTTCAGAGGAAATATGTTCAGTGTTAATATGACTTCAGATTAAAGCAATAATGTAGTACCTGAGCCGTAGACAGTGAAATTAAACTTTTGAACCTCTTTAAGGTATTTCGGTCACATTCTACAGCCCTTAAAAAAAATTGTCCTAGTTTCTTCCCTGGGGTAAATTGACAGAAGTCCATTAACGAATGTAAACTTGAACATTAAGGCTCTGAAACACCATATTTTTGCTTATGTAGGTTCTTTCATTCTAGTGGATTGCAGAATGATGTATAGACATGCATTTCATGGGGCACAGGTGGCATCAGAAGCCACATTTCATACAGCTGTATCTGGCACAGCCATAAATAACTTAGCAAAAACATTTAGGTTGAATTTTTTAAGAGCTTTACAAACAAGTAAGAGATTTGTCTACAAAACACAGCAAAACTGCATGACTATGCCAGGCCAGGAAGTGAAGCATTCTCAATCAGATAAAGGCACAAGGATGCAGAATAAATTTATGTATTTATTTATTTATTTAAAATTTCTTTAAACAAACAAACAAAAAATAATTCAAACACTTAACTGTTATGTAATTAAAGCACACAGCTTTAAGTCAGGGGAATCTGTGCATGCAGAACTGTCCAGCACTTCTTGGATCAGGCCACAAATGTCCCAGTTGTTTGTCTAAGGCACTGCAATTTAATACCATCTGAACTTGAGAAAAGGTCTCAGGCTCTTTGCACAGATGAGTTGAACGGACCATTCTTCGCTTCCCAAAAACAATGGGAAAACTTCCAAAAGAAAATCCCAGATTCCTTCACTGCAAATTTTGGCTAAACCATGTGATGGGAGAATCATTGCTTACTACCTTTGTGCCCTTACCCTTAGCAGTGGGTTAAATGCTGACTAACTTTAGTTAGTACAGATTCTAAATCCTGTTGGATTTGGAGTATATCAAAAGCTTACTCGTGAACAAAGTACATCAGGAGTAGATCTTATCTGGCAACACTGGCGTCACCACACTGACTGAATTGGTTTGCATTAATACAGCCCTGTATATGCCATCATTTTTGTTTAGAGGGGTCACACGTCATGTTAGCTAACCTTATTCCCACACAGTGAACAGTGCTGCTGCTTCTCATTATGATCGAACCTGCTTTCCTTCCAATGAAGGGCATGGTGACAAAACTCATGGACAATTTTAACCATAGTTAAGCTAGAAAATTCTCTGACGAGCTTTTGGACTTGGAGATGAGTTTATAGAAGTTATACCTCTGGGACTCTTAGAAAGTGGAGTTAAATACTGGGAAGAGGTGGTAGGAAGATGAGGAGGGGCTGAGCAGTGCTTTCATAGTGCCCAGGAGCCACAGGAGTCAGCTGCTCTGCAAAGGAGGAGGTTTTGGGAGCGTGTGGGAATAGTGATTGCACCGACAAGAAGCACAGTTGCATTCATACATTTACTCATGTGTGGTGGTGACCTATACTAATTTCTTCCCACTTTGCAGCTTGTTAGGGTCCTCAGTGCTCCCAGGACAAACTTTATGGCTTGTGCACTGGCTGTGAGTTACTTAGCCATGACACAAGCCATGGCTTTTGGAGTGCATCATTCTCGTGAGCAAAATGCCAAGCGTGGAGCTGCTCCAGGCTTGCAAGCATGCCTCAGTACTACTTATCGTAGAGGTAAAGATGCCTTTGGATTTGGTGGGTTTTTTTAGGTGAGCACATTTTATGGCTCAGAGATTGGTCTTCAGTTTCTGGGATACAGCATGGAAATCTGCTTTATTCGTGTTATTTAGTGTTTCTCCTGAACAATACTGACACATAAGAGGATATGGTTTTTCATGGGCACTGCAGCATGAACAACTATCATCTGGTTAGATTCCTTCCATTATTTGTCCACTACCCCAGTGGTGTTAATGAAATGATGAGTATGGCCCCCAAAATAATAAAAAAATTAAAATTCTAAGATCTAAAACTTTAATAAGTTACCGGCTTTCTGAAGTTGGAGCCTTTGTGTCTGATACTCTCAGACTTTTAAATATTTTTTTTATTGTGCTAAAACCAGAGATTTTTGTGTAACCATGTAGCTTAAGAAAAATTCTGAATATTATGTTAGATTGTTGCAGCTTGTCAGAATAATTGCTTCTCTGAGCAACTGAGATCTACAAGGAGGTTCAGCTTAGATTATCTAGAATAAATCCTTCCTAGTTTGAGAATCCAAAAGAATAGCTCCATGATTATTATTTTAGGACAAGCTCAAAGTAGGATCTTCTTCCTTTTGCCCTTGCCCCCCCATGCAGCAAGCAGTCAGCTCTACCCAGCAATCAGTTCATTTCTTTACGAGGATCCCCCCCAGCCATAAACTGCTTTTCACAGGTCCCACAGGCTGCATATACTCAGTTGCCTGCAGCAAGTAAAATGTGAGCAATAAAGTAAGCATCGTGTTTTCTGAAGCAGATTCTCAGTAGGTGTACAGAGTGATCAACACCTTTGGCTCTTTTCTGTACCCTTAATATCCGTGTTAGGCAGAGCCTAAATTTGGAATTGGGGAGCAGTTGCAGCAGGGTGTACTGAGGTCCAACCTCCCACACTGCAGTGGCCCCGGCCAGGGGACATTACGCAGGACCATTTCCACTCTATGTTAATGATCTTCTATTGTGTCAGAGCAGCTGAAAAGCCCTTGTTTAATGGAAAATCAGCCTCTTTTCACACACTTGCAGTGCTGTTTCCACCTACATGGCTGAAGACTGTCCATCCTCCCCACCCGGATCCCCAATGACCACCTAGAGAGGGTTCAGTGGGTCCCTACTGCCAAAGTGGGGAGCCTTGTCAATCTTCAGACACATTTAATTGCCTGCCAGGGCCTCTCTGTTTCCAAAGGGGCAGGATTTAGGATCCAAAGAGAGCTCATATCACTGCAGCGGGGAGCCAAGGCTTGTCAAATCAGTTGCCAGCTGCTGCTGATTCACTAGATGCCCAAGACAAGCAGTTTAACTTTCTTTTTCCTCTGTTTCTGTTTCCAAAGAAAGACCTTCTCAGCTGCACACCAGGGGGCTGTTGTGAGTTTGAATTAATTTGAGACTTCCAAATTAAAATTGCTGCAATACAGCAATTCATTTCACCCTGTGAGGAATATCTAAGATCCGCTGACTCTTCCTGTGGAGGCACCTGTTTCTCCCCAAAGCTGAGCTCAGCTAACCAGCTTAGACATTTCAGGGAAACAGGCACTGGCTCTGACGATCCCTACCCGAGCGTTAACTCTTCTGTTTGCAAGTGCTGGGAGCCTATCACCAGAAAACAGCACCCTAACTTGTTTCACAAGGGAAGTTAGCCGCATATTGTGAACATCTATTTCCAGCAAGCACAGGCGTGCTGCTGTTATATTTATGCTCTGGCTTAAAAACCCATTGAGGATGTCATTAGGGGGTTAATGGAAGCCTCGTACTTAGAAAGTCTCTCTGTAAGCTAGGCTAGCCTCTTTACCATGTGATCAAATTTATTATTTTCCAGCTCCTGCTGTGATTGCCAACAGTCAGATTTGAGCAAATGAGCTGAGGATATATTTATATCAGGACAATAACATGAGGGGGTTTGCGGAATGGCGTGCTATGACAAGCTCAAGAAATAATGTAATTAAATTATTGTTTACAGAAAGAAGACTGGCACTTCTGGGTAGATATTTTTAAGCTTTCTTGAAAAGAAACTAGAGTCTGGAACATCCTTTAAAAACAGAAATTAGAGGTCAAACACTGGATCAGAAAGTAGGAATAGAGGAATTTTAACTCCAGAACTTCACAAACAGGATGTACGCATACACAATTACCTGATCACAGCTCATGCTTGTACAGATCTTAGGCAGAATGAGAGCATCTTTACTATCAAGACATCACTCAGTTAAGGTTGTATGAGCAACTACTAAACCCATGGTTTCCCAGCATTCAGAAGACTGAGTTTGCCTGAACTTGATGTTAAAAATGGATGCAAGATGTCAACATGCAGTCTTCATTTTATGAATGAGGGAATGCATAGGTTGGTGTGTGTGTGTGTTTTGGTTTGTTTTGCTTTTCTTTAATTTGGGGAGGAAAGAGTTACCATTTTGGACTCAGTTATTGCCTACATATGGGCACCTAGTGCCATTTGAGATGCCCCAAAGTATCAGTATGGGATGGTAAGTAGGACACAGAGAAAATCCTCCATGGCAGCTCAAATGATAGCCATGACTGTGCAAATAAACCAAACCCTACATGTTCACTAATGATAATGGGAACTGTAGACAAATAGCCTAGCTATGGATTGAGCATACAGGTGTGTACACCTATATTTAGCCTCAGAATTAACCCTGCCCTGTTGCTTTTATTGTGTTTCAGATTGTTATTTCAAAGAAAGACTGAACATTTTCATACTTGCAGCTCTCATTTCAGCTGGGTTACTACTGTGACTAGGTAAATAGTGCTGAGTGACTTTCATGGGCTCCTCCTCACTGCCACTTCTTCTGTTACAGTGCTCTCATGACATTGGAGAAGCAAGCTGTGACCACACATGAACATTGTACAACCATTTAATTTTGCTAATTTAGGTTGTGTACAACATCATAGGCAATCTCCCAAAACGTGGCTGCCAATCCCCAAGAGCTGGACAGCTTTATCTGATGGGATTCACACTGACTTGAAGCATGTGCAAAGCTTGGCCTGCCTGCAGAGACAAAGTAGAGAGTCATCTCCACTATTGTACCCTGTTTGTGTTCTCTTCCTGTTTCAGGAGAAACTTGGAGGCAGACCAGACCCCTCAGCCCTGCTGTGCCCGTAGCAAATAGGATCTCAAGGCCTCATTTCTTCTTCAGTCAGACTTCATCAGGACCATAGCCCAAAATATGAGTCTTCTGTAGGTCACCTCCTGTCTCTTTTGACATTATGACATCCCCCCCTACTATCTCTTGACCTTTCTCTCTCCTCAGCAAACGTTTAGATTTGCCACTTTTTTCTTCCCAATCTCAGTTTGATCACATTTTCAGTTTTCATGCTTAGATTGCGTTTTATTTATATATAATAAAATCATCCTTGACTGACCTAGTAAGAAGAACTTTTGGGAAGGATTCCTTATTAGAGTTGGATTTTAGATGGATAGTGTCAAAATAGAGACCTCCAACATTGCTAATACAGCAGTTGTGTATGTTGGAAGAGTGCAGAGAGTAAACTGGAAAATGTGTTACACATGCTCCTACATAGCATATACTACTGCTATTTCTGGAAACAGAACCCCTGGATGGACCACTCACTGGTCTCAGCTAGCGGGACGTTTCTTTGCTATCTCTTTTCCAGATTACTGTGTATTCAGGTAGGGGATGCAGCTCACCTGGAAGTTGGTAAGGGAGAAAGTTTTTGGCTTCTGAAATTGTAGACAACATGCCTTGTAAGGAGACATGTCAGAGAAAGAGGTTACTGCCTTTTCATCCACCTTTACTGAATTCTTACCTCCCACCTTGACCTAGAAATTACCACCCTCGCAAGTCTGCTAGGAAAAGATGTGGCACGAACTCTTCCTATCCTGTTTCTGTCAAAATGGCCCAAAACAGAAAAGAATTCCAGTTATCCTGAACAGTATAACACCTTTCAGCTTTCCTTCCCAAAAGGGAAGTAGATGTCATCAATTGGATAAAGACTGCTGTGATCAAGGATACTGTGGACAGGTTCAGGGGTGAGGTGGGAAGAAGATTGTGATGTGAAAACAGGAGAACATCCCAACAAAATGCTGCTTCTTGTGGAGGGTTTGTACACTGCATTTCAAAGAAATGTCAGCAAGTATAAAGCACATTTGTTCAACAGAGAGCCTTCTCATTCTTAGACTAGAACAGAGCTGATGTCCTTCATGCACTAGGGAAGATGTGTAAAAATCAGCTCTCAGATTTAGCACGTTTTACTCTTTTTGGACACTATCAAGGAGGTTTCACAGAATGCTAGTGAATATGCCAAAATGGAGCAGTAGGTTCCACTTGCTGTTTACCCTTCAAATGGAAACTCATGTGTTCTCATACTTGAATTCCTTCATTTTTAAGTCAAGAAAGGATCCTTCTGACCAACTAGTGTAATCAGCTCTTAAAATTATAAGGAGGTTCACAATGTCATTCTGTACCCATGAAAGAACTCTGTGAATTCCATTTATTCAGACTATATTTTTTAGAAAGAGATCAGATTTTATTTTTTACAAAATTCTGAGAAGGAAAATCCAGCATAGTAGTCTCAGTATAAAAGCAGCAGGTAGGAAACAAAGCTGTCTGTCTTTTATAACTAAAAGGCAGTTAATAATCTGAAAACTTTAGATAATTTATTTTGCTTCTAAATTGATACTTTGGCATCAGTAAGTTTTCAGAAGACTGCTTGATTCACTGTCAGAAACTGGAACAGAGTCTACAAGTCCTGACTCTCAACCCCACATTAAATCCAAGGGAACCAGAACTGTCCCTGAGGAAAACTTAAATGAAAATTAATTTCTAATGCACTCTAAAGGCCACAGTTCTGTGGCTCTCTTCATCACTGGAGTGTTACTGATGATCTGTTCCAATCTGGAACAGAGACAATATGACAATTATGCTTCCTAACAAGTCTTGAAATAACCTGCCAGCTTTGAGGTGCTACAAGAAAATTCTCTTTTCGCTATTATTATCGGCTGGGACCCCCAGGTCCTAGTCCCATTTCTCTGCAGCTATCCCTCCGCACCAGACTGATTTCTTACTTAACTGATTTGTGGACACAGAGAGACCAACCCAGAAACTTAAGCATAGCCTTAGAATATACTCTTCAACACGCACCAGACCAGCAGAATTCAAAGCTTGGGTGAGGCCCTGTGACCACTACATGACATGTGAAAACAGTTAGGTACCCAAGGGTAAAGCAGATGCAAGTAGGTGAACATGTGAATGCAAGTAGATGAACACGTGAATTAGTCAAGAAGAAGCAGAGAAGATGAGCACAGGCTAAATTCTGAACGTGCTGTGGTGGAATAGGCAGCATGTGAAATGGTGTTACAGAAACCTGCACTCTCGACAGAAATGAAACACAGGATCTGGTATGTTCTGAACAGATCATACAAGAAGGTGAAGTAGAGGAGTGTGGTTTCTTTAAATCTGAAGACCCAAGTTAGCAGAGTGGGAAAAAAGTGGTGAGCGAGGCTAATCCTTTCGAAGACTAGACTGGACTGGTAGAGGAATCTGGTGTGTAAAGGCTAGCAAATCAAAGTAAATCCTTGAAAAAACAAGCAGAATTGGCCCAGAACGGAGACCTTGCACTCCATACTGCCATACTGAAGCTTACTAAAGATTACGCAGGCTTTAAGAACACAGCTGGGGGTGGAATGACACCAAAACCAAAAATAAACAAACACACACACACACACACCAACCCAAAAAAGCCCCAAACAAACAACAAAATACGAAAAGAGATTGGATGCAGAATGGCAATTGAAGTTTCAGGTCAGAAGGTTTTGAAACATGTAAAATTATGGATTGTGGCAACCAAAAAGGTGCTCTTACTTGGACAAAGAAATCAGTGGTGTAGCTTATCAATTTCTTACACAAGAAGTGAAGCGCACAAAGGCTGAAGCACATAGAACAGCACAGAGGAAAAAGTTAATCCTGCTAACACAGGTATTTATGTATGAGCCCTGTTGAAAAAGAATGCAACAGCTTGGTCTTTCTTATTTATACCTGAAATATATACATTTATATATATATATATATATCTCCCTTATATATACCTGAAAGCAAATAGGTATTTCAAATTGGTTAAGATTGTTTTAGGCAGAATGATATTATTGCTAGGTTGATCCAGAAAGAGTGAGAAGCTGCTGAGGTGTTTGTTCTTTAAGTCAGGTAGTAGAAGGAAAGCACCAGAGCTGCTGATGTGGTACAGCAATCAACAATTATAGAAATAAAAATGTGCTGGAATTACTGTAATGATTGACATACAGGCACTGAAGTCAATCACCCATTCAAGGGAGACAGGTGTAAAAATAAGGGTAGCGAGTATTTCTGTGTAGTAATAAGTCATTAAACCAAGGACTTATGCTTCTGTTTAATATTTTGAATCTCTGTTCCTTAATTAAAGCCATTTGGCTACATGTCCACTTCCAGTATATAATCCTCGATGTAATCCTTGAACTAATGCATCTACATGTCTATTCAACAGAATCACTTGCCTGAGATATTCTATTCCCTACGCTTCCCTTTTTACTTCTTACTGCATTGAACACAAAGAGATAATTGCTCAAATTGCCATTCTCTAACATCATGCTGGGGATAACTATATATAAGAGTCCACAGTGGTGGTGCTGGGAATGTGTCATGAGACACCTTAGGTAGGTCTGTCATAATTATATACACAGAGCTCTGTGAAGTTATTAAAGAGGTGAAAGCTCCTGAATTCAATCAGTAAAGAATATTTTAGTATCTTCAGTGCAATGTGGAGAAGAACTGCAGTTAAAAAGAGTCATTCAGGCTACTCCTGCATGTGTAGCTGACATAATTCTTCACTAAATAGCCACTGAACCAGCAGAAGGTAATGACACTTTAGATTTTCTTTTGTAAACACTGAGGTCATTATTGAAGGCTAGGGGTTTGGTGTGTGTATATGAATGTTTTTAATACTATTGAATTAAGTGACGTGCAATGATTGAATTTAGGATAAATGAGAACTGTTCTTACAGATTTTCCTTGAAAAAAGAGGGGGTCTAGTTACCAAAGCCATCAGGACTGGAGACCTCAGTGAACTCAATGTGGTGTAAATGTCACATTTCTTTTGCCAAGGATTTAATTGGATATCAAGAATTTGAACCACAAGAAAGTAAAAAACCTTGGAAAAAAAGAGAAACTATCCATGTTATTAAGTATATTAAAAGTAAGGGGGGGAAAAGGAATTGAGCAAGAAAAGCAATATCTTTACAGGAAGTGATGACATGATGTGCTATTTGCAAAACCAACTGATTTAAACATTGTGAAAGAAATAGAGAGCAAGCACAGAAGGTTTCTAGAAGTATAAATAAAAAAAGAATAAGAACAGAAATGCAGGGGAAGTGAGACCAAGCACAGTTTATTTGGGTACAAGCCAAAAAATACAAAGTAAATATATTTTATTTATGTTTTTATAAATATAGGAAGAAATAAAGGAAGTTGTCATATCCAATATGGAAACAAATCTCAAAGAAAATCAAGCTTTCTCAGCAGGAGAACATCACACTCTTTTGTCGCAGAATCCTGAAAAAAACTGGTATATTAGTTGTTGTATGAGTGTTTTTAGTAAATCTATCAAACTGAGTGACAACATGTGCATGAAGAATAGTCAGCATACTAACCTGTAGTCAAATGCTAAGAAGATGATCTGTACAGATACCACCTGGCAGTCAGGACTCAGTAGCATACAGGGCTGTAAGAGTTTCTTTCTTTTGAAAGAAAGAGGTAAACAGAAAATGTACCGTGACTGTAAAAGAGCAAATGCACGTGTAGCATGCATCAGAAGTTTTGCCACTGGAGAGGGGGAAATGTTGAATCAAGCTACTGCTAAGATACTAAGATTTCAAATACTGCAAGTCTGTTGTTCTTTGTTTGAGGCCCATGGACTACTTGTAGGGACTGAACAAAAGGCAGATCAGAAAATATGCTTTGTTTTTTCCAGAAGCCTTCAGTCACTTCAAAAGGATCCAACTCCATTCAAAAATTTCTGGAAGGCCAAAGACTGAGACAGCTATAGCCTATGTCTGTATACAATTCTGGCCATCCATATTCAGAGCAGAGAAGTTCAGAGTAGGTCAGTTGCAGAGGTGGGCCACAGGATAATGAAGCAAACAGAAAGATAATTTTCTTATAAAGAGACACAAACTGAGTCAGCTTGTTTAACTTCAGCAAAGTGGGGGCTGCAAAAATACATGCTGTCTGTCAATACATCAGTGCGTGATCACTGGAGAAACAAAACCAATTATTAATCACAGACAGTGTTGGCAGAACCAAATGTGAATATATTGCTCATGAATATTTTAGGCTGAAAACAAAGGGTTATGACTAGTTGAGAAGTGCGATTCTGTGATGCTCTCCCATTAGAAGCACCAGAGGAGAGCTGAACACAGCAGTGGAGATGGAGTCTGAAATGCTTTTGCACAGGGTTATGTGATGTCCCATAGCAACAGGGATGTAATGACCCAAGGGATTCATTCCCCTCAGATGTTTTATATTCCTGCAGTTTGCCTCACTGCACACTGGTCTTTTAATCCTATAACTTGTCAGACTGAAAAATCCTAGTATCACCAAGGTTAAGGCAGATGTTTTGCTACTACAGGATAAAAAATGTTCCCCATGTGTTTGACTTTAAATTTCAAGCAAAGCTTCAAAGGCTACTTTTACATCTCCACAAAACACTGCACCTGCCTGAGGTCCAAGAGAGAATAAAATTCAACCAGTGCGGTTGGCTGGGTGCTAGTAGTTTTGATAACATCTTACTGTAGCCTTACATGGCATTGTTCAGTCAAGAGGATTTCATACGGCTTTGAAAATTTATGGCCTGATAAATCTATTCATAATGGGTTGTGTTTCACTCCATGGCTAAACCTGTAGAGAGAATGATGATCAGCTGAGAAGTGAATGTGTCAGAATTCAGTTCTCAACAAAAGGGCATGTGGTGGGGGCACTGTCCGTACATGTGAATCCAATCTATCAGCACCAAAATGCAAGCACAATGTGGAATGATATGTGCCAAGACTACACCATGGTTTGGGAAGACACAAGTTTAAGGCAGGCCATCTATTGTAAGGTTAATAAGACACCAGAATGAGCAAACTATGCTTTTCCTGGCTGCTGACTGACCACAGTTGATGAGGAGTCCTGCTCCTTAGAAAAAATGCAGCATGTACAACCAAAGACTTTGCTGGGAAGTTGTGTCATGACTAAGTTAGAAAGAGGAACACAGAGCTAATCCATGCCACTTCAGAATGCTTTGGACACTGGCAGATGTCATGGGCTGTGCAGCTGAGACTTCCCAAGCCCATTAGACCTGTTGTACATGCATACCACTAGAAATCCTGAAAAAACACAAATCAGCCAGATCCACCAGACCAGCCTCCCAACCAAGAAAAGAAATGTTTGGTGCAGGGGGGAGAATAAAGAGCAAACTAGATGGTGGCCTGTTCACCAGCATCCTTCCCTGCATTTCTTTGTATTGATGACAACATCAAGGAACCATTATTATGGGTATAGCACAATCAGAGTGTAAAAGCTAATCCCCACACCACATTTTTATTAATGAGATGGGACAACTTAATGCTAGAAATAGAACAATAACCGAAAATAAGACTCTAGTCAAATACATGGGTTTTAGAACATTTTTTTGCATCTGCTAACTTGAAAAAATAATTCATTAGGGTTCTCAAATTTTGAAACATCAGTGAAAATCAGCAAGAACTTCACAAGCTTGCAGGAGACAAACAACCTTTTCTTTGCCACCTTTTTACCTGGTCTGTTAATGAATCAAAAAGTGTTGCTGTGTGGCTCCTTGTAACAAATGAAGGAACATACTGCAGTCCCTCACACTCCTTCTTTGTGTGGGGTGTTTGGTTTGAGGGCCCTGATTTGCAGTAGTGATACTGTGACATATCACTTTGTTCGTAAGAAACATTTCCTACTTATTACCATAAGTCATACTTTTCTGAGATAAAAATAAAAATTTGTCTTTACTCTTTTTCTAGTGTCATGCTTAGAGAGGCAGGTAAATGTGGGTGAATACCCTCGCAGCTTTCCCATCTCTTGAGGTCAGTAGTGGAATTTATAACTGGGTCTTAATTTGAAGCCATTCATTATTTCATCTCTTTTTAAATTGCCTCCTTTCATA
The DNA here is from genome assembly GCF_017639655.2 of Falco naumanni. NCBI lineage: Eukaryota > Metazoa > Chordata > Aves > Falconiformes > Falconidae > Falco > Falco naumanni. Next base: position 107,549,146 of record NC_054056.1, on the reverse strand, counting down.
TTTTTTTGCCGTGCCCTTTCTTAATGCAGCCTAACATCATCTTTGTGGTTTTGCCCAGCACAGAGCACTGAACAGATGTTTTCTTTGAGCTGTGCTCAGTCATATCTAGGCCCTTTCCCTCAGTAATTACAGTTAATTCTAGGAATCCTCAGTGAATATTAATAGTGGAAATTGTCCCATCAAATATACATAACATTACGCTGAATGCTTTTTGACAATGCACTGCTCAATTATGCAGATGCATTACATCATCCTGAAGTTGCATGTAATTTTCTTTATGCTTAATTAGATTGAAAGAGAGTGCCAGGAGGAACTGGGGAATAGGCTATAGGTTCCAATAAATGCCTAAAGTACATTACACTCCACACTCAGAAATGCCTCTCTCCCTAATGTTCCCCTCTAATTTTGGGTACTTTTTACATGCTTTATCATGTAGCATGATGGAAAGGAGCTAGTTGCCTTAAAAATAATAAAGGTTTTCCCTCCCCTCCCCTGCTTAGTTTTTCCTGTTTGATCCTGCAGTAAAAAGGCAACTCTGCCACAGTTATAGTCAGACCAAAACACTGCCTATGTCATTGACAGTCATCATCACAGATTTAGCTTGTGACTTCATCCCAGGGCCAGACAGGGGAAGGGAATGGGAAGCAAAGGAGAATGGCCATGATTAAGTACAAATCACCAGAGCAATTAGACAACGTGACTAGACTGTAAAAAGCACAGGGAGACATGGCTCAGCCCAATGGATTCAGTTTTTTTCCCTAGTTACAAAAGCCTGTTTCAGATGTTTGCCATCTTCTTTGCTCCTGCTTTATTTAAAAAAGTTTGACTAGACATAAAGAAAAGCTACAGAGGCAAATAGCCTGGTCTTTATAGACAGGTCATGTACCTAGCAGGTGCAACACTGCAATCCATGGTGGAGGGCAGAGAAACAATTCTCCAAGGCATATGATGCTTCCTGAAGCCAAAAGGAGTGTAGCGCTCTCCCTGCCCTCTGACTTCGGCAAGCAACTCTTACTTCTCTCTCTCTTTATTGGTTGATTTACTGGACGAAATCTGTCTCGTTTCAGTTGGCTTTAGCTACCAAATCAGGCTCTCAAGAAGATGTGGTTCTCTTGCAGACATTCAGAAATCTGCTCTATAAAGCCAGAATCATAATGTGCATAACTAGTCCTCTAGATAACTCATTCCAGACCTTGCAGTCAGTCATTAAGCAGGACTGAATTCTGCACAAAGTCTTCAGAAAACAGGATTCTGGTTAACACGATAAAAAACTAGACTAATGGTGTTTCAGATCAAAGAAGGGAAGACTTACTGTAAAGGATAAGAGAGAAGCTAAAGAATTATATATTGCAGGGTTGTCCTCTGAAACAGATTGACACAGACCATCTGCCTAGTGCCTGCAGTCATGTTTTTCAAGGGTCTCTGTCCTAGGAGTGAACCACAGACTGTCCAAACTGTTCTAGTAAAGTATTCCCTGATGTTGTTGTTCCCAAGAGCCATGCAGACTGTATGACTGCAAGCTAAGACATCAGCCAACCTCAGGTCCAATGTTCCCCGTCACGTAAGTGCAATTAAATGTGCTATCAAGTGAGAGGAGTAACCTTATGTATTGGGAGACATGCTAGTTTCTTCAAAGTCAGAATTTGTAACGGCAAGTTCTCATCACATGACAGAGGATGCTCTCATGGGGATCAGGACCAGATAAAAGCCCTATCCCATGAACGGATGTCTATCCATATGTAATCAAACTGCGGGTACTTTATTAGGATGTTATCAGATGATAGGATGTATCAGTTTTCTGGTTGTGTATGTACATATATGATCTGACAGTGCAGAGCTTGAGGTTCAGGGTTTCCAGGTGCCTTTGTAGGATGTTTCATGGGCAACATTTGGGGTACCATGTGGGTATCAAGGTCATTATTTCTTTTTGTGAAACATACAACTAGTGCTAAGTGTAGTCCTTGTTAAATGGCATAACCATTCAAGGATGTTACAAACATGCTCATCTCAAAAGTGAGAAGAAATATGCCCAGTGGCCCAATGCTATAAAACTCAGCCTAGCAAAGGGTACACGGCTGCATTCAACTTGTGTGCGTTACATTATAGGTTTTGTTTTCTCACAAATAGTAATGATCCTTTAGCACCTTTTGTCTAAGGATCCTAAATAAGTTGACAAGTATAAATTACCAAAGCTTTGCAACATCCAGAAGGAGAGGGCAAATGCTGCATCCCTTTAACACTCAGGCATGAAATGGAAAAAGGAGGTTAACTGACTTGTCCAGGATCAGGCAGTCAGTCAGAATGGGATTTGGAAAGTGGTACCCAGGAGTTACCACTCTGCTGCTGAATATACACAAGAACAGGCAGTCAGGGAGGTGCCTGAATGATGTTTGCTACAGCTGGTGCTAAGTCTCACAGCCCCTTATCTCTGTGCATGGTGCCGTCAAGAGCTGAAGCACACACTCTCAGTCCATATGCTCAGGTGCTGGGAACATCCCAGAGAGCTTCTACAGGTACTGTGGAGAGGATTTCTCTGGACTGATGAATGTAGAGAATGATTTTGAACAGTGTGTGAATTCAGTATGAAAGGGGAATAGGCGCTGTTGGACTCCTTTTTCTGCATTTTCAGCAACGTCTTTAGGGAAGTTTCTCTGTTGCCATGGTCCTTCTAGGTAGGAATAGGTGTTAGGATGTTTTTGGAGATGCCCTGCATTGGTAAAAACAATAATATTTTAATGTTCCTTGATTTCATGCTAAGTTGCTGAAATTGCAAGCATGTCATTAGTCTGAAATGTGGATAAGTCATAGGGTTTCCATTTCACAGGTGAGTAAACTGAGGCTAAGGAAGTGCATCTGTAGCAGAACTAGGAACAGAAAATCCTTCACTGATACTGGACAGCCTTCCTTTAGTGACTACAGAGAAGTTTTATACATGTATATGACAAACATTTGAAACAATCTTCACTGATCTATCCAGAAAATGCTCACCACTGTGCCACTTCCCTAGATTATGAGCAATTACAAATGAATCTGCTGAGACATTACCCTGAAGACTGACACCAAAGTCACTGCCTAAAAAGCAGCACAGTAAAGATCATTACCATAATTACCAGCCTAGCCAAAGCTATTACCAAAAGCAAAGCAATGTCTGAAATCATTGATGGTTCCACAGTTCAGACGTCCTTGCTTTAAGCTAACATGTTTTACTGCACAGATGTAGAGGGCTGAGGACGTATGCATGGCCCATTACCATGCCCAGCTGACAGTCAGTAACCTGTTACACAATGTTGTGTTGATTGCTTTGGCTTAAGGGCTTGCTTAGACTTCTGGTCTGAATTTTGGCTACGTTAAAATATCCTTCATCTACCAGGTTTTTTCTCATCGTAAGTTGTTCCTGTCTCATATATACACTAGGCACTTGCTGTTTTCCTCCTGCTGTCAGATGGATGCTGGGACTGGGTCTTCTACTCTCCATGTCCTCCCAAAATAAATTCTGCCCAAGTTGGCTATAAATCAGATGATCTCTGTGGCACAGTGGCTCCGTGTTGCTCCCCCTACGCTGATACAGTGTAGGGCACAGCGCCACAATCCAGCTGTTATGAATAAACTACCAGGAACAATTTACAGAGAAATTTAAATACTGCTGACTTAGGGGAAATAAAATCGCTGAAGCACTGAACAGTGGTGGCAGGCTTGAAGCCAAAATCGTATTTGCTTTTGTTCTGCTCTGACACAGGGTGTAATTGGGTTACAGCTACAACTTTGATATAGTACTTTTTTTTATAAGGCGAAGAACACAAACATTTCTGACAGTGTCCAGTAGAGTGTGAACAACACTAATTGTTCATCAAGAATCAGATACCTTCTGGATACTCGGGCAGATGTCATTAATATTAACTCCATAAAGATGGTAACAGAAGAGAGAATCTAAAATGAGTGTCCAAATAATATTCTGTTTTTAACTTTGGGTTAACAAATAAAGAAAACATTAAAACATCCAGCATGCATAAAGTGATACAGGGTCCACAGAGGGTAATGGGATCCACCAGTGATGGTTGCCTCAGAAGTTCAGAGGGACACATGGTCTGAAAGCAGCTCCCCCCGCCGCGGGCCGTGCCGTGCCGGTGTGGGCCGTGTGCCAGCCCGTGTGAGCCCCTCAGCCCCCTGCCCCGGGCTGCGGCCCTTCAGGGACCCCCTGCTCCCGCCGGGGCTCGCCAGGGCCGCAGCTCCTGCAGGAAAGAGCCCCCAGCTGCGGCCTGGGGCCCTCCCCGTGTTACCGAAATCTCGGAATGAAGAACTTATCGACACCAATGTGATGTAGATAAGCAGACACTTCTTACTGACGGCCGGGTGCATGAGCGAGTCCTCTCGCGATCAACGCACACCAGGTCTCAAAATCAGACACCATATATAAAACTTATTCATACATATTCATTAAGTATTCATACGTAACCATGATATTTCCCATAAATCATTAACATATTCTCCTCCTATATCCGATTCTGCGCAGTAGAGCTTAGAAAGGTCCAGAAATGGGTCTGGGGTACGATTTGGGTAGGTGGTATATGAGTTGGTGGTCGCGATCTCCCCCTGCCGGAATTACCTTTTACTAAAGTTCACGGTTTCTTGGCAGGTAACTACAAGCTGTTCCAGTCGACTCTCCCCAGTTCCCATTAATCCTACATTCTGACATCTCAATATACTTTCTATATACAGAAGACTAGTTAGATACAAAGAAACCTTTCAAACCCTAAATTATTACTTAAGCTTCAACAATGATTCCAACCCATTCTTCTGGCCTTAGTACAAAATATACAAAGGGTCTCACAACTACTTTTACTAAATAATCATAACTTTCTTCAACATATATTTTTATCCTCCTATATTTCTATTCTATAAAATAACTCTATAAAATCAGATAATCAAACCAATAAAATCAATTAATCTCAACTCTTTAACAAATCGACAACACCCGGGCTGCGGGCTGGGGCTCTGCCCCGGCGGGGGCTCGCCAGGGCTGCAGGGGAGCCCTGCTCCGGGCCTGCGGCACCCCCTGCCCTCCTGCTGCTGCGGCCTGGGGCTGCCTCTGCTGCTGCTCCCCCCTCGGCTGCCTCCTCCTCTGCCTGGGCCGCCTCTGGCCCTTGCCCGAACCTGTTTCCCCCTCCCCGGTGCCCCCGGCTCGGCTGAGGGGCTCAGCTGTGCCCTGCGGGGGCTGCTGGGGCCGGTTGGGACCAGCCCGGGGCAGCAGGCGGGAGAGCAGCGGACGGCTGAAACAAAAACCAGAGGTAAGACTGGGAAACAAATTTCTCTGCTCAAAAGCCCTTAGCCTTTGCAGTTTTAGGGATGGATTCCGAGCATAGCTGTGGATGTTTTTTGGGTTGTCTGGTTTGGGGACTCTTGATTTTGCCAAGTATCACCTATCGGCTGCACTGACTGATGAAGCCGGGTCAGGTCCAGCAGTATCACCTCTTGGAGCCAGTCCATCGCTGCCAGTGACAGCTTCGGAGGACTTCACTTTGACATTTACTTGGCTCCTGCCGTCTTACTGTTAACACACTTCTCTCCCAGAGAGAAATACAGGGCATCGAAAATGCCTTTAAATCACCTGATTCAGACATAAAATTTTATTAACAAAGAATGAGTTTCTGTCATCAGAGAACACTAGTCATCTCTTCCCAGCCCTGCTGTGCCCTTGGTCCTCCAGCCTGACAGACCAAGTGGCTCATCGTGGTCTGCCTGGTGGCACTTGTGTTAACCTTGCAAGCACTTGCAAAAGGTGTTGAATTCCTACCTTCCCCTACACGGCTATTATTTATTAATGTACTAGACCTTCACACACTATATACTCTTGGATTTAGCTTGAAATGAGATATACAGACGTTCAGCCTGTTCATCTAGCCACCGAAAGTCGATAAAATACTGTAACCTGAAGAGGGAGAGAAGTTGCACATTATCGCGTCTGATTCTTAGTCCACCCGAGACTGCAGACGGTGTATCTTTCCTAGTAGGATCGAAACAGCAATTATCTCAAGAGAGCTGGTAAGGTGAGGGTAGACTTCATCCTTTTAAGTGTTTAATATCTCAGAGCCAGAAGGCTGTATTTTAAAATGAAAGGTGAACGGATAAATATTGAAAGCAGACCAGGAAGGATTCATTTTGATGCTTTGAAGGTGGTAGCACTGTTTTGCTAAGGTGAGGAAGGAGTTGCTACAGTTATTTTGGCTTTCCCCTCCTCGCTCACTAATCACACCCCACCCCACTCACCCCCAAGACAAACTCTGTATCTTTCTGTAGTTCATTGTAAAGTACAGCAAGTCCTCAGGGTGGGAAGAAACAAGCAACAAGATGGGGGGGGGGGGGGGGGGGGGGGGGGGCGGGGCCAGTGGGCAGTTACAAGATAAATGTCAAAATCTTTTGGCATTGGCTAGCCTTCGAGGCAAAAAACGAGTAAATTGCCTTTTGTGTATATTCCAGGACAATGTTTTCTCCTTTGGTGTGTTGAATCTGTCTTTGCGCTCATGTATTAAAATTGCTGCTTGGTCTGCAGTGTAAAGATAACATAAAATGAATCCTAAATACCAGATATAGGTTTACAGCCTGAGATACTCTCCAGAGTTGTCATCACTTCTGAGTTGTGGTTGTGTTGGGATGTGGTGTTTTATGCTTTGCAGCTACTGGACAAAGCCATGGCTAAGGGGATTTAGAGAAGCTGACTGACAGATGTGGGCTAGGAGACTGCTAGAGAAACACACAGCAAGTAATGAGGAATTGCCAAGGAAGAGAGGGACAAGATTAAAAACGTAGGTTATCACCTTGCAAAGTCTATCCTACCTTGTTGTGTCTAAATCTCTGCTAGAGACTGGGACTCATGAGAACTTGGGGACCAATGCAAGCAAGACCCAGGCTCCTATGGAGAAGCAGAGAGGGAGCAAGTCACAGCTCTTGGGCAGACAGAAACTGTTCTCATTCCTTCACCAAGGTTAAAGCAGAAACTGTGCACTAGATGAAGTTGCTTTATCTTTGTATTCATAGTGCCAAAATCACTTACTTGATTCAGTGGGGTGGAGAGAGGTATGACTCAAAACACAACGGCATCCAAGGGTGGCTGTCTTTGGTGTGGTCCTGGATAACCAAAAGGAACTCATCTTTCCTTGTGATGGTATCTGTGAGATTTTGGCCAATATCCCCCTTTACGTACCCACAACCTGGAAGTGCACAGCACTGCAAAAATGAACTTTTGCCCAAGCAGAGCTCTCTGCTTGGTCTGACATGCCACGTCACATGTACTAGAGATGATTTTTGCCCCATTCCTCAGAAGGGTAAGTGCTCCTGGAAGTGGGACAGGTCTGTTGACAGCAGCTGTGGTCATCAAAACAGGCTGTGCTGACAGACACCACTTGTGCCACATAGCATGTGGGAAGGGAGCAGGGAGGGAGTGGGGTCGTTGCTCTTGCCACAGGTACATAACCTCGTTACGCTGTGAGCCAGTGGCTGTTTTATTGCAGGGTTGGTTTCATTTGTGATTAATGAGTTATTATCAGCGCTGCTAGAAAATCCACTATAGTTGTTTGTCACCAGATAACATTTATTTCCTCCTCAGTTCCTGCTTTAGCTGTCAGGTTTTGGCTGAAATCAGACACTGAGGTGATACACTGGAAAGCAATAGACGGTTTCAATTTAGGGTGTATAAAGAGACCAGTTACTCTGCAAAAGCACCTCTGTGTGTTTGGTATTGATAGGATTAGTGCAAGTTAATTCGTATTCAAAGACTGTAACCTGACTCCAGATTAAATAATATTTCCTGCAAAGGAAATTACCAAGACACTGTGTGTTAATAACACTGAACATGCTTTTTTGAGTACCAGCCTCACACTTCAGGACTGACTCGACAAGCTATTACACCTCTCTTAATTAAAGTTTTGTTAGCACAGTGACTCCTTGCAATTTCCAGGAGATACTGGCCCTGTAGCCTGTGTAAATTTGTGCTTCTTGAAGTCTATCTTTCAGCTGAACTCTGGATTTGTGCTGCATGCCAGGGTTACTTGTGTAACTCAAGGAAAGCAGAATTAAGTATGGTCCAGCATCATCCATGAGGATTATGAAGATACCAGAATTAGTTCCTTGGGTTATTATTAGCACAGTTCCAATAGAAACCTCCTGATTGAAACGTTCACCTTAAAGGAAGCACAAACACCGCTCCCCACTGCTGTATTGGGTCCTGCCTCCATGGAGTGTTTCTAAATTAGGGGAATCACAAGAGCACTGCAAGACTGCACTGAGAGGCTGTACATGAAGTTAAACCTCAGCTCCCTGTCTGCAAAAATAAATTACTGAGACCTAGTGCCTTAACAATGCTTACAGACAGACATTAGCGCGATACCAGAAAGTAAACCCCCATCATTTTAAGAAATGTGATTAGAGTGAAGCAGAGTCTTTGAATTATCTTGTCTTGAATTGTGTGGACAATGTCTCATAAGACAGGAAATTGTAACTGTAAAGCTTCTGGCATATATCTGTGTGGAATGACACTTGCCTACAATTTCAGTTCCTCCTTTAGGTTTTTCTCTTGTCATTAGCAACTAAACTTTATAACATTGGCCAGGTTAGCTCACCTTCTGTCTCATACTTGTCAGGCTGTGGAAAGCATCAGGAAATGCACCATATAGAGGTTTGGTAGGTCTTCAGCAGCAGCAGGGTGTAAAATGGTTTGAACATAGACATGTCGAATAAACGCACTTGTTTCATTTTGGCACCAGTCTATATAGAAACAAGTGGCTCATTCTGAATGTAGACAGGTCTGCTGGCCATACATCACTCTTCTGTAACGTTCTTCCTTTCTTCCATCTTTATGTGCAAGATGGTAGGGTTCTTACTCAGGTGATAACTCTCACCATAAATGTTTGCATTAAAGTTAATACGATTACAAAGACACCATAACACTGAGGATGCATAAAGATGCCTGCAACTTTCTGGCTTTAAATGGGTGTAAGGTCCCCTTAGCAACTGGGTGGTATGCAACAAAGGGTTTTTAATGAGTGATAATCATCAGACATTGATGTCCATGCTAAAGAGTTAACATTAATGCCCTTTTCATGCTGCAGCAGTTCTTCAGCGACCTGCTCACATTATATCATTAGGTTGAACAATCCTCTTCCGTGTTTCTTTTTAACATTTCCTTGGGGGTGTATAGAAGGATTTATTTAGAAAATAATTTTTTATTTATTCTTCTCTCAGACTGGTTTAGCTTTGAAAACAGCCACAGTTTCAGATCAATGCTGATACTGATAGAAAACATTAACACGTTAGTTTGTGGTGGTGTGCCATCCCACAAACACATGAAATGTTCCCCACTTTTCTTGTTTATTAAATCACTGTATTCTAAATTAAAATAAAGCCTTTTCCAGTCATGAGTAGCTTTTTTCAGCAGCCAGTGACCTCATTCATTCTTAAGTCATGGTAAAGACCTCCATTCTGTTGCCAGCCAGTTTGATCCAGAGTTTGATTTAGCCGAAAATATCCGCAAACCACTTATTTTGCTAACGCTTTTCTTCCTCCAGTTTAAGGTAAAACATTCTTCCTAGTCTTTTGCCTTCTAGAACAACAACTGCAGGCTTTTTTTTTTTTTTTTTTTTTTCTTTAAGAAATAGTTAATGGTGGCAGGGAGAAAAGAGAGGGATGCAATTTCATATTCTCCTACCAAGGGGCAATGAAGCATCTGAGGATTTTAACCTTGACTTTGAAATGGCTTTGTAATTATGCCTTCTTAAGATGGTATGTTTGAAAGTCTGCTCATCACTAGCTGAGTGGGAGAAGGAATCTTGTCATTCATGATGGCTGATAACTCGTTTGCCAGATCAAAATTAAGAATAACCTTTCACCACCAGCTGTAGCACAGCCATCATCCTTTCTGCCTTCTCAGTGGGTACCAATGAGATTACAGTCAGTTTGCACATGACGAACCAAAAATAACCCCAGCAGTCTGTTAAAATTTAACTCCCCCAAAGGATTACATCCTAACAAGCTTTGCAGCCTAGTGCAGTTCAGCTGATCAACGGGAGGTGAATCATATGCTATATTTTTTCCAGAGTTTTCAAAAATCTTTATCAGAAAAGAATTGTGTTGTGAACAGGGAATGATGTATGTGTTGTAATATCCAGCACAGATTGCACGGTAAAGTCTTTGCAGGATTAAAGCCCCAGGCTTCAAAACTGCACGGTAAAATTCAAAACTAATTCTTTCTCCTAATAAAACAGCTAAATCCTGCCTGTTTCCTAGCCTTTCATTGCTTTAGCAGGTTTCTCCTATTCTGTACATATCTGTCTGTTAGAAGGCACATCAAACTACAGCATTAGCTAAAGGGCACCTCAATTTGCCACCTGTATTCCAAGCTATTACAATGTAAAGGTTTTCTTTACAGTTGTAAGATCTCTCTTTAAATTGCTCTTTAAGGCTTCTTTCATTAAGCAAAGACGCTGGTACTCAGAATTGATTGGGTAAAAATTCTTGAGCTGACAGCAGAGAAGACTGGAAAAAGAAAGGAAAAAAGGGAAAATATTAAAGAAAAATAATCAGCAGTTTTGAACATCTTGAGTTCAGTGCACAGTGACAGCATATTTGGGACCATCTTCCCCAAAAAGGGAAATTACCAGACGTCAGAAGTGCGTAGGTCATTCAAACATGGAGCTTTTTACATGAAAGTGTTTGGCTATGGGCTTTGCTGTCTGACTGTCACCATTTCTCTGTGCCTACTGTCTTTCATCACAGACCTGTTTCTTCTCTTCCTCCCTTGGGCTCATGCTTTGAGCTCTGATCTTTCACTATTGAAGTCACTGAGAGTTTTGCCAGTAATTTCTGTAAGCATAAGATCAAGCTCAGACTTTCCTTTCATACTCTGTCTTAAGTTTCCCAAATGTTTCTTTCTAGGCTTCATTCCCCAAAGCACAGATGTTCTTTCTGTCTCTCTCTTTTTTTTTCTTTTTTTTTTTTTCTTTTTTTTTTTGGCTAAACAGTAGAAACACTTCAGAAAAGCATTGAATAATCTGATTTGTCAGATTTCTAAAGCATTTTGGGAAATACTCTTTTGGATAGTGGTGATGATCAAGCTAGTTTAGATTTTCCAGCTGTTCTAGAAGTAGCAAACCAATGTCTGTAGGATGTTTGCCAGAAATAAAGTCAGATACAAATGCACGTGCTCACTCCCATGTATGAACTTGCCTGCAAGTAATTGGGTATTCATGTTAAAAAGTATTAAATGATTTTCTGGTTGCTCACATCTAAGCCCTGTGAAAAATTCATACTGTTAAAGCTGCTAAATTAAACCTTCCTGACTCCATAATGCTGCTATACCAAACAGATGCATTCTGGAGTACTACCCACTGGCATATTATCTACTGACTAGCTGCATATAGAGAAGAACATGCATGTAACACTATCTATAAATACAGCAACCAACATACACTCTGGAGATGTTGTAAGGGCTCCAAAGTTGAGTTTACTTTGAGGTTTTTAGCTTCAATTAGAATTAAAACTGCTGTAAAAGATGTTATAGTGATTGAATATACTTTCTAGATTTAACATCTTCACAGCCCTATTTAATTTCCTGTAATATTTTTAGTTCAGATGAAAAGATGTTCTCCCTATTCATCAAAAGATATTTTAAACCCGATGGGGGGAAAATGAAGCTACTGATGTCTGCTTCCTTTATTTAGTACTTTTCGCTTGACTCCCTGCGTTCTCACATCAGCTTCTTACCACTTTTCTGGGAACCAGGGAGAAGAGCTGGGTCAGTGAAAGTGTAGGAGGTGTAAGAAGTTGGAGTAGGGAGACAGATGTGCGTCTTTCTGGGTTCATTTCAATGGCCTATCTGCTGCATGTGCTGGAGTTGCAACCCCTCCTGCATCTCCATGCTGGAGGGGTCAGGCTCCCAGCTATGAAAATGTGGTCCTCTGTTTCACTGGAAAAGGCTACAAGGACCAACAGCTTCAGTCACATGCAGCCACAGAAGATCAAGTGTTTTCTTCAGATGATATCAGAGACTATCAATTTATGTACTGCATTCGCCAAAACAATGACAAAGTCACCTCTATGATGAGCCTGAAGCATTAAAAAAAAAAAAAGAAAAGGCAAAAAAGGCTATACTAAAGACCAAGCGTCTCAACTGTAATGTACATGAAGAAGAGCGAGACTGTAATAATTTACTGCTAGAGCAAAATAATTCCCAGATAAGCCTAAGAAACGGGCAGTACCTTATGTTCTGGTGGAAAGAACAGAAAATATCCAGGTCTAAGCCAATATGCAATGTCAGAATGCTGTGAAGACATATCCCTTCCTGATGCCAAATCTGCTGCTTGGCTTAACTTAGGCTGTGGAAGTAAGATACCCAAAGTGTGTCATCCTGCGCATCAAAGACTTTCTGGATTTTATGACACTTCTGTTCAAACTGTCATTACTTTCCTGAAATGGTGGCCTTTGTATATGTACTGCGTTTAAGAAACAAAAAATCTGACTATGGAACAGGTTTGGGTGGGATGTAGAAATACTTGAGCTAGCTTTAACCAGGCTACAACATTAATGGAAGCAGATTAACTGTGAAAGCATAGGACTTTATGCCATCAGATTAATTCATCACATTAATTAATTGCTTCTCAACAGGGAAAATTAACCCATTCTACTTCAGCTACGTTTGCCTTAATGCACTAGATGCCATCATTAGTTCTAACACTTCCATACTAAAACATAAAAAAAAATTCCTACAATTAAATTAGAGGTACTAAAACGTAACAGTAATAGCATGGCTTGTTATTTGACCAGATCTGGATCTCCAGCTTCAGACTAAGGTTGCAATGATGTGTGTACAGAAACTTATTCTCAGGGACCACAGATGATTTTTTTTTATTATTTTTTTTTTTACTAACCTGGGTTGAAATCCTATTGTAGAGAAAAAAAAAAAAAACCCTCAAAAAAACCCCCTAGTGATGCCAGTGACATCAAGCAAGCAATCTGGTGCGTGGCTTGTGGGAGACTGAATGCCATCTTGTAGGTGGAGTGCACTAATGGGAGAGGAGGACCTGAGAGGACAGGCTGAAGCATACAAACCATACTGATGCATGCTGACTCTAAAAAGTCATTAAGATATAAGAACTGGTAACTCCAAGGTTTAAGGCTATATACTTATGAAACAAATGTGGTATGTATTGTATATGTGCAAATCCTAGAAAATATATCTGTACTGTAATTGGGGAATAAAGGAAACTCATGCATGCAAAAAGAATGTCTGACCTGATGCACTGATATCAGTTAGGAACATTAACCAAAGAAATACCTAGCATGAGCCCAGTCTGTCTAGCTTGCTGTACCATAAAAGCAAGTGGAGAGGAACCAGTAACCCCTGGATTCAATCTGGGTTTAGCTGTTGCTTCTTGTTTCTTATTTTAACATCTATCTCATGAAGTTTGGGTCAGTGGGACATCAACTAACTGATAGGAATTGCTACTAAATCAGCCTATGAAGTCATTGCTGGATCTGATGCCTGCAATGTAAACCCTGCTTTTCAGCCGATAATGGAAAGGTTAATGCTGTAATAAAGGATGAATCGACAGACATGTGCAGTTTACTCCCTGCTCTGTCAACTACGGAACTAATAAAAGCTGTGCTAGAAATAAAAAAATAAATAAAAAAACCCTAACAAAAAACCCCAACTAGCTTCTGGGAACTAGAAAAAAAAAAAAAAAAGACAGTATCCTCCAGCATAAAGAATATCCACATATGAAAAAATGACAGAAAAAATTAAGCTGATGTGAGTTTAAGCACTGGAGCAAGGTAGAAAGATGCAAATTAAGGTACAAGATGGTCACTTTATTATTGACTTCTGCTGTCCAGGTCCAAAGGAAAAGCGGCTCCTGCATTTGTGCATGGTGCGGCATGTCTTGTATTAGAAAAATGATTCAAAATTCCTGGCAAAAAAATATTATTTATGTTTGAAAGATTGCAGATGCTTTTGTATCCTTTTTGTATCTGTCTTGTGAAGGAAAGACACAATGATCCATGCTGGAGGAAGGAGAACGAGTTCCCTCAACAGTTCCCTCAACAGCATGAAGGATTTCTTAGCCTGCCCTATAACTCCAGTAATGGTGTATGCAGAACTTAATTACATGTTTTCTATTACGGGCATGTTGAATCATTTGGGTTAGATAAACAACATCCATAGCTGCATTACAGCTGTTTAGTGTACACCTAAAGTGAGCACCTTGAGATACATCTAATAACCTTACAAGCAAGCTGAGTGTAAACATGTGCTTGTTTTTAAAATGTCACAATGACTGCAATAGTGCTAGTAATTTAATGTGAAGTATTCGCCATGAAACCCTTTCAGATTTGTTCTTGTGAGTATTAACTTTATCATCAGACTTATCACAGCACCCTCAGAATTCAAATAGCTTGAAAACTAATAATTACCAAGTCTGATAATCTTAGTGGGTGAGGTGGAATTGCAACACTTGGTTTCTTCAACTTTCCTATAACTATAACATTACCTTCATAGGATAAACTAAGCTCTTGTTCTTTAGAAACTATTACTTTAATAGTTGTCTTAGCTGTGGAAAAACAGCAGAATGCATGAACCCTCAAGGGTAAAAAAGGTGGGGGGAAGTATTTCTAAGAACATCTGATCATTAATTCTGGCTTCATCTCATGTTTTTTCAATGTTCAGTCTGGCAAATATTTGAATTTAAAACATGTTATATGTGGTTGTTATGGCTTAACCCCAGCTGCCGACTAAGTCCCACACAGCCGCTTGTTTACTCCCCCTGTGTTGGGACAGGGGAGAAAATCAGAAGGGTAAAAGTGCAAAAACTTGTGGGTTGAGATAAAGGCAGTTTAATAGGTAAAGCAAAAGCTGTGCGCACAAGCAAAGCAAAGCAAGGAATTCATTCACCACTTCCCATGGGCAGAGAGGTGTTCCGCCATCCCCAGGACAGCAGGGCTCCGTCATGCGTAATGGCTACTTGGGAAGATGAACTCAGAGCATCCCCCCCGCCCCCTTCCTTCTTCCTCCAGCTTGTATTGCTGATGGTGATGTCATATGGTCTGGGATATCCCTTGGGTCAGCTGGAGTCAGCTGTCCTGGCTGTGTCCCTTCCTAGCTTCTTGCCCACCCCCAACCTGCTCACTGGTGGGGTGAGGTGAGGAGCAGAAAAGCCCTTGGCGCTGTGTAAGCACTGCTCGGCAATAGGGAAAACATCCATGTACTGTCAACACCGTTTCCAGCACAAATCCAAAACATTACCCCATATCAGCTACTATGTAGAAAATTAACTCTATCCCAGCCAAAACCAGTGCATTGGCTACACTGGTAAGACTGAGTAAGCAAATACAATCCTTTTCTTTCCTGTTATTTAAGGTTGTATTTAGACATTTGTGCCCTGGGGCCCAATGGAAAGCTTTCTTCCCTTTTACTTCTTTTTTATCATTCCCAGCATTGTAAGAGAATGTTAGGTTTGATTCATGGCTTGTTACCTGACATTGTGAGTGAGATTGATCTGACCTAGTCACCTGGGGCTCTTTTTCCAGTTGGAGAAGTAGGCACTTCTAATACATAGTTCATCTCCTCCTTAAGTAGGTACCTAAAATAGAGCAGGTGATTCATGCTTTTAAGGTCCTCGGTTTTCCCCCCTGCTTTGAAGCGAGCCAGGCAAGCTGAGATGCAGACACTTGCACTGTCTGCAGGAAGCTAAGGTGAATCCCAGCATGTATTTCACATGCATCTGGCCTAAGTTTTATTGAATCAAAATGCAGGCACAAATCATAATTGGCAAAAGGGTGAGGCTGAGCTCCAGTGCTCATTGAAGCCAGTGAAAATGTTCTCATTGATTTAAAGGCACTTTGAATTACTCCCTCAGGAAAAAAAAATAAGAAGAGAGGGATGTTGGAGGAGCTGTCTTCTCCTGCTCCTTGATTTCCTGTTTAAAAAAATATATGGTATAGACCAGACTTCTGAACCTTTGCAGGACTACTGTTGCTGCTGGTAAGCAATGGAAAAACTAATGTACAATTGGTTGTGAGCATCTTGATCAAGACTACTCAGAAGTCATTGTAACATCACTGGAACAGTTAGAGGTTATGACCTAAATAATTATACAATGTTGAGAACAACTTCAAGCCATGCTATGCTAAAAACAAATGTATAGACAATGCTGTAGATAGCTAAGGCTAATATACATATATAATCAGAGACTGTGATACTGAAGAGATCATCTGATTCATTCAGTACATCTTTCACCCAGGAAAGTTACTGCCTAGTGCTCCCTTACTAATATTTTCTGTAGTCACATGGCAAGTATGTCAGCCCATCCCTGGAGATGTCCTGGTGGGATGTGGAGGAAGAAAACACTGACTTTCCACACACTTTAGATGCCTGTGTCAACCATCACAGTTGTCTGGGAGGTCAATAAAAAAAGCCCAGACCTGACATTCATCCCTCTGCAGCAGTCTGAGTCTGCAGCAATTTTACAAGAAAAGGGAAACCTCTGAATGACTGATGCAACCTTCCCCATCATTCCAATCCTAGTATTCAGGACTGGCAGAGGTGCTGAGAGCTGTAAGCACAGCATCAGTGTTGCTTTCTGCTCCAGAATTTCTGCTTTTGTTCACCTACATGAGGTGAGATTACACTCACGATTAAATTCACTTCAGGCATCCAAATATCTGTGTGTGTACATATGAGTTAAGTATCCACTATCCCACTAATCTAGTCGGTACAGTCTGTGGAGCTCAGAGGGCAGTTCAGCTCACTGAATGAGCTTTATTGGCTGGCTGGCTGTCAAATTTGTCATGCTATACCTGAAAATGGATGTAACTCCACTCTTACAGAATTGTTATTACACTGAGATTCCAGCCACTCTTTGTACTGATGTCACAACAGAAGAAGCTGGCAAAACTTGACTTAGGAATAGGAATTGCTGTTCCCATGGATGTTGAATAAGAATAGGAAAGTTATGTCAGGGCTGTGCCCCACTGTGCCCAATCCTACTTGTTACAGAGGACCTTCCTTTAGTAAACCAGCTGCCTCATTCAGGAGAGAACCAAAGATTCATGTTCTTTGAGGATACAAATGTGTGAGTCCCAAGAGAGCTGCTTAGCACAGACTTAACTACTTTGCTTAGATTGTATTCTGCATGCAGAACTTGTCATTACTGCAAATTGGGTTTTATTTTTCTAAATGTACTTACGTATGCTGAATTCTGTGCTGTTTCAAGTTACTTACTCAACTAAATAAAGCTTTTTCTTCAAAGAAAAACAAATAAAAAAATTCCCTTCCATATTGGCATTATTTCCTGAAGGTTTGATAAAATTGTATTTGTTTGAAACTGTCAGGTTGAACAGGGATAAATGTAATCTGAGATACTAACGAGTCAGTTGAGCAAAAGGGCCATCATATATTGTGTTGAGAAGCATTGTTGCCGATGCTGGTGAAACACTTCAGGAATAAAATTGGGCAGGTCTGGAAAAGGCTGATAACCTCCTCCAAAGACTTCAACTTCAGACTTCAAATGAAATATCACATGCTTACAGATGATCATTCTGAATTTTGAATGCTGATTAATTGCTTATGGTAATGCAAAGCAGCAGAAATACTTTAAAACAGCATTAAATTTACATAGGTACAAATACCATGTGCTATTGTTATTGTTGTGTAAATCAGAGTTCTGAGGATACAGTGACCTCTAAAGAGCTTATCTAAAGTTCACCTTCAAGGAGGATGTGATTCATTTGCCGTGCTAACACAACAAATAATTTACTAATGAATGTGAGCTGGAGGTGAAAAAGGAGCACATAGGACTTATCTGTACTATATGCTTCAGCTGTTCCTGTGTTGGCCTTAGCAGCTGCATTAGCACCGTGGGTCTGCAGCCCACTGAGAGTTGCAGACACTTCTATGCTCCTTCCTGTGGAGGTGCCAATCCTCTAGAAATCCCCCATGACACAACCTCTGCAAGCACCTTTGTTGAATCACTTTAAAGTGGACATACTCTCATTAGTTTAAAGGTGAGATGTTGTAAAAAACACTATTATGAAGGGATTTGCCTCTGAGCAACTGATCATCCCCCTCACACTTCTATCCAGACCACATACCTTGTCATGTGTTAAACCATCAAGGTAGCAGCTGACACGTTATGCCTGAAATCCACTTTTTCTCCCTCTTCTCTCTTGCCAATGAACTGTTAAAAAAGTCTTCCTGATGTTTGTATAGAAATATGAGAGAAGAGAAGCCCTCATATACTTTGAAAGGCATGTATTAAAAATCATAACACCTGTGTCAGTGGTTTGCTTGCTGTACAGCTGAGTTACAGGGAGTGGTTTCCATTTCTGCACTGTGAGAAAAGGCACGGTGGTGAGCATTTGGCCAGCTGGGAAAGGTATGATTAGGAGACCATGCTGCTCAGGTTGACATCCAAAAGGCATTTTCATCCACGTGATACTGTGTTCCGTGCCAGGACTCTGGTAATACTCCCAATTGGTATAATGGAGCCATCTCCTACAAAAAGGCAAAGAACTGGGGTGTGAATTGCATGCACCTAGCGCACTATGAGACACCTTGGGGGAACTTCAGTATCCATATAGGGCTAGCAGATATGTAACGGAACCTATGGAACATTGGCACCCCTGTGGAGAAGCAGCCTGAGAGTGAAGTTGCACCAAGATGTCCATCATTATCTGATAAAAGAAGTCCCTTGGGAAGGGATTCTGACTGAGATGCTATCTTAGATAATCTTAAGCCTCTAAGACAACCCAAATTCTTTTTGAGAAAGAGATATTCAAGAATATTCTGCATTCAGCACTCAGTGGCCTTCCCTTGGCCTCCAGCTGATGCCATTTTATGGGGTACTGGTAATGGGCCAGAGCTTTGAATCCTTGTTGCCTAACTGATCGTTGATGCCAAACTGCAGCCTGCTTATGTATGGAGCACAAAGGAAAAATTAAAGAGTCTGATGTAAGGAAAGGTTTATAGGAACAGCATCAAGTCAAACCGGACTAAAAATCTCATTTAATTTGCAGGGACGTTTGGTCTGTCTTTTAACATAGTATTGAGTGTGTGTTAATTTGTGTATGCCAATAAAAAAAGCATTCCTCCACATCGCCACTGTTCATCTGACCCACAGCTGCTGTAACATGAGTTTAGCCCCTGCATCTTTTAGCACAGATCCTTTCTCCTCTTCTTCTTTCCCTGTGAATAAAGTGAGAGCAGCTCATCTGCTTTGCATTCCACACAGTAAGAAAACCTTTCCTCACTGATTAATATGAGCTTGTTTTGCAGCACCAGTGGATTTGTGAATGGGCCATAGGCTACAGACCAGTTTGTTAAGGAAAACTGATGTGCAGTGTTGTCACATAGACTATGATGCAGTGATGACTCTGCACTCTTCACTTATATAAAAATTAGAAAAAGTTCAAAAAATCCTCCTGGATTAAAAAACCCAGTAAGAACAACTGGATTGTTCAAAGCAAGGATCTGAGATCTTTGCCTGATTTTCTCTAGTGCAAGCAGTGATTAAACGCTATGTGAGAAAGATGTCTCTTCCATTCTAGCTGTAATACTTCATGCTTTTTACTAGAAAAGTCCTGAGTCAAGCGCCCTGTGTCACAGCCAAAACTGTGACCACCTCAGGTGCAAAATGGTAGAGCTCTCTGTGAAGTTAATGCCATAAAATTCAGGAAGAGGCTTTTAATGTGATAATATTTATCTCCTGTAATCCAGAGATCGCACTCAATCTGAGAGAATTGAGCCATGTATCTGACTCCACAGGAACTGCATTACCATGATGCCCTTCACTGCCCATAATAGAAAACTCACTAAACCATTAAGATGACCTGGAGTGTACTGGCAGCGTTGATGTGTGGTGCAGGTCATGTGCAGCCATGCATCTCTTCCTTGCACAGTTGCAAATCTTTGATGATGCAAAAAAGTCTGCTGGTATGGCACCATGCAACTTTTTTTCCGACTGTTCCATTCCACGTGAAAACTGACATCATTGCAGAGAGTGCTCATGTTCACACATAAAGGTGACTGTGTCATGGAGTTTGAGATGGCACAGGCAAAGAAGATACAGTCTAAACTGGAAATTGTTTTTTTGCTTGGCAATCCCACCTATCTGAAAGTACTGGATTAGGGTAGAAGTATTGGCATTGTTTAAAAAAGTATGTTATTTTGCAATTTAGGTTCAAAACCAGAAAAAACAAAAACCCCATCAAAACTCCCAAATGGGTTAAGTCTTGGATAATGAGTAAAGATTCTCTTTTCACTTCACTGTAAGAATTTGTCTGGCCACTGAGTTGGTGTTATCACTTCCCTACCTACAAACCCTGTATTAGAGACTACAGAGGTTATTTATGGACAGTGCTGTCTTCTTGACGTTAGAAATTCACTTTCAGCTAGATCACCTTTGGAGGACCTATTGTTGCGAGTGTCGGTGCAAAAAGGGAATTTATTCAGGGGGAAGAAGGGACGGGTAGGCTGTTTGACTGGGTTTTTTTGGTTGTTTGTTTTTTTTCTTTCCCCTGCAGTCTTTTGATCCTCCTTGATTTCAAATGGGAAGGTAGAAAATACCACAGCCGTGTGTTCAGTTAAGGCAAAAGTCGTAACAGTGGGTTGAGAAGTTTCTCCCATTTGCATTCTTTGGAGCTCCCTAAACATTTGAAGGACATAATTAATTCCTCTCCTCCTTTCTAAAGAAATGGGAAGGGTTTGTGGGGAGATCAGTGCATGTCTGTGTGAGAGCCTAATTCCTGCGTATCCCTGAGATTTTGTCATGTTTGGAAGTGGACTCCTTGATCTTTCATCTGTCTGGACACACAGTGTTGGTGATGTTTAGAAAGGTACCTTCCTGGAAATTCCTACTCAGGATGTTTAAACATTGACATAGATGATTAATATTTTTACCTTAGGCTCTTTATATACTCTAAATTCACTTATTTATGGGATTTGCTGAAGGATCGGCACTTGACTGCTGAGCTACAGGCTGACTTTCAAATGTCCTAGACTTTTATTTCACAAAATTTAGCAGAAACCAATGTATGAATCTTAAAGTTCACCTTCAAGTGGCTTCACACAGATTTGTTAATGTCCTTTGGAGAATGTCCTGTTAGAAACATTTCTGAAACTCATTTGATTTGCAGTTATTGCAGCTGGGGCTGCCGGGTAATGCAGTTTGGCTCTGTGCTGTTCCTGCTTTGCTGTGCTGCATGGCCCACTGTGTTTCATAGTCTATGTCTCTCAACTCAATTAGCAGCATGCTGCCAGCCAGAGATAAGCCCATGGACAGGCATACTAGTCATGACAGATAAAAGCCCCAAACAATAGTTCAGTCCAATGTCATTCACTTAATATAAAAATAGAATTTAAAGCCACTAACAGAGCAACTCAGAATATTTAGTTGCAACAATCAGAAGCTTTTCCGTCCTTATTCAAGCCGCAGGAGGATAGGAGACTTCTAACTCCTTGCTGTCATTGTGCCTCCTTTGTCCCCCAGTCGCGTGTGTGATAAGATGTCTAGACCTCTTCTTGTAACCTATGTACGCTAGTCCTTTCAGAGCATCTTTAAAACTTGTCTAGGAGACAAGAAGGAAATGGGATTTTCGTGGATGACTTGTTTTCCAAGCTGAGAAAAATCAGGCAGGGGAATGTAGCACTCTTGGCTATTTTGCACTCTCATGCCAGTAAACCTGGGAAAAGTGTCAGGCCATTCCTCTGGAATGTCCCCTACAACAGGATATCCAGGTTAATGGTGTTTGTGCTGTCTGACATTGCTGACTCAAAATATTTTGTAGCATCATGCCAGACTCCCTAAGGAAGCTGGCAATGGTGGTACACAGGGCAATAAAGCAAAAAGTTTTTAAGAGTAGACCTGAAGACAAACCAACAAGAGGAGGAGGTTTTAACCTGGCTCTTGGCTTGGAGGACAGGAGAGAGGAACCATCTGATTTAAAAGCTGTTCTTTTGCACCTTAAATTCCCTGCTGTGAAGCACAGCTTTCCTCTCCCATATCTTGCTTTTTAAAAGCTTTCCAAACTTGGGGAAACAGCAGTGAAGCACATTCAGAGGCACTCCTGCCAGTGAGAAACCAAGGTCATAAAAAACCTGGCATGAGTAAGCATTTAGGCTTTTCTGGCTCAGCTTCCCGCTGTGAGAGGGACAGTGTCAGTGTCACCAATGGACTGGTGTCATTCTGGGCTACTGCTTCACCGCCTGCCAGGTCAGCTGGTATGGCAGTGAGACTAGGGATCTTTTGGGGATCTTACCTTACTTCCCAGGGTTTCTGCCAGCATCTTGTGAAAGGTTTTGCTCTGTCTCTGCCATTGCAGCAGAGCAAGACTGCAATTCAGCTTACCGGGCATGGCATTCCTACCTTGTCCTTGCTGTATGATGGCATTGGGCCAGGGACTCCTGCATGGAGCTCTGTGTGTGTACTCAGTGGAAACTGTGGGGGCAGAGAAAGAGGAACCTTTGAACATCCCTACCTGCAGCACTTGCTGCTTTTCTCCTCCTCATCCCAGACCTCCACTGAGTTTCTCAGTGCCCTTCCCCACACCCTTCTTCACAGTGCCCATTTGTCAAGTTTTTCCTGTCACCCTTATCTCAGTACTGATCTCTATAAGAGTAGCTGGCCTATTGCTTGGAAAAGCAGAGATGCAAGAATCTAAGTATCAAACGGTGAATATTCCTATGTTTGTGAAAATCAGGCATGCATTCCCTTCTCTCTGAAGGGCTCTTCTCAAATATTGGGTAATGTCATTTTTGTAGTGTTAAAAAGCCCAACTCAAGCCTCTCATTAACAACCATAAAACGATCCGTGCAAGATACTGCAGATGTTCTGTGAAAACTGAAGTTTGGATGCAGAGAAAAAGATGGTGGGTAGGAATACAGAGAAACTGAGAGAACTGTGAAAAAAGATACATTTTTAATCCTTATGGATAAAAGCCAATAGTTGAAGAAAATAAGGTTGTTCCAATATGAAATTTGGGAAAGTGTGTGGGAATCATGGTTTTAGAACCATATTGCTTTTGGGAACCCTGAACCAAAAATTTAGCAAAACATTGTCAGATTTTCCTAATATAATCTTAGAGAATTCCATTAGCATTTACCAGGTGGCAGAACAGAATGAAACTAGAGCACAAGTTTTAAGGCAAAACAAGAAAGGACCAAGTGAAGCAAAGCAGAAAAATCTAAGGTTCATAAGAACATTTGGAGACAGAGGAAATTCCAATGGCTTGCAAGAAATGGCATTGAAGATGTGAGAGCAAGCAGAAGTCTATGCACTGTCACACTGGAGGGGATTTCTTAGTAGTAACTGTTGAAGAGGCTTTCCTGCCCAGACCCTGATTATTATTTTGTAATAATTTGGAATTTTTTGGTAAAATTTTAAAATTCTACAAATTGTAAAAATTGACCACATGTAGATGCGATACCTAAATTTACAGCAAGGGATTTCAGAGAAAGCTAGTCATATAGGAAGTGGTCTGGTATGGCTGATAGGCTTATTCTTTCAGTAGTAAAAATATGTAAAGATCATTAAAAGGTGGTGGTTTTAATTATATCCAAAACAGGGATGAATGTAAGGGGTGGCGTTCAGCTAATTTACACAGTAAACATCTCCATAGGAGCTAATCACTAGTCTTTCCTTACAGTTACAGGGAAGAAATTGTCTCTGTAGGTGCACCTGACCAGCTTGAGCCATCTACTTTGAAACAACATGAGTTGAGTTGTATGTTAGAAGCACAAATTCCTCTCTGTTAAATATAAACCTAATCGATACTAACATTTTGTGACACAGCACAAAAATTTGGCAAACTGATGCCAGATGTGAATATTGTTTGGCCTGCCCATGATGTATCTAGTCCTCATAACATCTTCAAAAGGACTGCTGTGTTTTGGAATAGATTATAGGCAAATTACTATCTGATCTGCTCCTAAGATTCTGAAGAAAGAGAAGGTGAAAAGGATACATGATAGGTACCTATATATGGAAAAAATATAAAAGTTCTCAGCTAGATCTGCATTATATGGGCTTCAAATGAAAGTAGATACAGAAGAAAAACTCAAAGCATGTGAAATATTAGAAGAAATAAAAATTTATCAAACTAAACAGTCTATGATGTTCATCCAAGGAACATTAGATTCATGGTCTAGCATAGTCATAAATTACGTCTTCTTTCCTGGAAAAAAACATGTATTGGAATACTGTCTTTAGTACACCAAAATAGTACTATTAGAAAATATGAGTGTTAAACGTGATTTCCAATAAGAAGAACATATATTTACTAGAATAGTATATTAGTTGTGACAGTGACAAAAGAGCACTGCCATTTGGTGGTCTGGAAGTTAAACATACAACAAATTAATCAGGATTTTAGGCATAATACTGCAGATAGGTACAATGTAATGGGTGGTGAAAAATGATGTAAAATGATGACAAGAATGATCCTAAAAATGGAAGAACTAAATTCAGATCCTCTTTTGGAATATCTGGCTTACAATCTTGAAGTTTGGACTGACACCTGCTGAAACACTGTTCAATAGGAAGCTTAGGCTTAATAGGACTCACTTTTCATTAAGAAACCTTGACTTTTACTCTTTCTTTCTTCTAATACTTGGTGCTCTATGTCCCATGGATAGTAGCATTATAACTGCAAGTACATTTCAGATTTTCTCTCTTTCTGTCTCTTGATTCCCCAGGTCGGTGTTAGTCTCCCCTCTGTTCATCCACTGTGATTTCAGCAGTTTCTTTCCCTGTGATTTGCCTGTTACAATTTTACAGCCAGGCTCAACCACTGGACCCACATTGCTGCCTCTAAAAGGTTAAATCAGACAATATAGACTCGGCTATTGTCATATTGCCATAGGACAGTATGGACTCAGCAACTGTCAAGCAAGTTAGAGTCTTTATGTTTGCAAGACCACAATATGGGCATAGGTGGTATATATGCCCACAATATAAGCATAAGCAGCAAGGTGAAGATGTACCTTGTTGTCATCTTTGCTAAGCAAGGGGAATTGTTTAAAAAAACATGACAACTTTGTAGCATCTTCCATAGAAAGAGGACACAAGAAGACTTGCAGGCTTCATAAAAACCAAGTTCCAAAACAGAAGAGGCTGCAGGAAAATCGGTGGGTTGCACAGCATCAACGGAGATTAAAATTCATGAAGTGCTCTGAACCTGTTATAATTTCAGATGGTAAGGGAAGATTGCTGAGATGTGATTTGATTAACTTGCGGTGGATATTTATCCTTTGGAAGCAGTGCGGTAGGAGGATAGCTGACCCTTCCAAGATGGATTGCAGTTATATGTCCCAACACACGCTTTTCATCCCTGCACTCCCCAGGGTACTGCAGGAAGGAGCAGGAGCCTGGCTCTGCGAGCTGCGTGTGTTTTGGGACTGCAGTTCCTGCTCAGCAGTTGCATCTCCAAGTCACTCTTGTGAGCTGCATTCATGCACTTTCTGCAGCTGGGGGTTCAGACCACACTCCCTGCTCAGATTTGCCCTCGAAATTATTCGTGGTGACTTGTGATCTCCAGTCTCACCCTCTCACCCTACTTTTATTTTTTTTTTGTCCTGTGTGGTCTGTTGTTTTCATGGGTGGGCTCTCGCTTGGAGCGGTAACAGCTTGCAGCATGGACTGTGCCACACAGAGCGAGTGAACAAACAGCCCTCCATGTCCGTTAATACCAACATTTGGGCTTTTTTTAGTGACCAAGGACAAGCCGTTTCACCGCTATGAGACTCCTTTTCTTGCATATCACACACCTGGGCGCAATCACCTAAACATCCCCTCCTTTGAGTTTGTTTCATGGGGAAGGAAAACAGGGAACGAGAGCAGTATCCCCTTGCTCTATGGAGCACCGGTACCCTCTAGTGGTAAAACCGCAGGCATTTTTAGGGAAAAGACGATTTCACCAACTTCTGTCTTCCTCTGGGACAAAAATCTGCGCATCATTTATTTGACAGCGCTGTTCTGTTGAACGATATCGTAAATTCACGCCTTTAGTTTAAGTAGCTGATGATGTAATTTCCTTGGGCTGTTTTCAGTGTGTTTCGCCTTTCATTAAATCATTTAAATGATACTTGCGAGCTGATGGGTGACTGAATTGTCACGTGGTATAAAGCAATGGCTGTAATGGAAAGCATCAAGTAGCGGCAGCTCAAGGCTTTAAATGGAGAATTAGTGATGGTACCACTGTAATGGCTGTAATGTGGCAGATGATAGGTAGTTTATAGCTAATCAAAGGAATCATGTCGACTTCTCACCAGTTTGCTCGTAGAGGTGCAGGGCACCAGGATCATGAGTCTTGGGAAGTCAGTGAGCCACTGGCTTCATAATTGCAAGGTGGAGGCAACAAGGTATGGTGTGACAAAGAAAGCTTGAAGGCATGGCAGGAACATCACAGAATTGCTAAGTTCATTGCCGAATGTCTTGAGCAGTGGGAGTGTAGTTACAGGTGAACGGCACAAGGCACATTCTAGACCCAAAGGCTGTTTCCTACCAGCCACAGAACCCATGCTCTAGAGCATGGCTGGTGAGTAGGAAAAGGTGGAACTTGTCAAAGAAATCCAGGATTATTTAGCACAAGCAGACACGTTTATTTCTGTTCTAACCTTGTTCAAAATGGCTGATTTTCCTGGCATAACAACGTTCAGTCTGAACAGCTAATATTGGGAGAGGCACAGCAAAATAATCCTTCAGGGTTTGCTGTGAAGTGTTTCACTGTTGCCTCTTCCTTGCGTGGAGGGTTCTAGTTGATGCTGTTTGGAGGAATTTCCTCCCCAAAAGGCAGCAGGAGCTATCTGGAGCTGACCTCTCTCCTTTTACTCCAGCTGCAAGAATGCTGAAAATTCTTAGAACATGCTCTTTAGCCCCAGGTTTCCTCAAACATCAAGTAAACAAAAACCCAAGACAGGGTAGAGGACATGTGTCTCTGAGATGAGATGAGTCCTTGCTCACTGCCTCCTTGCTGCAAGCTGTGGACTCTACCCATTTCACCCAGTGAAGTGAAGTGAAGCTTTATTCAGCAAGAAATGAAATCACACTTTAGGCATCAGATTGAAATTCAAAACAGGTAGTACACACTAAACACAGCTTGATTCTTAACAAGCTTTTTCCCCTGGATGATTTCAGTACCTAACGCCTATCATTTATTTGATGTACCCTAGCTATGAAAGCAAGGGAGCCAGAGCTTTTATGGAGACGTCCTTCCAATTTATTCAATAAGCTCTGAAATATTTCCATGGCCACCTGCCCCTCTGGTCCTGTGGATCAGCCTTTGGGAGCACATTAAAATGCCCATGATCTGGGTACATGAAGTACCAGAACATGAGCTTTCCCTACTCTGCTTCGCAGTAATCACTTACAAGACTCCCTTGATTTTTCTTACCTCTTTATGCGTAAAAGATTTTGAATAGCTTGAACCTGTGAATAGTTTTACAAAGCAGATCAGTGTGACTTTAGATTAGACTGGATTGGATTTACCAGCAGTGGGAGTTAAATTTTCAGTCAAATCTCTGTTTTCTGGAGCCTCACAGACAGACAATAGCACAGGGGCAGTGATTTATTACACACTGCGTTTACTGGAGAGCAGAACTTTACCCTCTCTATCGTTTCTCTTTCAAATCTTTTCATCTTTTCATCTGCATAGAAATGAGTGCAAAAAGAGAAGAAAAAAAGAAACGCAGTGCAGTTTTCAAGGGATGGTTTGTCCTGGTGATGCATTGTAGTGAAACGTTTACTGTTTCTCAGGTCTTAGGATGTGCCAAGTCGATTCATTCCACTGTACCTGCAGTGCCATTTTGTGAAGTACCCAGCACATCAGCTTGGACTAGACCTCCTGAGCATTACAGTCCTCTGCCATACCATACAACCCCTTCCCAAACTGCAGTATCATCCCTTTTCTTCCTAAGAATGCAAAGAAGTTAATTAATGCTTCTCTGTCCCAGAACCATTCTGACTTAGTATCTTGCCATGATTTCTTGACTGCCAGCCCCCCTTGTCCAGGCTGAGAACCCTTAATCTTCTTGAGAGACCACCTCACTGCTCACCAATAGGAAGTCCTCTGAAGGTCTCTATGTAGGGATTTATAGGCAGTATCTCGGACACAAATATAGAAAGGGGTAACAATGCAGTGGGCTTTTTTGTTTTATTTCATTTCAGGTTTCTGATTGTCTTGGGTTGTTTGATCTTAGCTGTCCTGACAACTTTCAAGGAGTATGAAACTGTTTCAGGAGACTGGCTCCTCTTGCTGGTAAGTAGACTGTGGCCACCACATCACCTTGGTAATATTCTTGAATTGAAATCAGTCCTATCAGCAGTGATGGAAATTTACTTCCAGCTCTGCGTGCAATAAGATTTCTTCTGTTGGTCCTGGACCAGTGACTCTACACTTACATATGGGAGAGTTCCTGGTCCATTGTCAACACCAACTGAGTGAAAAGGAAGAGAGGAGAGAGGAAAAATACTAACCTGAGAATTTGCAATAATTCTTTTCAAAGGCTTTTCAGCATTTGCCTAACAGTTCTTCCATCAAAGTATCAATACATTTCCTGTTGACCATGCCAGACCTGAGCACATTTGAAAACTAATTTTTTTCAGGATCTTTCAACAAATTTGATTCATTCTATAGTATTCTACCAATCCCAGCATTTCTTTCAAGGGAGGTCATCAGAATTGGACTCATGCTTGGGCCAATAGCAGCATAACTGAAATTATTGCAGGCAGTGCCTCTGATGATTATCCATGAGAGAAAATGTATTTACAGCAAATATATCCCTTTCTCTGTGTTTCCAGCATGCTTGTTTTATAAATGCTGGAGTTCATGCTCAAGACTTTATTTCTGTAGGTCTCCCATTTTGCAGAAGAAAAAAATAGGAAAAAATGCTCACCAACTTTAAATGTGACGTATTCATAATTTTATGAAAATGACCCTAACAAAGAACTTCTGCTCCAATAGATATCATGAAATAGAGCACACAATGTCTCACTTAACCTGACCTTGTAGAAAAGCATCCCCAGGGAAATTGCAGAGCAAGAGTAGTTCCAGGATCTCAATTTCCATTTCCCCTTGTACCCCCAGCGACATGTAGATCCGAGCAAGATCTAAATGCCAAAAGGAATGAAAGGTGAATTTCACTTGCATGTTCCTTTTCAAAAAGCACCTGTATGAAATCTCCCTCATCCCCTAGGGAATGCAAAACTTGCTTTTGGTCTCTGTTACCCTGCTTAGACCCAACTTATCTTGTTTTAAAAAGCCTGAGGTTATTTTTCCCTCTCCTGTGTTTGCTTTTATGTGACTCTCAGTGGTTTTCAGAAGCGCCTAGCAGCTGTGGGTATGAGCATCAGGAAAAATTCCCCTTTCCTCCTTGCCAGCTATTCACTGGAATAGTAAGGAAAAGGAACTGCATACCCCATGCTGCCCTTTGCCCATCTCCACCGAGCACCTCAGAGAGGCTCTCTCCTCCCCATTCCCTCCCCATGCTTAGAAGAGCTCTTGAGCAAGGTCAAAAATCCCATTCTTCCATGCAGCAGAAATTTAAGGGAATAAGATGTGCCTTAAATTTGTCTCATATATGCCTTTATCGTTGCCTTGAATGTATGACTATACAAATATACTGTATCCTGTCCCTGGCTCTGTAGATATGGCTGCATGAATGAGTTGCTGGTGGGTTACCCTGGGTGTGGATATACAGTGCACTGGGGACTTTGCAGTCACCACTCATATATGTCTTCTCATTTTGTGTGAACCAGGAGGTCTTTCTGGTGAAGTAGTTGTCCTTCCATTAAGGCAAGATAAGCACTTCACGTTTTACCCAACAGCAGGGGCACAACCTTTCTGCAGAGTACTCAGCAAGCTGTAAAACTATGTCCCACTTTGCCTTGCCTCTTTTATCAACCTATATTCTCTTCCCCAGGTATTTCCTCTCTCTCTCTCTTTCACACAGGTACCCCAAAACTTGCACCTCTTCTGTTTCCTTCAGCTATATCCTTTTATCCAGAATTACTGCAAAAGTTGAGTCTAACAATGTAGTTTGTGTCTTTGATACAGGAAACTTTTGCCATTTTCATCTTTGGAGCAGAGTTTGCCTTAAGAATCTGGGCTGCTGGGTGTTGCTGTCGCTACAAAGGATGGAGAGGGAGACTCAAATTTGCCAGGAAG
Source organism: Falco naumanni (assembly GCF_017639655.2). Classification (NCBI taxonomy): domain Eukaryota; kingdom Metazoa; phylum Chordata; class Aves; order Falconiformes; family Falconidae; genus Falco; species Falco naumanni. The sequence goes on along the minus strand of NC_054056.1, from coordinate 107,518,951 downwards.
CCATTGTGCATGCTGGGTAGGTACATGCTGTCTACTACTGTTTCCCCATTTATGTCCTTTTCCTTCTAAGTCATTCTGGGGGATGTCCAAGAACCAGTGATTGGCAGTGCAAAGAGCAGTGAAATCAGATCAGCCCTTTGTGCTAGGAGCTGTGACCTGCTTGGACTAGTTATTTGTAGTACCCAGAAATAATGATTCATTTGAGAGACACTTGGGTAGCTGGACAGTGAGAAAAAAATGAATCTTTCCACCCTTAAAATACATTTTTCCTTCTCCTGAATCCCGCTGCATTTTCCTTAAGTTCATCCCCAAAATATACCCTGTCCGCCTTCAGTTTCAAAGCACTTCAGATCCCAACCCTATACCATCTTCCCCAGCTCTCTTTCATATTCAGATGTTGTCTTTTACCTTTGCAGTGTTGGTCTGTATTTGCAAACAAGTATCTCTGTAATTTCATCCATGTTACCTTTCAGGCTTGAAAGGCACTGCCTGTAACTACCCATAAAACTACTCAGTATTTGTGTTTGCTTCCCCTCCTACGACTCCCCATTAAGTCCACAAAAGCCAACATTTAGGAGCTCACCCTGAGCACCTGTCATGCATATCCACCTTCATTCACTGTTTCCAGGACTCTCTCCTTTGTTTTGATGCTCTTCAGGCCAAGTGCTAGCTTTTTATTCTGCATTTGTACAGCACTTGGCACTCCTGGGAGCCATGGTGCTGCAGTTACATGAATACATGTCACTCTACTCCCTCTCCCTTCTTTTGTTCATCTTGTGGGTCTAAACAGTAGACAAAACTGGAAGAAATTTTCTTTGCACAACTTTGCTGTCTTCAATTTAGTAGTGCTCCTTTGGGTGCTACTTTTGTATAAATACTTCTACTTCTAATAGCATTGTGAAGGTAGTAGAGCATGATGTGAGCAAGTGGGATTGAAACTGTCTCGTGCCTTCTTGGTAAAAGTGTCATCTCACTTCTGAAAATGAATCTTCATTGATATCTGGATAAATAAAAGAACACGGATTTATTAATATCGTCTCTTGGTTGTCACTAGCACAAGTTTGTTTTGAGAATGATTGAAAGTGAATAAATCTGAAATCCATCCAGTGCTACTCTTTTTGGCTGAAAACAGAATATGAAGAGAATTCAAAGACTGATTGCTTGGAGAATGTTTAAAGCCTTTTGGTACCACTTTTTTTCTTGCATATGTATGGGATCAAAAAGGGGAGGGAGGGAGGACACAAGAAAAAGAAAGAAAAAGAAAGAAAACAAGAAACAGCAATGCGATTTGCATTTCAAACTTCTTCAGTTGATCAACAAATTGGCCCTGTGAGCAGTTACAAAAAACAGTAGTACTAGCTTTGAGATTTTAATGGGACGACTCAGCCAAAAGAACAACATACTAGACACACCATCAAAAACTGAATTTCTTATCTGCTGACCTGTTCACTATAGTGTTTCTGTGAGACAGATGGATTTAAGGCTGGGTTTTTTGTGAGCATTAGGAGACTGTTTCTGTGCGTGCCTAAGCTAGCACGCTAAGACAGTGTCTCAAGTCCAGTGCTTTGATCTGTAAATAGATTCTGAGACTTTCTGGTGGGTTTTATGCATGATGCTGTCTGTGTGGCAGGTGCAGATATCTGTTTAATTGGCAAGAGAAGGCATTTTCAGGAAGCTTTAAAATTTGCTTAGGGAAATTTGCAGCACAACCAGATGGGATTAAGAAGCAGGTGATGGGGCCACTTTTGTTGGCAGGCTTTGTTCTTTTTGCCTTGCAGATATCTTTGTGCTGATTGCTTCAGTGCCAGTGGTTGCTGTAGGGAACCAGGGCAATGTTCTGGCAACATCTCTCAGAAGCCTCCGCTTCCTTCAGATCCTACGGATGCTCCGAATGGACAGGCGGGGTGGTACATGGAAGCTTTTAGGATCAGCCATTTGTGCACACAGCAAAGTAAGTGAGGAGCTCGCACAGCTCAGCTGGGGTTTGGGGGGGAGACATTGAAGGGAAAGAGAGAGGATGCGCAGGTGACACAACGCCTTAGGATTATGTCTTGTAGTTCAAGCAGTAGTTTTATCCTTTCAGCTTTATTCCCTCTCCCACTCTCTGACCATTTCTGCCCCTTGGTTTACCCTTCTGTACTCAATAGTGGTGCTGGGAAGCAACAAAAGAGAGTGTTTACACCCATACTTGTTACAACAGGAATTCTGCCTTTACACTGAATAAGAGTAGGGACATCCCTTTAATGGTGAAGTAAGCTGAAATATTTGACAGAAACGCTTCTGTAGTTGCAACGTGTTTGTAGTGACTTCTCAGACTTGTCTGATCAACAGATGGAGCAGGACTCTGAAGGGACAGAAAGAGGCTGGTTAGCAGAAATGTGGTTTCAGAGGGAGCTACTGGTATAATTTCTTTTTCCAAGCATGGGTCAGACAATACAAAGATGCACACAATGTGAACCCAGACAGACAAAATTTCTAAAATCATCTTCATGTGGTCTCACTTGATGCTGTAGTCAGACACATCCTGTCTCGCACCAGACGGATATGTCGTGTTCATGCATTTCCACCAAACATTATTACAAGTTAAAAACTATCTGCATAAAAATCCTCTAGATTAGAATTCTCATCTGCACAGGGTATAGAAAAATTGCATATACTCTGTGCTACACGTTGCTTTTTCTTATCCATGAATGACATTCCTGACATTTTAGGGTTTTTTGAAAATTAAAATGCCAGCTGGCACAGCATAATTAGACTTTGCTTCTTTGTAGTGGCTGATAGGGATACCCACCCCGCTTCATTTCATACCAGCTTCTGTTTCTTCCCCATATAAACTTGCTACAAAGGAGGTGGCACATAAACACTTATGTCAAAAATGTTTCTCAGGAAACTGAGATCATGGAAGAAGTCTGTGTGCCAAAGACATTGTTTAGAAATCATTTAAGGCTTTATTGTGTGGGATGTCATTCAAATGTTCCTTATTTGATTCTCCACCACCACCATTTGGACCTCAGCTGGATGAGGGAGATAAGAAGAGGTTGTGAGAACTTGGCTTTACCAGACACACTAAAGAGACAATTTTGATAACAAGGTTAGCCATTGAATTTCCTTCTGTGTTTGCACCGTAGAAATTAGCCAAGAAAGCTGAGCTGTCTCAAGACTCAATTATGAAATTCTCAGCTCCAGATATTTTGCCCCCAATCCAGGTCTCATAAAATGAAGTGGAATATTGATTTTTTTTGCACACTTTGGAAGACTTTCACCAAAAATGTTTCTGCTTTGTTTCAGACATTGATGAGATTTTAACTTGGGTTGCTGCACTTCCCACCTCAGTGGGATTAGCCACACATTCCACTTTAGTCACCCTCTCTAAAACAAGGAATGTCAGGTTTTGTTTTCACGCAGATGATTTTCAATTATCCTGTCCTTATTGCATCAGATCATGGTGAAAACATCATTCATGGTGGAACCTGCTTTGATATGCCTAAAGAGAAGGAACTGTATCCTGCAGCCTTGGCTGTCTGGAGGTAGGGAGAGGGCAGAGCTGTTGATTTACTTGCCAAAGCTGACCAAGCCTAGGGGCAGCAGGAATGGGAAGTCTCAAGGTCAGGGACAGAGTCCTGCAGCACCCTGTGTCATGGGTGCTGCCAAGCCCTTAACCCAGCTTTATGCAGAACTACAACTGCAGATTGCTCCAAGCTGTTCCCAAGGAGGATGCCACGTAAGGGCTAATTCTTGTAAATCTCTGCATTATTTCCCAGTAAGTGCTGAGCTGGGCTGGTCATGGACTGTGACCAAGCCATCAGCAACGGCTCTGCTCTTATCCTCTGTGCTTCTCTCTTCTGACGTTTACTCTGCCACTGTGGGTATTGAGACTGTTTTCAGTCCCTCCATTGTCCATCTGTTTCTTTTGCAGGAACTCATCACTGCTTGGTACATTGGGTTCCTGACGCTCATCCTATCCTCATTTCTTGTTTATCTGGTTGAAAAAGATGTTCCTGAAAAGGATGCTAATGGGGTGGAGATGAAAGAAGAGTTTGAAACCTATGCAGATGCACTATGGTGGGGGCTGGTAAGTGACTCTGAAAATACCTTATCCCCTACTTAAAAGCTTTGTATCCAGGAAGAGATAAAGTATTGATGTTAGGGATTACAGTATAAGAGCTGCTATACTTGGGTGAGGAGCATATTACTGGTATAACATTACCAAAGCAGGGATGCCCCTACAACCAATTAACAGAACTTATATCCCTGATGATTTTCAGTCAGACAAAGGCCTTTAGTTGCTTAAACCTCCTTTAGAAATCAGTCTGTGCTCCTGGCTTCTGGGAAACCTTTTAGAGGAGTGTCTCTTTAGGTATAACTGCACTGGCAGAGCCTGTGCTTATATGAGACCTACCTCTCATGGCAACAGTATCCTGCCTGTGAGAGCTATGTCGCTCAGAAAATGGCAAAATCAGAGCTGGACAATGGACTGTTCTGTTGGCCTAGCAAAGTGCGTCAAAGGTTTGGGCAGTATAGGTAGACACTCATGGAAGTTTGGTCTATAAGGAGTCAGTGACTGAGGATGTCTCTGGATTCAGATGCAGGAAGTAGAAAATATGTGTCTGGAAAGGATAACTCAACAATTCTTTTGTGTTTTACATACATTGCCCAAAAATCACTCAGGGAATGCCACTGGTAGTAGGATACCAAGCAAGAGGGACCTTTGATACATCTGTTCTTGTCTCTTCTGATGAAGAAAGAAGTAGTGGTTTGCACCACTAGTCATTTGATCACAAAATATTCCTGCCATCTGGTAACAGAATTCATGTTGCTTTGCTACCAACAGTTAGGGGAGTCTATATCATGCTGTGACTATTCTTTATTTAGTGCATTTTTATTTAATGCAGCATATTTTTTATTTAATGCAGTTCACTCATAAATGGCAAGATCTGTCCCGCCATTATTAATCAAAAAGTCCCAAGTGTGGCACAGAACACCTGGATATTTTCATATCCTTTCATATCCAGGACATTTAGGTAAAGTCTCATTGGTGATAAAAGGTACACAGTTGGAAATTAGCAGTTGTGCAGGAAAGGAGTAAGTTTTCACAAAGTCATCTTTGTTTTGAAAAGACTGGGGCTTCAGAGAGAGGTAGTCCTGATCAGTTATTAAAGCTCTGCAAGCTATTAACTGACAAGTCCCATTCCTACCTGCACTGATGGTGGGCAGGAGACTCACTCTGCCTGCGACATCACATGGAGTTCCCTTTCAGCAAACTCATCCTAAAGAGGCAGCTGCTTTTAGACTAAATCCATTCTTCCTGGTGCAATGCCTGTGGACTATGATGCTGTTAAAAAAAATAATTGGTTGGCCCATTGTCAAGATCCTTTTTCAAGAAGCTGTGCATGAGCACCCAAAGAGCTAGGTGAATTAGGCAGGTTTCATGGTGACATTTAAAAGCAGAGATGGTGACTTTGTTTTTCTTACGGGAAGTCCTGGTCATTCTGTCCACAGATCACCCTCGCTACGATTGGGTATGGTGACAAGACTCCCAAAACATGGGAGGGACGGCTGATAGCAGCTACCTTCTCTCTCATTGGAGTGTCTTTCTTTGCTCTTCCTGCAGTAAGTACCTTCCCTCTCCTCTGTTAGCCACATCCCAGCACTGTGCACTTGCAAAAAGTAGGTAAAGTGATCTAAACTGCTGGTGGAATCAAAATCCTTTTTAAGTGACTCAGACACTTGAACTGGTCTATATAAGTAAATTTTTCTTCCCAACTTCATGTAGAGCCTATTGAGAACAATATGTCACCCCAATACTCCTCAAACCATGTGTGGACATTGTCTGAGACAGTGCTAGTTGGCACAGGCCAAAATTGATCTAGTAAGTGAGCAGTCTGGGAAATTACAAGGCAGGTCATCACCCTGTACCCTGGCTCAGGTTAGTTTACTGGTACTGACATAGCCACACAACACATATTTTTAAAAGATATGGGGTCCATTGTTTTATTAATTAGTGTTGGGCCTGTCTTACCAAGCTCTAAACACTTTTATGCTAGAGATTACATTTGAATGATCAACACAGACTGGTGGTCACCCTTTATAACCAGCACAGCTCTGCAGAGCATTTAATCTCACCTATTTCCCTTCCTACTTCGAGGAGATCTCTGATACCACCACAAAAGTGCTGTTTCTGCCCCCTAAGATTAAAGGGAATTTAGAAGGTGACAGTAAAGGTAGTTTTTTGATCTAGCTAAGTGAATCCTCATCTGGCTACTTAAGAAATGATCTCTAAATTGCTTTTGAAAGTGTATTTGTTCTCCTGTGTTACATGGGCTAAATATTTGCTTTGTCTGCAAAATTCTCAGGGAAGAACAAGACAAGATGTTGGTGAGATGGGCCAAATAGCAACAGAAACTCTCCCAAGTCCATATTTTAGGATATTTCTCCTTTAGATCAAGGCTTGGAAAGAATTTCACAGAGGATGGGAAGTTCTGCACACCCAAATCCAGAGTATGGTTGGCATAGCTTTTTTACCACACAGGCATACGAGTGGAACGTAATACACCATCCAGACACCTCCAGTTTGGAAAGGCAGTAGACATTCAAGAAGCCTGTTGAGGACCTTAAAATGATTTGGTGTGGCCTGTGGTCCTTGAGAGGGTCATGACAACCTCATACCTCATGAGTGGGGCAGCAGGAAAGGCATGCTGTACTGTACAAAGGTTCCACGTAGCCATCTCTATCTCCACCGACAGACCTGTTTCCTCTCAACAGTAATCCATTTTTTCTGAGTAAGAAATGTCTAAAATCTTGGATCACACTCTGCTTTCAGGGCATTTTGGGCTCAGGGCTGGCACTGAAGGTCCAGGAGCAACACCGTCAAAAACATTTTGAGAAAAGAAGAAAGCCAGCAGCTGAACTCATTCAGGTTTGCAGCCACTTATCTCCTCCTTGAAAAAGTGTTGCATATGAAGACTGCTGCATCATATTAACAAGGGACACCACTTCCCCCCTGCCCAAATTCTCATTTCCCATTGCAGGAGGTGAGAAGCTGTGTTTGTAAAAGGGTCAGTTTTTCACAGTGAGCTAGCTAATCCAGAGGTCCTTGCATTTTTTTGAGGAATCTTTGAGTTCCCAGAATATCTTTCAGAAGAACAGTGTCTTTAGAAGAAACGGTTTCATCTGCTAGCTTCTGGAAACCAATCAACTTCATCAGTGCAACAAAATCACAGAAAACAAGCTGTCAAGAACATATTCTTTCCAAAATCCAGGTTTTGTTAGTTCCCTTGAGAGAGTGCTTTAATGTGCAGTTATGTTGTTATTAATGTGAAATCAGCAATTGAAGTAACACAGTAGTGGTTTGTAAAAACTGAAGCACACCCTGGATCTTCTGTTATGTCACAGGATGATCAGAGGTTTCAATGGGAAGAGACTCCTTAGCTCACCTGGACTTCAGTTATGGCCTTTGTTACTAATTCAGAAAATTAAGCTGAGAATTACCAGTCTAGGGCTGAAAAATTTGACAGGAGCTACTCTTAGCTGGTGTGGAACACACCCTGATGGAAGTGAAGTAAATAGCAGAATTTCCACAAAGAGACAGACAAAGTTTCTGTGATATCAGATGGAAGCATTTGGTGCTGAGGACTCTCAGGATCAAACCAGTCCTCAGGAGAAACAGACTGAGTGGCATACTATGCTGTTCTCATTAAAAACACTCCTTAGCAAACAGAAGGGGCTGCAGGGATGAGCTGGGAATTAAAATCACTTTTTAAATTAAAGTATCTCTACTTAGCAGGTAGCTAATTTAGCTACAGTAATTTTTAGGTATGTGCTATAAAGAATTTTGACTGGAGCTAAATACTGAAATAGAAAATTGCTCAGCAAAATTGCCTCTGATGGTACCTTAAGCTAGCTTAAGCACTTCCAGAAATACTGGAGAAGTCCAGTGATGCTTGAAGCTCTTTTAGACGTGCCAGACAGGAGAATTAAACCAGTTTAGTCAAACATAATGTCTTGTTGATGTTGGTGGTTCTTTTCCTGTCCTGTCCCTTTTAACAGCTCTCCCAGATCATACTCCAGTGTCAATAATTTTGCCATATAGTGACACTCATTTGGTACAGCTGATTAGTAATTAATTTCTAGATAGTCACTCGGGTGCATCATTATGTTCTTTGAAACAATCTGGCTGCTGTCAGCCTGTGGAGTAGCTTTACTTAACACTAATTATTCCCTTTCCCTTATAATTCAGGCTGCCTGGAGATACTATGCTACTAACCCCAACAGGATTGATCTAGTTGCTACCTGGAGGTTTTATGAATCAATTGTGTCATTTCCATTTTTCAGGTAAGTGCATTGTCCACGTCTCCATCATCATTTTCTGTGAAGTGTAAGTCAGGACAGGAAACATAGACTTTATATATATCAATGAGGCTTTTGTAGGTGACAGATAGTTGCCAGGTAACTTCTTGGCTGAGAATGAAAAACATGCTTTTGTGTTCTGGAACTATTTCTTCTCCCTTGCCCTGGTGGTATGTATCAGGGGCACATGGATAACCCCATCAGTGGCTCTCATGTTGGCATTAAACAAAGGAGAAGGCTGCCTCACTGTCAGCTTCCCTTTGTAAGACTCTCGAGTTTATTGCCCTGGAAATCTCCATTTCTCTCTCTGTAATTTTGATCCTGATAAAGTTTTAGCCCTGAATTTCAGGTGCACCTGTACTCCTCACACCCTGTATGATGCAGCAGTGTATTTTAAGATATGGATTATGCTGAAAATTCTTACTTTCCCTTCTTCAACTCAACAGGCTTGAGAATTGTATTGTTCAGAGGTGGCCATGGCATCTGAACAGAATTAATGCTTGTTAAATGCTTGTTTGGCAATACCAATTGCTCAAGGGGATAATTCAGTGGAGTACAGCCAAAGTATGTTTGAAACTGTCTCCCACTGGAACTAGTAACTGAAGGTTCACAAGAAAACTTTTCTGTGGATTTGGGGTCATGGTTTTATTTTAATCACTACTTCTGAGTTCAGTGGAAAGCATTCCATACATAAAGATATTCACACTTAATGGATGCTCACATGTTTATGGGAATGAGTCTGATCCTCACTTTTCCTGCGTCTTAAACAGGCACCTTCCTCACCTTGAGGTCTTAACATTTTCAAGGGTTGGCCTTATGAAAGCCAAGACCTTCAGCTATAGGCTATCAGCTACCAATAATGGGCATTACTTATCCAAGCTTATGCTTTAAACTTTAATTCTGGACTTGCTGTTATGCCTCATTCTGAAAAAAAAAAGTGCCCTTAAACTGTGGCTCAGCTCCAACAGAGGTCTCCACATGTAAGTTGTGTCCACTAATACTGCAGCTCCAGCTGTTGCTCAAAACTGACTTGAAGAAACATTTCAGGCTCCTGCCTTCACAAAGCTCAAATTACAAATATTAACTCTTTCTTTGCTTTATTCACAATATATTTCTTCAGTATTGATTTCACATGTGTCACAAAGGAAGTCTCTAAGAAAAAAACCCACAAGTGTCTAATCAAGGCTCAGTACATATCTTTCCTTTACTTTATCCCTTCTCATGCTCTATCTATTCCCACATTATCCATTATAGAGTCATTTCTAGAGGGTTTCTTGACCTAAGGTTTTGTTCAGAGAATTCTCAGGCTCGCCTGGAGTCTAGACTCATTACTGTGACTTCAAGCTTGTTCATTGTATGTAGGTTCTTCTGGGATTCAAATGCAACTTGAAATGTAATATATGTTTTGCAAATAAGGTCCTGGGAGAGAGGACAAGGGAGTTCACTTTTCACCAAAGACTGGATTGCCAGCCTAAGCAGCACAGATTTGTTTCAGGAACCTATATCACTTTCTTCACTTTATGGCTATTTGAAAACGTAGCTTTTATTCTGTGTCAGTTATGGTCACAGAACAAAAGAGGTATAAACTATTAGCAATAGATTAGCAATTTATGTTTAAAAAAATCTGTTGAATGTATTATGTAATTCTTCTCTCCTTGCTTTCTTGTAATGCTTCCCATCTCCTCTGAAAGGAAAGAGCAATTGGATGGTACTGCCAGGTACGTAGCTGCCATTACTATAGCCTTGTTTTGATACAGCTATTGGAGGATGCAGGTTAAATGGTGCTTTGTGGATTCATGAGCTGTTAACCAAAACATGCTACTAACACCACAGGTAGTCATTAAAAATGATTAACCAATCCATTTCCTAATTGCTTGCTTTTTTCCCAGTTTAACAATACAGCTAAAATGCTAATTGTACAAATGCAGTGTTGCTTGCTGATTGTCTGTAAACGGCTTTATTGTTCGTTATGATTAATCATGGTCTAGATTTCTCTTGATCCATGTCATAGAGTCAGAGTATGGCATCCAGGTCGTTCTTGGGTAAATTTAAAGTCCTGCTTCATGTTATTGCTCAATAGTTCTGCACAGAGCAATGTTGCAATGTAGGGGATCAAGTCTGTGTCAATTCACCACGTGGAAAGACTTCTTGATGAAAAAAACTAAGGTGGTTGGCTAAGATGGATCAGTAGGATAGTCAGTCTCTCTGGCAGAACTAAAAAAGCTGCATTAGATTGAGGCCTTGGTCCCAGCCCTGCTGAAACAGATGGGAAAGCCCCCAGTCACTCTGGGGAATTTACAACCAAAGAGAATGAAGGAATCATCAAACCTAATACTGGTCAGTCACTGAAGGCTACAGCAGAGCAGTCATTGCCAGACAACTTGCAAGGTCTCAAATGTAAATGATGTACTTATAACCCCCTTCAGCTAAGCTGCAGATTCAAAAGCACACAAAATAATTCAACTTCTCAGGTAAAAAATGTGTAATACTTAATGCTAAACTGCTATCAATGGATCACCCACAATGAAAGTCAATAACAATTAAAGGATAAATAGTTCCACAGACTCATGCTGAAGTTATTTCCATTTGCATGCCTGTTCACAACACGGAGAAAAAGAGCAATATTGTAGCAAAATTTGGAAACTGCTAGTCAGAGGTTAGGCCTGGGTTTCAGTCCCTGGCCTGATGAAAAGTTTTCTTTTTCTTTTTGTTTATTGAGCATTTCATGCAACACGTGTTGTGGTTTAACACCAGCCAGCAGCTAAACCCCGCAGAGCCACTCACTCACTCCCCACCAGCGGGATGAGGGAGAGAATCAGAAGAGTAAAAGAGAAAAAAACTCGTGGGCTGAGATAAAGACGGTTTAATAGGTAAAGCAAAAGCCATGCACACAAGCAAAGCAAAACAAGGAATCCATTCACCACTTCCCATGGGCAGGCAGGTGTTCTGCCATCCCCAGGATAGCAGGGCTCCGTCATGTGTAACCGTGACTTGGGAAGACAAACGCCATCACTCTGAACATGCCCCCCCTTCCTCCTTCTTTCCCCAGCTTCATATGCTGAGCATGACATCACATGGTCTGGGATATTACTTGGGTCAGTTGGGGTCAGATGTCCCAGCTGTGTCTCCTCCCAAATTCTTGCCCATCCCCAGCCTGCTTGCTGGTGGAGTGAGGTGGGGTGGAAGCAGAAAAGCCCTTGGCGCTGTGTAAGCACTGCTTGGCAATAATGAAAACCCCTGTGTTGTCAACACTGTTTCCAGCACAAATCCAAATCACAGCCCCATACCAGCTGCTATGAAGAAAATTATCCCAACCAAAGCTAACACAACAAGACAGCTTCAACAAAGGAAGGTGAAAAAAACCCCAGATTTGCACTTGCTGTTCTATCAATTTTTGGGGTTTGAACCTCCTTTAACAGAAAAGAAAAACTTACCCTGTTTTCTTACAATACAGGCAAATGCTGTAGTGCTGAATTACTGGGAAAAGATGACTAACCCCTCTTGCCACCATCATTAGATGCTAACTTGCTCCTCTTCAAAGACTACTTAGATGGGAGTTACCTAGTTTGTAAACCCTCATGAACCTTAAATACTGTACATCCATAACACTGCCAAGGCTAAGCAGTCATGAGCAAGCTGTTGCATTAACGTAGATGTCTGGTGATTTTAGTCATCTCCAGTGTTGGCAGCAGCTGGATTTTGGCCTTTAATATGTAGGAGAGAGCTTAGGAGCTGAAATTCTTTTGAGTATGGAACTCCATACCTTGAGCCAAAATGCTCTGACTCAGATGCAGCAGCAGAGCAGACTAAAATTAGGCAAGTGAATGATTGCTGCAGTTTGCTGTTGGTCACAGCCCCCCTGGATAAGCTTCTGCACCTGCAGTGACAGAACAGTTTGTGAAGTAGCTTCTGAGATACTTTTTCTTTCAGGCCAGTAGAAGGAGTCATTTTATGTTGACGCACTGGATTAAAAATGGAAAAATATGACTCATAGCTCGAAATCTTTAAAACTGTAATCCCAAGGCCCCTCATTCTAGTTGCATATGTCTTGCTTTTATGTTGTTACATACTTAAAAACCTTCAGCAAAATCATCAGTAAACCTGCACTGGAACCTTCCTGTTAGTAGGAATGTGTTTATGGAAATAAGCATTCAATTAAGGGGATTGGAAACCCTCCAGGTAAACAGAGAAATGATGGTACTTGTGGGAGCATCCACTGACTTCAGTAGACATGGGACTGAGCCATTAAATCGGGTTGTTTTGACAGTCCCACCTCCCATCTCTCATAAAATTCTTATTTACAGACCAGATAATTAAATATATAGAGATATATATTCCTATTCCTCCTACAGTGATTTAGTGTAGAAAGTATTACTTGTACTCCACTGCAGTTTGCGTTTAAGGCTGTATTGAAATAAATGAGCAATAAGGGAACACAGTCCTACCGGAGAGAACAGCCCATAAGTGCACTCAGTCTCCAGGTTCTTGCATCAGTTAAGTCCTTAATGGGAAAGCTGTAGTAATAAACTGCATTGTCTGAACAGTGGTTGGTAAAGGAGAGAGAAGAATTGGTCCAAAGCTTTCCCAGAAGAGTCAGAAAATTTAACTAGTTAATAAACTACAAATGAGGCCTGGCTGTGTGAAAATTTGAGGATAGATAGCACTTTAAGTGGCAGGGTTTCTATTCTATTCTTCTACTCACTTCTCTTTAGGCACTCCACAGTAGTAGAGATGAACTCTGTGTCAGATCCTTCTAGGCTCTCTCCTTGAAAGGAGGAGCTGGCATCATGACAAAGTCACAACTAGATGCAGCTCCTTGTTGTTAGACCACTTGGGAAAAACACAGGGGAGACAACAGAGTGGAAGAGTCTGTTTCAGAAGCTGGATCCCAAGGCAGGGCTGCAGGGGAGGACTTGTGATAACAGAAAACAGATTAAAATTTGGCAGCAGCCCAAGGCTTTATTGAAGGTCCCTTTAAACTAAAACTGTGAAGATGTGAGATACCATGAAGAGCACATTGGACTACCCTTCAGCTAGGCAGTAGGCTGGGTTTTGTAATTACGCAGTGAAGTGGTACATATGATGATGCTCTGTTAAGAGCGGCGTTTTCCCTACATGCCCTGCATAGTCACCCAACCCAGTAGGAACTGGGGCTGTGCCACTCATTGCTCACTGGTGGGGAGTTTACTGACCTCATGCCAGAGGTGCCACTAGCTTTTTCTTCCTTAATGCCTAAACCTATGAGCCCATGAAATCTCAGATAGTAATTGCTCTTCTGCATGTATTGCAAAGCCTTTGCATCTGTTCAGTTCCCAGGAAAGAAGATTTATGTGGAAGAGATATTAATGTTCATTTCTGCTGGAGTGCAGCAAATCATTCAGCAAACGTTTGGGTGTCTGACTTACCTTTAAGATGAGCCTTTGCTTGATGGACATATTGTTTATTTTGAACCAACTTTTTGTGTCTATGTTTGAGAAATTAATTTTGGGCCTGATTTTTCAGCTCTGTTGTTAGCAGCTGTTCAACTGATTTTTTACTAATGTTGAAACTTTGACACTTGTATGTACAGGCACTATAGGGAAGGATTTTGAACTGTCTCCTAGGGACTTGCTCCTAATCAGCATTGTCCAACTGTAGAACTAGATACCAGGAGCACATGTTCATTCCTAGATCTATTATTTCGTGTTTGCAGAAAAGTCATTTATCCCTGTTTCCTTATCTCTACAAGATAAATAGTATTTCTCTGCCTTTGGAAAGTTGGTTTTATTTTTTTTAAGCGGCAGAATTGGTACTAGTCCTTTTTATTCTGTAAGTATGAAAGAATGCATTTTATGTGGTGCATTTTTGTATTGCCAGTAGTAGCAGCATAATGAAAATAAAATCGTACTTTGCAAGGTGGAAAATTTCACTGTCAGCATTTCTTTTTAATACATCTGCCCAAAACAGGAAGGAGAAAAAAGCCGCTCTGATCTGCACACTACATTAACTACAAATGAAAGGCTGTTCCCATTCTTTTTCATAGAACTTTTCATGGGTAATCATTAACGTCTCATCTTAATAACTTTTCTTCACTTTACAGTAATGTCATGTTTAGTAGGGAGTCATTCTTTGGATCAAGCCTCACAAGAAAACTTAGGTATATACATTCAAGTAACAATTGAGCCTTACTCTTTTCATATTTCTTGCATGCCATTCTTTGCCTGCACTTTCTGTTTTTACTACAGTAGTTCATCTAACCACCATAAAAACTAAGGGATGATAAGACTGAAAAGTTATTTAAGCATAAAAAGAAAGTTGCATGGCCTTGCAGATAGTTAATTGTTCTGCTGTTCAGAAAATATGGAATCTAATCCTGGCTCTGCCAATGATCTGCTTAGAAACAAGTGCTTTTCTCTGTTTCCATAGAATGGGAATGATACTAACCTACTCTGCAAATAATTTAAAAATTTACTGTAAGAAAAATATACTGCAAGAGTTAGATACCGTTCCTTATGCAGTCTCAACCCTGCCAACACAAATTCATGCAAGTTACTTTGCATTTACATTCAGTGGAACAACATCTCTGCATGTGTATTTGCAGGTTCTGGTTCAGCAAATGGAAAACAAGTGGATGCTTTTGATCATCTGAATAAAGTTAGTGACATGCTTAAATATCTTGCTGAACTGTGACCTAAGATGTGGGGCAAGAACTTTATCTTCCTGCAAAGAGGATTAGAAACAATTTGTGGCATTTCTGGAATCTGAAAGAAACATAATCAGAAATGATAATATTTTGACTAAATTGTCAAGCATTTTATTCTACCCCACACAAACATCTTCCTTACATTCAACTTTAGCTCATTGTTCTCATTCCCACTTCATTCCACATACGTGAAATCATCACGCAGAACTCAGCTTTTCTAGCTGAAGCTCTTCAGCTTTTGGAAAGCTGCTAGTGAAGCACTCCGTTTTTTTTCATTGGATGATTGGCCCATGCAAAATAGTCAAGAGACATTGATTTTTCAGTTTGGTTTGCTTTCTAGCGGTTGATACATGGAGATACGTTCACTGCAGAGAGTGGGTCAACATCCATATGATTTCTCCCTACATTGCTGGCTGCATCCATTGGTGAAAAATATCCATCCTGTTTTCACAAAGAATTGAACTTGGATTTTTCTCCCCATGGGTTTGTGTGACATTGCTTATTTTTACCATTTCAAATCACTTTAGAAAGTGCGAATGAGAAAAGGGGCAAAGCAAAGGCCTTTAGTGTGCATAAGGGTTCTTTCTCTTTCTGAAGGGCATCAAAGTTGAGCCCAAGTCAGGACTTGTGTTCATGTTTCTGGGCAAATAATCTGGATAGTAGGTAAGTTTGGGTTTAGAGTCACGCCTACACTTAAATATCAATGAGGACATACACCACCAAAGAGTGTGGAAATTGGCTGGCTAAAAAGGGATGTTTTCTCCTCAGATGTTAGAAACTTGCAAATTCAGACCTCAAGATTCAGGATGCAAAGTGGCTTTTTAAATGAAAACATCAGTTGTTAAGAAGTTGCAATTATTTTGAGATTGAACATTTTTGTGAGATCCTCTCTATAGAAAAGAATGTTACTTCGTAAAAGAGAAAGCTTATTGGCCAAAGTTCAGAAGTACCTTGGAAATGTGAAATGCTCTTCTTAAGAATTCAGAAAAGTCAGGGACTCTCTGAGATCAGTTGAATGTGTTCACTGCAGGGTTCATGGCTGTCCTCCTAACATTAGTTTTGTGTTAATTTCTATTGAGATTAGTTCAAATCAGAATACTGCTGGAAATCTCTTTCAGAATGTTTGATTTCCCAAAGCTACGTTCACCGATATAAGTACAGCTGGTGATGTACTAAAATATTGGAGTAAACATGACTGCCTTTTGCTTTCAGTTACTTGACACCAACTAAATCTAGTGATTAGATAAACTGAACAAAATATGGAGAAAAATCCTGAATATTGTTAGTCATTGTTAGGTGAAAGTGGTAAATACATGGAAGAGGGCTGCCTTTGATTGACTGTTAGCATTAATTCATTATTTTTCTTCTCATACATGTACCGTTTGTTTATGAAACTCCAATACTATGCAAAGCACAGAGAGGAGAGTATCCAGCTTGCATGATGGGATGTACCTGCATTATTTCCTTGCATGACTGTTTCTGGAAAAGTATTTCTAGTTCAGTGGTTCCCACTCTTTATTCTGAGCAAGGCTAAAACATCTGCTGCAGAAGCCAGGAATCTCATATATCCAGACATCAAATTCATCTCTCAGATGATCCAAAATAGTTCCCACTACTCTTGGGGTGCAAGAATCTGAGATCTGAATTTTTTTAGGTAGAAGGTTTCAAGCCAAACTGTCCTCACTGCTTTTGCTTCCCTCCCTTTACGGTGGTCTGAATCTACCACATTCTCATCCTGGGGCTCCAAAGACAAAAGCTTTGGGAATTTTGTTTTGTTCTACCACAAGGGAGAGGATGCAATAGCATGCAAGACAAGCAATGGCAATGTATCCAAGCTAGTCAAAGAAACTATCCTTGCCTTTTATCATCACGTTTGGGATGCATTTGAATCCCCCCAGTTTCTGGAACTGCACTGAATGTTGGGAGTCACATTTTACTGAATGTAAGGAAGCCAAATGAAGTGGGACCACTGTCCCAGTGGAGGTAGAATAGCTAATATCAGTAGGAGGAATCTGAAAGACAAGCAGCAGCACATGAACCTGTGGGTGGGAACCACTGTCCTAGCCACTCTCATGGAGGATGATGTGATCTGCGCATGCTTCATACTCTGAGACTGAGCCATGCGCATGCTGTTTTAATGAAAGAGATTGTGTCATGAGAACAAATGTTTCCGAAGCCTTTTAAAAAGCACAATGAAAACAAAAACCCCAGCAGACCCAGATCTCATCCCTTGGAAATGAGAATAAAGTCCATTTTTTTTTCTGATGACAGCTAATCATTATCTGGAAAGAAGCTTGGGTTTTGTTTTCGGGGTTTTTTTTGCATACAACATACTGTTGTATTTTTTCATGTAAAGCTGGTGAATTATTTTCTGATGATTCTACTGCTCTGGCTGCCTGGATATGAACACAATTGTCTGTATTTATTGCATAAAAATACTGTTATGAATCTAAATGTTACTTTAAGGGTTAATCATCAGGATCCAATTAATAAGGAAGGCTTCAGTCAGGTAACTTTAAGTCAGACTAGAGACCTACTTTTTAAATGACTTCTTACTTAGATCTTTCTGTAGTCAATTACAATAGACAAGTTCCCCCAGCTGTAAAGTCACCCCAAAGAGAAATGGAGCTGAACTGTGCTCTGTAGGTTGCTAACTTCCCACTGATTATAGAAAGCAGTCTAAAGATTAAATTTAGACAGGGCATTTAACTTTCTAAACACCTTAAGACAGATCAGATGAGTTCTAGGTCCTAAACTGAAGATGCTCAAGCAACAGTATGGGGACAACAGGTTGTTCCTAAACTGACACTTTTCGATGGGGAAAGTTGAGAAACTCCCTAGAAGGCAAATTTTTGAATGCTTTTTGTTCATATTGTCTACCTCAAACCCCACCCCACAAAAAAACCTCCAAAGCCAACATCCACAAATGATTGTGCACACATATGCAGTGGAAAATATCACTCCAAAATAAGAAGGTTTTTATGCTGAATGCAGAGGAATGTTTTGATCTGTTTTGACCGATGAGGAGGGTATCAAATCTTGATCACTACTATGCTTGTACAGTTCCATGGCTCAGATTTCTGCATATATTGCCTATATTTCTGACCTAGATTAAAAAAAAATAATCCACAGAACTGCCCCTTGACCAAAATTCTCCACTCCCCAGAGCTGTCCCAGAGCAGCATCCAGAAATGGGTTAAAAGGCAGGCTTTCTTCCCATGGCTTGGTCCCACAAGTTTTAATAAATGTGAAATTACCAAATACTTAAGCAACGAAGTGAACAAGCAAATCAAATATTTATACCATCTATCACCTACAAAGTGTTCAGAGCATATATTAGCTGATATACTCACTAGCAATTTCTTTTTATGTTGCTCTTTTCAGTGGTATTATACTTTTAAGACCATTATAGTCATCAGGTTGTAGGAGAGTCACTGATGCTGGTAGGATGGCAGGTAGATACAATTCTAGTTTTATCTTGTCACTGAAGGATAAGTGTCTGGTCAGTAAATATCTAAAAGGACAGTGCAAGGAATCAGCAGAGGAACAAAATATGTCACTTTGCTACAATTCATATAGGTCACCTCAATTTCTAGTACAGTGAGAGATGACTGAAAGTGAACGGTGGAGACAGCTGGGTAGCCTGCCCTACCATGTACCGAGTAATTGCTTGGCAATGCCTTTCCAGTGTTTTGTTGATAATTTATTTGGTTCACAACACATCCGACTTTCTTTTGTTCCTGGCTATGCACACCTTTCCTATGAACACAGCCTGAGAGAGTTGGGGTTGTTCAGCCTGGAGAACAGAAGGCTCTGGGGACACCTTAGAGCAGCCTGCCAGTACCTAGAGGGGCCCACAAGAAAGCTGGAGAAGGACTTTTTACAAGGGCATGTGGTGAAAGAGGGAAAGGCTTTAAGCTGAAAGAGGGTAGATTTAGATAAGACATAAGGAAGAAATTTTTTACTGTGAGGGTGGAGAAGCACTGGACCAGGTTGCCCAGAGCAGCTGTGGGTGCCCCATCCCTGGGAGCTCAAGGCCAGGCTGGACGGGGCTCTGAGCAACCTGGTCTGGTGGAAAGTGTCCCTGCCCATGGCAGGGGGTGTGGAACGAGGTGATCTTTAAGGTCCCTTCCAACCCAAACCATTCTATGATCCTATAGTTCTATGATTGAGTTATTCATTTCATAGCCTACCACAGACTCAGTAGTTAAAGAAAGCACTGAACAGGGAAAGCCAAGCCTCCTTATAATTAGACATTATAACTGCCTAAGTAGTGGTGTTTCTCTTCTTAATAATAAATCTAATGCTTCAGACGTGCTGTGGGAGCTGAAGCACTGTGATATACTACATGGAGAGGATAGCAAGACCCTCTGGTAACATTTTCAACACATACAAAAAATGTTTACAAAAAGCAGTTAATTATCTGTGGAGCTTAACTGTTGCTTTGATGTATTATGGTAGCCCCAGCAGTGTCCTTGTGTACAAAACATTTATTTAGCCCATTATATACTTAAAGCATCATGAAAACAAGTTAAAAGTGTACAAAGGAGGAAAATGATTACTTTTGCTTATTTTGTAGCCAAAAGCTGGGTCTCTTGGATCGGGTTCGTGGTACCAATACTAAAGGAAAGCTATTTACCCCTCTGAATGTAGATGCCATTGAAGAAAGTCCTTCAAAAGAGCCTAAGAATGTTGTCTTGAATAATAAGGAGCGTTTTCGCACTGCATTCCGAATGAAAGCGTACGCTTTTTGGCAAAGCTCAGAAGGTAGCCCATCTGTGTTGATTTCTTTTTATCCATCCTCTATTCTCCCCATTTTACTTTGTTCCTCTGCATCTTCTGTTGAAGGTTTGTGACTTTCTGGGCCAAGTATGGCTGTTCCCTGGTTTTACATGGCACATTTGGGGAAGCCCCAGGAAATGAATGCTGAAGTCCAGGCAACACGGTCCTTGAAATAAGACAATGCCCCCCCCCCCCCCCCCAAAAAAAAAAAAACCAAAAAAAACCAACAAAAAAAAAACAACCCAGCAATGGATATGGGATAAAGCCAGTGGTGGAATCAACCTATTTGACCTGGAAAAAAGGGCACACTGGGCAGTGAATCCATATTCCCCCAAAAAGCATATGCCATCATGGCTCGGTTTATTCAGCAGGGATGCTATGCTGAGGTAGCTCCCTCCTAAACTGCATCCAGCCCTGCACTAGCCTGTGTCCAGGCATCTCATATGCCTCCTATTGCAAGCTCTTAAAACTTTGTTTTGTAGAGTCAACGGCTGGTTCCCTCCCACCCCCCATAAGACTGCTGCCCCTCGGCAGATTTCCATTGGGTGTCCATGTAACATCACAGGGCATTTTTCCTCTCAGCTTCCCTGAGCACACGTTTTCCTTTTCTTGCGTATAGCATCTAAATGGTCTCTCAGTAACAGTTTCCTCTTTATTGTGCCAGCTGGCATCAGCCCATGCTGGGCATACTACCATGGATGTAGTCTGGGTGTCCACACCAGGAACTTGGTTATTCTCTTCCATGAAGGTACATGAGCTCCAAGCAGTGCAACTGGGAGGAGAACTTGGCCTGTAGCTTCTACACCTGTTTTAGCCTTACATAAGATAATTTTAACAAAGATTTTTCATTGTAAATGCTCCTAAAAGTGGGAACTTCTAAATCCATTGGAAAGGAAGAACAGTTCCCAATGTTTCAGAAATCCTGGAATCTGAGAGGACATCCCTCAAAAAATGTGTTTTACAGCTGTCCCAGAAGAATTATCAAATCCCTTTCAAGAGCTGACCAGAGAAAGAGGAACCTGCAAGAGATGTTCCTTTACTAAATTACACTTACTCTTATGTAGTGCTTTAGTCAGCCAGATCTCACTCTAAATATTGTGTGGTCAGATGCTCACACAGCTTTTTTTTTTTGACCTGCTTTGCAGATGCAGGAACAGGGGAACCCATGGCAGAAGAGAGAGGCGACAGTAGTGACTTCCTTATGGAAGATATGATCCCCACATTCAAGACAGCCATCCGAGCTGTCAGGTAAATGTCTCTGCTGCTCCTCAATGCTTGGCTTTGACTTTGAATGCTTATGCTTCAGGAAGTCACGTTACCATGTTGCTACATGTTGCTTTATTGTTGATGTTACTGCTTTTTTTAAATGCAATAGAGTAGATAATTCTAGATAAATTGAAAAGCACAAGACAGACTCCTATTTAAAGTCCTCTTTGAAAATATGCAGAAAGGAAAATGATTTTCAGCAACACTGACCATGCCATTTTTGCAAGATACTCCATAAATAAATTTATTATAAAACAATATTGTATACAATTCCTCATTAAAATATGCTACAAATATAGTATCTGGCTCAAATTAGTGACTGTAGTATTTATGTAAAAACTGGAATTTTCACTTAACAATAAACTCTGAGATGATTCAACTTTTCTTTATTCACAGTTCTATGTGTGGAATATACTTTCTAGCTGTCAACTTTTAATAGATGCTGAGGTCTCCATTTCAGCTTGTGACATGTGTCACCTCTATTTTCATATCACAAGAGATATTCCCTAGGGTTAGAAAACTCCTAGTAGGGCTTGGTAGTGTGATTAGCACATCAAGCACATGGAATTCATTCACTGATGTTCTGTAACTCCTCCATTCAGTATTTTTTACTCTCTTCTCTTGAAAAATGCCCCCATAGGAAAATACTCTGCTTTCATTGCAATTGCTTTTTATTCCAGAAGTTGTTATGTTTTGGGCCAGGGAGTCACTAGTGACATACTACAAGTCTGGAGTGCCCCACAGTTATCTTCTTGGAAAAGCTTCAAGACAGTTATAAGTGTATAAACATATAGGTATAAAACTATAATATGTATTTTCCTGGTTCTTTTCCAATTGGGTGCAGGAGACCCAGTCATTAAAAATTCCAAGTTTTCTCAAGCCTGCTGAAAGCCATGTCCCACAGGCTTTGCTCCTGTTATTCATGACTGCTTCTCTCCCACTGGAAGTTTCTTCAACCCTACTTCCTCCATAGTTTTCCCTTTCTTTCCCTGATACCTGCTTGCTTTCAAACACAGACTACGCATCTGTTCTGTTTTCCAGCCCCATCTTTGTAAGACATGCTATTACTACTTTTGCTAAACTTCCTTTCCCACATCGTGTCCAAATCTAATTGATTCATGCAGTCTCCCTTTAAACTCAATCATGAGCCAAGTTTTTTTTTATTTTCTTGTATAGTTTACCCAGATGCTGGATGCTAATGGAAAGTAATTCAGACAAAACCACTTAATGGGTTTTCAGGGTCATGATCAAGGAGATTTTAAATTGAAATTGCTAATAGGGTGATTCCTATTTTTCATTTCTGCTTTTTTTAAGTATAGTTTTGCTGTTACGTATAGTTAGACTAAAATAGACATGGATATAATTTTGAAATCTTGAAAGATTTCTAAGCAACAGAGTTAAAGTCAAAAACCCTTAAAAAGTTGTAACAGAATTATCTTTGCTAAATGAAAGTTCAAACAGATTTTGAAAAGGTTAAAAACCCTACCAACTTTGAACAAAAAACAGGTCAGAATCTTAACAGATGACAGCAGTTCCCCAATTCAGACCAATAAGAACATGGAGACTTGACTGAGAAAACAAACCCTCAGATCCCTAACCTGAGAGAGATTAAAGAAATAAAATGCTTTTCATTCTTCACATATCTTTCTTGTCTATTTGTTTAATCTACCAAGATATAACAGTGTAAACCAATATATAAACTGAAAAGAATGGAAAAAAGAATGCCAAACAGTTTTCAAGTGCTCTGGCCAGCACTGATCCTTATTATAAGAATTCTATAATTAATTACTTATTGGTTTTATTACAAGAATTCTATAATTAATTACTTATTGGTTTTATTACAACAAGAATGTTACGCTGCTATATTTTTCAAGGACACTTCAGGCAGTTCTAACACTTTCTCTTTTCTCCACAACCTGAACTGCTGCTGACTTCTTAACTTCCATATTTCTACCTCATTAACATTTCCTATCCAAAACTTTCCCAGATGCAAAATGAAAACCAAGCTGGAAATGATTCAGCATTATCTATACTATAAATTAGCTTTATAATAGGCTGAAACATAAAAAAAGCAGCTTCAGCTTCAGAGCTTCAAAATCTCCTGTGAGCCGTGTTGTTTAAAATCAAATTCCACATATGGTTTTGTAGCTTTGAACCATTTCTAGTTATGATGATAATACTGAAAAAGATATTTTGTGCATATAATTTATTTTAGCCTATTAATTATGAAAATTAAACTATTATATACTTACCAATGTGGTATGAAAATAGAGATTCTCTGCTTACTTTTTATTGCCTTGTTTTGAAATAGCATGCTCACTTTCCAAACATACAGAGTATTTATCAAGTATTCCATGAAACTGCAAATTATCTTTATGGAATTTATAAAAGGTTCATAATTTTTCTGTTTATTATGCAGAATACTACAGTTTCGTCTCTATAAAAAAAAATTCAAGGAGACTTTGAGGCCTTATGATGTGAAGGATGTGATAGAGCAATACTCAGCAGGGCATCTTGATATGCTTTCCAGAATAAAGTATCTTCAGGCAAGGTAAGAATCCTCTGGGAAATGGGGAAAATGTATAGCTGTGCTGGCAAAAGTATAGTTGGCCTATTTGTGTACAAGGCCACCCAGAAGCTGTGTCTGTACATAGCATAGCTGATCGGGAAGAAAGCCTTTTCCCCAAAGACTAAAGGCAAGCATGCAGCTAGCAGGGGTAACCGCAGCAGAGGAAACCACAGGCTCCTATTTGGAACAAGGAAATCAGAGTGAAAAATCCTGTGAATTTTCTTGACCGTTGCCTTATTTGATTAGGGTCAAGTTTCTCCCCTTCTCCCCTTTTTACAGACGATAAATAAAATCGATACAATAATATAAAAGCAAAGTTGCTCTACATGAGCTTTTCTTTGGCCTGGATTCTCTGCTGAGCTGTACCTGATGAAACATCTCATACCAGTGCACAAATACGTTAGCACAGAATGTTTTACATCCCCTTCACTCAGGTGTAAACTAACCTATATGAAAAAGAAAGTGGAATTTCAGGCCATTGTGACTGTTCAGGTGCAATCTGCCCCCACAGTTGTTTCCTTGCAGATGTGGTTCACCGTCACGTGCTTTTGAGGCATGTCCACAAAAACGTGTGCTGCTTGCATCCTGAGCAATAGGCACAGGTCAAAGCTTGAGCTAGTAAGCTTGTCTGGGTTTGGGTGCCTGTGTGTGCATACGCGTGTAGCTGTACTAGTTCAGTCTCAGCACAGACTGCCCCTGTTCCCTGAGCCCCTCCAGTCACTCTGAACAGCGAAATGCCACGCAGACATACCCTTGATTTCTCTCAAGAATGGGCTGAGCAAGTGCAACACTTGTGGCGCATTTGGACCTTATCCAGACTTACCTTGGCTTTGTAAGGCTGCTCTGGTCCTTCCATTGAACTCCATAATTTCTTCCTCCAAAGTGCTTTTCCATATACTCAGCTATCTCATTTTCAAGTATGTAGTATGGCTGGTTCCTACCTCAGTGTTAGTGCTCTAGAAAAGCTGCTTGCTTTAATTATTTACCGTAAAACACCATTGTTACTCTATAAAATGAGCTCTGCATCGCATGAGCTTCATTTTTAATGCCGCAATATCTTTTTGAACTCAGGAAGATCAGGAGGGCCCATGGTGTTAGAAACCTGCACCTGTCTGTGTGGGGTCTGCATGCCTTATACTGGATATCCTTCCTTTACCTTAGACTGAGGTGTGTGATTTTGGACAGCAGAGCACCTCTCATACTCGCTTGAGTCCTAGCAGCAGTAAAGGTGCCTGACAACCATGAGACCACTCACTCAGTGGTTATGGCAGAGCTTTGGAGGATGAAGACACATCCCAGGTGAGTCAGGGCAAGGATCACAGCATAGCCTCAGCCCTGCAATGTTCAGCTCAGCAATGCCATGCCCTGGTATAAAGAATCACCAGGAGCAGAAGAACCACAAAATCCCATAGCCATTTGGCCCATATACAAAGACCTTTTTAGAGGTCTTTGAAGAAAACACATAATCCTGGCAAGCCATGTGAGATTCCTCTTACAGTTAACAGAGACGTAGTCAACATAATTAATAGCCTTTATGGGACAATTAATCCCTGCTTAAACCAGATGCCTTCATTTGATCAGTTGACTCTCCCTTACTCTCCTCCTACAGTCAGACAAAAACAGGGAGGTGAGGCCTACTCATTGTGTCTATGAATAATGAGATGCTGTTGGAGACATTGACTACTTGGCCCAGCAATGCTTGTGTGCCTAGCAAACGTCTAGCTAGCTTTGTGAGGTTTGCCTTGAGCTTTTTTTAACTTTCATTTCCAAAACTCCGTGGGGCACCATGAAGCCATGCAATGTACCTGCACGGATTACCTGGTAATACAGGTCACTGGTCTGTGGGCTGGTGCTGACTGATAACCTGGTAAGTTTTCTGTGCGTGCTGAATGAACAGAGGTTTGCTTGCACCTGAGCAGTCAGATGTGCCAAATGAAAGAATAGATTGATAAGAGTAAAAGAGTAATTAAATGTGCTGGAGCCACCCAAACAATCCTTTCGGTTATCTTCCAAATAAAAAGTCAAGCCAGATTCCTTGTGAATCTTCATTTACGGTTATATTTTTCAAGCCAAAAGAATAATTAGTAAAGACCAAAAATAATTACTGGTAATCAGGCACAATAGCAGCTAGAAAGTAGCTGGTTTATGAAGATTATCAGGAATTTCCACCTTTCACCAAATTCTAATTTTCACTATCCAGTGCAAAGCCTGATGGGTGTCTCCTGACATTTCTAGGAGCAGCTGTTATTGGGAGTTTTTTTGACAATCACACTACTTAATTCCTTTGAAAGAAATGAAGTCATGTGTTTCAAACGTCAAAGTTTGGAAACAGTGAGCTAGGTAATTATTTAACTACCATGAAATTACCAGGTAATTACAATTCAATGTATTGATTGTGGACCCAGAATAGAACAAACACGTCATGACCCTCAATATATTTCCAAATCAAAATGTGCTTCTTTTTTGAATCTTTGCTACTGTTTGCTGCAGAGATGCATAGTATTTGCTGTCATGTGTTAGCATTTGGAGATGGACTTAAGCAGTTGCACTTTTTTTTTTCAGAGTAGATATGATTTTTACACCTGGACCTCCATCTACTCCCAAGCATAAGAAATCCCAAAAGGGAGGAGCTTTTTCTTACCCTTCACAACAGTCTCCCAGGTGAATTTTTTATGCCTACTATTTTGCACAGAGCAAAACAGAAATAAAATGTTCATTCGTACCAATAAGCATGACCTTCATTCATCCAGCCAGTACACTTTTCTAGTAATGACACTGAGAGGATATGTTGCTACAAGATCTAGATGTGTAAATGTTGAGCCAGAAAGACATGAGCTTCCCTAAGAACAATGTATGATGGAAATCTAAAGTTAATGGCTTCTTAATTGTCTAGCTCATCTTCTCCAGTGTTTGGAAATCTGATTTTATATGAAATACATATATTTGATTACTGATGTGCTGCATTTATAACAATCGACTAGTAAACATACTTTAAAAAATCAATAAAAATCACCAATAATTTGAAGTTAAACCAGCTATCTTCCTGAAGTAGGAAAAAGTTTTGTTATAGCCCCCCCCCCCAAATGGCAAGCTCAGAGTTTTAATGATGCTTCCTTTAAACCAATGATTGGTGAGAATTACTGAAAATAAATTGCAATACCAGGTTTTTGGGTGTGAAAGTTACAGCATGTTATTGGATTGCTGCATTCCTGGTAGCAAGAATTCAGTAATAAATGACATTTCTTCTGTTATTTACAACTATCAATCTGTCAATAAATACCCATGAAGAACCACACAAGACCATCAACAATCTGTCCCCAAAGCTGTTATGGTTGCTTAGAACAAAAGTAATCTTACAGAAGATAAATTAACTTGGCTCTATCTGCTTTATTCCACCCAGTGAAAAATCTAAAAAAAAAATGTAATTGTGAAGACAGAGACCTACATTTATGGAAGAGGCAAAGATCATTTGGGAAACAAAGCAGATTGCAAAATTTGAATGAGCCCATACCACCAGTAACCCAATGAGCAAAATCTGACATGTTTTAGTTATAATTTTCACTTTAGTAAGATATATTCACAGCTATATTTTGAATTTTGTCAGAAAGAGAACTGGACCTGTTAAAACAAAAGTTTTAGGGTATATTTGATCTAAGTCATGTTAAAGAACAAGTCCTTAGAAAATGTTTTTCTAGACTTCGACATAGGTTATAGAAAGACATAGATTCCTTTGAGGTTGGTTTGGAACATCTTGATAAAGATTTAACTTGATAATGACCATTCGAGATCCCATGAAGTTATAGGTCAAAGTTCTTTAGTTAATCAGAGATCATCTTCTTACCTCCAGAAGTTAGTCCATCTGATACAGTAGGGAAATTATATAGGCAGTAGGAGATTACATAAAAGAAAATTTATCCTACGATCTACTCTAAATCTCTAGGCCAGACCATCTCTTTTCATCATTTCCAGTCTCGGTCACTTACTATTTGGCTGAAATTGAGAAAAAACCCCAAACACTTCAGCCTTGAAATTCAGGTTCAGTCTTCAATGACACTAATTATAAAGAATTAGATTTTAAAACACATGGCCATCTATAAAACGACTATCTAGACTATCTCAACATTTTTCACAAACGTAAATTATTCTGCTTTCATTTTAACCTTTTTGTTTGCTTTTGATTTTTCTTAATCTTTATCTTAATTTTGAACCAAAATAATTTAAAATTAAAAATACAAAATACAATTTTTTTAAAAATGCATCACATAGAATAGACTTCTGCTCGTTTGTGTGCTAAATAACTAAATTCAGTCTTTTCTTAAATGGGGCTCCAAGGAGCTATGTGACTATAGCACCAAGTTGGTAATCCTGTTTTCTGATATGAATTACATAGTGTGATGCAAAGAAAAATTGAACACTAATGCAGTTATTAATTCTTTATAGAAATGATCCATATGTAGCCAAAGCATCTACAGCAGATACTGAAGACCAAAGTATGATGGGCAAATTTGTTAAAGTTGAACGACAGGTATGTAATTTCATGACAATGATGGAGGCTGAGGTGCTTGTACAGAAAAGATAAAGCTGACATAAATTCTGAATGAGTCTTTGGCTGATCCAGGCAGATTTATATTATTAGTGATCAAGACTCACTCGGATCTTGTACTAATATTCACAAAACTATGTTGTTAGATTTTCGTGGTAGAATTTAATTAACTGGGAGGTGTGCATTTTGAATCTTATTGAATGAATATCATTGTATATGGCAGCAAGACCCTAACTGTGGTGTTTAGATGGGACCTTTTCATTCCCTTAAGCTCCATACTCATCAGGTTTGATGTTTTGTTGTGAGCATCACCTTCTTTTGCAGAGTCTGGCACTCAAAATGATTGCCTCCACAGGTATTTTTGGGGCCTCTTTGTGCATTCTAACCTATTGCTTAACAAGTAAAGACCTTCTGATTTTTAAAAACATAGCTAAGTAAATGGAGGCAAGTGACATTGATTCACATTGATTCCTTTCATGGAATGAAAATGTTCAGGCACAAAGTACTATCAAAAGAGAAAGGAAATTGGTCCTGATACTCAACCTTGATGTTGTGGCGTAGTGGAATGAAGCTGGGCTAATTAGCATTGATAATATACAGCTGTGGGTTGGCTTCAGAGGCAGCAGGTTGGCTGATGTAGATAAGGTGCAGGTGTGGCTGGTTAAGTGACGTGGTAGAGCAATGAAGGGAGAGCAGCTGAGGGAGAAGAGAGAGAGGAAGACACAAGAGAGACACAACACATGCCCTGGATGAGTTGAGATAAGGAGAAGGTAGCAGAGGGACTGGCATGAAGAGTATGCTGGTATGAGGTGGTAAAAGACCTTGTTGCGGCTTGATAGTTTGGAGAGTGCTGTGACATTGTGGGACCATTAAGAGTTAGAGAATAGGTCTGTGTGCAAAGGTAATTCCATCTGTTGCATTTTTGGTAACAGCTGGTTGCCATGTGGTACCAAGACTTTGGTCATAATGTTGTAGACTGCTGTTGGATGCTGGACTGCCAAATACCCAGCAACGCTAAGATTTTTTTTTGGCACATTTCACAGGGACAGGTTTTCTTAATTGAGGCAGTTAAAGGATAAACTGGCATCCACTGCAGTCCACCTTCCAAGGGAAAGTCATGATTGTCCTATAACTACCTTCATGACCAATAAAGATGGCAGCACACCATTGCTGGGGGCAGTGCATGTATGGACACATTGACTCTTTTGTTGAAAAACTGACTTGAGACAATATCATAACATTGGTATTTTTCAGGTTAATGACATGGGGAAGAAACTGGATTTTCTTGTTGATATGCATATGCATCATATGGAACAGCTGCAAATACAAGTTGCTGAGATAAGTCCATTGAAAGAAACTGCTTCTCCTGCAAAGGAGAGGAGAGAAGAAAACAAATATTCTGAATTAAAAACAATAATATATAAATACACTGAGCAGTGTGCTCATGAAACTCCTTACAACTTCCAGCAGGTTCCAGTCAACAAAGTCAGTCCTTATGGTTTCTCAGCACATGGTCATCCGACTCATCCACAACCTTTATCAATAGGTGGGCAAAACTCTGGCAAAGTGCAAGCCACACCTTCCTCAACTTCACATGCAGAAAGGCCAACAGTTTTGCCTATATTTACATTAATGGACTCCCAGGTTAGCTACCACTCTCAAGGAGACCTACAAAGCCCTTACTCAGATAAGGTGTCTCCAAGGCAGAGAAGGAGCTTCACAAGAGACAGTGATACTCCATTGTCCCTTCTCTCCGTCAACCATGAGGAACTTGAGCGCTCCCCAAGTGGCTTCAGTATCTCCCAAGACAGAGACGACTTCCCCTTTGGCCCCAATGGGGGATCAGCATGGATGAGAGAGAAACGCTACCTAGCAGAGGGGGAAACGGACACAGATACTGACCCTTTTACACCAAGTGGCTCCATGCCTTTGTCTTCTACAGGAGATGGGATTTCAGATTCAATATGGACCCCTTCAAATAAGCCAGTTTAAAAGTGCGTGTGGGGGCAGTCACTGGTTGACTTCTCCATGTAATGTAAGCATACTTTGTATATCTCACTTACTCTACACCCAAAGCTTACTAGTTCAAAACACCGATGGCTGCATAAGATGCATGTGATATTAGTGGTAGTCATTCTGCACCATTTCATACAATTTACTAATGCAGTTTTTTTCATGCTACCAAAACTAAGGAGCTTAGTTTTGAGCATGGTTTGCATGACTTTGCCCTATATAAATGGTACAGCTGATTTCTTCTATGATACATATCTATCTGATACTCTTCAATACAACAATGGTGAACTTATAACAGGCAAGATATGGTGGTCCTTGCTCCATTTTGTGAACAGAGCAGCAAAGTAAAAATATTCTCAGGAGCAATATCCCTTTGCGGAAACAATGTCTGAATCAATTTTCCAATATAAGTAAATCAATCTCTAACTGACCTAGCCAAGAACATCTAATATTCAAAGCAGGGAAAAAGCTGAGTCAAAGTAAATGACCTTACTGAAACGGTTTTTTGAACTAAATGTTTCTCATGTGATCTCTTGTACAACTACCTGTGAAATACAATGTCGAAATGAAATTAAGGGTAGTACTTAAAATTATCTAAGCCACCTCCTGGGACTGGTCATGTTATTTATTTATTTATCGTAAAGTGTAAATATAAATCCCTCAAACTACTTTGAAAATCTTCACTAGTGTTTATTAAATTGCTCAAAGCATGACTACAATGCTATTTTGTAGAAAGCCTTTTGCTAAACCCATTTGCTACTTCTGGGGCCAAATTTTTTTTTCTGTTCCAAAAATAAGTTTGTTCGCTGGAGGAAACTCCAGGTTTATATACTCTATTTCTATTGATTAAGTAAGCTGCATAATGTAACTGTGCCTCAGTTTCCCAATCTGTTAATTGGGAGTTATACTTCCATACATATACACAGGTTGTAAGGCTCAATTCACTAGTATTTGCCAAGCGCTTTGAGGTTCTCAGATGTGCCGAGTATCGCTATCCTGTTCCCTGGGAGTTCCACAATGTGGGATGCTGCCAGGTTCTGTTTCTCTCTGTTTACTGTTTCTCTTGGAAATGGACTGCTCCAAATCCATGAATGTGTGCCATATTTAGGATCAATGTATGAATAAATAAATACCCTTTTTTTCACCTGTCCCTGAGCAACAGAGAGATAGGTATGCTCCCCAGGCCTCAGCCAAATATTTTTTCATAGGAACTGGAAATTGTGTTGAGGGAGACCAGAAAAACAATCCAGCCCACTGGGAACAGGGCAGAAATGAATCAAAGATCTCTCCACTACAGTGGGAATGTAGTATTTATACAGCTGATGAAACTAGCCTGTCCAGATATCCTATGCAGGATTCAGCTGGTGTCAGTCCAGATGTCCATGAAATAGCATCCATTTGATGTCAAGTTCGATGGCTGTGCACTCTTTACAACTGGCAGAAAACTATTCAGTATTGTCAGTGAGCACAGGGTACAAGAACCAAGGCACACATCATAAAGCTGATGAGATTCATCTCATCTTTAACTCAGTTACCTACAATGAAAAATTTCTGCCAACTTCCAGGGGAGCAGAGGGTGACTTGCTTAGATGCCAGATGATCAGAGACACCCACAGTGAGTGGGAAGGCTCTCACCTTACCCCACTGATCCAAGGTACAGCCTGTCTGCTGTGGCTCATGTGCACCTCCTGTTGAGATTGACCCCTGTCACTCCACACAATGGCTTTACCACCATGGCTAGAGCACTGACCAACAAAGACACAAGGATCTGGCCCACGTAAGATGTTAGAAAGTGGGCTTTCTGTGGTGACTGCTTGTATTATACTGCAGCTGCACAACTGAGCATCCTTGGCACATCCAATCAGAGCACAAGAAAGGCATATGCTTTACTGGGCTTCCCAGTATTTATTGGGCATTGCACAGGCCTGGACAGAGTGTGCTTCAGTGGAAGATACCTTGTTGGGTTTTGCCCAGCGTAGTAAATTTCAAGTTTGGTTCCTCAGTATCGTGGACATCTTGTAACAGTCATTCCATCCAGGGAGCTTCTATTCTCTTCCAGATGTAGGCTTTCATCTTCACTGTTTATTGTCTATTTAAAGAGACATCTGAAGGATTAGGATCTTCTTGCTTTGTCTGCTTCTTCAGCTAAATCATGGTACATCCTTCTGGGACAGATCTTCAGGGAGAACAGATTGCTGTGGTTACATGAGTAAATGATGCAGACCAGTTACAGCCTTTGAAGAGTGGGCTGAGTCCATGGGGCTGTTCTGAGGCCATTAACTATGATGGCATGAAGCATAATTTTGGTAATTACTTAATTGACAAAATGGCCATTGACCTGAAAGATAATCTCTGTTTTGTTTCATGGGTAGACCTGAAAAGAATAAAACCAGCTGATGAAAGTGTAATTCATTATAATCTGGCACATTGAAAAGAATTCTTTGGCCATCAGTGATTCTTGGAAATACCAGTACCTGCTGCAGGCTTTCTAATATAGTAATACATGTCTGTGGCAACTTGTAAGATTTAACCCTCACATGGCAACAGAATGAAGAAGAATGAAAACTGCTTTTAACATTGCTAGACGACTTCTGAAATTGTTGTAAGTATATACTAGACAAACCTGCTTCACTTTTCTGATATGTCAAGTGCCTGGCATCCCTACTGATTTCATTCAAGTTTGCCCCTTCCTAAAATGTTTTCTAGATCTGAGCAACCAAAATCAAGGCAACCAAAACCCAAGTGCAATCTGAAAAATTTGTTTGTGAATCTCTTTGATGGTGGCTATGCCACACAGTTCCCTGCCCGGTTCCCACTCATATTTTTCACTTCATGTTTCTAATCTCTCCCATGCCAGGTCATATAAAGGGAATCTTTTCTCAGTATCAAACCTGGCTGAAAATCTATAAATTACCTCATTATAAAGGTATGTTCATTCCAAGAGAAAATCCAAGCAAGGGCAGAGACTTGAATGAGCCTTCACCTGCACACAGAGTGCAGCCCCAGAGAAAGTGGGATTTGGGCTGCTCTGCACTGTGTACACTTAGCAGCTGAACTTCCTTCAAATTAGCATTTTCTGTGGTCTGTAAGCACCAATGAACTATATGCAGCTTGAAAACACTATGCCAGGTATTTGTAGCCAAATCCTGAAATATTTAATGATGTGCTAACTGGCCAGATAGGGTCTGCCTCTTCTTAAAAGGCATTGGTAGTAAGCTCAGCAAGACCCTCTGCAGTGGACATCTCTGGGTCCTCTGGAAGAGACCCAAGAAGAGGGTCAAGGAAGGTCTGATTAGCTTATTTTAAAGTTTATTTTTTCAAACACACTTCTTTGCATTGAGACCAATCACTGCTTCATTTAGAAGGGTGATGTGCTTCGCAGCCCTCTGCCTCCTACATCATCTGGATTAAAAACAGGGTGTGCATCTGTTCTGCTGTGTGTGCTGACAACAGATACATGTCAATATGTCACCAGCCAGGTGAGATCTGGAGATCATTCCTGATCTGGGATGTGCACACAAATTTCATCACACTCCATTTCAGGTGCAGTCCAGGGAGTGCATCAACCTTGGAACTGCAGTTTATGTGCCTGCCACAGATGCTGGACAAAACAAAATAAAGTCTCTGTGATTATAGGCCCTGGCAACATTTAAAAGGTCAGGACCTGTTTTGCAGAATAGGTTCACCACATACAAGGAATCATTATTCACAATTTCATTTGAGAGAGGCATCTGTGATACTGGTACTCTTCATACTAGGAGTGGATTTGATTTATCCCTTCTTCCATTTCTGTGTGACATCTAAGTTTAACAGCTATAAATTTTGTTTGGGTCCAATCTTCCTAGGGTCTAGACTGACACTGCCACTTCGTTTACATATGATTCATGTTAAAGACGATTAACCACTGGAACGGACTCTTCGCTGACTCTTAACTCCTGCAAGTGACCAAGGATTCATTTTAGGCCTTGAGATGTTTTTCGTGATCAGAACATGTGGGGCTTTCCTCTGGTCTCCTTGAAGTCAGTAAGAAACATTCTCAAGAAACACTGGGAGCAGGACTGGGTCCTAATCTGCCTTTATTTATGAATCCCCTTGTGAAAGACAGCATTGATGTTTTTCTTAGCTACATTTTTATGTGGACTTTTCAGTCCCTGATGAATGACACACATCTGGAAGATTTTGAAAAGGTAAATCTGTGTGTACATTGTATGCCTCTCTGCAGCGTTATTATCAATCCAGCTTCCTCACTTTAGATTCAAACTGAGAATATTTCATTTTTTAGATTCAAACTGAGAATATTTCATTTTTAGATTCAAACTGAGACTATTTCATTAAGGCAGATGTAAATGTTTAGTTAATATATGCAGGTCTAGAAAATGTGGTTTATGCTCCATTTAAGAAGTTGATCCTGTCAAAAAAAATCTGGTCAGGTAATGGCAGTTGTCCTTTCCTTGGCTTTTCTCTGCACTGAATTAATCCATCTGGCTCCTATGGAAATAAAATTCAGCACCTGTAGAGATTGATTGAAAAATCCCTAAACTAACTTTGGCTACATTTGCTCTGTTTTTATCTGTAACTTTGCTGCATTGTTACGGTTCAGAGTGGAAATAATTTTAAATTTTTATTCTTCAGATTGTGGCCCGGCAGTGCCACAGACTAATTCCCACCTGAACCCGTGCATAGCGGGGCTCCTGACTTGCGGCCTTCAGGCAAGCACCGTGGTCCAATCAGTTTGCAAGTTCACAACCTAAAGCAATCAGAAAATGCAGATTTAGGAGAAAATTCAGCCCTGCTGGGAACCCAGTTGATGCAGGGGTGTCACATCTGCTTATATAAGAACTGGATTTGTCCTGCTTAGTGCAGAGCATGTGAGAAAGAGCTGGATCTTCATTCCTTGCACCCCACAGCCCCCACCGCTAAGCTTTACGTCCCTAAGAGCTGCAAGCCTGAATTTTCTACAGCACCTCATGAATTTGGTGTGATACGGCTTTTTCATGAGCCTAGCTGAATGTGGGCATTCACTTTTGAAGACCATTTTCAGGGGTGCAGGGGGAAAAGGGGCCATTTTCAAGTGTTTTCAGCTGGGCACTGTGGGAATGAAGATCCTGGGTATCACTATTGCTTCTGATTATTTAGGCTGTAAGATTTGATCCTTCCCAATTCAGCTCTTAGTAGCTTCCCTCTGAAGTTAAGTGAAGCAAAATACTGAAAGTGGGATCCTATTTCCATTCTCAAGGATACGCTGAGACTGAAGGTTACATAGCCAACTGCATTTTGTTTTCTAGTTATGGCATCTTATTATTACTAGTATTTGTGCCTTGCTCACTGAAATTTTCTCCATGCTACAAAGATGCTTTTCAGATTCTGGCTGACAAGGGAACACAACTTTTATACAAGTGGCCTTTAGTGCTCTTTATAATATTATTTATTGTAATTTTTAAACTGTATGTGTAATTTATATTCTGGCACTGTCCAATATTTGAACAACTTTAATATGTTTATTTCAATATATTATGCAAACTACTTCTTAACTGATTTTTTATGTTCTGTCTTTAAAAACTGCACCACTTATTAATAAATAGAAATTTCAATTATGATGTGGAGGAATGTATTTTCATTTCAATTGTGATAAGCTTCACACATATTCAAAGGAATGCCCAGGAATTGTTGAATTGGAATGCCAAGTTCTATCATTTTTTTCCAAAGATCAACAGTATTTTTTTAAACTAATGTACTGAAGTGTGGAATTCTGAATCTCATGGGTTCTGTTTTCCACACAGCTCTAAGACTATGCACAACACTAACATCTTCTTTATCCCCTACAGTTTTTCCGAGGCAAGCACAAAGGTACTTCATATGTATTCACAACCTTTTATAGCCCATACTACCACACATTACCATTACTGATTTAGCAGTGTATGTCCCAGTTGGAATGCATAGCAATTGCGCAGCACAATTGGCAAAAAGGAAACATTGGGAAAGACCCTTTTGACTTCATCTGTGCAGAAGTGAGCGCATAGGTACAAGTAGGCTTTACCTGGCTTCCACAGCTAGTTCTGTGATAATGTAACACAGAGCAGATCCCATTAGTTGTGACATCTTTTGATTTAGTGGCCATGTAACTTACATGGCTTTGATCATATGTGTGTGGGAAACTGAAAACTAGGGAAAGACACGTTCATATTAGAGACATTAATGTGCTAAAACATTATGATGAAGTAGCACACAAAATATGTAAAGAACATAGTAATGGCACAAGGCTGCTCCGAATATCCTCTGCAGGGAATTTAATAGCTGGCAAGCGGGTTAGGTTGGGATTCCAGTTGCCTGAATTCTGTCCCTGGTTCTGTTGCTGCATTTCTGTGTGGTCTTGACCTCACACCTTCAGCTGTCTCTCCATCTTCCTGATGTGTAAAACCACCAGAAGGCACTGGCCTCCCAGCAGCACTGTGGGACAGTATGAACTATTTAAAATGTCTTGCCCTCCTACACAAACAGGAGAGTGTTACTGAGAAAAAGTAATAGCAAACATCTTTTCTACAAAGAGTTCTGCTTGTAGTTTTGGCTGAGGATAGCATTTTAATAGTATTAAAAATAATAATAGTAATAGTAATAATAGTAGTAGTAATGATAATAATATTAATGACAATAATAATATTTATACATGTGTGTGTGTGTGTGTGTGTGTGCGCGCGCGTGTGTGCGCGTGTATATATATATATAAGGTATGTAGTTGTTTTTTTCTCCTAGCTGCTGGTTTGAAAGTTGCCATGTTTCCTTGGAAAAGGCATGGAGTGTGCATGCACATGTGCACAACTAAATTGCTTGGCTTGGAGCATTGCAGGAGGATCGGGGTGTGTGGAAGGAGAGGGGCATTCTAACAGCCTGTCTGGCTGTGTGGGTTTGATTTCCCTCAGTGACAACAGTCGCATAACAGTTCAATATCAAGTCGAAGAGACTAGTTTCTGTTCTTGTTAGAGCCCTTTTGCAATGAGTGGAGGAAAATCAGCACTTTTCAGAGCATGGTCCAGTCAGTCCTATATCAGATGACCCAGACTACTTCTCTCAGATGACGCCTGTCTCTAACTGACATCTTTCTTAACGATACAGTTGAACATGACCAGCTTGGACAAAACTGTATCTTTCAGAGTTCTAAACAAGATGAGATTAATCCTGTCTGATCAGTTCAGAGAGAAGGCTGAAGGGTAATTGTCCTGAATGAGACAGGAAGAGAGCATGTGAAACATCACCTCTTCCCAAAAAACACAGCTGGATCCAGTAAGACGTTTTTAAGGCATTCCCTGTGGCTTCATCATCATGATTGCCACCAAGGAACCAACTATGCTCAACACTTGAAATGCAACCTGAAAAAAGGTGTCTTAAATTTCTGTGGTGGGTAAAAATTTATTCAGCAGTTATTCCAGTTTCTTATCCCACTTCTATATCCTCGTAAATTGGGGAGTAACTACAAAAATCATCTAATACTATAGCATCCAGTTGGGGTGGTTTTGCTTTTTTGTTTTTTTTTTTTTTTTTTTTTTTTTTTTGTTTTGTTTTTTTTTACATGAATCAATTTCAATAGGATCAGTGCCAGGCTGTTACAGCCAAGTTCTATCATTTTTTTCCAAAGATCAACAGTATTTTTTTAAACTAATGTACTGAAGTGTGGAATTCTGAATCTCATGGGTTCTGTTTTCCACACAGCTCTAAGACTATGCACAACACTAACATCTTCTTTATCCCCTACAGTTTTTCCAAGGCAAACACA
Source organism: Falco naumanni (assembly GCF_017639655.2). Lineage (NCBI taxonomy): Eukaryota > Metazoa > Chordata > Aves > Falconiformes > Falconidae > Falco > Falco naumanni. Next base: position 107,480,982 of record NC_054056.1, on the reverse strand, counting down.
AAGGTACTTCATATGTATTCACAACCTTTTATAGCCCATACTACCACACATTACCATTACTGATTTAGCAGTGTATGTCCCAGTTGGAATGCATAGCAATTGCGCAGCACAATTCTTCTGCAAAGAAAAGCAGCCAGCCACAGCCATGACATTTAAGTGAGTATTTCACAGACACAATAGCTGAACCCCTCAGCTTTTGTTCACGTGAACTGAAATATATTGCATTAAAATTTCCCCTTGGCTGTCACCCAAATACATAAACGTGCCAAATCACTGGATTTCAGCAAGGCGCTGGGTCTGATCTTTTAAGAAATGGATTCTAAAACAGGAACAGGATGTGATACCTATCCTCAGGGAAAGTCCTACATATATCCAGGCAGTTTTCCCCTCCTGTAGGCTCTGCTTACATCTGTACAGGACTGCTAAGGTTGTGTACAATTGTCCCCTGCTTGTGCAGAGTAAGACTAAGACTTAACAGTTCAGAAAGGATAAATATCAATAGATCCAGTATGGCACAAGCAACAGTGTCAGGAGTGGAAGTTTCTCTGCGTATCCTGTTTCTTCTCAGGATCTTTTGATTTTTAAGACTTTTCAGACAAAACGGTCTCTTGATTAACATGAAGCATCCTCTTGGATGACAGAGAAGGGAAGGAATCAGGAAAGCCAAGTCCCATGGCACAGAGAAGCAGGAGAGCTAGACTGTCTTTAAAGAAATTTCCCTCTAAGATGATTTTTTTTTAGTCATATGGTCCTGATGACTGGTAGCCCCAGTGGGCTTAGGAGGGCACGACAGCTTTTCTCCTGCTTCCTTGAGTCAGATGCAGATGATCAGCAGAATACAGACCAGGGATCAAGAAAAAAAAGGAGATGTAAGATGTGCTATGAATGTTTTGGTGAGTTTGTTAGGATCAGTCATGTGTGTGACATTATATCAGGAATAACAACACTGGATAAATCATTAAATATTTTCTAAGTTCTGGATGCTTCAACTTCTCTGTATTTAATCAAAGCTTTATGAGTATCTAGATTGACAAATGCAGAGTGCTTGATCACTAACTGTCATCTTTGGAGGCCCTGAAGAAGCAGTGCGAGGTATTGCACAGGTCTGTAAAAATCTCATGGGATGTATATGACATGCAAAGAAAGCAAAACTATTGGGACTGCACCACAGATGAACTGGTTTTGAGATTCAGTATATTCCCTGCAGTTCCCATTTTGTTTTATAGACAGGAAAACAGAGCTATGCAATCACTGGCACAGCAATTGTGCTCACTGTTTTTCTGGAGAAATATTTACACTGTGGATGAACATTTGGTGGCACAGCTCTGCAGAGAGATGACTGCGATGGCTTTATTCTCTTCAAGACTGTCCAATGAGTATATGTCAATAAATATGCTTTGCTCTGCCAACCCAGGCAGCTCACCTGTCTCTGCTTTCATTTTTCTTGTCCCAACATGCCAACAAAATCGCTGAGGGATGGAGTCTACTCAGTTCTTATGCACTTAATGCATCTTCCATGGGGCAAGCAATGGCAATCTTCAGTTGATTAAATTCTGGGTGCAGAAATCTTGGCCCATTTAAGAAAAAAAAAAAAAGTGTTTCTGAGAAGCATCGGCTTCCTAATTTTCCAGCTGAAGTGAGTTTCTGAGAAGGAATATGGCAAAAGCATCTCATAGTCCTTTTCCACGCCAGCTGTGATAGATTCATGCCTATTGTCACTACATTTTTTTCACAATTGCCTCTTTTCTTTCTGTCTCTTTTCATTTCCTCCCTTCCTTAAGAATGTGCTTGAATTCACAAACGTTTTACAATTTCAGACACTTTAATGAAAAATGTTCGCTACTTTAAACAAATAAATATACAAAACATTCTTACTGGAAACAGTCAAACTGAATGGCTGTAGAGTTTAGTGCTCATTCTTTTCAGAAGGTTTTGTGGTGTTAGTACCAATTTTAATTAAATATTAATGAAAAAAGATTAAAGAAAAGATGTTATGAAGGACAGGATTCATTTGCAATTCTGCATAAATCTCCTGAAATAGGAAAGAAGTTTTATGAGCTGGAATAATTAATGTTTATATATGTAAATACATATTTGAGATGCAACAAGGCTCAGTGCCGGGTCCTGCACTCGGGTCACACCAGCCCCACACAGCGCTACAGGCTGGGGCAGAGCGGCTGGGAAGCTGCCTGGGGGAAAAGGCCCTGGGGGTGGTGGCTGACAGCCGGCTGGGCATAAGCCAGCTGTGTGCCCAGGTGGGCAAGAAGGCCGACATCATCCTGGCTCATACCTGAAACAGTGTGGCCAGCAGGACTAGGGCAGTGATCGTCCCCCTGTGCTCAGCACTGGTGAGGCCGCACCTCAAATATCTTCAATTTTTGGCTCCTCACTACAGGACAGACACTGAGGTGCTGGAGCATGTCCAGAGACGGCAGCAGGAAGGGTCTGGAGCACAAGTCTGCTGGGGAGTGGCTGAGGGAACTGGGGGTGTTCAGCCTGGAGAAAAGGAGGCTGAGGGGGGACATTACTGCTCTACAGCTACCTGAAAGGGGGTTGTAGGCAGGTGGGGGTCGGTCTCTTCTTCCAGGTAACAAGTGACAGGCTGAGAGGAAATGGCCCCAAGTTGTGCCAGGGGAGGTTTAGATTGGATATTAAGAAGAAAAATTCACCAGAAGGGTTATCAAGCAGTGGAACGGGCTGCCCAGGGAAGTGATTGATTCACCATCCCTGGAGGTATTTATGGGACATGTAGATGTGGCACTGAGGGACACGGTTTAGTGATGGACTTGGCAGTCCTGAGTTAATGGTTGAATCTGATGATCTTACAGGTCTTTTCCAACCTAAAGGATTCTATGATTTTATTTATCATTCTCCTTTCAGGAGATGAAATTTTGTTTATTCTTCAGAAAGAAAAGTAACAAAGAAACATTATTACACTTAGAGAATTGTCCTTCATGAAATTTTTGCAGAAATAAATAAAATATAAATAGAAAAAATATTGCTAACGTGAAATGACATTCAGATTTTAAAAAAAACTTTATAGAATGAGTACATTTCTTAATGAATGTAATATCTTGTAAACTGTAACAGCAGCAGACTAAGGGAGAAGTGTTGAATTATAATCAGGCTGTTTCAGAAAAAAAATGTAATATACACAGCCAATAATTTTATAAATAAAGTTTATTACACAATTACTCAAAGGTACTTTCATGGAAGTGTTTGCCATAGTATAATCAAGTGTAACTGAAGATAAAGCCTCAGTTCTCTGAGGCAAGCTTGGATTAAGTTTGCTTGTTTGTTTGTTTTGTTGTTTTTTTTAAACAGTGCTTCACTCTCTATTGCATGTTAGCATCTGATGGGAGAGAGGCACAGCTGAATATGTGTTTTCCTACATATGAGACAGATAGGTTTGCAAGATGCTTTAGGTACTAGGGGATTCCATGTGGCGCAGCCCATCCTTTAGGGCAGAGATGGTTTATACCCCAGCCAGGGAGATGGGTAGTCGTACCTGAGGACACTGGCAGACCAGGACAGAGCAGGTGGGAGGGGATGCTGGCTGCTGACTCTGGCTCAGGTCACAAGAATGTATGGCTGGAGCCCATGCAATCACTACGTAGAAGCATGTGTCTAAAAGGTCTAAGAAAAACACCACAGGGAAGTATTAGTGCATCGCTTCCACACTGCTGTCAGACAACAGAGTGATAAAGCACCAACACTCAGATTTGTTTTCTCCCTCCTTTCTAGGACTTCATGCCACACTGTCCTCTCTCTTACAGACAAATCACAGGCATTTCACTTGAACGTGTGTTTATTTGAATTGCGTTAGCAGGGATTTACTCTCTATAACCTTCAGCAAATTAATGCATTTACTCAGTAAATTATATGAATTATGTGCCTATACTGTGTTACTAAGAATATGCGGAAAATGTCTTCTTTTCTTGTTCTGGATTTTGGGATACTAGTCATGGACACAGTGCTGTCACACAAAGAGACACTGGAAAAAGGAGGCACGTAAAGACTATACTCCTGAGAAAGCTACTTGCTCAGAGTGATGCTCTGAGTGAGAACACGGCATTGTCCCCAAGAGTCAAAGTTGGGGCTGAACAATAGCCCCCTCCCTGGTCACCTGAGCATTGCTCTGCAGCTGAGGAAAGTTAAAATTACAGAGTCCCAGGGTAAAATGTAGCATGAGGTAAAACCTGCTGAAAGTCTAATTATCCCCATAGCCAAACATCAAACGGTTGGCACTGATCCCAGCACACACATTTTCCTGGCTATACCTGGTTTTGTCAGCTGTTACAGAGAGGACTTTCATCCCAGCCTTCTTGATGAGATATTGAGCAACTGGTAATTAAATCAGTAAAAGTAAGTCTTGTCAAAGAAGAGGTGTTTCCATATTCCTCAAGCTGCAGCTTTTAGTCACAAGTCATGAAAATTTTCCTTCTACCACGCCAGTAACCTCCATATAGAATTAGATCATTTTAGATGCAATGACATCCACTGGATAATGTTTTTTCATGAAAGGCAGAATGAAAGAAAACAAAGGTAAGGTTGTGCATGTGTGTGTACACACGTGTGTGAGCATCATATTTACCAGCTGTAACTCTGGTAAATGTGATTGCAGTTGCCTTCCAGCTTCTGAAGTTCTTGGAGAAGGCAGGATTGTAGGACAGAGAGACATAGCCCTGCTACATGCACAGCATGATCTCGTAAACACCTTCTCTGTGGGAAACCAGGACCCCCAAAACATATGACTGAAACCCCAAACCAGCAGAATTACTTTCTGGTGTTTGCCACGCTGGCAGGTTGCAGGGTTTTTTTTTAGGTGTTGCAGTTTCTTTATTCTTTGGATAACATTACAACTTTCTTTGCCTTAGCTAGTGGAAGTGCAAGTCTGGGACAATGCGATTAAACAAAGGCAAGTGACAACAGAACAAGCCTGTTGACACACTAGTTACTCAGGCAATATCTACAGTAATAAATTAAGTAGTGCTGGGGAGCCTGGCAACTCAAGTGTTCATAGTATTTGTAGGGCCATGACATTGATAGGACAATCTGGGAGTGCTCCTGACCAGTAGCTCCAACCTTTCCCAAGCTGGACCATTCCCAACAGGCAGTGTGTATGCAGGCATCCTGTGCATCAAATCTGCTGGCTCCTCTTTATCCTCTCCCTTTCTAAGAGGGGGCAGAATATTTGTGTCTTGAGGCTTTGTGCAGCACACCCTAAAGCACTTTTTATTTCATAGACTGACTGTGAATCCATTTAGGTTTCCTTTTTTTAATCGCTACAAAGTTTTGAATTACTTTGCACACTGAAGTGTTCAGTGGCTTATGATAAAATTACTGAATGGATGATTATCTGCTTTTAACAGTGTTGCACCTAAAACTCACCGGTTTCAGAGGAATCACTTAAAGTCCACTGGAGTAAAAGGGAGCAGAATTTCACCCACTGTTTCCAACAGTGATCATCTCTTGGATACTACTAAACATCACTCAGCATCACCAAAATTGCTTATGTCATTGTGACCGTATCTCTCCTCCTTGCCACTTAACTAACACAATTTTCTGGTTTAACTGTAATTTTGTTCCTTTTGATTTTCTATAGCTAAGATACACTTCAGATTTCTCCGCTGGCCTCTTGACAATGTCCCTTGTTTAAATCACACCTTGAAGGATGGCTAAAGTTTTACCAAAAGGGGCTTACCCTGGCCTACCTCTTACCATCAAAGATGGCATTGGCCTAAAGGCAGTAAGATGAGCTGTCCCTTTAAAAGGGAAAAAAATCCTTTCTACTCCACAGTTCAAGTCATTACTGCCAAAAGGAGCTTCCAGTCCTCACCTGACCTGCCACAGAGCCTTTCCATGCAGGCACTTTGTGTGCTTTATGATTGTGTTACCTCAAGTTAGTCTTTCTGGGATTAGGATAACAATTTTCACAAGATTTTAAAGCAAGATTATCAAACCTGTCTACTCAAAGTCTTTCATAAAGTGCTTATTAAGACCTGGCAATAACCTCCAGTTTTATATAGGCTCTGAAGATAATAATCTTTGCCAAAAGAAATCAGGTAAGTTGATATTAACTATTCCAAATCTCAGTGGTTTCCACATGTACTTGGAGGAAACCATTTCAACTGTGCTATTAATACTTGGTGGAAATGTAGCAAATGAGTAGTTTTCTTAAATATATATATCTTGCATTTTATTAAATCCTCATACAAATAAATCTGAACTTTAAAAGTAGTTGTAGCAACGTAATGCAATGTAATGAAACGTGTAATTGTAACGCAGGCGTATTTTCACATTAGCATGGACTATTTCTTTAGACCTGGTGTATCATGGTCTGCTTAAAATGAGAGATGACCTTTAGACCTTTGGAACTGAATGAAAGTAAGGAAATTAATACTCAAAGACTTTCCTTTTTTATTTCTTTGTTCTCTTCTGTTCTGCTCTGTTTAGCATGAAGACATGCGAAAACTACTTGATATCTGATTGCCCTCTGTTTGTACAGGAAAAATGAAAACAATTCAACCTGCCACATTAAAATGAGTTCTAATGAAGCATAGTTAATAAACACATTGGTTTTAGATTGCTGCTAATCCAGAGTAACAAAGAGGGATTTCACAGGGGTCTTCATGAGTGTATAAAGAGAATCTGAACTGGATTAAAATCTCCAGTTCAGCAGTTCAGGGAATTCTGGATCAACAGTTCTAAGTAAAATGGATTCTACTGATACCATTCAGCTTAAAATAAACAAAGGAGGATTATCATACCCAGTAGAGGTGAAGGAGAATTTGTAACTAAAGGCTTGACCTTCTGCCTGTATCAGATAAATGTTTGGAAGGAAAATATTCACTGAGTCAGTTTATGGGATTTGTCTGTCAACTCATGGACGTGTGGCACCTGTGCCTTTACTGCCTGTGAATCTCAGTATGTTTTGAAATGGAAATTGTTAGTGATTTTGAGCTGAAGTACAATGAGGGTTTTGTATCTGCAATCTGGACGTGTATTTTGGTCATCACAGTAGTGTCACTTATGTTGCGGACAAAAGATATACAGTTACAAAACAATAAAGTCTTGCACCTGATAGATAAAAATTAGATATCAGATAACCAAAGTAATGCAAACACAACATGTATTGTAAGAGTTAATATTACTAATATCCACACTGCTGAGAGTTAAAGTATTTCAGGCAGCAGTTCTAGGAATATTTGTCACAGATGGCTTTGAAATTTAATTGGACAGCATAAATGTTCAGAGGCTTAATGCTGGGAGAAGATTTTGGAAAGCATTTAAAACTTAATGCTTCAAATTTAAATCAGTTTCTACCAATTAAGGAGTAAGGGCAGTATTTCCTAGAGTAATGTTCTTTGTACTCAGATTTCTCTGCCATTTGTTTTTAAGCGTCTTGTACTGGCCAGGGGACAGCACAGTGCTACATCTGGCAGTCAGGCAAAATAAGGCCTCTCACGAATGGAGGATTTTCCATTATTTTATACCGATGTTATTTAGTATTTCTTTGCTAGAAATAGGACAGGATTTGGCTTATTATGATACATCCTTCCAGGTTATGTTTGCATGTTGTCCTGGTCATTAGATGTTTTGCTTGATTGAGTCTGTAGTTTATAATCACACTTCAATTAAATGTGGGTCTTACGGCCACACAAATGCCTGCTTTAAATTCCTGCTGCAAATCAGCATCGTATGTGGAGAAAAACGTGTGTGTTGGTTAGCATGGAGGAGCAGCTCAGTGGGGAGGACAGCAGGGAGCTGCAAATTCAAGTGAGCTGGAAAGCCTCTTCCAATGTGCTTCCAAGAACAACTTTGTATCTCACTCCATTTTGTTTCTAATTTTACAGCTCTGTTTTTCTTCTTTTTTCTCTCTCCCTTAAGATGCTTTGGTAAGACAGTTCCTTCATATGCCAATCTTCTTGCCTTTTTCTCTGTCTCTTATTAATGCGCTGTCTCTAGCCCCTGCTATAGCCTGCTGCACCAAATCTTCTGTCAGATGATTTTCCCCTGTCCCACCACCATGAATAACTCTGGGCCAGTTTAAATATGTCAGGAATTAAGTTAGATCCCTGATAGGAAATTACCTACTACCTATCAACCCTTTTACTTATGAGCTTTTGTAGAACAGTTGTGTCTGCACATCAGTCTGTGAGAAGCTCTTACCAAGGATTTTGGTGTTAGTCCATGTGTGATTCACTGGTGACCTAGGAGAGCCCGTGTTCCTCAAAGCAGGTCCTAGAAGTCAAGTCTCCTCACTCTGCCATGAGTGCTGACCACCAATCTGAAGGGGCAGACTGAAAATGCCTGCTTCTCCTACCTCCTAGGTCTGGGTCTCTCACTTGCCATGCAGCCAAAACCCTCATGAAGGGCAGAGGTTTGGGCTTCTTTGCCAGTCTGGGCTGCGGAGACCCTCCAGCCAACCAGTCTTGTGCTGCAGGGACAGTACATGCAGGGAACGGATCACGAGGAACATGCTCAGAAGGAGGTCTGCAGCACATAAACAGCCGTCATCATGAAGCATGACTCATGCTAATGCAGATCTTGCAGAACTAAGGAGAGTCATTTCTCATAGTACAGGAATAAAAATTCATGAAGTTCTACTAAGAAAACAGCAAATTCCCACTGCTGACCTCAGTCAAAGACATAACAAAACAGTCTCCCCCTAACAGGACACTTAATTGACTAGATGCACCAGCCACTATAGCCCTCTTACTCCAAAACATACATAGTTACAAACCTCCCCTTGACATGATTGCCATCCCGCAACCCCACTGACCCCAGAGCCGGCCCTCCCCAACAGCCACCTCCCTGCACCTTTGCAAAGCACTAGTTCTTCATATTCAGCATCACCAAGGAGTATCTCCATGAACTCTTCTCCATTTCATACAGCCAAACCAAAGAGGGAAAAAAATATAAAAACGGAACAGAATCCAGAGGCTTGGATTAGTTTTTTACCTACCTCAGCATGGGCTACGTCACCACTGCTTCCATCACTTCAGCATGTCAGCAGGTTTTAGCTAACGTACTAGTCTCCCCTAATTACAGAGTCCACAGATCCATAGAAAAAGCTGTTACAAGACCCAGCAAGCTTCATAATACCCAGCAGTGGAAGCAGGATGTCAGGCCCTGTGATTGTCACGGCAGCAATACATTCATGGTCTGTAGTCTGGTTGTTGGTCAGATCCCAAATATTGTTACAAGAGCCAAGCTTAGGATTTTTGATGCTAGACTGGTCCATGGGACACTGGACTCTGTCCATGGATAATTAGTCCAGCTCACAGAAAACTGATGGGGTACCAAGTCAGGGGAATGAGATTTGGCCAAAGCTTCCTCTCTGCCTCAGCTCTGTTCTTCTGAACATGCTGTGCAGAAACCGTGGATGTGTATAGGCTTGGGGTCGAGTAAAAAGGATTAGGCAGATGGACTGAATAGATGCGATGAACTGGCTAAGAAGTTTCTCAGACCTTTGTTTGAATAGCAGAGCTGTCACTTAAACACTTTTGACTCATCAGATGAGCAAACACAGACGTTTCAAACACAGAAATGCTTGGTATCATTTAATCGTCCCAAGGAAGAGTCTCTTTAGGACCATTAGGAACAAATCAGCTTTTTTTCAGAATGTGTTAATTCTCTAGTGAACTCAATATGAGAAAGATTTTAAACATGATGATAATAGTTTGTTAATCAAACCGTATTATCTTCAAGATAATGATTTGCTGCGTACTTGCAAGATTAGCTACTCCAAGAAGATATGAAAAAAGTCTTTTGGATTTTTTTTGCGAATTTTTACAAGTTTCCTTATTTTCTGACAACTACAGAGCCTTGTGTAGTTTACAAAAAAATGAGGGAACATGTAAAGAAGCAGGAACTTCCCTTCTTTTTTTCTAACCACCTCTAATTAAATCTTTGAAACCTGGAAAGCAGCTTATTGTCTGAAAGGCATAGCATATTAATCTCTCCCAAGCAACTAGGCAAGGCAGTACAAGACACAACTTAGTGATAATAATTAACTACCAAAATCCGAGACTAGGGATGACCAGGCAAGCAACGTTTCTGCAGAAAAGGAGCTCAGTTGTTATTTGGTCTGAAATTGAACATAGGTAAATTTTATCTGGTTTCAACAGAAAAGGTTTAGACACCTGATGTGTCAGTGTCCTTTTGGGCACAGATCATCTTGCCAAAGAAGAGGGTGGTGTAGATGATCTTACCAAGTCCCACCAAAGTTGATGTAGGACTCAAAAATCAAGTTACATACCAAATTCATGACAGCTGCATATACACAGCAAATACTGTTTATGTGATTACTGATTCTTTTCCATTTACACCACCAATCTTTTCTCTGCATCCCAGAGATCTAGTATTTCTCTCATGGTCACATTTGGGACAAGGGTTGGATAAAATTGCACCATATCCCAAACTTTAACACCACCAAAATAGTATTTCTTTCTCCTAGAGCAGCCAAACCTACTGGAAGTCAGAGTCCATAATGCAGCGGTTCTGCTGGCACGTGGTAGCGAAGATGAGCTTGGGCTTTCTGTGTCTCTTTCTGGTTTTCAACGCAGGTAAGGATGATGGCTTGGTGTTCCCCAGGGAATAACCCAGGTGTCTCTTTCCCAGTTGCCCCCATAGCCCCTTTCTCACATCCATGGCAGATTTGGTTCTTTCACCCTGTGTAGGCACGGCTGATGTGCTGGACCTCCAGGGCTGATGCCATGCAGTAGGACAGACCAGATGATGGCAAAGGTCCATTCTTGGATCCCACACCATGAACCTGGAGTCAGAAAGGTTTAGATGGAAAGAGAGAAAAGGGCTAGGAGAGCTCTATAACCTAGATTGTCAGTCCAAATTTAGCTGCTACTGAGTGAGAGTTGTTAATATAGCTGACTAGCAGTGTATGAGGAGTCACAATTTACAGGCATGTGCCATTTTTCCTTTATATATGTTGTCATGGTGTCATGGTTTAACCCAAGCTGGGAACTAAGTACCACACAGCTTCTCTCTCACTCCCCTACCTCAGTGGGATGGGGAGAAGAATCAGGAAAAAAAAGGTAAACCTTGTGGGTTGAGATAAGAACAGCTTATAATCAACATGATGATGTTGATGTTGATGTTGATGTTGATGATGATGATGATGAAAAAGAAAGAGAGATAAGAATAAAACCCAAGGAAAGAAAACAATACAATTGCCCACCACCCGCTGACCAATGCCCAGACAGTCCCTAGGCAGTGATCAGCCCCTCCTGGCCAACTCACCCCCAGTTTATACACTGAGCATGAAGTTCTGTGGTATGGTATATCCCTTGGGCTAGTTCAGGTCAGCTGTCCTAGCTCTGCTCCCTCCCGGCTTCTTGTGCACCTGCCTACTGGCAGAGCATGGGAAACTGAAAAGTCCTTGACTTAGAGCAAGCAATACCGAGCAACAACTAAAACATCAGTGTCTTATCAACATTACTCTCATATATCCAAAACACAGCACTGTACCAGCTACTAGTAAGAAAATTAACCCCATCCCAGCCAAAACTAGGACATATATATAAAAAGAGAAAGAGAAATGTATCCAGGGATTGTCTTCTATACAAGGCATAGACTTTTGTACAAACAAGGACAAGCACCCAGGTTTCACCAGTTTAGGTATAAAGAATTATGCAGCCCCATCTCCTCTTTCTTGTCCTGCTTCCAGTCCTACAGATTTCATCTTACTGAAGAGGAAGCTGAACCCAGATTTCCTACTCCCTGGTGAGAGCTCTGCTTATTAGGTTCTAATGCAGAGCAGGGCATCACCACCATTGAGGTGAGCCCGCCTCACCACCAGCTCCCAGGAAAGGATGTCTCTCTGGGGAGCTTGGATGGACTGAGAAGCTGAAGCTTCAGATGGGCCATGTGAATTTAATATTTGCTAGCACTGGCTCATTTGGGGATCCTTCTGGATTACTCTTTGGAGGCGCTCAGCTCTCCACTGATATGATAGGGTACCTAGCACCAAACTCCTGTGCTTCAACTTGTCCTGCAATGCCTAAATCACTGCTCTGTACCTTGCCCTTGTTGGTCTCCAAGGGAATCCCAGGATGTGAATCCAAACTCCTGAGCCCAGCTTCAGTTCATTTCTCCTACAACACAGCTCTTGAGAACAGTACTCAATTGAATGACTGTTCTGAATAACAATCTCACAGCCTGTGCAGATTTGTGCAGATTTGGCCTGATTACGCCATGGGCCTCGCAGTCAGTATTGTGTGCAAGTCTAGTGCAGATCTCTCCAACAGGTTGTTGCTATTTTTTCCTTTTGATTCTTGAGTTAAGGGAATGAGCTCAGATATTTAATCTGCTTTCTTTCTTTAGTTAGCATCTAAATGACCCATCAAGTCCTTTAGGACATCCTTATTTTTAGGCACTTGATGAGCTGATGTTGTGGATACTCAGTGGCCTGCTTTGCAGTGCTGATGTTCATCAACTTCTGAGCTATAATAAAGGAGAGCAGCAAAGCAGTCCAGGAAGACAGCTCAACAGAGAGTTGCTTGGTATCTCAACAGGGAAAACTGTCTCTCTTCACTTCACAGCTTCATGCATAAGGAAAGAAAATAAGAAAGAGAAGCAAGTGGCAGTGCTGGCTACTGCAGGTAACAAGCAGCGTGTCAGGAGACACCGTGTGGGACTGTTAATGGGAGTGGGAGGTGGCATGCTGGGCATGGAGGTGGCAGCAGATGGACCTTTCTGCAGAGCCTGTGAGCCCCAACCACCCCTGCTGCAAGGGCTCCTCATCTGACCCAGGGCTCACTCAGGTCCTTGGCCGTTTAACCTCTGTCCTTCCAAACCCCTAAAAGCTCTTCATTCCCTTTTGTTTTCCCTTTCCTCTCTTCTACACTGTGGACAAGCCCTGGGGTGCAGCTTGGTTTCAAGCTGGTTGAAAATAATACTGATGTCATTGGAAAATTGCATTTCTCCCCAAATGAGATTTTGTTTTCATCTTGGCTTTCTGTGCTTCCTTTTCCGTCCTGCTCTGTTTTTTCTCTCTCTGTCATGCACGCAGGCCTTCCTCCTCGCACACACACAGATACCGCACTGCTCTGCTTCTGCACGACTCTGTGAGAGGGAGGCAAAGGAACATCCTTGCAAAGTTTGACTCAGGAAAAACAAATAAGCAATGTCAACAGAAAGAAAGCGTGTTAAAATAAAAAATACAGCTACAGCCCATTTATTCTGTCGTAGCACTACAGCCATCAAGGTAAGTGGGGAAAAAAGTAATGAAATCCGTATTGCCATCGCAATTCCATGTTGCATCGGGGAAGGGGAACGTTTCCCAGGGCCTGCCCCCTCCGCTTGTGATCTGCAGAGCGAGCCGCCGCGCTGCTGGCAGTAAGTACCCATTGCCCGACGCGAGGGGGCGCCAAAACGCCAGGTCGTGCCCGGCGGCGTGCTCGGCCTCTGCTGGGGGCTGCCCGGGGCCTGCCTGAGCTCTGCCTGAGCCCTGCTCAGCCTCTGCTGGGGCCTGCTGAGGCCTGGTGGGGCCTGCCCGAGCCCTGCCCGGGGCCTGCCTGGCCCTGCCAGAGCCCTGCCCGGGGCCTGCCTGGCTCTGCCCGAGCCCTGCCTGGGGCCTGCCCAGCCCTGCTCAGCCTCTGCTGGGCCTGCTGAGGCCCTGGCCCTGCTTGGCCTGTGCTGTGGCCTGCCTGAGCCCTGCTCGGCCTTGCTCTGCCTCTGCTGGGGCCCTGCTGAGGCCTGCCTGGGTCCTGCCTGAGGCCTGCCCAGCCCTGCTCAGCATCTGCTGGGGCCTTCTGAGGCCTGCCTGGGCCCTGCTTGGGCTCTGCTGGTGGCCTGCTCAGGGGAGTAGGTGATAGGGAGCCTCACATAAATTTTGGGTACTATCGCACTGCCAGCTTTATCTTGCTGTTTTCCAGATTCCTTTCTGCACTCCTGGCATCTTTATTTCTCACCACACGTTTTCCAGTGCACTTCAATACATAATCCACTCATTTTGTTTTTCCCATTCTGCAAGGTCTGCATATAAGTAGGGAATTCAAAGCCATTTCCTTGTGCCTTCATGCAGCCAGCTGCTCAGGAACCCCTTCTTTTTCAGAGCTGCCTGCAAAGTCTGTGGATCTGGCTGCTATTAACCTGACAGAGCTGGTGAACAGTATGCTGAACACAGCGCTCAGAGGTAATGTGACAGGGCTGGGCAGGTCAGGCAGGCTGTCAGTCCAGCAGTGAATGCAATAAAGAACTAACAATGCTAGCAGGGGAAGCCGTAAATGCATGCCATCTGCCTCCAGAACTGATTCTAGGAGCACATTACCCTTGTGCATTTGTAATGCAGGTAGCTGTCTGCCCCAAAGAATATAGAAATCAGTATGTGTTTGTGTATAGAGACATCATAATGGGATGCCTTCAGAAAGCACTTTATCAGTGTAGGTTCAAATTAAAAAAGAAGTAATACAAATGGTCCTTCCCTCAGTGGAAATGAGAAAGAATTGAGTCTCAGGTAGCTGTATAATGTCAGCACCTCAGGAGTCTTTTTAGAAATTGAATGAGCAGAGTCAAAACATGGTGTTGTCATAATTTGTTCCGATTGCTAATAGCATGGACATTTGTTTCTGCAGGTACCAAAAAACCCTTCTCTTTGCTGAGTGTCACATCTTATAGCTCATTTGCCTTCCACAAAGTGTCAGTCACCATTTATAACAGTGAGTGCTTTGGTGCTTTGCTCCATGCAGGAGCATTTTGTCTCACACAGCTTGTGCATCAAGACACTGATTTTTTTCTGTCTTTCCCTACAGTTTCTAACGTGAAAAATGTTGACCCTGGCAAGTTCCCTATGCATTACTGCTACTGTTTGAACAACATGACAAATGACTTGACAGGTGGGTACACAAGAGAGGTTGGAAATTGCATGTTCTTAAGCTGAATTACTTCCTTTGGAGCTGAAAGCTGTAGCCTAAATTCTGCAGACTTCATCCTTATAAGTAGCATTGCCATACTGAGTTCAACAGCCATAACTCATGATGAGTGGCTGCTCTGAAACTTCGGGGTGACTCCATGAACTTAGTCTCAGATGGCTGTACCCAGCCAGCCAGTCTGGGGTCGAGCCATCTGTCAAGTGACCAACATGGTTTACCCAGCAGAAAGATCTCCCCTTCCTCCTCAGACTACAAAGAGCAGTGCAGGAGAGACAACCCAGCAATGTATGTACATTACCTTCGCCACTTTCACTTTTCTGAAATAACCCACAGGAGATGAACAAGGGCTTCTCTGCACCAACAGTAATTTCAGTAACTTCAATGAGTCCAACAGGAGTGAAAAACAAGGCTTTATATCTTCATAGAGCTGTTTAATGGAGAGTAAAATGCTACTGGGCAAATCCTTCACCTATAATACTCATTCACACCCCTGGTCTCACAGTATTTAACATTTCAGGATGGATCTAAGCACTTGAATTCTATGGCTGGTTAATGTAAGATATCAAGAGTAGCTCAGTAGCTAGGGACCAGAACCCATTCTCTCTAAGCTTCAAGTGATGACCGCACACATGAGCCACAATGGCTTTCATGGCTTTTTCTGGACCCACACATCTCACAAGCCTTATTGCATAATGACCCAGTTTGCCTTGGAGGATAATGGAGAAACTTTAATCTTTCTGTCTCAAATCCAGAACATCTTGGTGATTAGAGCATCCTCCCAAGCAGCAAAAATTCATGGCCCAGTACAGGGCTCATGTCTGTCATTCCTTAAGTGAAAACACTGGGCTGTTACTGCTAGGACCTGTTACAAAAAAAGCTGTAACACCACACCACCAGTAGCCATTTTTTGAGCTGACAGCAACATCATCGGTATGTCTGAAGTAGACCTCAGAGGAGAGAATCAGATGCCTCCTGGAAGGTCCTACATGGCAGACAGGCAGTTAGTGCAGGCAAAGCCTACAGGTACAGCACTCTAAGTAGAGTTACTTTAAATTGTTCTCTTGAACAGATAGATTCCATTTAAGTTTACTTCTAGACACATTGGTGCTATTGTGGATATCATCTTTGAAATATACTTCTACAGAATATTCCAGTGGCTTCTGAAGTCAACTCCTGTCCAGCAGAAACATTTTGAACATTAAAATATTTTAGACATTGTCATGTACAA
The DNA here is from genome assembly GCF_017639655.2 of Falco naumanni. Taxonomy (NCBI): domain Eukaryota; kingdom Metazoa; phylum Chordata; class Aves; order Falconiformes; family Falconidae; genus Falco; species Falco naumanni. Next base: position 107,464,860 of record NC_054056.1, on the reverse strand, counting down.
GTATATATCCAAAATATGATCACATATAAAAGTGATTTTGTGACTTAGCGTAGATGATAGAATATGTGTTTTCAATCATAAACTTTCTGTTTTGTTGTCAGATTTTACAGCTTTACTTGTTGATATTGTTGGAAACTCCACCAGTTATCTCACAGAAATTTTCAAATCCACTTCTATTCTCTCAGGTTTGCATTTCCTTTTAACATGTATCATTGTCTTATTTGTCTGACTTACTCCTGGTATGGAAACAAACATAAACATGTGTATAAAAGCCTGTTCCTCTTACTCAGCAGGATTTTTCTTGCAAAGCATGGACTGCAGTTGTAAATTAAGTCTCCTTAGAGGAACTAAATATATACATAATGTGTATATATATGATATAGAAACATACATGTTTCTATGAATAGCTATGTTTTGTTTGAAAGTTTGGTGAATTATTACTAAATAATTGTATTTTGGGGAATTAAAATTCCCAAAGAATAATTATTGGCTATATTATCTTAATTTTTTCCATGTAAATATACTTGTAATTTGGAATTTAACTAGATAGGAATATTTCCCCTAGAAATATTAGCATTTGGATTTGAAGATGGTTCAAGGTTTTTGTCAGAAGTCAGATCAGAAGGAAAATATTTGGCCAGCTGCAGTAGCCACATACCGTTTCCTGGGTTTTTTTTCAACTGTTTAAGATAGTATCATATAATGAAAACAGGTAACAATGATCTGGTTTACATTTTTTTGCCTTTCAGTACCTCAGAGCAATGATTCAGATTGTATCTACATCTGTGTGATGACAGGGCAGACAGGTAAAAGTTAAAACCATTCCACCCCAAAACATTGCCATATTTATTCTCTAGAAACAAGTCATTCTTGATATTTATAAGCATTTCCATTTACAGGGAGAAATTTGTCTGACTTTTGGAAAATGCTGGAGAAGTCTCCTGTTATTAATTACACGTTTTCCAGTAACACATCTTCTGACCTGGGTAAGTACATCCTGGGGAATAAAAGGAAACAGCAGCAACAGTGAAAATCACATCCAGGTAGCACTTGCAAAGAATACTCCATCTTCATAATTTAAACATTCTTTAAATATATTATTTTATATTTTTATATTACTTATATATGTACACATAATATATTTTATTATCATTAAAATAGAATATTGTCTATTGTTATCAATGTACTGTAATATTTATATTAGAAATATAAGTAAAATTTACAAACTTTTAATTTATTAGCTACAAGGTCTTCTAGTGGAGGACCAGACAAAACTTCCTGGGATGAGAGCTTTTACAGAATTCAGCACTGGACTGGGGAGGGTTTCTGGTGCTCTTAATCTAAATATGTACCTTTCTTAGCACTCAGCACAAATTACCTCCTACCTTTACATGAGTTACTTTCAGAATGGAGTTGAATATATTCAGCCAGTGTGCTGCGTGGCTCCTCCACCCCAGACTGCTTTGCCAGGTTGAGCTACACTTCAGATGCTCACCTCTCATTGCTGCTCATGACTATTTCTCATTTTCAATGCTTTTTCAATGATTAAAATTGAAATTTCTCATTTTCAATTTTCAATGATTAAAACAGGCAAATAGATACTGAAATCAGTGGCAAGTTTACCTGTGCCGAAAGCTGTAGGATGCTTCTCTTCTGTTAAAAAAAAAAATAAATCAAGGACACTTTGCCAAAAATTACTTTAATTAGAAAAGACAACAGCTGTTGTGATTATACCAGCCTTTTTTTTTTTTCCTTTTTATCACACAATATGCAGTGGATGGTGAGTGTTCTAACTCTGTCTTCTCATACCTCAAAGACCTAGATTCCATTTTTTCAAGTTTCATGAAATTACAGGAAGACCCAAACAAAACAGTGGATCCATCAACAGAACATGCATGGACGTTTAAAAGTAAGCAGATATTGTGAGATCTAAATTTATATTCTTCTTGATTAACATCTTGACAAGTGGTCATGTGTTTGCTGCACAGCACTGTGATGTTGAACTATAATTACAGAGTAAGATAAAAGTTTGTCTGAAACAGCAAAATACCAGGTCAGTAATGCACTGAATAGCAGGAGGATAGAAAACCTATTTTAAGAAGCCATTTTATTAGAAAAAGTTTTCTCAAGAGGCAGAGAAGTAAAGAAAAAATGGTTGTTGGTTTTAAACAACAAAAAAAAGATTATTTGAACTATTTGATCTCCTTTTTTATTGTATTTTTTTCTGTATTTTTCTCTATCTTTGACTGTACGTGATGTTCAGTTGTGAGTACCTGAGCATTTCATAAACTTCAGTGCATTTAGGTTCACCACAGAGCTAAAAAATAGAAAAATGCTAGTCTGCCTCATTTTGAAAGCCAAAAAGCAAGGCTTCACACTTGCTCATGCATAGTAGGAGCCAAGAGAAATTCAGACCTTGACTTCATACCTCCTCACCACTGTAGCAGCATATCTGTACAAAATTTCTACATGTTCCCTGGTCAGTCTGCTGTCTTTTTATAAGGTCTTTTGATTTGTTTAACCACATATCAACCTTTATTCTTTTCCAGCCCCAAATGTCATTCCTGCCACAAAATGTCGTCAGTTCTCGAATTCCAGTATCTGCCCTCCAGTACCTGCCTGCTCCCCTTCACATAGACAAGAGCTTTCATCTCTTCCCTCTGTTGTAAAGCAGTTCAGGAAATACAAAATAATTTATGTGAAGAAAAAACCCACCATTTTTCAGGAACACTTCAGTTTCTTCTTTTGTTTATGAAAGCTTGCACATTAAAATGTTCTTAGTTAGAATTTCAAACATTATTGGCACTCATCATGTTTCCATATTTAAAATGAAATCGAGAGGTAGCCTGATCACCTGCCAGGGGAAGTACTTAAGGAGTAGATGGGATTTTCTGGGTGTATTTTAGATATTATTGCTCCCCAGTGTGTTATGCTTGCTACTGCTATGAGGCATTGGCATCTACATGTTGTTGGCACCCTTCTGTCTCCTCTGCTTCTCCAGCTACCGCGATCCCTCTTGCCCAGAAAGGGGATGAAATCCCCACCACAAGGTTCCCACCATGGCCAAAGACGGTTGGAGCTAAAGGATCAGGGTTTCCATCACCACATGTGGATGCTTCCAGACCACGAGGCACAGCCAGGCCCCCTCCGACTGCTGCAGGGAGCTTGGCCCCATCGCCAGCCCGGCAGCTCAGCCCCAGTGAGTATGGCAAGGAGGACTGACACCTGCTTTATCCTGCTAGTGGTGGGGTTTGGCCAAAAGCTGAAACTGCATCTCTGAGGTGGAGGTTGGGACACCCTTCAGGGACACCCGCTTTGCATCATTAGTGAGTCGATTTCTATATTGTAGAAGTGCTACAATCAGTTACAGGGTCCATCCAGTAGTTTCTTATGCTTTAGGGAAAAACTAAGTCTTGCTGCTCACTTCTGCTACCCACATTTTCCCTCACAGTTTGCTCCAAGTTTGGTGAGCAGACCTGTAGGAAAGCAACACAGAGCTGCTTCGCTTGGTCTTCACTAAACGTACCTTCTTTAAATCCTACCTTCCTCTAGCCCAGGGGTCCTCAAACTTTTTGACCAGGGGGCCGGCGCGTGGATGCAGTGGCAGGCAGTCATCTGTGGCTGTTTGGTTTCCCCCCCAACCCCCGGCGGGGGGTGGGGTGGGGGGGGGGCGGGGAGGGGTGTTCTGTAAATACCGGGGGCCAGACTGAGGAACCTGGGGGGCCGTATCTGGCCCACGGGCCATAGCTTGAGGACCCCTGCTCTAGCCCATGGATTTTTCAAGATCAGAGTACAGCTTTTGTCCTTCCTTTTTCATCTTGACATTTTTATATGCCGCTGGAAGAACTGGGTGAGGGACTTTGGCTGTTGAGCTGTCTCATATATAGCAATTCTTCTCAGTAGACATAAATAACAAATATCCCGAATGACACGAAGCATGTGTCTTTCTGTTCCCATAGCTGACATGTACGCATTTTGGATGCAGACAGTGTCTCCTCAAGAAACCAGTAAACTGATGCAAACAGAGCCAGGTAAGATTGATCTGCGATAGTAACAAAGTGTTGGCACATTTGTGAAATAGAAAATAATATATATATAGAAATAGGAGACTGTAAAATATTTATACATCAGTGTCTGTATGTTTATTAGTGGTCTGTGACTTCAGCTTTCTGCCCCCGCCCCGCCTTATTCTTTCACCCAATCCTTTTTTTTTTTTCTTCTTTTTTTTAAATGTCAAGGCAAGTTATGTTCTTTTCCCTCCTTCAGATTTGCCTTCCTCAGTACTGTCTACACCACCCTACAGACCTGGGGTGACACTGAAACTTTACTCAGCTACCAGTAAGTAACTGCATCTCATGCAGCAAAAAAAGTTGTACATTTGAAAGTATATCAATATGCAAAATTTCCCACACAGAAACAACATAAATATTTAATTTACCTGATACCTTACGTATGTAAAACACCCACAATGTCTAAGGTACCGCTTCCATATTTGTTTGTGAATCATACAGTGTCACATGTTCAAAATATAGATTGTACTGTGGTGATAGAAGTCCGTTTGTCAACTTTAACATCGATTGGTTACTGAAGAATCTTAAAATTAATTCATTCTTTCCAAAATAAAGTGTCATATTTTAAATCTCTCTATTGGTACAAATAAAATGATTAAGTCAATCCGTGCTGCATGAAATCTCCAGAATTGCCTTAAATTTATAATACTGCAAACTTCCTTTTCAGCTAAAGAAGGATCATTATCAACTAGATTTTCAGGAAAGCTCAGTTCTTCCTTTTAAGCACCAAAATAAAGAGCTAGAAATTAAGAGTTAGTATAAGATGATGTGCCACTCCACTTAGAAGTATCATATACTCATGTTTGCAATAAAATTATATTTACGGATATATTACAATATTACAAAATATAGTATTTATTTATATTTATTTTTAGCGTTTCTATTTATATATAATATATATAATATAAGCATTTATATTTATATTCTTTAATAAGATATTACATGTTTTGAAAATGTGGACCTGATTCAATGCCAGGAAGGGATTTTGAACTCTGGGAGAGCCCAGCTCCGACTGTGTATGTGTCTGAGACCAGGCTGCCTCTGGAGTACAAAAGGAATAAATCTCAGCCACAAATCCCAGTCTTGGGGTCTGAAGGTGACTAGTTCAGCTCTAGGTACAAGCATCATGGGCACCTACAATCAGGTAAAATGCACTCCATCCTGTAGATATCTTTAGTACCCTTGGGGTCCTTCTACTCCCAGTCTGGTGTCTTTGCTTCCAGTGGTGTCACGGGGAACCAAGCCACTTGGCCAGCTGAGCAGCAGGCAAAGTACAGCGGAAGCTGCATGTATATCACAGTTCCTTATTATATACTCCCTGTTAACCTGGTAGTTAAGGAAGTAATTTTAAGGGATACATTGGCGTATATACTCCAGCATTGATACTGAAGTGGAAAGAATGTTAGAATTATGATGTTCTATTGGAGGGAAAATCCAGACTGCCTGCCCCGGGTTCCAGATAAAATTGACACACCTGTATTCCAGACTGGGACTGTGATTGTCTGCTGTTTGGTGCAGCATAATCTTTTTAGGAACAGAAATTTGGTAGCTACCACTGAGGCTGGTGTGTAAACTCCTGTAGTACATGAAGCTGGGGCAATGCCTGTGCTCAGCTCAAGACTAGAAAGGTAAAAAATGATCCTCACTTTTCCAGAATAAGCAGGTAGCTCAGTTCCAAATTTTCCAGTTTGGCTGCTTAAAGCTGTGATGGAGCTAGGAGCTCATGGGGCACTCTGGGAAGAGGCTGTTCATGGTCCCCCTCTTGACGATGACTCTGCTGTTACCACAGATGAGTGGGAACATGCGTCTTGCTGGGTGGTGAGGACTACTGGAAGGAATTTTGGAAATCTGTCCCTCAACTGCTTGTGTTTCTGTGTGGCAGCTGTCTAAGAGAAGCATAGACACTGGGTAGTGCAAAGATAATGTATTGAACTAGACTGCAGGGGTCTTCTGTATCATTTGGACTTGATATTGTAGGGAAAACCAGAGTAGTCTAAAGAACTAAAATGCCAGTCAAATAATATGTTTGGAAATCTAGCAAATACAACAAAAAAAAAAAAATTATTGAAAACATGAGCAAATAAAGGCCTGAAAATTCTGAAGGAAAGCAAAGAGAAATGCTGATTGTATGGTTTGTGATGGATTAGTAGGAAACATGAAAAAATAAACTGCACCGTTCTGGTATTGTCAAAGGAAATAATGGGGTTTTGATATGGATTCCTAATAAATCTGACAAAAAGAAAACCGCTGCTTACAGCCTGTAAAAACAGGAGAGGTAAAGAAAAAAACTGAGCATCACCAGCAGGTTTTTGCACAAAGGGAAACTCTGCAGCCTTGTGGTTCTGCTTATGGAACTGACCCAGGGCACTGGGGATACAGTCATCTGCCTGGCTCCATACAGGTAACCCTGGTGTTTTCATTTTGGGATTACCTGGAGGCTTAAAATCCAAATTCTGGTCTGGATTCCCTGGTAATCTCACCTTTTCTAATATTTTCATACTGACTTCTCTTGGCTCATTGCTGAATTCTAACACAACTTGTCTGTAAAGGGTTTGGTTGGTTTTTTTGGATGGAAAACATATTTGAGTCAGAGAGAAAGGTTCTTTCACAAATCTTCAATTTTTCTGTCACTGGGAATAATCACATAGTAGGTGGGCAGTAGTATCTTACAATTTTGGTGTCATTTACTTTTTCCCGTGGTTTTGCTCTTGTTGCCTATTGCAGAATCCAGGACCAGGATCCTGTGCTGTCACTTTTTGTAGCTTTTGCTGTTTCTGATTGTGTTTTTCATAGTTCCTAGTCCTGTTCTGGTTGGCTGAGTTTTATGAGCATGTGTTGGGTTTCTTGTCTTTCTTTCCCTTTCTTTCTCTTTTTTTCTTTTTTTTTCTTTTTTTCTTTTTTCTTTTTTTTTTTTTTTTACTTATACTATTAGGAAAAAAGCATTTGAGAGCATATGACTCAGTGGGGCATCCATTTTCAGAAATAAATAATGTTATCAGAGTTAAAAATACTGACCATGAAAGCCAAATTTTGACAACACCATCAAGTGATCACGCAAACACAAGTCCTGCAGAAAGGCAGTGTCAGGGAAGAGTGGGAGGAAACTGTTGCCTAGGAGGCCTAAGAACACTGCAGCAAAAACCTACCTACTGAGACATGTTTTGAAGGAGAAGACTCACTAGTGCTGAGCCACAGAGCAGGTCTTGATGTAAGAGGCTTTTCAAACCATAGAGATAGGAAGCCAAATATCCTTTTTTGATCTTTCTTTCATTTTACTTCTGTTTAAAGAGCTCAAAATACCAGAGTCCTCATCTTACACCCCATGACATACATTGGTTGCATGAAGAAAATGAGCCAATGTCTTACCACGTGAATATAGTTTGACTTCTTGACACTCTGGATGGTGTGAAGAGAAGAATTTAAGATGAACTAGGTCTTATCTTGATTGGGAGCCAAGGAATATGCTATGGTAATTCTTATCTATCAAAAATTCTGCACAAAAACTAAGGTTCTCTGCATGTGTTGTTTGCTTTGGGTGAGTTCAACTTAAGGATTAAATAATGGCCAGCCAACTAGAAGTTGCTGGAGTGTATGACTGGACTTGTGGTGGGCACAGTTCATGCGCCAATTGCTGTCTGGTGACTATACTATAGACCCTGGGGAACCTAGGACTGGGAACCAGCCCATTTTGAAAAGGCTGGAAACATGGATTTCAATGTGATCAGGGAATGGAGAGTTTATCACAATGTCTATCACAAACTATGACGACAGAGGCTGTCTACATATAGGAATTGTGCATTTGAGGAAATAAATCAAACAGTGGGTTCACAAAGAAATGAAGGGCATCCATGATGCTCTGAAGGCTGAGACATTATTCCAAGAACTCATTTCTTAAATCACAAAAGTGGATGGCAACAATAAAATATACAAGTGTGCATATTAGAGCTTGCAGGGAGGGATATTGGCAGTCTGAATCACTCACAGTAGCCGTAACATTGCTTTTCACTGGCAGCAAAATTTAATTTCAGTGTCAGAGAGATAGGATATTCAGTTAATAATGGGAAAGTCCAATTACTACCGCAAGAATTGGTCACCTATCTGGCTGTGACAGTTACACGGTAATTTCAAATAGAGCAAAGCTCTGCACAGGGAGCTGTGGTTCCTGTGTTTCTGTGCTCCTTTGACTGACTTAGTTTCTTAGGAAAGAACATTCTTAGAAAAAGAAGTTCTGAAATAAATTCCTACTTTAATTTTTTTTAAAAAAAAATTCAATCCAAATCTTTAGGAATTTACAAATTGAATACCAAAAATACATTTCACAGTAGAAATTTGTTACAGAAGAAATATAAAACATTGCTATGAAGTGCTGAGAATTTTAATTTCAACCATATGATGTAGGTATACTATCCAATGCAACTAAAATTAAATATAACATTCATTGAAAGAGAACTTCAGCATTAAATAAATATAGTATTATGTTAATGTGACATTAATTTAAAATTAAGTGATTGTCAAAAATGAAAACCAAAGCAATTTGTTTAACTTTCAGCTTTTTAATTTAACTTTTCTTTCCCACATAGATGAATCCAAATTGAAATTGCAGTCATTCAGTTTACATTTAGGTAAAGCTGAATTTCTGCTGTTAAAACGTATACCTTGAGTAAAGCTTTTAACACCTGTTAGGCAGGGTAGCGAGTACCCACTTCAGTGGAGACTTAGATTCATTGGAGGGTGGCCTTTAGTGAGTTTTAATTATTCACAGAAACTCTAACATGACCTTTCATGAGCAACTTATATGAAAACCATATTGCCGCATGCTCTGGTGTTCGGTTATTAACAAGAAGAGTGTTTATTAAAGCAAGAAGTCATTAATTTTTCATTGCCATAGAGTGGAAAAAGATCAAGGTGTGTCACAAAGCCTAATGACATTTATGAAAAGCTCCTACGATTAAGAGAAATGCAGCTCCCTTTTGCCCATCTCTGACTAATCACGATATTTGTGTAGCACCTTTGACACATAGCCAGTTTTCAGAGGGGCCCCTGAGTTTGGGAGCTGCAAGTGCCTGCCTATTAGTCCTCCATGGCTCCTATTACCTTGGGCAAGCACTGGCAGAAGAGAAATAGTTTTGTAGCGATCTCTTTCAGGTTGGCAGAACCTTTATTTTTCTCCTGCTCGTGAATGCCATTTTATATTAAACTTTTTGTAGGCACTAGAAGACTCAAGCTTATTTCAACAGAACTTCATTAGTCCCAATTTAACCTCTGTAACCTCTCCTATCATATAACATAAGATGGCCCAAAGCTATAAAGCATGTGAGACATGTGAACCTGGAAATGCAATTACACTGTCTAAGGGGATTATACTCTGCAGGTAAAGCAGTTTATCTACACACGGCCAAAGCCTCCTGCTAGTTACACAAATGGAAAAACCAGCTGACAATCACACTGCAGCCACATTCGCTCTGCACATTCGGGTTCTTTCACCCCAGAGGGTGCATGTGAGGGGGACACCCACCTCATGCAAAATGCGCCGCTCTCACAGCCTGGTCCTTGGTTGTCTTCTCAGAGCCCCAGCATGGCATTTGCAGGATGTCGCTTATTTTTTGGAGTGCTGGTGTAGGGGAGAGATCCTTTTTTAAGGACTGCTGTATGCAGGGGACAACACAATGTATGCGTATGCAGCCCCCCAGGGTCAGATGTGATGCCTTGCAGGGCAAGTAGCTTCACTGCAGCAACCTAAAGTGTACCTTCACCTCTTCTTCAGAGCATGGTTATTAAATATGCAAAGGCGAGGTCATTACACACCCATTTTAGCCATGCCCCAGTAGTCTTTTAGCATATTGCCTATTTTTTTTTTCTAGAAAGTCCTTTGATTCTGACCCATCATAAACCTAAAGGTGCAAGATCATGTGTGACAGGTAATAGCTTGGAGAAGACAAGACTATGGCAAATATTAGGTTTTTCTCTTAATACGATGAAGAAAAGGCCTGAAAAATGAAAGCAGCTTCAGTTTTCCTTACTTTTTCTCAGTTTCCCCCATTTTCATCTTGCCTTCTTTTCTCTTTCCTATAAAAGAAAGGGAGTCTGAAGAGAGATTGTATTTGACACTGAAAAACCACATAGAGATTCAGGATTTTGTTACAAGCTGAGATCACCTATTCTGTAGTATTGCTTTTTCTGCAGTCTGGCGCAGCTGCATTTGCTGGTAGGATGAAATGGTTGGTGTGCAAATGTTTATCTCTTGCTGCTGACTGCAGAAGATTCAATGAACAGAGTAAACTAGATGTTTTCCTTTTAGCTGGCTCAAGAGAGGGGAAGAGGGGGCCCGTCCCCAGGTACACCATTGCCCTGCATTTTTATGAAGTTAAAATAATAAAATGGTTGTTGCTTGAAGGAAAAAACATTGATTAACCAGCTGGCTTCTGGCAAACAATGAATAAAATGGATAAATTATTCCTACCTTCCTCTCAGTGCAGGCAAAAATTGACCTTTTCTCCTCTTTTTAACTGTCAGTTTTCATGAAACCAGTAGGAATGTATTCATTGAGAGGATCTTTACCCAGTCCTAAAAACTGGGCTGAAATTAGCTGATTATTCAAATCACTAGAAGCAAGAAGGGGGAAACTGGTAAATGAGAAATGGCCAGATAGAAAGCCATAACTTCTGCATAAATCATGTTGATTTTGTTGATGCATCTTTAAAAAGTGATGGAGAGAGCAGTGAGAGTCTGTTTATTAGCTTTGTCATATTTAATCTAGAATTCAGATTTAGAGGGTGGATGTAGGGAAGCATGTGGAACCGGAAGCGAATCTTTTATTAAAGTAGCATATGCATATAGAAAATATCAAATATGTAAGTGTATAGTGCTGTTCTTTATCTTGCTCTTTTGCACTGTGGCAAACCGATGCTTCAGTGGGAACTGAACCTTCACTTAAATGGGTAACAATAAATAAATTACCTCTTAAGAGTTCCTTATATTTGTGATAAATAAAAGGAACGTGGTTTTACGTAACTAACCAGTAATGTTAAATAATAAATTGAACAGAATATTTGTGCTTTCACTCAAGCAACTGCCAGGCTATGTGTTGTTTTCTTATCAATTATCTGCCTCACTCAGATTTGATTTTAAGATACCTACATGAGCTTATTAGTCTGCATGTTTCTTATAGCCCAGATAAGGCATTGCAAGAAATTTAATGGGACAAGTATTTGAACTAGTTCAGAGTTGTATTTTTTTCCTAGGGTGTCCACAGGCAACCCTCAAAGAGTCCCGTGTGACCTCGCCTCCTGTGACTCTTGTAGTGCAAAAGATCAATCCCTGTGTGATGGAGCTCTGTAGGTTTTTTCAGCTGTGTCTCTGTGTTGGTCAGAGAAGATATTCCAGAAAGGAAGCCATGAGGTAAAACTTGGCACTAGTTTCTCTCTCTCTCTCTCTCTCTCTCTCTCTCTGCTTAAAACTCCATCAGGCTTTTTTAAAATGACAGTTTTCAATCCCCAGTGCTTATTTTTGAGAATCCATGGTGACTGGGTGAGACCCAAATGGGTCCCCAGTGCACCAATCAATACTTGATCTGGCTTCCAGTATTCAAACTGAGTAAAGCTCAGCTGAATTTTTCCAAATATCTAATGACATCACTGAGGTCAGAATCTAGTTTTTTATTGCCATATTCAATATTAGCAGTATGATTCATACAGCTTATAAAAGAAAACAAGCTACTACTCTCCTAACTTTTAACTACATCTTTAGGTACTGTGTGGAATACTATTCCTGGTTCTTGAAAAATGCAAGTTATGTCTGTGAAAGAGTCAAAAGAGTTGCTTACTCCCACAGTAAGTATATTTTATCTTTATATCTCTACATACCTGATTATGAAGGTATAACAAAGTTTTATATATCCACAGAGTATTTGCTGTCTTTCATCAGATAGCTATTTAATTTTTAAGGGATTAAAAAAAAAAAAGATTGTTTAACCTTCATGTATGTTTTTAATATTTTCCTCATAAAACCTCTTCTGATGACAGTTCTTTTGTGTTCTTCCAGCATTAAAACAAAAATGCCTAAAAAACATCTGTATGTTGGTCTAGAACGCTGAGGTATTTTACTGCAAATTGGAAGACTGGTGGTGGTTTTAGTTGTCTCTTTCATTTTCCAGTGTAAAAATCAGGATGCAACGTGTTATTTGCAAGTATTTGTAACAAGACATGCTATTAACCGCATGTTAAGCTAGAAATGTGTCTTCCTCCAAGGCATTATAAAAATAATGTGTAAAAACAGATGTATTTTATACAAGTGATGTAACCGCAATAAAAGCATTGAAAGGCTTTTAAAAATTGTGTTTCATAAAGGATATTTATATGGTTGGCTGGTGGATGCAAATAGTTTATTCTACTTTTATTTACAACTAAAATAAATTAATCAAAAGTAACGGATACAAAATAATTGGAAAAAAAACCCTGAAATACTGAAGACAACAAGGATTTTTCCTACTGTTAAACATACGCAGATTGTCCATTATTCCAAATCAAGAGTCTCCCATTACTTCAGCAACTCATCTAGTGCAGAGCTCAACCATGGAAATGTTCACACCTCTCGTATTTTCACTCTGTGATATATTTGTGTGAATTCATGAATTCACTAAGATTCATTTTCTTCCTTACATGCACCTCTTATGAATTAAAAGGAAAGAATAACTGAATAAATGGCACAGTCCTGTATTTTGCCACAGCACACTACACCACATGATGCTACTATGAACCCAAAGTACATCGTTAAACTGTTAATATTTCAAAAAAAGAAGATTATTTGCACTACAGCTGGTGTACATTGATGTTCCACTGAAGAAATATGTGTCCAAAGTAATACAAAGCCAAACAGAAAGGTGGCATCATAAATCCCTAGGGAAAGGTGGGACGCAGCAGCCCTCTTCCAAAACACATTTCACTGTGGTGCCCAGTAGCATGACGGAAGCATTTTTGTCATATTGAAGAGCAGGATAGATTGGTGTATTACCAATTACAGTTGATATTGTGGAAGAAATAGAAATGCTGATATAGTTAATTTATAGATCAGAAATACTAACATGGCCGTGGTACTGCAATGCTGTGGAGGGGTCTCACTCTGCAGCACCTCTCCTCATCCAAAGCAGGATTAGTTCTGCTGTGAAGAGCTGGATGAATAACACTTTTGTGCAACTCTTGCTTTTAAATCTCACAAAACCTCCTTAAAATGTGAAGACATGATTTAAAAAGAATAATCTGTATTGTTTCTTATATTTTTATCATTAAGTCTTCTGAGAACTCAGGAAGAAGGACATGAGAACAAGAACTTAGTGGGAGAAAACAATAATTAAAGTCAGTTTGACGGGGTTTTTTTATGTTGGAATAAATAGACAATATAAAAAATACTTTTTAAAAGCTTCCCTTTTAAAAGATTGTGTTATTATTGTTTTAACGAATATCATCAGCTCTGCATCGTAGCAGCAATCTCCATGCTGGGAGGACACTTTTGTGTTTATAAAAAAATCATTCTGTGTTTTTCCTGCAGGAATACAAGTCCTTGAACAGAGTGCTAACCTCTCTATACTGCGATAGGGTGTGCCTGAGCTGTGTCTGGCACTGTGGGTAGGTCACAGCCATCTCCACTCTAAGGTCTTGGAAAGGGCTGAGAGCTACTGCCCCAGCGTGTCCATGGGGAGAGAAAGTATCACATAGTTATGGGTGTCTTGTAAAAAAGGCTGAGAAGGGATTAATGGCACCTGTCCTGAACGACAACAATCACGGCTGACTTACTGTTTGGCTTTCCCAGGAGAATAATAAAATTAGTGAGAAAAACTATGAAATAAGAGGAGGAATGAAAAAGCAAGGCTCCATGAAAAAAAGTGAACACATTGGCTGCCCTCAAAACCAAAAGATTTTTCCATATTCCAGGTTTTCAGTCCTGCAAAGCCTCTGTGCATGTTTGGCAGAAGTACAGAAATGATGGTGGCATATGGGCAAATGAGTGTCTCAGAGGACGCACATTTATTGTTATGCCTAGTCAAGCCCACTCGGATTTGTCAGGCTGAAAATGTTCTTCAAGGTTGTAAAAATGCAGTTCAGGCAGTCCCTGGAGAATCCAACTGGAAGCACCAAAACTCACATGAAAGTGGATTTTGGTGTCATTAAGGCATAATTTCTGCCATGTTTCACTCTTCTTTTAAATTTTTTTGACAGGGCTGGTTACAGAAATGGTATGACTGGACCCTGTCCTTTTCCTGACAACATGTCAGTACTGAATCGATAGAGAATCACAGAATCTGGTCCACCCCCTGCACAGGCAGGGCCACCTAGAGCCAGTTGCCCAGGAACATGTCTAGATGGCGGTGGAATATGTCTAGATGGTTGTGGAATATCTCCAGAGGAAAGCAGGGAAGAGACTCCACAACCTCTCTAAGCAACATGTGCCAGTGCTCAGCCACCCTCATGGTAAAAAAGTGTTTCCTGATGTTCAGGGGGAACCTCCTGTGTGTCAGTTTGTGCCCATCACCTCTTGCCATTTCACTGGGCACCACTGAAAAAAGCCTGGTTCCATCCTCTTTGTACCCTCCCTTCAGGTATTTATAGGCATCGATGAGATCCCCCTGAGCCTTCACTAGGCTGGAGAGTCCCAGCTCTCTCAACCCCTCCTCATATGAGAGATGCTCTAGTGCCTTAATAATTTTGTAGCCCTTTGGATTTTCTCAAGTTTGTCCGTGTCTGTCTCATACCGAGGAGCCCAGAACTGGACACAGTACACCAGATGTGGCCTCACCGGTGCTGGGTAGGGGAAGGATCCACTCCCTCAATCTGCTGCCAATCCTTTGCCTAATGCAGCCGAGGATACCTTTAGCCTTCGCTGCTGCAAGGGCACACTGCTTACTCAGGTTCAACTTGGTGTCCACTAGGACCTTTCCTGCCTAGTTGCTTTCCAGCTGGCTGCCCCCCCCGCCTAGATCGGTGTATGGGCTTTTACCTCCCCAGGTGCAGGCCATTGCACTTCTTGTTGAATTTCATGAAGTTCCTGTTGGCCCATTTCTCCAGCTTGTCAAGGTCCCACTGGCTGCAGCACGACCCTCTGGTGTATCAGCAGCTCCTCCCAGTTCAGTGTCATCTGCAAACTTGCCAAGGGTACACTCTGCCCCAGCATCCAGCTCATTAAGGAAGATGTTAGGCAAGACTGGACCCAGTACTGACCGCTGGTGTACACCGCTAGTCACTGGCCTCCAGTTAGGCTTTGTACCATGACCACCACCCTCTGGGCCCTGTCACTCAGCCACTTTTCAACCCTCCTCACTGGGCTCATCCAGCCCATTTACCAACAGCTTCTTTACGAGGATCTTATGGGAGACAGCATCAAAGGCCTTTCTGAAGACGGTGCAGCTCCCAGGGCCTTGGAGGAGGCAAGCCTTTTGTTCACATACTTTTACAATTCCCAACTTGTCAGATTTCTCACTTCTCCGTGTTAAAACTCAGTGGACAGTTTGCCTTTTGTTGATGGCATCTCTGAAGGGTAGCTGTGTCTGCCCCTGGCAGAAGTGATGGGGAGAAGCCTTCCCAAGGCTCAGTGACTCAACCTTGCCCTGGATTTCAGTCAGCTTGGAACAGAGCCGCCGTGGATAGATGAGAGCAGGATACTCAACCCTGAGGAATGCCAGTGTTCAAAGCTGTATACATTTTCACTCATCATTCATCACTGAACACTACCTCTTGCTAAGCTATTAAAGCCATATTCACATGCCCCAGAGATTTTGTGAGTGATTAATAACAATGAGATGGTTGTTGTTTAATTACAGCCAAGAGTATTAGGGGAAGTTACTATATGGTGAATGCACCTGCAGAACAGACTTCTCAGTATAGATCCTTTACATGGCTGGAGCTATATTACTAAGATACACTGTGGGCATAATAACTCTCAGGAATCTCATGGAAGAATTAATTAATAAATGTTGAAGTGGGATTGATAAAGGAAGTGATCACATGGGTGAGGTCTATATCCAGGTGGGTATAAATCGCTTAGTACTGACTTTGTTGAAGTCCATTTGTCCTCCATCCAACTGCTTTCGAGTAATATTCCTCAAGGTAAGCCTTTCTAGATGTACTCTGTAAAATGGGAATCAGGAAGAAGACAATGCAGTATCAGCTGTTTGGGACTGGGGAGTTGTAGACTAAAGTTTAGGTAAGAGATTCGGGATAGACTATAAATATTTAGAGCTGTTAGATTTATAACCTCACTTCCTGGTGAAATATTACAAGATCTATTAGTAGAAATGAGTGCAATATTTGATCTTAGGGGAGCAGATAATCGCAGTAGTAGATGATGCAGTAAATACATATTTGAAAACTGATGAATAAATGTTCAGTTATTTGGCTGTAAAAAATTCCCTGCCTGACTTACTTAGAAAATCATTCTTAATTTAGGGTAATCAATGACTGTAGTTCAAAACCAGTCTATTGTCTCATTTGATGCATGCTAGTGTAAGGCTTTTTGCTTCAGAATTCTGTGCACACGTTTCCGTAAGGACAAGCACACCCAGAACCTGAAGATCATCAAACAACATAGTGTAAACATATGATACATTAGATCAGTCTCAACACAGATTAAATGGTCAACTACAAAATGGGAGATATCTTTGTGATGTGAAGCAAATTATATAATGGACTGCAGATTAACTGGGTTCAATAGAAGTAATCCCAGAATGTCTTTTCATTTACAGAGTGTTTCACAATATCTGCATTTAAACATAATGTGAAGAATTGTTTAAACATTCTGTTAAATCAAGTAAGATGTGAAAATTGTTTGCAAAAGAAAAGAAACTTCAAGTACACCATTTTATTGCAAAATGGACTTTCCCTGTCTATGGTATTTTAGCAGAGCCTGTTGACTCACCTAAAGTAATACCAAAACAATTATTTGTCAGGTTTATAGAGAACATCATTGATGAAATCTGAAGGATTAATAAGGTTCATCATTGCTTTAATATGTGCATTTAGTATGATAAGGGTAAAAACTGAATTGCATCAAGGAGAAATATGGCCAGGCTACAAAAGGGTGATTTTCTAAGCTGATGTCTCCCCATTCCCAGATTCAAGAGATAACATTCTGCCTAATATTTCACTTAATTCACCAGGCATACCGGTCTGCTGTGTGACTTTTTCTTGTCTTTGGATTAGATAAAAAATGATTCTATTCCTGCTGGTGTCTATGTCGATGGTGTTACACAGTGGTAAGTGGCAATATATTTTTATGATTATTTGACATTTATACCTAAATAATACTTTAAGTATGTGCATTTAGAAACAATCATTTAGAAGCGTGCTTTCTGTCCCCTCAAACCTAGTTATTCAATGCCCAAATGGATTTACATAAGTTTATCTGTGGAGTACTTATATTTTTCTCAGGACTTGTAGTGAAACAAGAAACATTTAGTGGGCTTAAAAATATTACCAAAAAAACTGTGACTTCCCTTCTGCCAGCATTTAGTCATTATTTAAGTCCTTTGGACTCTAAAATAGTTACAAGTTACATGTAAAGAGATTCTACTCGTTAAATAGAAGTGTATTGTCTAAATTTTCCAAGCCATTCAGTGCATCCTGAAACATAACTCATGTTCAGCTAATGCTCCTCCTTCAAATTTTACTAATAGTCTTGGAGTTATTTTCATATAACTCCTTAGATACTATTATAGTGAGCGAATGAGCTTCCAGCGACAGGCATAGGCAAACATTTCAAATTTCTTCAGTCCTTGCACCATGTAAGAATGTCATTAAGAGTAGCAGTGTGCAGGTGAAGACGCCTGAAAGTCTAACACCGTTTCTGGTCCCTCCATGGGGTTATTTCCCAAGGAAAAAGGAAGCTGAGCATCTTGGCATAGACAAAACTCTGCGCTGACCTACTTCAACTTCACCAGTTGCCTCTCTTCTAAGGTGGTGTGTGCACTAGAAGTCGGTACAGCACCAGGTCTAACACAAAACACATAGGCTAAAATACATTGATGAAGCTGAACCTGAAGACTCCTACTATACGAATAGAAATTAGCAAGAACATCAGCACTTACTACTGCAGTAACAGAGAATACCAAAATAACTACACTGTTTATTTAAAAAAAAATAAAGGGGTATTTAGTCCCCAGGTGTAAAGAGGATTGTATATATTGATAATATCTGGTGCACTCAGAAATATCTGCACACTCAGAAATTTTTCTGACATAACATTTGAAGGATATTTCCTCTCAAACCTCCAAAGCCTGTGCCACAGTTTCATATGCTTTTCCCCCAGCTATGCACAATCTGAGCACAAAGATTTAAAATGTTACCATTTTTAGGCTTCGAGAGAATTATTGATTAATATTTTTGTGGGATCTATTCTGCTGATCTCTGCTTTGGCTGAAGCAAATATCCGTGCATGAACTAGCATCTCTGTGAGGAGCTGATGTGATTTACCTTGAATAAATCAAATAGGTAGGGTTTGCTGCACCCTGAATTTTCCCTGCACAATCAAGGTTTCCACTCCCTGAAGATTGTAACTGTGTTCATGCCCTATGTTATGGCATTTTAATTAGCCACAGTTGCAAAAAAAACCCCACAAAAAACAAACAACAAAACCAAAATAACTGGAGGTGCACTGATAGTTTTTTTAATGGGCTTTTTTGAAATAACACTTCAGAAAAGTGTTGTCGGAGTGGCAGCATCACAGACACAGTCCAGAAACATTTTTACATGTATCTGAATGTTGAAAGACATTCTGTGGATAAGATATACTACTGGAAAGCCCAAGAGCTGATGTATCACACAGGTCTCCTCAGGACATATGCCAAGTCATTTAGCAGGTTTCAGAGAAAGGCGAGAGAAGCTGACCTCCCCAGGGGCTTCTGAGGTTTAAAGGACTGATTTTTGTAGTGCAATTTTCTCTGGCTCTACAGGGAATGATGTAGGACCAATAGCCCCAAAAGACATGGTAGCAAAAGAAAAGAGAATAATTCATCCAGAAAGCATTGTCTCTTTGTTCCTGCCCCCCAATTTAAACAAAATTAAGTGATCTTGTTAGCAAACAGTGGTCCATTGATCTTGACTCAGTGACAATTAGAAATACCGTTCTTTGTAATGAAAGGATTGTAAGAGCCAAAGGTTTACCAAGCTGCTGACCCTGTGGGAGAGATTTTTCTCCATGGGCGCTTCAAACATTTATGTGTTAATTGAGTGTGTGCAAATTAAATTTTCTGAGAAGAACTAAGAGCAACTGAAGGATGCTGGAGCAATCACAACTTCCAGCAGTTCTGTAACGTGGCTTTATCAGTATGCTCCTCAGTGTCATTTCAACTCAATGGGATTTTCATGTTTTCCAAAATTTTGCTGAAAAGTCTAAATGATCAAGGGCTATTCATCAACAGACACTGTGTTTGAGCCATGGTGTTATGCAGCCTGTCAAAATCTGGCTCTAGATGCACTTGATGATAGAACATGCCTTGGGGGAGAGATGTTTGTCATTGCAGAGCAGATATAGGTGTTAAGCCAGAAAATAAGGGGCAGTTTTTCTTTAGCAAGGATGTGATTGAACGCATAGCATGCAGTGCTGTTAATTTTGCAAGGCACACCATGATTTTGCTTGAATCTTAATTCCTCGTGGCCATCAAGCTTTCAACAGACTTGTTTCAGTTCTGTGAAAAGGCCAGCATTTATTGGGAGACCTTTTCTGGTTTGTGGAAAACAGTCAGTTCCCTTCAGACCTTGCTTTGATGAAGGACACTTCTAACTGATTGCTGTTCATCTGAAAGATTTTTGTTGTAAGCAAGACTTTCAGGGAAAGAATAACTTCAGAGGAAGCACCTCTCCTTGCCTCCTTCAATCTCATATCCATATTCTGCCCCTAAAGTTGAGAAATGAATTGCTGGAGGCTTATGACTGTTACCATGATCATCTTGTTCACTACAGAAAAGTTGTAGACATCCTGAGAAGGCACTTATTTACAATCTAAAAAAGTTCTATTCTTTCCTAACCCTTTGCTAAACAGAGAGTTAAGCCTTGTATCGAAAGAATCCACTACTCTGCTTTACTCTCTTACACCTACATTTATTGCAGGAAAATGCAACAGAATAGCAAGATAATTGTCAACTCTTTCCCACAATCTTTCAGATTCAGATTCTGAATTCTTTTCAGATTCAGAGAAAATGGACAGCTTTCCTAATGCCAGTTATTCTGAGTTATTTCTAGATGCTTGAGCTCATAAATACCCTTGACTTATGACCTTTAAAAAAAAAAAGAAAAAGAGAAAGATGAAATATAAATAAATCCAAATTTCTAAAATCTCTTTTAAAATCATGCAAAAGATAAGAACAAGGAGAAATATAAATGGGAAGGGAGAAAATAAGTATTAGGTTTCACCCTAATTCAGGTAATGGCAAACAGTAAAAAGATAAATGTCTAGAAAATATACAACAGCATCTTCACAAGGAAAAGTAGATAATTAAGTTAAGGAAGAAATAGTGATAGGAAGAGAGGCAATAAGGCAACAGGTAATAAGGAATCAGAAAACTCAAACCTCTTGACTTCAAATAACCTGCTTCAAATAAGAGCACAGGGTTACAGAGTAGAAACGTTCTGGACAATGAAAGTATCGGGCAACTAAAACAATTTTATAGAATTCTACTGATACATCCCAGTAAGTGCTACTGTTCAGAAGAGCACAGGAGTACAAGGGTTAGCACATCCTCACTAGCAATACCTCGGTTTAACAGAGGACTGATTTTTAAGCTGAAGTTAATGTGACTTACCAGTACGCTTCTGGGTTTTTCTGCGTGCGGACGGAGTGTTTCATGGCTTTAATAAGTCAGCTTGCTCGTGTAGGGTGGTATTCAAAATGCCTGCAGAGTACATGTCACAATGAAGTATATGTTGTTTGTTCGTTGCTTTTATTTATTTATTTGTTTAAACATCTTTTCTCCTCAATTTTTTTTGCTGAGGTAGGTGGGCAAGAATTGGAGCCACCAGCGTTCCTGCCAGAGCTTCTTAACGCGCCTGAAAGAATTTTGAGTAAGAATGGTTTAAGCTTTACTTTCCACAGTATTGCATGCCAGTGGGGAATCACTTGTACTCCAGAAGCATTGCAGGGAAGTGTGCTGTTAGCAAATAGCTAGTAACTCTTATCTCAAAAGGGTTTAACAATGGAAGCAAGACCAGGGGCAGTCTGGGGTCAGTTCTTGTCGTGTAATTTTTTTAAAAGAAATGTGGTTTGTTTATTTTTTTATTTAGACAATGTCACATTCTTCAATGGAGTCTTTCAAAATGTGGGAAGTGTTGCATTGTTTTTTGGTAAGTATGTGTTCCAGCTGCACGTGAGCACTGAACAGAAATCCCATGGAGTTTCCTTTTATATACACTGAAAACAAACAGGGATTTTTGAGGCTGTAGATTTCCCCAGAGAATATTATCATACTAAATACTGCTGAGCGTCAAGGATTGCTCAGCATCCCTGTGTTACTGCCTTGTTCAGGCTCTGTGTTGACGTCAGTGTCACCCATGTGTGACCCACTCCTGGCTCACCCCTATTTACAGTGAATTTTTTAATGGCTGTTCTCTTTCCAGACTGCCTGGGTTCTCACTTCACGTGGTTACAGTCCATCTTCACTAACTTCCCTGCCCTGCTCAACTTTGTGAACAAAATGAAGTGTGTTACTGGCTTTTGTCCCAGGGATTTTGAAGACTATGGTTGCTCTTGCCGGTTTGAGATGGAAGGGCTCCCTGTGGATGAAGTTGACGAGTAAGTCTTATCCAGATGTCCCTGACTGTCAGTGCCCTCATGCTCTGATGACCTGAAGCATAACACTTGCCTAAACGATTTAACAACAGTTGTAAAAAATCAGATTTATTCAGAGGGCAAGTCCCACACCATCCTGCCCTGTTGAATCTAGTGATCCCTCACTTGCAACCTCAATAGCTGATATGACCTACAAAAGATAACTTCAGCCCTGCCCTGTGTTATTCCTACCTGCTGGTGAGCACTATCTTTTTGCTGGGCCAACACCCCATACCAGTTGCCTTACAGCATGGCTTGGAAACAGATGAAGTCGAGGTGGTTATAATCTACAGCATGTAATGATCCACGTGCTTCTTTTTTTTCTCCTAGTTCAGACTGTCTATTTATTTTCCCACACTTTGATGCAGAGAAATATTCCCAGCCTACAGATAAAAGCAGAGTACCCCACACCTGCATGTAATTCCACCAGTGCAATTCTGGTGGTGCAGCTGGTTTAAACTGGTTGCAAAGAGTGGCCACTAATGCAACAGAGTAAATAAACACTATATCCATCTCCTTGACATACATTACCCAGGGGCCTCTAAATTTGGAACAGACCTTTGTGAACAAAATGTAATTTTGTTGTACTGGGGAATTGTGTCTTGCACTTAAATCGGTTCCTAAAACTGGAGGACCTTTTAATAAGGTGGCTGGGAGAGCAGTTTAGTGGGTTTACAGTCTTATCAAACTGGTGGTATTGGAACCTGTGTAATACACCAGCAATGTAAGCTCGTAGTGGATTATAATGAAAGCGTTGGCATATGAGGGAGGTTTAAGCATCAATATAATCAGGTTACAGCGAAGTATGACTTCAAGTGGCAGTTAGGAGGTTCAGTAGATTACCTGTGTACACGTTGAGGTTGTAAGACACTGGAGCATCCAGGCACAGAGATCACTGTAGCTCAATGGCTTCTCCTAGTACCATGCACCAGGAGCAAAACCATCCAAACTCCATTCTGTGCTTTGGAGTGATACTGCCCCAGACCCTGACTAGGCTAGTGAGAAAAAAAGTAACCTCAGACCAGGACAATCAACTGGTTGTTCACTTATGCCAGCAGGAGATGTGAAAAGAAATTCAAAGAGAATCAAGATCCATCATGTCTAAACAGAAAAAAAAAAAAAAGTTTTTCCAGCAATGTATCAATTCCCTGAGTGAAGACAGCAATGGCTCAAAAAGGGCTAATGCCTATAGCTAAATGGAAATTAATCCATCCACTTTGCAGCATGGGTTGGGAAAATGAAGATCTAACCCTGCTACCAGAAAAAAAGCCATGAGACTTCTTATGAAAGGTTTTCTGAACAATCCTGGTGATGTGCTAAAACGAGAGCTCAAGTCAGTTCAGTGGATTGATACCCAAAAAGCTGAGCACCTGGGCTTTTGCTTCACTCAGCTTCATTTTAATGCAGGGCAGCATAAATACAGAAACAGCAGAATGGTCTATCAGCAGTTTTTTTTCCTGAGAAACGTCCACAGAATCAGTTTGTGTTTACAAATTGGTTAGCAGCCCTGCGGTGATATTTCCTTAGCAGCATGGCAACCTCAATGCAGTTTGGAGTAAATGGAGACTGATTATTGTTTTGCCACTGACACAGATATGCCCTTGGTTCAAGAAAGTCCCCAAACAGGTGGCTGCTACGTGTCTTTCTCAGACACAGTTCCTACAGCATTGCAATTGTTTTGTGAATTTTATTTCTTAGAAACTAGTTTTTCAAACCTTGGATTTTATCACTGCCATGTCTCTTCCATTAAAAAAAAGGGCTGAGCATCACACTGTAGGTTTTTAAGGCATTGGAAAATGTTTGTGCCCATAAGCCCAACCTTTTCCCACAGTAGCTAAGTGTCATATTTACATTAGGAGCCTAGTCTACCTCCATAGTCCATGGGGAAAGAGAAGCATGCCCAGAGAACAATCTGTGCCTTACAATCCCTGCTCACGCAGGGAAGGCAAGTAAATTTTCAGGTTAACTGTTGCAGTAAGTGTTGATGCAATTGTGATGCTCTAAACAAACAAGAACTGCAGGGAGTTTGTATCAGACCAATTATGCGGTTAGAGGAGCTTTCAGGTGCTGACACCTCACTAAACCTCAGGCAGAGATAGGAATGGGTCTTGACATGTTTCATCAGCTGTGTGTTTAAAACCCTGTTCCTGATGCAGATTACAAACTTCAGCCTCGCCTCTGAAACAAGGCGCAGTAGCGTCTGTGGTGGGGAGGAACCTTCAGGGCCTCTCTGCTGAATGCTATGCACGCTCGCTTGTGTTCAATGCACTCCTGCAGTCTCCTAGACCAGGTCACAGCAGGGAGAAAAGCTGCTAACAAGCAGCAGAGACACTGGCACGCAGGAAATTGGACTCTGAAACTTCATTGGCTGGGATGACGCTATTCATGAGCTCTGATCCGCTGCTGGCAACCTGAGCAAACCTCATCGCTGATGCCTTTCACCAAAGTCAAAAGTCTGATCATGGTTAGGACTTGGATTGCTTCCCTGGTTGTGAGGACAAATTCAAAGGTGTAATAGTTACTTATTAATATAGTAAGTGATTAAATATTAAATGCTTCCTAAATATAGGAAGTGAGAAAAGTGAATGTGTAGCCTAGAAGGGAGCCTGCAAGGGGCAGGTGTTTGCTCCCTGCTCTGATCAGCGCAGGAGTGCTTCTGTCTGCTGGTGGGTTCCGAGCATATGCAGGGCCATGGGTGGTGTGTGATAACACATTCACCGCGTCTTTAACAAAATGCCACATGCACTTAACTAAAGTTAACTCCTTACATCGTCATCTTCCTGGCAGCAGGTGCTGGCTTTGAGCATTAACATTGTCTTTGCATTCAGCAAGGTCAAGACCAATGGCAATTCAATAACAGACCCATGTTCTGAGTCAATTTCTTTGAAATGAGGATATTTCGGTCTAAATCTAACAGCAACTGCCTGCTTAAGCTATATAACAATTTTATATGAGGTAAATGATGATTGAGTATTTTACTGGCGTTTCATTTATAGCTGATGTCAGTGCACAGAGATGCTCCTATAATACAGAAGCAGATGACTTGTCTGCTCAAGAAGAGCTGAAGAGAAGAGAATATTGATGAAGAGCTTATTGTTTCAGTTGACTTTCCATTGCTGTTCACAGCTAAAGTGGTCATGCAGGCATTGGAGGTTTGCATGACAGCCGGGGTGTAGGAAAACGCAAGGCTTCTAACAGACTTTGTTGTGTGGTGGTAGGAGAAAAATGCTTTACCCCAGTGTGAGAAAAATATTTTGTGGCCCCTTCCCATGGCTAAATGGTGCATTTTTATTCTGATTGTTGCATAGAAGAGAAAGTACAAGAAACAGAGGGTAACTCTGCCTGTATTTATATGGTCTCAGTGAGACACAGGGATTCACAAGGCATTGCAGAGACATTAACCCTCCATGACTGCCAGGTTCTGTGTTGTTCCCCAAATCTGCAGTGAGAAAGCTGGTGGCAGGACTAGATCTGAGGCCTCTAGAGCAGAGCTGAGGGGGACTTTTTGGCAGCAAGCTGACAGTGCTGTGGGTGGATATTTGGGCAGTGGTAGTGGATTTCTCATTTAAACTGCCTGTAGAGTCCTTGTTAGAACTCAGGTACCACCGCAGGACAGACATGGATGTGCAGTCTCCCACAGCACGCAGACCTGCTCCCACCACCAAGTTTTGCATCCAGCCGTACTTATCCCACTAGACTGACTCAGGGAAAAGCAGTACTCAGCCTTTTTTGTGTCAAGGGACCTCACTGAGGACCCCTTTTTCTCCTTTGGCATCTTTGGCATTCTTGTGTAAAAGCAAGTTGAAAGCATTGCAGCCTGATCTTGAACTGAAACTGAATTGGTGAACTCTGTGTTATTTCATTAAGATGCTGTTTCCAGCACCGCAAATGCTATGAGGAAGCAATGGAGATGGAGTGCACATGGGACCCATCAAAGATTTCTACAGATGCTGTCAGTTGCTCTACTGAAAACCTGACCTGTGGTAAGACTAACCTATCACAAGAGCTTAATATTGGAGCCTCACCATGACTAAGAAGTTCATTCTGGTCTATCTACCAAAAGCCATATGTAAATTAAGCAGAAACTATCTCCATCTATGGATTTTTAAGGGATTAAGTGTTCTGCTTAGGGGTGAATGGAAATAGGAATATGTAGAGGAATGAAGCTGGGTTAATTAGCATTGATAATATATAACTGTGGGCTGGCCTCAGGGGTGGTGGGTTGGCTGATGTAGATAAGGTGCAGCTGTGGCTGGTTAAGTGAAGGGGTTGAGAGCCAGTGAAGGGAGAGCAGCTGAGGAAGAGAGAGAGAACACACACCCTGGGTGAGGTAAGACAAGGAGAAAGTGGTGGAGGCACTCTATGAAGAGTGTGCTGGTATGAGATGGTAAAAAGACCTTGTTGCAGCTTGATAGTTTGGAGGGGCTGTGACAAGAATACACAGAGGCATCAACACTCCACTAGGCAGGAAAACTGAATTCAAATAATTAGAAACTCACCAGGGCTCCTGTAACAGGCAGCCTCTTGCTGAGGTTTCACTGACTGCAGGACCATGAAGCATCACTTGAGGTGTCTCTACACATCAGAAATGCAGCAGATGCTGGGGACAGATTGGGAAAAGTTCCCTTCTGAAGCTCGAAGGCCTGATTTTTGTATACTTTGAGGGATCAAATTCTTTGTTTGCAGTGTTGTGTACACTCCTCAGCTACAACCAAAGAGGGCAGGGGCCATGCTGTTGTAACAGGAGCTACTCCAGGCAATACTGGTACAGTCCTGGCAAGTGTGGAGTGGGGCTTTTTGATGCCTAATCGTTTTTAATAGAATTTTTCTGCAAGTATTGGCTTTCAGACTGCATGATAGAACATGATTGTGGGATACCAGCAAAGAGGAGCAGAATCCCAAAACTAATACCTTTTCAGTTTGATTCAGATTGTTGCTTAAACAATTTCCCTTTCTTGTTTCAAATTAAAAACATTTTTGCTATTTAGGCCAATATATAAAGATCCAAGAGCATTAAACGTGAATAGTACTTTTTTAGCTCTTTCCATAATCAGATAACATTTTGTTCAAAGCAAAGAAAGGAGCGGGCAGGGGGAGAATAGTCCCCATTAAAAATACAGAACATGAGTATGACAGCTATGGAAAGTCAATGTTTTTTGAAACTCTGAAAGGTAGAAGCTTTTGAAATGGTAAGGTGGTATTTCCTGGGAAACTGTTTCATATCCTTTATAAGAAGGCAATCACAGCTTGCATGAAAGGCTTGGGTAGTGGACTGTGATTTCATGAGGTTAGGAGTTTTTTAGACATATTTTAACGAAGTCTGTGAAATGTCAAGGCTGGTACCAGCTAGATTAAGTTTTCCATGGAAAAACTAGAGGCAGCCAAGTACTGCTCTGTAGTCCTCGATACTCTGTAGAAAAAAACAACACAAGCAAGAAGTCTATCACCAGCCATGCCAGGTTGGCGTTTCAGAAACTGGATTGGACTATGAAACTTGACTGTGTTTAACATGAAGCAGCACAGTATCAATAGGTTTGCACTGATGATTATAGACACAGTTCTTGCAAAGATGAAGAAGCAGGACACAGAAAAGATTTTTCAATAGTACCTTGTTTGGATTTTTGTTTTCTTTCCAGAGTCTGGGGATCCCTGTGAACAGTTTCTCTGCAACTGTGACAAAGATGCCATTGAATGCTTTGTGAATGCACATATTAACTCTTCCTTGAATGGGCTGGACGTCTCTTTCTGTCCGTCTCTGGTTACAGGTAATAATAAGGATCACATTGACTGCCTCCTCCTGCCAGTTTTTCCACTGGCATCAAATTAGACCCAACAAGAATGAAGCAGCAGCTGGGTGCTTTCCTGCAATAAATCTGGCAGTCTGTCCTGTTCTCAGTTTCATGTGTCCTTTCCATTTACAGCTACTCAAGTGAATACCAAGCGAGAAGAAGAAGGTAGACTAATTGCTGTCCTGGAGCAAGTCCAGGAGAGGTTACCGAGCTGGTGAGGGGGCTGAAGCACATGATGAAAGAGGAGGTGGCTCAGGGGAGATGTTTTTCCTGTCCTCGCTACCTAGTGGGGTTTGTAGAGAAGATGGAGCCAGACTCTTCCTGGAGTTGCACAGGCTGCAACAGGGAAATTCCTGTTAGATATGAATTTGAAAAAAAAAAAAATAATAATTGCGGGAAGCTGCTGCCAACCTTGTGAGGCTTCTGCCAACCTGACTGAATGGGTGATCCTTGGGAGGATTAGTGACCCACGGAGGTCACTAGCAGCAATGTCAAACTGCCAAAATATTGCTAGCTCAAATCCTCACTTCAATCATGCAAACACTAACTGGAAAAGCAAAAATAGACCTACTCCGCTCTGTTACTCGGTTTCCATCTTGGAAGGAGAAATCCTCTCTGAAGCTGAAGGGGGTATTTATCTCCATTGTCATACACTGATCTCTGCTCTGTAGCTGAAATTACAGCCTTGCAAGGCTGAATACCTGTCCTGTGGGAACAGGGCTGGATTAAAAACTTAATTCATATGGATTGCAATCAGAGCATGGCAGCGGGAGGACCTTTGAACTCCCAAGCTGAGACAGACGTGAAAAAGCAATGCTAGTTTTTCTAATCCTTTGGCTTGTATTCACACATCCCAGTGCTAAGGACAGATATACACATCTATACCATGTGCCAGATGCATGCATCCCCTTGTGAACAGGTCAAGGGAGAAGAAAATGCCAGGGAAAGTTTGCACCAAAGCCAGAAAATTGTTTAATGTAAGCCAGTAATCTCTAACTGGGATCAGATGGCTCTAATATAAAGTATGGCAGTTCCAACGCATCACAAAGAAAGGGGAAATTGTTAGGTGCTAACAGGAAAATCATGCAGGTTTTACCACTGCTGATAAAGGTAGATTCAATTTTAGCTCACTGAATACCTCTGCTAATTTTAGGCTCCTGATTGTATTAATGGAAAAAAAAAATCCTTTGAATGAAACATTTTTATCTAGTGTTCACTCATGTTATTATCTTCCTGTGTAGCTGTTCTGTCCAGCTGAGACTTTGAAAAAGAAATAATAACTCTGACAAATTTCTAGGAAAAAGATTTTGGTAGATTCTTTATTACAGAGAAAAGATCGAATGAAATTGAGATGTATTTCCCTAAATCTTTGCTTTAATAGGAATAAATTCAATGAACTCCTGATTTTTACTATTCAGATTAAAGAGTGACAAACCCCTTTCCTACCCTTCAGTCTATGAGAGAGCTTTCTTTTTTTCAGAAACAACCAGCAAGAGAGAGCTGACGACACTTCATATGGAGGGTATGTCCTTATCTCTGTAATTCCTTGACTGGAGTGTATTAAATTGAGACCAGTTTATACACAGAAAAATAACCTGAGTATTTCAGAAGCTATGAATTCCTTTCTGAGAAGCAAAGATGTTTTAGCAAGATGTCAAAATATTAAAGGAAGAGAAAAAAAGCCTAATAAATCAAAGCACCATTTTTGTGACAAGCAGTTACTCGGGTGCACGGGAAAATTTCAGCCAAATAACTCCACTGTCTGAGAAGGAATTCAGAAGAGAACATTGAATCTCATTTAGAAATACTATAAAGAGAAACACACTAAAAGCAAATTAAAAATATTTTCAGATGGATCCTTTTCTATTTGCATGCACATTTAAGGCCGTGCTTCAACAAGATTCCTAGCCAAGTACCTGGATTTAAACATCTAAGTTTTTTGCTAAAATTTTAATTCTTATATTGATCCTTTCACTATAGGCCATGCATTTAAGTACCTGCTGAAATGGGGATTTAAAGAATGCTGATTGCTAGCCAATTTCTCTTGTTTAGGTTGAAACTCTTTGTGATAGAGACTGAGGGATTTTTGGTTTATTGTACTGTACGTTGCTGAGCAGAATTTAGTATCAGTAGTGAATAAATATACTAAGGCTTTATAGGCTTTTATACTTTTTGCATATTAAGGCTTTAATACTGCTACCGTAATTATCAATAATTAGGTTTGCTCTTTCTGTATTTATGTCATGTAATAACAGCATAAAAAGCACAATAATAATCCCATTTAGAAGTAAGTTCCATTCTCATGACTCTGGTCATGTTACACCAAGATCCAGTCTAATGAGCATTCTAAGCCATAACTCTCTGCAGTAGGAATGTTTGTGTTTTTGCAGAGTTCCTTCATCATGGGACTGACGAAACACAAGCTGCAACTGCATCCGTGGAAGAAGGTTTGCAACTTACAGTGCAAGAAGCACTGGTTTCAGTTCCCAAAAGCTGAAAGAGTAAAATAGAAGAATAAGCTGTTTGCTTTCCTTCTGCCCTTCTAAAAGGGCTGATACAAAAGTAGATAGAATGGTTTGGTGATGAAATTCAAGACTGAATGAGAAGGTGCAATTTTTCAATTTGTGCATGTAATGTGCTTAACCAGTAAGTTTCCCAAGGGCTGAGAAAGAGCACTCTACAACAAAACCCAGGCCTTTTTTCCCCTGGGAACACAGGTTGCAGCAGGTGAGCTGTTTGGCGGAGGTGTCCTGTGTGGGTGCCAGCCACTGGGCCCATAGCCAATTGCATAGTTCTTGTCTTTAAAGAGATGTTTAATTATACAAGATCAAGCAGTAGCATAAGGAAAGATTGAGCACGGTTTATTGCAAAAAAAGCCAGCAGTGTGGTGGTTTATTCACTTGCAAAGCAGAGGTCCAGGTTGAAGTCCCTCTCATTCTGGTGCCTCTTCAGTGAGTTCCTAAACCATGAGACCAAGTGGTTCTTTTGACAAGCTTCATTTTTGTCCCGCTACAATCAATGGTTATCTTCTTCAGGAAGAATGCTTATAAAATCACATCGCTGTGGGAGAAGAAAACTATTCTCTTCCTACATGTGTGGTGGGCACAAGACATGAGGCCATGGACAAAAGTCATCCAAGGCCCTGCGTGGCTCTGGGAGGGCACACATATTAAGTGAAGGCCAAGTCATACAGTAGTGAAATAGAGAAGGGGACCAGTCTTGGACCACCCATTGTCCAATGCAGCTGATGCACTCTTGTAATGTGGCCCCATGACAAGCAAAGCCATTGTGTCACGTACGGAGACCCCATGTCTGCCAAGCACACAAGCAATGTGCATGGGATGGGTGCAACCAAGCCACCACCCAACTCGGGGAAACACGGGAGTTATTTTGTGGGAGTGGAGAGAGGTAGAAAGTTGCACTTTTTGAGACATCAAGAACCTGGTTTCAAGCTGTAGTGTGCTCCTCTGTGTTTCTCAAATTGAGCCATTGCCCTAAGTGGGAATCTGGAATAATGAAAAACCATATGGATTTTTTTCTTTCTTTTTTTTTCCTTTTTTTTTTTTTTTTTTTTTTTTTTTTAGGAAACAAAGATTCAGACTTTAACAGTTTTTTTAAAAAAATTTAAAAATGTGCTATGGGCACAAGGGTACCTACCTGAAAAGGCTTTATGCCAAGTTAAGTTAAGTGCTGGCTGTTTCTTCATACCTCTCCTGTATTACTAAGGTGGTCTTTTACCAGCTGTTTCTTGTTCTTGCCTAACAACAGCTCCAATATTCGTTCATGTTTTTCTGGCTGCTTCTGGGAGGCTTGGTAACACTTAACTGAGAATGCCTGAAGGAGTGAGTGCACCTGTACTTGCACATCTGTAGCATCTTCTGCTTCCTGAAAAAACCATTACTTGTGCATGGTTCATCATAAGTCTCAAAATATTGCCAAGGGATAAAAATATGTATTAGAAATTTTAGAAAGCTGACAACATACCACAGATAACACAGCTAGTCAGACTTTGAAGGAGACATTTGGAGAAACCCTTACCATTTAACTAGTTGTTTCCCCATTTTAGCCCAAAGGAGCTTTGCCATTGACAGCTGTGGAAACTGCATTAAACCAAAGCTAAGTGCTACTCAGAAGCTCATTCAAAGGCAAAGACATTCTTCTTCACATCACAAGATCCTAATAACACCCAAAAAGATGCAGAGACAACAATTTTTTTCATAATTTGATGGCTGTTTATAATTTATGAAAATGTAGCTGACAAATGAATATCATTTTATCATGCCAAGAATATGTTAGCGGTTAGGGAAGTATTTGGCCTTGTAGCTGCCCATCCATACTTGACTTCCAATGCAAGCACAAGGTGTTCACGAGAAATGTGGCACCCTTCCATGGGCAATAGTGGGATTTTGGACCTAATCCTCTTCAGTGTATTTGTCTGTCAGATGGATTTAATATTGAGTTTGCCACTTCAGTCACAATTATGCTGCTGCTTTGTTAGCGTAAAGCGCATTATTTGAACACAGCAATGAGAATATCAGGATCACTTTGTCTACAACAATCAGTGAACTGCTGAGAAGAAAAATATACATGAAATGCCTGGGTCTTCCTGCTTTGCTGAAAAAGTTCTTCTCAGCAGCTTAACTTTTCATAAGAGTCTGTGCTGGCAACTTAATTTCCGAGTTTCTATTTTCTGTCTTCAACAGTGATTTCTTTTGAGCCCAGTGAGATGGTCCTGGGGGCTTCCAAAGCCAGAGGTAAGAGACTGATCATATTTTTGTTGATGAATCAGGCACTCTCAACTCCAGCTGAAAACTGATTTTGGTTTATGAAGCGCTGTGGTGTCACAGCCAAAAATTTGCAGCACAGGATTTCTGGAGATTAATTCTAGTTCTTCTGACTGACCTGCACATCCTCCAGCAAACTGCTCCATTTCTCCCAGTTACCCTCCTTATAAAACAAGTCTAATCATGATATTTATTTAAGCCTTGTGATGTCTTCAGTAAAAGTCACTCCAGAAATGCCTTGCAGAAATACAGCTGGTAGGTCACTACCATGATGCCTCTGTTTTTTGTACAGTTACCACAAGGGACCGCAGAGGTACAGCTCCTGCTCCCTCCGTCCTCTTGATAAAAGGTCAGTGACTCTCAGCTTTCCTTTTGTGTTGACACAGCAATACTTCATCTAAAAGCATCACAGTTAAAATTCCATGCATGGTGACAACAGGGCTGCCAGAGAATCAAATTTAGATCAGGTCAGAGAGCAGATACACAACCAAGAAAACCAGACTGAGAAGGATTAGCTGTTCACGGCCTCCAGCCACTCATTTGCACTCCGCATCCAGGTATTTGTGAAAATCTCTTCATGTAAGGTTTTCTGATATAATAGTTGGTCCTTTAAATTACATTCATAGCCTTTGCTGCCAGAAGGCTTCACTTTGATTTTGCTGCCTCCTTTATTGTATAGAATTTCACAGAATTCTTTCCCACTCTAAAACCTATTCCAGCTTTTGCACTTGTTAGTGCTTTGAGCACAGCCGTACCAGTAGCTACAGCTAGAAGTGGAGCACCTTGGTAGACCTGGAAGTTTTCAGCAGCCGCTTTTACGTAGAAAGAATTGTTCAGGTAGACTGAAATACACCAGAAAAAAACATCAAGGAACGCTGAATATGGAGAGTAGAAAGTAGTCATTTTTTGACTCTGATCACACTGTCTGAACAGTATCCCTGTCTCCAGCCCTAACACAGATGTTTGGCACTGCTGTGCCAAGCACTGGTCAAAATTACCAAGTTTTTTGTTCTCCTCTGTTAAGCTGAATGGATCAGAAAATCTGTGTGTTGTGTTGCAGATCTGCATGGCTCCAGGAAGATTATTTGTAATATCTGTTCTCAGCTAAGCGCAGAATTTCCAAAACTCCAGTTTTATTTTCTACAGCTAGCAGGAATCACTTTCATTTCAACACATCGCTGTCAAGCAAAGTGGCATAAAATGTGCACCTTGCTGAGCTATTAAAACTAGTGTGTTGCTATTGATCCCTTTCTGCAGCCTTTCATGGGCTTCATTGCATTCTTAGCAGTACTTCCATTTTTTAGTCTATTCTCTTATCCTATGACAGGTTATTTTCAAGACATACTAAAGCCAGAACATCAGAGGGACAACTTTAATGAATTGGGAGTTTAATCCAATTAATAGATTCAGACAAGGAATTCAAAAGGAAAGGCTTTGAACATGTGGAAACACGTGCTCCCTAGTATTTTCAAAATTTTTTGCTTGTGAAATGCCATGTTCTTCATATTGACATTTAGAAAAAAAATGAAACCATTTGATTTCCATTTGATGTGTTTTCTTTTACAAGTTAGCTTATATAAAAAAGGCTAAAAAAGAAGGATGATGTTAAGTAATGCCCTAATTAAACAAAACGTTCCTGCTCAACAATAAAGCTTCAGATAATCTAAAAACAAATACCCACTTAATTTTTGGGATAAAGAGTCTCCTTAAAGTTATGCTTCTATTCAACCTCAACTTATTTTCCCCTTGATATTTCCTTGTGGTTACAAGACAGTAAATCCTTCAGCTGCGCAGCTCTGCATCCATCAAATCATTTTCTGCCTTCACCAATGCTGCTCTCAGTTTTGGTACTTTCATGTGAACTGACACCTTTTTTAAGCCCTTTACTCACAAAGTGACATCTCATAACATCTCACCTGTGCTTCATCTCTCAGTGTGGCCATATTATTTTCAGCAACTGGCACATCTCTTTACCTCGGTATGCAACATATAAAATTGAAAAAAATAATCAGCAGTTAAACTGGTCCTATTTAACCAGTGTCTTTTCATCTGAAAGGCAAGAGATGTGAATACTCTTTGCTTTTCCAGTTCTCATCTTGAATGTTTTTTCTCTATGACCATCAATTCACACAAGTTCTGCCTGAGGATATTGCTCTGACCAGCTATCTAAAATGAAAATCTTGCTGTTTATTTCTCATGTCTTCTTCTGCTTTCCTCTTCCTGCTTATTCAGAACAGGATGGATTTATGGAAGCTGTGGTCCCAGCGGAAGAGATAACCACCTCCCCAGCCTCATTCTCAGGAGATATTAACTCAATGCAAGTCAAAATTGTCCCCACCAAGAAGATTCCTGCAGGCACGTCTGCAGGGACAAAAGAAAAAGGCAAGTAAAGACTGAATCTAATTTATAGCAATCCCCTACTCCTGTTCACAGCTATCTGAGAAATCAGCATTTCTCATAGATATGCAGAATAACAATATTTTCTCCCTAAATCTGGATAGATTACATAGAATATAGGGTGCAGAACGCTGAGTGCACTGGAAATGGCAGTCCACTGTCAAACACTGACCAGGAAAGCTTAACCATTAATGAACAGTCTGCCAACTATGAATTAAACAAACGTTAGAAGACTGCCAATTGATTATGGTTCAGAATATGCACTTTTGGGCACGTTAGTGAAATGAGAGTTTATTCTACCTTTGCAAGTCTAATCTATGCATATGCCCTCTCCAGAGACAAGCCCTGCCATGGCTGGCCAGAGCACAGCTTCTTCTGGAATAGCTCCAGAACTGGTACTGTCTGACAGGGGACCTGATGAACCTGCAGGAAAAGGTAAATGAAGTATTTTTTTCACAGTTATATCTCACGGAATGTTCAGCTACCTATGTATTAAAATGTAGGTGTATATTAAATATAGAGATTATAGTTATTCTAAAGGAGTTAGACAAGCACATGTGTATTGGTATTTATAATAACAGCAGGAGATGCAGTCACCTGCAAAAGCTTCCAACAGTTCAATACCTTCCACCAATGTGCTATCATTAACACTTACAGAAACTATTTATGATTAGCTTATACATAAATTTTTAATTCAGTGCAGGGTCTAAAATGAGCTCAGTGAATGTTTCCCCTTGCTTTTGTTTTTAGGCAGCAATTTAATCATGTCTTTGAGTTAACTTTATTTTACAAGCAGCAGAAGCAGTAACAGGAACTTCCCCTGCTCCTCACAGACCTCTTGCCAAATTCTTGCTGGAGTTGGCTTTTTTCTCACCATTTCTGATTTTGTTCCAACTCCTGCTCAGAGTTCACAAGGATCCCAAGACATTTCAGACCTGTCACTGCTGTAAATCCACACTCATGGATTGTCCTATCCATCTTGTTAGGCTTCCCAATGGAGAGAAGCAATCCCAGAACTGGAAACGAGCAGACATGAAGAATCAACCCAGCCTTTCATCAAACTGGAAAATCTCATTGTAAAATACCAGCTTTTGGAAAGCGCCTAGCAGTGCATGAACCCGGGGTTCGTTCTTAGTGAACTGAGTAGGCAAAGATCCAAGCAGGCACATGGGCAGAATTTCCTACTCAGGGAAGTAATCCAGGGTTGTCCTTGGAAGAAACAGGGAGAGTCAGTCTAGAGATGCAAAAAAGAAGATGGATTACTTATGGGGGCAAGGAGGATGCACAGCGAACAGCAGCCCTCCTTCTCTCTCCTACTATCCAGTCATTAGCCCCTTCAGGTCCTTTCCTTGGTAAAGTCCCAAAAGATGACTCCCTGACTTCTTTTTTTCTTAATATGGAACACAGTTTGCTCTCAAGGAAGCCACAGAGGCATTAGGGTTGGGACAAGGAGATGTCAAAACCTCGTTAAGCACAGCAACCATCACAACAGATCACTCCTGCATTTGGGCTGGGGGCATCACAGCTCAAATTGAACTATATTTCAGTTTTTTAAAAAAATAAATTTATTGTTTCTTCCAGCACTACACAGTCATCGCCCAGCTATCACTATGCAAGCACAAGAAGTTAGGAGTCTATTTTCTGAATTCTCCAGGACAGAAGCTACTGAATAGTGAGCTAGGTTTGAATATTCTAGAAGGAAAATGTAACTATGAAGGATTAGAAAGGACTGCAAAGTACTCTCATTGCAATACAATTTGGCTTATAATTTATATCTTCATAGGGATCTCTCTCCCCTTTAAATATTTTCCCCCCTTCTGCTGTCTTGCTCAGTAGCATTCTAAGAGCCACAGTTCATGGACTGGAACAATAATTTACAAATAGTAAAATGTTGTCTTTAAAAGTTTCTTATAGCTCTGAAAATACTTCTATCATCACAAGAGAGCTCCCAAACAGTGGAAACATGATGTGTCAAATAACATTTTTTGCTTTATAGTATGTGAGCGATTAACCTTTCTGCAAGAGAGAGGAAATGGCAGAGTGAAGAGGGAGCTGCCCCAGCTAGGAGAAATGCTGTTCTGTTTGACTGAGCGATGCCCAGAGGAATTTGAGTCTTATGGTTGCTACTGTGGCCAAGAAGGAAGAGGTTATCCTGCTGATGCACTGGACAGGTGGGGGCTCTTCTATGATCTGTCATTAACTGTGGGTATTATTGGGGTGCCTGTGGAGCAACAAGGATCAGAATGCTTTTTGTTGGGCCTTATGTAGCTACGTGCCAGTAGGCAGATTGCATTCGGGGGGGGGGGGGGGGGGGGGCGGGAAATCTCCACTTACACACTTGAAATACTCCATTGTCACCAAGACACATTCTGTTATTGCATCAATGATATGGAGAGGACTTACTAACTCAAAATAAGAAATGAGAATGATGGGAGGTAGGTAGAGCGGAAGGAAGAGTATGTCAAAAGACATGAGGATATAAGGGTTGCCGTGAAACTTGGCTAAGAGGTGGTTTGGAAAGTGATTTATGAAGCGAAGAGTTAACACACACCCGTGCCGCACTGTCCTTTAGAACAAAGTAGAGCTGGAGTGAAGCACGGCCCGAGCTGCAGCCAAGAGCCCTGCCGTGGCTGAGTGTCACAGCATGGCACGGGTGACAAAGAGGAAGAATTCTGGAGTAATGCAGAGAATTCAACCAAAGCAAAGAAATCCCCTCTGAGAGCATCATATCTACAATGAAAAATCTCTCCCTGTGTGGAAGTTCATAGTAGTTGGGGCCACATCAGGTCTAAGGATAGCACCGACATACAGCACACACCATTTTCCTACACTTGCACACAAGTAAGACTGCTTGGGTATGACAGACTAGATGAAGGCTAGTCAAGGCTCAGGCTCTCACACAATTTTCACATTTTCAGCCAACAATATTTAAACACTTGAAGACGCTTCTCACAGCAGATTAGGTCACAGTCACAATTGTAATTATATGTCTTCAGATGAAAAAAAAAAAAAAACAACAAACCCAAACCCTAAAAACGTACAGTGTTGTTAAGGGTGGGAGACCAAAAGAATTAGGAAGGAGGCAGTGAAAGTAGGAACAGGTATAGGAGGAAAGTAGGAATGATTTGGGTTGGTTTTCTTCTTCTTTATGAAAAAGATTTTTCCATGATAGGAAAACTAAAAAAAAAAAAAGTTTAGGAAAACTAAAATTTCTCAGTTTTAATGGGCATTGAAAATAGAGATAAAATAATTGCAAGTACTCTGTGATGCAGGAAGAGTAAGTAATTTTCATTTACATCTGGTATTTATTTTAGCTGCTGCTTCTCTCATCACTGTTGTATGGAACAAATTAAGAAGCTTGGATGTCATGCAGAAAGCAGTTCAAGATCTGAAGTTGTATGCTTTGATCATAAGCCAAAATGTAAGTTTGTATTAGAGGAAATTTTTCGTGTCCTGGCGACAGCGTATCAAAGCATTACAGACTGAATGCCACCACGCCCGTGAGCTTCTAGAGCCGAGTATAGACCATAGAAAGAAAAATTTGGCTTATAAAATGTTAGCTATGTTTACTATAAACCCAAGCTTTTTTTCCTAGTTGAGATAAAGGTTATTATACCATGTGACCAGGTCAGGCTAGAGAAAACTACATTCATACATTTTATGCTTGGAGACAGAAGTCAGCTGTCGGTGTCTTTACATTCACAAATTCAACTAAAGCCAGTCAGACTGTCAGCTGCCCAGCCCCTTGGCGGCAGGCTTCCATTTAGATGACTAAAGGTGAATTTGGAGACTAAAATTCAAGGCAGATTTGAAAATTTTATTTTCAAAAGCTCATCTCTCCATGGCAAATCATACGTTGACTAATTGCAACTGCTTTCACACATTAATTCTAAAACTTCTTTTTAAGGTATTGGTTGGAGCATGTGTGAGAAACTACTATGCGCTTGCGCTAAGACAGCAGCTGAGTGCATGGCTTCTGCCTTCTTCAATGAAAGCCTTAAGTTTCCACACAGGCAAGAATGCCAAGAAGAGAAAGTCTTATGTCACAGTGACCCTTATGAAAGACCTTCAACAGGCACAGAAATAGGCACCGGGATTTCCAGCTCCGAGGAGAGCAGCGAGGAGGAAGGTCCGCTGTGGACTGTATTAAGAAGAGCAAAGAGAGACACACACGGTCCCACTGGAAACTCCAGAACCGCGCAGCATGAAGGCAGATAACCAACCACCACCAGGCGCTTGAGAAAGGGCACAGAGACTTTCCCAGCCAGCCCTTGCCTACCTTACTCTTTCTTAGCACTCTACAGGCTGCCTTATGCTTGCCAGCGCACAAACGACATAATCCTAGACTAGGTGTTACATGTTAGGCTGTGTAACTCCTTACCGTAGTGAAGCTGGCACTATAGACCATCTATTTAGGTCAGATATTACCTTCAGTAATTATTTGACAGTATTCTGTATTATTTCATTCCATTTCTATGTAAAAACTGTTCTGATCAAAGACTGATTTTTGCTAACTGTAGTCAGTTCAGGCTGAATCTTGCTGATGATGGCTAAGTATTTCAGGTTTTTAATTAAACCAATCTGCAACTGCTCCAACTCAGTTTGCAGACATTCTTCCTTTACTGAGCTTAGCAGGAAACACCCAGAAGAAAAGCTAAGGTAATTACATGAAAATGAGTTCCTTCTTCCCTTCCTATCCAATTTTCAGCCTGCAGTTTCTGCTGCTCAGTCAGATCATGACAGCAGAAGGCATGGTCCTTGCCCCAAAGCTGTGTACTATGCACGGTTACCTCCAGTTTTGAGAGATTTCAAGATGTTAAAGGGAATAAATGTAAAAGTTTTGCTTCCTGGGCTCAATTAAAACTAATGTGTTCCAAAGCATGTAATGTAAAGCTGGAATAATGCTTTTTGCCTTTTACTGAGCCCAGATTTGTTTGCTCCCCCTCCCCCCATCCCACCCCAAATTCACCACTCATAAGATTTACCGGTTATCAGACAACACAGTTTAAAAGGGTATGTACATCTTTCTTCATGGTAAGGTGCTAATTTAGACTATGGTTTGATCATAAAATATTGGACAAGTAATAAAATTACTAGAACTTGGCTACTAACAACAAAGCTAAACAACAGCAATCCCAGCTTGGGTCAAAATCACTAGCAACCTTGTTACTTTGATATGAAGGATGCACTAAAAGGTACAATCTTTGTAGGTCTTTCTCATTAGATTTCAGTTGTAAAGCACACAACCGCGCAAATATACAGCTTAAACACAGGTGGTGACCTGCCCAAAATGACATATAATGTCTTATTCAATGGGATTACTGATAATTCCGTATTTTCTCTGGGCACGCATCTGCAAAATCAAAACTACTAATAAGATACTTCCTCTGTAAGCGCATTAACTGTGAAAGTGAAGGTTTGAATTCTTTACCAGAAGCAATCATATAATTTTAACTTGGTTGGCCATTCATGCGTTGACCTGCCATAATTGACTTCGTGTTGTGTTTGCACCACTTGTGACATCTTCTAAAAAAGTTAGATCAGTGATTCCCACTCTTTTATTCAGTTCCTTTGTCTTATACTCTTCAGCTGCATCCTTGATGCAGTTGTGCTGTATCTCACTAGGAAGCAGCAACAGCACCTCACTCTCACCAGCAGCTTCCCCAGTGCTGAACATCGAGAGAAACACAAGCCCCACAACTCCCTCACCACCACCACCACCTTCAAGTTCAGAGTTTGGGTTCAGTTCTGCATTATGTCCCAGCATAACTTCCCAGGCATCTCAGAAATGAGAACCAGAAATCAAGACAAGATAGTTTTCCTTCCCACTTGAGGTGTCTTCAGATGTTAACTACCATGACAGAATGCAACAGCTCAGGTACCACATTACCTGACACACTTGGGTTCCAAGTTTTATGATTCTGAGCCTGCAAACCTACAGTAGGATGAAAAAACTCAATGTGGCCCAACAATGTGCACTCGCAGCCCAGAAAGCCAACCGTGTCCTGGGCTGCATCAAAAGAAGCGTGGCCAGCAGGTCGAGGGAGATGACTCTGCCCCTCTATTCTGCTCTGATGAGACACCCCCCCACCCCTGGAGTACTGCATCCAGCTCTGGGGTCCTCAGCACAGGGAAGACATGGACCTATTGGAGCGAGTCCAGAGGAGGGCCATGAAAATCATCAGAGGGCTGGAGCACCTCTCCTGTGAGGAAAGACTGGGAGAGTTGGGGTTGCTCAGCCTGGAGAAGAGAAGGCTCCAGGGAGACCTTAGAGCAGCCTTTCAAAACTTAAAGGGGCCTTATAAGAAAAACGGGGACAGACTTTCCAGTAGGACCTGTAGCAGCAGGACAGATCAGGCATTGAAGAGGTCCCTGCTCATTGCCAGGGGGTTGGACTAAATGACCTTTAAAGGTCCTTTCCAGCACATTCTATGATTCACTAAGGCTTTTTAGAACAAAAGCCATTGCTACAAACTTTCTAGTGATTGAGCTGCTCTGAAAGGTCTGGATTTCTTCTCTATAATCTTCCACAGCCTTGAACCCTGTCACAGAAGCATTCCTTTCAGATCAATGACCGTATCCTAATGCTGGATAGGAAACACTACCCATGTTCTTCCAAATCATGAAGCAGTCGACTAAATTGTATCATTTGATCTCCTTGTGCAAACTGAATGTTGTGAGAACAGCAGGTGAAAATGCCAGTGAATGTGCTCGGATGAGCAGTTGTTTGTATTCTATAAATCAGGGGTCCTCAAACTTTTTAACCAGGGGGCCGGCACGCGGATGCAGCGGCAGGCAGTCATCTGCGGCTGCTTGGTTTCCCCCCCCAACCCCTGGCGGGGGGGGGTCTGTAAATACCGGGGGCCAGATTGAGGACCCTGGGGGGCCATATCCGGCCCGCGGGCCGTAGTTTGAGGACCCCTGTTATAAATCTCTGGCTGGTGGTAACTCCCCCTTCAATATTTTTCCTACATTAGAACTGCAAAGGATTCGGGCAGTGCAGGAAAAAAAATAAAAAGCAGCACACACACCAGAAAAACCAACCCCAAGATAAAAAAACAAACCAAAAAGGTATTTAGCCACATGAATCTCACTGCCTGCGGCTACACCATTAGCACTAGTGAAAAAACCCCAAACCGAACAAAAAGGTTTTCTTTAAGGCAAGGCAGACAGGACAGTTAGGTGATGTGAGAAATTCTATCTGCAGACAAGATTTTAATTAACACCCACCCCACCCCCATTATGCTGTACAGAAAGAAGGCACTCCAGTACTTAAGCAAAATACTACAATTCTGCAAAATGCTCATCTTTGGCCAGTGCTGACAATGAGACCTGCATCGCACTGGTATGTTTACTTGTTTCAGAATTGGAATTTTATCAGCCTTTTATCATAGTGATGAAAAACTATTTTATATTTCACAGCATTTATAAATAAAAATGATAATCAAAGGGCAGCTAGATAATTAGCCGAAATTAATTAGCCAGAAAAACTGGCCCTTAAAGAAGTGAATTAAGTGCACTGCTGCTTAACAACAATACAAGCTTCTTTGTCTGATTGACAGCAGCAGTGCTGCTGCTCTGAAGCCTACACTTAAAGTACACAGTCAAGAGAACAAACCCAGCCCTTTCGCTAATTATTAGAAACTAGTATTACATTCACGGTTATGCAAGTAACGCATGCATATATTCACTCAGAGATGCTGAGCTTTCTGACTGCAGAGATAGAATTTGAATTGCTCAAGTGACAGAGAAATTACAATATAAATATGCTGTCATTCAGGCAATGTTGTCATTACTTCCTTCGGGCTTTTTTCCAGTATCTCTCTTATTTCAGGAAGAATTTAACAGCAAAGTTGTTCTGTAATTAGTACCACATGAATTGTGTTCATAAAGAGAAGTCTTAAATAATCTAGCTATGATTAGCTAGATTCATTCATCCTCTGAAATCAGTGCTGAAAGAATAAAAAAAATGGTGAGCAGATCAAGATGACAAATTTTGCACAGCTTTTTTTTTTTTTTTTCCTCCTTTTTCCTCTCATTAACTTCACACTGTATTTTTCAAAGATTTGCGGCATAGCTGGCCAAAACCTAGTTAGTTTCCTCAAAGCGAACAACTAATTTATTAATTACTAATCTAAAAATATTTCCTACTTCATTACATACTAATTTAATTTACTTTCAACTTTTTAAGCACTTATTCTTTGACTGTAAGGTGGTAAAAGTATTAAAGATTTGGGAACATGATTTCATAAACAACTTGACATAATTTAAAATGACACGAACTCTGAAAACCAGCACTATTCAGGTGTAGTGGTCATCTTGATCACAGTATCATTAAAATGTCACTGCTTACATGAGTAAAGTCGTTCAAATAAAGACAACATTGTGAAGCAGCAAAGACTTTCAGACAGAAACTCTCCCAGTACCCAGAAAGTAGCTTTTAACAGATCACTTTGGTTTGTCTTACAGCTGCAGTGGCTGCCACTTCTGTCCCTCCTTGCCTGGTCTCATGTGGTAGGGTGCCAGAATCACTTATTCACCTTTACACCTTCTCTTTAGCTATGATTTAAAATAACCTCGCCAGTGTGGCTACTCTTTTTCTCCCCGCATTGTTCTGAGGTATCCATCATCAAAATCTTGCTCAGACCAACGTGAGCAACAAAAAAAGGTTGCTGTTAAGAGCAACCTCAAGTTATCAGGTTCCGAGATCCATGATAAGTCACAGATCACAGAAAGAAGATGCTTACCCTCTAATATTTCCTAAATATACAGAAAGTTTTAATTAATGCCTGCAAAAATTAAGAACAGTGGAGCAAGGAAAAAAAAGACAATATAATCCTCTATATAGTAGAATGTATCACATGTGAGCAAAAAAGGTCCCAGCTTCCTCAAAATAGAAAAAAAACCCCTGTTCTTCCCTCAGGGTGCATA
Source organism: Falco naumanni (assembly GCF_017639655.2). NCBI lineage: Eukaryota > Metazoa > Chordata > Aves > Falconiformes > Falconidae > Falco > Falco naumanni. The sequence continues at coordinate 107,421,084 of NC_054056.1, read as the reverse complement.
CTATTAAAACCATTTAAATGTCCAGAGATGCTGCAGAGTCTCCTTCTGTGGAGTCTCCTTCTCTGGAGACATTCAAAACCTGCCTGGACACGACTCTGCAGCCTGCTCTAGGTGAACCTGCTTCAGCAGCGGGTTGGGCTAGACGATCTCCAGAGGGCCCTTGCAATGCTGACCAGTCTGTGAAATAAACGCATGTTATCCAAAAAAAAAAAAAAAAAGTAACAAACAACAGAACACTCAGCCCCACTAGATGGCATCACTGGAAAAAGCTGCCTGTGTGTGAGCTGTGTATCGATCTTCGCACACACGGACAACTTTATTCATTGATACTACAAACTCAGTATGTCTGCTGACCAGGAGGCAGGCCTGAAAAGCACAGCTTATATGTCTTCTTGAAGCTTACTTGCTATGAGGACGTGATTTTTGTATTGTTGCATTCTCAAATTTTGGTGCTTTTAGTAATAGTAATGGTTTAATCATAAATAAAAGTAGTAGTTTAATAATGCTGCGATGCAATGACATTTGCGGGGGGGGGCGGGGGAAAGGTGTGTAAAATTAGGTCTATATTACATGCAAAAAAATGTCACTGACACTTTAATTGTAAGCAATAAAAATTAACCGACACCTCAGAAATATTAATTTTAAATTTTAATTTATTTTATTGCTTAAATATAGATTGCACAGTGTGTTCTTACATTTATTGAAAATGGTTCATTACGTACAGTACAGAATATATGACCATCAGAACAACAGACAGATTAGCCCTACTCTGATTTTGGACAACAGGCTATTTCTATCTTTTGAAATTAACAAGGATTTAATTTACTTTAATGTGACCCACTATCAAAAGCTATAATTTTTCGAATGACATAATGGGAAAGAGAACCCAAAGCAAAAGCTGGAATACATTTAAAGGGCTGGATACTGATTTATAAACATTGTGACAGCACTCAGTGTGTTGCAGATAACACAGGACCAGTACGTAGATGGAGCTTTTAAGTTCTGCAACTTGTCTCAAGAATATGTAAGTGAAACAAAGCAACTTTATACTGTACAATGGCATTCTTAATCCATTTGGTTTCTTTCTTTAGCTACATATAACAATAGCTACCAAAACAGTACATTTTACAGTCACTCCTATCTCCCAGCTCTCTAGAAAGGCCCGAGTGAAGCAATTATCAACTTACAGACTCCCTGAACTTCCAGAAAGGAAGAAATTAAATATCATGTGAACACAGTGTGTTACAAGCTCTTCATTCCCTGCACAATACCTGCACAACACCTGCGTTTCCCAAACAAACTTCGTTTGAACATTGAAAACATGGAAACCTACTATTAGCATAAATGAAAAAATACTTCATAAACAGAAAACGAAATGCTGAATCTAGTCATTTTCACATGCAGCATTCATGCAACAGAATTTAATCACAGAAACAATCCTGTATTTACAGCACAGTCTCCATACTGCAAGAGTGTAAACAGAAGTACATTCTTTCTTAGACTCCTCATTTTCTTTTTGTACAAAAGTGCAGTGTTATTCTCAAAAAATGACAGTGGATAAGTGTTTTACATTGTATCCCTAGGTTAAATTTACGATTTAAAAAATTACACTCTTTATATAGGCCAAAAAACTATTATGTCTTACCTTAAAAAAAAAAAAAAGAAAAAGTGAAAACTAAAAGCTAGAGTCCTATTTATGTGTAGACTGTGGTCTGATCAGGCTGATAACGCTGCAGCAGTAAAAATCACAACGGAATGCTGTAGATAAGGGGCTGTTTCGTCATCCACTAACAGCTGTGATTGCACTGTTAAACTGAAAAGAAGGTCTCAATTACCTTTTGAGTTTTGTGAATGCTTTCTGAAAGTCTCAGCATGTTCTCTCATAGGTTTAAGTAGCTGATATTATGTCACATCAGGCTTTTAAAAGTAGTCCAGTGGAATACTGTACTACAGTTCAAAAAACTTAAGATCCTTTTTACAGTGGGCTTGCAAATGCTCAAAACAGCTAATTAGCTGGTCTGATAACCAGATTCACACCTTAGAATTACGCAGTCATAGATTATTTTAGGCTGGAACTTCTGAAGGTCATCAAAACCAAGCTCCTGCTCAAAGCAGGGCTAACAGATTGTTAGATCACTTTATTCACGGCCTGATTGCTGTTGATCAAAACTGCTGGCTAACTTAAATGTTCTACATTTATTACACATATTTGAGAACATTCATTCATGTTTGTATTGCTTCAGTCAGATTCAGAGAGATTAAGGGACTTCAAATGTACTATTCATGGCATCAACAAAAGCTGGTTTTTTTGTCTGCAGAATTTAATGAGTCATAAAGCTAGTTTTGACAGCTCTTATCAAGATGTCAGTGATTTGCCATACCAGTTTTACTTCACTTATATTTGAATAGTATACTCAGATACATAAACCTATGAAAGTTACCATATTTTCCTTATTTCTAGAAAGGTTTGAGAAATGAAACAAAAACACACACAAAGATACAACTCTAAAAATGCTTTTGCTTGACAAGATACGTAATGAGTTCTGGTCTTTAAATGGTTTCATCCAGTTTTCTTTCAATTTCTAAAATATCATTAAAAAGCTGTAATAAACTACAGAGAAATACCTCATAGAATATATTTGTAATTTCTGTATTTATGATTTAAAATGCCCTCAGTTTATTTTCTGCTATACTAAATATATCTCTCGTGTATTTATACTAAAGCAGACAGTAAAATACTACTGCATTTTCAAAAGTACAGTTGTAAACCATACACCTTAAGACATGAAAAATATTGCACAATTCAGTGCTTCGAGAGGAGATTTCTCCTCTTAGGCAAAGCAGTTAACTTTTAGCAAGAAACACATGACATACACTGGGTGTATATACCTAAAAAGCATGTTATGTGATGCATCAAAAAAATACTTAAGAAGTGTCCATTAATTCATTTACTGTACTTGAACACATGTAAGGTATTGGTTTTTTCCATATAGTCCAAAATAAACAAGTTGACTAGCTATGGCAGCATGAACAAAAGGGAGCTAAGGTAGTGCTCCACTGGTTCCATTTAACGAGATGAAGCAAGCCAAAAGCATTCTATTCGGATATACAGTTGAGATGGAGAGGAGGAAGAAAACACCAACCAAACAAAACCCGAAACAAACCAAACCAAACCCAATTCAGCTTCAACACGTTCTTTAGTTACAATGCCTCAAATAAAGGAATTTACAGAAATACAATATCCTAGAGTAACTGAAATATTCACCTATATGGCAAGACAAGTTTTAAATCTGACTTTTAGATGTACTCAAATATGAAAATGAATAAACATGATCTATGAAAAAAACCTAACTACAAATCTGTATTACAGAAGAAAAAAACTCAAGACCATCTCATGAGTTTGGCTAGAGTAACTTGTATTTGGCTCATGTCCATCATTATTTTAAAGTTAGCTTAGATGAAATAAACAATAAAATTTGAAAACTCATCTTGTTCTTTCTATTGTACTCTACTCTAAATAATGTCCAGCAGACTTCAGAAGACACTTAATACACACAAAGATCTGGAAACTTCATCTCATAGACTGGAACAGATTGGTAATGAGCATGTCCAGCAGTAATGGTCATCGTTCCTGAGGGGCTAGGTGGAGGACTGTGTGAGAAGAACAATCAATATATATAATTTATAGACTGCTTTCTTTTTTGTAATGTTATACACTAATAGCTGATAAACAAGAGTAAACTACCAACCCCCAATCATATTTTATCCTATTCCTGAAATTCTAATGAAATTATCATGCCTTGGGTTTTATTTTTTATACTTTGATCTAAACCATCAACTTCGCTGATGTTACAGAACTATGAAAATGTATTTTATTACTAACAAATACTATTTATGCTGCACAAAGGATGTTCACAGCTGTCTATAATAACGTCATGCACTATTTTGGGTGTTCAATAGCTACATACTTTCTCAAACAGATACAGCAATGGTAAAACAACAGCATTCTTCAGTACTACCAGTATACATAGAAATACTGTAAGTATACTATGACATGTTTTCTGGATATTCTCCACTACCAAAAAGATTCAAAACACCCCCATGAAAATCAAAGTGACTGTTTTAGATGAAGACTACTTTTTTTTCAGTGCGCTGGTTTTAGCTGGGGTAGAGTTCATTTTCTCCATAGTAGCTGGTATGTGGCTGTGCTTTGGATTTGTGATCAGAACAGTGTGGATAACACAGGGATGTTTTTGTTATTGCTGGGCAGCGCTTACACAGAGGCAAGGGCTTTTCTGCTGCTCCTCACCCCACCCCACCAGCAAATAGGCTGGGAGGGGACACAGCCGGGACAGCTGACCCCAAGTGACCAAAGGGATATTCCATACCATACGACATCACGCTCAGCAATAATAGCTTTAAGCGAAGAAGTAGGAAGCAGTGGACATCTGGAGTTACAGCATTTGTCTTGCAAAGTAACCGTTATGTGTGATGGAGCCCTGCTTCCTGGCAGTGGCTGAACATCTGCCTGACGATGGGGAGTAGTGAAGGAATTCCTTGTTTTCTTGCGCGTGCTGCTTTTTCTGTACCTATTAAACTGTTTTTATCTCAACCCATGAGTTTTCTCACTTTTACCCTTTCAATTCTCTTCCCCATCCCACTGAAGGGGAGTGAGTCAGTGGCTGTGTGGGGATGAATTGCCTACCAGGGTTAAACAACAACATTCATCTAAAACAATTCTTTCCTGCCTATTACATGTTTTTAAGAGCACTATGACACGACCCATCTGAAAGCAGTCACAATTACTTTATAACTAATTTTTCATTTATTATATTCTTCTTGCATAAAGCCTTACCGAATGGTGAGTTCCAGTATCTGTGCAAGTCTATCATGAAGCAAGTTTGCCTAGGGGAAAAATAAAATAAAATATCAAATTATTAACTACTATATATTGAACCGCTAAAAGGAATGAGCAAGGCCACACTCAGTGAGCATGTTCCACAACACCACATGGCAAATCTAGGCAGCATTTCTTGTCTTTTTACACTGCTGCAAGGATTCTGAACCCTGAAGAGGCATGTGAGTTTGAGTGAGCCTGTCTTGCAGTGCAAGGAATTACACAGCAAATGCTGCTGTTGCAGATAGGTGCTTAACAAACCTAAAATACATTTAAATTATTCAAAGTATATAAAGAGCTAAATACTGCTCCAGTTATTCCAGAATGAAAAAAGAATGGACTGTGAATCTAGATTTCAAAGACAGCAAGGAAAACATTAAGATGAAGAGTGTACAAGACTTCCATTCCTTTTCAAATGGTCTAGGAATAACCAAAAGCACACTTTAAATAACTGGAGTCTCCAAACACTGATATAATAGTGGACACAACAATTGAGGACAAAGATCTGAACTTCTTCAGAAGTAACAGCAGCAGCGACATGATAATATAAATCACCTTTAGCCAGCACATCCCCTTTAATGCTTATACAAGTATCTTCAATGCTGTATAACATTTTTCAGAAACTCACTTTGGTTTCACATTGTGCTGCAATTTCTTCAAATGGTGCTTTTTGGAACTTTTCAATCACAAGACGCCTTTTCTCTTTTTCTTGTTCTTCAAGTCCATTGTTATCTTAAAATTAAAAAAAAAAAAAAGACAAACGTAATCTTTGCCTATCAAGTACAAGTGATATAAACCTTCAAATGTGCACTGAAGAAGCATACACAGTATTTGAAGTGATGCAACCATATGCAAGCAAGCTGTCATCTGTCATTGCTTCTACAGAAAAATGCAGATACAATTCCAGGGAGCTGGTATGAGGACCCCTTTCTTGCGATGTGCTTTAATTACAAGTACATTCAGGTTTCCTTTTGCTTTATCATCTGGACTCAAGACTGTACTTCTCAGTCACTGCAAACAAGTTCAACAGAAAAGAACGGAGTATCCTCCCTCCCAGTATCATGAAGATAGGCGGGCAGAATTTTCTATTAGAATTTGGGAAAAGTGAGTTCAACCTCCATAGGCTGCGTGAAGCTACAACCAGCTGGAACTTTCCAGCATGTAATGAATTTAAGGAAAACTGTCAAATTTATTTACTGAAAATGTCAGTGCCTATTGTTTAAAACATTAAAGTCTATTCCATATTTTGGACAAGATTTTGGTGGACTGAACAGCATTTATTAGTAATTAGTGATATGAAAGAAGGAACAATGATAATTCTCAGTTCTGGTAACTAGGTCACTTGTCATAAAAATATTCTTTTTAAAAAAGTAAGTGTTTTTGAAGTCCACAATGTGTACCTTACAATCTGTTTTCTGAATGCACTGAAAACCTGAAAGTCTTGGTATGCAAAAAATACCTAAGTTGTTTTATAAATAATTACTCAATGGAACTTGAAAATCTCACATTATTTATAGCTTGGACTATAAGGGCAAATTTAATAGATGACAGCCATTTCCAGATGCTTGTCATTCAGTCACACTAGTTTCAGAAACTGAATTCACTAAAATTATCAAGATATCATTTCAGAAATTTAGAAATACATAGCTGAAGTTTTAAATAAATTTACTAACTGAATAAACCCAAACGTAGTATTTTAATTGTTATTCTGACCATATCTTTTTCTCTAGCAATTTCACAGTAAGCTAGAACTATGCTGCATAAAAACAACTGTAATAAATCTTACCAATTGCTTTCTTCAAAGCTTCAAAGGTGATTTCTTCAGTATTATCAACCTAAACACAAAGAAACAAAGCCCCTTAAAACCTCACATGTAACATATAAGCTTCTAAAAAATAAGGAATGTGATAAATACAGAAGGCCAAAACAGCCACAGCATTTTCTGCCTTACAAGTTTCTAATAGCTTTATCTGGAGGTTCTATGACAGCTGACAGATCACTAATTCATGTTTTTAAGCCACTGCAATTAGTGAGGAAATTGTTATCAAACAAGATCAAGAAAAACTTTCCAAGTTCTAGCCAAGACAGTCTATGGCAACAATACTTTGGAAAAGGACTTAATTTTGGCAGAACAGTCCTTTGGGTCAGGAATATGCTGCGGTGTTTCTATAGTTAAGCGTCAGTACTGGTTCTTGGACAGCTCTTGTGAATAAGAGCAACTGCTTCCCGAGACTAGCTGAGCTACCAGCAATGTGGTACTAAAAGAAGAGATGGTAGCAAAGGGTAGAGTGGAAAATTATTACTGCTTTAGGCTAACTTCGTACCAGTACGGGCTCCCAATAATTTGGTGCTTATGCCATAAACGTTGGAGCTAAAAGGCTCTACTTAACAAGCTCTATTTGATGCACTGAGAAAATCTGTTCATTTAGCAATATGAATATCCATTTGTTGCTGCAGATGTACTTCATTAGGAATTGCTTGGGGCTGCAAAATTTCCAAAGATGCATGAACATTTTCTCTGAAGAGCTCCAGCTCATGGATCTTCTGAGTTTCAATTTTTTGTAGACCTAGAGTTTCTGTATCATTAAGTATATTTACAGTGAAACCACTGTGATAGTAGTAGGGGGAGAACACTTAGGTGGCAGAACAGTGTTCACCTGAATATACCATGGTTTCTTGCCTTGGACTGCCTTACTTTAATCCTTCAAAACTAACTACATGTAAACTGCCAGCACTTTTATTTTTCCTTATAAACACTAATTGTTTAGAATGGTCTAATATGATTTAAGATAAAAGATCTGTAAGGTAGCAAAAAGTTATTTTACTCTATTCAGAAGACTCTAAACTCCTTCAATTTTTTAATTCATTGATTTGACCTATAGTAAAATGGAAAAGCCAGAAGTAACTGTTTCCTTTTTACATCGGTGATGTTCCAGGAGATGGAGCTGTAAATGATACTTTTCTAACAGATTTTGCCACATTAGCATTGTATTCTCTAACTCTGAATATATAAAAGGTTAACAAAGAAACAGCAAAACACCCTTTATGCCAAATATTTGTGGATGTGGCTAGAGAGAGTATTCAGGTTTTGAAATAATCACCTTTTACACGATTCATATTTGGTAAATATTACTTGTTTATGGCAGCCTTTCAGATTTCTAATTAACAACCATAGTACTTGCCGATATTAGCCAGCATTTTACTTTGTTATTAATATCAGAAGACCTAGCTACTTTTACAAGTGTTTTCATCTTATAAATGGTGGTAACTATGGAATAAACCATCTTCCTGAACAGGATTCACTAGCAGACTTGCCACAACAAAAAACCGTTTGATTGCATGTACAAAAGAATTTCATTTGTATTGTATACAGTAACAGATATTTTATGAATAAACAGTCTTCTACGTCAGACAGTGTACCAATGATACCATACATCATTAATCCTAAAACTTCCATTAAGTGGTTTATTCTTGCAATCATAAAGCCTCATGGTCCTTTGGATAATGTTATACTTACTAATCTACATAGGAATAAAACAAGATATAATATACTTGAAGTTTTTTCTTTTTTCCTCCTCTTGAGTTACATCCAGTGTATCACCTTATGTGGCAGGTGGCCAAAAATGCACATTACGAAGGAACAAGATTAGCCAAAATTACAGAGCACCATTATTGAAGTGGTTGAGTCACCATCCCTGGAGGTATTTAAAAGACATATAGATGTGGCACTTAGGGACATGGTTTAGTGGTGGACTGGGCAGTGCTGGGTTAACAGTTGGATTCAGTGATCTTAAGGGCAATGAGAAGTTCATTCTTGACTATCTACCAGTTTTTCAGTTGTTCATGATATAGGTATCAAAGGGCAGTTAGTTAATTGGAAAGTACTGGTTTTCCCTTTGCATTGTAAACAAACATTGCAAAGCAACTAAAGGAGGAATGCTTCATTTCATGCATTTCTGATCAATAAAATTCTTGTTTATAAGATAGATAAACAGTAATTCATTATCCAAGGCATTGTACCCCATTAAACTGAGAACTCATGCAAAGATTTTGATTTATCTACAACTGCTGCATCATCTTCAAAAAATGTCCATAGATCAATGCTTAACACATCAGCATAATCACCTAAATCTGAAGTGGAAACTTCTATAATTTAACTCTACTTTCATGAGAGATGTTCAATATCATACATATAACACATTATTTTAATATGTAATACATAATACAATAACATACAGTAAAAGATTTTTAAAAAGGATACTAATTGCAAACACCCCCATTCCTATTTGGAGCCTTTACTTCCTTCAGAAAGCTAAATATTGTGATAATCTGTTTTTTTTTCAAACAGCTCTTCTTCTTTCTTCTTAACTTGTGTCTAGTTTATCTCTATGCTTGCTAAAGCATGACAGCAAATGAACACAAAATACCATCTGAGGTATCATCAGCACAAAGCAGAAAGAAAAAATAACAGTGATGCAAAACCTAAATCACTTCTGTCCATAAGTTCTAAAATGAAACTTGCTCCTTTGCAATAGCTTAATATTGCATTTTTAACTAACATTCACCTTGACTCTATCCACACATTGTTTCATATCCCTAGCTGGTTTGTGCTTGAAGATGGCAAAGGTAGGTTTCTTTTGCAGGTCCAAACGCCTCAATTTCAACAGCTAATCTCCATTGCAGCCAGGAGAAATCTGCTTAATAAGAATCAGCAGAATCTTGAAAAAGATTCAGCAGAAATAGAAATTTATTTTAAGACATACTTCAAATGAAGTGTCATAAGATGTGGGATCATTTAACTTATAATGCAGTCTTCCTAAGGGGTAATCAGCATCAGCTCCTGTACACTACATATGAACTTTTTATTGCTACCTTATTCTTCCTGTGACTATGAAGCACTGTGTGCTAAACTGTTTTGGTCTATGTATGTAGCCTGCCCAGCCTTTACTTGCCACCCTCAAAGGCAGCAGGTGTCCCACTATTCTTCTATCTGTCAGCCCCATGCTGATGAAAAAGATGCTCAAGATACTTCAGATGATGCAGATATACAGATGCAGGACTCCATTTGATCCCTCAAAATCCAAAGAAAATATTTCAGGATATTTAATCACAAAATATTAGTTGTTCAGCACAGATATGTATTACTACCATATTCTGCAGCACTGTATGTAAAAACTATAACAACAAAATGTTTTTTACAGCAAGATCACATTTCTACAAACACAGGAGTAAAAAAAAATATCAAAATAACAAAACAATTTATATTGCTAAAACAATTAGATACAAGACTTTCTGGGAAAACTTCATTTGCATCCCCCCCCTCCCCTGAACATACTGCTTTAAAATATTCCACCATTTTCATACCTTATCCTCTGTGTTATTGCCAGGCAGAATATCCACCTGAATAGATACTGTGTCCACAATGCTCTTCCTCCTAGAGAGTCTGTCCTCATCTAGAAGAAAAACAACTTATCTTGCTTTTTGTATAACAGTTGAAACACGGTCAATCAAATTTTTATGCATCAGATGCTGATTTGTTTCTATATGCCTATCTAACCAAAGATCATGTATTTTATCATTTGGACTGTTGTGAAAAATTACCAGTTACTGATCTGAGTTATTAAATATGAAGGAAAATAACCTTTTTGTTGTCCCTTCCCCCTCTGATCCCAGACCTTGCCAACTTTCCCTTAGAACACCAGATATTTTTTTTAAAAAAATATGAGATCTTATCAAATGCCTAATAAATAACATAGCACATGATGATATATTGCTGCAGAGTAATTTACAAATATTTTTTTCATTGTGAAAATGAAATATTAAGATCTTAATCTGAAGGTATTCTGAAACAGAAAAGGGCTTCTTGGAAGCTGCCTCATTGACAGAAGAAATGAAGATTTCTGAATGAAATGAACAGCACTCCTTCCTTGTTCTTGTTACTATAAGCACCATATTCAGTCAGAAGTCTAAAAATCTACTTGGAAGAAAAATTTCCATTTCTAACTTCCTAAAACATTTTAGCAAGTCCAGCTGGCCTAAAATGTTGTCAGAGTAAGACCAACTGTGCTAATACTAAAAGGAGCACAACAATTTCATTAATGCATAAGCAGATCATCATCAAATGATCCATCAGTTGATGGATTTTCCTTTTGTGATTGCATTCCTGAGACAAATACACCAATAAAATTTTCTCATTTCTGACATTTAATCCATTAACAAAATATTAAAAAAAAAATCAGTAAAAATACATTTACAGACATGTCATGAGGATCCTCTGACAAATGGAGACTTGAGTGGCCTGACTTTTGTGTATCTCATTTACAAAACCATGAATTGTGATGGCACATTTCATATATTAGCTGAGATCAAGACTTTTAGACCTGGCCACTATTTTTTGATGACTTGAACTGCACAGTTAGAAGCACCTACAGGCACCTGATACTAAGATAAGGGGAGCAACTGTAAACCCCCCCCACTGCAAGGTAATTTATGCTGGTTCTTCTGCAGCCTTTGTTTAAACTGCTTCTAGCGAAGCCCTTTTGCAGTGCAAATATTGAGTATGAACAAAGCGGATTCATTCCAGCAGAGCTGAACATACTCAGCTTTTGAAAATCAAGAAATAACTTTCACAAGTCACATAAACAAAATGCCATTTTAAGATCAAGAGGCAGTGGCAGAACAAGATTAGTGAAAAAACACCTGAATTCTAGCTATCTTTGCCAGGTTCTCAGAGACCGGGAAGCATTTGAAGTGGCATTTTGAAGGATTTACTTAATTTGTACGACCCAGTACACACAGTCTGAGGAAAGCACCTTGGCCCTCAAGAGTAAACACAAGACAAAACTACATCTTTGCTGCCATCTTGCTGCTCTCTCTGAAATCGACATGCAAACACCAGAAGATACATTTCTGGGACTACTTTGGATAGAATTAATTTTTGCAGTGGATGCGTCACTCTACTTGCCTAATAAAAATGCCCATTTGTCTCTAATTTCAATGTATTAAGTGAGTAAAAATTTGTGAAAATTGCCATTTTTTCTGTTGTATGATCTAAAGGCCATCTCCACACACACAAAGGAGCCCAGTGGCACGAGGGCAGTGGTGGAGCCCTAATAACCACTGCCCTGTCCCCTGCCAGGGCTGTCCCAGGCACCCACCCATAGGGCAGTGGGAGCAGCTCTCTGGGTCACCTCACTGACTGTGGCGGTATCGGTGACTGGGGTACCGAACACATTGTGGGATGCAGGGGAACAGCATCTTGGGATTGCATAAGGCTCAGTAAGGGATGTTTAGGGGAGGAAGCAAGGGTGGGGAAAAGGAGGACTGAGATGGTTTGAGAAGGAGCAAGCAAGGAAAATACTGGGTGAAGGCATCAGTCCCATGTAAACCAGTTACTGATCTGTACCTGCATCTGGCCCTGCTCTGAGCATCACCAGTGCAGCCTGCCCCATCTTCTGATTGAATTCCATTTCTCTTTTCCTGGGGGAGGGACTCTATTCTTTGTGCAGGTGTGCACATGGGGGTCTGAGCACAGCACCTGGAGTCAGACCACAGGTCAGAAGGCCTGTGTGTCTGGAGCAAGTGATAGTGAACAGTATCAATGTGTGATCACGAGGGAATATCAAGCGGGACCAGCAGGTGAGTAGGTCAAGTGGCCTGGGAGCAAGGGGTGCCTGTGTGTCTGGCACTCTGTGTCTCTGAGGGGGAGGCACCTGGAGCAACCAGGAGGCTCAGGCCAACTGTCCAAAAGACCATGGAGCCTGGGGGGTTTATTGAGACCCACACGTACACACATGTCTGCACTTCTGCGCACAGCTGGGATCTGTACCAGCAGCTGGACTGGGGCTGTGGGCCGTGGGGACTCACATATTCAGGTGCCAGTGACTGGGGAGACTGCGAACCAGGACACAGCTGGTGAGCAGTATGTAAGCCCAGCTGCTGGTGGGATGCACACAGAACATATGCATGTATACCTGTGCCACTAACAGGCCTTCATCCTGAAAAGCCAGCCAATAAGATGAATCATCATTCTGTGAACAGCTGTGAGCTCCTTCCAACTTTTTACCAAGTTCTTGCAACGTCACTCAGAGGTAATTAGCACTACCACAAAAATGATACCTACAGCCCTACTACCTGCTCTGAAAAAGAAAATCAGAATATAATGTAGAATCCCAAATCAAGAGTAAACACAAAGACAAACCTTGCAGCTGGTAACACTGCTACAGGTATATCAAGGAGATAAAAAAAAAAAAAAGCAGAAGGAACACAAAATACACTAAGTACAACACAATTTCTGGCTTAAAGATCTTCTAAAAACATATTTTCTTTTTGACTGTGCACATCCTATACAGACATACTACAGCTAGCAGGAGAGCAGGCTGACTACAGCTCAGTTTTACCTTTTGACTTGTGTCTGCACTTATGAGGTTTTTTGCCTGATGAAAATAGAGCTAAATTAAAAAAAAAATTATACATGTATAGACAAAAAAATTATTAAATGTGCATTTAAATTATCAGCTTCCCCCCTCCCCAAATAAGGAAGAGAACAAGGTACAGGAAGTTGCAGATATTAATGTCATTCAAACTGATAAAAAGTCCCAAAACCTAAAACAAAGACAGGATGATGATTTCATGTCTATAAGTCATTGTTAAGCATTATATCATTGATATTCACAAATGCTAGAAATAATTAAGATAAAAGCTTTACTGGCTTTCTGGGTTCAACCATAACTTTCACAGGAATATAGAAAAATTGGATCCATCTTTTACTGAAATTAAATAGTATGTTTTGAGCACTATACTCTAGCATTATAATACTAGCAATGAAACATTTCACTGAAGTAAAAAATGAAAAGTTCAAGAATTCCAAGATACTCACTTTGATCTTGATTTAGTTAAATCAAAACCTTGGAAGCTCTATTCCACAGGATCAGAGATTAATGATCTTAATTAGACATGATAACAGACATGGAACCTGTTTTGATTACAGCTCTTTACAAAAAGATTACAAAAGAACTAGAATAATCTGATTCACATATGCTGAGATTTAGTGTTAAATATGGCCATTTCTCATCACCTGAAAAGGCAGTTAATCACATATTTGCAGTTAAACTCACTTAACCTTGATAGCAGAACTTGCATTATCTTCCTCTGTAGAAATGCATTTTAATCAAATTATCCATGAAAACCCTAGCAAGGTCATTTGAGTACAAATAAACCTCAGTTTCTAGAGGAGGCTTAACAGAAACTTTACACTAGGCTCTTTTTCTCGTTCACTCAGTAAAAATTTGAAAACATTTCCTTACTTGCTACCTACCTCTTCTGCCAATACTAAAATGTAACGTTAACTATTTTTCTGGACACTAGAAGAAATAATCTGTCAAGTATAGCAACATTTTCCTTTTTTAGAAGGCAACAACCACCAACAGAAAACACAACACACTGCAGTTGTGTCAGAATATATCACTAGTTTGCCTGCTAGCACTTGGGACAAAACCACATCTGCTGGTCTGGAGAACTCATTCCCTCCCATAGCAGCTATCCAAAAAAGCTTATTCAAGAGCAGGCAGCAATGTCTCTGAATCATACTGTAAGTGTGACAGATCTGGTATTCACTGTCCATATGTACTATGTTTCTTTCTATGTGTGTGCTACAAAACATAGGAATCACATTTTCCTGCTAGGTCCTTCTATTTCACAAAAAGGTCATGTTTCAGACAGGGATGCCCCATCATCTATTACAACAGCAACCAGTTATGTACACAGAAAAACAACATGTGGTTAATAAAAAAATTCTTCAGAAAATGTTTTTCAGCCCATTTTCCTCAATTGGCTGTTGAAAATATATTAAAACCTGAAAACACACGGTGCCACATACCAGCTAGTCATTCACACACTATGCTTGCATCCCAGGTAGCACAAACTCTCACAAATATTTTCATTGTGTTACTGACATTAAGCTAGCATAGGTATCTAATGGAGGAAGACATAACATTCTTGATTAAATCAACATCTGCTCATCAGGAATTTTACAAAAGCCATAACTCAAGTCAGCACAAAGCCATATGGCAGAAGGATAGAATATGTTCCAATCCAGTCTTTACATAAAAAGGATAAACTATGTCAACTTGTGTAATCCTTCCTTACCTTCTAACCCAAGTTAATACTGAGTGAGGAACAGTAATAATCACTACTATCTTCTTAGGTATTCTTTCAAAAGCAAAGACTTTAACAAAGAAGTGGGTTCAAGAACTTTCTGCCCC
Source organism: Falco naumanni (assembly GCF_017639655.2). Classification (NCBI taxonomy): domain Eukaryota; kingdom Metazoa; phylum Chordata; class Aves; order Falconiformes; family Falconidae; genus Falco; species Falco naumanni. The sequence continues at coordinate 107,405,925 of NC_054056.1, read as the reverse complement.
ACCTCCTGAATTTAAGGAAAAAATAATCTTAAAGGACACAGTGTTGAAACTTCTTAGCAATAATACAGCTGCTAATGAGGGGGGGGGAAAAAAACATCCTGGAAAACGAAATTACACTTAGGATTAAGTTTTGTTGCCAAGTAGGCACATTACATTTCATTGGCACACAACACTTTAAGAAAGCATTCTTAGTAACTGCTACTTAGTAGTCTTGCCACTAATCACCACTCACCTGTTACCTGGGGTACATATGGAACTGACAATCTTTCCACGCTGTATCCACTGCCTCCTAATGATTCTGCAATCTTGTTTGTCAGGAAAAATAAATTTTTTTCATCCTTCTCTAAGGATTTTGGAAGACTGTGAAAATATATATTTGAAGTTATTATCTACCAACAGATATTTGTTCATTACGCAAAGTATTTTCCAGTGTATGCAAGCAACCAAAAAGGGTCAATGGTCATGATTTGATGGAAATAAAAATTGCTTAGTTTTTTAGGAATAAATACACAGCCCCAAATTGCTCCATTGAATACCTCTGTAACAGTTTAAATTATCTTAACATTTCTTGGTTATCTGAAGTATGTTCCTCACCTATTCTGCACATCTTGAAAGAATATGGTCTCTACATAGAAAAACCTGCAGAATAATAGTATTTCCCATTTGCCAGCAACGTGCCATTTCATCAAAAAAGATTAAGGGTATCCTGGGCTGTACCAGGAGTACTGCCAGCAGGTTGAGGGAGGAGATCCTTCCCCTCACCACTGATAAGACCATACCTGGAGTACTGTGTGAAGTGCTGGGCTCCTCACAACAGTAGAGACAAGAGTTCAACAACGAGTCACTAAGGTAGATTAAGGGACTGGAGCATCTCTCCAATGAAGAAAGACTGAGAGAGCTGGGATGGTTCAGCATGGAGAAGAGAAGGTGGATCTTATCAATGTATACAACTACCTTAAGGGAGTGAGGATGGAAAGACAATAGTCAGGCTCTTTTCAGTGGTGCCCAGTGACAGGACGAGAAGCAACAAGCACAAACTGAAACACAGAAGGTTCTGCTTGAACATCAGGAAACACTTTTTTTACTGTGAGAGTGACCAAGCACTGGCACAGGTCGCCCAGGGAAGTTGTGGAGTCTCCATCCTTGGAGATATTTCAAAGCCATCTGGATGTGGTCCTGGGCAGCCTGCTCTAGATGACCCTACTTGAGCAGCAGCATTGGACCAGGTGATCTCCAGAGGTCCCTTCCAACCTCACCCATTCTGTGATTCAGTGAAAATGCATTTTGCTGTGTTAGCACTTACACCAAGCATCATACTGGGCAGATGTAAATGCCTCTCACTACAGTAAAAAAAGTCTGAAAAACATGTTTTTTCCATATATGCTTTTAATGCTTGGTTTTCTTCTGCCTATTCTGTACGCTATTAATCCTCTAAATTATTTTTCACATATGCAATGTATTTCAGTAATGTGTGATTTTTAATGGTAAAATAGGTACTTCACTGTTCCTTATTTCACATTCTATATGTACTTACTTGCATTTGTCCTTGAAGATTGTTTCTGGCAGAAAATAAGATGCCTCCAAACTTCTAGTTTCGATGACCTGAAAAAAACCCCAAGACAAACAGTAGAAATGGAGTAGTTCCATAGCTGTTTTCTCCAATGACTAAATTGCCTAAACAGGTTTTACTGTAGCAGATTACCAACCCTTCACTAACATCTACCTCAGCAGAAATTAGGCCTTTAGAATTTATTTTAACCAGAGAAAGATTGTGGCACTCACCCTTTAGACTAAAATCTAGTTCTCAGGTCTTGTGCATGTCAGTACTGTTACCAAAACCAGGGAGGTTGTAAAGTCTTATACCAGATGGGGATTTAGCCCATTATATATGGTACCATAAACAAAATACAAATGCTATACCCTAAGAGAAGAATATTCTGTGCATAATTTTTAGAGTCTGCAAGTAATGCAATTGGAGACTGAAGACAAAGAGCAATGTTGGTGGACACAAGTACAGGAGATCAACACCACAAGCAATTACTTGACAAGTTATTTACCCATTTTACAGTAGGATATGTACTGTTCTAAACTGACTTAAATGACTTAATTATGTGTTACCTTGCTGACATGCTGACAAAAAGCAGGAACTGCAATCATCTGACTCAGAAAGTTTAAATACGCTGCAACCAATGCCATTACACCACAACGATTGAACATTGGCAGATTATCCTCATTGATGATGGCAATGTCCTGAAATATAAAGGATAGCATCATACTTTTCAAGTTAACAGGCTGTCCTGAATATATGAAAGTTGAAATTATTGTTAGTAACACTAGCTGACATATGAAGACTATCTGGTATTACTTAGTATTTCATACCTCTTATCTTAAAATCCTAATCTTTTAGCTCACTCCTGAATTATATCTATATATTGATCCAGAGTTAAAAGAACTTGAAGGATTCAACCCCCATGAAGAGAAATAAATCTACTCAACTCAAACCTCTGTTTCTCAGAGAGTACAGGTTAATGACTGTGAAGTCTCTTGTCCTTACCACCTGCTGATCCTAACTTTTTAAAGGAAAATTAGAAATTTGAAACAGTAGTTTAATAATAAAAAACACTCTTGTGAGTCACAGATACATAGTACCATAAAGGGAATTATTTAATGCTTATTAGCATTTCTATGTTTATTCAGATTGTATTATTTTTGCTCTAGTAAAACTCACAATGTCATTTTCATCAAGTAAGGATTTGGTTCAGTGACATGTTAAAACTGAGGATGCCCTCTGAGTTTCAGAGGTTTCATAATGCAGGTGCACGCTAGGGAATAAGGTTAATGACAGCAAGTGAACTGGGGATACAGGACAACTTCAAATTTCTATGGCACATACTAGCAAAATTTTTTTGGAATGCTTTAATTTCAACACAGATAAATCTACTAAGTTACACTGTTTCACTGAGTACCGTATGCAAGTATGAAATGATGTTTGATCCTGTAAAGGAAATGTAAAGGAGTAAAGGCTGTCAATACATTCATACAATTTTACCCAAAAGTAAGATTAAATAGCCTGTTTCAACAAATATTTCCAATCGATCAATTAACAAAAAGCTTTCTCCCAAAGTGAGGACAACCCACACAATTTATATGGAATACTGATTCAAGATCACAGGTTGTAAGAAAACCTTGTCAATTTGTTAAATAATGTATCAGTCATTCTAGGGAATATTTCAACAAATATCACATCTCCTATATTTCCTGAAGAGAACACACTGTAGAAGTTTGTAACAAATCTGAGTAGTTGAAGCTTCCCTATTAACAGTGGTAAGTACAAAGTACAGTTCCTTAATAGATTATCAAATTCGAACTGAATTATGTGAATTCCAATCTGAAGATCAATATACAAACAAAAAAAAGTTATCGACATCTCCAATTAAAAATTAAAATTGTCCCTCAATGAATGCAACACTGATTTAGACTCGTACCTGCAGAGCAATAGCTAATCGAATGAGATCAATAACCACTTCTTCATTGGCTAGTTCAATTGTGGTAAGAGCTAGAGATGTAAACAGTAGCTCAAAGTTTTTTTGGACATTGTCTTCTTCTTTACAGCCTAAGTAGATGTGTCTGTACAACTGCTGACCATGCTATAAAAGACAAAAAAGGGAAAATGAGTACTAAAAATCACAGAATACTTTAGGTTAGAAAGGCTATTTAAAGGTCCTCTAGTCCTATCCCTACTCCAGGCAGGGCCAGCTTTGATGTTAGGTTATTTTAGATAAAGAATTAATAAAAAAGGATAAAATAAAATACATGTATATACATATACACACAAAAAAGTACATGATTAATCAAGACGACTATAACAACAGCTTCTGTATAAATACAGTACTATTTAATGTAGTAAAATACAGGTGGGGAATATACAGAGAACTGCATGTGAATATTGCACTGCGTGTCAGACATCGGCATTGATTTCCTATTGAAATATTCAGAAATAAATCTGCCCATTTATGAAAAGGAGGGGGGAAAAAGAAGATCTTGAAACATCCACAAGAACATTCAAGTAACTGAAGAGTTTTCAAGGGTTATCCTTGTGAAGATATCAATTTTATTCACTAAGCAAGTCTCCTTGAACAGCAAACTAAGAAAAAATTCTTCTAGAGGATGTTTCAGAAGATGAGTAGGGCTCTCTAATGTACATAGAGGCCTCCACTAACTGTAGTGATGAACACTGATTATCTAATGAAAGACCCTCAAATTAAAAGTGACTTTCCCTTCCTTGTAACACTGTGCCTAACCAATCTTTGTAAAGAAACTATTATCTTAACACAAAAAACGCCCCAAACAAACAAAAACCCCAAAACAAACGAAACCACAGAAAGGCAGGATAAGCAGCAGGTTTTGCATGCAACAACCCAGTACCACTCCAACATTCTTAGTCTGTAGAGGATACAGGTCTGTATCAGTTGACCCAGTTGATTTTCAAGATCTAAGGACTGATGCTTTATCTCTGGAAGAAGTAGTTCAGCTCCAGAAGGAGAAAACTCGTTTTTAACACCTGCTTTTCAAGCAGGACATATACACGTAAGAAATAATAAAGATGGCATTGTTTATTTTATTACTTCTAAAATAAAATATATAGATGTTCAAATATATGTTTTATTTACAAAAGTGGGAAACCAAGCTACTAGCAAATCACAGAAGCCATTATGAAATAAGCATTGTAAAAGTTTGCTATTTAAAGACAAGGCATATTTGGAAAATAAAGGCATATTTGGAAAATAAAAGTAATGAAATTATTCATCCCACTGATAAAGAATTAAACTTGCACATGAAAATAGATTAATACATGGATCTTCTCAACACACAGTATCTTTCCAGAAGATGGCAAAATGCAAGAATTGCCAATGTTGAAGTAATCTTTACGTTTGCATAATTCTAGTATTAACCAAGACAGGTGTAAATTTACTACAAGGAGTATTAACTGTAGTAATTTAGCAAGAACATTTATCTTGCAATATTACTTTAAAGTTGCACAACTCTAGTTTGCATGTTATTACATATGTAGTATTTTTGCCTCTGGACAACTTAAAGTGCAATTATTCTGTTTTATAATTAGAATATTAAATTAAGTTAGCACTCTGAAGACAATTTTTTTTATTTCACAGCTAACAGGAAACAAAGTAGCATGGGATAGCTGGAAGAAGTCAATATATTTTCTCAGCTAACAGTGACATATGTTCTAGCCTGCTTTAGAGGTGACTTCAGTAATTTGTATTTTTTTGTTTACAAACCTATCTACACACATAAACCACAGTCAAGAATGACAGACCACACTAAATAACTGTATGTATATTTCCCACAAAGAAAATAAGGTGTTTACTATAAAGAATTTCACTCTATATTATCATCATCTAAAAAAAAAAAAAAAAAAACCACCTGTTTTTCTTTAGAACCAAACATACTCAGAAGTCCACTGGCATAATATCCTGTAAAAACAAACTTTTAAGGAGATGCATTTTTTTCTTCAAAGTTAAATTTCTTTAATATCTTTACCTAAAAGGTAAGACACAAGTCCCTGTACAAAGGCTTTTAAAAAAAGATTTATAAATAAAAATTCATCTGAAAATACAACAAAATAAAAGCTATACAAACGAGAAACTACTACCAAGCATAAATAAAATGCTGCATAGGGATCTAACTATAGGGAAGTTTTTTTCAAAATAATGGTTTAGATATACACTGTTCTAATTTCATACATGCAAGAATTTTCACTGAAGATATAAATGAAAATTTCATTCCACGGAACCACCTCTCAAATCTAGGGCACCTCAACAGTGAAGTCACTCTAATTTGAATTAAAATTGCTTGATAGTGATCTTTGCAACCTGTTGCACAGAGTTATAGAAGAAAAGCAAAGCTACTGATTCAGTTATTGTGGCACTGTGCTCCCCCCCCCCATCCCGACCTAACAACGACCAACTGCATTTGGCCCGAAGTGGATTTGGGAGCTTGACTCCAGCAGCATGCCTATCCCATAAAATAGGTAATGGATGTGGTCTAACAAATAACTGAGGGACACCCGGGCTGAGGTGGGGGCCTCACAGCCTGCTGTTGCTTCAGTGAAGGCCAGGAAGGCTCCCACACATCTCTAACTGTGAATCTGTACCACAGGCCGGTCTGTACAGAATCCTCCCTGCTCCAGCACACCCTGCTGACCTTCCAGAACTGATACTTCCTTAAGGGCCAGTCAGCACACAATAACTGACTTAGTCCCATCTCACCATGAGTATAAAATCTGGCACTGTAGACTTTTTTTTTAAGGACAAGAACTCAAACTACCGGGTCAGGGTCAACGGGCCTGGACCTCTCCTCACCAAGAAGGGATGTCTCTTTACTGAGATTTGTGCCTTTGACTACATCAGATGTCACCTGGGACAATACTGTTAACAGAAGTGCTGAACTCTTAACTCCAGCTCGATTTTTGCAGGAAGTGCTTTTATAAGCAGCAATGCTGAACTTGTCATATCTGTCACCTTAGGAAAGCATCAATTTTTTTCAACTTTGTGAAACTGTTTCAGTGAAAGGCCTTAAACTGGGCTCTGACAGGCAAATATTGACTCTGATGAGTGGCTGCACATATAAAACCTTTTGACTTAAAACAGTTGACAGTCTGAGACTAGGATGATCTAGCCGCACCTAGACTACTCTCTGAGAAGGAGTTTAGAAAGCAATGGGATACCTTCCAAACTGTGTGACTCAACAGGAGGGCTGTCTCCCCCACAACCCCACTGACTCAAACTAATTTAACAGTTACTGTATCTTCTTTCCAGATAGGAAAGTTCACTTTTTCATCCTATTACCTTTTTCATGAAGCTCACGTCTTGCCTTGAAATTTTGTCTCGTTTTATCTTTAGATCAGAAACATCTGGTATTATTCTACAAAGGAAACAAAAATGTTGTTTTAGCAAAAAGTAGCTGCGGAAGAGGATGTGAAATACATGAACTATTCAACCAAATCTTGAAGTAATTTCCATTTTAATTATATCAATGTTTAACAATGACATTCAAATTTCATTTGAAGGAGGAGAACCATACACAGAATTATGACAATCGCTTTTTTTTTTTCCTCTACATAAAATACCATATTCTGTCTTCCGGTTAAACTAGCCGATATTGGCAATGGTCATTTAAGGTATCATGCACTGAGGCTTACCTGTAAAGCTCTTGCCATCAATAAATGATGCTGAGCACTGTGCATTTATCAGAACAGTACATTAACATTTCAAATGAGGAAAAAAAATTAAAAACCAACAGTACTTATCAATTCAGATATTAAATTAGAATTTCAAGTAGGCCAAAGCAAAGAGAAAGAACTACCGTATCCCTCTGAGCTTTGCTCTGTTGTCATGCCGATCAATGAGATTATGCAATATTTCCAAGACCAGCTGCCTTAGCTCAGAGTCTTCCATGAGTGAAGGAGACAATAATGGGTCCAGAAATGGGGGAGGAAGTGCATTAGTTATCATCGTTGCTTTGTATCCTGAAGTCACCTGTTCATTGTTGGAAGTAAAATTAGTGTGTGTCATTATTGCATTGTAAGAATTACTTGCAGCTGTCACTCATCTTTTAGTGGGCTTGCTTTGGCACCTGAAAGGTGGATTCATACTCTAGTATTGTATTAGTTTTGAAAATTCCTAAACTCACTATGAATTTGGAAAGACTTTTATACTCATGTTCAAATGAACTCCCTCATCTGTTTTAAAGTGGTACTTCTCAGGAACCTTCTTCTACCAACACACCCGAAAGAAAAAACAAATTGAAATTCTTTCAAAAAATGACCTATGAAAAGTTGCAGGGCATAAAATGAAGATGGTAATAATTCCAAGAAATTTTTCTATTTCAGGGTCCGAGCTGCTCATACATGGTACCAAGCATGTTCATGTGAAGAAAAAGAGAGAAATCAGGGCTTTTATGTACAACTTGAACATTCATGGATATTACTTTATTGCAAAAAAGCAAGCAGCAAACATAATTTTCTTAAAAATCTGTTACCATGGTGGGTTTTTTTCTTTTTTTTTTTTTTTTTTTTAACCTAATACTACCTTGACTTGCCTCATTCAATGACCTTTATTTAAAGCAAGCTCTGTAGGTACATAAGGAAAAGTTAACTTCTGACAATTTAAACATTAATTTGCTAAAAATTTACAGCAGTCAGAAATGTTTAGAATTTACTGTCTCTTAAATGGAGGTTACCAGAATTTTACAATCTCAAAACCAAAACAGAATTCAGAAAAACTGACAAGCATAAACTGTTGAGGATGACAAAGCAAAATGATTCAAAATTTAATTATTAAAAAAGCAATCATATTTTTATCTAAGACTTTGCATAATAATTATATCTTCATTATACATATCTCAAACCATTACAGCTTTTACAAGTGAACTGTGTTGTGCTGTTTTTTGCTGGGACAGTGTTACTCTTCCTCATAGTAGCTGGTATGTGACTGTGTTTCGGACTTGTGCTGGAAACAGTGTTGACAACACAGGGATGTTTTCCTTATTGCCAAGCAGTGCTTACACAGCGCCAAGGGCTTTTCTGCTTCCACCCCACAAGCAAGGAGGCTGAGGGTCTGGGGGTGAGCAAGAAGTTGGGAGGGGACACAGCCAGGACAGCTGACCCCAACAGACCCAAAGGATATCCCAGATCACATGACATCGTGCTCAGCAAGGGCTGCTGTTGCCCAGGGACTGGCTGGGTATCAGTTGGCTGGTGGTGACCAAATGGGTTGTGGGTGGCATTTTTTATGTTGTGTGGGTGGGCATTGTGTTTGATTTTGTTTTATTTACTACTAATTTTTCTTTTTCTTTCCCCCCCCCCCCCCCCCCCGCCGCCGCCTTGTTTCCCTTTTTCACTTATTAATCTGTTTTAATCTCAACCCACTTTTCTCAGTTGTACCCTTTCAATTCTCTTCTCCATCCCACCGTGGAAGAGTGAGCAAGTGACTGGATGGTGCCTTACTGCCTGCTGGGGTTAAACCACACCGTGTGAGCAACTGCTATTCCTATAGCATAACTCAACAGGCTGAAAGGAAGCTAGCTGGCAGAGGATACGTGAAGGTATTTAATCAATCATTTTGAAAATGAAAAATTACTAATATTACAAACAGTAAGATTGCAAATAGAAGTGCATGCTTTTAATGAAGTGCCAGATTTTAATTGCATATACCACATTGTCTGCCTGTGTGTATGCATGACAACAGGCTGATTATATTGTGAAGTATTATGCTTTTGTAAAGAATATGTGATGTGCAATACTCCATTCCGTACACAGAACAGGCAGGGTTTAGTAGTTTCTAGTTCTTTATTATGTGTGTAGACTAAGCCTTATATGCCACAACAAAAGCTTTGCTCTGAACACAAACCCTTCCCACATTTTTTCCATGATATTTATCAATGTCCGAGTAATTCATTAAGCATCAAAACATTCACCTTCACATCTTTGTGCCATAATGGGATTTTTACTTCCATATTCTGAGAGGATCAAAAGCAAAAATCACTATCAAAAATGTTAAATTCATTCCACATGCATAATTTGAATCCCTTAAAGCATATTTAAGACTGTGCAGCACCCTGAATAATTAGAACAATTCCTACCAACTTCAATGGAAATTTTTAAGACTGGTGAGATGAATATTGTCAGGAAAAGTTTATGCATAGCTGAGTCTACCTTTAATGAAGGCAATGTGCAAAATGACCCCCTGAGGTCCCTTCTAACGTGTTTTCTCTCCTTAAATTACAACTATCAATACTCAGGTCTTCTGCAAGCCAGAATATAGAATTCCATATTCTGACAAAGAAAGAACAGTTTTAACTGATTTGCCTAACACCACACAACAATTTCATGTCAGAGCAGGGACAGAAATTCATTTTCCAGGAAGGCACTCTTCTGCTTTAGTCATGAAATCATTCTTCATGCTATTTCCCCTACTTCAGTCACTAAACAATTTTTGGTTTCTGCAACAAAATAGGCCAGAATTCTACAGGCAAGGGCCTCCTTTACTACCGACTTCTGATTTGTACCATCAGGATGTATTTCCAGAAAAACTCTTTGAAGGCTCACAGTTGAAAAATGTCCTGGTGATAGAATATTTAACCATACCTTACAATAAACTTGAGAAATACTAGGAAGGAAAGAACAATGGTGCCTGAAGCTTTAAGGGCTTTGAAGTAGGCATCCATTCCTACAGTTTTAAAATATTACCCATTTTGACTAATTACAGGTTTTCTGGTGTCAAGAGACAAAAGTGATTTCACTTCAATGTTGCCAGCATTGCTGGCAGAACTAGTCAACTCAACCTCTTGATGATGTTCTTTTGGATCTGCAGATCCATTTTATAACTGGTAAAGTGCTCTAAGAGATGAATAAATATTTCTTGAACTGCTTGTAATGTTAAGTTGGGAAAACGCTGTCACAATTTTACGCAGTAGAACTGCAGATCTAAGTAATATGAAGGTACGTTTAATTTCATAATGCAGAGTTGTAATACTGTACTTATATGTATAAATACATAAAGTGAAGCATTTATAACGTAGTATACTGAACACAGAAGGCTTACCATAAGTAGAGATCTCAGCAACATGATTTGAATCCTCCTAGTTCCCAAATCCCTACAATTGGAAAAAAGTTGAAAATTAGTTTCTTTGCATATTTTCAAAATATTATTCTACTTCAAACATCATTCTAACACCTCCATTTTTGACAAGGGAATACAGCAGTCTTGGAAGAGATGCTAGCCGACCACAAATATGGGGCAAATCTCTCTAAACGAGGTGCAATAACTAAATGTTTTTGAACAAGACATTTAAAGGAAGGCTTAAAAATCAAAGGCACATACAATTAAAAAATGCAGTAAATGATATATGGGAAGTTGATCTAAATCTTCGTGTTTCATTCCAAAACCTCTTTGTATCTTGAACTCTTCAACTGCTACATGCTTGACTTAATTTTCACAACCATCAGCGCTCAGCATTTCTTCTGAATTAAATTTGAGTCTTTTAAGAAACCAGAACACTTCTTGTTTAAATCAGACCCCAAAACTTTGGGACTAGGAAAAAGTTATCTGCAAAATCAGTAGGAAAAACTGAAAGAACCCTCAGTTTTCAGATCACAGGAAAGAACACAGAACACCACTTAACCTTTCTTCATCTGTTCTCATTTCCATCTGCTAGTACAAAAAGAGGTTAAATACCTATTGGTATATAGTCACATATGCACTGTTCTTGCAAGATCTTACAAGATAAAAGTGCACTTGGAATAAATTGGCCCATTCAAAGAGACTCTTTCAAGAAAGTTAAAAAGGTACAAACCCTTTTGTCTACCAAATAGTATAAGGAAAGAGCAAGCCTCTTCACAAAAGTTATCCCTTATATAACAGTGGAAATTTCCACCTTCACGGGCTATAATCCTGGCTATATTCTGTTGGCAGTATCATTCATGTGTCTTGTGTAACGGAGACCAAATTTTCAGGCAGGTAACGAGACTGTATCAGCAGTCAGAAAGCCTGCTTTATTTGGAATGACATACACGCATCATACTAACATACTACTCAGTCCCATGGTTACATAAAATCCCACGAAGGAAAATTGTATAGTTAAAAAACAAACAAAAAAATCCTACACCAGCTGGTAATCCAAATAAATCCACATCCAAAGGGATTAGTATTTTCAAATACCACTTTAACACGTGACAACTGCCTGGCACAGACAGATTCCTGTCTTCCATGGAACAGTGTCCCGTAGTGCAGGGACCCAATACTCTATGAAAAGCTACCAAGCAGCCAGGAGAATGACAATGACTTCCTATTGAAGATAGCAGGTGATTGGACATATGTGGCACAAAGTATCCATGCATACCTGCAAAGAATAGCTGCAACCTTCCCACTGACTTTCCCCATACTGAGAAAAATGAGTCATTAATCATAATTATTCATGTTACAGGGAAAAATATTACTTTGGTGCATGGCTGCTTTTTCATTATGGGTTTATTACAGAAATCTGCCCACCTATATCGTTTTCCTATTTCTAAACAGACAGAAAATCTAAACCAAAACAAATTCACTGGAATTTCTGTGGTTGAATTCTTAATCTGAAGTCATCTTGTACAGAATTAAGAAAACGCAAAAAGCATTAGTAAATTATCCACCTACTTGAAGAAATGTAGTCACAGTTCAATTTCGCTCACTCACAAAATACACATATAAGTAGTTATGGAATTAACCACCATTAAGTGGATAATTTTAGAAATGTTTGTACAGATGTGGAGAGAAGAAATGTTGTAGCGCAAAAAAATAAACTGCATTCCAATTGCTATTTTCTACTGGTAATGTGTTTGGCAACTGCTTTCATTTGTTGACACTGTGCAAATCTCTATTCTGCACAGTATTTAATACAGACCTTAATGAGTGAGAATTTGAATTTCACTTTTCCTAATGCTTTTCACTTCTTATCAGCATTCTAAAATCTAAATTTTTAATTAGAAATTAAAAAACGTAGGATATACAAACCCAAGGTGACTGGTATCCAGCGATTGCGTAGTTGTCCCCAAAACAGGTACTTTCCCCATAATGAACATCATAATCTCTGATCTCTGGTAATCTGGGAGATTGCTTCCAAAAAATCCTAAATAAAAGTTGAAGGAAATTACAGAAGGAAAGAGATATAGGGCCCTTCCCTTTCTAAGAAAAGCCTTATGAATACAAGGAATGTATTAACAAGGTCAAAATAGATGAAGTATAAACCCATGATTTGTTTTAGGGTGTAATACTCACATTTCAAGCATTGGAACAGGCTGTCCAGGGAAGTGGTTGAGTCACCATCACTGGGGGTATTTAAAAGACATGTAGCTGTGGCACTTAGGGACATGGTTTAGTGGTAGCCTTGGCAGTGCTAGACTCTATGACATTGAAGGTCTTTTCCAACCAAAACAACTCTATGATTGTATGTTCATTTCTGCTGAATGGCTTGACAGTGTCTTTTCATGACACTCACTTTCTTCTTTGAATCCTGAAACTTTCTAATTTTATCTTCCTTTAAATATATAATTTAAAATTAAGTATGTGACATCTGTTAACTTGTAACTAGTGAGGCATTGGAAGTTTTTCTAATAGAAAAACAGTGTTGTTACTTTTGTCTGTTCTGAAGTCATCATTAAATATTACAGGTCTGCAAACAGGAATCTCAGACATATTTACTTAAGAGACTACCGTGCTGAGCAGCTCTAGTGCCAGCACAGTTGCAGCAGAACACTCCAGCACAGTGCACAGGGCCTTCCAAAACTGGGGGAACCTTAGGGGAGTGGAGAGACTCACCAGAAGCCTACAGTTGGTGCCACAGCAGCTGAGGAGATCTGGGCAGGGCCAGGAGCAACAGCAGGCAAGCGCCTTTATCTATAAAAGAAGCCCCTGGGGAGCACTAGTGACCAGGAGCAGCATGGCAGCTGGCATGCAAGGAGGGTGCTGTAGCTCTGCCAGCTCAACCAGGGAGCAATGGTATCCACCCGGCAGAAAGCCACAGCCTCTAAGCTCTGCACCCACCATGACGGATGCAGCCACCCAGACAGAGCTGCGGTGGGAACGCGCAGCCACCCATGTGCCAGGCTGCGCTCCTGTGGGAGATGTGCCCGGGGAGGGGAACTGCTCCGATTAGTGACAGAGCTCCAGGGGAGGCGAGTAGGCTGAGGAGTGTTGGAAGCGTGCAAGAGAGAAAGAGAGAGAGAGAGAGAGAGAGAGAGGCTACTGGAACGGCACCCTACCTTCCCTGGGACAGGCCGGTCAGCCCACAGGATGCATTATGGAGGATTCCCTGTCCTCTCTCCAACCGGCAGAACACGGTGACTTAAGGAACTGGGGGCCATGGTGACAAGTTCCTGCCTGGTGCAGCAGGAAGTACTAATGTGCACAGCATGAAGAATAAATAAGAGGAGCTAGAAGCTTTGGCCTAGTCCCAGAGGTACATCATCGTTGGCATAAACAAAATTTGGTGGGATGTCCTATGCCTGGTGTGCTGCGATGGACCGTTATAGGCTCTTCAGGAGGTATAGGCAGGGCAAGTGAGGAGGGGGGCTGCCACTGTATACAAGAGAGAAGCTGGATTCTATAGTGCTCACAGATGATGATGACACGGTTGGGAGCCTCTGGGTAAGGGTGAAGGCGAAAGCAAATAAAGTAGATGTTGCTGCGGAAGACTGCTATCGATCACCAAGCCAGGATGACAGGAACAATAAATTGTTCTACAAGGAATTGGGGGATATCTGTAGATCAACTGCCCTTGTCTTTATGGGTGATTTTAACTTCTCAGACAATACTGTACAGCGGACACAAAACAGGTCCAGAAAATTTCTGAAGCATGTTGAAGGTAAGTTGGTGCAGATACTAAGGAAGCTGGCTGGGAAAGGTACCCTCTTTAGATCTGTTGTTTGTAAACAGAGGTGATTGGTGGCTGTCTCCGTCATAGTCACCACGAAGTAGCTGAGTTTCAAATCATTGGCAATAGCAGAAAAACTGCCGACAAAACTTCAACCCTGAACATGGGGTCAGCAGCCTTTGGGCTGCTGAAGGAGCTAGTTAGTAAGGTCCCCTGGGTATCTGCTTTTGAAGGTATTAGGGTCCATGAATACTGGTCACTTTTTAAGAGCCATCTCTTAAGAGTGCAGAAGCAAAGCAAGCCATTCCAAAGTGTTGGAAGTCAAGCAAGCAGGGCAGAAAACCAGATTGGCTGAGGCAGGGATCTTCTTCTATAATTAGGTGGAAAGGGAAAGTGTATGGATATTGGAAGCAAGGACAGGAGACTCAGACAGCAGAGAAGCTGCTCGACACAGTAGGGAGAAAATTTGTGTGGCCAAAGCTCAATTAAGTTTAAGCTGGCCAGCACTGTTAAGGACAACAAAATCAGCTTTTTAAAATATGTTAACAGCAAAAGGAGGATCAGAGATAACATTGGTCTGTTGCTTGATGAGGTTGGTCACCTCACAAGTAAGGTCATAGGCAAACCAGAGAAGTTTAATGTCTTTTCCACCTCTGTCTAACACTGATGATGATGGGACCCCTGGAGTCCTGTGCTGGAAGACCATGACTGGGGGGGGATGATAAACCCCCAGCTGACCCTGAACTTGTTTAAGACTTGCTGCTCCAGCTGGATGAACCTAAGTCTCAGGGGCCCGATGGGATTTAGCTCAGGTTCCAATGTCATTGCAGGACCTCTCTCCATTATTTTTCAAAGGTCTTGGGAGTCCAGGGACCTCTCTGGACTGAAAGCCGGCAAATGTTGTCCCAGTTTTCAAGAAGGGTAAGAAGGAAGACCCTGGTCATTACAGGCCTGTCGGTCTCACTTCAGTGCCTGATTACGGAGAAGGCTGTTTCGGGAGTTCATGAAAAAAACGTCAGACAACATAGTCATTGGTCATAGCCAGTGAAGGTTCACAAGTAGGAGGTCCTACTTAGCCAACTCAATTTCCTTTTTCGACAAGATCACCCATCTAGTTGACCAAGAGAAGCCAGTAGGTGTGGTGGTTTTGGATTTTAGCAAAGCTTTTGATACTATCTCTCACAGTATCCTTCTGGACAAAGTGTCCAGCACACAGCTAAACAAGTCCATAATACACTGAGTGAGCAACTGGCAGAGGAGTCAGTCTCAAAAACTTTTGGTAAATTGGTTACATCAGGCTGGCGCCGGTCACCAGTGGTGTTTCCCAGGGCTCAGTTTTAGGGCCAGTGCTCTTCAATGTTTTTATAAATGACCTGGACACAGGAACCTAACATACATTAAGTACATTTGTTGACAATACTTGAACTAGGAGGAGCTGTGGACTCCCTTGAGGGTAGAGAGGCCTTACAGAGAGATCTGCATTGACTACAGAGCTGGGCAACCGTATGAAATTTAGTAAGAGCAAGTGCTGGATTCTCATCTAGGATGCGGTAATCCTGGTTCTGCATACAAACTGGGGGACAAGGGGCTTGAAATCAGCCCTGTGGGAAGAGATCTGGGGGTTTGAGTTGATGGCAAGTTGAATACGAGTCAACAGCGCGCCCCGGCAGCCAAAAGGGTAAACTGTATCCTGGGGTGCATGAAGCACAGCACAGTGAGCTGGTCAAGGGAGGTGACTGTCCCACTCTACACTGCACTGGTGCAGCCCCCCCCCCTCAAGTACGGTGTGCAGTTTTAGATGCCTCAATATAAGAGGGACAAACTATTAGAGCATGTCTACAGGAGGGCAAACAAGATGGTTAAAGGCCTCAAGTACAAGACTTCTGAGGAGCACCTGAGGTCACTTGGTTTGTCCAGCCTGGAGAACAGAAGGCTGAGGGGTGACCTCGTGGCAGTCTACAACTTCCTCAAAGGGGGCAATGGAGGAGGAGGTGCTGATCTCCTCTTTTTGGTGACCAGCAACAGGACATGAGGAAATAGAATGAAGCTGCATCATGGGAAGTTCAGATTGGACATTAGGAAAAGGTTCTTCGTTGAGAGGTTGGTCAGTCTCTGGAACAGTCTCCCCAGGGAAGTGGTCAAGCACCAAGCCTTTCAAGAGTTTAAAGAGTGTCTGAGTGATGCTTTTAGTCATATGGTTTAGTTTTAGGTAGTGCTGTGAGGAGTAGGGAGCTGGGACTTGATCATTATGAGTCCCTTCCAACTTGCGATATTCCATTCTATTGCTATGCAATAGTACAAAAATGTAACTTTGATAGAAGCTTTACTTTCAAAGGTTGGGTTCTGGGGTTTGAGTAATTTTTTTTTTTTTTTTTTGGGGGGGGGGCAGTTGTTTAACATCTTAACTTGGGAGTTTTATTGTCATGCTGAGAAATAATCTACTACGTATTTGCTACTTCTTTAGAAAACTTTAAGCCATAAGCAATGGTACAGATACATTAGTGAACAACATTTAAGTTACATTCCCCCTTGTTCTGTAAGTAGAGGAATACACTTCATAAATGCACTGTATTTATCACTACCATAAAGAGAAAATTTGAAAAAAGGGGATAGGATATTTCAATGAAATAATTTACAGAAGTTGTTGCTCATTTTCAGCATCATACTTAGAAGTACTGAAGTTGTGGTAGCACAACTGGCCATCAGGTGTCATTGTTGCTACTGTGTTTAACATTGGTTTCTACAAATTTTGAAGTAGTACCTACTGAAACATACTACTGCATATGATTGCAATATGATTTTCATAAAAGGACTAACAGTAGTTCTGTACTAGAAGGTACAGAATGATGTCTGTATTTCAAGTGCCATATAATAATTTAACCAACAAATTTATTGTAAGTTCACCAGCATTTTCAATTTTAATTAAGCTATTTGACTGTCTTCTCAGTTAACAATTAAAAGAAGTCTTTCAGAAGTCAAGTAAAGTGAGTCTGAGATTTATTTAGAGGCAAGCACAAGCAGAGATACCACATTTGCCATAATTCCTTTTTGCTTCAAGCTGTTTTAATACTATCTGATTAAGGAAGAAGGAGAAGGGGAGGAATTTTAAATGAGCCTATATTACTATCATTACTCACCAATTGTTTGAATAATAGCATTCTGAACAATCCTCTCATCACTCTCCTTGGAGCTTGTGCTGAAAGTGGCACTGCCTGCTGAACTACGCCTGTCACCCAGCTCAAAGTCGACACTGATGCGCAAGTGCTTCAACAAGGTGTTAAAAACCTCCAGAACTGTTGGGCCTGGAAACAACACATAACAAGGACTGCACATCTCAAAGGGAAAGATGCCATAAGAAAAGGAAAACTAACCTTTTCAATCCCTTTTCAGAATAAATCAGATTAAGCTGAAAAGAACAAGTGAAATTCAATGTTCAAGGGATAAACTTTTGAAGTGTGCCTATACCTTGATATTTTAGAAATTAATTTGGAATCAGGAAATGCAATCAGTTAAGCGTAATCCAATACTATCGAGTTGTACTGGGTCTGGCTGGGATGGAGTTAACTTTCTTCCCAGCAGCCTGGGTGGTGCTGTGCTTTGGATCTGTGACTAAAACAGTGTTGACAACACACCAGTGTTTTGGCTGTTGCTGAACAGTGCTAGCAAGTGTCAAGGCTTTTTCTTTTTCCCACTCTGTCCCTACAGATTAGGCTGGGGTGTGCAAGAAACTGGGAGGAGACACCGACTGGGCCAGCTGACCCAAACTGACCAAAGGACTATTCCATAAGATATAACGTAACGCTCAGCAATAAAAACTCAAGGAAAGGAGGAAGAAGCGGAGGACATTTGCCCTCCCAAATAACCTTTATGCATGCTGAGGCCCTGCTTTCCAGGAAGCAGCTAAACATCTGCCTGTCAACAGGAAGTTCTGAATAAATTCCTTTGCTTTCCTTGTGCATGCAGGTTTTGCTCCACACATTAAATTGTCTTTATCTTGATCCATGAGACTTCTCACCTTCCTTCTACCTTCTCCCTGTCCTGTGGAAGAGGGGAATGAGCAAAAGCTGTTGGCCAGAGTCAACCTGCCATGCAAGTTTTGCACAGAAAATATGAGTGGTCGCTGAAATTAAGCATCAACAATGGGTTAAACTGCAGGTATTTGCACCTGAATTTCAGTTATTTCAAAACCTGCTACTAAAATCTAGTTATATATATATTTATAACAATGAATGAGCTCTTTTAATAACATAGTAAAAGACTTCACAAGTCTGTGTATGCAAGTGGATTTTGTATAAAGAGAAAGGACAGGTTCAGATTCAAACTAATGAAGCAACGCAATTAGTTTCAGCAGCAGACCAAAAGAAAACAACGGCAGAGCACATCTTCATAACTACTTGTACTTCAAGGAACCATGCTACCCTACATGACATAATTCACCTTATTTCAGCTGCTTCACTGTTACTAAACTAAAATTTCTCAAAGATCATTCTATTATATCTTAACTTCCATATTACCACTCATCTCACAGTAGCTGTACCACAAAGCAAGAGTGCTCTTGTTTGTAGAGTCACACAAGGTTCTAAGGCTTTGTGACTTCCTACCAAACAGGAACTCCTGCCTTCTACAAGGCTGTAAAAAGCACATCTACTATTTTTTTCAATGTAAAGAACTATAAAACAGTCAAATGGCCAAGTAAGTAAATTTGAATAATTGTAAACCAAGTAAGATTTCAAGTGTTTTATCAGCACAGAGGAGAAAAAACTAATAAATAAAATCTTCTCAAAATATATGCTTTCATTCAGTCTGAAAACAAGGCAAAACTGAGCACCACTCTTCAGATCTATTCTTTGACTTGATGCCTTTTATTTAAGATGACTTACCTATTGATCCTTTAGCTGCTATTGCAACTGCTTCCAAAAGAACCTGAATAATGCCAGCACGAACTCGTGGCGAGTCCCTTTTGCGAACATCAAGGTGCCCAAGAATTTCTTGTATTACATGATGGGAATATTGTGCCTATTAAAAAAAGAACAAAAAGAAACAGGAAGAAAAGCTTAATCTGTGACTTTAACAAGAATAAATTCTTACACCATGAAGTGTCAGTCATTACCATGTTCCTATTCTGCAACATTCTTACTTATAATTTAATGTAAATTTCAATCAATTCATTATTAGATAAAGATTTCTAAAAAACCACCATGACAGATGAAGCCAACCGGGTCCATCCAGCCCCATATACAAAAGCTCACAGTATTAAAATATCCAGGAACATATACAAGAACAGAGGAAGCATGAAGTGGTACTTCATTCAGCTAACTGCAGTTCAAGGAGTTTAGTTGGTCTTACAAAAAAGCGCCATTGATATAAATGCTGAGAAAACTCACCTTTCTTCCACAAACCTGGAATTTTAAGACTTTATCTTTTGGGTGTCTGTTCTTGACGCAATCCAAGAACCAGACTTTGACCATGTTTACAACAGAGGTTGCTCACTAGTAAAAACCAATTAGCACAACACAGTTCCACGTGAAGTTGGTTTCTTGGGTTGTAAAAGCAGTACAGCTGTATTGGCATCGAGAAATTACGAACTTAATAGATCTCTCTCTAAGTAGCACAATGTCAGATCAGTAGGGCTATCCTGCTCCTTGTTCTGGAGCTTGCTGGAGGAACTCTGCCACTACCTTCCACTGAGAATACCTTAGTATCTTTTTTCCCCTCATACAAATGTATAGTAATGAAAAGTAAATCAGATAACACAAACCACGATTAGGTTATTATTTGAAAAGCTTAAAGGATAAGGCTAAGGAGTTTGGATTCTTTGACTTCATCTGTCTATTACTGCCATGGCAGGTAAGCACTTAGACCCCTCTCAAGTGCTTGAAACATTTTATGTGAGGAAAAAAAAAAAACTGGAGAAAATCCTACCTGTATAGAATACATGATTATTTTGAAGCAGGAAACAGCAAATTCATTGGGATCCCATAGTCTGTGATGGTCTAAATGCCTGTAACCAAAAATTAAGGGAACTCAAATAATGACATTCCACAGATCCAATAAACGGCATCTTATACTCAAAATTCACCTCAAAGGGATTATTTCCTTACAGAAAGCTTCCAAACAATGACTTACTAACTAGGTAAGAAAATCAGAACTTTAGCAAAGCCTTTGTTTCCAAGGTTTAGGATGTGATCTCAAAACATTTGGCTGGAACAGAAAGTCCTGACCTTCTAGTTCCAGAATTTAAGGAACCTAGTCAAATCAAAGATACACAGTTAAGAATATACCGTTTCCATACAAAGTGCATACATAAAAATGGCTGTGACATTATATACTTATTTAGATGAAAAAGATATACTGAAGAGGATGGTTGAAATACCTTGCCAAACTTCCACTCTAAATAAGATAAATGACTTGTTTTGAATCAGGAGCTCCAAAATAATTATGGCTGAATGTTACATTCAGAATAGAGACTCTAAGGAGTATCTTCATTTTGACAGTAGTTTAATGAATAATATATATGGAAAACAAAAAAGAGCTACTCTTTGTGTATATAACCCTTTATCACTCTGAAGCATTTCAACACTCTCTGTAAGAAATATCAAAACAGAATCAGAAGAATGCATGCATCAATTTCTCCTTAAATGGGATAGGAACCATGGATGAAAAACTGTCAGTTTCAAGCAAAGACAATAAATTTGGCTTAAGCACTATGCTGAATGCCATGAACAGGGCACACAAAATTTTCCACAAAGGAGATCCGAGTACCTGGAAAAGCATGACAAAAATAAATGCATTTTTAAATCTCTAAGATTGAAAAACGTCATTTTGAATGCCTTTTAATTGGTATGACTTAGGTTAAAAAGAACAAAAACCAAAACCCACACAGAAACCCACCATCAAACAACAAAAAAATCACCCCAAACCCCACAAAAAAAATCTTACAGAAACTGAATTTAGATAGTATCCAAATACGTACCTCAGCTACAGAATCGCTACTGGCCTGCCCTTTCTCAAAGAACGTAGTAAACATATAAAGATGCTTTAAATAACAAACTTGAAAACACACAAGTGAAAAGTCAGTACTCTGAACACAGGAGGACTGACTGGATGCTTTAACCTACTTTGCCTAGAACCTGGAGGTCTCAATTAACTCACTGGCCAGCTGCTACCAGCCTAGTGACCTAGCTGAGTACACAGGTCTCCTTCAAGATTGATTAAACCAGCTGGCATAAAGCTACCCTCTCCTGTGCCCTGAATTATGATGCAGCCTATTGCAGAGCTTAAAATTTTGACACTTACATACTCCAATAGAAATCCCTACAGGAAAGAATTTCAGGAAATTTAAAGGTGTTTTTCTGCCAAGATAACAGCAAATTTACACTACTAAATATCAAACTGGACTACCTGTTGAGGATAGCTGCCTTTCTTGTCCACATTCCAAACACACAGGTATATTTAATCCTGCCTTCAGGTAGAAAGACAGACAAAATTACCTCTATAAATCTTTCAAGGCTTATCAGTTCATGATTTATTTATTCATGTCTTCTTTCTCCCTAATATCATTCCAGCACAGTCCATCATTTCTTGTACATGATAGCTTATTTTAGCTAACTTATTTTCTTTTTGTCTCATCAAATACAAAAAAAATCATGCTCTCCACTATCTTCTCCCGATTAGAACTGATCCTTTAATCTGTCAGAGTAGCATGTGTTCTCTGTTACCCTTGACAGTTCCTCTTTATCTGCCCCAAAGATCCATTTAGGCAGATTATGGTCAACAATCACATATCAGGATTTTTTCAAAAAACCTTTCCTCTAAAAACAAGACATAGTTTTCTTTTTCCAGAAAGGCTAGGTATTAGCTGCTTCTGGTAGCTGAACTGATGGGAAGACAGCAGGGGGAAGATGACAGCCTAGGTTAATGTTTTGTGTAATAGCTCCATGGGCAGCATACTTTGCACACCGGTACTTTCCTCCTAAGAAAAGGAGTATTAGATTACTGTAGGTGATATATTTTACTTGTCATAATGCAGGCAGTGTATTCAATGTAGTTTTGTTTTTGTAAAAGACTGTAAATGGTATTTTCACCATGGCACATTTAGTTTCTTTAAAATAAAGTCACAACTTGCCTGTTGTTTTTTCCAATTATATTTCTTTTAATAAAGAATATCTAAGTAAGATTGCAAAACATTCTATTGCTGGATTAATAAATGCCAAACTCTGCCTTTCATTAAGATCTGCTGTATATACATAGCAAATGTGCACAATTAGGTTTCTCAAATTAAAAGGAACAGCAGAACCAATGGTGCAAATTACTACTTTATGGAGCGAGAGCCACTAACGGTCCCTGGATTCGCTCACATTGTCACACATGCAAGCAATCCTTTACAGTACAAAATGATAAATTGATACTGATGATTGGAAAGCAGAAACAAAACATATATGGGAATATAAAATCTTCTCATGTATCATGTTTGCTGATACATGTCTTTTGATAATCAAAAGTATACAATATACCAGTCTTTTGATAATCAAATCAATACACCAGTCTTTTGATAATCAAAACACTTGCACAGATGACGTAATAACTCACAAGAATGGAAATATAGCAAGATGAATAAGGCGTAACTTGTTATACCTGGGAAGTTGTTTATATACACTAGACTCCTGTATCCCTCTGGACTTGCCTGATCTATTCACCACTGAAAACTCATGCTAAGAAATCTGAATAGCTTGTGACTGCTGACATGAAATAAAAAAATTTATATTAATATATGCTATGAATTTTTTTTTACTTTCATTAAGCACTTTTCCAGATTGATCTGTCAGTTTTCATTAAAAATGAGAATTTGAGAGTTTCTACCTGCTACATGTCGACACTTAAAACCATGGAGACTTTCTGCCAAAGACTAGGAGAATTAAGGTCAATCCAAACCCACATCAGAAGACCAACTTTAGATTTCAACTACCATCATTATAGTTAAATCCCTCAATCAGTGAACGTACTTGGCCTCATGATCCAAGAAGCACTATTCTCTCAATTTTGCAAAGGAGTGATACAGTGTTGACCGATACACCAATGCCATATGAACTAAGCCTTCAAGTGGGGAACTGAACCTGCATCTTCAGTGTTAGCACTGTAATAAGCGGCCTTATCTTTACTTCCAGAGCTTGCTTAAAAGTTGTGAAATTGTTGAATAATGTTAGGAGATCCTCTTTTCTAATCAAGTATACATAAACTAAGTCAGGTTTTTCAATCAGATAAAGTGCAATAGATTCACTGTCTCAAACTTTCTGTCAGTTCTGCCCATTCACAAAGTGAGGCTGATTAGAGCGAGCACTCACTTTTTGCTCAGGAAAATCAGTTTGGAAATTGCATTTTCCGCATCTCTTGTTCTTCAGAAATATTAAACATTTCCAGTAGTTCTTTATAAAAAGATAAATTTATCTGGCAATTCTTCCTCAAAAAGGAACACAAAAAAGGTGACCACAAAGACTCTCTATTCATAGAAGAGATGGTATATTCTGAGCAACTGGTCATTATCTAATGACTTCAGCTCACAAATGCAGCATGTGGCACCACTGGGATGCCCAAAGGCTCAAGTGGTTCCTTATGATCATAGCAACCAAGAAAAGAAACTAGGCTGGAAATAACACTTCGAATACATAAAGCTTTGGCTCTACCACAGGCAGGTGTGACACCACCTCAAATCCCAAACCAAGCACTAATTCTAATCTAGAGAATCTGGAATTATTTGCGGAAAATTTCCCTGATACTGAAATCATTCAAAACACTGAAGTAACTGCATATGCTGATGAAGTTTTGAGATAAGCCTATAAAAGGAACTGAAAAGCAGTAAGGAAGCACTGCAATAGTTCCAGATAGTCCATACAGACTGTTTAGTACCTAAACATTCACTCTAGTGGCAGGTATTTTGGAGGAATATTTTTTTTTTTAAGTAAAACACTCAACTTTGCAACAGTTAAACTCCTATCAGATCTGTATAATAGGTATACTTGGAAAGTAACATAATAGCACAACTCTTTGTATTTAATGGTTTTGGGTGAAAAAACAAGGGGCTACAGTATTTTCTGCCCTCAGTATCTACCCCACCTTATTTTTGCATTTTTGTTCTTACTTCACAGTGGTAACTTGAAAATGGCTTTTGGTAACTTGAGTGTCTTTCAGTGTATGAATAGAATACTTAAGTCTTTGTGGGAAGCATGAGGCCATCTAAACCAAGATTCCCATAGCCGGTGGGTATCTTGAAAATCTACAATAAGGAGCAAGCAGCTCTCCTCATCAACAGCAAAAGCCCGGGTTTAAAAGTAGTATTACCAAGTCTAAAGCTTCCTGCAAAGATTTCTCCTGAAAACATGCCTAATTTCTAGACAATAGCAGAGGTGAAAGAAGCATATTTAAGTTATCTCAATGCTTGTAGCTTTTTTCACATCACATTTTTTTAAGGAAGCAAGTGGGGCAATGCAGAGAACTGAAAAATGCTGCTCATGGTTGTTTATACACCAGCTATAATTTGTACTGCATACATTTGTACATAATGTGCACACTGTGTGCACACCTGCCATTCACTAATAAATGAGCTGTAAAAAGATATTCCTCACAGAATACCAAAACGGGTCTTGGAAGAAAACTGCAAGAAAATAGAATTCTTAACTTTATGTATTAATCTGGGCAGAGTATTCATTTGTGCTACTTGCATTTTATTTAGCTTGTCTCTACTGACTGCAACAGTCATCTATGGGACATTAATATCTTGAATAAACAGTTTCACGCTCAAAAGAAAGGCTAGCTGAGGCAACAACCCATGCAAATCATTATATTACACTTCTAAACCCCAATAAAACGGAACACATTTCTCAATAACTATCTTCAAGTTAACAGAAAGGCAACAAAGAGGTGAGATTAAAAGAGATGCAATTTTTTGAAGAAACATGAATGGAATCCTTTGGGTTGTAAAGAGCAAGGAATTTAATGCAAGATAGCTGGAGAATGAAATAAAAAAATATATAATTCCCTTAAGATAAGACCTTTCCATGAATTTTCAACTTACGCGAAAACTGGTCTGACAGCATTATTCATATTTCCATACGTTGCTCGTCCTAGTAGCTCCCTGAAACAATTCTCAGCTAGCAGAGCAGGGTTTTCCTCTTTCTCTCCTCCTGTAGGAGAGGATGGAGGGCCGGTTCTGCTGAAATAAGACAAAAATACATTTATTTTACTACTGATTAATATTCATCTTCCTTACTGTACTCAGCCTTGGTTCTTCAATGTTTATCAGTCATGCTCTTGATCTTCTAGGCCAGGGGTCCTCAAACTTTTTAACCAGGGGGCCGGCGTGCGGATGCAGTGGCAGGCAGTCATCTGCGGCTGCTTGGCTTCCCCCCCAACCCCCAGCAGGGGGGTCTGTAAATACCGCGGGCAAGACTGAGGGCCCTGGGGGGCCATATCCAGCCCGCGGGCTGCAGTTTGAGGACCCCTGATCTAGGCAACATTGGTATCTCAAATATGCATCAACCCAGAATTCTGAAAAAAATATTTTATTCTTTTATAGCAGTACTACAGATCACCATTTGCTCACTCAGTACTGACCACTGTATTAGTGAACATTTACATGACAAAACCAATGGCTGTTAATATTGATTTAACTTAATACCCACTGCATTTTGACAAATTAGTACCCATTGCTAACAATGAATGAAAGCTATGAAACCATGCAAAAAGTTAGGCAGAATCTTAGTCATTTTGTTCAGACTAATGATCTCATTCACCTGCCCATTACTGAATCCACCCTGTGTGGGTGAGTATTAAATAAAACTCCAATAGTTATGCAGAAACAGATGGCTTGTGACTTCAAAAGAAGTCTGACTGAACTAATTAGAACATTATCACCCACATAGTTACCTCTAACCAGATAGTGTAGAAGTTGCTCACCTTCTAACTGATTGTCTCCCAACATTACTATGGAGAGCATTGTATGGGGTGCACAGGTGCTGGTTGTGAGGCTGTGGGGTGGCTTCTGCAGGACGTGTGTGTGTGCGCGTACGCATGTGCTCAGTTTGGCTTTCAGCCAGGGCTAATCAACCACAAGGACTGCAAAGTTAAGCACAGTACCTATTATAATGTCTGCATCAGTACACACAAACCTCACATTTTTAACCTTATTATAATATAATCCTTTGTCAAGTTGGTTTTTTGTCCTATAGTATTCTATGATACTGCTGGGCAACTGGACTCCCATATTTATCACATAGTATGTTACAAATAACTTGGGGGGGGGACGGGACACCCTAATAAAAATATATTTACAAATCTGGAAGGAGTTTAAGACATAGATATTAATTTCCCCATACCATATTTACAAAGGTGGTCCCTGTTGAAGGACTCTTCTTTCCCTAAAGGCATTACTCAGAAACACCAACTGATTTCTTCAGTCAGAAAATAGTAACAGTGAAAACATACACTGTTAAACTTTGTATCAGATAAAGACACCATTAAGAGTGTTAACTGCCTAAGTTTTGCTTAATTGCCTAAGCTACTACTTCTTCAGTTGCTAAAATATCCCAATGAATGACTTAAACTAAAATGAATATTATTTTATAGTAAGAAGGAATTAAAATCAGCATTTAAATATCAGCTTCATTTCATATGGAAATGTTAACTTATGAGTTAATATATCTTTCAGTGCAAAGCAAGGCTTTAATGTTTCATCCTCATCACAGCAGCAATGGCCGATCTTTTGTAAAATTCAAATACTGGCATTTTCATTTTTTTCTTTTCTCTCTTTTCTCTCTCTGACTAGGAATTAGACTATTTAAAATCAACATGGTACAAAAAGGAAGCAAGAGTACTGAATTAAAGACTGAATTCAGATACAAGAGAACTACAGAAACTCCACACTATTTTGGACAACCTAAAAGCTGCTCAAGCCCAAATTCTACCACCAAGTTTTGAATGGAATAGCCTGTCCTCACCTCGGCATAACTCAAATCAGCACCTGCACTGTGAACAGTGAAAGGCAGAGCCTTTCCCGAAGAGTTTCCAGTTCTCATTTTTGATGCAGGTCTTGGTAATGTTTTTTGGTTCATATTTTGGGTTGTGGGTTTTTGTTTGGTTTTCTTCCTTTGCCCGAAGTTACCTCCTTAGAGCAAATTAAAGGCATTTGAAATTTATTTCTGAAGTGCTTCACACATCATACCATTAAGCTGTTACTAGTATTTCATGTAAATTGAGCACTTGACAGGTGGAAGACTGAGAAAGAAAGAAAACAGTTTCTTCTAAGGTATCAAGAAGTACTGTTCCTACAGGTGTCAAGTATTTTTTTTTGCACAAAAAACATTATAGAAACTTAAGTGAGAATTCATTCACCTACATTAACGTTATGCATGTATGCATTAGGAGATTTTAAGACTGCAGAAATCAGTACACTAAAACCGTAAACATACTTTCAGTTCTACAGAACAAGCTTGTGCGTTAAATATGTTTTTAAAAGTGTTCACCAAGAGCATCAACTTTAATTAATGTTCACTCTTCAGCACCATAAAACCATAGCTTTAGAGCATTATAAAAAGTCAAATACTGAAATGCCAGAGTTAAATGGACACATTAGCATCATAGTTGTAGTATCTTCTGACAGCAAGAGATCTCCTAGTGTTTCAAGACTACTACAGTCTTAAAAGTTCCAATATAAAAATCCTGTTGCCTCTGGTAACACCAGTGTCTCAGAAGTTACCATAACATTGCTAACTTATCAGATTTTAATAATAAAAAAGCCCCAGGCACCCTGTTAGATAAGTAAAGAGAAATAGTTTTATAAATGCACACTGATTAGAATTCTAAAAGGCATGACAATTTGTATATAATCCACCATGAGTACCACTAAACTGCAGCTTTACTCAGCTGCTGTGCCTCTCAATCTCCCCATTTTTTTCCCTGTACTGCCTAGATTGATGTAGACAGATGGGCATCCTTCTGAGTGCAGAGAAGGTATAAAAGACAGTGCAGTTCTGTCATTCTCATTGCCTTTTTGACAGATTCCCTAGAACACAGCAGCATTAAAGGTGGGTGTTGGAGGGCAGGGGAAAGCAAGCAGAACACACAAGAGTTCATCTATCTGGAAGAATTCTAGTTAAATGTAGTAAAAATAAGTTATGTTTTAAGTGTTTGTATATGCAATCCTACAAGAAGGTGACTTCTCAGCATTGCTAGGAATCTCATTTTAGAATAGGTTAAAGAAAGAAATTGCAATCCAGTCTTACTAGTCTAAAATATTAGTCTTAGATCACATCAGAATGTTCAAAATTATTTCTCATAGGATAGGAATGTAGGAATATGTCTGTAGGAATCACATTTTTATTTTGAACTTTAATAGTACCTACCTCCAAGTATTCCTCACTATGTATTTCTCAGCATTATCAGATGAAAAACAATGATCACAAAACTATTCTTTTAATGTTTTAGTTTTAAAGGAAAGCTTTGTACAGCCCCTCAAGTTTCTAAATTCAAATCAGCAAACTCAAATCAACACTGCAGTTGGATTTGCATCCTCTGCATCCAGACTTTCTGTACTACCTCAAGCCCAGAGGAGTGAAGCATGAAATGTATTTTGCAATGAAATGGGCAAGAAGCATTCCCTTTAGCTGTTCTACCAGCTTTCTGGTGGGTAATCTCTATCAGAAAAAGTGGCAACAAGGAATTGGAAGGAGGGACATTTTGAGGTACAGTAGTTTCCACAGCAAACATCTAATCACAGGCTTAAACTGGCTCAGAGCAATTTTAAAACCACAAAACCAGGACTGGCCAAAAAATATGATAGGGCAGACGAAGACTTAACCGCTACTTTTGAGCAGAGCAGCCACAGGAAAGTTTGACTGTGACTCACTCACTCTGAGAAAGAAATATATTCTGATCTACCTCTAAAACAGACTTTATATGAACACTATAGATCCATTAGAAGGATTTGAAGTCAAGTCCACAAACGCTTGATGTCCTTCTGCCTTAAATAAGGCTCTCACATTTAGCTTTGCAGTTATCACGAAGAGTATGTTACAAACTAAGTGAATTTCCAATTTCATACATCCCCTTCCCATTTTAGAGATGCATGTAAATTGACATACATGATCAACTCTTCTGAATTTTCTTCCAGAAACTTGAAGGAGATAGGCAGAGTCTTTCAGGCAATGCCTTATACTATACTGAAGTACACATGACAATTACTTTGTCATACAGAATCATAGTGAAGTACAGCTTAAGAAAAAACCCAATTTTTAGAATATGTTACACTTGCAGATTTGTCTGATAGTCACGTAACTAGAATGTGCATTCAGATATATGGATAAATAATGACATCCACAATTACAATTATCTTTAAAAAATGTTGTTTAAATATTAATTTCTTTACTCCAAAAAATTGTCTTATCTGACATGTACTCAGAAGAATCTTGAATTAAGCTATTAAGGTTCTACAAGTAAAAATCACACTGATCTTTAAGGTAAACTTTACCTATGTGTACTTCAGCTTTAACTAAAAATGGTTATTTTCTATGGACTTTAGTTGAGGGTATTTTCTGGAACTTCTGCTCTTTCTCAAAAAATGCTTTGCTTTGATTCCATCTGCCAGAACAATATGCTTCTTACTCCTACTCTTCAATATGCCTCTGTTTGTGCTCTGCAAATATGAAGTCACATATAAAACAAGATGAGAAATTTTCTATAACATCATTTAAGGCCAGCAGATCAACAATTTATAAATACTGTTTTCAGCTTTTCTCTCATATGCGCTTCACACAAAGCCCCTACTTGCCTCTTGGAAAGTCATTAGCCTTTTTTTCTGGTGAATGTGCATTACAGAAAAAGTTTCAAGAAGCCAGTTCAGATATTTAATTAACAGTTTCTTTGTGACAGATTTGTTTTTCTACCACCACTACTGCATTGCTCAACAAACGGTAAAAATTATTCTTTCAGTACATATAAACTGATCTTCTTTAAGTGGTTGATCCAAATCCTATTTCAGTCAGTTTTTCCATCAGTAGTTTAATTTTGCCACATAAAGGACAGCATATGCTTGAGGGCACTGTAAAAAGTAGCAAAGGAAAGAGCTCACCTACATCTAGAAGCTCTACAAGAGCAAGTAAAGGCTAACTAGGCTCTCGTTCAAACAGCAGTTTCAGAAACCTTTGTTTCTTATTGAGATCACTCTTCAGATGTAACATGTGAGAGAATATTTCTGCCCATACTGCGTGGGCCCTCAGTTATATGCAGTGAATAGATAAAGCACGGACAGATAGACAATGAGTGATTTTAGTAATTTAGTCTGAAATTTTGCCTTAGAGAAGAGACAGGTACTAGCAGTCAGAAATAAGTGAAGACAAATAAGGGTGAGGAATGGAAAAGAGCCACCCCCAAAATCCAACAAAGCAAAAGAGAATCCTGTCAGATTTAGCAACAGCATCATGTGAAAGCATGAGAAGCGTGTTGTTATGGGAAGGCTGCTGAGCCTACTTACCAAGCAAGTTTTAAAGCAGCTAGAGTTGGGCGTGAAACAAACATATAACCTTGTTTGCACAGCTGAAGTTGGTGTTAAGGAAATTTCCCAGTTCTAGCAATAAACACTTTTTATACCTACATAGTGCTTAGCCACAAATAAAGACACGGACCAGAAAAAGCGACTTTTCAACTGCAAGGTGACTGGCATATCCTCAACATCAGTTATCACAGAGATCTTTTCTGAAGGCATACCTGGCAGGTAATATGCCCAAGAGTCATTGAAAGCAAAAAAAGAGAAGGGTGTCTACATATAAATAGATTTTAAGTTCTCAGTTTAAGTACTGTTGCAGACAGGACAGACACTTGTTACTAATTGCTAAATGGGAATTAAACCCTCAATTTTTAACAAACAACTAGCAAAATCATTTGAGTCACCTAAAAGCCTGTGCACTTACTAATGTCTGCATCTGATGTTACAAAACACAGATTTTACAATTTTTAAGAAGTCTAAACATGATTATGCAATTTTTGGAGCAATTTTTAGGCCAATAAAATCTAGAACAAGTGAAATGAAGGTGGTTGAAAAGACTCCAAGGCAAGAAACATTAAAGAGCAGATAAGCAGAGCTGTTTCAAGGAGACTTAGCTAATAAATGTCCGCAGTTGTTTCCACTAAAGGGAAGAAAAAGGTATGTATCATAAAAAACAAGCATAAAGATTGCTTAAAAAAAACATTCCGGTGACCAGGAATATCAATACCTGTCAATATCTTCTATTTTCTGCATATTAAACAGCAATGATGGTACTATCTTGTCCATGTGTTGAGGTTCCCATATAGTTGCTCGAAGTTCATCATTAACTGTTTTTCGAACCACTCCCTGAATGCCCCTGATTCCAGCAATTCGTATCCTAAGGAAGGGAAAAAAAGGAATTACTGAAAAGGAGAAACACAGCACCTCCCAGTATGGTCCTCTACCTTTTGGGCAGTAGTAATTATGTAGTATGGAATCCCATTACATTCTCACAAATAGTGATTTGGAAATCTGGCCAATTCATTAAGTTTGCCCATATTGTTTTTAAATGCCTTTAAAACTCATAATGAAGCTGACAAAACAACTGAACAGATGATCTGTAAGAATAGTGTTGACACTGATCAATGAATACTCAAAACTGTGTATGCCACTTCCAACAGAAGTCACATGGGTAAAACCCCACCAACTCCACATGATTTACTACCCATTAGTTGAAAGTGTGTGCAATCTCAACCTACTCCAGTGCTGAAGAAAAATATTGTGAAGTTACCATAGTAGAGCTGAAGCAATATCATAACAAATCTTTAAAGATTTGTGCAAGATTCACAAGATTTAAAGCAAAGGATAATTCTATCAACCAAAGTGTGACACACAAAAGGAACCATCACTCTTAAGCTAAAACTGTTTGAATGAAATTGAGAACTGATCAACAATAATAAACCCATAAAAATAAAAAATTAATGTACGTTCTAAAAAAGACTTAGTCTAGCTGTTAGCTATTGTCATTATTTTGTTAAACAAATAGTTTGCAGGAGGACCTGTGCAATGAAATAAATGGCAAAATATTATTTTTTGAAGTGGTAATACCAAATTAGTTGTTATAATAAATGGCAGGAATAGAATTTTACTTACTGAAAACAAGTAGAAGAAAGGGTGGTAGAGCCATCAAGAGAAATAAACACAAGCCTCTCTAAACTATTTCTATTAAAATCTATCCCTCATTTTTTAAATCTTAATTTCATTATGGACAACACATAACTATATTTTGTTCAGTCAAGTTCACTAAATTAAAATGTCTGCTAGATGAACTAGCCAAACTCTATAATTAATATTTTTGGTTAGAATTCAATTTGTAAAAGCTTAGATCTGTAGCCTCCTGTTTTTCAGCTATTTCTGAACCAAGCCGTGTGCCTTCCAATATGGATACAATACCATTCTAGAACTTTCAGGACAGTTTTAACAGGATTAAATACAAAACAGGGAAGAAGAGTGATGCACAAACAGCTAGAAAAGCACTTGGTATTACTGTACTAAAACTGCAGTGCAGTATTCCAATATTAAGTTTTCAATATAAGGATCTAAGAATGACTTTTAAGAAACAGGGCTTCCAAACTTCCATCACTGAAACATTTTTTTTCTTTTTAATTATTAGTTCTTAAGGTAATCAAGTTTTGCTGATATTGGGCTTCAGATACATTAAATACTAGCACTTAATTCCCCTGCTGAAAGGGAAATCTTACTTAACAGGTGATATTCAGTTTCAGACTCGGAAGCCTAAATGACCTGACTATGTGTGCAGAAGATGTTCAAGCTCCCATTCAAGCCAGTCAGTTCAGTGGAACCTCAAGCTATGCAGGTGAACAGTGACTCCAGATGGTCTTTAGCATCAGCTGAATCACACCCTAGCCCCATCAACTGCATTGACTACTTGTGATATCTGCATTTAGAATTGTAACCTGTAGTCATAGCTTCTCTGTTTTGTTGAATTACCTGTGCCTACAGCAAATCTGTTATGACAACTCCAAGAATGATTGCTGTTCACAAACATCTCTTTCAAAAGCGATGCATTTAAGCTATCTAGGATGATGTGGAAGAAGTTGCATTTCTATGCATTTGGTTAACCTGATTAAAAAATTGATTCACATGGGGAAAAAAGGCTACACTTTTGTTTAATGGAGCGCCACTAGCACTAATTTTACATTCTTACTATTGTATAGGAGGTTGAAAAATGATGATTAAAGAACTGAGGATGGAGTAGCATCAAATTCCAGCACATACAGGAGAGGTTTCATTCCGCTAAAGAATTAAAGGTATTAAAGCAGAGATTACATTTAAATCAAGGTCATATACAGTCTTATGTCACTAGGATGAAATTCCTCCTTGTCTAAGGGTACATCAACATTGCAGACTGAAGCACAGGTAATGGTGCAGGCTGACAATTTGAAGAGCAAAAGATTAACACAATTCTCTTGCTCCTACAGCAATCAGTTTCGAGGTATTTTACTTTGAGGCATCCTTGTGAGTGGTAGATCATACTTGATAGATGAAATCAGGGATGTACTGATTTCTTAATTCATTCCATGTTCTAGTTCATTATTAATATAACCACCCATTAGCAAGGGGCAATGAAGGCAAAAGTACTACTAAAAATCCTGACCTGAGCTTCGTATCCTAACCTCTTACGAAATGTTTTATGGTAAGTAGTTTAACATGTCTGTTTTAATTTCACTAAGCCCAGAAAGGCAAAATCTTAAAAAGCTCATTAAAACATGAATAAAATTTGCAGCCATCAGCTTCAGGTAAATAGACTGTACCTGGCAGAAGCCTAAGTTATGAGTTAATTCCATGACACAATGGCTTCACTAGTGACAGCTGCTTAAGAAGTTTCCATGCCATTTGCCTTTTGGTCCCCAAGTACAATCCAGTTCTTCCCCAAACAATTTTACAGGGTCATCCTGTAAAACCATTCACTGGAATAAATGTTCCTAAGGAAAATGGGTGGGGGCAAGGGAAAAGGATGGGAGAAGCAGGCAAACTTAATCCTTACCCTTTCAGAGACAAAGTTTACAGCAGAACCGTATGCAGCAGCAACAGGGCACACAAGTAAGATGGCAGCAAATTACAGAAAATAAGGAGGAATGACTTTTTGGGGTTTTTTTCTCCTAACCAATGTACAGAGTATTCATCTTTTTTGAAAATACAGTTCACAGATTTTTGAAACTGCAAACTTTAAGAAAAATCCTTATGCATTGCAGCTAACGTAACAACAGTACACCCAAAGGGTTGTGTAAGTGTTCAGCACGTGGATTTTTTCACAGTTGACTAAACAATTCAATGCATAGAAATAGAGAAGATGAGTACAACAGAGATGCAAATAATCTAAGCTGAAAAGCTTTCAGTTTTCTAAAATGCTCAGGAGTGGAACACGCATTACCGCTGCAGGTACAGAATCCCGCTAGGGGGAGCCGAAGTTAAACAAACCTGTGGTACTTACATAATCATGTGAAAATCTGTAATACTAATTCCTGAAGGCATTTCAGTTTCATACACAGTATCATACTGCAGACATCTAAGAAAATTCAATTCTAATGAGTAATTCCCAAACAGCAGACTCAAAATATGCTTTTGCTATTCATATAAGTAGCCCCATTAATTTCTCAAATGAGTTATGCAACTTGCACACATTTACAGTAGTAAGTAGTGCCTTTCTGGAGAAAATCCATGCAATCTGGCAGACGTTATTCAGGTAAAATTCCACTTAAGTATTCTAGGAGTTCTAGACATCTAGGATTTGTAATATTCAGTGCTGTTTAAAATGTCAAGACTTTCATTTTCTTCCTATGGAATAACCTATTCCACTAAATGTCATAATACAAGCTGTATTACAGACTGTATTAATGTGTTAAGACCGTTTTCTGTAATGCATACAGAATGACACTTACTCAGTTTGTATTTCTGGATCATGGTCACATGAATGACACATGGCACTGAATCGAGACACAAAGAAGTCATAGCGTCTGTGGTATGAAGGTGTGTCTTCTTCAATGTTGGCAAATTTGACAAACTGGAAAATGAAATACATTAAAAAAAGCTTTTGATACCAATTTCCCCCAAAAGAATAATGAATACTAAGCTTCATTTAGAAAGTAACATACAATATTGCATAGGAGAAAATCCAGATTTGACAATACTTAAGTATTTAACTTCAGAGAAGAAAAAGTTAAATTGGAGACTTTTCTTTTTAAAGCCTTTCCACTAGAACTTCATTTAGACCATTATGAAAGGGTACAACTGCATGAAATACAACATACTATGCAATATAGTGAGTGTCATTAATTCATAGAATATTAAGAGTCATTTAGGTCAGAAAAGACCCTACGGATCATTGGGTCCAACTGTTAACCTACCGCTACCAAGTCCACCACTAAACTATGGCCCTACCTGTCACACCTTTTAAATACCTCCAGGGATGGTGACTCAGGTACTTCCCTGGACAGCCTGTTCCAATGCTCAACAAACCTTTCGGTGAAGAAATTTCTCCTAATATCTATTCTAAACCTCCCCTGGCACAACTTGAGACCATTTCCTATTCTCCTATTGCTTCTTACTTGGGAGGAGACTGACCCCCAGCTTGCTACAGCCTCCTTTCAGGTAGTTGTAGAGAGCAGCCCAAGCAATCAAAGGGTACACTCTCACTAGCAGGTTAACTAGCAACATCCTGACTTACCAAAATTCAAAGCGAATAAACTTGGAGGCATTCTGTCAATTCTGCCTATCTTTACAAAAGGGAAAAAAGAAGGAGTCATAGAATTATACCCAGTCAACTTAAATTCCATTTACAGAGACACACTGAAAAAAAAAAAGTTCCAATTTGCAAACATCTACAACACAACAAAGGGGTAAATACAGTCAACATGTATTTGTCAAGAACAGATCACATCAACACAGCCTAAATTATTCCTGTGACAAGGAAATAGATTTTGTGAATCCAGACCAAGCAGAATCTGTCATATTTTTTCAGTGATGCTGTTGACAAAAACCCACAAAAAATTCTCAAACGGGAGCTAGAAAAACACTGTCAAAAGAACATTTCTCATAAGATAGATGCAAAAGTGTTTGGAAAAAATACTGAAACACTTGTAAATCATCAAACTACAATAACACACCAAATGAACTTCTGAAGGGGCCTGTCTGGAATACAGTAGGTGTGTGAGTTTCACTACAGACTTAGATAAGAGAGTGAGCTCATCAAATTTGCAAAGAACACTAAGCTGACCAGAGCTTTAGGCACATTTGATGCCCAATTCTTGAGAACCTGAAAAATCACAACTGCAATTTAGGAATGGCAAGCGCAACGTACCATTTTAAGACATCTGTACAAATACAATCCAGACACAGCTGAATGCAGAAAAGCAATCTGGGGTTATAAGGAATTGCACATTCAACAAAAGTCAATGCCGATATAACGGCATGAAAAAGAAAATATATCGTGATACATCTGTATTACCCATGACACCTATATGGAAATTTTGGCCATCTAGTTGGCATTAATAAGTTCCTAGATGAAGTACTGCATCCAGCTGAAGCATCACAGCTGAAGATGGTGATTAACTGGTACAGTCCTTCAGTTATTCAAGGGATGAACAAAGCTTTATATAAACACCTGTTAATAAGAACTAAAAGACATTAAATTATCTGGTCTAGAGCTGCCTAAAAAATATTTATCTTACAATATACAGAAGACAGCTATAAAAGGAGTAAAGAAATAAATAGTTTTCTTTGTTCAGTAGTAATAGGAAAAGCAATAATGGCCTTACACAGAAGCAAAGGTCCCCTAAGTTAGACATTTTAAAAACCCTCTTCTAAAGCAAGATGACTGCCTAAAGACCTTTTGGACTCTACAACACTGACAATTTTAAGAACAGGCTATAGAGGGAAGAAAAAAGGGAAATGAAAGGTGTCAGGAAAGGTTGGGTATAGTGCTGGTTTTGCCCTGAAGCAGAGAAGTGCCCCATTAATATCCCTCTGCTTTTTCACACCCCAGTATTCTTCATACCAATTGCTAAGCACAGGCTGAGGCACTTCTTGTATACTTTGCGATGCAGAACCTGCTTTTATCAGCACATTACCCATAGACATTTAGACAAGCCCAAAGCACTTCAGCATAACCTACACCATATTGATTTGTGGAGGTTTTGAGGTAGTTTTCAAACTGAAAGTAAAAACTTTATTTCAGGAAAAAACACACTACTTTTTACTACTTTTTCTAGTCCTTTTTCTGTTCTATCTAGAACACATCCCTGTCAACTGCACCAGCAGTTCACACATGGAAAGCTACAGGCGCAGCTGAGAACGATACAGTTTGTAAAGTCATATTCTCAGCCAATACTGAAAACGGAGCAAAATTGTATAGTACTAGTCCATTTTAAGTGTCCTTCAGCAGAGAATATTCTATATAGTCTGGTGATAAGAAAGTGACATACTGTAAAAAAAATTCTGTTTAGTCTATTACCACAGTTTGAAAGACAATCCACAAACAGCAACCATACTTCTTTTCCATACAGTGAGTTACAAGAACGTTCATTTCCCTCCCATGAGATCCTGGAAAATGCTTTAAATGTCTTATATCTCGCTGGTTTGTTTCATGGAGTTGTTAATTACAAAACAGAAATAGGTTTTCTGAAGCTTTTTGAGGACAGGAATCTAATTAGTCCTTACAATACAGGATAAAGTGCAGTTTGGTGTTTTTTTTTTAAAAAAAAAACAAACCACACACACAACAAAAAAAAAACCCACCCCAAAATCAATATGATCTTAGTAGTTTCCAGACATTCAAGCATTCAAGGCTACAATTGTTTCACCTAGCAAACTTCCATATAAGCATGTAAGAAAATAGGAGCAAAATGATTAAAGAACACAGAACACTATGGAAGCAGCCATGAGAATATTAACCCATTTACCATTTAGTATTAGCATCTTAGTATTATCTATAATACAAAATTATTTGATTGACAAGATCTTCCAACATGAAAACTTAATAGAACTCTAATAACTGTTTTGTCAGAAGAAAGATTTATTGTACCAAGACATTGCTTTGTAAGAATAAATTATTAATTTAGGCCAAGAAAAGTGTCAGGGACTCTCTCATGCTGGACATTTCTCCTGCACCACAACGTAGCTTCATAGCAGGGAAGCAAGTAATCAACTCAGAAGTTCTACCTCTCAAAATGGTGCACACAGTTAAATGTCCAGAAAAGGCAATTTTTTTTTTATTTCCTCATGTGCCTAACAAAACAATTTCACCCACTGCACATAAAGCGTTTCTGAAACATATTCCAGGATTAGCATTCAGATGACTGAACATTTAGGCCACAGGGAAGCTGTGTGCTAACACTTCTGACTTGTACTGCAAGTATACAGTTCCATTTCATTACAGAAATTTTAAGTTTTTACAGTACATGTTAGCCTACACTTTCTCCTTGCTTAGCAGTGGTGGTATTAAGCCATTATTGTTGTTAAATAAAGAATATTTTACTCCTAAGCGCCTCAGATATTTTCAAGTATACTTCAAATATAAAAATTATTCAACGTAAAAAAGGACAAAACTTATGAAAGTCCAAGTACTTGCCTAAGGTATACTTACAAACTTTTTATAGATATAAACATTCCATTCAGTTAAAGTAAATGTTTGAATCTCACACTGGTAATTTATGGAACCTTTGTCAGTACAAGCATCCTCTATATTTGTAAAATACAGAAGGTACAAAAGGTACAAAAAGGAACTTACATTGGTAATATTTCATTTCCAATAATTTTGAAACCAATAAAATTCAATCAGTATAAAAACATATAAATCTAACACAAAATAAAGAAGGTACGTATTATCTATTCAGAAGATGTTTGTTCCAGACTGAGTCAAGAAAGTTGGATCATATTACAAGGGAGAGAAAGAGATTGTGTAAGTCCTGTAAGTAGATCATGCAAGTTCTCAAATTAAATTCTTAAGGACATAATTTCTTGTACATATATATAAGAAATGCTGTCTTATCACTCTTATGTAGCAAGTACAGTAGGAGAAAAATAATAACTTTTAATGGACTCTGAATGGCTTTAAAGAAGGTCAGGTTTTTGCAGCAATTCAAGAACAAGCAATCAACATGCATCACATTTAAGTTTGAGTTACATTATTTAAAGTAGCTTCCTGTAAAAACAGCAGGCTGGATCTGAGCAGCATGGGTTTTTATATTTGAGCTCCACATTCTGTCTTTGACAGCCTGCATTTTCTCAGTTTTCAGATCAGGGAAAGGAGGTGCTGATGACTAAGAGTTACCATCTTTTATAGACAAGGCTACTGTATTTCATTATTGGGAAACTACCACATAGGAAGACATGATATCCTATAAGCATAAGACTTATAAACGACACAGTACCATAAAGATGGTGAAGGGTCTAGAGAACAAGTCTTATGAGGAACAGCTGAGGGAATTGGGGCTGATTAGCCTGGAGAAAAGGAGGCTCAGGGAAGACCTTATCTCTGTCTACAGCTACCTGCATGGAGGCTGTAGGCAGATAGGGAGGCGGTCTCTTTCCCAGGTAACAAGGGACAGGAGAATAGGAAATGGCCTCAAGTTGTTCTGGGGGAGGCTTAGATTGGATATTAGGAAAAATTTCTTCACCAAAAGATTTGTCAAGCTTGGAATAGGCTGCCCAGGGAAGTGCTTGAGTCACCATCCCTGGAGGCATTTATGAGACATGTAGATGTGGCACTTAGGGACATGGTTTAGTGGTGGACTTGGCAGTGCTAGGTTAATGGTTAGACTCGATCTTAAAGGTCTTTTCCAATCTAAACAATTCTATGAATTAATGAGAAGTGTGTGAATGTATATATGGACTTTGCAAAAAAAAAAAAAAAAGAAAAAAAGAAAAAGGAGCAATGTCAGCTTTTCTAAATAGAAAAGTTTCTGACATTGGATTGATACATTAACTGCATAAACAGTATTAAAATTATCATAATACATAATAAAATAAGGTTCTCAGCAACAGAAATTAGTGATTTAGTTTAGTTATTAATAGTTAAGGTCACCTGACACTTCTCTTTGAGTTTTACCTGAATGGGATGAACAGCTTCACATTCTATTTCATGCAACTTGGATGAAAATTATCCTGACTGCCACGTGTGCAGTTGTGTAACAAAGTCAGCAATGGTATGTTAGCCTACAGGGCCATATTAGTGTTGCTATGAAACTGCAAGACCAGAAACTGTAAGCATGAGGTGGAGGAAGCAATATTTAACTGTAAATGACCCTAAAAGGACTGGCTAATGTGATGTACTCAGTATCACTCAAATTCTAGTAGATGCAGGCATAGAATTTAGAAGATAGTTTTATAACCAACAGGATAAGAAAGAGTGCTTTGTATAATTCTGTCTTTCTGTAGCTTTAAGTGCTATATAAAAAAAAGATCAAGTGGGGAACCTGGAGATAAAATAGTTGTGTTATATATTAAATCACTACTAGCACATAATTCTGTATTGGTACATGGAATGAAAGAAGCATCTTGTAACAAAGATAAGTTTCCATCACATGCTTCCAGATTAGCATGCTGCAGACAAGCAAAAGTAGTACTCTGCTGGGATTATTAATTCTGACATTCCTTACTTTCACAGCCTTGACATTTTATACTATTTTTACGTTTACATGCATTTCAATTCTGCCAAAACCAACTGCTTTTATAAGCCAACACTAAAAATATAAAAATCTTGTTGTAATATCAGGCAATGACCGGTCAACTTTCCACTTGGGGGTAC
This sequence comes from Falco naumanni, assembly GCF_017639655.2. Lineage (NCBI taxonomy): Eukaryota > Metazoa > Chordata > Aves > Falconiformes > Falconidae > Falco > Falco naumanni. Next base: position 107,364,661 of record NC_054056.1, on the reverse strand, counting down.
TGCTTGTCTTCTTGTGCTGCCGATGACAACCAGCAATAACAGTTACTTAATCATGCACAGGAAGCCCAGCACTGTCACTGATGGCATCATTATTTCACTGCTCCTAAGACAACATTGCCCTTCTAAAATGAAGCACCCTATCAACTAAAGAAAGCATTTGTGGAAATAATTGAAAATGTGGTGATACTGGATTCCACATTTATCTGCTGTTTTGCAGATGAAAAAACCCACAGTATTTCACTGCCAAAAATATAAGAATAATTCTCCTTGTCAGCATCCCAGATTAGCTCAAAATGTTTTTTATTCAACTGAGTTTTGTCAACATAATTTAAAATGAAAGTTTTACTAAATTATGCACCCCATTGGTTTTGACCAGCTGCTTATTAAAGAAATTTTCTGGACCATCTCCAAATAAAAATGACAGAAAGTTTGATATTTTTTAAAAAAATAATCATCTCTTGTCCAAAAAATTTCTGAACAGAATTTCAAAGATTTTAAAGCCTTTCACCCCTAGACAGGAAGAACAAGCTTAATTAATTCATTCATTCTATCCTAGTAATAACCACTATGTATCTAAGTAATACATTTAATTATTTGTAGATGAGAGATATAAGATGTTTTACATGGTCTTCAAGTTACTGAAATTCTGCAAAATGGTTAGAGAGAAATTCAGTATTGCCATAAGTTTTTAAGTAAAAGTTTATTGCAGTCAGCCTTCAGTTTCTGTAATACTTAAGCCAAGGAAATCTTACTTTTTCCCACCACATTTTTCCAGTTTTCTCACCACCATATGCTATCCTAGCACGTTGTTAATAAAAATATCTTCCATGATAGAAAAAGCTATTTTGAACTTCATAGACACTGCCAATTTGAAACGTGGCCTACATTAAAAAGAAAAGCAAAAAACTATTGAACATATCCACTACTGAATTCACCAGTTTTCAAGTATCTGCCTATATAAGTAGATTTTAAATTATGTTATAAAAAAAAAATCATTGCTGCTGTAGCAAATAAGTGAACTTAAATTACAAATGCAACATATAAAAAAAAGTCATAGGAATTAATTATATGTATCCTGATGATCAGGCATAAAAGCATATAAATTAAAAGCAAACAATTATTTATCTAAAATGGTAATCTTCAGGTTTGGTTTTTAGAAATAAATTAAAAAATGAAATTTAATTTCAAAATTAAATGGCTGAATGAAACTTTCATTTTTTTGTAAGATACAGAGCACCAAGTAGAATTACTTCTGCATTTAAAAGCAGATATTGGGAAGTCAGGGAAAGAAACCTGAAAAACAGTGTGAGCTTCCAGATGTTTCCAAGACTTTAAACTAAGTCATTCAGTAAAGATTTGTTTCATTTGAAACCCTGACTTCTGAGCAATCTACAAGAGTCCCCACAGCTGAAGCAAAATCTGTTTGTGAGGCTGAAAAAAAAAGCCTACAACATAAAACAGACAGTTGAATCTCACTCAAAAGACATCACTGCCTTTGTATCCCAGTTAAGCTTTGAAAGTCAGCTTTTGGGATGGAAAATAATCAAGATCTACTTATGGACACAATCATATTCCATATCTTTCTAAGTCTAAGCGGACTACAAATTTCTTTTGGCCTGAAATTGAGTTTAACCTAAAAGTATTACGGAAACTTTCCCAACCAGTTTAGAGACATTTACTTCACATGCAATTTATTCTTCTTTCCCAGACAATACCAGTTTCCACTCCAAAAGGGTACTATCAGAAGAACTAAAGCATATGGAACATTATACAGTCACTTTACCATCTCTACTCCTCTGGGGTTTTTGCTTGTTTGTTTATTTTTTCCCTTCAGGAGGAGAGGAAAAGCTATTAAAGGCTAAATGTGATGGCGGACTTTCTCCGTGTCTAACAAAATTTATTTAAGAACACAGTAGGTCAGTGATCTTGGTAACAGACAAGCTGTCAGTGCCAATACACTTTGTTCCTTTTGAGTCAATACAAAAAGACTCTATCTTTTCTCTTCATTGACTACAGAAGGCACCTAGGGAAATTAGCATAATTAGGTTAAAATTAGCTTTTGGAATACTGTTGGAAGAGCCATACAGATTCACTCCCTTCACAGAATCTGACATCTTATTTAGGAAAACATAATTATTTTTGGCTACTGAGTTTTACAACAGACAAACACAAATTATCTCCTAATTTAGGAAGTCCATTAATCTGCTTTGCTTATGGAAGACTTCATTAGGAACTGACAGGGATATCAAACAGATTACTGTAAGGTGGAGTTCTGTTCAATAACATTCATTTGGAAGTGACGTGTGTCCTGTACATCAAAGTGGAGGGTGGCAGTAACCATTTGCCACAAGGATTTTAAACAACTGGGAAATACACATCTTGCTATTTTGCAGCCCAGGAAATAAGTTCCAAAGCTATTTCCCTAAGAGGTCTCCCCCAGACTTTATTATACAAACAAATCAAAAGAAGCAGGACAGTCTGGCTCAAATATATTAAGGTAAATAAATACCATAATTCATAGAATATGTATATATATGTGTAAAAAAAATAAATATCTCATTACTCTCTGTAAAGCTGTCCTGTTAGTTTGGGGAACAAGAGAACACTACTCCCCAACATCAGAACAAAAACTCTGCATTCTACTGTAACAAGAAATTCTACTCAGGAACAGCAGCACTCTACTATACCCTCCTCTCTCCCTGAACTGCAACTTCATTTAATTCCATCAGCCAGGAATCATGCCCAAAGGAAAGCCGGACCGTTTTATAGAATCCACAAAGAATCCACATGCAGCTAACAATGGCAGTATACACAAAAAGCAAGCATTACTTCTTCACTCATGTAAAACCAACCACTCTCAAGTGAAAACAGTCCACATCACAATCCTGGAATTTAAGAGATTCCTATTGCATGCACAAGCTGGGAAACACAATGGCTGAAGGGAAATATGGCAGAACCATAACACAGATTGCACCCATCACTCTATTTGGAAAACTGCATCTCCAAATCTTCATTTTGACACTTCTAGTTATATCCTCCAAGCATGGATCCCAATCCTGAAATATTTAAGCTAGTAAAATGGTGAGGTTGTTAATACTGAAAGCTTTTGACTTCTGGCTACTTTTCAGCTAACAGGAATCTTTCTGTGTAGTGTCAATGCTGTGGAGAAGGATGTTAAATCCTTCCTCTCACACCATCACTCTCGTTGCTGAACAGCAAACAAACACTGTCTTAACTATACAATGGCTCCAAGAGGTCTGTTTAAAGATTCAAAATATGAACTCACAGAACGGCTTTGCTGTTCCTTCCAGAAGTTCTTTCTACAGGGGACAAGCCCAGACATCAAAAAAACTTGAGACTGAAAGGAAACAGTTTTTCTGCCTCCAGTCAGTATCTGCTCTGTGTTTAGACCCGAATGGTGTATACCCTGTCACATACAGAATCTTCTCAACTCATGTTAACTGGCAGATCCTTTGTAACTTCTGAAACTACTTTCCCACAGCAAATAAACAAAGATTTATTATGATTTGATTCAGTATCCGAGTTTACTCACAGAATTAGTTCCAAGAACTTGAAGCTTTGGTTCGCCTGATTCCAGAAGCTTGGCCACCATATGAAGAAAACTTTCCACGAATGGTTTTATGCTTTGAGAATGGCAAGCCATTAGGAGTTGGTCCAATGCCTCCATGGCAATTAAAACATACCTGAAAATTAATCAGACTCACATAAAGACATGCTACATTTTATGATTAGCTTAATCAGTTTAGGTACTTATTACCTAAATTACCTAAAAATTAGAAAAGAAAGAATGGAAGGCATATATTTCCCACTGTCTAAAAATTAAAGTTATTGGTATTTCTTACATTCATATTCTTTCTTTTTTTTTTTTTGGGGGGGGGGGGGGGGGGAGGGGGGCGGGAGAAGAGTGTGTAATTGAGCGGTTTTAGAAGGGATGTCATAATACTTGATAACAGAATAAATACAGTTCAATTTTCTTTCCTAGCATATTTTATTATCAATCATAAATCCCAGCTTTCTAGTCTACAGATGCTCTGTCTATCCAAATCCCAGTATGGAAAGCCAGCAACTTATCCATGCTCCTCTACAGTTAGACAATATGCTAAGTAAATGAAAAAGATAGTAAAGAAAGCAGTGACCAAAATTGATCACCCTAAAGAATGGCCATTTACCCATTCTATGAAGTTATAAAAATAGCTTTTGACATATTGAAGGCTAAAAACAATGGCCTGTGATGGACGTTGCCTTTTTTTTTCCAATTCCTGCTACTTCTTTGACTCAATATTTTCTTACTCCATTTCCACTTTAAAATCTTCCTCTTTTGACTCAACATTCTTTCAAATTTCTAGCTCAAATAGGACTGAAGAGTATGACAGAGTTTTAAAGTTTCCATTTAAATACAATTTAGCCAAAAGGTCTAAAAAGAAAGATATCCCCACTTCCCAATACCCTGAATGCCATTCAGGATGTATTGGGTTTACACGGTAAGGTTTTGGTAGCAAGGGAGCTGCAGGAGCAGCTTCTGTGAGAAGACACCAGGAGCTGCGCCCCAGGTCAGAAAGAACCAGTGCCTAGATGGACCGACCCACCACTGCCCAAAACAGAGGCCCTCACTGACACTGGTAGCACATGAAGAACCCTGGAGGAGCAGCTATCCACGCTGCAGACCATGTAGGACTCCATACTGGACCAGAGGATGTGCCCTGAAGGAAGCAGCAGCCCATGGAAAGGCCCCACTGGAGCAGGCTCCCGGCAGGAGCTGCGGCCCTGTGGGGAGAAGCCCACGCAGGAACAGCTTTTCTGGCAAGACCTGTTATCTACAGGGGATGTCCTGCTGGAGCAGTCCATTCCCAAAGGACCACACCCCATGGAAAGGACCCACACTGCAGCAGTCCTTGAAGGACTTCTCCTGTGGGAGGGACACAACGCTGGAGCAGGGAAAGCGTGAGGAGGAAGGAATGACAGAGACAAGATGTTATAAGTGGACCACAACCCCCATTCCCCATCCCTGTGTGCTGCTCCGGTGGAGGAGGTAGAGGATTCAGGAGTGAAGTCAAGTCTGGGAAGAAAAGAGGGCTGGAGGGAAAGTGCTTTTAGCTGTTTTTATTTCTCACTATCCTACTCCACTATTAATTGGCAATAAACTAATCTTCCCCAAATTGAGTCATTTTTGCCCATGATTGTGGTTGCTGAGTGATCTCCCTGCCCTTATCTCTTGACCCATGAGCTTTTCATCTGATTTTCTCCCCCACCTGGTTGAAGAGGAAGGGCAAAAGAGTGGTTGGGTGGGCACCTGGCAGCCAGACAAGACTAACTCACCGCAAAGGGACTGGGTCTGTCTTGCCTTCTAAACTTGATTAGAACAACCATGATGAAATACTGCTACATGTTGGCATCTATATATAAATGTGTGGCTTATTTCCTTACCCATAGCGATGTCTGACCACATCTCTGCTCAGTCTCTCTGCTAGGTAAGCACCAATGCGATCCAGCTTTTCTGGTGCAGAAACTGCATAGAAAGTCAGCTTCTCCATATCAGCCTTAACAAGACCATCCTAAAAACAGCCATGCAAAATATAAAATAAAAAATTCACAGCATGTATAAAGATTTTGAAGTCTTTTTCCTTTTGTCTACTCAACATTTAAAGATCTGAGCCATACAGATAGGTATAAGATACTGAAAGAAAACCCAAAATCCACAAATTTTGTGCAAAATTACTAGCTAAGTTCTGAAACCAGCAACATAAAATTCAGTAAAATATATTTTAAAGAAATGAAGCAATTTTCTGAACTGTCTTCCCCAATCTTTTGGGCAGAGGGCCGGGTATTCCAAAAGAAAGTATTTAGAACAGGTGACACACCTTACTAAGACATGCTTTTTCCCTACTGGTACAATGTAATTTTTTTCTTTTCCCACTCCCCCCAGAAATGTGTATTTGATGCTCAATTTTGACACTATATACAAACAAGATTGTAATTTAAATACTTTAGACTGTAGTTTAAATATTTTATTTCTTCAGTATCACATCTTGGACAAGGCTGACATACAGGGTACCTGAAACCTGATTGTTACAACAAGATAAAAGATTTACATATTAGTTCCAACATGAAAAATCTGATATGGATCTCCTCAGGTGAGGTTATAATTAAACAATCTGGTAAGAAGGATAAGTCTTTTTTTTTTTTTTTTTCCCTAGAAGTTCAGCAGAAATTATCTGTTTCAAATAAATTATTTTGAAGCTTTTAACACACTCAGTTAATGCATTTCATCAAGTAAGTCTTATAGTTTAGAAAAGGTCTGTAACTTAATGAAACATCATGGACTGGCTCGTGTCCTGCACTGAGCCACAGAACATAAACAAAAGCAGAGACTAAGGAGTGCCAGCTCAGAGTTACTGAGTGAGATTAAAGCTGTAAGCCTACAACTGTAGCAATTCTGAGTGTTTCTACACCTGTACCAAATAAGTAGGTTAAAACAAATAGATCTATAAAACCGTATTCTTCCACGCTTTCAACATACAGTATACACAGAAAACACTTCCTTTAAAAGCCAGTAACTAAAACTTATAAATGGTAAATAGCACTCAGTAACAACACAGTTTAAAGAAAAGCCCATGTCCTTTGTAAGATAGAAGCCAAACATTATACAAATGCTGACTGGTCTGCTTACTTTTACTATAACACAAGACAACAAATTCTGGTAACACATTTTAAAAAAATACTGCAGCAGAAACATAAACTCTTGATCAGTCTGAACCGTCACTATTATACAGGCGTTACTAAATGGTAACAAAGTGATTTTCACAGAGCTTAAGAGCAAAGCTTTAATATAGCTCCAAGACTGTTCCAGTGAATAGAAAAAACTCTGTATGAATAACTGGAGAAATTAAAAATCAACAACAACAAAAAATCTGTTGCATCACAACAGTCTACCAGAACTATAGAAACTTACAGTCAATGCATCAAGAGCTAGAAAATAAAAATCTTGTAGAAAACCAGAAATTGTTGACATCTGCAACTATAATAAAACAAGTGCCTATGGTTATAAGCAATTATGAAGTTGTATTACCTCTGCTGCAGAATACCCTGTTTAATTAAATCTCTGTTCCTCTAAATGAAACTTACTAATTTTTCTTTTCAATATGCACAGCCCTGCTTTGAAAAGGGAATTAGACCAGACGATCTGTAGAGATCCACTTCCAGCTAAATTATTCTGCTACCTGCTTTTAAAGCTATGAAGTGCTAAAGCAGAATTTTCCATAAAATCTTAAAATAGAAAAGAAAAAAAAAAAGAAAAAAATGCTAAAGCATTAGTTACTATTAGAATTTTTCAAATGCCAATCCCTTAAAATTTTAAAATCATCACTCACTTTTGGATCTTCAGGAAATATGTTATCTACCAGACGCTTGTAGCGAGGTCGCAAAGCAGCACAGCAACAGCACACTCCTGCAGAGAGATTTACCCAACAGCATTTAGAATTAAGTTTTAGGAACTCCAGTATTCTCATTTGAAGCGAACAGTTGACAAGCAAGGAGGAAAAAGATACAGTGAATTCAGCTGCTTGTTACTAGCAGCATAAAGCAAAATGAAGGTAACTGAAAATGACTGACAAGTCAAGTAAGCAGAACTACTGTTATAACGTAACACATGACAAAATAGGCAAGCATCTTGGGCACTAGAAATGCACCTCTCATCCAGCCACACTCAAAAACATGTAGAAAAATCAAGACATTTAAAACTTTAGTATTAATAAAACCCAGGGTACTTCACGTGCTGTTTTATCTTCATTCTGAACAATCATTTCAAAACGTATCTATACATGCATTATGTTCACTCTTATACCGAAAAAGTCAACTGCAAAATCTTCTGTTTTACAGGCACCCATGTAAAGCAACATAAACCACATTATACTAAACAAGCTCTCCCTTCCTTCTCCCACTATTCTACTAGGCATTGGACAAGAGACTGTCACTTGAAATAGAGAAAAGAATTTTCCTCATTTCTACTCTACTGCTAATACCATACTCATACAAAGATAATCAGAACCATACATGTAACTTGCACTTTTATTCATTTAAAGAGTCATACTGCCTGGTCTAAAAAGATAGAAACCTACAAAGTATGGTTTGATTTTCCTAGCACTCAGGACTGCTAAAACTTTAAAGGAATTCCAGTTTATACCAAAAAATAGCACCTGAAACTAAAACTCAGCACACAAAGAAAATAAAAAAATTTCTAGATATCAGTCCAACTGTTTTTAAGTACAGATTTATTCCCAAGGAATTTAAATGTTTTGACAAATCAGGTTTTACATGTTTCAGTGGACATATTAGAGTAACTCACAGGTTAGGTCAACATTAAAGCAGCTCTGATGTACAAGAGCCGCTATGTAGAAAATAGTAAACTGAATAATAATATTCAGTATGCATGCAGATCAGTGGCTTTCTGGTCTTTCAAATCTCAATACGTAGAGCATTCAGAGTAACTAAATATCTTACAAACACTGTATTAAAAGTATCCATTTATGTACTCCAAAAAATCCTAAAACACTCTGCTAAAAATAGTAAAAGCTGCAGCAGCTTTTATTGTTAATCAAAACAGGGAAAAGAATAAAGGGTATCTTGCCAGTGACTTTGATGATCACAATTTATCTGCAAATTTCTCAGGCTGTGAAGAAGTATTAGACAAATATATCAGGATTTGTATTTCTTTACTTAAGGTATAACCTGAGTTGGTTTTAATCATATTTATCAGAACATCTGGGAGATTCAAGACAAAGACTTCCCCTGCTGTACTTGTTTTTATTACAAGACGCTACACGAGCAGACGTTCTCCCTCCATTCCACCTGTTTTCTGACACTACTTGTCTTTTGGACAAAAAAATTAATTCTGCTCATAGTCTGACAACTTAATTCTTGCAATTTATTTAATCAAAAACAATTATTGAATAGATTATGATTTTAAAATCACACTTTAAGTTCTCAGTGGTCTCTTAACTCAGTTCATTAGAGACATATCACCAATAAGAGGAACGCAGACATACAACTTCAATATGTAACTATGAAAACAGAAAACATTCAAGGAATAAACAACTGTAAATACTAAGAATTTTTGTGTGAAACAGTAATTTGTTACTACTGTCAAGTTCTTCATATGACTCCTGTTGACATCCCCTACTCGCAGAGGTCTAACCAATGTAAAAATCTATGTTTACATAAAAGGTGCAGGTACAAAGTAGCTAAAATCAAAGCTATTTTGTATGTCTTGGGAAAACATAGGTATCAAGAGGTTAAAAACCTACTTGATTTAAAACTGAAGTAATTTAGACACTTGTACAAAAATATTCTTTAGAGAGCAACATTGTGTAACTTTTTAAAAGTAAATAAAATCATAGTAAGAAAGGAGTACTTCATTAGTGTCTAGTATATCACTCAGGATTGAGACACTCAAGACAAACCATCAAAACCCCAAATAACAAGACCTAATATTGTGAAATGTTTCTTCAGTTATGTATGCAGCTCTGTACCTGGCTCAACACTCTTTGTACTTGTGTCTTCCTACTTGATTTTCAACCTTCTGGACCTCTAACACTGGTCCAAAGTAAACAGTATATTTGATTACTACTAAGTACACAAAGTATTCTTACAATAACTGCAGTAAATTATTTTGCTACAGCTATCACATACTAAGAGTAAAAAATATGTAAAATATTATAGGCAAGACAGAGGCAAGTAAAATACTTTTAGAGTTAGTTTCTGTTTCTTTAAGTGATAGAAGAAAAAAATCCTTGCAAAGAACCATTTAGATCTTCAAACACTGTTTTAGAACCATGTTAATTACCTAAATTCAACCTAAACCCTGGATACAGTTGCTCCTTTGAGAAGGATAAAAGAATATCAGGTAACAGCACCAACTCATCCAGGCAGCCTCACCAGATGGTTTCAGTTAATGGAAACTCAGTATCATTCAAATACTGCTCTTCAAACATAAGGCGCACAGTGAATTTTGACATTAAAAAAAAAAAGCCTAACAATAAGTACATTGCCTAAGATTCAAAAATTTTCTTTTCTCTCCATCCTGGATTTTCAGTAGTATCTTTGCATTGCTATATACTTCATTACAGCACAGTTTATATGAAAAAGAAAAAAAAAAAAAAAACAAAAACAAAAAAACCCAAACATACCAAACTTTTCAAAGAATTCTCTTATCATCAAAATACAAAAATAAAATTAACATACATATTACTGTAATTAAAATAATTTCCTAAATTAAACAGAATATTCAAGTATCAGATAGCAAGAGTTAATCTGTCAAAGCTTTCAGCCATCAGAGATATTTTAAGTAGAGAAATTTAAGTAGAACACTGTCAGAAAAAAACCCCAAACTGACAAGCTCTCCAAAGAGCACAGAAAAAAAGAAAACCAAAAGCCAAACCCAAACAATTAACAGCCGCAAGACAGATTGTGGAAAAAACTACAGATCATTGCTCAGTGTTTTGATATAACCAGGAAAGATAAATAAAAACATAGGAATAGCATTTTTATTAAAAATATAAATATTGAAAATACCACACAAAAATCAAGTCTTAACAAGAAACATTAGAAATAGATCAGACTTAAAAAACCAAACCAAAATCAAGGAACATATCACTATATAGACCAGAAAAGATGAATGTTGTAAAAGATGGTTAAAAGCTGAGCAATTGAAAACAGATACATTCTTGGATACAAACCTAACCCAGATAAAAGCTGATCCAAATAAATACATTCAATTCACAGAAACAACCTGTTTTGCAGGTCTAGAGAACGCAGTCACTAAGCCAGGTAAAAAATAACTTGTTCCATTTTGTGCAGATTTATCGACCAAAAACCCAACGACAATCCCCTTTTAGTGTCAGGCAAAATTTCCAGTTTAATGGTTTCCCCATGAAGACATCTTCATGTCATTTTATACAAGAAAATATAAAGGTTAAAGCAGTATCTACAGAGAAGTACATACTGTTAACATGTCAATCAAGGTAAAAGGTTTAAAATCCTTATTATTTATTTCTCCAATAGCGGAACTTTACAAGTTTAAACATGTATATTCTCTTTTGCTAAAATCATCCTGTAATCTGCATTTTATACGTCAAGACCATGCATATTTACCAGCTGTACAGGTACTTCTTTTTACACACGTTTATTCTACACAATAGCAGTAAGAAGAAACAGTCCACATTATCAGAAAATGGTAATTTCACCTACCCAAACACATACATGGTCTTGGTTCAAAAGCAGAATTATAATCATAGGCTTTTTCTTGCTCAACAGTTGGAACTTGAACATACTGCCTCATCCTGGATATGATTTCACTCCCCAGGTACTCTATCCTTTTTCAGAAATTTGCTCTCTCACACTAGCACAGAAGCAGCTCCTTCGCACGAGGGCTCTGCAATACTGTACGCTTATCTGATTAGCTCTGTGACATCTACATAAAGCTACCAAACACGTGAAAAACTTCAGTATCAAATTCTGTTAACAAGGCCAGGCACAAGAAAAAAGCATAAAAGATACATTGTCAACGTGGGGTCACAGCTCAAGGAATGAAACTGCTCGGAGTCAATTTCATTACTTCAACTTCCTCCGAACCACAGTTCATTATTTCTGTGACCAGAAGAAAAAAAATCAGTATGGTTTCAGAAAAAACTGTGCTCAGTCAGCTGCCACATATCACCATAGAGTTATAAATATTTTAGCAAAACATTCTCACTTGATCTTACTGAAGAACAGCCAGAAAAAAAATTGCTTAGTGCAAGCTGCTGACCAAAAAGGCTTTTTAAACAGAAGGGTTTCTCTCTCCTAAGATTAGAGAAGCACTTTGAAAATTATTAGATTAATGAAATTAACATTATCTCTACTAATACTTCAGGATTTAAGCAGCAAGGATTACAGAATTTAAATCTTCAACATCCTAACTCACAAGGATTGTGATATATCAGGTAGAAATGATTTTCAGTTAAGCAATTCTCAAGTTAACTTTCTGGCTTCTCATTACTTCTCATCACTTCTCATCATTTTATTGATTTGCTTCCTGCATTACATCCAGTTGGGTAACACAAATACAGGGGTTTCATATCTATATTTTTATAAGCCCTGGAAATTAAAAGGCACTGTTTTTAATAAAATTCACAACTAATAATTTCCACTAAATAACAAATACCACACCAATTCTAAACTTAAGAGACCAGGGCTAATAAACTAGCATTCACTGCAAATAAATTCAGAGAAAACACCAAGCTGCTGAGAAACTGTCACCACACAGTTTACTAAAGAAACCCTATGGTGCAAATTAGAAAAATACACATTACAAGAAAGTTTTATGTCAAATGAGTTTACCTGATTATTAACTGCTACTTCTTAGTCATACAAAACTACAGAAAAAAAACCACCTTCAAGCTGACTTTAAACATAAATCGCCAAGTTTTGCCCATCAAGTTTAAAACTTCCAGATTATTTTCCTCTTCATCAGAAACTAGCAAAACAGGAAACAAGTGGATTGCATTACTTATCTAATGCTAGAATGTCTTCCAAAAATTTGTAATGCTGTCTAATATTGTTGTCAACTGTTTGCAGAACATTAACGACCTGAACCAAGATGCCACGTTCACTCACTAAATATTTTTGTTACATCCCAAGCTTGGATCTGATAGTCCATATCTTTATTGTCTATCTTCCAGGATTTTTAAAACAATCTTGTTCTATCAAAAAAATTAATTAATACAAAAGTTTGAATCTACAGATAAACACATTTTTTGCTAATATCAAGAAACAATATTAAAATTGCATTTGGTTGCTCAATGTACTTGAATATAACTGTAAAAATTGAGTACTTCACTTTTACATGTTAAACTTTCATTTTACTTATTTTTCTATATCTGAGATGAGGAATGTAAACAAAGAGAAATTTATTTCAAATACCCAAAGTGCATAAAATAATACACAGTTAGTTTTGAACTGTTAATATCAGCTGATGCATTAATTCAGAACTAAAACTATTTTCAAGGGCATTCCTCTTCCACTATGAAAAACATATCAAATGTTTTAGAACAGGTAAATTATTCTGGCCATATAAGGGAGTTAATTAAAAATATTCTTCAACCTGCTATAAAAAGAACAACTGCTGTAAGGACACACTCATCAGCCACTGCAATGTCCCTGTAATGCACTCCCAGAGAGAACAGAGGGCTCTCATCACTTAGGATGAAGTCCCATCCTCCAGATAAACCTCTCCTCCACCTCTCACCCTACTGCTACATGACTTCTGAACAGCTGGGTTTTAGCCTCCACCAAAACGCAGCAAAGAAAATGTCCAACATGCAGATGAAATTTCTGTCTTGACAACACAATATTCATCTTGACATGAACTTCTGAGCCCCAAGACAGCAAAAGCTAAGTAACAGCTAACATGGAAAATTCCATCCACTACCTAAGTTTGGCAATTTTACATTTATTTTCAAAATTATTTTGGTGCTCAATTTGAAACAAATGAAAAAAAACAAACAACTTTATCCCTGTAACTTAATTCTTACAGTGAAGCTGTAATAATTCTCGTGTCATAGGACTTTAAGGTATGTTCTTCTATATTTGAATCAACATGGAGATGCAGAGCATGTTACAGTGGAAAGCATGCAAAAATAATCTAAATATAAACTTTTTGTAAAAAGGAGGAATGACAATGCATGTCAAGCTACATGAAGTAGGGGCGGGGGGAGGGGAACCAACCTTGTTAAATAAGGCTTACCACTAAGCTTCTTCAATGAAGTATTCTTTTCAGAACCAGTAGCAATTATCCCCAGGGAAGGTATTATCTTTGGGACGGTGCCTTTTGAAGGCCTCTAATCCATTAAAAGGAAGTTCTTCATTACATCAAGTTCTCTGGTTGCATTCTTTTTCACAAGTTCCACGCCTGCAGTGTTTCCATACTGTCTCTTCTTCCTTGCACCTTTGTTGTTTTCACATAGTAACTTTGTTTTACTTGCTCACTTCTGTTCTCTTCAACACCACCTCCTCCTTTCCTACTCTGAGACAGTAAACAGCACTATTTTTAATACAGCATTAAGAATATCTAAAATTAATCTGGTTCCAGTGAAAGAAGTTCTACGGCTTATGAATTTTGCTTCTTAGTTCTTGTCCTTACTTATCTTCCTATTAAGCCAGCTATAACAAGGTCATTTACTTCTCATCACTAAAGCAATACAAAAAGGAAATTTTGTCACTCCAATTTCAGAAGACACTTGGAAAGACACATCTCCGTAAATCTCCCTGACCTCTCTCCATCACAGCTGGCACTGATAACCTGTTCATGGTAAAAAAAAAAAAAAAAAATGGGGTAAACTCCAACTTCCATTCCTGCTTTCAATACTGGATTCACAGTCAGTAAATGAATTCTAGGTGATAAACCCAGAGGAGAGAAAAAAAAAAAAAAAATAAAAGAGAGAGGGAGGTTTTGTGTCATAATACTCCTGTTTCTAAATAAATGCTGATTTCATAGCAAGGTGTTTCAAGATGGGGACATGAGCAAACTACTGGACTAAAGAAGAAGGGGAGGGAAAAGGAGGCTCATAGTGTTTTGCGTAATCTCTGAAGTACATGAACTGGCATTATTCTTCCATCCAGACAAGCAGCAGAGCATGGAGCAGGTTTATAACAAACACTGACAGAATAACCACTGTACTTAAGGCCTCACCCAGTAACACACTGAGCCAGAAGGATATTGTTTACCTACTATTTAATTCAGAATGAAAAAGTAAGGAAGGATTGACATTATCACAGCAGCTCCCTACTCCCACAGCTTAACAGGAATACTTTCATCTGTCCCACCTTGTCCAAACGCCTGGCTCCTCCCAAGATCAGTAGGTACAGGTGAACAGAATCTCCCCAGTACACTGATGACCCTGGCATAGAAGTAAGCTCCCACTACCAGACAGTCTATTTTGTTCAAAGCCTGGCTTCACCTTGACCCCAAACTATTCTCTAACCTAGATAAACCATTTTCAGAATACTGCATCCTTGAACACCTCACAGCTGCAGGTGACAGGTAAGCATGCTGTAACCTTTGTAGGCAAAGGCCGACAAACTTGCTTTACTGAGGAAGGGGGCTGCAACATTTGCACTTCCCCTACCACCTCGTTCCCACTTTGTTGAAGGTAGGGAACAACACGTATCATGGAAGATTGTCCTACACGAGATGCTGCAGCACTTCAGGATTGAGATGGACACTGTGCTTGAAGGAAATACACTATGGAAGGCATGGCTGAAAGGTAATAGAACAAATACCACAAGGCCGATCTCCAGGGAGGCCAGAGGTCAGTAACAAGCAGCTCTTGAGGGGTGCCAGGGGCAAAACTATTCCAAAAAGGTCACTGTTTCCCTCTGGAGCTTTCAAACCATACCTCTGATCTGGTAGGCCAACTACAAGTAAAAATACACATACTTGACTAAATACCTTGGTAAGCTTTGGTGACTGCTACTTAAGCATAGGCTACAGAATCCCTGCCAGATGCTCAAGCTGGTCATACCTTTTCTTCCCAGTCCCAGCTCCAGCTAGCAAGGCAGACAGCCAACAGGGACTTTCTCCATGCCACTCTTCCCATGCCCAGTTCTAGTTTTAAAAGTTCTAAACTACATTGTCCACACTCCCTGTTCCATTGCATTTCCTCATAGATTACTGGACACGGCCCTCTTTCTCAGCAAGGAAGAAAGTTATTTTGTTTTAACACTTGCTGCTTGCTTCTGTTTCCCTACAGGATTTCATGTGGATTAAGCCACTGCTTTTAAAGCAACACCCCTTGTATACATGTGTATTTTGAGGATGAGAGGGGAGAGGAAGAGGAAGGCATCAACAGGAAGCTGGGACAAGAGCATGGGTATGGATAAAACTCTAGGCAGAACATTACAACATGGTACATTGGTAGTCTGTTAAGGAGGAGCCAAAGCAAAGCCAACCATCTCCCAGTGATACTGCAGATCATACAAGCTCCCATTGTAAATGTGGCAACATTACAATTAATGGTACATTTAAAGTCTCAAGCTTATGCAAGTAGCACACATGGATTACTTAGCATCTCTTTGAACACAAATGGTCACCCAAACACCATGAAAAGTTCTGCCTTTCAGCAGATGTTTTGATTCCAAGGTCAGAGTCAGGAAAGAAACTGGAATGACTCCTGACACATGGGAAAGTTTCCAAAATATCTAAAGATCTACCATGCTGATCAACTGAAATCTGTATTACATAGCAGCCTCTTCTGGTTTTGAACCTGTGGCTTCCCTACACAAAGCAACAGACGGAACAGTGTCAAACACTCCCTGCTTTTGGAAGGTCATGAAGATTTTGTCAATACTACACATTTACACTATTTGCAGAGAGCTTGAAGGATGACACTGGTAAACTTTGACCACCTCCTACCCTACAGAAGACAAGCTCACTTCAAACTAATGAGTAAATGGTCACCAAGTGCTCAGGGCTGCAAGTCTTCTCAGGGTGATAAACACCGGAAACTTTGTGCAATGAAAAATCTCAATGTAGAGAAGGATGATGAAGTTTCCTGACTACTGCTACTTTTTCAACTTTAAGATGATGCAGCTTGTTTTCTTCCAATCCATGAGGGAGGAACACAGCTGCACTGGTGGTAATGCTTATGCTGCTGCCCATCTTCTTCCTCAGTGGAAAAGGATGCTTGGAACAGTTACGTCACCTCTTTATCACAGGTATCCTATGACAGCAGTATCTAGGCTGGAAGATTAAATTCCCCACTCCTGCCCAATGGTGCCGTGCAGCACACGCTGCCCAAATGCACAGTGCTGAAACAGATCAGGGAACAGGTACCACATTGTCACTCGAATTGCATGAAGAAAAATAATGCATGAGAAGCTTTCCGGGAGTGAAACCAGCATTTGTGTGATGATTAAAAGCCCTGAAGATGAGGAAGCAAAGGTTCACAGGCTGCCTTTCTGGCAGCGTCAAAGCTAATGCAGTGGGAAGGTTTAGCCGAGGGAACTAGATTTTAGCTACTTCAGAGTAAACCACTGAACTATATATAGGACACATAAGAGTATGTTGCTCTACAATATTCCTTTTTTTCTGTTAAAAAAAAACCCAAATACCAACATAAGCATGCCCAGAGCTTCAAAAACAAGCTTTACCCTCATTTGAGCACTCAGCTATAGACCTCAGTACATATACACGATTTTTGAAAAACATTTCCTAATTAAACAGAAAAATTTCTGTGTACAAGTAGTTCAATACTACCTTACATAATTTTGATTTCCCCCACAGTTACATGTTGTGCATAGAAAGCAATATAAGAAAGGGAATGAATGAAAACTCTTCTGTGAATCTGGAACCATAGTGTGGTATCTGCTTTGAGAAAACCAAGTGCAGCAATTCTTCTGAGGCACACACACAGGGCTCAAAACAGAACAAAACATCCATTACTGTCCAGCAACAGTGTTTAAATTGTATTGACATTACTGAAAAATAAAATGCTGAACAAAAATGTTGTAATGTTACTTTGAAAAAAAGAGTCACAGAAGACAGATAAGCTTAAGAACTTAAAATTCTTGTACAAGTCTCACCAATCTTCAATTAAGTACCTTGTTTGTGTCTATACCTACCTGTTTGAATTTCCCAGAAAGTATTTACAAAATGGAATATTGCACACAGGCTCATTGATTTCTAGCGCAAGCCAAGTACTCTTCCCCACAACCAGCACTTCTCACCATGCTGCAACTCCAATATCAGATTCAATTTGTAAAAATAATGTTCTGGCAGTTCTGAAGAACTTTAAGCTCACGTCTAAACTAACGTCAATAACAGATCACAAACTCATTCAAAAAAATCCACACACAGAAAAAATCTTGGATACAGCTTGCCCTGCATTTATTACAGGGCGAGAACTCTGCTAGCTCAAACATATCAGACAAATTACAATTTAGTAACTATTCATATTTTATTACCTATGAAGTTCAAAAGTAGGGTATCAGCATCTTTAAATCCTTTTCTAATCATTAACCAGTTATGTCCTATTTTAATGAAAATGTGATAATCTGTTTTAATTGTATAAATTATTCTGTATGTTAGAACTACAGAAATACACCAACAAAATATCTGTGAAGATTTATCTTCACATATTTCCTTACCTATTAACAGCTTTACGTAAGTATCAGGGAGGAGTACTGATTTAGTATGATGATATAGCTAACTTGAAATTTCCTTATTCATGCTCTTACTAAGGAATGAGTAAGCATTCTCAACCACAATTAAAGACACAGGGTATCCATTTCAAGACAAAGTACAGACTTTAATCAGCAAAATACTGTACCGTGTTCAAGTACAACATTGAATTACAATTGTGTTCTTGAAAAATGAAGGACTGAGAAGTTTAACAGATCTCGTTGGACGTGAAAAGAAAGGCTGAGTTATACAGGCACTATCTTTTTTTAAAAATCTTAGGATGTAGTATTCTATTCAGACTTTACACTTTATAAATTTATTTTTTAAAAAGCCACTGAATTTAAAAAGAACTAAAAAAGTTTATTTTGAAATCAAATATTTACCTTTTTGCACATAATTGTTGGGGATTTTGCACATCTTTACAAAAGATTCTTACTACCATGTTTCCAGTTTAGGAAAACAGTTCAATATTTTGAAAGAAGCTAAGGTTCTTAAACACAAAATACCAGTACTTCAGTAGCATTCACTTCATGAGCTAAGTTATTTCCACATGCAAATTATCAAAGGCTAGACAGTTCCTTACTGCCAATGAAACCTCTGCTCTCAATTAAAAGCATGCAAGTCAGATCACTGCAATATTCACTCTACACAAATACATTTACTGATTTAAACTTCTGTTAAAGAAAACAGCAAGTACACCATCAACAGATCTAATTAATTTGCTTTTTATATCTTGACCTTAGGCAAAGTGTTGTTTTCTAGATTACAAATGACTTGCTAGTCTCAAGATTCTTAAATATATCTGTCAATACAATTCTGTAACTGTTTTAACTTCTGAAACGTAAACAATTATGACGTCGCTTATGTTAGAAAACTTCATGCTCACCTCTACATGGGTACCAAAAGGCTTGTACTATTTGAGCCAGCTGGGTAACCAGTAAAAGTCATAGGTCATTCCCTTGAACACATCAGCTACAAATTTGCTAGTATACTTCATAGATACAAACTCCAGAGTACAGAATCAAGCAGAACTTTGGCTGTACAGCTAAGCATCTTCAAAACAGCAAAATCTGGAACTGCTCGTCTTTGGATGCGATCATTAGCTGAAATCTACAAGTTAGTAGATAAGGAAGAGTCTCATTCATCTACCATCCCCAACTTTCTACTCATTCATGTCTTAATTCCTGCACAAATTAATCCTGAATAATGTAACTTTCTAGAAATGAAACAGCACTCTTTGAAAGCCAAGATTTATGTACACAAACTTCCAACTTCAGCAATTCACAAGGTACCCAATTCTCTAGAAAGCCACTGAGGATCCCTAGATGACGGGAAAGAAAGTCCATATACCATGTAAAAGGAAGGCCAAAATCTTCTTAAAAGCAGCTTACCCTGGTATTTCCATAGAGACATGCATTTCCACATAGGGGAAAACTTAATCCCCCCAAACAAATCAATATATCTTTATTGTCATGCACAAAAAAATAGGACACTTGCATGCATAATCAGCATGAGCCTTACCCTTTCGTCCCATGATTGAGAAATCAATAGCAAACAATGCTGCACATGAAGGTTAATCGACTGATAGGAAAACCAGTTGCAAAGTGATTTCTGTAAATAACAATGATAGCCATATTTTAATAAAACCTGAAAAAATTATTAAACTACATTTGAACATTCAGTGAACTGTCCACGTACAGTTTAAAAGCACACAAAAGCTTTGATGGGGACAGAATTAAATTAATTTCTAAATCATCTGATTTTCTATGTTATATGTCCAGATTGCACACGCATAAATATGACAAGAGCTGAAAAAATAAACTCTTCAGGTTTTGACAAGGAATGGTTGAAACAAAGTTGTTCATTTCTTGGCCACACAGAAGAGTGTTCCAAAACAAATGGAAGGAATGAAAGAAAGAACAATGTTAATGATGTTACTAGGAATTATTTGCAACGTGTTTAGACTGGTGATTTTCACTTTCTACAAAACTGCTCCTAAACATTAACTTTCCCAAATGGGGTTAGAATGATGTGTACATAGAATGAATTAGCAGCTAACAGAACACAAAAGAATGAACACTTGTTCAAAATTAAGAAGTCTTAAAGAAATCCATGCAGATTCATTAAAGAATGTGGAAGCAGCCACCCCACTGGCACACGAAGTTGCTTAGAGTATCACGAGTGAAATAAATATCTACAAAGAGCTACAGTTTTCTAGCTAAAAGTTCCAGTGGGTTTTTTTTCTTAGCTTAATCAAAGGATACATTTAGAGAAGTTACTACTTTTTCTTTTCATTGTAGAAAAAAGAATCACCTAAAAATCAGGTGAAAAAAAAAATATCTGTGTTTACATATTGAAAGCATTTTTTGTATATTATTACGTAAAGAATCCATTACATATTTTGTAACCATAGTGTTACAGGAGTTACAGATACACTGAAATAGTTATTTTCCTTTACTGGCCAAGGTCTAACAAATGGCAAATAGCCAAAGGAAGCCCAACTATGACACACCCTTGGCAGCTGTTTTTCAAGTTCCTGCAGTAGTTAGGATAGTATTCAAAAGACGGACTTGATACAGGGCTGCTTGCGTTTCTCATCCTCCTAAGGTACTAGGATCAAGCAGCAGACAACGATTTGAGATACTCCCCCATGTAACTCTTCTGTAACAGTCAAAATTTGAAAATTCTATAGGATTATAATGTATTTATTTTAACACTGTCCTAAGTAGTCAACAATACTGTCAGAAAAATAATAGGGTTTCACCTGCCTACAAAAGAAGTTAAAGCATATATGAAAAATGCTTCATGAAGTAGAAGGTTCCATTTAGGGTTTTAAAGCATCAAGGGTACGTGAGAAACACTCCAGATGAGGAAAAAGAGTGCATTAGATAAAAAAGACTGGAGAAAGTTATTAATTGGAACTATGGCTTAATTTTCACTTAAAAATCATTAGGATGCTTAGCCCATGAAATATTTAGGTAAACAGATTTGGGACTAAATCTCCAGCCACCATGGGTGTTTTAGAAATGTATTTCACAGGGAAATAAATCTTCCCTTTTCATTAACATTGATGTTATTACTTACTTACTATATACAGAATACAAAAATAGAATTACAAAAGGCAAATAAATGAATTTCCCAAAACTGTTTTGAGGGCAAAATGAGGAGATTATCTGCCTCTTAAAACGTGTTAAGAACATTAAACAGGAGTTAAGAATTCACTCATTTCAAATTCCATTTCAAGTGCTGTTTTCCTTCCTACACTTGGTAAGGAACCTCTATTTATAAAGAAAATTGTAATTTTAAAAGTTTGTTGGGTTTTTTTGGTTGGGGGCGGGGTGGGTGAGTTGTTTATTTGTTTAAAGACCATGAAGCAACTTAACTGAAAGTAGTAACATTCAAGGACAATGAAGACTGACAATCACTATTCAATTGTTCCATTTACTTTCATCTAGCTCAAACTAGGGGAGCCACCAGTACACACCAACTGCAGACTAGCTGTCTCTGCTAAGACAACTGGCAAAAAGACACATGGTGTTTGGAAAGCTGAGGAAACCAAATGTTACATACTTTAATGAGAAGCAATCAATGCATTGAGCATACTTGGAGAAGCATTCTGAAGTTAACAAAACAGTCACTTCACTGTAACAAGAGGAGGATATGCCATGGAAGATTTTCTATGTAACACATGTATCTCTTAAGTCAGAGTGGTCCCTTTCTAACTAGCAAATATTTGACAGAATAGCACAGGAGATGTTCATATTACCACATTTCACAGTAGTACTTCAAGGGAAGAATGTGGGAAAATTATGTTTGTCAAAATCCTTTATTTGTTTGTTCTCCTAATTTGCCCGTTTAGTCAGTCATATAAAGACCTGCTAATCAGCAGTTAAAACCAGTTTAACATAACGATCATTATTAACAAAACCTTGAAAAGCAAAGATATATTTATGTCAATGGCATAAGTAATAACAAGAGAAAAGAATGAGAAAAAAGAAGAAAAAAAAAATCACAGAGTTACCACAAGTATGTACATTCTTATAGTGAACAGGTGGTCTCACCTGTATCACACAATTTTTCTAGCCCAAGCAATCCCATTTTATACAAAATCTGCCTTTAATTTAAATAATTAATTGAAGTGAGGGAATACAGCCAGTAAGTAGGTTAGCTGTTTCAGAAAAAACTCATTATCTACCAAACTGTTTCAGGCATCTGATTAAGTGTGAATATCTGGAACATAATGTCCAAAAAGAAAAGTGTCTTAAACAAATGTTTTGATACCTGATTTAGCTATGCTTTTTTCCTCTAACAGAAGCATTTGTAACATTTCAACCCAAATGCAGCCAAGAAAACCTATCAAAACCACACATGCTCCATAGCAGAAGTACATACACTGAAACTATCTGGACAAATTATTGGATAGGGAAACAGAGCACACTTGTGACAAATGAAAAATACACAGTCTGTACTGCAAAGGCTATCTGTTTAGAAGTTCTTTGGTTTTGTTCTTAAATAAAAGGACTAATTAATCTTTTAATGCACCATTTCTTTGTGATAAGGCACAGCTAAATCAGTTAAAGCAGCCATGACTCAAACCAGTCTACTCCTACTGTATTATAACAGCAATGAGGAAGCACATTTGCTTTCTCAACAGTTTAGAACTTGCATTTCAACTTCAGATAAAGACACCATGTTTGTAAGTACACCCTGCATCAATGCCCACATTATTTGCACAAAATGAACTATAAAGTCATAGCTACAACGAATATAGGGAAAAGCAATGCTTTGGCAAGGCTGTGCACGTACTGCAGCAAGTATATAGTGTTACACCTCCACTACAGACTAGATGTCAACACAAATGCCCTGCCATGGCTAGTCAAAACCAAGCACTTCTACACCTTAAGATTAAGGGAGCAGATTGAAATTTTTCTCTTTATGGCCTGTTACTGTATTGAGACTAAAACCTTATTTCAGTAAGGACTCAATGCAGTACTATATCCTCATATTCTTAAATGGGATCACTAAAAAGCAACATCAACAGAAAATTTGATAATCCAATATGTAACAAACAACTAGTGCAGAGATCAGAACACGACAGATGAGTGTAAATAAAACATTACCTTTGCTTAACTATGTTCATCTCTCCCTCTCAATACCACATCCCAGTTCTGATGGCATGCCTATTTTCTGAACAGTTAATATTGAGGGAGATTAAAAGTATACTGTCGTGTGAACATTTCATGTACAATAACTTCAAGACTGACTTCTAAAATGTCTCTAGGAACAACCCCAGAAAGACTAGGTCTCTTTGTCCAGTCTTGCCATAAAACCAGTATCTTGGCCTCTCCTGACCTTCAAAACCACCTTTAGACCTAGACATTCCCTAACTACTGCACTGCAAAAAAGGGGTAAAATATTACCTGGAACTGATATAGAGACTCAGGAAAGCAATGAGGATAAGACTGAAAGAGGGAGTTGGTAAGTTTGACCCAAGAAGTCCATCAAACTTTCCTTTTAACTAGATATTATTGTTTTACTTTGTGGAATCAGACTGGTTGGGGTTGGAAGGGACCTCTGGAGGTGATATAGTCCAACTCCCTGCTAAAGCAGGTTGCACAGTCATGTCCAGGCAGGTTTTGAATGTCTTCAGAGGAGACCCCACAGCCTCTCTGGGCAGCCTGTGCCACAGCTCGTCCACCCTCAAGTCAAAGAAGTTCTTCCTCATATTCAGAGGAACTTTCTGTGCTGCAGTTTGTGCCCACTGCCCCTTGTCCTGTCGCTGGACACTACTGAAAAGATCCTGGCCCTGTCCTCTTGGCACTTGCCCTTAATATATTTTGTAGACATTGATGAGATCCCCCCCTCTCAGTCTTCTCTTCTCCAGGCTAAACAGGCCCAGCTCTCTCAGCCCTTCCTCATCAGGGAGATGCTCTAGTCCTCTAAATCATCTTCACAGCCCTCCGCAGGACCCTCTCCAGTAGCTCCCTGTCTCTCTTGACCTGGGGAGCCCAGAACTGGACACAGCACTCCAGATGTGGCCCCACCAGAGCAGAGCAGAGAGGGAGGATCACTCCCTCAACCTGTTGGGCACCGTCCTCCTAATGCACCCCAGGATCCCATTGGCCTTTTTGGTCTTCTTTGCAGAGCTGCCTTCCAGCAGGTCAGCCCCAGCCTGTACTGGTGCATGGGCTTGTTCCTCCCTAGGTGCATGACCCTACAACTGTGTTAATGAAGAACTTCATTTATAAAGAACTCATTGAAGCATGACAGAAAAATTTTTTTAGGGAAAAAAAAAATCCAAAAGATGCTCAATACACTTCTTGTGTGGGATGAGAGAACTCCATGTTAAAGGAAAAAAAAATTAAAAATCCCAGTCTTTACAAACAACTTTTTTTTTCACACTTCAAGGACAAATACTTTAAGATTTCAAAATAAATAGTAGCAACCTGTTTCATCACTATGCTCTGAAAAGAATCCTGTCGAATCTCTACTGAAGCCTAAATAAGCAGGCAGAAGCTTTCCCTTTCACATGCAACAAAGTTGAAGTCTTGAAGACTATTGCTATGCTCACTGATAAACACAGCTAGCCACAAAGTAATTGTTGCTTGCATTAAAATCTAATCATAGCTCATCAACACAATTTTTTTGAAAGAAACTATAAAGAAAGTACTGTTATTTTGTAAGAATTGGAATACACATGCATCTGTTAGGTTACCTTCCCTTCACCCATACACTTAAAAAGCCCATTAATATACACAGAGGAAAAATAAATGGCTGCGTAGTTCTGAATGTCTCTACAGGTAAGTATTGCAATTAGTTCTTTTGGTCTCCTTTACGTTCCATCCGACTGTAGTAATGCAGATACTATAAGCAGTAGGGTAAACAGTGTTAATAATGACTCTAAACATAAGCATACCTGGTTTAGAAAGAACAAGTCTTACTTCTCCAGTTTAATTGTTTAAAAAAGCCACACACTCCTTCACAGCAAAAGTAAGTCCCATGTTAGAGGCCTTAATAATACTAAACACTGCAATCGAAACAGCAGCAGTTCACCGTGTTACAAAAGTTGAACCACAGTAATCAGAACAGTTTGTGCCAGCTGCTTCTCACGTAAATATACAACATAATACATACATATTGCCACCTTCTTGTTAAAAAACCTCATGTCTCTGGAGAGAAATAATTTCAACTATTTACCACAAAAGCAGAAAACACCTAAATACTTACAGTAAGGGTATTTTACATGACAGTGGTTCAAACAACACAACACAGAATTACTGTAAGACACTTTTAGTACCCAGTAGCCACAGCTTATTACAAATCTTATGTCACTGCAAAAGAAAATACTTAAGCATTCCCTCATGAAAACTAAACATTTGTGAAATTCATTACAAACCTATAAATAAAGTGCACTCAGTATGATTACTACTGAATTTATGAAGATTTATTTATCCAAAGACTCATGTTAGTAATTTTACTAGAGACCATGCAGGATTTTTTTAAATAGAAAACAGAAAAATAGAAAAACATTTTAGTTGGAATTAATACTATTGTAACACATTTCATAACTTGAGCCTTTGTGTTAGGGAAATTTGCTGCTCTTCAAGGTAAATAACTTGATTCTTAGAAACATCTGCCTCAAAAAATCTCATTTAACTTTGAATGTTAAAACTTCTAAGTCTTACCACTTTATATCTTAAATAGTAATTCCCTCTTCTATAAATGATATTTGTAATTTTCCAAAGATGGGATTATAGCTACATCAGAACATCTTTTAGTTTTTGAATATAACTATTTCAGGACATACTTTAAATCACAAAAATCATCAATGTTAAGCTGTGAACTTCTAAGTGAAAAGGAAAATGCAGAGCTCATACTAGGTTCCTTTGAAAAATATACAGAGATTTACAAAGGCAGAGGCTGGATAATATTGACATCTTAAATATCTTAAAAATGACCACAGGTATCATAACTTGGATTTTGTTCCTTTTTTATTTTGGTAGGATTTTTAACTCCCAAAGAAAATATCATTACAGTAAACACCCCTAAATACTGTCTTAACATACTTAAGGTAACAATACTTACTGCCAGGCATTGTTAATCAGGATCCTGTCCTCAATCATGCAAAAATATAATAAGCTATAAAGAAAACAAAAAATTAAGTCAAGACAATAGCTTTAGATAATTTGCGTCCAAATATGCATAGTAACTTACGCAGAATGAACCAAAGTCAGTCTTCAGCTCCAAAATCAAAGAGGCTGTTACCACAGTAACCCAGGTATCTTTTTATCTGACCAAACTCTATGTAGGTTTTGCCAGTTCTTGAAATGTAGTCATTCTGTTCTTGCATTTGATGCCCGAGTAAACATTTTTCTCTTTATTCATTGGGATGACTTCTTGAACTGCCACTCTTTACGATGCTAAAAGGTGTATAGCCTTACAGGGTACTTACACTCCAAACGTAAATCACAGCACTTCTCTGTTAAAAATGCCCGAGAAAGGTTTCTGTTCTATACAAAAAAAATGATGCTGAAAAATTTGTGGCACTTTCTAGGACATTTTTGTCCCGGTATCAAAAAGGACAGATTTTTTTTTAATATATATATATATAAACTACTATAAACTACTATAAACAATAGCTGCTCACATAATTTTTGATGCAATTAGATATCTTCATATAATTAACTCAACTGAACTTACAAGAATCTATTTTGGGGATAAAAACAGCCTAATCTACCATTTCATTAATTAGCATTAAAATGAAAATCATTTGAAGATTTTTCTATATTAAAGTTGTGCATTTGGGTTTTATTAACCGCCAAATGCAACCTTCCTGCAAATGTACCTTTTCACAACTAAGACAAAAAAATCTGTTAGAGACAGTGTTGCTGCTTTTCAAGGACAAAATTTAAAAATTAAAGATATTTAGCTAATAGTTGCTTATATATGTACACCAAAAAAAGTAATTCCAGATACTGACAATGTGAGAATAAACATTTTATTTGGTCACAAACTGTTTTAATGACCACACACTAAAGCAATGTTCATAATTACTGAAAGCAAACTTTTTTTCATTCACATTGAATATATTCCAATGTATTTCAATCACATTCCAATTTGCTGATAGAATCAGATTCCAATTTGCTGATAGCAGCTGTGATTAAAAATATTGCTTCAAAGTAATTTCTTTAAAATATCCTATCCTATTAGAAGGCTGTATGTCCCCCTCTGAGGACACAGTTAGAAGCAGAATAATTTTATAAAAGGAAACATGTGCTGTGGATTGTGGTGTTCAACAGACACACGGAAAAATGAATTCTCTAACTTACAGCGTAGTTAAGAATTTAGCTGAGAGATTACAGAAGACAGATTTACTACATATTATAAATGCAGAATCTGATGAGAGGTTCAAGGGAGTCAAATGCCAGACACTCAACTGAGTGTTCTGACCATCGCTAGCAATTCAGAATTCAATACATTTTCCTAGAACATTATCACTGTGATTGCTAGCAATGTCAACTAACTTTAGAAGATATTAATGCAGAAATTACTAGATAAGTTGTATAAAAAACCCTAAGTCAAGTTTTCAAATTGAAGAATCTTGCTTCTGTTTTTAAATCAATTACTGGATTTTTAATTATATTATGATCTGTAACAGGGCCAAAAATTCAATATGGAGATCGCCTTGCTCCTGTATGCAGAACAGAGCAAACAATTTCCTCTCCATGTGTTCAATCACTGCCTTGTTAGGCCTAGGGTAAAGTTTAGTCCACAGATGCTGGTGTCTGTTCAGGTAGAACAGACTAAAACAGAATGAGAAGCTTCCCACCACGAGTCTGCTCTGCTGTTTGTCATTGAATTAAATTCTACATAGCAAGACAGAGTTAAAAAAAAACCAAAACAACCAGAATTTGATGATGTAGAACTTGGCTACAATTAAAAGACAGGTATGGCAAATCATGAGATATAATTTAGTTTCCTAAATAGTCTAACACTTCCTGTTTAAACATATTCCATGTCATTTTGTGATATCTGACAGACCACCAGAAGCAACTTAAGAATGTTATGTACCTATATAACATCTCCTGCACCAAAGCAACTGACTTCTGGATATTAAAGAGGTAAGTGACATGTTTACTTTTCTGCAGAGGGCTAAATGTTATTTTGTTTTCCTGAGGATATAATAATAATAATAATTCTAAACACAATTATAATCAAACTGCAACGCTTGTGAATGTACCTTAAAAGGCAGAACAACATTTCTATGACACCTAAACATAATTTTTCTTAATAAAAACTTTCATTTAGTTTCATGGAGAGTCTATGCAATTTGGCTAGGATAAGGAAATCCAAGGTCAATTCATTGTTCTATCAGACTCAAGGAGCACTAACACAGGAAAAAAAATACACTTTGTTCAACTTATTGGTTCTGATCATCTTCTTCCTCCAGTTACATGCTTACATGTGATTATTTTTTTCATTACATTAACTAACCTGGGATCTGAAATTAAAGGATAGTTTATAAGCAGAAACTATTTATTATTACAAGATTCCACAAGGCTCTTCCATAAAAGCCAAACAGAAGAGCAGACATCTTTTTCCCTTCTGCCCTAAACCAACAGGTCTCTGTAAAAGACTTAAAATGGAAAAACATATATAGATCTTTGTGCTACAGGTAAAGAAACAGAAGTCAGCATACCCGAGGTTTACTATTTTCTTTTACTAAGCACACCATTATGTTATTCTATTATGTAACACTATAAATGATTAACTTGACTTTGCCAGCTGGGCACCTATTCATTCCTCCAAACTAAGCTAAAGAAGAATACAGGTTTAAGCACCTCTGACAGTCAGGCAACCCAAACTGGGCAGTCATGAACTGAAAAAGTAAAATACACTGCACATGAAGTTTTTACATCACTTGGTTCCCCACTCATGTTTCCTATGTGAAAAATTAATCAACGCCTTTAGTTTTGAAGGTAGGCAAATGGCCAGTGCAATGCAAGATTAGTCACATGCTCATTTCTAAATATAGATAGTTAGGCTCCAACTAATATTCCCAGAATCCAAACAATGCAATATAAGATGGAATTACATAGCACAGTGCAGTTCTGTTAAAGTAGCCAACTTTATTTTGAATTAGCTTTCTCAGGTAGAGAAACAATGCCATAGAGGAGCTTGGCTGTATCAATAAGGCTATCTTGTTCTCTCACTGAAGAGCGTTCAGCTAAACAGGCGTACCTAAAAGGACATTTGTCCTGCCTCACCTTAAGAGAATTCGGTCTTGAGCAGATGGTTTTAGGACAAGAAAAACCCTGCACATTAAATAAGTGTTCCTTAGCAACCCTTCCCACCATCTCAAAGGTTAGTTCAACCCAATATCCATTTCACTGGCAAAATTAAAAGCAATGTTCCTATGCCTAGGTACTTATGTTACCAGTGGTGCATTAAAAATCTATCAGATAAATAGGTTTTGCTCTATGCCAACTATAGAAAACATGATTTGCTTTTACTTAAAAAAAATTACGTATTTTCAAAATGGTTTAAAAATAAAAGAGTAATTTTACAAAAATTAGTTCACTACAGAGGTGGGCTGGGCAGTTAAATCACTAATACCAACTAAAGCTGTTTCTAAGCTGTGTATTCTACAATTTAGATTTCATAATTTGAAGTGCAATCCCCTTTCGTTATACTTGAAATTCAATTGCCAAGTCTGATTAGTATTCTAAGCTCTCCTTCCACTTGCATGTACTATAAAATTTGTTTATTCTTTCCTCCTGCCGAAGGCTGGATCAGAAGTAGAGACAAGTTACTGTTCATCAGTAACAGCAAACATTTTCATAACAGGATGCCAAACAAATATCTATTTTGAAAACAGTTGTTTAATTACAAACGGTATTTGAATTCACATTTTTGTGAGTTTTTTCCTGAATTGGAAATGAATCCAAATCTACCAGCATTTTTTTAGGCAAATACAAAGTGTTACTAAAAGGCTCCAATAAAACTTATGCATAAGCCTTTACAGATATCAGGGCACTACAACCAGATTTCATCCCCAAACCATCAATTATTCAGGAAAACTTTAAGACATGCTTAAGAGAATCCATACCCTGAGTCTTCCAACAAGATGCCCTGAATAATAAAGTTACTCAAGAAAACACTTCAAATTATTTTGAACACATTACAAAGGCTTCAGGAAGCAGGCTACCTGCATCTTGCCAAAGCCTTGGCCGTTACTCTCATTTTAGCTTACCTATTCAATTCACACAGCAAACATCTCATGTAGCTTTACAAAGCACAACATCGATGCTAGCAAACTTGATTTTGACATAGGAATTCAAATCTGGTTCTGAGTTACAGGCTTTTCCAAAAGTTTGCCAACAGAGCAGAGAGATGTCTCAATCCAAGCTAGCATCTTCTCCTAGTATCTCAGCTCAAAATGCCATAGAATACCTTCCTAGCTGTATTCAGCTTAAGAATTTGTACTATTATTAGTTCTTGGTACAGGTTTTGTGAACCTACACCTCAGTCATCTAAAGTATGGCTCCGTGCTGCACAATTAACTTTAAAGTAGAAAATGACTATTTAGGAAAGCTCACGGTGTAGTCCTTGTGTAAATCTGCATTGTGTTTGGTTAATGCTTAGCAATACCTCACTGTGTTATGGTCCATTTGACGAAAACCAGCGTAGGGAAATCCCAAAGCCACAGTCCTTCACCGCTTCCCTGGTTTCCCACCGCTATGACAGGTAAGTCCAACCACATCAGACACGACTGACCACTTCAAGGTTTTGACTTAAGACTCGTGGAAGGCCTCTACCTCCAGAGGAGCGTCATGCAGGCACCACTCAGCGGCGGCAGGGCCTCAAGCCATCTCCGGGGAAAGGCAACGAGGTCCCGCTCGCTACTGCAAGCCCCCGGGCCGGGACAGCATTTGGGATGAGGAGCCCGCCCGCGGGAACCGCGCCGAGCAGCGCCCACGGGGGCACCCGAGGCCGGCTGCCCCGCTGACAGGCTGCGGGGCGCCGGGTCATGGGCTGAGGCGATGTCCTGAGGCTTCTTTCTTCCGCGGCCCCCACCGCCCTGAGGGGTGCCGCTGCAGCACGTCGGCCCCAGCCTCCCGCTCCCCCCCTCAGCGCCCGCCCATCTGGCGCGTCCTCCTCGCTCCCAGACGTGGAGAGCGGGCAGGGGAACGGACGAACGGGAAAAGGAGACGGCTGCGAAGGCGCAGACAAGTAAAGAGGCCGCTTCCTAGAACGGCCGAACGAGAAAAAAAGACGGCTGCGAAGGCGCAGACAAGTAAACGGCCCGCTTCCTGGCTCCCCCAGACTCACCTCATCCACCTCTCCGGCTCGGTTCAGCAGCCGCCATCTTCACCCCACCACCCCCCCCATTAGGTTGCCTGGGGCGCAACGCACGCCGGGAGCTGGTAGTTCTGTGAAGAACCTTTGTCTGCCCATCCCTCCCCACACACAAGCAAGGGCGAGGGGGCACGGCGGAGGAAGGCGCACCCCGGCCGCGCGGCCGGCCCTGGGGCAAGGGGCCGCCTAGGCGGCGCGAAGCGCGGTCGGGGAGGAGGAAGGGTGCCGCGGGAGGACACAACTCCCAGCACCCTTTGCGGCGCAGGCTCGGCAGCCCCTGGAGGCAGAGGGGCGGGGACAGCTCGCCCCGCCCCCGGGCCCCGCCCCACCGCCGGCTTCCCGCGCTCCCTGGGTCACGTGGCCGGCGCCTCGGTCTGGCGGCAGCCGGGGGAGGGGTGTGGCCGGCCATAGCGGTAACTGCTGCTCCGCGCTGCTGGG
This sequence comes from Falco naumanni, assembly GCF_017639655.2. Taxonomy (NCBI): domain Eukaryota; kingdom Metazoa; phylum Chordata; class Aves; order Falconiformes; family Falconidae; genus Falco; species Falco naumanni. Next base: position 107,332,632 of record NC_054056.1, on the reverse strand, counting down.
CGGGGGCCGCGGCGCCCCCCGCGGTTGTTTCCCGGATGAGCTTGATTCAAAGAACGAAGTCAAAATTTCTTAGTGACTAAGTACCCTTTATTGGCAGCGCTGGGTGCATGGGGGATCGCTCCACCAAAGGCATGCACACCGAGGGAACCCCTCAGCCCTCTCCTTACACAAGTCACTCGTGTCTATTCATTAACTTTCCGGGAACTCATTAACATATCTCACACCTGGACAATCAGCACATTCCATTCAAGGGCCCAGCACATCTTCAAATTAACAGCATTAACATATCTTGTGCCTGGACAATTAGCACATTCCATTCAAGGACCTAGTATATTTTCAAGTTAACAACATTAACATATCTTGTGCCTGGACAATGTCCTTGAGGAGTTGTCTCTATGCAGACTCTATTCCTTAGCGGTCATGTTTAAAGTCTCCATCTTCGCCAGGTTGCATGTACAACAGGAATCTAAGACAAAATGTCCCTTTTTTAAAGATAACCAACCCAAGGACTTAGCAGTCTGTGCATCCGTCATGTTGCAATAAGGGTCCCTGGACATCTCCCGACCCTAACTAAACATCCTTTAGATAAGTGGTACAGCATTCACCATTCCAGCTGCAGCCCTGATGTAGAGGCTTTCTGAGGGCGGTTAGGCTGTGCTGTCGCTAAAACTTCCATGTTGCAGTGGTGGCGGCGCGACAGGTGTTGTCTGTGAAGGACAGGAGGATGCCCGAGGGGGAAGAAGCGTTTCTTTCTTTAGGCAATGCTTAGTCGAAGCTGGACACTAAAACTGTGGTGGCACAAGATCCTTGCCCTGGCTCTGTCTTTCTGCCATTATTTGGCAGAACTGCACAGCAGGAAGGGGCAGCGGTTGTGCTCGGCTCCTGTGGCCCAGGGCCTGAGGGCAGGGCCCAGGGGCTGGGCAAGCTGCGCTTGGCAGCTCGGCTGAAACCAGCGTTCAGGCGCACCCACAGACTGTGATGGGTAACCCAAAGGGAAACCGTGACACAGCCACTGATCATCTGAGGCAGCGTAATCTCTTAATCCATTCCCCTTGAAATAATAGGTCCAGCTTCAAAACCTGATGCCTTTGATGCCTTATTTTCTGGGCAGCCAAGGGGAAATCTGAAAAATTTGTTTCCAGCTGTAGATAGTTCCTTCTGAAAGAAAACGTGCCAGGCCAACCGTCTAATTAGGTGGGTGAGTCCAAGTCATTCTCCACATTAGAGTTTATCTGTTTCACTGACTTTGGGTTTGCATATGTTACATCTGGCAAAAAACCTGGCTTTTCATCTTCATAAGCGTGTTGAGTCTATTTTTCTTCCTTTCACCAACAGCAGAAACAGGATCAGTGTTTCTGATTTGTGTTCCTTGGAAATAATCCCTAAAAATGCAAAACTTGGGAGGTGAGATGTCTCCATGTCTCAGTTTTCGGCAGTATAAAAAACATTCATTAATTAGGGAAAATTAGCAAGGCATCACATGTGGGTGCAACTGGGGGAGTTAAAAGAGTAACCTACAGTCCTTCTTACTTGTTTTCTGAAATACAGCTTATGGTTTTGAACGCTTGGTGCCAAACATAATGAAAATAATATCAAAAAAATGAACTGTCTGCCTTCCATAGAAAGGTGTATTGAGTCACTGCCTATAAAGCGTAGCCTGTGAAGATTAAAGTGTAATTTATTAATGTTTCAGCCAACAGTGGTCAACACTGAGATACTCTGTATAGCTACATTTGTCCTTTATCCTTTAAGTATAGCTGGTGATAGATAATAATCCTCCTAGTTCTTTTCTGTAATCTAGAGGAAAGTTTTAATTTTTTCATCAGTCAAAAATACAAATGAATTTTTATGGTCTCAGTTCATGTCAGAAGAAGCTTTAGTTCAAAGATCATTCTTCCAACCATCAGCTATAGGTAGCCTGCTCTCTTTATTGAAATGTTTCCTTCAAGCTGTTTGTCTCATTTTTCTATTAGCTGTGCATAAGGGTTTGCAGGCTGCAACGTACTTGTCATGCCATATGGTTTCAGGAAAATGCTGGCTAGTGTAGGAAAAGCTACTAGTTCTTACTAGTTGTGTGAATGAGACGAGCAGCAAGCTGGGTTGGTGTTCATTCAGTCACTACTCTTAGATTTAAATGTAATACTGTTAGTAACATCCTGATTTCTCTATTTTTGTTTTGGTTTAAAAAACACCAAAACAGTTTAAAGCCAAAGTTTCAGTTGTCTGACATACAACTCCTGTGTCTGTGATGAATACCTTTTCTTCTCTGAGGGTTTTTCAAACGTTTTCCTCCGGTTTTATTGTGTTAACAAACGTCTGTGAATACGGAGTAGACTTACAAAGCTCAAATCATCGAATAAATACAGCGTTGGGATTGATGTTTGTTTGAAGAACTGATGCATTTTAAAGCAGGCCTCTTTTATGATGTTATTACATAAACCATGTGGTACCTAATATTCAATAAAAGTCAGTAAAGCCCTTAGCATAATTGTAGTGCTGTTGTTTAAAACAACTGTTTTCCTAATTCAATTTCAAAACAGAGCAAACAGCTGGAGTCTATGAATATGTATGTGTTGATCTCTCTGGGCTTCCTTACGTGTTATGTAATGGGTAGCAAATTTAGTTGTGCATTAGAAGAATTTTTTCCTTTATTGAGGACATCAGAAGAGTATATAGGCACCTTTCTGTCCAACACCAATTTTTAATTTACTGTCAATGAAAGAGCGACCTGATCCTTTGACTACATCTAGGGTGACAATCAAACTAACCAGTAAGATTAAGAAAAAGTTTAATTACACACATGAAATTGCTCCACGGCTAATTTGCAGCCAGACTGTCTGGTTTTACTTCTGATCCCAGTCCCATCTAGGTGGACTGTCCAGTTTTGCTTGAACATCTAAATCTTCTGGAGCAGCAGTTCATATATGTGTGAATCCACACACGCACAAAACTCTATGTCCCATGTGACCTGCCTTTAAATCTTTTAAAAAGAAGTGATATTTACTACATAGGCCTAGCTTTTAGAGTTTTCAGTCTAGAAGCATTTTAAGTGTGAGACAGAAACTTCCTGTTCTGTGACCAATAATAAAATGTGAATTGCATTAGTAATTTGGCAGTAGCAGTTCTATGTTTTCTAATTAGATTACTAATTCACTTAAAAGTACAATCAAATGCTTAGTGTCTGCAGCAAGCTGTAAAAAGTGCCTTAGTTTGAAATGCTAGTGGAGGTTCAAAAGGGTAACAGGAATGATTGGTTAGCCTTAGATCATCTAAAGTATGAGGTCTTTTCAAAGAGTTTTGAAGAAAAAAGAGGAACAAATTAAAAAATCCCAAAAGAATTAATGTACACCAACAACAGTAAAATGCAGGAATAGTAGAAAGTTAATGTTACTTTTATAACTGTGTGGGAAAGATACAGTTAAGTTTAAAATGTTTTAGATGGAGAAAATAGATAAGCAAATATACAGCGTTCAACAGAAATGACTAAAAGCTGGACTGGTGAGTGGTTTACAGCAGCTCACCACTGTGTTGAAAAAATCCATTATAGCAATTAAATCTGGCTTTCAATAGTGAGAAAACAGTAGTTTTCATAGCAATGACTCCGTGGCTTGCTCCTACCATTCACAGGAATTTCATTTAAGTATGTTTTATCTATATAATCAGTTGCCAATTAAATAATAATTTTGTTAATACTTACTCAGTGGCGTATTTTTCCAACTTAGTATTTTTCTTCTTGGTTCTATAAATGGGTAGTAATTACAGTATTTTACGACCTTCCAAATGTATCTGATGATAGAAGATGTTTCTACCGAGTGTAGTTAGACTGCAGAGATCACATCCTCAGGGCCTGTGTTAAGACATTTATTCCATCATTGTTCATTTTGGCAGGAGGCATAGTGGATGCAAACTAACAGTATTAACCAGCCCTGAAAGCAGAGTAGAGAGTTCTGCCCCCCAAACCATCCAGTAGTTCCTGGTGGATGCTTCCCGCGCCCCCCCCCCCCTCCCCGGCTCTTCTCAAACAAGAGTTGTCAGTGACAACTATGTTCACTAGGAAGACAGCTGTCAGGGGGACAGCAAAAATAGATTGGAATGATTACAGTTTTTTAGAAATTCTGAGAAAGTGCTGAGCAGCTGCTGTCAGAAAAGTTAGCCTCTTGCAGATGTCTCAGAGCAAGAATCTTAAAATTGCATCCAAAATCCCCAAATGCTTTTCAAAACTGTGGCCATATATGATTGAGAATGAATTCCACATCAAAATTAAAGATGTCAATATTATAGAATCCTCAAGTGTGTAAGAAAAGTTCTCATATGACGCATATATACATACCTGTATATATTTGATAACAAATAATAGTTATGATTCACAGATGCTTTGTTATTGAGTCATTAATTGTCCTAAAGTTTAAGAGTTTACAACAAGTTTAATCAAACAGAGGAGGAGACATGCTTATTCCATTGGATTACATATTCTTCATCCTTTCCTCTGGCATCAGGAGCATCTACAGTTATAATTTTTCTGGCCAGTTGGAGCAATTTTGATTCTATTTTTAGGATTGGTACTGTTTCTATAAAGTAAATGGGTTTATACTACCATACTTAAATGAGGTCTGTGTTATTAAAATTTAACTTCATTGTCCAGCTGGGGGCAGAGGGGGAATGAAGTACAGAACTTCCACCAACACAGTGGGTCGCAATGTGATGTCTCAAATACTGTATGTGAAACCCAGATTTCCTAAGTGTTGCCTGTAAAGAGAGCTAGCTATGTATATGGGTCCCAGCTGATCATACTACAGGTTTTCATACTCCAAATCAGTGACAGGTTCCCAATCCATTACAGTAAGCTACTGACGTACCTCAGGGTATTCTGTATATCTTGAAGTGTTCTCTTCCCTCTACTATATAATAGGAGAGTAATATTAATTTTTTTTTATTACTGTAACATCCGAAAATAGAATCTAATTATTCTCTTCCGTTTTTGGTCTCAGCTAGATTTTTTTTTCTTTTGAGAATCAATTAAAACCTTCTTGAAAAGAATGAATGTGCTCCAGTTTTGCTGCAAAGAATATTTATTCTGTGACATTTAACGTACTGATAACAAATAATGCACATTATGTTCCATGCAATTTATTTTTGTTTATTTTTCCTTGGTTTCTAAGGCTTTTGCAATCACATTGGTCAGTCCCTAATAACTTGAGAACCAACAGGCTGATTTCAGCTACAGATAGACACAAACAGAAGTCTTAAAGGTAAATTGGTTCTGGAGGTTTTGTGAAAATCTGTAGAAGATTAGGCAAAAGCAAACTGAATTAGTGACCTCACTGAGAGAAAAAAGCATCATGTGAACTCAACATTTTTTATGTTGCTTGGCCTGGTCTGCTCAGGCATGCTGTGCCTGCGAGCTACAGATACAGCCAACAGCAGACAGCACAAATACAACACCAAGCCGGGCCTGACGTGTGTTCCTTTCTTCGCAGATGGCAGTGAGGGAATGGGGGGGGGGGGGGGGGGGGGGCTATTAAAAGTATTAGGGGATGAATAAGGTCATGATGAAAATAAGAGAGGAATTAGGATTATTACAGTGGAGGTACAGGTATGTGGGACACAAATCCATGGGAAAAGAGGTTTCACTAGTTCCAACAATCACAGAAAAAAATTATGTTTTTCCTCTTAATACCTTTTTGAGAAAGACATGTCACACCCATTAATAACCAAACAAGTTTCTAAAAGGCCTGTGGGTGACAGCCTCCGCTGAGAAAAAAAAGACTTAATTTCCTATCACAGTGGGCCAGATTCTCAGTTTGCATGAACTGGCAGGATTAATCTGAAATGAATTGAGTTGTGCTGACTTAATGCCAATTGGCCTACTGTTTTAAGATGTTAAAAATACTTCCAAGCAAATACAGAAAAGAAACAAAAAATTTAGGCAGGAATATGTTTAGGGAAAACGGGCATAATATTACAATATGAAAAGCCATTACGGTGTAATAGGAGATGGTAGGGAGGTAAAATATTAACTATGTTAAGATCTGGTATCAAAACTAAGTAGGATATTTATCCCTTTCTATCCCAAAACATTTATCAGTTTTATTTACCCTGTTACGGGAAGTAGCATCAGTTTTGCACAAACACCTAGGCTGGGATAAAAAGCCTGAAGCATGGATACAAGGAGGTGACCAGGACTGTGAGGAAGAGTCAGTAGCAAAGTGAAATACAGGGTGGCATTAGGAGACCCGAGCCTGGGAATCACTCTTGGTTGAAATGCAGAGGATCAACTGTGCTCACTACAGCATCTCCTCTCTGTTGGAGGAACAGACTCTTAAGGCACAGGAATCCCACCGCCTCTCTGCTGTTAGCTGATCTTTGTAAGAAGTACCGGTTAACTGGAAATACTGGGAATACTGGGCTTAGAGGTAGCTGACAGATGACTTGGATCAACTCACATGATTTCATTTCTTTTAAAAAATAAATCCCCCTCCTGACAGCAGATAAATCCAGAACTTTCTGTTCAGCTGGTTTAGAATGTTTAACCACTTCTGTCTTTTTAGGCCCAATTTGAAATAATGCTATACAGAGAAAAGACCCTGGTAGACTTAATTTTGTAAATAATAATAGAGATGCAATTTTTTTTTTCCAGTCATCATTATTTGGTACATATGTCAGATCTGCATTTTCCTGCAAATTTAAAATGTGGGAAATACGTAAATCACCAGGCTGTGTTTAAGAAATGCCAGGAGGTGGCGTGTGCCTACTTGATTTGCTCCTTCAGATTCAAGCACAGTTTTGTGCTGCAGGTACCTGAATACGTGCATTTGCTTCCACTTGGACTTCTGCCACAATTTACATAAACCAAAATGAGAAACTATTCTCTAATTTGTTTGCTCATTGCTGTTCAATGTGTGTCCCAGTTGAGCATTTGTTACCTTTTCAGATTTTGCTTTTGAAACTTAATTCCTTGTGGACTTTTGCTTTAGTGCTCATTGATACTTGTCTGAGTTCCTCACAAAATGTAATGTGTTAATTTGCTTTGCCCAGGACTTTTTTTGAGATGAGTAAATAAGATACTTTTACCTCATTTGAACTGAATCACAGAAAGATTAAGGTTTGGGATATAGAGTTTGCAATGCAGAAAACTTGGGGTATTTTCTGGAGTATTTGTCTTAGAAGGGCAATTGCTACTTCTACATGAAATGGCCCCTTGCAGAAACAGTCACTGCCAATACCTACACGCTCCCTTCCAATATCTCCAGTTGTTTCCCACTCCAGTCCTGTCTCCTTGGTCTAAAGTCCAACTTTTCCTTTCTTAATCCCTCTGCAGCAACATGTAGGGAGAGGAGTGGATGTTGCTTCTTTCCTGGAAAAAATGCAAAAATAAATAGTTGCTAAGGGCAAGATAAGTTTTGTGCGTTATGGGAGAGGTGGGGAGTCCTGTAGTTCAGGGGAACTAAAGCAAAAGGATGGGAGATGGTGAGAGAGGAGGAGGGTAGGTGGAGGCAAAGACCCTGTGCCCTTGTCTCTCTCAAGACTCTTCCAGAGCCATGCTGGCATCACTCAGTATCCCTCACCAAATGCCCACTCAAATTCACCTGCTTGACACGCAGCCCCTTGGCCTTCCCAGCCCCTGCATGTATTTCTCATGTTTTTCTTCAGTCATCTCCTGCCAGCTTTCCTGTTACCCATTTGCCACCCACATTGCCACATGCTACCAAGCTCAATTTTGCCTGCAGAGCTGAAAAGCTGAATAAAAGCTGCCATCACCAAAGACTTATATTGAGAGTATTTGCCAACTTTAGCATCCTCTCCTCCCCTCCCCTTCCTTTCCCCAGATAATTTTGCCTCTCCCAAACTGCTGGGAACAAGGGCTGGCCTGTGCTACCCCCAGAGTGTTTCCTGGGAGAGCACTGTCTAGTTATGCCAATATGCCAAGTTCATAAATATAAAATTGTGATAAAAGTGTTGCTTTATCTAGTTTGTTAGATTCAGCAGCCTGGGAAGAGGCGATGCCCTCACATGACATATGTGACTATCAAAATCTGAAATTAGTTTAAGATTTGTTTTCAAGCATGCCAGTTGGTCCTGCGTGCTGACAGCCTGATTCTGTGAGTCGTATGTCCTTCATTAAGGGTTCACATGAGGTGTCACACTGAAGACAAAATTAGGGCCAAAACTGATTGAAAAGGTGGCAGCCAGTAAGGCTAACATTTCCAAAGCTGGGTTACTGCTGTCAGTAAAGGAGCCTGATGCTGTCTATCATTCATATTCTTTTTCTTTAGGCACTGGAATTTATTAATTTTGCCCAAAGTGATCTAGAACTTGCACAGCCAAGTGCTGTGCCCTGCCGTGTACTTCTTAAGCCCCTGAACCTTATCTGCTAGTAGATAAGTAGATAGGATTCCCAAATTCATATGACTTCCAAGCTAATCAGGATGCCCTATGAGAGAATAAAAGAGCGAACATGTATTTAAATAGTAGATAATCTGACTGAAAAAAAAACCCAAACACACAGAACATTTAAAAAGAATGCAGTGTTAAAATGCAGCTTTTTGATATTGCTGACTTTTAAAACCACTTCAAGAAATGCTATTCATGAGATCACTGACAGGGTTAATTTCTGACGTCACCTTGCCTTACAGAATTTCACTGAAGAAAGCAAGGCTGTATACATGTGAATGAACAAAATTTAGCTCAGAGTTGTTCATCTGCTGTGACTGCTACGCAGAAAATATCTGTTGCTTGATCATATTCTGTGCTTTATCTTGGTATAATTTTGACAGAAGAACAGATATGACATTTATACTGTGTTTAGCACATCTGAGGAAACTTTAAAGTGTTAAATAGAAAAATATCTATAGTCCTTTATAACCTATCCTGTCTCTGCTGAATAGGTAATTACTGAGATTAAACAAGCATTTCTAAATTCCAATTGCTTCTATGTTCTGATGGCTTTATATATGTCCTTCTAAAGAAAACATGAAAGAGATATTTGCTTTATTTTTTTTTAATAGCCTGCAAAAGAAAGTACATTAATTTCAGGAATAACAAGTTGTTGGTTTTGAAGTATAAAAACTGTATTTTGCAATACTTGAACTTGTTTCTACTTCAAAGTTTCTGAAGCAAAAGAGCTTACATGTGTTTTTAAAAAACTTTTATTAAAACATAACTGTCGACATGTGTACTGGAGAGAAACCCATGGCTATAACCAAAAATACTATGCCATGATCTAGTTCAGACCCATTTAATTCATTTTCTGACCATCTTCAGATGTCTTGCAATTATAGATACACTTGTAAATAAATCAGTCCAGGTTTAGCCTCTACGGGTGTAGGATCAAGTGGTTGGTTGTTACTGCTTATAGTTGATGTCTATAACTCATCAGATTTATTAACATAGCATTTATAGCTTAAGCCATCTTCAGTGTGATTTACACTGGCAATAAAATTATCTCCAAATGCAGGAGCTCATTTTGGATAGTGTCCAAAGGATTCATTGTTTTTAATGTCTGATCTGACTTCTGTCAGGTAATTTAAACGTGTTCTGATGCCACACAAGTGGGCTGTGGTCTCAGGCATCATCCTTCTATGGCCTCAGTGCTGCTTTCTTTTTATTCACAAAAACTGTAGAGACAACAGTCCTTAGTTTAAAACTGGTACTTGTATATCTGATTGTCAAGTGCAAGGCAACTGTGTGAAACACATTTTTATTGTACTAAGAATAAAATTTTTATTGGCAAGATTAAAGGCAAGCTAGGTATATTTTTTTTTAGTATTGTATAAAACGCAAAAGATTAACCCATCCCACATCTCCTACTACCTTTAGACAGATGTTTGTAATTGATTACAAAATTCCGATGTGATTATTTATTCACTTTCATGTTGCATCTACTTCTTACTGGCTCAGAAGATACTTCAATATTCCCTGTATTCTTATACACTCTTTCAAAGGGTAGGTAGAAAGCATTGCTGTCACATAATCAAAGCCATCTTGAAAGAAAAAGTTTGCCTCCTTATTTGACCTTTTTAGAGGAACAGACTTGCATAAACCTCTCTTCCCTCCCAGCTATGGTGCTGTACCTGAACGAGAGACTTACTGCTTCCTACCTCATCCATCCCATTCCAGAGAGAACTGGTCTATAAAATTATACCTTTCCACTTGGCTTGCAACAGATTATCTTTTTGCTTTCTTGCATAGGGCTAGACTTCTTAAAGTGAAAGGAAGAATAAAAATAAATAAAGGTACAGTTTTTTCCAGGAACTCTGTATAGTGACAAGAAGAAACTTTGCTTACAAGCCAGAGTAATGAGAGGCAGTAACCTGTATTTGAAGCAAGATGAAATGGAGAAATATACAAGTGTTGTTTGACAATTATCTTGACTTCATCCTTAATTTTACTTTTTAAAGAAGACTGAGAAACTGAAGGACTCCATCAGCCTCTCACCTTCAGCCTCTCAGGTTTGTGTTAGGGAGTTTCAAAACAGCTCTCCAAAGCAGGTGCAAATGGTAGGTTTTTATGTTTTCTTCATATGAAGTTGCGTTTATTCTCCCATAGCATTCATTAGGAATGGATTTATGTGATTGCATGTCCAACTTGAGCTTGAAGAATATTTGCCCAGAACTCTCCTTGTCTTTGAAACGTTCAACAGATAGAATTTCTGATCAAAATAGCTTGAAAAGGTGGTTTCTTTAACTGTGAGAATAGATGACTGTATCGTCATTAACTAAATGGTAGCTGGGTGAAGTTATGGCAGGGACAAGGTAGGGGACAAGAAACGAGGTAAAGGTTGGTGGAGAACTTCAGAACTAGGAATAATTTCTCAGTGCCGCTCTCTCAATGTCGTTTTAGCCCCAGCGTCTCCTCCCAGCTGTGTCCCCAGCCATGATGGCTGTCTGGAAAGGTAACCTACTTACATTCCCATCCCATGCCTTGCTGAGGAAGAACACTGAAAAGATCAGGAGACTCCCCTAAGGAATTAAAATCTCAGCTGAACACTCACACCATTTAGTTGTTGTGAAGGTCAGTTTTCTATGTGGTGAGCCTGGTGAAGAAAGAATTGAGACCAGTAACCGATGTCACCCACACTGCTATATTGTGACTTTGAATTCAAAATGATGAATAGCTCAGAAAGGCCACCCATTACACAGCTTTTCCCCTAATGTATGAAGTCCTCTTAAGGTTCAAGCTGATTCAGCGTAGTGAGGGATGTGCTAAAAAATCCTGTATTACGGAACTGTATGTCTATAAAATAAATTTGTATAGACCCATTTTACATCTGCTGAAGTGCATGGAATATTTGAATATAGCTGATAAGCGGTACACGATTCCTTATTTGTAATACATGAACTCACAGTTCAGTGTTACGTGTTCTAGCACTGCAGGAGATTGCCTTAATCAAGTAACGTCTGTCTCTGGAGGGAAGGAACCCAAGTAAGATGAAGCTGGGGTGAGAGGAACATAAAGGGTGAAGGGAACATTGGTACCATTCTTTTATCACCCACTTCTACTGATCCTGCAAAAGTCTCTTTATCTCCATCAGCAGGTTTCAGGCACCAGGGAGTCTGCAATACCATTCTCCGCCGTACTTCGACCCTTCAGGGACTGCCATTTGATGGGAGTAAGGGAAGTGCAGGCGGGGACAGACAAGAGGCTGTGCCTGCAAGCTGTAAGGCACATTTATTACTGGGAGACAAAAAGCAGGAAGGATGCCTGGTCTTCGAAGGTTTGTTTCACAGAATGAATCCCTTGTGTTTTTCCCACAAGGAAGAAAACTTGAAATTTCAAAAATTAGTAAGGGGTAACACTAGCCCTCTCCCTGACATAGATTCTGCCTTTGCTAGGGCTGACCCATTTCTGTTCTTCCTTTAGCAAGACAGTATCTCACCAGAATAACAGTATGGTTCAGTTCATACACAATGTCCCTTGCCATTGTTAAGATTCAGAATGTAATTCAGTTATAAATATAGCTATTAATTTCAGGATCTCTAGGGATATGCTGAGACACTGATGCCTAGCTCCTTCATTACTTTATGGTGTATCTTACACAGCCAGACTGCATCAACATTTTTACACATTCTCCAGTTCTGATTAAGAAATGTATCTGCAGGAAATAAAGCTTACATCAGAACATTTTGTTGCAAATTTACCTTTCCTGTCAAACTTGTTGGCTGGCTGAAAAATACAATTTGTATAAACTACCCTTGTCATAAAGGAATGCATTCTCTGTGAACAGAGACTCAGGGCTTGGACTCTGCCCTTACCCTGCTGTGTGCTTAGGGGCAAGACACATTATCTGTTCTCCTGATCCCCTTATTCGAAGTGCGATCAATAATTGTTACATGCTCTACAAAGAATATTTACTTCCAGTGATACAAAGCACTTGTACTGGAGCAAGATGGTCTGATAATGTTGCAAACTGTCCATCCTCCCATCTCCTATCTTGGGCTGTTATATCACTCATAGTATCAGCCATCCCAGCACTAAAAATTTATTAATCCACTCTGCTTCTCTTCCTGCTTCCCCCAAACCATGAGATTGGCTTAACTATTATAAGGTTAAAGCAAGAATAAGAAGATAATAGATTTAATAACAAGAATTAGATTTTTCTTTTTTCCTTCAGATGCTTGAGACTTACGGTTACCCTTGTGTCTTATTTCAAGCTTTTTATTCATGGCAATCAAAGCCTTAGCTTCTTATGTGAAAATTTATTTCTATAATCCAGTAGTCAGTAAATACCACGAGTCTACAATGTCTAAAACCACAGCACTTGGTGCACAGCCTGCTTTTCACTACAGTGTAATTTCGCATTGCATTATTCCTAGTTTCATATTTCACATAAAGTTTTAGTTCCTGGAGGTCCACTGCTCCTTTTCTGCAGATGAATTCTGATTTTCTGAATGGCTGTGTTCCTTTTGCAGACTGAATTCAGTTCCCCTCCAGAGGCCAGGGGAGTGAGCGAGCAGCTGGGGGAGCAGCTGGCAGCCACCCAAGGTCAGCCCACCACACAACCCAAGGAATAGGAATTTTGCTTCCTAGAATTTGGCCCTGAACATTTATCTTGATACCTAGAAGAATTCACATATTAATTGTGGCAGCTCAAACAGGCTTAATAAAGCAAAACAACCCACTTTTCCAGAAACGGCATGTATCGTGAAACTAAGCAAATTACAAACGGCAGGTAATACATTTTGGAGCACAAATTACACCCTGCAATGCATGCGGCTTCGCTTTGCCCCCAGTGGAATACTTTAATAAACCAATTAAAGTACTTTTTGAAATAGTATACTAATGGAATCATAATCACATCAATACGTGCCCTGAGTGGACGCTGATCTTAGAGTAGGTACAAAAGAAAAATGTTGCATGCACGTTCTTTGGAGACTAATTTCAACTGAAAATAATTCCTATGAAACCGAATCAGCTAGATGTTAAGTCAGCTTCTTTCTGTAGATGATTTGCAGTCCATTCCACTTAACTTCATATGCTGTTGGCAAGTTTAACTTATTTCTCAGTATCTGATGAAGAAATGGAATGAAGAAAGCATCTTGTTTCTTATTTTCCTTTTTGCAAGCGCCATGCATTGTAAATCCTCCTGCCAGGGGCAGTCAGTGGAAATTCAGGTTTTTTAAACTCTTGGGCTCTGACCTAAATGTTGAACGATCTCAATGATTTAGACTATATTTGCATTTGTGCAGAGAAAAGGGGGGAATTACATGTGGTACTACATTGGGTGCCTGTGCCCAGGTAGTGGGGCTGGGGGCAGCCTCGGGGGGGAAAGGGGGAGGGGGCCGGCCCCAGCAGCCCCCCGCAGGGCTCAGCTGAGCCCCTCGGCCGAGCCGGGGGCGCCGGGGAGGGGGAAACAGGTTCGGGCAAGGGCCAGAGGCGGCCCAGGCAGAGGAGGAGGCAGCCGAGGGGGGAGCAGCAGCAGAGGCAGCCCCAGGCCGCAGCAGCAGGAGGGCAGGAGGTGCCGCAGGCCCGGAGCAGGGCTCCCCTGCAGCCCTGGCGAGCCCCCGCCGGGGCAGAGCCCCAGCCCGCAGCCCGGGGAGGGCCCCAGGCCGCAGCTGGGGGCTCTTTCCTGCAGGAGCTGCGGCCCTGGCGAGCCCCGGCGGGAGCAGGGGGTCCCTGAAGGGCCGCAGCCCGGGGCAGGGCCCGCGCTGGCGCAGGGAGACGGGGCAGGAGGCGGGAGGGGGCTGAGGGGCTCACACGGGCTGGCACACGGCCCACACCGGCACGGCACGGCCCGGCCCGCGGGGGGAGAGGGGCCGGGAGCTGAGGGGGCGGCTGGGAACAGGAATTTAGGGAGGGTGCTAGGAAAGGGTTTTAATGTTTGTCTTTGTCACTACCTGAACAATTGGCAATACATTAATTTTCCTCCGTTAGAGCCTGCTTTGCCTGCAGTGTGGTACCTGTTGAATGATCTTTCTGTCTTCATCTTGACCCATGAGCTTTTCCATCCTACTTTCTCCCCCTGTCTTGCTGAGAAGGGGCAGTAACAGTGCAGCTGGGTGAGGGTCTGACAGCAAGTCAAGGTCAGACCACCACAGGTGGTAATAGCTAAAAAAGAAAATACATTGCTCAGTAATCTGTCATGTCTAGATGTCAAGAGCATCAGCCAGGGAGGCTGAAACATCTGATGTGAAACAGGAAAGCAAATATTACATATGCTGTTTCTGACTATAATAACTTCTGAAAAGAAGAAGAGAAACAAATGTGAGTTCCAGTGGTGAGTCTTTCATAAAAAAACCCCAAACAACTAGTAAAACAGTTTCAATGGGAGTGTATTTATCTTAAGTACTCATATCATTTTTGTCTGGGAAATTCATATCTTAACTGTTGAGAAAAAGGTGAAATAACTTTGATGTTACGCACCAGAAACTTGTTTTGTAGCTGACATCATCATGATCTGCAGTATTTTGTAGTAAAGGAGAGTCCATAGAGAGTGGGTTACTGGGATAGATCCTAACTGGTACAGACATGCAGAGAAATGAAAAAAATTATATATACACTGATAGAAAATGATCACAAAATCACAGAATTGTTGGGGTTGGAAGGGACATCTCGAGATCGTCTAATCCAACCTTCTTCCTCAAAGCAGGGTCAGCTCAAGCACATTGCTCAGGACTGTGTCCATTCAGGTTTTGAGCATTTCCACAGATAGAGACTCCACAATCTCTCTGTGAAACCTATTCCACAGTTTGACCATCCTCACAGTGAAAAGGTTTTCTTACGTTTAAATAGAAAAATTCCTGTAATTTCAATTTGTGTCCATTGCTTCTCATATTGCTGCTGGACAGCACTGAGCAGAATCTGCCTCTGCCCTTCCTCCATCTGTCAAGTATTTATACACATTGATAATGTGCCCCTGGGCCTTTTCTGCTCCAGAATGAATAGTCCCAGCCCTCTCAACCTCTCCTCATATGACATGCTCCAGTCCCTTAATCAGCTTTGTGACCCTTCGCAGTGTCCCTCTTGACTGGAGAGATAAGAGCTGGACCTGTGTCTTCAGATGTGTCTCATGGGGGGCAAGTAGAGTGTGAGGATTACCTCCCTCAATCAACCACAGAAACCCTCTTTGTAAAGCAGCCGAGGAGGCTGTTGGCTTTCTTTGCCATGAGGGCTCATTCTGGGTCATGGTCAACTTGGTGTTCACCAGGATCTCCAGGACCTTTCCTGCCAAGCTGTTTTGCAGCTTGTTGGCCCCCAGCCTGTACTGGTGTATGGGGTTATTTCTTTCCAGGCATAGGACTTTCCATTTTATTTTCTTCTTGAGATTCCTGTCAGCCCGTTTTTGCAGCCTAATGAAAACCCTCTGAATAGCAGCACACATATCTAATGTATCAGCCACTCCTTCAGTTTCATATCATCTGTGTACTTGCTGAGGGTGCTGTCTGTCCCATCATCCAGGACATCAATGAAGTTGTTAAACAGTGTTGGCCCTCAGGATACACCCTTGGCAACTTGCCTCCAGCTGGACTTCATGCTGCTGCTGACAAACATTTGAGCCCAGCAGTTCAGCCAGTTTTCCTTCCACATGGCTGTTCATTATCTAGTCAATTTTTCATCAGTTTGTCGATACAGAGATGATGTCAAAAGCATTGCTGAAGTCGTGATAAAAAACAGTCACTGCTTTCACCTTGTCCACCAAGCTAGTCATTCTGTTTTAGGAAGCTATCAGGTTGGTCAGGATTTCCTTTTCATGAATCTATGCTGACTATTCCCAGTCACCTCATCCTTCATACATGTAGAGGTGGTTTGGATTATTGGCTCCATCACTGTCTGAGGGATTGAGGTGAGGCTGACCAGCCTGTAGCTCCTAGTTCTTGATCTTTCCAGACTAGTTAAAGCTTTTGTCAGTTGTACAAGCGTGGCTTCAGCAAAACAAGACAAGCAAATCGACTGCTCAGTATCATGCTCAAGATGTTGGTTCAAACAAGGTTTTGTATTTTGTTGGCCAAATGTCATAACCACTGTGTTTTAAGAATAACTTCCAGTTTCATGTCCAATACAGTGACTTAAGTCCCTGAAAAGCAACCTTCTATCTGTAAGTTTTGTAGAACAGCTACTTATAATGATTAACTGAGCCAAGATGCTTATGAAATATCATTTTAGTTACAGAGGTTCAATTTTTGCATCACAAAACCCTCTGCCATTAAAGCTGTAGAATACTTCAGTGGAAAATAAGGGTTCAGAGGTCACCTTGAATTTATAACCACAGCTGATGTGAAGTACAAGTGGAAATCAGGTGATTCACACTTTATACTGCACAAATCTCTCTGTGAGAGTGGATATAAATTCTGTGGGCAGCAGTAGGGCACAATGTATTGTAAAGAAGTCAATGGTTTGATTGTTAACAACCGTGTTATAGAAGGATAGCACTTGCTTCCCACCCCTCCTTCCTAACCAGCAGCGAGCATCAGATAAAGCTTAACTCTAAAATGAACATACAGCACCACCTCTCGATGGGATTGCTTTCTGCAATGTGATCGTTCTGGAGTTCCTCTCCTCCCGGCTCCCTGCCCCCCTGATGAATGTAATGAGAATTTGAGACAAGTAACATAGTATTTTGCGATAACAATTCTGTAAAAGTGTAAATATTCTCCCATCCCTGGTGGCTGCAGGGTCAATCTGTCTGCACAAGGCCTGTAAAGAGTTGCCATTTGCAACCCTGAGGTTATACCTATCCACTCAGTCCCACACGTGCTCACCTTCTCTCCACCAGTGCGATGGGGAAGAAAGTAAGAAGAGTGAAAGTGAGAAGCCTCATGAGCTGTGTAACCATGACTTGGGAGGGCAAGTGCCATCACTTCAAACATCCCCCCCTCCCCCTTCCTTCTCCCTCTCCCCAGCTTTATATGCTGATCATGATGTCATATGGTGTGGGATGCCCCTTGGGTCAGTTGGGGTCAGCTGTCCCATTTGTGTCCCCTCCCAAGTTCTCGCCAACCCCCAGTGGTGTGAGAAGCAGAAAAAGTCTTGATGCTGCATAAGCACTGCTCAGCAATTACCAAAACAACCCTCTGTTATCAACACTGTTTCGGTCACAAATCCAAAACAGCACCATATGGACGGTAACTTTTCTATCGGCCCAAACCAGTACAGCATCTTCAATGAAACATTGGATTGGGCAACTGGGTCAGCTCCTCTATTGGGAGGTCAGAACCCACGTTTATGTGCTTTAACAAGGAGGTAGGTTTAGCAGGGATAGGAATCTCTTAAATTTGAACTGCTACCACCAAAAAAGTTACATGGGTAGCAGCCTTGTATGGAACTGTATTTTTACATAATTCAGACATCCTGAGGATGTTACCCCACATTATTTTTATATGGTTTTTTTTCCCTTGAATGTTATTATTTTGGTATGAAAATGGATTCTTCTTTTGGGCTGGACATTTCCTCAACAGACATTAGAGGACTAAAATCTCAATAAATAGGAGCCTTTGTTAGGGAACATTAAAATCTGTTAGCATCTAAAGAGTAAAAAAAAAAATCCAGCATGAATCCATGGTAATTCAGGCATCTACAAATATAAATAACCAAGAAAATTTTAAAATTTTGTGGATACTAGGTGAGAATCTCTTGTAGCTATTGTCTGTATTTGCATAATTTTGTCAAGAACTAGTTCTCTTTTAGCAACGAAGGTTAACAGGTATCATTGCAGATTGACTGGCATAAATAGGTATTTTCAGGCAGTTTACTGCTCTGGCACACTTGCAAATAAGTTAGCCATCTTGGACCAAATTTAAAAAAAAAACCTAATGATGAGGCAGTATCTATAAATAATCCAAAATATGCAGATTAGAAGAAAAGTAATTCATGCATGTCTTGTCTCTTTCACAAAGAAACATGAGCTCAGAACTTTCAGGACCTGATGCTTAAAGTAATCAACCTGCTGGCTGACTAGATCCTCATAATAACATTATTTTTCTGAGAAAATCCTAGCAGCAACAGATTTGTTAAAGAGTTCTGAATTCTATGCTGATTTTCATTTAAAGAACAGGATAAAAATATTTTCTGTCAGTACAGAGCCTGCCGTGGGGAAAACATAAATACATGCTTGTAGTTAGCATGAAATCTATGGTATCATCATAATTTTATTCTGTTACCAAAACATGTGACACTGCAGGAATTCAAAATTCTTTCTGTTATCCATCACAATACAGCCTTGTACAGATAACATAATAAAATGCCACAGGCTGATTTATGCTTTAAAGATAAACAGTGTAGACTATATGTACCAAACTTTTGGTCATTGTCTCAGAAAAATAAATCACTTTGTCATTTTTATTTTGTAGGCTATTAAAAAATGTGATGGCTAATTAGAATGAAAAAATGTAGCTTCATTATTCATTGAATTGAGCTGCATAACACTGCACTATCAAAAGGATCCGGGGAAGAAAAGAGGCATTAAATTAGTAACACCAGACTTGAAAGTTTCTAAACAGTGCATATAAATAATTAATATCAAAGAGGAATATAAAAAATTAAAAGTAACTCGAATCCTGTGAACATGTGCAGTCCTTATGCAATCAAAACTCCCACAGAAACAAGAAGTTTTCCTATGAAAGAAGAGAAGACTTAAGGGCTTAGGAGATGAGATCAGCTGAAGGAAGAATGAACATTTATTAAATATGATCCAATCTGAAAAACTGTTTCTTGAATTAAAGCAGCTGTCTAATCCTTTCTAATAGTCACAATTATTTTCTAATCCTTTTTTTCCCCCCATTTTATCATTTGCAACAAATACAAGAACAGTGATTTCCAAAGGAAGATGATGCCATAAGAGCTTGCTAGTTTTACTTCTGTAAGTTCGCTTGACTCTTTTAAAGTGGATCTATGCCTGTGACTTCAGCTGTAATCTTTGTTTTGTTTGCATGAAGCAAAGAGGGAGAATGGAAGAATGACTTTTCTTCTGTGCCAAACTCCAGGGAATAGCGAAATTCATGGCTGTCCACAGGCAGCGGGCTAAGGCAGTGCCCACTGTGAGTGTTTTGTGGGGCAGCTAACTGCAGACAGTGTACGTGCTCAAAAGAACACACAGACTCCTACTACTCACTCGCATCTAGCTATTTTCCCTTTCTGTTCTACTACATGATTCTACACTGAAATGACAGCCATCTTCCATTTTCCCAGAACAGCGCCAGCAAGTCCAGCAGAAGAAAAAAGTCGATTGAAGGAAGAAAGCTTCAAGTCCTAAAGATAAACCTAGTTAGGAGAGAGTGAGGACTACAAGAGCTGTGATACTGCGCATAAATAGCAGCTTGCAGCTGGGCTTGAAACAAAGAAATCTGGCAACAGCTGCTACATGAACTTCCTACAACTGTTGAAGTCTTCAGCTCCTTTTGAATCCCCTTGCCACTGCTGTACTCTTCCTCAGTCTCAGATTAAAAAAAAATAGTGGGTTTTTCTGTTTATTTATGGACTTGAAAATTTCCTGGTGTCCCTTTTGCTGGAAGGCCTGTGCCATGAAGGGTTCTATCAGCTCTGCTCTGTCTCTTGCTCTCCCTCAGGTGAGGAAAATACCATCCCCTAGAGAAAACAGGTCCAAATCAGTCATTATAAAATGTTGAAATGAATGAATGATTTTTTTCAAAAAACCTCCACTCCCATACATACATAGGACTGTATAACTAGAAAATATATTTTTTAATTGTATTATACTTGCTTACTGCCTTAGCAAAAAAAAAAAAAAAAAAAATTCCTGATTGTGTCTGGTTGCGGCAGACCTGTGAGCTCACCTTTACTGACAGTTTGCTGGGATGAGCAAGAGGATGGAGTGTAACTGATACGCAACAAGTTCATGCTCAGACGTACACACAGGAGAAACAATTCTTACCTGTTCCCATAGTCACATTTTAATTATGCTCCTGTGCCCCTTGTTCTCTCTTGGAGCTTTTTCAGCTTGCTTTCCATTTGTTTGCTGTGGGAGTAGATGTGCACATGATCACTGAATTGTCAGAAATCCTCCAAATCTAATTTACTGAAGGCAGGAACAACTGGATGCACAAGGGAACCTGAATAAAGTTCAGTTTAAGTAAAAATCACAAGTATTTTTAAAGAGGAGTGCTAAGATTATTTCCTTTTATTGTTTTAGGCAATAACATGAAAATCTTTATGGCTTTAAATATCAGTAGAAGAGCCATCTACTCATCATCTCATAAAGCATGCTGTTCTTCATTAGTGCTTGAGTTTTTACAAAATCTGTAAAGGCTTTTGTGTTTGGAAGTGCAAAATAAATTGAATTGTTTAGAGTGCCAGCAGTCAGGCAAAATTAAGGATTTCGGGGAGCCATAATGGCAGAGAACGTAATGGTATTTAAATTACTGGGCCATAAAGGATGGAACGATCAACAAGTGAGTAAAAAACATAACCCATGAAGAAAACTCCCAGAGCAAAGTACAGTTATTTCATCCCATTAAGGGATTCAACTTCTTTTCTAATTTTTGAAACAGATGGTATGACAAGATTGGCAATGCTCTACAGCATGAGCATAATCTAACTCATTCAGAGCTGAGCTGAAAATAACAAAATGAAACTCAGCATGGAAAAAGACTCAAGCTAACACATGTATGGGGAAAGAAATTCAAAACAAAGAGATGCAAACAGAAAAGGAAACCTGGAAAGCAAGTGTACTAAAGGAGGCCAAGAAAAGGGTGGCGCACAGATGATGTCCACTTAACCAGGAGAGGGGTTGTAGCTGTGCAGTCTTTAATTATCTAAACTGGAGCATGCTTGGAATGTTGGGACTTGCACTTCTAGACACAGCTAATAGATTAGTGATTACATGGCTTTTAATGATGAGAAGTCACTAAAGCTTGAGTTTCTATGCCTTCTGTAGAATTTTCCATACCTTCTTGACCTTCTTCATGGCAGACATGATGCATATATTTTATGGTTCAGAAGATTTGTAAATCTTGTTAGAGTTGCAGACTACTCTGTTTTCCTCAGCCCCCCAGGGAAGATCTGATTCAGCCTCACAGTGCCACCTTCTGAAACACCAGCAACTGAGTGCTGTGTATTTGGATATTTGTCATGAATAAAAAGATATTCACCGGGTCCATCTGTGTGCAGCAAGGTCAGACAAATTGACAGAACCACCCTTCCCTGACCAAAGTGTTTGGGGGGAGCTCTGCCTTTCCTGGTTCCTTCTTGGTTTTTATTTATAGCAATACTTAAGCACTTCCCATACATTACATTTCCACAATACATTCCTTTATAACTGGTTATGTAAAATAGTTCAAAATATCCTTTATTTATCATCATGAGGCTGAAAAATGAAGTTAATTAGAACTCATTCAGGATTTGATGGCTGTGAGCAATTCCACTTCATAAGTTTCAGGACTAGTGTATTTTGTCCTTTTATTATTTGCTTCTGTAACACTTTCAATACTTTGTATAGTGGTCTCTTTCTTGTGACTATTAATGCACAGATTCAAAAAATGTCTTGGGTTTAATTATGTCTTAAAAAGAATCAAAGAGATACTTCATGTAATGTTTCATTCTCCTGGCACATCTCATTTTTTTCGTTTGACTCCATTATCTTTTGCTTTACTAGTTTAAATTTAACATGGATTATTTGGAAATAAAGACCAAACTGATTCAGTTTTTCATTAAAAAAAGTTCATTGAAATCAATTGAGAAACACTGGTAAGTGCTTCAGAATGCAAAATGATTTTCTGATAATTTTAGGAAGGAATCCTGACTCCTGTTCTCCTTCCCCGCCACTTTGTACACAATTAACTCAAGTGCTTTCCTTGCTTCTTTCTGTGGTGTATGTTGTCTTAATTGATCTGTTAAAAATGTTCATAATGAAAATTGAAAAAAAAAAAAAAAGGATTTTTTCCAAGTTGGTTTTAATTTCACCAAATAGTGATGCCTTGTCCAGTACAGAAAGAGAAAAAAGCATCAGTTTTGTGAAATTCTGTTGGTTTGTTTCCTTACAGACTGGCTAGATGTCTAGCTCTGGGCACCTCCAGTTTTGGCCAGCAAAATTACAGAAGAAAGTCTATAAAAAAGTAGTAGGATAGTCATAATGGATTTTTGTGTCATGCAGGTTTATGCATTTAACTTCTATTTCCTTTAAGAGGCTTCTTTCATTAGGCTTGCTACAGAAGATTTGGAGACACACAGTCACATCCAAAATGGTGCCTCATAGCATGGCATTTTTGTATCTTTTTCTTTGGGAAAGCCTCTTCCTGCTTATTCTCTTTGCTACCTGAGCCTGGAGAAGGTCCCTGATGTAAAAAGCATGTTCTCTGGTCCTAATAATTGATTACTGAGTTATCTCCCGGTAAGGCAGATGGTTATACCCTTTCATTTCTTTCTCAGTCCTTCTTATGGTCCATTATGTTGCTCTTTTTTTGCACATCTTTTCCTGCCCACTTGACTTCCTTTTACAGTCTTTTGAAAGCTCAGCAGTACTTATGCTTACCTTGAAGTAATAATACCACACAGGCAAAAAAAAAAATAATTATAATAACTTCATTAAAATATTTACATTTATTCTGTCATGAGCTCCATATTGACACCAGACACAGTATAACCAATGGTGAAATGAAGGAAAGATGCTTAAGCCAAGCAGTACCAGCCCATGGGCACTATCAGTTTTTAGGGAGACTTGTTCTGGACATTTAGTCATTTAAATTTTGTTTGTTTTGAAAGAAAGATTCTAAGCATACATGGTAAAGAATCTGAGTAAAAATTATTCCCTTTGTAATTTGAAATATAAGGATAACAGTTATTTACTTGGGCCAAGGTTTGTATTTTCCTTTAACACAGCAGTTATCGAGGAAAAGTTTTACATTAGGTTTGTAAAAAATCGTTACATGAGCAACAGATATTTGTTATTTCCTGAATATCTCATGTTCCCAATTAAAAGTAGCCTTTTACAGAAAGTATCTTTTTCTGCTTGATTTTAAGTCATTACAGTGACTCATTAAAATATATTGTTTCTGCAAACTCCCTAAGGCAGCAAATGAAATGTCATACAGACAGATCATCATCCATAAGGCACTGCTTTGCAATTAATATGACTTTTATAACACACTGTTGGTTTTTTTAGACTGACAATGTGTCCTGAGCCTCATTTTTTTTTTTTTTTTAAAGCATTACAGGCAGCTTTGAAGTGAAGGGAATCACTTTGGGTATGTACAGAGACGGATGATCATGGGGATACAACCCATCGTTGCCTCTCAGTGTGCAAATGATGCATGTCTGCATTTGTAAGTGCAGAGGTTCACCATGGGACTTTGTGTATACAAATGTAAGAAACTGTTTGCAAACCCTCATGGTGAATTTAACATAACTGTAGCATATGTAACACACTGGCTGACTGCTGGGATATCCGTGCTGGGATAAATGGCCTGTACTGAGGGAAGGGCCTGAGCAAAGACATCAGAAGGTTGCAATGATGTAAGCACTAGTAATAGAGAGTGGAGAGAAAGATCAAGATTGGTTTAACCCAGCACTTGTGGGATCTTTGGTCCAGCTGTATCCCAGTCAGGAATATACCCTTCTACCTTCCTAGAAAGGCTGCAGACTTTCATTCTCCCCTGTTCATGCTTTTAAGTACTCATTATATCTCTGGATATAATGTATATCTAGGATCGTGGTTCCTAGGTTCACGTCCCAGCAACAGTGATGGAGTGGTATTTCACTGAGTGGAAAGTATGCAAAGGTCAAACTGAAATCCTACTATATGAGAATATTAGGAGCATTTACTACAGCCAAACAGAGCATTTACCTGACAAATGCAAAACTGTTCAAATCCCTCTATCATGCAGATTGTTTTATCAAGAAAAAAAAGCGATGGGTTTGGTTTTCCAAATTGACAAGTTTTCCTGACGTATTTATTAAGCTAATAAGCTACAATATCAGATGGGGAATTTATCAAGGATGAACCAAGCAGTTAATGGTGAGGGTGGGACTTCCAGATGCTCTGTACCACCATCTGGGAATGCTGCTCTCCCTGCTGCCTCTGTACCCAGCCTGGAGAAACCAGCCTCCTGGTACAGGGCTCAAAGCAGGCAGGGTAGCAGGCTGTACACAGCCTTCCCTCGCTTGCTACAGGTTCATGCCCTGGTGGGGCTGGGATCCCCAAGGAACTAAATCATGCCTTTAGGGAAATAACACATTGATGCTTTGCTCAGGCACATATAATCTCCTCTCACATTAATGGCTGGGCTGTCTGAAGCACTATTACTCCTCTGCTTGTTTCTGGCAGGTATGCTTGACTGACTGACTAATTTGAATTTTTTACTGAATTTTTTACTCTTACTGCTTTGAAAATTTGTGTGTTGTGACATCACTACCAAGTAGTGACACAATACCCTCAGCAAACACAGTGGTGTCACATCATGATGGCTGGATTTGAAGTAGTCTGCTCTCCCCTTCTTGCTAGCTCCATGGCTGTTTTCTTCCTCCTCCCTCCTTCCCTCTCACTCTCCAGTTCTTTCTTTCCCTCCTTTCCCTTATGAAAGGATAAATGTTCCCTCTCTAGTTTGTGGTGGGTTTTTTTTTTTTTTTTTGTTTTTTTTTTAACAAATGGGAGGTATTGCATCTCCCAGTTCCATTTAGGTCTTTGGCGCTAATCTAACCAAAACACACCCAAGGAGATTTTTATCATGCTCTGGAGATCTTTATTTGACTGTAGGGACTAATAATGAATATTCAGCAGCTCAAGGAAACAGAGATGAATAACCCAGGGAAAGAGAAATAAAAGGCCTAATCAAAGGAGAGAGATAACTTGAAGATAAAATGTGATGGTACTATGAACCAGAGGAATACAAAAGGCTCTTCCAGATTGCAGAGGTTGTGGAGGAGAACGCTTTTCCCTGTAAAGGATAAAACACCGCATGAAAAAGAGTCACTGAGATCAGGAAAAAATATTTCTGCTGTCATAGTTATGGCCCTCAGATTAAATGAAACTTTCACTCGAGATTTGTCTCCTTAAGATGGAGAGGTCCAGCTGTTACCTTGACCTGCTGTCTAGATCCGGTTCGTCCATCCAACCCAGAGTGGCTCTTTAGGCAGCAGGAGCTCCCCTAACCCCTGAGTGCTTTCTTTCAAGCCCAGAGTGTCTCTGTATGGAGTGTGACATGAGCTGGTCCTGCCTCTGCTGCCCAGAGAGGGTGAAGCAAGGAGCAGACATCTGCTTGCCCAAGCAGTCAAGCCTTGTCTAGCTGAAATGGCTGGTGCTTTCACATCCATATAACCTGCAAAGAAAAGGAATACACCCTCCTCCCAAAATCTGCCCCCCCCCCAAATAACATACTTGACCTACTTTTTAAAGGTGTCAAGCTAGATTAAATGGATTGCCTATAACGAAACCAGCAATGAATAAAAAGCCTTCCCAGCTGAAAGACAGGTCTGTTAATTCCCTTTCAGTGCTCTTTGCTGTTCCATAAGGTGTCTGATTTTAATTCCATTTCCTTAACACATTAATAACAGGACACAGCCCCAGGTAATTACTCTTTGCTGCTGGAAATGAAACTGGAAGTATTTGAGCCTCCTGTGCCTGTGAAGGATTTACTTGCTGGGTCATGGGGGACTGCACTGAAATTACTTTGCAGGATTTTCTTCCTTGGTTTGGAATTTGTGAATGATCAGTAAGTGGTTTTCAGCCATCAATCAGGACCTGTACTTTTACCTGAATTATTTAAATGAGAGACCCATATTTTGGTCTCAATTTCTTTTAAGCAAAAACTGTAAAGGTAAAAGCTGCTTTCAGATTGAAATACGATGTTTCACGTTTTGGGACTTGCACCTGAGGAGCCTTGCAATACACATTCCCCAATCAGCTACACATCTGGGGAGCATCCCCCATAAAGCCTCTGAATTTCAGAATTAAAAAGCAGAATCCATTTACTCAAGTCTCCAAGCAAAGCAATTTGGACTTTGATTTCTGGTAGCATCTTTTGGCTGATTTATGCTATGATTAAAATTTTTGTTGCTGATGATGCATTATGCATGCAATATCTGATGAAGTAAGATCACAGTAAAATCTAAAAATAGAGTCATTCAAGTATCCTTAAAAGAAAACCTGACATGAATACTAGCTCACACATCAATGAAACTGAGCTGCAAAGACACACTCCTCTTATCCGCACTTCAAGCAGAATTTAAAGCATAGACAGATCTCTGTTGTGCACATTTCTATCATCTAGACCTCAGAGGTGATTTGATTTAATTTAGTTTAATTTAATGAGACAAGAAGACTGGCAAGGTATTCACTGAATTCTTCCATACTGCAGAGGTTGATAGTTTTGCCCGTTTTGCCCTACCCAGTTCGTGTGTTGCAGTTGACTGGCCGTGACTACTCCTCAGCAGACCGGTGGGTGCCACCACAAGTCAGGGGTAGCATTTCGAAACAGCTTTTATTTTCTCTCAAATAAAAGAACAAAATAATTCAACCTTATTGACATCAACGAAGGAAAACATCGTTCTTTCAAACTAAGCAGCCACAGCCTAAACATCTGCTCTCTGCCTGAATCATTTATTCTCTCCTTGATTTGAAAATGTGCTCAGGAGGGTTTAGGGCTTAAGGTTTATTTGCATAACCTGCATATTGGTGTCCTAGCATAAGGATCAGCTGCCTTCTTGAGTCACTGGGGACCCTAAACCTTGTTGCTGTGTCCCCTTCCCTTGGAACAGACACCTCTAAGGGTGGGAACATCATTCAGCCTCCAGCAGAGTGACAGGGAAGGTAGTGAGTGAGTGTTTGATCAGTTAAACGTGTGGTTTAATCTGTATATTCACAGAGTGAATGTGTCTCTGTGGGTAAGATATAGTTATCCAGAACATGACAGGGGGATCCACTGATCCTTGGGCAGCAAATCAATTTTGCCCCCTTCATGTAGCTTGGAAAGGGAAGAACCAGGTAGAGAGATCCTAAAAAGTTTTGGTAAGGGATTCTTCCAATTTAGGCATGGAAGAATACAATGAAAGGTACAGAAAACGTGAATGACAAGTAGAGCAACAGGGATTGTTTGGAAAGAGAAGAGCAATGGAAAAAGCAGTGTGACTTCTGGACTCTTCCCCTCCCAGAGCCCAAGTGATCTTCAAAGCTTCTCCAGCATGTGTTTTAATGTTTGCCTCCATGCTGACGTCGCTTTCCTCTTCTCTGAAGTTAACCCTGAAGAATACAGGTCTTCCTTTGAGGAATGCTTCCTGCAATTTGTTATTTTGGTTTTGGTGTGATAGTAACTGCTGTCAGCACATGGGCTTTATCGACAGCAGGCTTTGGTTTTGAATACAGCAGTTATAAACAGACCTGCCTGTAAAGAGCATGGAGTTGACCTTGCAAACATTGTGTACAGTATTGACGTCGGCTTGCTCCTTAGCCAAGGGATTTATTTGTTTTATCTCTGTATCTTCAGCAGTGGAAGGCTCTGACAGAATATCAATGGACTGGGTAATTTCTCAGGCATTTCAAGACAGCCATCCCTTGAAATCGAGATTTCATCACTTTGAGACTTAAGAAAAAAACTTTTTTTTTGCTTTCCTCACCACAGCACGTAGTGTCTGGATCATTTGAGGCACATTGCAGCATTTAATTAAGCTTTCACTACTTCACACACAAAAAAGACTCAGGCTTTTGGTAAGTGTATGTAGAACAATTAGCCTCTTAACATTCAGCAAAACAGAGATGACTTTAATTATTTCATTTGCAGTTGCTACTTCTAGCCTGTTTGGTTTTGAATAGCACAGCTATGATAGTTAATAACTCTAGCACAGCCAGAGAAATCAACAGTGAGGTAGATGTGCTTGCAAGCAAAGCTACATGCAACCTGTCTTCATGCCATGCTTGATTGTTACCCTTTAAAACTGATCAAATGAGGGCTCTACATTGTCTGCTAGCACCTCCATGATCAATATTATAAACAGTGTTTAATGCATGCAGATTTGCCCTCTCTATGGTGAGTAACAGTGACTACAGCAGCCTGTTATTTAAGAGTACGTGACAGAATTGCTGGTTTTGCTCAAATGGTCTGGGCTTGTACTTCCAGAGCTGAAAGCTCCAGCTTTATTCCCAGTTAATGACAGCAGCACTAGTGCCTGTGCACATGCATTATTTACATTGAAACAAAATTAAAACTTTGGCAGAGGAGAATATTTTAGGTAGATTGTTTCTGCTTCCGTGAAGCAGTGGGAAGCTGTGATGCCTTAACTGAGAGAATAACGCAGTTAGATCTATCTTTGATACACCAAGAAATGACAACGCAGTTTTGCCAAGGGTCAAAATATTCTAGACCCATTCCTAACTAATGAGGTAGTGATACATCTCCCCACCAAAGAGGGTACCTCCACACCATGACATTTTGAAAATTACATGAAATCCATACAACAGAACTGCACCCTGAGAATTTTTTTAAATTACTCAAATCTATAGGAGAGAGAAATCCATCAGCCAGAATGTCGTTTATTCTTCTGTCAATCTGATAATCTAAATAGTATGCAGTTGAGATTGTGGCGAGTTGGATTGCTTGTTATTTTTGTCCTAGATTTATAAAAGTCAGATGAAAGCTTCTTTCTATCCACACACACACACACACACACAAAACGGTCCTGCCCCTGATCTACATTCTTAAACATTGGAGGAAAATATTTTATTTAAGCCAGACAAGACAAGCTTATCCAATAAATACTGGGAAAATAAGTAGTTTTGGCTCCTGAAACATTAATAGAAATATGAATCCCTCTAGTATCAAACACATATAAAACTGTCAATAGTTTTAGAAGTAAAACTTTTGAGCATGCTTACTGAAATGTCTAGTCTGTTATTGTGGAGGTAAAAAACCAAAATAATTACTCACCCATGCTCACACACTCTGTAGATTTGGTTTAATATTTAGACTTTTTTCTTAGAGTATAGCTGTTTACAAAGGTTTAAGGTGAAACTGGTTTTGCTCCACTTCTAGCCATCCCCCTCCAAGAAAATGGATTTTTCAAAACAAGTGGTTTTTTTTATGACAATCTATTTCAGGAAAGATGCCATTTCCACTCATTTGCATGAGACCAATTCTGCAGCAGTCCTCAGGGATATACAACTGAAAGATTATTCTTAAACATAGCTGTCTCACTACTGCCCTGTGTTCTGAATATGTTTTTGAATATGGAAAAATCTTGACTTTATTACTGTATGAATCAATATAGTTCTTCAGTTTTGAAAATGAAGCGTTTTGAATCTATTTTGATTTTACAGATTAAATCCTGAACTACTGAGATAAGCCAGAATTTTGCTATACTTTTAAAATATATCCTACAGCTCACTAACATAATGTCAGGCATAAAATGTATCATCCAGTTCCATTTAAGGTGTTAAGCTTGTGCTCCAGTGTCATTCCACTTAAATGATCCTGCTAATGAATACTCCACGAATTTTGACTATCTGAGGAAAAAGGAGAGGCATAATTTGCTGTTATAAGGCAAAATATTTGGACTATTTGAGACACACCTGGAGAATGGATTTTGACACCAGCCAGTCCCTGAGGGAGGGCAGTGTCCTCTTTGACTCTTTCCACAGGAGCTCATATCTGCATCCCTGAGGATTTCACCCTGGCAGGAGGGCATGCAGGGGAAGACACTCCTCTTAGATAGTGGGTTTCAATACACTGGGGGTTTAAACATCAAATCCAACACTTCATACCTCAACCTGCAAATCCCTGACAGTCAGGTCGCAGAACCATGGCTTGGTATGGTCCTGGTTAGACTCCTTACCAAGCTTTTTGGTTTTGATGTGGCTCTAATAGTATGTGAGAAGCACAGAGAAGAAAGAGAGCGGAAAACCCTATCCTGCATTAGGGCCAGAAGGATTTAACTAAAACCAGTCTGACATTAGCCTGAGCCTGTGAGCCTGTTTAGCGCTGCAGAAACACAGTTCTACTAGAACATCTTCAGAGCTGATCTGGCCAAAAAGGTGAAGCTCCTTTGGGTATGGACATACTAAGCTATTCCCAGCTCAGGAAAGCACCTGTGTGTGATTAAATACCAGGTGCTATAGGGATGATGCTACAGATCTAAGGTCTCTATGGACAGCTGGGCTCCAACACAGTGCTTAGCTCACTGTTTATGAAAAAAAAAAAAAAAAAGGCAATCAGATATGGCAAAGAATAATAAATTATGTTTATCATGGACAAGGAGATACATTTACCTTTTTTCAAACCATACTTCAGTTTTACTAGGTACTCAGCACAAGTGAGAATTACACTGGAGGGCAGAAGTCTGCTGCTGTTGGATCAAAAAAGCCTCTCTGAGTTTGATAGCTGAATAATTAAGAAAGACTTAATTCAATTCTGTCAATCTTCTCTTAGCTATGAATTGCTTCAGTGCTATATTTACAGCTGTTACGTAATCTTAAAGGTTGCTTATGATATAATGAAGAAACTCAGCAGGTTGCCAGTTTAAATAATATTTCATGTGTGTGTTAAAAGGAGTTATCCATCCCTATTCATTTATGTCGTTACAGTCTTGGGACTTGGGAAATCTTAACTTTGGTTTATTTACACTATTATAATAAATCTTGCTGCAGTATGGAGCTAAATTATTTTTTAAATAATGATGCAGATTGGACTCTTGCTCAAAAGTAGAACTGCAAATCAACAGATGTAACAGATATATTTAAACTAATTACCAACACATCACAGCAGAAACAGGCACATGGCGCGTGGATTCTTTTTCCTGTACCAACCATCTGATCCATGCCTGTGATCATTAATTTAGCACATGCTGAATTGTATTTTCAAACACTTCTCAAAACAAATGAACATGTCTTTCAGTTTTCAGATTCCAGTCATTCTGTTGCGGACACTCTTCATTTAAAGGCTATCTGGACCTTGATAGCCAGCAGCATTATTTATCAATGAAATATCTAATGGGCCAGTTCTGCAGATGTTGGAATTATTACATGACAGTTGTCTCTTGGCAACAATCACTGAATATCCAGAGTGAAATTTATCAGCTGTCACAAACTGAACTCAAACTAAGGTTTTATAATAAGTGGTAGGTGTGGAGGGCAAAGAAGAGAAGCAGGGTCAAAGCACACCTTTACACCTTTGCCCATGGGTTTGGTGCGCAGTAGCTTATGAGTTGTCTTTGAATCTTCTGCAAGCTAGACTTCTAGCAAGTCCCCAGTAAAATTATACCAAATGTAGATTGAACAGGGAATTGCACAGCTAAAAGCTCTGCTAGATCTTCAGTTTAAAGCATGTAATTCTGAAGAGCTAGACAATAACAACTCCTGAACAGTGTGAAACAGAACAAGTAAAATAGGAATAAGTGTACTTCCCTGAGCTGTCCCCTTCACATTAGTGAGATGGCTCTCATGAGTCAAGTTACTTGCATTAACAAGATGCTGCACTTCACACCTTTTGTTAGAAAAGAAAACTCTCTCACACATGCAGAAATTGCATATTTTTACAGTTTTTCAAGGTCCTTGCAGAGGAGGTTTCTGAGTCATGCAGCTTGTTATTTCATTAGCAACAACATTACCACAATGAGTGAAATTAAACCTACATGAAGAACAGCACAAATATTTGAAACATTAGTATTGGCAGGAAAGATAGCCAACTTGTTGCTGCCTGGTGCCTGTTCTAGAGCCTGAAAAAGTAGACTGGATGGCTGCTGCTGAGGGAGATGCTGACATTTTATAGAGGGGAAGGTTAGTTCTGGGCAGGAAAAAGGGATCTTTCTAGCAAGGGTAGATGCTATGCTGTCTCTAAAGCTTCTCAGAGGCTCTAAACTTGGATTCCCAATGAAACCCAGCTCTTTTTTGTCTTCCTTTCTTTAGCCACTACTCAGCTTCTGACACGGTGGCAAAAGAATGGGATAAAATATGGTATCATGGAGACCAGTGAGATTTTCTAAGGGTTACTAATGCACCTGTAGTCAATGGTATCATCAATAGCTGAAAGGCAAAGTAAAATTCCTATTAACCCAAATACATATGATTGATCTGTGTCTATCTGGTTTCTGGTATTTATGACTGTAGTACTGCACCCCAGCAACTTAAACTTTAACAGGTTGATCTTTGTAAAGAAGGAAGGAAAGAATAAATAATTATTGCTGCTTTATATATGGAAAATGGAGATCTATAAAGATGGCATTGAAAATCTCCAAAAAAGCAGGGAATAAGAAGCAGATTACAAGAAGTTCAGGCTGTTGCACAGAGCTGGGGATATCTTTATATTGGGACTGTGTTATTGACTGGCAGAAATGTGGATTCTCCCCTTCCCATCTGACTACTGCCCAAAGAAACATTTGCCTCAATAGACATAACTGTGCACACCAGCTTGGGTGGGCAATCTGCAGGGCGTTGGTAATGAGAAGGATCTGTGTGTTTGTCAACAAAGTTGAGAATTATTCCTCCATCAAACAGCACCACAGTACAAAACTTCTTAAGATCACCCATTACCTACCCCAGCTCTTCCCTTGGTGGTCTTTGTGAGGCCATCTCATGACCTCACCCTTATGAAAGCACAAACCTCACAGTTTCCTCAAAGCCTCAGCTTTCCTCAGCTCCAGGGAGCTGACATTTGCACAGCTCTTCTTCACCTCAGGTCTCCTGGTTCCTCCTGTCTATCAAACTTCCCAACTGCTTGAGATGAGCTTAACAGAAGAGGCAGAGGAGAGCAGGGGACAGTGTGAGGGGCACCATGTCAGGTGTCTCCACCTGGTACATAATGTGATCGTTTCTGATAGGCCCTGCTTATAGCCAGGGTGAGCAGCTAGGCAGCAGTGGTGAGGAGAAACTCTCAGTGTGGCCATTCATGCCTTTGAGAAAGGGGGTGGTTGCTCTCTCTGGCTGCATTTCAGGAACACTCACAAATTCCCCTGCCTCAGACTGGCATGCAGGGCTTGATCTGTGCCCTGCAGGTCCACAGCCCACATGCATCTGGTACATGAGGTTGAGGCCTGCAGGAGAGGATTATTGCAGACCATCCACCGAGCTCTTCATCCCCTCAGCCTGACACTGACACAGCACCAAAGCATCACAGGAGTGATCTCATGCAGCTCATTCTCTGCCTCTATGAATAAAGACCAGTTTGAGAACAGTGGGCGGTGTGTGTGTGGTAGCTAGGGGGAAGATCATGAAATAGCAAGATGAGGATGTAGAACAATAAGAGAAGCAAGTGTGATGTCTTTGATATTTCAAAGTACAGCTCACAAGGAACCTACAAAATCATATTTCCCAGGCAGATGCAACACACCATAATCTTGTACAAATACTCTAGCCCTTCTGCAACCCAGAGATAATTTAGAAGGAAGGGATATTAAGTGTCCTGGAATTGCTTTTTGAACAGCTGTGAAAACCTCTTTGCATCTCTTCAAAGAAGAGCTTCTTATATGGAAAAATTGAATAAGCTGCCTTTTGTTTTCAGGCAACCTCTAGAGCAGAGAGGCTGTGGAGGATCAAGCTGTGAGGCAAACAACAAACACCACCTCCACATGGCTAGGCTACAAACATACTAATATGTTAGTATATCCGTCTTCAAAATTCTGTGATACCTGGTAGGACAAAGGCTACCATCCCATCACCTGGAGAGTGCTAGGATGTGACAGCTAAAAATGGTTACGTTTTTCAATGCTAGAGTCCACAACTTTCCACTAACAGCCCTAAACATAAAGATCCCTTCCCTTCTTTGCATGCCATGCTGTCTGTTGGCCAAGTCTCATTCCACTGCACAGTGGACTTTAATTCCAGACACTGAGAATTTGCCTCAGTTTTCAGAGAAATTATAACAGGAGAGAAGGTAATAACAAGCAGTAGTGGAAAGGCCTGGGTAACAAGATTAACGCGACGCATTAACACAAATTGTCTGTGCTCTTAATTCCCAGTCAACAGGTTTGGTGGCAATGCACCAGCTGGTTTCTCATGGCAGCTGCTGCTTTAAGCCAAAGTGGCTTTTGAGGCAAGGCTGAGGTGCAGACAGGCTTAAAACTTTCAGAATTATTTTTATCTCACACAAGAAAGATGGCAGAAAGGAACTTGGGGCAGGGAGGAGGATTTAAATCAACAACAGAACCACCTAAGGACCAAAGGAAGGAGCCAACCTAGCTGCAAACTGATAGAAGGACAGGTAGGGCAGAAGTAACTAGAGACCTTTGAAGATTAGCAGAATAAACTGGCATTTCCTCTAGGGAATTAGGGTGTGAGAAAAATTAGCAGACCTAGAGTAGCAAAGCAGGATGGTAATTGCAGCAGTAAATAGACTTACGACAATCCTGGAGATACAATATGGACAAAAAAGTAGCAGGTCCAGGTGAATTGTCAGCCATGCACAGCTCCCCACTTGCTGTTCCCACTCACACAGTTCGTATTGCTGCCACCAGTGCTGCGACCAGAGCTGACAATGTCCTGCTCTTGCACTTAAAGCCACTAGAGTGTTTGCACTAACTGCATCTGCTGCTGAAAGCCCATTGTGAACAAAGTCAAACACCTCAAAGTGCGAAGGCAGAACTGAGTCCCTGGGTCTATTCGTCTCTTCTTTCTGCGCTTCTGGTTTGGCGTGCGGCTGTGTTTTTAGAAGCAGGCTGCAGACAGCTGCCGACCAGATTCTGCTAAGGTAAGTGCTGTGTTGAAAGTAAGAATGAATCATTTAATAAAGCTTCTTTCCAGAACTTGCATAAAAAAGGCTCTATGGAATTGTTAGTTTAGCTCCCCCACACCCCCACCCCAGCCCCGGCCCCCATCTTTTCTCTTAATAGTCTCTGATACCCTCATTTATTATTAGAGAATTAAATTCTGACTTCAATGGGTCTGTTGGGGTTGGTGTTGGTTTGTTGTTGATTGGTTTGTTTGGTTTGGGGTTTTTTGTTTTGGTTTTTTTTTTCTTTTTTTTTCTTTTTTCTCCTTCTGGTAAGGACAGAGAGCAGTACATTCTGTATAAAAGAAAGGAAAACAGATGCACTTCCTAACTATACAGGAGAAAGGAGAACCTCCTCCCTGCAGCACTCCTTTGCTAAAGGAGTAGATTGATGCTGGGAGGTAATACTGCTGATTCATTTTCAGGGTTGTTTTACTGGTGTGGGAGTTATACAACAAAGAATGAACTAAAAAATGCTTGTTTTGCTGTTTACTCTTGGGGACTTTGCACATCATGCTTGTTTTTTTGCTTATGTGGACTGCAATTCTATCATCTTCTCCCCTTTTTAAAAAGTAAACTGTTTAAAGGTGCTCTGTGTAATGTGTTAAGTAACACTGTTGAGGCAGGTGTCATTGAGTCTATCTACTTACTACTGGGTTTACTGAGAAAGAGTAATAGCCCCTTTCAGACCTCAAAACCACATAATTTCAGCAGTGTAACTTAATGGCTTATTAGAAGGAAACTGTATAGTCGTTCTGGGAATGAGTGAAGGTCCCTCAGCCCATCAAGGTTTGTCCAGCCCTCCTGCTTCACTTCCCCTAGGGCAGCCTCTAATCTGTTTTCAATGATTGCAATATTTTTTGCCTCAACCATCTTGCTTTGGAAGCAATGTGCACATTTATGGGTCTGTTTACTGGCCTCAGACTGGAGCTTGTTTTTCTTTGTTTTATTTGCCTTTCTCTTAGAAAGAAAATCCCAGGGCAAAAGCTTAGCTACAAAGCACACCCTGAACTCTGAGGATGATCTTTCTCTTTCCTTTTACTGGCAGGTTTTTTAACTCATACAGAGTCATCAGACACCTCTCTTTCCTCCTTTTTTTTTAAGTACAAAAAAAAAGATAAACAAGTTATATATTTATTCTGTTTTCATTTT
Source organism: Falco naumanni (assembly GCF_017639655.2). Taxonomy (NCBI): domain Eukaryota; kingdom Metazoa; phylum Chordata; class Aves; order Falconiformes; family Falconidae; genus Falco; species Falco naumanni. Next base: position 107,296,411 of record NC_054056.1, on the reverse strand, counting down.
CTGGTATCTCTATATGGTATCCTCCTGAACTGGAAATCTTGCATCAGTGAGATCTAAGCCAGTACCCAAGGTCAGAACTGGGCGTTGAACTTGTGCCACGATGGGGTAGATTTAAAAAAAACCCCACACTAGTATTGAGCTCTGAAGGAGAAAAATGCATTTTTTTTCTGGGATTTGCTATTGCCTGAAATAAATAATTTCACACTGAGCTTTTTTTGGTTAGATACTCTTTTCTTCTTTACTAGGTACCTTCTTTTAAGGGACAGATTTTCCTAGAAACACTTTAATTAAGAAACAAATACAAACCAAAGTCTCATTTTCTTGAATATGGCAGGTCCACAGCACATAGTCTGATAAGGCCCAGACCTCTTACAAGACGTGAGCCCTGGAAGTCTCTGTCTCCCAGAGGCTTTAGTGATGTCCCCAGTTGTCTCTTGTACCAAACCACATACCATCTCATCTCCTTTAGGCCAAACAGTTTTACTGGTGTCCAGGTTTTATCAGATTAAAAGTACTCACCTGAGAAGCTTCATTCAGTTAGAAAACTGTTAAAAGCTGTTTCTCCCATGACAGAGTATAATTCACAGTTAAGAACTGACCAGACTGTATGGGGCAAACAATCAAATTCCTGATCATATTTAGAATCAGGATTCTCCAGTTATATCAGAAATGTGGTTTGTTTTTGTTTTGTTTTGGTTTGTTTTTTTTTTTGGGGGGGGGGGCTGTTTTGTTTTGGTTTTGGAGTTTTTTTGTTTTATTTTGGTGGGGTTTTTTATATACTGGTAAACAAAAACAGAATAAAAGAAGCAGTGAAAAGAAAGATTTTTGGGAAGCCATATAACCGTTACTGAGAAAACTATCCTTATTTAGTAGAATCATTCAGTGATGGAGTCGTACTGTTTACCTTATCTTGACCTATGTGTAAGTGCTTTAACCATGAGTGCTAAAATGAATTTTTTTTAAAAAGTTAGTTTCACATTCCTTAAATGTCATACTGCAATGTCCAAGGGAAGTACAGAGGTGATTTCTCAGACTGGAAGCATCCAAAGCATTTTAACCAGGAGCTGGGAAGGAGGAGCGCTTTAGCTCCGCAGCAGTGTGTCCTGTCCATAACAGGGTGCAGAGCCTGTGCTCCAGGTGATGTCAATGGGGAAGGCTACAACTTCCTTACATGCCTCTGTCAACCCATTCCCTTTATGGCATTATAGGTCAGCACAAATGAAACTTCACTTAGAAGCTGAATGCTGCCCATGTGCATCACAGAAAGCCACTGCCAGATATTTACATTCAGGCACAACATACCTGGCTGCCAAGTTTAGCATAAATTCAAACCTTTTCCTGCTGCAAAGTTCTCACTCTGCAACGCAGAACATTTGCACGCAGACCTGCTGTTCAAATACAACAAACTTCTCGCTGTTTTTTCCTGTACCCATTTATAAGGTTGGTTTATAGGCTTTCACTTTTGTTGGTGTCCATTCCTGAAAAGTCCATGAACACTGCTGTTTTGCCTTGTGTCCATTCACACCCTTAGCCCTTGAGCTGCGGTAATTAGGAACAGTACTTTGTAGGGGATTGCTGTTTTCACCTTCAGCTTTGGGAGTACTAGGAGGGAAGACAATGAATTAAAACTGGCTGTATAAAACTAGCAATATTTGTGCAAACAGCTGTTTATACAAAAATGAGAACAGCAGAAATATTTTCCTTAGAAAAAGAAAAAGGCGGCAAATTGTATTTTCCGAATATGGATCACATTTGCACTGGATGTGTCTCCATAAGAAAGCATTGGACTTACATCAAGCCAGTTTAATTGTGCCTTTACCATGGCCCAGTATGCTCCTCTTTCATCCTTTCTTGATTATTCCCTTGTTCAACATGATTGCTAGTTTTCAATATGCAGCACCCCAGTTGAGCTATTTGCATTCATTAACCTTTCAACCTGCATTTTGGATTTCGATTTGACTTTTCAGCTTTGGTTTTAGTCTTTTTTTTTTTTTTTTTTTCCCCCCTCTTTCTCTGCTATGTTCCTTCCTTCACTCCCCACCCTTCTTTCTGAACTAGAGTCAGAGACACACTTTGGCTAAAAGGAGTGCAAGTTTTAAAAAGTAACTTTCTGTGCAAATGAGCCCTCCAGATAAGCCCACTAGTGTTTTTTGAGTTCATTTATTTCTTTGATGTTGCCAAGCAATTCTTTGCACTGTTGCACCTTCCCTCAGGGCTTCCTCTTACAATGCTTCCATATTTTTCTTTTCCCACTGATCCTATATTTGGTTACCAACTGCAGAAGAATAGCCTTATTTTTATACCACTGCAGGGTTCTTCAGACCAATATGAAATGAACCCTCTAATTGTAGCTTGGACCTAATCTTTCAGTCTTGTTTCCTCCTCCAATGGCTGCTATCAGCTCTATCTGCTCACCTCAGGAAAGTTCTTGCTGTCTAGTAGAATAGCTCACATAATCATAGCTGCAGGGACGTAATTGTCCTTGCCATCCTGTTTGACTTTGAATGCTTCGTTGACAATGGGGAAAATCCACTAAGATTGGATTTGGACTTCATGCAGATACTTAATGATGCCCATGATCCTGGTCCTCCCAGTCGTTCCCCTGTTCCCATTTACACATTCAGATTTTCTTCCTCCTGAAGTGTTTCTTACTTTCTATGTTCAGATGAAGTCTCAATCATTTTTGTTATAGCTGCTCTTCTGGCAAAGGACTTGATGCAAATCTCAGCTCAGCAGAGGGGTCCTGACTCATGCCTTTAGGATAAATGTGTCTCAGAACCAGTAACAGGTAACATATGAAGCAGCTACACTAGTTTTGGCAACTGAGCTAGTTCAGGGCACTTCTCCCCTAAAAGGCAGTGTGCCGTGAGGAAGTGTTATGGGCTAACTCCAGGTGAGTAACTCCATCAAGCAAATCACCTCAGTCCTCTAAAAAACTCCTCTGAGCATCTGAGGTTTCTCCTTCTGTTTTGTATTGTTTTCCTGTGTCCACTGATGTACAAGGTCAAGGTGCTGAGACTGGATATGGATGCCTGTGATGACTTCTCTCTGGGTTGTTCCTCACAGATGGGGAAAGGGAGCGTTTGTGTGGGCAAGAAAGGAGAATTATGGTCATTAGAGGATATCTGTTACAATGTAGTTGTCACTTGGAAAAAACACACCACAAAAGCCCACAAAGAACCTTTGGAAACCTGAAGGAGAAGTATTGACTGATCGCAAATTTTCAATGTGTAGAAAAGCATTTATATTCCATTTGTCATCTCTGCACTGGCATTTCCCTCTGGGTGGTCCTGTCTGGCCTACAGTGGTTTAGCTCCATTGCAGGAGCTCTTCCTTGATCCTCCTGAGCTCACATTTCACTTTTTCTTCCCTTCCAATGAATCATGTCTCTCCCAGAAAAAAGGATGGTCTTTTTCTGCTGTCCTGTAACAATCCTCTTACTGCGTCCTGTGTGCCCTTTGCTATTGAAGTCTGCCTTTGCTATTACTCATTTATGCCATTCGCAAGTCAATGGTAGATATTTGCACATGGCAAGCTGGCACTTACTCCTCTGAGCAAGATACTACCCTCAGAGTAAAATTCCAAGCCAGAGCAAGTGTTATGAAATATGTGTTAAACAGGGATAGAAAAAATGGTTACTCTGAGTTACATTTTCATAAAAAAGACCTTTTCAAATTGTCTTCAGTGGTGGTAACATGCGAGGGTATGACCCTGGCTCCAGTACATACAGATTACTGATTAATTCCTGTTGCACGGAGGATCACAGCAAAGCTGAAAACTTTTTGGTGTACAGTAACAGGTAGTTTCCTTATCTGGAAAATCACCTCCTCCAGAAAATATCATGGCACAGGAAACCTGTATCAAAACTGAGCAGTGTCCCTGTTGTTTCCTTTTAGCAGTGAAAAACACGGAAATGAGGATGCTGAAGGTTCAAACGAGTCTCAGAAGTGCAAAATTTCTCACCCAAGAAGGAGCAAACCAATCTAAGATAATGAGACTGGAATAGCTTTTTTTGTTTTTTGCTTTCTTTCTTTTTTTTTCTCCCTATATTTTTTCTTTTTAATTTTGCAAGTGAAGAAACATTTTTAAACAGGTAGTTAAATTCTCACCTAATCACACAGAGCTGGCCCTTTGGAAAGAATGATTTAAATAGCAGGAGGCTGAGGATAGGACTCTGGGTGTCGTCACCTCGATATGGTCAGACTGCTGCAGTGCCCAGGGCCAGACCTGTGGGAACAGAGTAGCCCTATTGCTACTGCTTGAACATGAAGCCATTCTGCCTCTTTGTATAATTCTCTTGGTTCTCTCTTACTCCTGGAGAAGATGGCACTTAGTGCCTGGCTTTCATTGGTTCTGAAAGCATGCTCTGGGTTCCTGAGTTCTCCTTACCTTGAAGGAATTTACTGTGTAGTGAGAGAAGAAATTGTAGTGGGATATAAAGCTCTGGGTAACCACGTATAAAGAAGAAAATAAATCACATTTCAGACTTCTGTTATAGGTTGCTCAGAACAGGAACTGTGATCTGTTATCCACAGCCCTGAGCACAGAATGTTATAGATGAGCTACTTTTGGATGTTTTTGCAGATGAGTTGGGTAAAAGGGGCAAACTCCCCCTCCTGGGTTACTTTGGATAAGGCATGTATTTTTTTGGTTTGGGATTTTTTGTTGTTGCTGTTTTTTTTTTTTTTTTTAGAGAAAAGCACACTCTTTTTACACTAAAAGAAAATTTGCCTTTCTGCCTGAGGGTGTCAGCAGATATTTGGAATTCTTCCTCGGGGGGGGGGGGGGGGGGGGGAAGAAACAAAAAGAGGCGGTGAGTCTGTCTTAAAAACAATCTGCACTTTCTGCAGTCTTCTGAAGGAAAGAACATTCCTGCACTAGCAAGTGTTTATCAGCTTCTTTGAAATATTTGGCCGGGAGACCTGAAGGAACATCAGGTTTCCTAAAGGCTTGTATGACCTTGATCTGCATTTTCTGATTATCAGTGGTTCCCACTGGACCTTGCACCCTAAATTTATTCATAGCTGGTACATGGTTTTTGCCATCGGTGGTAGTCTCCAGCAGCCCAAGCTGAAATTTGAACTTTACGGATTATCTGTCTTCAGATGCCTTTGGCCTCAGAAAGCTTCTGTCCTGAAAGATAATGGGATGGCAGTAGCCAGACAGATCAGGAGCTGAGCTTCTCAGGCTCACTGAGACCACACCAGGAATCTGGAGTATGTCTTTCTGTTCTTACCATCTTTTCTTGATTAGAACTGCTCCTGGTCACAGCTGGTGTATGGTTGTTACTTCATGATCAGTATGTATCATTTATGAACACTGTGACTACTATGGGACTTCTGACTCAGTTGTTGAAGTAAAAAGGCCAGCAGGTACCCTAGTTTCCTATGCGGTGTGAATGACAACTGTGATTTCAAGACTGATACTCCCACATCAAAGCACAACTGAGAGCAAAGGCTTTCGTTTCTAAAGGAGGTAGTAGTCCCAACAAGTTTGAGTAGTCAGGTAGCTCCTCTTGTAACTAGGCAGGGAACTATGCAACCTGCTTGGCATACGGATTACTCACCCTGAGACTCTGGTAAGGTTTTGCCATGAGTCTTGCACAAAGGCAGCCGTATCTCAGTGGGGAGCTGCTGGACACACTCCCTTACACAGGAAGAAATACATTACACTGAAGATGGTGTTGCTTAGATGCTTGGATCTCCTCATCCCGCCAGTAGGTAGCACATTGACAAAATAGAGCAGAAGGGTCTGAGCCACTGTCACTCACGCGGCCGCTGCTGTAAACAGGGAGTCTTGCCTTTCTCCTAAGCCCATACTGCAGAACTTGGTGTTGATCCTCACATCTTGGCTTTGCATGAGAGTGAGTGAGCTGCCACTTTCCCTGAGTGAATGGGTTTTGAACACAATCGTTCTCTCTGGTCCACTCATTCCTATATGCAAGCACTAGCAGAAGAAAAAATGCTGATGTTAACTGATACATATGTCCATGTTGTTTTCCCCATTTTTATTTCATATTATGAGTAGGATGTTACTGTTAGTTTAGATTTTTGTTGAGGAGGCTTACTGTATGGCTTACAAAATTTAGTAATGAACTGTTAGATACACATGGCAATTTCTCCCTTGCACTTTTTTTTCTTAGTGATCTATTGTTAGCTTTCAAATCTGTGTTGATTCTTGCAAGACATCATCCAAACAACTAAAAACTTCATCTGCATCCTGAAGACATTTCAGTTAATGTGCCTTGAAAACTTCAAAGAAGCATTGACAAAATGTCTAATTGTACTGCATTTTCTGTAGAAAGTCTGAAATACCTTCTGTGCATATACTCTGATTCACAGCACTTAACACTGCGAGAAACTGAGCTTCCTGAAGCTCATAATAGATTTTTTTGCCACTGTTGTGCTTTCCTTTATTTTGTAATGACAGTAACTGACCCATTTTTATATCAATGTAATTTATCTGATTTTAATCTGAAATTTTCTGTATTCCCAACTATACTTAATATCCTTCTTCTGAACTATATGCTTATTCTTCTCCCACAAAGTTTTCCATTCTTCCCCAGAAATGTGGTATTTGACTACATACAGAAGTAATTTCCACTTACATCAAGGTTCACATTGATTTATTGTGTTAAAGTCATAGTGCCCCATATTGCATATTCTTGAATCTATCTTAAATTCATGTAAAGTTTTTCATAAGATGCTCTTTCTCATCTTTCCAGTCAAATGCATAAGGAAAATGGAAAGAGTGCATCAGATATATGGTCATAGTTTATTTTTCATGTTCAATTACTGGGATTGGTTCCCAGAATGTAGCTCAGCTGCTTCCAGAAATAGTTCTTTAAAACCAGACTGAAGCCCCAAATCCCAAAATGAAATCTGAGAGATGCTAAATAAAATGAGCAAAAAAAAAAAGGTTTTCACACACCTCTCTGAATCTAGCTCATTGCATTTCACACAACTATCATTGATATTTTCCCCTATGTTTCCACATCTTATTTATATTCAACATATATAGTTTTTGCTCTTTGCTAGACATTTTAATTTACTGTGAAGAAATTCAGCTTGATATTAAAGAGAAATTCCTCTCCTCCTCCCTGAGAAACATTTATTTGGGGGTATATCAGGGTAAATTTCTAGTCTGAACCTATGTTGACTGTTGAGCTCCTCTCTAAACAACTGTAAAGAGAGTCACATATTTAAAACATGAAGCCCCTCAGACAGAAACTCCTACACTTTATTGTTTTTATGTGTACTGCAGCTGCTGCACTGTAGCATAGCACAGTATGATGCCAGTCTGGGCTTTCTGCTGATGTGCACTCTAGATGTAGAAAAACAGGAAGAGCAAAAATATTTTAAAACCCCTAGCCAGCAGTTGCTGGGGGTAGGGTTGGTGTTCTTGGTCACCTTTAGCCAGTTGTGCCTCCTGTTGCCCTGTCATTTCCAGTCTTTCCTGTCAGCTGTGGTTCTTGAAAGAAGTGTGTGGGGTGAATACCAGTATGGAGGTACAGCCGTACCAGTAAAATAGAGGGACACCAAAGGGCAAGGACATCTTTTGAAGTGTGCCAACAGGGCAATGAAGGCAAGACCTGCACCTTGCTATGTTAAAATACAATCTAGGTGAATCATCAGCTTTAAAGATTAGAAGCATCCTTATTGTATCCCTGTGTTTGTGAATATAGTGTTAATTTAACAATGAGCGCATACTTGATGTTAATCAGGTGCTACAACTTTCCATAACAAACAGGAAAAGCTGACAGGCTTGTCACAGCAGGTGAAATCATGTGCCTGCTTAGTTTGTAGGGACAGAACAGGGGCTTGTGTTTGTCCATCACTACTGGGGCATTTCACACAGCAATTCCATCAGAGCAACTTGGAGGCAGGAGAGAAAGTCAACATGTGAAGCATGAAACATAAATAGCAGGATGTGCAATGAATGTTCCTTGGTGTTGCTAAGCAATATGCCAGGCGTGGGCAAGAGTGATGCCATCCTGGGACCGCTCCAAGTTGCCAGTCCTTAATGGAATATTCTTCTGCCCAAGATGCCCAAAAGGCGAAATGCATTTGAGAACTCACGCAAGTGCAGTGGAGAGTGCATTAGGAAACTACTGAGGAGAAATAACAGCTTTTGAAATGTACATCCATTAATAAAACATATGACACAAGCTTGAAAGGCCCTGGTGCAATCGTTTCCAAAGGCACCAGTGAGTTTTTTTGGCTCATTTCTTAGCTTAGAAATGTCTCCATGTCTTCTGCCCTTCAGACAAGTCCCTATTTCATTCCAAAACATGGCAGAGAAACCACTGCATCTGGCAGCCTGGGCCATGAAAACATGGACCAAGATCCCCCAGTGCCCTGAAACCCCACAAGAACCTGTGGGCAGGAGAAACGGCATGATGTTCTTGACACAGCTTTTTCAGCGTTTATTTTGTAAATTGTGGATGAAGATCTGGTATAAAAAATGAAACACTCCGCTAGCCATTGGAACAGAGAGGATTTGGAGGAGCATGCTCTGATGAAAGAGCACCTGTATGAAGGGTATTCCTCAGGAAACTTCTCACAGTGAAGTAGAAAAAGCTGTTCATTATTTTTGATGGGAAGTTTGAACTGTATCTCTCCTACTGACGGATTGTAAAAGTGTGGAGGCAACTTGTCTTTCTGGTCTCTTCAGTCCATATTAATGTTCTGGACACATCGCAGCTCCACATAAGGACAGACCAGGCCTGTCCTTTCCCTTACACCCCTCAGTGCTGTGGTGGGTTAGCCCTGGATAACAGCCAAACACCCACCCAGCCGCTTGCTCCCCCATTCAAATTGATGAGAGAAATTTGAATAAAAAAGCTCATGGATCAAGATGAAGACAGGAAGATCCCTTGCAAATTGCCATAGCAGGCAGAAGCACTCAAATTCAGGAAAATTATTGCCAATTAAAACAAACGAACAGGAAAACAACCCCCATAAAACCGAAACCAATTTGGGTAGTGGGAAAGAAAAAAAATAAATATTAAAAAACCTTCTCACCACCCCCTTTTACCCTGTCCAGCTGCCCCCTCAGCTCCCGGCCCCTCTCCCCCCGCGGGCCGGGCTGTGCCGGTGTGGGCCGTGTGTCAGCCCGTGTGAGCCCCTCAGCCCCCTGCCCCGGGCTGCGGCCCTTCAGGGACCCCCTGCTCCCGCCGGGGCTCGCCAGGGCCGCAGCTCCTGCAGGAAAGAGCCCCCAGCTGCGGCCTGGGGCCCTCCCCGGGCTGCGGGCTGGGGCTCTGCCCCGGCGGGGGCTCGCCAGGGCTGCAGGGAAGCCCTGCTCCGGGCCTGCGGCACCTCCTGCCCTCCTGCTGCTGCGGCCTGGGGCTGCCTCTGCTGCTGCTCCCCCCCTCGGCTGCCTCCTCCTCTGCCTGGGCCGCCTCTGGCCCTTGCCCGAACCTGTTTCCCCCTCCCCGGCGCCCCCGGCTCGGCTGAGGGGCTCAGCTGAGCCCTGCGGGGGCCCATTTGGCCCAGCCCGGGGCATGGACACCCCCCAACATTCCCTGTTTCGATGGGAAGGGAGTCTAGAAACCAAGTTTGAAGAAAGCCAGAGCACAATTTTGATGGTGTGCTTGGGGTGGACTGTTGGGGCCAGCACCCAGCCTGCTCTGTGGAGCCCCCCTCCAGAGTGTCGGTGGCATTTCCAGGGCTCAGTCAGGCATTCTGAAGATGTCTTGGTTATGAACAGCTACTGAAGGGATGGAGCATCCACACATATGACCATGGACCCTCACAGGAGCAACCCGGCTGCAGGACAAACCTCAGTGGGGCATACCTGCAGTAATCTACCACTGCCTGGCACATACTTTTGTGGGCTTGGTCTTACTTTAAAAGGTTCTTTTGGAAAGTGTGCTGGGAATCAGTTGCCTGCGGGCCTACCTGAGCCCAGAGTTCTTGCTGAAAATGAGAAGCAAGCTCATAATTTTTGTGAAATAGCTCAGAGTCCCTGAAAGGATCACATCCCTGCTTTTCTGCATAATCAGAAAATTGCCGATTGCTTCCTTCCTCCTTTAGTAAGAAACCCCTTTATCAGGAAGACTAAATCTGCAAGAGAATCTGACACCCAAGAGGTTAAACAGGCGAAAGGGATTGTAGGATTTGCTTCTGGCCATCAGCAAAAGTTTATGTACAAATAGGTCATTCCTGTTAGCTTTTATCGTCAAACTAGCTGTACAGGGACAGAGAAACATCAGTGACTTCCCCAGCCTCATTCATTAGCACGTTTCCTCTATTGAAAGGGCTTTTCTTCCACAACGGAAGGGTATTTTTAGGAGGTGCACATAGGCAGATGTCTGGGTACCAGACAAAACAGCAAATCCCAGTCCTGAGTGCTCCCCTAAGTACCAGTCTCTTTCTTCAGTGATAATTTGACTTCAGCATGAGAATACTGATGCACATCAATTCAGTAGGACTGTGCACATTCAGATTTTTGTTTTCATTTTCAATCTGACAGGTAAAAAAAATTAAATTCGGTGGTATTTTAAGGTTGTGCACTATACAGAAAATAATATTAAAAAAAAAATGCCATGAAAGGGAGGCTGGAATTCAATCCTAACTACCAGGAACTATATACACATTTTACATTAGTTACAGGTTAAAAAAAAAAAAAAGAAAAAAAAGAAACAATTCCCCACATAAACACAGACCAGGGCCCCAGGAATTTCTTTATTATAACAAAATTGTCTGAACATTATCCTATTGACTGAAGCTTCTTCTAGGCTTTCTCTTTATTGTTCAATAAATCCTGTAGTCATTACTGGAGGAGGAGGTGGTTTAAGCAGGATGGTCAGATACTCTCCAGCAACAACCTGAGACTCACCTGATACTTTACTCACATATTCCCAGGGAACATAGCTTTGAATCCCCTGAGGTTAAGAAGAAGTCGTCTTCATGCTTGGGTTCCCTTATTTTTCCAGCTGAGTATGCTAAGCCCTGGGCTAGCCTTGGCTCTATGAGTAGAAGGAGGCATTTCTCAGAACAGCAGATGAAACTCAGATGAAACCAAACTCAGAGAATACTCCTCTTGAGTAGCTCAGGAGCTTGGATCCACAGAGGGGTGTCATGGTCCTGAGCATACCAAGGGCCTCAACAACCTCTTCCCCCCTGCCCAGGGTTTGGCTGGTGGTCCTCAAGGCCAGCTCTGACATGATGAGCTTGGGTCAGGCTCCAGTGGAAAGGGCCTCCTCACCCTCCTTCAGGACCTCCAGCTCTGGATTTTGGATCCTATTCTGAGGGACAAGGGCCTAAAATGAAAGCGTCACAGTATCTAGTCCAGAGGAATCTCAGCCAAGATTGCTGTATGACAACTGGCATGAAGTATCTGCTGCTGAAAATGCAATGTCTTCGTGTTGATTTTAAGAACAATCAGATGAGATTCTTCAATATGACTGTAACTGTGTTAGACGTGCATTTGTTTCTTTGAAATATAGGATATTTTGGTATGTGAAAGTACTTCAAAGTGTTCTTGGAGAAACCTTGGGGGAATTTTTCATAAATTGGAAACTATGACCTAAAATCTGTCTAGGCTGGATGGAGTGTTACAATATCCAAGGAAATGAAATTATATCCACAGACTGCTGCATATTAATTTTCTTTTAAAAAAATTATATATATATATATCTCCTACCAGATAAGTTTACTTGTATGCTTTTGGCCCTGTAACAGAGATTTACCTCTTCTTCAAATACAAAATTGGACCACATGCTTTTCTTCTCCAGAGAGAACTGGAAACTGTGCCTCCACCAGGCTGTGGAAATATCTAAGGCTTGTGATGTTTCTTGACAGTTGATCCTCAGTAAGGGATTCAACAGATTTTAGTTTCTTGTTTCTTGCTTTCTTTTGTGAGGGAGAAACCAGAGAACTATGAGGCTGGAAGACATGATAAGGCATAGCTTATCTTCTGTTTGTAGTATCCTTACCTTTTACTCCCTCTTATGTTCAGGAGTCAGGACTCCAGTACAAAGGTCACACTAGGTCTATAATCTGACTACTAAGCATGGGTAAAGGACATGAATATAAAGAAATGAACAGTTTTGTTCCCAGATCAGGATGAACTCTTTGCAATTATTTTTATTACAGATTAGCACAAGGCATAGACATAGCTTTTAATGTGCTAAGGTCATTTGGGTGAGATTTCTTAAGTGTGGAACAGTTCATTGATCTCATATTTATTCTGGGTCTGTGGTTACCTCTGCTTGTCTTTCTATTTATGCTCTCTTATTGTATAATCTAAAAATATGACAAAGCAGACTAGCTCTCCTGCACTGGCACAAGCTGCCTTTCTTTTCAGTTCAAGCTGTCCAAAGCTATTCTGTTTATTTGACTTGTTGTCACAGTTGCTTCAATTTAGCTTCTAGTCTCTTCTTCGTGTTGACCCATGTTCTTTCATCCATAGATGTTCATGTGATCCCTTTAGCAGAAGGTTAATTGGTTGTATTTTGTTCTTCTTAACACACACACACACACAAAAAAAAAAAAAAAAAAGGCAAGAGTAACCAAATTTAGCTTAATTTTTAGATGGCTAAATTCCTATGATGTGGAACAAAATTTGTCTACAGAGGTGTGATCTCTCAAAGCTCCTGGTGTTTATATGAATGCAGTTCTCCGAATTCTAAGCAGGCATAGCCAATCCTGCTTCTCTGCATGAGCTCTATAGCAATTTTTTCCTTCTTCCCTACCTCCTACAGATGATTTATCACAGATATTAAACTATCCCCAGCCCCAACAAAATACTTCAATTTTCTGCTAAGAAGCAGATGCTTGCCAGCTCACATTTGTTATATCGTAATGACATTCTGGAGCGAACTGAAAATGGCATTCTGCAAAATTGAAGTTTTTTGCTTTCCATCCCTGTTTTCTCTTTCAGTAAGAAAGATCATGGAGAAACTCCACTGTGTTTTGCCATCATGCTGTCCCATGAATGACGGCTGTGTTGGATTTATTCATCAAGGCAAGGAGAATGTAGTAATAAAAGTGCCAGTCAGGCTGTTTTCTCACTCAACAGAACATATGGTAAGAGGTGGATTTTTAGGTTTTGGACACTGGCATAAACCAGAGCTTCTGTTGACATGGGACTGTTGAAACCCACATCAGAATTAGGCCTTTGGAAAAAGGAAACAGTGCTTACAATGTTGAATGTGCGACAGTTCACGGATAGCTCTTGGCTCTTGTCCCATGGCCATTCTGACCTGGGCAATGGCAGAGGAACTTCCTGCTCCAAAACTTGTCTGAAGGCTCTGGGCTTGACAAAACTTCATCACACAGGTGCTGGGGGCTACAGCTACGTTTATAAGTAATTTAGCACATCAGAAGTGGATCAGTAAATTGAAGTGATTTGTGTTGAATTTTTACAATCTCTTTTACAAGTAGTTCAAAGAAACATCTATGAGTTAGTTTAAGTCTAGCGGCTTGGTCCAGACATCATCTCTGCACATATGGTGTGAAACTTTCTGAAGGGAAACCAACCAACAAACCTTTGCTTCCTTGGTAATAGACTCCTCTACAAATGATGTGGCTGCTTCCTGCAGATGCAGGGGCTTGTCAGAGCAGGTCAGCATCCCTGCTACCATCACTCATGGAGAAAAGATATGCTGTAATTCCTCCTGTGGTTTACAAGTGACACTCCAGTGACTCCAGTACCTGTTGCCCTCTCCATCTTCCCACTTTGCTTTTTGCACTACAAGATGTCATATGGAAGTAATGGAGAACAGAATCCTGTGTCCAGAGCAACAGGACACACTCATTAATGAATGATTAATGAAAGGAGCTCCCCTTGCCCCAGGCCTCACAGTCTTTGAGAAGGAGGATGGGCAGAATGGCTCCCTGGGAGTCCTTGCCATCACAACTGCTTTGCCCATGATCAGTCTGATGCTCTGGGTCTGGGAGCTGAGTGTGGGGGGAGTGCACTATCCTCTGGTTGTAGGGTGACAAACAGTGGATGCAAAAGTTTTAGCAGAGGAGAGGCAGCATCTAAGGTGCTCTGCTGTGACCTGCTCCAAGCTTCCAATCCACATGAAATGTTCTGAGCCCACTACTGTGGTTGAAAGTCTGGCTGTATCACCTTTTGGTATCTCACAGCCCCCCAACACCTACCAGCCATTAGCTAGTTAGTGGGATAGTCACATCCACTCCAGGCCAAGTGGTTGTGGAGATGTGTGGGGTCATCCTCCCACTCTTTACCTTCATGCAGTGCCTAGCACTGATTAATCGTCCAGCATTTTAGTCTCTCTGAGTTCCTGAGCTGTGAGGACATTGCTGACAGGGCTTATATTCCCATCTGATGTCCTGTTTATGGTGGCTATAGGTGTATAAGCAGCGAGAGCTGCAACCCACTGTGGGGTTATACAGACTTTACATCCTTCATCTTAAGGTCAAAAATCAAAAATCAACAGTAAGGATCTGGAATGCAGTTTGAGGCGCAATTAAATCTATCCTCATAATTAATAGTTCTAAGAACTGAGAAGGACATTCAGAACTAAACAAGAGAGAAGAGTGCAGTTGTTGTTTTGTATTGTGTATAAAGCTTTCAGAAGAGCACAGTCGCAGAGGTTAGCTTTCTCCATACTCAGACAAAGTTCAGCCATGGTGTTTGTTTGCAGCCTTCCTTAGCCGAAGGCAGCAGTGTTTTCCCTGTGAAGCTATTTAGTTCAAATCCAAATAACAGCATTTCTCAGAACAAGCATGAAGCCATTTACTTTCTCGAGGCCGCACAGGCCATGCTCATTTCTACAGTATCTTCTTGACAATTGAGCAATATCTAAACAAACCCTTTAATGAGGACTGTGAAAAAAATTAAGCAAACTTGTTACTTTCCCACAGCCATAGTTTGGAAAAAAATAATGCAGCTCTTGGCTATTTTGTTTTATTCTCACCTGCTGTTCAATGCCTCACAGAACCCCTCAGAACCTAAAAAAATGCTTCTGGGAAGTCTGATGTCTCTGTACTTACAGGAAGAATTAATGAAACATTTCCTACCAAACAAGATCCCTAGGAAAACAGTTAGTGCCAAGATTAAAGAGAATATTTATATTGTCTGAAAAATATAAATATGTATGAATAGGTGTATCCTTAACTATTGCACATCAAAGAAAGTCAGAGAGAGCAAAGACAGAGGTAACTCCTCTGTGCTCTCTGTCATCCCACTATCTTTATGGATGAATTGCAGGTAGCCATATTGTAGTCAGTAAATTGTAGAATTTCAGTGTTTTTGTTTCAGTTCACCCAGACAGCCTCAAAACCATCAGGGTCCTCACTGAGTTAGCGCTTGTATGACACACAGCAAAGTGCATTGCCTCACCTTGTTGTATTTAATTACAAAGGCTCAGGATTTCAGGGTCTGGAGAAGCAAATTCTCCTGTTATTGATGCTGAAGAAAGGGAGCAGGAAAACAGAGAAGAGCACGGGTCTCCCACATGGCTGTCATATTCCTTATCCCTCAATTACAGTAGCACTGAACTTCAGTTCTCTTCTTGTTAGGTGAAATTGCCTTCTGCTGGAGTTAACTACAACATACTGTACAGTACTAAAGACCAAACTATTTTATTAACTCACTGCATAAAAAGTATTCATTCCTGGAAAGATAAAATGAATGATGGTGACTGCTGCAGGGGAAAACTGCTCAAATTTCAAACCAGGATCGAGGCTGTTTATAGATTATACTAACGATACGTAATTAAAAGCCAATCAGGCAACTGCACTTTCAGGATCAGTATTGGCAATATAACAGATAACCCACAGTACTAGACAATTACAAAATGTTTAAAGATCTAAACAACCTACTATAGTCAAAGGGCTGCTTTTGCCAGTGCTGAACCAGGGTCTCCCTGCAGGTGTGCTAATCTCATTTCTCTGCCCACTACTACACATTTTCATACAATTTTGCTATATCATACACGCCCTGTGTGAGGCTTCACTGATGTGAGGTTTGTACTTGTGATAATGGGGCAAAATGAAAGTCAGTTTTCTCAAAGCCTAAGACCCTTCCTCAATTTTAGTATTGTACAGGCTTCCTAGTCAAGTAATGTGTATTTCCAACCCACCTCATGATTAGTTAGTATTTATGTATCAAAGGGACAAATATTATGTGCCTCCCATTTGTGAAATCTGCAGATGAATTGATAGTTGCTGCAGAAGAGAATACAGTAAAACAGTGTCAGCTGTTATGCACTGTGGAGCCTGGTGAGTGCTTGGGGGAGAGAAAAGATTATGGATGTGGAAAAAGAAACATTGGGTTTTTCAGTCCTGGTTTTCTTTCTCTTATTGAACTTAGGATGAACATGCTGTCAAAAATTGCTTATTCTTACAGATTTGAGAGATCAGAAGCTAAGAATAGCACAAGATTTATAGATAAATTACCTATTATAGATATTTATAGATAAATTATCTTTGTTTCTCCTTATGTTCTACATCCACATATTCCCCTCTGACAACAGAAGAGAAGAAAAACCCCAAATCCTGGCATAATATCAGATTCCTGTCCCCAGCAGACAGTGGGGAACCAGAAACAGCAGAAAATTCCACAGGTTCCCCAAAAGAATTTCCAGTGCACAAAAAACATACAAAAATGTGTATGCTTAATACTGTAGTAATCTGGACCGCAGAGGGAAAAGTAATGGGAATCAGGTACGCCTGATATTTGTCACACTGCCAAGGAGTAACTGCTGGTAAGAAAATAGATGACAAATATTGGTGCTTTCATGAGGAGGTTTGACTGAACCAGGACACAAAAATACTAGCAAAGCTAGTGATCAAGTTTACATCAAAATGTAAGCATAAGAGGAAAAGACTGAAAGATACTCATTCTGCCAAGTAGAACAATGGAAATACAGAAAAAATATAATATTTATAATTTTAGCCAAGGGTCGTTAGGAACTAAATTAGTTTCTGTGGAAAATGTTTGAAAACATTATTCCATCTGCTGCTCATTCTACAAATTTACACATTTGTATGTGTGAAAGAGTATCTTTGCAGAGAACATTTGTTATATACAGACACACTTTCATCTTTGATGACAGCAATGTTAAGTTGCTACAGACCTTTGCTGGACATATCTCTAAAAAATATACTGAAAAGAGTGTCCCTGGACTATTTTTCCCACAATGGTTTTTATTGTTATTAGATTTTATACCATTGTCCCTGGAGAAATGTTCTGGAAAGGAAAATGTAATGAGTATGAAACAGATAGCTGCTGTAGACAGCGACTGTGGTTATATAACTCTTGGGCAATTTATGATCTTTCCTGGTGGTCAGAAGATAGGAACAACCACAGGTAGAAATAGAACAAGAGAATTTTACCTTTAATCTTTTTGACTTTGTAAAGGAAAAAGTGAGAGTTTTAAAACATGCCTTTTCTTTGTCCATTTTCTTCTGTCATTGGTAAAAAAAAAAGGTTTTGTGAGCAAAAGAATGGCACCATTTAGGAAGGCAGCAGAGAACCAAAGAAATTAAAAGAGTAACAAGAAAGATAAAAATATTAGAGACAAAACTATCAGTGGAGACATGGAGGGAGCTGAATTTATACAATCTATTACAGTAAAGATTCATGAAGAATGTGATAATAGTTTATGTATCACTTCAGAGTAATAATAAATATAAAGAAGGTAATTCTCAGAGGATGATATGATAAGAAGAAATGGCCTGAAACTGTGAGAATAAACCTTTTACATAGGAATTAGGAGATATTTTTTAATGAGAAGGATAATCAAAGGGAGTGGCTGAAACAGCATGCTTATAAAGAATCTCACCTAGGTAAGGTAAGATCTTATTTTTAACAACCTTCTTATAGTTTTGAAATACCAGACTGATGTTGCTATACATTCACTGTTTTTCTGATGAGAAGTAACAAATATCTAATTGTTTCTGATCAAGTTCCTGACATAGGAAAATTAATCAAGCAGGTCATGTATTATTTTTTATTATTTTCACTGCTTTTTGCCCCTGAGCGGGATGTTTTTCAAGGCTCATGGACAGCATCCCAGTTCCCAGCTCCCAGGACCCACTGGTGTCTCAGAAACTGTCATAAAGCACATGAAAGTAGTGAAAAAAATCCCTTGCTGTATGTCAAAATTAATGAAAATAGTTCATATCACACAATGCACCATTTCTTCAAAGGCTTAATCCTGCACTAAGAAAACAAATACGAGCATCATCTTGTCGTTGCTACCAAAACAGCACCTGAAAATACCTGAGTCAAAAGAGTGGGAGATATAAAAATGCCGAGGCAGAGATGAATATAGTGACTAGCATCAGGTGGGAGAAAGCACTTTCCTATGGATTCCATAGCATTACAGCATTCAAAGCACCTTGTAACTGAAGTTTGCAAGAGATAGTAATTATAGTCTCTTAGGTGGGATAAAAGGAAATCTGACAGAATGTTTTAGATCTTGAAAGCCACGTTCACTCCCTAGGTGCCTTGTACTAGGCTCTGAGCGGATATGCTGGGCTCGACTTGGAAGAATACATGAGAAATTCTTCAAAGCAGAAAAAAATAGGCAACACTCTGTCACCTCCAGGCATATTCTGTGCCTCATGTATCACAACAGTAATGCCATATATTATATTTAGTATATTGTTTTGAACCCTAGAGCGTAAGTTTCCTCTAAGTCTTCCCTGGGAATGTGTCTTTCCTCACTAAAGAAGTACAAAGAAGCGAGAACTAACCTCAACATCAATTTACTCATCATGGTTTCACCAAGGCAGGACAAAATCCCAAGGTTGTTTTACATGCAAGCTTTATTCCAGTCTTGGGACTTTATGTGAACATCAGCAGATCTTTCTGGGATCCTTGCTATTTGGTAGAACTAAAAGATGGAAGAGACCTCTATATTTTCCTTTTTTTCAGTGAATTGAGATTATTCTTTGTTTTCCTCATAAATTTTAGCCTGTGCAAGTGTTAAAATACATGTTCAGTGTTACCTGAAGACGAAAACTATGATGAATCCATTTTGAAAGGAACATTTAGATTCCTGAATGATGAATACTTTAACTTGTCATACCCACAGATCTCAATCACAGAACATTTCAGAAGGTGGGGTTAAGGTTCTCCCTAGGAGGGAAACTGAAATTCAAACATCATAAAACCCCTCACAAAAGATGAATTTCTGCCCTTTATTGGAGCTTAATCGTAGCCTTCTTCCTGCTCCTCCTTTGCACGCATGAGGGCTACAGCGAGCTCCGATGAACTCTGTGCACAGTGCTGACACAATGCTGCCTGCATCCTTAAGTAGCAGCACAAACAGGCAAAGCAGAGGACCAGGTTTTCCACAGTAGACCATAATTTTGCACAGGCACAGACAGACAGGTTGAAAACTTCCATCTATTATTAACCATGGGTACCAATAATAAAATACCTGTGACTAATAACTTAATCTGCAGGCACAGGAATCCAAACTAGATCTGCTGTTATCACGTGCAGATCAGAGATGAATCTGCATTATCAGATGTGGTTTAGACCCATTCAGGCCCTTGGAAGCGCATGCTCTGAAGGATTTGATTTTATCTGTACAAGCTAAGTCATAGAGACATGCTGCAAAGTGAAGATGACCAAGAGGAAAGTCCAGATGAGCACTGTTGCTAGCTAGGATATGGGGAGTTGTTATACTACTGCTTCAGATATATTTAAAAAAAACAAAACAAAACAAAACAAAAGAATATCTGCTAAATTACACTCTAAGGAAAGACTTGGGCATGTGTCTTTTTTTTTTTTTTTTTAATTGGGGTTGTTTTTTGGCAATGATTCTCACTTAGGGTGTCAGCAGAATTTTTTGGAGGGGCTTGTAAACCCCCAAGATTTTGCATTTTAGCTAAAGAGCAAGGCTTCTCCACTGGAGTTTGTTTTGAACTGATTCATCTTTCATGTGTACCAGCCTCCAGAGGGAAAATAAAAAATACACACTTTTTCTCTGATAAAAATGACAATACTCAGAACTGATTCTGTTGATGATTTCTCTTCCCTGGTAGATTGTAGGCTATTTTTTATTAAGATCTGATATATGCCAGTTAGAAGAAAGTTGTTCTTTCTTATGGAGAATGAAACACTGTGGACTGAAAGGCAAAGAAGCAGCGTGATCCCGTACTGTAGAAGATTGATCTTCGGAACTGCATTGGCAAAAAATCTCTGTTCACAAATCTGAGCTAGGACTCTCCAAATGGACACAGAAAATTTAAGAATACGCCACTAGGAGGCTGTTTGTTGTTTCTTATTGTGTTGTTTTTTGTTGTTTTTTTTTTTTTAATTTAAATTGGAAACAGACATAGCTAATATTCATACTGTCTGTTTGCAATCTGTAGTGATTTAATGGGTCAGGAATGATCCAGGGCAGTGGCAAAAGGAGTGCTCCCTAGTAACCTGGAAGCTGAGACTTCCCAAAAACATAGACTAAGGGCTTCATGACAAAGCAGGGTGAATACTGTGCTTAGTGTTACATATTCATCTATGGTTATACAGGTTGCCTTTAAAAGGAAGCATATGGTTGCATTGTATTATCAGTGCATCAGCTAGGACACTTGTTGTTTACGTGTTGGAAATGCTAAATTTATAGAAAGTTACATAACTTTCTGAACATCAAGAATTTCCACTGAGGATTGCCAAAATTTTGAACATGACAGGAGAGAGAAGAGAAGCAGCAGGGTAGGAACTAGTGTGCCTTGTGGCATATGGTGTTGCCCGTGTGGAATTCCTGGATGATCCATCAATTACCCATACCTGTCAAGCAGTCAGTGAAGAAATTCATTCTATGAAGGTGAGTAGCTAAAGGGTTTTTAACCACTGTAACAATCACATCTGTTAATATTATATACAATATTTTTTATCTGATGAAGAAATAACTTGCTAAATCATGACAAAATATTGGCTGTAGTCTGATCTGGTATAAGTAAATGATGAAAGTTTGTTTTGTTTATTTTCTGTTCTTTGGATATTGTTACAATTTTGCAGCAAATCTGGAAATTTTAGTTTAATTTTTTTCCAAAACATTTCTAAAGCTTACAAAAACCATTACAAATCTGATCCAAAGTGTGTCACATCTGTAGTTTACTCTGATAGTCGCATGGATAGATTTCAGCCAGTACGATGTTTATTTCACGGAGAACTATTCTGGGTTTCCTGTTGCTTTTAGTTTACATACGTCTGCCGGATGACTCATTTCACAATCTAACTTGTGTTTCCATTTTTACTCTGGTTATACTCATCCTAATTTTTTTCCTCACTCCTAATCAAAGAACGACTTCATATAATCATGAAGACTAGCCTGAAAGAGAATTTCTGGCAGCTAAATTTAACTAAACTGCAAACTTCTGCAGGGGATGAGAGAAGTGAGTGGGCTTGGAAAAATCGATTTAGTTGGAGTATGGTGCTAGTCTTGTCACATAACAAGCAATTCTGACCTTCTGGTTCAGCCATGCTTTGATAGATGTTTTATCTTTTATCTTCTTTTTCTTCCTTCAGATTATGGAAGGGGTTATTTAAGCTCAAGTGCTGTAAGACATTTGACTGATCTAAAAGTGCTGCACATCAGTAAAATGTGATGCGGCACTCCTTGATAGCCTGGGCTAGACCTGAAGGTTTTACCAGCTACGTCTAAGTAAATACGTTAATCAGAGACTGAGATTAGCTGAAGTAATGGCCAGGAGTTGTTCATGTTGTTTAATCATTACTGCAGACTGGGCACGGTGTAGCCCGTACTCTCATGAGTGCTGCCTGGGCATGGTTCTGTCATGTCTCACCAGGGACTCATGTCACTTGGCACTTTACATGAAGCCACCTTGGTTTTTTTCTGGTGGTGATGGGGAGTTTATCCACGTGGATTACAGCAGTGCTGTGCTGCTTGGCCTTAGGGTCCAAGAATGAGCATTGGCCTGTTCTTTCTATTGCTACATAGAAACTGGGATCTACTTTGTGCATAGCTAGATTAGAAAGGGAGAAAGTTCACAGGTAGGTTACACCACTTCTTCTGAATAATGGTACCATAAAAGCAGGATTTCACTGCCTACTTGCTTCTGCTGGATGAATCCATGAAGACCATTGAAACCAGCTTTGAGGCTGCTCTGAACTGTTAAAGATGTAAAAATAAGAATTTTAGGGTCACTTGTAGATGAACACAGAACTGTGCCAGAAACCTCAAGAAGTTACTCAACATTTCTTTTAGTTTACATAAAACTTCCTGCCAGCTCTGAAGTGAAGATACCTACATTATGGCCTGCGTTATTACAGCACATAAATTGTTTGATAACAGCATCACATCCCTGGTTCATTGCTTCAGCTTGGGAAAGAGATCCACAAGTCTCCCAAAACTCAGCTATGCAATTCCCACACCTCATGTAACGCTGTTGATATGGTCCATCCTACTCAGCAAACATGTCTAACAGCAGATCAGGGAGAAATAGCTAAGAGCAGGAAGGTGTACAATCAATTGCACAAATTAACTGCTCAGATGTATGAGAAGAGACGAACATCCAGATAAGATTTCCTCAAGAGATGCTGGAGGAGAGCAGGGAAGAACAGAAGTCTGTATGCTGACCCTGTTTCAGGGAAGACTAATGTTGGAGAGAGGGAAATTATGAAAATGTCTGTGAAACACATGAAAATACCTAGGTGTTCCAGCTTCAGTGAAAATGTGAATGTATTGCCTGGGAACAGACGAGAAAGATTATCCTAAATTATAATAAGGGATGTTTAGATTACCCTCTAGGATAAATATTAAAAGTAGGATAGTTAAATTCCCAAAAAGGTTTTAGGATGAGACAGCAAATCTTTTCCATCTGTCGCAAATGATGTCACCATACAAGACTGGCAGCTACATGGCAGGCGACTAGGTGACTTCTTCAAGTTGTTTCTAGATCATTTGTTTGGTGATTTTTCTGTGGATGGAGGTGGCAGTGGCAAATTTGATTCAGCCCTCATCCTGGACTTACTGTACTGATGGCCATACTGCTTTACAAAACCAGAATCAGGAACAGTTAGGCTTATACAAAATGCAGTGCCATTATTGAGAGGCCCAAACAGGAATTCAAGCAACTATAGCTGCATGGAAAGCAGAATGGTTTGGAAAGACAGAACGATGTTAAAGCAAAACTTCTTAAACTTTTACTTATAACCACCTCCAATGCTAAGGTATAGCATTGGCTTCCTTTGGTCATTCATTTTAAGGCTTGCTGTTATAGAAATCAAAGAAACATGATTGCCACTGACATATTAATCAATAACAGGGAGTAGAGAAATGTCAGAGAGCAGCTGGTAATGTGGTTAAAACAAGCTTTGGATCAAGCTGCTCAAAGGATGTAAAGGCCAACAAGTAGAATGGATGCTAGCTGCAAAAGCAGCTTAGAGACATTGTTCTTTTAACAGCCTTAAAACAGAAGCTTCTTAGCAAAATGGCCCTTCATTCGCATCTTATTCTAGACTGAGGTCAGTGGAGGATGACAGGGGTGATTATTAGAAGCCTACAAGATGCAAGAATGAGCTGCAGTGAAAAAAAAGGAAGAATTAATTGTGAATCCATCCGAAGCAGACTCAGAAAGGGGACCTTACTGAAGGAGGCTGTGGCTTTCCATGCAGAGGGAAGATACACATATTTCAGCAATGGTTTACAGGAAGGCTTAGACCTGAAATCTTAGTGGTTTTGGACACATGAGTATGGGACTGGACAAAATGAGAGCAGTCAGTGTATTGTATGTCCCTCTCTGCATGTTTCTCCTTGATAAGTCTATGCAGAAGTACAAAATGTTAAGTAGTCCTTGTGGAGAGGCTGGTTCTTTTGATTGGCATGGTTACCTAGGCAATGTGTTGATTCAGTCAAAAAACAGAGTACTCATAACAGCTTGATAATATCATATTTTAGAATGAAAGCAAATCCCATAAGAAAGAAACTGAGATAACGATGTCAAATAAGCTATAATGGAAAAAATGAATTGTTACCAAACTTGCAAACAGAGAGAGATCACCTTCCAACCAGTTCATTGCTATAATGCCATGAATGTATCAGAATGTTGTGCTGTTTTTGGTTGGGATAGGGTTAATTTTGATAGTTGCTAATATGGAGTAATGTTTTTGATTTGTGCTGGAAACAGTGTTGATTTACATGGATGTTTTCCTTATTGCTGAGCAGCGCTTACACAAAGCCAAGGGCTTTTCTGCTTCTCACCCCACCAGCGAGCAGGTTGGGGGTGGGCAAGAAGCTGGGAGGGGACACAGCCAGGACAGCTGACTCCAGCTGACCCAAGAGATGTCCCAGACCATAGGATGTCATGCTCAGCGTATAAAGCTGGGGAGAAGGAGAAGGAAAGGGGGGACATTCAGAGTGATGGTATTTGTCTGCCCAAGTAACCATTATGTATGATGGAGCCCTGCTTCCCTGAGGATGGATGAACACCTGCCTGCTGATAGGAAGCAGTGAATGAATTCCTTGTTTTGCCTTGCTTGCACATGCATTTTTTGCTTTACCTATTAAGTTGGTTTTATCTCAACTCACAAGTTTTCTTACCTTTATTCTTCTGATTCTCCCCTCCATGCCATCATGGAGGACTGAGCAAGTGGCGTGTGGTGCTTAATTGCCAGCTGGGATTGAACCATGGCAGATGTCCAGTGGACATATCTAGTGAGCTATTTTCTTGTCCTTTGAATCTTCAGTTAACTATTTCCCATCACTTATATGGACAGTATCTCTATTCATACTGTCTGAGCAAGTCAGGGTCATCACAGAGAGCACCTGCAGCCTGGGAGGGGAGGGCAGACTCTTTTGTGGCAAAAAGAAAAGTGTCCATAGAGTTAGTGCTGAACATAGATGGTCCCTAGGCCAGACAGGTTAAACACTGGAAGTCTGTCAGTCAGATAATCCTAACTATTGCAGCCTTATTCTGTAGCAGTGAAAAATCTGAGATGTCTGAAAATCATTACCTGATTAGACGAGTATTTCCAGAGTTGTATGACTACCTTGCAAAGCCACTTTAGCAAACCCTGGAGCTGGGGTCAGGGCAGGTGTGTTTGAAGACTACAGCTTGGCTCCAGAGGGTTGATGGGATCTATTGCCGTGTCTTGGCAAAGCCCATAGTGCTTGCTGTGCTCTGTGCCTTTTCAGCTTGGAAGTGAAGGCACAAATGGGATGAAAAGCTGGTGTGCCTTTTGTGGGTCTACATTCTGTGCTGCCCATGTCCAGGCAGACAGAATGGGTAACTGCAGCTAGATGGGATCCATCTTGCTTGGAGTAGTCACACAGTGTCTTGCTTATGGTGAATAATTAAAGGAAAAGTTAATCCCCAGCTGGCTTTATCAGAAAGCTTTCAGTCTACTGGTTATTGCCTGAACCATGCAAAGCTTTCAGAGAAGAATCTAGCGTACAGGACATCTCTTGTCAGGATCAGGTAGTGATGTCCAGCACTACAGCAATGTTGACAGGAGTTGGGGCTGCTGCAAGAAACTGAGCTGATAAGGGATTCAGAAAACAGCAGCTCTCAGGATTCCTTCTTAGATGTTTACATAAGGACCTGCATCCAATAAATATTGTGCATAGCTTCTTCCAGCAGTTTGCCACTGTCAGAGATGGAAATGTCCCTCCTGTGTGGCACTGGCAGGACCAGTCATGGCCCTGCTGCCCAAAGCTCCCAGCCCCTGCCAACGGGTTGCCAGCATGACAACACGCTCTTCCTGAGAGCTCTTTTGACAAAGAAACTGGTGGTACTCAGTACAGCTGTTTTCATCCTGGCATGACTCACTCTTAGTTGAAACATCATTTTAGCTCCATGATTCATTCAGGTCCACTTTTCACTACTGCCCAAAAACTTGTAAGCAGTAGGTGACTTGCCTTTACCAAGAAAAACTAAAAATGAACTAAAGTTAACAGCTCTTCCAAAAGAAAATTAAGGCCCTTCTTTTTCAGAGGTACATAGCCAGCACCAGGGCAAGATTCGACACACCAAAGTTTGGGATATTCAGAAAGCAAATGCATTCCAGCCTGAGCAATGTAGCAGATTCATGAATAAATGGTTTTATTATTGATGTACATCAAACTGGCATGAATTGCCAGTTCTCCCTGATCTCCTGCACATAACGTTCCTTCTGTCCAAGATGTTTTGCCCTGGAGTTTCCACAGCTTTCCTTCTTATAAATGTATAGGATAAAAATTGTTTATTATGTCTGTAATATTAAACACAACAGATCTAGGAGTAGCCAAAGGAATAGGTTCCTGCTCTTTCAGTCTCTTCTTTTCCTGAAGATTTTCATGCTCTTAGTTCTGCTGAATGCTGGATCAATTATTTACATGTTTCTACTAAGAGGGCAGAAAACTTCAGCACAAAAGAGACAACAGGATGAGGCAGAAGGAGGCAGAAATATTTTTCAGTGGTCAAAACAAAGAAAACAATATTCATCTGCATGAACGTTAGCTGTAGATTGGATTGTAAGCTATAACAGTTCCTTGGAAAAATGACAGATCACCATATTCACTCCATCATAGATAGGTCATTTATCGTGAGAGCTGCTGGCAATTCACAGAGTTGGTTTCTATACTTAGTGTTAAAGAAGTGCCCAGACCCTGGTCCCATATGAATAAGCATTTTGTGTACTTCAAATAATGTACATTTGCTTTGGACAGAGTCCAGAGACTCCAGCCAGAGATTTAAGCATCAACATACATGAGTAAACTCATTCTTTGATTCATGGAGATACGAATAACATGACAACATTTTGTTGTAAAGCATTAACCACAAGAAAATGATTAGGACCAAACCCATTCTTGGATTGTATGCAGTTGACCCCAAGGATGACACCACAAGAGTAAATTTGACACTTTGGTTTGGTAATAAATCATAATCATGTGGGAATGGAGGGATCACCAAGGTGATGAATTTGTGTCCAGTCAACAGCTTGTAATGAACTGATTTGTGTGTGTTACCAAACAGTGTCACTAATGTCTCCCTAACTCTCTGCAGCCACAGGTTTACTGTGTGGAAAACCCTCAGCTCCAGCTTTTGGGGCTCTTGTGGAGTCAAGGGTCGCTGTGATGGTTGAGATTTACAGAGGTTCATTTGTGGTTTAGCACAACATGGATTACTTCCAAGCCAGGGGCCATGAGGCTTCCTAGCATTGAGGAAGCTGCCTCTATTTAAGCTCCCATCACGGCTACACTTACCGCAGCCTCAGCAGTGACCTCCTGCTCGTGTGTGTGCCTGGAGTGAACCTAAATCAAATCCAGATATGCATTTGATTGCTTCAGTGGGTTAGAGGTCTAGGAAAAGAGATGAGGTGCCTGAAGCTGTTGAATGCATGCACTCCCAATTTTAATCTGGGGCAGGAGCAGTCACGGTCAATCAACTAAAGAGAAATTAAAAGTCGGTTTGATGTCCTTTTCCAGAAGGAGTAACAAGGATAAACTTCCTTTTATACAAAATTCGTACAAGTGAACCACAAAACAAGGGGACTCGCTGACTCATCTTTCTGGAAAGAACTGTGTGCAATAACAGTAGCATCTCTCCTTATATAAGTTGAGTTTGGCTGGGAGCCAGACAGAGAAGAAGTGTAGAAATGTATTTAAAGCTAAATCAGCTCTGTCCGGAGCTAAGCCTGAGCTTAGCTGGGGCTGGGCAAGTTAGGACAGAAGAAGCTGGAAACTGGTGGCAAAGAACAGTTAAATGTTGCCAAGCATTGTACGTGGTATTAATTTGAATGTCTCACCTCTTACAAAACCCGTACACATAAGCGTCTGTCATAAAACAGAGTGAATTTCATCCAAGGGACTTGAAAAACAAGCTGAACAATGCAATAGCATTTCAACTTCTGATACAGACAGTTGTGATCTTCCAAGAAATCAATGAGATGCACAGATCATGCTGTCAGGTATCCGTCCATAAAGATCTATGCGTCAGTCCAGGATACCATGCTCATGGTGTAGACTAGTGTCTTGAGTTTTCTATTTTCATGTTTCATGAAAATGTAATATGGTGGCTGATGCTAGTACAATGTGATGAATAGCTCTGCTAAGTTCTCTTAGCACTCAGCTTAATTCTTTGCTGAGCGTGTAGATTTATGAAAATTAATTTTATGAATTTTTAAAAAAGTATGATGCAAAATTCAGTTTCAGAATGTAATAGATTAAAAATAGTTCTTAAATGTCACAGGTATTGGTATACTATAGCATCCAAATCAGATAAAGGATCAAACTTCCCAGTTTGTGATATCCCCACTGTATTCGGGTCTGACAATTGGCTTTCTCACAGGCAGGTGTATTCAGAGCTGTGCATCTGCCTGGCACCTGCATCCCATTAAAAAAAAATAAAATATTTCTGACATACTTGTAAGGCAGCACAGGATGGAAGTGTCTCCTATTGTCCTCTTTTCTCTGCTACAAGGAGGCTGGAGCAGAGCTGCGGAAAAAACATTGTGGTGCCCTGTGTGCTCAAACTCTTACTTTATTCGGGGTTCAGTGCCACTACAATAGCCAGTTCCCAATCCCAAGGGTCCAGGTCTCTGAGGAGATAAACCTTTAGATTTTCCCTGTACTCACCAGATAATAGTCAAGTTGACTTTACTCATTTGATTTAACCCCAAGCAAAACTGGAAGAAAAAAGACTAATGCTAGTAAATAATGACAGCTGATGTCAGTCACTAAGGAGAACTTACAGTAGGAATTTCCAGAACCTACTGAAAAGTTACTACAAATAACAGGTCTCCAACTGTGGTACGGAGATAGCAATCTGAAACTATATGAGAGGCATGAGTATGGTCTTTGTGGATGTCCACATTCAATTCAGCCAGGATATAAGACTGAGCCCTGCTCTAACTCCCACTGATGCTGGTGTGAATCCAAAAGGACACCTTTCTTCTTTTTCTTTTTTTGTTTCTTTATATCCAGAGGTGGAGATTGTGTAATTAATTTACTACAAATTTGGAGTAGCAAATTTCTTACTTAGCTATTACTTCACACTTTCCTCTCTCCACAGTTTCTAAACTGGGAAAACATCTGAGCATTGAAAGTTGAGCAAACTTCAGTACAGTTTGAGGAAGGTAAATACTGAGTCATGAGCCCAGGGTCCTTAAAGGCTGCCCCATAAATATAATCTGTTTCCATGTTGGTTTAGTTCTGGTTAGTTGTACTGATCACCAGGAAGGCTGCAGAGCACAGGTGTCCACATGGAGAGAAAAGCAAGCTCAGGAGCAATAGGTGGGCTGCCTGAGGGAGGGTGGAAGAAGCCAAGCTCGCTGAGGAGCATTTTGGTAGGTGCTTGGGTTTCCTAATAGCCTGAACTGATACTGTGTTGTGACTTCTAGCCCACCTTTTGAGGAGACCCATCTTAAAGTGATTCTAAGCAGATTAGGGTATCAAACCACCACCAGGTATTTTCAGTACTTAATGCTCTTTATTTTTGTAGTAAGCTAATCAGATTTTCCTGGAGTCTTTCCTCTTTTAACTGCAGCTGTTCTCATCTCTGGTTTTTTAATTTTCTCTTTCCCTCAAATTGCATTAGGAGTACTAAAGAAAACAGTCCACTGTTGGGTAATTCTCTCCTTGAGCTGATTTCTGTTATCGCTAATGACACAGTTTTCCCAGGATCATGAGAGCAGCTTTCCCCCATTCAAGTGATGGCACACATCTGGGTTTTCTAATGGGTGAATGATGTGATGGCAAGTTCCTCGACGACCATCTGACAGCAGTAGGCTCACCAGGGGTAGGGGTGTGCAGTGTCACCCACTGGGATGCTGCACAGGATTGTGTAATAAGGAGACTGTAAAAAAACGAGCAGGGAAGCTCTTTTAGTAAAATAACCTGCTTCATTCCCATGTCTGATGCTACAGTTATAGGTTTTTGATGGGTTCATTTTTCATCTCAGCGTCAACCAAGCAGGCAGGTACTGTGACAATGTAAACAACAGGATAGGTGTATGCAAAGGGGCCTTTTTGTGCTCAGAAGTACATGTAACTGCTGCATTGCTCTGCTTCTGGTTCTCTGTTTTCATTAGCTATTCGATGGTTTTGGGAATGCTTCTTGTATGCACATTAGGGCAAAGGCATGCAGCTGTGAATTCCATGAGATGGGGGTAGTCAGAACTGATAACGGAATATGCAAATGACATTTACAGGCTCTGACACCCAATTTAGCAAATACATGCACAAATTAAATTTGCAATCCTATACTTAACATGATATTATAACTGTGCATTTTAAAGGCAGGTGTTTGTTGAAGTTGTTTATAGGTTCATCTGATTTTTTTTGAAAGCAAACCAGTGTTTTCCTACTCTTCTAATCCAGCTGGAAAATGGCTAAAGTAAATCTTAACTTAAAAAATTAAGGAAATAATCAGATGGTTGTAAGCAATCATAAAACATTAAACCTGTAGGTGAGCTTTGTTTTATTTTCAGGTGCTGTGCAAATGTAACAGAGGTGTGAGCAGATTCAGATTAATGGCTTCACAATGACTGTACATGCCTAATTCAGTGGGAGTATTTGTAGGGCAAAGGTATAAGAATCCAAAGGTATGGAATTAAATTTGTAACCTTAGCTACACCTATAGCTATGGCAGTTCTCTATAGAATCAACATGGCAACTCATGGATGCCATGAAACTACAAACCCTACTATTTCAATTACACTTGCAATAGCTATTGTTTCTTTTTTATTTTATTTGTGTATGTTTCAGTCAACCTCTGGAGCTAAGTAGGTCAAACCATGCTCCACATACTCATGGTTGCCCACTCATTGAGCTCTGTTTGGGTGAAAGAGAGAGGGAGGCACATGCCAAGTTTTTTTGCTTATTGTACTCTGGGCCAGTTTTTTGACACATAACTGGGCATCAAAGTTGCCAATAACTGTGTTGTTGCATATTCAAATGTCCAAATTTTCCTCTAGTGTATCTTGGTGTTTCTGAAATTTCACTAGTATCATCATCCTTAAATACCCAGTTCCCATAGAAATCTGCCAATGTAGGCACATAAACAAATTACGTAACAACTGTGCCCATTCCTAACCATTAATCTTATGACTGTACAAGATGTTGCATTTATCTTCTAAACTTATATTCATAGAGACAAACAAAGCCTGTTTATGCCAGCCTTTGAAGGGAACGGTAAGTTACCGATTTGGCTGGGAAGGGATTGCAGTTGCTGCTCCAAGGTGAACTGAAGTGAATACAGATATGGGATAACCCATCCCAAACCAGAAAGAATTGATTTTGCCCACAGGCTCCTCTCCATCATTGCTAGGAGAAGCATAAACAAGGAAGTAACAGTGGCTGCTGGACTTGTAGACGATTAGGGGTGATACCCCTCACTTCTAGGCCTGATAGTATAGCCTAGGTTAGGCTCACGTGATCCAGACTGAAACACAACTCCATGGTTTATACCACCAGGAATCCCAAAAGGAAAAGTGCTGTCAGGAAACACAGCTTTCTGACATAATTTTCTGGCTGCTTCTGCTGCTTAGAGAAGAAGTCATGGATTTTTGCTTCCTGTGCTTTCTAGTGGGTGCAAAATATATGTCTGTGGGGATGCCTTCATGCTATTCCAGCTCTGATGAGCACTTTTACCATTGAAAAAAAATGTCAGTGATTGAGCTGAATGCTTTCAGGCTTGTAATAATCTTTGCAGTTTGTCTTCCTACCAGCCAGTTATGTAATCTTTTACAATGAGAAGTGTTTATCCAATCATGTATTTAAAGGACCACTTGACCTCTTTGATTTATGTCCCTGAGTAATTAAACAGCTGCACTAGGTGCTTCCCATATACTTTTCCTTGGTATGGTGGTTAATCCGAGTTTCAGCACAGATCCAAAAGGTAGCTGGTTGTCCCTTCTTCACTCCCCAGCAAGCCCTGAGTCCCAGAGAGCGTGACAGTGGATAGATAATTGGGGCAGCACATTTTACACTTCCTGCTGGCATTTTTGTTATCTTGCTGAAGCAGACTATGGAATGGATTCGGTAACCAGAGGACCTGAATCTGTCTTGTCAGCGGGGGGATAAATATGTGGCAATGACAGCTTTTTGTGATGGTGATTAAGGATGTCTGGCTGTCATGGTGCATTTGCATTGGTTGGTGTGACTACACAGATCCGGAAAAGAGCGTAGCATCTCTTTTTGTCCTTACAGGCAGTTCAATGGAAGTGCTACTGGCCCTGTCTGGTAAAACATGCGTTTAGTTTATCACTGTATTGTATAGATCAATAAGAAGCTTTTATTTGTAATGGCTTTGTCAGGGAGGAAATAGCATTTAGTCTATTATAGGTCTGTAAAATTCCTCCTGCTCTGTGTCAGGTCAGAAAACTACTTGCTTCTTGCTAACGTCATGCATTGCACATCATGTGATGTTTTCCTGCCTTCAAAAGAATTTGTAATCAGAAGTATTGAGAGCAGTTTCTCTTTCCCTGCAATGTACTGAATTAGCTCGGCAATGTCGTATATGGGAAAGAAATGCCTTTAAGCATTTTTGCTTCCCTGGAGGTAGCATCAGGCTGCTTATAACGTCCGCTGTGTCTGCTCCTATCACTGGAGGCTGCAAATGGGGAATACCTCATGTGTCCCTAAGACTAACTGAAGAGAACTGTGCACACTGCATTGGGGCTGGCTTCTCTAGAGCCCACTTAGAAACTTGAGAAGGGCTTCAGCTTGTGTTTAATGAATTTAGATGCCTAAATTCACATGTCCATGTCAGACAGACATTTCAGGTCCCATTAAAGTCAGTAGAGACTTAAGGCTTATTTAGGCTATCTAAACTACTGCAGGACAGGTAACCACATGAGGCTGGTAGATCTGTGGCTGACCTGTGGCCTTCTGGATCGGCAGCTAGAGTCCAGGTGGGATCCTCTGGGGCATCTCAAATGGCCCTAGCCTCTGCTGAAGCCACTGAATCACACCTGTAGAGGTGGACACTTAAATTAAGATGTGTTAGTGTTGGAGCTGAATCCCTTTACCCGGAACATTAATGACCACAATTCACACTGGATGCTGGAAGCAAACTGGAAACTTCTCCAGTTTGCACCGAAGTTTGCAGAAGTTGGTGCAGATTCATCAATGGCTTTTGGAACATGTGCTTAAAAATATTTGTGCTTTAAGGTGTGATTCATGGAAACAGCTTTAGCTTCCCCCCTGCCCACTGCCCTCATTTTCAAATGTACTTAGTTTACATGGCAGAAAAACTAACAATGTTTCTTTTAAATAGCAGCAATGTCAACTGGCTCTGGGAATCATGCCTTGTTTTTTCCTTCCCACCTTATCACATTTTTCCACTAGATGTAGCACATCCAAATGAGTACACAATGTTGAGGTTTTTTTCTTTACTAAAAGCAGACTGATGTGGTAGAAGTGACTAAAAAAACCCAACAAATTTTTAGGTTGAAATGGAACAATACAACCATCCAGTGTGACCTCAAACATAGCAAAGCTCTGAGAATTTTACTAATGATGCCTTCAGGCAACTAGTCTTTTTCTGGGAAGGATTCCCTAGCTGATCAGTAAAGGTGGGCAGGTAACTCACTTGTCACCCTGTCTACTTACAACAGATGGATGGATATCCATTTACGATGATTCAAAAATTGGGATAAGATACTGAATTTTACTAACAATCATAATTTCTATTTAATAGTAAATGATTACTGTTTAATGAAACGAGCACTTCAGATTAAAAAGAAATGAATGGCTGCAGCTATGGGGAATAAATAAATAAATAAATAAATAAATAAATAAATAAATAAATAAATATGGACATCCATTGTATCTGTTTAACATCCACACATTTTTCTATAAAAACTAATGAACAGGTCACTATGATTTTCCATCTACACGGTTTTTATTATTTATCCCACGTACAGAGGTTGGCATCTCGGCCATTCGGCGGGTGAGATTAATTTTTTCATGGCTGTAACAGGGACACTAGTTTGAAATTTATTTTCAGTTAGGATTTGTTAAGTACCTTGGTGAGAATTTTTTAAAAGCCATTGAATTGCTCACTGAAAATTCACCTTGACGTTTCAGAGCAGACTACCCAAAACTGTCACTGAACTTTAAAATGTTGCAGTACCAGAATTATATGCTCTAAAAATAGAGGAAAGGCTTAAAGAGGAATTAAACTGGCTTAGACACGTTTAATTAATCACTATGCTTTGGGAAAAAAGTAACGTGCTTTTCCGTTGAAGTGGAGAGACAGTTCAGACAGGGATGAGGTTGTGCAGAGGCATTATTGGAAGACATTAGTGTACTAAGCAGGAATGAGTCCTGTTCTTTTCCACTCCTGCTTTTGCAAAGCATGACAGGAACCGTTTCAATACAGCCCATGTGCTCTCAGACTACTAGTTTGCACCACTGGGGCCTCCTTCAAATCCACTAGCAGAAAACATCTTGGCTCAGTGGATTGAAGCCATGCTCTAGCATGCTCTCAACACACTCATACACACACTTACCTTCAGCTGTGTGACCAAAGAGAAGGGTGGAAGAGGTGAGCTGGGACGGGAAGGCAAAGAGAAGAAGGTCTTTGGCCATGTTGTTACACGTTAGTTGGTTAGAAGGTGATAGTGGTGACATCCATGGGGCAGAAGGGAACAAGGGACAAAGTAGTTTGTTGCCAGCCCTCCCTCCTGCTATTCCTGACTCGGCTGTGGTGGACACTGGATCTGAATTGTCACCTCATCTTGTCTGGGGCTGTTGGTAGAGCTGGACATTGCCACTAGCCCAGCCCCACTCTGATGCTGTGGGACTCTGCCCTGTTGCTGAGGGGACGGTTTCTGCCTGTGCATGATCTCCTGGCTTGCATCCCTCCTAGAGCAGCCCCACTCCAGTTGCTCCCTGATGTTAGGTAATGTCAGCACATGTCTCATTTTGCACCATGGATACCTGTGAAATCAGGAGCTCATCCACCCACTGTCCTCAGTGTTGGAGAGAAGCCCTTTTTTTTTGGAGTTGGTCCACAGCTGCCTTCTTGCAAGGAGGCGGCAATGAGTTTCATGGGTACCTTCCCTGGTCAGCTCTCCAGCTACCACTCAGGCACAGAGGGTTCTGCTTAGCTGTGCCCCATTTTAGGCCCATTTGGAGTTCACAGACCCATCTTTTGGCATCGTGTAGGTGAACCCCAAAGCACCAAGAACCATTTTTTTCCTCCTAAACTAACTGCATCTCACCGGGCTGTCAGATTCAGCACAGTGGTGAAATGCATGCATGTGGCTCAGCTGCACTGTGGATACGACAATGTTTTACTAACTTACCCTCTGCAAAAGGACTGCTAATATCAGCACACTTTTTTCCCAATGAAGAAATAAACAGTATGGTCCACCCCCATCTCTCCTATGTAATTACAGTCAGGCACAGTAAAACTGCTTCTGCGGCAGGGGCGCTTCAGCTGGACCCTTTCCCCATTTGGTTAGAGGGCCTCTTAGCCTGGGTAATCCACTCAGCTGTGCATGGACATCGCTAGCCAGTGCCAGGAGCAGGATCAGGATCAGGATCAGGTCCCTCTGCTCTGTAGTCTGCCAGATGATACAGCCATATTTTTAATCACTTCAGCTGCCCAAGTCACTTGGGCCAAGTTGTCTGTATAACCTGTGCGTAGCAAGGGTTTGCACAAGCTCTAGCTCTTTTCCAGGCCAATGCTAGCAACCTAATCACAATCCCATCCTCCCCTTCCTAAGATCACACAGAGAAGCTGAACTCAGAGTGTATTGTCCCATCTGATCTGTAATCCTTTGAAAACCAGAATTTCTAATGGGAAAAACTGATATGATAACCCCTCAAGTCTGGCAGTGCTGTTGAGTGCTACTGTAATAAGGTAGTGTATATTCAATGTAAGGATAATGGATAATGTGGGATTTATAACAAAGCCATAACTCAATAGAGAGGGGTTCAGATGATATCATGAATCGCAGCCATGAAGAATGATTGATCGATGAGATCATTAGAAAACTGAGATTGAATTACAGGTCTGGTAATTTATCACTTTACAGCCTCAGTATTTTTTGTGATATTTGAGGATCACTTACAAGTTTTCCTGCATTGTGTTTTTTCAGGTCCCTAATTATAAATAAGGTGCCTGCAGATGCTTTTAAATCAGTGGGCAGTCTGCTGTCACTGTCTTTCACTGTAATCAGAGTTGCAGGCATACAGTGAACTTCCCTTTTGAATTATTTAAGACATAGATCATTGCAGAATTACACCATAGTTTTTCCTTTCTCAGTGTTCAACACGGCAGTGGAAAATTCCAGTTTAATAAGACTGGAAGGTAAATTTCTTTCATAGTTAACATTTTATTGTGCTAATTAAGAAGCAAAACAGAAAAAGATTCTACAGTCCATGTAATTGTTAATTGTATTTCATATTAATTAATAAGCATCCACCAGTTAGTCTGAGACATGACATTTTTCAACATACTTTTTTTCCAGTTGGTTTAGTAGATTATACTTGCATCTTTGTGCACAATATCTGGACCATTGCTTCTATATATTTTGTATATACATATAAGCTCTCTGGAGCCATAACAGTTTGATAAAGTAACAAGGCATTTGCTTTCTAGAAGATGAAAATTAACAGCCATAGGCAGACCTGAAAAATTAATGGATTTAGTTCATTTTCCAGGTCTGACAGCTACTCACCCAGAGCATTATACAGTGAAATGTCCAGGATGGCTGGCACCTTTGAAAGAAGAACCCACAGTCTGTGGGAATGGCAATCAAATTGTGATGTGATTTGTGATCACCTGGGTGATATTTCTGGACCTGACTTTCAGAAAATGAAAAACAGAGATGCCACTTAGACTTTATGTCTAATCAGTTTGACACTCTTGTCCCTATAATGGCTGGAGGACAGGGACATTCTGTCTTGTCTCTTCCTTGCTTCTTCCCACATGTCTTGCTGTGCAAAGTCTCTATCCAGTGCTGACGCAAATACGTGTTTTTCACTCCCTGTCTTCCAGTGTTGTGGCTTCTGTGAAGCACAATCTGTGTGCATACATCTCCCATGCCTGTGCCGCCCCCGCCTCTTCCCCTTTCTCAATTCTTTCAAGAGGGTTAAAAGTGATGGAGTTGTTGCAGGTCTCTTTCTTCCACTGGTGTTTTGAACCGGTATGATGATCTTTTTCAAGTAGCAGAATGAGAGTGATGTGATTCCTTTGGGCTTCCCTGCTGTGCTGCTGCAAGAGGAGAAAATTATCCTTCTTCCCTTTTTTTGTTGTTTTAGTTTTGGCTTGTTTTCTTGTATCTCTTTGTTTTGTTATTATTATTTCCCTGGTGTTCTCTGGCTGAATGCGTGGACAAGCAGCATTCCCAGTTCTTGGGAAACTTCACCTAAGAAATACATTCAGTATGAATTAGGCTGGATTGGTCAGGAATATTCAGAATTTGCTGTGAACTGGAAATTCCAAGAAAATCTCATGCCTGACACACCAGATTATTGTGTTTACAAAACAAATGGTTCTCCTTGCAGCTGCAGTGAAAAATTGACGTTCTTGACAGTGGTCCTCCCTGTGTGGCTGCAAAGAGGCTGATGGGAATGGCGATGTCTCTGTGGGGTGGGCAGGATGCTCAGGATCTGTGATCCACTCACACCCTGCCCCCTGATGCTCATCTAAGTGTGTCCAGTGTACAAATGCTCACGTCCACAGCAGGGACTCTGCAGTCTTAAAAGTACGCAGAGACCTTTGAGAGTTAACAGTTTTACCTTGTCCTGCTAAAGGACTGGGTGATGATTCCTTACTTGGAGCTCTGAAACTTTTTTTAATCATCTCCCACTGCATGGCAAAAGCATGAGCAGCAGCAGAGGCAGTAGTGGCTTCTGCCTGCAAGGCAACGAATCCTTACAAATTTACTTCCAGAGATGCCAGTGTTTACATTAGGTGGTCAGCAGTTTTGTACGTATTAATTTCTCCCCCAGTGTAAACATATAATCTCTCAGCCAGAAACCTGAAAAAAAGATTATTCTGTTCTGCCACTGGCATAAATTGACACCATCAATACACCTGTTTCAAGCCAGGCTGGGCTGTCTTAGGGTCCACTGTGGCTGCATTACTGTAGTACCTTGTAAGTTCTCATGAGATTTTATTGTTCTGCATTGGTCATATTCTTAAATGTCTGGTGTCCGCCCTGCAGAATGAATATCAGTCAAAACCTACTCTTCTTAGGTTTCTTCAGGGTATTTCTCTAGCTCTTCTAGATTACATAAGTATTTAAAAAATATTAATAACTTAGTTTGCATGAACTTTTCTGAGATACTAAGACATAATCCTCTCTGACAGTGAGAAAGCACAGAGGATTACAGGTGAAGAAACACAGGCTAATTTGGGGATACCTGGAGCGACCTGGCCGATGCTTCTGTTTTCAGAGCTTGTGCCTTTGCCTGTCTGGCTCTCAGCAGCACAGTTCCCACTGTCACAAAATGGAGCTCTGAGTTTTCAGGTAAGCTGCAAGTCCTCCACTACCTCCCAAAACAACACCTAGCAGAAATACTTACCCCTTCCTATGCCACTGTAAAGATGGAGGTCAGATCCCACTCTCTGGGTCAGCTCTCAGCTTCCTCACCACAATTCCCTTGTCTACAAACCTGCAACCACTCCTCGCCACCCAGCCCTCCATCGAAGGAGGGGATGCTGTTAACAAATCACCCCAGCGCACTCCATCTGTAAGACCAAGGTCCTGCCCAGAAGTGATCCCTGCATTAGAGAGTCTATTACAATGCACGTGCCGGCAGGGTGGGGATTGAGGTATGGTTGCCTGGGACTGCCTCTCTTCTGTTTTTTTCCCAGCCTTTTACACATAGGTCTCAGCAACATTAATGTTCTGCTTATGCACGGGTGAGTTAGGGGAAGGCCTGGCACTGCTGAGCAGATGGTGATGCTGTCCCCTGGTGAGACATGGACCTGCCCAAGGAGACCTAGGCGACCTTGCTCATTTAGAAGACGTGTTTTTCTATTGCATTCTATTTATGTGCTGATGAAATTAACCACATAATATCAAACTGCAGCTGACACAGAAAGGCAAATGAGAAGCCTCTCTAAACCACTTCTCATTTATCCTGATGAGATGGTGGGAAGGGGAGGGAATTTTCCAACTCTGAGGTTAAATTATTTGTTATACTCTATTCCCCATCTCAAAAGCTGCAGAGATTTAAATAGTGCTTATGTTACAGGCAGAGGTTTACATGGCAGCTGCTGGGAGAGTCTCAGTGTTGATGAATGCAGCTCCTGTAATCAATGTTGTTGACAGCTGGGTTAACACAGGGCTGTGTCCACACCTGTGCTACGTTAGCACAGGGATGTCCCACCAAGACCAAAGCCTTACCGTCCCCAACCCTAAACAGAGACAGAAACAGGCAACCTTCCTTTCCCAAGTTAACTGCTTACTTTAGAAAGGCAGGTAAAGGTGAGAGCGGAAGTTCAGGCTGAGCTGAGAAAAGCAGGGGTTTTTTTATTTCTGTTAGCTCAGCCTGCCTTTACATCAGAGGTGGGCACTTGCAGACTAAGATGATCACTGGATTCTGATCACAGGTCCTCAGACTAGCTCCTACAAAGAGGAGGACCTCTCCAGTGTCCTCTCCTTGGTAGATGAAAAGGCCAGAGACTGCAATAACTTTGGCATGGCTCCAGCCCACCACTGCCCAGAGGATTGTCATAATTATTTTTATTTTTCAAATTTAGTCATAATTTTCATGGGAAATACAAAACCAAATCTCACATGGATGGGGGCCTACAAGAAAGCTGGAGTGGGACTTTTTACAAGGGCCTGTAGTGATAGGACAAGGGGGAATGGCTTTAAAATTAAAGACGGCAGATTTAGATTCGACATGAGGAAGAAATTCTTTACTGTGAGGGTGGTGAGGCACTGGACCAGGTTGTCCAGAGAAGCTGTAGACGCCCCCTCCCTGGAGGTCTTCACGGCCAGGTTGGATGGGGCTTTGAGCAACCTGGTCTGGTGGAAAGTGTCCGATGGCAGGGGGTTGGAACAAGGTGATCTTTAAGGTCCCTTCCAACCCAAACCATTCTGTAATTCTGTGG
Organism: Falco naumanni; assembly: GCF_017639655.2. NCBI lineage: Eukaryota > Metazoa > Chordata > Aves > Falconiformes > Falconidae > Falco > Falco naumanni. The sequence goes on along the minus strand of NC_054056.1, from coordinate 107,256,453 downwards.
TTCTATGATTGCTTAGTGGTAGAGAAATCTCCGTGGTGCTTACCATGTTGCTCCAGTGGTTAATCATCTTAGCTCTTGAAATGCCCAGAAGGTCTGATTTCCACAGCAGATATGAACGCTAGCATCCCTGACATCACCCCCCACGATGTGTTTTAGGAGTCCCCAGGCTGTCAGTGTTCAAGACCTCCCTGTGCAGGTAACACTTCTCTTCATAATTTGTCTAGAGGTCCTTTCACTAAGTTTGGAGAAAATGCCATTGTCAGTAGTATTTGCTTCACACAAAAAAATTCTTAATATTCAGATCTCTATAAACACCTCTGCCTGAATAGATGCTAATAACTTTAATAAATTATTCTGAAATTTTAACATTTTTGTATTTTAGAGTGAGGTTTCTAATAACAACCTAATGGAGCCTGCAGCTTTTTTTTTTTTTTTTTCCCACACACAAATAAGTCCATCTTTATTAAAAGTGTACGATATAATTACTTCTTGTATATGCTTCCTTTGCCTGTTTCCAGACCTATTTGCAACTTGGGGCATTTCTAATAAGCTTTTCATGCAGTTTATTTCTTTATGTATTGTATTTTTCTCCTGAAGTGGAAAACCTGCAAATACAAGTGCATTTGGGGGATCATAAATGAGAACACTATAGGAAGAGAGATGCAATTTTAGATGCTATGTCATATCAGATCATGTGATTTGATTTTGAAGCATGTATCTTTCTCAGAGCAATTTAAAAACTTCAGAGGAATTAAGAGAATTTGGGAACAGAGGAAAAAAACTTTCTTTTCTTTACTAATTAATTAGATGACATTAGTAAGATCCAAGAATGTCATGCTGTTAATAAAAAAAAAAACACAAAAAACCCCCAAAGCCAACCCCAAAATATCTCCTCCTCAAATCCCACCAACTAAAAATAACAACAAATTACTATTGTGATGGTACTGTGCTAGACACTTGAAATAAATTACCTGGACCACATATTCTGAAGTTCAAGGTAGAGGTTTCAGCATCACAGCTCAAGAAAGAAGTAGACTAACTTGGACTAGATGATGACAATCTAAATACGATGATCAGACATATAGAAACCATGACTCTCAAGGAATAATTAAATGAACGACAGCTGCTTGATCTTGAAAGGGGAACTGACTGGACACACTCTAACAGTTTTCAAATGTATAAAAAATCCCATGAAGAATAGGTAACAATATGTTTGCTGACATGGCTGAGGTCAACAGAAGACCTATTGGATTTAAACTCCAAATAAGGTAAATTTCCAGTATTTAGATTAGACACTCTTTAAAACTTCATAATGGCGCACTGAGTGAATCACGAAGTAGAAAGCAGGTTGTCTGGAGTTCTGGTGTCGCAATCACTGGATGTTTTTAGGAAAAATGTTACAAATGTCTCTTGATTTATATGAAGTTACATACAATTAACTCCAGTTGGAGGCAAGACGATGGGTAAGTTATCTCTTTCCTCATTTCGCCTTTTAGGATTCAGATCAGAAGCAGGAGATTAATACATTTCAGTTTTCATGGGATTTTTAGTGCTGGGTGTTTAAGCTTGAGGTGAGAAGGAGACACTTTCTGAATCATTCTGACAAGCAGTATATTGCAAAGAGGACTGCAAGTACAAAGGAGATAAGCAAATTGAGCAGTTCATCACAGACAGGAACTTCAGCCAGTTTGGATACCATCAACAGAAACAATTTACCATTAGAAAATGACTCCGTGTTGAAATATTTTGGAGAAATATATTTTTTTGTGGAGAAATACCCTGTCTCCCAGATGAATGCATTTTCATAACTTCTAATGTTCTGTCCTGATGCTTTCAGAACAGGATAGTTTTTGATTTTTCACCTAAAAATAACCCATTTGAATTATGTATATATAGTTAATTAAAATGGAACAAATCATGATTGGAGCAAAGTATTCTGATTTTTTTGGAAGAAAACATTTTTATTAGTTCTAAATAAAACACGTAGAAGAAACAGCTTTGGGTCCTGCCTCAGAAGAAAAATAAATGTCAGAATCATTCATTTAATGTCCTGAGGAATGGGCTTTCTACTTTACTTCGTACTTCATTAAAAATGTTCCTAGATTTTTAGTACAATTAGACATTGCTTAAATACACGTTTAGGGAATCCCTCTAGATTTTAGAAAGTATAAATGCATAAAAGAAACTCAACAATCACTGTGTCTCCATGTTCAGTCTATAGTTGCAACATTTTGGTTTGTTTTCTTCTTATTATGATTCAGATTATAGGCTTTATAATAATATCACTCAAATATAGCTTATGATGAACCTTACAATGAGACATAGGAACAGTGGGTGCTCTCTGTCCCCTGAAAAGCGTAAATTATTTGAGCAAAGGCAGTTGTATTTGAACTACTAAAGTACTCAGAACATTTAATTTATTTTTAGAGTTAGCTCATAAAATATTAATATTCTTTTCTTCCCACTCAAACAAGGATGCATTTTTTTAATAATAATGAAATATAATTTGAAACTCCTGACTTCTTTCTTTTTCAGAAACACCTGTCTTAACTTCTTTGCTAAGCATGCTTTTATTACTCTTCCTTAAAGTTTAGTTGAATTTGACAAAGGTAGCATCACTGTGATATTATTTGACTGCCCATTTTGACCTGGAAAAACCAGGTAGAAGAGGCCATATACCTTCTCTTTATTTAAAACTCTTTTGCATCAATTCCTTGTTTATTTCATGTTAGTAGTGAAATAAGCTTTAAAAGAAAAAAAGGCTTAGGATGAAATTTGGAAAAAATAATCAAATGCATTGTCATCTACAGCAACATAAAGAAATAATCTGTCAATACAAACTTGAGATAGTCACTTTTATGAAAACTGTAAAAATTAAAGGCTTCAGATTCAAGGATATCTTTAAAAAATAAAGGGAACCTGTACGCTCTACTTTGTCCTGTCATTTGGATTTTGCCAAGGATTCATTACTGTGAATTCCCCAGCTTCATCTGCAGTCCACTGATGTAAGTGAAGATGCAGGACTCAGACCCTCCTCCTCAAACTCCTAACCCCCGTCTTTTAATTACTCTCATTTCCACTGCTGGTCTGACTTGCTCTGCAACCACTGTGGACAAGAATGGGTATCAGGACACTGAGAAACAACAGAAGTAATGCAGTGGCTGGATTGTATGCCACTGCAGCAGTCTAGTGTGACATCCATACCAAATACCATGCAGTGGAAAATGCAAGCATTTTTGGGGGGAGATGCCAAGATTGGAAATATGAGGTAATCTCCTTGATATAGGGCATCCCCATAACTGCTAAATCCAGACTTCTAATTCAGAGATCCCTTATCAAAATGCAATGGTTTTATTTTCTTCCAAATAGCCTGAACTGAGACTGTGAATCATCCTCAAAACCAGCTCTTGGTAGCTGGCTTGGAATTGATCATTCACTCTTATTCAGTCTGAGAAAGAAGACTGCTGCTAGGTCACCAGGTCTAGCATCATTGCCAAAGTGGCAAAAAACTCCTTCACTAAAGCAAGGGTAGAGGTACAGCATGCCTTAGCCAGGGTGTTCTGTTTTCAGTGGCCTTACAATTTCTCCTTGGCTGGGCAGCAACCTAGATTTCAGTCCTCAGAAAGATGTATTGAGTTGTTACAAGTTTCTGAGCTGTGCAAGCTTCTTGATAGTAAGCTGTGGTGAGTAATACAGAGAGCAGAGACTAACCACTGGTGGCTTACAGGACATTCTGGAAACAGATTTGGTCTCTGGGTGAAGGGGCATGCTGTGCTCTATTGCTTGCTAGCTCTGTGACTTTTTCTTGTTACAGAACCATAGAATGGTTGGGGTTGGAAAGGACCTTTTAAGATCATCTAGTCCAATGGCCCTGCTTCAAGCAGGATCAGCTAGACAAGATTGCCCAGGACTACATCCAGTTGGGTTTTGAATATCTCTAAGCATGGAGACTCCACAACATCCCTGGGCAACCTGTGCCAGTGCTTGGTCACCTTCAGTAAAAAAATGTTCAGTTTGTGCCCATTGCCTCTGGTTCTGTTACAGGGCACCACTGAAAAGAGTCTGGCTCCATCTTCTTTGCACCTTCACCTCAAGTATGTGTTCCTATTGATGCGATCCCCCCTGAGCCTCCTCTTCTCCAGGCTGAACAGTCCCAGCTGAACAGTCCCAACCTTTCCTCACAGGAGAGGGTCTTTAGTCCCTTCATCATCTTTACAGCCCTTCACTGGACTCAGTCCAATAAGTCCATGTCTTCCTTGTACTGATGAGCCCAGCACTGGACACAGCACTCTTGATGTGTCTCACCAGTGTTGAGCAGAGGGGAAGAATCACCTTCCTCAACCTGCTGGTGACATTCTGCCTAATGCTAGCCAGGAGCCTTTTGGTCTTTTTATTGCAAGGGCACCTTGCTGGTTTATGGCTAACTTATTTTTTATTTTTATTTTATTATCCACCGGGACCATCAGGTCCTTCACTGTAGTGCTGTTCACCAGCTGATCAGTCCCCAGCCTGTGCATGGGGTTATGCCTCCCTAGGTGTAGGACTTTGCTCTTCCCCTTGTTAAACTTAATGAGATTCCCATCTGGACAAAACTGTGAACTTGCTGAGGGAAAATTTTATCCTATCATCCTTGGATACTAGGAAAATTTTCTCCACCTAAAGGGTTATCAGGCATTGGAACAGGCTGCCCAGGGAAGTGGTTGAGGCACCATCCCTGGAGGAATTTAAGAGACATGTAGATGTGGCTGTTGGGGACATGATTTGGTGGTGGACTTGGAAGTGCTAATTTTATGGTTGGACTTGATGATCTTAAAGCTCTTTTCCAATATAACTGATTCTATGATTCTATGTTCTTTCTGATGGAATGGCAACATAGCAGGGCACAAGCAGTCCAAGAGGTTTCTGGAACGCACCGATGACAACTTCCTAACATAGACGATGAAGGAGCTGCTGAGGGGAGATTCTCTGCTGGACCTGGCACTAACAAACAAGGTAGAATTAGTCAGGGATGTGAAGGCTGGTGGCAGCTTTGGCTGCAGCAGCCATGAGATAGTGGAGTTCAGGATCATGACAGAATGGAACAAGACAAAAAAACCCAACCCAGGATCACAGCCCAGGCATTCAGGAGAACAGACATTAGGCTGTTCAGGGACCTGCTAGGAAGAATCCCATGGGATACAAGCCTGGAGAAAAGAGGGGTCCAGAAGAGCTAGTGGATTTTCAAGGATGACCTCCTACAGGCTTAAGAATCCTGATGTGCAGGAAGTCAGGCAAGGGCAGCAGGAAGACTGGATGGATGAACAAGAAGCTCCTGACTGAACTAAAAGAGAAGCATACAGAGAGTGGAAGCAGGGGCAGGTGACCCAGGAGAGGTATAGACATTGTTTGGGAGTTGGGACGGGGTTAGGAAAGCCAACGTTTATCTGGATTTGAACCTGAGAAAGGATGTGAAGGGCAACAAGAAGGGCTTTTGCAAGTATCTTAGCAGTGAAAGGAAGACTAGGGAAACTATGGGCCTGATGTGGCCAGGGCACTAGTGACAAAGGCTGTTTGCAACAGCCCAGGTTGCTACCACTTGCCAGAGGCTACTTTTAAGGTTCCTTGCCTGCCATTGCTCCTGGCCCTGCCCAGGTCTCCTCAGTCATGGTGGCCCAAGCTGTGGGCTCCTGGTGGATCTCTCTGCTTACCTCAGGTTCTCCTGGTCCAGGAACTCTCCCTGTGCTGCTAATCATGCTGGCACCAGCACTGCTTGCCTTGGCGACTGATATTTGGAACATTGAAGTCTCCCATGAATACTAAGGCCTGTGACCTTTTGGGTTCTTCCCATTGTCTGAAGGCATCCTGTACTTCTTCCTGCTTAGGCAGGGTGCAGTGGAAACATACCTAATCGTTGCATCCTTCTACCCAGCACAACAGACTTCACAGTTTTTCTAAATATGCAGGAATATGCTATCAGTTTCTAAAAGTAATTAATGTGCTATCTGCATCACACCTCCATTTCCTTGAAGGGTTCTTACTACAATACTGAGCCATCAAAAAGAGATGCAGTCCTCAGAAAAAAATATGAACTTTACTACTTAGATGATGGCTTTATGAACTTTGTAAGAACTGAAAAAAAGGCAAAAAATTATTTTTTCTTGATCATGTTGCTTATGAAAATAAACCCAAGCTTACCCTTTCTTACTGTGATTGGTGAAATGAAACTGGAGTTATGAGGATCACAAGTTTTCAGACAGACATGCAAAAGATGTATTGATTAGCTAAGTAGCTCAGATCAATGCTCCTCAGCCTTGTTTAATGAATGCCTCCAGTCCGAAATAAAAGTGGTTGCTACTCTCAACATTATTTATTATAAAACAAAGCTAAGACACTTTAATGATGGACTGTGTATGTATGCTTGTGTGTCCTTGGGAGAATGGCAGACATCCTTGATTTTCTAAAGAAGTCAATGGAACAAGATTTTCTTTCCTCAAACTGTGACAATGTCTTGAGTGCCCATTTTAAGTTCCAGGAAGGTTATAACGTTTTTAATGTTTATTTGTAATTAATAAGTAGGCAGTCCAGAGCTTTAACTTATGGAGACAGAACACTCCATTTTTATTACAAACCAGCTGCCATCTTCTAACTTAGTCCTGATTCCTAGATAAAAGCATTTAGAAGCATGAACATGCTGCACTGCGTTTAACCAAGCACCTGCTGGTGGACTATCTGCATGGTAGAGACTTGAAGCAATGTCATCCTACCCAAAGCAAACACCAGAAGATAGATGCCAGAAACCCCAAGTAATATGAATGCTATGTGACTAATGGGAGGTTGGCTCTGACGAAGACATTTCATCTAACATTTGGTTTTCCTTGCAAAGCCTTGTATTTTTCTTGCCCAGCCACCAATATGATAATGGCCTCGTGGTGCTCTGACAAAAGTTAGTATTTCAGATGCATGTGCCAGTAATTCAAATAGAAACAATATTTTAGTGATTTCCAAATCCTAATCCATGAGTTAATCTTCAAGGTACTGAGCACAGTTCAACCAAAAAATTAACTGTATGCATGCTCTTTACGAGCCTTTGTCTAAAAAGATAGGTGCATGTATATGCTTGAAGATGTTAATGTGCTTATGTGTTTGTTTTCTATGTGGGCTCTCCTTCCTGAGGTTGTGGGGTAAGCAAAGAAAGCATTTTCTTGGTTTGGTCATGTTGTGACTTCAAAGTTGAACAGGGCTATTCAGGGAATGAAGAAAGGAAAGTAGCAGACAGTTGAAAAAAGCTTATTGTCTTTAGCCAGAACAACAGCTGGTGGGAGAAGAGACGTTTTCTGAGGCTCTTCCCATGTGCTGATCCAGAGCTTTCTTAGCAGGAGTGGGCTGAACTGGTGCAGACCCCTCAATCTGGAGTTATTTATTCATCTGATAAAGTTTTTCAAGCCCTTTATGAGAAGACACATTTATGGAACCTGGAAAAAAGTTCAGAGATAAACCTCAATAATTGATGATAGTGTCTTGTCTTTCATCCCAGAGCCCTTTATAAATTGTAAACACCCACCACCAAACCAAAATATATGTCATGCTAGTGTGAGCACAGCAGCCGTTAATATGGAACAGGTCACTAAATGGCAGGACTTGTGCAGGAGGTGAGGAGGAGTAAGAATGCCGGGTGAGACAAAAGCAGCGATTGCTTAGACTGGAAGGGAAAGGGAAGCCAGTACTAACATAATTGGTACAGCAGAGCTGTATAGGTGGTTTGCAGTGCAAGGTTTGTACTCTGTGAGTTCATCTTCTTTGCCTGTGTCTAGGATAATGAGGTTGGCCTGATGCCCAGAGCCAACAACTGTCTTGACTGTAAATCTCCCAGCCTCATCTCCTGGGGCCCATCTAGCTCGACCCTGCAAGTTCTGCTGAACTCCCAAGTTTGAGTCTGGCTCCATCCTTCCACCTTCCAAGCCTAATGCTTTCTGTCACACCTAGGAACTTTGGAAGTGCTACAGGCACTGAGCATGGGCAGCTTGCCAGTGACAATTTTACAATTCCTTCCTGTAGAGCTGGATTTTTTACCCACAGATAGAGACAGCCCAGAAGCAGGGAGAAATCTTCAGAATGCTGTCTAGGAAGTTCCCACTGACAACTGTGATAGGAACATTAAGGTATGACAGAGACAGGGAAGGGTGACTGCAGGCTGAATGCAGTCAGCACTATGCATATGTTTATAATAGGTGGTATATTCATGCAGAGATCCCTGGGACAGCCTTACCTGTTGGATGTAGAACAGTCCTATAAGCACAGAACCAGATATCCTTGCTGTAGCGGGTGAGAAGCAGGATGGCTGTCATGGTTCCTGTGTCCATAGCACTGTGTTACTGCTGACAGTAGAAAAACTCCCCAAAGGCAGTGCACTAAGATACTGAAGAATACTTGACTTCAAGGAAAACACAGAGGGATGGTGTTCAGTACAGTGGTAACCTGAGTACTCATTGCAATCCTAACTCCTACGGGCTCGACTGATCTCGTTGGGAGGTTTCTAGCATGTGGCCATCAAGGATTCAGACCCTGAGCAGATACTTTGATCAGCAGGCTGTAGAACAGTGGTGGTCGTGAGACAGCCAACAGCTGTTTGATGCAAAGTGGATGAACAGTCCATGAAAGAGGGACATGACCCTAACACCCACTCAGCCGAGTAATCCACGTCCTGTGGTCTGGCCACAGTGACCCAGCTTCAACTGAGGGATGGAGGTATTGTTATCCACTTGATATATCCTGGTGGTTAAATATGGGGCAAATGTGGCCATGAATCCTCTTTTTAAGGAGGGAGTTCAGCCTAGGAAGTTGTTGGGTGAATGCTGTAAGCACCATGCTGTATTCAGGAGATGCGTGATGGCAACAGCAGTGTGAGTCCTGCTCAGTAATCTGTGCTCAGGAGAAAAGTAAACATACAAGCTCCATGAAGGGTGCAAGTTCAGTTTTCCTTGGTTAGTGTTTCTCTGTGATAACTTGTGTTTCCTTTCAGCTGTTTCTACATGGCTCCTTGATCATTCTTTGCAGACTGTGTTAGCTGAAGAAAGTACCTGACTCCGTCCTGCTGCTTCATTTGGTTGAGATAAAGCAGCTGCTTTTTAGATATCAAGCCGTTCCCTAGCATAGGAAGCTAACGATTTGGTCCTCATTAAATATTCTATAACTGACACAATACTGAGCAAATCATTTAACTTCTTTATGTTTGTATTTCCCACCTGTTCTTTGACTGTCTTCTCAGTGACTTGTTAAGGATAGGAGGTCCCATTCTCCCTGGACTGACTAGGATGCAAATAATTTTATAATGGAGAACAGACTAGTAAATAAGAAAAACAGGTCCAGGAAAGACTATGAAGGAAAAGGAGTCCTTCCTTCCTTCCTGTTCTCAAATATTAGATAATGGGAGAAAATGTTTTTAAAACAGAAAATAGGTAATACCCTAGTATTCTAGCCAACATTTAATTCACCCCCACCCACTCAATATTCACCTCAAATAGTCATTACTGGCAACTCCTTCGCAGCGTACCATATTAATGGGCCATTTTTGTTCAATCTGGCAAAGTTTAGGATCCTATGGGAAAAAGAGCCCTTGAGTTAAAAAGCTGATAAATTACGGAGTTTCAACAGAAGACTGTAAGGGAGAAACAGTGAATAGGTAAAAGCTGGCAAGGTTTTTCCCTTGTCACAGTAATTCCTCCTTCACCGTTTTCCCCCCTTGTGTGTGAGTGAATACGCAGCTTAGAAGACCTCCGTAATTGTTTGCATTTTGAAGTTTGGAGAGCCCTTTGTTCTGGAGAGGTGTCAGTTTGAGTGTTCATTACATTTTTCTTTTTCACTTTTTAATTAAAAAAAACCTGCAAATGCAAAATGTAGCTGGGTGATCTATGATGAAAAAGACTTTGTTTGAAAGGGGATTGGTAATGAGGGCTTGGAAGATACATTTGGTAGTTCAATTTCAATGCACTTTTTTCCATCTACCCTGACCAATTTTATTTGCTGATGCAAAACCCACTGTAGACTCGTGAGTCATCTGTTATAATTATTTTTCATCACTACATTGTTTTTCATTTGCAGAAAGTTTACAGTTAACTTTTTACTGAAGAAGGAGAAGAATCATTTGTACTTAAATATTTATCATGCTACAAATTTAGAAGCAGAAAATGGTGGAAAAACACTTCTAAAATCAGTCTTTCTGCTGGCATTTAATCTGTGATGGAGGTCTTAGATGTCCTGGAAAAAAAATAAAATGGGTCTGGCTGCAGGCATCAGAAGAAGAGGCAGCTGCCTGGATAAGGAGACTGCTGGGAGCAACTAACTAGTCCACTGGTAATTATGACCCCAGTGTTGCCTCAACCAGTCCTTCCTGGTGTCTTGACCCTTCCTCTCCACTTCTGGTCAGTGTGGGAGTGCAGAAAAGATGGAGTTGCTCCTTTCTGGTGGAGCAAGAAGGAACCTACTGCTGGTAAGGGTTGGCAGAAAGACAAATGAGTTGGCAGATTTTGGCAGCTGGTTTAGGAAACATTTCTCTTGTCCTTGGGAAAAAAAATTCAATTGTCTCACAGCCAGAAGAGATGTGTGGGTGAACTGGTGATGAGTGTAGATTACGCACAGACAGAGGTAGAAAAAAATGCTGGGTACTCTGGTTTTCAAAAGACAGGTTATTGGTCATCTGGAATTTGTTTTCCTTTCTTTAGAGTTGCAGCTGGTTTTACGTCTGAGCTGCTGGATGGCAATGGCAAGGAAATGAACCTCCTGGAGTGTGATAGCAAGCCCTTTGATGAGAGAGCCCATGGGAACAGTGAACAGGGAACTCCCCATCTTAAGATGCTGTGGGTACTAAAAGTTTACATGCAGTGACTGGGCAACTTCATAGAGTCCAGATCTCCTGGAGGCTGTTAAAAGCAAAGACAAGCCTCTAAGAAACCTGTGTCATATGTGATTTGGAGGCTGGAGAGCAATCACTGCATGCCTGCCTTTTTCTTATGCTCCTTCCTTTGTATCCGCTTGCTGATCCTTGTTGGAGACAGGATACTCTGCTAGATAGTCTGACCCCAAATAGCCTGGTTTAATATGAGCAGCAGCCTGTCATACTTCGAGTGATGATCCCAATTGTGCAATGACGTAATGCCCTTAGCACACAGTGAGCCACTCAAAGCCAGAATTAGCCTTAGCATGTTGTCACATGCAGGGGTGGCTCTGACCTCAGTGACAGCAAGGCTCATCCCCACCAGAACTTTATAAACCTCACAAAAGTCTTTCCTTGTTTTCTGCCTCAACAATGGCATGCAGCAGTGGCAAAACACAACAAAGATTTAGGAGAATGGTTTTGTACAAAGCAGCAACAATAGATACTATTAATTGTCAAGATAATACTAACAAGTTGAGAATATTACATTGTTATGTGTTGAGAGGGAAAAAAGTTCCAATACTTTGTAAAGGACTTTACAGCTTCATCCTACACATCCTTTCTTGAGCTCAGTCTGTTGTTACATTCTCATCTTCTGTGAGTTTGGATGGGGCCAGCAAAACTGAAGACATACAGCAGCTTGTTACAACATGTAACCAATGTCCATATCCCTACATACTCATATATCTTTAATGAAGGCTTCAACATGTTGCAGAGCTCTTGTGCATCTGTGTGCCAGCACAATAGCCCTCAGAGGGGATTTTGCCAGCTATCATGAGGTGCATCGAGACAAACTGGGCAAAAATGGGGTTTGCAGGAGGAAGTTATAAGGTACTTTACAGGTAACGGCCATGTTCTCAGCTTTCCAATCTGTAAGAAATGAATATTCTTGTCTTGTTAGTTGTATCTTGCCAAAGGATAACTTTTACTGTTCTTGCTTTGTACGATATCATTTTCTTAAGCCTACGTTGTGTTATACACATGCACACAGACTCAGTTCTGCTACATCATTTTGTCGAGATCCCCACCAGCTAAAAAACATCAGAGCTGTCAGTAGTCACATGGATGTTGTAAATAGGTCTCAGGCCTGAGCCAGTACCTTGCCCTATGGTACTGTACAGTGTGGAGACAGTATCAAGTGAGGTATGGCTTCATCATTTCATGGTGTGATTGCAACTATGAAATTGTAGTGTGTTTTGACCTAATTCTGTCATCATATAGTTATTAATATAAGTATATTGCCATTATTGCATTGCTCATAAGGCCAGCATAACCTTTGTGCATCTCTTACTTGCGTTTATCCAGTAATACCTTCATGCCTTGCCTCCTCTTTTTCACAGATGGGTTTCAATGAGCAGCACAGCAGAGGCTGGTGAAATTTACAGTCCGATGGAGAAATCGTTGTTCTGTCTGAAATGCTTCTTATTGGAATATAAAACGCAGCTTACACATTGTGTTGAAGTGTAAAAAATTTCTATTGGGGTCACGCCTAAGGCAGAGCAAAGAATTGTTGTTGTTCATCTGAACATTAAAAAAAAAAAGCAGGAGGGGAAGCAATTTATTTTAGATATATGATTTTTTTTCCTTGAAAAAGAAAAAAAAAGAAAAATATTTGGGTTTGGAGTTGACAGTCTTTTATTTGAGCAAACCCACTTTTTTTCCCCTTTTTGTGTCACAAAGAGAAGAGAGTGATCACAAAGGAAAGGTAATTTTGATTTGGGTTTAGTTAGCCTTTTCAAGTTACTTATTCACTTTTCTAACAAAAAGCCATTTTCAGAAATAAAGCATCAGTGTGTAATATTCTGTCATCTCCACCAAAGGATCACCTCTTCCTTTGATCAAACCATTGCCTGAATTTGTGAATATTGTCAGTCCTCACAGCTATATTGTTCAGCAATGACAAACTCTTTGCCAGAACGTTTTTCCAAGTTCTATTTGTAGTGTAATTATCAACAGCTTTAACAATGCCCTGATTTATTACTTGTAAACTTCATTGTTTTTCTACAACCTCACATACAGAATTATTTGTGAAAGCAGGAAATGTGTCTTATTACCTCCTAATAATTTTAGATATAAACTGTCCGGATGTTTTTCAGCTAATACATCTAATTAGCTCACTCTCTGAAAGGGTCCTACCAAAATATGGGCGCACCTAATAGTAGATAATTAATTATACTCATCATGGCTAGTAATTTCAGATGGCTGTCTGAATCTAACACATACAAATGTATCAGTTAAAAAGATGCCAAGCTGCCATGCGGGGATCTAATGGGAGATAGGTTGTCTACAATATCACTTACACTTCAGAGTATAAATTATGTAGGTCAGTAATTTCCTGATGACAAAATTGTAATGATGTTCCGTGAGTAATAATATCCTTCTAGAATTACTTTCTCTTTTGTGGTTTTTTTTTTTTTTAGTGTGTGTAGGTAAACTACTGTCCAGGGAATTCAGTACTCAGCGAGGCAAATGCACTTCAGAGGAACTGCCAGGCCATATAACTTGGTGAAAACAGGTGAGATGAGGAGTAGAGGTGACGTATTGAAATGGCTCACATGTAATTTGCACGTAACTCCTGCACAGCCCTTGTCAAACCATAGTGCCTCTCTCTCCTGAGACCAAGGAAGTGTGATAGTGGATGTGATCTGACTTGCCCCTCTCAGAAATGCCACTGCACTTTGCATGAATTCTTATCTGGAAGCAAATGTCTCTCCCAGGCTGTGCCTTTGCTACTAGTACATGGGAAAATGCCTAATACTAAACTGTTGCCCCAGACAGGGTGGAGTAACAACAGCTCATGAAGTTTAATCTGCCACCTCTTTCTTCACTCAAGGAAGTGGAATCTGAAACCATGTAACCATTCCCCCAAAAGCATATTATTTATTCATAGTCATTAGATCCTCCTGCATATAAGACATGTAAAGAGAGCAGTAATTAGATCTGAAGAGACGTGCATGAGAATAATATGTTAATTTAGCCTTTTAAAGTGTTTTTAGAACATTGGAAAACAGATTCTCACTTTCTCAAATGAACTTGCTGTGAGAACTTAATTAATGACTATTTTTACTAATATTTAGCTTTACAGACTGATTTGGTATATTCAAAGTCTGAGCTGTGCTGCTGTCTCAGATAACTCACACCTCTTTCCCAAGGTGCTCCTGAACATACACAATCATTGCCAGCACAAATAATGTCATGTGCAAACTGCATCTCTTAAGTTCACTTTCCATGGACAGGAAAAAGCAATTACTTGCATATTTGCACAAAGGAGAATGAAACTTGCATCAGTAAAGATGAAATGGGTTAATTTCAAAATCATAGGGGATATTTACTGATAATTTATTCTGTTATTCATCAAGGCCTTCATGCAAAACAGAGAGAAACAACATGAATCATCTATTAATGTTTTGTTATTGCTTTTCATATATGCATGTTAAATGAAGACAGTCCTGATTGTAAATAAACATCCTCGGAGCGTTAACAACTGACTACAAGCAGTCTAACAAGTCAAACTGATTTTAGAGACTGTATGTTATGCAGCAGGTGGGATAGTGTATGAAAATAATTATTAAAAGTTACTGTGATTTGGCAGGTGACTGGGAGCTCATTAAATTGCTATAACACAATTGCTTGTGATCCCCTGGCCTTTTGCTAATTTTCAGCCTTCTCGGTAGAATGCTATCCCAGGAGCAATCATCTTTTCAGCTCTGGGCCATGAAAAGTTGTGGTTATGTTGTTTTTTCTTCTTTTTTTCTTTCTTTTTCTATTTTTTATTTATTTTTTAAATAAACCTGCAAATTTTAGACTCCCTTGAGAATTGATGGGAAGAGTAAGATTAATCATGTGTGTTAAATTAAAGCTCAGTGTGAGAGAAATCTGGGCTGTAGAGTACACAGTATCCTATGGGCAACTGAGGAGGAGGTCTCAGATGAGAACGTTTCCAGTACAGGTGAGGACAGAAAGGTGAAGGCTGAGAAAACAAAGGAATGAGCGGGGATGACAGGTAATCAGCTAGAGGTAACTTTGGTAAAAAAATAAGGTTCTTGGCTCATTCTTTCCCCCAGATTAAAGTAGAAACAATTGCACTGTTTGGTTTGGGTGCACAAACTGTGCAAAATGCCAGATCAGCCTGCCTTCCACGTGAAGCAATTGCTTTTTTTCAGCAGTTTTTCCTGTGTGTGTTTGGCTGCCTGCCGTCTGGACATTAGCATATTCTCCAGTTAGCCTGGACAAGATGGATGGTGTCTGATGAGCTTTGGGTTTCTCTGAGATGGTGAGTACTCTGCGTGCCCTGTGTGCTCCATGCCCAACTCCTTCACATTAACCGCACATTGCTCATCGCTGACCTCATGCAGCCAGCGCTACCCTCTGCTGCATGTCACATCACAGCAGCAGAGGGAAGAGGACTTCAGTCGGTCACTCACCAGCAACGGGAGACAAGTAACTGGAGGTGAGCAGAGGAAATACAACTGCGGCAGAGTTTGCTGCCAGGAGATTGTAGAGATGTCTGACAAGGCTTGGTGCAGAGGACTCATCCCCATAATCTGGCTTTGGACCACATCAGTATGTTAAAAGATGTTTCTCAGCAAACATCTCTATCCAGGTCATGGAAACAGTAGGTAAAAGATAAAATGGATGTATGAAGAGAGCAGACCATTTTCTAAAGGTTTAATCTTTCAGTAGGCATTCAGCTGCTTTGTCCATGTGTAATTGAAGACGATAAGACATTGTCCTTTCCCTTCTCTTGCAGAAAGCAGCTCCCCTTTTTTTCCTGCCTCAGAACACTTGAACTTCTGCCTTGTCCCTTTCATATAGTTTCATGGAAGAGCTTTGGACAGCTGTGCTGAGCAGTCATTAGTGCATGCAGCTGCTCTGTGCTAAAACACCTGGTTGTGACTGATAGGCTGTCTTCCTATTCAACACCTATATTTATTATCTACCTGAGAAGGCTTGCTTTCTCGATTTAATCATGGCCTACTGAAATCCATAGAAAGTTTCCTGTTTACTTCAAACAGGCTACAGATTCTGGTGTGGCTTTTATCCTTGATTTTATTTAAGCCAGGACTTCATCCTTAGGGTCTGAACTAGCCTGGAATCACTCAGCTGATTTTCTTGTGAGGAGGTTTGGTTCTGAGATGAGTAGTTTGCTCAGGCAGGGGTATTTATTTACGTATGCTTGTGTATCTCCAGCCAGGACAGGAGATTGTGTTAGTGTGTGCTATTGCAGAATGTGTAATTAGGCAATGTGGAGGTGCTCCTAAGAGGTGTTTTGCTTCTCATAAGTTCTTCACAAAACAACACCCTGAAAGGGGAAACATGGTGCAGGAAAGTGTATCCTGATTTGGCAGTGGCTGCTGATTATGTTAGGAGAAATGCCCACAGTCTCTGTTGATTAGGGCAATCATTCTTTACATCTTAATTAAAGGGCCTTTTAAAAGTTTCTGCCCGAGATCTGCAACTGTCTTACCAATGAGTTCATGTAATAAGGTCTTGCTTGATGATTAAACCTTACCCAGCTGTTAAAAGCTGTAACTTCAAGTCACAAAACCACTGCACAACTTTGAGCGGGTCTCTTGCCCAGTCTATTTAATGATATATGTTGCTTTAGGCAAAGGAGAAGCTTAATTGGTTAGTGTCAAGTGCTCTGAGTTCCTCAGCTAGGAATAAAAATGGAAATTAGGAAGCTGCTGCACTAGTCTTCAATAGAAAGGCAATAAATACTTCATAAAATAAGTAACTGGGTCTGATATGGATCTGATACCACATACATGTGGTAGGTAAGTAGACATGAAGGAGTTTGTCAAGCTGACCATTTGAGACCGGTCAATATGACAGTCCGTTCTTGGGCTACTTGAAAGCCACTGCATTACTGAACTTCATAAGATACGTGTCAAAAATTGTCTTTGATTACTCTTTTTATTCATATAACCTGTCTTCCACAGTTTTTTACACTGTCTGTTTCCACATATCCTTCCAAAACATATCTCCAGCTTCCTCAAGGAGCTGCCACTGAACAGTATAGTATTTTTTTTTCCTATCCTCTCCTAAGGAGATGAGGCAGATTTTTACTGCATCCAGTCTGTTTTTTACTTCTTCAAATTCCTGTGTAGGTCTGTTTGATAGAAAAAGGTTTTTTGCAGTTTGAAGGGTCTTTGCTCGATAGAAGTATGCTCTGTTTCAGATGAAAGCACGCTAGAAAGTAGACTGGGCTTGCATCTCTTTACACAGTGTAAATTATTTAATATAATTTATTTAAATCAGATATAGTCTACTGGGAAGTACATGGGAAGAGATTCTATTGATGGTTTTAGGTAGAAGGTAGTATGGGTGGAAAATTGGAAGCAGCCTTCTGTAAGGATGAGGGAAGCAGAGATTTGATACCCTGTGTTCTCCTGCCAAGTAGCCAGATCCACAGCTGGTTTGTCCCAAAGTACCTACCTCACATAAAGCACAACAAATATTGTGTCACAAAAGAAGCAAGCTCAAAAGAAGCAATGCTGTTAAAACACCATAAATATTACAAGATTAACAAATTCCTTTAGCAGGAAAGCAAACGTAGAGACTGACCTTGTTCTGTTCAGAGGCTTGAAAGCAAAACAGCTTCAGGGCAACACTGCGCTTAATGAGCATGTAGCTAAACAAATAACCTCAAGGGCCTCACACTTTTCCTAAAAGAAGCATCATTTCTCACTCCTGTACTGTCCAAGTGAGGTTTTCATAACTGCTGACATACCCAAATAGCCCTTAGCTTAATCACACTTGCTTTTCCTCAATGCCATTCAAGTCCAGCAAGATGCCATATACAATTAGCCACTTCTGCATCCCTGGTTTCTGGAGGCTGGAAGACAACGAGAAAAGGATAGTTGTAGTTGATGTTTGTTTAGGCTTAAAGGCAGTGAAGTAGCCTGAAAGAGGTGAACCAGGGAAGGGGTGAGCAGGAATAGGCTCTGGTGAGGAGGGTGCTGCACCATTCAAGGGCATCTATTAATAGGTGGCAACTTGGAGAAACTTCTAAGGAGATGCAAGCAGGTGAGTACAGGCTTTGAGATGGAGCAGACTGCTTGGAGGGGAACCTGGGGCTGAGATATTAGCTGAGGATATACCTTCCCCAGTGGCCTTCAATTAAAACAAGATAAATGTATTTCCATGGCAAATCACCAAGTTCTACTGGAAATTAATGCAACTGGATGTCAAATTTACAATAATATCTATGGAAACCTGCCTTTACAAAACAGTCTGAATGAGCAAACTTCTTCAGTTGATGATTCCTACTTACAGACAGAATGTATTCATGATACTTTCTTGTTCTATGTGCTGTAAGAAAAGCCTCTGGATAGCAATTGAAGGGGTGCTCCAAACCCAGGCTAATCCAGCCTCTCTTTGTTAGTGCCTTTCATACGAGAATGCTATCTTTGACATCTTCCATATTAGCTCCCCTGCAAACAGTGCAATGAGTACTTTGAAAATGGTCCATTTGTACAACTCAGATAATCTGTGTAGGTGCAGTTGCAGCTTCTTATGAGCAGAGTCTGTCTGTCAGCCTTTGCCCTCTATCCTCTCTCTACAGAAAAGAGTGAGAATATATTTGGGGAATAGAACTGTAACTGTCTGGGTCTTTGAGTGATTGTTTAGACAATCTCCTTGTTTAGATAAGCTGACCTTGTCTGATCCATTTTTAGAGCCATCCAGTGAACGAGTCTGCAGCATACTTTATCACTCAGTGTCACCATCCTCACACATGGCATTCTGTAGCTGAAGTCATCTTTGCTTCAAATTATTACTGATTTCCTCTTGTTCTTTTCACTGAGAACATGAAATACTAATTTTTTGCATGTTTGAAGACTGTTGTCATAATTTCCTCTAATCTTACTTTTTTCTGACTCTTTCATAGATCATGCTTACCACATTGGTTGTTATCTTGGGGTTTTACTTTCTGCACTCTCTCAATTTTTTCAGAAACATGTTGCCCAGAGGTAATCACTGAATTCTAGCTCAGCCTCACCTACTACTAATAAGAGTGGAATAATGATGACTGATGTTGTACATATGTTATACGTGGAAGATAATTTAAAAACTAAATTTGCTTTTTGTAGCAGGAATCAACACTAGAGTCATAGAATCATAGAATCATAAAATCATAGAATTATTTGGGTTGGAACAGACCTTCAATGATCATCTAGTTTCAATTCCCCCCTGGCATCTTTCACTAGACCAGGTTGCTCAAAGCCCCTTCCAACATGACCTTCAACACTTCCAGGGATGGGGCATACACAACTTCTCTGGGCAACTGTTTCCAGTGTCTCACCATCCTCATCATAAAAATTTTATGTCCAAGCTAAACCTACCCTTTTTCAGTTTAAAACCTTTGTCCCTTGTCCTGTTTCTACAGGCCTTGGCAAAAAGTCTTTCTTGATCTTTCTTATAAGCATCCTTTGTATATTGAAAGGCCACAACAAATTCTCCCTGGAGCCTTCTCTTCTTCAGGCTGAACAGCCCCAACTCTCTCAGCCTTTCCTCATAGGAGAGGTGGTCTAGGCCTCTGACCATTTGCATGGCCCTCCTCTGGACTTGTTTCAACAAGTCTATGTTTTTCCTGTGTTGACAACTCCAGAGCAGGATGTAGTACTCCAGCTGGGGGTGCTGCCAGAGCAGAGTAGAGGGACAGAATCACCTCCCTCGACCAGCTGGCCACACTTCATTTCATGCAGCCCAGGATAGGGTTGACTTTCTAGGTTGTGAGAGCATGTTGCCAGTTCATGTCCAATTTTTCACCCACCAGTGTGCCCAAGTCCTTCTCAGCAGGGCTGCTCTCAAACCATTCATCCTCCAGTCTGTATTGGTATTAGGAATTGCCCCGACTCAGGTACAAGACCTTGCGCTTGGCCTCATTGAACTTCCTGAGGGTCACACGGTCCGATTCCTCAAGCCTGTCAAGGTACCTCTGGATGAAGAACTGCACCACTCAGCTTGGTGTTGTTGGCGTACTTGCTGAGGGTGCACTTGATCCCACTGTCTATGTCACTGATGCAGATATTAAACAGTACTGGTCCCAATACGGATTCTTGAGGGACACTAGTCATTACTGGGTGTTGAACATACTGTTATGTTGAATACACCTAATTTACTCAAAATTTCCTTAGTCTGTTCTTTCTTATTCTAACTTGAACTCTTACCCTCTTCTGAAATAGAATAGATGTAATAATTCCATTTCACTTTACTAGTTTTGAAGACTGAAGATTAATTTTACTTTCTTGTTCTGCTATTATTGGTTTCTAAGCTCAGAAATAGACGTACATTTCCCTTTGTCTTTGTTGCTGTTGCTTTTACTCCTGATGTGTTTGTACAAGCTATCCCGATTGCCTTTTTTTAATTCCATTACAGCTGTATGTGGTTGTGCAGTTTAGGCTTTCTGACTGTAATTTTCACCATTACTTTGGGGAGGAGAAGGGCAAATCAGGCTGTTCCTGAATAGATTAGATCTATGTGGGTAATGTTACTCTCCTAAAGCGATTATCCTGTCGGGTCATCTTTTATGTACATGGCTGTAATGAAAAGTTTTATCATTTGACTTTATCACTTCAGAGATTATCTCATGTCTACAGTATCTTACCCCACCTTCAAGGACACGGAAATTTATCTGCTGTTGAAAATTTTGTCAGGGAGAATAAGTGAACCATTTTGGTGGCTCGATACCACAAATTTCAACTATTACTGCAGACACTAATTTACTTTACTCAGTTGCCTTGATGATATATTATAGCCAAGATTTGTTTTAAGATATTTGTATAATATATAGATGATAGCTATAATTCTGTACTGAGCTGTGCTTTTAACAACCATAATCAATTATTCCTTCTGACACAGGAAAGCCATAAAACATCAGCTGAAGACTGATGAGTTATGAAACACCCTGACTCATTAGATACATGAACACTGCAGAAATTTTGGCACAAATTACCTGACTTGCAATGATAATTAATAATATTTATCTAGCTCTTTTAATCCTCAAAGGTTCGAAGACATGTCTTAGACATTCAGTAGCCAACACAGAAAATGAGACATAAAAGTCAGCTGTGTTCCCTCAGGAGTAAATGAGGGAATCTCGGGTTGCTGAAGGCAGAGTTACATTATAGCTGACAATTAGCAATTGTCACAGGAGCTATACACAAAAATTCACTACCCCAGCTCAGCTGCTAACCTTCTGCTTTACTCTAGGCAAGTTTTCCAACAGATTTGCCCTAACATTCCTATTTGCCTAATGTTGAAAGCCATGTAGAGACCTTGAAGGGCTGCTAGCATAATTAGAGCTTATGGCTCTCTGCTGTCTACATGTAAACAGTATGTCTTCATCAGTATGGGTTAAGACTATATCGTTAAGGCACAGCTTGTTGGATTTAATATTTCCTCAGCACTCTACAAACATGAACTCATTATCTGCATCTCTCACAAACTGGGTGGCTGATTGTATGATCTCTCTTTCACAAGTCAAGGAACTAAGGTGGGAGGCAAAGCACACTAATTAAGCTACCATATGAGACAATGTAAGGTGGCATCAGCATCTTTATAAGTTGCCCTTGGGTTTCTAGATAATCAATGAAGCATAGGGTGTGATTCATGTCATCCTAAAGTAGATACCTACATTTGGTTAAATGACTCACCCTATGCTTCATTGACTCTGTGGACTTGTTTTCTATTAATTATAATAGGAACACAAGAAACTTGGTCAGATGTCAATGATTACATTGCTGGTAATTTAGTTAAGGAAGTTTTGGGAAGCTAGGAAATACAAACCCTGCCCTAAAAGCCACAAGGGAATACAAATAACATGCTTTCAGATCCCCATTAAGCCCACTGAAACCAGGCTGCTCTAACCCTGTTGTTAGAATCAAACAAATACCAATAAAACCCGGCTAAAATTACCTTCCCCTTTGCCATGACAAGATGTCCCTTCCCTCTAAGAATGATCTGTAGTCGCAGACCACAGAAATAATCCCTCTACCATGACTACGACCTCTCCGCTTTGAGCACATGTGAGAGCACAGTAGAGTGGCGAGACCGTGGGGCAAGTCCAGCAACCTGCTACCTAAGGCTGCCAGATGGAAGCTGACTGCATGAATGGTGGAAAGGCAGAACTAGGATGGCATATTTAGTCATTCACTACAGATCCCAGATTTCAGGGATGTGACTGGTTCTCTTCATTGACTGCACAGAGGGTCGGTGTGTGACAGTCTGAATCCTGCATTGCTTTCACAAACATCTAAGAGGTGTCTTAAGAGTCTTAGGTGTCTTAGGAGACGGAACAATGAAAGCGATGCCAACTATTGTTTGGTCATATTGACATTTCTTCTGGTGTTTGGATAAAAAGAAAATGTATACCATAACCACAGCTCTGGAGACTGTGCAGCTTAGAGACCAATAAACAGGTGAACCGATATCTCTTCATTAGAAAGCAGTTGGGAAGAAGCAGGAATAGAAACTCAGGAGAGAAACTAGTTCAGTTTCTTTTCATGGGACATACTTCCTCTTTACAAAGAAAAAGGTTTTGTGTTGTAAAAATCTTTCCATTTCTAAGGTACATTGCAGGTATATTTTGGGGAACCATGTGAAATGTCCTCAAGATTTCAAGGTTTGCTTGGCAGCATGCAGTTAATTAAAAAACAAACTCAACAATGACACGAACAGAATACCAGTGGCTAGCACTTATCCCATCTATCAGACACATGCTGGAGCATAGACATGGGGGTATATTAGAAGTTACTGATGCCATCTGGTCTTCTTCCTGTTCTGACTGTATAACAGTTTCTGCATTTTAACACAACCATGTTGGAAGGAATTGATAGTGAGAAGTAACAGCGGTCCAAGCACAGGAAATTTAAACAGTTAATGATGCGGAAAATGCACGAGAGAAATGAGGTTGGAATTTCGGCATCCCAGCTCGTAAACAAAAGGTAACAGCAACCACAACAGCAACAAACAACACATCTGTCAGTTTAAGCACTGAAGTTTTTCCATCTAAGGAAAAAAATCACTATGTAGAGACTGGAAACAGTGTAAACCACCATGACCCAGAAGCACATTTTAAAGGAAGGAAATTTATCCAAGCTCTCTGCAGGAGCAGTGAAGTTGTACAGGCACCACTTGCTGAGGGCTGAGTAGTCAAAAGCTGTACATAACAACTATATTTGCAAAATGGGCTGCCCGAAGCGTGCAAGGCATAGACATTTTTACTGTGTGTGGACAGGGCTTGTTTGCAACATGCAGTAGGTTGAACTTTTAAAAGCATGCACACTCTTTGTGCCCAGTATACCTTCTTTCATGCGTAACTCTAAACATATTGTTAACAGTAAACCTGGGGAAGAAAAGTAGGATAGAGCTATCTCTCCATGGGGAACATTTTTTAAAGCTGAAAATAAGAAAGTTCTATGGTATTTCAGGATGACAATATTTTTTCCCCATCTAAAGAACAATATTAAACTAAAACCCTAAAGAATCCAACTAACTGATCAGCTACAGCAACCAACAGTGAAAGCCTTTCAGGACAGTCTTTAGCTGATGACCAAGTGCAAGAACCTGTGATATGAAAATCTGTACTCATACTTAATATCTTACCCTCCAGGCTGTCTTGGGTTCTCCTCTTACCGCTGTCTCATCCTTCCTAAGTAGTGGAATATTAATTGAATCAGGGATTTGGTCTGATTTTCCATCTTAAGGCACTGTGAGACTCTGAGACACTGGCTAGCTGCTGTTTCATACTCTGGTTTTGGCTAGAATTTCCATCTTGGATCTGAAGAATCTCTTCTGGCCAAAGTTTTGTTTAAAACTCTTGTAGTCATATGAAAAGTTGCAATGAATGGTAATTTTTCAACAAAAATATTTTGCCTGAACATTTCCAAACAGTTTTGTGTAGTACCCTGCTTGGATGTATAAAACTCCTGCACTGATGTGTATGGGATAGAACTCGGGAATCCTGCAGCATCTCTGCCAGATTTCCTGAGTGATCTTGCATGAGTCACTTAATCTTTTGTGCTTTGCTTTTATCCTCTGTCTCATCTAGGATTTCTGTCATTCTTTCTCAGTTGTAAGGCAAATGGCAGAATCATTTTGGGAGGGTGGTGGGTGATGATATTTACTGTAGTTAAAGAGTGTGAAAGACAAGCTTTCTCTCTTTTTAACTGCTTTGTAAACTTTGCTCTGAAAGTTTTGATGCTTTTGTTGGTCTTCGCCAGTTTATCACAAGTTAGCTGTGTCATGTCCAAAGATTTTATCTTTTCATTATTTTCTCATTCTCTCAACACATATTTCTTCCTAAATGATACAGCAGCAGAAGGAAAAAAAAAAAACAAACCACCCAACACCAACAAATAAACACCTGCTGTTTCTGTCTATGTTCTGCAGCTAGAGAAAATGAGTCATTAGTTCAGCGGCAGTTTCCAGCCCACTTACAAAATCTGTGATCACTAACCTTACATTTGCCACCCTATTGTGTTTTAGGAAAATGTCCAGCCACAGAGAGCTCTCTAGTAAGATAAGTAACACCGCCTTCATTAAAGGGAGCAACTTAGGCTCATTTCTTCTGTAAGTAAAGGTGGGAGTATTTACAGATCACGTTATCACTTATTTTTCACTCGTATAACCCTAAAAGTGTTTTAGTGCAGACCTCTACATAAGGAATTTGTTCCAAATTACCATAAACTTGCTTTTCTCAGTTTTGTAAGGAGCCTGCGAAAGCATGTCATGGAGTCATCTCTGCAGTCCCCTGATAACAAGGGCTTGGGGACCACACAATTAGAGTCACTGGTGCCAAAGAGGATTATTAAGGAGGAGAGCCATTCCCTTGTGAACACAATAGACTGTGGACAGAGGGGTTCCTGCATACTTAACACCTCCTGGCTGGTCAAACTGGAATGATCCCGAGTGTAGCCATCTAACCCCGAGATTCCCCAGTACCCAATGTCACACCTGCATAGGGCTTATCAGGCAGTTCAGGGTAATTAAATGCTTAATACCAATCTCTTTATGAGCAAAAGCACTTCGGGATGAATATCCTGAAGCCTTCTACACCCCTGATGGCTAAAGTATCATTGCTTGTAGGTGAGGCATTAATGTCTTTGGCCTCGTTTACAGATGACCAATCTCTGTATCAGATTTTTCTCTTTGAGCATCTTTTCTTGGTTTTTGTTTGTGAAGAAAGACCGAGCATTACCTGCGCACAAATCCTGACCTAGCTCTGGAAGCAGATACCGGGCACTACAGCCAATGTTGTCCTTGACCTGGTACTGAAAAGCTGGACCAAAGCCTGCTAAAGCCAATAAAACCTTGCAGGAGTTTTTGCTTCAAGCCTTGACTAAAAAGTGACCCAGGGGAATGGGAAAAACTGGGAAACTGCATTTACTCAAAGCAGAAAACAGAGGAGGAGAAGCAAACACGCCGATTTCCACTTAATTATTTCACAGTATGTCATTACCTTGTGCAATCAAATGCAGTGACGTATCAGCACCAAAGCAATAAACTGCCACCGTCTTTCCCCAGTTTTTAGAAGGGCACAGCACACCTGTTTGCCGGGGAGAAAAGCTGTAATTACTGCTGAGTGACTGTTTCTGTAGCTGAGTGGATGAGGCAGACCTCCAGCGTTTGCTTGCCATAGTCAGTAAATGTCTGCATCATTCACAAACTGCAGGTTTGTTCACACTTAACATTCTTTTCAGATCACTCCGCTGAGAGTTTGACTGTAACAGCAAAAATACTTTGCAGTTTTAAGACATGTCTCCCCACAGTGCTTCAGAGTTCTCCACAGACACAAATTTATACAGCTTCGCAGAGCTCCTGGTTGAAGACCTTATTCCACTAGTTAAATGGAGGAGAAAATAATGTCTGTTAAATAAACAAATAAAAAACTCCCAAACATATTTAGGACCCTGGAGGCTCAGGGACATAGGAAAATTTAATGTTTCAAATAGTAAAAATTGCAGGAGCCATATGTAACACAAAACACAGATTGAGTTCCCTGTCTGCCCATGCCTATGTCTGCTGAGAATCACTCAGCTGCTCCTCATGCAGATGGGATTCTTGCTTACATTAAAATTAAGTGGGAAAATTACTATAGGCATGCTTTTTCAAGGATCTGTTTCTGTTATCTCTGCTTTTTTCTGTTAATATCAGCACTATAGACCCTGTTCAGCTGTGGGATGGTTAGAGGAATGTGATCCTTCTCCTTTTATTTGGCCAAATGTTTTAATCCATCTTCAGAAATTTCATTGGAGCCCTTACTCCCACTGAATGAAATGACTCAGGTAAACAGCCACTGTTTTTTAGAAAAATAGTCTGGCAAAATTCATTAAGGATTTCTGGATCTGTCCTACAGCCACGCAAGTTTTAGCTAAGGTTGAGGTGTGGTGTATTACTGTTGATCATCAGATGGGGTGTGACTTCCTAACTGGGTATGCCTATACTCTACAGCAGTAAGTCAGAATTTTGTTTTAAATCACCACTGCGAGGGACTGAGGCAAAGCGATATAGAATCAGAGAATAGCCCAGGTTGGAAGAGACCTTGAAAGATCAACTGGTCCAACCTTTCATGGAAAAGAGAACCTAGATGAGATTATCTAGCACCCTATATAGTCAGCAATGTGGACTCTACCACATCCCTGTGAAGGTTGTTCCAGTGATTGCTTGCTCTCACTGTAAAACATTTACTTCTTATGTAGAGATGAAAACAGTGCAACTCATACGGAATCATAGAATCATTATAGAATCAGAGAATTGTTTAGATTGAAAAAACCCTTCAAGATCATCAAGTCCAACCATTAACCTAGCACTGCCCAGTCCATCACTAAACCATGTCCCTTAAGTACCACATCTACATGTTTTTTACCTCCAGGGGTGGTGACTCAACTACTTTCCTGGGCAGCCTGTTCTAGTGCTTGACAACCCTTTCTGTGAAGAAATTTTTCCTAATATCCGATCCAAACTTCCCCTGGTGCAATATGGGGCCATTTCCTCTTGTATCACTTGTTACTTGGGAGAGGAGACGGACACCCACCTCACTACAACTTCCTTTCAGGTAGTTATGGGCAGCAATAATGTCCCCCCTTGAACCTCCTTTTCTCCAGGCTGAACAACCCCAGTTCCTTCAGCTGCTCCTCATAATATTCATTGTCCTTTGACCTCTCCTTGTGGCTCCTTGTGAAGAGAGAGCCTCCATCCTCTTTGTAGTTGCCCTTTTAAGTATCAGAATACTGTGATGAGGTTGTCTCTAAGATGTCTATTCTGCAGGGTGAAAAGACCTAACTCCTTCAGTCTTTCTTCATAGGGCAGGTTCTCCAGCCCTTTGATCATCTTCACTGCCTACCTTTGGACCCTCTCCAGTTTGTCCATGTCTTTTTTTTTTTTGAACTGTGGGGACAAGAACTGGACAGTACTCCAGGCCTGACAAGAGCCGAGTGGGATGGCTGTACCTCTGCTAGCAATAGGCTGTGGATGCAGCGCAGGATCCAACTTGCCTTCATTGCTGCCGTGGCGCAGCTTGTTCAGCAGTACGCCTGGGTCCCTTTCCGCAAGGCTGCTCCCATTTCACACAGAGCCTAGCCTGTACTGGGCTCTTCGGTTATGTCATCCCAGGTGCAGGACTTTGCACTTGTCTTTGTTAAATTTCATACATTTTTTGCTATCCCATTCTTCCAGTTTGTTTAGGTCTCTCTGTAAGATGGCTCTTCCTTCTGATACGTCCACCTCATCACCCAGTTCATCAATAAACCTGGTGAGGGTACTTTCAATCCTGTCATCGTGGTCATTTATGAAGATGTTGAACAGTGTGGAGTTCAGTATTGATCCCTGGGGCACCCACTTTTGACAGGCTGCCAACCATTGCTCACGACCCTCTGAATCAGTTTCCTACCCACTCTGTATCTTGTTAATTTGTCTAGGAGGAGGCTGTGGAAGAGGGTGTCAAATGCTTTGCTGAAGACCGGGTAAACAATAACCGCTGCTCTCCCCATGTCAACAGAAGACAGAGTTTTGTTGTTGAAGGTGACCAAGTTTGTCTGGCATCATTTGCCTTTGGTAAATTTGTGATGGCTAATCATGCCATAGTGCAATGGACTGGAAGCATGAAGGCAACCATGATGAAATGAACCTTACAGGACTTTAAGACTTGTTGAAGTCAGAAAAAAATTGTTCATATCACTGAAGATTATTCTTCACTGTGATCCCATGTGGACAGTTATTTTCATCCTTCATTAGGTGGATGGCCATGAAAGGTGTATTTTCACCTTTCCAGCAATAACTAGTAGATGGGTAAGTGGAAGGTGGCATGGGAATGGTATCTTCCTGTTAGATGAGAATTGTAAGAATAAGGTTTCTTCAATAATTTATTGGATCAAGTTTTTAAGCAAAAATTCTAAGTGTCATTTAGAAAATAGTAAAATAACATCCTTTGGTTTGGAGTGCCAGAGGTTCTGAAATTTAGCAGACAGAATAATCTCTCATTATTCAGACAGCGTAAGGGAAACACCTTGTATTCTTAAATCTACTCATATCTGTCACTATTAAATAAGGATGAATAAAAGGTGTCACATTTTATCATAGCCTGAATAAATGCAGACAGCTGGACAAATCCAGGTGGAAAATGACTTGTGATTATCTCAATGTGACCAGTCAAAAAATAGGAACACAGGTTCATTATAATTCTCTTGGATGCTCATAGGAAATATGGAAATCCTAGTGCTTCCACCAAACTTTTTATCTTCTCTTGTTTACACCAAAATGTTGATGATTTGTCTGAACTCCCAAAGCAAGTCAACGCTACAGCTCAACTAGAGCACAACTTCAAGAATACTGGTCTAATTGCTCAGGTATGAATGCAAAAAGTCTCTGAATAATTATTAGTTTAGTAACAAAACCCTGTTAATGGAATGGGGTAATTTTAGCTCTTTGATAACATAAACCTTCTTCTTTTTCTCTTTCCCAAAACATCCCTAGTAATTGGGCTCTTGCTGATTAAAATATGCCAATTCATATTATTTTTAAGATTGCAGATGACTTCTAAGAAGCACAAGTCTTAAGAGAGTATCAACAAATGTTTCTCAAGTGTTGTACTGTATCTTGGCCTCTACATCATAGAGTATAACTCACACTGTTCGGATCAGCACTTCTTCCTTCAGAGGGTACTATGGCTTAAGCACGAACCACCAGTCAAGTGAGACAGAAGGGTATTTAGTCAATAAAAAATTGGCATGTATGCTTGTATCACTATGCAACAAGGACAGAAAAAATCTGTAAAAACTGTAAATGCAAGATGTTAAAAGGTGAAGAAATACAAGGAATACATAATGAGGGGAATTGATTCCTGACAAATTCTGTTGTCAGTGGTTCAGTCATAAAATGGAGCTATTGTGCTTTATGGGAGATGTTTGTTGATGTTTTCTTATGCTGTATTGTACATGAAGTAAAATCAATATTGTTTTTCTGTTTGCACAATTGGAACAATAACCATTAAAATAAATGTACTCTTGAGAGAGTTTAAAGTGGGAATGCCCTCGTCAATTAGACAGATCCCTTTCATCAAGCCCTGCACTCCCAGGGTTCGGTACTGGTCTCCCTGTGAAGGTTAGTATTGTACTCCATCCAAAAGAAACAAGGGAAACTTGGACAGCTGAAATGTAATAATATGTAGCTAAAGCTACTATCTATTCCTTTAGCAGTGCCTCCATGCAAAATTAATGTCCCTCATTCTGCTCATCTCAGCAGCCAGCAGCCAAGCCTCTCTCCTAACTAATGAGTTTTTCTTGGACTCTTAGGTAATACAGATTCATATTTAATGAATTAAAAAAGCACAGAACCACGTTTTTAGTGGTATGGGGCTAGTTCATCCTAAAGGGACCCTCAGAAGATACTGTGCCTTAGAAGACGTGATTCACCACCCAAGTATCTGGTGCAGAGAAGATTCAAATTTCTTTGGGGTTTCTCAGGATTACTGGGTTGCCTTGCAAGGAGCAAAGAAGCAGATAAAATCATGAATTTCCTTTCTGTCCATCTTACAGGGTGTACTGTGTCCTTGCATATATTTGCACTGAGTTGTCCTTAAATTCTTAAATATATAGGACAACTGCCTATTTTATTTGTATTTGCCTGAAAATGTGTATAGAAAATCCACTCTACTCTTACTCAGGAGACATGTAAAGGCATCTGCAACGAACTTCAGGTTACCAGCTGGGTAATTACAAAATAGTTAAAAGAAGATGACTCAATACTGCCACAAATGTATTTGAAAATAGTTTTGCTTTGTAGTTTAGCTAATATTAACTTATTTATTTTTCTCCACAAGATGTATTGTATATCCTACTGTATGCACTTGTAAACCCCTTCTCTGAACTGCTGTAGCTTTTCTACAAGTTTATCTGGGGCTGAATGTTACTGTTGGAGAACATTTACCACAGAAAGATAAAACTACCTTATGCTGGCACAAGTACTCCCTCCTGGACTCTTCCGTCTGCTTGGGTTTCAGGGAACAGATGCCAGGATGAATTTCAGACCTGGGAAGTGCAGCTGAGTGAAAGAATGGCTTGTGGCAGCAGCAGCTTCCAAATTAAGAAGAAATCTCTTTAAAAAAACAGGAGAGAAAAATAACCCTTAAACCCAGATTTAGTAAAGTACACTGGAAACAGAATCATGGGCAGATAATTAATCTGTGAAAAGCCTTTTGCAAAGGCAGAGGACATTACCAGGCAGAGGGAATGACATCTCTCCTGATAATGGCTTGTGGTTACTTTGGAGAAATTAATATATTGAAAGGAAACATTTTAAAAAGGAAAAAATACTCAAAGCAGAACTGAATTTTAGAAATTAAGCTTTTCTTTTTAGTTAGAAAATCATTGCAAGCTTAAAATGCTGAGAGCCAATTAAGGGCTGGAAATGTTTTGATAACTACCCTCACAGGCTTAAAATAGCAGGTTGTTTCTTCCCCTAATAAGCCAGCTCTGTGTATCACATATAAGAACTTCAGGCAATGAATCTTCCAGGCTGGAAATACTTTAAAGCTAACCACTTTTTTAAAAAGCATCCTGCTCTTCCACCAAATTTTGAAGCAGATACCTTTAAGGGTAATAAATCATCTATTTTTAGCTTGTAGTATGAGTCCCAGAGTATCCTGCCTCACAACCTGTAGCAGTAGGGTTTGTCTGAAAACTGAAGAAAGTCAATGGATTATTTCCTCACACTTCAAATGAAGTTCTGTGGTGTTTGTTTTTGTTTTTGTTTTTTTTTTTTCCCAAGTCTTGAAATAATAATGCAATTATGCAGTAATATTATAATGACAACTTCTCTGGATTTAGATTTATAATCAGCAAATGTAATTAGGTTCTTTTCTAAGTAATTTGTTTACTTAACATAGCAATAATTACTCAATTACATTAAAATAAGAGCTTTTTGAATAACTCAATTCAAATTTTATTTTATTCTTTTTACTTTGATTAATGATTTCATGGATGATTTTTTCCTTAGGTATTTCTACAAGTCAGCATTAATAGCATATTAAATGTGTTAGGTGGGAAGTATGAGAAAACTAGGGTATAACATAAAAAATATAAATAATTTCAGGGAAAGCACTTAAGATTGAAGCATTAAAAAGTCATGCATCCTTGATTGTCTGGTTATAACAAATATTTGACTGTCATCATGGAACAGATTCATTCTACAGTGTTAAGAGAACTTCCACATGTGGCATCATGGACCGTTGACTATCTAATGAGAATGCCAGAGTGTTTTATTTCCTGAACATTGTGGACTTGATCCATAGCTCACTGAAACTCGTTGAAAGACTTTTATTGACTCCTATGAGCTTTGAGTTGAGCTCAATATTTTCATGGTGGGTTTTTTTTCCCTCCTCCTAATGAGTGAAATGGTCATCTGTCAGGAAGCAGTTTTCCCAATGAACAGGAGCGATATTGTGGTCACTGGATTGAGGAGGGACAAACACAGTAAGGAAAAGGATAGAGCAGTTGTGGGACATCTACAGGCTGCAGGAAACTGAAGTAAGATCTCTGCTCTGCCTCAGTGTTACTGTGTAACCTTAAGCAAGTAATTTACTGTCGTACAAACAGATCACTTGTTACTTCTTTTAAGCTTTCATACCCAACCTGCTTATGTGCCAGGTTGCCAAAAATGTCCAGGGTTACCCCCATATGGAGTTGATAGCTAAATTCTCTATTTTCAGAAACAGAAAATAGAGTATTCTCTAAATCCTGTTCTCTAGATAAAATGGTATCTCTATCTTTTGAATGGGTACAGTGAAAAGAATTACACTGTCACTCTGTGAGGGGAGTATTTGGGAGCCTTTCATTACACTTGATGGAGATACAGTGAGTATGGTCAGTGAAGTCAAGGATGTGATTTATTTGACCAGCTGCATGCACCTGCTTTAAGATGAAAGGTTCACCCTGCAATGACTTTGAATGGGAATTTCAAGTGATTTGGTCAGGTGTAGGTGCCTGCACTGGAAACATCCATGTTTAATCAGAACTCATTTTCTAAGATGCCCTGATGTTATTCTGCAACAGGTACCTGGAAAGGGTCTTTTGCTGTGCTTATCTGGGCCACTGTTTCACACCCAGGAAATAGGAGTCTTAGTGTCTCAGATGCTCAGGGGTGCCAGCTTTTGGTACCCATCACTCTCACAGAGGGCATTTAAGAACAGGTGATTACTATACTGTACTTGTTTTACTTCTCTTCATAATGCTTAGCAGAAAAGCATAGAAAATGAGAATTAAACACATTAAGCACTACAGCTCAGGTAGAATGGATAGAAAGTGTTTCCATGTAGATTGCTATGCAGGGCCCATGTCTGTGACCTGTGAGAAGGAACAAGACAGACAAGAACTCAGATCTCCACTCTGTAGTGGCACTCAGCTATGAAACACAAATAAACTCTGCTGGGCTTGACCCAAAGAAAATTCATGTAACTATATGCACGTGCAGACATCCAAGTTGGTCCAGTTGAGAGTGTCAGCTAGTCTCTGTTTTCTGTTTGTGTAAATCCAGATTTCAGAAGCATATGACTGACGATGGCTGACTAAGAAACTCACCTTAGTATCTTTGCAGTGAACAGTACTAACCTCAAATTTATCAGTGTTACCTTCTCAAGGAGTCATTGTGAAGAGAAGAAGATTTCGGGTGAAGTCTTAGGGTCAGCATTACCTAGGACTGAAAAGTGCTTTCAGAGTGTTTTGATGTACTATTCAGTACAACAGAATGAATTAAAAAACTTCTCTTGAGTTCAAAAAGCACAAAATGAGACCTTTTCAGAATAAATGAACCTTAGGAGTGGGTCATTGCTTTTTTCTTTTTTCTTTCTTTTTTTTTTTTTATTGACCGCTAAGGAGAATTTTGCTCATGACATTCGGCGTGTCAAGAAACATTGTACTAGCTCATGTACGCTAGTGTCTGAATCATGAGGCTGAGGATAGAAAATGTTAGCTCTGCTGCTGCGCCTTGGTGTTGGCTATGAAGTTTGAAGTCGCTGACCCCCTGGTCCATAGGGCATTTAGACAACAACTGCTCAGCCAGGGGTCTTGCCCCTTGGTTACAGGGGAGAATGAACATTAACAGATAAAATCCAGTGCTGTAAGAAAATAATTGGAAAAAAGTTGATTTTTTTGAACTGACTTCTGTACCCAGGTTATGCTTTAGAGGCAGTTCACATATGTAAAATAGTTTAAGTGCTGACAATATTATGTACAGTATACTTTAGAGGAGATAACAGCAAACAGATGAGGACTGCCAGAGCTTGAAAGGGGTGTGTGGGGGGGCACGCTATTAGACCTGCAGTGGAAATTTGTTTCTGGATATTAAGTAATGAAGTGTTTTGGTACATGGCATGTGTGCAGGTCACCTTGTCTCCTTCATTTGAGCCTTTCAGGAGTTAGCATCCACAGAGCTGGCCGTTATAGTCTTACTTTTCAAATGCCACCCATCGTTTCCTCTGGATCTGCAAGAAGATCTCTTCTCCAGCAATGTGGCTGAACTACAGCAAGGCAGCAGCATTCTTTAGCTCATTGACAACATAATCACACTAAACCCTGTCAAGGTTTATTTATTGCTGATTATTATTCTGTCTTTCCCTCTACTTTCACCTCACATGCCGTTCACTCCTGGTTGCCATGGAGATGCTACACAGTATTAGTCTAACTTTAGATTAGCCTTGTACCCCTGCATACTTTAAAATTCTTTAGGTTTCTTAGCAACTCAGCTGAATATCTAGATCTTTCGGCTGTTCTCCTAGACACTGGAAGAATGAGTTTACCATCCCTGAGCATACTTGTGGTTTAACCCCAGCCAACAACGAAGTACCACTGAGTTGCTCACTCACTTCCCCCTCCCCTGGCTGTGGGATAGGGAGGAGAATCAGAAAAAGGTAAAACCTGTGCATTGAGATAAGAACAGGTTATTAATTGAAATAAAGTAATCATACAACAACAACAATAATAATTGTAATAAAAAGGAGAGGGAGAGAGAGGAATAAAACCCCAAGGGAAAAAAACCCCAAGTGATGCACAGTACAGTTGCTCACCACCTGCTGACTGATGCCTAGCCAGTCCCTGAGCAGCAATGGGAAGCCCCCAGCCAATTCTCCCCAGTTTTTACACTGAGCATGACGTCCCTGTGGCTAGTTCGGGTCAGCTGTCCTGGCTGTGCTCACTCCCGGCTTCTTGAGCACTTGCTCACTGGCAGAGCATGGGAAACTGAAAAGTCCTTGACTTAAGAGTAAGCACTACTTAGCAACAACTAAAACATCAGTGTGTTATCAAAATTAATCTCCTACCAAATGTACAACACAGCACTGTACAAGCTAATAAGAAGAAAATTAACTCTATCCCAGCTGAAACCAGGACAATTTTCAATGCCTGTGACAAGGGAGAGGACGATGCCCTGCCTACATGGGCTAATCCATACCTTTTCTCATAGATTTGCTGATGTTCACTGAAGTCACCTGAGCATGAAGGGAGTTCTTACATAAATAAGTCTTTCCAGGCTGAAGTCCTCAGAGGATTTTCATTGCAACAACCTTTTTTTATGGCAGGAACAAAAGCAGAAGCTGTGGAAAGGATAATTAAATAAAATATCAAGAATTTTGCAAATAAAAGCTTGAAAAAAATAGAGGTTTGACTAAAAGATGACATGGATATCTATTCTACCAAAGTAGCATTGCAGGAAGGAATGTCAAGAAGCTTTCAGCTAATAATTATCTAACCAAGAAACCTGTGAAAGTTGTCAGATAGGACACTGTGGACAGATAGTCCTTGGTATGACTCCATAGCAGTCAACAGAAAAATCAATTCTAACTATGCAATATCACAGTAAAAGTTCCCCATGCAAAGGGAAGAAAGGAGGGGAAATCTCTACGCAGCAGCATTCACCCATTCATCTCTAGCTGATACAAACCCCAGCACTCCTGAGTGTCAAGAAAGACATTTGGAATGGACAGAACTGCAGCAGGAAAATCTTGAGTAAGTCCCCCAAACAAGACATACCTACACCAGTGATCCTGGAGACCAACAACCTCCCTCTATTTTCTAACTATCCATTTATAGGAGATGGCAATGAGGCTATTTCCATTTAGTTCAGCCTCTTTAGGTCCATATGAAACCTCAGATATTTACAGAAATCGTTGGCTGTCACAGGACAATGGACATTTAAAATGGAAACCGCAACAAGGAAGTTTTACCAATTTTAAGTTTTTACATTGTGCAGACCTTCCTAAGACAGACTCAGTATAGCATAAGCAGCTCTGGGAAATATCAGAGTTTCTAAAACGATTCAACAAAGTATTCCTAAAGGGAACCAACTGGGAATAAGCTCTGTGTGTTCACATCTAGTGCATGGCCTGTCACGTTTCATTTAGTTTCCTATTAGTCCTGTTCTTTTCCCTCTCTCTCTAAACCTGTACTCTGTTTTGTAATGTGAGGAAAAGCAACAAAATGCTGACAGAGCAACTGCCCTGCCTGGCACTCCAGACTTCTGTCTGATAAAGACTGCCACACTGGAGAATGCCTCAAGGAACAGAAGCAGGTAGCAGTTCTTCTGCTCTCCTTGTCCTTGCTTGAGGAATTGTTGGGATTATTTTTTAATACGACTTCTATAGTCAGTGCACTGTGAACTTATCTGGGTTTCACGTTCACCGCAAAGGAGGAATCAGGCCAGTTTTAGCTTCTTCTCATAGGCTGTAATATAGCATTAGATGGGAAGAAACTCTAAT
Source organism: Falco naumanni (assembly GCF_017639655.2). Classification (NCBI taxonomy): domain Eukaryota; kingdom Metazoa; phylum Chordata; class Aves; order Falconiformes; family Falconidae; genus Falco; species Falco naumanni. The sequence goes on along the minus strand of NC_054056.1, from coordinate 107,220,298 downwards.
TAAACAGAGATTGAAAAACACAATCCTAAACCTCAGACCATGCTTCTCCTCCTTTTGAGGGTAATTAATTCCATAGAACTCCAACTTCTGTCCATCCTTTTTGGACTACAGCAAGATGCTTATGTCTGCCTCACATTCTTCCTCACCAAAAGTCAGCCTTGAACATTCTGGCAATCAGCTAACTGGTAAGTGTCATCAGAAATGGTGAAATTCAGAGCTACATTTTCTGAGTAAAAGAAAGTCCAGAAAAAGCATGTTATGACCAGAGCAGCTGTCAAGAACTTAGATGAGTTGTACCACGTATGGGATCGCTCGGTATTTTTTGGAGGAAGAAATGTCCTTTTATCAGAATCAGAGTTTGCTAAAGAAAACTGCTGTGTACTGTTTTAGTATTTCAGTTATTAGTCTGCATGGCCTGGGAAAGCAAATGCAAATCAAGGAGATTCTAAGAAAATGGGCTGAATTTATTAACAGTTTAGGATGAGATTAAGTTTCAGTGCACTGTACGTAATGTGAAGAGAGTTAGCTCATTTCTAAAATTATCACTACTCTTTATGTGCTCACTGAAATACTCCTAATGAAACCAGTGGGAGTTTTAGTTGAAAGTCTAGATTAATGGAAAGGGGAGGATAAAATAAAGCTGGATGAGATTGTAATTGTTAACACCAAATCAAAATATTGAGCAATATATCCATACAGAAAGATAGAAGATCAAAATCATTCTTCCTCTTATTTGACGGATTTTCATAGAGTGAAGCTCAGGGCTAATTTAACTTAAAGTTATGTTACTGGAATCCAGGCAACCCCCCCAAAAAAAACCCCACAAACAAACAAACAACCCACAACAAAGCAAAGGCTGTATTAACTGAGGAGGAACTGTGTTTATATAATTAACTGAGAATCCATCTGAGATGTGTGGCAGAATTATAACTATACCCCAGAATAGCAAAATTTCATTTGTTTTTCTTATAAATCAAAGCTCAGAGGAATGATTAGCAATAGGTTGACTCAAGTGCAATACTATTTAGTCATGCTTGAAACAAACTTGAATGCCACCAGGCAAGTCTTTGAGTTTATCTAAACCCTTTTGCAACTGAGAATCCTGTTATATGACCCCAGCTGGCTTAAGCTCAATTTTGTTTGATGGTAGTCTCTGCATCTAAGAGGTTGAGAACATTGACATGTTCAGACAGTTCATGTTGATCTGGAAAACCTCAGATAAAGCAGACAAAGTAAAGCAAAGCCAAGCACAAATTGTTTAATGTCTGGGCTGTTTAATTTTCAGTACTGAGCCTCTGTCAGCACTAATGCTATAGGGATGATGGCTGTTACAATTGGGGAAAATACAGAGCAAACCCATGGAAATCACTACAAATAGGTGTACTGCCTCACAAGAAGTGAATCAGGTCCTACTTTGTCTGAAATTGTGTAGGGCCATGTTTTACAATGCAAATAAATATCATCTGGGCCATTGCTCATTTTAGAATTTTATTTCCAGATGGACTAGGCCAAGGCAGACAGACAACACTTCAGAAAACAGCTTTCCATGGTAATACTTCCCCTTTGTTATAAGTGAAATAAATTAAAGTACCGTTCTCTGAACTGTATTCCTACTCTCAGGAACACAACCAGTTATTTGTCTTCCCAGGAGACTGCCTCCTTTTTACTGACTGCCATTCTATTTATATAAAGTCTGCTTGGTAAACGGAAGATTTATTCATTTCTCAAGAAAGGGTCAGCACGTCTCCTAGGCACAAATTCCATCTGCTGTCAGATCCATTATTTCAGCTAATAGTTAAGGACAGATGGGGGATGGTTTTCTTCAGGAAACCAAGTCCATCTCACTACAGAAGAAAAGAATTAGTTTATTAATGTCCAGGAGAATTAGCAGCTTGTTTCAGATCTTTCCTGAAGGGTGCTAATTACTAGAAGGGGTTTGTCTTGTAATATTTTGAGCTTGGAGTGTATTTCAGGTTTTGATTCAAGTCCTGCAAGTCACGACTCTTGGAAACATGTATATCGCAGAAGTCCTCATAGTTACATCAAGTACTACTGGAGGTGTGTAGAAGCTTAGATTTCTTTACAAACTGAAAATACACCCAAGAAGAAGGGTAAACACCATAGCCCCTTGCTGCCTGGGGATCAGTAGAACCTTAAGTGCTGTGCTGTCAGCTGGTAAGTTTGAGGTCAACTGAAGTAACCTGCCATGCTACAGTCACACCTACCATAGCATAGATGCACTCGGGTGATGCTGCCTGACTCCCCGAGCTGCTGCTGGTGAACTGTAGCTCAAGTCATTCTGGCTGGTGTGCTGGGTATGGCAACGGGATGCAGCACCGCAAATACAGACACTGGTTACATCCACCCGTTTATCTGGGTGCAGATCTAATCTCTTCATGAGAGTTCTTTCTATATTCTACTCTGAACGCCCTTGCTTGAGCTTTACCTTGAGTAGAGTCACTAGAGGCAATGTCTTCTCCATGTGGTGGAAAATGATGCAGAGATGCCAGCACTACCTTTAGGCCAGGAACTGTATAAACTAATCAGCCTGTCTCCTTGTCTGAAATAATTAGTTCTGATGAAGAACAGGACCCGCTACTTTGTCTGTATCACCATGCTGCACTGACTTGCTCTTAGACCTGAGCCAGCGCTGCCTGTACTGCTTTTATTTACCTTAGTCTTCCAGGATAATACCTTGTATTAGCAGCCTCTGTGATGACAAACCCAATACCTGACTTTAACTCGAGCTGTAACAAATGGCTGTCAAACTGCATCTGCCTCTCTGCAGCTGCGGTAATTTAGAGCAATGATTCACATTGGACTTGGTCCAGAGAGGGACCAGCTCTAAGCAGCCTTGAGTGAGGGGTGAGAAGATTTAGCATTCCATCAGGCACAGTCTTAGTCAGAGGCATGTATGCACACACACACACACACACAAATGTGCCACACTCATACAAGCGCAGAGGAGACCCCTTTCTGACCGAGTGTCTGTACTCCACTGCTGTCACCTTCTAAAGTTCCTATTACAATTCTGCATTAATTCGTCTCAATCAAACTTACAGTACATTTCTTATTTGGAAGCCATTATATTTATCTCATGTTGCTTTGGACGTCACATCCATTGCACTCTTCACAGAGCTCTGTAAACACTTTCTCTGTTTTTGCAGGCACGTCAGAACCCCTTCATCGGATACAGTTTTTAGCCATTCATTCAGATTTCCTTGATAAACTTCCATTTAGGTTAGTGTCAAATTCCATGTCTGTCTTACCAAATATTAGTGCTGAAGAAGTGATGTCAGGCTTCTCAGCTTTTCTAAACATCTTCATGTTTTATCTGCTTTAGTCCATTAAATTGTTACTATTTAACTTCACAACACAGTGCTGGACTTCTGTTTTATTCTTAATAATGGTAGAGCTAAGCTATATTTTTCCTTTGTTTTAGTGATGCTGATTTAAAATATGCCACTTCACATTTAATTGCTTGTTTCTACATGTGTTCAGGAAGATACTAGGAGGAAACGTCTGATCTGTAATGCAAGGATGCGTTCTGGGGCTGGTGGGCTTTTTTGGGTAGAATTTTTGCCAGCTGATGGGTCCTACAGAACTTGTATTTTTATACAAGGTAGATTGATTGCTTCTGAGCCGTGGTGATTATTGGAGTCTGGTCTTGAAACTGTGTTTCAAAGTTTTATGGTACATATGCATATACGTACACACATACATATGTACATAAGTTATGTCAGGAAGACACTTTGAGACTGCCAATGGCAAGACAGTATCTTTTTCTTGTGACAGGTACCTTGCATTACAAATAGACACAAAACTTCATAATGAGCCTATGAATACAAACACATGATCTGCCCCTTGCACACATTGTGCTTTTTCAGTACTAACAGCAGCTAACCCACAGACAGCTGAAATTCTTTTTTGCCTTAGTTGCTAGTTTAGATATATATAATGCATATTTTCTAAAAAAAAAAAAGGTCAAAATTAAATCTCTAATACCAATGGTCTATCCAAAGTCACTGGATCACCCATTTTAAAAATCAGTAAAAGCACTTTTTACAACTGCCTTTACCTCCATTTCTATCTCCAAATCATAGCTGCATTAAGAAAAATGGAGACTGTTTGGACAACACTTAATTACTTAATGGAATGGGTTGATATGGATGGAATAGGTGAAACAATAGTGGGAAAGAGTGTAAGTATCATTATAAAATAAAATAAATAAACACCCCACCCCCCACCACACACCGCCACCCCCACCCCGAAACTGTCCAGAAGATGCATGAGAAGTTGTCATCAGTCATTTATTTTTTATTTTTCTTTCATGTTTCTTTTTTCTAGAGTAGAGCTTGAACATTTCATTGCTACAAGTCAGGACAATAATGGAAGACAATTCTGAAAATTGTTACTAGTCTCCAAATAGGTTATAAAAGAGCTAAAGATGTTTAAGGCCTCAAGGCTAACAATTACCTCCTCAGCAATGTAGTATATGAAAATGTCATAAAACCTTCTAAACATTAATGATTTAACTTCTGTCTCATCTTCTTCAGCTAAGTCTGAAAAGGATTCCTATGAACCTTATACATTGGGAAATGAAAACCCAGAAATTAAAAATGCCTGACTGAAGTTTTACAGGACATCTGCAATACAGCTGGGAGCAACACACATCTCCTCTTGTTCCAATTCAAACATCTCATTGTAGGCAATGGTATAGGCAAGTTCAACAGAGTTGCCTAAATATAGGCTTCTCGTGTCCTTTGGGATTCTGTAGGATGTCTCAGCTCCAAGAAAGCTTGAGTCACCTATAGTTCTTAGGGAAGATCTAATCCCCATGTGGATGTCTTGGCTATCTGAGGGTGTTTTAGATGTCACTTGGTGTCTATTGTTTGGCAAAAAAAAAAAAAAAAAAAAAAAAAAAAAGTGCTGTATGTGCTTGCCTGTGACCTAGGGTCTAGGCTCCAATGGAGATCCAGTCCCTAAAGCTGTTCAGGTGCTGTTCAGGTCACCTTCAGGTAGACATTTGGTGCAGAGTCTACCTACCCTGGCATGTGTCTGCTGACAGCTGAAATGCCTGAGGGTGCCAGACACATCCATATGGAGATGGCAGATATGATATTGGATCTATAGGAAATCTGTGCTCTTCTGGAGCAACAGCTGGAGGCAAGCCAGCACAGCCTGCAGCACCTCCATGGGCAGTGAAAATTCATGCTCTGGCACTGGACCTTTCATCTCCACTGGCCATACTCAAGCAGCACACACCTGCAAGCTGGTACCTAAAGTCACTTATGTTAATTGCAAACCAAATCCCATCATTTGTGTCAGATGCAGACAGTGGAAAATCATGACCCTGGCTCACTTGTAGTGTGGAATTAACAAAGGCCCAATATTAAGCTTGTTGAGGGAAAAAAAATGAATCTTGGATGACAGTGCTCCTTGGTGCTGTGTTTGGTTTGTGGAGTGGGGTTGTCTTCCTGGGATAATGTGGGTAATGACTTGTTCTGAGATGGATCTGCAAAGTCTTTCCCAGCTCCTTTTTCTATCAGCTAATACCTCAGGTTTAGTGCTTGTGCACTGAATTATATGGCACAGTTCCAAATTTCATAGCCTGCAGCAGAAAAAGAACTCAAATCGAAGATTTCACTTCAGTGCACTTGTGTACTTTCTATTCCGGAACAGCTTTTGATGCAGCAAGAAGTGTGTACTCTGTAACTACAATCTTATTTACCAGAAGGGAGAATGTTCCATTTAGGCTTTACCTTGCCTTTTATTGGGCCTAGATAGGCAATCTCCTACTTTTCTTTGCCTATGTTTCTCTTCCCACAGAAAATCAAAACTGTTTTAAAAAACCTGATCTGCTAAACCCAGGTCAGCTTTATCCCCAATAATGTTAAGTAAATGACACCACAGTCCAGTTCTGCTTGTTGCATTGAGTTCTGCCCAAAATTTCTGAGTAACATTGTGCTAGCCCTTGCACCTAGCCGATTGCTTAGACATTGGATGTTTGGTCTGTCCTCCATCATCTCCACAGTATCCCTCAATATATGTTAAGGAAAGCACCCCGGGTGCCCCTGACTGAGGAAACAAGGCAGATACATATGGTACGGGAGAACAGAGCTTTACTTCTCTCTCTGCTGCAGGGATCAGATGCCACACTGCTCAACAGGGACTCCTCAACCAACCATGACCGCATTGCTTGCTCTACCTTACATTCTGCTTTCCCCCCTTTTCCCCTTGCAAATGAATAGCCCACTCCTGCATTACGGTTTTCCTATGGGCTCTGATTTAATGCTTTTATATGATAATCTTGGCTTTTGTGAGTGATTGCTGGTAAGCCAGTACCCTCATTTTAGTAGCTTTTATAATTTTTCAGTCACTGGAGTTCCTAATACTCATTTCATACCTTTTATGTTCTAGGTTGTCCATTATTGGTTTATTAGTTTAACTGCAGTTTGGCATGGGCCACCTGCTTTTCCTAATACTCATTTCATACCTTTTATGTTCTAGGTTGTCCATTATTGGTTTATTAGTTTAACTGCAGTTTGGCATGGGCCACCTGCTTTTCCCCTTCCACTGCTTACTGTGGTAAAAAATTTCTCATACTTTTACTTTGCAGGATTAACCTCAGGCCAGGTCTTGCCATTTGCATGCATGCTTTAACTTTATTTTTATATGCATTGCAGTTTCTTTCTTTAGAAGTAATTAGGGAGAAAATAAGTAAGGCAGAGGGAAATTATGCTATGTTTAACTGAGAAATCTACTGGCTTGTGAAAAGAATTGATAATAGCGCAAATTCACAAATTGGATTTAATTGCCAGAATGAATCAGAAGTTTCTGCTTCTGTTTCCTTAAGAAGGCTTTTTTCTCTTGTGTGAACCATGTTTCCTCTTCCTTCAGTCATCACACAGACACTTTATGCTGAGCATTGAGACCATTGATACCAGTCAGCATGAGGCTTCTTGCTCGGGCTTCAGTTTGGTTTGCTGCCACTGAGATTTCACCCTATTTGATGCTAAGGTGTTGGGCTAGGAAGTTATAAATCCAGCCCAGCTTGTTTATATGTGCCATGTTGCCTTCTGTTGAATGATAATAATTTAGGATTCTTACTGGTCCTGTTTGCATTAGTCTTTGTGAGCAAGCCCTTTGGGGATGACTTTCATGGCCATAAGAAGGCATTGCAAAGACTTGATAGGTATCTAGAAGTTGGCCAGGACATGCCCAGAAGAGGCAATGAAGACAGAAAGCCCCGTCTTTCTGAGCCCTGGTTGAGGTGCCCAGTTTGAAACAGTGCATGGAATGTCTAGAGCCATATACGTGTTCTTTGCAGTTGATCTGTGCCTACTGAAGATACCCTCTAGCAACCCTTAAAGCTGAATGTGCCTGGGAACATCCATAGGCACTAAAGCCAACTGGCATGTGTTTTAATAAACTCTCAGCCTCCAAAGCAGAGTGGCTCCATACACATTGCATATTGGGAACAGTCCCTGGACTCCTCTAACTTGCAGACAGTGCTCTGGAGCTTTTGGGAAACTGCTAATAGGCACAGGCTAAAATTGCACCAGGGACTGTTCAAACAGCTTGGTAGTACAGTCCGTCACATTTCCATGACCAAGAACATTCCCCAGCTCTATCTAATTTACTAGTATAATCACTGCCTATACAGCTTGTGCAGTAAAGTTGGTCTCCTGCAGTACAAAGCACTCTAAGCATATGTATACGCCTGTGCCAAGGCATCATTGGAGATGGATCCATGAAATCCAGAGCCTGAGAGGTGCAGCATGGCCACTGAATGTGCTTGGACTCAGGTGAGGGTCTGATTTCATGTCTGACATGTAATGTAGGTACTGCTTTTACAGACTGGAAACAGGGAGTGAAAACTTTACCTTCGATACTGAACAGTAAACACTCATTAGTCGTAAATCTGGGACACATTCTCAGCGTTGTATAGGAAATGGGAGATTTCTGTCAGCATCATGGAACACTTAAAAGGTATTAGGCTGTCATAATACTGCATATATTTTTTAAAACTTAGGCTCAAACTAGCAGGGAGAACTCTGGCAGGTTAGTGGTGAAGAAACAAGCTTGCTGAGTTGCATATGTTATTAAATAAAATGAAGTATCTGGTTATTATTTTGTCAGTGAGTCTTAGTCTGTTCAAAATATTGCAACTTCTGGGACTTGTGAATCCTAAACGGATTGATTCTGAGTTATCAAAATAACATATTCATCCAGGTCTGTGGGAGTTAAAATGACATCAAAACCATTAAAGACATGCTAACTCAACTTCACTAGTGTAAAGGGAAACATATTTGTAATTGAGAGGAGACCTCCTGCAGAAAGGGTTAAATGGCCTCCACAAGGTTCTTATTCAATGGATTTAAATAGGATACAAGAAGAAGCAATAACAGGTGCTGTCGAGCTCAGTGACCTGTTAACAGTGGTTATTTAGCATGAAATTCACTGTGACCAACAGAGAGTAGCTTGTGAAAATACAGGTCACTTCAATTTATTGTGTCCAGCTTCTTTTTCCATCCATACAGCCCGCAGATACAATTTTTGCTGACAACAGTAAGTCCCCAAAAAAGCATTCCTGCAGACTTTCCTTGCCCTGCTGCCACCCACATAGCAACCTGCTGCATTCTGATGAAAACACTGAAACTTTGATTACAGTCATTGCTCAGTTTATACTACAATGATATCAATAGAAAGCAGGAACTGAAAGCAGGTTTACAACAGAGAAATCATTAGAAAATTGGTCTCTCAAAAACCTAAAAGGCATTAAAGAGATGGTGAAATTTTATAATCATGCAAAATTTTGGTTTTGCAGGATTTTTTGACTTCACAGAAAGGACAATAGAAATTTAAACTTTCTGAAATGCTCCATAAGAAGTCTGTTTGCAACCTTGTTAAGAAAACATCATGATAAGGATATCAAAATAACCAACTGTCGCCCTTAAGGAAGAAGAATGGTTACAAACACAACTGCTACAAGATAGGCATTCTTTTTAACAGCACCACCATAATTTCAGTCATGGGAGCATGAATGTGTCCTTATTAAATAAAAAGTAACATCGGTTCAGAAAGATACCTAGGCATAAAAGATTTATAACAGATCCCGTGTTTCTCCCTTTCACATCTGTGTTTTGTCATTGCTGTTTTGTTTGCTTTTGTCTCAGATTACATGACTGAGCTTAGGCACTTAACTGTTCTGAAAGAGCAGTACAAGAGCTAGTAGTCCTCACCCAGGACCCATGAACACCCCCCCAGCCCCCTGCCAAGTGCTAAATCACCAGTGCAATCAATAGGAGCTGAATGTCTGTAACAGTCTGCCAACAGCCTGCACAATGGGGCTGTTTCTTAGGGCTCATGAAGTTACCTGGTCATTTTGGGGTACTACTGAAATACAAAAGCATTCATAATACTTACTTAAACTGGAAATTAAACGTATTTTTGTGAGTTTCAGGTTCAGGGTGACTGCATTACCAGGAAATAGATCCACTGTTTTTCTCTTAACTGTGCTTAGCAGTCATACAATGACATACAGAACTCCAGCAAAGGACAATGATTCTGCACTTAGCAGGCTTCTCTTTCAAGAATTTTATATCCCCTGATCATAGATCAGCTCCTGCATGGAAAAGTAAAGTGGATGTCCCAGAGGATGACATTTTAACTATTGCTGTTACTGTTACCACCCGACATTGACAGCCCCAGAAGTCAGGATAACAGATTATCCTGCTTTGGTGCATTCAGCAGAGCAAAGGACAGTCACACTGGCAGACAGTGGACCAGGATGGAGCAGTCCTGGATCCCACCCAGCTCTGCCCCAAACTTTCTACCTGAACATGGGCAAATTACTTAATTCTGTGATGCTTGTGAATATTCACAGACTTCTCTGCGCTGCTTTCCATCATGACTGTCTTGGTTCCCTGAGCTAGGACTCTCACCAGCAGCTTGCAGTAGGCTCAGCTCAGAGGGACTCTGCCATAAACCTGGCCACCATCAAACTCAGGAGGCAGGTGAAACAATCCCAGTTGAGAAGCCCAGGGACCTGGAAGAGAACATCTACATTTCTTTTTCAGTTGCTTGCTCAATAAGGGTCATGCTTTCATATATGCACATTTCTCAGAGCCGTCTGAGACATTCTAGATGCCAAGGAGCATCCAGAACAGCTGTGATTAGCAGGTGACACTAAAATGCTGTGCCCATGACAGAAAAATCCAGCTTCCACAGTTACTGACTGGAAGGGATATAATTTTCAGGGACTTCCTGATCTCATTCTTCAGGTCATGTTGGAAAGGCATATGGAGGGGACCAATAATAGCTGATCTCCTCTCTCAGAGGGATGCTGTTAGAGACTGTAAGTATATGTTGGCTAATCAGAGCTCAATCTGCATTGGTCTTGCCTTTCAGCTGATCTTCCTATCTCTACAACTCTACAGCTATCAGTCCTTCTTTACGTACCAATTTATGTGACAAAATGCAATATCATAACATCAGTGCGCACAGCTTCATCGGAGTTGTGAAATAGCAGCTCAGAAGGTGAATGGGCAATCAATCTTCACAACAGCTGGCAGAGAGCAAGAGCTGCAAAGACATGTTTTATGATTTTATCCTAGCTAGGAGCCTAGCTCTTCTGCTGCTGGCCTAGTACTTCCTGGACTCTGCTGTGTTATAACTTGAATTGTTTGCACAGGAATAGAGGCAACACAAAGGAGACACAAAGCCTAATATGCACAGCCATGGACTGCACAGGCTGGCCAAACAAGGCTGCCTCTTGGCTTTGATTTATAATGAGCAGAAATGCAGTGACCTGAGCAATTATCCATCTCTTTGACTGTGCTGTGTTCTTTATGCCACAGTGATTTTTTTGCTAGAAGAAACATAGTTATTTTTACATTGTCTTTTTTATATAGTCACAGTCTTGCAATCTCTGCTATGATGCGTTAAGCGGACAGCTGTGCCTTCTAGTGAAGCTGGCAACTATGACTTGCAAATATTTCTATCTACGCAGTTAAGCTGCACTCTTCAAGGCTCAACAATGCAGATTTCTTGTGCTTCTTTCTACGGTTCCTACTGGGATTTGATGGAATTTAAGTAATCAGAGATATCCAAAGCAGAACTGAAGAGGACTGTGAGATTTTAAGATACTCCTAGATATCTTAGGATATTCATAGACCCGAGGGCCGAGGGTGCTTGTTCAGTATGTGGTACAGGACTCCTAATAGATAAATATTCTTCCTGTCCTTGCAGGAATGTGGAAGGGGGAAAGAAAAAGAAAAAAAGCAAGCAGCATCAATATTCAAGCTTGCTCTTACTTTAGTTATGAATGTACAACCATTTATTCTAGACACTGTAGGCAATAGACAGACAAACCGAAGGTTAATACTTGATAATATTCTAAGCACACTTGTGTGCCACCGAGCAGTGCTTGCATACATGGGAAATGCAAATCCTATCATCCAATTAAGCCATGCACTGTGTTAAGTCTCATCTCATTGATGTCAACAGTGATTATGCTCATTCATGCCCAGACTGAATTAGGTATGTAAAATCATAAGGTAAAACCTAGATGCCCTTACACAAGTGAGACTCCCACAGATAATAGCATGGCATTTACCTTAAAAGGTATCAATATTTGGCTTGTAGAAAAACAAAAGAGCTAAGTGATCCCTCATTCTTGAAATACAGGGTGATTTTCCACAGTTCCATGGTTTCGTCCTTTCCTCTTTTCACCATGTTTTGTAATGAAACTTCCCCTATTCCCTTATTGTTTATACACAGCTCCTTATTCACCCTTACTGATGGGGAGAGTTCCCTGGTAGTCAGCTTTGTGCTTCCTTTGCTTGGTTTCCCTACATCACTTCCAGTAATCTTTAACATCTTACAAATGTAGCTGTGTAAAAAGATTCTCCACCAGAGCAGATATAGAAAGTAGTTTTAAAAGACATGAAAACAGGATCCCAAATATAAATAAGGGAACTCAAAAGGTTGGTTGTTTTTTTATTATTATTTTAACTACTAATATTGATAAATATAGAGCAAAAATATTTCAGTTCTCAAAGAAAAATTTTCCCAAAGATTTCAACCTCATCAGGAAGAAATAGCTGATTGGCATAGTCCATAACTATTTAACTGCTAATGAGCCTGCTCCTGTCAGGACTCCTCTGTGCCATTCTCTGTGTAAGCAGAAAATGTAGAAATCTTGCTTTTAAAAGCTGATATGATGATCTAGAGCAATACCTCAGCTTTCAGGCTTTAGCTAAAAGATGTTCTGAAAGAATTCAGGCTGCCCCAGAAACTTGTACCTATCAATTATAATTACATTGCATATTTGTTGACACTTCCTCAGGAGATCCTTTGCATTTGTTGAGCATTACAAACATTTATCATCTCAGATAGCAGCTGATGTCACATTGAAGTCTGAAGATTAAGCTGGCATCAGCGAAACTAATGTTCTTTTCTGAACTGTATACAAATTGTGTGCAAAATAAACAAAAAAAATCTGTTTGGATGTCTGCATGGGGATGATATTGCTACCAAGCACTTCCATGTTTTTGCAAAAATTGTTCTGGCTCATTGATTTTCTTGGGATTCAGTATGACACATAAGCAGTTTTAGGAGGATCTTGATTTCTCTATGTTCCTGCCTGACTCCTCTTTGTAATCAAAAAAGGTTAAAGCAACTACATGAAGATGGCCAAAATAAAAGGCTATGCAAAGTGCTGGGTCTGTTTTCCTTGAACATACATGTATGCCCCCAAAAAAGGAGAAAGTAGCCTCTCCCCTCGTGTTAAGTGGATGACACCATGAAAATGAAATGCACAGACATATAAGTACAAAGAATAGTTGTCCCAGCATCTATAAAACATAAATTATTAATGGAACTGAGTAACTTTGTTACAGTTTTAAGAAAAACTTCGCCACGTCTAGATGAAATGGGATTAGTTTACTAATAGAAAGTGTTGATAAGCTTTTGAAAAATGAAGTGTTGATACTAATACAAAATGTTAAATTTACACATTTTGCTTTGATCATCAGAAAATACTGAGTTTTATCCCTGCACTGCAAAAATGTACAAAAGAAAAAGAAATAACCTAAGTGATTTGCTGAAGAAGAAACTCAGAAACCTGTAATGTTTACGAATATGGAACACTCACTCAGGTTTTTTTCATAAAAATTGGGGCAAGAATGAATTGGTTTTCTTACAGGTATCTTATAGGTAAATGAATGCATTTTGCCTCACTGAAGACAACAGAGAAAAAATCTGAAAAACTGCAAAAGCAATGCCTCCTAGGACCACAAGGATGATGTAACCACTGATGACTGATTCCAGAAGAAAGAAAATTAGTTACACACAGCTAAATATTCTTGCAATCACTTAGCCATTGCACAGATTTATTTAGAACTCTGATTATTGAAATATACATAAAACTAAGGGAAGGCTTTGATTTTATTTCTTTGCAAGCATGAACATTGGATCTCATTACAAGCAATTGCTTAATGCCCTAGCGCAAAAGTCTAAATAGGTACTCCAGTGTTTAATAAAAAAAAAAAGAAGGAATGATTGAATCCAATTTTACTTCTGAATTACGATGTATGTTACATATTGAACAAAATCCAGTTCTTTCTGAGAAAGTTTTAATCATGTAGGCTTCAGATTTTGCAAATGTATACAAAATTGACAAAATATAAGAAATGAGCAATATATTGATAAATATTTGCCTATAATGATAGTAACTTAGTGTACCCAAACATACATTTATTTTACGATTGGATTCCAGTAAGAATTACTGTTGAATTCAACCAGTCTGAAGATATGGAAAAAAAAATTATGCAAAGCTGTTAGATAATACAAATACGTTCTTCTGTTTGTATGACCACCCACTTTCTCCCCACTCCCAAATCCTTTCTCTTAACATAATTGGGACTCACCTGGTAAGTAAAGACTTGGTTACCTCAGGGCTGTATCTGAACATTAAGCTTTGCGGATGTTCAGGTTCAGCATTGGTTTGGATGTCACTGCTTTCTGTTCAGACTAAGGAAGCTCTGGTAACAGAATTAATGCAAAGCATATTTGGCTTATTAGGTGAAAGCATGAATAAGGAATCTGTTATCAGTTAACTGGTTTAGTGAACTACTTCATATGTCAAGGAACTGAAGAGTTTTCTATATCTTTATCTGTACATCTCTATATCTACATACATATCTAGGGTCAGGGTCCTGAGTATTTCAAGTATGCCTTTTCTCATCTCTTCAGCCACCTTCTCAGAATTTCTACATTTTTGAATTAACTCTACAACAGTAATTCTTTAGAATGCCAAAGGACATGATGTTTGTTTTAAATGCTATGGAAGGAGTTAATTTTCAGTGGGAGCTTGAAAAAATGGCAGTCATTTCTGAAGACATAGGAGTCATTGACAAAACCCTAAAATACTGTTTTAATTCTAGGACATTTACATTTAACAAATGGGGAAATGCGATAATGACAGGCTGAGGCCATGAAGTCTACTGAACTGAAAGAAGTTCAGTAAAGGACTAACTGTTTTGAGGAGAAAGAATTTCAGGGTGTGAAAACTGAATCTTTTTAATCATAAAAATAAAATTGGGTAAACTATATATAACCTCAATTCATCACGGCGAAACAACTATTTTTAGGAGGCATTGTCTCAAATGTCTCCTTTAGGTGGCAGAATACTTTCACAAGATATGTTGGAGCTGAACTAACACACCACACAGATCTGGGGCAGCAGGCAGGAATACGCAGTAGAATTGACTTGGTTGGTATAGTGTGCACAAGCAATGTTGCAGTGACTAAGAATGTAATAAATGAGTAAATAAAGCACAGTTTTCTGTCATTGTAATAGTGACCATGTTTTTTAAACTTCATTCATGGATTTTATATCTACTCAAATACATTTCATGTATTTTTATTAATAAACTGAGATTGAGAAGAAACCTTATTTGGTTCTACAGCTACCTAATGGATTTTTACAGGGAAGATGAAGCCATACTTTTGGAGTTGCACAGTGATAGGCACAAGAGGCAATGCACAGAAACTGCATTTTTCATTAAGTAGAAGGGAAAAGAATCTTCACATAGAGAGTACTCAGACACTGGAACA
Organism: Falco naumanni; assembly: GCF_017639655.2. Taxonomy (NCBI): domain Eukaryota; kingdom Metazoa; phylum Chordata; class Aves; order Falconiformes; family Falconidae; genus Falco; species Falco naumanni. The sequence continues at coordinate 107,205,175 of NC_054056.1, read as the reverse complement.
GTGCTGGCCAGAGAGAAGTGTGAACTTCCATCTCTGGTGACTCTGGGCTGGTATAGACGGCCTGAAAACACAGTTTTCTTTTTCATCTTTTGTGGGTTTTCCAAAAGCAGTCAGTGGATTTCCAGGGGAATGAAGACTGCAGATTGAAAACAACTGGAATAGAATGAAAGAGACTGGTCTTTCTGTTCTGTACCATAGCTTGTTCAACTGTAGCTGCTTTTCTGTAGATAACACAGCTATAAAAGGCTGATTTCTTTTGAAATAGTATATTTAATTTACTGTGAAGTATTTAGGAAACCAGTCCCTAAAGAGGATGCAGAAATTATCTTTTCTACCATCAATAATGCATGAATTCTAGAAAGTGACACCCAGGGGGAAGTAATTTACAGTTTTATGTTTATTACTCCATAAGTGTTACAACATTTCTGTCTTCAACAGCTTCCAGTGGTGGCAAGTGGCTTCATGAAGTCTAATTCAAAAATGCCTCCCTTGCTTTGCTCACTGTCTGCCGCTGTGAACAGAGCCTTGAGCAGCTGTGACCCTCCACAAGTTCTCCAGCTCTTGTTCAGACAAACTCCCCCCCCCCCCCCCCCCCGATGCTTTACCAGCTACTAAAAAGTATATGCATCACAGAAGAAATAGCTATGGTAAAATTTCTGAGTTTTATCATGTTTTGGTTAAATTTAAAAATTGTTTTAAATCTTCGTGGCTGCAAATTTTGCTTTAAATTTAATGATGAATATTTTCAGAAGGAGGGAAAGTGCTTTCCAGCTGTGTGTGTCATAGGATCCTAAGGGCATTTTTGTGCTGGATGTTTAAAAAGGCTCATGGGAACTTGTTCATCCTGTTTGAACAGATTTCTGCAACTCATGCAAAATATGGCAATATTTGAAAATAAAGTCTGAACGGACAAATTTTTCCACTTTTCTCAAATAGGATCAAGATCTTACCTGTGGAAATCCCTCTTCTTCAGTTGACCATATCCATCAGCCTGACATTTCTGTTCAGTTCTTAGCCTATTACTGCTCCTTCCCTGCTCTTCCTCCCCATCGTAAGAAGGGCCTTAGAAAGGCCCATATGCATTGGCCAAGAAATGCAGAACAACTCTGGAAACCAATGTGATCAATGTTACAGCAAGAGAGGCATAAAGCCTTTCTGGTATGTGTTTGAAGGCTGGTACTAGCAAAGAAACCACTGATTTTTTGAACATGAAGTTTCCTGTCATGCATGAAGGTGAATTTCTTTTGGTAGACAACCTGATTAAAAAGGAAGTGTCCTCTATTCTGTTCTGGAGAAACCACTTTTTTTTGCCAGTACAGTTCTTCATAAGTCAAGAGCTGATCCAGCATATTACAGATTAAGATGGATGATGGCACATCCTGATTAAAAATCTTTCTATGCAACAGTACAGTCTTCCCCATTCTGCTCGAGAGAGTAAAAATGATGCGCCAATCAGCTGCCAAGTGGAAGCATCATCAACCTGTGGAGGTCAGATCCACCTCTGAATATATTTGAAATATGCTGCAGAAAACAACTTCGGAGAATCTTACTGAAAGCCATAAGTCTTTCATAAAGCTCCAGCTAACACATGTCCTTTCTCTGCCCTTTTGTTTGACTGATAGACCTAGCTCAGTGTGATCTGAATGTTTAGTAGGTCTGCTCTAACACTCTGACAAAAAGACTCAAGGACTTTCTTGGTTTCATAGTATTCTATGCTCTAAAATGTGTGACATGTAATGAAACACAGATATTGGAGATCTAGATCTTAGATAAAACGTCAAACATTGTCATGTTGGATCTGCTGCTACAAAATACATTTTAATTTTATCTCTTTTTTTTCTTTCTTTCTTTTTCTTCTCCTTGGTAATTTTCAGTTAACCTTGTTTAGCTCATAGCTGCAGATTTAATAGTCCTGAGTTACCTGATCTTGCATTTGTTAACATCAGACTTGATCCAATTTCTATGGCACTATTGCTCTAGATCATTGTATTTTATGTAATTCTCAACTTAACTGTATTGATAATGTCTCTTAGGTTGACCTCCTCTGCAAATACTCTCTTCTGTTTACTAAATTATAAATGAAGATTTTGTGGAGGTGCTCCACGGTGTTGTTGATTTTGTGTTCAGACTCCCCTTAGCCTGATGCTTCAACGTGATACATTATCACTTTCCTTTTTCTTGGGAGTTCTAACATTTAGATCTCCCTGCTTTCCAGCTTAGCTAATTCTTGTGATACTACATTAAATGCTTTTTTACTGAATTTTCAGCTACCCCAAATGATACGTACAGTTTTATGAATATTTGAGATTTCCTCTGTAAGTTCCTTAGAAATTCTGAAATGGCTCTGTTCTGTACAAGTGCAGAATATTGGTGTGGGTCTTTTGTCACCTAGCTTAAGATGCTGGGATCTCCCTATAGTCAATAAATCGGTAGTGGATATGAATCAAATGACCAAATCCTACTTCAGGACTAGACAAATAGATCTCTGCTTCTGTCAAAGGAGCCTGTGTTGGTTTAGGTGCCTATTGTTAGAGATTCAAATTTCATCTGATGCCTCCCATCACAGCTTCCCGAAGAATAAAATTTAAGATTTATGGAGTATTTCATATTTTAAATCAGATCTAAATGTTATTGCTAAAAGCAAACCAACTCACATTCCACCAGCCCACAACCTACGCATTGTATAGACCACTTATTAAACTGTTTTTTCCCTTGCTTTTTTGTTCAGTCACTGGTGGTTTAGACTGTAGGAGTATTAGATTGCAACAGTTTATCTTTAAACATTGGGTAGATTGAGAGAAGGAACAGTATCTGCTTGATTCTGTTAGCAGCATTTGGTGTTAGGTATTCTGGGTGTTGTAGAGAGGCTGGTTGCATAAATTAGATTGTTAATACTTCAAGGGTATACAAGCATTTATAATTCTTTTTTCAGAGATCAACAGACAGATATAATCCCCACAACAGCTGTGCCTGCCAGTGGATTTCCTAAAATAGGGTGAATAGTGTTTATAGTGTCCAAGCTGAGAGAGAGAGAGGGACTGAGTGATGAAGGCCCCAAGGAAATGGTAGCAAAGAGAGACTTCGGGCTCAGGATGCTGTTGAATGCTTATCTCAAAATTTTATCTAGCAAAAATATTTGTGCTTTTCTTAGGAGTGCTGTGTGGGCTTTTCATTCGGGGAGAACCATTCCATGCCTCTCTGTGTTCAAACAAGTGAGGTGCTCTCTCCCCTTTAGCATCTTACTATAAGCCATTTGGGGCAGGTGATAATGAAAAAGAGTGCCAGAGAAAGAGGGCCCACCATGCGTTTGTGTAGCCAGAAATGGTTTCCCTGATGCTCATGCAACCAAAAACAGGACTATGGGTACAAATCCTCTGGACTGTGCCAGGCAATATAAACTGTGGGATGTGCTCTTTACGGTCAGAGAAACCCATAAGCTGATGAACTTCCTCCAGCAGCACCTTTCTTCTATGATGTTGCCCCAGAGACTTAACAAGTGTCTTCTCCTACCTGTGGGCTGTAGCCCCACTCTCCTGTGAACATTTTTAAAGCCCCATCAAGTGGGTTAATGATGTCAGTGATGAAGATGTGAGTCCCTTTCTTGGTCAGTGGATTCCACCTCTTCTCTGCAGTGAAGTGCTTGCTTCAAGGTCCTTAGGTCCTTAAAGAAGTGAAACTCCTACTCTCCTCCAGATGAATGTCTGAGGTCCAGCTAGGACCACAACTACGTTAAGTTCTGGGGGACGTTCTGTAACCTTTACTCTGACAAGATTTTTGGACCTTCAGTTGCTAGGAGTGACCAGGGTCCTTGCCTTTGGTTACTCTGCTCTGTCAAAGAAGCAGAAACATTCTAAAAGTGGCAATTATGTCTGAAAAGGATTTACAGCAGAAATAGCTCCTATTTTGTTCTAATGCTCTCGGTCTCAGTGAAAACAAGACATTTGAGAAATAACAGACTAGGAGAAAGCAGGCGTGTGCCAAACACCAGCTGAATCTGCTCCCTGAAAAAGTCACAGAGGCAGGAGAACTACCACTTGTGCTGTCTCCCTCTGGGCATCTTGAAATAAAGAGCTGGAAGCAGTCCCCAGGTACCTGTAGGTAATGGAGAAATTGTCATTGTTTGAAAAATAAAACTATTAGGAACTGTAGAAAAGTGGGGGGATGCACACTGAAAAGAAAATGTTCTTTGAGTAACATACAAGCTTCACCTGCTTTCTGCAGTCTGCTGAAATGACAGCCAGAAGTATTGCTAAATGAAGAAGGACATGTGTCAGCTTTGGGTTGAAGTTTAGGACTATCCTTTATGTTGTAACTACTATGTCATGAGGTTTTTATACCTGATTGCAAGGATTTCCAGGCTTGGAGTCTGCAAATCCCCTAAGACATAATTAATTAATTGCCATGTAATGAAAAAAATCTTTGTGGTAGGGAAAAACCTCTCCTGAGCAAGTCTGAGTGTCTCAATTCTGACATATGACCATGTTGGAGGCTGAAATTTATTTAATGTTAAGTCTTTATTAATAAAGCTGTCCTACCTGAATAATACAGGTCTCCAGTTTGCATCATAAGATTCAAAACTGCAGCACATTAAACCGATGTTCACTTATGGCTCACAGTTACGTCGAATGTGATTTCCATGTGACGTACTGCTGTTTTATGATACTGATTCGCAATAAAAAATCTCCAAGTGCTTCCTAACCCCAAGGTTAAAAGATGCTCTTTTATAAAACATGAATTCCACCACACTTCTCTCATCTCTTTAAGGAACCAGTGCAACAAATCAACACACAGACACTCGAACAATTTACACACAGAAGAAAACCTGTTAGACTAATCCTGTCAATGATTTTGGTGGAGGATAGAAGCTTTATTTTTTGATCTCAAATATTTATTAAAATCATTACATTTCTTTTGCCTGCCATCTGAAAAGTGAAGGAGAACTTTTGGTTCTTTTTTGTTTCTGGTATATGTAATTGTAATTCTCTGTGTAGCATCATTTTTCATGTTTAATAAGAACATGGCATTTGGTATTGGGGACCAGGAAAGTACTGCATGGGATAAGCATCTCAAAGCAATTATTAATCTTTTGGTCTTTCTTCAGTAAGACATTTGAAAATGTTCAGAAGCTGTTCACTTCAAATGGCATCCTGAATCAGGATCCAAGTCAGTCACTATTGTCTTCGGGTTTATGTACAAACATATCTAACATTAGAGTTAGGCTAAAGGCATCCTAGGTAAAATGCTGTGTCACTGCAATTACACCAGTGATGAATCTTATTTTGATGTTGCAATTATCTAACAAAATGTAAAGTTTAGGCTTTCCGCTTTCCAGTAAGTGTTATGAAAACCTTTCATTTAGAATTATATAGTAAGAACACAGAATGCCTCACAGATGAGAAAAAATTGATAGGTTAGTCAAATCCAGAGCCGACTGAAAGAAACTAGAAAACAAGCTGCTTTAGCAATCAAGAAAATTCTGAATGCAACCAACTGTTGATAAATGCAAAGTAGTGAATAATATAGGAATAAAATAGAAGTAGTTATATACTAAATTGATATGAAAATTCAGTAGAGATCCTTGTTTTACTTTCAATCTCAGGTCCAGGACAAAAACCCAAACCCAAAATAAAAAAATAAAAATGAAAACAGAGAATGAGGATATCATAAACTCTCTATGTAACAAGTGACCTAATCTTGAACGGAATATGTTGTTCCTCGTTTCATCTTAATGAAGGTATTGGAGCACAGCTATATGACCTGAGAAGTGCCAACAAGGGTCCATTAACCTGGAATAACTAACAAACTAAAGAAGTGAAAACAACAGGGTTGTTTAGAATGGAAGAGAAATAAGTAAATTAAGTCAAAAGAAAAAAGTATACATATATTGAAATATCTAGAAAAAGTCAGACAAGAAATTCTGTTCCCAAATGAATGTGAGGATGTTAAAGGAAGTTGAAATGTGACAAAGTAAAAATTGTAAAGAAGGAATAAGTGCATTTTCCTCCTGTAATTATCTGACAGAACCCTTTGCTTCAGGAAGCAATGGCAGGCTGGAAGTGAAGAGGTTTTAGAAAAGGACTGGTAATAATTCTGGCTATGAAAATCATAATTCATTACATTTACAGCAAAGACTGAGAGGGATGTAAATCTCTTGCTTCCAGCCTTGACCTAATCTGTGAATCGTATTCTGATTTCTAGGTTACTATGCTATAAATTCAGCTACTGTGAGTTCTTACAACCTTCCCCAAACTTATCCAGCTGGAAACAAGATACCAGAGCAATGCAATATAACTGCAACTCAGTATGGCATTTCTGGTGCTTTTAATGCCAGTCACATTTAGTGAATCTGAAAACTAAATCTAGGCTATTTCCTTATTAGTAGGCTTTTTCACTGTGGTTCTCAGCAATTTTTTTTCACCAAGTTTATAACCATTTAGATAGTATAGTATCCCAGAGTCCCTGTCTGGTTTCTGAAGCGTTCAATCTGTTTTAGCAAAGCCAACAATCACATTTTGGGGCCATGATAGATTTTGGTTGTCTATTTAGCAGTGCCCATTTTGTTACTACCAGAAGACACACAACAAAGTCTTTCTAACTGAGAGCTTGTGGTCATACCCAGACATTTCAGTTTTAATCCAGAGAAGAATTCTGGGAGTAGCACACAAGCAGGAGCTAACAACGTCTTCCTATGGGTCCTGGGCATTGCTGGGAAACAAAACTGAGGTGGACTTGCACTCAGATGATACACGATCCTAGATGATCAAACCATGTGAGCTTCAGCCGGTCCTCCTAGCTCACTTCTGCACACACCTGAGTATTTGCAAATGCTAACTCTTGTATATCCCCGTTGTCTGAAATGGGGAGTTGCACTTCAAATATTAAAAAGCTTATGCATTTATAACAGGGGCCACACTACTTCCCATTAGGAGCTCTATGTCAAGGATGTTCTTTTCATTTAAAATCTGCTCTACATCATCTACATCCAACCTGCAGCTGTTCAAAACTAAGTTTGCGTTATAGCTCAGGATATATAGTGAATTCTATTATAAGTCACAAAAATATATGACTTGTTCCTTTGAGCACATTAAATTTTAACACAGCAAAAGCCAGTATAAGTAGAATGACATATATATAATGAGAATGTTTTTCTAGGGGGGTTTGATGGACTGTGCTCTTTCAGCAGTCAAGTGTGTTTGGCAAAATATTTTTTTGAGTCCCTTCCCACCAATAAACAAAACCCATATTAAAAGTTTTCTTCTAGTATGAAACTAATTAAAATCTATATCCTTGTAATATTAATGTCTTGTAAAATTAACAGATTAGTTGTTTTGGTCAGCATTGTCCTTGATGAAGACAACCTCATCTGAGACAATCTCTGCTTGTGACACTATAGTACTTCATAGGAATCCCATAACCATGGTGAATTATACAAAATGTAATTTGGCCATTGTGTTGACATGTTGATTTCATAGAAAATAAAGGGATCATGAAAGGGGAATCAGCATCATGGTGCTGCAACACAATTTCTGTCCCTTTCCGAGCTTTCAGAACTATGTGAAGCTGTGAAAGAAGTCACATTAAAAATATTGGAACACATGCACATGGAGAAAGTAATAATATTCTTGGCTGGAAGTTCTAGAATTCAGACTTTTAACCCATAGAGTTGCTCTCGTTATGAAAAATCGTGTCATAAGTGCAGTATGTTATGTCTGACTGCCAATTCCCTTGTGGAGTGAGGGAACCAGAACAATATACAAAAATTTATACCATATACCAAAAACCTGTAACCTGGAGCAGGTAAGCTTGGCAGTTGCAAATGACTGGGGAAAAAACATGATGAAAAATGTTAATATTCCATGACCTGATGATTTTGTGGGTTTTGTAGAAAGTTCCTACATACTAGCTAATGACCATCAGGGTCATAGGTCCTCTTTTTAGCTATGTGCAAGGCTAAAGCTGATCTTTTCCAGGTCTATTAATAGACATCAAGATTTTGTGTCCTTGGTAATTTTTGCACAAGTTTTGTTATTCTACTTCGTATTATAGGTCAGTCCACTCCTTCTGCCTGGAACACTGTGCTGGCATTCAGGTACACTTGAGATGCTGCAATGTCTTTGCTTTCAGCTGCCCTCTCTAAAACACCTTGCAAGTGACTATTACCTGATAATTCAGCCTCCAACCTCAGACTCTTTCCTCCTTACATGATAAATTATGATGTCTGGTAAATGCTGCAACCAAACACATTTCCATGAAGCAGTGGCTATTTTAAACTACTTTGGCTTCTTGTTGTGGAGATGGCCACTCTAAAAACCATCTATTTGTGCTATGCTTTGTCTTTAGATATTTTGGAGTGATCAGTGCGCCACTTTACAGACTGTGGCAAATACGAATGTGTATGTGCCTGTTCTCCTCTTGAACCAGATTTACTATACTGTAAGTATGACCCTGATTGTCTTTAGTGTATCACTGAGACCTTCACTTGGCTTTTGGTGTTGCAAATAATATCAGTGAATGGATGGTCCATTCTATATCAAGACTTTTCCAGCACACAGGTCTACCTCAATAGCTCTTATTTTAGGGAACATTTCAGCTCAGGGGCTTTTGCAGTGCATTTTCAGCCTTTAGGACCTGAATGGCACGTCACTGATACTTTAACTCATAGCATCTGCTGAACAGCCATAAAATGGAAACATGTTGTTTCTGAATTGGTGGTCAAACAGCAGTGCACTCCTTCTGTCTTGCAGATCCAAGTCAGCAGGTGGACTGAAGACCCTTCAAGCCTGTGCGCTGCAAGGGCCTGGACTCAATATCTGCATTCAGCACCTTCAGGCAACCCTTCATTCGCTTATGAAATAATTAAAGAACAAATTCTTTTTGTCATTCTCTTCCATTACCAGCCTTTCAATTTGTTTGTTTGGTTGGTTTTTAAATGAATGAAAATTGTGTTTACCTTATGTTTTGGAAAATACCAATCCATATTTACCCACCAGCACAGGGAACTAGCAGCCTTACTTCAATTGGAGTAGAGTTGAATTAAACAATCATTGATCCAGATGGTTGACTTACAACAGAAATTAATAAGAACACTTCCCAGAATCAAATTATTCCCCGATAAGACTGTTCAGTCAATAAATGACTCTTGCAATATCATTCTCTAATGACATAAACATAGCATTCACTTTTCCTTAATCCCCTACATGTCAGCCCATAACAAACACACCTAAAATATCTTACACAGAGATAAGTGTAATGTGTTTCACTTAAGGGTTTAAAATGATGCTTCTTTGAAGTGGAGGTCTAGTCTGACAAATCAACTTGCAAAAATGACAACATAGGTTTTAATGAGATGACTCAATGAGTTCCAGATTAAGCGTGTTCATTGCACTGCTAACTAAATGACTTCCCTGTCCAAGTGTGATGCATCACAACTCACACAATGGTTCCTTACGCAATGTTGCTGCTGGAGATGGCCAGCTAGTTGTGAGAGTTTTCTTATACAGAAAGGTTTCTTGTTATGGTTCAGGAGCATATGTATGAACTTTGCTTTTGACTCCTGCTGAAGACTATCCCTACAGGACCTAGCTATAAATTTTCCAAGCCATTCTCTCCTTTGCTGTTGGTTAGAAAATGTCACATGTCTTAACCAAATGCATTGATAGGCTTCTGGATTCAGGTGACTTCTGATTCTCATACAGTGCTAGGTTCATTAAAGTAGAGATAACCTCAATGTTGCAGTAGGTCTTGCCATCAAATCAGAGTAATCCTAAATCAGAATGACAGCAGGATCTGCACCTGAAAAGAGATTCAGAAAATAAAGGGCTGGTCTGACATTTATCTTTTTAAAATTTGTGTTAAACACAATTGTCTTATTAATGTAAGTGTAGTAGGATCTAGGCAATGTGTCTTCCTTTTTTTCAAAGGTCCATAATGATCAAGTAAATAATTGTTTCCATGACAATTGAGCCAGACAAGACTCTAACTCATTCTCTTAGAGCTGTAGTGATACCAAATTCAAGACTATTGAAAACCACTTGTTTTAATAAAGATGATATGATTTTGAATATACACTGAAAACAGATTTGTGAGCTGCATTTCTAGCCTGCTTTGTTACTTTTTGCCATGTTTAAGATTTGTTTCCTTAAATACTGTGTAACCACAGCACAGAGGCTGCATCTGCTCTCTGCCTTAAGTAAATCTTCTTCATTTGTGTTGTATATTTTCTGTTGCTTCATTTTGACATTTCCTTTCATATACTAGCAACTGTTCCTTATATTCAATTTTCCTTGCACACAGTCTAAATCTCTTTGTAGGTATTTGTGGACCAATTTATTGGTTAGTGAAACTCTAGTCTTCATGATTTCACTCTAATACATCACTGTTTATTGATCCTGTATTTTAAAGTGCTGGCAGTTCAGATTCTACAGCTGGTACTCACTGCGGGAATGTGGCTTAAACCACAGTACTGAAGCTTTTTGAATGCTAGTCAGCTATGTTTATGCATCCTCCATCAAAATCTAAATTATGAATACCTGAAGAATACAGCCTTGCTAACACTCACTTAATAATTTGTTTTCTATAATATAACTTTTTTGCTGAGTTAGGAGAAGGATGCCCAGTTTAACGTTAAAGAGCTAATTTGGAGTGCTGAGAAGAGTAACTAATAATCACTGTAAAGGAGAACATGGAAAGGGCATATACAAGATATTGAAATGGATTTAACTTTAAAGAAAAACTTCAATTTAAGTAAAAGAATTAAACATACTCTTGTTTATAAAAACAAGAGAGATCTTTTTAACTTATTTCATTCTGGATTCCTTTTGAAGGGGGAAAAAATGATTCCACTGTTTTCAAGATTTCTTTATTATAAAAGAGAATACTTAGTCAAAGGACGGTCCTATGCTATTGACCTTGTAGGAGAAAGAGAACAGGTTTATGTCATTTGACCATAAGATAGAACTCTACTGATTTAAGTTGTTGGAAAGAGAAATTCTATTACCCAAAAACATGGAGAATATAATAAAAATTATATCTTGAAAATAAATATTCTGTGTTATGCACTCAGAGATCTGTATTATTTGAATTTTACGGTGCTATGAGCTGACAAATGAAACCCATTGCAAAAACAAGAGGGTGATGAGATCAAAGTTAGGAAGAATGGTCAATGGTTAAGAATAGTCAATTCTTAACAGAATTTGAGCATAAGAAGTTTGTATCTGGAATGATTTAGTTATCTTTAGCAGAGATTTTTTTTTGTAGAGAATGAAAAAGCCATTGTTGTCTCCAAAATACAAAAAGAACTGTCATAATACATTTAGAACAATTTCTTCACGTATTTTCTGAAAAAAAAAAAATCTTCTTGTATCCACATGTGACACTCAACTGTTATTCCAAATTCACATTATTTTATTCATAGCTATCTTATGGGAAGGTGCTAAAAACTGAATCAGAGAAAGAGAAGCTTTCACCTACCTACCTTGCTTATTGTCTTTGTTGGCCATATCAGTGCTGATATTGTGCTGCAATGTGGAAAAGTACTTTCTGAGCAGACTGCACGACAGGCAGAGGTGAAAACAGAAGTTTTGTACTTATAAATTTAGAGCAAGCATGACTTGGAGAACTGATGTGTTTCCCCAATTCTTGATTTATTGAAGATACACAGGCTTCTCATACTAAGACAAAGATTTTTTTAGTTAGCAAGTTACAGCTTACAAGGGAGGAAAGGTCTCTCCAATTCTTAAATACTTAGATTGAAGAGGAAGAATCTGAAGAGGAACTTACTGATTTTTGCAGTAACCTTTTTTAGTTTTTTCTTCTGACATATCTTCTTTATCTTTGAAGGTTAACGCAAAGGAGATCAGTTACCCTTTTCCTAGACACAGACGGTCACTTTCAGAACCTTGACACTATGAAAAATTACTTTAATTCAGACATTTTATTTGGGTAAGACATAGATTGGAGAACTGAAACCAACTGCTGCCTGTACAGCTACCCTGCAAAGAAAAGGAAGCAAGTACCAACTACACATAAAGCAGTTGTTCACTTGTCCAAAAATACTTCAAAAAATATGCTTGAAACTCACAGCTGACCATGAGATGACATTTAATATCCCAATACAAAATATATTTGAGCATTTGACTCAAAGCCCCTCTAGTCAATACAGACAGCTTGTCAAATTAAGCAGGGAAGTTCAGAACACTATTTTCTTATCATAAAGCATGCACTATTACTTACATTTTGTGTGATGAAACACACCTGAAACACCATTAATACCATTTATTCAGTCTGTGTTTACTAGAAGAGAAGCCTAGACAGCTATGACAGACAAGGTTATCAGCGCTGGAGACACATTAGTTAAGATGAGATTAAACCCTTTTTTACTGCAATATGGTAGATGATTGCTGTGTTTGTACCTACACTGCAAATGTAATAATGAACATAGGGGGGGAAATCAATATAAAAACAAAGTTAATGATGAATATTAGACAGGTTAAATAGTAATTGAATAAAGTTATCCAACTATTTTGCTAATACAGGAGACCTCTAAATTCTGCTTGGCTTTTTTTTTTTTTTTCTTATGTCAGTGGTGCTTTTGTAACATCACTTAAGATATTAGCTCAGGATTTAATAATCTCCTTGCTATGATTTCTGATAGATATTATAAAGGGTGAAAATGACAGAACCTAGCTTCAATCTGCAATAAACTGAGTCTCATGCATACCTGTGGCTATCATATACATTGAATTACATCATCTACACTTTAGTTTTTCCTTTACCTCTGCATTGTATAGGTTTGGTGGGGTTGTGGGTTGGTTGGGTTTTTTTTTGTTTTTTTTGTTTTTTTTTTTTTTTTCTTTTCTTCTGGCCCTAAATAGTTACAGGAAAACAAAGACTTAAATGGACACTATTTAGACAAGAATCAGTCCATTGAAAGCTTACCACAGAGTGAATGCTTGTTTTCTTGGTTTTTTTTTTCCTGCTGAAATGTATTAGTTAATAGCCTATTTCATAAAAAATACTACAATTCAAAGGTGGCTCCCACACCTTCAAGGCAATAAAATCAAGAGGGGAATCTATAGAGGAATACCTGAATGCATTTCTTTCTTTTCCATGCCATTTTGGCAAGATTTCTCGAGTCCCACAACAAACCTTACATTTCAACTAACAAATTTGACGTTTGTCAATTATTACCAAAAAGGAGAGGAATAATGAGTGGTGACAGCATTCAAAATGATGAAATCATTGACATTTTCCATGATTAATACTAACATGGTAACTACTGAATTTGCAGGTGTCAGCAGCATATCTGCCAGTGCTGAGGCAGCTACTTTTCTTAAATCTTTTAGCTTTCATTAACTGCTGTGGTGGGTTGACCTTGGCCAACTGCCAGCTGCCCACCCAGCGGCTCAATCCCTTCCCTGCTCAACAAGACCAGGAGAAAAAAGGACGGAAAAGTTCATGGGTCAATATACAGAGACGTTGCTCAACAGCTACCATCCTGGGCAAACCAGGCCTGATGTGGGGATAATTTAATGGATTGTCTATAAAAATAGAGCTGGATGGTGAGAAACACCGACAAAACCTATACACGTCCTGACTCCTCGCATTCCCAGGTGCTTCCCTTGGCTCCCGTCTCCCCGGCGGGCCGGGCTGTGCCGGTGTGGGCCGTGTGCCAGCCCGTGTGAGCCCCTCAGCCCCCTGCCCCGGGCTGCGGCCCTTCAGGGACCCCCTGCTCCCACCGGGGCTCGCCAGGGCCGCAGCTCCTGCAGGAAAGAGCCCCCAGCTGCGGCCTGGGGCCCTCCCCGGGCTGCGGGCTGGGGCTCTGCCCCGGCGGGGGCTCGCCAGGGCTGCAGGGGAGCCCTGCTCCGGGCCTGCGGCACCTCCTGCCCTGCTGCTGCTGCGGCCTGGGGCTGCCTCTGCTGCTGCTCCCCCCTCGGCTGCCTCCTCCTCTGCCTGGGCCCCCTCTGGCCCTTGCCCGAACCTGTTTCCCCCTCCCCGGCGCCCCCGGCTCGGCTGAGGGGCTCAGCTGAGCCCTGCGGGGGCCCATTTGGCCCAGCCTGGGGCAGCCCTGGTCCCCCCCCGGCAGAGTCCACCCCAGTGCTCTACCACCAGTGCCAGGGCACAGCAACCAGACAGAACCATCCCGAGAACAAAAGGCACAAGTTGCTCATTTCCTATGGAGTTACCATTTCATTGGTGCCATTCCTAGATTCTGTGTGTTGTGCACCATCCCCAGGCTGTAATGCTGCAAGAGAAACAGGACTCAGGACTGACAATGCCTGCAGGACAGAGGTTCTCAGAAAAAAAAACCAAATCTGTGTCCTTTCTTAACTGGAAGAAAGGAGGTGCTGGATGGAAACGGATCAGCATGTATGTCTGAGTCTGCATGCAAATTAAACTTTCATTATGTATTTAAGGTCAGCTTAATTATTTCCTGAACTCAAAATAATAATAAAAAAAGAGTAATCATTTCATGAAGAGAAGGGGATGATGATAAAATCAAACAGAAAAAGGAAGGCTACAGAGGATGGAAGCAAGGTCAGGTAGCCTGGGAGGGATACAGAGAAATTGTCCGAGCAGCCAAGGACCAGCTTAGGAAAGGTAAAGCCCTGATAGAATTAAAGCTGGCCAGGCATGTCAAGGGCAACAAGAAGAGCTTCTATAGGTACCATGATAGTAAAAGGAAGACTGGGGAAAAATGGGCTGTCTCTGGAAGGAACTGGGTGACCTGGATACCCCTAATCTGGAGGAGGCAGTGGTACCCCGACTTTTTTGCCTTGGTCACCAGCAGGTACTCCAGCCACACTGCCCAAGTCATAGTAAATAAAGGCAGGGATTGAGAGAATGAAGAACTGCCCACTGATGGAGAAGACCAGGTTCAAGAATATCTAAGGAAATTAAAGGTACACAAGTCCATGGGACCTGATCAGATGCATTCGCAGGTCCTGAAGGAACTGGTGGCTGAAGTGGCTAAGCCACTATCCATCATCTTTGAGAAGCTGTGGCAATTCAGTGAAGTTCCCACAGAATGGAAAAAGGGAAACTTAACACTCATTTTTAAAAAAGGAAAAAGGAAGAACTGGGGAACTACAGGCCAGTCAGTCTCACCTCTGCCCAGCAAAATCATGTAGCAGATCTTCCTGGAAACTGTGCTAAGGCACATGGAGAATAAGGAGATAATTGGTGAAAGCCTGCATTGCTTCACTAAGGACAAATCATGCCTGACTAATTTGATGGCCTTCTACAACAGGGTTTCAGGGCTGGCAGATGAGGGAAGAGCAACTGGTATAATTTACCTGGACTTGTGTAAAGCATTTGACACTGTCACACACGATATCCTTGTCTCTAAACTGGAGAGACATGGATTAGATGGATGGACCACTTGGTGAATAAGGATCTGGCTGGATGGTCACACTCAAAGAGCTGTGGTCAATGAGTCAAGGTCCAGCTGGAGTCTGGGGATGAGTGGTGTTCCTCAGGAGTCTGTACTGGGATCAGTGCTGTTTAACATCTTTGTCAGTAACATGGACAGTGGGATTGAGTGCATCCTTGGCAAGTTTTCTGATGACACCAAGATGAGTACTGCAGTTGACATGCCTGAGGGATGGGATGCCATCCAGAGGGACCTGGACAGGCTTGAGGGGTGGGCCTGTGTGAACCTCATGAAGTTCAATGAGGCCGGGTGCAAGGTCCCGCATATGGGTTGGATCAGTTCCCGGGATCAATACAGGCTGGGTGGAGAATGGATTGAGAGCAGCCCTGAGGAGAAGGACTTGTGGGTGCTGGTGGACCAAAAGCTCAACATGGCCCAACAATGTGCACTTGAAGCCCAGAAAGCCAACTGTGACCTGGGCTGCATCAAAAGAAGCATGACCACCAACCTGAAGGTGATGCTCTCCCTTTACTCTGCTTTTGCAAGATCCCACCTGGAGCACCGTGCTCAGCTCTGGGGCCCCCAATATAAGAAGGAGATGGAGCTGTTGGAACGAGTCCAGAGGAGGGCCGTGAAGATGATCTGCTATGAAGACAGGCAGAGAGAGTTGAGGTTGTTCAGCCCGGAGAAGGGAAGGTTCTGGAGAAACCTTATTGCAGACTTTCAGTACTTAAAGGGGTCTTATAAGAAAGATGGGGACAGACTTTTTACAAGGGCCTGTAGTGATAGGACAAGGGGGGAGGGTTTTAAGCCGAAAGAGGGTAGATTTAGATTAGACATGAGGAAGAAATTTTTTACTGTGAGGGTGGTGAGGCACTGGACCAGGTTGCCCAGAGAAGCTGTGGATGCCCCATCCGTGGAATTGTTCACAGCCAGGTTGGACGGGGCTTTGAGCAACCTGACCTAGTGGAAAATGTCCCTGCCCATGGCAGGGGGCTGGGAACTAGATGATCTTTAAAGTCCCTTCCAACCCAAATAATTGCATGATTCTATGATAAAGGGAATCAGCTGGTTTGAATGGTTTTTTGTTGGTTGGTTTGTGGGGTTTTTTTGTATGCTATTCTTTTGAATGAGAAAGGAAACACAAGCTTACAGTACACCCAGTAGGAACATTTTGCACCTCCATTGTCTTTATTCCCATGTCGATTTTGAACCTCAAATGGCAATCAAACCAGTTTCTTTCACATAAAATAAGCTCCTATCAATTGCATGAGACTGCAACCATAGGTTTACGACAGCATCTCTTTCTGTGAATATGTAGCACTACATTTTCTGTAAGGTTTTAACTAAGCTTGGCCAGTTAGCTCTGGAAACCCACTTTGCCTGTTCCTCTTCTCTAGTTGTGTCTTTTCTTGTGTCTGAAACCATATATCTTTAATGACCAGTCCTACATTTGACATCAGGCTGAAATCAAACTGCAATCTCAGTAGTGCTGCATAAAAAAAAAGCATTTTGCATTTTCATATCCAAAGTAATCCTGAGCTGTTTGGACACAAGAGTGCTGAGGCTGTATGAGACACCCTGAGGTCTTCTAGGGCTGCCCTTGGACACCTGCCATCTGAACAGCAATCTGTTTTCTGAACAGATTTCAAAAGAAACTGCAAAACTATCTTTTTAGTCCAATAATCAGTCTGCCTAACCACCATGGCCCATTACTGCACATCATTTTTCCTATAGCCTGTTGCACTGAGATTTCTTAGCTATAATTCCTTTCTAACCTTGTCTTTCTTGCATTGAGACTGTTGTTTTTATTGATTTCTGTTTATTTTATTAAACTTTCAGGAATTTATTTTTGTCCTTTATATTTGTAGTATCTTTTAGTTTGGCAAATCCTTCAAAATGGAATCTAATGTCCTTTTGCTTTTCCATCAAATAAAAAAACCACACCTTAGTCTTATCCAAACTAGTACTACCTAATGGGACTAATAACATCTGCTGTCACACTTCAGGAGGACTACACTAGTTGCTAGTGCTCACTGTAAGGATCACTTTCTACACACATTTGCACCCAATTAGTGAAGATAAAATTTGACCCCCCTCAAAATGTTCATCTTCTATTACACTGCATCAGATCGCTTCAAATTATCTATGACAGTGATAAGATGTGCTGCATTAGCAAAGGTGCAATAAATACTTTCAGTTAATATTCAGTTTTTCATCATATAAATTGAATTGGAATAAGTTGGAATTTTATTTCCAAATAGTTTACTGAGTACAGCTTGCTGTAAAACTATTGAATTCAAGCAAGTTGTAATATAAAAAAATAAAATTACATAAATAAAACATCAGCAGTGGAGAAATCCAGAAAGAAATTACCATTCAATATCTGCACAGCTGTCTTCTATTCAGAGAGAAAGGGGAAGAACAGTTAAAGTCAGGTGCATTTTGAAATAAATTTTTCTCCTCTGTTTACTGCAAATGCCAGTAATATTAACTGAAATATGTGAAAATGTCTGTAGTGTAGATTTTTATTTATTTAAACTACCTGTGTTTCTGACTAAGACAGCTCTAGGTTATCTATTTGTTTCACTAGTGGAAGTCATAAACTGAATGTATAAATGCAAATATTTATTGTTTCTGCATAAATAGCTCATATTTCAAGCAACAGATGCATTCAAGAGCTCAGAGCTACTCAGTAAACAGGAAAGAAATGTCATGTTCATGTTGATACTTTTCTTTGTCACCTTATTGATTTTTATTCAGGATGGCACTTGAACTATTTGTGCATCCACATTAAGAGATAGTCTCCTCAGAAGCCTTCTCAGACCTTCTTGGTGTGCACAAAGCGACCAGCTGTGCTTGAATATGGGATGTAACTGTTGCTTCGGAGAGCCTCCACAATCATCAGGGACCTTTATGCTTTATTATTCTTATATTCTCACCAAAGAAGCATGCAGTGTGGCCATAGAGACTACCTACCGAAGTGCTACTGCTACCACAAGCTGTAATACAAGTTTGCACATATTTCTCCAGAAGGTCAATGTCTATGAGTAGGGATTAGAAGGTAAATGCTTTCTGTGTGATATACATGTATATGGGTATTAACTGATGTGTTCTTATTTGCAGTTGATTTTCCAAGAATTCTGCCATGCACTTTAGCAGTCTGTAGCAATGTCTGGTGTTTGAGCTGCTCTTAGAATTAGCAGCTCTCAGTCACGTAGGTAGGTCAGGGTGGTTTCATTTTGTCTTTTGCTGTTGCTGTTCACCTTCTCTGAAATGAAAAGCATTTTAAATTACATGCTTGCTTGTTTCTTACAAAAAAAACAACAAAAAAACCCCAGCAACAACCTAACAAACAAAAAAACCCTGAAGAAACAGAAACAACCTTACCAGATTCGACAACCATTTCATTTACTTTATCAAGTCTAAGCTAAAATGCCTTTTAACCAAAGGCTTTTTTATCAGTTTCGGAGCACAATTCCACAAATGATACCATTTCCCAGATGTGTCTGGAGAAAATAAAACAGGTGTCTCAAACCATTTCTTCCTAGTAAAGCACAGAAAACAACATTAACATTCAATTTAGTGCACACATTATTCCATGTAATCAAGAAGATGATTTAAATGTTGGCTCTGAAAAGCAAAAGGCTGGATAGAAAAATAGATACACATTGAGAACCCAGTGGTTTGGCCCTTTTTTTTTTTTTTGTGAAGAGATTTTAAAATACTTTGCAACTCTTCGGAAATAAGATTGTATTTCTCTCATTAAGTATTCCCCAAAAGATCCCTAGCTAAAGTAATAATAAAATATGTTATTTTCATGCAGTTATAACCAAGCATTTAACATCATCTGTCCCTAAAGGTCCTATTAATGAACCATTTCCTGATGATGGGATTGACTCTTATAGAGGTACAACTTCAATCACACCTTTTGTAACATTGCAGTAAAAGTAGATTAATGGTGCTGAAGTCAATGCTGATATGCTATAACCAATATGTATAAATGGAATATCACTGTCATCTACCTGGACTTGTGTAAAGCATTTGACACTGTCACACACGATATCCTCGTAGTGACAGGACAAGGGGGGAGGGTTTTAAGCCAAAAGAGGGTAGATTTAGATTAGACATGAGGAAGAAATTTTTTACTGTGAGGGTGGTGAGGCACTGGACCAGGTTGCCCAGAGAAGCTGTGGATGCCCCATCCCTGGCAGTGCTCAAGGCCAGGTTGGACGGGGCTTTGAGCAACCTGACCTAGTGGAAGATGTCCCTGCCCATGGCAGGGGGCTGGGAACTAGATGATCTTTAAAGTCCCTTCCAACCCAAACAATTGTATGATTCTATGATTGTACATTTTGTACCTTTGTACATATCTATACATATCTATACCATGTGCCTGTATACTTGCATGCCTGTATTATATATGCCTTTATATTACTACATTAGAAGAGTAAGAAAGTGCCAAAAAATGTGAAGAACAAAAGGGGTAATTTGTTTAGTCATGAAGGAAGGACCATGCTTCAGTGGCAAATTGTCATGTCTTCACTAGAGCTTGGAGAAGAGCCACTAGCTAATGCCCATGGTTCAGCCGATGATGATTTCCATCCCAAATCGCTAGGGATTGTTAATAACAGATCTTCATTTTGTAGCAAATTTGAGCAAATTATTTGAGCAAATAAAAGTAAATAAATGTTGTTAAATGCTACTAAAAAAAGAGACAGGTTTGACAGCCTATTTTTTTCTGGTTACAATTCAGATTTTATACTCAGGACTTTTGATTTGCAGTCTGAAGATCCATCTGATGGTAATGGCTGGCATCAAAAAGCCTGAGGAAAAACATCTAAGGAAAACAGGACTCTTTTCAGCCAAATTAAATCACCTGACAGGGTCCTACTACTTTAATGGATCAGTTTCTTTTAGTCCAGAAGCTGAAAAAAAAAAAAGCACTGTTTTTTACAATTCATAATATTTTTGCATATAGTTCCAAGTATTTTGGTATCTCCCTATTCTTACTGTACCAGCTGTGTGGAAAAAAAAGGGCATCATGTAAACTGAGAAGTCGTTTGCTAAACCTGCTATAACACACTGATACATATTTGCTACCTGTGGCAATAGCAGAGTACAAGAGAAGAGAAGATAGGCTTTATTTCTAGCCTAGCCACATATCCACAACAGTCTTTCAACATCTATTTTTTCAGGTCTTAGAATGTGTTTTCCCAATATATAAAAATTGAAATTCCAAATAAGCCAAAGAAACACTTTTTCAGCCATTTATTTTTTAAGCATGAAATTTGAGAGGTTTGAATTTTATATTCAAGTACAATGCTGATCTTGCCCTCTAGAGTTATTAATAACAGCAGAACATTCTTTTACTTTGATTTTCTGTGCAAGCTCCTGCCTTCTGCTGAAGGTCCTGTTTATATAATGAGCTCAAACTCAATCAGGATCTTGTGAAGAGTCAAAGGAACATTTTATTTTATTGACATTTCACATTTTCTTTATTACTCTTTGTGATATCTCTTTATCACAACAGTGAAATCTCTTTTGAATGTTAAAAAGGTTCTTTTTTTCTTTCAATATTTTTTATGCTGAAGACACAATGTCTTCTCTATTTATGCAGGCTATTTACTTTTTGAGATGGCATGACATGAAGCCATTAATTATATCTATATTTACAGAACTTTGTAATGGTCTCCAAGAACTTTGTATAGCTCTGTGTTCATAGGTCACAATGATATTAATCTTTCAAATAGATCTAAATGACTGCCAACAGATGTTTATCTAACCCATTTTTTTAAACCTCTTACTGAAGCATATTCCACAAAATCCACCCCTATGTTTCATCTGTCTTAAACCTGGAAACTTTTTCTAATACGTATTGTGTCTTTTGCTGAAAAACTGACCCAAATATTTTTTGTCCTCCTCTACTGAAGACATAGAATAATATATCATTGTCCTCCTTATACTGGAAGATGGCTGACACTTCTGCTTCATCAAGCCCCAGATGACTACCTGTTAACCTTTTAATTAAAATCAAGTATGTCATGGGATGAAAGTCAGAAAGAAAGCAAAGGTTAGAAGTTGGAGAAGAGTTTCCCAATAGGGTATGTCGGTATGAAAAGAGTAGATATGTGTAGCCATGAAAAGTTCAAAGGGTAAATAAAAGAAAATGGTGCTCTGACTGACAGCCTAGAAACTAAGGCAAAATGGAGATGCTTTCTTCACAGTTACTTTCATCAAGGCTAAATCTTGTGGCAAAAATTTTCACATCTCTACCTGTTAGGAGAAGCCACATATTCTTATGTTTTGGTTGCATTCTTATATAATCGGAAGTATAGATCAGAAATCTAGTGGGTTAGAACTGCTGAAAATGTCTTAGTAATTAAGAAAGGAGAACATTGTGGCTGTCATAGAGGGAATCTCATAAAGAACATCAAACTGTGAAGCCCAGGTGGATCAGACTCCTTGAGAGAAACTGGTGAAGTACTCCAGAAAATGGGGCTTGGCCTGTCTGAAAAACCCAAACCTTCACTCCCTAGGGGACATCTGGAAAGAGAAATCTGTTCTTCCAGTCCTTGCAATGCACTAAGAAATGGGGTTTATTTTCAGTAGGGAAACTTAAGAGCAAATTGTTAGAGGCTTTACCAGATCTATTTCTAATAAGGAATAATGATTGAAGAATGGAAAGCTTAAGAGAGCCAGTGAAATGACAGGTTTCACAACCCTTAGACTGCAAAGGATGAACAACAAAAAGAGATAAAACAATAGAGTGGAAGAGAGCAGACTTCAATACATTTAGAGAATTGGCAGATTAGGGCTTGTGGGAGGCTAGTCTACACAATAAGTGTTAAAAAGAACTGGCAGTTCTTTAAAAGATCTACGTTAAAGAGAATAATCAGGGCTGGGCAATGTGCTTAGAGAAGTTGCACAGAACTCGAGGAAGAGCAAAGCAAATTATCAGAGATCTAAAAAAAGCCTGCAAGAGAAGAGAGAAAAATGGGGTCTAACTTAAAGATAAGGGGGACTAAGAGAAAATACAACATTAGAAATAATGGGGAGCTGGAATAAATGCCTTGGGAAAGCAGCGGTATTTTTATCAATATTAATCTTTAAGAAACAAGAAGACAGATATAGCCTGCCTTAGGCAAAGCAAGGAGGGCGGATTCAGCTCTACAGCTCTACATCTGCCTCCCTTTTCCCTTTTCTTGACTAACAGGCCCAGGTGTGTTAACTTTCCTTCAAAAAACATACCTCTCTTTCTTTCTTTACACTGAGGTTTCCCAGTACTACAGTTGGGCCTCATAAAATCATATTTACCCCTTTTCTCACATGCAACACAGCTGTTAATGCCACACAGAGATACACTCACCCTTTCTGTGCCAGTGTATCTGTGTTGGCTGACATAAAATTTGCCATGTAAGGTGATGTGCACAGTTTAACTTTCATTTCACTGGGAGGTCATCCTAATATTTCATCACTACGTGCTTGATTCCAGCATTTATTAATCAAAATGCCACAAAGAGGAAGAAATGGAGTAAAGTACTCTTCCAGTTTGCTGTAACCTCCCAGTAAAATACTCTTCAAGTGCTTTTCACCAATCACTTGTGCAAATATAATGATCTTATCTAGAACATTTTTCCCTGGCTGGTTTGTAGGAATATAAAGGGAGACAGCGTCAAATCCTTAAACATTCAAGTTTAAAAGTTATCTGCAATGCAAATTATCTAGACTATCTGCAACTCCTTCGCCTTCCTCCCACAACAACAAATTAGAATGGTTTGATTTGATTTGTTTTGAAAACTCCATGCTGGCTCATTCTTACCACATTCTTATTATTAATGCTTATGCAATAGCGATGTATTGGAGTTTCATTCCAACAGCCTGAGTGAGGCTGAGCCACCTTAACTTCTCTGTGAGATCCTTCTCTCTTTTTAAAGATGGATCAGATGTTTGCCTCTCTTTAGTTCTTACTACCACCCATCCCTCAAGTGGTACCAAAGATACAAACAAACGATGTGGCGACTAGCCATCTACTCCCATAAGTACTGCAGAGCAAATTTCAGATGAACTGCTGAGTTGTTTATATACCAGTCTTCCTTAAACAGTCCTTTTAAATATTTTTTTCTTTGCTTCTTCACTCTGTCTTTGTTGAACTTCATTCTGACTTTGGGTCATATGTCACCTTTTTAATGACGCCTTAAAAGAGAAGGCAAAGACCACTGAAGCCTTCCTTCTGTGTGTCACTAGCCTTTTGCAGGATTTCCTTTCCTGTCTGGTAATGAACTTTTATCTTCCCTGTAGTTTTTTTTTTTTTTTTTTTTCAGTCTTGCTTCAAAATGTTTATACACTAGGAATAACTTATTTTGTATATTTTTCTGGGTTTTTTTCTTCTCACAATGTACTATCCATTTACGTTCATCCTGAGTCATCTGGTTTTACTTTTACATTTTGTACAATTTTTTAACACTATTTGCAAAAATTTTAAGGGCTCTCCATTCTGCCATAACCACTTCACACTGTGCTTCACTACCTACCTATTCTTTGCATTAGAAGAGTTTACTTCTCAGTATGTGATACAATCTATAACAGATCACCTGCCTGCTTTGAACTGGACTATCTTCCCTAGAGATCCTACCTACCTTCTTGCCTACCAGGTGAACAAGTTCTTTCCTATCTCACTCAACTGATGCTTTTCACCCATTTCTTAGAGTAGTGAATGTTTCTTCACAGCCATTTTCTCCCAAATTACTATTTACCTTTGGATCCTCAGTCAATTCCTCCTAATTAGCTGGAAATAAAGGTGAAATAGTCATTCTTCTAGTTGAATTCATTAACTCCTTATGGAAAAAGAAAAGGAAAAAGAAAAGGTTTTAGTACATTTCAGAACCTGATAAAGTGATTATACTGCTGTAAAATTTTCCTGAAAAAAGCTGAAGTTCTCCATCACCATCAGATATGGTCTTTGTGACACCTGTGTTGTTCAAAAACCTCTCTAAGCTGACTAGAATATTCCATCTCACACATTGTGCCAAAAGGGTTTTTATTTTCCCATGGGTCTTGCTTTTTATACACACTGTACAGATCTGACTCTGTACATTCTTACTCACATGAATACATGATCTACTCTCTCAGCTGTGATCAGGTTAATGTTTTTTTTTGTGCAACAATTCTCTCTGCTAGCCAAAGAGAGTTGTGCTTGGCTCACTATTTGCCAGAGCCCAGGTAACTGTTGAGATAACAGGGCTCTGTGTGTCTTTGTAAGGAGACAGGCTAAGACCTCTAGTGGCTAGGGGACCAAACTGGGAAAGGAGAAGTCTAGGGTTGTACCTCTGCTGAGAAGAACTTGTGGATATTTTACATTAAAGAGCTATTGGAAGAAAAAAATCCCGATGCTAGTTATCTTTGCAGTAACAACCAGAGCCCAGGGTTTATACTCTGGGTTAACATCCCCTACCAGGGCATCTCAGCAGTTCTGGGCTTAGTTTAACTACTCTCTTATCTTCTCCTGAGAAACCTGGGTCATTCCTGGAACTGCAAAGGGACTTGGTGTTCCCAAGTGTTGCATGAATCCCATCAGTTAATTTAGGCAGAATTTGTATCCCCTAACCATAAGATATTTGCATTTTTCATTGAAGCTAGCCCAGCACGTTACATTCAACTTTGTCAAAGCTCTTAGTTGTCTGAGATACTGTTCAGAGCTTGTGTCAGTGTGTGTGAGAGAGAAAAAGGGGGCCGGGGGAGGGGAAGGTGGAGATGTTTCCCTTTTTTAGTGGTGTTGTTACTGATCTCTGAGGCTTTTCCGCTTGGAGTAGATGCCACATATTCATCTGGGATGAAACAGTTCTCTTCATTTCAGACCTAACATCTGCTCTTTCTTGACTGAAGACCTGCACAGTGACTAGACAACAGTTTTCGTGCTGTGCGAGACAGAAGATAAGGCTGTCCATTGCTTACACTACAAGGAAGCTTTTTCCCTCGGCTTCTTGCAACTGTTGTAGTTGTGACAGATTGTACTCTTCTGTGTTAAAAAGCAAAACCTTTTCCAAGCCAGGGTATGGCAGTAACACCCATATTATTAATGTTTTCAACTGTCATACTATTTTAGCTATTACCCAGAGGATTAAAAAAGTAGAATGCAGATTTAAAGATGAAATCAGGAAGCGATTTTCAGTCCTCAAAGGTCATGCCTTGGATTTTAATTCCTACAAAAAGAAAATGAATCAGATCTGAGGCTTTTTAGTCTAAAGATCTTATGACTGGAAGGGAACACAATTTTAAAAAATGAAAGTAAAGCATTTCTGAATAGTTATGATTCAGGCACAGTAAGGAAATGCAGAATACAGTTGATTTGAGAGTATTTATGATGCTTCATATGACATTAATAAATCTGGCTGGAGGTTTTTATTTTTTTGACAGGAACAGTAATAGTTGTAAGTAATTCAGGTTTATAGTACAGCAATGTGTTTTAGAGAAATAGGAAAGAGACTTTAAATTGCTGTGAGTGAATGTTGGTGCTCATGGATTAGGAAACATGAACTGGGCAGTTTCAGCTCTACAGTGAGATGGCCAAGCTATCCCTTTAGGTGACTGTTTTTACACTCCTTGCTCTAGGTGACATGTACAGCTGCACAACATCAGAAAAACCTTGAAGCTGTCAGTTTTATATAATACAGTTCATTCATCTTCCAGACTCCGGCACCCCCAACTTTCAACACGGTCATGCAAAGGAAGGGATCTTAAGGACAAAAAAATAGGTGGAGAATTAATGGCAAAGGCTTAAAGTCAAACAGGTAAGAACTGTTGTTTCAGCATAGAAAAAAAAAATAAAATCCATAACAGTGCAGAAGCTGGTGAGAAGGAACACAGCAGGTTGCCTGCAATCATGGTTACAACATTAGCTGCATGTAAGCAGGGAGGGATCAGATGCCTGTGCAACAAATACCAAGTTGTATAGACTGAAGTTACAAGCAACGGAAAAGAGAGAAATGGCTGTGAAACTGGCCAGCTGTTTTTTTTAAGAGGCTGTTGAGTGGAGCAGCACTTGCATTTAAACTGCTTCACAGAGCAGGAACAGGGGCTTAAGTAATTGCAGGGTCCTTGCTGAATGCTGCCTCACTCACCATCGCTCACCTCTGGCTGCATCAGGAAGAAGCATTATTTGTTGTTGGGCTGCGGTTTCTTGATGTGTTATATACAGACTGAGACTGGGTCAGAAGCAGTGGAGAATTACCACCTCCCACACCTGCAGCGAGTCTCTGAGCTCTGAATTGACTCCTAGCAGTAAGTCCCTGCTGACAGCACGTCCTGCAAGGCTTCGCGACCTGGGCTTTTCTCACTTTCTCCATCACCACTTGCCTGCTTCTTTGGGTACCACAGGCTTGCAGCCTCTCATTTCTGGGCAGGCACACAGCAATAGCTAGTAGTGCCAAGATATATCTGCGCTCTTGGCTAGCAGGCAGGTGGGCATGCTCTCCATTTGACCCACCTCTGTCCAGGTTAAGTGCTTCCAAAAGTATGTGGCTATTTTCAGCACCTGACTGGAGTTCCAATTTGACATATCTTGAACATGCCTGATCCGCAAGGGCCTACTTTTCCTGAAAAGTTAAGGGAAATTTGACTTTTCCTGCAACCAATTTTCCTGGAAGTGGAGTGCTTGGTAAACAAGATGTCCAAAATCACTAGGCATTTTTGGAAATCTATGTTGTGGACTCATGAGTTCTTAAACACGTTTTACCTCCCCAATAATGGAGGTGTTGTCTTGTCTGTCTCCCTGTCTGTAGTGCCATTTAGCTCAACCGTATTCAAATTCAAAACAACACAAACAACAACCTTCAGCTATGTTAAAACAAATTGTCAACCAGAAAGAAAGTTCTCATTGCTCTGAAACAAATTTTGAAACTACTTACAGCAGTGTGTTTTCTGATTCACTTAAGCTGCTGTAGACTTATACCCTTCATGAGACTTAATTTTCATAAACATCTCCAAGAACAGTAAATTATTCATTATCAGGATCTTTTCATTAACCACTGACATATTATCAGTTCTCTCTTTGCTCTGATGAGAGAAAAATAGGAGTCTGTTACACCAGGAGTGAGAAAAGAATAGCTGTTTGGCATGTACATTCCATTTAATTCTATAAATACTAAGCATCATTCATAACCTATGATTAGAAAATTCAGCTCAAGGTTAGGGGCATATGTTCAGCTCTAGTGATTTACAGTTTCCCTCCCATTTTTAGCCATGATAGCAACTGTTAATTTTACCTAAATGAACTGTATTAAAACAAAACAAGAACAAAACATGACTGTTCTATCTCTATAAACTATTGCAAATCAGGAACGATCTGCTAAAAGTACTAGACTTGCCTTTATCTGAGCCAGTCTACATGTATACCACCTTCTTAAAAATGGGAAATCAAGGTGGAATTCTGTAACATTCCCCAGCACAGAACATGATATTCATGAGTAAGAGGTTGATTTGTCAGGTGAACTGAAGAAGCTGAGAAAAAAAACCCCAACCAACCACCACAAACAAACTCCCTATTGCTTCAAAATTAAATATTCTCCCCCCCCCCCCCCCCCCTTAAACAAAAAATCCCCTCAAGCAATCAATTATGGACAAAGTTAGAGAATGTCTTAATTTTTAAGTGTTTTTTTATATACTTAAAAAAATAAAGTTAAGCTGCATTTTAAGAATACATGCTCTTTCAAAATGAAAGGTCAAACTTTTCCTACTAAAATATGTGGAAATAAAATAAATATATTTTATCTTGCTCAGATTTCTCTGCCTAATTTGAATAGAAATACTACTTTTTCCCTGTAATTCTAAGACTACCTTTTTAGCAAACCAAGCTATTCTTGACAAAAAATCAAATAACCTCCTGTTGCCTTGCTTCAGATGGAAGGAGGTTTTGTTGACATCATTGTAACAACATAGCTGTAATTTCTATATTACTGTCAAAATAAATTATCATATTCTACATTTTGGTGTGTTGTCCCATGTTATTGTTCCTGCACCGCCCCCCACCCCCCCCCACCACCACCCCACCCCTACACACACCAAGATTATGGGCCTTTTCTAATTAGCTGATCCCACTCATACCAGGATGCTGATCAACAGCTTGGGGCATAATATTATCAGAAATCCCTTGGGAGTTTGCAAATTGCCAGACTGATGAAGAAGGCTGCTTGTAGGTTGTGTTTATGGTTCTCATATTATTTTTAGGAACTGTCACTGAAAAACCCTCAAAGTCATTATGTCTCTTCCATGTTTGTCTTTACACAGAAATGTAAGTAATTACTGCTTTACAAATGTGTATCTGCTATGGAATCTCATTAAAATGTCTCTTGTGCATTTTCGATACTCATCTCTCTGCACCCTAGTTATTCTTTCTTTCAGCAAAAGCTGTTTTTTCCCTGAAGGGAATATCCACTGCAGGGGGAAGTAATTTTCTGTAGATTATGGGTGCATTTCATTAAAAAATAATAATAATAATAAAAATGTATATATATTCCATAAACTGGCTAAATGTTTGGAAGCAATGATAAACTTTAAAATCTCTAAGAATAATGAAAAAGATTAATTGTCCCAGTGTTACTTTGCACAATACCTTTAATCTTTCCATGTTATTATCAATTTTAAAAAACACCAAAAACCAAAACTGAAACCCCCAAAATAACAAAGTAGCAATCTTGGATCCAAATTTAACCGTAAGTTTTAACTGTATTCACTTAATTTGATGATTTAAATATGAGTGATACCCCTGAACAGCTTTTCTGAGCAAGGCTTTTTCATTAAAGGTCAAAAGAATTTGACTTTCTAAGGGGTGCACGTTCAAACACACCAAACCAAGGAAAATATGAAGCCAGCTTGATTTTCAGAAGTGGAGACTGGTGAGGTACTTCTGATTTCATATGATGGATTAAGATAAAAGACCTCTGAGAATCTGATACTTACTGTAAACATCTTTTTCTAAAATCAGATGTTATTTTCCTGCCATACTTACATGATTAAAAAGTAATAACAAAGTTAAAAATCATTCTCCTAAATAAAAGTCATTTGAAAGTCATTTAACACATGCAGTCACCATCCCGTGGTTAGCAGAGCTGCTAATGGCAATTTCAGTGGATAATGGAGAGCACACAAAAAATATTTCAAAGCAGATAGCCTAATTAGTGTCCTCACTAGGATCTCTGAGCAAGAACACCTACTGATTGTGTCTTGTCTTTGAATCAGATCTCAAACAGCTGATTATATCAGCCAAAAGAAGAAAATAATTCCAACATTAAAAATGAGAGTTTAATACTCTCCTTTCTGAGACAAGAAAATACCACAGTAACCATACTCAGTAGGTGTTCTCTCTGCATAGAAAGAGAAGAGATTTGATGCATCCAGTGTATAATAATTGAGAAAAGACATTCATTGTACTGATAAGCCTTACCTGGTACCATTCATTAACCTTCCTTTGTAAATATGCAGATGTCAGTCAATGAATACGCACTGGTGATGGACATCACCATGGTTGGACTGTATCTAAACTATATTGCTGACCCTTTGGATTTTCTGAGGTCATACCTCGTTCTTTTCTTTCTTCTTGTTTGGGTTTTTTGGTTGCTTTGTGGTTTGTTTCCTTTTTTTAAACTGTTTGGCAATTCTCAAAATAGACTGGCAATAAATCAGTTCTGAAAGATTTATAATACCCTGAAATCCAGTGTAGTCAAAGGGACTTAAAAATATGTGTTCAGTAGTACTGTGGCAAGAGTACAGCTTACTAGATGAAGGAAACACTGAAGGTTAATGAAATCTTGTAAATATTGGTGAAACATTCAAATCTTTATAGGAGTGTCAA
Organism: Falco naumanni; assembly: GCF_017639655.2. Classification (NCBI taxonomy): domain Eukaryota; kingdom Metazoa; phylum Chordata; class Aves; order Falconiformes; family Falconidae; genus Falco; species Falco naumanni. Next base: position 107,174,957 of record NC_054056.1, on the reverse strand, counting down.
ATTTTGAATATTGCTGTCAGGCCAGTTTTGAACTTCCAAAGTTTAAACAATGACTGCAACAAAATTTTCATTATTTCATAGACTGAAAGACCTCTACAAATAATTTCTGCTGATTAGGTCTATTTTTTCCAACACTTGTACCAGAAATCCTTCGTGTACTCAAGAGGCTCCAAAATGTTATTTCTGGCTTGAAGTTGAGATTAAAAATGTCAGTCAAGAGCCGCAACAACAGAAGTTATTGCATGGTCTGGATGGTACAGATGATTGCTAATGGAATATAGCACACAAACTTTCACAGTAAGATCTCTGCATTATACGTGGTGGAAATGAAAAACGCTACTATTGTTCAATAGCTATTCTTTTGGAAAAACTTGTCTGTTTATGAAGTGGAAAATTGCCAAGTAGAAATATCAGTAACAGCAAGTAGATATCTTTTAAAGTTTTATTACACACATTTTCCCAGAACTTGTCAGACTCAAAAGTATCCTCTTACACAGAAGAGAAGCATAATCATCGTCACTACTGAAATTACTACTCTTTGCTAAACAGTGAGGGAGGGGGTACGATCATCAGTCACTCAACCAGCAGCTCCATGACTGAACACCACAAATGCTGCCTTCTTGGCCCTTCCATCAGGAAGGACAAGACTGTCCACGATCTTTTTGTCTGCCTTTGTTTTTCCCAGTGAAAACAGTGGTTAGAAAGAGAGGCACATTTCTACGGTTGATTTGGCATGATTTATTGCCACTACAATGCAATAGATCCAACATATGAACAAGCCTGAAATGAAAGGACCGTCTGTGCACACCAAGCTCAGAGTATCAAAAAATGGGAGAAATATAAGAGGCAGATTAAAAAATGTATTGCTCAAAAGGTTTATTTCAATACTCACCCTAGGCTATACCAAAAAAATATTTTAAAAGTCACTATCAGACAATGAATATTTTTGCCCATTTTATTGACCTTGTACTCATTTGTATAGTTGCTGAAAGAAATACTCCACAAGTGACCCAAAGTGAGCTTTAGAAATGATTATGCTCTCTGATGCTTGAACACATAGGGAAGGATTCTGACCTTCATACTTGTGTTTTCAGATGCTGAGGTGCAGCTTTGTTATTACTCCCATGCTAGCAGTTTTTGCCTGAAGTGCAGAAAGCTCCTTACTGAGATGCCAAGCATTAACATCCGACATACAAGGAGGCTGAGCCTCTGGGGCCAGGGAACTGCTTTTCCCACAGTGACAATGGACCATTCTGCTCTATAGTGGGATTCAGCTCACCAGTGTTTTGGGCCTTCGCATTCCTCCTTGTCTAAACATTTGGTGTTACTGTGGATGCTTTGAAGTATCTGAGACGTGGACAGAGCTGGCAGCTATGATGCCAAATGCATAGAAGACCAATGCCTTTCTAAGGATGTGGTAGAAAACCACATGGGATAACACAGAGCTTCTAAAATGGAAGCGGGATCTAATACTTGAGCACCTAAGTCACTCTCTGGTTGTCTGCATCTGAACTATTAATCCTAAACTTCTTCCTTTCACTCATGGTTCATCCATTTACAGGTATACATTTAGGTCTATTAACTTTAATACAGCTAAAGGTCCAGGGGACTCTAGCACCCCAGATTTTATCAGTGGGACTTGTTCATACTCAAGATCTTTAGATGCTGTGGTAGTCTGTCACTTGTTTTGAGACCTTTAAGTCTCTTTTTCTTCTCAGTAAATACCCCACAGGAGACTGTGGAGAACATCACTGAGTTCTACCTAATACAGTTCAACTTAATTTCTTAACTCTTCAGTACAGCTTAGACACTATTTTTGTCCCACCAGTGGTAAGCAGCACTATCTCCTACTGTATGGGAGTGCCATGGGGATATTTTTCTATCTTCTGGCTAGCTGAAGAGGAATTGTATTCCTACTCTCATTATCTCAGTCATTGTGGTTTCTTTGCTCCTGGACTTTGTTTTTAATATGTAACCTTCTTTATCTCTAGTCTTTTAATTCTTCATTATCTTCTGGTTCTGGCTGCATGTGATTAACATCAAAAGAAGAAAAGATAACAGAGAATGGCTAAGCAAGTATAATGAGACTTTTAAATCTCATAGCAAAGTGCTGGTTCCAGTTTCTTTGGTAATGAATAAAATAATAAAATAATGAAAAATTCATTTTTCTTTCTCTGTGTTTAACCTTTAAAATTCCAAAAGTTTTGTAAAGTAAACAGAATAATAATCCATAACTCCCAGAAACAGCCAGTTTCACAATACTTGACATACCCTTGCATCGTATGAGTTTTTTGTCTGATTGGTTACAGTCCCTGAAATCTACCTGCACCTCCTTAAAATCAACATCACCCAGGTTGCAAACAGTATGGGTTAACAACATCAATAGAAGATGGACTGTGGATGACATCTTTATTGGTGCCAGCTAAATTGTTACATACTGTGAATGAAACCACTCCTGCCTTACAGTAACAGGAAAAGAAGATCAGATCTACAAAGATCTCAGAAAGAAACTTTGTGTTGGTATGCAGAAGGCCCAAGAAAGTTGTGTTTCTATAGTAACCACAGATTTTTTTTTTCTGGCTTTTAAGCCATTATTCCCTCGCCTCATGAGTATGTTTGTCATATCCACCTGCATATGCCCAGGTACTAGGATACACTATATAAAGTCTAGTGACATCAGATATGGCAATCAGATGAACTGACATAATTCTCATCTTGCTCATGACAAATTTTCAAACGACTGATGGCCTTGCAGCCTAGTGGTCACGGAGCCTGACCCTTGCAGGATGCTTTCAGCAGAGGCAATGGACATCAGCAAAAGTAAGAGCCTCCAAAGGCAGCCACAGAAATGGGATGACCCACTGATGTGTCTGAGGGCTTTTTCTTTCATGGACAAGGGATATGAAATTCAACCCCTCTCAGATAAAATAAAATAAAATAAAATAAAATAAAATAAAATAAAATATAATCACTGGCACCATGGAAAACTTGGAAAATAAGATTTCAGATTGTGCATTCAAGAAAGGCAGTATTTGGTCCTTTGGAACATTGTTAATTTATGTACTTGCTTTAAAAAGCACATAGCCTGTAAAGGTGTTAATTCAATATAACACATTCTGTCTCATGAGATTTATTTAAGCGAAAATGTCATGCTGGTTACATTTAAAATAAGAGTTAATTATAACTGCTATTTTTTTTTAATTTGTTAGATCACTGTGAATTTGTCTCAACTGCAGGCTGTAGCACCGTAAAATATGCTGTTAGATTTCTGGTTTTTTGTGTGTCAAGGCCTATTAATGCCTATGAGTATGCATAGACCTATCTTCTTATTATCCCACAGAGAACAGATGTGTGCAGTAAAGCTAAAGAGACAATCCAAGCACCACCCATGAATGCTTTGAATTTTGAAATTAAGAGTATTTCTGCTGTGGCCCAAAAGGAAGGGTGAGATTATGATCATGGAAAAAATCCCACTGAGGTCGCTACTTATCATACCTGATCCACCAGAAACCCAAAAGAAGTGACATTTTTTGACCCTGAATAGTTTACACTGTTTAGATTGGAGATACAGGGAGCTGATGAAGACTGACAGCCCACGGCTAGGACTTTGGGCATTCAGTGAGGAATCTCACCATTCAGGAAGTCATGTTTCATTCCCCACATAGTTAATGGAGAGAAGATGGCAATTCAACCATCCTAAAATGTAAGTCTAGGTATGCCTGTCTTAAGATGAAAACACATCAAAAGTTTCTTGTTTCCTTGCTGTAGGTGGCATGAACTTTTTGGTAAGTCATAGAGGACAAAGGACTTTGCATCTGGCAAATTAGTCGTGCATTCTGTTTCACTTTTATCTCTTGTATCAAGGATGCAAAACTAAACTGAAAATATTTGCTCCCTGCAAATTTAATGTCATGGTCAGTGGAAAAGAGAGATGAACCCAAATATTCTTGTATAAGAGAATTTGTATTTGGTATTGCAAACCAGCTGGAAACACAGAAAGATATCCACTTCTTTCATTATTTGTTTGCTAGTATTAAATCCATCAATGAGAGGATAATGATTTTTTAATGACAAGGAGAAAATATTGTAACTGTGATTTCGGGAGAAAATTCTGTGAAAGAAGAGTGAAAGAAAAAACACAATACACCAAACACAAACACCCCAAAACACCCACAAACCTACCACCTTTCCTTATCAGAAGATCAAGAAGCCTCTTGCCTTTTGTCCCATATGCATCTCATCAAGGTCCCACTTTCCTACAATCGAAAAAGTAGACAGGGCCTTTTTCTGTATCGATACAAATAAAAGTCTTTGCAGGATCTGTGCATGATTGATTGAATTCATCACCACTCTGAAGTTGTATGTGACCTAAGTTCTGATCCTGAACACTCATCCCGAATGAACTTGTGCAGGTGAATAACTTTGGACCACAGATCTGGGTGAGACCATCAAGGACCCAGAGACCCATCCACACAGCTATGAGATACCATGTAATAGCCAGTAACTTTCAAGAGGTCCACATGAACTACTCCCAAACCTCTGCCTACCATAAACCACAGATAGTTTCTCCACCCCCCTGACAAACCTGAGACCCAAAGCCCCACTGTGCCCCAGGGAAAGAACAGGATAATCAACAACATCCCAGGTCTCTGCAGCTGCATGACAGCTGTAAATGGCAGAGAATCTCAGAAAGTAGATCACGCCCTGAGCACAGAAGAAAGCAAAAAAAAGCAAAAAAACCAACCCTAAGGTCCTTGTCATTCTGGTCAGAGGTAAGTTTTTTTCCAACCTCAAGCTGAGAGGTCCATTTAATGATGAACATGTGAGTGAGACACTACTAACAGGGCATTGAAAAGCTTCTGGCTGTCACTGATGCAATAAAATACTCTGCCCAGGGGACCTTTTCCAGCTGTAGCTAAGCCCTGAATTTTCAGAAAAAAACCCTATTTTCTCTGTCTCCCAAAAGCAAAGTTAGACATCAAGCAAGAAAATAATATTTCTTTCCACTGCCTACAGGCAACAGTAGACCCAGGAAGTATGCAGTGTTCTAATTAAATACCGTTATGAACAGGGCATAACAAACTCACCATGATCTGTCTCTTTTCATTCCCTTTTTGGGAAGCCAAACAAATTATTTTATCCTCATACCACACAATTTAATTTCAAGCTCCTATCTCATCATTTTCCTATCCTACAATCTCCTCTTGAAGAAATCCCACTCCAAGTTTCCATGAATTAATGCCTTCCAGTGAAATAATTAAAGTTCCTCATATCCATGACTATCTGGGACCACCTTACAGAACTTCCCTTGTTGTGAAACAATTTCTAATTTTCAGTTTAGAAAGATTTATTCCCATATCATAGTTCTTTGACTTTGTATTACTTCCTATTATTAAGCCCCAAATGTAAGCATCTGCCTCTCAGTCCTCATTTTTCCAGATTGCCCCAATTGTGTTCTTTCAATCCATTTAAAAATAAATTCCTCATTTCCCTAACTATTCATCCCTGTTCAGTTTGTTAATCTTTTTTTTATTGTTATTATAGGTGAGCAAAACACAGCTTTAAAAATTACAGATAAGCTTTAGGCAACCTTAACTTATGGAATTATTTTAACCCTAGATAAGAGGTGAGACACATGAAGCCAGAATAAATTAAAGATCTGACGGGTCCCCATCGATTTAAACTTCAGGATATTATGTTCTGTGCAATGTGTGAACCCCTAGAAAAGAATGATTTCAGCAAGACTTGTCTGAAGATTTTCTGCTAGGAAACATGTTCTAGGGAGACAGAAATATTGATGGAATCTAACGGTAAGTTATAGCGACATCCCACAGGGCTATGCGGTTGTGCCAGGTATCAGCCAGCCTTCAGACATCCTCTCTTTGGCCCCTGTGGATTATGATGTAAGAGTAGAAGCTGCTGACATTTATCACTTTCTGTTACTTTTGGCATTAAGCTAATTCTGCTTTTTTTAGTCCCTTAAAAAGAAGAGGGAATTAGCTACAGCTGTTGTAGCTGCCCATGTGAATCTCTACATTTACAGCTTTTGAACATACCCTGAAGTATAAGTAAGATTCCAGCCTAACACTTTCACTGTTTTGAGACAGTCTAGCTGGAAACAGCATTTAAAAGCTGATACTTTGACTCCTTTTTGCAACAGATTGCAAAAGTAGCTACTGTCAGCTAAACAGGTGAACGTTTAAAATTTAATATTAATTAGATGGGAGAAAAGTTTGGCATTACAAATGCAAATTATCTATTTCAACAGCAACATACGGAGAGAGCGCATCAGGTCTCCTATTAACTCCACACACCAGAAACCAGAAGTTTATTTGCCAGAGAAATTCATCACTGATGTCCAAAATGCTGCACATTATATGTACCTGTTGATTCTGTGCTGGACAAGGTAACATGTTCAGGAACACATGCCCACTGTCTGCTGGCTTCAACAGGGACATAAGAGAAGTTCTCCGCAAGCTTTTTTTGCTATGTGTTTTGAAATTGCCATCTCCATTCTGTGTACCTATGCACCACCTCCACAGATTTTAACAGATAATTTCTAGTGACATCAAGCAAGCATTTTAAGAAGGTTTCTCAAACATTTGTGTTTCACCAGATTAACTTCCTGCTCGTTATCCCATTCAGAGGCCAGTGCTGGCAAAAATACTTTTAAAGAAGAGAGTTCAACGGTGAACAGGTTTGCTATTTTGATCAAAGCAAGAGAAGAAATCCATAAGACAGTCTTGGTACTTCCTGCTTTCAGGATCTCATGCTTGCCTTCAGAGCCCTAATGGGCCACATCGACAAAGGCAATGATGATGGTGTATGGTGAGGGGGAAAGCATTTTAAAGAAAAATGCCCAACCCTGTACTGTTGCCCTTGTATTGCTGAGGACAGTGCAGCTGACTGAAGTAATTCTAGAAGTTTCCCATTCACACCTCAATTTTGCTGTCTTTATAATGAAATTGGAGTGTGTGGCAGCAATATGGTGCACCTTTGCTGCACAGGAAGCTAGTCTGACCCATCTTTGCTTGAGAAAGTTAAAAGTTTCTCCTAAAGAAAACTATTGTAATAGCAACAGCTTTGCACAGTTGTTTCACACAGTGTTTACCACATTGTTCCTTCTCCTACAGGCTATTATTCTGCTCCACCTGTGCAGAATAGAAAGTGCTGTTCTACCTATTAGAGAAGAAAAGGCCATGGGGTGGGTAACACCTCCCTCTGGAAGTCTGAAGGCTGACAGCGAAGCAAGCCAGTTTTCCATTGTTTCCGAAAATGCCATAAACACAGAGGGTTACTATTCACTTTGGAAGGAGGAGAAAAAATAACTGAAATAAAAGAAACAGGGGAGATTTCCCCAACACAAACTGCAGGGGAATATTCAGTGCATCAACAATTAGCTGGAATAAGGGTGACTGTCCACTTGCAGTGAAGCACCAATAATAGGTAGCATTCCCAGAGCATCCTTCATAAATTAATTGCAAATTACTGAGCAGAACTATTATACAAGCAAGAGTTAAATGCCATGGAAAAGCGTATCTGTGATCTGCTATATTTTCTATCTAAGGAAAGCTTTTTTCATGCAAAAATCTGAATGTTGCAGGTGGTAGTCGGGGGCTGCTTCCTGTTGTTGAAAAATAAAATTCTATTACGAAAACTCACAGTGAATTTTTTTTATATGAAATCAGATGAAGAAAGAAACATGGCATTTGATGACAGGCTAAAAACAGCTACTCCAAATAGCTCAATGGATTTGCCTGAGTAAAAACAGTTAAAAAAAAGAAAGTACTCTCCATACTTGGCCCCACATTTACACCCGCACTTTATCATATGCTTTCTGTGCGTTTCGTTGGGAGGGGTTTTTAGGTCTACTTAGTCATTGATCTTACTTTAACAGCTTCATAGCATTATGGTGGATCTCTGCCCAGCAGCTACTCTAAAAAACAGCATATCAACCAGCAGTTTGTTATTTGTGTGCATTAAGACAGGTCAGAGTAATAGGGAATGCTCAATATGGGATGCAATGGAAGAGTAACCAGTGATAAATGTGTGATACAAAGCATTCTAGAATTAGTGGCAAGGAAAAGGAACAGAGAAAAGACTCCAGTCACAGTGGACCAGAGCCATAATCCATGGTGCTAGATAATCCTTTTGACCACTCCATCTCATCTGAACATAGATTATTTTCTTAAACAAAAGGGGCACAAAATATTTTATGATTAGTTAGGCACTCTGACATAAATAGTCCCATTCCTCAGTTGTGTGGCTAATCAATTTAATTACTACTTTCCATTTGTGCCCAGTTGAGAGTGGAAGCAATGGTTTCAGCCCAAGACCTGATGCTGAGCCTCTCCCTTTCAGGCTACCTGGGGTTTGGTGTAGAATTTAGAGGAATTTCAGGCTTTGCGAACACCACAAAAGTCCTTGTAGGTGTCAATCTATTTCACAGTTTGTATCTCCATGATTGATAGTACATGGTCAAGTGCAACAGCTGTACTCAGAGGTAATATTCAGATTACTCTGAAGAAATTGCTGAATGAGTGTGCCTCCACAGGTTTGATGAAAAGACTACTGAAAGCAACAAGAGTCTCTCCACTCAGGCCAGTAGCTATTTGGATCAAGTACTTCTGTCATAAACAGATCCTCCAAAATACCTTTATATACAAAAATCTGAAAAAAAATGAGCACAATTTCTAGCATAGAGAGAAGCCATTTGGGAGATTTGTTACTGCTAATACATATTTAAGCAAGTTCAGAGGATTTACTTTGTCATTTGGATTCAAGTGGAACTTAGATTATCAGGTAAAAATTTGGTTGCAGCATCTGCAGTGGATGCAGCTTTGGATGCTCACCCTGTGCCCACATGTGCTTTGTTTGTGAGCCTCACACGGACACAGGTAGGAGATAGGCTCCAAGGGACACAGGGAAGGAGTGATATTGTGACCTTGACCTTTTTAGGTGTCTAACACTTGGTGCCTCTTTGTGCTGGCAGAATCACAGGCAACCATAGCTGCAGTGATCAGAGACATCCTGTGCCTATCAACAGGCAGGACAGGCAGCTGCCTGTACCTGTTGGCTACCAGGTATGTCCCTGCAAAGCAGGAATGGACATGGATTCAGATCCTTTCAGGAGTGTAGCAGAAAGCGTCTGCAGATTTTGAAAGGAAAACCTTATAGAAAAAAGGCTCTGTAACAGAGAAAGATGCATTATAAGCCTGCCTCCTAATGTGTTGCTTTCCCATTCATCCTGGGAGAGAAACCCCAAAGTCCAACACCTTCAGCTATTTTCAGAGAAAGATCTGCTTTCTGAAGTCTGGAGATAAAAGAAATGAGATGCAAGGCTTCTCGTGACTGCCTAGGCCTGAGAAATGTTTGTCTGCTGTTTGTGTTACATTTTGCAGTGAATCCTGCCCTTTTCACACCCTCCTATTCCCTACCGGTTTGTTGCTAGGGCTGAATCACAATCAGCAAATCCTTGTAGGAGTAAGTTTCACCCTCAGAGAAAAACGTGAGGCTAAATGCCTTTATTTCTAAAGGACTTTGAAGTCCCAAATATGAAAGTTCCAGTAAAACACAACATTGCCTTCTCCTTGGGGCAAGGTAAAAATGGGGGTCATCTGCAGCTGGGGAAGAATCCTGCAGCTGTGATACGGAGAAGAAATACCAGCACTGAGGAAAGGATACATACTGAGGTCTGCAAAGTTGTCATTCAGCTCCTGCAGCTCCCTGGGTTTTATTTAGTGGAACAAGGCCAAATGATGATGTCCATTCTGGGTCAGCATCTTTCTACATTCTGCATTTATGTCCCATGATGTCTAGGTTTTACATTTGGCATTGCAGTACTTGCTTGCTGAAAAGGAGAGCCACTTCTTCCCTAGGGCTGCATGGAAACCCATTGTGCAGCCTGGGTAAAGTCTATTGCAGTTGCACCATAAACTGAGACTTTGGGCTCTTTGCTTATACATCAAGATCTTAGATTTTGAAGATGTGATCTGCATCTGCAGCTCTTTGTCATCATGTTTTAGCACTTTCACTTGCAACAGAGAAATGGCCTAACAGAAAACAGAATGACACTGGAAGCATATTCCATTATATCTGTATATATTAAATGTAACTTAAAAATCTTCACATGACATTAAGTGTTTCTGCAGCTTCTAGAAGTGTTCAGGCTGTCTTGTTGAGGCATGTGGCCTAGTTCTACTGGTTTCATGTGGGCAGTATGAGCCCAATGCAAAGGAAGGCTCAGACCAATTAAATACTAGTGCTTGACCTGCCTGTCCTCCATTACTGTGCTGCTGTTCTTGCAGTGCCAGTTAGTTAAAAATTATTTTCATGATCTTATATTCAGAAAAGAAAAAACTAGAAATCTTACTTATGGGAATCCTTAGGAGGAGTTCTAGAAAACCTGGATTCAATTAAGTCTCTGTGGTTTAGACTCAAGTTCCCCTAGCTGTATAATCGATGTAATTTTGCTTTAGGACTCTATTGTTAACTTTATTATTCACTTTTAGAGTTAGGCTGTAATAAAAAATTTAATGATATACACATTATAAAATACTTTAAACAATGACAGCAAAGAACTCATTATCTTCCTTAAATCATCTTTGAAACGACAAGATCCTTACTTGTCATTTACACTAAAGCCCTTCTATACTCTTCCAGCTGTGGAAACAACACATGAATTGTGTATGAATTACATTTATATAATTTTCAGTATAAATAAAGTGCTCAAGTTATCCTTCTTCCATGGGTTTTGAGGTAGAGGCATTCATGCTGTGGTTGGTCCAGTATTCTTTTTCTAGAGAGGAATAGAGGTAGCCAGATCCCATTAGTTATCTACTTTCTGATCTTAAGCTCATCAGCGCACACAGTCATTAAAATACACTATTATGTGATATGTCCACTACATTGCTAGCTGTATCAAAAATCAAAATATTTAGTTTGCAAAAAAGCAATAAGTACTGTATGTTTTCATCTTATTGACCATAGAATTGTGCTGAAAAATAACAGTATCTCCCTTCTGTTTGAGCAGATAAACACAATGTAATTTTTTCTAACTTGGACTTCCAGTTCCAATCACGTCCAAAAGGGAACATATATGTGAAAATGAATCGGCACTTTTACAAATCTCAGTCAGGGTTCCTCCTTGTTAGAAAAGAGAGGGAAAGTGAATATATATTGAGATACATATACATATATATATATATATATATATATATATATATAAAATTACCCTGTTTCAGTAGCTTGTTGCAACTTCAGAAGTCCTTGTCAGAGTGCAGAGGTGGATCTATATGAAATAGTGAACCTGGATAATTTATCATAAGTATTTCTTACTTTCATGAAGGAAGATGGATTGTTTAGAGAGGGTGCTTGTCACCTTACTGAAAATCAACACACGTACATGGACTCTGACAAGTCCTTCCACAGGTTCATATCATTCATTTTAGATCCAAGATGAAATGCCTGACCTGCTGGTGGTGGCTGTCACCACAGAGCCATCTCATTGGGCTCTTGAGGGAAAATACTTTGTTAATTCAGACTTAATAGCCAACATATAAATTTTAAAGTAAGTTGAATTCCCCCCAAAACAGTTAGCTCATTCTAGAAAATGGATTATTACACACAGTCCATTGCCAAGATATTGCACTGATACTTCTGGAGAAGTCCAAGAGATGGCAAGAAAGATCCTCTCTTAAAGATTCATGTGCTATACTTAGTGTAGGGAAGGAAGGAAGGTTAAAGCTGCAGGCAGCTGCTGTGTCCAAGACTGCAAGAGAAAACGGAGAGGAGAGACTCAACTTTGCTTTAGACACTTAAAAATCTAAGTCTCCCACTTACTGTAGAATCATATATGGAGAAAGGATTTCTTAAAAAAATCAAGGGTAATTGAACATTTTTATGATTAATAGGAGTATCTTTAAGAATAGAATGACCACAGTTAACAAATTTCCCAAATATCTCTGTGTGTCTTCATTTTTCTTTATGTTTTGCCTGAAGCAGTTCAACTGAAGACCTCATTGGGACTTTGGAGAAAGATGTACTGGAGACCGTGGAGAAAGGTTAGGAGCTCAGAGTTAGTCAGGGTGGCTGTGTACGTTGATACTCTAGAGAAAGCTGCCAGAAAGCTGATCTAACCTTACACATATGTTCTATAGGCTTGGAGCTAGCCTCAGTGATTCTTATTGATACTATAAAATGCAGTTATGTGTTCCTGAATGTAAAAGCAGTTTCTTAGAAAAATTTGTCCACAATCAGGTTTTATGTTCTGTTGGTGTAGTTACAATTTTAAAAGCGTTTCAAAAGCAAGATTTGCATACATCAGTAATGGGTATATCACCACAATTTTTTTCTAGTATGCCAATTTCCAGTGAAGTACTTGGGCATCTTTACAAAACAAAAGACAAATAAAGGCAAAATAAAAGAGGAATAATTTCAAGGGGAATATAATGACTTCTGGCTGGTAGGTGGCATTATGAAATAATAGTGAATTAATTTCAGCAAACATATTAAAATACTAGTGAAAAGATCTCGGAATGACCCCAAAACCAAAACTTGCATATTTTTATTTCCAGTGCTGCTGCTTTTAGCTGTTTTCTCAGTGATATATTTACTGCCATTCAATTCTTGGACCAATGGAAGGTCATTTGCATTGCTCTAATTCAAGAAAAGCATTTAAATAGGCAAATTAAGCCTGGAATTGTGTGAAAAGGAAGTTCATGACTCTTCCGTATTCAAACAATAACATCTAAACATGAATCGTCTCTCTGTGCTTTTATTACCAAACCCAATTACATGATACTGAATTAAATAGTCCTCAATAGAAATTTAGATAGCTTTCAATGAACGTACTCTGTAATGGTACTATGTCAGCATTATCATTATTTAAAATCATAGCATGCTAGCTGTTGGTGCAGTGTTATATCCAATTTACCAAAAGTTTCCCTGTTCATACAACAGAAAAATTGTATGGGAGCAATGCTTTTAAAAGCTACTATTGAAAATGCATGGGCTTTAATAAAGCATGTGTTCTGGGGGGTTTTACACTAACAGGTCAGGAAGTAGGTGGACAGTTCTACTGTGACATTTTCAATTTGTAAGAAAACTTTATATAAACAGTTCATGATGTCTGGTCATTTAGTTTGGCAGGTGGCAAAAAGTGCATCTTGGCTAAATTTCTGAAAAAAACCCAACACAACAAAAAACAGACTCATGTTGTGTATACCACTGCCTGAGGGCCTGATCCCAAGGCCAATGAAGATAATGGGAGGCTTTTTGTTAATTTTGGTGGAGAATAGATTAGCAAATCCACAGAATGTCTCAGACTATCAGTTCTCATTCCACTTCCAAATAAACCCCCTCAACGTAAAACTAATCTCCTCAAAGACCCTGCTTAGCTGTGTAGTGCTGAAGTTAGACCATTTACAAAAAAATTAAGTGTAAATGAATCTCCTATGAGATGTTATTACTTTCAAGTCACAGTAAACAAAATTATATGGTATTTCTAAAACCAGAATTAAGCAGAGTATGAACCTGTAATTGAAATGTACAGTGCAAGAAATAGATATGGTTAGGTAAGGTGAAAACTTACTCCAAACACAACTCATCAGATGTCTTAGAATCAGCTTATCTGCCCACATCCAGTAAGTCAGAGTTATTTAACAGCCCATCCTAGACTAAGACATGGGTACCCTGTGTCCTTTATGAGTAATAATTTTAAAAAAAGATAAATACTGCTGTGTGTGCTGGAACTTATAAGCCTATATGATATGTATGTCTCATGGCTCATTTCAAGGTCCATTTGAAGTTTTCTTAGTAGGTGGAATATTTATAAGGTCTTTTCTCTCTCCCATGCTAAGTCTCGGGGGCCTAATATTGATGCAGGATTTCTCTCAGATAAAGCACTTAACAAGGATCTGCTCTCAGCCTGGTGGCCTATTTTCATAAAAGTCACAAGAACTTAATTTTCTCTGGGATTTTTATGTCTCTGTCAACTTCATCGAAGTTGGCTAAGTAGTTCAAATGTTATTTGGGGATAACAGACAAGCATTCACATATACAGACTGAGAAATTTATAGTCAAATTTTTAAGGAAAAAAATCAGATTAAAAGTATTCCCCAAAGAACTTAAAATCTACTAGAGAAAAGTAATTTTACCATAAGTAAAATCTTTTTTTAGTGTTGAAGTTAGAAGTAATTTTTTTTAGGACATTTTTGCATCAAATTTTGTCATCAGCTTCCATCACACTAACGGCTTGCAGTGTGTAACATCATTCTTTGCTGCTTGGCTTAGCTTTAACATTAAGAAACTGCAAGCAAAGCTTTTGTTGTGTACACACCTCTGTGTGTCAGTCTGGTTGTTTAATAACTTCTCAACTCACTGACTCCACAGATCCCACCAAATGTCAAGAGGTGATAAATATCTCAAAGGCAGTACCCAATTCTGGTTCACGTAACCTGTCTGCTATCTGGACATCCCCATTCTAATGTGTGGCACCAGCTCTGGAAGTGTAATTTTTTTATTCCTTCATTGGTGACTTGTGCCTTTCAGGAGTCAGCTGAAATAGATTCCACTGGAGGATAAAGGCTTTTCCCTATTTTTAAAACTTTTCAGAACTCCTCACAGTCTTCAAGTCTGTGCATCCCTGGGTAAGCCCCTGTGGCTTGTAAATCCCAGCCTACCTGCCATCCAGAAGAAAGCAGGCAAGAAGCAAAATATCCATCTCAGTGATTTTAGTCCATCATGCCTAACTGCTCTGAAGACATGAGTAAGCAGAAGACATAAAAAAGAAATATGATAGTGGAGAAAAAAAAACCAAATAGCTATTTTTTTAACTGAACAGGTCGTTCAGCCTCCCTCTTCTTTGCTTCAAGCCTGGGATTGGTGGCTTTTGGTTTCTGAGTCCATGGTTTCTTTCTTTTCTTCTCATCTCATTGCTGTGTCCTACATCTTCTAAACCTGACAAATTGCCAGATCATATCAGATTAAACTTTTCATTGATTTCACACTCCAGCAAGGAAGCATTTAGTGACCTTTCTCAATCAGTCTTCCCTGGCTGAAAACCAGTTCTATTTATAGGGTTTGTTAGTATGTAGCCATTGTAACTACCCAGAGCAACTGCACTTAGTGAAATGCCTTGCGTGGCCGGCACATACTCCCTGTATTATTTAGGTAGTAAGGGGCAGGAAAAAATGCCCACACAGACCAAGGAGCGACCACCTTCTGCCACTGCAAAGAAACCAGATTTAATCTGATGTGTTCCTGACAAACAAAGACTTCTAAGTCCCATGGCATAGATACAAAGTTCAGCTCGATAGCAAGATTTGGCATGATGAAAATCAGCTGTAGGTCCTAAAGGCTATTTCAGGGGAAAGCAGGGTGACACATCATTATGTTCACATCATTTTGGCCAGCCTGTGTACTGTCAATGGCTGTGGAGAGTAAAATTTTGTCTTCTGCACTTCTAGCTTGAGGAAGTGACCTTGGCAACAGAATCAAACCAAAAGCGGCCTTGATCAGTTTGTCACCATACCTAGACACAGCTGGCAAGGAAGACAGCAGCTGCTGTCACAACAGCTGGTGGTCACATAGGCATGTCCTCAGGCTCCTCAAGAAATAACAGCAAAAGTCATACCAGTATGACTCTGACCTGAAGGCCTCAAACCAGACAGCCAGCAGGGAGGAGGTGTGATGTCTGCAGTGACGGCACTCTCTAGGAGAATGAGGTGACGGTTCACATGAGTTTTGTCTTCCTAAGTTAATAAGAAGCTAAACACCAACATGAGGAAGGTGTGACCCCCAAATCCATTGGCACAAATTCCTAATCATCAGTCACAGCATCTGACCACATTCAAAAATCTAAAGTCAGTGGAGAGGTATCAGCACTTATTCTAGCCTAAACAACGGAAATGGGTTAGATGTACGCTAAGAATGAAAGTTTCTTGCATTGACTATGAAGTGATCCCTGTATGACCAGCTCAGATAGACCTGCATTACAGACACTTGCAATCAGGCAAAGTGAATTTGACATCAAACATCTCACTGCAAGCATTTGTAACAATCACAGATGCTACTTTCTGTATTTACAAAAATCAGTAAACCTTCTTGGATAGTATGTGAGGTGCACATCAAAAGAAGGAACAAAGTTACAGCTGGAGAAAGGTCTTGTATTAACAGTCCATGTTAATGTTCTAAGTTTCATTTTTCAGGGCATCCATGTCTTTGCTGAAGCAATCTATCAGCTGAACTGCTACCTTGCCACATAAAACTCAGAGGACATAACACAAGTACAGCAAGCGTCGCTACCATTAGGCTGCACTAGAGAAAGAATATTCACATTTTCATGTCTGGAAACAAAAAACCTCCTAACCCAGGGTATTGATGGTTTTTTTCCTGAAGAATCTTACTTCCAAACAAGTTTATGATAGCTAAAGGTAGATTTCATATTGCAGGTTTTCTTCTGTAACAATATGGCGAGCTTCTTTTTGAAGGGTCTGAAGGTCAAACCTTACTTTTGCTTTATGTAATCCTATTGTTTTCCTTTCTTTGGTTCTTCTATACAGTGTTCTTCACAAAATGTTTTCTGACATGGAGGATGTCTCTGGCACTTTATATTTGCAGCAAATCAACTTGGCTGTCATCTTATGTAAGGGGGTCTGTTCACATGTGCTGGCAATCAGACACTGGGAGTGCAGGGGACTGTGAAATTGGCACTCTTCTGCAAGTTTCCTAATTTATGTAGAAAGAAAGAGGGAATTATTTCACCTCTAAATAGTGGTGTTTACATAAACTAAGATAGATAAATCTAGAATGTGCCTTTAAGAAGAACCATGAGAAAAGAGAAGTCCGTAAATACTTTGGAAAGCACTATAAATGTGAAATAATGACTATAGATATGGAAATAATGCTTTTTGGGGGTAATTCAAGCAATTAAATCCATTATTTACTGGAAAAGTTGATTAAGATGTGACCTGAGCACTGTGCGTAAGTACCTCAGAGTGAAGAGATTTCTGATGCTACACAACTCTGGCACTCAAAAATGGCGAGTGGAAATCCCAAGGCTGGAAGCTGAGTGAGATGAAATGAGGCAAGAAATCAGGCATACAGGGTTTTGTTTGTGGTTGGTTGGTTTTTGTAATTAACCTTTGAAAATGTTTGTTCAGGAAAGGGGCAAGCTTTTTATCATTCTGGATCTCTTTAAATCAGAATTGGATACCTGCCTGTAAGAAACACCAGATTGTAATACAACTTGATGGACATTTTATTCAGAGATGTTCTTCAGTCTGTATTATACAGAAAATCTGACTAAAATGTATTAGTAAGAATGTTTCATCAGGTTTCAAAAGTTAAATATCTATGAAAATGGAAACATTGTTTTCTCTTGGTTCAGTCAAAGACAGTTGATAGCAAACACCCTTGGACAAATTAAGGTGGTGTTGAAAAGCAAATGGGAATTTCCATCCATCCTTATCCCTGATCATCTCCTGTGTCCCAAGCTCCAGTTAAATCTTTCAAAAAAGCTTTTTACTTTCATTTCATCTCTTCTGAAGCTGGGGAACCCAAACCCTCATTAATCTTGCTGCAAGTGCTTTGTAATGCTGGAGAACTTTACATCACCTATTTTGATGCAGAGTTAGCTCTGTGAGTGACCCTCTGTTAATTCACTTTTCCATTGATTCTCCCACTAACAGCAAGAGGCCGTCTCACAGTGTATCAGTCCACTCTCCCCAGGTCATTGAACAGGCTCCATTGTGGCATCATCTCAAATGGGCAGAAAGCAAGGGATGAAACAGTTGCAATTCAGTAACCAAAAATTAGATAAAGTACCAATTCATGCCCAACATCCAAAATCTAGCATGTCCTGTTTTTTTAAATTGATTGTACAGTTCCATAAAAATGTACATTTGCCTTCTGTGCAGCAGAAGCTAGCAGGTACTCAGGAAAGAAATGGTACATAGCTACAGATGCAAGGCAGTTACCTCAAGAATTATCACATTGCATGTGGTCACCCTCTAATAGCAGTGTTAAGGATTTTTCCTTTTTTTTTTTTCTTTTTTTTTCCCCCCCCCAGTACTTGAAATATGCACCTGGGTTCTGAGAGTGCATTTGAAGCCTTTCATCATCCATATGATAATGGATACCCATGGCTACAAAATAAACTTGCCAAAACACAGAAACATGCAAGAATTCCTTGTGCTGCTTTATACTCATTGCAGGTAAAATGCCCAGACTGAATATTGCTCAGCCTTAAACTTCGTCCCCCTGCCCTGCGCCAAGCCCCCCCCCCCCCCCCCCAGAGACCTGACTGCAGAGACCTTGAGCTGAGCCGTGGGGCAGCACCAGAGCCCTCTGGATACCACACTTTTTTTGCCATGATCTTTTGGAGCAACTGAGACATCTTGTTCATCAAGTCTCTCTACCTGTTAGTGGGGAGAACATTGCCTCTCTAAGAGAGGCATTACGAAATCAAATTAATTGAGGTGTATGGAGTACGTGTATATCCAGATATGTTGAGCAGGCATTATGCAGAAACTCTTAATTTAAGCAGCTGTGAGAATGAGCTCTTTTAAACTGCTTAAAATAAACAGTTGATCCTCTTTCTCTCAGCTGTGAATACCACCACAGTAACCTCTGCTTTGTGACTGTCAAAGTTAAGATCACAATAATATATAAACTGTATGAAACATTGAAGAGGGCTTGTTTGGTCGCTCAGATGGAGACAATCCAGCTGGACTAGTATTAGCCAGTTATCCAGGGGAACAGACCACACCAGTCCCAAGAGGTCGCTTTCTGAGACAAAATGAAGATTCAAGAACATTCAGTTTCAAGACTCTAGTTGTTCTGACACTCATTTATACTTAAATGTCCTTGACAATTAACATCAGCTGGTAATAACCTGTTAAGCTTTCCGTGATGTGAATACGGGAGGTTAAACCAAACAGAATAGATATCACTGTATCACAGGCCAGGTTGAGTCAATGGTATTGCATTGACATGTCCATGGGGTTTGAAGTTGACAGCAGCAGAAAGAACCTTAGAGGAAATTAGGAAATCAAGCAATATAGAGGGGATCATCTGCTTCCTGAAGTAGAATTGCCATTAATCTCATTGATGCTGGTTTGGCTTGCTTGAACTGTTTCTGGGATAGTTGCTTGGTCTTGATAAGCAAATAATTAAAAAAAAATAAATTAGAAGAAAAGCTACAGACTGGACAATTCCTTGAAATAGAAGGGTTTTTTAGTGTTTTGCAGCTTCAAATCTGGTTTATAAATTACTCCCTTAAAAATACCCACAGACCTTTATCCCCCGCAAGCCTCTTATCCCCAATGTTTCTCCCATCATGGTGCTAAATTCTTTCCTCCGATCTGAGCACCTGACTCTACCTGACATTTAAGTGAGATGCACACCCACATCTGAAGGCGAGCTTTGACTCTTTGAATCTAGATTTGTCTTTATTTTATTTACAGAGAACAGAGTGCAGGAACAACAAAATAATCCAAAGAAATTATTTATGGACTACTCTCATCTATTTTCCTCTAGCAAAACTAACAAGATTTTGACACAAATAAAACACAAAATAAAGTTTACTTACATAAAATAGTCCACGTATACCTGATTTTTTGGGAGGATTTTTTACTTTTTTGAAACCATCTTAGTTTTGTTCTTTTAAACAGTTCCATTAACTGCTGTGTGCAGTGTGTTATGCAAAACATCTTTAAAGATAGCAGTTTAAATTGAGAGATCATCATGTGCCTTCTGGAGATTATATTTTATTGAATGCAAAGCTAGTCTTTTAAATTAACCATGCTATTTATAAGATGCCTTACTGATAGATTTATAAATGTACCTGAGAGACTACTCTTAGTGTTGCTTTTTCACTTAAAACCATTTTGTTGATGGAATCTAATTTTGGACTCACATCCAGGTAACCATACTAATCCATTCTTACCGCAATAATCTCCCACTAAGCTCACTGGATATAGTGATTTAATAACAGCATAGTTTGAACACTTTACTTTATACATTTATTTTTGAAATGTGTGGACGCATTCTCATCTAATTTCCTTGAAGGAGTTCCAACATTTTTTCTCATCACATAAATATTTATAATAGATGCACTGAAATAGTCTCCAGAAAATACAAAGCCAGACATTAATAGAAAAATTTTACACAGATGAAGGAAAAAATTGCTGTTTTATTTTAAGTGCAGAAGAATAACTTCTAATGTTTTATTCATAAGTAGAATTTCTGAGAACTTCTTGTTTAACCCTCCTCCTGTTCCCAGATACTATAAAACCGTAGAAATGGGGGCCAATACTGCAAACTGCTAAGCACAGCCTGCAGGAGGTTGAGAGCTCTGGTTGACTTGGTGGGAATAAGTTTTAGAAACCGAGCATTCATTTCTTCCCTTGGATACTCCAAAAGCCCTTTGAAATCATGCAGTCAATCAGACTCTAAACATTAATACTGCATGAATTTTTTTCCTTCAAATGATATTTTACATAACATGAAATGAACCACAAGACCAAAGACTGATGAAAGGACTACTTGGTGAAGACTGTTATGAGCTACTAATTACATAATGCTCTTAATATTTGTGAGCCTCAGTGCTATGGAGGGGAAGGACAGAAAGAAGTACAACACAGTTAAGGGATTAACCCCTTCTTTTAAAGGTTTTAATTCAGAAACCCCTCTCTCTCCATGAAGAAAAAGCTACACAAAGACCACAGCACCCCATTTCTTTCAGTTCAGTCCATGTCTCAAAGACAGAGGAGACAGTGCCTGTTTGTAAGCGCAGGAATACACATTTCACCTTGTTACTAAGCTATAGAAAAATCAACAAAAATCCTGCTTCATTCCTCACCTGCAGCCTAGGAATAACCAATTTCCCATATCTACATTATTATAAAGCAAGACCAGTGGTCCAGAGGCTATCTCCTGCAGTCTGACATTGAACAAGGCTATTGCCAGGAGAAAAAGCACAGTGCAAGTTGAAGAGAAGGTACATGACTATCACAGCACTCTCCAAACTAGGTAGCTGCAACAAGGTCTTTTACCATCTCATACCAACATCTCTTCATGCCAGTCCCTCTGCTGCCTTCTCCTAGTCTCACCTCATCCAGGGCACATGTTCTCTTTTCCTCCTCTCTGCTTCCTCCTCCTCCTCCTCTCTGCTTCCTCCTCCTCCTCCTCTCTGCTTCCTCCTCCTCCTCCTCTCTGCTTCCTCCTCCTCCTCCTCTCTGCTTCCTCCTCCTCCTCCTCTCTGCTTCCTCCTCCTCCTCCTCTCTGCTTCCTCCTCCTCCTCCTCTCTGCTTCCTCCTCCTCCTCCTCTCTGCTTCCTCCTCCTCCTCCTCTCTGCTTCCTCCTCCTCCTCCTCTCTGCTTCCTCCTCCTCCTCCTCTCTGCTTCCTCCTCCTCCTCCTCTCTGCTTCCTCCTCCTCCTCCTCTCTGCTTCCTCCTCCTCCTCCTCTCTGCTTCCTCCTCCTCCTCCTCTCTGCTTCCTCCTCCTCCTCCTCTCTGCTTCCTCCTCCTCCTCCTCTCTGCTTCCTCCTCCTCCTCCTCTCTGCTTCCTCCTCCTCCTCCTCTCTGCTTCCTCCTCCTCCTCCTCTCTGCTTCCTCCTCCTCCTCCTCTCTGCTTCCTCCTCCTCCTCCTCTCTGCTTCCTCCTCCTCCTCCTCTCTGCTTCCTCCTCCTCCTCCTCTCTGCTTCCTCCTCCTCCTCCTCTCTGCTTCCTCCTCCTCCTCCTCCTCTCTGCTTCCTCCTCCTCCTCTCTGCTTCCTCCTCCTCTCTCTCCCTCAGCTGCTCCCTCTTTATTGGCTGCCCAACTACTTCACTTAACCAGCCACACCTGCACTTTGTCCACATCAGCCAACCCACCGCCCCTGAAGCCAGCCCACAGCTGTATATTATCAATGCTATTTAACCTGCCTTCATTCCTCTACACATGGCCTTTAGGTAACTGTGAAGACAGCTGTGGGCACCCCTGTCAGAACCTATTACTTTCTACCTGGCTTGTCCACCTATCACCTGTGTTTTCCTGGGTTCATTTTTAACAGTTCTGCTCCTGCTGCCATGATTGATGGTGAGGGCAGCTATAGTTGAGTGCCTTTGATTCTGAAAGAAGCAACCAGAAATACTGTATGAAAGAATATATTTTTTTTAATAGCCATTGGATTTTTTTCTCTCTCCAACTCTGCAAGAGCTAAAGCTCTCAGTGATCCACAAAATATCCACCCCTTTGCTGCTGGTTTGCTCACTTGCATATGTTGCTGACACAACTGTCCAGACTGTCTTATTGCTAGCAATGTTGTACTTGTACATTTTTAAAATATGCTGCTCTTTGTGTTCATTTCACGATTTTATATATGTAAGATGCATATACCTGACAGATCTAGTTATAATCTTTTATATGTAATCTTAATTTCATATAAGTATCAGTGCATACAACATGAATACAATTTATATACAAATTGCATATGCATATATACAACATACAAGTGTGTGTATCTGTAGATACACACACAAATCTATATATAGTTATATCTAGAGCGTTTGCTCCTTACAGTGTGGGTAAGTTTCCTATTTGCTGTAACTGCTGAATTCTCAAAGCCAAAACTTCTTCCTTAAATAGGTACAGCAGCCAACACAAGAGATCACAAGAATTTTCGTATGAGGTCAAGGAAGTCATTGAACAATGCAGTGTTACATCAGAGGAGGCTGTTTCTGTCAAGGAAGTTGTATGCTATAGTGGAAATGCCAACTAAGGAGCCTGCAGAGAACAAAAGGCAGCAAATTATAGAGCCCCAGCCCACATATAAATGCTGTATCTCCTCCTGCGTAGCTTGGCCCAGTCTCAGGATCCAAAGAAACAAAAATGGAGGATTTAATTCTAGCTTAGGATCTGGATATCAAGGAGAAGCTCAACAGACAGCACATCACATCACAGGTCTATAATCAAAGCCAGCTTTGCAAACAAGCTAAAACCCTATTGCAGTCTAGCCATGTTGGCTTAAAACATATCCCTTTCCTGTGACGTGGTTGTATATACTGGGCAAAAAACGACAGCAAAGTAAAAACTGTCAATTATTCTCTCTACCCTGAGCTTGGCTGCCTCTACAGCTCCCTCTGGGACTTGCATCGTCCTCCTTCCCTACTCCAATGAGTCAGCAGAATTCCTTAAGGATGTGGGGGTCTTCCCTCTATTGATATAGTGAGTCAACAGAATGTGCTGACCTCTTGTTCAGCAAAAATTAGGGAAAAAAAACCCACCACACTTCAAGAGGACAAGCAACATTTAAAAATAGAGGGTTTATCCTCAGCAACTCAGTAGTCTGCAGTGCTGACGCTGATTTTTTTACAAGTCAACAAACATGAATCCTCATATTTATAAACCCTTCTGCTTACAAAATCCCTTTTCCACTGGATCTGTCCCCAGCGCACGTTGCTGGGGGGAGGAGGTGCTGTCATACTGCCTTGTAGCTTCTAAAGGTCAATGGGCTTGCAGCTCCTTTTGAGGCTCCGTGTACTGATGTCTTTTGGGGAAGTCATGTCTGAATCACTGCCTTCATTTCACTAGGGACGAGGGCTAAATGGAGGGAATCCAGAATTGCATGGAGAGCACTACACGGGAAAATAGCTGAACAGAGTGGTCATTGCCTCTGGTGTTCAGCAAAATTTGACAAGCATCACAAAAATGCTACTACTGAAAATGGAAGGGCTTGTATGGGGACTGCGGCTTTAGTGCTTTAAAGGAGTACAAAAAGTCTCTGATTAAAGCATGGAGAAAACCTATGTTTAAAGATGGTTTTGATGTACAGGGCTGAATCAAAAGCAGCCTCTGCCATGTTATGAGGACAGCTACCTTTTTTCTGTTTCTTTAGCTTCTAATACTTATGGTTTCAGTTATCAACTCTGCTTTTGGAAATATTAAAAGATGCCTCTATCCCATTTTATACAAGTCTTTCATGTAGTCTACACAGAAAGGGATGACTGCTAGAGTTTGGCCTGACTCTGGGGTTTGACTATTAAAAAATTAATTTGAGGATTGGAATGATTTTGACATATAGAAGACAAATCCCTGCGCTAAGGAGCTCATAGTGTAGGGCTAGCACAGAATTGCTTTGGTGCAGTCCTGAGAAGGAGATGGGACAGCCTTTTCCCCCAGAAGGAAAACAGGAGACTCTCTATTGGGAAAAAGGGCTGATCTCTGCCTGTTTGTTGATTACCTTGTCAGCCACCATGGAGCTCCTCACATCCAGTTAAAATTGTTCTACATAAAAAGAAAAAAAGGTTATAAACCCTTTGTATCACTCCTGGTTTTCTCTGAAAGCTTCTAAGCTGTAGTCCTGAGACTATAAACTAAACTTAAATTGCAGCTTTCCCAATCTAAATTCCACAGTTTATTTCCACTGGCTGCATGCCTGTGATATCCAAGCTCTTCCACTCAGGTGCTAAATCACTGACAGCTCAGTTTTCACTGCAGATCCTGAAGATGTCTTTTCATTTGTTAGCTCTTGGCTTTCAATATTGCTGCATTCAATTTCTTTTTTCTGCAGGCATCATTATCCCCATCTGTTACCTACCTCCCCTCTCCTGACAGTGCCCTTAGTATGACAGACATTGTTCAAACATGTATGAATACCTTTAGAGCTTCGTCAAGGAAAATGCCAAACAGTAATAAAAACAGATTTTGGAGAATAAGCAGTCTTTTCACCCGTTTTAAAGTTGCTACCTCCCATGCTTAGAGGTTTGATATAGAGCTTTTCAGCAGTGGGCAGAAACAGCCTGAAAAACATATTATTTTGTCTGTATACACCATCAGGATGGAGGTTTCTTTCCTGAAGGACCCCAAAATCCCAAATCTATACCAAAGGCAGAGCTCTGCCAACATTGTGGTGTTGCCACCGTTGAAGCCAGCATCATCAGCCACGTGTTGTAGATATGAAGGGAAACTTTCCATTCAACTGCTAAGCTTGGTAAGAGCCTAGAGACACAGATGATTTCCAAAATGGCTCTGAGTTGGGATAGTAAGTTCAAACCTTAAGAAAAGTTAGTTAGGTTCAGAGCTGACATACAGAGAAGCAGAGGACTATCCCTTACTCTAAGGCACAACCCACACTCCAGAGATGTACATTTACCTTCTTTCCTGTTGGGCGGGGGACTCTGCATCCGTGTACCTCTGGCAATGAGATTCTGGAAGGAGTATGGTAATTAGCTGACAGTGGAATTATGCATGTGTGTATTTAACGTTCTTAATACCCCAGCCTCCTTATCTTCTTCCTGGGCAGGGATTTCAGGCAGGGCTCTGCACTCCCAGCAAATTGGCACCGTGTCCCTGGCCTGCCTCGTGCCTTTGCAAGTCTCATTACCCTTTGGAAACAGCTTGCCCTCAATTTGCTCTGCTCCAGTGCAATCAGTGCAGCCAGATGGAAACGGCTTTGAAATTTACCTTTTCAAATCTCAGCTTCATATTTCTCCTTTGATGTTTCATGTCAGGTTTTCCAGTTGTCCTTGCCTTTCTTGGCTTGCCACAGCTCTCTCTCACCAGGCTGTGCTTTCCCTAGGCTTATGAGTCTCCGAGCATCCTGACTTGCAAAGGCATTTCTGTCACAGGGTGGCTGTCACTGGAGCATTAATTACACTGCTGCAAACAACAACGTGTGTCACGCTCGATGGCTGTGTCAGAGCTGGACAGCCACTGAAAATAACCCACAGAAATATCTGAGAAAGAAGCTTTGGAGGCTGCAGGAAGTTACAGTTGTATGAATACTCAAGCAAGGCTGAGGAATACCCAACGAACAGTGTCCACAGAGCAACAGCTGGGAGAGTGTGGACTTCAAGTCTATGAACTCTGGCATGGTTCAAGTAGATCTGAAATTCACACGGGGTCTCCAGGTGTAGCCAAACTTGACAACTTATCCTGATCTAGAAGTTTTGCTTTCGCTGGTATGTATTGGATAGGGGAACAGTCCTCAAAGGAGCAGTTCTTTGTGTTATTTCTTCATTAACTTGGACCCATGCTCAGAAGTTTCCACATAGACACACATTACTGCAATTTTTGTAGCACATCAGTGCAAGAAGTAAATGAATGGTACTCCAACTTGTTTTTAACACATCAGGCAAGGCTCTGATACCCTCTCTCATATACAGTGGCTGGGTACAGTGTATTGTAAAAAGTATCTAAGACTGTTTCCTAAATATATATATACACACATATAAAACCCCTATACATTACATAACATATTTGTTAGTGGGAGTGTTTCTACAGCCTGGCATGTGATTCTTGCTTTACCCCATTTTTTTCTGCACAGTCAGCTGCCCCAGTTCATGTTTAAAAGGAAGCTCTCCAGAACCGGGGAAGGCAAGCAAGGTGTCTCCAGAATATTCTCTTAATCAAGCCCATCAAATGTTCTGGGACAACTAAATGAATGTTAAGAAATTATTAACCTTACTGTGGCAAATCAGTATTACATACATTGAAAGCTGCTCCAGAATGGTTTGCATAGCCTAACAAATATGTTGATATAAAAGCAGACCAAGTAAAACAAATTAAATCCTTAAAAAAAAAAAAAACCCAAAAAACACCCCAAAAAACCCCAAAACCTGAATCTTAATCAACAAAAGTGGCTTAACTGGCTTCCACAACAGCTCAAAATGAAAAGCATCCAAAATTTTCTGTTCATCCACCTACACACACCTAATATCACCAAGCAGAATGTGAGAACCTGATAAAACAGGCTCTCGTGATGCTGAACTCACCAGAGTACAGTGCTGAAAGCCCAAACATGAGCAAATTCCTATTTACCAAAGTCTAGCTTCCCTCTCTTGCATGGTCTTGCTGGTAAATTTTGTTCCCTTCCTTTGATATGTCATTCTGTGCTACAACCTCTGCAGCAAAGAGTAAATTTGGAACAGAAATCTGGATTATCCAAATGAAGGGAAAAAGGGAAGTGATTTTATCCCTACCTCCCTGCTCAGACTCTCCTCCTTGTGCTGAGTGCAATCTATGGTATTTGAATTTGGGACTGAACATGTGGGCTGGAAATCAGAGTATTCTAAATTGCTTTATACGGTTCCAGTTCTTTATTATTGTTTAGATCCAACTGGATTTCCACTGAAGCTGCAGCAGTAGTGCCAGCACTGTTGCCAAATCCTTCCAACTTCTTTTCATTGTTTTTGTGCCTCCCTGTGAAGGCCCTGGTGAAAAATGTGTGCTATTATTTCATGAAAGACCTTTCTGGAAAATATAAAGCTCTCCACCAACTTCACTAGGGTTTAGGCATGAATAGCAGTGTAGCTGGCATGTATTGAAGAGACCCAGCTGAAGTTTCTGAAACTTCACGACATGAAACACTAATTGAACTGTGTGCAAAGTAGAACTGAATCTACTTCTAATATTTCTTGACTCCCTTCACTGCCAACGGTTCCTTGAGTGAAAACTTAGGGGTGCTAAACAAAATCTTCTCCTGGTGAATATGATAGCTTTATGTTCTCCAGGGCTTCTTTTCCACCAAAGAAATTATTTGTATTGCAGCTTCTTGCCTTTGTAGCATAAAAAAAAAGGAAAGGTTTTAACTTTCCCAGGTTTGATTCACCTCTTGATTCACCAACCTTGGCAGAAATCATCTGAAACCACAAAAGCAGTTTAAAAAGTTGCTGTGGGAGAGGAATTGCTTCCTAAACTTTAAATGGAAAGGGCTAGAAAGGACAAGAAGGAAAAACTGTGACCTTTTCTAGTTCTGATTTCTGTTATATACTGTAGACCGAAGTGATAAAATACATACAGAAAGAAATCTCCACTCTGTATAATCCTGTAACCAGCATGGAAATACCTCATACTGGCACTTAGGATATAAGAATGCTTGACAGCGTCAAAATAATCACTGAGTTTGTTCCTGCTGGCTCCTTTCAGATCCCCTAAAGTAATCTTTGCTCAAACACACTTGAGGCAAAGAGATTATACAGTAAACTTTCTCCTTTTAACATCTAACACAGTAAATAACATAGTCCACTCTAATTAGCTTTTGTAAACATGCATCCAGCAGGCAAGTAAGCAATAGAAATAACCAGTGAGCAATGTAGCAATCCACTGCTTCAGGCACAACATTTTGAAGTATTTGCCGAAATGATGGCATTAAAGTAATCCTGCACAGTATAAACTGCAATCGCCCCTTTCCTCGATAATCTAACCGAGCGACAGATCTTCCAGGTGACTCACTGGCAGCAAGATGCACACTCATGCACCAAGTCTGCTTTTGGATAGAGAGACTCAGAGTGTGGAATTTCCAGCATGACATTCTCAAGCTGTGAAAATATTTCCAAGCAAATATTTGGACTTCTTTGTTGATGATCAGCCCAATGATTCTCAGGCAGAAACATGCTTCCTCTGTCCTATTTTTTTCCTCCTAGGAATCTCAGTCCTGTACATCTAGCTCAGAAGTACTGTTCTATCAATCCTATTATTTTTAGCTTTGCCAGTGAGGTAGGTAGTCATCAGGCTGGGTCTTCAAACAGACATAATTACCTTGCCTAAGTCTTTGAATATTTGGTCTTGAGAGGAAAAACTGCAGGTAATTCCACAGTAATGAACATTTAGATTTTCCACAGTGCAAATCTTCTGGAATTTTTTTAGACTAATGATCAATGACATATCAAGTTTTCCAGTTACAAACTATCTCCAAGAAGAGTAATACCCTCCTGTTTGGTCTCCTTGTTTTGCAGCAAGTACCCTCCAAGGCAGAACTGCTGCCCGAAGCACCTTGCTGGAGAAGAATCATCCAAGCCAAAGGCCAAGAGGACTGCAGTTTGTCCCTGGTTCAATGGCACCGGAAATCCTGCCTATAACCAAAACTGTAAGAACCCATCCCAAGAAAACTATATCGAAGGAAGAAAGATAAGGAGGCAAAATCCTGCAGGTCAGTAAAAAAAGAAGTCTATGTAGGAAAAAAACACATTTAGTTTGTGTCAATTTAAAGAAAAAGAAAATAATCTAACTGCTGTTTCGGTCCTTCTTGGAGCCCTCCCCTTTTTATGGTGAAGAAAAAGAAAAAAAAATATCTCAGTAGGCTCATTACTAAACCTGTCCTTGTTTCAGAAAAGGGATCTTTTAGCCTAGTTTGCTAAAACCTGGAAATATTGTCTTTTCTTAATTTTCAGATGTGTTAATAATTTAGTGAAGTTCTTATTCCAGTTTCTAAGGTAACCACACTTGCAGTTCCCTTGTGATATCCCAGTTTATCAGATCTCCTGAGGTAGGATCCCATAGCACATGCTCTCTTAACTGGGCCTTAGCTACCCCGCCCTGCAACTCTTAGTAGCTCTAACTCAAAGCAAGTAGCTGCTCTTCCGCTTTTGTCCAAGCTCTCTAGATATCCCAAAGTTCTGAACTATTGAACAAAATCATTTAATAGGAAATGTCTCAAAACAACAGCCACCCAACGCACCCACTCAGTGGTTATTCATCTTCCAACACAGTTACCCATTCAGGCTTTATGTACATTTAGGCCTCTGAAGCATTTGTCCTTGTTAGTAGTCACAGTGAGTCTTTAGAAGACATCTCTGTCCCCAGTCAGGACTATTATTTTTACAAATGGTTGAAGCTTCCTTTGGTTTGCCTTTAGGCCTTAGCAGTCTGTGTGGTAGCTCCCTTGGAGAGCAAGCTTCAAACATATTCCACTTGAAAAGTTGAAAACAGTATTAATTACCTCTCTACATCTTTTTTGTCTTGAACGAAACATCTCATGTCTTATTTATCTGGGAACACAGCTACTAACAAAAGCTTGGAGTTAGTTAGGAAACATTTCTAACATTTATAAAGTTAATGCAATCTTCTTTAAATACTCCATAGCTCGAAAGCATCTGTCACAAGTCTTTTTTGGCTTCCTTCATCCTTCTAACATCAACAGAGTCTGCCACACCCCCGAAGCCATCTGTGTATCTCGTGTAAAACTTCTACAAGGGCTTTTGTTTCTCTTGACCACCTACATCCCACAAATGGAAAGCATCACTTTTATTTTTCTCTCTTAAGCCCCCACAGTATCACCCCCACCCTTGGGGGAAGAAAGTCAGCAAGCCCATTCAGTCACAGCATGCAGAGAAGGGGTGCGTTCCCAGCAGCCCCATGCAGTGGAAATAGTGGAGGGTGGGTAGTTGAAGGGTATTGGTGTCAGAGAAATGAAAGAAGTGCGTGAATGGACTGCTCCAGCACATAGGAGAAGTGGGGTCACGCCACTGTCCAGGACTAGAGTCACAACTCTATCAGGATACCGCTCCATATTGCTAACATGGTATTTTAGCACTAAACTGAAGTAACCCTGAAAAGCAAAATTATAGTCTCCTTAAGCCTGTTTACTTTCCTTCTGCTACAGGTATGATCAAAAGAGTGATTAATTTGTTTTTGCTGAATCTCAGATTCATGCCACTGCATATTTTTTTTTTTATTTTGAAAATAATTCTCACTGAGAATTTTGTCACTCAAAACTTGAACCAGAGCTTTCTCTGAGATTTTTAAAGATTGCAAATCTGATTTCCTTATAAACTTTCATGGATTAGTTCTGTACTTCAAGGATTTGCTCAGCGGCAAATCTGTAGTTCTAAAATGCATGAAAAAAACCTGTCCTTGGAAGGGCCCCATACCAATTTGCAAACTCATGAAATTTAGTGCCAGTGAGAACCAGAAGTATGTTTGGCCTCATGGTTCAAAGCCTACTGAAGTCAGCCAGGCATTTCCCACTAACCTCAATAGCTCTTTTCATTGCAATTTTAGAAAAGGTTCAGGTAAATAACAAAAAAACCCCACACCAGATTTGTTAGCCAGCTTTATTTTTGTCAACTTGCCCTTCCTGGAACATGGCAGATGCTCAGCAAAGAAGCAGCCACTAGAGAGCATGTGGAGACCACTAACCTCTCTGTGTTTGATCTAGATTAGGACTGGAACCAAGTACCCTGAGGTAGAAGGCTGGTGCTTTAAAGCATCTTTACAACTGAGCCCTATACAAGACAAAAAGCCAACACAAATACAAAGCTTCAAAGGCAAAATAAAAGAACATTGACCTTCAAGCTCAGTGTATTAAATGAAAGAGAGTATGAAACTGTCTCATCTCTATTGGGCTTTTTATATAAAAATTACATATAACTGTCTGAGTTATACATGTATTTGGACTCAATGGAAAGTCTTCAGTATGGAGTACATATAAATATTTATGTGTCGTTGGTAAACTTCTTAACATCACTGCTTTACGGTTATTTCTTCTGTGTAAAGCACCCTACAGGACTGTAAAAAGAGGGATATAAATGGAAGAGGACAGACATGTTTAGTGTATTTGGAGGACAAAAGCAAAGCTAAATAACGAGTAAGCTATATAAATTATTTAAGTCATTCTATAGAAGTTTATGATAGCAAAAGGAGAAATGGGAGAACTTTGTAATGGCATAAAGAGCTCTATAGTTTTTACCTTTATGTCTCTGTGATCCTCTATAAATCAATATTGGGAAACTATCTGAAATGAGTTGGGGTTTGTAATTTACTTCTTACTGAGGCAACGATTCCCAGTATGAAACAGGAGAACTTGAAAATTTGGTGCATTATTCAAGAATGGAACAGAGTAGGAAGAAAAGAAAGAAATTTCCTTCACACTGTAAGAATAGCTGTGTTCTCCAGTGATGAGGATACAGACTGTGTGATGCTGATATGCTGAGGTTTTCTATGGTCTAAAATCTTAACTGTTTATTAGAGGAAAAAATAGCTTCAGGAATGGGTCTGTACCGAGCTTAGCACCAGGGAACACCCACCAGTGGGCACCAGAATGGTTCCATGTCTGTCTCTTCAGAGCTGCTGTCTCCACAGTGTGTCAGTATTTCATGGCATTGTTCCAACAAACAGCATCAACCGGAAAATGAAAGAGTAGGAAAGATGCAGAAACAAATGAAACAACCCAACCCAAACCCCCTGCCACAGCCCCTGCCACACCCCACACATCCCCCATGCCGCTCCCCCCCCCCCCCCCCCCCAGATATGGGTAAAATTGAGTCAAAGTTAAAATCCATAGTTCATGGTGACAAAAGATGTGCACTTCCAAACAGCAGGTGTAGCTGATAATATGGTGTTGCCTTGCTGTAAAAAACAGTGGGGGTTATTTCAATAAACTTGCCTAGCAGTTAATTTGCCCTCTGAGCTCTCACCTATTCCAAATGACCATGCATTCTTTCTATATAGTATTAAGTTTAAAACCTGTTGGCTTTCTATGTATGACAGATCTCCTAGTCCATTCCAGAACGTAGGGACCAGGGCACAGTGGTATATTCTTTGCAAACTTTCTCTATTATTTCCTTGATATAGCTCAGCTTCTCCCCTGAAGGAACTTTTAGGCTATTCCTCTTTGTCCTACCGCAACAGACCCTGCTAAGAAGTTTGTCCCTATCTTTCTTATAGGCTCCCTTTAAGTATTGAAAGGCTCAATAAGGTCTCCCTGGAGCCTTCTCTTCTT
Organism: Falco naumanni; assembly: GCF_017639655.2. Lineage (NCBI taxonomy): Eukaryota > Metazoa > Chordata > Aves > Falconiformes > Falconidae > Falco > Falco naumanni. Next base: position 107,142,476 of record NC_054056.1, on the reverse strand, counting down.
CAGGCTGAGCAACCCCAACTCTCTCAGCCTTCCCTCACAGGAGAGGTGCTCCAGCCCTCTGACTATTTTCATGGCCCTCCTCTGGACCTGCTCCAAGTCCATGTCTTTCCTGTGCTAAGGGCTCCAGAGATGGGTGCAATACTCCAGGTGGGGTCTCACCAGAGCAGAGGGGCAGAATCACCTCCCTCAACCTGCTGACATCTTTTGATGCAGCTCAGGACACAGTTGGCTTTCTGGGCTGCGAGTGCACATTGTTGGGTCATTTTCAGCTTTTCATCCACCAGTACCTCCAAGTCCTTCTCCACAGGGCTACTCTCAACTCCTTCATTGCCCAGCCTGTGTTTATAACAGGGGTTGCCCTGACCCAGGTGCAGGACCTTGCACTTGGCCTTGTTGAACCTCATGAGTTTTGCACGGGTTCACTTCTCCAGCTTGTTCAGGTGCCTTTGGATGGCATCCCATCCCTCAGACATGTCAACTGCATCGCTCAGCTTGGTATTGTCGGCATACTTGTTGAGCCTGCCCTTGATCCCACTATGTCATTGATGAAGATGTTAAACAGTACTGATGCCAATAGGGACCCCCGAGGGACACCACTTTTCACTGATCTCCACCTGTACATCAAGCCATTGACCACTACCCTCTGGATCTGACCATCAAACCAGAAACAGTCCACCCATCAAATACAAAACACTCCAATTTAGAGAGAAAGATGTTGTGGGGGACCATGTCAAAGGCCTTTACAGAAGTCCAGATAGATGACATCCATAGCTCTTCCCTTGTCCACTGATGTAGTCACTCCATCATAGAAGGCCACTAGGCTGGTCAGGCAAGACTTGCTGGTGAAGCCATGCCAGCTGTCTTGAATCACCTCCCTGTCCTCAATGTCCCTTAGCATAGCTTCTAGGAGGATCTATTGCATTATCTTCCCAGGCACAGAGGTGAGGCTGAAGTTGTTAGTTCCCAGTGTCCTTCTTTCTACCCTTTTAAAAATGGGTGCGATGTTTCCCTTTTTCCAGTCACCAGGGACTTCACCTGGCTACCACAACTCTTCAAATATCATGGAGAGTGGCTTGGTGACTACATCAGGCAGTTCTCTCAGGACTCTGATATATCAGGGATGCATCTCATCAGGTCCCTGCCTTCCAGTCCATCCACTTGAGAGGTTTGGGAAGAGAGGTTGCCAGTGAAGACTGAGGCAAAGTGGTTGAGCCTTCTCCTCATCCATTGATACCGGTTTGCCAGTCTTGTTCATCAGATGGTACACTTTCCTTGAACTTCCTTTTCTGGCCGACATTCCCATTCTTTTTATTCTTTGTAACCCTTGCCAAGTTCAGCTCCAGCTGTGCCTTGGCCTTCCTGACCCCATTCCTACATAACTAGGCAGCATTCCTAAACTCTCCCCAGAATACCTGTCCCTGCTTCCGCTGCCCATGAATTTCCTTCTTGTCCTTTAGTTTGACCAACAGGTCTCGACTCAGCTATTCTGGTTTCTTGTCTTCCTTGTTTGACTTCTTACCCTTGGGGATGGAGAGCTTTTGCACTCTATGGAAAGCACCATTAAAAAGCTGCCAACTCTTTTCTGCTCCCTTGTCCCTGAGGGCAGTATCTCAGGGGCTCCTCTTGACTAACTCCTTGAAGAGCTGGAATTTTACCTTCCTAAAATTCAGGGTCCTGACTTAACTCTTCACCTCTCCCATATCCTTCAGGACCGCATACTCCATCAGTGTGTGATCACTGCAGCCCAAGATGCTTCCAGTCTTGATGTCACTGATTAGCTCTCATGCTGGTGACTACCAGGTCCAGTATTGCATCCCCTCTGGTGTTGTTGTCTATTACCTGGCTTGAGAAGTCATCCTCAGTGCAGTCTAGGAGTCTCCTGGATCACCTACAGCTCGTTAGGTTACTTTTCCAGAAAATGCTGGGGTTGTTGAAGTCCCCCAGCAGGATGACAGCCTGTGAGTGTGATGCCTCCTGTAACTAGAGTAAGAAGGCTTCATCAGTTGGCTCCTCTTGATTAGGCAGATGGTAGTAAACACCAGCCACAAGGTTCCGTTTGTGGCCTCAGTCTCTTATTCTTACTCATAAGCTCTCAGCATGCTTGTGGCTATTCAGAGCCTACTCATATATAGATGGTTTGGGGAAAGACTATGGCTCTCTGCCAATATGCACTTTTTTAACCAGATGGCAGTGTCGGAGTTAGAGCCCACAATGAGAGAGGGCACTGTCCTGCAGAGCTGGATGCTGCAGCAGCATTAGTAGATGTGGATGATGCTTGGCTCAGAACTATGGTGGTAAGGCAGGCTGTAGGTATGGTAGACCTGCTGATGACATCAGTTAGCATCTGCTATAAATGTTATGAACAGTGTTGCTATAGTGAGAGTGCAATGTGATGCTTTGGATTCTGGAGATGGCAGTCGTCCTGAGTTGCAGGATAGGCTGGTACTGCCAAGGAGATGATGGATTAGATCCTGCCTGTTGTGAACATTTAGGAGAGCCCAGGTGTGTCATATGGACACAGCAATTTGAGCTCTGCATCTTGAAGTAAGATCTGGAAGACTAGTAAGTGTGTGTAATTTCCTGCCACCCCATCAGTGAGAGTCTTGGAGGGCACATCGTGAGACAGGTATACTTGAAACACCAACCAAGATGTTTGCTAGAGCATCCCTGGAACCAGACAGGGAGGGCACTGGCCTTGTTTGCTTTCTGGAAAGTGTAGATTCAACAGTTTGGTTTTGTATAAATAGAGTGCACTTTGTGTTCACTTGACTCTGGTAAGCATAAACAAAACAGAGGGCAGGCAGACGTCAAAAAAACATTTATACCCTGACATCCCAAGAAGTCTGCACTGGAAGTATGAAGAGGTGCAAAATAATGACAAGAATGCTTCATAAGTCATCACATTTGAATTGGGTTCAATCTTCGGAAATGAAGTTTAAATGAAAAGAACAAGCAGTTATAGCTTTATACATCCTTTTGCTTTCAGGGGAAACAACACAATTGCCACAATCCTAATCTTCTCCAGTATGTATGAATGAAGGAGAGATATGAGATGCAAACATGTTATTCCCCATTTCAGTTGTACCCAGAAAGATCATCTTTTCTCTTACAGGATTTAGCTATCATTAAGAGAAAGAGAGATTAAAGAAAAGGACAGAAACTACTTTATGTAGAGGATTGTGTGCATGTGTGTGTGTGTGTGAATCTCTGCTTGAAAGCAAGAAAGAAAGCATGAGACTGGAGAGAGCACAAGAAGGTCTCCAACATGAAAAGGTGGGAATGTAATGAATGTCTGTGTCAATGAGAGAGAGTGAGGAAGCCAGGAAAGGTGAAAAAGATCAGGAAAACATATAAATATTCACAGCTAGGAAGTTTAAAGCTCCTATTTTTGCAAGATTCGTTCAAGGTTTGAAAGACTCGCTGAGTCAGGCAGTTTGCTGCCTTTTTCTGCCAGCTGTCCAGAACACCTGAAAAAGTGATGCCTGAGAAACCACTGAATTTGTAAAAACTGATGCTGAGGAATTTTGTGGTGAATGATTGGTTGATTTTGGATAGAAATTGTTGTCCATTCCACTGAAAATCTGAATTTTGATATTTTTGTCTTGTCTCTGTTTTGGATTGTGTCAACTTGAATTGACACATTTGGCTTGTCACACCGAGCTGAAATATTCTGTGTCATCTCAGTATTAAAGTGCAGCCTTCTGGATGTCCACCTTCATGGAAGTTGAAGGTCACTGCCTCTTATCCTCAATTTCTACTGTAGGTGAGAGACTTGGCCTGAATCAAATTCACAGTACACTACAGTACACTGACCTGCTTTATTTGAACCCCGGAGCAATAAGATTATAGCATATCCTGGAATTGTCCATCTGGAAAGTCAAATCCACATGAGAGATTAGGAGCCTGAAGCATTAAAACTGAAACTCCTGTGAGGCTCTCCACCTGTCAAGGAAGCTCATCAGTGTTGTAAAACATTAAAATGGAAACTCCTGTGAGGTCCTCCAGCTGTCAAGGAAGCTGATCAATGTCAGACCATGCTGGAACAACATGTTTTTACATTTCCAAAGCATATTTTAATTGCATGTTCTTTAATAGACACACAAACACATACACACACACGCTTACCTATTAATTACAGTTGATACAGTTGAGGCTGAAAACAAATTTGCAACTATTTAAATGTATCTTCTAACCGGTTCTAGTTGGGTTGGATAGCATGAAATGTGCTTTCATCATACTGTTCGCTTTGCTTGTGCATAATTTCTGATAATTTTCAGGAAGACCTGGATAGGCTGGAAGAGTGGGCTAACAGGAACTATATGAAGTTTACCAAATACAGATGTAAGGTCTTGCACCCGGAAAAATATAATCCAGGAATGCAGCACAGGCTGGGATCTACCTGGCTGGGGAGCAGCTCTGTGGAAAGGGATCTGGGTGTCCTGGTGCACAAGCGGCTCAATATGAGTGAATATTTTGCTGCAGCAAAGAAAGACAACAGGATGCTGGGCTGTATCAACAAGGGGATCTCCAGCAGTGAGAAAGAAGTTATTATCATTAACCCACTCTACTCAGCACTTGACCAGCCAGGTCTGGAATACTGTGTTCGGCTTTGGTCCCCACTATACAAAAAAGATATGGAGAGGCTGGAGAGGGTCCAGAGAAGGGCCACAAAGATGATCAAAGGACTAGAAAGCCTGCCGTATGACGAAAGGCTGAGAGAACAGGGTTTGTTCAACCTTCAGAAAAGAAGGCTTAGAGGAGACTTATCACCATGTTCCAGTATTTAAGGGGTGGTTACAAAGAAGACAGAGACTCCCTTTTTACAAGGAGTCACTTGGAAAAGACAAAGGCTAATGGGCAGAAGTTACTTCTGTGGAGATTCCAATTGGACACAAGAGGAAAATTTTTCACAATGAGAACAGCCAGCCATTGGAATAATCTCCCCAGGGCAGTGCTGGATTCTCCAACACTGGGCACTTCAGATTCAGATGGACAAACTGCTGGGCCATCTTGTGTAGACTGTGCTTTTGCAAAGAAAGGTTGGACCAGATGATCCCTGAGGTCCCTTTCAATGTGATATTCTACGAGTCCTTCATTCTATGAACCAGAGCTATTAAAAATATCAAATGAGTATGTGCAGGAGTCCTGACAACACTGATAAACTTTATTTCTTGGTCAGGGCACTTCAGAATGCAAACCTCTGCTTTCTCCTCACCCTCTGGAAGGGACTATTGCAAATAAAATATTACTTCCAAAGAAGATCAAGAGGAAAATGGCAATAACTTAAAATTCAGTATAGCTTCAAGGGCCTTGACATTTTAAAGCTTTTCTTTCATTAGCAGCTTTTCGTTGCTAGGTAAACGTTTACCAGACAGGCAAAATCACAAGAGAAGTCTAGAATGTTCCATAAACCTTTAATTAATTATTAATTAAGGCTGAGTAGGTATGCTGAGATGCTTATAAGTAGTTTCTAAGAGAACCGGAATATTATGGCCTATTTGTTGGGAAGTCTCATGAAGATAAACCATTGACCTATCTAGATGCTCATTAATTCAGGATAAGATAGGATCTTCCTCCATTTTCCATCATTAGCACTGCTTTACTTCTTCACACTGTCGCATTGTGGTGTTTCAAATCTGGCAATGTGATTAAGAAGTAGGAGTATATACCTTGTCGCTAATACTTTATTATAGTTCTCCTTTCATTTAGTCTCTGCCTTAATTAAATTGTAAGCCTGACTCAACAGCTTTCCAAATATATCTTTTATAGAGGAATGTGGGCTGTTTCCGTAGCATAATGAGGAGAATGCAACGTGTGACAGTTTTACTGCTCCTTTTGTTTCAGTCATTACAGCAGAGATCTCACCTATGTGGATATTTTATCTTTTATAAGGATATTGGCTCTCATTTTCCACTCAGTGAAAGATCATGTGCGCAGTACAAGCCAAGGTCCAATTAAATGGTGATCATTGGCTATGTTTCATCACCTTTATACCATGGTATGAAATAAATTTGATGGTAACTGATTTTGGCTTATGCCATGTGCTTGTGGCTGAGGACAAACAAGATAATGGAGTGAAATCCATCTATACCCTGGCCTGGCCTCAACACACTTACAAGGTCCCCTGGCTTCTTCTGTATCTCCTGGCAAGCCTGAGGCATCAAACTCGTCCTAGTTGACTATGAAGACTCAGCTGTATCAGAGGCAGCTGATGAAGATGCAGTCAACATTGTCAATGGAATTTAGGAATCAGTTGATCTGACCACATGGGAACATCTTCTTTGAGAATAGATGAGTCAAGATATAAGATATGCTTTTTTTATTTTATTTTATTTTTTTTTAACTGAAAGCAGGTTGTCCATTGATTGTAAAGGTGATTATAATGAGGACCTGCTCAGAGGTCCATGCTGACATTTTGACACCTATATTTTACCAGATAAATTCCACCTCAAATGTAGGCTTCAAGTTGTGTAGCTAGCAGTAGCTAGCAATGGAATCCATTAAGTAATAGTCATTGCCTCCCTCACTGCTTTCTACACGTCCACCTTTATTAACCCACCAACAAAACACAGTATTTTCTAATTGGACAATTAGTCAAACCTCAAGAATCACTTGCCATGGTCCACTACTGGCCAGTTTAACTCTTCCCTCAAGGAGGTTCTGTCTGGAAACAAAAATGAACCATCAAAGATGTAACAAGAATCAACAACAAACAGTACGGTTGCACTTAACCTTCTCTCAGCAACACACACACACACATCCGCAAATATATATTCTCATTAATTCTCTCTGCAATGATAAAAAAAATCTAATATAAAGGATACCTCCTGCCTTTCGCAATAACACATCAAAACATCCTGATTTACTGTTATTTCAGTGATGCCAAGACTAGATAAAGTAGAATGTTTGATTGATAACAAAAGATTGAACAGCACATCAAACAGAATTATAATACACCCATCCACACACTTTCTTGCATCCCAGTCAATACAGCACACACTGTGAATGTATTAAGAACGCCAGATGCATTGATTGTTGTCAGTCTAACAAAGAAACATCATACTATTGACATTAAAGTAAATTGCAGATACTGTAAGATAGATTATAAATATTAGAAAATTAATTTTGGACTTTCTATTCCGAAATATTTCAAACTCCACATCTTATTACCTGCTGTTTTGCATTATTATTTGAACAGTAACCAGAAGTGAAATATTAAGCTAAAGAATTTGGTGCAATGCACACATTTTGTTTCTAAACTTAAAGAAAAAACACCTTTCACTCCTTCCTGAAAGAAAGTAAGAAGTCACTTTTCATTTGACCTTTTGAAGTCAATTTAGAATGATAACCAAATGCAATAGCACCTGGTAGATGCACACAGACATCACAATTATGTACTGATGGAGATCAAGATTTGTGAATCTTTCTAAAACTTTGTACAGCCTCATAGTGTTTTGTTCAAACTGTTATCTGGAATTCCCTTAATGCCTCTTCAATAAACATATTGCCTACGTTGATACAGAACGAAACAGAGTCAATCCTTGTTTCTTGAGATGAACAAATGCCTCTTGTACCGAGAAGCTCAGAGTTTCACACAGCATTCCAGGGGTGCTCTCACCAGTGCTGAGCAGAGGGGAAGGATCACCTTCCTTGACCTGCCAGCAATACTTTGGCCAACACAGCTGAGGATGCTATTAGTGCTGCAAGGACACAGTGCTGGCTTGCGTTCAACTTGGTATCCACCAGGGTGCCCAGGTGCTTTTGGGCCAAGCTGCTTTACAGCTGGGCCATCCCCAGCATATATTGGTGCATGGGGTTGTTCCTTCCAAAGAATTTTGTGTTTCCCTTTTTTGAACTACATGAGGCTTCTGTCAGCCCATTTCTCCAGCCTGTATATATGTATACCCATATCTTTTCCAGACAACATCCTTAGGAGTATGCTACAAGCTGCAAGCTTTAATCAAAGAATCTTTTTCACTCATATTTTAGAAACTCAGTTCAGATATTTTCTAACATGGGAATGACTGATCATATTTATGGATGAACTCCACATAACAGTAGACAATTATGAATAGGCAACTGTTAGGACAACATGGCCATTGACATTGCTTTTAATATGGTGGTGTAGATTCTGTTATTGAATCTCATGGAAGAACACAAATATTTAGCATGAAAATCATAGCCTGATGAGTTAAGGGCTTTGCAAACCCACCAAGGTGTCCGGTCATTGGTTATTGATTCAAAACTTGCTTTCTGCATGTGTGGCATGCAGAGTGTGGCAAAATGTGCAGAGAGTGGCAAAAGGACTGTATTTGCGATATGGCACTTTTCTGCAAATGCATCATATGCTAGCAATAATTGTTGAAAATCCATACTGAAAGTGGTAAATATCCTGCTTACAGGAAAGACTTTTGTTGATTGGACTGAGACCACAATTCATAGAATGATTTATTTTGGAAGACATCTCAGAAGGTCATCTGGTTCAGCCTGCTATTGAAAGCAGGTCCAGCCTCAAAGACAGATTGGGCCAAGGTTACATTAGGCCTTGTCCAGCTGTATTGAGTATCTCCAAGGATGGAGCTTCACAGCTTCTCTAGGTTGCTATTCCAGTGTTGAGCACCATCATTGTAGACATCTTTTCCTTACATTAAAGCAAATTTTCCTGTACTGTGCCTCATGTCCATTGCTTCTTTTTTTACATTCCACAAGTAAAGCGATGTCAATTTACACACTTAAGGTAACCATCAGCCAACGTTCTATTACCTATCTGAAGAAATCAGGTGACAAATCACACTTTTTACCACTCAAAATATAGTCTTGCATAAAAGTAGGACAAAAAGACATATTCAGATATTTTGTATGCTTCTTTTCTAGGTGTATTTTAGATAGCTGCTTTTGAGTTGAAGATAAAGTAATTTATACAATAATTTCTACAAGAAAATATCGAATTACAATAAAGTGATTTCTACAGTAAAAAAGTCAATTATTTGCCTGGAAGAATTCAAGTACCATAATTAAAAGCAATAGATAATCTTAATTAATGTATCCAATATATCAAAAAAGTAGTATCTATTTTAAGTTTTTTTCATGGGCCTGACCAATCCCATGTCACTGCTCAGCAATTTTACTGAAATGAATTTAGGCAGAATGGCAGATTATGATTTATTGGTCCATCATTCATTTAGGTCTCTCATTTTTGTAAACATATTCCCTAGATCATAAAAATGTAACTCTGTTAGAACATTTTAAATACTTGGCCTTCAAGTATTTTCTATTGTTTACCAAAGTTGATACACTACTTTCTTCTGTTCTGGTGATGTTTTGTGTTCAAATCTCTACTTGTTCAGCTACAGACATGGGTTTAATTGAAGAAGGGCCAACTACATTAGACAGATGGCCATTTAAAAGGCATTTTGAAAAGCTACTTTTGAAAAAATGGACAGTGGCCTATATAAATCATTTTCCTCTCTGAAAAATATTTAACATTAAAAAGTAAATCTTAGCTGTATTGAAAATCTTGTAACGGAGGAAACAAAATATGGAAAGAGTAAAATAAATATTAGAAGCTATAGCAGAACTTAAAACATGAGACAAAAAAACAATTAAGTCAGGAAATAAAGGAAACAAGTAGACAAAAGAAAATTAACTACAATTGCTGAAAAGTAGAAGAGATCCGACGTGGAGCTATGCAACAGTGATCCCCATGTAGCTGCTGGTAGTTGGGAAGCACTTTGGCAAATTATGTGACCTGCCTGTGTGTTGCTCTTCTTCATGTTTTCATCTTGCATTTTCCATATACTGGTCACGTACTTTTGCTGCTTTCAGCTGATATGTTTATCTTTTTTTCCTTTGTTCATTTGAAGATGTAACAACAGATTCATAAGGAGACAGATGTTGATTGAAGGTCTGTGGCAAGAATGCTCATGTCTGTGAACGAGGGAATAATCAAGCAACTAACCAAGAAAATAAGATCCCCTATCAGAATGTCTGTGCAGCACAAGCCATTTGATGAGTCTTCATTACATACAGATTTTCTATTTGAGTATGTATACACACAACCCTACCTAACAGAACTCATCCATATTTATACACTGAGAGGAAAAGACAGATCATCAATGTTGTTGGGGTATTTTTTTGTTATTTACAGCCCTATTTTCATTTAACAAAGCTGTAACTTTTCATGTGTAAGGCAAGTTTCATAGTTCTATATTTCATCTGTATATAAACTTTATAAAAGGTCCTGTTTTAGAGTCTCTTTTGTCTAAGGCAGACTTATCATAAAAGGAAAAAGGAGCGGGTGAGTCTGGGAAAAGCAGGTCTCTAAGGACGGGCTTTTCATTGATCTTCTGGAAAAGTCATGAGAACTATTTTCATGAACTTGAGATTTTTGACTGACACATTTTTATAGGGTGCCATATTGCTTCTCATTGCTAATGACCATCTCAAATGGATTGATTTGCTCATTTTTTCTCATTAGGCATTCTTATTAGGCAAAAACTTCCTCAAAGAAGAACTGCTGTGTTCTAACCTCTTTTGTCACACTTATTTCCAAGGAGAAATGGGCACTTAGCCGTCCACTGGCTGTGAAAAACAGTTAATGGAGAGACACCAAACTAATTTTCTTTCAGAGAGCACTTCCTGCAGCCAATTTATTTTATTTTGCTGCCCATACTAATAATTAATCATTTCTTAAACAATCTTTCTTTTTTATTAACAGGTTCACTTAAGTAACAAATGTTACATTGTAACATTACATCACAGAAAGAGATGTGATGCCATGTGATAAAATAAAGATGCCAAACAATAGACAAGACCAGAATGCATACGAGCTTAATAAGGCTACACACAATATAGCTGAGGATAGGTAATTGAAAAGTAGCATCCATGCCCAATGTTAATTACCCAAAATAACTTTGAGTACTGACATCCTTAAGAGTACACAGGATCACATCAGCTACGGGCATAACATCTCCTTGCAGGTTCAAGGCTTTACCAGACATCTTTTCACAATCACTTTACAGAAAACTAGCAATGCAATATTATTGCCTGTTCTTTCAGGTCAGATATCTCTTCTTACATTAAAAATCTTCCTCACTAAGACTAGAGTGTTAGGATTACCAATTGGCTGGCCAGTGAAGCCAATGCGGTATTGCACTGTCACAGTATGTTCTAACAGACTGTTATTGCACATATATACATCAGTCCAGCCATCATGTCAACTAAACAAATGCAGGGCAGTCCCCTTCCCCCACGAACCTCAGTACGATACAGACACCTTGCTGCCAAAGAAAAATTCTGCTTCAGGACTTTGAATCTGAGACCAAAACTGAAGGAAAGCTTTGATGCTGCTCCTACGACTTCTGCACCAAGGGTGAATGCACTGAGACTCGGATGGCTACAAATAATCACCTTAACTCAACTGTGAGAACTCCAGTGGGTGAGTTTTGGTTCATAGGCTACAATAATGATTTGGGAACTGGTGCCATTTGCTGATGACTGTAACACTGTGTTCAGTTCCCATTTCATATGCAAGTTTACTATTTAAATATTTATCTGTAATAATAAAAAAATTATAGCAATTATAAAACCTCTGCCTCTTTTCAGCACTTTGAATGCACACACTAGTTAATAAACTCAGCAGCATCTGCTGAAGTAGGTGTTACTTTGTGTGTTTTATAGAGGGGAATCAAAACCAAAATGTTGGGTCATGGTCTTCCTCCTGAATTTTGCGTTGCTCTGGCAACACAAAAAGACTGCATTCAGTTTAACCACCTGACTCCGTCAAGCTTGTTGCTCATGGGCAGGATAAAACACACCAGTGAAATTTGTTCACCAGAGTGCAGGGGCAGAATTGGTCTCAAAGCTGGAGATTTGACTGTTTCAGGCTCAAGATTTCATGGTTAGATCTCAAAACACATCTGCTTTAGTGTTTTTACCTTCTGTTGACTTTAACCTAACATGACAGTGGTAAGCTCTTGCAAAGTAGTGCTCAGTACCATACAGGTCTTGATAATTTCCAGTCTAGTTCTTTCTTCTACCAAAAGTGCATAAAAATCCCAATATGAATATCTGATGCTGCAGCAGGCCACTGAGCAGTACTAGGAGCAAAGGACAGACTGTCTGTTCTGAAAGAGCAAGTTCTTGCAAATGGAAGTCTCTGCTGTCTTTTTACCATTAAAATAAAAGCAAACTGCTAACATTTTTCCCACTAACACGTCTGAGGCTGTGAAACCTTAATGTCAGCTTCCTAGAAATATGTGCATCAATGAATTCCTATGAGATGTTAAAGCTTTTGTTCTACACCATATTATTGGCACACCCGTAGACATATTTTTAGCCCTAAAAACATTGGGGAAACTTGTATATCAAAGTTTGACAGTAGTGAACATTTTATAAAACAAATAATTTCACTTGACTGCTTCAATTAATAAACTTTTTGTTGTTCTCCATCTTTCTAGTGTCACCTATTTAAATTCTGAAAGGATCATCGTATGACAGCAGTGCCTACTAAGTTCCATATGCTCAAATGTATGACAGAGCTGCTGCTCCACTGAACCAAATGCCTGTGCAAACTTCTGTTCCAACCACTGACAAATGGTAACACGTGCCAACCAAAATTTGCTTGCTTGTGCTCCCCATTACTCTAGGTCTTCTCATCCATTCTTCTACTTTATGCATTCCTTAGGACTGATATATTTGTGATCTATGTCCAGGCACTCTGTTGCCCAAAGGACTCCAGAACCCAAACCAGATCTCCTAGGCTTTGTGATAGTACAATTAGTAATACTAAGGACAGAGCCAAGAACAGAAGTACATCTCCCTACATCTTCAGGATCCTATCAGGCAGACTTCGCCTCTTGCACTTGGCTTGCCTACCAAGGGGCCCATTTGATATGCAGGCACAGTTAGGGAACAGCCACAGCTCAAATAATGCCTGGCACAGGCTGTTCTGTTGGGGGTTTTTTTGCCTTCTTTGTGTGGGGTATGGACGTTACCAAAAGAGCAGGGTTTTTACAGTGACTCCACTTCCAAAGCCACTGTGACTACCTTTGTATGCTATCACTCTAGCTAGCTCTTACTGCCTGAATGACTTGATTTCTCTGAACTCCCACCCACCTTATATTTTGAATGTAAAGCTTAGACTGCCACAAAAATTAGAAGTTTGAGACAATATTTTCAGCTGTTGATCTGTTTCATGTATGTTAACATAATTTTGGACCAACATAGAGTGAGAAACTATTTCTCTGCTGATTGTCCAAGTGTGGCTATCCTGCCATCCTATTCTTCCATCCTGCATTCCTATTGAAAGAACCACAAAAGACACAACTGACAGTCTCTTCCTGAAGGGCATTTTACTGTGGAAAATAAACAGTGAAATGATTGCAATTAGTAAATCAGATCAGCCAGCATGCCAGAGTGAGTAGTCACATGAACGAACACACAGACAGCAAGCCATTTATTCATATACTCATACATCATTTTTATAAAAATGGTAGAAGAAGTAGAGCCCTCTAATAAAAACAGGTTGGGTATTTATTAATTTTCTTCATTAATCTTACTGGGTAGGGAATAATTTACTATAAGTGCCATTACTGTTAATGAGAGAAAGAGGGCAGTTAATTTCATGCATATTTTATTTGGAATTCACTCCATCCATGAAATAATTCCACATAACAGTAGGTGGAATACAAACAGGCTAAATTGATAGTATGAGCATGGTGAAGACAACCAATTAAAACCAGAAGGGAATATTTTGTAAAATTGATACTTTGACAGCATAATAGAAATCTTCCTATTCCAGTTCAAGTGGAAACACATGCCATCTAGACTGTATTAGCTAATCAGAAAGCCTAGTCCTCCTGGAAAATATACACAGCAGGTTGGGCTCTGCAACCCTTTCTATTAATTTTGTAATGACATTAAAAACAAAGAAACAGCTCTGCCCTCAGTGGTTGTGTGCAGATAACCCTGCCTGCTGTTCCCTTGTGCTCCTGTGCACACTGAGAAAGACTTAACTGCAGAAGAACAATGCTAATGCATTCACATCAGCCAGCTGTAGTTACCCATCCTGTATATTTAAGGAGTACCTGACTATCTTCTCTGCAACTAGCCACAGTAATCATAAAAGACCCGCTTATTAGCTGGGCTATAAAGAAGTTCTTGCAGGTCCCATGTGTGCAATCTAGGTAATACCTGTGCAAAACCTTCAGCATGCAATGTAGTGGAGCATGGTCTTGGGTCATCAGCCATGAAATGCAAATTCTGAATTGCTTGTGGAGATCAGCTATGGGAGACAAGCCCATTCAACCTTGAGGCTTGCGGTTGTAAACACAGCAGTGAATTATAACTCTCAGTTCAGAAGTCTTGGAGTCAGATGATAGCATGGTTTGTCACCTGGCTGTTAATCTGTTCCACCTTTATCATCTTGTCTCTGCAGGGATATGCATTTAAAACATTTATAAATATTTTGAAATGCCTGATAACCCTGATCTAGCACTATCCTATTTTTTTCATATCAATTTGCTTGCCTCTAAAAATCATTGCCTGAAGCTACTAGATTCAAAATGCTGCATACCAGTTCAAGCAAGCTGATACTGTAAACAATTTCTATGTTCACAGCTCTCACCAAGCAGAGGCTTAGTTTCTTTGGGACTTATTTTTTGCTCTGAAAGAGAGATCAGACAGACATGACAGACATGTCCAATGTGCTATACACTTCCTTTGACATTGTTATATGCTCCCTATTCCATTACATTCCCTTCTTTCCACATGACGATGATGGACTGATTGCACTGTAGTTCACATAAACTGGAAATATAATGCAAATCCAGCACTTTGTATGACTTCTCCCCAGAAGGTGTTTGAGCACTTATTAATGAGCCTTTCTAATACACTTATTTCTGTGACCAGTTAAAACATGTCAGCCTAATGGAAGAAGCGAGTTTAAAGGAAGACTTTGAAGGGTAAGAGAAAACTAGAAGACTGATGCACAAACAGAAAAGACTGACAGAGCAGCAGGTGTGTTACACAACCATACAGACCCATTTTGTTATGAAATTCTGCTAAAAGTATATGAGGTTCCTCAAGAAATGGCAAGAGAAGGAATTGTTCAAGAAAGAGATGAAAGTGGGTGGGGGAAAAAAAGGAAAAATTAGCAATAGCATCTGGTGACAAGCTGAAGGGAAAGGGATATTGGAGTTGATTGTGCTTTCAAAGATGGCAAGCCTGAATGATGGTGGAGAATTTCAAAGAAGTTACAAAAGGAGGAGAATGAATACATGCATACTTAATTTTTTTATTTGGCCTATAAAAGGTTGTACAGGGAGGTGAGTCAGGGAGAGGGCAGGCATGAGAACATGGGTGAGGGACCAGTGATAAAGGTCTAAACATCACTCAAAACCTCCAAACAGCAGACTCTAGTTATTTCATATCAGAGTATCCAGGAGTGGGAGTTTGAGGATGGAGCAACCATTTCATCTCCTGACAGATTCACCAGTAATCTGGCAATGTCACCTGAGTGGGTGAGAATACATCTCTGCACAGAAAAAAGGCCAAAGAGCAAGTATTGGAGACAAGAGAGGCTGAAAGCAGAAGTGATGATGGTTCCAAGATATGCTTTAGGCTGTAGCAGATATAAACTAGTCTGAAGAATGCCAGTGAAAAGAATTGGAAGATGGCAATTGAAAGCCAAATTATATTCTTCATAAAATAACTATTTAGAGACGTTTAGGACTGGAAAGTGAGTTATGCATATTAATTCTGCTCTTCTCTTTACATTGTTGTGCAATCACACAATACTGGTTCTAAACAAGGTGTTCTCTCCTTTCACCAAAAAAAAAAAAAAAAAAAAAAAAAAAAGACAAAGCATATGGCAACCTGCTTCATTTGACTCTGTAAGATTAAAAAAAGAGGCATCAAAGACACTCAGACTTGTACCATTTGACCAAATTAGAGGAGGAATTGCAGACACTTGGAAGTGTAGAATTTATTTTAATTTTTAACTATGATACTCCTGGGTCTGGGATTTGTGTCATGCTTGTTTTGCTGTGGTTGTCCTGAAATAAGTAATACAGGTTTCACAGTTTCCACTAATACTTAAAACAAAAAAAGCTCTGCTTTGAGGTGTTGGCTCATAAAAAAATCTTTCCACTTAATTTTGAGATGTGAATGAGCGTGAATTTTAAAATGCCAGCTGGATTTATGTCTGATCAAATTACTACTTCAACCTGTAAATCTTATAATGGAATTGAAATTTTGATGCAGTTGTCTACAGCTTCCCCAACCTTAACTATAAATCTGTGATTAGAAGTTAGGATGGAAGGTAACAGTAAATGGTAAGGTTGAGAGACAAAAGAAAATTAGAATAACATCTGTTTCATGGATGAGAAACTCTTCAAATAGTTGCTACATGTAGAAGCAACTTAATTTGGAACCCAACTATTTCAAAACAGACTTTTTTTCCACAGCAGGTTGCATTTTGCAGGACCTCAAAGGGATTATGGCATCAGCTTACTATTCTGTTTACAAAACTTATTCAACATAGAAATGAGCAATATATTGAAAAGGATGACATAAGAAAGTGTATCTGCTTTCCAATTAGTAAATACTGCAGAAGTTTGTTAAGGAGAAAATCACTGAGGGCATAAATGAGCTGCCCATGTCTTTATGAACTTTTGGTGGTGATGGTGAGGTGAAAAAAAGAAACACCCCAATACAGTTGTGGAATTCCAGAATCAATATTTCTTCCTGACTTTCAGAAAAATAATACTACGACAACTAAATTTATCAGTAAAGTGAGAGTATTTAATTATGAAATTGTTAAAGGACATGGATCTCCATAGTATTTTTATTACTTTATTTTTTCAAAGCAGAACTGTATTTTTCAAAAAAATGCCTGTGTTTCTGTCCAGACAAGTACAATTCAGAAGAGGGGGTTTATCAATATTTACTCCAACTTTTCTTTTTCCAGCAGACAGAAAGCACACATGAGCAGAAAAACCACCACTCATATCACTTAAAAGAAATCAAAGATGACTAAAGTTATCAGAGGAAGTAAAACCTTGTCTCAAACATTGTGTTTCAGTCTTGCAGGCTTCTGCATTTGTCTGTGTTGCAACATTCTGAAATAACTGGGCAAGTGCTGACAGGCAACTTCCAGGCATTTGGTATGTTGGTATGTACAGTTAAAGAGAGTTAAAGTTAACAATATGCCAAAGAGGATGCAAAGGGCAACTTCGTCCACAAAACCACTCCTTCTTAATTTCCATGTTTCTTATACTCCTTACAGAAATTATGGGTGAGTCTGCATAGATGTAAACCAAAAGAATTCCTACCTTCTATTTGACTATATCCATCTATAAATGTGCAGGATTTAAGGGCAAAGTCTCAGCAAACTTCTTGCAGCAGAAGCTCAGGTCAGACAGGACTGCTGAATCTTAGGTTGCAGAACAGAATTAGCTCAAAGATAACCAGTGATGGTGAGGTGTCACTGTCAAATAGGAGACATAGGTGTTTTACTGGCTGACTGTACATAACAAAGTACACATCATGGCATACAAAAGTCACTCTCCACATACTCTGTATGTATCCAAATTACTGGCATAGATGAACACAATTTACACTGATATAAGCAATCTATAGCAGATAATGGGAATTAGGAGTTAGGTATAAAGCTAAATGTTGTTGCTTTCTTCAGGCAGATATACAGAAAACCTACTCTGCCCAAGGGCTGTTGGTATCAGAGTCTAGATTTATAGGAGCCCTATGGAACAGCTATACTGAAAAAGCTTTTTCTTCTACCGTTACTTGAGATAGCAAAATCATGTAAGAAAATGCTAATATTGTTACACGACACTCATGAATTTTGTAGAAATTAAGAAGAAGTTATCAAATCATAGGTCCAACTTGTTTGCATAGGAAGTCTTGGGCCATAGTTTTCCCTTTTATAACCAGCTACTAGTTCTGGGCATACTCCCTATTCATCTTTTCCCGGGGAACTGAACTCCACCTCTCCTAGTTCAAGAATATTTTTACAGCAGGTCAAAATAAACCATCAGTGTGAATCTTGCACTTGAAGAGCACAGCTTTTATAGGGTTTATTTGACTTAAGATATACCTTCAGCTTTCTCAAGGCGTTCCTCAACTTTTCAGCTTAGCTAAACTATGTAATCCTTGATTCAGTTTTAAAAACAGCATTGTAAGAAATTTTAAAATGACATTGCATTTTATATTCACATTTATCTCCTATAGTGGTGAACAACATTTATCACAGTCAGTTGCAGTTAATGGGGTAGTACTTGGAACCTGTGAGGAAAATGCTTGCTGGCTTGAGCATTCTTTTTAGGAGAGATCTGAATTTATTTGAGAGGTAAGGACATAGGACAATCTTTGTTTTTCCAGACATATTGCTTCTGAGTGTTGAGTCTGAGCTAATTGGATGTATATGTGTTCTGCGGTAATATTTTATGTTGAAACGTTTTATTAATCTTATTCCTTTCCCCGGAACACAGTACTACTCCTTGGGAGTGTTCTTTGCTTTTGAATTGGGTTACCATCCTTGTTATTCCAAGTATTCAGTGAACATAACAGTGATGACAACAAAAATCACTAGCCTGTCACATATAAGCAAGCAGTCTTGACTCTACCTCCTACAGAACTGTACTTCTGCATTCTGATTCTACCTTCTACTTAGATTTCGAACTATCAGCTTGCGTCTGTTCCCATGCCAATGAGACTGTGTCAAACTGACTCTTTAGTTATTACCCTGCTGTATGTTGCCTTTTCTGCTTTTAATAACTGATACAGACGGCTAAATATGTCTGCTAAATTAAGATTTATTTCAGCAATATAGCACTGCTTTTTGCTTCTGGGACCAAACACTTCATGTGAGCCCCACTGTTATTTTTTCTCTGTGTGGTTTGTGGCTTCACCTAAGGAGAATATATCTTAAAATGCTGCCATCCTAGAATAAGGCATTCACATCTGTGATGTTTTAACTGGGCAAAACAAATTTGCTCTTCTCTAATTTGTTTTAAGGAGAGTGAAATTTTGTTTCAGGTCCCCTTTTTAGGACCTCTTTGGCCCTAATGAATCTAGGGAGCCAAACAGACACAACCTTCAATCACAGTGAAGGTTGTGAGAAAAGCGGTAAGTTTCCTGGAAATGCATCTTTCACAGATCATTGGCGCTTTTTATTGCAAATTCCATTAGAGATAATGAGAGCATTCTGCTCTTCCCTGTAACACATAGTCCAGGTTAACTTCCTAATTCAAAGAATGTTGTCCAAAACTTATTAATATCTGCTTAAACATCCTTGTAAGCTTTTGGTCAACTGAAAAGGTAGCAAACCAGACAATGACATTTTAAGTGCTTTTTCTCTGAGGACTCTTTGGTCATTCTCACACAGAATTGTGGGTTTATCGGTTATTCTTTTTTGCTAATCAGACAGCCTATATTATTCACACTGATCCTTCCCAGCCCTTTATCAAGGCTTTCTGAGTAAACTTTTGGTTATGCCATTACCTTTCCAAGTAGCATAACAGGTTTCCCTGTCAAAGCAAGGTATGTGTTGATTAATCTAGTATGTCATATCAAACCAAATTAAAGAAGTCAGCCTGTATCTTAATTTTCACAGATCTAGAGGTTGACCTCTGGAAGGCAGCTCTACAGAGAAGGACCTGTGGGTGCTGGTGGGCAGCAAATTGCCCATGGGCCAGCAGCGTGCCCACGGGGCCAAGAAAGCCAATGGCATGCTGGGGTGCATTAGGAGAAGCATGGCCAGCACATCGAGGGACGTGACCCTCCCCCCTGCTCTGCCCTAGTGGGGCTGCGTCTGGAGTGCTGTGTCCAGTTCTGGGCTCCCCAGTTCAAGAGGGACAGGGTACTACTGGAGAGGGTCCGGTGGAGGGCTACGAAGATGACTGGGGGACTGAAGCATCTCCCTGATGAGGAAAGGCTGAGAGAGCTGGGCCTGTTTAGCCTGGAGAAGACTGAGAGGGGATCTTACCAATGCCTACAAATATCTTAAGGGTGAGTGTCAAGAGGATGGGGCCAGGCTCTTTTCAGTGGTGCCCAGTGACAGGACAAGGGGCAACAGGCACGAACTGCAACACAGGAAATTCCTTCTGAATATGAGGAAGAACTTCTTTACTTTGAGGGTGATTGAGCACTGGAACAGGCTGCCCAGAGAGGCTGTGGGGTCTTCTGTGGAGCTGCACTAAGTGAACTTGCTTGAGCAGTGGGGTTGGACTAGATGATCTCCAGAGGGCCCTTCCAACCCTGACCATTCTGTGATTCTGTCATTTATAAAGATGCAAGAGCCAAAACCCTCAAGACAGTAAACTTACGTAAGTACCACAGGGTATCTATAAGGGGAGAAGCAGTGGGACAGACTGGGAAAAGTCACCTTTAGCTTTTGTTATTTCTTCCACTAGTGCTTGCTTAGAAGTCTTTATTGATGTAATACCTCTCTTATCTGCTGCCATCAAGTTCTCTACACTGCTCTTCAAGAGCAAGAGAACTTGTTATCAGGACCTTAAAAATTGTCTTTTATCAGCAAGAGCAACGCTACCTCAGGAAGTATTGATAAATGCTGTCTCTACCTAGTCCTTCTCTGCCAGACACCTCCTGATCTGCCTACTTGGCGGTCCTTGGTAGTCTAATTCCTGAGAAAGAATAAACCTTAGATTTGAACTAAAATGTGTCTCTTTGTATATCATTAGAATGGAAACAAAGGCAAGAATATGAGGTGTCTTTCCTGGCAGGGTGAGCCAAGAGCTTGTCTTAACCTTGACCTGAATGAGCACGTCTGAAAATTCTCTTATTTCATAAAGCTGAGCCACAGTGAGACATTTTCAGCCTTTTCCAAAGATAGATTCCTACTCAGAGGCTTTGAAAGGAATCAATATGGTCCAGCCTTTTTAAAGTGTAGCTGGAAAATCAGGAGAAACCTGTTTGATGTGAGTTCTGGCCTGCAGCTGACATGTGTAGAGGTATAGATGGTGCTCTACCCCCACACTGACTTTTTATCAAACCCAGCTGTGTAGGTACCACTAACAGCTAATTTCAGGGTAGTCAATGAAGTTGAGAAAGTGGTTCATCTGATCAGCACAGAAGTCTACTAGAGGATTAAATGAATCCTTCCGTAAACCCCACTATTGACTAGATCTTCATTAAAAATGGATTATTAAGTTGTTTTTCTTAGGTGCAAAAGCCTGTGAACACCACTCTGGAAGTCACACATTTGCTCCCAGTTCCCCATTGACCTGTTACCAAATGAGGCAAATACTCAAACACAAGCTAGGTACAATTCAGGTATGTTGAGAGCAGTTGATCAAAGGAGGAAGCAAAATGTGCAGTATTTAGGGGAGAAATCTCACTGAAGGATATAGTCATAGTCATGCTGGCTCGCTGTGCTGTGGGCTTCTTGGAGCATCTCAAGGAGATCATGTCCCATAGCAGTTTCCCAGGCTATGCAGTGAGACATACCTTATAGCAGCCCTGGGCCTCCACCCCCCTATATCACCTGGGCCACCAGGCTGGTTCCTTCTGGAAGCTTCCAAGCACCAGTCTAGTTCATTTTGGAAGCTTCTTGACCACCAGATGGGTTCATCTGGAAGTTTGCAGGAGCTATGTTGGTTTCCTTCTAGAAGCTTTTGTTTTGTCAGGCCAAGCTCTCCTCAGGCAGCTGTGCTTTCCCACCCCAACTGGGAACAGCAAATCCCTCATGGTCTGAGGCACTATTACCTCACAGGGACATTAAACACCCTCTTCTTTTCTTTGCTGTTTCAGCCTGATCTCTACCTAGTCTCTTGCACTCACCTCAGCATTTACATCAGCTGGTGTGGCAACAGACAGATGAAATTACAGAAATGTGTGAAAAGCTGAGTACAGAGATCCTGATGAGTGTAAGCCAATGCTCAGATGTGAATGCAACAGGCATGGAGGAGGAAGAAGAAAACACAGAAGAGAGTAATTCTAGTCAGAAGACCATGCTTTAAGAGGGAAGAAACAATTACTTCCCTTCTCCATGTGCTCAGCACTGCTTCTGCATTACGTATTAGAATTTTTTTAATTAAAAACCCCCAACAAACCCACAAAAAAACTTTGAGAACAGTCCAGGTTCTACCTTTCTGTCTCCTTCTAACTATTCTCTCAGGGTAATCAGAATTTCTTGAATTTATCTTCCTAAACCCTACCTATGCCATCTTGTCAGTAAATACTCTGAATCTTTTCTTAGTTCTGTGACAGAAGTCTGAACATCTGCAAGACCAGACTAGATGACTCTAAGGCCATATCAGTCCTACTAGCACTGCCTTTTGATTTAATATCACAATTTTAAGGTAATATTACATCTTCCACACCAGATGTACTATAATTTATAAAAAACCCCACCAGTATTTCAGGAAAACACTCCAACCACTCTTCTGTCTCCATAGGAAGACATCTCAGTCTGGAACTTTATTTTAGAAAAGTTATGTCTTCTGAGTCACCTAGTAGCTAAGGCATCCGTTTCGTGTCTCATAATGTTATTTATTAACTTTACTGTTAGAAGTGTTTTAACATAGTTTTGGAGGTAATGTTATTGACAATATTCCATTTTTTCACTTAAAATTATTTTCAGGACCAGGTCTTTGGCACTAACATCTAAGATTCTTACTGAGGAAAATACTAGATGAAAATACAACTTGTTTTGACACATTCCAGCAATCATCAAAGTTTTGTAAGAGCATGGTGTGGTGGTCTGACCTTGGCTGGATGCCAGGGGCCCACCAAGCCACTTTATCCCTTCCCTTCTCAGCAGGACAAGGGGGGAGAAAATAAGATGAAAAAACCCTTTGTGGGTCAAGCTAGAATAAAGGCAGTTTAATAAAGCAAAAGCAAAGGTCATGCACAGAAGCAAAGGAAAACAAAAGATGTTATTCTCTACTTCCCATCAGCAGGTGATGTCTGGACACTTCCCAGGAAGGAGTGCTTCAGTATCTGTAGTGGTTGCTCCAGAAGACAAACATCATAAATAACGAATGCCCCTGCCTCCTCCTCCTTTCTCTTAGCTTTATTGCTGAGGAGACACCGTACGGTATGGAACACACCTTTGCTCAGTTTGGGTCAGCTGTCCTGGCTATGTCCCTTCTGAAGATCTTGCCCACTCCCACCCTAGTGGATGAGGGGCGGAAACGTTGGAGAGACAGCCTTGAAGCTGTGCGAGCACTGCTCATAAGTAGCCAACACAGTGGTGTGTTATCAACTCCTTTCTAGCTACAAATACAAAACACAGCACTATGAAGGCTGCTATGGGGAAAATTAACTCCGTCCCAGCCAGACCCAAACCATATGGAAATACAGCAGTTGCAGAAAGAGAAACAATCACTCACAAAATAAGGTATATTGTTAGGTTGTCCAGCAGGGACCCAGTATGGACCGATGCGCATGAAAAACTTCAAGGAACAATCATATGCTGTCAGAAAGTCTTATTCTCCATAGGATATGAATTCTGCTAGTGCAATGTTTCTGCACTACATATCTCTGCTATATTTAGTCATAGTATGGTTTGGGTTGGAAGAGACCCTTAAAGATAGTCTAATCCAACCTCCCTTGCCATGGGCAAAGGTTCGGTATAAATTGGTGCAAGCAACACAAATTCCAAAGTTAAATATTGACTTCAGTGTCAGGCCTCACTCCCCAGATCAGCCAAAAAGACTCCGGTTCCATTAAATCTGTTGCATATACTTATTGCTTCCTGTGTTCTTGTTACTCAGTTTGTTGCTTCTTAATACTAAGTAAAAACTTGAACTATTCAAAGATTCTTTTTTTTTAATGCATCAGTTTATCTTTATATACTCAAAGCCAAACTAAATTGCATTTTTCCACTTCTGTTTAGAGCCTTAATGATTTTAGTAATTTTCTGCTGCCTTACCTGGAACATCTAACACCTGGATTTACCTTATGTTTTATTTATCATTAGATTACTTGATAGATGCTACCTGTACTAGTTATATTTCTATATAAGATCAATCTGAAGACTTGAAACTTATGTGCTTCTAAGTTTGGGGTATTTTAAAATGTGTTCATAATATTTACCTGTGCTTCTCAAGTAGCTTGTTTTTTCAAAACAAATAAATATACCCATTGTTTTAAAACGATAACCAAATTGTAACATATATGCTTATCTGCAGTCCTTTTACATTTCAATGAAAATGTTCTTTTTGGTCTGTTCAAGTCCATTTTATCACTTTGACTTCAACAAAATTTTACAGGTAAAACCAAAAGCAGAATATGTCTTTGTAGATCAAAATGATGAAAAAAATCCATGAGATTACATCTATGAAATGAAGAAACAGCATATGTGAATGGCCATTTACGTGTTTGAGAGTCTATCCAGTGGTAAGCTCTGTTTGTACCCCACCCAGCTAGTCCAAAACACTAAAATGCATTAATTGATCCTCCTGACAGTTCTGCTTTTTGGTGATGAAAAGCACTAACAGAATACAGCCTGCCATGCTGTTGCACCGGGGAGTCCTTTTTAGGGGATATGAAGTGAAAGATTTGTGCACTTTCTTCCCACATATCTTAAATCAGTTTTTTTGAGGTTGTGTGTAGACATGAAGGGTTGAATTCTGAAGTCTTGTTTTATATCTTTCCCTGGGGCACATAGTATCAGACTGGAAATAAATAAAGATTTAAGATTGCAGGATTTGATGCAGAACTATAAATTATACATTCTCAATTGGCAGATAATGAGGAAAAGGAAAGAGAAAGACTTAGCCAACCCTTGTTGTTTTATTGCTATAGTTACAACATTTGGTGGGGGACTTTTTTGTAATTTGATAGAAATCCCAACTGTTGTTAAAAAATAAAACAATTCTAACCTTCCTGATGATGGGAAAATCTTAAAAAAAATGATCCAAATAATTATCTCAAGACTCAATAGCTTGAAAGCAAATGTAAAGAATGGAAATTTCTTGTATCTTTGAAAATTCTTTCGATTACGACAATCTGATAGTCTCATTCAGGGTTAGCAAATCTTGGACTGGCAAAGGCTATATTCTTTGAATTCCACAGCTACAAGTACAAACCACCTGAAGAAACTAGGCTTAAGGTGACTCATTACAGGTCGCATGAGACATAAATATAAATGAAAATTTAAAATGTCTGTGCTTTTCATGAGACACTGATAGAATAATTTCCCTGTCCTTCCCTGTTAACCAACAGTGGAAATAAACTGTGAGTTTTCTACTGTGAAGTAAGGTATGTAGCCACTATATGTAGATCATCTACCAAACTGACATCACGGGCATTTTTCAAAATAAAGTTATGATAGACTGAAGCATATCTTTCACCATATTTAGCCTGTGGTGTTAGTAGAAAACATTTCTACATCACTTTCCCCAATGAGGATGCTAAAATCAATAAGTTTCAGTTTGAAATCTGTCTACTGGATGCTTTGTATCTTTTCCAGTAAATAGGATGTTCACACTCAGGAACAAACCAATGGACTTCTGGCAACAGAGATGATTGAATGGTTTGAGTTTTCTGGAAGAGAGTTTTTCTGGGGAAACTTAATTTGAAAGCTATATAAATCAATTCAACCTAAGTTTAGCATTAGTATGAAGCATGGAGCAAGTTCCTTGGAGCATTTCACTCCACTGAGCTGCTGAAGCTTCACAAAAATAGAAACCAGCCACAGGTGCTATACTGAGCATTGCCCTGACATAAGGAAGTCTGCAGGGGGCATACAATTATCTACCTGACACTACCCAACGGTGTGGCCGCATGTGGTTGTCAGTTCTAACCATCTCCTGTTCCCCTCTTGAATAGTACAATTTTAGAAATAAACCTTCATTTACTAGGAGGAGCTAGTCTAAATTCAGAATCAGCCAGTCGTTTTACGCTGCTGTTTCAAGAACTAAATGGCCTGAGAGAAACTGGCAAAGGGAGTACTCAGCACTTCTTTCTTCTCCCAGCCCAATGATAACTAGACTAGGCAACAAGAGGAGGAATTAACCAAAATCATGATGGATATTTGTAGATGCAAGGAAATCAAAGGGATGTGGTTACAGGTAGTGCTTCATATTTTCCCCCTGTAATGATGAGGATGACTCAACTAATTCCTTTAAAAAAATCAGAACTGTCTACCTCTCAGTAGTTCTGTTATCAACTGCCTTTCATTATTAGGTGGAAAACCAAAGTCAAGTGAAATCCATTGCAATTAAATTTCCACTGTGTATTCAACCTCTTGATAGAGCTAACAGTCAGTTGCATTCATGGACAGCTTATGTGACTGGTGGATTAGCTGTTCTGGAAGAGCAGGGGCTTCAGAGGTGACTACACAGTGTTCTCTGCTTCCCACGCTTACCTGCTTGTCATGGTATCCATATTGTCTGCTACTACTAGAATAGAGAGTTTATTTTCTTGTTTTCATGACACTGTTTTAACCACATTGCCTATAGGGAGAACTTTCTGTCTCTGAACTGAATTCACCAAAGAAACATTTCAGTGATCAGTCTTATTCTCCAAACAGACTGTGTGTCTCTTTCTCTGACTACTCATATCATTAGATAGCCATAGCCATATTCTAATTATTACCTCTCTCTTACTTCATCTGTCTTCAAAATTGGACTTATCAAACAAGCCCCAGAACCTGAAGACAGAAATTCAGACCCACTTAAAGGCATGTTTTTATAGATGTGTGGCAGGATAGCTGCAAAAAACTGTGTTCTGCTTGTCCACAAGCTGCCTGCCGAGAACAGATGGACACCAACCTTGTGGTTTCTAGTTTGCTAAGTATAAGAGTTTGCACATTGTAGACCTCACAGGCTGAAGTCACCTGTGTCATAGTGACACAGCTCCAGGATGTAAATATAGTAACAATTTTCAAGGTTTAATTTGCCAGACAGATCAAATTATTGGCGATTAAGTTCATTTTCATAACTTCTGTTTTTGATTAATTAGTATTAAGATACATTTGCTTGGCAGTATTTACCAGACCATCTGTACTTTATTGAATATCTTTCATTGATCTAGTTGGAAGACTAATATTGTCTGCACAGTCAGATTCCAATATCTATACAATAGCTCACTTCCAATGCTATCCGAACTGATGATATATTTTATAATGGCAACAATAATTATTCCAAACAAGATGGGGAACCAAGACATGGCCAAAGCCTTTTTTAAGCAATATTGTTAACTTTTACTTCCTATACACTGCGTGCCTTCATTAATAGTCATCTGGAGACCTATTTGAAGGTTTGCAGAGATTTCTAGAACCTTGCTCTCACATTATAATTTTTCACTCTGAATTTTGTGGAAAATTTTGGAGCATTGGTGGGAGAAACGATTACCTAAAAAAAGTTGTACTTTCAAGCCAGGACTCATCATTTCAATGATATTTTGCCCTTGTCAAATTCTAACCACTCTTCTATTGTGCCTTTGTTTTTTTAAAAAAGAAAGGATGTAAATTTATTTTTAAAAATAAATATTTTTCATTGGTGAGGTCTAGGTTTATGAAACTCACAGATCCAAGCCAGAAGAGACATTGATCAATGTGTGTTTTGTGCACCTACCTTTTAGCTATCATACCCAGCCACCCTTCCTTGTGGTTTACGTTTTTGACAAGTTTGACATTCAGCTTTCAAATGGTTGTTGGAGAGCAAAAAATAAAATATTTTCTATCTTTATCATAGAATCATAGAGTCATTTATGTTGGAAAAGAATTTAAGATCATCAACCCCAACTATCAACCTACTGCTGACATGTCCACCACTAAACCATGTCCCTAAGCGCCACATCTATGTGTTTTTTAAATACCTCCAGGGATGGTGACTCAACCACCTCCCTGGGCAGCCTGTTCCAATGCTTGACCACCCTTTCAGTGAAGAAATTTTTCCTAATAACCGATCTAAACCTCCCTGGAGTAACTTGAGGCCATTTCCTCTTGTCCTGTCGCTAGTTATCTGTGAGAAGAGACCTACCCTCACCTGCCTACAGCCTCCTTTCAGGTAGTTTTACAGAGCAATAAGAACCCTCCTGAGTCTCCTCCTCTCCAAGATGAAACAGCACCAGTTCCCTCAGCTGCTCCTCATAGGACTTGTGCTCCAAACCTTTCGCCAGCTTCATTGCCCTTCTCTGGACATGCTCTAACACCTCTACATCCTTCTTGAAGTGAAGGGCCCCAAACTAAACACAGCATTTGAGGTGTGGCCTCACCAGTGCCAAGTATAGGGGGACAATCACCTCCCTTGTACTGCTGGCCACACTGTTTCTGATACAAGCCAAGATGCTGTTGGCTTTCTTGGCCACCTGGGCACACTGATGGCTCATGTTCTGCTGAAGGACTGAGGCTACAAGCTTGCATGGTGTTTTACTACAGTTTACATTGTGTAAACTTCTTCTGTTACACTAGAAACCGTGTTATAGAAAAAAAAATAATACATCTTATATGCAGACCTGATAATTCATTATTAGCTTAATTAAAATCTTGACAATCTAATAAAAATAGAGCAAACACCTGTTATTGGTGCAGTGACATTGACAATGACAGAACAAATTATCTAATTAATCCAGGAAAGTCTTCATATTATAAAAAAATATAATAAACTTCATAAATTAAATCATTATATACATTTTCTTAAAACCCCTTTTCTGTGAAGTTTTGCTCAACTTTTCATTGGTTTTCTGGGTCCTAAATACAATGGCAGCCGTTTTTCTTGAAAAAAAAAAGGAAAGTAGGGTGGGTTGCACTAAATCCTCAGCACCAAAAGCTCTTTGCCAGAGGACTGCCATGCAGATGCTGGTAGTTTATTATCCTCGTCATTTGGTTCAATTAGAGCAGGTTTTTATACTTCTAACATGATCTGCACCCTATCTTTCTGTGTTGGTCTACAGTTCCACATTATGTCTGAATTTACTTTATATTGCATATTTTAAGTATATTGGATAGTTGATCCTTATTAATTTTATTATCACTAAAACTTTTCTTACTCAGCTTCTGAAATTGCATTCCTTTAACAGTCTGTAACTGAACATTGCTGAGTTTTTGTAACTGTAGAGTCTCTGGTGTAATCCATTGCTTCTATTTTCACAGCCTGTGCTATATCTTCACACTTGCACTCTGTACCACATCATTATTCTACCATCATATTTAGTTCTTTCTAAAGAGATTAAGTATTGTTAACACTACCTGTCATTTACAGATAATATGTCCAAATTATTTTAGCAATAGGCTTTACACTGCACAGTTATGCAAAGCAAAACAAGTTAGGTAATAGTTACCTGCTCACCAGGCAATTGCTGTAATCTAAACCAAAGCTCAAGGCATGGTCTAGACAAGCCCAGACAGCAAGCCTGACAAACCCCAGTACAGAGGCCTTGCAGATTTAGTCTAAAGCCTTTGATTTTTTTTTATTAGCAGCAATGGCAACACTGGAGGTACTGGGTTACGCAATATGAAGATTCCTCATAAATTAATTGGACTAGTGGCACCTCAGCAAAGATCTGAGTGCTGTTTCAGTATGGAAGGAGAGGCAGCCCACAGTGCAGATGGCTACATCTCCAGCTTGCTGAAACCATGTCTGCCTCTTGGTACGACTCTTTGAACATGAATTGCCATGTGCAGAACAGCAGCTCTGACCACTCCTGCCTGCACTATATAGTGTCTATTTCTCCTCCTACCCTTTTAGAAAAGACCCTATTCGTTTTTCTGTCTATTGACAGGCAGGTAAGGCCAGCACAGGAGGAGATATATAAAGTTTCGGGAAGAGAGAGACCTATGTCTTCACACAGTTTGTATTCAACATGAGCTGATCTCTCTGTAACAGCTTTACTTCAAAAGGATTTAGGTTCCTAAATGTGTTACTGTCTCTATCTGAGTCTACCTGTTTCACCTATATGCTGTCTAAACTTAACAGGTGAGTCTGCAGGCATGTCCAAGGTAGTCCTCTTGGGCATGGCTCCAGGGAATGCTCAGATGGGCAGTATTTGGAGAAATATTCTCTTGCTGGATGTATTTACAGGCTTATGGGTTTACTCCCTGCATGAACAGAAACAACAATTTAAAAACTGTCACGAGCATGGCCCTTAAAGTTAATGAAGACAGCTTTTGAGCTGTGAAGTTCTGCCAATGAAACAGGAACATAATATTTAACAGTGTCGTGATGCTGTGATGCTGTGACAGCAACAGAAATCAAATAAAAGGATAACAAAATTTTCTATTTCCAGCTAGTACTGCTCCACGTGGCCTGGATGGTTTATTGTGTAAAAAAAATGTGGCCTTGGAGGGGTTAGGGAGAACTTTGCTGTTGACATGATTCTCATCATGCTGACTGAGGATATATGAGGGTGAAAATTACTGTTTAATTTGAATCCAAGAACCAAATTTCTTTCCTATTATTAAAAAAAAAAAATAGAGCCATGCTTGGTTTAAGAACAGAAGAGAGACTTTATAGTCTTTTTTGCCTGTAATTGCAGCCAGTAACAGTTGCAATTAAAAGAATGTATTTTTTAATATAACACCTCCCCCCCACCCCACCCTCCACCACCCAAAGGCTACCTTTTATTCACTGACTTTTAAAAACTGTTAAAAAATTGCTACAAATGTGAAGGAGTTGAAGTATATTTTCTCATTAAAAATTTCTTCTGTATTAATTTCTTGTCTCTTCTCCCAGATGACAGGCAATGGGACAAGAGGAAATGACCTCAAGTTGTACCAGGGGAGGTTTAGATTGGATATTAGGAAGAATTTCTTCACCAAAAGGGTTATCAAGCCCTGGAACTGACTGCCCAGGGAGGTGGTGGAAGCACCATCACTGGAAGTGTTCAAAAAGTGCAGAGATGTGGTGCTTAGAGGCATGGTTTAGTGGTGGACTTGGCAGTCCTGGATTAGTGGTTGGACTTGACAGTCTTAAAGGTCTTTTCCAACCTAAGTGATTCTCTGATTCTATCATTCTATCAGCTTCAGTGAGCTCTGTTTATCACTCATGCTCAGGAGTTTCTGATTCTGAACATGAAAGCCACAAAAAACAATTTACCCCTTTCTTACTCGTGTCATTCATATTATAAAAGGGCAATTATGGTCATCATTATTACTTGGACTAAATATATATCTGTACCTTGTAAATCTACTTTACATCTGAGGATTTTGCAATGTACCATAATTGAATTCACATTTTCTGGCATCTGTTAATAACCTTTCCTGTTCTTAGTATTACAGTGAAGTAAAATGCTCGTAAGTGGATGCAGAATACAGCAAAATGACAGTCTCCTCTGCCTCCTGTGTTACAGATATTTCAGGCAGTCTAGATGTTTCAGCAATTTAGGGCTCAGTAGCTGTGGCCGCTGTAACACAATCCAAGTGTATCTTGTTTTTGCAAGACTACTGTTTCACTCTCCAGGAGGTCACTGTGAGTCTGTGAGAGAATACACCTGGTTTTCCAGGGTTTCCAGAGGGAACAAGTTTAATTTGGGAAGTAAGACAAGTTCAGTGAAAGGTTGATTGATGAGGACTTCCAAAGTCGGGCTTGCCTAGGAGACACTGGTGACTCTGTCTACATGACACAAATGTCCATTCAAGTGTCCAAAGGGACAGAGGGACAAAGCAAAAGACATGCAATTCTCACAGCTTTTATACCACCATTTTCACATACAACAGCTGCAGGACAAAAACTGATGTGTCTGAGTTTCCATTTCCCCAGCTGGGGTACCTACAAACACTGCACCAATTGGTGAAGTATCACAGTTGGGTTTTTTTTCAGAATAAGAAAAAAGGTAACTGAAAGTGATTTCACTAATAACCACAGGGGATTCATGGGCTGCCACACAGTTAACAGCAACTATAAACTCAATTTTTAGTGTTTCAATACAAGTTC
The DNA here is from genome assembly GCF_017639655.2 of Falco naumanni. Lineage (NCBI taxonomy): Eukaryota > Metazoa > Chordata > Aves > Falconiformes > Falconidae > Falco > Falco naumanni. The sequence goes on along the minus strand of NC_054056.1, from coordinate 107,110,614 downwards.
CATGGTGAACTGGGAAAAAAATTCCAGTCAGAAAAGTTTCACAGAAGATTTCAGAAGTGAAAAGGAAGGAAATGTGGAGGTAGTTGCCAGTTCTTAAGAAAGCATCCCTAATAACTGCCTTTATTTATCCTTTATTTATTGTCCTTAACTCCTTCCCATCATCTTGTTTTATCTACCTGTCATCTCTCATTTTATTTGAAGATTAAGCCCCTTAAAAAAACAAACAAACAAACAACAAAAAACCCAGCCATCCTTATTTTTCTTTTTATCACATCACCACAATTCATACTTGGCACCTTTCCTCTTCTCAAAACCTTTGGCTAGAAATATGAAGCAGCAGGTAATTAATAGTTATGTAATTTTTCCTGGTTTATTTTAATTTTTCCATTGCACCTATTCACAGTAATGGTGACAGTTGAAAATGCCTCCTCTTTACCACTCCTGAATATATTTCTCGTACGAGCTTCAAATTTCAATTCCTGTAAATAGCTTGGTGATCATACTTTCCTGTCAACTCCCCTCCCTCCTCCTGACTGTGGCCAATGCTGTGCTTAATGACTTCATTTCCCAACATTTTCCATATCAAGACTTTTATAGATAAAAATAAAACAATAACAAAATGAACAAAAGGCTATGGGACTGTTTCACACTGATGTGTGGCTCAGAAGAAGAAAGAATCCACCCAAAAAAAGCTGTTTATGCCTTATATGTTGGTCTAAACCATGGATGTTAGGTACACAATTATGTCACTTTATCTATATATTAATACCTCTTCCCTCCCTACCATCTGTAAGGTGTAAAAGCAGTGGTGAGGAGAAGTTGGGTCTGTTTCCTACTTTTACCTGATTTATTTGACAAATAAATCTCTGTGTCTGCATTTATCTTCATCTGTATTGCATGCTATTAGGTAATCCTCTTGGTCTCTGCATGTCTATCTATATGGCACATGCATTCAACAATGTCTTGTACTTTTGGATTTGAGATGTTTTGTTCAAAACAAAGCAAAATTGAGCAATATTAGAAGTCACGGTATCGTATGAATTTTGAAGTCATCTCCTAGGTAGGTCCAAAGCCCTGCAAGTCATCACCTTAACCAAGAAGGAGTCAGATTGAAGGGAGCATTTGTTAGTAATGGCAATGGCTGTAAAATATAGTTTAATCCCCTGCACTGAGTCCTGGTAAAATCATATTTATTATACTGATCTACAAAGGTTACATGGGTTCCATTGGGCATCAGGACAAAATTGGAATTGATATTACAGCTAACAGTATCCCAGAAGGCAAATGTTGTGACAACGAACTGTGAAAGGGCAAACTCTAAATGCTGATAGAAAAGGTTAACAGCATGCTGAAGAATGTAATACAAAAGGAACACCCTATACTCTACAAATTTGACATAGAAAGTATGCAAGGAACAATTCCAGAGACAATGAATACCAAGAGAAAAAAGGAAGCCCACATCATTAAGCAGAAAAATGAGCATATTTTCTGAGGCTAACGAAGCCTTCTTTAAAAACATATGGGAATCTTGTGTAAATAACACAATGTAAGACAGAACTTGTCCAAATAAGACAGACGCCAGGTCTGGTGTAAATCAGAAATAAGGAAAGCCAAGGGAAGCTTGGAAAAGTGGCAAAGTAAATGATAATAATAACACTGAGTTGTTATATGTAGCAGGAAAAAAAAAGAGAAAAAAGAAGGAAACACATAAAGGAACACAGGATCCAAGAAAATACTGACAAGAGAAGGGCTACAACTGAGATTAAAGGAAAAGCAAAGGAATTTAATGTTCTTTTTAACCAATCTTTATGGCAGATAAAGGACAGAGAAATTTTTACATAAAAGTCCTTTTTGTATCTTTCTTCCGTAACTTTGAAGTCCCCAAAGGGAAAACTTAGAAAGAACTTACAAGGTCTCAAGTGCAGTAGTAAATAAGCTGTCATAGCTGTGTTCCATCTGGGATCAGAGTGAAATAAAGTGTGAAAAAGGTGACATACCTATGAATTTGCTACGTCTGCAAAAGAACTGTTCTCCCATGTAGGAGAGGCAGGAAAGGTTCCCACATTTCCCTGGAGTTTCTTCTTTTATCCTGATGGCTTTTTACTACATCCTTCTGGGGCTTTAAGCAATCCCCTCTGCCTCTAGAAATCTAGGGTATTCAGAGTTCCTCTTAATCTCCCACCTTTCACATTCCTATCTTTCTTGTCCATCTTGTCCATCCAGTGTTTTCTGCAGGCTTCAAATCATTCCTTTATAACATGCTTCTTCATTTCAACATCTCAACAAGAAACCTGTGGTTCCTTCCTATTCTTTTGCTAGAAGTGTGCATTGGCTATTTAGATGTGTAAACTCTCAATGATGGGGACTTTAGGAATGCCACCTAGTAAAAGGAAGGAGGGAGGGTGATACCATAGGTAGGTGAGAAGCACTATGAATATTAAAAAAAAACCTACAGGTGCTGAGGATGCAGTTGCTTTCACACACATTTTCACATTTTAGATAGGTGAGAATGATTTTCCAGCTTCAGTCATACACCAGCTGGGCATCCAGCTTTATTGTCAGCAAACAGAGGACAGAGGACAGCTGGCCACATCCAAAAAGAGGTAGCTGGTAAAGGTGTTTTGGTGAGCAAGGTTGATTTTACTTGTGTTGTGGTGACAACGCATAGTGCAGAGGCTCATGGGAATACAGTGTAAAGTCAACAGAGTTTTTTATGTCGATTTCTAATGAAGCTATTAAAAAAAATAGCATAACTGGGTTGAGGTTTCACTAAAATTAGAATGACTCCAAAGGGAAAGCAAAGCTGTTTGGGTTTGGGGAAGATTTATTTTCTGAGTTTGAACCATTTATTTAACCCTAATTTAAAACAAACAAGAAAAAAGTATATGGTTTTTTTCATGCTTTTCCCTTCATTTCATAGATATCAGGGATCAAATTCAGAGCTGAGATTTACGCTTGCGGGAAACTAATGAAGTGTCAGCGGAGTGGGAGGAATAAGAGTTGTTATCCAAAATGTTCCTGACACCATCACACCCCTTCAAGTGTTTGTTAAATAATGTATTAATAGTACATACAGCCTGGGAAAACGTCATTCTGAACAGATGCTGTAGAGAAGGCAAATGTTGTGATCACTGTGGTAACACAACAGGCTGGGTTCTAACCACTGGCCTGGCAACAAAACCTGTTCAGTCCCAATTGCTCTTAGAAATATTTAGTATTACTTTCTGTCTGCAGCTCCAGTATCTTTATGGTTCCAAGTGCAGCTTTATGAGAAGCACAAATTCGGCAAGGGTTGCTGATGCTATATGCAACAGTCATCAGTGCACTCTCTTGCCTTCTTGCTTTTGCTCTGGCAGGCTGTCATGTTGTATTTCAAAATGGCCAAAACCTTAAACACCCCAAATCCTTGATGACCTTAATATCTGGTCTCAGGCAAATACCAGTAATGATCTGCATTTAGCTCATGTGTCTGTCTCCACAAAAAACTGTTGGTCTAGACATTGTATGTGAAATAATAAACCTGACTCTGAAAAGCCATCAGTCTGAGGTGTGAAACTTCCCCACTTACTAGAAAAGGGCACCACGTTTCACTGCACATTAAAGACTTGTTAGAAGTTTAGACAAGAACAAAGATTGTTGTTAACCCTCTGGCAACACAGATAAAACTTTTGTGCCAGACCCACGGGTATTAGCATCTTCAAGTAAGTGTGATGAGAAGAACAGCCAGTCTGCCTTCTGCTTGGATCGGAGACATGGTACATAGGAAGTGTGGATGATCCCAACAGATGTATCGGAACTGTAAAAAATGTATGCCCTAAATGTTTGGACTGGTTTTGTGCAGGTCATCTTAGAGATCAGTTGTTGGTGAGAGCTGAAGTTTCCAGCAGCAAAGAAGAGAGCTTGTTAGTGAATCAGCCAATGCCTACAGGGTGAGAGAAAGGGTTGGAGGTTATCTCTAGGCAGGTTGATGTATTTTTTCTTCTTTTCACTTGTATAAAGCTTTGCAGATGCGTCTGCTTTGGGTTTAGTAAACATATCCTTCTTTCACCTTCCTCTGGCTTGAATTAAGTATGATTTTCAGGGTCACAGTAACTGCCTATGATTAGGGTACTTTATATCTCCAGGTATGGTGCTTAGGGACCAGGAGGTATCCAGCTCCTGCATCTGTCACTGCTGCATATCCAGAGGGTACATACTTAAACTGCACAAGCTATTTTGGGAAATGGAAATTCACTGGCCTTGGGGAGTTTCTTCCAGTGAACACTGACAACCAGAAAACTATTCTTATACTTAGCAAGATAGTGGGAAGCACACCTCAACCAGTGGTTTCAAGGGAGGCTGTGTTGTCAATTAATTTATAGTTTTAGATCTCCACAGCAAAAAGAGGCCCGTGAAGCCTATGTAGGTAAAAATGGGCCTGCTTTTTAAAAAGATGCAGCCAGTCTAAACAGAGGGTTTGCTTCATGGATGGCAACGTAAGATCTCATAGATTGCTTCAACAAATCTTTGTTAGAACTTTCCAGTCTGACCGTGGGGGGTCAGCCCTGGCAAAAGGCCCAACTCCCAGCCAGCTGCTCAATCACTTCCCTCCTCAGCAGGACAGGGGGAGAAACAGGGTGGAAAAGCTCATGTGGTCATGGTGGGAGAGGAAGATCACTCGCCAGGTATCATAACTGGCAAAAGAGACTCGCCTTGGGGAAATGTAGTTTAGCTTAATGTCAATTAAAAATAGACCTCAATGGTGAGAAACAAAGACAAAAACTGAACAGCCGCCCCGACTCTTCTTCCTTGTTCCCAGCTGCCCCCTCAGCTCCCGGCCCCTCTCCCCCCGCGGGCCGGGCCGTGCCGGTGTGGGCCGTGTGCCAGCCCGTGTGAGCCCCTCAGCCCCCTGCCCCGGGCTGCGGCCCTTCAGGGACCCCCTGCTCCCGCCGGGGCTCGCCAGGGCCGCAGCTCCTGCAGGAAAGAGCCCCCAGCTGCGGCCTGGGGCCCTCCCCGGGCTGCGGGCTGGGGCTCTGCCCCGGCGGGGGCTCGCCAGGGCTGCAGGGGAGCCCTGCTCCGGGCCTGCGGCACCTCCTGCCCTCCTGCTGCTGCGGCCTGGGGCTGCCTCTGCTGCTGCTCCCCCCTCGGCTGCCTCCTCCTCTGCCTGGGCCGCCTCTGGCCCTTGCCCGAACCTGTTTCCCCCTCCCCGGCGCCCCCGGCTCGGCTGAGGGGCTCAGCTGAGCCCTGCGGGGGCTGCTGGGGCCGGTTGGGGCCTGGTCCAGGGACCAACACCCAGGGATGCCTCATACCCCAGTGTATATCTGTATTAGATACCTTTCCACTCACTGATCATTACAGTGTTGCTAATCCTGTTTTAATCAGGAAGTACCAGGACATTCAAAGTCATTATAATCTTCAAAAACTTTAACTACCTGTGTCAGCTAAAGACTGGATTTTTTTACCCACACCAGCATATCAGTAAAAGCCCTACTATAGATCTTGAAAAACGTTTCACTTTTAGTATTTTTTGTTACTGTGACATATGATGTGATTGATTGTGGCAGCTCCTCAACCAGATGGGACTGTTACTAGTGTTGCCAGTGAAACGCGGGCATCACCTGGGGGCTGATCCCTCCCCACCTCACATCTACCCCAGCTCCCTGCCGCCTCCCTGCCAGTCCTTCTCTGTCCAGGTAGCTCCCAGCATGGTACCTCCACTTGAACTAACACTTCTACATCAGCTCTGATTTTACAACCTCATCTTGAAAGCAGATCTCAAGCCGGACCTCTTTCCCCCTTGAGTATCAAACAGTGAAGCTCCCATGTTGGCTGGATGTTTAACTAGTGCTAGGATTGATACAGTGGAGGAAGTGCTCAGAAATTGTATTTAATTACTTTTTTTAACAGATGAAATGCCTATGTCCATAAGAGCATCATCATTTCTTCCCATTCCTTCCCTTGTGTAACAGACAAACAGCTTAAGGCAGAAAATGCTTTCAGATCCGCTTGACAATAATAGAGGTTTTATCTCCATAGAAAGAATAAAATGTCAGTAGATAGATTGGAGAGCAAAATATGATTTAATAGCTTAAATCAAAGCTTAGAGATTCCAGTGGAAACATCCTTGTGGAAAGACTGCAATAGGAAAAACAAGTAGTTATGAAGATCATCAAATCAAAGGTTCCAGATATCAAATTTAGGTGATTTCTTTGGAAAGAGCTTAGCATGAAGTTGAATACACCTCCACACATAAACAAACACCCCCGCAGTCTTACGTAAGCTTGGTTTAGATCCAAAAACAAAGAGAGGAGAATCTTAAAATGGCACACTCAGTTTTTGTTAGCATTTTTACTTAACTTTCTTTACGTCTTGCTCCTTCCTCGTATGTGAGGCTTTCCTTTTTATTACTTGATGTGCAATTTTTCTGTCTGAGATCATTCACAGAGACAATACAAAAGAAGGAACTTTTTGATCCTGACTTCACAGAAAAAGTCAGTAATGTATTGCAGAGTTAAACATTACATGAACAGAAGGGAGAAAGCTGGCTGGTGGTTATGCTCTGCCCAGTGACCGTTGTCTCTCAACTCTGTTCCTTGGACATTGTTGAAACAAGAAGCAATTCAGCCATGCACTGGAATTAGTTCTGCTTTCTGCTAACCTTTTTGACAAAATAATACACTGTGGAGGAGCACATGCTGCTAAGGGATATTTAGAATTAACAGTGAGGTTGAGGTCATTTTCCCCTAGCAAAGTACAATGTAGTGTATTCTACAATCACTTGTCAGAGCTGTCAGTCACCTTGTCACTTTTGATTGCCTCTCTAGGAGTCCCAGAGTGGCTTGACATGGCTCCAGTCAAGGAAGTCTAGTGACAAACATGTCAATGGCTTCGCTAGGAACCTGGCATGCCAGCCACTATGTGATGCATATTCTTCATGATCTCAGAATAACAGACACAAACATAAAACCATTTTTAAAAGAGCCTGTGTACCTCAAAAAATGCAAGAAGTCATTAGCTTTTAAAGCACAGTCATTGTAAAAACACTGGCTTTTCCCCCAAAATATTTAGTCACTTTAATGGTGGCTGCCACTAATAGAAATATTTTATATTCCATGTACATGGTATTCAAGCTGAGAAAGAGTGGAAACAAGACTGTTAAGACAGTGCAGCATGCAACTTTTGCTCTCAAAATATTGTTGCAATGCACTGAATAGTTCTCTGCATCCTTCTCTGTAATCACACTTAAGTCTTCCATTTGAGGAAAGTCTGTATCCCAATGCATTGATTCTCAAATGCACTTCAGATAATAAGATTTTATAGTGTGTGTGCGCGTTACCAATCATTAGCACGGACTCTTATATGTATTATCTCACTTTTAACTTTCTTGGCAGCTAAGGAAGTTTCTGGAAAGGCTGTCCTTTCACTCCATGAAGGCAGTTTGATGTTGGCATCAAGGAGAACCTTTCTGGTTCTGAGGAGACTTGCCTTTGTCCTACTGTAAATTTAATATTTTAAGTGCCTTCTCATATCTGTCATCAGCTGCTCATAGTTACTCAAGAGGGGTAACTGCAGTTTAATGGGGTGCATATTTTACCATCTCCACATCTGTCTTCTAGTGGTATTTGCAATGGTGAGAGCTGGAGTGAATTAAATGACCATTCACAGCCTTGTTACAAAACTCTCTTGCATGCTGCAATTTTTTTTCTGAGGTAACAGTCTCTTCTTGAGGTCCTCCACAGCATACGTCTAAAGCATTTTCAGCTTTTCTCTGTGTATCTCTCCTTTGTGCTGCACCTTTTCCATTGTCATTTCTGTTACTGTTGGAATTATGGGCACCAAGGTATAACAACATCTTGACATCGGATATTGTACAAAGTTGTTGTTAATTAGTGTCTTTTGTGATAGTGTTTCTACATCCAGGTATAGCCTGCCATAGATTGATGCTTACAGCTTTCTTTAACAGTGTCTTAATCATTTCAACTGCTAATTCAGTACTGACCTTTGAGTGGCTGAAGGAAGGTAGCGATGTGCAGTGAGTGAATTCTTATTGCTGGGTAAATTGTACAAACTGCCTGTCAGTAAACTGCAGTTCGCTGCCTGAAACAAAACGGGCTGGGATAGCAGGCCTGGTGGAAAAGCCCCAGTGCCCTATCTGTAATGGGGGTTCTGACACTGTCAGACAAATTGCTTACTTTGCAGAAACCAGAGTAACAGCTTGCAGTACTGAAGCACTGAAAGAAGTAATTAACCAAAATATTTGTTTCTGCTTTGTTCTGTGGTCTGCAGGGTGCACAGTCCCTGGATATTATCTCTTCCTTCTGCTTTCCCTGCTTTCCACAGCTTTTATGAAAGCTAGAGACAATTATGAAGGTTACTGGAGGAGCTAGAGTTTGCACAGAAGTAAAATGTGTCTTTGTCCTCCTCATAGCTTTGGGGAGAAAATTTATGTATCTCCAGCTCTCTTGTATCAGCCCGTAGTTTTTGCACTTCAGCAGCATGAACAGGTGATGGTTTGTAGCCAAGATGTGACTTTTTGAGAAATACTCCTTTTTGGGGTATAGTTGATTTACATATGAATGTTTTAGTTGAACTTCTCCCTGACTGCACACATACATCCCTTTTCATGTGAGTGGTGACTTCTTCCTGCCAGTAAGAGGTGGACCTGATAGAAAAGCCATGTGACTTGGCCCCCTAGGCTTTGCCTTACTGCATCACCATGCAGTGCTGCTTGCCCATTTACACAGAAGCAGTTACAGTTGGCATTGCTGCTTTCCAGGGCTTTTGCTACAAACTGAATTGTGGAAAACAACAATATCCACATTTCCTCCTTGTCCAAGTGTCACCTAAAAAACTCAGACTGCATAGGCAGCTCAAAAAGAAGGTGTTGATATAAAAGTTTGGATTTTGTTTTTTTAATTGTTAGGTATGACTCTGCTTCATTGCCTATTTGTTGTCCAGTGTCAGATTATAGCTCTTGGGAGGTGAGTGAGGGTCCTGAATATCATGCTACAGTAATAGAAAGCAATCTTGTTCTGATGTATTTTTAGCTTTGCTATCCTGCTATTCCTAGTAGATGGACAAGACAGTGGATGTGACCTGCCACATCTTGCCTCTACTTTTTTCAATTCCAAACACCAGTGTTGTCATCTGCCACTCTGAAAAATCTTCTTGCAGCCCACACAAATGCTCTTTACCACAGGTATGATTCCATATGACCTGCTCAGTTACATATGTCTACCAATAATATCAAAGATGTGTTGAGGCAATTGCCCTCCTATTGAAATAGCTTCCAATGACTATCTCTTGACAATGTCTGTCTCTGGTCCCAAGCACTCCAGTTTGGCCGTGAGTGATTCTTTCTTGATGTAAGACTTCGACAGTGGTCTCATTTTGGTTCTTTCAATCTATGCAAATGTGCAGCTTCCTTGTCCTTCAGTAGATATACTTCTGCTTATCTAGCCTGTAAAACCATTAGTGATGATGCTAAAAGGACTTACTTTCTTCTGTTAATTTACTTTGGATCATTATTCCAAGTAGATATTGCACCGAGTGAAGTGTAACCTACAGGACCCCTGGAAAACAAGGAGAACTTTCCTGGCAGCCAGTTAAAAGCTCTGTTGCCAAGTTTCATAATGTATTGTTTGAGCTCAGTATTTTTCCTTTTTCTGTCACTTTTTTATTTCTGCCTGAACAGCCTGTCTCAGATTTAGCACTGGTAAGCTGATGCATCCACAAGTTTTAGTTGAAACTGGCTGAATATTAACAGAGTAAGCAGAAATGTTAGCCTTCATCCTTTCTTTGGCTTTCTGCTTTGAATGTGCATTACCAAAGTGTCTTTGTGATTGGTCATGATATAATATTAATGTAACTTTTCTTGATTACCATATTGCTTTTTTCTCTGATGTATTTCTGAGGTACTCTTTGTACTGAGCTCACAACTGATGTCTCTGAAACTAAGCTGTCTCTGATGCCTGTGTTTGCATCTCCTTCTGCTCTAAACTTGCACGAAGCAGGATGGCTGGTTTTGTTGTTTTTTTATGCATAAATATAATTCATATTCAGGTGAAATTATTTCCTCAAAATTACTGTATACTTTCTTCATATAAAATCCTTTTTAGTCAGGCTTTAGCATTTAAAAATTGTAAGATATCATTTATAACTGGCATATGTAGGGTATTTTCTGCACTATTCCCTAAATCTTTATTTGCATTCTGGAGCTCCTATTGGTTTCTGCTGCTGCTATGAATTAGCCTCATCTCAGGTTTCCACTCTTAGGCCGGGTAAATGCCTGCCCCATTTCCACAAATTATTTGAAATATGAGCTCTATTCCTGCTTTGCATATACTCATGGATTTCAGAAAAGGTAGTTTGGCTTCCTGAGCATTTGTACTAAAACATTTCATTTGTTCTACTAAACACTCTGAAATGTGGTGAAATATTTGTATCTTCTTCAATTGTCTCAGATTTAATATTTAACATTGATGTGATGCCTTGTGGATTGGCAATGTTTTTGGAAATTTTTAAGAAATTACCTGAATTTGAGCTTGCCACAGCCCTACTCTATTATAGTGTTTTGAGTTCTTATTAATCCTGTACCTAGCTTGGTAGCAGACTTGTAATTTTCCATTATAATTAAAAAAAAAAAAAAAAGCATGACTTAAAGGATTGGTTTGTGTGGATAGAGATGAAGTTTGGTAGATTGTCATAACTGATGTTTTCATTGTGTTGGAGGAAATGATCTACTTATTTGTCCTCTTTTGAGATTACTTTGTCATTTTTTTGAACTCCTGGGTTCTGATTTTTCATCATGCTAACACCATACTTAGGATTCAGCAAAGGTGAAAAGAAACCAAAGGTCTGATTCAGTCTTTCCTTTCCTCATTCCCTACGGTATCTCTGACATGGCTCTTTGCAAAAGTACCATTCTCTAAGGATACCATTGCAATGAACGTCCAGAAATAGTGCTCTACACGCATTGATGCATATCTGAGACTACAGGAGCACTGAACAACCTTTGGGATTTGACTGAGGCAGTCACTTGTCACCTGTGTCAAGGAAGGCCATGTTGTAGATGACAAGAGCCTGATACCCAGATCTGAATTCTGAGGTCCTGGTCTGCACCCCAGAGACATCCTATCTGTATCCTGAGACATACAACAAACTCCCACCATGTGCCCTGTCTCAGAAGAAGGAGAAACTGTGTCAAATGCCAGGTGGGAGCCTGGGCAGTCCTTGATTTCGGCAGTTTGAACATCAGAATTCTGGTGAATCACAGCAGTATCTGCCCACAGATGGAGCATGTCTTTTCCCTGTATTGATGAAGAGGGACACAGTGCCATTAAAGCAGGCGTGGCTACTTACAGCAGGACTGGTTGCTGGAAATCTGACTGCTGCATTGGATTTCCCCAAGGTTTCCATTTCAGGGGAGTAGTGGTTTGTCCCATCCCAAACCAATGTCCTCCAAATTGTAGTGGCCTAACTGACCATGGCAATGCCTCTGGGACAACCGTGTTTCTCCCTTTACTGCTTTATGTCCTCTCCTGGAGGAATGGACTCAGTAAAATTGTATGGACTTTATTGTATGGGATACAACCTGTTCATGTTCTCCAGATTTTCTCTAAAACAGAGAACATGAGAACTTTCCTTTTTCCTTAACAGAAGCTGAAATTATGTTATTGTCACAAGCCTAAGATATTTGTGGCTCAGGTTTATTGTTCTGGGCCAAAACCTACGGTTTACTCAAGCTCTGGCTCATGGAAGTGTTCCTCAGAGAATTACATCCCTTTGCTGGAGGACTTTCTGATGTATTTTTTTTTTTTTTTACCTATTTATTTTTTAATTCTTTGGAATGAAAGATGATGAAACAGAACTATAACAATGCCATGAATTTTTTTGTGTGTGTGTGTGGTCAGGGAACTAGAATAACTAGGGTTTTTACCTGTATAAACATCCTTGAGACATTTATTCATACCCACTTGACTTTCAGAGAGCTGCTGGATAATGTAGTATCCTACCCAGTATTCTCCCATCCTAGTTTTAAATATTAGTAAATGAGGGGAAATACATGCAATAATTAGGCTATTTTCAGAAGCTTAAAACTGAAAATTGAGGCCCAGAAGCAAGAAACAATTTGGTCTCAGAATTCAATGACAGAATACAATTAAGACTCCGGGGGAAATTCAGCTGCAATAACAGCCTTATATTTAAAAAACCCTTCACAAACACTGCCCTGATGTTATCTGATTTGCTTAAATCCCTGTTCCAACTGACATGAATTCTATGGGATTGGAGAATTTAGTTTTAACTGCTCAAAGACCCTACTAGTTACTTGCTCAGTGAAAGAGAAATGGAAGTGCTAAAGGAGTGAGGATTGATGATGAGGAAGATTTGAAAGCCTGTTGTGCAGAGGATTAGAATGGAAATGCTCAACTTTTATTCAGATGTCATGGTTTAACCCCAGCTGGCAACTAAGCACCACACAGCCACTTGCTCACCCCACCCTCCAGCAGAATGACGGGAAGAGAATTGGAAGGGCAAAAATTAGAAAACTCCTGGGTTCAGATATGAACAGTTTAATAATTGAAATAAAATAAAAAATAATGCTAATGAATTGTAATGAAAAGGAAAATAACAAAGAGCAGGAAAGACAAGTGATGCAAATGAAAACAATTGCTCACCACCAACTGACCAATGCCCATCCAGTCCCCAAGCAGTGGCCCCCAACCAACCTTCCTCCTAGTTTTATTGCGGAGCATGGTGTCCTATGCTATGGAATATCCCTGTCAGCTGTCCCGGCTGCATCCCCTCCCAACTGCTTGTGCAGCCCCAGCTACTTGCTGGTGGGGTGGGGTGAGAACCAGAAAAGCCCTTGGCTCTGTGTAAGCACTGCTCAGCAATAACGAAAATATCCCTATTATCAGCGCTGTTTCCAGCACAAATCCAAAACACAGCCCCATACCAGCTGCCATGGAGAAAATTAACTCTATTCCAGCCAAAACCAGCACATCAGAGACTCAAAGATACGTGATTCCAGAAATATGCTTTCAATCTTAGATAATATAACAGTTTTTCATTGCAGCTGCTTAAATATTTGAACTGTTTTTAAAGGTTTATGTGTACAATCCCGTCCGTTATAATGAATTAAATGTCTTTCTTGTCTTCTTTTTTCACAGTTTTTTTCCTAAGGAATTAAAGTTTAACATTAAAAATATCTGCTTGAAGTTCCTTTCAACTGCAACTTGTTATACAATATCTCATATACAGACCTACATTTCTCTCAGGAACACCTTTCCTCTTTTCATGAGTTATGTGTGGAATTGGAAGAAATTTCTAGCCATAAAGATCACTCATTCTTTCCCTCCTTCTCATTCTTGAGCACTTTATATATCACTGTCTGTCTTTCTCATCTGTTTGAAGGTTTACTGCCTTCCTTTTGAAGTTGGTTATGTTCTTTGAACAATACAGGAATCCACTGCTTCTAATATCTTTTTTTTATTATTTTTTGAAACTATTCTGTAAATTAGATTGCTTTCAGCAGATATTTCATGTGAAATAATAGCACAAAAAGAAACTAATATCAGATCAAGAAAATGGCCCTCACAATGTTGTTTACCTGTTTTCTTTTGTCTTTGCTCCTTATTCCAATCATTCTTATAAAAAATGATTGACAATTTTGATATTGGCAAATCTCTCTCTCCTTTGGCCTGGTACATTGCTTCATCCATTTGTCAATCCAAAGTTATTCTGGTCTTGACTGTTACCTGTGGGGTGTTAGTTATTTGTTGTCATTATATCTCTCCCCAGCTAGCTAGGTTGAATGAGTTTACTTGTTGCATTTGATATAATTCTTGTCTAGCTATCAAAATATAACATTGATGTCTCTCTGCTTGCCAGTTCTGATGAAGGAGAGACACAATGTAAAAATTGCCTCTTCCAGCTCCTTTGCACCCCTTTTCTTCCAAGCTGTCTTTTCTTCTTTCTGGCTCTGTGCTCCTGCTTCTGCTGCCACCACTTATGCTGCTGCTCAGCTCCTCCAGCTCTCACACAGGTCCTTTCTGCATCTATGTCCTGTGTCCTTGTCCAGTGTTACATGCACTTCAACACTAACACCTTGTCTGTAGTGACTGTGCATCATCATTGCTTTACCTGTGACTCCCTTTGCTCCCAGTGAAAGTCAATTAAGTGAACATTTTAGAATCAATGCTTTCTAGTGGTTTTCCAAGGGCTCCAGGTTGCAATCAGCCTTCCCCCTGGATTTTTTCAGGAAATTCTCTGAAGATTTGGAGGAAATTAAGAAAGGCCACCTCATTATCCAGTAGCTCTCTGAAGGACAGGTAAATGTGAATAAATGTCTCAAGGGTGTTTGTCAGTCAGGGAGCAGGGCTGGCCCTGGAAGAAGGTGGCAATGTGATTAGCATATCATTTCTTACATCGCTTGGAAGTTGCTGGAAGACATGAGGGAGTTAAAGCTAGGGTCAAAACTGACAGAACTGCTACCAGAGTGCAGTTATCAATCCAGACTGCATATCCATGGCCATGGATCTCCAAGACAAACACATCACTCAGCCACTATACACAACCACAACTCTTACCCATCAGTGGGTTCAGCTGTCATCTATAACTGTGCTGTGGCAAGCACCTGCATTATTCTTATATAATTCCCTGCTATATGGACACTCACACTACCTGCCAAAGTTTGATTTGACATCTAACTTTACATCTGATATGTGGTCTGCCACTTCTTACAGAAAAATATTTGCTTACAGCAGGTAAGAGCAAACTGCATTGAGCAATGGAGAGTCTGAGTATGAGTCTGAATTTTAATCCTGATTTTCTTTATTCTTCTCTATGGAAATCCCAGGTCTGTAATAAGCAATGTGGCTTTTCCTAGACTAAACCCCCACCCTCACTAAATAATAGCCTTCTAAAATAGGTAATTTTAAGACAGAGCTGTAAGCACTATGCTTCCCCTTTTCCACGTAAGGAGTACAAGGCATAGGAGCAAACAAGAATACAGATGGTTCATTGAAATCAATTGCAGTTCATAAGTTGTGTGCAGGCAGATGCCTCAAATTGCAGCAATGCCACTATGGGCAACTTGGTGTCTGTGCATTTTAGAGACTACAGAGCAGCTGTCACCATCCTGGTAAGACAGATTCTTTTACCAGTAGTTTCTTTCAGAGAAGATGTGAATGTGCTTCTGACTCATTGACTCCTTTAAGCACCCAATAGGTGTTCTTTTTACTTTGAGTGAGGGTGGCAGACTCAATTGTGATGTCATAACTGCAGAGTTGCCAGTAGTAACCAGTCACTTTTATCCAATTTAGTAAGAAGAAGTGATCTTTGGTCAGGAGATCTTTCGTTTTGTTTTGTTGTTTGTTTGTTTGTTTTCTTAAGAGATTGGCCTCTCTAGCGGGCAATACAGAGCATGGCATAGTTTCTATGCCCCCAAAGCAACTGGTGGAGGTGCTTTTCTATCTATTGATTATATAGGGAGCCTTGTAAGCTTAGTCTTAACTTGGGCAGCCTACTAGACATATACATTAAACCAGAAAAATTTCATAGAAGAGCATAGTCTTCTCAGCTACTGGTGACTTAAGGAACTAGCCCTGGTCAAAGTCCAGTTCAGTGCTCTAAGAAGGCAGGACACCTGAGAAACCACTAGGTACTATTGTACTTAGGTGTTAGTACCTGGGTTCTCTAAAGCTACATCTATTACTAGTGTGCTAAGTAGTAGTGCCGGGGCAGTGGCAGGCAGTCATCTACACTACAAAGTCATTGGAGGGGTCATTGGCACCATTTTTACCATTACCAACTAGCTAGATTTCAACAATTCCCAGGCACAAAGGAGGAGTAATCACATGCCACATCTTCCCTAACAGCTAGTTTGAATGCAACCACTCATCTTGAAAGTAAACTACTCTAGAATTATGGACATGGCATGACCTCAGACATATCTTCCTATAGATGTAGCCCTAACATTCCCAGGGCCAGTGCTTAGGTATCCAAACATAACTCCCTTGAGAAATGTATAGCTTATTTACACAGAAAAAATAATTTTGGGTAAGACTAACATCCACTCATAATGGCACATTCATTCTCGATTATGCCAATTTGTTCTTATTCTGACCTAGTATAAACCATTTTCAACATTTAGCTATGGTCATACCAGGAAAAAAATCACTGTTTTGGAATCAGAGCACACACATGTGCATGAATTTAGAAAAGCTGATGTAGAATATTTTAGTAAAGAATAGGCAGGGGATTTGTTTGGGTTCCCCCCTCCCCCCCCAAAAAAAAAAAAAAAAAATCAAGTATAGACACACCCTATATTCCCCATCTCTCACCAATTATAAAGGCTCTCAACATGACAGTTTTCCACTAATTCAAGATATGAAAAACAAGACAGATATATTTTGTGAGGTACTTCCTGGAAGCCTTAGAAGGTTATCTGAAAACATCTGGGTAACTGAGGGTCAGAAGCTGAAGGAAATGTCAGGTCATCAGATATCCCTGATGGTGCTCTGCAGCACAACTCTGTTGTTCCTATTAGCAGAGGAATAGTTACAGCTCATACTGAGATGAGGATAATAAGCTGCTAAGTTTGATCCTTTCCCTATCACAGTTCCCCTGCAGCTCTTATCTTCCAAACCTCCTACTCTATTTTCACTTTCCCAGTTCTGGTCTATTGTCAAGAGACATGGCTTTTCCAGCAGCCTGGCTGCACTGACTGATTTGAACAAGAGATTCTATTTCAAAAGACTGTGAGAAAGGTTTGAAGACTTCACCTCCTGTAATAGCTATCAGACCTCGATGAAATCTTTAGTCATACCTCAAACTTTCCATCTAAGAGCTATTCTTTAAGAAAACTTGACATCACTTAATGAAGTTAATAATTTTTGCACACTTTTGTATTATTGCCTGTGCTGCTGGCCTTACGTATTAAAAAAGAAAAGAGCTTAATTTAGTGTTCATTGTGAAAAGAATTGTATGTACTGTTGTGTTTAACTAAAAGCGATTCCTTAAAGAGCAAAATTATCTGGAAAATTCTGTGGAAAGTAAACTTTGCCTTCAGATGAAGACTTTGCCATTTTTTTAAAAAGATATGTTCCCTAATCTTAATCACATGGCTGCCCAAAGAACTATATTCAAAAAATCAATGCCTACAGAAAGGTTCATGGATCTCCCTGCTCAGGGAACGATTATCAGTATGTGAACTCTGATATTAAGCACAACTTACAGCATTAAAAAAGGCAAGCAATTCACCCAGAAGTATTCAAAATGTGGTGATCTAGGAAGATAGACTGGAAAAATTGGGATTGTTCAGCGCAGAGAAGAGAAGGCTCCAGGGAGACCTTATTGCAGCCTTTCAATATTTAAAGGGAGGTTATAAGAAAGATGGAGAGGAACTTTTTACAAGGACATGTGGTCATAGGACAGGGGGGAATGGCTTCAAACTGAAAAAGGGTAGATTTATATTAGATATAAGAAAGAACTTCTTTACTGTGAGCATGATGAGACACTGGAACAGGTTGCCTAGAGAAGTTGTGGATGTCCCCTCCATGGAAGTGTTCAAGGCCAGGTTGGATGCGGGTTTGGGGAACCTGGTCCAGTGGAACATGTCCTTGCCCAAGGCAGCGGGCTTGGAACTACATTATCTTTAAGGTCCCTTCCAACGCAAACCATTCTATGATTCTATGACTTCCAGGAGTAAAAAATATAATTGCTTCCCACTTCTCAAACTGGCAAATATTCACTTGATTTGATTGCACAAGTGAAAAGCAGAAATGGCAGTCTGGAAAGCTTTCCAAAATTCACAAACAGGTCCTCTTTTAGCAGCAGCATTCTCAGGTTACTTAGCATTTCATATTCCCATTTTTCTCTTCAGCACATTCAGCTACAAGCTGGATATTTCACAAAGGCCACAACATTTCCTTTCTCACAGCTTTGTGTGAGAAACTGACCAAAATGAGCCACTGCCTTTCTGTTATTGTCTCTCCCTCAGACATATCTTGAAGATCAGTTTTTTCCTAGAATCAGTTCTCAGTCATGGGCTGCAAGCCATTGAAGAGAAATGTGGGCCAAATGGGCCAACTCATTTCTAAAGATTTCTTTAAAATCTTAGGTAAGCAAAGCCTTAGTATGTGAAAAGTCCTTTTCTCCAGAGCAGAACCATCAACCTGAAAAGCATAAGTAATGAGGAGTGATTTTTACATTAATTACTCCCTATTAAAAAAAAAAAAAAAAAAAAAAAAAAGGTGCTTTTTTAAAAAACTGCCAATTAAACAAAATTTCAGTTACCGTTGTTGAAGGAAGGGAGTGCAATAGATACACATAGTGGAAGAAAATCTAATGGAAGAACAGTTGGCTATAACAAATGTAAGACAGAAATGAGAAGAAAACCTTTATCTTCATATTTCTTACCTAGATATTGAAGATACTGAGGCATCATACTAAATTACTTCAGTTGTCAGATGTCTCATCTTCAATATTATGTTTTCTATTATTCCTAACATATATTCAATACTTTGGAGATACTGATATCCCAGTATGATACAGCAACAGAAGCTTAGATTTCAAGAATAGAAACATCTATGCTGTCAATTCCAAGGAGATCCAAACCCACTGAATTCTGCAGAAAATCTAACACAAAATGAATCAGCCTACTCTGGCTCTTCAGCAAGCAAATATGATGTAGAAAGTTATTTGACTGAACAAACTTGGTATCAGTAACCTGAAAAGTGGAATACACCTTAATTTTTATTTTTTTCAATTTATTGCTGAAAAAAAATCAAACACTTAAAACTTAAAGTAATCACTTAAGCTTCCTCTTTCATCACTGAAGTGAGATTTTTTTGCTTCTGAAGACTGAGTTATATTTTATGTTAGACACCCAGCTTAGCGTGGGATGATACCTCCCCCCCAGCCCCCCCAAATGCTGATGTTGGGTGAGCTGTATTCCACCACATGGGTGGTGTTTCTAGAATTCAGATTGAAACAAAATGAAATGATCAGTTATATTTGTTGAAGCATGTAGTGGTGAAGTTCAGAAATATTTAACCAATAATTTTATGTCAAGCAAAAATATTTGTTTGATTAAAAGCCTACAGTAAAGTGTTTTACATGTCTTATGTTGTAAGGCTGGAGTATGTATTTAAGATTTTTTAAAATGTAGTTGTACTTAAAATGTAGGCCACAGAGAACACATAACCTTCAACTCTCCCTTTACAAGTTCTGTGTTGTGAAACACTTGTCAAATTAGTAAGTCTCCAGCTAATTAAAATTAAACATAAGCAGACCAAAATATTTTCCGATTTGCGGTTCTGCTCCTTAAATCTGTATTGTTGAACAATATGAACTGTGTGGTTTAATTAACAGGGAATAGGGCTCTTCAGTTTGGCCCTGTATCACATTTTGTATAAAATAATGTTTCTAATCCTGCATTAATTTAGTCCCCACCGTGAACAGTACAGTTCAAAGACAAAAATTAATTTTTTTCAGGGCTTAGCTATGCACACTTATCTAGTCTCCTATCTTTTAATCTTGATTTCCACCCACGCCACAGCTCCACAAGCAAGAGGATTAAGAAAATAGGACAGTGAATGCATTACTATCACTGTACTCTAATGCACATGGAAGTTATTGGAGGATAATACAGTACTTTATCTAACCTCAACCTCCTCGCAAGTATGCTCTTCAAGTCACATTTAAACATCCCACTATGTATGCTATTATTTTGTCCTTGCACAGTCCCTGACAGCAATGGGAAATGGCTTGTGAATTTTGGTATACACAGAGGGAAGCAAACTAACAAGTAAGAACCAAGAGGGATTTTTCCCATTCCCACCCACCTCACTCCTCTCACATCAGTCCTCAGGTGAGTCATCTCAGCTGGGTGTGGTATGAGTATAGGTTAGTAAAATGGTTGCAGATGTCAGTATAAACCAGGGGTCCTCAAACTACAGCCCCCCAGGGTCCTCAATCCGGCCCCCAGTATTTACAGACCCCCTGCCCCCTACCGCCAGGGGTTGAGGGGGGAAACCAAGCAGCCACAGATGACTGCCTGCCACTGCATCCACGCGCCGGCCCCCTGGTTAAAAAAGTTTGAGGACACCTGGTGTAAACAGTGGTTCTAATTTTCTCATTATTTCTCATTGGGAAGATACTGATCCCCTGCACATGCAGATGCTGTGTTGGCAGCAAAACTGGTGTGGCTTCTGGAATGGCTGGCAGCCCTCTTCAAGTGGCCAGTCACAATGTTAGGAAAAAGGAATTGAAGTCTGCATGGATTGGCAAAGTAGTGATGACAGATTTCCATCATCTATTCACTGGACCAATGAGAGCATGTGATATACGTGGGGCGGAAAGGTAAGACGCCCAGCAACTGGCTTCTCTCCAGATTTTCTCTCTGAAACACTTTTTCAGAAGGTTCATGCTTGGCTGAGAAAATGTGTCACTTCCATAACTGGGCCTGCAATAGTTGTGTTGTTAACACGTTAGTATGTAACCCAATAATGCTGCGGTGGGGAGGGGGGAGAAGGCGCTACCATTTGGTTCACTTCGGAAGAATATTGACTATGTTCTATTTTTACATCTTCACTGTTGGCAGTGACATGGTTGCATCTTGCTGCTGCCACCTGGGTGGAGTAGAGTTCAGACACTCAGACTCATTAAATTTAATTATGGCTCCCTGAGATTCTTCTCCCTACTATCCCATTTGGTGAAATGCTTAATTAAAGACAAGTTCGCATTACTGTTTGATTCTTTGAAGTTGTTACTCTACTGAGATATATCTTTATTAACAAATAAAAAAATCAATGTTTATGCCTGTATGCTTCATTAAAGAACTGGTACAGAACTACAAGCTTTTTGCCTAACAAATGGACAATCCACATACTATCACATAACAGAAATAGAATCAGATGATATTTAGAAAAAGAATAAAAAAGGAGGAGTGGTGCTGGTAATGGACAATAAGCTTGGACTTAATTTTGTGGGGTTTTTATTTGGATATATGACCAATGTTGCAGCTTAAAAGAAATTAAGAAAACAGAATGTAAGTGACTGGCTATTTGCATATTATTACTTCGTGAAGTAAAAAGGGCGATAACGTTGTTTCACTGATGTTTTGGGCTAAGTCATATCAGCTCACAAGGGATGACTTAGGTGCAGGTACACAGTAAACCTTGCAGTTAAATGGTGTGTAGTGCCATTTGCTATACCACAGGCTTTGATTTCAAGCTCATACTCCACAAAGGTCCAGCTTGACTTTTGTGTCATATCTGCCAGACCCTTGAGGTTGTATCAGACACCATGAGATGTTTCAAATAGCGCTAAGTACTTACATTCAGTTGACTGACTTGAGTCCCTACCAACAACTGGAGAAGCACAGGTGGTGTGCAGTAATTTAATGCACTAAACCTTATTCACTTCACAGAAAAACCTGTTGCATTTATATGAATCTGTCTAAGTTTTCAGTACTTCTGCTTTGTTAAGTATAAGGTTTGGGGTTTTGTTTTTTTTTTTTGTTTTTTTTGTTTGTTTTTTTTTGTTTTTTTTGAAAGGGAAGAAAGTACTGCAGAGAAAGCTTTATGATTTAGCACCCTCAAAACGTCCATACATACTGATAATTTTTGGAACAACTTAATGT
Source organism: Falco naumanni (assembly GCF_017639655.2). Classification (NCBI taxonomy): domain Eukaryota; kingdom Metazoa; phylum Chordata; class Aves; order Falconiformes; family Falconidae; genus Falco; species Falco naumanni. Next base: position 107,088,986 of record NC_054056.1, on the reverse strand, counting down.
ATTCTAAAGCCTACTTAATTAGTAGCTGGTGATAATCATATAAAAATAAGCATATTGTGTCAGAACTGAGATATGGTTATTCTACTATTCTATCTCTGACAGTGACCAACAGTGAATATCTGGGAGGTGGTATCAGGCAGCAAATACTAATACTTCCCAAAAATGTTCTCCTTGCCTTCAGCAGTTGATGATTCAGTGACTTCCAGAAACAGACAGCTGTTCTTGTAAACAGTAGCCTGGGCAGATTCTTTGTCCTGTATGTCCTGTATGAAAGCTGCTTTTTTTTTCCTTTAATTTCTTTTCGATTTGCCACTTGTTAGTTTCCTTTAGGTTCATTTCCATCAGGTGGTTTGGTTTTGTACTGGAACAGACAGGAAACAGCTGATCCCCATCTTCTTCAGGACACCTGTGGTTTATAGGTCTCATTAATATCCTCCTAGACTGTTTGTTTGCAAGTTGAAAAAGCCTGCCATACATATGAGTGCAGAACCTGTTCAAGACCTTTGATCACCCTGTTTGCTCTTCTGAAATGTTCTACCTTTTTATATTTTTTTTTCTTTGTGAGATAAAAAATGGGGAGGCATGAGAATACCATATCCTACAGAAATGTAGACACACTGTGGACCTGTACAGTAGAATGGTATAATAATGTTCTTTTACATTCACTTTTTCCCCCCCCTGTAATTCTGAATATTCAATTGGCTTTGTTGATACTGCTTATCATTAAGCTAGTATTCTCACAGAATGATATACTGTAACCCCAGGTCTTGTTCCTGGGTGATAACAGTCATTTTCTATGTAAAGTATTACTGCTTGAGCATCACTTTAAATTTATCTACATTGAATATCATCTGTCATTTTATTGCTTAGTTATTCAGTGTTGTAGTAGCTTCCAGAAGCCATCAGCTGCCCTGTGTTTCCTACCATAAATTACTTCGTATCATCAGCAAACGCTGCTGACCCATTAGTCACACCCCTTTCCCAAGGACAGACACTGGGGAGCTCCACTGCAGACCTACCTATGCTGTAAGTCTGATTGCTTACTGCTATCCTCCTTTTCCTGGCAATTAACAGAATATTCCACCATACAATGAACTTTCATTTTATACCACAGCAGCTTAATTCTGGTAAGAACGTTTGGTGAGTTTCCTCAGTGCCTTTCTCTGGCTTTTTGTTGAATATCTTTTGGAAGTCCAAATAAATATATTAATAAATCCGCATATTTATTGTTTGTTCAAAGTACCCCAGTACAGGTATGAATTCTTTTCGGAAAGCCATTTGGGCACCCACCCACTATTTATCCGTGCGTCTATTAATTCTACCCTTCATTAGAGGTTCTACTGGACATCACACTGTTACTCCACAGTTCCTGGAATATCCCTTGAAAGATCTATTTATTTCACATTAACTATCTTCCGGTTCTCTGGAGCTTTTGCACTTCGAGTATATTGATCATATCTAGCTTATTCAATTTGCTTTATAATAATCACATCAGTCTTCTTATACATGAAAATTCATGTAATATTTTTGTTATGAAAAGACTATTAAGTTATACAAGATAGGATCAGCCAGTAGATTCTGTTTATTGCTTCACTTTTACAGTAATTACAGTACTTCAGTGAGGAAAAATAATCAAAAATTCATCTATTTAAATTAAAAACTCCATTAACGTATTCTCCGTGAGACTTAATTTTCAGTAGTTCTGAGTTGTTTCTAGCTCATCGGCTACTTTAAAAATCAATTCGCATAAACCAGTACTTTCTCCTGTCAGTCACTGCTCAGTGTTAGCACCGTCATTTAATTAGAGAGAAAAAACGACAATGGATCCTATGAATAATACTCAATACAGAAGTGTAAAAAGCTGATACAAAAAGCCGCGTTCAGGTATGTTTTAATTTGACTACTGGAACATTATCTTCATCCAGAACACTAGCAATGATAATTTCACAACTAGGCAAGACCTATTCTATTTAAAGCTATGAAATCAGGCCTTCCTGAATCTCAATTAACGTTGTCCTTGTACTGGGAAACAGCACCAAAAATGTGAGAACAATAGTGTTTTTCAAATTAAGGTAAACAACTTACTTTTTTCAGAGCTGAAGTATATTATGCTTTTGAAGATGAGTACTTCCCCAGCATAATGGTTTTGGACTCAGTGATCTGATATTGGCTCTTAATTCACTGTGGTGCTCTTACAAATATGGAGTTAATAACAATATTGTGGTCCTTGATCACAGTGGAAATCTGAGAAAAAACACCCCTCAAACACACTAAGTACAATTTTAGAAATCAGATCAGCTTCTGTCTTTGACAACATTTGCTGAGGAGGCTGTTTTTTTTAGAAAGAGATGTGAAATTAAAAGTGAAACTTACTGGAAGCCACCTAGGATCACAGGTCATTTTGTCAAGTAATCTTACCCATGTTGTCTAGGTCAGATTTTGTCTCTGTGTATTTAGCTAGTAATCTGCTTTTTTGTCTGGCATTTACGACCTTTGGCTATAGAAGGAGCCATGCCCAGCTGAACAGGTGCCACATTTCATGCCAGAAACAGCTATTTCTTATTGACACAAGTTATTTGCATAGAATCTGTAAAACACACTGGGAAAAGTAATATAGATGTATGTTATTAGCTTATATGGTACAAGTATCATCTGCACATGCTCAAAGGAACCCAGAAGCACAACAGCCAGCAACTGCATGGGACCATCACAGGCCCTTATTTCTGGATGCCAGCAACTGGAGAAACTGGAACGTGTGCACACAGCACGGATATGTATGTCAGTGTGTGACAGTATTAAGCAGGACTTGGTGGCGAGTACGTAAGAAGCTTAGGAGGCAGGTATTGAAGTGGCCGTAAGTCTAGGACAGACTGACATACCAGAAAGCCTGCCAGTTGGCTACCAGAAGGACCAGGAAATCCAAGCCAACTAGTGGAGACACTGTAAGGTCTGGGGATCAACTGAGACGCCCATTTGCATGTGTGTATCTCCGCACATGAGGCAACTGGAGATCAGAGGAACGAAGGGTCAGTTACTGGGTAGGCTGAGTGTCTAATGCCTGTTGCTGATGGGATCTATAGCGTGTGTGCCTGCATGTATTTGTATTCACATGAGCAAGCAGCTGGGGTGGGGAAGCAGCACCGTGGGCTGCTATGCCCAGGTATCAGCAACTGGGCAGGCTGGGAGCCAGGGGCAGCTGCTGGCTAGAATGGGTGTCTGATCAGAGCTGTTGGGAGGGTCCGCCTTGCACATATGTATAGTTTTCTCGCTGAAAGACCTTAATTCTGCTCAGCTGGAGAAGGGAACAGAATGAGGTTACTGGTGCTGTTTGTGTTTGATTGCTGAGTTTATATATCTCTGCTGGTCTCTGTGGTCAGTCATGTATAGACATCTTGTATATACGTGCTCTGTGTATGTATGCTTACTGGAAATATATGCTCAGTCTTGCTCCTGGGTGGACCTGGGGGCATGGAGCTGCAGTAGTCTTATCACTATCAGACTATTAGATTTGGCACTCCTAACATATATTGCATGGGTTGTTTGGTTTTGCGTTTTTTGTTTTGTTTTGTTTGGGTTTTTTTTAGCTTGGCTTTTTGGTTGGTTTTTTGTTTTGTTTTGTTTTAATATACTGTAAAAAAATTCTCTCCAAAATGATCACTTAATTGGACGAAATTTTTATATCAGATTACCTCTCATCAGAGAAGTAAAGAAAAATAGGCAGGGGCATTGAAAAGATGTGAAAACCAGGATATGAACTGGTCTATGTCTAACTGAAAGTGTAAGCATCTGGTCTAAACTATTCCCTTTGGTTCCCCTGCTATTTGTAGATCAACAGGCACATCCCAGAATGGGTTTGAGAGAGATGAGGTGAATTGTTGTCTAATGTTTCCCTCCCTCACAAACTCTATAAGGAGGCTGGACACCTAACTGTCAGATAATTAAACTTAGGTAAAATGAGTCCTACCCAGAGAAGCAGAAAAGATTCACAATCCATAAAAACTTTTCCTTCACTCTCCAATTTCCCAAACCACTGGTTTTAATAATGTGTAAGACCAAACTGATACCAAAAGGTATTCCTGTAGTGGTGTGCTGCTGTAAAAAGGATTACTTAACCCGTTCTCTCTTCCAGACCAATGAACTGTCATAATGGCTAAATGTCTATTTAAGTTCCATCCCAGGTAAGAAAGAATCCCACAGACCTGAGCTGTCAGACTGAATAGTATACAAAAAGCTGTTTAATATACTCAAGAACGACGTTTGAATAAAACCATTTCTTGCAGAAATGGTCATTTGGTGAATAGTAACATTAATTTTACCTTATTCACAGCTAAGAAACTAAGTTTTGGGGGAAAGGTTTTTGTTTTGTTCTAAAAATAAACTTTTTCTTTAAAGTAACTAGTTTACCTAGTTTTAACACAGCAGAAACCTTAAGTCTTGGAAAACAGTTTAAACAATCTTTCACAAATTACTTTGTGAATGTAATACAACCCTGAATTAAATCAGAACAGAGTTATTGCACTTTGATAGATAGTTTTTGCACTTTGAAGATAGTTTTTTTCAGGCCTCAGTCAAGATAGTAGACTCCTTGCAATGGGTGCAGTACAGACACGTGATATATACCAGACAGAGATCCATTGCAGGAAGGTTATCTGTAATCCCTACTTTGGTTTCCTCCCCCTTTTTTCTAACACCGTGTAGAATGCGCATGCTCCTGAATCACATCAACTGAGCTCAGCCTCAGTGCTGTGATGACTTCTTACTTCCCATTTCGAATGTGGCTGCCTCTGTGGTGGCCTTTGCAATCTTACCCCCCAAATATATACATCAAAGTAGATGAGAGAGAAAAAAAAACTTGTGGGAGGAGAAGCATAACAGAAATAGGAAGGTGACCTAAGTGAATTTCTGGTCACATAAAAAGATTGTACATTTGGACCATGAGATCTGGACCATGAAATCTGCTCTCACAAAAGCAATTTTTCTTTGAATAAGTACTGATTTCAGCCTCATTAATCCCTCCTCTGTTAATTTCCTGAATACCTACATCCACCACAGGAAGTTGCTTACTAATATACTATGGGAGAAAGGTGTTTGAAGAGAGGGGGTGTTGAAGAAAGAAAGCAAAGACTAAAGACATGGAACTAATCTGATAAACCATCCAGGTAGCAAAAGAGCTGTGAGGATCTAAAAGAAGTTCAGTCGCTTCCATGTATGATTGCCTTTTTCAGCAGTTTAGCATTCTTCCTATCTTACCAGAATCAAAATGCCCAAGAGCCACAGCATTAGAGGATGAGGTGAAAAGGGCTGGTGTGAACTGGTGCCAGAGAGGAAAGTAGCTTCCCTTATCTTGCCAGTTTGTCTCTCCAGGAAAGCTTCACTTCTAGTTTTAAACTACACTGGCACAACACCCCAGTTATACTCAAACATCTTTTGTTAAGAATGCCCCAAAGAAAGCCAATACTGGGTCCCAGGCTCAGGGTTGTCCCAGATGGAAAAGGGATCAGCTGCACAGTATCTGCGCCCTCTAAGTGGAGCTGCTGGTGCACAGCCTCATGAAACAGAAAGGTTGCGCCTTGCCTATTGATTCCTTCACAGGTTCAAGCCAGTTCCTAATGGTACCTTGGTCCTATTTCATGCTGAATTCAATTCTTGAAACAACTCGCCATTGTAGAATTCCACCTGATCATGCACAGCAAAATGTTGTCACGGAAACTTGAATGAGTCTAGCCATTAACAATTTTCTTTACATGGGAGCCTGAGTGTAATAGTTTTCCAGATTGAAGTTACCCATCTGACAATAACATCAAAGAAATTTATGAAAATATGTTTCATTAATGGTCTGCTAATGTGTCATGTGAACATCATTTAATAAACATAACATATGAAACTAGTATATAACTAATATCTAACCCAGTAACTATTATAAGAATTATTTATGTACCTTTCATTATATTTAGATATATAATACAGGTATATATATTACATGTGTTATATTATGTAATTATAGTATTATATATATGGGGTTTATATTTTATAAAAACATAATTTTATATAATAATATAAGGACTTGGCAATTAAGGGTTTGCTCACAGTGATACCTTTATTTGAAATGTCCACGTCAATTTACATAAAACAAGAAGTATCCTCCATTCTTAAACTAAGTTATGCTGAAAATTTTAATGTTGATTTCTTTTAATTATTTATTTCTTTTCTTCCTGATCCTCATTACATGGTGGCTAGTAAAAATGCTAGAAAAGAACCCAATATTTTCAAAGCAAGTAGGTAGCTAGTAATGTTCAAAGATGAAAATATGATTTTTTTACCAGTCTTTGTGTTATGAAAATATGCCCATCAAAAATATTCAGATAAACATCTGGGCTTTTGGATGACAACACAATGAAATTCTGATTCTTTATTACTATTGGCTATCATTAGAATAGCTGATTGATTTTTTTTTCTGTTAAAACTGAAGAAAAAATTTGTCACTTTCATTAATTTTTAAATATCTGCTCTGCGTGGATTTTTTTTTTCTGTTTTGTTGTTTGTTGGGGTTTTTTTTAAATGACAATTAAAATATGAACTTATTCAGAAAAAATCTGAAGTGGGTGGAAGCCACAATTCTGATTAAAACCTTTCCAGGTTGCTCCCTGATGTTATAGTTTATTTGCTTCCCTTCCTCTATTCTCATTCTATATTCAGGCTCACTGACCTGTGCACACCTTCCATATGGTACTTCTGGCTGTAGGACTCTCATGGCATACTGAAGTAGCTCAATAAGAATAGGAGAACAAAATTGCATTGGGAAAAGTGGACATTCTGATCGGGGCGGGAGTGGGGGATGGGGGTTGTGCGGGAAATAAATCACTGAGAGCATAGTGACTGCAAACCACAAATCCTATGATATCAGCACTTTTGAGTTTTAGCCAGAGCTTTTGAAATTGTCTTCAGGTGTTTAGTTGCTATTTCTAAAAAATCAATGGCTTTAGAAAAAGAAAAACAGTTTTCTGACAAGGCCTAGTTACTATAATAGTAACTTCCGTGGCCAAATAAATTTAGAAACACACTGAGAATCAGGAAGCCTGCTTTTATTTTTGATTTTGCCACCCACGGTTTGACATGGGGTACATCACGCTCCTCTCCATTTCCAGTTCCATATTTGTCCTATGTCTCCTGAGTTGGGCTTCTCTTTTCTTCCTCATGTATACAAAAGGATCTAAGCCTCATTTCACAGAGCTGTGAATTTTAAGGACAAAACACTAATCTGAACAGAGCTCCTGGCCAACACAAGCAATAGCTTTTTACTGTAGAATTCCTGTATCTGGACCACCATTTAAAAAAAAAAAAAGTCTAGAGACTTAATAGAATGGAAAGATTCTTTTTCTTTTCCCCCTTTTTTTTAATCATTCCCTGCTTAGGGCTAATGTTTAAGTCTTGTATCCAAAATTATTTTGTCTCATATCAGCTTCTAACCACTGATTCTTACTAACTTTTGTCTCCAAGGTTAAAGAGAACTGTGTCTCAGAGTTATTGACCCCCATTGGTACTTCTGGGCTTTGATTAAATCTGCTGTTAAATTCTTTCCTTTAAACAAACTAAATTCAGCTTTCTAACTCCTTCACTGAAAAAATACACAAACCCACAACAACAACAACAAAAACAACCAAACAAAAAATCTTAGACTTCTAATCATCCTTGCAGCTTCTCTCTTGAGTTTTCCAGTCTATCATCATTTTTATTGCAGGCTGGCAGTCAGTGCCATACACTGTACCCAAAATCTCTCTCTCAGGTAACATTCCCACTCATGGAGAATTAGAAGAACCAGATGCCCATTTGTTACAGGCAATTTACATTTAAATAAGTCACAGGACACCAAGGTTAGTCAAATATGGATACGGTTCAACAAGGTGTATGACAATGAGCTCCAATCTCAGTTGTACAGAGTGGAAGGAATAAGCATGATTGAAAGACATGAATGTTTTCAGAGCTGTGCATACCTGGACTCCAAGCAAGCTGTAAGGTAGTCAATTGAAGCTGCAAGATCAGTCCCTATCCATTTCCCACCTAAACCTTCCCTGCTAATAGGCAGCATCATGGCATATTGCTTAGAGGACGAAAGTGAGAGTTAGACCTGTTTCTTGGTCTATTACTGATAGCTGCTTCACATACTTTACCTGTCAGTTATGTACAGCTGCTGCAGGGTAGCCATGCTTAATTAATAAACAAAATGTGGTTCTACCACATACAGAAAGGAATGTGTGTAAATGTATATAAGATGGGTGAAGTTGACTTTTTCACTGGACTGACAGCCCTTCTGTTAAATACTGATCTAGGAAACCATAAAGGTGCCATGTTGAAGGAGTCTATGACAGCAAATCTGGAGTCTCTTCTGGCTGAGGCGGTTAATTTCTGTGTTATTCCCTGGGAAATAGGTTGTATCAGACAGGAAGGGACAGAACTGTGCATTCCTGAAGCTTAGGAGTGATATTAAATTCTGATGTTAGGAGTCCCTTAGTAGCCAAACTATAACTGTAACCATGGCGTTTGTCTACTGAAGTCTGCTTCTCCTTTAATTACTCTTTATCATTCTTGAGAATGTTTTAACATCATTGCATGTCATTAGGAAACTATTGGTGCCATTTCATATCTTTCCTATTATATTGAGATAAAGGCAAAGACAGGTTCAATTTATAAAAGGTTGCTGTAAGTCACAGGCATGAAACCTTCCTTGCATCCAGCCATCCTTATGCAGAAGGCTGGCACAACAAACAACAGCTTTCATGTAATCAGTGCACAGATTTCACTGGTATTTATGGATCCTGTGGAAAAGTAGATTTTGCAGCCTTCAACTTCGATCATTACTGCACTTTTATCTATCCATCTATTTAATTATTTCTGCAATCTATTTATCTTTCTATCTATCTATCTATGTATTTCTTTAGTGAGTGTGTTATATACACCAAGTGTGTATCAGTTACCCTGCCATTTATCCTGTCTTAACTGGTGAATCATTCTGGTACAAGTAAGTATCTCAATATGCCAGTAAAAAGTGGTATTTGATTCTCTTTTAAGCTCTTTTCCGAATATGCCTAATGTTCTAGGTGAGATCTAAGGTCTGGTTGATCTGCTTTGGGATTCACAGAACACAAGTATGGCTCAGAAGAGTGTTGCACCTGACCTAACCTACAGTTCATTTACTGGCCAGAAAAAATTGCTGTCCCAGAACTCGGAGGCCATGGAGATTTCAAGCTCTTCTAGGGACACCAAGACCCTCCAAAGGAAAGAGGAGATAGTAGGGACAAAGGTCTCTGGAGAGTGATTTCAAGAGGGGCTTTTTGACTCCAATACTCTAACTACATGTGTTAGAGCAGCACCAACATTCACCAGGGAAGAGTGATGGTTATACTGAAAACTTCAATGCTTTCCTAGACTTTAGTGAGGAAATAGACTTCTTTATTAACCTCTCCTCTGTCCGAGCTGTGTTGAAAAGGCATGTTCTGATGCTTCCCACTAAAGCAAATTTGAAATCAATGAAAAATTGCATCATCGCCAGTCCTTTGCTTAGGTGGAAGCAGTTGTGCTCCGTTCCCTCAGCACTTGCTCAGGGGACTGGATGTTGTGGTTCAACACCTGGCACTTCAGCTCATGTAGAACTGCACGCCCCGTGGGAGGGCTGCCCATTCACGGGAAGGAGCTGCCCTCCAGGCAGACCCCGACTGCTCTCCAGTTTACAGAAGGATGTGTGTGTGGTGGTGGGCTGCACCGCCATGCATCAGACAGGCTGCACTAACCATTCATTTCCTTTCGTGCTGTTTATAATACTGACAATTTTATTTTCATACCAGCTCCTTGAGCCGTCTCCACAACTCAAGTGGGCTTCCAGGCCATGCAGTGGGAAGCTCTGAGGGCAAGGCTTCTCTGGAACAGTACTGATATCTTTCTGCTCCACTGAAATGCCTTAACCTGAAGTACAACTTGAAGGGTGATAGGAAAATGCTCAGGCTATTCCCATTGCCAACACACACACAGGAGTTCGGGTGAATAAGAACCTACGGTAAATTTCTGTCCCTTCATTGAGGCGTGTGAAAACACAACTTGCAAATAAATGATTTAGATCTTTAGTTGGTCTTCTAGGCTTTTATGAACTGTATTGATCTTTAACTTGAAGGAACAACAACAAGCCTTTTTAATGTGCTGTATCTGCAGGCAGTGAAATTCACTGGCTGTTTTCTGTTGCGTTAGTGTAATGAGAACTAGCCAGAGCCACTAAATGGTTTTTTTTAAACAAAAAAAAAAGGACACGGATCTGTTGGAGCAAGTCCAGAGAGGGCCATGAAGATGATCAGAGGGCTGAAGCACCTTTCCTATGAAGACAAACTGAGAGAGCTGGACTTGTTGAGTCTGGAGAAGAGAAGGCTCTGGGGACACCTTAGAGCAGCCTGCCAGTACCTAGAGGGGCCTATAAGAAAGCTGAGAGGGACTTTTTACAAGGGCATGTGGTGATAGGACAGGGGGGAATGGCTTCAAACTGAAAAAGGGTAGATTTATATTAGATATAAAAAAGAAATTATTTACTATGAGGGTGGTGAGGCACTGGACCAGGTTGCCCAGAGCAGCTGTGGGTGCCCCATCCCTGGCAGTGTTCAAGGCCAGGTTGGGTGGGGCTCTGAGCAACCTGGTCTGGTGGGAGGGGTCCCTGCTCATGGCGGGGGGGGGTGGAACTAGATGATCTTTAAAGTCCCTTCCAACCCAAATAATTCTATGATTCTATGATTCTTGGTAACTAATACATTGTAGATAAATAATGGCTCGAACTGTATGACGGTAAGTAGCAGTGGTTTCCCAACTCAGATGCTCTGAGTTCCTGTAATTTTTGTTCAGAAGAGGTATTAGTGTCTTCATGAAGTACAGGTCTCCTTCATGATTGTTAAAAGGACTATCAATAACTGGTGGAGAATTATGAAGTGACTGGAAATTATCAAATACTTCCACTGCGAGCGATGCAATAGCTTCTGAGGACAGTTAATACTCAGCTTTGCAGTATCAATTTTATCTCCTCTATGACTTACCTTTTTAAAAATGGAAACGGCTTAAAATGATGTAACCAGAGGGAAGAAATCCTTCTTCCAGCCACACAATATTAATGCTTAGAATAATAACGAGTTTTGACCAGACCATGTTGTCTATCTCATAGAATAAAACAGAGGAGATCTCCAGGCTTATTGAAGAGTAATAAAGATACATAAAGATCAGCCAACAGCAGGAAGAACCTAAAAGTTTATCCATTTTCCAAGTGCTTCAGTGGCCCAAGCAGAATATTATAGCAGAAAAGTTCTCCTGGTTTGTACATGGCTTTGCTAGCAATGTTACACTTTACTCCAATATCACAAAAGCATCTCCATTAGCAAGCCAAACTGTACCAGTAAATGCCCTTTTAGTGCATGGTGTATCTTCATAATCCTGACTTTGACAGATTTCAACTGACTTTCATAGGGTTTGCTTATCCTTAGATGAAAGCAATGTAATGCCTAAATTATAACATGCTCCAGTATTTACCTTGCAATTGTGTAAATTCAAACTGTATCAACAATTCCATTCAATCGGTGCTAGCAAACCCAGCCTCGGATCACCCATGCAGACAAGATAGGATGGTCTAGGTGGTCATGATCGCATAGCACTTGCTCTCTTGGAAGAATGTCTGGCACTCTGTCACAGTAATTTTTCAATTCATTTCTGTAACTCAGGCGATATGTTAAATTTAGTAAATTTAATGAGCCGTTGTAATTTGTTAAATCCTGGCTAAGTGGCCTAAATTAGCCCTGAAGAGGGTAAATTAGAAGATTTTGAGACTTACGTGAAAAGTTTTGTTTGAAATAGGTATTCTGGTCTGGGTCTGAGGGACAAGATTACTCATTGAAAGAGCTGAACCAATGGAAGGTCCTATGTGTATCTACAATTTAATCCCAATTCTTAGGCTTGAATAATAGTATTATGTGTGTAAAAGAGTATGGGAAACAGTATATCCCAACTGTTGCAGACCAAATGGGTAAGACTATGAGATTAGCATACATAAGTAACACATAAGGTAGTACAGGCCAACTAGTTAGACTAAAAGGAATTTCTAGGACCAGACAATATCAGATGCATGAGAAAGAGCTGAGTCAAGGCTTTAGGTGGGCAAAAAGCTAAAAGAAACCACTTAATTGCCAAGCAGACATAATTTTTGCTTGATTTAGATTGCAAGAAAACAGTATAATCATATCCAATTACATTTTTATAGATTAAAATGTTTCATAATATTGATTGAAATAATAAAAGATGAATCCCAGGCATGTTGTTCTGTCCTTGAAGAATGTGACTGTAAAGCTTCCCATCTGAGATATTCAAATACTTCTTGACACTTAGTTATTGAACTTGGGTAAATTAGGTAAGATTTCTGCAGTAAAATAAGTAATTTCTTTCTCAGGAACTTTGCATTTTGTATTCACAATCCTTTAAACACATTTCTTACGGGTCACAGAAGCACATACATTAGCAATGTCATATCTGCATGGCATGATTTTTATTTACTTATATTTCAAGATTGTTTTGTAAAGCAAAGTTATTTTCATCTTGTTTACACAGAAATCCAGTCTCTATGTGGATATTTTTCAACTTGTCTGTTTTCCCAAATAATATCAGGAGGTCCAAAAATATAATTACAATTCTACAGAAAAAAACCCACAAACAAACAGATTTGTGCTTCCCTTGTGGATTATTTTTCTTTACTGATAACAAACAGAACTTTTCCAGTACAGCTGCAGCTATACAGTGAATACTTTGTTTCTACTCTGTCACCAAATAAAGCTTCCCTATCTTCTGTATCTCCCTAGTGTTGAAAGCACACCTTTTACTGCCCTAATTCCTTATATATCCTGGCTTTATTTAAAGAAAAAAAAATAGAAAAATAGAAAAATCATTCTTTGCTTCTTGAGCAAAATACAGAACAGGACTTACCCCTGAGAAAAGAAAAAAGTAACTAAAAAATTTTAAGGACGGAACAAGCAAGGGAACATTGCTGAGAAGGTATAAAACATGTTTTACTCTGTTCCAGAGCTTACTAAAATTCAGCATAAGAATATGGAACAAAAAAAGAAACCAGAAACAAAAGAAGGCTGAAAGAAACAGCCTGACCTGAAGTGCAGTACAAGAATAGCATAGTCTTGTGGTCCGAGAAACAGTAATGAGCAGGGAACTCCTACAGTCTTATGCTGTCTCTTAGTGCAACATCCTTCACTTCTCTGTTCCCCAAGCGGAGATTATAACTAACTAGGTCCAAAGCACGGGAACTTCCTCCACTGTCTTCTTCGTAGTGCTCAGCTATACAGATGATGAACTCACCAAGGAACTGGTCACTCAAATTGACAGGAAGACACCTGCAAGCTGGATGCAAACTGCTTTGTAGGAACAGAAAAATTCCTCATCCAGGCAGTGCTTATGGCTGCTTCACAAGTTCTTTGGCCTGTCATATGTGAGTAAAAGGGTTTTTATGTTCTGAAATTCCAGAACACTGATCACACGTTATCACTTGATACCTCACTGAAAGCCAGGTCATGCAGTCTCATGTGCTCACATGTGGATTCCATGTGATTTAGGAATGTGATCCCAACATAACCACACTGTGATTAAGTAGGTGTGAAAGTGCTTCAGCAACCAGTTCGACTGACAGGTGACTTCAAGCTGTTCTAGTAATTCAGAGCTCTTCCACTTGAGGACACTACAGTTATGTATCCTTTGAAGAACAGTAACACAAGAATGTCAGAGACCTCCTTGAGACTGAGGTAAACCAGATGTAGTGGATAGAGGTAGATTTTCAGAGTCATTAAGCTCATTTTTCAGTACTCTGATGGGGCAGAAGTCCTTAAAATCAAAGCAAACATAAAATATTATGTCCCCTTTATAAAGCGAAGGAAATGTTATGGGGCTCTATTGTAAAAAGAATCAGGTTTGAGGACTACATGAAGGCATACAAATTAAATTGCACGAAACCAAAATACATAAACAATAGGGTGGAGAGGAATTTGACTAGATCAGGTTCTTGACCAGCAGAAAGGGGACCTGTCAAACATCTCCTGATGTCTTTGCTGCTCATGGTACAAATTAGAACAACGAAAAGTCAACTCAGAAAAACAATTTTTCTGGTCCCTTGATTTTTTTCCCCAAGTCCAATCTCCTCCTCTGCTTTGTATTTCCTGTCTTCTACCACAATAAAATGTGCTACTATTATGAAACAATCGGTGTTTCTGTTTGCTTTTCATGAGCAGGGGTGGATGAAACAGAAGTGACAGGGCTGGGGAGAAAGCAGGGACCAGGGTCCATTTTTGCGTTGCATTTTTGGTGCAGAAAAGGCTGAACACTCACAAAGTCTTGTTTTACTCTCCAGGATGGCCAAGTCTGCTTTCTATTGCTTCCTCCTCTTCATATTTGCCTTTTCAAAGGCTCTCTTTTCTCTTTTACATACCAGGCACCAAGTCCATATCGCATAAGGTGGGGACAGGCTTCTCCACCTCCCCAGGTTTTGAGATTTTCTGTAGGATTTTGTTTTTCATTTCAAGTATTTAATGGTCTATAGCTCTTACAAAAGAACAGAGGCTTCTGTCAGTCTGAAACAGAAAAAAGTAAGGAATAAAAAAAGCTTCTCATGTAAAAGCAAAAAATATACCAAAACTTGCAATGAATGGAGGGCAACATTTCTTTGTATCTACCTGAACAAAACTAAACTGAGGGCAGATTTATCTATTCAGTAATAAGCATGCTCTGTATTTAATCCTGTTAAGGCCAAATTCTTGTTTTTACCTCTGTACATCTAATGAAGCTCTGAAGAAGCGAATGGCATGGCTCCTGGATTACATCAGTATGAATGAGACAGAATAGGTGAACCAAAATGGTTTCATTTCTACAGCTGGAAATACATTTGGAAGGGGTGAATAGTGAACAGATATCTCCCTAAATTATGCCCTTGGGAAGCTAAGGGCAGATATATACATACAGCCAACACTGTATCAGCCCGTTGGGTCATGTTCCAGTAACTTTTACAACACACAAACTTCATGCACATGATCCACTAAACATTTATTCATCCTCAACAGACAGAACCAGACTATACCATCTGCTGGTATCAATACAGATATATGCACCAGCCATGCACCAGCTGTAAAAATAAAAGCCATTTTCTGCTTCTTCACATAACAAAGCAATTCCTGTTTCAATGAATGTTTCAGCTCAGGAAAGATTCTGAGATGGACTTTTCATGGTTCAACAAGCCAGAAATTTCCCTGCCTCCCTCTAGAGAGATATTCTCAACTATGTTTCACAAGAAGCAAAACAAAAGGAATTTCCAGTTATATGTAAATGCTAAAAAGTTAGAGATTAAAAAGGTGCTATCCATGTTACAGCTGATTTTCAAAATAATTGATGAAATAATTTAATCTAAAGGGACAATTTACATTCATTTTATTGGGGATTTATTTCACTATTATGGGTTCAGTAGCTGTTTTGTATCCCAATGGAACAGAAGCACCTCTGAATTGTATTGCAGCACAGATTAAGATGTCAAAGCAAGCTGTCACTGCAAATAGCCCATGCTATAGGGAGAACAAAGAAATAGATTGATAGTATGAGCAGACATGTGCTGTCTTCACAGAAGAGCTCCAAATGAAATCTCAAGTCTGAGCTCATTTGGAATTTGAGAAACTGGGACCAGGATCTGAATGTGCCCTTGTGCCTGTTTTTGCCGCATTGTGCTGTTTCACATACTGGGAACACTTACAAAACTTTTGAAATAATAAATGATCCTCATAAAGGTATACAGTACTGCAAGAGCAGTCTGGCATGAGAAAAGCAAACAGATCTTTGACTTCTGGTCACAAGCACATTTTCTACTACTTTTATAGCGTCCATCATTTTTTCTTCATTACTGGTACCCTGTCAGAATGTTTAAAATAAATCTGCTATCCTTTGTGCCCTTTTATTTTCTTTTGGCTAAGGGTGTCACCTTTTCATTCGTGCTTTCTGCATACAGCATAACGCATCGTAGCTGGGTTATTTGTTTGCTTTTTCACAAGCACTGACATTATGGTCAACTTCAAGTTGGGAAGAGAATTTGCTTGAAAGACAGCTATGCTTTTTTGGCACAAGGAAGACAACAGCATCTTGATCAGACCTTGCCCCCCCAGACTCATGATCTATATTTAGAAATATTGGTGCTTGAAAAACCCTTGCAGGAAATACAACATGACCATCAGAGTTGGGAATTTATGGACCTCTGCTGCCATATTTCATTAGTGAGACAGAGGTGCTAGAAGTTACAATATCATAATTTGTCACTGGTGGGACCAAACTCTGTGTTGAACAAAGGTTATGAATATTTGCATATGACAGTTCCAGATATGACAGTTCATGTGTTTTCTTCTTTTATGCCCATCATAAAAGATGAGGGATTCAAACAAGGATCAGGATGCAAATATTTGGGGTTTTTTATCTTATATCCCTTCTTTTCCCTGAATAAGATTCACTATATTATTGCTTTTACCTGATAGTTTTCAGTCATGTGCAAGACAGAAGAAACAGCAGTTTTGCCCAGAGGATCTCAGAATCAAATCAGTTCAGCCATGTCTGTATGCAAAGAAGAATATTGTAACGTCAAGCATAAATTGTGGTTAATTATTTAAGCTGTAAGTAACTTTCAAGAAACAAAAGAGTATATTAAGCACAGAGAGTAAAATGACTGCAAGACATTCCCTACTAGAATGAGTCTGCTCTATAGTAGATTAAATTGTAGCCTCAAACTACTTGATAATTCAACTTTAATGTTTCCAGTTTGTCAAATTTTAATATTAAATGAGTGTGAAATTTCAGCCAGAGGTAAAGCAAAGTTTCAGGAGTAGAAAGTTACTGCTAGTTAAGGAAAAAAAATAATTATGGAAACTAAAATAGTTTCTGGAAGTATTGAGTATTTGTATTTTGACCATGAGCCAGAAGAAAAAAGAAAAAAAAAAACACCACCACCCCCCCACAAACAAACAAAAAAAAACCCAAAAAACAAAGAAAAGAAAACATGTCTGACTAGTGATAATCAAGGAATTCATAGGTCAATTATTTTGCCCTGTTTCAGGTCAGAAACAGAGAAATGCACAGTGGTCAGTTGAGTATGTGCTATATGCAAGATTTCTAACTCCAGTTCAATGGTATTAGATGAAATTCTGGCTTCATTGAATCCACAGTAAAACTCCCATCTACACCATTTATATCACACTGCAATAATACCTCTCCTTAGAATACCTTATGACTTTGTCCTCCCACCAGTCCAGTGTGGGCATTATACAATAGGAATGTAATATGTCTGAACAAATAACTACATTTTTCTGGTCAAGGTCTTCCAAGATATTCTTGCATGTCAGTGAGACACTGGCACTTTCAACTCATCTGCAGGTTTCAGCAAAAGGCATAACACCAAAATCTACCCCTAAAGAGCTACTGTAATTTTAAAAGCTCCAGAAATGTTAAATAATTTAAAATCCATCCAGAAAAGGGATGATGGAAACAGGCTAGGTATTGTCTCTGTTAAGCAATGACCCAGTGTTCAGAGCACTTACACCAGACATCCTTTACCTGAGAGGGCTTGAATTCATGCCCCATCCCTCTGACACAGCACCATAATCTTTATAGGGAACTTTGAGTTAAGGACCTCTAACCTCTTGCTTCTTCCTTTAATATCTGCTCTAGTTTACATATAATATTTAAATATTCATTAGATCAAGGAGAGGAATCCCAGTAACTCCTTTTTAGCAATGTGTCCTGACCTTGTTCTGTTGCTGTCCTCTGCAGACTGCACTCTATGCCTAGGCACCATGGAGTAAAAAGTCACAGAGATCTACTGGGATTTTACAGTGTTGATGCTTCCCAAAATTAGCATTAAATATTTTCAAGCATCTCTGTATCTCTAAACCACCAGCACATTATGGTACATGGGTATATATGGTATCTGGATACAGGTGATTTATTTAGAAATGGTATAAAATGACAAATCTGAGATCACAAAGGAAATCTTCACCCAATAAAGAATTAGATTTGTGATTTGTCATCCCAAGAGTTGAAACTGTAATGCTGCATAGTCCTTTAATTCCTGATACTGACAAACATTAAAAACCCTGAACAGAGCAATCTGCTTTATCTGTTATATCCCTTTGTTGGCCTTCTGGAAGTTTTAACAGGCCAGCTCCTGATGCCTTTTTCTATATGGAGATGAAAATTAAACTCTCGCTGTGTAGTTAATGCTCCCTGTCTACTTATGGACAGGAACAAGGTACCCACCCTCATTTGAATAAATTTATTATTCACCTTTGAAGCTATTGATCACAAATATGTGCTATGTGGCCGTCAGACTCTTGAGGTTGAGAACTTTTACATTCTCAGGTAGGGCACAACACAAGGCAGCTGACTACCACAAGCCCCCTCTTGTTCACGAGTTTCCATCTTGCTCAGTACCTAGATGCAGCCACACAGGAGACCGAATAACAACTGGGACTTCATTGCCCTCCATATGCTGCAGATGGGAGTCACCATGACACCCAAGGCCACATTTGGGTTGTGCTTTATTCCTAGTGCCTGGCAGGCATCGGCCTGTGGATGGAAGTGAGCACAACATGAGTCATCTTGGAGAGGGAAGCGCTGTGTTGTGAGTGGGAGGAAGCATTTGGATGAGCTGGCAGAAGCTGTGACTGCCGCAGGACAAAATGATCAGTCATTACTCCTGAACTCAATACCACCAATGGCTGGAAATAATTCTTGACTTCCCATGCCTGGTGATTGTGCCCTCCCTGGGAAATGTGGATATCTTGATGGTCTTCTCTGAGATAGTTGATTCCTGGCTGTGACTCTGGATTGTGAATGGGTTAGGGCCACCTCTGATGGTGTTAGGGGATCCACCTATGCTCTGCGACCAGGCAAGGACTCTTTGACCAGCTAAGCAGATTTCTGTTAAGACCCGCTGCACGCACTTCAGGTCTTTTCTTTAGGTCTGTTTGAGGGTGGGCTGTACCCAGGGTATTTGTGAGGACAGAGATAGGACTGATAAACTCATGATGTCTATCAGAAATGCTTTCTCTGTAGGTGCAGAAATAGATCAGCACAGTGAGACAACCATATTTCCTGCTGGTTTAGGTGAGAGCTTGCAACACAGCATGACGGGGACAAAACCCCCTTTAAACCATCCTAGCTGCAAGTCTCTCCCCATAATTATATGCCCATCACGTGTATCTTATGAAATGGAGAAGTAAGTGCGTCTTCAACATTGGCATGGCAATTCTGACACCGAAGAGAGGCAAGCGGACCTGCCATTGCGGCATCCTGGCTCAGTGGCTAGAGCATGAGGCGAGGGCTCAGGCCTGCACCTATTTCCCTGCTGAGCTGCAGGTTTCCTTCCTTGGGCTGCACCTTCCCATCCCAAGGGGTCTGCAACATCCCCCTCAGACACGGCGAAAGCAGGAGCCATGGAAGCACCAGAAATAAGCACTTCCCTTGGCTCTTTACTTTAGAAAACCTCCTTTCATCCCTCGTGGCAGCTTGTCAGAATTAGAATCAAGTGACCTTAAATGTGTTTATCTTTTTATTAGGCAATTAGCCACATTGCAGGGTCCTGTGATTTCTTTTTGTGACTTAATCCTTGTAACTGAATTGCAGAGCTATACTAGAAATAGACTCAATAGAAACTTGGGAATAGTAATAATTACAAACCTCCTGAGCTTTCCACTCTCCCGAATTAATGTATGTTTTAATTATCTATTGGTACTTAATTCACTCCTAGAGGCAGTTCATTTAAACCATTGCAAAAGCATTTCAAAGTTATTTCCATTTTTGCATCAGAATATGGGATCAATGCTTAAAATATATAGAAAGTTCATACTTTTTGCTCACATTTTCACAATGAGTTTCAGAGGGAAAAGGAAGAGAAAGACGGTTTTCATTTTACCTACGGTTTTTCAGTGCGGCAGCGAATAAATTCAGTGCTTAACAGCCCCACCTCCTGGTGAAAAGCAATGATAACGCAAAGAAATTTGTTTTTTGCTGGGGTTGTATACTCCCTGGCAATTTTTTTCTAGCTCTAGCTTACATAATAGAAACACTTTTTCTATTTACTTTTGCATGAGAGCTCCGTAGCATGTTTAGAGCTTCTTTTTTTTTTTTTTTTTTTTTTTTTTTTTTTTTTTACTTTATCCTGTATTCCCTCATTTATTTTTCTCACTTCACAGGGATAATATATTTTAATCATTGCTTCTGTCCTTACCGTATCCTTTAAAATAACTGAGAAATCCATTCTCTTTCCTTTTCTGCCTCCTCATAGACAAATACAAAGCTAGAACTCAGCAAAAACCTAGCAGGATCTGGGAACTTCTGAAGCTGTTCTTGCGTACAGTGTCTCCAGGAGTTAAAGGATTAGAAAGTGAAGCATTCCAAGATGATGTAAATCTTGGAGAATAAATCATTAGGTGGCAGAAAACCATTATCCAGCAACATGGATCAGACCGCACCTGTCCTTAGGCAAGAAATTTCCTGCGTGGCTTTCTTTCCTGTGCAGAAATCTAGGTTTGCATTTCATTTTGTTTCATAGTATCCTCCTAACAGCACCTTCTGATACCTTTTGTCCTCTTCCACTGATGCCTTGCCACCAGAAGTGGACTTACAAAATCGATATAAACCCAGAATGGTTAAAAATGAGGACTGACAGCATTTGGGGAGATGAAAACAACCTACATTCAATCCTTGGAAGCATCATGAGGACAACGAAAAGGTCAGTGACTTCATTGCTAAACAGAGCATGCAAGAAGGGAGCATGGCATGCGCCTGAAGAGTGGCTGGATGCTTCACAATGAGAGACACCTTCAGTATAAATCATGGGCAAGCTTACTTTTACTTTTCTGATTCAGTCTCTGCCTCAACCTCTGTGCCATCTTTTTAGGCTTGCCAGCACCTCTCTCCCTCAGCTACCTGTCAGCCCACATCTTTCACAACCTCAGGATTCCCATCATCATGGCTGGCCCTGCAGCGTCTTGCAGAGGGAAGACTGTGTTCTGCAGTGAGCTGCCTTTTGAGCAAGGCTTCTGAAAAGCAGGAAAGGTGATGAAACCTCAGTGTACCTCATACAGCCTGCTGGACATAGGGGTCTGGTTGGGGTGAGCAGCGGCAACAAGGTATTTCTTTTCTAAGATTAAATGCAAATTAGACTATATTAAGGAATGCATTTTAAAGCACCACTGAGACCAGGTATGCTGAGCTTTTACCGGTATTAGCTAGTGCATCTCTAATGGAATCTGTCCAGCAAATAGATGTTTCAGCTTCCTCACTTGTCTGTAGGGTTAAAATGCCTCAATTAAAAATTTCCAACAATATGCCTTTAAATACTAATCAAGAACAAGACCGAAGCTATTGACCCCTGTTGGGACACAACATATTAGCATGGGAAGGAAACCTTCTTCACTCATACCTGTAAGGGGCAAGCCAGCCCTGGGCCCAGCATTTGGCCCCACCTAATCGTTATTCCATTTACAAGCTTAACAAAGTGCTGCATTACATTTCAGGAGCTATTGATTGCTTTTGAGGTGGTTATACAAAATCAATTGTGGAGTTTTGTTTTAGAGGAAGGTGTAAGAGAGGAAAAAGGAATACATGCCAAGATTTAAGAAAAAACATGTGGCTGAGAGGCACTGGAATGTCATGGGGTCACAACTTCAAAGACTGAACCCCCATCTAACCAAGTCCTTTCTGTTGCTCAAATATCCCATCACAGGTTGCTTGAGGCTGCCTGGAATAGGCCCCTAGCTTTGTTCACCTTCTTTTCATTGTATAGACAGCTCTCCGTGGCTTGCAGTTTATTCTAGTTTAACAAGTAAATTAAGTCACTGGGGAGGATGAGGAAAGGGGAGAGATTATATCTGTGCACATGCCTTAAGGTTGAATTGAACCTTTTATCTTGTTTACAAGCTTGCCTACAGAAAGGAATGAATGGGAATGTTATCGGGATGCAGGCTTCAGTTCTGCCAGCTTCTAAACACATAAGCATACAAAACATTTTGGTGCTTAAATAATTTGCCAAAATGATTCACCTTTCACAGAAGCAAATCCCAAGGGTATCCCACCTCATCTACTTTACCTACAATATTTACCACCAGTGCAAGAAGCAAAATGAGGACCATGGATCCAATTCAGCACATACTGGTGCAGAATGAAAGCCATTCAGGACTGAAATAACAGGTAATGTTGACTCACTTGTGTGACCGTAACACAAAACACTCTCATATCAAGTATTGGACTCCCTGGAAGTGGCATCAAAGATATTTTGGAAAAGACACTTAAAATGTAGGATGTATCTTCTCATGTCTTGCTGGACTATTCAGGGTGCTTGTAGCATTGTTTCCATGCTGCACCTAGCCATAGGTATAAAGAGGAGTTTGTTTTTCCAACCTGTCAGGGAAAAAACTCTCAGGGAGCACTAAATTCACACAAAACCACTCTGTCTGTGCATGGGGCTGATACAGGGGTAATAGTGTCAGGACTCAAGAATTTAAGGAATGACGTTGAAGGTTGTATATAACTGAAGCAAAAGAAAGTGTGAAAGGAAAAACTCAAATACTATATGGCTTGTGTTTTAGAACCTCTAGAACAAAACCAGAAGAAAATTTTGTAACTAATAAACTAAGAAAAAGCTATGATTTTTGCTCAAAAGAATGTGTATAATTACGCAAAGCAACCAATTAATAAATTGTTTGTGAGCAGCTCATTGCAGTATTAGACCTTTGAGCTGTGTTGGATTACTACATGAAAAACATTGGGATTGCTATTTGGACCCAACCAAAGTAAAAATTTAATCAAAGGAATTGCTGTGTGAGTGAATTCTGTAACAAATAAAAAACTCAAGGGGTTTATGATTCCATGCTAAATACTTTTTTAATAATTCCTTCCTAATATTCACTTCTTTGGATTTACTATTCCATTCACAAAAGTTTTTTTGTCATGTGTTCAAGGTGAGTGTTGTTCTACTGTAATTTTTCACTAAGAAAATACAATTAATAAATTAATAATTATCAATAATTAATACATATGAATAATAGATAAATGTTAATAAATTAATAATAAAGCCAGTGGGAAAGAATTGAAAGCAAATACAAAGTCAGTTCATTCAAAGTGGAGAAGGAATTAGGAAGGATTAGACCAGTGCTGCCAGCAATGTTTCCTATGACTGTGGGGAAATCACGTTGCTTTGGGATGTCTTTATTTCCCCTTTTGATTCCTCATTTACTTTGTCAGGGAGCACACTGCTGCCAGCAGAGTGCCTGGTATGATGGCAGTCTCATCCCTGCAATGTCCCTGGGTTGTGGCTGACACCTGAGTAATCGGTTGTATAATCACAGTTTCTCATAGTAAAATGTTTCTCAGTGTGTAACTATCTTAAGAGCCAGTTTTTTTCAGCGGTCACCCACTTCTAAACTTGAAATGTTACAGGGTTTTTTTAGAGAATTCCCAAAAATCCACCTTTCCCTGTAAATCTAATGAGAAAGACAGTGCTGTTGGTAGAAAAGTGAATCAGCTTTCATCACAGAGAACAGACCGGGGTTTTGCTATCAAGTCCCACAGATGCAGGATCAAGGCCTCAGTTCTGCTGACTTTCTTTTTAATATTTTTTGATTTTTATGAATCCTTAACAATCCCTCCAGAGTTTCACACTGAAAGATAACACCAGGCTAAATTAAGCAATGTTTTGGTGGCTTTAAGGAAACTAGATATACTGAGTGAAAATTTCACCTTCCTTTCCAAACTTGGACATGTCTTTTTTGCTTGGGTTTGATGAGCCAGTAATTTAGATAAAATGATCTTTCTTCAAACTGCTGTGTATCAGATAAAATGGTCTTTCTTCAAGCTGCTGTGTATCAGACCAGGTAATTGTGGAGCTGTAAGAGCTGACTCTCTCATTGCGCTGTTGCTTTCCTCACTGGCTGCGGCAGGAAGAAACTTTTCATGCAGGAATTCTGTAAGCATTTTTCCATCATGTTACTTCACATTAGTTCAGCCTATTAACTAAACATTTGGGTTGTTTATCGATACCAAAAAGAGGAGTCTTTCTCAATATGACCCTCCTCCAGAACAAAATTCATACAGAGAGTCTGGCTTCACATGAAGCGGACAGACGACAAGGGCAGCACGTTGTGGAGAGAGAAGTAGCCTTGGGAAAGGCTGTTTGCAGCTCCACCTCAGTACACACAGAAGGAACTGTGTTATTCAAGTATCACGTGTCGCCTGCCAGTACAGCCAGCCCAAAAGCTTCTGCTGTTGTACTTGCACCCGTATCTGTGGTGGGTGAACTTGCAGCAGCAATCTCCTGCTTCTCATCCCAGCCTTGCTGGCATTAGCTATGGCCAAGGCACGGTTAACAAGCCTAGTGTCTCTCATTCAGCCCGGGTCGTAGTCCAAGAGCTGTTTTAAATTCACCTAACTGTGAGGAGTCAAAAATGCAATGGAGTTCCAGGCTGAGAAGCGTGGCTGTAGCCCTGTGCATCCTCTGACATGCAGACCAGTGACAGAAACAAAAGCAGTGCAGGCTGTGAATACAAACCAGCACGTGTGTGCCTTCCAGAGTGCTGCACTTCTGTGACCTGTTGTGCATGTGGATGGAAAAAGGAATGAAAGTGTTCAGCTAAAGCTCTGCTGAACTTTTCCATAGCTGGCTACTTTGAGACTCAGTCAACATGCTAAGCTAAACTGTCTAGGTCTAAAGTGATATAAGTACTAAATTCCACTGCAAAACAAGTTGTTTCAGGTTCTGAAGTCAACCATCAACATCTGAAACTTGATCTGTGGAAGTGTGCATTTGTAAATGACAGTAGCAGAACTTAAATGTATCTAAGGGCTTTTGGAATGGGTCAACAAACACGTGAAGAAGGGTAAACTGAATTTAATTTCAAATGAAATTAAAAGGCCTCACGTTGAAAATAAACAAAGAGAAGTTCTTCAAGGCACAGGTAATAGATTTATGGAAGCCCTTGCCAAAGATGAGAGACTGGAGAAAGCTGGAAGAGTGTCTGTAAGGTACTCCTAAATGGAAAACCATGTCAGCCTCGGGAAACCCCTTCAGATGAAAATAATTTCAGGCTGCAAGAATCATAACTAATAGGTCTGTTCTTATGCTTTTATGATCTGAAAGAGAGAGATGACAGTAGGAGGTAAAAGAAAATAAGTCATGTCGCGACATGGAAAGATGGGGGAAAGACTGTTTCCAGTAGAATCATACCTGCGTAAATGTGGTCATGCCCTCTGCCAGACCTCTCCATTGCTCTTGAACATTTGGAAGACCCTAGGCCATTTTTTTTTTTCCTTCCAAATCTTATATTTGCTTTGATGAGGATTGGTAGTGTGGTGTGGCTTGCAGGCTGCACAAGCGAACACATCAAATCTTGCAGGCTGTTTCATGCAAGGCATGTGTTACATGTTTGCCGCTGGTTGCCATGGATGGGACTCCCTGGTGTGGGTGCCAGCGCTCCTGCACCCGTTCAGGCTGTAACCAGCACGTAAGGGATCCAGTCAGTCTAGTTACTGATGAGGGTCTGTGGGAGAGTAGTAGTACAACTTCACCCCAGATTAGAGGTTCCCCCACATTACGGTTTTCCTTTGGTGCATGTGTGGTTTGAATCTTGGCTCTCACCCTCCATTTTTACAGCTCACTCCAGTTAATTTCAAGCCTTTCTTCCCTTTTTTGTTCAGCACAGAAGAAACTTTCACAGGCACAGCCCATTAAAGAAAGTCGTGCTCCATTGACTTGGCTAGTTTTCTGAGGCAGCTGCTGCTGTTGTTACTAAAGGGGCTTGCCAACTTCCCTATTTCTTGCTTGCATTTTGATTCATTATTCATATGGAGATAAAGTGTCTAATCTAATCAAAATATTAAGACTCTGCCTGTGCTTTTTACTGGCTTTTTTTTTTTTCTTTTCAACTTTGCAGAAAAGCTAGTGCTGTTTTATAACAAATCTCTCACTATTGGCAATGACACTAAGAAATCAGAGAAGGCGACACGTGTTCCTGTTCTGTTCTTAAGGGAATTGTCTTCTATGCTTTTTCCTTTCTACTGAATGAGAAGATGACCATGAAGATAGGTGCTAGGTAGGAAATAATCAAGCACACAAGCATTTCAGGAGAGACAGCTAGATGACTTCCACTGAGCATTTTTTTACCTGACTCTTAATCCTTTCAGATTCCCTGGGAATCAGTACTTGCTGCAGGTGCTCTTTTATTTGGAACAAATTCCAGAAAGTTTATGAGGAAAAATGGACAATGTCAAAATGCCTCGAAATAATTCCCTACAAACCTTACCAGAATTTTGGTAGGGGTGAATTAAACTTAAACAGACTTTGTAGATGGTGATTTCTACGTAGGGCACAATATCCTCCACTGTGCAGCAGAGCATGTTCTTTCACAAACAGAAAACAAACACTTCTGGAAATGTCAGAGGCTGTCCACAAACTCTTACACACTTCTAGACATTAATACCTCTCTATAACAGGTATCATTATTTTTGTTTCGTTTGTTATTACTGTCTAAGTTCATAATACAAAGGCAACACATCTTGAATTTGGAGGATACTTATCTTGGTAAAATCATTATGACCTAAGTAAAAAAATCAGAATGATCTTGAATCAGCTCTCCAATCTTCTACTGATGTCATGCTCAAACACTATGATACAGTACTCAGAAAAGAAGTAGACAAATGAGCAAACTGGGATCAGCAAAAGATGTCTGAGCAACCACTAATGATAGGAGTAGTGTTCAACATGGTGAGAACCCAGTCTGGAAGTGACAGTATTGGTATTATCATAAGTAATACTGTAGGAAGTAGTATTCATGGTACATCATCTGAATAACCACTTTTGACTGTTTCAAGGACCTTACAGCACGTGACAGCTGTAGATATGTGAATATGCCTATGAGTATTTGTTCTGCAGTGTGAGTAGTTATTTGCTAGCAGGTGATGTTATTTCTGGACAGCTTGTGCCTTGAACACAGTCTGACAAACCTGGCACCAAAAAACCGTCCTGTGTTTCATTCACGCAGAAAGTGAGCAATATTTCCTAATAGAAATAAGTAGTTATTCCGAATTTCATTCTTCTGATCTGGGAAATGAACACTTTTCTTTAGCTACAGACTATCTTTCTTTATGGCCTCTTTACAAGATCACGATCATTCACCCAATAAGCTCTGCAGAGGTCAAGGACCTTAGCTTGAGTTCCCCTGTGGCGTGGTCTCCAGGAAGATGAAGGTCAGCCTCTCTGATATTGATGCAAGTCTAGTCTCTCACTACCCATTCAGCTCCTGCATCCTGCAGCAGCTTTTCAGGGTGGAGCAAAATCAAGGATTTTACGCAAAGCTAATTTTTAGCTCTGTTTCAAGCTCTGAACCAGAAAACAAGCATTTGTCTTCTCCACCTGCTTCAAAACTTCAAGTCAGTAGTTTATCTCACAAATACAACAAATACAGCAGGAAGTAGGAATTAGAAATAGGAATTATCATTCCTTCTGCTTCTCTTTATTTCTTTTCTCTGTCTTCTATAAGCAGACAAACAAATTCCAACTTTTGCTTTAGAATAGCAGCAAAACACTTACTGTGAGTAGAAAACTTTGGGGGAAATTCAAAAGAACCCTAACAGACACCGTTATACCTAACTAGACATGCTTTCGAGGAGATTGTTAGCCAGTTTATGAAATTCTGCACAAGTTCTCTGGTCCACACAAACCACGTCTTGTAAGCAACTTTTGGACCAGTATTATTATAACCTTCAGTCAACTACACCTTTCAAAAGCATCCTGTAGCTTTCATGGAATAAGTGTAACAAAAAGCAGTTGTCTCATATGAAACATGGATGAAAACCTGGTAACAATCAGAGATGTTCAAATGATGGAGCAAATTGACAAGAAAGTATTTACTGATCATCCTGTTCTTTCATCTAAAGGTGGATATAAGAGATCCAAGGAAGACATGCCAGCTAGTGCAGGTGGAAGAAACCTCAAACTCTTAAGCCCACACCACTTTTTTGTGTCAGCTCTTCATGTTACGCCAATAACTTCCTTGCCATCATGGCAGTGTCGTCACAGCCAAA
Organism: Falco naumanni; assembly: GCF_017639655.2. Classification (NCBI taxonomy): domain Eukaryota; kingdom Metazoa; phylum Chordata; class Aves; order Falconiformes; family Falconidae; genus Falco; species Falco naumanni. Next base: position 107,060,819 of record NC_054056.1, on the reverse strand, counting down.
CTTCCAAAGGATATTGCATAGCCAAGGTTAATTATTGGCATTGTACTGCCTACTCCAACCTGGCAAGGGCAGAAGGTCCTACAGGCAGAATTATTCTCCCTGTTTGGTACTCCGGGACCAGCTGGAGTTGATGTCAGTGGCACAACTACTGGCATAAAGAAATAAAAGATTTTGAGGTGCATGCAGAGAGGAGACAGGAATGCTAAAGAGTTTTCATTTCTTTATTTCTTTCCTCTTTCTTGAAAGCAAAAAGCCCTAGAGAAACATTTAAGTTCTACCATAAATCTATATAAGCAAACTTTTCTCTACATAGAAAACAATTTGTATTTGTGAATGCACTTGTGTGAGCATGCACTCTGTTTATAAAGCTTATTGCATACTCGTTTGCAGCTGAACTGGCTTAACTATTCCATTATTCAATTGTACCATTTAAATATGTGGGTTGATCTGTTCTAGAAAATCTTTCAAATTTGTTTTCCTCAAAATGGGGGCACTGGAGCATTATGATCTGCAAGTGATGTGAGAAAATTAGGTTCAGTTTTGTGAGCTTGCTTGCTTTAAATGAAATTCGGTTGTAAATACAAGAGTCAAATGTTGTTGGGAGAATGGTTTTGCTTTAGGTCAGGCCTGTTTTGTATTTGTTGCTGAACACACACAGGCAGGAGAATTCATGCTGCACTGCAGTAAAACCTAAAATGCCATTAGAATATATTTGTGACAGCATGAGAAGAAAGCATTACACTCCAGGATTTTTGCATGAAAAATTAAGAATATGAAAATAAAAGAAATTACCTTTACTTTTTACTTATTTACTTGTTTGGGATTTTGCATAGAATCAAAGAAAGCCATTGTTTTAACTCACATATTCTTATAAAGATGCATCCCAGTGGTGCCTTATAACCTTTTTAATGAATACCTTCTTCTGTCATTACAAGGCCTGATTCTGTCAAAGATTTTCTGTTCCTGTTGTACATAAAAGAGTCATAGTTTCATCCATGGATTTTTTCCTTTTCCTGTGAACCACACTGATTTATCACCTGTGACCAACACAGTGCCTTATTTCCTTGCCAATAATTGGACTTTTTCAAAACATGGTAAAAGTCTGGAGAGGGGGAAGGAGGCAGAAGAATGCTTCCTGGAAGGAGCCCAGCATTAGTATGGGGACAACTATGGAGAAAACTGAGGTGACCACCATGCTTCAGTCTCTCACAGCTCTCAGTTATGCACAGACGTACACACTCTAATGAAGTAGAAAGGGGGAAAGATATCTTTCCTTACCCTTCCCTCCCACTCCTGCATAATTCCTCTTACTGTTGTTAAGTGTCTGTTTTAAAGCCACAGTATATTTTGCAGGTGCCCTAAAGCTTGTCTGACCAACACATAACGGTGAGGCTGAGGTTGTCATATGGAGCAATTTATAACCCTGGCTTACCTGTACCCATTCAAACAGACTGGACGAAATCTCACTACATCTAAATGCCAGCCAAGGAAGAGGAATGAAAGCCAGAGCATAGCAGGGTAGAATTATATCCTGAAAAGTCACCGATTCTGACAAGAATTTAGGGATTGTCATGCAGAAGTCACTCAGTGGGAACTTCAAATTGGATGCCATAGGTAATGTACATTAGTAGTGAGGGAGGACGAACAGAAAGACTCTTTATTAATTGATTTATTTATTTACTTATATATTTGTTACCTCTGTATACATCACAGGAAGAACCAAGAGACGAACACTGTATCCCGATGTGGTCGCTAGACTGGAGAAAACTGGAACAGATACAAAAATTTGTTACAAAAATAATTAGAGGGCTGGAGTACATGCCTTCCTGTGGGAGACCTGAAGAACTGAATCTGTTCTGCTTATCAAAAGATGACTGAGAGATGAATTGATTACAAAATATTTGCGTTAATGAGGAGAAAATAGAGCTCTTTCATCTAGCAGAGAAAAGCATAACAAGAATTAATGACTACAAGCTTCAGCCACACAAATTGAAATTGGAAATTTGGCACATATTTTTAAAAATGAGGTTGATTAGCCAATAGTTTAAAACTCCTAAAGGAGATGCTGCATGCTTTGGTTATGCTTAAATGAAACGCTGAAACTGTCTGTAGGGCTAGTAGTTGCAGATCATAGAATCATAGAATCGTAACACCCATGCCACGATGCATAAGTGCCGAGCCAGGACATGGTTGTTCTGCTTCTTTGCATCTGTTCTAGTGTCTATCTACATCACTGCATTCTTAATCTCTCCCTTCTTATTCTCCCTAACAGTCCTTGTCCTTGGATGTCGTTAGCATTGTTTGAAATACAGATTTGGAAGTTCATGCTTGAGATTTCTCTTCATAAAAGAACTTTAATCAAGATTTTTTTAACTTTGGCCCTTCACCTTGCATCTTATGTGGCATAAGACCATGTTTTATGGGTTTTTCCCTTTGCATTAGACTTTGTTTTTCATGTGACAGCAAGGCCATGGCTTGGGATAATCAACCGTGTCCAAGCTGCAGGCCAGTGCCATGAATGCTTGTTTTGTCCCCCCAAATCCATCTATTCCCTTTGACATCCAAGCCAGACAGGGAAGGAAATACTTGACCTCAGGTGATAGAGGGAAGTTGTTGTGCAAGTTCACCATTGGCTATGCGCTTAGTGATGGGGTCTACTATGCCAGGTATTTTGAATTCCACTGTCAAATAATCAGGTTCAATCCCAAGTCCTGCTTCCTTGAGCATCAACACTTAATAACTGGCGGTGGGATCTCCTTTAGAGTGAACCAAAAAAATCCTTCTGAAATAAAACACACTTGTGTGGTTCAGAGTACTTCTCCAAAGAATTTTCTCTTAATGGGTAGTAAGGATGAGACTGGGATTTACACCACTGAACATATAGTCCTCTTAACGCTATCCCAGCAGGTCTTCCATCCTCCAGCATCACTGGATGTGCTGTGAACACTACATGTTCTCATGCCACACTCCAGGGCAAAAAAAGAGACTAGTTTTGGTTTTATCCTATAAATACACCATTCTCACAGGATACAGCACAGACCCCACATTGTTTTTATATTTTAAATTGAAAAAATACATAACAAGTGAAAATTGTGTCTTAGGACCATGGGGACCTATGGAGTTGTTCCAAGAATTATGGAATGAAGATGTAGTGAGTTCACTGTAGAGGGGCCAGCTCAAACTGTGAGCTGCAACCACTCTGTAGTACTTGATCTGTCGGCCAGGGATTATTCCCTAGAGTGGACACATTTAACAGCATATGAATAACCATCTGTGCTATGTTGTAAACACCAAAAGAATTAGAAACAGACCATACCTATGACTGTTGCTGCAAAGAGAGTCTGCAAGAAAGACAAGGTTGTTAATGTGCACTGTGGTGCTGCAGGGACTGTCACTACAGTGAGTGCATCCTAAATGGAAAAGAGGATATTGAAACTGAACAACCCAATACTTTTTCTGAGACCAGTTTGTTTCTTACAAGAAATGAATATCATCTAGATCTCCATGGAAAGGATACCCACCAAAAAGATTACATGATTTATCACCAGTAAGGGTCACAATTACATGATTAGGATGGATGACACATGCTTTTTTGTGTGTTGGGTTTTTTTCTCTTTTTCTTTCAGCCTTTTGTGAGCTCTTACACATTTCTGGTCACTCAGCCAGATCCTCTGTGCTTTGCCATCTTTGACTAGTCTGGCAGGGTTAATAAAAATGGTATAAATAAGTAATCAGATAGTAATGCTGCATTGGCAGGCAGGTCCCAAAATGCTAAGCGTTTATGCTGATTATCCTTCAGATGCTTTCCTGTCTAAGAATTCGGCATTTCTCATGGATTCATGTGTTTGCTGTAACTGTGACAGTACATGCTTACTGAGTTTCTCTTGATATAATAAAATGCTGGAAAGAAAATGGTTGACAGTGTTGTGAATTCATCGAGAGGTAGACTTGCCTATGAAACAATAAAGGTGCCACAAAAAGTGTTAAAATTTCTGCAGATGGAATCTCATGGAGCTGAGATGCCAGGACCTGCAGATCCAGGCCAAAGGGACTACAGAGGAAAACACTAAATTATAGCAAGAAAATATAACCTTTATTTCTTGAATCCTGCCTATGTGCAATTTCAAGTTGCAGCAAGACAGCAGCTATGAAGATTTCTCAGAAAAGAATAGCTAGGGATTCCTTGACTAGTAGCCACACAGATCCTGTGGGTAAGTGAATGAACTGCAGCTGGTGAGAATGTGCAGGCACTTCCACTGGATGTTCCCTGAGCCATCCTGTTGCCTTCTGCTCCCCTTTCATCTTGCACTTCTTGTGCAAAATACAGCATGCAAATGCAAGTGCAGTAAGGAGGCATGGGTCAGATTTGACTCTGGCAATAAGGACCCTACCTCCAAGCCACAGCTGCTGAGGCAATGTCTTGAGAGGGTCTAATGAGGTATGAGGTTGTCTCTAAACAAGCCAAGCAGCACAAGCCAAGACAACAACTCTGTGGCAAGAACTGCCAAGTATTCAGGGTGATACTGCGACTGCGCTGCTCTCAAGGCATCAGGCATGTACAGGCTCCTTGGCATGTCCTGAGCTGAGAAGCAGCTGTGGAAGTCACTGCTGCCATGGACTTAGCCAGACCAGCTTGTGTCAGCTGCAGTAGACCACTCTCCAGTGACCAACGATACTTGCAGTGCAACAAAGTGAAGCCTTTCTTGCTGTTCAGAAGGACCTCGGCTTGGATGGACAGGCAGAGAATATGCATCCTGCCAACTACATGGTGGGCAACCATATGCAAACAAAGCCTGTTTCAACCTTCCGTGTGCCCATCATCCAGAGATAGTATAGGCTACATACAGTTATCATCTCAGAGCCTCTAACTTGCACAACAGAAGGAATTAGAGGTTACCAGATTCCAAACAATAAAAGCCATCCTCTTTCTATTCTCAGCTATACTTTCATGTCGGTCATCTAACATGTTGCATAACAGGTGAGCCAGCACAGATGTCAATGAATGGTACTTTTATCTTTCTTCACCATCAGACTTTTCTCATTTGTAGTAGAGATCCAGCAATGATATCATGTTTTGATATCTTTAAATCAAGTTTGGATGCCTTTTCGAAAGAAATATTTTTGCCAGACACAGGTCACTGGACTCAGTGCAGAGATAGCTAGATGAAAAACTATGACTGAAATGAGAAGGATTGCCTTGCTCATACCTTTTAGCCTTATACCAAGTGCAGCTTTGGCTTTTATTGTAAACCATGCAATATTTGATGTGTGTCTCTAAAATTGCACAGAAATAAACTAGAACCATAATTTGACCGCACACGATAGCACCATCCCACCCTCCCAATATACTAGTATATCCCAAATATCAGTGTTTTTAAGAAAAATACTTGTGTTCAGATTATGGGTTTTTTTTTGAATGACGGGCCTGGCAGAACAGTTTTGCTCGAGAGTACAGTCTGACAGAGCTGAGAAGTGACGAGGTAACAGTGCAGAGGAAACAAAACTTCTGTTCAGTGGAAAAAACCCAACAGTGGGATCTTTTTAACAACCCACCCTATTAAGTTCATCAAACAGAAAGTTGAAGAGAGGAAACCAAGTAATGAGCAGTAAGATGTTTTATGGGAAATACAAAACTAAGAAGCAACATTGTGTATACTTGAATTTCTCCTACTGGCACCTCACCTTTTGACCAATACTACCTAGAAAGACACTTTCCTGGGAGAAGTGCCGGTCCCTTCAGCCACACACTCAGCCTCACACACTTTCTGCTCAGTCGGGGCAGGTAGTGGGCACTGGAATTAGAAACAGTCCTCATCCAACCAGAATATCCACTTGCTTCAATATGTACACTGCTTGCGGCTTCAGCCTTATACTTATAAAAGTCCATCTTTCTTGGAAATCTTTCCATGGATTCAGAGCCACAGGCATGACCTTGCGAAGCTTGTACTATTAATGAAATCATTAGAGTCATCATAGAAGCTGATCCTTAACTTACATATATTTCAGTTTCCTAAGTTCAGAGTCAGCTGTGCTAGGTTAACGGTTGGACTTGATGACCTTAAAGGTCTTTTCCAAACTAAACAATTCTATGATTCTATGATTCATGCAAATGACAGCATGACATAGAAACAAAGTGGCTGTTCATTCAAAAAAGAACACAACAACCCTAATTTCAAAGAGAGGAAGAAAGCTCCCATTTTGACACTACTCCAAATATAAAGCCTTTTGGTTTCTTCTTTGCATTATTAAAGCAATAGATCATGGCATTGAAATGACTGATGAAAGAATATACTTTACTTTTTATTATTGCAGATTAATATGAGTGATGAACTTAGAGACACATGTACTGAACTCTCCTATTCATGTGAATAGCAAAGACAGAGTCTGTGTGAGCAGTCAAGGCTCACTGCAATTTGTCTGAAGAAGATGTTATTATTTTGGTAAATTAGCACAATTTGCAGGAAGGGCAAAAAGTGCTGAGAAAGAGGGATGAAACACAGACACAGGGAGGAGGGAGGAAAACTTGGTGGACACTGAATGAACACATGATTTGTGCCCTGACCTGACTAGCTCCGGGAGGGGATCGTATCAGAGGGACTCCTGATCAGATTTGTGTTAGTGATTTGCTCCCTGGCTTTAAAGAATATGGTTCACCTGGCTCTTTCGATATCTAAAATGATTAAGTATATAAAACAGGCATTCAAAAGGTTTTACATAACTGCCTGGATCCTCCTGACTTCTGAAAAAGTAATCCACCAACCTGACTATGTGGAAATTAGCTTTAAAGTGCCAGCCTCTTCTGTAAAACATACACATTTAGGGACTTAAATACAAGTGAAGTTGCAAATTCACTGTTTCAAGATCAGAGTTTACACACAACAAGGCAGCTGGATCCCGAGTGAGAGAGAGGGTCAGTGGTAAGCCTGGCTGCCTCCAGATTTTGCAGTGCATTTCTGTGGGGCTATCTGTTTTATTAGAGCTGTGTGGTTATTTATAGAGCAGTGGCTGAGACTTGAGATCTAGTCACTATGAAAGGCAAAGCAAGGAGTGCTGGCTGAAAGTGTTGCACTTCAGATGCTTGGTTGGAAGATCTGATAGAAAATTGGATTTTCAACAAGCCTTTTTTTGAGGGAGGTGGATCTGTTTTCCAATGCAACTTTAACACTGAAGCACAAAATTTGCCCAGAGGCAAGAATTGAAAGTTCTGTATTTCAAAATTTTGCCAGAGTACCTCATGATAACTATAATCCAGTTGCATCATCCCACCTTTCTCTGCCAAACCACATCTCCCATGATTCACTGAAGCTGAGAACACCCAGAATACGCTGTCTCTTTTTTCTGATAAAGACCATATGATGCATCAGCCAAGGCATAAAACAGCCTGCTTATGTACAGAAAGGGATTACGCATATATCAAAGCTATACTACCTGTGCAATACCCTGGAAGTGTTTCCAAACTGAAATATTTCAGGGCTCCACAATTTTTTCGATATTTAAAATTTCACAGTCAAAACAAGCAAACAAAACCATAAGCTGCTGATGTTGTAACAGGCAAAGGGCCAGAAAGAAAACAGAGGTACGGGAAGGTGAAGGGTTCTGACCCAGAGATTGAGTTTATTTTCTGGAACTCTTCATTGCTTAGCATACTTCTGTGCTTCACAAGCTCTAAGACCGGAAGCAAAGTCGAGGGAGGCACCAGAGCAGGCTGTCAGGATGGAACATTAGTCATATCATCAGTCTATGCTTAAATAATTCCCATGTGTGCTGTTACACTAAGTTGAATATACTGGGTCTTATTTTCGGCTGTGTTACACTTACATGAAATCATTGAAATTAAGAAATTGTACTATATGTGTTTTAGAAGAGAATTAAGCCTATTATTTTCTTCGCTAAAAAAACCAACAAACAATTTGTAATTGGTAACTCTGTACCTTTAAACACATGGATCAACCTTTGTCTTTTCCTTGGGGAAAATAAAAAACCCAGTGTTTACTTCTATGAGCCTGCAGTTATTTGGGAGAGAGAATCAGAGATCAGCTGTCATTGCAGAGAATGTCAGAGGAATTTGTGGCAGCAAGCCATAGCAAGGAGGTTAAAAAAAAAAAACACCAAACAACCTCCATCATGCAACTATTTTGTTCACATTGTCAGAGAGACATTAATGTTTAAAGTAGCAGGTCATTATGATCCTTGGGGAAAAGGTGTAGTGTTTACATTCATAAAAGTACCTCCTGTAGCATCACATATACAGCAGAGCTGGTGCAGAAAAGTAGTAAGACTACAGAGGGGAAAGAGGAGCCATGATCCAGTCAGAGTTGTTTCCTCCCCTCTCTCCTTCTATGTATCACCACCCGCTTCCAGAAGGATAAAACCAAGAATTTTCAGGGAGCGATATGATCTCTTAATGCTCCAGCCGAGTAAGCTGGGGAACACAGAGGTCAATGGGATAAGCCAGCAGCAACAGGAGCATGAAGGACTCCAATGCCAGACCAATGCCACCCCCACCTCAGCTGTGGACTTTATTTTCCGTCTGTCATCTGACTTTCTTCCCAATTAGCAGTAATGTTAAATTGCTTACCTTTTTCCTTCACTCAGCCTTTAACATCCACATTCACATTTTTACCTTTTTGTTCACTTACTCCTGCTCCAACAAAACCCTGCCCTAAAATGTTAAAAATGACAGCCAAATGATAAAATAAAAGGTCATCTGTGATGCAAACAAGGTGTTTTGCCAAACTTCTCTCAGTTCACAATGTTTATCTGTCTCATTACATTTCCCAGCTCTGCTTCCATCTTGATCAGTCAGATAATAAACTCCCCATAAAACAGACTCTGTCCTGTTTGTATAGAAATCTAGGTCTGGCTTGGAGCCTCAGATGCCGGTCTTTACATGAATGGAGTTGCTAAGCTACAAAGTTTAGCTGGTACCTTATATTTCAACAGTCTTTAAGAAAAATAGATGCTTAGAATAGCTACAATGTGGAGTCATCCTTCCACTCACCTTTATCAGGGGCAACCCAGAGGCACAGGACACCCCATATAACAACAAACAGCAGCAGCATCTTCTATGTTGTGAGAAAAGGTGACCTTTTGGAAGTCAACAGAAGACCCTCAAACGTCTCCTTTCTAAAGTGATGGGGCAAAAGCCGATACAATTATTTCCCATTTGTTCCCCCCTCAATACACCATTTCAATGTGTGACACGTTTCCACTGGAAGTGTTCAAGACCAAGAATGTAGCCAGAGGGAAGGAGGGAGTGGGTATACTTATAAATAATAGGACACAGAACAGCTAAGGTAAAGAAAACAGCTGTGATGAAGAAAGGCAGATGAATCCTCATGATACAAAGCTCAACACAAACGGTAACTATTAAGATTTAGGATAAGAGCGTTACTCAGGCATATTATCATATAGCTGTCTCCTGTGAAAGCTATTTCATCTTATTTTGAAGATGTGGATAAATGAGTTGACAAATGTTATTTCTGAAATTGTGGTGAATTTTATGTTTCACAGGCAGGGCAGCTGGCAGGTTTTGAGACAGCCTGCTAGATTAGACTGTATTCACACAAATCACTGCAAAGAGGCTGCACTATAACGTATCGCTGTATCACACCTCTACTGTTATGCCAAGCTTCTTGAACTGTTATTTTTTTCCAAAAAGACAGAATGCTGAACTCCGATGAATATTGATTAGATTGAGTGTGGACTTGGTCCAGGCTACAAAGGCAGATTTGTTGACTGAAAACATTAGAATTTTTCATTCAGATCTTTAATCTCAGCATCCCATTCCTGCTGGGGCAGACTTTCAAAGACACAGGTGAGATGCATGATAAAGAATAGCGTCTGGACTGAGTAATCTTGTAATAAATAATGAGCAGTTCTATGGCCAAGAAAAAGTCCTTTATTGTAAAATCTCATTTTAATCCAGCTACTCTCCATACCTGAGCTTCTGTATGTCATTTTTCATAATCAAGGATCTTTCTCCTCTTTATTTTTTTTTTCCATACTTCTAAATTTTCTTGTTAAAACTTCTTTTTTGTGTATGTGTCTCTTTACCATTTTTCTACTCTTCCCACACTGGATTTTCTCCTGAAATCTACTTTATAGTATGCCAGCTTTCTTTGCTGTTACATATTTTTAGATTTTCCTCATCATCACAGAGTCCTTTGCTAGTTTTCGATTCTCTGCTTGAAAAGACATTTGAGGATTCTTCTTTTCTTTTCCACACTTCATATAAAAGCTAAAAAGCACAGGTTCTGATCAGGAAGAAAGGTCAGTTGCTAATAGGAAAGGTTGCATTACAAATACACTTCTACATAGTACTGTCGCGCCAATCACAGCAAAGGACACGCCGGCACGTTGAACACCTCTTTTGTTCTGAAGGAATGTTCCCTCCTGCTATCAAATCTTCAGATGCAAATAAGACTTCTCAGATGGCACAAAATAATTTCAAACAGACCCAGAGGCTGATAAACATTACCAAAAAAATATAATTAGAAAAAGCTTTGGAAAATAACTGGGGATTAATTAAAGTTTAAATGTCCTTTGCTGTAGAGTGCAGACCAGTGAGAGGAAATTTAGGGCATGGGATCATTTTCCAGTGGCTACAGCAGGGGATGGGGAGATGAGATCTGACCTGTTTGTTTGTTTGTTTTGATTTATTCTTTCACCCAGTCTCATGTGGCCTTCGGCTAGCTGGACAACTTGCTGTGCCTTGGTTTCTCCCTCCTAATTACTGTTTTCCAGTAAGTTACATAGATCTATGGTCTATGACATTTCCAAAGCAAAATGAAAGAATGGGAAATGGCACTTTAGATTCAGTGTCTCTTCTTAAAGCTCTATTAGTTACTCTTAACATCTTGCTTTTAGTTCAGAGTTGGAAGGACTTTAGAACAATTAAACCAAAACTCACTTGAACTTCAGTATTTTTCTGCAGACTTCCAACTAAAACTACACCGCTCTTTAACCCAGGTTCAAGCTAGCTGAATTTTCATCACAGAACAACCTGACAAAGAAATCTCTGAATTAATTGTAAAAAGTTTTAGTATTTATAATATTCCCAGGACTCAGAATAGGAAGGGGAGAGCTAGAGTGGTTGTAGTCTGGGTTCACCTTCCATTGCTATGGTGTAATGTGCTCAGAGACAAGATTTATGAGCAGCTAAGTTACTCTGCAGCCCTGCTACAATTTCGTGTTTCAAAGTTCTCTCTGTTTTCTTCCTAGACTACAAGATGTTCTCATTACTGTTATATCAGCAATCTCCTCATAAATTTTGTGGTACTTGATATTTACTGGGTGTCCTTCAAGAACACACAGTGATGGATAGATGGTAGATGGAAAGAAGGAAGCAAGGAAAGAAGGGAGGAAAGAAGGGAAGAAAGAAGGCAGGCAGGCAAGCAGGCAAGTGAGAAGATAGTTAACAAAAAAATACTGGCAATCAAAAACAGCTTCCCATGCCTAATTCTGCAAAACACCTGAAGTTTATGTGTAAATTTTCTCTAATTCCAGCAGCAGTAGGTACAAGCTCAAGTCCCTCATGCATGTGGCTCTGCAGGATGGCGGGATAATAGTTCTGCAGAAATTCTGCGGTGATTATCTTCACCGTTTTACAATCTTTCTGACAAATTATATCAAACCACAGGCGTTAAAGCAAGTGTCTGAAATTATGTGACAGTAGTGATCACTTCTACATCTGGAGCGTTCCTGGCCATCCACAGATGTTTAAACTTCAGCACACATGGACCAGCCTTGACAACTACAAGAGAGCATCAGTGAGAGCTGACTGCATGCATAAGTGACTGCTCACGTAGGGGGCACATGGAGAGCGCATGCTGGTTGGGCTGAGTGAATGACTGGCTGATGCATATTTACTTCATTTGGCTCTAGATCACTCTCCTTCATTTGTTTGCTAAATTTTGAAAAATTACTATGGAAAAAGCATTCTGCAGGGGCACTTGCAATTATATGAAACCACTGGGAGAAGTAAACAAATCTGCTAATTTGTAGGCAACATTAAAACAGTCCTGTCAAATAGTAAGTGAAATATTATCTTTATGGAAATTAGGCATTGTTATTGAGCTTATTACTGAAGGGTTGGAAAGAAAAACTGCAATTGTCCTGGACTTGTTAGATGTAAGGGATTTAACATTTTGTTATTTTCATATTTTGATTTATGTCAGAATAATATCTACACTATTCCTCTTTTAAAATGCATTTTTGAACAAGAACATGAATTTCCCAAAGTTTAGACAAATAGACGATGAAAAACTAGTTTATTTGTAAATGCAAGGTTTATTTTTTGCTTTGTTTTGGGCTTTTCTTCATTTTGAAATAAAACTTAATTCTCACTGCAATTTATGCATAACACTGATTCCATCACTTATCAAAAATCCCAGCAAAATTGGAATACCTTTCCCTGAGTAATAATTTAATTTATTTTAAATTCAACTCAGAGTAGAAAGACTTTCCTTATGTACATTTTGGAATTATATGGAAATTAAACTGAGTGAAAATAAAATGTGGGAAAGACTAAAGCAGACTTTAAAAATATTTTTTACTTTATTTTTTCCCCAAATTATTTTTGTAGAAATAAGCTGAGGCTCCAGGAAAAAAAAAAAGAGTAGGGTCTTGACCTACCCTAAAAGCAGCCCTGGAAAAAGACATTTGTCTCATAATGACAGGTCCTAATTATGTGCCTCTTATGGGCACAAAGATACACTATGGCTCCCTTTTAAAGGAGGAACAGATTTCTTTTTCAAGTTGGATTGGCTGTGGACAAGGGTGTGTGCAGAACCATGTCTTCCTGATATTGCCTATCCTCTTCCACAATCCTACTTAGCACACCATGGTGAACCTGTCTGTGATGGTGGCCTTGTTACAGTATGAACTGATTTCTGAAGAGCAGGCTGTGTTTTTCTAATCTTAATTATACATGTTGGTGATCAGAAGGGCAGGATCTGTGCACTGTAGCAGGTAAAAAGATTAAGTCTTATTGGACCAGATACATAGGAGGCTCTCCCTCATTTCCATTTCCTATCTGTTCCTCTGAGTAAGATAAAGATAACTATTTTTTCTTGATATAGTGAGCAGAAGTTGATAAGGTGTGGGAGTAATAAATTCTTAAAGGATTGATATATGTCTTACTCATATGCACAAATGGCTTTTATCTGTCTATGTATCGAGGAACAGAAATGCTACCAGTGTCGTCTTTGCTCATTTAAAAGACCATTCGATGAGCTACACTGAACATCTGCATGGTACAGGCCATGGACTTTCACCTAGAGGCTCCTGTGTTGAGTCTTAAGCCAGGGGAACCAAACCTATCCACATCTCCCCATTGCCTCCAGCACCCTCCCTTTTTTTTGTGGGCCACAACAGAAGCTGCACAAAGCACATCACATCTCCATGGATGGAGACTCCACATCCTTGCGGCCTTGGAACCACTGTTCAGAATGGCTGAGCTATCACACACCTTTCAAAGCATGCTACTTTTTCTATGTTATTTAAAAAACCAAATCAAATCAACAACAAGATACCCTTATTCTAGCTGATCACAAAGACAGGATTTAGGATCTTCCTTGTTCTGTCCATAGTATTTCTTAGGAATCACTGGTCTATCTACCAGTCAATACCAACATCATCTCTGGTACTCAGTTAAGAGTCTTGAGAACAGAGGCAGTTCTGAACGGCTACTAAAATCCTAGCAAAAGTCCAAGTATATCAATAGCCTGTTATGTGGGCAGATATGAAATTATATGGGAAAGACAGAGACTGTGAGGAAAGAGATGAGTCTGAAAGCAATGATAAAAAGCCTTTGGGTAATGTTTTAATTATGCTTATACTATGCATAATTTATAATAGCTTTTCAAATATGCCGAAGACAGTCAGTCAGAACTATTGATGCTTCTCATAGAAAGCATACAATTACAGTCACGTTCATATTTCATTATTAGAATTAGCAACACAACTGTTTCTGGTTTGGTTTTTTGGACCATCAGAAAGACTGTCATTCAAGACTAAAAAGCTAATGATATGCAAGATAAAAAATTATAACATTCACGTCGCTGAAAATATATTGAATCCACACATTTCACTGTTCCTTCTTTTCATTGCTCCTGTTCAGAAAAAAATGGGACTTTAAAGTATGTTAAGAAGCTGGTAAGTTCATGATACATTGGCTGTATCCAGATAAACCTGCATGAAACAGAACTGTTGCCTTTATAAAAAAAACAACTTACTGTTTGCAGTACCCAACAAATTACATTTACCACCTGCACCTGTGTAAAAATAATAAGAAACCAAGGACTGAAAATTAATAACTCTCTAGATGCGTTTGGTTTATAATAATGAAGTTCCATGCATGACTAACTTTTGTCTTCTCTTTTACATATGACATAATCGACTAAGAATATTTTCCACTTATGTTAATGAAACATACTTTTGGAGATAAATGATGTGAGACTGAAAAATAAAATTAAACTGAAAAGGAGGAGCACATGAGTCCAGAAATTTGTAACAGTGAAATGATGTTCTGCACACAGCAGGCAAAATTACTGCATAAGGCAAATACACAGTGATGGAGGTGAGGTTGGGTATGTGCTACTTCTATGCCTGAGTGGAAGGCGATCGCTCCATTAGCTGAAGGTTAGCCTTCTCTGCAGCAATTCACACTAGCCTTCTAAGGGCACAGGCAGATACCCAGCTACTACACTCCAAAGCCTTCACCTTCTGTGACACTGGTTCACAACTGATTGACTACCTGTAAGTAATAATAGACAAGTTTGCAGGGAGCCTGCAGCATGGTGCCAAGAAACATGAACTGTCCATTTATTTCAATTGTCCAGGGAAATGTGTCAACACTGGGAATAATTTCATTTCCTGGGGAGAAAAGTGGATTTCCAATTTGTACAAATTACTGTAAGCAAACGTCATTCTGAATGACCATTAGGAGAATCTATCGCCACATATTTTCCCTTTTCAAAACAGAAGGCAAAAATACCATTAACTTTTCAAGCCCAAGAAAGGAGAAAGTAATTTTAAGAATTCTGTGGATGGAAACAGCAATGTCATCATGTTTAGATTATCCGTAAAGTCCTTTGGTGAGCAGTGCATTGCTTAAGTGACCCATGAGGTCAGAGCTTATTTTTTGAATTTGTCTTGGGAAATGGCATCTTCTAGTTTCCACCAAACCTAACTGGGGCTTGAAATGGAGAGACAGACTTGCTCAGTGAAACACACACAGACTGTGTCAGCCCAGTCTTGGTGTGTACGATGTCCAATTACAGTTACAAACTGTTGGGGCAGCAGGTAGGGAGTCTATTTGAAATGTGGGCTGGCAGAAGGGGATGTGGAATATGCAGGCCTGCAAGCGGCATCCTCACTCTTCTAGGTTTTTGTCTTCATCTGAGGTAGTATATAGCAAATAATTCAAGTGCCAGTATGAAAGGACTTCAAGACATGACCTCCAGTAATCTATTTAAGATATTATCTTTTACCTTCCTGACTCATTCCAGTTCATAGTCCAGTCACCAAAAGATGTGGCTTCAATCACCAAAACAGGTAGGTTTTTACTGAGACTTCAGACAGTGAACTGCAGTGGCTGGAACTTAGGCATTCTCTCAACTCCTTCAGATTTTCCTCAGAAAGTCAGGCTATGCAGCTGAGAGGGGGCACTTAGTGGGGAACACTGTCTTAGACAGCTCAAGTCAGAGTCCTGAGCCTCTAAATTAACTGCCAACACAGCCTAGTTCCCTTCCACCCAAGGACATGGGAAGAATCCCAAAAGGAGTGATATGGCACAAAACTTTACAGGGAAGATGGAAAAAATGTGGGAAATTAGACAAAATATTCCACAGTTAAAAATAAAGCAACTAGCAAAGTCAGTTTTTTAAAAAAACATTCTACATATCAAGTCTGGAATAGAATTAGGATGCACAAACAAAAGGAGAAAGGAGGAACAGAAGGGAGGTCAGAAGTTACGTGACATGATTAAATGGCAGCTTCCAAATAGCAAAATGAGTCAAACAAAAATCCTTTATTACCTGACCCTAATGAAGCCAATATACAGGAAGATAAATTAAGTAAAGAGCTATTAAGTAAGAAGAAAATTAGGAAGGCCAAGATGGATTTCAAAGAATAAATAGCTAATGGTGTGAAAGCAAATGGAAATCAGGAAGTCTGGAGGAGATCAATAATTCCACTGAATCATCAGAGGCTAAAGGGATCTATGAAGGAATATAGGCACATTGACGAGAGGCTTAGCAGCTTTTTTGTATGTTTCATGAAGGAGACTGCTGGGTAAATACTTATCTTGAACTTGTTCTTTCCTGGCATGGGAAAGGAAATATTTTTGGATATTGAAATGTCAGGAAAAGAAATAATAACTTACAGAGTGATTAAATTCATCAGACCCAAATGACACACCTGGGAGTTCTAAGGGAGTGTAAGCATGGGGGGGGGGGGGGAAATCTACAATGATATGCAGTCTGTCTTCAAAATACCTACTCTTCCAAAACAGAAGAAGGTAGTAAATGTCACATGTAAACAACTGCAGCCAAAGTAACAAATGACTGGAGGGTATCTCAAGAGAAGGACCAGCCAGCCTGACCCTTGCAGAAGAAAATTACATCACCCTACTCCCTTGGAGTTTTCTATATGGCATTAATGTAGTGAATAAAGGAAATATCACTATGGCAACATGTATATTAAGACTTAACACTTAGCATTTTGAAAGGTTTTTGATAAATATTTTGAGAGCAGGAACAAACTAAACACTAAGATCTGTAAAAGGAGAATAGGATTGGGTGCTACTCAGTGCCATCGTTGTGACTGACTGATGTCAGAGTAGGTATTTAGTGTTCCCTTGTTACTGTTGGTGAAATCTGCTGTAGAGTTCATGACTAGTGGGTCTGACACACTGAGGACCGGCTAGACCACACATGCTCTGCACCCATGAGTGTCATAGCTGCACTAGGACTGCTGTAGGGCCATTAAGTCAAGTGTGTCCAGAACACATTGTACTCTCTGGGCTTATTCGGCATTTCTCCTCAAGAATCCAAATATTCCTGGGAGCTAGCAAAGCCACTACTCTGACCGGGAGATATTGAGACCTGCAGGGTCTAGGTACTTTACTAAATGTTTTTAATGGAAAGGTTACAGCATCTTGATTCATGTTGGGTACATTCGACCTCCTGTGACGTTCATCAGATGAAGCATCATTGTTGAGAGTTGTGAGGGTTCAAGACATGGGTGACAGAAACAGAAGGAATAATGTAAATGGAAATATCAAAAACTAAGTGTTCATTTCCTGAAAAGGTATGGTATTGGTGAGGTAATAATATCACAGAACTGTTTAGGTTGAACACGTTCAAGAACTAATTTCGAGAGGGTTTTTTAAGATTTACATAAGCTTGGTGATCTGGTAAAATAATAGCAATTACTGCAAATGCCAGTTCTGAGACTTCCAAAAAAGTTTCATTAGCCAATATGCTTAGAACTGGACAGTGACTGAGTATCCTAAATGTGAGCTTGACTCTTGAAAATCTTGGTTTATACCTATACAGTTTGCACGGTATTCAGAGATGTTTCATCTAAAGAGCAATGAAAATATAGGCTTAATATTAGACTAAACAGTGTCACTGGCTGTCTTAGCTGTAGGAAACCAAGACTTTCCAAAGTCTTTCAAAGTCTGCAGAATTGATCACAGGATGTGGGAGTGAGATCTGCTTGAAAAAGTGCGCACAGAAAGTGAGGTGCAAAAGGAAACTTCATGGTCCCCAGTGGCCAGGCATGAGTTACCTGGCTTATTTGAGGAGGTTAATCATTAGTGACTACAAGTGTGATTGTAAAGTTTGCTTTTCTTTCTTTTTCTTCCTTGACACAGAGCCTGCCATCAAGTTTTAAGGTTTTTTTTGAAACTGATCAGGTTCTGCTTGGATTTCCAGCTGG
This sequence comes from Falco naumanni, assembly GCF_017639655.2. Classification (NCBI taxonomy): domain Eukaryota; kingdom Metazoa; phylum Chordata; class Aves; order Falconiformes; family Falconidae; genus Falco; species Falco naumanni. The sequence continues at coordinate 107,042,873 of NC_054056.1, read as the reverse complement.
GGTAGCACAGAGTTGAAATGCTGGGGAGAAGCACAAGCGTTTGGGATGGTTTGCTGACCATTATCCCTTTTCTTCTGTCAAAATTGGCTGGAAAACAAACAAGCAAACAAAACAAGAAAAAACCCCAAAAAACAGTTGAATTATAAGCAAGGGCTTCAACTGGACTGTACTTACAAAGAGCTTGCACAGGGACACCAATGGATTTTTATGCAGAGACTTACAAAGGTGTCTGAAAAACCACACAGCAAACTCCTTTAGCAGCAAAACCATGATACTTCCAACTAAGCCATATGAAAAAAACTCAGAGTTCCTCAGAGCTTTATCATCTTAGAGTGCAATGTTCAGATTGTATTAGACTTTCTCCAGTTTCACTGTGTATTGAAGGACTTTTGTAGGGGGGCACTGACCTGACTGTTCTTGAGAATGTAGAATTACTTCTGTACTTTTAAATAAAAAGGATCACGGCTGTTCTTTGGTACTAATGCGTCAGACACATTTTAGTTTGCATCCATACAGCTAAACTTATTGACTCTGAGAAAGTTTTGCATCCAAATTGCTGACTGGGAATGGTCCCTGACCTACAAAAGCCACCCAGACTTTTGTCTCTCCCAGTCTGAGAAAATGTAGGTCAGCATGGGACAACACTTTGCTGCAGGCGATAGTAATAGTTTATCCATATGGGAGACTAATAGCAGTTTTGTAAATCTTTTCTCAAATACAAATGAGGATGTCTGAGCAAGTTCTCTCAGTCCTACAAAGGGGATATTCATCTAATAGCTGTCTCTTTCATGAATAACTGTTTTCTAGAGTGGCACTCCTGAGGGGGTTGCTGGCAGGAGTCAAACTGAAGCTAGAGAGGAATGTGGGTAAAGACACTGAGAAAACTCTCTTTACAAGAATGGTGAAAGAAAAGGGAGGATCCACTGGGACTGAGGGATGATGCTATGTAGTAACACGATGTACTCGAAGGGAAACCTGAACGTGTAAGAAATCAGGCAGTGGGAGAAGTAATTTGAGGGGAAAGGATGAAATATCTGCGTAGCCTTGGAAATGAGAGAGATTTTACTTCTATTTGGCCTGTAAATGGAATTACTAACTTTAATACATTGTGTAACCCCCCCACCAGGCATAAATCAAGTGATATGAAAAGTGATATAAAGCTCCAGTGATATGTTTCTGGTGGATGGCTAACCAACGGTCCAGCTCTTTATCATCTATGTTTGTTTATAATTCCTGTCACTAGCTAGCAACTAGTAACTACACAAGTGACTGCAAAGATGTTTTCTTTGTAATTTCCAAGTCTAAGCTACCTCATAATATGATTGTGTGCTGTGAAATAATTATTGCTCTATATTATAGTGATGGCAGTAGCATTACTTCTGTATGAAATTTTCCTTTTTGGTAAAGCATCTCAAGACCCTACCCTCTGTGGTGAGAGGTAACACAGGTGAGAAATTCCTGGTGGCAAAGTGCAGTGCATTTCTCTGCCTGCAGCCTTTTCTTCCACTACCTCTAACAAACTTAAGTTGATCTTACTTGCCTGCACTGTGCTGTGTTTGTTCATTCTTTAGCCTCTTTATGCATAATTGCAATCCCACAGAGACTGGATGTTTTACTAAAGGCATTAAATGTTACCAGCAATCTCCATTAGTATGAGAGACCACACAGAGCTCCAAAGTGCCTTACACTAAGGCATTAAATGCATTATTCCAATAGCTGAGGTTAAAGTTTTCTGACTCGGTTGCTTACAGCATGGCACCTACAGAGATGGACGTGAATTCCAGGCCCTATCTGAAAATTCTCCTCTGTTCTGTGGTGTCTCCATGGGCCAGGGTCAGTTCCCCATCCTGAGACAGTGGGGCCTGGTTTTCAGCATCCAGCTGAGAGAACAGAGGTTCTCGTAGACCTTGTGGCATGTGAACTGGGGTCATGCTGATGACTTGATAGCATTTCTCAAATGGCACTACATGTCTGTGCTTAGGCAGCTGGATCATGTTTCATTCAAATTTAAAAAGCTGAATTTGCTAGGCTCTTCAATAAATCATTCAGGTATCTGAATACAGAGGTTATGCCTCCATTTGAGTATCCAAATTTGAAAATTTTACTGTAACAGAATCAGTGGATTACTTCAGTTGTTACTTAGCTTTCTGTTTGGGCAGATCAATGAACCTTTCATACAGTTACTTTAGAAATTAGCCTGGAATGTTTTTAGATTTAATAAAATTATCTAAAACAAGGCTAGTATATATTGATCATTGAGCTAACAGATGTACAATTTCTAAATCTTGTTCTTACAGTGGAAGTAGAAAAGGTTGTTTAGCAAAGATTTTGTTCAGTATTGAAAAGATTACAGCTGATAAATAACTGTTTGGGGAACCTGTTTCTGATTATATTGGAGCCTGTCTGTAAATCAGCTGAAAAAAGTTTGATAAGATTAGAAGGGAAGTTTAATGCCATATAAGTTGGGATGGACTTCATCTCATTTAACTTTAGCTACACACACCATAAAAAAAAAAAAAAAGATATCTCTGATTTTAAAACAACTTAAATCCCTGATTTAATCAATGGAGAGACAGAGCACTTTTGGAACAAAATTTCTGTGTTCACTTTCAGACTCCTCTTTGAGTGAGGTGTGTGGTGCCAAGTTTCTCTCACTTACTGCACAAGCAGTAGAGATGATCAAGCCACGTGTAGATGTTTGCACTAAGTTAGATGAGCTCCATCCATACAAATAACTATAGTCACACCACCTCACAACAGACATCAAACTCGGTGGTGCACAGGAGGAAGCAAATGCACCTGCTTTCAGTCTATATACACAAAGAGAGAAGTCATGTATTCCAACAGGTGACACAGAGCTGAAGTCTGAAACATGTATTGTCCAGCACCAAAGAGTCAGTTCATCCTCACAGAGATATTCAGATCCAAGGAAAGATGTTCTAACTTAAGCACCCTGATACAGATGCCTACAGTTAGATGGTGGGACTACTTCCAGAGGTGGAAATTTAAAAGCGAGAATCATGTCTTCCTTATTTCTCCCCCATAGATGTCACCTCATTTGAATTTTTCCTGGGATATCCGATCCAGATGTTAAAAAAAAATTCAACTTATTTGGGTTTAGGTGTTATGAAGTATTAAAGTAGAACTTCAAGTAAAGTAGGCACAGAGGTTTATTTTACTTTTGTTATCTCTGTGGTTGTGTCATTTAGTAAAACTTTTTTTTTTCCTTTTCTCTCTCTTTTCTAATGTGTGATCTGAAGGAACATGAAACTAACGCTGGAAACAGATCAAAACTTGGATTGGGAAAGAAATCTTCAGTAAATGCACATTGCACTGATATTTTCTTGCCTCCAGCAGTAATTGTTTTCCAAAGTACATTTCCTGCCATGCATTTTTCTTACCTGCAGAGGAAAATAAATAGTCATTTAGAAAAAAAAAAAAAAACAAACAAAACAAACAAAACCACTGCAACTCTCATTTGTTTGGTTCTGACAATCTCATCTGCTTAGGTCCCACACTGCCACTGGCCATTGTTGCTCACGTCCTTGTTAAATCATTGGAACACAAGTCTGAATGTTGTGTAGTATTGCCTCTGCTGGAAAAAAATAATTTAAAACACTGAAGTGGTGAGTTCTTCTTTGCAGTAAAGGTGTAAGCAGCAGGTACAGATGTGAGAAGGTTCAGGGAATGAATGTGCATGGCTTAAATCCAAGATCTCATTTGTTATAAATGAACAAGTTTTGAATAAAGTAAAATAAACCATCTCTGGATGTTCGTGGGTTTTTTTTTTTCCTAAAGTCTGTCACAGGTCAATGGTTTACTGAATTCACTTTGTCTCTCCAAAGACAGAGTTTATGTCTGCAATAAGCCACTATATACATTGATTTACAATTTTTTATTGCTGTGTTTGTCATTACTTAAATTCTTACCCTGCAAGTAGTATTTTGGTAGAATAAAAAATAGACTCACTTTGGGCAAAAGGTTTGCAAAGAATGCTGCCAACTTCGTGTGCCCTTTCCTGGAGAAGCATAACAAAAAATAGTTAGAGATATTATATAGATTCTAGATCTGTTGTGTACATAATCACATTTTCCTTTTTTTAGTTATTTATTTAATTATATTTTTAATATTTGCTGCCATGATTAAAATAAGACCACTTTCTCCCAAATCAGAAATTTCATCCCTTTTGTACACTGCTGTTAGATTTCACAGATTTCATTACAATTTTCATTAAAGAATATATAATAATGAAAATGTGAAGGATTCAGATGATCAGCTCACTGGAGTATCCAGGGATAATTAGAACTTTAGAAATTTCGTTTTGGGAAGTGTACTTTGTTCCCCTGAAGAAGGAACTTGGATGACCAGTGATGCCAGATAGTGTCAACAATGGGAACTAACTAGGGGATGATCACCTCATTAAAACCTCTGGTCACAAGTAGTGTTCCTCAGGGTTTGATACTGGGGCCAATACTGGTTTGCCTCTTAAAGAACTGAGTCAGGGAGATGGAATGCATTCCCTGCAAGCTGGTGGATGACCCTAACTGGAGGGATCCCGGTTTGGGCTCCTCAGACAATGACAAAGAGCAACAAGTTGAACAGAAGACTATCAAGATTGTCAGAGGCTGGAGCACCTGACATATGGGGAAGAACATTTGGTCCTTTCTGACCTAAATCATTCTGTTATCCTACGATTCTAAGTAACCTGCAAAAGGCATTTCTCTTTCTCTTGCTGTAAATTTCTTTCTCTTGCCTGAGAAAGCTTTGCTTTCATCATTTCTCTTCCTCAATGATAAAAAAAAAAAAAAAAGGCAGTTGGAAAGAATGAAGACCATGTGAGAAGAAAAAAATGAAATCCTATGTAAGGAGATTGCTTTCTTGAAGGAGGTACATACTTCAACATGTTAAATATACCTGCCATGACCTGTCCATTTTTCATACATATTGGTGGTCATCAGTGGAGCAGAGCTGTGAGTGTTTGACCTGTCTCCCCTTCAGGATATTCAGGAACTTGGGCAGGAGCAGTCTCCTAATGCTGACCTGAGAATCTGCACTCCACCACGGCACTGAGAGGCTAGATCTGAGGCAACTTAAACAATACTATTGACATATGACACATTGCCTGGCTCTATGAGCTACTCGGAGGCTTCTTTGGCATCATATCCATGAGATCAGAAAGACATCACTTAATTGTGCCTATCTTCAAGCCAGGATGAAAAGTCACTTTCATAGAGCTATTGCAGTATTTATTGGCATTTTCTGTAGAAAGCAGTGTGGTTAAAACATCTCTCTTAAACTTCCTGAAATTTAGCCCTGTAGAAAGGTGAAGCTATGCTATTTTTACTCTTTCCTATACTGAGTTGCATCCTTACATACATTTTTTATAGATCCATTTTTATATAGTAACATCCTCTCAAAAGTACGTAATATTGTGTATTAACAGAAACTTGTGATTGTGGAACAAACAGACAGAAAAAGTAAAACTGGAAACCAGGTCCAAAGGCGTTTAGCAACTCATGTTTCTAAATCAAGAATGAAAACATAATAATTTCTTCTGCATTTTAATGCAACTTTCTGCACAGCTGATGTTCATTTTGGGCATTAATGTCTGTACACGATGTGGAACATTGGAGCACTAAGCCAAAGAAGTCTATGCCCTGAACTACCTAGCCTTTTTCTACAGACATAAATTACCCTTTGATATACTTTATATTTATTGGTCCTTAAGGTAGAAGCAATTAAACTAGGATCACTTACTCTCTTCCTTGTCTGTACAGAAATGACTCTGATGCAGACTGATGAATGCCTGAGGGTACAAAGTGAAGCATTCAGAAAGGAGGAAGCATTACAATCAATATGGCACTGGGAATGGTGTTTTGTGTATAAGCACTACAATACCATATTTAAATACCTGATAATGTATTATTTTGCTTCCTTGTCCTTGGATTGAGCCAAACTCATACAAGAGAAGAATTTGTTGGGCTTATTGCAAGAACCTCCTTTGCTTGTTGCAACAGAGAGGCAGTTTTAATAGGATATCAGGTTGAACTGAAGAACTGGATCTTCCCCTTCCCTCTGCTATACATTTTGTGTGATGCTGGACAAGACCACTCCACAAGTCATTGTTCTCTGAGCTCCTCTTTTACTGGGAAGATGTCAAACAGCAGACCCCAGGGTCTCATTTACTCAAATACTGAGTGCTCACAGCTGCTACCAAATCACCTCAAGCCATGCTTTATAATAGAGAAACAAAGAAAATAATCTAAAAATCTCAGACAAAGGAGGTATTAAATGTCTCCATCGGGCTGATAGTCAGAAGGCAAATCAGTCAGGATTGCACTTCTCACTATTCCAGTCCCTTTGAACTAGAAATACTTGTCCACAGCACAGTAGAGGGGTGTCTGGGATCTGGGCATCTGATATGACCTGTGATCTGCAGAAGAGCTTCAACAGAGCCAGCAAGAAGTCCTGTCAGATCCCTCCTCTTTACCTAGCATCTTTCTTTTGGCTTATAGTAATTGAGTGCTGCCCTTTGCCTCTGCTTACATGAATGACCACTTGATATCAGAGAGTACCAAGCTGGCCTTCCGATATGCAGACTGACCCTCTTCCATCAAGATTAGAAAATAAATCTTCATGATGACTACCAATTGCTCTGAGGTCATCTGAGCTCCTTAGCACTATGGTATAGCCTCCAGAAACAGGAGATTAAGACTGCAGAGGTGCTTAAATACTCCAGAGCTGTGAACCACTCTACTGCACTTCCCTATTGGGGATAGATTTAAAACAGTGTGAGCAAGAGAGTAGTCAGGGTTAGAATAAATGCCTGGAAGCAATAAAATCTTACCTTTCTGCTAAAAACTCTCTCCAGTAGAATTCTGCTTAAAGTCCTGTGGGCATAAAAATAAAAGGTAATTGCTATATTTTCAACGTTCCCCCCCACTTTCCGATTTTCCATCAGAATGATGCATATTCATTTTGAAATTTAACAGTCTCACCTGAGCAAATAATTGTAAAATGATCATTTAAAGCTCAACAAGAATTTGCGTCCTCTCTGACCTTATAGGGTCTGTCAAAAAATGGAGTTACAGATTTCTTATTTTTATCCTTATGTTTGGTTTTTTATAATTTGCTCCTTCATGGGTTTGTTTCAAATGTAAAAATCAAGTTGGCCTCTCCAGAAATTAGTGAGGCCAAAGTGCTATTACCTTGTTAATAGTGAAGCAACTTGCTTTTAGCTTTGTTATAAGCCTTGCACATTTGTGACACAATCCACTGTCTTGTGGTGCTGAGTCACATTTGTATAGCTTTAGGAATCCATGAATGCATAGTAGAGGCAATGTATAAACACGGCACTTTGTAGAAGGTTTTGATGTTCACATTCATTTGATGATCAACAACAGGGCTGAAAAAAAGTTTTGTCATCTAGGTCTTGGAGAGACATTTCATGTTAGAATTAATGTGATCCAATTGTGTTCACCAAGACTGGCACCCCTTTCCCCATGCCTCCCAGCTGTGAACTCCCATAGTCCTTGTTGCCTTCAATCTGTTGATTGTGTCATCTAATTGATTTACAAGAAAAACAGTTAATTTAAAACCCCCAGAGTTTTCATTTTCCTTCAGGTTAACAAAGGGATCAGGGTCACTCTGGAGACAAATATTAGATTTGATGCAGGGGAGAAGGTGGAAGATCTGCTTTTCTGGTGGCAACCTGAGTTTAGAGCAGGTGAAGTACAACATGAAATTGCAGATATATATTCAGTGCAATGGCCTAAAGAGAGAAATATTTCATGGTCAAGAGAAGAAAGGTTGTAAAAGCTCTTTCTGTTTCAGTTAACAAATCTTGTAGCTGTCTGTAGATCTGGATGGAGAAATACTTACCAGAAAACAACAGGCCAGAAAGAGGAAAATAACATACTTAGAAGACTTTTGTATGAAAGTTTGCAATGGACTGACAGGCTCTGGACACTAGGAGTCTTCTGATGAATTTGCAAGAGCTAATGAACTCACCACACCAAAAATCTGCTGAATCCGTACAAGGACATGACCACCCACTAGTATCAACCACAGGTTGTATGACTCAGGTCACAGCCACGAGGGGGTGGCAGCCATATGCACGTGAAGACTAAAGGAGTATATATCTACGTAAAGAAGCAAAGAACCTTCTGAGGGACATGAACACTCACCGAGAAGCCAACTCTACTTTTGGGTAAGCAGCTGGGGTTGTTTTCCCAGATATTGCTCCAGCTGGGTAACTGTGCATGAGTAAGCAGAGTGAATGAAAAACTGAGTATATTGTATGAATAGCTATCTGTTACCAGTAATAACAGCTTAATGAATAGCAGGTATTGTAAAAAATCTTGATTGCAATCAGTGCTTTGCCTACACACATATACAAACATACACTTGATTCCCTATAAAGAAAAAAGAAATTTACAAGGGAGGTAGGCAGTGACTCCATTTTGCATTACCTTACCTACAGTGTCAAAATTATCCTAGATCCCAAATGTCCAGGAAGACAAAAATAATGAGCAGTTTGGGAGAGGCAGAATTTGTTTCTAAGATATGTGGTAGGTAATTCATCGTAATAGAAATAGAATTCAGAAATTCTAATTCAGTGCCTCTTGCTTATCTCAATCATAATGAAAAAACATGAAAAGCAAGGGAGTGGACTAGACTTCGTAAGGGAAAAGTATATTTTGCAAACAGCTACCCTCAAAAAAGTCTTATGGGAAAGTTTTGCAGTTTCTAATATCTTAAACACAATAGTACTTCCTTCAATTACTCACAGCTGCCTAATCAGCCTTAACATCAAAAGTTCTACTTTCCTTTTCTATCAAAGGAAAATGAACTACCAGCCTCTCTTTGCAGCATAGGTCAAGCATCAGAGACTACAGCTTTACCTGATTTCTAGATAATGCTTCTCCATTTACCTCATTCCCCACATCTCCAGACAGCAGTAGAGCTCTCTTGCCCTGAGGATAAAAGTATTTACAGTACAACTAGTCATAATATCTGTTTCTGCCTAGTTCCTAATTAGTTCCAAAGTCAGGTCAGGGAACAGCCCAGCTGTGCAGAAGCACAGTGGTTCTGACAAACACTGTAACAGGCAATGTCTTTTAACCTCCCACTTCTTCTCCGCTACTCCCCAAAAGTCTGGCTGCTTTAATATAAAACTGAAATAGAAAATTGGAAATGGGACAAATGCAACATTGTCCTAGTGAGCTCTCACAGAGGTTCACCCAGTTTGGTCCTCAGTTGTTTTTTTTATCAATTAACTGAACAGATTTCAGCTGTACTCAACTGCTTTCTGCCAGCTGGAGGCAGGATGTGGAGCTCATCTGCTCTGTTCTTTGATTCATAAATAGGTGAATAATTACAAAAAAATTAAACTCACAGCTCTGGAGCTGAGGAAGTTCACCCAGGACCAGTAACTGGATGCTAGGAAGGTAACACCGCAGGATTTAAAAATTAATTAGATATAGGTATTTATTAACATTTTTTTGAGAACAAATGTAGGTTATTTCATAAAACAATGGTCAGATACATTTGTATGTGAGCAAAGGCCTACCTACAGGTCCTGCTTTCCTACAGTGATAGTTTGTGCTGGCACACAGAGGAGAAAGACTGAACAGAAAAGATCAAATCCAAGCTGTTTAAACCAAGGAGAAACAAGGACTAAGAAAATTACTGTTATAAAGAGACAGTGTCGCTGAGCACTTAAACATCACTTTTCAAAAGAAACTGCAGTTATCAAAGGGCAGCCCTCACGGTCAGAAGACCCTGCTAACCCTTTCCTACCTTTTAGCTCAGTGCTGGGTTAAAGATGCAATGGAGCTGGAAGGGGAACAGCTGGAGCACTTAGCCAAAAATAGAAAATGTCTACAAGCTGTTAAGGATGAGGTGGTGGCACACAGCTACATGCCTTCAGCCAGTGCAGCTGGGATGTGCTTTTGGAAGTGTGGGTAGAGGACAGGCTGCTCTCAGTGCTTGCCTTGTGCTGCACTGACCTGCAGTCTGCAGCATGTTGGTTTCCTCATGGAGGAGGAATCTAGAGGTGGGAACCTATGAGAAAGTACAAATCTGTGCAGGTGAGGGAAGAAGTGCAGGTTTCAACTTCTCTCTGCCACAAAAGACCTGGAACAATCTTGCCCAGATGAAGAGGTCATTCTCACCACCCCAGAGATTCAGAAACAGAGACCAAGCTAAAACTTGTTACTGCTAAGATACATGTCTCCCTCCTGCACTTCCCACAGTGGCTGCCCAGACTGCATGCACTCATCCTGGAGGCGACCATATCTTTCCTTGTGCTCCTGCTCCAAACCTCTGCTTCAGCCTTTGCAAACTAGACTGCTGTATAGCTTGGTGGGTTGTCATGATGCTATATTCATCAGTTTACCAAAACACCTTCCGATTCTGAGCAGGCAGGTGGTAAAATGATGCTCACCAAAAAAACTCCACCCAACCCACCAAAAACTACCAAAACCAAACAAACCAAAAAAAAAAACACAGGAAAGCCTGGAGAAACTGCTGCATTCACAGCAGCTCAGCACTCTAAACCAGAAGCTTTCACTTAAACCATGCCTGCTGAGAGCTTCTGAGTCTTACTCTGGGCGCAGCACAGGCTTTACCTTTGGTGATAAATAAACAGGTTTCAGGGGAGTGGAGAATGCCTCAGCATCTGTTGTCTGTAGCCGTGAATTAACTTCTCAATGGTGCTGTTGATAAGCTTGGCACATTGTCATACTAGGAACAAAGCAATGGCTATTGGCAACAGGATGTGTGCTCATTTATCCTGGATTTTCTCAGCTGTAAATGGACATCTGCTCATTCAGCCTAGGAGACTGATATCCCCATTACTCTCCTCTGTGTCACTGAATGCAGGAAATGGACACATTTTCAGTTTGCTTGGACTGCCTGGCCACCAAGGCTCAAGCTGCCATTTGCTATGGAGGTATCAATTTTCAGGGACTGTTTTTGTGCTAAACCAGTATAAGGACAAGGCAAATGACAGTCTTCTCTTCAAATTCAAATGGAAAAGACAGCAATTCAGAGAAAGCTGAGAAAATAAAGATGCACTTTATTTTTAGCTGCTGGTGAAGCATTACCACACCTAACTCCCTGTAGGGCTGTAAGCCTATCAGACAAGATTTGCAGTGGTATCTAGACCTCTAAAGATAAAGAGGTGTCAAGGGAGAGCTAGTATAGCATTCAAATGAGTTTCCCCTTAACCTTCTGTGAGATTTAATGTCTTACCTGGATGGATATTTTTTTTTTTTCAAATCATCCAGACGTCTTTAAGGCACTTAAAGACTTCAGAGTCCTGCAAGAAGGCTCCATTTTAAAACCAGTAGCTGTGTCCAGGCCCTGTGTACAGCAGCATGTGGCTTCTTTCAAGAGTGTTGATACCCCTGGGGCATATTTCTGTGGATTCCTGTTTGTAGCTGGCAGCTAACTTAGGGCTTTGAAAGTGCCCCCTGTAGGCATCTGTGTACTGGATATATGTAAAATCTCATCCTGGTCCCCTGCATTGTAGCTGAAATAGCCATATAGTCTGAGTATTGTCCTCCATCCCAGCCAAAAATGTCTACCTCGTTATCTTTATTGATTATGGCAGGAGCTAAGGGTAGGATACATCACACCTAAATTCAGCCAGCTAAAAGCTAATTAACCTTTTAATGTTTGTCTAACTTTCCTCTGAAGTGAGAGGAAAAAGTATATTCAAAAAAGCAATTCATCCCTGATATAATACTTCACTGTTAAGATGGCCTGGGTATCCCATCAGAGATAGTTGTCTCCCACAAGTAAGGAGAAGGCAAGATGTTGACCTCAGACAGTGAGTCAGGCTTTTCAGAAGAGCTTGATTTTCTTTTATTTGAGCATTAGATTCTGTCAGAAAAAGAGACACACACACAGACTCTGAGCCTGAAGAAAGGTTGGTGTACCCGCAAACTTGTCTACATTCTTTTTTGTCTGTTTTTCAATTTTTAGTAGTTAATTTAATAAAAGATACAATACTTTTTCACCATGGTCATGTCTGTACACCGTCCTGTCTATACTATGAATTTGGAGTAGATAGCTGGCTAAGTAAACAAGAGCTCATACAGAACTAGTCAAATCACAATTAGCTTCATGTTACAAGACATGAGCTGCAGCTGTGGTGGGGTTGATCTTGCCCAGCAACCAGATGCCCACCCAGCTGCTCCATCACCCGCCCTCCTCAGGAGGACAGGGGAGAAAATAGGATGGAAAAGCTCATGGGCAAAGATAAAGACAGGGACATCTCTTACCAGTTACTATCATGGGCAAATCACACTCAACTTGGGGAAAATTAATAAATGTAATTAATTGACATGAAAGTAGATTCAAGTAGTGAGGAAAAAAGGCAAACATTAAAATGACATCTTCCTACCACCCCCTTTACTCCCAGTCCCAGCTGCCCCCTTGGCTCCCCTCTTCCCCCAGGGGCTGCCGCTGTGTGTCAGCCCGTGTGAGCCCCTCAGCCCCCTGCCCCGGGCTGCGGCCCTTCAGGGACCCCCTGCTCCCGCCGGGGCTCGCCAGGGCCGCAGCTCCTGCAGGACAGAGCCCCCAGCTGCGGCCTGGGGCCCTCCCCGGGCTGCGGGCTGGGGCTCTGCCCCGGCGGGGGCTCGCCAGGGCTGCAGGGGAGCCCTGCTCCGGGCCTGCGGCACCTCCTGCCCTCCTGCTGCTGCGGCCTGGGGCTGCCTCTGCTGCTGCTCCCCCCTCGGCTGCCTCCTCCTCTGCCTGGGCCGCCTCTGGCCCTTGCCCGAACCTGTTTCCCCCTCCCCGGTGCCCCCGGCTCGGCTGAGGGGCTCAGCTGTGCCCTGGGGGGGCTGCCGGGGCTCCCCTGCCAAGCAGAGGCTGCCCCCAGCCCCACTGACACCCCATACAGTGACACAGACCACTTAAGGCGTTGCTCACACCTGTGGGGAGACAGGACCAGACTCCCACTCCTTGGGGTGCCTGTCCCCAAACCAGCCACGGCCATGCGGTAGGAAAGGGGAGCAGCTCACCGAGGCAGAGCTCTCTCCACATGCATTGATGCTTGTCATGTCTGCACAGTCCTTCACGCCAGCCTGGAGCTCCTCTCTTTGCAGGCGACAAACAGTTCAAGCTGTCTCAGTGGTTGAAATGGCACCTCTGCCTGCAGGGGTACCAGTAGCCATTTTGTTCCCCTCTTGTCTTGGTAACTCAACACAGAAGTCCCCAAAATCCATGGGTAATGGTGGATATTCCTTCCTTTTTGGGCCTTGGAAAGGGCCACAGGCAAACAGTGGGTGGTACAGGCAGTGTTTTGAAAAATGGTTGAAAGAGAGGTTGAAGGCTGTTGTCCGCACAGACAGGGTGTCACTGAAGGCTGCGTTACCCCCGGAGCTCCCAAGTCAGCTCATGCAGTCGCATGATCAGTGGAAGGTCCTTCACCTCCCTGCACCTTCCTCTGGGCTGGCCCCGACCTAACTCCTGTTTGTAAAGTAAAGCAATTTACATGAATGCCTGATATTACTCAGGCTTCCCAGGGTACATCCTACCTGAAGTCATTACCTTCTGTCTGAGTCTTCCTAATCACTGTTCCACAGCAATCAATTAGGAGGTGACTAACAAGCAATTAGGCCTTCAGGAGAGTGGATAAGCACTCCAGACACTAAGATCTGGCTTTGTGTAAGTATGCTTTGCAATCAAGAATGAAATCAAAGCACAACAAAATGTTCCAAAACCTGAATTAGTCCTCAAATAGAGCAGTGCAAGATAGATGAGTGTGGGTGGCCTTTTGCTGGCACATAGGAAGGTGTCATCTCTGCCCAGAGACTCTTCCTGGGGACCTCAGGAATCTACTGGAAGAGAAAAGTTGCTTATGGAACGTCAAAAGTGGTTTGAAAACCAGGAGATTCTTAGGCCATAGCAACAGCAAGAGGGAAGCAACTTAACCTGGGTCCAGCACAGCTGAGGAGATGAGTTAAAACCATAGCAGCTGGCCAGCCTCCACTGCTATTTTAAAGGTGATTGCAGGTGCATCTATCTAAACAAGCTTCATTGGTACATCCCTGAGGCCAAGAGGTAGAACTTTTTTGTTTTTTTCTGGGCTGTGGCAGGTCAACCCATCCATCAGCCCATTGTCTGTATGATGGAAGTGAAAGTCACATTCCTTCTTCTCAGAGACAGGCAAGTGAGTTTGGTTGGGTATGTTATTTGGCAAAAAACCAACCCAAACAAAACCCAAGCAAAAACCACCAGGACTGAGGTGAAGGAAACTATTTGCAAACTTAACCTAAATTCTGCCAACTAGCATTAATTGTACAAACCTATGAAAATGAAAATTAAACTGTTGATGCTTCTGATTCTGCTGAGTTTTCGTAGATAGCATTTGATATTTTGCATTCAGCAGTGGCATTTCAGGACACTACCTTTATCTGGAGGGAAAAAACAAACAAAAAGCCCACAAACAAAAATGAATCTAGGCAATCTTTTAAATTATTATTATTATGTTGGCTTGATGAGCAAATTAAAGATGGAATCACTTGCATATTGTTATAATTTTCATTTTTCCCCTCTCAGTTTTTTTTAAGGGTAGTGTGTACCTTCTGGACACCAGAAAAGGGAATATGCTTTGGGCAAAGCTCCCAGCTGCCTCAGTCCTTTGTGTGGGCTGTGCTTTGAGTGGGACAAGTGGCCTCTGTGGGAATCTGGGTAAATACCAAACAATCTGACCCTTATTTCACTGCACTCCACAGTAAAAGATCAGGCCCAGGAGAAGTGAGAACCCTAGGAATGAGAAGTTTCATCAGCTCTTTGCCGGAGACAGCTCACTAAATATCTTTTTGGGGATGTGTCCTTTAGTGACCTCCTGAGGTTGTCAGGGCTTTGGAAGCAGCTGTCCCTACAGTGATCCCTGTTCTCTCACAGGGCTCTCCTCTTAAATTAACAGATGGGGACACAGAATGAAGCTGGGAAGTTCAGCCATTTGTAAATTGTGAGTTTGGTTTTGTTTCATTTTCTTTTCTTCTATTTTGTTATTTTAGTGGATGGCCCAGAACCCTGGTCCTTCTGGCAGCAAATCATCTACTGAAAGCAAGTAGCCTGGGAAAGCTAGATGCAAAGCAAGTGTCAAGGAGGTTTAAGGCAATGTGTCAGCCAGATGAATAGAGAGTTTGTTTCAAGCATGAGAAACGTTCTGGCACAGAGAAGGTCCCAGGTGAAAAAGAGAGAAAGAAAGGCTGTGAGAAGAAGAAATTATTTTTTCCAAACTCTCTAAAGAGATAAAACAGGGACTATACTGGATTTGATATTAAAATGAAATGAAAATTATTTCTACAAGCAATGTATTTGGAAAGTACAGGTAGTGCTGGATTCCCTTTAATAACAGTTTGTTCTAGCCAATGGTAATATTAATAGACTAAAACCTTGTGTTTGTACCAAAAAAAATTCATAATAACCAGGCTTGGAACTTTCATCTTGACTTATTATTAGAGGAAGAGATTTGGCAAAACCTCCACAGAAAATTGCAAAAGGATGCTGTGAATGAAGAGTCTCCATCTGGAGGGTTCAAAAGACCCAGAGCCATGTCAACAGGGCTTTACAGAGGGATATTCTTTTTAATTACTCATTGAAGAAAAGTGAGATCTGAAGTCCAAGAAGACTTTAAATTCAATAGGAGAATTAAAGGGTACTAGAGACTTCATCCCCAGATTTCACTGTGGAAGAACCAGGGTCTTAGCCTCCACAAATCAGAAAGCAGTACAAGTTCATGGGTTTTGTATCTCAGTGGATGTGGCTGAAATGAGGGTGGTTTTCCTCATACAGGATAGGTAACAAGCATGCAATGTGGGTGCAAGGTTAACAACTGCAGTGGTTAACTTCCAGTCTCAAAACATCTTGCATTTCCTGAAGCCTCATTCCTAGAAATATTTTTTCTCTTTTCTTTTTGTAATAAAAGGGATGTTCTGAGTATAGACAGGTGTGTATATTTCTAAGATCAGGAAATGAAGTAAGATCTCAATATTATTTTCCCTTCAGTTTTGAAATACTTTGCTGCTTAAAGCAGTCTTGTACTTCTCCACTTCTGTCACCTGACTCCTGGATGCCAGGCAAGGGGACAAGAAAGGGATGAGGCATTACACAGGTTGTCTACAGAGCACTAAAACAGGAATAGGCTACTCCAGTGCTTGCCCTACTTCTACTCCTCACTTCTGTCCTCCAAGGCAAAGTATCAAGCATCACTTAGTTCTGCTCCTGCCTGCCCTCTTCTCTAAACCAAAGTCACTTTGAGAGCAGAGGGTTGGAGAGGTTTAATCTTCTTCCCTCCCCGCAGCTAACAGGGTGCTCTGATAGCCAGACACTTTTCTCATTGGAAAAGGCACTCAGCTTTGCCCTGTGTCTCTTCTACCCACCTAGAACATGAAAGCAGTGGACTCCAGCATGAGCAGTGATTGTATTGGTATTGTTATTATCAGTATTTTCCTGTCAGACTATCAGACAGATGTCTTTTTTCTCCATCATTTTTTGGTCCTAAAACACATGTGCCACTTGAACTAGAAGAATGAAAATGATTGCTAAAATGAGGAAAAGTAAACCAAAAATCAAGAGGTTATTGTTAGTTTTGATTCAGCTTTGTGCTATTACAGTCATGCTCCTTTTTATTTGTTCAGGAGTACAGGACAAAACTTATTTGCCCAAATGTGAACTGTGGCATTAAGATATTACTGATCATTATGGGTTAGAGAAGTGAAGGTATACTGCTTTCTGTTGCTGATGACAAGCAAAGAATAGCTAGGCACTTCTAATTGCATTAAGCCACCGGGTTATCAACCTTAAAGTGGGTCAGCTGGAGGCAGCCTTTAATACAAGTTTGGAGACTTACTAGAAATTGCACATCTGTAGCAAGAGTCATGTAAATGTAAATCTTACTTGGCTTTCAGCTTCTCCTACGCTAGTAAACACCAGTTAAGAGATCAGCAGTTTGTATGAACACTCAATTTTCTTTGCCTATCTGAGGTTAGAATGATCTTGCTGCCAGTCTGGATGGTGTCTGGCTTTGTGGCTTATTTTTAGATTAAAAATTAATAGTTTAAAATTGAGTCTGATAGCAAAAATGTTGAATAGTGAACACTTCCACTGAGCGCACTTGCTTGAACTAGTGTTGAGCATTTCAAATATACTGGACCACGACTTCCTGAGCATCAAACTTCACCGAGTCCATACATTTCCCGGCTTCCATGGGAAAGAAAGGAAAGAAAAAGCCCCAGATTCATTTTGGCTAACAGCAGGCACCAGCCAGAGGTGCCCACATCAGGGAGCTGTCAGTCTAAATCTCCCATGTAGTCTGGAAAGAAAGGTGGGTATCTCCAAGAAGCAGCATTTCCTATTTACCTTTCACACGATGCGCTCTGTCACTCTCCTTGAGGGGAAATAGGGCCATCTCAAGTCCCGTCTTACATTAAATCACTCAGTTAAGTGCCCACTAGCTGTAATGAACTGGACCAAGGAAAGTGGAGCTTGCTGGACACAGTGAGAAACACTCAAAGGCCACAGCTACTTTCCTGATAAACAGAATGAGGGAATGTCAATGGGTACCAGACCCAGACTTTATGTATCAATGTATTCTTCAGACCAGCATAGTTTTGGTCTGGGACGTGTAGCACTTCCCCTAGGACCTAGCAGAGAGCAAAACCTGCTCTCAGTAACCACTCTGCACACAGTAATCCTCTAGAGAGCAAGAAGAGTTAACAATATGGACGTGTGCTGTTCTGTGCCAGTCATCCAGAGTACCAAAGGATGATTTTGGACACAGGTAGTTTACTGAGGTAGATGTAGCTGGGGCTTGGATTAGCCCTAGCTACCTCCAGATATCTCTTAACCAATGTCAGATGCAGATATTTTCAAACTGTTCTTTTGTTAAAATATCACTGCCCATAAATCATTACTCCAACAGCATCTCATTTGAAAAACATGGGCAGCACTGAGATATTTCCATTGCCATGTCACCGGGTTATGATCTGCTTGTGATTTAAATGTTCTGATTGTTTTTATTCAAACGAAACTATTTTCATCTCTCTTTGTGACCTCGGCGACATAAACATGTCAGAGATGAGGAAGGGATACAGTTTGAAAGACCTGCTTGCATGGCCACAGGAAATGGCTCTCAACCAGACAAACGTGACTGAGAGAATCGTTTGCTTTTAATCAAGTGGAAGCCTTCACTGGAAAACAGATTTTGATGCTTAATGAAATGTCTGAAATAGAAAGGAAAGTAATAAGTAGAGCCTTGGGCTATTCTTCAGGGGATAGTATCACCAATCCATCATCATCGAAGGAACACCAGGTGTCCCAAGGACCTCTGACATTATCACAAAATGGAAAACGTAAACTAACAATGAAATCAGGTTAATTTTTTCTTTTTCTTTCTTTTTTTTTTGTATGTGTATGTTCACTGTGTACAATGAACACATTTAGAGAAAGCAATCTTATTTTCCCAAATACTATAAAAATACAAATTAAATTCTACCATGACTGTGCCATATACAAGTCAATGTATGAAGTCAAAATCAGTATTGCCAATGAGATCAGTGGGAGCATTCTAGACTTTTAAGAACACTAAGAAAGGTCATTGGTGAAAAATTAAAAACTGTAGTTTTTTTTTTTAAATTACTTCTGATGCCACAGTGTCTGTGATCTACAGTTTAGACATGCAAGATCAAATTCCAAGACTATTCAAGCACTTATATCAGGTAAATCTTTAACTCTGAAAATTGTATCTTAATTAATAATCACTTGAAACATACTTATCCAAAATTACAGGTTGTTTTGAATTTTTACTTTATCCAATTATCCCATGTAAAATAAGGATGAAAGTTAGCAACTTCCTGCTCTGTTACTCAGATATCTAGATCTTATCTCTTCCCTTACATCACATCTCTTCTCTGTCTCATATTCAGATCACTGGATTTGTTTGTGCTTACTCTCAGGATTATTCAGTAATGTTCACTGGAGTAATCTTTTTTTTAAAAAAAAAACACCCAAACATAGAAAGTCTCCTCTAATTTCTGAAACTACACAAGTTTCTCTGACATTACAAAAGAAGAAAAACTAAAATTGAAATTATTGTTTTGATATTGAGAAATTCAGCCAGCTTTGTTGCTTTTCCATGTATTTCCCCCCCATATTGTCAGTTGAACTTTTCAGGCTATTACAATTAAAATTTCATTATTACTGTTTTAGTATGAGTAATATTTTTGTAGCCGTAATTGTCTACAGTTCTGCAAAAGGTTTTATTTGTCTTAGAAGTTGTTTATTTTTTCCAAGAGTATCAGTTTAAATAATAAAAGATACTTTGTGTAAACTGTGCTTTTTTGTTGTTTTTGTAATGAACTATCTTGTCAGTAGCCCAAATATCAAAGAATCGCAAGCAGACCTCATTTCATATGTAAATTAATTTGTCTGATCTTCATTTATTTCAAGTCATTTTGTAATAAAAATCTTGGGAAGAACTGAAGCAGAATCTTAATATCTCATCTCTAGGCTTCACATAGCTTTTAATTTATGCCTTTCAAGCAGCCTACAGACTAAGCAAAGTATAACCATGTGTTTTCTTTGCATTTTGAATTGCATAATATTCTTATTACTTCAGTAGACTTTCCTGTATTTTACCTAACAATTGTTACTACAGAAACATAAGTAATAAAACACAGAACAAGTTTTGGGGAATTAGGAGCAGAACTAATTTCCCCCACCCCCCCCCCCCCTCCAGCTGTGTGCTGTAATCACAATACCACAATTATGTCCCCATTTATATGATTCTTCTAGACCCAGAGGCCCTTCTTTGGAAGGATGGGGAGAATGCCCTTACTTGGCAAGGCTAATAGGCCAGTAACTTCCAAACTTTGAAGGTGGAGGAGAAAACGTAAGCTGAACCTCCCTGGTTCTGTGCCGAATCCTCTAATCATCTGACTTCTACAAAAAGGGAGCCAAAGAGGACCACGACGAGCACCACTGTTGGCTCACTAGGGAACAAAACCCAAGAAACATGCTCTTCTGAGAGTCCCAGTTGGGTTGAGGCACTTAAAGATTAGAAAGGTGTCCACAGATTTCAGGAACCTGCAGGCTTTGGTTCATGGATTTATGGGCTTCACAATCTTAATTACACCACTATTGTACTAACTTATAAAACACACTTAGAAATTTCTGAAGATCCAAGGGAATATAACAGTTTCTGTGCCTGGGCTCCCCTACTTTTAGACAGAAAAATCCCTCTTTTTTTACCTTTTATCGATCAGTTTGTCTGATTCAACTGAGTGACTTCCTGTTGCCACAAGGGCATGTATGCTAAACCTGGCACAGCACTGGTCTTCAGTGGCTCCTGAGGAAAGGAAAAGCTCTTTCACTTTCCCAGCAACATGGTGTTGGATTTATGCTGTGCCGAGGCAGCATCAGCTCAGTTCATGCCCAAGAACTGTGTACACTTCTTGGTGATATGTGTTTAAGACATGCCCCATCTGGTTTGGCAGTATTTTCCATGCACTTTATATTGTACATATATACAGGGATATAGACCTCAAAAGACAACCTCTAAATGGACAAAGAAGTGTTTGAGGCCTGAATTTCTTCTTGGACTCAGTTCAGGACTTCCTGGCTTCCATAGCTACAACTCTGCAAGGGTTCAGATTAAATGACTGAATGATTTTTTCTGCATTTCAGTACTAAATGGAAAGAACATCGTAAGATAAGAACACAGTCATAGAAAACCTGAGATTAGCAAGGACTCCTGGAAATGTGTAGTTCCCCCCCGCTAAAGGATGGGTAGCTTCAAATTTGGGTGAGGCAGCTCAGAGCCTAATCTAGGGTTCGGTCAACACCTGATCATCCCCAAGGATGGAGCTTCCACCACCTCTGTGGACCCTTCTTCCAGTGCTTATCTACTTTCATGACGATTACTTTTTATTTCATGTTCTCATGTTCTGAGAGAACATAACCTAACTGAATGACAAAGACATCACAATAGTCAAGAAAACAAGTGGGATTCATGAGGAGAGGCTGATTAGAGGTATCAGGTAAATGGGGTGCAGAGAGAAGGCTTGAAAAGTGCTGCTTGCCAAGGGAAGCAGTCATTCGTATCAGCACTCTGGGATCCTGAAAGAACTGTCAACTGAAGGATGGGAGCAGTGGAGGACTCAGGGAATGATCCTGCCCATCAGTAGCTCCTGAGCCAAGTCTTTTCAGATTAAAAATCTGATCACAATGTAAGCCTTGCAAGGCTTTCCTGCTCCTCACTCTCACAATAAGGATCCAATTATCAGAATCTTAATTACCAAAACAAACTACAGGGGAAAAAAAATCCAGCATTCCATTTTTAGCTGCAGCTGGGCATGAGTATAATAGTAATGATTAGTTGTCCATGGAAATTACAATGATGTTTGTGAATAAACTTTCCCAAGTTTACACTGGGAGATTACTAAAAACAATATGGACAGTTGCTTAGCAGGACCAAGCATTTAGAGGTTCCCTACAGGTGGCTTCCCCGACTCTCAGCCATGTTTTTAAAAAGCAATAATTTTATTGTTCCTCATCACCTGTCTGCTAACGCTGTGGGCTCACATGAGCTCTTCAGAAATAGCCAAATTATCTTCACTTTTCTACTTATTCTCTTTATGGTACATGGATTTCATTTGGGATTTCAGAGAGAGCATTTCCAACAGACATCCAAACACAGCTGAAATGTTATTGAAATCTTTCCCTCCTGCAATACAGGGAATAACTACCAGCCCAGCACGTCGTCGATGTCATTTAGATTGCTAGTGAGACACTTCAAACTGCTAGGTCTGTGGAGAAGCTCACATTAATCTGTAATGCAGAGGACTTCAGGGAGACTATTTTAATGTGGCACGTCCAATTAATTAACAACAGAATGAACTTAACAATTCACATTACACCAGGACAATTGAGTACATGAGATCATGCCTCTGAAGTGATATAAAAGCATAGCTCAGATGTACGGAGTGACAGCAGAAATGCAGAGACATCACCACAAACCTCTACAGGTGAAAGTTGCATCAGTACAGCTGCTAATATGGATTCACACCTGGATCATTAAAGTAATCCCAAAGGCTGTCTGAGTACATATTTCAGCAGTGGAATTGCTTACTTTAGACTGTCTTATGACTGGGTCTAAAAGGCATAAGCTGTTTGCCAGAGCTATTTTTGGAATAACTCTTGCACTAAAGCTATCCCAAAATAAAAATCTCCATCATGATACAAACAAAACTCTGCATCACACCACTTTAGTCCTTTTTAAACACTGCTGTCAGGCAATCAGCACACTTTCTTTCACTTCTGTCAAGGTACAGCTGCTTGGGAACTCGGTCTCACTCTCTCAGCCACACTTATACCTCCAAGAAACTCCTCCAGGAAGTTTTGACCAGCTGCTGAGCAAAGTGATGTAAAAGAGGTTTGTCAAAATGAAGGATTGCTTATTTACTCACACAGATGCCAGAGGAGAGAATTAACCCAAGAGGAAAGCTTCATCAAATCTAACTAAAGTTCACAATCTCCACACAAAATTAGGACGCTCCTGTTTAACTCGAGCAGCCAGGCTCATTGTCCAGAGCTTCCTGGTCTTCCTCTGCCTCTCTTGGTCTCACTCCTGCAACATCTTCCTCAAACAGTTCTTTTTCTGCCTCACTTACTCCCCTACACTAGCTCCTGCTTCCCCCCAAACTGCCTATAGAAATGGTTTGCAAGAGTTCACTTATTTTTCAATCGTAGACGCCAACACTGGAAAAAAAACACGCCTGTGCACTTGGCTGCAGCCAGATAAATAGGCACTTCCCCTAAGCCTCTGTTCTTTCAAGGTCTTCTGATATTTTCTTTGAAGATATTTTATCTCTGCCTTTGTTTCATTTCTGACTGCTCTTACCAACAGCCCTTTGTCTTTAGTTCCTTGCAGCAATATAAACAATACTAAGTAGGTAAATTGAAGGATGTACACAATAGTTAAAAACCAAACAGACCCCTCCATCATCTACGAACTCCTTTACATGGTACTATTTCAAAAGCTAGCTTTGGGTTGCAATAACTATGACACTTTGAAAACAAAGTAATTATTTCCGATTAAATCACTTTTATTGTGCAATTAGAGTGCCATATGGAAGAGGTTTTGTCTTGAAAACAGCTAGAAGTCATCTGAAGGACTGTAAAGAGACTGGTCCGTTTCCCCTATGGAGGCAGGAGGGAAGTTCCTTGGGAGTAAGCCTAACTCATCTGCTCACTGAGTTTTATGGCCTTGGGTAGCAGTTCACCTGTGAGGAATTACAATCTGGTTCAAATACATTAGCACTCACTTTAAGTTCCTCTGACAGAGAAGTCATAACTCCTCATTCCAATGTTTCCAACTTTCAGACTGCTTTAAGACATTAATGTCAGGAAACGACCTGACATACACTTCTGACTGGTAAAAGGTGAGTAGGAGTCTGACATTTTTATATTTTTTTTTTTATTCTGCAGCTCGAGAGGTTAAGAATAGAAATGCTGAAAAAAAGAGGAGCTGGTACATACAAAATTACTAAACTTTCCCATCCATTTCTAAGAAGAATGGGAAAAAACACCACCAGTGTTGCCACAAAGAAGTAAGAGTGAAGGCAGGAGAAATAACGGAAAAGCACCCCCTCCCCTCTCCCAGATTAGCTAATTTCAACGCTAGCTGTTGCCAGGCTTTGTGCTTTGCCGCAGATGTTGACTGTGCAGGAGGATTAGAACAGCAAGCTCTGGTGCGGCTGTTCTGAGGGATGGCTGTGAACGTTGGGGGCTGGTCTGTGATGGGAAGGAGCTATCTCAACATCAAAGCAGCTGTGTCCTGCCACACAGCTGTTTCAGTCCAATTAGTCTGCTGTTCCTTGCATTTCCTAGGTAAATATCTAAGGTTCTTCTAGATTTATTTTTATCCTGTAGGGTCTTAACTGAAGAGACCGTTAAAACTAATGACCTAAAGTCTGGACTACAGCTGCTTCTATATCTTATTAGATGTGTAATGGCAGAAATTCCCTGCTCTTTGGCAGACATTTGGGGGGAACCTTGTTGACTATGCCAGTGTACAGCTTACAGGTTGTATAGTGCAAATGCAATTTGTTTGCATGTACCTACATACATTGAGCATGTGGCATTAGAGAACACAAGCTGGAAGCACAGCTTCATCAAAAGCAAACCCCAAAATCTGTGATCAATTTTTATCTCTTCTCCAGTGCTATAAGCTGTTTGTAACTGCTTTTTGACATTTTCCAGCCTTGCTCCACAAAAGCCAACAAGTTATATTGCATGCTTCCAATTCATTATTACAGACAATATTTTTTTCTCCATTTCATACATGTTCATTGTCATAGCACTCTCCAAACTATCAAGCCACAACAAGGTCTTTTAGCACCACATACTAGCATACCCTTCATGCCAGTCCCTCTGCTGCCTTCACCTAGTCTCACCTCATCCAGGGCCCACTCTCTCTTCTCTTGCTGCCGCTTCCTCTCTTCCTTGGCTACCCAACCCCTTAACAGAACCAGCCACAGCTGCAGTTTATCTACATCAGCCGACACCTCCCCCCACCCCTGAAGCCAGCCCACAGCTGTATATTATCAGTTAATTAGCCCAGATTCATCCCTCTACAGTTCATCTTTCAAGGTTTATCAGGAAGAGATTCTAAAATTCCATGCTTCACTAATACAGTTGTCTCCTCAGTAAAGCATCTTAGGGGACTGGAGCATCTCCCTGATGAGGAAAGGCTGAAAGAGCTGGGCCTGTTTAGCCTGGAGAAGAGAGGGGATCTTACCAATGTCTACAAATACCTTAAGGGTGTATGCCAAGAGGATGGGGCCAGGCTCTTCTCAGTGGTGCCCAGTGACAGGACAAGGGGCAGCAGGCACAAAATGCAACACATGAAGTTCCTTCTGAATACAAGGAAAAAATGCTTTACTTTAAGAATGATGGAGCACTGGAACAGGCTGCCTAGAGAGGCTGTGGAGTCTCCTTCTCTTGCAATAAACTGGCTGGATGTTACTCTGTGCAACCTGCTCTAGGTGAACCTGCTTTTGCAGTGGGGTTGGAGTAGATGATATCCAGAGGTACCTTCCAAGCCTGACCATTCTGTGATCTTTTTATGGCATACTTTATAGTTCTTAACAAGTCTTTGTGTTTTTGTTCTTTTTTTCCCTGTGTCTCAAACTTTAACAAAGAGGGACCAAACTTGGTCATGCTCTACAAAAAAATTTCATCAAGGGAAGACCAAATGAAACCTTTGGATTTTTTTTTAAAAAAGTGTTTAGCTTTGGCATAATTGTGTTCCCACTGATTAGACTGAGTTTTTTTAATCCCTCCTTTACTTTTTCCTGATGCTAAAATTGTGAAAGAATTGTGTCTTAAACAAGATTATTCCAAGTGCTAACTAAAAAATTTACACCAAAACTACCTAGTAGAAGGAAAATTGGACTACCAAGGAAATATTTTTTTATGGTGTCTGATTTCTGCAGAACATTGTGGCTTTTTACTGAAAATATGGCACAAGTCAAAATATTTCCCTTGGTTCTAAAAAGCTGCTGTAGTGACTCATGATGAATATAGTTTAAGTGTACTGCTCTCCTTTCTGGACAAGTTTATCTGTCAGCGTTCCAGTTTCTATAGTCAAGTACATGCTTCCAATGTCACACAATGGATCTGAAGATGAGGATTAGGGCTATAGTATGGAGGCAATCATGGGGCTGGAGCGCGTAGAACTGAGAAGGAAGGGAGAGGATAGGATCAAAGAGTTTCTAGGGCAAGCATGGTCTTCTTCCCCAATGACTGTCCGTGTTCCTATAAAATCCCTACCCTAGTCGGAGTTCAGTAGACGATTTGTCCATGTGGTGAAAGGAGAGGGAAAAGAAAGAACATAAAATCATTACAAGACAGGGACTTCCAGAGCTGAGCATGACAGACTAGGTAGGACTATCATAACAGCCTGAAAAGGTCTCATCTCCATGTTGAATTTGTCAGACAACTCATCCATGGTGCCTTAAATGCGTTTAGGTAGTGGCTGTAGGCAGCTAAACTGAACCCTACAAACTGCTCAGCTCAGTATGTCTGCAACAGCTATTGACAACACAACTGTCTGACAGGGATGCCTGGGCGCAGCTGAGTTGTGCAAGGGATTCCCACCTGGCCTCCAGCACTTCCGAGATGTGCATATGGTCTTCAGCCAGCTCCCTGTAGACATTTCAGATATGTTTGTGTGTGGCAAATAACCTATGGCCTGTGCTTAGGCAGATTTATAAAGCCCATGGTGCATATCAGCTCTAATGGAGCTTAGACAACCATCACATGGGCACACAGATAAGGTTTAGGTGTCAACCTTCCATCAACTGCCACCCTGAGTAGGTGAGTGTCAGAGCCCTGCCCTGAGAGCACTAATAGGCATTAATGTCACTGGCCAGTCTCATTTGGGGCCTCTGCCTGCATACTCTTCCCATGGGACCAGGATCCCCATTTCAGCTCAGCCCTGGACCTTCAGTCCCTGCTTACGCTTTGCTGTAGGAGCACCAGTCTCTAGCCTGTCTCTGGGCCTGACTCCTGAATGGACCTTCAGCCTACACTGTAGGTAGCTTCCCTCCTGAATAGACTGGACCCCTCAAATGTATGCTGAACTTGTCCCTAGCCCTGTCTTTAGTGCTTTCTGCAGGATGGACTCAAGAGCCCAGTCTTATTGTAGCCTGATGTCCAGTCCTGTGCCTTGCTCCATCCCCTTCTGCTCATGACTGAAAGCCCTGCAAGGGCCGTGGCTCTGGTTCATCATTTGACACTTCTGGGACTGCCAGCAGACCCTGTTGCTAGCACCCAACTCTGTCTACCACGTCAAGATGCTGCAGGACTCTGCCCTATTGGTGATGGCACTGCTTGTACAAGGATCACCCTTGAGTCCAGTCTCTCTGTCCCTTAGGGATCAGCCAGCCATCACCACTCCCTGACAGCAGACCATGTTTGATTGGTGTTGTAGGTGCTATTCAGCTCATGGACCTACAGCAGATGCAGAATGTATATAATATACAGTATAATACTATATATATATAATGTAATATAAATATGATAAATATTTATAAGCTGGAGTACGCAGTGGGACCACAGACCAGTGAAGATATATTCCTCCTATAAAGTCACATAAAGGAGGTGTAAATAGTGAGAAGCTTTGTAAGTGTTCTCTAAAAACCTGCATTGTGAAAGGTTGCGCTGAAGACTTTCAAAACATCAGGCAGAAGATAATCTGTCCAAGACTAAAGAAAAGCAGGAACAACATATCTGAAGGAAGAAAATGATTAAGCACCTGTGGGCCTGCATTTCTTTACAACTACTCAATGCCAACACGTGCTACTCTGCTGTTTGTACGACATGAGAGGAGAAATAACTTTTCATAACACAACAGCACATCAAGGTTAGCTTAAGTATTCCAATACGGGAAGAAGCAAAGGCTTTAGAAGACTCACTGGCAGGAGGAGACATGGAAAGTTAATCTGTTATTAATAGACAACACAGCTGTGGGGAGTCATCATCAGTTTCCCTGACATACATGAGCCAAGATTTCCAATATCAAGAAACCACTGTCCACTGGGAAGGAAAACAAACAGCATGCATTGTTACAGCATTTGTTAAATTCTAAATTAGAAAATAACAGAGCACATGTATGGAAAATTAGGCACCACAACCTCCACACAGGGCAGGAGTCTGAGAGAATACTGAAGTATAGCACTGGTGGTTAGCACAATTATAGGGTTCCTGTCATCCTCAGTGAGGCAGAAGTTTTAAATTACACACAAGACAAAAAAGACATCTGAACCTGAACACCCTCATGGTTGCTAAAACTTTACATTTTGGAAATGCGTGTTGCCTCAGCTACAGAAAGAGTTCATGGAGTGGTCCTACAGAAGTGACCTGTCCTGATCTGTTGCTTCTGGACCTACTGTGACTTACTCTAATCAGAAAAAACAAGAATTGATATAAATAATAAATAAATAATAAAGCCACAACAATGAGCTAAAGATATAGTACATCTCTGATAAAATAGTTCCTTAAACTACTGACTTCTCTTTCTAGATGCTGCCAATGCATCTGAGAGCAACCTACAGTTCAAAACGTAGATTCTAATCAGATATATTCAGCTTTCATCCTTATCCTTGGCAATTATATTAGAGGTACAGTTATCCCAAGAAACCTCTGTTTTGGAGGCAAGAGAATTATAAATATAATGTTGTATACACACAAGCTGTTCTTTTCCCAGCCTTGAAACTCCTTCCACCTGCTATGCTGCATACTGAAGAGACTGTTGAAAAGCTGTAGTGTCTCTAAATTCAAGGGTCTTTTTGGTAACCCTGGCAGGGCAATAATTAAATCTATCCTGTGTATGCTAATGCTCAAGAGATTTTCTCTTTAACACAATTTTAGCATCTTGGAGAATGTGTGGGTCCAGGGGATATGTTTACTTAAGCAAGGTAAAGAAACAAAGAGACGGGGTTTGTAATAGATTAAACAAACAAGCAACAAAACTGAACTGGTCATGTATGGCTTGATCAAAGGTAGGTAAATACACAGGAGACAAAAATATCTGTTATTTTGTTCTGGAGATGGAAGAACAAGAGTGATTTTACAGTGGAGGAAGACAAATAGAAGGTATAGAATTCCACAGAGCAAAAATACCTGCAGATGGACCTTTAAGAAATAGATTAATGACAATGTCGGTTCGCTGGAGAGAAATATGCCCATGGTAGGCAGCGCTTCACTTTAGTCATTGCAAACTAGGCAAAACGGAGTAAGAGCTCAATCTTGCATAAGCAGAGAGATGGAGGAGGTTACTGAATAACAAAACTTTCCCTTTAATCTTATCTCTGACTTGAAAACATAACAGGCAGTCAGGAATAAAGCTGTAGAACAATACACGATAAGTTTCATTGTCTTCAGGAGGATGCGTGTGGGATTGATTTTGTATTTGGCAACTGGAAACAGAAACTCTTTTATTCAAAGAAAGGAAATAAAGAGCATGGATGATTTTTTGATTGCAGCTGAGTCAGAAAAGTCTCTAGATCTCAGTCAAAACAGACTGTTAAAGGCACTGCAATATCTGCTGCCAAAGTTGGTAAAAACCTGGAGACATATTCAGCCCATCTCTCTGCCAGTCTGAGTTTTAACCTTAGATATACTTACAGGACTGTGTTTCCCAGTTTAGTCATGGAGGCTGATAACAAGATTTCAGGATTTATCCCTGTGAGTTCAGGCTGCACAACATTACCGACTAAAGAAGAAGAGAAACTTTCAATAAGAAGCTGCAGAAAAAGGTTTGGATAGTTTGGGCTGAGCTAGTATTTCTGCTGCTTATAATTTAATAATCATGGTATCCTTAATCCTTTACAATAGTGAAGTTTTTGATTGCTGAACTGCTCCTTGTTTTGTCCTGGTTTCTCTGTCCCTGCCCACTAGATGCCCTGATGCAGGAAGATGAGAGAGATTGTTACAGTTGGAAGCTGTGCTGAGGGGGTCTCTGATGATGTTTCTACCGTGGCAGGTGGCACGCCAGCATGTCACCACACATCAACTGCCATCAGCAAGACACACAGAAAGAGGCAGAGTCAAGTAAAGGATGTTCCAGACCAAACAGTCCATTCATAGATACAGCTTCAAGCAGCTCTGACAGAACCCAGGAGAGAGAGTGGCAAATTTATCCTAGCTATTATGTCATGGAGTATTCAGCCAAGATATCCCCTTGCTCCTGCCTTCTTTGTACAATACTTTTTCATCCAGACATTTCCCATTATTCTTCTGTGCTCCCAGTAAGGAGACAAATTTCCTCCTCTAATTGCTCCTCTTAACGCAAAGGGGCCTCTTACCCTATTGCCAGTCTCATTTCTCCAAATAGGGAAACATCACCTTTTTTTTTTCCTTAAAAGTATGAGGCAGAAGTGCAAAAAACTCACTCTGTTCTCCCTGGACACTCAATTAATCCTCATAGCCCACTTCCCAGCACTTAAGTGTAGCTTTTACCTCTAACTCTTCAAGCTACGGAAGAGCTAAATAAGTTCAGATCTCATTTAGCCAAAGGGTCTCTTGAGTGTGTCTTCTGCCTTTGCAGTTGAGTTCCTAGCCACCAGCCCTCCTCAAATAAATGGGAGAATTTAACTGTGACATGGATAATGATCTTTTCTTTTTCTAATCTGCTGACTCAAAACTCTGCCTGGTGTTTTTGAGATCCCACAGCTCTGCTGAATCCACCTGTTTTCAGCCTAGATAATTCTGTACATTTTTACTGCTCATCCAACTCAAGTGATTATTATTCTGCATTAGAAATATTCATTTGCATTTCTCCCTCTTCATTGCAATGAAATCAAAGGCCTAGTATAATATAGCTCCAGCCTTCCAAATTGCTGTGGGGACAGCAAACATCTCTGATGTCAAAGCATGTGTTTTAGGGAAGACACTGCAGGTATATATCATCCCTGTTGTTTTTACCAAGTTTAATGGCATAAGACATACAAATTATACTATCTCCAGCCTATCCAGCATCCCTCTGGCTGCACTGTACTTTTAGGGGGAAAAAAACCATAAAGGCTATTCTGTTTTTCTAAGGCAGCTACTCTAACAGAAATGGAAAATTTGTGTGGGAGCCCAGCAGGTTTTCCTACATCCAAAGGACTCAGAGAGTAAAGTGGTTTCAAGTAAGGTATTATCAAAATAATCTCGGTAATCCCAACTAAATGTGTGACATGAATCAAATGGATAGTTAATGAAGCCTGCATGCCAAGGGGCAAAGTGAATGATGTTACAATATCCCCCTACAACTTCTGGTACTACTTCCATGTGAGGCACAGTTACAGGTAGTTGGGAGAGAGTGGAGTCTGTTTGAGTGGGTCAGTTTCAGGCTCCTGTTTAAGAAGTTCTCCTTTGTATAAATGGTTCCATACTCAGTGAGTCAAAGATTATCCCAGCACCTGTGTGATGAGAGGCCCACAAGACATCTGAAGATGTAGCTTCAAATCCTGCTTCTCATCAGACAGAAAAGGAATTGGAGGATTCATTTCTTTTATTTCAGACAGCTATATGAACGACCAGATCTATGCTAGGAGTATCTTTGAAAGCCTTTCTCATTTTGGCAAGGATTTACAACAAACTTTTTCTTGGTAGGGTTTTGTGGGAAAAAAATCTTTGGTCAAACACTTCTGACTATGCTGTGACTAGCACCAAGTAAAACACCAGCACTGTTCTTTGGTGTTACTTCAGGCTCCTGCTTTGGGCCATACTTGTCATATACTTCTCTGATATTCCTCACAATTTTCTTCTCCTTTCAGTGGTTTGTACACCTTCCTCAAATTCCTCTCCTAGAAAAAAAGACAGTGTAGTCTGGAGTTTTTCCTTGGGCTTTTTTCTTCAGTTTATGTAAAGTGACACAAGTGCATACTGCTGGCCTCCTTCTCTCATGAATCTTATAACACTGGCCCCTCCCAAGTGAGAAAAACCTTCACAAGCTGGCAGCACCTCCATCTTCCCAGGTCCTGTCAGTGATATTCTCTTTCTCTTCTTTTCTGGACTCATGCTATAATCATTGTATGACTCAGGAGATCACTGGAGTGAGAATTTCCCTGTATGCTTTGGCCTTACCACTCCATCGGCTTCTGAAAAGACATAACAAAGGAAAGTAACATCCACAACATGATCCTGGGGTGAGCTCAGAGAAGTTTATTGGGAATGCACCTCCTCAGCATACCTCCTCTCCGGGAAATTACATTCTACATTAAAAAGGAGAAAGCAAAATGGAAGTTCTATCCTAGATTAAGGTTTACCCCTGTGGGTCATTCCCTGAGTATCCTCACCTGGTATATAGCAAGGAGCCAGGCTGAAACACAGATGCCCAAGATGTAGGCATTCCCTGATGTTATGCTTTAGAATATGTGGGAAGATTGACTCTGCTTCCTACTTCGCAAAGACGCAGCAAAAGCTCTGCAATGACCTGTCTTTGAAGCGTCCTTTTCTTTGGTTACAGGCACTGCCTGCATGAAAGTCCCATTCCACAGTGTCCAAGTAAATGAGTTTCAGAGCGGCAAGTGTCAGTAATGGCATCAATCATTCAATGATATCAATGTCAGAATTTTATAGCTTCAGCCACCTGGAGTTCAACACAGCACTGATAACCCCATGGCTATATAAAAATAAATTCGGAGACAAGCTGGCAAGGTGAAATAGATTGACTCTTTGGGTGAAAATAGTGCCTCCCAGGACAGTGCAGTGAAGCAAGATGCTTGCAAGCATTTCTGTACTCAGAAGACTAAAAACAGGTGTCCATGGAGCTGGCTTGGGAAAAAATGAGTTCCAAACGGCTAACGGATTCAGTGCTGCCATTCAGCATCCTCTGTTCTGCTGTTCCTGAGGAACCATTATAGCAAATGGTCGGTAGTAAAGGGAGGTCCAGCTGAATGGTCATTCATCCTGCTCCACTGCTGCTCTGATACAGTAAGAAATAAACCACATGTAGTTGCACACTGCACCCCGAAGGGTGAATCCTGCCTTCTGGGGATTAGTCTCCTTCCAGGGATGGGTGAGTACGTTGGGTCTGGCCCTATGCCAAACACAGAACTAGAGAGATGTAGTTGGACTTCTGCCAGCCTATCTCTGCTGAGTCAAGAGACTCTCAAAGGAATGAGAACATGGCCTTGTGTGTTCAGCTCACACAAAATTCTGAGGTCTGCAAAAATACAAAGCATTATGAGAGTAAATGTACAAGCATCTATGACTCTGAGCTATTGAAATAATGAAAGATGAATAGCTACTTTTCAGCAGTTAATAGCCCAGCAAGGATAAAAAAGAATTCCACCCTGTGCTGCAGAAATTGTTAAAATTGAGCTGCTAGAAGCTGGCGTTTCTTTAAAAGGAAATTCTTAACTTGTCTCCTTCCCATACTGCTGTATGTACAGTTTAGATTAACAGAGTAAATTAAGTTTTGAAATGCAAAGGTGAATATGGGTCAAGAATGCATTATGCATAAAGTTTACATATGGTGATGACAAGTATCATCACATTTAAGTAACATCCACTGCACTCTTCAGAAAATTACTAGTGCAGTTTGAATGCCTTCTCTCTTTAGTGAAATGTGTATCAGTCAGATAGAAATACCTAACAGCAATGTATTCCACAGTTACAAAACATTCATACTTGCTTTGTGTTCCTTTACTTCTTTACTATTCTTATAATACTCTTCTTTAGTTTTACTAGGAGACAACATCTGAAGGCAATGCCTGAACACAGCCAAACAAGTGTTCTTTTCAAACTTTCCTGCTGGTTACATTTCCTACATCTCGGATCATGTTTCTCTTAACTATTTATGGAAGGCCCAGTACTTCTAAATGGCCCTTCTGAAAACTGTTGTCCAGCCCCTGAGGACACCACCAGCTCTTTATTGGCTGTGATCCACCTCACCCAGGGCTTCCCCCACCCATGCCCATGGCCCAGGATCCCATCACAGCCCATCCCAGGGCCATCAGTCCCTGCCCTGGCAATGCCCTAAGATGCTGGTCCCCAGCTCTGCAGGCTCAGTGTCAGCTCATCTCTGTCCCCACAGAGGTGCCTAATGACCTGGGCTAGGGCTGCATGGCCCCACCAGGGGAGCATCCCTCTACACATCCCCAGGAGAGTCTCCAAACCATGCTGTAATCTTAGATCTGGAAAGGGTCTAGCTACAACCTTACCAGTATTGAACAGAATGAAAGAATTATTTCACAAGCCTTAAAAGACTACCTTTCTGATTATGCACCACAGTGTTTGTTTTTCCTGCAACAGCATTGCATTTTTGGCTCAATTTCAATAACCCCCACATCATTTCCTGTAGAACTGCTGTTTAAGCAGCTGTTCCCCATCATGTGCTGGTGTAACCAATTATTTCTGCCTATATGCAGTACCTTCCACTTGTCCCTAGTGAACTGAATCTTCTGTTTTTTTCTTTGTGTTTCTAGACCATATCTTGAATAAGCCAAAATTATTTTTAAATCTGGTCGTGCCCTTCAGCCATTGGTATTCCTGATTGACCTGGTACTTAGTAATAACAGCACTTATTCCATCATCCAGGCTTTTAACCCTGGTAGATATTTTGAAGTGTAAATAATGCAGTGTTACTGAAGTTAAAAAAGTCAATGATCTATGATCACAGACAAAATGGTCCACCAGTTTTGTGGATGTTTGTTAAGAGTTCCTGGTTTTAGCTGGCAAAAATACACAAGCTGAATGATCAGGAGTAAGTTTACTGCTGGAGTGGTTTTGGATACTCTCAGTTCAAATCTGGAGGACTTCAATTTTCTGTCTTGAATTTGTGGCACTAAAACTTTGCCAGCCTTTTGCTAAGGCTCTGTCAGCTTCTGTAAAAATGAGGAAAGGTATTGTCTCACTCCCTAAATATTTAAATACTTCCTTGCCATAATTCCTGTGGATATTTCAAAAAGGATCAATTGCTGTGTAAAGGCCATTGCTTACCAGAGTGGTCACAACTGCTCCCACACATACTTCTCTTGTTATCTGTAATTCCATACAGTTCTTCACTACATCTAAGTGCTGCTCCCCATCCTGGTCTGCAAATCCATTGAAGCCAGAAAAGTTTTGTTGTTATACATTTGTAGAAAGAGTTATGGAATGGGGTTGTAGTCACAAGTTGAGACTGAAAGAAAAAAAATATGCAAAAGCTTAGAGCAATCAAAACCACGCTGGGCTTTCATTTCAAAGGCACTTCCTCATATATTATGATGTGAACCATATTGGAGTAACACTTGGGATCAACAGGCAGTTGTACCATAGCACTTTTTTACTGTTAAAACAAAATGTATGTCCTGCTGCACGCTGAAAATACTCGTTGGAAATGTCTTGATTAGAGAGATGCCAAAAATCTTACAGCATAGTGTAGTGTAATGTGGAGCTTCCTCCTTGCAAAGCACTGGAATTTAAGATATGTTGTCTCTCATTATCATTCCAGAACAAATAATTTTGTTTGTTTCCCTGTATAACTGAGAGCAGCCGTAGCCATCCTCAGTGTAAATTATTGATGTTGCCATTGTAAATAATATTAATCACAGTAATAGTAGCTATGGTTTGATTCTCATATGAAGCTGTTTAACACGACTTTAGAGCCCTATAGGTGTCATAGGCATTCTCCATGCCTGTTTCCTGGAAAGGACTCTTGGATGTTCTGTAGATCCCTGTGTTACCTGGCAATGAGATTATATTCCTCTTAGCTCTTAGTCACCTCATGATGTGGAAAACAAGAGTAGATGCAGCCTTTAAGGATGACATTGCCTTTTCTAGTCATGTAAGAGAAGATCAAAGTAATCTTGTGTGTAGGGTAGACCACCTACAGGCCAGTTTAAAATCTTTGAAGCACCAACAACCTGCCATTCCTATCAAAAGGAGACCAGATTTAAACTCCTATAGCAAATCCTGCAACACTAGAAAATGAAAGGTTTTGGTGATTTAGAGAAATGCAATATCAAATAGATTGCTCAAACATGAATCTGTTATCCTCCTCCTATGCCAAGAAAGATGTTACTAAATGTAAAAACAAGATAATGAAATGAAGAAACAAGTACTCTGCTGATCCTATACACATTAATAGTATCATTTCAGAGAATGACTAAAGATTGCCATGAGTCAATGATTCCTCCTAAACATTTTGTGTAAAAACACCTACCATCCCCAGCTTGACTGGCAATGAGCAGATTAACATGCTTCAGTTATGATGGGAGCTCGGTTTGAAATAAAACACTGTTCATATCAGCACACCAGGCATCAGTGCTCTTTCTGTGATACAGCAAGTCACTTAAAGGGTTATTTTACATACTCTCCATTTTATAATGCACGAAACCTTCATATAGAAGGTAAAGGAGTGGGGGAAAGAGCTTTGTTGCTGGGGAAAAGTACTGTCTAGGAGCCCAGCTGAATTAAACCTTGTGTTTACCTGCAGGACAGCAAAACACCAAGTCCTACACATTCACATATGCAAAATATCTGATGAACCAATGTTTCAGAAACCTAAGCCAGGTTCTTTCAAAAACCTGCCTGGCACCCTGTCAGCTCTTTAAAGAGCTGTTTGAGAACTCAACTCGGTGGCTCTGCATATAAGATGACATAGTGCACTTCTTTTTCTGCCCAGACTCTCAGCATTTCTGTAGCTTTTACCATCCTTGCAATCACAACATCCCTGGAAGCCCAACCACAGTCCCAGGGCTTCAAAGTTCCCTGATTCTTGAAAGAAACAGAGATGCAAAGAAAGGCATTCCCAGAGGTGAATAATTGGCTTCATATTTTATTTAAAAATTGAATAGGATTATTTTCCCCTAGACAGAAGAAGAGGGAGGAGAAACAAAAAGGAATTTCCTTTCCCTTGGAAACGTGAATGTTTCTAGGTTTTGTTCCTGTTCCAAGGTTTAACACATGTACATAAGCACATGCTAACACAACCCTACCAGACTTTCCCCTCTTTGATCTGGCTGACAGGGGGATTTCCTCTTAGGATATGTCTTACACTGCAGTGACTGCAGGATACTGATCTGGATGGATTTAACATCTCATACAATATAACAGCTCCCTATTTGCAGCCCAATTAGATTTGTTGTATACATCCACAGGAAACATCTCCATCCTGTAACAAGAAAAACACTCTGAGATCTGCTTGTGAAAATATCTACATAGATCTACAAGATCTATTATTCCAAGTGGAAAAGTTGCACAGAATAGCCTTACATGTACTTTTTCAGGTTTTTAGTTTCTTTTGAATGTCTCAAATTCAAGTCTTCTTTCCAGTATTAATTTCCACTGTAGCTTCACCCATCAAACTATCACTCCTTCCACTTGCTGCTTCAGATAGCAGATCAAGGATAAAATGCTTGTGAATGGTTTGTCTGCTGTAGATTTCACTTGTAGAGCATTGAGAGGTGGATTTAATAGTTCCTTTGGAATTTCCCTTGGAATTCTGTTGCAATTAATGTGCAAAGGTCTTTTGTATTAAAGAAGAAAAAAAAATACCTCTTCTTCAAAGGAATTCTGTAAAGCATCAAGAACTGTCTACTGCTTTGTAAAACATATTATTCATTCATCAGTGCAGGTGCTCCAAGGATTCATGAGTCTTAACAGCATTACAGGAGAGTGATGGCATGAGTAAAAGAGAGACAAGCAAAGAAACAGCTACACTCTGAAACCTGGTTGGTAAAGGGTGAAAGGCTGGAGGGAAAATTCTGGGTGGTCCAGACAGCAATGCAAATGACAACGGTTCTGTTTGGGGAAGTTTTTAAAAATTATTCAAACTGCACTTGATTTTAAATTAGGAAAAAGGCCTTCTTTTCCCAATGAAGAAGATTGATCTTCTTTTCTAGTAAGTCTCATTTTCTTTAGGGATTCCATCACGTTTCATCTCTGATTCTGAAAACATCCTGTCATCCACCATGAAAAATTGAAAAAATCATTGGAAAATCAAAAACTTAAATTCACTGTCTTAAAATGCAGGCTTTTCTTCTAAGAGTTTAAAATTTCCATCATGTTAATGCCTTTCTGAAGGTTAATTTTCAGGGAAACTGCAACAATTGCTTGAATAAACAGACCGATATTTTTCAGTACAAAATAGACTGGCTAACATATTCCTGGTCAGCACCAGTGCCCACAAAGTCGTAGGTAAAAGACTTAGGATGGTCATCGCTAGTGATCCACTTTGTAACTGGAGTAATAGCTGGGTGGATGGGAAAGAGCGGGCCTTGAAGAGAGGAAGACACAGCTCCACCCACTGGTTAAAAGGTGAATTACTCATCTCCAGCCCCTTGTCTCCATCCACAAAATCCACATGCTTAGATGTCTTCTGACCCTTGTATGTGGCTGTGTGCACCTGTGAAGGGAGGGAGAGAGAAGAAACTCATTTTCATATAAGGGAAATGTTGCTTCACAGCATGGGGAAGCAATATTATGCACAGAAAAATGTAAAACTAAAAGTAAAAAAAGATCTTCTAAAATGCAGACATAAAAATTGACATTTCTTGCTACCTCTTTATACTATAAGTAACCTAATTTTTTTCTTTCCTTTTTTGTTCCTTTTCTTTTTCTTTTTTTTCCCCCTGCCATATGGTATCATTGAGGTATGCAATAATTAAGATTCCCTGCCTGCAAACTTTAAAATATTTCATTGATATTTTCACTCTACTGAGAAAAATAATCTGCAAACCCAGGCACATGTTGATTGTTTCCATCATCTGTTAAGCTATATGTCCTTGCCCTCTTTCTCTCTGATCTTTCAGTCCATGGAGCCTTGCTTTTCTTTTACCATGGCTTTCATTAATCAGTTTGAGTGCTTTTACCAGCTAATGTTACAATTTTTAATCCAGTCCTTTATGCCCTTTGCTTGCTTTCATACAGACAGCATATTAAGATATGCATTCATATGAAAAAAATGACAGGCAGGTTTTAAAAAAGGAGACTCAATCAATGCCAAAAATTCTTTTTCTTTCCCCCCTCCCCCACCTTCATTGTTATTAGAATGTCTAAATAGTTGCCAAGGAGGAAGGGGGGGGGGGGGGGGGGGGGGGGAAGAGGGAGTTATGGGGGAGAAAAAAACCAACAAAATAAACAGGTAAGGAGGAAATCAAAC
The DNA here is from genome assembly GCF_017639655.2 of Falco naumanni. Taxonomy (NCBI): domain Eukaryota; kingdom Metazoa; phylum Chordata; class Aves; order Falconiformes; family Falconidae; genus Falco; species Falco naumanni. Next base: position 107,004,214 of record NC_054056.1, on the reverse strand, counting down.
CTAATTTGCTCATATTCTGTTATTTCCATCATTAATGAAGTTTCACATTTCATGTGTGCATGAAGAGATAGGTAGGCTCTATGTAGATTGTGCATTTTTCCTTTTTTTAATTATTCTGTGAAATCTGTATTTAAATAAAGATGTATAGTAACACAAGTGTTGTTTCATAACGTGTCAGATATTGAGGCTACCTTTATTAGACAACCCTGGAGTGCTTTGCAGAGCACAGAGCCAGGCTTGCAATCCTGAGGACATAAATAGTCCCACTAAAGAGAGTGAGATCATTATTTGCATGATTAAATATCATAACATTAAACTGTACATAAATGTTACTGCTGTGGGTAGAGAGGGGGAAGGAGGAGAGAAGTGTGACATAAACTTTCAGGTGACAGAAGAGGAATGAATTCTGCCTGATTTCATCCTTCAAAAACCTTCTAGTGACAATATTATTTTTAAATGGCTTTTAGTGATTTTGTGACACTGCCAAGTCATTTAGCTCTATTTAAAATAAAAATCCAATAGCAACAAAGATTGAATAATGCATGGTACTAATCTGGGGCCAACTAAGCCCCATCCGGACTTACAGGGCTCAGACAGCGTGTATGAAATCACCTTGGTGGACCCCCAGCTCACCCACCCTTCAGTGGCAACCAGGTCTTTGGCAGCCTCATCCCTCTTCAGTTCCCTAGGATGGTCAGCCCCAATCCTTACTCTGCATAGCCCCGAGTATTGCTGCAGTGTGTCCCTGCACTCAGAAAGATCTTGTCCCCTCTTGGTAGTTCTGCACAAAGGTGTCCAGTACTTCTGAGACTGAGATGAAGAAACACACGCAAGAAACGAGCACCAACTGCTACATAAATACACGGCACCGCTTTACCGGCACCACCGAAGAGGGAGTAGGCTCACCAAACACACAGATGGCACAGAGCTGGGGAGGACTGCTGGCATGGAGGAGGACAGGCTTAGTATTCAACATGTTCTAAGCAAATTGGGCATACAGATGGAAAAACTACAATGCCTTTTAGCGAGGGCCAATGCAAGATACTTCACGTAGGCTGTTAACACATATGGAGCAAGTAACAGCTGCCCAGGCCTTGAGGACAGCAAAGAAGTTTCAGTAGGTCATCAGTTGTGGATAAGCCTGTGATGAGAGGAAGGCAGACATCTCATAGAACGTATAAATACGAGTGCAGATCATAAAACATAGTTCTTAGATATAAGACATCTTTCCACTGTAGAAATGAATTGAGTTGTGGGCATCTCATACAAGGGAAAAAAACCACAATTGTGAAACAAGTGTACAAAATCCAGAACAAACCAAAAAGAACAAAAGGGACCTAGAAAATATGATCCATGGGGGGAAAATGACAGAAATTAGGTTGTTTACCTTAAGAAATGACAAGGGGAAGAGGGAATGGACAGAAGAAACATTCATTAAATATATACGGACTACTGCCAGGATAATCTGTTCTCCCCATGCATGGTGGATAGGACAAGTAGTTATGTGTTTATCGAATGCTGCAAGGAAAATTCAGGTGAGATATGAAAACGGTAAGGATGGAGAAGCATAGAAATGGATTGCCTGGGGAGGTACAGAACTTCCATCCCAGGAACAATGGTGAGGGTAGAGCTCATTCTGCCACAGGGCTCAAGAACCCTTCCAGCACTGTGATTCAGTGATCATAGCAACATTAGAGAACCAAGGGCTCCCTATCTTGGCTTCGTCTTACCTCTTTTGAAGGGGTGTCTCCTTAAGCTGGATGACATGTCTGCCTCCTTTTCCTTTGATTTAGCATGATTTGTGTTGAGCAATCTGAATGTGCAAGATGCTTTCTTTCTGTGCTCTGGGGTCACACTACTAATAATTATGATTTCTTTTACAAAAGAAATATATAAGTATCTATATAAGATTTCCCCACTTATAAAAGCATTTTTATCTTCAAGTAGTGTTGTGATTTCCCTGCAACTTATCTAGGAGTAAAGATTTGTGTCTTTATGATTACTGTGAAACTAGTATTAACCCTTTCCAGGTTAGCAGGGTCATGCTGAACCACAGGAAAGACCCATCCCTGTTCACAAAAGCACCACTCATTCCTTTTCTGGGCTTTTGAGAACAAGAATTTCCTCTGCTTATGTCTGTGCAAAACCTGCCCCACACATGGGACACAGACTTGGCTGGAGTCCTCAAATCCATTGTAGTGCAAATATGGAAACAATCAATTAAATCCTTCCTAAATCTCCATGCCTTCCTTAGGATAATAATAAAAGATGAATTAAATAATGACATTTGGAGGGATGTTCATGGAGGCTCGGGCCCACTGAAAGCCAAGCATCACATGCCTGTACAGGCACCCAGACTCCCAACAGAAGCCAGAGCTCCTAGCACAGTAGCACGGCTCCCTTCCAGGCAGTGCCTCTGTCCCCCTTCCAGGCAGTGCCTCTGTCCACACAGGTCCTCACTGCTGACGGAAGGCAGCTGCACATTTATCTCAAAAGCATTCAGCAGGCATCACTCTTGTCTTTTGAAACACAAAGGAAACACCTCTCCCTTAATTTGCAATAGTCTAATGTGTAGACTATATCTATTTTAGCTGCTTCTTAGCACCAGGATTTCAGCTCCAAAGCTGCCTTTGCCCCAGGACTGGGTTCAAACCACTTTAACAAGGTTAATACTGGGGAGAGAAGGGATGGGAGAGGTAAAGCCGGACACCTCCTAACCCTCTTCTGCAGGCTGTGCCACTGTGCACAAAGCGTTCATGTTTGCTGGCACAGACAGAGCCCACAAGCAGAGAAGCAGGGACAATTTCATTTAATCTGCCAACAGGGTTGGGGGGATGTGATGGTGGAGTGAGGAGTGGCTCCGACTCCAGACTCTGTCCACAAGACAGTGGCTTTAATGTAAATGCTGACAGGATAGGAGCCATCAAAGGTACAAACGTGCTCACTTAACACAGGGTGGTTGGAGCCATAGTCCTGGCAGCGACAGCACCATTCTCGGGGGGTCTGAGCTCACCAGGCAGAGGTGCAGTGGCTCCCGAAGCCCCCCTCACCCTGGGCAGGAGCCTGAGCTCCCCACCCAGGCCTGAGGCGGCTTTCCCTTGTGCCCAGGCTGAGGGATGCCCGACTTGAGCATCAGCTCGCACTTAGCATAAGGGATGGACGAACCTGCTAGGCACTGCGGGACAGGCCGGGGCGCCTGTAGAAGAGCAGCTTGGAGAAACAGGAGTGACACACAGAGGAGCCTGCTGGGACCGGGAAACCTGCCCCAGTCCCCCTCCACCCCCCTCCCCGAGCCGCCGCCCGCTGTCCCCCCTCCCGGCGCCGCGGCTGCGGCTGCTTTAACCGGGCAGGGGGGTGCGGGCAGCCCCGCCGACGTCGCGGGCATCAGCTGACCGCGCCGGGCTCTGCCTCCTCCCGGGCCGCCCGCCCGCAGCACCACTCCGGCGGCGGCGGCGGCGGCGGCTGGCGGCTCCGCCGTGCCGGTCCCCGCGGCTCCCGGGGCAGCCCCCGCCGCTGGCTCCCCGCAGCCCTGCAGCCGCCGCGCTCCCTGCGCGCCTGCCCCTCGCCCCTTCCTCCTTCTCCTCCTCCCCGCTGCCGGGGGAGCCCCGGAGCCGGAGCCCTCCCTGCCCTGACCCGCGGAGAACTTAGGATGCTCCCAGCCGGCTTCCCAGAGCTCTGAGTTTAGGGCGGGATTTTCGTTCCCCTCTCTTTCGCTTTTTTGTTTTAAGGCTTGGGTTTTGGTGGGAATTTCCCCCCGTCCTTCCTTTCTTTTTTTCCCTCCTTTTATTTTTTTTTTTCTCGTTACCAAGCAAGCCGAGCGTCTGCGATGGATGGCAGCCCCGAGCCCCCGCCGGGCAGAAGCGCCCCGTGAGCCAGGGCATGCCCCGCCGCCGGGGGGATGCGGGCGGGCAGCCCCCGGCCGGCGGTTCCGGCGCCGTGACCGAGGATGCCCGCGACCCGGCCGCCTCTCCCCTCCCGCCCGAGCTCGCAGGGCCCCCGCTGACCGCAGCCCCGGGGACTGCAGCAGCTCCCGGGGACCAGACCTCGGAGCGGAGCCCCGGGATCCCCGGAGAGAGGAGCTGCTCGCCGTGAACGGCCTCTCTGCAAGGCGGCTCCCCCCAGCCCTCCGCGCCTCCAGCCTCCGGATGGGGCCGACGATCGCCCGCCGGGCAGCGGTGCTGCGCCCGTAGATGCTCCGCTCCTCCCTCCTCCTCTCCGGACCTGCGGTTCTGCTCCCCCCCTGCTCCCCGCCCCGAGGAGGGCGCGCACCCAGCCCGCCGGGGCGCCAGGGCTGCGCCGCAGCCGGGCTCCGCGGGATGCGGCTCCGCGGGGCGCCGCGGGAGCGGGCGCGGGCGCGGGGCGAGGGCCGCCTGCGCTGAGCCGGCGCAGCCGCCCCTCCGACCCCAGCGGCGAAGCAGCCCCGCCGCCAGCCAAACCGCCCGACCCAGGGACCTGCCTATAAATGTGATCCCCCCCCCCCCCCTCACCGCCACCCCGCCGCCGCCACCCGCCCTTCTCCATCCCCTCCCTCCTCTCCCGCGGCTCCATCCCTCTCCCTGCTCCCCTCCCCAAAGCCGGTCGTTTGTGTCCCCCCGCGCCCCCCCTCCGCCGGTGCTCTGCCCCCCGCCAGTCACCGCCATGGAGCTCTCGGAGGTGCGATGCCTGAGCGACAGCGATGAACTTTACACCATCAACAGGACCCCCCCCGGCAGCGGCAGACCCCAGCGCCTGCTGTGGCAGACGGCCGTGCGCCACATCACCGAGCAGCGCTTCATCCAGGAGCACAGCAGCAGCAGCGGCGGCAGCAGTAGCGGTGGGGGCAAAGGCTTCAGCTCCGAGGAGACCTGCTGCCCCAACCACCACCACCCGCCGCACCACCACCACCACCACCACCACCTCCGGCGACAGTCGGCCGGCCGGAGTTTGGGCGGCGAGCGCCACAACAACGGAGGCACCAAAGTCTTCCCGGAGCGCACGAGCAGCAGCGGGGACCTGGGCTTTCTGCCCCTGGACTGTGCGCCCAGCAACTCTGACTTCTTCCTAAACTGGGGCTACACCTATCGCGGGGTGATCTTCCCCACTCTCCGCAACTCCTTCAAGTCTCGGGACTTGGAGCGCCTTTACCAGCGCTATTTCTTGGGCCAGCGGCGCAAATCTGAGGTGGTCATGAACATCCTGGACGTGCTGACCAAGCTGACCCTGCTGTTCCTCCACTTGACCCTGGCCTCTGCTCCCATGGACCCCATTAAGGGCATCCTTTTGGGCTTCTTCACCGGCATTGAGGTGGTGATCTGTGCCTTAGTGGTGGTCAGGAAGGACACGACCTCGTACACCTACCTGCAGTACAGCGGTGTGGTCACTTGGGTGGCCATGGCCACGCAGATCCTGGCAGCCGGCCTGGGCTGTGGCCTCCTTGGGGACGGCATTGGCTATGTGCTCTTCACGCTTTTTGCAACCTACAGCATGCTCCCGCTGCCACTCACCTGGGCCATCCTGGCTGGGCTGGTCACCTCTGTCCTGCAGCTCGTCATGCAGCTGGTCATCCCCAGGTTGGCTGTGACTTCCCTCAACCAGGTACTGTGGCGATGAAAGGGTGGGAAACATCCTCTTTCTCCATCACGCTGAGTGAGAGGAGGTGTGCGGTGTCCCAAGAGATCCTCTCCCTTTTAGTCAGGTGCGCAGAGGTTTGTTACATGGAGGGGAGACCACAGGCAACAGGCAACCTTCTCTCCTCCTCCTCAGTCTCCTGCTGCCTATCCCAAGGTTTCACCTCGAGCTGGAGATGGGGACACTTCCTAACCTCTTGGTCTCTTCTCCTTGTACATTCACTCCACTGCTGTCCCTTGAAACAGCTTTGGGGAGAGGAACTTCTGGGGCAAGCGGGGAGGATGGGTCATTCTTCATTCTCCTCCCTTACTTCCAGCAGCAGTCCATGGCATGAGATGACTGCCTTGGCCAAACTCTCTCACAGTTCATCTCTCATTTCACTTGCTCATGCCTTTTAACTCTGGACCTGCTGGGAGGACTGGTACTTTTATATGCGCAGCACAGCTTGAGCTGAGCTACTGGAAAACAGGAGCAAAGCATGCTGCTCTTTTGCAAGGAGACGAAAGCAATGCCCCAGAGAAATGGGGGTAAGTTCCCCTTGGAGGTTTGGTGTGAGGTCCTAGGCTGTCTTTGGAGGGCACCAACAAGCCTTGTTGTCTGGTGGTCACGGGGCTAACATCGTTGTGCTGCATCCTTACAAGTGATGTCTAGGACAGAGTATTGGTTACAGGGGGGAGTGGTGGTGCAGGTCAAACTGCTGAGAGGTACTGGGCAAGATATGGGTCTGAGGAGTTAAAACCAGGACTAACCTGACTTCACACTCACCTGGATTCTTCCACATGAAAGTGAGAATGCACCAAACTCCCAACATTCCTGCAAGGCAAGAAAACACAGGCTAACTAGGGCAACTTAATCCTGTAGAGTCTTGCGTCTCCCTTTCTCCCTCCCTTCCCAGATCATCACAGCTCTGTGCTACCGATATTTCCCAGCAGATTATAATTTCCATTTAGCTGGCTCTGGGGACTTGGGGAGAAGGGGGTGGAGGTACTGTCAGATAATCCCCAAAAAAGGGAGGGTGCAAAGGAATGTGGTGTCGGTGGCATGTTGTTTACGTGATTGCTGGGATGCGCAGCTGGGAAGTGGCTGATCTTGTGCCTGGAAGTTTTGATGACGATGGTTCTTGGGACACATCTGCCTCCTTCAGACCCTGGCCCTCCTGAAACCCCTGCCCATCCCCTTCCTCCATGCACTTGTTAGCTGTGGGCTACCTAACCTTCACTTTCCAGTGGCCGAGCTCACCCTGTTTCAGGAAAAGCTGCCCCAGTGTGTTGTGCCTGGCTGATCCCTATGGATGCGAGACAATTACGCTGGGCAGAGTTGTTCCCAGCTCTCGGTAATGTGCTGATGAATGAACCGCAGCCACACGCTGTGTCCCACTCCCATGCACTGCTGTAGCTGCTAGTGCTGGGTCAAAAGCTGTGAGCTCTGAGTTATGCTGATTTCTTAATTTACTTCCATATCCTATCCCGGAGCTATGAGTAATGTGCTGCTATCTCATTATGCGCAGGTATCACGGCTGTTTAGCTGGTCCACACGCACACACGCGCTTCCCACAGACATTCCTAACAAAGACATTTCCCAGGAGAGATATTAATATCTTCATTTTGTTGCCTGGTACCTTGCCAGTTGTGCGAATGAACTGCCTTTGAGCAGTGCACAATGAGAGATTACCAGCCAGATGATTGCCTTCATGAACTACGTATATAAATCTCCTTAACAGGATCCGCGCAGCTTGCCACACGTCGGGGCTGATTTACACTGGCTCCCGATTTACACCGAACCCACTTTACGCCGCTTAATTACGCGTCGCTTCGGCCCGCGGTCCCCAGCCCGCTGTGGGGGTGGCGGGGTCCTCCCCCACCCCGGGGTCTGCTCCCTCCCTCCACGCAAGGTGGGGTTCGGAGTGGGGGGCGGGGACCCCCCAGCGGGGCAGCGCTACCCCCCGCCCCCCCCCCGCGGCCAGCTGTCCCCCGCCCCCGCCGTGGCGCTGTCCGCCGGCGCGGTGCTGAAACGGCCGCGGCGCTGCGCGGCCCGGGGGCTCCCTCCAGCGGCCCCGGCGGGAGCGCGCCCGCCCGCCGCCCCCCGCGCACGGCCGCGGCTGCGCCCCCGCGCACGGCGGTGCGCACCTACTGCGCCTCCGCCCTCGGGCGCTGCGTCCTCACCGCTCTCCCCGGGGCTCAGGAGAGCGATCGGCGAGCCTGCGCTGCACTTGGTAGCTTTGCACCGTTGGTTTTTTTTTACTTTTTCCAGAGAACTGCAGAGCGCTTTCAAGTGTCAGTGAATGAGGGCTTTTACGGCTGATGATGGGTGTATAACTACTACTTTACAGGTGAACCGCAGAGAACTGAAGTGACTGTGTCATCAGGGTTACACAGGGAATCTTTTCGACAACACAGGTTTCTTGATCTTGCAGGCAAAGCACTCTTTTTTATTGCAGGGGTTATTTTCCAGGTAAAATACCCCATCTTCCCTTCAGAGAAGCCTTTCAAGACCAAATGAACTATTTGATTACGTAGCAATACCTGTGACCATCTTGCTGTGCCTCAGGATGCAGACAGCTGCTTACACTGGACCAAACCCAGGAATTAAAGCAGATAATGAAATAAAAAGCAGAGGGTAAAACGTTGATCGTAGTACAGATAATAGGGTTTCCAAAGGTTTTTATGAGACCTAGATTTCATGCAGAGAAAATACTGAATTCAGTTCTGAACAGAAGGAATTGTCTGCCCTGGAGTCAGTTTATTATTGTACTCAATAGTATCCATGGGCATGACAGTTCTGATCCTATATACCACACAGGTATAAATTGGTTATAAGTCTATCTATATTCATAAAGTTGCAACAGTTGATACAAGAGGAAAATCAAGTGCTGTGATCTGTTTTCCCTTGATCTCTTAATTAATCTTAGTTTTCATTGATAAATTTGTTCACAAGCAGTTCAAATTGTTAGTAATACTGAACTCAAGCATGCGGTACTACTGCCTGGTTCAGCTATTTGTTGAAGTTAACAAAATATGCATTACCATGAATACAAATAATGCCCACTGTTTACCATTTTTGCTTGCAGTAACACTTAAGAGGTCATTTGATTTTACTTCCCTTGCATCTCATAATTAATTTGAACCAGGATCCTAGGTAAAGGTGAAGGAGAAAGACTCCCTTGAAATTAGACTTAAAAACAAACAAAGACAGCAAAACAAATGTAGACTCACTAGTTTCAATCCTGCCAAGTGCCCAGTGCTTCTGAGGAGATATGACCACCCTTAAACCCAACTGATGCCAGCCTGAAATGCTGAGCAATGTGCTGCTGCTAACCAGGAGAGCCGTGGAAAAAGGGCCTGATACCATGATTTAGGTAAAACCAACACTGATACTGACTCAACTAAAGATTGTGCCAGGAAATAAATGAGAAATGGAAGATCTTACTGGTAAACAAGTAAAGTGCATGAATTTGTGTGCCCAGTCAGATACTGTGCTGGAGGTGGTATTTGCCTCTGACATTCTGCAAAATGAAATATTATTTGTATTGCATTCATTCTTATTTTTTCCTTGGTGATAACACAATATATAATCCAAAATTTCTCAGACTGTATATGTGTTTCAGGCAAATGGGGAAGAACAAACAACTCGGAGCTTCTCAGTGTTATGTAACATAGGCAGATGATAATATAGATATGAATTTTGACAGGCTTGGAATTATGTAAACTGCAAACATACTCTGGATTTTAATCCTCTGTCTGTGCACTCTTCAGTCACGTGAGTAAATTCCATCAGAGTCAGTAAGCTTACTCTTGTGAGTAAGTTACCTGCATAAGGGATAGCTTAAAGGATCAAGTCCTAAATTACACATATTAAATAAGACTTTAAAAATTCATTTAGAAATAGCCTCGAAGCGGGTAATACTGAGACTGGGAAAATTGATTCTTTTCCCTCTATGAACATCTGTCTTTCCAAGTCTAGGCAGTTCTGTGAATTAATATAGCGATTGTTGCTTGCTTGTTTTTCTCCCCAAACCCTCTCTCAGGGTTATTAAAAAAAAGGCAGAATTCATGAAGTCACAAGGAGTCCTGTAGAGATAAATCCGTATAATTATATAATGGCGACTGACAGCTTTTATGTGTGTACTTCAGCTGCAAGTTCTCCAAAATCTGATCATAGCTATCAGTATGTGAGTATGTACAAAACACACTCATCACTTCAAAATTTCTGCCAAATGTTTATGGAGTATATGTTAAATCTGTAGGGTATAAGGATATTTCAAAGCTGGCTACCATTTGAGAATCAGAATCAGAACACTCCACCTGTACCCCTACAGTTGCTTTCATAGCATTGTTTACTATTTGTTTTTTTGCCAGAGTCCGTTGTGGGTGACTTATAACCTGATTGTGTGATTTTAGACTGGATTATGATCTGCTTTCCTTTTATATCCCGTAGTATCACCTGACCAGTATCAGTGGGTCACAGCATAATTAGATTAGAATTGGATACACTTTTCTCTGAAGCAGCTGCATCATTGTTGTGCTAAGTAGGGCAAACGCATTAGTTATATTTACAATTTGATGATTAATTGCCTTCAGAGAGCTCCTCCAAAATGGAGGAACTCAGGCAGAAACATGAATGAAACCTGCTTTTATCTGTGAGTTTCAGCCTACAACAGTTAGCGTGCTTGTTCTCAGTGAAAGTTACTTGCTATTTGTTGTGACGTTTTTTCTGCTGTCAGGACACTTCTGGGTTGTTTTTAAGGTTTTATTTATTGCTCACTTGTTTTTCACCATGGCCTAGAAAGAGGCATATGCTCCAAAACAGCAGCATCTAATGCAAAATAATCACACACTGGAGCAGCATACTTACAGCTGACAGTTAACAGCAGATCATGCTGGAATGATCCTTATTAGCCTGTACAGAAAACTGAAGGGGATAAACATCTCCAGTCCATCCTCTTACTGCACTTCTCAACCCTGTCAACGATGTGACCTGAAGAGGAAAGAGAAAAGGGCAAAACTAGAATGGTTTAATGGATTCTTCTCTTTCCGGGGGGCTGAGAAGGTGGGGAGTGGAAGGACTCCTTCCTCCATTTTCCTCCATTCAAGAATATCTGACTAAGCACAAGAAAAACTAGAGTGTTTCATGTAAAAGGTATAATTTAGTAAACAGAAAGGAATTAAGCTTTTAAAGTGATGCTTAGGCTGATGGAAACTCCAAACCTGAAAGCCCTTACACAGCTCCTGCCTAGCACCCCATCCCTGCAGGCACCTTGTTAACATCACATTGCTTTGAGTGCAGTCTTGTGTTTAGCTGCGCTTCTGTTTCTGAGCATCCCATGAAGTGCCTCAATAACTTGATGTTAAAGTTATCATCCAGCCTAGCTAGAATCAAAAACTCTTGTAGCAGAAATGCATTCTGCAGTTATACAGCACACACGGGGCCTGCCTGATGTGACAGCCAGGTGAGAAGGGGCTTGTGCTCTTCCTCTCTGTAACAAATGCAGTGATGAAGATGTTTCTGGGCTGTGGCAGACTAAGGTTTAAATCCCTTTTTCTCCAGAAAGGATTGGAATCTACTTTTCTTACCTCACCAAAGAGTTTCCAAAGCAAACCTCCTCCCATTCCTAATACAGCTGTTCTTCTGGGAAGATAAAAGGTTAAGTTCCAACAGGCCAAAAAAAGAAAGACAATAATCCTGACTCTGTAACCAACTGATTAAGGAATTCATCTCTGGTGGGGTCCTTGCTGAACATTTTAGTGTTTTATATAATGCTATTAAATCATTCCTTCAAGCATGTGTCCCAACAAGCACACTGTACAGTCGTCCCCTTTCTCTGACATGACGAATCTTGAATTTCTTTTTCAGAGTGGTGCAGCCTCCCCAGAGAATTTTTCTCCCTCCTTATCTGCTGCCCCTCCAGCTCCTGAAAAGCAAATATATAGTCTACAGGGAAGGCATTTCCTAGGGAAGCAGGAGATATGAATGAGGGGTGAGCCTCCAGTCATTGAGCTGCTATGCAAAGATATATAGCTATTTTAAAAGATAACGGTAGTCTGTGTTCAGCTTTTGAACAGAAAGATACAGGCTGTGCCCTCAGGGATAGAGAGGAACGGGGCTTGGAGCTGAGAAGCCCAAATATAGGGGAAAAGCTTCACAGTTGATCTCTAAATCCTGGGGTAAAATGAGGTTTAAGATAGAGTCCCTATCTTAATAGTTCCCTCCTAGCTAGCTCTCCTCCCATTCACCACGCTGGCTAATTTATATTCAATCTGAGACATTAAATTCTTTTTGCATGTTGTGTAAGAATCCGTAAGAGCATCGTGGCATTAAACATAGGCTCCTGGCTTAAGCTATAGTAGTCATGTGTCTGCAGATGAAGTGCATAAGGACTCTATTTTGTGGCTTCTGAGGTTTTTTTGGGTGTGGTTTTTTGTTTGTTTGTTTTTGGTTTTGTTTTTTTTTTGTCTAGCCTTCCTTCAGAGGCAAACTCTGTTTCATTTGCTTTATTCTTGGTGCAGTGCAGCTTGTACCCATCCCCGACGCAGAAGGGACTGTAGAGTTGCAATCTGGCACAAGGAGGGAGATGAATGTAAATCGCTGAGTTAGTGGTGCAGTGAATCTTGAGCATTTTGGTACCAGCTCACTCATTCAAACCAGTGATAAATGAGATCTGGCTGGTCAAAAGGGATCAACCACAAAAGGTATTAACTAGTTGGCATGTCATGGAACTAAGGACCTTGCTAAGTGATCTTATCAGGGCCTGACTGACTCAGAGACTCCCAAGGTTTGATTTAGGAACCTGATTCAAAGCCCACAGAGTGTAATATAAAAAAATCCCACAGACTTGAGGACTTTTAGGTGAACTAAGAAGATCACTTCTCAGGACCCTCTTTAGGAAAAGGGTTGCTCTGAATCCTCATTTTTTTCTGAAAGAGAACACAAGCATGGCCATCCAGCTCCTCCAGGAATCTCTTGGAGTGAGCTCTGTCACTCTTATCTCTCCAAACACACAGGTCTGCAGACAGAGATACCACTGTGGTGCTGCCTAATCTAGAACAAAAACCATCAGAAAATGTACACAGGGCAAACTGCAGAGTCAGTCAGCCATTGGCTGACACAGTAATATTTCATCATATGAGTTTTGTTTATTAGCAACTATTTTAAGAAGTGTTGCTATTTCATTTGCCAGTTTCTTCTGCTGCAAGGTCTCATGCAGTCAGCCCTAGAGGAGAAAGGAAGGCTGCTGGGTTGATTAATTAACCATTGCTGCAGTCTGAGAAACAGCTGAAGCATAGCAAAATGTAAAAAAATATGTGCAAAAGAAAAAAAATCTAACACAAGCCAATTGGTGGTTTTTTTCCACAACCTCAACAAATAATTGTGCTTCAAAATACTCTATGTCGGTGTTACAATTTTATATGACGCTTTTAGTTTTAATCTAGAGAACAGTATCCCCTGGTATAAATGAAATACTATTTGAATGAATTTAATGATTTAAATCTTTTACCTCCATTTCTTTTTTGATTTTGATTTAATCATTACTTTATAGTTTTGGATTTTTCTGTATCTTTACTTTCCTTTGTTTTAACATCACAGTCATTTAAAAGTAAACTACAGAAATCCTCCTTTACTGAAATCAATTGAATGGAAGCATTCAACAGTAGCAGAATCCTAATCAGGAAAATCAGTTTCCTTGGAAGGATCTGATCTCTGGGCACTATATTATTTTTCCTTCGTTAAAACTCTCCTGCTTCCTTTACCTGGGATCTACTCAGGGATGGAGCTATCTACTCTGTGCATCTTGCTTTAGCTCTAACACAGTAGAAGCATCATGCTCCAATCCAGACGTATCATCACAATGCAAATAAGAAATAATAATAATCAGGAAAATTAATCAGCACAGAAGAACTACATGATATTATCCTGTGTACCAGGTGTTTTATAACTCTGGAGTAAGGATCTTAGGTAAATAAATCACTTACATCTCATAGGAGTTACTCAAAATGTACTAGATCTAGTTATACACATTCCTTTATCCTATGATTCTCTGTCATGTGTGAAAGTACCTCTAATGCTTATATATTAGTAGTAATAATCTTCATAAGCATACTAGATAGGGTTATAACTGTCACAGAAATCATCCCACACATGCCCAGTATGGATATAATTTAATGTGCCAGATATGCATATTCTTGTAGAAGGAGTGATACTCACCACAGATTTCCGCCAGGGACTGGGAAAGAGGATCATTCCCGTTTCATCACTACATTTATTATCGGCCTGTGCTGACCCACACACATCACTTTATGTTTCTGTGCTTCATTTGATTTGAAAATTTGCCATTCTCAGTTGCTGTAATACATGACTAATACGTTCAATTGCTTTGAGCTTTTTGTGCAAAACATGCCCATTATCTTCCATGATGCACCAGAATAGGAATACTATTGACTTGGGTCAGCCATACACATTTTTTGTTAAAAAATGAATACAGTGAACGTACTGAGAATGTCTGCATATAACTTTACTCTTTCTTAGAAGACCTGGTTCTACATAATTCTCTTAAAGGCTGGAAGGTATGTCCTATGAGGAGCAGATAAGGACTCTGATTTTGTCTGGTTTGGAGAAAAGGAGGCTAAGGGGTGACCTTGTTGCTCTCTACAGCATCCTGAGGAGGGGATGTGGAGAGGGAGGTGCTGATCTCTTCTCCCTGGGATCCAGCGATAGGATGCTTGGGATAGACCTCAACGCTGCACCAGGGGAGGTTCAGACTGGACATTAGGAAGCATTTCTTTACCAAGAGGGTGTTCAAACAGTGGAACAGGCTTCCTAGAGAGGTGGTTGATACCCCAAGTCTGTCAGCGTTTAAGAAGCATTTGGACAATGCCATTAAAAATATGATTTAACTTTTGGTCAGCACTGAATTCCTCAGGCAGTTGGACTAAGTGATTGTTGTACATCACTTCTAACTGAAATATTGTATTGTATTGTATACTGTTCTGTTCTGTTCTGTTCTAACTTCAGCCCTATTAGCAGTGACCCCAAGATCCCTTTACATTAGTCCATCTGTGCTGAGGGGACTTTAAAGTAGATGCCATATAGTTTATACAAGGCTGTGCTTGCAGTGCTCGGCTACAAAGCCAGACATCTCCTTAGCTGGCTTCCTGGTGACCCCATGCTTCTTGCTTTCACACCCATGCAGTGGACCAGTTTCAATGAGAGGAATGGAGAAGATTCCCCCATGATTAATTTGTTGCCTTAGTAGGTCTCTGCTATGACTGGGATCCATGGGTCCAAACTGCCTCACCTAGAACTGAGGGAAAACCAGTGATCAAGTCCTGATCCTTGTGCAAATGTTGCAAGCTGTTGAGCAAGAAGAAATTCCCTCCTTCCTGGGTACTGAGTGAAACTGAAGACTGTATGTCTCAGGTTGAGCTCTCCGCTGCTCAAAGGGTTAAGCAGTTATGACACATTTCAGGATTCAGCCCAACCCTCTCCCCAAAGGCTGTAGCTATATTAACTCCTCCCAAACAGGGTGCCTGCATCCAGCCTGTGAGGTGAGAAAAGCAGGTCTATGATGGCTGCCGAACTACACATGGGAACTGCGGTGGGAGGGTTAGCTGACCAAGGCCAGAACAGTGCCTGCGACTGCTCTGGTGGCTTAACAACACAGATGATTGCATTCCAAAGATGTTCCTCAATGCTGTCTAGCGCACTGCAGGGATGCAGCCTCCCTGCCTGCCTGTCCTCTTCTGAATTGCAATGAAGCTGAGTGGTAGGTGTATACTCGATGTGCCTGATCATGGTGCTAAGTAAAGTGGGGCCAGTCTCTTTAATGTCAGTGATCTGGACAATGGGATCAAATGGACCCTCAGTAAGTTTGCAGACAACACCAAGCTGGGGGGGGGGGGGGGGGGAGTGTTGATCTGCTGGAGGGCAGGAGGCTCTGCAGAGGGATCTAGACAGGCTGGACTGATGGGATGAGGCCAGCTGTATGAGGTTCAACCAGGCTAAATGCCGAGTCCTGCACATGGGTCACAGCAGCCCCAGGCAGCGCTACAGGCTGGGGCAGAGCGGCTGGGAAGCCACCTGGGGGAAAAGGATCTGGGGGTGCTGGTTGACAGCTGGCTGGGCATGAGCCAGCTGTGTGGCCAGGTGGCCCAGAGGGCCAACAGCATCCTGGCTTGTATTAGAAATAGCGTGGCCAGCAGGACCAGGGCAGTGACCGTCCCCCTGTGCTCAGCACTGGTGAGGCTGCACCTTGAACGCTGGGTTCAGTTTTGGGCCCCTCGCCACAACAAATACACTGAGGTGCTGGAGCGTGTCCAGAGACGGGCAACAGAGCTGGGGAAGGGTCTGGAGCACAAGTCTGATGGGGAGCGACTGAGGGAACTGGGGCTGTTCAGCCTGGAGAAAAGGAGGCTGAGGGGGGACATTACTGCTCTACAGCTACCTGAAAGGGGGTTGTAGGCAGGTGGGGGTCGATCCCTTCTACCAGATAACAAGCCACAAGACAAAAAGAAATTGCCTCAAGTTGCACCAGGCAAGGTTTAGATTGGATATTAGGAAAAATTTCTTTATAGGAAGGGTTATGAAGCATTGGGACAGGCTGCCCAAGGAAGTGGTAGGTCCCTGAAGGTATTTAAAAAGTGTGTAGATATGACACTTAGGGACATGGTTTAGTGGTGGGCTTGGCAGTGTTAGGTTAATGATTCGACATGATGATCTTAAATGTCTTTTCCAACCTAAGTGATTCTATGGTTCTATATAGTATCCTATACTTGAAGCATTAAGGGAGTAGTATATCCCAAAACAGACAGAGAAATTTATAGTAGGTTCCTGCAAGTTCTGAAGGTCCTTGAGAGCAGCCAGGAAAAATTGTTCTTTGAGATTTCAGCAGAACTTAAGTCATATGAATCTTGCCCAAGGACATTGCTGTAAAATTTTTTTTGACATTTCCAGAATGTAGCTAAATGCCTGACTGATGCTATGGTATTTTCCTTGTTCTCCCCAGTCCTGAGAATAAAAGCAGCTTGTTGACAATAATGGGAAAAGAAGAATTTATTGTATGTATTTCATTTGTGCTAACATAATTGCTTTTGTTTGGTGTGTTTCACTAGCCACCTGAGAGGCTACAAGAAATGGTAGAAGAACACATGAAGTGTTCCCATTTTCTATATGATGATACAGGATGATAGGGCCTCCAATAATCTTCTTATAATCTTAATAGCTCTTCATGCTTATAAATTATTTTTCCAATGACTTATCACTTTCTTTCCTGCACAAATGTTCTTACGTCTACTTACTCTTAAGGGATAGTTATGTGCATTATCTGATGACAGCCACTCTTCTTTGCTATTCCTCCACAGTGGAGTATCTGCTGTAAGCATTCAGTTACTCCAAATTGCATAACCAATCAAACCAATAAAAGTTATCCTTAAAGAGTTTATCTTTAAGGACAGGACTGTTAGAGGTAATGTGACTTTGGAGAAGGAGTGTAAAATAATGCATCTTAACATTATGGCAATTATTTTAAAGACAAGGAAATCACTCATAAGCATAAAGTTGGGTATAAGTTTTTTGATCACCTGAGGCCTTGAAACTTAGTACAAAGACTGTAAGGTAGCTGTTCTTTCCTCTTCAAGCAGCTAACAAAGCTTTTGCTGGCCAGATTGCTTTCCATGGCACCAGAACATGCCAATTTCCTTACTGGATTTGCAAATAGTCTATCCAAGTGTCATGTATTAAAGAACTCTTTTGATGATATACAACAAGGAAGTTCATTTGAGATCACTTCTGGTTTTCTTCTGCAACAGAAGACTTCTGTAATTAAACTTGACATGTTTGATTTTTTTAAATCCAAAAGCAACCAATATTTCTAATACAATTGGATAATACCCCATATTTAAATTTCTAGAGGTTCAAACCACTTCGTATATGTAGATATACTTGTATTACATAGATATAAATATTCGGCAAAGGCAATGCTGTGGAATTTCATGCTTTATTCTTTTTTGTTGTAACTTGCTTTCAGGTTCAGTAATTACATTTGCAAGTCAAAATAATATTTACTATGTTCCTAAAGTTTGTGTATATCTAAAGAGAGTTTATAGATGCAATTTAAAAATGGAGAATACACACACCATTAATTAAGAGACATTTTTTCTAATTACTATAATTAAAAATTTAAACTATAATCTGGGAATCAAACTGTCATCTTCTGGCTAACAGCAATATGGATTCAGCAGTTGCAAATTTGCAGAGAACTTGCAAGGTTGCTTAGTCAGATCTTAGTGGTCTTTACCATAAAATGACAACTCAGGAATCTCAGACAAAAAAAGAAAATGCTAGAGCATTCTTCAAGTAAGGAAAAGATTAAAATTAGAAACCATAAACACACACAAAAATTATCACAAACTTTGCATGAAACCTGTGGTCTACAAAACATGGAAGGATAGGTGTCCATAGCAATTATTCTCAGTATAGTCATCTGGCATAAAGCCCATTTTTCAACGTGATCTAGGGGCTCAAAAGCACACAGAAGTAGCAAGTGAGATTTCCAACACTCCAGAAGCTAAGGGACTCCTTAAATCACTTAAGTGGTTATGAGAGTGTCTCATGGGACTCCTTAAGTCCCACTAACTCCCACCAGACTCAATAGAGTTAAACACTCTTACATGGTGCAGACAATGCCAAACTGGGAGAAGTGGCTGATACACTAGATGGTTGCGCTGCCATTCAAAAGGGACCTCGGTGGGCTGGAGAAATGGGCTGGCAGGAGCATCATGGAGTTCAATAAAAGGGAAACGCAAGGTTCGGCACCTGGAGGGGAATAAGCCCATTTACCAGTACAGACTGGTAGCTGAGCAGCTGGAAAGCAGCTCTGGGGAATAGGCCCTGGGGATACCAAATTGACCATGAACAAGCATGTGAAGGCAAATGGCCTCCTGGGCTGCATTAGGCAGAACATTTTCAGTGAGTTGAGGAAGGTGATCCTTCCCCTCTGCTCAGCCCTAGTGAAATACACCTGGAAGGCTGTGCTCAGTGCTGGGTTACCTAGTACTGGAGAGACATGGACATACTGGGTTGAGTCCAGAAAAGAGATGTGAAGGGCCATGTGACAGATGAGGAAAGGCTGAGAGATGGGATTCCTCAGCCTGGAGATGAGAAGGTTGAGGGCGTGTGTGCTTGCGGGTAATACGATTAACATGTATAAATACATTACTGGGGACAGTGAATGAGAGAACGCCAAACTCTTCTCAGCAGTGCCCAGTGACAGGATGAGTGTCGATGGGCACAAACTGAAACACAGTAAGTTCCACTTAAACATATTAATACTTTTTTTACTGTCAAGGTGGTTGGACTGACAGGTTGCCTAGAGATATTGTGGAGTCTTCATCCTTAAAAATATTCAAAATCTAGTTGGATAAGACACCAAGCAACTTGCTCGAGGTGATCCTGCTATAAGGAAGGAGATTTAACTATGCGATCTCCAGAAGTCCCTTCCAAACTCAACTATTCTGTGATTCTGTGATAGTGGTACAAGTATGGTTTCAAATAGACAGATCCAAAGACCTGCTGAGGATCTGGAGGGCAGAAATAATATCTCCAAATCCAGCCTGAAGCAAACACACAGCCACTGCAGGGCACAGCTCCTGTGATCTCAGCATGAGACCTGGTTTAATGTATGTGCCATGCCTTCTGCATTCGCTTCAGTCCATTCCAGCCTTGAGTCCGACTGTGGGACATAACTGCAGGCCTGTATCCTAGAATCATAGAATCATTTAAGTTGGAAAAGACCCTCAAGATCATGGAGTTCAACTGTAAACCTAACCTTAACAAGTCCACTGCATGTCATCACCTGACCTGGTGCATCACTTCTTCGTGAGAGTTGTTCTGTGGGCTTATCGCTATGATATGGTTCAAAACTCAAAGCAGCATCCTTGCTTTCCCCATCCCCATCTGGTGACATCAGGCAGTCCCAGAGCACAACTTTATAGCGAATGTCAAGCACACACACACTCCGTGCTTCTTTTGGGGAACAATTCTGTCTTCACCTGCTAGATCTCTGTGGGGTGCAAAATCATAGGGGGCAGAGTTTTAAGAATATCAGTAATACATGTCCTTTTTTTCCACCAGCAACAAAAACTCCTCCACCAGCACCAATCATTCCATTTTTCCATTTCAGGTGGTCAGGTGGCTACATAAATGCAAGGAGGTATCTGATATGCCTGTGTGTGAGCTGTGGTCTCACTACAGCTTTCACAGGAGTTTCAGCTGATATGAAATCTAGAGGCAGGTTTACCCTTAGGCAGTCTACCAATGCTAGGACAATATTTTGAGCACCTGATACTATCTTTCTTTTCAAAAAACAGAAACTAGCCTTCTTCCAACAAAGTGCTGACGATCTTCAAGCACACTGTTTTCAGTTGCAGTGGATCCTGCTCGTTTTCACTACTCTTGTAGGATAGGATTGCTCTAGAGAAAAGGAAGGTAAAGGGAGACTGTGACAGCCTTCAAAAGTGGAAGGGGTTGCAACAGAGAGGAAGAAATCAATTGTTTTTTGTTTCATCTATAGCTATCCAGAGATGATGTGCTTAAGTCATTATAAGGAATATTTACATTAGATAGTAGAAGAAACCTTGTAACAATAACCTAATAACAATAACTTAAATAACCTCATTTTTCTTGGGAGACTTTACCCTGAGGTATGATTAAGCAGTTTAAAGAGGCAGTTGTTTAAGAGTGATTTATGTAATATCCAGGACCTGGAGCATTGGTTAAATGACCTGTCAAGGTCATCTCATGCCCTACTTTCTATAATTAAATGATACTGACTCCTAACTGCAGCTGTGATGCAAAGTGTTCTCACCCCTGGTTTCCAAAGAAATAAACCATTCTGGATTTCTAATGATTGCTACACTGAGACTGATGGATTAGTCTGAACTAGAAATGCCACAGCTTCAGGTATTTATCTCTGTGGTGTGCTAGAGACATGGATCAACCATTAGCCAATAATATTGCTGATGGTGCAAGAAAATGACAGAATTTAATTGTCTCTTCCAAGAGGTTTACAACTGGTGAAAGGACTGTGTTGTCAATAAAGTCTTGTTGAAGGCCAAGAAACAGAAAAGAGAAAATCTGCTGAATAAGGAGGGTCCATTTTTACCCAGCGAAAAGTATTTTTCAGGTCACCATCAGCTCATTTAATCTGACCATCAATCTTCCTCCTCTTATGTAGTAAACCTGGTCTGATTTGTTTTATTTTTATGTAGACAAAAAAAAATCAATATATGCAGCAGATCGTCATTATTGTAGATTCTGTTAATTTAATACATTTGTGATGCATATGCCACTTAATTACGAAGAATAAGAATTTTCCTGGTTGTCCCTGCTCTAAGCAAAGTATGTAAGCACCTGTCACTAAAAGATACAGATTTTGTCTCTGAAATCTTTGGGACTACAGCTGACTTTAAAACTGGTCTTAGATATATGGTACATATGAAAATAATGGGAACAATTTAGACATACAGTGCCATAAGTAAATATAGAGATTATTTCATGCTTGCTGAGTAGCTGGAGCATTGTTAAGAGGTGGAAGAGTCTTGGCTGTTTCTTTGCATCTATATTCACCTCACACACTGGGAAGCCTCATGGGATAGTTTGTCTCTTCCAAAGTTTCTCCATGAGTAACACCCGCAATGGGTCCATTAGACCTGAGGCTGCTTTCTGTTACTGGAGAAACACAGCATCTTTCCTGGGGCGAGCATCCCACCCTGCCAGAAAGCAGAGAATTGAGCTTTTACTGTTGAACAGACACAAAATGTTTCCTTCCTTCTCCAGTAAAGGAAAAGGCCTTAGCAGCACACAATTGTAATTCAGGGAACATGGTGGCTAATGTTCTTTTCAAGGGCAATAAACTCCGACCTTGCCAGCATATTTTAATCATTTTTTTCATGTTGTGAAGGGCAATTCAGTCTTTTAGCAAAATGTCTTTATTTCCAGACTACAAATCACTATCAGCCATTCAGAGCAACTATACAGAAATCCTTAATGAAAGATTTTCAGGCAACCATTTCTACTCCTGTCAGACACAGGGATCTCTCTGAAAGATGAATACTTTGTAAATTGATACTGGATGTTCTGTTCAGGGGATGGTATAAACATGTGAAATACAGGTGCTCTTGTTCTCATGAAAGTAAGGTGGTAGGTAGGGGTAGGTCATCCTGTTTTTTTTTTTTTGTTTGTTTTGTTTGTTGTTTTTTTTTTTTTTTATCATTATAATAATTTTGAAGATGTGCACAGAGACAATTTTTGGATTAGGAAGCATTTTTCCAGGAATGTCTGGATTATCCCATCCAAATCCAGTGGTAAGGCTGTGTTCCTGCAAGTCCTGGACTGGACTGGCTCCTGAGCTATCACCTCTCACAACTGTAAGTCCTGCAGATCAGCAATGTCTGCCCTTGTGATCCAGCAAAGAGTCTTTATGGACTACTGAGGTGAGTAGGAGCCCTCATCTCCCAGAGGAGGGATTCTGCAACTCTGGGTGGCAATGACTCTTCCATTATAGTTTCTAGTTGAACTTAGTGGAAACTGAAAGCTGAGAGCTACCATATGCTGCCCACATGCTATAGATATCTTCTGAATGTTAAATATCTCTAGGTAGCCACATTTTCTCTTTTGGATGCCACCAGATTTGTACCGGTCTAAGAAAGGCAGCTGTACACATACAAGTCTGAGCTGCCCAGAAATGCAGTAGTTGCACATCTTTGCTACTAATTAGAGAAAGAGAAAAAAATGTGAAGGTTTTATATATCTGCTAAGAACTGACAATTTTACAACACACACACTTTTTGGTTCTCATTAAAGAAATTTGTTAAAATAGCCCTTCATAAAACTTTTGTGCTTTTCCAGATTTGTATTGCCTGTCTCCAGACACTGTTCCCAAATTTATGTATTTATTTTTTTAAATATCATCATGAGGTATTTAGTCTGACTGGTTCTACTTTTTTATTAACATTTTTTCTCCTTAAAAAAAAGAATAATTGGCATGACTTAGAGGTTTTGTCTTTTTTACAAACTGTTTGCAGAAATAATACATAGTAACATGTCAGAAGACAGGAAGGCAGGCCAGAATGTATGACAAGAGTTATTTATGATACAGGTATATTGTGTGCTTGTTGCAAAAGCACGTTAGTTTTATGCTCACGTAATGATTAATCAAGCTGCCTTTGACAAATGGATGTGGATGTTCACAAGGAGGGCAATGTGAAGAAGTCATTTGAACTTTTTCTTGGTTTTACGCAGAATTTAATCCAGGTTACACATGTGGTTACTGTACAGTGTTGGCCATCAGATGTCAGCTGAATATCCGCAACTGCCATGTTTGTAGTGCCATCTATAGTCATGGTTTTAATTGCTTTCAGCCTTGCACTATCTAAACAAAAAGAAAAGAACTTGAGCAGTGGGGCCTGGCTGGAGTCTTATTTTCCTTTAGGAACAGAAATTCTAATTTTTTGCAGTTTGAAGCATTTGAACATGCCTTGGAAAGGGTATATTTGGTCAATGCTAACTGGTTGGGAGGCAGAACTTACGCTCTAAGAACTGATTTTATCCTTTCAAACTGTTATCAAGAAGGAGACATAAGCAATTCCCTAGGATATCTGAAATGCTTCATTTCACTTGAGTACTGATAGCTAACAAACTAAGATTGTTGGAGGAAACTGCTTGAAAAGCTGTCGGAGCCAGAAGGTGTATCTCCATCAAACAGAATAGGGTTTGGCTCAAGCATTAAACACTAAAATGTCTCAGCCTGTCATTAACTGTGTCCTTTCTCCTTGAACCGTTTCACAGATTTAACTATTGGTGCTGTCTGGCTTTCAGAAAACATCAGCCAACTGGGAAATCAGTTTATAAAACTGATTGTCTTTGGTTTTCTTTTTTGAGGCTCAGAAGTAATGTTCTCTCCCCTGCCTGAAATTCCAGTAAGAAATCCACCTTGTCAGCTAATTCTTGACTTAAATTCTGGGATGTTTTTTGTGCCATAAACCACAACATTGTCAGCCTTGGTGTTCGTACCCCAGCATGTCCAAGGCCACACACAATTTCTTTGCAAGCACTCCTCTGCTGAGTACTAAGAGAGCAATGTTTATGTATCCTGACCGCTACTACCTTGATCTAAATAAGAGATACGTGAGCTAAATAATCACTAAGACCAAACACTGCTCTGCCCAGGAAAATTTCTCTTTTAAGTCAATGAGCTTCTGTATGAGCAGGTTAAGACTGACCTTGCCCCTGAATGGGTGTCTTTAAACAACCCGAACTGCAAAAATGTGGACAGCATTCATGTCTGTGCATTGCCTCAGACCCTGTATGAACCTATACACGGTTATCCTGATGTAAACTATCTGGGGGCCTTCTCTTGTTAGTTTATGTCAATCAAGATTTAATAGTCTCCAGCAGCTCTCACTGATATCAGCAGGATTCATTATTCAACATCAGAGACAGCGGTTGTTTTGTCTTGTATCATTTATTTAATATTCCATGAACAGTCCAGTTTCCATTTCTCATGCTTACACAAGCAGTGAAAACAAAGACATGGCTTGTATTGTCAAGCAAGGAGAATTTGGCCCACGGTAAATATCAGGGTTTGATGTTAATCTCATCCTTGTTTTATACCAGAATAAGCCACTGCTTTCAAAGGTATTAGTCCTAGGTCACACCAGTGTCAATGCAGAATGAATCCTGCGCTATATGCCTCCTCTGCTAGCAAAGGGGCAGAAGAAACCTAATCCTTCGTTATTTGTTGGTGGCGTATTCTGCCAGCCAAAGGACTGAATCAACTTTTTCCCACAGCACTCTCTGTACTTTTGATGTTAGTCTGACTTCTTCTAGCTCACCACACTGAAGCATTCACCATGACTAATAGCAAAACAACACCCACAGGTTTCACAAAGGAAAACGTTTGTCCTCGCCTAACTCTCTGAGATAAAGTTTTAATCCAGCTGGTCTGGAACGTGTAACCTCTCATGGCTTTTCTCTGGTACATTTCCACTTGCTTCCACATCCCTTCCCTGTTTTCTCTCCAGCATAGTACCTAACTGAGAGTTTAAAAAAGTTGAGATAAAGCAGACTGAAAGAGAATATTGAGTAATGTTAGATAGTTACTAATAAAATTCCCTTTAAACCTTGAGTGATTCATGTCTTCCACTGTGCCTAAGCTGCGTGCAGCTCAGCTCTGGAGGATGAAGACTCCTGGGCCCTATTGCCCCTTCCCCAACCATCCCAAACTTTTTCTTGCAGGTTCATCCATATCTTCATGGGCTTACCATTTCCTGCAGTCTCCCAAGGTCCTATCAGTTCTCAGTGTAGGATGCCTGAAATTCTGTGTACACTGGAGTCAGACTGCTATCCACTACCTGTAAGCTACCCAAGATTTCTCCAAAGTAAGGGAAGGCCTTCAGGAGCCATGAGCCCAGCGCTGGCATCAGGGGTAGCTGAGAAAGTAGGTGTTCAGGTTTTTTGTTGATTTTTTTTATGTTTTGCTAGTAAAGGACTCTAAAAATGGTATTGCTGTGTTCTCTCTTTTCTCGGTTTTCAGGGTATCCTCACAGTCAACTAAAAAAAGGAGATGATGAGGGGAAAAATAAACAGGGAATAGCAAATTGCTTTAATTGGGGTTTTAAGGTCACTTTTCCAAAAATAATTTAAAATGGAAGCAGAGTAGCCATAATGGTAAATTTGGAAAGAGGAGCTATTTTCCATAATATTTCTGGGTTAGCAAACCTACAGCCTGTTCTGGGAACTGTAAGCCTATTCTTGTCGGCTCACACATCAATCATCTGCAAATTCAATGGGCAAGCTCCACCTGTAACGACACCTGTGCAAAATGACAGCCACTTACAGGTGCGACTGTGGGAAAAACTTCGCCTTGCCATTAGCCTTTAGTTAAAAATTCTGATAATAAAGTGTAAAGAGCCTTTGTTTCCAGTGCTGTTTTGGCTTTTTTGGGGTGAATAGTTTAAAACAAGAATAGCTGTGGGGGATTTGTTTGTTTGCCAGCAGGTAAAAGTGATTAACACAAACAGCTGATCAGTAGAGCTAGCTTCCCATTGGAGTAGAAGCAGGCTTGGAAGGACAAGGGTTGTTTGGAAAAGGACACTTAACACTATTATATTTCTCATGTCTTTTTCATTATTAGTATTTTCAGTATTATTTTAGTTAAACCAATTCACTTTTTAAAAGATATTAGTCTCACTCTCACCCAGGCTGGCATGGCTTTCATAAGGCTGCCTTTATTTCTTCATAAAGAGTCCGAGAGTAATTTAAGATCATTATGTTTTGCTATTTCTTTCTTTTTCCATTGTGACACCAAAAGGGGAAAATGATTGGCAAAATCTTGCCTCTTTATTCTACCTGTGGCCACAGCTTGATAATTCGGAGGAAAACACACATGGCCTGGCTTAACATAGCTAGGAAGAAAAATGAAAAGCTTCTCTTGTGTAGTCTGTTGTTACAACTCTGCAGAGTGCACCGGAGCGGGGTCGCTTGTACAGAAGGCACAACGATTGCCAGCTCCGTTGGGAAGAGACACAGAGTCCATACTGCAGGTAATTGCTAGGACATGCATACATTTGATCAGATGAAAACAGCAATGAAGTGTGTCAGAAAAGATGAACTGCTGTCAGCCCCACAAACGTAATTATTGCTCACTCAGTTTTGACTTTCAGCTTCGAATAAGAGCCATTATCTAGAGCAATAAAAACAGCTGTGCAGAACACCACCCCAAACTTACTTAACAGAAATGCAGACTGCTTAGTTTTGTTTTCCTTAAAATGTAGTTAAACTCTTTCCAATGCTGCAGAGCAGCTTAGATGATTTTATTTTCTTTTCCTACCACTACTCCTAATCAGTTTTATAATCTGTGAAGGGAAGTACTAGGAGTTCTTCTGCCTTGGCTATCTTGCATCAACTGAGGCAGAACTACTGAGATAATCTGAGGAAAATTTCCAAAAGTGACTTTCACTTTAGAGGTCCTAGTTTTAGGGTGTCCAGGATCACCTTAAGACTCAGCGGTGGGTGTTCTCAGACATTTCCAGACTAGGTATCAGCTGGATTTTTTTGTCACTGAGAAGTTATTTATAATGTCTATCACCTGATCCCCAAATACTGGTACATCTGAATTGGAAGACAGTTGTTTACAATTCAGATATCCACATATGTAATTCAAGGGGAAAAAATAGAATTTGGTAAGGGTTGCTTCATAACCACCACCACCCTCCCCCCCGAGTTATTTTTAATTCTTAATATCTAGGATGTTGTGCGGATGCTTCCCCTTTTCAGATTTATTTCTTGTAAAACTTTGTTTAGATGCTGTAATTTTTATTAGGAGTAATTTATTTCTCTAGTGGCCTTAAATGGAATGTGGCTTCTATTGAATGTAATTATTTTGGTATTTTTTTTGAACAGTAAATGTGCAGCTTGTAGGGGAGATCAACTTCTGCATTGAAGAAATGTAGGCAAAATTTTAGTGTCAGACTGAGAGCTTCATGAGTCTGAAATATTCAGACTCGTACAAAGTTCAGAAAAGGAAACCACACAGCTCCCTTCTGAGTGGTGACCAGGGGAATACCATCGCTTCATTTCCTAACCCACCCTAACTGCCATGGGCTGCTTCCAGTGTGTTCTCAGTTGTGCAGGCATTCGTATTGTGCCTTGGTTTTTTGATGGTTTTTGTGGGTTGTTAAAGGATCTGGTCCTGGTTAGACAGCACGGGTAATTTAAAGTAATTGCTTAGTACATATACTATGGTTTCAAGGGTACATATATTTGGAGAAGAAAATAGATTCCTGTCTGAGCCTTTTACATTTACTTAAACATACCAAATGAGGTGACATTTTTGGACAATAAAATAATGACATCTGGAAGGTTTGGCTTTAGATTTCTCCTTGTAATTACCCTGCAATGCAGCTGTCTCAGAGAAGAGGAAGAAGGTGCCTAAGCAGCACACAGAAAATACTGAATAGAGAGGTATTTTCTCATCAAAGCATAGCTTAGTTCTTTCTAAATAGGAACATTTCAGGTATCTGTAATATAGCATCCTGTGTGCAGAATGATGACAAGCGTGCTGTGCTGCTCAGCGCACAGGAGATGTGATCACCGGATTTCATTGTGGAGTTCAGGATCAGTTCCTAGATGAGGGTCGGAGAGTTCAGCAGAGTACCCTGTAGCAATGGAAAACACTTACTAAAAATTGAAGACCCTCTCTGTTCATTCAACTGAATGCACGGGCTATGACCCTTCTACTGACATTGTCCCAGACATGTCTAGTCATTTTAACATCTATAAAAAGAAAAGCACCAAAAAGAAGTTATCCAAAGTCCCAGAATAGATAAATTATTCTTTTTTTAAAAGTAAGTTTATGCCGGAATCCTAATTTTCAGGCAAACTCAAGGGGATTTAGAGATGCACTGAAACTTATTTGCCTTTTGGGGCTGCTTGATGGCACTATCAGGGTTATGTATTTGCTTGACTGCTTCTGTGCATCACTCAAGTGTCAAGCCTTATGTGTCTGATGTGATATGATACGATTTTCCTGAAAGATCTTTTGTACCACACCACATTGCAGAAGTCTTGCCACAGGTGATAGCTGACTTACCAAACTGTATGGGTTGAGCTGCCTATGAACAACTTAATCAGACATTCAATTTTCTACATTTCTGATGGATTCAATGAGAGGACGAGCAAGAAGGAAATAGCTATTTTTCTAACAGCAAATTAAACTCCTGCTCGGAATATTAAAGATGCATATTTCTCAATTCTGTCTTGAACTAGAACAATTGATTTTATGCAAACGTGTCATTGTTCAGAGGGAAAATGGTCTTTGTTTTCTAAATCATTGTCAGTGCAGGAACAATAGGCGTGTTAGGATATTCTCCAACAGGATGGAGACAACCGTGTCTGAGACCAGTTACTCTCATTGAGGGTAATCTAGTAACTCTTTGGGATACACCCTCTGTTTTAATAGGGCCAACATGCTTTGCAGGCTGCGGTTTTCACACACATTAAAAGCCAGCCTGTGTCCCTAAGTACATAGTGAAGTCCTAACACCTGCCTTGGAAACAGCAAGACCAGACTCAGAAGATCTCAGCTCTCCCAGAGGCACAAATAAGATCTGAGTTTTTGAAGAATCAACCAATGTTCCCATGGGAGCTGTGCACAGCTGAACCACAAACTGGGTTCTAAATACAAAATCAAGAGGTGACACTGATAAAAATGGCTCCTTTCACATTTAGCAAATCAGGGGTAGGTGGGGTAAACAATGCTCTTAACCATCGCAATCTGTGCTTGACCAAATTTGCCATGAATAAGCAATACCTTTCTCTATCCCTGTCCTCTCATCTGTATTGTATATTCTTGTCTTTCAGTGAACTATGTATATGTAGATCAGATAAAAGAGTTAGTACTCACTCGAGCTGTGAGTAAGAGTTAAACAGCTGTTGTACTTATGCATTGGACAATATAGAGGATCAGGGACAGAAAAGCTTTCTGGAAAGTCTTGGCAGCAGTTTGGGCATCTTTCTGAGACAAGTTGATTTCCAATAAATGGTGATGAAGAAGCACTGACAATCTGAAACAAAAACAAAAAAACCCCCTCTATCATGGTCTTTTGCATTTAGCAGTTAGACCCAGGAGAAGTCAGGAGTGAACCTGGGGAATAAAAAACTCCTTACAAGGTGATTTAACAATGAGGCAGCAATGATTTCAGTTTAATGAGTTGGCAGCAGTGACAGCTATGAATTTTCACGTGTTTCCTCTCCCTGCGGAGGCTGTGCTGTGAACTCAATCAGACGACTGCTCTAGATAGGAAAATCACTGCCAACACCAAATGTTTGTTTTTTAAGTTGGCCAGGTTCCGTGATACAGTTCACAGTATGGTCCCACAAATAACTGATCTGGCAAGACAAAGGGGAAGCTGTGCTAAGGGATCAAGGTAGGCAAGAGGCAGTACAGATACAGGTACTTACTGGTGTCTTTGCCAGGAGCTTTGATTCATAAAATCATGGTCTCAGCTGGAGGCAGAGGCTTGCTGCAGCTCAGCAGTGAGAGAGTGGTAGAGTCTGTGCCGCCAGATGTTCCTATTCTATACAAAGTAGAACATTTTGGTCTCAAATACCACACTTCTCATGTAACCCTCAGTTCATTCCTGGTGATCAGTTCTTATAAGAGCATAAGTTATTTTCCCTCAAAGTAACCGCAGTAAGGGAGTGATGGGGCAGGGAGGGAGGGCAATGGGGTTTCTCAGACATTTTAGTTACAAAAACAACCTTGTGGCAAGCTGCTATTTTTAGTTAAACTAATGATGAATCAAAATGCTTCTCCAAACCTAATTAACCAATAATAATTACCATAGCAACCAGTTCTTTATGTGGCACATGCTAAAAACACTCTTAAAGAAGAAGCACAACAGCTTTACTTTCCCAGTTTTCCCCAAACAGACAAAACTACTCTAATCCATTGTTGAAGCCAATCCAAAACTAGAAAGCAAAATAGGAAAAGAACTAAATAATTTCCCACAGGAACATTTCAGTAATTAATGAAATTTCTGTTTTTTAGGACTGATGTGCCTTGAGAATGTCCAACTGAAGATGACATTGAAAACCATTTCTTTATTTTTCAGATGTGTTTTAGTGCTATCAGCCCCAGCACTGCTCTGTTTCTACGCAGCAGAAAAAAATGTACCTGCTGAAGAAGTTAATAATAGGTTTATTTCTGCAGAACACACTAGGGTTTCTTTCTGCACTTGAGGTAGTAACACACAAGTTCAGTGTCCTCCTGGACTTCAGAATTATTTCAAAACGTTTTCAGCTTTCTCTTTTCCACCTCCACTGTGCTTTCCGTATGAATGTATGCTACCGTTGGTTCAACTATTCATGATGAAGATTGTCTGCGGCAATTACTGTCTTTTAGGACTAGCTATCAATCAACATATTTCCAGTCTGTTGGGTTTGTCAACCACTCCTAAGTGTTCATTTTCCTCAGGTTATGGGCTTTTTGGAAGCACTAAATTTGGTCAGTCACTATACAGTCCTTAAACATCTATTAATGGTAGGTCTTAGAAAGCATTGAATCAGGAGACTCTACAGCTGGCCTTACTGCTTTATATTCCCTGATGGACAATCACATGTTTTCAAAAAGGAAATTCATGGCAAAATTGAAACACACTTCAATTATGATTTTTGAAGTTTTAGAAACTTCTGGCATTTGCAAACCCTTCTTTACCTCACTCCCAGTTGTTCACAGACTCACAGGATTCTGTATAAACTCCAAATCAGGGCAAACTCAATTAGGTTCTCTTAATAGCAGAAATGTCTACAAATTGTTGTTATCCTTAGCCCAGCTCTGTTCTCAGTAACTCACCTGTATCCTTCTGAATTTCCTGTTTCCTGAACTACACGCAATCCTGTCTTGAAAGCTGTCTGTGGCTGATCCGCCTACCACTTCACAACAGACTTGTGAGCTGCTTTACCATTTTTTCAATGTATTTTCCTTTTCCTGTTCTGTTCCATTACTATACTGTACCTACTTTGATTGATACTGCTTCCTGACCAGCTATGTCCAGTGCCTTTTAATTGTTTAATTGTTTAATTGTCTGAGATCTGGTGGTTCCCAAATCAACTCAAAATGTTATCTTGGTTTTAGCTGTCTTAGCAAAGCCATTTTTATACAATGAGTAACAGATAAAAATTACATTATTGGAATCAATGTGTAAAGTCAATTTTAAACTTGGCTTTCTCATCTGACCTGCATCCTCTCCTTTCTTTGCCTTTGGTTTTGGCTAGTTTTCATATTGATTTTGCAAAAGGCTCCGAGATGCCTGTATAAAAGACACTTTATAAATGTAAATTTAATTCACAAGTGATTTCTCTGTGAAATATTAATCACCCCCTGTGAAAAATATGGGAAGCAGAGTTTTGGAGTAAAAATTTTAACTGCTGCTTCTAACTACCAGCATGATCTTGACCAGTAGAGTTTCTTTAGCTCTGTTCATCCTGTTATGTGATTATGTGCAACTGCAGGTTCAGCAGGGACAGTGCTGATCCTGTTACACAGATATTCCCAAGCAGCATGGTGATGGGTGCCTTCTTGTTTGCATTTTTTAAATATTTGAGAAGCAGACCTCCCCGGAGCCCTATTTAACATCGAGACTATCACTCATGACTTTTTAAGATCACTTGCTGTCTCTGCTATAGTTGCTTATTTGAGTGCTGTGCAAGATACAAATGGACTGAAAAGCTTATAAATCCTGTGGAAATATTTTCTTTTTTTCATGTTATACCTCATCTGTCCTACTGTGTGAGCACTGGTTATCTGCAAGTCAGTCAAAAAGCTATGAAACTGTGTATGTCTTACAAAATCAGTCTGCCCTGGCTTGTGGCCCTGATAAGCAGTAGAAAATCCTACAAGACTTAAGGAATTGGCCACAGTAAGCTGTAGGAAGAAGAAGTGGCAATGAAAGACTCAGTTCTTTTTTACTCCTTTATTAACAAGATCCACAGATTAGTATCCTTGCAAGGCATAGTGCTTTACTCTTTAAATTGGTTTCAATCAAACTACTATGTGTAAGAAAAGCAGATTCTGCCTTTGAGCAAGCTGTTGTTTTACCTGTAACATGTTTTCCATAATTCCCTTTGTCCAAATCAAATTACGTGCTTGTGAAATCTAATTGAAGGCCAAATTCTACTGCATTTGCTCTAAGGAGATCTGCTGAAGTGAGTGGCACTAGTCCTGAGTATTAGCAGAGAAGGGTGACTGAGCTGGGCTCATGAGGAACTTGCAATTCAATGTGCAAGCAAACGAGAGCATCCTGCCACTGATTTCACTGTTGAAATGCACATTTCAGACATTGTGGAAGGCTTTTATTTTTTTCACCCTATACTCTAGCTTTCCTTGTGTGTAAGCATTGATTATCTTCAAGGCAGTCAAAAAGGGATGAAATATTAACTCCTCCAGCCACTCACAGCTGATTTCAGTTGTCCTGCTGAACAACCTAACTCTGTACTGGTTTTATGTCAGCCCGTCATACCCCTCTTAGTAAAGGAGTTACCTCATGGGCTGAATTATTGCATTCTCCATTTTACCTTGGAGGAAAGGCAGAAGGTGTCTGGGGGAATCTGGCTGGTCTGGGGCAACCTGTCTCCAGTAAAACAGAGTGAGGTAGATAATGGAAAAAGCAGTAAGCATAGAGGAGGAATAGGGACAAATGCAGTGAGACTAAATAGCCTCAAATTCCTCCCTTTAAAAAAAAATAAAAGGAAGGGGTAATGCTATAAGTCAGTAAAATCCAGAATGGTAAGAGGAAGATAATTTAGGAATTAGTCACTGTTTATGAGCATGATGTGGCGCTCCAAGAAATGATAAGGCTGTGAATTAAAGCAAACAAAAGGAAACATTTTTATCACAAAGTGCCTAATTAAATTGTAGAAATCTTTGTCACTGAATGCCATAGGGGCCAAAGGTACAATTAACTTCAACAAGGTATCAGGAAAAGTTAAGCAGCCGGATAGAGTGTGCCACCTCCAGCTCAGAGCTGCTGTAAACCACAGGATCCTGGAAGCCAGGAAGATGCAAGGGTCATGCTAATCATGCCCTGTATCTCACAGACTTTGCCTAGACATCTATTACTGGCAAAGGTTAAACAAAACTTCAGCTGGAGCCAGGATATGCATTCTTATTTAATCATGGCATATAAATTGTAAATAAATTCCCTGTACTATCCAGATTCGGAAATACGGGAATATATAAAGCTGAAGTTTCTGCCAGATGCATTTGATTTGATATCAAATCTCACTTTGAAACCCACGTGAATGTGAGGAGCAAGACCTGCAGATCTGAGGCGAGTCATCACAATGAGATTATGGAGTTTGGATCAATGTTTTCTCTCTACTACTAGGACAAGAAACACTTCGATTTTAGGAAGACTATCAGATAATACTACAAAAATGCAACCTCTAGCCCACAATGTTCCGCAACCACAGATTACTGGAGCATTCAAGACTTTTGACAAAACATCACTGAATGCTTGCTTTATTCTTGTACTTGTATCTACTGTTTTATCCTTGTTCTTCGGTCTGGGTGCTCTGTTTTCTGCAGTCAGAGACAGCATCCCCAAACGCTCGATCTGACCTGATGTGGCTTTTCTGATGCTGTTTTGATCCTGTAGCTATCACCCATAGCATTATGGTCCATAGCTGTCAGAGCCTGGGCAGCTTTGCTGGGCAGGCAATGTGGCCACAGGGTACTGTAGCCCCCTCCCACTCCACAGCTGGTCTGCCACTGGGAGCAAGGTGTGATCCTGCAAGGCAGGTCCACCCAGTGGGACCTCATCAGCACAGTGGCTGTGACTGGACCTTGGCAGGAAGATGGGAGCTGAGGTTTGCAGTCTTTCAGCTGGTTCACTGTGCCCCGGTGGTTCCCTAGCTAAGGTAGCAGTCAGAGTGAGTTGGCCCTGCACGCTGCATTTGAGGAATAGTAACGACCTTTGGACTCTTGACCCTCTCACAACTTTAAGAAAAGGCAAGGTGAAGTGGAAACTGAGAAAGGTTCACATGAATTCTCAACCCGTAACAGGGGTGAGGTGCTGCATAAAGCTGCTGAAACTGCAGGTCTCTAGTGCAGGCAAATATTGTATCTTACTCCGTTTCCCCAGCAATCCTCACTGCCATGGTGTTGATGTGCCCTGCTGTACAAACATACAGAGCACAGAGGTATCAATGAAAGAGCAGTAAGCCACTGAAATTTATGCTGCCCCAGGACCCCACTCCCATTTGGCTCTTTTATGTTCATATTGCAAAGGAAAAAGCCTTGATGCATCTTCTGTGAGGAAAAAGAGTGCAGGTCTTACATAGGCCTTAGTGAAGGTCTGTGTACACAGCACCTGCTATGCAAGAACGTGGGTATCCTTTCAGCTTCCCCTGTAGAAAGCTTCAGGATTCAGATTCTGCAAGCTTGTGCTTTGGCATCAGCTGAAAATGAATTAATTTAATTTGGTTAATAAGAACAGAATACCTTTTATCACTGATATTAATTCTTAGCTAACTGACACTCTGTTTTCCTTAAGCTGGCTTTCTTCTCAAACTAAGCCATGGAACAAATCACAAAGTTGTTTTTACAGAAGAGGCAGTGCAAAAACAAATTGTTAATTATGTTTGTAATCATTCCTGACTAAAGCCCTGTGAGTCAGTTCTTGGAAACATCATTTGTGGTTCAACTAGAGTTTAATGCCCCCAAACACTGTATATTTCTTCCTCAAGGCAGAGAGAATTTTACACGTTTGATGCCTCTAATTAAGATCCCAGAGATTCTTCTATGCAAACTTTCCTGTTATTTTTATAGCTGACATGACTGCAGAGCAATCTCATTCTCTCTCCTCCCACCCCCTCTCCCTCTCCCCCCCCCAGCCTTCCCCAAACAGGTATTTTTGTTTCTTATTTCTGATCAAATCCTGTTTTGTTGTTCATTGCAGATAGCGGCTCAGGCAGTGTTATTTATGTGTATGAACACCGCAGGAATCTTCATTAGCTACCTATCAGACAGAGCACAACGTCAAGCCTTCCTGGAGACCAGAAGATGTGTTGAAGCCAGACTGAGACTAGAGACAGAAAATCAGCGACAGGTATTGGAGAAACAATCTGATTTTTGTATTAACTGCAATTGATAATTGGACAAGGCCAGGCTTTTGCAGTCTCACTGACTCCAATGTGATGCCATCTGATTTGTGCAGCTTAAATGAGTTGCATGCTGTTATTTTACTGGTGTGTATCAAACTGATATGACATCTTAAAGATTGTTGCTGGGAAATGGGATTAATAGAGAATGGCTGTTCATTGCCCTTTCCCATACAAGAAGGGGCCATCAAATGAAACAGCAACTGGCAGGTGTTTAAAAATGGTTCTTTAACACAAGAGGAGTTAAGCTGGGGAACTTCATGCTTTAGAATGTTGTGGATACTAAAACTTGTTTCAGTCAAGTGGACATGAAGCAAGTTCATGGACGTGAACTCTATCTAGGCAGAGAAGATACTAAAGTGTCACCTCTGGGTCACAGGTGAATTTTTGGAACTGGAAGGCCACTGCAGGGAAGCATCACTAGATGCTTTCTCTGTTCTTAAAGTCCTCCCTATAAATCTCCTTTTGGCCACTGTCTGCAACAGCATACTGAGTTAGGTGAACTTTTGATCTGAGCGGGCATGGCTGCTCTTAGATAGATCATCTTGCCCAATCCAAAATAACAGGCACTGAATAAAAAGAAGTTTGCTGCTTATTGTTTTGTACCAAGGGAGCAGAAATGAGATGTAGCATGCTATACATATGTTGCATTCACACTGGAATATCAGAAGGTTCACTCACTGTTTGAAAACTTGCATTAAGATCAAAATACAACCAGTATGTATGTGTGTGTATATCTCTCTGTCTATATATATAAAGTATATGTTACACTGCTATTTCATTTTCAAATGAACTTAGCCAATTCATTTTGTCCTGTTGCATAGATGTGTATATTGCTTCTCAATTTTATTTCATTTACTTCTTGAAAGCCATACTTTTATACAGAGATCTAGCAAGGTGTCCCATTCTAGACTCTACTGACTAATGACTCAGTATGAATGCATGACTGTGCTGAGTAATGCGAGTTACCTATGCCAGCACATCTCTCCAGCCGTTGCTGACTACAGAGGCTTTGAGGGATGCTATCAAGGATGCTCTATTCTCATTTTAAGTCTAGAAGCACATTTTTATGTTTGGTGGGGTTTTATGAGTTTAGAGGTTTTTTACATTTTTCTTCTTGTCCAATCTTTTATAAACTAGTATTTTGTAAGTTTTACTTTGATCATTGTTTTCTAGAGTTTGTTGTAAAAATCTTTATAATAAGCTAGCAAAAGATTCCCATTCCAGATGATTCTGAGAATTATCCGTTAGAATTAATTTATTCTGTCATGAGAAATTAAATTTCTACAGACAACTCCTTTTTTTGAGAAATTCAATGTTGCTGAAATTTTATCTCCTATTCAGAAAATGAAGACGGAATGTTTGCATTTGGATGGGGTTTAAGAAGTCAGACTTTTTTTTTTTTTTTTGGTGGTGGTGGGAAGTAGGAGTTGGGACTGAAATATTTGTTTTTAATCAGTCAGTGTTGAACTGCACATTTTGTCTTGGCCCAGTGCCTTGCAAGGCTTCAGAGCGGTGCTGTCCCCTGAAGGCAGAGCTTCCTGGAGAGTTACCTCACTGCGGCTGAGACTCCCCTATAACCAGTGTAGTGTGTCATAGGCATCGTATGACTGGAAATGCATAAGAGAAAAGGTATTCAGGCCAAGGAAAAGGAAAATTCAGGCCACATAAAAATACAGACATCAAGACACCAAATGAAAGATCTCAATTCAATGATAAACTAACCCAAAATTTAGGAACAAAACATTTTGAAATACATCTGATTTAATTTGTTGGAACTCTGAAACTGTGTTATTACCACAACTCTCTCTCTCTCTCTAAATACATGTAACATACATTTCAGCTTTTTGTTTATATTTGGGACAACAATGACAAAATATTCCAATACTAGAATGTCTTGAGGAATGGAGAGCCTGTTTCCCTCAGTCTTTCATTCTTTCCCTTTGCTTCTGAAGTAGTGGCTCATTTAAGCAGTTTCTAAACATAACTTCTTTAAGAAGACTGGCAATGTCACATTTTAGGTGACTGCTTTTCCTGAGCAGCTTGTTCATGTTCACTTGATCAGTATCCACAGGCAGTAATTCAGTGACTGCTAACATTTTTCTGTCTTGAAATCATGTATTTCATGATACAGGAGATCTGTAGTTGACATGAATGTAAAAATCATATTACCTGTTAATGCATATCACATTTTAAAAAGTAAGGATTAAATCATGATGAAGTTTAATAACTTCACTCTGTGACTTTATAGAAAATAGCTCTGGTTTATGGGGGGGGGGGGGAAGGGCGGGGGGGGAGGGTGTAGAGAAGTGTGTGCAGACCAATATTGTGATGTGGCTTCTGAAAAGTTCTAAAAATATGGCTAAGGAGCTACATATGTGAAGAGAAAATATAGGAATACTTATTTGTGTAATTCTCCCAAGCAATACTTTCAGAAATTCCAAATTCTGTTCCATTCTGATTTGTTTCTCCTCCACTTCTCATGAACTGTCTAAACTTAAGGTTTCTTACAGCAGGGTCAAGCTTTTTGTGGCTTTCAGTGATGGTACTGCTACTTTTTATATAAATGGGTGATGTAATTAAAATCTCTCTCAAGGTTTGTTTCCACCCCACACAGCTTCTACTTCTTAAATTGAAAATAATAATTAATTACAATGGGTAATTGTATTGACAGGTCATACATATGATGCAGCATAGGAGGTATGACAGCTTGCCGGATAGGTCCCATAGGGTCTGGTTTTGTCCTTTGTTTAAATCAGAAGACCAGTAAAATTAAAGTAAGAAAAAACATGAGTTAAAACCATGGGGTGGTATGTTCTTCAATAAATAATTGCAGAATAAGGATCCAATTTTTTGTAATTTTAAAGGTTATATAAATGCTTCAGATATACTTCAGTTCATTACCATGTATTGTTAAAACTAAGAAAGCAAGTTTCTGTACTCTCAAAATGGCCCTTCCAAATTCCTGGTATCCTTTAGATTTGTCATCTCCAATCATCTGTCATTCTAATAACTCTAAATGCTATTGCTGTCATTATTCAGTATTGTGTAATGCCTAAAAAAGCCAGTCATGGAAAGTCACCCAACTGCAAGCCAAACATTTTATAATCTATGTTTTAGAGACAAACGAGTGGTGCCATCAGATGTGGAGCTGTGCAAGGGAACAATAATACTGATAAGTAGGAATCTCTTTGCATTTCAGAGATTTTTAGGAATCCCTTAATATTTGCAGATTTTCTGGAATACAAATACAAAGTTTTTATTGTATCAGCTTCTGTCTTGTAGTGACAAGCAAGAGATTGTTCTGTACATCCTGATAAATTTCATATAGACAAGCTGAATTTTTTTCAGTGAAAGCAGTTTAATTTGTTCATTTGCCATCATACTTTTCTGTTAAGTGTGATGAAAATACAAGGTGAAACCACCAATATCCCACCAGAGATGAAAAACATTGTTTTTGTTGTTGGTTGTGCTACTCTGAGCTGAAATTTGGACAGTTAGGTGAGATAGTTTGTTTGCCAAATGTTATTTTTCAGCGCTCTCTTCCTTTTGTGAGGTTTTCAGAGTTTAAGGACTCCTTGCCCTGTTTCAGTATTGCAGTGAGGTTTTCTGATTTGACGGTCAAAGCCATTTTGCTGTGCAGACATGCCTGCGTGCCATGCATTGTCTCCGTAAATCTGTATTAACTCAGTTGGTTCATTGTCCACAGAAAATATCCTCAGGTATAAGTTCAGCTTTTACGGTAATTGCAATTCATTCACTTACCGCTCAGGAAGGAAGAGGGTGAAGTGCAGACCTTTATGATGGAAAAGACTTTAAGGAGCCTGGGCAAAGTTTTTCAAAGCTATTAAATGACTTAATTTCCAGTTTCCATGTTTCAAAAACTCTGTACAGTTAGGCTTTTTGATCCTTCCTCCCCCATCACTGTTTACTCTCAACAAGACTTCTGAGTAAAATTTTCAGCAGTATTTCAGACAGTTTGAGCTGTATTTTCAAAAGGGACTAATTCACCACGTATCTGAGTTTTTAAGTATTTTTTTATTATTTGTAAGCACCTGGGGTTGTTAACAAGTACATATTAGCATTTTCAATTACAATGAATTTTCTAACTCTAATTACTCTATTAATAAAATGAACAGTACTGTGGATACAAAGGAGAATTACTCCAGCAGTCATTGCTAATGATGTTTGTGCACTTAACTGTATGGTATAATATGTGTGTCACCACTTAGAAATCCCAGCACTCTGTGAAACTGGGGGAACATCTGTGTCTATTTCTTTCCCAATTTTCACTACAAAATTTGAATTTTGGTGAAGAGCTAAGACATTTCAGAGCTTGGCTTAGTTAAATGAGACTTCACTGCTGGTGGCTACCAGGAAAACAGTATAGAAAGGTAGACATTCTGGAGAAGCAAGCTAGAGAAGGTAGCACACACAAAATAATGTGTCATAAAAAGAGTCTCAGTTTACCAGTTATTGATCAAATAATTAATTTATATTTTCTAATTAATATATTTTCATCTATATGAATATATTATTCAGAATATCAATAGATATGAAAATACTATTAGAATATTTTCTAATGAATTGTAGTTAGCTGCTTGTCTTTAAGATACACAGTTAACCAACCAAAAACTGTAGCCATAAAATGCCCTGCAGTTTTGTTTTCAACACCCTGTAAATATGAATAAAAAACAAATATGAGATTCTTACTTTTAAGTCCCTTTCATTCCAACGATATCATCACTTTCCACTGCCTGTTTGAAATTTTGGGTCAATATTTTGATTTGACATCTGGGAGTTTAAAAAAGTTAACATACAGTGCTGTACTTTGTTAATAACCACTTCAAAAACACTGTCTTCCTTTTTACCTTGATTTTGTTGTAAGGACACAGCAGGTGATCCTCCTTTTGTCATATCTGGGCAATGAAAATAGAAAGTATAACTTACTTCTTTAATTAGCTACTGCAAAACTTTCAAAAACAATTAGTATGCAATTTCCTTCATTGCAAAAATGCTGTGAAATTGCCTTAATGAAGAGTAGGAACCTGCATTAAATTTCATTTTCATTTCTATTGATCATCATACAAAATCCCCAAGTTTTACATGAATGACATATTAAATCCAGACACATTGAAATGATGACTTTATGAAGAACTGAATTTACAATGTACTTCTGGTGTCCTTACCTCCTCTTTCTCCAGTAATTCATATTTACTTGAAATTTGTCTAACATTTTAAATGCTCAAATACCACCATTTATAATTGTAGAGTCTGTCAGGTAACTTTGCTGCTCTGCCTTTTCCTCTACCACACATACATATGCCAAGATATACATAGCTGAAAACAATTATGCAAGGAGGTTAATATTTGACTTACAAAATTTCTTATGACTGAAGCTGGAAATGGATCCTTAAAATGTCTAGGAAAGGAACATCACAGAATTTAAGTAGCTAAATGACTTAAAAAAACAGGCCAGTGCTTACTTCTTATCTTGTAATAAGATCACATTACAGTACTGCTATTCATAGAAAAGTAATTTTACTCATAATTAAGAAATTTCTATGTCATGGCCACACTTCTGCTCTCCATCCAAGACCTCTCTAGACCCCTGAGACTGATGAAGTCTGAATTAAGCAATAGGGAAATATGGGTGGGAGGCTGCTTTCAAGCTAAGCAACTTTGTTACACAGTATGATACTAACACTAATAACCTGTGGATTGGACTAGTGGGTTTTTTTGGGGTTTTTTTTTGTGTGTTTTGTTTTGTTTTTTTTTTTAAAAAAAAGAATTAGATAAAGTCTCTCTGAAACATTTCTCTCTGAAACATTTTATTTATGTTATTTCTGGTAGATTTAGAGCATCTGATGGTATCTTGTGAAAGAAGTCTTCTCTGTAGTTGTTTGAGTTGATAAGTGAAATCAGTCCAGGTCTGTGTGATGCTTATATTCATCCCCTGGCGAGGTGTTTGTACTTGTTCTCACTGTAGCGGGTGCTGCATTGCTCATGAAAAGAAAACTCCCTACCTGGTGCACAGAGCTCACCAGCAAAGCTGCACAGCCACTGCTGCGCTAAGCCCTTGGGAGGGACTACACTCAACTCAGAAAGGAAACCTCTGGGTTTTAAGCTCTGAGAAGCCAAATAGAGATTCTTCTGCTTTAGCACTACATTTGTGCAATTTCATTGGGGTTACCTAGTGCTAAAAGGTACTAAAGCTACAATGCATTAACCCTTTAGCAGGCAGACCCCTTTCTCTGCAGGCATCGTTTCAAATTCCACCAAGGGAAGGTTCTCTTACATGGAAATAAAAGTCCTTCTCTGTGTCTTCCCTAAGTCTTAAGAATATTTTCTTGGGTGTCTAGCACACCGGCAAAGGAAAAGGAGGTGAAAGGTAGAAGAAGGAGCAATTAAGAGTTGGTGGGGAACAGCCACTGTCTGCCTCTAGTCTTGCAAAGAGTACTCAGGCGAGAAGGTCCAGGCTGGCATCGTACCCAGTCTACTGGGCTTCTGGGGATGCTTCCCATCAAGGTGATACGAAGGCAGGTATCTCCAGGCATAATTACAAGTTTGGTTTGGTTTTCTTCATTAAATGGTCTGATGAGAAGAGTCCTGTCTAAGAACACCCTAGCAGACAATTCTTCCCTGCAAGTCCTCGCACTCGCTTACTGGACACCTACTTTTCAGCTAACCTCTTTCTCATAGGAGATTCCACTCCTCCACTCCACTCCATAGGAGAATCACCCATAGGAGATTCAATTCAATTGAAGCTCATTTTGAAAGTCAAAACAATTTGGATATTATTTCATTCAATTTCCACAGAGAATTTGAGCTCAACCACCCTAAAGAACCATTTGTGCAGGTGAGAAGAGAATTGTTTTGTTTTCTGGGTATGAACACACATTCTTTTTTTTCCAATGTGGGTCTCAGGGCTCTAGAATAAGACACCCCTTAGTCTTCACTCTATTGTTGGCATATTTAGTTACTCCTGTCTGTTATCTGTGGGAAAACTGTAATCCTCTCTTAATCTCTTTTTCCATTAGAGAACTATTTTTTGACCATTTGTTTCCTGTCTACCTCTACTTCCAGAGGATTTTTTTCACACTTGCCTCTGTAACAATCTCTATTTTCCACAACTTTAAGCTCTCTGCAGATCGATTAACTCTTTTTTTTTTAATAATAAATAATAAAAAAAAGCTTAAATGTGGTGTAGATTTCATCAAAATTTTACAGATCTAGATTTTAATCAACTATTCAGTACTTTGCAACCTCTAAAGTAAGAGCAGATTGTACT
This sequence comes from Falco naumanni, assembly GCF_017639655.2. Taxonomy (NCBI): domain Eukaryota; kingdom Metazoa; phylum Chordata; class Aves; order Falconiformes; family Falconidae; genus Falco; species Falco naumanni. The sequence goes on along the minus strand of NC_054056.1, from coordinate 106,961,608 downwards.
GGGATTGGAAAGGACACTTTAAGAGGGTTAAATACTATAAAGTCTTTTTTTTATAGATATATATATTGGTGCTAGGAATATGAAAATCTCTCTAAATTGGTATGAGGATAAAGTGCAGATTTGGTTTAAAAAAAGAATAATCTGAATTTTAGAGTTCACATGACTTTCTTTTTTCATTTTAAAAGTAGTTTTAAATGCTTCATACATAAAAAATTATGATCACAATAATTGAGGCTTTATTTTTAAAGGGCAATAACTTCACAATTAAAAATTCTGTGTGAACCTCTGGTTAGATATTGCATTTTAGTCAGCTTTTTTTTTCTTTTCTTTTTTTTTTTTCTTTTTTTTTTCTTTTTTAATAGGAAACAACCTGTGAAATGTGAGATGCTCAGAAAGGTTTCAGAGTTATCCAGACTTTATTTCATCTTGGTACCTTTCTTTAACGAACAGTGATCCCAATGGAAATTTGTTCACAGCATTGCTCCTTCGGTACTTAGAGGACCAAACACAAAGTATAACATACTGCTTAATCAAAGAAGTGAGGGAACATGCAAGCTTTACATTGCTCTTCATGATCCATACCCGAATTGTGATTCAGTAGGTGGCCTCTCTAGTAGTAGGTTTTAGTAGTAGAAAGTAGCAGGTCTTCTAAGTTCATTAACAGACTTTTCCTCCTTATGTGGGGTGGGGAGGAAGCAATATTTACATGCACTTATGATTTTGTAAGTACTAGGAAGCACATCACAGGACCAGCACAGGAATTTTCTGTATCTTCTTGTCTCAAAACACCCCATCTGCTTAACCCACTTGCAGTAGAAAACACATTTTAGTTGTCAGATTTTAGATGTTATTCCTTCAGGTTTGCGGATGTTTGTTTCTTATCATTGCAGCATAACCCCCACAGTTTGTTTTCAAGTAGAAATCTAAGGTAAAACCAAGATAAAAGTAATCCTCCGCTTTCTCTCCCATTCCTTGCAAATCTGGAGTAGTCACATGGACTAGAATAGAATAATGAGATTTACAGCCAGTGCTACAGAGATGGGAATTAGGCCCTGAACTGCAATTTATACAGGGGAAAAACAATCCCAAAGAGTGTCAGGACTTCAGGCATGGGAGCTTTCCTTGGAAGAAATTGGTGAGAAGGAAACCTCTTTTTCCCCTCTCTAGTAGATGGCTTTTGGATTCATTAGTGATCAAACTACTTTCCGAAAATCTGTGTTGTGGGTTTTTTGATCTCTAAACCAGGCTGTTCAGATTCTGTGCTGGTTGACAGTGAATGGGACTGATAGCTCATCGATCAGGTTTTGGTGGCCTGTGCCTCCTGCATTCTCAGCTCCTTGCTAAAGAGAAAGGTGTCTAATAAAGAATCAAAAAAAAAAAAAAAGAAAAAAAAAAGAAAAGAAAAAGAGGCATTATCACAGCTGCCACTGACTAGCAACGCTTGCTGACTGAGGGAGGCAGACAAAGGTGAAATGACTAAGGGGAATGAAACAGTTTCAGCCCCCTACAGTGATGAGACACTTCTGCCAGTTGGTCTGCAGTACAGTCATCTCTGTTTAAATAAAGAACTCCAGGTTCTCAATTCGTCACGCTAGTACCTTTCCTGAGCTCTGAATGTACTTATTCATTTGAAGCTGATTTTTCTTTCTTGTTGAGGATCAGAACTTTTAGGGTACTAAGGAAAGTTTTACTAACTTTCCTTAGTACTCTGAACTGCCTGTAGGAGGACTCTAAAAATGTCCTTACAAGCTTCACAAGTAATAGAGAGACTCTGTGGTCCAGATAATGGTTTTAAACCATCTGATCATGATGGCAGTACAAATTCTAAGCTGGCCATTGTCAAGTCACTGATGCCATTGCTGAGATAATTTAAATTAAGATATAAAATTTGGATTAATATTTATGACTAGGCTTAAGGTCTTTAAGTACCTACCTACCAGCCTATTAAAAGGGAATTAATTATCAGAAAGAGATCATTACTCCCACTTATAGAAACTTCCCAGGGGAAGTTTTATCCATCTTGTGCTGTTTAGTACTGCAGTCTTGTCAGTCTCTGACAAGGTGTATTCCTTGTTTTGACCAAAACAGACAACTTCCTAGCTCTTTTCCATCTTGTTGATCTGCAGTGATTTAGTTATATAAAGCTAAAAAACAAATGGCACATGAGCTTGCTTTTGAAATTTTCCATGTGATTAACTGCAATAACCAGTACTGCTGAGAAATGTGTATTTTGCTGAAGTTGCCTGGTAATTTCTGAAGCAGAAAAAAATTAACAAAATGGAAAAAGAAACATCTAAATGAGCAGAAAGCAGAAACAGTGTGGAGCAGTTACCTGAAGATCCAACCACAGATGAGTCAAAGCAGTCCTAAAGAAGTGAAAGTGTACCAGGGCATAGCATCACAGACATTACAGACAGATATGGTCGTTCTGATATTTTAGAACAAAATTGAATTGTTGGAGCTGCTTTGTGCTCATTTTCTATTCTGTCAAAATAAGGAGTAGCTTAAAATTATGTCATTATGGAATCAGTCTCCAATAGATATGTCTGTCCTTCCTGTCCAAACTGACTGAAATTTGTGGAAGCCAATATACTAGAAGACATTACAAAGCTTTTTGTTGAGATACGTGTCATATTTCCATATAAACGGATATTTTTCTTCTCTACAATTGTTTAATAAAGAATAAATTAAAAAAAATCATCATGAGATTTGGAAGAAACAAAATTTCAAAACTACAGAATTTGTTTTTCCATGTATTAGACACATATAATGGATTACTGTGGGGCTGGACAGTATCACTTGCAAGCTTAAATGTTCATGTCAACAAGATGGGGGGACCTTATCACTCTCTGCAACTACCTGACAGGAGGCTGTAGGCAGGTGGGGTTGGTCTCTTCTCCCAGATAAAAAGTTATGCCAGGGGAGGTTTAGATTGGATATTAGGAGAAATTTCTTCACAGCAATGGTCATCAAGCATTAGAACAGGCTGCCCAGGGAGGTGGTGGAATCACCATCCCTGGAGGTGTTTAAAAAACACATAGATATGGTGCTTAGGGGCATGAATTAGTGATGGCCTTGGCAGTCCTGGGTTAACAGTTGGGCTTGGCGATCTCAAAGGTCGTTTCCAACCTAAATGATTTTCTGATTATTTGATTCTAAAATGGGAAGGTAATACAATTTTTTTTGTAACTTCTGCTTTCACTGCATGTCTTTGCTACTTGGTTGGGTTTCACAATGGAATGTAATTTTAATGTGCTTTTCATTCAGGAGATAAAAAATTGTGTTAGACTCCAGAGGATCTGGAATTATTAACCATTGCTTGTACTCAGTATAGACAAAGGCACTGAATTTGGGATGTGTAGTTCCTATTACCTAAGCTAAAAGATAGCTCAAATGACAAAGCAGCATCAAGAGATTGTTTCCTGATGTAGCCTGGCAGATTTAGCAGCTGGCCAGTGCAGTCAAGGAACAGACTTGTTCCCTGCAGCTCTTATCCCCAGACACACGCTCCCACCCACTCCCATACAACTTACTGGTGCTCATGTGAGCTGATTCATTGCACCCATGCCATACAGTGTGAGCATCAGCTGCACTTGGTTTCATGATTAATCATGTTACTTTAAAAAAATAATTTTATTAATAACTTTTTAAGTATTTTATGGAGGAATACAATTTTTCACCTAAAAGATAAACGCAGCAGCAGTTAACAGGTGCCATGCCAAAACAGGCAGGGTGGTTCCACCACTTCCCAGCATGCTACAGGATGAGCTAAGTGTTTATGAAGCCAACATGATACTGGGAAAGCATGAAAATGCAAACTGGCAGCCCTAGAATAAGCCTTCTACAGCTCAGGGAGCACAGGGCAAGAAGGCATTAAGGTTGTGATAGCCAACTGGCTTGTGAGAAAGGCATCTCCTTTGATACCTGGCAATAGACTGTTAATCATCAAGCTGTGCCAAGATTTTGTAATGTGGCTTCAGGTACTTAAGTCTTCAGACGCTTTATTTTCCGACCACAGTAAAGGAACATCAGTATCTTGCAGTCCTACATGTGCACAGATGCATGTGCTACATATGTGGTTTCATGTTGTTCTGGACAATAGTATTTAGAAAACAATCGGATAAAATGTCCTTCCTACAAGATGCGTGTGGAAAAAGTTTTTTTTCCTTTTTACATTGCCACAAACTTTATAACACTTCTTAGTCAACAACTAATTAGACACCATTATAATAAGTCATGACTCTCCTAAACATTGGTTTATCTATAATTTTGGATGAGACTCTAGCTATGTTTTATAGCCAATAGCTAAACAAAGGGAGGCTCCAAAACCTCGTGTGTAATCTGGCCTTGTTTCTTTTTGAGAACACCAGATGCCTAAATGGAATATGGACCCAAGGATGGGGTAAGTAGGAATGGTAACTGCTTGAATTCAAATTAAAAAAGTTGATATAGCTCATATTATATTTTGCATCAGTAAGTAGTAAAAGCTAAAAGGCAACCTCATAATGCCTCAAGTTTGAACATATTAGACATTTCAGTTCCTTCTATATTTTTAAATTACTTGCCATAGTCTTGATAATGCATAAGAAAGAACAGCTGCAAATAGACTGTCCATTGTGAACTGAAGTAAGAATGAAGGCATTTCTCCTCAGAGATCTTCATCGTAATGAGGGGTGCTAATTCTCATTTTCTAGAGTGGCATCTACAATAATTACATCTATTATGAACATTGTCATTTTTTCCATAGAAAACAATACCATCTTTATCTACTTCCCTTAAGCATAACAAAGGCTCATGTACTCCAGAAAGGCTCAACCCACTGCTTTTTACAACCCTTTTCTCATGCAATTAAGTTCAATGCTTAAGACAATAAAGTCTCTATGATATTAATTGTAGATGTTGTTAAAGCCAAGCTTGATGATTCTGGCAAAGTGATTCTTAAAAATCAAGATGAAAAGTGTGGCACAGTTTCTCTAGAGTCTCTGTTGATTACACATTTCTGCAGTATGTCCGCTACAGTTTTACAGAAGTGTCTTGGGAACAGCCATAAGCAACTTATTCCGTGATCCAAAGACTTCCTCCCTCAAGGTATATGTAGGTTCACCCATCTGAAAATATGTGTAGACGAGGAAGAACAAAACCTAAATTGAACTGTTTGGTCAAGAGGGGCTTTTCATGCCTTGGCAAAGCCCACTCCAATAAAGACGTTGAGAAACCAAGGAAAATTGCAGGGTAGTATAGGGCAGCATTTCACCATTTGCCCTGTGCCATCTAAGGGGAGTTGGTGCAGGGAGTTTATGCAGACAGCAGACCCTTCAGGGATGATGCCCTCACATGACCTGCAAGGAAACCTTAGGGAGTTTGACCTTCTTCTTGGCAACCTCCTGCAGGTCTCAGGTTGCTTGTTGATGTTTTCTGCTTGTTGGTATTTTGTTCTCTTTGATCAGCCCCAGTGGAAAGGTCTCCAGTTCAGTTTTTATTCACAAGACTGAGACCTTGTGCACTGGTTAATTGACTCTTCTAAAAAACTTCTCCAAAGATTTTTATTTACTTGTCAGGGACATGTCCCACTCTTCCATGAATGTGCCTAGCTACAATTGTACAGTTATAAGCACTATTGATACCCTCTGATTTCAGTATGAGGGACACAAGGGATCAGTGCGTGCAGAGCACAGAAAAGTTGTTCAACAAAGAATGACTATTGCAGATGCATAAATCAAGAAGTAGGCATTATAGAGAGTATCAACGTTACAGTCTTGGAACTTTAAACAGACATAGATTACTCATTAAGTTAATTTGCTTTATCACTTCAGGATTTATTTCATTGTTCTTAAATTTTCTTGAAGGAGTAGATCGGGTAGGAGTCAGGTCCATATTTAGACACCTCCTAAACTAGGTGACTACATGCTCTTTACACCTCTGAGCTCCCATTACAGTCAGCTGAGATCTAGTCAATACAGACAACGAAGCCTGGAGAGATCTGTAGTGACACCAAAGTAGTCATTTACATCTGATCTGTTGAGTATATCTTCTGATTTGCTGGATAAAATGGAAGCTTGGGCATACTTATACTGTAGTCACCAACATTCAGGTGTCTGATTCCAGACCTGAATTCTACCACCACGTTATTACATTTAGTGATTTCTACTAATGTTTTCTTTTGCTTGGTTATTCTTTGGGTTATAGGTTCTCTTTTCATTTATTTACTCTAAACTCTGACTACTCCCCCTTAAAGACTAGGGCTGATTCATGTCATGAATGGTTAATAGGGGAATAGATCACTGATCACCATCTCTTTTTTTAACATCCCTTTGTTGCTGTGCCTTTCTTCTAGGTCTTTTCTTTTGAACAAATATATCTCTGTTCCTTTTCAAACCACTTACCACTACTGCTGCTCACCTTTGAATTGTCTGCACTTAACCAATTGCTCAACTAGCAAGCTTTCAACAAAGCTGGATAATGTAATTTCCCTCACCCTTAAGTACATGACACTTCTTTATTAGACCTTTCTCTGAAAACAAGAAGATATTTTTTTCTCATGTCTTTCCCTCCCTCTCTGAAAATGCCTTCCAGGAAGACTGACTAGAAATGTGAGGACTCTTTATTCATGCAAATAGTAAGGTACAGAAGACTATAAAAAAATGATAATTTTCTTTTCTGTGATTTGCTATTGCTCTTTTGCACAGATTTGTGCTGTTCTTGTGCCACAGCATCTAAATCTGTGAAATGGGAATAATAATATTTAACTACTTTAAAGGGGAGTTATATGCAAGGATTTTTATATAAAGGGGATGGTGATCTGACACTCATTCCTGGATAACTGAAAATCTTTTGTAACTGCTGGATTGAAGCAAAGTGATGTGAAAGGCCTGTGAAGAGGGACATATCTTGGTCCACAGAACATTAGCATCAACTGTAGGAAAAGAAAGGGTGGTCATGATCCACATTAGAGCCCACCTTTCAGTGCTCACTTTGTGGAAGGGGCCTGGTTCAGCAACCCCACCACCTTGTCAGTCTGATGTGGTGTAAGAGCAGCTTGGAACAGCAAAGGACAGCTGATGCCTGTGGAGGGAAGAGTTTTCTGTCCTTTGAATGTTTCAGTACCAGGGAATTGACTGGTGGCTGGAACGCCTCATAAAAATATTTATAGGCACACACACACTCACACACATGCACACTTGTATGTTACTTTTCTTGTGGTGTTCCTCCATAGCATGACATACTTGAATAGTGACATGAGCTGTGTATGCACTTTCAGTTGTGATCCTAACAAGAGCTCTTTCCATGCTACAGTGTTAATAGAGGAGGATTGCCGCAGAGCCATCCTAATTAACCTCTTTTTTTATGGGTCATTGCCAAATCTTATGTGCAGCCAAGAATGTTTAACTTACCTTAATATGTAGCATGAAGGTTAAGATATCAAATGTTGTGGACACATTTTTCTTGGCTTAGTGAACATTTGCCAAGTGAACTATGTTTTATTTTAAATAAACATTCCAGAGCCATTGCTTGACACCTTCTTAAGTGAATGTGAACTAGGAATATAAGTTTTTCCTTTTGAGAAAAAAGTACATTCTCCACTTTAGCCATATGTGTATGAAGAAATGATTTTTTTTACCATTCTTTTAATGTTCTTTTATCTCAGATGTCATAAACAGTTCAATAATAACCAGGATTTCTGTTTGCCTTCTTTCTTTTATCTTCTTTTCTTTTTGAAATTGCATTCCTATTTGTCTTCCTACAAGGATATATTTCTCTTATGGTGGAAAGGTTTTGTGCTATTGTGAAATATCTTCACAGGAACTCATTGAACACTTTAATCAGATGGCTCCCTGAAAGACAGATCCGATTTATTCAAAGGGTGGTTTTATTATATGGTTGTATTGAGCAATGTATCTTAATAGCAAAGGAATAAGGCAACACCTATCCTAAGTGCCTTCTGTTATAAGAGGCTGAAGGACACAAAACACCAAAATTATCTCTGGTTCCTGGAATATCAATCAGCAGCTTTTCCCAAACATGCTGTCTTAAGATGCCACAGGAAATTTGCTTGAGAGTGGAGCTACCTTAGGCCTGGGCATTCCTGTGAAAACCTGGGTTTGCAGGAGTATAAAGGACCTCCTGAGGAACTGGTTTTCTTCATGCTGTCACAAGCACGACATCCAGTGTCTAGATATCAGAAGAGGAGTGGAGGATAGCAGAATTCCCAGGTGGGAAGAGTGGAAGAAAGTCAAGACAGTGCAGATGTGCTAAAATTAGTACCACTCTGTATGGGGAAACAGAAAGTCTGAGCTCTGCTTTTCACCAGAATAAAGGATGAGCTCACTGTGTGATAGCTCACTGCCTGCTCTCTATCAGCTATCACTGCCTTGTGTCAGTTTTTTTTCTCTCCTTCGTGAAGGCAGCCCTTGATTTAGTAAAAGTTTGTAGAACAGGGGTATCAAAGATTAGTAGAGTCTCGGCTCTCTCATCTTCCATGTTAGCATGTTATGTAGGCAGGAGCCCAGGAGCAAGCTGCCACCTCGGAGTGGAGGTCACACACCTTCACTCCGGCAGAACCTAAATTAGCAGCACGTGTTTTGCCTTCTTAAGCAAACGTACAGTTCACCTCAGCTGGGGCTGCCATCTGGACAAATGAAGGTATTTATCTACAATGTGTTTCCCTTGTAGCTGAAGGTTGTTTGCTAACTAATGACTAAGACTGCTCAGAGAGGGTATTCTTCATGGTCATCACTACAGAAGTTGTAAGTTAGAAATGATGTTGCCTCCTGTCAAGGCTGGGGAGGGGTTCCTTCATTTTTTTCAGATGTTTCATCTACAGCTACATTTCTTCCACAGCATCTGATCTCGCTAGCATCAAAACTGGCATTTTCATTATTGTTTTGCCTTTCTCTCTCATCACACCTATCATCCCTCTGCTTTGTCATGTTCTCTCTGAACAAATTTTCCCCTCAAGAAGGGACATCCCCCACAGTCTGGAGAATATTAGTTTATGTTATATTCTTCTAATATCAAGTTGCCTTACAAAACCCTCAACATCAGTTTCTCTGGCAGAAAACAAAAAGTATATATAACATGTTTAATCTTCCACAAGAAAACTGATAGTACAGGGAGGAACTGAAGCCAGGACTCCTGGGTGCTACGTGCTTAGGTACTTGTGAAAAGTGGCCCAGTCTTCATCATTAAATATTGTCTCACCGCAGCGTGCTACAAGAGCCATGGGGTATGCAGCTGCAGCCAGAAAGGAAGCTAAGTAGTGCTGAGCTAAATGCCAAGATACCGTTATGGTGATAGAAGAACCTGAAAGCTCAGAATCAAAACCTTCCCTTTTGTAAGATTTAGAATTTCAATGCTGAGAAGTGTTGTATTGCCTGCGGAGTGCATTTTCACTTGTATTTAGTCTGTGGTACGCAGTAGGGATGGTGCTCTCCTTACAGCTGGTATAAGAATTAACTGTATTCTTCTAAATCAACCTAAAATTGCTTCATATTTATCTTCGTATTTCTCCTAAGTGTGACCAAAATAGACCTTTTGGAGACCAAAACTCTTCTGAGGTCTGAAAGGTGAGGTACATGCAGAAGAAAAGGCTGCTCCTAATGTAAAGAATAAGTAAGAAATGCTCACGGAAAATGCAAATGCTGTATAAGTCAAGGTCTTCAGTCCAAGTTAAGGCAATAGGAATCAAAGAAAATGGCCATTGCCAAGAATTCATGACAAGAATGAATTTTTCTCCTGACTGGCTAGAACAGGACACAAAGCAAGACGAGGCTGGCTTAGCTGACAAAAAAAATATGTCAGAAATTAATGTTAAGATTTGGATCATGTTTATCTAGAAACGGTCATAAATAAAATACATCTATTTTCCATGTTTGTGATAACTTTGCTTCATATAAGTAATTAGATTTTATAAGATGTGCTCTGCCCTGAACCAGAGCTCCTCTGGAAATGAACTTATGTCTTACTTCACACATCCTCCTTGGTTAAGTATTTCTTGTGAATAGTGGTAATGAAGTGTTTGTTTCCTTACAGTTTAAAAGCTTGAGTAAGACAGCCTTAAAGAGCTGCAAGCTACTAGAATTTCTGAACATTTTAAAACTGATAAAGCTATTTCCAGGACTCATGATTTTTCTCATCAGATATTTGTATGACATTATATTGAATAACTTATTTTAGCCCGTACTTGTATTTTCAGTAAAGAGATTTTGAAACCTTTGGACATTTTCTTCTCTGAAATGGAAGTCTTGATTATATTTTTGCTCCCACTTCATGTCTGGGTTCAACACTGATTTCAATTCCCAGACTTTCAAAGGGTCTTTCTTAAAGTGTGATGGGTAGGGTGGTGTGGGATGGAGAAAGGGTTTGTGGAAATAGCTGTCTTTCCTATGTATGAAAGGGAAGTGTTGGTCTGGAAACCACCTCCACCCCCCATTATGGCTTGGTACTATATAAATGCTTTCTCCACAGTAGTATCACTAATCTGCTTTGAAAATACAGGAAGAGATTCGCACTGCACTGTATTTTCTCAGTGGGCATTGCCTGGGAGGACTTTTTTGATTGGTGTCTCTATTTGTGCCTGAATTGGAAGTTTACATCTTTCCTTAGACCTGCACTATTCCCCAAAATGTCACCTGAAATCTGGTGATATGTAGCTTACAAAACTGACATTCTTTTCTTTGGTTCAATAAGATTTTGCTCTTTGCAATCCTGTAATGCAAAAGATGATTAATAATTTGGAGTCAGTTCAGTGAAAACCTGCTCTCTTTTCCTCAAGAGTGGTTTGGAGTGATATATTCCAATACTGGACAAATCTGATTAATCTAGAAAAGAAAGACTGAGGGCAAGAGGACACAATAGCAGTATTTCAGTACAGGAAGATTATAACGAAGAAGGCAGCAATCAATTATTATCCATACCCACTTCGAAAGGATAAAGCTTAATTTGCAGAGAAGGAAGTTTGGGTGGGATACTTGCAAAATTTGCCAAAACTGTCAGACTGATGAGCTGCTGAAACAGGGACATTCTCAGATCTCTCAGAGGATGATCTAGGCCTTTCATGAAAGAATTCAGTAATTTTTCAAGGGCTTGCCTGGCCCTACTTACATCTGGTTAGTTATATTATGACAGGGACTGATCTTATACACTAATACTACATATATATGTACACTAATATGCGCTGATGTACTGTATAGACACACTACTAATACACTACTGTAGACTGATACGCTACTAATATACGTTAATAATATACAGTGTTAATAAACATATGATTACTTGTCACTTCAACTTGTCTCAAAGGTTTACTCTTCCTGAGTGTTCCTGAGACACAGACAAAGCTCATTAGAAATGCTGACTATGTTTTCCAGTCTTCCCAGAAAAGAGGACCAGTTTGAATGGCTTTATTTAAATTCATTTGCATTCACCCTTAACTAAATCAATCAGTCAAAAGACATGCTAGCCCTAAGTCCTGGGTGCACAGTCTGCAAACGCCAGTTCAGGGAGCTCATGCATCTTCTTCCAGTACCAAAGCACAGGACTGGAACTATTGCATTGAACAGAAGAGTCAGCCCTTCTCAGAAGAACAATGTAACACTTCTACGTGTGTGGAAAGTGCTAAGGGACTTGAATCACAAGCACAGCTAAAGAGTTGATTGTCATAATTGTGGTCCAGCACCAGAGACTTGTGTGTATGTGCTCACAGAATAGACTTACATAGCCAGTTCTCTGTGTGGTCCAGCAGCTTCCTGGCTAGCCGTCTGTATAGATGAGATAACAGACTGGCTGGACACAATGGACTAACTTGAAACCAACCTGAAAGCAGGAGATTGACTGAACCTTCACAATTAAACATTGATGGACTCAACAGGAGCCAGGAATTTGGGGCAGATCTAGAACCTCCCAGATCTACCTTCTGCTTGGTTTAGTCCCATTTGTATGTTTAAATGTGCTAATTAATATTCTGGGTGGAGCATCCCATCCAGGACCTTTTCTAGGTGATTCCTGCTGGTGAAGTGATTAAACTATGCATAGATAAGACATAGGAACTGTCCTTGCAGGAACGGTCTATGGAACTAGTCTTTTGTAGGTAGATTAGATATTTAAGAAGATCTTAGCATGTGGTTAAAATATACGAATAGTGATGAATCATGTAGGACTGGGGTTGTCACATGGGATCATGGGACAGCCATGTAATAAGAACTCAGTAAAACACTCATGTGAGGAGTCTCTGCTGACCAAGCTGAAGACACTGCCATGAGGACCCTGGCAATAGAGACTCCCACCTCCCCCACCACCAGCAACCAACTGTCCATTCTGGGATATTTGAAGCTCTATGCAAACATCCCAGTTAATTAGTTTCTTCATTCTTGATAGGCACTGTGCCATGAACATCCATACAATGAATGAGTGAAAGCTTATCTGCTCCCTTAAGGCCTGAAAGATGGCTAGGAGCAGGCTGTCATCTGCAGAAGAACCCATTCTCCCCACTCCCACATGCCTTTGGGTGTGGAAGAAGGCTATATATTCCATGAACTATTTTGGTGACTGCTGTTGTACGGCCCTTACTGTATGATGCGAGTAAGTGTGAATCCATCACGGGACATGAAGCTTGTAGAAGGCCTTTGGGGAAAAGAACAGTCAACTCTGGGTCAGCAGACCAACTCAGAACATAACCTGCCCTGGGGGGATCTTCAAAAAAGAGGTGAAGCGGGCCACAAGCCAAATGACTCATCCTGGAAACATGTTTCACTGACACATATAAATGTTTATTTCTGAGGTCACATAGAGAGTTTCAAAGGAACTTTGAAACCCAGTCCCATTTGTCAAAATATTGTAAGCACTTCAGTACCACAGACCAATGAGAAGACTCTGAGATTCCCAAGTCACTTTAAAACTTGGTTCCTGATAAATATTGTAACCCTATTAACATACGAACTAGTCTATGGCTAAATCTTCCCATAAAACATTTCTTAAGTGTGTATTAGTTTATATCATCCTTGTCTTTAATCTCTGGCAATACAACTAAGCTTTGTCTAAATGCTGTCTTTTTCACTGAGTCAGGTTCCTCTGTCTCTTTTTTGCTTTATTTATTCTCTAGCTTTATTGTAATTATACAGTTCATTAATGCTAAACACACAGTCTGTAAGTTCTGATAAATAAGCAACAATTAAAATATTTTCCTACTTGCTGCGGAGGACTTTCAAACTCCTTTGGCCTGTATCTGTTAATCAAGCTACCACTGTCTAAAATGCAGTGCTTGTGTTCGCAAGTCACGTTTAGTGAGAAGTTGTCATGGAAGTCATAAGTAGGATAGATTTTTAAATAATCAACAAGTAAGCTTAAAATATTAGAGGGAAGACTGTCTAGGAAGGGGAGACTTGAAGGTCCATATTCTGGACTGAGGTTGGTAATGTGAATTATCACAAATGGTCTGAGCTAGAATTTTTGGAGGGGAGGGTCACATCTTAAATTTCCAGCTATCCAGCTCTTTAAATAGGGAGAGGTCAATCAGTTTACTATGAAGTACTAATTCAGACTGACACTTCAGTTTCCTCTTTATTTTAGGAACGGCTGGTGCTCTCTGTCTTACCACGGTTTGTAGTCCTGGAAATGATAAATGATATGACCAATGTAGAAGATGAACATTTGCAACACCAGTTTCACAAGATCTACATTCATCGTTACGAGAATGTCAGGTGGGTGGAGAAGACTCTTTTTAATATTTAAGATCTCAGATGCTGCTAAGTGTCTCTTGTTTGACAGCTTCCCTTCTGTTGTTTTATTCATTCACAAACTGGAAGCTCAGTGTACCCTTGTTTAATCCCCGAGCAGATAAACACTTTGGTGCCTTCTTTTAGTCATCAGGATGGCTGGATGCCTTTGCCATGGCAAGACCCATTTGAACTCAACACTGGGACGGGACCATTTCTGTATTTTTTCATGTTAATTAGAGTGGTCAGGGTTGAAAAGAAAGGGGACCTCTGCCTGCACATGGCCACATATTCCGCCACAACTTTCTGGTTGACACCACATGCTGAGAAATGAAATGGAGACTTGTAAGATGCTTTCAAAGATCTAGACATGTCACATGGCTCCCCTACTTAGTAACCATTTTCATTCAATCATTCTTATTAACATTTTCCTAATTCCATTTCCCTTTTCTATTCCCCTAGCTAAATTTTGTCTCTCCTGAAATTAGTTAACAGAAAGGTGATATTTATCTTATGAGCTGCTACTCAAGGTATTAAGTCCTAATTGTACGTTTACAGCAGAATGATCAGCTTCCACTCCATGATGTTACAGAATCTCTGATTTTACTGTAGTTTCTGACCATCAGAATATTTAGCCGAGTCAGTAACATCTTCCACAAGTTTGTCTCAAACAAGGGCAAATGATTGAGTGGACAACACTGAAGGAAGGGAAAAATAAACATCCTTGGATATGATGGGAGATGGTTTGCTAGGAAAGCATGTACTTTGCCTTTTGATGAAACCCAAAAATAACTTTGTCTGGACAACTTCAATAAACATAATTTGAACTTCTGTAGAAGAGTAAATTGATTATCTGCTTCTTCTGTGGCCTTGCAGTAGCTCAGACATATTATTTTATTAAATCTGGTGGAAAGGATCAAGGATCCTTACACTAACTTAAAATGTCTTCCATTACCCTTTTTTACTCTCACAGTAAGTGTTGCTGTAGAAGAATAAAAATAGGGATAAGATGGCCCTTCTGTTTGAATGGAAAAAGAATTGTGGACAGGGATGAAAAGCTGAAACATAATCTATGCTTGAAAGAGATTTAAAATGAAGATTCTGTGTGCTTTAGAGTACAGATACTGTTTGGTTCCTATGCATGCTGCCAGGGACTCAATCTTTTCAAAACTGGGTTTCATCTTATTTTTTCCTAAATGTTGAGCACTGAACACTACGTGCACCATTTCTATATGAATCCTCAAAATTAGTATCCAGTTAGAGTTTTTTGTTGTTTTGAAAATGAAAACTGTAGAAATTAGTTGTTTGAAAATTGTCTTTTTATCAATTTAAGCTATTATTAATATTCATTACTCTTTGGGCAGTTTGGTACTTTACCTTTTAATTTTGTTTTTTCTCAATGGTAAAAATCTTAACCAGCTTGAGAGCCTCTTACTTAATCATCACCCAAACCCTTACCAGTCCATACATATGAAAATGAGTTGAATTATCATTCGTTATATTTTATTGTCCACCTGATCATAACTATATTTATTGTTGGTTATATTACTGATTGTCTGACACGGTCAAATTGTGATCTTGTTCAACACAAATGAAAGATCTTCAGCTGCTCAGATTGTAACACCAGTTATTAGTTTACTTTGAATTGCTAATGAGGTTCATTTAGATTATTTCTAGTCTGTGCCAGCATGGTATTTATTTTTTTGAACATTACTACTTTTTAAAGTAGACAATATTTTTCTTTCTTCAGCTGCTAATTACTGAGCTATTTATTACATGTTTTGGTCTAGGTGATAGCTTGCACACCACAGACTTCATGTGTGTGTGTATGCGTGTATATGTTTCTCTATATTCACATGTGCTCGTTGTAGGCATAGTGAACAGCCAAAGCTGCACGGGTAGAAAATTCACTGGCTGCTGAAATATAGGTCAGACTTCTGTCTGCAACTAGTTTTCTGACTAAGATCCTACCATAACTTCAGGGATCTAATTTGATGCACCTAAATTCAAAGTATGATCACACTGGGCTCCCTGTGAAGTCAATGGAAAGAACAACAAATCATCCAAATAAAGATTCATTCCTTAAACAGAGAGGACCATACTTCTAAATCGGGTACTTCCGTCAAGTCCCTAAAATTAGATGCAATAAAGCTGGCCTGAGTCTGGTGTATATCAAGACTGTTATGAATCTGTTTGTTGTCTTAGGATTTGAGTTTTGTATGGCACATAGATTAATAAAGCCTGAAAATCATACTAAAAGTTGAAATCGCTGAAGTCAAACTCACTGTAAAAAACAACTATATATAAACCCACCCTCGAAGAATACTGTCAGATACTAACAGGCAGCTGGGTGCCAAGTCTTTCTATTTATACAGCCCTTTATGTTATGGATGCACTATGACTCAGCCTTCTCATTGATAAATGGGGACTACTGTGCTTATTAAGGCTTACTTATATCTTCCTGAATTATTTGAAAATCCAAAATTGCATAACACACATTTTTGGCAAAACCCCATTTCATACTTTGTAGTATTTCTTTAGTTCCTTCAGTATTTATACTCACTATTCCAGAATCTCCAAAAGTCTAGAATAAAGTTAAATGAATTTTAAATGAACCTTCACTAGTAAATTGCTGGAAGGTAACTTAGGACATTCAGTTACCAATGGAAATCAACTGCAATCTTAATATCTATTCTTTTTCAGCATTCTTTTTGCAGATGTTAAAGGATTCACCAACCTCTCCACAACTCTGTCAGCCCAGGAGTTGGTCCGAATGCTGAACGAACTCTTTGCCAGATTTGATCGACTAGCACATGTGAGTTAAACATGGTTTATTTGCAAAAGGGTCTGAAGTCAACTCTGTATTTGGGAGTGTTGGGAAATACCCTCTGATCACTTTGAACAATATTCAAAGAATGCCCCCATTGGGTTTTTAAGCATCCATTGAAGATGGAAGACACTGACAAGTTTTACCAAAAGCGATTAGTTCTGACAGCAAGTGAAAGTTCAGATAATCATCAGAACTTCACCTTTCTCTAGTGCTAGACCAAGAATGGTATGAAAGCAGGTCACCTACTGCAGTTTCTAAGGAAGTTTTGTAGTTCTGGTCTGGTAGTCTGGTCCTTGTTGGAATTATTTTATTTTTTTTTTTTTTTTTTTTTAAAGACCATAGCTTTATTTTGACTTTTCTTCTAAGAATTGAAGAAGGTTAAGAGACCTGTTCATTTAAAGGTCATATAATCAGCCACCACAGTCATTGCAATGTTTAGTTACTAGCAGGTTTTACAGTCTTAAGATTGGATTCTGTCTAAATCAGCCATGAAATTAATTAAACACAATAACTATTATGTTAGGAAAATTAATTTCTACTTAATTAGTACTGATTTGGAAAAAAAGCAAAGCACAGAAGTACAAGCAGAACACATGCCCATTTTTGCTAGGCTTGCAATTTTATTTTCTTTTTTGTTTCATTGGTCAAAGTTCTATTTCCTGTGACTATCTTTATGTGTCAACATCTGAGCTGTCTAGTAAGGCTGCTAGTGTAGGCAATGAAGTACATTTAATGGCATTTAGCTTGTAACTTATCCAACCAAATGTAGGCACCTACTATGGGAAAACAGGAATTACATTCTGAATATCATTGTCCATGCTCTCTACTTACTGTAAAGAGAGCCTAGAGTGGCTTGCTCTGACGTACACATCTACATCCCTGCCTGATTTTTGTACATTTCTGGTCCAGGGTTATGGTTTATTTATTACACTGGCATCAGTAAGACCCTTGGTGTCATCTCTTAGCTTGCAAATAAGAGTCAAGAAAGACAAGACTTCTGTAATTATTCAAAGCTTTTTTGAGTCAGCTCTTTTTATCTCAAATAGCAATGTGTTTTCTCACGTACAGAGTGATGCCATAACCTATTGCCTGGACACTTGCAAATGGGTATTTTTTTTTTGTTAAAATATTTTTTTCCAATCTAACAAACCTCATCAACTCTGGTCTACATTAAAAACCAAACAGTATGAAAGAACTTACTTCAGTCCTGTCTTTTAGAAAGCTTATAGGAGTAATGTCTCCTTCTGGATGACTTGACAAAAATAGCTACCCTAACCAAAGAAATGCATTTTAAACCAAATTAAATGTATCTATGTCACAGAAGCATTTTAGGAAGAATATGTACACAATATGACTTATTGCTTTGATTTACATTTTGATTTTGCCTAGCATCCTTGGTAGAACAGATTCCTCTTTCATGATCATTAACTGTATTTTCTAATCATTCCAGAAACTACATTTAACCAATAAAGATTTTGTATAGAAAGACTAGATCCAGTACAGGGGTGGAGAATAATGAAGGCATTTACATCTAAAAGTGTAATCCGGAGAATCCTTCCTCACTTTTCACTTAACCCTGAAGGCACTTCCCTGCTTGGTTTTAGTATTTTATAGGAACTGAAATTTTTGTTTCTTTAAATGCCCAGGGTTTCTCCCTTCCCTGTGGTTCATACAACTCTTACTTAAGCCTTCTAGAAAGTTTTCTGTCACATCCTAAACTCATAAATCTTCATGGAGAACATTGAATACACCTCCATGGGACTGGATATCTCAAAAATGTAGGTGAGTTTATCTTAAACAGTAATAAATATACCAGTTTGTCTAACAGAGCCAAAAATTTCTTACCCAGGAATTTGCAGAGTTTGGGATGAAATAACTTCTCTGTCTTCAAAACTTCATCAGGACAGTCACCTCTCAATGTCCCAGTTGCTAAGTTCAAGGCTCTAGGCTCCTTCATGTATTTTCTTTCCTAATCTGTGAATTTGCTTTTCTCCTCTATACATCACTGACTAGACTAGCCCAGCTGTCTAGATCAATCCTCTGAAAGGTAGAAGACACAGGGAGGAATCACTGCAGAAATTGAACAGATTTGAATACAAAGATTACAGTGATCTAACCACAACTAATTAAAATTTATTAAAAAGAAGGGTATTTTGATTGTGTTCCTTGTTTGTGGTTTCTGAGATGTGGATGTCATGGAACCTGCCTGATGTGCTGACAATTAGAGGTGCCCTAGAGAAGAGCAGAAGTTCTACATGGCTTTGGGTGTTTCTGTCCAACCCGAGGAGATGAACTCTCCCTCTGCACTTTGTGGGAAACCAAGACTCCTCACTCAGGTTTCTGGACTCTTGTGGAAGTGCCAGCTACCTAAAATATAAGGGCCTAAATCTTGTATTGAACTGAACCTTTGCCAAGTGGAGAATGACTGGTCCATTTCCCAAATTTTAAGGACTTGTGGTGTACATGGACCTATCAACCTATCTGACTGATATTGTGTAGAGCTTTTACACCTGGCAAAGGTTCATCTTTTGGAAAAACTCCCAGTGTTCATCTGAAGGTCCCAGGAGATGGAGGAATACTTGTGTATCTTGGAAGTCTGTTCCAGTGCCTTAACACTTTCACTGGTAATTCATTATGGCTTGTTTCTTATTTGATTTTTCTGAATTTGAATTACATCCCTTGATTTTTGCTATGACCTATCTTTAATAGACAAAAGAACCATTTTGCAGCCATTGATTTTCTCTGGGAACACATTTGTGTGCTTGGTCAAGCCACATTTCAGTTTTCCTTTTGGCAAAAGAAACAGATCAAGCTCATTGCAAGGCTTTTTCTCTGTAAGTTTTATTCCTTCAAATAATTTTTGGGACTAGTGTTTTGGACTGCCTCAATTGTTTTCAGAATCTCTTTTAAGGCATAGGTACTGGCATTGAAAGTAGTGTTCCTGGACTAACCTCCTCTAGTGTGGTGGAGGCATATCTTCATCATTCCTCCTATTTTATTTCTTTCATCACTGTCCAAAAATCATGTTTCTGAACATACAGTGATGACATTATTGTACATATAATTGTCCATATAAAACCCATATAATTTTGGCTTTTTATGATCTTGCTGTCTTCTTACAAACACCATGCCTGCATGGTAATCGATCATTCTAGCAGTCTTATTCCTTCTGCAAATGGTATTAGAAATTGTTTCATACTTGCCTGTAAATCCCTGACAGGCCTTTTGGAAAGTGATCCTTTCAAGACCTCCCTAGAAGGATATTCCACTAAGGAGGATTACACATTCACATCTAGATATCAGATCTGTCACTTAACTGGTTCTTAATCATCTTAACTAGAGTTATCATAACTCTTTTAAAAATAGACACTGTTACTCAAAATCTTGGGTTTTGCTAAGAATTGTCATTAACGTACAGAGGCCAGTTGCAGAAAGCTTGAGGCAGTTTCTTTAGATTTTAAAGGAAAATCCTCATAAATCCTTATTTACTCCTAAAAAAAGTAGTATTTTATAATCCCATATAAAGGATTGTTTGATCTGCTTTATCATCTTATATAAATCATATAATATTAAAGAAGACATTATTTCACAGCTTACCAAAGAATGTAATTTAGCTTAGTTTCTTCTTTCTTTCTTCAGCTTTCTTTTTTCTTGTGCAATGCAAAAGCAATGAGAGCTCAGATTTTTTTCTATTATTCAGTCGATTGCATCAAGTATTACAGCATATGTTGATGCATATAAATTCCATAATGTATGTATCATTAGCACAGAACACTGAATAGAAATTAGAACTCAGTTCAGTATTTCTTATAAGAAAGAAATATAATATTACGTTATGTACAGCCATTTCCCCTTTCTAATAACTTTATGACATTTTAAAAAGATTTATAGTTATTGAGGAGAAAAGTGACAGCAAGGAAGAAAAATAAGTCAGCATAAAACAGAACTGAAGAAAAAAAATTCCTTATATATCTGTCTACTGAAAGGCCTAAACAGAAACTTAATTAATATCAATATTTTCCTTAGGCAGAAATTTTGAGGAGAGAAGGGAAATAAGATGATATTTGGTGAGATACTTCAGTGTAAAAAAAGTCCTGCTTTGATGAAATAATAGGGGTTTTTTTACATTTGTTTTTCCTCTGCCTTTGCAGTGCTAGATGTCAGCCAATATTCTGATATAAATTGTTTGTCATATTTCTAAATGTATCCACACTGCGTGTAGATTTAGTTTCAGATGTGACAAAGAGGAAAGTGTAAAACCCTGAACAGAAGAGCAGACATCTGTGAGCTTTGTTGCAAACAGCAGCTGAGATGTAGTCCAACATCACTGAGACCTAAAGATAACATGAAGGCACGGCATTTTAGTTTAGACATATATACAAAGACAAACACAGAGACAACCTTAGATATGAGTTTGGACCCATCTGTAATATGAAGCATTGAAGCTGAA
This sequence comes from Falco naumanni, assembly GCF_017639655.2. Lineage (NCBI taxonomy): Eukaryota > Metazoa > Chordata > Aves > Falconiformes > Falconidae > Falco > Falco naumanni. Next base: position 106,940,622 of record NC_054056.1, on the reverse strand, counting down.
ACAGAAATCTTCCCCTGAAAGATTAAAATCCATGGATTTCATATGAGAATAAAGTGGCTGGCCTGTAAGACACTTCACCTCTTTACAGTCTCATCAGTTCCCAAACTATAAACCAGAATAACAGTGCTTCTTACTCAGAGGAACTGTAGTTGCTGAATGAAAAATTCACACTTTAATATAGGCCTTTTTTCTCCTTATGTTCACTAGCCTGGTGTTAGTGGGAGAGTTATTTATGTAATGTGAATCACAGGTTGCTTTTGCTTATTAAAGAACTGATTATCTTACTTTATCTTTCTATAAGAGGTGGTCTTTTCCCATGACCTTTGTTAAATTCTTTCTTGTGAGAGCGCAGAAAACCTGCCAAAAAATTCCTTCAATGGCGTATTACCAGTCTTACTTGTGACTAGCGTTTCCAGGGGTGGAAACCAGCCAAACTAGCAGGCTCCACAAGAATGCATCACCCTATAGCCCCAGTACAACACCTGCACCAGCTGGTATCAAAGAGGAAAGAGTGGAAGGTGTTAAAGGCTCTTTTGTCTCCTCAAGAAATTCATGACCACATTTAACCTCTGAGCTGGCAGTGCTTTGTTCTTTTGTGAAATGATCTTCAAACACATAACCCGTAGGACTCTGGAGACTCCCTAAAAAACCCTGTCTGTTTAAACACATATGCCAGTAAAAAAAAGGTGAATTTCTTCATGCATGTATGTTTGGCATACTGTATTAAGAAGCAGAGTTAATGGGATTATGAGTGTACATATACGATATTTAGCTAATTTTAAGGACATTGTATGCATTTATAATAATGGGAGGAGGTGAATGCTTTTTTTGTAGTGCTTAATTCTAGGCTGTTTTCCCTCCTCACCAGCATCAACAACTAATTGTCTTATACTAATGAATAAAAAACACTATTAAACAATGTTCTTACTAAAGTTATAGTACTTCAGAAGTTAAAGAGCCTAGTAGATCATCAAAAGACCTGAACAATCAAATAAAACCCTGGTGCACAAAACACTTTCAGAAGTGATAGTCTACAGGCATTTTATGAAAAAAAATCAGATGAAAATGACAGATGAAATAAAACTTCCGTTTCCAAATTTCTCAATGATTTAGAAACTAAGAGTTACGTAAATCCAAAACTAATCCCCTCCCCCGCCATGCTCTGTTGACTACATTGAGATTTGAATGACATTTAGGCTTTACAAGCATATATTTGAGAAATGTCCACCTCACACTTCATGTATCTGCAGTCCTAGAAATTCCTAAGGGTCAGAATTTCCATGCAGAATTGCTCGTGCCTTAGCAGGGAAGAACCACACCTTGAATCTTCCTAACAGGGATTTCTGTGCCTAAATACACTAACGGCATAATCTACTAATTAGCAGTAGCTGGCAAGGATGGTTGTTCACAAGACACAACAGCCACAGCTGGTTTTCGTCCACAGTATGGCAAGGGACAGAAGTGTTGACATATTTGAAAACTCATGCAGGAATGTGCCTCAGTTCCTTCTGCAACATGAGAGACCCCAAATCTGTATTTTCTGTCAGCCTGGAGAAGTCCTAATCACCCCACTCTAGGCTATTCTAAAAAGAGAAAGCATTCCTTATGTGATCTGATAAACTATGTAAAAATAATTTAATATAGAGCTATATTTAAGTATCCCTTGGTCCAGGCAGGGAATGAAAGATTGCCACATTTTTCCTTTTGTGTGTATAAAAAATAGCAACAGTCCTTGCAACCGTGACTGGTTGCTCCTGGTCCTCTTTTCTGCCTGCACCACCGGACTCGAGAACTTCCCTCCATCTGGCTCTGTCAAGATCCCAGCTGTTTTCCAAAGTGACAGAGCTGCAATAGTTGGAATTCGGATGGATGTCTCCCTCCAGCCCACCCCAAACCAGCCTGCTGATTAAGAGCTTTGGCCTAGCCCCCATTTGTGCTGTGACAGGCCTTTTATCTAGGTTTCCTATGCCTTTGGCAAATGTTTCGGGAACTGAGCTATTGTACACAAGGGCCAAGTCCCTGCCTCCTCCCACTCTGGCCACCTTTTCAAAGGAGTTTTTGGTGTCTTTGTTCTGCAGTTCAGCCTCAGTAATCTCTCATCCACACTGTTTCAGATTTTTCACTTGAAATTTAAAAAATTGCAGATGTGGACTTTTCTGTGGGCTGTTTGCTAACCGATGGGATTCCGTTCAAAAGTAGGTGTGGTGATTAATTCAGGATTGAAAATGTGGTGTAACTTATAAAACACAATCACTTTTTTCCCTCATCAGACATTTAGTCCAAGGAAACAAGAAATATTAATGAAGTTTCTGGCTGCATCTTTCAGTAAAGTGGTATTTGTGCAACTAATTTCTTCAGCTCTACCTTATGCCAGTTTGCTTTGCTTCCTTTGCAGTCCCTAGGAATGTATTTAATAAGCTTAAACATAAATCATTCACATATGTGAGGCAATTATTTATGAAATATCCGCATATTTTCTTTTGGTCTGGATTAAGATGATTTGGAAAAAAGACTTCTTATCAATTGCTATTGAATACATCTAGAACTATTATTCATAGTCGAGTATTTGAGTCTGCTCAATATCCCCAGACAAAATTTCTACTGATTTCAATTGATCTTGGCAGAATCAGGCCCTTTAATCTTCCACTTGTAGCAACTGAGCAGCTGCGAATAAGGGGAAAAAAAGCCCCCGTTTATGACATGCTGAGTAATTAATTGATACCTTCAGTAAATGGCATTAATGAGTGAGTATGGGGAGGGATGTGAAGTTGATGGATGCTGATGTGAATGTCTGTATAATATCAGCTGTCAATCACAAGCCTAAGACAACTTCTGGAATTGCTTATGGGAAGAGGAAGAGGAATAGAATAAAGGCAAGATCACAATAGACTCACAACAGTGTAAGGATTTACCACGGTAGTGTAATGCCTGCTGCATCAAAGTTCCTGTATGGACATTACATCTTATTTAAATAATTTACCCATTTTACAAGTTCTTCGTACATGATTATATTTTTCATTCATTTTCATTTAATATTGACTTGCAACACTTAGATATCGTGGTGAGATGGCTTTAGGAAGTGGCTTTGAGCTCCAGAGGGTGAGGAAAACCTTGAATGCTCTTATTATCATTTTAGACCACTGAAAAGCAGGTAGACCCTTACAAAACTCATTCTTTTTACAGCTACAACATGACTACCCACAATTTGCCGTGAAACTAACCTTAATGTACTAATACAACCAGCCGGATAAAGCATCTACTTTAAACTGTAGATGTGATTAGGCTACATTGTTATCAGAAGCAATCTCAAGAGACCATGCAGTCCTCCTCTGCCAAAGGCAGATCCCATTAACCCTCTGTCCTTCCTGGCAGTTGTCAAATTATCTTCTTTACCTGAAATGTTTCCAGTGATAAAAAATCTACAGTTTACTTTTTAAATAGGTATAATGGGAATAATAAGGGAAGAATAAAAAGGGTAAGGGCAATATAGTCAGACTGTAGTGCAGTTCATGTTTAACAGTCATAATGTTACGAACAGGGCAAATAAGGAAGGCAAGGAGTCATTTAAGTGCTCCTTGTGGCTTCTTGTGCCAATAGAGATACTCTGCCTGGCCTTTGCACGGCTCCAGAGGGACACACATCTTATGTCATGTCTGCTAGTCCTGTGTGAGTGCCTCACATACCCAGAGGTCTTACTGATGCACCATAAGCTTATGTGCAGACAACTGAAATGAAGCCCAGCCAAGCTGTAACTGTGAGCTGAATCAGTCCCTAGGCTTCACTGACTGCATTGCCTGGCTCTCCTTTGACTGTAATGGCAACCTTGACTGCTGGCTGACATATGGACACTATATATAGTCATCTCTGTTTGGATATCTCACTCTGTAGATGACTTCCTGAGTTTTGGCAGATGAGCGTAGAGGTGACGTATCGTGACAAGAAAAGGCATGCGTTCATGTGCAGCTGGACGGATTTCCTGTGTCACGCACATGCGCTCACATTTACATACATCAAACTCTCCTTAGCAGGTCTTGTTACGCATTAGCATTCTTCTTTCTTATTCTTATAAAAATCACACCTTTTTGAAGTGGTCTGCCTTTTTCTGATTTTCAGAAAATGAGGAGATATGCAGCCAGGTGACAGAAGTCTCATCTGCCTTTAACGGAATCAGCACTTCAGCCAGTTTAAATGGGTCATTAAGAACCAAACAGCTGAGGTTTTTTTCTGTTGCAGACTATGTTCTCTAACTGTGCTGAATTAGATGCTTATTTAATACGTGATTCCCACATTGTCAGACAGTCAGGTACCACAGGTGCAAGACTTCATGATAGATGTTGCACGTAAAATTGTAATTATAATACTAAAATATGATACTACTTGATATATGTCTGTCTGTCTTTCCTGGAAATTGACTTATTTTCCCCCTTTTTTTTTTCACTATTGTACTATGAAGTTACCAGTTGTAATGTATTTGTAGTGGGTCTGAACGGAGTTAAAGTGCTGCCTTTTGCTTTACTCCACCTCAGTCAAACCAATAGGATGTTGTAAATGCTCCTTTTACTTTGTAGATGTAAAGGCAAATGTCAAATAGAATATGAATCAATCAAATGGCACTATTAGAAAAAACAAAGAACTTTAGAATCTGTGGTTTATAATATCGTTATCTCTTTGCATTTTGTCTAACCAGGGAAAAAGGAAAGAAGCTTAAGGAAGCCCACTAACAGTTTGACATGCCATTGAGTCCTCATTACTTGTTGACTAACTTTAATGTTTTGTAGTTTCACCCTAGAGAAAAAAAAAAAAAAAGAAAAGATAAAGTGAAAACTGCAGTAAAATCAAATCTCTAATTCTTTCCATTGAGGAGGAAACATAAAAAATTGTTTTGGTGGATTTTAGGTTGTATGATTTCAGTTGCAGCCATGTGAAAATACCCAGTCTTCACTTGTGTGGGTCTGCAGAGGTGTTGAAGAGGACAAGGAAAGAGGAATGTTATATATGACTTTTGACATTTTAGAAGCTTGACTTCAGTCTAGAATTTCCTTGTGAAACTTGGGCAGCTAGACATTGCACTGAGAGCCAGCACTGGTATTAGCTGGAGACTGAGCCAAAGCTTCAAACACAGTCAGTTCCTACTGATGGTTTAAGAAGATTTCAGGGTGAATCAGCTTATTTTGGCCCTATGCCCAGAGCAGATTTTACCCTCGCTGGCATGCTTAAAGCTTCAGCTGACTTCTGCAAAAGTACAAGCGTTTAGGTTCTCTGTGCCACTCTAAGATTTACAAAGATTTGTCTGAGGTGGACTACAAAGCTTCATTCTTCCTAGGCAAAATCTTGAATAATAATCTGTAGTCTCATTCATTTTGCCAGTACTCAATTCCTTAGGCACAGTCAGTGTTCACATTTGCTCCTATATCCTACTTAATGTTGTCTCTTTCCCCAGTGGGTTTAGTGCATCCCCACTCCTTTGATTAATGCAGCCCCCACCACAGGTTGTCAGAGAGAAAGAGAAAAGCTGAAATAAATACCACAGGCAAAATTTTGCTATCATCTAATGAACCAGTTTTACAAATCGTTATCCTGCTCCCTAGCAACGACTGGTCTTCATTTTAATGTTCTGTCATTGAAACCTTTACTGATGGAGTGCTAATACTGCAATCAACGACTATCCATCATAGATAGTCACTTCCCTGACTCAACTTGTAATACTGTCTGGTCCTAGCTGCTTGCAGCTCTGTTGTCAAATTATTATGGTCTCTCTTCCTGTGCACTGATTGTCTCCTGTGAGTGCCAAGCCATCAGAATACATTGGGAAAGTTTACAGCTAATCTTGGGCTCATTTTCCTTGTCTGGTGTTGTGGTTTAAGTGCAAAAGTTTTGGCAACTTAGGTATTTCCGCTCACTAGAGAAGGCTCTTCTAAAATAATGATCCAATCGCACAGCAACAGGCTGTTTCAGTATATAAGGAACTGTTAATATGTATTTATAAAATGAAATTCGGTATTTTGCTCCTAGGGTAAAGGATGTCTTTAGGTGGATGCCAAATAAACACCATTTCTCCACAGTACAAGTCTAATGCGAAATGTGTTCATTTGACATCCTTGGCATGCAGATGCTTGATCAGCTCCTATAGCTATTGGGAATGCTTGAGCGTAACAGTAGAAACTTTAGATGGGAAGGGACTATCAGTAGGAGGAAAGAGGTTTTTCATTTATTTCCAGTGTAAAAAGGGGGCAGAAATGATGCCCTGGAGGAATACAGTCTAAAATGGAATATTTGTTATCTCAGCTGGCGTTTCTGAATCTTTGGCCTAGCTTCCACCCGAACTCTGATGAGACCTTTCTCACCATCAGCAAAGACATCTCTGACTAGCATAACACAAAAGTCACTATATTGTTTTTATTGAAAACATAAAAGGTACTATATTTCAAAAGTGAAATAAATCGGGGTTGTATTAATCACAAGAAGAAAACATCTAGCAACAAGTTTTAATTTTTTTTTTTAGTACTTTTTTCAACTACTTTCACATTCACCCTAAAGTTAGGAAAAAATATCTGCAAATCTTTTCTTTCTCTTTGATACATTTATGTATAGGAACACCACTGTCTTCGAATAAAGATCCTGGGGGACTGCTACTACTGTGTGTCAGGGCTCCCAGAACCTCGCCAGGACCATGCACACTGCTGTGTTGAAATGGGGCTCAGCATGATCAAAACTATCAGGTAATGCCTTTTTCCCCCCTTCTTCTTCTTCTTCTTGTTTTGTTGTTTCTGACAGCATCCTGAACTTCTTATCTGAGAGTGTTATTACTAGACAAGTAATTCTGATGGTAGTTCAGAGACCTCAGGATTATCACTATGAAAAGGGTAGGACTTTTTCAATCCGTGTGATGTGTGGGGACCAACATTAAATGCATTTTACTAACCTGTGCTGCTTCAGAGCATGTATCACGATAGCTGTGTGTGCATTGCAAGTGGTAGTTTTCACAGTTCTTAATAGTTCTCAGTTGGTACTGTTATTTTGAGGAGGAGGAGACTGAATTGCTTCCTAAAATCTCTTTAATAAAATAAAACAATATAAAGACTAAATAGCTGTGGCAACACTTTAGCTTGGGAACTAGCTCATAGACAAACTCGTAAGCACTAAGATTTGCCCAATGAGCAAATTTTACTTGTTAAATTAGGTTGGAGCTTAAATCCACAAGCACTGGAAGTGTTTTAATTAAGGGATGTGTTCCCATCATGTAAATATAGTTGTGTTGCTGATAGATTATTGTATTTTGATGCAATAGGGATTAATAACATTTTAGCAGTCCATGCATAGAGCTAGTCCAACCATTTACCATGACAGTGGCCAACATCTAATGCCCCAAAAGAGGGTTTCTCCATCTTTTTTATCCTCTATATCAATGTTGCTAAGTTCCCTTTATCCAAATACTTCCTTGGTTGCTGTCTTCCCTAAAAAAGTGTTGCCTAACCCAAGCACTCTCCTCATTCCATGGATGTTTTGCTGTCCAATCTCTTCACCTGCTTGTTTTCCAGGCTGCTTTGCCCCCTTAATCTGAGTGTGTCTCATTATGTACATTACACAGTTAATGCATACTTCAGCTACATTACTGACATTTTATTAAGGAGTGAATTTGACAAAAAAATAATTGATGGAAAACGTAGCCGAATAATGATTATGCAACAATGATCTCTAAGAAAGTTGGATTCAATTATTACAGACTAAATGTTGCACAAAGTAATCAATATTTTGCTTCTAGAATCACTACAGTGAAAGTGAAACATGAATTAGAGAACACAGAGATTAAAAAATCCACCAGTATTGTTAAAGATTCTTGTGAAACACACATCAAATCATTTGCATTTGTTTAGTAATACCATCTGCAGCAAATGTATTGTAAGTCATTTTTCTTCTACAATAGTAAATTTCTCTGAATCTCCTTACACATGTGGAAGTCTCTAACACCCTGGTGCTGTTTTATGAACTGGGTCTCAAAGGCAGTAATCCATTAGAAATGGTACTGTATTTTTAGTACCTTAAATGACAGTTATATTCAGTGAGAGCTGCAAAACCAAAGTCCATTAGGACTTGGGTCATCCTGGGCTAATTTAATTCAAATTTCCTCCAATTTGTTTAATAATTCCAGTATCTGAATTTCTGGCCATTCAATGAGCATGATTTCACCCCCAGGCTTTTCTGTTCTGAGTATCGGAGCCTTATTGTTACTTATCTTAATATGTGTTCATACAGTTCACAGGGAGACCAATCTTTCCATGGGATATTACAAATACTTCAGTCCTGTATATTCCTGAAAAGAACATTCCTCAGAAATATTAAATATTACTGACAGAATTTGGAGTTATCTACAGTCCATTAATTAGAACTTAATTTAGTAGATATCTCTCATAGTTAAAATAAAAAAAAAAACGCCCTTCTTTAGAAAACTGAGTTTCTACTATATTGATCACTGCAGAAGTTCATCAGATCTAAAAACTGTTAGAAATTACATTCTGATAATCATAAAATGTGTAGGTCCAAAATAATAGGCAAGTGATCCAAGATATGAAAAACCATCATTCAGACTTCACAGTTACATTGAAGTTACATAGACAAACTCAAAACCCTCTTGCAAATCAGTGGATGTTTACACAAGACTTCCAAAAATTTCACTACTAAGCCTACATGAGCAGTTGTTTCTTCTCCTCCTTGCAGAGTTATAGCTTAGCTTTAAATCTTAGCTATATTTTAGCTCAAGCACTTAGCCTAGCTTAAGAATTAGACATCAAAACAAAAACGAGGATTTTTGCTACAACAACTCACCTGTAATTGGAATTTAGTCACCTAAATCATGGACGGCAGTCCAGGTATTTTTGTAACTCCTGATTCTTGTACCCATTTAAGCTCTTTACGCAATTAATGCAGAAGGAAGTTTTAAATTAGGCAGACCAGGTTTTCCCCACAAGATCCTCCAAGATCCCTGTTCTCTCTATTGACAACAGGCAGTTGGTAACATTGCAAGGTCAGTACCAACACTTCTGGTGAGGTGGTACCCAAAAATCTATAATCTCAGGGTACCATTAACTGAATTTTCCTTCTAGCCTTCTTGATGACTGTATGGTCAGCGGGAATCAAATAAAAGCATCAAATCTATTCGTTATACAACATGTAAAATAAATCTACATGGACAGATTGACTCACAAGAGAAATCTGAGTGTTTTCATACACCTCATATCCATACAGCTGAAGTGTTAATTTATTGTTGAGACTCTGCTAGATCTTAAGCTCATATATCAAGGATTTAGACTAAGTCTTGCTGCTCCAATTCTGTCTTTGCAGATGTGAGGAACTGTTCAGAACTCAACAAAACAATCCAAGATCATTATTTTCTCTGTAATGATTTTTTACATCTCTGTGTCTTGTTACAAACTGTGTTACAAGAAAAGCTATTATTTATTCCACTCTGTCTCATACTTTGCTCCCTTAACCACTGAGTACAATTGAAATACAACTTTCAGCCATGGGAAGTTTCCACGAAATCTGATATATACTCTGAAGCAAGGAAGCTTTGCCCCATCACATTTGTGCACGAGCAAGAATCCTAACTCCAGCTCTCTTGAAAACCCAGCCTCCCGTAAACTCTCTTTAGTTGCAGTTGGAAATGTAAATTAAAATAAAAAGAACAAGCTCTTAATGAGAGGTTCATTTATTCAGCTGGTTCTCATATCTTTTCACAGGCAGTGTAACTGTTTTATTGTATTTTATTAATGCCTGTCTGTACTGGCAGTTGATAGAAATGACATACTAGTGGAATGTTTAGTCACCAGATTATAATGTCTCATTTTAACAGTTACCACCCAAGTTAAACGAGTGTCAGAGAGAATACTCAAAGAAACTAAATCTGCAATTGCTCTTACCTGTAAGAAAGAGCAGACATCTTGATGTCTATGTGGGAAGGGAAAGATTTGTAAGAAGGAAGCAGTCATTGTCACTTGCGTTGCATGTTAATGAAAACCCAAAGCTGTGTTGGAGTGCCAGATGGATGGATTATGGGTGGGATATGTGATAAAATTCAAGATGGGGATATCTATTTGCTGATAGTCAAGTATGGAACATGAGCTTAAAGATCTAACAATAAAATGAGGTTAGATCTGGTGTGAAAATAATTCCCTCAAATATATTAAAATAGATGTAAAATAGATAAGATAAAGTACATAAAATTATGAACTAGAGAACTCAATATTACATTATGCTCCAAAAAGAGATTAGCATGCTTGTTCATTGGGGATGTCCATTCTTTGGGTTGGGGCTGTGAGGACAGGAATTAACTACGTAAAGCATAGTGAGGGAAGTTCAGAAGGAAAGTGAGGTAAAGGAGAGGAAACATGAAAGGAAGTGGAAATAGAGGAAGGACTGTGAAGAGAGGTGAAGGAAATAATCTTAAAGAAGAGGACAGAATACTTCCAAAAGTGTAAATTACAGAGCATAATCTGTCAATAACAAGACTGTTATGAGAGTATGTATGGTGGCCTTATTTTACAAGTTTGTTAAACATTTTTATAAGAATGCAGAGAAAAGTCACAAAAATAATTTGTGAAGAGCAGAGGTGCTTTTTTAAAAAAAAAGAAAATTGGGAAGCTTAATCTGTTTGCCTGAGCAAAAAAGAATTGAGGAGTTACGTGGTAGCAACACATTAAAAAAAAAAAAAAAAAAAAGATATGGGCAGAAAATACCAGATTTAAAACCGGGCAATGGTATTACCTAAGGGAAACAATGGCTTTTCTGTTCTCAGTATTTTCAAATCAAAACTGAATTTCTTCCCAGAGTAAATACTTCCATCAGGAACAAGTTACTGGAATACAAACAAGCACAAGTGGGTAAAATGTACCAGCCTGTGTGGCACAGGGTATCAAGGTGGACAAGGAAAAATGTCCCCTCTGCTCTTCAGCCGGGGACACTGTGGCAGCATAAGTGTCAGGAGCTGCCTCCAGGGGCTGAAGGCTGCTGCTTTCACCACCACCTTCTCAGTGTCCTTATTCCTAAAATCTCTGTTTCTGGTAGGAGAGAGGGGAGGGAGATTAGGTGAGGCCCAGCTCCTCAAGGACTCATGTGGCGCAACGATGGAAACCCCACAACGATCCATGTAACAGAAATTCAAACAGACCGTTATGCTGGTGTTTGTTTGGTATATCAAGGAGTTCTGAGTGGTTTCATCCCTTGGATTATTTCCCAGTAAAATACCAGCTGAAAGAGTAATTATTATGACAGAAAAAATAGTCCCAGCATACAATGTAAACTAACACCAGAAATTGGATAACAGCTTATCTTCATTAAAAGTCTATAATTAACTATTAATATTAACATTAACTCATATGGGGGGAGGGGGGGAAAGAAAGGAAGGGAAAGGAAAGGAAAGGAAAGGAAAGGAAAGGAAAGGAAAGGAAAGGAAAGGAAAGGAAAGGAAAGGAAAGGAAAGGAAAGGAAAGGAAAGGAAAGGAAAGGAAAGGAAAGGAAAGGAAAGGAAAGGAAAGGAAAGGAAAGGAAAGGAAAGGAAAGGAAAGGAAAGGAAAGGAAAGGAAAGGAAAGGAAAGGAAAGGAAAGGAAAGGAAAGGAAAAATAAAATGAAAAGAAAAGAAAAGAAAAGGAAAGAAAAGAAAAGAAAAGAAAAGAAAAGAAAAGAAAAGAAAAGAAAAGAAAAGAAAAGAAAAGAAAAGAAAAGAAAAGAAAAGAAAAGAAAAGAAAAGAAAAGAAAAGAAAAGAAAAGAAAAGAAAAGAAAAGAAAAGAAAAGAAAAGAACCAACAAAAAGACCAACCAAAAAATCTCCAAAACAGTGCAAATATTTGAGACGTTCCTACTGACTGACCTGGCATGTTTTCTGCCTTTAGTACAAAAAACTGCTTTTAACTTCATCTGTTCCATATTAAAAATAAATAAAAAATAAAAATAAATAAAAAATGAAGTGATCAGTGCTTGACTCAGGCAGTGAAACAGCCAGGAATTGCTTCCATATTCCATGATTACTAAATCATTACTGAATTATATAATAATGTAATAACATAATTGATTGAGTTCTGAATTCCTCCCATGGATTATTTCTTCTATACTGTACAAGGCTCAGCCTATGACGGAATGAGCCCTGATTCACAGAAGACAGAATAATGCTTCACAAAACCATGAGCTGTTGCTTACCTTAATTTCTGTGTGGTGGTGGAGAGGGGCATTGCAAGATACTCACAAGTTCAGCCAGCACTTTTCAGACAGGCCCCAGAGTGAATATGTTTCACACTGGGACTTGATCACATTGTCCTTTCCACGTGTCCATTTCAGCCAGTGACTGTGACTGAAGTTCATAGTTCCAGCGTGCCAGGAGAGTGTATCTTTCCCTGTTTTTGCTGTTGAGTGACTACATGAATTGAACTGGCTAGAGATTAATTGCGTTGTGTACCTCTGAGAGCTCTTTTCATTGAATGTGCCACCAAATATGATCAAAGCTATATTGGCAAGATGACATGTGTATATTATTATATAGCTTTTTATAACATAGTTTTGAAATGAGAAAGCAGGTTTCTGATAATATTGTTTGTAGTCCCTTGTGCTACCTTAGTGTCCTGCCTCTCAGAACAGATAGACATAAGGAACAAGAACACAGCAGTGGTTTAACTCTCTCTGTGTTGCTATAGTATCCATCTGAACTCAGAGCAAGTCTGTTTTATTAATAATAAGCCTGATGATATGATACTTCTCCAGATAATAGTTTCTGATTACATTGGAATCCAGGTCTAATTCCAAGGTAAATTCACCCTGGAGCTATTATGAACTGGCTGGCTTCTTGGAATAATATCTACCTGAAATTGTAAATTAAATGCTGTGTAAAGTCCATCTACAAAGTGTTACATCCTGTGAGTCATACTACCTGAGCTGTATTCTTCAAACTGTTCACTAGTTTAATGCATCCTGTTACCTAGCTTTTTTAAAATAATGGATATCTCCTTCGCAAATATGACACAGCTCACAGTTATAGCGAAGAGAGCGCTTGCCTCAATCCACCTACTACCCTCTCAAGTCACAACCAAAAAAGCATTTGACTTCATTTAGGAAAATTGCACAAATCTGTTCCGTCCAACCAAAAAGTTCTCTATGTAAGTGAACTTTAGGATCATAGGACAGTTCTGTTTGGAGGGGACATCAGGAGATCACTAGTTTAACTTTCTGCTCAAAGGAGGATCAGCTGAGATCTTTAGTTACTTCAGCCAGAATACATAGACTTTCCTATTACATCTACATGAATATGAAAGTGGCTATGTCTTCACAGGTAAATTCAACAGTCCTAGGGAATATTAGCTGTCACCAAGAAAAAGTGGCACAGACTGGCCAGCTCCATTCTTCTCAATTCTTTTTGCTTCCCAAACCAGGCAGCTGTTTTCAAACTGCCTACTGGAAATAGCCTCCGTCACATGCAAATGGCTGAACCTGGGAACAGGTTGTGAGAGAGCTAGCTGACAAGGTAAAAAACATTTTGGGGTCTGGTTTAAGTATCTCAAAGCACAGATGGAAACTTGACCAGTTAAACTGGTCAGCACAGAGGTAGCCAGTGTGTCACCTCTGAACCTGAAAAGCGGGAACTCCAGGGCATTCAGATTTTTGGCAGCTACAGAAGAAGTTGAAGGGCAGGTTTCTGACTTTTGGCTCACATGCTACATGCAAATAGGAAAGCCTCTGATTAACAGCACAAAATTCAAATAACCATCAAAGAATGCTGGCCAAAAAGAAGCTTCAAGATCCAATTAAAATTGATGCAATTTTTATCACTGACTCAGCTGAACTGAGATGAATGACATGAATAGTATCTCTCACAGTTGCCTCAGCCTGGATAAAGGTATCAGACAGTTTATGAGGTAAACAGGGCTGTTATACACATCTTCAATAACGCAGTGTCATGAATGTGCTTCATCAAAGTATTTGCAAAGAGTCTGTAAAGCAGCTGAAGCAAACAAATCTTTTTAATTAGAAGCTTCATTGATAGTTGAATAAATGTAAGAGACAGAAGAACAAAAAGATGTGGAATACCTGAGCTTATGCAAAATGAACACTTTTCATTTTTTCAGTATCTAGTACATGCTATTATTTATGAGAAGTTTTTCCTGAATAAATGAGAACTACCCCTATTGATGAAGATGATCCAGGGTTCATTGTTTCAAAGTTTTTAATTGCTTTTTTTCCTATAGCATTATATTATTAACCAGACCTCCTGAAGTCTGCGGTAGTCTGGCTATTAGGGAGTTGGATTTGACCATGATGAAGTCCCCTGCTCTACATAATTGAGAAATTCTGCTTCTAAAAGAAGAAATTCTAAAGAAAAAGACTAATCGCATGGCTTTGTACATACCCATTAGTCACCTCACTTTTAAACTACAACCATTTATTCTTTGTTCAATTTGATGTTTTACAACAAAAGTTTAGTGAAATCTAATGTCCCCACAAACAGGTTCTCAACTGCTCTGCTCAGTCTTTGTTGCAAATAATAAAGCAATGAGAGCCAGATTAGATTGCTGTTGTGCTTTGATTCATGTTCTGGACAGGGCCTGTTTAACTATATCTCAGACTGCCAGTGGCTTAATCCGATCAGGTCTCTTCATGCAATTATTTTCCTACCTGTCAACATAAGAGCACATTGCTGTAAAGGGTGAGTAAGAGGAGAATGTGAAGACAGGGCCCTGCAGGTGCACCAGCACCTCAGGAGACAGAACAACAGAACAGCCCTCAGCCCAAGGATGCAGGCAGGTAGCCAAATCCGGACTGACTGCAGATGAGGAGCTGAGATCAAGTATCACCTGAGCAGCTTATGGGGAGGAGTTGCTGGGAGGCTGTGAGAGACACCAGGTAAGGCAAGGGGGACAGGACCGCGGTTAGAGTCTGCAGTGTCATGCGGGGGGTGGTGTGGGCAACACAGCCATGTGTGATTTTGGACACACGCAGAAGTCACGTGTGGCTGACTGAGGATGCCAAGTTTCAAGCCAACACAACATTTTTATGACAAAGGAAAAGTTAAAATCCAGCAATCCTTAGTGAACGTTTTGGAAGCAGAAGGATGCATTGCTCAGCTGCACCATGATTTGTACCTGGTCTCCAATGAGATCTTGGTGTGTTATTTCCCATATAGAGTATAAATACAAGGCTATATATATATACAATATACAATTCATGGGCAGAGGAAAGGAAAGGAAAGGAAAGGAAAGGAAAGGAAAGGAAAGGAAAGGAAAGGAAAGGAAAGGAAAGGAAAGGAAAGGAAAGGAAAGGAAAGGAAAGGAAAGGAAAGGAAAGGAAAGGAAAGGAAAGGAAAGGAAAGGAAAGGAAAGGAAAGGAAAGGAAAGGAAAGGAAAGGAAAGGAAAGGAAAGGAAAGGAAAGGAAAGGAAAGGAAAGGAAAGGAAAGGAAAGGAAAGGAAAGGAAAGGAAAGGAAAGGAAAGGAGGAAAGGGGAAAGAGAGGAGAGGAGAGGGAGGGGAGAGGAGAGGAGGAGGAGAGGAGAGGAGAAAGGAAAGGAAAGGAAAGGAAAGGAGAAGAGAGGAAATACTATTTCAGTTGGAAGGGACCTACAACAATCGTCTAGTCCAACTAGATTAGCCTGACTAATTCGGGGCTGACCAAGTTAAAGCATGTTAAAGGCATTGTCCAAATGCCTCTTAAACACTGACAGGCTTGGGGCATGGACCACCTCTCTAGGAAGCCTGTTCTAGTGTTTGACCTCCCTCTTGGCAAAGAAATGCTTCCTGAAGTCCAGTCTGAACCTCCCCTGGTGCAGCTTTGAACCGTTCCCAAGCATCCTATCACTGGATCCCAGGGAGAAGAGATCAGCACCTCCCTTTCCACGACCCCTCCTCAGGAAGCTGTAGAAAGCAGTGAGGTCACCCCTCAGCATCCTTTTCTCCACACTAGACAAACCCAGAGTCCGTAGCTGCTCCTCACAGGACATTCCTTCAGCCCTTTCACCAGCTTTGTTGCCTTCCTTCGGATGCATTCCAGCACAGTAACACCGTTCTTAAATTGTGAAGCCCAGAACTGCCCACAGCACTCGAGGTGAGGCCGCAGCAGTGCTAAATACAGCGGGATAACCACCTCTTTTGACGGCGGCATAGCCGTGTTCGATGCCCCCCAGGATGCAGGTGGCCCTCGTGGCTGCCCAGGCACACTGCTGGGTCACGCTGAGCCTGCTGTCAACCAGCAGCACCCCTTGATCCCTTTCTGCAAGGCCGCTCTCCAGCCGCTCCTCTCACAATGTATAGACTTGTGCCCAGCATTACTCCATCTGGGATTTGGATGTGTTAAATTCCATTACACTGATCATTGCCCAATGCTAGTATATGTCCAGTGTCATATATTTATGTTTATTAGCAATTAAATACTATAGTGCTTAAAATCTTAATTGGTCTAATAGACCATATGTATATATATGTAGAGAGAGATATTACATAAATATATGCTGTTAGACCATTTCATATAACTTAAGGTCCTCTCATTGTGTGCATTCTTCAATGAAAAGCTTTTTGTTCAATTATGTCTCTGGATCCAATTAGCTTTTCATTTCAAGACAAGGAAATCAGACATAAAATGAGAAATAATTATCTCAGTCTGAACAAAAGAAAAAGGCAGATGGGGAAACGATCATGTGGGGAGTTGTGTGATAATTCCTCTGAGAGTTATGAGTGTTAGTTTAGATATTTTTGTAGCATATCTATAAAAATTGTTCAAAACATTACAAATTACAGTACTCTCACTTCTCTTAGTTGTTCTCAGTGTGGAGGAGTTGTTCCCATATCCCATCTTCCAGAGACAGGTGATTGTTTGTTTGATTTTAATATTTCAAGCCCTCTTCCTTGCAAAGAAATAAAGAAATTAGTAAATGAAAACTATGAACTTGGAGTATCAGAAAGCAGTTAAACCTCTTCTCAAAGCTTCTTTTATTATTTTATGGTTAACTGTTTAAAAAAAATAATTCCTTTTAGATATCTGAAATATGTTACCTTCCTGATATGATGAACAGATCTTATTGTAGGCAAACAACTGCATTGGGACTTAGCATATGCATGCTTCTCTTCAAAGTTTCAGAATATGCAGGAAAGGGAAATGAATATGAATTGCTTATTTTCAGTTCCTCGCATTTTTATACAACTAGTTTATCTCCATTTTAAAACTTTTCTTTTTTTCCCCCTGCATGAACAGAATTGATGTCCCATTGCAACAATGAAAGGCCAAGTACTGAATTCAGTAAGCAATTTGCCCTTTTCTCCTCTGGAGAGGGTCTGTCAAGGTTATGACTGAGGCATCTGAGGCAGTGGTAGCTTCCGAGTTGTGAAACAGAGTTTTTAAAAAAACCACATTTTTTTAAACAGTGTTTACTCTTTGTCTGCTCTGTTGTGTAATCTTGCTGTGCTGCTATTGACTTCAGTGACTGTAGAACCGGGACCCTTCACAGTGAAAGAGCAGCCTTGTTTGTGGACCAAAAATAGCAATGCGCTTTTCCTACCCCGAGCATGTTATTCAAATATTAATAAACACTAGCTCTAATAGTATTTCTGGTGCAAGTAATTGTTATCATACAAGCAGAACTGGATAAGTGGTCTCTTTGTCATCCCAATGAATATAGCTCAATTATTTTAGTTGTGAGCTTCCCACGGTGATGTGCTGGAGTATCTCAATACTGATTTGAAAGAAGAAGTCCTGGGTCTGAGGCACTACTAAGGTGCCTGTGGCTGTGAACAATATATGTTGTCTTGTATCAGAAGAGGAAGACACTATTTTAACACAGTAAAATTTCCTTTAAAATCAACAGACATATTAATTGAAATCAGTGCTGGGACAAAGTCCTTTTTTGTGAGACTGCTAACAAATATGCCTACAAGTGTTTATTTTTTGGGAATAAAATGGTCTTTGCCATCACACAGAATGGAAGAAAATGATTTTAGAGTCACACCATTACCATAACAGAGAAAATGGTGTCCTGGCCAAATCTACTTAAAATAATTCACCTTTGGATTAAGACTAACCTTGGAAAAATTCAGTCAATAAAGCAACATCTCCGAAACACTAAAAATTCTTTAAAAAAAATGAAATAATATAAAAGTGTATGCAGGTTTGATAGTAATAGTTTTTGTAATGTTGTTGAATGCTCTTTTATAATTCCAGGCTGAAGGCCTCAATGTGTCCGACAAAATCCTTTCACTCATCTTTTTTTCTCTCTCTCTTTCTTTTTCTGTCTAATAGGAAAAATGTGTGTGCTACTGACCCACACATGCAGTTAAGCACTGAATGACAATTTGGCTTTTAGTCATTTTTTCTCTACATGTACTTTGCTACCTAGAAAGTTCTCTCTTTCTAGAAAGTTCTCTCTTACTAGAAAGTAACAGACATTTAATTAACATTGTATATTATGTCATACTGTTTACTAAAAGATATGAAAAACCATGACATATACTTTCATGAGTGTGATTTTTTTTTTGGTTTTTGTTTGTTTTGATTTTTTTGACAGATATGTTAGGTCAAGAACGAAGCACGACATTGACATGAGGATAGGGATACATTCAGGATCGGTTCTGTGTGGAGTGCTGGGCCTGCGAAAATGGCAGTTTGATGTCTGGTCATGGGACGTGGATATCGCAAACAAACTCGAGTCAGGTGGAATTCCTGGGTAAGGCAGCGTGTATTTCCCACCATCAGAAAACATTGCCAACACAATACACTGTTAACCTTGCCAACAGATTAAGTGTCTTACATTATTTCATCGAGTATGACCTTTTTCTTTCTTTTTTCTTTTTTCTTTTTTTTTTTTTTCTTTTCTATTTTGCTGTTGACTATAGTCAAAAAAGGTAGAAATGGTCAGCTTGCAAAGGCACTGGAAAAGAGAAAGGTATTTCTTTTCCTTTGCCAGCTACAATATCCTGAAAAAGGTCAGTGGTTGTATTCAGCCCATATAATACATAGAGGTAGCTCAAATTTCATGGTTAGGTGTTGACCATTCCTGACTTTTTCCAGGCTTCGTTCTCTCATCCTTTGCAATCAAGTGCTGCTGTGAGACACAAGTCTGTGATGCATTTTATTTCATAATGCACAAAGTGTGGGAAAATTATGTGTTCATAATTTATGCTAAGCTAAATTACGCATAAATACGTTAAAATACGCATAAATTACGCTACGCTAACAACAAGGTGTTATGGGCAGCAGGCTCTCCAGGAAGTCTTTCAAATAATTTAATGGTTTAATAGATGTTTTTTTGACATTTATGACAACCTGTCTATATGTTAAAATATATGTTTTTCCACTAAGCTGCCTAGTTTTTCTTTGTCTGAGGTGGCCGATTCACCTTGAAGATAGAATGTTATTTCTGCCTGGCATCACTATATCTCATTGTAGTTTGGAAGATGCAAATCCTAATTTTGAAGCAACAGTAGTGATCACAGGAATCCTCTGTTCACTTTCAATTTCACCTTCTGTTGATGAAAGATGTAGGAAAAGATCCCCTATGACAATTGAATTTTTGGCCATGGAACACAGAAGCAATAGTAGCGGGCATCTTTATGCAGAGAAAGTCTAAGTGATGCTGTCACCTTGAGTAAGAGAGGTTTGAAGTTATCAGCTCTGAGCCAGGTGCTGTACTCCCTACACATACATTAGGATCTGTCAGAGCTGTCATGTTCCCAGGAAGTTAGAAAGATATTTGCTTTAGATTGTATTTTCAAATGCAGGCCTCTTCCACCACTCCCCTTAGTAGATCTTTATACTAATACATTTTCTTAGAATCAGCAGAAAATGAAATGTTGCATGCTCTAAAAATAACTTCTATACTCTGCATATGTCACCAGTGTATAAAATTGCAGAACAATTTTTTTCTTTCCTTGTTGCTTATTCCACACGATAGCCCCAGATGACTAATAAAGGTCACATGCTGCTTTGTTAACACAAGAAAATCAATCATATAAGTTTCACCATCTGCACCTGCAAAAAGTATGGTTTTTTGCTGTTAATATGTGCAAGTAGCACAGCTATTAATGAATAACCTACCTTGCTGTTGATAAAATGCCAGGCTAGCTTGCAGTCTATTGGAGCAGAGTGATTTCCACTCCTGTAAATCAGTTTGCCAACAGAGCAAAGCCTGTATGTGACATATATTCACTAAGTCCCTCAAAACAGTGATTTATATCAGACTTCCCTTGTGCATACAGCAGATTTAGAGCAGCTCGGTTCACTCCAGCCTCTCCTTACTTCTCCCTGCTGCCAGTATTCAAATCCCCCTGCCTGCCACAATACCAAGATCATTCCCATTCCCAGAGCTGCACTTCTTTCCTCCGGTTTCATCAGAAAAGCTGCTCTGGGGTTATGAATGGTCCTGCTCCCAAACCAGCAAAAATGAACCACAGCCCTCTCCTGAGCGCACAGAGGAGGGAGGCAGCTCACCCACCCAGCATCGGGGGGATCCCTCCACCCACAGGGGGAAGAAGAGAAGGGGCTCAGCTCTTCCCCTCGAGGGTTGCGTATCACCCTGAGACCTCATACACACGGGTGATGCAGATTGCCCCCAAAAGAAGGAGCATAAGCAGGCAGCTCAGCTGTCATGGAAGGAGGCACTCAGGGGAACTGAGAAAAAGCAACCATTTCTGGTTTTCTGAGAGGAAAAAAATGATTCCACAAAACCTGAGAAAGAAATAATGTAAGATCCTACAGTGTTGTTTGAGAGACACTCTTCTGCTAGGACCTCATTTTCTAACAGTCTTCACCTGGTGTATCTAGGTATTAATCTATGGTATTGAATTGCCATAAAACCGAGCTAATAATTAATTTTCTAGGATGATTCAATGACTGGTGTCATCTAAAGCTTTGTGTCTGATAAGTTTTCCACAATAGGACAGGCTATACTTCTTTACTTCAATGCTCAGGTACCCAATTTACTGTATTTGTATCAAATTAAAAAGACTTCTCTCCACTATCCATTTTAAGGATTTTTAAACAAGCTGTACAAAAGGTGAAACAATAAAATATATTTAATCTACCAACTATTTAGTAATACTTGGTCCATTTAAGGGTATTACATCAATAGCCAACTCCATGCTTTAGTTAAAGCTGTTATCATTTTCATTATAACATCCATATTTCAGAGTTTTATACTGCAGTCCTCCCAGATTATGTTAGTTGAAAGTCAACACAAAGATTGTGAGCCTGGCAACGAATGTATCCCTCTCCTCTCCTCTCCTCTCCTCTCCTCTCCTCTCCTCTCCTCTCCTCTCCTCTCCTCTCCTCTCCTCTCCTCTCCTCTCCTCTCCTCTCCTCTCCTCTCCTCTCCTCTACTCTCCTCTCCTCTCCTCTCCTCTCCTCTCCTCTCCTCTCCTCTCCTCTCCTCTCCTCTCCTCTCCTCTCCTCTCCTCGCCTCTCCTCTCCTCTCCTCTCCTCTCCTCTCCTCTCCTCTCCTCGCCTCTCCTCTCCTCGCCTCTCCTCGCCTCTCCTCGCCTCTCCTCGCCTCTCCTCTCCTCGCCTCGCCTCTCCTCGCCTCGCCTCTCCTCGCCTCGCCTCTCCCCTCCCCTCCCCTCCCCTCCCCTCCCGTCCCCTCCCATCCCCTCCCCTGTCCCCTCCATTCAATCTCTCATAGCTAGGAAACGCATTGTCTTTCTGAGCGGTCATATGCTCTGCTTTTAAAGTCCAGGCCAAAAGTTGCTTACATTTGTGAAACATTTTTACTGGTTTTTATTGTCTGTTTAACTGACATTTGACTACAGAAGATTATCAATCTCTGTAGCCATCATAATGTCATGACTTCAGACAGTGGAAGTTGTACAAAACCTGTGTTGACTCAAGAGGGAAGCTGAGACAGGTGAAAAAATGGCTGAGATACAAATTTTTGACCTTTTCATTAGGTACTGATAATTAATACTCCACGTAGACCCAGTTTGTGCAAAATTCTGATACTTCTGAGCATTTCACACCACTTAAGGACAACCAGCACTTTATTTTCTTGCAATACATGCACATCATACATGCACTTAGAGCATTTTACTCCATCAGTATTTTTTTGCCATTTAAATCTATAGTGGCATCCTTTAATTCCAGAATAACATTCACAAGGGGCTTGCTAGGACCATTTCCTTCAGCGGAGATGAGCCATTTTGTGGTGCCTGATAAAAATGCCTCAGCATGTGTCATCAAGAACTGATCAATAATTTTATCTGACTGAATTTTAGGAATCGGTCTGTGAGTCTGACTTTCAGAAAGTGCTGTGCCATGCATCAGTTTGAAAAATAAGTGAGTTTTAATGGAGTCACTACATTTATTTGCTTGAATTAGATAACTGCCTAATGAACATCTCTTACTGCATTTATGATAATGCATTGTAAAGTATAGCATGGCTAACCATGTGGATGTGTTTTAGAGATGTTTGAAATTTACCCTACATGTAGGAACTTAAAGATGTCTTAAAAATAGAAATAAGAAACACCCTCCAGGTTTGATTGGAAGACATCCAAAGCCGTATTATGCTTTTGCAAATTTGAGCTTTTTGTATGTCACCTCTTAAATTCAAGTTTACTTTTGGAAAAGGTTTTTGAACTCATCGCTTAGTCTTACCAGAAATTATCACCTCACTTGCGTTTTTATAGTTCCCTTGTTTCCCTAATTCACTTCAAATGCAATCAGACCGCTAATTTCAACTGTTTAAGCTATCTCAGGTAACTGAAGGAAATTAAAGAGCTTCACGTAAAATGCTGTAATGCATACCATATATTTTCCTCTCACCATATTTACCTGAAGTGGCAATTTCCATTCACTCTGAGTAGTATTTTACTCAGGAAGGTCTCCCATTAAACCATTACTGTGAGCAAAGGCATCAGGTATGAATATCATAATGTCTTTCCTGTGACAGTACTTTGTGCATTCATGAGATCCTATTGATGTGAACATGTCTTGAGAGTATTTCTCCCCAAATGAAGCTCATGTTTGTTGAATAAACGATTTCCTTTTCTTTATAGAAACTGTCATACACAGTCGAAAACCTTCTAATTATACATCATGTTAAAAATTATGCAAAGTTCATAAACTCCTTCTTACCTATGTACACTAAAGCACAATCAGTATTTTCTACTACTTATTTCACATATGCAGGAGAATTCACATCTCCAAAGCCACTCTGGACTGCCTGAACGGGGATTATAAAGTCGAAGAAGGGCATGGCAAAGAGCGTAATGAATTCTTGAGAAAACATAACATTGAGACTTATTTAATTAAACAACCTGAGGAGAGTCTGTTGACTTTGCCTGAAGACATTGTGAAAGAGGCTGTCAGTTCCTCCGACAGGAGGAACAGTGGAGCAACATTTACCGAAGGTTCCTGGAGCCCTGAACTTCCATTTGATAACATAGTGGGAAAACAGAACGTAAGTCAAACTTCCTTTAATGTCATCAAGTGTGAATGCCTGCTTGAGTGCGTTTCAATAATGGAAGCCTCAGAGGAGCAAAATTCATCTCTAACCTTTATTCTAACACATACTGTAACAGCAGAGGATTAAACAAATCATTTCAGGACAGAAATAAAACATGTATCCAAACTGGAGAAATGCCAGTGGACCAGAGATTTTGGAGTTATTTTCCAACTAAAATTAAATACTACAAGCTTAGTTTTAATTGAACCAGTCCATAAAGAAGTAAATTCAAAGTAAAGCTAATGTTTAGCTGGGACATTCTAGTCAAGAGTTTGTACCTCCTTGCATAGATTCGCTGCACTGCCATCAAAGCGAAGGGATGAATGAACGGACATTTTGCCAGAGGCAAAAGCACCGTGTAGGTTATTGATATATGAAAGAAAGAAACAAGATCTACCTTAAAAAAAGCACCCTGTGAAAACAGTTTGTCCATTCTTCACTTTTTTTCTTTTTAAATAAAAAATATTAAAACCTCTGATTCTAAGGTGTAATTAAGGTTCATGAGCAGGTGAGTTAGACTCTATGGTAACGAGCAGCTCAATAGAAAAATGAGATAATAACAACTGCTCCTGATCAGATCTTTTCCACAGGCACTGCACGGCTGATTGCTAGCACCCTGGGAACCAGCAATTCTTGTACAGTCATAAAAATTGCTTTGAGAAATCTGCTTGCTTAGAGGAATTAAAGATGGAAAGGTTAAAATGCCCTCAGACACCGCTCTTTTCACTGCATTTGAAAGATTGATGAGTCTTTATGAAACATTGTCACCTGGAGTTTTCTTCCATTTTTCTGAGGGATCTGTAATAACATGATATATCCTTTCTTCTGCTGCACATCTTTAGTCCTACTTGTCTGCACTGTCTGTTGAACCTCAAGCGCTGTTGTGTGGAGGTCTTGTTTTGTCAACCGTCTTCTGCTTCTTACAATTCTCCTTAGAAGTGATAAACCTTCACAATCAATCAGCCCGTGGTGTCTTCGTCTCTTCAACCTGAACAGGAGCATGGCATAGTTCGCTGTTATATAAAACACCTGTTTTATATATGTTCTGTACATCTGTGTAGCTGCATGTACACTGCCTTTTAGTGTTCTCTGTATTTTGTTGACCTGTCTCTATCTTCTCATTTCATTAGGAATAGAGGTGGGTGCATGCTGCTATGAATATCTTCTGATCTCTGTTTCTTCTTCTTTCCCTTCAAGACATTCCAGTTTCTGTAGTCAAAAAGATTATGTGGATTAGGCTATCATTTGTTGAACATTTTCTTAGCTAAGCTTGACCTTGATACTAACAATGAAGAGGAGTAAAATAAGGGACTAGTGTTTTCATTTGAATATTGAACAACTCCCACCCAATAAACTAGTAAAAATCCCATTGAAATCATTGAAATAGGCATAACTAAACAGTTGTTTTATAGTAGACTTTTGTTTTATGAGAATTAACAGTTCTTTTTTTAGAATTGTTTCTCACTGTTTTTTAAGATCTTGTTTTTGTGCTGAAATAACTATAATCTTATATTACACAGCTTTACAATAAGGTTTTTGGTGGAGACAAGTTTTTAAAAATCTGCTATTCCATGTGTGGTTTAATCACTATGTAATTTTCAATTTTAAAGTTGAGACAAGAGTCATTACTACTCCAAAAGTATTTCAGCTCAAAATTCAGCTGATAGGTTTAAATTATACCAGGATATAGTAGCTTTTTCTAGAATTCTGTCAGTCTTGGACAGAATAAGCATTTAATAACACTAATTATGCAGTCTAAAGGTCACTGGCAGCAGCAGAGGTTGAGAATCCAAATAGCAGCAACCCAACAATGAATTAATCCGTAATGGCATTTAAATGATTTCTTTACCTATTGTAAGTTACAACAAAATTTGAGCAACTCTGATCATGTGCCTTACTTTTAGCTATAATCATGTTAGGAAAAGTATGAATGGCAAAGGCTCAGGTGAGTTCTTTTGCCAGACTCACACATCACACATCACAATCCATATTCTTTATCTCAAACTTATTTTCTATGGGCAGCCTAAGTCAGTGAATTGAAGATGTGTTGATATGAGTAAGGAACAGAACAACCACTCTTTACTTGTGTGATGTATGCCATCACAGACCTTAACAAAAGTGTAACAAGAAACACTGTGTTTACAGCATGTTTAGCACCATGAGCCTTAGCTCTGACGGTGAGGTAAGGTAAGCCAAGGATGCTAGGGCTTGCTCTCAAATTCAGACCATGCCCAATATGGATGGAGGTTTTTGTTATAGAAAGAAGTCTCTGGGCTGTTTTCCTAAAGCAAAGAGAGGTGGACAAAAGTTATTTTATGTTAAGAGAGTGGAGACCTCCTCCTCTAAAGTAAATTAATAGCTGATGAAGTTGAGCTTCTTCAGAGTGCCTTATGAAAGAAATAGCTGAAAGCATAACACAGTCACTGTGTGTGGTGCTGGAGGAACCTGATGTGCCTGTAACGATGTGAATTAGAAAAAAAAAAAAACATATTAAAATGTCTATGTCTTCTAGAAGCCTATTTTAGTTGTGGCTGCAATGACTTAACAGTTATCACAAAAATTATACTTCAAGACTCCCAAGCCAGACAAGTACAAACAACAGGGTAAAATTCAGTTCAAAACCAAGGCACCTGCATTTGTGTATCTACCTAGGTGTCGATCTCTCACACAGCTCAGCTCCTAAACGTAAGGATCTAGTGCTACTTGTAGTGCTCTAGCGTGCCTGAGACATGCATATGACAAGGGGCTTATGAAAGACCTGTCATCATCTGGACTATCAGTTAGAAACCAGGTGAGAGACTGATGTCTCAGGGCTAAACACCCATGCCGAAACATGCTGAGTAACAGCTTGATTCAGCTTAACTGTGCCTGTGTATTGCCGCCGGAGATACTATAGCTAGCACACACCAGCTGGTCTCCACCACCATCCATGGAACCTATGGGGTTCCCGTAGGTGTTGTGCCATATCTCCTGGCTCCAGACTGCTGTCCAGAGTAACCTAGGGCATCTCAGCTGACCATTGCTGCATATCACTGGGCAACTGATACTATCCAGAGTGTATATTGCCAGTAATAGTTTAAACAAGCCCCTAGACACCTTCATTTAGGTGTCTTCCTCTTGAACCAAATCCTACCTGCATACTGACTCTTTAAACACGTGACCTTGTATTCCCCTATTTCCTTCTAAGACCTGGTGTTTACAGCATAAAAAACAATAATAATTTGAAGCCTTCCTAGGTGGCCTTTCTAGAAGACTTTATAAATGGCCCTGATTTAAATTTTTCCTTCTTGTTAGAGTTCAAGATGCTTGGACTTGTTGCATGAAAGCTTTCAGGAAGGAAGTAAAATCTAATCAAAGCTACCTTTTTTAAATCTCTGTGAAGTATCTAAAAGCTAGAATTTTATTATTTATTTGTTTTAATTCCTCCTAAATTCTTTTACTCTCAGAGGCAAGTTTAGCTAGGCTTTTTTCCTAACAGAACCTTGTATGTGTTCTGTTATTGTCAGAATGAATGGTTATTGTCAGCGTAAGGAAAGTTCAAGTGCCCTATGTAGAATTCACAACTGTATCTTCCATACAGCTGTTCACAAAAATGAGGGTGAGGTAATTGGGAGAACCAATATTTCTTTACATTGGCACAACAGAGTCTTAAAAGATGTACAGCACAGGGGGGAATGCAGGCAAAATGTGGTTAGAACATATTCTTGAGACAATAATTTACATGATCTTTTTCATTGTTGTTACTAATTACAGGGAGGCAGTTTTCTTAAGTATGTGTATGGGTGTGAGGGAGAGAAGACTCCGTTAAACTCAAATATGAATTACCTTGTTATCCTGTGAAAACAAATGCAACTTCAGAGTCCATTTTTGCATTAGTACTAATGGCACCATTGCCATAGCAGTGATATTATGTCATGTCCATCTACCACAAACTGTAAACCACTTCATACATTCAGCAAGAAGACAATTTTTTCATATTAATTAATTTTTAAAATATAATTTGAAGCAAAACATAGTCCCTGGCTAGGATGAATTAAGATGATTCTCCCCATTTAAATGAAGCACAATGCCCAGCTAAAACATTAGGGACCTTCTCCAGCCTCCCTTCCAGCGGAGGTTTAGCAATATGAACTAATTCTGAGGAATTAATGCACACAACAGCATCTGATGCGATCTCATCTTTTAACAGTGACTAAAGACCCACTTGTGTGATTTTGACCACCAAAATTTTTCTGCATATCTCAGTTTAAAAGAGAGGAATACCTCAACTAAAGTAGTGTCCTAGTGTGTAATAATGTAGTATTTATAAAGCTGACTCAATGGATTGTTTTCCTGGGATTTCACTTTAACCTTAAGAGTTTCCACCTTAACTCCAAGGCTAAGATGTGGATTCAGGCATATCTGAAACTTTAGTATGAGAAAAGTTTCCCTGGTACTTTTCTTTTCTCCAAATGTTCATGAAATTTATTTTCTGGAGAGAAGATGGGGAGAATTGAGTAGAGTGGTTTGCCAAACCTTCTCTGCTGATGTCTTTTTTCTACTAAAGCAAATGGGAGGATTCCTTTTCAGTTAAATAAAAGATTTTGATCCTGATATGCTTTTCTGCCTATATTTTGGGATTTAAGTTACTCATCAAAAAATGGAATATGAGAAAACAAAACACTATCCGTGACTACAGCATCTGTAAACTATATTTTAGGATTGTAAAGAAAATTGTCACTTGGGGTTTGATAGAAGGTACCTAGGACTCTCCCTGTGTTCTCGTGTGCTCTCTAAGATTCATTAGAATGTAATTGCTGACTGTGGTTTGGATATGAACAAGGGAGACCTCCCTATATAATTTGCTGTATATAATCCCACGATAAGAAAGAGCTGACTTTCCAGAGAAAAAAAAGTAATAATCTATCCCAAATTCCTGTTTCCAACATTGCCCAGTAGGAGATATAGCAGAAGATCTTTCCAGG
Organism: Falco naumanni; assembly: GCF_017639655.2. NCBI lineage: Eukaryota > Metazoa > Chordata > Aves > Falconiformes > Falconidae > Falco > Falco naumanni. Next base: position 106,912,205 of record NC_054056.1, on the reverse strand, counting down.
AAGGACCTATGGGATACCTTTTCTCTGCAGAAGTTTATAACTTGTCCATAATAATTCTGCAGTGTCTTATGCAATTATGTATGAAGGTTTATATCCTTTCCATTCATTAACATTTCTTAACCCTTGGGAATATCACAGGTAGTAGAGTTGATTTTCCCTTTCAAGTGGGAAAGTGCTGCTTCACTGTGGTTTGTTGTGAAATGATACCATGAAACTGGACTGAGTATTCTTTTTATGACAGTAAAGTCTACCTCTTCCCTGAAAGTGAAGCACCCTTCGTACTATCTCTGCTAGCCTTCCTTTGCAAAGCTGTGCAAAAGTACTTTCTTTTTCTTTTGATTAATCAATGAAATACCAAAGGAACAATGCATTTGAGACAACATTTAAAATAATAATATGAATTACAGTTAAATTAAGTCGTATAGCCTAACTGTAATCTAGATTGGCTGAAATATATCAGTAGTGAAGAAGAATATATTATCTGAAAATCCATGCTGAAGTAAACAGAAACGTCACCTTCTTCACTCCTGCCAAACTGATCTGTTCCTTAACTACACACATCCAGTAACTTTAAGATCAAGAAAAGCATCATTACCTCTCTTTTCTGTACCTTGCATTCTTAGTTGTTAAAACACAGCACTGAGTTAGATACCCTGCTGTGATTTTGGTGTGTAGTCCCCTCATGCATGCTCTAATAATTAATTAGCAGAATCTGGAAAGGGGAATACAGTCCTAGTGTTCAGTGCAGGAGCAAAACTCCTAGTCTGTACAAAAAAGAGCATTAAAGTACTCCCCTTAACGTACTGTATGTGTTTAGTGGAACAGACTTATTATTTTACACTTCTATAGATTTCATTGAATGAATTGCATGGGATGCTGTAATGGTTTGCAATGCAACATGATCTAAAACATTGCATTTTTAACCCAAGGGGACCAGCAGGTTTATTCTGTTTGCATGTGCTTTCCCCTAGACTCTGGCTGCCCTAACAAGAAATTCAATAAATCTGCTTCCAAACCATCTTGCACAAGCTTTGCATGTCCAGTCTGGGCCTGAGGAAATTAACAAGCGAATAGAGCACACCATCGACTTACGGAGTGGCGATAAATTGAGAAGAGAGCATATCAAGCCTTTTTCACTGATGTTTAAAGACTCCAGCCTGGAGCATAAGGTAGCTGGGTCTTGGTAGCCGCATTATTCACAACTCAAATTGTAATAAATGTCCACTGAAGTAGAGAAGCTGTAGGTTCTAGCTTGCATTGTTTGTTTTCTTGTTTTGTTTTTAATTTTGTTTCAGTTTTCAGAAGTTGGGACTGAGCTAGAGGTCATAATAGACAGTGTCATGATGCTGGTGTTATAATGCTGCAATGATTATATTTTCATTGTTGGAAAATGCCTACACTGAGCAAACTCTGCCTCTGAAAACAACAGCCGTTTGCTGGGTTTCACTTTCTGTCAAGCAGTTTTCCATCAGATGACAGGTTGCTTTGACACAAATGGTGATTGAGCTTATTAATAAACTGACACTTTATTCAAAACATATATCTATATTTATATAGATATGTTTCTTTCGTTTAGTCAAGGATCCATCTGATGTCCTTCAGGCAGCTGCTATGTTTATTTTAAGTCAAAACAAACTTGTCAACTCTTTGTTTTAAACATCCTTTTTTTAACATCTGCTTCTAAGAGGTAAATACTGTTCCTGTCTTTGCTGCTTCTCAACAGCAATATGGTCTCACTAATTTCTATTTCAGTCTACATCCAGACATAAGTTATAAGTTAAAAAGATAAGTCAATGGGAGGATTTTCCTTGCACACTGCTGACATGGGGCGAGGTTGCACAGATCTCAAATGATTTAATTGACCTGTATGCTATTACAATGCAGCAACAGCAGGTCTGCAATAGAAAGAAAAGTAATGAGGATCTGGACAGATGAAGGCCCACCTCTCTATCATCACTTAAACCTCCACTGGAAAACAGACTTTTTTACTTGAGTTATGGGAGACCAGTCCTCAGGTGGTTTCAGTGGTGAGAGCTTGATGAAAACCACTGGGAAAGAAATATTCTGCTTGAAGTAGATTTAAGCCCTTATTTCACAAGCAGTCCTGTAGGAGGATAAAGAAAGGTTCGTTTAAAAAAAAAAAAAGAGGATTCAATTTCCCCATGAGGATATCTATAACACTGAGAAACAAGGTAGAATCCCCAAAGCTGAATTAGCCATTATTGCTGCAACAGAATATACAAAGATAGTACTCTCAGTGCAGTCAACATGCAAAGCTGATGGGGACACGGAGGAAGTGAAATCCAAGAATTTTGGTATCCTGTATGTTACCATCTAAAGCCCCAAAAGTCATGAGTAATCTTTAATTGTTTCAAGTCACAAGGTCAAAAGATAAGGTGAAAGAGTCTAGACAAGATAGCATATAGCCTAGAAGGTGGGGGATGGTATGTTAGAATTTTTTTGTGCAAAAGAGGAAACAGTCTGGTCACAAACAGCTTGCTGAATGTAGCCTTACATTATTATCTAATAAAAATTAGGCCTGACCATGGGCTGGAGTAAAGGGACACTCCCAGAATCAGGTCCTATATTCAGAATATAAACTTTCTTGTAATTTTAGATTTCACAGGTAGCAGCCACAAAGAAAAATCTATGTGTAAAGTGTAGCATTTCATTTAAATGCAGTTTGAGGAGGTGGAAAAAAAAAGAATCATGCTCTAAACCGTCACATCACATAGGTCGGATTTTAAATATTAATAAAGTCTTTAATTGCATCTGGATGACAAACAGTCTATTTAAAAGTCAGTATGTTTAGCAACTTTGATACATTTTCTTCTCAGTGTGACATTTCCAATGGAAAACTGTGCTGCAGTTTTTGGAAAGTGGTGTTGTCATCCAGTATTTCCTTAGCTGTTAGTCCCAATAGAAACACAAAATCCTTTCAGTAGACTGAATCTCTCTTCTGTCCTCTAAACTGAGCTAGTTTTTAGCATTGTGGTGGTAAAGTTCTAAAACTATCAACACTGCTTTATTTGCTCCAGTTCATCCACCTCTAACAGTTGGACAGTTGCTGGCCAGCAACTTCCTTGCTTGTGTTCAATGCACTGGGATGCAAAGAGATGATGTGGATTAAGGAAAGATGAATCACAGTGTCCTCTTCATTATAGGCAGGGGCAGTGTCTTGTGGGACAACATGGGAAATGTCCCTTCCCTCCTTATTTGTTTGTACAGTAATTACAGGTTTGTCCCAATAGCTTTAGTTGTAAACCATAGTCTACAGGCAGTCATGAAAAAAATCATGTGTGAATTGCTTTCTTAGAGAAAGTACCTATTCCCTCCATGTTATATTAGTCTCACTTTCTCCCTTCTTCCTGCCCATTCAGGAAACAAAACAAAAAAAACCTCAGATTTAAATTGGAGTCTCACAAAGCTATTTCACCAGCCTTTTCCCTCTGCTCTCCCCACCCCTAACCTTTCAGTTTGGAATTATGTTTTCTTCTAGCCATTAACATTTTGCAACTGCTTACATGACCTTCTACATCAGCATCTAGAGCTGCTCCCCGCAGCGCTGCTGAGTAAGTGGGCAGTATGTGTATACGGGTCTCCCATCTCACGTGGCCATTTCCATTCGCTGCCACTCACCTTCTGGCCAGCACAGTGGCAGCTTCAGGTCAGAGGTGGCTCTGAAGTACAGTAACTTCTCCGATGCAAAATCTTGTGCCCTCGCATTTCACCATCACTTTTTCAGGCAGCGCTGGCATCTGCCTAATATTTATTTCTTTGATCTGTAAGTACATCTTGTCCCAGCCTTTACAGTTATTCAGCAGGCAGAACAACCAGTACCCATAGCTGAGATCCCGATCAAGATGTGTTACTTCCACCTTGTTCAGTGAGAATTGTGTTAATGCTCTGTACCCCAAAGCACAAGGCAGTGAGTAACCGCATGAACAATAATCCCTATTTCTTCTTCCTCCTGCATTAGCAACAGGACTAGCATGCTGTGGCATGATAAATCTTTTGGGGTTGCTTGAATAGATCTGAAATGTGGGTTGGTTTGGGTTTTTCCCTTTGTAAAACAATTGCAGGCAGCAGATTTATGCTAGCAATGGAAGTGCTGTTTTGCTTCCTTTAAGGTTTCAAAAAGTAAAATAAATAAATAAATAATTCTGTAATCAGCATACCTAAAACGAGCAGGGTATCTTCCACGGGTCCTTGTTTACAGCGGTTTAAATGATTAGCATAACCAGCAGTTTAAGGCATTGGTAAATCTTCCCACTCCTCTCATCTCATTGCTCGATGTCCTTTTTATTGATAGAACACATGTAGATTCCACAGCAAGTAGTAGCAGTTGCATTAGCAAATGGGTTTTCTCACTGAGGCAGTTATGTATATTTCTATATGAGCTTTGTAATACTTCATTTTAGAGGAATTGTACAGGATCCCCACCTGGTATATTTCATGGGTTCTTTAGCCAAATGAACTCATCATTATTAACCTGTACTTCACTCATTAGCACTTGATATCTCATTTAGAGACTAATTCACTATCAATTTTGCTAGAGGTCATTTTCACAAATAGGCAGATAGAGCAAAAGAGTCATCACAGTGGAGTGCTTCTAATGGTAGCATGAAAATACACTAAGGGTTTCCAAATATGTAATAGCTTATAAGGAAAATCTGGTACTACTTTAGATTATTTTCAATAATTGAAAGATATCAGCATGATGCTCTAGCTTATTAGCAGTGACTTGGAAATACAGGATAAAGCATTGTAACAGGGCAGGGAATTTTACATGCTGGTAGGGGGTTTGTTAAGGAAAATTTCCAATGTAAATATTTGCATAAATATATTTTAACTCTTCCTACATATTTGTATTGGGATTATAAATCAGATTTGGCTTAGAGGTGAAGTGTCTACACATTTTCTTTGAGGTAAGCATACTGAAAATATCGAAAAGGCTTTGAATTTCACAGTACTGGCTTTCTTAGGTCAAAATGTTAGCCCTAAATATCTGAGTTTCTCTGTTTCACAATTTCTGATGAGTGAAATAAATAGAAATTAAATGAGTAGGAAATCTGTTTTGCCCTTCCTGCATGCTGTATCTGTATAGACTTATGCTTCACCTCTTTCCTTCAACCCAGAAACTTCCAGTGGCAGGGTCTGCAAGAAACACTGGGCAAACCCTGTGCCTGTTTAACACCTTCCTTTCTGTCATTGGTCAACAACTAGATCTATGTCTGCCCTTTGGTCTTCTCAGGAGTTCATCCACCTCTTCTCCTGTCTTGGGCTTCCTGATACATCTCCTGTCCCTCCCCTGTACTGCAGAAGTTTTCCAGTGGCACAAACACCATTGCTGCGAAGAAGAAAAATACATGGTCTCCCTTTTCATCCACGAGGTCTTATGCGAGTCAAAGAGCAGCAGTGAGGATAAGACCTAAACCTTTCCTTCACAGTATGCAAACACTTTCTCTAGACGCACATGTAAGCCTGTTGTATTACCAGCACGCCCCTTTCCAAGAGCCCTGGGGAAGGAGTGGAGAGCTGGGGAACCAGCAGCATTACCTGGCAGAGGAAACTTGGCCTTTCTTACACAAGCTCAGTTTCAGCTAGCTGGCTGGGCTAGCCAGTACAGAAACAGTTCCTCCCGTCCCCGTCCCCAAACAGCACAGGCAAATACCTCAAGCCCCATGAGAAGTAGGGTGAGCCTTTGCTGCACCATGAGCAAGTCACACCAGTGCAGATAGGTCTGTGGGACGGCGCAGCTAAGGCTTCATTGCAGAATAGGTGGCATCATGGTTCTTCTTACCACTCTGCGTGGCTCTAGCTGGCTCCATGCCTCCCCATACTTATGGAAGTGACTTGAAGTTTAGCCTATCCTTCATTTACTTCTCCAAGTCATTAAGGGGCAAACAGCTACATAAGTGCTACTTTTTTTCATTGGTGTTTGTGCTGCCTCAGGGATGTTAACAATTTCTCATTACAACATCGTTACTGATTAGGCCACAGCATTCATCCTTTTGACATAATGCTCAACACAGCAGGCAATTCCACGTTTGTGTTTCATTCAATTAGTTTGCTATAATTTCCCAAAGGAACAGTTGGGATTTCATGTTATGTTTTAAGGAATGTACCTTTCTTTTTCCCTTTGGTTCTTTTTGTGCTGCAACCAAAAAAAGCCCTGGTCCATTATTTAAGTGGACTGATGTGCTTCTGTTTTCTTGCACATGAAACCAGGATCAGTGACTGCTTCCAGCAGCAAAATGGAGTTGCCTGTGAGTATTATCAAAAATTATGTCGAAGTGATGCTGCCAACAGACACAGGGCATAATCGCAGCAGAGGAATAGTCAAAATGAGGGGTGCCAACAAATAAACCCCCTCTCCTACTCTTAACAAAGGGGAGCAGTAAAGACAGAAGCCTTTTTCCCATTTCAGGAGCTTGAGACTATTTTGACCAGATGTTTATAGCTGAGATGAAGTCCCTACCAAAAGTCCACACAGGAAACATATTCTAAGTCTAGGTAGGAACTTCCTTCCAGAGCAGATTAGCTATAACATCCAGTTTATAGCTAAACTCTCTCAATATATGTTCCTGATAAATTTCTTCATTGGTTTTAATTTTTCTCAATTATAATGCTCTCTAGGCATTTATAACTGCAGTTTGCCTTATTTCCAAATTGCTGGAAAAAGATTCTGATATCTGATATCTCTTTGACTCTGTTTTCATTTTGTTCTGCACATGTAACACTTAGCTCCTTCAAAATGGCAAGAGATTAAATAGAATTTAGTTATTGTTCAAAGGAGGAAAAATTAGTGGGGCAGACATCTGTGGGATTTTTTATTACGTGAAGAAAATTTAGTGGCATCAGGGTTGGGTAAAGAGATTTACAAAAATATGTCTATGGACCAGTCTTCATTTGCTGTAAACAATTGGAGTTTAACTGAATTAGCAATGATAAATACCAGCTGAGGACTTGGGTAAAGTTTCCACATTAACTGATCCACCATGATTCACCGATGTATCTCTTACTCCTTTTCTTGGTAACTCCCATAAAAGGGGAACCATCATTTTCAGTGTTTTGGTGTCCTGGAGAACAATACTTTTGCAATAAACCATAATAACAATAATGCACCTCAAATGGTCTTTTATGTAATAATACATTCATTTTCTACTTGGAGAATGGCCGTATTGCCACATTTCTGCACAGCTTCTGGATAACTTAGGATACACAGGTCATGACCCACATCTCAAATAGTCACAGAATGTCACAAACTACGTACTTTTCTTAAAAAAAACTAAAAAAGAAAAGCAGACCGGTGTCAGTTTGCCAAGCATGGAGACACCTCCATGATGTCATGCATGCAGCTGCAGCTGACTTCAGTGTTTATCTTCAGGTGAGGAAAACCACAGCATTTTAAGTATTTTATTAAGCTATTAAGTATTTAGTAGTCTACTCAGCAGCACGAGCCCCTAGTATCTAACTGAGGATTTTTAAAGCAAATAATTTTGATAAAGAAGCAACCAAGTAAAACAATTTTGTATTGCAAATTAAAGAGCTTTGCTGTCTTGGATAAAGTATTTTACCAGCTTATTAATGATTTATTTGTTGTGTTTCATATTTAAAAACAAATACAGGTTTGTTGATTTATTATCTCTTCCTGCTAATTTTCCTATATGCATCAGTCTTTATGAAACTACTGCATGGGTTACCAGCTAATTTACTCTTCTGTGTGTGTGTTTGTGTTTTTTTATTCTAGTATTCCCAAATGAGGGATGAAGTATTCAAATCAAACTTGGTGTGTGCATTTATTGTTCTTGTATTTATCACCGCTATCCAAAGCTTACTTCCTTCTTCCAGGTAAATACAGAAATATATCTCTATATATCTGAAGGCGCTCTTAGGGAAACAGGAGGATAACATATCTAGGATTGACATGGAATGAACCAAAATAATTCTTCTTGGTCCCCAAAAGTGTTCAGAATTATTTTTTTCATTTTTTCCCCTAATATTAACTACTTTTGTACCACATTATCTGCAGCTACATGTTTCATGTGAGGTGGCAGCACCTACTGACATTATGTTGTTATGTTTTTAAGCAGAAGCCCCACTGAGTTAAGTGGGAACTTTGGGTTACAAAAGTTTGTAATGATACAGCCTGTTGCTTACAGTGTTGAAGTAAAACATGATCCATACTTGTAACAGTGCCTCTTTGCTACGTGACTGGTAACCACCTTGGGAATCAGTGATTGTTTTTGTTTTGGTTCTTACATGCTACATAAGAAAATCGTACTGTTGTGTTTTGTTGCTGATGATAAGTTTTACCAAGCTGGGGAAAGCAATCTTGTGCCATTAAAGAAGAAGCAAGGAGGTGATGTGGTAGATCTTTTCTCAACAACAGCTTCCTATCAAGGTGATGAAAAGGTGATGTAGCTGAGACTTCTGTGTCTACTTGTTTCACACAACGAAACCCATCAATTGGCATTTTTGTCTACTAATAGTGAGAACACAAGAGAGTTTGCAAGATCTAAGGTCATGTTTGTAGCATCATACCAGAGCCAGCAGGACATGACTGCCTCTAAATCACGCCTCTAGTCCCACTTGGCCTTTGGCAGAGCAAATGCTAAAGTGGAAACGCCCAGATTAACATAATTCTTATGTGGTTTCTAACACTCAGGGGAACCTTACCTTATATAGGCTGCCTGTAGAATGACCTTGAAAATACATACATATATATATATATATAAAAATAATAAGACATTCATTATGTTACAGTAATGCAGCAGTATTTCTTGGATCATTTCTGGAAGACCTGATTCACCGTGCTTATGTCTAATAATACCAAAATGGTGGTTAGATGCAGGCAGGCAACTGCCCTGTGCAGCTGTGGTGTCCCATGGATTTTGTAGTTCTCAGCTGGGAAAGTACCCAGAGTAGTACCTGACCTTCTGCTGTTCTTTACGTGCTGTATTGCTCTAATACCAGTAAGTTTGTTTGCTTTTTTAAAGTTCTTCTCCCAATACACATTGGGATTATATACTGGCAGCTGTTATTTTTATTTTTTTCTCAGTATGTACAAGAAGATTTATGGCTCTTCCTAATAGAACCTGTTGTCTAAAAAGATTTCTGCTGCTATATCAATCACTGCTATAACAGGAAAAAAAAATGACTTTTTTTCTATCTGCACAGATTCATTTCTGTTAATTCTCATGAGGGTGTCTACTGCCATTGGAATTAAGGAGAAAGAGTCACGTAACCACACTGCCTGCAGCCATCTCCCTTCCTGTTTTCCTATCTGGCACAGCAGTCTTGTGTTCCCCTGCATTTCAGAAATCCTTTGTAGATCATTTTGTCACTGAATGTTAAAGAGGTTGTAAATATAAATAGGTTCAAGTAAGGAGTAGATAAATTCTGACAAGATAAAATCAGCAGAGGATTTTAAACAGAAGTGTGAAGCCTTGGCCTCAAGAACGCACTTAAAGGTTCATTGCTGGAACCTGGGGAGATATTTAAGGAAAGGATATATACCACTACCCCTTTTGTAAGAGAAGATTTGGAGCCACATGGGTGCCTTATGGCAGTTGTTATGTCCTGTCAGGAGCTGAAGATCACTGTCAAGATTTAAGAAGGCAAATTTTGGTCTTTGTTTTTCAGGTTCTGATACTCTGCTTCAAAAAATGTGTTTCAGTCTTAAAAAAGCATGCCTGTTAAATGAGAGGAGGTCAACAGATGACTAACCCTGAAATAACAGGATGAGGGGTTTTAAGTGAGAAGGTTTCAATATGCTTAAGCATATTGAACGAGGAATTAATCTGGAATTTCAAATTTCCTTAGTTCCAGTTCTAAAAACAATCCGAGGTATGAGCACATGAACAATCCAACACAAAGTTAGGTAGGATTTGGATTCAGAAAGTCTTGGAGATAAGTGCATGCTCATCTCCTATAACCTCAGGCAGGTATCAGAGAAGTAAACTACCACAGTGGAAAAGCATGCACATAATTTTTGTGGAACAACTAACAAACTGTAATTCACAGTCCTTATGGTAACTCACCCATTTTCTGACAAGTCAGTTTGAGCGTCTTTCAATAAATTCTTCAGAGCTCTGTTGAACAAGTATGGAATTATGTATTTGCTTAAGTACATGTCTGAGTATTTTTCTGAGCTGAGCCTTTTGGGGATTTCTGGAACTCAGGTGAAAGAAAACTATTTAAATCATCACAAAACATACCTTACTAAGGACCTTCAGGGAGTTTCTCAGATAGGTTGCCTTAGTCTGTGTGTTAAAGAAAGGAATTCTCTTTCTGTTGCTGCTTCTACTGTGTATGGAAGTTTCAGAATTTTATCTCAGTTTATATCTGTCTCCTGCAGGATAAATATTTGATCCATTCATACTTTTCCCTGACAGTGCAGGCACATCACTGAGTTTAAAAGTCTTTGCAATAGTTTTCATTCTTTGAACTATTGAGTTGAGGAAATTACTCTAAGTGACATAAATTAATGCCATATTTCTGCTGTAATTACCCTCTATGAAGCCATTACATTACATTGACAACCTTGCAGTGATTCATCTTCTCCAACTGAGAGGCCTGGGAGTTTGATTCATTTCCTGCAATGAACTTTCTATATGCTCACGTGGGCAGTAGATCATACTAGAGTTGCCTGCTGAACTACTGTTATTTCTGTCAGGTTTTCACTGGGTTATTCTTGTGAGGCGAGAAAACTCAAATGAACTTGTTGTTCATTTAAACATCTGCATCTTCTGTTTTTTATGAGTTTTCCTTCTGGCTCAACTCTTGATTTGCAACCGTACACAAGGAAGAGGGAAGGCAAAAGCTCCATTTCAAACATCACCAGATCTTGACAGTAAGGGAAACACTAGAAAGAAAAGCATTTGGTTTTAAATCTCTTCTTGAATGAAGAGGGGAACCAACCCAGGTGTCCTAGTTCTGGGAGAAGTTTATGGACAGAAAAGTATTATGGCTATTTGTTCTTATTCCTCTAACCTTGGCTTTGTTGTCTGCTTACTTGATCCTAGCATCATGCCGCCAACATGAGCTTAGTACAGATACTGTATTTAACCTCTAGGAGGTCATAGGTGTGCAGACTTCAGTTTTGGCTTTATCTCAACTGTTGAACACATCAATGTTCAACCAAACGCCTACAGCAGGAGAATTGTGTTGCCTATGTATTTATTATGAACAAATACAAAGCTGTGGTTTCTCAGGCACCTAAGCACATTGTGCAGCATTTTGGATTGATATCCCAGTCTTAAGTCCCTAGATGCTCCTATTATAGTACCTTAATTCAATAGCACTGGGTCTTACATGTAGAGTTTGGCAGTCCAAAGTAAGAACTCATGTTTAGTGTTCTCAGGTCTGACCTCTTAAGGCATGACCCTAATCTTTTTGAAAGCCTTAATTTAGTTTCTTTTAGAGCTGGGTCAGGCTAGGTCTACAGTATTGGTAGGCTGTATCTGCATATATAAACTGTCTATAGATATCTGAGATATAGCTAGAAACTATCAGATCCAAAGAGGGACTCAAGTAATTTGGCTTTGGAAAGCAAGAAAGCTATTACAGAATGCTGTTGTAGTCTGGTTAAACTGAAGGAAAACCTCACCTAACTATGTATCAGTGTCTATAACGGGTTCAAAGTATAGCCACTGAAGAACAGGTCAGTCAGAAGATCTCCAGGGGCCTCCAATCTGAATAAATCTAAGACATTGCTGTGCAGTGAGATAATTTGTATCCTAAACTACACAGGTCTCTTAATAAGCCTTCTTGACTCCCTTGACTAGTTCTCAATGAACATCTTGTCCAGCTTCTCCCTGGCTTTATTGACAGTGTTTCCCTTGGCTTTCTGTATATTTTCACAAACACAAGCTGCTCTCAAGACATTGTTGCGTTGTGTCTCTACTTGGTAGCTGTGGGACTTGCAGCAAGTCCTGAGACTTCCCACAAAGCCTTCAGCTGCACAGGATGAGATCTGCGGCTCCTGCTCCAATCTTTGTTTCTTCATTATTTGCTCTTCCCTTCATAATACAGTTTGTTTTTCCTGGCTGCATTGTTACTTCTTTCAAAAGCAAGCTTTACTTGTGGGTGAGCTTGCTGGAAAGGATGGGACTTTTTGGTGAAAAAAGTGTGTCCTGTATTCAACTCACACACAAAACTCTGACAAATTGTGTTGGAGTGAAATGTTGACCCAAGTGTGAGATAACATTTCATAGCTATGGTACATTATCAGAAGAGCGTCAAAGCTAATATTACCACATGGAAGCTCTCAAGGGAAGCTAATGTGTAATTCATCTTATTCCAGTTCATTAGGGAACAGAACTTCCAGTTTGATATTTTCCACATTGTATTTCTAATGTAATTTGGTACTACCCAAAGACATCTTATGCATATACATCTTACAAATATATATCCTCAGATACATTCCAAAAGAAAAAAAAATCTCTGTGAACTACAGTCTTGCTTTCTGTTTGTCATCTGTTTAACCCATTTTCTTTTCTGGACTCCTGTACTGCAAGTCATATAATTTTGAGGTTCTGAGAGCAGGAGCTGCACGTATAAGCCATAGGTGCATTACTATAAATTATTCTGAGGCGTGCATGCTGTTTTCAAAAGCTAATGCCTTGATCATAGTTCTGTGTTAGCTTGATTAATATTAGTAGATTATAGAGAAGAAACTTTGAAGTAAATTGCGTATTATTCTGTCCTGATACATTCAAGGAGTCATTGTCCCAGCAAGTCTGTTTGGATGATCAGAAAGGAATAATATTTATGCAAATATTGTTTGTAAAACTACATCAGATTTAATATGTATGAATCTTTATCATGACAGCTGAATTAGAGCATTAAAAATCAAAACATTCTGGTAAAAGGTAATATTTTAAATTAAGAAGGCTAAAACATACAGGAGTACAGTTCTGCACTTAAATCTCTTTCAGTTTGACACCTGTACCTCATGTTATTTATGTCTTTTCCCTCAACATGACCAACATTTCTTCATGTATACTCTGACTTCTGCCTACTCTTTTCCAAAAGAACATTTCCCTGTGAACATAAACATTTTATTTTATCCTGTTTTCTCAAGATATTTTCTACGAACATCAGTACTGTGAGGAAGACATACTCAAAAGTTTTCACAAAAACTGCCCAGTGCATCTTTGGTGATCCCCTGGTGCAAATATTTTGGATTCCATCCATCAGCTGCAAATACGACCAGAGCTAAGAAATGCCAGTTCCAGCACAGACTGTTTCTCAAGCTTGTCCTCCTATGCCCATGTATCCTCACCTGTCGTTATCTCAGTGTAGTTTCCTCTTCTGACTGCCTATATACCTATTAGCTTATGGTGAAGCTTTCTAGAGCAAAAGGTTTAGTGAATTTAATGGGCTCAAACCACAGATTTGAATTCAGATTTGTATAAATTTAGGATTTTCTTTCCTAAACCAAATCTGGATAGTCTGAAATTGAGGAGAATTTCAGGTAGGTAGGGATACAGTCCATTCAGATTCAGGGAGCTGATCTGGCTGAACTACTGAAAAACAAGGAAAGAAAAGATATGTCGATATTTTCACTTCTATTCCTGTCTTAAATCCTTAAATTTGTCTTGCTGTAGGGCACAAGTATACAAATAGCGTTGCACCCTGCCCACAGAGAAGAGGGTTAGGTGATATGTAGCAAAATATGAAAGTTCATATTTTCAATAAGACAAAACATATGTTTACAGAAGGCTTAGTGAGCCGAGTACAGCTTACCTACATTCATGCGCCTGAAAGTGCAGAAGTATCCCTGGAGCACCCTGATAGTCCACTTCAAAAGTGGTTTGTTTTTTTTTTTAATGTGAGACATGATGATTAAATCACTGTAGTATGCTGGCACATACACAACTAAGTTACTAGAAAATTTAACTACTTAATTCAAAGCCTCAGGTTTAATCGTTCTCCTTATAACAAAAAGGCAAGGGAAAGCAGAGTGAATATGGGAGATGTTTGGAGGAGCAGTGGAGTTAGTTACTTCTGGTTTGAGTGGGTTTGATCATTGGGAAAAGAGACATAGAAAGACAATGACTGGCACAAATGGGAACAAAAAAATCTTGACTTGTGAAGGGCTGAGTGCTTTCTTCTCAGTGAAGTAAAACAATTTACTGCATTTCCCAACCATGTGGGTTACTTGATTGACTTCAGGTCCCAATTTTAAGCAAGAGAAAGGAATAAATTTAGAAAAAGATCATGAAAATTAGACTAGAATAAATTACAGGTTTGAATGGCTTGTTTAAAGGAATTGAACAGTCTATTCCATGTACACACTTAACAGTACTTGATTAAGGATCACATTTGCAAGAGCAAAGTTTATAGGGTATGCCAAACGCCATGTTCTATTTAAACATGTTTGGATAATAGAACACCTTTTCATATGCTTTATATTATAAAGGACTTCCATGAAAACAGTAGATCATTTCTTTCAGTGTTTTTAGAAACCAATGGGATTCTTATCTGCAGTTGACCCACTAAGAATTAAAATGAGGGGAACCTTGCCTTTCTGCAACTATTATGTCCAGATTCACTCCAGAAAGCGGGCTGCATTACTGTACTCACTTTGGCCCCCATGACCCTCAGTATAGTATGAGGTTAAGCCACCTGCATTGTGCTCTAAACAAATTAGCACTCTGCTAAACTGCCCCAAAACTGGTCTGCTGGAGTGGGAACAAGCTCATACTAAAGGGGCATCAGGCTCCTACAAGCTGAGTAGATTTTCTCTGAAAGGAACTTACAGGACAACTGAGTCCCAAAAGAAAGGACATTCCTGCCACTCAGACCTATATCAGCAGAGGCACTGGCAATGATTTCCCTGGCTGCTTGCTTTAACAGCCGTTTCACAGCAAGAAACCATGCGAAGCTATGGCAGATCGATGGAACATGAACAAATCCTTGCTTTCTCTGGGTTTTTTTCCTAGATTCTCTCAGATTTATGACAGATTTTTCCTGGTCTTAACTTTAACCATTTATTTTTATTAGCAGTGGTATTGTGTTAAGGTTTAACTCTGGGTTCTCTTTTTTTTTTCTTTTCCTTCCCAGGGTGATACCAATGGTCATTCAATTTTCTATTCTGATTATGCTGCACTCCGCTCTTGTGCTAATCACTACGGCAGAGGATTACAAATGTTTACCCTTAACGCTCCGGAAAACTTGCTGCTGGATTAATGAGACCTACCTGGCCAGGAATGTCATTATATTTGCATCTATTCTGATTAATTTTCTTGGAGCCATCATCAATATTGTAAGCTTGCAGGGAACCAGGGAATATTATATAGGAAAAGATGATTTATGAATTATTAAGCTTGCTACAGGACTTGGTAACTAATGTGTTTATAAGCCAGCTATGATTTCAATATAAAAAAAGGCAAAGTGCCACAGCTTTAGGACTTCAATTTGTTGCTTAAACCGTGTATTTCTGAAATATCTAATTATTTCTCCCTCATGACTATCATCTACTTTTAAAACCCTTTCACTACTTTCTGTTCAATATATCTACGCTTTAAGAACCATTTGTGATTTTCTGACATGCTGATATACTTTCTTACAGACTGTCAATCCAAGTAATGCTTAAAGATATTAAGTCCTCATCTCACGGTTCTCCCATTCATTAGATTGCTAAAAATGATTAGAAGTGTCAAGGAACCCAGAAAAAACCTTCAAAGAGCAGGTTAAGCTGAACCAGTAACCACAGCATGTAAAAACAAGTTTAAAAGTGTAAATTCTAAACATATCTTGCCTTGCTCATTTTGAGGTTTGACAAACCCTTTTGGCCCAGATTCACCTTAGCTGAAGTACTAAACCATGGGCACAGTCACTCTCAGCTTTCTTTACAGTCAGTGCAGAAAAACAGGCATCCCCAAAGATGTGGTTCGATCATACTGGTCCCAATAAAGATATTTTTCTCTTCCACTGCCCACACAGGGAGTTGAGTTTAGTCTGATTCGGCTCCTAATTTACACATCTCCACTAAGACTCTAAAGCGTGACAAATCTAAAGAAAAGTTTATCAGTGTATCTGTGAGGAAAGGCATGTACCAGGCTTTGCTTCACAGCTGTGGTTAGATTAAAATATTGCTGATTGAATACTGTGGGGCTGGCTCTATGCAATGTCACAGGGTGAAAGAGGGGGGGGCTTGTATGCAAATACAATAGAGCTCTGATTATCCTGATGTATTCAGAAATATGAGACAGGTTTGCATGAGTTAGGCAGATTATCACATCAGACAACCTGGCAGGTGTTGAAGCCTGAGCCAAGAGGAAGGTAAATATGTCACCGATAGATTAAAAGTAACATTGCCATCACTCTTTCCTCTTGTGGGGCGCTTTTTGGCTATGGATGTAGCAGTGCTTTTTCATATGAACTTTGTTCATTGCAAATATTTATCCCCTTCTAAATGAGACCAGGAAACCATTTAGTGACAGTAATAACAATAGCAACTGTAACAACTATCAGTAATAACAACAGCAACAATAATTGCCCTGTAATAATTAATAGCAATCATGATTATATCATTGTAGTAAGTATGCTGAACTCTGATACTTCAAGGGTTTGCCTTGTCTTTTGCTAACAGATGTAAGATCTTTATTACATTCTATTGCTGCTCTTCCATGATTTAATTTAGGTTGCCAATGTGCAAGTACTCAGCATCTGTCTGGTTTTTTTAGTGATACTATGCAGTCACTGATAGGAGAATTACTTGAAGAAAGAAGAATGTAGCCACTGATAGCTTTTCTTACAGAGGAAATATGAATAGGGTAAATGATTGGAAGTTCAATAGGGCCGAAAACTTTCTGAAGATATG
Source organism: Falco naumanni (assembly GCF_017639655.2). Classification (NCBI taxonomy): domain Eukaryota; kingdom Metazoa; phylum Chordata; class Aves; order Falconiformes; family Falconidae; genus Falco; species Falco naumanni. Next base: position 106,895,368 of record NC_054056.1, on the reverse strand, counting down.
GACTGTGGTATGTTATAGGATAGATCACTAAGGAATGTTGTAGAATTTAGAGGGGTTTGAATCATGTATGACAAATATCTGTCAGGAAAGATTTTGGTAGAATTAATCTTGCTCTTGAAACAAGATGATCTTTAACAGGCTACCCATACCCAATTTGCTATGGATACAACAACAATGAGATTTTCCCCTGACTTGTTGTGGATTATTTTGTAATATTGTGTCTACTCTAATCTTGTGGGATGGCTAATCCAAAAACAGTCAAAAGAAATATAATTCTTTTTACTGTCATACCAGTGGGTTTCTATAAAGCAGTAAACAGTTATATTTTTTGTCATATATTTAGAACATCAATGACTTGAGTCACCAAGTCCTGACCTCTACAGGAAATCACAACATTCATATAACCTCATTATTTTATATGTCAAAATTCTGCCATAATAACAGTTTGCTCAGGAGGGACATGCATGCATTTAAGAACAAGTAATGGAGCTCAGCCTTGCAGCTGTATGTGTCCACTGAGTTCAAATGCACCCAGCTGGAGGAGACTAAGCCTCAGATGCTTTCTAACAAAAGCTACAAGTCTTTGGTTTCACCAGGGGGGCAAATGAGTCTTGTGGTTCATTACATCAAGTGCATTCTTATTGTTATAAAATTAGAATAAAGTTTCTGATACTGAAGGTCTTTTAAAAAAGATACTCGGAGAGGTTCTCATGGCACTTTGCCCTGCAGAGCTGTGCTGTACACCTCACAAACTTTCAGGAGGTACCATTTCTCTGTTATCACAGAGGACTGCACAACCTAGATAATATTGCTGCGTTACAGACATGACTGAATAGCTGAAACAATAAACAAGAGACTTCCAAGTTCAAAATTCATTAGAATTTAATTATAAGACATAGGGCTTCATTAAACAAATTCTCTAACTGTGTTGGAGAGAAAGACAGGGGAACTAGCTTGTACATACTGGGCTGATGAAACGACATAGTATAAATATCCAGAATGGATTAATATATGTAACAGGAGACTCCATCTGTTTTAACTGTCAAAATATGAAGCCATTAATAATTATTTTCCTGTGTTCTAAGACCATGATGTATTGCAATTCAACACTACTCTTTTTTTATATTTAATATACCTGGTTTGAAATACCATCAAAATTAATGCAGGTCATAACAGCAAAAGGCAGTATTGCATTCTCAAAACCATTGTATCATAAATGAATTTTCATTCCCTTCCATTCCAGGCATCACAGTTGCCATTCTGGGACCATATTCTCTTTTGGCCCAAGCCAGTTCTGCATAATGCCACATCCCACATCTAGAATGATAGCACTGTCCATAGCAACGCAGCAGAAAAAAACTGCCTGCAAACAAGTGCAGTCTGATGTTATGTTCTCAGTTTAATAGTTTTTCCCTATAGTTCACAGCAAAGAATAAACATTTTGAGAGGGTAATCCTTGAGAGTCCAGTATCAGCCCTCTGAAAGTCTCAGAGGAGTTCATTTTTCCCCTTTGGCAACAAGACAGCATGACAAGGGTACTCAGATGCTGAATGTCTGTAGCATGAACAGCTTCCCTCTTTCCATTTCATCTCTACAGTATGTCTTCTTACTGTCCATTTAGTCCTTGGAGCCAGTTGGGGAGCTGCCATGGAGAACGGGAGGCCAGCCAGTTCCCTCCCTGAACCTGGTCAGCCAGCCACACAAGCACGTAGTCACCAGTGCACAATATAGACGTGATTTTGTTTTCTTTCTTCACAGCTATGGTGTGATTTTGACAAACCGGTAGCCTTGAAGAACCAGACATTCAATTCATCTGCATCTTTTACGGACATCTGTTCCTGTCCTGAGGTATTTGTGAGGGTATTTTTGAATCTGAGGCACGGATCCACAAAGGTTACATGGCAACCACTATCTGGGATCAACGACCTGGTAGTGGAGTCAGGTGCCTCCACAACTCCATGAAACTGAATTTTTTCATCTGTCCATATGCTGATAGAAAAAGCAAAGGCTGGTTACAGAAGGAATCAATCTTATGGTCTAATGGGACATTACAACCAATTTTTAACCTTTAAACTTCTTACAGAACCTTTATGCTGGAAACACATCCAGCAATCATTCAGCGAAGCCAGTGCAATAAAACACACTTCTTAATTCATATAAAGCTAATGGAGACTAATACTTCTTAAATAGCAAAACCAGCAGTCATTCTGCTGCAGTTATTTTAAATTTGCATTTGGAGCAAAAAAAATAATCTTCTTTATGGTGAGCAAGCAGGCAACAAAATCATTGTGTTGGTCATGTGTAGATAAAAGAAGTATGTTCCTTAGAAAGTCATATGGCAGTGTCATGATACTGCCAGCAGCATGCTGCAGATTTCAGGGATGCAGACTTTCCTACAGAGGAACTGCATTAAAGAAAAGCTGTACTCAGAGAAATAAATGCTATCTCTCCTAAAGCTGTATGATAGAAGTCAATTTAAACTACATTTGGACTGTGGTGTTGATGTTGCTATTTTAAATCTGAACAGCTCATGGCCATGATTGTCTCTCTATATCCAGTATCAGCTGCATGAATTGCATTTGACAGATGACTAATCATTGAGAAAAATGAAACAATGAAGAGATTGGAAAATTAGATATGAATAAAATTTCCAGGCATCACATTTTAAGAGAATAACGTAACTAAGCTAGACCTGCAATATTAAAAAACAAACAAACCAACCAAACAAACAAAAAAACTCCCAAAAAACGAACTGCTATGGCTTTATCCTCTCTTCAAGTAGCATGGGAAAAGGATTAAAGCAGGAATACTCCCATCCTGATTAATGTGGGTCTTGTGGAAGTTCAGAATCCAAAGGAATACAAATTATTTTCTCTCAGTTAACTTTGCATTAGCAAACTAGTACATGTAGTGTCTATCCCTTTCCTCTTTTAATTATACAGGATGCCCTTTCCCTTCTAATACAACAGAAATGCCATGAAGCCACAAATGAGGATTTCTGCTAACACGGAGGTGCCATTCAAAGCAGAGAATTTATGATTTCACATTCTATTTTAGCAAAACCCTTCTTTTCAAAGTGCCTGTGCCCTAAGACGACTTAGCTGAGCACTGAAATCCAGATCAACTTGGTTTATGCTTCTGATCACTTGATCATTTTAGGTAGATATTTTTGGAGTTAGTGTGTAGTCACTGATCACTGAAAGTAACCGGTGCTGTTTTCTATTCAGTATTTTGTCTTCACTGGTGTGCTGGCAATGGTGACGTGTGCAGTCTTTCTTCGTCTCAACTCTGTCCTGAAGCTGGCAGTACTTCTCATCATGATTGCGATCTATTCTCTGCTGACTGAGACCATTTATGCTTCCCTTTTTCTGCAATACGACAACTTTAACCACAATGGAGAGTAAGTGTTCACAGCCCCCTTTTAGGAAATGCTTTTTAATAAGGTAATGGGTCAAGTCTTGCCAGAGCATACATGTGTTGGATAACACCATAGTTAAGTATGGAGTGATGGTTGCAAGAGGCAATGACTAATCCAAAAAGGTTTATAATGTGATTCTTTCTCAGGCCTTTTTATTAGAATGTTCATTCCATGAGGACAGTTAAATACTGAGCAGGGTTTGTCTTTTTTGTCTCCCATAGCCTACCCATGTTGCTAAAAGTATGCATTACAGTGCGTATACATCGGTTGCTTCTATTCCTGGAAACTCCAGAGATACTGATTGAAACTCCCACCTCAATTTAAGAAAACCAGAGTGAATTGATTTTTTAGGGGCAGGTGTTTAACTGAATAAAATCCAAACTATAATGTGCAGTTGTAAAAGATATAAGGAATACAGGCATGATCCCATTTTGAAGGAGTACATTTGAAGGACAGACTCCTCCTCCCAGGCTTTCTTCCCAATAAGAGGAGGTGAAGAGGAGGACAGAAGAGCCACACTAATTTGCAGAGTCAGAGGTGCGCTAAGTATAGCAGTAACTGAATCTACAGCAGCAGCGATTTAGCTCATTCAGAAAAACACTTCTTCAGCCTTTGATACTTGACCAATTTAGTATTGCAGTTGCTTGTGCTTGTAAGTGCCTTCCAGATGAAGATCCTCAGAATGACAGCAAAGCATGGATCTGCAGTACAATTAGTTCTCATAACAGCCATCTCTTTATGCATAGTAAGGCTCTGCATGCATATCTTTCCTTGCTAGCTTCCTGTAGTACCAAGGTACTAAAGATTTGGGATTCAATTCCTTTTTCTAATGCTAGTTGTCCACTTACAGACTAATGATATGACAGAGCGTATTCACAGCAGACCCCAGCAAATATGACAAATGGCAGTAAGCAATACTTTGGCTAAGTACCTGGATGTAGAAATTAATATCATTCTTTAATTTTTGTCACTAATCAAGCCTGGTAAAGAAAGGTTGTCCCTTGTATGAAAATCTTAGAGAACTCAGAGTAGTTTCTATTCCCTGTGTCAATGAAACTATCTAGTGACTTTCATCACAGAACGGTAAGAAAGAGCCAGGAATATCTTCTAGAGCAGCCAGCAGCCCAGGACATAGGGAACTGAGCTGAGATGCTCCACATTCAGGACAAGGGTCCAAACTTCAGCTCTGACATCAGGAACATTTATTTATTTTCTTAGTTATACCAACTAGCTGATTAAAAGGTTTTGCAATTCCCTGTGAAGCCCATCTAGCTCATATATTTGTGGCTAAAGCTACATTACCAGAACGTGCAGTAACAGATGCATTATAAGATCTTTAAGGCTGTTGCCTTTAGCCACTGTACAAAGGGTCTTTCTGGAATGAAATCTTAGGGAGGTTGTACTTCAGACAACGTCAACATGGGAAACATTTGAATTCCAAAATATTTGCAGATGATATCTGCCTGTCTTTTGCTCTATACTGATGACTCATCCCATTAGGGGCACATTTCCTCACAGTAAATTCTGTATTAGGCCCACAAAGTCAGTTCAGTTAGCTGTCTCACACAGAAGTTTCCTTTTGGTTTAGTCTCCATCAAGCTCTGCTCTTTCTAACTTCTCTGTCATCAGAGTCCTCCTCTGACAAGTATCATCTGATCTTATTTTTAAATTACTACAGAAAGTGGATTCAGGGTCAGAACTTTGCTTTATTCTTAGATCTCAAGGCAGGCAGAAGAGTGTCCCAAAGTCTCTTCCAACTTCCTCTCCTTGTTTACTCCTTTATTAACTTTTTTTCACAGCTTCAGGCTTTAAGGACCTCTTAACCATCTCCTCATATTTCTTCATCTCCCTTCAAAAAGATAATTGCCAAGTATCCATGTTTGATTCACCTGCAAATTTAGTTCTTTCTCCCTTTTCTTTTACTATAAGATTGACCCTACCAGCTCCCCAACAACTTCATTTATGTCTTTTCCCCTGGGAAACATGCCTTTTAAAAAACCTCTAATACTATAGATAGTCACTTTCTTCAGTTTTTTCATCTTTCCACATAGTTGTAATTTTCCCTCAAATTTGAAACCCCTCTTAACTGTTCTGGATCCCTTTCACCTTATTTTATCACGCTTTCTTCATGTTCTGCACATAGCATCTCAGAGATTTCATACAGCCAGTACCTTCTTGGCTCATCTTCTTTGATTTCCTACTGCCTGCAAGGGTTTCCTCTACTCCCCCTGTGTTGGGCAAGCATTTCTTCTCTGCACTCCTCTTTGTGGCTCAGTAAAATCAGTCCTAATTACTGTTTGCTATTTTTGTTATTCCCCTCTGATCCACACCTTCCTTAACTCACCTGTCATGTTCTATAAACCTTTCCCACAATAGGGGGATACTTAGCTGTCAGCACCTGCCTTGGGGTTGGTTTATCTTTTATCTTGAAACCCATTCACTGGGCTTTTATTTTCACGGTCTGGAAATTTCCCTTTCCCAGCTCCAGCGTCAACCTTTCCCCATCCAGCCTCCAACTCCTGCGCTACACAGGGGCTATGGTGGTCACAGCTGTTTACCAGGCTCCCAGGAAAGAGCCTGACTGACACCCAGCTTGTATATCACATTTGAAAGAGAAAGATCGTCAGCTTTCTCTGTACCAATTGCAGGCTACAGTTTAGTTATTTCATACATTTCTCTCCAAACAGTGAGCACTCCAATTGCACTCCTGTTCTCTTGAACTAATTATAGCCAAGTTAAATTTTCAAACAAAGGGGATTTTTTAAAGAACAACAGGAAGTACCAGGCTACATTATGAAATGAAACTTAAGAACAATTACAACACTGACAAATTGATAACTGTATTTTCCTTTGATTTTTTTTTTTTTCCAGCACAGACTTCCTGGGTACAAAGGAGGCATCTTTACTACTGATGGCAATGTTCCTTTTAGCCGTATTTTATCATGGTCAACAGGTAATGCAAACATTTACTTTAACCATTCCCTATATCACTTGCAATTACAGGATGTGACAATAATTACTTACAAAATACCAACTGCCTTTTTATCCACTTGAGCATATGACCTTTAACAATTTAATAAACCGTGCAGAATCTGATTAAAGAAAGCCCACATCTGACACTGGCTAGCATTCTGTGCAATATTATATTCAGCAATATGGGAGTTATATTGCATTTTCTAATAGAAATTGAAGAAACAAACGGGACTTCATTTATCTTAGGTACATGTACCATTCCAGTGGCATCTGACTGCTTCAGTGCACTTGAGTAGGCGTAAAACCCAAATGAAGAAAGGGAATAAAAACCAGTAAATAATAAAACTCCCATGAAATAGCTTAGTATGTTCATAGAGGAAAAACAACAGATCTGAGGAAATAAGGAACATTTCTGGTTAAGCACAAACACTAACTTCTGCGGGTCATGGGCCACTTGCAAGAATTCTTTCACCAGGATTTAGGGGCCTCAGACCTTTAGTGTTGGTATCCTGGAGAAGGAAGGGAGAAACTGGGGATATCAAGAATCCATACACAGTGCACAGGGAGAGTGAAGTATGACAAATTAAGCCTGAATCAGCAAATGCATTAACTAAAAGCCACCTAAAGAAGGGTGTTTTCTCCACAGTACTTCTGATCAGCAACCTCTAGGCCGCTGCATGTCCAGCATGCTGACTTCAGGCAGTTTCCATTCACTCAAAGGCAAACGGGGCCACTGCACTGAAGGAAACAGCAGCCACAACTGCCTTCAGACATTGTCCTACACGTTCAACTTGCTTAAGGATTTTCATTTCTCAGTTCTAATCTGAGTGAGGCAATAAGAGAGGAACGTTGCTGTGATGAATAAGATAATATTGTACACTTCATTAGAATATTGCAATAACTTTCTAAGTTGTGCGGGTAACCTATAGGCTCTGTTGCTCCCATAGGAAAGAAAAAAGAAGGCAAAACCTAAATATTCAAGTAATTTTCTTCCTTTTTATGTTCTTTTTGAGGAAATGATGAATGAGTGAGTAGGGGAAGCACGGGATGAAATGTGGTTTGTGCCCAGAGTTAAGTATGACTGAAGGCAATGTACTTTGTCATATCTTTTTCAAGGCATAAAGCCCATTTAGGAAAAATATGCAACAAATAAGAACTTAACATCCCAAATTTGTGATAAACCTTATCATATTGCAATGATTCTTAATATATGCAAAGATACAAATCTAAGGGTTGGGAATCATCTAAAGTGTGAGTCAGTACTAAGAAAACACTGAAGGAGATTAGGTAGAGCCAGGATTAGGCAGAATACAGGCAACGCTCTTCAGGATCACAATTCTGAGTGTAAATTCTGTCTTCTACAAAAGCCTTATCTGGGGTGTTTAAGAGTATTTTCCAGCCCAGAGGCCTGTTAGCACAGCAGAGTCTTTTTCCACCCCATTAATCTTCCTTCTTCCATAAAACTGGGTGGCTGAACTCAAACTACCCTTGGAAATGGTCCCTGAGATGTGCCAACTCCTGCGTGTTCTCCCAAACAATTCATAGGGCCACTCTGTCAATCTAACAATATCCAATGGTAGTACCCATAAACATTTCCTTGTATTGTTTAATTTCTTAATACAGAGTTAACCTAAAGGTTTCTGTATAAATGCTAACCAAATATATATACATATAAATTTAATCCAAAACACATAAATCTCTTCAATAGTCTGAACTGATGGGAAGCACATTAAGTCCAGTAAAGCTGTCCTCCAGCACAGCTTTGCTTCTCACAAACTGCAGAAGTATTCTAAAGTAGAATAGCTTAAAACTTGCCTCATTCTAGGTGGATTTACAAAAACCATTATTTTGTAAGATTAATTTTATGGGACTTCAGTATCTGAACAACTAACTAATATTTTTTACCCATTGTAATTTAAAGTTAATCCCCACTTTTGCATCCAGAATTTTAAGTTAGATTAAAAAAAAACCACAAAACGTTGGGGGAGACCATCTAATTAGACTCATAGCTTTCTTAAAATCTTTACCTGTACTTCAGCCAATAAACCCCAAGGATCTCTTGTGCTAAACCCATCATTAAAAGTAGTTGTGTTACTGTTTCGTGACACCAGGCTAAATAGGCCAAGTCCCTATTAGAAATTCAATTTCATCTAAAAGCACATCTTTTTAACACAATTAATATGCATTCTACAGCAGTGTTTCTGCAAAGTAAACTTGTGAACCATGAAAGAAGTGTTGTGGATAACTTCGAGGCTAGACTTATTCTTTTGTAGGATGTGTTCATTTACTGCTTATCTTTTAATGAGTTCAGTCAACATTTTGCATGAAGATAAACTATCCCTTGAAATCTTATCAAAATACAATACCATATACAGTACTAGAAATAAATCTCTAGTGAAAACACACAAAAAATAGCTTTTTAACCCTGAGCAAAACCTTCTGCCATGGTTTGAAAAGGGGTGGGTGGGTGAACAATTGCAAAGAGGGAGTAAAACCACCCACAGCAGACTCAGTTCCTCCTCTGCCTCCACCCCCGTTAGACCTAAAAAGGGGCCTTATAAAACAGAGAGCAAAATCCTCTCTGATTTCTTTTAAATTGTAGATCTAAGTCTAGATCTTGCCTACACCAGATGGCTGTAGGCCATGTTCTGCTGTAGGCAAGTGTTGATGGACTGGTTTGCTGCTCTGCTTCTGGGGCTTTTCCATGCAAAGGAAGACTTGCACTTGGACAGGGCAACCACGGACCGAATGAACCGAATAATCTCTGGATGTCAGCTGTAGCTTATCTCTACAGAGCCTTTTAGGAAGGGAGGAAGGACTGACACCCCTACACAGCAATTTGTCTGCAACAAGCATGACCCTCTGAACCTTCTTCATGCTTGGGGAAAAAGGGAGGAATGAGGTAACGCGAAGAGGAGATTGTTCCAACTGAAGGAGAAAGAGAGAGGAAAAGACATACTTAATTCTCGTATTATGCTTCAGGTGTCATCATAATCCTTTCCATATTCAGATTTTAGTGTAGTGAAAAAGAGGATATTTGCTTGTTTTATCTGGAGTTAGACTGTTTTAGGTGGTGGAAAGCATCCCTTTGGGATGTAAGTCCTCTTTTCCCATTCTCTAAGGAAAAATATGCTGTCCCTCGAACACTGATCCTTCACTTGTGCTTTCCTTGCATGTGGCAATCGTCTGCAGAGTGGTTGGGTTCTACAGCATTTGGAGGACATAGGTAGTGTTAGGCTTTCTGTGTAATGCATCTCTCTGTTTTCTTCACTTACTGTTGAATTAGGGATGTTATGCAGAGCTACATTTCAGGGCAAGAAAACCTGCACATCCCAGGATTTATATTGCAGACTGTCATTTTTATTGGCACTGGTGTGGCCAGGAACACTTCTTTACAAAAAGAAAAAATAGACCTAAACCTCAACCCTGTCATTTTGTTACTTTTAAGCAATATCAGAACTTAGCAAAGCATCTACTTGAAATTTTCTGTTTTCAGACGTCATATGTAGCATACCCTTTTATCTCCGAACTGGCAGTGTCATCTTAGTTGTCCACTGATGATGCAGGAAAAATATTTAATGTTGCAATGCCATTATAAATAACCAGAATGACATTATCCAAATTGTAAAGATTAGCTGCTGCTATTCTGAGCTAGGTCTAGAGATGTGAAATTTTCTTGTACAGCAGCATAAAAATTCAGCTGTGAAAAACTGTACTACAGGTTTTTTTGCAGAGCTCTTATTGTAGTAGTATTAAATATTTGAAGCATCAAAGAACTCAGAATTCACCAGCAGCTCCCACTCCAAGGCAATCTGTAAAATATGTTTTATAGCTTCTTGCAAAATTATAGTCAATGTTGCCTTCTCAGTTATCTGGTAGAGATAAGTCAGTTACGATCTGGCATGGGCTCTGTCTTCTAGCACAAAAAGAAGGAGAATGAAATTGAAAAATGTTGAAAAAATATTTAAAAATACTTTTTCCTAACATTTAATTTAGTCACAAGATGGAAGACCAAAATATTAGAGCTAGAGAAAAGCTTAGTTGTTTATAAAGGTGGCAATAGCATCCAGAGTGCAAGTAAATCACTGTTAAATTGCATACAAACTTTGGAAGTTTGTGCCAAGCCAGTGTCACTTAGCTTATAGGAGGGAAAGCTCCCTAGAGTGCAGTCAACCTATAAGCCCCCTTGCAAGGAGCTTTGCATTTTCTTCAGAACAGTTTGCCATTGGTCACCGCTGGTGATGAAAAATGTGCATGAGTCACTAAACAATGCCTAAATCCCCTCTTAGTCACTCCCACCCAGTCTTGCCCTTTATTTCAGCTTGGTACATGAGTTATATCCCAACCATTCCCTTAATCCCAGCACCTTTTGGCAAACCATTTGTTGTCTCTCCCAATTGTAAAATTCATCTGTTTGCTGGTATAATAGATTTCTCTGCTGGGTGTTTGATTATTATCTCTGGTTAGAGCATCTCAAGCCTCGTAAATATATTTTCTCTTTCAGTTTACTCCACAGAGGTATATTTCCATCATTTTCAATAAGGCTGTAGCTTAATAAGCCAACTCTTGGGCAAGCTATAGCATCACATATCTAAAAATCTGCTTAAACTCTCCTTCAGTGTAATGCACCCAAAAGCTCTGGCAACATTGATCTTGTCCATGTGCTGACATGCGTGTGCCTGTCAGGCAAGTAACATGATGTTTCGACGTGTTCCCTGCTTCAGCTAACAGATAGTTGCGATTTATGTATATATACACAAACACATATATATACACATATACATATATTTCTATATACACCCATACATAAAAATACACAATACATACATATATATGAATATATAAGCTGTGTTGTGCAGGAATCTTCCTTTTGTTCTGTACACATAAGCAATGAAAACCATTTAACTTTGGTTTGTTGCTGAGGGTATGACGCAACTGCCACTGTGCACGTGCTTAATTGTGATTGCACACTCTGGATCCACAGTACCTCAGGGACAGAGTATTCCAGGGGGTATCAAACAGCATGGCTTTCACTATCTTTTAAAATACTTAAATTAAAAATGACTGCATGTCCCAACAGCAGAAATACTTCATTTTGGTGCCACAGATTTGAAAGTCTCTGGGAGGGCGTTGGGCTGTTCTATATAGTTTTGTGGAACGATGCTCATCCTTGAGAAATAAACTACCTGTCTCTGCAACATGTTTAGCATGATCCTTGTGCCATTTTCTCATGAAACCCCTTTCACTTGAAAACACATATGAAAAGTGGAACATATTTATTTCATACCAATACCAATATCTTCCAATACCTTATCTCCTGTCTGAATCTGTTGTCTAACTAATAAGGAGGTGTTTAAAACAAAAATAATTTTGTGACATTTTCTAGCCGCTGACCATAGCAGTAATATGACAAATATTATTTTGCTCAAGATCCCTCTGAGACACTCACCATACATAAGGCAAAGAAATAATCTCTTTTTCTGGCAATGAAATCAAATTCTTTCAGAGTCAAAGATCTTCAGCCGCACTGAAGGTAGTTACATGGCAGAGGCAGCCTGCCAGGATGACAATACAATCTGTACTGTTCTTTTGTCAGGTTTTATTTTTGCCTTCTTTTTTCTTTCTGGAACCACAGCTTGAATACACAGCAAGGCTGGATTTTCTGTGGCGTGTTCAAGCAAAAGAAGAAATTAATGAAATGAAGGAGTTAAGGGAGCACAATGAAAATATGCTACGGAATATTTTACCAAGTCACGTTGCCCGTCACTTTCTGGAGAAGGATCGGGATAATGAAGTATGTATCAGCTTTATTTCTTATGTTTTTGTGTAATTAGCAAAAGAAAAGCAGATCTGTTAAGAAATCATTAGAACTTAGTTCTAAATGGTATTAATTACAAAAATACTGCAAATATTTGCTATCTGATCCACATTAAAATAACATTCACATTTTAAAGTAAAGGGTTCTGCACTTCTAGGACCACATCTGGAGTGGTGTTTCCAGGTTCATGCTCACCACAGGAGACACATGGACCTACTAGAGCAAGTCTAGCAGAGAGCTGCCAAGATGATTAGGGGATTGGGGCACTTTGCATACATAAGGAGAGGATGGGAGAGCTGTGTTTATTTAACCTTAAGAGGAAATGACTTAAAAAGGATGTCATCATTGCCTTCAGCTACCTAATGGGTGTTTATAGAGAAGACAGAGACAAACTCTTCCTCAACATGCAAGTGAAAGGACAAGAAGCAACAACACAAGTTGCAGGAAGAAAAATCTCAATTAGATACAAGGGAAAATGTCCCCTGGGAAAGCGATCATTGCACCGGAGCTCAGAGGGGCTGTGAAATCTCCAGTCCTGTAGACAGTCAAGCCTCAAATGAACAAGGCCATGAGAGACTTGACTTAATTGGCCCTGCTTTGAGTGGGAACTGTTATTAGGTGATCTTCAGAGGTCTCTTCCAACCTATGAGTCTATGAACAACTAGTATTCCTAAAAAAAGATATGTGAATTTAACAGAATGCCTGTGGAACTTTAAGGTACCCCAGTGTTGCAGGAGTACTATTATTACCTTGCCAGTTATTATGGAAGAAATCTGTGTAACAGGCTGCAACAGACCTGACCCTCTTGCATCTTCGGACCCAAGAGAACATTTTTGCTGTTTCATATTGCCCCTGAATTGCCTCTTTGGGCCAGTTAACAAAACACCCAATTCAGAAAGTTTGTAGCTATGTTCCCAAAGAGTGTTTGTGGTATACAAGGAAGTTTAATAATGGAGTCTCTGGATATTCCCAAGACAGTGTTTGAAGACACATTGCTGAAGAAATAAAAGAAAGTCCAGAATTTGTTTCTGAAAGCAGCAGTAAATCACTTACTCTTCATCTGAAATAAGGCAAATGTGTATTATAGTATTATGTGTGAACAAAGGCTATTGTATGATGAAACCGGAATTTTCTCATGTGACATTGGAATTAACTTTCATAATGAAGAGGTTACAAAGGTTACAAGATTCAGGTTGCCAGCACTGACATATCTACTGATTGTGCAGCAAAAAGGAATCAGGGCCACCCTTTTCTGATTGTACATTTTGGAAATAGATTTAGCTAGGTGAATTAGACCACGCAACCAGGAATCATTGTGTTCTGAAGATATGATTTTAAATATCACCTAGGGAAGGATGACATAGTGAGAAACTACAAGAAAAGGCACTTCAGAAATCAGCCTCCTGAGGAATTTAACACTGTGGATATTAAACTGCCATAAAAACACTGCTCTGCACATGAGAAAATGTGTGTGGAAGCAACCAGGTTAAAATGCTTCATTGCAAATGGAGCAGACCCTGATACCAGCCATGAGTGTGTCCTGGCACATCTGCATTATGGATTTTCAGGGAACACATGTCCTCTCGTACACATTTATTCACATGCACTCACATGCATAATAATCTTCAGAAGCAAATAGATGCCCCATGGATCACTGCTGATGCTTTAATAATTTGCCACTGAATTCAATTCCACCACCCCTGCTTTTTGTAAGGCAATTTCCAGAGTGACTATACTTGGGGATGATTTATGCATGAGCTGGCTGGCTGTAACATCTACCAGATTTCAGTACAATCAATCCTGCAGTTCATGTCTGGCCCTTAAGTTAATTTCTCTGCTTTCAAAAAATGAATTCCCAAATGCATACTGTAAGCATTTTCTCATGGATGTATTATTTCTGTCTTGATGCTTCTTACCAAAAATAGAAAAATCAAGCAGCTGAAGGCTCAGCCAGTTGTTTTCTACCTTCATGATCTGAGGAAAGAATATGTCTGAGTGTATATATGCTTCTCCTAGCACATATTGTCCAGTCTTCCATAAGTATCCACAAACTAATGTGTGTATTACTTTTTTCTATACCTATGAAAGGGAATAAGAGTGTCCTTAGAGTATGGTTTCCATGACCCTGCAGATGTTCTTCAATGGAAAAAAGTGTAAGGACAGGAAGGGAATCAACCAAGTTTTTTCTCAAAGCTTTGCAGTGTCTTTGGAAATTAGCAGAATTTTCCCACTTTTACTGTAGGATACATTGTTAAAGATTCTAGATAAGTAGCAGCACTAATAGCGTAGCAAAGTGCAGGGCAGGGATTCAGGGTGCTTTTCTAGGGGGAAGCAGGATGAAGGAAGAAGAGGAACCTGAGGGGTTCACATCAGGTGTATGGCATCCAGCACTAAGTCCTTTTGTCATGAGACCAAAGCACTAAAATTTACTAAAGCACACTAACAAGAACATTGAGAAGCAACTACTCCAGGTCAGAATACCTTAAGACAAGTCCCAGAACAGAAATGAATGCATCCACCATTGGGTAAAACTACAGAAGTTGAAGCTAGAAAAAAATTGAGCAAAAGAACAAAAGAGAACGCATATGGTTGTGGTATATTGACCACTAGAAAAGCATACCAGCAGTTGCAGGGGGGGACTCTGTCCTTGGCATTTTTAAAGTTGAAATTAGTTTTGTTCCTAAAAATTTGTTCATGTTCAGAGAAAAACTGACTGCAGTTTCACATATATAATGACAAGAACCCATCTATAAATAAATCTGTCATTTAGTACCAGAGTGAATTATATGAATAACATAGGTGGAAGTTTATCCCAGGACATACTTAAACCTAAGAGTTTCCTATGCCTGATCCCTTATAAGCTGCTTTCTGTCCCCAGTAACTCCGTTATCACCTTAATTTCTGTTTCTCCCTCCTTTAAAACCCTAATAGCAGGAACCTCTCCCAGAGCCAGGTAACCAAAAACGTCCATAGTCACATTAGGAGAACCACAGTTTACCACAGAGTAAAGGCTATCTGAAAACAAACTTGTAAAGAGCTGCAGTAGCATCAAGCACAAATTATCAACCAGAAAATCTGGTAACTGAGAGGACTTTTTACAAAGAGGTCATATTAGACATTTTAAATGGTCCCATCTGATCCCTGTTAATCAACAAATTTAGAAATATATTGTCGACTGCGAATACTTATGAGACAGACTTAACAATAATAAGTAATAAACATTAAGTTCCTTTTATTTGCCTAATAGTGTTTGATTCTCTGGTATTCATATTTGCAAATGAATCCTTCATTTCTTCAAGTGGTTCCCCATATAAATCAAAATGAAAAAATCTCTTTCATTTTTTTGCTGGTGTAGCCCCCTGACCTCAGAGGCAGAAAGAACAGGCTTTCAAAGAAAGAGCAAACCCTGCATATAGTCCAAGCTAAAAATGTGAGAGCTGTCAGCCTCCTCCTGTCGAACTTAGCCAATATTTAATATAGTAACGCTAAACTTGGATATTAAGGTATTATGCATGGAAAAATAAGAAACCTATTTTAATTGCAACCAGTTATGTTCTCTTACCTATATTACCGCTTCAGCTCATTTTTCTTCATTGTTCTTTTAGGAATTATACTCTCAGTCCTATGATGCTGTTGGTGTGATGTTTGCTTCTATTCCTGGATTTGCTGACTTCTATTCCCAGACCGAGATGAATAACCAAGGAGTAGAATGTCTGCGCTTGCTGAATGAAATCATTGCAGACTTTGATGAGGTAATACCAACTCCTAAAGAAAATCTGATAGTGCTTAAATGATGATTCCCAAATACCAGATATGTCATCCTAAATTATCAAATTTAGTAACTATTCTGCTTCCAATAATTGTCTGGGGTTTTATACTCCAACTACAATTGTCTATTTTGCTCTTTTGCATTTAGTCTTCTCAAACTTCGGTCTGAATGACCTAGTGAGAGAGAGACTGAAATCAATAGTTACTTGAGCATAAACATGCATAAATAAAAGCCCAGTCAGCTCTGGTGTATCTAGAAGAACATGTCTTTATTCTGTAGAAGAAAGAAGGATTAAGGTATTTGCAACAGCTCTGGGAAGTAGTGGTCTACATCCAAACAGATAAAGATGTTGTTTTGAAAACATGGGTTTAATGGACTCAATGAATGCTAATGGAAAATTATTCCATCCTGAGCAGCAAGCACCTGAGGCCTTTCACAAGTTCTGAAGAATCTATTTTCAATTTGTTCCTCTGTGTTATCTTAATTTCACAAGAGGAAAACAAAGGCGCAAAGGGGTAGTTGATTTTCCTGCATTTTTTTGAGAACAAAGGTACCTGCTGCCCATGCCGGAAGCTAGAACCTAAATATGAACCCAGCTCGGGGTCTTAACTGCACCTTCACCCTTCCTCATCCTGGCCATCTGCATGGAGAATGTTCACAGAGTGCTATGTGTGTTCATAAATACTGGACTAGATTTAAGATTAACAAATTCTGAGAGACAGTGAAATTGAGAATTTATCCATATAATTGGTCAGATAGTAAAATTACTGGTGGGAAACAGAAAAATTCACAGGGGATGCACCCCTGTGCATTTTAGTAGAAAACAAAACTACTTTCCTATGAAAAGAGCTCTGTCTCTTAAACTCCTGCACTGCTTTCCCGATAGGTATAAATACCTGCTTCTTATCTCTGAGATCTTGCACAGCTGTCAGCATGCTTCTTGATTAATAGTTTTGTTTTTCTTTCCAGATCTGATTAAAATTATTATGGCTCAAGCTTAATGTAAAGTCTATTGCTATGAATTAATTTCAGATATTTTGTCATGCACGTTCATATAATCTTCACAACAAAAATTCCATTGCTACTGTGGCTATTACAGAAGACAAGGTTTTCATCAAGAGTCCTAACACAATATTACATTCAGGCCCCTAACACCTGCTCTATAATTAATAAAAGACCTAATTAGGGACTGTATTTTGTCCCAGACATGTTTAGTTGAAAAATAGATATGTTATTTGTATGGGTAGTAAATGAAATTATGTGATCCCCTGCTGAATGCTAACCTACTTCCAGCATGGTTGTGCCATTAGTTTATTCTGGTTTAGTAATCTGAAAGGTGATATGGCAGGCTGAGTAACTGAAGGGAGTAATCCTACCCACGAAAAAGGAACCAGAAGTCACTTCAGGTACAATGTTTCAGGGCCCATAATGTTTCCATGTAACTATTGACTGACATTACATGATGTCACTATTCCTGGTTCTCCATGATGTGATTTGACAAGACAGCCTGCTGTTTCAGTACAGCCCTGGAAGCAAAATGTACATGCGCAGCTTGAGAGCAGAGCAGATCTGTTAGCCACGGGAAAACTTTGCTCCTCAGCATCACATTAATACCTCTGTAGAGATACCTTAATATAGAAGTCTTAGCACAGGAGTGCAAGACATTGGTACCTGGTGCCATTTGAGAAATCCTAGGTGATTTGAGATGCCCACATGGGATCACCAGGTCCCGTACTGCACCGTCAGAAAACTCCTGTTGTTCTGGAGCGAGCCACTGGAGGTTCTTCGGGAAAGCATGCTCTAGATGACTCTAGACATCTATGTTTAGCCAACTGAACTGAGTTCCTATTCTCAATCAGATTCTACACTGAGTCCCCTCTTTTCTTTACATCAATAATAGTAGTAGCAATGCTCTGTCCATCAGGCCAGGAAGATGCTTCTGAATGAAAGCAGTGGTACAAACACAAATTGACCTGGTTTGGAAAATTTGATAGGTGCACCAGAAGGAAATCCAACTTCTTTCTTCTTCTTAGAGGAGTTTCCATGTTACTGCAAAACAGAAAGCTTACGATCAAGATCTGTTATTTTGTTTACCAGGTAATGGATCTATGTAAGAGTGACAAAGCCATTCAAACAAAAAATCATGAGCAGTGGAACAGAACCTGCCACCAGCAACTGCGTGGTGTAGGAGCCCACAGAGGAGTCAGACTGGACCTTCCTTAGGGAGCTTGGGGAACCTGGTCCAAAAGTCAGTCTTAGGGAGTAGGTGATTGACTCTTCTCAAAGCACAGCCTTTACTCAGGGCTGGTTTTTTCCCCTGGTGGCTCACAAATCTGTTGATGTCCAAATTATCCAGGCTTCCTGTCGACTGAGACAGGATAGGAGGTGTTGGCTTCTGGACTGACAAAAGGGGATTCTTTTGTTGTTGTTGTTGTTGTTGTTGGTTTTTTTTAATTTGACATATAGCATCATTATAGAATACAGTTATATATGATTTCCTATTTTGTACCCAAGCACAGAGGTGCTGACAGGAACTGTTCATACATCAAATAATAAACATGAACATTGCAAATCTACTTTTATAGTTACCCATTTTTTATATGACTGTAGTCTTAAGACACATAAAGGACTAAATTCCCATTCTTAGAGATGTCACACCAAAAAATAATATTGGAACATTTCTCCTGAAGATTATGAGTCTTGAATGATTTTTTAAAATGTAATATTCTTTCTAGCCTTTTTAATCTAGCATTTATGTATCTTAGTGATGTTACAGTTGGGATTTGCACTTTAATAAGAGCTTTCTAGTTCATGGGTTCTTTTTCCCCCCCATTTTCTTTATCCTGCAGTGCTTTACACAGTGTTTATGACAAACAGAATTTAATATATTACTTTGCCACAAATAGAGGTTTTGGCAGAATTCGGGATCCTGCTTTCGGACTTCACTAATTACTTTGCAATTGTGTGTCATGCCCTAGAACATTCTCTTTTGTACTACTTTGTACATGTTTCATTGCATGTGTATATCCCAGGGTCTGACCTCCATATAACCTTGGCTGTACATGAATTGCGGCATCAAGCCATTAGTTGCTTTTTAGATACCAACCACATTCTGGTGTTTGAAAATGTTCCCTGGACTATCTTGGTAAATTAGCAAGCCTATTTAAAATGCCGCAACAAATAGCAGCTGATTTAAGCTTGAGTTGGATATCTTTCCCCAATATCAAAATCTATCAGGCTGTCACACTGTGAAAAAAAAGTAATTGGTAAATAAACCATTATTTGAAGAAGGAAAGAAGTGATTTAACAGACAGGATAATGCAGGAAAAAACAGAGATTTGGAAACAATAATGAGTAAGAAAAAAGATAACTTGATATTATTTCTTCTAAATCGCCTCACAGCCAATAGGTCCTTTCTTTCTTAAAAAGAGTCATTTTAGCTATTTATCATACATTTTAAATTACTATGCTGTTTGCTGTTGCTTCCAGCAACCATCTGGAAATGAAAATACAGGCTGTTTTTAACCAAGACCATTTTCTCCCCTTGCCCACACACCTGGTGCTCTCAGACTGCTCACAAAAGCAGAGCTACAAGAAATTATCTTTTCCTTTAAGAGAGCAGTTGGAAGAGCTGCCCTTGTAGGAAGAAAACGTAGATAATCGGCTTTTCTGGCAGTTAGAAGAAAAATGAGAAGCAGGTCAAGTTTTTGGACTTTCCTGACTTGGAAGGGAGCCATTAACCATATGGCTTTGTATTCCCTGCGCGCAATGCTGTGCAGCCTCCCATTAGAGACAGATGGTGTGATATCTGTACACGAACAGCAAAGCTTCCAAGACCCCGGCGCTCCGGCTGACGTACGCTGTGGTTAGTTCAATGGCAGGGGATATTTTATGTTATGCCTTTGGTATGTTTCTCCCTTTGAATGAAATAATCCCTTTAGTTTTTAATTGACAGGAAATTCAAACCCACAAGATGGAAGAAGAATGCACAACAGTGTACAAAAAGAGGGGGAAATGCTTCATTAAATTTTTTGCCTGACCACAGCAAGATTTTTTTTCATTTAAATCCCAACTAAGCTGAGCTTTTAGAACCAAAAGTTTGAAATCTCTTTTCTCTGTGAGCTGTTTTTGGGTTTTTTTCTTCCAGGAGTGCCTAACCATATTGATACCTAAATGTATTAGATGATGCCATACTGCTTATCATGAAGTTTCTCAGGGTATTTGGGGGTAACATTAGCAATAAACTTTTCAAAATCCTGCGATGAGGTGATACAAGCCCATATCCCACATGAAGCTCTGCTGTCATTCATAGAGTTCACAGCATGAACTCTGCTTAGGTATTTCAAGGAATGTAAGGCTCTGGCTCTTATTTCATGGGAAGTCCTAAGTTAAACTGTGGATATGGACTTTGAACAGGGACCAAACTGTCACTCCCACTCCACTCAATGCTTTAGTCACAGACTGAACTTATTCTTCCTCTTGCCGATTGTCAATCTGACAAGTTCTTTATGCCTACTTAGCACCTATAGCTATCCCAAATAGATACAGGTGTTTACCACTTCCCGTTGGCTCCCTGAATTTTTAATAGAAGGGGAAAACACATAAAAGAAGTCCAGACCAAATGACCCATTGGACATATAGCAGCGTTAGGTCTGACAGTAAGTAAAGGGAAGCGTGGGATACAGGAGGACTTAATCTGTCATAAAAGTTCTTTGGAGGCATCTACCTCCGTCCATTGACTGTGTAAGATGGTTAAAACGGTTGTTTTAAGTGGACTGAATTCCCTTTAACACTGGTCTCATCACCTGAGTTGTTGCTGTAGCAGCACTTATTTTGTAACTTTAGTTGAACACTTGTAAATAATCAAATCTTCTTATATTCACACATCATACACAGAGAGTTTGTCTTCACTAATTTTCAGAAATTATACCCCAGGAAATGCAGGACTCATCTGCATTTAAGTTAGGCTGGAATATGCATGTCTTCTATTATCCATTCTGTGATTTACCAACAGCTTTACAGAGTGCAACAGAATTTAGTTTGAATGCACTCTGTGAGTAGATGATGTTGCAAAGAGCCCCAGCTCGGTGTGCCCCAGAACTCTGAATGAACTGTGCACTGTGACAAGCTGCAAGATAACATGAGTGTAATGATTCATTTTCATATCTGTAGAAGCATTATGCATTAAGAATTACAGAAGTAACAGTGGGTTTTTACATATGTATTAGTTACTAGGTGAAGAGAGATTTCAAGATATTGAAAAAATTAAAACGATTGGCAGCACATACATGGCTGTGTCAGGATTATCGCCTGAAAAACAGGTAAGAATAGTTTCCCTTAAGAATCAAAGCTTTTGTTGTCTCAAATCATTCATATTAGAGATTATTAGTGTTATCTTTATGATGTTCATTGAGCTGTGTTTTCTAAAAGAAAATAGACATTTGGGGCTTCTGGCAGACAACAGTTGTGCTTCTTGATGAATTGAAATGCCATCTTGTGCTCAGAACAAGAACCATATGGATTCTTTCCTCAAATTTAGGTTTATAGGAGAAAAAAAACATCTCCTTTCAATCACACTGATGTGAATCTAGAGCAGGTCTATCTATGTCTTCGGACATACTCTAAAGTTACCGCTGTAACTCAGACAGGAATCTGGCTGACATCCTCCAATAATCTATGAAGAGACAGGATCTATCAACTGACAGCATACTTATGGAAGTGTAAGGTTGCATTTATACATTTTTGTGATGATGTAGCTGTATATCTACAGACAGTGCAATAAACTATACATCAAAAAGAAAGCAGACCCATCAGTTCAACTGAAGAATGTCACAAAGCCAGAAGCCTGCATGCTGCCCTCGCTTGCAGAGGTGCAAACCAACCTGAGGGAAAAATCAGCCACAGAGGAAACACTCACAGTCACAGCCATAAACCTCAGATAAGTCAGATGAGAGAAATCCATTCATAACTACACCAAAGAATATGCCTGGAAATGGGGTCTCCACAGGAATAAGATAAGGCTCTAAAATACATCCAGCAATAAGTCAGCTGTTGCTGAAATCTGTCTTTCTTGGCAACTGGTACCTCTCCCCAAGGAAGAGCACCACAAAAAAGGGTGTGCTGGCCCAGATCAGTCACAGAGTGGGAATCAAATCTGCCCACGTTGATTGAAACTGCCAGAAAAGCAGAAGCCATATTAGAGTGAGCTTTATAAACTAGAAAAATTCCATTGATTCTTTACAATCAGAGAATCATAGAATCATTTAGGTTGGAAAAGACCTTTATGATCATCAAGTCCAACCCTTAACCTAGGACTTCCAAGTCCTTCACTAAACCATGTCCCTAAGCACTGCATCTATGTGTTTTTTAAACTCCTCCAGAGATGGTGATTCTACCACTTCCCTGTGCAGCCTGTTCCAATGCTTTGCCACCCTCTCAGTGAAGAATTTTTTCCTAATGTCCAAACTGAACCTCCCCTGGCACAACGTGGGTCCATTTCTTCTTGTTCTGTCACTTGTTACCTGGGAGAAGAGACCAACCCCCACCTGCCTACAACCCCCTTTCAGGTAGCTGTAGACAGCAATAAGATCCCCAGGAGTCTTCCCTTCTCCAGGTTGAACACCCCCAGTTCCCTCAGCTGCTCCTCATCAGACTCGTGCTCCAGACCCTTCACCAGCTCCGTTGCCCTTCTCTGGACACACTCCAGCACTTCAATGTCCCTCTTGTAATGAGGCACCCAAAACTGAACACAGCATTCAGGGTGTGCCCTCACCAGTGCCCAGTACAGGGGGACAATCACTCTGCCCTAGTCCTGCTGGCCACACTGCTTCACATACAAGCCAGGATGCTGTTGGCCTTCTTGGCCACCTGGCCACACAGCTGACTCATGTTCAGCCAGCCGTCAACCAGCACCCCCAGGTCTTTTTCTGCCAGCCAGCTTCCCAGCCGCTCTGCCCCAGCCTGTGGCGCTGTGTGGGGTTGGTGTGACCCAAGTGCAGGACCCAGTACTTCTTGTTGAACCTCACACAATTGGCCTTGGTCCACCAGGCCAGCCTGTCCAGATCCCTCTGCAGAGCCTTCCTGCCCTTTAGCAGATCAACAGTCCACCCCACAACTTGGTGTCATCTGCCAACTTACTGAAGGTGCACTCAATCCCCTTTTCCAGGTTGTCGATAAAGGTATTAAACAGGACCAGCCCCAATACTGAGCCCTAGGGAACACTGCTTGTGACCATTCATCATCATTCTGGGCTTGGCTGTCCAACCAGCTTTGAACCCAGTGTAGAGTGAACCCATCCAAGCCATGAGCAGCCCGTTTCTCCAGGAGAATGCTGGGGGGAACGGTGTCAAAGGCTTTACTAAGGTCCAGGAAGAACATATCTACAGCCTTTCCCTCATCCACTAGGCAGGTCACCTTGTCATAGAAGATCAAGTTAGACAAGCAGGACCTGCCTTTCGCAAACCCATGCTGACCGGGTCTGATCCCCTGCACATGCCGCATGATGGTGTTCAGGCTGACCTGCTCCATAAACCTTCACCAGCACAAAGGTCAGGCTGACAGACCTGTAGTTCCTCGGATCCTCCTTCCTGACCTTGCAAATGGGTGTTACGCTGGTTAACCTTCAGTCTTCTGAGACCTCCCCAGTTAGCCAGGACTGTTGATAAGTGATGGAGATCAGCTTGGCAAGCTCCTCTGCCAGCTCCCTCTACCCTCAGGGTAATCCCTCCTGGCCCCATAAACCTGTGCCTGTCTAGAGCAGAGCAGCAGGTCACTAACAGCTTTCTCCTGGACTATGGGGACTTCATTCTGCTCCTCTTCCCAGTCTTCCAGCCCAGGGGGCTGAGTACCCCGAGGGCAACTGGCCTTACTATTAAAGACTGGGGAAAATTCTGCTTTAAGCAGAGGCAATTAGTGAGCTACAGAACAGCTTTTTCTCACCCACTTAGCCGGTCCCTGGTTGCCTGGCTTGCCCTGTTGTTCCTGTCATTATTCCATCCCTGAAAGCACTGGAATTAGAGCTTTTTCTGGGTAACAGTTTCGGTAAAGGAGGATTACATCTTTCACTTCTTTCATTCTACTTCTCACTTACATGGCTGTCTGTGGTTCTCACTAGTTTTTGCCCCTTGCACCTGAGCTATCTCAATCCTCTCTACTTTCTCCGCCTTAGATATATTTCACAGGCCTTATTAATTCTCATGATTGCCTGTCAGATTATTGACAGGAAATTACTTTCTTTGGTACTTCATGCTAATCTTCTCTGTATCCAGGTATACGAGTGTTGTAATATAAAAGGGAAGCATTACCATTCATAATACCCTACCTTTTTTGGATCTAGTATGTGGAGACTGTTCTGATAAATTCCAAACTCAGATACAAGGCACTTGGCAGGGATAGGTGGGAGATGGGCAAATGCAAAACCTTTCTAACATATTGTTGATAATTTACTCCTCAGCAATGTGAAGACAAATGGGGGCATTTGTGCGCTCTGGCCGACTTCTCCATAGCTTTGAATGAAAGCATACAGGAGATCAACAAGCATTCATTTAACAACTTTGAACTCCGTATTGGTAAGCATAGTTTGAGCATGAGAATTGAAATGTAATTTTGTCTGCAAGGATATGACTCTATAAGTGCACGCCAGGACCATTGCAAGGATATGTACGATTTAAGAAACTCCAAATACTTTATCTTCTGTTTTCAAATTCACTTCATCCTAGGCAAAGTTAGAAATAAGAAATACTCCATTTGCAGAATATCGGCCCTGATATGGGGACTGCAGGAGGTCTACATTTTAGTGAATTGTCAATGGGTAACATAATTAAGCTACTGTCTAGCAAGCCTGTCCAAGAGTCCATAGGTATAACACACAAAGTGAACTGGACACCCCAGACCTAACCCCAGGCTTGATACTGGCTTGCACTCTCTCCAGTTAATCTTCTTGTCTTAAGATTCATCTTCAGTAAATGGTAGTAGTGTCTTACACTAAAGCCTGTGTGTAGTACTTCGGTTTTGCACAAAAATTGAATTCCAGTCCTGACCTGATCAGTGAATTGCTGTGATGGGGAACCTGTTACCCAGATGGGATATCCTGAACAGCTAGTGGCGTGGGACCTGAAAAGTTGGCCTTGAATATATGGCATGTAACAGGAGTAAATCTGATGGCTTCTCATGTTGACTGGATCACTGACCAAAATCAAAAACCACCTGGAAGAAATATGTTCTTTACAGACAACTCTGCCATAAAAAAAGTGGAAGAATATTATCAGTCACAACATGGGGGGTCACAGCACCTCTCCCTGTGATCTGCACCTCCTAACAGTTTTGAACAGCAACCTCCCAGTTCCCAAGATTTCTCAGAGAACATATATGCATTCTTATTAATTGTGAATCACTTGCAAAAATTTCATAGAGCATAAATGCAACAGTATTTGGAAATAATCTCTATCACCAATTAAAAAAATACATTCTTTAAAAAAAAAATATCTAAAAACCTAAGATCCTTTTTCCAGAGATGTACCTTTTTCTGTCACTAAACGTATTCTTCAATTGCTGCAGCACAAAAAAATAGTCTCTTCTATATTATTGCTTTTCTTGAATTTATGCAACAATCTTACAAGATACAGTTGTTCAATAACTTCATAAAGTACTTCAATATTTTCATGTCATGGAACATAAAGATATAATTTCTTGACTGTATAGTCCTAACAAGGTTACTTTCAGCAAACGTAGACCCGGAAAGATCCTTCTAGAGGGATTTTTCCTACTACATAAGAATCACTTTGCAGGAACTTTGGCAATAGTGTGCAGAATACAGATGATAGGCAAGTACTGTTGTTCCGATGAGACAGACATCCTGTAAAATAACTCTGTGGATATCACTTTTCATGTTTTCTAGCTTTTCTGGCTTTTTTTCCTTACTTTCCTTTTGTATACACCTCTTCCTTAAGGTTAGAGATAAATGTATCTGAACCAGGCTTTATGTGGTTTTTAAGTGCAAATAAGATTTTTTAGGCATTCTTGTCTAACTGGCTCTCAATTTATTATTATTTTTTTTAATAGGGATTAGCCATGGCTCTGTGGTGGCGGGAGTTATCGGTGCTAAGAAACCCCAATACGATATCTGGGGCAAAACAGTTAATTTAGCAAGTCGAATGGACAGCACAGGTGTTAGTGACAGAATACAAGTGCCTGAAGAAACGTATCTGATCCTGAAGGACCGGGGATTTGCCTTCGACTACCGAGGAGAGATTTATGTCAAAGGTATCAGTGAACAGGAAGGAAAAATCAAAACATATTTTCTTCTAGGAAGAGTTCAACCAAATCCTCTAATCTTACAACCAAGAAAACTGACTGGACAGTATTCATTAGCAGCTGTTGTATTAGGACTTGTACAATCTCTTAACAGGCAAAAACAGAAGCAAATCCTTAATGAGAACAATAACTC
Organism: Falco naumanni; assembly: GCF_017639655.2. Classification (NCBI taxonomy): domain Eukaryota; kingdom Metazoa; phylum Chordata; class Aves; order Falconiformes; family Falconidae; genus Falco; species Falco naumanni. Next base: position 106,868,946 of record NC_054056.1, on the reverse strand, counting down.
TGGAATCATTAAAGGACATTACAACCGGAGGACTTTGCTAACTCCCGGTGGATCTGAGGCAGCAGCCCAGGCAGAGGGGGCTGACAAAACTGAATTGCCATAATCAGCATTTTGTTTGTGTTCTTTTTTTTTGTATTTCTTTTATATATAAAAATAAATATACAAATAAAAAGGGTTTAATTTTTTTTAGAAGAAGCGTGATTATTTTCTGGTGTGATGTTTTGATAGGATTCAGTTTTCTACATTTTAACAAAATGATGCCAGCGTCTCTCCTCCCAGCTGTGACTAACCTCTGAATGTCCAGCCATAGTAGCTGTAGGAGGAATGTCCAGCCATTTGCCTCAAGAGGAGAGTCCAAGACTGGAGATACCCTGAATTATTTGTGTCCCAGCACAGAGACAGTCCTGCTGGGATGCTGCAATGGCACACCTAGGTGCTACAAGCCCTGCAACAAAAGGAGGATGACTTTGGGGGGGGATGGCTAATCAATTTGGCCTTGGAAACAGTAAATATTTAGCATAGGTTCCTGTATGCATTGGTGCCATGATTTATATTGAGCTGTGAAGTGCACAAATGAACCTCTCATCAAGCCTGTATCCTCAAAGGAGCTGGGTTTGTCTCAGTAAATATTATCTTTAAAGTAAATCACAAATGGAAACAGCAGAACCTGTAATCACACAGCAATCTTCAGATGAGACCCACATACAGCTAACACAGTGCAACATATGGATTCTTTATAAATACAGGTCTTGCTTTTTGCAGGCTGTTACCCAGGCCTTAAAGAAAACTGGGAGCATCACCGCTGGATCAGGCACACTTTTAAAAGATGGCCAATATGGCTAGAAAACCTTGATTCCTATATTTTATAAGACACTAATGTTTATTAACAAAAGAGGCCCCAAAACATTAAAGTGCTTAATTGTAGTAAGATAAATATAATGCTTTTCATTGATGAAACAGGTTTGTGAGGCAAAATTTAATCAGCTGAGTGCCATCTTCAGAAATAGAAAATAATAAAAAGGACAAAATAAATTCCACAGAAAACTGTATCACTGAACAATGGATCTGAGCACAGAAAGCAAAGATCAGTCAGAAATGTTACACCTGGTGATGCTGCTGCCAATAACTGAGCACTCATTCCAAACCGATTACTCCTTTGAATCCCCACAAATAACATTTTTTATGCCACATAGGGAAAGCTGAGCTCCTCAGCTCACCCAGGCCAGTGCTGATACTGTAGGAGATGAAGACAAGGAAGGGCTAGCAACTGAAGCAGTTAAATTAATTTCACATTTGCAGTGGTATTTGAGTGCACTAAAGAAGGCAAGTTTGGGCTGGTTAAACAGCTCATTAACAGCTGTCCTCTCCTTCAGCTTATGTCTGTGTTGGATGGATTCACTTCTCCTCGTTCTCTAAACATTTAGTTCTTGCTAATATCCCAGCTGAACTGGTTCTCTAACTCTCACCACTGCTGCCAACCTCTCTAATGACAATTAGCAGTGAGTGGAAGCTAGATAACAGGGTTGGAGACTGGAGCTGTGAGGGCAACTTCACTGCTCCTTAGCATGGGCCTAAATCTCCTGCTTCCTATCATAGATACTGATGGCTTTCTTCGTTATCCCTCTCAAAATTGCCATTAGCATAACTATGTTCCCAAGCAAAATTATCTGCTAAAGAAGCCTGCGTCTGTGTTGACCAGATAAAGAGTTTGCTAAATCAGCTCATTGCCATGAATAATCCTTTAGTGAGGAATTTCACCTGTGACTGCTGCAGGTAAATCCCTGCTTGGATCTATTTGTCTACACTAGATGGTTATTTGTCACCCCAGCAATTACTCTGCTTGTTCCTTTTCCAAGTGTGATGACCTTAAAGGTTCAGTAATGTTATTTCTCATTGTAGCATCTGTTTCCAGTGGAGCAACTGCTATTATTTATGCTCTCGGTCTTCTGGTCTTACTCCATGACTTTATGGCACCATTAGAATATTCAGCTTTCCCTCACAACTCCATCTTCAGAGTTTCTTGTTCATTCAGGATAGAATCGCTCATACAAGAAGAACCTATGAAGCCAAAACACCTGGTTAATATCCTTTGAAACATGCATGCCTGGGTTAATAAAGGGAAATTGCCTTGATATGGTAACTCTTTGACCAAACCAGCCAGCCAATACTGAGAGCTTTCCTAGATTTTGCCCAGTAAGAGGAGAAAGCCTTGGCAGAAACTGACTATACTCTTTGATATCAACTTGTTTCTTTCTACAGATGTGCACTACAGAAACAAACAGCAGCAGCTGCTTACTCAGAAATTTGTACCTCAATCCCTCCAACAAGTCCCATGCCATAAGCTCTGCTGACTTCAATGGTTTCTAAAAAAACAGACTGAAATCCACAGCTTGCTTCTCTGAAAAGCAACATGCAACCAACTACATCAAGGGCAGTTTATGTCAGCTTTGAAGTACTCATTCTTAGTCAATATTCCATCTGCTTTAATGATTATCTGGACAATAGTTCTGTACCAGAATCATAGAATGGTCAGGGTTGGAAGGGCCCTCTGGAGATCGTCTAGTCCAACTCTACTGCTAAAGCACGTTCACTTAGAGCATGTTGCATAGAATCACGTCCAGGCAGGTTTTGAGAGGACACCCTACAGCCTCTCTGGGCAGCCTGTGCCAGTGCTCTGTCACCCTCAAGATAAAGAAATTCTTCCTCATATTCAGAAGGAACTTACTGTGTTGCAGTTTGTGCCCATTGCCCCTTGTCCTGTCACTGGGCTCCACTGAAAAGAGCCTGGTCCCATCCTCCTGACACTCGCCCTTAAGATACTTGTACACATTGATAAGTTCCCCTCTCAGTCTTCTCTTCTCCAGGCTACACAGGCCCAGGTCTCTCAGCCTTTCCTCATCAGGGAGATGCTCCAGCCCCCTCATCATCTTCACAGCCCTCCGCTGGACCCTCCCCAGTAGTTCCCTGTCCCTCTTGAGCTGGGGAGCCCAGAACTGGGCCCAGCACTCCAGACGCAGCCCCCCCATGGCAGAGCAGAGGGGGAGGGTCACCTCCCTCGACCTGCTGACCACGCTCCTCCTAATGCACCCCAGGGTGCCATTGGCCTTCTTGGCCCCAGGGGCTCACTGCTGGCCCATGGGCAACTTGCTGTCCACCAGGGCTCCCAGGTCCTTGCCTGCAGAGCTGCCTTCTAGCAGATCAGCCCCAGCCTGTACATGGGGTTGTTCCTCCCCAGGGGCAGGACCCTGCATTTGCCTTTGATGAACTTCATGAAGTTCTTTGCCCAGCTCTCCAGCCTGCTCAGGTCTCACTGAATGGCAGTGCAGCCTGCTGGTGTGTCAGCCGCTCCTCCCAGTTTTGTAGCATCAGCAAATTTGCTGAGGGTACACTCACATCTTTTCATCCAGGTCATGGATGAATAAGTTGAACAGGACTGGACGCAGCATAAACCCCTGGGGAACACCGCTAGCTGCAGGCCTCCAGCCAGGCTCTGTGCTGCTGATTGCAACCCTCTGAGCTCTGGCATTCAGCCAGTTCTCAACCCACCTCACTATCCACTCATCTAACCCACACTTCCTGAGCTTATATATGAGGACATCATGGGAGATAGTGTCAAAAGCCTTGCTGAGGTCAAGGTAGACAATATCCACAGCTCTGCCATCATATACCCAGCCAGTCATTCCATCACAGAAGGCTACCCAGTTGGTCAGGCTTGATTTCCCCTTGGTGAATCTGTTGACTGTTTCTGATGACCTTCTTTTACTCCACATGCTTTGAGATGACCTCCAGGATGAGCTGTTCCATCACCTCTCCAGGGATGGAGGTGTGGCTGACTGGCTGGTAGTTTCCTGGGTCCTTCTTGCCCTTTTGAAGACTGGAGTGACACTGGCTTTCCTCCAGTCCTCAGGCACCTCTCCTGTTCTCCATGAAATTTCAAAGATGATGGAGAGTTGCTTAGCAATAACATCTACCAGATCCCTCAACACTTGCATTCAGGGGTTCATGCCATTAGGGCCCATGGATCTGTGGGTGTCAAGTTTGCTTAAGTGATCTCTAACATAATCTTCTTTGACCAAGGGAAAGTCCTCCTTTCTCCAGACTTCCTCCTTTGCCTCCAGGGTCTGGGATTTCTGAGGCCTGGCCTTGGCAGTGAAGACTGAAGCAAAGAAGGCATCCAGTAACTCTGCCTTCTCTGTGTCCTTTGTCACCAGGGCACCCACCTCATTCAGCAGCGGGCCACATTTTCCCTAGTCATCTTTTTCCTGCTGATGTACTTGAAGAAGCCCTTGTTGTTGTTGTCCTTGACCTCCCTCACCAGATTTGATTTCAAACAGATCTTAGCCTTCCTGCATGTTCTGACAACATCCCTATATTCTTCCCAAGTGGCCTGTCCCTTTTTCCACATCCCATAAACTTCCTTCTGTTTGAGGTTAGCCAGGAGCTCCTTGCAGATCATCCATGCAGGCCTTCTGCCCCCTTTGCTTGATTTCTTACTCATGGGAATGTACCTATCCTGAGCTTGGAGGAAGTGATGCTTGAATATTAGCCAGCTCTCTTAGACTTCCCTACCTTTTAGAGCCTTAACCGAATGGATTCCTCCAATTAGGTCCTTGAAGAGGCCAAAATTAGTTTTTTGAAGTCCAGGGTTACAATCCTATTTGTTGCCCTGCTTCCTCCATGCAGGATCCTGAACTCCACTATCTCATGGTCACTGCAGCCAGGGTTGTCCTCAGCCTTCACATCCCCAATCAGTCCTTATTTGTTTGTGAATACAAGGTCTAAGAGCACACCTCACCTTGTTGGCTCCTCCATCACATGCATCAAAATATTATTATCAACGCTCTGCAGGAACCTCCTGGACTAAGTGAGCCTAGCTGTGTTGTCTTTCTAGCAGATACCAGGGAGGTTGAAGTCCTCCATGAGAACCAGGGCCTGTGATCGTGAGGCTACCTCCAGTTGCCTGTAGAAGGCCTCTTCCTGATCAGGTGACCTGTAGCAGACACACACAACAGTGTCCCTCCTGTTTGCCTGCTTCTTGATCTTCACCCATAAGCTCTCCACCTGTTCTGCATCCACCACTAGGCAATGCTCAATACATTCCAGTTGCTCCTTCACATAAAGAGCAACTCCACCACCTCTCCTTGCCGGCTTGTCTTTCCTAAAAAGTACATAGCCATCCATGCCAGCATTCCAGTCATGCAAGCTATCCCACCGTGTTTGTAATTGCAATGAGATCATGGCCCTGTGACTGCACACTAATACCTAATGCTTCCTCTTTGTTCCCCATGCTGCCTGTGTTGGTTTACAAGCATTTCAGAGAGGTTATCAAGCACGCGGGATTCCCAGGAGGGCTGCAAGTGGATCCACCATAGCCACACTCACCCTTGAGGTGGCTGGTCTTCTGATGCTCATCTTGGGAGGTAGCTGAGGAACATATACCACTGCTCTGGTTGGGCTGGCTTATTCCCCAGTTGGATGTGATGGCATGAGTATTGCCACATTGGATCGCTTCCCCCAAGTCCTATTTCAAGCCCACCTCACCAAGTTGGCCATTACAAATCACTACTTTGTAATGCTCCAAGTGCATATTTGTAACCATCACTCTTATATGCTAGCAAAGACAGTGTCTGTGGCAAGAGTGCTTGTCTGCAGGACACTGAAAAGGTTTTAGTGTTGATTAGTTTATGCCATTCACCAGTTTTAGTAATGTCTATCCAGAAAACCACAGTTAGGTACTGATACCTGTCAAAGTATCTACTCTTAGCTCACATTAAGACTCAAGATGTAAGTTTAACTCTAGTTAGAACAGCGTGATAGGTGTGATAAGATTCAGAAGCGTGTGCTGAGAAAAAAAGCAATTCAAAAAATAGCCCTGGCACACAGAGGAAAAATATCATTCACTGTCCTCAGCTTTAATTCATTCCTGATTACTTCACAGTCTTCTACCCATTTTGAAAAGCACAAGGAAAAAAAAATATCTCATCTAATCTTTTTCTCATTAGCAGAACTTCAGCTGCCTTTCCTAAGTGCAATGGGAGTCAAGGAGTTTATATAAATACACAGCACAGCAAAGGTGGCTAAGAGCCAAATGTCCTGTCCCTGCACACTGTCTGGCTGCAACGCAGGGAGCAAAGAGCCCGGCTCCAGAGCTGACTTGACGAACATGCAGTGAAATGATCAGAGGAGCAGGAAATAACCACATTAACCATTGTCAGTGGTACACAGTAAACATTATAATTGCACAGTCAACTTATTAACCTCCCCATCAATCCTTTTCTGTTGCTCAATGGCAATGGCACGATTAAGCGTTTGTGGTTTCCCCAGCTCTCTGCTTTGCTTGAGGAGGCAAAAAATATGACAGCGAAGCATTCAGCAGATGGAGGGAAGGGGTAAAAATTCAATATGCATATCTCCAGGCATTTGAAACTTACTGCAGTTTAGTCAGTATTTAAGGAATGCTCTCATTAGCTTTCCCGGTAGAACTAAATATTTCCTTGGCTTACATAACTTCAGTAGATAAGGCCCCAATTTTTTCAAAAAATGAATAAACTTTTTTCTGTCCATTTTCCACTAAGCTCTTTTTTAGGTGATGGCTGTCAGAGTTACAGAGCCATGCAGAGACTGATTCCTTCAGTTCTTTCATGTGAAAATGACAGCAATGTACAGGGCTGGTTAGGCAGCATCTCCTGTAAAATGTTACTTGTGCTACTTCTTCTTGTGCCAGATCTCGCTCAGCCCAAGGTGGTTTTTTTTCTGGATGATAAATATGTTAATATTGATATGCTGAACATTTCTGCCTCATAGTGAATGTACTTTTTGAGGATCTTGAAATCAGTGATTCCTTCAGCTTTTCAATATTAAAAAAATGACCACTGTTGCTACATGGAGAAAAAGAAGAAATCTCAGCTGGTCTGCTGAATAGCTAAGGTTCTTAAACAAATGACATATGTGTGAAATGACTTTTGATTGCAAAACCCACTCCCAGCAGCAGTAACATGGGATACACCAAGGGATATTTTCATTGTAGAAGGAAATTAAGTATCATTTTAATTAACTCATCAGTTACTTAATAAAAATACAACAGCCTCTTCCTACTCATCTTTCCTCACAGAGACTATTGTGACAGGCTGTCAGTTTTCTAACTTTCTATAAATCACCAAGTAATTTTGCTTCAGATGAGTGATCACCTCCTCTGGATGTGCCCAGATCGATGCTGTGAAGCTCCTTCCAGGAGCCAGCAGTAACATCCCCATCTCTGGGGTCAGCGCACTTTGCACGAGTAAGACAAAGAGCAGCAGTGGCACCAGCTATTTCCCTGTGTCCCTGTTCATGACAAAGGCAAGACCAGGGGCTGGGGCAGGTTGGGAGCTGTAGTCTAACACTTTTCCCACTGGAATGAGAGTGGGAAGATCCCAGCAGGACCTATCCCACAAAATGAGTCAAGATGCTGCCTTTACAGCTCATACTTTAACAGCCTAGTTACTGGCAAGTAGTTGGAATGGCCACTCAGCGGGCTGGCTGTCCCAGACCTGCTCACACGGTGATGAGGGCACACACAGGGAATATCTCCTCCATGCCACAGATGGCATGGCAGTATGTAGTCACCTGCTGCCCCATTAAATTCCCCCTTTCCTGGCAATTAACTTGGTAGGACCAATTACCTCTCAGAAACCATTGTATGGATGTTAGGAGGCAAGTTTTCATAGAACCATCTCCAACCAATCCTTTTCTGTTGTTTGTTTTGATGTGGTTTGGGTTTGTTTTTTTATTATTGCTTCCTGAAGAACAAGAATCTATGTTTTCATAGTTTCCATTTTATTTATCCATTCAGAATTTATTCAGAAACAAAAACCACACCCATGTCCAACACTTAAAAATTAACTTAAGCAACAACATGCCTTCCTCTTACCCTCTCAGGTAAAGTTGATCATGTGTCCATTGCAGCTTAAGGATCTCCACCCTACTTCCCTCCCAGAGATATTTCACCCTCAGCTTTATGAACTGAAGTGTTCATATACAGCAGGTGTGAAAGGAGACCTCAGCCATCAATTCACCCTGTTCTTCTGCTCCCATCACTTTCAGAACCAGAGGACTAGGGCAGGATGGCCTTCATGGGCCTGAGAATGATGCAAAAAAGACAAATCCTCCATGAAACAAGTTCCAAGCTATTTTGAGCTTTACAGATAAAAGCCAAGATTCTATTTTCAGCTTTAAATCCATAGTGAACCCAGAGAACATCAGTATCACCCATTGCCCCTAGAACACAGTTTCACAGGTTTTCTGTTCACATTTGTGGCAGCCTCACATTTAATCTGTATTCCCATGCAAAGTATATTGACATTAGCCAGTCTTGTCTGGGCATAGCAAGCCATGCCTTTGTATTCTCTCTTGTCACCTGAAACACATACAAAAAAGAAATATTTGATGGCAACAGCTGCAATATGAACTTCCACTTTCAGACACTTCGCCATAACCTAATTCATATTCTTTAATTGACTCCAAAAAGCATAGTTGCAGCTTCAATATATTACCCCTTATTTTCTTAAACCAATGTTGGAATTGTCATGTGGATGTCAGAAAATATTGCATCTGAGCATCAACACAGTCAGGAAGTAGTTGCTTTTGCTCCATATTCCAATGGTTAAGAAATCACCAGTAAAACAAACAAATGAACAAAAAAAAACCCCAACACCCCCCCCCCCCCCAAAAAAAAAAAAAAAAAAGAAAACACCAAAACCAACCCCAAAATTAACAGTAACAAAACCTCCAACAAAACCAAGACCTTTAATCTGTCTTTGGAGCTGAGAATGGTGTCCAACTTTTGGAACTTTTGGTTCCTCTTTTGAGGTGAAAGCCACTACATCTAGACAATAGCCAACACCAACTTTGCTCAAGGTCATAACTTCAGATTTGGCACCTCTCTTTTAAGTAAGTCCATTTAGCTGTCAGGCTCTTTCATCCCTGGTTCACAATTCTGTAATAGTCTTGGTTACTCCATGGCCAGCAGGACTGTGGAAGCAATTGTCCCCCTGTACTTCGCACTGGTGAGGCCACACTTCAGATACTGTGTTCAGTGTTGGGTGCCTCATTACAACAAATACACTGAGGTGCTGGAGATTGTCCAGAGAAGGGCAACAAAGCTGGTGAAGGGTCTAGAGAACAAGTCCTATGAGGAGCGGCTGAGGGAACTGGAGTTATTCAGCCTGGAGAAAAGGGAGACCTTATTGCTCTCTAAAACTATCTGAAAGGTTGTAGTGAGTTGCATGTAGGTCTCTTTTCCCAAATAACAAGCAATAAGACAAGAGGAAATGCCCTCAAGTTGCACCAGGGGAGGTTTAGATTGGATATTAGGAAAATTTATTCACCAAAAGGGTTGTCAAGCCCTGAAACAGGCTACCCAGGGAAGTGGTTGAGCTACCATCCCTGAAGGTATTTAAAAGATCTATAGATGTGACGATTAGGGATGTGGTTTAGTGGTAGACTTGGCAGTGCTAGGCTAATGGTTAGGCTCAATGATCTTAAAGGTCTTTTCCAACCTAAATGATTCTATGATCTTGTGATCCCTAAGATTGTCAGAGATGACAAAAATATGTTCATAAAAATTCTGCTGGAGGTCAAGAGGCAGAACCGAGTCAAGCAGTGTGGCTTATGAAAACGAAGGCTTTGCTGGAGTTAATTAATTTAATTCTAATAGACAAATACTTTCATGGGCCAAAAATAGTAGTTTCTTGGATCCTCTTTAAGCTAGCGAAGAAAAGCAGAATAAAAAATATTGTCATGGGAAGTTTAACAACAAGGTCAAATTGGAAATAAAACACATACTTTTGACAACAAACACGATTAACCACTGGAACAAACCCCTATGAAAGGCAACACATCTATTATTTCCTGAAAAGTTCAAAACAAGATTATAGAGACATTTGTGGAAATTACGCTTTATTCAAATACAAGTGCCTGAGTCTAGTGATAGGAGAACAATGAAGCTTTCTATAGTCTGACATCCTGACAAGCCGACTGGATATTTCAAGAATTATTGGGTTTTTCTAAATCCATGAATTTGCTATTATCCCACTGAGTTAATCAACAAAAACAGAAGGCGGCAAAATCTTCAGTCCTGGGAATGTTTCACAGCTCTTGCTAGTACTGACTGAAGATGAGGAAGGCAAACCTTCCCCATTTCATGCATTGATTCAGAGCCAGGAAAAAAAAAAAAAACCAACAAAAAACCAACATAATTTGTTATATCATTCCCTTTGCAGAAGGCATCAGAGGTGTTGCAAAGCAGTGGCTCAGCTCGCTGGCAGACACTCTACCAAGCTATTTAGCTTCCCTATCACTTATATAACTGTTCCATTGATTTTAACAAAAAACTCTGTGGTCAAGCATCAGGAAAGAAATTGCATTCCCCCAGCTGCATTCCACTGTTCCCACCCCACCACCTCTCACTGTGCCATTTCCTCTTACTTACCCTGATGCTCAGAGCAATAATTCCTCCTTGCATTTTTTCTAAGTAAGGGCTGTTAAGGGCTGTAAGAGCCACTGGGGAAGTGTATTTGTTTCTTAACAGGAGTGTCTTCACAGAGGATTTAGTGAGATCTCAGGAAAGTTTTGTCAGAGTTGAGTTGTGTGACCTTGGCTACAATGAGGGTGTTTGTACTTTCCTTTATAACTAAAAATGGGGCTTTGTTAATGTTAAATGGATTAAGTGTTTGCTACAGGAGTAGGTTTTTATCATGTTATCTCCCTGTCATTTTTATATAAGCATATGATATTATGTACATAAGATACCCAGCCTGACAAGGCTTCTGGAGGCTTTTGTTCCACAGCCAGAAGAGCCTCTGCTAAACAAAAAACACAGAATACATTAAAAGAAGAATGGAAATAAAAGCTTCCTCTGAAGTTGTGTGGAAGAAAGAGAGGCATGTTAAATGCTCAGAAAGTATCTTCCAAATAATCCAGTTACATATTTGCAGCCTGTAATTTATGATGCATTTCTCAAACTTCTCACAAAGGCTGACAAGAAGAATTTTTCCCCTTCCCTCCCCAAAACGCACCATTACCTAATCCTGTGACCAAGATGAGAGATCCTAATATTTCACTTGGATTAGCAGCTCCTACAAAATGACAGGAGTGAGAGATTTGTACTGGAAAGTAACAATGGCAAGGCAGAATAAAAGCCTCTGCTGCTTTGAATTATTAATAGTGTATCACTGCAGTGCCATACCAGTCACACTGGTCTTTTCTGGTGCCTCAGGAGAAGGGAGCATAGTTTCCAATGTACTTCAAGCCTTCTAAAATTGCTTAGAGTCCACTCAGCTATTTTGTACCAGGGATAGTTTCAGGACAAAGCAGACTTCTTAAAGACATATCATCCTGCTTAGGGGCATGAAATGGGAATTTCACATGGGTTACTTTGGGAAGAAACTTTCAACAGCATCTAAACGGAGGGAGAACAGTTTAGTGCTCCTAACCTCTAGGTTAAAAAATATTAAAATTTGTAATTATATAAGCATAGAATTCTGTCTGAATTGCCATGCACCATGATTCCTTTCTGCTGGTTGCCTTTATGCAGCTTATCCCTCAGGTTCTGATATTAGTTTTTTCCTAGCGCATCTAACAGTCTTGAATTGTATTTCTGAGGCAGAGAAGCAGCTTCTTCAGACAACCAGAAAGTACTTTGCTGGACACCGATTATATGTGTCATGGAATTATTGTGACTGACAGGAAACACCAGCAAGCACAGCTCAGGGGGTTGTTGGTGCCATATTTGCTGTGTCCAAATAAATGTTCTGAAATATGATGACCTTGCTTTCTAACCAGTTTGATGTTTAAGCTGAAGAAGACTAGAGTAAGGTGTCTCCATAGTGCCCTTCTACAGTTGCTCCTGAACTTTGTAAAAAAGTTCTTTCTGCAGAAACATCTTTATTTACAACTTTTCCTGTCTCATCTGTCTTTGTAAGGCAAAAAGATTCAAGGTATGACAGCTTGCGGGGGAACCATGAATCTGTCTTATTAGAAATATTTACCTAGAAAACATAAGATTGCATTTCTACAGCAGAAGCTCACTTTTCACTGTTTGAAAGAAGAAAGCATTTAAAACCTGAAACAAGTGTAAACATCACAGCAACATGTCTTTGCACCTGCAGGTAGGACGAAACTATAGACCCAAGCACTGAAAAGGATGAAGCGCACACAGCCAAGTCATGAATTTTGACTCCCATGGCAGGGAGCAGCCTTGCTCAGGATAAATCCAGCCTGCTTATTGCAGTATTTAAAGGCCACTCTAGGGACTAGTCTTGGCACTCTTTACGTTGAATCTTGTACTCTTGCTGGATACAAGCCCTCAGGAGCATGATGTTCATTACTGTGGTTGCCAAAGCACATTAGGGACTGTTAAAGTTGAAAAGCTTTCTTTTTTTTTTTTTTTCCAGAGCAATCACATCATAACAGTTACCTTTCTGACCTTTGCTACAGCTCTTGGCTGTATCACATCAAGTTTGGTGCTGAAACACTAATATGCATATTCTTATGAAACTATTTTAGCAGATGAAACTTCCCACACTTGACATTACCTGAACCCTTGTTAGAGTTCGGTGCAAATTCTTCCATTGCTTTTGGTAAGACAGTTGGTCTTGTGATCGGAATGACAGAAGCTATAAAAAGCCACAGGTACAGAAATAGAAAGGATGCAAAATTGCATGCAGAACATGCAAATGGGCCAGACACAGGCTCAGACCTGGATATCTGAAACAAGCTGCCATGAAACCAAGGTGCTTCTAAGTCTCACCTCAGTTTTAAGTCAATAAAGAACAAACCACTTAAGATGTTGGGGAAAGGGGGGGGGGGGGGGGGGGGGGGGGAGAAGAAAAAAGAGACCATGCAGGTTCCTTTTGGAGGCAGGGAGCTTGAGAGCAAAAAAAAAATCCGAAAATTTCAAAAAGGTTCTCTTAAAAATGGCTCTGGATAACAATCACATCTGCTGACTATTGCAGTCTAATTCATCTGAAAATCTGTCATGCTGCTTGCAGAGGAAAACCACTAGCATTAGAAACCCTTCCAGTATTTTCTGAGAGATCCATTTACTGTGTAATCATTGTTTAGGTAGCTATGAACAATTTCCCCTCTTTCTTGCTTTCCTGTGACACCCTTAAATAGCACTCTTACCACCGCAGAATGCTAATGTGCAGCAAGGTTAGCTGCTTTCTGTCCTCTATAGTGCATCATTTTTTAAAAGGAGCTGTTAACTCACGTGGGCCCCTAACAAATAATCATCAAATGCTCTTCTCATGCTCAACACCCTCTGCCTGGAACAAGGAAGGCAGATATGTCCAAAAATATAATGCTACTGTATTTATAGCTGAGCAAAAAGTTTGGAGTGCAAATTAAAGTGCATGCAAATCATCTGAGTTTGCTCGAAGATCACATCAGTTTCCCAGAGGGTCACGTAACGTTTCTGAAATTTTCAGGTCAGCTGTAGGGCCTGAACTAACCTAAAGAAGTTTGGTATATCAACTAGGAAATGTATGGTTTTGATGTGAAATCATCATGCTTTTAATGAGAAAGGAATGGAAATGAGAAGGAGGGGGACAGGGAGAACAGATGGACTTTTCTAACCTGATTTCTCCCTGGCAATTGCCAGCATCTCCTGTGTTTCCATTCAGCCTGGGACTGGAATTGTTTTAGTATCTTTGTCCTATACAGTAGCCAGATGTGCCATGAAGGCTTAAATGAAAGTAACTGAGCAATAACACCGAGGACATCACTATTCTCCCTGCTGGACATCAGTAAGCCCTGAACTTCACAGCAATGCAGCTATCCAGTGTATATATCTCTGCATGTGTAACACAAGGTGCTGCAACAGTCAACACAGACATGCTCCAGCTGCACGAATTGTTGCTCCCCACAAAGGTACCAATTGCCTTTGACTGGGTGCCTGCTGATAGTCCCTGGCAACTGCAAAGTAAAGCCTGTTTGTTTAATCCAACCTTCATGACATATTGTGACCCATGACATTCTGGGACCTGTGTGGTCTCTAATTAGGAAACATAGGATTAGACCCAGCCCAAGTCTGTGAATGACATCGGTCACTGGGAAGGCATTTCAATCACTTGGGAGAAATAAAACTTGCTTAGTAGTTTCATCTTGTGTAATACATAAACCAGCACTTCTGAACATCAAAGCAGAAGGTTAATATTAAAAACTCTCTCTACTGGAGTTATTGTACTAGAAAATCCTGAAACTCTACCCTTTGCATATTATATTCTCTAGAACATTATCTTACACAAACAAAATGCAATGTCTGAGCTGTCTGGCTAATTCATTCCACTTTTTTTTTTTTTTTTTTTTTTTTTTTTTATATCACACCAGGCTATTGTTGATTTGTAATACAGTCTCTAGCCAAGACTGGAATCCCACTTTGCTCCACTCCCAGTGCTGTAGAAGGAGTTAGTTATCTCTTCAGTGCCCCTGGAAGTGTTACCAGACACAGGTCAAGGTGCAGGCACACTGCGGATGAGAGGTAATATTCAGCAGTGTTCTTACACTACTACAGTCTCATGCCGGCTGCCACTGCTAAAGGAAGGGAGGCTTCCTTGCTACTCCTCATCTCCATCTCTGTACAGATGTACACAGATCTGGCATTGTGGAACTACATAAGACTCCTTGAGTGGGTCTCAGCTTGTATTAATCACTTCACTAGCTACTTCTGAAAGTGTGTCTACAGTGACAGCCTTGAAGAATATGCTACCAAAGTAAACGAACAGGATGAATAAGCAAATGAAAAGCCATAAGCACCAGAGGGATTTGTTTGAGGCTTCCTAGCTTGTTCATATCAGAGTCAAAATTGCATTTCAGGTCCTTGATTTTAACCCAGACCTGACGAACGAGGTCGTGTCACTTCAGATAGCACACAAGGTTTTTGCAGGCTGCTTTGTTGAACTGACCACATGTATCTGTCAAACTTTTCTTTCTCCCCATGAAAAAACCCTTATAGAAGAGTTCCTGCCTGAGGAGTTTAATCCTTTTAGAGCCTCAAAAGTGACTCACATGGATTTTTGTCTGTTTTCTGTCACTGTTAGAGGATTTGATTGATTCTTTCATTATTCTTCCAGCTCAGAATAATGGAGAGTGGCATTTTGCTTGCAGAGATGCACACTGGCTTAAAAAACACTCCCAGTCCATCCATCTGCTAGAGCTCTGGAAAGCTGAGCAGTACTTACTATCTTAGATGTTCAGTCTAACACGGAAAAGATTTTGTTTTCCCTTGCTTGAAAGTGTTACACTGAATGCCTGGTTGTATCCCATGTATGTTTGTTGTTTGGGTTTTTTTTTTTCAGTCTTAACCAGGGCTTGACCAGGGCCTTTTCTGCCTTGGATCAGATTTGGGGTTGATTCTTGCAACCCTGAAGGGACAAGACCATGCACCCCATCCCAGTAAGACATAGCAGAGGCATGACAAGAAGATCACATAAAGACGTGGTGCTCTGCTGCCAGGCTGTTCTGCACAGTTGCAAGCAGGTCCCCAACAGGACCCAGTTTGCTGCTCACAGAGGTGCAGTGAACGTTGGACCATGCTGGTCTATAAGCAGCAGCAGGCAGGGGACAGTGGTTATCACCTCTAGTTTAAGTCTTCAGAGGAAGGTTTCACTAGGAAATTAAAAATAGGCCAGTTTGCAGCAAAAAAGGGAGGACAGAGACACACAGAAGTGACAACCATCTTTAGGGAAACCTTCCAGGCAGCCGAAGTTGCGCCAGTTAAGACATCAGCTCTGTATGGCTGCATGTACCACAGATGGCAGTGGGGACACATTCCACTTCTCCATCTGAGCAGCAGGTTGAAGCATGTCGGTGCTTCCCCTGGGGCAGATGCTCAGGTTTCTTTTCTGGCAATCAGGCGTATGGTGCAGGGATGCCCAGGTCTTGCACCCAGACCCAATAGCTCTTGGGCATCATTTAAAGCGATATTTTATCTACGTCCTTGGCCTCAGCTAAATTGTAATGTTTTTTAGTTATACTGGCTTGCTGCATTTCATGTCTTATTCTACCACATACATTGGAAGCAACCAGCATGGAATGGGATCCTGCTTTGAATAAACAAACCTCTCCCTGTGTGGTCCCTCTTACTTGTGGTCAGGTGTCACCCAGAGCACACTTTCTGTTTGGTACAATATGGCAGTGGTGGTAGCAGAAAACATCACCATCCTGAGGGTACAGAATCACTGAGATTTGGGTCCATATCCAAGCTCTAATACAGCCCTTGGGAAGATGCCTTTGCTTTCCTGTGCTCATTGGGTTTTGTTTTGGTTTGTTTTGTTTCACTGCCATCCATTTGTCATTTATTTATAAGCTGAAACATTGAAAACGGGGAGAAGTCTCCTGTATGTTTTAAAGGTAACTAACATGCCAGTGCTCTGGTTGCCTGCAGGACTGCAGAACGCATGAATGAAAAAGCAGGATGCTGCACAGAACCGCTTCTTTGACTAAATCTCTATTTGCATTCAGCTCAGACGCTGTGACACACACTCCCCCAGCAACTCAAGCCAGCTATAGCACCCCGGCTCCTGCTTGAATGGCTCTAGGTAAGGCTGCCAAACAACAAAAACCCCTAAATCAGGATCCTTTTATTACCTAGGTGGGATCTTGGGATAAAACAGCT
This sequence comes from Falco naumanni, assembly GCF_017639655.2. Taxonomy (NCBI): domain Eukaryota; kingdom Metazoa; phylum Chordata; class Aves; order Falconiformes; family Falconidae; genus Falco; species Falco naumanni. Next base: position 106,852,292 of record NC_054056.1, on the reverse strand, counting down.
AAAAGTGAGACGATTTTGTTGTGACCAAATTGTTCTTCAAGTGTAACCCCCCCTATTTGTGTCAGCGCTTCCTTAGGCAAAGAGTGGTTTAGAAAGGGAGGGAGGGATTTGGTGGAAAGCACTTAAATTGTGCAAGAATAGAGCAATTAACACTAGAGATGAGGATGCTGAAGCCCAGGAGACCTTGCTTAGCCGCTGTGCTGTTATCACATGACTGGGGAGCATATTTGGAGGTAATAGCAAGTAACTTCATTAAGCTCTCAATAGATTAGGAAGCTTGGAAAGCATTTGAAAAAAAATCTCTTTCTCTCACCAGGTGGCTTTCTACAAGCTCTCCCAGTTCCCACACAATGGTATTTTCAGTATCTTATTAAACACAGTAGGAAACTTAAACACTTAAAATGTCCTTGAATGTTTTTGTCTTGTGTTTTGGAAACTATTTTCCTTTGCTGCCCTCTTGTGGGATAACAGTCAAAACGTCCATTCAGAGCAAAAATAAAAGGCTTCATTCACCGAAATAATATCCTGACCTAAATTCACCTAGACTGGAGTTAGATCTCTGTGAAAGAAGCTTATTTTATTTCATACAGTTTCTTCACGAGAGGAGGTTTTCTTTGAGTACCAGTGTCTGTATGGAAAAACAGCTTAAATGTAAAATAACCATATTGTAAAATAGAGATAGGGTTAGGGTTAGGGTTAGGGTTAGGGTTACGTCTTAGGGTTACGTCTTAGAGTTAAGTCTTAGGGTTAAGTCTTAGGGTAAGGGTTAGGGTTCGGTTAGGGTTAGGGTTAGGGTCTTAGGGTTAAATCTTAGGGTTAAGTCTTAGGGTTATGTCTTAGGGTTAGTCTAAGGGTTAAGTCTTGGGGGTTAAGTCTTAGGGTGAAGTCTTAGGGTTAAGTCTTGGGTTAGGTCTTAGCGTTAGGTCTTAGGGTTAGTCTTAGGGTTAAGTCTTAGGGTTAGGTCTTAGGGTTAAGTTTTAAGGTTAAGTCTTAGGGTTAAGTCTTAAGGTTATATCTTAGGGTTAAGTCTTAGGGTTATGTCTTAAGGTTAAGTCTTAGGGTTAGGTGTTAGGGTTAAGTCTTAGGATTAGGTCTTAAGGTTAAGTCTTAGTGGTAAGTCTTAGGGTTAAGTCTTAAGGTTATGTCTTAGGGTTATATCTTAGGGTTAAGTCTTAGTGTTAGGTCTCTAGGGTTAGGTGTTAGGGTTAAGTCTTAGGGTTAAATCTTAGGGTTAGGTCTTAAGGTTAAGTCTTAGGGTTAAGTCTTAGAATTAAGTCTTAGGGTTAAATCTTAGGGTTAGGTCTTAGGGTTAAGTCTTAGGGTTAGGTCTTAGGGTTAAGTCTTAGGGTTAAGTCTTAGGATTAGGTCTTAGGGTTAAGTCTTAGGGTTAAGTCTTAGGATTAGGTCTTAGGGTTAATTCTTAGTTTTAAGTCTTAGGGTTAGGTGTTAGTGTTATGTCTATGTGCTAAGTCTTAGGGTTAAGTCTTAAGGGTAAAGTCTTAGTTTTTTCAGGAGAGGTTAAACCAGCATGAACATTTTTTTCCTTGAATGAGCTGGGGGGGATATTCATATAGGCATGTACACAGTATATACTTATACAAACTGTAAACACAGTTATTATGTGAATGTATACATATCTATGCAAGTATGGAGAAAGTACAATATACATAGGAGTTTACTTAATGCAGTTTAAGCAGAATTCTCATTCTTACCGCCATAATTTCTAAGACAGAAAAATAAAATGTTCCTGGTTTAGCTGTGAAGCCCATCCTGTTCTTGAGAGACTAGTCCTATACCAGATTTTGAGGACAGAATCAGACAAGATTAACAGCCAAATTTTGCATTCCATTAAATATGAAAGTGCTGATGTGAAAAGCTAATATACAATGAAGATATTAAATGCTCACAAGTTCCCAGTGAGGTTGAAGAAAGAGTGATTTCACAAACCTTCATTACTTTTGAGAGCTACACTGTTTCCTGGAAATTCAGGTCGTAAGACAAATTTGCATCCCATCAGTTCTGAGGATCTCAGTGACACTTGACTTGTGCGTGCATCTCACATTACAGATGACTTTCACCTCTGCAAGTACATTGTTGTCCAAGATTTTCCAAGAAAAAAATTATTCTTTGGGGTAATGCAGATTTAACCCTAAAATAGAGCTGAAGACAGATCATTCTTGGCTTTATCTGTTTAGGGAACTGCTTGAGCTGATGAATGATGAAGATTCTGCAAGTCCTTGTTTATTATGAAGGAAATCCTTTCTTATTTGCACAGATATGATTATGATAATAAAAAGTACACTGTATGATTCTGCATGCAAAACAGGGAAAGAACAGAAAATCCTCAAATAAAACAGAATAGTCATAAGCTAGATCCTATAAGGACTGCTCAAGTTAGTAGGAATGTCACAGGCAATTTAAGAATGTCTTCTCTCAGTGCTATCAGGAACATACACTACAGCTGCATGGTGGTAAATCATAAAAATTGACCTAAATGTTTTTATAGCCATAGTAGGTTCCCTTTCACAATACTAGTTTATTAACATCTTTAATTTCTGAATAATGGTGCCACGTGATCTTTATTTATGAGTAACCAAATCTTATTATCCAATACAGGGTGGCCCAGAGCAGATAATGCAATCATCTCTGAATGAGCTGCAGCCAAGGCTGCCTCCAGCATGCTCCACTGTCAAGGAAAATATCCACAGACTACATGACATAAACCTGTGAGGCCTGAAGGTCTTTATGGCATCCCAGTAAAGCAGTGCTGTAAAAGCCTGTGGGACTGCAGGGCTCTGTAGGTACAGCTTGGCAACAAGACATGGTATCTCATTAAGGCACTGAAAACAACATCAGCTCAGACACTTTTAATATGTTGCCTTGGAATTATTTCTGCCTTTTTTTCCTCTCCAGTTAAAATTTGTCTCTTGGGGAAGACAAAGCTTGAATCCCATAAAAAGCAGGCAGATACCTCTTTCAGAAGTGCCTGACATTTCCAAAACTCAGGCAGTTCATACTACCCTAAACTCTTCCCATGAGTTTTCAGCAAGGTGCACCAAGTCCCTCTTCCCCTGAGCATGGCTTGTCATTACCCTGACAACAAAACCAAACAAAAGCTTTTGAGTAGTCATTAACCCTAGCAGAGGAAGGTGAACTCTTCTGTAAATCCACCACAAACCCCTTTCAGATGTCCCTTTGAGCAATGGTGACATGCACAAGCAGGCCAGGTTAGTTGTTTAGGAGTGCCTAGGGTACACTAAATGTCAGCCCTAAGGGTGGATTTGGGGGATTACCCTACATGCCCCTGTCCCAAGCAGATTTATTCGCGAAACCAGTGCATTCTTTGGGGTACTTCACAGTCACTGCTGAAGTTAACTCCAAACAATAGAATTTCATACAAATTGTTGGCATTTCAAAACATAGTGAGTTCACCTGAGGGGATGTTTTCAAACATCCCTGTCAGCACCCTGCTATTTTCAAAGGAGAGTATCACTATGGGTCTTCCTGTTGGACTGTGCTGCATCTCATTTTTTTGATGTATGTGAACTCCACATCCAGGACAACTACAAACGTTTTTTGTTCATGATTCTGTGATCAATCAGAGAAACAAAGAGCATTCTTTGTGTGAATTCACTAAATTACTTAATAAAATTTTAAAGGGAGAGGCCACATACCCTAGAAGAGTACAAGTAGCAGATGGAGTAGGGAAGTTAGTCATCAAGCAATTCATTCATGATGCTGGAGCACTGTAGAACAGCTACTTTCTTGAGAGTTTTGCAGGAAACAGTAGAAAATATCTTGTCAAAAGTGGTAAGCATTGTGAGCCAGGACCTCAGTTCAAGATGATGAATCCTGCAGTGGAATAGACTCATCTGCTATGACCTCAGCACTAAAAGTTAAAGTGCTCTAGCTAGTGTCTGTTAGCGATAATGAAGTAGGGAGCACTAGGATGTCCTTTTCAACAGTTTACCCCAAAATATTTTCCAGTGGAGATCAGCAACACAGCCACAATTCTATAGATGAGAAAAGTGAGGCACAGAGAGGCAAATCAATTTATTCAAGGTCACGCAGCAGGCAAGCAAACTCCATTCTTTGAATTGGAGACCAGTACTCTGCCCACTTGACCACACTGCATAATGTTTGCATTCTTGGAGGCCAGAAAATGCTCTATTTGTTCATGTAATGCCTAGCATAACTAGCTGTGAGTGCCCTTCTAAGGGTGATGAATGCTATTCAGTGTGCAAAATAGTCTGGCAATTCACTGATGCTCTCCACCCATGTGAACTCCAAGCTTTCTTTACCTCCTCTGACCATGTAACAGCACACAGGAGGAGACAGCACTACCTTATGATGGAACCAGGCAAATGTTATCATCAGTAATTTGCTACAGTAATTACTGTTGTGTTTAAATCAGTGTCATTTCAACAAACTCATGTACTGACTGTCACATATCTCATTAGCAAACAGTCCAAACATGAAGAGCAAAAATATCTATTGCATTGACATGTGGGGAAGATGTGCAAAGGGAATGAGGATGCTGTTCGAAGCCAATGCAAATTTCCATAAATTACTGATTGGTGCAAATTGGTATAGCTCTGTTGCATCAACTGATGCAACCTTAATTAACAGCTGCAGAAATTCAACCCATAAGTCATCATTTCCTCGTGTCTAATTTAAGGAATAACCTAACCAATCTCACACTATGAGCATTAAAAACAAACCAACATCTTCAGGTCCTAATTTTCTGCAGTCATTTCTCTTACGTCCTCATACAGAATCCAGCAAAACAGGTGAATTCAATGTTAAATCAGTTTTCCACTCACTGGCCCCACATTTAACACCCACAACACACAGCACAAATGATGGGAGAAGGAAGCAATGCCAATTAGTATGTGACCTGTTGATTTTCAGTAATGAACAACACATTCAGTTCTGCAGCAGTTCAGGGACACATGAAAAAGTTCTGGTTGCCAAACTGTACTGACAACCCTGCTTATTCATACTTTGTGAATTCACCACATTATTTTGTCTGGAAACCCTAACACACTTATTCACTGGGGAAAATAATGTATCTCAGTCCCAGGTCTTTGCTTTGCTTCTTTCATTTATTTTTTTTAATTTCTTCCTTTTTTTCTTTCTTTTTTTCCCCTGATGGCAGAATCTGTCAAAATCTAATGAACTGCGGAATCATACTGTAGTATGTTATGGCTGGAAAAGCCACTATGATTTTCCTCTAGTTACTTTCATGTCTCAAAAACTTCTCATTTGTGTTCCTTATGGGAATAGGGACACATATATTTTTCATTCATTAAATACATTTATTATTGTCCTATATAAGCACCAGCAAAGAGCAAGGCCCTTTTAGCTTTATGGATTTGTAAGAACACAGATTATAGGATAAACCCAGTTCAAAAAACCTAAGATTAAAAGGAAAGAACTAGCACAACCTTGGGGTGGGTATAGAACCATAGAATCATTTAGGTTGGAAAAGACCTTCAAGATCATCAAGCCCAACCCTTAACCTAGTGCTGCCAAGTCTACCACTAAACCATATCACTAAGCACTGCATCTACAAGTCTTTTAAACACCTCCAGGGATGGTGACTCAAACGCTTCCCTGGGCAACCTGTTCCGACACCTGACCACTCTTTCAGTGAAATTTTTTTTTCCTAATATCCAATCTGAACCTCCCGTGGTGTAATCTAAGGCCTTTTCCTCTTGTCCTGTCACAAGTGCAGGACCCGGCTGAACCCCATACAATTAGCCTCAGCCCATCAGTCCAGCCTGTCCCAATCCCTCTGCAGAGCCTCCTGCCCTCCAGCAGATCAACACCCCCACACAAATTGGTGTCATCTGGAGACTTACTGAGGGTGCACTCGATCCACTTATCCAGATCACTGATAAAGATATTAAACAGGACTGACCCCAATACTGAGCCCTGGGGAACACCACTTGTGACTAGATTGGGAGTATCTCCATTCAACACCGCTCCTTGGGCCTGGCCTGAGCCACCCAGCCAGATTTTCCCCAGCACAGAGTACACCCATCCAAACCATGCACAGCCAGTTTCTCCAGGAGAATGTTGTGGGAGACAGTGTCAAACGCTTTACTAAAGTCTAGGTAGATAACAACCACAGCCTTTCCCTCATCTACTGAGCAGGTCACCTTGTCGTAGAAGGAGATCAGGCCGGTCAAGCAGGACCTGCCTTTTATAAACACATGCTGACCAGGCATGAGTGACTTGCCCTGTACGTGCCACATGATGGCACTCAAAATGATCTGTTCCATAACCTTTCCCAGCACTGAGGTCAGGCTGACAGGGCTGTAGTTCCTTCGATCCTCCTTCCTGACCTTCTTGTAGATGAGTGCCACATTTGCTAGCCTACAGTCAATTCGGACTTCACCGGTTAGCCAGGACTGCTGATAAATGATGGAAAATGGCTCAGTGAGCTCCTCTGCCAGCTCTCTCAGTACCCTTGAGTGAATCCCACCCAGCCACATAGACTTGTGCGTGTCTAAATGGTGCAGCAGGTCGCTAACCATTTCCCCTTGGATTATGGGGGGTTCATTCTGCTCCCCGGCCCTGTCTCCCACCTCGGGGGGCTGGGTACCCAGAGAACAACTGCTCTTACTATTAAAGACTGAGGCAAAGAAGGCATTAAGTACCTCAGCCTTTTCCTCACCCTTTGTCACTATGTTTCCCCCCGTCCAATAAAGGGCAGAGATGCTCCTTAGCCCTCCTTTTGTTGCTAATGTATTTATAGAAACATTTTTTATTGCATTTTTGTGGCAGTAGCCAGACTAAGTTCTAGTTGGGCTTTGGCCCTTCTAATTTTCTCCCTGCATAACCTCACCACATCCCTGTAGTCCTCCAGAGCTGCCTGCCTCTTCTTCCAAAGGTCATAAACATTCCTTTTGTCCCTGCCAGCCAAAGCCCTCTGCTCAGCCAGGCCGGTGGCCTTCCCCACCAGGTCATCTTTCGGCACATGGGGACAGCCTGCTCCTGTGCCCTTAAGATTTCTTTCTTGGAGAATGTCCAGCCTTCCTGGACTCTTTTGCTTTTCAGGACGGCCTCCAAGGGGACTCTGTCAACCAGGCTCCTAAACAGGCTAAAACTGTCCCTCTGTAAATCTGAGGTGGCAGTTCTGCTAATGCCCCTTTCCTTCCTTCTCCAAGAATTGAAAACTCTTATCATTTCATGATTGTTGTGCCCAAGACGGCCTCCAACCATCACCTCACCCACAAGTCCTTCTCAGTTCACAAACAACAGGTCCAGTGGGCACCTTCACTAGTTGGCTTCCTCACCAGCTGTGTCAGGAAGTTCCCTTCCAGATGCTGCAGGAACCTCCGGGACTGTTTCCTTTCTGCTGTGTTGTATTTCCAGCAGATCTCTGGTAAGTTGAAGTCCCGCACAAGAACAAGGGTTATCAATTATGAGACTTCTCCCAGTTGCCTATAGAATATTTCATCTGCCTCTTCATCCTGGCTGGGTGGACTCCCACCATGATATCTGCCTTGTTGGCTTTCCTCCTGATTCCTACACATAAACACTCACCTGTAGACAATCAAAACACTCCCTGGTGTACAGGGCTACCCCACGCCTCTCCTTCCTTGCCTACCCCTTCTGAAGAGTTTACAGCCATCCACTGCAGCCCTCCAGTTGTGCAGGTCATCTCACCATTTTTCCATGATAGCAACTATATCATAGTTTTCCTGATGCACAATGGCTTCCAGCTCCTCCTGTTTCTTGTCCATGCTTTGTGCATTGGTGTAGGTACACTTTGGCAGGGCTTTTGATCCCACCAGCATTTTTGGGGAAAGGCTCTGATTCCTGTGTGACACTTCTCAGGTGCTTGCATGGTTTCTAACACATCAATAACCCTTGTGTCTTTGCTGCATAGATCTCCATCCTCTAACTCCACTGAGACCGCTGACCAAAGGACCTAGCTAGCACACCATCCCTCAGAAATTGTCTGTAGTGAGCCTGGGTTTTATCCCTTTCCCCCTTTAAATATAGTTTAGAGTTCTTGCAAAAAGCCCTACTAACTCCTGTGCAAAGATCTGTTTCCCTGTTTGAGACAGGTATACCCTGTTTGTCACCACCAGGCCTGGTGTATGTGGTCAAAAAAAAATCAAATTCTGCAAGTGACACAGTAGGAGGTATGAAGGAACACAGCTCTGGTGCCTTCTACACTTAATGGTGGTTGTGTTTGTCTTGGCATGTGAAATTTTGTAGGGAAGAAACAGCCAAATACAGAAGAATCAGAAGCAGGAGTAGGTTTGGAGTGATGGATGGGAGTCAGTCTGAGGGTACAGCAAAGTGTCTAAGCTCTTTACGGCCACTGCTTTCCAGAAGGGACTGCCCATGCTCACAGAGACAGACATTGAACACAACCCCAACTCCATGCCTGTCTGACTTGTCTGCACACCTACCCACTACTGGGGCCCTCCAGCAAGCAAAGTTGTTTGTGACACCTGTCCACTCCACATCTGGTACATGGTCATGCCAGCTCTCGTTTTCAAGAACAAGCCATAAACCAGCTGTTTCCTGGGTGACCACGTCCAGGGAAATTCTCATGTTCACAAATTCCTCCATCCACTGTGGTCTGGAACAGCTTGATGCACTTTTACTACAAGGACCTCAGCCTTCCCTCCTTGCACCTGTGCTATTTTACCAATGCTTTAAGCTGACATGATCACTGTTCAGCAGCTTTCCCAGGGGCTGTTTCTGCTGTGCCCTACAGTGTAACCTCAGATCATGTATCAGGGATAGCTTCTCCTAGAAGACTTCACTAAGCCCACATGGTGGTGAACAAGAGGTGTCACTGCAAGGAGACACTGAGTAGGTCATCTCTGCTTAGAGCTGCAGGATCCAGGAGAAGAAGGAGTCCTTACCTTACCAAACCGCTCCTTAGTTTATGCCCTGCTGGGATGCTATTAGTCAGGTCTGATGAGATTTGGAAATATTCAGAGAAAAACAGCTCAGTAACACCCCAAGGAGAACCTCATCTATTCATCTGAGATCAACCTAGGAGGTTCCTAATCAACAGGCTTGCTTTAGAGCTGGGTCTCAGCTGCTGACTGGACAGGATTGCAGTTGCCTGTGATGGCAGGAGCAGCGTGCAGGGTTATGAGGCAAGTGCACGTACCTAACAGCTCTGTTAAGGGCTCAGACTCTGCATATCACAGTTTTCTCTGCCTCACAGAGAAGCGGGGAGTCCCCTGTACAGCATCCAAAATGAAGGGAGATAAGCCCCTGTCCTGCATCTACAAATAGAGAAGCTGCTTTGTGTTGGAAAAGACTACCTACCAAGGAAGGCAGGAATTAATGTCCCACTTTATTCAATCCTCAAATACTCTGTGGACAATGCTCGCACCTATAGTGCCATTTTTGATTCCCCAGGCATTAGCTGCTGGGCATGAAAGGGCTGGACTGCAACCCACCCAATCTTTCATCTGCTCGCCATGTTTGGGAGACTTGTGCTACAGTGGACCGACATGTCTGAAATAGCACAGCTGAGCTATGGTGCCATTGCATGGAGAGCAGCTTTTGTCCGTAAGCTCTGCAACTCCACCCAGCAATGGTTACAAGACATTATTTAGCTAGATTAATTTAGCATCTAATCTTTTCTTTTTTAATTCCTCCAGTTTCACAAATGCCTTATTTTTATGTTCTCTGTATCTTCACCATCTTGAATGCACGGCCCTATGTACAATGATGCTCTGGATACATAGGTAAGACTGACACCTCTCAGCACCATTAAGTTTTAGTATTCCTGTACCCACTGCCTAAAACAAAAATAATTTTCACTGGGTCATATTGCTTCTTTTCCTCTAAACCAAACCTTATTTTGTTATTTGCTAACAGCTTTGTGTCTCTTTATTGTTATTACTTTCTCCCACCTGGTTTTAACATTTCCCTTCTCAATTTAATAGCCTAAGAATCCCATTAACAAGCAGCCTACTCAGCCTTCTTAGACCATTAACATGGGTATTAAACAAGATTGACTCTAATGGTAACCCATCAGCCATGTCTCCAAAAATGCTGCAGTTTCAGTGGTTTTTAGACAACTTGCCTGCCAAAACATTTTGAATTAATGTTTTGGGTAAGATTTATTCACACAGCATTCACAACATCTCCTTGAAATTCAAATCTGATTCTCACATTTCATTTGTCCATGTAGATCCTGATCTCTAAGGAGAGCTGCAGAGGGCAAAGCTTTGTATTTGAACTCTGTCAAAAGTCAAGTCTTCAAAAGATGCCCCATGCTTTTTTGCACACAGTGTCAGTATTTTCTCCATTTCAAGACACTCCCATCACTTTATTTGCAGTTTAAGGGATAGCAATTGCCGGGATCATTTTCCCTTCATCTTCTGAGCACTCTTCTCTACATTTTCAGAGCTATCCCAATTGTTCGATGCTTTTCAAGTTAAGCTGTTGTTCACCTGAATTAACGTATTTCTTTGTCATTCAGACCATGCCTCAGTTCAAGGGAGGGGAGAAGAAAAGAGATCCTCTTTCATAACACCTGATAGAACAGTTGGACCCTCCATCTAGGCACACTGAGTGTGTGGGCACAGAAGGCAGTCACGGCTCTGGAAGACTCTATTCAGCAAAATAGCACAATGGCTCTTTTTCTACTGGTGAGATGCTGTAGAAGATCCCATGACCTTGAGGTGGGTGATTGATGATCCATGGCTCTCAGAAGTGTAGCATACCTAAGGACCTGAGCACTCGTCTCTCAGCAGCTGAAGGACTCAAGGTGCCTCTGGGATTTGGTTCTCCCCAGACCTTTGTTTGCTGTTGCATGAGGCCAGGAGACCTCAGTGTCAGTCCATTATGAAAAAGTGAATGTAGATTGAAGACTATTGCTTTCTAGCTGATGTCTGCATTACCTGAGCCACAAAGCTGTGCTTTAATGGCTGCACAGACCTGGCAGATGCCTCTGCCTTAAGGTGACTCACTAGCTTCGAACAGGATGGTTTAAAAGCTTGGCTAAGAAGGGCTAAGTAGTTTTGGGCAATATTCTTTTATGCTTTTTATTAATTTTATGCTCAAGGAAATTTAAGCTGTGAGAGATTTAGATTTTCAGATATCAAGAGAAATTATTCACAGGAATAGGAGGTTGCACAGATCTTTGCCCAGCTCTGTAAGTGGGAAAAAATATTTCAAACCTGTGGTTAGAGAGCTTGAAGAACAGCAGCACTATTACACATTTACCAGTCTTAGAACAGGAAATGATCTGTGTAATATATCCCTAATTCAACCACCTGCTTTAATTAGGAGAGAATGTAATTAACATTGAAATCACTGCCTTGAGACATAGGTTTACAGGAAGAATGAACCACTGGTCAAATTCAGAAGTTAAGGATATTTCAACAGTTACTTCACATCCAGGAAGTGCTTCTGAACTACTAAACAATGACTTTCTTGACCAGTTATATAATGTTATTTTCTTGTTGCATAGGCAACATTAGCAAAAATAGTGCTTTCCTAAAAATAAATCAGACATTGTCATCTGTTCAGAACCAGCCCGCAACAGACATTCACAGAGAACCCAGCCAGCCTTGCACAAAGGCTGTAAGTCTCTCTAAAGTGAGAGAAGTTTCTGCAAAAACTTGCATATAATTCTTTACACATCTTTCTTAGATGTATACACACTCCTCATGGTGCACCTGGTGAGATCAGAACTAGCACACTTAGGATGTGTATTTTACAGAACTGGTAAAACAGGCATTTTCTAGAGAGATACATGAGTAATTGGCAGTCTCTGAAGAGGACTCATTTTTATTCTAATGGAAGGCTTCCCATGGCAAAGATATAAACCACAACTCTCCTTTCAGCTCATAGCAGAGAGTCTCACACTTAATGCCTAACTAAAGGATTCTCTCCTATCTCATTAAAACCAGCTGGAAACTTTCTGTAGTTTGACTAGGCCTCAGCCAGCTACAAAGAGATTGTGATAAATGTTTAACACTGATAATTCAATACAAATGGGAGCATTGGCAGTAACTGACTCTCAAGAGTTTTTAACCCCACAAGCAACTGGTTGAAATGAATTCTATTTGAAGACTTCTGGGCCTCGTTTGTCAACCCATGCATACAATGATGCAGGTCCACTCTGTCAAAACACCAAACCTCCAGAGCTTAACCAATGTCCTGGGGTAAGTGGGCATAAAAAGTCACAGGAGAGTACAGTGAGGTACCAAGAGCAGAGTTTAATCCACAATGTATCTGTCTGCTCACTCATGGGCTGGCACCTTGCAAGCCAGACCCCAACAAAGAATTCACCCCAACTGTTGGCATCTATCTTGACCAGCTCTGAGTGCCCTTGTAGTCAAAGGTGAGTCAGCAGAGTCTGGGTTGTGTCCCGTCTGGTCAAATGTGGGGACCTACTTTGCAGTGAGATAAATCACACCCCACACTCCATTGACTGTAGTTAACAGATCTTCACTGATTATGAAGGGATCCCATGGTCCCGTATAGGACACTATATTACAAGTACCTAAAACTAAGTGAGATAAACACATACTCCACAGATACTCATGCTGGCACTTGCGGGCAGTGGGTGTCATACAAAATTGCTGGTTATGTAATGCAAAGCTGAACTAGGAGACTGGAGAGGAGGTCAGCTCTTCTGTGCAAGGGGAACTGCAAGGTCAGAGTCTGGCTCCATCGTTTGCAGAGACAGCTGGGTCGGAATTGCAGTACTTAGTGTCCATACACAAGATCTTCCAAAGTCATTCTACCTCCCCTCACTCCTTAATGGCCTCAATAAAAGGTAATGATAAAATCCTACTATGTTTTTATTTTTCAGGGCTTGAAGGCTCATTATCTTGATGCTTTGCTTTTCACGGAGTGAATTGTTTAATTTTCTAGCTAATATTGAAACTGATATTAATGTACTTCTCTTCAGACATTCCCTTTTTATCATTGTTAGTAATATGATGTCTATCATTAAAATAAAAATTCAGATTTTTCATAAGGATACTCTACAGAAAATTACAGATGATGTCTCATGGCTGCTGGGGAAAAGTTCCTCCCTATTATCCCTCATTATCATAATGAATTGTCACCACTGACAAGAAGAGGTATAAAATGAGGTTTAAAAATATCCTGCTTCTCAAACTAAAGTTAATCAGGTCATCCCTAGGGATGGAAAGATTTTAGTTTGTGTTGTCTGTCAAACCTTTGACAAGAGAATTAACTACAGGTATGTTAGTGGGATACTTTGCTCTGTAAAGCTGGGGGGGTTCTTCATTACCAGCAGGATATGAACCCCCAAATGAGATTAGTTTCCTTTAACTTTTGTCCTTTTGAGGTCATGCAGCAGTTGCACTGTAAACAGAAGACTACAGAAGCGGTGTTATATCTGTATTAATTTAGGAGTGCTAATGCATGGAAAGCTTAATTTGATAAAGATCACAGAGAATGTGTTAAAAGTCATAACTGACCTGAGGCCTGAGATGTTTAAAAACTAAACATCTTTAAACTAAATTTGCTGGGGCAGGGGGATCCTCAATCTATCCCACTCCTACGAGTTTGATGTCAGTGCCAGCACGGGACACCCAGAGCCTGCAGAGGGATCACAGGTCAGCAAGAGACCAACTGAAGAACAGCACAAATGAACTCCAGCCCCTCTAGCCCGCAAGTCAGACTCATCCGGGGCCTAATTTAAATGCCTTTATGCAAGCGCACATAGATGGGGAGTAAACAAGAGGAGTTAGAGATGTGTGCACACCTGCAGAACTATGATCTTATTGGCATCAAAGAGACATGGTAGGATGGCTTCTATGACTGGAGTGTTGGGATGGAAGGATACAAGCTCTTTAGCAAGGACAGACAGGGGAGATGAGGAGGGGGTGTCATCCTGTATGTCAATGGCTAGCTGGAATGCATGGAGCTCTGCCTGAGGATGAATGAGGAGCCGACTAAAAGCTTATGGGTCAGGATTAAAGGGAGGACAGGGACAGGTGACATTACAGTGGGGGGTCTGCTACAGGCTGCCCAACCAGGGCATGAGTGGATGAGGCCCTTTATAGACAGAAAGAAGCAGCTTCACATTCACAAGCCCTGGTTCCCCCTTCATGGTGGAATTCAACCACCCTGATATCTGTTAGAGGGACCACACAGCAGGGCATAAGCAATCCATGAGGCTTCTGGAATGTGTGGATGACAAATTCCTTCTCCAAGTGATAAAGGAGCCAACAAGGAGAGGTGCTACGCTGGACCTTGCTCTCAGCAACAAGGAGGGACTGGTGGGGAATGTGAAGCTCAGGGGCAGCCTTGGCTGCAGTGACGGTGAAATGGTGGAGTTCAAGATCCTTAGGGCAGCAAGGAGGGTGCACAGCAGGATCACTACCATGGACTTCAGGAGAGCAGACTTTGGCTTCTTCAGGGATCTGCTTGGTACAGCACCATGGTATCCTGGTTTCAGCTGGGATAGAGTTAAATTTCCTCTTAGTAGTTAGTACAGTGCTGTGTTTTGGTGCTGATGTGAGAACAGTGTTGATAGGACACTGATGTTTTTAGTTGTTGATGGGTGATGTTTATATCAAGTCAAGGACTTTTCAGTTCCTCAGGCCCTGCCAGCGAGAGGGCTGGAGGGGCGTGGGAAATTGGGAGGGGACACAGCCAGGGCAGGTGACCCAAGCTAGCCAAAGGGATATTCCGTACCATATGACGTCATGCTGAGTACATAAACTGGGGGAAGAAGAAGGGGGGACATTTGGCATTATGGCGTTTATGTTCCCAAGTAACCTTTATGCATGATGGAGCCCTGCTGTCCTGGGGATGGCCGAACACCTGCCTGCCCATGGGAAGTGGTGAATTAATTCCTTGCTTTGCTTTGCTTGTGTGTGCAGCTTTTGCTTTACCCTTTTTCCCCACCTTTCCATGTTGTTATTATTATTATTGTTATTATTGTTGTTCTTACCTCTTTATTCTGTTTAAATTATTAAATTGTTCTTATCTCAACCCTTGACTTTTACATTCCTTTCCGATTCTCCTCCCCACCCCTCTGAGAAGGGGAGTGAGCAACTGGTTGTGTGGTGCTTGGTTGCCAGCTGGGGTTAAACCACGACACATGGGATAAAGCTCTGGAGAGAAGAGGGGCCTGGGAAAGCTGGTTAATATTCAAGAATGACCTCCTTCAAGCTCAGGAGCGATGTGCCCCAAGAAAGAGGAAGTCAGGCAAAAATGCCAGGAGGCCTGCATGGGTGAACAAGGATGACAAAATCAAACACAAAAAGAAGCCTACAGAGGGTGGAAGAGAGTCCAGGTAGCATGGGAAGAATACAGAGAATTTGTCCAAGCAGCCAGGGACCAGGTTAGGAAAGCCAAAGCCTTGACAGAATTGAACTTGGCCAAGGACATCAAGGGCAACAAGAAAAGCTTCTTCAGGTACATTGGTGATGAAAGAAAGACTAGGTAAAATGCGGGCCCTCTCCTGAAGGGAACAGGAGACCGGGTTACATGGGATGTGGACAAGGCTGAGGTACTCAGTGACTTTTTCGCCTCAGTCTTCAACAGCAGGCACTCCAGCAATACAGCCCAAGTTGCAGAAAAAAAAGGCAGGGACTGGGAGAATGAAGAACTGTCCACTGAAGGAGAAGATCAGCTTCAAGACCACCTAAGGAACCTGAAGGTGCACAAGTCCATGGGACCTGATGAGATGCATCTGTGGGTCCTGAGGGAACTGGCAGATGAAGTGGTTAAGCCACTATCCATCATATTTGAGAAATCATGGCAATCCAGTGAAGTTACCACTGACTGGAAAAGGGGAAACGTAACCCCCCTTTTTAAAAAGCGAAACAAAGAAGACCCGGGGAACTATAGGCTAGTCACTCTTACCTCTGCATCTGGCAAGCTCATGGAGCAGATATTCCTGGAACTATGCTAAGGCACATGGAAAATAAAGACTTGATTGTTGACAGCCAACATGGCTTCACTAAGGGTAAACCATGCCTGACAAACTGAGTGGCCTTTTATAGTGGGGTTACAGCATTAGTGGATGAGGGAAGAGCAACTGCTCTCATCTACCTGGACTTGTGCACAGCATTTGGCACTGTCCCATACAACATCCTTGTCTCTAAACTGGAGAGACATGGATTTAATGGGTGGACTACTTGGTAGATAAGGAATTAGCTAGATGGTCTCACTCAAAGAGTTGCAGTCAATGGCTTGATGTTCAAGTGGAGATCAGTGACAAGTGATGTTCCTCAGGGGTCAGTACTGGGACCAATGCTATTTAACAACTTTGTCAGCGACATGGACAGTGGGACTGAGTGCAGCCTCAGTGAGTTTGCTGACAACACCATGCTGAGTGGAGCAGTCAACACACTGGAGGGAAGGGATGGCATCCAGAAGGAACCATGACAGGCTTGAGAGATGGACCTGTGCGAACTTCATGAAGTTCAACAAGGCCAAGTACAAGGACCTGCCTGTGGGTCAGGGCAATCGCCAAGATCAATACAGGCTGAGTGGAGAATGGATTGAAAGCAGCCCTAGGGAGAAGGTATGGGGGTGCTGGTGGATGAAAAGCTCAGCATAGTCTGACAATGTGCACTTGCAGCCCAGAAAGCCAACTGTGTCCTGAGCTGCATCAAGAGAAGTGTGGCCAGCAGGTCAGGGGAGGAGTTTCTTCCCTCCACTCTCATGAGACCCCACCCAGAGTATTGCATTCAGCTCTGCAGTCCCGAACATAAGAAGGACATGGACCTGTTGGAGACAGTCCAGAGGAGGGCTACAAAGAGCAGAGGACTGGAGCACCTCTCCTATGAAAACAGACTGGGAGAGTTGGGGTTGTTCCGCCTGCTGAAGAAAAGACTCTGGGGAGACCTCATTGCAGCCTCCCAGTACCTAAAGGGGGCCTACAAGAAGGCTGGAGAGGGACTATTTACAAGGGCATGAATGGATAAGACAAGGGGGAAGGGCTTTAAGCTGAGAGAAGATAGATTTAGATTAGATGTTAGGAAGAAATTAGTTTCTATGAGGGTGGTGAGGCCCTGGAACAGGCTGCCCAGAGAAGCTGTGGATGCCCCATCCCTGGCAGTGTTCAAGGCCAGGTTGGATGGGGCTTTAAGCAGCCTGGTCTAGTGGAAGGTGTCGCTCTCCATAGCAGGGGAGTTGGAACTAGATGATCTTTAAGGTCCCTTCCAAACCAAACCATTCTATGATTCTATGGTATGTTGCCTTACAGGATCAACCTCTAATACATGTTCTATAGCTCTGGCCCATGGAAAAGATCCCTCTGACCTTTTACAATGTCAGTTTTGACCTACACAAACAGGAAAGATCCAAGGTCCAGTCCTTCCAAATCAATTAATGTGGTTGCTTCCTCAGTCCACACAATTTGGGATTTACAAATTTGTCTTTTAATAATGTTTCAATTACCTTGTGCAAACTCTTAGAATTGCAGCACGACAAAGAACTGAGTATCTTGCTTCAATACTATTATTCACCAACCATATAACTATACCTCCTCTAAAATCCTTGAAAAACTGCAGAGCATTAACATCCATGTTGCCAGGGTGTTTTATCAACCCCTCACAATTACCTAGTCAGCAATCAGTGAAGACATTTCACTTGAACAGCAATTACACTTCTTGCCATCTAATCAAGATAACTGTGATTGACATTGCTGCATCTTCAGATGAAACAGATTAAGTTTTCCTCTCATTAATTTATGAAGGCAATGCCTTATGCAATATCATATTAGAACCTCTTCTCAGACATCACATACAGATCCGCTCATAGTACACAAATATCTTTCCTTACAAAGAAATGGTAAATTTATCCAGAAGATGCACACCTTGAAAATCTAATGTAAATTCATATTTTATGCAAAGTGAAATTTATGAGATTAAATTTTGGAAAAAAATCACTAGCTCTACTTGGCTAATGATGCCTCAAATCCATAAAACTGCATATAAAATTAATATAATTACTGAGCTAAAATATTTTACACAAGCTGAGGAACAATAAGAAATAAAACATTTTAAGAAAAAGAGGATAAATTTTTGCATTGCCATGGGAAATGAACCTGCCAGATGTCCATTTCAAACAACTGGAGTGAGCTAAGTGCTGGAGTTAACAAGGAACTTACTCTTTTACTAGTTATGTAGATGATCAGCTGAATTAGCACCTAAGAAGAGCTCGTATAAGTATGACGTGAAAATTAGGAAGTTATTTGAAACCTTCTCACATGGCATTCTCATAGACAAATGGAATATGGTCTCTATTAATCCACCTTAAAGCTAACAATCAGTTGATAACTGTCTTGTAGTTTCTTATCGTTAGCTGGCTATAATGCAGAAAAAACACTCCATGTGGAGGTTTAAAATTATCTCTTCTGTCCTGTCCTAGTCAGGATTCTCATTAACAGCTTGGCTGATGTAACAGCACGCACTTGTAAACGCACTTCAGCTGAGCGACAGAGTATGCATTATCTTTTTCTGTGTTAGTCGAAGTTCAGTAAACAAAAGTATCACATTGCATTTCTGAAGGAGAAAGAAAACATGCAAATACAACATGAAGATCAACAGATTAGCAATAACATGGAAAAAATAGACTTCGGAAGCCACATCTGGGCAGCTCTTGCTGCTGCTGTCCAAAAAGAAAAAAAATTCTTCCAATGAGGAATAAACAGGTGTAGTGTGTGTAAGCTGTGGGACATCATCACTCCTCTAGTCTTCGCGTTACTGAAGGATCAGTTACAGAACTGGTCTCAGAGATGCCAGTGAAAGCCTAGAGGAGAGAAACAAAACCAATAAACACTCTTCAAAATATGGTGTCTGAGAATATTTTTCGAGAATTACTGCATTAAGTCCTGAAAAGAAAAGATCAGTGCTGAAGGAACAGAAGGCGGGGGGGGGGGGGGGGGGGGGGGGGGGGGCAGCGCGGGGCGAAGAAAAGGAAAAGGTGGGAAGGAACAAGAGCTGATGAGTTGATACTAGAAGGACTTGTGAACAGCTGTTTGCTAACAGTGCTCCCAATTTCACTTTCCACATGCTCCCATGTGAAATAGTGAATTTTATTTTCAGCATGGAAAATCTAGATAAATCTGAGGAAAATCCTTCAAAAGCATGGGTAGTAAAATACCTTCAGAATGCTATAGACTCTCCTTCTACAGAGTTTTTGAGTCCTGGTTGAGCAAAAAATTGTCTCCCATAAGACACGTGAAGTTTAACACCTCATTAAAGCAATAGCTTATCTTCTGTCATTGTATCCATCACAGCTTCACCCACATTCTGTGTTTGCTCCTACAGTACTGCCTGCCAGGGATGGTCTGGATATGCTTGCTCCTATTTTAATATCAAGATCTTTCCAGCCCAGTATTTTTGTGATTTTTTAGCAAGTGATATACAGGCAGACAAGTACCTTGAAGTATTTACACTTGGTGGCAGTAACAGGTTATTGCAGTCATTGTAAATACCTTCAGTGAAAAAAATGTTAAAAGTCGATGACAGTTCCAGCAGGTGATTGTAGGAGTACTACTTTTATTGCCATAGATTAAACTTATGATGATTTATTATTAAAAACTCCAGTAAAATGAATAAAAATAAGTTAATTTGATTTAAAATGGACAGCGACTCTTACAAAATAGGTACAGAGCCCAAGGAATGAGCTTTCACCAGGCCTTTAACTAAATTAGCTTTAAAATTTACAGTTTCCTTATCCCCTTAAGGGTTGAGTTGTTCATTGCCTTCCTAATATAATTTTCCACATCTCCAACCAGCAGCCTTAAGAGAAGATATTGCAACTAGAAGTTTTCCTAATCTTTGCTGCCATCTCTGACTGATATTCCACTTTTGGTCAATAGCCCTTCAACCATATGTCAGGGCTGCTTCCTACCTTGTGGTTGGTGGCTTACCTGCCTTAAATGGATGTCACATCTCATTTGCAGAGCTCACAACCTTATAAATGAAAATGTGGCTTAAGAGTGACCATCCATCTAACTCTCAGCTATGCTTCCAGTTTCTGATCGCTTTGTTTCAGAGCACTTCCTCAAGTAGATAACACCTTTTCAGCTTGTGAAGGAAATGATGACACTGTCCTCAAGGGTGACTGATTTGTTATGTGATTGATTTTACGTGTAAGTTATAGACGATAATTAATGGAGGAAAAGAATATTTTATCTGCATATTACTATATAAGATCTTTTAAAATTACTTTGAATTCCAACTTCGTAAGACCAGAAGGAACCTCACTTTCTAGGATCATTTTTGTGACTTGTCGGATCAGAAAGAATGTTTTTTTTTTCCACTTGATAGTGATTTTCCACCCCTGTAAAATGCCACATGCCAGAAAGGAAAACGACTGCTTATTTTCTCCACAGAACAACACAGGAGCAAAGGAGGAATTGCAATGTAACATGACAACATCCTCAGAGCACTTTTGAAGGGTTTGAGTGACCCACATTCAGTGCATATGGCTGAGCCAAAAGACTTGAGCCAACCACAGCAATTCAGATAAATAATTTAGTAATGGGCTTAGCAGGGGATTTTGCTCTCCAGTTTCACACATGCATTTTTTCAGAGGCAGGCTGTGTGTTGTTTGCTTTTTCTTTCACTGCCATTGTAATTCCTCAGCTTTTGACCATTGCTGGGAGGCAACAGCAGGACAATCAAAGTTTGGCAACATCATCCATAGAAGTGTTACAGCTTCACCTTGCTTCTCTTCCACAGCAGCCACACCATTTTCTGCCTTCACACAGATTCCTTAAAAGTCTCACAGGAGTACTGCTCATTGTACTGTCCCAAAACGAAGCAGTGATCTCACAGATCACAAATATACCTACAAATGCTTAGTAAATCTCTAACACAGTAGGATATGTAGGGCCCTATCCTATTCATACTGCCAGTTGCTGAGGAGAGCATATGAGGAAGACCATATGCAAAATGAAATAAAGTGCACTCCACAGTTATGAGCAGCGACTGAAAAACTGAAGCTGCAGAGTGATGTGGTTTAAGCCCCATGCAGCCGCTCACTCACGCCTCCCCAGTGGGGTGGGGGAAAGAATCAGAAGGGTAAAAGTGAGAAAACTCATGGGTGGAGATAAAGACAGCTTAATAGGTAAAGCAAAAGCCATGCACACAAGTAAAGCAAAACAAGGAATTCATTCACCACTTCCCATGGGCAGAGAGGTGTTCAGCCATCCCTAGGAAAGCGGGGCTACATCATGTGTAACCATGACTTAGGAAGGCAATCCCATCACTCCAAAAGTTTTCCCCTTTCCTCCTTCTTCCCCCAGCTTTATATGCTGAGCATGACATCATACGATCTGGGATATCCCTTGGGTCAGTTGAAGTCAGCTGTCCTGGCTGTGTCCCCTCCCTACTGCTTGTGCCCCTCCAGCTGGCTCACTAGTGGGGTGGGGTGAGGAGCAGAAAAGCCCTTGGCTCTGTGTAAGCGCTGTGCAGCAATCATGGAAACATCCCTGTTATCATCACTATTTCCAGCACAAATCCAAAAAATAGCACATACTAGCTACTATGAAGAAAATTGATGCTACCTCAGCAGCCAAAAGCAGCTCTAACAAAGTAGGACATATAGGGCCCTATCCTATTCATACTGCCAGTTCCTAAGAGGAGCACATAAGGAAGATCATATGCAAAATAAAATAAAGCGCATTGCACAGTACAGTGATTGGGAAATTGCAGCTGCAGAGGTATAATATGATTCCCACTGTTTTTTATTCATTTTTGATAGATGTCATATCAAGTCTCTATAAAGCAGCAGACTAGAGCTCATACCCCTCTTGATTCATTGCTGCAAGCATTGTCACTGAAGATAATGATATTATCATTTTATCAGATTCTATACATAACAGACTGCAAGATTAGTGGTATGCCTTAGTGGTCTCCTGGCTCCCCCTAAAGATAAAGAAGAGGCTAACCTGGCTCAGAGGCATAACCAGCCTGTGGAGAGAGTAAATTAGGGGGTGGGAGGAAGTCTTCTCCTGGAACCTACATGTGGGATCAGCCCTCCTCTTCCCACCTTAGACTTGTTTAGCCACACTGCACTGGGGGACAGGCCCCACAGACTCTGGGAAAAACACCCAGCATCTGGCATTACAGTTGTACTATTTCCCTGGCATTTTGGATTGGACACTTCAACAGGAGAACTTCCTAACACATTTATGCTGACATCTCGTGACCAGTCATGAGTGATGTTTCCCAAGGCTCAGTATTGGGGCCGGTCCTGTTTAATACCTTTATCAACAACCTGGAAAAGGGGATTGAGTGCACCTTCAGTAAGTTTGCAGATGACACCAAATTGTAGGGTGGACTGTTGATCTGCTGGAGGGCAGGAAGGCTCTGCAGAGGGATCTGGACAGGCTGGACTGGTGAACTGAGGCCAGTTGTGTGAGGCTCAACAAGGAGAAGTGCCAGGTCATGTATTTGGGTCACACCAGCCCCAGGCAGCGCCACAGGCTGGGGCAGAGCAGCTGGGAAGCCGCCTGGGGGAAAAGGCCCTGGGGGTGCTGGTTGACAGCCGGCTGGGCATGAGCCAGCTGTGTGCCAGGTGGCCAAGAAGGCCGACATCATCCTGGCTTGTATGTGAAACAGTGTGGCCAGCAGGACTAGGGCAGTGATTGTCCCTCTCCCCTGTACTGGGCACTGGTGAGGCAGCACCTTGAATACTGTGTTCAGTTTTGGGTGCCTCATTACAAGAGGGACATTGAGGTGCATGTCCAGACAAGGGCAACGGAGCTGGTGAAGGGTCTGGAGCACAAATCTTACAAGGAGCAGCTGAGGGAACTGGGGTGGTTTAGTTCGGAGAAGAGGAGACTCAGAGGGGGATCTTATTGCTCTCTACAGCTACCTGACAGGGGGCTGTAGGCAGGTGGGGGTTGGTCTCTTCTCCCAGGTAACAAGTGACAGGACAAGAGGAAATGGCTCCATGTTGTGCCAGGGGAGGTTTAGATTGGATATTAGGAAAAAATCCTTCACTGAGAGGGTAGTGAAGCATTGGAACAGGCTGCACAGGGAGGCAGTGGAATCATCATCCCCAGAGGTGTTTAAAAAACATGTAGATGTAATGCTTAGGGACATGGTTTAGTGATACATTTGGCAGTGCTAGGTAATGGTTGGACTTGATGATGTCAAGGCTTTTTCTAACCTAAATCATTCTATGAATCTATGATTCCATGATTCATGAAAAACTTCTACTTGCATTTTAAATTACTAAATTTTTAAGGTCACATAGGAATTATATGTTCATTTCCTTATATGTCTTAAAAAATTGTAAGTATAATGATAAAAAGATAGCTATACCCTAAAATATGCTGGTTAAATACTGTGTGCTAAGTAGCCCCACCAAATGCCATCTCTCACTTTCTCACATGTTTTAGTGTTAGTTACTTTTATATTGTTACACTGAAAAGTCATAATTATAAAGTCTCTCAGAGTTTCCATTAATTGTCATTTGACAAATCACAGACAGATTATGGAAATTTGTAACTGATGAAATCCCTTAATTGAAAGATGACTATCTAACTACCTAGTTAGATAATAGTCCAGATACTGGTTTAATTAACACATCTCATTAATCTGCTGTAGCCTTATAAATGTTTCTTCAAGAATCTGCAAATGCCCTCTGATTACTTCTGGAATAAGTCTCAACAGCAGAGGCCAAGAATTGTTTGAATCACGGTAACTGATGAGTTAGTTCCAAGGAGAGAAAAGCTAGGCAAAGCTTCACATGGGTCTTTCACAATATAAGGAAAATAAGCTACGCCTGCACTGCTGAATGCAGCTTCAAGACCAGACCTGTAAACAGTCCATATCATGGCTTACACCTGAGGTGTGCCCAGGTGAGTATCCCAACATGAAGGTTATTGACTCAGCAGCGTGGGGAAGAAAAGCACAGGATAGGAAGCATGTAGTGCTACAGCCATGTCTCACACAGTGTACTTGTAAACTAGAAGAAAAAGTGGGAGAGCCCACAAACTTCATACTGGTGCAACAGCAAACATCCTCCCCAAACCTCCCACTTACACCCTAACCCCATGGAGGCAATCCTTCATCTTGCTCTGTGCTCCTCTGCATCCTGAAAGTAATGGTCTGTGCCCAACACTCCATCACATGGTGGAGAGCCATGGTGGATGGCACCAGGTTTCCTTCTCTCTCGCCCAGCAGTCTGGGGGATGGCAACAGGTACAGCTTTCCCTCCCCCAAGTGAATTGCACAGCTGGGGAATTGCAGAGGGAAAAGTAGCTTGTGCTGAATATAAAACTGGCACAGCCTCCCCCAGACAAGAGTGGGAGCCAAAGAGCGTACTGTAAAACTGACTCAAACCGTCTAGCATAGAACAGGTATGTGCCATTGCCTCTGCAGAGATTTGATGAAAATCTGAGCACTGAAACTGCAGAGACAAAAAAAAAGGAGCTTAAATAAAGGATAATTTAGATAGATACATGTTTTGCAGCTAAGATCTAGAAATACAGATACTTAATATGCAGGCTCTGTCTGTTCCTCTGTAATCTTTTATCTAGTCCTGTTGGATTCATATATTAAATTATTGAGGCTGGATTGATTAACTGAAGTCACTGATTTTCTTTTAATACTTACAAACTTCTTTTGCTACCGACAGCCTGGTACAACTGTTTTGCTTTCACACACCCCACCCCTGCTATGCACTGCAAGGCAGAAAGTTAATATGCTCTTTGCAAACAGCATAATCAGCTAGGTGTTATTGGAATGCCTCCGAAAGCCTGAGCAAGCGTGATCTGCTCAGATCTCTCCAGCAGCAGAAGACGCCTTTAGGGATAAATGTTAAATGTGCGGTGCGCTATAACTCATATTACCTTTCATGTGAGGCACACAGCTGAAGCTTTTTGCACCCTGTTAAAAATTTAGGCCTTTATGTTTAAATATGGAACAAAATGTTGAACGGGAAAACATCAGTTACTCGCTCTTTGTTGTGCAGCCACTATCAAAAGGGGACGGAAACAGTTTATGAGCTTTCATATTGGCTCCTTTCACTGATGCTGCTATAAATGAGGGCACCATTCAGCTGACTTGTGGCCTCCAGCCAACGGCACAGAAATGCCAATTTTAATTTCTTTCATAGTTCATAAATGCACATACACAGATTGTTAAAATTCCCACCCTGGCTTTCAACATCACAAGTGCTACAGGATGACAGACTGCAGGGGAAGACAAAGGCATCAAATTATCATCTCAGGAGGGAAGGTTCTGCCTCCCACCAGGTTTAGGAAGTACTGGTTGGGGCGAGTATGGGTCACCCTGGGGAACATGCAGCTGCCATATAAACAACAAGAATAAGGATCATCCCTGCACATGGGCCCCTTGCCGTGC
Organism: Falco naumanni; assembly: GCF_017639655.2. Lineage (NCBI taxonomy): Eukaryota > Metazoa > Chordata > Aves > Falconiformes > Falconidae > Falco > Falco naumanni. The sequence goes on along the minus strand of NC_054056.1, from coordinate 106,826,967 downwards.
CCTTTTATCTGGAATATTATTGATATCCGCTTCCATGTTACTATTTCTCTGTGTATTTGTCTTGCTGTGGAAAGGATAGCGGCCACAGAATTTTCTCCTCTTGTTTCACTGTAATAGTCATTTTTAGGCAATCAGTAGGAAGAGGTTTTGTAGAAACACACTTTACTGGAGTTGGTTCTTGTGTGGTAATGTAAGTATTTAGCACCTGTAGGCTAATCACAGTCTTCCAGGACCTATAGAGCTACAAAGCTCCTAGGAGCTCCCAAGATCCATGAAGAGGATGATGAGATGTAACTTCACACAAAGGATATAAGCCCATCAGACTCAGTTAGCGGTGGGAAGACAGAAATGGCCAAAGGTTTAAAAAGGTTGCTAGCTTATAATGCTGTGATGTACTTTGTTTTTCACTACTGATTTCTTCCTCCAGCTTCTCCTTATGGTTCATGCTTCTGTCCTGTTTGCCAGAACTGCTGGCCTCCAGAAAGCGGTTTCATCCCCAGAGTAAAGAATATGCTCAAGGCAACTGCCTAAGGGCATGGGCTGGGAAGTAAAGCGGCCCCCCCACTTAGGATGACTGAGTTGTCATTGGGAGGAATCCTTCCCTCAGTTGACCTTGCAAGGACTCGGCCAAATAGTGTAACAAAATAGTTGCCGTGTGTCAGGACAGAAAGAGCAACCAACAGAATAAGGTTAGGTGAGGATGTCTGCTCTTGCATCAGTATGAAGCCTGTGGGTTCTCCCACTTTTTCTTCTAGCTTACAGGTACACTGTGTGAGAAGTGCGGCTGTAGCACTGCATGCTTCACGTCCTGTGCTTTTCCTCCCCACCAAAACTGAAGGGAAAGAGTAGTGAAGAGAATCGGAGAGTGGAGGAATAAGAAAGTGACAGGGGGGAACAAGGTGTGTTGGGTTTTAATGGCAAGGTTTTGGTAGCAGTGAGGGGGTTGCAGGGGTGGCTTCTGTGAGAAGCTTCCCCTGTATCCGACAGAGCCAATGCCAGCCAGCTCCAAGATAGACCCACCACTGGCCCAGGCCGAGCCCTTCAGTGATGGTGGTAGTGCCTCTGGGATAACATATTTAAGAAGGGAGGAAAAAACACCTTCTGTGCAACAGCAGCTGGGAGAGAGGAATGAGAATATGTGAGAGCAGCAGCCCTGCAGCCCCCCAGGCCAGTGTAGGAGGAGGGGCAGGAGCTGAACAGCAATTCCCCAGTAGCCCCTGATGAAGTCCACAGGGAGGCAGGCTGACATCCAACCAAGGTTAACCCATGACATAAGAAAACTCCAAAACAGAAGGAAGAGAGGTCAGATTAGTCCCAGTGCTTCTGAAGACACAGAAAAAAACATGCAAAGATTGGATAAAAGCAGAGGCATGCAATTGGGAGGCTTCAGAGATTGTTTAATGTTGCATGTCCCTTTTATACCAACGTGCATGCCAAGAAGAACCAAGTTGACACATGGTATATATCATCTTAGGGTAACCCATCAGCACTTTAGCCAGAGATCCTGCAAATTTGTCAGTATGGTCTTCTTTCCTGGTTAGGGGTATAAGACCCTCAAAGTTAGGCAGTAGAAAATAAGTAGAGAACAAGTGATCAGACAGGCCTTTGGCGGCAGGTCATAAGGAAAACATACCTGAAGCCTGTTTTCCTCCATAACATCATCTTACAAGTGAGTTGACATTGTCCTGTGAGGTGTTGCATACAGGTTATTTTTACTATTCATGTAGCTACAAACGGGAGCTGAAGTAAATAATTTGTCAGTGACAACATTTTCACACATATTTTCTGAATAAAGGGTGCCACAGCACTCTCCAAACTACCAAGCTGCAGCAAAGTCTTTTACCATCTCATACCAGCATACTCTTCACGCCAGTCCCTCTGCTGTGCTGCCTTCTCCTAGTCTTACCTCATCCAGGATGTCTGTGTTCTCACTCTGCTTCTTCCTCTCTCTCTTCTTCCTTAGCTGCTCTCCCTTCATTGGCTCTCAACCATTTCACTTAACCAGCCACACCTGCACCTTATCTACATCGGCCAGCCCACCGCCCCTGAGGCCAGCCCACAGCTGTATATTATCAATGCTAATTAGCCCAGCTTCGTTCCACTACAGTTACCTAGTAAGTAGTGCATAGAAATACAAGTCAGACACCTGTGGGTTTTCTCACAACTCACTTACTTAATGATGTTTGTATGACAGCCCCCAAGTCAGCTTATCTCCACTTTTGGATCCCACCGGCAGAAAGGGGACAGGAATGTTTTCTTGCAGAGGCCTCAGGGCCTCCAAAGGCAGCATAACTGCTATTATTGGAATTGAAAACAGAGAGAAATGCCTTCTTTTGTTTCTTTTTTCCTCATTTAATTATATTCTGAACTACAGACGCACTTCTAAATGTTTTTGCGTGTGTGTTTTCTCCCTGTTTAATAAGAAAAAACTCCATCAGAACCAGTGACGCTTAGCCACATGGATTTTAGTAGGAAACATTAAGATCATCACCTTCAGTTGTACTGCCTAAGGCTGCAATGCCCCTGCATGGTCCTCTGCTGTGATGTCAACACAGTCTTCCACGGCAGCTGCTGCCGCCGCTTTTTAACTGTCTCATCTCATGGAAAGCCTTGCCTGCTTGGGCCACTTATTTCTGAAATTCAGGAGCCATATCTTGAGGTAGCTGCTTGTCTGTTTGAAATTCTGCCAGCCATCCCAGTAGATTACCAGGGGACAATTGTGCTGCTGTTAGGTCACCCAAGGCTTCCAGATTCAAAAACATGGGCTGTGACCTTGCTGGGGACAGGTACTGAAGGCCACCTCCAGATGATCCAGTGGCAAGCAGGTGCCTGATTACTCACACTGGGAATTCAAGATGGGCAGATGGAAATGGTTGTCATACCTTCCCCTGCTCTTGTGCATTGCTAACTGTGAAACTGGAGTGTCTTCAGTCAGACAGCCACTGAACCCCACCTAAGTGGGGCTTTTCTTACATATAAATTGCCTGTATTCAGCAAGGATGGATTAGATGACCTACTGAAGTCCATTCTACCCTTATACTCTAGGATGGTTAGTTATTAGCCAGAAGAAATGATATAAAAAAAAAAAAAAAAAGCAGTAAAGGTGTAGAATGACCCAAAACCTGATAAGGATATCTAAGGCAAGTTGAATGATAAACTGTGATCTAGAATATATGCTGGACAAACTCATGCAATTTGTCATTTAGCACAGCTTACATTAAGGTTCATCATAGTGACTGAGATGCACTTCCATAATAAAGAGCTGTGTTTTAAAAAATGGCACCTCAGACTTCCCTGAAGGTAATCAGATGAACACTGACTCTTTTTGTAATAGATAACTAGTGAGACCAAGCCTTACGCTCAACTGTGGAAAGGAAATGTTCACCAGGAAAAGAAAGGCAATATTACCTTTATATGAGGAGCTCAGTGCTAGGATAGTGAGCCCAGTGCTAAGGTATGCGCTTGGAGAATGATGGATTCCATCAACCATAAAGTTTGTGGGATTTTTTTTGTTTATTTTCTTTATTTTCTAAGAAACAAAGGTTACAGAATGGTTTAAGGAAATGTTGGAGACAGCACTAGGGAAGAAGACTAAAGAAGCTTAACAGAGAAGGAAGGTGAGTGGATGATGTGATGACGGCATATAAATGCTTCCGTAAAGAAAAGATGCCCATTATAAAGATTGTTTGATGTAATAGAAAAGAACAGAATAAAGTCTCTTTTAAAACTAGGAAAATTCAGACTGGAAATAAAATAGCATGTTTTAGTGGACAGTTAAGCACTGGAAACCTTTCTTTACAACACCATTAAATAACCACCGCCCTTTAACTGCATACCCTGTGCCACTCCACCTCTCTAAAAAGATAGTTTTTAACTCAGTCATGGATGTGAAACAGAATCACTGAATGATACTCTGTGGCCTGAGTGATCCAGGTAGTCAAATCACAGGGCGGTAATGATGGGTTAAGACAGTGGGACCCAATTCTTCCAACTCCTTGTCCACAGTCCCTATCTGCTATGATGTCCTGCTTATCTAAAACTCTTGCACAGACCTAATCTCGTGTTCTCTATGTAACCTTTCCAGCAGGTGAAGTTTTGCTGATCTCTGGGAATAAAAACTTTGATCACATCACATCACATCATCAGGAGGTAAATGATATTACTAGTGATACTATGCTAAGCCATAGTCCTGTCTTCAGCAGATCTGCCTCCATATCTTCTTGGACTTTTTGACTTAAAAAAAAAACTTGGACAGTTTTGACTTAAGGAGTATTAAAAGGCAACCATCCCTGAAGGTATCTTCCTGATCCTTAGACTGCAGTAGAAATTCACTATCACTAGCAATTTTTTGTGCATCTGCCACTGAGAGGTGATGAAGCAAGGGGGGAAAGAACCCCAAAACCCAAAAACCCATGAGGTAGTTTCCCCAGCAATTTCATTGTGCATTTTGTGTTGTGATCTCCTTGACAAGATAATATTTAGAATTTCACTGGTTATCCTCTTGGTTGCTAAGTGACAGCAGAACTGAGAACGAGGAAATTTCACTTTGCAGGAGAGCACCCACAGAACACTGTTCTCAGGATAACGCTTTTACTATTACAGTGCAACACATGTCATGGAAAATGATAAGCTAAAGAACATCCACGAAAGGAACTCCTCCAGCAAAGCTGACAGTTTGCAAATTTGAATGGAAACAGTCATTTCTTTTAAAAAAAAGTGTGTTTCGGAGTGAGATCCATGCTATCATATTCAATAGATAATTTCAGTTCATACAGCAGCCACCCTAGGGCTCTGTTCAGTGGATTCTTAAGCACAGTGCCATAACCCAGCCATGCAAGGAAATGGGTCTAACCAGTGGCTGGTTTCTCCAGGGGACTGGATCCCAGTGCAGGTGCAATCAAGGAGTGCTCTGTCTCAGGAAGGGTTGAGGACTGCTTCTATACTCATTTAGGTATGACTGGATACGTTCTGCATGGAATGTAGAGGATATATCTACACCGTCTGCTGGTTTTTGGTGCTCATGGACTACTATCCTGAGAAGACCTAAACTTCTCTGTGGCTTAAACAGCCCTACATTCAATCAGCAATCTTGAAGATTTGGACCATATGACAGTACAATGACACAGCAGAGCAATATTTTAACACTACATAATTTATCTTTCAGAACAGGAAGGAGGCATGTGTGTATCTGAAAAAAAACAGGAAACTCATGCCAAAATTTTGTGTGGTGAGTCATCTTTACAAGCATAAAACTTCGAAGCTTTCAGGCTGCATAAAGTGCCACTCGCCTTTTCGCTTTCTACCAGTTCTTGTTCACATGAAATCTGCACACACCCTACCTGAAGAAGCATTTCTAACCTCAATTCTAACACATCTGCATGTGTCCAAACTGAAAACCTAGAGATGTCCCAAATGACCACTAGGTAGACAGCCTTTTATTCTAGAAGACTAAGAAGACAGTTGAAGGACAATCAAAGCTGATGTTTCCAGACTGCTCCCTGTGAACTGGGTTAACATGGCAAAGTTTTGGTAGGGGGTCGGGGGGAGGATGTGGAAGACTGCAGGGGTGGGCTCTGTAGGCTTGCCCCCATGTCAGACAGAGCCAGAGCTGGCTCCAGGACAGACTCACTGTTGTCCACAGCTGAATCTCTCAGCAAGGCTGGTGGCACCTCTGTGATAACTGTTAAGTTTTGACCCAGCAGGTAGCTAAACACAGCTGCTCCCTCCCTCCCTCCCTCCCTCCCTGCAGTATGGTGGGGGAGACAACTGGGGGGGTGTGGGGCGGGGGTGTGGTGGTAAAATTCATAGGTTGAGATAAAGACAGTTTAATAGGACAGAAAAGGAAGGGAAAATAATAACAACTACAATAAAAGAATTAGAATATACAAAACAAGTGATGCACAGTGCCACTGCTCCCCACCCACCCACCAGCACCCAGCCAGCTCTCCAGCAGTGGCTCCTGGCCAGCTTTCCCCTTCTTTTACATACTGAGCAGGATACCATATAATATGGGATACCCCTTCGGCCAGTTTCGGTCAGCTGTCCTGGCTGTGTCTCCTCCCAGCTTGTTGTGCCCGCTGGTGGAGTGAGTGCTATAAGAAGCTGAAAAGTCCTTGACTTACTGTAAACGCTCCTTACCAACAGCCAAAATATTGATGTGTTACCAACATTATTCTTATCCTAAATCCAAAATGCAGCATTATACCAACTACTAAGAAGAAAATTAACTCTATCCCAGCTGAAACCAGGACAATAACATATTTAAGTAAGGGGGGAATAAAAGAATAAAAGCTGCTCCAGGTGCCAGAGCAGAGATTCCCCCCCAGCCCATGCACCCCCGGCGGGGCAGGCCGTGCCCCCAGCCCATGCACCCCCGGCGGGGCAGGCCGTGCCCCCAGCCCATGCACCCCCGGCGGGGCAGGCCGTGCCCCCAGCCCATGGAGCCCCCGGCGGGGTAGGCCGTGCCCACAGCCCATGCACCCCCGGTGGGGCAGGCCGTGCCCCCAGCCCATGCACCCCCGGTGGGGCAGGCCGTGCCCCCAGCCCATGCACCCCCGGCGGGGCAGGCCGTGCCCCCAGCCCATGCAGCCCCCGGGGCGGGGCAGGCCGTGCCCACAGCCCATGCACCCCCGGTGGGGCAGGCCGTGCCCACGGCCCATGGAGCCCCCGGTGGGGCAGGCCGTGCCCCCAGCCCATGCACCCCCGGCGGGGCAGGCCGTGCCCCCAGCCCATGCACCCCGGGCGGGGCAGGCCGTGCCCCCAGCCCATGGAGCCCCCGGTGGGGCAGGCCGTGCCCCCAGCCCATGCACCCCCGGCGGGGCAGGCCGTGCCCCCAGACCATGGCGGCCCCGGGAAGCAGCTCCCCCCCAGCAGCCCGGACACGGTTCCCCCCGGGGCAGGGGGTGCCCGGAGGGGCTGTGACCCGCGGGTATCGGCACTGGGGCAGCTCCTGGCAGGGCCTGTGGCCCCTCGGGGAGAAGGCCGGGCTGGGGCTGGGCCGGTGCCCCTGCGGGGGGTCTGGAGCCGGCTGGGCCTTAGGGGGTGCGACCGCCGGCGGGGGGGCACGGTGGGCTGTTCATGAAGAACCACAGCCTGTGGGAAGGCCTCATGCTGGAGCAGTTCATGGAGGGCTGTCTCCCGTGGGAGGGACCCCAGGCTGGGGCAGGGCCGGGTGTGGGGAGGAAGGAGCAGCAGAGACAAGGCGATGAACTGACCCAAGGCCCCGCTCCCCATCCCCTGCGCCGCTGGTGGGAAGGAGGCAGAAAAATCAGGAGTGAAGCTGAGCCTAGAAAGAAGGGAGGGGTGGGGGTAAAATGTTTGTAAGATTTGGTTTTATTTATCATTTTCCTACTCTGATTTGATTGGTAATAAATTAAACTGCCTTCCCCCAGCTGGGCCTGTTTTGCCAGCGGCGGTAAGGGGTGAGCGCTCTCCCTGCCCTCACCTCGACCCACAGGCTTGTCCTTACATTTACTCTCAGCGGCCCGGCTGAAGTGGGGAGTGATAAGAGCAGCTTAGTGGGCACATGGCATCCAGCCAAGATCAACCCGCCACAATCACAAATATTAATTGTACTTTTTTTCCTCTGAAATTACCTTTGTAAATATTCTAGAATATTTATTGGGAATGTATGTTGTCCTAAACTAAAAATCTGTTGTTTATATAAACAAATGACATATCCATTAGTCTTAATCATACAGATTAAGATTACTCATTTGGAAATTTTTACTTTAAAAAAAAAAAAAGAAGAAGCTATATTATAGGAGTATAAGCTTGTTTTGCGATCTGGCAGAACAAGATTCATTTAGAGCTCCAAAGACCAATTTGGTATAATTTCTTCCTTAGCTCTTGTCTTGAAACTTTCACTGCAGCGAAAAGACTGTACCCTATCTGTTTCATTTGGCACTACTTCTCTCCTTACAGCACTTCAGTATTTTTCTGTGTTGCCTTGGCCACTTCTGGGACTAACCAGCTGGCCACGGATTCAATTTAGCCAGCTGTTAGATGCTCAAGATTGGGGAGTATGAACCTGTGCTAGGGAAGAGTACTAAACTGATTTGCAACCTTCCTATAGAGTTGTGAATATCTACTTGCAAAATAAGCATTCTCTTGCTGGTTCTGTCAGTGGGTTAATACAGAACTTCTCACATCTCACAGTGGTTCACAGCTTGTTGAGTATTAGCGGTTAATTTATAAATATGACTTCAGAAGACCAGCTTGGTTCAATCTATTTATTGACTGAAGCTATGAAAGACCATAACTAATCAGCATTAAAAAGATAAGTGCTATAAAGTCCTTTGCTCTTATTCCTGCTGTAAGCAGCAGATCAAAATGAAAACACATTTTAAAAATGCATAATTATATTTCCAGTCACTGTTTATTAGTTAATTGCATGTTTTCTGTAGCCTGACATAATCTTTATTTGACCATCGAATAAGCAGCTGTACCAATCTACTAAAATATTAATCATAAAGACCACCTACAGGCTTTCCTGTTTTCTAGCAGCCATCTGGCTGTTAGAGAAAACCTGGCTCAGAAGGGAAAGTAAGAAAAATGCAGAACTCCGAAATAGCTCATATTTGAGGGGAGAAAAAAGTGGAAAGCAAGCTCTGGGTTAGTGATCTAACACACCACACACACACCCAAACTGCTAGGTGAAACATGAGACTTTAAAAGTTTATCCAGGCCTAAAGCTGCATAGCAAAGCACCTTGGAAGTTCATGACACAGCTGATCATAAGCCCATAAAACCTTATGCTAATGAATAGCCAAAATAATGGATGATAACAGGAGTAGTTGAGACATTATTTCATATTTTGAACGAGGCAATGGGGTTTTTATAAAAAACTGTGACTTAATATATCATGGTCCCTGTGTCAGACTTTAATTTAGTAGAAGTATGAACCCCCCAAGGGGAACAGAGCCAAAAACTTTTTGAACTATAGGCTGGTTTTATGAGCAGATCTTCATTCTACCTGCTAATGGCCGTTGCATTGTTATTTCACTGCAGTTTCTAGGTTTGGCTTGCAACGAGGAAGATAGGACATGGACTTGTACCTCTCACGGTTAAATCAGCCACCAGGCAGGCAACACTACCACATACATCGCTGTAGGAGGTTTAAAAATAGCTAAATATCATTCCTCTTCCTCTCTTCTCTGTATGTATATGTAACTGCACGTTTGCACTTGTATATACAGGGGTTTAATTTATGGTATAATTGCAGATTTTTTCACAGCACCTGGAGTATTTAATGTTCACTTAGGGACATGCTTCAGTGGTGGACTTGGCAGTGCTAGGTTAATGGTTGGACTCAATGATCTTTTCAACCTAAAGGATTCTATGATTGTTTTGAAAAAGCCAAAAGTCATCTTATGGCCTTAAGTCTGGCCTCTTAACAGATTCTCTTCATTACTTTTCTCAACTGTAAAACACTTTGTTAGCAGTTAGGAGGATTAATGCGTTGATGTTATGAAAGTACATGGAAAGCAAAAAGTGCTACATTGTATACTAAATATGATTTGTATTATTATTTATAAGTTAAAGGCTTTGGTTGAGCTTTAAATGTTCCTGGCTATTGGGTGGGTATTTTCAGTCTTGTTACGTAACATTTCATGGAAATATTTCACTCAGACCAAGACAGAAATTGTTTCTTAAGAATAAATTTCATTGCTATCATTTTCTTACGTTAAGATAAACCTAAACATAAAAAAAACCCCACTAAACAAAACAAAACAAAACCCAAACCAAAAAAAAACCCAAGACTGTTTTTTGAGAAGGACTCACAGATCTTTTTCTCCATGGTCACCCAGACTGGGCCATGAGGTGAGCAGCCACTTCTCCAAGTGTTGGACAGAGGCCTGACTCAGCCCTGCAAGCTGTTGCACGCTCTGTCAATCCTACACGACAAGGCAAGGCTAAAGCGTTCCTCAGCCAGAACTACCTGGACTGCTTTGCTTTGCCTTTTAGTTGCTGACTGTGACAGATACGACTTGAGAACCTGAGGTGGTGTTTAACTGGGATACTGCAGCTCAAAGACAATTCATTTGAGCTAAAGGAGGCTGTTCCTCTGTATGGAGAACATGAATATTTGGAAAGAGTATCTGGGAACCAATACCAGGCTGATTTAAGGGATGAGAAGACAAACATCTTTGAGAACATAAAATTTCTCTGTCCTCCTTTTCCCTGATATATTATGCTCCCCACATACGCATGGGAGATAAAATGGAGATATTTGGGGAGATACAATTAACTTCTGTAAATTATTTTGAGCATCCCAGATGAGTGATTTAAACCAGGAGCTGGGTTATCACTGGGTAAGGTACAATATGGTCACGGTGATAAAAGCGATAATCTTGACAGAGGGTGCAGTTGACATTTTCTCCTTTTTGATTTCTTTTCATGTTCAGTTTGGGGTAAACTGGGTGATTTTTCCTGGAATGATGAGCTGTCTGCTTGGACACTTGTGTGTAAACTGAGATGAAGCATATCCAGAGCTCTACATAGATCCAGCTTTCCTTCTTTTTAAATCAGTGGGAAACCTCTTGCTGCCTGTATTAAAAGAAAAATGAGGCCTATGTTCAACTGTTTTGTCTCCAAACTACTTAAATTTCACTCTTGAAGATAAATCCAGTACCCTTGCCAGACAGCTTTTTAGAAGACTGCAGCAATTAGAAATCCAGGAAGAACAGATTTGTTGCTCTATTCCTATAGCTAGCCCAGACACTGTCAATAAAAAGAAGTTGGCTGAGAACAAGATGGAAATTCTGAACTTTCAGACTTATCAGTTCTGGAAGTTCCTCATGAAAAAACCCTGCCTTTTCAGATCTGGTACTAGCCAGATGGAAAATGTCTATTTATTTAAAGAAGACTGAGAGGTTTGTTTTATCCATTCAGAGTAGGGCTTTTTTTGATTTTTTTTTTCAAAATGCTGATCTCAATTATTATGACATAAACATAAATATAGATTTGTTTTGTTTTGTTTTGCTGTGGTATAAATATAGTCATCAATACTAATCAAATCCAGAAGTTGTCCTATCGAGCGCAAATTTTCTTTTTACATTTACCTATTTCATGTCAACAAGCACAAAGAGGAAGATTTAAAATAACTGCTGAACATGAATATAAAAATTAGCAGTGTATGTATGTGTGTGTGTGTGTACACATGCACACACACATGCTTAAACCCTTATCTGGGTCTGGTTTCTGTTCTCCCCCTGTCATACTGTTTCTAATTCCACCAGATGGGAGAGAAGAAGCCTGAACTTGGTCAGAAACTCCAGAAACAGTATCCTGACATCTTTCAGCAATTCATTTGATGAGAGACTGGTGCTGGATTTGAAGAGGACACGAGCTGTCTTTTGATCTGACTTGTTTAGGACAGAAGCACCTTCACTAGAATCATGCACTGGTCCAATACTGTCCTAACAATATCTGCCACTCACTAATTCCAGTTTTCAGATTATAAAGTAATTCTGCTCTAATCCAGGGATGGTACACTAGAAATTCCCTGAATTAAGAAACACGTTACATGCTCTGCTTTCCCCCTCACCATTTGCCTGGGGATATGAACTTGGGTACGAACCACTGGGTATTTGATTTTCCCCATTGAACCAGACTTGCCTGTAAAACAAAACTGCAGTCATAAAACCATTACTTGAGAAACGAGCCACCTGGGCAAGCTGTGTGTGTGTATCGATACTCAGCATCCCAATTTCTAAGGCCTACAGTGAACATGTGATAAAAAGCAGGATAAAAGGTCTCTGGGACAAACAAAACTCATAACAGCGTCGTGTTGTTCCCTCTCTGAGGTCTAGCAGAAAGTCATGTTTTCGGCTGGGAACTGCAGACCTGTTCAGGTGAGCAGTTAAGTGCCCATCACTGCTCCACACTACCACTCACCATGGGATCAGAACATGTTTTACTGCTTCGTGGAAGGGGGACCAAACGGCTCTGCTACCAGGTCCACAATCTCCTGAAGGCAAATGTATTGGGATTTTGAATGTCGTAGGAAGAAATGTTTATTTTTATTTCGACTAGCTCTGCCTTCCCTTTTTTTATTTCTGTCTTGGCCCCTTTCTTATCTCTGTTTTGGGGACAAATGCAATACATGTATCTCCACTGAGCAGACCGTGGTGGAGATCAGTGATGTTTGGTGATGCTTCAGTCTTCTTGGAGAAAAGAAGAAGAAGAGGATGGAAAAAAGAAACCTGTTTAGCATAGGAATGAAACCTTTTCCTTTTTTCCTAGCAAGTGCACTCTGTGAGTGTGGCATGTGTTTCAGGAGCCGCATCTGTCGGCAGACAGGTGCTGCTATCACTAGGGATCGCAAGAGAGCTGCTGGAACCAGCCTCGGTTCGGCAGGAATTGCTGCTCCTCTGCTAAACACAGGCTGTAACGCAGCTGACTGTACTTGCCTGCTGCCAGGAAGAGATGGAAATCCTCGGGAGGCAATCTGCACAGAGGGGAGCCTTACAGCCCCAGCTACAAGAAGTCTGGGGATGCCCCCCGTACCCAAAGGAACCAGCTTAGGGGGTGCTGCCAGGCTGTGCCTGTGGATGCGTGGATGTGGATCCATCAGGGCTCAGCCCTGCCCTGGTCTCTGCTGCTTGCTGCCCTCCATCTGGGTGTGCGGACACTTTTCCTGTGCTGTTTGTGAGCTCTTACCAGGCAAACAGTGGTATGACGTCTTTTTCTTAAGTTTTATCCTCATGCAAGCCCTGACATAGCAAGAAAAGGATTTTTTCCAAAACAGCCGTGCTGTTCCACCCAAACAAACACCTCTGAGCAGTGAAATGCCCTGTGATCATTTAATATTTAATCATATGGCTTCTCCTGGCATGTTGGATAACATCACTGCTGGCATCAACTAAGTGTGGATTGCGCCTTGACACCAGCACCAGCATTTCACTGTCATCTCACTCCCGTTCCAGCATCCCTGGAGACCACTATCGGGAAGGGGAATGTGACCAGCTGCATTTCTAAAGCACATTCAAAGCCATTTCTGTATGCCATGTCTCTACAGAGCTGGGAAAACTTGACATAATTATTGTGCCACACAAATCCTTTCCTAAAAAACGTGGCTGCTGTCAGAAAGCTCTTTGATAGGCACTTGTTGCTGGCTTTTAAAAATAATTGGTTCATATTTTCACAGGTGCTGAGCTTTGTAATCTGAGTCATTTCATCATAGAGTTGGGTACAGTGAATTAAGAACGTGCCAAGGCATCACTGAGGTAAAGGGGATCACCCCCTCCTGGACACAGCAAAAGAAGAGAGAAAAGTTCTCCTGCCAGTTCTCCTTCCTACTCCCACTTAATTAACATCTCATTTGCACTTGGCTATGCAGATCTTCAGCTGCACTCCCAAAATGTTCAGCTCTGAGATATGTGGGGCCCTGAAAACAGTATATTTGGGCAAGCATTTGTGTCACATCGCCTATTGTGTGCCTTGGCCCTACTAAGCCAAGCAACTGATCAGACAGAGCCCCACATGCCAGGAAGATTTGTGGTTTACTGGTCATGGCAGTGGCTTGAGAGGGGCAAAGCCATGGTTTATCCCCCTGCTCTGAATCCTAAAGTGCCTTCCCATGTGTGACATGAGTGTCTGAGCACTCTTTGGTGGCAGAGGGAAGTGACAGTGTCTTGTCCCTGTTTTGAGACTTGGTCTCCCTGTGTCTCTGTTGTTCAGATGAGGACATTGCCCCTAGGAAATACACAGTTTTTGTCATTCCTAAAATTTGTTCATCACATTTGATTTAGCTGAAATTTCCCTTTGGGGGCACACAGATGATTCACTAGTAGAAAGCCAGCCTGGGCTCAAGACTGCCTTTAAAGAAGGGGGCAAAGCATCAGCCCTCCAGCCCTGTTGAAAGCAAGCCTCTTGCTGAAATCAAAGGTGTTTACACCAAGGCTTCTCAGTACCAGGATCTTCTCAGGCTCCATTTTAGTTGTCTTAGAGAGGTCTTCTGAGTTAATGATTAAAGGAAAGTGTAAGAGCACTTCAAGTTTTCTGAACCTGTTGGGTAGCATCTGTAATGCCTCTGGACCTCATTTTCCAGGGGAGGCAGAGGGCACAAGAAGATGCAGGGAGAGCCGTATGTGATAGCTCTTGTAAAAAAGAGTGGCCTAGGAGGGATTTAGAAAAGCACAGAATATCCAGCAGCATCAGGAGTCACTGTAGCTGTGTGCCTGCAATGTGAAGCACGGAAAGTTGGAGAGCTGAGAAAGAAGGGTCTTCCAAAGGCTGACATCCTGATTTCTAGGTATCTCTCCAAGCCACTCAAAACCCAAGAAGCTTGCAGATGATCTGTGCATTGACAAAACCACTTGACCAAGATAAGAAATATAGAGACCTCATAGTCTTTCCATCTGTAGGCTACTGATAGGAACAGCTAAGTTCTGTATGGAAATAAAAAGACAAAACGGTAACAGTTCCACCCCAAATACATCACTGATGAAACAAAAGGTAGGTGCACTGAAGTCGTTTGACTGACTCATACCAACACTGTTTGAGCAAGAGGCAGAGTAGAGCAAGGACTGAATGGAAGAAATGTGAAGACATAAAAATGTGAAGGAACATGCTGATTGAGCCCAAGAACTCAACCTGGAGAGGAAATTTAGAACTTTTGTGTTAAGAGCTGGGGTGGTTCTTGGACAGAGAATAGGGAAGTTATTACTAATTTCATTTCTCCTGTGTTCAGGAAACCAGGATTTTATACATTTTAAAAAAAATACAACACTCAAATATTTGTGTCTATCAGCTTTCTCTCCTTTTTAAAGAGACAAACAGCAGTTAGAATTCTCCTGCCATGTGGACTATGAAAGGCTGATGGTCTTTTCTGGCTCACAATGATTCTGTGAGCTACTAATTAAAATGCTTGTAGAGCACTTGGAACCTCGTATCAATGGCACAATATGTGTGCATTCTGTCACTTGTTTTACTGTAATCCTGGAACCTAGACAGTAACATTTCTTTTCTCTGCACATTTTTGTCCTTTTACATTTCAGAAACACTGCGCTCTGTTTTCTCTCCTGGTTTTTAACCACAATGAAGTTTAACTTGCCATCTTTTTTGTTTACATCCCTATTTAGCAGCATCCTCATTCATGACCTGTCAGCACAACACCAGGAACAGCAGAGTTGCAGAAACCACTGGTGAAAATGTCTCCCAGTCCTTTATCAGAAGCAATCAGCCACTTTGGGACAGAACCATTTATCTAGGTGCCCTCCTTCTAAATATATATGCAGTTATTCCCTTCAACAAACTTCTTATTTGCCAAGCTGATGCACACTGACAAAATAGCCATGAGAAAGTACCTCCATAAAGCAAGGCAAGCCTGAGTCCATGATACAGAATGTGCTGCTTTTTTGGAGTAATAGATGATCTCTGCACTTTGCTTATGTAAACAGGTGAGAGCAGGTGCAGCTGCTTGTGGGAGGGGGAAGGTTCGGCACACTGATAAAGTATGTGTCAACCCTAGAGCACTGGGGACTTGCCTTTCCAAGCAGAAGGCTGGGGCAGTCAACAGAGACAAAGGTTCTTGCAACCTTAATGGCAAAGAAGAGATTCAGCTCCCATGTCCTCATCCATCTCAAACTCCAGGTTCCCTCCAGTCACTGGAAAAGTGGAACCAGGTACCACATTGAAAACTTTCTTCTATGGTTCTTTCCTAGATGTGCTCTTCCCCACTGACTCCAGAGGGGGCCTCACATTTGCCAGCTCACTGAAGGCTATCAGTTGAATCCTACAGTTCTCACATTCCCAGCCTGGTTAGCAGATGCAAATGTCTCACCACCTCAGAACTCCAATGGAATTCCTTCAGCAGGGCTGAAGGTCTCAAATACAACCCCTGCTGCCCACTGTTGCAGCAGACTAGTACGTGGAGCATCACTGAGAGAACACATGGGAGTGCAGCATCTTCACCCTGATTCTGCTGGGGCAGTTTGTTCAGCTGGGATATGCTCAGAGAAACAAGAAACAACTCTGCTTGCCACTTCCATCAGACAGTCAACTTTGCGCGCGCACACACACACCCACACACCCACACACACCCACACCCACCCACCCACCCACCCCAGAAAACAGTTGTTGGACACACATACAGAAACTTCTAAGGTCCTTATTATTTCCTTCACCACTCCCGCCCCAGGTTTTGTGATCACTTTCAAATGTTTTTCTGCATGCATATATCTCCTTGTTAAAAAGCAGAACTGACAATATGGAAAGTGAAATAAAAACCTCTTCTCCTAATACCGATAATAATACAGGAAAATGTCCTTACAAACTGATGTCATGTATATTATCTGCATCTAGTAATTAGAAAAGTAGATTGATTCACCAGCTGGTATAAATCAATACAAAGATGTAGAGGCCAAGTACTACAGGTACAAGCTGACATTTGAGTTT
Organism: Falco naumanni; assembly: GCF_017639655.2. Classification (NCBI taxonomy): domain Eukaryota; kingdom Metazoa; phylum Chordata; class Aves; order Falconiformes; family Falconidae; genus Falco; species Falco naumanni. The sequence continues at coordinate 106,810,566 of NC_054056.1, read as the reverse complement.
GTTTAAGGACAAACCTGTTCTTTCCATTTTTGCAAGGAAAAGAAGAATGACAAGGGCAGGGCAGGACAAAGCCACAATGACACCAAGTCACCGTTCGTTTAGATGATCTTTTTGGAAAACAGACACAAGACCAAACTTTGCCTAAATGAAAGCAATGGTCTGAGAAATTTGTTTATTGCTTATATCTCCTCCCACCTAGCTGAAGGACAAGTTAATGCTCCAAATTTTATAGTAGCACCTCTGAATTGCTAGCACTCTGCAAGCATTGAGGAAGGCAGCACTCAGCAGCTCTGACCTGGGATCTGCTGTGATCTGAACCTGGTTTGTCATCTCCATTACAGAGCTCACTGGCTCCCTGGAGCAGTTCAGAGATCTGCCTGGATATTTTTAGACCATCTCTGGTGACAGTCATTCAGTTTTCCTAAGGACTGAAAAATAATAATAAAAAAAGAAAGTCAAACAGACTGTCTTTGTAATTAGAACAGGCTGGGGCCAGCTGAGGCTCCTCAGAAAGAAATGCTTTTCCCCTCCTCCTGTGATGAAAGACAACGATGAATTCTTCTGTTTCTTCCCCTTGTTGTTAGTAAGGGTCATTTCAACCCTCACCTTCTCCCTCAGGGCTGCTGCAGGTCCACCACACACAGAACCCAGGAGATGAACCAGGGACAATGGCAGGGTGCAGGCTCCCACCACAGGCAGATATTCCTCTCCATCAGCTTGCTCAAATCAGGCCATTACTTGCCTGCAATCATTCTTGCTGCCTTGCATCAAAGCAGGGATTTGGGAAAATGGGCATCTTTTAGCAGCATCTCTTTTGTCAACATCTGATCTGAAGAGATGCTGAAAAGAGGGACTGTTAACCAGAACGTCCCCTGGGCTGGGTGGTATCTGTATGGCCACACTAAGAGTCACATCAGCAGACTCTGGCCAAGGTGCAGCAGCAGCTGCCACTGTCAGAAAGGGGCCAGGTGCTCTTTAGCCCCTCTCTGTCCCCCATAAATTCATTCCTGGCAAGAAGTAGAAAAAACATGCCATCCAAAGAAACTAGCAGGTGCTTGTTCTGAGAGTTCTCATTCAAGAACAAGGGAGCATTCATCAAAATTGAAAATTGAAAGTTCAAAACCAGTAAGGTTTTCATACACTGCGTGCAGTTGAACTGCTTACTCTGTAATACAGCAAGTTGTCAAGGTCTGGGACTTGGCAAGATGGTAGAGTGCACAAGCGATTGCCTGGCACACTCTTGATATCCAAGTTGCCCTAAACTGACTAAAGAGAGAGGGTTTGGAAGAGCTGATTAACCTCTGTTTAAGGATTTGAAAAGATCTGGGTATCAGAAACCAGGGTGACAGCTGGTGGAGGACAGGGACTTTCAGGTGACCAGAGCTAAAGCTCTCTCTGAAATATCCAAAATGCCCCTTTTAAGAAATAGCTTGAATTTTATGCAACCAGTTTTATGACAGATGGACTGGAAGGACCAAAACATACTTGCTAATTTCTGGTAGGGTTTCTTGAACACTGCTTAAGGCTGGAATTAAACATCAGGTGGCAATGTGACATGTATGTGTGGTATTGTACTAGTCTCATGGGATCTAATGTGGGCTGAGAAGTGGCTGGATGAATAGTTTCAGCCTTGGATATTGTGCAGACCTGTGGGTTGCTGTATGGCCACCTTCCTCCAGGGATATGAATTAGATGGCATAGCAGTGGCAGGGTTTAAACAACAGTCAGTGAGGTTTCATCGCTGCACTCAGTCAACAGGAGTTGCCACGTTGCTTTACCAGGGCCCAGATTTGGAAATATCACCCCCTTTCCATCTCCGACAGCCACCAGGACATTGTGGCCTATATGCTTACCACACCAGTGGGGAGAAGGGGAAAAATGGAGTGGGAAAGGGTATATGTACCAAGGTAGTCCTCCCAGGGCCTTTTTTCCATGGCAGTCAGTCCTCATCACATAGCCAGGCCTCCTCTCACACCTTCCTGACTGCTTCAGGTATTTGCACCCATTACTACTTCCTTTAGCAAATATTTATTCGGCCTGGAACCCAACACTTAGTGGCTTTGCAAGAGGACATCCTAACCATGTCCTGCTGCCACTCCATCCCTTTGCCATGGGCTTTCAGGGAGTAGCCTTAAGCCAGTCATTCAGTTTTTGCCCTAATTTCTTGGCTAGGGGTGGAGGGCAAGGAAGGTGTTATCTATTAATTGCCAGTTATTTGTAGCTTTAAACTGTCAGGTTCATAACACTGTCCATTTCAGACAGTTCAGGAAGAAGCAGCTGTTTTCAGAGCTGAAGGCTCTCAGTACTAACTTTCTTATCTAGCAAATTCTTAACTTCCCAAAAGTTCTTATTTCTCAGTAGACTATACTGCCCAGATACTGATCCTATTAAAAGGGCCATCACCTTTAGTTTTGCAGGTGAAAGCTCACACTTTAGCTCCTTTCCCAATAATGCAGCACGTGCACATGCATTTGGGTCACTATTGTGTAATACCCATACATTTATAGAAGACCTTCTTGGACTAGGGCTGCTACCCTAACAACATTCATTGCCTTCACACTTAAATAACACAGAGAACATCTTGCAATAACATGTTATTTATAGCAGCAGCCAAAAGCCTTCTGACTACCTGTTCTGCCTGAGGGCAGCCCATGCCCATGAGATCGTGGCCAAGCTACTCCAGAACATGTATTTATTAGTTCGTTGAGATTCAGAAACAAGTAAGCTTTAACAAGTCTGCTACGACTCAACATAAACAGGCATCAAAGATCTTATTTAAACAGCTGTTCCCTCGTGCAAAGTGCAAGATAATGCTTCTGCAGAAGTGCCTCGCTCTACAGCTATTGTAAAACCTCACAGCTCTTCTGGAATTAAACTTTAATACCCCTTTCAGGAGTTTTACAATCTAATGTTGTTTAAGATCCCTCAAATTATAATGTTAATAAGTTTCATTCCTGGCTCTGCCATGATTTGCTTACCAAAGAAACTTATTTCACTTTTGCTTCATTGTCCCCATCTGAAAACAGATTTACTAATATTAACAACCTTTTTTTCTCAAAGTGCTTTCAAGCTTAGAGATAATTGAGCATACAAGATTTAAGCATTGTTATTATAACCTTGGCTTACCTTAAAAGCAAGGGCTATATAAAGCCAAAGATCTTCTTTGAAGACATTTTTGTTGCTGAGATGGGTGAAAATAGCAATGTTTTTTGCAAAAAGGCTACCAGGTAGCCCCACATCTCATCATTTCTGTCTTATATAACCAGGGGGAAGTTAAATAAATGCACAAGAGATGCTGTATACAATGAAAAAGGGAACGTGTTTTACTGGGCCTGATCACATTTGTTCCTTTTGAACTCAGTGGTGCTGCTTGCCAGAAAACTTCCATTCATCGACGCCAATTCAGAGGTTCTTTGGCATTTGAAGTAAATAGCAAAATAAAAGTAAGACAGTGTTTAATAAATGGCACACTGACAAGCATGACCCTATTTTTCTTTATATAAAGAAATACCGAGTTATTTATTATTTTTTCTAATGGTTTCCTTCCTTTCTGCCCCTTGTTCCCTATTGCTGGTTTACAGTAGTATAATAATCACTAGACCAGTTTAAAGCTGATATTTTAAAACCTTTTTAATGTCTATACCTTGATGATAAATAGTAACAGCAGAATGATCTTTCTTTGTGTTCCATATTGCACATGAAAGAGCTTCCTGGAGACACTACATGTGGGAGACCACCCTTTCCAAGGAAAATATAAGCTGGAATTTTCTGTGAGGCTTTTTAGCAGTGCAACATTTGAAATAGGAAAGTAGTTGTTTATATAAGTACATAGGGGGAAGAAAAGTTTGGAACAGAGGACATTTCTTCTGGCAGACCGGTTGATAAGGTCAGAGAAGGGGATGAGCTTCAGCTGGCTTAGACCAGGTAGCAGTTATGGCAGACACAATAGCACTGCTACCACCAAGGCATACACATTTACAACAGACCTGTGGAGCTTCACATACGGAATATGAGGCTCACAACTGTCTTCTGCCTCATATTACCCTGCAGGTAGGACATACATAGCATCACAGCCAGGACTTCTACACCACTATCTTTATCATACCTCCCAAGTTCATCTCTTTCTGTGAAGGGGACCATGCAGGGTGCACTGCTTCACCACAGTGTGGAAGAGGGGCTCAGGCCTGTGTCACAGCTGCTGATGTGCTGAGAAAATGGAAAGCTGTGTTTAAAGAAGCTCTGGCTGTGAACCTGGCAATGAGCAAACTTATTCATCAGGGCAGCTCCCCAAACAGGGAAGCTGGTTACACAGACCTTGTGTGTGATGCTAAAATTTGAGAAGTCCATCATGGATGGGACTTAACCCACAATTTAGGGCCTAGCAGAATCAGAATACCTGGAATTTAACTGACCTTTTTGTGTGCCTTTTGAAACAACAGTAAGAATCATTGTATGTGTGGGCACATACTAGAAGTATGATTTGCATTGTTAATTGTAGGAACAAACTATAAAGCCAGCTAGCTAATCTGCAACACAACACAATGAAATGGTCAATGAGTAAAAGAAGTCAGAGTTGATAGTCTTTTTGCTCTGACGTGTTGTCTTGTGGCTGCTTCATGGGTGGTTTCTGACCATCTGATGCAAGTGCTGTATTGCTTGTCAAACAGATAAATAAAAACCAGACAACATATCAACACAGATATCCTAGTGAGAAAGGTCAAAATCCCTGGCTGAAGAAAACTATGAAGGTTGGCTGAACATATACCACTAGAAGGGAGCCCAGGCCAAGCATCACGTAACCCAGCATATTGTCCAAGTCCCATGACCCAGTCCATAAGGTCTGGTGCACTTAGAGACAACATATTTGTGAGGTCTGATAAATGAGCTATGCCTGTGTATAAAACATGGATGGTTTTCTTCAGCTATGTTGTGCATTAAAGTTTTTTGGGTTTTATTTTATCAGAGCTGCGTGAATCAGCCTTGCGTTACTGAGAGGCCAAGGGGATGCTATTTTCCACCACTGCTCCGCAGCCTGGGTGGTCTTTGAAGCTGACCATTGCAAAAGCTGGACACTATAGCTCTAAGTAGACATAGAATGTATTAACCATGAAAATTGGCTGTGGATTGGAGAAAGGAACAAGGGTGTCCCTAAGACAGGCACTAGAAACATCCCAGCCTCTCCACCATTCACCCCTAATAAGGGTCCTTAATGAAGGTGTCATGGTGGAGTGTCCCTTCTCCTTTGATCCAGCAAGCATAATTTATCAATTCACTTGCATTTCTGTCCTTTGCAATTAGTGAAAACATTGTTTGGCCCTTTGCACAGTGTTTGTGGATAGGAAAAGATGAATATGATAAGGAAACTGTAAGTTACTCCACCACAGCTCAGAATGGTAGGTGAAGATCAACAGCTCTACCCCAAACACTATCTGTGTGAGACATTAGCATACACAAGCCACTTAGATATGCTGCTCTCTCTCAGACCTTTGTAATGGCTGTCAGTCATGCGTTAATAATGATCAAAGAATTAAAGTGTTCAGCACAACTCCATCTAACCCTTCTGTCCTTTTCAGTAATAATTAGCTGTCTCAGAATACTAGCAAGCTAACCACTAATTTCAGTGGGTTTCCCTTCTGACACTGATGTCTATCGAAACAGACTAGGGAAAAAATTCTTCACAATATTAACATTAGCACTTATATAAGCACAACTAGCTGAAGTTTTCTGAGCACTTTGTGAACACAAATTAATTAATCTGCATAGTGGAAATAGAAGTGAAGCAACTTTGACTGTTGTCCCCTTAGGTTTAAAGCAAGGGTGTACAAGCTGGTTTTGCATAAATTTATTTCTGGGTCAAGCCTTGCATTCTTTGTCAGCATTAGTATTCATTAGAGAAAGAAAAAAATATGCAAGAATGGAAGAAAGTGGATTAAAAGTTGCTTTCAAAAATTGCCTTGAAACATAAATCTTACAAGGAAAGAGCCAGTAAAAGTACAATAATACCTTCAGAATTAATGGAAAAGAAACAGCATTTTAACAAGTTTAGGTCAATAGAGCTCAATCATGAAGGATTTTCATTGATGCTGTGCTAGAATGGAAAGTCATTGTAAAAATCTAGATGTGTTCTATTTCACAAAAGATGAAAATTTAAAACCAGAGCTAAACCTCAGAATAAGGAGATCCAAATTCTGTTCTAGACTGTCATGTGACAAATTACTTGAAACCTTCATATTGCTATATACCACCTTATGACTTCTCCACCACAGGGCCTTAAATGCTATCAAGCAAGGCAGAATGGTGATGTTTAAAGGGGTCCTTGTCCCTCTGAACACTGCACCCATTTTGCTTGGAATGCTGAACTCAAGAGATGACTACAGTATTTGTGTTTTGATTTTAACATAGACAGACATTTGAAAAGTATTGCCAAGCTTATTTTTGCCTTTTTTCTAAAATGAGAACCAGATGGTCAAGACATGCAGAAGATCAGGAAATCCAACATTAGGTGTGGGTACTGAGCAAAGCTGGGTACCAGGGAGAACACTGTAGCTCTAAGGAAAGATTGGGTGCACTTTATTTCATTATCCAGTTTGCTAACTTCCGAATCACCATCATGAAAAAACACTGACAACAGACATGGCTCCTTTTGGACGCTTCCTGATGGCCAGCTCATGGCTACAAGGCCACTGTTTTCACTCTCTCTTCCGTACTTCATTCTCTCAAGGCTTACTGTGAATTATCACTTGGATTTGCATGTATTCACTGTTCTCTTCAACTTTCAGTTTAACTTCTTCCAGCACCCTTTTTCAGTCCCAACCTAACAGCTTCAACGAGGTGTTTACAGAGACTGGACAAGTTGCATTGTGCAAGCCATATCTGAAAAGTCTCAAGAAATGGGACTCTCCCGTCCTTATCCCTGCAAGCCAGAGTCAGTTCCTTCCTAATGTTGCACTGCAGCCTCTCCAGCCCCTTCCCTGTTTCAGCACATCCTGACAATGTTTTACATGCATGCAGCCAGCATGGATAGGTAAATTAATTTCATCACTTGATTAGGCATGCATGGAAGTATAGGACCACAAGGAATGACATTAGACCATTTTACCCTAAGGACAGGTATTTGTGTATATACATATATGTCTGTGAAAAATTTTTGTCCTGTTACTCTTAGAAATTTTCAGTGGAGAAGATCCCACAAAATCTGCACATTCCCTGTGCTTTTGTCTTTCGTATTTAGAAATATTTTCCTAGTATGTAATTTACCTTAAATTGATTAAAGTGAACTGATTTCTTCCTATCCTACTACAAGCGCAAATGATGACACTCTCATTGGCCTTGTCACACCATTTTGCACAGTGACTGACCATGACTTGACCTGCTCCTCACTTTCTCCAGCCTTTTCAAAAACCCTTTGTTTCTGTAGATTTCATTTGGATTCTTTTGACGTTGCCTATACCTTTTTTTAAGTTGTTCTGGAAGTCACACTTCCTCGACCTTACATCCAAAACTGTGTTCTGTACCTCTCAGAAGAATATTTACCAACCTTGCAACACCATGCTATTTTAACATGATTTCAGTTTGTGATCCACTATACTCACCACACTCTTTTTGGCAGTTGTTGTACTAATGCAAGCATTATCCACTTTGTATTTGTCCATTTTTCTTCCTAAAACTTGGTGCCTGAATTTCATTGAATTTCATCTGACTGGTTTCAGACACCCCCACAATTCATCAAGACTATTTTCAAGGCTCATCTCCTACCAAGACCTTACAGCCCACTTCCATCCAGGGGTCTTTTCAGCTGTCCTGAGCATGTTGCCTCTTCATCGTCAAAATCACTCGCTAAAATAATGACCAGCACAGGAGCCCAGACTTGGCCCCACTGAACTCCTCTTTCACTGTGAAAATCTACTCTTTTTCTGTGGCTCTTCCATCTGTATTTACTTCAACTGACATCATTTATACCCTGGTCCCTAACCTAGGACCCTCTTAATAGAAAATGAGGAGTTGGAAATGAAGGAGAACAGACTAGTACAAGCCATCATTTGTCCAGCCCCACTCCTGTGCTGGTGAATGTTGGCTGTCAGGGATCATAACTATTCTCCCAGTTTACGTAATACTGTCAATTTGGATATCATCAATAGCATCACTTAAGCTGGATCTATAATTTGCTAAACAGATCTCATCTGTGTCCAGAAGATTTTCCAATTGTCTTTCAAAAAAGGAAATTAAATTAGTTTTGCCCAATTTGTTATTGACACACCTACACTCATTGCTTTTTAAGCATCTTTTCATTATTCTACAACCCTGCAGAAATTGATTATTTAATAATTCTTTCTGGTACCTACCTGGGTAACAGAGTTAAACTGTCTGATGTACACTTTCCTCCAGTCATCTGGGACCAGAGTGCCCTTGCTGAGTTCTCAAAGATAATCACCAGCAATTCAGAGCTGCCTTGACTAGTTCCTTAAATCCGCTCAATTTTATCAGTCCCTGCTAAGCTGAGCATATCTATTTTATATAAATAACTTTATAATTTTATAAAGACTTTTGGTTTACTCCCTGATCTCATTTGCATGTCAATCTCTTTGTTAAAATTAATTTTGTCATGTATCTAGGCATAAGTAATCTTTTTTGGGGGAGAAAAGTGAAGCAAAGGTGGAAATTATTTTCAGTCTTCTCTGCAATAACCCTTTTTTTTGTTCTTCGCATTAAATGGTGGGCCACTAAGCACTCTTTTTTTCCTTCTTTATATATCTAATGTATTCACAGAACATTTTCTTGTCAGCTTGGTGATTTTAAATGTTGGATTAGAACCTGGACCTTTTGTATTCAATCTTTACTTTGGGGAAAATTTAAAGAGGAACAGGGAAAGAATCAAAGGAAGAATCCAGTGAGAAACTGAAGTAAAAAGAAAGGACAGGGCAGGAAAGGAACAGAGGAGTTGGAACAGAGTATAAAATAAAATAACATCTCAGTAACTGACAGTCATATTTTATCACATTCAGTTTAAAAATTTCTTGTGTGTGTGAAGGTAAAAAATGTTAATCTAAGAAAACCATACTGATGTTTTAAAATTATTTCAATTTCTGGGGACACATGAAGGGGGAAGAGCTGATCTGTGAATAAGAGTCACTCTCTCATCTTAAAAATTAGTTGCTGTGCTTTCCCAAAGCACCATGTGAGTCACCCAGGCCATTTTCAGCTCTCCCAGCTGATGCAGTGGTAAAGGTCACTTTTCAAACACACTTGATGTCAGCAATGACCCTTTAATACCTGGTACACTTGTTTAAGCCAATCTCTTTCAGAAGCGCACCTACAAAGGTTCAGCTAATAGAACTGGGTCGTTGTTTTGCCCAGTCCCAAAGCCCTGCAGAGCACCCTGGCACCAGCCCCACCATCTTCACAGGTGCCAGGATTTCACCACGACCTCTCCCAAAGGGAAAAAGGAGGCGCATTCATTCTGCTGATGCCTTCAAAGAAGGAATAGGAGTAGGTCCATCTAGCATACACAGTGCAGAGCAGCCAGCTCAGGAGTAACATTAATACAAAGACTTTTTGTTATTCCTCCTCTACGGGAATTAGTTGTTATTCACTGCCATAGGACTGCAGGGCAGGTGTCATGTTAAAGATGCTGAACTAGAGTGACGTGCTGTTGTTTTGACCTCTGTCAGTATGCTCGACACTGGATACTGGCAGAAGAGACCTGATATGCTGATACTACCTGCAAATTTGTCACCTCTGGAAAATGAATGAATGATCTGGTAGAGGATTATCCCTCCACCTGCCTCCTCAATGACTCCCTGCCTTTTGTGAGTATGTGCACAGGTAAAAGATACCTGGCTGGTAGGTTGTGGAAACCTGTGGGCACTTAGTGTTAGCAGCACACTCCATGGATGGCTTTAGATTCTTTGATGTGACTTGACGTTTCAAATTTATAGAATGATATTGAATTTTAACTACCTGGGAGAAGCCTGGCAGAACATACTTTCCACACAGCAGACACGTAGAACAAGTACAATGTGGATCACATTTAGGGCAAAGCTGTCAAATATTTGGTTGCTGTTGCTGGGAGCTCAGAAGACTTTTGCAACTCCATTAATTAATGTTCTTTTATATCAGTCCTCTCCTAGAGTGCTTTTCTGATTTAGAGCTGTGACACTGAGACTTGGACTTTGATATCAACTACGACTAACATAACGGCCTGAGCATGTTGGATGATTTAAATCCAAAGCAAGAGGAACAAACCCAGCTCTAAGGAGTTAATGATTTTAAAAGGTGTGACCAGAGAGGAAGTGGGAGGGTGGGAAGGGTGGGTTAATGGGCCCTGCTCAAGCAATACCTCTTAACCTACATATTTGTCCCTAAAAGGCATTTGGGGTATTGCAGCAGTTTCTTTTTTTAATAATCAGACCAATAAACAACTACTGAAATAAGGCACTTTTTAATGTTCTGACAGCGTAACTAATCACTGCATAACCAACACAAGGCCAGAGCTCCATCATGGCGGATCTTTAAATCAAGAAGAAAATTATATTCCAGCTCTCCACAGAAGTATATATGTGATGCAGGATCCAATGAGTGACATCTTATAGCAGCTGGTAGAGAGAAGATTGGATCATTTTGTTTGCATTTCTTTTTAGTCTTAGTATTTTCACTTTCTGATTTCAGTCATGTTCCAGGGAAGCATCTCTATTTCAAAGAATGCTTAGCCATATGCTTACTCTGCAAAATGACTCATGCTTAAATGCTATGAACTCTTCAGTGACACGAGAACATGCAAAAGGATTCATCTGAATTTGTTTTATATTAAAGGCAGGATTCACCATGCCGGTAAACTGGATGCTTATTTCTTTCTTTTTCCTACATCATCATTAAACATGGCGTGATCATTAAGAAGAGCAGCCTAAGTTTGCACTTGTAACTTTGGCTCAGGTCTGCCAGTCCAGATCCTGTGGGTTCTGGAAAGCCAAGGGTATGTTAGGATTCTTACATAACCTCCGCAGCTTTGATGTGGTTTAGTTTATTTATAACAGCTAGCTCTTGTGAATAATAATTCCTGCTTCAAAGAGTTCATAGTCAGCTTCAAGTTCTTCACCCTGTGCTACTCACCCTCCAGAAAAATGGTCTGTTTATCTGTGTACTTTTCTACCACCCGTAGTGGGAGCGTGCACAATGACAATACCTAGTCCTCCAGGTTGATTCACTGTGGGTTGGTCAACGCTCAGGACAATGCCATCAATCAAGAAATTAATTCACTGGATTGTCAGCATTTTCAGACATAAGCTTGATGTTCAGCCTGAGCCTTTTGTCCTCTACTGTATATTTTTAGAGGCTCTTGCCACTGGCATTGGTGAAATATTTACAGATGAATTCTTTGACTTTTGTTGGCATCCAAATGCTCTAGGTGGCAATTAAACCTCAAAATAGAGCAGTGACAAATTTGGAGTTGTGAAAAAAATTTCTTTGCTCAGGACAATATTTTCACTTCCATCTATTCATCGAATTTCTATTGACATATACAGGAAGTTTGCCCAAGGGCCCTTGAAAAGAGATGAACCATTTGTGCCAGTATTGCATAAAGATTTTAAAAGCATTGTGTTTCACCAACATGATCTGAGTTTCTGTCCTAAGAGAAAGGCACTGAGTACTTGGAAAAGAAGAGGGTGAAGGAAGAAATTCAAAGGGATTTTCCAGCCCTTGGGTTTGTGGTTATAAAAGCAGCATTTCAGGGTCAGAAGGCATCAGAATGAATATAGCTTGTGTTTCTGGATTAAACTGGATTTTTACATTAATTACATATCAGAACTGCCATTTACCTGTGCTGTGGTCCCTTGAAGCTCTAGGTGGTGTGGAAAACCACATGTGAAGCCCTTTGTGGAGCAATCAGCTCATCATTTCATCTTTCCAAGGATGTGCTTTAATCTACCTCATCTTTTCTTCATAGGTCAGTAATTTCAGGCCCCTAATCATTTTTATTGCTCTTCTGAATGCCTTCTAATTTCCAGTAGTTAGAACTTAATGCAATATGCCCAGTGCAGTTACAGCAAAGCCTCTAAGAGCTACAAAGAGCTTCAATTACCTCTTTGGTCTTTAACTGCAATTCTGTTTTGCTTAATTTGCTGATAATATCAAACTGAAAAATTATATATCCTCCATCATCATAATGTCTGTGCTCAAACTATTTTCTACACACTAGATAAGACCACCTAGCATTTTTCTGACACTGTGTTACTTCTTGTGCTGTATTTCTGACCTGTTTCTCTGTGGTTTGCTTTTCTGGTTTCGTTAGCATGCACAGAAGCTCTAGCCCATCATCTGCCCTAGGTCATGTGAGTGATCACCTTGTTACAAAAACCTGTCAATTATAAGAAATTAAGGCAAAATGCATCTGCCATCAAGGCACAAACCAAATCTGGACACAGCCCTCCCACAGCACATATTTCACTTGAAGAAAAGGAGGACATTCCCACACAGGCATCAACCTCTGGGTTCCCTTTAGAGTGAACAGAAAGTAATGGGCACTTCAGGGAGCGTTTTGTCTGGTCTGCTTTAGGCGTCTGTCTTGCCGTGATACTCCCTAAAGGTGCTGTATCTCTTCACTGACTGAAAGGAGCAGAGGTTGCCTCTCTGGTGGCAGTACTCTACAGTATAGGTGTCTAAAGCAGCGTGAGATTAATCCCATTTTATCTCTCTCCAATTACAGTCCCATTCAAAGTCAAGTACAGATGCAGCAGATACCTAATTTCAGCTATAGCAGCTACTCTGACATCTGAAACAGAAGGGGATGATAAATGAGTTGGATCAGGACTCATTCACTAGGATCTGCACAGACAGTAGGGAATCTTTACAACACCTAAACAAGGCTCACAGAATAGGCTAATTACCAGCATTTCTGGCCCACTTTCACATTTTTATTGCTTTGATCATGACAGTCTTTGAACCTGACTTCTACAGTACCTATGTACAGAATCTAGCAGAACAAACCCAGTTTGCCTAAGGACCCCCTGGGTGTGTCTTAACAAATAATACCAGAATAAAATGAGATTTTTGTTTTTTCTAAATATAATACAAATGGCCACGCACATTGCCCCTGGTGGATACTGGTTTAATCATATGATCAGCCACGAACACCTTCTGTAAATATCTTTCTTGCAAGGAATACTAAAGAATTTAGTTGCCCATTATTCCTAAAGGCAAAATTCAGCTTCTGGAAGCTGAACGGCTTCAGCTGCAGCTCAGGATGATAAGAAGGAATGAAGGAAGTGGGTAGATGTGTCCAACAAACCAAGCACCACCATACCTTCACACAGGTACTTTCTTTTTAATTAAAGTGGGCTCTGGTAAGCTACCACTGTGCCTCAGTCTCCCTGTCCTTAAATTAAAAGGTCACAGCAGACCTGTGCTCTGCAAGGGGACACGTGTCAAAACGGAAATTTGTTCATCCAATGCTGCTCTAGTGTTGTCCATCTCAAGGTCATTAGCAAATCTGCCTAAAGCCTCATTCAGCAAACACCTGCCTAAGCTGCACAACTTTGAGCACTGTAAGGTTCAGTGGAAATGATGAGATTTCACAAGCTATATTCAGATTGTTAACATATAAGCAGCCTCCATCTGGGCACACACAGGTCTCTCAAGCTAAGCAAGTAAGCCCCGGAGCCAGGGTTGACTTGACCACTCTGTGACATTTCCAAAATGACAGAACAAAGGCCAGCAGGTCAGAACGATAGCCTTGAGACTGCTTAAATGCACACAAAGTTTTATATCACCTTGGGCTCCAGATCCAGTATTGCTTATTTCAGGAAAAAGCAGTAATAAATCGTGAGAGAAAACATCAGGTTTTTACAAGATAAATAGTCCCAAAGGGACATGCAGGACAGACTTGATTATTTCCCATGTCTTGTGAAAGAACTGGTTTCATCCTCTTTCTTTGTTCATCTGTCCTATTTCTTGCAGCAGCATCTTTGCTGAGAATGGCACTGACCTCTATTTACCTTCCTGAGTTTTCCTCAGTCATCCTCAGGGATGACTCTGTACCCAAGAAAAATGGGAGATCTCCCTGGACTGGGCACACTGGAGATAGTGGCAAGCTTTGTTGTGATCCAGGCTCTTCTTGTCATATAAAAAATGTTGGCAAGAATTAGGCCCCATTGGAAATCCCTGCCTGCTTGAGATAGAGAAGGCAATCCTGTGTTTAAACAATCCTGAAAAACCCCTAGGTATAGGAGACTGGAAGAATCTCCCAGGTGAAGTCTCATCATTCCCAGCTGCTACACATCAGAGAGTTCAGTTTATAAGCTGATCACATTTCAATTTTTTTTAAAAAAAAGAAACAACAACAACAAACCAAAATAAAAACCAAACCCAAAAACAAACAAACAAAAAACCCCAAACAAAGCAAAAAACCAAACAAACGGGAGGAGGGAATTTTGTCCTCATTACTGCTACTGGAGGGTCTTCCAGAAGCTCACTCCTGCAATTATTAGACACACTCCTAACTCCCAGCCAGTTTTATCCATAAGCAGTTGGTACCTAATTGTTCTTCTAGCTGTATCGCTTAAATTAATTCATTTTGATCTTTTCCTTGTGTTTACGTGTCGGTGTATTTATAGATGACAGCCACATCCCTTCTCACTCTTCCTTCTGCAAGACCAGACAAGCTCCCAGCTCAGTTAGACCCTTTTCAGATAATGAACTCTCCCTTCCCTGGTCACCATCATGATCTCTCCCTGTGACTGCTGCAGTATAAAACCATCTTTCTCTTCAAATGGGTGATGAGAACTGTGCAGTATGCAGCATCTCTTAATGCTTTCCTGCTGGAAATACTTCCCTTGACACACTCCAGGACTGCCTTTGCCTTCTTCACACCTGCATCATTTCTGTGGCTCAGCTCAGCTTTTATCTGACTGTTATGCACAAGTCCTTAGTTATTTCCTGCTGATGGGCTCCCAGCTTATAATACAAATCCATCTTATTACTCCCTAAGCCTCTGCTATAACAAAGTATTTAGGTTTCTAATTCCTTAGACGGCTCCTAACATCCCACTGAAATCGGTAGGAATCAACTGATGCTACCCTGCTCTGACTGAAATCAGCGGGAATGAGGTTTTGTAGTATACAATAGACTAAGTTATCAACTTTTCTTTTAAGATGTTTACAATAGAAACATTATCAGCAGGACACCAGACGCCATGAGCCTTAATAGTTCTAATAATTATTCTTGGAGTAATAAATCAGAAGTTGCCTTTAGAGACCTAGTAATGAATTCAGAAAATAAAATGAGCATGCACACTGATTTGACAGCATCCATTCTTTTAAAAAAGCTTTACTAATGGAGCAACCCTGTGCTGTATCTTCTATTTGTGAAGGGAAAAGGTGTTGATGCACGGACAAACAAAAAAAAATAAAAAGGAAAAGACTGATGATAATGTAAAAGTTCTAGCTTTTCTCAGCTGAGTCAGAAGGGCCAAGCGGAACTGTGTTGAAAAGAAAATGGTCCCTCCTAGCTTGTTGGTCCCTAAACCAGTATTGGTACCAACAGTAATATTTCAGTCTCAGGGGTTCCTGTGAGGGAATCTTGCAATACAGTCTTTGCAGAGAGAGTGAATTTTGTTTACTGCATTCTCTGCATCACATTATCCAAATTTGCCACACATTTTTCTTAGTGCTACAGTCTAGCCTTGCCATACTGCTAAATTATTACACGATAACACTGCTTGGGATATGACTTGAAAAAATAAAGCACAAGAAGAAGCAAAAATTCTTTGATAAAAAATAACAATAATTTAGGATTGAGTTATTTCCAAACAAACAAGATTAAATTATTTCTTGGAACTAGACTGTAAGAATATTTCTGATCATTGGGTTCTGCAAATAAAAGTGTGCTTTACTTTACTTCCAAACTCCTTTATAAATATTAAATAATGTAGTAAACTACAACTATGAAACAAGATTGTATTATATTAATTACATGACTGCTCAGAAGCAAAGACATATTAATTTTCTTCCAAGATGCTTAGTTTCTTGGAATTTTACTAAAGATGACTGGCACTTCTTCATATGTTAGAGATAAGCCCTTGTTGCATAAATGAGTATGAGAAATGGGAAACCAGAACCACTGGGATTGCTTCCCTGTGGCAACCCATTGCAGGGACAGAGAGAGGCTACAACACACAGAGCAGTAGTTCAGTGCTGAGCCCTAACACCAGTCTATTCACCCTTCAGTTAAAAATGGAGGGTTGAATTCTAACATTATGTTCTTTATTCTACCAAGGTCCAAAATACTTTATGTCATCTAGCTGTAGGTAGATATCCCTGAGACAAGCATTTTTGAAGAAAACTGTAATACTACGTTATGAGAAGCCCCAAGCCAGACACAAAGGGTGACAGAGAGAAGTAGCTGAGATGTGTCCAAGACTTCAGGGGATACACCAAGAAGCCTGAAGACACAACTGAATGTTCTGCCACCCCATCAGACTTGCTAAAATACCTCAGCTCCCAGAAAAGTCCAGATTTATAGTTTTGAAGGTAACTGTGTAAAGCTGGTGCTGTGTATTAAAGAAGCACCATGAAGAGACTTCACCTCAGGACTTTGAATATTAAATTAATAGAAGACAGTGAGATGCTCAGGTACTGCCTAAAGTCAGTCAGGGAAGAAGATGCATGGAGGTGTAAGTAG
This sequence comes from Falco naumanni, assembly GCF_017639655.2. Taxonomy (NCBI): domain Eukaryota; kingdom Metazoa; phylum Chordata; class Aves; order Falconiformes; family Falconidae; genus Falco; species Falco naumanni. Next base: position 106,793,895 of record NC_054056.1, on the reverse strand, counting down.
CAAAGAGAAGTTAACAAGAATGTTACCATTCTGTATGTTAACACTTAGGTTGCAAGGCCAGGAGGTGGTGGGCCACCAGGATCCTGCGGGGTGGCACAGGCCATTGCATTCCTCTCAAATAACAAAAATAAGCATGTATTTAACAGGGATAGCTACTGTCTTTGTAAAGACCTCAAAAAGGCAAGTTCAGCATCTTTGCTGGTAATTGATCCAATGTTTAATTAATCTCACAACTAGGACATTGTGGGGTTTTTTCTAACTCATAACCCATCATGTCACAACATAGTAGAGGGCAAGGCCGGGAGGGACCTTGAGAGGTGTCTTGGCTCATCTTGCTCCAGGAAGGGATCAGCTTTACCTGAACTGCTGATGTATTTGACATCTGTTCTTAACAATCTCCAGGGACACCTCATTCCCACTTTCTCTTGAATGACCTGAATAGAATGTGCTTTTTAAACCTTCTAAAGGGAGGCTAATTTCCTAGTTCCCAGTTGATGCTTCTGGACTTTTTTTGTTTTTTCCATATCTGTCTGGAAGGATTGTCAGCTCAACTGGACAAAATACTTTGTTAATTAACTACCCAATGTTGTGTCCAAAGAAAGTATCACTCCCATACTCTGTTTTTTAACATATGCCCTGTGGGGACATTTGTTTTTCTTTCCTTCCTGTCCTTCTACCTTGATTAGGCCATATGAAACTTAATTTTCTGGATGAAAACTAAAAAACAAGACATTTCCAATCCTTCCCACAACATGTAGTAACCAGCAGATATTTATTATCACCTGCTGCACCAGTGATGAAAATGTCATATGGTATCAGACAAAGAGCCGATGTTCAGACAAGTCCTGTACTAATGGCCTCACTCAGGAACAGCAACATTAGCAACTGCATTTCAAGGTCTGTCAGTGAGCCATTTTTTCCACCCATCTATTTTGTGCCCTGTTGATTCCTTTTAATGTAAGATTTTAATCAGTGTGTCAGGCAGTATTAAGTGAAGCACCTTGGAGAAATCCAAAGGTACCACCTCAGCACAGCTGTCTTAATCATTCAAACCTATAATCTTATCAAAAAGAGATAACAGACTTGTTTAACAAGATGTACCTTCCACTAAAACCATTTTGCCTGGCATTAATTACCTTCTTAAGCTCTAACTCTTCATCGACAGAGTCCTGAATTCACTGCCCCACTCTCTGGCCTCAAGGAACATCAGGCTAACTGATACCTGGTTTCTTTCTAACTGTAGGAATCACAAGAGGATTCTCTGATGATACAGCATTGCCTTATTTACCAGGATGAATTACCAACTAACCACAGAGGGTTAGGGTCATTCTCACCTCAGCCCCTATTGACTCTTAAATGTAAATTGTTTTCCTGTTTTGTTTATTTGAAGAAGTCTGGCATTAGATGGGACTTCATAGCTTCTTTTGATATGGATAGTAAAACTTCTTTTTCATCCACAATGTCACTTGGGCTGGGGTTTTCTTCTTTGTTTTGTTTCCTTCAAATATAGAAGATAAATATCTGCTGAACATTTTTGCATTGCTATTTATGATTTTACGTCTGTGTCCAGTAAATGACATATACGACATTAGCTTTATTTTCTCCCTTAAAATGGTTGTTCTTACTGTCTGTAATCCTGACAACTGGTGCTATTCCACCGATTCTTTAGCGGTTTCTATCAACCACTTACATTTTAAAACTTGTAGCTTACATTCATGGTTATTAAATCCCATTTCTTTCCAGTTCTTTACATTTGGGAATGTTTATGTTTCACAAGTGTTTTTTCCTACAGGATGCCTTATTTTTTTCCCCAAAAAACAACTTTCTTGAGTTCAGAGGATCATGTTATGGACCTGCAGGAGTATTCATACCACCAGTTTACAGTGTATTAAGATTTGCCACTTACGTTCCTATATTGTAAACAGATGTTTAAAGAGAAGACAATTGTGTTCTCCAATAAAAGCCAGGCAGAAGTTGTAACTGCTAGGCATCTTACACTTCAGCATTTCAAATCTATAAGTATTGAAGCATTCTCTCTGACCTGGAATCATATACAGCCACATAACCATAACATGAGCTGTGATGTAAAGCGTCAGCTCTTTTTCCTTTCCCTTCCAATGTTAGATAACTGAAAGGATCTTCTTATCTACTATAGCATCTTGCTTCTCTGCTACTGAGAGAGACATCTTCCATTTGCAGTGTCTCTCAGGATTTGTGCAATGGTGCTTCCTACGAGGTCACCAGTTCCAGTGCAGATCACTGCCAGGGGACTGTCCCTTCATACCTCAGGATCTCATCTGTAGTTAATAAAAGCTTCCCCTCCTTCTCCTAGAAAGTAGCTGCACTATTCTACTCTTCTTGCAGGAGACTGGCTCAATTTTCCTAAGACTTTTCTCCTCTTTTGGCCAATTCTAGCTACTTCCTGAGTTGGACAGAGATTATTTTTCTTTCCCATGTTTTTGAACCTGTGTGCCGGTTAGTTCTTAGGTATTGTTCTCCTCTGTCTAACCACATGGAGACACCATTTCCTTTTATCTCCTCTTCCAAGCTGTTTCTTACTCCCTGCCACTGTGATACAATCTCCATTTCTGTGATAGGATGTGCTGTGCTATTGCTTGGATCTGGATGTCAGGGAAGTCATCTCTACTCCTGACACATAAGAAGATGATCAGCTATTCCTCAAAAGTATAATTCTTCTATATCTTATAAGCCAAGATATGCCTTTGTCTTTTCAGATTCTTCCTCTGCAGGCAATAATATCCAAGGCATGTCATGACCATTGATTTCTCTACCAACCCTTGATAATGAATTAAATTTGTACGTAGAAAACAAGACCACCAATCTTTCTTCCATTAATTCCCATTTTTAATCCATTAACTAAAGAGGGTTGAGTTTGTTGGGTTTTTTTTTCCATAGCCCCTTACATCCTTGAGCGGGGAGAGACTAGACAAAAATGTTAAATAGTCTCTTTCTTTCGAAGAGAACTGAAGCAAACTACTGATGTTTCAGATCTAAAGCAAAATGTAGCTCTTCAAGAAGGTTAGCTGAATTTATTTCACCATAAAATTCATTATTTCCAGAAATTCAGACAGATAAATTAGCCAGTTTCCCTCAGTTCACCTGAGATGTATTTGTAAATGTTATCAAGTAGAAGACTATCTTTATATTTCAGCATACCATAGCGTCTATATAAACAATGTACACTGAGGCAGAAGAGATGGAAAAGCACTCTGATTTCCATTTAAGATTCAATCCTACCATCCTTGCATATACAAACCTTCACATATTTTCAGCATATGGATACAAGATCAAAAAAGGGAGAGCATAATAAAACTTCCCACCAAAAAATGTAATGTCAAAAGTTGTCTATTGAGTATCCTATTCTTTTGTGTAAATTGCAGATCATTAAAATGTCAAAAACAGAGGTCTGCTTCTGGAATCTGGACTTCTGAAATGAGGAAAAGGAGATGCAGAATCTAGGTCATGTAATTTCAGAGCCTGCAAGTGTCAAAAAAACTTCATAGTCTGAAGTGATTAACATTCAACTGCAGCAACTGCTACAAGTGAAATCTTTTCTTTTGTTCCAAAGCCTTAAGGCTGCAGTCATAAAACTGTCTGTTCAGCAGTTATTGATGCTGGATTGGGTTTCTTCTGATTGTTTGGGGGGTTCACACTATTTTCAAAATGGTGCAATTCATACATTGATTTTCAGTACCTAGAATATAAAACATTGAGGAGGATGAAATGAGCAGTAATGAGCCTGTTTGTGTGCCTCATTGAGTCAATCTGAGTCTTGGGTGAAAAAATCAAGCTACTGCAGTCTTTAGTCTTTGTGTCTGCACCGTCGCGTTGCTGTGCTCCTCTCTGTCAGGATGAGGGTACACAGGAGGGCAGAGTGAGTTTTACTGTAACTTAAAACCTTGATCCCTTGGGTTGCTTTCTATGATAAGGGAGGGAAAGGGATGAAATACCTTCCTGCCTGGATTAGCTAGGGAGGGCAGGCTACTACAGTTGCCCAAGATGTATTTTCTAGAATAGGAGGTCAGGTCCACAGCCATGGGCCACTGAATAGATTAGTTGGTACTGTAATTATTTTGATGTACATATGGAAGGAGAGATCAATCTAAAACACTTCCAGCGGCACCTTGGTTTTTGATGCCTTTCATTGGCCAGTGTGAGCCATCTCAGTCGCTGGTAGATCAATGCACCATACTGGAAAGGCATCATCATAGGAAGGGGGCTGCAGTGCAAGAACAAGTCTGGCCCTGTTTGTTCAGTTGTCTGTAGACATTTTGAGCATGGAGCACCTCCAAGAATGGACCCTAAATCAGCAGGTTATTGCTTGGCAGGCTCTGCCATGTGCAATTTACTCTTCCTTGGAATTCCTCTGTGTCTCTTTTGTCCTGCCTTGAAGAAGTATATACAGTTAATTTATTACCACACCTGCTGTCCCCAAGGTATGTTTCAGAATGACCTCTCTTTGACTCTGTGTTATTACCATTCCCTCCCATCACCATTTGAATCATACTCCCTTCCTGCATTTTTCCCATCTGAATTTCAAGGGGCTAGGGAAGCAGAGTTTAATTACAGTTTCTCTGGCTATATTATGTTATGGCACTGAACCCCAAGGCTTGGCTGTAAGGGGAGCTTTATAATAAGCTATAATGACCCATCTTTTCTTAGGTACTGTGAATTTGAAGCCCCCCTCTCTAATTATTATTTCAACTTGGTATATGAATTATTTAATTCTCCCAAGCTCTAGCATGTACGAAAAAAATGCTATGAAGCAATAAAAAACTAGACTTGCTTCCACTGAAGACAAAAACCCAGTCCCTGGCAATTTCAATGGAAGCTGCATTAAACTGAAGGGTTGTTTAAATGGAAATTGCTTCATTACCATGGTGAATTACAATGTTATCTACAGAGCTGGCTTTCAAGACCCATGTAGACAAATAACATTCTGGTGCAACTCTTAAAATAAGTTCCTGCCACTGCAGGGTCTTGTAGCGTTACTGGAACCTCACTTTCTCCAGTCCTCTCTGATTTGGTCCCCCAAACTAGCTAAAGCTTGGCTATAGCCTGGGATCTGAGAGAGGGCATTGGTATGATATTTATGGTCTAAGTATAGAAACTACATGCTGTGAAGGTCTATTTTGGCTTTCAGCCTGGAGTAGACATGAAAGATCACTCCTCAGGACTGGCATAGACAGTACTCTTCCAGGAAGCAGTCACTGTTTGGGAAGGGTCCAAGCCTCGCCAAAGAAAAGGAATGAGTGCCAGAAGGGACATTTGTGCATCTCGTGGAAAGCATCTGCATCTAAGGGAACAGATTCCAACGTTCTAGGTAAAGGATCCAAAAAAACCCCTCTGCAAAACTCATCTCAGAAGCTCACTTCCCTTCAGCAGCAGCTGTCTTTGAGGGGGATGGAGATGCTGCCCATACTGTGCTCCTGTCTTCTGTTGCTATGGTAATCCTGAAGGTTTTTTAGGACGGAGCTTTACAAGTTTTATTATTTACATTAGGTTGTTACACTTTGTTTCTTTTCACTCATCTTGCTTATTTCCCACTCTCCCCATTCCCATGGACTGCCTGTACACATCATTAAATAATTAACACTCCTTTGTATTATGCACCTGGGACAGCATTGCAAACATCAGCTGTAAAATACAATTTGAAAGTACAGAGATTCCTCTCTGATTTGAAATTAAGCAGGGAAAATGTTCAGCCCTGAGATCATATTTTTCTAAGCATTTACATTTCTATGTCACTCACAGCAAATAATTTCAAAAACCTAATTTGCATTTCAATTTTTGTCATTCCACTCCACTGTATTTCACTCCACATAAAGAATGAAAATAGACTGTGAAACTTACTGGAAGCTAACTGGAAGCTAACAAATCTGGCTTTTCTTTTCTAGCAAAATGATGCAGTGTTTGGCTTACAAACCCAGCAAGGGAATAATTCCAATTAAAATTATTTTCATTGGAATGCTTAAACACGGAAACATTTCTATTGGTTTGAATCTTCATTTCACAGAACTTAAATTCAGCTCTAACCTGACTTGTTGGTGTGCTTCCTGAAAAATTCTTCTGCATGTATTTTCTTCCCAGTCTTCAGACCCTGCAGTTGACTAATCCTTAAACAGAGGTTTTTAAGTAAAGTTATTGAGGCTCGTCTGGGGACAGCATGATTCCATACGGATTTTGAAATTAGTGATAGGCTTTAACACTTCTACAAAGAAATAATTTCAAGCAAGAATAATATCCTAAAATATATGAGAAAACAAGAATTTGGGAAATGTATTGGGAACAAACCTGAAACAAAGCAGCACTATTTTGTCCTAGTTAGTTGGAAGTGAAATAAGAATTTTTCAGGTTTTTCATCTCCTCTGGACTGGAGTTAACCTACCTCTAGAAGTTCTTTAAATCTAAAAAAAATGTAGGAGAAAATCCAAATTTGGCTGTGTGGACTGATTTCCTTCCGTCAGACCTTATTTTTTTGTAAAACAGAAAGCTTAACCATTATTTTCATGTCCAAAACCAATAGAGAATGCTTCCAAATGTAGACACACGGATTTAGTGTACTTCCACTGAAAACATGTGTAAATCTCCAGCTACCTTTCTTTGCCTGGAGAAAAATTCCTTACTCTTCTTAGCCCTTGAAATCAACTGCAACAACAACAAAAAAGATGATTTCTGACAATTAGGAATTGCTTGTGATGGAAGAAGTTAACTAGGAGTTCACATCAAAGGAGTATCTTTAACTATTTTTGTGATGCACACTCAGCTCCAGAATGACTTTCAGATCCCCACAGAAATACTGCTTATCCCTTGCAGCATTGAACATATCTCTGCAACACATTGCTTAGAAGGCTTGGTTTTGCTTGGGGCTTTTTTTAAGTCTCCCAGGAGAACTGTCAGTGACAGTCCTTGTGTTGGAGAAATGGGTCAGGGCTGAGCACTGGATCTTTGGAACTCACTGATGCTATTCATTAGTGTATATCCTTGGAGGATTTGAAACAATAACACCAGTTCTGCCACTAGCATGAAAACAGAATCTGGCTGTTGTTCAGCAAAGAAATCTCTTTTTCTAACTACATCTCAGCAATTAATCATAAGGCCTTTCTGAGCAAGAGAAGGTGGCAAGTGGAACAGTTTCCCCTGTCACCATGGTTTGAATGAGTTGGGGGTCCTGTGTCAACACTTTGTGGTGTCTTCTACCATAGATCAAACCACAGCCTCAGATTTTTATCTCAAATTTTCTTTTCACCATATTAATCATTATTATGCATGTTTATACCCCAGTGGTATGGTACAGCAGTTCATCTGCTGAACCCAGGGAGTTCTGATGGGATGCACAAGGGGATCTGGTCTCTCATGAGACATGAGTGAGATCACTTCCATATTGCTGGCCACCAAAAGGCAAGTTAGGAAGACCAATACCCTTTCCCTCCTCCCAAAGGGCAGGAAGAAGGTACCACATGGCAGGGATTGGCTGGCATCCACTGGGCTGCTGAGAGGCTGTGGATGCTGCTTGCTTGGCAGTCATCTCCTTAACCAAGTGCCAGTTCAGTGCTCTGTAATGCAGCCCAGAGCAAATCCCCAAGCTTGAGCTCTGCTGTGAAAACACTGATTGAGAAACAGAAGCAAAAGATGAAGTCCCCGTAGGCTTGAAGGAGGTAGCTGTAGAGATGAAGAGGTCATGCAGCAGCGAAATCGCTTGCTTCCAAGGGGGAATTTGAGCTAAGCTCTTGACCTCCCACAGACTTCCAGTGTGGAAATTAAGACAAATTAGATGGTCTAGTCATGTTTTAGGTCCACATGAACAGCATGGGTATAATTCTATTTTCCCTGCTTCAGAGAAGTGTTGGGAGGGTGAAATGGGGAGGTGCTCCCATACAGCAGCAGTGACAGCCACAAAAGCATGTAGGATCTGAAGCCCTGGGTGGGACACAAGTCTGGATCTTCTGTGAAACTGCAGGGAGCTAGCATGACTCAGCAGTGTGCCAGGCCAACACTTAACACAGGAGAGAAATTGGTATGCAGAATGATGACTTTTTGCATTCCCACAGCCACTTCAGAGAATAATAACAATATTAACAATAACAATTCACTGCACTGTAACACCCAAATAACCAATACAAAGCTCAGCTAAATGTCAGATTTCTTCCACTGGCATGAAAGAGATTGTGCAATGCTGACAGTCAAAAACAAACCGTTTAGGGGAATGAGGAAGATTGTAATGAGAAATGTCAGGGAGACAGAAATAGCTGGTCCCCTCACAATTTCACCCTCAAGAAAAACTTTCGTACTGGATGAGACTGGGCATGGAAGGGAGTGAAGGAAGGTTATGAATTGTGCCATAGAAACTCCTTGCTAGAGAAGGCTCAATATAAATATAGATCTTGTAAAGAGGATTTTTTTCCTCAGCATCAGCAAAAAAGCAACACTGTTCCATGAAGAATGTCACAAGGGAAGATACTGTAACTGAGGAGAAATTCAAAGTTTAATTGTTTGTTTATGTGTACTAGAATGAAGAGTATGCACATTCTTCATCATGTTCACGCTTGCATCTGAGACCTTGTCCAGTGTTAATGTGTTTAACTCATGAAATCCTTCAGTAGGCAAAGGTACAGTTAGAGACACCGTTTCTAGGACAGCCAATGCCAAGAACAACAAACATCCCCAGCTAAAAGGCAGCCATGGCCTAGCTGCCTTCTGCACTTGTGCCAAGATGCAGCATAGCCAACCAAGGATAGAAGAGATGGAGAGGGAACATGGTGGCTGCAAGGAGCCATGGGTTATACTTTGCCCTGCCTAAGACACTAACCAGCCTCAAAGCACACAAAGAAGGAGGAGCAGAAGAGGAGGATTCTGCATGTTCTTCAACCATACCTGTGGGGCCCTCATCCAACCTAGTTTAAACCTTATACCCACCCACCTTGGACCTGAATTTCTTCACCATATACATCCCCATTGCTCATCCCTCCAAAGGCTGCTAGGCACTTTAGAGCAACCTCTACCACAGCAACTTAGACCATGAGCAGTCACAGGTGTTAGCATTCAGCATTCCAGCCTCATTAGAACCTCATAGGGTGAGAGTTTAAGGGGGGGTTGCTGAAAACTTGGAGTGTAAAAGGAGAAAAGAAGCCACAACAGAGAAGGCCATGAGTTATATTTGCCCTGCAGCTGCCTTTCATCAGCTGTTCTGCAGGATTGCTCTCTAACTTGAGAGAGAGCAGCCGGGGTGGTCACATCGAGGGTGTAAAAGAACATGGTTGAAGTGTGATTGAGCAGCCAGACCCCATGGCCTCTTGTCTCAGGGGCTTCCTGGTACCACATGCAACACTAGTGAGGGTTTTCTCAAGGGATTAGCAGCTTTCCTATTTTTAAATAATTTACACAATAGCATCTTCCTTCTCTAAATCTGGTTTATTTTTAGGCAGAGAAAAATACACATGCTTATCTATATAAATAATCAGAACCATATGGCCTAAACATTCCAAACAGATCAGTTAAATCAGCTTTCTGAGAGAGGGACTTTATGTGTGCGTGTATGTCTGTAAGTATGCTTAGCACAGATGAACTGTACACTAGCCTGGCAGCCTCAGAGTACAGGACTGATCCACTACAGACGTACAGCGGGCTTTACAGCCAAAGAAGCTTCTACAGCACTGTTGCAAAGGTGCCTCAAGCTTGGTAAAGGAGGAGACGGGTCATTTTCTTCAGCATATTCACACTTGGCTGTGTTTTTTTTCCTGACCCAACATGGCCAGTAAGTGCCAAAATGAGTACAGAAATGAAGACAAATGCAGTTTCCTTTGGAGACGCTAAAAATCTGAGATAGTCCAGGTCACCAGGTCACCAATGTGATCAGACGGTTGGAGAGCTTGACATGCGAGTAAAGACTGAAGGAACAGCATCTGTTCAGCCTTGAGAAGGGAAGGCTGGGGGGAATCTAATCACAACCTACCAATAACTAAAGGTAGCTATAGAGATGAAGGTACTTTCTTCACAAGGATGTACAATGAGAAGACAAGAAGCACTGGGCACGATTGTCTTCAAGAGAAATTCCACCTGGATATAAAAAATATGCTTCACTGTGAGAACAATTAAACATTAGAACAGGTTGCCCAAAGCAGTAGTGGAGTATTTCTCACTAGAAATATTCAAGGCTTGGCTTGGCAAGGCTCTGAATAACCTAATCTAAACCCTGCTTTCAGCAGAAAGTTGGACTAGATGATCTCCAGAGGTCTCTTCTAGCATAGGCATTTTTGTGATTTTGTGATTCAGTTCTCCATGTAGGCCAAGTCTCCAAGTGCAATAATTAAAAAAATTAAATCCCCTAAATCCATCAGCTGGGCTGAGATGGTGAAGTAGTCCTCATAGCCTGTTCTCTAATGCCCTGAGTTCTGTGGGCCCAGAAGGTTTGCCCGTCTGAGGGAACTGAAGGTGCATGCAAAAAGGAATGAATTTCCATATCTGAGACAATGCACACAAAGTGTCGCAGATCAGTTTATTTTTCACCATGTTTTGCAACAGAGCTGGTCCTGAGGTCCCAGTGTCAGGGCAGTCCCAGCGTAGAAGGCCCCACCCCACAACACATTGACCATTTCAGTATCAATGCAGAAGGATAAGCAAGGTCAGTCACCATGTTTCTATGGAAATCAGTGTTTCTTTTTCTGCAAACACCCAGTAACTTCCATAATTCATCTGTTGGCTTCCACTCCCATTCTGCCACATGGCAGGTCTGTAACAGAGCTCTGGAATATAAATCTCCATACAGCCAGCAACCTGTACATGGGAGCTGAGGAGGCAAACATACACCCCAGGAGAGCTTGTTTATTTTTAGGGCTGAAGAACCCACTAAAAATCTGTTGAAGAAAATAAAGGCAGAGTCCTGTGGTGACAGCTAATGCTGTAAGTAAGAAGAGAGATGCATGTATGTGCATTAGCTGAGAGATCACTGCCAAAATCAGTTGGCGTATAATTTTCAGGTCATAAAACTGTTTTTAATAGTAGGGCAGAAGCAGGCTAACATTGCTTCTCTGTTTACTTGTTTATTTTAATTCCTAATCCCAGGAAGTAGTCACTTTGAGCATTTCACACTGCACACATGCAGTCAGCAAGCCCAAAAACGAAGAGCCTCCACTGGGGAGTGAACGAAGGTCTTGTGCTGCCCAGCTTCCAGCTCTCCTTGACCAGCTGAGATTTACCCTCATGTGGGGCATCCTTTGATGGATGGTATAATGGGGCTCAGAGGGGTACTAATCCCCCAGGGTTTAGGAGGGTCATGCAGAGGGTATGAAAGGCCTCGCTGAAGCAGGCTCCAGCAACTCTCAGCCAACAGCCACTTTGGCACCATTCCCAGCCAGCGTAGGTTATTGCATTCCCTGGAGTATTTCTAGCTGCTGGTGGGGGTAGGAGTTTAAGAGGAGGGGAGAGAGAGAGAGTAGGCTGTAGCATCTGTAACTCCTTCAGTAAAAAGTACAGTCCCAGCCTTCCCTTTATACATGCGCACACACTCTCATCCTTGGCCTCACACGGCCAGGAGCAGCTGAGCCCTGGGTGAGGGAGACTGCCAGCAAACACAGCCATGATAAGCTAGAAAAGCAGATTCCCAAAGGCTGTCGGGTCTCCAAACTCAATAGAAGACTATGGATTTGTGCTTACATTGGGGGCTGTAAAGCCAATCAGAGCGGGTGACCAGCAGAGGTGGGCTGTCCCTGGGGTAGTCCTCTTAGATATCAGAATTTCAGACACTTGATCGTTGTTGCCAGTGATATATGTATAGACAATAAAAGTTAACTGACGACCAGATATCAGTATTGCTACTGTAGCTGGACAGAGCGGCAAAACAGTGAAAAAAGGCTACACGGCTCATTCACTATGTTTTCCCTTACCTCACAATAAGTTAGACATAGAACAATTCTGCTTTTCCCCAGCTCTCCTCTCGTCTTTTCACTTCTATTAACACGATTGCAAACTCCAGTAGTTTTGACCTGTATTGAAGGAGAGAGAAAATCAAACACACACATCCCTTAAATTCATGACTTTAAAGTGATCGACCTCCATTATCTCTATCCAACCAGAGTACTGTAGGGGCTTTCTGTCACAGCAATATTTGTCACTGCTCTGGCTTCAGTCTTTTGCTTTTTGTTGGTACTTTAAAAGGATTGTTTTTCCTTCTAAACAGGTGCTTAGTTTTAAATCAGTGTTTAGCCCTATTACTCATCTAAGTATTCATTATTTCTCAGTTCACTGATATTTATTCATCCACATTTGATCAAACTGAGTTCTTCTTCATCTGCTTTTCACAGCTTCCACGCTTTGACTGTGGTCCCTGGTGTACTCAGCTGCTTTTCTGCCTATAAAATTTCTCTACAGGCATTTTATTTTTTGCTTCATGCATAGTTAGGAGCAGTAGATGAATCCTCCCTTTGAGCGATTGCTTTAATATTCATCCTTTTTTGTGCCTTGTCGTGTGCATTACTTGCTTTTTGTACACGTGGGATTTGTGTCAGGAGGTGCTAATTTCTTCCTCTGACGTGGGTGTTGTAAGTGACAGGCGTTAATAAGGTTTGATCTGTGACTTCTACTTTATTCAATTCAATGATTTTTCTTCTCACTTTAGCTGTCTCTTTAACACCTTTGATAGATGGTGTACAACTGTGTATCAAGGCATATTAAAGATGTCTCATTGATATTTATATGTTTAGGGTGTACTCCACTCACTCTCACTGTGAACTAATCTTTTGACTAAAGAGCTTTTAATTTTGTGTTCATACTTTCACATTTCTGCCTTGACTTCCAAGAAAAATGCATCCAGTCCTTCCCAAGGGAGCCTTGAAAAGGGCAGGAAAAATTGGAATCCCAAAGAAAGTAGTATGACAAAGAAATATCCATGTGCATGTTTAAACTCTGCTTCCCCCATTAGATTTTCTCCCAGAAATTAGATTTTGTTTTTGCTGAAGCTGAGGTTTTTCAGTAGTTACTAACAAGAATTTCCTTCCCAAAAAAACTTCCCTTAGATTGAGACTTTTCCCTGACAGCAATGACTCAACTGCTACAAATTCCTAAGTGGAAATAAGCCAACCATTAACCTGGTTTGGAGTCTTTGCAGAAAATGATGGACAGAAAGCAACTTTGCACTTGCCTCTGGAAGTCACACAGATCCCAGATTTTCCTGCATTTGATGTACTATCTACACACCATTGCACGGAGCTACTGTGAGATTTCAGCTGCAAGAGTAGTGCATTTTTCTGCGTCAAGTTCTTGCAGTGAAAAGTGATGTTTCTTTTGGAACAGGTAGTATGGGCTTGTCAAAGGGTTGATGCTAATAGTGTTAACTTAGACTCTATTCCCATGTGAATAAGCTGCTTCTTCTGCTACCTTACTTGTTATATTAAACGCTACACTGGCTAGTATCAGGGCCTTAGTATAGATGTCTGCAGCTGAACTGCTCAGCCTCTCTGTATCCAGTGGAGAAAAATGGGAATTTCCATGGGACAGTTCATTGCATGTGAGAATAGGTGCCAAAGCTGGAAGGTAAACCTGTCAAGACACAAGGACTAACCCAGATGTTGACGCTTGTGTGGTGTAAGGTAAGTGTCACATTCAAATTCAGATGACATGAAACCCAACCTTGCCTTCTCCTCAATGACCTTTTGCAATGCTTTTTGACTTCCCATAATGTTTCCTTGGTACAGAAGAGCACAAGGATCTTCTCAGCCTCACAGCTCTCTGCAGACATGCTACTCTTGGCTCACTTTATTGGCTTACTGCTGAATATAGCTTCAAAGTTATACATACTAGCAAAGCTTTGGAAAAAAATATTTCAAAATCTCCATCCTATCAACACCCCTAAATCCTGTTGGTTTCTTTGGTGAAGTTCCTAAATAGGAGTTTAGTTGTTCAGTGTTTATCCTATTTGAGAAGAAAAGGCCTATATAATCTACAAGACCTCAACTTCTGCAATTTGGGATGCCCCTGAAAACTTCCAAGAGAATAAGAAGCTTTCCCACCATGAAAGTCCACTAGCACGAGGGTTTTCTCAATGACCAAACCATGTCTCTGCAGCCTCCAGCATCTGAGGTGGACTGGACAGTTGCTGTTTGCCAGTACCAATACAAATCTCCTCACAGTATTTTCCTCACTGAGAAACAGGTCATTAAAGTAATAACAGTAATTTAAAACCATAATTATCCCACCAGCAGGAAGAGAGAGAACAAACTATGGAAGAGCCATTCATTTATTTCTTGCTCAGTGGGATGTCCTAATGCTACAGAATACACCACCCTGAAGAGAAGAGTCCCGTTTCCAGCGAATAGGAGCCCACATCACAAGAGGTCACATTAACAGCTGTGGCAGAGAGGTCAATGAATTTACATGGATCTAGGGTACCAGCTGGAAATGGCAGGGGGTCTTTCCTCAGCACCATGTCCTGCCGTGCCATTGCTTATCTTCCATATGCTATGGGAATAAACAGAAAACGTTAGCCTCCAACTGCCCTACAGCCAATAAATGTCACACAGGATATTTATTTTTTTTAATAACCATTTAAATTTAATTTGTAGCTGTTGGAAGGGGAGAGAGGAGGAAGGAACTTCACCTGTGTTTATATATCTCATGGTTTCTTGATGTTTTCGTCAGACCTGCCCTGAGTTAGTCACGCATTTTGCTGTCAAAGAGAATGTTTCTTTCCTCAGTTTCATTGGGTTAAGTACATGTTTTGATTGACTGTTGGAAATTCCTTGATGCAGCTGTGCACTGAGGGGAGAAAAATCTGCAGTGAAAGAGAATAAAGGTCCTGGAGACTTTGTTCTCTGCCATCCTGTACTAAATTCAGCCATTCACAGCTATGCTAAGCATCTATAAAACTCACAACAGGAGTAAGCATCCACTATGAAGCCACGCAACTGACCCTACAGGGTGCCAGGCATCAAGGAGTCAAGTCTTTATAGTGAAGATTCTGCTGATTATGGAAGAAAATGGACTTCTAGAATGTATATATTTTAATTAGCTCTGTGTGCTTGTGTGTGCCTAAACAGATAGAAAATAAGCATTTCAGACTAGCCATGCCTACCCCTTTGAAACTATGCCATCTGAATAATCAGAAACTTGTTAAGAGCTCCATGGAACAAATGTTAACATGACTGTGAAGAGATGTTTTATACTTCCAACACTTGGAAGAGGATTCATCTGTAATGGTCAGACAGGAGATAAGCAACAGAATCAATGTTGCCTGTGGTGCCTTTCATCTCATCCCAAAGTAGACATCTCAGGTAGCTGAGATGAATCATGCATGATCATTAGTCTCTACACAGAGACATGAGATACATAAAATTAGGATGAATCTCACCATTGAGGTTTACAACTGAGTAAGAAACCTTCATGATCTCTGAAGAAAACAAGAAAATATCCTCAGGGATTTTCTATTTCTATCCTACCAAAAGCGAACATAATTTGGTTTGGTTCTTACTGATAGGCTACAAACCAGAATAACTTTAGAGACCAGAGCTCTTGAGGTCAGTAAAAGGGACTTCTGTAGCCATTGGTGGGTTTTGCATCAAGCCTGCAGGAAGAGGTTGAAATACATCTTTACATCAAATACCTACTTTTGGTAGGAGCAATGTCACACTTTTTATCTTTGGTCTTCTGCCCACACTCACTAGTTGCCTGCACCCACAAGGCCCCCGTAAGTCTGCTTTGCCCCTTTTCACACCTGAATTTGTTCCTGACCTGTTGCTGGACTTTCTCAGCTGTGTGGGCACAACTGTCTGTGAAGCTGTGGCAGACCAAGCCCATGTTCACAGAAACATGTTGGACTTTTTTCTAAAACCAGTTTAAATTCCCTAGTACAGTTCATCACAAGGGGGTGTGCAGAAACATGGCAAAGGAGCGAGAGCAGAAAGGGACAGGTATACCTTGGGCATGCTTCATCCTGGGCAACCAAAGACTGAGGATTTTGATCATGCAGTGGGAGTCTCACATGCTTAATGGTCTGATCACCCGTGAGCTTTCACCCTGCTCAGAGTGCTCTTTGGTACTGCAAAAAGAGATTCCCTGAAAAAAAATTCCTCTCTGATGTAGCTGCCCTTTTTTCCAAGTATCATATAATGAAAAATGCTATGGTGTTCCATGGTAATGTGAACCACTTGATTCAATATTTAGCAACTTAAACAGGTGCCAAGCAGTAGAGTTATTTGGGTATTTTCCAGAAACATATTTTATCATTGGAAAATGCCAGTTTGTTGAAGTGGAGACTTGTCTTGGGAATATGCCAATTTTGATGAAATTTTCATAAGAAAGGTTTCCATGGTAGTATAGGATTTCTGGTCAAAATGCTAAAGAGAGATTATTCTCCCTCCTGTTGGAAAGCCAATGTACTATTGTTAGGGCACCTGCTGAGATCAGGACATCTAATCCCAGTCCATACCTGTAGAGGAATTATAGAGGAATGAAGGCTGGTTAATTATCATTGATAACATACAGCTGTGGGCTGGCTTCAGGGGCGGTGGGTTGGCTGAGGTGGATAATGTGCAGCTGTGGCTTATTCCTGCTAAGTAGTTAAATAGCTCTAAGGGATACTGAAGAGGAGTACTGGATGAAGAGGATCAGAGAGAAAGAGTGAGTGTCTCAGATGTAGGAGAGACAAGCAGATACAAGAAGGTTGGACTGGCCTGAAGAGGATGAAGAAACAACACAGGTAGTAGTTTAACTTTTGAAACTTTGTGGGGGAGTGGTAGCTGTGCCGGGCCAAGGTGCAGGAGCTACTCATTGAAGTTAACCTGGTATGGGATGGTAAGCCTTGTTGCAGCTGGCTAGTTTTGCTAGTGCTGTGACACGTACCCCGAATAGAGCTTTAGACCTGGCTGACTAGCTTAGTAGCTCTTTTTCTGTTCTCAGCTGACGGTGTTTCAGTATCTTCTATAAAAACTATTCTGCCTTCTCTGAATATTGGTGTAGGAATCTGAACCCTAGCCCAAACAACAAGTCTTGAGACCCAGCCAAGCTCTTTCTCCTTTCTTGGCCAAATAATATTTATTCATTAGAAATGTAGTTGTTGGAGGGCACCTATTCCTCATTTAGCATTAGTGGGTGCCACCAAGTTTCATTAGTTGTGTCTACACAACACTAAAGTGTGGTGTCTGTGTTTCATATTCATGTCTAGTTTGCCTTCCACCCACACAACAACCTTGTGGATAGCCTCAAACTTGCATGTTGATGAAAAATTGCTATCAGCAATGTATGAGCCAAAAAGTTGCCTGTGTGGTCTCACATGGTCTAACAGGCACATCCTAGCTACACCTAAATCCAACAGGGGACCTTACTGAAAGTCCAGTCTGGGCTGCAGACTAAGGACCATCTTAATAAAAACAGTAAATGCAGATGTTGACCTCAACAGGAGTTAAAGGATGTGGAGCGCAGTAGAAGATACCGGTTAGAGTTATTTGGATCCACATACTTAAATGGATTAGCTGAAATTAGAAGAAATCTTATTTATTTGAATTCAGTGAGAGGTGCTGGATATCAGCTTTTGGTTTTGGCATGTCTCTGCTGTCTCCCACTGAGTGAACTTCTGGTGTTTTTTTATATTTTTTTCCTCTGGTAAATTTCCATGGGTTTATGTCCTTAATGTCATTTACGTAGACAAAACCAGCATATATATATATATTTTTGAACCAAGAACCATTTTGTTGTACCCAGAGCTAGTAACCTCACTGTGGATAATAATCGATAATAACTTTTTAAAGTTCTCTCCATGGAGTAAACATCATTTACAAGTCAGGGTCCTCCGAGGTACAGTAGTAAACAGAAGCATAAACAGGACTTTTTTTTTACCATGATCCCAGCGGGCTTTTTTCTTATCTACAACCTCAATGCTTTGGATTATGTAGGAAAGGGTATAGAGGAAGCTTACAGTATCTGAAAACTTTCATTCTATATATCACTGCCCTGTGTGTCGAATTGAGGCAGAAAAAGTATATTTATGTACTCAGTTATGGGGAGGGGCAGGTTCTTACTGTTGCTGAGTCAGAAACAGTAGGTTTAGTGGGGAGAAAGGGGAAGTATAAAGGCAAGTTGTTTCCCCAGCCTAACCTCCCGTTACACCACATGACATCCAGCCCACAAGTCATGAGATGACAGTGCAAGAAAGCAGCCACACAGTGACTGCCTCTGCCCCACAGCAGCAGACACCTGTTTTCATAGAGCTGCGATGTGGGCAGAGCTTTGGGGTTTGCTTAGTCCAAGTGGAAGTTGTGGGAGCAAAGGGTACTGATAAGGGTAACGGAAGGGACAGAAAACAACTGAAGGGAAAGTCTTTGTGGGAAAACTACGCTTCCTTTACTAACAGCTGCCAAAGACACCCACCATAGCTCTGCTAAGCCATGAACTAAAGATGAACTAAGACACTGCATACTGCCATGGTCATTTTTCAATTTCATGGTGCCACCAGTATGTTGCCCTTTCCGTAAAGGGTGAGTTATAGGCTGCATATGTGGTGCAAGTGACACTCAGCTGGCACTTGGCAGCTTTGAAATCTCAAATGCACATGCACCTGACTCCCTTAGGTACCCAGGCAAACATGCATTTCCTTCTAATGTAATCAAAGGGATGTCGGGAGAGCAATAGATTATTGATTTTTTTCCCACTGGTAAATTTAATAGAGGACAGATAGAGCTTTGAATATTAAAAGAGTAACATTGTCAAAACAAACAGACGATAAAGATTTATCTAGTGAACAACTCACTTTAAGACACTAGTTTGGGGCAATCTGTGGAGTATAAGGTGAACATCTATCCTCAACATGCCATCAGTTTCTAGACAGTCTGTACTGAAATAAAAATTGACTGCAATTCCGCCATGATGAATGTCTTCTGAAGTATAAGTATCATAAATATTTATGATTTTTATCATTATGGTATAGCCCCATGCTTTATTACATTTATATAGACTTCAAAACATCTAATAAACAAAAAGAAAAATTAAAATCGCAGACCTAGAGAAATTTGGACATTTGTTACTTCCTTTAGTCATTTGGGAGGGAGCATGACGAGAGTCTCAAAGGACTGGGGCCACAATGCATAGTTTATAGACAACATTTTATCAGCAACCAAAAGATCTTAGGCACTAGTTTAGCAATGCATGCCGTGAAATTCAATCCCAATTAGTAAAATATCTAAGTACATGTCTAAGTTGCACTTTTAACAGCAAAGAGTTAAATGTGTCCTCAAGTCCCTCACTGGCCAGGGGACTCAGGTAGGTTAAGCGGCTGCAAGACACTGTTAGCTGCCACATCATGCCTGACCCACATGTAACTGCCATCTGGCTTGACTGAAAATGCAAGCGAAAACATTTCCATCTCTCCCCAGAAAACTGCAGCCACACCTGGAGTCCCAGGATCTCACCTGGGAACGTGACAGCTCAGTGGAAGAGCAACAGCCACAGATTATTGTCACAGGAGGGTACCAATCTCCAGGCATTGCTTTTCTCCAGAAAATGGAGTTGTTCTCTTTCTCTGAGAATTCAGAACACAAAGGAAAAAGTGTTTGTTTAGATGAGGTTATTGGGATATAGCCAAGTGTTTGGAATGAAGGGAATATAGCATTTAAATTGTGGTTAATCACTTCGCACATTGGAGTAGAGCTGAAAGTTCACTGCAGATATTTCAGAGGTGGTCATAACACAGACTTTTACTCGGGTCTAACTCAATTGCTTTCTTCAAATCATAAAAAGTTCTTAAATATTTATAGATGAGAGGCCATCAGTAATTTTTTGTTTATTCA
Source organism: Falco naumanni (assembly GCF_017639655.2). NCBI lineage: Eukaryota > Metazoa > Chordata > Aves > Falconiformes > Falconidae > Falco > Falco naumanni. Next base: position 106,774,105 of record NC_054056.1, on the reverse strand, counting down.
TGAGCCTTTGTCTCTACTAATAGCTGCGCTTGCAAGTATGACAGAAAATGCAGCACAGTCCTTCCTTGCCTGACTTCCTTCTTGATTATAGCAAGATCTGATGAAATAATTAATTGGTGCAAAGATTGTACAATTAAATGCCTGGTTGTTATTTCACAGGTATGAAAATATATCAGGATTAATTTAATTGTATTCAAACATGGCTATAAAATTTGAGTGGCATCAGTACCAGACATTCATTATATACAGTTCATTCAATTTTGATGTTAGTAAGCTTTGAGGAAATTAGAGCCACAAAGCAGTTTATCTCACAGAATGTGCAAATTCCACCAGAGATTCTAGCAGCAATTTCAAACTCTGAAAGCACTGAGCTATGAAAAAGTTTGTAAATACTACTGAGGTTTTAAGAAGTTCTTGGAAGTCCAAGTATTTGCTGCAGATTGCATTAAAATGAATCAATCCACCTTCTGGGTAAAAAGTTGAAGATTTTAGTCAGGAATGAAGTATTTAATATATGCATGTGCGCACACACACACATATATACATATATATATAATATTTAGGCTAGTTTATGCTAGTGCTGAGACCCAGAATTTTAGTTTCTTACTTTTTCCCCTCCCTCTCGCAAAATCAAGAAGAGAATGAAAACCTCTCATTTTCATAGTCCTACCTCAAAAATGCCTACTCTGATTTAGCTAAAACAACTTCTGGAGAACAAACATGCTTCTGACAGGATGCCACGCACCAGAGAGCAGAACAGAAATACAGGGGTTCCAGGAAACATTTCTAAGTCAGGCTGATAGTGTGGAGTGAACTTTAGCCAGAGGTGACTGAAGAGTTGTGCTGCTTTTTCTTTTTTCCTCCCTCATTGTTGTAAAAATCAATGTCATTTCACCAAAATGTAAACTTAATGAGGACACCTACTGATTTTCTCTGGAAAGATTTGAGAGCCTTTATATGGGCCAAACTGGAACAAAAGCAATTACTGCAATGTTCTGAGGCCCTATAGCTGGGGCAAAGGTTTGGAATAAAGGCGACAAACAGTATGTTGAGTCTTTCCTAATTTATGCAATAAAACCAAACCTTGGTACCCCACCATTTGCTTGCCTTGTTTATTTTGGCAGTAAACTTTCTAAAGGAAAAATGTTATCGATCCCTGTACACGCAGCAAAACAGGAGCCAGACTTGGACTGGGGCTGACCCGTGTTGTTTCGTAAACAATCACATTTTTGTGCCTTTATTTCTAACTGTCACCAACGGGGTATCCGGACAGCGGCTGTGTTGTGCTTGACGTGCTCGATGGAGAGATACTGAGGGTCTGCTGCTGTGGGAGCCACGCTGGCAACCGATGGAGTAGAGATGGGAAACATCCCCCAAGCAGACATGGCTGCAGGTGCCATTTCTTCCACCAGGACTCACTGCAGGGAAAGGTTAAGGTTGCTAGTTCTCTGTTGCAGGGATAGAGATGAGGATTGGAGTTGACCTTAATGAATCTGGCTTTCTTAAAACACTCTGAGCATGTAATATTAAGCTGGCTGCTGGCTAGGATTGCCATGGTACTTCCTAGGTATTTAGAAACCTAAACCCCAGCCTGTTCCTGATTTTCTCCCTCTAGACACAGACTCTTAAGGCCTTCTGCCTTCACAGTAAAATTTTATGCAATGTTTCTTTGTCAGCCTCCAAACACAGCCCCTGTTGGGCTGAAAAGCTTTCATCAAGAATACTTTGGCAGATAGCTGCCGATTTTGGCCTCCCATGCAGCAGGGCAAGCGTTGGCGAGAGTGGATCTGAGGACGGGCACTGTTATCCTTGGATTCACAACTCACTTCTGCTGCAGCTTTCAAAACCTGCCTTGCTTCTGTTCTTCAGTCCCCAGCCTTCGGCTGCTTTAGGCAGTAGTGTCAGCTGAAAGTCACACAGTGACTTCAGCTCCCAGATCCAAATTTAAGCTAGTTTCTGTAATCTGACTACAGTGAACTTGGGGGTTTTGGCTCAATATGGAATTGCAGAATGTGACACAGAGAGTTAAAGCTAGCCAAGGAGGATTTGGGTTTGTTTTCACTCCTAAAAAGAAGCTGTAATCCATTCAAAGAATTACCAAGGAATCCAGCTAGCTCATTTCTGAAGTTCACACTGAGGTAATGTGTTATTAACCTCAATTGTTCTGTTTTAATCTTCTCTGTCCATATGAACAAAGTTGGGGTTTGGCTCTGGCTTAATTAAGAAAATATTCATCTACCATCCTGACAAAACTCAGAAGTGAAGGGAGCTGTGTGAAGGAGAGGACAGCAAAGGGCACAGCAGTGCTATATTCTGCTGAGGCAAAAAAGAGAAGGATAGACACTGTTTTACAAACCATTTAACTCCATGGGCTCATATATCACGGGCTTACTCAAGTGAGCAGAGGCTGCATCTCTTACCAAGAGTGTCTGATCATTTCAACCCTTGGGTCTGGGTGGGTAACCCGCCCTGGGGTGCTCCCAGTTTGGGAAGCAGGGAGGCAGCCCAGAGGGAGGGGAGGCTGCTCGGCTCCTCACTTTTTCAGAGACAAACGTAACAGGGAGCCTCAAGTTCTTCACAGATGCCACCTGTTAAATCCCCTGCTTTATTGAAAGCACCAGGGAGCACGACAAACTAATAGTGACTGTGACGAAAGAAGGTCTCCAGAAGCTACTAGTTGGCACTTTTAGTGGAAGCTATAATCCAGGCTTATTGGCCAAGTCCTTTTGAGCTGATTTTTTGCGATGTAAAATGGGTCTGCCTGCTTGGCTGTGCTGACAGGCAGAAGTAAACAGGAACCAGAAAGCCTGGGAGCGGAGCTAATGAGAAATGCCAGTTAGCACTGAGATATGTGATGTGCTAAGTGCAGAAATGGTTATGTTTTGTGGCCTGTAGTGTGCCCCACATCAGGCTAGAGGATTTTAAAGACCTTCCCATCGAGGAAATAACAATGGCTATTTTGTTATTTCTTTTTAAAAAAACAACCAAACAAAAAAAAGCAAACAACCAAATTAGGTTTTTTACTTGTCATAAAAATGTGAGCAAGAGCAAGTGTTACAGTCTAGAAACACTTTAACCAGTTTACCAGCCCTCCTTGCAGCAGGAATGAAAGGGTGGTTAGGGCAGATGCCAACCAGAAAACATCTGGCACAACACCTGGCAGAGCTACAAGCTGGGGATGTGGGTGGCTACGTCTTCCTGATGGAGCCTCAGCTCTCGAAAGACTGGGAAATGTTTCTCAGGACTGTGCAAGAATAGTTTGACAGGAACAGTGCAATTTAGCCTATGTAGAGTCTCCAAATAGCTGCTCACATCTCTCTGTCCTCTTGGCAAGGAGATATAGATGCTGATTTCACCAAAGTCAGCAGATTTCACACTCCTCCCTGTTTCCTGTGAAATGCAGTTTCTGTCTTTGACTTTCTCTCTCCTTAATTAATTCTGCATCATCCAAATACCCCTTGTGGCATTCCCGATTTTTAATGTTCTTAGATTTATATGGTTTTCAGGGATAATCCTTAAAACTAAAGTGTATAGCTATCTCTTTAATCCGTTTTTCTGCCTGCCTTCCTTTTCATCTTTGTAATATGATTCTCTCCCTCCTGTTTTGTTGTGGTTTGTTTTTTTTTTTTTCTGCAGGCTGCCAATGCCAAAACAAAGCTAGTTTTATTATTCTGGTCATACATTTTTAATGAATTTTTGTTTCATGCTTGCTATTCCATTTTTGTGAATAGATTTCTATCTTTCTTTCATCCATTACTATTTATAAAGCTTTCTCACAGGTCTCCCTGCTGAGAATCTTTGACATTATGTCTCAGAGAATTAGAAAGATGCACATTAGCCAGCCAGACAAGCCAATTCCAGTGCACAAATTGGCTAGTTTCACTGGGGTTGTTGGGAGCCCAGGCTCTCAATACTCTGTCTTACTCAGGCTCAGCATAGCATGAAATAGAGCACCACAGCTTCTTCCTGCAGGCAGCTCAGGTGCTGCCAGCTCAGAATAGCGTCAGTGAGCGCGTGTCTCTGCACCCATCGCACAACTACACCCCTGCGGGATTCATCTCAGAGGTAGACCCCTCTAGGAAATGACTGTCCTTGCAGCCACCTCCTGCCAGATTCTTGGTCTTAATCCTGAGGCTCTGCGGTGTCAGCAAAGATGGAAGTCCCCACTGTCCTCTCAGCCTCCACAACTGTATAGCATCTGGTGCTGCTTTCAGGACTAGATGCTTTTTTCCAGCAGCATTGCACAGACTGTCACCCTGCCAGCTTTTCTGCCTCTGTTAGCTGTAGTTATCCACAAACATTTTTTGCATGCTGCCTCTGTACCTTCCGGTCAGGCCTAGTTTATGTTCATTTAGTATTTTGGTTTTGAACTTCTGACCCTTTGGTTTGCTCTTTCCCAAGAAGCCTGCAGGGACATTTGCCTTCAAAGTCCTTGGAAGGAGTAATTTCTCCATTATGATTCTGCATCTTTTCATTTCCATACTTGACTACAATCAAGAGGGTGCAAAATCTTTGTATTCTGGCAATTCTTGCACTTCAGACAAAATAAGTAGCAGACTTTTCAGGTGGACAGAAGGCTTCACCTTTCCCTGTTGGAGAATAACCTGATCAAAAAGTCTGTTATTTTTCCTTCTCCCTCTGCTACTTTTGTGCTCAAATATTACATTGCACAGAGCTCAGATAAATTGGTCAGAAAACGTCAAATATATCATCTTCATCAGGACTCTTCTTTAGCAGCTGAGAGCAAAACCACTGGTATGTCAGTCCTTTTCGTGACTCAGACAGAGTACTATCCAATCTAATTCAAAACCCCAAATCCAATTTTGAGGGCCCCTTATGGGCCATGGTTAGCTTATATCACATATCACATCCCTGTCTCCAAAGCCATTCTGTCTTTTAAAGTCTATTCAGATGGAAGGACTTATCCAAAATATGACATTGAAGAGGCTGGGAAAACAGTCCATGGCTTCATGTTTCATCTGCATTGGACATGTGGTTCAAAATATCATCACCGTGAGCAACAAGTCCCCCTGCTTTGCCTCAGAAGCCATTTGAAATAACTAGGTTTGGATGCTACATAGCAAGAAAAAAGAGAAAAGCTCTGAGGGTGTTCTGCAATAGTATACAAGAACAGCAAGATTCTTCAAATATACAAATGTGGATTTTTCCATGTATTTTATTTCACACAAAGTATTTAACCCATAATTTCTTAACTTCAAGTTTAAGCTACCGAGGCTGTCTTCTTGAAGTGCGATTTTACAAAGTCAAGTATCAATAAATACATTTTATGTGGGCAACCTGTTTTCTGGAAGCCAGGCAAACATGTTATAGGAAGAGAACATTCTCAGGGAATTTTTGTTTTTTTAAAGGACACTAGAGTTTCTGGAAAATTCTGCAAGTACACTGTAAATCTGGCTGGTCTGTTGGCTTTCTCTTCCAAATTCCACAGTGATATGGAGGACTTTGTACACAATAGCGGCTGACATTTGAATAGCTTGCAAGAGGTTTTGCTGTTAGCATCTGAGCCTCAAACACCCAGCAGTATTTCCATTTCCCCCAAAAAAAATGTTTAGAAGGAAAATAATTCAGAATTGAGTTGTCTGGAATTATTTTTGGCCTGAACTTGAATCACCTTTGGCATTAAACATGCCTTTCATTTTGGCACTTGAACTTTTCTCAGGGAGATGGGGAAGAGCACAGGCACAGTGCCATGTTTCAGAACAAAATACCCATTTCACATTACATTCCCACTGCCTGTATCTAATTGCATGTGAATATCTGACAGGAAATGGAACGGGATACTCAGCATTCAATGCTTTTAGGAAACAGATAATCTGTAAATTGCTCGTTAGTATAGTTAAAGGAATGATTGTTTTACTGGACCGACCAAAACCAAATTGCACCAGAAATGCCAAAGATGACTGACAATCTGTACTCTACTGGGTGAAAATGGGATGGTAATTCACGGGGTTTTTTCTCCAGAAGAGTTTTTGTTGCATTTTTTTCCTTGCTGTGATGCTCTCTCCTTGTATGTGTGCAACTGGTAACTAAAAAAAGTTTAACTTCAAATGGTATTAAGATAATTAGCTGTCATATACAGTTTTTGCTTATTCCACAGCCAGGATAATGTCATTTGTAACAAATTATCAGGATTGGCCCTACATTACATAAATGAGCTGTATTCCTAATGATGTTCTTCATTTTGCAGCCTTTGAGATAGAAAGAGCCTTTGCACTTTTTGAGTGTCTTGAAACAGTGATCTGTTTGAATAATGGTAATCAAGTGGTTCAAAGACATGTGAAACACTTTTCTCCACCACCACCCTTTTTTTTTTTTCTTGCATACTTCTCTAATAAAGTCATGAAGGAAAGGTCCTTCTGAAAAATAAGCTTTCCAAGGAGACACAGTAATCTCCACCTAATGGTAACTGTTAATGTTCTTCTTATAAAACTTTCCCCTAGGCAAGTTTCTTCTAAGCCATTTTAGTCTCGTTGGTGACCCCACATTTGAGTACAAGGCTTCCTCTTACATGGGCATGTTCAACCATTGCTCAACATGATGGAATCTAAAAGATTGTGATTGGGTCCTCACGGGACTGTTATTGACCTACTCAGTCGCTCCATTCTCATTTCACTAGAGATCATACTCCCACCTAGTTCAATAAACTACAGAAACAGTTGAAGCTATTTTTTGCTATTGTTTTTGCAGGGGATCAGGAAAAAGAAGTGCATCAGCTGGACGGCAACTTTTCTTGTCGTCTTTACACAACTTGATCTGCAAGTGGCGCAGATGCCATTGGAGCAGCTGTGTTTGTTTACCTACCACGGTCCCAGCCTAGGAAATGTAGTGCTGTTTTCTCAGAGAGTCATCAGAACCTGTCATTTCACCCAGTGTGGTTTTGTTAGCGCTTATCGCATTAAAATATAAAACACCTATTAAGGAGCAAAATTCTAATTGAATGATACAGCTAGGTAGGAAAATTCAGAGATGAGCCCAGGGGACAAATTAAGTAGCTTTTGCAGTTCTACATCATTTCCCTTACAATAAGAAAAGGAAACAGTGAGGAAAAGAGTATGAATATGTAACAAATACCATATATATGACTTTAAATAAGGCTTGTGGGCAGCAAGATTATATTTTACTTTGTACATTCCTACATGAGAGAAATAAAATACTTACCTTACAAAGCAGAGGTGCAATTTAGATAAAACTACTTGAAGACAGATGTGCCAGATTACAATGAATTTGATGATACTTTACAGTCTTCGGCATCTCTAACAGTAGGATAGTGAAGCACTTCATTAAATTTTACAATGCCCCTGCCAGATATTGGTATTAGAGACCACAGGTGACTTGCCCAAGGTAGCACTACATTGGCAATAAACCTCAGAAATCTAAGGTTTATTCTTTCATCTAATTATAAAACCTGAGCTCTGTCAGCCCTGTCCCTCACCCTGGGGTCTGGCACTTCTGTCAGGCCTGTACGTCGTGGTGTATATGGTGGCTGATACCTGCAATCACACCTTGTTGTTGTCTCTGTCTTCAGCTGACTTGGCGAGTCTGTTCCTGAAACACCATCTCAGCTGGCGATGAGCTAATTTTTGTGGATTTTGTATGGACAACACCAAGTTCAGCCATCCCTGCCTGATGTATGATCGTACGGCAGCTAAGAGACAGGGTTGCTGTACAGAGTGAGAACATTGGCTTTTTCTAGTAGGAGCAGCAAACACAAGCAGCTCTGAAAAATTATACAGATGTCCATTTGTTTTTTAAAATACCTTAATCTTTCAGAAAAGTGTTTCTGAAGTTGTATTTGGACTTGGCTTTTGTTAACATCCCATATTGCTAATTGATTTTGCTGACCTTCCCAGCCCATATGAAAACAGGGCGGCTGGGACAGCTGAGGGAAAGTACTGTTTGCTACCACAAGAGCTGCATGGCCAGCAGCCAGCAGCACAATTACACCACGTGCCTGGAATGATAATTGAGTTATGGCTCCCTTCTTTACTTTTAACCTTGATATTAGCACTGATGCAGCCTTCACTCGATGGAGTGACAGACAAAACAGGCCACAACAACTTATTATGAAGGCACTATATAGAAGATCCTCAGCAAGCACCACAGTGAAAGTCCGCTTGGGCTCACCTGATGATGTATTGCCTCTGGAGAAAAGAAGATAAATTGTTGTTGTTGTTGTTATTAATTATTGCTGTTGCTGCTGGTGGTGCTGCTGCTGCTACTACTGCTATTATTACTTGCTGCATCCAAGAAGGATCTGGGATGTGCTAAGGTGATAGCATCTACTAAGCAGGATGGAGAGGAACATCCTGTCCCAGGAGGAAAATCTACAATTTTTCACTCCTCCCATCCCCTTTGTACAGCTTTTGCAGCCTCTCCCACAGCTCTGTTTCAGTTTTTTGCCTTCTCTTACCCCCATTTGCCTGTAGCCTGACCTCTGCCTCTCATCATTGGGGCTGCAAAACTTCTGGGAAGCCTCTGAGGATAGTTCCCAAAGTTGGATTTGAAACAAGGAATGAAGTCCTGAGCTGAAAACTGAAATCAGAATTGGGCCACCAGCAAAGAGTTTGGCAGGAACTTTCCCTGGGAATTAGACCCTTTGGAGATCTGTGGTGCTCAAGTCTGTATAGCACATAATGGGAGACAGTCCCTCTCCTCAAAAAAATTTACAGTCTAAGATTCCAAGGGGAGGCCAAAGAATGGGAAATACAAGCTGGACAAAAATAATCAAGGACACAAAATAAGATTCATCAAGGGAGAAAAAAATTCACTTTAAAATAAGAAATGAGGCAGAAGGGGGTAAACCGAAAAGATTACAAAGTATTTCATATAGATCTGGACTGAAATAGGACTCCCACACTTTAGTATTCCTAATTTTCTTTTCTTTTTTTCTTGGGTTTTGTGACTTTTTGGGTTTGGGTGGTTTGGTTTGGTCTCTTGGGTTTTTTTTGTTTGAGGGTGGGATTTTTTTATGTAGAAGCCCCAAATCTGTTCCTTTTTAATGTTTACTTTCCTTCAGATAGGATATGTTGCCTTTTAGATAATGAGATTTTTTTAATTTTTTTTAAGTAAATCCCCAAGTTCTTCTCTATCTTTAGGTTTAACGTGTGAAAATAACTACTATGTTAGCTTAACCCATCTACACTCCTTAGTGGATCCTTTTATCAATATTTTACAATTTTTCACACATCTCATGGGTAACAGGCTGGTAATTGTAAAGCCCAAATTTACCATAAGAAGGCAGTCCAAATTTAATAATAAAATAACTTAATAACCATACACACAACACCAGCTGGAAAAAAAGCCTCTGAGGCAACATGAGTCATAACGATCCATTACTTGCTATCCTTTGCTTTTTCCCTCTTCTGCCTTCCACAATTAAATCCTAATGGTCACGAAGAGATTCTCTCTGGGGCTTTTTCACAATGTAATTTTTCTCAAAAAATCTACAATTGCTCGTGCAGTATTGTTCAAAACATACAAATCGGCTGCCCCATCCAATATTTTAAAAGGAAGATTTTACTGCCAGTTGGAGCAGGTTTGAAGTGCTTTTTACCAGCTACTGTCTGAGAGAGGCCAGAGAAAAGATGTTTATAGAGATATACTGTGCTGTAGGGGTGGATGCAGCTGCAAACTTCGTGGGGGCTGTGCAGCATACTGCCTCTCCCATCAGACTGAGCACTGCACTGAGCATGGCTGACAGAAAGATTAAATCCCATTAAACTACTACCTTTTCTTCTTTTTATTCTCCCTCCCCCAGGAAATTTCTCTTGCAGCCGACTAGGGATCAAGGCACGCAGATCACATTTGGGGACATCTCTAGTTCTGCACCGGGGCTCAGAGCAATTACTACCAAGACATGATCTCCCAGCTACATCCCGACTGCCTCTCTCGCTGTCTCATCTCTGCTCAGCTTCAGAAGCTGTAAATTTCCACCCACAAATGACACAGGAGCTAAGTGAGGATGGCTGATTTGGCCACTCCTATTGGAAAAAGGAAGGGGGAAGGAATATTAAAAACACATCCAATAAATATGATGCCAATGCCAATTAATTAGGAAGAGGAAATAGTTTTGAGTTCTCCACATAGGGCAGCACTGGTTTAGTGACAATTTTATCTTCTTTCAATAACAAAAAACAGTGTTGAGATTCTGGATGGGTTGTGAAGAAGAATTCAGGGTTTAAGATACATTAGAAACCAGGAAATTCAACATTCTTATGGACGCAGCTCAGCTCAGTATAAGCACAAGAGTTCAAGTTCAGACTGACACTCTGTGCTCATCATTGCTGCTTTCACAGAGCCACAGCCTACTGTCTCTTCTGCAATACTGCCAACCTCAATTTTTTTTATTACAGCTCCCATTTTTTCCTCTTTCTTTTTTTTTTTTTTTTTTTTTTTTCTTAAAGACCCTGCTCCTGGAAACATGCATTACATAAGAATATCAGCTTTCTCTTTGAAGAAAATTAGGTTTCCAGACCTCACTGTTGCAGGACAAGGCTTGGAAAACATGGAACTTAGTCAAACCTACAAGCCCAGAAACCAGAAGGAAACACAGAAGAATCCATATCTCTCTCTCTTTCTCTGGTATCTCTTTCTCTTCTTTTTTTTTTAAACCTCCCTGCTTTAAAACTTGTCACATAATTGTTCTGATACCTGACTCATGATTTCTGAGTGCCTGAGGCTGGCAGTCCAGCTTTCCAAGATGGGGAGGCTTGCCAGCAAGGAGCGTAACAGTTCTAGGTAAGACACAAAATGAACGCAACAGCATCCCTGAGCTATGCAAAACCTCAGTCCACAGGGACGACTCCCTACATGCTTTGAAACCGAATGTCAGCCTGTGCTTACAGCTTCCATCCAGGCTGCCATCCTCTTCGGTGTTCAACTGCATGAGCTGGGCAGGTAGACTCCATAAATGTTTAGCAAATGCACCTAAGGAGCCACAGCTATGTGATCATTGAAAAGGGAAGCAGAGGTCTCTCCTGGATGTAAATTTAATCACTTTCTGGAGATGTTTCTCTGGTCCATAAAGCAAGCCTTCTGATGACCGTGACCCTAATCTAGGCATAGTAATTACATGCCAAAACACCGGTTGGATGAATCTAGGCTGAATCCTCGTGTCTTCAACAGCTGCCTCTTAGAAGACTGCAGAGATCTTTACTGCAATGGTTGAGTGATTCTGCAATTAAGAGACAGCTCTAAGAAGTGGTTACCTGAGCCTATACACAGGGGAGTGTAGATAATCCTGTACCCAACATACATATATAATTTTTCAGAGTGTGTCATATGGATTAAAATATCTGCTGTATTCATCCCTTGTGCCTGCAGGAGATCATGGTGGTATGCAAAAAAAAAAAAACCAAAAAAAAAAAACCAAAACCAAAAAGTTAACAGCTTCTTTCAGTTGGTCATTAACAAACACATGGGGAAATTTGCATACAGGGCTTCATATAGAGGTGCCTTTAAAAAGTCTTTCTAGTTGGGTATTTCAAACCACAAGTTATGGTGGTGGTTTGAGGGGTATGCAGTATCTCTCACAGCAAGAAGCAGGGACTTTGACTCACAGGTCACTAAAATAGCAAGAATATGCTTCCTGTTACTGTCCATGAAAACATCTCAAATATCTCCTTTTGCACACATTCCTCTCAGACTTACTGAGTCAGCTGAATTCAGCAGCGGTTCCTTCCACACAGGCTGTGCTCTGGGCAGCAGATGCAGGGGTTGACCAAACTATTCTCTCTGGTTCCACCCCAAATATTTTTGGTTCCAAATACTGGAAACAAGAACCCTCTCCATGCCCAAGTGTCAGGGAGATGAAGGTGTGGGATGTGGATAGGTGGGAGTTAAAAGGAGAGGAGAAGAGGTTGAAGAAGCCACAGGGATGTTGAGGAGGAGGAGGGTGGTGTGAGCAGAGGGAGAGGGCAATACATAGATGCAAACAAAAACAAAAACAAAAACCACAAAAACGCAAAAAAAAAACAAACCCAAGAGGCTGAACAGAAACAAAAGGCTTCTCAAAGCCTGAAGTTTGGAAATAGCAGAGCTAAAGTTGCCAGGGCAACCATAATTGGCCACACTGTGTATAATCTTTAATTAGATGACCACATACTATTTTTTCAGGGCCTAAGGATCATTTTCAGTGCAGGGATTGGGTGCGGTGCTGGATGCAAGTGCTGGTGTCCCCAGCAGTCCTGCTCATATGCCAGGGGGCAGTTGCAGAGACAACAGGACAGAGCTGTGCAAGCAGCTGCAAAGATGCTCCCACAGCTGAGGAAAGCAAAGCCTCAGACCCAGCAAGGCAGGGCTCTTCCCCCGCCCTCTGACACTACGTAGGGAAATTACCGATTCCTGTATTTTCATAGCCAGTTGCTAACTGATGTTTTTCGTTGGAGATGTGGCTTAATACCCCCAGGTCTAGAGAGGAACGCGCACACTTGAAGCCAGCAGGTGCTACGCTACGGGGCAACCTGAGTCATGAGGCTGGCCCACCTCAAGCACCCTGCTCCATGTTCTAGCAGGCTTTGGACAATTAGGTCCTTCTAGTAAACCCTCATAGAAGCACCAGAGAGAAGCAGTATTTTCAACTCACTTGAAGTCTGGACGGTGCACCTTCGGTATTGGGGTCACAAACTGCCCAGAGCAGATGAAGTAGTTGCTGGGGCTTGGAAATCAGTGCAGGACCCTCAACCACACACATATGGGTGTTTGAGAAGAGGCTGCACAGCCATCAGCATTACCTCTCCTTCTGTGAGCACCACCCAGCAGTGGCCACATTCCCTTAATACTGCAGGCATGGATAGAACATGAGCACAAAATACGTAGCAGCAGTGGCCCCCCAGCTAAGTTACAGTGCTCCCCTTGCTGCTGCTGCAGGGTTCAAATGTGCCAACAGCCACTGGGTGACCTTATGGGGGTCATAACCCTAAGCCCCTGCATCTCCTTTCCTCATATTTTGCCTCTTGCTTTTTTTTCTTTTTTTTTCTTTACTTTAGTTTTTAAATCAATACATATCCTCATTGCCTTTTCACACAATGAGACGTGACTTTAGTCTGGGGTTTTAACCCCTCTCATAATCCAAGGAAAACCATCTAAATTACTCCCAGGTCTTTACTATGTCACCATTGTTGCAATAGTATCTGTACTGTCATTTCAGTTTTTCTGTTCAGCTCCAACACCACAGGAATACTCTGGATGCACACACAAGCATTTGTGAAGGCAATTTTTGCTGACCCAAAGGGGAACACATTATTTTGGACCTTTCTTTTAAACATTAACACAAAGAAAAATGAAGAACCCGAAAGAAAGCAAGCGGCTCACACAGCAAAATTGCTTTCGAGCACAAATGACTCAGCCATTTTCTGCTTAAACACAAACACATACACAAAAATATCCCTGCCACATTATGCAGAAATCACCCTTATTTCAGCTGGAAAAATAAAGAGCCGCTGAAGCATTATGAAAGCAGGCAGAGCCAGCCAGCTCCTGTACTGAATCCACTGCGCTGCCCTCCCCCTCTGCTCTGCTCTTCTGTGGCTTAAATCAGACCAAAAGAAAAGGGTTTTGAAAATCAGGAGGGGAGGGGGATCATTACTGGCCTGAAATAAGACTTTTGCTGCCAAGTTTCAGCCAGAAACAATTCCTTACAGCTGAGTTATAAAACTCTGGGAAGAAAAAGAGGCTGCGAGAGAGAGAAGGGAGGGAGGCAGAGGGATTTATAATGGAAAGGCAGGCATGACCTTCACTTCAGCGACGCCAGTGGGTGATGCTTGGAGTCTTCCGGGGCAGAACGGTCTTGCACTAAACCAGAAAGATGAGACACCTTCTGACAGCAACAAGAAAATTTCTTGAGAATTTTCTTTCTTTCTTTCTTTTTATTATTTTTTTTTTCATTTCCAAATCATTCTTGGTCATTTATTTGAGTTGGTTGTAAGTACCTGCCAGTTGAACTAGTGAGTCATATTATCAGATATCATTTTACTGTTGACAATGTTTCTTGAACTGTGTTTTTACCCTATGTTTTACCTTTCATAATTGTTGAAGAGCCTCCCCTAAAAGTACAGCAAGCCTAAGGCCAGTAGGTATCAATTATAGTTCATCTACACAAAAATTGTTTTTTTAAAATTGTTTTCCATGTTTTCTGAAGTTCTCTATTAAATGCTAAAGAGCTGGACCAGTCTAACTTCAGAGCAGTGGCTCAGGTACCAGCCATTAATCTTTCTGTGACTATTTAAATACAAGGTTGTGCTTGTAATTCATTACTCCTCTGATGCCCCAAGTATATGTATAAACACTGCAGGAGATAAATGTACCATAGACATAGGGGAGTTGTGAAGCAACTTGGCTAATGCCACATGTAGGCTTTTGGCAGATGGATGACTTGTGTCTCATCGCAGAGTTTAGAGCTGTGCACTTTTTATCTCTGCTCTGACCTCGGAATGGTCTTTCCCACCCTTGTTAATTAAAGGGCACACTGTTCATTTGGAAATAAAGTAGAAAATACATGAAAAAGGTATTCATAGAAAGTTTGTTGCAATGTTGTGGCAATAGTTTGATTTCCAACTGTATAAAAATAGATTAAATGTTAAACATTCATTTGATAGTTTTATTTTGTCCTTGTTTTGCTTGCTTGCACGTTTGAGGGTTTCTGTGTAGGAGGATTTTGGATGGGTGGGAACAAGTTTTACAACATTTGTGGAAATGCCTCCTGATACTCTGGATCAGTCAGCCCTGCACAAGGGTTTCGCTCTAGCATAAACTGCTTCTTAATGAGCCTAAGGGTGACGCATGCTGTCCATGCCGATACACCCTCGCTTTGATGTACAGAAAACACCACAGTGCAAAAAAAAAGCAATTCTTTCCTTGGGCCTTTTACATCTTTGGTCTTGTGGCTTATACCACTAAACATGACAGCATCTATGATTTAGATAGAGGTTTACCAGAGATCAGCTACCGGAGGTCATTGAACAGTCACGGACGATATAATCTATGAGGCAGGATCTGATTTAGTTGAGAATGGAGATTTCTAGTCATTGCTGATCTTGAAGTGTTTATTAGTTGCATTGTATGAGCATAGGGCAGAGCCTTGTACTTTGCATCTCATACCCAGCTGCAACTGGGCTCGAGGCACCAGGAGCATTGATATTAAAGATAAATGATGTCTGGGTTGGTTGAATAGTTAATTTCTTTTCTGTTTTCACAATGCCGTGAAGGGCTTCATATGTCCCTGAGCCAGTTTGGGGAACTGGTTGCAGAAGGGAACTCTTCATTGTTGGACTTTAAGGAAGTAGCGACTATGCCATTGTGCGCTGAGATGGGTCAGTTCAGCTGGTGCTCAGGAATCATCTTGTTCATCTGCTGGTGGCTGTTTGTATGCGTGGTCATGTGAGAGTCATTGATTTAGGGCCTGAATAAGAAATGTGAAGGAAATGCTCTCCTTGCAGTAACTGGGATTACAAGTCATGAAAACATGTCCCTGTCCTCCAGACTTAGCCTATTTCTGTAAAAGACCCTTCAGTGCACTCTGCTGCACAGCAGCCATTTGTGTAGCTAATTTCTCTTTTATTCTCTAAAAATAGTTCATGGTTTTGTATCAAGCACCCTCTGCTCTGTGTCAGAATTAGGAATGGAGCCAGGTCATATCCAATTACCAAAGTTACGATTGATGCTGGAAAGTATGAAAAAAATAAAATTCAAAGTTATCCTTGGGTTTCATTTTATGACAAAGTTTTGCCAAACCACATTTAAATGCTGCACAATTTGAAAAAAAAAATAGATTTAAAGATTTTGAAGATCTTTCAGAGCTGAAGTCCCATTTTTGTATATCACTTCAGCCAGATCTTCCAAAACAGGCAAGTATCTAACTCCCACTAAAGTCATTTGAAGGCAGCTGGGTTCTGGGTGCCTTATCTATTTGAAAATTCTGGACTTCAAAGATGCTAGATCTTACATCTTATTCAAAGCCAAAAAAACTGGGCTTGCAAGTGACTTGTCCGGACTGAAACCATTTAACTAGCATCATCCTGCTGTCAGCAAGACTTGAGGGTTGAGTTAAAGTGCTGTCCCTCACACTTTTTCCATTGGAAAACTGAAAATAAAGCCCCTTTGACTCTGATCATTCATAGTGAAAATGCTTAGCCTATCTTCTATGCAGTTTCATGTTCTTACATCAAAGCTGGTGTAAACTGGCCTCAGTCCTGGATAGAGGTTCAAGACCTCTCAGTGAGTTCTAAGGACTTGTGTTGTCACTGTTTGCCACTCAGATTCCCTGCGTTTGCTTCTTTTTGAAGTTTGGTGAAAGTTTCAGATGTGAAATGTCTGATCCAGGATGCTGGTTTGACTTTGCATTTCTGTCAGTTCTGCAGATACTCAGCAATTACAGGCGAAACCAAAATCAAAATGTAGTTAAAAGTAAAATGCAATGCAGAAGGCTAACGGAAATGCTTCTGTCTGCTCCTAGATTATTCAATCAAAAATAATTTTTAGGTATCTGGCCACTACCCAGCCCTTCCTAAATGGAAACCTCAGTCAGCACTAACTCCACTCCTCCTAGATGTTTGTCGCCGAGTTGAAATCAACTGGAAGGATGCAGGACAAGAGGCTGTCTGCCAGGAAGCAGGGTTTTCATCCTACTCCTACGCACAAACCTATAAATCATATTCTGCCATCAGATCATTATTTTTCTTCTGTTTCTTATAAACACAGCAGCAGCATCAAATGAAATATGAGCTTTCCAAGGCTGTTGGATTTCCTTGTATGTACTGTAGAAGGCAACATTTGCAGACATATGGCATGCAGGCTACTCTTAGAGAAGCATTTTGAACTTGGACAGTTTTCAGCCCAATAACATGTAGGTGGTCTGGGTTACTAACCCTAAATCACTTCAGTGGTAACTATTTTTCCTAGTCCTACACAACAGTCTACATGACATTAGGTCTGAGGGGTTTTTATTAAATAGAAACCTCAGATGTAATCCCCTGAAATGAACTACAAAAGACAATCTGCTGGATCTGTGGCTCCTATTTATTCTTATTGCTCATTTTGTTACAACACCCAGGAGTACGTGGGTCAAGCACACACCACTTGCAATGCTCTGGTGAACAGGCTTCGGGCAAACTGGATCTGCTCTCTGTTCCTCCACCAATTTGTCTTTCTTCCTGCCTGTTTCTCCTGTTTTTGTCAGAAAAGCATCGTTGGCATAATAACACAAGATTTGTGAGGAACGTGATGTTATGGGAGAGGAGAGCCACGGAAACACCTCAAATATTTTGTTAGTTTTGCCCTTTTGGCTTGCAATTACCTCCCCATCTATGTATGTGGAGATATATATGCATAAAAATAAAAAAGTGGAGGTAGATATACACATATATTCATATCCATAAATAAATATGCAGTCCATATATTTTATAATGAATTGGTTTTACATGCCTGACTATTAAGTTACACTCCTCTATATGGGAACTGAGTTGCATAGGTCTTTTGGAAAGGGTACATTTCAGGGATGGCCATGGGAAAGAGCAAAGGAAGAACAGTGATGGTTTGTTTTTTTTGGCACAGGTAGCTGTACGAGTACAAGCCTGGAGACTACAAAGGGTGATGCAGATTGCTGTGGTGGGCAAGAAAGTGTGAAAAGCCCTGCGAAAAGACAATGAGGCAGGAGCTGACCACATGGGACCTTGACTGCAAGAGTAGCAACATCATCCTGACAGCAAGCACATCCAAAATCCTCATATGAACTCTCATAAGCTTCGCTTCTTGTATGCTCTACCTCTGGATGCTCCAAGCCTTCTGTGAGCAGTGCAAGGGCTGGATCCAAGCCCAAATGCCCTTCCTTGCAGGACTGGGGATGGGGCACCCTAAAGCACACCTGTATCAGCATGTCACACGTGCCCAGGGTCATTTCTCAGATTTTTGGAAAACAACCTGCGTCTGCCCTGTGGAGTATTGTGACCACATTCAAACCACCTGTGGAAAAGGATCCCTGTCCCATGCTGTCCCCCAGACCACATTCAGGTGAGGTTTAAAAGGCAGCCAGCTTGAGCCAAGCCATAACAGTGCCAGCAGCTGGGCTGGTATTTTCCCAGCATAAATGATCAAGTTCCAGTTCCTACAAATGTTCCCCAACATCATTTAAATTATGGGTGTGAACACATCCCTTCACCTTTCTCTAGCTATAGCAAGGTGCTCAGACATACACCCAGGAGGAGATCACCTGCAGCCAGAGTTCCTCTCTATAGTTCTCTGCCGTAGCATATGGCAGATGTGGCCCATCTACTGTGAGATTGGTCTGAGGACATCTTTTGTGCTGAGCGTGCAGCCAGTTTAATCACCCTGCGCACCCTTTAACATGATTGCATTCATATTTATTGCTGCACTGACATGGGCAGTTTAGCTACATTGTTGATGGATACCCTAGAAAACCTCATACATTAGCTCGGTCAGAAAACCTGATTTCCTGTCTCTAAGTGAACAGAGAGATGCTTTAGATGCTGATACAAATGTCTTGTAACCCAGCTATAGCATACCATTAAGGAAATTGTCTTGAGACCAGATACTGCCAGATTGATAGTCTCTCTTTCATTTGCCAATAGCGCAGGTGCAGATGCTATTAACAAATGCATCAAGGCCTTTTAAAAAAACTACTAAGCAATTTGCTCCAAGGCTAACCTTCAGCAAGGAGTTCCTGGAGTTAATTATTCACTGTGTCACTGCAGACAAAATCCCCACATTAGAATTAATAAAACACTAGAAAGTTAACCCTGAAGGGAATACCTCAGAGAAGGATCCTACATTGACAAGCAGATTGAGTAGATGACCTAATAAGAAAAATGTAGTCCTTTTTCTAATTTCTGTTTTAAGACTTTACCATATGTGCTCAAATCCCAAGCACGTTACATGCTTTGGAGAATTTATCCAGCCCTGAGTGCCTCTTGAACTAATTTTTTCTTTGGATATAATATTCCTCACTGTTGTCTCTTTGGCCTTACTACTGCTGACAAGCCTGATGGGTGCATTCACACTCAATTCAATTTAATTAACACTTACCGTTTGTGCTTGAGTGTTCATAGTGAAACAGCTTTAAAGAACACTTTGGATAGAGCATGAAATCCTATTAGTTATTTGCATTTCTTTGTTCTCAGCCCACCTCAGCTTTTAGTTGTGTCTGCAGAATTATAAGTATTTAATACTAGTGAAGTAAAGAGCACAGGCAGAACCAAATGATCGAACAGGTCTTCTTCATGGCTGAACTCTGAGATCTTAAGTGATGTTTAAAATTCAGCCAGAGCTGTGACCGCATTTTCTTGTGCTCACTCAGTCCTTGATCTTGAATTGGAAGCATTCATTATTTATCCACATCTGTCATTCATAAATCTGTTTATTATGAAAGGGATTAGACACTTCCCCCAAACAAATCCCATTATTCTATAGGATTTTTTAGCCGTAGGAACCTTCTCCTTTGAAAATTCCGCTCTCTGTCCTTTAGCAACATTGAGCCGTTGCTGCCATTTACATAAACACAGGATAAATTCCACATTGCAATGGCCCTTCTCAAAATAATTGCACTCAGCCACACCGATGTGCATCTCACAGCCACCTGCACTGAGTAAAGCAGTGGTAAGACCACAGACAGCACAAGAGAAACACCTGAGCATCCCTCCTTCCTCCCCTACATGTGACAGGGGAAAACCAGACCCCCAGACCAGGAGTGTGGAGTTACCCTAGACAACAGATCTACCATGTTGGTACAGCCAGTGTCACCCTTGACATATGGCTGGGGCAAGTGGCACAAGAACAGGGTCCACAGGCTGCACAGAAATTAAATACTGGTAAGAGAGTGATGTCTGTAATAGGAGTGAATAGATGACAAAGAAACAGCACTGGGTGATCAAAACCACAACAGACCTAGAAGTTGCCCTTAGAAACTGAGCTAACAGGCGGTTCTTACAGGCAGCAAAGGCAGGCAGACAACCCACACCAGATTTTTTCACCTGATAGGATATTCATGGTACATACCATTCCAAAGGCAGATCTTTGAAAGGTAAGCATTGGAGCAAATATCCTTTTGAAATGCAATTTTTCTATGCAAATGTCCCCAACCAGCAGCACAGATCTGACATTATTATTTATGTTTATTATTGTTGTTGTTGTTGTCGTCATCGTTGTTGTTGTTGTTGCACGTTACTCCTGGACTGAATGGGATGGCAGCACATTGAGTAACAGGGCAAAATCACCTAGTAGAAGCACAAGGAACTGTGACCATTCTGACAAGCTTGTTTTCCTTCCTTCCCTTGCCCCAGGATACTGCAGAAAACTACTGATACATAGCCTGGGTTCAACTACTTCTGGGCACTACCATAGGCACGAAGAAGCAGATGCAGCGGTGCTACCCCTGCAGTGCCAAGCACACTGCTGGCTACATGTCTGAGCTGGGCGTTGAGCTCTGCTGCTCTGATCAGCCAGCTCCGCGCAGCCATCACAGCTTTCCCCCAGCAAGGAAGCAGATGGCTCTTGGGACCAGAGTCATCCCTGGCTTATGTCATTGGGTTTCACTGAGGTAGGACTGCAGTTACACTCATCCCAGGGGTCCAGACCTTGACTGCTCATCTGCATTGCCATATGCTCTGCTATAATTGTAAGCTGTAAAGCAAAAAACAAATATGCAGCTTAAAGAAGCCTGCTCTGTGTGGTGTTATTTCACTTAAGGATTAGGTGAATCCGCCTCGCTGAAGAAGGCAATCTCTTGCCATATGCCCATACAGACCCCCAGCTCCCCCGTGGAGGTGCTGCAGGGCAGAAGGGCAGTGTGTGCTGTAAGTTATGCGTCAGCTCTCCGTCTCTGTGTTGTTAATGCCTGGCTATAACAAATGGTATTTAGAGAAACAGATCTATCTTTAAACAAGGCCTCATTGGGTAAATATGTGAAATCCAGCAGACTATCCTGAGTTCTCAAAGAAGGAGTCTTGCATCTTATTAACACCCATGTCAAAATTCCCACCAGCACTGGTGAGCCCAGAGCATCACCTTCAGACTCCTTTGTTTCAATTCACAAATTCAGAGCTATGAAATCTTTAAAATAGAGTAACCTCAGCTCTTCTTAATGTTTGCATCTCTGAGACAGCACTTCATTACCTAAAGCTCTCCTTTCATGCAGAGGAGGAGCAATTAGCGCAATGAGTAGCACACACAGGGTCAGGCACATACATATCACTGAGCATCAAGCTGTGACAACCAAAGTAATGGGGCACCAGAAGACAAATAGGCAAGCACTGTATTAGCTCCTGAGACAGGGACATAGGGAAAAGAAACAAAAGGAAAAAAGGAAAAAAAAAAAAAGAATCCCACACCTGACTATCAGTGAGGAACAGCAGAAAATAGAAGGAAAAAAATAAAGATAACAGTCAGCTGATAGAACTGTAGTACATCTTGAGGAAGAAAAGTTTAACTTGTTTGTCTAACATGAAGACAAGTGATACTGAGAGTTTCATAGGCAGAAGCTATATCCTTTACCACACCAATTAGAATAATGGGTAAAAAGCAGGCAGACTGGTGGGCACACAGCCTTCCTACAGGTCTGCAAACTTCTGCAGTTGCTTTTCATGGACGCTACAAGCTTACCTCAGACTTTCAGATACATGCCGGTTCCTACCCATCTCCCTTCAAACTGACAGAGGGTACGGCCTGACTTTGACCCGTGCAAAGCTTCAAATCATTGTCTGAAATACAACTCTGTTAATTCCACCACTTTTATAGCTATACAGAGTGAAGCCCTGATGGGAAACGAGATATTCCCTCCATGAGGCAAAAGGAAGGGCAGAATCCTGCTTCCCTCTCCCTGAAGTGCTGTTCTGCACGGCTAGCAGAAATAAAACACTATTTATGTCACTAGCAGTGGCATATTTTATTCTGAATCCTTGCAGGAAACAGACCTCTAGAGTAATGAAGGGACAATAACTATAATAATTTCTTTGGAGGAGAGAGATGCTTTAAAATTACAAAAAAGTACTGGGCATGTTGCTTTTATAGGAACCATTTATCTTGCATCTGCTCCCTCTCCCTTCTCTTGAGCTCCAATTATGTATGAACACACTCCTGTGCATGCATGGTACATATCCACATGAGTCCACTAGTCCAAGAATTAAAAGTCATGTTTTTCTTCCCTTCAATTTTGTATTTCACCTCTTAATGCAGCCTTTCTTATCCTCTGGGCCTGACTTCAAAAACTCAGGCTGTTAAAGTGACAGAAAATCGTTCTGCAAGTAGCACAATAATTCCTATTGTCTCAAAATACATCCCAAACATATCCAAAAGCTTTCAGACAGAGAAGAGGCATCTTGGTAATAAAGGCTTTGGGCTCATTACAGCTAGAAAATAGACAAATTTTTTGCAATCAGATTCTATTTAGTTGGCTGTAAGGTATTCATTGAAATATTTCACACAACAGTATCAGAAAACCCAGTAAGTATGCAAAGAATTAAAAAACGGCACTGATTCTTTTCTCATTTACTTTAATTTCATACCACTTTAGCCTCAGCTAACAAGTTTTTCAATTAATATAAACGAGTAGGTTTCTATTGCAACCAATAACTCCAAAGTGAATTCCTTAATTGAGGTTTAGGTCGACTGAGCTCCATGAAACTACTGCTATTTTCATTGAAGTAAATAAGTTAACAATCAGGTTCTATATTATTTTACTATAATTTTCCTTACAAAAAATATTACTAGATATGTATGAAACAATGTATCAGAGAAATAGGCATGGACAAATGCAGCACATCCACAGGGTTTCCTAAGCGGAAAAATAAATATGTTTTATTATGTACAATAATTAGCACTAAAAACATTCTCAGCACTTTCGTGGTACTGCTTGCACAGCAGCTTGGTTACAACTATTTTTGGGGCTTTCTTTTGCAATGCTCCAGACAGTTTAGATCTTAGTTTGCTGCATAATTTAGATTAAATGTGTCATCAGAGAGAAGTTCCATCACTGAAGTACAGTTGTCTTATCTTAACCTCTACAAGACTTCCAGGAGAGACAATCCCCATTTACTTGCTTCCTTACTCAGTCTGTAGAGCTCTGTAAGGTAGAGATAATTTTCTTGTACCTTGGTATGACTTTGACTCTGAAAGTGAGAGGCATGGTTAAGGAAACACCCCAGCTGAGCAGCTGTTATTTGTGAATTTATCCCTCAGGCTAATCATGTAGCTCAAGACCTAATAAAGCAATGAAATGGGAGCCTCAGTGCTGGCAGGGCATTTTTTGGCATGAATAGCAACTCATCTTAACCAAAAAGGTAAAATGCTAAAAACCTAACAGGGTTCTATTTAAAGCTGTAAGACATTGCTCTTAATAAACCAGATTGTGACCCTCTTACTCAAAAAATAGAGGCAGGACAACCCTTAACAACCTCACATTTCAGGTACTGTGGTGTATAGCCAGGAGAGATATTTTTCTGCTAAGGTTTGAAGTAAATCCAAAAAGTCATTTCTAAAACAGCAGCAATACTCTGAAAAGCATGTGTTCAAAAAGTCCCTATTTGAAAGGTCTGCTGCCCATGTTGAGGGACCAGACAACTTTTACATGGAATTTCTGTATCTACCAGTAAAAGGAAAAAGAAAAAAGAAATTAAAACCCCCCCCACGCACACACATACAAAAACCACCAACAAAAAATCTTTTAAATTGTAAATGGACTATATTTGATTTTATATCATCAGGACACAGACAAAATTGCTAACATCGTATTCCTAAACAGTGCTTTTTGATCTTCACATTAGACAGCTGCAAATTCCTGCTACCTTCCCCTGATACTTTTTCACTAATTAGAAGTCAGGAAGCATGCAAATTAACAAATTCTTGAGGCACTGCCACCTCTTTACTCAGTGGCTGCAGATTCCAGCCAGGAGATAGGGGTTCGGTTCCCACTTTTCACACAGAGATCTGAACCTAGAGAAGAAAGTTATAGCTATTGCACAGGGGAATATTCTGCTGGGAAATATTTTCTGGTTTGTTTTTTTTTCCCCCCTTGTTGGTGTTGTTCCAGTGTATATAGAATATTGAAATATTCATTAACCCAGAGAGAACAACTCTATATCATGGCGTTTAGGCTCTGCAGCAGAGATGCAGGACATCACTCTCATGAATATTTCAATGTTGTAGACAAAGTAGAACATACTCTATCAGAGGTATTGAAAAAACAACCTTTCTTCTCTCTCCCTCCCACACTGGGAGATGCTGAATGGTCTGGTGATTAGGGGCTGTTCCTAGGAAATTAAGGTGGGCTCAGGTCTCCTCAGGCAGATGAGGAACTAAAGCCTTATTTTCTGCATTTTCAATGAGTCCCTTGCCAAATGAACCTTTGAAAGAAAGGAGACAGGTGGCTTTTCAATCAAGTAATTTATCAGTATGTATCTCTTCCTTTTTTTCTCCCTCTCACCTTCAAAAATGACACATTTATTCTGACTATTGGAACAGTTCTAAGCCCACTGAAATGCCACTTTTGGGCAGAACACTTAACAACCAAAGCTTCCTCAAACCTGAGCATATTTTGTGTTATTTATATGTTTCTCACAGCTTTAGGCTCAGCTCTAGCATTACACAAATCATGTTTTTGCTTCTTTCTACACCTCCTCACACTTGGCCAATTTCTTACCCCATGTCTGGCTGTGCACTGCAGAATGGGTTAGTGAACTGATGGAAAAAATGTTCCAGAGGGGCCTCTAGTAGGTGATCATTCCTGTTTGGAGTTGATGGAGATTGTAGACCAAATCTCTGATTTGGTGAAGTAGACAGGTAGGTTGGAGGGAAGGAAAGTGGTGCATAGGAGCCCAAATATGTCTTACTGTAAGTAAACAGAGACCTGTTGGAATTGACACCTATGAAAAATATTCATGATTTCTATTTTACAGGATTACAGCCTTAAAGTTGAAAGTTATTACTAACTGTGCCGGAGACTGGAATTCATCTATGATGTATTAAAGCCACAGGATTGGTAGCTGAGGAGGTACAAACCCTGTGAAGTGCCTCAAAAAAGTCCTAACCACCGTTACATTTCTGTCTTTAAAAAAAAAAGGTGAGCAAGGCTTCCTGAATTATGTTTGAGCCCACAGTAAAGGAACAGCGTGGTATTTCTTCACAAGCTATATGGAATTCGGTGCTCCTTTCCTACCTGAAAGTACCTAGCCTGAGAGAGCAGAATTTAGGCCAACCATTTAATGTGATTGTGAAGTTTGGGTTTATGTCTATACAGTATAACTTGGGGGCACAAATAAAGTCATACAGGAACTGGAATAGCTGAGGACTTAGCAGAACCTTTGAATGTTCAGACCTTTAGCTTCCTGGGGTCAGAATGATAAGCATACTTAAATGAGGATAAAATTTCTTCTGTTGTCTTCAGACCTGAGAATATCTCTTTAGCTGGCTAAGAAAAATAATGTTTGGAAAATCTCTGCGTGATATTATATTATTTATACTATTTATTTTGCCTGAATTTGTTCTGTGGCAAGCATTCTGGAAGTAATGCAAGTAAAATAACTCTGCAAGAAATGATATAAATGCAGTGAACTGTCATTATGTATAGCTCCAAGAAACACTTTCCCAATATATTCACCTAGTTATCTTCAGTGCAGTTGTCACAGGGGAGTTTACTAAGAATCCTAGATGATAGAAATTTCACACACATCTTCCTAATGCAATTTATTCACCAAAGAAGAATCCCCAGGCTCCTAAGTACCAAGGGAATCATTGACGTTCTGGGAGACAGGCTGTCACATAGAGGCAATGAGCTTGCATGCATGTATGTGCTCCTTACAGACACACGTGGATTCAGGCTACGTCTGCATTTGTAAGTGAATTGGTGCAACAGGAGCACCAGATTATCTTATTGCAGATCGCAACAGCAGCAAAGTCATTTGTGCTAAGGACCTAGCAGCTACGCTGCATGCCTCGTGGTTTCACTTCAAGACAGCTCTAATCTGGTCCCCAGGACAGAACTCCTGTTAATTGCTGGAGCACTTTAGGTGCTTGGTTGCCTGGAGCACATCATTTGGCTTACTTTCATCTGAAGGGATCCGTCTCATGCACTCTGAGGCAAATGATGCAAACCAAAATATGAAAAGTGGGTGGGGACAATCAGGAGAGTCAAAAGCACAAAGCTTGAAGCTAAAAGCTTGTTTATTCCTGACTTCATACCCATCTGAGTTAACTCAGAAAAATGTGTGCTTCATAGAAACCTCCAAGCTCCTTTCCCACAATGGTGGGTAAAACCAAAGACTACTCCAGGCCACCAAATCAGGACCAGAGTGTTTTACAGCCCCAGGCGCAGCTCCTGTGGTAGCTGTGAGCAAACCTGGATGCCTTTGTGATGGCAGCTGGAGTGTTACGGGCTCCAGGCTGGGCAGGATAGCCATGGGGTGTCTGCCCACAGTTCCTCCCTGGGAAGGAGGAGCTGAATTCATTTATGTAAAGCTCTCTACCAAAATGACACCGCTACTGGAGTCACCTCATCATACTGAAGGAAGAATTTAGATATTCTGCTAGAATTATCCAGCTACGTGGAGTTGGAGGCTCAGCCACCCCAACTGGCCAGAGACTAACTTTCCTCATCAGTTAATAGCAGGATGAACCTCGGATCAAACCTGTGTATGTTGAAAGAGAAGGTACTAAAATTTAAGCTAAGGATATTACAATGACCTGAGAGATGCCTGATGGCAAAGTGGTAGTGGTAGCAGTAGAAGTAACACTATCATCTTTACGTATTTGTTGGTTGTGCTGAAGGACCCAGCTCATACATTGGTAAACAGCTCATGCCTTGAAATGCCTAAACTGAGGGACACAGAACATTCACAGAGGTCAGACAATACTCAGGGAGTTTCATTTTATGTGGTTATCCAAGTCTTTGAAAAATTCACCTGGCTTTGGTAAACCAAAACATCTCACCAGCTTCACTGGACTTTCAAACCGATCTGGTTTTGTACCCATACACAAAGGTAAAACTCCATGATGCTCAAGTTTTCCATGTCAAAACAAACATACATACATAATCTTTCCTTCTGCAACTCTATCCCAGCCATGGGAAATGCCCTCTTCCACTACTCAGCAGCATCCTGGAAAGGTGTTTCAAGAACCAGATCCCATAATTGCCAGATTCAACATACAAACTCATCTTTCAATGCTATGTCAAACAGCTACAAAGAATGAACTTGAAACTCTCACAGTTATAAAAGCAAATTGTCCTAAAAATGCACCTAAGCCTTTTGGAGCTGGGGCCCACATCTTGGCAGGCACAGTGGGGTCACAGCACATTACAGTGGCTGCTCAACATGAATAAAAATAATCCAAATCATTTTTAGTGTCTGCACATCACACACAGTAGGGATCAGACCCAACTGGCCTCCTGATAAGACTGCCATATAAATTTTAAGTATTAATAGAACTGTTACTGTTAATTTGGCAGAACGTGATACTGTGTAAATGGAAGTTTGTCTCTTTTGGCTACGCTGCAACAAGGAAAATGTGTTTTCAACATTTCTAGCTGGATGGCTTTCTTCTACTAATGCTTGCTTTCCTTAAATTAACATTGGGGGGAGATGGGGGGCTGTTGCCTTTACCTGAAGTCTTTCAGCCCCCTTCTTTGTGAGTCACATTTACACCTACCAGAGATCTGGACTTGGGTAACACTTGTCTTTAATTCAGAGGCAGTCTCTTATTCATCAGGTTAAAAAAAAAAACTTGGAAAAACCATTCCTGTCTTTTACTTTTGTCTGTTTTAACACTGTTCTTGACATAAATGTAGGTCAGAGACAAAAGCTAGTGGCTGGAGCAATTAAGTGCTCCATTTGACACACCAAAAACCAAATAAAATACTTGAGTGTACAACCATTGTGTATACACATTTATTCTTATGTTTTCTATGTGGTGTAATTAGGAAATATTTATTTTCTTGCAATCTGGAGCCACAGTATCAACAGTGAGAAATAATACCCTTTAATATGGCTATCAGGATATTTGCCAGCATTCTCTCTTCTTTAGCACGACAAAAATGTTTCTGCTTTACCCCTTCATAAATGTACTTCAGTCTTGGAAGATGAAGTACAGACTGGAAGAAGAAAA
The DNA here is from genome assembly GCF_017639655.2 of Falco naumanni. NCBI lineage: Eukaryota > Metazoa > Chordata > Aves > Falconiformes > Falconidae > Falco > Falco naumanni. The sequence continues at coordinate 106,745,986 of NC_054056.1, read as the reverse complement.
AGTCTGGAGGAGGTATCCCTAACCCTCTCTAAGTACATATGGTAGAATATGAATTGCACTCTTAAACAGCTCTGCTATTAAGAGCGTGCAAACAGCTCTTAGTAGCAGAGCTATGGAAGTCTAAATGTTATTAGTTGCAACACAGAACAAAAGGGTGAGGTTTCATTGGCCACTTCATTTTGAATGGGGAGAAAATGCAAAATAAACAGGAAAATACAGGAACAGCTGTGACCTCTAGAAAGAAAATACAAAGGCACGATGAAGAAGCCTAAGGAAGAAAAGAGTAAAAGCTGGTAAACTGTTCAGAGCTGACTGTTGAATACTGGTGAAAAAAAATAATGTGGAAAACTCTTCATTATCTTGCTGCGGAAAAGGGAAGAAGCAACACACCGCAGAAACAAATAACAGTGTTTGTGGAGATATGTGGCAAACTAATCAGCTGAAATAATTCTCTGGCATTTTGCAAACATGATGAGATAGATGCAACTGCCCAAACCAGATGCCCCATAAGATGCCCAGGAACAGCAACTGTAGGCCAAGCAGGACATTCTAAGGGCATTTCAAGTAGTCCCAAACTTTTTCCTGATAGTTAGATAGCCACACTTAGGTATCCACATGTGTGGTAGATGTCTCAAGTCTGGCGGAGGTTGATGTGTCCAGTATAATTCTCGGTTCTGTGGAGCATCTGCTCTGGTCTCCATGTGCTGGTCTCCATGTGCTGCTCTCTGTTGGATTGACCAGTCCCCTGCAGATGTCTCAGGTATCCTAAGGGATCTCAAACAACACTAGATCTTTTTAAACAATAGCATTCCCTCCTTTGTCACTATAGGCAATGGAGATTGGAATGGTGAGCTACCCAGCCATTCTGCCTCAAAGTAGGCACCCAAAGTTGTCCAGTTGAGTTCTTTCAGCTCTCTGGACTGGACCTTCATTGACTATAATATAAGCTTAGACATCTCATAAATGTGTAGACCCCTACAGCTAATGTACATTTAAGCATTTTACTCTCTGAGATGAACTCACCCTAAGGAAACAGAAGCTTGGAGAAATAAATCTAAATCTGAGGCAATTCATGGAAAATTGGGGGGGCTGCTGATCTACTGAAGGGAGAGGATCAGACAGGAGCAGTCACGAGGTCAGCAAAGACAGGTTAACATTACAGCTCATTAAGGAACACAATACAGACCTGGGTCAATTCAATTGCCTGATGTGGCCTCATGTTGCCTGGTAAAGGAGGCTGCCAGTCATACAACCAGTACACCCACCGCGAGGCTGCAGGATCAACAACTGATTCATTTCCATGCAAATAGTGGAGTCGGCTGCAGCGCTTATCCCAGCAGCAATAAACATCAGTATAAGGCTGCAAAAATGTGACTACGTGTTGGTGATACAAAAAAAGCCATGCTAAAACCATCAGAGGAATACAAACCGTCAATAAGGAACTCTTACAAAACTCATTGCCTGGGGTTTATAGGACCCAGCAGGAGACAGGACAATGTAAACCCTCATCTGGTAAAGCAAAGCCAGAGAATGTCCTCGGGGTGAGACAACAGCCACTGTAGGTCAAGCTCTCTAATGGACAAGGGCACAAGACAAGGAAGCGAAGCTATAAATAAGCTTCTATATAGCCAATGGGACATGAGAAATGTGCAGTGTAGTCAGGAAGGAAGTTACAAGGCTGCAAAGAAAATGGATTTTTACATCTCTGGAAACTAGCACGGACTGACTTGCTAGTCTAATAGCACTGAAAGCCTGGCAGATACTTGGATATCTGCATTGACCCAAAAACACTGAACAAAATCTCAAAAAAAAAAAAATGTCACTGCTGATTACCACTGAGTGAAGCCAGAGCACTCGGTTTGTTCAAGGCAAAACTGTCTGCTGACCATCACTTCAAGGCAAGTCTTTTGGGGAAGTGCTGAGAATAATGAATTTCTCTGGGCTTGAGCTTAGCCTCAGCGAGCCATAGGGAGGGTCTGGTGAACACTGAATCACTGGTGGAAGCCCAACCAGCAACATTTATAGGTATCTTTCAGAGTCCCATCAAGAATCTGCTGGATCAGGGGAACACCTCCGAGCACACAGCTCGTGTTATAGCACATGGCTCTAATCTGATGGGGCAATAGTACAAACAGTTGGCATTTAGGAATTACGTGGCTGGCCAAATCATGAGTAAATCCTCCTGAATGCCCAGCAGTATACAGAAAGAGCGAAGCATGCAGAAAAGTATCCCAGCTATCAAATCCCAACCAGGTTCTTGGAAAAGATCAAAACAGACTTTTAAGAGGGGAATTACATCATGAGAGAGAACTTTCCCAGCTTCTAGTAGGTGGATAATTTGGAAGCCATTCAGGCAAAACTCCGATGGGGAAACAGAAAACACATTTTGCAAGATATGACATAACCAGGTCCCGTACTCAGACAATCGAGCACATGACACAGTAGCAGAGTTCAAGTGACTCAGCACTCCAGCAGAATTTTAATACAAAACCTCTTCCCCCGGGTACACACAAAGCAATAGGAAAACCAGATCAGCACTAAATACCCTGAGCTAAACATCCATCTGGACAAAAGAACAATCATGCAGGCAAATCTGGCAGGCTTATATGAAATAGCAACAGACTTGGGACAGCAGATGAAATGAAACCAGTAGCAACAGGAGAGTAACGGCAGGGAGCTGGAGCCCTTGCAGAATCGAGGCCAAGGCCAGTACAGCACTACAAGACCTCAGCAATCAGCTGAGTCACAGGAAAGGGGAGGTATGAGAGGAGGAGACCCCAGGAAGGACTGCACTGAGCTGCCTGGGGCAGCAGGGAGACAGATCCTATGCTCACAGCAAGCACACACACGTAGTGGCAGCTTTCTTCAAAGACCCATGAGTGAGAAGGACTACTCAACTTAGTTGGCCACAGCAAAATGACTGTGAAAGGTATAACCATATACTTGGATCTTCAAGTTAGCAAATGCTTTTTTTAAAAAAAAATAAAAAAAAAAATAAAAAACCCAGAGTAGTTAGTACAACTGCCATAAAGCTGAAAGGTTACGAAAGCATGAATTTTGAAAGAGTCACTAGAGGAGGCAGTCCAGGTGCATGGGACTGGGGCTGAGCCAGAGAGGAAGACAAAACCCTTTCAGGACCTCTGAGTAGGCCAAAAGGAAACATAAACCTGAAGCTTAGATCCCTATCTTTTTTCTTTTTTTTTTTTTTTCCTTTCCATATTCCCTCCTAGCTCTTGCAATATGTGCTGCTTCTCTGTGCACCTACAAACTCTGTGGGTCAGTAGACCAAGGAGATGCCCTGTACTGAGCTGGAAATGCTGCAATCTCTCTTCTGCTACTAAAAGCCTCCGTAACACATTCCTTTCTGCAGTCCTGCTTCAAACTGTGCAGAGACACATCAGCACAGTTCCTCCTAATCCTCTCTTGCTCAAACATCCCCTCTTGCTCCAGCGCATTTAACTGCTTATTAGGCCACCGCTACCTTAAGGTCAATCATGATTATGTCATTCAAAATTTCCAACTGTTTCTTTCCTATTGACTAACCACATCATACAACAGACTAATTAACCCACCAGGTTCTCATTAAGCAGTATTCCTTCACTCTCCTCCAGGACCACCAGCTGTGCTGCAGATTTCCTCTGAGTTTAGGAAAATAACAAGATTCGTTATCAGAAATTGATACTTTTTTTTTCCTCAGCATGTCACGAGGCCCACCATCAGGTTTAAAATAGCAGCCCCTAGACCCTGGGGCTGGAGGCAGGATTTAGGCAGCCTTCTGCAGGAGAACAGGATGATGTTTCAACAGTGCTGTGGGGAGTGATGGAAGGATTCCATTAGGAGGAGACCTGGATTCCTCTCCACATGGCCAGGTTGGAAGAAAAAGTACATTTTACTCTTTTGCAGACCACGATGCATTAAATACCACTGCTTAAGGTAAAAATCTGATTTTGGAGGCCGCAGCGGTCTGCAGTCAATGTGTTCTCCTCCTCTTGGGCAACTCTTTTACCACTCTGGAGCTGATGCTCACCCCTTAATTTCCAGAGGAAAAACTGCAATGCAGATAACCTAAGCCCACAAACAGAGAATGGTCCTGAGCCCAACCCAGCCTCAATTTACCCAACCTTTAGGTGTGCAACAGCTTCAGGCACCACCCAGGATTGAGCAATTCGTACATCAGGTTTAGGCAACCCCCCCTCAGCAGGCCAGCTGCCCTGTGTCCTGATGAAGGACTGTCTCTCACCTCTGCGGGAGCCCTGCTCAACCCATGAATTCACCCCCAACCTTCAGGTCTTGCAGCACAAATCATGAGGACACCAACGTCCTCTGGCCAGGCAGGCCAAAATATTTGATTCTTATACTTACGTTGGTGGTGAACAAATTAGATGCCAGTGTGTGGACAGTTGTCTCGGGTGTGAACTGGCTTTAAAAACAGGAAAACCCCTTAAAAACTAATTTACCCCAAACATAATGGACCCTGTTGTTGTCTCAATAACTTCAAAGTCAGTGTGGTCAGTGTTTCTGATATTGCTTGAAGCCAGTTTAAGAGAGAGAAGGTTTCTCAGTTTCTCAATCACTGGCCTAATGCTGTGATTTAGGGGATGTTTAAGATTGTAAAAGAATGCTTATCCACCATTTAAAGTGTAACTGATATGTTTCTCTAATGAATATTTTTGTTAATTTGTATTAAGTGTAATAAAATGTCTATTGTAAATAGAAATTTCTATTGGCCTGTTGTAAGTAAAACAAAGAAATTTTACACTAATTTGGGCATAGAAGTAGATCCCCCATTTCATAAGAAACAGCATGTTCTCATTTTGAAATGCAAGAAAAAAGCAAGGCTTCAAAATTCTTCATGACGATAAAGGAAAAAAAATATTTTGATCAGATGTGTTCCCTGATCTGTCACTTTGAAATATTTCATTCAAAATTTAATATTGCTTAGCTGTTTATGAAAACTTATTATGTTAAAAAATAAGTTGTTCTGATTAAAATCATTCATTCTCAACATGTATTCCTTCAGATTTCTATGAGCCTGGTATTTTTTTGAATGTGACACTTAAAATGAACTATTTCCTTCTTTTACTAAACTCTGTTGGGTTTTTTTCCAGTTGGGCTATCAGAAAACAAAGGTATACTGGAAGATTACAAGCCCAGTTTTATCTCCAATAAAATATTTTGTTTTCATATAAAATTTTAATTTTTAGAGTTTCTAATTTTTAGATTATACTGTGCAAAAGGAAAATACGAGGGATACAACATTCAAAAGAAAGAAAATTCATATACAGCTAAAAGGCTGTATATTACATGAACTACATTAGAGTATATTGATTTTATGAAGTTATCTTTCAACTGCTAATTACAGATTTGTTACAGGATTATAAATCTTAATAAAGTGATTGAGTCAACGTATTGGAAGGTAGAAAACATTTCAAGTACACGCATTTCAAGATCAGAGTGGGTTTCCAGCATTGCACCCAGGCAGGTCTGCCATAAGAACAGGTCTTCAGGCTGTGGAAGATCTTTACATGAAGACCATGAAGAATCCCACCCATGAAGAATCCCACCCATGAAGAATCCCCCCCATGAAGAACAGGCAAGGGTGGGATTTGCCCCTGGCTCCAGCCCCCTCTGCAGAAATGGAGCTGAGACTATGAAGAAGGGCCAAGCTGCAGAGTGATACAACAGCTCACCAGGAGCCTAAAGATTTCAAGGAACGTGTAAGAGGAAGCAACTTCTTGAACGCTGAACCAGTGGCTAACAAAACCTTTTTAACAGACACTTCAGGTTGCTTGGGAATATCTCCTGTCGTTCCAAAATCCCCAGACAATCAGAGCTCAGTCTTCTGCAAACCATATTGTGCAGTAACTTGAGAGAGACAAATATACACATCCTAAGAGTAAATCCTTATTCAAACACTGGTTTTAATTTGGTTTTCCCATAAAATCACAGCCTTATGCACTATTTGGTGCTAAACGGCCAAAATGAGAACATTTGATCCTGCAAAAAATACTGCAGGGAGCTGTGGAAGTGCTGACCACAAAGGACAAGACAGGCAGGTTCAAGTGTTTTAACTGAGAAACTTCTTGCTCAGATGGCCCTGAACTAGGATCCCTACGCACAAGTAATCCAAGAAAATGTGGATTACATAAGAATATAGTCCTGAAAGTGTAAGGACTACTTTGAAATGTAGCATATGAGATTCCATTTGGATCCCAGTGCAGTCATTCGGGAAAAGCTTAAAGCAGTAGCCTCCTTATTTGTAAATGACAGTGGTTCACTTATGCACCCTAAAAACCATGTTTACCTCAACTGGTGAACCCTGCCCAGCCCTGATTTGCAGCGTGTTCTGTTTTAAAAAAACCTACTTAGTCAACATATGGGAACAAGGATGGAGGAGGAGCTGGGAACATCTGCTTTCCTTGTCTTGGGCTTACACTATTGCTGCATACTGCTTTTTGCTCTGGAAGGCTGTCAAGCCTGTAATAGTCACCAACCACTTGGATGTAAGTGTGCTCTGATGTTGTTGCTGTCTGTCTTCCTGCTGTGACTAACTCAGGATTTTTCTGGTTTTGACAGAGAGCCAACATACCCAGCCACTTGCTTGTTGTCCTCACTAGCAGGGCTGGTGGCCAGGGTCTCCACACCACACGTCCAGCAGCCACCTCATGCCCATGCTAAAGGTCATCGATGTTACCAGTGAAGCAGCTGCTGCTTATTAAAGATTTCCAATAAGGTGATTCAGAAAACAACTCAGTTTGTCACAATCTATACCACTGCTGTCACTTTCTATGTGCATTTCTGGGACAAGACCATTGATTTTCAAGAAAGACCAACATTTTCATTTCAGAGGCAGCAGAGAGGGAAAGGAGGCAGCCAGATGTGGCGTTTGGCTTTAGAACACAATAAGGGCTTGGGTCCAGCAGACAGAGCAGAGGTATGGCTCTGGTATGGTTGTGCTGTGCAGACTGGCTGGCTTATGTCTAAAATAAGATGTCTCCTCAAGAAGTTCGCACAAATTTTAAGAAAGGCTATTCCTCAAGACTCTACTGCCCTGATATAAAAAAAAAAAAAAAGGCTTGAAATGCTCTTTCTGGTCCTCGTGGTTCCATCTATGAGCTCTTCTCCTCAACACCAGAATTTCTTTGGAGTGTGGCAGGAACTTGACCCTTCCCTCAACAAAACTCTTGCCCCAGCACATGCAAGTGGAGAAATTTCTGCTTGTCTGAAACACCTGGCTGCTCTTGGTCAGAATACTGTATGACCAGCAAGGGCAGGGAAGCAATCCCCCATGCCGGTGTTTCAGGCAGAGGGCTTTCCTCAGCCTCTCTTCACACACAGCAGCTCTCCCACAAAAACTCTTGCTCCTTGCTGCACTCCCAGCAGCACATAAAGCCTCAGAGTGGGGAGCGAGGGGGCCACTCTGCTTTGCTTTATTCCCATGATGGTCAATTATGAAATCAGTGTCTCCCAAGGCACAATGATAAGCACTCCGTGATGTGTTAAATCACTATAATGGTGGCCATGAGAGATGGGTTCAAATATGCCAAGACCATGGCCATCTTAAGGGAAAGAAAATGGAGCTGTTCCTACCGTTCCCACAGGGCCAGATCCTGCCACTCTCATGTCTGATCCTTTGAAATTACTGTAGCGTTATAAAGAGTTGGCACCAGTTTGGCCGGCTGGTAGGTGGTGGAGCAAGTTGGGGCCAAGGTATATCCTTGAGCAAGGGAGGAAATGCCAGAGGCTCGCTCAGATACTGTTTGCAGACTGCACAACCAGGATGCTCAGGGAGACACCCAGCAAGAGGCACCAGTCTGTGAACTGGAACAGATTAGTCAGATGTCAGTTGTCCCATGCAAACAAATCCCTTTCCAGTCGCGTGTCCTCCAGGCTGCAGACCTGCTCCCCAAAATGATGATCTGGGCCTCTGAGCACCGCAGGGAAACAGGAGAACCGTGAACTGGAAAATAGGTTTGAGAGCAGCTGCGTGTGCTTCCCAAAGCAGCCTCTACTCCAAGCATAGGCTTGTCTGCGGCTCAAAACTATCAAAAGTCACCACTGATGAGTATCTTCAGCAACACTGCTGCTTTTTATCTCCATTATGTTTCTTTCTCTCTTTATTTTCAATTTTTCTAGGTCACACAATGCCAAAGGATGTTATTTCGGTTGTCTTGCATGTTTTCTCCTAGTGCAGCAGATGAAATGTTGCCCCAGACACTGTTCTGTCCGTGGCTTTGTCATTTTGCTGGCAGGTTATTTCCCACATTGCAAGGTCATCCTGTACTCTTCAGACCACTGAGCCGAAGGAGTACTTGGTCACCAATTTTCCAGTAAGTACCAACTATGATTGCAGCTGTAAAGATATCAATATCTCCCAGGGTACCCCATCCCTCTCCCAATGCCAAACGGAAGTGTTTTTCAGAGTGTAAAGTACAGATCAGGGCATTTTTCTCACATTTTTCTCACACCAGCAGCAAAACAAACAACAAGGCCGTTTGATGCAGAAGCCCTCACCAGGTCACACGGCTCTGTCTTCCTGCCTCCCTCCATTAAACACAAGCTCCAAAACCCTGCCTGCCCTCCTGGGGCATCCTCCTTCTCTCTCCTCCATGTGGGCTCATACACTTCTTTCATGTTACTGATATGCTACCAGTTGTTCATCTCCCCGTTTGTCGGCTTTTGGAGCCCACTGGACCCAAAGGAGGGCGCACAATGTGGCATGGAGACAGCAACCTGATGCCAAGGCAGAGCATAGCATTAGTGAAAAAAAGGGGTCACAGCTCAAGGTTACAGCCTCCCTCCTTGAACTGCCCTGTCCTGCTCCTACATCATCCCTCCCTCTGTCCATATGTTCAGGCAGTTTTATCCGTTAGTTTCCCTGTTAACATCCAGCTCTGTTGCATTTTCCAGAGGAACCTTAAGCCAGTGTGCTTTGGCATGGCTGGAACAACCAGCTCTATTTAACACCTACCACTGGATTTTTTGAAGACACCACTTTGCTTGGACTCACGGTCTGTATGTCTCTGCGTGCAGCCTCTGAGCCCACAGGTCAATCTCAGCCAAATCTGGGAGGGAGCAAGGCATCCCAAAGTGACTGCATCGTTGGCCACGTTAGAAGTGAGAGACTCAGCTAAGGAGAAGGCTGCAAAGCAAGCTCATCCCTTGCTGGATACAGGAAAGAGATCTCATTAATACTTGAACCAATGTCAAGAACTAGAGATCGATAAGCCACAAGGCAGGAGAAGAATTAAGGTGCATCATTTCTGGTCATGAGGTAACTACTTTCAAAAAGTCGTCTGAAGCCCAAGCTGTCAGGGCCCCCCTATTCCGAATGACTGTGCCTGTGGCTGCAAGAGCTGGTTTGTTTTCCCCAGCCCTCTCCAGCCCTCCTTCCTCATCTGCCCCACAGAGTCGCACACCAGCTCTTCAGGATTGGGGTCTGCCACACGGGGCTCAACCCTGCAGCCGCTCCAGCAGCCTGTAGGTCTCAGTGACCTCCACCTGCCCCTGAGGAGCGAGGGTGACCCTTGGCCCTGGAGTTATCCAAAGGACATTTAATCTTGTTTCCTCTGGTGGAATGGCATTTGGCTTCCCGATCTTCTATGTACAGGACATCTGCTCTTCAGAGACATTTCTAGGAAGGGTGACAAATGGATATTTCTGTTTAGTTAACATTTTGGTCTCATTCTAATTAAACATCGCTGAAATTCCTAGAGCCATTCCAGGTTATGGATCTCCAAGTCTCACAACTTCCCCTGACCATTTGCACCTCATTTTCTGGAGTCTCTGGGGTCAATGGAAGGCAGTGGGGAGGAGGGTCACAGATGGTCACTTCAGCGAGCAGCACTTCTTTTTTCCTCACTTCCAGTAACTTCATCACTCCAGGCCTTGTCCTTCCTTTTAAGACAGTGTTGCATAGTTTTACCCAAGCGTTGTTAAAGAGGTATAAGAGAGGATCTGCACCTGAACATCCAAATTGCACACCCACAAAACTATTGCAGACTTATTTTGAAAAGTCAGTTACTATCCAGCCTGCTTGTCTTCACATCCTGGACACTAAGCCTGAGGAGCGCTGTGAACATTAACTCTTCTCAAAATATTCTCAAATTTTTGAGCAAACAGCATGAAAAATATAAAAAATGTAAAGCACTGACTCAATCTGTGCTATCCTGAGTGAGTGACAGAAGAAGCTTGGTAGGCTCAAGGATTTTTCAGATAAGGAACAAAACATGAAGATGTGTCTTGAGGAACATCTGCTAGTCTCACAAATGTGTGCATATCTCATCATTGTGGTTTTCTGACACCTTCAATAAGATCTCAGACTATTTCCATGGGTATTTCAACTTTGATTTTCTGTGTTATCCTTCCTTCTGTGCTGCTGTTGCCTGTGCAGCCACTAAGGAGACATCACAGTGGGCTTCTGGAGGTACAGAGTGAATCTACAAGTTGGCTTACACACCACTCTAGGGAAACACCTTGGTCTGGACCATTGTCTGTGCTTGTACACCAGTGGGGACCCACCTCTGGCCTCCGTAACTCAATGGCCAACCCTCGTGATGTTCCCTGGTAGCAAGGAGCTCCAAAGCCTGATCCAGATTGAGAATGACGTGGTCTCTTACAGCCTGCCTAGATCCTAACATCATCCTTGATGTTACCATGGTATCATCTGCTGAAATACCACAGTATTTTAGGCCCTCCAGGGAAACATAGGAGGCAGCTGGGCTTCTGTTCACCTTCTAGAGTTTTCCTCTGAAAATGGAAAGGAAATGCTGGGTTAAGGAAGAAAGTTCAAAAAAAGAAAAAATAATAATAGAAAAATATTCATCTGGTCTATACAGTTGCACAGAATATCTGATAAAAAAACATTAATATCTTCATTCTTTGATTCAAGACCATACATATTAGGTAGAAATGGCCCCAGTGAGTGGAGCATACAACATAGACTTTGTGTTATGGTATAAATATCTGAAGCTATTCTTGAAGGAGGAATGAGCTGGAGCTTTTGTGACAGCAATAGTCAAAGGACAGCCCGTACAAATGCAGAAACCCACGCAACCAAGAGAGACATGGAACAAAACCAAACAAGAAGAAAAGGCAAAATGTTGTGATAAATGCACCAACTGTATTTAAGAAAAATTAGAAGCAATATTTTGCTTGTCTTTTAAAGTGACTTAATGATAGAGAAACATAACAGAGGCAGCCTTGCAATTGAAAGCCTTCCATCTCGCCACAGAAATGATTATCGCAGGCATCGATCTTCCTAACACAACTTCTGCCAAACATACTGTCAAATATACCCTGCCACGCTATTTTCCAAACCAGGTAGAGCCACTACTGTAAGCGCTAACAAGCTGAAATGGATTGTCATTTACTTGGACCACAGCTTTGATTCTGCTTTCAGAGAAAATCAGACCTCCGTGAATTACAAGGAAAAAACTGGGAACGGCACAGAATTCACTGACAGCAAGGCTTGGCCATGTAATAAATCTGGCTTTAGGACACTTGGTATCAAATAAAGACCACTGCAGCTTTCTAATACAAAACACTTACCTAATAAAAACTCACTCTGCCATCTCAAATTTGTTCAAAAGCTGTGGGCAGATTGACTTCATCCTGACAGGCTTCAGGCTGGAAAAAGTTATCACTTGCTTCTATGGCTTAACTTGATGACAGATCCCTGTCATCCCAAAGCCAAGCTTAAACCCAGCACGAAAACACAGAGGCAGCCTGAACTTCATGGTGGGTGCTCAGCTAATTCAGTGGAAAAGGGGTTCTCATACTGGTTTTTCTATGCTCAGTCTCAATCAAAACTAACGCTGCTGGGTGATACGTTGACGGGACTGCAGTCTCCACGTTTTCCTACTTCTATCTGTGGTTTGAAGGAGGTGGATTTTCTTTTCCCTGGGAATGCTTTTGAAAGATAAAGTGGACCAACATCAAAACACCAAGCAATCATCGCCACGGCAACGTTAGCTCACTTTGGGGTCTATATTGCACCAGTGTGCCAGGTTGCTACGGCCCCTCAGAGATTCAGATCTCCCCCGCTGAAGCAGTTATGGAAAGCGGGGCAGTGTGCCCCGTCCCCGATGCTGCACGGAGTGAAACCCCCCTCCCCATCACCCTACTTCCCCTGCCCCAGCAGCCAGGTGGTGGGAGCAAGGCAGCCAAGCACCTTGGCGGACAGAGCGGGCGCAGAAGATCTCCCTTTGCTCAAACAAGCTTTTTAACCCTTTTCACCTGCAAATTTCCTCCCTTTTGCCTCCCTGTGGTAGTGTAACCCGTTTTGTGAAACAAGATAAAAGGAGACTCAACAGGCAATTACCCACTTCTCCTCTGAAGTCCATGGCTTTATTTGCAACCAAGCTCTCTGCCTACAGTGTGCAACCAAACCCACCCCTGATGTGTGGGGAAGCGGGAGTTCCTAACTGTCTTTAAAAATATTTCTGTCCAGGTCTCTATATTCTTAATATAGAATTGGAAGTTGCTGATTTTTTTCTTCTTTTGCTTGTTGGGGAGCGGGGTACAGTTGATGTGCATGTGTAGGGCCAAACCACATTTCAGTGCCACCTGCAAACAGAGCATCTCACAGGTAAATAAAGAGAATCGTCAGTTTAAAAAACACAATACCTATTTAACAGAGTTAAGAACTGTCTTTTAATGGCTTCTTGACACCTGATAGAGGCCATCCTAGGAAGATGCACGCATGCATTTTTGGTAGTAAATGAAACTGAAGTGAGCTATTGAACTCAGTGAGTTTTTCATGCGCTTGACCAGGCTTTCTGAAAAGTGTCTGTGTGCGCACAGCCTCTGTGTATCCACACGCAAATGAAGAAAATGGCTATCTTCCACATTTCTCTTGGCTCTCTCTTTTTGCCCCTCTTACAATATTTTCTTTTCTTTATACTTCAGGCACTGCTGGTAACAGCAGCACTTTTCAGTTCTTAAACAGAGCTCTGTGTGTGCTGGCAAATTGCAAAATATTTGGCAATGAAAAAAGTCTGTGGTTATCTCCATGTTACCAATGAATAAACTACTACAGAAGGAGGACTCTGGAGGACTATATCTTATTTGCAGCATATTTCATTGCTCAGTTATCTCATTTGTAATAACCTTTACAAATTATAAGACAAAACTTTCCTTTATTTTTTTTTTTTTTCAGGAACTCAGGAACTCAGAAAAATACGCTGAACCAAGATGAAAAATCGAAATAATGAAAATACTTTGTGGATCAAAAATCCTAAAAATATTTGGGTTTCATTGAAAGCCTTGTTTTAAGTATTTGGAAATTTTTCATTAAATCTTTGCCTTATTTTCCCTTATTTTTCTTTTTACCTCTTAGTGCTTTACTCTGAAATAATCCATTAATTTATATATTAATGCATCCATGAACTCCAATAGCAAGCATCCCAGAAGCAGTTGTTACACGTAGTGTTGTTTACTCAGATTTATGCTATTTAAAGTAGAAACAACAAAGCAAAATATCAATTCAGAGATTCAAGATCAACAGAATGTTTAACTCCCATCATTAGTTAAACAGTTAGCCTTTTTCTGTTTCTCAGCACCATGAATTTCCCTCAAACAATTCAACACACCTGGACGCAGTTAGGAAGAAAAATATAAAACACCTCCCAAGTATTGCAATTAGGTTTCTTCTGGCAAGTTCTGCATCTGTATTCTGGTGGCAATTGGCTTCTGGCACAAAAAGTTGTGCCAAAAGTAATGTTTTCTTTTGCATAGAACATATGGAGCTTTTTTGCTGAATTCCACTGTAGTATGCTTCTGGTAATGCTGTTGTCCAACCTGGGAGTGGGACAACCCAGCACCTCTAGTTACTACTGGGCGTACCGAGTGCTAACCAAGTGTTATCAGTGCTGCTAAAAAGAGAGAGTGGCTTTCAAGTTGGTGAAATGGCTTTTAACTCAAAGACTAACTGGCAGCAGAAGGCTTCTAGCAGGAGGAATTTCTGATTTACATGTGGTGGCCATGAGCACCCTCAAACCCAGAAGGTGGAGACAGGAAGGGGATTTATTGAAATGTGAAACAAGGAAAATACTCAACGTGCAAAATTTTCCAGCCTGGGTCTGTACCTGCCAATGGTGAACCTGTGCATCATGCTGGGGGTAGCCACATCTTTAGCTACCAAGTATGAGTTTATGCGATGAATCTTTGGCCTCAAACACAAAAGAGCTTTTCCATGCAGAGGACTTGAAAAGAACTTGATGATATTATTTGCAAAATATTTGCATTGTTTCAGTTTCATCTTAAACTGGTATTAAAGCATTTCTGAAAATGGTTTTCAGGCCTCGTTCAGGATGTAGCCATATTACCAGGTTCAGTAACAAGTATTTTCTTAGTGAAAGTCTTTAGAAACTGAAAGTAAATTGCCAACTGAAAGTAAAAAAAGCCAACCTCAGAGCACTCATTTTTTCTTCAACTTTCCAAAAATTGTTTGGTAGTTTGTAGCAAATAAGAGTGTCGCTGCACAAACTGATCCTTGGAGGGGGAGCAGCACTCAGCCCCCTCTGTGCCCACTCACCCACCTTCCAGCTGGTGAGTTTGGGCTCAGGCCAGAGCTGAGGCAATGCGTGACAGCAGGACCTGATTGAAGTGGACCAAATATTACAAGAGAAGCTTTGTCATCCTTTCTCCTAGGCCCAGAAAAACTCTGCTTTCTGGCTATTATAATAGAAATGTACTTGTGGGAGCAAGCTTGATGCAGATCAGAGTGGTCCTGGAATAACAGGCTGAAATTACAGGGGAGGGATTTGCAGAAACTCTTGTGCCTTGGACCTGGATGAGAGCTGGGAGGGAGGTTGTACCTGCTGAGGTCTAGCTGGGACTACCCACCGCCCAGGGTGGGAGAAAGCCTGAAGAAGAAATTAGGACTCCAGAAACTGTGAAGTGTTCAGTCTGGTGAAGAAACTGGGTAATTCAAATTGCAAATTAAAACGGCCCTTTCACGTTCAGAAGCTGAGCCAACCATCCACAATGAGATGCTGTGAGCCAAGGTGGGGAGGGAGGACGGGGGGACTGTGAGGTAAGCTGGGGGATTTGAGGGCCTCCAGGGAATTTAGGGCCAACAACAGTGTGTATGGGCTGGATGTGGATGTAGGAGCATGGCAGGAGCACCAGAAGAAAAGCCTGGTCAGCTTGGCTGAAGAATGAGAAGAGTTTGGTTTTCACCAAAGCATTTGCTACAGCCCTTGAGGAGAAGGGGAGCAGAACAGGAGCTGACGCGGGCTGAGGAGACACTAAGCCACAACATGACCTTCCTGTGTATATGAAAGGCCAGCAGCTGGCTTAAGATAAGGAATAAGAACAGTAATGGGGACTTTGCCAGCTTTTACCATTAATTTCAGTGACTCCCCAACACCCCTAAAGCAGTGGCCTGCCCGTGGCTCTTTTGCAGATGGAGTTTTTCAGTGTGTGCAAAGCATCGAGCACTGCAGAGATAGGAAGTTATATTATTTCTGAGCCAATCAGTCCCTTTCAGACCCACAAAGCTGCCCTCCATGGGGCCCTGGGTTATGTTTCACCATCTGTGAGCACATGAGGCATCTCAAGCAACTTCCAGGGGCTGGAGACCTGTGCAAAGTGAACCCAAGTTGTGCCCATGTGTCCCCATCCTCATTCCTGGGAGCAGCAGAACCACCTTAGTTGGCATTTTTAGAAAATGTTGGGTTTGATAGACTCTCAGCAAAAATACATCCATTTTAAAAGCAGAGACCTATAGTGGAAATGTTTGGTAACCTGAGCTACAGCATGGGCAGAGGCAGCTGTACTGTAAAGGTGGGAGAGGTGTGTAAAACTGCTCCATCCCTGAGTCCTGCTCACAAACTAGGGAGGGGATTCAGTGTCCCCAGACTGCTCTTGGGCAAATCTGTGCATTAAAATGACATTTTTGTTGCCATCAAACACAGAGACACCAGAATCTTGATGAATGCACTCTCAGAGATTGCTGAGATGTGAACATTTGTCCTTTTCTCTTCTCTCTCTCTCTGTCTCTTTATTTTAACCCCTGTACTTTTTCTTTAACTCTTGGTTTGGAAAAATAAGCCAGTAATGTTCCCTTAAAAAAAAAATAATAGTAATTGGCGGAGATAGAGGACAGTTTGGGAGTCTTAAAGCAGCGCTTGGCTTCAGTTCTGTTCTAGACCCCCCTAATCTTATCATTGATTGAGGCATTCATAATGGTCTTTAAAAAAAATAAAATTAAAATAGACAGTTTAGTCAATGTACTATCTTTAATTTAATATTCATCCCAATCGATTTTCACTTCCAAGTTTCACTTCAGCATGAAACACAGCATTGTGTTAAGGAAGTTGTGGGGGAACTTGTAGGTTTTGGCAGCTGCAGCAAGGGGAAACTGTGGTTTTTAGATTAGAGGAAGGTGTGGGAATCGGCTCTTTAGCTAGCGGTTGGAGCAGCAGGGTTTGTGCACATTGTTTGTGTGCATTTTTGCTGTCAGCCTTTAGAAGCTGTCGCCCAGCGGAGGTGAGAGGGATGCAGAGGCACTGATGTGCTCACGCTCCGGCCATGGTCCTTGCCCTGCTGCTGTCTGACTCCACAGCGACGATGGCACTGTGCCACCCCAACATCCCTGAGCTGCTCCCCAGCTCTCCTCTGCTTCTCTAAAAGAGGTGAAGGATTTCCAGGCACCGTCCCATCCCAATGCCCACATTAGCTGCCTGGGGAAAAGAAATTCCCTTTCCCAGCTGGGGCATCTCCATTTACTAGGCTGCCAAGCTCCTGAGGACTGCAGCTCTCAGGCAAACATATTTCCAGATATTTTCTGCGGCTGCACTATATATCCTGTGGTTCAGTCTCCTGAGATATGCAGGGCTTTCCATGGCAACCACAGAGACAGCTTTCTTCTTAAAGAAACAGTGAGTAACAGAAAATGACAAGTTTACACGGATAAAATCAGCCAGTTGAAGGACATCAAGAAGTCCATCAAAACAAACCCCGCTCCCAGGAATGCAGTTCTGTCCCCACGGGGAGCAGGAGTGGGGAAACAGCATGTGACAGGCATTAGCCATAGTCCTGGCCACACTACAGAAAAAGGCAAATCAAGAGCAAGAGCAGACAAGCAAAAACTTGTCCTCTTTGTGCCTCACGTGTTTCTTCACCTCCTCACCTCACCCAGCTGAGCCTGTCCCAGCTTCCTCACCAGCACCCTGCGCTCTGCTTTTAAAGCGTTTTCACATCTATTCACACAAAAATACCCCATGTGGTTGGCCTGTGCTTCACTGTGCCTGCCCAAACACCCATCCAGGTTGGCATCTTGACAGTGATCCCAGCTGGTCTCCATCTTCCTTCTCCCTCCACGATCAGTAACTTTCATTTTTCTGTATCTCCTTCAGAACACACTTTTTCTATAAAGCTCAGCATTGTTCTCTCAGCCGTATCAATAGCTGTCGTTGAAGTGGTTGGACCATTTATAATGGTCTATGTAGCACTTTGTGCTTTGCTACTCTGCATTTTTACTGGTAGATCCTTTGGGAAGGCATTTTTCCACTTATGGGTTTGATGATAAAGGGAGGGAGCAACCACTCCTGCATTACTCCACCAGCTATTATATGTGCTAGATAGCATTAGAGCTGTAATAGAGAAGTGTTGACAAATTAGAGGGATATTCAGAAAATTATAGCAACACAAAGGGACCAAAAGTGACTAACTTAGGGTCACTGAAATCTCTAAAGATCCTCCCCAAGAAATGGCAAAGAAAGGCTCTGCTAAGTCCACAAAGGTGTAATGGGCACAGACGGGAGGAAAATACATGCTCAGGGTGGAACCTGGAAAACAGTTGAACTTCAGAGGATGATATTAAGAAACAAGATCTCTAGTTGTTTGTGGAGTTGCCACTATGGCAGACACTTTTCCTTACCAGTGTGATTTTGAGCTGCTGCCTCCCACCATCCAGAAAAGAACTACACCAGCCGGTTATAAAGCCTTCCAGGACTTCAACCTCTTGTCCTGGTTTCAGCTTTCCCACCAGAAGTACTTCTGCTATGCAAAATAATGACACACATTGATGCAGGGGTCTGTCCCAGATCTACACCTGTACCATTATGCTACTGGAGCCAAGTATTTCTCTTTCCTATGAGCCTTTTCTGTACTGCAGGTCGGTGCTTACCCTACACCGGGAAGCTCAGGGATGAGACTCTATAAAATGATTGACTTGCCTGAAGTGATTTGTCCTCACCAGTGAGAGATGAGGCTTAAACTTGCCAGTTTCTGAGAACGCTCTGCCAAAGACTTAGTTCTCCATAGCTGTCCACATGGCACAATGAGCTGGAGCGCCTAAACCAAGGGCTGCCACAGCTACACTCCCTTGTGAACACAGCTTTAATGCCCATGTCCTATGGATGCTAAGGATCTGGACCTAAACCAGTCTGGATTCTACCTCCGGGAATTAAACCACAGACTCTTGAGGAAGGACCCTTATCAGCATGAGAACCCACCATTTCCATAGGAGGTCAAATAATTGCCCTCCCTGCATGTTTCGCCTTCAAAACACAGGTGTGCTCATTTGGAGAAGTTTATACAAAAACAGTGAAAATCATTTGTTTGATACCACTCAGAGGATGCAGTCATGGGATGCCATGACATGGTACACCGAGTGAATACTACAGAGCATTTTGGAAAGCAAAGTTACACAGTTTGGTAGGAGTTGCATGGAAACAGAGGCCAGGACCAGCAGCAGAGCCCTGGCATCCCAGCTTCCAGAGCTGAGCTGCAACCACAGAACTCTCCTTCCTTCCTCCCACGATCACTCTTGTGCAGCTTCACTGAGGGAAAAAAGTAGTCAGTGCTCACAAACTGGAAAATGAACTCAGTAGCAAAAGCAATTTTGTTTCCAAACTTTTAAACTACAAAGACTCAAGGGAGGGAAGGGAGAAAATAGATAATCTCCACTGTTGTGCTAACTGGGATATGCTATAATCTTTATAAGTGAACTATTTTCCAGCTAGAATATGTATACATCCTCACAAAACATCTGGAGTAAGAACCACAATAAATTGTTGCAGCTCCTTTGAAATCCGCCAAGCTCCTGCAAGCTGGGCAGGCTGAGGACGGGCTCTGGAAAACTTTCTCTTCATCTGAATATTAAGAGGGCTAATAAAACAAAGAGGACATGGTAAGTTCTGGAGGTTTTCCTTTAGTTGCCAAGGGACAATTTGGATGTGAGTGTTGTTTTTAATAGCTTTCTTCACTCTGGCCTGTCAGTTGTGCTTACAGAACCAGTCACAAAGAACATCTCCTGCTGTTTTGCAGATTAATTACCCAATGTTTGGATGACGTGCCTGTCAGTGCTAAGTGTTATTACTTCCAGCAGCACAACTCTGTGGCCAGTGCGAGCAGCCACTTTGAGAGGGTCATTGTTGCTTCTGCAACACCTCTGTGTTTCTCAAAGAAATGTCCTGCCCTCTGCTCCCGCAGGTGGCATGTCTCCATAGAGCTGGAGATGCTGGCCCGCTCCAGCAAGCACGAACCTGGGCAGCAAACCCCGTGTGGTGGTACAGCATCTCATGCGTGCTGACAGACCAAATAGGAGCCCTAAAGGGGCAAATACTGATTGCTAGCACACGCTGAATCCTGTCTCACTACTCTTATTACCCATCTTAGGCTGCCCAAAGTGCCTTTGTTCTTACAGCTTCAATTTCATATGTAATCAGACCCTGTATAATAATTCCCACGGAATTTATACAGCCATGGTGTCTAACAACATGAACATGTTAAGGCGATGGCTGGGCTGTCCTATATTCATAGATGAACATATGGATTCTGCCCTGATGGTTGCTCTCTGCAGAGTATCTCTGATGCCTGGCCAGAGACAGCAGGATCTTAGAGTCAGGAATACCTGCTTCTCACTTCCCCCAGCAGTGGCTAACGAGACCCCCAACACAGAGCAATTTATGTATTTTCCCACAGTCCTTGGAACAACACGGTCTTGTCTGCAGAAGTCCATATGTGTGCTTTTACAGTAGAAAGTCATAAAAAGCCTTTTCCTCTCCTTGTCTGTTTTACTCAAAAGCCAGCCGTCATCACATCCTACACTCCAGAGGTGTGATCTGTGGTCAGCTTGCATGTTCCCCTTTCTCCAGGTTCTTTGAACTCCTTTTTGCACTGATACCCTGGCAAGACCCTGGGAAGGTGCAGCTCCACTTCTACCTTGTCAGGGCATTGTTTAAAAGAATGGCCTTGGGAGTTTTCCTGCCTACATATGCTATGAACCAGCCCAGGCACATTCATCATATTTTCCAGGACAAGGAGGAGAAGAGTACGGAGCAGATCAGAATCAGTCTTTGTTTTCTCACCACCTTTATAGCAGAAGTCTGGGAGGAAAGAGGAAGCAGTTCTGAGACCTGAGGCTCCTCTTTGTGTTTCTATAGGAATTTCTTATAAAACGGGGTGTGCATTTTCCAAGGAAATGAGTTATTCACTCAACACTTGTTCTGAGAAAGTCCTGCAGGGACAAGAGATGGGAAGGGAACACTCATAGAAAATATATCCATCCACAGGAAACTTGTATTAATGCAGGGTCACAGCCTGTTGCTGAAATACACATGGAAAAAATTTCACATTGCTTTTATACTGCTCGCTGAAATATTATATTCCTAAAAGGAGCAGTATGGAGAAGACAGAGACAGACTTCTCAAAGGTGTACTGTAAAGGGACAACTGGCAACTTGATCTAACTTTGAAGCTGGCCCTGTTTTAAGAGACCTCCAGAGGTCTCTGTCAACCCCAGTTAGTCTAGAGTTCTATGATATATAAAAATTAAACGTATGCTATGTAGAATGCCTATTAAGAGGTAAAATGATTTTAGAGATGCCTGATTTCATGTCAGTACTAAGCTTCTATTTAAAGTCATCAATATCTCCCTGAAATTCTCCCTGAAATTGTCTCCATTTAGCTAAAAATGTCCCTAGTTTTCTCCAGAAGACAAACTGAATCAGCTGTCTCTGCATAAGAGCATAAGCTCATTAGAAATACCCTGCTGTGTCAGATCCATCACCCATTTATTCCACCAGTGACAGCAGGAGATGCTATTTAGGGAGAACACACAAGCCCAGATACTATCTGCGGTTTGTTTGCCTCACACTGCCCCAGCATCGACGCTCGTTGGAACTGGGATGTCCAGGTTCCCCTGGGCTGCTGTTCACAGCCTGCTTTACAGCAATGCCAGAAGTTCAGTACGCCCTATGTAAAGCAATTCTTTCTTTTATGTGTTTTTGAAAGGTCCTCGACTGGTTTCAATGAGTGCCGGGTAGTTCCAGTGTTATGGGACGCGGTCAGTAACCATTCTGCAGTCACATTGCCCACCAGCTCCCTCAGGTTGTGAATCACAGTCATATCCCCCCTCCATCTTTCTCTTCAGGCAGAAAAGAGCCAGCCTTTGTAATGCCTTCTTGTAAGGTAGCTTCTCCAACCCCTAGCTTATTTTGATTGTCTTCCTCACTATTTCCCCTAACTCTTTAACGTCCTTGAGATGCAGAAACCAGGATCACACACAAGACTCAGGGCATGAGATCACCAAAAAAGTAGCAGCAAAACAACTCTTTGTCATGATTGCAACATCCTTCCTGATGAGCTCCTGCATTTTATTGAATTTCTTTGTTCCCACATAACATTAAGTCAAAAGTTTCAGAGAGCTGTCAATGACGGCTCCAAGACCTTTTTCCTGAGTTGTAACAGCACCGTTAGCTTTTTTTGTTACAAAAATTCCATACAGGTATGTAAAAGCAAGAAAGCTCCGTGAGTAGGTGATGTAAAATCAGGAGTACCAAAAAAGACTTAACTCATATAATATAATGAGCTAATAAGCTAAACAGTTAAAAATAACAAGCTAATTAGTTTAAAATAATTACTTAGAACTACAATAAAAATAAAGCTTAGCTGCACATTCTTAATTCTGTCCAATGTCAGTAAATGAAATGGCCTGGTCTTTACCTATATTTTTACCTCTCAACTGATATATCTGTTCTATTACTGGAGCCTGGTTTGTGTTTCCTTGCATTTCATTCTATGTACATTTTCCTTAGACATTTTCTCAGGCTTTGCTTTCTTACACTCTTTAGAAGAAATTATACAGTTCTGCACTTGCTGTAAAGATATCTGAAGTGCCAACACCAGTGTGGCTTGTTATAGCTGCATACATATATCTGGACAGCAGTGATATTCCTGCAATACTTTTCCCCCTTGCACATCCAGTACATAAGCATGACAGACCTATTTATCCTATAAAGTTTCCATAGATTAAATGTTTGTCAGGGATCACACCTGAAGAAGATATAACATACCCCTGAAGGGAGATCCACTCCAGGACTGAACCAAAGAAAGGTGTTCCTCTGCATCAAAAATTGATGAACAGGAATTGTAGATTCCAAAGCCAGTATCAGAAATGTACTGTGTCTTGAGCAGTAGTACACTTATAAGAATAATGTAGACACAAAATCAGATAATTGACCTTTATGACAAGGAACACAGTGAAAAAAACAGTAGAAAAAACTTTACTGAGCAGCATCTGCAGCTAAACGAAAGTAACGGGTTGACGAATTTGTGTTTATGTTGCCATTCCGTCACCCCAGCCCACTGCCTGCGCAGGAGATGGCAATTCCCAGTGTTTGGTAAGTGCTGAGTTCTGAGCTATGGATCATGGAGTCTGATTTTTTTAGTGATTTTTATTTTGCCATGGCCTACAGTTATGAAACATTTGCTCTAAAGAGCTCTCAGTAGCTGTTTGTGTTGCTGCCTCTGTCATTGCCATAAAATGGGGACATACAGAACCCAAGGCTAAATGTTGCTCTGCACCGGGCAATGGGTAAGCTACTGTGGAGAAAGCAGTGTATGCAACTCATTTCAAAACTTCCTCCAGGTTCTGAACACAAACTAAAATCTTCTTATACTGACTTATCAGCTTGCAGAATAAGAATGAAGGTGGGTGACAGGCAAGGTCATCCATCCCTGGGATTCAAGCACCTGTCAAGTGCAGTCCCAGTACAGCAAACCTGATGTTTGGGTTGCCATGCCACGGTGAAGACACAGGAAGCAACATATAAATAGAAAACTCCATGGACTTCAGCATCAATGAGAACAGCCAAGTCTTTTATAACACAATTTTATTCCTCCTCTGAGAAAGACCAGGTCACTTCTGCACCAATAGTGTTGCTGGTGTGGCAACAGCATTTCCCTGGTCCTGCTACTTGGGAGCATTGGAAGAGAAGACCTCAGGGAGGGGTGGTACCGAGGGTCTCTAAACCCACACTCCCACTCCCAGTAAACTTATTTGAAGTTACCCTGGTAGGAAAAGACTCTGGGATGCGACAGCAACAAAAAGCACACACCCAAATTCCCCAAGGGGATCAGAATGGAGGAGGAGTCACATGTGATTGCTGCTAGTTATGCCTCTGATGACAAGTCTAAGAAGGATCTCAGATAACACAGCAGCATTTAAATCCTGGAAAAGGAATCACTTGGTTCTGGCAGAATCTGAACTCCCAGCCTGGGGACTTGCCTGTCCCTCACCTGAGCCAAACTTTGAACCGATGCTTTTGCCCAGATGAGGGAAATCTCCCTCCAAAACTCCGTATTTTGAAGACCTTATCTTCACTAAAGAAGACATTTCTCATTTTTCATCCACTGAATGGCTTTCACAGGCATACACAGAATGCAAAGGCTGATCCTACAAATCGAGCTGTGCTGGAGAAGGCATGGAGAGCAGAGGAGTTAGGACCCTGCCGGCAGCAGCGAAGCTGCCTGTAAGCAATTAGCTCCTGCCTGAGCTAGGGTGTACTCTCCTCTGCCTTTGAAATCACCGTGGCCACGCCTGCCTGTGCTAGCCTTATGGTAACCAGCTTAAAAAAAAAAAAAAAAGAGATGATAATAACCAGATTAGCATATAGACATGATAAACCCAGCTACATGTGAATTAAGTGCATCTGTTCTCAGGCTGTGAAGTTTTTTAGCCAGAACCACTGTACCAGCAAAGAAAGGAAATATATTTTTTTTTTTTATGATGTCAGGATCAAGACCTGGAGTGGCTGTGGCAGGCACTGCTGGTGCAGTAAGAGCCGGTGATTAAAACAAGATGATGTTTATCCACAGCCAGCACTGAAATGAGCTGTTTAGAAAGGAAGTTTGTTTACAGCACAGTAGTACCTAGACTTCCCCTAAACATACTCCCTCTTTCCAGGACCCATCTGCTCTACAATGTGAAGAACTGCTTTAAAGATGCTCAAGATGGGGTCTACACTGCTTGGTGAGGACAAGCCGTCTCCTTGAGCCTGATATCCTTCCTTTCCTCTCCATTTAGCAAAATCCTAACATCAAGCAGGAAAGAGAATGACGGCAGCTACCTTTTCAGAGGTGGTGTGTTCTGAGAATATTTGTTTTTTTCTCTCCCAGAATATTCCAGATGTCAAAGGTTGCCAACAGATGGTGATGTCAAACAGTAGTCGGACTAGTCACAGGAAAGGAGTCCCACATCCACTTGTTGTGTTGGGAGAGGAATTCTTTGTGGAGATGCAACCTGAGCTCCAGGATGAATTAGAGATGTCATACCAAGAGTGTCAAGGCAACCTTTGGAGTTGCCTACAGCTCAAGCAGAAAAAGCTTTAGAAATGCTAGAAAGGCACAGTCAATGATGCTAGTAAGGTCCACTCCTGGTGGCGACCTGGTCCTGCATCAGTAATGCTTCCTGGCTCTTGTCTTGGTTTGAGGAGAGCTCTGATCAGCTCAGCTTCACACACCTTTCTGAGCTTATGTGCATCCCTTTTTTTGCAGTGTACTCTATACATTGCTCAGTTTGAGGTATTTGTATCTTTGCAAAGGGAACAGGACAGCAACCTTTTCCATCTTCCATATTCAGCTTGTTCCCTATATTTTGGTCCCATCAGCTTTCAGTAGTATGACATGACAATAGCTGTCATAAGGGACACCATCAACTTTGTTTATCTTTGCTGGGAGAAACATCTCTTGACCCATGGGCTGGCTACTGCTGTAGTAGTGCTAGCAGTATAGCAAATAGCATGTACTCCATTTACTTCAAATTCATTCTGTTCTCATGAGGAAAACCCTTTTGTGCCTTCTATTAAACACATCAGTCTGCGCCTCGCCATTCATGGGCATGCAAAAACAAGTGATGTTATTGCACAAGCCTGTATCATACTCAGCCGTGGACACTATTCTAGTTCATTTGGAAAAACATACACCACATCTGGCAAGACTGGTATTCCTTTTATTAAAAACAATGAGCTGCATTTTGGTCTGACTCCTGTTTTGCTAAAGCTGTGCAGCTGTTAAATATAATGCATGTGAGTATTAAATGGTGCTTTCTCTGTGCTAATATGAGCACATGCATGTGGGGAATTGGCAAGTCTTCCTGCCTTCAAAAGACAAAAGGGAAGCACTTGAGTCTGAGACAACAGGAGAACTTGGACAATTGGATGAATTCATAAGCAAGAGGGAAGTTCTCTCTGCTGTGCTGTGAAGTGTGGCCAGATAGCCTTGGGCAGACTTGTTACACACACAGAGGGAAAAACAATCCATCACTCTCTGCCTCAGCCATAATTTTTGTCTGGCAAAATAACTTTCACCAAATAAAACAGCTGCTGATGCAGTTCTGCATAACCAGACCACAGAAAGGTAGCCCTCAGAAGCCAAGGCTGACACAAGGTGGTGCATGAGATAAGCAAAATGCTGGTAGAAGATGCTTCACACCTGCCTTAGAAACCTTACAGCCCCACTGCAGCTCTTCCTGGCAGCAGTGAACTCCAAAATAAACCATGCTGAGCACGAGGGAAAATTCTGCAAGGTTGAGCAATATACTCTGTGTCCATTGCAATCACATTCAACGTCTGTCAGCATCCTCACCAGGTTGCTGCAGTGCATCTTGCTGTAAGAGAGGCAGGGCTTGGGTTACCTCTACCCCAGGACTGCTTTACTGGTCAAGTCCTCTTGAACTGGCATCTATACTGGCAAAGTTACATTACATGGGTCTAATAAAACCACTCCCTTGAGGGAAACAGCCTCTACCCTTAAGAGACCAGATTTTTCCAGCAAGAGCATTTATAACAGGGCACAGGAAAGCACCATTGCTACAGCCAAACCTCTGCACCCAGCCCTCAGGTGACTAAGCAGGCAGAAGGGCATCAGGGAGATAGAGTTCACCTGGGATGTCTGTCAGCTGAGGTAAAACCCCAGGGAAAATATTAGAGCTATATGGTATCACTCTCAGGCCAACACAACTGAAAGAATAACCATATCGGTGCTGAGCTTTCTGAAATTCCACTGAAATATGAATACAAATCCCTATCCTCCCTGCAAGCAGAGGTGCAGGTTGCCTCTTCTGCCCCCCTCTTTGAGGGCCACTATTTAATTTCTTTGCTTGAAATAAAGTTTCAAGCAAACTTTGATGGGGGTAAAGTACTCCATAAAGATGGGGCCTGCTGTTTTCATTGCTCTGCAGCTCCCTGGCCTGGGACATTGTCATAAAATAACAAATTGTAGACCCAGGCTGAAGAATCAAAGCATGATATTCTTAAAGAAACCCAGTTCCTAGCCCAAGCAGCTGGGGGGGAAAAAAATAGCACTTTTGACATGTGAACCTCTTTCATTGGACTTTATCCTGTATACAGAAGGGGTATTTGCTCCTCTAATCTGACTGCAATCAAACCTTCAGGTACATTGGCCACCTTAATCATGGCGTCCTACATAAATGTCAATTCTGTTAATTGTCTCTGTGTGATCCATCTTAACAGAAACTTCACAATAGTTATTATTATCATGGGCATATTCCACAGCACTCAATTGCTTCTCATTGCATTTGCACATCCAGAAATCTCCATCTCTCCCAGATCTCTGCGATGTTTCCATGAGCCTGCCGTAAAAAATACTGCACTCAACAGAAGAGGAAAACAAAGTATTTAGGGCAGCTTAGAATAAATCAAACTGAAATAAGAATTTGTTTGGCAGCCACTTTTTCTTTAATTTTAATTTAATTCTGGGGAGGAAGAAAGAAAAACCCTTAACGTTTAAGATTTTGCTCGGTCTGTGATCTGCCGCTTAGGTATGCTCAGTGACGCAGAAACTAGGTTTTTGGAGAAACATTTGATGGAGAAACTAGGTCAAGTTTCTCCGAGACAGGGGCAAGGCCTCAGATGTTATTTAGCATTGTAGGAGTCTGTGGTACTTCCAGGCACTGCGGTGAGGAGAGGACGCCGAAGCAGACATGGTCTTGTGTGGGTGCCACAGGCAGACGCTGGGGGAAAGGTCTACAGAGCTTTAATTTGCATCTCTCCCTGTCCCGTCCCAGGGAAATCGGCTGCTGAGGGCTGAAGCGAGGTGCTCTCCTGAAAGAGCTGATTTGCATCTGGCAGAGCACAATAGAAAATGACAGCAGCTTTCACTAACTCTCTGCTCGGGTTTCACGTCTCACCTGTTTAATCCAAAAAGTAACTGCAGCATGTAAAGCACCACAGAGGTGACAGTGAGATGAAAACCTGCTTCTTCAAATGGATTCAGATATGTCAGATGGGGCACAGAGCAGACAGGACTACTTCCTCCATTGCAGGTGTCTGCCTCTCCCCTGACGGCAGGCAGAACGTCACGAGGACACCTGGGGCCCCGTCCCATCCTGCGTGGCCACATGCCATCCTCAGCCCAAGCAGAACCTACCTCGCTTCACCTCAGATGGGAAGCTGGGTCACACTGAGAACAGGAGAGGCCCTGGTGATGTGTCCATGAGGCTGCACACCCTGGCCATGTTCAAAAGGAAAATACATTGAGCCTTGTGGTTGTGGAACAACCTGATTTCCTGATCTCTCCTGATCTCCTCCCTTTCCACATATCTGCTTCCTTTCAGAGCAGAGCAGGCGAAGCACCGACCTCCAGATTTGACTCTGGCACTGAGGCAGAGGGGCAGCAGAAGGCACCAGCATTGCTCCACAGACCAAATCCAACCAGCCTCTTCTGCTTTTCTCAGCTGTAGGTGACACTAGACCGCAGCATCACAGCCGTCCAACCAGACCACGCAAGAACGGCATGTCACATCATGGCACAGATGTCAACTGTATCCACAACACCAGTTCCCCAGGGAACACGAGCTAGAGGACCCCAACTGCCAGATCATGACAATTAAAAGGTGGAGGAGCACATCAACTGTGAGTCAGGCCAAGGACCCTTTGTATCAAGCCACTGCTACTACCCGTGGTCTGCCATTTCCAGTCCATTTCAGGTGGCGATTGAAGGATCTGCTCCTGCTTCAGCAGTTTCTCCATTCATGACTCGCTGACCCAGCTCTGCTGGTGACAAAATGTTTCCAGACAAAAGCTCCTTCTTGACTCAACCTCCCTGACAGGAAAACAGAATCCGAATGAGCCTGTAAGCTTGACCCTTCCCCGCGCACATGGCACATGACTCACCTTCTTCACAGATCTCTTTCCCAGAATAAGGAGAGGGGGGAGGGGAAAGGAAGTACAGCAAGAAGACAACTCAGAAACACAGCAGGAAAATAAGCAAGTGCTGAAGACACAAAACCAACTGCTACAGACAGCTCTACAAATCTTCATTACAATATCATCACATGAAGTGGTTGGGAAGAAGCCTTGGAAATACAGACAACAGCATGGTGCAGCGTGAGTGAGCGTTTGCGAGAGGGCGGTGAATCTCGGCATCCAGGAAACTGCTGCTAGTGAGATATCTGTCAGGCCACATTCACACTGCAAACATCTCGCTGACCTGCAAAAAGCATCCAAGAGAGAGGGTAAATGAGCTTCCGAGCTTTGTGTCACTGCAGCTTATATCCTGCTCGTAGCGAAGTCAAACGCGGCTGAATATTGCTGCCAAGCCCCGGCTGACTGCCTGCAGCCCTCACGTAAACAGCAGCCGTGAAGAGCCACATCTCACCAGTACTAATGCTGGCAGTAGATTAAAATTTGGCCCCTGATTTAGCCAGGTGTTTATCTGGAAAGGAAGGGTGGGATTAATCCAAAAAGAAGGTAACTAAAATACAGAGAAGTGCATCTGAGCCAATCATTGATAGTCCTCTAGCAATGATTCAAGAGGAACCAGCACTTGGAGGCAATAATTCATCCACCCTAAAGCAGGCAGCAGATCTAGGGGAGCTCAGGGGGCTGATGTCTCCCCATCGGTGATGCAGGGAGGCCACCTGACAAGCTCAGGTGCACATGTCAGAGACAAAAGGGGATGATTCCCATTCCCACAGGCTGGCATACGCCACAATACAGATGGTCCATGAGCCCACTGACCCCCCGGTCCAGGTCTGGCAATTTCCTGAATGAAGGCAACCACCAGACTTCCATTTAAAGTCACCAAAGACTTGGGAGAACTGAAATATGTTGCCAGACTGGTCAGATTTGGTCTGGTTTCATAATATCCTAGTTCTTCTGACACCTGAAACTTTTTCACTATTTCATTTCTTGAAGCAATGGAGTTTTCCCCCCTTTGCTGGGGCTGGCATAAGACATCCATCCAAAATCTGACATGAAAACAACCTGGATGAAAGAGACACCAGTGGGAAGACATGGAAGAGAAAGAAAAGGCTGTTCAGAAAAACAGCAAAATTAAACCAATTTGGCAGCCCCGGGCTTTTCTTCACCCTTGTGTTTGCAAAGACAAATTCCCTGGTCAGTTCTAGAGTGCCAAATACATGGAAAGGGCTCTTTTTATCCCATACCAGAACTAAGTCCAAATAAATTTCAGCTGTCCCTTATGTGAAGTCCCCCCTCCTCTCTGAGGAGTCTCTACTGAGCAAACTTGCCCCAGCTGCTCTCCTGCTGTGACCCGTTGGGAACCACAGCGAGGGTGAAAAAGAAGACCTCTGGCACCCTTAAAAAGGCAGAATATATTGCATTTATGCTCACAAGGAGAACTACCCACTAGACACCATCTCTGCTCCTCGAAAGAGGCAACAAGTTTTCCTGTAACGCTGCTGCCGTGTGGTTTGCACTGAAATCCCGAAGCCTCCTCCTCCTCCAGCAGCTGAGCAGGCAAACCACAGGCCAGCTACTTTCTCTGTTGCAGTTTTCCTTTTAGCAGAGGAGATAATAAAATTACCCAGCACTCAGGAATGCTGTAGCTTTAATTCATCAATATCTATAAGGAGCTTAGAGATCCTCAGCCATAAGGGGCTCTGGAAAAGCCAGTGGAAGCGCTTTGCGTCTTTGTTGCTGGGCTCCGAATTTCAAACTCTTCCCTACTGAATCAACCGATTCAAATAATTTGAGTTCTGAGTTTTCTGACTTGTCAAACTCGAATCGGCTTTTCACAATGGTACAAGGAGTAGAAACGTGCTCTTTGTCAGTGAGAGGGACCGGGGAGCAGCACTAGGCTGTCTGTATGCTGCATGAGTCAGCCACAGTCTATGCATCTGCTGTGACTTACAAGTCTGAATGCACTGAATGCACTTGGAGATGCTGGTTTTGCAAACAGACGGATTTTGTAAATCCTGTTAAAGTTTCTGTGTGTAAGAGATTCCCAGCAGAAAAGGACCATGTCCACATGAGTATCAGATCCACTTACCCTTATAGATTTCAGAACAGTAGCTTCATTTTACTCAGGCTGAAGATATAAACAGATTCATCACAGAGTGGGCACCTGGTTGTGTTTGTGAGAAGGGCAACTTTCAGGAAATTAAATTTTAAATGAGCTGCTCTACGCTGTAAGAAGAGGAGAGATGTGTGCCTCTAAAGACACATTGGCTTTGGAGGACTCTGTTCAGCCATACTCCAGTAAAATAACCAGTTTGGAGATAACACGGGGGGCTGCGTGCGCAAACTGCTTGTTGTTCTCTCTCTCAATCACAGGGTTTTATTCCAAAAAAGTTACTGGAATGTTTTGTTCTCCTAAGATCTAAGCAGCTTAGGCAGGGAAAATTGCATAATCCGTTTGCTATGTAAGCTTCAGTCTTTGACATATACTGAACTCCTTTTGTTTCGTGCATATTCAGTCGCCTTTTGCATGGGACGGGGCTGGAGAAGTAAACAAGGAAGCTGGGCCTGATAAGAAGGGAAAAAGGGTCCTGGGAGCTGCTGTTGTGAATGCAGGAGAAAGCAGGGGGGGCAGCAGAAGCACAGCCTGTGTGTCAGCAGTTTACACATGAAATTGCTGAAATCCTTCCATTCACCTAGACAGGGAGGCTGCCACGGGGCAGGGCATGCACATGCCACCCGCCTGGCCGTGTACACCATCACTAGCCAAGGGTGCTGGCTGTCCCGAGTTGACCCAAAATACACAGCAAAACTAGGCAAAAAGGAAGAGTGGCGAGGGTTAGCGCACTTCAGCAGTCACAGCAGGATGCTTTTTGTCACCCTTGCAAGTGGTCTCTCTTGACTACACAGCATTCCCTGGTGGGTTTAAGCATGGCCGTACTTTGGGAGGAGGAGGAGGAGGAGGTGGGAACCACTAAAAAACTCACCCTTTCGTAAATTTATCAAGAGACCCTCACAGTGGTAGGTACTAAGGTGCTTGGGCAGGGAGGTGGCAGTCTGCCCGTGACCCCACAGCCTGACTGCAAAGGAGGTTAGCAGAAGTTGCATTAGAAGTTGGTGTCCAACAGGCTGAACCCAGCTCTCAGACTTGCCTCTGTTTAGAGAGACATAACAGCCCCGTGCTTCCCCACATTGCTGTGATCATCAGATACTGAATGCTAGAAACCCCTGTATACTGTAAAATCCTAGCTGTTGTTGTCGGAATTTATTATGTGGGCAATTAACATGGGCAATCCCATTACCGCTGATGGGCTTTATCTGAATAAATCTCACATGTGTTATTCTCCTAGCAAAACAGGCGATCAACTTTTTGGTTTGGCCTAAGTTTCCAAAGATAAATCTATTCCTT
This sequence comes from Falco naumanni, assembly GCF_017639655.2. NCBI lineage: Eukaryota > Metazoa > Chordata > Aves > Falconiformes > Falconidae > Falco > Falco naumanni. Next base: position 106,714,124 of record NC_054056.1, on the reverse strand, counting down.
CATTTATTACTAACTACACAGCTTGTGGCCATGTGGTGTGAGTATAAACAAGCTGAACAAACGTCTAGTATGGAAAGGAATAAAATGTTAATGCAAAAAATTGATTTGGTGATCTCTTTGCAGCCAGTGAAACAGCTATTTCATTGCCAGGTCTGACTATGTAAAATAGTAATTGTGTGATTAGCAGCTAATGACTGGAGTTTCTTTCTTTTCCTTCCCAATCATTAAAGCCATGCTGATCTGCCCAGAACATATTGAAAATTTCTGATTACAGAGGCAAGCAAATCAGAAACCACAGCAGCCTACTCACAGGCTCTGTTTGTTTCTCTGCATTGCCATGCAGCAGACCTTCCAGATAATGACGTCTCTTCAGCAGAGTAGGGCAGAGGACAAAAACCAAGGAGATGGGGCAGTACCTGAGCTGTTACCACTCAGAAATACCAAGTCACAAGATTACATCCAACCAGAGAAAGATGACTGGGACAATGCTGCTGGTAAACCTGGGGGATGGTGCCATAGGCAGCTTCTGGGTACAGGGAGCAGCTTCCCGCTTGCTGTGCGCTACACACAGCTCAGACCCCTGAGCACAAGCATTAACCTCATGAGACTACTACAGCAAATCCCCATCTATGCAAGACTCAAAACACTTCTCCAATCCTTTCTTGGCCACAAAAGACTTGCTTTGCGAGGTGGTTTCCTGCTTCCTTCCCCATTACTTTCAGCAGCATTTCAAAGCTTGCAGAGCAAAGCTGCACTTCATGCAAACAGCCCGGTCTCTTTCCATACCCTGTGTAGGTGCCTTTTAGCACAGCTACAGCTATTATTTTGCTTTTGACTATGTCTGTAGCATTTCCCATTCCTGGGAGATGTGACCCCTCATGTTGCTATAAGTGGTGATCAACGCAGGGCAGTTGGGTGCCATGGTTGGGACTTTCAGATGTGTAAGGGGGTTAGGTGCCTACCTCCCAAGGTTTTTCAGGAAGGGAGGACAGCTAATTCCTTTAGTTTTGCCCACTTGGAAGAAAAGAGGCTCTCTGCACATAGCTTGTGGCAAGGACTCTCTCAGGCACACTGTGAACTGTGCGAGCATTTATGTCCCTGCTCATCACTTGGCCCGGGGCAAGATACGTGTAGGCTTTGTGCCAAAATCACTGCATAGACTCTTGGTCTGCAGGAAGAAAATTCTGAAACAGAACAAGTTACAGTTATGGAGAAATATTCATCTGGCATTCAAGAGAAATGCATAGATGCATCCTGAGTTGGTTTCCATCTGTTAGTGGTGATCCCCAGCGCTGTTACTGGAAGCAGAACTCAACTGGCTAATTCAGCCCTATTGCATTATGCCTCCAATGCCAAAACACAAAGCCTGTTTCCTAACCCTGGCTCTGCATTACCAGGCAAACTGCCTGCCTGAGTGATGGACTTCGGTATGAGCAGGGACAGTGCCAGTGCTCTGACCCTGTGGGCAGACAATGACCACAGCAAGCAGAATAGTGGTGTGGTCGAAGGGAGCAGCGCATCACTCACGGTCAGTCTCTTTGCCAAGGGATGCTCCTGCTAATGTGCATGGGCAGATGAGCCAGACCCCAACATATCGGTTAGAAGCAGTGTTGTCACACAGACTAGACATAAAAAATGATGCTTGGGTTAAAGGAAAAACCTGTATTGGCAAATTAAAGAAGCCAGGACACTTCACATGTTCTTAAGGGCAAGTGAAGCGATGCAGCTCATGTCCATTGAGCTCTGTACCCCCAAACCAGAACAGCTTAATCCTCGCTACCTGCTGGCCCCTGCTGACCCCTGAGCTGTGCCACAGCATCCGCAGCAACACTGCTTGGGACAGGCCAACTAATTGGGAGGGAACATGCTAATTAATAATTAACAGGGAGGGTCTCTCTGGTGTGTGCCCTGGTCCTGTTCAGCTCACCAGCCTAGGTGTAGCCAGAGGGCCTGGCTCAGTAGTCAAGACCTTTGGACTCAGGAGTCCGAAGCTGACTTTTCTCAGCGCTGCGGGTTGCGCTGAGCCTGTGAGTCTAAACTGGGAATTCCCAATGGGACCTAAATTCCCCTGTACTTAGTAAGGGAGTCTGGAGACCGCACACTGTCCCACTGAGAGCCCATTTCCACTGGACAGGCAGTGGGCCCAGATGGCTGGTTTTGATATAAAACATGTTTTCCCTATTTTTGTCGCTCCCTCCCTGCTGCTTATGTGTCTGTTTGGCCAGCTGTGACTCCCTCCTTCTTGCAGCCTGACTGCGGCTGTGACTCCAGATGACATGGCATTACAGCCATAAACGTGGGGCTTAACACCCGAGTTTGATCCAACACGCCACCGCAGAGCAGTACCCATCAACAACACAAGGCTGGGTACGTGGTAAAAGAAATGCACAGAAATCCCCCTACACTCAACTTCAAAAAATGGGGAAAATAACCTGCTAAAGTCACTTTATTTCTGGGTTTGTATTTCTGATGGATACTACCATAGGTGGACATGCAAAAAATTGTAGGTGTCCTGCTGAATTAAATTCGGAGGCAACTGATGATGCCATGTTACATTATAAATAACACCTGTCTAAAGCAGTAGAATTCATTCTTATTAGGCTTTTTTTTTTTTTTTTTTAAACTTATAACCCTGGTGCCAAGCCAAATAGATTGATAGAAGAACTTTCACTCACTTTAGTAAATTTTGGATCAGGTCCTGCAGAATTAGCCCACATGAGCTTTATAGAGCAAGGATTTGCGCACAGCAGTAACAGATTAATGAAACCATTTCTGTGACCAGGCATTTGCCAACAGGCGTTAAGTTTGCATGGCCAAGCACTAACAGACATAAGTCATCATCCTGATAGCCTGCACAGGCATTATATTGAAAGTGAAATGAGCACATCTGGGTGCCTAGAGATGAGAATGATTAATAAAGAAAAAGAAAGGCAGACAACTGAGCGGGTAAAGTGAAGAAACCATATGAAGAGCGTGGGACTGTCGTTCAAAGAGTCATGCTCAAACCCAGGGAGTCTGTGGATCCGATGAGTGGTGTGTGCTCTTGCACAAGCATGCCACACTGATAGATAAGCCCAGTGTTTGATTTCCACTTGAGCACTGGTGTCAAAGCCATACTGCTGACATAGAAGTACAGTTCTTGCTCGCTTTGGTAGGAACTGCCCTTACATGATGGAGAGCACAGCGTGAGCAGTAGGGTCCAGGTCAAACCACCTCACATGAGGAAATTGGGAGATAAGTCTAACAAGTGACTGCATGCACAGAGAAAGGGTTTAAATAAACATGCTTCAGTGCGGGGACAGGAGATATATTTGGAAATCTGAGCAGGCTCTTTTTGCCGTCTGTGTTTTGTTTCTGAATCCAATGCTATCATAATGAATAAGCTGTTTGCTCTTTCGACTGCACGCCACATGACAGCTAGTTTCCATCCAAAAGCTTTGGCCCCTGCAAGTAAACTGATCCTGTAAAGTTAATTCCTTTGTTCAAGAGGTTAAGTATGTGATGTATCAATTGGGCTTTTTGTGCAAAAGCCACAGAGCAATACAGTTACTGAGCCATATGTGTGTTGCAGAATAATTTGCGGTAAAGGTATGCAGAGAAGCAAAGATGGATCATAGAAAAAAAAAAAAAAAAAAAAAAGTAGGCTCCAGTTCAAGAAAGTATCCGTTTAGAACAGAGCATAATTTAAGCATATGCTTAACTCTCACTGAAATATGGTTTCTAATCACATGTTTCAGGTTAAGCGTGTGGTTAATGCTGGCCCCAATAGGGAGGGATTTAGACACATGCTTAAAACCTCTGAGCTGGGGCAGGGGTTACAAAAAGGCCTCTGGAGTGTGGGCTGGCCAGACCAGGAATCCAAACTTGCACCCAGTCTCTACGAAGTGCACCAGGGAGACCCACAAGGGGAAGAAAAAGCCTGAAGAAAACAGCAGGATCATTTGGAGACACTTTAGAGAGCCAAAAATGCAAGCTAGGTTTGATCCTAACCACAAGACATGGCAATTACACCTCCCCAGGATGCAGCAGCACAGCCAGCAGTTGATGACACCTGGGACTTCACCATTCCCACACAGACGCCCTGCCTACAGGCTCAGGGCAAGTGGATGCTGAGGACACTGGCTCTGGACTCACAAGATCCATTTGCTCTTTTGACTCATGCTCAGGACATGACCTTGGGCTGCATTCCCACTGCAACATGGTGACTCGAACATCTGTTCCAGCCTCCCATGTGACAGTGCAGGACCAAGAGATGCTCTCAGCTATGGTGGAACACAGAAGTCCCTGTTTGTAGGTGGAACAGTAGCTCTGTCCTATTTCCTGGTTGCTGTCACCATAAAGATATTCCAGTGAGCAAAAAGTGCTTCTGCAGATATAGGTTCGCCACAAGGGAGAAATCAGAGTGAACCACGAGGGAAAAAGGAATCTTCCTTGCAGGAAACAGGACTGTCTTTGCATTGTCTTCTTCAGTGAAATCAATGTTGCCTAGGTAGAATGACGTCTCCTCTGACATCTTAATCCCTGCCGCCTACCCTGCTGGCAGTGGGATCATATGCATCTTTAGCAATAGACAATTGGCATTTTCAAAACATGTTAAATTCTTCCCTTCTGCTGCAGTGCATCCGGACACAGAACGTACTGGCAGCCTCGCTCAATGTTATCATTTTATTAGAAACCCTTGAAGGAGCATATTTGTCTTATCCCTTCAGCTTTTTGTTATTTCTTTCTGGTAGCAAGAACCAACAGCCAGCATGGTACTTTCCAAAGAAAACAGAGCCACAGCCTCTGCCTTGCAGAGCCATCAATCCCTTTAAGATCCTTTGCAGTGTTGTGAAATAAGAGAATCAGAAATCTAACCCCATCGTTGTGAAAATGTAAAGGTACTTTTAATATTTATCTTTTGTGTGTGTCTCTGTGTGTGTGTGTGAGTGTGTTTAACCTTCGTCTCATTAATAAGGGGGTTTATTTTTTCCAGTGTATGTGGGTAGACTGGGAAAATAAGTGTTCTTGATTTCCCTGCCTTAATCTAGTTCCTGCTTCAAGGTGGAGCATCGCATCAGCCGTGCTGTTAAAAACTAATGTGCTCCTCCTTCACGGCAACCCTGGATTAAACAATTCCTACGGATGCAGGAGCAAAGTCTGGAATGGCACCGGCTCAAAGGGTTTGCAGGGATTTCAGGAGCACAGTCAGGCTCTCGTCTGATCTAAACTGGCGGAGCTCCGCTGCTTTTCTCAGAGCTCTGCCAACTCGTACCAGGTGGGGTTCTGGCCCTCAGCCTTTATTAATTATCATATGCACTCAGAGATGAAAAATACGTTTATCACAAAGCAGAGAGAAACCCATCGGCTGCACAAGCTGCCGAAAGAGAAGGTGTTTGCTCAGCTGAGCTCAAAGGGGAATCACCTTGGTGGCACTGGGAACATATCTGCCAGGAGCAGGTTAGCTCTTACTGATGCTAACCAGAGGCGACGGAGAGAGACCAGACAGCTCTTTGGAGTCCCTCCCTGCCCTATTTTTCTATGATGTCTGTTATTTAACAAGGGATCAAGTCTTCCCTGTTGTTACAAAGTATAGCAGCCAAGGCCAGGCAGTATCTTGCAGGAACAGAGGGCTCAGCAGGCTGTGCAGCTCAGTTTGGACAGGATTTTGACGACAAAGTTGTGCTTCTGGGGATCGCAGATATGGAGTGGGTGATGAGGAGCTCCCGGCAGAGCTGGGCTACATGTGGTGAAGGTGGTGGATGGATTCAGAGCAGCTGAGTTTCCCTGGGCGTTTCTCTGCCTAGTTTGGGAGGTTTCACATGGATTAGGGAAGGGTTTGTCAGGCTGCAGTGCCAAACTAGTGCTTATCCACAGAAGTCTTTTTATTTTTTAATTGTGTCAGAGATCTCTAACTGGCATCTCTCTCTCCAAACCTGGCCTCGGTGGAAGTGGAAGATTTATTCCCAGCCTTTGTTTTACAGCTGGGAGTGGGCGAGGGGAGGACTGAGGTTTCTTTTGTCTCACTTTAAAGAGATACCCCCTCCTCTTCATCTGCTTCCAGCTCATCCTCCTGGCTGGCAGACTTGGAGGCTTTCCTGTCAGGGCTGGAAAGGGAGGGGGAAGCTGACAATGGCTCCCTTGGTGTGAGAGCATCGGTAATAACACAAGGCCCCCTCAGATGCACACGTGCCTTTCTGTTGACTGCTGTGGGAGTTGCTTGCATAATTTAGGAGACAATTAGGCCAATGGAGTGTACACTGCATGTTCACTCTTCATCTGCAACCCTGGGGAGCAGGAGGAATGATTTATTAGGGAGACAGACTTAATGTCTTCTGGCTTTGGTCAGCTGTGATGTGAAAATAGCCTCATTGAAGGCAATTAGTATCAAACCCTAATTAAAAACAAAAATCTTTCATTGGTTTTCTCACAGGCAGCTACTGCACTGGAAGCACACCTTTGCAGAGGGAGGATGAGGAAAGCGGGAGAGAGGAGAAGGGGAGTTGGGGGGAGAGCAAAGGGGTGCAGCACAGAGCACCCCGAGCTGGCCCATCACTCCCAGCTCCCACTCCCACTGAGGGCACGTGTGGGCACCACTCAGCCCCACACAGGGGATTGCCCAGCAAGGTGGGAGTGTCTGTGTTGCTTTGCTGGGGCTGTGCGATGACCTGACAGGCTCAGGAGAGATGGTTGGCTGGTGTGTATTCAGGCAGCTCAGGAGAGACTAGTGGCACCCCCCCCACCCCACCCCCCCACACCGTGACAAATCCTCACTAATCCTCCAAAAACAGAAACAAAAACTAAACAAGTGATGCAGCCTGAGCTTCTGCACAGGTTTGGGTGGCATTGCTCAACCTTTGGCTCCTGCCCAAGTGGGACTGACTAATCCCCCAGCACTCCCACAAGGTTTACACCATCAGAAAGAACATCTTTCCAGAGGCACCAGGATGAGCTGTGCACCCCTTTGTGATGCCTTTGCCTGCCAGACCTTATGCCCTTGCTGCTACCCTAAAGCACAGTGTGGAGCCCCACATTAGCTCTCTCACTGAGACGGTGCTTGTTTCACCCTAGTGCCTGGTCCTTTGTCAGGTTTGTTTAGTGACACTGATCAAAACCATCGCAGAGAGTGTTTTATACCTTTGCATTTAAATGTGCCCTCTTTTAAGTGTCCCACCCTGAGCCAGAGCCTGCAGAATGGGCGATCATGTGTGAGTGATGGGGAAGCCCCTCTGAGTCTGGGTTGTGATGACCGGTCCCCATTAGCCCTGTGGTGGGGGTGCTCCCCATGCCCACCTGCAGGCAATGCCCTGCCAGGGCTCCTCACTACACGCAGTGCTCCAGGGGACACAGTGACTGCACCTGTGCTAGCAAATTTAACATGCCTTCTCTTATCTGGCACTGAGAGAAGGACTCTTCTCCAGCACTGAGGCCAAACAATTTAGAATACCCTGCACCCATACTCCTAAGCTTTTTTGCTCTCTAAAACAGCGTAGCCTCTTACGAGTTGTTGACCAGGAGAGGTGGTTGACCTACGCTAATTCCTGAGCTGTGCTAGGGACCTTTCTAAAAATATAACAGCACAGAAAAGTTACAGTGCTTGGAAAAAACCTCTAGCACTATTTAATTTATCAGTCAAAATACAGATTATCTGTCTTCAGTACATGCAGGCGAATGCAGGACTTCTCTGACTGAAGGAGCTGAGCTGAAACACCAGCAGTGTAGGAGAATGCTGTAGGGCTGCCGTTCTGGGGAAAGCTATCACTGCTCGAGCCAAAGCCATTACTAATCTGAGCATGAGTCTATTCAGCATGTTCACATCCGCCACATCTGCAGCAGCCAGCGGCTGCGGGGTTCTCGCTGCACACCCACCCATCTGCCGAGCATCACACCACAGCGCACACCGCTGCTGCGCTCGCACCTCCCTGCCCCAGCCCAGCTTCCTACACATGAGGAAGGAGCCAGAGCTGGGGACCGCAGGTGTTTCCAGCCATGCTGGGATGCTGCCAGCAGTGCCTCGGATGCCCGCCAGCAATGTCAGTGAGGGGATGTGCTGAACGGGCCGGTCATGCCGTCTCCTTCCACACCACCCACCCGTTTGCGCTGCTTGTGCAACTGCCTTCGTACTCACCATGCACAGGACCTGTGAACAGGCTGAGCAGAAACCCAGAGCAAAGCTGGCCCACAAGCTTTGGGCATTGCTTCCTATACTGGAACACAGACTATTCCAAACACTAGGAAAATCTGGATCTGGAGTCTGCTTCTTGGACTTATTCAGAGCTTTGTTGAAATTAAATGTATTTCAGTTAAGCATCCATATGCTTCGCCATATCTCAATAAGCCTGATGACATGTTGCAGTCAATTAAAACAACAATATGACACGAAGCAGTAATGTACAGTGTGTGGTACAGTATGCAGTAATATATACTGTGGTAAGAGAAACTCATTGACAAGTGCCTACTAAAGCAGGTGATCCCACTCAGTTCTGGTGAGGTTTCCATATAAAGAAGAGGCTTCCTTTTCTGAGGTTTCAATAAAACTTGGGTTCCTGTTCCTAAAAGGAACTGATGCATGTCATCAGCTGTCCAATTTATTCTGAGATATTTTTCACCTCAGGTCTGCCTGCATCGCTATGAATCATTTCCCCAAAATTATATGCGGATATTTAAAATGTATTTAAAAAACTGATCTAATTGCCAGTTTTGGGTTCCTGTGGAATAGTCTACCGAAAAGATTTTGAAGATTAGCTGTTTTAGTAGATAACAAGGATTAGATCTTCAGCTGTATAAACTGGAGCAACCTCATTGCAAATTCCCAGATATGATCCTTATCTTACTCATGCATATGTCTTCAGCCCTAAGCTACACTCGCTTTTTCTGCATCCTTGGAGAAATTCAGGAGGAATAACATATTATAGATCATAGTGTGGGGGAGGTGCTGTCATAGCACCTGCCCTAGAGCCCACTGAAGGCAGCAAAAAGCTGCACCTAGATTTTAGAATCAGGCCTAAGCCTCGCACAGCAAAGCACTGCTTAAAAAAGTAATTAACTTTAACCATGTGCCTCATTCTCAGTGACTTCAGCAAGACTCAGAAATGAGATTTTCCAGAGACTGATTTGAGGACATGGTAAGCATGCTGCTGAATCAGGGCCTGGCTGCGTTTGTTTGATTTCCAGAAACTAGAACAGGAGTTGCACCAAGCCATGCTGCTGCAGACCCGCTGCCTTTCCAGGGCGGATGCTCTCGCTGTGACTTGGTCTACCACATGCCACAGCCATAGCTTTCAGATGCTGCAGTTAACCTGCCACAGCCTTTGTGGAAAAGTCCTTCACAACATAATAGGAAATTCCAGCCTTGCCAATGCTTATCTTAGGTCTTTTAAATATTTTTAATTTTAACAGGAAATTACATATAAAATGCTATAGGATAGATCAGAAACCTGCTGAATTTCAGGGGGTAGTGCTGATTTTTTCTGCAGTCCCCCAGCCTTGAAGATCCTCATGGTTGCACCAATAATAAATTCTGAAGGAGTTTTCCACAGGGGAAATCTGTCATTTATTTTCTTTCCGGTCCTCACTGAGCAAATATAGACAAAATAAAGTTTACTGTGGCACAAGGGAGACTTGAATTTGAATTCACTTTTCAATCACTTGACGTTACAAATACCTGGAGCTGTGACTATATCTCATGCTCACAGCTGAGTATGTTGCTTGAAAAATCCTGTTATATGAGCAAATGAGAAGGGGAAAATATATTACTCAAAGCTTTTTACTTTTGCAGGGTTATTTTTTTCATTTCATCCTTTATCTGCCTTGATTTTAAGAGGCTGACTCAGAAAAAGTGTGCTTCCCTAGTCAAGAGAGAGCTCTATCCTCAGAATTATCACATCTGGTCCAAACTAAACCTTGATGCCTGCATGTGTTTCATCCAAGCCCCAGGCTGTTTCACATTCAGGGTTGTGCTTCAGGTGCATCTTCCTAATGAAGATTAATTACATATGGGTTTCCTTGCAGTTTCAGAGACCTAAAAGGCTGCAGAGAGACCAGCAGAGGCAGATTTTTACATGAGGGAAGGCCCACTGGTGCATATACATCTTTAAAGGCCCAGTTCATATATGCAAGAACAAAATGATTGAGTATTTGTATATGCCTATGCCTTTGTCTGGAGATTAATTAGCCAGATACAGATTCATTAAAAAAAATGGAAAAAGAAGGCTGAAAAGAAGTAGAAAAGTAGATTATCAATTCCATCATATGCAATCTATGCTCCTGCATCCCAAACCCCTATGCTGTCTCCTTCCTGGTGTTGGGCTCCATCCACTCCTGCCATTCGGGCACATCTTCATGCACACACAGGTGTTACTTTACATTGCTACATTATACAAATCCAAATACCTATGTGCTATCTGCATGTGTCCAGCTTTGAAATTTGAGCCCTGCAATCAAAGGTGATAGATAATGATAACTAACGTAAAAATCAGACTCAAGTGGAGATTTTATGCCTTGAGTTATTATGGCAGTGCAGGGGACCATCCGCAGTTTTGGAGTGGCTGATGCAAAATGCATGTTTTGTTTCAGTGCCCTGGGAGTCTCAAGTCTGCAGCTAATATTTCTTTTCCAATTATTTCTGTGAGTGGATAAAATATATTTTAATATCTTTGTGCTAAGAATCCTATCTAGAGAGAGAGGCATTTCCACTGCACTGCAAGACCATTACATTTATTTGCACAATTCACTTAACTCTGGTCTATGATATCGCCAGAAGCCCTTGATGGAATTATGGTTCCATAATTATAGCTTTATAAATTACAGTCCTTAATAGCTTTAGGGCTGGATTCTCACTTGCAATAAATCATCAGGGCTTCATTGATTTTATTGAAGTATATGGAGGTATGTCAACTTACACCAGCTGAAAACTGAGGTAAGATCTTCACCCTTTGAAGTCATTGGGAGTTCTGCCATCAGCTTAAAGGCAGCCAGAAATTAACCCTTGATCCTCATTTTTCATAGCCACTTCACTACCATGAACTGCATCGATACAATAAATAGTTGAAGACAATGATATCACAAACCAAGATGATACTGCTAATTAAAATCTATCATTATCACTCATGTTCTAAAATGTTGGGCACTAAAAGGGTTTGATTCCCTACCGCTCTGCACCTCAGGATCCCTTTGTATAAACCAAATGCAGTAATACACCCTCAGCTCCTGCAATACCCTAATACCTTTTAATGGATGTTCTTAAATAGGCACACATAGATATAAAGTTTCAGAGTATGTCACTGTGCGCTCTTAGCTAATTTATTCTTCATACATGAGCCTCAGTGGCAGGAACAGATAAATAACTGGAAGACATCCAGGATTTCAAATGGTCAGCAAACGGACAGATGAGTTCACTGGGACTCCTCTGGCAACCTGCACCACCTTCTGCCAAGAAGCCAGACAGTGAACAAGGAGGTTAAAATACTGAACATGGGGGAAAGCATTGCACCGGGTGAAACATATAATATTCGTATGTAAGTAGTGAAAGTCATTCACTGCTATGGGCCAGATTTGACCCAATATTGATCACTTGAGATGGATGCAACTATCATTCACTTAAAGAATAATTAGAATACACTGTCAAGTCTTTCCCATTAAAATAACATATATAGCACTTCTGGAGCATCAGTATATTTTAATGACCATAATAGTTTTATGAGCTGAAATTTGGCTATCTGCATTTTCAGTTATGAAAACAGAGCTACTGAAAGTTTCAGTCCAAAATAGCCATTGATTTTTTTGGCAACTAAAACACTCATGTCTGTGCCTTACCCAAAGTCAATTTTGGCAGGCACATCAGAGATCAGCAGTTCTTAAGTCCAGGCAGCGAACTCTCAATTACAGCTTATTCCTTCTGAATGTAATTCCTTTAAAAATCAAAACAGGTCCTCCAGAGGAAGATTATTAGGGGTCTGTTAAAGATAGCAAAGCACAGGCCCAAATTTACCAACAGATGAGGCAGCTGTGGCGTAGGCGAAGGAAGGTATAAAATGTTTATCCCTTTAAGCCACAGTGACTGATGAAGGGTAAGCTTGAGGGAGTGCTCTCCTGAGACAGCTCCTGCACTGCACTCCTCTGGTTTTCCTTTCTTTTATGCTTATGGCTACAACTGTATTATTTGTCTCTCAGCTAGGTTAAACATAACTTTCCCACATTTGAATCCGTTACGACAAATTTACTGGGTTCACTCAGGAAAAAGCTATCTGTTGCTTCTTGATAGCTCCACCACATAAAGATAAGGAACGGCTGGTGAAAACATTGAGCTTCTCATAACAAGGAAATCAAAGGCCACAGGACAGGCAGGCGCTGGAGGAGCTCCTGCTCCAGGGCAGGCTGTGTGTTCCTCGCAGACCCTGGGGCAGCTGGAGCAGCGTTTTGGCTCTGATGCATCAAAGGTGGCATTTGGGAAGGCGGCCATTGCTTCGACTTGTGTCAGGACCATGACAAACGAAAAGCAAAGACAGAAAGTCAGGAAAAGGGTAAAGCACTGCAGGCAAACCATATCCAAGGAGCAGATAAGTGAGAAGTTAAAAGCACTTGGCCAGTCACTGACAAATGGACATCTCAGCTACAAGGATGACATGCCGATGCCACGAGCTATACTACAAAAGCACAGCGTCTTCTTGGCAATGGGTCCTTTTGGTCCACTGCCGTACAGAATGTGATAACAATGAGGAGCCCACTACAGCAAGTACTCCTGAACCCACATGCTTTCACATGAACTAAGCCCTAAAAATAACATGACAACAATATCAAAAGTGAACTGATAAAGTCAATCCAGGGGCTTTTTCTCTCCGCTGTTGCTTGAAGGATGTTGTAAGTACAGTTTAATCTCAGCCATTCAGCACTAACACAGCCCATGCTCTTTGTACTGATGGAGGAGAATGAAGTTTTCACATAAGGAACACAGTTACTCCAAACTACCTGCAAGACAGTGATGAATACACCCCCAGGGACTGCATTTTTCTGGGTACGGTGCATTAACAGAGCATTAACCAGGAGAACATTAATTACACATTGTCGCTGCTGCTCACCCAAAAGGAATTCAGCCTGGCAAAACACGATCATAAAAAGGAAGGCATTTGGAACAAATCGGTGTGTGTGTGACATATAAATGCCATTTGCACCGTGCCTGTGAAGGTTCCGCAAGCCTTGTGGCTTGCAGCTGGCTGTCAAGGTCTCTGCAGCACCATCAAGTACACCCTCAGATGATGGTCCAGTGACTGATCTCCACTTAACGAGCACTGACAGGGAGATTAGAACAAAACCCAAAATACCCTCTGGTAACATTTCTAGATATAAAACCTCCTCTTCTGGTGAAGCTATAGGCTTGAGCTCTTTTTTCTTTTAATAATTTTTTTTTAAGACAGACATCAACATTTCAGTGACCATGGACCAATACATCTGGGTTTCTGGGGTTAGCAGTGTGCTGTGAGGACACAGCTCCCTGACCCTCTGCCCAATCTCATCCCTAGAGCCTCCTGACCTGCTCAAATCCACAGTGTCCCCAGGGCCACAAGCCAGCCGGTGACAAGCCAGCACAGCACACCCCAAGCGTTCAACTTACATCCATCCCCACCTCAGGGAAAAGACAAGAAGGTCCGATCTGCTGGAGATGCCACAGTGTAGAGAGACAGCCAAGACTGTCCCAAAGTGTCAAACTGGCTCCTCTCAGGCATGGAGGATTACATTTGTATTCCACTCAGACCAGTTGTTTAATGGAGTACTGATCCTCCACCTCCAGGGCACTTTGACCAAAAGCATACCTATCACCACCACTGCTACCAAATGGCCAAGTCACTGTTCAGAAGAGCAAAGTGACCTGTATTTTCAAATCTATACAAGAAAGGCGGTGAGTTAGGGCCAACAGCTGGTTACATTACCGAAGTGCTATGCTGTTAATGTATGCACGCACACGGTTCTCAGCCTGGTGTGAGTGTTGCGACTTTGGGTTAAAGCCACCATCGTTTTATAAATTGTGCACAATCATCCGTAATCTTTGCAAAATACAAAGTACAGTTTGCTCTCTGTTGCCTGTTCTGCTGAGCCCTTTCATTACAGAAACATCTGTTAGAAGTGCTTTAGCTAAGGGTTTGTCAGAGTTTCCATTATAAACCCCCATATTCAAGGGGTTACTGCAACTGAGCCATAAAAAGTTGCTCCAGGCTCAAACTTGGCATAAAAGGTCTCCAGTGGGAGAATATTTTTTTTTTTCTAAATGCAAAATGTTAAAATACATGCAGTTAAACAAAAGAAATTCACTTTCCCTCAGAGACTGCCTCTCCCAAATCTATGTGTTAGACATACTTAAATGTACACACATTGTGCATGGGCCTTTAAAAGCAAACTATTGATTAATTTATTAAGCTGTTTATTAAAATAGAGCCATTAACTTCACAGCCTTATTGATTTATTTAAAATACAAGTGGCCAGGTGATTTCAGATAGAAAAGCAGTAATTACATACAAAAGAAATTATCCATCCCTATGAAAAGAGTGACAGGGAGGGCAGCAATTTTAGGGCATTTTTTCATCCCCAGCTTTCCTCTTGCAGACAATGGGTTTACCCCTGGGCTGGCGGTAGGATCCAATGACCAAAATGACCTGAGGGCAACTGGAGACAATATTTCTTTTAGGAGGCAGTCTGCTCCAGCAGGATGGAGGAGATTAGCAGAAAGATGTTAAGTAGGAGGAAATATGCTTGTTTAGAGAAGATAAGCAGGGAGGACGGGTTCACTGTGCTGTACTGATGCAGGCAGTTAAGGTGATCCACAAGCAGGGGCAGACACTAAAATCCTCCATGCAGCCTGGGGACAATGAAGAGGAGGTAGAAACCATAGGAGAGTTCAATTTGGGAATGTCTGGTTTGCAGGTAAAGGAAGACAAAGCAAAGCTAAAATCCATGAGACCTTTGACTTGAGGACGGGCTCATTTTTGAGGCTGGAGGATACGAGCAGCGCTGATGCTCAGTTAGCCCTTTGTCATAGGACGAGCAAAACTTGTTACACCATTAATTGTGCTGCCCCTGGCAGCTGCAGCAACAGACCTCAGTGCTGATCCTGCAGGAATTTAAGACCATGAGTAATCCCATTTAAATTAATGGGATTATGCCTCAGAAGTGTAGAGTTAAGCATATGTGTATGCGTTTGCTGGAGCAGGCCCCCAGGGACAAGCGGGCGCCTGTGGCAACACTTTGTGCTCTTGTCCCAGCAGCTCCGTTGGGCAGGACTGCTCCAGAGTGAGCTATAAGGTCTCTAAGGAAAAACCCCAAACTGGGGGAAGTCGCACCGTGATTCACCGAGTGGCACCCTTTCCTCTGAGTCAGTACTGAACAAAAGTCCCAGCACGGCTTCAAGATGGGAAACTACAGCTGGATGTGTCGTCCCTTGGAGGAGACGGAAAACAAATATCCTGCCCGTGACCACCGCGTAAGGTATCAGCAGCTCTTCAGGAGAGTTCGGTTTTTCACCCTGGTGTTTCTGGCCAGAATCCAACTGCTATAATTTCAACTTTCATGGGTGACCCTACCAGCACAGGCTCCTGCTCTCTTGCGACCTTGGTTGCATTTCTGAACACCAATAAGCAGCTGCTGCAGCTCTGACAGGTGAGGGAAGATGTCTCCATACACACAGCAGATGACCAGGAACCCTCAGAGAAGGAGCATGATGTGAGGAAATGACATTGCCCCCTTCCCTTGCACTGAGGAGCACTTTGGTTTGTATTAAAATCAGGTATTGCTCAGCATGCTTGACTTCAGCAAAGTAGCTCCACAGCACTCACTGATGTTGAAACAACCAGAGATTTCACTACATGCAAATGGTTCCCTTTAAGCCCTCAAAAGCTTCACCTCTAAAGTTGAGCTCAAAGCAGAGCTGAGAACACGGTGCGGCATTTCATGTGAGCAGGGCATGCATTGTGCTCTCCTGCCTATGGATGTAAGAGAGGAAAATTTCTCCACTGCATCTTTTTATCAGCCTGCAGCATGCTTGAGAGGCTTCTGATTCCTGGGTGTTGGCCAACCTCCTCCTTTGCTCTGGAGTCAACACTGTCATCACCTGATGCCGTGTGGCACACCCCCTCTTGAGCATCAGGAGCTCCTAGAAAGGAAAAGCTCAGATAAGGAATCAGTCACTTAAGTCCTAGGTTATCTGAAGTGAAGGCTACCCATGGCTTCCTTCCTTTTTCCTGTTTTCTGTAACCTCCTTCTAAGGCAGTTGTCGCAACATTTCTTAGATCAAGACCACTCAGATGACCCCCTTGCATATTATTCATAATAATTATTATTATGAAATTGTGAGAGTCCTTTCAGTTAGTGACAATGTCCCAAATTGAAAGCTTTGACGATTTCTCCCAGCAATTCAGTTTTCAGCTTTTGCTTTATGCCACCCATGCAGACACATGTTTTGACTGGTTCAATAACTCTTTCTGAAAACATAAACAAATATTAAGAATCTGACAACAAAAGTTGACATTAAGTAGCTGGAGAGCTGGGGTAGACATCAGCTAATAGGAATTTCCTGCTGCTAATACATGTATTTCTACCTTTAATCACTGTCATATTATTTTTTTATCCCAGATTGTCCTACATGGCATGATAGAAGCTGATGTCTGACAGATCCTAAAGAAGCCTTTTAGAACAGGCCAGACTTTATAGATTTGTCTTTGCTGTAAGAAAAGAACAATGTTCACCACATGTATATACATTTCCATGTATTAAAATATTTTTCCCAGGCAGTCATAGCTAATGTCAACTCTACATATTATTCCATTTTGAAATTTCCAACATGCCCAACCCTACAAGTCCTTTTCTTTGCACATTCTTTACTTGAAAGTGCTGAAAATCATGGATTTATAATGAATGGGGATTGATGTGAATCTGTTACTTTAACAAGAAACAATCTGGTATTTCCATAAGCAATTAGAGTATGTTAATAGCCTACAATCTATCATGCCGAGAAATGACAGAAGCAACTTCTTAACTATATAAAAGTGTCAGGGGTTTTGTCAATGTTTCTTCTTTAGAGAAAAGATAACTTACATTTCCATCTGGATCCAACTCAGCTGTTGTGAAAGAGCAGCATCAGCATCTAGAACAGCAGAAACAGCAGAGAGTCAGAGTTCAGGTCCCAGTGCCATCCTGTTGTTTCTGCAAGAACAAGGCAAATGACCCTGGAAAAATACAGTGGAATGCATCACGGAGAGGTGTTATACTTGGCGGTAAAGCTCTCTCTTAAGTAATCACTGGGTGTGTTGACTTGCCTTTCTTTTATTTTGCTTATTAAATATGATCTGTGATCCTTAGCACTTTGCATGTCACACTGAAGCTTCACGCTAGAAAAGGACTGGGATGGAGATTCCTTAGCTGTGGTCCACAGCGTACTGGTGAGCTCACTGTGCCTGCAGTATGCTGGCTTTCGTCCTGAACTTCAGTTGAGAGGAACAGAGCCAAGGGAAGGAGAAGAGATGAGATAAACAGCAAAAGCAGAAACCATGGTCAACTTTTACAGGAAGGTCAATACCCATATTCCTCTAAAGACCTCTTAAAAAGAGGCACAAATGCTTTTTCAGTATGGTTTTCCATGTAATGTAAATTGCCACAGGGTTGTTACACAACGACTGGGAGGATAAGTGCCCATGAGGCAATTTCTTTATTGAGATGTGGAGCTCATCACAGAAAAGCTGGAAAACACCTGTAGGCGTGGGAATAAGTTTCTGCTCTTACTGGAATAAAATATACCCTGGTCATTTTGCAGGGTTTGATCCCACAGCATATAACATCTATTTCTGTCTGTCCTCTTAAAGATCCTTCCATTTTTTTCAGATGAGATAATTTACCTGGCTTCTAGCAGAAGAAAAAACATTAAACTCTATAGTTAAGGTGGCCCATGATGAAGAGAAGCTGAGTGTCATTAGTGAAGTGAGGAAATAAAGCACGTGAAACACAAGAATACTCTAATCCTGAGATGCAGAGCTAGAATTGGCTTTTGATGCACCATATGTGTTGTATTCGTCATTAATATAAGGCAGAGCACCAAATGATGCAGAAGTCTGACCTGAAGATCACAGAAGCTGAGGGAAAGTTTCCTGTTGACTCCAGTGGCCTTTGAATGACAATCCTTTGCAGGAAGCACCATCAATTACTAAAATAGCCTCCACCATACCAAAACTCTGAGAAAAATGAGTTAATTTAACTGTATCTATTCCTGCCACGTTTTCTACCTTAGCTGGCTGTGTCAGGATGATGATCTATTTGAAATAATTATTTCTTTCTGGAAGTTTAAAAGCTTGAGTCATTTGAGATGATGAAGCTGCAGGGAAAGCTCCTTTTCCACCCCCTCTCCCCGCCCCCACGTTACAGCACTGTGGGGGCCTTGTTCATGGAACTTCACTCCTTCCCTCCATTAGAAGAACTTGAAATTTGACAGTGAAATGGCTTTTCAGACAGAGATGTGCTTTCAGATCTTTGAAAGCCAGCACATACACAGACAAATGTAGGTTTCAGTGACCAAAACTGCCCAAGACACCCTTGGTACGCAGTCTATGCCAGCCCAGAGGTGACTAGGACTGGTCTAGACCACAACTGGGCCAGTGCACAGACATCTGAGAGCTGCAAAATTCACCACTGCTAAGAGAGGGAGGGAAAATCAGGGACTATTCAAGGATAGAGAAACATATATCCACAAATCCATCAGGGATGGGAAGAAACTTGATAGGCAAAGATGGGGAAGAGGCAGGTTTGCAGCAGCTCTGCCCACAAGGCTTTAAGTGACCGATCTGTGCTCCCTTACCCAGCATAGCTATGCCATAGACTGTTCTAAAGTATACACCGAATTTTCATTTTTCTGAGCAGATTTTCACAGCCTTTCCTTCCTCCTGTGATTTTTACTACCCAAGAAGGGAGCGAAGTGGAACAAAAAGCTGCAAAGAGAAGGGAGTGTGGGTGTGAGGGGGTTTATGTGTGCTTTGGTTTTGAAGCTTTGGCCTGAAAAGAGATATTTGAGTTAACAGACTACAAAAGACGGGTGATTTGCTGTACTGAAAAAGTTAGAAACTCCTGCAACGTCAACACAGTTCATTGAAAGTTAAAAGGGGGGCGTGTTATTTTTAGGTGCTAAGTAATTCACAACATTTTGTGTTTAAAATAAAATATTCATCTGTATCATTATGAGTCATCTTTGCTCAGATAGTTTACTAAAATATTCTCCTTACGTAATACTATCATCCAAAGTACCTGGGGTCTCTGTTTTATTATAAAGTTGGCGTACACCGGAAAGTCTACAGATAAATTTGTGTTAAGCTTAATAGGAAAGTAAAACACTATTTCAGGTGTAGTCACTATTAACAAGTTGTAAAATGTTGACTTCTCTCACTGTATTTTCAAGTACTGTATGTCTTTCCTATTATTATTTTTCTTCTGCAGTTTATGTGCTGTATGCCTGCAGCCAGGAACATGTGTTTCCAATTATCTGAGCTTTCCATACCAGCTCTGAGTTCAATAGCAACGGGGTTTTTTTTAAGGTACAGCTCTTCCTCCCACAGAAGTTAATATTCCTCTCCTTTTTCACACAGCAAACAGCAGTGGCTCTTGATTTCAGGCCCGTTTTAGAAATCATTTAATTTGGAGCTCCCCCAGACAAGAATGTTATTTTCTTTTAAACTTATTGTACATTTTATGAGACAAAATGAAGCTTTCATGTTGAATGAATATAAAGTGTTGAAGCAAGAGAGGGAAAACTGATACCATCCAGCCTGCCTTGTACAACGTTTCCTCTAGTCTCTTACACAGTGAGGAATTCAATCTGACCACTAGAGTTGTGCCGGTAGAAATGTTAGCATCCCATCCTTACAGCTCATGCTTAGGCCTTACAAATCCCATCCCTGAAGCATCTGTGCAACCTGTGGCCTGTAGCGTATCCGAGCCGTGTGTTGTAAGGTCATAAGTTGTGATTATCCCCATCTGTACACAGGGAATTGAGGCACATGTGTTTGTGCCTCTGTGGTGGCTTAGGGCTCAAGCTTGCATTATACTTTTCTGTGTGTTCTGGGCCCCACAATTTAAGAAGGATCTGAAGGTCCTTGAATGCATCCAGAGGAGGGCAACAAAGCCGGTGAAAGGGCTTGAAGGCCTGTCTTGTGAGGAGTAGCTAAAGATTTTGGGTTTGTTTAGTTTGGAGAACAGAAGGCTGAGGGCTGACCTCGTCGTCTCTCCGCAGCTTCCTGAGGAGGACACATGGAGAGGGAGGTGCTGATCTCTTCTCCCTGGGATCCAGAGATAGGACTCATGGGAATGGTTCAAAGCGGCACCAGGGGAGGATTAGACTTGACATTAGAAATCATTTCATGGACTCATAGAATCACAGAGTCATTTAGGTTGGAAAAAACCTTTAAGGTCATTGAGTCCATCCATTAACCTAGCACTGCCAAGTCCACCACTAACCGTGTCCCTAAGCACCACATCTACACATCACTGAAATACCTCCAGGGATGGTGACACAACCACTTCCTTGGGCAGCCTGTTTCAGTGCTTAATAAAATTTTGGTGAATTTTTTTTTTTCCTAATATCCAATCTAAACCTTCCCTGCTGCAACTTGAGGCCGTTTCCTTTTGTCCTATCACTTGTTACCTGGGAAAAGATACCTACACCCACCTGCCTACAACCCCCTGTCAGGTAGCTGTAGGGAACAATAAAGTTCCCCCTAGCCTCCTTTTCTCCAGGGTAAACAACCCCAGCTCCCTCAGCTGCCCCTCATCAGACTCGTGCTCCAGACCCTTCACCAGCTCCATTGCCCTTCTCTGGACACACTCCAGCACCTTAGTCTTTCTTGTAGTGAGGGGCACATCCTTCTTTACAAAAAGGGTGGTCAAATACTGGAACAAACTTCCTAGAGAGGTGCCCGGCCCTGTCAGTGTTTAGTAATGACTTTATTAACATGCTTTAACTTTTGGTCAGCCCTGAAGGGGTCAGGCAGTTGAACTAGATAATCATTGTAGGTCACTTCCAATGGGGATAGTCTATTCTATTGATCATGTACATCATTGAGGCATCGGCCTCCACTCACACTTTGGTCTGGGGAAGACCATGGGTTCACCACTCACGAGAAATTCAGGCACAGAGCCGCAAATCGAGGTGCAGTCCTTATGGACAGTGCAAACACAATCAACATAAAGCACCTAACAAGAAAATGGACCCCACCCTGAGGCACAGCTATGCAGTCAGAGAGACCCGGGCTGTATCTTGCCTGAGCAGAAGGTGTGGGGCAGCATATGAGGGGAGTGGGGTTAGTGCACATCCCTGGATCCAGCTCCAGGTTGGAATGAAGCCAAAACACAACTAGACAGCAGTTTGGAAGTGCCCTGGGGTTTGTCAGTTCAAAGGAAGTCTAGGTGAGTTGACCAAAGCCAGCATAAGATCTTGAATTCAGCATTATCCATGAATCTGCTTATTGAATCTTCATTAAATCTGCTACCTGTAAATCTGGGCCTGTAAAGGGATCAGAAGGGGCAACCCACACCAAACTTTACGGCCACCACTGCGGCAGAGCATGTTCTGAGCCCCAGGCAGCAGAAAGGCTGATTTAGGGTGCTAGGAATAGGTTATAAACCCCTGGCATTTAGTCACTGAGTAAACAAAGACTGAATAGCAGATCACTCATCTGACCTCCACGTGAGGAAAAGCCATGATCCCTCATTTGTATGAGAAGCACCAGACAAACACTACTATGTGGTTGCCCTGAGCACCAGGAGATATGGGTAGCTTCTTCTGAAGTACAAAGCTACTGAGGCAGTGTGAGCTGCAAGTGAAAGGTAGGAAAGCAAGATGCTTAACCCAAGAAGAGTCACTCAGAGGATTAATTAATGCTTGGTGTCATATGACCTTCCCCCATGGACGTGCTGTGTAGCCTTAAAACAGATGTGCAGTCAGCATAATACTGCAGCGTTTGTAACCTCTGATAACGGTATCAGAGCGCAAGTGAGATACCCTGACTGAGCCAGGATGAATGCTTCAGCCAGAAAACACTCACAGAGGGACTCGCAGCAAGCAAGAGTGTGATGAGGGCAGCCACTACCTCCTGCAGAAGAGCTGAAGGAGCCTCTCCCGAGGAGAAGCCTATAACCAGAACACAACCAGCCAGAACAGAGGTGTGATAGGAAGAAATATGGAAACGAGACATCTGCAGTGCCCATTCCTTCTTCAGAGAAGGGCTGCCAGTCTTTCTGTGACAATAATGAGTCTCTTCTCTAATCGCTATGTTTTTCTCAAGAGCTATCAGACCTCTCTAGTGATGGTCCCAGCTGCATTGGCAGTGGAGAACAGGAGCTGCAGCCCTTCTGAGCATGGGATACAGCACTTTCTGACCCATTGGACCTAATGGAGGCAACACTGCCACCTGCTCCCCACTGTCCTGGCTTCTCCCTGCGAAAGTCCCACCTTTCTGCAGCAGTCTCAATCTTCTGGTGGGCCATCTCATTCTCATCTACAGACTTCAGGGTCATAACAGGCCATGCTTGTATTTCACCCTTCTGCTTTGTTTTTCAGTCCTGTTTCCTCATCAGCATTAGAGGGTTTGGATTTTAACTACACATACATATGTATACACATAAAAATCTAAAGGCCTAAAGGATCACAGTCAGGGGGGAAATTTTGGCTTTGAGTTTATCTTCCTTGCTGTAGACATGTTGCCATGATGATCATCACTTATTTACAGAAGCTGTATGTGGAATTAGAAATAACTTTTTTTTTATTTTTTCCTGTGGCCTTTCATTTTCCAGATCCCACTAAAGCTCCCTAGGCCGGCTGTCCTACAGCCTGTGCTGTATACAAATATACAGTGCTCGTAGCAAATGAAGTTTGCAGCATTTGTAACAGTGTTGACTCTCACATGTCTATGACAAGTCTTATGGCACCCATCCATACTTTTAAATGTTCAGCTCCTTGTGATAAGGCAATGACAAGAATTTTAGCACTAATTTTTATGTATATGTCTAGTCTTCGTAAAAAATGCTTACAATTATTTCTCATATGACTTCCAAAGACTCAGATCATGAGGGGTTTACATTTCATTTTTTAAAAAATTCCATAACTGCTAAACCAATCTGGTGATCATGTGGGTGTTTGTCATAGTGTTTATTAATGTCAGGAATTCATGTGTTATGTTTGTCATTTAAATTTTTTGCAACAAACTAATGACAACACACCCAGGAGGCGTCTTTTTTCACTCATTTTTAGAAAGCAAGCTGAGGAAGGCTTTGATGGCAAAGGGAGATCAAGCCTGGTGTGACACTCACAGCATGTCCAAGGTGTCCTAACCCAGCCCTTTCCTCACAACTGACAGCCTGGGAACCTATAGAGAACGATGTAAAAAGACTCAGACATTCAAATTTCAGCCTTTTCCCCCCACAGCAGTGTTTCATTACTACTGGTGTCTGTGGTGCATAATTCAACTTATAGTTGTCTCTGAATGTTATCTGAATTTTCCACAAACTCTGGCAAATGATGAAGCCAGCAAGCTGCACTCACCCCATGGGGATGTCTTTAGGTGACAGCTGTTTTCCTCAGTACCCTTTACTGATTGTATTTCTATACAGCATACTTTGAGCAGAGCTGGTTAAAAAAATATAGTTTGGACATGTCTTTGGTTTCCCCTTTTCACATGCCACCTTGGAAAAACAAAAGCAGGGAGAAAAAGAGGACTATGAAAAAATTCCCCTTTTTTGCCATTGCAGCAAGAAAGAATGAATAAAAAGGAGAGGCAAAAAAAGGAAATGTTTCAGTGGGGTTTTTTCCTATTAAAAAATGAAAACTATAAAAACATAAAAACAGTTGCAAATGAAATGTGCACAGCTTCCTGCGCATTGGTGCAGCCTGTAGTTACCACCAAGGGTCAAGTGCTTCTTGTCAAGGCAGTTTCTAATGCCTGGACCTTTTCGTAACGTCAAGAGGTGCTATTTGCTTAATAAATGTACAAACAAGTCGTTAAAGCTGTTCGAACACAGCTCCTGCTGTATTTCACTGAATGAACAGTGGGGCAAGTGGCAACGTTTCTTGTGTAATGTAAGAGCACATGGTTTGTTGCTGGATGAAGGGGGCTCGGTGCTTTTCCTAACACAACATTGCCAGCAGGGATGCTGATCTCAAAAGTAAACCTCCTTGACTGCTCATTTAGGAAGGAGCGGACTAGTAATAAAGGTGGCAGGGAGCTCCATGCAAATGTTAGAATTTAAAGCCAATACACAAAGAGATACATTTTGTAGAGCAGCAAGAAGTCTTTAAACCTGTTAATTCCTGACGTTTTGCAAGAAAAATAGTGCTTATAGCTTATGGTAAGTTGTGACAGTGTTTATGAAATCCTTTTGGTTACTGTTTTCTATTCATTTTCTCTAACATTTGCTAAGTTTTAGCATATGTTGTTGTAAATCCAGATAGAGTCACAGTGTGAATGGGGAACTTTGTTTAAGTGTGTCGCAAAATTTCTCTGGCATCCAGTTTCTGGTAGCTAGTGAGAGGTCTGGCATTGCTAAGCACACAGGGCTGGCCATGCTCTAAAGGGAAAGTAAATTATTTTCACATGAATATATTAAGTCTTTTTTTTAAGGATATAAAGCCACAAGGTGACTGAAGGGTGAAGAATGACAAAACTGAGATATGCAATTTCTTTCTCTAAATGTTTTAATTATTCTGTTGAAGACTTCTCCAAATCCAGTAAGTAGGGCGGTGAAAATTAAAGGACCGATCCTTGTTTCAAATCTGTACTGAAAAAAAAATAAATTCCTAACTATTTGTAATGCCAAGGCTTGTCATTGAAACATGAAAAATAACAGAGCTTGGAGACTCGTAGGTTAATAATAACTCTTTCTCGAGCATTTTTTTCACAATCTCAATTATAATTTAATGTTCTTTATCTTTCACATAAATAGCTAAACCCTTTTAATCTTTAATGAACTGATTCGTCTTAATTCAGTAGCTACAGAGTTCTTTGTGGAAGGGGTGAGAATTTCGTTATCAGTTTGAGGACTATACACCGTTA
Organism: Falco naumanni; assembly: GCF_017639655.2. Taxonomy (NCBI): domain Eukaryota; kingdom Metazoa; phylum Chordata; class Aves; order Falconiformes; family Falconidae; genus Falco; species Falco naumanni. The sequence goes on along the minus strand of NC_054056.1, from coordinate 106,689,078 downwards.
CATCCTGGGGATATAAAGCAAGTGAGCAGAAACCTCAGCCGCTGTGCGTGCATCAAGGGTGGATGTGGCGGAGGGGTTTTTTCCAACTTAAAAGCAAGCATCTTCACATCTGTATTGAATTAGGCCACTGGCTTTTTTTTTCTCAGGTGATGGTGGATTTTTTGCAGCTGCTGTGCCCTTTAAGGAATCTTTATCCACTTTTTAGCTTTGATAGCTCTGCTGGCCTGAGTTTGAAGTTTTCTCTCTTCCCTGTTTCTGTATGGTTTATTTTTGTCAGCTTCGTTATTCTACCTACCATGCTGTCCCTGTTCTCCCTTTCACCAAGACTGACAATAACACCTTTCTGTAGAGCTTTTCAACAGAAATTTCTCATCAAATGAAACTTTTCATAATAAGCACAACCTTTTTTCAACTTATTTTTAACTAGAAAAACAGAAACTTTTTGTGGTTCTGTATGGAAATTGTTGGAACTGTTTTATAAACTGATTGTTTTCCATTGAATATACCAATGAATGTTTTTCCCACTTTGAAATTTTGCTAGACAAAAAAACCCACAGTTTTGCAGCAAGCACTTGCTCTGGTGCTTACAGCCTATTGAAGGTAGCTGGAGGACGCTGGTCTTTTTAATTATTGCTTTATCCCTTCTCACCTTGACCTAACTGTGCCCTTGCAGGGAATGTTTGCCTACCTCTAACTGATTTACAGCAGATGTTAGTGGTAATAAATTATATTCCACTTCCCCAGCTCCTTTTTTTCTGGAGCTGCTTGAATGTTTTCAAATGAAAAGTCTCTCAATGGTAAAAAGTATTTTTTAAAGTTATTTTTTCCAAAATGCATATTTTGACTGTTTATGAGTATTTTCTCTTTTTTCTGGTTATACTGAAAAGCAAAAGCAGTGCTTTATTATTTTCTTCTAATTTTGCTTTCTTTTTGCTACTGGAAAGTGTGGCACTAAGGGGAAAATACAAGAGAAGGGAAGGTGAAAAAAAAACGTGACAACAGAACTTCTATGGAAAAAAGTGAATAACTGAAATAGCTCACTGGCAAAGCACATGGAACAAGAAGAAAAAAAAAATCCAACTCTGACATGTTTTAATTTTTCCCTGGTTTTCCACCAGTTCCCTCCTGACATCATCAAGCAACCATTTGGTACTTGTTTCACGTAGCACGCGCTCGGCAAGGTGAATGACCTCATGCCTCTAAAGTCAAGCCTTTGTTCTACCAGCTATTTGCACAGATGCGGCTGCCAGTGCTCCAGCCACACTCGTAGAGACCAGCCTCCACCACTGGCCTCATGCATCCTAAAAAGCAGTAGGAGAATGACTGGGAATGTGAGGACCCAACTTGAAAGCTCTTTCCTGACTCAGAACTGGGCTGGAGACCAGAGGAGATTTCCTAAGGCAGGCATGCCCCAAAAGCCTTGTTTTCCACCCCAGCTCTGCTGCCAGGCTCTCTGTGGCATTGCTTGGCCAACGTGACCTATCCCAGTAGACCAGGTACGATTTCCAAGCCTGGCCACTTCCAGGGAATGCTGTAACCAATGCTGGTTTGCCGGAGCTTCTGTCTTTGAAATAATAAGCAGAAACACACTGTAAGTAGTAGAAGGTGCTGAAGGAAGCCTTTTCCTATAGTGCTCCTAATTTGTTCCTGGTGGGTACCTTAACATAATGATACAGGTTAATATTGCATGTGGGACTTCTTACATTAAGGCTATTTCAGATGAGCTAATTGCCAATGCCTTAAGCAAGGGCACCAGTCGGTGGATATTACCTCTGTGTCTAATTACTTCCACCAGCAAATGGCAAAGGGAAATTCAAGCTACTAATTTTTATCTTTTTTTTTTTTTTTTAATCGTTATGAAGTCCTGGAAGAACCAGAAAATTGAAAGACACGACATTTGCTTTCCAACCTGCTTTAGGCAGGACTGTCCCAAAGAGTCAATTTTAAGAGAGAAGAAGCATTTCTGGAAACGGGCCCTTGCCTTAGGAGAACTTAGGAGTTCAGTAACCTCTGAAAGGCAGTGAAGCCTGCAACTGTCCTACAGACAACAGGGTGCAGTCCCCACCCTGCCAACATGCAGGGGCTTAACTCTGGGGGGGGGTGTGTGTGTGCCACAGTCCTATGGATTTAAATTGGCCAACCCTCATGTTGAGTTAATTACATCTGTGGGACTGAGTGGTCAGCTCTATAACATATTACGGCTTCTTCCTCCTTTTGTAGCTGAGAGTTTTACACTAATAAGTTAACTAAGGTAGATCATATAAAGAAGTCAATTAAGAAGCTGCAAATGAAAAAAAAAAATTAAAAAACCCAAACAAACACCAAAAAAAAGCAGGAATGTTTTAAATTATGTGGAGTGAACCACAAGACCCAAAGACCAGATTCTACATTCCGGAAACAAGCCACCAAACAGCCTTCACCTTAATTTCTTTGAGACTGTGGAGTTTGATCCTCAACTCCTTGACAAAATGGCATGAAAAGAGTTTCCAAACTCCCTTGCTCCTTTAAGAAGCCTCTCCCTCTAATTTCTAAGGTGCCCCCCACCCCTGCTGCACCAGCCCTGGAGTAAATCATCCAGCCCTATAAAGGAAAAAAAAAAGAGGGGAAAAACAGGTAGAAACGAATTCAGGACCATCAGGCAGGCAGGTAGCACACAGGTGCTCAGGTGGGCTGGGGGGGCAACATCATCGCCTTCGCAGGGGAGGAAAATCCTACACTTTGTAACACAAGCATCAGGGTGTAGATGAGCGAGGGGCGGGCAGGCTGTGCCCCCGCCGCTGCGCCTGCTCTGCCCGCGGCAGGGGAAGGGTTAACGGGAGCCGCAGCGCGGCCGCTCGATCTGCGGAGATTATGGCATGTTTATCCAGTGTTCAGATTTCCTGTCTGAGTGTTTGGATTTCCTGAAATCCCTGCTATCAGTCCAAGTGCTGTCCACTGAGCAGACCTTTTTCTCTTTCTCTTTTTCCACCCCCCACCCCCCCTTCTTCTTTTTTTTTTTCTTTTCTTTTTTTTTTTTTTTTTTTACTTTGCTCACATGGTAGGTTTTCCTTCCTGCTCTTTTTCCAGTTGTAGTGCCTGTGTCTCCTCACCGATCAGGACATTTATGGATGCAGATCAACACTCTTAAGACTCCAGAACTCTGAGGATCGCCGCACATTGGATTTCCTTCTTTATTATTATTTTATTTCACTTTATTTTATCATTTTGTGGCAAGAAAACCTGAAGAAACATGCTCTTTTGCAGCTGCCCGTGGAAGAATATGTTTTAGTCTGAGATGAAATAATGGCCTTAAGTTTGAGGACCAAACCTGGAATGGGAATTCAGACTGCCCGCGTCCTGGTGAGTTGCAGCATGTTGGGGCTGAGCGTGGTTGTAATGAGCAGCTCTGAGCCTGGGACAAAGGCTGAGCACGTCCATTCAGTGTGGCTGCTGAGTAAACTGCAAAAAGCAGATGGGTGAAGCTGAAGTTAGGACTTTTTTTTTTCCCACAAAAAAAAAAACAAACCCAACCAACCAAACACAAAAGCAAAAAACCCACTGCTGAAGTCCATTTTTAATTCCTAAAAATCCATGCTGCTTTACACCCCAGATAATGTTGAGGCAAACATTACTTTAGCAAAATGCGTAAGGCCAGATTCTGTGAGTCCTTACTCACGTAAGGAACTTTCACTTATGTAAACAACCTCAGTGACTTTACAAAGAGCTCGTGTAAGAAAAGACTTGCAGAATGGGGACCCCACTGCGCAAACTGCAATGTCTCAATCTCAGCAAAAATTAATCTTAAAAGAAAAATGAGAATTTTATGACTGTCTCTGCATGTTTCCTTGGCCTTTTATGTTTTATTGTTGATCTAGATTTCGGTTTTAAGAGGAATCCATGTGCCAGCTATTTCTCCTATTGTCTCTTAAATAAGTTTGCAAGTAGGAGTGACAATGTATTTCATGCAGCAATGTTCCAGGAGGCCAGAAAGGGGCTTTCTGTTGTTGGAGGGAAAAATGCTGAGTGCTATGCTGCTCTGAATGAACTGGAAAGCTGCATTCAGACATGAGGCTTAGCTAAGGTTTTAACTTCATTTTTGGATGTGGGAGTCTATGACGGCATTATTAGCCTTAGGTGGTTTTATTTAAACCACGGTCACACATGCAATGAGTTGACTAGTCTCAAAACTAGTGACGCAGCATTTGAAAAGAAAAAGCCTTCTTTCCAGACCTTTTTGAAGCAGATTTTCCTCGCTGGCACCCATGGAAGTGTTGCTGGAGTAAGATGTGGAAGTTAAAGCATCATCACTATTGCAACTTTTGTTCTGTCCCATAGTTGGAGGCTGTGGTTGCGCTGAACATTCCCGAGCTGCTCCAGGGATTTGATTCTCTAATTTTAGGGGAAAAAAGTTTGATGCAGAAATTGCTTAGATGTTAGGAAACATCTGTAGGAAAAACAGCTTTCTACAGTAATTCTACTTCAGCTCTCATTTTCCTTAGACTATTGAATATATCCTGAATTCTCGTGTACAACACTGCATGTCAATCAAGAAGAGACTTTAACATTGAATTCTTGGGGTTTAGCAGGACAGAATACTTTCCTTTTTTTTTTTATGCCGATAAAGGGAAGGAGCCATCTTCCAGAGTCTTTAGAGAGGTTCCATATCTGAAGTTTTAAACTAATTGCCTGATGTGCCAGCTTTCCACGCAACCCTTTGAATGTGATCCTGCTGCTCTTCTTCAGGGTTTTCTTTGGTATCAGTGGAAGGTTTTTATGAGACCAGCCAGGCCAAACTCTTTTCTGCCTGCAAGCCTTCAACTATTCGGTTTTGCTTACTAACGTGGGGCAACACTGAGGAAGATGGCATTTTATGCATTGAAATGTCAGATCTTGCTGTGTACGCAGGTTTGTACTCTCATTGCAGGGGACTGACCCTCAAAAAATGAAAGGGAGGACAGGGAACCCGTCATCTGGGTTAGACGGGACTGTGGTGCTCTGCCTTGCAGTTAACATGGAATTTGGTGGTCTGTGGCCACAGATGCGATTAAACTGGCTATAGCAGAAATGTGCTTCTCTCAAAGCTGGCAGAAGAGTCCAAATATCACCAACGATCAGTGAACCACAGAAAATACAGAACACAGATGAGGACTCAGGGGAAATACAAAGACTACCCAAATCTCCTAGCTTTGGAAATTTTGTTGGCTTTCTGATGAGTGCGATGCTTGGGACTGGGTCGATTGTGAGGTTCCCCCCCCCCCCCTCCCTTTTTTTGCACGACTGTCAGAACTTTCTGGTTTCAGTCAGGTTGGAAATGCTGTGGGAATAAGTTTTTCTGGTGGTATTTTGGTATTTCCTCTTCTGCTCACACCCAGACCAGGAAGTGCAGAAACACAACCTTCAGCTCATTGTGTACGTGTTTCTTTTTATAAACCTGAATTCTCTTCCCTCCCCCCCCTTTTTTTTTCTTTCTTTTTTTTTTTTTCCTTATCCTGTCCTTATAGCCCTCACATAGGATTAAGATTCTGTTTGATTTAGGCTGGGAATTTTCTATTTTTCTTCATATAACTATACCAAGCATTAAATAGTTCCTTAATAAGTGATTACCATATTAGTTTTGAATTATCTAGGTGCAGTATTCCCAACTCAGCTACCCCCAGCTGAGGGAACGGGGGTCATTTAGTCTGGAGAAAAGGAAGCTCAGAGGGGGCCTTATTGCTCTCTACAACTACCTGAAAGGAGGTTGTAGACAGGTGGGGGTAGGTCTCTTCTCCCAAGTAACAAGTGGATGTAAGGATGCTAGAATGAGAGAAAAAGGCCTCAAGTTGTGCTAGGAGAGGTTTAGATTGGATATTAGGAAAAAATTATTCACCAAAACCATTATCAAGCATTGGAACTGGCTGCCCAGGGAAGTGGTTGAGTGACCATCCCTGGAGGTATTTCAAAGACGTATAGACATGGCACTTAGGGACTTGGCAGTGTGGGTTAATGGTTGAACTTGATGATTTTAAAGTCTTTTCCAACATAAATTATTCTATAATTCTATGAATGATGTTAATGTACCAATAACCCCAGTAGATGTTTCTGCTGGCATTTACCCCTGAACTTTCGGCAGCATGAGAACTAACTGCCTGCTAAGAGCTATCTACTCAGTTGCCTATGAAGAACTTCTTCAAAAGGTCATTTTTTTGGCGTAGCCAACTGGACCATTGAACTCTCTAAGATTAGACCCTTCATACTTTAATGTTCTTTGCCTCCCTCTTTTTCCCTTTCTGCATCAGTGAGGAGGTTCACCTCATGCACCCTCACTCCATGTGTCCAACTTATTCACCATCATGACTGCCAGTCCTCCTGCCTCTCTTGCTGTTGTTGGCAAGTATGGATAAACAATTCTGACAGGCAGAGTCCTGCAGAGCTAACTTCATACACACAGCAATGTTTCTCTGCTCAGATGATAAATGGACCAGAAGAACTAAACCACTTTCACTGAAGTGTTCCCCATATCCAAAGATTTTAACCCCTCCTTTTCACACTGTGATTTGCAAAAAGCAAAGAATGAAATTTCGTTGCGCACCTGAGCAAAAGGTCACATTTGAATTGAAGCTTTCCCCTCAAGACTTTTTTAGCCACCTTGTAGAGTCTTTAATTGGCCATTTTATAAATGAAAATAAACTTTAAATGGATCTTAAAGCTGTCCCATGGCAAAATAATTATATTTCCACTTGGGTCCACTCTCATGAGTGCTACATGAACAGCTATGCCAACTGTGTTTGGAAACTCTCCCCATGTAGAACTGGGTTTGTGAGACAATTTCCTCCTCAGCAGCTTCATACTCCTCAAAAATAAAAGGAAATGCAAGCAAACGGAAGTTAATTTATTTCACTAAAAACCTCTGTAATTTAAGAAGATTTAAGTAAAGGCAATGGCATTACTGAGGAGTTTTGAGCTCTGTGCTTGTTTGGGGGTATTTTTTTTTTTTTTCATTGCTTGTTTCTCTAAGTCTCCCTCTTGGGCTTTGGGGAGCTGCAGTGTTTCAGAGAGAGGGCACGAGGTGGGGGAGGGAATGACAGGATGGTTCATTACTGCAGACACCAGCTAGCTGCAGGGCTCAGCCTGGACCTCCTATCGCTCTCCTCCGTGTGGTACCCATGAGCCAAGCTCCATCTATGCTGAACCGGGTCCTCTCTTGGTCCTCCCTGAACATCAAAGCCAGGTTTAGTCCCGCCAAGAGGCAGTGATGCTTTTCGTGTATCCTCCTTTATCTCGGCTGGAGTTAACAAAATCCATCTGTCTTTATGAGTCAGCAGAAAAGTATTCGGCTTTTATAAGAGTTAAGGGACATGGGATAGGGCAATGTCAAAGTGCAGAAGTCTTCCCCTGGCTCAGCATTTGTACGGCATGCACAGAGAAGTCACGTTTTCAGTTCACATTCACGAGACAAGCTGATTTACACCAGCAGAGGACTTGGCCCACAACATACATGGCCACAGCTGTTGAACAAGGCTCCTTTCATCAGCGGTAAACGTGAACAAATGTGCAAACGGCAACAACCAGCACGTACCATGACACAGCGGCTGCTAGCAGTTTGGAAAAGTCGAAAGAAAACTATTTTCTTCTCATCAAAAGCAAAATGAGGAAACTTCCCCCCTCCCCTTCCGCCCCCACCGCTGCCACCCTGGCTCAAGCAAGTTGATCCGTAGGTATTTGTGTGGGGGTTTGTTCTCAGTGGTTAACCACATAACAATTTGAAGCATGTGGCTAACTCAAAAGAAACTGCCTGTAAACGTTTGCAGACTGCAATTGTGTTAGGGAGAGCGAAGCCCTGGCCGGGGGCTGCTGGCTGCCCTGGGGGCTGCAGCAGAAAGCCCTGAACATCCCACAGCAAGGTCCCACAAAGAGGGAAAGCCCCCTGACTTTATTTATAGGAGCTTCTCCTCTTGCTGATGTTCTGCAGCCAGGGCCAGATGTTCCCCGCCTCCTGTTTCATGTCTTTGGTGTGTCAGGGCGAAATACCTGGCAGGAAACAAAACGGAGAGAAAAGGGGTGGCTATGAGGAGGAGGGTGTTTTGGCACACAGCTTTCATAAATACAGATGGAGGAAAAAACCCAAAACATTAGAGAAGCTCTGCTGTGAAGCCGAGCCTGACTGGGACCATTGGGCAATCCGCGGGGAAGGTGGTGCAAGGCGAGTGGTGTGGGGCTGGAGAGCCAGGCTCTGGGGAGGGTGGCAAGGAGCAACCCTGCTCAGGGTGGTAAAACACACCATTCAAGCTCTTCCACCCCTCAAACCTGAATTTTTTGGGCAGGGAAGAAGGTCTGGAGGGAGTGTATGTGTGAAAAAGACATGAGCAGTCATGCTTGTGTGGGTAAAGACCCCAACACCTGCATGGTGCCATGGTGTCTGTTATCACAGAGCCATGGGGCTATACCAACATCCAGTTTTAAAGCAGTTTGGGCTTAAAGAAACCGATGAAGCTGAAGATTGCAACATCTCCCCATGCGAGGAGATGCCTGTGAGACATTCTGCAAGTGGTTTGTGACTCCCAAAGGTTTTTTAATTTCCACCAGTTTCCAGTGCATCCTCAGTCTGTGATTAGGGGAGCTTCTCCTTGGCTACAAACAGACACGCTCCTAAGTGTTCATTGTGCAAATAAAATAGTGCAATTAATCTCCTTTGCCCATCAGCGAGCCTCATTGGTAATTCAGTAGTAAAAATACCGTATCTGTACAGTCACCAGAGTGGCCCCTGATCTAGGAAAGCAAATGATTTTGGAGTGTGGCCTTAAGGTTGAAAATTCAACCTGCTTTGGTGAAAGGGCAAATAAGGCTTTGCCAAGTCTTCTCTCTTGGTTACAGCGGCTGGAGCTGTGGCCTTGTGGCATGGGGATGGGGTAGGATTGCAGTGAGAAACCAAGCTGTGCCCCAGAGTCCTGGAAGAATCTGCAACCACATGCATTTCTCTGTATCAATTATCCAGTTGCTGGAGAAAAGTAATTAGCTTTTAGACAGCCGTGGGCTTGCCACCTGCTGGCACCGAATTACAGCGTGGCCACAGGCAAGTCATGGCATGGCACTACCCAGACCGGCAGCAGCAGAAGCATGGATGGCTCCTGCTTTGGTCCTGTTCATCTCTGGAATATCCAGAAGGGAGCACGTAAGTAGGACGTGCAGGGCACATAGTTGATGTGCTCCTCAAAACTACTGGGGTAAGAAGAGGGACATGTCTCCTGCTAAGGCTGGCACAGCTGCACAGCCTTTTTGCAGCAGTTGGCCAAATGCATAGAAAGCAATTTTGTTCTGGCCAGAACTGCCAGCCAAAGGGGCAGCAGGATGTTTCAGGCCCTAGGACAAGCCGTACGGTATCTAGAGTTGTAATAGCACCAAGCCCTTAGCATAATACTAGGGTTCTACCTAAGATAAAACCATCTGAGCCAACACTTCAAGATCCTGTCTCCAGCAGTGACTGATGTGTAGGATGCAAGAGTGGAACAGGGAGGACATGTAGCAGTATTTCCCCGGATTATGGCCCCAGCTTTCCAGGATCTCACCTGGTGGATTTTTTGAGCCAGAGCTCGTATGTAGTATGTTCTTGTCCTGCAGGTATTTGCAACATGATTTTGTACACTTTTTTCTACTTAAACAAATAGACATTTTAAGCGTTCATTAAAAAAAAAGGCTTATATGGGTACAACAAATTGGTAGACAAGGACGGGTAAATACATGGAGAATTTTGTCCTTAATTTACAGCTATTAAACCATTACTGACAGAAAGGGTCCAACCCTACTCTCCTATCTGATTTATAGTAATGCTACAAACTGAATTTTGTGGAAATATTCCAGGTTTTTTTGTGGGTAAACAAGATCTATGCCAGCACCATGGAACTCTTAACGTTTATTTTACATAATTTAGTGTGGAACTATATTGCTGCTTTCTTTCTGCATTCAAATCCAAGCAGTTCGCTAGTCACCTAAATTAATATGCTTACTGATGTAATCACTTACCTAATGGTATATTTGTCACAAAATGTGTTAAGACTGCATTCTCTGCTGATGTAGGATACTGGCTCCATCCATCTGATCAGAGACAGGTTGTAGTTGCATATCCTTTAATAATTATTTCAGCAGCTGTCCTTTTATTCCTGTTCATAATTAGTAGCTGAGCACTTAGCAAAGCTTGTCAGGATCAGAAACTCCTACAATTCAGTAGTTATCTGTATTCATGAACAAAGAGGATCTCTCCCTTGTTAGAATTATTTCTGAAGGTATTTTATAAAAACTAAAGAGTACCAGAATTCTACATTAAATGTAGAGCTTTCAAATTAATATCAACCAGCAGGGTATAATTTTGGTCTTACACCTGTCCTAAATTAATGTCACAATCTGACTCCAGATTAAACAAATGGTAAGATAGGTCATAGCCTATCTCACGAGTCATTTAAACTTAATCATTTTTATGTTCTATGTTTATGAAATTGTGGTTGAGAAGGAGCTGTCATGTTCATGTGTTGACCAGGAAGGGGTTTAAAACCTACTTCCGACCCAAGATGATCTACAACTGCTATTTATTCTCGCTACCTAGACAGGCAAATGGGATTTGTCTCAGTTGAAACAAATTTCCTCTACCACTGAGAATATTAGACTTACAGGGCGTCAGTAGCAGCAGGAACAAGGATAAAAAGGTGATTGTAAGTCATGTTTTGCTCCTGTATGCTGGAGCCATACGACAGCCTACCTGACACCTGGTCTGAATTAGAAAAATCTCTTGGCTGTTGAGATTTATGGTTTTCTTCCCAAAGTTCCTAGGAAGCTCAGAACAGTAATTATGCAGCCCCTCCTATAGGGTGGTATATACATGTATGCACGTGGTATATCATAAACTCCTATGCTTCGGCCCTTCTGTTGCCTTCAAGTGTAGGCAACAGCCTGGCTGCAAGGTTCCTCTTCAGCCAGAATCCTCCTTCCCCAAGAATCATTTACAACACTAACTATGTCCATTTTAAGACTGTTTCGTTTCCTTCTCAAGGCTGGGATCTGCAATAAGCCCACGTCCCGTCAGACATATTGGCAGTGTCCGAAGCAAAGCCCTCCAATTGCTACAGCTTCAGCAAGAGAGGTAGACTTCCAAGTAAACTCCTACAATAGATTTGCACCATTAAACCCGTCAGGCACAAGAGGGAACATGACCCCAACCAATGATACCAAGTTTAGCATGGCCCTAAGGAAAACAAAGACTCTTACACAACACTTTTTCACAATGCTGGATACTGAAGAACACATTATTATTTAAGGGAACTTTATTCATGTTGTGATTTACATTCCAGGAGAAAAAAAGAACTTATTTAATGCAAATTCAGAACATTTAAATGGAGTCTAAATGATGTGTTACTGAGAACTGTGCGATATTTGTAGCCTGGTGTCTATGAGTGAGGCTGAGGCAATTGCACTGTGTGTGCATGTGTCCCCCCAAGACTTTGAACCCCTCTCAACCAAGACAGGTGGAGGAACAGAAGTCTCAAGTGCTCCTATACATTTTGTAAAAACAGGCAGATGGCTGGAAGAAAAAAACCCAATGTTTGAAACCTCTGACTAGCTCCTTCCCAAGGGAGAAGCCACAACTACTGTAAGACAAAAAGTGAATTTCCATGAGTGCAGTGCTGTGCTCACCACGACCTGGGGGAAAAGCTTCCACAGGCATTTGCCCTTCAGGGCTGCCTGTGTGGGGTGTCAGTGCTCCCAAGTCCTCTTGTGTTCATGCAAACCTGCATGTACCAGCATAGCTTCAGAAGCGGTAACAGTCAGGAGAAAGACACCTGTTGTTATTTATCCCAGTACTTAAATTCTCTCTCCTTAGAAGAAAGACCTTCTTGCAATATCACAAGCCATTAAACTGCCATGTTAATGCAAAAAAAAACGTTTCCTGGGGATAATAATATCCTGACATCAGTATTGCTTGCATACTAGCGCTGGCTGCTAGTACAGTGGCAACATTTTGCTTAGACAAGCGATACCAGGAGAGGACTGTTTGTTAAAGCAGGCCATTGTAGATAAAAGCTTAAATCAGTAATTTTCAAAAGCTGGTTGCCTAAAATTCAGAGCCTTAGCTCGTAACAAAGTCCTGGATAAATTACTTCAGTGTCCTTTCGAAAGTGACATCGGTTATTTCAGTCCACTAATTAGGGTTTTGGTAGGCAAGAGTTCAGCGCTTCCCCTTGAGTCTCCCAGTGCAGGACAGTGTATCTCAGTCTTGAGCTGCAGAACACTTGATTTTATAATTAAAGGCCCTTTCTAAATAGAAATCATCAGCTGGGCCAGACAGTTAATTTGCATCTTGGAGAAAGGCACTGGGCTCCCTCCAGTATGTGAACTGAGACGGGAAAGAAGCTCAGATCCCCAGAAAGGGCAGGTTAGTGCTTTCTCTCCTTGGCACCTCCAGCCATCTGCAATGTCTATTGGTTTACCAGGTTTGGCAGGAGATGAGTGGTGGTCACCAGAACTGAGTAGTGATATCCAGCTCCTACTCCAGATGCAAACTGCGGCGGGCTTTGCTCTGGTTCCCACAGATACAATGTGGGAACACAGTGACCAGGCAGCATCTGCATGAACGCTGGCAACACCCTCTGATTTCGACAGTAGTTATCACAAGAAAATACGTTTCTGCTTTGTCCTTCCCTGTGCATGACAAAAACAAGCAAGATATTTGTTTCCAAAAAATGAAATAGGTTCATTCTGGAATGTGCTGGGCAGATCAGGTTCTTCTAAGTACTGAAGGATGCAAATGTGGGATTTCAACATTTTTATGCCCTCCCAGGATATTTGTGCAATATTAATTGTGTCAGTTACTGCAGTGTTTTTGCAGCAAACAGTAGACCTGATGTAAGGAAAACTGGCCTCGTTTGTGCTGTTAACATAGTCTTTCTTAGAAGCAGAAGCTATTTGCAAGATCATAATTTCCCTCACAGATACTATTTTTAATTGGGGAAGAGTTCTCTCAGAGGAGTAATAGTCTTACTTCTGTTCACATTTGATCAGGAGATCAAGAAAAAGAGGATGTGAGCAACTGCTTCTCTAAGTAATAATGAACAGAGAGCTGTGCAGTAAATCATAATGTGCAATACAATAAAAAGCAAAATTTGGCTGGAGATTAATGACTGGAATGGGACTTACTGAATTAAGTCGGATCAGATGTTCCCTGGAAAAAATCTGAGTTAGATTCACAGTGCTCTGTAGTTTTGGTTTTGTTTTTCACAAAGGAAGATTTAACTTGATTGTTTTGTAACAACTAACAATTTCGAGGCCTTGCAGAGCGGTTGTAGGGGCCTTCAGGAGAAGACAGGCGCTGCCTGGGAATCTTGGTCCCGCTCAGGCAGAGGAGGGAACTGACCACGGAGCCTCCCCAGCACACAATGCCACCAACTGCTCAGGTGTTAACAGGGGGCATTGTATTTTTACAAGATATGAAGGGCTGGCTTTACTTCCCACCTCCAGGCGCAGATTCATGATTACAGGTCTGCTACCGAGGCAGATAGCCCTGCATTCCCAAAGGCTGTCATCAGAGCCCAGTTGCAACTCTTGTGTTCCTTGTCAGGTGGTTTAGGTGCCTCCTTCTTACTGTGTCTTCTTCTGTGAACACCCTTTTAAGTGTCCAGCCTTCCAGATGCTGGGTAAAGAGACATATAGGCAGCTGACTCAGGCTTTTGAATTTTCCCAAGGACTAAGGCATCCAAACCTACACTTTGCTCGGTGTTTCAGTGCCAGATTTGCTTGTGACTCCAACCTCAAGCAGCAGAATGTTTGTGCTCCTAGCACTGTTCACTGAAGAAATCAACTTAAAACTGTAAACCAATGACAGAGACTGACATTTCCCATGCCTGTTGGTGTTTTTTCCCATCAGAGATGTCTCTTGTTTTGTCAAGATCCAGATTCAGTTCCCAAGTATATCAGAGGAAGGAAACTAAAGCTGCATGACCACTGATCATGCTGGAGATACCGAAACTCTTTCCCCCTCTAATTAATTTTATTTGCTGAACTGAAACAGATCCATAATATGACAGATAGAAAGGCCCACACTGGTAGGCACAATGCTGAAGGTAACACACACACCTGCCTTCTTGTCTGCTCTCAGGCACCGGGCAGCAATTCAGCATTGGGTTTAGTGACTTTGCCTTATTAACTCGGTTTCCTTAGGCTTTTGTAAAAAACGGACTTAACAACAGTTGCCTAGAGCCAGAAGAAGAAAAGCAAGGCTACATTATTAAAACCCAGAATGCAATACCATTTTAAAATTCATCAAAGTGCTCAGAACAAGCTCTCCAGAGATTGAGGACTTAGTCATCCCAGGTTTCTCCATCTCATTTAGATAATTGCCCCTTGAAATAGTTGTTTTTCTCTTTTTTTTTTTTAACACTGCCACTTGGCAAGTATTCACTGAGCAGGCAGCTCAGCTCCACAGCTGCAGAGGGGCAGAAGAAACCTCAAGATTCCCACCATTCACATCTCTGCTTTCTATAATGTGAGCCAACCATATCCAAGGGCATCCAAAATAGTCATCTCACTGTCACTTGACAAGATGTTAGCAACTCATTAGCCAGTTTAAATAATTAATACACTGGTAAAATTAATTTATTTATGAAGTGATTTGTTAAATAATAGGAGATGTTTAGAGAGTGTAATGTGTGAGTTATTCAGTATTTTTAAATACCACCAGGGCCTGGAGACACTCAGTCTCAGTACTTTCCCACCTTCTTGACAATGGTATGATTTGATTCCTTCTGTCTCAGTATAAATTCATGCTGTCAGCACAAAAGGCAGTCCAAGGAATGTCACATCAAGCTTGATCAGGAAACTGATAAAAACGAAAATGAAAAAAGGAAGTTGTTTTTCAGCTGTATCATTCTTCTCTTGTTAAAAATATACTTATAGTACGCCATACAATTTTGTTGTATCTTATTTGTGTAACTTCTTCTATGCAAGAAAATCTAAAGATCATTACAACTTCCCATTAGATTGCCAGCATAAAGTATGTCAGCATCCACATTAGTGCACCAATAGGGTTTTTTTCTAGGCATTTCCATTAGAAGTTTCTTTTTTTATTATTTGTTTTCTTCCTCCTGGCGCTTCTTGAATGTGCAATTAGAGGTATGGTTTTGTATCTGCTCATAGTATGTTTCAGGCAGAAATAAGACGGCCCTGGCACAACACACTTAGGGCACGCAGCAACTTAGGGGTAGGTGTCTACCTCTGGGCTCAGCACCCTAGTCTCTCTCTTTTAGTCAGTAGAATGAAAGAGGCAGTTTAGACTGTGATTCATCTGACCTTTCTAGACATCCACTTTAGCATCTCAGTTTTAGACATCTACTTTTGTAGGATGAGGTGAGCTGCAGCCTAGTTTCAGTTGTCTGTATTGACTGTATCATCGATAATGATAGAGCCCAGGCGAAGACACTTTGTCAGATATATCCCACTTTTACAGTCTAAAAGTTGAGTCAGAGCTTACTACAGTGGATGTAAAGAATGCCATTTACATGGACTGAGTTTGGATCAAGTTTTAAAGGCTGTGTTCTGTCACTTACTTTGAGTTGATCTCATTTTCCTATGTAGATAGTACCTATGATTTCAAAAAGCATGCTCATGGGTCTGGGAATGACTCACTGTAGGGGTAGAAACAGACTTGAAGAACAAAAGAAGAGTATATTTAGGAACATCTTTGTATTCCTTTAATGAGGTTTCAATGTGCCTTGTATTTTGGGATATTCTGTAGAGATGCTTTGAACGTTCTGCACTCAGCTGAAGGACAGGATGGCTAGCAGTATTATATCAGCCAAAATATGTGACATTTTCACAGGGCTGCTAAGTAGGAGAGTGGTACTACTTGGTACACGTTGAAGAGGAAGGCATGTAAAACACAGCACTTTGAAGGGCAGAACAGTACCAAGACAAAAGGGGCTGGCAGAAGGCACTGTGGAGTCATCCTTGTGATGAAAGACTGGCTCTGTACTTGAGACATCAGACTGAAGATGAGCACATCGGGCTCTGGTTCGTGGCAGAAGCCACAGTCTGGGGTCTCACGTACAGAGCCAGTCTTTCATACAATATAGAGCCATCCTACAAATATCTATGAAATCTATTCATCAGGTTGTGTGAGGTGTTCAGACAAAGGGCAATGAAAACCTTACTAGTGCCTGACTAATCAATGAGGGCTAGAAGCAGGAGGTGTGCTGTTTGCTTTGCTTGAGAGCTGCCGACACAGAAAAGCTGCTGTAGGAAGGACATGGAAAGTTCAGACACACCAGACTTTTCACGCAGAGACAAGTTCATCTTCAGCACAGCTACGCCAGGTTTAGTTTCTGATTTTTATAATGACTCCTTCCTAAAAATACATCCAGCACATGGCTGATATTGAATACAGCCCACAGTCAGTGGCTATTAAGTGGGGGCAGTGACAAGAGGACTTGATGTTGCATTCAGATTACATTATTAATCTATTATTTATATACTGTGTACAGGCTATTTTGCTATAGACTATGTACTGAGTAAATTAAGCAGTGACTAACCTTACAGAGAAGATGGGAAGCACTCTCATGTGTTATTAGCCCCTGAAAGTCCTCAGAAGTGGCTTGTAAGTAACTCAGAAATGTTGGACTGTGGATGGCAGCCTTGTCATCAAATATAAAATAATACCCTTGATGAGATCAGTGAAAGCTCTCCAGAGGTCTGAAGCTGGGCAGCAGACATTCTGATTAGCTGCTCTCTCCACAAAATGAAAATTCTTCCTTGAGCCCAAGAAACAGATGATGGATACAGTCAGGAGTGATAAAAAGGTCACTCTTAAGTGGATACAAGGAGATTTAACTCACAATACGATCATCCTGAAGCCCATAGACAAATAACAAAAGACAGGCTTCAAAGACTAGAGTCCTTCAGTCTAAGTACTTACACAAATCTCTTTGCCATATATCTGTGTTTTAAAGAAAATTTACCTTTTAATGACACTGCTGAAAATTACCAAACAAGTACACTTAAGCCCTCTGGCCCTCTATAGCAATGTGTCGTAACAACACACAGTGGTGATACATTACAAAACTTGAGTCTTAGAATTATCATGTTTTGCAGCATGAATTCTAAACCACATTTAAGCTGTCCAGTGTAACTATTCTATATCATTTGCACAGCCAATACATCTTACTGTGATCATTTCATAATCGTATGATGATCATTACAGATGAGGATAGTGAACTAATTCCCCTGCTAACAGTAATGCCATCTCCTAAAACTAGATTGTTTTTTATTCAGTTGTTATTTCTAAAAGTACTGGCCATGAAACTATCTGAATTTTAAGTTGATTTTCCATACATATTCAAACACATAGGTATTTCAAGATCAGTGGAAGAAAGCTGATACTTTGCCAGTACATTTAAAAGTTCAGTGGAATGACCTGAGGATTAATAACCCTCTCAGCCTGCCATCAATCCAGTGTAAAACACTGGTATGGCTAATTCCAGGCACTATTCATAAAGAATCAGAGAAAAGTAATGCAATTTATGCCAACCAGTATGTAGTTAAGAAAAATATATTTTATTTCAAGAAAGCTATCTTAATATTTTTTGAGGTTTTAAATTTTCCTGATTAAAAAAAAATAATAATCTATACTATTGATGCCATACTTGTGAACTTTGTTAGAACTTTGGGCACCAAACAAAATCCTGATTAAGAAATTAGAGCTATCTAAAGTCATCACTGTAATTATTTAATAGATTAAAAACTGAGCAATTGACATTTCTCAGAAACCATTATAAATAGGGACTCATCATCAAGAGGATGTCAGTCAGCTCTTCAGGGTCACTCCTGAGCTCTGTGTTGAGTTAGTACAATTCAGTGACGGCTTTTCCATTATTGCTTCTTTCAAGATTCAGCTCGTGCCTATAAGCACACTAGTATTTTGATCGTGTATTTTTATGGAAGCACGGAAAACACATACAGCTAACGTATGAGGTCAGGACAGAGCTTCTGTTGCTTAGGACATACTAAAATCAAGCCGGAGGTGACTTGTCCACAGGCAAATATCCTTGGATTTGCTTCACTGAAGTTTGTTAGACCACATCCTAATAGCGTTACCCAAATCATGGATTAAGGTTATGCTGAAGAATGTATGTTTCGTCACATCCTGTTTGGATGATATCAATGCAGATACAAACAGTACAAGCAGATTTTGGCACGAAATGAAAGACATCTTCTTTAATCTCACACTTATTCCAGAACATGCCAGTTATCACATGGACTGAGTAATTGAATTCTATATTTTGCCCATGAAAATAGTTTCAATAGCCTTTGAAAAAATATGATTTTGAAGACAATCTTTACATTTGTAAGACATGCTTTTGAACAGAATATAGATAGAGCAATGATTTGATACCCTGTAGTTCAAATAACCAGCTTAATTTTTTCATTTGCAGGAAATAAGATTTCTTCTACCTGCTTTATTTTAAAACTAGGACATTGGGATATAAAGGCTTTCTGCTCAGTCATTAGCTGTAAATTGCAGAATGAAGCAGTACCCTACAGCATTTCCAGATGAAGTAGTCTGTTTATACAGAAAGCACAAGAGCTATAATTACTACATGATCACATTTGTATATCAAGGTCAGAATTCTGTGATTCACGCTATTGTTTGGACATAAAGGGAGTTGATTTTCAGCATGGTGGTGTACAACTACTATTATTGTTACATCAGTGACTGTAGAAACAATATTAACTTTTGCTTGTTTGAGTTTTTGTAGTTAGGTTAACTCCAGTTCAGGCATACATGAAAACTGGCTGGTTAATATTTGTCCTAAAATATTCGTTAGATGTGCAAAATATGTATTTATATTAATGTTATTCAGGTTGTGTATTCTATTATGAAAGCAAAAATCCTCCACAATAAAAAGCAAACTAAAATAGGTCATTAAATGACTTACGCATGAAATCACACAGAGTGTAAGCAATATCAAATGCAAGTAATAAGATTGCAAGAGTATTTCCTGATCTTTTCCTTCCCTCTGCAAAATCCGTGCATAAGGTTTGTCTTCTTACTATTATCCAGTATATTGGCGATTTTTGTATTCTGTTCCTGAGAATCCATTGGCTTTCTACACTATTTAACCAGTTCTAAAAGCTTAAAAATACAGGGATTCAACATATTATACTTACTAGTTAAGAGCTAGGATTAGTCAAGCACTTAGATTGTACCAATTATTTCACTATGATTGTGTCTATTTATCATCAGGCACAAGAACAGATTATTTCCTCATGGACTAATAGGATCTGCTATTGTATTATTATATTGTATTTAAGTGTCACCCAGCTGCCATTAATGTCATTCTGTTCTCAGTTAGGCCTCTTTCTTACCTAAGCCCCAACTAGTCTTTCTCTTTTGAAGTGTAGGTGTCCCTAGGTAAAAAGCAATCATATTTCCGCAGGTTTTCCTTGTTCCCTATGTGTTCCGGGGTTTTACATTTCCTATTCACTCCCCACCCCCACTCACATAATGCTGTATGTAAGGGCTTTACATAAATCTGAGAGCATTACTTTCTCATTGCCAAAGATGGTTGGGAAGCACTGTTTTTCTGGGTTTTTTTTGGGGGGGTGAGAAACAAAGCCAAGATGCCATCTTGACACAGACAAAATTTGTCCTTGGGTCAAGAGTTCCATGAGGCTCTCTTTAGCCTCAGAAGACTCTACCCAGCAAAACTTTCACATGGGCATAAGGTTTGAGGAGTTTGCCATCTGAATGATACCCTAATAACTTGTCCAAGTTGAACCCACATGAGCATAAGCATCACCGGGCCACCTTTCTTCTCTCTAGGAGAGCCACATATGTTTCCTTTGTAGTGTTATTTCTCATCAATCAATCCTGATAACTTCAACCAGCTTGATTTCTTTATAAATAATTTTCTGGATTTCTTTCATATTTCATTTTATTTGCTGGTTGCTGTAGTACTGAGAGGCCCAGAAATGAGCCGGAGACCTAGAAAGGGAGTATAATCAACCTGATCCACTGAGATCTAACCACAAATGCTGGCAACGCTGCCTATAGCAAATGAGTAATTAAATAACATTCAGTAGCTTATTACAGGAGACATAAGGAGATTCTGTGACTTTCTGGACTTACGAAAAATAAATTACCATCAATTCAAAACATAATCTAATGTAAATCATAGTTACTTGTGAACTTAGGTCAGCATTCAATTTAGAAAGCAATAGCCATTATATTTTTTTTTCTTTTTGCTTTGATTTGAATAGCATAAACCTATAATCATGAAGGTGACTGTTTTGCCTAAGGAGATGGATAATATCATTAAAAGGAACAGATGTGCTGTAAAACTGAACAGCAAGCAGACATGTCATGGGTTGAGTCAGATCCAGGGTTGCCAGTGGCTGTGGTTTTGTTGTAAGACAGTGGTACTTGGTTGTCTGCTGGTGGAGGCCTTTCCCAGTCCACAAAAACCAGTGCAGTGTCCGGATCTTCTTATAACACCTTTTTCCTGCATGTAAGGTGATAACAAGCATAATATGTTTGCTTTAAGGTAGATACCTCTCCTCTTACACCCTTGCCTTAGTATTAAATGGACACACCTCTTTCTTACAGATGGAGCCTGTAACCATTTCTTCTCCTGTGCTGCCGAGCTGGTGGCATACTTGGTAGAATCTTAGATGCTTTCCAGCCTGTATGTACAAATCTGAAATCTGCTGGTTTGAGAGATGTGTAGCCCTCCTAATGGCAAAAGAACTCCTGACCTCACTGGAAAGTATCCCAGGGGCTCAGAAACAGAAGGGGAAAGAGATACAGTAACATCCCTTCCAAAAACTTTTATGTCGCAATTTTTAATGAAATCCCGAGTGTCTTGGAGACTGGGATTATTCTATGTTATTTTTAATGTTAAAGGTTGGCAACCCTCCAGACCCACATGACATACTTGGAAACATAAAACAAACAGGACAAACCCCATAAACAAACTACAGAGTCTCTGGGGAAATAGGTCAACAGAAGCAACAAGACTTCTCTTAGAGAGAAGGTTAAAAAAACCCCAGCTCACAGAGGAAGAGATATGCTTTTCTTCATGGAATCAGATGGCGTGCTCAAATGGAAATGAGAAGACTAGCTAAGCAAAGATGTGATCTGGAGGTGGCCACCCTCCCTCTCCCCTTCTGCCTTGGCCCCTCTGTTTGATCTCGATCTCATCCTTATGAGTCCTTGTCAGGTCCTTGTCAGACCTCCCATTCTGCCAGCCCTGGTCCACATATCTCTCTCTGTCGTGTAGCTTGTCCCAGCTTCCTTGTTTTACCACCTCATCTTAAAAGGCAATGGCTTCTGGGTAGTCTTCTCTTTCCCAGCACCCTTTTTCTCCCCAAGATATCCTTTAATCTCACCCCAAGCCCTGATCAGTCTTTTCCCACCTTGTCCCTTTGGACCCACCACAGAGATCAGCCCAGCAGGCCCCAAAGCAAAAGGCATGTCCCAGTCCTACCCACCTCCTCCAGAGGCGGTGATAGCTTCCTTCCCCCACAGCAACGTAAGTGTTAAACTGGAAATAGTATGCAATGTAATGGTGAAGTCTGATGAAAAACTCTGAAACCACTTGTCCATGTCCTGGTATGACCATTTCCCCACACCTCTCCTCCATGGAGGATTCCACCCCACCCAGCCATTTCTTGCTTCCAGTCTCTTTATCCTTCAAATTCTATCTCCATCTTCCAAAAAAGATCAGTCTGGTGCATACTCCTGATATGGACATTTTCAGCCTGAATGGCTAGACTGAAGTTATATCTGAAAACTAGGTCTTCTGAAGTGTTAGACAACTTGGACAGGTGACGTTACCAGCTCTGCAATCAGTGCTGCTGAGTGAGTAGTTGCCACATTGAGTTAAATGAAGAGTTTTCCCAGTCAGCTAAATGAAGCTCTTCTGTAGCAATTTTTAACAGGATGTTATTTTCAGGCTGTTTCTAATGGATCTGTTTACCACAATGATTTCATCCCAATATCAAATGCAGCAATCAAATAAGATATGATAAATTGCCATCACTGAACAATTAATAGACAGTTTCAAACTGACTGTTGGAGTAAATGCTCTTGTCAGACGCATGGATTTGGTCAGTTTCACTTACTTCATCTTTTTTCCACATCTAGGTAGGTTTCTGGTTGTGACAGATGAGACATGAGATCTTCAGCTTCCAGGCTTTCAAGTTTTTCTTCAAGAGATTCACTATGGAATCGGTAAGAAAGAAGAAAGATATAAATATAAATAATTGGTTTAAAGAGTAAAAGCAGGTCAGAATCTATGGAAAAAAAAAAACCTAAAAGAAATTGGTTTTATCAATTGCAGTATGTGCCAGTGGGTTTTTCCTTGGCCACTTTGGACACTACTACAGGGGGTGTTTTTCAGATAAGTTCTAACCTATTGATCCTTCCAAGGATCAAAAATTCCAAAAATCCTCAAAAAAGTATTGGCTGCCTGAGCAAGTACTAGGTCAAACAGTAACATTTATTAAGTATTTTGCTTTTCTTTCATAGATTTCAAAGCTGGATGGGGGGCAGGGTATAAAAAGGACGCTTTTTGTAACTCCATTCAACTCATCTAGATCTGGTAACTGATGTTGTTTTAACTTTGAAAACAACAAATCTCTGAGATCAGCCTGAAAAATCTATGGCAAGATTTGTGCGGGGGCTTGAAAGAGGAGGGACTCTCTTCTTGTGATGTAAAGTGCTGAACAGCACACAGTTGTCTAAATATGCTTTTGTTTATTCAGTCTCTGGATGGTGAATGCTCTTGTTTTAAAGTTTTTACTGTGTTTCACTGAAGCACTAAAAGCTACGTTTGGATTGCCTGACTTGAACCCCTACAGAACAACATTGATGGTTAAGGCTGAAATTTTCTTTGTACCTGGTACACTGGCTGGAGCTGTCCTGGCACAGGTCACTGCTCCCTGCGTGGCCATCGCAGCAGTGTGGGACTTTCATCTTTTCTTCTTCCCTGGGGGAAATGGTTGACCATATTGCACTCCAGCCCAGCCAAGAAGGGTGAATCACTACTGCTGATCTTCTGAAAACTGAATAAACCTTCCTTTGGTGCATTTGCTTTCTCACATGGCTACACATATTTTTCTTTTTTAAGTCCATGATGCCTTAAATAAGCAAGAGTTCAGAAGTCAAACAATCATCTTTCGAAAAGTATGAAGCTATTAAGCTGCATATTCCTATTTGATTTTAAAACAGCACTTAAGTTTTTATGTCCTAGTGCTCCTAAATTTTCTTGGAGAAATAAAATAAAACATAACCACCACCAAGTGAATAAATAGTGGTAAGATCACTGAAATTAATGAAACTTAATTTCCTACAGATTTGTGTCTTGACTGCAGCTCCTATGGAGGTGCAAACTATCAATGAAACTCTTCCCATGATTGGGACACTTACAGGATCTTTCTCATACACTGCTTACCTTGATAAAGAACAAGATGAAGGTGAGCCTTTTCTATCCATAGGGCTAATAAACATCTTCTTCCTCTGTTTTTTTTATTTATTTATTTTCCCACAAAACTGCTAGGAACTGAAGATTTTTTACACTTTTCCTGCCCTCCTTACAAATTTACTGAGACCCGCGACGCATTAAAAAAAAATCATTGGAGGCAGGACAGATGAGCGTATGATCACCCTCTGCTGTAGTCAACAGTAAGAGCCCGTTAACCTAGGAAGCAACAAGATCAGTTTCAGTGGTTAAAAGCAGAAGCAAATGAGAAATCAGAGAGAGGGGATGTTGTGATGGACTTCTAGAACAAAATTCTGAACTTTACTTCATTTAGTACCATGTGAACACTGACTGAACAGAGACTAGGTCCATGCAGCAAGACCAGTTTCCAAAAACTTCCAGATGGTTGTCTGATGTCCTGGGCTTTAACAGAACCCCACAACTATAACATTCAAAAGTCTACTTTAACAAAACATTCAGACACTAATTTTAAATTTGAGTAACTTTTGCTTGGTGACAAGACTTTGAGCATTAAAGCAGATATCAAGTCTTACGTACTGTTAAACTTCTTGATCTGAATAAACAAACAAACACGCAGACAAACAAAACCCCACCAAAACCCCAAAGACATCACTCCTGAATTGAAAATTTCCTATGCTGAATTCAAGCCTAGAGTGTGGCCAAGTGATGCATCCTTGAAAATAAAGGCTTGTATAAGGGAAATGCAGATGTGCCAGTAAATTCAGTGGTTGCAAGGGCCTTTTTTATGACATCCAACATCTGCAGATTTATTTCCAGCATTTCTCTAACAAGATGAAATTAAGAAATTAAGTATGTTCAGTCAACACTATGAGCCAGTTTCTGAGTTCAATTCAGTAAGCCCATACATGTGCACGTCTGCAAACTGTCATAGAAAAGCTTGTACGAAGCCACAAATTACTTCCATGTATCTGTTCAGCATGATGGGGTCTCAGTCCCTCTTCTTCCACTAAGTACTGCTTTAATGCTAATAAATTCATAACACAGAGGGGAAAAAACCCTCACAAAACCAGATCTCTCTGCTTCATGTTGTCATATGATGAACAACCAGTAGAAAGAAACCCTTTCATTTACCTGCCAATCCTTTTTATCTAACCAGTAAAATGATGATGAAATTGTTTAGCCTGAGAGCGCTTCTCATCCTTAAGCTATTTTTTGAAACTCTTACAATAAACTGTGTAATAAAAATAAATTAGTTCTGATATAGCACTACTCAGCTGGAAAATCCCACCATGCTTTCACCTAGAAAAATAAAGGTAATTGCCTACATTCCACAGACAGAGAAACAATGCACACAGAGCTCAAATGCCATGTCACAGCCATGAGTGGTAGCTCAAGGACGTGATCCCAGGTCCACAAAGCCTTTATTTTATTCATAAGCTGCTTCCAAGATTCATTTTGGCCTGAACCTCCAGTGTCACTGCAGGCAAGATGCATGCTGCCATCAGCATACATTCAGTAGCTTAGGTAGAACCAGAGACATGCCTGGATAATGACACAGCCTTATCATTTCCAGAGGGGAAGAGAAAATATTGAAATGTTTGCAGTGCGGGCTGAAGCTTTATTTCGTTCTCTTTTTATTTTGGAGAGCCTGCTATACCAGCTGCCCTGCAACATGTTCATTTCTGCAGTATCACTCTCTGATTTTAGTCATTGCCATTTCTCATATTAAAAAAAAATAAATAACTTATTCAGATACTATGATTCCTGCTTTGGAAGGATTCTTTTTTCTCTTGTTTCAGAGTACTCCTTCATGATGTATTGGTTTTGTCTTGTGCTTTGCAATCCCACTGGCATGGCCTGCTCTGATGCTAATGTGTCCGCTGTGACCTTCACAGCAATCCTCCAAGGATTGCAAGGACAGCTACAAACAGGTTTTCCCCATGCTGGTCCTCACCCTCAGTGACACGGCAATGGTGTGTACTGCTGGGAGAGCGGCTCCTGTGGGGTCGGCAGTCCTTGTGCCACTGTTCCCTTTGCAAGCAGTGTGTGGGGTTACACTCACCAGAGGCTCCACTGACAGTTTTCTTATCCATCAGCATTCACAAGCATTTGATACCTTTGGACTGTCCAAAATATGGTCCTTATAAATGAATATACAGCTGTGGTTTTATGTTCTGTAGATGTTTTAAGGGCTGTATTTGAATCTGATCTCTCCCAACACATGCAGTATTGCACCTTCTATGAAAGAAAGTACGGTTTTTTAAATGAGCATCTCTAACAAAAAACCTTCATGCAATAAAAATACCAATTTCAGCACACCTGTGACAAAAAAAGAGCATGCCTTTCCCATCCTGAGCCTGCTGCCTCTTGTTGCTAGTGAGCATGTTGCCATTTTTCTCTTTGGAGGATGCAGGGGTTGCAGGGGAACAGCCTGTTGCTTGTTGTAGTTACTTCGAGCCTGGAATGCCATTACGTGTTTGCCTGCATGACTCTTGATCTTGCATGACAAAACCAAAAAACAAAGGCAAAACTGAATCAGCAGATTAGTCAGCTTAATCTTGTGTAACTCAATGCTGCACTTCATTTTCAGTGCTGTTATTTTCAGCTGTCCTTTGAGATGGCTATTTGAGCTTTACCTATTTTTCAGTCAAACTTCTCACACAGGACATTCAAGTAAATAAGATGCAAAATATATAATTCAGTGGAATGTTTCTGATGTTTTGATTTAATCTTTTTCATTTGGTACATATAGTGTTAAAACCTCAAGACCTTAATGTTAGCAAAATGTCATTTATCATGAGAACACAATGGGTTCTTTTTTTGCTGTCATATTAATATTGAAAGAATGCAAAAAGAACCTTTTGTTTAAGCCACTATGCTAGTGCTAAAAGGCTTTTAAACTAATACTGTAGTTTCTAAGACAGTTGCTTATGTTTTCTTATCTAATTAAAAATACCAAGTGAAGACAAATGGTCAGAGATGCCAGTATTAAAACTGAAATGATCTGATACTTGTATTCGAAACAGTCACAGCAGTAAGACACGTTGTTGATGCAGCTAATGTGCTCCATAAGCCGTGTTGGTAGATACCCTTGCTTAAAAATACAGAGTTGCAATCAGCATGTTTGCTGGATGTGGATTTTGGTTTGCTGTATCTGGATTTTTGTTTGCTGCATGTACAGTGATACCATTTAGATAAGAACATTTTTCTTTGACCAGAAAGTTACCTGACAATTCTGTGCTAATAACACAATCATTTCCAAGATTTGTTTGCAAATGTCAAATCCAACAGCCTTCTTTCTCCAGCAGAAACACTTTGAAGTTACCATGTAAGTTCCCTTAAAGCAAATTAGCACCAGTCACTATGTGTGATGTAGGCTTAAACGTTTAAAATAGACTTTGCCTTTTCCTGTGAGTACATCATGCACTTACGTGATCTTAAATGTGTAAACATGCTGCAGGTTAAAATATGTAGTTGTTACATTTTGTACAAGGCTCAGTCAGCCAACAGGATCATCCTCTGAGAGGGCACTGCTCCTGGAGGTGAAACTCCTCCTGACTAAACATTTCCCACTGAAGTACAAAGTGATGATGTTACGTGCCCTTACATAAATGGGGTGGTTTTGTTTTTCAAAACAAAGTCATGAGAGTTCCATTAACAGAAAAACTTTATTACGGAGTTTTAGCAGGAGATACTCCAAAACTGAAAGCCAAACTCACCCTGCTGAGATTCTTATTGATTTGAAGCTCCTTTTTTCCTCTAAGCCCAACATTCAACTCAAATGAGAATAATTGTTGTTCAGAAATATTTGTGGATATTCTAGCACTTATGGCCATAAATTTAAATAAGTATTTCCCATTAATTTTGTCAAAAGTAGCCTGAAAATGAAATTATAATAATGTAACAACAGCAATTTAGCATATAGATGTTTTCTCAGGGAATCTGAAACCAACTATATTGGGTATCAAATGACATGGTTGCCTTATGCCGTAGTGTGATCTCATTAGGCATAGTTAGGATAGGAAGGAGGAAGGGAAGCAATGCTGACTGCTGTGTTTAGCTGAAATGGATGAATATAACACCAAACCACAAAATTATTCAGAATAGCAGTATAGTAGAGCAGCATAGCCTAAGGATATTTTTCTGATGAGTTTTAGCATGTCACTAGTTCTGTTGCTATTTGCTGCTGAACTGGTGATACTCTCCATGTTTGTGAAGATCCTAAGGGGCATAAAAAGAACAACTATATGGTTTACTAACAAAAGCATGTGTATTTCAATGATTTGATGTTTTAATTAAACACTAATGCCTGACCCATACCACTCCTATCAGCAGTAATAGTCAAGATGGGGACGTTAAAAGTAAAGAAATGAGTGTAGGTGTAAACCCAGATTTGCAAAGTGGCATCATCTTGTTCATACTGAAGAGGAAAAAACAAACAAGTTTGACATGTAAGATCCTGGCATTACTCTGTCTGTGCTAATCAAGAGGAGTCATCTGCACAGTAGCCATGTGCACAGTGATTTCCTTCTTCAGCTAACAACTCACTTCACTGCCACACTGACAGGTTGCAAACGGCCCTGAAGGCAGCTTGTCTGAGCATGCTTGACAGCACATCTGGTGCACAGCCAGGGACCTGGGTCAAGCTTGTTTCCAAAAATCAAGCGGCAACCACACCTGAGTTTGTGTTTGTGCGCTCGCTATCTGCGCAGCAGGCAAGCGTGGCCTCAGGGCTGATCCTGGGGCTGCTCTCTGCAAAGTAGTTTAATTGTATCATGCCGGAGATCCACCGGCGGCTTCGGCACAGCTGAGGCGCTGATACCCTGAAGAGCTGACTTTGCTTGACTAACTCTAGACAGCCAAAAATACAGCCCTGCTTTTGGTCAGCAGGGCCACAGCCCCCTGTCTGTCTCCTTATCTACAATAGAAAGATAATCTTGCTGTTCTCTACCTCACCGGTGCATCGGTGCATCGTTTAAACAGTTACTGCACCGAGGACATGAAGAGCTATGCAAGTGCAATGTAGCTTTTCACCTCTGGCACATACCTGTAATGTTTGAAAGTTCACAATGATGACAATAGTCATCATCACCTGATGAGTACTGCTCAGCTCTTGTGAATGAACTGATGATCTCAATCTAAATATGACTAGAGTACTATAAAATGAAAAACACCATACTCGCTATTCAGCTTATTGCCAAACACCTGCATTAGTAGTTTGTGCTGTCGTTGCTGTGTTCCTTAGCCTCTCCCTAAGCATGGTGACTATCACCAATATTGCAGAAATATTATCAGTTGGCTGTAATTAACTCTCCTGTTGGCAATCACAGTAAAAAAGGACAGGGAATCAAATGGATTTGTAGAGTGAATCACTGGGTGGGATGGCAAGACAGCACAACTTCCTTGACTACAGTGTGTCATCAGTAAGGAGTGTGCTTTCCAGGGCTGATTGCACGATCCTCACCCACGCTAGCTTGTCCCAGGGTGGACACAGAGATGCATTTCACATCAGAATATCAAGAGGAGTGAGATAGGCATAACTTCTATTGGCAAGCCTTACATAAGAAAAAGGCTGCAGCACAGCCTCCCCCAGGATCTTGCACAGACTAAGATAGCGTTAGAGCAGACGCCGTGAAATATAACTTTCACACTCTGCTGATTATTCTCTGACATTTGTGAAGTGAAACAGTGATTTCAGTTAGTGACAATTTATAAGGAGGTGCATCCTACTAATTTAGAAGTGAATCTCAGATACTGATCACAATTCAAAACAGGAAGCATGGTTAAATCTGAAATCCACGAAAAGCTATCTGAAACACTTATATAATTTGACTAAATGTAAGCACACTTTTACAGGCAAGTGGTATCATTTTTTTTATTAATATCAGATTAATTAACTAATCTTGCTTCCAGTGAGTTTAAGTGAAGATAATCCAAGCCTAAAGAGGTCATGCCCATAGGGCTATTTTCTCCACTAGCATTTGTATAGGGGAAGAGGAAATGCTGCTTCGAAGCAGCAAAACTGAGTACCATATCCTCTTTAATAAACAATTTCAGAACTGTCAAAAAAACAGACTAATAGGCAATTATGATTGGGAGCTATTGATCTTCCTATTTAATCTTTAGGTTTTGCCCTGTTCTTTTTATTTCCCAGTATTCTATTTTTTACATATTCAGTATTTTAAAATTTTTTTTTTTTCTCCTGATGAGGAAACATAGAAGTGCAGCTACTGTTACTCTCTGCTGTGCCTTCATTTCTGTCATTCTTCACTGCTCCAGTTTCCCTGGCCTGCCCCCTCCCTTTCTTTGTTGAACATGCTCTTAAATTCGGCAGTTGAAATTTGCTCTAAATAATATTAAAGAAATTATGTTTCTAGCAACATGTCCAGCTTCTGTCCACACTCTTTGGGGTAGGATTTGTTTAGGATACCAGATGAGGTTATTTTACAATCCAAAGACTACTGTTCATGCTCAATAGCCTGAAGAACAATTCAACTTTAACAGTGAAAGAAGTCAATTAATTAAACCAGTCTACCCATCAGTGCAATGGATTTGTCCTCACTTGAAATCTGCTGGAGAGCGATCGGGACTCCTCCTAATGTGAACACCATAGCTGACCTGCAGATGATAGGTCTGGCTTAGGAATGGCTGTGTGACAGCCTATGATTGATGTTCTGCAGGAAATTACAGGGGATGACCACAGAGACCCCATTTGGCCCTCAGGCAGTATCCCAGCTGCTCACCCATCCAGTTTCCATGCAGGCTAGGCACACTGAAACAGCTCTTTTTGATGCTGCCAACAGCTCTTGCCTAGCCTAAACCCCTACACAGTTCTTCACTCTCCTTTCCACACTGCTTTGGATGCTACCAGCCATTTTTATCTTCTTGATCTCGCCACCTCCTCCACTGCTTTTATGAGCACGATCCTCAATTGATTTCCTTCCCACCCCTCCAGTCGCTTCTTCAGTGCTTCAATTTTTTTCGCCCAAATCCATTTTTCAGTGCAACTCCCACGCAGTTCTTTTCTTGGCTTCCTCCTCCTCTTGCCTACTCTACCTTTCAGAGTCTCATGACGTTTAACAATCATCTGTATGAGCCCAGAGCCTTTGTGCCGGAAAGCGGGATCACGTGAAGCAGTAGCAGCAGCAATCACATGGCCATATGGAGGGCTTCTGCTAATGCAATGAAATCAAAGAAACATGTTCAGGCAGGACCATTTCTCAGGAGTATTGGTCATATTTTTGCTGGCAGAACTGCATGCAAATCATTTTTTATGGGTATACACAAATCAGGTATCTCCTTTTTATGCTTACTCAGGCATTGCAGCCTTTAGTTGGTATTTTCAAATTTATTTGAGCTGCGCAGGCATTTTATTAGAGTTATATGCTTGGGGTTAGACTCAATGATCTTTAAAGGTCCTTTCCAACCCAAAACCTTCTGTGATTCTGTGAAAACCATGTAAAAGCCAAAGTGCATTCTAATACAGTAGGTCCTTATATACAGAACATTAAAACCTTTGAATGGATATAGCCATATAATATTGCTCATTTTCAATTGTTCAGATTTGAGAATATTTACCATTCCTGAATTTCCTGGTTTCTATGGAAAGAATCCCAAATGCAAAGAGAAGGAAAACACATAGGATGACTAAATAAATCAGACTGAAACAGCAGATGACCATAATTACTTGAGTCTCCCGAGACCTAGCTGTCTTTAGAACAGCACATATGGGCACCAAAATCTAAACTAAAAAAAACCAACAACAACCCCCAAAAAAACCTTATTAGTGCTGTCTGTCAATTCCCAGGGTTACATGATCCAATAACAGATCAAGGATATGTTAACTTATTCAAAAATACTAGTTGTGAGGGGATGCTGGACTGTTAAACCACATGGAGCATGCCAGGGATGCGAGGAAGGTGGCAGCCTGTGCTGCTGCTGCTCTGTGGTACAGGGTGTCCGGCCGTCGGGGCAGTAACACAGCTCTCTTTGGGAGGGCTCAGGAGCAGCATCAGTAATAGCGGCTTCAAGGGTGTCAGTGAGACATAGCAGGACTTCTCTAAACATTACCTAAGTAGAAAGAGGGTAAAAATCTACCTAGTCAGATTGCTTCGAGTGATGACTTTACCAGCGGTGGCTGGAAGAAGCCGTCAGGCTTTACGCCACCGAGGGCTTGTGGCACACGGGCTCGAAGCAAAGGGGCCGCGGCTGGCTGAGGGGCTCGGAGAAGGAAAACAACCCAGCGCCGCAGGCTTGGCCCTGGGGTGTACCCGCCAGCGGCTGGCGCTGGGGAAGGGGCTGCGGCTGGGGAAGGGGCTCAGGCGCGGGCCGGGCCCCCGCTGCCACACGGCCGCCGGCGCGAGAAGCCCCGGTCTCCGGGCTGGGGACAGAGCTGGAGCCCCTCACCCCTTTTTTTTTTTATAATAAAATTTAAAAAAAAAAAAAAAAAGACAAGGAGAGGCACAGCCGCAGCCCCCCCGCTCGCGCCGCCCCCTCGCCCCCCCAGTACGCGCCCCCCGCGGGGCAGGAGCGGGGGGTTGGGGGGGCGGTGCGCGAGGCCGGGGGAGGGGGAAGGAGGAGGCGGGCGGCCGCGCCTGCGCAGAGCACTTCCTCGTTGGCCCCACGTAACGGCTGCGGGCGGGCGCCGGGCAGCGCGTGTCAGTCACCGGGTGACTGTCAGCGGCGGCGGGAGCCCCCGCCAGCCCCGGTCAGCCGCCGCCTCCCCCGGCCCTTCCCCTCCTTCCCCCCGGCCGGGGGGCGCAGCCGGAGCCCGCACAAGTTAGTGTCCAACTTGGCGGCGGGTGGGAGCGGCGCTGGAGGCGAGGGGCGTGAGGGGGATCGGCGGCGGGGTGGGGAAAGGGGCTGAGCCCGGCGGGGTGGGGGCTGGCGGGCGCCGCTCCCCTCTCCTCCCGCCGCCCTCCCCTCTGCGCCGGCGGCAGGGCCGGGCTCCTCAGTGGCGGCCCCGTCCCCGCAGCCGTCGGGGGGCCGCAGGCAGCCGAGGGAGCGCTCCCCACCGGCGGGGCCGAGCGCGGGGCGAGGGGGCCGCGGCGGGGCCTCTCCCCCCTTCACCTCCTGCCCGGGAGGAGGAGGGGGCGGCCGGGGCAGAGGCTGGATGTAGAGGGCGAAGCCTCAGCCTGTCTGCGGCTCCGCTGCTTTGATGCTGGGGGTCTCTGCTGGCTGTTAACATCTTCCCTCTGCTTTTTTCCTCACCCCCACCCCTCCCCACCTTTTTATCCCTTCATCTTACCCCCACCCCCACCCCCGGCGAAACTTGGCTTTCTCTCCTCCGGATCCGTGTGCTGGGCTCCTTCTGGGCTTCACCGGCGGGGCAGGATCATGCCGGACCAGATCACCGTGTCGGAGTTCATCGCCGAGACCACAGAGGATTACAACTCCCCGACCACCTCCAGCTTCACCACCCGGCTGCAGAACTGCAGGAATACGGTCACACTGCTGGAAGAGGTAAATCACCCTCCACCTCCCCCCCCAATCCCCGCGGATTTTTTTTTTTGTTCCTTTTTTTTTTTTTTTTTTTTTTGTCTTTGAGAAAGAGCATCAGGGCCACCCGCTCCAATCCACAGCAGCTAGAGGCGTTGGTATGCATGTAATCTGGTCTTTTAATTGTGGGACTTTGCTCTTGTGTTGAGCTAGTTACAGAAAGCTTTCCTGCCCTGGCGTCTTAAAGATTAGGGCGTAAAGCAGTTGTCTGAACTTTAATATTAGTGTTGCACTTCTTGGTGGTTTTGGTGTTGGCAGTTGTTGCAGTAGAAAAAAGCGTTAATGTTGGGATTTTTAGAGGGAAGATGAAGGTTGGGTTTTGTTTGGGAACATTAGCAGAGGTTTTCCCCAGCCACTCGTTAGATCAAGTCAGCACAGAACTCTGGCTGCAGAAACCTGCCAAAGGAGACTTCGCTTAACAAATGAGGTAAGGATGAAGGGATGAATGTGGAGTGAGGAAAATAATAAAACGGAATAGATGGTGGAAGGAGAGGAGCAAAACAGTGCAGCAGAGGCAGTTATACAGAGTCGGCACCTCAACCTTGAAGCCTCAGTGTTGGGTTTGTTGTAATGCTTATTGTGTCATTTAAATGTTCATCCTGCTTTGCTGTTGAGAAACTGGAGTGTGAAAACATGTAAACTTCCAGAGCTGGTTTCTGTGGGGTATCAGTCCACTGCATCCCCTTTGAGGTTTCAGTGTGACTTCCTATGGACTGGGTCAGCAGTTACGAGGAAACAGCTTCCAACCGACCCTAAAACAAGACAGCATACAGGTCTTCTTTTGCCCTAGCATAATGATGTTGAAAGAAGACAGTTTTTTGCTGTTGTTTCATCGATTGCAGTTAGCTGTTGGTTTTGTTTATACACTTAGTTCATCAAGTATTTGTCAGTCCTTCAGGAGCTGGCTGGTATGTAGGAGATGGGTTTAATAGATTCTTTTTAGTTTTGCTGAATGTGTTGGCATGAGCAAAGCATTTGGTATGCAAGGGCAGAGTATTAATCATGGCATTCTCCTGATAGTTTTGGGTATGGAAAATATAATTCCATAGGGTTAAAATTATTTAATGTTGGCTTAGTAGAAAAACAGTCTACATTCAAAATTTTAACAGCACTGTTGTTTACAATAATCAACTTGTTAATAGAGAGAATGTAAGATTGCATTTAAAATTATATATTTTATTTTTAGTATGTAACCTAGATTAACTTCTGTAACTTTTATGTAACTGTACCTTTTTTTTTTCCCTCATGTAAGCAAGCCATGGCTGCTTATAGATTTGTCAGAAATCAACCTGTTTTGGTTTGTGTTTGACAGTATTGCTGCCCCCTGGTCTTAACAATGTGGAATAGGTACAGCCATTGATATACTTACTAGTGCAGTTGACAGCGTTCATAGAATTAAGTAAAAATATGTATTCTGTCATCACTGGTGACTTCTAGGGTAAAAATACAGTATAATGCTTTCATGATTTGGGAGATAAATCAGTACAGTCTGAGTGTGGTAATGCCTGTGCAAAGAAAATCAAAATATAGATGATAAATACACAGTGTTCTGTACTATTTGTGTGGATTGTGTATATTTTCAAAGCTTTTATGTTTGATTTGAAAGCAGTAAATCAGAAGAATAGAGAATAGTGGGTGCTTCTGGTGCTTGCGTTGCTTTTTCTTGAATGTCTTCTGTTTGTATAACTGTTTTATGTGCCCTATTTAAACTGTTCGCAGTTTAAAATGATTGTGGAGTTGTTTTGTATTTCTTTATTATCTGCAAATATTAAAAAAAAGATTTATTTGATGGGGAAGAAAAAGAGATAAATATGCTTTACTGTTACATACTGCAAAAGATCTGCAACTCTACCAATTATTTTTTTTTATTAATTTTCATGGAGAAATACAGATGGTCAGAGTGTGGCAGGACAAGTGCTCTGTTAGTCTTGGCGTTTTTATTGTAGTTGTAGTTTGCATACGCGGTTCTGCTGCTGCTGCTTTAAAGAAAGGTTGGTTTCTGTGCATCTGCTTACCTAAGGCTGTGATTCATATGAAGCAGGAGATTGAAATTGAATGGTTGAAGTGGCTGTTATGTAGCTCTTATTACTGCTGCTATTGCCCATGCATCGTGGATGACTGAAGAGCTCTTCAAGCAGC
The DNA here is from genome assembly GCF_017639655.2 of Falco naumanni. Lineage (NCBI taxonomy): Eukaryota > Metazoa > Chordata > Aves > Falconiformes > Falconidae > Falco > Falco naumanni. The sequence goes on along the minus strand of NC_054056.1, from coordinate 106,653,985 downwards.
TCCTGAACATCAGTTTTGAGCCCACTATATTAAGGCAAAGGGGTTGATCCCATCCTTGCAGCTGTTTGATTTTTAACTTAATGTTGCATGTGGGTTGGAGCCCTCAATGGGCTTTTGCAGGCATTGTCAGGCTCAGCACTGTTATGGTGCTGCAGCCTGAAGTATCTTAGGTCATTTTAAAGCTAACTTAATTCAACACAACCTGTACCTACCTCAGTGGCTATAAGCCAGTTTGTGGATAAACTTACTATTTTCTTTATTCTAAACAAGATTGAGAACTGGAACTATTTTCTGAACAGAAATGGTAGGTAAATTAAACAGATTTAATGAAAGTTAGATTTTCATAGCCTCTCAGTCTGGTGTAATTCCTGCCATAGCTAGATCAGTGGTTAGATCAGAACTACCTTTTCATACAGAATGAAAAAAAAAAAAAAAAAAAAAAGACTGTTCTGCATGTGGCTGTGTCTGTCTAGTTGCATGAAGGTATTGCAGAATTGTGAATTTACTGTTCCTTAATCACAATTAACAAGTTCTCTGAAATAATATAGTAGATGACTAACTCAGTTGCTGGTTTTTTCACTTGTTTGTCCTCCAGTAGAAGTGCAGTTAGTTAAAGCGGGTGGATTGATACATATTCTCTCCTGGTTGTGACTCTTCTCCTATAACTAAAATTATTTTCAGAGGAGACTTTGGAACCACTTAGATGCAATTTTGGGATGAGTTTCAGGTGAAAAATCAGAGCAGGTATTTTTACCGATTCTGATGACTTGGCATTTTCTAAGTCTTTAGTGGAAAGCCCAACAAAATGCAAAGGCATACCCCCCAGAAATCGGAATCCTAGGAAAGATTCTCCGAAGGACTTCTCTGTGTGTTTGACTTATTAAATAATAATAATTAAAAAAGCACCACCACTACCACCCCCAACTTTATTTAAACCTGTTGGAATATTATCAGAGGAGAAAATAGTAAATACATGCTGCAATGTAGCAGTTTATTGACTAGAAAGGTTTCATGCTGTGTTATTTAAACTAGTGAAAATGTTGTAAATTTGCGTTTCTTTCCCTTATAAGATGAAAAATCAGATGGGAAAAAAAAAAAAAAGACCCTATCATCTTCGTAGTCAGTCTTGGGAATCTTGCACAATAGTTATCAAAGAACTGCAAGATTATTTTAATAATAATTTTTCTAAAGCATGAGTGTTATCTTATGGCCATCAGTAGACACAAATTTTAAGGTTCACTCTATTGCTAAAGTAATGATTTTTATTTTTTTTTTGTTAACTGATGGGAAGGAACAAAACCATTGTGTTGTAGGCTAGGTCTAGTTTGAGAGAAGTTGCAATCTGTAGTCCTGTATGTGTTGATTTCCTCAGTGTAATGTTACGTTCATGCAAAGAAGACATTTTTAACTTCATATTTCTGCATGTAACTGGGAGAAGTTTTTTAATAATATTCATGTGAAGAGGTGGATTATTGCATGTGTAGGTGGGTGGTTAATTACTTTTTTGAGAAAAAAGTTTAAATCCTACGATTGTACACAGATTACAGCATCTTAAAATATAGCCTCAGCTTTGTTCTGGGCAGACATGCTTTTTATATCCACAATAACTCTGTGATTTGTGTTACTCAACTAGATTTTGAAGAGTTGATTTTAATCCTTTAGTTGATATTACTGTGTGAGCTAGCTGGAATTTTTAAGGAATGATGACATCTGTTCTGAGAATAAGTGGTGCACATGTGGGATCACCGCAAGACTGTCTTGATTGCCATTTCACTGTGTCCCAGCTCCAGCTGAAAGGGCATCTTTGCACTCAAGGGATAACTTGGTTATCATGACCAGGCAGTTCTGAGTCTTTCTCCTGCAGCAGCAGATGTTTTGCAGGACTATCTTGAGGTACAGAGGTTAAGCTTAAATGTTTAAATTCCCTTTAGGCAGGCTGGTAGATAAGAAGGGACAGTTAGAAGCTGATGATACAATAAAGAATAGCTGCAGTTGTTTCTGATGCCTGTTTTGCTGTTAAAATTTGGTACTACTTGGGCGTCTTTATTAAATTTTATTTATTTCTTTTGGTCTTCAAGGAGAAGTTAAAAACTCAAAATGTGCTTTTTGACAATTAGCTCTTGTCATATGCATAATTTTTAAAAAATAAATATTTAAACTGATGAGTATAATGAAATATGGCTACAGATATGTTTGGGCTCTTTTAAAAAAAAACCACCAAAAACAACTAACAACCCAAAGCACCATTACTTCAATGAGTGTTGCTCATTTTGTGTCTCACTGTGTTGATTTGCTCAAGCTTAGAGGTCTGTTGGTCTAGACAGGTCCTGTAACAGATGCGTGCATGCTGTGTCAGTGAAAGAATGACTGACTGGTTCCTGCTCAGCCTCGCATACATTTTGTTGTTGTCAGTGTAAGTCTGGTATAAACTAAGATCACTTGAAAGGGGAAGATTTCTCAATGTTTCTCACCCTGTCATGGACACTTATATAAGGTTAGAGATGGGAAAGGGGAAAGTATGTTTGTTTGTTCTTTCTGTTTTGTCTTCCTTTTTGTTTTCTTTTACACTAAGTTGTGCATGAATAATTTTCAGTTTCCTGTATGTAACTTTCCCTTCATGCTTCAGTTTCTAGGAATTTTTCATTTTCTGCTGGGGGAAGGAATTCTGGGACAAGGGTAAGGGTCTGGGGTTTTTCCTCCATATGATTTTGTAGAAACTTGTGTAGCACTGAAACTGCTATGCAATCAGTTCATCTATAGTGATTTCATATGCTTTTCTACCACAAGACTGTTTTGCAGTGGCAAAGTATTTTGTCAAGAGAGACAGGTGAAACCATTGAAGAGAGCAGGAGCACTTCCATTTAAAATGAACTTTTTGTTTCAGTTGGCATATGTACAGACTTTGTTCCTTAGCTTGGACTGTGAAAACTGGTAAGATCTATTCCGTGTATGTGTCTGAAGAGGAAGAAATTTTTCTATTGATTCTATCACTTCATTTCCCTTGAAGTGTCACCTCTATATAATTACAGCAGGTAAATTGTAACATTCTATTCCTTATCTGTCTTTATTTTTTAAATTAAAATATTTTTTTTTTTTTTTGTGGAGGGAGTCCAGGCGACTCCAGCAGCACTGGACTTTAAAACCAGCTTTTCCTAACCTTGTGACCCGTGACTTATGGTAGTCAGAAGCAGTCTTGCATCAGAGAGCTTTGTACTTAGGAGTTGATTCTTATGTAATATACCACAGGGAATCTTCAGTTTTCAATGAAATATGCTTTTCGGTAGCGAACAGTCCTAAAAAAAAAAACAGATAAGAAAAGTTCTTTGCCTAGTAAATGAAACTCAGGATAATTATTGCTGTTCTTACACTGAATGGCAAATTGCAACAAAGACGTAAAAATGGGTACATGAGCATTCTGAAATTGATACCAGTGTCAGCTCATGGGTGACTCCTTATCATGATACTGAAAATGTGATGAAGAAGGAGACTTGACAGCAATACCCTGTATTTACAATAGCATGTTTCACAAAAACGCAGTTGAGGATGCTTTTACGTTTACTTGCTACAGTACTTATTAATTTAGAATGTAATTGGTTTTACCCTTCATTTGATAGTAGTCAAAACATGGTTGTAGTAAGCAGGCAATCTCCTTTTACAGAAACGTGACTGATGAGAGGAAAACCAAAAAAAAATACTCCCTGGTACCTCAAAGTTTCAGTCATGGTAGATTGGTTAGCTTTGCTTTTTTGAGAATTTGTATTCGTTTAAGACATTTTTGAAAGTACTTACTGCTTTTTGGTAGCTCATGGTTTTTTAGGAAAGTAGTGCTTCTTGTTTTGAACTCCCAGCAGGCTGCTTCATGTTTGCTCATCAGTTAGGAAACTGTGAAAGTGCTCTTTGGTGTACTCTGTTCAGTATGCCATTCAGATAAATCCTAACAGAGTGTGTGCCATGTAGTCATGGGAACTTGGGCCCTGATGGAGAAGAGAGAGACGCTTAAAGTGACATGACTTAATGTTGGTTTTGGCGTTTAGCTTGGAGTTCTGTGGAGATATCTTCTGTAGTTAAAAAGCAATAAAAGGGAGTAAGTTGTTTGAAGAAAAAAAAAAGTATGTGTGGGGAAACAATCCACAAAGCCATGTTTGTAATCCAACATGGCATCAGTGAAAGACTGCAGATGAGTGATTTGGAACAGTTAAATTTGTTAATTTCATTTCCTGTATTTTTCTCACTCTAGTGAGCAAAACTCAATTTTCAGAACTATTTTATAATGATGTGAATGAGAGTGCTTGTTAATAGTTTTTAAAAACAGATGTGAAACAAATTTATAGAGGAGAACTGTAAGAAAGATCGTAAGATCTTATTTTGAATGGAATAGTACCTTGCAATAAAACTTTTAGACAGAATCGTGCCAAGAATGCTAATTATTAGTATTGTTTCAAGTGCAGAGGTAGGCAATATAAGCATGTTCTGAAAAAGGTGCCCTAAACCAATAGTATATTTTTGTATTTCATGGGAAGATTTTCAGAATCCTGTTAATAGCATATATCATGCTGCTTCTCCTAGAGACTGTTCTGTCAGGTTTGAGTGATACTGGCCAGGAGGCCTAAAGTTTATTGGTGAGTGTGAGGGAAAACTCTGGAGATAATTGTGTGAGTTTTCTTTGCTGAAGGACTATGGCTAAGTGCAGCAAACAGTTATTTTATATTTCTAAAGAGACAGTGTTGATCTGCATTTTATATATATTGGGTTTTAAATACCAGTGGGCTAATGCTGAGGTTTTGTATAAGCGTTGTGGCAAGTAAGATTTTTGAGGACAGTGGGTTTCATTGTCATCTTGGGAAACTTTTCCTTCGATGCTCCTGTGAAAAAAACAGCAAAATGCTGTTGGGATCCTGTTTCCCCCTTTATACACATAGATGTGCGTATGGGCATACTCATTATGGTTGAGCCAGAGGGTGTATATTTTTTCTTTAATAGCCATCTCAGTCTTGATCTTACTTGTTTTATTGTTCTTGTAACGATTGTTATCGGGGGAAATACCAAAGTCTTTCTGGTTTAGAAATAGATATTTGCCATAATTATAGTCTTGTCTTTTGTTGGTTTTTCCTTGCCTAAGAACTAAAAATCTGATATGATGCTAGACACAACTTTCTGCAAAATTAAAGTCTGTAGGACTGCAGGGCCTTTGACATGGTCTGCTCTGGTAGCCTTCTTCCAAGTTGGTAAGAGATGGACCAGATAAGTGACCTGCGGTGTGGGTGGGATATTGACTGAGTTGCCAAGCCCAGAGGGCGGTGATCACTGAAGCAGAGTCCAGCTGGTAGCAGATTGCAAGTGGCATTCTTCCAGTATCAGTTTTGGGGCCAGTACTGTGTTGTGTCTTTTAATTGTCTGCATGATGGGCTGGAGTATGATCTCAACGAGTATATTTGTATGATACCAAGTTGCTCAATATGCTGGCAGGCAGGGTCATCATTCAGTGGGACCTGGAGAAAGGGTCTGACAGGAGGAGCCTTGTGGGACTCACTGGAGACAAATATGAAATCTTGTGCCAGAGCTGGTTTGGCCCTGTGCAGTGGTACAGGCTGGCTAGAAGACAGGTTTCCAGGATAGGACCTTGGACTTGGGTGGATGAGAAGTTGAATATGTGTTGATGGTGACAAAGGCCAGCAATGAACTGGGCTGTGTTAGTAAGACTGCAGCCAGCAACTGGAAAATAATGGTTCTTCCCCTCCATCCAGCAACTGTGAGGCCATGTCTGAAGTACTATGTTTGGGGTTTGCCAATACATGAAAGAAATTAGATGCTGCTGCAAGTCCAGGTGAGGATCACCAAGATGAATAGGGGCCTAGAACACATCACTTACGGAGGGGAAACAGGATTTCCTCAACCTTAGAAGAGAAGCTAAGGGAAGGTTACACTGCTTTCTTCAAGTGTGTAATGGAAGCAAACTGAGAAGGCAGAAATTCTGATATGATTTGAGGGGAGTTTGTGTGTGTAGTGTTTGTGGTTTTTTTATTATTATTATTTTGGGGGTGGTTTTGTTTGTTTGTTTTGAATCATGAGTCTGATGAACAGGTGCCCAGAGAGACTGTGGAACCTCTGTCCACAGAGACATTCAGAACTCTATTTGACTGTAGAAGTAGTCCTTAAAATAGTTTGGACTGCATAATTTAATCTTTGAAAAGATATGCAGACAGAGTAAAGTGGTTATTTACTTTCATGAATGTGTTTTTTGTTTGTGTTTTTTTTTTCAGTTAAAAGTTATACTGAAGTTATTCTTGGCAAACTGGCGCATTTAAACCTAATAAAACTGATGTAATCAAAGTAGATAACTTCTTTTTTTTTTTTTCTTCAATGAAAGACTTCTTTAATAGAGGAAATGGGATACTAGCATTTTTACAAGTCTGTTTTTCAGAATGTTTATCAAATTTGGAGTCTTGTATGAATTTTAAGAATAACTTTAGTTACTGTTTGACAAAGATACAGTTCTTTCTAAATGATCGACGTGCACCTCTGGAAAGTCAGCTAATTTATTCTGCAAAGGAATGACTGTATTACAGTTTAAATGTCTCTGCTGGATTAACTTTACTTCTGTGAGGAAGATGATCTGAATTGTAAGTTCTAGAGCTCCTGCCTTGTATTTAGTTCACTGATTTCCTTTCCTTTTGTGTTATAGTTTACTTTTCTGGTAAATTATCTCTCAAATTTTTGATTCATAAAGCAAGACTTTGGTTTTGAAGAGGGAAACAATATGATGTTTCTTGATATTAAACTTAATCTTTTCCATAGCACTTCAGAAAAAAACTTCTTTGGGATCAGAGATGAGAAGGAATAGTGTCTAACAGGTATTTTTGCCAGAAGAGTTTATGAAACTACTAGGATTTAGATATCCTATTTTGTTTAGATTCTTAAGACTTCATTTCATAGAATATCTCAGGTTGGAAGAGACCCATAAGGATCATCAACTCCCTGTTCCTCGTGAGACTAAACCATTTGACTAAGAGCATTGCCCAGATGCTCCTTGAACTCTTGGAAGGCTTGGTGCTGTGGCCACTTCCAAGAGAAGCCTTTTCCAGTGACTCATCACCCTCTCAATGAAGAACCTTTTCCTAATGTCCAATCTGGAATTCCCCTGATGCCGCTTCATTCTATTTCCTCATGTCCTATTGCTGGTCACCAAGGAGAGGAGATCAGCACCTCGCCCTCCATTGCCCCCCTTGAGGAACTTGTAGACTGCCATGAGGTCACCCCTCAGCCTTCGGTTCTCCAAGCTGAACAAACCAAGGTGGTGAAAATCCTTTAGGGCAAGACTTCCAAGGAGTGGCTGAGGTCACTTGGTCACCTTGCTCTGGACACATTCAAATAGTTTAATGTCGTCATATTGACGCACCCAAAACTGGACACTGTTCTTGAGGCGGGGCTGCATCAGTGCAGTGTAAAGCTGGACAATTGCCTCCCTTTATGGGCTAGCTATGCTGTGCTTGATGCGCCCCAGGACGCAGTCAGCCCTTTAGGCTGCCAGAGCACACTGTTGACTCATATTCAACTTGCTGTCAACCCAGACCCCCAAATCTCTTCTCGTGGGGCTGATTTCCAGCCTCTGTCCCCTGGTTTGTATGTAGAACTAGGATTACTCTGTCCCAGGTGGAGAATGTAGCACTTGTTCACGTTAAACTTCATACAGCTGGTGATTGCTCAGCTCTCCAGTCTATTCAGGCCTCCCTACCCTCAAGGGAGTCTACAGCTCCTCCTGCTTTAGTATCATCAGCATACTTAATGTACATTTGATTCCTGCATCCAGATCATTTATAGAAACATCAGAGTGCTGACACTAAATTTGAGCCCCAGGTGACTGGCAACCAGCCTGATGTAACCCAGTTACTAAAACTCTTTGAGCCTGACCCCTTAGCCAATTGCTCATCCAGTGTATAGTGGACTTGCCTAGCTGTGTGCTGGACACTTTGTTCGGAAGAATACTGTGAGAGACAGCATCGATAAAATCCCAAACCACCACATCCACTGGCTTCCCTTGGTCAAGTAAATGGATGGTCTTGTCATAACAGGAAATTAAGTTGGTTAAGCAGGACTTTTCCCTTGTGAACCCATGCTGGCTGTGACCAATGGCTGTGTTGTCTCTCAAGTATTTTTTCAATAACTCCCAGAGCAATCTTCTTCATAATTTTACCAGGCACTGAAGTGAGACTGGCAGGCCTGTAATTACTAGAGTCTTCCTTCTTACTCGTCTTGAAAACTGGGACAACATTTGCCAGCTTCCAGTTGACTGGGACCTCTCCAGACTCCCAAGACCTTTGAAAAATAATACAGAGGTCCTTCAGTGACACTGGGCAGCTCTTTCAGTACTCTGGGATGAATCCTGTTGGGCCCCAGAGACTTAAGCACAACTAGCTGGAGTAGCAATTCTCAAACAAGTTCAGAGTTGGCTAGTTTGTTTAAAACAAGATGGAACCCCCCTAATGATTGCATGAAACTCACTTAACATTTTTGTTATACTTTGCTCCTGATAGTTATGTCAAAGTTTCACATTTTATTTACATCTAATTTAGAATTCAGAAATTTTCATGTTAAGCATATTGTTGAGAAAGTGTTTCAGTATTTAAATTTCAGTGTGTATGCTTTTGATGCTATTGAGAGAATTAGGTTTTGTTGTATTCCAGTCATTTTAGAATGAGACTGTCGTGTTACTGCTGCGTGTAGAAACTTGGATTTCTGAGATACTTTGGGTTTCAGTTAATGAAGACTATTTTTGCCCAAGTAACATTTAGATTATTACACTTTTCTGGAAAAGTGTTCTTTTGCTGCGCTCAAATTTGGCTTGCATGGCATTTTTGTAGAGCTGTTTTTGGTAGTTCTTAAGTCGTGAAATTGACATGTAGCACTACGTCACATTTAGTAGCACTGCTTGCTAATAATTGTAGAATGGTTTGGGTTGGAAAGGACCTTTAAAGATCACCTAGTCCAACCCCTGTGCCATGGACAGGGACATCTTTCACTAGATCAGGTTTCTCAAAGCTCTGCCCACCCTGACTTTGAATACTTCCCATGATGGGGCATCTACCACCTCTCTGGGCAACCTGTTCCAGTGTTTCACCACCCTTATTGTAAAAAAAATTTCTTATATCTAGTCTGGATCTACCCTCTTGGTGTAAACATTCCCCCTTGTCCTATCACTACAGGCTTTGCTAAAAAGCCTGTCCCCATCTTTCTTATAAGGCCTCTTTAAGGATTGAAAGGCTGCAATAAGGTCTACCCAGGGCCTTCTGTTCTTCAGGCTGAACAACCCCAACTCTTTCAGCCTGTCCTCATAGGAGAGGTGCTCCAGCCCTCTGACCACTTCTGTGGCCCTCCTCTGGCCCTCCTTTTACAGCTCTATGTTTTGTGCTGGGGCCTCCAGAGCTGGATGCAGGGCTCCAGGCAGTCTCATGAGAGTGGAGTAGAGGGGGGGAATCATCTCCCTCGAGCTGTTGGCCATGCTTTGTTTTATGCAGCCCAGGACACAGCTGGCTTTTTGGGCTGCAGGTGCACATTGGTGGCTCGTGTCTGATCTTTATTTTTTTTTATAACTGTCCATGAGTATTCTCAAGTCCTTCTCAGGGCTGCTCTCAATCCATTCATCCCCCAGTCTCTTGATACCTGCACCTCAGCCCAGGTGCAGGACCTTGCACTTGGCCTTGTTGAACCTCATGAGCTTCACTTAATCCCATTCCTTAAGCTGATCAAGGTGCCTCTGGATGGCATCCTTTCCCTCTGGTGTATCAACTGTGCCGCTCAGCTTGGTGTGATCTGCATACTTCCTGAGGGTGTACTGAATCCCACTGTAAATGTCATTAATAAAGATACTGAACAGTACTGGTCCCAGTATGGGCTCCTGAGGGACGCCAGTTGTTACTGGTCTCCATTTGGACACTGAGACATTGATTCAAACTTTTTGGATGTGGTCATCCAGCCAGTTCCTTAGCCGTTGAATAGTCCATCCATCAAACCTGTCTCTCTCTCAGGTAGTGACAAGGATGTTGTGTGGGAGTATGTCAAAGGCCTTACAGAAGTCAAGGCAGATGACATGAAAGTATGTAAATGTGATGCTCACGGCAAAACAAACAAGGCCATTTTAATAAATACTTCTACATGTCAGTGTCATTGTCTTGAAAGTACAATACTATGAAAGTAGTTGTGCTGTTGTTTTATCCAGTGTGTATCAAGGAAGTGAAGACAACTGTTAGAAAAATGTAACGGTGATGTTAAAACAAACTTTAGACACTTTTGTTCAGTGATGATAGAATGCCTGTTTACAACCTTCAAGAACTATTAATTTGTTAACTGTCAATTTATGAAACTGTTGAATTTTAATAAAGTTGAATGATGCTGGGATGGGTCTGGGAAATTTAAGTCCATTGACATGTTGAACAGTCCCTTCCATGCTTAGCATGTTGTTGTCTGGGAACTCAAGAAAAGTGGTCTGTAAAGTATAACAGAATGTGTAAACTCTGTGCCAGCCTTTGCCATGTTGTAAGTGTGCAGGACCATCATGATGGTCCATTCCTGTGTTCTTAATAATGTGATGTACAATGGTGGTGGTAAGTGTTCTTGAGATGAGCAGGAATGGGTGGCTTTTAATGGAGAAGCTTAAATGTAAGATATACTGACATTCTTGTTGGTTATGTTTTATTTTGTATTTTTCTTCCCTAAGTGTCAGAATTCTGGTGAAAATTATAAAACCAAGAGTAATGATGCTGTGACAATGCAAGTGGGGTATCCTGACTATGTCTGTTGTCCAATGCAAGCTTTTATGCTAGAGGAATGCTTATACTATCTGTATTAGTCATTAAGATGGAACTCATAACAGACAATGAGTGTGGCTAACTATAAAGAGAGAAGTGAATGAAATTGCTTTGAACGTTTTGACAAAGCTGTTTGTGTTTACTGTAAAACTGATCTTGCACACTGTGTTTTTCTAACCTTATAAATTATGCTTTGATTTGTTTTGGAAATTGTTTTTCATGTGAGGGAGGCCTTGCCAAAATTAAGCTTTTATGATGTAATTTGGGAAAAAATACTTAGACAAAATAATTCTGATTTTTGTAAGGCATAGGGTTGTATTATAGTTTTTTTAGTATATTGTAATGTCTGCAGCATCTGTATCAGTGTAATTTTTTTTGGGGGTGTTTTGTGGGAGTTCTTCTGTTAATTTCCCCCCCCCCCCCCCCCTCCCCTTATAGCATCTTCAGGGAGGGATGAAAAAAGCCTGCAGAGGCTCTTTGTTGTGAAAACCTACTTAAATTAGTTTTCAGTGTTACGATACCAAGGGTGTTGGTGTGCAGATTTGAAAAAAATGGTGGGATTACGTAGCTGATGTGATTTAAGCATGCAAGAGATGTAATGTCCTGTGGGGTGGGGTCACCTGCAGAAGCTTGAGTGCCCAAAGTATTGTCTGCTCACTAGTACAGTTACAGGGAAAGAGAGCCTTCTTTAAAACCTCCCTTTTAAAAATGTTTATAGTCCTCTAGTGGTGGTTTTGTTGCCAAGCTAGTGTTGCTTTCACAGGAAGTGCTTGGAAGGAGATCTTGTTTAAACTGGCAGAGAAAATGTGAGAAGAAATGCATATTTTTTTTTTTTTCATTGCTGACACTTTGCAGGTTGGTGAAGCTCTTTGTCATAGGTGATACTGACTTAAACCCTCAAATTCACTGCCTGCCCTTCCTTATCTCCTCCCCATTTCATCTGAAGTGCTTCAAATGCTTGCTTACTTGCTTTGTTCCATCATGTTTAGGATAGGTTCTTCAAAAATAGTGTTGTCCCTGGGTATGATACTTTCTGGTTAAAATATCTGTAACAGTGTTGCTGTACTTCAGCAAAGCCTAGTCTATGTACAGAAATCATTTGTAGTTTAGTATAGCTTCCTATTTTTCTCAACTTTCTTAATTGGGCAACAAGTTGCAGCAAAGCAGCTTCCTTTAAATTGAGTCAGTGAATATTGTGCATATTCTAAATATGGAAACAACTAATGTCTCTTTGAATCTTACAAAATGATTGGACATTTTTCTATAGTTTTAATGTTTGCATGGAAAGCCAAGCTTGGTTGCAAATAAGCAATTACCTGCCTTTCTGTGCATTCCTCTTCAATTTCACTGGATTTATTTTTTGTTCTCTGTTGCTGTCTTTTGATGGTAACAATAAAGAGCTGTTCTACCTTATACTTTCCCCAGCCACTACCTTTGTTGCTGCATGTCATATAACTTGTTCCTACAAGTAATGGTACTACTTCATTGGGTCCAGATGTGTGTACTGCTATCCTAAGATAATTATACAATAAAATTGATGTGTAGAAGTATTTATTAAGACTGTCTCATTTATTTTTTGCAGTGAACATTGCATAGTGTGATTATTTTTATAATAATACAACTATTTCTTTGAAACTCTGTGTGTGTATGTCTGTGTTTGCCTTTAAAAAAGCAAAGGGAAATAGGGAAAGTCAGTACAGGCAATCTAGCTAGGTGCAGAGCATAGTTCATACTATAAACCTTGGAAACTACGACTGCTACAGGGATTAGTGTGAAATCATTGATTGTGAATACAAAAGAATGAATGCATACTCATGAATACAAAGGACTGAATTACTGGATGGAGTGATGATACTCTGCTGATAGTTGTAGTGTGCTGAAAGCACATGTACAATATGTACAAAGATATTTGAACGGATGCCTCTTCTCTGATAGAATGATTTTGCCCATTATAAACATGCAGGCTGGACCTTTGTCCGTTTGCCAAAAGTTAAACCAGAAGGCTGTGATTTATGACTTGCTCAACAAGGCGTTTTGGAATATCTTTCATCAAGTTGCTATACGAATCTCTACTTCTGAAACAATCCCATAATCTGTGGTAGAGGAAGAAAACCTGAACTTTTTTCATCATAAAGCAATGCACAGTAAAGCTGGAGCTTTGCCTGAGACTTTAAAAGTAAGTAGATGCACCTGTAGAGAACACATTAGGTGCAAGAAACATGCTATCTGTGATTCCAGAGTATGAGTGCAGTGCAGTGCTTGAAGGACTTCCCACTCAGTGTGGACATGCACTGTGCTACCAGCCTGCTGCGCAGTTACACCACATCAAGAGTTTCTGGTGCTTCTGTTGGAAGAATTTGCAAAGAAGTTACAGCTTGACCATGATTGACAATTTTTAAATAAAGATTAGATCACTCTTAAAACAACTCTAGATGAACCTATGTTTTGATAAGGTGAATTTATAACTATTGCTTATACGGGCTGTAAGACTTTTTAGTGTTATTTCCTGTCCAGCTGCAAAATACCTGTATGCAAAGTGAGCAATTGCAGTAAAAAGAAATGAAGATGTCTTTGTTGGTTGAATGCTAGATAAGTGAGTTTCATCCCTGTCTGGTTAATGAATCTGCTTGAGATATTAGAAAAGTTATGTAAACAACACATTTTGCAGGTGGCCGGTAATTGGGATTTCATAGCTTTTGAGAGTTTGCCTTGAAGTTGAATAGTCTAGTTGAATTAAAAGAATATTGAGGTCTCCAATTGAAGACAATTTATTCATTGAACATAAAAAAATTTATAAAATGCTTGTGTCCTGTGTACTTAACGTTAATGGAAGATTTTAACCCTAAGCTGTCATCTTGCTTTTGACGGGGTGCAGGCAAATTCATTCATATTGTAAAGCTCTGAGATTATAGTAGAGCCTCGTAAAACTCCAAGAGGAAATTTAGTATTTCTGTGGTCAGAGTGGGGTTTGACCAGCATGTATTTTTAACAGGAAGGAAAAAGAATGCAAGCCTAGAAGTGTATGATCAGAGCAGGCTGAAAATGCTTTAAAAAGGAGTTCACCACACAGCCTTTATACAAGATGTGCCAGAATGAGTTAAACCAAAAGGTTATAGAGACTCATGGTCATTTAGTGGCACAGTATAGAGGTGTGTGTCTTATGGTATCATGGTAAGATGTGAATGGAGCCTGCAGTTGGGCTTCTGTGTTCTATATTAACCTTACTGTTTTACCCTTTGTGTGAGGGTGTATACACACATATCAGTGAAAAAAAATATAAGCATACCTCAGTGCAAAACTGTCATGCGAATGGAGCTTCTTTTCTGTTTCTGTGCTATAGTTTTTGGCCCACTAAGCAAGGCAGATGTAGCATGTAGAGAAACGGTGCTCTTTCTTTAGCAGTATAGGCATTTCATTTGAATCAAGCTGATGCATAAAGAATAGGCCTTGCCCTGAGCATATCACTTCTCTGCTGAAACTTAGACAGTCGATCAGTTTAGGGTGGTATAGAATCATAGAATTGTTCAGGTTGGAAGGGACCTCTGAAGATCACCTAGTCCAACCCCCTGTAGTGAGCAGGAACATCTTCCACTAGATCAGATTCAGTGCTTGGGTTTTTTGGACTACAGTGTAGTCCAAACAGGCTTTCAGTAATCATTGGTTATATTTGTGTTGGGCTTTGATTTTGTGGGTTAACGTTCAGATCCATTTTGAGCATTCTTAGGAAGCTTTCAGTTTAGTTTGAAGAAGCCTTACTTACTATGTTGCTAAAAGTAAATGTGGTCAGACACATGCTTTTTACATTGTAGATGGCCTTTACAGCCTGGTTTGGATCTACTGTTCTGTCACGCTGAGTTTGCAGCCTTTGAAGCATTTTTTCCCCCCCTTTCTTTTCCTTTTAATGATAGGATTGAAAAAATGGAATTCAAAGATATGTTGGTTGAAAAGATAGTTTGTCTAGACAAACGAAAATGCAGACAGGAGAATGACAGGTCAAAGGCAGACAAACTGATATGCTCCTGAAGTGCATATGATATATTGTTGTGATGGATTTGCTGTCTTGGACATTCTTTCAAAAAAATTGCATGATCCATATGATAAGAATAAAGCAAAAGGTAGATCATGAAAGGTTATGTTCATGCTTCAGGAACTGCTGGGGACCAGATACAGTTTAGTACTTAAGCTGATGTATCCTGTTACTGCTCCAGAATGTTGGAGGCAGAAAACTTTTCAGTTTCAACTGAGGAAAGAGGAAGTAATGTTTAAAAACTTCAGCAGTATTAAACTTGAGCAGTATTTTATAATGAATTTATGAATTTCTGCTCTGACTTCGAGCAGAACATTTGGATGGTACTGATTTGTAGCCCACAGCGAACAATTTACCTACAGATAAAAATTTACTTACAAGATTTATTTAAGATTTAAGTATATTTGCTACTGACTATTAAATTCTTACAAGGAGAAAAATCCTTTCTTTTGCTGACTCAGGTTTTACATTGTTGTTCATGCTTTCCACCCAGTTTTCCATCTTTCTGTTGTCCCTTCCTGAGGGGCTTGATGTTAACTGATACCAGATCTGTGTGAAAGGCTTTTAAATGCTTGCTGCTTGTAGTAAGATCTCCAAAAGACCTGCCTAACAGCCCTTCCTATAAAAGTGCTTTTATTTTGCAGAAGTGCAGTTGTTATTCACAACTTAGTAGGTTCTGTTTTGCTGGGTAGTTTGTTCTGAAAGACAATAAATGTCCCTCTAAACTGTACTAGTTATAACTTCTATTCTGTTATCCTTTTTTTGTAGGTGTTTTAACTTAAAACTTCTCAGACTCTCTGGCTTATGTGAATATGACAGTCTGTATTGCGAAACGAGAAAGGTGGATTGGTAGAAATTGAAACACAATGTGTGGGTTGAGAAATGTAGTTGAATTATGTGCTATGGTTGAAACAGTAAAAAGTTTATTTGCACAAGATATTCTCAAAAGTTTTCTAGGTTGTCAGTTTCTTTCACCAGAAACTACCAACACATTGAGTCAAACCACAAGTTCACCTAACCCTGTATCTTGCTTTTTAACAGGCACGATCAATAGCAGCTTCCTTGGGGAGATCACTAAGAGCAGGGCAACTTGCTGTGATACTATTCCAACAATTTGCAGCTCAGAAGTTTTCTGAGCTGAAGGTGATGAACTATTAAACACACAGATGTCTTGGGTATCCCTTTTATTAATTGCGTGAGTTCAGAAAGAATTTTTTAGCATCCATGGAAACGTAAATTTTGCAGCTTACCTAGGTGGTGTTTAGGGCAAACCCCAGACTTTTAAATGAAGCCTGCATCCTGATGATATAATTTGTGTCATTAGTTTCAATAGCATGAGAAAACAAGTAATCATTCCCTGTATATTTCTTCTGTCCCTTTCAACTTGTAGACTTCCCATGTTCTACATTGGTCATTTCTTCTTGATGTTGAAGAATCTTAGCATAGGTATGTTTAACCCATCTCTCTTAGGAAATGGTAGATTTGAGGCATATGATTGAGAGGGGAGACACAGCAGAATTAAGACAAGCTTTTTGATTAGAAGGTGTTTGAAAAATATACTAGGTGTTATGCATTTAGAAATTTCTTTACTGTAAGTCTCCTATTTTGTTGTTTTTACACTTAATTTGCAGAGTACTTGTGTGATTTTCCTTATTTGACCGTGACTTCAGCTTGTTGAAGGATGTCTTCTTTTATTAATCTCCTTTACTGGCTCTTTTGTCTTTGTGGTCTTTCTGAAATGAAAGGCTGTCATTTACTTAGGTACAGTCACTTACCATGTTATTGTCAAAAATCAGAGGTCGTATATCAAGGAGAATGGGGGAAGATTTCCTTCAATATATCTTGTTGAAACACTATAATATTAGAAAATTATATGTGAATACTAATTGGGTACAGCTACATATTTATAATGTTTCAGGAGACTGCCTCACATTAATTTTAATGTATTTTCAGAAAAGTGTGTTTCCAAATAAAGTTACAATTGGGTTAATAATGTCTATGGTAGTACATTTTCAAGACAAAAGACCTTTTTAAACAGCTGGCATCTGCTAAAAGCATGTATGAGACACTTATGGAGGAATTTTAATTAGAATTACAGTGAAGACACCAGCATCTAAATTTCCTTTTATTATTTATTTGAAGAGGTTCTGACACTGGCTGGTAAATGGGATCAGTGATCATGTTTTCCATGCATTGGCCCTGTCCATTGAGCTGATATCCAAAATGTCAGGAAACTTCCTTCTTTCCCTGCGGAAAATTAGACAACATTTCTATGGGAAAGCTAATATTAGAATATCCTGCTACAGCGAAAAAAGTCTTAAGTGCTTTCTTATATCATATGAGAATTGGGGAGATGTTTGCTTCAAAGGAATGAAAAGTACTTAAAGCCAGAGTAATTAATTTAGTAAAATGAGGGATAAAGTTCACGGTGTGCCTGCTTTTTGTCTTACCTGCTTGAATGAGTTAAATTAAAAATAAACCAAAGCCCTTTAATTTTTACAGTGTTGTCCTTCTGTCTTTACTGAGAAGATTTTGGCTGCTTTTTTTTACCTCAGTACATGGCTGTCAGGCAGAGTCTTTACTGGCGCTGCTGGAGCTTGCATTAACCACATGAGTGCCTGCACAGGAAATGGAAACTTTCTTGCATGCACTGCAAGAGAAGTTGTGGCATTGGTTGTGTAGGTGGCATGCTGGTGTGAAGTTCTGCCTCTCAACAGCGAGAACATGCCTTCTCTGCTCCCCTCCGGAATGGGCTTGAGATGGGGAAAAAGTCAGGTTACCAAGCATCAAGTAGAGATGATCAGTTCAGGATTTAAAAATATGTAGCAGACATATTTTTAACAGTAAACTAACAGTTAACTGTTAGTGGAAGAAAAGGGTAACTTTGGTTTTTCATGTTGCCTTTGGGGATGTTTTTCTTGGTATTTTTGTTTTGATCACTTGTGTAGTAGGCATGGAAGAAGTAAAAGGTGTAGTCCTCCAAGTTTAATTTGGTAACCAAGAAGTTTCTTTGTTTCAATACGCATCCTTAAATCAAGAGATCAGAGCACCACTGGCTGGTGTTACACAATTCCCCTTCTACTTGCAGTGTTTAGCAGGAGTGGCCTTTCTACTGCCCTTCTTCCCCAGCCTACTTTTCTTGACTTGCATGCCCAGAACAGGGAGTGGGCAGCACTGGACTGCTGTGCAGTAGCAGGGGCTTGTTCCTTGGCTCTTACTGTGAAAAAATGAGATTGCTTGCCTCTCCTTGCTTTTATTCCTGTTGGCTGGATGTTAGTAGTTCTTTTCTAATAGGATATTTGTTTCCTGAGCTGGATGTTTTGGCTGCTGGTTTTTAAGGGTGAAAAAAATACCCGAAGGCACCTATCCCCCAGGTGGCATTGTGCTGGAAATGCAAAATGATGAAGTTCTGAGAGAAGAAAAAGGGATGAAAAGGGAGATAAAGTTCTTTATGCTTGGTGGGGCCATATACTTCTACGTTATCTTCAGCATGGGATGCTACTCATCTTGTTTCTTCTTTTCTATATAGAGATAGCAAAATGTGTCATTAGATTTAACTAGGAATTTGTTTGAGGCCTGAAGGTACTGAGAGTATAGGGGGTTTTGGGGAGCATTTGATGTTCGTTAGGGAGTAGTTCTGTTTCTGTGCCAGGCAATGTTTACTTTATCCAGTTGCTTTTTTGTTGTTTCCTTTGCAAACTGTAGTCTTACTGTTTCTTTACTTTCTTCTGTATCTGCTAATGTTTCTTATTTCGCTTTTCTTTCCCAGAGAAGCTCTTAGGCTTTAGAAAACTTGGTTATCTTGACTTCTGTGGAATATAATTTAATGCAAGGGAAAATGGGATTTTATTAGTGTTCTTTTTATTTTATACAAAGGACTAATTTTTTACTTAACAGCATGTTAGTATTTAAGTGGCATATGAAGGGATAGGTTATCCCCATATGGTCATTAAAGCCAGTATGTAAAATATTGCAGTCTTCATGTCATGCTCTGGTCTTTTTTTTTTTTTTTAAATTATTTTTATTTTTCTTTGATAGACAGTAAATTGTAAGTTAATTTTATTTCCTGTTTATGTTCTGAGTATTTCAGTGTTTCCTTTTCAGGTAATTTTAAATAAATGTTTGGGTTTTAAGTCTAATGGAATCTCTTCACAGTTTTGAGAGACAACTCCACAAAATTAGCAGAACTTATATTTGGTGTCATAATTAAAATAAATTACTGTTTAGGAAGAAAAAGAGTAGTTATTCCCTGGAAGCCATCACTATAGCAAATGGCAACTGTTACTATATTTTTAGATTGCATAGATTTGTCTGGTACTTGCTTTTTACTGTGTTCCTCAGTCTCAATACATTTAAACCTCTCTAGAATATTTCTAGAATCTAGAAATATGAATATTTCTATATGAAATAATGCGGGTAAGCCAGTACTTCAGCCAGGTGTCATGCGTGCTTACTAAACAGATTAAAAGACACTGAAACAGAGAAAGGAGCTTGCACAGAAGGTCAGAGTATTGTGATAATAATGAAACACCTATGTAATATGTATATGAAGTTACCAGGCTTCAGCTTAAGGCCAGAAGTAAAGATTACTGGGTGTGATTGATAGGAGAGTTGCTGTTTGAAGGTTGATAAACAAACTAGATTCCTGTTCTGTAATGGTGTTATGACCCAGGCCGGCCTTAATAGGTCACAGGGCACCACTGCAGCGGCAGCTAGGAACAGTTGTTTTCAACCAGTGATACCAGTGAGATGTTGCAGGTTGTCTTAAGAGAAGTCATGTCTTCTAAGGATTCTCATTAGCCTTTCATGTGTGTAGTATTTTCTGTTTGTTAATGAACAGCATTTACTGATTGTTACAGCATTTCATTAAAAGGGATTGTAAGGAACATACCTGAAGAGCTTTAACCCAGTTCATGGAAGTGATTAATTTTCATGCTGAGGTTGAATGAATGATAAATTAAATGAGAAATGAAATTATAAAATATTTTTTAAATTACTCCGAAGATGAAAGACTAAATCAACAGTCCCTTATAACTAAAAAAATGTTGCCAAATTTGTTGGGTCTGTTGTCGAATTTGAGCTGGCTTTGTGCAACATGGAGGCAGCTTGTGGTGTCTTCTCACAGAAGCCACCCCTGCAGCCCCTCTCTGCCTCCCTACCCTGCAGCTACCAAAACCTTGCCACGTAAACCCAATATGCCGAGTAGGACATCTACCTAGCAGTAAAGTTATTTTAATATTGAATTTGAAAATGTCCTTACCCAAATTGTGGTGACAACAACTGTCAGATGTGGTTGTTGATTAGCAAACAGAGTAGTGAAAGACTGATCAAAACATGCCTGACATCAGCACGCGTTTTGATAGTGTAATGCTTTTTGTAAGATCCCAACAAGAAATTGCCTAGAAGTATTTGCCAGGAACTAGTTAGACTGATAAGTGTACTTAAAGGTGTCCTGGTTTCAGCTGGGATAGGGTTAATTTTCTTCCTAGTAGCTGACACAGTGCTGTATTTTGGATTTAGTAGGAGAGTAATGTTGATAAGATGCTGATGTTTTAGTTGTTGCTAAGTAGTGCTTACTCTAAGTCAAGGACTTTTCAGTTTCCCATTCTCTGCTAGTGAGCAAGTGCACAAGAAGCCAGGAGGGAGCACAGCCAGGACAGCTGACCCAAACTAGCCACAGGGATATTCCACACCACAGAATGCCATGCTCAATGTATAAATTGAGGGGAGTTGGCCAGGGGCTGCCAGTCACTGCTCTGGACATAGGTCAGCTGGTGGTGAGCAATTGTATTGTGCATCACTTGTTTTTTCTTGAGTTTTATTTTCTCTCTTTTTCCTTTTCCTTAAAATGGTTATTATTAGTATTTATTATATTTTATTTCAATTATTAAACTATTAATAACTCAACCCACAAGTTTTACCTTTTTTTTTTTTCCAGTTCTCCTCCCCATCCTACTGTGGAGGGGTATGGAGTGAGCAAGTGGTTGCATGATACTTAGCTGCTGGCTAGGGTTAAACCAGAACAAAAGGATTGTTAGATCAGTCCTTGAGGATTATTGCACGTATAGCAAGTTTGACAGTTTTGGGAGAACTAGGCTTTCAATGCAGTTGGTCTGAAAGAGTATAATAAATGCAATGCATTTAGGAGTTGCTGTGCGTGCCTTGTAGACTTTGCAGAATGGATGTAATGAGCAGGTGCTGAAGTCCAGATTCCTGAGTATGTACAGGACCAGCAGGAGTTTCTGCTACTTGTGTTTTGAGCCAGTACTTATATTGGGTCACAAAACCTCTGGAAATCCAGACAGCTGCAGAAAATCCTTAGCGTGTGTGGGCACAATTGCCGAGTTTCTTAGCCTGTCATACCACTTCACTGCTAGACCATTCAGTTGTAATGGGAGCTTCTGATAACCCCTTGAATGATCTGTAGGATATAATAGGCAGCTGGAGTGTTTGGTAACATGCCCTTCTTTGGTAATTTGCTACACGGTAGAACGAAAAATTCATTATGGTTTCTTTACCTAAAAATTACACTCAACTCAAACCCAGGATAAAATTTAGTGCAAGTTTAAAGTATTCATCATGACTTTGAGAATGGACAACACTGTTGCAAATGTTTCTAAAAGATGTACAGAAAAAAATGGGCGAATGATACTTAATCGAGTTGCACCTGACTCCACTTAGAGCTTTTCCTCCCTCTCTCAAGTTAGCACATGGAGTCAGCTGAAGAACTGTCTGTCCTGGACTCTTTCTTTCATCCTACCTCCTGCTGCACCTGGTAGAAAGCACAGCCAGTCTTGGTGCAGAGTGTTTGTGTGTATGGCTAATCTTTTCCTTGAAGTTGTGGGTGGAAAAGAGGGAGGGGTCTAGACTTTTAATCTTTCTCCATTTTTTTCTTTCCTCCTTGGAGATTCAGATATGGGTCAAGGTATCTTGCAAACTAGCCTGCCATATTTGACAGTCTGATTAACAGATGTTTGCCTGAATGTGGTAAAATTTTCCAGTCTCTTTTTGTGACTTGCTAAGTATGTTATGCTGCAAAGTCTTTCTGATTTAACCTTTTCTTTTTTCTGATGGAACAGACTCTGTTTCTCTATACAGCAGTGATCATACCCCATTCAGTACCCTGGATAAAGGTGATGGCTCAGGTGATAGTATTTACAGGGAAAGCAAAATAGTGGACAGCTAGTTTTTCATCCCCTTCTGTCAGTAGTTTGGGTTGATTGGGCTCCAAGCTGACAGTTATGTTTCATCTTTGGAGTGCTTAAAAGATACCTTTAAGGTGGGTATGTTTTACTGTCTCTCCTGGTATTTTTTGAAAATAATGCTTCTCCTAACAAATGAGTTGCTTGGAAGCCACTAGGGATTTGGAAAGTATGTTTCTAGTCATAATACTCCTTTGTAATCTATGGTGCAGAGGCAGTTAGGTGCCTGTAAGTTAGGTTGTTGCAATGGTTGGGCAGTGCTGTTAATGGAAAGTAACTTGTAAAAATGTAGTCTGAGCTGCTTTGTGTTCGCTGCAGGCTAGGAGCACGCACAGGGGTAGTTATTAACGGTTCAATTTCACTTTACTTGTTAAGACACTATGTTGGTTATATATTTAAGGTTTGGAAAAAAACCCCAGCACTTATTGTATGGTCTATGGACATTCATACACTGTTACTAATTTATTGATTTTTCAAGACTTGCTTTTATTTTTATTAATTTGGGTGAATTATTTCTACAGGAGTTGTTTTGTTTCTTTGTATCACAGGAAATCATTTGAAAACTGCTGCTCATGCTAATAAACAACAAAAAGCTTTATACTGACTCAAGGCATAAACAGAATAGAGGTCTCAGCTGAGCATGTGACTGTTCAGGCATAACAAAATCAAACAGTTGGTTGAATAGCTTGGGGTTTTTTTAGTGCCAACCTTGCCAAGACATCTGTGTTCTATAAGGCATTAAGGGGAGAAGTTGATTTCAAATAGTGGTATGTTTTTGACAGCTTTGCTTCTGAATAAGGGGTCTGTACAAGTTTCCATATTCAAAAGGCAGGATGCCATGTGACTGTCCCTTCCACTGCAAACCTTTGAAATGCAAAGTGTTTTAATAAGAGTCTGTTTTGGAGTGACGGTTTTATATCAGCTGTTCTCTTACCAGGAAGGTACTCTGGATTCATTGCAACAACAGAACCAGCACCGAGTTTTTTGACTTGTGTGAACTAGGGGGAAAGAATCTATACTTTTGAGGTTTTAGATTAGCTGATGTACCACTCAACTGTGAAACTGCAGCACACAAGGTGTTTGCGTTTTAGCTGTGGATTTTGGAAATGTATACTAGAAGAGTATCCTATGGTAGCTTCATGAGTGCATCTTTGGGATATTCTGTTTATAGTAGAAAACTGCCTCCAGCTAATTGTTTTGGTATGCTTTTTCTTTCAGTTTCACAAAGCTTAGAATATAAGTAAGATTTATTTATTCCCCCCCCCCCCCCCCCGATTCCCAAGATATCAAATACACACCTTATAATCCCATACTTAACTCTAGGAGTCTGCGATAGCTTACTTCACATTAAAAATGACATGCATAGGGATCTGAAAATACTGTTCTAGTATGATAGGCTTGCTTTCTTGTAAGACTGAGGATTCTCTGAATTACTTCAGATCAATTGAAGTCAGTAACACTTCGTCATAGAAATAACACTTTATAAATTAAGTAACATAGCCAAAATAAAATTACATACTACCACAAATTGCCCAGGAAGTTTTAGTTCTCAATTGTTCTGCAAGGTTAAGAAGACAAGCAAAGTTGCTATGAATTGCTGTGAAATAGTGATGTTGCAGTGAAGTTCTTTCTAAATTTCACAGGCCCTGTATGTAAGAGCATGCACACAGTAGCTGCAGTAGGTGAACATGTGTTGTTACCTGAGTGACCGTGCAGTCTTACCCTGTTGTCATGTGGAGGTAACTCAAGGTAGCTTAGTGCAATAAGCAATCTGAAAGAATCCTTGGAATTTAAATTTCTTAGTTTTTTTTTAATAAGTCTCACCATAAATATTAGCAGTATGCAACGCAAGTGTGAACTAATTATTTGTGGAACTCATAATTACAGGCCAAAACCTAAATCAACAATTCTTCGGTTTCACAGACAGAGTTTCTGTAGTATCTGTTCTTTGCAGGGACGGGCACTGTGACCAGGTGGAGGTGCTCTCTCTTCAGGAGCCTGAGTGGTTTGTGGACTGAGTGGTGCAGTCCGTGCCTGTCTTCTAGCCCTGGGCTGCAAATTCTGTTGTTCCACATGCTGGCGTGCACGTGGAAGGCACAGCAGCAGTATGGATTTGGGTAACTGGGAAACCATTTACTGTATAAAATTTGAAAAATTGAAGAAATTCTGCATTTTCCCCTTTTATTTAATCAGTAGTGCCTATAATGGCACCCTGGGACAGTGACTTTTTTTTTAACTGCACAGGTTTTAGGTTTGTATTTTATCATATTAATTTGTTCTAAATTTGTAGTCTATGAATTTTTAATCTATGAATTCACTCAACTGTTTGGTTACCCTGTGAATATGTGATGTGTTCTTCGCCTTTTTTGTAGTTATCTTTAAAGTGTGTTAACATGTGTTACTTGTCTGTTAGCTGTTTGGTTAGGTAGTGGAATTAAATACATATTTGTGGGGTTTTTTTGAAGATGTGAACTTTCATTGAGCTCTCAGCCAGAACAGTTGTAGCTAAATGCATTTTGTAAGTTATTTGCAAACCACTGATCAATTAACAAACATGAAGAGAGAATGGGAATAATGGAGACTTGAGGAGAAAAGCCTTGACATTCTCAAAGGGCAAGTGGGAGGAAGAAGAGACTAGACAGAAGACAGACTAGAGGAAAGCTGGATGAGCTTAGACAAATAAGGATTCAGAAAAGAGAGGAGCCCAGAGAACCTTAGGAGCAGGCAGAGAGAAGGATGCCAAATGTTACTTGAGTGGGCTGTAGATCTCTCAGGTCAGTAAGTTAAAACAAATATTACCAAAGGGGGTATATTTTTAACAACATGCAGCAAGGCAGACATCAGGAAACCATGGCACTTTCAGAGGTGCATGAAATGCAGCATCTTGGAGCTTGTGGATCTTGCCAAGGTCTGAACTTGGCGAGAGTAAGATTCTTTGCTTTTGCAGAGATTTTTATGTGGATTTTTTTTTATTCCAGTCCTTGACAAATTAATTGATCTCTGCGATACAGATGAAGAATATGTGTTATCTTGAAGTAGTATCTTCTAGTAGTAGTCTTGTGGGAATTGGGTGTCATATGATTCCTCCAAAATAGCGGTGATGGCTTGTATGTACACCTTCAGCTGTTTGGTTTTTCTTTGAGAGGAGGAGTAACCTTACAGCTTTCCACTTTTTCTTAACCTGTTGTTTCTTTCTTGCTGTCTTCCACTTGCACCCATCCTTGACTCTGGCCTTCTGTGCCCATTTGCTCGTAAACTTAAAGGGAGCTGCTTTGACTTCGGTGATACCTCTTATGCTTGCTAGGGGCGCCCTATTAGCGTGCTCCAATGTTACATATTTCTCTTTCATGATGGCAGTAGAAACTTGAAGAAGAGTGCTGTATGTCATGTTGTCAAGTGCTGTCTTGTACTCTTTTGTGTAAGAAAGCGGATTTGTTTTCTTTCATGTGTTGCCTCTGTCAGATCTGAGGCTTTGTTCAGTATTTGCAGAGTTCTTACCCCAAAGGACTTTGGTTATGCTTGGGCACTTTGGTAATATAAGTAAGAATACTTTAGCATTTGCTGAAGCTGACAATTTAACTTCAATTTTTTTTTTTTTTTTTTTAGTTGTTAGACTGTACTATCTGTGAGGGAAGCTGTCATTAATTGGTCACAGCAAGTCCTTACTGCCAGTACAAATTAATTTCTTGTTTTCATTTTTAAGTGGATGGGGAATGGCATATACGTTCGAGTAAGTTTCTGATTTGGTTTGCAGGCTTTAAAATAAATCTTTGTAATATTTTTTCATACCACAGCACTTGGCTCCTGAGATTTGAGGTACACAGTGTACCACGGTGGAATCCTCTCTGGCTTTACTTTTAAGTGCAGGGAGAGGTTAGGTTGTGTGGTAAAAGGCTCATCTCCATAAATACAAAGCGACCCAGTGGAATGGTGAAAGATGGGGAAATCCTAAAAATGTGAGAAATGGAGCACCCTGGCTGTTTCTGAGTATGCCACAGAAGGGTGATCAGCTGCATGAGACTCATTACAGGATGGAGGGAAAGAGCATCATGGAATTGTTTAGGACTCATTATGCAATGTTTAGAGGAAGCGCCAAAGGCAGGGTAAAAGGAGGATTTGAGGTGGTTTGGAGGGGAACGAGCATAGAACAGAAGGATAGGGGAATAAAGGGGCTACTCATATTTTCCTGAATGAAGGGGCTCTCTTCTATATGCATATGTATATGTAGAGCACTAAGTGGCAGTGTTAGACCACAGTCCAGACTGGAGTCAGACCATTGTGTCATAGGGGCCTGCACATCTTGGGGTGCCACCAACTGGAGTGCATACATATTGTGGGGATATGTATATCAGTGTGCAATATTAAGCAGGACTGTCACTAGGCTGATGAGTAGGTAAGATACTTGGGAGCCAGATACTGAAGCTGCTGTAAATCCCAGAGAGACTGAGTGAACAGAAGGTCTGCCAGTTGGCTGCTGGGGGGGACCAGCAGGTCCAAGCCAACAACTGGAGACATGGTGAGGTCTCAGGGCTGGTTGAGAGACCTGTTTGCATGTGTATGTCTGTGCCCGAGGTGTCATAGACTGCAGTAACATGCTTTTGTGCTGGTCAGCCGTAGTGGAGACCAGGATGAGAGCCCTTTGTGCTTTGTGTCTCTGCTGGAAATACATGCTCAACCAGTACTGTCTGGAACTAGGAATGTGGAACCTCACCTCTTACCGAGCTACTGGAATCAGCAACCCGTAACCTACTTGGATGGAGTTTGTACCTGTGGTGGTCTTTTTCCTCTGCGCTTTTTTTTTAGTGTGTGTGTGGCTTAAAAAATAGTACAAGGTAGACTCTTGGGATATATCCAACATGGCAATGAGGCTTTTTATAGATTCTGATTCAAAAAAGAGTTAATTTACCAAATTATGAGTCTAAAGATAGCAAATATTTATTGAGATGTAACAAGTATCACTCTTGGCTTTAGATTTCTGTTTTTTTTTGGTGGAGCCCTCTGAAGATCATAACTAATATCAAGAGGGCTTCTTGCCTCTTCCTATGGTAGCCTAGTGATAGCAGCCCCTTTCTGACAATTTATAACCCATAGTTCCCACTTCTAAGGAATAATGAATGGATAGATTTTTGTATAAAATAAGCACAAAATCTAAAGAACTGGAGTGTGAGGAAGCATATGGTAGTCTGCCTTCTGAAAAATCAGACTCATCTCTGACAGCAACAAGTCCTTGATAGTGGTCTCAATTTTCAGCACTGTTTGTTGTGTTCTAGGTTGGAGCACGAGTATTGTTTTGAAGTGAATTTCCTAATTATCCCTGTTATTATGCTTTGTCTTATGTCATGAAACAGTTTTATGGTAGACAAAACTGGCTTATGTTCAGATGAAAACAATTGAAGATGCACCCCCAACTGCTACCGAGCATTCAGTGCACAGGGTGGTTTAGATCTGGTCTGGAGTAAACCTGTCTGAAATGCTGCACCTTATGTGGATAAAGTATAGTTTGTTTTACAGATCCTATCCTAATACTGTGCTTTACTTGTGGCTATAGATGTGGTCTTTATTTTGTGGAGCAGCACAGATCTATCTGGTGTGGACTAGTTGGTTGTTTGCTTTTCCTCCTTTAAACAGCAAAGATTCACCTAGGAGGAGTTGCCTTCCCTGGCTGTCTAAGGGGGCTTTGTGTTTTGTGCACCATCCTGATGAGGATGCTACAAGTAATACATACCCCTTGAAAAGATTCTGGATTGCAAATCTGCTTCATCTTTTCCTTATTATGGTGTATATTTAAATGCTTTTCCACTGTGCTGCTTATTTTGCTTCACTGTTTGTACTATTTCCTTAATGGCAATTTTTTCCTCAGTGTCTATGACTGTCAGTTGAATGCCTGTAAAATAATCCCTTGTTTATGGTCCTCAAACTCAGCCGTTCATCTTCTTATAACTATTGTGAAATGTACCATACAATTGCATCCACCATGGGAGATAGTAATCTACAGTTGCTATCAACTACTGTATTATGTGTCTTTAACTATGACTTCTATTTGTGTACATTACACAAACTATATGTAACGTTGGCATTAAATCACTCTAGTTCCAAATTTTGGAACTCTCCAATTTTGTGATTAACAAGAGTTGCCTTTTATGCTTATTCAGTATAGAACTAGAGTTCGAATATATTCCAAATGTGAATGCTTAGAAAAATAGTTCTTTACTGAACCTTCTATTTATATTCTGCATGTGAATGAGCTGAAGGTTTTCTTACTTTCTTCCTGGTATTCGGGCAGAATACAAATCAGCAATAGGAATTTTTTTTTGCATCATTGCACACAGCTTCCTTTTCTGTTGCTCCATTCTATTTGTGTCCTGCCTTCAGCTTTGCTCGAATACAGCCTTTAGCATTCTGTGCAGTACTAGCTTCCAGAGAGCCAAACAATGCGACGTTCATGAAAGCTTTGAAAGACTGCAGTTGCCAGGTGTAGGATTTACTCTGTTCTGGCTGCCCACTGGTAACTTGTAGTTAACCAAGACAAAAATAGAATCCCACGATATTCTCTTGTGAATTCACAAGGGAAGATTTATGGTCATGGGAATGTAAGTGTCTTTGCTTGGCCCATGGCTGTCTCTAACCAAGGTGAGAAATGGATGCTTATGGAAAGAGCGTTGGAACAGTGTGCAGTGATATTTATCTTGGTACGCTGTTCCACTGGTTTATGAACAGGGACGTTTTGAGCTGGAGTTCCATAAAAGCTGTTGCAATTGAACCAAGGCTTTCTGACTTAAAGGCAACATCACTACCATGTCTTCTACTGTTTCTGTTTTCCCTAACCTCAATTTAATCCAAACCTGTGACGATGTAAACTGAAATTTTGTTGTGGTTTGCCTGGTAGATATTCACCAGTAATATTCTTCTTTTTTTTTTTTTTTTTTTTTTTTTGTGTCAAAGTAGATGCTTCTCAAATGTGGCATACCTTGTTGTCCTCATTGGTAAAGAGATCAGTAAAAGGGCTGAACTCAACGTGGTGGATTTCTTCAGTGTCTGATGCACCAAGATTGTTTTCAAAACTATATGTATAAAGAGAATCTGTATTAAAAATGTTAATCTTAAAAGGCTAGGAGCTAGCTTAATAATAGCTCATTTTTCTGTAAAGGCTTGTAGATTTTATTAAAACAAAATGGCTTTCTGAAAAGACTTTATATTTTTAGTGTTTCAATTAGATGCCTTAGTTTAGTAAATTTCCATTCACTGCATAAAGACTGGATGTTCTGGAATAATGTAAAGTTAATTGAATTTCACTCTTAATGGGTATAGGGCAAAAGATACAATATCAAACAGCTGTCCTTGTAAGACTGGCAGTAAATCACAGCTTTTCTATGTCTGTGAAAACAAACATTCGGTGGTCTGTACAAGAAACAATCGACTTTCATTCTCTTTTGAGTTTAAGACATACTGTAAAGTATACAATGGACATTTGAACAAATTTTTCACTTTAAGTTTAACCATTTTGTTTTGCTAGAGCACATCAATATAGTTTGTGAAACATGGACTAATGTCTAAGGGCTATGTACATTTAGAAACCAAAATGTATAAAGTGTTTTGTTGGTCCAGTGAACGTAATGGTTCAGTTAATACCGTACTACTTAATTATTGCTAAACCTTTCAGCAGATCTTCCCCCTTTATATGTAAACAGCTTTTGGGGGTTTTGCAATGATGGCCGGTATTCAGATCTGAAGAAAACAAAAGCTGTATGAAGAAAGAGGAAGAGTTGTCCTTGTTTGCTACAGGAGTTTTTGGGTTTTTTCCAGTTTCTTACTGAGGTTTGTCTGTTGCTTGGTGTTGTGCTTATATGGTTATTTACTGGTGAATTCCTTCACTTTGCTGCTTACATAACAGAAATACCATTAGTGAGTGGAAGAACAGCTGTGCTGGGATAGTCCAGAAGTTGATAAAAGCCTATGATCTTTTCTGATGCCATCTGCTGTTGGTGACAAGTGAAGAGTGTAGGAAAAGGGCAAACGTGTTAGGGGTACCTTCTCCAATGTAATCTCCCAGTCTCCAGTAACTTGTAGTTCAGGGTATGGCAGAACAAAGGTGTTGAATTTATATTTAATGGCCATGTTGAATTTCTCCTCTATGACTTTGTCCTCCTTGTTTTTGTTTTTAGGGTTTTTTGAGGTATATAAAATTTTAGGATCCATAAGGAGATCCACAGCTTACCATATGCGGTGCAAAGCACTATACTGTTGCAGCACTCTCCAAACTAGCCGGCTGCAACATAGTCTTTTACCATCTCATACCAACATCTCTTCATGCCAGTCCCTCTGCTGCCTTCTCCTGGTCTCCCCTCACCCAGGGTGCTTGTTCTCTCTCCTCTCTTCTCTCTGCTTCTTCCTCCTCCCTCTTCCGTGGCTGCCCAACCTCTTCACAGAACCAGCCACACCTGCACCTTATCTACATTGGCCAACCCTCTGCCCCTGAAACTAACCCACAGCTGTATGTTATCAATGATAATTAACTCAGTTTCATTCTTCTACACTATACTACTTCTATTTTTTTCTAACTTTTATTTTGAATTTGGTACCTGCTAGTTTGTTTTAAAGTCCTCTGCCCTTTGTGTTGGAATAGGCTGTGTTCAGCCATTGGGTATCCAGTTTGCCATTAGGGGTTTTTACAGGCCTGTGAGGTCAGGCAGGGTTCTTGGTCTCTACCTTGCCATGTGCTCATCTCCAGAGGTGTAGGTTATGCCTGCTGTGGCTTCTCTGCAGAGATCTGAAGGGTTGTGCTTTGCTCTCTCAGGTGATAAGGAGGAGTGGGTGGGACTTTTGAAGGGGCTGCTCTGCAAAAGGAAATTCAAGGTAATTCAAGGTAATTCAAGTGTGCTGAGAGCAAGTGCTGCTTGCTTGGAGTGATGTGTGGTGCAGGGGATAAATGGCCCTGTAAAAGGGGCAGGAGGTATTGAAACTAGGTTGCTAGAGAGTTAATAATACAGCACACTGGAAGTTGCATGAAGTGCTTTGTAGATTTTGTTCAATTGGTATCGTCAAGGGGAGTAATTCACTATAGCTGCAAATTCAAAACTTTAGTCCGTACTTCAGCAATGGTTTATGCACTTGTGAAGATCCTGAGAAAAGGCATCAAGGAGCTCCAGTTTGTTACTCTAGTTTAGATAGTTGACTGAGTTTCTGAAGGATATAACTATTTTAAAGTCAAGAGAAAGAATGTGAAATTAAAAAAGGAAATCTGTAGCCTCAGTCACCCCTGCTGGCAAAAGAAAAATTGAATTTAACTCCTACATGCATTAATATTGCAGCTTTGTAAGGCTGGTTTCAAGGGATCTAAGTTTTGCAGTCTCAAAGTGTATCTTCACAAATCAAAAGTAGGTGGAATGCAAGGGATGCCAGGGAGATGGAACAGATCTTAATGTAGTTAAAATATTAAATATCATCTGTTTTCTCAGGTTATGGTCACATGGCAATTTTAATCTGTTATAATAAACTTGTGCATCCATTGAAAGGGGTGGAGCCCCCACATGTGTAGTTGCCCTTCTCTGTGCCGGCCATAATGCACAGAAAAGGCAATTTTCATCTGATGTCATTTCTTGACTTTGTGGTTTTCTGAACACTAGCGTGCTGGCACAGACAAGGTAGTGGGAATGAGTGGTTGGTAGAGGGAAACAAGGAAACCCATTTTTTAGGTCCTGTGGGGCAATGGAGATTTCCACAGAAACTTGCCATAATACCTGTTGACCTGTTGCTTCTGGTCATACTAGACCAACTGGAATGTGGAATGCTGTTGATTCTAACTTTCATTTGCTTAACCACTTCAACTTTCCTGTCCAAATTTTCACGATATTACTTACCATTTTTTCTATACATTCGTTCTGTATTCCAGAAAGTCTTTTAACCATACGTACACATGTAGCATATAGGACATCTGTTGTATTTTGTTGACATCTGAAACAGTTATTTCCTAAGAAAAAGGAGGAAAAAAGGCCTTCATTCATATGCTTTTGCTAAATTAAATTGCATTTAGAGGTTTTAAATTTGTGTTAATGAGCACAATGAAGAAACTGCAGAAATGTAAAAATGAAGAAAGTATCTTTTGTGGCTAAGTAGAAGTGTTCATGAAAAGGTGCTGCATTTATTGGTGATAACATTAGGTCATATCCCATAACATCTCAGTCTAAGGGTGTTTGTCAAAAGAGTACACTGTTGCATAAATTTAGAAGTTTGCTCTGTTCATAGCTGCTTCTTTACAACTTTGTGAGAGCTACTGTGCCCTTATTTAATTTTAAAATAACAGCCTATTAATCTGTTGTTCTAGTATCTCTGTCTAGTTTTTATGTAAAATCATTTGTCAATTTTGTAAGCTTCTTGAGTATCTTTAAGACTGATGTTGATATGTTAATTTTACTTAAGCACTAACTGCATCCATTAGGATTAGCTAATATAATTTTTAGAGTAAGCTGGAATGAATAAATTGGTTTTGAGAACCAAGGTAACTTTAATATAAATGTCATAAATTAGTGATTTTAGTATTAGTCTTAATTTTGTGCATGTGGGAGAGGATTGTGTAGTTAAAAGAAAAAATCATTGGCCTAAAATATGAATAACATAGTTTCTGATTAAATATACTTTATTATGTAATTACTGCTCTTTTGGGTGGGTTTTAAATTATGCCATTGCTTTGTCCTATGTTTAAGCGTAACCTATATTTTCTGGTTACATATTATACAAGTATGAAAAGCTTACATGGTAATGATCAGCTTTGTCCATGCACTCTTGTTACCCTGTGGTAGCAGTCATGGTTTTCATTAGCTTTCCCAGATTCCTTTCTTGATCCTGAATCATAAATTATATTCCTTTTTTTAGAGAAGAATATTGTCAACCTTTACTCTTTCAAAGTGATATATATCCTCTTCAGCTGTCAGTGCTATTAAAAAAAAAAACAAAACAAAAACACAACCAAAGCAAAATAAACAAATTAAAAACCCAACAGTATTTTCCTTTTCACTGGTGTTTTCTGATTCTTCCTGTAAGCAAAAGTGTTGTTTGCAAACTTATTTTGCCCGGAGTGATTTACTTTATATTGTAGCTAATCCTGCCAGAAATACTGTTTGTTGATTTACTGCAGCTGATTCTACTTTCACCTTCCTTGCTGCTGCTTGGAGAAGACAGGGTCCAGGAACCCATGTGTTAGGTGTTTGTATGATCCCCTTAAATAAGTAGTAATTATTTGAAGTGTGGATGTAGGAATGCCTCTTCCAAAGAGGGAGGTGAGAGTAAACAGACTGAAAACCTCTTTCCCTACAATATCTAATATCACAAGAAAATTATAAACTGTGAGCATTTTGGAGGTTTGTTGGTTTGGGGTGGGGGTGTGTGTGTTTTGGTTTTATTGTTTGTTTGTTTTTTTTCTCCAAGCAAAATAAATTAAAAGTCATCTAGCATCTGGCTGTTATTGCATAAACTACTGTTGCCCTTAGTAGAGCAAGAATATTGATTTCCAAGAAGTTAATACTTATTGCTGTGTTTAAGGTCCCTTTTATCTATGATTCACTATATGTGAGTTATGTACAAAGCCTGTGTTTTATCTGACAAGAATGTGCTGAAATATTTTACAGAGTAGAGTTTGTTGCACAGTTGTTTGATATTCAGTGAGGATGTATGCCTGGGAGTCTAGCACAGATGTTAGCAAAAGTCTTTTTAAGCCCTAGCTTGAGGAAGAGAAGGGTGACGGTGCGTGGTCTTCTCTACTGAACTTGAACCTTCTACTTAGCTGTAGCATATCTGGGGAAAATGTTATCTTCGACTAATTTTTGCTTTTGAATCTGTGGAATCTGAATTCTTTAGAAGCCCCAGGTCCTCAGTCACCTCCCTTCTAGCTGATTCCTAAAACTCTTCCCTTCCTGAAAACACTACTGTGTTTTTGCTAATGTACATGCATCACTGCGCCTCCAAAAATGATTAAACAATGTAATTGAAAAGTGTCATAAATCTGGGATTATTTTTTTGGCACTTATAACTCTTTTGTTAGGGAGTATTTTTGCTCGGCTAGTAGCATGACTGTATACTCATTTTATAAATGTGGCATTACTTACATTAATATTAAAATTAAACCTGATCAGACCAATCAGTTGTATTTTCTAAATGGAATGCAGTGCAGCTATTTTTAGATCTGACAGTATTTTAAAGAAAGTTGTTGCTAGTGTAATTTAGTTGTATTTATAATCTTGGCTGTAAGTTATGTCTGAAGCTTAATATTGTTAAGAAAACTTACAGAATATTCTCCAAGGGCATCTGTTCTCTAATGCAATCTTAAAAGAGAAGTAACATAGGACTGTTCTTAGCAAACACAATAGTATGTTAACAGGTGCCGTGAAGTAGCAGTTTGCTTGAAAAACACTCATATTTTTTCCTAATGTACTGGAAATTACTGCTGAATTCTTTTAAGTTTCATTGTTATTTTAAAACAATACCTTTAAAATCAGGACTGTAAAGTGTTCTTCCTATGGAAGGGAAAGTGGTAGCTTCTGTGTTGTCCCAATGACTTTGTCAGGTCATAGGCACAGTTAAGGCAAATTAAGGTTACCTTTACGCGGTAGGATTTCAGTGGTGTTAGTGTATCCTTTTCTTTCACCCTTGACTGTTTGCTATAGCTTATGTGTTTGTATGTAGACAGAAATTCTTTTCTAGACTTAACCAGTTTGCTAATGGTCAAAATGTGTGCCAGCACCTTCAAAATAAACCCTGGGGAATCTAACTAGATTATAGGTTTTTGCTTTAGGTTGGATATCCTTTCTCATTTCACTGTATTTTACTTGTAGATGGAGAAAGCAGATCTCACTCTGGTATTAAGTTTATATATAGACTTATTCTACTAATTAAAGGATTTATATCCTTACATGCTATGTATTATACACATGTTAATGGGTTGGGTTTTTTCAGCCTATATTGCTTTTAGAGGTCTGTTGGGTTTCTGTACCACAGCGAAGATGAGTTGTGCATCTTAGTTTTCTAATGTACACTTATGATATTTTTGCATTTTGATCAAAAGAAACGAAAGACAATGTAGGACAAAGTATTGGTTTTTAGATGAGGTTTGTGTTATAATAATAGAATTGACTATTCTGATTATATTGTTTATTTTCCTGTAATATCCCCCATTAAATTCAGTATTTTCAGAGAATATGTTTGTATCAAAGAACATGACATTAAAATACAAAATGAACTCTAATGTTTCACATCTAAATTGTGCTTTTGTCTTTTTATTTTCTTCTTCCTTTTGGAAGGGGAGACTCAAACCCCTCCTTGTGCATTCTGTCAATCTCTAGCCAAAGTCTAATCATAATGATTAGAAACAGAACTCCTGTTGTATATTATACTACTTCCATTTTTAACTTTCACCTTAAAAACAAAAAAAAAAAGTTGAATGTGTGCTTATTTTCTAGAATTTTTCTAGACTGTTTCTAGATTTGTTGTTCTCCCTTTGTTGTGGCCCTATAGCAGCAGCCTACCTTATACACTGTAAGAAGTATTAGATGGTAGATTCCTAGCTGGTCATTGGTGTTTAGCTCTAAATTTCATAGTAAGTGGTGGTGGTTACAGGTTTAACATGATGTAAGGTGAAGTCTCAAGTCTGTCATCATAGTGTTCTCCAATAACAGAATGAAACTGAGCTGTAAGCGGTGTCCCAGAGTACTGTAGTTGTCTTCAAGGTCTGTGTTGTAATGGAAATCCCATTTATTGTATTTTATTTTTAAATTAATGACACTCTTGAAATCTGAAGCTTGGAACAAATAGACACAATTAAATATATCTCTTACATAAAACAATTTTAATGCATTAATATAGCTGCTTTTTCTCTCTGAACGGAATAATTCTGAAATGGAATATTGCAGTCATGCATCAGTATATGCATTTAAGTATTTCTTCATGGGTTAGGAGAAGGAACATGGGTTGCCTCTGTTCTTAGAGGACCATAACCCACCCACCCATCCTACCCATCCAATGATGCAAATTTTTAAAGAAGAAAGGGTTTATAATTTTGAAATGGCTTGGTCTACCATGAATATATTTCTGATGTCCTTCGTGTCTCTGCTGCTAGCTGATACCAGGTATTGATAAATAACAATACTGATTGAAATGTAGAGAGCTAGGAGATGTGAGTGTACAATGTATTTGCAGCACCGCTGTGAAGCTGGCAGTGGCTGAGTGAGGGAGTACTTTACTTGTCCTTGAGTGTCACTTTTGAGCTTCTGTAACATTCATAGAATCGCTGTACAAGATTTGAAGAATTTTGCTGCTTGAGAAGGTGGTAATAATTCTATCTTAAGAGTCCTGATCTAGTGCATCTTCCCTCCCTGGGTAGAGTTACTGGGATAACAGCTTAAATACCAAACATACTGCAAAATATTTGGGATTTCAAAAGATGAAGAAAGAGTTAACATGGGAGGAAAATACTTTATGGTATTTAACTTTGGTGCAGTAACTGGAGAGCTTTCCTGTTAGTGAAATATACAGTCAGATCTGGGGGTGGGGGGAGCAATTCTCCAGAGACTTTTGCACTTTTTTCCGGTCCAAGTTGCTAAGAATCACATTTCTTTCTAATAAATCTAGGTCTGCTAGCACATCTATTTAGTGCGTTTCTGTTTGTTGCTTGCATGTCATGTTCTCGTCAGTTTGCTTCCTTGTGAAAGACTTTACCTCAACTATTTGCTGTCTTCTGATGTGTTTATTTTTTATTGTTCTAGAAAATAAATAATCTTGTTCTGTTTTGGACTGTTTTGAATTGCATTTAGTTGTCTTTTGCCGATAAGCTTTTTAAGTTAGATTTTTGTTGAATGAAAATGGCGCTTTATAGTGGATTGGGTTTTCAAATTACAAGCATCTTCAATAAATTAATAAAAATTTCATTTAGATGCTATTTCTATGGAACTGTATATTTGTATGCTGGAAAAAAGGATTTTGTAGGGTAGTATTTGGTAGCCAATACTCTCACTCGAAGTAATGTATTTCCACTGGACTTTGAAAAAAGCGTAAGGAGAGGTTTGCGAGAGAGAGCACAGGTGCAGAATAGGCTTCTGTTTGTTAGATCATTCCCTTTGTGCTTTTAAAGCAGTATTTAGTAGATTGCTAATGTGCACAAGAAGAATCAGCTCGGGGTGGGGGTGGGGGGGAAGATTGTCAATATGCCATGACTTGCTAAAAAGTAGAGCACAACAGTACTACTTATTTTTAAACACAGAAGCATTTGTAATGTAGGAAGGCTCTTCTATTTGTGTTCTGTGCAACCACTTGCTAGTGCTGTGCAGCTTTAATGCTAGCAAAAATGGTGTGTGCAACTTGAGAATCTTGGACGCAGTGGTATCTTCAGGAGCTATGGGGGGCCTGGCTATGGGTTTGCTGGTTTCTGAGCTTTAACTGTGTATTACTCTGTTAATCATGCCAGTGTGTTTATCTGCTGCTGGAGTAAGACATAGGTAAAATTGTGCTGCAGTGACCTGAAAAGTGGTGAATCTCCTTCACTGGTTTTGCTGTCTTAGGCTTCTAATTAGTACTAGTAAAGCTGACTAGTATAATCAAGTGAGTCTGGATATAGTGAATGATAGCTGTTCAACATATCGTGTTACTTCATCGTACGTTGTTGCTAGCTTAAAGGTAAGAACATTGGCGCTAAAGTAACTGTGGATGCCCCATCATGCCCAGAGAAGCTGTGGATGCCCCAGCATCGGCACTGTTCAAGGTCAGGTTGAATGGGGCTATGTGCGACCTGATGTAGTAGTAAAAGATGTCCCTGCCCATGGTAAGGGGTTGGACTAGATGGTCTTTAAGGTTTCTTCCAACCCCAAACCATTTCTGTGTTATTTATCACTGAGATTAGTTTCAACCCAGTGGCAGCTGTTTTAGACCCAGTGCCGGTGGAAGAAAATTTTATATCTGTAACTAGATGTTTTCAGGTGTTGCCACTACCTGTGGGCTTTTCAGCATCTCCTGCACAATAGAAGTTAGGAAATGAATCTGATCTGTGTCATCATCCTATCTGGAAACAAATCTCATAGTTTTATTTTTCAGTTATCTCTAAATATACCTTATGCACAAAATGAGCTAAACTCAGAAATACTAATGTAACTCAACTGACAACTTAAAGGAAGTAACTGCCCAAAATATTGTTAAATATTCCCAGATGTGTCAGAGCGTGCACAAGATCAAATATCAGCTGCACACTCATTAGGAAGAATGCGATGCTAACTTCCTATTATCTAGGAGTAATCCTACATAGATAGCAATTAGTGTCTACATTCATGCTTTTGCAGAAAAGGAGTCTGGTTGCAAAGAAGGGTCCAATAGACCAATTGTCAAGACAATTACAATTAGCAATGCTGGATGACTTAGAGATTTTACAAGCAGTATCTCCTGGGCTTCCATTTGAGTAATATTGGAAGAATAATTCAGTGACTGTTACTTTTGCAACTCCTTTTTAGAGATCACACAAATGAGTTTGCTCATCTAATGTGACCTTTACAGCACCGTAGGGCTGATGAGTTTTCTCGTGCATGCTGGTTTGGAGAGAGGCTCTGCGTTGCATCAGGCCATGTAACCAACAGTAGATGTGAGGGAAGTTCATCTGATGGGATCTCTGTTAAGCTTTGGCATTACTTGGAAAAACTATTTTCTGGAAAAACATCTTTCCTAAACTTGATTGCTTATGCTAGTTTCATTAGTTATGGTTAAAATACTTCAAGCTTCCAATTTTTAAGAAAATCACAATTAAAAAAATATTATCTTTTAATTTGTCTTATTTTGAGAGTAGCTGGTACATGATGGGGTACAAAATGATGTTGGTGGCAGTTGTTACAGTGATATGTGCATGTTGATGTGGTGTTTTGGTTTGCTTTCTCTTATTTGGACCCTTTTGGGTTTTTAAGTAATTCAGGACAAGTTCAGACTGTGCCTGTCTATATCAATCTTTTGCACGAAGGGATTAAGTGTCTCTAGAAAATTATTTACTCCTCTATTTTTGTCCTCTAGATATGTGTGGAGACCAACAATCGGAAACAGATTTCACAGTGGTGACTGGCAGGGCTGGTACAAATGGAGCAGAGAGGGAAGAACAGGAAGGGTGGTTTGAATCACATCTCCCTGTACAGAATTAAGTGATTTTGGTAGTCTGCTCACTTCTGAATAGGTAAACTACAGGAGACTCTTACCAACTCTTCTGGTTATATTTCACTGGGGCAAGTCTGGCGTTTTGTCTTGTTGCAATTTCACTGGCATGTAATAACTTACTAACCTGTCTAGCCTGCGTTTATTATCCATCCGATGAAGTTTGGATTTTATTGTGAAGACAACTGATACTGGTGTTGAACAGCTGTAACTTTGTAAGGTGCCATTGCTCTACTTTGTTACATGGATATTGTGACCAGGGCTTGAGCAGACGGCAAGCCTATTTTCTAGCACAGACAATAGTAACTGTCAGTTACTTCAGTGCCAGGTTAGATTAGTATGTAAACTGATAAGTGAAAGACTGACTACTTTTAAGGGACTTTTAGTCCCTTGAAACCAATATATCATGCATGTATTTTCTGTGAAATAATTAATCTTGTATCTGACAACACGTGCATGTGACTACCAAGCGTTCATTGTACCTTTGTGTATATAACCTCAAATATTTTATACTTCACATGGATTGCTTTTTAACATACAAAAATAATTTCTTAAAATATATAGAGGCAGTTTGTCATGAGTGGGTAGGTTGTGCATGCTCTAATAGCCTTCAAGCTTCTGTCATAGTATTTTAAACATGACAAACCTGTGTTTAAAACATTTCTTTTGGTATAATTTTTGTGGATGGATTTTGGTAGTGGGTAGGACATGGAATTTTTTTAGAGAAAACCTCCTACAAAGGGGGTTAAATTCTAAACTTTCTCTGATATTAGGATGAACAGTTTGTTCCAGTTGGAAAACTCATCTCGTCTGGATAATAATCTACTTGAAGGGATGAATAACGTATGTTGGCATATTAATATGATTGTCAGTGTCTTGAGCCCCTCTTTTTTTTATTGTAAGGCTGAAACAGAAATCAGTGGTGTTTCTTTCCTCTTCAAATTTTGAAGGTTTGAAAGGTACACAAAACACCTTTGATATTTTAGTAGATCTAGTGGACTGAAGGGGCCATAGCATCCTCTGAGCAAATGTGTGCCTTTAGGATGATGCTGATTTCTAGAAGACCTAAATTTAATATGAAGACTAAGCACTTTTGTGATCAGTTTCTGTAATAGTAGTTTTACATCAGTCAAGAAAGGAAGATTTTTGTGTTGCTCAAACCATGCTTTTCATGTTGATCAGCAATTAGTGTATCAAATATTAAGTATGTTCTCCACCATATAGACTTTTACATAAACACACATGCACGCAAATATATCTATAAGAATGAAAGGACACAAGGTTCTAAAGAAACAGTTGTCTGTCTAAATGAGTGCTTGGCTGTTTTTAGTACATTAAAGACGGATAGCAATCCAGAATCTAGCACTTAACACACTACATAGTGGTATAACTTCTGGTTTAAAAATTAGTAGCTATTAAAACAGATCATGGCCCAAACATAGAAATACCCTTTACTGAGAAGGGAAATAGAAATACCCTTTATTGAGAAGGGATCAGGTTCTAGAGGGTTGAAGAGGGTCTGTGCAAACTGCAGTGCACAGCTCTGCTTCTTCTAGTGGAGGGGACTACGGTGTGGTTATGGGATGTCAACATAAGCCCTCTCTGACCTGATACTGACTTGTGTGCTGTCTTATGCTGGTAAAAGTGTGTGTGCAGCTACCCAGTGATCTGTATCAGTGAAACGAACCATTGGGAGGACTCACCTTCCCTTCACCCCAAAATTAATTTGGTTTCCTCAGGTGGACAAGTTTTGAAATTTTTTTATTGGTATGAATAGTTACTGGTAAATGTACATCTTATGAGGGAGGATGCTGTGAGAAGTCTTGCCTCTGAATGTGAAACGGTAGCTGTAAGTACCAATTTCTGTCAATGTGCAATGCACTGATGGAAGGTGAGCTAGATCCAGAGTGCTTAAAAGGAACCCATGGTTTTCATGGAGCTGAGGTCACCGCAGCAGCTCCTGAATGGTATGAAGAAGGAGACACTGGTTTCTTCAATAGTATAGATTTGAACTAGGTTGGTGGTTTGGAATTGCAGGCTAATTTCTTTAGCTAAAAGTAGCTAAATTTCAGCAGAAAGGAGAAATTAAATCTGGGGTGCCTGTCTGCAAGATTCCAAACGGATTGGTTAGAAGAGCTGATCTTGCGTGATAGGGAGGTTTTCTTCTTGAGCGTAAGCTTGAATACAAGGGAATGCAGGAACACAAAGCCTTGACAGGGCATATGTCAAACACCATGCACTGCAAATCTGCTGAGTATGAGAAGCAAGGAGCTTTCCTTGTTTAATTCTATGTAAAACAGATTACATATGGTGTTGGCAGGTTTTTTTCTTCATTTCTTCACTAATGCCTCAGGTGTTTTTGTGAACACTAATTTTGCATTATTTTGAATCAGGATGGAGCTTGTCTTCAAAATGACCATTTTCAAGAATAAAGCTTTATTCAGCCAAGGAGGCAGCAAATGTGTGTTGCAGGTACCTTTAGTAAATAATCTGTCTTTTCAGAATGCGTAAGAAGGTAAGAAAACATTCTCCCAGGGAAGTTAAAAAGGCCTCCTGGGAGGTGGTATTACAGGAATGAAAAAAATAAAAAAGCATTTTCCAGGAATGAGTGATGAGGAGGAAGAGTTTAGTATGTAGGAAAGAGTGCATCTGAGTACCTAGAGATTGTCACAGACTCCTGGGTTCTCTGAGGCACTGTAGCTTTCAATAATACAAATGTATGTCACTTCTACTGAAACATCAGTTTTTGTGTTTTCTAAGATGGGAGTAAAAATATTTAGTATTCTAAAAATTAACGAATACTGCAAAAACATGCTTTTACCTAATGGGGAAAAGCAAGGCTGTTCCTGTCTAGTTTAACATAGTTAAAAGGTAATGTTACTCTGCAATAATAATTGAATTGGGTATTGAGTGCAGCTTAATTCCTTTACAGAAGAGTACAGCTAAAAATTATTAGCTAA
Source organism: Falco naumanni (assembly GCF_017639655.2). Classification (NCBI taxonomy): domain Eukaryota; kingdom Metazoa; phylum Chordata; class Aves; order Falconiformes; family Falconidae; genus Falco; species Falco naumanni. Next base: position 106,611,831 of record NC_054056.1, on the reverse strand, counting down.
AGACATTCAAGAGGAATGTAATATATTTGGAAACAAACTACCTACAGTTTTATAAAACAAAAAAAAAAAACACCAAAAAAACCCACGCAAAACCCCCTAGATTACAGTTTTTGTGTACCTAGAATCCTATATAGCATCGGGTTCCTTGTACAGCAGGCATTTTGAACTCTACCCTGGTGTATGGTTAAAAGTGCACGTGGATTTGTTTTATGTAGGGAGTTTTGGACTAAGTAGACTAGTTCACATAAAGCTTGTATTTGCAAATATAAAAATACAAAATTGGACTGTGATGTCATTCTGACTTAGATCACTGGCTCCTTTAGGCAGTGGATGTCATCTCTGTATATTGCTTTGCTCAGTGATTGCTCTCTTGAAATAATGAATGTTCCCTCCTGCTTCCACATTAATGATTAAATTTAATTCTATATCAAATCCAATTTGGAAGAGTTTTCTAATCTCTTTGTCCTAGCCTTCTAGATTGATAACTTTAGGAATAAGTACCTCTTTCTTGGAGTTTTTGTTGGTTTGGGGTTTTTTTCCTCCTCCTGAGTGTCCAGTTTGCTTCAATATTAGAAGTTAGGTACAAAGTTTTCTCTCTGAATCTCATCAGTGTTAACCATTGTCTTTCTTCCAAAATACTGGCTTCAAATTCTTATACTGTCCTACATTCAAACTCTGGATAAGACAAATGAGTCATGATTTTTTTTTCTGGTCATTGAAGGTGGAGGGAACTTTGGTAGAAACGTATGATAACAACTGTCTGGCATAGCATGCAGGCAGAAACAAATGTTTTTGACAGCATTCACAAAGGAACCTAAGGAGAATCACTTGCTGTGCACTGTCTTGGAACACGGTTTTGAGTATTTTATTAAATTTAGAAATTGTAACTCTTTCTTGCAAGTGAAAGTCAAGTAAAACCCACTATTTTACTGGGGAGCAAAGGAAATAATATTTGCAGTTCTGAATGTTTGAATCCATTGTTCTGGTGCAAACGAAACCTGAGATATATATGTGCTTCCTAATACTGTTTAAATTCTGTGGTTCCAAACTTTCTCATTTTAGCTACTATTTTAGCTGCTTGGTTAAAACTGGGCTGCTCCAAACCGGAACTATTATACATTAATTGGTTTATCTGTATACGGGTTCCTATTGTAAATGCGCGTACACTGAAACACTCAGTGCTTCAAACTTAGGTAGGACCGGTGCCCTCATGTATGACCATCTCCAGTACTTAACAATCTAGTTGACCTGGAACTTCTTCTGTGTTTTTTTTTTTGTTTTGTTTTTTGTTTTTTTGAGCTTCAAACCCAGTGCAGTATACTTCAGTCATCTCAGCTTTGACAGTAAAACCTCTGCTTTTTGGTTAGGTTGGCATCACGTTGGTGATGACCCTCTCTGAGGTACACCCAGCTGTAGGAATAGCTGCCATTCTGCCTTTGTCTGCCAGTTTTCAGATATCAGACCCATGGGAACCTCAAGCTGTAAGTGTTTGGGTGATGCAGCTACACAAGGGTCTCTGCAATATGAACTTTGTGGTCTGCAACAGCTGACGGGTTCAGCTGGACTGCTATACTGACGGTAGTTCTGAGTACAGGTTCTCCAGTCTTCAGTGATTTAAATGTGAATGTAATGTGGTAAACGCTTTCAGCTTCATTAAAACATGAGATTATTGATCTAACGTTACTTATATGATGGAAAATTGCCTATGATCTAAATGGGGAAAAAATATAGGAAATAATTTAAACGTATGTTCTCTATAGATTGCAGGGGAACCATGTGCAACACGTTAAGTAAGCAGAATATTCAAAACTCATGCTTAAGTGAAATTAACTGTGTCACTGCACACAGTACCAGTATGTGTTTTTTAAGTGTCTTGATTCTACAAGTCTTGAGTAATGTTTATTTTGATTTTATTCTTTGCTTTATCATAGTAGTTCTTTTTCACATTAGTTTGATTTCTTACATTAGATTGAGAATGGGTAGGGTCAAGTTATGTTGCTTGAAAAAGAAAGTACCGAGAAATCTAATCCTAAATTCATCATTACTTAACAACATTTTATTCTGGATTTTGAAACTACTGCAGGAAATACGAAGTTCAGAATGATGGAATCCTGAAAATGCGTATTTGAATACTATTATTATAAATGCTTCCCTTCAGTCACATTATGTTGCACAAAATCAAATCTTAGTTATTTTCTTTTGATTTGCTACTTTTCATCTTCAGTATTTATAAAATTCTGTTGGAGTTTGGTGCAAGAGGTTAATGTGATAATCTGTGTCTATAGTTGGAATGCTATTATGGGAAAAGCATAGAAGTTAAGTAATTGTGGTAGAAAATATAGGGCTATAGTAGAAGCATCTACTGACTATTTCTTGTTTGGTTTTTTTTAATATATTAAAATTTGATAAATGCTTTGTTCCTTGCAAAACGAACATGTTCTCCTTTTAGCACTGTCACTACTGCTCTATTCTGCCTTCAGAGCATTTTCAGTTCTTTAATTCATCTTGAAGGGGTTGAATGACCACAGACCTTCCTGCAGGCTGATTATATTGTATCTGCAGTTTTCTCCAGCCTGAGAGGCTACTCTAGTTTGGGGGTTTCTTTTGAAATGTTATTATGTATTCTGTTAATGAATGAAGTAAATATTTAAAGTCTGTTTATTTTCTGTTATTGTAGGCATTGGATCAAGACAGAACTGCACTACAGAAGGTGAAAAAATCTGTGAAAGCAATATATAATTCGGGGCAAGGTAAGACGTTGCTTTCGGTTTTGCATGAGAACCTAAGCATTTGATTCAGGTTTCTTGTAATTTATCCTGTTGAAGTGTATAGAACAAGAGATGCTCACCTGTTTAAGAGTGTTTGAACTTAAAAAATTTCTTTGTTTGCTTCTGATTATACGTCAGATTAATGTGCTCTCCAGTTCTTTGACCTTGTATTCCTTCTCAAAAGCCTCTAGGAGAATTCCCATGGGTAAATTTTCCTGCTGTTGTAATATTTCAGTTACCTCCAACTAGAACAGTGATGAGACAGTGTCCTGGACTGAATCTATGGAGTGCACTTCTAAGTGAAATAAGAATGAGAACTTGTTCAAAAGTTTAATAAATAAATTAATAAAACAGATACCTACAGACAGATGTGTCTTTTCTTTAACACGTGCTCTTCTCATAACATGTAAAATAAAAATTTATGTCTTTTCCTTCTTACCTAAAGTAGTAAAAAATTTATCATTATTTTGCTTGTTTCAAGATAGTGTTGATGTTTTATTGGAGCTATAGTAATAACTGAGAGGATAGGTGGCTGGAATATGGACTGATAATCCGTTTGAGTTCAGAAACAGATTATGATCAAGCACAGATCAATATACAAATTAGATTTTTAAAATATAAAGTATAACTGGCTTCTGCCTCTGTTTCTCTTTGAAGTCTAAAAACTCTGCCAAAGGCAGACAGGGTACCAGAACTGTATACTTTCCAATAACCATCTGGCTGTAAATACTGGATTTTAGAAAAATCCCGGTTCCTCTTCCCTAGCGATAATAATCAGTTTAGCAAATATTTTCTTTATGCAGAGCCACTTCTGAGTGACCTTAGTTTCTGTGTTGTTTTGAGTGTTGTCCCGTTAATTCGTGTTTGGATGTGTTGGAGATTCTTGTCTCTTCTGCCAGTCACTAATATTGTTGCCCTATTAGCACCATGTTTTAATTAGCTTTTCTGTAATATTGGTGGGTGATGAATGTTTTCCCAATAGACTGTGAAGACTGCCTGATACAAAAGTGAGAATAGTGTTTGGTACATGTTTGTCTAGTTTTATGCTTTTGGAAGTATTCAGAACCTCCAAGTAGCTTTTCTGTTTGAAAGTACCTACTTATTGCATTTCAAAACTGATGAAAACTGTAGAACACGTGAAAAATTCCTGTTTTGAAAGATATAAATGATACTAGAGATTTTAGCTACCATTTGATTTAAGTCTTATAATAAAATATTGTAGGCCATACTGTTATCATGAACTAGTTACGCTGAGTAAAAGCAGTAGAAGGTTTGTTAATGGTTTTAATTGGCTGCTTCTGCACTTTAAAAGGACCAGAAATAGTTAAGTAGATGGCTTTATTTTGTTTTTTTTAACAAGTCTTGTTTCAAAAGTTCAAGTTAGTATGAATTCTTTTGGCTCAAGAAAGCACTGTACGTTGTACTCTAGCTCCCTCTTCAGAATGCTGTGTGATAGATAGGCTACATTCTCATTTGAAAAGCTGTGCAGTAATTAATAAATATAAACTAGGGTTAGTAAGAGCAAGACTACATGTGTTATGTGAGACCTTGTAAAAATGACTCAGAAAATCAAGTGACTGAATTAAAAATCAAACTCATTTTGCCTGCTTGTACAAAAAGAATTGCTCAGCTAGCTATATTCTTACGCTTCAGTGATGAAAGTGGATTTTGTTGATAATTAACTTAACATAAAACATAGTGAAACCAGCTGTAAAAATGCATTGTCATTTTATCAGTTAAAAAAAGAATTGGGTGACTTTTATTTCAGAAGGAAGCTTCTAACTATATTTTGACAACTCAAAACTGGAACTTTGTTTTACAAATTTGATATTTTGTTAGCAGATAAGACCGTATTTAAATCACTAGAGTAGGAAATGGGTGGGGCTTTTTAAACTCCCCTGTTCATAATCTCCTTTTGAGAACTGTATCTGGACTGGTGAGAAACGGTTATTCAGGGCCGGAGAAATTCTTTTCAGTTCAGTAATCTAATTCATACTCTACCAAAAGTCATAGATAAGATTTTTTGGGGTTGTATTGGGGTTTTGGTTTTGGGGGGTTTGATCCCCACTCCCAAGTAACATTTGAACAGTGACATTTCATGTAATGCAATGTCTCCTGCAGAATTCTTTAGAAAACCCTAGCCCTCTCGCGTGTCGGTTTGTTCCTCTTCGATGATGAGTTATGAACTGCAAGGGACTCTTACCATTACAAAGAGAGCTTAAGTGTCATCCAGATACATTTTGCTTTTCGTGTGCATTCCTCAGCCATTTGTTGTATTTAGATGTAGATCTACTGCTGTTGAAATGAAAAAATGAAAACATACCACAACAGAAATGTGGAAATCCCTTAGAAAGGTCCCATCCCTTTTTCTCTCTGTGAAAGTACTGTTTATGAAATCCAGTGAGATGTACAAACTGATACCACTTTCTCACCACTTTCTCCTTATCTGGCTTGCTGTTAATTTCTGGCATGCTAGAGTGCATCTGTAACTGGGAACCCATCTTAGTGAATGGTGCTTGAACTTAACGGAGAATCTGTTCTGACTAGCTTTCCCATAACATTTGAATTGAATTTAAACAGTAGATGGCACAATTAGTTTTGTTGTAGATTGCTCAGTAGATCTTTTTCATTAGTCCCCTCCCAAGTACAGTCAAAAGAATGTACGCAATGGAGAAATAAAAACATAAAGTCCATATCAGACCAAAGGTACTGAGCTGGACCAGCAGTTCACATGGTCTCCTGCAATGATCAACAGCAGATGCTTGAGGTGTGCATAGAAGAACAGTGCAAATTGGAGAGAATTTTTTTTAATTTTGTTTTTTAAGACTTTCTCAGCTCACAGTGATGTGAAGGCCAGGAATTACTTGAGTCATGACTGATATCATGGTGCTTGATACTTCTTAACAGACTTTTATGATTCATTTTGTCTAAGGAATCTAATTTCATGTAGATCTTCATCATTCATAGTTTTGCATCAATCTAGTTAAATGCTCCCTTGCAAAGTTGTCCCGTGCATGCTCCTCAGGCTTTAAGTCCCCTGAGAAGGAGACTGGCCCTGTCCACATCTCAGAGCATTGGCCTCAAGCCCACCAGAATGACTCATTTGATGGGAAATTGAGGGAGTTTTCCATGTTCTGGGGCATGAGAGTTGGTAGGGGGCTTTGAAGTGCCAAAGCTTGCTAGAGTAACGTAGGAGGACTTTTTGGTGGATGAATCCAAACTTGACTCATTGTTGTCCATTCTGTCTCATGAAATAGGTTTCTGGATTGAGTTGTTTCCACAATCACCCACAATATCTCTCTTCTGAACTCAGCAGCCCTAGGGGTTTTTGAGGGTGCGGGTTTTTTGCATGATTGTTACATAAACTGTCACATTTAATCATCCTTACTCTGTTTCTCTAAAGCAGCAGCATAGACTTTCTTTTTTTAAAACAGGGAAGAGGAGGAGTGAATTTGGGGCAACAGGGACAGGAGCTGCACACGATATTAAGGGTTTAAGCATGCTATGGCAGTGCTTATCTGCTCTATTGCATGCTGTATTTCTTAATAATTGCTGACATTCAACTTTGTTTTTATTGGTACTGAATGTCGAGGTCCCATAACTCCAGAACTTTGCTTTATAATGTCTAGTTATGCATTTGTTTCCTAAAGTTAGGAGTGTTTTCCCTTATGTGTTACGCTACCTAATGCACACTTTCACACATTGGACACTTACCGTGACATTCCACATCTAACTTGGGAGCTACCCAGATGTGAGCCTGTTGCCGTAGACTCTGCACAATTAAAGGATGTATGTAGAGACTTCTAGGGTGAGATACATCAGACTTCCACTGCATTTGCCTTTAGGGTAAGCTGAGCTGGAACTTTTCCAATGCTGAATGTAAGGGGAAGGGCAGACCCCAAGCTCCTGTGTGGATATCTTTGTTGTAGAAATCTGTTTGAACAGATTAATCTCACATTTAGAGTCAGATTTTGTTTCTGCACCCCAATTAATTTATAATATGGAAATTTATAGTATGTGAAAGGAACAGAGCTTATCACTGTGAATCTTATTTCCTAACTCATTTATATGTTGTTAAGTGGTGACGGCTTTATCACTGTTTCATATAGGACTTCACTGGGGACCTTCCTCTGTTGAGAAAATTCTTTATTCTTTCCTCCACCCCCATCTTTTAGACCTGTCTTTCTTGTGTGAGGCTCATCCCTCTTAGTTTGATTAGCTCCTTTTAGTGTTTTGGAGTGGGACAGAAATTATCAGTAATCCAAACAGATCATTTGACTTAAATTTCCTCTCCCCATATGCTTGTTGATCCCTTGAAGGGAGGAGTTTCTTGAAGCAGAAGTTTATTTTTATAAAACCTGTTTCCTGTTCAGCATTTTGTATTTATCCACATGTCCACCAATTCTCTTCTGCACTGCAGTTTCTACAGATTGCCTGAGGAATAGATAAGCGTTACTGCTGTGCTGGTGCATACTTGAATTCTCAGTTCTCTCTGGAGCGCTTATTAAAAATAGCTATTATATTTGCTTCTCATTCTTCCTGTAGTATTGAGCTTCTTATAAATAAGAGGCTTTACATTACAACTGTACGGTTTGACTATTTTATTCTTCTATATATGGGTCTAAGTGACTTGGCATTGCTCATTTTGTCAGCTTTTATGAATTCTGCTGTTAGTACTTAGATTTGGTATAAACCTTCTGAAGCGGAGCTGAAAGAAAATTCTTCCATGAGAACTTCCTCAAGCATGTCAGTGATGACTACAGATGCAAAAAGAAGTCATTTACCTTTCTCGGCTGGCTTATCTCTTGGTGCTTTTGTAGTGTAGTCATCTAGAGGACCTTGCAGATTTGCTGAAATGCTCTTTGCTCTGGAAATCTTTGAAAGAGGGTTTTATTTCTTTTCCCTTGAGAAATCTCAGTCCAGAAGGCATTGTTATTATCAAGTCCAGATAAGAATATGGTGGTCAAATATTTTTTCCTATTATATTTTCATTAGATTTCAGCTTTGTGAAGGATGAAATGAGAAAGGATGCTTTCTGTTTTCAAATAACTTCTTTTGCCATTCTTTTTAACCTTGCCAGTTCTCTTGCTTTTTCTAAAGCCTGATTCTTTTCATGTGTGTGTGGTGTGGTTTGGGGTTTTTGTTTTTTTCCCTTTCATAAATACAGCTTGGCTCTGACCTTGGTTAATTTTCTTCTGGCTACCTGGGGAACAAAACCATTTTATAAGTGCAACCTTAAAAGTGCTTTCAAGTTGATCAGGATTCTGAATTGTGATTTTGTGGTTGTGGTGGTTGCTTTTGGGTTTTTTTGACTTAACCAGATAGGCAGAAGTAATTCTCAGTAATTTGGACATTCTGCAGGTTTCTTTGGGCATATTGTACTACATAGTGACAGGAAGGAGCTGTGTTTGTACATTTTTTTCTTCTGTAAACTATTTAAATATTTTTTTTATTGTTCTTCCGTGTTTGCAGGGTAACCTATGTGAACACCACTGTTTTAGGCAAAGGAAATTAAGACTTTAATGATGTGTTTTCTAGCTCCAATATATAAAGGCAGTTCTTTAGCCTTTCTTCACAGTATTTTTTTCTTCGGTTTCCTTGCATAATATGCAGAAGTAGAGATGAATTTCACCAGATTCAGAAGCATATGCTAAGACTCTGGTCACTTTTGTATGGGAAATAAACATAATACATAATGCAGTGACTTCACATACTTAACAATACTTAGCATAGTACCACAAAGTGACGGTAGGCGTAGACAACTTAAGGTGACTGCATGGGGCAGCAGAACAAGGTGGGACTCAGCCCTGGGAGTCCTTAAGCCTGAGCCTCTGCAGTGCTCGGGCTCAGTCCCTGCTTTTGGGTACTGCTGTGGAGCAAAAGGCTGCTGTAAGCTACTGTGGCTGTTGTTCCTTCTTCATTTGCTTGGAGCTGCATCTTCAGATGTATTTGTATTTCCTCTTTACACATAATCCTCAATAAACATGTTAGAGTATAGAAATAATGGATCCCGTAACTGGGCCCTGCCAGGATTTTCTCAAAACAATAGTAAATGCTGTGCTTTTCTCAAGACTTGAAGGTGTGAGTTGTGGAGAAGATGCGTATCTTTCAGCTCCAGAAAATACTACTGCTGCATCCAGTCCATTCAGTAAGTTGCTTTATACTAAATCTGCCAGTCGGCAGGGAGGTCCTGAACAGGGGCTCAGGTACTGGCTGCCTTGCTGCACCCCATCGGGGAGGGGATGGTTGGTGAGGCCCCTTGCCCTGCCCGTAGCCCCTCTGGAGGGAGCTGCTCTTGGCAGTGCGTGCAGAGCCCATCCTCTATTGTCCGTGATTCTGGCACCTCTTGGGGAGCTGCTGTCAGAGGAGGATGTCTGTCAAGGGATGCTGTTCTATTTTCATCACAGTACTGAGCTTTGTTTATGATACTGGGCAGACATGAGCAAGTTCTAGAAGACAAACATTATCTTTTGTATGTACTGTTGGCAGTATTTGTGTGTCGCTGTCTAGGGTTATCAAAGTCCTTCCTACAGTACTTGTAACTAAGGAAGTAAATATCATCATGCACGTTAGAGCTTTCTTTATGCAAAGGAATCTGTGTTTCCATGACGTACCTACAGAGAGCTTAAAGCATGTTCTTTGCTCTAAGCATATTGGTTTTCATATGTTGCATTTTAGCGTAGGCTCTGCAGCTTTAATTTCTCATCTATGTGCCTTTAAGATCAAGTAGGGAACTATCTTAACTCTTCAGTGGAAAATACTACTTCTTTTGCTAGATATTCATTGATAATTACATAAAAATCAAAAATACATTCTTACATAGTACTTGAGGTGTGTGTGGTAATTACAGAAGTACTCCTTTTACGTCGTAATCAAAGCCTTGTTTCTAGATTTAGGTGATTCGTAATCTGGATTTCATGAGGATTTCCTATATATTGTTTTGGGACAATGATCTGCTTCTTGCATCCTCTTTTGATGAGGAATTTCTTTTGCCTTTCTCAGTTAAAGGAAACAGTTGTCTTCACCTGTTTTTCAGTATCTTTACAAAATCATTTTTTAAAATCCTCTATGAAACAACACAGTACTTAAAATCAAAATGCTAGGAAGTCTCACGGGGTTAGAAGTACTCCATAGGCAAGGACAGGGGTTCCATCATCTAGCAGATGACTTCCTGACCTTGTTCCGTTATCCTTCCTTTTCCTTCAGTACAGTTGGGTCCATTCGAGATTTATTAGCTCAGGACTGCATAAGCCAAAGCTCCTTCTTACATAGTCTTCTGTGTATATTTATGCAACAGCTTTTACATCAAAACAAAATGCATATTTTATTATTATATAGTGGCTTCCTTGCTTTTAATGCTAAGGTATTCGATTAAAAACCGTATTATTTTGGAACAGTTTTATTGATAACATACTCTTTGAATTACAACTCTGTATTAACATATGATTAAATGTTTGGCCTTTTGAAAACTCAATGTGCGATTTTAGAATGTAACTTGTGTGGTGGGGTTTGGGAGTTGGTTTTGGTAAATAAGCATTATGGGTGGGGTTTTTTTGTGTTCCAGGAGGTCTGCACTTTTTTTGTTGTTGAAGCTTTAGTGCACTGTTGTTTCTAATACCTGTAATACCTTGGAAGCGTTATTGTTTAACTCTTCATCAACTCTTAGGTAATGTCAAAGTAGATCCATGCATTGTGGGACACTACCCACAAGCCTTGTTTGAAATTTGTCTCTCTTTTTATTATTTTTCTTCTTTTATCAGTGTGCCCACGCACACCCACACACGCCCCCCTTGTAATTCACATGCTTTCAGGCAATATGATAACTTCAGGAATATAAAACTTGTAAGTCTTAGGGGAAAAACATGGTACCTATTGGTAAGTATTACATGCCCGGCTCCCCACGCCCCCCTTCATTGCACAGAACTTGTTCTACTTGTAATAGCTGTGTGGTTTTGTGTTTATGGCTTACAGAAAAAAACATAGTAAGACTAGGAAAATCATGAAAGTGAAGTGTTGATTTAATTAATACTAACAACATTCCTGTAAGAGAGATGAAGGCGATAAAATGTGTCCTAAAGGGCTGTAGTGACAAATTTTCTACTTAAAGAAGCTAAAATGCAAGTAACAAAAACCATGCAAACAGATGCCAGAATGGAAGGTAATAGAAGCAGGAAAAGCATTTCAGGCACAATGGTGTGTTATCAGAATTTTCTTTATCCTTGAGTTAAGGATTTTGCTTCCTTTCACTGGCTTCAGTTTCATCTTCTTGGCTCTGACCTCTCTGTATGGCCAGTTTGCTGTTAAATATATTCAAACAAGTGTTTGACTATGTACCAGTGTACGGTTCATTCTGTGGGGCAACTCATTTAAAGCTGCTGAAAAAGGAATCTTTGTCTGTAAGACATGTTTCTTCTTTTAAACTTGCGGTCAGATTCAGACTTGGTCATCTTAGTTTTGTATCTGATACTATTGACTTGTTTGTTCTGTAAAAGTGTGCTGCATTATAATAAAAACAAGTTTGCATTACAGTAGACAAAGAAAAATTCCTGTTTACAAAATGAGCAAATGTGTATTGTTTGATTGACCTTTTACTGATCTTATTACTTTATTTATAAACTACAGAGCTTTTTTCATTGATGTATTACAAATTCAAGTTGCTGTTTTAAAAGTAGTATACCTATATCTATGGCTAAGTAGTTATTTTATATATTAAAATTAATGTGTTTTTCAGTAGATGCATTAACTTGTCGCTTTTTTGAAAGTACTGTGTGTTAGTTGGTTTGTCACTATGTTGCAATACATAAGCTTAAAATAACAGACTGTACAAGAAAAATTTCCTGACTTTAAATTTTTCCTTGCAGATCATGTTCAAAATGAAGAAAACTATGCACAAGTGCTAGATAAATTTGGAAGCAATTTTTTAAGTCGGGATAATCCAGATCTTGGTACAGCTTTTGTAAAATTTTCCACGCTCACTAAAGAATTATCAACGCTGCTGAAGAACCTGGTGAGGACTTTCAAATTTTCTTAGTTTTTTATTTCCAAAATAAAGTTTAGTATAACTGCATGATCCTGATGACTGATGGTAATTTTTGAAATGCTTTCTGGGGGTTTTTTGTCTGATTTTTTTTTTTTTTTTAAACCAACACAATTTTGCAGAGATTATTTCTAAATGATGTTATTACACACTCACTGTGTTTGTTAATTGGCAGTAAGAAGAAAGATGTAAATGTTGAGACATCACATTGAAGCATCATTCTCAAGTGATTGACAGTGTTATATCTCCTTATGGACCTAAATTTTAAATCATTCCCTGACTTGAAATCTTTCCAGTTAAAAATCCAATACAATTAGTCTTTTGTCTGACCTCAGAAAGAGAAACTTCCACGTTTTGGAGGAAAAAGAATAATTTGCGAGCGTGCTTAAATGGTGTTAATAGTCCATTCTCCCTGTGGTATACAAAGCATCCATTGCTTAAATACTAGGCTGATGAAGGTGGTTTAAAGATTTGTCTCATCTGATGTTCATGCCTTTTGCTTCAGAAAGATAGATAATAAAACTTTAGTCATAGCAAGTATCTTTCAACACTGAAAGTAACGAAGCCACATTTCTAGGGAAATCATGTTTCATGGGTTTGATAGCTGTTGTGTTCTGAAAGTTGTATCTTTTAATTTTGTGTTTTTCTTACATTCTTACATAGAAGCTTATTTGGTGTGTAAAGTATAAGTAATATTACAGACTTTCTTTCCTAGAGTCCCTAGCATGAACACAGCTGCTTTAGGTCACATCAAAGGTCCATGTAGCCAGTACCCTGGCTTTGACAGTTGGCCAGGAGTAAATGTTTAGTCAGGAGTGTAGGAAGAGAGCAAATACATGGAGGTACCTTCTGTACTGTGGTCATTAAAAGAGTCTTCAGCTCAGAGACATTGGAGTTGGAGGCAGTATCCCTTGCTTGGTAGTCCTTGTTAGTATTACCTCCATGAACTTGTCTTTAGGATTTCTTGAATGTATGCTATGCTTGGCACAGAATATAGTGGATTCTTCCAGAGTGCTAAAATGAACTGCTCTGTCAATTCTAGTTCTTTTGAACCTGATCCTTTCATTTATTGTTCCCTGATTCTTACAAGATGTGTAAGAATTTCTCTTATTTTCCCCAGAAACTTGCAGATAGCTATCACTGTTCCTTTCCCTTCCTCTGTTACTTTTCTAGCTGAGTCTTAGTTACTCCGTAACTTGACTTGGTTTTGTTGGTCCTCTCAATATCTTCTCTTAGTACTATTGTACCCTTTTCTGAAATGAGAGGGGACAAACATGAAGATGGTCCCATTTCTTACTGCCTTTTCTGAAAGCTGATTGCTTTATGGCTATTGAGCATTGAGCTTGACGTTTTCAAGGTATTTTTACCCTGATCCATTTTCCTGGATGATTGTTATTTCATAAGCATGATTCTGTATGCAGTTTTTTCTCCTTAAGTGTCACGTTGCATTTTTCGGTTTTCCAGCATAGACTTCAATCTTTAATTTCATTCTCTCAGCAGTAAGTCTTACAAGGTTCTTATGCAACTCTTCATATGTGGCTTTTGCTTTACTGCCCAGAATAGCTTAGTATTAGCAGGTATTCTCACCCAACTCTCCGCACTCCTCTGAGATTCACTTACAAGCTTCTTGGACTACAAAGGCCCTAACAACACTCAGAATGAAGTGTCACTTCTGGCCTCTCATGCTGGTGCTTATTTCTGCCTTCTGAGTCTTGCCTCTTCATCACCTACTTATCTCAGGATGGTCACACTTACCCTAACAGAGCTTGCTTTAAAGGGCTTTGCTCTGGCCAATTACCTGGATCATCCTTTGTTTCAATGTTGGCAGTTTTAAAGAGCGGTAGGATATGCAAAGTGACCTGCTTTTATCTGTGAAGACTTCTGTCATTCTGGGCTCTTCTAGTCTCCTTTAATCTTAATTTAGATCACAAAAAGAAGTATTTTAAGATCGGTGTTAAAGTGCATTTTGAGGACAGTTTGGGACTAGAACTCAGGTTTGTTGGAAGCTCTCAGGACTTCATCGTTCCTTGCAGAGCCTAAACAGAAGTCTTTTAACTTCTTTCAACTGGCAAACAGAAAGGGGGGATTATTTATTTAAAGTAGTGCTGATCAAGAGGAAAAAACATTTTTAAATTAAGAAGCTGCACTCATTCAAAACATTATACTATTTCAGCTAGACTGTGATGCATTATCGATCTCAATTCTTGTTGATATGATCTAAAACAGGCTGTTCCCCAGTTTATTTTGTTCAGCAGTCTCAAATAGGCAACAAGGTTATTTCACAAATGCCAGTGTTTTAGAAACACTTAATTTCACCTTTCTTCTCTCAATGATAGATAATTCTTTGACCCACTGTTGTTCTTAAGGATCGTGCTGATTAATATAACTACACTGAAAGAAATTTTTTCTATAATATCAAAGTAGAAGTTGAGATGCAGTGAAAAAGTAGTTGAGAGGACTGTATAATGTCAGTGATAAAACACCACAGTAGACACTGAGGCTTATGTTAATAAAATCTAATACAAAAAATGGCCATAGGTATTAAGGTGAATGGCAACCTATCAGTCTTTTGGTTTGGTTTGGGTTTTTTTACATAAAGCAGATTGCTGCCTTACTTAATAAAAGTACAATAAAATAATGAACTATCTTGAAAAACAGGAAGATGAATAAGGAGTAGAGCTACATAGTAGCCAACAAAAAAAAACCTTCAAAAATTTAGATCTGTTTTTATTAAACCTATTGAACTTTAATTATGACTCATTGAATATTTTCCTATGAATTGTGATATTATGTATATTTCATTAGAAGGAAGGTACAGAATAATTTTATTTTCTTGTGTGAAGGAATTAGAGTGATAACTTTAAAAGTCATCTTCACTTACTATGATCACTTACTATAAACTCTTGATGTTACCACTAAATATAATATCTGAAAATTAAAACCTATAAATATGTTATATTTCTGACGGTGCGGTTTTTGTTAAGATTATCTTACAAGAATGACACACAATGACAACTTCTGTAACATTTTGTAAATGCATGCATAATTGCATTGTGACTGGCCATTGTCAACACTGGCCTATGTTTTCAGCAATCTCTGAGTGTCCCATCAGAATCAGTTTCTTTGACTTTTACTACTTCTACCTCCTTTCCTGTTCCAGGTTTCATTCTTTATGCAGTAATTCATTATAATACCATATTAAAAATTTGTATGATCCCAGTATGTGAAATCAAGTGTGTCGCTATCTTTTTGAATTAATCTGGCATTTTTGGAAAAACATTTTGAGCACTTGTGGATTATTTAGAGTGTTTTTGTTTTTAAATTTTGTGTGGCACTTCGCGTTTTCCAGATGTGTAAAACCTGTTTTTTCCCATATCTCTGTCCTGTAAATTTCCTTAGCTAATCTTTGCAGGCAAATTATCTTCTGTTCACATCCCTTCTCCACAAATTATCAGAGGATGGTGGGTTTTGTCCCCTTATTTTGCTCTAGATATGAGACTGCTTCACTTTAAGATGTGTTTCTAATTCATTTGTGTTACTGTCGAAGACTTGATAAAATAAATGATTCCAAAATCTTACCGTATTGGAGTAATAAACTGCTATTTAGTTTAGGGGTTTTATTTCCTAGCTGATATACTAGCTGGCTACTGTTCAGTAATTTCAAGCCAAGTATTAATGGCTTGATTTGGTTATCCTTAACAGATACACTTGGAAAAATGAAAAAGGCTACAGCAATGTATTCTTGTTCATACCTGCTTTGATAACTGCTTATAAGCCTGCCATATCCCCCATATTGCAGAAATTTGTGTTCTCTGTTCTTATGAACTAGGCTGGGATTAAAATCTCTTGAATATTGTTTCTCAAAAATCACATTTGAGATATGAATTTCAGTTTAGGTTGTTAAGTGGAAACATTCAAATGGTTGAGAATAAAGAAAAAGATAAAGCAGGTATTACCTTAATCACTTGCTGGTTTAGTATTCGTAATTTTCCTCCTCCAACAAAACTGACATTATTAAGGGCTTGTTAGTTGTGATTTATTGAGATAAAAAGCCAACAGAGGACAAATAGTGAAAAGGCATAATTCTTTATAAATTCCCTGGCTCCTTTTTATTTCTGTAACGCAATAGCGTGTTGCAGTCATATGCAAATGTTTAAGCCAAGTAGAAAGAAAAACAGAACCTAGCTCTTTAAATAGAATCACAGCTTAGACTATCCACTGTAAACTCCTTTAGTAAAGTAAAAAATCTTTTGTGGTTTTAATCAGTAAAAGTGATCAGGTTACTTTTTCGCTTTATAAGTAAAATCGATATTTGAGCATTACTTATGTTGTTGTAATTAGGGAAAAACTCCATTGTCAAATCTTGATCTTTTAAGCCATGAAGAACCTTTGCTCAGTGTTCATGTTACTGTTTGAGGCTGCAGCTCAAAATGTTCTAGTGGCTGTCCTTCATCTTGCTTTGAATAAATTTTGAATATAAGATTTTGTGAATTTGAAAAATACAAAATATTGACACTTGAAACAGTTGTCAAGTTATCTTAAATGTGAAGATACAAGTGTGTGTCTCATGCTTTCTGAATTTGAATCCATCTCATACTAAGAAGAATCACAGAATGGTTTGGGTCGGAAGAGACTTCTAGAAGTCATCTAGTCCATCCCCCTGTAGTGAGCAGGGACATCAACTTCAGCTTTATTGGGTTGCTTAGAGCCCCATATAAGCTGACCTTGAATGGAGTATCTACCATCCCTCTGTGCAACCTGTTCCAGTGTTTCACCACCCTCATTGTAAAAGATTTAATCCTTATGTCATATCTGAATCTACCCTCTTTTAGTTTAAAACCACTATCCATTGTCCTATTGCTACAGGCCCTACTAAGACGTCTGTCCCGGGTCTCTCTTCTAAGCCCCATTTAAGTGTTGGAAGGCTGCAATAAGGTCTCCCCAGAGCCTTGTCTTCTCTGGGCTGAACCACCCCAGCTCTCTCAGCCTGTCCTCCTAGGAGAGGTGCTCCAGCCCTCATAGACTATGGTATCTGCAAGCCGTTCAAAAAGAAAAACACGTGAGGGGTGGCTGACAAGCTATCAGGTGATAATTAAGTAGCTGTCTAATAGCCTGTGTTCAAAAGATCTGCTTTCCCCACTGCTGTTCTGAGACTCCAGTGCTTTCCAGAGGATAATGCACATCAGGTTCGAGTATCATGCTTTGTAGGACTGCTTTGTGTCTGTTAGAACAGCAGGCAGCTGAACTGTGCTCAAGATCTTTGTGGCCAGGTTTGTTGGTAATCTAGAGGGGACCTGAACAGTAAACCTTTCTGCCCAGGATGTTTGGAGAACAAAGCAAGTCTGGGTTTGTATTTTTTATTTATTTTCAGTTAAGGACTGATAGTGACTCTAATGAAGGAAAATACGCCATTTTACATATAGGTGATGTAGTTCTTGTAAATAATGACGTGATACAAGAAGTTGCTTGTAAATTGGTAAGAGCCCCTGGCTCTTAAAATGGCAGCAAATGCACACAGGTCGCACCTTGTTTCATCATGACTGTATTTTATGCCTATGGAAGAAGTAAACCATGATACGAGTGAGATTTTTTGAAATTCTTTTATGTGCATGTATTTACTTTTTGTATTTATTGTTGCATAACGGAATTTTTTTGCATTTGAATATTTAATTTTTCATAAGTGTCTTGAATATATAAGGAGTTTGTGAACAGAACTTAATACATAGAGAACCTGTTTGATCATTTATATATTCTCTTCTGTGTAGATGACCTATTTCATAAAAATCCCTTAAAAATTAGTTTCATGGACTAAAATATGCTCAAAAGACCTTATAGGAGAGGGGAAATGTGGCCATATATATATATATGGCAGATTAAAAACACTAATGTAACGCTTCCCTACTCCTTTGGTTTACAAGCAGATGGTGTGGTGTCTTGCACCTTTCCTGTTGTTCTCCCTGTCCTTCCTTAGCAAGGAACTGAAGAATTCATGGAGTATTTTGGGGAAGAAACAAAGGGAGGGATAAAGGTAGGAGAGGCAACAGACTTCTCACTAGACTGGGACAATACTGATACACATTTCTTTCCTGTGATCATGACTCTTCAGGAATCATACACACCATATGTGTTCAGATAGGGTTACAGCAGTAGGTTTTTCTGCCCTCAGACTGGCAAAGACAAACAGAATGTTTCCACAGATAAGCAGTCAAAAAGGCATGAACTTAACAGCATGAAATTTTAACTCTCGAGAGTTTAAGGAGACGTCACATTTCCACACTGGACAAGGAAAGGAACAGTCTTTCCAAACAGCTGGGAATAATCAAGGAGCTGGTGACTCTCCTTGCACCTTTTGTTTGTGGTTGAATTAACTTTGTGCCTTGTGCTATCTGCCTGTAGGCGCAGCAGGTTCTTGCTTCTTAGTCAGGAGGCCATTAAGAAACATTTGTTCCAAAACCTAATTTGCTTCCTGAGTAATTAAGCAGCATTCAAATATTTGCTTTGAGAGACTGAAGATTACCTTGAGGTACTTTGCTTATATGCTGGTTTAATAACTGTGGTTTTGTATCACTCTATATATTAGCAAAGATTAATTATGATGCTTCTATGTCTGTGAATGCTTCTTAATTTTTCCCAGACTTAAATTTACTATTAGAGATAGTATTTGGGTTGGAAGGTTACTAATAGAAATAGAAATTTTGACATGATTGCAACTTCATTAGTGAAGTTCAAGGACCTATTGGCAAATTTGATAAGATCATAATAATTTTTTTTGAATGATTACAGTTTAATGCTTTTCTTTTTAGCTCCAGGGCTTAAGCCACAATGTTATTTTCACTTTGGATTCTCTCTTAAAAGGAGACTTAAAAGGTGTTAAAGGGGTAAGTGTTGAAAACTAACTTTTTATTTAGGGAAAGGTTCAGCTGTGTTCCACTTACCCATGAGATATAATTTCATATATATATTATATAATATATATAATATATAATTATATCGGCATCCATTAATAGTTTGTACGTAGTCCAAAGAACAAATTAAAAATCGGTGTAACTGTGATACTTCTTCAGAATTTCAATGTAAATCCCTGTCTTAATGTGCACAGGAAAGCAATACTTCACAAGATTCAAAAATAGTATTTTTTCCAACAGCTCTCTGAAAAGTTTTATAAGAAAACTGGTTTTTTTGTTGCTATTTATAATGTGATACCTTAACTACAAAGGCAATATTTTAAAAATGTTCTAAGTAATTTTTCTGTTTCCTAAAGGACTTAAAAAAGCCTTTTGACAAAGCCTGGAAGGATTATGAAACCAAATTGTAAGTATCTGCCCCCTACCTCACCTTTATTTTTTTGGAGGGGCGGGTGTGGGGGTGTGTGTTTTCTTTTTTCCCCTTCCTGGTCCCTAACTATGTACTGTATCTCTGCAAGTAAATTTGAATATGAGCAAGACATCTGTTCTGTGGATCTCTCTTCTGCAGTAATAGAAAGAAAATATTTTTTATTTTCTGTAAAGTAGTTAAATGACTGCCCAGTGTTTCTTTAGTGTAGAGGAGGGTACTTAATGCTTTGATACTGGACCTTGTAAAGTGAATTGTGGAGATATCAGATTACATTTACACATTCCTATAACCACATGCATAAAATTCTATCAATAGTAAAAGTTAAGAGATTTATCTGTTGCCCTGTATTGTGGAAATGCATGTTTCTGAGAGGCAAGTATTGTAGTGCGGTTGGTATGATTTCTGAAATATCTGTGGTTTAAAAAATGCTTTCTTGCTATAGTACCTGTCTTCAGTGGATATAAAAGATTTATAAAAATAGAAGGTTGGAAACAAGGACTATCATAGTTGCAGGAATGGTATTGCAATGGTTCAGAATGCTCTCAAGGAAGTGATGGGCCGTTCCTTTATCAACATTCCAGAGCTTTCAAGAGTTAATTATTTTGTATCCTTTCATTTACTTCCCTTTTTAATCCCATTATTAGTTCTTTCACTTATGTCTAACCAGGAAGGGAAAAAAACACTGAAAGAAAAGTCAGGCCACTTAAGAACTGCTAAAACATTTATTATCAGCACTATTTTCTTAACGTAATGTAGTAATTTTTGCCTTCAAAATTCATTACAATGGTAAATCCTTGTGAACAACTGAACTGCAGATGAGGTCGAATAATGGAAAGGCAGAAAGGAGATGCCTGTCTTAAAATCGCACCATCATACTCAGTTAAACATTCAGATTTACATGCAGAATTGTGTGTGGGGGGGGGTTTCCTGTTTAGTTATTTAGTTCTTACAGATATTGCATGTTTTGGCAGAAATATTGAACAGTTTTCTGTAGGCAGCAAGCTGGTTGAAAAAATAAATATTTCTGCTTGTCAAATTGCTATATGTAATTGCTATATGATATTAAAAATACCAAGGAATGTCTTTGCCAGCCTATTTATATCAAATGCCATTAAACACAACTTAAGAGACAGAGGTATCTCATATATACCATCAATACATGGAATCATCTGACTTCGGAAAGTTTACAGATGTCTGTTTTCTTGTTATGATTCCCTCCCACCCCCAACTCTGGTGAGCAAATTTCACTTGGGCTTACTAAGCCCAAGAAAGTATCCCTTAAATTTCTGAGAGAACCCCATTTCCCTGAACTTGTTCAAGACCAAATATCGTCAAGTTTGGTGGCACAGTGCTGAAAAGTGCTTTGTTCTGTGTGCAAACATTACCTCTTTCTTGGAGAAAAGCAGAATTCAAAAATTAATGAACTAATCCTTCTTAATTATCCCCCCCCCCCCTTCACAAGGAGTACCAGTCTAATAACCCCACGGTGTTTTGTCACCTGTTCTACAGAAGTACAGCTTGTTTATTTTTCTCAAAAAGGCTTCAAGAGAATAAAACCATTTTTTTAAAAAATGAGAAAATTGTTTAGAATTTTCTACTCTGTACTGGAAGTCTAAGTTTGCTTACAAATACAGTTTCCAGGTTTTCTGCAAAGTAGATACGTAAGGACAGGCACACTGTAGAGCTCTAATTGAAGTCTCAGGCCTCTTCGTTCCATATTTGCATTTCACTATTTCAGAATTTCAGTGTTGGCCTTCTCTGAGAATGTGGTGACTACGAGCCTTCTCATTTAGTGTAGGTGGTAAGCTTCATATGCTGCCTGGTTGTTTTTCTTAATTCCTGTTTCACAAGCATGAAACATTTGATTAAGTTATTCTGCTATTTTCCTGCCAAGTGAGTAGTTTCTTGTATGTGTGCTTTACACTGCAGTATATAGAGATGAAGGCTATGGAGCACATCATATAGAATGAATGAGATTTCCACCCTCACCCCCAGTAGCACAGAAACTAGAGAAAAGAGTTACAGGATGAGAGGAAGGAAGTGGAGCTTCATGATTAAAAATAAATAGAATTCAGTATCATAAATGAACTGATCTTCAGAATGGCTTCTTTAATATTTCTTGATTATTTTTTTTTCCTAAATAATACTAGATCATGTGACGGTAGGAAAAAAACATCCTCTAAAATGTTTTCTAATTAAAATTTCAGTACAAAAATTGAGAAGGAAAAAAGAGAACATGCAAAACAGCATGGGATGATAAGAACTGAAATAACAGGAGCTGAGATAGCAGAGGAAATGGAGAAGGAAAGGCGTCTATTTCAGCTACAGATGTGTGAAGTAAGAAACAAGTTTCAGCTTTTCATTAAGACACCATAACTTAAAAGTACCTTGTGGGCCTTTCACCTGGGGTGAAGTCTGCTTCGTTGTTTAATGGGGGGTGGAGGGAAGAAATGATTTAAAAGGCACATAGTACAACAATATAAAGATAATTATTCTGGCAATTCTGTACAATACTTCCTTTTTGAGTTATTCCTTTTCTTTGTTTTTAGATTATTATGCTAAGGTTCTTGGGCTGAAAATAAACTATGGGAATATTTCTGTTTTATCATTTTTATGGTTGAGCAGTTCAGGAAGTATTTTTGATATCTTTCTTCCAACATGCTTTCTGAAGCCTTCTAAAATTTCTAATGCAGTGATAAATGATAGTGATACGTTAGTTCCATAAAACTGCTTTTTATATTAATAGCTCTCTTTATTTCATTTTAGTGGCAATTACTTTAAATTGCATAGTATTTGTATTTTTAGAATATTTCAGTAAGTACTGCAGTAGCACTAAAAAAGGGACATCTTCAGGCAATTGTAAAAGATAAAACTTTTTCCTGATTTGTTGTATGTTTTGGAGTATTTGAATTTTTTAGGAGTGATGAAATAAACTGTTACCTGTTTTATATTTTACTTGACTGTGGTGGACTGATGGGTTATGAGTCAGCACCCAGGTTAAACAGAGAGATAATTAATTCATTGAGCAAATGATGTTTTATTGATTGAAAACTGTTGAAGGTTGTGAAGTGTGATTATCAACATGTTTTTCACTGTCTATACAGTATCTTATTAAGGTTAATGAAATCAAGACAAAAAAAGGTGTGGACCTTCTGCAGAACCTTATTAAGTATTATCATGCACAATGCAAGTAAGTGCAATGCTTTTAAGTTTTATTTACAGTTTTCTTTTTTACACAAGTGTTTGTTTTCTGTTTTGAATTTGTTTTGGTTGCATCAGGAATTTTTATTATAATTGCAATCTGCCAGGTGTCTGCAACTTCATGTTAATAGGCTGTAGTCTTTCAGTGAAGTATGAATGTGAGTGGGGCAAGGGAGTGATGGAGAAGCAAAAGGCCAAAGGAAAACCTTGTCTGTTGTGTACAAAACTAATTCTAGTTCCTGAGGCATAGATCTAGATTGTGATTTTAGAACTAGCTGATTTTTTTTCTATTTATTAGCTTTTAGGTCTTTATGTAAACTTTAAAACCATTGTGAAAGTCAGTAATTTCATTGAAATTCCTTGGAGTGAAACTGGCCTTGTCATCAGTAGAACCAGAAGCAAACATGTAGAAACTTGTACTTAAATACAGGAAAATTCTTTTAGAAATTACTAAGGGCAAACATGTTGACTAACAGTGATAAAAAGCTAAGCTATATTCTTTCTAATTTGATATTTGTTAAAAGTCCCAATGGTGTATCTCCACTGCTGAAAGATATCATACTTTAAAACTGCTACAAAGGGGGCTTTGTTGGGCTTTTTTGGGGGGTGGAAGGGGTTTTTTGTGTTTCTTACTGTTCCTGAATATGGGAGGAATGGGATATGTTTTATTGGTTTTGCTGTTTTTCTCCACAAGACTATATGCTATGTGTTATGAATTACATGTATTCCTGAGAAATCACAGGTATTTTTCATTATAGTTTCTTCCAAGATGGCTTGAAAACAGCTGATAAACTTAAACAATATATTGAAAAGTTGGCTGCTGACTTGTATAATGTAAGTTTACTTGGAAGTAATTTAATGTCTGAAAATAGAAATATTATGTTTATATGAGTACATTTAAGATATGACGGCAAGGGTGTATATTTCATTTGTATCTTATAAATGAAAAGTGTGTTTGAAACATTTGAATGTAGCTAGACTGAGGAAAGAACATCTTGACTATCTTAAAATTTGTGTTGTTTTTACAGTTATTAGGAGAAGTAGCTTTCATTCTACTAATTTAGTGCTGCTTTAAAATAAAACTAGTTTAAAGTGGGAATCTTTGAATCAGCTTGCATTATTATCACCAATTTTAGCTACCACTTTTATTTTTCAAAACCAAACTGCCTGTTGATAGCAGTTTTTAAATGAATTAACTTGTGATGATCGTTGAAGGCAAGTAATAACGTGGAATCAAAGCCCACTTGTCACCCAAGTGTTTTTGTGTTTTATAATCAGAATTGCAATAATCTCATTTGCTGTTGTAGTCTGTGGCTAAATTAAACTGTATTTTCATTGCTTAAGTCATCTGTCAAGCTTATTTGAGTTACTCATATTTCAGAGACTGATTTAGTTGTATTGTTTACGGTGAACCATTAAAGCCTAACAGAATAGAGCATGCAGAGTTGTACATTCATTTTAGCTGGCTCTTCAAGTAGTACATGCATAGAAGGCGAATGCATAAGAGTGGACTAATCTATGAAAATAAATATTAGAGAAGCACAGAATAGCTGAGCTGGTTGTTCAGGACATCTACAATGGTGTATTGGGATGCATAAACAAATTAAAATTCAAGTTGCATCCATAAAGCGTATAATGGCACTCTCTTTCTATAGATAAAGCAGACACAGGATGAAGAAAAGAAACAACTTACTGCTCTTCGTGATTTGATAAAATCTTCCCTGCAGCTCGATCAGAAGGAGGTAAATAATTTAGACATGTTATTCTGAGATAATGTGAATTTATGAATTCTGTATTAAGAAATGTTCAGTTTGTTTCGTTATTGATTCAGAAGTTGAACATTAAACATAATGACAATTTAGAATTAAGTTGAATATTTAGAATATTCAACTACATATCAACAAATAAGACTTTGATTAATATGCTGTTTCCAGTTTGTGTGTGAAAATGTATGCCTTTTCTGTAATTTTATACTTTTTTGTGTAATTTTATATTTTTAATGTACTATAAGAACAGTTGTAATGTGTCAGATAAATGCTTAATCTAACCCAATATCCTGTTCTTGACAATGATAAAGAATACATGTTAAGGGAAAAATATAAAAGAATGGGATGTACACATCTTTCTTATGTCCTGCCATCCTGCAGCCAGATTGTGTTCAGGGTTTTTCTAACCTAGATGATCCTCAGTGAGCCAGAATGAGAAAGGGAGACTTGCCTTTACATACAGTTTCCATACTGCTATTCAACTGCCAACTCACATGGGTTTTGTGCTACTGTTCTTCTTTGCAAGCCCCTTTTGCTAATACTGTATCATAAGCAAGAAAATTTGTATGTTAACCTGATAGCAGTGCCTGAGACAGGGCGGTTAAAAAGGAAAATATATGATCAGCTGTGCTGGTATCAGAGGCGAAGGGGGAACATGCAGTGTCCATTGCAGATGTTCTAGAGTAATCCTTGAACTAGGAGATAGGATATATATATATACACACACATATATATATAAAATAATATACAGCTTCTACCTAAGATGATAATGTGACTTTTTCTAGGCATCATGGTGCCTGAGAATCAGAGATACTGAATATCCTGTGGTGAACCAGTGTTGGGGCAGGGGTAGAGAAGTACCTTTCCTTTAGGAAAAGATAGCTTATCTTCTGTACAGTTTTCTCTTTGGTAAATAAAACGTTGGTATTTTCCAGGTGACTACTCAGCTTATTAAATAATTATTAATACCTATGAATTAGTAGTATTGTTACAATTAAATATTAGATGCCATTCTGCTGCATGTATATGAGCATCCACATATGACTGGGCAGTATTGCTAGTATCAAATACACGTAAGAGTGTCATTTACAATCACATGTACTGGGTCATCCAACTTTTCAATAGCAATCAATAATGGATGTTTAGAGTTAAACGCACTGATACTTCCCCAGAACATCCTCCCATTAGTAGTTTGACTGAAATCTCTCCACCTTCCTGTGAGTTTACTGTCTTTGAATTTGTGCAGTTGCTTTTTGAAGCAGTGTAAACTATCAGCTTCTGTTACTGCTTTATCTTTCCTACCATTGCTATGTGCTGTGTGGAAAAAATCTTTTTCCTTTTATTTTTTTTTAACTTCTTAGATCTTGAGACCCTACTCAAGATGTGAGTGCTTGTATATTTACAATAGCATCATTAGATCGTTTTTGATATTTTTTTTAAATGTCCTGACATTGATGTTTTTGACCAGTGCTTATTGCGGAGGAGGAGGTGTGTAATGTTTAATCAGCTGTAAAGCTTTAACCATATCATCCTGTTTCTGAATCTTGTTAGTCCATTCATTTTCTTCTTTTCCCCCCTCTAAATCACTTCGTATTTGTTTATGCCGAACTTAATCTGTCATTTATCGTGAAGTTACTCATTGTCATGAGGTCCTTGAAAAATGCCTTGGTCACCCTTTCTTGTGTAACCTTAAAACATTAATAATGTAATACCATCTAGCAAACTTTGACAGTTTTCTGTTATCCTTTTCCAGATTGTTTTAGTGTTAAGACGCTACGTGTGGTGGCACAGCTTTCTGTGAAACTCATTTATTTTCTACTTTAACCTGTTAGTTCATCTGATGGCTTTTCCTCTTGCCCTGCAGCAGTGTAATTCTTCCCCTTTCATAAGGAACACAGAAGTGCCAATTGAAAGTCCAGGTACACTGTATCAGTCTCATTTCTCATGTGTATCTACTTACTGATTCCTTCAGAGAACCCCAGGAGATATTTGAGACGTAACCTTTCTCTACAACAGCTGCACTGATTTTCCACTATATATAATGCTAAATGTGCTTGTGAAGACTCGTTAATTACCCACATGAAGTTCAGCAAGGCCAAGTGCAAGGTGGTGCATGTGGGTTGGAGAAATCCTCAGCACAAATACAGGCTGCACAGAGAATGAATTGAGAGCAGCCCTGAGGAGAAATACTTGGGGGTGTTGGTGGATGGGAAGCTCAGCATGGCCTGGCAATGTACACTTGCAGCCCAGAAAACCAGCCGTAGCCTGGGCTGCAGCAAAAGCAGCGTGGCCAGCAGGTCAAGGGAGGCGATTCTGCCTACTTCTTTACTAGTGATTCTCTACTTCTCTTCTCACGTGAGCCCCACCTGGAGTACTGTGTTCAGCTCTAGGGTTCCCAACAGAAAGTGGCTATGGACCTGTTGGAGCAAGTCCAGAGGAAGGCCATGAAGATGATCAGAGGGCTGGAGCACCTCACCTATGATCATAGGCTGAGAGTTGAGTTGTTTAGCCTGGAGAAGAGAAGACTCTGGGGACACCTTAGAGCAGCCTGCTAGCAACTAGAGGGGGCCTGGAGTGGGACTCCTTACAAGGACATGTAGGGATAGGACAAGGGGGAATGATTTTAAACTAAAAGAGGGGAAATTTAGATTAGACTTAGAAGAAACTCTTCACTGTGAGGTGGTGAGGCACTGGAGGAGGTTGCCCAGAGAAGCTGTGGATGCCCCATCCCTGGCAGTGTTCAAGGCCAGGCTGGATGGGGCTTTGAGGACACCTAGTGGAAGGTGTCCCTGCCCATGGCAGGGGGGTTGGAACTAGGTGGTCTTTATGGTCCCTTCCAACCCAAACCATCCTGTGACATGATTCCACTCTTCAAGGTAGTTTTCATTAATCTGCCTTATGTGGCGTGAAGTTTACTAATCTTTACTTTTCTGGAATTCTTCTGGATTTTCTTCAAAAATAATACTTTAATAGCTGGGACAACTAAGTATTTTTATGGGCTTTCATGTAATCTTGTAGGTAGCACATTGTGATCATGGCTACTGCACATAGATAAATGGCTTGAAGTTAGTAAATTATTTCAGGTGAAATCACAGTTAATAAGGAATGTTTGATTAGTTATTCCTTACAGGGTGGTGGTGGTTGTTTTCTTTTTTTCAATACTTGCCTGTGTGTGCTTTCATAATGTAGATGTACGTTATGACAGATAAACCTTGGCCAGAAGGCTGTTCCTCTCCCTGCATCTTTAATCCCATCGTTCTGAAGGACAACACAACCTTACAACACACTATACATGCTTTTTAGAATTTTTCAGATGTTACAAATGATGACAGGAGCACTATAGAGCACCTTTGAACAGATTCCAGTTTATTGTAAGACCTGCCAGCTTGTTCTAGTACTCACTTTTCTCTTATCTCATAGTCTACAGGTTCTGTTTAATACATATTTCCTTCCATCTCCAGTGTGCTTGTGGACCTAATAGATCTCTTCCATAATACTTAGAGAGCTTCCCATACATGCATTACATATGTAATCTCCCTAGTATCTAGACCATTCTGAACTGAACATAACTCATGCTTGTTTTCCTTAAGTTTAACAGAGAACATTAGATTTTAAAAGCTATTTGGAAATATCTTAAAATTCTAAAGTGATTTTATGAAGAGATGCCCAACACACAGCGGAGCAAGACCTGTTCTCTTCTTAGGTACCTTTTTCTTCCACAAGCTGATTATCTGGGAAGCAAAGACAAATACCTACTCTTCTGATTGCTGTGTTTGTTACTAAGTTCAAGTGACTTGGTGATCATCTAGTTCTCGGAAGTAAAGTAGGCTGAATGGGTTGTTCTTCTTTGGTCCTGTGTATTGTACATATGTGGCTGCCTACAGTACAAGTCAAGTTTCAAAAGTTGCTCACAGAGTATTATGATGTAGAATAAGTAAATGAAATACAGTGTTTGTTTTTTTCATTATTTCCTGGATCTGTAGTAAAAATTATTCTGTTTCAACGGGAAGTAACCTTATTTAAAACACAAAAATTTAACAAGTCAAATTCTGAAACTTAGATACATGTTGTAATAAAGAGTAGCTTCATAGGTATCACCACAATAAATTATGCAATTCTTCTGACTTCATAGTGTAGACAAGTCCTAGGACTCTTGAACAACTGTGTGTGTTTATGTATGATATCTATATTAAAAGTTGTTGATATAAAAATAGTTTGTCTTGAAGAGAATTGAAATTGTGGCTTAGAAGGGAAAGGAGCAATGCTGTGATTCTCAGATATTTGGGCAAATCATGGGGGAGAGATTGATTTTGAAGAATTAACATTTGATCACATTGGTGTTCAAGTGTTTCTTTCAAAATCACCGTGAGGCCTTTCGCTTGTGATTCTGCATGTTACATGAGCCAGAGTGTAATGATGCTGGCAGATATTGAGGAGCTTGATAAAACAGTGTCTCTTTTGTTTAGATATTCAGTAGTTTAATCCAGAAGTAGCATGCCAGCGTTCATTAGTCCTCAGTTAAGTGACAACAAAACTTGAAGACACATGGCCTGAGTTTCATCAGTCAGCTCTCCGTCTTTGTGTGTATCTGACTCTTCAACTCTATAAAGCTGGGCTTTATTGCTGTGACAGATGGCCTGGTTGGTTGTGATTAAGAATACATTACACCCCCACGCACCCCCTTTATATTAGTGCATTATAATCTCTCCATGGAAAATTTTTGGATTAATGGTGATATTGAAAAACATGAAATGAATGAGATTTTCTCGGTGGATTTGTAAAGATTCAGAAGTACACTTACTAAAAATTACTTTGGCAGGGAAGCAGTTTGAAATAATAAAATTGAGGCTCTCGTTGTGTGTAGTTTTAAGTTTCTTTGCACTTTTGCGCAAGAGAAGGAACTGGTGGTTCCTGATTGTAAATTATGCTACCTTTAACCTCTGCGGAGTTGCCATTTGGTAAGTGAGGCTGCCTGCTCGTCTGACTGACTTGCTTTCACAGATGACAAAAGAGATTCCTGCATTGCTGTTAAATCTATTAAAGCATTTAGGATTGTTTTGAATCTCAAATAATATGTATGGAAAAATTACTGTTTGGCACCCAT
Source organism: Falco naumanni (assembly GCF_017639655.2). Classification (NCBI taxonomy): domain Eukaryota; kingdom Metazoa; phylum Chordata; class Aves; order Falconiformes; family Falconidae; genus Falco; species Falco naumanni. The sequence goes on along the minus strand of NC_054056.1, from coordinate 106,582,620 downwards.
ACTTTTGTTGAGGAAAACACACTAACATGCTAAATGAGCAAAGCTTATTCCCTACACTTTCAAGTTCTCATAATGCAACTTACTTCACTGTTGCATGCGTTCGAGGTGTTTGTTTAGCATTATGGACACCTGTAATGCTCTTACACATTTTGCTGGGGTACCTGTCCTTTCATCAGTGAAAAAAACTATTACTGTAATCTTTGCAATTGCCTCTTTTTTAGAAGAGCAGATCTTGACAGCCTTTGACTCCTGGGGTGGTGCAGAAGTGCTGGTGCCGTAGCTTTGCTACGGGAAGTACAATTTACTTGGTGGCTCTGTTATGTGTAATGTCTCTTACTGCCACTGTGTGCTGGCTTGGTACCAAGTGACAGCAGTTTCTGTTACTTTGTGCAAAAATTATCTGACTTTGTAGAATAATTGTGGTTTAAAGCTTTTGGGGAAAAATACTTTAAATGTGTGAAGTATTTATTTTGTATGTTGAAAAATCTTTATATGTAAAGAAGCTTAAATTTTGAAGGAAACCAGGCCTTTAATACAGACTCCTAGTCCCTGGTTTTATATATGAATTACTGGTACAAATGTAACTTAACAGCTTTAAGGTGAATATAGTTAAGTCTTCAGAATCATGTTTTGTGTCTGTTCTGTTAACTATTCCTTTATATTTTCATTAATTTCCCCAAATCTCCATCTGATACGCTCTTTGAAACAGGAATTACATCTCATTACATACTCTTCTATGCTAATACCAATAGGACCCTAATTCCAAAGGGGGGTTGAAATTTACTTACAACAAATTAGCTCCTTATTGTGATGGTGTTAACACTGCTGACAGCAGATTGCATGTAGCAGCCTTCATGCTGCTTCCAACCACAACTGCCAGTTTTACCAAAGCATTTCTCTCTAAACTCCTATGACAAATTTGTTACAAAATGAAAAACAGTTGTAAGGACCCTAAATAAAATAGGAGGGAGTAATTGTAAATGTGTATTGGTTGTGCTAATTGTAAGAAATTGCTTTGAAAGAGAAAAGATTATTGCCAAGGGAGTGATTGAACTTCTCATTCTTCAGATTTGATTTTTTTTTTGTGGGATTTGTCAGATGTCTTGCAGATAATTTTCACAGCTACATTTAAAACTTTACCAATGTGTTCTTAATTATACCTTTTAATATAGATTTGCAAAAATTAAAAATTAACTTTGGGCCTGATCTTTTTTGATGGAAATTCAGAATTTGCTCCAGTTTGGTGGAGGACACAACATAGCTATAACCTTAGACAATTTAAATGTATTAAAGACTGGAAGACGTTTAGTAAAATTTGATCCTGTAGTCATCTTAGTTGCTTTTTGGAGCCAATGTCATATATGCAAGGTTGTGCAGAGTTTTGTTACGATGTTTTGTTACTTCATGAGAAAAAGCACCAGTGTGCCTAAAAAAGTAATTCTCTTTAGTATTCTTTGTGGTAGTGTAATTTGAAAGGGGAAACATTGTTTTACTAGATCTGGGGGCTGTGAAATTTATGCTTGAGGAACATGGTTTTTAAATAAAATGGTAATTGTTGTTTTAAACTATTTGCTTTCTCTTTCCTCTGTTGCTTTTGCCTTTCGTGATCGAAGTCTAGGAGAGTAAGTCAATGTTTTAATGAACTTCTGGGGATTTTTTTTTTTTCTGATATACTTTTAACAAGTTAATCAGTTTCACTTAATTGTTCACTAGATCAGGCCAAAAGTTATTTCAGTTGACTTTATTCACTAAAATTCCTGAATTATACATATTTTAAATTGGATTTTTTTAAAAAATTAGCGTTTGGTTTTGTTTGTTTATATATGTGTGTTTCTGTATATATGCATGCTATATTCTGTTGCTTTCTTTATGAAATTTCACCTTAGCCTTTTTACTCTTTGGTTATAAGATTACACAATATTAAATTCCTGTATTTTAAAAAGTCACTTTGAGATGCATATTTGAATCCATGCTATACTTCAAGGCCTAATGAAGTAATTGAATCTTTAATGTGCAGTTAGTTCAAGATCACATGATGTGAAAGCAATCAAATGTGTGAATGTAAAACAAGCATTAGGAGTTCCCTTTTTTTTTTAATCTTTATTAATTTGTGGAGTTGTGGTAGAGAAGTAAAGTAGGATAGGCCTAAAGGTTAGGAAAACTTCCTGTGCACCTCAGGAAATGTTAATGGTGTTTTTCCCTTTTTTTAGGATTCACAGAGCAGGCAAGGAGGATATAGTATGCATCAACTTCAGGGCAATAAGGAATATGGCAGTGAGAAGAAAGGTTATCTTTTAAAGAAGAGTGATGGGTATGTTCTTGGAGCACATAATCCATAGTGAGAACTATCACTGTGTTCATGCACTGATTGTTATTGTTTTCTACTGAGTGCTTAAGGCACATTTTTCTAAAGCATGTGCCACAAGCACTCAAGGATTTCGCAGTTCAGATCTGAACACAGATCTAAATTTAATACAGTAATCGTAAAAAGCATAACAAGCAATCATAAAAATACAAGTAATTAAAAAGAAAGCTATTGTCTTTAAGTCTGTAAAAGGTGATTAAGACCTGTCGTAGATTTCCAAGTTACTTTTGGTGAGGCATTTAATAAAATTTTGACTGCATCTGTTTGTTTCTCAAGACTAATCTTCTCAAAACGTTAATGGGATTAACGTGTTTTGGATTCATGTCTAGTTACTGAATTTGTTGATATTCTTATGTAGGTTAAGGAAAGTATGGCAAAGAAGAAAGTGCACTGTTAAAAATGGGATTCTTACCATATCACATGCAACGGTAAGTTATTTTTATACCTTTTTACTAAAATAATAATATTAATATTATCCTGTCCTGGTGAATCTGTTGATGTTAATCTGCTGTTGCAAAAAAGATGACACTTCTGCTTCTGACTGTTGAAGTTCTATCAATTATCAGAAGTTAGAGAATGACTTACGGAAATATTGTTATACTTGCTCTGTTAAAATTTTTCCTAGTTGTCTGCTACTGAGTACTGGTGGGAACAGTGCTTCAGATTAAGTAGAGCAGTACACCTGTTCTTACTGTACCTTCGGGATATGGCATGTGTGTGATTCATCCAAATAAAATGAAGCGTCTACAGTTTAGCTGTTTGCATCAGAGCAAGATCCTGTAGGCTCCTCTCAGCCACTGGAGAGCTGGTCAGTGTAGTCAAAGGAGTCTGGGTAATTGGTCAAGTGTCTTGTTATAAGCTCAGTTCTGGCTCTTGACTGTGCTGGAAGACCAATAACTAGCTCATACGTAGATGTCTGTATTACAGATGTTTTATTCCTACATAGGTTTTTAAGTATTTAAAATATTTTAATGCATACACATTAAATTTGTAAAAACAATTAAATTGTTCATCTGATCAGAGTGAGAAAACAGGAGTAAAGGCTACTTTGAAATTAATTTCAATACTTCCTGTGGACTGCATGAAGTACGTAAACTCTTCCTTAGCTTTCTAAAATTTTTCTTCTTTTCCTTTCCCAATGCTGTAGCTTGACAGTTGATTTAATACTTAAATGTATTTATCAATAGTTTGATAAGAAAATGGCATATATATTGGACAGACTTTTCAATGAATATTTAACTGGTTTTGCTTATAAGGATTGTCACGGTATATCTGTGAAGCATGTAATTTGGAAGCTTGGGAAGCGTTTGTTATTATGTGTTATTGATAGTCTGACAGATGAGTGTATGTATTAATATTCTGAGTGCTTTCAACTACAAGTTGAAATTTTGGAAAGTTTTGGTCATGGTGAGTTCTAGGAATCAGGCATGTCTCTGAAATAACTTCCTAGGAGTGCTAAATCACAAGGAAGCAACAACGTTATTGTAGTGGAGGCAGTCCTAGAGCTGTCTTGCAGCCGTATGACACACACTTGCTGCAAACAGGAGTAACTCCGGTTACACTTGTTGAAGGAAATAGTCCTATTTCATCAACATTTTTTCCCCCTTCGCCCCAAATTCCACTGATGACCATGCAATATCAGTGTCTAAAGTTAACTGTCTTAAGCAAGTTAAAGGGAAGTCACTACATTTTTTACTGGAGTGTTAGGGGTTTTTTTAATGGTTAGGAAGAAAGAAATTCTCACCTCCTTTGAGGAGTCAGTCAAATTATTTATACCTAGGTTAGTAATGGTTCGGTTATATCCATTAAAAAATAAATAGTGCATTGTCAATCTCAAGACTAAGCAGTTTAGACTTTGACTTACACTACTGATTGTAGTTTTCCTTTTCCTGTACGTAGCTGTGTAAAAGTAGGCCATTTGCTCTTTTCCCTTGCAGTACTAAGGGGAAAGTAGTTTTCTTGTTTTCAGTGATGAAAAGTTCAGGTCTTGACAGTCTGTTCATGACTAAATTTGGAAAACTGAGACTCCAATTGCCTATTTATTCCTTCAAGGAATTCTTGCTCCTTAAGTGTGAAAAATACTGTGGTGTTGAGCTTGTTCTGACAAACATTTGACAATGTGGGAAATGTACTTTGAGATTATTTTTTTGTGTTTTTTGGTTTTGCGTTACTTTTATATTTGGTTTACATTTTGTAACATGAACAGCTTCCAAAACTCAGTTCAGAATAACTGACATCTCATGTTCAGTTTATATCTGCTGGCTGTATTAACTTTAATTCAGTATCTCTGTGGTTTCTGATAAACCTGTATAAACCCAAAATACTTCAAAGACACATTGATTTATCATGTGTTAAGTAACATAATTACAGCAGAGAATATTAGTAGTTGTATTTATTCCAAGTTCTAGAGCTCCAGGTTCCCACTTCTTTTTAAGTTTTAGGATTATATCTTTAAGTTATTTAAAATGGGAGGAAAATTGGAATATGGGCATGCTGTAATGAAAAATTGCATAATAGTTTTACTGTTGTTTATGAAATAATAAAAAACCTTAAGTATTAGCATATTCGAAGTTAAGATTTACTCTTTCAATACCTTTCAAATAATTGGGAAGAATTTCCATGAAGCTTTAAATTTTGTTTAGATGTAGCCATCTGTCCATTCTGACAGACCAAGTCAGACAAAGTCATGCTGGTCTCAGAAGTTTTGGGGGTGTACATGTATGCATGCCCATGCTCTCATGTTACACCCGCCCACTCCCCAGAAAGGAAAAATAGTCCTAAATCAAGATATTTTTGAAGTAAAACAAATTTTCCTTTTAGTCCAACAGGCAACCAGCTAAACTGAATTTATTGACCTGCCAGGTGAAGCCAAATGCTGAAGATAAGAAGTCTTTTGACCTAATATCACGTATGTAGCAACTTTAGCATACTCCTCCTCCTCCTCCTCTTGCATTATGTGGGATTTCTAAAAAATGTCATTACAAGATAATCTGAGTAAAAAAAAAAGCTACCATTCAAAATTCAGGCTGTATCCAGATACATGCAGTACCTCACAAATGTTCAGATCCTTCTAGTTTTGAAGATGGATTGAATGGACAAATGAATAAAGAACCTTTTTGTGTGTGTATGTATGACATAAATGCCGTTCATTTGTGACCAGCCATGAAATGCAGCGTATGTACTGTTCCCCGAAGTTCAGAGAGATGTTTAACAGCTTAGTGGAACATGCAGGAGCTATATCCACCAGGAGGTGGACAAGCCTTTGGCCTCATCTTGGTTTTCCTTCATTGTCTGTTCTGCTTTTTGAGTGCTGTTGGGGAGGGCCAGGGGGAGTTGAGGAAGGCAGGAAAGAGCCAATTTCTTTTGTTCTTTTATCCTCCTTTTAAAACATGCTTCTGTTTGTCTAAAATTGATAGTGACTTGTCTTCTCAGCGTTAAAGCTCCTGTGATTTCCTTTCTTCCTGTTTTGGTCTTGTATAACAGGTATTCCTATGCAGTCTAATTTTTAAACCACTTTTGAAGTCAGCGAGTCAACTTACTGTTTTCAGTCTTTGCATGTATAGCATTAAACAGCAAACAGTTCCAATATTCTATATTTACAAGGACAGTCTATGAAACCTTTGAATGTGAGTCATAATACGCAGTTCATATCTCATCCTTTGGTTAGTAACAAGAAGTTTCTTAACCCAAATGGAGGGAAAAGTATATAATAGAAAAAAATTCTTTTTGCTCTTTTCTGCTACTTATATTTCAGATTTGACTGAAATTCAGGGCAGAATTTGATTCTTATGCTTGTTTTTCTTTAATATTTCTAAACATAAAGACTTCTGAAATACATGCTTTTGCTGTAAATCAAAATTCACCATTTCCTCTTTCTCTGTTTTTTGGAATCGTTTTCCATAGCTATGAGTAAAGTATTAATGTTGCTGATTAAGAACACTTGCTCTTAAAGGCTTTAGTTCCCGAATGTATTTTAGTAATAAATATGTAGATATTTTAAAATAATTTATCATGTGCTAAATTAAAAGATGTCTTTATTTATTTCAGATAACAGAACATACCACTTTCAAGCAGAAGATGAACAGGAATACGTAGCGTAAGAATGTTTACATTTAATCAAGTTTATTTTGCCAATAGAGATATATAAAATCACACATAACAGTTTAAAATAGTTTTCTCACTTAATGCAGTAGTGCCTACTGTCTGTTTTTTCTGCTGTTGTTAATCTAGAAATGCAAACTATTTTGTATCACGCAACAGGGCTCTTTGAAAACCTTGTAACATTAAAAACAAAACAAATACCCAACCCCAAAAAAACATTTAGATTGCGTTACCCTGCCAGCATGTGGTTCGTGTGCAGTTGATATTAGCATGATATATAGTAGGTCAGGTTATGAGGGTTCAAATGAAATATTTTAAAATTCTTAAATCTTTTGTGTCAACCCTCTTTTGCAGTTACTCTTTTGCAGTACTACTTTTCCTCCTGATCCTACCTTGTCCTTTAAATTAAAAATAATAAATAGATAAAAAAATCTCCATGTAACACAGAAAAATATTTACAGGTAATGCATCTTTTTTACTGTGGGCCTAGAAATAAACAGCAAAGCAGATCTCTTTGAGATTTGTACTTCAGAATCCAGTAACTTGCTTCATTAATTCATGTTTCCAACCATATTTCCTTTAAAACAATCTTGCGTCCTGCTACCTCAGAACTACTTCTTGTTTTGAGAACCATGTACCACTTCTTTCCTCCTGAATATTGCTCCTGGTGTCATCAGACATGTGTTGTGCAGAACGTTACAATCACCTGACAATTTGGGGAGTAAAGATACTAGTGAAGAGGGCAGCAAGCCTGAGCCTTCCCAGGCTGCTTCATTCTTCAGCACTGTTGCACTCTTTTGTTACATGTCCATGTTCTAACAGAAGGATGTGTTGCTACTCTATGTGTGTTTTAAAGGTACAGGGAATGTTTGTAGTTATTTCATGTGTTTGGTAGTGTTGGGAGGCAATGGCATTGACATTTCAGTGTTGGGAGGCATGGGTGAAATGAGAAGGCTGGAGAGTTCTTTGTCATGCAGCTGGCTCCTTCCAGAGCCTCCAACAGCTTTATGTTGTCTCTTAGAGTGCAAAGCTGACTCGCTAATCATCCTTACTGCATTCATTCTGGAACTTAATTATTCCAGTAATTTTCTCAGTCGAGAAGAAAATACAGTTCATTTCTGACCAGTAATGCATTTGATGAGTCAGAAGTTTTTCTGTCTCTGCCATGAATTAGTTTTTACTATATTTTTGCTTTAAAAGGTGAAGGTTTTTTCTGTTTGTTTGGGGTTTCTTTGTTTTAACTCGTGAGCACAGTAGGGGAAGAATATGTTAATAACATTCTTTTTGTGATTGGCAGGTCAATAAATTTGGTTTAGCTGACTGCCTGTTGGAACGGTTTGAAGTGCCAGGCTGGTTTTGTTTCCCATTAGAAGCATAGTTCCTATTTGTTTACCACTGAAGTCTGGTTTATTGCTTTAAAGTCCAATGGCTGAGAAAATGATTGATACTGGAATACAGAATCATAAAATATCTCAAGTCGGAAAGGACCCATAAGCATTGATTCCAACTCCCTGCTCCTTGCAGGACTACCTAAAACTAAACCATATGACTAAGAGCATCGCCCAGATGCTGCTTGAACTCTGGCAGGCTTGGTGCCATGACCGCTTCCCTGGGGACCTTGTTTCAGAGACTGACCACTCTCTTAGTGAAGAACCTTTTCCTAATGTTCAATCTGGCCTTCCCCTGATGCAGCTTCATTCCATTTCCTCATGTCCTATCACTGGTCACCAGAAAGAGGAGATCAGCACCTCCCCATTCCTTGAGGAAGTTGTAGACTGCCACGAGGTCACCCCTCAGCCTTCCCTTCTCCAGGCTGGACAAACCAAGTGACCTCAGGTGCTCCTCAGAAGTCTTGTGCTTGAGGCCTTTAACTATCTTGGTTGCCCTGCTCTGGACACGCCTTAATAGTTTGACATCATTCTCACATTGAGGTGCTCAAAACTACACTCTGAACTCAAGGTGGAGTCACACCACTGCAGTGTGGAGTGTAGTACTTTTATGTTGTTGCAAGTTTGAAAAGTTCCATTTAGCTGAAAAGATACGAGTTGCATCCAAGTGTTGGAATACATACAGACAAACAAATAGATGCTAAGTGCATTTTTCTGTATTGGCACCATAGGTCACCAACAAAAAGGTATTGTAATGCTACTGAGACAAGTGTTCTGTTTCAGAGGGGTGTACTTTGAGTGCACAACTTTTTTTTTCTTTAGGAAAATTTCTGCAGTAATTTCAGTTAATTGAAATTCATGAATCATAATGACTGCTAATATATGAAAAACTGCAATATAACCAAGTGTTCTGTTTTTCTTGTGCAGTCACTGAGTAGTTCCTAAATAGCTTTATTATCTCAGGTGTCATGTGAACAGCACCCTTTTACTTCTGTCCTTTATTGATTTAAGAGTGCTCTGCAGGAACTACGTGATGTAGCTCCTCAGAGCGGTCATCCTCTTGTTCCAGTTTCCACTTGACTTGTATATGTGTGCCTTTCTCTTGACCCTTTCTTCTCCATCTTGTGTTTTGTCCACCCAGTTTTAGTGCTGCCTCTGTTCTTTTTTTTTTCTTCATGCAGCAGTAAAAAAATAAATGCATAGATTCTCAAATTGCTTTCCTTCCAGGCTCATATCTAAATAGAGGAAAAAGCAAGATGCATTTCTTCGTACACTAGTTCAACTGACCTTGCACATGTTTTCCTAGTGATCATTTTAAACTGCTTCCATAAATAGCTCCTCAAGCTACCTAAAAATAATAATTAAAATAAGCAGATGGTTTAAAATATGAATCACTGAAGCCTACATTCTGCTATAGGTTTTAGTGCTGCTTCCCCTCAAACATTTCCTTTAGTCCAGTGCATTTCTTGATTTCTATCCAGCTAGCTGTCTGTTGACCTTTTAATTACTGCTTGACTGTTCTTAAATTCTCAGTGGATTATTAGTTTCTCTAGTAGATGAAGCAAGGTGTGTGCGGGGGTTAGGGGGGAAAGTGTGTGTTTGCATAAATATATTTATGTGTATATTATAAGGAACATAACCTCAGATTTCTAAAACAACCAGATTTAGTTTTTTTTAATGCATACAATAATAGATGCTTTCTGCTTTTTTATAATTGTGGATAGGGCCAAATTCTAGATGTGACCTTTTAGTTCTTTTCTATCCTTTTTTTTGAAGGTCAAGAGTGTATCCATTTCTGTAGGAAATACCTGGATTATAAACAAAGCTAGATTCGGAATTTTTGCTATGAAGAAGCACACGTCTAACTTCAGTCTCATGTTCAGCAACAGTCTTCAGACATTTTTTACTTTAAGAAGACTGAGTTAATACTATCTGTTGCTTCACAAAAAAATTGTTTCTGAATATTTGAAAAAATATTATGGTATTCTTGTGCTGTTTATGCATTTATCTGGCAACAGCAATGTTGCAGTAGCAATTGTCAGAAGAGACAGAGATATTTTTTTTTTTTTTTTATTACAAACCAAAAAACTATTAGACTGGTGGTTGTTCTTGGGGGAGATGGAAGGGTCTTTTATTGGCTTAGAAATACTGAAGAAAAATAAGAGGAATCTGAGTGAGAGTCTGGCCACCCGACATCAATGAAGACTTCTGTTTCGTTCGTTGGATCCAGAAGTCAACCATGATGCCAGATTTTTGTTTAGCCTATTGAGTTTCTTCAAAACAGAGGATCTCCAGCAAACAAAATGCTTTAAAGGATCACAAGAAACTGCTGAGATCCAGAAAAAGAAGTGTAGTAGAAGACTGGACAACCTGTCTTATTGTATTATATAGAAGACAGAGTGATTCTGTAAGACTTGAGTAATTTTTAAATTATTTGAAAGATTATTTGAAATACCAGAGTATTACCAGAAGCTTTTTGGTTGTTATTTTGACACTGGTGGTCTTGTGAAATAGAGCAAATACATATTTTTTTTATTTTTTTTTTTTAAAAAAAAAGGATGGGCAAGGAGGGGGAGAGACTAGTACAGATAAGACAAAGAGCAAGAACAGCAGTCATAAGACACTTTTTAATAGCTATCAACATTGAATTAATATATTGTAATTGCTGATTTGAATTGTTTATTTTTGAGTGTACAGCCTGCCAAGAAGGCCTGGTGACCAACTGGGTCGTCTTATATAATTAATACCAGTGATTAAGGATGTGTGTGTGTTAAACTGGCCTTGCTCCTGATGTTTGGGAGGAGCTGACACTGTGATGCTTTTTGCTGTGACTGTCTCAGAGATGACACCAATGATGGGCAGCCCCAAGGCTACAGCAAGTTCCTTTTAGCTGGGAAAATGCAAGCCAAATCATTCTTGCTCTTACAGTTTAGAAACTTGTAATACAGAAATCCGTATCAAACTAACAGCTGGCTCAGTCATGTGTTTATTTTAATTGCATCTAATAATTTTTTTAATTGTTACTGCATAGTTGAGTTTTATTAAAATTCTGACTTTTTAACAAACTAATCAAATTGTAACCCTGAAAGAAGTTGTCAACAAATGTCAGAATAAATGTTGTCTGTCTGAGTTTAATGATTATTTTACTCTGTGTGTTTAACCCAACATTAGTACAATATTAGAAACAAGACACTGCCGCCTCTTATTTCTTTAACATTGGATTTCATCAGAAAAATTGCAGAAGAATGCCATCTAGTGTGGGTTCTTATATTTTATCATGTAACTAGAGAGACAGAGATTAATATAAATATATCTGTAAACTATGGAGCAAATTTCAGATCTTTCAGTTTCTTCTTTATTTTTAAAGATTATTTTTCAGTATTTTTAGGCATTTTCTGTTAAGTACAAGTTCCCAGATTATTCTCTGCCCATAAAAATTTCAAAAAATGTGCATATCAGGTATATAATATACAGTGCCAGTGTACCAGTTCAGGATCTGAATCTGTATTACAAGATTATATACATAAATTTCCCTCCGGTCCTTTAATCTTTGCATTATTATTTCAGTGAGAAATCAGGAATTTCAGTTTGAGGTTTTCTTAGTTTGTTTAGGTGACCATAGCTGTTTTGGCACATCAGAAGATTGAAGATTGCAGATAACTGGGATATTGTGAACAGGAAATGGATTGACACCACTGCCAATTTAAAGTATTTCTGTGTAAAACATGTGTATTTGCAGGGGAATCTAAAAACATATAAAATCACTATACCTGGGAGGATTATTTGTTTTTTAACTTGTGCTTTTTTGTAAATAAGACAACACTGCATCTGCAGTGTGCTTGTTCTTAGTGTAACTGCTTTCCTCTCTTTACTTCCACCTGTAGGGCAGCAGCCACTGAGAGGTTTTTTTGTTCGTTTTTAATTAAAACATTGTTGCGTAAACAAAAATCTTGCAGGGTGGTTGGGGGGTGGGGTGAACTAGTGCCTGAAATAGCATTAAAAAATCTTGATTTATTTTAGTCAACAGTTGCTCTTAAAATTTCATGTAGGCTATCAGTATTGTTACTCTGCTGTCATCTTCTCTTCTTTACCCCATTTGTTGCCATAGTAATTTTGATTAATTTGGACATTACTGTCTGAGTGATTAGCACACTGAGACCTGCATTTTGAAAGGCAACTAGACATCGGCACATTCGAAAATGTGCTTGCTGTCTTGTCTATGAAGAGAGAGATGCATGCTGGAGAAAGTAGTGGTTATAATTTTCTGCCTTAATAATGGGGTAGGCTTCAGGAATATCTTGGACACCTACTTTTAAAGCAGTTCAATTTACAGGAGCTTAACTGCACCCTTTCTCTTCCACAGCTTCTGCTTATTTGAGGAACCTGAGAACTGTGCTGCTTTGGCTCTAAAATTGTTCACCAAAAGGACTTTAGAATTAAGACTTTCTCTCCTTTCTCTTTTCTCATTCTTACTTACCTTTTCTCACATCGTCATTTCAGTCTCCCCTCTTTCCCCACTTGGTCTCTCTCACAATACAGCCCTTCCCTATATTCCCACTAATATTTTGTTCCTGGCAAGCTTTCTACATTTTTATAGATTAACTTGTATTTGCAAATGCAGATCTTCATTAAGGTCTTTATCTTGTGCTAGATGGATATCAGTATTGACTAACAGCAAAGAAGAAGCATTAAATATGGCATTCCGTGGAGAGCAGAGCACAGGGGAAAACAGTTTAGAGGATCTGACAAAAGCCATTATTGATGACATACAGAGATTACCCGGCAATGAAGTCTGTTGTGATTGTGGCTCACCAGGTATCTCAATTTGTTAATGTCATCAACTTCTTGTTGGGAGCAAAGTAATTTCTTTAAATAAGTGTTTGTAGAATGCAAACTCATTTTCTAAGTGATATGTTGATCAGTCTTCACCCTGTTTTTAAAAGAACAAATACAATTTTTATACGTTAGTTCCGTTTAATTCACTAAAATATTTTTGTGTTGTCTGTGCTTACTTCCAGCAGTTCAAGCCCCTCTGGAGTTTGAACTGTTCTTGTTGCACTGTCTCTAGATGCTTGTTGCACTTGAATGGAAGTTGCTTGGCATCACTGATCCTGTGCATGCTACTAAGTAGAAGTGAGTAATGCTTAGACAATGATTGTGGAAAAATTGACCTGGCCAGGATCCTACTCTGAGGTTTTATCTTGGCATAAGACTCCTGGGATTGCAGTACCAAAAACATTCAGAGGTTAAATAAGTAGTCTTGTGCAAAGAATGAGATCCAGAGTTGGAATCCTATCAGATAATATCTTCAGAAGTACAGAGTTACAGGTCAGTTATATGTCACTTAGGGTTTGAAAAGCGTCAAATTGTCATAGCACTACTGAATTGATATGGTAGTTGGCAACTGTTACAGCTTTCACATCTAAAGAGACACTTCAAGAAGGTGATGTTCATTTGGAACTCAGGAGATAGCATGTATCTTGAAAATGCTTACTGATGCAGCACTGATCCAAATAAGAAATACCTAGATAAAAATATAAAATGGAATATAATTATGTCAAATCCTGCAATTGGTTCATTCAACTATTTCATCATGTAAAGCTACAGATACTGTGGATTAATAGTTCTCAATCATCTTTTAATTTATTTTAGCTTCACTCCTGCACCCAAGCTTGCTGCTTTAAAACTCTTGATTTAATGATTTATCAGTTACTATTTAAGATCAAGGAAGAGATTAATTAGAAGACCTGTATGTGTGCAAAATATGTCTGGAGCTTTTTCTTTTCCTTAAAAACTGGTCCTGCTTCCTATGTAGCATTCATAGTACAAGTTCTATGCTAATATTATGTGCAGATCTCCTCTATGACAGCAGTTATTTTTTTCCCCATCATTCCTTAAATTTTCTACGACTTCCTACTATTTTACATTTTGGAAAGTGCTATGGTTAATCTTTTTGAAGGAATACTGTTTAAAGCTAAAAAATTAAAGATTAAAACTTCAGAGGTTGCCAGCAGTGGAGTTTAGGAGATCTGTTCCTTTTAAAAACAGGAAACAAAACCTTGCCTTATTTCTACAAGAAACAAATCCTAAATTTATTCAAATACAGTCATTTATTATGGATTTATAAGTCTAAATTCAGTGCCTTTGGGACTGTCCCTGAATCTGAAAAACTTAATTCCATTGGTAGCAACCTGTGGTAGAATTTGCACTGCAGTTTGAAGAAAGGTATGGAATATTTCCATCTGTTAAAACATTAAATGAAGAATAGTTTCAGAATACATTGGAATTTTTTACCACCATTTGAAAACCTATGCTTGGACTTTGATTAAATACTTTGTTTTTCAATTCTGCAGATCCCACATGGCTATCAACTAATTTGGGCATTTTAACCTGCATTGAGTGTTCTGGAATACACAGAGAAATGGGTGTCCATATTTCTCGAATCCAGTCTTTGGAATTAGACAAATTAGGAACGTCTGAACTCTTGGTAAATTTCTTTAATTTGGTTTGATTTTATTTTTTTTAAAGTCAAATATAAATATTAACCTGTGTATAGGTAACATTCAGGTATATAATTGATGGTTAATTTTTTTCAGGTTATAGGTTTTGCAGAATATTGTCTTGATAATTTTGTATGTATCTTATGGGAGGGATTTTACTATTATGTATTATCGATGCTTTTGACCTTACTGCTTCTTGAGGTTTTGCAGAATTAATATTGACGTCCATTGTGGTTAGTGCCATCAGAATTTTGCCTCATTAGCTGATCTTAACCCTTAATCAAGGCAGACTAAAATCTCGTGATTAAAAAAAAATGAAAGCTAGTTTAACTTGAGAAGTGAGAATGACCATTGCTAATTTCGATAGCAAAATGTTGGATGAATCTTTTAATACAGTTATGTCAGGTTTTATCTCCTCAGCTGTGTTTGGCCTGTGAGAAGACACTTGTTACAGAAACTTTGTGTGGGAAAATTGATAGGAGACAATTCTGGATTTGTGTGTAGGTTTAACATTAGCACTACTACTTGTTTTGAAATCTTGAGTTGTTTGCAAAGGTATTACTCTTTTAAATCAAATTTTACTAAGCATGACTTTCCAGTAGGTCTGAGCTTCTTTCCAAAAGTAGCTTCCTGGTCAGTGTACTACCACTGTTTCAATTTTCGTGCTGCTAGTTCCTCATTCTGTTTTTGTATTGGAGGCAGATTGTCTTGAAGTATAAATAATTAGCTGTGACAGTGAAGCCTGCTGTACAAGTTCTGGGATGATAGGTTTCACACTTTAAAGTATTTTTTAATTGCTTTATATTTAAATGTAATTATCGTGCTTTAATTTTGCAGTCCTGTGTGTTCCATCTTTTATTAATAGTGTGGAAAATGCACATTAATAGCCAGTGTTTAGGTTGCTGTTAGATCCAAAAAACCAACACCTACATATATTTATATATAAATATAAAAAACTTCTTTTTCTCCTCTCATTGCAGCTGGCCAAGAATGTAGGAAATACTAGTTTTAATGATATTATGGAAGGGAATTTACCTAGTCCTTCACCTAAACCCAGTCCATCAAGTGATATGTAAGTTTTGACTGTCTAAATTCTTTAACATTAAATTTACTGTGGAATATGTATATGATGTAAAATGCCTTAAACAGTAACCAAGCCAGAGGAGGGCTGGGATGGCAGAAGACTGGGGTTTTTTACTCAACTGTGGAGTTTCTCAGTACAGTCTCTTGTCATGTGGTCACATTTTTGCTACCTCAGCCTCTCAGTGCAGAAAAATGTTACATTTGACTTTAAAGATTCATTCTTTTGAATCTTTAATGTATTCGAGTTTTGTATTATACTTTTCGGTAATAGAGTTGGACTAAATGACACTGTTTTCAGATACTGTCTTGAGATAGTGATGAGCTTTCTCTTCTTTTCCTTGGTGTAGGAGTTAGAGCAAACAGATGTGGTTTTGCCACAGAAGACCTTTTAACCTATTTATTGTGGTTTTAGCTTGTTTAATGCTTGTCCTGTTTTAACATGTAGATATGTTTCCAAGAAAAATCACATTTTGGGATTTTGTTTTTAATTTGGTCGTAGTCCCCAGAGTCAGAGTAATTTTTGTATCTAACAAGAAGGTAGGATAAAATTGCATATGTACCTTATTTCAGGTTTGCAAGAAAGACATGCATCATAATAATAAACAACAGTATCAGTTTTTTCCTCTTCCCTTCTCAACTCCTGGGTTAGACAAGGTGATTTTAAATTTAAATCATTGACCCATTTTTTTCTAAAAATTTCTAAACCAAGCTCTATTTTCACACCCCACAGGACTGCACGTAAGGAATTTATCACTGCTAAATATGTAGATCATAAGTTCTCTAGGAAGACTTGTGCGTCTGCAGCAGCTAAACTGAATGAATTACTTGAGGCTGTCAAATCCAGGGATTTACTTGCACTAATTCAAGTCTATGCAGAGGGGGTAGAGCTAATGGAGCCACTGTTAGAGCCTGGACAGGTAAGCTTATCAGGTAAACAAAGCAGAGTATTTTAAATAATGTGTATTTGTCAAATGTCCAGGACCCGGGGCTGCTACCTTATATGCTAAACCAAAATAAATAACAGATTAAAATGGTGAGGTTTCTTCCTCCTTTCCTTAATGTGGCATCCTTGTGGAAAGGAGAAAGGCAACTGTATCTGTTGTCATCCGTTGTTCTAAAGGAGTCTGAAATGTAATATCATACATTGGTTTAGGTGCAACTATACGTTGAAAAATACCTGTTCTGCAGTATGTTTTTTTAGGAAAAGGCCCAGAGAAGAGAATCCTTGACTTGATAACCTGGAGTCATCTGAGATCACAGACAGTATCATACATGTTTTTAAATAATTGCTGAAGGAACACGTTATGGACTGTATGCAAGTGTCTCTTCACTCTGTATTAGAAAAGAGTAAATCCGATGCTTTCTCAGCTTCTGTGGAAACATTTACAAAAAACTACAATTTCTTTCAACTAGGAAGAGAGGGGGTTTTGGTGGTTATTTTGTTTAGATGAAATTCTGAATACTTGTTCTTCCTTTTGAAGGCAGTAACAGGGTTTATTTGAAAAATTGGTCCAGGTTGACCTCAAATATCTATGTAGTAATGTTGCTTAGGAGCAACATAACCTGTTTTTATAGGTAACTGATGCTTTGTAACCACTTGGTCAGTCGTGGTTTCTCCTATTACTTTTGAACCTAACTTGGAGAGAAGTCCAGAGAATGTTTGCAACAAGTTCTGTGAAAATACTAACTTGGCAAAGGACAGAATACCTGTCTGTACTGAGTGGAGGGAGCAAGTTCAATATAGTCTTAGCACCTGAGAGATATCACAAAGTGCTTATTATGGAAACACATTACAAATTCTCTAACTAAAGGTAAACTTGCTATATTTGTCATCCATAGCAGTTACCACAGAATTAGCTCCTTAGCATTTCTTAGCTATTACAGTTGGTGATACCTAGAAAGGTATGAACACCAGCTGAAATGTGCTCTGCAGTTAGGACATTTATAGCAACATTCTCCACTGTAAATTCCCTGATGTTTAATAAAGTTGTATTTTTTAAAAAAAGTTGTGACTTTAGTTCTAAATATAAGTACTGTAATACGCTTTTTTCCAATGCCCTTTATGCTCAATAGGAGTTAATGAAATCTGGTTTTAGATTAATTTCTCATGCAACTTTTAAAGTGAATTAAACAGCATTTATATTTTCATTTAAATACATCGATGCATATGTTATATATATATATAAAATTAAAGTATGATTCAGTTTAAGTTCAGGAGAAGGAAGGAGAAGGAGAAGTTAATGTGAAGCCCTGTATCAGAGGAGGAGCAACCCCATGCACCAATATATACCTGCTGGGGACCACCCAGCTGGAAAGCTGCTTGGCAGGAAAAGACTTGGGGGTCCTGGTGAACGCCAAGTTGAACATGAGTCAGCAGTGTGCCCTTGTGACAGAGAAGGCCGATGGTATCCCCAGGCTGCACTGGACAAACTATTGCCAGCAGGTTGAGGGAAGTGATCCTTCTCTTCCGCTCAGCACTGGTGAGGCCACAGCTGGAGTACTGTGTCCGGTTCTGGGCTCCCCAGTACAAGAGAGACTTGGACATGCTGGAGAGAGTGCAACAAAGGGCCACAAAGATGTTTATGGGTCTGGAACACCTGACGTGAGGAGAAGCTGAGAGATCTGGGACTGTTTAGCCTGGAGAAGAGAAGGCTCAGGGGGGTCACGTCAATGTATATAAATACCTGAAGGGATGGTGCAAAGGGATGGAGGCAGGCTCTTTTCAGTGGTGCCCAGGGACAGGACCAGAGACAAGTGGGCACAGACTGAAATACAGGAGCTTCTCTTTGAACACCAGGAAATGTGGTTTTTTGTTGTTGGGGTTTTTTTTTCCCCTTCTGACCTTGGAGATAGTCAAAAAGATACCTGATGTGGTCCTGGGCAACTGGCTGTAGCCTACCCTGCTTGGGCAGGGTGGTTGGACCAGATGACCTCCTCAGGTCGCTTCCAACTCCAACAATTCTGTGATTCTGCAAGTGATGTAATGTGTGTAGGACTATGATTTTTTTTTTTTTGTAGTTTTTTCCCCTGGATTTGTAGGAAATAAGAGTTGTGGCTGTGCATGGTGCTCACCATGTTGTCTTAAAGCGAGTACTGTAAAGTTGCTCAGTATTCCTCGACAGGATCACTGTTAGTTGCTAGTAGCTAAAATGGTTAAAGGCTCCTTGGGATTGTTCCATCCAGCTGGGAAAAAAGGAAGACTGGTTTTGAAGAAGCTGTGATCTCAGAAAGTGTGATGCCATTTCCTTTGAAGCATGTGGTCTTTTAGAGATCAGAAAGGCAATAACATTGTGATTTCCTACTAATACTTTTCTTTTTAAAGACTTGTTGTAAAAGAGTGGGTGACATATATCTCGGTAGGCGTGATACTATAAGCTTTCCAGAAATCTAACTTCTATTTCCATGTGTTTAGGAGCCAGGTGAAACAGCACTTCATTTAGCAGTCCGGACTGCTGACCAAACCTCTCTCCATCTGGTTGACTTCCTTGTACAAAACTGGTATGGATTGCTCATTTTTCATTAAATTGTGCATGAAAAATATATGTGCTCAAAGCTATTCTTGCAGTACTTTGGTCAGTGTTTGCTCATCACTTAGAATCATTCTCTGTAAATAGTAAATTATGTTATTTTGAAACATACCTGTGAGTTGACCTTTGTTCCTAATGAGTAGAGGGAAAGAAGTGCAGATTTAAAAACACAGCAAGCAGTTACATAAAAACAAGATGAAAGGAAAAACTATGTAGAGCAAAAGAGAGTGTTATTTTAGAACACATAACATGAAACAATGCAAACAAATAGTTCAGGTAGAGGAGGGGTGACAAGGAAACATTTCAAATACAGGATGCATGTAAAGAAATCATAAGAGTAGAAAAGTATCTTGCTCAGAAAATTGAACAGAAGCTAGACTGACTTCGAAAAGCATTCTAATAGTGAAAAAACTGTATTAAAGCTCTTGAGAGCATAGTCATCTTAGTAATTTTCAATATCTAGTTTATTGGCTGAGCTAGTCTTTTGTTGTCAAGGGATACACTTCTGACAGTGAAAACCTTAATGAAAACATATTTTTAAAAAATCAAATGTTTTAATGGTACAGTGTTATTTTTCATAGGTTTCACAATATGGGTAATGACTAATTGAGATCAATTCCAGTCTACCTGTGTAATATACCATTAAGCGAAAGCAGCAGCAGTCACTTGCTGTGTCAGATTGTGGGTTTTGCAGAACGATGAGAGGTGGGTTGGGGAAAGAGAAGACTCATCATGACTTGGTTGAGCTGGTCATGGGGAGGCTTTGAGGGCAGTTTTAAGTTTTGTTTTTCCTTTAGCGTATAGCAAATCATACTTGTTACTGAAACGCAGTCAGTGAATACTTACTTCTTTTCCTTCCCCCCTCTAATAGTTGATGTATACAGGGAGTGTTAAAAGAGTAATTTGGTCTTCTGGGAACCGCATAAATTTTGAGTCATGTTCCTAACACTATCTCATGAGCTGTGTGACCTAGCTGTGTAACTTTCACATAAACTTTATTCTACCACTACTCCCTCATGTTAAATGGAATGCTGTTGTAGGGATGTTATTAAAGTAAAAAATAAAATAAAAAATAAGCTACTAATATTGGCAAGCTGTTTGAGATCATAATTTGAAAAATGTTATAGAAGCCCAACTTACTATTTTGATCATTACTAAAGGATTTGTTATTTTGGATTATTATTTAAACCTATTCTGTTTAGTTAAAGCTTCATAGTTTCTTCAGACAACTATCGTCTTTTATTTGTTTCTGTCAGCTGTCTGTATTTCTGTCTCAGTCTCAAATTTTAGAGCATCTTCAGCACCATATGGGCTTTGCACTTACTGTTCAATATGGGTAATACTGAGTGGAAGAAAAGCAATCATCTTCTGAGCTTTTCTTTCCATTTTCATAAATGTATTATACTGATCCTAATATGTCAGTAATTTTTCTTGAGAAACATAGTTTTAGAAATTGAAAACTGAAGAAAGTACAGTTTTAAAAAGCCCTGTGAACCCCTTTGCACAGTTTGTCTTGCCTTAATTCCATGTGTATCCTTACATTCCTTCACGTGACTCGCTTGTGCATCCTCACAGCCACCCTCTTCATCGTTCCTTGAATGCATGGGACTTACTATCCTATTCAACCTGTATCAAAATGGGTTTTCAGTTATTTTTCTGTTGGGCTAACGTAGTATGTTTGAAAAAGAAATTCCAGCAAAGTGGCAAGTGGAAGACAACTGGTGTGACCTTACAAAGGATTAGGTGAAAGATTTGAACCTAATCCTTTGTAAGGTCACACCAGTTGTTTTTTTTTAATGAGCATCTGTAGATGCTTAGTCCTTTTCAGCCACCGCTCAGGAATTTCCAGTATGCTTGGAACTATTCTTAATAGTCTTTGAAAGTAATGTTTAATTTAAAAATATTTTTTTCTACTTCGTATTTGTACAGTGAAGGATTTATGCATTTATTGTTTATAGGGATGCTGTAGATCTGGAACAAATAGCACAGCATAGTGTATTTTTCTTGATTTTTTTTTTTTTTTTTCTGTGTTTAGTGGAAACCTGGATAAGCAAACAGCATTGGGTAATACAGTTCTACACTACTGCAGTATGTATAATAAGCCTGAGTGTTTGAAATTGCTTTTGAGGGGGAAGCCAACTATTGATGTGGGTAAGTTAACTAATTAAAACTACAATTTCTATACATTATTTTAACCACTTTTATTTATGTCTTACTGTGTTAAATAAACTTTTAAAAGGAAAAATAAAACTGTGTTAGGAAGATGAAAACTTTACCACCAACAAGCCTAAACGAAGCATTCAGTTAAAAATGGAACTTAAATTCTTAGAATATAATAGTGACAAAAAAATTCTAATAGGAAATACTAATGATAAACCGTAGTTTTTCTGCAGAGTTTTATTTCTGATGTGTTATAAATGTTCCAGAATGTGGGTTGTTGTTTATATTGTAGATTTTATCTAGTATTTGTATGTTATAATGCTTCCAATGCCTGCTCACATTTATTCCACTCTAGAAGTATGTGACCTTTGTGTACACAAAAGTTAATTCTTCTTTTAATATTAATATCAGTTGTCACTGCAGTGTCACCCAGCATGCGCTAGCCACCACTGCAGCTGATAAAGGAAGGGATTCGCATTCTCAGCTGCCTTTCTTCTGTTTGCCATCTAGATGTGTGAGATAGGTATAACACTTGCTGTACCTAAATCAGTCAGTTTTTCATCATGGCTTACCAAAAGTTTAATTAAAAATAGAATCTCTGTAAACCGTTTGCTCACACTTAGGATAATCTTGTGTTTCCTTGGTGCTCTCCTTTCCCTGCCGTATTTTGAGAGGTAGGAAGGTATTCCATGAATCCTGCTTGTCAGGCTCAGGAGCCAAGTTTCATCAGCTTCTGCGTTCTGTCAGTTCTTGGTATAGGAGGGAATATTTCTGAACAGTTGGTGCAAACTGAGGAATATGAATATTTTTTCTCCCTTTTTCCTCATCGCCATGATTTTCTTCCACTGCCCAGTAAAAAAAAAATGTTGCATAAATTTAAGTTCATAGCTCCGTGGCAGAAGTCATTGGTTTTCGTGGCTGGCCTTTTTATGCATCCTTAGAATATGTTCTAATATTATCATAAGTCAAAGAATTTTATGTGACCTTTTTTAGAAAATATGTCCCTAATCAAGAAAATGGGAAAGTTGTCTGAATAAGTTTAAGCGTGTTTATTGGTGCTTCCATTGAACTCTCTCCTAGGTAGATGTCAGAAGAGTGTTCTTACCTTTTTGGGGTCTTCTCACCCCTCCCAGTGCTTTCACATAGGAACTGCATCTTCTTGAGGCCTTGAAACATGACATTTATACTTAAATGTCAAAAGTTTGGAATTTATGTAGTCTATTAAGCTATCTGTATGTTAACTTCCATTAAGAGATACTGTATTTTCATTCCTTTTCGTATTAAAACTCCTGAATGGTCTTAAATAGATCTTCCCATAAGGAGCCTTTCTTTTTCTAGGGATCTTAATACTCTCAAATTCATAGGCCTTTCTAGATGACTGCATTGTAGTTTATTGAATTCATGACTGGAATTCCAATATGTAATATTACACATAGACATGTTTGTCTATCAGACCTCAGTTTGACTGTTTTCAGTTCCCCATGACATTTTTACCATCTGTATCGGATGTAGAGCATACTGTGCCAGTTCCGTGGCACTCACTGCTATACTGTAACAATACATTTTACCTAAGGTTTGTCCACATAAGGTTTGGATGTAGGGGTTGGTTTTGTTTCTTGAGACTTGCTGCTGTGCATCTAGGAAGAATTCCAGTACATGTGGTGTCAGAGAACTTTCCAGAGTGCTCAGATACAACCTTCTTTTATGATCAGGCATTATTTTTAAAACGTAAACCACTTGATATCCTTTATAAAGACAAAATAACTAGAACGTTTTAAAATTATTCTTCCTCAAATGTCATCTTAGAATAGGACTTCTGTCTTCAAATTCAGGCTTCAAACCAAGATGTGTCAATCAAAGTAAAACGTGCTTGGATCAACTTTTGCCTTTTTAAAAAAAACAAAACAAAACAACAACTTAGCTTAAAAAAGAAACCTCTTCTATCCTACCTTGCTTTTCCTGCTTATTTATGTAAGCGTTTTACTGGCAAAGGAGGAGTTGAGTGGAGGTTGAAATGACTAAATTTCTTTATATTCTCTGCTAGGATGGCTAGCAGGGATTTGGGAACTGTCCCAGCAGATGCTGCTGTTCAGAAAGAACCTCATGATACATGAAATGCATGGGCACTTAGAGTGGAATCTTAAAGAGCTGCAGCTGCTATAGAGTAAATAGGCGTTTTTGATCACTTTTAGAAGTTACTCTGATAAAAATAGTGAAATTTGATGAATTGATGCTTTAGACATCTCAAAGAATCACTCTTTTTTTTATTTATTTTTATTTTCTAGTAAACCAAGCTGGAGAGACAGCTCTGGACACAGCAAAAAGAGTGAAAGCTGTCCAGTGTGAGGAACTGGTAAGAACTGGGAGCAGGGGGCAGGGGGAGGATGTTTGCCACTTTAAAAATGTGATCTACTTAAGATCATATTGCCCCTGTATCTCAAACTTGGTATTGCTGCCAGCTTGGCCATATGCTGATTCGAAGGCCCTACTATAGGGGAATGTCTTCTAACTGCAAAACAGAACAGTCATTTTCTTTGTAATAGTTCAGGTAAAAGATCTTACTTCTGTTAGAAGTACGTAGTTATTTTAACCAGCATGTTTGAAGACCTTAAATACTGGAGGGTCAGGTATTTGAATGCCAATTGATGCATTGGTATTCTAGGATATTTGGGCTTCAGCACCTCAGACGTTTTATTTTGTGACGTTTCTACCAGGAGTACAAAACAACCGCTGAACTATTACATCTGTCAAGACCAGTTAGGTCTGGATCTTTGTTTGACTTTCCGTGCTTTGGCTTTTTACAGATGATTTAACGGTACAGATAGCTCAGAGATGGTGAAAGTCTTCTTACAAGGAGAATTGGAACAACTTGAATTTAAACCTCCTCAAAGGAGAAAGAAGCAAAAGTTTAATGTCTGGAAGTTAGGGTATGAAAAAACGTAGAACACCAGCTTCTGTGGGACTTTGTCCCTCTACTGAACGTGATCAAAAGCAAAAACTTTCTGGAATTTTGAGAATGTATGAGAAATGTTAATAGATGCCACTCGAGAAAATGATTCCCATTTAAAAAATAACCAAGTTAGTTAAAGGACTTTCCTAGGTACTCTTCTGAAGCAGTTATCCAGGTAACAACCATATTTGTTCTTAGCCCTCTAAGGTTCCTCTCACCAGCATGCATTTAGTAGGCAAGTGAAGGACTATCAAGGGGTTAAAAAGTCCATGTAGTGTGGCAGTTTCAAGACAAAACCAGAGGAATTTACAAGAGCTATTACTTGCTGCTTAATTCTGTTCATCAGAACTTCTTTGCCTCTTCTTGATGATCCAAGGAGCGTATCTAGTTTTGCTCTGCTCTGCAGCTGGTAATTTAGTACCTTTCTTTTGACAACGGAAAGTTCTTGTTATGTATTAATTAATGATTGCATAATCAACAGAGCTTGTCTTTCAAAAGTCATAATTTTCCGTATTTCTGGGGGTGCAAGTCAACTCTGCTATGGCTGCTAAAGTGGTACTCTCACAGACTTCTCAATTGCTCCCATGTTTGCTCTGTAAGTAAGGGCTGTTTCCAGTGGTTTTGAGTATTCTGTCTGCTGAAAAACAGATCAGCTGTGCAACACACCATTTGTATGGATCGCTTTTTCCTTGTAGTATATATTTAATAAAGTAATATCTGCCATTAATGTGGACCAACTGATTGTGTTGTAGAACAAACAAAACAAGTGGATGTTATCAGTGAGCTTATCTAGCAATTAAGTTTCGATTATAGTAATTGAAATTCCACTAATACCTCACTGATTATTTCAGTTGACTTATAATAGAACATTTACACCTTTTCTCTTGTGTTGCTTTTGAAGAGGAAAATTATTTCTGCATTTTTCTGAAAAGTGGCAATGAGATAAGGTTGAGTAAAAAAGAAGTATGATTGAGCGTATTCTTTATCATGGCCCATAAAAAAGTACAAAATAAATATCTACATGTTTGGAATATGGTAGATGTACTAGCTGGAGTCTTAACTGTGTAATTAAATTCAATTTCAACTCAAGTGGGTTCATTAATACTTACATAACAGACTAAAAATACTTTCTTCCAAATTTTATTTTGGGAAGATGGTTAAAGGCTCTCCGGAATCAACTAGTACCAAGTGAGACTGCATTTCAGAGGATGTGAAGGAATAAATAAAGATGGAAAGTCGAAGCATTGAAAAGGAGAATTCAGGTGGAATTAAATTCAAGGAATTTCAATTCAATACTCCTCAGGATAACCATCCATGAACTGCATTTTTCTTTTGCTTTTTTTGCTGAATGTTGAAGTAGTAGATCTTTAAAGAATGTGAATACATTATTTGGGCTGGCAAAGTAGAGGAATTCTGTGCTTAAGATAAATTGGCCTTGTCAAGTGAGAGGGAGGGAGATATTTAAATAAAGGATAAATACCTTTTATTTTGATTCCAACATAAGGGTTGTGATTTTAGAGGGGTAATAGTTATATGTGCTAGAATTCATAAGTAAGTTTTGCCTTTCCATTTTGGAAAGGAGGGCTCCAGATGCGTTCTGCTTTTGTGCATATGCCTTCTCTTCATTCCATCTTTTCCAATGCTTTCAAAACATGGCAACTTCTACCCATTTTGAGAAAATCTTCCCTTTTTGCCTTTTAGCAGTTTTTCTGTACCTCAAATAAATGAAGGATATTTGTGTGATTGCCCTGAAATTGTTTCTTTTTTAATGTCTGCAAAAGTTTTAAACCTCTAAATATTTCGGTTGATGGCTTGCTGTTACAAAACCAACTTCAGTGACACCAAAGGAACAGCAAATATTTTAACATGAATTGTTACTTCTTTCAGCTTTCTCAAGCCAAGGCAGGAAAGCTAAACCCACATGTCCATGTAGAGTATGAATGGAATCTTCGGCAGGAAGAAATTGATGAAAGTGACGATGACTTAGATGATAAGGTAAGCATGAATTACTGATGTGACTTTGTACAAAAACTGTCAAATTTTCTGTTCTATGGAAATTAGAGACCCACTTTAACCAATTTTTTCACTATACAGATTTGGGGGGGGGGGGGGGGGGGGGGGGGAGGAAGCTGAGTTTGTGGCCTGTATTAAAGACTGCCAAAGTGCTTTTTGAAAGCACTTGATCAGCCTAGTTGTTATGGATTTGAGTTTCAGAAGTTTTGCTTTGACAAGACATACAGTATAATATAAATTAATACATGCACTTTACTGTTGTCATTTCATCCACTTCTGACTCTAGGTTGTTACTTTTTAGCTGGAGGAAATACAAAGCTTACATACTTATTTTTTCCATAAATTAATTAAAAACCTAGTTGTTGAATAAGTAACTGTTTTTCACACTGTGCTGTGCACTTTATTGCTGATTGAAAAAAGTAACAGAAAGACAAAACTTGAGGGCATAGGATAATTGCTATCCTAGAACATGTGAAAATGTAGCCGCAGTGTCCTACTTTAGCAAGTCAGTTAATTACTCTGTGCTCTGTTTCTGTAATAAATGCGAATACACCTCTCCCATTTTATATGGGTTCTGTAGAAGGCAAAGTGGTCAGCTTTTCATTTTCTGTGACACTTGGGACTGAAAAATTCAGAAACCAAAATAATTAACATGTCCTCAAGGACAGTAGAGAACAAAAAGATTATCTGTGCAAGGAGCCTCAGGAGGATGACTAATGCTGCATTGGAGAGAAGAGCCTGCCTGAACCGGAGCTGCAGTGAAACAGATCGTGCTCCATATGCAGCTATTCATATACAGCAGTCAAAAATTGCTGTGTAAAATTTCTTCAAAGAGCAATTCTATACATTTAAAAGAGCCGTACCAATGAATATATTGCTAGTTCAATCAACTAATAAATCTGATGTGTCAGAAGTGGTTATTTATTTCTAATATGCGTCAATGGGGGAATATACTTGATCTTTGAGAATAACTATCTGATCAGAGTAAAGAGCTATTTGAACTGAAAATTACTCTTATACTCTATAAACTTTAGTAGGCTTTTATTAGTGTATTATTTAGTATGTTGTTATTGTGCACCTACTGCTTGAAGAACAAATCCTAGCTTTGTGTACGTGTTGATTTTTCAGTTAAAAGAGAGGATCTTTCAGGTTTGATCCCTGAGAAAGGGAGGAATGTGGGCTTATTTGTCCAATAAAGAAAGAAACTCTGCTCGTGGTCATTGGAATATGTTCTGTTATTTTCTTTCCCAAACATGTTAATTATATTTAGTATTTAGACAGCTGTATAATATATTTGTTTTTTCTATTCACAGCCTAGTCCTATAAAAAAAGAACGATCTCCAAGACCCCAAAGTTTTTGTCACTCTTCGAGCATTTCTCCCCAAGACAAAATGACCCATCCTGCATTTAGCACTCCTAGAGACAAGCAAAGACTCTCCTACGGGGCTTTTACCAATCAGATCTTTGCATCTACAAGCACAGATTCACCCACCTCTCCGACTGCAGATGCTCCTCCTCTTCCTCCTAGAAATGCTGGTAAAGGTAAGTCTGTCGTCAAACTACGCTTGCAAGCAGTAATCTTTCCACAGCTGTCCTTCCTTTAGCCAGGTACATTACAGTGTTTCAGGATGTAGTCTGTTTTTCTTACTGATGTGGTAATACGGTACAATGTATGTTTGAAACATTATTAAAAAAAAAAAATAGATGGGGGCACTTTGTAGTGAACTCACTTGTAACAGTGTAACTGTTTTAGGAAAGGCTGATGGTGCATAGTGCTGTATGATCATGTGCTGTGTAGTGTCTGGCAGAGAGGAGGAAGAAAGCAAGCTTTGGAGGAGAGGAGATGCAAGAAGACTCCTTCTCCTTGCAGTCAGTGTAGAAAAAGAAAAATACCCAGATGACCTGTGAAGTGCTAAGCAGGTTGGTATTTAAAGTTCCTTCCCTTTCAGTGCATCAGCACTCTCCTCCATTGTAGTGAGTGCTAGAGGGCTCTCAAGAAGGGCAGAGAAAATGCCAAGCCTACTGCAGGATAGTTAACAAGTCACTGACGCATGGAAGGTCTAAACTAAATACCCATTCTTTCCTGAGTGAAACAACCATGTCGAATTATCCATAAGGAAGGTTTGCACTACAGTTCAATCAATCAGTTTTGCAATCTGCATTCACAGTTGAAATTAATCAGATGCTTTTTCTTCTTAGTGATAGCAGTGACATTCTTGGTAGTGTTTGAAAAGGAAGAACTTACTTCATGTGAGACTTAGTCTTGCAGCTGTAGTGGATGGTGGTTCTTTGACCTAGATAGCTACAAACTTCAAGTTTAGAGGATGCATGTATGGAACAAAACCTGTTTAAGGTAATTTGTGCAAATTTACTTTTTAGAACAAAAATCTTCATCTTTTCCCCTTTGTTTACATGTTTAATTTAGAAATAGCCAAATTGTGTTTTTATGGTATACTTGTTAGAGAAAACTTTAGTTGTGATGAAGGCTATAGCATAGTTTAAGGTTTCAGCAGTTATGCTGATACTCCCTTCTGTTAGCACTGTTATAACATCATACTTTGTTTTCTCAACGGTGGTTAACTTTGTCTAAAAAAACCAAACAACCCCCCCCCCCAAAAAACCAAGCAAAAAAACACCAACAAAAAAACCCCCATACACACCACAAAAAGAAGAAAATCTCTCACTAAAATGTGAAGGAGTAAAAGGGACATAACAGAGTGTTGGCATCAGATGTCTGCTTTTACATGGTTCATATGCTGCGCTTAAACTGACAGTGGAACAGTAGTTCTTTTCTCATGTACTGGCAACTTGCGAATGAAACCCTCTTCTCTCTTTGTTTCAACAGAATTTGCTCTTCATTAAGAGGCCAAGAGATTTTGCCAGGGTATACATTTTTCACATGAGATTTCATAATCCACATTTCTTTATAGTGGATTCACTGGGGACTCATGTATTACTTGTAATTTTACTATTTTTACCTTCCTGTTGGCATTGCAAGATTCTAACTTTTTCCTTCCTCTCCCCCATCTTTTTTACATGCTCTAACATTCTGCTGCTGATTGTCAATTGTCAGATGCAGTATACTGGCTTAGACGTTCCTTCAGTCTGATCTAGGATAATTTCTTTTTGTCATGAAGTTGCAAGACCTGGAAACTAATCATGAATCCCATTTCCTTAAGAAGGCTGAGGAGCTTGTGTCTTGTATCTGTGCAGTACTTAGTATGTTGTCAGCTTTCAATGGATTATAACGAACGTTATTTCTTTGTCATTATATAGTGTAGCTCTCATATTGGGTTATTCAGAAAATTGCCTTTTTCTCTAGGAAGGGGAATATTTACATGCTTATTTCATTTGTAGTATGTATTCAAGATTCAGAAATGTCAGGTATTTTCCTAGGTGTTTGTGCAAACTCCTAGACAAGTGAATCAACACATCAAAGCTACTAGGAAAGAAATGAAGCGTTAAATTCTTGTGTGATTTCCTGTCAAGGGTTATGCAAAAGAAACCCTTATTTCTATTACAACAAAATAATATATTATCACAAAATACAGATAACTGTTGCCTTTTAATGTAATGTAACTTTACATTAAAATGAGTGGAAAATGCCTGATTCACAGTGTAAGTCTGAGTGAGAGGTCAAATGGAACTACTGTTATGTTGAAGTCACTAGGCTTCTGTGCTTCAAACATGCTAAAATTTTTGCAGTCAGTGACTGATACTGTATTTTTGGTTCATTTTCATTGAGTAATATTGTAAAGCGTTTAATCAGTTTTCGTAGTTTAACCCCGGCTGGCAACCAAGCACCACGCAGCTGCTCGCTCACTCCCCCCTCACCCAGAGGGATGGGAAAGAGAATCGGAAA
The DNA here is from genome assembly GCF_017639655.2 of Falco naumanni. NCBI lineage: Eukaryota > Metazoa > Chordata > Aves > Falconiformes > Falconidae > Falco > Falco naumanni. Next base: position 106,552,671 of record NC_054056.1, on the reverse strand, counting down.
GGAATGTAAAACTCAGGGGTTGAGATAAGAACAATTTAATAGGTAAAGCAAAAGCTGTGCGCACAAGCAAAGCAAGGAATCCATTCACCACTTCCCATGGGCAGGCAGGTGTTTGGCCATCCCCAGGACAGCAGGGCTCCATCATGTGTAATGGTTACTCGGGAAGACAAACACCATAATGCCAAATACCACCCCCACCCCACCCCCTTCCTTCTTCCCCCAGGTTATATACTCAGCATGACATCATATGGTACGGAATATCCCTTTGGCTAGCTTGGGTCACCTGCCCTGGCTGTGTCCCCTCCCAATTTCCCACGCCCCTCCAGCCCTCTCACTGGCAGGGCCTGAGGAACTGAAAAGTCCTTGACTTGATATAAACATCACCCATCAACAACTAAAAACATCAGCGTCCTATCAACACTGTTCTCACATCAGCGCCAAAACACAGCACTGTACTAACAAGAAGAAAATTAACTCTATCCCAACTGAAACCAGGACATCAGTTCTAGAAGTTTCCATTAAACACTGTATTACAGTGCAATTGTATTACAGGAGCAATTTAAGACTCAAAAGGACAGGGGAACAAAGTGACGAATGCATAGAACAATTTATCAGTGTGGAAAAGTCACTCTAGACGCATCACTGCAGATGCACTTATGCTTCATTATAAACTTTGTTACACACTGTTATCTCCCCTGCTTCTGGCTCCCAAACAGATTGCTTACAAGAAAAAGAAGCAGAGACTCTCCACTTCCATAAGGCACATCTTAATTTTGAAACAGTCTGAGTTAATTTTATTTCTGTAGGAAAAAATAATCTTTTGGAGTTTATCTGCTCTTTTGAGATTAGTTGTAATAGAGTATATCCCTTACATCAAAGTGTAAAGTACAAGCTTACTTACAAAATCCTTTTTTTGTTAGAAAAGTTCATTTTAATAGCTACCTATTAGATTTAAAATTATATGAAAACTTAGGGTACTTAGTGCAAAATATAATACTAAATAGCAAAAGTGAGAAGAGCATTGAATCTGTAATTAAATTTAAACTTACCTTCTGTCCCGAAATATCATTTCATCTTTGTCCTTGCTCTGCTGTGAGGCCCCAGCAGATACCATGGGATCCTGCTAGAACATGGAGACAGTCTATAGGGAGCACATAGCTGGTGGGATCTGTGTTTGAGAAGGAGGCAGAGGACTTCTAAAGTTTTGTGGTTTTTATACTTTGAGGCATACAGAGAAAACTCTTTTCCAAAACATGTTGTATATTTAAACAAAACCACCTCCCTTTAGCCCTCTGTAAGCTGGCTTCATTTGCCGGTGAAGTTCCTTGGTAGCAGGTTCCATGGTGTTTGCTGAGATGCCACAGTGGACTGGAAGCCATCAAGTCTGAACTTTGTGTTGGGGAGAGAAGGTAAGTTTAAAGCAATTTACATAACGCACGCCACTCTTCCTCGTGGTTTTCAGCAGATAAGGTGTCTAAAACTTAGTTTGCTTCATCGTTAAAATTGTTTAGGTACAATTGATGGAGAATGTGTATATGGGGATTTTTTTTTTTCCAGTTTCTTCGTACGGAATTACAGTGGAAGTTTAGATTTTCCAGTTTGGTAACTTCTCAAAATATTCCTACAAATGCTGGAACGGTAGTGTATTCTATCCTAAACTAGCTTATTTGTGGATACATCTTACTTTCTGCTGTCTGCTACAGGTTTAGTTAATCCTAATGGAATGAAAAGTACAGTAGGAGTACAGTAGCTGTGTAAGCCAACCCCTGTATGCCTTTCCAGTGGGCTGTCTGTGTCTACTCAGGTTCGGCTTACTCAAGCTGTCAGTCAAGTCTTTAGTTTGTAACGTTCTGAGAATCATCTTTTTTGTTAGTCTTTCCAGTGTACATCTGTGTTATGGCTCTGGACATCTAGCAGGTCTTCTGTGTGTTATTTTACAAAAAACTTTAAAAAAAATAATCAGTATTTAAGTAGTTGCATAACTCAGCACAGTAGTTAAATAAACTTTTGTGTGACCTTAATAGCAAATCCAATGTGAAAGCAGTATTGCTAACTGGTTTTGTAGAAATGTTAGGCAATCTAAGCCAAGTTTCCTTAATTTTAGCTGAAAACTAATGATATTTTTTTAATGATTCTGCCTATTTCTCACATATAGGCTGAACACAGAGGTCAGGGATCAAGTTTATGAAGTTAAGTTGGGCCTTCAATACGTAGAAGTTTGCATATGTTATACTCTCTTTCACAGCTCTAGTGTTAGTTATGTAAACTCAAAAGTACTTCGTTTGTGGTTCCAGTCCACTGTTACTGCAGACACCATCTGCTGCTTCATTTGATCGGACTCAATTTCTAACCAAACTAGTTTATCTGCGTTTACCAGTAACTTCTGGAAGTTGTCTGACTATATTGCTCACAGGTTAGAAATCTTCTCAAGTCCACTAAATGACTTTGTTCATGTACCACCGTTGTCATTTACCTTTGCCGATTTGTCTGTCATTGGTGTCTGTATCGGGGCACTACCAGGAAAGCAGTCGTACAGGTCTCCACGTCTGTTTTGTTCGACTAAACAAACCAAGCAAATTTCACCTTTTCTGATGGAAGAGTATTTTTGTTTTCCTGTCATTCAGGTTGCCTTTTCATCATACTAGCCCTTCTCTATACCTTTTCTGTTTAAATCAGCTTTCTTAGATACAAGTGACTGGAAGTGTAGGGACAGCACTAAAATCTTGCTGTTTCCAATAGGAATGCTACATCAAAACATCCTTTCATCCTATTTATTTTTTCATGATTCCATCATACTATGGCATAGCAGGCACTATGCAGACTGTACTGCAATTTTCAACAGGAGTCCTTAATTTATAATACAAATGCTTCCTTAGTGTAGAATGTTAACGTTATCCAGCATACTGTTGATTTTAATCTCATTTCCATTACCTCAGCCTTTGAGGTCATCCTGTTTCTTCTAAATGCATACAAAATACAACCTTCTTTAATATAATTTTGGGGTCTGTCTTTTTTTTTTTTAACAGGACATTTTTTAACTTTAATTATAGAATGTGCTTCAAATGGTAATGTTGACTCAAGGTATATTAGTTTTCTTATTCAGAGTGATTGTGATATTTTTTCTTTTATGATCTTATTCTCAGTACTGAAAATAAATGATCTGAAGACAAACTGAAGAAGGCTTTTAGTAAAATCTGTGCAAAAACATTCATAAGAACGTTAAAAATAACGATGCTACTTGTTAATGAAAATATCATTTTTAATATAAACTTTCCTTTGCAGTACCTGTTCTGCCATTAACTGGAATACTGGTTCTTCCATATCTCTCATTAAGTGGTAAAAAAAATACAAATGTGGCACTTTATAGTCTAAACCCACCATTTCTTAAGTGGATAGTAACAGCTTTGCATGGTTTCACAAGTACACAGATTAATAGATACTATACTAACTGCACCAAAGCTGAAGGGCAATGCACTATTAATTGTGAATCTTTTCCAGTTACTTACCTTAGTACAATAAATTTGAGATTATTTGGTCTGTTTACACATGAAAGCATGACCCTTGTAATATGAAAAAGTGATAAAAGATGACAGCAGTTTGTACTGAAAACAGCTGCTCCCCAGCTAACTGAAGAAAAGGGAGCCCAATGGAAGCAAAATCCAAAAAAATTCTAGGTCAAGATAAATGTTTTTGCTTATGTGAGGAAAATGTTCTTCATGAGATGTAAACTTCGCAACTATGTGAGAAGTCATTCGGATGACTGGAGAATAAATGGCTGGCTTCCTTATTGGAGAATAAAGTGCCTGACTAGAATCACAAAATATCTTTGATCTAGAAAAATAACTTCTCTGATTATTGCTTAAAAGTACATAGCTAGCCATGTATATTTAAAAACATCATGTAAGAATTGTTTTTGAGATTTTGTTTACATATGTGTGTGTATCCGTACGCATACATACATACATTCTGCCAGCACAATCGGCAGCAGAGCACTCCGGCATGGCACGTGGGGGGTTCCCAAACCATGGGAACCTCCATGGAGTGTAGAGACTCACCAGAAGCCTACCGTTTGTGCCACAGCAGCTATGGGGACCTGGTCAGGGACAGAAGCAACAGCAGGCAAGAGCTCCCCCCTGCCCCAGCCCCTTGTAAAAGAAGCCTGTAGGGGCCAGGACTGACCAGGAGTGCTGCCAGCAGGGTGGGCAAGCAGGGCCTGGCGTGGCACAGCAGGTGTCATGGCAGGGTGTCCAGGAAGGGCACTGGAGCTGGCTTGAGCAGGGAGCAATGGTATCCACCGGGCAGAAAGCCACAGCCTCTAAGCTCTGCACCCACCATGACGGATGCAGCCACCCAGACAGAGCTGCGGTGGGAACGTGCAGCCACCCAGGTGCCGGGCTGCGCTCCTGTGGGAGATGTGCCTGGGGAGGGGAACTGCTCCGATTAGTGACAGAGCTCCAGGGGAGGCGAGTAGGCTGAGGAGTGTTGGAAGCGTGCAAGAGAGAGAAAGAGAGAGAGAGAGAGGCTACTGGAACGGCACCCTACCTTCCCTGGGACAGGCCGGTCAGCCCACAGGATGCGTTATGGAGGATTCCCTGTCCTCTCTCCAACCGGCAGAACACGGTGACTTAAGGAACTGGGGGCCATGGTGACAAGTTCCTGCCTGGAATTCTGTGACCACCCCACCTGCCCAGGTGCCCTCGCGTAATAGGTATGAGGCTCTGCAAGTGGAACCGAACAGTGACGAGGATGATGGTTTATCTAGCATGAAGGTGTTGCTGAGGTTAAGTCATCCTATGCCTTGCATCAGAACTGCTTCCATAAAGAAAAAAAGGTGTCTCATTGTCATAGGAGGCTCCCTTGTGAAGGAAACCGAAAGCTCAGTGTGCCAGCCAGACCCACTTATTAGGGAAGTGTGCTGCCTCCCTGGGACCTGGGTTAAAGATGTGGAGGCAAAGCTTCCGACCATGGTACAGCTCTCAGGTTGTTATCTGTTACTGATTTTTCAGGTAGGCAGCGATGAAGTTGCAACAAGAGCAATCAAGAGAGACTTCAGAGCCTTGGGACATCTCTTTAAGGGATCAGGAGCACAAGCAGTGTTCTCCCCTATCATTGCAGTTGCAGGGAATGATGAGGAAAGAAACAGGAACACCCAGGAGCTCAATACCTGGCTCCCAGCCAGGTGTCGCCAGCAGAATGTTGGGTTTTTTGCTCATGGGTTGGCCTCTGTGACACCAGGCCTGCTGGTGACAGATGGGGAGTTACACTTGGATCAAAAGGGGGAAAAGGATCTTGGCACAGGAGTTAGCAGGGCTCATTGAAAGAGCTTTTTTTTGAAGACATTTGAAGGGGGAAAGGGATAAAAACAGGCTCACTACAGATAAGCCTGGGGACAGCACACCAATGTTTGAGGGATGGTGTGCTAGCAAGGTCCTTTGGCCTGCTGTCTCAGTGGAGGTAGAGAATGGATATCCATGTGGCAGCAAAGACACAAGGGTTATTGATGTGTTTGAAACTATGGAAGTGTCTGAGAGGAATCACATAGGAATTGGGGCTTTTCCTGCAAAAAAGGTGGCAGGGTCAACAGCCCAACTGAAGTGCACCCTACACCAATGCACGCAGCATGGACAACAAACAGGAGGAGCTGGAAGCCACTGTGCAGCAGGAAAACTGTGATATTGTTGCTATCTTGGAAACGTGGGGTGACCCGCACAACTGGAGGGCTGCAGTGGATGGCTGTAAACTCTTCAGAAGGGGTAGGCAAGGAAGGAGAGGCGTGGGGTAGCCCTGTACACCAGGGAGTGTTTTGATTGTCTACAGCTTAATGATGGTGATGACAGGTTTGAGTGCTTATGTGTAGGAATCAGGAGGAAAGCCAACAAGGCAGATATCATGGTGGGAGTCTGTTATAGACCACCCAGGCAGGATGAAGAGGCAGATGAAATATTCCATAAGGAACTGGGAGAAGTCTCACAATCATTAGCCCTTGTTCTCATGGAGGGCTTGCACTTACCAGATGTTTGCTGGAAATAAATACAGTGGAAAGGAAACAGTCCCGGAGGTTCCTGCAGCATTTGGAAGGGAACAGCTGTTGAGTGGGCCAGCTAGGGAGGGCTCCCTGCGGGACCTGTTTGCGATCTGAGAAGGACTTGTGGGTGATGTGATGGTTGGAGGCCGTCTTGGGCACAACAGCCATGAAATGATAAGAGTTTTCAATTCTTGGAGAAGTAAGGATGGGGGTCAGCAGAACTGCCACCTCAGATTTACAGAGGGACAATTTTGGCCTGTTTAGGAGCCTGGTTGACAGAGTCCCCTTGGAGGCCGTCCTGAAAAGCGAAAGAATCCAGGAAGGCTGGACATTCTCCAAGAAAGAAATCTTAAGGGCACAGGAGCAGGCTGTCCCCATGTGCCGAAAGATGACCTGGTGGGGAAGACCACCGGCCTGGCTGAGCAGAGGGCTTTGGCTGGCAGGGACAAAAGGAATGTTTATGACCTTTGGAAGAAGAGGCAGGCAACTCTGGAGGACTACAGGGATGTGGTGAGGTTATGCAGGGAGAAAATTAGAAGGGCCAAAGCCCGACTAGAACTTAGTCTGGCTACTGCCACAAAAATGCAATAAAAAATGTTTCTATAAATACATTAGCAACAAAAGGAGGGCTAAGGAGCGTCTCTGCCCTTTATTGGACCGGGGGAAACATAGTGACAAAGGGTGAGGAAAAGGCTGAGGTACTTAATGCCTTATTTGCCTCAGTCTTTAATAGTAAGAGCAGTTGTTCTCTGGGTACCCAGCCCCCCGAGGTGGGAGACATGGCCGGGGAGCAGAATGCACCCCCCATAATCCAAGGGGAAATGGTTAGCGACCTGCTGCACCATTTAGACACGCACAAGTCTATGTGGCTGGGTGGGATTCACTCAAGGGTACTGAGAGAGCTGGCAGAGGAGCTCACTGAGCCATTTTCCATCATTTATCAGCAATCATGGCTACCTGGGGAGGTCCCAGTTGACTGGCGGTCAGCCAACGTGACGCCCATGTACAAGAAGGTCAGGAAGGAAGATCCAGGTAACTACAGGCCTGTCAGCCTGACCTGTGGAACAGATCATTTTGAGTGCCATCACACAACATGTACAGGACCACAAGGCAATCACGCCTGGTCAGCATGGGTTTGTGAAAGGCAGGTCCTGCTTGACTGACCTGTTCTCCTTCTATGACAAGGTGACCCACTTAGTGGATGAGGGAAAGGCTGTGGATGTTGTCCACCTAGAGTTTAGTAAAGCCTTTGGCACTGGACACTGTTTCCCACAGCATTCTCCTGGAGAAACTGGCTGTTTGTGGCTTGGATGGGCTTGTTCTTTGCTGGGTGAAAAACTGGCTGGACAGCCGAGCCCAAAGAGTGGTGGGGAATGGAGTTACATCCAGTGGCAACAAGTCACAAGAGCTGTTCCCCAGGGCTCAGTACTGGGGCCAGTTCTGTTTAATAGCTTTATCAGTTAATTGGATGAGGGGATTGAGTGCATCCTTAGGAATTTTTCAGATGCTGACAAGTTGGGCAGGAATGTTGATCTGCTGGAGGGCAGTAAGGCTCCACAGGGTGGTCGGGGGACAGGCTGGGTTGATGGGATGAGGCCAGCTGTATGAGGTTCGACCAGGCTCAGTGCCGGGTCCTGCACTTGGGTCACACCAGCCCCACACAGCGCCACAGGCTGGGGCAGAGCGGCTGGGAAGCCGCCTGGGGGAAAAGGCCCTGGGGGTGCTGGGTGACAGCCGGCTGGGCATGAGCCAGCTGTGTGCCAGGTGGCCAAGAGGGCCAGCAGCATCCTGGCTCATACCTGAAACAGTGTGGCCAGCAGGGCCAGGGCAGTGAGTGTCCTCCTGTGCTCAGCACTGGTGAGGCCGCACCTTGAACGCTGGGTTCTGTTTTGGGCCCCTCACCATGAGAAAGACACTGAGGTGCTGGAGCATGTCCAGAGATGGGCAACGGGGCTGGAGAAGGGGCTGGGGCACAAGTCTGATGGGGAGCGGCTGAGGGAACTGGGGCTGTTCAGCCTGGAGAAAAGGAGGCTGAGGGGGGACCTTATTGCTTTCTGCAGCTCCCTGAGAGGGGGCTGTAGGCAGGGGGGGGGGTCAATCTCTTCTCCCACTTAACAAGTGATAATACAAGATTTATCTGCCTCAAGGTGCTCCAAGGGAGGTTTACATTGGATATTAGGAAAATTTTTTTCAACAAAAGGGTTGTCGAGCATTGGAATAGGCTACCCAGGGACATGGTTTAGTCACCATGCCGGGACGTATTTAAAAGACGCAGACGTGGCACTGAGGGACATGGTTTCCGGATGGACTTGCCAGTCCTGGGTTAATGGTTGGACTCTATGACCTTAAAGGTCTTTTCCAACCTAAATGATTCTATGATTCTATAATACAAAGTATTTCGTAATTTTACCAACACTTCGTACATCATCAGATCATTGTATTGTTTCAGCAGTTGTTCCCATAAACTGATGTAGATTTCAGAATGTTTCCCGTGTTTACTTTATTCAAAACACGGTGTGACTTTATACCTCTTTCTGAAAAGATGTTTTGATGGTTTCATCTATTTTCTGTTTATTTGAAAGTAAGTTATTTTGTATTCCAGCCATCTATTCATTAGTGTATGACTTCTAAATTCATGTTTATTCCTTCTGTGAAATTAATATAGGAACAAATGCTAGGAGTCTGAAAAGATGTACTATTTTTAATACTTTAATACCTTTTCTCTCTTAACTGTTGTGTGCCATTTGAACTTTTGAAATCTGTGAAGTGATAATGTTTTTCAACTCTTTCGAGATGTCTGGATTTACACCAGTAGTATGAAATCTAAAATACATCCACATAACCACATTTAAGGAGTTTTTAATCCTAGTAAACACTATTTCTGTAGAGAAGGATTCTTCGTTCTATTGGCAATAGGAAGTACAAATTTTAATTCAAGTCTGAAGTTTATTTTTGTGACAACTGTGCAAAACTATTTGAGTACACTTCCTCCACTTTTTTTTTTTTTTTTTCCTGTAAGCCAAGTCTGAACTGTTTGTCATTTGCAGCAGGGCTGGAGGCTGTGTTAGGGCTGTGTAAAGCTGTAGTGCAGTACAAACAGCAGGACACACGGTGGTGGTAGGACAGAGCCTCTGCCACGACGGCCGTTCCCACTTGCAGACATTTTGCAAGTGTGTAACTCCTTTTCGAGAGGTTTGGACAAGAGAAAAATACTATACGGACATACCGTGTGTGTGTTTGATATGCTCTAAAAAATAACTGTTAACACTGGATGTTGAATTTTCCTTTCCCCCTTGCCGCTGCTAGATATACTCTGAGATACAGTTTATACAACAACCTTTGATCCATATGTATTATAAGTGAACTAAAGAATTTATAACTTGCAGAAGTCTAGGGGATAGTCAGTCAAAACTTAGCATGAGAAAAGTTTTTGGTTTTTATTTTTGGTGACAGAAGCATTTCAATGCATCGTTTAATTTAGCTTGTTTTCTTAAGCTTAAGGAAGAGATTAAAATGAGAAAGGATGCAAATTGGGGAACAACCATTAATTTGCACTAACATTTGACTTCTTGTCAGTTAATGGTTTCGTGAACTCGGAAGTAAATTGAAAGGAACAATTGCAAAATATGTAATTTGATTTACAAATGTAAGTAATTAATGGAAAGCCAGGGCCGAAATACCTGCTGGGCTTGTGGTCGAGAGATTCTCCTGTGCAGCAAAGGGCTTGCCAGGCTTGAATCTAGAAGAGAATAGATTGAATCATTAAATCATTTTGGACAATTTTATTAATCTTTTCTTTGGGGTTTAGAAGAAAGAGGGAGATAACCCACTGAAAACATCTTGCAAACATGCACATGCTTATGGCATAGTTTACTTTTTTCAGTGTTTACTATTTCGCTCAAGGAATTTTAACAAAGATTGTTCTTCACTGATTAAAATATTTTTATGATACGTGGCAATTTGGGAAGAAATGCAGACTTTGGTAATTTTCAGTCTACCTATAGAGACTGGTAATAAATATTTTTAAAGAGGCAGCTCTAGTTCTGTGTGCAGGTTAGGGTTATGCTAATTAACAACATGAAGATTTTATCTCAAATACTGTTCCAAATAGGTTAGCATGCTGGTTCTATAGTGCGCAAAATATGTGATGATAGACTTGAAATTTCAAGTATAAATAAACTTCGCTTTTAAAATTTTGTATCTATTTTCTGGATTTATCCAGAGCCTGTGTTGGCAAAGCTCTCTTACATGCAAAACTTATTGGAGGTCATGACTGCAGTGAAGGTTATTTGTTGGTTAAATTTATAAAAGAAAAAGCAAACCAACAACAACAAAAAAAGACCTGGCAACAAAACCCTTAGAGCTGTTCTAACGTAATGTAGAACTAATTCAGAGAAGTGTTACAAGTAATTTCCTTTGGTCGTAATGGCAGCTGACTTGAGCAGTTGTCCCTCTCACAGCATGTTTGCGCCCTGCACTGCCTGCTTCCTTGAGCTTCTTATTAAAGACTTTTTTGATGGTGAATGGTGAAGTTGATTAGGGAAAACTCTTGTCTTTGCTCAGGATTATTTTGTCTTTTAATCTGTACCTGTTCCCATATCCTGTAAAACATGCATTGAGTTCAATGATACTTGTGGTTGGTGCAGGGGGAAATAAAGTGTTTAAGGGTAGGGGTGGGTGACTGCCTAAGTTCTTACAAGCAGTGCTACTGTTAAATATCTAATCCCAGCTTGTTCTTAGAATGCATACTCTGATGTATTTAATTTGCAGGAATAAAAGGGAAAGTAATGATATGAAAACGTACTAAGCTTACAATCAGATTTTTCAAAATGCAGAGAAAATTTGTAGGTAGATTTCTATTCCCCACCTCACCCCAGTTTATTAATAGAATTCATAGGGGATGCGCTGGAGGGGCAGGGGGAAATCCCCACATAATTGAACATCTAGAAAGCTATTTCATTCTGATACAAATTAATAGTAATTTTAACCCCACATGCTAAATATCACTTAATTTTAAGATGTCATGCTTTTTTTTTTTTTTTAAACAATGCCTAAAATTAGAAAGCCTGGAGTGATTAATCATGTGGGTTTTTTTTAAACATAAGTACACATGTCATTCTATTGTAAAGTTGCTTATATTCCCACAGCTAAGATGGTTAAAAATGTGGTGAACGTGTCGTTTAATCTAAACAGTGTTTTGGCATGGCTTGTCTTTTTATTTTAGTCTTTTGCTGCACTTTGCTGTGGGTCTGACTGTGATTTTTTCAGTGCTGCTTTGACGTTTATGCACATGTATTTGTAAGAAGGTTGTTTGTTATTTTGCAGGCCCACCTTCAACCCTCCCTCTAAGCACTCAAACCTCTAGTGGCAGCTCCACTCTTTCCAAGAAGAGACCACCTCCCCCACCCCCAGGACACAAAAGAACCCTCTCTGACCCACCAAGCCCACTACCTCATGGACCCCAGAATAAGGGCCCAATTCCTTGGGGTGAGTTTCGAAATGCAAAACAAAAGGGCAGGGGAAAACCTTTATGATGGATGATACATGATCTCTGGTTTCTTTTTACCTGATGCTTGCTTTCCAATGATTGCAGCTTGATGTAACGTCAGCTCAGATAAATCAATAGTTCTATCTTCTGTCGCTTTGGCTTCCAGGCTTCTGTATCTGAGTCTCACTTGAGAAAATTGAAAATATTCCTTGCTCCCCTGGGGCCCAATTCAGTCTCCTCTGCTGCCTCCCTCCCTCCCTCCCTCTACCCTAGCTGCCCAGGCTGCCTTCGCCGCAGCCCCCTCATCTGCTGCATCTACTCTGCACCTGCCTCCTCACCCTGCTACTGTTCTGGCCAGCTCATTACTCTAGATGGTCTTGATTTGGGACAGACAGACCTCAGTGCACCTGTGTGGTTCTCCTGACGGCCGGAGGAGCTTGTTTCCTCGGGCTCTGGCCCAGGCGTCTCCTGTAGCTAGTTGCGGGTGTGTTGTCTTAATATGTTCTTGGATTTTGTGATGTTGTCTGTACCTATACAAAAACTGATAGGCTTGCATCCTTCTACCTGCAGAAGTTCTACAGAAACAGCACTTCTTTTCTTTCTTTTTTTTTTCTTTTTTCTTTTTTTTTTTTAAAACAGGATACCTTTCTGACAGAAGCTTTTTTAGCAACTATTTTCCAGACTACTCAAATTCTTCCTCTTTTCAATAAACATTGTTCTATGCAGTCAGCTTCTCCCGGTACCTATAAATCTCAGCCCCATGTGATTTTCTATAATTTTAGTCTTGGTGGCAGGATTTCCATAAATCTGTAAACTTGTGAACTGGAATCCAGTGCTTACACAGTGGGGTCATCCATACGCTACTTACGTGTTAGGAGTGTCCTTTCTCTCTTCTAACATAAACACAAAATTACTAGCCTGAAGAAAAATTGCCGGCTTAAAAGCACTGGGGTGGGGTTTCCAGCAAATTGAATTCAATGTGGTAAATCATGCAGTACTCATGTAGAATGTGATTTAAATCTATGATTTAATACGATGAGAAGTACAGAGTCCAATGAAAAGCAAAGTCTTTTTCTCAAGGAATACAAATAATGGCAGTCTTTTCAGTTCTCTGCTTTTCAGATGTCTGGGATATGGAAAAAGTTTCCTGTGTTCTGGAGACTTAACGGCCCTGTACTATTTCAGAGGTAGTAAAGACAGTTTTAAGAGTTTGGACTTTAAAAATTAAAAAAAGCCCAAATATTTGAAGTCCTAACCAGCACCTAAAATACCATATACTAGTATACTATACAATGTAAAGTAGTAGAATGGAAAGTGTGGTAGGAGCAGATTCTAAGCTAGTGCCAACTTTTCTTTTAAAACATAGATAGATAAAGGAAAAGGAAAACATGGGAAAGGTGCAGGTGCGGAGTTGAAGATGTGCTACCTTATAGCAGTAGAACACCTTTCCAAAGCAGGGCCAGAGAAGAGCGTTGCTTGTTCTGTCTCTTTTCTGCTGTACCGTGCAGTCAAAACTTCAGTGGGTGGAAGAGGGGCCTCCTCTCCCCTTTTTCCCTAGCTGAGATCTGTACAAAAACTTACTTCAAAGTCCATTTGGATTTTAAAAGAGGGAGTTTCTTCTGTTTGCCTTTGTGTTTTTAAGAATATTGTCAGATGTTCACTGTTTTGCCTTTCTGAATCTTTTTTTTCTGTGTTGTTATATTTCTTGTTCTGTTGAATTTTAGCATTTGTTTTCTAATCTGTGCGTTAATTGAAGTTTCAAGCAAAGCAACCCTTAGCTTATGTCTAAGCAAATAAAGTTACTATTCAAAGATGTTCTAGAAAAGCTGTTTAGATTATTTTGGATTTCCATAGCAACCATGATGTGTTTTTCCTTGCTTTATCCACAGGATCTACGTGTGAAGGGTTTGCTGTTTCTCTTACCTTTATATTTCCCACACACACACTTTTAAATATAAACATACTTTTAGCAAGGCTCAGCATAAGCCTTTTCTGCTGTTTCATTTAGACTTCAATGCACTAAGCATGGTATCTAGGCAGATATGTCATTCTTTTGCATGGGAAGTATTTTGCGTTCTTGGATCATTAAATGTCACTTCGCATCTATTTCAGTGACAACATTTACAAATGGTTGTGGAAATTGTTTCTAAGATTGTTTAGACATGCTGTGATAGAAGACAGAAGCGGGGGAATGGTAATGGTAGTAACACAAAGTAGTTAGTGTACTTGTACCTTGGGAGTGGTGATGGCTGATGAAAGAGAAGCCTTTTGCTGAAGGAGCGGAAGCACTTGGGTTTGGATTTTGCTGCCTTTTGACAGAACTGAGTATACCCAGGATCTTCACCAGCAGTTAACATTCAGGTTATGGTAACATACTGACTTAGTCATTAAATCAGCAAAGGCTGTTCTTCATGTAGGATAAAATAACAATCCTTAGCAATGTGATGTTTTGTGAATAAAATTAAATTCGTGGTGGACCTAAAAAGATGTGTCACATAAGGCAAAATGTAAACATCTGTGATAAATTTATTTGATATTGGCCTGCAGTATCTCCTTCTATTCAGAGAAAACTGAAACACTATATTCCAAACAAATGCCCTACAGCAGTAACTCAGCAATGTCATTTAATCTTTGTTTGCCAGCAGATGTGAGCTACCAGTGGGTTGTTTTAAAATGTGTTATACAAAAGGTCAAGCTGGATTATTATGGTCCCTGCTGCTTTTTCGGTTACAAATTAATAATGAATGATCTTTAAAATCCTTAGACATGGTGTATAGAGGTTACTTGGAAGAATGTGTACTTCAGTTTGAGTTGCCTCCTCTTCTGATTATATTTCAGCTACCCTAATGATACTATTTTTTTTAATTGTGCTTTTTTTCACCTCAGGTAATGATTTGGGCCCACCTTCAACTAAGGCTGCAAACAAGTTTGAGGGGATGTCTCAGCAGTCAAGGTAAAATCTCTGTATATGAAGGCAAAGATGCAAATGTATCTAAACAGTACTAATTTGTAAACTAGAGAAAAATTGCATTTCATATGAAGTAAAATTCTAGCTATGTTTCTTCATTAGTTTTATGCATGCCTTACTACCATACAAATACTTTGGCTTCATTGAGCCTCCTACGCTTTGTTCATAGCTGTCCATACACAATTCATCCTTTGAGTAGGATGGACAGAACAACTTGTACCAGAATCTATCTACCGCTCCTACAGAAGTGCTCTCTGAGCTGCGGAATGTTGCCTCAGACTACAGTCCAGCAGGACAAAAGTTTTATTTTCATGTCTCCTGGCATTTCATTTTATCTGCTTCAGCGTGAGGTCTTGTGCCTGTAGCTGCAGAACTGTCACTCTGAGTACGGGCTGGCATCAAAAACAGCTCTGTAAGGGAGAGAATTCTTCTCGGTCTTCCAGCTTAACTGTTTTCCAGTCTGTCGAGCTTACATGCTGACACACAGTCATATCACAAACTGCTGTTAGCTTGTAGTTCATCAGGTCAATACATTACAAGTCACTTTTTCAATAGCTGAAGTAGTAAGGATAGCCCTACCTCCATGTCACTGAGTGTTACTCCTTCATCTGCGTTGTGATTCCAAGGTCCCGAGGTTCAAAGTATGGTAATTCTAATGAACATGTGCCTCAGGCAACATAACAGAGGCCTTGCATGTCCACCGGGGTGTGTGATGTGGCCATGGCTGGCGATGGAAGTGTAACGTCACACCAATCACAGTAGAAGGTGTGTAGGCAGTTTCTGGACACTCCTCAGTCTGTGATCAGGACAGGCAGTGGAAGTGGTGCTGGTATCACAGCTGACTCGCCATGTTTGCTGAATCCATCCAGGCGGCACTGGGTATTCAGGGAAAGGGTGGTGATGTTCTACAGCACAAAGAGCTGGTCCTGTAGTTGCTGCTTGTAAGGCAAGGGTTAAAGTGTGGCATTCTTGCTTCATGGCATGAGATAAAGGTTGAGGTAATTATTTATTGAATTAGGATTGAGCTTGGCTGTTCTTTCATTTTTCTGTCATGATATTTTTTGACTATTTATAAAAAAGGTAGGAAATTAATAGTCTTTTGTCATACTAATTTTGAAATGTTAGCTTCAGAGGCAAATAATACCAGATCAAGGCTGTTGATGTGGAATTCACTCTGCTCACTTGAACATACTCTAGCCATTTCCTCACTCATTTTTATTTTTCTTTGGTTTTTGAGTAATCATTTTGATGTGATAACTGATATTTGATTATTTATTGCTTGATTTTTATGCCTTAAATCAGTTGGCTTTCTTCTTTTCTGCCCCGATCCTTTTCTAGAAAAGCAACTTGTGTGTGTTTTTGGTGGAAAAAGTTTGATAGTTCTTTGTTGAAACTTGTAATGTTTTGTCCTCACATGCCATGTTTGCAAATTTGAGCCAGCCTGGTGGTAATTCTGAAAAAAATTGTCTATGACAGAAAGCATAGATAGAAAGTTTTGGCAATATGCAACTATCTCAGATTTTTATGCTGTAATTAAATTACAAGTGTCCTGTTTGTATTCTATGAGTAGCTATCACGGCTGTAACACAGGTTGACAGAGTAAAACATGTTATTTCCCCAGAATCATGGATATTTCCTTGGAGTAGCAGGGACTTTGTTTCCTAATGCAGCTGCAGTTTGTATGTCATACAATTATCGTGCTTATGCGGTAGGCTACAAGGCATAGGCTCAGTCCTGGAAAACTTCAAACCAGACATATAAAGGACAGACTATGTTTTGGATGCTTCAGTATAATTACTTTGAATTTTCCTTAAAGTTTAGGATATAACCCACTGAGCTGGTCTTTCAGCTTCACTTACTTTCAGAGTACGTTTTTGCACATTCCATAGTTCATAGAATAAATCTGCCTTGTAGCATCAAAGCTGTGTGGGATATCTATGTCTTTTTCTCTGAAAAAAGCAGTTCATTCTCTAATAGTGCTTTGAATTTTGGGATTGACTCACAGACAAGATTATACAAAAGAAGGAAAATAAATGTGTATTTTATTATTTTTGAAATTGTGGATGTGTCGAGGGGAAAAGTGAGAAAGAAAAAGTGTGTTTTGTAACAGTTGTTAGCACTAATAATTCACATCTGTTGATTTAGCACTGGGACTGCAAAGACTGCACTTGGCCCTAGAGTTCTTCCCAAACTACCTCAAAAAGGTAAGAGTTCTCTTTATTCTCATAATGATATCTTTCAAATATGTGTGAAAGTAGATACTTGCTTTAAATATATGGATCTTCTCAGTAAAAGTTTTATTTCTAAAAGGCCACAAACCATGGAAGTTTAGCAAAACTGAAAGGATTTTGGAAGATCAGGAGGGGTTTTATTAAAGTAAAAACCCCAGTCAGATCTATGGAACATAAGGAGGCAAACAAACAAACAAAACAAAATAAAACCAAAAACCCCAAAACTAATTGAAGCTGGAAGAAGCCTCAGGTCTCTGATCCAACCCAGAAGAGATCAGCAGGTCCAATCCACCGCTCAGAGCAGGACCAGCTTTGTGACTTGAGAGCAAGTTGCTCAAGGCCATGTCCAGCCGCGTGCTGAGTATCTCCATGGATAATCGCTCTGGGCTTCCGTTTCTATCTTTGACCACTCTTGTTGGTAAATTCTTTTTTTCTTCCTAATACCCCTAAGTCCAGGTTCCTGATACCCTTGAAGCAAGTTGTGTCTATTGCCATGTTTTGGCGATCGGGGTTGTTGTCCTTATAACTACTTCGACAAGAATAGAGTACTGTTACATGCTCGCTTATGTATCAGTGACAGATTTGCTGAGAACATCATCCCAGTGACCACCTTACGGCTATTTCTTTTTGGAAATGTGGGGTTAGTCTCTCTTCAAACTCCTACAGCAGGTTTTATTTATTTTTCTGAGTTCTTGCAGAAGTTGACTATAAAGTTGAAAGTAGACCCTACCTTGTAGCTCTGTCTGATGCAGACTCGATTAAAGATACGTTGTAACTGAGTGGATGATCACTATAAAGCCTGAAGATCAGGAAATGATGCCTGACCAAACCTCTGAAGCTAGATGACTGAGAGTGCAGATAATTTTAACAGAAAATGCAAATGTGAAATTCCAGCTTTATTGATTATTATGACATGGTATTATCCTTTGAAAGAGACACCAGTGGCGCAGTAAGGTACCACTGTAAAGGAAGTCAACACTTCCTTGATTTAAAATTATATAGGTGAAAATTTAAGATGGGCTCAATCAAAGCATTTTGATAAGGGCTACGATCAGTTTTTTCATATCATTTACTTAAGCCTGAAACCAATGTGGATGATCAGTGCTTGTACATTTGCTACTAGGTAAGTCTAGGAGACAAAGCCATGTACAGGGATCAACACAGACTTTTTTTTTTTTTTAACGGGGCATCTGATAGTAGCTATACAATTTCTTTCATGGAAATTATGCAAAGTTTTCTTTTTTGTTATAAATAACCAATAAATATAGCATGGAAATGTTACTGCAGTAGGTGATGTTCAAGGCGACTGTGGTCGCTTTCATAGTAAAATTTTGGCTGGTAGAGTATGATACTAAAACAATGCTGAATACAATAGGAAATGATTCCTTCTAGTCAAAATATGTTCTTTTCATCATGGGTCGTAACTTTTTTCACTCCTGTACCCCCTTCATCTGTTTTAAATAGGGTGGTTTGGTTTAGGGTTTTGTGGGGTTTTTGTTGCGTTCTTATGGTTTTGTTTTTAAGGCAGATTTCTGTCAAGTTTTCTTTCGGAACTTGGCAGTAGAATCAATACATGACACTGGGAAAAAAGCACTTGAAAAGATATATTCAATTTTCTTCCATAAAAATCTGTGAAATACACATTTTAAAACTTCTCATCTTTACTAAATGGTAAATTTTTATAATACTGTTGGATTAGGTTTAGTTTGAATGTCTATAATACAGGGTTTTATACACTGTATAAACATACATACTCACTCACTCTCTTTTGAGACTTTACAGATACTAATCCTGAAACTCGGGGTTTTTTTTAATATGGAGTTCAACTGTATGTATGAATAATTGTCATTTCAGAGAATTTTCATTGCAGTTACATGAGTGGGTTGCAAAATACGTCTTATATTTGATATTTTTTTATTTTAGGTCCAAGAAGCAATCACTTTACTTCATTTTAAGTAGCTAATCTCTATATTTCGTTTTAATTAGTTGATCCATAAATTGACACCTAGTAGCTGTTAGATTAAGCACTCTTGGCCTCCAGGAGGAGCAATGAAATGAGACCTCAGTGAAAAAGGGTTACATAAAGTCGTATTATTTAGCATTTTTCATAGGCTAGGAGGACATATTGGCAGTTCTTGGGGCTCGGTGAACGTGTGGTCATTTACACAATTACAGTTTTGATATGTGCCTAAGTCCTTTAATACTAAAATGAGATTGTGAAAAACTATTCTTATGCTTTTGTGTTTTAGTGGCACTAAGAAAAATAGAAACCAGTCATCATCTTTCAATAGATAAATCCCATCAGCACACGGAAATCTTTCAGAAGCCCTCACTGTCCATCGATATACCACAGAAACCACAACCTGGAGACTTGCCCCCAAAGCCTCTGCCTCTGGAATTAACTCAGAAACCTCAAGTGGGAGATTTGCCTCCAAAGCCTGGAGAACTACCCCCAAAGCCTCAGCTAGGAGACTTGCCACCAAAACCACAACTTGGAGACTTACCTCCAAAGCCGCAAATGAAGGACCTTCCTCCAAAACCTCAGCTAGGAGAGCTGCTGAGTAAAACTCAAGGTGGAGAAGCATCACCTAAGCCTCAGCCCTCAGAGGCAAATCAAAAATCTCACTCCTTGGATCTTTCTCCAAATGTACAAGCTAGAGACACCGTCCAAAGGCAAGCATCTGAAGAGTCTAATGACATAACACATACCCTGCCAGAAACCCCTGTGCCACTTCCCAGGAAAATAAATATGGTAGGTATTATGCCAGCTAGCTGAAAGTACCCATGGACAGTTTTGAAGGTACTGCAGAACTATCTGTGAAAAAAAAACAAAAACAAACAAACAAAAAAAAAAAAACCAACCAACCAAACAAAAAAAAACAACAACCCACCCTTGAGCTATGTACACAAAGCAACATAACGTTATGGGCTAGGATGGGGCTCTTCTTGTGCTCCTAAGCAGCTTCAGCAAGTGGTGGGCATTTACAAGGCCTCTTGCACACTGGAACAAATACTAGTAACGTAAAACGATAGCCTTGGGAGCATGACAGCCTGTTTAGATTTATTAGGGAACTCGGACGTTTTTATCTGTGCCAGTTGTAATTCTGAATTAATTGGTGGTTTTCTCTGTTGTCTTTGCTCACTGCTTTGTATGCCTTAGATTACTAGAATATTTATATATTTGACTTCTGTAATCTTTAAGAAGGGTTGTTAGCACCTGTTGTGAGATAAAAATTGAAGTCAACTGTGACAGACTAGTAAATGCTCCTGTCGTGAGTATTTAATGTCAGTGTACTTAAGTGGTTAACAAAGGTTCACATATATATTGCTGAAGTGGCAAAACTGATGTTACTGGATGGTGTGTAGTAGCAGAGTTGGAACTATAACTCGATTCCAAGTCTCCTTGTTCAAACCCCAATTCATCTTGTTCATCTTGCTAACCAGTGCAGTTTCTGTCCAACAGAGGATTCTTCATGCATATGCATATTGAAATAATTTCATGAAACTCCAGAGCTCTCTTAAGATTTTCACCATTAAGAATACATCAAAAAGGAGATGGTTTTGCTTGTCAGATTGGCTATGCAGAGCACTTATTTAGAAGTAAATAAGACTTCCATTCTTGTAGTGAAAGCAGAGAGTCTCCTTTGTGTTTGTCTGAGGACACTCTTTCTCTGAAGCCATTACTCTGTCCTGAAGTTGCCTGTAAACTCCTACCTGGACTGAGAACGGCAGGGTTGTTGCTTGGGCTTCCTGAGTGTTCTGGAGGTTACATAAAATAGTGGAGGGATCTGGTCAAAAGGTGGCTGCAACTACAGTTTGTTGACTTATGTACTTTTTAATATGTCCAGCATCATATGCCTGCTTAATCTCGGCTATTTCTCACTTTATTAAGAAGGAAAGAAAACAAATAGTGGATTAGTTGTTTGCTTGGGGTTTTGTTTTGTTTTCTTTAAGCTCTCACCCTCCTTTACACAGAAAAATTCTGAGGGGAAAATCGGTATCCTTCAAATTCAGCCATTTTCACATGTGCAGTAAATTAAATAGTTCCACTGTTTTGCAGTGGTATGATATATATCTGTGATAATTACTTTCCAGTTTTCTACAGACACGTCATGGCATGCACACTTATATCTCTTCTTGTTCACTGCAGTCTTTCTTGCTCAAGTAGTAATGTGCAAGAATTCCTCTTAAATGTATCTTGCCTCCATTTGCATCCCCTGGCTACATCCTTTCCGCAGAAACTGGTGAAGTGCTGCATCACAGTGCAACAGTAAAACCCCTGAGAGCAGACACTGGTACTTGTGGGTGCTTCACTCTTGGGTGTGGCTATTTAGCCACTAAATAGATGAGCGCAATGTTTTTAATTGGAAGTTTTAGCAAATCAATTGCTCAGAATTCTTAGGTTAAAAATTATTAATGCTGTTAATGTATAAGGACTCAAAAGGGTATTTTTAGAGAAATGAAACTTGCTCTGAGTGCTTCTAAAGTCACACAGAGAGCTTGAGTGTTCTTTTGTGTGTGTGAGAGTGTTTTCTATAAAGGAGACAAAATACTTTTTAGACAAAAAAAGTGTTGAACATAAATAAGAGTACGGAGGGATTATTCATGACCACAGCAGCTGATTATTAGTCAGTCTTAAGCATAAAAGTCTCTTCTTAATATGTAGTAATATTGGATACAAGGAGTTGGGGGCGGCACGGCAGAGGGTATTTGTTTTATAGTTACAAATTACATTTCTGGAATTGCTTCTATTTATTTACACACCAGTGCCCCAAACTATGTTCTGAAAAATATATGCTCTCTTTAGAGCTATCCTTCTTTAAACTTTCCCAAGATTAAATACACCTCAGTCCTGAATTCGGCTTTTTACCACTCTCTGAAGTGAAAGGAATAGAATATGAAAATGTCATCAGTGGTACGAATCTGAAGGAACAGGAGCAATTGCTGTAGTTTTTCATGTGTTCTTACCAGCTGAGTCGCATACAGTTATCTAAGTATAGAGGAATTTAACTTTATTTAGTCTTTATTGAATGAGACAGTTTTTATCTGGCAGAAGTAGTTGCTTCCCTTCATGACTGGAGAATTGACTGGAAGTGCTCTTAGTTTGTAAAGGTTCTCTGGAGTTGAAAGCTGAGGCTGTCCCCAAATACCCATTCATATTGAATTCCAGTCCCCAGTGATAGCTGAGATTCTTGCTCAAATTAGATAAATTTGTTTAAAAAGAGAAAGCATTCTTTGAAGTAACTTCTTGCTGCAGTAAACCCTTGCGGCAAAAAAAACCCTTTGATCTCATATGAACTTCACTTCAGGTATTTCTGTTCATTTGCCTTGAGTATGGGGGATTTTTAGACTTCAGTTGTTAACTGCTTTGTCCCTTAGATGCATCTGTAATTGTTATTTTTATGTACCATGCGTTTAGTATGAGTGCTCTTTGCTGTGCCTGTTCAGTCGTTGATCTGCAGGGAATTCTTTTTTTGCCAAAACATGGAGGAGTTTCAAGTGGGTAGGGTAATAGCAAAGAGAAGGCTCCCTAGGAAATTTCCTCTGTGAAGTTACTTTTGGCTCAAATTCTTCTCAGCCTGCTGACTTTTCCTTCATGGCCCTTCTGCTTCTCATCTCCTTGTGCTTTTCTTGTTTTTTTGCATTCTTGTTACCGACTGCTTCTGTTCAAAGAAGGACCTGTAGTTTTGGAAGAAGTGCGTGTATGAAAATACAGGAATATAAAGTTAGCAGGAGTGTTTTGCTGTGAATATTGCTTCCTTACCCTCTTTGGAAATAATTTAAAGCATTTTCCTTGCCGTGAGAAACATATGTTTGGGGAGGAGTCCATGGCTCAGGCTTTTTCATATGAATTAGCAGTATGCAGCAAGGTATGACCTAGAAAATATTTGGACTCAGAACAGTAGAGGATATCTATTGTGAATTATCATCACAAAATAGTACTGAAAATAGCCATCTGAAATTAAGATTCTTCTAGTAAGAAATTGCTAACATTTTGGATGAAAAAAAAATCACACAAAAAATAATTTCAAGTCCTGTAAGGAGATCTGAAATCAAAGGATTTACACTAGATCCAAAACCCAAACTGTAAGGAATACTGGGATTCCAAAGCAGCATTTTCCTCACCCCTTACCTCTCTTGTAACATTCAGAGGAGACTGGCTTTCATTTTCTGTTCATGGTGGCTTTTTAAATGAAGCGTGTGTTAAAGGAGAAAGAGGGTGTTTGTGGACTGGAACAATGTAAAGCTGCTTCCACTGGTAAAGGAAGTTTAAACAACATAGGTAACCTAAGCCGTGCGCTACACATTAAAGTCCCTTGGGAGTTCTGAATCTTGGGAAAAAGAAAACCTACATCTGTGTAGGTATTTTTTTTTCCTTAATATCCTTGAAGGAGATTTTTGATTTTATGCCCCTGACTGCAGGGAAAGCAATTTGATAGTGTTCACCTTCTTGTAAAATAAAACGTAACTAAAAGGCAAAATGAGTATCAGATCTGTTTTCACTGTTCCTCATGTCCTTCATCTAAAACTTCATTCTATTTTTAGGGGAAAAACAAAGTTAGGCGAGTGAAGACCATTTATGACTGTCAGGCAGATAATGATGATGAGCTCACGTTTGTTGAAGGAGAAGTAATTATTGTAACTGGTGAAGAGGACCAAGAGTGGTGGGTATGTATCTTTTCCTTTTAAAGGAAAGCCTCTTATTCCAAACTGGGTGGTGGGGGTGGTGGTTACTTGGTTTCTGGGTGGTGGGTTTTTATTTTGTTCGTTTTGGGGAGGGATTTTGTTTTGGGGAGGGTTTTGCCTGAGCTAACATCCAGCTCTTAAACCCGTGTTAGAGAAGACCCCCTTTCTCTGGTAGGTAGGTGGGGTCTGGCTCTTCCTTAGAGTCTGCCAGAACCTTCCTGACTAGGTTTGGCTTTATTACTGGCTCATAACAACATGTATTTACATGTGTCACTCTTTGTAATGCACACTAACCTTTCATTAAATGAAGAAGTGGTGAGTGGTGATTTTTACTCTGTTTAGCATGCTTACACCCTTCATGAAAAATGAGAGATGTAATTATCTTTAGTTCACCAGAAACGTGAAGTTATACCTACAGGGGTTGCTGGAAATCTGAAAAACTTTCTAATTGGGGCTGTAAGCTGATGGCTTTCCTCGTTATATGAGAGGTAGTTAACACTTTCTTTCCCTTCTTCCCTCCCATGCCATTGGTTTGTATCATACTCCCCACCACCACTCTGGACTGCGTATTGTCTTTAGTTCTTGAGTCCTAACACCAGGTTTTTCCCAACCCCGCCTGAAGGCTCCAGCCATCCTTTGACACACTACTTCTTGCCTCCAAAGCCCTGCTACATCATACTTCCCTTCCTAAGGATTTTTACTGGGGAAAATGAGACAGATTTCATTTTGATTAAAACAAATTCTTATCACAATGCTGCCTATGATTTCCTAATCCAAGCGCAGGGCGCAACCTTTGCTGTTTTGGTTCTAGCTACATGGTTTCTTCTCACTCCTCATTTAAGTGTGGAAGATTTTCAGCTGAAAAGATGGTGTCGAAAGAGCAATGCCCAGTGAAAAGCTGCTGCATTAACTGTATCGTCCAGTCCCTGATCATAGTTGCATTAGTTGCTGAATCTGTTTTGTAAAGTGGCTTTTTAAGATCCTTGGGTACATGCCCAAAAGTTCCATGAAGTGTTCCAGTCTGAGTATTTCTGAGAAGGGAAACAAGAGCTGTTGACTCATGTGCTTCAAAAATTTGGCTCTGCAAGAGGAAATGGCCAGCCCTGTATGTTTCCCCTTCCCATTTTGTTAGCTTGTGGAAGAGGAAGGAGGCACACTATTATTCTGAAAGTGGTGATCAGCACTGTAGCAGGATGAGAAGAGCATTATGTGGTCAGACAAGACTGCTACTCCAGTGCTGTCAGTTTGACAGTTGTTTATAATTATGTGTTTTAAACATGTAAAGTTCATACAGAAGGTGCCATTATTTCTAATTTTTTTAGGGGTTCCTTGGCCATTTCTTTATAAGTTGTTATTATTACGCAAAACATGTGAGAAGCTGTACGTGAAGGATACCTAATCAGACAATATTATGACTTGTTATAAACAGTGGTATGCACATAAATCATTAGGAGTCATACTAATTCAATGAGACAATAGCAGGGCTTTTATCACTTTAAGTGAAACGTGGAGATTATCCTGAGTAACTTCACAACTGTAGCAGGCATTTCCCTTGAGTGAGTGAGATGTTTAGGGTTTATTCAGTTAACTAAGATGAATGGTTTTCAGAGATACCCGTCTTGTTGCTGAAAGTTAGTTTGTCAGGCAAAAGAAAATCAGTCTTCTGTTTGGTGAGAGTCTTGAAATTCAGTGGTGTATGCAGGTTTCCAAATAAAATTGTTTTCTTTAGATTTAGTTGGCTTAATTTGTCTTACTTATGTTTTTGCAGTTTTATTTTGTTCCTTTACACAAATTCAAATGTTACCCAAGGTCTGCTTTAAACCGTCCAAGAACTTGCAAGGGCTCTGTAGGATCCACACAGATCTGCTGCTTTTGAGGGAAGTAAATGCAGTCTACAAACTGTGCATACACACACACACACACGTGTAATCTATATGTACGTTTTTCTCCTGTGTTGCAGATTGGCCACATCGAAGGACAGCCAGAGAGGAAAGGGGTCTTTCCAGTGTCCTTTGTGCACATTCTGTCAGACTAGTAAAAACAAACAAAAAATCCTAAACTTGAGCATTGCACATTCTTCATGCAAGACGGGCTTTTTAGCAAAAGCGAACGCTGCTGCCTCCCTGTAATCCTGTGCACAACTGTATATATAGCTGCTGTTACAAATTAAGAATTCATTTAAGTTTCACCTCATGAGGTTGAATTATATGTATTGTAAATATACTGTGTTATTCTGCCTTTGCCAGTATTATGGTAGCCTTGGAACCTGGCACGCCTTATTGGGTTTGTTGAAGCCATCCTCGGCATCTAGCACTTACATCTCTGTCTATGCTGTTAAAAATACGTATGAACTGCCAGCTTTCCAAACATAGATGGTCTCCGTCAACCATGTAACTGTACAGAAATGACTGTTCCTAATAACTTGGTATTCTCAATATACAATTAGCAGAAAGTTAGAATGGGTGAATGGTTTTGGACAATTTAAAAATCAGTCTGCAGTTTATAAGTGTATGCAGTTTACAGCTATGAAACCCACTTCGGTATTTATTTAATATAGTGCTCAGTTAAGTGTAATTATGAAGACAAATATTCACTGACTTTACAGATAACAATAATGTTTTATGGCGTGCATACAGCATTTCATGTTTATATTATGTGGACCTATGCCAAACTGTGATTGCAGTTCCCCTGTGATATTACCTCACTATAAAAAGTTAAAAAATTATTTCATTCGAAAACTTACTTTAATGAAAATTAGTCATATTGTTCTTTAGTAGATATATGTGAAATTTGCTGGTTTCTTTCACTGAATCCTTAGTAACCAAGGACTTCTAGAAAATGTTAACTGTTGACATTATGCATGCATTTAGACGCTTACTTGAAACCTGCCTTTGTACAAAGTAGTACTGTAGTGATATAGCTACATTTGAGGAAAAGAACATTTTAACTTAATTACTATTCAGATTAATGTGAGCTTGCAACAGTCTTTGTTTATAGTTAAATTGGCTCTTGGAAAAATGATTTTGTGGGGGTTTTTTTCCTCTGTCTTCAACCTTGCTAAAAGTTAGGTACCTAAAATAAAATTCCTTCAGTGGTGATATAAGGAAAAAATTTAAAATTATTTTTAATTGCTCCAAAAAGTGGAAGTTAAGATGATTTCTCATGCATTTGATCAGGCTGTTAATGACAGAACTCTGATCACAAGTATCAGGCTGGTTTAAGTAGAGTTCACTAAACTGTAACTGTAGTAGTCTTAATTCAAAGCACCAAATAACAGACATACAGTTATAAAACTAATTTCTAAGAAAATCATTGGAAGGCTGCATTTGACCTGAGGTTTCTTGAAAGTTGGTGTATAAAGTTGCATTGCCAGAAAACACTTTAATGTATTACTGGAAACTTTCATTTCCTATGTGACTTTCAACATAATTTTTAAACTTCTGAAACATAACGCAGTTGTGTTTTTCTCATGGTTTGTCTGTAGCAGGTTCCATGACTTTCATATGTAGTTTTGTATTACTTGCTTTAAATGTTATTTTGGCTTCAGTACCTAGTACTGCTGTTTCAAAGCAGATTGTCTTGGCTGCATGGAGAGATTTTTTTTCATTTCATAAAAGCACATCTCAGCCTTTCTGAGGGCTTTCATTTTTAATTCGGTTTTACAAGACTGTAGTCAGTGAATATTTAATTCTGTTTGTGGTTAATATAGAAACAAATACCAGTCTAAACCCCACATGGAAAAAATGCAAAACATTTATCAACTTTTAATGGTTTTATCATTTATAACAAAAGTTTATTCAAAGCCTGCTGGCATCTAATCTTCAGTATTACCAGCTCCAGTATTTCAGACTTTATTCTGTTTTTTAAGGAATGGATATCAGGTTTAGCGTTTATTTAGCGTTCCATTTTATCCATTACTACAATGTTTTAAGTTGCATTAAAGAACAAAACCTATTCACTTTTGTGGTCAATTGTATTTTTAAGTGATCTTGAAATAAACTGATAAAAGCAAATCATATAAAAAAAACCCTAGGCATGTAAAATTATGTAGAGTCAAATGTCTATTCTTTTCTACACTCTTTAAAATAGTATACATATGCATTTTATAAAATTAAATTAGTTCCCTCGGGAACAATAGTTCTGTTTATTCTGGCTTATTGTGGGTCATAAGAAATCTGAAAGTGTATGATATTGAGTTTAAGTACAGTATTATATTTGAACTCAATGAGCCACTGTCTGCAATTTTGTATATGACATAGTATTTGGAAAGTCTAAATCTTTATGGAAAACTAGCTGATAAAGGGTTGGGGGGGAGGGGCAGGGGAAGGTGCCCCCAGAGGGGGAAGTATGCTTTGCAGATGATGTCTTATTTACTGTTGAACAACAGTTGCTATTTATTTTTTTATTACATAGTACATCAACGTGTACAGAAATCGGATCTGATCATGCCACTAGTTAAAATCTTGACTTCTCATTGAATGTTAAGGTAAAACATCAGTACACTTGTCTATTCCCATGTATTTAATGTGACAGTTTTTGAGTACTGTATGTGTTAATTTCTACTTTTTTAATATTTAAAATTGCTTTTAAATAAATGTATTCAGTTGATCCCAGATATCTGAACAAGGCCCTTTTGTCAACTGGAATATCTTTTAGGGAGAAAGTCTGGATTCCAAACAGGTAGAACTAAAACACTTGAAATGTTTTCTCTTGAATATAAAGCACCCCTTATATAATGCAAGTAAATGTGTGTAACTCTTAACAGCTGTTAAATATGGATGCAATTGCCTTTATCTGGAATACTTTACTTACTAAAGTTAGCATCAAAACACTTATCTTGTCCATGAGTTTCGATTCCTTTCTCTCTGGCTTCAGTAGCCTCTATGCAAAGCCAGCCCGGTGTGTCTTGTTTTCTACAGCTGGCCCTTTGGGTTGGAAAGAACCGCTCTGCACAGCCCTCTGTCCCGTTCGCGGCCTTCCTCTGTCCGTGGGCAGGATTGCCAAACACCACGGCAGCTCTCGGTGCGACTTAAGCAGTACTAACTTCTCCTGGATGCAGTGACTTTATTGCTTAGAATTTCAGTTCTGACCCACCTTGCTGAGGTTATTTTTCCCCCTCCCCGAGTCGGTTCTTGGAAGTTTCTCATTTAAGACCCGTTCACTATCAAAACTACTCCAAAAAGAACAAGTCACTTGAAATTGCTGGAAAGCAATGAGAACATCCTTTAGCCAGAGGAAAAGCTGGAGTGTGAAGTTTATCAGATCTGGTTTGTATCAAAAACAGTAACTGCAACAGTGCAGGGCTCAGGAGACCACTGTGATAAGATAGCTTCTTGAATACTGAATTGCAAACCCATAGCCTGGGTTTGTTGTGGGATATTCTGCCTGGTTAGTTTTGGGCTTTTAAATTTACATGGACTAAACATTTGGGGTGAGGGGTGTGTGAAATAAGGACATGGGGCAGGGAAAAGAGTCTGGTTGAATATTCTGCTCTTCCTCATTTTCTGCTTTGTCACAGTGTTTCAAGTAACAGCATTCAGGGATCCATTGATTCTAATATCCCCATTTCTCTGTCCTACTTGTATTACTTGTTCTTCAGTGACATACTGATTTCCTTTTGCAAGTCAAAATTGAGGTGGGTGTATCACATGCTGTTTGGAGCAGAAGAGACCAAGACAACTGTGTGCCCAAAGAACACCCTTGTTCAAAGTTTTAGTCTGCTTGCCCTTTTCTTGGCAAACTTAAAGCTTATAAACAGAAGACTGATGGGTAATCAAGACCAGTGAAAGTGGTATCAAACTTAAACACCAATTAGTGAAGCTCAGAAACAGCTCCCTTCTGCCCAACAAAACCCCAAACGCTCCAACCCTCTAAATATCATGTAATTGTTTTCAGATGCTTCCCCCTCCCCAGGCTTTGTAGTTCTCTGTGACAGTTCACCTGAGCATCAACAACAACCAGCCTTCCCACACGCTTACCTATTGCACAGTTTCATGCCATTCACAGCCTAGACCAGTAACCCTCCTGTGCCAAGAAACCAGAATATGACAGAGGAGCAAATGTCCCTAAGTACATAAAGTTCAGCTTCAGACCTTAAATTCTTGCAGACAACTTCTCAACTTAGCCTTCTTGAGTTTAAGGCTGTTGGGGGGTGCTTTTATGAGACACTTTAGCTCTTGTATAACACAGCTGGAGGCTTTTCAGATGGATACAGAATGCACACAGGACTGTAAGATGTTTTCATCTATATAGCTGCAAGCCAAAAATTTTCTTATCTAATGCAAACTAACTATTTCAAGTTGTTTTAACGATACTTTGGGGGGCTATACATAACATGATTTACAGCTCAGTCATCTGCTGAGAGAGTGCTCAGGTTTCTTCTTGAGATAAGCTAAGTGCTGTTTGTCAACTCGTACTTAAGCTTACACACACATGTGTGCACCCTGTGCTGCCGCATGCACAAAACCTGCGAGTCTTGACTAGTTCTCATCAGCTGCTGTTTGGGTAACACTAAAAACGATAGTGTGTCACGGTACAGGCTCTGCCTTGTTCCTCTGCGAAGTACACAACAGATCCTCCTGTCTGCAGTGAGGCGGATGTCTGCTCTAGTCTCTTTTTATAATAGTGGGGGCAGGGGACAAACAATTTGTGACAGCTGCCTGTCACATCTGCTAACCATGTCGGAACAGAGGAGAAGCTGATCAGTTGTTTGCTGTACCACCTGAAGAATGTTTTGAACATTCTTCAAAGTCCAGCTTTAAGCCTACCTGGAATTTCAGTGTTAAAACTGCTCTGCAGTTCTTAGCAATGTTGTCTTGATTCTTACAGTGCCTGCTCAGAAACATCCACTCTCTTGTGCTTGTTGCTTTTTGCTGAAAGGTGGTGTGGGGCTAAGTTCATTCCCGCACAGGACTACTTTCCCCCCCCCCCCCCCCCCCAAGACTTGAAGATGTTTCTTGTGCTTCAGTTACCACACAAGATTTAGAAATCTGATTTTTCTCACAGACACATTGTGTAGATGAATCGCCCTTGAACACTCAAACTAGATGACTATAGAATGGCCGCATTAGAGGTTGTTTCATTGTATTTACCTTACTTTAGTTCAGTGCAATAGCATTAGGCTTGGTTTTTTGGTAACTAATCAATTTCCTTACTCTCTTCCCTGAGGAATACTCCAGGAGTAACTTACTACAGCTGCCTGCAAACTTACAAGAGTACGGAGTAGCGTGCAATAGCTTGTCTGAAGCTGCTCTCTAGTTCAGTAATGTTTTTCATCTTTCCCTGCTCCCACATCCCTGCCATGGTAGTAAGCGTCAACACGCTTCTGAGCTGCATTTCTTAAGTAAGTTTTTTATTTTTATTTAAATATTATCGGAAAGGATTGTAACGTGCTCCTGAACTTCAGACTGAAGACAGACAAGCTACCTCTTAAGCTGAACGTGCACAGAAGAGGTCAGCAGCTGTCTGTTCGTTAAGCAGGGGTTTTTCAGTGGTTTTCCGTTGGAGCTTGCAGACTTCCTTAGTGACCTGGTGACACCAGTAGCCACACACTGCTTCAAAGACAAAAGCAGACATTTTTTTTCAAGTTAGTAAAGGTGAATACTGCCTGTAATCACCTGTCTGTACTGCAAGCCATCCCATTCATGGCATTAGACCCACCCAGCCACATGCCCTAGCCTTCCCTTTATTCACTGTAGGTTTTGAATTCAGAACCATAGCTCTACTGCAGGAACTCTAGGCAGGAAAGCAAGAGCCCCAGGTAGCTTAGCAGTAAGTGAGCTGCAGCCAGCCCCGTGCTCTTGTTGCAGCTGAGACTATTGTGTGGAAACCCACCCAGGAGCTGGAAAAAAAGCCTTGTGGAGCAACTCCAGGATCATTGCAGTAGTTCTGACCTCTGTGGATAGAAGCATGGGGCTGAAGGGCAAATTTGTGATCTGAGAGTTTCCTCAGTCTCTATCCTCCCTACAAGAACAGGGCCAACCTCTGCAGAAAGAAACAGGAGGACAAATGCTAAACCTGCCTCGATAGGGTGCACAGAGCTGTTGGCCTGCCTAAAAGGGAAGTTTAGCAGCTTGACATCTAGAAAGCAAGGAGCACAGAGCTTCGCGCGAAGTGAACTTACACTGAGTGACGCTGGAAGATGGGGACTTACTCTGCAGAAGATTTGTAAGGGAGCAAATCTAAACTCAACCTGTACTACAAGGTGGAGGTGTGAGAACAGCAGGGGATGGGGGCAACACAAACCACAACTCTGACACCTTTGAAAGAGTATGAAAGACTTCATCATTGATGCAAAGATCAATCATAAGCAGTCAGTGGCTCCCCAGTGAGCACTGCCTATAGGTGGGCCATATATTCACCCTGGAGCTCAAGGTGATGCAGAAACTAAAGTGATATGAAGACCCTTGGCCACAAGAAGCAGCAAGATCTAAGCAAATGATGATGGGGGAAGGCAAGCAGTGGAGCAGTCAGACCATCTGGTCAGCACTATGCAAATAGCTGGGTCCACGGAAGGAGCAGAAGGCACCAGATGTGCAGGCAGGGGTCATGCCCAAGATCCAGTGTGTGGGAGCATTTTGCTGTAAGCAAGGAGGTGCTACTGCCTGGACAGAGCAGTCCCATGCAGGGCCCCAGTCCACCTCACACGCGGTTCTGGCACCCCTGCTACCTACTTGGACCACGCCTTTCTTAGGGATGGATTTTGCTCAGGATCATCCTTTAACTTGGCACCTGCATTCTCACCAGGTCTGTCTGAGTGGGATGCAGCCAGGTCCAGCAGAAAAGCTCCTTCTGTTATCCCTTCCTTGCTGGGATGCAGGAAAAGTTGAAATAATTAAAATATTAAATGTGAGGGTGGAAAACCCCTTCTACTTAAAAAAAAACTTTGAGAGGAGGATTTTGTTCCTCTCACCCATCCATGGCAGTGCTCTGCCTGGATTTTTTTCATGCAAAATGTGGCCCCTGGTAATGTTTGTTTAGATCAGGACCTGCCTGGGGTCATTGTGTCTATGTGTAGCAGGCACCTGGTCTGCCCACGATCCACAGCTTTAGCTGCTTGCCTGGTGGAATACAAAAGGCAGCACACACACCCTGCACAGGGGTCCCATTGCCTACGTGACATCTCAGTGCCCTGGCCTCACTGCTGCCCGCATCTCCATCTGCTTTGAGCTGAAGACAGGACTTGTAGTCGCCACAGCAAGGCCTGTGCCATGGCGTGGGGCTGCAGGGTAAGCTGAAGCACCACAGCCCCCACTCCAGTGACCGACGGTAAAGCCGGGCAGCAAAATGCCACTTAGAGAAAATACCTTAAGACATGCTACCCCCACCTAATCCCCATCCCTTCCTGAACAGGATTGATGCTGCAGGGGAGCAACAGCATCTGTTGCTGGAGGGAGAGCTTCCTGCTGGGCAGGCAGGGATGGGGAGGCTGTGTCCCGCGAGGACCCTCGCTGCTACTCAACCAAGATGCTGTCGGTCATCAGCACATGATGGGGGAGAAACCGAGCAAGGCGCCTCAGGGATGGTACAGCAGCTCCAGCGTGTGGACGCCAGCTCCAGAGGTTGAAGGAGCTGTTGGGGTGTGAAGCTAAAATTCAGCTTTGATGAAGTTTTTTCTTTAGTTTGGGAGGATGGGTCTTCAAGGTGAGGGCTGTCTGGCTGAGGTGGGTTAGCTGGCAGGCCAGGGAGCCAGGGCCTCTGAAGTAGAAGGCACCAGCTGTGCACGCAGGGGTCATGCCCACGATCTGGTGCACGGGACCATTTGGCTGTGCACACGGAGGTGCTGCTGCCCGGCCGGAGCAGCCCCTGGCAGCAGCCCCACGCAGGACCCAGGCCCACCCCACACGCTAAGGGCCATGCTGGGAGCGGCACTTCCATTTTGAAGCCGCTGGCAGCCCCATCGTCCCCAGGCCATGCTCCGGCAGCACCTGCAGCCCCCGGCCGCTGGGTTTGGTGCATAACACCGTTTGAAGCCTGCCGAGTGCTCCTGGGTGTCGCTGGCACCTTCCCACTTCTCCAAAGCTTCACTCGCGCTCTGCCCCGCCTTGCCGCATGCTTCGGCCTGCCCGAGGCTGCCCCGCTGCCGGGGGCATCGCTGGCCCCTCACGAAGGGTCCGGCCGCGCCCCGCGGGCCCTGGCCACGGGCCCCCCGACCCGGGTGGGGGGCTGAAGGCTCCCACCTGCTCCCCGGCCACACGGGCCTCCCCCCGCGGCCGCAGAGGGCAGGGACACCCCACCCGGCGCCACCTGCCCCGCGGGGGCTGCCCGCCGCTCCGGGCGCGGGGGGGGAGCGGGGCCGGGCGCGGTGGCGGGGCCGGAGCCGCCTCTCCCTCCTCCCGCGCCGCTTCCTTTTATAGCGATGCGGCACCGCGCCCGCCGCCGGCAGCCAACCTGCGGCCGTGACGCCGCCGCCCGGCAACCCGGAAGGCCAGGCTGCGCCCGCGGGCTGCCCGCCGCCAGGTAAGGGGGCGGCGGCGGGAGCGGGGCGGCGGGAGCGGCGCGGCGGGAGCCCGCCTGCCTCGGCGGCTGAGGGGAGCCGGGGCGGGGCACCTGAGGGCGTCGCCCGAGGGGAGCTGGGGGTGGGCGCTGAGGGAGGTGGCGGTCGCCTGAGGGAGCGGGGCTGAGGGGAGACTTGGGGGCAGCCGGCGGCATGTGGGGCCGGGGTAAGGCTCCCCCCTGCCCCCTCCGTAGGGCCGTGGAGGCGCAGCCCCGCGGGGCCGGCGGTGGGTGCTCACTGCCTCCGGGGCAGCCCGGCGCCCGCCCGGCCCGCTGCCCGCGGCACCGGGCGTCTGTCCGGCCGCGGGCAGAGCCAGCGCGGGCAGCCGGGGGAGCCCCCGTCGAGCCCCGCTTCGGCCTTGTGGCCGGAGCCGCCGCCTCAGTTTCCCTCGGCGCGCGGGGCCGTGATGCCGCCCCAGCCGGCAGGTGCTGAGGGCGCCTCACGCGTGTCTGCCAGGAGCGCGGGGGTGTCAGGCTGGGCACAGGAGATCCTCTGGGACCAGGGGACGGAGGGGACGGATCCAGCGAGCGGTGTAACAGCCCTCGTGCCAGGCGGCGCGATCTCCAGCAATGGCCAGGTTGAAGCCAAGCGGCAGCGAGCCGGAGCGGTTGCCCTCAGGAGGAAGCCGCGGTTTGGTGCTGCGTCCTGTGCACGGCGAGTGCTGCTTACGGCCGGCTTGGGTTGGGAGCAGCGGCAACGATGTTAGCTGGCTGCTTCTTGCACTGAGCTGCGTGCGTTGCATTTGGCTGTCCTCTGATGTTCGGACAGGTGCCAGGCCGGAGACTTTTCAGTTGTCATGGTTCATGCGAACCTTGCATCTCAAAGTTCAGCCCAGCAGCCAGAAATGCGCTGGGCTGGCTGGCAAGAAGGTGAGCGCTTCTGCTTTGGGGGAC
Source organism: Falco naumanni (assembly GCF_017639655.2). Lineage (NCBI taxonomy): Eukaryota > Metazoa > Chordata > Aves > Falconiformes > Falconidae > Falco > Falco naumanni. Next base: position 106,517,884 of record NC_054056.1, on the reverse strand, counting down.
CCAGTGCTTCCCCGTCTGGGCAGGGACGGCGGTGTGGTTGTGATCGTGACCACACAAGAAAACTGCCCCTCTCTTAAGCAAGTTGTAGCGTTTCAAAAAATGGTGAAATAGGGAGGAAATAGCGCACACCAACACGTAAACCATGAGGATTAACTGGCTGTATGGTTTAGAGCAGCGTTACCCTTTTGCTGTTCAAAAAGGAATTCTTACCCCTAATAATCATTCTTTAATATACATGACCCAGAAAGCCATGACTGGTATACTATTCATTCCATGTTTTGTTAGGTGTGTGATTAAAACAGTAGAGAGGCCCCTTTTTTCGTTCAAATCCCTATCTGCACCACGAAACAAGAAGCGTTTTGAAGAAATGTGGGATTTTGTTGGAGGTGTAACATTGCCTTTGTCTCTGTGCTTGACTGAAACCAAGCCTGGCACCAGCCTGCCACCTGTGTAATGTCGAGGATGCCAGTACTGCTGCTGCGAGGAGAGGGGAAGCAATCAGGGTGCCTGTGTGAGCTCTGAGGAACCTTCCTGGGTGCACACAGGCATCCTGGGTCATTTCGGTGCTCAGTCCTGCGTAGAAAAGCTGCTTGGGATCATCTTGCCTTAGTGAGAGGCAGCAGTGCATGGCTTCTGCTGCGCCCCCCCCCTCAGCAGGGACTGGGAGCCTGTGCCTCTTTGGGCAGCAGGATGCTCTCAAGCTGCTGCTGCAGGCAGCAGTTCCTACCTGCTTCTTGCCTTTGCTCACTTCGAGCACAGGTCAGACTGAGAGGCCTTGCCTAGTGTGTTTTCTGACAGTTGTCACCACTTGCTTTCCCAGGGCGCAGCCCAGGTCAGTGGTTTGGTATCCTCCATGGCTCAGCAGAAGCACCTCTGGCACGATGGAGTTTCTGAGCAGGTCTGAGGCAGTGCTCAGCATGGAGACTAGGAAGTGCTCAGGATGCAGCAGGAACAGATACCAACAGGACCTTAAAAACGTTTCAAATAAAGTCTAAAGCATCCGTTTCTCTAGCTGAGATCGATAGTTCAGACTGCTTAGCAAGGAGCATGTGCAATAGATTTTCAATAATCTGCATGGCACAGTTCAGGCTTGAGGAAAAAATAACTGGGCCTTGTTCTGTGTCTCTGGATGTGAGTGTGCCCAGTAAGAGCAGTGGAAGAAGCTGATGCATTGAGAGTAGTTGAAAGCTTAATGCCTCCTTTAGAGCATGGGAGGGCACAGCCACTCTTAACTGCTTTTTCTTTTTACTCAGAGGTATCAGAGGATAAATAATGGCTCACAAGAATAAAGACTGGTGTTTGAGATACTTCCTGTGCTTGTTGGAGAAGAACAAGGCCAAGAGCATTGTGAAAGTAAAAGCTTATTTCCTGTGAAGAACTTTTGCTGAAGTGGAGGGTGAGATCGTTTCAGAGCTGGAGGCATAGCTGTGGTGATTCAGGTCTGAGGCAGAGTGGAGGGCACTGAGCACTGGCCAGTCGAAACCTGCAAGTGGGGAACAGGCGCAGCATCATGTGCTCCTCTTGCTTCACTGGGAACAGGAAGAGAGGCTGTGTCCGTCCTCTGCCTGCAAACAGCCTGAAGAACTTGATTAGAGGCTACAGGTTGGTTTGTCTGCAGGTGTAAACTGGCCTGCTCTGGTCGACTGAATACATGCTCCAGAGGCTCAGCTGAGACCCAGCATGGGTCTCTTGGCTGCGCAAGCAAAGTACATGGAGGAATGCGATCCCATCATGGGTATCAGGACTGTTTCTGTTAGCTGAAGGTCATTCCGGCAGCTGACTTAGAAAGGCTTGACTCTGAGGTTAGCTCAGTCCAAGACTTATCTTCCTAACCATCTGGTTTATGTTTTCCTTTAGTGCTTACCATGGCTATGAGCTTGCTTATCTGCTGGATCGCTGCCTTCATGCAGACCTGCAGGGTCCCACCAGGAGCTGAATCAGGCTCACTGGCTTCCAGGTGCTGTCTTTCCCCTGCAGCAGCACAGCTCTGAGGAGGAGGCGGCCTAGCAGTCTCCTGGAATACAGTTGCTGGAGCAGGGATTTCAAATCTGCAGTCAGGCTGTATCTTGCAATGGGTAGAAAGCACTTTGCATGGTGTCTGTAGTTACTCAGCTGTTGGAAACCTTTGTTCTGCGCTGCTCTGTGTGGAGCTTGATGTATCTGGGGTCTTCTTTTGGTGCCTGAGTTCTATTAATGCCCTTGCTGGGTATATTTTAAAATTCTTCCTCTCAGTGGTTTTTTTTGGTTTTGTTTTGGTATGGCACACATGAATTTATTCCCTTAAGATCCTTCTACACCAGAGGTCTAGAAACTGAGTGTATGTGTGACCTTGTGGTATAAGGTGGGATGAGTCTAATAGCTTTGGTTTCCATTCCCAGCAGGTTTTTACATGGTGCAAGCTGCTTTTCTATCACTAAAAATGCAATTTTAATAAAAAGCTGAGTTTGACAGCTGCTTTGCAGAAATGCTGTAAGATCTACTCCTGGGTATCTACTGGAAGAACTTTCTCAAAGGTTTGCTGGATAGAAGGGGAAAAATACCAAATCTTCTGACCACAGCAGAAAACTAGGACTTCTATCTGAGTCTCCTTAGGACAGGCTTTGTCTCAGCCAGAATTCGGGACACCCCCCAACATCTGCCTTGTTCCCAGTCTTGAGGTCAAACCTTCTGGCCACAACTATCTCTATTTAAGAAAAAAATATAGACACTAGTTGTAATCTGTGCTATGAAAATCTAATCTGTGACCTAATTTGTTGTGATACCATGAAGAACCTGTCAGTAGCAATCACTGTAACCCGTGGCACAGACTCACTGCCTGCTTTCCAAGAGCACTGGCTCATCATAGCCTCAGAGAGAGCAGTGTCATGCCCAGTGTGTATATCTGGGCTACTCCACTGCCAAATTTGGGGAATAATATACAGACAACTCTCAGATCACTTCTGTTATTCTTTCAAAATGAAAGTGTCACGGGCAGTCTTACTCTGTGTGGAAGTGAACCTCTTCTGCAGGCGATCCCTGTGGAACAGGCTGGTTTGAAACGTGTGGGAAGGAAAATGAGATGCAACCAAAGCTGGGTAATTTTCTATGTATGTCGCAATAGCTGTTTACCTGTTAATCACCCATTCCCCTTGTTGGTGGCCACAACTTGGATGCAACCAACTCACTGAGTGAATGATTAGAGGAGTGACTTGTCTGAATAACTTCTCACCAATGTGAGATGAGGTTTCATGGGCTGATTCTCAGAGGACAAACTGGCTGGCATCTGGTACAGCCCCTTTGGGCCAAGTTTGCTGTCCTTTATGGAAAAAAACCCAAGATCTTCTGTGGTGTGTTACTGAAACCATAGTGCTGCCAATCTTGCTCTGCAAGGCTAGAGAAGGGAGGAGGGTTTTATGGTTGGGAATGCAGAAATAGGCTGAAGAACTGGGAATCATATTCCTAGTCCCTTGCACTGCTACATCTGAGAGGGAGAAATCTTAACTGAGGAACTACAGCTCTATCTGAAACAAACTGCAGTGCTGGGCTTCCAGTTTGATTGTTCTAGAAATAAGTTCCTTTTTTTTTAAATATAAATATTATCTTAAAGTGGTTTACTTGAAAATACTGAATTAAAATGGGTAGGGGTATGCAGTCTATTAATTACTGCTAATACCCGTCTTTGTGCTTAGTATGACAGCATCAGTCCGTTTGGACATTGAGAGCTTCCCAGTTACTGGCTGGGTGTTCAGGATCCAGTAAGGTGCATGTCCAAAATGAGGCCATAATCTACGGTCTGATGCCTTCCCTGCTCACCCTGGAGGGGCTACCTGTGCTGCTGTTAAGGCATTAGCTCTTTTTATTTTGAGCCGCCTCTTTATTTTCAGTACTTGTACACGTCTTGTTCCCTAGCATGCTGTAGGTGTACCTTAGCATAAAACACACGCATTTGTATAGTACTTTGTAAATTCACTGTCCTTTTATCCACCCTGGGCACTCAGGGCTCAAGTTTCAATGTGGTGTTTGTTGATTTTTGTTCACTTCAGGCTTTTCCCTCCACCCACTCACTTCCTCTTACAAATGTTTCCTCACTTCACCACTTTTTCACATGCGTTTCTAGTGTAGGGTTGCTGCCTGTTGCAGGCAGGCTCAGAACTTCATGTCCTGTTCACCTCTGTGAGACGGGCAGCAGATTGGTGTGCGAGAGCAGGAGCAGAAGCAGGGGAAAGGTGCCTGCACATGTGGGAGGAAAGGTCTAGCGGCAGGGAGAGGGTGTCCGAGTGCAGGTGTATTTTGGGGCAAGAGGAGCAAAGGCTTGTAAGTAGGGTGGATGTACAGGTGGAGGGAATGAAGACAGAAGAGGGAGGATAGTTATATGTATGCTCAGGGATAGGGCACAGTGAGATGTCTGCGTGTATGCAGCTGGGAGGTGGCAGGGCACGTAGGGCTGGTGCATGTGCAAGGTTTGAGGAAGGTTCATGCTCCAGACTAGAATGCAGCTGGGCCAGAGGCCCTGCTCCCTTTCTCAGCCCAGCATAGACAGGCTGCTCTGCCTCCAAGACTTGTTCTTGGAGCTCAATAGCATGTTTTAATGTGCAGGGTTTTTCTATCTGCTTTTTATTTCTAACAAAAGTTTCCTATCTCCCCTTGGAGAACACCAGTTTCTCAGCCATGCAGGGTGCATCTGACAGCTTACAACCTGCTAAAAAGAGAGGAAAAAAACCTCACCACAAAAATAGCATGTCTGAAATTTCAAATTAGGCAAGGTCTAAAATTAGTAAGAACAGGCTTGTCTGTGGCTGTGCAAACCAGCAGGGAATTAATATTCATCTGATGCTGATCAAGGCAAGCAGAGATTTGCAGCTTGCACTTACTTCACCTTGTCCCATACCTGTCCTTGCAGCTTCTCTTCCCTTTAGGGCTCAGTCACTAGTTAGCAGAGGGCTGTACCGATGCCGCTAACTTTGTGCCAATACCAATGCTACTTTCAGCACCATGAAATGTTAGCAATAGCCAGAGTGTTTTTACCACACTCCTTTAATTTCACTGCTTGGCTGCCATGAATGCAGCTTTGGATGCATCGTGTTAAGGTCATGCTCATGTTAGAGCCCTGGATGTGGCCCAAGTCCCATGCTGGGGCCAGGGTCCACCCACTGTTTCCTCAGTGAGATAGGTGCCCCCAAGACACTTCTTGTTGTTCCCTCTCCCCAGCTGTGGTTTACAGCTCCACGGTAATTGTTTTGCTGTTAATGGGGCTGCAGTTTAAACCAGTCGCTGAAATAATGCACATCGCAAGAATAACTATAGGTTGCTTTGCAGATCCATTTTTCATTTTACATCTTGGCATAGTTTTAATTTGCAATGTGACCCATGCAAACAGGTTTATTTGCACAAGTTGAAGTGGGCATTAAACTGGTGAGAAAGGGTGGAAACTTGCTGGTAGGGGGGAAAATTATATGCAAAAAGGACCTTGAGTTGATGGAGAAGGGAGTAGTGGAGGGGTGACTGAGTTATTCAGCCCTGCTGGTGGAGGTGACATATGGCTGCTCATCTCTGGGCGTGATGGGTCTAAGAGAGGGGATAACAGCAAGGGTCTTTGCCTCTCTTCCCCCCTCCCCTGAGAACTGCTGTGCTAGGCCCTCTGCCCACCACCGGAGATAAATCCCTGGGAGTGAGTGGTCTTCCACCCTTATGTCCAGAGGAATTGGAGGTCAGTTGGAAATCCAAATTAAACAAGGCCTTAGTGCAGCTTTGAAAAGTTTACTCAGAGGGCTGGTGGTGTTCCAGTGCGGTTAAACTGATGACCTCCCTCTTGTAACAGTGCAAGAGAGTGGGCCCTGGTTTGGCTGTCAGCACCCAGCGGTGACGGTGGCAGGGCTGGAGTCCTGCCCCTCTCACCTTGCTCCCATCCAGCCCAGGGAGGGCTGGGCTGCAGCAGGCATCTTGCTGCCCAGCAGCTTCTGGCAGGGATCATGCTGGGGCCTTGTGAGGTGCCTGGGCTGCTGCAGGCAAGGGGCAGTGCTGAGGGACAGTCCCAAAACAGGAACAACCATGTGGTTGTTCTCTGGAGGACTGCAGCAGCCTGAAGAGGACCTGGAGTTGGCTTGTTTCGAGTTGCCCCACGGAGGGACAACAGGCCCTGTCTCTGTAGGCATCGCCCAGCAGCGTGCTCCTTGCAGTGAGCAGCTAGCTGCTGTCAGGTTAGAGTTAGATGATGGATGATTTATGTTGCCCCCCAACTCAGTGTCTTGCCAGAGATGTGGGGACAGGGAGTAGCGTGATGGGGAGTATCTCTGCAGTCTGCAAACTGCAGGGGTGATTTGATTTGCATGGTGGTGGGTCTGGACTAATGAACAAAACTTAAAGGGAGAAAATAGGAGCTCTATTGCTAAGGGTGTTCTGCCAGGCCCAGTACTGAGGAGGGCAGATGCTCATGCTTGTGAATCCTAACCCCCTCTTAAGGACTAGCATATGACCAAATATGATCTTCTGTGCATTGGTACATCTGTCTGCATCCTGCTTCCGTTAAGGAGTGAAGAAATATTTACTGTGTGCAGCAGTGTTCTCGTTTTAGTGTGCTCTATTGCAGATAGCCACTAGCAGTGGCCTACAGCAGTCTGTCAAATGCGAACGAAGAAGCTAGTCACATCTCTATTTAAGGGCTGGGACCAAGTTTCTTTCCCAGGATTATCGCTTTGAAAGGAGATTGTTTTAGGAGCGGCTCTGAGTTGTAAAACTCGGATTTCTTGTGCCCAGGATCCACAGCTGATCAGACATCCTGGTTATTGGCATTGCTGTCATTGCATTTATGAGCAAAAATAGTTTTAGGTCCACTTACACCTGTTCTAGGTCTGCTGCTACCCCGTTCTGTGCCTGGATATAACATGAATCACACCACCTCTAAAATACATTTATGCATTCGAGGTATGATTATGCCTAGGACTTGTCGCTGCTGTTCATACCAAAACAAAGGTCCTTTAAAGTTGCTGAGGTTCTGTTTGGTCTGTCATCTTTTTTTTAAAAAAAAATAAATTAATCGATGTGAAAAGCAGTTGGTGGATACTCAGAACTCTTGTTCTGCGGGGGAACGCCACCCGGGGTGGAGATTGCCAAGCCTTGCATGCTTTTGCATGGGGCTCGCAGGAGATCATGTAGCTGGTACAGGACCAGTAAATTCTTCCCCCTCCCAGACTCCTGCAGCATGTCAGTCAGTTGAGGAAGCAAGGGAGGGGAGTAGGGGCCCAGAAGGAAAATACTGTGCTGGAGTGAGCATGTAGGAAAGGACTGATCCTGATAACCTTGTGTGCCTGCTGATCCCACTGGCATGCTGGAGCACTTACCCAGAGTCCTTGGAGAGGACCATCTCCTACAAGGCCACCTAAAAGGTCGTGGCTTATCAGCACGTTGCCCAGCACTGTGCAGGTTTGGAGCTGTTCCTGGGCAGTTGTTTTCATAGAGCTGAATACAGTCATTTGCATATTGCACAGCGTTTGAGCTTTTCCTCTTCCTCTTAACTCTGTTGGGCAGTGTTGTGCGTGTGTCTGTGAGGGAAGTCACGCTGTCAGTCAGTGCCCATGTTGGTGTGATTTCCCCTGGGCAATGGCTCCCAGAAATGCCACCCCCTCTCCACTAGCCCTGCTGAGGAAGTGGAAGGGCAGAGGCTGCTCTGTGGGGGGACCTCAGTGAGGAACTTCCCCTGTGTTTGTTCTCCTCCCCTGGTTCCTCGTGCATGATATGACCTGAATCCTCATGCTCCTTGTCATGGGACGTTCACCAGCTGCGGTCTCTGCAACAGGGGGTGCTCATGTCCACTCTTGAGGAGCCATGGGCTTCCTGTGAAATCCCCCTGTGAAATAATAACAGACACCCCATCCGAATTACTACCCACATGTCCAGCATGCCCTGGCCTCTCGTCAGCCCTGCTGCTGGGGAGACGTGGGGGACAGCCAGAAGGTGTCCTTGCTGCTGGAGGCAATCAGAGCCAGCCCCTACCAGCCCTGCCTGCCAGGGGCAGTATGGGGAGCGCGTGCCCGTTTTGCTCCCCTCTGTTGGGAGCTGTACCAGCCGCTGGAGAGGCAGGAGAGGAGGAAGGTGAGCCTTGTTTCTGCCCCCAGAGCCCTGCTTGCAGCCATGCCAGTGCATCGAAAGCCTTGGTCCAAGCGCAGGTGGTAGCAGTTAATGCCAAGTTGGTCCTTCTCTGAAGCAGCTCCAGGCCTGCCCTACCCTCTTCTGCAGGATGGAGCCCAAACCAACACTTAGGCTTTGTTGGATTTCGTTAAGGTTTGACTTACCAGGAGCTTGTTATCTGTTAGGCAGTTGTGGATGTGTCCTAAACGTTTGTTTTGATTGTCTTTCTCACAGTGTGCTGAAAAATTTCTGAGCTGCAAGACTGGCCAAAGCCTCTGCCTGGGAATGAGGCAAGCTACCCCCTCTTGGTGTCTTTTGTTTTTTTCCCTGCACTGCATTGTTGGGCTTCAGTCCTACCATGAATTTCACTGACCTCAGTAAAACATTGACAACTCCCCCAGGTGGAGCTCAGCAGGACCATAGTTTTTGGAGATGAAAGCGTATCCGATAGCGCGAAAGATGTATTTTCAGAGGTCACTGAAACTCGGTCCCTAGTCCCAAAGCCTCCTTTTGCCCTAGACACTGCTATTGCGAATGCAGTAGGTGAATTTAGGTTCCAGCCCCATGAGAGAACGTACCAGTTCATACAGAGAATTTTAGAAATTGCCCTTCCTTTCTCTGATGCCACTTTAAAAGATATTTGATGAATGTAGTAAACATTCATTGCACATTTCTTTTCCAGTACCCAGCTGACCTCAAATCCTGAATGAAATTTATTTGCATTTGTTTGTTAAAGCATCTCATTTTGTGAATCAAAATGTCAACACATTTGAAAATGGTCCCACATGAGGCATTTGTATCTCTTGGAGGTTAAATTGCTGGATCAATTTCCCATTAATACTAAGGGTGTTTAAAGGACAAATTCTTTGCCTACTGCAGTGAAAATTTACCCTGAGGTATGACATTTCACCTGCCGCTGACTATAAGATTCTTGAATATAATGGACTGGAATAGATGGATTTGCACATGCTGGTAATAAAAGCGGGTGAGCAGTGGATCCCATTACAGAAAACCTTTCCTCTTTTTTTTTTTTTTTTTTTTTTTTTTTATCCCCCCTCTTCCTTTTTCAGCCATCAAAACTTGCATGCTTTTTGCAATTCATATTACTGTACTACTCAGACAGTTGCACTTGAATTTGGGCACAGTTTAATCATGTACCATGAGTAGATAAAGAGAGCCCTGAAGAGCTTCCATTCAAAAGGGCATGAAGAAATGGGAGCGTCAGGGTATGTTCAAGGTCTTGTACTTGAGCAGCAGCTGCAAAGCTGGGCTCCAGCTTCACCAGTTCCTGCACTGGACCACAGAGCTCTGAGCCCCACCACACGCTGTTCTGGTTGCAGCAATGCCAACTGACAGGGCTTTGCCACAGCTTGTCTGTGTTCCTCAGTGTGGCTCTGTCCCAAGTTAGAAGAAAGGAGGAGGACAGTTGGCAGGTCTCAACCCCCTCCTATTCAAATGAAATACGGAGGCAACTGGAATGAGCTATCAGCAAGCTAAAGCAGACAGTATAGCTGCAAATAATTGGAACCTAGGGCCATGGTGAACCTGAGCCTGTGCTAAGGTGTGTTTACCAAAGGAAGTGCCAACATAACCTAGGAGAACATACCATAAAATTGCACCATACTGTCCCCACCTTGCGCTATCATGGAAACCAGATGCCAGGATGGAAAAGCACTAGGAGCTGAATAAAAATGCTTCAAGTGTCAGAGAGCCCTGCTCAGCCCTACCTTCTGCTGCAGGCCATCTACGCTTCCCGGCATTCCCTGGTCTCTTGCCAATTCCCATCAACAGCTGTGGTTTGTGGTTGTAATGCTCAGCGTTTGTCTCCTCTTTCTCCTAGCAGACCTGCATCAAAGCTAAATGTGCAGCATGTAGCACTCTGGGAGTCTCCCAGGACTCCCAGAAATGGCCTCCGAGCATGAAATCCAATCCTGCTTTACTCCTTTATCTTCCCCAAGGCCTGAGACACCACGAGTGTGGGTTTCTAAGTCTTCTGGGCCCTTCTGATGGAGTTTGTGTGGAAAGGTGATAACAAAGTGCTTTGTACTACATCATTTTGTTTCTTTGAACGAACAAGAAAGTGCCAGTAGTAAACTTAAATTCGGATTGCTGGCCCAGAAGCAGCCTACTTACTGCATGTAGCAGCTAAAATGTTATTCACTCTACTATGCTTATTCCCAATTTCTGTGTCTATGTATTACTGTTGAGACTGCAGTTTGAGTAGGAGCGGCTCTGAGATGTGTCTGTTAGGAATCCCACTTGTTTCAGGAGGCCCCAGAAGTTCATTAGATGTTTAATAGCTTCCAGTCACTGCTGTGCTGGATGGACCTGAACTGGTGACTGAGAGGGGAAAGGTTCTCTCGCACATTTACAGACCCTGAGGCATCTGTTCCCCAGGCACAGATTTGTCTAATTCCCCTAAACCACTGATGACCTGCCCTGAAACGATACTCCCATTCCCTTAGGAAATCCCTTGGGCTGATACCAAGTAGATAGTTATTTTTGGGTTCTTTCCCAGAGAGAGTGCACTGTATTGCTCTGAACCCTACACACCAAATAAATATATCATAGGGCTGTAGTAAAGGTCCAGAAAGCTTCACTGAAGGGGAAGCAGATTATTAATAATTCAGGGTAGTTCACTGTATTGTTTTTGAGCCAAGTAAAGCTAATAGAGCTTTTTTAATAGCAGGGATAAAAGTGTAGAATATTGAGACTGAATTGATTGCAACATTTAATGGCAACATAAAAGTCAATTAATGAATTGCAATGGTTAACTCTGCATTAAAGTGAAACATGCAGCTCGCAAGCAATGTATTAAGCATTTGTAAAGATTACAGAAAGCAAACAGACAAAAACCCAACCCGTAACCCCCTATTGACAAGTAAATGCATATAATTACTTTTTCCTGAGAAACTCATATGACCATATTTTCAATTCTTTTATCCTAAAGCTCTGGGTGCATGTGTTGCTTTTCCCTTAGCACCTTTCAGAAGTAAATAAGCCTTTACAAGAAGTTGATCAGTGATTAATTCTAACAAAATTCTCTCAGGGCTGCCTGCAATTTCTCATGGCAGGGATGGACGGTAGTGCAGAGAGAACAGGGTTCCACAGATGCCTTTGTAAGAAAGGCTCTAAATGAGGACAGTTCCCAACTGCTATGTGTTTGAACCGCCCCATGTTGTTTATTGTCTACCCAATTACAGTTTCCTAATTTAAAAGTATATTTTCTATTTCTCTGCAATAACAGAAGAACATGACCAGAAAAAACAGACTCATTGGGTGGAATAGCTGTACTTCTGGAGAATGAGGAAGGTTTTAAAAGATTCTGCATTGAACAAATTAAAGGTTTCTTGCAGAAAAAACCTGCAGCCATTCCTTCTTACTGTCATCATGTTGTAATTTAATCCCTCTGCAGCCTTTCCAAACCCATCCATTTCTTCTGAAACCTTTGTCCAAGCCTCAGTCTGACACAAGGTCTTTTCCTGCACGGCAGTCTCCTACTCTCTGCCGTATTTCATGGTAGCCATTCAGTCTCCAGTGGGGACACATGCCCCTTCTTTGCCATCTGGCCACATTCAAGTCCTCTGAGTGCAATCGCCTCTGTGCTAAACCCAAGCTTGTCACACTCATCCGCAAAACCTTTCACAAGCTCAGAGCCAGAGTCTGTCATCTGAATGGTAGTGTGTTATGCCTTAGGACAGAAGTGACCCCATTAAAACCATTTTAGAAGCATGCATACTTACGACTGTCTCGCTGCTTTTATATTTCTCTCTGCTCCATCATGGTTCCTCAGGCCCTTTCACATCCCTGCTTAAGATGGTCTTCTTTGAACTAGCCATGGAAATGTTATATTCTGTACATCTGCCCCTACCATCCTTTTAAATAAAATTTAACAGGTAAACAATTAAGATTAAAATAATAACTGGAACATAATGGGAGCATGAAGAAGCAGGTACCATTTGCCTTTTCTTGGAAGAGAAGACGTAATTGAAAAAGAGAGTCCTGTGAACAGCATAACTAATGAATCCTAATTTTCTCCTGGTTTGGGTTCTGTGTGCCCTGCATTTCCCGCTGGGGCCTTCTCAGTGTGACACCTCCAGACTTCTCCCTGTTCCCAGCTCTCCTCTTCCCTGCCGTGTTCCCCAAGCCTCCACTGCAGTTCCTCCCAGTCTCTCTCCTACATCTTGCCAGCTGGGCAAGAGATGACACGTGCAGGTTGACTGGGCAGGACACACATGCTGTTTAGTGTCCAGCATCATAAACGGGGTTTCCGTGGGAAGGCAGGCTGTAAGTCCTGGGACAGGGAGAATTGCTGCCTGGCATGGGCCAAGGGCTCACAGACTAGCTAGAGACAGCACTGAATGGTCAGCCTTGCTGGGAAGCACGCAGTAGAGACGCTGTACTGCTCCATCTTTTGTACTCGGGTTAGTTGGTTTAGGACTAGCTTGGTGACTGCTGTAGGACATTCTATTTTGCCTTATGGGGACACCTCGCTGCAGTGATAGAAAACCATCGTGTACGACTGATCTCAGTGTTTGTGTTTTCCTCTGATCTGTGACTTAGACTGTGAGATGCTCGAAGCAGGAATTGCACCAGTGTTTCTGTAAAGCACAATACAAATCTTTCCAACTTAGTTTTTTTAAGTTACTGAAGTTCAGCTGTATCACTTTAGGCACTTACAAGTTATCAGAAGGGGAGGTACCACTGACAGGCTGCCTAGTCATCTTGCTTAACATCATACAAGAAGTCCAAGGCCAAAAACATGGTCTAAGCTTCTCAGAGTTACAACCCATTACCTCACAAGAGAAGACTATTTTGCTTCTTTCCACTTTTTAGCATGTTCACTGCCAGAGACAAGAATCATTTAGAGTAAGGAATATATGACCGTGTATTAAAAAAAAAAAAACCCAGCACTGGTTTGTGATGCATTCCTGAGAGGCAGCAAGGTCACGGTGGGAAGCTGCTTGTTCTAGTCTGATCACTAACATAATACGCACTTAAGCTCTGACTCGGGAACCCAGGTGTCTCAAATGGGACTGTATCCAGATTGGTATAAACAGGCACAGAATGTTTCCTAGCTCATGCATGGGGTTTATCAGCTGGACACAAAAAATACTATCTTTTCATCAGTGGGGTAAGCTCTGAATAAGTTTAAGTAATTGCAGTGTGCAATGTCAGCTTTACTTCCTTTTGTTGCTAACTGAATATTAAACAGCTGCATCTGGTGCTAGATTTAGTCCTAGGTGCCATATTCATACTCAGGAAAAAGGAAGAGAAAGACGTCAGTGTTTCAGTTGCTCAGCAAAGGAAGTGTTTAAGTGCATGCCTAAACGCTTTGTTTTATGGCAGCCTTCATCTGCACCCAGTCTGTCCCTCACAGATTACAGTATGGGGAAAAGTCCTGGCTTCCCATTTCCTCTGCTAGCAAACTATTCTTTGCAGTCAGAGAGACTTTTGCTTATGTGAGCAGTAAGGACTGTTTCTGTCCTTCTAGCTACCCAGGCTGCTTAAAGTGATCACTCTGGAAGACCAAATTTGGAAACCAAATATACCTACCATGCGAGTGACAGGTGACTGGGAATTTCTTACTGCACAGAAAAGGAGTGCTACCTACCTACTTCATATGAGGTCACTGGATGGTCTACAGGAAAATGCACATACTGATGGGGAAAGCGTTTCTTTAAAGTTCTTTATGTTCAGCAATTGGATGTGCTAAAATTAATTTAATGCCTGCTGTTCTTTGGAGCATATTGATGGAATTGCATGAAAGTAGCAGTGTAATGGGATACAGCAGATGACTCTGTCATAACAGTGTTATTTTAAAGACTTCGATGTAGTTGGTGAGCCAATAACTAAATCATAGTCTTTTTTTCTCCCATTATTCCGTAGCCTTGTATATCACAGATCACAAACAAAGGTTAATTCAGTTTGTAATAGTTCAAGTGAATGTTGCAAAACCAGTCCAGGTTTTGATCAGCTAAATTGAATTCTACTTTTTAGATGGGAGTAAACAGCCAGGTCCTTTCAAACCAAACTAGTGGTGCAAGTTCAGAACAGTGGCAACAGTGATGCTGCAGCCCCGTGGGGTGCTAAGCACTGTCAGCTCGTGGTCGTGCCACCGGAGATTGAGGAACACATCCTATGGGATGCAGCCTGAGATGCTTATCCTTGCTCATGTCTCGCCCAGCGATGCCTAACATGGTTGTTCTGTGAAGTCAATGTTTGTTCACTGAATTTTGAAACTGGCCCCCGAGACTGACACTCTTCAGAGCCCTTCCCTGAGGTGCTTTAATTAACTTACCTATTTCCCTAGTAAAAAACTGCAACATCCCCTGTGATCTGAAGAGGAAACCAAGTACCACTGCAGCAAAGGAAACAGCTGAGACAAAGTGAAACGGTCTCTTGACAATGTCCCTTGGCAACACCTAAACACAGCCCAAAAATCTCTTAGGAGCCAAATGCAATTCTGAGGGTTTCTAATAACAAATGAATAAAGCACTTTGGGGGGAAAGGCAAAAAATAAGCAATAAAGAGAAACCCTCCGATGATTACATCGCGACAAAGGATGTGAGCAAAGTAAAATACCAGTCTCATGCTCCTGAAGTAGGCAGAATTCTCAGTGAATCAATGAATATTTGTTTCCATCAGGGCAGCACAATTGTGATTGCTCAAAAAAAAAGAAAGAAACAAACAAACAAATTTGCGTTCTCTTCCAGAGAGTAATGAAACAGGCTAGTCCTCTTAAATATTGCCTTCCCTGTTCTCTGAAACATTGATTCTGTCCATTAACAGGAATGCTATTATGCTGCTGATTGATCTGGAACATTGAGACGGGGGGAGGAAAGAGGCTTGTGAGAAAGTTCCAGTTCAGATATATGGTTTATTTCCTACTGTGGTCCTGGTGGTTTACTGTGTTTAATAAACTGGCTTGATGGAGGGCTAATGGGAGGTCAAGTAAAATGCCTGCCACTCTGCATTGCTCTCCGATTTGCAGCCTCCCCTGACTTAGTGAAGCCCTTACTTAAAGGCACTAACTGCTACCTCAAGTGAGGAAGTCCAGTGTCACTTAGGAGCTTTGCTGGAGAAAGGTGCCTTTCATACGAGCAGAGGTGACGATCCAGCACCTGCTGAAGTGTTTGCAGCTTTTCCACTACACTGAGAAAACCTCTGCTGAAGAATGGGTGCATCTTGGGTTTTTCCTTACCTGAGTGCCATAAATTTGGAAGTGTGGTCTGTGGCCAGGACCTCCCGAACCTGGTAATGCTGGATTATCTGGATTGCTTAGCAGGCCTTTTCTCTAACTGTCCAGCTCACCTGTTTGCTAGCAGCATAGGTTTTGCCACTGCAATTCGTGGAAGTACTTCTCAGTGCAATGGTGTCCATGTGGTGGTTGCTGAAGAAATTCTGTATTTTGCAAACTTTAATAAGTGGCTTAAAGATCTTGGTGTCTAATACCATGTTCTGCTCTATTCTGTAACAGCTCTACTACCCTAATTTATCTTTCTTTTTTCCAGTAGAGATAAAATATGATTAAAATAGCTGCAGTTCCTCTTTCCACCTTCCCTTATGCTTACTGGTCTGCAGTCTTCTTTCTAATGCAGCCTTAATAGGCTGCCGTTTTCTCTTTATTCCTTTTTTTTGCTTTCCTGTCTCATACAAGTGAGCTGTACTGTTGAGGAAAGGCAGCAAAATGTGAAAAGAGCTTTATATTGTAAAATCACCCTTATCTTTGATCGTGGTCCAACACTAAATCCTCCTGCATCATTTAACTTAAAGAAGTGTTCATCAATCAAAAGCATGGTGCATATATTAGCTCAGGCTCCCTGTACGAAGAGGCCATGCTGATCATTTGCAGGGAGCAATTGCATCAACAGATGAGCAAACTTGAAAATAATCTCAGACTTTGTAATGGCAGAAGATGAGATGACTAATGT
Source organism: Falco naumanni (assembly GCF_017639655.2). Lineage (NCBI taxonomy): Eukaryota > Metazoa > Chordata > Aves > Falconiformes > Falconidae > Falco > Falco naumanni. The sequence goes on along the minus strand of NC_054056.1, from coordinate 106,501,847 downwards.
AATTAGTCACCTGAAGCGACTGGGGCACAGCACGAGGAGACGACAGACTTTCATCAGGTCTGGCAGAGTAAAACCAATGAACTTCTGAAGTGCCTCGATTTCCCCACTTGCCACCTAAATATCAAAGTGACCTTCTTTGGGGGGAAAGGCATTTTGAGATTGCGAGTGCCTGTCTCCCTGCAAATATAAAACACTGTAATTGTTTGGCATTACAGTATCTGGAAGCACTTCAGGCATCTTGAAAGCATCCAATGATTTGACCTTGGCTTTTTGTTTTGTCTGTGCTTTTCAACATGTATGTAGATCACTCATATTTTCTTGCAACTGTTTATATTTCTGAAGAGCTACATTTATATCAGAGGGTTTATACTATCAAAAATGAAAGCCGAAAGGACACTCTAGTGTGAATGTGACTGCTTCTGCAGTCCCTCATCTACTAGCCACGCACTTCAGAAAGTGGAGAAATCTGGAAGGGGGGGGGCAAAACCTGATGTTAGCTTTATCCAAACTGAAAGATGCTATGAACCACAAGAGTGTAACAAGGGATGTCTGCAAAGCTGCCTTTCTTTTTCATTCTTGAAATTTTGCTGTAAGAAATCTCCTTGAAAATTTTCTAAAAATTGAATGTTTGGGTACAGGATGCTTGCTTTCTATTTTCATCCATGTAATGGAAAGTTAGTGGTGTCCTCCCCCCGAAGACAAACAGGGCTGTTACCAGTGGACAGTGCGCCCTATTGTCCCAGCTGAGTACAAATGGGAGAGGATAAGGATGACTTCCTTTTCTCCTTTGGACTTTCTCCCGTAGGCTACCATTAGGCTTCAAAGTAGCCGAAGTATTCTGTGTATGGCACCTAAGGGCAGGGTTTGCTTCTGTGGTTTTACTTACCTGTCCGGCCATCTATATATAAAATAAAGTCATCTTTTGTCACCGGGATATATGCACATGTATACACTACATATACATCTGGTAGTAGTACATTTGGAGCTTAATAATCTTTGCTCCGTGAAAATGCTCTGACCTGTTTTCTTTCCTAAGTGTCAGCTATACCTGCCTGGCAGCCACAGCCCTACTAACAAAACAGTCCATGGGCATTTAGCAGCACAAAAGCAGTTATGTGCTGTTACTGCTCTACTTTATGATACTAGCTGGCAAATATAATCTTTAATTTTGTTCTTTATTACAGTAATAACCTGGTAAAATAATTTTCTGTTCAGAAGAAGCAATTAAGAAATTAAAAGTGAAGGCAGAACTAATAGAAAACTGGTGGGTTTTTTAGTCATGCAACATTTTCCAGAGTGTTCAGTAATTTTTCATGCTTCAATTATTATGTGGGATGTGGATTTCTTAGTAGGCAGCTGCTGTTAAAGCATCAGTGACGTTCAGGGTCTGGCCTTTCTTACTTGTACTTCTGAAAGATGAGAGATCCAAATCAAGGGTACCTTACAATTCTGAAGAGCCCTAAAGAGTAAACAGTATTATAAACCTGCTTATGGTTGCAGTAGGAAATTCCCCTTGTCTCACCCCGCCCTGCCAAGTCCCAAGCAGTTTATAATGTTATGAGCACCAAAAATCGCTCATCACTGATGGTTTCCTTAGCTCTGTGTAACAGGGTGAAGTTCTGTAGTGTGAGAGGTGAGAGCCCCCAAGTTTTTTCTAAGCCCACACAGTAATGAGTCCAGCATGAACTCAGAGCATAATTCTGCTTCCCTTGAATTCAATTCAGTGGGACCTGCATCGCTTCCTGCCTGGCACACAGACTTTCAAAGGACTTCAGAGAAGGAGATGTGGTAGTGACCTGCCATCATCTCAGGAAGGAGGGTGTATCGATCCACACCTCAAAGTTTGTATCTGCTAGTCGCAAAAAGCCCTTGCCATAGCAGAAGTGAAAAGTTACGTCAAGCACTTCGTTTAGCCTACCCACTTAGACAAATCAAGCAGAAGCAGAACTGGGACTTCTCTTCCTCTGTCATTCTGCCCAAGCTGCTTCTGTGAAAATCTTCTTTGGTATCTTCTTGGACATCTCTATTTGCTCCAATCTACACAAACTTCTGGGAGCCTGCATGGCTCGCTGAGTGCTCCCCTTTCCCTACTTAGGTGATGGCAGCAGGCAGGTATGTGGCGTACCAGCCCTGGTCTCGCCTGAATGTTACCCATGGACCAAAGCTAAAGTGCAGTGATATCCTTTGAGTCCGTCGAGCAGGTTTTGCAGCTGAACTATACTCACAAATGGCTTCTTTATATTCCAGGAGACTCTTTTACCTAGAATACTGCAAAGTTACTAGTGTAGCGAATCCATACAGCTTGAATCCTACCAACTTAGAAGAGGCACAAAGCTTAGCACTTTAAGTCAACATATATTCAGGTAAAAAATAATAAAAAAATATAAACACGTTGACAAATAAATAGATTGCTGAGGTCTTTTCCATTTTCATTCTTTCTCAAAGTGGGTTTGGAGGAACTTGGTATCCACTAATATTTGGCAGTTACTAAACTGGTGCTAAGCATCTAAGGAGAAAGTAGCAGAAGTGGTTAGACTTTCAGGTGGTTCGTTTGCCTCTTTCAGATTGAACAATCACTTTTGCCAATGATCATGCTCTACCGTGTGAGGCTGCAAGATCTGTCTTGGCTGTACCCGCACGCTGCTGAACCGCTCCTACCTGGCTCGGCCAAGCACGGCGCAGCTGCCCCTCGGCTTTGGGGAGCCGCTCAGCGCCAAGGCCAAGGCCAGATGGGCCTTCACAGCGCAATTTTGAAAAGCGTTGTCTAGGTTCTAGGTTATTTTAAGAAAAAAAATTGATGAGCAGAACTTTTTTCGTTCTTTCTTTCTGCGTGGATGTATGTAGTTTTACTAAAGAAGCAAGCCTGAAAACGAGGTATTGGTGCTATCCCTCTGCTTTGGCGAATCTGTCCACACCAGCAGGCGTGCGATGTCCCAATGTAATGGCACCACAATCCAAGGTGTGATACAGGCAAGGAAGAGGCGAAACCTTCATTAACGGGATGCACGCATAGAAGGGGAAGTCCATAAGTGAGTCCGTGAAATGCTCTTAAAATGTATTTTTGTGTTTCTTAACGCATTTTGCCATGGTTTGTTGCATTTTAGGGCAGAGGGAGAGCAGGGTGGTGTCAGCCATTAGGGCAGTGGGACACACTCCCGGTGCGGGGATCCGGCACTGCAGAGCTTGCCCGGGGATCTTATTCCCACTTTTTTTTCTTAGATCTTACAACACGATCCACCTGGTACGAAATTTATGCACGTCTTTCAGTCAGGAACCCCGCATTTCACACAGAAGGAGCCTTATTTTCTTTCCCATCCCAGCTTTGCCAACTGCAAATATTTAAAGCCCCCGAGTCAGGCCTTAAAAAAAAATAACAAACAACAAAATCACACAACTAGCTTAAGCAACGAGCCATACTGTTAAGTGGCTTTACTGAGTCGTTAGAGGAGGCTGGGAGGCGGCTCAGCCCCGCACCCCGGGAGCTGCGGGAAGATGGCTGCCCCCTCCCCGAGCCGCCCCGGGCTCCAGGCTGCGCCGCGGCCCCTTTAAGGAGGTTGACCCACTCGCCGTCTCGGTTGCCCGCCCGCCTCTGTTTCGCTCCCCCGCCCCTGCCCGAGACACTCAGAGTCGAAGCAGGTGCATGCGCAGTGCGCTGGCAGCCTGGCGCGCTTGCGCAGTCACCTGCTCGCCGCCCCCCCCTTTCCCGCTCCTACATCCGGGTCATCGCACGCCCGCCCGCACGGCCGGTCCCCTGTGGTGCTGTGCAGATCGCTCCCCCTCCCCCTCCTCCCCCCTTCCCCCCAGCGCGGGCGGCTCCGGCGCTGTCGCCATCCGCGCCCTCCCCTGCGCGGGGCTCCGGCCACGCTGCTGCTGTCGCTGCCTCCGGCCGAGCGGGGGGAGGCGGCGGCTCCGGCTCCCGCTCCCGTCCGCATCGCCCTCCGCGGGGCGGCTCGGTGAGTGTCAGCGGTGTGGAGGGCGGGGGGCCGGGCGGGGCGCCGCGCTTCATCCCGCGTTCCTCTCAGCCCGAGCGGCGCGACCCCCACCGCCTTCCCGCTGGGGCCCTGCCCGTCCCTGAGGAGCCGGAGCTTCCCCCCGCCCCGGCTCCCATCTGTTGCTCTAACCCCCCCCCCCCCCCCCTTCCCCGGGCCAAACCCGCCTCCCCTCAGCCCTCCGCAACTTCCCCGCGTCCCTGCCCTCCCCGTCCCGCCGCCGCTTCGCCCCCGCAGCGCCGTCCCCGGGGCGCCCGGCTGAGCGAGGAGGGGGCTACCGGCCCGCCGGGGCCTCCCGCGGCGGGGAGAAGCGGCGGCCGCCGCCTGCCTCGCCGGGGGAAACCACGCGAATTGCCAGGGACCTGCCCTGTGCTGAATAACCCTCCTCTGTGTTTCCCCGGCTCTCCGGCGGGGCTCCTTCCCCTCGCGGCGGCGGGTCGGAGGCAGCGGAGCCGGTGTGCTCCCCGGCGCCCGGCCTCGGCTGGCGGGGCCGGAGCAGCCCGTCCGCCCCGGCGGCCGCCACCAGCCTCCCGCGGTGCAGCCCTGCGCGCCGGCCCCGCCGGGTGCGGTCGGTGCCGCGGGATGGAGTGACAGTGTGAATGGTTAACCGGGAGGAGCACGCCTCTTGAAGGGACATCTGCCGTCTTTCAGACTGTAGCTGAGACACGCAGCAAGTTAAGCAGAATACAGGAATCCGTGCGAATTTGTCGTGGTTAGGGTGTATCCTGCAGTTCTGTGTGCCGTACCTGTGATGCTGGGACTGCAATTACAGGTAGGGTTAAGGTGAATTCAGAAGCTGTAAGAGGAGGGTGTTGTTTCTAACCTATTCATTAAATAGCTGATAAAATCAAATTTTAATGGGATTTTAATTCTCTCCTGTGCGATTCAAGGATAAGGGCACATGCAATGCAGTTCTGTTTTGTTACTTTTTAAAATCTGGTATCGTATCTCATGCAGTAATGAAACACAAGAAGTTTCTTCACAGAAACATTTCAGATACCAAAGAAATAGAGAGTATGTGTTTTGAAGGTCTTTGAAGTGTTTTTTCTTTTCCTGTTCCATTGCATCAGCATCCTGGATCCAAATGTCAGTGACAGTATGACAGCTGTCTCTCCGCTGTGATAGCGGAGTCTTACAACGTTTAAAATCTGTCATTCCACATTTCTGGTAATGTAGTATGGAAATAAAAGTATTGATTAGCATGTATGTTAATCCTCACACCAGTAAAACATTTTCTAGATTGATCTAATAATCTGTATTCCTTCTTATTACCATTTCTGTTGTTAAAAACGGCAAAGTCTATTTTGCTTATACTTACCCCCTGCCCCCCCCATCACAAAGAGATTGCTTTGTGCTCTGACTGCTTGGACTTTTAAATATATCTTTTAAATTAACGAGCTTTTTCTATAGTAGGTTGTGATAGATAGGGGTGTTGGACAGGAGACATTTAGCAATTGATCTGAGGTTACTCCTGTCAAGGTTGGAATGTGAATCCAAACTTAGAAGGTTCCACCTGACAAATATCTTTGTCTAGCAAGGTGCGTTGTTTTGCAAAACACATCTTCAGTTCTCTGTAGCAAGTTTACCAGCAAAATCCTAAACCATGTGAATAAGGCAGTGCTGTTCCATAAAGTAGGGTTTTTTTTGTGTCTGGCATACCATAAGTATTCCATTGTGGAAATGGAAGATTTCAGTGGGGGAACAGATAGCATTTTGTCCAAGTCAGACTGTCAGTTTTCTTACTGCATATATTCACTGTCAGAGAGTAGGGGCTGTAGAAAGAAGTGATCCCAGAATCTGTTTTAAAATAATCCTGTCAAGAAGTGCTGTGGTTGTATGAAAGTAAGGAATGAATTTGATCCCATCTGTTACGCGACTTCCATTTGTCTTCAGGTGCTCTAGATTTTCTTCATTATTTGCAGTTTAGCTGAGAGCACCTGAGGTGACAGATTGTTGAAGAGATGTCTTCTGAAATTCTCTGAATCTTCATATTGAAACCGTTCCTGCAGGAACGTCAGTAGACTGTAGAAATATCATGTTAGCCAGTTCTGTTCTTGCATACATAACTGTCCTGTCCCCTTATGTGAGTTTTGTGGGAGTCTTAATGTCTGGATAAAAAGGAAACAATTTTTTATTATGTCTTTCGGTAGTTATACATCTTAGCAGAATAATTAATTTTGAAATTAATTGAATGCAGTAGCTGAACTAGTTTTGGGGCAGTTATGTAGGGAACTTAAGTCTGGTGACAGACAACTTGAATTGTAATGATGCTTATGAGACACTTGGAATTAATACTGTAAAGAGACAGAAGGATGGGGAATATTTATATTGCTAACTACTAAATTGAGTGATACAGTAGCAGAAATTGGCTCTGTCATTTGGAAAAGCATATGTAGGGGCCACTTTGGATTTCTGTAGCTGCTTGGGCATGGTGAACTTAAATGCAGGGGTTTTTTTCCCCTCTCTGTGTATCTAGGAGAATACAGATACACAAACAGCCAGCGGTACCTTTTTTGTGTGTTATTGCCTGCCAGCTGGGAGCATAGATGGAACTAATGCATACCCTGTAGTAGAGACAGGCAAAATTAAGGCTTATTTGCAAGAAGTCAGATTTGCTTTTTAAGCATTTAGGTTGGGGTGTGTTTGTTGTTTTTTTGTGTGTTGTTTTTTTTTTAAGAAATAATGGTGCTAGTATAAATCAAGGTTACCACTTTGCCTGCCCTACCTAAAAGCATGCTCTTAAAATTACAGCAAGTTTTAGTCACTGATGTAGATGGGCTTCAGTTGAGAAGAATGACTCTTGTCTGTTAAGGTAATGTTAACTACCCTGAAGGGTATTATAAATCAATTTTATGAGACTTATTCATTGTAAAAGTGTTTGAAAATACATCTTCTAACGCTGAAATGTTTTGAGTGTTGTCAAATTGCATCTCATGGACTATCAGCTGTCAAGCAAATGTGCTGCAGGCGAGGTATGCAGCCCAAGTGAATGTATGTGCTGAATCCACACGAGGTTTGAATGTCAGTGCCAACTCCTGTGCTTAGTACTGTAATGCAGAAGGTCATCATGGTAGTCATTTTGGTCCATCTGAATCCCATCAAGTCTTAGCAACATGGCTTCAGAGGTGGGGAGATCAAGGGGGCTGGGGATACGAAGGAAGCTATGCTTGGGCTGAAAGCAGTGCAGTGCTGGGGAACGTGAAGCATTGGCACTGCTCGCTAGCCGTGGCACCTGAAATACATACATCTTTTAGGCAGGATAAGATTTATTTCAGATAATTTTCCAGCTGTAAATGATGGCCAGTTGCATGTACCTTTGGACATCTTTTCTACTCTCATTCGTTTGCATGTATCAAGAGCACTTTCAAGTAAACAGGTAATCCTCCTGCATACTTTGTAAGTCTTCCTTTGATATTATATCTATGGACATGTAAACTTTATGTAAGAGTGTTACTATTTTCTTCCTTGTGACTGGAATATTTAACACCTATACCCAGTGTGGAGAAGTCTACTTTTCTCTTTATGTGTATGAAGACAGGAGCTTATTTGATTTTCTTTAATTTCAGGATCTCATATAAATTCACCTCAGTTTCCCCCCTTCTGTGATTCAGCAATGTTCTCTCGAGTGCCACAAATTGGCTGCTGCAGCTGGCAGAGTGTTTCAAACTGTCTAAAATTTGCTGAGAGTAATAGGCTTTCTTATATAGGCGCTGTTTTACATTTGCAATCCCAGTGCTTACTGGAAATATGTGTATTGCAATTATATAAACAGCAGAGCTTAACAGAAACCAACAACAAACAATGAGCAGTTTTAGGATTGACTAGGTAGAGCTGAAAGTATTTTTAGTTACAGCACTTTCTCCTGTGTTCCCCATCTCCTGTGGTTTTAATTGCATTCTTCTTTTTAGAAATGACATTTTGTTGTCTTTGTCACATGAAAGTCTGATGACCAGAGAATACCTTCACTGTGGAAATAGTGAAATTAGTTATAGACAAAGCATATTGAAAGGTGCAAGTAAAGTGGTGCATTCTTTTGCCTTTCACTCATGATAATTTGAATGATCATTTGAGGGGGAGTGTTGATCTGCTGGAGGGCAGGAAGGTTTTGCAGAAGGGTCGGGACAGGCTGGACCGATGGGCTGAGGCCAGTTGTATGGGGTGCAACAAGGCTCAGTGCCGGGTCCTGCACTTGGGTCACACCAACCCCACACAGCGCTACAGGCTGGGGTCAGAGCGGCTGGGAAGCTGCCTGGGGGTAGAGGACCTTGGGGGTGTTGGTCAGCAGCCGTCTGAACATGAGCCAGCAGTGTGTCCAGGTGGCCAAGAAGGCCAACAGCATCCTGGCTTGAATCTGAAACAGTGTGGCCAGCAGGACTGGCTACAGACCCCTGTAGCACTGGTGAGGCTGCAGCTCAAATACTGTGTTCGGTTTTGGGCCCCTCACTACAAGAAAAGACACTGAGGTGCTGGAGTGTGTCCAGAGATGGGCAGCGAAGCTGGTGAAGGGTCTGGAGCACAAGGCTTGTGAGGAGCAGCTGAGGGAACTAGAGGGGTTTAACCTGAAGAGGAGGGAGTTGAAGGGAGATCTTAAAGCTCCCTAGAACTCCTGGACAGGAGGCTGTAGGCACGTGGGGGTCAGTCTCTTCTCCCAGATAACAAGCCATAGAACAAGAGGAAACGGCCTCAAGTTACACCAGGGAAGGTATAGATTGGATATTAGGAATTATTTTTTTTCACTTGAAGAGTGGTCGGGCATTGGAACAGACTGCCAGGGGTAGGTGGCAGAATCACAGTCTCTAGAAGCATTTAAAAAATGCATAGATGTGGCACTTAAGAACATGGTTAGAGGTAGACTTGGCAATCCTGGATTAACAGTTGGACTTGATGATTTTAAAGGTCTTTCCCAACCTAAATGATTCTGTGAATTTCAAGGTAGGTTTTAAGTTAGTTGTAGGTGTGAGGTAAAGGCTGACAGTGTTCTGCTGTGTGTGTATATGGCTTATGAACTTGCATCTGTTAAAACCTTTGTCATCTGGTTATGCTATCATCTTAGTTTACTATTGCTACAGAATGAAGTGGTCTTGGTGAAATGTTTAGCAATTTATTTTTCTTCAACTCTGCAATTGTCAATACTGGCCATGGACTTTTGGTACCAGACATTATTTTTAAGTGTTCTTTAACACTACTTTTTGAACACCTAGAAAAATAATTTTTACATTTCTAGTACCTAGACAAGTATTGGCAAACTTGTGTGTGCGTCAGGAAAGATTATTTGCCTTACTTGCACTGACCTGAAGTTCTAGTGTTGCATTTGGGGAATGCTGTGTGACTGACCAAACCCAGCACCTTTTTTCTAATACACAGAACTGTTGTGGGACTGCAGGAAAAAAAGGAGATTAATTATCTCTGAAACAAAGAGATTGTACTTGCGTACAATCTTCAAGTCTATAAAACTGGTTTACTCTAATAATGTTTATATGGGAGGATTTATTTTTATTCTTTTACTGCAGTGGAAATGCTCTGTGGTTTTTGGTCTTGTTTACGAAGTGTTTGGCCGATTCTCTGGCTTATATCTACAGCACTTGGGATTCACAGGTGGTCCCTGTGCATATAGTATGATTGGGTTTGGGGCAGCTTAGCTTGAGAGGTTGAGTGCATTCAGTTTGGTGTGGCTGTAGCTACGGAAATAGCATGCCTTGCAAAACAGGGCTTCTGTCTGCCACCCACACCAAAACCTAAAGCTTGATCCTGTAGGCAGTTAATAAGTTTGTCTGGAAGGCTGATTCCATCAGCAAATGCTTTACCTGAATCGGTGACCACCAGGCAAAAAAGTGTTATGTCAGTAATCACTTTCTGTATAAGAAAGTGCAGCAGAATGCTGTCCTAGATAAATTTTTAAAAGCACTTTTTACTTCAGACTATGAGACTTAACCATTCCCCAGTAGCAGGAGGCTGTCCTGTGAGCAAATTCTGTTTAACTGGTGTAGTTCAAAAGACTATTAAATTCAGCCATGAGGCAATTCTGTTTCTCCTTCAGTACTAGATTATTAAATTAAATGGAGTGTTAGCGTGAGTAACTTCTTCCTGGTGTACTATACAAGGTAATAGATGAGTTCCTAGCAGCCCTAGTTGTAAATTAGCTGACTGGAAAACCCTGTTTCTGTGACTAGTAGCTCTAGCAGTTTTGTAACTTCATAAGTTAGATCTAATTCTGTATTCTTCCAGTCAGGTGTGGCACTGGATGGTGGCTGGTTCTCCTTTTTATTACATGAGTCTTGAGGGAACATCCTCACAGGGAAAGCGAATTCTTTTTGTTGGGGACAATAAAGGTGTTTGTTTTGGCTTCTGATGTACAAATCAGTTTGACCTTTCTACTGCAAAAAGAAAAAAAGGTGGTTTTCTGTATTCTAGCATTGCTAGTCAGAGGAAAATAAAAAGCTGTAAGAATTAATTTTGTTAAAAACAAAACCTTCCTTTTTAGTGTCCCTGAAAGTGAAACTTCTCAGACAAAATGCATTCTGGGCATGAAAAGCCAGTTAATTTCTATTTGTTATATTTGCACCTTTTATGTGCTGAGACATATGGTTATTTGAAACTGTTCCTTCTTAATGTGGAAGTGAAATATGTAACCACTAGACTTCATAAGGCTTCATCTCAAAGATAAAATTGCTGACCTTTTATACAAATGAAGATCATACAGACAAGGCAGTGTGTTATGTAAGGATTACTTATGGATAGTAGTTAATTAATTAAGAGTTTGGACTTTTTGCTTGTGTGTAGAACCTTATGTGGGGAGATGTGAATTTGTCAGCTGAACAGGCAGTTGAATTCTAATAGTAGTTTCCAAATTTTTTGCTTTGGGTAACTACTTGTAGATTACTTGCTGCTTGTTACCACGTGCAATTGGCTAAAGTCATATTCTCCCAGATACTAAAGTAGTACTTAAATGCTTTAACTGTTCTTACCTTTGCATCTCAGAGTTCAGAGCTAAATTAATTTCTTAGCAGTAGTAACAGAATAACATGACCTAGTTGGTATCTCCTAACTCGAAGTTCAGAGGATGACCTTATAAGAGCTTTCAACTAGCCAAACAAAATCCAGGTTGTTTTCTTGCCTTTTCTGAAGTTCCTGGTTTTAGCAGCATTCAAACTTGTTATGGAGAAACTATCCATTTTTCTATAACTATGACTTCTTAATAAACATGGTGTAGAATCATGTCCTGGTGAGGAACTTACTGTAGGTGGGACTGACAGTAAAGGCAGTGTAGGATACTATTGATTAAGACCTAATACTTGGAGCAAATAATGTTATATAATATTGGTGTTGTGTCAGGTTTTCAAAGGAATTTTAGTCAAACTACTTAAAAGTAGCTGCCAAAAGTGAGGCTGGGGAACACAGTGTAGTCTTAAAATTTTGACAGCTCTTCAAATAGCTTTAGTGTGGCTCAGCTTTACAGTGGAGGTTATTGCAGGGCTTGTGCCTCTTGCTTTGCTTCTCTCCCTGTCCCTAGTCCAGAGTGGGCCTCAGTATGACCCCATTACAGTCCCTTGAAAACTCATGCTCTAATAAACATGTATCCAGCTGGGCAGCATGGGAAAAGAAACAGGTTTGGATGGAGAGGACAGCTGAGATGAGGAGTGATGGCAATTAACTAGGAGGAAGGTCAGCTTGCTTTGAGTTGAAAGCAGGAAATAATATTAATTAGAATTTGAGTTGGGGATAAGTTGTTATAAAAGTAGTGGAGAGGCTGGACTGGAAGCTTGTTGACTGTGTGGAGAGTATCAGTCAGGTACCAAGGGACGGTGTGGGAATGATGCTACCTCATGCCCGGCATCTTGGGGACATTAAGGGAAATGGGGACTTGCTGAACAAAGAAAATACATGGAAGAGAGCTGCTGGGGAGAAGGCTGGACAGAGTAAGTCAGAGTAGAAGCTGGGATTTTATAAAGAAGGCAGATGGGTCTGTTGGACAAGGAACTTAGGATGGTAGAGTCAGAAAAACTGTAAGGAAGGGGCTACAATGAAACCTAACATACAGAGTTTTGGTCCATTGCCATTAGTAGTCATCATGTCTTCACCATCTTAGCTTGACATATATCGAAGTGGTAGAAATTGGTGTCATAAGCAAATGGTTCTGATTCTGGTGATGTGTCGTATAACTACAAGGATAGATTGTTCGGCTGATCTCCTAGTTGAGAGTTTATACTTGGTCTTTTCTGTTAGGCTGTGAAGCAGGACTCAAAAGTAAAGAAACTGCAGAAAGAAAGCACCCTTGAACACCTAATTGTGTGCCATTTCTTCCATTAGGAACCTTGCTTTATCCCAAAGGTGGAGTGGCTGCTGCTAGTTTAGTGAACAAGTGCTGAATAGTTTGTCTTCCTTGCTTAATATTGTGTCATGCTCTTGCTAGATTGTTCCAGAGATGCAATTAACTTCCTCTTGGATAGTCTGGTACTGCTTTCTGTACAGTTTTTATTATCAGAATGGTCTAGTGAGATGAGGAAGTGGTTTGCTTCCTATTCTACACATGAGAGGCAAAAGCACGAAGAAGAGAAGTTAGGCCAGTTTTGCATGGGTTAGAAATTACTGGAAACTGAGTCTTTTTAGGCTAGTTTACATATTGCAGCCACATCCCCGTTGAACTTGCTGCTTTTCTCTTGCTATGATTCCATTTTAACACTATATTCTAACTTCACAGTTGTTTCTTGTGTTCATTTTTAGTCTCTTTGGACATGTAGCTCCCATAAGTGAATTGGAGAATGTGGCAATGCTCAAGGTCAATCTGTTTATCGCAGCAGCAGAATGTGGCCATTTCATTTTGTCAAAAAGGCAAAGTTATTTCTAGGTTGTTCTTGTGTAAATATGTCGCTTGTTCAGAGAAATGAAGGATTAATTCTGGCATTGTGTGACTCTCAAGAACTCATACTCTGGTATTAGTAATTCCCACAAACTTTTCGTATTGATGCAGATTGATGCATTCCTTAGCTGGACTGCATTCACACAGCTTTGAGGCCAGACTTAAAGGGCCAAACTGCCACATGTTATAAAACGGCACTGGTTTTGGTATGTAAATGTTATGAGAAAGTCAAAGTGGGGCTGCAGCTTTATTAACAGAATTGTGAGCAATGAATTAATTTCTCTCCTTCATGGTGAAGGAAGAAAAAATGAGCTCATTCCTATTTCAGCTGGGTGTCTCTCAATTGTTCCTGTTGCTTAGATGTTTAATTTGACAGATAGTTCTGTTCTGCTGTGGCCACTGGAAGGGAGAGGAACCGTAAGCTCGTTCTGTTTTGTAAAGCCTTGTGGCATCCCAAGTTTCTCTTTGAGACAAACTGTATCAACCAGTGTAAGAGGTATAAAACTGCTATTTCTTCTGTCATTAGAAGGAAGGGAAAAAGCCTTTGCTACCCTGATGGGTTGGGGTTTTTTTTTGTTTGTTTTGAATCCTCTTACTAGCTTGTCACTCTTAAGTTTTTCTTGGGAGCTTCTTTTTTAAGGGAAATACTATGAATGAGGCTTATGCTGGTTAGAAAACAGTATAAAAAAAGAAAAAAAGTGTTTACTCCTGGGTAAAGAAAAGAACAGCAGCCTCCGCTGATGGAGCTGTGGTTTTTTGCCTTTTCTTGCCAGGCCTACTATGTTGGCTTATGTTCAGTTAATATTTGGCTGATCAGCTTTGCAGCTAGCAGGACTTCAGGAACACTTTTGCTGTGGATTAAATTTGGTGGAAACTTATTTTCTCTTGAAAGGTTTGCATTTGTTGATAGCAAATCTCTTTTCGGGTCTTAAGGTAGAGATATTTCCCCCTTGTTTGGGAGGGGAATGATCACAGGAGTGCTTTTGATCTGAAAAGTCAATCAGTACTCTGGGTTTCTAGTTCTAGCACAGCTGGCTTCTGATGTGATACAGGGTATGTGACAAACATTGGTGTTCAAACCTGAGGTACTTTTACGTGGAAAAGGACACACAGACTTCAAACAATGAGAGCCTCAGGTGCTGTTTTCTGGCCTTATGTAGGCTTTTTGTGTATTTAGTTATGTGATCTGTCAGCTCTGCCCACCTCTACCTCTGTGGGTGGATATAAGCAATTCAAGTATCTTCAGTTCAAGTAAGAATTATAGTGACACTTCATAAAAGAACATGAAGTGCAACATGCTGAAGCATAGCTATGTGTGGGTGAGTCAGGAGAGAGCTGTGAGTAGCAGCGCTAAAAAAAAAAAAGGAAGTACAGTCATAATAAGACTTTATTTAAAAAGGAAAAAACAACAAAACCCTGCCACAGAAAAACCCCAACAATCCAACAGCCATCTGTCCCCAGAGGATGGGAATGCAATAAGGTGATGTAGTTTGCATCTTATAGTTACTCTCTATGTGTATAGATTTTCACATGCATATGTGTGTATATATCTATAAAAACACGTGTGCACCTATTTATTTGCATGTGCATCCACACACTGTTAAGTATAGTTAGCTATATTATATCTCAATACAGTACTCAAGTAGGGCAGTTTGTATCCCAAGCAAATTTGAGCTGATGTAGAACCCACGTGCATTTTTAAGAAACTATTTTAATTGCTAGCCAAAATACTTAAGTGATTTTCAAGCCTCTGTTATGGTATACCAGTGATACAGGCTTTGCTTATGCTTTTGTTCTATCTGTTGAGGGCAGATCCTCCCTGCCAGGGGACAAGCATGCACGCACTCACTCATCAGGGCACACTGTGTGCTGCTAACAGTTGTCAGGAAATAAAAAATACCAAGAACAATATAGTTCAGTTTTTACAATGTGTTGGCTTTACAGCACTGCCGGAATGATTCAGTGCTGCTTAATTTTGTGTTGTTGATGTATATATGCAGTAGCTGCAGAAAAAGGACTAAAAATCACTTACTAACTTCAAGTAATTTGTGTTTAGCTTCCACAGTTACATAACTTTAACTTCCTCAGAATGTGTCATCTTCGGTTTTAGTATTTTTGCATGTTAAAAATAATAATTGAAATCCAAATGCTTTACTTAAAATAAAAGGCACAATTGTTTGCACTTAGAATTGGTCTATTTCCTGATTCTGGATCAAAATATTAGAAAAAATCTATTTACTTTAGTCCTGACAAAATGCTGTACTTGGCAAAAGGATTGGATGTTTCATTTTTATCTTGTGTTGTAAACAAACACAGATTTGATTTAGCAGTTCAAGATACTTAATAACATAATGATAAGAAAAATAAGCTATTTTATGTTGGTACTTAAGTGTATGTTTTGTCAAGGACAGTGTTCAGTCTTAATTTCAGCTAGTGTTACAACTCATCTTTGGAAGTCCAGAGAAAGAAAAAAAAATTGAAGATGGTGAGTGAAGAAAGCCTTGTTAGATACATCTGAATAGTCATCTTAGTATTTCATAAAAATATATATATTATAAATAACCTAATTCTTTAAAGTACTTGTGCTCTTACATAGTTTTATGCTTGATTTAAAGGTGGTTTAGTTAAGTTATTCTTTTCCCCCCCTTGCCTTAGGGGAGGTCCCAGAGTGCAGATTTCTACACTTCATCTGCTGCCCTTCACTGAAAGAGGGCACCTCATAAAAGTTTGCTTTTTTTTCCTCTCATCAACTGGTTATTGTGTGTAACATCATCTCTTCCTTACTACTGTCAGCTGTGCTCTGCTTCATGAATTGCTGAGACTGCCATTACAGGGTAGGCTTGCGACGGAAATGCAAAGGCTGCGTCCTGCCTGTGAACATGGTAGTAGAAGTAATGGGAAGGTAGGGTTCATGCTCTTGTTTTACAGCTGCTCAGCTAGTTTCACTGTTATTGCTCTGTCCTTTCTAATCCTATTTTATTTGACATTTGTGTAGAAAGCTCTTGCTCATACTTCAGGAAATATCTGACATAGATAACATTCTTTGTGTTTTCTTTTGCTTTTAACAACCGTACTTTTCTCTGCTTTATTGTCCCCTGAATACTGGTAAAAGAACAATGTTTAGAGTAGCTGCTACTAGTAGCATGTAATTCAGTAGTACAATAGCTCTGTTTGTTATCCTAAATGCTTCAGTCATTTAGCATCATTAATACATGTAATCATCTCTACAAAGTTGAGGGTAGATCTGCCTGAAAAGGAAATTGCTTGCTTGAATTTTGTCTTTGAACTTTACTTTTTTATATACCCTCCACCCCTACTCCAGACTGATCAGGTTCAGGGATCCTGGAAGCACACTTGTTGGGATCAGTTTTTCAGCTCTGAAGGTAGGGCCAGTCATACCAGAAGTCCTGTTGGGTTTTGTTTGAACTGTGCTTTGGAGTTGGGGTGGCTTGTTGGGCAGCACATGGCTTGTTTTTTATTTCTCCCTTTATGCTGTGGTTCTCAAGGTTTTGCAGTACTTGTAATTGGGGCACTCTGTGTGCTTGTTGTAGTAATCTGGTTTTCTGACAGATACTCCCCTTGGGTCTGAGTAAAGTTTACACTGCAAAAGAAAACTTATCTTTGTGAAGAGCTATGAGCACTACTCTTACCCTTTCCAAACCAGCGCTTCCAGAAAAAAAGGATCAAATTCTTACTTTTGCAGTGAAACTGATCTTCAAGGTCCATACTTCAAGCTTTTCTAGTATCATTTGAGCAGAAGTAGTAAATGCAGCATCTCCTATTATTTTTTTTGTTGTTGACTGGGATGAGTAGTGTTTATCATAGGCAGCAGATAATACCTGTTGAAAGACGCAACTCTCCTTTGTCAGCGTCTGTTATTGCCTGAGACTTTATCATGGCGTACATTTCTTAGTTATATGGGAAATCTGGCTGGGCTTATGTTGTTTGACTTGAACAAGTTTGAAAAAGGTGATCTTTTCTTAGACAGATGGAGTCCCCATTTCCCCCCTCCAGATTTTGTAGGTTATGAAAAGAAAACCTTTTGGGGAAGTGTCTCTGACACAGTAGCCATGTCCTCAGCCCAGAAACTTACAGATTTGTTGCTCTGTAGCACCTGTGCCAAACAGTTGATTCTGTACCTTGTAAAATAGCACTGATTTAATCTTTAAATAGAAATGGTATAGTCATGGTTTTAAAATATGCTGTGTTGTTCTAATAGCTAGCTAGTCTTCAAAGTAATTATTTTGGAAAACATTTCTGAAAGCTACAGCCCCGGAACTGTCCCATGCTTAATGAGACTTGCACATTTTACAGTTGACTTCCGTGTATTAGTTTTATCTAACCTGTGTTTATAGAAAACTACAGTAAATACCAGGATTGAAACAGTACATATATTTTTAATATATATTATTTTTATATATATATTTTTAGCCTATCCAGAGCAGAAGGGATGGAAATGTGTTGTCTAGTCTACTTGCCTGGTAACAAGGGATCAGTTCTGTCTAACTATCATATTTGTAAGAAAATTACTACATTTGCATTTGTCTTATTGCTCAGCTTCTGACTCACTGGAAGGCATGGATAGTAATGAATAATCTAATGTGTAGTACATATAAGCGTAACTATTTATAATATATCAATATAGAATATGTATTTAAACAGATAATATTAAATATTATGTGATATGTGAGTAACTGTTTCAGAATCTGCTAGATGGTGTGTGCAGTTGAAAGTTGCACTGACAAAACTAACCATACCAGCAGACCTGGGGTGTTACTTCATTGGCTTTGTTGACTGAGTGCTCTAATCCCAGTTGCTTGATTGTTCTGATATACAAGTGTGTAATGTAGATAGATGATTTAAAGAGGTCCGTCCATTTCAGTGTGATGAACTGTAGTAGTACGTTACGCAAATAGAAGTAGCTATCTAAAGCTTGAACTTGAGTTTTGCTTGCTCTGTCCTGTGTACTGGTTGGGCTGTGCAAAACAGGCTTGGGAAACTGGTATAGATTTCAAACCAACAACTTGTGAGGTTATAGTAGTTCTAACCAGGGAACTTACCCACATTAATCTGGTGGTGTTCATATTGGTACAATACAAGAAATACAGCAAGAACTGTCTCTTCTGGCAGTCATGGCTTAAAATATAATAGCATAAAAGCTTTATTTGAAGTTCTAGAGAGACCAAAGGAAACAAATACAGATATCAATTTTATACTGAAGTTGCTCTTTGTCTTTGAAGGTAGTTGAACTTTCTGCTTTATCCCATACGTGAGGGTGGTGTGTGTGTGTGGTGGTGTTTGGTTTTTTTTTTCCTTTTTTTTTTTAATACAGTAAATTAGAGGGATTTTTTGCACTAATTCAGTCTTCATAAATGCTAAAGCCTTTCATTTATCTCTGAAATCCTTTGTCAAAGTTGTTTGGCTGTGGGTAGCAATAGATTTTGCTTCTAACAGGAAAAAAGTTGTGCAGTTCTCTTGTCTGTGTCGCTGCAAAAAGAGAGCCAAAGAATTGAACTGTGGCCTGTGTCAGTGCCGCATGTTCTCTTGAACACGAGGCTTTCCATTAAAGATTCTTCTTCTTCTTCTAATGTGTCTGGTTACCTTTCTGAAAGGTGACTCAACCTTGCAGAAGGAAGGAGAAATGAAATGTAGGTTGTTCTCCTGTTCTGAACTTAGAGCAAACCTTTGCAGAGGGCTCACATTGTTACTAAATCAATGCAGAACTGCTGTGCTGCGCATGGAAAATAGGGAAAGTGTAGTTGTGTGAGTGTTCTTGGCTTTATGAAAATACATTGTGGTTAATGACATCTTGCATGTAAGTTGGAGGAAAAAAGGCCAAAAAAAAAAAAAAACCAACCCCAAAAGGTAACCTGCCCCTAATTTAAATAATTTCAGTGCAAAGGAGTGTGAAGTCCAGTTCTCCCCCCACACCACCATCCCCTGACCTTTCTTGGGCTGTGGGAACAGAATGCTGTGTATCCTTGTTGGTATGAGATGGGAGTTGGGTGGATTCAGGGTTGTTGACACTGATGTGCAAACAAGTGGGATGTGGACAGGAGGCAGTCATGCTGCTAGTCCTCCATTTTTATAGATACTTGAACACCTTTGTCATTTTTAGGTCTGACTGTGGTGATTCCTGTTACCTGTTGATCCAAAACAAATTTGTGCTCAGTACAAGTTTAGAAGCCAGAGTGGCAAGCATCAGTGTTAAACCTCTTGGTTTATGGTAGACTTTTTTTGTCTCTAAAAATGTTTTGCTAGTTAAGGAATAGAAGATGAAGCAGCCAAACACTTTTGTCTTGCTAGTCAATTTTTTATATAATTAGTGCTGAAGGGGTTTTCTGTAGTGATACCTTCAAGGTACTACTTCAAGGGTGGGCTGGGTAAGGGCCACATGAAAAAATAAGAGCAAAGCTGTTGTGAATGCT
Organism: Falco naumanni; assembly: GCF_017639655.2. Lineage (NCBI taxonomy): Eukaryota > Metazoa > Chordata > Aves > Falconiformes > Falconidae > Falco > Falco naumanni. Next base: position 106,482,573 of record NC_054056.1, on the reverse strand, counting down.
ATTAAACACCCCGCACCCCCTCCTCACCCCCAAGTACACCAACACTTCCTACCCCCCTCCTACTCCCCTCTCCGATCCCTGCTGTGGGTTTAATTTACCATCCCACCCCAGTGCTGACCCCACAAGCCCTGCGCTTCCTGGATGGGCTTGGAAGGGCGCTTTTGCGCTTTTGCCCCAGCTTTCCTGGCCTGCCAGGCTGGGGCAGTGGCACGCCTGGCCCCACGTCCCACAACATCCTGAGCCGCTGTCACGATGGTCTTGAATTGCTGTGGGCTCGGGATGTTGGTGGTGGTCTCAGGGATGCTGTGGTCTGGGCTGAGCATCTCCGCGGGCAGTGAGAGGGAGCTGATGGCGAAGCGGTAGATGGCTCTGCCGGTGTCACCATCGTCCCCATACACAGGGATGCTGCTGGGCTCCTCCTGGCTGACCAAGGAGCAGTTCTGCATCATCTCCTGGAGCAGCAGAAGATCATCTGCTGGGCCCCCGATGGCTTGGTGGTGGTGGGCAGCAGCGTGGCTGAAGGTGTTGGTGCCTGGGAGGGTGTTGGTGCCCAGGGCTGCCCCCACGGGGGTGGCCGTGCCGGAGAGGCTGAGCTGTGCCAACTGCTTCTCCATGTCCTGGTACTGAGGAAGGCACGGCAGCAGCACTGAGGGGGCTGAGGCCACAGCTCTCCCCTGGAGGCTGAAGGGCGCACAGTGTTGTGGTTGGCCCTGGGCGGTCCCAGGGGCTGCCCAGGCTGGGGGTGTCCTGCAGCCCAGGGGGCCCCGCAGGGCAGTGCCCAGCGGAGACCCAGCACGATGGCTCAATGTGGAGGTGGCTGGTGGAGGCAGGTTGGTGTCCATCCACTGGGTACAGAAGACTTGAGGGTCAAAAAGGCAGCCACATGGAGCCATCAGCAGACCTGTGTGGGCGAGTGAGAAGCGTGCTGGGCCGGGGGACTCTCCAGGGGCACCTGCCGAGCCAGCCCCGCTCACTGACATGCCCGGGTCTGTACCAGGCACGTGAGGAGCTTGTGGCCAGCACACCCCCATGGGGTGAGCCACCGTGCTGGTGGGACAGGGTTGCAGGCTGGGGAGGAAACTGGCTTATGGGAGAGATGGCTTCAGGAGACATGTCCCCAGGTGTCTGGGAAATTCTCTGTAAATTGTGTTTACTGGGCCACGCAGTACCCAGGTGAGGCAGGGGCATTCACACAGGATTGCTGAACCCTCGTGCCAAAAATGCTGTGTGGCCGGGGGTGCCGTGCCCACTGCAGGTGGCCGCAGTGCTGCTGCGGTGGGCGCACGGGCTGTGGGGATGGGCTGCCCCCGCCTGCACGGGCGGCACAGTTTGGCTGAGCCTCAAGAGAGATGAGCGAGCCCTGGTGGTCACCTCCACTCACCCCCAAGAATGTCCGCAGGCCACAGGGGTCAGGGTTGGTCCCTACCTTGCGGGTAGACGGTTTTGGAGTGGCCCAGAGGCTGACGCGGCTGGGGCGTGGGGGGAGCCCCGGGGCTTCGCAGTGAGAGCTGCAGCGGTGGCAGCGCCATGGCCCGTTGCGCCGGCGGGGTGCGAAGGGCTCTGGGGCTGCCGGTTGTGGAACGTTGGGGCGTGCTGCGTTCCGCTCCGCCCCCAGCGGCCTCCGCGGGGCGCTCTGGGAAGGCAACGGCTTAAGCGGGGCTGGGCTGCCCGCGGCCCCCGCTGCAGGCGGCTGTGGGGCGCTGTGCCTGCAAATGCCTTTGCTAGAAGGAAGCCTTGGTCAGTCACCAGAGCTACGATACCATGTCATTGGTGGTCGTGAGACTTCGTGATACAAATCGCAGGAGCGGAGTGCTGGGGTGGAGGGTGACAGACTGCTCTGAGGGGTAGGCAGGGCAGGCGCGGTGGGAGATACTGCACTGTCCGTAAGGGAGAGGTTTGGCTGTACAGCCCTTTACAGTTAGCGTTGATGTGGTTTAGTCTCTGGATGAGGATTAGGGGGATGGAAAACAAAAGATGTTATAGTGGATGTCTACCGCCGATCGCCCAGACAGGACGCCAGCGCTGAGGAGCTATTCGGCAGCCAAATAGGAGTCATTTTTTGTTGGGAAGACCCGTTGTCAGGTGTTTCTCTGATGTGGTGATTGGAAAGCGTTGGCGCTTTTTTATGCGTTCATGGTCTGAATCGCATGCTTCCACCTTGCTCCGTTATGGGCAAGTGGTTCATCAGCATCAGAAGAACAACTTCGAGCAGGTTAATTTTTGGACTTGTGAGCGCTTTAATCACTTGAGCAGCTTTTAGCCTCCTTTAGTGTCAATAAAGAAGGAGCAGCTTCACAAATGCGTAGCTGAACCTGCTCAAACAGCAAAATTGAAATGAGCTCTAACTTTTTTCCTAGCTAAAAACTATGAACAGTTTGTCCTAATCTGGTGGTCATCAAAAAGGAGTCAGTGCATGCTGTTAAGGAAAGCTAGAATTTATCTCACCTGCATATGCTAATTATGCTTATTTTGTTGTGACACTATGCTGCTAGTGAAATTAGCTTGGGAAACTGTAGGCATATGTAGTGTTGGCAGTTAGTGGAAGATTCTAACAATCCCAAATTTTGCTAATTTAGATTTCATTTTAAACATAAGCCTTACCAGAGAGTTAAATAGGATATTCTTACATGCTTGTTTCAAAATTATTTTGTACTTCTGATTCTTTCAGAATTCTTTTCCTAACGTGACTTCTTTCTGCACTGTGTTCATTTAAGAGCTTGTCTTACTAAACTGCTGTGTCTAAGCAAACTTTACATAAGTACTAGCCTTCTCAGACAGTTATGACAAACTGCTTTTTTTAAAGGTAATTGGGAGGCTAATGTTTTTAGTGGCTTCACAGTCATGAAGAAACCCAAACCAAAATTCTGAGCTTAGTATAAAACTGACATAAATTGTTTATGCAACTGAAATAGTAATTTAGCAAAAGAAATATTTGTTAATGACTTTTTTACAACTTAAAAGAATTCTGCTTGCTGAGCAGCAGCTTTTGTGCAAGTGTTCAAAGATGAGCAGGAAATGAGTGCTGCTCCACATGTACAGCGGATTATTGTGCTAGCCGCTGTTCAAATAACTAGCATACTGCTATGAATGGTGTCTGGGGAAATGAAAAAAAATTTACATATTCCAGCAAATTCTTTTTGCTGTTCTCTCTATGCATGGACAGAGTCTTTTTTGTTGTTGTTGTTGATATCTCAGTATTTATTAAGCACCATTTGATTAGGTCTGACTTCAGATGGCTACATTTAAAACCATCTCATGAGAGTGGACAGTGTTTTTCTTCCTGTGATATACCTGGAAGCTGTGTTAAATAGAAAGACTAGGTTCAGCCGTATGGGAAACAGAGTGGCAGGTTTAAAAAAAACAAACCAAAACTCACTGAGAGTAAATTTCTGGTCTGTAAACTCAGAAGGTAAGACAGTCACACTGCATAAGTGTAGTGTTCATAGTGGCAGAACTGAGTTTTCCAGGGAACTTTTGAGTCCTTAACAGTCTTGGTGCTGTTGCAGCCTTCTAAGAGTAAAGCAAATGGCAGACAAATCTTCATTTATTCTTAGGAGTTGGGAGGAATTGTGTTGAATAAGCATGCAAAATAAAACTGAAATCTGAGTACATAACAGTAATGTGTTGACTGACATTAATTTTGCATTGGGGGCTGTGTATTCTTGGGATTGGAGCTACTCTGTAGCATGGTTATTTATATGAATAGTAAATTAGAGGAAAATAACGTTGATGAAAAAATCACAGTTTTGACTCTAACCTGTGAACAGTTGAGATTCTTTTTAATGGTTAGACAGAGGAAAGCTTTAAGTGTATATGGATATTAAATCCTGCAAGTGCTTGACAGGCAGGACTCTTCTGTCCTAACACAGAAGTTGATGAAAGTTTGAGTTCAGTAAAAAGACAGGCTGCTACATAACCTGTAACTACAGCTGCTTTATTGGAACCAGTTACAGTTCTGTTTTCATTTACAGCATGGCTCTAACTGTTCCTGGCACAACAGGCTTCCCCTACTCCCAGTTCTTACAAATATTTTTTTTTTTGCTGCCTTTCTTACAGCTAACCATTTTGTCTTGAACAGCAATAAAAGATGTGTCTTCCTGTCTCCCCCGGGAGATAATGGAGACAGGTGATAAAATTGTTAATATTGCCTCCTACCATTACCTCTTGTCTAGTTACTCCCTCTAAGCTTAAATACATTTGTAGCAGTTCTCATTTATGTTTGTGGTTCATTATGTTCATTTTCACTTTCAGGTTTTTAAGTCAATGTATATCAATGCTTTTCTTCTGGTGTTATCAGGGTTGTAAAGAAGTGGCAATAATTCTTGCTAATCCAGCTTCAATAAACTGTTGTCACTGACAAGTTACTCATGTGGGATCTGAAAGGGTTATGTCTGTAACTATCTTATGAAATTCCATTCCTGCTTTTAGGCTTTCTAAGAAAAGAAAAAAAAAATTAAAAAAAAACAACCCTGGTCATTCAGGCTAACTGATCTGTCTTTTGTGGGGAAGAGAAATGGGCATTTTCCAGTATGATAACAGAACAGGTCTTTAAGCTGGGAACCACTTACTGTCTTGCACATACCTTTCAAAGGATGTTCTTCCATCAAAATTGTGAAGGCAAATGCTTTAAATACGTTTGGAGATATAATCCTGTGATCTTTGTGACAATCTCTGCAGTCAGTATGAATTCATAGGTAACATGGGATTGATTGTGTAGATGCCTGCCTTTGAATTCTGTACATTTGTGCCAGTTTGTTTAATAATAGTTTTGGATGTACTTTAGGGTATAATGGGAAACTCCCTTCACCTACAAGGAGGTATTTCATTCACATTTTTATTTTGCAGATGCTTGTTCATATATGTACAACAAAATTCCTTTTGTAGTTTGTATGCTATCTCAACATTGAAAGCATCAAGGAATGGCAGTCGTAGATTTTTATCTCCTTTCTGCCATGGAAAGGAATAAACTGCCAAGACTAGTAGTACATTATTCTAGACTGACAGAGCAGATAGTAGAGGTCTTGCTTAACTTCCCCTTTTAGTCAAGTAACAGTGGTAGGCTGAAAGCCTGCCTGCACTTAACCTTAATGCAATACAGCTGTATAAATTAATATTTTGAATAGTTCTGAGTTAAGAGATTTATAAGAGCAAGGCTAGTAGCTGCAGATACTTCTTCATTCTCCCTAGCACCTCAGTTAAGTTCAAAGTTGACCTCATATTTGAATAATTTGCTGATGAACTTGCTTCCGTATGCAGAGATTTCTCCCAGTAGTGTATTATTTTGGCCTGGTCTCTTTTACTTGGATAATTTTAGGACAGGTTTTTTCGTCTTTCCTAGGCTGAGCATCTGGAACTGCTTGCTCTCTGCCTTCAGAAATGGTAAAAAGAAATCTAGGCATATGGACAGGTTTTGGTTTCTCTAACTTAAAATAGTTTCTATTTCAGTCTCTGAGTATCTTATTTTGTAAAGAGGGGAAAGTAGACTTGTTTAGAATTTCTGTAAGCAGAAACAGTCTTAAAGGTCAGTCATTGTAGAAGTGCTTATTTTTCCTAAAAGTACAGAGTTAAGCATTTTTAAAGTGTAAACAGGCCAAAAATAAGTTTTTATTCTTCAACACAGGGCTACAGGCTAAGAAAAAGGCTGAAAACTGAATTTGCATGCTGGCATTGGTGTTTATAGTACTGACTTTGAACTGTGTTGCAGTGCTTCTGGGTGCTTTATTGATTTCTGATAGGAATGCTTGCATATCGGGGAAGCCTGTTGGGGGTCCGTAAACATGCAGTTTGATGGCAGATGAAATTTGCTGTCAATAGATTCAAAATCAAGAACAGTGACACAAATAATACATCTTACTAAAAACTTGTTTCTTAACCTTTCAAGACGTTTTATTGTTAAAAATTATTCTGGGGAGTTCTGATATCTGATGAAATGCAGTGATAAATTCAGATTAAAATACTGAACTGTGACATTGTTCTGTAGAACACGTTTCTGACTGTCAACTTGTGAAAGGTATTGATGTGGCTGAGTTAAGTATAGGGTAATTCCTGTGTGAAGAGCGCGAGTTGTTTCAGGTTCTTTACTTCGCTGCCCTCCCCCATTGGAAAACTAAAATGGTTTAAGATGTGAAATGCATATCCCATATTTAAGCATTTTATTTACTTACTAGGACACACAAATGAACTTTGATATACATAAAATTGATAGTATAAAAAATTAATTCGATTTAAACCTGGAATTTTAGAGCTGCTCTTTTGTGTGTGTGAGACAGCAGCTTTGTGGGAGCCCAGTGTAATCTAGAGTACAGCAACCATACAGAAAAACTTTTCATCAATGGAAGCATTCTGAAGAGTGGAATAGATCAGGTTTACCCATCAGTGGGCTGCTCTCTCTCTCCTTTTTTCTTTTCTCCCCCTCTTCACCACCCCACCCTGTTTTGTTTTTTTGCCCCTGTCTGGACTTAAGTACACTTGTCCTTTTCAGTTTTTGTGTCTTTTTCATTATGCATAGGTATGCCTTAATTCTACTTGAGTTTGAGTGCTGGGGAATGATCCCTTTTGGCATTCACCAGCTGTTATGAATGATACAGACATCTCAAACTTAAGTATTCTGCCTTTGGCCTTACGGAGTATGGGTTTATGACTAAACGTAGAAAGAGCTGCAGCTGGAAGGAGGTTGAGAGTCACTGCCTTCTAGGTAGTAGCTTTTATTGGCTAGTAGAAGAGTTATGGTTATTTTTTCTGAAATAAGTCTGTTTCAGTGGCTTGGCGCTATCCCAATGTACCTTTTTGGAATAGTGATCCTTGACATGAGTACTGAAGCAGCTCTTTCCTATTATGGGCAAAGTGCTCAATGGCAGAAGCTAAATGTCTGTAAAATACTGTTTGGTAATTCCTTATGATAATCAGAACTTTGATAGTGTGTGTACAGGGGGTTATGGTAATGAAGAAATGTCTTCAATTTCCTGTTGTGCATTGCTTATATAGAGCAGTGTATGTGTGCAAAGGCAGTGAATGAGGCTTGAGAAACTGCCTTTCAAATATGGTGTTTCTCACAACTGGCATGAATTGGTTCTCATCAGTGTTCTTCATGTTTGCTGCTGTTTTCCAGTATCAGTAGGATGTGATACCATCTAGGGCAAGTTCAGTATACCTACATTAAATATTAAAAAAATTACAAGTTTTGACATGTTTCTTGTGGGAATGGTACATTTTATTTGCAGGTTTTTAAGTTGGCAAAGAAAGTGCAGCTGCTAATGCCCTCTGCTATCTATTAGGAACATGACATGGAACCTAAGAGTTAGAGAGATACCACCTTTCTGAACTAGCCTTGTTTTCCTGCCTAGTTTCTTGAGAAAACTCTTTTTTCCACGTTCTCATGAACTACTCAATAATTTCTCTGTTATTGTATGTGTTCTCTGTCGTGTCATAAGCATGATGTTTGAGAAAACTCTAGCTGACCAACAAACCAAGGACTTGGTTGTACTCTCCAGGGGTGGTTTATTCTTCAGACTCTTGGTGTATGAGATATGATAGAATTTGTGGATCTATTAATGGTTTGAGTCTAGCTCTGCATTGCCAAGACCACAAATTTGTCTTTGAATCTAAGGCTTCCCTATGGGACAATTTTTTCTAAAATTTAAGTACACCTAGTACTTAATACCTACCTAGTAGCAAATTGTACTCTTACACTCATTTTTTTCATCTTAGAAAGTTGTCCTAATGTTAAGTTCAATATTGTTTTTTTAACAAGTACATTCTAACTACAGTACATTTTATGACACTTGACTGTAGTAATCCAACAATAACCAGAGTTGTAGTTGGTTGGCCTGGATTAAACTTGTTTGATTGTTTTGTTTAGATATTTTTTTTCTCCTGAAGCATGTTGTGTTAAACATGTGCATCTCTTCCTTTTTTTTAATCTCTGTGAAAGGATGACTTGATCAGTAATTTGGAACATCTGCATGGGGTTTTTTTGATTCAAAATAGTCTTAATGGAAGATTTTATGGGCAGAGCTATAATCCACATACTGAAGTGAAGTTACTGTTTATTATGCCCAGGATTAGATTGGACTGTCTCAAATGATTAGTTAACTTCTTATTATCTGTAAAGCCTAAGAAGCTTAAGTTTTCAGTAGTAAAACAGTAACTTTCATTCTTTCCAGATTGACACATGGGGGTTTAACATTAATATCTTTGCCAGATAGGAATGCAGTATCTGATTTTTGGAGTCTGTACTGGTTCAGCAACTTCTGTTCATAATGTGAAGTAGTGCAGAGATTTTCCAAGTATTCTGTACGTGTGCTTCACCCAGTGTTTTCTCACTGACTGCCTTGAAGGTCAGTAAATAGCCACTGCTATGCTTATCCCTTTCAAGATTCATCCTTACTGGCTCTTGCTGTAGCAGAATTCAAAGACTACAGACCTGGCTGAAGTCCTGCTATGCTTAGTGTTGCATGTTTTGCCTCATTACAGATAAGAAACTGAGGTGTAACAGTGTTAATTACCTGAAAGGAAATAGGAAGTCTGTAGTTAAAAAAGGGGATCAAATGCATGTTTCTGTACTTACTGCAACATTAAACTGAGTTTCTGTAGTTGCCTAACGTAATAAAACATTTTTATAAGATAAAAGCGAGGATATAATTGCCCATGGAACTCTAGAAACCACGCTGTGATGATACCTTGACTGAAAGTATGTCCACATGAAAAACTTTCATTCTTTAGATCTACCAGATCTCAGTCATTGTTGGGTATTTTTTAATTCTATTTTTGCTGGTACTTGTATTTTTAAGCAAATAACTGAATTTCCACCAAAATATGGGAGATGGAGGCCCAGAAGGCCAACATCCATTTCTAGATTTGGGTGATAAGACATTGAATCAGTTAATATTTGTCTTGTTACTAAATCTTTGCCAGCGACATTAATTTTTACTGAAAGACAAAAAAGCTACTGAAAGCTTCTTGATCAGTCAAAGGGGTTTTGCATTACTGTTTATGAAGTTGGCCTGTTTTAATATGCTTTCCATGATGCTCATCACAGTACCGTAAGGCAAGAGTAATTTTCTAGTGTAGCCACAGTGACAAGCATAACTTTATTAATGAGATTTATCGTTATGTAAGTACTCTCACTTTCTCTGTCTTGTTTTTGTCATATTCCAGTATTCAAGGGTTGCTGGCAAATGTATGCTGTGTTGGAAAGGTGCTGCTATAGGAGATTCTGCTATAAGAACATCCATAAATCGTCCAGTTCTTTGGCAGTGTCTTTGCTGCATGAAATGTCCCTGATAAATTGCGTAAGTTCATGAATGGCAATGCAAATAATTCCATAGTAGGTAATATTTGTTCTAGCCCATGCTAGGTATGATGAGCCTCAAACTAAATGCTGTCTATTGTGAAAGTTAACTAGCCTCACTTACTCTGAGACTTGTCACAACGGAGATTTAGATTTCTGTAGTTGCACTGTGTGAATCTGGGGCCAAGAATGCTTTAATCAGTCCTGTTGTAGCAGATGATTTAACTTCTCTTCAGTGCTCTTAGTTTGTGTGTGTGTGTGTGTAGCCTTTTCCTGTCAGCAGCCAGACACGTATGTGCGTACAGTTAATCTGTGCATCTGTACTAAATCCAACACGCCCTGTAGGCACTGAATCATAGGCCTTGTACATCTCTCTAGACACTGAATCATAGGCCTTGGACAGATGAGTACTACAGCATCACGTGATAGATCCAGTTTCTTCCTAGAAGGTATGCATCTATGGTGTGTGTGCACGCAGTTTTGTTTATCACAGAATCATTTCGGTTGGAAAAGACCTGTAACAACACGAAGTCCAACCATTAACTTAGCACTGCCAAGCCCACCACTAAATCATGTCCCTAAGTGCCACATGTACCTATCTATTAAATACCTCCAGGGATGGTGACTCAACCACTTCCGTGGGCAGCCTGTTCAATGCCTGCTAACCCTTTTTCTGTGAATAAATTTTCCCGAATATCCAATCTAAACCTCCTCTGATGCAACTTAAGGCTGTTTCCTTTTGCCCTGTCACTCATTACTTGGTTAAGACACCGACTTTGCTATAACCTCCTCTCAGGTAGTTGCTTCAGGGCTTGTGTTACACAATTCATGTAATATTTTTCCACATGCCATGTTTCTAAAGAGCTCTGGAGTCTCTGCCTTTCATTTGTTGAAGGTAAACCTCAGATGTGGCACTGACTGTGCTCTGGTTGCACACTGTGGTAAGGGCCCTGTGGGCTTCTCATGAAGGAGCAGTCTAAAGCATGCTCCACCTGTAGAGCAACTCTTGTCACATGGTTTGAAAGCACTTTGCAGATGGAGTTCCTGGTCTGAATTTGGAGATATGCAGAAGCCAGGCAGCTTAATTTCAAGTCTGGTTACACTTCTTACTACCATTTATCCCTGTCATTCTTTTACTGGTGGAATTTGTGCTCCTAGGACTTTGTCGCAATGCCTGGAGGTATGTGGAGTGCTTGTACTGATGATAACTCTTGTTGCATCTGCTTGCAAACTTAATGGTAAGTGAATGAAGGGAAGCTGCCATGTAAGCATGTCTGTTGCTGGACTTTTTACTTCTGTAGAGCAGCTTTGTGTCTACTGGAATTATGCTGGACATGACTCTGCAAAGTGAGTTTTCTGTAATTTTTTTTGTGTGCCTTTGTTTCATGTGGGTATTTAACTTAAGTTTTGTGGCTGCATTTTTTTTTCCATGTAAAACAGTACTTCAGATTCTGTAGTCTTCAAATCTTTGTAGCCTCATAGTAGCAAAAAAAGGGTTTCAGTGTGACAAAAAAAATTCGGATTTTTTCCCTACTTGACTGCTGTTCCAAGGTAAAGCTTCATTTGAAAAGGATGAACTGACTCCCTTGTTGCAGCCTCTAGAACATGTATGTGACTTTGAATGTTGGTGGGTTTTATTGCACTTCAGAAGAAAAATATAAGACTTGTTCTTAAATGCTTCCTTTGTGACTCAAAATATGGGGTAATAAGTAAAAATTGTTACACTCCTATTTTGACTGAGGTTGTAGCATACACATTAAATGTAGGGAAAATGCCTCTGGAGATGATGTCGTCTACAAGTACACTTTGAACAAAGATCTTGTGCTCTCTCAATACAGACATAAACAGGAGGATGTGGGAGTGTAAGAATAGCTTAAAATGTATTATATTTCCTGTGCAGAAATAGGAGTCCAGTTGCCTTTACTAAGTCTCTAGTGAGAAGCAGATGTAAAAGCTGAGATAGTCTGCAGACAACCTTGAGGGTAAGACTTTCTACTCAAGGTTTCAAACTTAAGCTCTGCAGTATCTTTTTTTTTTTTAAAAAAAAAGTAAATATTGGATCCTGAAAAGATCATTCAGGCTGTTTAAGCTAAAAGCTTAAACTATTTACACATCAGATAGAGTAAGTTAGGTACTGCAAACGTGGCTAAGAGCTGGAAGTAATGCCTGCCTCTCTGCAGACTAGATAACAAGCTTATCTAAATCCAGCTCATTAGGGAACAGGAAAAAAAGGATACTTTGACCAACTATCCATACCCAGGACTTTATATCGCGCGCACACACCCCTACCCCTTCAGAGTTTTTAAATGGCAGTTGGTGGCATAGTAACCTAGTGATTGTAGCATAAGGGAAACAAAACTCTAACCTCTATTGAAGAGTCTTTAATTCAACATCTTGTGTGCCAGGCTGGTGCTTCACTTAGCTGAAGCTGAGACACTTTATGGATAAGGACTTGATCCAGGAAAGACCAACAACAGAACCTGATAAGAAGGAATTATTATGGAGTGGGAAAGTCTTCAGGTTTGATCTTTGCTTACAATAAATCTTTGTCCAATGGAAATCTTACTACAGTTCTTGTAGTTGGGATATGCAGCTTCTATCCTGTCATTACAAGCCTTAACTTATTGAAGAGTTCATGTAAATTGCTCGTACCTTTAACAGTAGAAGTAGCTCTTTGAAAGCAGTCCTACTGGTTTGCTGGTTCTGGTCACACAAGGTCCTCCTTCTATTGTGCCTCTGTAGAGAGTAGGAAAATAAGGATTGGCCTAATGTTCATTCCATGGGTTAATTCCTGGTTTCTGCAATGTAATCCCATCCCTTGGTCAGGTGTTCTGTATCCAAAGAGTGAACATATGTATCTTTTGACTCTGTATCTCAGTTAATATGGCATCTGTACTTCAGAATGAAGAAATCTTCCGAGATCTGCCTGTTTCTCTATATGGCTAAAAGTTTGCAAGTCAAAGTATACATATCAGTAATTTACTCCTGACATCTGATTGCCAAAATTATCAGAGCTTTTGCAAAGATTGCACATTTCTGACCAACTTTTTATAGGTTGGGTGAGCCAAGCTTAATTGTTCTCCTCCTTTATATTGTATCAACAACATTCTGTCACCAGGAGCAGGAAAAGATTACTTCTCTTTCAGTCTGCCTGTAACTGTAAGTACCTGCCCTTTTCACCCTGCTATGGAAATGTGTTCCATAACTAATCTGGAGAACACGTCCTCTGTGTACTGCCTTTTCATCTCTGAGTTGAGTTACTGTAAGGGCTTGAGTTGCTCTCTAAGGAGTAGCCCTTTTTTAAAAGGGAACTGAAGAAAATATTGGTTATGTTTTTTTCAAGTCTTGCCTCAAATATATTCTTGACTGCCCATAGTTAAACAGTCTGTCTTACGATGCCAGTAATTTGACTGGCTTCCACATTTGTTTTTGAAACCAAGGAATGTGCTTGTTGTATGGTTAAATGGAATGGGTATTTAGCAGTTTCATTTTTTGTCCTACATAAGAGCTACATTCTTCCTACTGCTGCATTCTACAATAAATACAGGCATAGGTTCTCGAGCTCCAAGATGCTGGGTGAATGAGGGCTTGAAGATGAGAAATGGTCTGATGATAGTCAGACTTTGGAAATGTGAGCAAGCTCTTCTGAATCTGGAGCACACACTATTCCCAATTGTAATTAAATAATTTTTTTAAAAGCTGGTAAGTGTAGTCATCTTCTAAGATTCAGTCCTTCTGTAATACTTGGTTCTTTTGAAAGCCTGTATTTTTAAGGGAAGTTGCTAAACCATATGACACTACTGAGCTCAAAATACCAAGTCCAGTGTTTGAAAACTGAGATATGGCACTGACAGAAGTAATTGTTTGCAGTTGGAAATCCTTTTTGTGACTTCGGAGTAATTAACAGAGGAAAAGCTGGTCAGTTTGGTAAATTACACTTCAATTAATGCATTGTATTGGACTGATAATTCTTTAAACCTGTGCCAAATGTTTGCTGTGGGGACAGGAGTAGGTTATGTGTGAGTCTCTTTCATCTCTGTCTTTGCAACTCTTAATTAACTGGACAATCTTAATTTACTCAGAGAATTAGCTTCTGGTACATGAATATGTTTTGAAGTTTTTGAGCTCAAGCCTGTAAGGAATATCACAGTTAAGTCGTATAACTGATCTTGTTCTAGTGAATGAAAGTAATAATTTGATGTTGAAAATTATCAGGGTATGTCTTCAGTGCTATGGTGTTACACGGAAGCAGAGCCGGACAGTCTTTTGGAAGCAAATAGTTTTAACTTGTGTCATAGCATCACTGATATTAACTGTATGAGGTACAATTGAAGCTCAAACTGTTGAGTTCCAGTGTCATTATTTGAATCTTAAAACACTCCCTTTCTTTGTTGTCCTGAAATTAAAGGAATAAGAACTTAGTTTTTAAGCTGTGTAGAAGTGAACTACTGGGGGTTTCCTAATAGTTCTGTGACCACCAATTCCTCAAATCACAGGAGAATTCCCTCTTTCAACTGAAAATTAAAATTTTGGCAATATATGTTGGTAAAGGGAAAAAATCAGTCCGTATTGTTTTAGTAAGGGATAAATTTCTCAAGTTTTGTTTGCCATGGAGCTATTTGTGAATTCTGGTATTTATAGGTTTTCCTTTTTTTGTAGGACACTGGATGTGTTCCTTTCTGCCTGTGGTTTTTTTTTAAGCTGCCTCACTATGAAGAGTAGCCTGTCAGAAGCTCTGCGGGGATTATTTTGACTGCTCAATTTATGTGCTGCCTCATGCCTGGCAACAGAATTCTTTATAAGATACCATAAGCTTTCTGACACTTAGTTATCTTTATGGTATTTATTTTTTTACTCATTTTGTATACTTTGCTTTTCAGATATGTCTTAACCTGTGGATGGGCTGTTGTTGATAACAGTCTATTGTGACCTGTGTTGGGGAGCATATATCACCTAAAATCCCTATTGCTGTCTCTTCTGCGCTTTCTATGTTATGTGCTAAGCAAAGTCAAGCACAGGCAAAGATGATGTGTGCAACGTGATTTTAAATATGCTTCATATCTATAAAATGGTGTTGGGTATATAGGCTAGGTGGAGTTAGCCCTAGATGTAATTTAGAGAAAGCCTTTGAGTTGAAATAAACTGCATGTTAAGTTGTGAAATCTACATTTATCTGGGTTTTAGAAAATGCTGTGTAAGCTGCCAATCACAGAGGAAATGAAATGGCATCTGAGGCCACCCCAGCTGGTCACCTTGGTGGTATCCTTGGGAGGAGAGTTGTCTGACTGGAGCAAGGCAGAGAACTGGAGTACAGGTTTATTGGCTCGGCAGCCGCGGGTTGTGCAGGATTTCAGGAAAGGCTTTGACCTGTTTCCCTCTGGATCTCAGCCTTGAGTCCTCCCTGTTACCTGCTTGTGAAGACTTACAGCCAGCTCTGACACAGGGCTTTCCTGGGCTATGAGTGGCAGTCTGGCTTTGATGATGGCAAAGACTGGAAAATTATTTAAGATAACTTGAAGCCTGTACGTAGAAACTGCTGTACCTGGCAATAATTAGCTGGTTTGCTACAAGATTTTAGCAAACAGTCTTGCATGGAATATGCTGAATCTCTCCGTAAAATCTATTAACTCCCTCAGCAAGTTTGCGGACTGTGCTAAACTGAGCAGTGCAGCGAACATGCTGCAGGGAGAGGATTGCTGCCCAGAGGGACTTTGAAAGGTTTGAGACGTGGCCTGTATGAACCTTGTGAAGTTCAACAAGGCCAAGTAAGTGCACAGGCCCGCACATGGGTTGGGGCAACCCCAAGCACAAATACAGGCTGGGTGGAGAATGGATTGAGAGCAGCCCTAGGGAGTAGGGCTTGAGGGTGCTGGTGGATGAAAAGCTCAACATGGCCCGACAGTGTGCACCTGCAGCCCAGAAAACCAAGTGTCCTGGGCTGAATCAAAAGCAGCGTGGCCAGCAGGTTAAGGGAGGTGATTCTGCCCATCAGCTCTCATGAGACCCCACCTGGAGTACTGCATTCAGCTCTGGGTCCCCGTCATTAGAAGGCCATGGACCTGCTCGAGAGAGCCCAGATGAAGGCCATGAAGATGATCAGAGGGCTGGAGCACCTCTCTAGGAAGAAAGGCTGAGAGAATTGGGGTTGTTCATCCTGGAGAAAAGGTGGCTCCAGGGAGACCTTAGAGCAGCCTGCCTGTAATTAGAGGGGTCTACAAGGAAGCTGGAGTGGGACTTTTTACGGGGGCATGTGGTGAAAGGACAGGGGGGAATGGATTTAAATGAAAAGAGGGGAAATGTAGATTAGATGTTAGGATGAAATTCTTTGAGGGTGGTGAAGTGCTGGACCAGGTGCTGTAGAGAAGTTGTGAGTGTTCCATCCGTGGGACGGTGTTCCTGGCCAGGCTGGATGGGGCTTTGAGCAGCCTGGTCTAGTGGAAGGTGTCCCTGCCCATGGCAGGGGAGTTGGAACTAGGTGGTCTTTAAGGTCCTTTCCAACCCAAACCATTCTGTGATTCTGAATTACTGGCTCTATCATTCTCTTCTGAGAACATAGCCATTAATAAATTTCTCAGAAGTATTCTTCCTTGAAGCTCGAATGAGTGCAAAACTTGGAGGCTTGGGGAGCAGTGGCTGTGATTCTGCCTGTTGAAACCGGTATGCCAGAGAAAAATTAACACTGTGCGATTCACAGAAGACTTTGCATCTTTATGGTTAACGCTTTTCTTAAGCATGAATTTTGTATGGTGAACAAGATTTAATCAGGTGCTGTACTTCAGAGTTTAATTCCACCTTCTCCCTAAATAAGTCATGAAGTCAGTGATGGTTGCTAAATGGATAGGTGAAGTGTCCCTAACTTCCTGGACTTTTGTAGGACACTGGATATGTTGCTTTGTGCCTTTTTTTTTTTTTTTTGGTAGCTGCCTTACTGTGAAGAGTAACCTGTCAGAAGCTCTGCAGGGATTATTTTGACTGCTCAATTTATGTGCTGTTACATGTCTGGCAACAGAATTCGTTATAAGCTGCCATAAGCCTTCTGACACTTAGTTATCTTTATGGATACTAGCAGGTACCCATAGGTTATAGGGATATATATATCAATATAACAATGGATATATACAGGTAGGTTTATTGTCTGCTTCCTTCTGTTGAATTCATCATCCTACAAAGCTATGCCAGCGCAGCGTGTGGAGGGCAAGCAAGGATATCTCCTGAGAATGAGCTTACTATTCTGTTGTTCACCTGCTATTTTCATTAGCCTGTCAAAGAAGAAGTGTTAATTTACTCCACAAAGGTCTATTGAAGTAAAGAAAATTAATTTTTGAACAAATATTGACTGAAAACTAAGGTAGCAGCTAATTTAGTTTTTCTCAGCTCTGTTATTTATACTACAGGAGATCCATTATTTAAAAAGGAATAAAGTTCAGGTTTTGTCAACGGAAGCAGATTAATCTAGGTCACATGTAAGGAACTGTTGCCTTGAAAGCTGGGAAGATCTTCCAAAGGGACCACGTCTGCAGTTTTCTGTGTGTGCCCCTGCTTCAGTGCCCCTTGTCCTTTCGATGTGCAGTGCTGCCCAGTCACTCCTGGCAAGCGTGCCTGTGCAGCAGCCCCTTTCCTCTCTAGTTCCTCCCGTCGCATCAGACTATGTTACATAGTTCCTGTGCATGTGGATGCTTCCATGATCCCTCCAGTCCACTGTCCCTACTGCTGTTCTGCCAGATTGACTTTTCCCATATGGAAGTAGTGTGCAGCTGTAGTTGCTGGCACTTGCTTCCCTTTCTCACCTGAAGGCCAGTCGGCAGGAATGGGCTGTCAGGGAGGAATTACAGCAGGGGAGATGCTGAGCAGCCAGGAGAGGCAGCGGTGCAGAGCAGTGTGGGACCAGAGGGGCAGAACGATCTCCAGCAGACGTAGTTACTGCTTTCAGTAAAACAAAATCCTGCATGCTATGCCAGGTAGTTATGAGGAAGTTTAAACACTGAAATTTGGCATCATGGTGATATATATGTGCATTGGTCCAGTGGAAGTGTAACCCAGTTTTTCCGTTTAATGAAATGATCAGTTGTGCCTGGGGGGGGAAAACCCAAAAACCAACCCATTCTCTGGTACTGAATAGGAAGCTTTTCATACTATAATATAGCAGGGCAGGAGGAAGTATTTTTGTTGAGTGTTGAAGGAAACTGCATGTTGCAATTGCATAATTGGTCACTCAGCTGACAGAACTTTCAAATGCTGTTATTGGGATGTAGGCAGGGACAGTGCTGCTCTGCTCAGCAACTTACCGAGCAGCACATGAGGATAAGACGATGTGGCTGCCATTCAGAAATTTTTAACTGTATTGTTAATTTCATACGGATGCTTGGCAAAAGGACTGTCAATGAAAGGGACTGAAACAGGGTAGTGGAACTGTTGTTAAAGCGAAGGCTATGCTTTAGCAAAGTGTATAAGGCTTCTTGGATGTTTGTTAGATTTCCTCTTCTGCAAGAGAGAGTAGTAGTACTTCATACAACATTTGCAGGGGAAAAAACCAAACCACCAGACCCCAAACCACCTTAATTTCCCAAGCACCTGCTTATTTTAGATGCTGCCTTGACACAAAGTGGCAAAAAATATTTTTGACTAACATTACTCTCTTTTGTTTTTACTTCTGAGCTCTCTATTGCAACTATTTGCTTCAGTGTAGCTTTGAATAGGAGCCCTTGATTTTATTTGTCAACTAAATTTTGCATGGTAACTTGGAGACCTTGCCTTCTCTTCTCCTAGCTGCTGTTCAGGTTGCAAGTTTTTCTTTTGCAGACAGGGCAGGAGGGAGTGGGTAGTATGTGATAGTTTTCACTGTAACTAAAATCATTACCCAGCCTCGATATTGTGTAGCTCTTCCCCTTCCCTCCACCCTTCCCATGGTGGAACAAATCAGTAATACTATGGCCTTTGTGATTAGAAATTTCACTGCAAAGCAGAATATTTTTTGTTAAATGCCTGTTAATCAGGATTATCTGATGTAAGGGCTGCTGCTGATAGCTGATTAAATACAAATTAATGCTGAATACTTCATGCATCTCAGCTGGATCTGCAATGACATGACAGGGATTTTATATTTCTGAAACAAGTTTATGCTAAAAACAGATGCATTGCAGAATGTGCTTGACTTTTTTTGTAAAAGCAGAAAGAGAACTGCTGTACAAAATGGAAGATCACTCCTTAAAAGAAACCTTGAGATGTGATGTATTGGCAGGGTGGAATCATGACACTGGAAACAATACCTGAAGTAAGAGCAACAGTGGTTTTACTGGAGACAGGTTGAGTGACAACACTCGAGTATTTGAATTGAATTGAAATAGAAGCAGCCTACAAAGCCCCAAGTGGAAGAGGCTTATGAACCGTCCGCAACAACAGAAAAGTGGCAGTTTTGGCCAGTTCATCCAGTTACTGCATCAAAAAAAGTAGACTGTTTGCTTTATAAACCTACCCCAAAGAAAACACCCTTGGAATGCTTGCAGTAGATCTCAGTACCACATTTCCCTAGAAAATGCAGTTCTGTCTGGCCATACATATATATGCTAGTTTTCAAAACAAGAAACTTAGTTTTGAAGTAGATCTAAGTAATTCTAGAATAAGTTCAGAAAGGTAAAAAACTGCCATTGGCCAAATTTGGCTTTAACTGATGAAAACTGTAGCAGTGAAGCATTTTTAGCTGTGTGCAATATATATGACACTGTAAATAAATCTTGAATCCAGACCTACTTTTTTCTGGTGCAACTATGTGTAACTTTGCTCAGTAATGCAGAGATGTAATGCTCTGGTTTTTTTTTCTGCAGTAACTATGTGTAACTTCTCAGTAATTCTCAGATGCAATGCTCTATTTCTGATGCTTGTGATCATGGATAGCTAATTGCCTTACTGACTCACAGAAGAGTTTGTAAGGATACCTCTATTTGCTGGTAATGTCACTTCCATAAAATCACAACTGTTTATAAAGCCAGCATGTTTTATTTGCATTCCTAAAGAATTATGTAGGCTCCTCGACACTACAGGTTTAACTTTGGTTTACTCCAGCATTGGCTTATATAATTGAAATACTGTGTATCATTTATGTTTAATGAGATTTTTCTATTTGTTCAGATTCTGAAGACAAGCTGCTGCATCGGTAATCTGAGGGAATTCTCTAAGACTGCAAGAAGATTCTACCAACTGGTAAACGATTCTACCAACTGGTAAACACTTCCTTAGGTGTCTTTGCTTGTGGAATGTTTCTTTGTTTTCCATAGTATTTTAGGCCAAGGAGTACAAGGTATTTTGATCTACTGAAAGCAAGTAGTAGTTCATGCAATGTTACTGATTTTTTGGTTTTGGTTGTTTTTGGTTTTTTTAATTAACTAGCTTACCAGATAAAAGGCTTAGTAGCAGTGGATAACATGGGTATTTAAATAGGAATACGAAGTGATTGAATTCCTTCTCTCACAGTAGGAGTAAAAGACTAGCCTCTTTGCTGTAGTGGGATGTTAAACATTGTCTGTTTGCCTTTTCAACTGGTAATACAATGTGTCTGTACCTCTTACTATATAAAGACTATTTGAAGTGTGGTAGTGCAAACATTAGAACTTCAAATCTGATACTGCAGAGCCTGGAGAGATAGAAAAAAAGGAAGCTTTAACAAAATCTGGGTTAGAAGTTGAATGTGGCTAAGCATGCTAAGATTAGTGTCCAGGTGCTTTGGAAGATGTCATTAAAGTGCTTGTAATTATTCTGTGGTGTTTGAGGCCTAATTTTCAGTGAAAACAATGTATGATAATAAAACTAAGGATGTATTGTGATTCACAGGTATAGATCATCAGTGAAGAGCTATGACGACTTTTGGGCTGGTAAACAGCTACTAAGTCATTGAGCTACACTATTAGAAGGCAATCATAAGGGAACATGAGAATTTAGGATGTCTGAGTGTGTCTTGACATAGCTAAAGCGTACGTGTGTTGGTAATAGGTACCAGACGTACAGCTCACCTCTCAAATATTTGATTTTTGTAAATGAAATAGTAGTCTTTGATACGGGGGAAGACATCCATAAAGTTGTAAACTAAGTATGCATTCAGTTTTCCTCTGTGATTATACTTTACTATATACCCTCTATAAAGCTTGAATCCTTGCCCTACTATTTACTGCTACGATTTGAGGTACAGGGCTAAGTAAACTTATGTCAGGAAGGGATTCTTAGCCTGTAATGGGGTGATGCAGCTGGATCCAAGGATGAACACGGAAAGAAGCAGCATCCTAGCCAGTAAGGAAACATTAAGCATTTACAACCCAAATATTTACAGAAGCTTTGTTAATCTTCACATGCCAGTTAATTTGTTGAAATTTTATAAGCAATGGAGTGTAACTTTGTGAAGTCATGTTGTGTAGCTGTTGCTAATAACAAGGGTTCATAGCGAATATTAAAATACTTTGTTACTCTGCTGCTCTGCTGAACCTAGATCAATGGTAGGAAAGTTTTGAAGACTGGTAGTGGTTAATAATGTGCATCTGTCAGAAATGACATTGTGATAACAGCGTTTGACTTCATGTAGCCATTTTTCCTATAAAGATGACATTTATAGTACATCTATTTGTGAGTGTTAATTTAAAGGGCTTTGTTGCCTGGCTTTAAAATAGCAGCTCCTGAAACTAAAACATGTGAGCCTCCTTCCCAAATACCCAGTTTGAAAATGCATGTCCCTCCGTATACAGGAGAAAGAACCTGTGGTGTGTATGGTATGTCACAATTTGAGGTACCAAAGCACTGTATTATCAACATGTTTTGAACCACATTGTAACTATCTGGTAGTAATTTTTAGGTTAACCCCTTGGATTATTCTGATCACATATGGTATGAATAAATAATATATGTCTGTCACTAAATGCGAGTGCATAGCTTGCACTGTACAGAAGAATATAAAGCTTGTTAGCCTAGTAGTGAGGGGTCCTCTGTCGGTTTCCCTACTTCAGTTTCCCTTCCCACCCCATCATCCCTCCTCTCTCTCTGAGAGAGAAGTTTAACAGGATCACTGCGCTGAGTGAAACCGGGTAATTCTAGAAAGCAGCTCTTGGTCTGCAACTGTGGTGGTTATCTTATCAGCATTTCCTTTAGGACCAAGAAGTGCTTTTCAGCTCAGGGGTAGTGCTGCGCTAAATCAGGATTTCACTGATTCCAACATTAACCTTCGTCTGGGAATACATGAGCTAAGAGCCTGCTGAGCTGTGCCATGATTTAGATCTGACCCAGGTTTCAGCTCAAGCTCCCAACTTTGAGAGTATGCTGAAAAGTGAATGTGGTGCCCAGACCCCTCATCCCTTGGGGCAGAGTGTATGGGTCTTGTGTGACTGGTACCAAGATAGAAATATTAAACCGGCTGGACTGTGGTGTGGGGCAGACTAGTCCAAATGGTTGTATAGGACATGTATGCCTATTTTATCCAGGTGGTATTTCTTTTGTTTGTAATGTTTCAGCTGTCCATTATCACAGACACTGAAGGACATAAAACACTTCAGTGTTTGCCCTATTTTTCTTGTATTAGCTTTTCTTTTTCATTATGTTAACTTTCTTGTATGGGTTATTTTTCCAGCATATCAGTCATTTGGAAAAGATCTTGATAATTTTCTCCTGCTTTTGCATATAATCTCTGATAATTATTAATTTTTATTTTATAGCTTTATCTCTCATATGCAGCTTGAACTTGTCTGCATGCTTAAAGATTTAAAAATCTTTCCATGCAACTTACAATTGTTCCCCTGTAATTATGATGGGGAGATGTTCCAAGCAAGCTGATTTAACATGTTGTAGAGTCCCTGTTCCAGCACTGATACTGCAGTGTTTGTGGATTAACAGGTTTTGCATTTTGTGCTAATTTTAATAAATATGAAAACACCTCCAGTATTATGTTTGCAAAGTGGAAGCAAATGCATACCTGTCATTCTCTTATTAATTTTGAGAACTCTTTGTTGTGGCTAGTATGGCTCTTATAAGAGTAGCATTTGTCTGGCTGACATATCTTTCAATGTTCTGTTTCCTTGTGGGGAGAATCTTTAAAATCTCATTGGTAACGATTTCAGCCTTTTAGTGCAAATTGCTTAGTATGTGTTAAACTTGCAAAGAGCAGGAAAGTTTGTTTCTATTTGTCTCCATACCTGTGTACCTACAGAAGTTTAGAAGTGAGGACCTCATTCAGAAGAGATATTGTATTGAGTAAGGCCATAATACATGTGTTAGGGATTTACATATGGCTTTGGCTTTGTCTGGGAAGTTTATGTAAACTCAGATGTACTGCAAGAAGTATAAAACCAAGTTCTGTTTTGTTTTGACCAGTGCTAAATGTTTCTGCTAGTAAACAAGGGAACAGGTGTTAAAAAATACGCAGCATTTAATGTGTGCTTTCAGAAGGATTTTTTTGTTTGGGCAAGTCTGTTTAACCAGTGTAGAAAGCGGTGAAGTTACAAATGCTTCTGAGCAACTTGAAAAGCTTTCACCGCAGAGCTTACCAGATACCAACAGTAGGGTAATGTGGGAGCCATCAAGGGTGAAAGAATAATCAGTCACAGTGAGGATACATGAAGAATAATGAATGTCTTTCTGACAACTGAAACCACTTTTACTTCCCATTTGTGCCACAAGTTAAAAACAATCTCCTTTGATAGTGTTGCTCTAAATATATTGCTGTAGGTTTGCCTATAAATTCTGTTTGCAATTCAGTAGGGCTTCTTGAATTGATTTGTCGTCCATATGAAAGTGGGTTTGTTGAAATCATTCTTAGTTTGTGGAGGTTAAGGACTTTCTGTGTTCTTGGCACTCACTGTAAAATATTTTGGTAGAAATTCTGATTATGTTAGCGATGTTCTACCAGCATGCATTTATTTTGTATTAATGCTGATATCCAAGGCAAGAAAGAAGAATAGCTGACAATTTTTTAAGACAAATAGAGCTGGCTCCTATTTATTTGCTATCTTTTGTCTTAGGGCTTGTTTAATGTGGCTGGCTGCAATAGCATCGGGGTGGATTGAGGGGCTAAAAGCTTTTGTGCAATCCTGTGTTTTTTAAAGTCTAATAGTATGTATTAGCAATGAATGTAAATAATCTGCCTGTCCTGATGCAACATAAAGTGGTATCTTTTCTACCACAGTGGACATAAAATTACTTAAAATTTTCAATGAAGGTAGTAGTAATCTGCAAACGATCAATGACAGGTTTTTTTTACTGTAATTGAGCAGAATTCAGTGTAGAGCTCTTCCAAAATATCCTTCCTTTACACACAGTAGTCTTACTGCAACAGTTGTTAGAGTAAGTTTAAAAAAAAAGTTGAGTTGTGAATCTGGTTTAATGGCTTGTTCAGTAAACTTTTCTGCTTGAGATTTCAGCCCTGCCAGTTTGTTTATGAAGGTAAAGCTGCTATTTTTCTCCACCTGTAAATAACTGCTGAGGGCAACATGAGCTGTTTAATTCTGTTTGTCCAATGAACCTTCAATTCAAAGACATTAATTGAAGGGTTGTTTTGACTTTTCAAAAAGTCACTTTTAAACAGACTAGGAAAATATGTAAACTTTTCTCATCACAAAGACATTTGACCTGAAAAGCTGTGCTTGTTGAGACAGGTGATCGGACTTCGTGTGATGTTTTTTGTGGTCTGTTATATTAGGTTAATGTCAGAAGTTACTTAGTTCACTTCCTGACTTACAGAAGGACTCTTAAATGCTTGTTAAAGGACATTTCTAGATTTTGTGTGTGGGGGGTTGTTGGTTATTTCTTTTAACTTTGTGGGGACTTGGACTATTGACATATAGTCCTTCAGATCTGGTTAATATTCAGCTTACTGCTTCACCATGTAACTGCAGTTTTACTATTTAGAATCAGAATATCTCAAGTTGGAAGGGACCCATCAGGATCATCAAGTCCAACTCCCTGCTGCTTGCAGGACTACCTAAAACTAAACCGTATGATTAAGAGCATCATCCAGACGCTCCGTGAACTCTTGACAGGCTTGGTGCCATGACCACTTCCCTGGGGAGCCTGTTCCACTGACTGACCACTCTCTCAGTGAAGAACCTTTTCTTCTTGTCTCATCTGAACTTCTCCTGATGCAGCTTGCCTCCTTTTAGCTCATTGTGGAATTTAATTTTGGAACTTACTGAGCAGAAATAGTGTGCAGCTGTTGAGACTCGGTATGATTGAATTACAATGCAGGAATTAAGACTTTATTACATGTCTCCTGACCTTTTCGGATTTATTTTTTTTCCTGACTGTTGGAGTACACTGTTGTGTGAATACACACAATGGTCCCTAGGAGCTGGGCCCAGACACTCCCATGTTAGGTCTCTTATGTTTGCTACCCTGTATTCTGTATTTTTGTGCATGCTTCCAATTAAATGCTACCCAATAAACATTTTTTCCCCTTCTCCTTTCTCCCCCTTCTTTTAATTTATCTGAAGCAAGTCATCACAGATCTCATTCTGTGTAGGTGGCACCCAAGGCATTCCTGGGCAAGCTGGAGGCACTTTCAAGAGTCTCAGTGCTATATGACTGTTACTGGGGCCAGAGCAGAGCTCCCCCGATCTTCTAGGCAGAAATTACTGCTTGTCCCAAGGCTGTGTCGTGGAGTCACTCTTGCGCTTGTATGGAGTCACCTCCTGACTTGTATGGAGGAGCTGCCTCTGCTGAGACTTGCTTAGTGGAGCTGTACTAGGGACTTTCGGTGGCAGGAGTTAAAGCAAACTCCTTGGGTATCCCCTGTAACCTGCTCAGCCCTTGAGTCTCTGAGAAGTGTATGGCAAAACATGCTGCTGTCGGTTTCCATAGGAAGGGCTTTTCAGGCTATTTAAAAGCTAATCTGTGTTCTGAAATCTGGAATAAATTGCCTCTGAGCAGCAGAGATGCTGTCTGTGATACTTCTGTAGCTGTAGCATAAGCAGCTTTTTTTAATTTATTTTTTTTTTAATTCTACAGTTTTAACTATCAGAGCATTAACTGGGGCTTCAGCTCTCAATTTCTAATACTCTTAAGGAAGCAGTTTATGGTTAGAACTTGCTAAAAACAGTAAAAAGATGTTTTAGGTGGTAAATTAGTCTTCTCTGGCTGGTTTCCTTTCAGGATTGAAGTTCTCTCTGACCTAATGTAGTCCCAAGAAAAGTGATTTACCCTAAGCATAGAAATCTAGAGTATAAGAAATAATGACTCCTCTGTTTAAGTGTCACTGAATAGGGCTATGGGGTCTTGGGGTTGCTCAGAGCTGATAGCACACTACTAATAATGCTGAATGGGAAAGCCCTTTTGACCTTTCTTCTCTTACTGTTTTTATTATGCAAGTGGATGAGTGTTGCGGCAAACTTCCTGGGATGGGGTATGGTTTCATTTCTGTTATGCTATATTGAGTCAGAACTCTTAGTCTTAAACTCTGCCATATTCCTAAGAAATTATATCATGTGTATAGCTTAGATAAAAAAGCTGTTGAATCACTTGGTTGGTATTCAGGAGCACTTCACAACTGGGTGTTAACAGCCTAACATCAAAGGAAGCATCAACTACAGAAAAATAGCAATGCTAAGTAGTCATAGGGAAATTCAACATGCAATAGACAGCAAATGGCAGTATCATTTCAAGTTGTAAAGGTATGCAGTATATCTTAGGAATACTTAAGTACTTTTTTGAGGAGTGAAAGCCTGAATGCTAGAGAGTTCTTCAAAATTCTGCTCATGTTATATGCCAGTAGTAAATCACTTCAGGGTGTAGATTTATAAAGGTTCAGAAGAAATACAGGAGATAATATGCCACCAGAAATAGCAAATTCAGTTGTTTGAATAATTGACTGCTGGACACAGGACTTGCTTCAATAATTCTTGCAGGCTTTTTTTTTCCCTCCCCCTCTCCCCTCTTTGCAGTAAAAGAGGAAGTTGTGTAGCCTGGACTAAAATATCACAGTTCTACCCACCACCAAAAAAGCAACCACCACAAACAAAAAAACCGCCCAAAACCAACCCTAAATTAAACAACCCAAGAAGTCACATCTCTGTTTTCTTAAAAGTCCTTAGTTGTCTTCTGGTTACCCAAAACTAAGTATTCTCACTTGCTTTGAGAAGTGAAAAAGTTTATTTGGAAGCGTTTAAACTAACTTTCTGATTTGGTTAAAAAAATCCCTTGTATTTAGTTTTCAACTTGCAACTTTTTTTTTTTTCCTATGGAAAGCTTTGAGATGCAAAAATTAGGATTATGGTAGTTCCATTTTACTGTTTCCACTAAGCCAAAGTAATGGTTTGTTGTGGAAAACATGCCTGTAAGTGGATGAAGTAGAAATTTTCATGCTGTATATTAGTTTGTATGTGTAAACATTTTCTTATGCCATACAAGCTTCTCAATGATCTGTGGTTTTCCCTTTTTTTTTTTGTTAGTTTTTAAAAGCGGTTTTTGTATATAACCTTGTCTTCCCCTTGTTAATCTATAGTGCAGCATCTAAAGTTCCTTGAAATATTTTCTTCAAAGCAGACCTGATGGCTCTTTGCTGTATTCCTCTTGAAGCCAAATCTTTAGGCTAAGCTTTAGAGAAACTGAAACAGTGCTTTGTGGACCTCACTTGGAGTATGCTGAGTAAATAGTTGCACTTCTACCTTAGCACGTGGAACTGAGAGTGCCGCTAGGTGTTTGGATGTGTAGTATGAAGAGCTGAATGCCAGTACAGTAGTATGAGTTATATTGGCATAAATGCATTTTAATATGTGACTAAAGGACAGAAAATGTAATGCATGCTCTTGGCAGGTGTCTAACACAGGTTGAGAACTGTCAAGAAAGCTTTCATGTTAGATCACCATTTCTATTATTAAATTATAAACCTAAAACATGGGTTTGAGCATAGCAACTAATACAAGATACTATAAGACAGCAATGAGAAATTGTGTAGGATAGGGAAAGGATTAATATGACACATAGACTTTTAAGGTACAGTTAACATTCAAAATGAATGGAGAAGAAAGATTAGAGCTGAAGCTTTCTACTGCCAGAAGTCAAAAAGGTGGTTTTATAGCAGGCAACCAGCAGACTTGCTTTCTTACAAAGAGCTGAGGCCGCTTTGCACTAGTGATAGACTACCTTTGCATAGACTTAATCTAATGTTTATCATAAAGATATAGAAGAATCTTCTTTTTGAATCACTGATGCTATCCTTGACGTTTCCATCCATTTAGCATTGAACCATGGGTTCATCTGCAGATGCTCTGAAACTTCCTTTGAAACATGATCGTAGCTATGATTTATTTTTTATAGTTGAGCCATCTTTGTTACTAAAGTAAAAAAATCAAGTTTTATTACTAAACATTTCTTAGCGTTCTTTTTTTTTATTACCCACAAGATGTGGGATGTATTTGACTTGTGATTCTGTTTTGGACTGGTCTTGTTTTTAATATGTGCTTCTAAGTGTAACCAGGTCTTGGAGTGGTTTCCCGAAACTTAATTTCAAGTCTGTAAATGAAGCAAGAGAGCAGGACCATCTAAAAATTGCCGGAGCAGTGTAGTGTTTGAGCTAGGTCCTGTGCTGTTCAGCAGTATGCAGAGGGCAGTTAAGATACATGGACTGAGAACATCTGTGCTGTAGTCTACCTCTGGCTCACGCAGAGTTCAAGTTGGTGATGCTTACCAAGGGAAATCCTAGTGCGAGCTTGCACTTCTAACAAGTAATTTAAACATTTGGTCTGAGAAGGCAGCAAAGTGGATTCTGATCCAAAGATTACTATCGAAGGCTGGGTGTCTGATACCTCGCATGCCGTACGTGAATCCTGTGCAAGCTTTCTTTAATAAACGTTGTAAGCTTTATGAAATAATGCTTTCTGAAGTTCCCTGATGAGCCAAGTTACGAGTTGAGTACATGGAAAGTAATTTAGATTTATTGCAAAGTTGTTGTAGATTTTTCTGTCTTACTACTCAATGTTTTCAGTTCTTAATAAGCAGAAGAACTTGAGTGTTGGAAAGCCTGCAAAATCACCATTCTTGTAGGAAATCTTGACTGACAGCTGCTGACAAGTCTATGCTGGTGTGTAAAGGCTTCTTAATTAGGTCAGACAGGGTTGGACAGAAGATGTTGGTTTCGTACTGGAAATTAATGGTTAGCTTTTTCTCTTCTGAAATTTGTTTTCATGTACTGCTGAGTTAGGAGCATCAGTTCAAGATGATCTGGATGCCCGAAACACATGGTTTGTTCAGTAGTTAGCCAGTTACTAATTTTTATTTTTATTTTCAAGTTTCATTATCCACAATAATGCCAAGCTTGCTTAGCACATTTTTTATATTTGGGTACCAGTTGATTTGTCTACATATAGGCTTTTCCTCTGACAAACTGAATGATACTTCGTTTTCTTCTGAAAATTAATAGATGCAGCTTAGATGATTCACTGACCCTCTCTAATGGCTGTAAACATTTTTCCCACTTGTTCTTCAACTGTTGTGACAATTCTTTGAATTGCTGTTGTAGTTGGCCTGAGATGTTAGCATACAATTTGGCCTTTTTCTGCTGTGGTCGAGTTAGGCTGCAAGCCAAGAGAGAGGGTAGGGGTGTGTGACAGAGATTCCTAAGATGGAATGCATTAATCTTCTACTGTTTGACTCCATAAAATGGTATTAAAAAAAGGCTAAACAAAATCTGTGAGCTGTTAACCCATTGAATAAATGGCAGTTTTCCTGCCCAGAGCTGCTTCTCTCTGTAATACACTGTTAAATACTTGACTGCTTCAGAATCACAAGCAATTGAAGAAAATGCTTGGTTCTGTATTATTCCATTTTCACTAGCTATTAAATTATATCATATACATGTCTCATCATGTGCCTGCTGGTATTCTTTCTATACTAATCTGCAGATCCAGACCTTGAGAATCAGTCAGAAGGAAGCTCTGATGTTTTACAGATCATCTGTACTAACTGTGGGAGAACTCAAGTAATGCACTTTGAACCTGACAATAGACGATAGATCGTTTAGATGCTCTTGTGTCTGAATTAAGGTGCATCCAAAGTGCAAAAAATGTGTAAGGAATCCATCACGCTGTTAATTTAACATATGGCCACTTTTAATGGATGTTTCCTGATTATTCCCCGCTGACTGCTAGAGGTCTACAAGTCAATTTCTTACCCATTTAGGCAGTGCTTTATTATATCGCATAGTGCTAACCTCTACATTTAAAGCACCGTGTGATGTGAAGTCACGTTGTACAAAAATCAAATACCTATCAGCTTGCTAGTGTAAATCAAGTTAATAGCATCAAACATGCTCAGTCTGATCTGTTTTGCATGAAGGCATCCTCATTGGTACTAAGAGACAGGAATCCAGTTAATGGATTCCTGTGCTAACATCTCTATGCCTGTTACTGATGATAGTCCAGTTGACCTATAATTCTCAGCTTTCCTGGTTGCTTCTCTTATGCCTAATGGCTCTACTAGGCCTCTTCTCTCCTTATGCCTTCATTATTACAAGAGTCCTGGAAGACTTCGTTAATAATTAACTTCCGCTCATTCATTGAAGCCTTCAGGACAAACTACCTGAGCATCAGCACACTTTTCTTGCAGGTGGTAAGTGCTTGTGACTGTAAGTGCAGTATTCTGTCCAGAAAGATTTGAAGAGCTGAGCAATTCTAGAGTTTAATGATTTTATCAGTTGGAAATTTAGGCATTTCTGTTTAATAATGAACTAACACCTTTAGGAAACATTTTTTACAAAATCCCTAGCCTTGCTTCTGTAGTGGTTTTTTTCTTTATTACTTTCATACTTACTTCTACAATCTGGTCATTTTAATGAATTTGGACTACTTGTTGTTTATAGCTCAGTGAATGTTGGACTGTTACCCAAAATTTTAATCAGAGCTCTTGACTACCAAAACAACAACAAAAAAATAATTTTAAAAAAATTGGGTAGAATTTTTTAGTGTTCTTAAATGTTCTGTCCTACTTAATTTTTCTTCAGATTTTTTTCAGGAAATTGGCTTTTTGAAGTAGTCTTGTGTCTAACTTTGGTTTTGGTTTCTTTAGTCACAGTATCAGCTATGTTTATCCCTGACCTGCAGGAACCAACATTTTCTAGTGCTTGGGTTTTGTTGCTTTGTTGCAAAGCACAAATTGAGCAGCCTGTGGTTTTAAGGAAGTTGCAGCACCTCTTACAAAGATAGTGCTGTTAACCATTTTTGTCCTGTGAGGTAGTTGTCCTGAAGTACTAGCTGTTGTTTACTGCTGAGAGAGTAAAAGGAAGCTGAAGCCAACTGGCAAAGAAGAAAGCGGATGCTATTCAGAGAAATCCTAGTCAAGGGGGAAGCCTACTAGAGAGATGCATGCACTGGAAAGAATGGAGAAAGAAATTTCTATGGTTGTAACGGTGTCTGACAGTTGTCTTTTTGCTTATGTTGAGTTCTGTGGGGTCTCCGCTCTGCTTTTTGCCTATGCTGCTGTAGATCTTCAGAGCCTTCCCTAGCTAATGTTACACTATTATTGCCAATGAAGCTTTATGAGATACTGTAGTATCCCATCTCTTCTCCTTTAAACTGTACTATTAAAATAATTATTTCACCAGTCTTAAGGTGGTGGTTAAGAATGTATATAGCAGATTGAGGCTGTCTAAGAATGCTGTTTTCTTTAAGCAAATGGTTCTCAGTGGTGACTTGAAAATGCCTTTTTTGAAGGTCAGCATCCAAACCATGAATTTTTTCAAGAGCTAATTTGTGTGGTTAAATTAGAAATCTTGTGTTATTATGTTTCTTTCTAAAGCAAAGTGAAATGTAGGTGGAACAACTTACTGCTAGTATTTTATTGCAACTTTGATTCTTCAGTAATTAAATTATTATGGCCTATGTGTTCTTATGGATTATCTAATGCCAGCAGCCTTTTTTCCCTAGAAGCATGTTTGTTGCCAAAGAAATGTGTTCACTATTTATTTATACACCTAGAGACAAAACGCAGTTCTTGATTCTATTTTCTTTAACATTTTTCAAAAGTCACAGTGACATATAGATCCAGAACTGTGTTTATGTAGTAGATCCAGAAGAATAATACAATGTCTGGAACAGATGCATGTTTGCTTTTACAAGGTCACACAGCATTACATTTAAGACTTCCAATGCAGAAGAATGAATTTTCATAATCTCTTTTTCTTTTAAAACAGACTGGAGGCCAAGAACAGAGTGCAGCACTGGCTGTAGGTAAGAACTGAAACTTAACCTGCTTGAAAACTCCCTTGACATATAAGCAGCAAAAATTCTAATGTTACAGAGCAGAAAATGGGACTGTGCGGAATATTAGCAATCTTCTCTTCAAAAACTCTTTTTTTTTTCCCCCCATTTGCTTCTACAACTTTTGAAATTTGTAGTGTTCACTAGGAAGTCCTGATCTACAACCTATTTTGTGCATCTCTGTGATGAAAGATGCTAAACCAGGTTGCAAGTGTTTGGGTTTTTGATTGCACAGTACCTTAACTCTTCACTATAGCGATGTGGAGGAGTCCCATTCTTTCAATAAAGGCATTTTAGTGCGCACAGAGTATAGTTTGGTCACACTTAAGAAACTTACCCTGAAAGATTGTGCTTAATCTTTTTGGAACATATGAATGAAGAGATGTTTCGGTGGTTTTTCTTTCTCAGTCTCTTTACTAAAGTTACTGTGTAACTTTACTTCTTTTCTGAACTAGATGCCTTATGCCAGAAACGAGTAGTCTGAATCGGCTTGTAAGACTGAAGAGGTAGCATATGCTCATGTGAAGGTTTTAGCTTTTAGTTGTGTAACCTGCTGCTTGTCATCTGAGCTACTGCATAGAGTGTGTGTGTTCATGTTTATTGTGCTGTGCCAGCATAGCTAGCTATCTTCTGTCAGATTGGGAAAGTAATGCTACCAAATGTGAGGTAGGGAGTTTATTTCCTTTTCTGATTAGTTCTCAAAAAGCTCTTTGCATTCTGGGGAGCTGATTAAATTGATTTGTCATCAGTTTTTTTGACAACAGTAGAAAACATTTTCAAGTGCTGTGTCCAAAACTCTTTGAATACTCCATTCAGGAATTAAAAGTATATGTTCGTTGTAAATGCATTACTAAAGTAATTGTTCTTTATTTTAGTCCATGGCTGATGTATTAAAATACTTGCTTCACAGGATCACTGGTTTTGATGAGATTTATATCACGTTTTTTGTCATTCTTAGAAGAGCTTATGGCAATAGTGGTTCAGACCAACAATCCTTCTAGGCTGCTGTCTTGCCTCTCTGGGATTATGGAATGAGTCCAGGAACTAGGCAAGGATGCAGCAATATTTTCCAAATTTACAATAAACTAATGGAAAAACACCCAGTGCCAGCAGTGGTAGTACTTTTTTCATTTGGTAGCTTTTACTTCCAAAGTAATGGATAAGTGTATTGGCAAGTTGCAGTTAGAACTAGTGCAAACTTTTATTTAAAGTGTCGTGTGCATTTGTAAAGGATACATTGTGAAGAGTCACTAAACTTAGACCATGGAGCCATCTAGCCAAGTACAGTCTCCAGAAACTGCCATTTTCCTTCCCTCTGTGTGTGTGCACTTGGTTTTGCTCATCCTTTCACATCCCCGACTTATTCCTCTACTAGAACAGTGCTGCTTCTGCTCAGGAAGGTAAGAGTCATCCAGAAAAGCTAGACAAACTCAAGGGGCGTTGCTGGGAGTGGTACTGCCTGCAGAAGGAGGAAGGCTGCCCAGCAAACAGCTACGGCGTATGGAAGGAACTTCTCTTTCCTTTGAAGAAACTGTGAATCAACAGTATTTCAGGTATTGAAGGAGAAATGTTTATAAATCAAGGTGGTGGTGTCCACTTCAGCAGCCTTAAAATTCAGGTGTCTTGACTGCTGATGCTTTCACCTTCTCCAGCTGTGCTGAGGCAAAGCAGATGCCAAATACCATTTTAAACCAGCTGGGTGTCACCAGTGTGAAGGGTTTGAAGGGACTGACAGAAGCCCTACCCATGTGGAAAAAAGCTTAATATCCAATAAAACTTGAGCCTTCAAATGTGAGCAGATGCCTAGGGAAGAGTGGGAACAGGAAAAACATGTATTGGTGGTTCTGCTACTAGTATGTAAGTATTTTCAGGTCAAGTATTTTTCTGAGCCAGATAAAATTATTAAATGCATCAAGTATTTTTTAATGGCTTTGTTCTGCATATGTACCTGGTTTTCCCTAAGAACTGCTGCAAACTCCTTGTGAGATGAAATGGACTTGTAGAGTTCACAGATGGACTGGTGCGGGAAGGCAGCTGTGCATGATACTCTGCATACTTGCTACTGATCTTAACAGATTGCAGGTTGTATAATACCACCAGAGAATACCAGATGTTCTTCTGTTTTTGCAATAGGTGGATGAAAATAAGTTGTCTTGTGATACCTTACACTTACGGGATGCCTTTAGTTTGATTTTAAGATTAAAAGAAAATATGAGGTATGTTGGGAAGGATGGAAAATGAGATAAAAGATAAGATTTAGCACAGCTAGAGGAATTTGGACCAGTGCTGTCTGGGTTGGTGTTTTTTTTTTTTTTTTTGTGTTACACTTGCTTTCTAACAAGAAAAGTGTCCAGAGGCTGTCTGAAGAAGTAACTAGAAATAATGAAGATGGCTGTGTAGAACCTTGATCTTGAAAGAAATCTCTTATTGAAACTTTAAAAAGCAAACAACTGTAGAGACCAGTTTTATCCCGCTGCGCTGCCTAATGCCTGTATGTTTTGGTACTGTTTCTGAAAACAAATGAGATGGGAAGGAATATTATTCTGCTAGTCATTTTCTGCTGAACAGTCAGTGACTTGATTTGTTTCATTAGCCTTCTACATCGCACAAACATACTTTCGCATCTCAAAAAAATACCCACAAAATAATCAGAAAGCTAACCTGAAATATGGAAATCAGCCCTTCCAGCTATGTGATTTGGAAGGCTATAGGGCTTCCTTTTTCCTCTTTGGTAGTTCAGAGCTGGTGTGTCACTAAACTGAATTTGCCAGTGTCAAGTTCATACACACAAGGTTTGTAGTCTTGAGACATATTTTTTGTGATTTTGAGACATATTCTGTCTCAAGGGATATTTTTTTTTAATGTCACAGCACTAGACCACAAACCTTTATATCCATTAACTTGATGACTAGGTAATTTGTCATAAACTTGTTAGTGTAGGATTTGCCAGCCGAGGCACTGAAGGGGTGCAACAGTTCAGAGGCAAACTAAAAGAAAACATTGAATCTGAGTATTAAAGAGCAATGTAGATGATTGTACTCCTTGTCCTGGTACATTAGATGGCAGTGTTACCAAGGCTGTTTGCCAGAGCCTCAGTGCAACTTCATCCAGCTTGG
The DNA here is from genome assembly GCF_017639655.2 of Falco naumanni. Classification (NCBI taxonomy): domain Eukaryota; kingdom Metazoa; phylum Chordata; class Aves; order Falconiformes; family Falconidae; genus Falco; species Falco naumanni. The sequence goes on along the minus strand of NC_054056.1, from coordinate 106,447,957 downwards.
GTATCGAAATGTGTGGGAGTCTGATTCTTATAGATGAGAATGCCATTATATCGAAAGAAAACACATTTCCAAATAAGATTAGGCTTGAAGAGGAGTGTGCTTCTTCACAAGTGAAATATCAAGTAAAAGGTGGCAGATCAATTGGACTAGACACTATAGTGAAGTTAGGGATTGAAAAGATTGGTTTTTTTTTTTTTTTTCCTAGCAGTTACATAGAACTTGAAGGCTTCGGGGGTTTTGTGGTGTTTTTATTCATTCATTCGTTTATTTATTTACACTGAGTTGAAAAGCTGACAGGAGAAGGACTTAATACAAATTATTGTTAGGTTTGGTTTTTTGGAGACTACCTTGACAGCTGTTAAATTACAGGCTGACATTCTTGAGATATGAAACTTACAGTGATGTGGTTGTATAGCACAGTTTCAATAGGCATACCATCTTTTGTTCAGTAAGAAGCTTTTCTGTAAAATAATAAAAAGCAATCTGTTACTTGTTAAATGGGGGGTTTTTTTGCATCTTTATGTACCTGATGAAAATAGAAAGTTCTCAACTTACTTTGAAAAAAGACAGGCTTCACGGTCAACCAGTGTTTCCATGATCATGTCACAAGATCATGGACTAAATGCAGTATTTGAGCTGGAAGAAAGTTGCTGGCTCTCAAGAATTGTAAACCTCCAAGATAGTATCAATACATTTGTGACAAGCTTCCCTTTCTCTGGGAGATGAAATTGTAAGGTACTGACCTCTGTTGGAGGAGTTACAGCACTGCAAAGGGCTTTTAAGATTCCAATCTTTGGAGAAAGCAAAGTGTAAATTGGGTTCAAATGTCTATGTCCCTGAACTAAAAAAAAAATATTTTTTTCCCTGATAGTTGCAATGTAATTGAATTTAAAAGATAATTATGCAGAATTAAGGTAGAAATCATGTTGAGCTTTGAGCTTGTATCATTTTGAAATCGGAAAGTATATCTAATTATTTTTTAGCTCCAGATTCACTCTTGGAAGAATTGTGCAGTTCTCATTGAAGGGTAAATCAGAGCAGATTTTTGGAGCATAGTCTTTCCCCTTTTCAATACAAGTTCTGTTTTAAAACTAAGAGTAATTCTTGCAGACAAATTGGGGTTTATTCCAGACTTGTGTGGGCATGCTTAGTTATTTTATTGTAGCTCCTGTCAAATAAGTTATTCAGCGTCAGCTGTGCCACTAAAATATTCCCGAGTTAACAAGGCTTTAAGACTGCCTCTTCTAAAGAAACTGTGGATTCTTCAGTGCCTTTCCCTTGATTTCCTCTAAGTGCAAAAATGGACTGAATAAACACTGACCTGACCGTACTTTACAATACTGGTTTTGAGGAATGTGAGCCTTTTTTCACTAGCCTATTTTCCCTGGCAAGCCTCCATTTTCCTGATATGACAAGTTTTGAATTCAGTTTTGTTCAGAAAGGAGACTTTATTAATGATGTGTGATCTCAAAAAAAAGTAACTTCAGTTTCAACTAAAACAGTTCATTGTATCAAAGTCACTTTAGCAGAAGAACTAACATCAGAGGCAGCTTCTAACAGCTTTTAAGTAGCCTGAATACTTTCCCGTACAAAAACGTTTTCTGTCTGGCTGTATAAATTGTTTCTCCACTATTCAGATAAGATACTGATGGTTGAAGCCCCAGGAATTAAATGGTGTATTTTATTTTTTTTTTTGGCTTGCCTATCTGTTCTTATTGCTATTAATTTGCAATTAGTTTTTGTGGAAGAATAACCACTAGGTGTCAGGAGTGGAAAGCAGTGCACAGGTCTTTGCATAGGTTTAGACTGAAGTATGTCGTGAAAATGTATGTAAAAACTGATTAAATGTTATGTTTGCTAGAATAACTTGTCCAGTAATGAATCAAATTGTGTGTCTTATGCACAGCTGGTGACTGATGTGGTAATATTGTATATGTGTTTGAGTCAGCAGTTAATATCAGTATTTAAACTGGTACCTTTAATGTTATTATAGTTATGATGAGTCCTGAAAATGAGACCAGCTTATTCAAACTCTTAACTTGTTTTAAGCTAATGGCACCAAGATTCTCCTTCCTAAATCTGAAGTTCATAATCTTCATGTGTCTCGCTCTCTTTCAGACTATGAGTGGGTAACAGGTTTTTTTACTATTACTTCACTAGAACCATAGAATGATTTGGGTTGGAAAGGACCTTAAAGACCACCTAGTTCCAACTCCAGGGACACCTTCCACTAGACCAGGCTGCGCAAAGCCCCATCCAACTTGACCTTGCAACTACCAGGGATGGAGCATTCACAGCTTCTCAGGGAAACCTGGTCTAGTGCCTCGCCACCCTCACAGTAATGAATTTCTTCCTAATATCTAATATAATCTCCCCTCTTTTCATTTAAAACCATTCCCCCCTGTCCTTTCACCACATGCCCCCGTAAAAAGTCCCACTCCAGCTTTCTTGTAGACCCCTCTAGGTACAGGCAGGCTGCTCTAAGGTCTCCCTGGAGCCACCTTTTCTCCAGGCTGAACAACCCCAACTCTTTCAGCCTTTGTTCCTAGGAAAGGTGCTCCAGCCCTCTGATCATCTTCATGGCCTTCATCTGGGCTCTCTCGAGCAGGTCCATGGCCTTCTAATGATGGAGGACCCAGAGCTGAATGTGGTGCTCCAGGTGGGGTCTCATGAGAGCCAAGCAGAGGGGCAGAATCACCTCCCTCAGCTTGCTGGCCATGCTGCTGTTGATGCAGCCCAGGATTTAGATGGCTTTCTGGGCTGCAGGTGCACATTGTTGGGCCACACTGAACTTTTTGTCCACCAGCACCCCCAAGTCCTTTTCTGCTTTCTCAGGGCTGCTCTCAATCCATTCTCCACCCAGCCTGTATTTGTGCTTGGGCTTGCCCTGACCCACATGCAGGACCTTGCTCTTGGCCTTGTTGAACTTCATGAGGTTCGCACAGGCACATGTCTCAAGGCTGTCCAGGTCCCTCTGGATGCCATTTTTTCCCTCCATTGTGTTGACTGCACCACACAGCTTGGTGTCACTGGCAAACATGCTGAGGGTGCACTCGATCCCACTGTCCGTGTCGCTGGCAAAGATGCTAAACTGCATTGTCCCAATAGTGACCCCTGATGAACGACACTTGTCACTAGCCTCAGTTTGAACATCAAGCCATTGACTGCAGCTTTTTGAGTGTGACCATCCAGCCAATTCCTTATCTACTGAGTAGTCCACTGATCGAATCCACGTCTCCAGTTTAGAGACAAGGATGTTGTGTGGGATGGTGCCAAATGCTTTATAGAAGACCAGGTAAATGACAACAGTTGCTCTTCTCTTATCTACCAACACTAACCCTGTCATAGCAGCCCACCAAATTAGTCAGGCATGATTTGCCCGTGGTGACAGAGTACATGGCCCCACTAATCACCACCTCATTTTCCATGTGCCTTAGCATAGTTTCCAGGAGGATCTGCTCCACGGTCTTGCTGGGCACAGAGGTAAGACTCACCGGCCTATAGTTCCCCCGGGTCTTCCTTGTTTCCCTTTTTTTAAAAAGGGGGGTTACGTTTCCCCTTTTCCAGTCAGTGGTAACTTCACTGGGCTGCCATGACTTCTCAAATATGATGGATAGTGGCTTAACCACTTCATCTGCCGGTTCCCTCAGGACCTGCAGATACTGCTCATCAGGTCCCATGGACTTGTGCACCTGCAGGTTCCTTGCATGGTCTCAAACCTGATCTTCTCCTGTAGCAGGTGGTTCTTCATTTTCCCAGTCCCTGCCTTTGTTATTATTTCTGGTCTGGACAATGTATGTTATTTTTTGGGGATTTTGTTTAATGACAGATCTTTATTAATTTAAATGCCACCAGTATCAGTAGTAGGAATTAGAATCTGTCAGAAGTCATCTGTGCTTCTCTGGCACTATTCAGAAGAGAAATAAATGCACGTTAGCCTAGGAAAAACATGTTTGGATCCAGGGAAAATATTAACAACTTCCTGAAAAGGGTGGAAAGGTTTACAAGCCTGTTTCCATCTCCACAGCACTCTGGCTTTTAAGGTTGAGGGCAGATACATTCTCACTGCTTGTGAAGCTTAACTGCTTCACTGGGAGAGAAAACGACGCTTGATGTGATAGGCTGTGTGCTCAGTGATACCGCTCAGTGATACTGTGGGTTGCTAAGGGCTGCCTTGGATTCAGGCGATGTGGGCAGCCACCTATTCACTGCCTTCCACCCCACCCCCTGCTCCTTTCATGGCTTGATACTATAGGCAGAAAATGTTCAGTAAGCCTTGAAACAATTGCTAGGCTGATGGGTTTATCCTTCTAGAAAAACAGTTTAGGGAGACGTTCAGCTAGGTTTTTGTTTATGTAGCACCACTCACTGTTATAACACTGTAGTGGTTTACTGTAATGTTGCACTTTTCATGCTATAAGTGTTTTTCACTTGCTATTTTACCAAAATACCTCTTGAGTCAGATGTTTATGCCACATGTATATGACCAACGGTAAATGTAAAACTCAGTCCCTGGAAAAAAATGTTTTCTCTTTCATTAGATGTGCTTTCTGTATAGTGTTGTGCTTAACTTCTTCCTTCAGACTCCAGAGCATGGGTATGAGGTTTTCATGGAGTTCAGGTTTCATACTCTGGATGTTCCTATGCAGTGCTAAGCTTCATTAAAGGTTGTCTTGGGAATAGTGTATACTTTTCAAAAAGGTGAGCTGATGTTTTCTTGAAGCAGGCATTCTTCAATGGTTGCAAACACACTTTTTCCATCACTTTAACTGGGTTTTTTTAACTAGTTTGAAAGCATGCTATTCTGATAGAACAAAGCAAAATTAAAATTGCCACTTACGACTGTCTTTGTAGTATTTAACCTTTAACTAGAGTTAGGTTTTCCAGCTGCTCACCAATTACAAGCAAAATGCTTGTTAATGTATGTTTTTTTTCAGGTGGGAGAGAAGAAGATTTCTTTAGTGCTTGGCTGAATTTAATTGCATCATGTATTTCTATTAAATTTCCCCTGGGCTTAGCTTAGGGAAAAAAGAAAATTGAAATGTGTCAGGGATGTTTTCAGCAGGAAGGGCATGCGTGCAAGACTTGTTTTGAAAATATGCCTTTGCTTTCCGCTTGTCTGATCATGACACTACACGCAACATCATACAACCCCATAAGGCTGTAATGGGCCAAATCATTGTAATGAAATGTGGCGTTCCGTATGTCTTCCTCTGCAAGTAGGTCAAGTTTAAACCATGTTCTTGGCTTGCGCTCCGATTTCCCATAACCTGCTCCACATGGCTTGACTATTGTGCTGGAGTACAGAGCATGCCAGGAGGGACTCTGGGCGGCTTCACAGGGACATTCAGTTTTTGGACAGACTGGTGGGGTTTTTCTGCTCTGATTCTGTGGTGTTGAATTCATAGCAAGAGAAAACCTCGGCGGTCTAAAGTGCGCTTTTACTGAATCTTACAGTGGCAGTTTATCTAATGAGTTGGACACTTCACTATGAAATCTTAAAATCAATAAGGCCCCTGGGCAAAAAAAGAGTTTGCAAGTTTTGAAGTGTACTGTATTCTGAATGAGAATCCTAAATAAAATTGGACAGAGGTTGACAATCTGAAGCTGTAGAAGTACAAATAGAAAGTGACCTAAACTGTACTTAGGGCTGGGCACAGGAATATTTTGATGTTGGTGACTGCAGTATGCAAAATTCCTCTCAATAAGGTTTACAGCTTCCATGTGGGTTTTATTCCAGTTGAGCTGGAACAATTGTGGGTCAAAAGGTGTTTTAGCAGCTACGAAAGTGTCACCTCCAGTGTTCTGAGTCAGCTATTTGGCTCTGAGACAAAGCCCAGCTGCAGGATATAAAACTCAGTCAGTAGTGCTTGCTGTTGGCTTTGGTCTTCATACAGGCTTAAATCTTTCTTGAATCGGGGCTGATTGATGTGGCAAAGTGCTCAACAAGGGTGCAGTTAGTGCCGGCAGGTGTGCTTGACTAGACAATGGTATCTCAGCACCAGGGCTAGTTAACTGGAACTACATCTGACTCTGTAAACTGACTTCTACTTCAGCTGAAGTTGTAGACTTCCAAGGAAACTGGAAGACTGCTTGGTAAATTGGTACTGACTGGGCATGGCGGTGTGGTGGTTAATTACCAAGATAAGTCTGCCTAGAACTACCAAAACCTTCCATGCTGGTGATGCTTTCACAGGGCATCAAATAGCAGAAGAGGTCCCTGAAGATAACTGATGGATAATTTCATAGACTGTTCTTTTACTACATGCAGATTGTCATGGTCTTTGGTATTAGAGCTAGTAGTGGACCTTTTTTCATGTCTTTTGGGCCCAGCAGAAATGCAAATTATGAGCTATCTTGAACAAAACAAGAATCTGTAGTAAACCTCTGAGCATTAAGCATCTCTGAACTAGGTTGCCTTACTCTAGCTTGATCCAGATATTCTGCTGACGTAGCATCCTCTGAGAGAATTAATTTTTCATTTTGTCCTCTCTAGCATTCCACCCAAGTGCAACAGGTCAGCTCTTTTTGCTGCTTAGCTGTACCTTTTGAAGGAAAATAATGCACAGAAGTGTAGAGCCACCTAACCTGAGCCATGGCATGTTGACCTACAGTCGCTTCCTTGCATCTGGGAGGTCCTACACTGACACTGCGGTCTCATTTCTAGAAGGCCGTTTCAGACTCAAAGCTAGTGCTTAGCCTCGCTAGAAGAGTAAATTCTGATTGTTGGATCTTGCATTCGTTACCTTGAATGCTGAGGAGAGAGAAAGTGTCCTCCCAAAAAAATGCTAGATCAGTTATCTTCTCAACTTCTTTCTAAATTGAGTTTTCAAGCTTAAAGTCTTTTTGGATTGCAACCTGAAGGAGTGGTCATTTTCACAATTCTTAAAACACAGCGGATCTTCCAGTATTAAGGAATACTTGCGATCCTTGAGTAACTGTTAGAATTCATCTTGATACAAGTTTCAAAAATACTGTGTTTGTCCTGCTTCAGCTGGATTTCAATTCTCTCCATAAAATCTGTGAATGTTCTGCTGCTAAGAAAGCAAATGTGAATGTGTATCTTTTAAGGAAAACTATGATGTGGCTACAGTTTATGAAGTTTTTTTCGGTATGCTGAATATATGAGGGAAGAGGTCTGGTACAAACTTTTATTACAAACAAGTGTTCATGCAGCTTTGTATTCTTGTAAATTGAAATGTATTCCTGTATCATATATCATCTTGTTGCTGTTGTAGTTGAATTAATCCGTTCTCATAATCTTCAGTTTCTATCCTTTTCTCAGAGAGGCCGTTCACTGAACTGTTACCATGAGGTCAGTTGCATCTTCTGCTTGAATTTGTTTCCTATCTACTGTTTCACCCTAGTGCCAAACCTTTTATTGTGCTTCTCTGTTTGTTGAACTCTCCCAGAAAAGAATCCGTATGTTCTTATTGGCAAATTTTTCTGGGGGATGGAGGTCTGAATGAAGGTATTTGTATTGTAAAACTGAGTCCGTGACCCTTTACTCGTTTTAGGTGGTGGTAGGGATTCAATTAAACAATATGTTCTGCAGTGGCTAAGTGCTCTTTTGTCAACTTACCTTCAAAATATTTCAACCCTGTAAGTGTGCCCCTACCCTGACCTTCAGAAGTCATGTTCTCCAGTATTTAAACCACATGCATGACCCTGTAAACTCTTAGGAAACTGGTTATTATCAAAACCTACATAGAGGCATTTACTTGAGGTATTGAGAATATTTTGGTGGAGGAGGGAGTGGTGCAGCTGAAGAGCTGAGGCGTGGCATTAAATGTAGGTATAGTTAAGCACTCTCTTTGGGGTTAATGCCATTCACTGCTATATTTGCTACTTGCTTGTTAACATTAGAATTGAAATATGTAGTAAACTGCTCTGAGATTGATGCTTGGGTTTTAAATCTGAAATTACAGACTCGGTCACCATCAGGCAGTTTGTACTTTTGGCTTTTTATTGCCCCTGTTGAAAATATTTGTTTAAGAATGCCTCTGTATTTCAGCTTTTCCCAGATTATGAACGTCCTCATTGTTGGGGAGTGGACAAAGCGCCTTACTCGGTTCTGTGTTAACAGAACATGCTTGCGAGATACGGAAAAGTAGTATCTTTGCTTTCTTATGTTGCTTGTTTACACAGCATGGGTGCACATAAGCATTTGAAGAGTTCACTGAGCTATGGAATGGGAAGCTCTGGAAAAGCTGCCTCTTTGAAGAAACATGTTTTAATGGATTAGGTTTTAAGATTAGTGTCTAAACTGGACACCCTAATTTGAAACTTCCTTGAATAATGGGTGTTTCTGACAGGCTTGGAAATCTGATCTGACTTTCCAGAGAACTAAATTCAACCATTTAGGAAGCAGGACTTGTATTTTCTTGAGGTTCAAGGAGAAAGTTGAATGTGCAAAAAAGCAAGTGTATACCTAGTGATAAAGTTCTTTGTGCAGAATCTACTGTGATCAGTTGATTACACTCAAAGTTGCTTTCCTAAAACTAGATTTTTAACTGTTGTTTGGTCGTTCTGTCGAAGTTGTTGGCTCAAAGACAGTAATTTTCCACAATCTGGGATTAATTCCCCTTCCTTCTCTAGCTTTTGTTAATTGTGTGAGTTATTGGTGAATTTTGTGTATCCTAAAACATAAATCGCATGCTGTTCTTACTTTGCTTTTTCCTCACACACCAGTTGTGTTTCTCTTATGGAACTCAAGAAATCTGTCAACACAAGTTCTGAAAACTTGTTTTTCCAGAGAGTTTGTTTGATTTCACATTGCTTCAGTTTTCTTGATTCCTAATAAATTAATGATTCTTACGGTCATGCTACCTGCCTCCAGGTAAACATCAGTCTTCAGTAAAAGTAAAAATAAGAAAAAGGTCATTATACTAGTAGGCTGGTATAGTTACGCTAATTTGAAACTTGATTTATTTTTTTTAGTTCTTATGCTTGAATTCAAATGTCAGACTGCTGATGGCTTATTCTTGAATAATTTTAGATCAGACTTTTGGGTAGTGTCTTGAGTTTGTCTTGCAGCAGCACTCCAGTGAATTCTTGGTATTTCAGGGCAGTGGTTCTGAAGTATATTTTCAGCCTCTGTAAATCATGGGAGGGTCCTTGCAAAGGCTGCCCTATTATGAAATGCAGTTTTGATGGTCCTACTGAAGAAGGTATTGATTTCTGAAAATTATGGTAGTGTTTAAAACTGTTTTCTTAATTTATCTGACCGCGAGTAATCTAATGACTGTTTAATTTTCTTCCACTTAATTTCTTTTAGCTGGGATGTGACAGCAAGCATAAGAAGAACTGTTGAAACTTGATTATCTCCTGTTTTTGGAAAAGTCTAACTTGTGTTCAACTCGTCACTTTGTGATTTGATGGGAAACATTGTTCATTGGCCACAGATGACTATTACTAAGAAGCTTTCCAAAATTTGCTTTGGATTATGGAGAGAGAGTTAAAAATAAGGCTTATGATGACACCAATTCCATTTGAGGTTGCTTTTGTCCTAAGCAATAATGGCTTAGTTGGCTGTGGATTGCTGCAGTTACACAAAACAATTGCTCAGTCATAGGTAACATAATCTTTAAATGTATTAAACAAGATGAAAAAATGCCAGTAATTCAGATCTTTATTTTTGTCAAAGCTATAATTCTTAATTTTTTCAACAATCGCTCCTCCCTGAGAAGGGGAGTAGAAATACACCGTGTAGTGCACGTTTTCTGCTTCCCACTAGATTGTGATGAGTCCAGTGTGCAAAACCTGGTGGAATCCCTGCTCCAGTGAGCCCCAGGCGTGTACGTAAAATAGGAAATGGTTATTGGAACTAAATTATTTTGCCATTTTTATTTTTAGGTTTGCTGGCATGGGTAATCTCATTAAGGTGCTAACCAGGGACATAGACCACAATGCAGCTCATTTTTTCTTGGATTTTGAAAGTAAGTCTGTCAGCCCTTCACAGCTGGTGCATTTGAAGTGGTAACAGTAGGGTTGCTTATACCTGCTGCAGTGAAGGCTAGGGGACTCAGTTGCAAGTCTGCAATTTGAAAGAGTTGCATGTGTTTTTTCCTTTCCTCTTTTTTTTTTTTTTTTCCTTTTTTTTCCTTCCCTCCAGTAGTAGCCAAGCCACCATCATGCTACTGTGTACGTTTTCTTTCCTTGTGCTTAGTGATTTTGGGTCGCTGTGGTCAGTGATGTCCATCCATCTGCCTGCATATCAAGTTATCATAAAATGAAAAATTCTGTCAGTATGCCGTAGTAATCTGTGCTGAGCAGTTGTTCGCTGTAATCCTATTTTAGATGAAAGTGAGTACCAAGTCATTCCTGATCCTGGCTTGGTAATTCATGGAGCAGTTGATGTGCATTTTTTACATCCAAAATTTCAGAGTAGAATTGTCTGAGCTTCACAGATGTTTTGGGCACCTTGTGTAAAAGATCTGTGGCCTACCTGTGTTAGCACTTTCTGCACACTGAAATGATGTATCTTGATGAGTTTTTCTGTAATGGCTTTCTGACAAAATTCTAAGGGCTGACAAAATTAAAGCTCTTTCCTTTTCTTGTCCCATCAGGTAAAAATCTGTAGCATAGCTACAATGCCAATGCTTGCAAAATATGGTACTTGGCCCTCAGCGTGTGGTACTCCTGCTCAGGACACTGGTTCTAGGGTGTACCGGGACAGAATTGCAGAATTAGTCACTGGCAAGGCCTTCGGTTGGAGTTCTGCCTCTTTCTCAAAGGGGCAGCTGTGAAGATGTTGGTGACATAGTCACTTCTTACAGGAAAGCTGCATTGCATCTCTGGGATCACCCAGCTGTACGTCCTCAAGGTGGGGGTCTCCCTCCACCCATCAGGGCGGCAGCCTGAAGGACGGATTCATGCCTGATGGAATTCTCTGGTCTTCTTTCCCCCGCTGCTTCATTCAACTATATTTGGGCTGTTCCTTCTTATAAAAAGAAAATTTTCTTTTCTCTCATTCTTGTCTTGGCAGGTACCTTAACATGGGGAACCTTCTAAAAGTTTTGACATGCACAGACCTTGAGCAGGGGCCAAATTTTTTCCTTGATTTTGAAAGTGAGAAGATGATTTTATATATCTATTACTCTTTGCCTGCAGTAGACTGCATTTGTCATGTATTAAATGTATGTTTTCACTTTGCCATTCTTCTAACAGCTTTGCATGCTTGAGCTATGGATAATTGTTAGCAGGCTTTTGTAGAAAGCAATAATCTGTTTTAAAATAACCTCTGTTTCTAAAATATAGAATCCTTATTTCAGGGAGGGCTTTCAAAATATATTTTACTGTTGGGATTTGATACGGTTCTTGTTTTGAAGCAGAATTCCGTCTGCTTTTAACCAAAACTTTTAAAAGAATTTGAATTACTTTTTAAGACTTACTGTAAATTGCAAGAACATAACATGCACCTTAGAGGAAGGACTGAATATGAAACCTGATTTTCTTCACTCCCAGTGTGCCACCGAATAATGCTGCATGTGCAGATTGGCTCACAACAGTTATTCATAGCTCTCCGACACCATCACGTTAAAGGTGTATATGTGAACCTTATTCAATTTGGCATTGAAATTTGACAGTTAAGCTCATCCCTCTTTAAAAGGGGGGCGCAGTGTAGAGATTAAATTACTTTTGAAAAGAAGAGAGGAATAGCTTGTCTGATCAATGCCAAACATTCTGGAAGGTTCACATATTTTTAGCGTTTCTGCTTTTAATTTTTGTTGCATGATACGATATAGCCTAAGAATGGCAGGTAAGTGGTGTTGGCTGCTGCTATGCATGTTTAATTACTTTCTTTTGGGATACGCTATTGCTTTACCCAGCTGTACTTCAGCAAGCATAAAATAAGAAAACTAATGTTCGTGCATTTTGACCATGTAATAAAATACGGTGGAATAGCGTAATAAAAAAATTGATGAAGTATTGTGATATGGATAATTTGAGATTCATTATATCATCTTTTCTTCCCCCAAATTATTTTTCAATTGTTTGCTAAAACAGGAGCAGTTGGTTATATTAGTTCTAATATGAAAGTGAATGCTTGGGGAAATAGGTTTTTGCTTCAGTGATGTTTGAAGTTATAACTTCTCTAAATCCTTATCCTGTGCTGTTGATTTTATCAATTGTCTCTTCTGATTTGTATTGATATTGGAAGATGATAGCCATGCAAATTATTCATAAAGGGAAGATAATCAAGGGCTGTGTTCAAGAATCAGAAAGAAATCAGATCTCACATGGCAGAATAGGTGCGACAGTGAAGTAGGGAGTAACTGGTATGGGAGAACATTGGAGTTGTGTAGCTCCAGCTTAATCTGCAAATACTGACCATTTCATTGGACTAAATTAATTCAGGTTAGCTGGATACAAGAGGCATAATTCTGAAATCAATTTCAATAAAAACTGCTGCTATTTTTAAGAAAATTCTGATTCTTTAGTTATCAGTTTTGTTTTAAAGTGCATGTTTTGAGCATGAACAAGATTTGGCATGAGAGTAAGCAGGTTGCTGACATGAAATGTTTACATATGCAGTCAAATTAAGTGACTTATATTATGGCTGAATTGTTAGACTGTTCTTTATTCATTTTGGACCCTGTCCTGCATTTGTTTCTGCTGCAATACTGTGTATCCATGCTTCTTTCTACTCTGTTTCAGATAGCTTGCCTTGACAGGATCTTGGCTTTGACACAGTCAAGATCTTTCTTCAAGACTTGGCACTTAATCTTGTGATACTTAACGTTGTGTTTTTATGTGGAAGAGCAAGTAAGCTCTGTATTAAAAACAAATTTGCCAGTTCAGTGTTATGCCTGGCCCAATAATAAATAGTTCAAAGTAGTTTTGGTTCTTAAATCCATATGTATTTTTGGAGTGAGCAGACTAGTTAAACATTTCTTGCACAATACCATAAAGAGCTAAAAATCTAATGTCCGTCAAGCTTTACAGGGATACAAACTCCACATTTAGAAAGGTTTTAGACTGGTTTCCAAGATACTTTTTTTCCCAGATACTTACCTTGGTGCTAGATTTCAGTGATTTGTGTGACTATCAGAATACATGCAAAAAACCCTCTGATGAATGATGTAATGGGCCATTGGCTTTTCCTTGCCAACGCTGGTTATGCTTGTGTTTCCTTTGGTCATTCACATTACCTGTTTGAAACAAATAGTTGTCTTAAGTATTCTACCGAAGTCTCTGCAGTGCCACTTTTAACATGAGCAGAGGAAAAGGCACGGCTTGGTGAGGACCATGTTGTTAAAATAAACCACCACCTACAATGTGGGAAACTTACAGCTCAACTTATATGTTGGTGTCATTACTGTCACAGTGCAAATCCTTTTCAAATATACCAATAGTAGCTAATACACAGAGTACTTCTGGTTGCAGATGGCGATCTCAAGCTAGAGCTGAAAGTGTTCTGCATTACCTCCAAAGAACTTGGCTAGGTTTCAGAGGAGCCGCAAAGATTGCATTCTCTGTAATAATGATGATACAGATGAATAAATCATTTAATCTGCAGCAGTCTGGGATTTTTCTCTCCCTTGCTTGTGAGGTTTGTCCCAGACAGTTTCAGATGACTTGATGTGTTCTTCCCTGGGAAAAATCTCAGTTTAAATAGTGTTTGCTGTGCAGTATAAACTTTTAACCCCAAGTTCCTCTCCCTACTAGTTCTGTAGGCTAGCCAAATATTTTTTAAATAGTCACTAGATGTGTGTGTTCCCCACATGCAATGTTGTCATACTTTCATAGCATTTAGTTTACATAACAGTGTTCGTATATTGTTTCAAGTCTACTCTTTTGTCTTTAATACGTTAACATGTGAGCTTTATGAACTCTAAATGTAAATTGCATCTAGTGCAGCAACATTCTGATTAAATTCTAAGTTAATTTAAAGATGAACTCCCCGTTTACTTGAGGGATCTCAGTCTTCACTTTCCATACTATTGGATTAAAAATGGGAAAGTTGCCTTGAATAAACAAGGGTTTGCTCCTTTGGCAACAGTATCAAACCTCAGAACATTTCAGTGAGCAGTGCTGTGCTTACTGTATTTGTTCTTCCTTTGGAAAACTTTGCTGGGTAAAGGCAAAGCCTCATCATAAAGGCGTAGCAGGAATTTACATCTATGGAAGGAGAGAAGAGAAATCCCTGAAATTGTATGCCTCCATCCTGCTGTTTGGATGCCTGGCATTGCTGGTTGCTTTTTCTTAGTTGTCAAGACTAACTCCAGAAGTATAACTCCTTTTCCTGCTGTGTGCACTCCACGCTAAGGAAAATGAGTTCCATAATTGGAGATTCTCAAGTGAAAGTCCTGTAGCTTGAGCCCTAAGGTACCTACTGATAGGTGGGAGTGCTACCTCCATCTGTTCAAGATCACAGCAGCACCTATTAGGAAGAGGAACCTCTCCCTTTCTCCCCCTATGATGGGCTTTCAGAATACGGTGCCTTAACCAGCACCTGAGAAACAAATAAACCAATTGGTCTGAGCCAGCCAGTACTAGGGCTTGAAGATTTTTTATATTGTATCTTTTAAATCTATCCTATTAACTTCCTAAATGTATTGTGAAGCAAGTATAAAAAAGTTTAGGGTTACTTTTTAAATTTGAGCTCCTTTCTAGGTGCAGAAGAATTACAAACGGGAGAGGAACTTAAGTTGGGACAAATCAGGTTTACACATTTCTTCTGCTGGAGAGGACTAGGTGCATCAAAATAAAATACTTATCAAAAGAAATAATCCAGCGCCTACTGGATTTTAAAATGTATCTATGTAGAAGTTTGGTATAATCAAAACAAAAAATCAAGAAAAAAACCCCACAACCCACCACTCCAGAAAATTAAGTATAAACCATTGTTTTAGGTTTCCTGGAACATTTTAGGGAAATGAAGTACAGTAGCTGGCTGATTTACATCGTAAGTGAAACACGAACAGAGGTATTGAAGGTGTTGACTTGCGTAGCCAGCTGTTCAGTGAAGACCTCTTAATTTGTATCCGAAAGGTGATTTTCATTTCTGAACCTGGAAGCTGATTGTACTACGTCTGTTCTGCTTGTTGATGGGTTTCAAAATGAGGAGGAGTTCTGGTGAGCCCTTCCGCGGTGCCCCCCTGTGTTGAAAAACTAACTCTCCTTACTAGAGAGGGTAAAGAAAAAACAGCATGAAAAATTAAATAGTCAAGAGATGTACTCAGCGTGAGACGATCCAAGTGGCAAGTCTTGATTGCATTATTTAACACCACAATCTGGAATGCTACAGAGCTTCATGTTTTAGTCTGTGTTTCACTATAGCATTTCATGTTTGTGCATGAACTGCTGCCAGTCACCTGGTGCTTACCTGTCTGCTCTTTTCCCTCATTTTTTTGTCTTCATTTCTTACAGCAGTCTTCAGCAGCTTTCAAAATTACAAATGTGACCTTTGTGATGATCTGAAAAGCACTGGCCACTTTTACTCGATGCCTAATCAATGTGGTGCTCTTAACACTTTTTTTTTTTTTAAAGGAGTGACAAGCTTTTTTTACCTGTGCTAATTCTTGATGGTTCTCAAAATACCACGGTTCAACTGTTGCAAGGTCTATATATAGGCATATTTTGCTAATAATGCCCACTCTATGCATTAAACCATAAAAATAAAAAGTATTATGCTAAAATTACAGGAAAATCTAGACAGGCAAAGCATATGAAACTTATTTTCTCCTAATGCAAATTTTGTTTTCTAATGCTGTTGTCCAGTGTGCAACACTAGGATATTGTGATTTTGATATTTTTTTCTTTTTTAATGTAAGTACATACCTAACTTCCGTTACTGTTTGTGGGAGTTATACATATGCATCATGGAAAAAACACTTTTGAAAAAACATTTTCCAGACTTTGAACTGTACAAAATCATGAGGATATATTGTCCGTAGATAACTTTTGTTTGTCCCTATAAAAAAGTATCTATTGTTAATACCCTGACTTTTGGCATTGGAACTCCTGAATTAAAATATCACAGTATTTATTTCATAACATATTTTACCCAGGTAAACAGAGAAGTGGGGTTTTTTGTAACAGCTTCAGTAACCAACTAATTTTTTTAAAAAAATCAATCTAACAGGAACTAACCTTACAGCTTCCATGAGAATTTTAAAAGAAAAATTGATCCCCCCTATCAGGTAAACCAGGTCTGAGATATCTGTACTAGATGATTATCTTTAAAGGTTAAAGCCTTTTTGTTGTTTCTTCTCAAAACATACTTCTTACTGAATTACATTTCTCTAAACATGTACATGTAGCTTTTTGAAGTGGTGATCAAATATGTTTTTGGGAAGTCTTCAGCTTATTACAGAAGAACTGGGAGACAGCATATATTCTTCAAGAGGATGGAGAAAAAGGAAAGAAACAGAGTTTACAATAGTTCTTGTTCTCAGCTCTGATTTTGCAATTAGTGCAATAAATAATGTTTTGAGAAGTAAATATATTTAGAAGTAAAAGATATGGCTCCTTTCCCAACCAGTAAAAGGAGAGGCAGGGAAGATGGAAAATAATCAGGTGCAGTGTTTCTGGATAATGGTAGTCACGAACACCTCCTGTAATATCTGCAGTGAAGGGTGTCAAAATTTTGAGCGCTTACATGAGGTCTCTTCCATTAGGCCTGTACTGCACCCTGAGGTGACATTGATATGATAGTCATAAAGATGACTTGTCAGGATTTCTTTTCCTAACTCAATTTTAAGTAAGTCAGGAAGGATAGATTCCAGGTGGAATTTTGGGGTGCTAAATGAAGCTAAAAGACTACTAAAATACAATTACTCTCTTGGAGTTCCTCATAAATTGTAGTAGCCCAGAGAATGGAAATTCTTGATGAGCTGCTGCATGAAGAATTTGTCCCATAGGTGATGGTATATGCCTATTGAATTCCATATTGTTGTTAAATATATATATATATTTAATATGTTCTACTGTTTAGATGCCCAACCTACAGAATCTGAAAAGGAAATTTATAATCAGGTGAATGTAGTGTTAAAGGATGCAGAAGGAATACTGGAAGACTTGCAGTCATATAGAGGAGCTGGCCATGAAATACGAGAGGTGAGCTAGAGTGTTACAATTGTGCACAACCTGTGGGTGTTCGTTGTCCGATCCTAACCAAATACTGCTGGATTTTAACTTTGCTTGCAGGAGCTGTTTTGGCAAAGCATGTTGTCTATTAAAATTGCTGTCTTGAATTTCTGCTTTGGAATGTCCCTTTTTAACAGTGAAACAGATGTTGCTTGTTTCAACAATATTAATGCACATATGTAATAGCAAACGATGCTTCTCAAACTTTCTATGGAACTATTGCTATTGCTTTTTCTTTATATTGCCATGTAAGCTCTTCTTGAGTTAGTGGTGAATTTGGAAAGGAGCATGGCATGACAACAGTGAGTGGTGTCGACAATATTGAGTAGTGTTGACATCTTTTTGTACACTAATTGGAGAAGTCTGATGTGTGGTAATCCTAACACAAAAGGCATCTTGTTTTCAGTCCCTTTTAATTGGTTTTTATTTACTAAAGTAGATGTTTGGAACAGAAGTGAAGTTTCTGTACAGCATGTCACTCCATTTTTCCTTTACATGTAAGAAAGGGTGGAATAAATACTCTCTCAACCCCCTTTCCTTCTTCCTCAGATGCAGCAGTGAGGGCTGCTGTGTTCCTGAAGTGAGGAGTTACTCGCTCTAACATACACTTAAGAAATACTATTAGATAGGAGGAGTTTCTGCTTACTCCAGATGAATTTGAGGTACTTATAGCTATTCAGCTTTCATTAGAGTACCGTGAGTTTTTTTTCTCTGAATTTGTAAGGTATACACAACCCTTAGTAGGGGTGATGGTGAAGCTTACTTGCTCTTCAAGGAAGGAGGATGTTCAGAGAGAGGCTGTAGGATTGGGCAGAAATCTGTGTGTCTCAGCAAGGAAGCCTGCAGCATCTGTGGAGAAAGAAGAGAGGCATTCCTGAGAGGAGGTAGACATTGCAGGAAGGAAACTTCGTAGGGACCACAGAGGAGTGCGCAGCAAGTCACAGCCCAGGGTTGACTGCAACAGATTTTGGAATTAAGGACTTGACCGTGAAGGTGCAGCAGGAGAGTTATGAGCATTTTTATCTCTGTTTTCTTAGTAATTTTCAGTTTCTAAATAGTCAGTTTCTATCTGGAAAACAAGGAGAGATTGAATTTAAGGCTCTATGTGTTTGGGAGGCTTACTATAAAGACAAGTTCTATGCATATATACCTCAAAGCTCTGGTTACACACCATGCCTTAGTAGCACTTTATGTTGTTGATTATGCTTAAATGTTCCTAGTCTAATATTTAGCCTGAATTTTTTAACAAATATTTTTGATTTTTCTTTTTCCCCTTTGCAAATTCAAAATAGATACCAACATTAGAGGAGGGCTTTGATCACTAAACATTTTTGCTTGGAGGTACCCCAGTAAAGCTGTTAATTTTAATTGATGTACATTTATGTAAATTTTCTTATTTAAGTAGTTTTATTTTTGCAATTTCTTTATACTGTCTGCAAGTTGTTTTCCTATTCAGGATACTTATTTTCAACACAAGTTTTTAAGAGCTTTTTGGAACAGACATGGGTTAGTACAGGCTTGTATCTCAACTGGAAACTTCTCAGTAGGTAGGCTTTTTAATTACTAGCTCTTGAAACAATTGTCCTGCATAGATTATTTTTTTTCCCAGTACTGTATCAGTTATTCTTAATCTAAGCATACTTTTTTCCTCTTTCTTTTGTCTAATTTCAGGCAATACAGCATCCCAATGATGAGAAGCTGCAAGAGAAGGCATGGGGTGCAGTTGTTCCACTAGTAGGCAAACTAAAGAAATTCTATGAATTTTCTCAAAGACTAGGTACGTGGCATGGTATTAACTTGGGGGTTTTGTCTTCATTAGTTAGTACATTTGGCATATTCAGATGTGATCTTGTCTGGGTCAGGCCCTTGTTAGTGGATAAAAGCTCATATTGCATAGATTCCTTCAGTAGTTTGGAATAGATCTTACTTATATCTGCATACTACCTTTTTGCATGTAAACAAACTTAATTCAGTGGATACCTTAGAGGAGAGAGAGAGAATGGGAGTGTACTTGTTATCCTCTCTCTCTACCCCTTTAATAACTCTGGAAAGCACTAGCTAGCTATTGTTTTGAAAATTAGTAAACTAATTCACTGGCAATGAGTTCTGCTAATGTTTCTGATACTAAGAGTTCTTAAAAGTGACTGTTATTCCCACCCAAACACCAGAAGTGTTTTGGTCTTGGAAATGCCTGAGCAGGTGCAATAGTTAAGATGGCACTTTGTGCCTTTTACAAAACCAACTTGACTGATGTGCTTAAGCTGATAAAACCTATTAGACTTGATTTGTTTTTTCACAAACCATCCATTGTTACCTCACTTTTCAAGACAGTTATTAGCATAGCTCATGAAAAAATGAGTTCAAAAATTGGTAGCTTTTTGCAGGTAAATTCTGCTTTGTTAAAGAGGTGAGATGTTCTTCTCAAGAAGATAAGCAGGAAACTGGGTTATAGGTTTATCTTAAAAGAAAACAAAACAAACAAAAAAAACGCCAAACCCCCATATATTCTACTGGTAGCTGTGTGCCTCTAATTCTGTGTTATCTTAAAGGCTGCAGTCTGCTAACATGGGTTATTGCAATATTTCCTACACAAATGTTGCAGACAGAGCTTGAATAAAACTTTTCAAGAAGGTTTTCATGGCTGTTAGTACTGATTAGACCTAGTCTTAACAGCAGTTTGTAAGTAAATACAGTAACACTGGCACACAGAAGCAATTCATCAAGCCCCTTTATTATTAATTACCATCTATTTTGGCAGATGTGTGTTTTAAGTCTAGCATGCAGAATATGTGTCAGTAGAGATACAAGAAGCAGATGCAGTTGTATATTGCAAAATACTCTTCTCTCGTTTAAGAGGCAGGATTGCGAGGTCTGTTGGGAGCCCTGACAAGCACTCCATATTCACCAACGCAACACCTGGAGCGAGAGCAGGCTCTTGCTAAGCAGTTTGCAGAAATTCTTCACTTTACACTCCGATTTGATGAGCTCAAGGTAAGAACTTGTAATTTTGTAATCACAAAAGCTGGCAAAGAGAGAACAAGTCTTATTTACTGAAGCAATGTTAGTTGTGTTCTGTTCTAGGATAGAACATGCCGCACATCCTCAAGTATCTACTATGCTTGGCTTGTTTGCATGACCTAGAGTTAGATTAACTGGAAGGCTGATGAATTATCGTACTAGCTTTAGGCATTTATTTTATTTCAGTTCATACTAATCATGTTTCTTCATCTGAATTTTGCATATCTCTTGGGATAATGGTGCTGCTTTTTGTATGTGCACACCCATAGTCCAGCTGTTTTCTTGCTAATGTGCAAAGAACTAAACTGAAATGATGTTAATTTGCTGGTCTGATCCTTGGAGGCAAAGAAGCAAATCCCATTTTTTTTCAACCTACTAATTTCAAACTCCTGTTTAGGAGGCTACTCCTTTTCTTGTTTTTGTTAGATCTTGTGAAAAATCTGAGAATTTAACCAGAAACCTTTGCTCTACATCCACACATACCACTTCCCAACATGTCACAGGCCTTTTTACTTCAGAAGGCTGAATGTTTTATCGTTCTCAGTCTTACATTTCATGAAAACTTGTCCTTATATAGTTTGTTACAACTCTTCTGCTTCCATGTCTATATAGATGACAAATCCTGCTATACAGAATGACTTCAGCTACTACAGAAGAACTCTGAGCCGTATGAGGATTAACAATGTCCCAGTAGGTAACCCTTGGATGAGATGAAATGCAGGCTTATGCTACCACCTAACTTTTTCATGTGCAGAGCAACTAAGTTCTTCTTTCCTTCTGTTCTATAGGCAGAGGGAGAAAATGAAGTAAATAATGAGTTGGCAAACAGAATGTCTTTATTTTATGCTGAAGCAACGCCAATGTTGAAAACCTTAAGTGATGCTACAACAAAGTTTGTGTCAGAGGTAAGAGTGTATATTTGTGACTTGGATAGTGTACTTCAAAACACTGCAGAGCCAGACATAGTTTTGGAAAACAAAACTCTTCTACCAGGCTTAATTTCACATCTAGAAATCAAACTTGGGTTTTGGAGCCTCAGGGAACATACAATATCTTTCTTGGATGCCGTAGAGGTTAGAATAAGTTCAGATAGCCACCTTGTGGATGTGTTGCCAAAACTTGAAGTATTACAAATTGGTAGTGATAGTTTTCCTCAAGGAGGGAGGTGGAAGTGGTAAGTGTGTTGCCTGCGTTTTGGTCGTGGTTTAGAGCAGAAATTTTGAAGGCAAACAGCTTGATTTTCTGTGGTTGAAATGGAAATGGAATTAAAACATAGCTTCCTTCTTTCCTTACCAAGACACTTTTTCGCTGTGTGAAGTCAAGTATACTTAAAGAGGGGAGAAACCCGAACAGTATTCCAACATTTTGACACATCCCTATTTATCCTTAACTAAGTATTAGTGGTAAAATACAGTCACTACAAGTATTGTGCTTGTCTTCTGATAACTGGTGATTTTTGTCTTACATGCACACTATTTCTTAATAATTATACATTACATGTTTAATACAAAGATACGTTAGTTTTTTATTATTTTTTCTGGAGTTACGCTTTACACTTGAAATGCCTTGAGAAAAACAACCTCTTATTTTCATTACTTGCAACAATTTTAAGTTTTACTATTGCAGCATATGCATGTATTTGGCTATAGAAATTTCTGTCTTAAAGAACAGCTTAGATGATTCCTTTAAAACTTCCCTAAAGTCAATAGTGTCAATGGTGTATTTCTATAACTACAAATAAGCAAGCAAAACCTGTGTGATAGGCTTTGCTCTGGAAGTCATGAGTCTGTATTGTAACATTCAGTGCAAGGCTACCTGACTTACCATAGTTGTGTTGGTGTTTTCAGTTCCTCCACATTGCCATGCCAGCAGATCATGAAGGCTTGATTTAGGTTTTATGGTATAATATTTCACAACAATTGAATTGGAAACTGTTTATCTTCTTCTGCAGAATAAAAATTTACCGATAGAGAATACTACAGATTGCTTAAGCACCATGGCTAGTGTGTGCAGGGTCATGCTGGAAACCCCGTGAGTATAAACAGTGCTTGTATTGTGTATGAATCATCTCTGTTTATGACATGACTTGTGATGCATAAGGTGAAAGAAATATAATTGGGGTAATTAGAAACTATGCTGTCTTCTTTTTACCAGCTTAGTTGTATTACCTTGACATGAAGCTATCTTGTCTCATTTTCCTAGCCATGCAATCATGCGGTCTACTTTTCTGAACGTATTAATATTTAAAAATAGAATGGCTATGAAAGCTAGACGACCTCTTGGCACTCTTTATAAATGGTTTTCTCATGTATAATTCAGGGAAATATACTATCTGAGCATGACTGCCTAGGGCCCTCCTGAAAGAGGAGTTATGGGCAACGCATTGGGTGGTACCTCCTTGCAAGTTGGTTTGGCTGATGGCTGTAACAAAATTACAGCACTCTGCCTGGGGAATTATGAGAGTTTTAGGCATGAAGGCAGTCCTTTGTCTATTGTAAATTGGAGAGGCACTGGGAGTATGAACAAAAAGTCAAACTAAACTTTGGGGGTTTATCTGTTTCTTCTGGCTCCTAGGTAGTTTCCCATTGGTAAAATTACTCAGGAATGAGATATGTCTTACTTAAGTTTATGTCTAAATACTGCAGTACACTTGTTTTGGAGCACAAGATCCCCAAATATTCTTAAACTTCTTAGGAATGGTCTCTCCCATACAAGAAAATAGTTAAGTGTTGCTCCTTAAGCTTACCTTTTTTGGCCTTTTTTTTTTTTGTTATTTTTGCCTCTCCCTGAGTCAGAAATTTGGGTTGTATGTCAGATGGCAGCAGGGAAAAGGGTAGGAAGCATTGAAAGCAAAGGTAGTATGTATTGTTTTAATTTTTTCCCCTGAGAGAGGAAAAAACCCAAACCTGAAATGGCATGTAGCAGCAGGGCATTATGGTAGGTTTGAGAATCCTTGTTAATCTCCAGATGACTTTCTAAGCAGCAGTCTGACTTGTAAGCAGGTTATTGAAAGGAAAAAGGAAAACTCGGAAGTCTGGGGTTGGTGGGTTTTGGTGTTTGGTGTTGTTTTTTTTCCTCTGAGGATTTATAGTAGGATTTTTCTGTTTAATGTTATTTTGAGCATTACTAGTATGTACTCTTATCTTACAGTGAATATAGAAGCAGGTTTACAAATGAGGAAACAGTATCCTTCTGTCTGAGGGTAATGGTGGGTGTCATCATACTCTATGACCACGTGCATCCAGTGGGCGCTTTTGCCAAAACTTCAAAAATTGATGTAAGTTTATTGTTACTAAATAATCTTTGGAGTGTTTAAATTGTGTGGGGGCTCCTTTTTTGTCCTTCAGGATCTAGTACCAGATGTACACTTTGTATTCATGCTAAATGCACAGTGGTAGCTCTTAGCAAACCACATACATAAGTAGCGAGAAATACTAACTAGGCTTTCGGACACATAAATGGTCATTGTTAGGTCATGGGAAAATCTGTTCTGATGGAATTCAGGTAGTGTCTTGAAATACTTGTAAACAGTGGTGGTGTTGAAAGATCCAAATCGGAACGACTAGAAAGAACAGTGGCATCTGGCTTGTTCCTCACTGTCTGGTAAAAAGCTAGGTTCATCATCCACCAGTCCTTAAGTCTTTAACTTTCTGCTGTTGTTCGATAGTAAGCGTGGGAAATAGATGCTGTTACTGTATGTTCCGTCGTGGTTGTTTCAAATGAGTTGTTATCCCGTTGTATTAGTACAGTTTGTCAATATTTCAGTGGCTGAATGTAATCATTAATGGATTTATGATGAAGATTTTTGTCCCTTTTTTGTCTAAGACTGATAAAGCAGAGCTTGACATCAAAGTGGCATTGTCCAAAGATACACAGATATTTTTTTTAAGTAGCTAAGCCATTGTCATAGGAAAATGTAATACGGAAAGCTTAATTCCTTTCTAATATTAAGAAAATGTCTTTACACTGCTGCCTTTTTTAAACTTTTCTCTCTGACAAATGGAATATAAAACATTCTATAAATTTAGAAGGTATTAGCATAAAAAAACCTTATTTTTTTTAACTCCTAGATGAAAGGATGCATCAAAGTTCTTAAAGACCAGCCTCCTAACAGTGTAGAAGGCCTTCTAAATGCTCTCAGGTACTCTTACTTTTTCTTTTGAAATATTTTTATGTGAATTTTCATGAATTGTTCAGGGCATTTCCTTCAGCAGCGAAGTGTTCAGTCTGTGTCGCAGGTAAAAGGTGAATGTGGTTATTGCAAGCATTCTCTCCCCATGTGTCTGGGTGCAAGATGCAAGCAAGATGCAAGAAGAAGCTACTGTGTTTTAAAAGCCAGGTCATAAACTTGCAGTTGTTTGTTCTAAAATAACTTTTTGCATACTTGGACTGCGTGCAGGTTAAGAATGAGTCTGTAGAGGTAAGCGTGCCAGAGTAGACGCTGTACCTGAAGTTAAAACTGATGACAACGTTTAGTACATACCAAAAGCTAAGTAGAAGTAACTGTGATCACATCTACTGGTTGAACAACCAAACAAGCCACATGGTGTGCGCGCTGTGGCTTGTGCCAGCTTACCAAAGAAATGGCTGGAAGTTTGCATTGGCCATATCCTCAGCTGTGTATGGTTTGACCGTGACTTAATGATTCTGTTTATTATTAGTAGAATATAAGAACAGTTTTACGTGATTTTTATGTTTCACAGATAGCTTCAAACATGTAGGGCAGGTAGTTCTTGTTTTGCGGGTTTTTAGTATGCAACTAGAAATTGTTCTTCTTTCACAAAGTGCTAGGGCAACAGTCTAAATCTTTCTGCCATAGATTACATGAGAGAAGTTGCCACATTAGTTGGAGGGGTAAGGAAAAATCACTGATTCTGTATAGAAACTGAAAACCCACTACTTTCGATCATAAAGCTGCATCTATAGTCAGTTACATGTTCTTCATGTGAGTGTCCGGCATCAGAGCTGTGGCAAAAAGTGCCAAAATGTGATGGGCAATTAAACACTTCATCTTGTCCCTACTTGAAAAGGTATCATGTCGTTTTGGTAACAGTTAACTGTAACTGAACGTTGTTATTCATGGGCTCGCTTTGAAATGCGGAAGCTTTAATTCGTCTTGCCTAAAAGTGCAGTTGTACTTCGTTTTTCTTGTCTGCACTGAAACTGCTTTAATTTCATTTGCCCTCATTCTTGTGTTGAGATGTGGTAAGAAGTGAAATAATGTGGCATCATAAATGGTTTCATTTGCAAAGTTTTTTCAGATTATTAGCTAAAGAACAAAAGTAAATTTGGGCTTAGTTTGAGACTTCATGTGAGTATTTCCATGCTTGAATCATTCTGTTACTCATCTCTGAACCTCCTGTATGTGATCAGTCTTTGAGATGGTGATCAGTAAAAACACAAGCTTCCAGAAGGAAGATGCTATATTAGCATTTATTTTCTGACTAATTCATTCTGATTGCAGCTGCAACTGAACACTGATCTTTACTGGTACTTCATTTGTCCTCATCATGGTTGACACTATTCAAGTACCTGGGAAGCGTAGTTCAGGTGCTTGCTCCATTCTGTGTTGTTTTATGATAAGTAGTGTAAATTCACCCTGTGCTCTCATGCTGACCTTCCAGCACAACCAACCCATTTCATGCATGCATACTTTAACAGGCCTAGCTTTGTAAATTTGATCTTTCAATCAAAGATATTTAAATCTTTTTGTCTGAATGCCATCTTGAATTGTTAGGAAGAGATGCAGAGGTGAGCTGCTTTGTGTGTGTGATGAAAGCAGGTTCAGGATGATGTCATGAGAAACTAAGTCTTAGATTCTGGAGGAATGTTAGAAGTTCTTGTGTTTTCTCAAGAGATAAATGTGTCTCAAAAACAAATGGAAGGTGGTATGGATTTCAGAGAGAGATCAGCTGTTTATAATTTGAAATTCATGCAAGTATTGTAATCGTGTTCAGCTTTTTCACATGGGCAGAATACCAAGTGCAGTAACTTTTCAGGCTTTTAGAAAACCTTAGGCCTTTTGTTTGTGGAACGTATAAATTGCCAAAAAGTGCTGAAATCTATATTGATAGTAATTTCCAAATCAAAAAGTCATTGTATATTCTTGAAGTGAACAACTAAAATGTCACTGCAGTTGTGGATAACAATGAAAATGCTAATTTAATATATTAAATTTAAATTGCAAAATAAGTTTTTACTTGCTTTTGCATTACAGTTAGAAGAGGAAGATCAGGGAAGCCAGCACTGAGGATATACAGTACTTTCTTTTAAAATAAGAAATTGCTAAGTTTTTTGTAGCGACTTGAAAATGTGTTGCTAGAATGTCTATACTACTTAGTTTTAGCAGCACAGTTACTTAAGCAAGCAGGAAGTTAGGCAGAAAAGCGATTAAATCCATTCTAAACCCATTACCATTGAGGAATCTAGAAAAGTTCGGTCACTGAAAGTTTTGAAGAGAAGTTTCTGAGGCTGTGTGTTATTTGAAGATGTTTCCTGTGGACCGGAGACCTCGAGTTAGTCTTACTGATAATTACTTATCACATATGGAAACGTAAATTTACTACGAAATGTCCTAAGAGCACAAATGCCGTCATCCAGCTGAGGCTTATTTTGAATGCCCCTTGGTGCAAGGCTGTTGGGTTATCGTTCTGATCGATAATAGCATTTTCTGATAAGAATGTCTGATCTATGTATTGGGTAACAACTGTGGAGCTGGGGGTGATAAGTGGCCGAGAGTGAGCCGTGAACAGAGAAATCGTGTATTTGTTAAGCCGAAGTAAAGTAACATCCGTGCTTTTCTCAACTTGATTTTTGTTTCTCCGTTCAGGTACACAACAAAGCATTTGAATGATGAGACTACCTCCAAGCAAATTAAATCCATGTTGCAATAACAATTACCTGGAATCCGCACCTGCTGTAGACAGACAGTATTCTGCAATGACTGAGATGCACAGATTATTTTTTTTTTTAGTGATTGCAACTACTATCTCGTTCATTCTTGCTTTTTATTTTCTCTCTTCCTGTTTACCTTTTTTTTTAATCACTTTCTTGTTCTTAAGTAAGCTCAGACTTCTTTTCTGTGCCAAATCAATGAAAATTACCAGTTCTGGAAGGTATTTCTACTTTTCAGAATAGCCATCCTAAGTGGCAGCTAATTATGCGTTGCATTTGGATTTCTCTGTACTGGGGAAAGATTTGTGACTTGAACTAAATATTTTTAAACTTGTGGTTTTTTCTTTTTTTGAAAAACTAATATTTAATATTGCTTCTTCTGCATGGCAAGACTGCCTACTTCTGCTATTTAAAAATCCCTTGATGACTTCATTTTCTATTGCAGCTTATTTTCATGTGCAACCATGAGGAAACTAAAAGCAGATTTGTTTAAATTAACTGTGTTTGTACAAAATGGTACCCAACACAAAGGTTTTTTTAAATGAGTAAAAACTGTTTTGTTTAAAAGTTACGTTTGCATTTTGACTCATTTTTGTAAGGATGTATGTTGTATGTTTAACCTTTAATAACTAACGTTAAACTGTGGTGTGTGCGTAGCAAAATTACGTATGCATGTTCATGTCAAATGATTGGCTGTGGATAAGATAATAAAATCGGCTTTCATTTTTCTAAGTGTGGTTTGATTTACCAGTATTTTGAGTGAGATGTCTTCGTGTTCTTTGGATTTTTACAAAAAAATAAATTTATAAATTTTATATAGTGAAAACTCTGCTGTTTCATTACCAGTAACCAGTAGTCTAATCCACTGATTTAAGCCTAGCGTGTTTCAGGGTTCTTGCTCTCCACGCTCTGCTGCTTCACTCTCAGAAATATTACTCATACAGGGTTTGGGGGGAAGAACTTTGTGCAGTCCATACAGATCCCAGTGGATGTTGCTGAAGAACCTGCATCTTGGCTACCTGTGCTGATGTCTCAGTACATCAGAGATGGTGTTCCAAATCAGGCTACCGGTTTGGCCTTTCCTGTACCAGTGGTGCAGAGATTAACTTCCCTCGCTCTGTACTGGTTTATACTCTTGTAGATCCAGATATTTTGAACTGTGTAGAAAAACTGAATAATCTTAGCATGCTAAATAATGTTTCGTGTTCAGCTAGCATTTTAATGCAGGTTGATAGGTTGGTGAAGAAAATGAAACTGTATTGGGAGAGGAAGAATTGAAAGAGAAAACAAGATTTGAGAATTACTAGAAAGAGCATCTCTGGGAAATGGCACGTTTTGCATCAGTGGGCAAACAGTGCACCTCGTGTGTGTGGTGCTGTTGTGATTATGCCTAAAATGAGTTGTCAGCATTCTGGAAAGGAGATTTGAAACCTGCAGGCAAGCGTGAACACCCTCAGCTTGATTTGCTGGACAAATAATATTTTGTAACTTTACGTGGCATGCTAGCTTCCCAGTATAAGGTACCAGTGTGACCATGCTGGATTTCTTGTGGACGGACCTTCTGCACCTTTTTATTTTTTCTTTGTTTTTTGAAAACAAGATATTTGCAAGATTTTAAATCACGACACTTGAGGAAGAGTTCAAAGGAGGTACAAGTGTGTATTACTGGTACCTGTACCTCATCTGAGGCAGGGTAATGCATTTTTCCTCCCTGCCAAAGATAATTAGCAGAGGTCCCAGCTACAGAGAAAGCAAACCATGTGCTATGCTGGCTACAGGAATAAAATACTCTTGCTTTGACATGATACTGCTCTTTAGTTCTTTTGGCAGCATCACAGTTGAATCCAGCTGAGAAAGGACAAAACTTGATTTGTTTTGTGGGTTTTTTTAAAAAAAATATCTTTCCCAGAATTGTAAACGTTACGAACTGTGTACAACCAACCATTCTGCATGTATCTGAAAGGGTAACTGTCCTCATGAGTTCATTACCTCTAGGAAAAAAAAAAACAAAACAACAGTTCATCTCAGCCTTGTTATTGTGAATACAGTTACAAAGTAATAATCACAGGAGGGGCAAATCATACTCGTGTCCAGTGTTATTTTTTGGAACTACAGCTTTCTAAAGGAAACCTAATTTACAAAGAATAGGTTTTAAGTACAGCTCGGGTATTTGACAGTTTTTACTTCCAATCTTGTTAGAAAACACTTGAAGCAGTAAATCCAGCCTGGGTGCCATTATGAAAGAACTAGCCATAGAGCAGATTTCTTCTTCTTTGTCTTGCCTCGGTGGCTACTGGCTGAAACAACACAGAATTTCTTCAGTCGACTGTTTTGGACAGCTCTTCCTTTCTACTGCCTTGCCAATATCTTTGCTTTTAAACATCGTTGTTCTTGTGGTCTGAGAATAATTGGAGCTTTCCTTTTTTTCCTCCAGCATTTGTGTTCTGCAGTTTCTCTGTGTACGCAGCTGGGAAAGCAGATCAGAGCTGGCGTGCCTCTGAGTCGGCTGGCCCACAGCTCTGCGTGCATCCCTACTCCTGAGCTTTCCAGGAGGAGAAAACGGGCCTTCCAGTGCATCAGGCATCAGCTGTTTGCATTTTTGAACTGGAACCACTGTGTGTTCACTGCTCGAGCTTTGGTGCTCGTTTCTTGGAAGACCACTTTTTAATCTTGTCCCTGTTTTAATTCTGTTATCTGTGGTCATGGACAGAAGAGTAGCTGGTGGGCTCAGCGCTCAGTATTGGCCACTAAACAGCTTTTATGTACGTTTGGGGGGAAAATTGCTGCTTTGGGTGGCACCACTCTGGTCTTTGTAATACCCTAGAGTCTTGGGGTACTGGGCTGGGTGGCACTTGATGGTTTAAATAAATTAGTCATACTTCTCTGCTGGTGAGCTAGTGTAACCACCCTGTGGCTGCTGTGGGTGGAAGGCCTTCTCCTCGTGCTGCTGTGTCTTGAAGTATAAACGCTATCGCTGCATTCTTACGGGCCTCAAGTCCTGGACACAGGTGGGTCTCTGGGAGAAGTGTGTCCACAGTGGCTTGTGTGATGCCTGTCACCATTCACAGACAGTGAAGTGGCTTCAGTTTCCCTTCTGATCACACAGCTAATAAATAGTGTGTGCTGGCTCACAAGCCCTGGTTTTTTTTTCTGCCGTTCTTTAGTACCAGCTTGCTTATGTGATACTGATTTGGTTCTAAAAATGTCACATAAAAAGTACACTAACTATGGAAATATTTCTCCTAAAAAAGTGTCCTTTCCTGTCTGTATCTTCTGGTTATAACGTCAGGACTTCACTTTGCCGAGAGTGCTGCCTATTTCCCAGTAGTTCTGTTATGGCTGGAGCAGATCTGGAGAGGGAGATCCTGAAACGGCTTGTTGCAGGTGGACTTGGAGCATTCCTGGGCAAACATCTCATTCTGGATGCACTGTGCTCTGGCTGCTTTCTCCTGACTCGCAAAGCCAATGCCAGCGTGGCTTCTGCAGCCTGGGATGGGGTGACTCTTCAGGCTGTTGCTTTGGTAGAAGGATGCTGCTCATCCTTTTCTTTGGGTTTTCTAGACTTAGTGTTGTTTTTCTGTCCCTGAAAAGGCTTAGACCTGTGAAATAAATGTAAATTATTGACAAGGAGTAGTTTATGCAGTTGTCGTGGGCTTAGGGTTAGTTGTGGCATTTCAAAAGTGCATCTGTGCAGAAACGCGCTGTGACGTTTACTGGGTGTTGCAGATACCTGTGCTAACAAGTCCTGTTTGGTGATGCCCTTCCTGGCTTGGGGGGTTACTTATTTCTCAGAATTCTGAGAAACGCTGCTTTGTGAAGCAGCTTCTTCTGTCAGGACAGAGAGCTAGCTCTGAACTACCAGGCTGTTTGCTCTTGCTCTCTCTTTTGGTCTTTTTACTGGCCTAAGTGAAGTTTTTTCACTCCTTTTCCCAAGACCAGTATCATGTCTGCTGGCTGATCCATAGTGGCAGCTCTTCATCTGGGGACAGTGAAGCAAGGACTAAAGCAATCCTGGTATAAAGTTCATGCTATCAATTTGCATATTTCGTAATTAATTGCTATCACATGGGATATTTAAAAACTGGACGATTGCACTGACTCGGTGCCCTGGATCTGCGGCAGTACTTTGCTGCTTCTCCCTGCTTTGATGCTAATGATCCTTTGGGGATGGTCTTATTATGGTGGTGGTACAAGGGTGCCTGGACAGGCTTATTGCTTCTGTCGGAGTTACGGCACAGGAGGGGCTGTACCTGGTGAGCAAATGGAGCCAGGTGTGATCTGACTGCCGCTTGATTCTGAGCAATGTGCTGGTCCCATTTTGTTGCAGCTGTAGTAGTGTGAAGTGGGTGTTTGTGGAGTTGTGTGGGGCAGAGGTGAACTCACCTGGTTGCTGTGGGGATGTTACAAGACTTGGGCAAATGGTAGAATAGAATCAGAGAACGATTTGGGTTGGAAGGGACCTTAAAGATCATCTAGTTCCAACCCCCCTGCCATGGGCAGGGACACCTCCCACCAGACCAGGTTGCTCAAAGCCCCATCCAGCCCGGCCTTGAGCACTGCCAGGGATGGGGCATCCACAGCTGCTCTGGGCAGCCTGGTCCTGTGCCTCACCACCCTCACAGTAAAGAATTTCTTCCTAACTTCTAATCTGTATCTCTCTTCTTTTAGTTTAAAACCTTTCCCCCTTGTCCTATCGTTACAGGCCCTACTAAAAAGTCTGTAGGAATAAAGCTTTCCAAGTGCTGTAATTATTTCACCAGTAAATGCCTGAGTGCATGTTAGGCTGGTAGTAAGTTACACAGACTTGGTGTGTTACGAACGTGCTTACAGAGGTTGCCCCTGTGTGTGAATGGCCTTGGAGCTCCCAAGGCCAACACTTATTTTCAGCCTTTCCGTGGCTGCCCTGCTCAGTCACGTATGCGTGTTCCACAGTTACGGCCTCATGGAAGACCCTTCATTTTCCTTTAGAAAAGCATTCATCTAACGTATATGGAGATGTCTGGGTGCTGTCTGTTGTCTTCCATGTGCTGCTATGATTAGGAACGATTGAGGAGGGGTCCTGGGTTGGCTCCTGGGACCTCAGTTTGTGCAAAAAGAATTGGAGAAACTCGGGTGTTATTTGTTTTCTCCACCGTAGCAGTTTGCTGTCGACTACAGCCATTTGCTACTCCCTGCAGGCTCCTGCCCGGGGGGGGCTCTATGTTCTGGGCTCATGCTTGAGCCGTATCAAGAAGCCAATATGTGGCTGCAGGTGGCAGAGGGGTCTGATAAAGGAAGCAAGGAGTTACAAGCACCTGGTGACCATTATGATGAAGTGGGACACTGGAGAGCTGTGCCCTCTCCTGGCTCCTACCGTGGGGTTTCTCCTCAGTGACGGCAAATGGCTTTTGATCCCAAGGTCTCTGGAGGAGTCTCTGCGTATTCTCCCCTTCCTCGCCATTCAGGGCATATCAGTGATGTCCCCATCTGCAGAAGCATGGAGAGTTTCTGCTGCAGGTGACAGCTGTATGTCCTCTATGGCTTCTTGTTAGTAACCATGCACACCACGAACTCTGAGGCAGAGGAGAGGTGGCCTCTGTGGTCACGGGAGTCTGAGACAGCCCCAGGTCAGAGCTGGCCTGGCAAGAGCATGTATCTGGCCTGATCTGTGGCCCATCTTTTCCTTGGATGCAGGCGAGGAAGAAACCGAGCTGCTTTTTTTATCCTGGCTCCCCATCTTCCTGCATTGCGTGATTTTGCACGTGCCTATTGTGTCAAAGTGATGCTCAAACATTGGCCAAACGACGGGCCGGTGTCCAGGCTTGGGAAAGGAGTGTGTGTGTGTGCGTCCAGCTCGTCCCATGCAGCTGGAAACAGACCCATCATGTGAAGGGACACGTGAGATGTGTCCAATTGCAGGGTGGAGGGAGACGTTGCGGTATAAAACTGATGGCCCCGTAACCATCTGCGTGGCCCCGGATCAGCGCTGGTGTAATTAACAGCACGGTGAGAGTGCATTTACTTGAAAGACTGGAGCTAAAGGAATGCGGAAGTCTTCACTGTGCTAGTTCCTCGCAGTAAGCCACTGCCTTTAGCATCCTTACTGTTGTTTTTAAGATGATACACTCTACATTCAGAAATGGCTTGTAGTGCCTGGGAGTGAAATGCCGCTTTGCGACCCGTGCGAGAGGTTGGTTCTGTGTTTACCAGCTGACTGACTGCGTGCTGGCTAGAAGGATGATTTAATGCCGCGGAAAGGAAAGTTGGCTGATGTCATAAGGAGTTTCCTAACATCTCTTACGCTAATGTAAGCATCTTGCAAGAGAAGTGGAAGAGGATGGCTCCGTGGAGACATCCTAACTAGACTGAACAAAGGGCAAGAGGTGTCTGTTAGGAAACGCTGCTGTGCTGAAATGGGCCAGACTGGCTGCCAGGTCTTTTCTGTCTTCAACTGAAGTTTGTACTGGAAATGAATGCTTATGAAATATCCCTACGTGGGCAGTTTGAGGTGTCAAAATTCAGAAGCTGGGAGGAGTTGGACAAACCATCATCGGCAGAGAGTCAATAAGAACTAAAAATATAACTGTGGCCAGAGTTGCAGAAAACGCTTTCTTTTGTACTGCATAAACCAAAAAAATGCTCGGGGGAAAGCTGCCGCATGGCAGGGAAGAGAAACCGGTGGCTGTCCTGAAGATGGCAGTGATGCTCTTCTTCTCAAATGAGGGATTATTTACTGGCTGAATGCCACTGTTCTTTGAGAGCGACGGTCCCACCCACAAACTCTCCCTTCTGTAAATTACTGCAATATTACTTTTCCCTTCAAAGACTCAGTGATCCATTGCTCTCTTTATTTCTCCCCTCATTTCGACACATTAACACAACTTGCTTCATGCTCTGGCCTTGCAAATGAGGAACAATTGATACCGCGGTGTAATTGCGTGTCTGCTCTCAAGGAGGGAACTCGTTTAAAAAACGAACAGCCCCAGACCCCAAAGTTGTGCCTCTGCCGATCTGCAAGTCTGTGAAGAATTTTGAAATACGCTGTTAATCAAAAGCTAATTAAGTGTTTTAATTAGTTTTACAGGGTGGGTTTGGTTATGGAAAGCGCTGTCTAGGTCCTTGTGGCACGGGAAGCTCTTGCGTGGGGAGCAGAGCAGGTAGAGCAGAGCAGTAGGGTTTCAGTCAGTTGCTTTGCTGAAGGACCTTCAGCCTCAAAGGCACCATCATCTTCAGCGTCTGTTCCACTTCACCTCTGGCAGAGATAGCTGTCTCCCATCAGCGAGGCTTTGGGGGATGATGCTGTTTGCAGGGGCAGCATCGGCTGCTTTCATCCAGCCAAATGGCTGCTCCATGCTCTGCAAACTCCCAGCCCCTTCCCACGCTTTGGATTAAAATCTACTCTTCGGGTCTGAGCCCTGGTCTCTGCAGCCCCGAGCAGCCCCCCAGCGCAGAAATGGCTCATCTGGGGCTTGGATCTGGAAATCCTTAAAAGACAGATCCGAAGGGAGACCAAGCCTACCCCTTCTGCACTGGGGACAGATTTCTTCTGGAGTCTGGGGGAGCCAGAGATCAGACCATGGGAAATTTTTGTGGTCTGAACCTAGATCTGCATTTACAACTATTGCTATGAAGAGTGCTCTGTGTGTCTGCGGATGTATGTATCTCTTAAATAGCCTACTATATCACTACTGTAAACACTATAAGTTTACAATAAAACCTTTGTTGCAGGTAAGGGAGGAGCTGAGAGCTGATATTGTGCACTGCAATGATTTCTTCCGTCTGCTGCATCTCCCACCCACCCACCCCTGGGCTGGGACTTTGGCTGCGTTCTTTCCCAAAATGTTTTGGGTTTTGTTTTTTTTTTTTGTGTTGTTTTTTTTTCTGTTGGGGTTTTTTGTTGTTTTTTTTTTTTTTTTTTAATAACATCAATAACAGCAGACGCAGCTTGAGACTACATCCAAAGCGGAGAAATTTCTGGAATCTGACTAGCCCGAAGCTAGGAATATCCCACACTTGATTATTCTTGTAAAGGAAGAGTTTGACGCTCTGCATCTTCAACACATTTTTGGTTCTGAGCAAGCAGCCAAGGGCTGCACCGAGCTGCCCGGGGAGCGGCTCCGAGGGGCTGTGTAAGGGGATCGGAATTTGGTCAGTCTGCACCGCTTCCTTCTCAGAAAGGCGCTGGAGGTGGAGGAGGGCTGCCCGAGCCCAGTGCTGGGCTGGTTTTGGGGGACATGCCGGAGGAGCGGCCACACTGAGCACTGCTTCAGGTGCAGCCTGGTGCTTTGATCAAGCAAGCAACACCTGAGCGTTGAGGTGTGGGGCTCTGGAGCCCAAATGATCTCTGTGTGACTGAGCTACTGATGAGTTTTGGGATGCCCTTTTAAAGGTGATTTTTGTGCAAAGATAACGTGTATGCTGACAAGCACGAGTTGAGCTGTAGAGGGGGAAAGCAGACAAACAGGCACTGTAGTTTCTGGGGATGTGAATCGAATTGCATCTGGAGGCAGAATCTTCCTTTTTTTCTTCAGGAGTGATTCAGCCACTCAGCAGTCCTGTCACCTCTTCTAGCCAACAGCCCATTGCCAGAAATGCCCATTCCTCAGCATGCAAACAGCATCAGCGTTTGCTGAACCTCAGGTTCTGAGCACAGCCTTTGGATCCCAGCCCAGGAGAAAGGGCTGGTAACTCTTTAGTAGCATCACTGGAAGATCATCACCTATCGGGACTCAGAGCAAATGCTGCTTTGCATCCCATCAGTGTCTATCATCTCTGCTGATCATTACGTGCTGTCTCGCTGAGGAGCGTTCAGGAAAATACATGAAAATAATTTTAATTTTTCGTAGAGGAGTTTGCACAGTGAACAGCAATGCCCAACAGACTGATTGGTGTTGCTAAACCTGCTACATTCTGCA
Organism: Falco naumanni; assembly: GCF_017639655.2. Taxonomy (NCBI): domain Eukaryota; kingdom Metazoa; phylum Chordata; class Aves; order Falconiformes; family Falconidae; genus Falco; species Falco naumanni. The sequence continues at coordinate 106,412,057 of NC_054056.1, read as the reverse complement.
GGAATCAACCTCCTCCTATTCTTTTCATTTGATGTCTGCATCACTAGCAGAATTTTGTTAGGCAGGCTGTCCTAGTGCAGTGCAGGCACTGCGAGGATTGCAGATCGCATTGCATGGTCTGTACCAAGGGCACGCCATCGCTGCCAGCAGCGATCCAAATGATCACTGGGTGTTGGGGACAGAAGTTTGGGGTTGGCCATTGAATTCCTTTGGTGACCTGCTACAGCAAAACACGTTTGGGCAGGAGGTGCAATGTTACTGTGTTGAGGTCGTGGATCTGAGGACACCATCAACCTTCCCACTGTAAGAATTATTTTTTGGCCTTCCTTTCTGTATGACTTGCCCAAACCCAGCCACTTCCAAAAAAAAAAAAAAACAAAAACCAAACCATTCCACACATTCCTGCCTCAGCAGACTGAAAGCAGAAGGGACAGTAACCTGGGTACATATAGCTGTGTATGTTGTAAGACATTTGTGTTAAAGGACCCCGTCAAGGTTGGAGAAATATTGCTTTGGCCATTCAAAATGGGTGGTGGAAAAAAGTTTCCTAAAAAAGAAAGAAACAAGGAATAGATCCAACACTTTATGGAGGAAAGAGAAGTAAAGCAGACTGCACATAATAATTAAAAGTTTCAGTGATATGAATAGATCATATTGTATCAAAAAGTACTATGGTCTTGTTTTCTTCATGCAGCTTATCTGTGAAAGTGAGCTTGGGTCTCCTGTGGTGGGAAGCTGTTTTCTCATATGCTAGAAAAGCACTTTAACAAATAATTTGCAGCATCTGATTTGTGTGTATATATACATATATATTATAGAAATAAAAACAGATGTTTGTAACGGACAAACTGTTAATTGCAGCTCCTGGGGGTAGGGGGCACGGGGAAGTGGGAAGGTGGCTATGGTAATGTTTTGCCTGTAACAAAACATCTGATTTTATGTAATAATATATTTCTATAATTTATGTAGAAAATCAAATGTTTGTAGCAAGCAAAGTATGAGTTACGGATGCTTTTCTAGGAATTTAGGAGCCGTTAAGCTCACTCAGACCTGTGAGCCTTCTAGCCCAGGATTTTGACAATGACCAGAACAGGGTGGACCAAGGGTGTTCCAAGAAACTCTGCAACAAGCAGTTAGGTTATCCCTTATCTCAGAAAAGTTTCCATTCCTCCCCTTCCCTCTGTAATTAGAGGTTAGCTAATGCCTCAAATCATGAGAGTTTACATCTTTCCTGAGACTTCATTTCAAAAATAACTTTAAATATTTACTGCTGTAACTCTGGTCATGCTCATTACTCATCGAAATGTCTGATCATGGTTGGAGTCTTGCCAAGGTTTTGTTATCTTTCAGCTTTGTCCTATTTTCCTGCTGTGTGATGATCTAAGGATGGGTGAAAGCAGTGAGCTGTAGAATGACCAAATAAAGAACGGCAAGAGTTTGGGGAAATTACCGGAAAGCAACAAGGTTTTCCTATATATAGTTTTTCCATTTCACGTAGCTTACTGTAGCAGGAGCAAAAAAGCACAGCCACAGGCTCTGACACCACATTTGGGGATCATTTTCCACCCTGATAACTCTGTTGATGGCGATCCCGAAGTGCATGCACAGACCTGACACCTCCTGATGGGGGATGTGGCAGTGGGGGCAGCCACGTGCTGCTGGCTCAGGGCCATCTCAGGTGCCGGGATCCAAGACCTCAGCTGGTCCAGCCCCCTGCTCATCCTTTTCATGCACTAAGAGCAGATCTTGAGGGCAGAGCTCCCCTGCAGGGAGCAGACAAGAGGACCACTGACAGCCAGGCACAGAGATATTTGGGGACGTGGGATTTTGGAGAGCCTGAGCACAGCGTGCTGGGGAACTTGTGCCATCTGAGGCAGGTAAGTCATGCCAGTGTGGAGACAGATGTGGCCCTGGTGGGTGACTTAGCCACGTTTGGTGTAGAGGTGAATGGGGTTCAGCTTCATGGAGGTGCACAGTGGGCTGGACCCATCCAATGTGCCTGGGGATGTGAGATTTATCTGCATGCCTGCATCCAGCAGCTGCTTTCCTGGCAACTCAACAGCCAAATGCCATGCTTGTGCGAATACACGGTGCCAAGCAAACCCACGGCCGTGTCTGTTTTTCCTGTGAGCCACAGCTGTGGCACTACGTAACAGCTGAGAGCAGCCTTGCTGAAGCGTCAAGGTCTGAAGTGATGGTGGCTCACGTGCAAGAGAAAAACTGCAGCTGGCAACTCCTTAAAGCACAGAGCTTTCCTGAGACACCTTGGTCCTGCTGGGATTAGCCTTGTGGGATCCAGGCTGGTCTCTTTGCCAGACATGCTGTTACTTGGATGAAATCAAGGCACTGGGGAAATGAAATAGGGCTCTAGTGGGATGATAACCTCATCACAGACTCCCTGTTTCGAGTTAGTGATGAATGAGATCCTGCTGATAAACTATCTGCTGTGATATTGTCAGGATGGATCTCAGTGTTAAAAGCTGGTTTGATGTAGTGGAGTTGAGTTTCCTTCTCACTCCTATCACAGCCATAAGACGGTGATGTTTAGCTGAGATAAATACTCTGCTGTATTCCACAGCCTGATACTTTTTTTTCTTTTTTTCTTTTCCCTCATTTGTATTAATAGCAGGCATTATTATAAATGTATCATTGTGTTCAGGAGGGAATTGTGAAATTGGCAGCTGAGGGGCTCTCTTGCAAGAGGGAGACAGCTTCTTCACAGGCTGAGTGAATACTTAATATTTGATCCACCCTTTCCCATATCTCCTTCCATGGTCAAAGCTGCTGAATCGAAGGGAAAGCAAATTTAACCTGACTTTGGAAGTTCGGTGAATATGCAGTAAATAATCTGTTCACTCTGAAGAAGACCTTGCATTTGTTGGAAAAATTCATAGGCGCTTTCCAGTGTTGGTAAGTGGATCTTCAGAAAGCAAAGCATCTTTCTGAAAATCTAGTAACAATATCTGTGTGTTTATTTGTATTTAAGTACAAATCAAGGTACCTCAGGATCTTTGATTTAAAGATTGAGCCCTTATAGTGCTAGGAGCTGTAGCAAGAAAGAAGAAAAAGGAGAGTTGCTGCTCTGGTGGTCAGATCAAAGTGATTAGTGGTTACATGTTGGGATGCGACATGGAATAGGAGAGACAAATGAACTGGAAGAACAGACTAGTCATAAAATGAAGATTTTCAGAAAAGGCAATATCCTAATTCACCCAGCTGTTGTCTAGTGGACATGACTTAGCGGTCCCCGGGTGAAATAGTCATTGTGGCATGATTTAAAGTAGGGCAATGTGGCTGTGTAGCAAATTTTCATGGGAAGTTTGCCAGAAAGTCGGAAAAAGCTGTGTGACTCGAAACAGTCGAATCCCACAGCTCCCAGAGGTAAGGAATGATTTCCCAGATGCCTTGTGACCTCCTGGGCTGCCTTTTCAAAGACCCTGAAGGTAAGGGCAGACACCTCCAGTCAGCACTGAAGGGGATGCTCAAGAGTGAAGCTGAGGCTATTCAGGGTGTTGTTTTTATCCCATCTTAACCATTGCTTAAGATCACACTTGTTCTTCAGGCTTCGGTTATTGCTCTAGCAGGCAATTTATCCGAATGAGCAAATAGCGCCGTGCTCTTTTCCTTCAGCTACAGCTGATTCAGATCCTATTAGTGTCTCCGACTACTTAAAATTGCTCTTTGTTGGATTCATTGCCTGGTGCTTTCCTGCACACAAGCGTAGGGGCTGATGCTGTTGAAGTACAAGGCTTTGGCCTCCATCCCCAGCGTTCCTGACAGACAAGCTGAGGTAGCACATAAACCCGTCCTCATGCATTTAGATGTCTTCATCAGCAGAGAGCACCGTTTGGGAAAGAGACATTTAAAAATCTCTTTGTTGGGTTTATAGGTTCTTTAGAGCCACTTAGTCATTTGATAGCAGGTTAAAATTAGTCCATACAAGATGAGGCATCAACACAGTCTTTTCCCAAAGCTCCTTATTAGCATTGATTTTTCAGTCAGGAGAAGAGTTGAGTAGTGGAAGATTAAATTAATGATACTGCGGTCTGTACGGTTTGCCTGGAAATGCCTGGCGCCTTGTGCAGGGACCTTATCACGTGGTTTTCTATGATACAAAACCTGAAGATTCAGCAACAAGAACACAAAAAGGTCATTCCTGGTTTTAGGGTGTTATTTTGACTGGGATGAAAACCATTTTCCCCCTCTGTCTTCCATTTCACTAATAGTCAGTGGTTGACTTGACCCTCATTATTCAGAACTTCATTTAGGTAATTTCCTGGTGATTGTGGCTTTTGAACTCATGTGCCTGCTTAGAAATAGTAAATTGATTCTTTCTGGAAAATCCAGTAAGAATTGTAAGTTGGAGTTTTGGTGGGGGTTTTTTTTTCGCTTTTTTTAAAAGAGCCACGTGTGAGGGAACACTCTGCAAAATGATGTGCTGGAGGGATGGGATGCATTCCTAGTCCTTGTGTCTCACTGCTTGGCTGTTGCTGACAAAAGGACTGATGCAACTTTTGTTGAAATTAATGGGACTTTTCCCCCTGGCATCGGCGAGCAGTGGAGCAGCATGACGGGAGGAGCCAGCCTGGCTGGGGCAGGAGCACACGCTGTACCCCTCATGCTCTTCAACAGGCAAGGATCCATGTGCTGGCACCCTGCAGTATGTGTTAGAAGGAATTAGTTGTTAAGAAGGTAAAGATAAAAGGATCTAGAGGGCAAGGAGCTCCGCCAAGCACCTTAATTTCTGGCAAGTCTTTTTGTCTTGGGCTACCTTGAATGGTGCCAAAGCAGGAGTCTCATCTAAGCTATCCTGATAGACAGTGAAAGGAAGCGGGTGTGTGCCCAGCTTTGTTCACCCTGTCCAAGGATCGTTAGACAGACAAGGTCAGCATCTTTCTGCAAGTGTCTCTCTCTCCCTGTGACTACAGGGAGAACCTGGGTGGCCACGTTTATTTCTTAGATAAGTCAAGTTGATCAACAGATCAATCATGGGTTTTATTTCTGCCTTTTTCTGAAGGGCCAGACTGGAATCAGCCCAGGTATATACTATATACTCATGGCACGGGCGCTTGCCTTGCAAGTTCTCTGCAAGACCGAGGAGGTCACAGAGCTCCGGCACAAATATATCCTGACATCTTGTGTTTTCTTTTTTTCTACTTTGGAAGCAGCAGGGACCAGATAGCCTGAAGTCAGTATACCAATGATCCTCGGTGGTTGGACTGTAGAGTTTTTTTGAGAAAAAGCTGCAGAACAACTTGTTTTTGCACCAGTGAAATCACCAGAACTATACTCTCATACAAAGCTGTAATTACAAACTTCTTAAATGAGAAACAACAGTGACAAAAAATTAATCATGAGCTTTGTCTGACAAATGACCAGTCACCAGTGCTCTCCATAGACACTACCATAGACTTCTTGCTAAGTGAGCATTTCTCTTTTGGTTTGTTTGGGTTTTCGTAAAGCATTTCACAGACCCATCTCCAGTTCCTTGCAGTCCATCACTGGATGGCCCATACCTTACAGGCTGCAAACCACGGGTTTAGCAGATATTTGGGAATAGAACCTGTGCATCCCTTGGGAGGAGGATCTTAGAATCTGTGGAGGAACTGATAAAGGTGACTTATTTGAAGGAGCGTGACTGAGGGTGACCATGGAGGGGCTGCAGTAAGGAGCCAGTGCTGTTTGTAACTGTCAATGGGGCAATGATGTTCTCAGCCCAGCGGGGGTGGTGGCCTCTCTGAAAAGAAGGGGCAGTAGCTAAGGGAGTAGAAATAATGACTGCATCTCCCCTTTTAGGTATTTATTTTTGCCTCTACCCTGTGGGAAAAAAACGTGTTCCAAGTGTTGTTTCTTGGAATGCTAATGTGCCAGGCTAAGCTCCGTGAGGAAGATGTGACCCCATCTCTGCAGCTTCGTTAACTCTCCTTTTGCCTCTCCCCAAAACCTTATGTTTGAGCACGGCAGGAAGATCATACCATCGATGCTGTAGCAACCAGTTACTTTATCCTATTTGATGCCATCATTTCATAAATCACATCAGAAGACGACGCTGGGTCATTCTGTCCTGACTAAAGTGATTAAGTAGATCTGTGCTATTAACTGCAGTTATCTTCTGAAAATGTCAGACTGCCTGCCAAGATCTTGCCATGAGTTAAATAAGGACCTGCTGGCTGAGGATTCAGACTCCAGAGTGGAGGCGATCGTACGTAACGGTGAAATGAAACCCACAGATCGAACAGCCCCCGTGGGTCACCGGATCCTGCATCTTGCTGCCCCTCAGTGTTACGGATCGCACAGAAAACTCACGTGCCCAGCAGTTTTGTCCCAGCTTTCTGGGTTTTGTCCAGCTGATATATCATGTAGCTGACAGTTGTTTCTTGGGCAGGGAAAGAAGTTCTGAGGAAATCAAATATTACTTTAAAAAGACAGGACTTTTACTGTGTACTCACTGTATTAATTCAGCGGCTCCCTCAGACATCTGGCAAGTATTGTGGCTGTGTCTGAGAGATTTTGGAGAAGAAGCCTTGGCACTGACTTTAAATGCAGCACAAGAAAGCCGAGAGGAGGAGAAATTGCTGCTCTAAGGAGGGAGAACGTTTGCAGCATTGTAAAATGGCACAGGGAGCTTTTACTGCAGGCTGAGATGGGATTAACATCCCTGCAGCAGTGTTTTGAACTACCTCCTGGTTGTCTGGAGGTCGTTCAGGACCTGCCGCCCCCCCCACCGCGGCAGTGCTGGCCGTTAGCATTCTTCATCCACAAATGGATGCTGGCTCACACGTCGGCCCTTTAATAGTTCCCTTTAGGATCTGAGGACATAAAACATTAGGAAACTTGCAGTGTTGTAATAAAAGGCACTGGGGATGTTTGGTAAGACAAAGTATTAGAGGTTTCCTTCTGCATAAGTAGTCTCTGTGTATATATCTCTGTGTGTGTGTGCCTCCGCGAGTGTGTGTATATGTGTGTGTGTGTGTGTATATATCCATACACACACGTATGCACGTTTGCTTCAAGTGCATAGTCAGAAAGGTAGGGCTTAGCACCCTTTCCTAGGTTAGGGAAAGACCACTGATGTTCCTAACATATGAAAACACAACTGACGATGAATTTTGTGTATTGGTTTTCATTGTTTTCTTACAATTGCTTCGCAGCCACCTGAGGATGCTGCAGAAGTATAAATGAAGAGTCTTTACAAGAGAAATGCCTTTCACATTGGCAGTGGGAAGGCAGGACTCCCAGGTTCTGTTTCTCTTGGACTTTTAAGTGTTATCTTGCCTATTACACTAAACCTCTCTGGACCTCCAGTTCACTTTGTTGCTACAACAGGAATTGCCCTGGTGCTTTGAGGCTGCAGGGAGGAGATCAGGCTGGTGGGACAGTAGGAGAAGGATGATTTGTGTTGTTTGGCCAGTGCCTGTGTCCTAGCCTGTCACTGTCCCAGGGTGTTTGCTATATTCCCCGTTAGCTTTGCTTCCAGTGGGAGGATTCAAAATTGTGGGTATTTGGAAGAATCTGTTCACTTGCAGGCAGCTAAAGAAACAGCATAAAGTCATTGTCACTCAGCTCCTGGATGCGATTTAATGGCAAGGTTCAGGTAGGTTTGCTGGGTTCAACTTCTTGTTCATAAGGGTGTCTGCCTCAGTGAAGAAAGAACCTCTCTCTCTAGGAGCATCACAGCAAGAGCATCTCCACTTGAGAAGAACAATTAACCGTGGGACGGTAGCTCCTCCAGCCCATGCTGGGCTCAGGGAAGTCTCCCACATGAGTCCTACAGGATTAACCCATCTCTCCAGGTAAGTAATGGCGAAGGTAATGGTACTGAGCTGTGCAGGACACTTTTCTTTCCTGCTCATTCAGTGCTGTGCTGGGAGAATTGGCCCCTTGTGGGCTGGTGTCAGTGGCTACAGGCATTTCCCCTCTCGGCATGCCGCAGCCATATGGACGCAAGGACACACGCCGCTTTCACAGTCGGTGGTTTTGCTGCAGCTGACTTTTTTCCCTTTAAAGTTTTAATTGCTTGAGATAATACTGAAGCTCAGAAGCAGCGTGGCAGTGATGATCCCTTGCTTGTTGGCCATAAGAATTTAGTTGCTTGTTTATCACCCACTCTTGTAATACCTTAAGTGCAAGGTCAGGACAGAAAAGATTAAAAAGCCTATTTTAGAGGCTCATGTAAATACCAGTGCCATCAACGGTATTATCCCAGCAGGATGTTAGACCTCAAATTGTTATGTAGAGTTTTAAAATAAATTCCCCAAATAGGACATAGTTCAAAATCAGTCGATTTTCAAATTCATTTTATTGAATTTTTGCATAACTTTTTCGATATTCACAGGAGGTAAAAACTGTTGTGTCACATCCTCAGCTGCTGCAAACTGACACGGTGCCACTGAAGTCAAAGGGGGAATGATAATTTGCATCAACTGAGGTTTTTGGCATCTTGAAGTGGTGGGGAAGGAACCCAAATGGTTTCCCCACATGCCCCATAGTGAGTGACCTGCTGTGTCCAACTTCTACATGGCAGGTTTATCATTTTCTTTTGCTACTTGGCAGCTTCAGTCTAACCCCTTTTCCCCACTTCTTCCTGCCAAAAATGAAATATGAGAAATGAGTCAGGTCTCCCTCGCTCTGGATGCGTCTCAAAATCCCTTGGAAATAATGTCACTGCATTCTAGTAATAGTTGGCGCAGATTTTTTCCATCCATGGCGTACGGCTACGAATGATGGGCCTGCTTTTTAGGCAATTGCAGAGAGCTGTCAGAGGGAGTCAGGAGTACTGAGTGTCTTAAAAAAATGTAATTCATCTCCATCACAATTTGGGGCGACAGATGTTGTTTTGTGAAATATTATAAAGAACTCCAAAGTTCACTGGAAGATGCGGGCACCTCTCTTGGATTTGGAGTTTTAACAAAGAAGTGTGTGTGTGTGTATATGTAGTGTAAGTGTATATGTATATATATACATGTTTAATTTTTTCCTCTGTCTCTGGTTTGTCATGTACGTATTCTCTCCCCCAAAAGTTCCTGGCAAAACTTATTTCTTGACCATGGAATTACTTCTGTCTCTTTCCTTAAAGATATCCACCCACCTACCAATTATTTTTTGCTGCTTCCTCCCCTCAGTTTCTCTGCTTGCCAAAACCAGACTCATTCCCAACCTCTAATATTAGTGATACCCGAGAGTAAGTCTGAAGTTGGTGCAAATTTACCAGAGTTTCACTGATTTCTCTGGGGAGAAGGAACGGAGAACATTATGCATGAGCTGTGAGTGTCCTTTAGCCTTTTGTATAAGTAAAAGTGCTTTACGTGGGCCCAGGCACTGTGGTGGTGGAGCACAGATGGGGCTTGGAGATGTAGGTAGGGAGCAGTGAGCAACAGGGGATCATGTGCCAGAGCCCTGTGCTTCGCCTACAAGGCTGTATTGTACCTCACCTCAGTGACAAGTTCTCTCCTCTTTCATACCAAAATGTGAGTTGTGAAAGGGAAGAGCGAAGCTTCTCACAAGCTGCCAGTGTCCCACGTGGGACCTCCCAAAGTTGGGCAGATGTTGGGGACAGGAGACACCCTCAGATGGAATCAGGTAGAGAGTGAGGCCAAGGGAAATCTGCTTGACTTCAGCCTCTCTCACCTGGTTGATCTGAGCCACCTGTTTCAACTGTTGGAGGGTTTGTGACACAGTGAAATGTCAGAGGGCCAGAAGCCTTTCAGGTATCTTTGGTAAGGAAAAGCTGCAGTGGGTACAACTCCAAGCTCAGGTTGACTTAGGGACCCACCAGAGTTACTGACATGCTCAACTTGGTTTGCATGAAGTAACGAGCGATTTTGCTGCGTCCAAATAATGCGTACACCATATGCTGCGGACGAAGAGAAGGCAAAGGCATACTGGGTTAAAGTACAGGCTTTTCACGTGCTTTCTTCCCTCCTCCTGTCCTTCCTTCAAACCAGGGGTCTTTTTGAATCTCCTGCCCTTGACTTGAGCTCTGCAGGACACCAGCTCAGAGAACATGCTCACTTTGTATGGTGAATTAATGAGTTCAAATGGTCACCTTACACAGGAGAGATGCGTGGGAAACAAAACCTGTGTCAATGTGAAACATGTGTGCGCCTGTCCAGAGGGCGAGGCACCCGATTCATAAATCAGTGGCAGGGAGGTAAGGGAAGATGTGTGGGTTTGGTAACAACTGTTGGACTCAAATGGTGCATTTTACTCTTTTTCATGTTAGGTCTCCCAAGAAGATCATATTTTTGACTTATGTATTTTCTCTTTGGTGCTGACCAGAGTTTAAAGCATCCAGAAGGTCAGCGTGCTCCTGTTTCATGTTGTCTTGTAATTCCTGGTGACACTCTATGCACACAAGCACTGTCAGGATCTGCAGGGTACGTGTTTGGGGGAGCAAAGGGAGGCTGCAAAAGCTTCCTGAGAGCTGCATCTTGCTTCCCCCTTTGGGCTGGTTGTTTACTTGGAGTGTGTTAGCGCTGCAGTGAGTAGGACATAAGGAAATTCAAAAAACTCTTATCTATGCTGGAAACGTTTTCAGCAAAGACATGTAAATGTCTCTTAGAGAATATATTGTCCTGCTCACATCAACTGCCCCTTTAAAAAAGACTCAGACTGAACTTGGCAGTAGCTCTAGACATCGGGCGGGGAGTTGTCCCGTCACAGTGAACTCTGCAGCCCACCAAGAAGCTGACTTTGTACCCCAGGTGCAGGCAGCTCTTGGGGATGGGCTTAAGGTGGGATCTGAGATTCAAAAATAGCTTTGTAGCTGAACCTGCAGTTCTCAGGATCTCCTCCTTCCTAGTAGGATTTCACATCACTTATCGCAGCTGTAGGAGGTGTGGAGGTTGAGGACAGCCTCACGCCTGGGGTGCGGGCCCTGCCCGTGGAACTGGGCTAAGGCAGGAAGAGCTGGTCTAGGTCAGACAGCAAATAGGTGGAAAGAAACCTGCCCATTTTGCCAGAAGTCAGAATTCCATCTGATATTTTAGAAATGCCTTCTTTTTTACCCTTGCACTCTCTGTGTTAGCAGTCTCCGAGCGTTACCTTCTGGGCTGAGGGAGAGGAAGACTATGCTGGAGCACACTGCATCATGTCTTCTCCCACACTGTAAAGGTCGAGCAGGTCTTGCCAAGACTCTGTAGTTCCTGTTTACGCCATACATGACGTTCCCAATCCCTTCATCACTTGTGGTATTTTCTGTGGCTCTTCCTCCATAACTAACTCCAACTGGCATAGCTGAGACATCAGCAAGATGAATCCTTGGAGCGCAGCCAGCTCTTGCTTTTATTTTGCACTTGTGTTGCTGATGTCAAGCCTTTGAAGAAGGCCTCAGGCCCCCGTTATAGCACAGGGCAGACGAATACAAGGAGGGGGTTCTTGCCTTGTGGAGATGACAAGAGTCACAAGATCTCCAATGGGATGCCAGACTGGAAGCGTTTGTTGTGGTCCGAGCCACTCCTTATTTCCTCCAGTGACGCAAACTGGTGTCAGTCGTTTTTGGTGGTTGAGTGTGTGTGAAGGGAGCTGCTAACCTCCCCGGCATTTCTCTGCTGGGACATGCGCACGTGTTTGCGCAAACCCAGAAACGACAGGCTTGATTCAAAGGCAGCCGGTTGGCGTTGTTTGGTCTGTGGGCTGCCAGAGATCTGAACCAGGAGCTGTTGGGCTGGAAATCTCCGGGTGAAGATCTGGAAGGAGTGTGGGGTGTGTAGCACCTCATGTCTCTGAGACTAGCAGAGGCTGGAGCTTAAACTTCTCAAGCTGCGAGCAAGAACTTCCCAGCAAGAGCTAAACATTTGTCGTAGACATCTGTAACAGATGTGGAAAAGAAATAGCATACTCTTAACTAGCCTGTGATAACAGTCATGGCCTTGGAGATAAAACACCTTCCTGCCAGTGGTTTCCAATGCAATCATTTACAATCTGGTCAAAGCAGAGATTAGGCTTCATGATTGCATGACATAGAATTTGCCTCCTGCTCTGCAAGGAGAACACTCTTCATACTGAACGGTGCCTACAGCTTTGGGACCTATAAGCTACCTGCTTGTTTGTTAAGAACAATTATTTAGTCCTCAATACCTTGGCAGCCTCTTTCCCATTTAGTAACAAGGCTTTTCCTCTCTGGTTTTGCTGTAGTTTGTTGTATGTTTTTTAGGGGTGCAACCAGGGCAGGACTATATGTGAGAGCAGTGGCAAAATGGTCGTTGTCATTGACTTGCATCACGTTTCTCAATGTCAATACTCTAAAATGCATCTGCATTGCACATACAAAAGGATTTATCATTTCCAGAATATTCTGTAGAACTCAGTGTTTTCCAGGTGACTCTGCTCTGTCTCTTTCTGTTCCTGACATTGTACAGCTCCTTGAAAGCATCACTCTGTTCCTGTAAAGAAAAGCAATTCCCACTGTGCAGAAGTAACAACCTGTACAGAAAATCTTTCTGTTTTGGAATGAAAAAGTCTTTTTTCTCTGTGAAAATTGACAATTTAGTAAGTGTAAGTTCTTCCAAAGGAAGCTCATTCATTTCATATTTTTATGTTGTCTTTCTACGTAATGGAAACTTGCCCAATGCTTTTCTGGTTTGCGATGAAGATTTCTAGGTGCTACAGCAGTAATGGGATTTCTTTGGGGTTTTTGTGTTTTATACAGACAAGTGCACACAATCTGGAGCTCTGACTTGACATCCTTAGCAAGTCATGGGGCAGCTTCAAAAGCCCGTACCTAAGCTAAAATACTTGGCTGAGGTATTTGGCCCTGCCACCTGCAGCTGTGGAGCTCCTGTGCAGAAGGACTCTGCGATGCTGAAGTGGATGTGGCTATGTCCCAAATAGCTTTTCCAATAGGAACCTTTGCCTTTATATTTGGGAAAGAATGTTTCTACAGAGCCAACGCACCACATGCTTTGATTCGCCCTAATGTGAGTTGGAAAATACAAGCAGAATTAGTGTAAACATTTTTCTTGCCTGACTGGTAGATTTCCCCACCACCACATATGCTTTAAAATATTGGGGTTTTATTTCTTTAAGTCTCAGATCTGATGGCTGAAATAAATTAATTAATTCTTTTTTGCCTGATTCCCAGAGGGTATAAAAAAGTAGATTCTCTGCTACTATAAATTAATTAAATTACAGATCAGACTGGAGTGTTACTACAGGTGCAGAAAGCTTTTCTCTGCCTTCCTAACTTCTCCAATCTTATTATTTGGCATGACAAATTTCCTACAATTGACCTACCAGCTTTCCAGCAGCTAAGTATATGGCCAGTCATTCTTCTTAGCAAAAATCACCCAACCCTTTTTTAACATGGAATTAATGAAGTGATGAAAATTTACATCAGCAAAGGATTTATCACAGTATTTTACCCACAGCCTTACTACTGAATTAAAGATGTTGAATGGTTCCATAAATACCAAGCATTGCTGATAATCCAAGGCTTGAAGTCTTAATTCTGCCACTTCGTAGTTAAGGTGGTAGAAAATAAGCATGAAAGAGAATTTTTTTCCCCTTTAGTTCAAAATACTTATTTTGTTGCTACAGTAAAGAGCAATGATTACTTGAGCAAAAATTGTGATCATGCTAATTGGTGATCTAAGAAACCGAGGATTTTAGACAGAAAGCTTTCACTGTATGCAATAAAAAGATGTTCTGCTATCCCTAAAGCTTTCCTCTTTTATCTTTGCATCTGCTATACAGAGCAGCCAAGTGTCAAATGCCAATATTCATATGGCCAAATGGGCCAAAGAGTCCTCCTCTTGTCTTTCCCGCTGACCCTGAAGTCTTTATTTCACTTTTATGAGTAGACGCCAGAGGTAATTCATATGGACTGACAACTGGCTGATCATCTATAGCTTAAATGAGACTTAGAAGGATGTGAGTATCCAGAAGAAAAGAACCTGTGCAGTCATTGTGAACCTACTCAGGAAAGCCTGACAGTCCCAGAAACAGCATTCATTAAATGTATGCTCAGCAATTATTTATTTTTTCAGTTGGATAGGTGGATGCTGTGGGGTGTTGCTATTGCACACTATTCTCAACTCTTTCTAGTGTGTTTAAAAAAAAAAACAAAACAAAAACAAAAAAAAACCCAACAAACCACACCCGGGTTTGTACTCTTGCCATTGGATGTGGGCAGTGTCTGTGTGAAGTAGTCATTGGAAGAGAGTGAGAGCGCCCAGGTAGGCAGGGAGATAAAGGCTGGGTGCTACCTGGGCTTTAATTAAGCCAGATCAGGAGACATTGAGTGCTTCTGCACCGATAAGCGAGGACAAGTCCCAAAGGTCATGATGTAGCTCGCTCTTCTCGCCTTCTGCCAAGCAGAGAAGGCATATCCAAAGAGTTCTGCAAAAATACTGTTCCTTGAAACATGCCTAAATGTTGCCTGGGAGGAAGGTGGTTGCCACAGGTCCAACCGTGTCAGCCAGCCCACCAGCATGTCCATGGTGAGGACAGTCATAGTTCAATGCTCAAACCTCTTCCCTCACCAGGGTTTGTTTGCCCATGTGGATGTAAGGTTTCTAACCATGAATACTGATCTGGGGCAGAAGGCAGGACTGTTGGGCATTGCAGTCATTCAGAATCGGCTGAATGTTCAAGGGCTTGCTTAAGAATATACTTAGTTTTTATGATGTTTCTGTGTCCCTGGGAAGTCTTCATTCAAGGTCCAGATAGGGACTATGTCTTTGTTCCAGAATGATGCTGTTATGACGTCCAAACATGCTATAACGAAAAAGACCAAGTCTTTAGTATTCAGAACAATGGAAGGATTTGAGATTTTTCTTCTTGTTATGGGTTAATGGTTTAAAAGAGGAACGGAGAACTGATGGCTTCTGTCTTGGTGTAAAACCTCTGCATCAGACTTGTCATCTCTGAAACAGACATGAAAGCTTGCCTCTACTTCAACAGGCAACTGGAAGTGATAATGGTGGTGAAACTGCTTATTGCAGCCTCCTTCCCAAACCCTCATCCTATCTCCTGAATTTGTAGGCTCACTCTTTGTTGGCAAGTCACTGTTCATCATGATTTGATAGGTAAACAGGAGATGGGATAGATTTTTCATGTGTTCTTTCTCTTCCCAGCTACCTAGGAGCAATCAAAACGAGACCTACATATCTATTCAAAAGGGCTGCTGTTAACTTCCCTTGGAGAAGCACTCCCGACGCTGGGCTTTTGGTATGTGCATGAACAAATTGTCCATTTTTAAGACAGATTTGGGAAAAGAACAACTAGATCTCTAGTAAAAGTGGGTGTTGACTGCTAGCTTCAGCCCAAAGCCACAACCTGTTGGTCCTCCTTTGTTTTCTTGGCACTTAGATCTGACCTTGATCTGGCCCATGCCAGGAATTGCCTTTCTGGGCCCCCAGTGTCAGCACAAGCTATTTCCATGGCACAGTGATAGCTACACTCAATAGTGCAATCCTTGCAAGCCAACAGGGTCCACCACCTTGTGCTGTTAATGACTATTACAGCCTTAAAAACAAGAAAAACCTGCAAGTGGAGTTATTGAACTCGCGTTGTCACTAAACAGTAGGACTGAATGTTGACCTCTTGTGACTGGGACATGAGGAACACGGGTTACCTCGTGACGAACCACTTTGGAGTTTTGCAAGGGAGAGGTATCAGCATGGACTTGGTCTTTTGCAAGACGTGAAGAGAGACCTGCACACTTGCATGACTGGGTGCTCCAGAGGAGTCCCTGTGTGTCCCAGGAAGGGGAGGCTGTGGCCACCACAGCAATGAGTATGGAGTAAAAGGCTTTGGTGTGCTCTGAAGCTAATAGGATTGTTGGGGGAGCAGGCTAGAGTGTTTTTGCTTTGGTCTTGTGGCAAGCCTAGCTTGTATCTCGAGATTGGTGGTGTGCTAGGGTGTAGCTGCCGTTCTATGTTCGTGCTTTGCTGTTGGTTTTGTTTCTCTGAGCTTGAGGGAAGACATCCACAAGGTTTTCAATTCTGGACCTAACACTGGTGTGCAGACACCTAACTGGTAAGGCAGTAAACCCAGTCATTTGACAGCAGTTGTATCACCAGGCTTTCTACAGAGAAGGTTCAAAGTTCAGACCATTGGCTTCAGAGACTCAGGGATTCACCGACCAAACCCCAGTTGCAGGTCCCTTCCAGGGTGAAGCAGCTACAGTTGCACGGACTCTGTTTTGAATGCTGTCTGGTTCTTTCTAAGTGCTGGTGTTCCTTATTTTCAGTTCTGTGCCACCATGAAATATCTCAGAACTAAGTCTCCTACTTTTTTTTTTCCTTTACTTTGAATTCTCCAGCTTCCTTGGCCGTGCCTCAGCCTTGTTTGGCTCATGTGGGTCTGCCCAGTTCACCTTGGTGGTGGCAATCTCAGTGGTGTGGTGCGGTAGTTTGTGTTGGTGGTGGTCAGGCTCTGAGGCAGGCATGGGGAAGGACGCTGGAGTTACTTCACACAACCAGCACTTGGGAGTATGGTGTGTCCTTTGAAACACACATGCTTTGCAATGGCATTCACAGAAATTACCCACGTGCCCTCTCTCCACTGAGAAACTTAGCGAGACTTGGTGAGTCTTCTCTTACTAAGAAACGAGAAACTCCTCCTTTGCAAAGGTGAGCAACTCCTGCTGGCACCTGAGAGACCAAAATGAACAAGATGGAGTTTCTTGGATCAGACAGGGATGAATGCCTTCCTGACTGCCAGAAAGAGAGGCTGGGAGGGCTTGGCAAGAAATTCCCCTCTTCTCTTTTTTTTCTCAGTGCAGAAAAGGCAGACATGAGAAAATGCCTGGGTCAGGAGTCCAGCTTGGACCAAATCAGAAGGTTTGAGCTCAGATCCAAATTGTTCTCACTTGGGTTTGGCTGCTACTGGTGGATATCTCCCAAGATCCGATGGCTGCATTCTTTTGCATTCTTGGCTGGAGATCTAGTGGAGATTGTTCAGCTTCAAGCTGATGAAACAGGTCCTTTTCTGATCTGGAGTGTATGGAAAGCATTTTCTGGAAGTGTAGACACAAATTTGGAGGAATAAGGCAAGAGAATATTTTAATTCAGGGACCAGTCTGGACTAGAATCACAGAATAATAGAATTGTTTAGGTTGGAAAAAACCTTTAAGATCATGGAATCCAGTCATCAACCTAGCACTGCCAAGTCCACCAGTATGTCCCTAAGTGCCACATCTATGCATCTATTAAATACTTCCAGGGATGGTGACTCAACCACTTCCCTGGGCACCCTCTTCCAGTGCTTGACAACCCTTTTGTTGAAGAAATTTTTCCTAATATCCAATGTAAACCTTCCCTGGTGCAACTTGAGGCCGCTTCCTCTTGTCCTATCACTTGTTATGTGGGAAACGAGGCCAACACCCACCTCACTAAAACCTCCTGTCAGGGTGTTGCAGAAAGCAATAAGGTCTCCTCTCAGCCTCCTTTTCTCTGGACTAAACAGCTTCAGTTCCCTCAGCCGCTCCTCATCAGACTTGTGCTCCAGACCCTTCCCCAGCCCCGTTGCCCGTCTCTGGACACGCTCTAGGACCTCAATGTCCCTCTTGTAGTGGGGGGTCCAACACTGAACACAGCATTTGAGGTGTGGCCTCACCAGTGCCGAGCACAGGGGGATCATCACTGCCCTGGTCCTGCTGGCCACTCTGTTTCATACACAAGCCAGGATGCTGTTGGCCTTCTCGCCCACCTGGCACACAGCTGGCTCATGCCCAGCCAGCTGTCAACCAGCACCCCCAGGTCCTTTTCCCCCAGGCGGCTTCCCAGCCGCTCTGCCCCAGCCTGTAGCGCTGTGTGGGGCTGGTGTGACCCAAGCACATGACCTGGCACTGAGCCAATCAGCCAACCTAGTAGTAAAGTAGTAACAAGTGGGGCTAATAGTCCAAGAAAAAGCTTAGGCTGGAGAAAATGTTTGTTTCTCTCAGTAAAAGCTCTTTAGAAGAGACTCTTAGAGATGCAATGAACTCATGGGCTGATTCCCCCAGGGGAGGCCGCGGCTCCCCCGCTATTACTACTTCTGCATTGTTTTAAGCATTGTTTTAAGGTGAGGACACCTGTGACAGCAGTTGATGTTTACTATGACCCAGCAGAGATGCAGTCACATTGAGATAAAGTCTAGGCAATCAGTCTAGGTATCCTCCGGCAAGTCACCAGCAGTAACAGGACAAATGAGGCAGTGTTTTGTGGAGGGAGAGTGTTTGCTCTCTGGGTCCATTTGCTTTGTGCTCGGGGAGAAGCCTGTGCATAAAGTCGGATGTCCCCGAGTGCACCGCTGGGCTAAATTTTGTCGGCTTTTCTGTGTGATCCAAGACTTGCACACTGCTGAGTTTTGTCCCTCAGAGGTAACTTTTTTTTTTTTTTTTTTTTTTACTTTCTTATCCTGTCTTCATTTTCCTTTGGATTATTTACCTTTGCCTTAACTCTGTAGTGCATGACGATAGACAGCTCTCAGCCTGTTTCTAGAAATGGGTCAGAAATAAACAAAAGCTGTTGACACTGCTGTTGACGTGATGACCATGGGGGTTTAGGGCAATGAGCCTGGAGCATATTGGGTTCACGTCGTGCTGTAGGTATCAGTAACATGGAAAGTCCTCCCTCTTTAACGCACCTGTGCCTGTTTGGCTTTACATTTCTACAGCATCACTTTGGGTTAGCTATGGTGGCATGTACCTGGCAGATATAATTTCCCCAGCTGGTTGCTTTGTTTAATCTACTTGCTAAATGTATTTCCTTGGCATCTTTGGAACACTTTCATGACAAGTTCTCCAAAATCCTCACATTGTGCAATCACTGAAAGAACTGTTCATGAAGTTGGGATCTAAAGGCCCTTTGAGTGGGCAAAGAACTTCATGTGAAGAGATTTCCTGGCTATGTGACTAACTGTGTGTTTTGTTTCTTTTTATTGCCAGGTTTGTGCAGTCCTATGAAGTGATCAGGTGTGTGAGATGTGCCAGTCTTGAGCTGTGTTTGAATCCTGAAGGGTATGCTGGGAATCTTGGCATAGAGATGTAGAGATATAGTTTCTTTTCACCCTTGGTTTGTCTTTATGTCCACATTAAATAGGCAATGCTCATCCAGAAAAAGGGAATGGAAGAGGAAAGGGGGGAAATGGGGAAAGGAAAGGGGAAAGGAGAGGAGGGGAGGACAGGAAAGAGGAAAGGAAAAATGTTTTAAAAAGATGGGACGGTTTTCACTGAAGACAGAAGTTTGCCTGATAACTTTACAGTCTGAACATACCATAGCTTTCCTGATCTCATCCTGATACTTTTACAGCATGTACTATTATTATGCATGCATTTGATTTTAAAAGGATTATCATTTATTATGTAAAAAATAATCTTACATTAAGGTTAATTTTCTAGGTTTACCATTTACGCCTGTGCATATCAAGAGATGGGAGAACCTTTCTCCCAGCACACTGGCACCAGGCTCATCTCTGCATGGGTGCTGTTGCTGCAGAGCTGAAGCCTAGCTTCCAGTTTAATTCTGAGGAGTTATCTAAAGAGACTTCTGCCCTATTGTATCCAGGTAGGGCAATATTTGCTGCCACTGTGCCATGGAAACCTTCTGAGAAAGTCCTTTCTGTAGGAGTTAACGTTTGTTGTTATTTTTATATTTGGGTGGTGGTGTGACAAGATGCTGCTGGGGACCGAGGGAAGGGAGGGCAATGTGGGAATGCGCTTGTTTGCAACATTAAGTACTTTGGATTATTACAGGAGCTGCCTGGTCTTGACCACTCAGGGTCTCATGCGACTTCCCACTGCCTCCGTTTCTCCTTGTTCCTTAACTAACAGCAAACATTCCGCCTACGAATGCATGGGATTAGGGGTGAGTATTTAACAGCATTAATTCATAGTCTTTGTGAGAGCTCCTTCCTTTTTCACCCCACCCCAGAGTGGTTAAACCTTCTCTCTGCCAAAATATAATAAATGGCAGGTCTGGCCCCTAACGATTCCTCGTCCGGGAAGCTAGGGATGCAGGCGATTTATCTCCCAATGATTAAACGTGCAGACAAAAAAGGGCGAATTGCCTGAACTAAATTACTGCCCATACATTATTCAGCCAGCTGTGGGGAGCTCTGCGGGGGCGGGGGGGTGGGGGTAACGACAAGCGGAGGGCAGCAATGGCCATGGCCCTAGTGTGGGTTCCTGTGGGGGGTGCCCCCCATGCCGGTCTCCATCCCCATCCCGTCCCCCCGGGGAGTCGTGGGGCTGTAGATGGCAGCAAAGGCTGCAGGATGGGGAGGCACAGCGGGGCTTCGTCTTCGTCAGCTCCCAAGGAGGCAGCAGGTGCGTGGAGGATGGCCTGAGCTTTGCAAGGCAGTGGAAGATAAGGGTGTTCGTCCCACTGTTGGGGCCAAGAAGACATTGGAGAGGATCTGTCCTCTAGACAGGAGGAAGGTGGCAGGAAGGGAGAGGACAGCACTCCGCATTTGTTCGTGATTTTAACCCTGTGTTTGACTGGAAAGCCCACTGCCCTGTCCGGATTATCCAAATCCCAACTGTGCTTTTGCTGCTGTCAGCCCCTCTGTCAGCCCATGTACAAGGCTGGTGCTGCATGAAGCAGTCTGGGGGTCTTCGCCTCCTCCCCAGGTGCCCAGGGACCTGCCCACTGCACAGGGACAGAGGGGACAGTGAAAAAGGTGCAGCAAATCATCTTTCCTGCTGCTCTGTTTTGATGGTTGCTAAACAATTTTTTTCCCCCAGCTTCGATTATAATACCTTGCAGGATATGCAGATGTTAAGCTTTGGGGTTTAGATGCAAGTTATGGGGTATCCCCTGATCGGCACCTGCAGTGCCTCAGCCTCTGTGGCTGTTTGACTCTTGTCTCCTCAGTCGGACAAGGAGTCAACGGGGTGGGACATGGTGCTCTGGCGTGAACTCCCTGGTATTCACCCCTAGCAATGATGGGGGTCCTAACTGAGCTGGGGCTGATGATCAGTGTGTCACATCTGGCACATGAGGCTGCACAAGACTTCAGGGAGCATGGCTCATGGCCATGCTGGTTTAGGGGGGAGCTCTGCCCACCCTCCTGACCGATGGGGCAGCTTTGGTGCATTAACCCCTTACTATCCTTTTCCCTGCAGGGTAACCAGGCTGGGAGCCACCTTATCCTTTACACTCACAGGGCTGAGAGATGCAGGTATAGGGGAACACACTGCTCTTCAGTGTGCTCAGATGCTGGCCTTTCATCCTGACCCTGACCGTAGTGTCCCTGGCATTGCTGCTGAAGAACAGAGGGAATTAACCCATTTGGCTGCTTCTTTCCTAACTTCCCTGAGCTCTCAGTTGCAATGGCCTAGAAAACTGATCAGAGGCCAGCAAGTGTATTTGATAACATGAAAAGCTGTATTTTCCTCTCAGACAACCCACTGAAAGAAAGTTCGGTCTTCCAGCAACTTCACCTCAAACCTTGAGGCTCCTTCTAGCTTTGTGTGATGTAGGACTAGGGCAGGGGGTGTGCACAGCTGCTAAGGAGTGAGCGCTGCAGCACTGTTCACTGAAATAACGTTACTTGGCAGGCTAAAAGTCTGAGTTCTTGCCGCCTCTAAACTGTGCCAACTGGCTATTTCGAGTCTGGGAAATAGGCAATACCTCTAGGGTGCTAAAAGTTCAGGAATTCTCTTTATTTTGATTGCACATACATAATAGAGAAAGCAGCGCCCTTTGCTCCAGCAAGACGTAAGCAAGTGTTGAAAAGCAGCAGAGTCCTGGCTGATGTCTTTCCACAGTGAAATGCATCTTTTACTTTCCCAGTTTCAAAGTATGGGAAAGGGTTTTGGCCAGTGATCAGGATCAGGAAGAGTTTTTCATCCCAGAGTAGTGAGGAAAACTGCCTGGCTGTGGGTGAAGGTGCAGCAGCAAAGCTGTGGGAAGTAGGTTGGTGTCTGTGCCAGGGATGGATGGCAATCCCAAATGGGCGCTCCAGTGCAATGTGTCGCCTCGTCCCCTGTGAGTCAGACCTGCCTCATACCCAAATTTCCCTTGGGCAGCCCTGATGTGGCATATCATGTCACTGAGGTTCACGCAGTTACAAAACCCAGCCTAGCTGCAAATGGGCAAGAAACACTTTGGGATCTGTCATTACAGCTCTTCTGTAACAGCTTGGGGACTTGCATGGCAGGGTCTGGTGTTGGTCTCATTTACATCAGTATCTGTCCAAACTTACTGGAACTGGTTGAACTGAGGGTCATGTGAGGGTTGGTGAAACTGGATGGATGCAATTGTAATGTGAGAACAAAAAGAAATGGTATTGCACCCATCAGCTCTGTTCCATGAATAATAGAGATTCCTGGTTTGCAGGCTGTGGGGCAATTGTTTAATTATCTCAGTGTCTGCTGGGATTATTTTTTCTTTTTGTCACTGTTTTTAAAAAAGCAAATTTAGAAACAAGGTTGCAGGAGATGGGGTGAGTCTGTGGAGCCTTCATGCCCCCTTCTTGGGTATGGACCTCCGCCAGCAGTGAACCCCAAGGGCCATTTCCTGGGGACATCACCCTTCCCATCTCCACGGCCCAAAGGGGCTGTGGGATTTGTGTGTTTCTACTCAAAGGGCCTTTGAAGGAGAGAGCGAGCACTAAGGGAGATCTAACAAACGATCCCTCCTGCTCCTCCTTGCCCTCCCAGCAGCCTGGGGGCCACGTGGCTTTAATTAATCAGTCGGCTCACGCAGTGACACCGACACAAATGGCACCTGCTGTCATCCTCTCCCACGTAAGTGCCAGTGATGAATGGCACGGGGTGTGCTGGCCAGTGATTCCAGTTGGCCGAGCAGAGATGGATGCTTGTGTCCTTCTCTGTGATGGAGGAGTTAATCATAATGAAGAGTGAACACGTAGGGCAAGTGGCTCCAGCCTGCTCTTCCAAGGGGGTTGCTGCGGGCTGATTCACAGAGAGCCTTTGCCAGTGGTTTAGAAAGGCACAGAAGGGACCCTGTTCTTCCTTGTGTGCCAGCAGTTGGATTTGACACAGGTTAGTCATATTTTAAGTACCTGTGTATGGGAGGCTGGTAGTTGCTGCTCATCCTCAGCCCTTCCTGGGTGCAATGTTCTATGAGTTCCTCTCCCTCAGCAGAAATGTCCTGGCTGGTGCCACCAGTAGCTCAGCTCTGCCTCAGCCTGTGGGAGGTGGAGACACTGCTTCTGCCGTGCCCATGTCTGCCAGGCAGGGCTTCCAGACAGGTCTAGGTTCCCCAGCAGAAATGGGCACTAGGTATATCTTCAGATCCTGCTCACCCAGAGGGTTTTTCATGATCCTTTTGGTACATCCAGAAGGAGGATTCTGGGTTTTCCAAGTGCCCTGTATCCCCCATTGCTCCTCTTCCTGCCAGCACTATCTCACTGTGAAATCCCAAAGCCCCCATCCACCGTGCATGTACCTTCTGGGACAGGCGATCCCATGAACAGTACTGTGACCTACCACAGAGCATGTTGTGAGGTGAGGCAGCAAGGACTGTCCTCATGACTGGAGAACCAAAAAAAGGGACAATGCCATGTGAGGGAGACGTACTCCTCCCCACATCTAGCCAAGGAGATGTACAGAAGGTCTGTGTTGAGCATCTGCTTGGCTTTCAGTGCAATTCTTCCCCCAGCACCTGAGCTCAGCTGCTGCTTTTATTGTCAATGACTACTAATGGTAAAAACATTTTGAAAGGAGCCAGGACAGAGTGCACTATGCATGTGTCCAACTCCCCTTTTGCAGAAGTGTTTCACAGGTATCAAAGATACTCAGGTAATAGGGTGGTAGAAATGACACAAGGACTGGAGTAAGAGCATGGTGGTGGGGCCAAGAGCGGGTCTAGTTTGCTCTGTGGGATTTGTCCTGTCTGTGGTGTAAAGGGCTGGATGAGGAATGCAAAGTCTGGTGCAGAAAGCCTCGCACTCTGGTACTCAAACTGGCTGCACACAGCCTGCAAAGTCTTTGGGTTCTCTCTTAAGCCTGGCCTACCACATTGCAAGGTCATGAATGGCTTCCGCTGAGGGAATCATTGGAGCCTTCTCCAGCAGCCAGAGAGAGAGCTTTTAGTGTCTGCTGCATTTTGTTGACTATGCTACATGACTGAAAAATTGATATTTGTATTGTTATTGACTTCTCCAGGATGATTTCAGCAACCCCTATTAAGGATCTTATTCCTGCAGTAACTTTGTAGTTATTAAGAGTAATCTTTATAAATGATGCTATGCTTCTGTATAATCTCATCCAATTAATCTTACTGTATCAGCTATGATTACATTTTTTTTTAATGAGGGAGTCAGTGCAGAGTTCCTTGTTTTTTTACTAAAAGAAGACCTCCAAAAGCACTTCCAAGCGCTAACTTTTTTTCAGTCTGTGTTGAGCAGTGTGATTTAAGACTGAAAATACATGTTTCTGTCTGAAGTTTTTGACAGTGCAATTTGAATGTGAAGAAGTGTCCAGTCTTTTCTCCTCTGACAGCTCATTGTACAGATCTATGTGTCAGTGCACCATATGGGGACATTACCCAGACTGGGGTCACCAGGGCGACCTTTACTCATCGCTCTGCCACTGAGCTGGACATGCAGCGAACTGGAGATGCTGTCTGCATGCCAAATGAGATCAGTGTTCTTGATCTTCCCTTTTCTCTGCTTCAGGACACATTGATCACTGTCACTGAGTGTCTGCTGGGTCTCCCCTGAAATAAAGCCTTTTTCTCTTTCTTGCTGTCCAGATCCTATCAAGGGCTGAAAACTCTTTTTTACTTCAGTGATACTTGGATCTTTCTCTTCGAAAAAAGAGAAAATAAAAGACATGATTAATTCTGCTCCAAGTCCCCTGAAGATTTATGAATAATATCAGTAAAAAAGGTGGAGTTGAGTCAAGAACAACTCACAGTGCTGTAGGCACAGAGGACAGGTTTGGATTTGCAATGCAGTTGCCATTAGAAAGCAGAGGACCGTGTGGTCTGCAGGTGGTGTGTTAGTCCCCATCCATGGACCAGCTTGGTTATCCTGCCTTCTTAGATTCCAGCTTCTGACTGCTGTCCAAGGTGGGACACAAGATCTTGTACCACATTAAATGTTCCACTCCATGTGGAACAGAGATAGCCCATTTTTTCCCCTCTTACTGCTCCAGGCTAGAGGTTGTTGAAACAAAGTGCTGGGCGTGAGCTGGCCAGAGTTTTACTGTTACCCTTCTTTGTGCTGATGAGAGTTGAAGGAAATTTTAAGAAATGTGGGGAAGTACACTCCAGAGCATCCCAGAACTTTGTTAAAACAATCCCAAATTGTTCTGGTTTCTGTTTGCTCTTGCAACACAGGATTGTTGGTCCTCCTGGAGCACTGCTCCTGGTTGATGCTGGTGTCTGTAAGTGCACAGATGATCCTGTGATCTCACTGATCATAACTCATAAGCAAGCTGACACAAGGGGTTAGAACTGCATGGGTGTGGATAGGTATCTCTCATTTCCAGCCTGCACCAACCCCTTCCAGGCAGTGAGTGGTCAAATTTTCCCCTGGAAAGTAGAAATGGAAAGCAGAATGAGATTTTCTCACTTTTCTCACTTTTCAGTGATCACACATATTTTCATCCTAGGGTACACCAGTCCTGTGGAGCTACATTAGGAGCATTGTTCATGTTTTCAGCAAAGAGACCTTGACGTGACTTGACTGTGAAACTGAACTTCTCCTTCAACCACTACGGTGTGTCTGGGGGCAGGAATTATATGACCACTGATGCGGTTTTGTTGCAACAGTTTTGTGGGTAATCAACACTCTCCATAAGCTACATGGTGGACAAGTTAAAGATGCATTTGACCCTCAAATAGCTGACCTTTCTTCTTTTTCTAGAGATCTCGAAACACTTAGGATTAACATAGCATATGAATGTAACAAGACTTTTGCAGGATATTCCCTGTACCTTCGGTTTCCACATAGCACAATCTGGTCTTTTCCATTTAAACTGCTTCTAAAGTGTGAACCCACTGTAAAGACCCTTTATAAATCAATCCCTACACCCATTTTGTTTAGGAACTGCCACCAGAGCCTGCTTAATGAGCTGATGGAAAATTCTCCCCAGGAGAAGGAAAAGGTTTGGAGAATCAACGTAACTTCAGCAGAGTCTTCCCTTGGTCAATAGGGCCATGAGTTAAAGGTAAAGGAGAGGCACTGCCTTTCACCCAGTGATTCCTGACTGCTCAGGTGTCTCCCTTACTTCAGGTTTCTTCTTGTTCCTTCCAAGGATGTGATGGATGCTTTGGAAAACAGAAGAAATCAAGAACTGGCACAGTGTTGCATTTTCTATCGCCTCCTGAGCTGTGCATGGCATGGGAGTGAAATGTGAGTGTAGAAAGTTACTGGTTGAAATTGGGAACATTTACAGAGCCCTGGATTTCACCTCTTTGTGCAAATTCTTGTGCCTATATCAAGTCTCAAGCAAAAAACTACCTGTGTTTTTGTACAGTTTTTGTACTCCTCCATTTTAAGTTCCCTATTTGAGACTCTTAGGGTTGATTTCCCTGGAAGTGTTCAAGGTCAGGTTGAAAAGGGCTCTGAACAACCTAATCTAGTGTGAAGATATCCATGGCAGGAGGGTAGGACTAAATGACCTTTAAGGGTCCCTTCTAACCCAAATAATTCTATGATTTTCAGTGGGTCTAAGCATCCACAGGCTCTGTTACTGCTTACCCACGGACTTTTATCCAAATCCCCCTTTGCAATGCATTCTCCCCAGTTTCAGTCTTTGGTAGGACTGTGATTTTGCACAGCTTATATGGAACCTACTATATACAGCCACTCCCTTGCTTTCTCCCCAGTATTTTTACTTTATTATGTTTCCCAGACGCATACATTTTAAAATCCCTTGTCACGTTACTATCAGACACAGGGGGAAGTGCAGACTGCTGCTTTAAATCACGTAGCGGCAATGAGCCAAGCAATACTCAGTGGAGCATGGATATGCCAATTAAGAATGCATCCTACTTGCACAGTCTGGACGCTTTTCTCCTTCAGAGGGGTCTGATTGTTTGCTTGCAATTATTTGGTAAGTCTAATGAGGCTGAAAAGAGGTCAGATCACCTGTAAATGTCTTAGAAGTGTGGAAGCAGATGTGAATCTATGTCTGTAAAATTTAATGTTCCAAAGACTTTAAGGTAAAACAAAACAATTTCCCTGGAGTCCTGACTTTGCAGACTGAATATAAAAATAGTTGTCGCCTAGTCTGCATAACCTTCGGGATTCTGGAAAGAAAGTGCCTGCCAGAATCAAAGACTTGTTGCGTCCAGTCTGTCACTTGTCAAACCCAATGCTGTCATTTCAGAATAAATACTAATATGCTGATATTTCTGTTCATCAGGTCCTGGCTGTAGACAGCATTGCTGGTGAAAAACACCCAGAGCTAATGGTATTTTACATTGGCCACAGATAGTTTCTTGATGGCATTACCGCCAAGCTTCCATTGATTTTCCTAGAAGGACCAGGACTCTTGGACGTGTTTATCAACTAAACTGTACTTTATGCAAGATTGAGGTTACAAAGATTGTGGCTTCCTATGGTCTATGCTGGGATGTGTTACTGTCCCAGAGAGGTAAGGGGATATACATGAATGTCAACCCTTCTAAGGTTTAAGTTAGAAGGCCTAAGCAATCAGGCCTTCTATCACCTTGGCAAAGTTGTGATGACCTGAGCTGGAGAATAAGCATGGTTAAGTTGAGTTTGCTCCTTTAAAAATTAGAAAGGACTTGCTTTTTTAATATTGCCTCTTGTTGTTACATTATTAATAATTATTTATAGCATTGTAACTCTTCTGTGAGTTTGTTTTAAGCATGGAATAAACGTGTAGGTTATTGACTGTGCTTGCTCCAAAATCCTTAGCTCCTGAACAGAGAAGTGAATGAGAAGATAATATTAGCAACTCCAGTTTACAAAGGGACATCTAAGCATAAGCTCATCAAGGCGTGAGATTGGTATATGTATAACACAAAGCATGCGTATAGTCTCTGTGGCTAATTCCCAGTGCCAGATTCAGGAGATGCCAGAATTTTTTTTTTCCCCAAAGATTCCTGAAAAGATTTTACACTAAATTCCCATAAAATCAATAAGCTCCAGCTATGGAGCATTTTAAGATCCAGCTGGGTAACCAAATTTTTAGAATACCTTTGAATTTTGGCCTAAAGTAGCTTTCCTAATGTCCTGTTGTGTATTCCTGGTTGGAGTGGCACAGGAATCCAAATTTCTGCAGTCTCATTCCAGTACCTTGCAACTACTCATCCTCCCCATGTTTTATACAGATATGGAATAGGGACACTTGTACCCATTCAGTGTCCTTCTTGGAGCTTTGTAGAACTATGTTGCACAATGTTTTCAGAGTGCCTGGAAGATTTCTAGTTGAAGAACCATGGTATTGGAACTAACATGTTTTTTCTTTCTTCTGCTTTCTTTTTTTTTTTTTTTTTAAGAGTTATAAATCTACTTGCCAATGTTACATCCTTCTGCGGCTTGGTCGTTGGTCAGTTCCACATCAATGTGTTCATTATATAATATGCTGATGTGGAAATTGCCGGAAATTATTGCTTCCTATTACATAACTGTTGCTGCATATCTGATGTGTTTTCTGATGCTGAGGGGAACAGAAAGAGCGGCGGCTTTAATTGCTGTTACACTTTTTGCAGACCCTTGACTATAAATCGTCATTAGCTCTTAGCAGTTGCACAACATGATTTGCCTTGGATGTCCCATTTTTTTCTGAAAATATGTTTACAGGTTCCTTTGTTGTCCCTATAAAAACAAAGCTGGTGTTTGTATTTTTGCATAGGTACACTGGAGAGCTAGACCCCCGTGTTGCACAGGGATCTCAGGCAGTGGGATCAAGCAGCTTAAATCAAGCGTACGTAAGGCTCAAACATGTGATAGAAACATAACAACTGAACCCACTGAAGAGTAGAAGCTGGGCTGCTGTAGCTGTTCGTAACCCTCTGAGCACATGCTCTTGACCCGATGATGAGGTCAAGTCTCTTATTTTAAAATTTGATAAAGAACATTAAAGTTGCACTGTATTTCCACATATCTGGAGATAAGCAATCATATGGACAGTCTTCACAATTCAGCTGATCACTGATAACTAATGAAACCATTGTTTCTCAGCTGTGTGCACCAAGCCCTGGGTGATATTAGTACCTGATAGGGCTACTGGCCTCTGTGAAGTGGTATAACGTCAAGTTATCACAGTGGTAGTCCATGTTCTCTCTTTTCATGTGCTGCAGAACAATTATACAGCAGCATCAGGCTAAGCTGTGCTAGTCGAAAGTATGATAGTTTCACATTTCAGCAAACTGAAATCAGGGTCGTGTGGATAGATTTGAGTCAACTTTGAAGTTGTCAGCCTACGGGGTGTGAGTAATGAAACCAAGCAGACTCTACACAATAAAGTCTTGTGGCACAGCGCAAAGCACATCATCTAGCAAACATTCCATCAATCAAACATGCCGTACAACTGGTGCACATCATTTTGGGAAGATGGTCACAGCTGGTTTAAAGTTTTCAGAGGCAAATAATATGCTGCATCTGAACAAATGTAACATGTACCTTTCCAGCAACAAGCAAGAAAAATAATCTTACTGATTAGGAACAGTTAAGTGCTCTTTGGGACATGTTGAATTTTAATGAATGAACCTAGTCAGAATTCAAGACCCTTTATAATAAGTGTTTTATAAACCATAGAGAGAGAACAAATCATCTGCTCTAAATGACTTAAACAGTATCTGTAAGGCAGGACACAAGTGTTATCTTCTGCTATGGGTTTGTAGCCTATTGCCTTGCCTAGCCCTGACTGCTACCTGAAAAGGTTCAGCTGGGCCTCTACTGCCCATGTGTTATGCAGTTTTTCCAAGTTTGTGCAGCAAATCCAACGTATTTCATCTGAGACTTCCACGTACGCCTGCATGCTTAGAACTTTGTGATGCTTCAGGTGGCTCTGCTGGATGTTGTGAGCTGGTGCAGCAGGCATACAGAAAGGGGAGCACAAGATCCAGGGTGGACCAGGAGATCAGGTTTCAACAGCTCATTTATCACAGTGCTACCAAAATTCCTATGGAGAATTATACACCTGAGGTCAATGTCAGAAAGTGGTCAGCCTATCTGACTACTGTTGGAATCACCACTGCTGGCATCAATAACACAAATGAATTTTTTTTTGTGTTTAATATTAAATTCATGTAGACGGAAGGGTTATCTTTATTTCTGTTTCTTCTAGTAAGACATAGTTTAAACTGAATCATATAGCAGAATTTGGTGTAGCTTTAAAATAAGAATCCACTTTCCATAGAGCTGATGAGAATCCACTTTCCATAGAGCTGAGATTCTGTCTCATGCAGTAAGACCATGAGATCATGGGATAAATCCAAGTTGGAAAGGACCTCATGGAATTTCTTGCCCAACCTTCTACTCAAAGAAGGGTCAGTTCTAAGTTTGGAGCAGGTTGTTCAGAGCTTTATCCCACTGGGTTTTCAAAACTTTCAAGGATGAAGAGAGCACAACCTCTCTGAGTAGCCTGTTCCAATGCTTGGCTGTCCTCATCATGATCTCTTAGTGCCTTTTGAAAAGTGTATTTCAAGGGCGTAGTTCTGCTTACTTTTGCTCAGACCAGCCAGTCCAGTCACTGTACTGGTACCAGTCATCTGGAAAAGGTAGACAGAACCCTCAGTTTTCTGGCAAGGGGCAGAAGTGTTTGGAGTAAGCAGAAATATTTGGTAAGCACTTAGAAGGTCCATAGTCAAAGGAAATCAAGGATTAGGAGCAGGAATTAAGAAGGTATCTGGGAACAGTCTTAAGTGGGTTTTGTTAGAACTATGTGGCAGCTTCTTTTAATATTTTTTTACAGTGTTCATAATTCTATAAAAAAAAGTCAGATTTTTTTAAGTGCTCTGGAATTAACTTTAGTTTGCTTATCTTCCATTTTTACAGGCATTAGGGGGCTGAGTAAGAGAGTGAGTTGTAGTCAGGAAGGGTTAACACGCGATTACTGTATCAATAGTTATCTACTAGTGACTGTGACCAAGGAGCTGGGGTCACATCAGTGCCTTGCTAGTGATTTCTGCAGTGTCTTTGGGCATGTGTTTTAATTTCTCTTCAGTTCCTCATGCGGAAAATTCTGCTGTTTGCTTTCTGCCCATATTTGTCATGTCTATTTAGAAAGATTTTTCAATAGATAGTATCTCTTCCAATGCTTGTGTGAGGAACTTAACACAAAGGACCTTGTTCTTGGAGACCTCTGTGTCATATGTGTCGTACCATTGTACAAAAAATAAATAAAACAAAGTGCCATGCTAGTGTTTAGCTTATGCTAAAAGGATTGTTTTAAAACAAAGTGGGTTTTTATATTGGATTTTTTCTTCTGTTAATACCTGAACTCTGTCTGCTCCAGAGGCAGGCTCTACTACTACCTTTTTTTTCCCCCCTTAGTGTATCGAAGAGTATTCCTACACAATATTCCTATTGTATAGGAAGACTTCCAGTCACTTTCTCTCTCACAGATCTTTCCTCTGCAGGTGCCTTGGTGAAAGTGAGGGAAACTGCATGGCTGATCCTTCAGATTTATGCTTTTCTGGGTCATGGTTCCTCTCAGCTATTTTTTCTGGGCTTCTCCTGGCATACTCTGATTGCATTTTATGTCAGAGCTGAGAAGCAGAATACTTCTGCTGACTTCCCAGAATGCTGCCAAAAATCTCTGTATACAGAAGGTCACAGGTGAGCTGAAAGGGATGGCACTTCTCAGCTGGGAAAGTGCCTGCCAAGGCTGATCACAGGTCCCCAGGACTCCAGGGTTTAATCCTCTGTGATATAATTTGTGAGCTGCTTTGCAGGGGATGAAAGGAGGAAGAGTCCTTACTTTTTGTGTTCCTTCCTGGAATATTACAGCCTCGTTTTCCAGACTGGCTCCTAACGTTGCCATGAAAGTAAAAACAACTATCCAACAACAAAACCTGTCATCAAATAAGTCTGCATAATGAGGGCTGAAGTAAGCTAGTTTCCTCAAAACCCTTGCGAGTGTAAGGGGGATCATCCTCTTAGAGGACTATAATTAGGGAATCTTATCAAAGTACTGAAGGTTCTTCTTGACTTGGTGTTTCATCATTTTTCCCAGAGCCCCTCAATTTCCACCAGTGTGTTTCTTGACCAAGTCATTAGTTGTGTGAAACAGGGTCAGAGGGTGATGTATTTTTCCCCGTATATACCTGTCTCTTGAAACCTTGAGGGCCAGAGATGGTGCTGCTAATTATTCAGGTGGAGTTACCTATAGAAATCTTGCCATGAATGATAACATTTTGTGTCTAATCTGTCTTAAGTTAGATTGTATTATTTGTTCTTGCAGTGATAATTACTTAGATAAAGACTGGTTACTTACAGTTCTGAAATAAAAATACTTCCAATCATAGGCTGTGCTTCATTTTTAAAGTGATAGGATTCCATACAGGAATTAGCAAGTCTGACGGCTACAGTGCTCAAGACTTTGTTTAAAACTACTTTAAATTTATGCTCATATAAGCCTCGTGATGGTGATGGGGTAGCTTATGGGTCAGCACCTGATACTTGACTGAATATTGAGTAATACCTTATTGCAGGGGATGCACTATTTCCTTCAGTCAGGCGTGAATGATAATTGCAATGTCATGTAAAGTCATGTCTTAACAGCTGGTTGCCATTGTGAGTGAAGTCCTTACAATCTCGATCTTGTTTTTTCCTCTGTTTCTAAAATTCAGTACAAAAGAGAGATGGTCTGCTTTGGGTTAACATAAAAGAGAGTTTGCCTGTTGCTCTTTCTCAGTATTGCCTATTGCCTGATGGAGGGGAGGAAGCATTATGAGAAGCAGAACTTCAGAAATCTATTTTCTTATGTGTTTGTCTATTGGAGGGCATGAGAGGCACTATTTCTGTCGATTCTTGGTATCTGAAATAAATTACTGCACATTGACCTTGCTGTCATTAAGTGTTGCTCACCTACCTATATCCAGAAAAACTGTAGGAATGCAGCATCTCTGAGGTTGCTATTCCTTTGCCACATTCAATTGCTGCAGATTGACATGTTCAAGCTATAGGTGAAGGACTGTCTGACAGAAAATAGTTATCCTAACCCTTATTTATTTAAAGAGCCAAGTTAGAAAGAAATCTAAACTTTGGGTTTAGGTTTTTCAAACCAAGTATCTGAGACCCTTTCAGCTATAGTGTCGGGTGTATGGGTGACATTTTCTACATGGTGCTCCTGCTAGAAACCCAGAGGAATATTAATTGGTGTAAAAGAAATCCAAGTCTTTCTAGAATGCTCTAGCAACAGAAAACTTGGAAGGAGCTTTTGGATTAGCGATACTGAACTACAGGCTGGAAAAGGCCCTTGATAAGGCTATAGCTCGTCTGCTCTAACTTGTATATTCCCTTCTGCTGGAGCCCCAGCAGCAGTACTAGCATGAATGCAGGCATCGTGCTCTGGTAAGAGCCATTCTGGCCAGACATTGAAACCATGTTTGGCATCTCCTTCCCACTAAATGCACATGATTACCCTGTGAGTAAACTTCAGTCTGACTTATGTGGGCCATGTTACTATGGAGTTGAGTGTAGTTTTTCGACCTGGATGTTGATGAGTCTTTTCTGTGTCAACTGATCAAGCGCTGAACGAAGGAGGAAAGAGTTTTCAAGGGAAAACATCCTCATAAGTATTAATTGTCAGGTTATTATAATGCTCACAGGTTCCTTAACAAACTAACAAATGCCTTTTCTTTGTTGTTACGCTTGGCCTTTGAGTGACAGAATTTTAGTATCATAATGCACCAACACTTCTCTAACAACAGAAATAGTCTAGTCATTGGCAGGACTGAGATTCTGATCACTATCCAAACTGTTTAAGCATTTTGTTTACCTGCAGTTACCAAACTGTTGACAATGGAATGACTCAAACATGCAAAGTTTTACTGCAATAAAATAAGAAATTATGGCAATTGAAAAGCTCATGTGGAAACTTTATGACTCTTCCTGTTCTTATAGTGGCTGTCCTTAAAGGCTTAATGGTATTTTGTATAGCCTATAAAATGTGAAATTTAAGTATTGAATACAAGGATGTTCTACTTAAACTATAGGAGAATCACAACACAGGCAAGTCTGGAATCAAAAGGAAAAATGAACTACAAATAATCATAAGTACATTAAACATAGATTAGGAAGTAGATGAGACTTGTTTCATCTATTTATAGACAACTGTTTGTGTGCGTATATGTCAATATACGTACATTTCCAACATATACCTATATGCTTTAACAGAAAAGCATGCTGCACTGATGATTACTAGGGCTGTGCTGGCATTTTTCAAGAGATGAGGAGTAAAATGGGACAGTGTTGAATAAGGTTATTTATTACTCAGTGCAGACGTGGCTTACTGGAACAATTCTATATGCTTTGTTTTCGGTGAAGGTGGATCTTGCCGATTACCCCAAGGCTGCCTGATCCCTTGCCTCTGGGAAACTCATTTCTCTATCAGCTTCCTTTGCAGTCCTAAATGTACTTTGCTTTTGTGTAGGACTGTCTCAAGGATCGAACAAGTGTTGAATATGCTGTGTTTCCAAAACACCCCTGTCATCACTAGGTCTGAAGAATCCTGCAGCTTTGAGCTGTGTCAATCATGGGGCTTAGTCTGTGTCTCTGTCTGAACTGAGAGTGTTTCATGTCCAGACTCCTGCTCAAGGTCATTTGTGCAGGACTTGACACAGAGATTTTATTGTAAATCCTGCAGTTGCCACATTGTTTTGGTGCAACAGTTTCAGATGTCTGATATTTTTTTATATTTTTTTTTTTCAGTGTTCCATCCAGTTGGAATTTGATTGCATCGTTGTAGCACTTTTCTTCTAGCAATTACACGGTATGATTTTGCAATTTGTTCAGTTTTGCTACTCTGTTGGAGACTGGCTAGGCTTTTTCTCTTTTACAAACGGCTAACGTTTAAAAAAGAAGTTCAAAAAAAGTAGATAGTAACTACAGCATACAGCCCAACAAAATAAATTCATCTTTTTGTAAATCTGTGTTTCCTTCAGCTTTGCCATAAGGAATCTCCCAGTTTTGCTTGGCTGTGAATACTGAGGAATTTGTTAGTCCGTATGTAAGTCCAGTGCAGTTGTGGTCCACCGTATTGTACTCATAGTTGCCAGATGTTGACTGATATAACAAGATGTACTCATTGTCACTTCTATCACTTCTAACAGAAAGCACTCTGGAGTATTTCTCCATCTTTCTCACAATATCACTAAAACATTTTTCTATAGCTAGGATAATGTTTCTTCAACCATGGAAGTAATTAATGAAAATATACCATTAAACATCTTGTTTCCAGAGTGCTGCAAGGCTGCGTGGGAACAAACCAAGGCAGCCTCTGACAGATATTCTGAATGCATGCCTCATATCTTTATGACATTATTTGTGGAGGTATAATTTTTTATTGAATCATGGCACTTTGGGTTTTTTGTTGTTGTTTTTTAAAAAGAGTATTATGAATAAGCTTACAAATTTTCCTTTAGAGGTATCAACAAAGTACATGTTGTGGGCAGGATTTGTATGACGAGTGTTTTGCATGGCACCAAAATGTTTGACCTCCTTTATTCCCTTTAAAAAAATCTGAAGAATCAAGTGTCTTCAGCCAACCCATCATAATGGGTTTTAGGAAAGTGATGAGCCAGTAATGGCAAGGCATAGGCAACTGTACATAGATATTCGCACTGACACATGCTCGAAGACACAGACCATGAGACTGCACAGATATTGTTTCCCAGGAACTAGTTATGGGGGAAAAAGAATGCTGTGAGGAGAAGGGACTGGCCTTTGAGATTGTCAGAGGAGTATTTGAAGACCACAGCCTCGTACGGAGTTAAGACAGGAAACAGGGTAAAGTTAGATTTGGATCAAGCAGAAGCAGTAGCCTGAACTGAACTTATTCCTGGTATGATGCATTTGGAATCTGGGACCTGGGCATGTGGGTGGAAATTATTGCTTTTAGAAATATGTGGTGGGGATGCAAGAAGATACGAAGTTGGAAGGTGATTTTGAGAAGGAAAACTGCTGAAACCTTGTTGACTTCTGCCTTGTCTGTGGTATTAAGCTCAGCTTTCATGAAACCATCACTCTGCATCACCCTATTTGTACCACTACCCAGGAGTATTTTGGGCACTTTTGTCCATGCTTGGCCACATGTGTTGTTCTGGTGCAGCTGAGAGACATGGGATCCTGTGGGATCCTCCCTGCCTCTCTGCCAGGTGGTTAGCTTTTCCTCCAGTCTGCCAACATACCCACACGTGAAACTGAACCCTCATTCAGTGCTTGAAGGATTAAACAGGAGGCTGTGCTTTGACTTGGATCACTTGAGTGGACTGGTTTAGGCAGCGACTGCCAAGCAGGTTGGTTGGTAGATCAGAGGAGTAGTGACTTTGGATGGAGAGAAAGGTGACAGTAAGCTTCTTGGGGTAAGCTGGGAGAATAACCTTCTCCCAGGGCTGACCTGCAGTAGAACAGGGTACGTTAGTCCTACGTCCTGCTTGTTTCTACTCTGCTAGAGAGCTCACACGCCTCAGCCCTGTCTGTGTGTACAGCTTCTGGATGCAAGCCTGATCTTCAGCTCAGCCTCACTGCTAGGACGGTCTCCGTTCTCCCTGCTCTCCTGACTTTTCTTCATTCCTGACACCATGTGGCTTTGCAGCTCATTAGACACAAAACATCAGCTCAACTTGACACTCTGGGAACAGCGATTTACATTTTTTTTCAGTTGATTTCTCTGCTGCTTCTCCTGGATTTCTGATGAAGTGGAGAGTTACGGACATTTTGGCCATCTGAATGATTAGTAATGACCTTGGACTGAAGAGTACCCGAAACAAACTCCCTGATTTAGGAAGCTTAGGCAATAAGCAGAGCAAGGGTCACCCAGACGCAGGCATATTTTCCCCCTACTGCCTCAGGGTTAAGAGTGGGTAATTGGTATTTCCAGTTTGGCTTCTTTCTCATTTTGTGTCATCCTATCACGGCATGCCAGGATGCATTACATTAAATGGCATCAAATAGTTGGGGAGTGTGACACGATACATTATCTGACATGTCACCTCACACCCTGTCATAACACAGTGCACTCAAAGATCAGTGGGCACCAAAAATTCATTTGTCTGATTCCATTTTATCAGTCAACCCAAAGGGAGGCAAGCGTGTTAATTATTTGCATGGTGGTTTGCATCCAGTGCTGGTGTGAAGAGGATGGGGCTTGATGGAAGAAGGAGATTTTCTGTGCTTCAGAGCAATTTTACATCTACTCTCCATGTGTATAGGTGGCAGTGAGCAGAGTGTGATGGTGAAGGATCAGCCTCTAACACTTGATGCAGGATGCAAAATCAACAAAAGGATGAAAAGATACCTGAAGAAGTGCTGGTTCCCCAGCACCAGCAGGCACTGGAATTTGAATTAAGTATCCTTAGTGCTTTGCAAGAAGGAGTGATTACAAAGCCAAAAATGCAAGGATTTCTAAAAAAAACTTGCTTGGAGACAACAGACCATAATATGTAGATTTTCATATGCTTCAGAAAATTCACGTCAATGGGCATAAAGGCTCTGATAAATGAGCATTCAGTGGATCTAACTGGGAAGTTTTAGGATATCTGTACTTTGTTCTCAAAGTCCAAACTGAGCAGAAGGCAATAAGTGTTGATCTCAGCTATACCTATCCATAAAATCTAATGTGTTAGCTAATTTTCCCAGGAAGGCTGATTTGTCTTATGGCATATGATTCTGGATATGTAGAAAATGTGAGAGCACCTCATTTGGACAGCTGAAAAGAAAAACATTCTGTTGCCAACTGATTTTCTAAACTAGAAATAAGTCTGGGCTCTTCCTGACTTCTTGATGTGCTTTTTGTGAGTAATTGAATTTCTGTGACCAGACGCTTGAAGCCCCCGAATGAGATTTTTGTGAATAAATGAACAGAGATTGTTTGAACTCGTCAAACAGATGAATGTCACAGCGGCTTAGAAAGTGTTGCTTTGTAAGCTACAGGTATCACGTGAACTCATAGACAGAGCGTACGCCCAAAAGAAGCAGTTGTGCATCTTGGTAAGTGAATTTAAATTGAAATACAGGAATTTGTGCTGCAACTGGTGTGAGCAATGCTTAATTCTATGATTGTTTTTAAACAAGAGGCTGAATTGGGGAGCACAGCACAGGAATTTGTGCCTTAGCCTGGCTGAAGAAGGTGTTGCTGGTAACTTGCATGTATGAGCAGACCACTGGTGTTGTCTTGTATCTCTGGCTGCAGAACGAAGCCGTTCTAGTACATGGTTGAATTATATCCTCCATGTCACTCTTGTTCTGTAATGTTTTAGCATTAGTTTTAAGGCACTCCTTGAAATGGCTTGTACGGTATGATGTAAGTAGCAAGTAATGTTAGCACTGGAGTAGCACAAAGCTGTGTCCAATCCCAAGGTATTTCCTTCCCCCATGCTTTTTGGCCTAGTATGTAGTTTGACTTGTGGATGAAAGTTCATATCGGTTCTTTGATGTAAACTGGGTTGTGCATCCCTAGTTAGCACAGATCTGTGGAGAAGAGTACACATTAAACATCTGCACTGGCAGCTCTGTTTCTTGTGGTAGGAAACTGTGTTCTCCTCCTTTGGCTGCAGATATCCTTGGCAATGTCCCAGGTTTGTGGAATGGAATGATGGAGAAGCCATAGCTTGCCTTTGGGAAACAGCATGGGAAGGCATTGCTGACTCCAGTGGTGAATCTGCAGCAGGGAAAGGGATTTCACATGCCTCATTCAGGGTGGTATCCTCACAGTGTTTCAGTCTTATGACTTGGATCGATGGAAGCTGCACAGGAGAGAGGTGGGTGAAATCAGAATGTTGGTGAAAAGTATATCCCCATCCTGTAAAATAACTGTTTTAAAGCATATGTAAAAGCAGAATTATTGTCCAGTGGATGACAGTTTCAGCTAAGTCCTTTGTTTTGGAGATGAATGCTGGAGCACTGGTAGACATTCTACTGGTAGACAAAAACCCCAAAGACCAGGTCTGGTCACACAAACTTCTGGACAGAGACATTTTTTGGTGGACCTTATCATTACTTGTAATTAGACCACGCTCTCACCCCAAAACTAGGCAAAAACAGTTCCCCAAAGCATCCTTGGGCTGAAGTAGTCCTGCTCCTGAGTTGCTCAAACAAGCCATGAATGATGGCAGATACACTGTATGGGCTATTCTCAGCTGTTTTCAGAAGAGAGCTTTCTTCTTGCTGCTGCTTGCTTTGGTCCAGATGTGGAATATTATGAAAGGGAAGAAAGGAAACAGCTAGTTTTTTTCAACCATGATATTAAGCTAGGCAGGAGAAAAGCAAAATTATTTATATCTTCCCAAAGAAGATTCCCTGCAAAGAAATACTGAAACTGGGAGTGAATTCTAGGAAATGGGAGTATTTTATACAGAACATGAAGAACATGACTTAAGACTGTCTTGTGGCTCAGGCCACAGTCCAGCAGGACTGCAGTCTTTAATATAAACTCCTATAGGCATGGTAAAGGAGGCAGTGGGAAGGACTGTGGCACAGAAACTTCACGGTGCATAGACTTAGAAACTGTCAGAGGAGGGGAAAGGATTAAATGTGAGTTGGGGGAAGAGAATAAAGAAGAAAATACACTTGGAACTTTGACGTGTGCGAGTTTTAGTGATACTCCTGATGGTCGCCTGTGCTATTTCAGCTTCTGCTGGGAGAATGTATCTCTGCAAAAGCAGGCAAAGGGCTGGGATTTTGATCAGGATTTGTTCTGTAGAATTTGTACAGCTGACAGATCCAGGTGCTGCAAAGAAATAACTGCAGAGAACCCCAGAAAAGCAGAGATTTAGCCCACTTCATTTCAGTCATTCAAGTGAAGTGTCTCATTTAGGAGCCTAGTAACTTTAGACCCCTTCAATAATCCATGAAGACAGGGAAGGGTACAGATATTGGTGGTCTCACAGAGGATAAGCATTTTTCTTTATGTTCTTAGCTCATTTTTGCTCTGGTTCAAAGCCAAGTTAAGTCAGTAAAGTGGATTTCAGTAGGCTTACTGTCACATCCATTGAACACTGTCATCTGAAGTCAGAAAGTAAGGATGTAATTCAGCCCACCTAACTTGGCCATCTGCACATTCAGTCACCATACATCATCAAAGGAGCAAAACAGGCATCTCCCCGAGACACCTCTGTTGGGTCAGATGAGTTATTGTAAGATGAATCCTTCTCCTTTGACTAGATAGAGGCCAGACAACTAACTTAGACTAGACAAACAGCCAAAGACAGATGACATAAAGGCTGTACTAGAAGTTACACTATGGTGATCTGCTCAGGGTTAGTCCATATCATGGGCAAATGCATGGTTTCTTAAAGAACTGCTTAACAGATGACAGTTCACTTTGGTGGTCTCTGACTGGCATGGTGGATGTAGATGATGGAGTGAAAAAACATGTCGTACTCATGGCAGAGAACTAGCCAGGCTCTGTTCAGGTGAATCTATGGTCTACAGGGCTGGAGGCAATTTGAAAATTTAGGGCGTTGATTTTCAAAGAGGTTTTCTCACAAGTGGCGGGGCTGGTTCCAGGAACAGTGCTGTGATGGCAGGGTGTGGAGAAGACAATGCCATCCCCCACGCTCGCCTCGTTGTTTTCATTATGCAACATTCCCCTCTGCCCACAACGCTTGGGTCACTGTACCATAACCCGTGAACTATTTTTCCCCTTGGCCACATTTTATTGCTGTTATCCCTCAAGACAGTCAATATCTCATTGAATGTGGGTTTTGTTGTATGCTCAATGAATTCCATGTGTTCATCTCTTAGAAGCAATTTGACAACAATGAAGACAAGAAATATTGCAAAAATAATGAGGACTCCTTTTTAGGGAAAATTAATTGAAATGATACAAGCCCAAATCCTGAGTGATGTTGAGTGGTGTGGTGCCTGACTTGGCTTGAACAGAAGGTGCTAGAGGTTCAGGCAGGGTTTGTTCCAGAAACATGAAAACATCCAGGAAAAACTTCATCTACCATCTAGTGCAGTGTTGATTCACTAAAGCAGAGATATTGGTTTAACCTCTCTGTCTCTTACTAACTTGAGAAGACCAGAAAGATGTAAGTGAAAGAATTTCACTCGCCTCACATGAGTTAACATATAACAATAAAAAACCAAACCACATAAGGTACTCTGATAAAAAATGGAAATTAAATAGCTCACAAAACCATGTAACTGCTTGAGCAGACTGGGAAAAGGATGTGATGTTTATAGCAGGCATCTTTCACAAAATACTGGTTTTCCATAACCTGGGCTCTTGTATCAAGTTGCTGCTGATCACCTTTTATGACTGACCAGTTTGTAATACTAAAGGATAAACACTCACTCACACACAGAGAACAGACAAACAGACAGGGCAGGGGAAGCAATAACATGAGAGCTGGTTAGGGACAGAATATATTTTGCTCTGAAGAAGAATCAGTTTCTTGTTAAGAGATGAGAAATTATCAAATCTACCATTTCTCTCACTTTCTTAATTAATCGTGTCCAAACACAAGCATTTCATGCCTTCGTCTCTCTCCGTTCTTTTCCTCTAATAGACATTTTTCCTAACAGCATCTGGCTCATTAAGCACTCAACTTATTACACCATGGTAACCCAGTGCTACCTGACCGTGGACTTTGTGTAGATTTCCAGTTTATGATATTTTTCTCCTGTACCCACTCTGCTCAGTGCCTGTGCTTCACACAGTAGCTGTGGTGATAGCTCATTCATTCACATTGTGTTGAAGGGCTGACTATAAAATTCTTCTTTCTTTTCCCCCTCCTCTTCTTGCAACCTAATGCCTCCTCTTGCTCTTTGATTCTGGCTGCATTCTTCTGGGATTAAGGGTTTTCTGTTTCCTAGAAGGAATAAAATATGGCTATCTGAGCCAGAGAAGTAGGAAATCTCTT
The DNA here is from genome assembly GCF_017639655.2 of Falco naumanni. Taxonomy (NCBI): domain Eukaryota; kingdom Metazoa; phylum Chordata; class Aves; order Falconiformes; family Falconidae; genus Falco; species Falco naumanni. The sequence continues at coordinate 106,370,148 of NC_054056.1, read as the reverse complement.
CGTAAAATCCTTAATGGAGGTTTTTATGGGATATATTTTCACCTCATTTAGTTTTTATTTCAGTATGGCTCTTTCATCAGTCTGAGCATCTGAAGGAAATGACAACTTTATAGGAAGGCGAGAAGGAATCATTGGATTAGAAGAAGATATGAAAACAGAACTCAAAGAATGGAAAGGTTTTGAAAGAATTAAGGCCTAATAGGTGGCTCACTGAAGTAAAAATTAATATGCTTTTTGGATGGAGAGATTCCTGAGAGACTCTACATTGTGACCAAGAGACTGAATGTGATAGTCTGTAAAAGTGGGCAAATTAGCTTTTTTCACAGGTTTTGAAATCGGTAAAGAAGCTTTGATCTTCCATACTGCTTTCTTCTCAGCAAGGACCCTGGTCATCCCCATACCAGGATGAATACTTCCTTCAGCCAGGTTGTGTCATTATGGAAGATACCTGGCCTTTCAGACATAATGAGATTTAAAAATCTACCACTTTCCTCGGTAAGTTGTTGCAATGATTATCTGAACTCATTATTAAAAATGTGTATTTTATCTCACCTGAATCTAATTTCAAGTTCTAGCTGGTCAGACATAGCATGCCTTTTGTCTGCTAAACTGAGCAACTTTTTATTGTCAGAAATGTTTTCCATTCCCCAAATACAGACTGTGATTTCATTGCCTCTCAATTTTTCTTAGAGAAGTTAAAGAGGCTGAGCTTCTTAAGTCTTTTGTTTTAAAGCAGATTTTCCAGACATATCATCATGGCTGTAGCCTTTTCCTGATCCCTTTCCAGTGTTTTAGCTACCTCCTTGGACTGTACACGTTATTTGAGTAATGGACTCAGCAGCACTGTATGCAGAGGTAATAATAACATTTCACTTTGGCACAACATGCTCTTTGTATAACTAAGCATTGTATATCCTGTTTTACAGGACAGTGTACAGGATCTTTGGGAGTCCCTACTTCTGAATATGCTCTAAGTGACTTTGTCTTTGATGTAGGAATAATGCGTTTCACTGCAGGATGACGTTCAAAATAGCGCAGTTTACCAAGCTGTGAGCACAATTGACCCGTTCCCATTATTGTTTACTGTTCTCCAAATGTTTGTGTCCTCTGAAAATTTCGCCATCCTGGCTAAATATGTTGAAAAACATTGGACAAAAGGAGATCTCTGTAGGACCCACAGAAAATACCCACCCTTTGATGATGATTCCCCATTAACAATTGCTTTTTAGGAGTATAACTCTGGAAGAGACCTCCTGGGTCATTGTGTCTAATCCCTAGCTATTTCAAGTGACCACATCATACAGTCACTATTAGAAATCTAGTTCAATTTTAATCCATTTAATATGTGCTGCACTGGTTTTTATGTAGTGCTGCTTTTGTAATCTGAATGCCATGTGATAGTAAGTCATTAAGTCATTATTTTATTTCTAGTAATGACAAAAACCAGCTGAAGTGATTTTTATATATTGCAACTTCAGTCTAGAAACAATGAACAAAACAAAAAAGAGCCTGAGGTTTTTCTTCTTTACTCATTTCAAATGAAATATTTTTAAAAATTACAATAACAAATAAGATGACACCAATAATGCACTGAGACATGCTGGTGAAAAAATAACACATGGGATGCTTTTAGCAGGATGGTTCAAAGCTCCACATGGATTTTTTTCTTAAGGATGTTGATTCACAAGGATGGGAAGATAAAACCTAGATGGCAGAGAAAATTGCCTTCCCCAACATCTCCTTCCTTCCCCCTCCCAGAGGTTGCACCTTTCCTTTGCAGAGAAGCTGAACTACATGTGAAATAATTTTTGGACTGCAACTACTTGCATCACCCAGGTTGTAGATGATGGTTTGGGAACTGCATCACATACAGTTTGACTGTAACTACTGCAGTGCAGCATTCTCTAGAAAATGGGCAGAAGGGGCAGTCGAAGGAGGTGCCTTCTCTAACTGCCCATGTTCAACCTGCTAGTTGCCATGAAAGAACAACCCTAGGTCCAGGCTTTTGCTGGGCTGATGATGCTGGGAAAGGCCAGGCAGTCTCTGAAGCAGTGTTCTGCAGAAGCCACAGTCTGCAGGGATGAGTATCAGATGGCCAGTGTCACCTACTTCTGACTTCAGTGACAGCTCTGGGCACATAGCACCTTATGGTACTGATGCTGTGCTTCCTCTGGGTGTGCGAGTGTGTATCCCTCTGTAACACGTTCCCATCAGTGATCAAGCAAGATGCCGTTGTGTGTTTTGGGAGGAATGAAAGCAGTACCCAAGCCAGATGCCTGAGTGTTTTGAGGATTTTGCTATATAATTTCATTTCTGTTTGGTAACTGGGAACTAGATGGAACTTACTTGTTTATAGAGATAACTTTAATCCTTGGCTGTCAAAGTGGATTCAGTAACATGTATATATCATTCATAAATGATGGAGGCTGAGCAGTTCTGAGCTCATCTTCAGAAGTGGGATGGGAGAAGAGTGGGAAAACCCTTTTGAATGTTTTCAACACAGTAGTGGTGTCAGATTTACCCCAATTTCCAGACTGATTGGATCCAAACCAATTTAGCATCCCAAATGATGCTGAAGTTTAAATGATTTCCCACCATGTCTGAAGCAAATGTAGTTCTAGCTACAGGTATTTCCATGTTGCTATGAGCCAATTACTGCTTTTGGATGCTTTGGGCTGTACTTCCCTGTGAGATTATGAGTTTCTGCTCTTCTGAGCAAAATTCATAGGCACAAGGCCTTCAGCAATGTGCCAGCACATTGAATCCGAATTGAAACCCATCCTTGTGTGAACTCAGCTGTACGACCCTTCCTGGGTCTCAGACGTATACTTAACGTCATTTCTTTGGTGAATTATACTTCTAAAAATCAGCCCACATTATGCGAGTCTTCCCTCCCTTACTGTCATATCACACGTGCTTAAATGAGATGCTTTCTTGTCAGTGGCATGAGTCTAAACAAAGAGCAAGAGTTTGGAAGCTGCATAAGGAGAGTTATTTGCTCCTGCTCGGTAACCTCAGAAAAATCAGTCTTGCAACTTCTAAGATTGTATTGCATCAGGGACCCGTTCAGGTTGTGCGTCAGAGTGGGGAACACTTGGGTATGTGGCTGAGTTTGGTCACTCAGGTGAGCCGTTCCCTGCCAAGCTGAGTGCTGGTGGGATGAAGGCACTGGTGTGATGGTGTGGGACTGAGGGCAATGGGACGTAATCTCAGAGCTTTTTCTCTTCTGTTTGATGGGCTCTTGCTGCTCCTGGGAGACAGGGAGTTTATTACAACCTTCCTCACTCATCTGCAGTGAGTGTCTTAAGGCAGAATTCAAAGGGGCTACTTAGGCAGAATTTAGGACCTGAAGGATCCTTATAATTTGCAAAGACCACTCAAGCAGTCAAAAAAAAAATAATGCTGGTTTCTAGATCTGTATATTCATCAAGATTGTTTTGCTTGAATTCTGCTCTATGGCAGAACTGTCCCATTTTGGTAGAATGTTCAAAAAAGTGAATGTCTTAGGGAGTTTAATTCTATTTTAGATAGTTCCTCTTGCTCTGTCCAAGGGGGCACACAGGTTTTCTTACTGACTGGTTGGAAAGCTGTCTAGGTCTGGCCCTTTTGAGCGCTCTGATGTGCCCAAGTGCCTGATTTCTAGGCATCACAATATCCAAACCGAAGGCAGCTAAGGCACTCTATTGTCCATAGCCTCTCTTGTGTCATCTCAGCATTGGGAATGGTAGCCCATCCTCCTTTCCAAGGATGGTGTGAGGATAAATACATTAAAAGAGCTGAAGTGCTCAATTATTATGGTAATAGGACTCCCATAAATACCTAAGATATATGGGTATATTTGGATTTTAGCAGAACCTAACTTACAACTGCAGCTTAAAAAAACTACCATAAACCCCCATATAAATTCCAATTGTGAATATTTGATCAGATGGTATGTGGGTGGAAAAGTATGTTTCATTGCTATTGTGATTGCTTTCTTTCTTTAGCTTTTCATGAGCAATAAACATGAAGAATGTCCTAACGCTTTTATGCTCTCCCAGTCAGTAATATTTTCTCTGAACCTGTATGCGAATGTTTAATTCATTAAATGGTGTCATGCAACTTTATGGTGAAATCATAAATCTGTTCTGTTACACTGCTTATTGGAAAATCTTCAACCCCAAGCAAACCCCTAGCGCTATAGCTTGCTTCCCTTGATTACATATGTCTTTTATTGGCTGCTTCCCACTTTCTCTCTGGTTGCTTTCTTCCTCTGCTTCCAAATTCTGCATTCCACTTCTCGGCAGTGAATCTCACTGGTTTCAGAAGAGGACTTGTTTTCGTGTGCATATAGCTGGCAAAAAGGAAAGTACAATATGATGTCCTGCACTTTACTTCATTGGGCTTTTGTGCTCAGTACTGCTCAGGTTTTCAGGATGAAGGTCAGTGCAGAGGCCCTGGAAAAGTCACTGTGGGCATGAAACACCTGTGACAGTACCTGAGGTTAAGAAAGTCTTCTTTTTACTTCCTCATTTTCTTAATTTAGCCATTTCCAGTGTTAGCAAAACTGTGCAGGATAGTGTGCCACATGCAATATCATACACTGCTGTGCTTCTCAGCATTATGCTTTGCTTTTCAGTTGCTCAGCGTCATGACTAACCCTACAGAGCCCTCAGGAAACATCTCTGGAGACCTGCTGGTGGGTATCACTGCTCTGAAGTGCTCCTAGGAAAGCAGTTGGACAGCAACAACACAGGTTGCTTAAATCTCTGCAGAAAAGTCCAGCATGCAGCCTGCACAGTCAGTCTGCAGAGGTATCCAAGTTTTGGTCATGATTATTGACCTGTCCAGATTGATGATAACTAAGCTTTTTTTCCCCTAAACTGCTGTGGCCTTACTTTTTGTCAGAATCCTAGTGAAACTGAGTCAAAACCAGCATGACTGTGAAGGGCGCCCCAAGGGATAGATGAAGATGCTCCCTGCTTTTGTAGCTCTTTGCAGCTGGTTTATCTGTGAGATGATTTGCATGAGCAGCTGTGAGACAGACAGGGCAAGTTGCCTAATGCTTGGCTGTCCCAGACTCTTAAAAACTACCTTTGAAGCCTCCTTCCTGAGCTGTGCTGTGTTTTCTGTGGTCACGGCTAAGGTTGTGGGACAATAATTGCTACTGAAGACTTGTTGGTGGATCTTTGCTGAGTTCTTAGTGGTCAGACGTCTGCATCACAGAAATTGCCCAGGCGATTGAAGCTAGTTGGCAGCTCCTTGGCAGTGTCAGCAGAAACACTCAAAAGAAAAGATTAATCCTTAACTCTAAAGCTGGCTCAGGGACCCATAAGTTATAAGAAAATTGCCCTTCTCTTGCTGTGTCTATTGCTCATCCTGTGGCTGTTACTGCCTTGGATCTCATCTGTCCCCATGCTTTCATTTCCAGAGTGGTCAGCAGTAAGTTTTCAATCCAACAGGACATGTTGCCACCATTATAGCATCATTGGGTATAATGGTACAACTGATGTCTGTGCCTAAAAGTGACTTTTCTAAGTGCCTAGATACTACCCAAAGCCATAGCATACCAGAGAAATAACACATATATAAACGCATAGAAAAAACCCTAAACCTATTTTTTCAACCTACACATAAGCTCATGTGTAGTTTTATTAAATCCAGTGAGCTCCTTTTCTTCAAGGTGGATGTGCACTGGAATGGTCTGCTCTTTTTGTGTTTTTTTTTTTTTTTTTTTGTTGTTGTTGTGCAGTTTGGTGGGTTTTTTTCTTTTTAACTCTCCTGTGTTTTAAAAGAACCATTATATTTGCATCAAGGAGTGTCCTCTGTACAAAGGGTGGGATTCCAGTATATTTTCAGGAAAGTGAACCAGGCAATTATCTTGCAGGACCGACACAGATGCCAGAATGAGGAGGTGTGGTAAAGGGGAATGCATGATTGATTTCTTTTCTATTCCAGAGCTGGATGAAATGCCTGACACAGCTGTTAGCTTACACTGCTTACAAGAACGAGGAATCAATCTCACCAGATGTTGTTCATTTCCTCTGTTGCTGTGTGGCCAGCTCTGTTGTACAGAGGATGCGGGGGGCGGAGGGGAGGGAGGGAAAAGAAAGGGGAGAAAATCTCAGTCTAAATTACACAAGAAGTGCCCAGTGTGGGAATTTAACATCAGCGAGGAACACAAGAACAGGCCATGACTGGGAAAGTGGAAGTTGGAAAGACAAAGCCCACTCATTCGTGGGTCTGATTCATTCACCGGGGAGCAGAGCAGACTCCTGTCCCCTGTGGGTCGGTACATGACCATCTTATGAGTTCTCCTGAAAGCTAATGTTTTCCATTAAAAGGATGCAGGAGGTACATGGGGAGGGTTCGGTAGCAGACAGGCCAGTGATTCAAGGCCACATCTGCCAGCTGCATTGTGCACTGTGACGGATGAGTCTGTGGAGCACTTACTCACATGTGTAGAGTGTCTGAGCAACATTCAGGGAAGGGATCATGGTGACAGGGTGATGTGCTGCTGCCACAAACAAACTACCTGGGTGCTTGCGGTCCTGTGTTTGCCAGCACCATTTCAAACCACTTTCTTTCCCGAGGATGGAAGAAGCTCCTGTGCTTCTTCCTGGGGAGACCAGTCATGACATGGGAGGCACCAGGTGCTGGGAAGCTACTGAGATGTTACACTATCTCTTCGAGATTTTTCACTAGAGCAGGTGTCTTCTGTAGATCCCTTACAGGTTTCTTTGTCTGTGGAACTGGTGCACAAGGAAACAAGCAAAGAGGCAGAGGAAAGGACCTTCAAATGAGGAGGACACTTAGCTAAGGGTAATGCTTCAGGAAGAGACATGAGATGAGAAAGGTTCGCAGATGAGCTGCAGTGGTGCCACAGGCCAGAAAAAGGCACGGTGACATCCACGTCTCCTGGAGAGAAGCCATCTTAATGAACTAGATAAATCCTGACCTAATGATTATCATTCGCTCTGGAATATCCACTTCAAAATGAACTGATTTCTGTTTTATACTTTTTTACACCTTTTTTTTTGGCGCAGTCTCCATTTCTTCACATAATGGACCAGGTAGGTTCCTGTCCCTGTGGCTCTACCAGCCTTAGCTGTTGTGCGGAGAAGGGGAGAGCTCATGGAGCTGCTGGCATGGGAGATTAGACCAAGCTGCTGTCACGAACAAGTTTTGGCTTGAGCTGTGTCAGGAAGGGCTAGTGCCACTCTTCGTGACCTTTCTGTCTAAACCACCTTAAAATAAGCCTGCCTCTCTCTGCCATTAATGCCTTATTGGTAAAAAAACCCCAAAGACCTAAAAACCAAACAACAACAGGATTCCAAAAGAGGAAAAAAGCACAAAGCTGTTTTTGTTTTTGCCTGAAGTCTCTGGCCTGCAACAGGGTAAAAACTCTGTGGGAGAGAATAACAAACTGCTGAAGTCACTCTGGAGTGACTCTGATGGTCTCTTGGACACAGTGACAGAGTTGTGATGGACTGACACGTTCCTCTCTTGAGGTACAACCACCACCATTGAAGAAGGGACAGCCAGCTTCTTGCTTTTGGGCCTCAGGACAGATATAGACTTGCTGAGGTGGAAAGATGGAAACAAGATCATAACGCTGCCAATACAACCGTTGCGTTTCGTGATGGGTGGTCATGTCTGGCCTGCAGTTATGGAGCCAGACTGACCTACTCTAAGATGTCTTCTTATTAAGTAGCTACTTCTGCCAAGGGCGGGAAACTGGGTTATGTGGAGCACTTATTTCACCTTTGCGCCAGTTGCTGCGGTTTTGGTTAACAAAAGGAGTATAAATTAGCTGGGGAGCTGCTGGGTTGAAAATAACGCAAAGATTCTGTTCTCCAGTTGCAGGGATGCAGAGCTCTGAGTCAATCTGTTGTCATCAGTGCAAATAATCTAGATTTACACCAGTGTGAAATGTTGTCATTCAGATGGATTAGCTGAAGCGATTCCTTAAGGGTGAATAAAATGCTCTCACAGGGCATGTTAGAGGTTGTGATGAAAGGATGTATTGTATGGTTCCTGGGAACAAGGATGAGACATCCTGATACTCTACAGTTACATTGATCAGATCCTTGCTATTGCTCAAGGCAACCTGAGGGTTATTCCTTGAAGAGCCAACAAACAATTTCCTGTTTTGTTGCAATTTTTTACCCAGCTGAATCCTACCTTGCCACGTTGCTTGAATAGACTGCTCTGAATATCACCTAGCGTATCACCTCACTCTGAAATATCACCTAACAAACTCTTTTAGGCAATCTGTGAGATGTGCCAAGGGGACCTGATCTTTCAGTGCCAAAGCTGGCAACTTCTGGTAACTCCTTCGCTTTATGCAAACCTTCCCTTACCATTGCTGAAAGGCAGACAGTGCATGTGCAGTTTGAAGTTACGGTTAAAATTACATGGAAAGAAAAAAAAAAAATGACAGGAGCAGCTGTCATATTTTTAACAAAATTTGGTCACTGCGGATATGAAACCTGAGAACTTGCATAAGAGACCCGCTCCACTGAGCGTTGGTTTAGTCCACAGAGCAGCTGCACGAAGGGGGGCATTTCACCGCTTTTCTGGAGCTCCTGGCCTGGGGAATTGTGGCTGCAGGTTCCCGAGGGCCCCCTGGTGTTTTGCGCAATCTATCTTTAGAGAACTGCAAGTTAAATTTCTGAGAAGGGCACTGGCTTTGAGCAGGGACTACCTCTAAACTGACAAACCACTTCCTGCAATCGTTAACTGAATTAAGAGCTTGCTGTCTCCTTCATTCCCCTGAAAAGACACCCCCCCGCCTCCCACCCTGTCACCACCGCCACCCCCTCTTGGCTTGGCATCAAGAAATATTGGTAAAGACAAGAGGGCATGGAGGGTTGAAGTGATACCAGTGCACATGCCTCCTCCCTGTCTGTGGTTTCTACAAAGGGCTCTGATACCAGTTCCATTGGGTTTCTGCAGGAGCTAAAGTCATGATGTTTCCAGAGTGTTTTCCAGTCCTGGGAAAGAAGGCACCTCATACGTCTGTGCATTTGATACTTCCTTTGTAGTACCTTTGCATGTCCCTCCACTGAAACTGATGCAAAAAGATGATGTAATTTTTAGCCAAATTCTGGCAAGTAATAGAGCATCTGCAACTCCTGGGACATAAAAATATCCCAGATCTGGTCTGTTTCATGTTCCAGTATAGGATATGGCAAAACCTTGCAATCATCCGTATTGACTGCAGTGGTACATGCTTGTAGCCATTGACAGAAAGAACTGCAAAGCTACTCTGAACTCTTCACGTCTGATTTTATACTTGCGGATGGTGGTGGTTGGTCTTTGTTTTTTGTTTTGTTCCCAGATTTGTGGTCTTCTAACATCTGCTTTACTTAGTCTTTGCATACATGTGTCTTCAAAATGTCTTGGGTGAGATTTACAATTGCTTACTTAGTACACATTGCTCCCTCCCTACGTTCCTGGTCCTCCCTCTCTGAAGGTGTCTAGGCAGGCCTATTGACTGTGGGACTTACAGATGCAGACTAGTATTTTGCAAACTGGTGACAGAAATTTAAATGTTAGTTAAATAAGATTTTTCAAGAACTTTTCAGTTATAGGCAGGGCAATTTATTTGAAGAATGTTTTTCTTGCATTTTTAAGATTGCAGCATCATTGCAGAAGTCTATTAGTTCTATATACATGAAACACAAGTAGTTTAAGACTATAAAAATTACTTAAAACATGCTTTTCTACTTGATGTTTATTAGATAAGGTCTATTAAAATATGACCGTTGCTTGATAGCTTAAATGGTCGTGAAAGATATTCTTCCTGCAGACATTTCTGTCTCAAAAAAGAATATAAAGGTATTGACTGTTCTCACATACAAATATAAAGAAAAGTTTGTTTTGCAAACAAATGTTTTCTCTCAAAGCAACTGTTTTGCTTCTCCTTTGCCACTGACATGATGCCAACAATAATTAAGGAACTAAATGGGGAATACATGCTATATTAGTATCCAAAGACCAGGAAATACATGGAGGAATACATAGCATGAGTAGAAGAAGCCAAAATCAAGACTATATGCAAATCTAGAAGTCGTTTGAATTTCCCATTAAACTTCAAAGGCTACTTATAGGTGTGTTTTTTTTTTACACTGAGGACATTGACAGAACTGAAGTGCTATGTGTAAAAGACCTTCCAAAGGTTGCTAACTTCTGTGCCAAAAAGCAGCCCGAAAAGGAACTGGAAGCCTTTACCACTCCTTTATGTGCAGGCTGAGCAAGAGCAAATAACCAGGGACAGTTTGCTGTCCCTTTGCAGCTGGAATGAGATCCCACAACGGTGCATTTTGATGCTTGCAGAGGATGGACTGAAGAAGAATATAATCACCATAGTATCAGCTGTTTTGATTCAGTATTTCCTGAGTGTGCAAGGCACCTGAAGGCAAGATGAGCTTTTAAATTATCTCAAAAGACAGAACCAGTGAAGAATTTTTCAGCAGAACCGTTTTTTCATCGGGAAGTGACATTTCTTTAAAATAAAAACTTTCCCTGGGAACACATCAGTTGGAACGAAACTCGTCATTGTCATTTCTGACAAAGCTGCAAACTCCAGAGGTTTATAAAAACTGAAACTGCATAGGAAATACATACAGGCACGTAGCTTGAATACAGTCTACAATATATACACCCCAGGAGGCTGGAGTATATAGAAGCAGGCGTCTGCTCCCACCAAAAGCACTTGGAGTGTTTCCATCTTTCTTAATGGAAGCAAGATCAGGCTCTGAGTATGGAAATGCAAAGAGGCAGATAGTGTGAGCCCAAGGGAGTTGCTCATTTGTTTGGCCATTGCTGCATGCCTATTGGATTCTCACTTTAGTGGCAATTTTCCTTGTCCAACAGGATGCCATTGATGCCAGGGGTGTAATTTCTTACACCCGTGTAGACTGGAGTTCAATCCATAAATGTACTGAAACCTTCAGTGGTCCCTTGGTAAACCTGGGAGCAAGACTCGTGTCCGTTTCCATTGCCGTAAGCAGGATGTAGAACGCTTTTTGAGATAAGCAGATAAAATATGCTACGAACACAGGCAGGATTGTGCCACTTCATGGTTCGCACAGTCCTGACTGTGGCTGGCTCTTGAGCTGTTTCATCAGTCAGTGCCTTTCTCCCACGTAAACTCACATGAGATCAAAGCGGCTCACAGCCAGTCGTGCACCCTGGGGTGTGTGAACCTGCTGTCCTCACATCTCAGGAGACCATCCTGCCAAACGTGCCTGGAGGGTGTCTGCAGCAAGACGGGGCAGAAGTCCCCTTTTGAATCCATCGCTAGGAATGGAAGGATCCCAGGTCCCTGAGAAAAGCAGGCGGCGTGAGTGAGACTGCAGCCCAGCGGCCGTGGCTCTGAGCAGGGAGCCCAGGGCTGGCTGGGGGGAGCCCTGCTCCATCAGCAGGGTCTGGGCTTCATGCAGTGGCTGCCTGGTGTCACAGAGGGAAGGGAGCACTGACAGAGACACCGAAAGAAATCAGGCCAAGAACACATCTCTCTAAGGACCTTCTGAACCCGGCATCTTCAAAGTTTACATCTTTTGTCCCTTTTTTGCACTTTAAATTCTAACTTGCAAATACTCCATTGGATAATGGTGGTCTTCTAATGGTAGAATTTTCACCTAAGTGCTTAGGCAGGTGTGTAAGGGAAGAGAAGTGTATTAAGCTGTTCTTATGCCCTCTGACCTAGGACTACAAAGCTACATCTCAAGAGGCAGACTGAAGTTAGGCTAAATGCAGGTATGCCGGTTCCCAGGTCTGTGTACTAATGTATTTCTCACCCACTCACTGTCAGATCCTGCCCCTTTGAACCTGACGTGGTGTAAAGGCCTTTGACTCTAATGCATACAGAAGAAGACCTACTAAGACACTCAGACCGCAAGGAAAGCTCAGCTACCCATGACGGGCTTCTCTGGGCCACCGTGGCGAGCAGCGGTGGATCTTGAGAAAGGTCCGTAGATCTCATTTCCCCTTTTCCAGGAGACAGACGTAATTTCCAGCCACCTTGGCCAGAGTTGGTCCCCACTGCAGCAGAGGCTGTCACCTTACTAAGTTATACCCCCATCCTGCTTGTGCAGTCAGCCCTCCTTGGTGCTCTGCTGTTTTGGCTACTTCCCCATCCTCTTTCTCCCCGCCTCTCTGCCCCTGTTTCTTTTCTCTTAAGAAAGTCCAGCTTCTCGATGTAAAGCAATAGACATCAGGCCCTGAAGGGATTTTGTGGAAGCTATCAAGCCCATCCCCCTTGCCCACAGAAATTCAGCTATACCTAAATTTGTATGCAGGGAAGAGGAGGAAGGGGCAGAGAGGCTGTCAGGCTGCAAGCTACTTTTGGCCTGGCTCTGATTAGCACCGAGCACAGGTGCTAAGCACCTCTTCACTGTCAGATTTTCCGTTCAGTGTGTGTCCTTAATACAGGCAGAAACTATTTTTAGTTACAACACAATCAGCTATCTTTATCAAGGGGGTTTCTACAGTGCCTATTGGTATAGAAGCCAAGTACTTCCCAGACAGATTTGGTCTTCATGGCATGAATGAGAAAGCATTTCTGTGACAAATTATTTAAAAATAGTATGGGTAGATTTATTAACACCTTGTAAAAACGTAGGCAGCTGCAGCTAAGTATAAAGTCAGGCAGCAAATCAGTAGGGTAAAAGCTGGTTAATGTTTTACAAGAAGTTTTCTAGACATAAAAGATCACTTCTTTCAAAGCTGATTTTTTAGAGAAAAGATGCCTATGAAAAGTTTTATTTGGAATTCACTTATACATCCCAGATACACAACCCACATAATAAACATCTTAAAGTTGAGAGTCTCGCTTCAGTTTACCTGCTTCCAGTCAGTAATTATGGATACTAAATTTCTGTAACAGCTAAGCTAAATTTACATTGTCTGCAGAAAGGTTTGTACCATTTAAATCAATTTAAGAATCTGTTAAGTAAATCTGACGCAAGTTTAGTTATTGCAAATGTCTTAGCTAATAAACTTCATGGGATTGGGTTATATCTTTTCTGCATGCATGGATGAAACTCAAGCGCTCTCAAGGCCTCAGTGAATAAATAATAAATGATGCAAAATAGCTTTTTGATACATAATAATCTCATAACTTTAAAATGTGTTTTCCCAGGACCAGAAATGAGTGTGGTGTGTCGCTCTGGGAAGTTATTAAATACAAAGAAAAAAAGAGCTATTTCTAGTGTTGGAAGCTGGTCAATGCATCTCTCACCACACCCTGGTTCCTGGCAATCATTTACACTCATCTTTTTCTTACGCCCTTTCAAAGGGGCTGTAAATTACTGCCAACTCAGTATGTTACACCCACCTTATCACAGGTGAAAATAAATGGCAAAGCAATGAAGATTCAGATCTGTGGTACCTACGTGCACAGAAAGGCTGCTGCTTTAGCTTATCGGATAACTTTATTTATCTTCACTCCATCATAACCTCGTGTTTAGTACTCTTAACCCTCTCTAAGCCGGTACTTGATCCTATGTATCAGAGCTTTGTTTCTCCCTTCTTGTGTGTCCGTAAAGCTTTCTGGCCCAGATTAATCGTCATTCAGACTAAAATGGAGTTTCTCTAGCGATCCCTTGTGACTGCGTGGCGTGTCTGGGGTGCTTTTGGGATTTAGGCAATCCAAAGCCTGGCCAAAGCTAAAATCACTTACCTGATGTGGTCAAGTGGAGTAGAGTCAGTGTCACAGGTAAATGAAGTTTCTTAATCTGGTTTCAATCATGCAGAAGTGATTTTAAAATATCCCTTGAAGTCACTTTATTATAACCCTAGATCACCACTTAAAATGGCCAGTTTTTTCCTTCTGTGAACGCTGAAATGCAAGTTAGACTTAACCCTTTATTTTCCTTCCTGGCAGGCGCTGGAGAGGCTGAGCGCATTACATCTATTCCTCTCTTTCCCCTTCCATTTGCAGAGGAAATAACCTTCCTTTCAACAAACCCAATGTCTCACACAGCCCCCCTGCAGCAGTTACCGTGTAGGAGCAGTTTCTTAGCACAGCACAGAAGTCTTTTTGCCTGCTCCTTTGCTACTAGCCATGCCTCAGCTCCTGGGACACCCCTAGGACAAAGTAGGAGTTACTGGCCATCAGCTCTGACAAACGATACCTGTGACCTCAGGCATGGTAGTACAGAAATGTTCCTGGCAGTATTTGTTAAAACCTTTGAAACAGTCCCATTGGCGAGTATTGAAAGAAGCCTACCGTAGCGACAAATTCAAGTACTCCCAAACTAGGAGGTGAAGAAGATAAAGTTGTCTAGGCAGCCCCAGCTTGATCTCTCCATATGAACAAGTCATCTTTAAACATGTGATCGCAGATCCCTGCACCTCCTGGGGCTTCCATGGGTGGTGGTCGGTTAACACTGGGCAGCTCAGGATGGTCAGCGTGAGGCTTATCTTACTCGTCAGACCCACACAAACCATCCTCTGAGTGCATCATCACTCATTTTCCAAGAGCTTTCCTATCATGGTAGCAGTCAAATGCTATGCCAACTCTAACGAAAACATTTTCTCACTAATGCCAAAAGACGAAGTTAAGCTATTATTTTTGGTTTTGGTGGCAGAGAGAGATTCAATAGCAACTAATTACATGCCGTGTTTTTTTCAGAGCCCTTGGTGTATTGTGTGTGCTCAGGGTACGGCTCCTTGCACCGCCAGTTACAACTGAGGCAGCAGCAGCTGCAAACCAGTTTTGTCCTGTGCACTGAATGAACATGGGAAAAGCAGGCTGGGTACGGCACTAAGTATTTAAAAGAGGATCTGAAAAATGTGCAAAAAGAGGCTGGGTACGTGGCTTTTATTTCATCATAACATTTATTATATTGTAATCTAAATATCCCTTCCTATCTTTAAGTGGGTACACAGTGCATTTTTAGGTTATATTTCCAATACGTTCAAAAATTCCGAAACAAGACATGTAACATTGCATGGGAATATGAACTTGGTATCAGCTGGACTAAACGCTTTAAATTCACTGTGTAAAGCCCTGCCAAGTGTGTTAACAGGGTAATAATCCACAGCAGTGGCGGGTCCCCATCTTCCCTGCTGCCTTGAAGGAAATGGAACATGTGGCCTGTAAGTGTCCCAGATGTTTATGGAAAGCAGAGGAATGAGGAGATTTGAAAAAGGAGAGGCTTGAGGCATGGAGGGGAAGGGGTTTCAGGACAGAACTAAGGAGAATTTGGGGCCAGACTGTAGAACTATGATGATTCTTTAATGCAACAAGAGATCAGCAAAAAGGCATTTTAGGAAAGTGCTTGGAAGGAAGGATGGGGGATCTTTGTGTGCTGTTCAAGCCACTGACATCAGTGCTGACTCCCTCAACAGCTGCTTTCAACTCAAACCTGCTGGGAGGGAGTATGTCATATTTTATCTCAAGCTTCCTAAAGAGCCAATTACTCTAATGACTCATCCCCACTCAGAGGCAAAATAGAGACTTCTAATGAGGCATCACCAGGTCTCAGCCCATCTCCGAGCTGACCACCTCTGTCCTGAGCATTTCTGAAGCATCTCATGAGTTTTAGCTCTGCTTTGTTCTGCTTTGTTCAGCCTTGTGCCTTCCCTTACTTTATCCCTTGCTTCTGTTGATTCTGGTTTTGATGTCAAGGGTTCAGACTCATTCTCTTTTTCCCCTGTTCCTTTTGTTACGGAAGCTGTAGGTCTGTCTTCCATTAGTAATCACCTCGTGGGAGGGAGGCTACTTCATAAGAGACTATTGTCCTCTGATAATATACTAGTCTGGTGTCCTGCAGCCCCATTAAATTCATGTTATCCATGATCACGGTAAATTTTCTGGTTCACTTTTTTTTTGTGAAAATGCCCCAGCGTTTAGCATCAGGACTTAAAATGTCCTGCCAGTCTGGGCTGAAATGTTCTCTGCAGGTGGCAGCCCTGTTCTGAGGGTATTGCTCTGAAATTTGGCAGCATCAAATAAAGCTCCAGATTTGACTCTTCATCTTTTTTTAAACACCCTTTGAGTAGTATTTTTTTTTACAGCAGCAATAAAATGTTGCTACGCTAGAGCTGAAATAATGTTATTTTTAAATCAAACTTTTTTTGCGAAACAGAGTCATGGCAATTGTGGTCTGTGACCCATTATTACTGCAGATGGGTAGGCTGTGGCTCACAAAGAAAGACTTTACGTGTGAGATTACATGTTTAGTGGTTATATTCTCTAATAACACTGTTTATAGATAAAAAGGATAATAATCTAGGTAGCTCTTTCCCCAGCACATACAAATGAATTTATATCAGTCTTGGATCATAAATTGTAAGTTTTTAGAGTTATCATTCTGTGCTGCTTCTGTTTGACTATTTTGGTCTTTTAAAATGATCTTTTCTTTACAGCATTACTCAGAGCATATTAGTCTGTATTGTTTTATTTATGGATTTTCTCTAAATCTTGGATATTTTGAGTATTCATTTGTAATTTCCATATTTTATTCTGCTTCTCCCTTCTCCTTATCTATTTTTGGCTTTCTCTTTTCCTGTTTCCCTGCAGTCGTCTTCTGATCTGCACTCTCCCAGTAGCAGTCTGCTATATTTCAAGTGCACCTTCTCCCAAAGTAATTGTAAAATTTGCCTGTAAAAATGTTGTTTTATCTCAGCTTAAATGCCCTCATGACAGCAGTGTTTGTTTTCTTTTAGTTTTCACAGATATTTAGTTTCACAGAACATTGTCCCTTCCATCCTGGCTTACCAGGCCGGGTCTTCTTAATTCAAAAAGTGAAGTTTTCCCTCAAAGTAAAGATATCTTTTTGGGTAGACACTTCCGAGGAAAGGTATGGGCAGTTGCACCTCTCCAGCCAGGTGACTGTCCCCTTATATTTAACGCCACTTCTTCAGGAGTGATTTGTCCCCTGTACAAGCTGATCATTGGTGGCGTTGGTTCTGTCTTCACACTCGGTATTGTAAATCAGGTATCACTCTGATATGTGTACCCAATCCAAAATTAATAAGGGTTCTGCTAGTGTACAAGGTAAAAATCTACTCCATTTAGGTATCACAAATCTTCCCAGTAACGAATTATGCTTGCTTGTGTA
The DNA here is from genome assembly GCF_017639655.2 of Falco naumanni. Taxonomy (NCBI): domain Eukaryota; kingdom Metazoa; phylum Chordata; class Aves; order Falconiformes; family Falconidae; genus Falco; species Falco naumanni. The sequence continues at coordinate 106,353,091 of NC_054056.1, read as the reverse complement.
GAAATAATGTACTTTACACCTACTTCAGTAAATTCTGTCTTTCCAGCAGGGTTTTGCAAAATTGTTTTGCTTGTTACAAAATATAGCAGCTTCTTACAAAGGCTAAATGTAAATTTGGTTTGTGGGTTTTTTCCACTTTTTGCGCAGTCCTTCATGCTCCTTCTTTCAATTTCTGTGTGTGGTTTTCCCATTCCTTTTTGAGCTTTCAATTTTCTTCCAACTTCTCCTTTAACTAACCCAATCCTCTGAATGAGACATGATTTCCTTCAAAGCCTTCAATCTGCAAATGATGTTCTCCACTTATGGTCTAATTGCCTTTTCCAAACTGAAGTCAGAATATTTTCTGCAATCTTGTTCTTGGTTTTGGCTCTTCATTCCAACTTTTGCCTCCAATTAAGGATTCCAGAAACCCTCCAAGGAATAGTTCGTTCAACAGTCACCACACTGTTCTCAAAGCCTTAAAAGCCTCCTTACCATCTTTTTGAGTTCTCATATGATATCTTGTCAGATGTCACAAGATCTCTCTCAAAAGTTTCATTCTATCTAAAACAAAGGGTTTTTTTCAATGTCTTGATCACAATCTCATCACTATTTTGATCTTGACTTCCACGCATGCTATCAAACAAGGTTTGTGATTCTCTGATGAAAAGGATGATTTTAGTCACCTTTTTCAATATCTTTGCTTGCCTTCATGAAGGAACAATCTTTTAGCTTGATCTGATTGCTTGCTGTGGAATGATCGATTCAGAGCTTAATTTGGCCTTCTCAGTTCCATGTTCTTTGCTCTTTTTATTACCTTTCTGTTTCTAGGTACACTAATTTGTAATTACCTCCACCTCTTGTGCCACATAGCATTACAGATTCAGCATGCTGCCAGTTTGCTCCCAGAATCTTCTAAATAAAATTAAAAAAATCTACTAAAAGAAGAGTTTTCTTGTGTGGTTTGTTTGTTTGTTTGTTTGTGTGTGGGTTTTTACGCAGTATTTGCAAGGTCTTGGTCAGCTTTCCCAGATTTTCACTGGTTTTTCTCTGCCTATAGAAAAATGAGCCTAAATAGTGTAAGTTTTGCAACGGTTATGAGCATTTCAAATAGTTTTTAGAGTGGGCAATGTAAAGTAACTAAGACGTGCTTCCAGCCCACCATAAAGTGCACCTCTCCCACAGAAAGAAGACCTTGGGACAAGGTGTGCTGTGCTTGTTGAAGTGTCAGTAATGAGCATATTGACCTGCGATACTTCATCACCTTCCCAGCTTTTTACGTGTGGACTCCTGATCCTACATCCCTGCCTTTGACTGTTACACACTGTGATTGTCTGTATCACAGTATCTGTACCGCAAGTCTGTAATCAAAGCTGTGCTGGGCTTTATGTGCTTAGTTGTTGAGTGTAGGAGTATATTGGCATGCTTGGTGTTACACCCTTGCCTTGGCATCCCTTTGGACCTGAGTTTATTCCCCTACCTTCTGCTGAGCGGAACTGGGGGACCAAGGGGCTGCTGAGCTAATCCCACCCACTGGCTGGTCTGGCTGCAGCCCCTGGATACTGAGGGACCAGGTAGCTCTGTTAGGGGAAAATTGTCTGAAGGCTGTTATAAATGTATTGTTCACTTAGAGCATTTTGGTGTTCATAGAGCTGTTTTGCTTCTTCATTTTGCTCTGGGCAGGGAGAAGGAGGAGAGAAGGAAAGGCTCTCAAGCAAATAGCTGTGCAGCAGGGTTAAGGGAGGATACATCTTCAGTGTGAAAGGCTGTGAGAGTTCAGACTCATTTTGAGATCTAATGAATACATAATGCATTTCTAACACCATAAATAGGTAACAGGTCATGAGAAAAACTCACATGTCCAGAGCTGGCTGGAAACCAAAGCTGTTGATCATATACAAGTAAAGTGAGCAAAGGTCACCATTTGCATGCATTAGGATAAGTCCAGAGCTGGTTCAATGTGGATCACTGGTGTTTCTAAATTTGTACTAATAGGATGAAGAAGGCTGCGATTCAAGGGCATTACACTCACTGAAGCTAATGAGCTCTTCCTATCCTCACACTGACTACAGGATATCAGGATATCAGGAGATGAATCTAAGCCTAAGAAAGGTGTGAAATGGAAATGAATTCATCAAGTGTAGCTAAAAGCCAGGACAGAAGCTCCCATTCAGAGTTAAGGTGACCTTAATTCACATTTGTTTGGCTAACTCTGAGTGCACTAACCACTGACTCTCCTGTGGGTAAGAACGTCCAGGTTCATCTGTTTCATAAGGAATAACATGTTGAGGATGCAGGGGTAGCTCCAAGTTTCCTTTTAAACAGCTCGAGTTCTACATTAATTACATATATCCATAAACATACTTTCTTCATCCTTCGATAAGAACAAAGAACAGCTGTACTGCTGTGGTTGTAATGTGAGTATGCACACATGTCCAGAGATTATCCTCTCCTAGGCCTATGTGCTCACCACAGATCTGACTTTCTGAGACAGTTTGCTGTGTTTTTCATGTCCAGACTTCTCTGATTTGCTTTACATCTACATCTACATCTACATCTACATCTACATCTACATCTACATCTACATCTACATCTACATCTACATCTACATCTACATCTACGTCTACGTCTACGTCTACGTCTACGTCTACGTCTATATCATCTATATCTATGTCTATATCATCTATATCTATATCTGTATGTCTATATCTATATCTGTATGTCTATAGCTAATCTATATCTATATCTATGTAATCTATATAATCAATCTATATCTATCTATCTTTACAGGACAAGTGGCAGCATAGGACTTTCCTGACACTGCTGAGTGGCCAGACCATTCCTGCTCTGGTCAGTGTTGAGGATTTGTAATTCAGTATCTTCAAGGGGCAGTGTGGCAGTGTGAAGAAAAGTAGTTTCTAGATGAAAATGGCACTTTAACTTCCCACTAGACTCATGCAAGGAGCCCTGAGTTTGTGCAAGTAATCCCCTTGTCTTCAAGCACTTGCTCTGTGCTGTGACAGGAGCTCAGTGAAGCATGTTCTTGTCTTGGGTGGATGCCCTCTGAAATTTATCTTAAATTAAATTTATTGCTGTCCTCTCTTTCTTACCTTTTACCTGCTGGTCCTAACCTTAAGCTCTGCTTGCCATGGCTGACCTCTCTAGCAGATGTCTGTTTGTAACTGTAACTTTAACATAAGGGAGTTACTACCTTAGTTGTCACAGAGAAGGTCACGGCTGGCTGGTGGTGAGTGGGAACCAGGTTGCTCTTCCTTTCCAGTGATGGACCAGCAGGACAGAGAACACAATTTTGGGATTTATTACCCTAGGTAGTAACTCCCAAATGGATGGGGGGACTGAGTGCACCTTCAGTAAGTTTGCAGATGACACCAAGTTTGGGGGGGAAGTGTTGATCTGCTTGAGAGTAGGAAGACTCTGCAGAGGGATCTGGACAGGCAGGACCGATGGGATGAGGGAATCTGAATGAGGTTCAACAGGGCGAAGTGCCAGGTCCTGCACTTGGGTTGGGTCACACCAACCCCACACAGCGCTACAGGCTTGGGGCAGAGCGGCTGGAAAGCTGCCTGGGGAAAAGGACCTGGGATGTTGGTCAACAGCTGGCTGAACATGAGCCAGCAGTGTGCCCAAATGGCCAAGGAGGCCAGTAGCATCCTGGCTTGTGTGTGAAACAGAGTGGCCAGCAGGACCAGGGCAGTGATGATCCCCCTGTGCTCGGCACTGGTGAGGCCACACCTCAAATGCTGTGTTCAGTGTTGGACCCCCCACTACAAGAGGGACATTGAGGTCCTAGAGCGTGTCCAGAGACGGGCAACGGGGCTGAGGAAGGATCTGGAGCACAAGTCTGATGAGGAGCGGCTGAGGGAACTGAAGCTGTTTAGTCCAGAGAAAAGGAGGCTGAGGGGAGACCTTATTGCTTTCTGCAACACACTGACAGGAGGTTTTAGTGAGGTGGGTGTTGGCCTCGTTTCCCACATAACAAGCGATAGGACAAGAGGAAATGGCCTCAAGTTGCACCAGGGAAGGTTTACATTGGATATTAGGAAAAATTTCTTCAACAAAAGGGTTGTCAAGCACTGGAAGAGGGTGCCCAGGGAAGTGGCTGGGTCACCATCCCTGGAAGTGTTTAAAGCATGTGTATATGTGGCACTTAGGGACATGGGTTTGGGTGTGAACCAGGCTGCTCTTCCTCTCTAGTGGTGGTCCAGGAGCCTGGAAGATACAATTTTGGGCAGACACACTTGGCTGACACTTCTGTGGTGTGAAAACTGGAACTTCTATTCTGCAGGAATGGTTGAAATTTGTTGTGATTTCAAATGTGATGACAAAGTAGAAAAATAGTTGCTATATACATATGTGATACTGAGCTAGAGAAGATAGGCTGACTACTCTTAACGGCTTAAAAAGTCAGAGCAGAAAGTGACAATAGCGTTCAGCTTTTTTGTTGTGTTGTGATATGTGAGCAGTGGTACTGTAGTATATGATTCCAGAAAATTCTCTAGTGAAATTTCAAGGTTTTTCCACAATTAAACCTTTTAAGTTTTACTTTTAATAAACTTTTTAATTTTCCTTAGGGAAAGTGAATTCAATTTTACATACTTTTACACGGAAATTTGTTTGAATTTGATATTTCTTCTTCCCTGAACTAAAGCTACCAAACCCAGACAGTTTTAATCAATTTTTTCCAGTATATTCCAACCTTAGAAAAATGACACAGTGACATCTGCAAAATTTTGAGAAGATTTGCTGCATGCAGACAAAACCACTACTGAAACAGAGTGCCCCAGTTCTCTCACAGCCAGAAGAAATTTTTCAATGCTGTTCTTTGGAGCAGTGTGCAGTCAATGAGATGACAGGTCTTTAACCATACAGATTTTGGACAAAAAATGTTGTGTGCTATTAAATCCTACTAGCTTTATATGTTTGTGCTCACACTACCAATAGGAGATATAAATCAAGGTTAAGTCAAGTGAGGTAAGACTCTGGTCTCCAGGGAATAGTGTAGGAGCTTCTGGAAGGTGGTGCGTGATTTAACAGAGGCATTCTTTCTGCACAGACTGGCACTGAAAGTATAAAGCTGGTGGAGTTCCCAGCTAACATACCAGAGATAAAAAAGAGCCCTGACCATTTGTGTTTATAGAAGATCTCCTGGCATTTTGCAAAAAATCCCCTGACACTTCCAATCTCTGCATCCTGGGTAAGTTGCAACTTGTATTCTCCTCCCATAGATACCCTTCTTCTCTCAAGAGGAGAAGGATGCTCTGCTTCTCATCTGCAACTTCATCTTTTACTTTATCTCAGTAGGACCATGCAGAGCAAGAGCAGCATGAGTTGCAAAGATGCTCCATTTTGATGATGGTTCTAGAACGTAGGTACCAGGGCTGCGTGTGGCAGCGGAAGCTGAATGCTATAGATTTACATTAGCAAAAGTGCTAGAGAGGTCAGATTATCTTCTCTGCTTTTGGTATCCAGGCTCTAGGCAGGATGTATAATGCATTGTAGATGCTAGTGGTTGTCCTGACCATATTATTAGTAAGTCTCAACACTTCTGGGGCCCCAAATCAAACGTCTGATTGAATTTCAACCTGTTATATACTGTGTATGGGTTTTGATAACTTTTGCTGTCCATCTTCCTTCTTTTCTAAGTTAAGATGAATGGCATTGAATGGAAGAGATGCTAATATTGCATGTGTGTGAGATGTATGTGGGTACAATCCCTGTGTTCACTGACTGTACAGTCTCCTGCTGTCTTTTCTGAAACTCTACACTGCACTTTTTGAAGGCATCATGCAGCCTTTTAACGAGCAGATAGTAGTATGATTTACATCATTACATATATGTGATTTGTTCAAACAATCAAGTTTAGATTGAACTGGTTAGAAGTAGGCAAGAAGGTGAGGTCCTTTGCATCTGTATTGTAAACCTATATGTAGGTGAAGCTCATGTGAGAATTGCAGGAGACTGAAGACCACTGTTGGTTCCATTCCATCCATCTACTTTGAAGACCATTCAGGCACTGCAGGACCTGTGGACAGAACACGTATATTCCTCAGGTACAAGAGTCACACAGTGTCTTTGGCCCTATGGGGAGCTGATATGGCTCTGGGGATATGGAAACCATGCTTTAGTTTCTCCTAAATAAAATGACACAGATTTTGGTTTTGATCGTGGGCCATTTTTGATCTTAGGCACTAGAAATGCAAACACAGTTGTACCTCCTTTCGGAGGGGGAAGGGGGAAAAGCAAATATAGAATATTCAACCACCAAGATATAAAAAACCCAAGGAAATAACATCATGATATACAAGGGGTGTTTTCTTTAGTTTTACCAATTCACTATGAAGTCATCAGAAGTTCATGCCAATCTTTCAAGCTATTGTCTGTCTGATGAGTGATATTTATTTTTGGTGATTAATGAATAAATATAAACCCTGAGAACACGTGTATTTTCTTGATTACATCTTATAAAAGAATGCACTTGGACAAAGCAATTTTCAGATATTTGCAACTGTAAAAACACCCATTGCAAACCCAACTGAAATTGAAAGCATATTTGACTGAATCGATTTTAGGTTTTCTTTCTCCGGTTGCTTTTGAGTCTTCTTCTTTCTGTTTCTTTTCAATTCACATTAACGCAGTTTCTTTGCCTGACTGGGTGAAAAAAACCCGAATTTTGCCTCAGTACAGACTGCAATCCCTCCCAGTGATCAGCAGGGGCTCCTCTTGGACTGTGACTAACTTGGCTTTCTGCTCTTCTCCCTTGCCATTGACCAGCCCGTGGTGTTTCCACACTGGCTGCCTGGTGTGGGTCCTATAACAGTGGGGAACCACATTAATGCAATTTTGTGTTCACAAATTCTCGCTAGTTTTTTGCCTCACACATAATCCAAAAAGGGAAATGGGTGAATCACCATGGATGTGTTGTCGAAGGACACTTTCTATATTCTGAAAGCCAGGCAATGAATTTCCACGTTCAGGAAATTATAATCAGTGATGGATATGGACAGACTTTGATATAATTTTGCTACACCTGACATTAATGCATGATGAATTTCATACCTGGATAACAGGAAAAAACCCTCTACACAGATACCTCCGCTGATGAAGTATCACATCTTCACAAACATGGGGCTGAATTTAAGCATATCTTGTATCTGATGCTCTTGTTTGTCTGCAATATGTTCAGCCTAACTTCCACTGACTTCTAGGATATTTGGACTCAGTGCTCAGGCTTCATGCTCCACTGGGAGCCAAGGAGTTTGATCCGGATGACGAGGTAGATGTAGCTGGCCCTGGTGGCTCATGATAAGGTGACCCACATACCCAGGGTAACCAAATGACTCAGGTGCTTTCCTTCACATACTGCAAAAAAGATGAACAGAAATAGCTCTGTTCTACCAAGAAGATTGACTAATTGGTCACAAACCTATGTTACTGGTATGTAGATAGCTGGGGAAAATACAGTGCAAAGGTACAAGTGCAAAACCAATGCCAATGAACCCGGACAGTTGGTAAATCATGTGGTTAACTCAGGGGTTTAGGAGCGAGCCAGCTTTCAGAGGAGAACTGAAGATGGAAAAGGGAAATCTTTTACTAGTTGAATAATTTATTTCATTACTAAAAATCTGAGAGGATAAATTATTTACTTAGCTATTTTCCAGCAGATAAAAACCAAATCTAGTAATAAGAAACATTCCTGGAAGGCTGTTCTGATTTATCATGAGGAAAATAAGACATTGAGAGTGGTGTCTATAAACTGAGTTGTGGATATGCTATACAATGGAAGTTAATGATACGCCTTTTCCATCTTGTTGCAGAAATATGAAAAGCAGTAATGATTGCTAGCTCAATCTTTACTGGCCTTTGATAACATAAAATTCTTGATTTTTTTTTGTGGGGGGAGAGAAGGGAAGAGAATTTTTGGAGACCAGCATTCATGTGGTCTTACTTGCTTACTCTGCCATTCTCCATATTCTCATTGATCACCAAGGATCAAATGAGAGAAGTTTTTTAGGGCGGGTTTCATGTGTTCTAACTATAGCTGTTCACAGTGTAGGTGTCTGGATCTGAGATGGCTGGCATTGATGTGACAGTCTGTAGAGAAGTGTCAATCCGGCAAATGCAGTTCAGGGTGAGATTTGACTCACCAGGCTCAGGGGTCTAGCTAGGCTGAGACGTAGTGCACTCTGAAGAGCAGACATGCTATTGACTTTGTAGACACATGCTCAGGTGTGTATAACTACCTTATACGCAACTACATTTGACACCACAATTCCTAGCACTTGCATTCCAAGTGCCGCTTTGGGACCCTGGGCTCTTTGGAGGCTGCCCAATCTGCCAGAGTAGACTTGGATACCACGCCTGGATGATGTCAGTGAAACCTTTCAGTAAAATTCTGTATTGCATGACAATTCTCTATGATTTGCTCTTACTTTTGGTGAAGGTGTGATTTCATTCCATGTCATATGTTGCTCAAGCTGACAACTAATGTGCCAGACATTATCTAGGCAAAAAAAGTGGAGACTGTCATGGCACTGTACCTGAAAATGGAATTTTGGTGCATATAATACCCTTAGCAACTCAGGCTTATGCATCTGCTATCGGCTTGTCAGAATGAAAGTGATGAATTTATTTCTGGCTTGCTTAACCTGGGTGTTGTATGGGTCAAAAGTGCAGAGGCTTCTCTGTGGGTCTGGGTTTGAGATTTGCTCCAGGCTTGTGCTGAAGTTCATTCCTCTTGATCTGGATGTGTGATCAAGCTCACTGTCCACCTATTTCTAAATAAATGCCTCCGCTTCGGGGTATCCAGACCTTGCTTTGCACACCCTCAACTTTGTTTCCTGAGACCTAGGCTTTGCCAGGAAGAGTGTAGCACCAGCTGTCTAACATGGGATGAGAGACTGGGAATCAGAAGCACAGCCAGAAGCAACACTACCAGGTCAGACCTGGCTGATTGCTAAAGCCAGCCACATAACCTGACGTGGCTGCTTCTGTTTGTCACTGGTTGGCTAGGTCAACTGCTGTAACTAAATGATTTCCCCTGTCCTGGCTCCTGTAACATCTTTCGTGCCACAGATCTTCTGTGGACTCGACTTCAAAACAGTTTGGAGGAGTTTTTGTCCCTTGCAGAGTTCATCTACAGTTCTGGTTATGCTGGGACACGTCGACACTACAGCTAAGCAGATATCTGGCTAATAAAAACAATCCCAAATGTTGAGGTTATTGCAATGAAGGCAAAACCACTGTATCCCCTATTTCTTCAGGCTTGCAGTGTGCTAGTATGATAAATATGGGTTACCAGGTAAGGATATGTTTTAAGTATGGTTACTGAGGAATCGGCCATGCTGTTCTCTGGACAGGCAATAGGATCTGCATGACTAATTCCCTGAGAAATGAAAGGAAAATGTTCTTCGTTAATAGCAGAGAGAAAGAAAACATTTGCATGGTGAATGCAGTGAATTTGTACATGAATGTAATTGGCTTTGCTCAGTCTATTGCACTTAAATGATTTCTATGTCTAGCATGCAGAGCAAAAAAAAAACGTTTCACAGCTTTTCATGAAAAGTGGCCAATCATTACTGCAACCCTTGGGACTGGCTGTGATAACATTAATCATGATGAATCAGTGTGACATCTATGGGACCATAACATGCAGCTCTCTGAGAATACCACTGAGTTGTGTTTCAGAGTACTGTGGACTAGTTTGTATTTTTCTCTTTACTCACAAAGAACTTTTCCACTCACTAAAAATATCTTATTCACAGCAACATCTCAGCTGACTGTTTGCTACAGTGCAATGGTTGGATTTTTGCTTTTGTAAGGTCAAAACCATGAACTTACCTTCTCTGATATAAAATGACTTAACTATAAGCAAACGCCAAACTATACGAACTCTGAAGAAATTAGAGTCCTGAAATAATTGTTAAAATTCTACAAGTAAAGCTGTTCACTTAAAAAAAAAAAGAAAAAAAAAAAAGAAGAAAGATCAAGGGAAAAACTTATCTCTTCCTTTGTGATTGATCTTTTTCTCTTGTGATTGCCCTCTGACCTACAGTAAGTCATTTTAGAGTGTGTCAGGAAAATCTTTTCTATAGCTTTAGAGCTAGAAGGAGAAATGCTTTGTTTCTCAAAGTATTATCACACAAAACATCCAAACAACAGCAGCTTTTCTGTTATTTTTCCCCACATCCTATAATGTGATGGAGGAAGGTTTTACCCATGTTGATGTGAGTTGATAGTGTCTAATAAATATTGCCATCTTAAATCCATATAGAATTTTTATGCTGTAGCAGGTATATACAAGAAAACTTGAATTTCCTTATGGATTAAGAACCTAACAGGAAAGAAACACAATGGAGAAATTATACCCTGCTTTATGAAGCTTGTGCTCATTTGAAAATAAGGGTCTTTTCAAAATAATTCCCTGTTTAAAAAAACAAAGTATATTGCTGAAACCATTGCCACGCTTGGTCTCAGGAGGCAGGAATGGGTATGAAGGCTGACTCACCTCTGACTTGTTTTCAGGCAGTCTGATCTCTCATGGTCATTGCTGTGGTAAGTTGCTTGTATCTCTTCCACACAGAAACCCACCGTGTCTGCAAAACCACCTGAGCTACAAAACCACATCACAGCCTTGCTGTGCAAACTATGCACTGTAACTTCGCTGTGAGGGGTGGCAATGCCTTCTGACAGGTATTGGTCTCATAAAACCTGAATTTGGGGTCCTTTCATGGATGCATCCTGCACAAGGTATCCATTTGACAAGCAGCTTGAAGGTGGCTGATGCCTTCTGTAACGACAAAAACCTGGAAATTACTTCCTATAGGAAGCTGAATTAGTTCCCATTAGAATATTGTTGAAAGTTATCATTATTATGTTGTGCTATTAAATGTATGTGAAGACATTTGGGATGGGATTCCTGTGAGTAAATACAGGCATCTAGAGCACAGATATCTGCATCTGGGCTAGTAACTCCACACTCTCAGTAGCCATTGGAGACCAGAGAACAGTTTGATGCATCCTAAAGAAAACATCTAAAACTATCATTCTTAGTGTCTATTCAATTTCTTTTTTCTGGAGCTCTCAGAGATTAGCTCAAAGATAGATGTTGATATTTCAGATGATCCCCAGCAATTTTATAGACACTTTAAAAGCAGAACTCCCAGTCTAAATACACTAATAGATTCAATAGGTTTTAAATACTGACTTGCTATATTTTACTTATACAAATTTATGTTTGCTGTACGCTATGTATGACATGAATTTGTTAAATTGTTCTCCCACTTAAATTCAATTTCTTGTGGTTTTGCTATCCGCAACCCCCACCCCTCGCTTCGAAGAGGCCTCCCACATCTTTACAGTAAAACAGCCCAGAAATGTCATTATGTAACTCCGATACCCCTCTAATCAGTTGAGCTCTGGCTGGGTGGGTAGCCCTGGAGGCAGCGAGAATCTCCCGCACCTACGGCTTGTCCAGCTTCCCGTTCTCAGAACTACCGACCACAAGAAACTCCTGTGGTTACTAACAGAAGAAACAAGTTCCCTACAATCTCCCAGTGCACCTTGTCAGTTGTGGTTTGTGAGAATTGCACTGTGCTCTTATCCAAGGCAGTCAGCACCAGTGCAGGCTTTGTGCCCCTTCGTGCCGTCAGTTTGGGGTCCTCAGCCTTACGGCTTCGAGCTTTCCGGCACGGTGGCTCCGTTCTGTGGGAAATTGTTCAAATTAGCCCCAGAAAGAAAACCATTGCCTTTGTGAAAACTACCTGCGCTCAATCACAACCACTCTGTGGGAATGAAACCAGGCTTCCCTTGACAGTATTTTAGTTATTTTTTATTTATGTCTCTGCTAACACGTGAGATGACTGTGGTGAAGATCCCAGTGCCTTCTGTCTCTTTCTGAATAGGACTGAGCAGCTTCTGTTCATTTATATTATTCCTCCGACATATACTTTTGCTGTGAGAATGATAAGAAATGAACCATTTCAGGACAGTGAGGTAGGAACTGGGTGATGTGAGATTACGTGTTTCCCAATTAAACCACTTCTGACAATAAAAGGTGCCACTGGGTTCTTCTATTATAACACATAGCTACAGCAGGAAAACCTTTGCAACAGAGTTAGCCTCTCACTCGTTCCATTTCCTTGAGGCTTTGGTCCATTTGTTTCTCAATATGACCCAAAATCTCAGGCCTTGCAAAACAGCCTTCTTTTTAAAAAGTTACCCTGTGATCTGTCAGTGCATCTCTCACATTGCTGCTTTGTCCTGTGATTGCTTGGCTGTGATCCTGGTGGGATTACACCAGCCTCTAATGGGCATGTTTTCCCTGGTTGCTCCTAGCTATTCTGCAATAGCACCACTCAGCTCCATCCATGAAAGAACTGCAATTTTCTCTTCCCTAATGAATTAATGTAATCAGTGGCAGGCTGTGACTGAGAATGAAACTAAAACTTGATGTAATGGTCAGGCAAGAAACTTTGACTTGGAGCTTTGTTTTGACTAGGTCCCAAATGAGGAGAGGCGTTGCTGACAGTTCTGCATATACTCTGTGGATGCTGGTGGCTCCAGTGGCAATAAAATTGTTCACAGTTTTTTGGTTTTGTCTTGTTTTCATTACCACTGTCATGTTGCTTCTTTCTGTGAAGTTTAGGTTGCCAGCTAATGATCTGGTTCCAGGGGCAGGAATGGCCTTTGGCTTCCTGCAGAAATTAATTTAAAAAAATACAATAAAATCACTCAGGGAGTTATTGTGTGGAAACTCAGCCTCCACTGGGTGCTGGCTGGGAGCAGGTAGGCAGCTGAAGACATCACCAGGCACCCCGAGGTTCTCAGAAATACTCAACTATGAGTGTACTTGGGATGTTGAATATGAGGTTTTTAGATGTAAAGCGTTAAGGACAAACTGGGGAAGGGCCACCAAGCTTCACCCAAACAAGTGCACACCTCCATGTTATTTTTGTATTCTTCAGCATGGTTCGGTTTAGGTTTGACCTGGCAGGGTGAGCAACAAACGATCAAGCACTGAGAAGCCTGATTCCTGCTCCCTTCCCCACTTCTCGGTCTGCTGGGCAAGTTTAGCAGCAGCTGACCACTTCAGCCAGGCCGGGGCAAAATCCAGTTTGGACCTGCACATCTTTTTTTAGCTTTGGGACAGGCCAGTGCAGGACTCCCAAGCAAAACATCTGTGCGAATTTGAAGACTTATAAAGACCAATTCCAAAGAATTTTGATGTAAGAAGCAATTTGGCTTAGTCAACATGTGGGCATGGGACACATCTGAACGATGCCAGATCAGAAGGAGGCCACCCTAGCAATGAGTGGGCAAAGCAGCGTGACTATTCCTTCAACACGTCAGCCCAAGCACATGCCACGTAGTGCCATAAGTGCTGCACCTTCTCCAAGGTCCCTCAGTAAGCTTGGGCTTGGCGGTGAATCACCATGATCATTGTCTCTCTGCAAATACCGACTTTCCAGGTGGATAGAAGAGGATGAGGGAGCTCTTGCAAGATTCCAACCATAACAAAAGCCACTCATAATTTTATTGTGCTCAGTTGTGGCTGCAGTTATAGTGCCAGCCTTCCCCCCTCCTCCCCCCGCAGAGCCTGGTCCAGACGCTGTGGTTCTTTCCCCTGGGGCTGGTGGCTCAGGAGCTGGAGCAATGGGAGCCTTCTGGAAAGCTAGCTGGGGTTTCTCCACGCTGCGGGCAAGGTAGCTGCTGCTTTCACACCACTGAGGGTGGCAGTGAACTTTCCTGATGGGGTTTTGCTGGCTTACTGTGCTGATAAGCAGAATCCCACACTTCTGGAGTGCTTTGAAGGGGCAGGGCAGGCTGTAATACTTTAGGTGAGGTGCACACAAGGCTTCAGAGCCATTTATTATGACTGCTGTTCCACTGCCAAAATCTCTGCTATGGTCATTTGGCACCTGTCCATGGAGTTGAGCGCAACAGTGCCAATTGCCACCAACAGAGACTTGGCCCTCTCTGCTGGAAAATCCCACCCTTCCAGGATACACTTCTCTTGCTAGAACTGCTTTATTTTGTCTGCAGTAAAGCTGGACAAGTGATTTGGCATTGCTGGGCTGGACTGTTAAAAGCATTCATAAACGTGAGCCATTTTGTTACTGCAGAGGACCCGGCACCACAGCCTGCCGAGGACAGCACTCTCTTCAGTGAAGGCAAGCAGTCAACAGTGCTGACCTCTCTGGTTTGCACACCAGAAAGAGGCCCGTCTGCCCTGGCCCTTGTCCTAATATCCTTTATTTTGGACATGTCTAACCTGACACGTTGCATTTCCATACCCCATGGATCACCCATTTGGGAGTATCTGCCATCCCCTGTGCTGCGTTGACCAGCTTTCCTCCCTTTGGCTGGGATGCTCTGATGCTGTGGCCCTGGTGATGTGGTTTCTCCTTCTAGGTGGTGGCTCATTGCTCTGATTACGCTACTGGTGCCACAGTGCATGGGGCTGCATGTAGGCAAAACCCCTCTGAAGCTGCTGATGTGCATGAGCTGTTTCTGGCTGGGTCCCAGGCTGTCTCGTGGGTGGACTAAACTCAGAGCTGGTCCACAGGACAGTTTGGGAAGATGGTGTTCCCACAGGCAGAGACCCAACACAAGGTAGAAAACCCAAACTGTTCTTTCAAAAATATGCAGATGATGACATATTTTCTCTTGCTTCTGCACTGAGAAGTGAGTATTGGTGCTAGGCAGCGTTCAGGGCCTTGCTATTTTGGGTCAGTGGTCAGAGAACTGCATTATGAGACTCACTTGGTGTTCCCTCCAGTTCAGAGGGCAGGAGGGAGGCTTTTTCACACTGTACAGAGCTCAGCGCTCTCAGCTATTCCAACTGACAAATGCAGTGTGCGCTGAAGATCCACATGTCTTTTTTAGGATGGTAAAACTGCTCAATACTAAGTATGTATGATGGGGTGCAGCAAATGTTAGGAGTAGTTGTAAATGTAAGCCTCGCAGGGCTGTCATCTCCACACAAACCTTCTCCTGTAAAGAGGGGAGCTGAATTGCTGAGGCGAATGATTCAAAATAACTGCAATAGTTGTGGGTTGGTTTTTTTGGTTGCACTTTGTGACAATGTGATCACTTCCAGGTACATGCTGCCTTCCCTCCCAGGACTCCAGTCAAAACTTGGCTTGTGGAAACCAGTTCCCTTTTACACTTTGACTGCCAGGTATTTACATTCTTTGCTCATTGTTTGTGCTTACTTGCCTCTTGCCTCCGTAGAAGTGCCTGCTGAGAGTTGTGCCATTTGTTAGGGACAGCCAGAAGATGTTGACTCTCCTTTCCTGCAGAAGTCTTCTGTGCAGTGATGCTCACCGCAGCTGTGTCCAATTTCCTGAATGGTGTGCAAGGTAAACACGCAATCAATTAGTTGCACTGAACGAGTGATCACATTTGCTAGGATCCAGTGATTTTAAAAGCAGAAAGGACTGTTGTCATGTAGCCTGATCTTGCATTTTCAAGTTTTTGTTGCACAATTTATTAAAAAGCCTTTCCCTCCTTTGTGGTCTGTAGGACTAGGCACTACTATATATAAGGCTGATGCCCACATCCCAGTTTCCATAGGCAAGCCTCAGGAGGAGACATGAAGCTGGAAACCAGGTGAATCAAGCTTGTGTTTAGCTGCTAAAGCGCTTAAATGCTGATTTCTGTAACTAGCTGGAATATTTGGACATCCTGTTTAGACACCTTAAAACCTGGACATATTGCGCAGCAGTTTCCTGGCACTAAACCCTTTAGCAAACCAGCCCAATGGCTTCCTACAGATCCCCAGTTTTCTATATGCATTTCAGAAATATTATCTGCTCATTTTATCAAGCATATTTTGCAAAAATGAAAACCAAAATTCTTTCACACACAGCATAACAACTAAAAAGTGACACTTAAATAGCAATCAGAAGTTTCTACACTTCTTAGACACAAGCATTCCTCTCCCCCTACCGCCATTAACTTCCCTCTAGGAAATTTACTAATTCTAATTAAATGCTCACTCTCCCAGTTTCTATACGATCAAAACTTACTAGTTAAATTTGGTCCAAGGAAAAGGCCATGAGGGTCTTCCTTAGACTATGAAGCTCAGGTTACTTTCAGCGTCAGACTAAGGAGTGCGGTTGCTGTGGTCTGCTCTTAAGCGACTAACGTTCCTGGCTGGCTGAGGACAAGACTTAGGGAGAAAAGCTTTTTGACTTAGTCATCTTCACTGAGCTCCTACAGGTGTGCAGCTGTTCCTAGACCATCTAAGTGATTGCTGGTCACCACGCAGCACTTACTAATATAGATAACAGTAACTAGTGCTGTGTGGTTGGGAACCTTGATAGCTCCAGAGGGTAGGAGTTCAAAAGTCTTCTAGAAAAGGAGCCATGTAACCTACCCGAAGGCATTAGTGAAGCAAAGACCAGAAACCAATGAACTTTTTGTGCATGTGGTAAGTTACAGGGGCTTTCACCCTGGCTATATGAATCAAGAACGATCGTCAGCCCTACACTCCCTGATACCACGAGAAAAATTCTTGCTGATTTCTGTAGATGCGAGAACAGACCTTAAAGTGTTACCCCAAACAGGCAGTGCTCAATGGGAGGGAAAAACCTGGAATAATGTTAGGCAGCTGGGTCAAAAAACGGCACAGCCCGGTCAGAAATGCCCTCTCCAACCTAGGCAGTGACTGTCCACTCAATGCAACCACAGTAGCGCTTGGCTTCTCTTTCAGTGCACAGGCAGCCTTGCTGCTGGTACCTAGACATGGTTAGTTTTCTCTGTCTAGGTGAAGGGGTTGCTTCCATCAACAACTGAAAGAAAGTCAGCCTGAGCTGCTAAGGCCACGGTAAAAAAAGTGCGTGCACGTGTGTGACTACAGCAGTTCAACCCCTAATCAGTTCCTCCTGTTAAAATACTGTTTATTGCTGCTTGTCGGTAAGGAGTGACCAGTAAATGGAGATGCCATCTCCATCTGGGCGCCAGATTATGGGGAGGAGAGCTGCTTCCTTTGACTTTTCCTGACACGTTTCCTCAAGTGAAGCAAGGACCTCTCCCTCCTCAGGGCTGACCTCCAGCCATCCTTAGAGGGAGCTGTTGCCCCAGCCAGCCCCAACCTCCCTTCCAGCTCTTCTCCAGACCTGCTCTGAACTGCTGCGCAGCAAGGAAATTCAGTTGATTCATGAGTTGGCACCTTTCTGTACGGCACTGTCAATCACGCCAGCTCTTGAGGGTGCTTTGTAAATAAATATCTTCATTTTCATTTGTTTGGCTTTCTGTACACAACAGAAGAAAGATGACTGAGCTAAACTGTGGCGGCACTGTGATCTTCCACCGATGGCTGGGGGAGCCAGGGAAGCCTTTTAGCCCTTTTGTTAACATACATTAAAAAAGCAGGGGAGAGCTTTACATAATTTTCTTCTGTCATTTCACCAGCCCTTTGTCTGAATCATCAGTCTTTTCCCTCATCCTGACCCTGTTCTCATTTCCATCACAACTGGAGTAATTTAAAACAAGCCGGGAAAGTTACATGGGTGCAAACTCCTCTGAATGAGATCAGAGTTGGACCTTTTGTGACAAAGGACAAAGGCCTGGGACCAAAACGTTCGCAAAGTCGAGCATCTGACTCAGTAGTTAACCTTCGCTTTTAACTTGTAACCATTTTTCTTGGAAACAAATGTCAGGATGGTGGCTCAGGGTACCCTGCCTCCATGCATTCTGTGCTTGTTTTCCTAATTGGGGATGGGCATGCTGTTAGGGTTTGTTTTCTGAGGAGAAATGTGTGGAGATTAGATACACGGTGTCACTGGTGTTATTCCAGGCTGATAACATCACATGGCGTGTTTCATTCTAAAAGAGGGTGTAGATTGAATTACTGCAGGCCCAGCATGGGTTGTGCATGGCGTGTGTAAGAGCGTATTTCAGCTGCGTGAAGCAATATGCGGGGTATTGTTTTAGATGTGCATGGGCTGAATTAAAAATGTCAGCTATCACATGTTGGTTTTTTAATGAACAGGAACAATTGTTTAACCATATCCTCAGGCTTATTAAACCAAATTCATATCGGTGGATAAAATTTAAATAGGAATGAATTTGCCTGTTTACTTTTAGTATCTCAAAGCTGGGAGTGGGCTCACTTGCAGCAGAGGGACTGTGCCCCGTAGACCTGTAAACCACCGTTCTTAAAACTGTGCAACTCATTTGAAGCTGATAAGGTTATCTCAGTGTTTGCAGTTTTCCTTCTACTCTTCTGTTTTTCCTACGGAGAACACTAGGCACTGTCCCTGCTCTAAGGTAATACTATTCCGTTTTCCAAAGCAATTTGTCAGGATTGTAAGTGTGACCATTCGGCATGCAAATTCAACTCATAATCCTTGTGCTGTCATCTTATTCATTTAAATGGACTGAATACAAGGCATATTTTTGTAATCTGTCTGTGCTCTCTTGGGACAGCTTTGTAAATGACATGTTACATTCCCAAGTCTCAGCCAGGCAAAGAGGTTCATTCAGTGCCAATAAAGAGCAGTTATTTCCTAATAAGTATATTAACTGTTCAAAATGCGGTTGTGACGATCTGAGAAAAAGCTCTGTCAGAGAGAAAGCAAGCGGGAGCGAAGCACTGAGTGCCCCTGCTCGGAGGGTGTGTCCATCAGGACAGTGTCCAGCACGCTCCTGACAGATCTGGTGTATTTGCCTCGGTGGGGTGATCCAAGTGCTGTGAGTTACGCTGGTCGGTGGTCAAAGGGCACACCACCAAGCAGGCAGTGCCCAGGAGCCAAGCACTGTCGTTCCAGGCTTGCTGTAAGCTGGCAGCAGCCACAGTTGTCACTAAAAGAAGCAGCTCTGTCTTTTCCTGCCCTCTCTGTAGCCATCACTAAGAGTAGATTTTTCTTGGTTCTGCAGGCAACTGGGTCTTGGAAGTGACCTGGTTTATGACTATCCAGGAAACAGCAACAAAAAGTTGTTTTATTATTTTAACTGATCTGATTTATTGTACAGCTACAGATACTGGCCTCAAGGCATGGTGGCACTGGAGCAGAAATACGTTGAGGGGAGCAGCGAGGAAGACCAGGACCACCACTTCTGGTGTCAGTGCTGCTTTATGATAGCTTAAAGTGAGCATGAAGCTCCAGGTTAAGCTACTTACGCAGCCAAAAGCTCCTGCCTGCCTCAGCTCTGCGGTGCTGGGCCATCAGCTCCCTAAGGTAAAGGCTGCAAATGGAGGTCTGCTCTGTCAGCTCCCCTGACTACAACCCCTGCCCAGCCTCGTATCTCCACGCTTCCTTGGGTAGTTTTGTTCAATCAGTGCCAGTATCTCCTCTAGTGAGTTCCTTTTGCTCTTTTTCATTTTGCTTCCTAGCGCTGTCAAGTCATGGCCTTAACATTTCAAGCAAAGAAAAGAAAGCACTATTTTTACAGGGTGCAGAACTGAGCAATGGAACTCACTGCCATGGGATGCTGTAGATGCCAAAAGCATAACGGAGATTATTATTTTTTTTTAAAAAAAAAATTAGATAACTCACAGAGGAGGGCTATAGTGATGACTATTTATATACAATGATCTCAGGAATGCTGTTACTAGCTAATTGACGTGAAAAGGATTATTCTGTACATAACCTGCTCTACTCTGTTCCTTAAATCTTAATGTACCTTTTCAATCCTCTCTTTGATCTGGCAGGGGCTAAGGTTCAGAACGGCAAACTGGGATGCTAGACTTTTGGTTTGATTCAGCACAGCCATCCCTACACTTCATAAACAATATTTTAATAATCTCTGAGAGGAACTTAAGACATGAATGTGCATTGTCACACTTTGTGCACAAATTATCACCTGCAAATGCAGTAGCTTATCTGGCAGAATGTATGGTCATATATTCTCAAGGAAGAATAAGATCTGGGTGTTAGCTTACAAACATGAAGTTATCTAGTTCTGCACAGCAAAGATAAGGCCAACTATGTCAAACTTCCAGAGCCTTTACTCCAGCTGGTATTCTGCTGTGGACGCTGAGTGCCTGGGAAGAAAGAAGGAAGGTGAAACTTGCTCCCTTTGGTATATAGCTTTAATTATAATCCGTTATTTACCCCACAAGTGTTTGCAACTGAAAATCTGGAAGGAGTATTTGGAGACTGAATTTGCTTTTATTTGCACAGGGATGAATAAGGAAGGATTCCTCTGCAGTTGGTGGATGTGGGACAGTGTGACAATGAGCAAGATCAAGTCTTTTGTGTTTCATGGGTACCCTGGTGCCCTTTGTCCCTGAGTCAGACACAGCAGAGGCAGGGAAAGGTCCTCCTGTTGAGCCTCTGGTGGTCCCGCTGGCGGTGCAGGTGTAGCTCTTGAATGGCAGTTAGGAACATTTGGATCAGTGTGGGTTTTGTTGCAAATGTTCTGTGAAACTCATCTCCTTAATGAAGAGGAAAAGGCAAAAAACCCCATCACCCCTCCACCGCCCAAATGCTTTGCAGTTGAGAAGGTCAGCGTGGCTGATCTTGTTGCTTTCTTCATGGTCATCTCCAGACCACGACAGAGCTTTTCAAGCCCAAGCCATTACCTACTGCTGGCCCACGGTGTCCCATGTGCTTACCGACACTATCGTCCTTAATGATTTTGGAGCTGTATCAGGTGTGAGAGCGTTTCCTCCCTGCTGGGAAGCCCTTGGCAGTGGTCTCAGGTGGTGTGTGAGGAAGGGTGATCTTGGGGCTGGGTCCTGGGGTCCCTTGAGCTCCTGGGGACAAGGAGGGAAGCTCTCAGGGTGTGCTTTAGACATCTGACCTCAGGTCTACCCGGCGCACTGAGGGCCTGTGGAATTTATCAGAAAGGGAGAGAGGGCCATATCCTCCCGCTGTGCGGTTTGGGGAACAGGCCCGGAACGGCTTTGCTGAGCAAACCTGGTTTCCAACGCAGCATGCAGCCCAAAATTCCACGGGGCACGACAAACATTTTTAGCAGCAAAATGCACAGGGGGCTCCCAGATCTGCTGTCACAGCAGCCGCCGCGGGAATTTCAGTGCTGAACCAAGCTGCAGCGGGGCACGCAGTGGGGTACGCAGTGGGGTAGGGATCCTGGCCACCCAAACAGCAAAATAAGAAGTGGTTTCATTCAGAAAGGCAGTTTCTGCTTTTTGCTGGGAGTGGGAAGCTTGTGACAGGATCCAGCGAGGTGACGGAGGGAAGTAACCTTTACACACAGTGGGAAACTGAATTCATTGAAGAAAATACCTCCCCCATCCCTACCCATCTCCTAAACCGGCCTTCTGCCTGGGGAGAGAGAATCTATCCGATACCGACCGCGCTTTCATTTTTCTCAATGAAAAGTAGGAAGCTCCGAGTGCCACCCAGCCAAGCCCTGCATCCTCGCACCAGCCAGGACAGCGGGCCCCTAGGGACCTGCTTGTGGGGGAAGAAATTGCTCTTTGTGGGGTTTGGCCTTCCCGGCGGCAGCTATCGCTCGTGTCTGCGAGTCATGTGCCTTAATCCCCCCAAGTGGCCTGCCCTGCGGTTTAACATTCCCCGAATTCCTGCCGCCTGCTGACACGCAGCCCATGGAATGGCCGCTCCAGAGGCCAGCAGGCTGCGGAGAACCTTTGCACCAGCTAACGGCTACACCCGCTCCCGTCCCCTGTGCCAGGCATGCCTTTCTATTCGGAGCTGCCCGGGCCACCCGTGCTGGGGACGGATATAGCCGGGGAGCAGCAGAAGAAAGCATCAAGAGGGTCACCACCACCGGCCAGGGGCTGGATGCCCGGGTGCTCCCAGAGCCCCGGTGCCATGCAAATCCCACCGTCTGCTGGAGAGTGAAACTGAGGCAGGGGTCGGGAAAGGTTTTTTGGGGAGGCTGGATCTCTGATCCCAGCTATCTGGTGGACCTGGGAAAGGAAGAGAGGTCTAGAGAAGATGACAGGCTATGGTGGCCTCCTGTGACTCGGCTCCACTATTGAGACTTAGCAAGGTGGGAAAAGTACTGCTCTGTCTGCTGAGTGTGCTGTGGGCAAGGTCTCATAAAGCCTTAAAATTCAGGAGAAAGTGACATTTTTGCTACCCCAGGAGAGCAGAAAGCTTTCATCCTTGTCCTGACTCTGGGTGCCTGGCAAACCTGAACTTCACTGGTCCTGAGCAGGGCTGAAAAGGAAGGCTCTCCTCCATTTCCTTGCTTGTAAAGTGGAAACAATAATAATAATTAGAAGAATTAACAATCCTGTCACATAAGGGGTGTTTTAATGTCGGCTATAAATAAAAAAGTCACCAAGGTGTCTGCAGCGTTTGGAAAGCCTGAGAAATTTGCTTGGCCATCTGACCTTGCAAACACTCAAGGAAACTACATGACTTGAGACTATCAATGAGGTGGCTCTGCTGAGTAAGGATTACGCTTGCAGGCAAGGGCTGGGGACCCAGGTGGTGGCAGGATAGGAAGGATCACAGTTATTTTTTTCCCTCAGTCTGTTATGGTTTCTTATTTTCTAAGAATTTCAGTGACAGGTAGGAATTTGGAAGCTTTTGTGTGCTGATAACAGAGGCCGTTAGGATTTGACAAGTGTGAAAGGCAGGCATATGTTGTCCCCAAAGATATGCAACACTAACCATCCATGCATCATCTGCGGATGAATGTTTACATTTTACAACTTTCTGAATCAACTGTCACTTTCTCATTCTCTCTCTCTCTCTCTCTCTCTCTCTCTTTTTTATGAATGAAGTCTGAAGCAAGCCAGACAGAAAGGAAGGCTGCAGCATGTTTTATAGCTTGTGTTTCCTTCTGGTGAGGATGTTACATTTGCTGAAGCAAATTTCTAAAAGAGATGTGGAAGGGTTTTCTGGTCAGGGTTTAGGGGATATTTCATTCATGCAGGAAGTTGCAAAAGCTGAACAGAAAGTGTATATTCTAGAAGTTTCAATTAAAAAAAAGTAGGCTAGAGGATAAAATTGCAAAATACCAGCTGAGGCTCAGAACTAGAGTTCACTTCATAGTCATAGTAAAGTTTAATATTAATAGCAATAACAGAATTCCTGTAAATCCAAGACATAGGAATACTTTTGCATCCAATCTTCTAGTGTAAATTTTTGAAAATGCTTATTTCTATGATGAATTTATGTGACAAATAATAGTTGTCTGTTACATAAGCTGTTCTAATGCAGAAACTTTGGACTGAACATGGGGAACTGTTCAGAGCAGGGATGGATGGGATGGACATAATATCACCTGAGTTGGGGTTTAGGGAGTTTCCACATATTACTGCCAAGCAAATCACCAACACAGCAAAAAATGGGAACACTCTTCTGTTGTCCAGAGGGGATGTAGGAGCTGATCTGAGTGGGGATTGTGGTTCAAATGCCTTTAATACTCCACATACCAGTGCATCAGGGAGTGGAAGCTGATGTGTTTTAGCTTTGTTCTGCTAAGTAGGTAGGTTTTCCCATTCATTTGCCCTAGACCCACAGTACACAGCTTTTCTACGGAAGTATAGCCTCAGTGGGCCAAATGCTGGGGGATGGGAAGGGAGTCTTGGCACAGGCAGTGAATGCTACCACAAGGATTCATAGTTTTACAGGTTTTAATGTCAGCAGGAGTTCACTGTGACCATCTAGGCTGACCGTGTCACATGGGTGAAAGATGCTCACCCCAAACTTTCTACATCAGGCTCATAGTTTCTGTTTGAGTGTCTGTGTATTTTTAGAGAGAGAAATAAAATCTTGATTTAAAAGAGTCCCAGTGAATTTGCCACATCTCTAGTTAAGGTTACGCACAGATATAACTCAAAGCTGTGCGAGCCCTTTATGCAGACCAGTTTCAGCCAGTTTAATCCTCTCTTACATCATTGTTCCAAATGGATAAATTCCCAGGTCTGAGCACATGATAGGGAGTAACTGAGTTACTGAAGATGCCCATCATATGAAACATGCTAGCTGACCATTTGCACGCCTTAAGCTTGACCCAGTGAGAAGTGTGTTAGTTTAAACTGTCTCTACAGTGGATTTCATTTTCATTAGGGTCCAAGCAAGCACAATTTACTTTGCAACTGCATTATGCTAAGGACACATGCACCGTCAGGCACCGACCATTACCGTGGCTTAGCTGACAATCAGTAGCTTGATTAACTGCCTGAATTCACTCACGCACCCCAGCCCAAAAGGAGTGGGTGGAAAAGGTCTAAATAGCTATATTGTTATCTCATTTAGTTGTCCCTGGACATGTTTTATAAGCTAGAGGAGGCCTTGGATACACTTCAGAAGTCAGTTTACTGTGTTACTTGAAAATGAAGGGCAAAAGGAAGCCAAATTTACATTTATCCAATGAGAAATAGGACCTCTAACTTAAGCTTTTTTCATTAGAGAAAGCAGCCTCTGGTCTTCAAAGGTCACAAGCGTTCACAACAGCAGCTTAGTGTCTCATCCAGCAAAAGAACTTCTCCTGTAGCTTAGCCGCCTCCTAAAATCACATGAGGGCACTGCTGTGAGGCCTGCAGCTGCTTTGCCTGTGTGATCTCATGCAATCAGAGCCTGGAATGGCATATAAAGTGACACATTGACCCACCAGATGGTTTCATTAGTACTGCACAGGTCATGACAGCAACGACTGCAGTAGCCTGTAAGCATATTGAGGACCGAGTGCCAGGAGACACAGGGAAACCAAAGACAAGTTTGCAAAATCAACAGATGAAAACCTCAGAAGAGGGAGTAGGAGAACAGCTGAAACCTGTATGCAAAATTGGTTTTCTGCTGGTGTGCAAACCTGCCTTTCTAATAGACTGGTGTCCAAGTGCCTGATGTGGGCTCCAACAAACATTCAAAATGCTTGGAGGTCTCTGCCTTGCATTTGCCTTTCCATCGTTTCTAAACGCTTGCAGGTAGTTTACAAAGGGGATATTTGTTCAACAGTTCAGAGTGCCTCGGCCACCTTGCAGCTTAATTGAACCACCATCTCCAAGTTGCAGACCCACAAGCCCTCTTCAGCGTGGGACCCATGATGTTTAATGGCATGTCATGTGGAGCAGGGACTGGGACCCAGAGGATCCCAGAAATGTTGGGTGGAAATGAGCTTTGGAGGTCATCTAGTCCTTCCTCCCCCAGGAAGCAGGAATATTTCCAAATGGAGTGAAATGCAGAGCCACTACATGGATGAGAGCATAGCTCAGGGCTTTCAAGAACAGAGCATCTTAATACAGTCAAGAAACACCAGAAGAGAAAAGGAAACAAAGGAAAGGGGGAACCCCCCTGTAATTTTCCCAGGAAAAAAAGAGAGCCTGAGACCATATTTTGGCATATGTTATGGAGCAAATATACTAGGGAAGGTGTAGAACCAGAGAGAAATGATTAATTTTCTGTGTAATCTGGGTGTTAAAATGGAAGATTTCCACGCCCATGGGATGAAGGTTTGGGGTTCAGCAGAATTCTGCAGCCAACACGCAGCTGCACTGGAAAAACGAAGTTTTACCCACTGCTGGGTATCCACATCCCAGCTCTGCCTGCGTGCGTGGTGGAGCAGACTGGCCCCAAAAGTACAGTCTCTGGCAAGGTTTATCCTCTGCTGAATGTGAAAGCTATTGATCTGCTGAGTTTAATTAAACTGTCTGGCTATTTTATCTTGCACAATTTAGATAAGAAAACGACTACTCCTCCCAGACTCAGAAAGAAACCGCTAGCCCTCTTCCTTCTTCGGTGTACATCTGCCGTTCTCATGCTGCCCAATTTGTGATGCTGAACTGTCTGTACTCAAATTGAAAGCCGCTCCCCACCACAGAGCAAAATTTCTGCCCTGCTTGCCCTCTAGATGGCAAACTCGCCTTAATTTTGAACGGGAACAGCCACCGCGGTTGCTGCTGGCTTTTGCAGTTAATTTGCAACACAACTTCAGTTTGTAGTTTTGAATCAACCAGACACACACACACACACAAAAATAATAAAAAAAAAATCCACCCAAATCCCAGCAACGATAATGGAAGAGGAGTGGAAGGGGGAATCAGGGGTGACATACGTGAGTTTCATAGAGAGATTTCTCGTGAGATGAGATGTGCAATAGCAGGCATTGATTTACCACGTGCATTTGGCAAGTGCTGGCTCTCCCTGGCATCTGGGTACTATACATCTCCAGGAGTTACTCCTTCAGGAGTGCTACATAATTCTGCTTAGGTTCTGTACTTGTGGTTGAAGCAAGAATAAAACTGAAATTTTAATTATTTTATTCATTTAATTTGGCAGTGAGAGGAGCCTCAAGGAAAGAATCAGGGATCCCAATCACTCTGTAGGCAGCGAATTCTCCTGTTCTTCCCTTGGCAGCCCATTCCCTGGGTATACCTAACCTCCTGTCTCTGATTCCATTCCTCTTTTTCAGCTCCTGCCTCCTACCAAATGTTTTCTTCCCTCTTTTTCAAGGAGAACCCAGCCTTGGGACTCCTCTTTTAACACCTCCAGCTATGCATCCCCATTCCCAAACCCCATCTCCCCTTTCTCCCCAGTTCCCATCTACCTTAAACATTCAGATCCAAAACATGGCCAGCACTGTGACAAAGTCACAAATGACAACCTCTCAGTTGCCTCTCAACGTCTTACCCCTGAGGAGACGCAGGTATTTTAAGTCCTACAAAATGAAGAAAGTTTGGTGGCCCAGGTCTTAACCATTCTTCCCCTTCCCAGGAGCACAGAGCCTCAGGGGAGTGTGTAGCCTTCCAGGGAGGGATTTCTCTTCTTTAAGTGGTTGTTTACAGTGCAGGCATCTATATCTGAGCTGGTCACCTGGGCTGCCTTTACAATCAGTGGAGAGCTGTCAGCAGAGTTTGGGGAATCTAGGGCACTTCCTAAAGTGGT
Source organism: Falco naumanni (assembly GCF_017639655.2). Lineage (NCBI taxonomy): Eukaryota > Metazoa > Chordata > Aves > Falconiformes > Falconidae > Falco > Falco naumanni. The sequence goes on along the minus strand of NC_054056.1, from coordinate 106,326,317 downwards.
CACCCACATCGGTTGTAAGTGTTGCACACCCTGAACTTCCCACAAAGACAGCTTGGACACTCTGTTTAGGTGGAAACTCGTATCACAGGCAGAATTAGGGAAGAGGAGTCTCATTTTTGTGCCTCTGGTCAGATGAGGTGAAGTTTTTATTTTATCTATTTCTTGGAATTCAGAATATTTCAGACTTCCTCTTTGTGCAGGAAACAGAAGAGTTTTTGACATCGCCAGCAAGACTTCCTCCTTACTTTATCCTTGAAAGCTTTTAGAAATCAATTCTCAGGTACTGTAGTGGAGGTTAATAAAATATGTGGGCTCAGCCCTTTGGAAAAGAGAGAAAGAAGGTAAATGCAGTATTTTCCAAATCAGAATTAGCAAAATCCCGTTTCTTATGTGTACTCTTGGTTATAAACCTAGGCAGGAATACAAGGTTTCAGAAAGGAACTAGTTCTTCTTTCATTTTTGGTATGATGAGGGGCACGAGGAGATCCAGTCCAGTATCTACATCCACTGTCCTATCTACCACTGCAATACTTCCCTAGGGCAAGTGAAACATTATTTGTCTTTTCTCAATCATCACTTCTCAGGACAGAGAAAGAACATGTAATTTCCAATCTATATAGAGTCAACATGACAAATTGTTCCCCTCCCCACTGAGGTATTTGCTTGTTTCCTTTATGTTATAGGTTGGTACCAAAGGAAGATGCTAGACATGTTTCTAGATGGGAACACGTTCTCAGGGTAGCAGAGACTTCAGAGCTGCACACAGCCAGTGGCTTCTCTGTTCATTGCTAATTTTATGTGCTCGTTTGCAAAGTTAGTCCAATTGTCTCCATTTTCAAGCGGCTGAGCCAAAGTCTATTACAGAGCCCGATTTCTTATGCTTCATGTAACCTCGTTGGAAAACAGCTAAGAAAAAAGAGAATCAAAATTAAAATTGTTTGTGCTAACAAGTGCTACCCTCTCATTATGCTAAACCTACAAAATAACCACATTCAGATCTATGGAGATTTAAATTCAGAGCTGTGATGGAAAGCAAAGGACCTATCAATGTGGTAGCCTGGAAGCCACAATGATGTACAAGAGTGCTCCTGTTGAGGTGTTACAAATGCAAAATGTAGGGTTAGTAGCTGCTTTGCAAAATGTATGTGAAGTCACACCAACTCATGGCATCTGGGCTTTGGCTGTGTGTAGGTCTTGATCAGCTGTGATTTTTTAGTTGCAAATTGGACTTAGTTATCATGTGGATAGTTACAGAAGGCTGGATTTGTATTTTAAGAATTTGTTAGGACCATGACAAGCAGGCTAACTCCACATGTAAAGCAAGAGATATTAATGAAAGGAATGTAGCTGTGTGGAAGGTGCCAGTGTGAGATCTCAATTTATTACTTATTCCAAGCAGAGACCCCCACCAGAATTACACTAATTACATTATTATGAGCATACTGCAGTAGAGCTCCTATTACTCATGGGAAACTATTATTTTTTATTAATTGATATGTACTTAACAGTTCCAGCCATGACTCAGTGCCTGTGTCCCAGGGATTATATGGGTGGAGAAGAAAAAGACAAGTCAGAGGGAGAAGGGCTAAGACTATCTTTGCCAGAATTTGTCTTTGTGTAGAGTTGCTTGGGAATTTCCCTACTAGGAGATGCTATTTTTGCAGACCTAAAATTTGCACTAAGGAAAGCTTAAGTTTTGCATGAAAAATTTTGGAAACTTGTAAATATGGTGGGTGCCTACTCATCCGGGGGTCCAATGACATGTTCAGTTGCTGTCACTGGCACCTGCCAAGAAAGCAGCACATCTTAAATCTGAGCTGGAGACTCCGTGGTGGAAGGGTTGGTCAGGACAGTCCTAGATAAATCAGCTTTCCTAGAAAATGTCATGGCCCAGTACCTCCACATACAATGTGCTCTGGGAATGGGTGGATGGGGGCATTCAGCCCTCTAAATGATTTAGTGGGATTTTTAACTGTTGGGCTCATCTGGCACTAACATTTTTCTGAAACCCTGCTGCTTTCTCTGGAACATAAATTTCACTGATGGCCAAGTGTACAGTACAAACCTTGCCCTTTACAGTGCCAGGTACCGCTGACTGATAATGTTATGATGGTTCAAGCAAGATAGCAGGTACATGGTTTAACCATTCATCTCAATTGGTTCATCATAACTCTGGGACCATGTTTAAATCCAAATTGATTACTTTTATTGCTATCTCAGGATAAACTCTATGCAAGTTAGTCTTTTGATGCTTTGTAAATGCATACCTCTCCATAGGCTGTTTATCTGACATGCTGTATGGAATTAATGATGTTTATTCCCACTTGACCAATTCGCATTTGTGGCACCTTTACCCAGTCGCAGGATATGTTTGAGCTGACCCTCCACAATTAATCACACCCATCAACACAGCCTGTGCGACCTTCTCTCAGTCACATTAACTAGCTGGCAGGTATCGATTCCTTATAGGTGGATGTACTTGCAGAAGTCCCCTGTTAAGAAAAGCAGAAATTCAATCTCAGAGTATATTTTTTCTCAATACACGTACCTGACAAATATTCTGGGCTTAATTCTGGATTTAAAAAGGAGAAAACATCTCATGCATATTGCATGCAACTTAGACTAATAAGCTCTAATACTTGGACTCATTCGCCATTTTATTTACTTAATTCAGAAGCCAAACTGGAAGATTCTACCACTAGAGCTGTTAGAGTCAAGAGAGAGAGATGGCCTTCTCTTGGGCATGCTTTAGCTCACTGAAAAGAAAACCAAGGGAGATACCTGTATCTTTCCACTGATGAATCTTCAGCTTACAGAGAATAATCATGGGCCAAAATGGGTATGAATGGCCTAAGAAAGGGCTGAATGGAAATCACAGATCTCCATTGGCATGTCTCTAAATGGAGTCCTAGGTGAAAGTTCAGTGTCCCCTGAAGGGTAGGGGGAAGTCAACTTTATTGGCAGACAAAGATATCACTTAGGACAGGTTTTGTGTTACCTGTATTCCACTTCAATCTTTAGCCTAAATATAGTGTCTGGTGACATTTCAGATGCCCTGCCTTGTCCCACCTGACCTTCAGCTGCTGGAGAAAAGCACAAGTTTCCTGTGGCTTATGCGTCACATCTAGCACTGTGAGCACATCTCTCTATTTCAGATACACAAGGGCATCTCAAATAGCACCAGACACCTAGATTTAAGTAACCCAAATCTGCTTGGAAGCTATTATATAATAGTCCCTTAACAAAAGCTTAAAGAATCCATCAGACTGAAGGAGAGACGCTGGATTTCACAATCTTTGGATAGGTAAATTGTTTGTGTCCATCCACCAAATCTGCAGCATACTTTGGAGGAGGTACCCTTGCCATAATGTTGAGTGACTGACTGATCTCTGGGCCTTCTCAAACAGTGGTTGAGAAAGGTGTCTGCTGACAGTTTCAGTTCCAGGTGGGTTGAATTACCTTGACCTCAAAGACATCAGAAAAAGAGAAAGGGAGGAGAAATGTATATTTTTATTATAGTGTTGTGGGGTGAATATGTTTCAGTTGCATTACCTAAAATTAGAATGGTCAAAATCTAAACCATATCCTCCCACTTAGCTGAGAACAAGAAAATGCATCCTTTCTGTTTTCCTTCTTTCTCCTACATTGCTCGTCCTTTTCCTAGTAAGATCCTTTTTGCAAGGGAATGTCATCTTTGCCAGGGTGTCATTGCTTTTAATGGTGTAGGAGACTGTAGGAATGACCCAAAACTCAGGGGATCTAGAACTGTTTGCTCTAGGTAACAGGAAAAAAAAGGATGTGTCAGGCTCCTCTTCGTTATAGTCTTCTTAAACCAAAGGATGATACGGTTATTGTTCCTTGATAGGATCAGTAAGAGATGCTGAGGATGCTCACAATGTTTTACTTTAGGTGCCTGCCTTTGCAGCCTCTGCCCAGCTGCCCAGGCACTGGCCTGCAGGCACACCTGGATGGAGCCTAGACATATCTGTAGAGGCAATGGTTAGGTTTCCATTGGGAGGAATCAGATTTCCTAAAACAGATGCCTAAAATCAATGGCTTGATTAGTGCCTGCCTCATACAGTATCTCCTCTGACAGCATCTTCTCTTTCTGCACCAGCACTTGCTCCTTCTTTGTCTGTAAGCTTCAGTTCTTTGCTCCGGATCGGATCTGGTGCTTTTTTGATACATTTTCTCCCAGCCTTTCTCACAGAATATATTTCTGAGTGGAAACCTCCTGGCCCACACATGCTTTCCATATGCCCACGATTGGAACGGGCTCATGCACTCACTGGGGGTGGAGGCTGCAATTGTTTCTCTTGAGGGAGGCTTGGCCCAAACCAGCACACACTACCCTTGAGCACGTGTCAGTGTTTTCCCCAGCAAACATGGCTGGGCAACAGTCACTTTTCAGTGACGTTGAAACAGCAGGAACTAGGTTCTCCTTCTATGAAACGTGGTTTTAGTCTTCCCTCTGCACCCTTGTTAAAATGTGTTGAACTTATTGGCAGTGTTTTCTGCGAGCATGTTCATGTAACAGTTAATGTATTTCATATTCATGCATCTGTGTGTATCACATCATTCTTTCCTCACCCCAATATACTCATTTTCTCAGACACATATTTAAACCTTCTAGCTGCAGCCTAGCATTAAACTAAATTGTTGAAACTCCAAATGCAAAATTTATGAAAAACAGATTTGCTGTTTAGCTAGAAAAGCAGTAACGTTTGTGGTTTTTTTTAACTAAACTTGTTAATCTCATGATCACCCAAGTAATTTTCACTGGTGGGTGAAAAATTGGTCCTGAATTATTTGGTCAACAGCTGCTTCACTAGCAGGCTCCAGTAGATTACCAGGGCTATGGGAATTGCTGTAGTGGTGTTATCCATCAGCGTGTCCATACCTCTTTACTGTTAAAGGTGGAGTGAGTTTAGCAGTGCATTGGGTTTGCGTGGCAAGGTTTTGGCAGTGGGAGGACCACAGGGGTGGCTTCCATGAGAAGCTGCTACAAGTTTCCCCCATGTCCTGCAGAGCCAATACCAGCTGGCTCCAAGAGAGACTTGCAGCGATGGTGGCAGTGCCTCTGGGATAACTTATTTCAGAAGAAGAAAAAGTTGCTGTGCAATTGCAGTCAGAGGAGAGAGGAGTGAGAATATGAAAGAGAAACAACTTTGCACACACAAAGATCGATGAAGGTGCATTTCAGATGTCTACCTCACTGTGAGATGAATTATGCCCCAGAAGATACTGTTTCTCTCCACTGACAATAAAGAAAATCTAGATGGTTAGCTCAGAGGTAAACAACTACAAGGAACTTACTGGAGTGACGCCTGATAGAGTATGTGGAAAAAATGAACCCGATGGCTTCAAGCTGTGTGTATTCTCTGCACAGCCACATTCTTCTGGTAATGGACCCCTTTCCATTTTGTTGTGATTAATGCCACATTTTCTGCAAGTAAATTTTGTCCGGGCCATTTGCTGACCTTTGCAGCCCATCTTTGCACATCGGTGTGCATTTTTAATTGGTTTCCCTTTGGTCTTACTGAACTTTTAATTTGAAAAGCAGAGTTTTTACTTGACCTGCAAGTATCAGCTCTCTTTTGCAAAGTCAAGCCCATTGCTACAATAACCTTGCTCTGACCTTGTTTTCAGTTACACTACAAATAATCTGCTAACTAATCCATTTCCTAAACTGTTCATTCTCTGCAGTCTTGTTTCAGTAGCTTCCCATAGTCCTCATGCTTCTTCCAAAAGCATACTGTCAGTTTCCAGTGCATTTGGAGCTGTCGCATCCAATACTGGGGAAGATTTTAATCTGTCTAACTTCCCTGCAATAATGCCTGCTTCCAGGTACAATTTGAAAAACTACAATAATTTCTTCTAGTTCTGTGCCTCAAAGGATCCTACTGATTCTCAAAGGAAGGACCTGAATTTCTTGTATCACATTGGCAGACTTATAAAAGTTCACTGCTTCTGTTACATGTGATACCTGTAGTTACTTTATTTTTGAGCACTACACCATCCTCTTGAAAGTGGATAGAAATTCCTATGTGCCACTAAACATTAGACATGTTGGACTGAAAGGATCATGTTGACAATTCAGTCCAGGCCTTGCAATCAAAGGTAAGGAAGGCCCATGGATCATCCAGTTTGCCCCATTCCTGAAGCCTACATCCATGACAACTTGTCAATGATCTCTTGTTTATCAAAGCCCTCTAAGGAAAAAACTCTTGACAGCCTTCACAACTAGCCTGCCATAGAAAGTGAGCTAGAGAGGAGAAGACCAAGGAATTGAGCAGAAGCTGGGACCACAAGCTGGGGCACCAGGAGATGTGGAAAGTGCCGATGTCATCTGCTTCATGAAAGGTGTGTGAAGCACTGAAGGTATGAAATCACTTACTCAATGATGAACAGAAACCATGGTACTGAAAATTGCTCATAACATAAAAGGAGGATAAATCTCACTGAACTGTGACTAAAAAGTCAGGCACCAGGCTAGGCTAGCTCCCCTGTAGTCAGTGGAGGGCTGGTTAGCAGAGTTTAGGGTACAGTATGGTCTTTTCTAGGAAACATTGATATTTAACCAAATTATTTCATCTGGACTCACTCTTGCAAGACTGAATAATTCTGTGATGCCTCGGGTGTTTATCATTAAAGAGCAAGCCAAGTACTGTCCTCACTGCATAAACAATTTATAAACGTTTGTTTCCTGCATCGTAAATGGCACCTTCATGTGTTCTTCACCAAACACACTGATTTTAACCTTACTCAAATAGTTATGAAGAAACATGGAACATTAAAGACTGGGAACGTTGGTGATTTTATGCACCAGTGTTTGACACTTCATCAGCAAGCAAACACTGGTTTCCTATGGACATAGCTACACACTGGTGGGGGCAGAACCAAAGTCAACAAACATCTTAATTACCCTAGGTACCATATCCGCAGGCATCACATTACAGCCGATGTACTTCAGAGGAAGCCGCAGCTTAGCTGCAAGGAGACCAGAGCCTTTGCATCAAGGAAGGTCAAAAGTCAAAGGAAATGCCAGTAGAAGCAGTAGTCACAGTGAAGGAGCTTCATAAACCCTTCACCTTCTTGTTTACCCTTGATTTCTCATTTATTGTATAATAGAGGCATATCTAAATGCATAATGACACAAGAAGCAGCTGGACTATGTTTGCTCAAGAAGGCGACACAGCTGACAGTGTAGACAAGAACTCAGCTAATCAAACCACGCTGGTTTTCTGCTCATCAGTGCCTGAGGCCACGGATGTAGCAGCTGGAATTAAGTCCTCACATTTGCACTGATGGATAGGATGTCTTTGACAACTCCGTGGCAGAAGGAAAAAAATTGCCACTGATGTTAAGCATGTAAATGTGAAGTTGATGCAATTGCATGTCTACAGTGTATAACTTAGCTGCTTTAATTGGATATGGGTCCCAGATAATGCTAGATATTGTTGCACAACTGTGTACCCACTAGGCTCTCTTTCCACCTTCTTGTAGCCAGCTGGGCCTGACTCTTGATCACAGCTATGCTGGTACAGAATTTCTTTCTTAATGGATTTAACTCAGATCTTAGATAAATGCAGTTACAACAAGGCCCAGATGTGCTAGGGCAGGCCCTTGGGTAGATGTGGTCAGGACACAATTATCTCATTGTGGTATGAAGGCTTGTGGTATGAGGTGGCTGGAGCGCTGGGCAGCTGCCTTTGCAGGCTTTGTACCAAGGTCCAGCTGCCCCTGAGCAGCCTTGACTCTCACCCTGACCTCTGTCCTGAGCCTTGCCTGTGTGGTATCTGGCCCAATTGGCTACCCTCATCCTCTGCCACCACTAACGATGTGGACGTGATGAAATTACCACAGTCTATTTCTGTTCTGGTTAACATGCTGCAAGTGGACCATCACAGGGACTGCCAGAAGGTGCATCTTAATTCCCAGTACTTTCAAGCAGTCCCATCATCATGGTGCAGACGTGTGGAACATATCTAAACCAACAAGAAATCCCAAGTACATTTCTGCTGCTTAGAAAAGGTTACTCTCTCTCTGGAGATTCCTGCTTTCTTCATTCCTTGTATCTCCCCTTGCTGAGTGACCCTGGGGGATGCTGCTGGGATGGAGCATGTCTGACATGTCCGTATGGAAACTCAAAGCCCACCTGCTGGGTGAAGATTGGTGCAGTATCCTAGTAAAATCTGGTGCTCTGTCATTGATTTCTTATGTGGCATTGGACAGATCCCTTAGACATCCAGAAACTGCTAGAATGTTGGGTGCCTGCCTGCCTGTGGCTCAGACCCCCCATGCACAGCCTAGCCTTCACTCCTACCTGCATCTCCATGTCTAAGGGCATGTTGAGGGAGCTGGCAGTCTGCTAAGCTGGGCTGAGCGAAGAGCAGCCACGGTTAACACAGCTGCCCCAAGGAGGTGATCGGAGCACGGTGGCTTAGGGACCGCGGACTGCTCAGATGCTGCGCTGACTGATTTTAAATGTTCATCATTTACCAAAAACATTGCAACATTTATCTGGGTTAAACGGTTAATTTTGATAGCAAAATTGCCCATTTAGTTATGTGACCGTTTCAAATAGCCTGTTATATACTAAATCACACACCTGCTCTCAAGTCAGTAATAGTTTCTTACATTTTGTACTCTTTTAATGTATCTTACTGGCATAAGCAGATTCATTCCAGTAATTAAATTTATCTTGGTACATGATCTGACTTTTCATTATTACCCCGAAGAAAGCTAATATTCAGACTGACTGCAGAATTAGATGCTTAGTCTTACAACAGGAGATGGTGGTTGTTTATCAATATCCTACAGGAATTATTACTAGATTATGTATTATCTGTTCAATGTAGTCATCCAACAATTAGGTTGGGTTTCAGAACTTGGGAGGTAGGTGCTTGCAGGTCATGCTTGCCATGGAAAAACGTGAATGGGCAAAATGACTCTTCTTCCACATTCACAAAAGTTTTAAAAAATTGCCAAAGCTGCTGTGAGGTTACCTATAAGCAGTTCCAATTCCCAGAAGCATGTGTGAGAATTTCCGAGGTAAAGAATCAATGGCTATGAAATTACACATTAGTCTAGGGGGGTGTACTTTGCCTGTTTTCACAGCTAACATTCATCTTCCTATAGTAATAGCGGCACAGACAATTTGCCATGGTAAAGTTGATCTATAAGTGTTTTAATTAAAGTTCTGACAGCAAATTGAAATCTTATTTTACTTACAGAGCTGACAGAATTCATCTCCTTCTCACCTGGGTGCTTGGGCTTAGAGGAGGACCTCAGGACTGGCACAAGCCTGAGAGGAACATCAGGAAAGCACACACTCATCAAGATCCAAGTTATTGCTGCTGTGTCTTCTCTCCCGTGACAGAGAGCAGGGGCTACAAGAACTGGGTTGTTGTGGCTTTGACACTTCTTGGACATCAGGACTCATTGGCACTTTAGCAGAGGCCTCTGGGAACTTCAGAGGGTTGGTTTGTAGGAGATGGTTGGGATTTTTCAGCTGCCTGACACACAGGCAAGAGATGAGGTACACTGCCCTCCCTGAGTGAGGCTTGGAGGCTGTGTAGGGGAAGGAGATGGCAGGGAACAAAATGCCACATCTGTTCCTGAGGAACCTCTGATATCTTCCCTCACGCCGGAATTAGGTGGCAGCAAAAAGGAAGGAGAGGGTTATCGCAGGGCTTGGACAGGCCTCAAGCAGATGCTCAGAAATGATGAGGAAACTGAGGCAAGAATCTGTTGCAAATTTTATTGATTTCTATGGCTCTGGTGTGGTGTGTAAGACGAAGCACAAGACTGAGCAGGCTTAAGACAAAGGTAAGGTAGGTAGTTGCCCAAAGTAGAAAAGTGGAAATGGCAAAATTACAATTTTGAAACTCAATGAGAGAGGCAACCCCCCAATCTCAGAGCGGCATTAAAGCCTCTGTGAGGGTTGCGGCTAGTGCGAGGGGGTGGGGTGGACTGAAACCCCCAGCAGCAGCACTACGTGCTGACATACTTGTCCCCCAGGGCTGCCAACCTCCAGGCAGCTTCTCTTCCACCACTGAACAAAAGTCTGTGCGTGTTGCAGGGTTCCTCTGCCGAGAAGGCAAAGTGTGGGAGGCCTGGCTGCTGGTACATGTATGGCTCCTTCACCCCACGGCGTGGCACGCACACCCTTGGCTGTGGCAGAGGAATGGGCTGGGGACAGGTACTGCAGGGCCATGATGGACTGCTGCAAGGGCAGGGCACTGATTTTTTGTCCTTCTGAGTTATTTAGGCGATGCTGATGCCCAGAGGAGCTGCTCTGCTTCCTCTGCCAGTGTGAACTTTGCCTTTGCTGATGAGAAATCCTTTACTCTGTGAGATTAGAAATCCCACCTTTCACTGATTTATGCACAAGAGGTGTCTGTCCCTTCCCACTGACTGCAGAGGGGATCTGTAAGGGCATGGAAAGGCACTGAAGAGCTCAGGGTGCTGAAAAAAAGCTGGTTAAAATGAGTAACCAGAGCTTTGCAGCCATAAAGAGGAATATCCTAACTCCTAGGAGTTCAATGGGAGAATTAGGCGATCTAGAACATGGTGTATAACAGTCTCATACTTTGTCAACTAACCTTGAACTGCGGTCAGCTGAGATAACTCAGTTTTCTGTGTTCCAAATTTTTCCTATACAAAAGCAAGTACAAAACCTCACAAAGCAAAAATCTCTACTGGGACGATGCTAATATTTTGTTTAAGCTTTGATTTGGGAAGTGACCTGAGAACTGGCAAACCCTAAGATCATACATTTTTGTCTTCAAAAATATACTTTGCAGGTTATATATATGGATATAGATGTCACTTTTTCAGCAAGGGTAGGAAAACCCTAGAAAACCACCAAAACGCATGCTTAATTTTCACAAAGTGCAAGACCATGGAAAAGATCCATGCCTCTTTCTTGTGGGTTAACCACTAAGTCTGGCAGCTCCTTTTGGGACTCACATAGCAGCTTGGTTTTGTAATTATTTATAGAACATTAATTTTCAGTCAGGAAAGAACTAATTGTTTACTATTAGCATAACACTCAATTTGAAATAATTAAGGAGAACTCTGTTTTGCACTAATCTTCATCTAAGTCTGAAATGTATCCCCAAAGTCCATTAAAAACAAAGCAAAACCCACTGTTAATTAGTGATTTACTCCATTACAATAGCTGGGAGTTCTAACAAGTTCAACCAAGGCGTATGCAACATTATAAAATAAATCTCCTGGTTTGTCACATTCGAGAGTTACTAATAAAGAGGGCAATTCAGCATTATAAAAGTGCTTACTTTGTCTGGGGAGGCCTCACAGTATGTCAGCATTATATAATTCACATGATGGCAGATCAGAAGAGAGATATAAATTGTTTGGTTGGAGAAATTAACTGAGGATTGATTCCCTCTGTTTTAATTTAGCATCAGAATGCTAGAGAACTTCTAAAAGCAGATGGGCTATTGATCTGACAAGAGGATAATCAGTGCATCAAAACAGGGGGAGGACGAGAAATGGGTACTCTGGAGGCTTCTCAGCCATTGTTGCCTTAGACAGAGAGGTCTTATTCATAGTGAGGGGTGGGGGGGAGAGGGAGATGTGGGAGGAGAGGCTGCTTTGGGACAAACCCTTCCCCATGTAAGTGAAGCTGGAAAAATGCATCTAGCAGGGGAGGAAATGTAAAATCGAAGTGGGAAGATCTTAAGTTATAAGAGGATGGGGGAAAGAAAGACCTCACAATCAGTCACTGAGGACACACAATTCATCAATGTCCATCCTATCTGCAGGGCATTAATTGTCCTGTTCATGAAAGGAACCTGAGAGCCCTGAGGGGATGGGCTCCCAAGAAACCAAGTGTCTTCTGCTATGTGAGGTCCAAGCCCTAGTATGAGCTTCAGTGACTATTTATTTCTCTGTGAAGTTTCCGAAAGTACGGAAATAATGAGCTGGTTGTGTCTTTTTGGCTCTGGAAGCAAAGCAATTCTGTGTCCATGTTAACCACACATAAATGATGCTGTCCGGTGGGAGCCTGTGTTATGGACAGAGTCAGGACGTTCTGACTCCTGGCATGACAGTCAGTTATGTGCAGTGTCCTAAAAGCAGCACGGGAGCATCACTTTTTGTGGAGGAGAACAGGGAGGAGAGGAATAAAATTCTCATGTTCAGCCAGCGGTACTTAACACAGATCCTGGAGGGAATTCAGGCAGACTTAAAGCAAGATTTATGTTTCCTTGATCTTGGTTGTCTTCCTGACACAGCTTCTCTCTAGCAAAATTTAGATGACCCAGAAGAGACTCTGTCTTGTGCACACCCGTGGAACCACGTAGTCCTAATATAGCATTTGAGAAATAGTTGGGTAAGGCTTCACCTCTTTGCCAGACGGTGCACCCTACCATGGGGTGTCTGTGCACTCCGAGGGGGGCTATGGGAGCCTGGTCAGTTGAATGATGCACCGGAATGAGACTGGTCTATGAACCATAGACTTTCTCAGGGACTCTAAGCAAACCACTGTCTCTTTCTGCCTATTTAGGTAAAAAAAGGATGATAATTGCTTTCCCCTTAACCCTCATGGGGCTGTTTTGATTTTAAGTCTGTCTAGTAGGAAGATACGCCTTCTCATTGTGTAGAACACCGCACACAAAGTTTGTAATTTAGTTGTCTCTCAAGTGGAGAGGTAGCATTGTTTCACACATCACTGGGGATACTGCAGATCATGGTCTGCTGAAGGTCCTGCGTCATACCTGACAGCCCCCTGGTAGACATCCTGGATGCCTTAGGGCTCCTTGTGGTGTGGCAACTCATGCCCTGTTTGTGGTGGTGGATCCATCAACAGTCATTGCCTCACTTATTTGTATTTCTAAACCATTCTGAGGCACAAATTTTACAAAGCAATAACATTAGGAACTAACCGGCATTTAACCCCTTCTTATGACGCTGAACTTACTCCAAGGTGTTTACTGACTCATCGATGCTTTTACACAGCTTCCACTAGATTCCAGTGACTCCCAAAGTTTTGCTCATCATGGGATTTCTTTTAATAGCAATGTATTCATATGGCTTTTAGCCCATGCCCTGGCATTAGCGTAAGCTAACCCTCACTTACCAGAATACTTTTGGAATGGATGCAATGGCATACACTCAGCACACTGATATTAGGAAGGTTGCAGAATATTTTCAGTCCTTTTGGATTTGGGAGTGTCCGAACCCCAATGAGACAGTAATTGTGCCATTGGTACCAACTCTCCCTCTTCCCCCACCAGACACCCAGAGGAGGAGCCATCATCATACTCATGACTAAGGTCTCTACAGACCACCAGCAAGTGTTCTCCTGACCACAAAATTATGTGTTTGAGCTGGGCAGCCATAAGCCAAGTACACTTTGTCCTGATTTTGATATTCTGAACCAGCTGCTCTGATATTGCTGGTTCAGAAATGGCTGTGTAAAGAACAAATGAGCAGGGCTGGAGATACTCCCTGTAATTCTGAGGTTTGCCCCTATCTGGGGCCGTTCAGTTTGTGGTATCATAAAAGGAAGCAATTTCATATCACAGAGACTGTGGAAGCAGCAAGCAGAACCCGCTGCCTTTCCATGGGCTCAAGCTAAATGAATCTGCCTGAGAGACACCAAATAGATCTTTTCTATTTTGCTCTTTGCTCTTACAGTGACAAGAGTGCAGTTGGCTGTGTTGAAACCAAAACACTGTGCTTAATGAAGTCTGGTGGACTTGAGTCTACAAGTGAGCCACAGGCAAAGGAGATCCTTAGAGATTCATAGAGGAGTGGAAAAGATGTTTTGATTAATCTTTTTTTTTTTCCCTGTAAAAATCTCATAATGTTATAGTGGTTTTAGACATTTCAGATGTTTTGTGACAAACTGGAATTGTATTTATCCAGCTTCAGAGTTTGCAGGGAAAATATGAGTATTATCAGAAGCCAAAGCACCTGAAAGCAGAAAAATCCCTACCCTAAACCCCTAAAACTAAAAAAACCCAAACAATAAAAATAAAAAAAATATTTATATTTTAAGAGGATTTATAACTGTAATAGATTTGAAATAGGTTGAGAATGCCATGAGGTAGCAAACAGAATGTAAACCTCTTCCTTCTGCTGGTCACTGCTAACTCTGCAGCTTAGCAGTCAGTGTTGGTTTCTTACACGACAGACTTTTCCCTTTCAATGTGTTGAGCACCTGGGTGCTTACCTTAGCTCTGAAACCTCCACTAGCCGGCGTGGAGGTGCTCTTCAAAGAAGGGGACCGAAATGTCTGTGGTCCAAAGTGATTAGTGGGGAAGGTGGATTTTACTACCTTCATTTTAAAGGTAGTGAAGCCAAAGGACACTGAAAAAGTAACCATTGGCAGAGACAGTGTTCAAAACCACATTGCACATGTTCCTCTGCTCACTGATGGTTGCATCTAAATATCTCAGTCCCTATTATCCCAACTAGTTGTTATAAGGTTTAATTTTCAGTTGTTTTAGTTGTCAATTAAAGATGTTTGAACAAGTTGAAATGACAATGATTATTTTAAAGTTGTTTTTTTTCTGAGAGAAAAAAGGAGCTTGTGTTAATAATCGTGTGTATTATAATGGTACCTTCAGGCCACATGCAAAAATCCGCCTTTGCCAGGGAAGAATTCAAGATTCTGCAGGGTGTTAATCCAAGCAGACTAGACAGACAAAGAAATTATTATCCCCTAGCTATCAATGGAGATTTGAGGGATTAAACTGGAGTTCCAGAGACCCAAGTATGACCTTGAAGAAATTAAACCCAAATAGTCTAAAACCTTGTTCAGTGCTGTCCGATACTAACCTTATTCCTTTTGCATTAATAGTCTGAAAACAAACAAACAAACAAAAATAAACTGTCAAATGGTCAAAAACAGTACAAGAGCCATTTATGGAAGAATGATGATACTGCATAGAGCACTTTGGTTCATTTCTCAGAGAAAAAAAAAACGGGACTGCTGTTGTCTCATTCATGGACCTCAGGAGCTGACTGTTATGGGTCGGTATGAGAGGTGTGAGCAGCACATTTAATAGTGAGGGGTAAAATCTGTTCTTAGATCAGCTGAGATAGCTAGAAAAAGCAGACAGTATTTTAGGCAGTCAATCCCTTCCACTGGTCAGCATGTCATAGAAAGATGATAATGGCATTGCTAAGTATCCTTTAATGGCATTTAAAACATTGTAAGTCATTCCCTCCCAGCTAAGCAGTTTGTTTCCAGCAATTATGTAGGCTTTGTATTCAAAAGTTAACAGAATCCCAGTGCAAGAGACTCCCTGAATACAAAACCTGGCACTGTGGCAAGGAGCACTTGTGGCTTTGCACAGGCTCATTGGTGTGAAGACTGAAACTCTTTGTCTTTACACTCCTGGACCACAAGGGGAAAAAAAAAAAAAAGAAAAAAAAAAAGTATTCTGCTTCTCTTGAGTCTATTTATATGACCCAGTGCAGTACTGGCTCTGCGTAAGCTGGTTCCTGTGGCAGTGTCATCGGTTTTCATAATAGCCACTGGAGCAAGTCAGCGTATCAAGGAAAGCACCCTAGCGTGGGTCTGAGCGTGACTGTGCTGTTTCTGATTCAGTGCTGACCTGACTGTCTCCTCCGAGCTCTGGGCAGTGTCTGTGGGATGGACACCCCCCCTGAGGACCACAGTCGTTTCAGGGTCCTGAAGACTGGCCCAGCAGGTCACATCAGCCCCTCCTGGGGAGGAACCAATTTTTCTTCTTGGGCTGGCATTATCACTAGAGGGACACAAGAGAGAGCTGGCAAAGCTCAACTATATTATAGGTGAGTGGACCCTAAAAATTTCTACAAGATCAAGCTGACTCTTCATCAAGTCATGTACTTGGATACGTTTGGTCTTGGAGCCACCCTAGGTCTTCCTACACAGCACTGTATGGATAAGGTAACTACAGGTGGCTTACTGCACATCGTCCAAAGAAGAGCATTTTCCCTGATGGATACTTGACTGTGAACATTGCCGCCTTCTTGGCCCAGCTAAATCATAGCATACAAACCTTCTGCCTGAAGGACAAGGTAAGCCCTATGTTACACAATACCAGGAGGAAAGATTTGTGATAGTGAAATCTCTTGGCTCAATATCTTGGTTCAAAGTATCCTAGATTTGACTCAGCACCCTCAACTTTGGAAAGGTTCACTGGAATTTTTTTCCATTTTCATTGGAAAAAGTTACTCACATGACGAAATATTGTATGTGTGCTCAAACACAGGTTTCTTAAATGTCTTATTCATGAAGGAATAGCTAAATTCCTTCAAATAACAATGGAAAGTTTGATTGTTATTGCTGTTAATACTTTTTTTTTCTTAATAATTTAGACATTATGTCCAGTTTGGAAGGAACTAGGACACATCTGAAAGAGCATAAGGACTCTGACAGCAAAGATCCTGAGTTTTGTATGCACATCAGGGAAGAAAATTAAAAATTTCCAAGTAAAAAGCTGACTGTGTATCAGTGGCATTCTTGCAACAGTTGTTTTAGGGAGTAAGAACCTCCTAGGACTTACCTCATTTGCTGGCTGCTAGCCTGTCTATGCTATTGCCCTGCAAAAAAAGGCTGCTGGGCAGCCAGAAAGAGAAAGGAGAAGATTAGGATCTTTCAGGGTTATAAATTACAGTAGATACAACTACAGAGGATTATGGCAGTCAAAATGGTAGCTCCTGGTGTCTGGTGGTTTTTGAATACACTACCCACTATGCCTGAGTTAGCAAGCCATTTCCCAGTTTCTTGCGTTCAGTAGCTTATGGAAATTTATGCGATGTGTTCACAAAGGAAATAAAAATACTTCAATTGGCTTAATGCATCTAACATATAAAGTTTATAGCAATTCTTTCAGTAAGTAAATGTATGAGTTTATTGGCCAATATTGAAGTTAGGAACTGAGTTTGATTGCTAAATTATCATGCATCATTCGGTCTGGTTACTTCGAAGATGTCCTGCTAAGTGCCACTGTAAAACAGTGTAGAGCATTTGTGGTGTGTAGTTCACCTCACAGGCTGGTGTCTTAACTGACACTGTAGTCAACTATTTAATTATACCTGTATTATCACCAAGGCTCAGGCTTCAAAAGAAAGCATCCTAATGAAAATTGGATGGAAACCAGTCCACCTATAGAAAACTTTTCAAAATAACAGCATCCTTGTTAAAAAGCCATTCCGGTCAGCTCTGTTTGGGCTGTTATTTGTAGCTCCAAACCAAGACTGCTTTAGTGCAACTGAGCTATCAAGTCTTGCTCTATCCGTGGGATGGGAGTTATCACTTCTGACTAAGGCTTTTCAGCAGCAAGAATCTTCACTTCACACAGCTGTGGACAGCATCAGACTTTCAGAAGTGAGGAACACCTTGAATCAGAAGCATTATATAATGTATATTAATCCCAGTTTGGTTCAAACTGATGGAGTCCCCAGAAAAAAAATAAAACCAAAAACCTGAATGCAGACTGTAAGATCAATGCATTTCAAGAACCAAATAAAAGCAGTGCAGTGTAGTGCATTTACATCCTTAGGGCTTTGGAAAAGCATGTTGCTTTTAAAGGACAAACACACTGACGGAACTCCTGTTCTTACATTCTCCTTTTCTGGGCAAGCCCAAAACTAAGAGTTTTTCACCATCCTCTTATGGAAGGAATGTCTAGTGGGAGACGCTTGTTAAAATCTTGGAAGTGTGCACTGTATCATTGCAATGCACCTTTCCAAACAAAACCACAAACCTTATGATTGCTCCATGGTGTTGTTTAATGTGTGACAAGGAGTTCTGCTGCTATTGTAAAAATACCAGCTGACTTTTAACAGGACCATTAATTGATACTGTATCTTATTAGAACTCCTGTTTAAATGGCAGTAAAATGTTAAACCTTGAATGTATTAATAAAGAAGGGCAATTAGACATGCTTGTTTCAGGAGTCTCGATAAATTAATAAATCTTGAGTTAATTACAGTGCTGGGCACGCTGCAATCAGTATATTTCAAAAAGGACTCTTATCACGGTTAAGTACGTGTGTGCAACTGGTTAACTGGCATAGTAAATCTGGCAGGAATGATTGTGAGGTACGGTAACTCTATAGTTTATTCTTTCCATTATCTATCATTAATTTTTTCAAAGTTTAGATGAGATCAAGTTAACATTGCAAGCCAAACGTTTCCAGAGGCGTGGCATGAGGTTTGGCCACCTATTTTGCTTCAGATCCTTCAGTGCCATTCATTACCAAAGGGTTTTGGTCACAACTATGTCACGTGCAATAACAGGTGACACCGCACATAAACCAAAGCCATTTTCCACTTACCATTTTCATCTTACTCTTTCTTTGAGGTGGAAGAGCAAAGAGATTAGACTCATGGCTGTATACAGACCTGAAATGCTGACTTCTCATCGGAACCACTTGCTGTACAATTGTGTCAAGGAGTACAGGAGGTGTTTGCTTAAATCTTGGTATATACATGGTGACTCACTTCATTTAGTGCTGGTTTTAGTAAGTGCATGTATTTTTACACATACAGACTTCGATACAATACACCCTCGCTAACATTCTGCAAATGTTTGTGCCGCAGTTTTTATGCCCGTCTACCTGAACATCTGGTCTGCTGTAACTGGTGGCAATGTTCTAGTTGATTTTTAAAGGTGCTTATTGATTTAATCTATACATTTATGGGTATCTTATATCCAGTAGTAATGTTTAGTAGCCTTTCTACTTTTACAACTGTTTTACTCGCTTTGAAATGTTGAGTTATTCTCTTGAACTTTGCCTATACTGGCTGAGATGCAATGGAACTATTCTGCACAGTATAGGGTAACTAATATGTGGATTATTTACTTTTTTATTTATCTGTTCAATAAAACCACACTCTCCCTCTGATCCCCATGAAATTATCCAGAAGTCACTGCTTTTCAGACCTTGGTTTCTTAGGTGGAATTTAAATAAGACTTGATGGAAATGCAAAGGGGAGAGTATGCTGGCTCCAGCTGTAGGACACAAGAAGCCTGGACTCCATACAACTATTCCTCAAACTTAGAAGCAAGAGAAGCGATGCTTTGAAAAGATGTGTGTGGCTGGTAACACAACAGTTTCAACAATATAATTCTGACATGATGCAATCTGGAAATGACCCCATGCTGAGTGTAAAATTCAATTTAAGAACACTATTCTGCCATGGCCATGCAATTTAAATCATACATGTTGCAGCATCTTTTCATACTAAAGAACATTTTTTGACAAAGCATGGATTTGAAGCTGAACAGTACACGGGGCAGAATGTAAGCAGGAACGCTCCTTTTAAGACTGTGAAGATGAACCAAGTCTTCTATTAATTTAATGTAACTCAAGACTCAGTGAAAGCAGATTCCTTAGAAATAACTGTGGCAAAAATTGAGCCACAAGCAATCACATGGAGATCACATTTTATTAATTCTGTTGTTTACTAGGCAACTGGCACATAAATACTAAAGCTTAAGTGAGTCTTTACTTCAACCATTTACTAGAAAGATGACTCTTCAGTGATAATAGAAACCCTTATGAAGAGAAATAAAAAGAAAGAGTGAAAATCTAATTTCAATTTTTCATAACAACTTTTTCCATCTGTTCCTTTTAACCTGATAGTTATTTGTGTTTGCATTCAATAAAGACAGGGAATATACACACTATATTTTGCTTTTGGTAAGCTATTGTTTTACCTGGGTATTTTTTTATTGTTGTCTCCAAGCTGGAGATTCCCTTTGCTGGATTCCTGCAGTAACTGACAATAGAGTCTGATAGTAAAGTATTGGTCTGTGTTAGCTATTCCTAAAGATGGGACAATTGGTTTGGGAGCCAGCAGAGAGATTTCTGCTCTGTCTCTCTCTCTCTCTCTCTCTGACTCTTTGGACACAATGACATTGCTTCAGTTTTACAACAGTCTCCCTGAACCCAGAGATCTGTCCCAAGTTTACCTTTGAGAGGGGTGGATGAAGAATGATGATTAGGACTCTAAATTCTAACCGCTATAGCCTAGCCTAGCAGAATGACAACAGTGCAGACAGCAACAGGGTCATTTCTGTAATGAGAAAGCCAGTGCTATTTGTATTGTGTAGCTTTTTATGATTAGAGAAGCAAGTCTAAGCAATTTGTAAGGAAGTTAATTACTTTACAAATGTGCTCAGATTTGCTCATCTTCAAAGCTGTACACCAAAAGATGTTTACATAGGTCTCGCTTGGATTAATGGTTACAGGCCAGGCAAGCAGCACGATGCTGGCGCAGTGCAGAGCTGTGGGAGGCAGCCCTGGGCTCTTCCTGAGCACGCCGTGCAACACTGCCTCACACAGAGACCTTAAGGTCCCGTTCGAGTGGGTGTCTTGTTTCTGTGAGGGATCTAAAAGGTGGGATCAAGAAACCCCTGCCTCATTTTGGGGCAGGATGCCACCTACTCAGTGCCGTATTTGCTCTGTTTAAGGCAGAGGCCACCCCTCCTGCTCCGTTTATGATCTTTGTTTTGCTGGATGTTTGGCTGGGACACTCAGATGTTCTCTGTTGTCCTGGGCACAGACACAACCAGATCCTTCAGGCTGAACAAGTCTGAGTTAGCCTGCAGCTTGTCAGGCAGCATCGTGTTCTGCAGCTACTGATTTCTCCATGCTTGTACGGACAAATGTTTAAACACTCTTCGGGAGGAAAAGTTAGAGTAGCCATGGAGGAGGTTACCATCCAACACACTGTATTTAAAAGCCACAGCCCGCTGTTGGAAGCAGAGCTGTGCTACTCTGCTGCCTCAACACCACCCATCAACCGGTGGGTTGAGCCTCTGCACGGATCCAGCCAGGTACCGTGGTGGCTTCCTCAGTTCTGACCAAGGCAGTCTGAGCACAGGCGGTGGGGCTCGCTTGTAAGCCTGGAATGCATCTTCATCCATATTTATCAGAGGGTCCAGTGATATGCAGTTGAGGAGAACAGAAACAATAAATATCAGAACTGTTCAGCTGAAGTGAAACTGGTTGATGCCTCTCACAGATCTGCTCCTTCCAATTCAAATGGGAAAGTGCCAACAGCTCTTTTTTTGTGAACTCAGGTTGTCCCAAACAGTGCTAGGTTCTAGGTCTATCTCCAATGGCAGCATCAGCTCAGGGTTGTCTCACGCTGTCACATTGCTTGATCTGAGATCTTTCACTCTTCTTTTCTCTACCCACTTGTGTTAAAAAAGGAATTATCAGATTCATACAGTGGTTTTAGCTGAAAAGTGGTGGAAGAGGAAAATCTCTCTTTACCCAATGTTAGAATTACCTGCTTTCTGAGATGAAGTTTCACTGACCAGCTCATTATACCACGTTCTTCTGGGAATTAGCAATTAATTTTAAAACAGAAAGAATTGATCATTAATTTTCTTTAAAACCTGTATTCCTTTATATAACTTCACTTCTTCATGCTTCTTCAGCTTATCTACTCAGTTGCTGGCTCTCTGGGACAGTTTTCCAAAGCTATGACAATGTCTTTTCTAGCCGTATCCCTGATTTCTATGACAGATCTGACAACTCTCCATTTCAGATGAACCAATCTGCTGATAACAGAACAAAAGTGAAACATCACTAACTGCATGGGGAAAAAAAAAAAAAAAAAAAAAAAAAAAGGTTTCAAGGGTTTATGCTTTAGCACTTTTCTTAAACCTTTGTTTTCTTCACCTCACTTATATCTTTATGCTGGCTGTGGCCTCAAAACTGGTCCCACTAATTTCTATCTTAGAAGGCAGCTTTTCAAGTGAGATGATTGCCCAAAAATTTTTCTGCCTGCTTGGGAGATACTCCCAGGCAAGTGGCCACTTCTTCCACCTGAAGTTAGGGTGTAAGTGGACCCAAGGTGGTGCTTTTTTATTTTATATCCAAGGGAGAGGGTATGATCAGCAGGGACAGAGTCCTGTTAGCAGTGATGGCCTGAGTACTTACTGCTGTCAGTTCCTTATTCAGTGCTGTTCTTATTTTGGCAGCACGTCCATCCCCTATCCCATCTCCCACCTGTGACAAGCCGCCATCCTTACAGGGATGTCATACTCCTTTTCCCATGGCCCTGGCTGGATCCCACCACGCTTCGATCTTGTGTAATTATTTGGTGTTCAGGTAATGATTTTGCACTATTTATAAGCTGTACATGCTGCTAGTAGTATATTTACAATAAGAATTTACCCGTGATGATCATAGAATCATAAATCATTTAGGTTGGAAAAGGCTTTTAAGATCATCAAGCCCATCAAAGTCATCAAGACCATCATGGCATTGCTTTTTCTTGTGCGCAGGATGGCAAAAAAAGATTAAGAGCTTCAGAAACCAGTTTACTTCATTAAGGGGGCTCCTTCCCTGTGGCACTGGTGAAGAAGCAGGAAAAGAAGACGATGATAGATTTGCATGAGGAAGGGAACCACATAGGCAGGAAGAGGACTCATTGGTGCCTGCAGTGAGACCTGCACGGCCACAAATCTACATACACTGCCCACCTTCCATATCTGGGGTTTGGGATGAAACCTGTGTAAGCCTCCCTGATCCCAGCACCCTCTCGCCCTGATTACTAGAGCAAGGACACGTAAGTGTGAGGGCTGTGCTGATTTGAGTGGCAGCGTTGCTTCAGCCAGGGTGTGTTGCCCTGTTGTCCTGCTCTGTGATGTTGCATTCAGATGCTGGGGGAAGCTGAGCTGTCACACTGCTGGATACGGAGTCCCCTTGCCTGGCT
Source organism: Falco naumanni (assembly GCF_017639655.2). Classification (NCBI taxonomy): domain Eukaryota; kingdom Metazoa; phylum Chordata; class Aves; order Falconiformes; family Falconidae; genus Falco; species Falco naumanni. Next base: position 106,303,610 of record NC_054056.1, on the reverse strand, counting down.
CCGCAGGGCAGTGCCAAAGAGCCATCACAGCTTCCCTTTCTGCATATGGTACATGCCATATACCATGCCAGATGGAGCTGAAAGGAGATTTTCTTTACAAAGCCTCAGTAAATCTGCCTGCTAGGAGCTGCGTGCATGCAGTTTGGGTGCAAGGGAGAATGCAAACACTGTGTCAGAGTTCCCTCAGGTACCACAGATGTGCCACATGTGGCTGTTAGGCTGAAATATGCAACACTCACATAGGTGTGTGGCTGTGAAAGTGTCTTCAACAGGTATCTTCTTAAGTACACCAGTGTAGCTGTCAACAGGGCTGAGAAGCTTTCTGTTGCAATGAAGGAAGGTGAAGCAAACCTACCTTTTTTTTTTTTTTTTTTTTCTTTCTTTTTGCATTTGCAGCAATGCAGCAGAGACATTTCTTGTAACTGGGAGAGCTCTCATGACATGCGTATGAATGCATCCCCTTTTAAAAATGGCTCTCTCTTCTGCAGTTTTCAAGTATCGGGTTTGCTGGGCATGGAGTCCAGAGTCCTAGGAAGGTGAGCGATAAGCCCTAATAGTTGCATCCTCTTAGGAAGACTGGGTGGCAACTAGGGAAGTCTTCCTCACTAAATGATGAAGCTGAGAGTTATATAGCATGCTGCGGTAGACAGTAATGTACCTGTTGAAGGAAAGGCAAATTTAAACCTGGGGAAAGCTGGTGTCTCCCATTCATTAGGGGACTTGTACCCACTTCCACAGGGTCACACTGGTCCTGCCAGGGAACACCTTTAGAATTCCACAGTGGTCGCATATAATTGCCACAAATGAATTCACTAGTGTCCCTGAAACCACAATGGACATTGCCAAAACAATCAGAGAAATGTTTTATGTAATAAAAGTTAAGCTGCCTCTTGTCATCTCTCTGTCTGTGAAAGCTTTCTTGCTCTGTACTCTGGCAGAATTTGAGGTCTCTACTTAAAGCCAGGCTGAAATGTAATCCCTACCTAGATAGCCATCGGCAGGAAGGTCTCCAGGCAAATTAACCAGGTTAAAAAAGGAGAACATTCACCTTAAAATCAAATTCACCATACACTTTTGGTCCTGCCAACAAGCTGGTCAATTTGAAACAGTAGCCAGAAGCAGGAGAATCGAGATTTATTTTAAGACATCTGGAGTTATTGTCCTTTTATTTCAGTTATGTGTCAGAATTCACAGTCACTAAAGTTCAGGCTTATGCATGTGGTCCACGTAAACTGTTTTGTACAACATATAGAGAATAAGGACCAAACCCATGCTCGGGAATCAGTTTCAGCCACTATCCTTTCCTGTAAAAGTCCTTAAACATAATGCTGTTATCAACAGGTTTAATTTTCATTTTATACCACCTAAATATTGCTCACTGCTCCTTAGAGCTGGATCTCACTTCAGATCAGGGCACTGACATTATTAGCTGTATGGTAGCCAGGCAGCAAACAAAAAAGATGTTGATGATTTTCTGTGATGCAGGTGATAACCGTTACCTAGGTATTGAGATTAGTACTGACTCATTGATGCTTATCCACAAATAATTCAATGCAATTGAATATATGAGGAAAAATACAGTTCCTGGATTCAAGGATGTTCTTTACCTTTGAAAAATGGCCAGCTAAGCATTCCAGAACAGCGTTGTTTAAAATTATGTGTCTGCCCTGGTGTGCTGAGAAGTATGAAGCAGTGACATTTGCAGGGCTATATACTTTTCCTTCCCTGGAAGGCCAAGCTGTAAATTTAAGGTTTCAATCTGTGGGGCAAAATTAACCCAACATTTAGAACAGAGCAAAGATCGACACTGAGAGCTGCATTTTTAATATCTCATAATTTCAAGCTGCATAGATGTAGGGGTTTGATTCAAGGCCACAGCTGGTATGATTTCAATGGAAAAGCAGTCAGGCTTTGAGTGTAAGCATCTTTGTACTGCAATTTGTGCAATACAACTGTATTGTAATAATGTTATCAATATTCATACTGAGAATTTATAACTAGTTTCACAAGTTTCAAAACCTTGAAGAGTTATTTACCTTCTGGGTTCTGCTGTTAAAAACCTCTGCAAATTGCTACAGATATTTTAAAAAACCTCACCTCTTATTGGTGATTTTACACTGGCAGCAGTCAAATTCTCTGTGCTATAAGCCTTCTGGGCATTACAAGTTAATGACTGAAACTGAGTAGCAGTAAAAGAATGATTAATGGAAAAATCTCATGTCTCCCTGTCAAAGCTGGCTCAAGAGCTATGCTCATATAGCAGCAGTTACAATATTTCTCAGCTTTGCAATCTCCAGACAATGAAAAATGGCACCTTATATATTTCTAAGATAGATAGTTCCCTTAATATTGACTCTATTACAGGAGAAAATTGTGCTTTAAATAAGGATAAATATTGGCATATTTTATTATAGAAAATAAACTCACATTTGAGTCAACATGCCACAACTATCTTCTTTAGTGAATTATTGTTTAATCATTATTTAAATTTTGGATTTATTTACTAGGGAAAAAAAAAAAAGGCACTTCAAAAGCAGATAGCTTAAGAAGCCAAAGCAGCACAGAAGTAACAAGAACCCAGACATTCCAGAAGCACAGAAAGTTCAGTGACACAGCTGGGAAAAACACTGCAAAGTGGTTTTACCTCTCAAAACATGTGCCATTACCTTTTAAATGTTTCATGTAGGTAGTGTCATAAACGATGTGGGTGAGGTTCCCAGAATACCACACGAGACTGAGTCTCATGAAACCCAGGCAAGCTTGGAAGGGTCGTAGCTGGGTGGGCATCAGGTTGTTGTCTCAAAAGGTGCCATGGCATTGGTGACTGCTCTGCCATGAGCTTGATGGCCTTTGCAGTCATCCCTCCCTGCTGAAGACAGAAAAGGATATCTGGTGTGAGATACATTTCTGTGCATGGGTCCTGGATCCAAACCTAAGATTAGAGAATGAGGGACCTTCAGACTTGGGAGACACTATTTTATTGACGGTATAAGCTAGACCCTAAGTTTGCTGATGACACTGGGATCTTTTCCTTTGTATTATTGCTCATTGGATTTCTCTGCTTCCCAGAAAAGGATTACCTTGTCTTGTCTTACCTTAATTAACTTTATTATTTTCTTTGATTTCATTTATTTGTGCTAGCATTGGAATTGGGCTGGAAATGGTTCTTTGCACCACACAGAATGCTTTGTAGTTTTGAAAAAAAAGCCCTGCTTTATGCAGAAAAATTACTTTCAATCCCTTGGTGTCTTGTGTGCAAAATGGGCAATAGTTACGGTGCCCACGTCCTGTCAATGAAGGCATTCTGATACAGGAGTTCAGTGCCCTTGCGATTACTGGGCAGATGACAGATCCGAATGGGCTTTTTCTAGGTTACTGACTTGTTCTCCAACTACTTTCAGTCTCCCACTCTTTGAGCAGAAATACGTCCCTTGCCCTGATCTTTGCCAATAGATCTTTCCCTGAAACCAGCACCTCTCCGTAAAAAAGGTTTTGCTTCCCAGACAGGTGCTGTCATTTGGACAGCACCCTTTCTCTCCTCAATCTATACAAAAAAGTTTAATTAAAGGCATTTCAAACTCCTTGACGAGCACAAGTGCTCATTCCTAGCTGGCAGCATTCTTGCTTTCAGCAGAGACGACAGTCAAAAGAAAGAAGTGGCAGCTGCAGAGCAAAAGGTGAGCTTCCATGTACGGAGCACCTAACTCTGAGAGGCATTGAATATCAGCACACAGACCTGGAGTTTGATTCTCTTTAACAGTGAGATGACCACAATACTTTGTTTTTAAGACATGTCAAGATCTACAGCATTTTCTCAACAAATTGCATCAGAAACCTGGAAAGAAAATGGACTCTGTGGTGAGATTCAGGTGAATATCCAGATGGTAGTATCAAGCCTCGTAATTGCTACAGCCTCCAGTAAAATTAATTTGTAAGCCATTGGCTTTCTAAAGGCCACATGTCTACAAATACTTCTTTTTTTTCCCCTTTGTGCCAAGATACATTCTTTCAAGAAAAAAGTATTGCTAAGCAAAGGGCACCTGTCTAAAATTACTAAGGCTCAAGTAAGAGATTTGCAGATCAACTTCACTGCCCTTTTCCCCTTGTGGTAAAACTATATGCTTTGCCCACTGAGAACAAGAGAACATGCCCTTGCCTTGATTTGTGAACTTTAAAAATTGCTAAAAAAAATGTCTAGGAGGAACTAGAATGCAAAACTGGCCTTGAGCTGTGAAGGCTTTGTTTTTCATTGTTTCTTAAAAAGAAAACGAGGATGCCATAAACATATCTGTCTTTATTTATTCTTTTGGTCCTCTGGTTTTCCTCAAAATAATTATTGCAAGATTTATTTACACCATTTATTGATTTACACTCTAGGCAAACCTAATATATTTCCAAAAGGATCCCCGTGCCCAACAAAAAAACAACTCACACTTCAATTTGTTTATTTCTATTGTATTTGGACCCAGTCAGAAAATAGAATTTACAACCTGCATGGAATTGTAGAATATCTGTATTTCATTTTGGTCTTCACTCAGTATAAAAGGACTATCACTGATGGAATAAAATGCTGCAGAATAGTTTGATTTAAAAATAACTAAACATTCTTTATTTTGACATTGAAGTTGAATACAATTTTCTGCTGGGAAATAGCCATCTGCCCACCTCCTCACTGTGGATGTCTTCTCTTGTGTGACCTTAAACTTAAAAAAGATTAGCTGTCTGACATATTTTTTCCACTGAAAAAAGTAATTTTATTAAAACAGCTTCCATCAAAATACATAATTGGCAAATGATGCTCATTAAGAACTGGATTACATCTTAGGGATAATATTTTTTTTTTTTCAAGCTGATTTCCTACGACTGTTGTAAGAAATCCAGGAAAGACTCTGCTCAGATGGGAATGGCCCATCTTCACTAACACCTCAGACCTTTACCATTGCCAGTCTGTGATACACCTTTGCCACCTCTGTGATGTCTCACGTGCCAGACCTCTGCCGATTTAAATCCCAGCTCACAGTGCAGTCACTGTATTTGCTGCAGTGTTAAACTGTCAAAGGACAAGAACAGCAATACAAGGCCAAGGAAGGTGTTTTGTGTTCTGGATTGCTGCAGCATCTTTTTTGACGTATTAGAAGAGGATCATAAAAAAAATAAATTTGGTTGGTTAGTTGGCATTATAAAACCGATGACAAAATGCCATTTCCTGCTACAGATAAAACCAACCATAAAGTTAAGCAAATGTTTTGGGCTTTTGCAGTGGATCTGTCATGATTCCAGTGTAACCAGTGTCAGTACTTATGTGGTGCATAAACTGCTAAAGACCTAGTTCCTGACATACTCTGTAATGGAACAGAACATGAAGTAGTAATGGCTCCATTTTTACTACAGTATATTTTGTGATAGTAAACATTATCGTGACACAGCTTTGTCCCCACAATAACACCAGCAAAAATCGCTGTGCGTTACTGTACATTGCAGATCACTTTTCCAATAAAAATATCTCTCCAATTAGAAATATTAGGGAAAAAAATGCAAGAAAGTACACACCATAGTTGTTCTTAGCATATGCTAACTGTTGTCACTCTGTGCCTGAAAATTAAAGGTACAAACCTGAGGGCTGGTGTTTTAAGTGTATAGCATTGCTCCACAGTTTCGAGATTGTCCGGTCTGCTGATATCCTTCAAACCTGTCACAACAAGTCCTGAGCTACTGTAATCAGCTGAACTATGGCAATTTACTCCATTGTAAGATTTCTGCTCCAGTTCAAATTGTTGAATTCCCCTGGGCTGGAGATAGCCGTGGATCACTCTTTCTCTTGCTCTCTCTTTTTCTCTTGCTAAGACAAATTCTTTCATGGTGCAAAATGGCACAGCTTTATGCACATGAGTTCTTTCTCCAAACCATCTGTTCCATGAAAGCAAGCAAACAGCTTGACAATCCAGAAGCTGCTCTTCTTCCACAAGATGAAAAAAAAAAAAGTTTTTCTCTTCATCTCAGTGTGTGCATTCACCTGAAGGAAGAATTTAGGTCCGGTTAAGTTAAAATCAGTCTCATTTTTTATAAGACCAAAAGGCTCCTGGGAGTCATTTTCTAGAAGTATATGTACATGTTGCTCTCACAAAGTCTGTTTTGGTCATGTGATGGTATATAAGCTTATACCTGCTTGGATGTATTGGAAGTATAGGAATCAAACACATGTACTTGAGAAACTTCCAAATTTTTCACAAATACAGATTCTTTAAGGAGCTTAGCAGCCACATCAGATACGTAAAAATGGCATTAGGGAGGTACTATTACCTGAGTTTAAAACAAAACAAAATAAAACTGCTTTGCAGGTTGTTTTCTTTTTTCTTCACGCTCCCTACAACTCTGTGCAAAGTAACCAAAGGACCAAAAGCAGGCTATAGCCACTAGACATGAGAGATGGCTCAAAGTGTGACAATCAGTGGAGCTGGGAAGCATTTTTCTCTCATGAAGTAATGTGTGCTGATAATCCTAGATACCCTTCAGCAGGAAGAAAAGCTTTTTATAGGGCTCGATTTTCTGCTTTGAATGAGATTTGCTGAGTGTCTGTGTTACTGTGAACCATGGGAGACGTTTTCAAAGGCACCTCAGGCGCCAAGGAGCTCAAATCTAAAGCGACTTGGTGGTTCCTGGATCCTTTAGCTGCTTCTGAAATGTTCTCCTTTAAAACAAAACAAAACAAAAATTTATAAATATAGGAAAACATAAAAACATGAGAAAAAAATCCAAGCACTTAATGTGGGACAAGTGATGTGTGGTGTGGGGACCAGAGGTGCAGCAACAGGAAACACATCAGTGTTTTAAAGCACAGATTGAAAGAGTCACTGTTTTATTTTTTTGCAATGACCTTTTGAACTGGAGATTGCGGGTAATTAAATAATACTGTTAAAATAAGACATAAAGGTTCTCCCTATGTATAGTGGCAGTCCCTGCAACACCGGCAGCAGCAGACTGTGCCCAAACCCTACGGTTCCCAGGGAGCCGTGCCTCCCCTTACAATGCTCTGCAAAAGATGCATCAGGTCCATGAGCAGTTTGCATTGCATGTCTGTGCACACGGATTTCACTCCATTTTCAGTGTATTAGCTCAGCTTTACAGATTTGAGCATCGGCGCCCGGTGTGGTTATGACTCTGACCTGGCGCACTCACCCACTGGCTTTGAGCACGGAGCGCGTTGCACCCAGAAGGAGTCAGTAGCTGATCCAGCAGTTGCCTGCTGTTTATAGGAACTGCTCACGATCCCACAGTAAATTGCCAGAAATCTGCTTTCATGACAGACCACATTCCTTTCCCCCTCATCACTCCCCTCTCCACACGGCGTAGCTGGATTTCCAATTATGGCTGAACACTGATGTGTCTTTTATGCCCCTTTTATTTTTGTTTCTAACCTCAGAAGCCATTGCCAACCTGCTCTTCTCTTAACTAACCATATTCTTCCCTCATCAACACGAACAAGTGCGGCACCATCGAGCCCTGTGTAAATAGCCACAGTGACATCTGAAACAACAGAAATGTTAGTCGTCACTTGATGGGGGTTTTTAACAACATGCTTGGAGATGTCGAGGGTTTACTTTACATCTGCAGCAAATTCACTATGTGATCTGTTGATGGGTTGCAGATGGCATCATGAGCCACTGCTTGCAACAGAAGTAACAACCCTGGTCACATTTTACCACATTAAACAATTTACTTGGGTGGTAATTACATAGCAATTAACTTTGCTGCCTCACAAATGCTATGTGAGCAGTCTGTCTTTTTCAGTTTTTTCTCCTCTGTCAGCTTCAGCCTTTTATCTATGGCTTGGGTACAAGTGCTCCTGCCAGAACAAGCTACTAGGAAATGTGGTCCAGCCATGATCTCCTTGGGAAATAACGCCTGCTTCCCTGGGCAGGGCTGGGAGATGAGCTACCAGGGTAAGAATTTTAGCTACTGCTGATTACTGTTACCACTTAAAGGGCGGGCTCAAAGCATTTGGTCAAAACATTTGATATCTAGTCAAAATCTATTTCCCTGGGCTCCTTCTGCAGCCACTGTATAGACTAGTACAGTACCTCAACAGGGCAATTCGCTCCAGCTCTCTATGAGGGAGGTGAGTTACTTGAGCTGAACATAGCGGTGATGTGAGTAAGATGCTACTTTTAGGTAACTATATGTTAGGTGAAAGGAGCCCTGTCCGGCATGGCCACAACCCTAAAAAGTCTAAAGAGTAGATGGTGTGCAGGCAAAGTCTTTGCAATAAAAGCGAGCTTGACCTACCTGTCTTAGAAAATTTTTTTCAGGCGATAAGACAAAATGGCTCTCTGGTATTATTAGGTTTTATAACCAAGAAACTTACAGTGGAAACGTGTGTGGAACTGAGGGTGGTATCAGTCACTGGGACACTCTGTGGTGCTCTCTGGTAGATTCCTGAACCCTTGACATGAAGACTATAGGCATCTTTCCAAAAGATGTGTTGTAATACATACAAATGATATGCTACATATTAATGGCATCAAGTGTGGGCACTTTTACGTTGGATGGCCAATGTAATCTTTTTGGAAAAAAATCTATGGAAAAAATCTTACATATGTATTTTTTGGCTACAAGTTTTGCTGTGTATTTTTTTTTCCCTAAAACTTGGTGTCCTGGCAATAAAAATACATACAGGACCATTTGGACATATAAGCTATGCCATGTTGGTCCAACCATGATTTTTGGTCTTTAGGTTGTAAATCCTAGGGACTATGACACGTCTTGGTTGTGTTAACATATTTTCATGACTAAAATTATTAACAACCACCTTTAAAGAAGAAAGGTGGTCATGCAGGAAGGCATTGCATGAGGACAGAAGTGATGCAGCTTTCATTCTGCCAGGGTTTCCTCTGTGATTTCATTTGACTCATTCAGGTTCAGCACTTCAACGCTTTTAAGATTCTTTTTGAAATCAGGAGGCTGACTCATAACGGAGCTTCAGGCTATATAGGCTGCATATAGACTTTCTACTATAAGAACCTAAACATACCATCACTACCTGTTTGACATCTACACATAGTGATGAGCTACTGTGGCTGTCTGTTATCCAGAGCTGTCAGACATTTGCGCCTTTATCAGTCAAGACAGAATTAGTTTCAGCTCTTAGTTTGGTACCTTCAGGAAGAGGTCTGAATGTGACACTTTTTCTTCTGATTTTTTTCCCCTCATTCCTCTTCCCTTTCTATAGAGACTGTAATCACATTGTGTGTAGACAGTTCTAATTGCAGATGCAGCTTTAAGTGCTACTTTAGCACAACTAAAAGCCAACTACACAGGACAGTCACACTTGATAAATTTATTTTAAAGACTGCCATTTTGAGCAATGTTACTGGACATTGTGGAATTGCCTACATTGTACAGAATGGACTGGAGATTGATAAATTTTGCAGTATGGAGGAAAGGTGGCATCTGTAGAAGACAGGAGTTTAAAGTCCGCTAAAAGTCAGTAGCATTGTTATTTTATAATCTCCTCATGTGGCTTTTACTATCCCTGCCCATCTGTTCTGACAGAACTTCTCTATGTTCCAAACAAAACCCTGAATAAGATATTTTTCTAGTGCCATAAACTTAATATAATCTAAACTCTGATTACAGTAGGGTTATGGTTTTTTTTACCTGTGTTTAGATAATTACTCTGCCAAAACTGCTGTAAAGCAAATGGTGTGCTGACTGCTTAGAAAACTAAACAACTCCAGTTTTTCTCCCTTTCTAATATTTAGCAACTGTCATTTAGCTCTGTGGCATCTGGAAAAGAGCAGTCCAGCAAAAGCTGTTAACGTTATTTTGATGGTATGTTTCCATCCCTGACTATCTCACTTGCTATACCAGCTGCTGGCAGCACTAAAATGGAACTTCTAACAGTTTTTAGAGTTGCTATTATTATTATTATTATTTTCCTAGTGTGACATACACAGCAGAAAAAGTTTTATAATAGACAAGTTAATCTGTGGCTGGAACTTGTGTTGTGGCTTATTTTTTCCAAAATTCTCAGATTTATACCAGACACAGCCTGGAAAGAGGCCAATATTGTTCAGACTACTGCTGAGCTACCTGAGCCATCACTACTGACGGAGACCGGAGTTTTCCCTAGTTTATATACAGGATTGGCCAGGATTTTTTTGTGGAAATAACTGTGTTACAGAAAATTCAGTTTGGGTAAAAGGGACCTTGCTACACTTTTATGACAGACTGGATCAACTAAACAGAAAATTAACATTCATTAAACTGAACTGAATTTTAAAATTTTGGATTATTTTGAGATTAATCCATGTTTGCCTAATGTTGTGGCAACATTTAATATGTGCTATCTGATAAGTACTTTTTGCTACTTTCCTTTTCTTTATAGATTAGTATTTTTTTTTGCAGGATAGCATAGATATCCTAATGTACAATAAATTAAGGTTTGTGTTGTCTAAAGTAGTCCAGACTTGGTGCTAGCTGAGTATCTAACCAGGCAGCACCACTTACGAAAACCAAAAAATTTCCTCATCTTCTAGATACTTACATGGTCTTAATATAGTGTAAGGTCATACTACTGTCTTCCTTCTCAACATCCATGAGAGGCAGAAAATTGCCAGTATTTCTGTTTTAAGGATGAGAATTGGAGGCCAGTTCACAGACTTGCTCTCTGCAGCGGAGTGTGAACAGGAATAGGCAGCAAGCTACGCTGCATGCTCAGCTCACTGCTGAGCTGATTGTAAAGACAGTAAGAAGGAGCTTAGGCTTAAATCCTGTCTTTGTAAAATAGCTGCCAGAAGTAAGAGAAATGTAAACTGTTTTTTCATAAAGGCCAATTTAGCTCTTCATGGACAGGAGAGCTTCAAATCCAACCTCTGATTTCAAGCAGGGCTTGAGTGTCAGGTCTCCTATCTCCAAAGCGAGTGAAAACTACGGTCCTGGAAGAGTTCCATTTTGTCCAGAATCAGACCCCGGTAACATCTGGACCCCACCAATTCAGTTAAGGAACACAGCTGTTAGGACGTCAGTTAAGGAACACAGCTGTTAGGATGTCGTTCTCTTACTCCCTGTGGCCTCCTGAATGCTTTCTTACATTACATGAACTTGTACAGCCTCAAGAAGGGAAAATAATAGTCTGGGTTCCAAGAACTCTCCTAGAGCTGAGTCATAGTATCGTGTTCCTCCTTTGGCCTGGAAGAGTGAAAAGCTGTGTTCCTCCTGGTGCGGGGACAGGCTGTAACTACCGGGCCATGGAGGACAGAAGTGGCATCAGCCCTGCTGTCAGAGTGCGCACCCCCTTGGGCTCAGAGGTGCAGGGACAGAGCCTGGCATGAAAATTGTGAATGCAGATGAGGATTTGCAGATCACCAGGTCACTTTGCACATCATTAGAAAAAGAAATGTAGGTGCTGGAGGGACTTCCCTGCAAAATAAAGACTTCGGTGCCTTCAAGGTAGGCAGAAACTGAGTGGCAGGTCTGAAATTTCAGTGGTATCAAAATATTGGACTTGCTTTTTCATCTAATGGCCTGAGGTCAACCTGAAAAGTTTAATCGACCTGCTTTAGAGGCAGGTTGGTTTCTCACGTTTCTGGTTAACACCTTAGATGAAAAGGACTATAAGACTATACTTGTCTACGGCCTTTCTGGAAGCACTCCAGAATGTGACTTTGTTCCATGATGGTACATTAAGAAACTTCCTCTTCTACTGTGGTCTAACCACCTTATGTGGCTGAGATTTATAGACTGAGCTAAAACATAGGTGTGATTGACTGCTAAGGTGTCAGTTGGGAGATCGGGGCACAGAGCCATCCATAGAGCAGAGTAACCTAAGCTGCTTCCTGCACTGGTGGTACCAGTGCTACGCCAAAGGTGGGCATGGGGAGCAGAAACAAACATCTGAGAATCTGGCTGTCCTCCTCTTAATTCCTGACTGCTGAGGATGGAAAATCTTTAACTCATTCCGACATAGCTCCAGAGCAGCTAAGAGGAAGTTTATCACCAAACCTGTCATGAAACTTCCATTTCTCATAGACCTTCTCCCCTACCTGAAAAATCCCAGTTAAGAAAACCTGCAAGATTACTCTGCAGGGGAGCAGAAAAAGAGAACGTAGAAAATAATGGGAGCATATAGTAATAGTACAGGTCATTTTGGGGTAAGACATGAGGGTAAAGCACAAGGAGACAGATATGCAAGGAACCATTCTTTGGTTTCATGCTGCAGTCACCCAGCTTAGCTCTTTGTCACCTAAAATTATAAGATCACATGATAGAATAATTCAGGATGGCAGGGACCTCAGGACATCTTCTGGTCGCATTATACATGTCTTATACCTCATTCAGACGTTTTCCTAGACAAAGTATGGCAATCTGTGAAATAACATCCTTGTTATTAGGTGTCACCTTATAACTACATTGCAGTGATTTGCATCTCTTCAGTAAGACATAATCCTGAGGATTCTCCTGCTGAGGCAAAGCACATACAGCCTCAGTATTCATAAAAAGTTAGACATTAACATAGTGTTGAGTAACATTTTAACTGTAAACTACGTGGTCATGGGATTCTGTACGAGAAGAATGGGCGATAAGGATTCACATCCATGTTATGCATGCTCCCTATTGTATGCATGGCCAGAGGAAGGAAGTTATGTATGGATGACTGCTTAAGGGCTGCAATTCAGAAACATTAAAAAAAAAATAATCATGCATGTGAAGTGTAAACACAGACAATTCTGTTTCCTTTTATCTGAATTTTCTCAGTGATGCCTCCTATTATGTCTATATTATTTATGCCTCATATCTCTACATATTCTGCATATATATATATAAAAGAAACTACATCTCACAGAGTAACCATGTAATTCTAAACATCTGGTAGAAGGCTTTACATGTCTGTGTATGTACCCATATGTTTTGTGAGTACGGGTTGCCGTGTAAGTGTATATTTTTTCATTCCCTTGTCTTCTACAGAACTGAGGGTACTTTAGGGATTTGATAACCTTACATTCATGCCATTTAAAACTGAATAAAGGCCACAAAAATAATATAGGAGATAATGCAGTACTGGAGGATGAGAGACAGGCTGGCTGCATTCCTTGCATTCAGTAAGAGGTTTCTGTTCCAGGCTTCAAAAATCTAAGTATGATGAGCTCTTAGAAGAGACAATGGGAGTTGAACCACATGCAGAGTCAAAATAAAGGTCTGTATAGCTCAGCATCCCTCTCCTGGACATCTTGTGCTCAGTGTAGGACAAGCAAGATATTCTTGGGACCATGCAAGAGGTTCAGGAGAAACTCCTTTTAAGAAGGTTGGTATTTTATGTGGCGCTTGCTAAAAGAATTAGTACAGGTCATTTTGGGGTAAGGCATGGAAGGAAATAAAGGGTGCTGCCCTGGAGTTCTCTTGTTCTCCTTCACCCTCTTGCTTAGTTTTCAAGGAAGCTCCTTTGCTGAAAGAAGCAAAATGAAACACAAATACAACAAAAGCAGCATGCCAGATAGGACCTCTCCTCAAATTATATCTGCTTAACTACTTCATTTCTTCATCACATTCCTTCTCAAAACTCTCCTTGCCTGCCAGTGTCCAAGATCATGGTTTCTTTGTTCTTACACTTCTGAGTTGACTTACTTTGTCCCCTGCCCTTTGGAATACGGGGGTATTGTTTTATTGTTTGTACAGTGCTTCTGATTAGCAGACGCCTAGACAAGGTATCCCCTAAGGCTCTTTCTTCTTTCTTTGTCTCTGTCTGACAACTTAACTGCTCTGAGATGCCTTAAGGTGAAAGTAGCCTCTGGGACCCCCCTCAAGCTTCCTGGACACTGTCCCTTCCAGCCTGAATTACTCCTTGATTTTGTGGATTTGTCAGGGCTGGATTCAGCAAGGAGAGAGAAGCAATTAGCTGTATCTTGCCCTGGTTTCTGCACCTTGGGACTGATGACTCCAGCTTGTGATGAGGCACAGTATCATCACATTGTGCCAGAATCTACCATGTGGTTGCTTACATCTGCTCAAATTAACATAGGGTTGGGTTCAGTTGGCCAGACGCTGACACCAGCTGTATTTAGTTCTCACAGTCTTGGCAGGTGCAGTAATTCGATGAGGTTAACCACCAGTTAAAGGGATGCAGAAACCACTTCTCATGTTTCAAGCTATTGTATTTTTGTGTGGTAGGAAATGTCCCTTCTATCTAGATGGTTATTGATCATATCATTAAAACGTAACAGTGGCTGGAAACCAGAGCTATGCGAAAGTATCAGCAGTTTTATTTCCCAGAGATACTATCAAGAAATATTACCTCCTATGCCCTCTCCAGCAGGTTTGTATACAGGTGAACCCGATATTTCTAAATTTAAAAAGAAAATGTATAACAATGGATATGCATTGAATTTTGTGCTTTTTTTTTTCAGGCACAAATTTAGCAAGAATGAAGGAATGATTAAAACCACAGGCTAATCAGAGTCAACTTGAAACCCAGCTCAGGTGTCCATTGTTTTTTCAAATGTTGGCCAAAATTTTGGATCAGGAATGAAGTGAAAAATGAAACCAAACAGCTCCATTCTATCATAATAATAGCAGGAGTGTGCAGGGAATCCTGAGCACAAACACAGTGTATTTCACCCCAATTGTCCCTACTGGACATTTCCTCTTTCAAGGTTATCCTTTGAGTCTTACACTTTGTCATTCCTTTACAATTGATCCCAAAACACGTAAAATTCTCGCTAGAGCTGATGTTTGGCAGAAAGGAGCCTGTTCCACAGACCACTGTTCTGTTGGGAAAGCCTCTGGAGTTGGCATGCTGAGATCACTGTATAAACTTGTCATTTAGCTCCCTGATCATGGGTGTATCACTGACAGCATGAGCTCCCTCAGTTGCCCTCACCTCCTTTTTCCTGCTTTTCCTAGGGGAGAGCTACCTTATTTCCTCTGGGTACGGCAATTTGCACCAGCAGTGCCTCATATACTGTGCTGCATGTGTAAAGCAACACTTATGTGGTATGAAAAACAGCCCTTTGGCTGGATTCAGTTCTATGGTGTGCAGCTTTCCCAAGTTATCTTATGTCTGATTTATGTTTAATTGCCTTTTTTTTTTCCAGAAGTTTGTGATGTTCAATTTCCGAAGTTACGATTAAACAAATTAATATATTTCTAAGGGTTTCTGATTATTTATTAACCCAGCATGGGAGGAGTCTTGGTGAAATGTGTGCCCTGTGTCCCCACACATGACAGAGCTCTCACAGGGTTCACACAGTTTGCTCACTGAAAACAGTCCTATGAATCTTCATTAAGCCAGGAATTATGGGCACTATCACAGCTCTAATTCTGGTTTTCCACATCTGTATCTGAGCTTGTGCATAGCAAAGATACCACTTCATTTCCAAATAATTTACAAAGGGTGTATTTTTCCCCACTGAGAAGTTGCATTCTAACAGCAATCAGCAATTCAGAGCTTTCAATTAAACATTGTGCCATTTAAATGGCAGTAAAAATGAAACGGTAGAGCAGAATGGGAAGGAATCTAAAAACAGGTGCAATTACACTCATTTTTATTTCAGACTCTTAAATTTTAATGCCTTTTACAGCCACATGAATAAATGAATTATGCAGGATTCACAACTGTTGGGAATTAATTCATACTGTTCCAGAAAGCTCTAGTTCAGCAGAGGTAGCAAAGGGAATAATAGGTTCTAAAGGTGCCAGCTGTTGGCCATAGGTTTTCCAGTGATTCTAGGTACATGCCAGCAAGTTGCAGCAGCTGCTGTGTGGCTAGGGATCAGGGAGAGTGATCTCACCATATTCTGATAATATCACTTCCTACCACTATCAGTGGGAGATAACTGGCTTCTTATTTTGTCTCCATGGAGAACTGTGGTGCATCTTAATAGTAGGCACACCCCCCACACCCGCACCCCCCCACACACCCCCATCCTCAAGTACTACTGACCATGTAAGTTGCTTTCTCTTGGCAAGCAAAGTCCCATACTTGTGCCCTTGGAAGCTGTCATTATGAGCTTAGTTGCCTCTCATGAAAATCCAAAAATTGATTTGCAGTTAGAGTCACACGGCACAAGTGCATCTGTAACTTGGGACCATTTCATTCAGGCTCCTTGTGGGCTGCTAATTTCCCTCAGTTCAAGGGCATTTACACCTAATAGGATTTACACTCACTCACCGTAATTCTGGAGTTAAGGCTGCTGCTGTAGTTAATGGAAGGTTGAACATTCTTCTGAGGATCTTAGATGTCTGAGACTTTGATTTCATGAATACTCCTCCTTCATCTGTCTGAAGCAAAGGACTCATCTGAAATCACAGCTCCAAAAAGACGCACTGATTTGATTAAAGGAAGCACCTCATTTCTCTTCTAAAGGTATAGCATATCCATGAAAGAACTGGAATAAAGCTTGATCTCGGGTTTTTTATTGTTTTAGGCAGGAATCCAAACCTTTACAAATTTTAGGGAATATCAACTACTGATCTGAGTCATACCAAGCCCTTTTTGCCATGTTCTGAGTGCCCTGTGTTCTTATCAGTCAATAGAAATGGAAGAAGCTAAGAAGCTCACATTGGATTTTCCGCACCTTGCAGAACTAGGAGCTTATTGCACCATTGCTCCCTACCAGTTTCTGCAAACAGCTGAAACTGTTTTGCTCCAGCACTTCTTCTCTGACATAAGCCAGGGTTGTCAAAAGAAAAATGCATTTTCCAGATGCGTTTGCAGCATATACACACACATCATGTATTCAGGTATCATTTTTCTGGTGTGAAATAGCAGCATAAGGTCAGATGGCCACAACACTGGTTTGCAGTCTCAGTCTGGTACCAGCCATGAGATGCTGCTAGGTGTCTCTTGCTCAGCAGCTATCACCCTCCAGTTCCATCACACCCTCCAATGCACCTAAAGGTTGGCTCAGAGTGAGTGTCTGGCACAATGGACATGGATCGTGAGCGTGCCCCATTAAATTTTGCCCTAGCTGCAAAAGTGTGCGACTAGGGGGACGGAGACTTGCCCATGTAAATGCAACCGATTGATGCAGCTGATGGGTTCTTCATCTGGTTGTCTTGATCTATCTTCAAACTTTGCTGTTCAGCTTTACCTACATCCATGAAGTTTGTATCCTTTTGGTTTCATGATCTTGATTATAGGGTCTGGAAAATATAGCAAAAAACCCTCCCCCTCCCTTTCCCTGCCCAAGTTTCTACAGGGGATAAGGAGCTGCAGACCAGCTGTGGTCACAGCACTGCATTCCTTTGTGTTACTGCATTTTTTTAAACCTTCATTATTACTCTTCAGGGCATTACACTGACATCAACTGCCACTCCCATCACATCAAGGAAAACGGGCTAGATAAAAAGGCAACACTGTCTGTCCTCTGTCTACAATGAAGAGAAAAGTTTTAGGGAGGAATTACAATATGAAGCTATTAAAATTATTAGAAGTATCAGGTTCTAACTTTGCTAACAGCAGTGTAACTTCACTCCCTTTTTCCGTGGTGCTTTGTAATTTATGCTTGTTTGAGAACATCTTTGATTCTGGGGCTAGGAACACACATGGAGTTCACACGATTTGTCTTTGAATTAAACTCATTGCTGCATCTCAGATGAAGACCTGAGATAGCATTGAGAGCCACAAAGAGTCCTCCAGTACCTCCCGCCCTTCCATCCCTTGTAGTGAGATCAAAGATCCCTGAAGTGCAACAATAGTTTATAGAGGAGGGAAAGGCAAACCTTCCTCCCCCTCCCGCTGAGGCCTTTCCCTGATTTCAGACTGCTTTCTGTGTGCCATCAGTACAATCTGTAGAGCAGGGTGCTGCATAAGAGTCCCAGACTCTTTGATCTCCGCCTGCTATGGCTTGGCTTCCTTGACAGCCTTGTAGCCTACGTTTGCATCCCCAGCCCCAGCACAACGTACAGCCTTTAACAGGAGACTGGCTGATACCTCAGGAGTTGCTCCCCCACTGACAAGGATTCGGTTAAAGTAAATACAAATAAGCAAGATTTTCTTGAGTGAGAAAGGATTAGTGGAAGCCAGGGTGGCAGCTTCTTGTTGGTCATCCACTGAAACATGTCTGCTGTTGTTGCAAGGGGATCTCCTGCAAATAATTCTGCCCCTCCACCAGCTGACCTGCAGCACCTTTTTCCTTTGGGTGTATTTGCAAACGGGATAAAAAACAAACCCTACCTTGCATTAGAAGACAAGCTACTCATCCGTATCAGCTCACTGTCATTCTCATCCCACAGTTAAGCTCCTTTAGGAAAGGCAAAACAAACTCTAGCTCAGGCTTTCTCTTCCAGAGCCATCAGCTCCTCCCCACCACCCTGGTGGCTGTCCAGGGAGACCTCTGCCAATTCCTACACAGCCCGAGTGATATTTCAAACCTACCCCAAGTAATCTGTGGGAACCCACCACCCACCACCTCTGTCATGGAAGGTCAAGAGGAGCTCACTGCAATTTGCTCTGTCGTCTGCAGGCAGGACTGGATTCCCTCCAGGTAGGGATCAGGCTGTATCGTTAGCCTCACCAGGAAAGAAAAGTGCTCTGAATAGAGACTGAAAACCTGCTTTGGTAAGAGGGATGAGCACATGTCCAGCTCCAGGAACTGCTCACGTGTTTTCTGTCAAAACATTTCAAGTGTGAGACTCCAGTAAGTGTATTTTTATAATTTCCAAGGTACTGATTTTGTGAGTCAATACCTGTGAAAATCCTTCAGCTCAATTGTATTCTTGTGTTTTTCTCACAGGAAGAAAAGTGGATTTTTTCAATTCTAAGAGTTTCACAGATGTAGATTGTGCTGAAGCTAGTTAGGGAAGATTTCTTTTTATAGAGATGTCCTCACACAGATGACCTGCTGTCAAAGCCATATTATTTCTTCCAGCACATCTGAGTTACAAAGATTTTATTTATGGAATTTTATCTCCCTTCCTGATAACAGTAATTTTAAAATGTCCAACTTTTGGAAACACTCTGAAAAAAAGAAGAAGGAGATAAACGTAACTCTGTGGTCTGTTTAAGAACAGCTCTTTCTAGAAGAATAAAGCATATGAAAAGAAAAATGTTTAGAAATCTGATTTAGATTGATATATTTGGTTGGTAGCTCACTGACCAGTGGTGGTGCATAACTCTCAGCAAGATAATCCATGACATGACTGCAAAAATATAAACATAAAACAAACATGCCATTCCCACAGCTGCAAACAAAATGGGAGAAATAAGAGTGGTTTCAGTGTTTAGCCTGATCCTTATTTGCTTTCAAATGACATGCCACTGGGGCAGCATTGCATAAAATTGTCCTAAGACTTCCTGTAAAAGGTGTTGTTTTTTGATTCGAAACAGTTGGAAAAACACATGTCTAAATGAAAGTGCACTCAGAGGACCAGCTGTTGAGATGACTGTGCCACTTGAAATCTTGGAGAACATAGTGGAAAACTGCAGAAAAACTCAGAACTGGCAAAGAAACAAACTCAGGGCTGATCTTCCAAACAGGAGTCAGTGTGCCAACGCGACCGCAAATATGAGGGTGGGCAAAACCTTGGATATGAAGCTACAGTCATAACAGAGAAGTAACAAAGACTTATAAATGTGATTATTTCTTGAAACATTCTGGTTTGGTGGTTTTTTTTAATTTGGAAAATTTCACTGGGCAAGGACCATCTTACTTAGGGAGGTACTGGAAAACAGCAACTCAAGGAAGAGATA
The DNA here is from genome assembly GCF_017639655.2 of Falco naumanni. NCBI lineage: Eukaryota > Metazoa > Chordata > Aves > Falconiformes > Falconidae > Falco > Falco naumanni. The sequence continues at coordinate 106,283,926 of NC_054056.1, read as the reverse complement.
TCAATGGCCAAAAATAAACAGTTATTTCAGTGACATGACACAGATTAATTATGCAGTTACTAAACTTCACTGATTCATATAGGAAGTCATGAAAATGGTTGCTTACCAAAAGTGTGCCATTGCCAGCTCTAATGGACATAAGATGAAAATGTGTAACTGGAGGTCATGTGGAAGCAGAAAAGAAGAAAGAGAGAGGAAATCTCTCTTTTTATAGTTTTTGAAGGTAAGAGGAGACATTGAGAAAAGACCTGATAATGAAATGCTATCAGGCTGCTGACGAGTCTTGAATGAAAATCTCTGAAAACACAGGAGTGGGAACATTTATGGAGACCTGGAAGAAACAGCTGAAGGATTAGGCCACCCACCCCTGGCTCCTTCGCTGTCTTTTAACACTTATCTTCTGTTTCATGCAGTGATAGTTGGTGTTTATCTTCTGGAACTAGCTGACACATAGGGAAGTGCCCTAATGCCCTTCTGTTTAAAGTCAGGATAAGCATTTTCACCCACTTTTTTGGGTGTCTTTTCATTCAAACTATTCAACTGCATGTACAAGATCCTCCCGGTCCCTGTTTGAAAAGCTCACAGAGGCCTGTTCCTGAAACACACCAATCTAACACCCAGATATGCACATGCAATGATATGCACATGCGTGGTGGGGAAAGGACAGGGAGAAAACATGCTGTGGCAGCCCCTTCTGAGCCTGCAGAAATGCTGTGCTAATCAGCGGGGGGAGAAATGGCAGTGGTGCCCAGGCATTAGGATCAGAAAGTCACCATAGCGCTGGTTCAGCTGTGCTCTGCACGTGGAGGAGCTGGGAGTGCCAGCTCTGAGAGAAAGAGGCAGTGAGAGATGGAGGAATACAGCTGATGTAGTATGAAATAACCAGATGTGGAATGTTAAGGCATGAACAGGTGTGTACATCTCTGAATGCACTTTTGTCTGGGTAAGTGCCCTGCAGAGCCCAGAGATCAAAGTCAGGCTCTGGTGGTGGAAGAGAGGTTTTTCGTTTGAAGAACTGGGGGAAAGCTCATTTTGTGAGCAGACGATAAGTGGATAAATGCTAGCTGGGAGGGTTCAGGGCTGAGAAAATCAGAAGAATGAAAAGTTTGCTAGGATTAAAAGCATCATCCTCTGCATGTTTCCTCATTACGTTCTTTCACTTCGCTGGCTCTGATCCAGCAGACGCTTGGATAGAGCTCATGGTTACATAAAGGAAAGCACCTGAAATACCTCTTTTTTATATATGCACCCACACACGTGTAAGTATATAACCTCTAGATTTAAAACCTGTTCTACTGGGAAGTGAAGAATTGCCACTGGACTTGCTTGTGAGGCATCATCCTTCCCTTCATCTCTGTCCAGTTGTTTTGTCTGTAACATGACTGGGGTTTAAAAGGGCCTCGCACATTCGTGTGTCTGCCACTAGAAACAAATATAAAAATAAAAAAATCCAGTGGAAGGAAAACAATGAGCTTTATTCAACTCCCAGAGCCTCTTTGTTTTCCTTCTGGCCGCATGCGTGGGCTCTGCTACTATCCTGCTTTCCAACAAGTCCATTCTCCATAGGTCCCTTCTTGCTCAGATAATACTTAGCATGTTCACACAGATCTTCCTGCACATGCATTCACCGGTGATTTCTGCATGTACACAGGCTTGCTTGATATGTCGCATATTAAAGCTTCACATTTAATCCCACTATCATTACGATAGCATAGCTGCAGTCTCAAGCACTGCATGAGCGTGGAGGGTAAAACAGTCCCTGCCTAGAAGAGCTTGAAGACAGACAGACATAAATCAGCAACCACCACAACAACAAAACAATAAAAAATGGAGAGAGTGGAGATATTTTTTCTCCTCCTTTGCCTTCTGCTAACCTTCCCTCCCATCTCTGCCCAGTGTTGAAGACAAGTGCTCCACCCTGCTTTGTCCACGCAGAATGCTTCCCCTGGAGAAAAAGGCCTGGTGCCACATCTGCATTCCACGGTAAAGAGAGAGGGGAAAGAACAAGCTGGACCTGCCTCACTGCTGTGGGTGACGCCCCAGCACACAGGGACTCGAGCAGGCGGTAACTCTCAGATGCACACGTGCTCACAAATGAGGCAGCACCACTGATGCTTTCAGCTCTGCTCAGAGCTGGATTATGTTGGCACAGGCACAGTGGCACGCACCTACCTTTTGGAGGAGAGAAAAAGGAAAAATGAAAGAGGAATCTCCAACCCAATCTCTCCCAGGCTCACTCATCCCCACCTCCATTCTCCCCTGAAGAAACTCCCAGCATGGCAGAGCTGAGAGCTCCCAGATCTCAACTCTCTGCCACGAAACCCACAGACTAAGGATGGACAAGCGCTGGCACATCTGACCAGGAGTTGTTATCCTATATATATGGGAGGGCCTGCAATCTGAAGGCAACTTCCAGTTCTGAGAGGGGAAGCAGTGACTCCTTTCACCTCCTGCTAGCAATGGATGTGAATAATATGACAGAGACAGGAATAATTTAGTCTGAATTTGAGAAAGCCAGTCCTTGGTAACTGATGTTCATATTGCGTTGAGCATAGGTTTTGCAGTCCTCACATTGCCATTTTCCAACACGGCACAGAGATTTGTACTGACAGCCTTTAAACTGCATCAAAGAAGCTGTCAGAAGTGTTATGACAGCTGGCGAGTTATCAGCCTATGCTTTAGACACCTGGGGATGCCTTGGGAGGCAGTTCGCAGCTCTAGGGTAAGCACATTAAGTGAATGCATTGGCAAAGTAGCAAAGTTATTAAGAATGGTGGGATTTAAACAATCATCAGAAAACGGTCACCATCCTGGCTTACACTCGATTCTTGTTTTCCAGGCTACCTGTGCAATGACACACTGTTTCTTGGTACCTGATGAATTCCACAGTGGTGGAGTCTCACAGTATTGTGAGGAGCAGGCAGCTGGCCTGCTTCACCTGTGCTCTCAGTCATTACAGCTCTGTCTCGGACTTTATACTCCAGTTGAAGTTGGAAGGCCCCATTTTGCCTTCTGCCTCATTCCCATTCTTCTCTGACTAGCCTGCAACCCAGGTTTTGCAAAGACTGCATGTAATAAACTAAGGTGATTTAAAGCAGTTGATGATATTGTTACCAGTCCCATTTCACTGGATTTGGAAATTCAGCGCTAAATCTCCACCAACCTTGTTTTGCTGGCCTTTGACAAACCAGGGTTCCTACCTGAAATACCTAACATTTGTTGCACAGATGTGAGAAATACATCTGTGATGACACATACACACACAACCCAAGCTCATTTTCAGAGCAATCCATCATCTTAGCGATTCTTTTCCTTTCCTTATTTTCCCATGGAGATGATTAATTCACTTCAAAACTCCTTCCTTCATCTTGAGAGCTAATGCAAGGCTTGTTTAGGAGTAGCTCTGACCGAGATACGTGAAGACATTTGTAGCTGAGCCAAGAGGCCCCACTCCAGCTCCAGCCAACATGCAGCCCTAACAGCTGATCCAGACATCTACCGAACAGCTGGCAGGATGCAGCCCACAGCTGTTAGAGAAACGACAGGGAACAGTGTCTGTTTAAAGAGGCAGAAGAGACAGTTTAAATCCTGTGATCTAGGGACTAGCGATACACAAAGGAAGATGTCTTCAAGCACAGTGTGTCATACATATGTGCATATGCATATGCACAAATGCTTAATTGCAATGGGCTATAATAAAGGAATTTGGGATGACAGTAGTCCCAGTGCAGCTCGTTGTCTCAAGGCTGTAGGTGTTATTCAGCTCCCCATAAGAAGATCCCTGTGGGATCCTCCCTCCATGTGAGGGACAGAAGAGGAGGAGGAGATGATGGGGTCTGTGTGTGTGGCTGCTCTAGTTTTTAGGGGTGTGGAGTTGCATTAGTGAAATCATTCCCTTGCTTCCACATGATGCAAAGCAATGCCAAGTGCTTTAATAGATCCCTCGTACATCAGGTAGCAAAAGACACTGAGACCATCTGTCTTGCTGCTAAATAAAACCACTGTTTAGATCTCAGAGCTGCTTACAGTCAGATTTGGAAACAAATTTAGGAGCCTAGAAGTAATGGGCTGCAATGTTTGACATTTAGGAGCCAGGCCTCTGGAGTGGGATCCAGAAATTCGGAGTGTCTTTGTTCCAAGGATGAAGAACACTGGTGTCTCCAACCTGCTGCCTAGACAGGGAGGATGTGCAGCTTCAGACACTGAGAAAACACCAAGGACAGTAGCGTGGGTGAAGTCCAGTCCCTCCAGATGCCCCATTATGGGTAACAGGAAAAAACTATGACAAATATTATACTGACTTGATTTGGTACCTGAGCTGACTTTCTCCAAGCGAGGTCTGACCATACTCTGCCTTGGGCTGACATAAGCTTGTACATAGGTCGTATGTGGAGATACATCCACCCCAGCTTGTGGTCTCCTGTACTTTGTCACATAAAAGCTTGAGGATTAACTGCAGTCAGAGACTGAAAAGCCCTCTTTCCTCTGAACCCAGCCCCCCACCCAGTATGCGATTATCCTCTTGGTAGATCTTGCTGTAACTCAGTCAATAGGGGAAACAGAAAACCAAATGAAATGAGATATTTGGCTTCATGGAACTCAATTTGGAAGCTGCGCTTTTATGAACATCTGGTAACCCTGCCTCCCACTCATAAATGTCAAATGCAGGACCCTCTGTGTCCCTTTGGTCAGTATCTTCCCCCTCTGCTACAACACTTTAACCAGGGAAGAATTTAGAGCATTTTCTCTTTCCCAGCAGGTTAGAAACTGCAGACTTTTAAGGAAAAAGTTTGTTTCCCACTATATTATTTTTACTTTCTGCTCAGAAGGGACCATTTTCTATCTTCTCATTCACTAAACCTCCTCACACATTTTCTTGGTCTTTGTGTCAGAAACAGATTTATCTTTCCGTATTATATTCTTAAATTTCAGTTGACCCTGGAAGTTAATGTTTTCTGTAAGTAACTGTAGGTCAGAGCTTTTAATTCATTATATAGCAATTATTTGTTTAACTGGAGCTTTTTGAAAGGTCTAAACCAGAAAGGCCAGCTGGAGGCCTATGGGTTGGCTCTGGCCTGTGGACCAAATCTCCACAGAGGAGACAGGGACATCTGTTTTGGCAGTGAATATGCTGCCATAATTGTGGCTTGCTCAAGTGCCGGTCCTTGGTGGACACATGAGACTAGCCACCACGAGTGTCGTGTGGACATGGGAGGAAAACACAAAGACCAGTGCGTACGAGCTAAGCCTGGCAGTTAGCTCTGGACAAGGTCTCTAATTTGGCCTCAAAAGAGAATCATGACACTAGGACTTGGGTCCTATGGTTGGCAAAAGTCACAGAATCCAGGTTAAGGCATTTACCATCATAAATAGGATGAAAATTTAGCAACTGTTGGCATGTGGATTGTACTAGAAACCAAGGATGGGCTCTAATGCTTAGGCTACAATGAATTAAACTTAAGTGGTTATAACCATAACTAACCTCAGGACAGCTCTCCCCCTGCCATGCTTTGTCCTGCCCATGTGTGCAGAACATCTACAAGATTTCCATCACAGCACAAAAGCAGCAGAAGACAGCAAGTACACCTTCTTCTGTTGGGGTACAGACATTTGGCCCCAGCGCCAAATTCACTGACATCAGTGTTAATTGCCTTCCATAGGCTTTGGTTTAAAACTGCTAAAGATAAATATTGTTCGGGGGGTGGGGGTGGTGGGAAATAGCAGCCATTGATTTCTTCTCAAAGGTGATGAACAATAAAACCATGTCAATGAAAACAGCCACAGGTACAAGGGTTCCTAGCTCGATGCTAGTACAGTGAGCCTGGACTGTGCGAGGGTTTCAGGTCCCAAAGATTTTTTTTTTCCTCTCCCACTACAAGCAGTCATCCCGTAAGACCCTAATGAACGATCTGGTGAGGTCCCTAATGCAGTGGGTAGAAGTGAAACAAATCCAGGTGACTAGACCGTCCACAAGAGTTTAGCTTCACGTTTTACGTTTCTCCCATTACATAAGAATACTTCTGAGGTGTCCCTGGTTGCTCCCTGGAGGCTGTTACATTAATGGCAAGACAGACCTCCACTGTCATTACCAACACCTCCGCTAATGAGGTCCTGTGTATGAAAAAGAAATGTTCTAAAGGATATAACGTTAACTTTCTTACTAACAAATTTATACAGAGATAACCCAAATGAAATGGCTGCAGATCAGCTTATCAAAGAATCAGCATCTTCTGCATTTTTAAATTTACCACTTGTCTTAAAACAGTGTTCAGTGGTCCTAGCTCAGAAAGGGGAGTCCTTACAGAGACTGCCCTTGACTTAACGAACTTACAGACTAAGTTCAGGTGGTACATAGTGCAAGAAAACCACTAGAGAGTTCTAGTAAGATATCATTGCTGAAACTATAATTTTAAAAATGAGGAACTGTTTCTGCATTACTTATTTCTGTGTTCATGACCAGGGTTCTTCAGAATCCCATTAGAGTGTTATTGCTCTTTCCCTCTTCCCATTCCCCAGGACTGGCTGTAGCTGCTGCAAAACTGGCTTAGGATGAAGATATGATCCTCCTGTACCTTTCTCTCAAACAATGCACATCTTACTGTTCTCTGAAAGCTACCAAGGGGTTTTCTGGCTGATGCAGCTTTGTCTTCTTATGGCATGTGTCCATAAGACACAATCCTGTCACACCATTAAGAAACTTTATTGTCTAATCATTCTTCTACCAGAAGTCCTCCTGCTTAGGTGAAATTTCTCATCTCTCATTGTCTGCTACTTGCAAAAATCTGGACCAGAACACACAATTGAGTGTTACTAAATTTTAACGTGAAAGATTATATTTTTAGACAGGCAATTCAGCAGAGTTTACTGGCTAAATTCAAAGAGCCCTGCTGGAATATCTTATCCAATATTTCAACAGTTCTTTTCTTGACCTTTCTTAAACACACTTCAAGAAACTCCAGTGTTACCCTGGCAAACAACACACACCAAGCCTACAGCAGAGGACACAGTTCAGCCCTGTTCATCATGTTCACCATAAAATGCAGCTGTGTTCTGCCATAGAGCATTTCCAAAGCTGTTTCCATGGATTAATTTATCCTCCAACTACTCCATGGCAACACTAGGTGATTAAAAAGAACCACAGATATTTCAATGTAGCCAGTACAGCCAATGGTATACCTTCAAAAGCTTTCATGTCAGCAAAGCATACAACAATTTCTTCAAAGCATTTTGGCCTAATAGAATCCTAACTGCCTACCAGAAGAAGTAATTTTGTTGTTCCGATGTAGTTTGTATTTGTATGTTTGCTTGCCTACGTCTATCTGTGTTCAGTCTTCTGATTTAGACAGTTACCAACTTGGGATCTGGACCACCTCTTTATTCCCTACCACAGCACAGTCATGACCAAGACGGGGATGCTTAGGCACATATGTTTGTTTAACTAAAAACAGCTGAAAAATTGTCCCATGTTCCTGGGATAACCGAAAAGCGAATAGGAGAATATCGAAGAATTCCTCACGGCTGCCAGTGAAAAATCAGTCCTTTAAAAAGTGCATTAAAAGACACCTTTTAAAACACAGTTAGAAGTTGCCCAATAGCCAACCATCCCTTCTAAACGCCTATGGCAAAAGTAGCAATAGTGACACATACATAACAACTTATAAGCATATATTTATATAAGCTTTCATTATATCGTTATTGCTCAACATCTGGAAAGGACAGAATGATTTTTGTATACAGGCTTACGTGAGACAGCACTGAGATGTCATGACCTACACTTGATGTTGCTTTCTTGCCACCACAAAACCAGTTCCTAAATGGTTTACCCTTATGCACAGCATGGTGCATCAGTAACATGTCAGCCTTCAAGGCTTAAGGGTATCTTTGTGTTAAGTTAGTTAAAGCTGCACAGGTTTAAGATCACAATCTGCAAATGGAAAGACATTAAGTATTATCAACCATAAAATATGGAATTGATCAGAGCTGACAATATTTGTGTGCAGCATCATTTTGGTAAAATCACAAGCAATTTTCTGCTATTATTTGAATAACATTTACACTATCTGTATCATCCCTTTCCACACTATAAATAACCAGGGAATTGGCTGACTGGCTGACTGAGGATGTGGGGAAGTGACAGTGTAATATCCTAGAGCAGGAAGGGAAATGACATGCTAAGCCTCAAAGGAGTAGGTGAAGCTCCTGGGCTACAGAAGTTCCATTGAATACAGAGAAACAATCAACTGGTTAAACAATTGTTACTATTTTTTTTATTTATGTTGGAGCTTATACTGGCCTCTTGCAGCTAAGAGCTGTACATGTCCCAAACAGCTTATGAACAAAGGATAAGGTAGAAACCAACACATGAATAGAGATAGAATGAAAGGCTGAGGTAGTGCAAGTTATAGAACTAGACATAGTAAGTGACTGTGCCATTTCAGTGGCAGATTCTTTAAAAAATAAGTATTCTGTTAATTGACACACAGTATGGTAGCAAGGTCCCATCATCACCCCCTTCGTCTTCCAGCATTAGTTTGGAAGATCTGTGTATTTCTGCTTCTCATCCCAGAAGAAAACAGGGCATGAAGACCTGTAGAGAGATGCTCATTTAGGATATAATCAATTTTATCATTTCTGCAAAAGAAACAAGATTGGCAGGAGTTCTGTAAGGAGATGCTATCTGTACTGCTGAAACTCTGACAGAACTGATCTAGCCATACGCTTTAAATCTAATCTGTGAGATCACACTGGCAGCTGCACAAGAGCACCAGATTGGAGAATGGATGATAAAATCATTAAGACAGCTCCTGTCAGGTAACTACGAATTGATCATGACCCTTCAGCCCAGAGAATAGACAGTAATGATAAAAGTCTGTAAAACCATAAGCAATACAGGGAAAGTGGAAAAGTAGCGATTGCTTTCCGCCTCTTGCAGAACAAGAGGATGTCATGTGAAAGTATCAGGAAGCAAGTCCAGAGACAACTCTTCACACAGCATGTTGTTAAGCTGTAGGACTGCTCCCCACAGGATGTGGGGGATCTGGATTCAGGAAGGAATTGGACCTGTTCATGAAGGAAAAATCCATTGAGGGCTATTAAGTACAAAATTTCTAAGTCTGGTTTAGAACATCACTGAATTACAAATTATTGGCAGCTGGGAGAGTATTCTGGGAAAGTATCCTTGAATGTTTTCCCTAGCTCTTCCACGGAGATCTACAACAGGGCTAGACTGACCTTTGGTGTGAGCTGGTGTAGCTGCTCTTGTGTACTTACATCACAGAATTAGGTTAGACTCAAAGGAAAAATTACCCAGCTTGTATGACCATTGTAAAACTGCACATCTCTTGTGTTTGCTTCAGAAAGCTAGTCAAGCCTCTAGGCAGCTTCCTGCATACACTGAGCTCCGTTGAAAGTAATGCCAAACTTAAAGCTCACGTTTAAGCTAAACTGGAACCTAAACTCCAGTTTCAAAGACACAACTGGAAGGGTCTGCGATGGGAAGTATCATTCTCAATGTGGACACTTCCAGGACTGCATCATATTCAGTTACACTGTATTCAATACAAATTAAAATATGACCAAGAATTGTTCTTTTAAGCGCCTTGCTTCAGCCCCACATATTTGTTTTGAAACTTAGAAAGCTATTTTAAACAATGAACCTGGAAGATAATGTGGTTAATGGTTGGGTTATGTCAATGTCCTTGACAAAGCTTCTCAGGTGAAAAAGCACCAGTGGGTTTCTCTTGTTTAACTGAAAACTCAACCATGAAACCCAGTGCAATTCATCATCAAACAGATTTTTCACACCTGTTCGGAAAAGGTAGAAACCACCAAGAAGCCATCTGGGTGTTAGAAGCAGCATCTGGAGTTGTGGGGACTGCTGATTCACCACCCAACTAGGAAGCAGAAGTGTTATTTTTTCCCTAGGCTACTAACCTATGTTCCACCACTCCTTTCTTGTGCAACTGAGAGATTAGTCTACCTTTGCCCTCTACTATAACTTCCAGGAAGAGGGCTGTGCAATGTGCAATGACCTGGGTGCAGTGCTGCTAACTGAAGATGGTGGTAAACAGGCAGGTTGTTATAGTTGGAATCTGATGCAGAACCCTTCTTTTCCCTTGAACCCAGAGCTACTTAGCTTCGGGACAGCTGTGAACAGATTGACCTTAAGGAAAAAATAGGTGTGAACAGGGTTTTTTTTATTATTTTATTCATTTATTTATTCAATGCACTCCAAACAATGGCAACCTGTATTTCATATGTTTTTTATCTCTCATCAATTGAGATGTTGACACTTTTGATTAAATCTTTGACTAACCCAAACCTGAACCCATTTTCTCAAGCACAGCAGAAGGAAACACTCTCTCTTCCCCTCCCCCCCAAATACCTTTTTGGATGGTTGGTGATTTTCTATGTCATTACTGTAAATTTTTTCAGCATGTGCAATCTTGCAATATCACCTCAAGCTTTTAATTCCACCTAGAAAAATAGATTTAACTCAGTGCAAATTATGCCAGATAATGTTGCTTTTCACATAGGATAGAAGAATAGCAAGTGCAAACAACAAGAACTTAGACTGTTTATTTAACCCTACACAGTGTTTAAGGCTATAGTTCTCATTATAATGGGATCCTGCAGACAAAGACATTATTGTACTTTGAAGAAATCAATAGAAGGCATCAGACTCAGGAAAAAGTCAACAACAGTTAGTCAGTGCTCTCGACACAGAGTTATTTGGAAATGTGACTGTAGATATCTAATAAACTATCTAATTTAAAAGCCACTAATTTAGGTGCCTAATCTCAGTGGGGAGAGGCAGCAGTTAGGAGTCTATCTCTCCTAATTCTGTCTTGGGAATTCCAGATTTTATAGGGATGTTAAATGAGCATTAGAGGTTGTCCTTGAACCTCGTGGAAACAGGGATGTACAATATGAGGTATTTTGCTGTGAGATAATAACAAAAAAACCCACTCATGTAATGTTGGAGTATTGATTCATTTGCTATTGCTATAAATCTACTACCCACTGTCATCAATCTAACCTTTGATTAGTTATTATTACTCCATCACTACCCCGATTTGTATAGTGACGGGCTGTCTGATGAAGTCTTCAACTTAAATTTGGGTGGTTTTTGGAAGATTGCTATAAGTTATCACAGGCAACAGGACTCAATACACCAGGGAAATTGAGCGTGGTATGTATAGGATTGTTATGATATAATGTATTCATTTGCATATTTTGTACTTGTCAGACTAGATGAACTAATAATGATCCTGTCTGGCCTATTTGCAACAGAATCTCTGTGGAACAATCTTTGTGTTATTTCAGTCATTCAACTCTAAATTTTAGCAGCCAACATTGTGACTTTGGCCCATAGCTTTTTCTTTTTTTTTTTTCTTCTAGGTATTTTTAGGGCAAATAGTGTTGATTTTGTTGGTTTACTGTGGGTTTTTTTTTTAAAGCCTTTTGTTTGCATGCTGGAAAAAAAAAGCTCTGCTTGCATCTTTTCCCTGCAGAACCAGTCATGCCGTGTTGTAATAATAACCAAATCCCTCCCCACATCAATGTCACAATGTTTGTTTTAGCAATCTTAAGTTCAGCTGCCAGCTGTTCTGTTCTTTGGATTTTATTGCAGGAAGTATAAATTCCCCTTGGTTTGGCTGGAGGTGCTTTTAGAAGCTTTTGAGTGAAGGGGGAAGGGTAACAGGAGGGATGGGAAAGGAGAGAACAGCATGTCTATTTTTGTTGGGGCGGGGTGACAATCAGTTAAGGACTATTAAGCTTGATGGCCTTGATGTTATAGCATTGCATCTCTTTTTACCATTTCTTAATCACTACAGAGTAATAACATCTTTAAAATTTATTGGGACAATTAGAAGAAAGCACAGTTCCTTTGACCCCAGCTGTTTCAAAGATTTCTATGGCTTTCTTTTCTCTCTCCCTCTCCTTCTTCTTTTTTTTTTTTTTCAATCTTTTTTATTTTTTTAAAGAAAGGCTAATCACTGGACCAAACTTCTTCTCATGCAGTTTCTACCTTGAGATTTATGTCAAGTTCCAAGTTGCTGATAACATGATAATTAAACTCAAAAAGAAAAGAGGAGGAATGTATTCATGAATAACACAGCTACCTTCATGAATTCAAACTAGTGCTGTGAACGAGGAACTCACTTGGGTAGAGAAAAAGGGTCCCTCCGGTTCTTTGCCTGAAATTTGACCCAAATACTTTTTGAAGTTGGAAGAAAGTGAGGGGAATGTAGTTAACACTTGCCTTTGTTTACATTCCCAGTGGCTCTTGAAGTCAAATGATACTGAAACATGGTAACAGAGGTTGCGTTTCGTCTTTTATCAGACTAAGTGTAGTGTGCCATGTCCATTCCTCGGCTCAGTTTTTCCTTCCAGTTCAGCTTTTCTCCCTTTCAGTGCACTCTCTTCTGTTTTCTTAGAAATCTGTGAATTTTGCGGCTCTGAATTCGTCTTTCACCCCCACCCCCATCCTATGTAAAATTAATTGGCAGTATTCATTTCATCTGTGTTCCCCACACTAAAAGACACTTTGCTTCTCTGCTCTGGTACCAATACAGAACCAACTGCATCTATCATCTGGTTTGTGATAATTTTTACACTGATTGTTTATAGCTTCCGTGTCAGGAAGAGGGAGATATACAAGTTTGAAGAGGAGAGGTGAAACTCCTATTTGAGAACATTAAACGCTTAAATGAGACAACTAAGTTATGAGTGTACTCAACACTGCTTCACTAAATAGCTATCTGAAAGAGATAATTATCTCCAGAGGACTACTCAGCCCAGCTAAAACTTAATCTAAATTGTCAACTACTATCTCTTTTCACCATCTATATGAAATGCCTACAGAAAAAGAAGAGACTGTATTTGAACTCAGATATCCCAAAGACCTGGGCACGTGCCAAATTGTTGCAGTAAAAATTTGTGCCAAGATGTAGGGCTTTTTAAAAAGAGAAATGTAAGGCATCCTGGACAACCTTTATGGCTTTTTCAGAACAGACAAGTGAACTTTGAGTTCCCCTTTTCCACCTGAGCATCCTAACTGGTAGGCTAGGGCATCAGCCCCTCTTTTAGGACTTGTTCCATTTTGAGCAAGAAATTTCAATTAGGCCACAGCAAGACTGACTACACAGCCTCACTAATCACCAAGCACTTGGAGACCCTGTGAATTAATTCATTCACAGGGAGATACCTGTGCGTTCTTGTATCAGATCAGAAGTGGTGTCCTGAAGAAAGTCATCATTCCTTTAACCTAGTTAATGATGATGGAGTGATCCTGGTTCTCTCTACAGGATGTTATGAAAAGTATATCTTGAAGCAGTATAGAAACAAATGTTGAAATATCAGCATTTTTCCAAATGTAATTTTTCTTTTCTAGCCAGCTTTGTTCTCATGTTTCTGCCTTAATCACTGGACTAGCTTTCTTCCATTGCTGTCCCAGGAGTAGTATTACGTGGCTGTCATCCTTTTATGACCTTTATGACTGAACTCATATTGTACCATATCTTTTGAGAAATACCATGTATTTTCATAATATAATACACATTGTGTAATCTTCTAGTTATGAACACATTGAGCCCCAACTTATTAATCACCTCCAATGTAAATCTAAGCAGTAACATGAAGTGACACACTACATAACCCTGAAGTCTAAGGAGTTCACCTTAGTATAGAACATAAAGGACGGGAGTTTTTCTAAAGGCCCTGTTGAGAGATCTAGTTCAGTAGTGAGATCAAGGTTCACATATAAATATTTCAACATCTGTGTGCTCCCCCAGAAGTCTATGCAGATTACAGGTATCCTGGAGTTGGGCAAGCACTGGTCTATCATAGCTTCCTCCATTCTTTGTTTCTCCTTCATGTGCCCAGATATTGTACTACCTGATAATCCAGCTCTAACTAATAATTGCAGAAATTTTAGATTAGAGAGTTAACGTCATAGTCTGGCAACAAAAGCTCCAACAATATTTTATTATTTTTTTTTATTTTTTTCTTTCTTTTTGAAGACTATAAACTCTGCTTCCTCTACTGGAGTTAAAATGGAGACAAAATGGCGCATAAAATACTGAAATTGTTTCTCTTAAAAAAGAAACACTTAAAAATTTTGAATTCCAACATTTGACAATTTCGAGTTGCTCTAATTTCAGCTTCTTTACCCTTCCTTTCAGAAGATTCATGCCTTACTGGCATAAGTCAAGATCCTAATCAGTTAGTTAGATGTTACAGATTCAATGAGACCATATAAACAGGCACTATAGAGATGGCATATAGGGAGCTGGAAGATCAGTAGTATAAATAAGCATAGTTACAGTATTAAGTAGGAAGCATATACATGTGTCCATGTGCATTTATTTATATACAATGTGAACAGTAATTTATTATTGTTACGTTTTATTGAGCCCATTGATTACATTTATGTAATGTCATCAAATATCTCCACAGAGGCTCATCTGCATCAATAAGGTTATAGCTCTAAATCACCAATGGCTTGGGCTTTACAGCCAGAGTAAATAGCTCCCTTTAAAATATGCTATAGTGAAACAAAACCAAACCACGAAATACCCCAAGACATTGCTGTCCTACAAATTTATTAGTTTGGTCACTGCTGAGAGCTGAAGTCTGTCTAGTCGTGCAGTCAAAAATGTTAATGGGAAGGAGGGAAAAAAGTACCATTTATAAACAGTCATGAAGTCCTGGAAGACCAGTGGAGATCTCTGAATGTTCATTCAGCAATAACATAAAAAGCAAGAAACTTAAAGCAAAGCCAAGTCTTCCATGAGCATGGAAATGAACTAGAAAGGCAGAGAGTACAAACAGAGCTTGAGAAAATGGTAAGTCTAAAGGTAAACTGTAAAACTCTTGAGTTTACTTAATTTACCAGAATGCATGTAACCCTGAGCGCATCCCCCCTTCTGGAGTTAAGGAGCTCATCTGGCTGAGTCTACCTTTGTTGGTAAGAGCAGTTGTAAAGAAAGCTAGAAGACAGAAGGTACCAGACCAGTCAGAGACATAGCTGTGATGCACCTGCAACGTAGCACAGGCGAGGGCCAGCCGTAAAGCCTCAGTTTAAAAGCAAATCCCGAGGGAAATAAGGGACAGGCTATCACTTCTACCTCTGGTGTGCTCAGGGCTCTGACATTAAAGGGAAAAACAGCATGAAGAATATAAAGCCCTATGTACTATCTGCCTTTGGTCCACACTCACAAATGTTGAACTAAGCTTGTATATAGTGCTTGGTGAGCTTTAGACTTAAAGTGGTAAGGCCATTCCCAGCTCTGAGTGCCATAATTTTCAGCACCTGAAGCTGGGAGGAGTGGTAAGCAGTACTGCTTTTAGGAAAGTGGTCCAAAATTTTGCAAAGGTCATAATTTGCAGTGAAAATACAAGCTTAAAGTATTCCTTTTCATGAAATGAGTTCACTAGTGGGTACTTGCACAATTGCAGAAGCCAGGGCCATTTTTGTGGCCATTTGCTGAAATGACATTCATGGCTCTGAGCTGCCCTTCCAGGGAAGCGGTAGGTTTCAAGCAATGCTGCTAGCAAGCACCCCCCCTTCCTGCACAGCATCATTGTAAAATGAATGAGGGCCACATACACACTGACATGAGGCATCTGTCTGCCACATTTCATAAGTGCTGAGAACTATTTTCTGCACCTTGGAAGTCACAAAACATGGAAGAAAATTATCAATTTAAACCTAGGAGAGAGTGCGTGCGTGTGTGCACATCTGTATGGGTTCAACTGTGTAGGTAATATGCATTTTATGGGGTGAGAGGACTAGCTGTTTGAAAATATATAGTCAAGTTTGCCTGACATTTCATACTATAAGTCTGTGATTTCAGTAGTTTAGCTTCACCAAGGGTAAACAATTTTATTTAAGTTTCTAGACAATTCTCTGTTTCAGGAGATTATTATTGTGAATATGTCTGAGAGGGATTTACTTCCAAGTTCCAGCAAAAAGTGTCTCAGTTACTTTCATCAAAAAAAAGTAGGGGAAAAATATGCAGTTTTGCCCCTATTGAACCATGTTTTATGGAAACCATGTTTTGAAGTAAGTGTTTCAAATTCAGCAGTTTGTGACATTTGTTAGTGATAGATCTCTCGCTGCTGTCATGTCGAAAATCCCAGCATAAGTAGCTAAGCTATAAATAAATGAAAAATCTTAGTTAACAGATGCTCTGAATTTTATTTTGGGCAGGTGACCTTCCAAAGCCTTTCTCCTCACGGAGCTCATGCTAAGCTGCTGCAGCAGGAGCTGAGTACACCTCTCCCCACAACTTCTGCTCCAGACTCCTTCCTCAGCATGTGTCCGCTAAGAGCAGTGATCCTCCCTCCTCTAGTCTGATATCCAAATCCTGGTGTGGTGAGGGGAGAGTATCTTCCTTCAACTTAGGATGGGATGAAAGCCAGACCAACAGAGAAAAGATAGCAGCCTACAGGTACAAGAAATGTCTCTGGATGTACCAAAAAACCACAGGCAGTGACTGAATTTGGCTGATGAATGAATTTTTTTTATTATTATTTTTATTTTGCCAGACCTTCAGCTATTCCTCTCCATGTTTCTTACTGTTCTTCCTATTGGCCATGAAGTACTGCAATGTGTCACCACTGTTCCCAGCTGTGAAGAAACTTGTAGTGCTGCTTTCTACTAGGTAAATGACACAGGAGATCTTGGGATATATGAGCTGACTTGTCCTGAAGTTTATTTGAAGAGCCAATAGGGCTCATTTAGAGGTTGTTAAATAAGAGTAAGGCTGGCAAGGAAGAAGGCTGAAATGAATGGACTGATGTGGTCCAACCTCCCTTACTGTCCAAGTGAGGAGTCTGCTTTGAGCACCTCACAGCTCTCTTCTGGCCTAGAGCTTGAGTTTTCCTTTCAGGGAAACCAGGTGAGAAGCTGAAGAAAACAGTGCAGAAAGCTGATGTTCTCTGCTGCCTTATCTCAGCTTGGAGCTGGAGCATGGACAAGAGACAAGTCTGGACCACAGATGTGCTCCTGGGTTTGAATGAAACCAGTATTCCTGGGAGAGATCTGAAATTGAAACTGGCTTTCAGGCACTAAGAGAGATAGTGTATAAAAAAACAGCTGAACACAAGGAGACGAATAAATCATGATGACTATTGTCATTTTTTCTACCTGTAGAAGGAGGATAACAGCTTTCTCTCCGAACAGCTGTTTATTTAGTGGCACCAAGTTTGCAGCATTGTTTCATTTGGTACTTGGTCTAGGTATTCAAAGGATCTCAATCCACACATTGGGACACTCCTTCTAAAAGGCATCACAAAAATACAGTGGTTCAATGTCCAGGAAGAAATCACATAAAAGCCAGAGAAACTATATTTGGAGTAGTGTTGGAAGATGGTGTGCTAAACAAAGCATGAAAGCAGATACTGATTAGTGAGGTTGAAGGGAGAAAATGCAAGGTGTAGACTCAGTGAATATAATTACTCTTGCACAGTAAAGAGGGCACATGGAAAAAATCTGTCCTTCTGTAATTAAAGGTAATTTGATAATGTGTGCACACAAGGTATACATGAAGTTGTATATTCATCCTTAATGATGGCATTTTCTAACTGATGATTACTTTATCTTACTACCTTATCACTCTTTAAGCCAAAGGGTTGGATTTAAGTTATTTATACACTTAAAAACATGCACATACCTCTAAACGAGCTAGCCCTCTGTATACAGACCATGTACAGATACAAAGTATTCATGACCTATAAATAAATACAAACTGTGGATAACCAAAAGATTTAAATATTTTAAAAGAGATTAAAATAGTGGTTAAAACCCACAAAACATTGTGAACCAGAAATAAAGTTAAGGCCAGCGATGTGTATGATAAAATAAAATTACGCCTATGAGTGTTCAAATAGCTGATGACTTTCAGTCAGGAAGGAAGGCAAAAGGATTTTGAATAAACATATTTAATTACTAACATGATGATGGTGCATTAATAGCACAGAAAAAGAGATGAGATATTGGAAATTATTTTCTAAATTAGTTGTCGTATTGTTTACTTGCTTGCATGTAATACTGAAGGTGTCTGGTTATCAACAGGATATGGACACATGCTTAAGATCAAGCATATGTTTGGCTTTCTTCGTTCTTGAAACACTGCAAATGTGAACACATGACTACTCATCTCACTACAGAGAACAAGTGAGGAACACCATGCTGCTTACAAAGGCTGGGGTTCAAACGGGTCAAAGGGAAGACCAGTGATAATCACTTGGTGGAAATTATTATTATTTAAAAGAAGAAAAAAAAAGTGCAGTGCTTACTTTTCTTCCTTAAAATCGATGAAAAACAAACATGCCAAGGAAAGACACATTTAGACATAGTATGGACGTTTCGGAAATAAAATTAAGTTCTAAATGTGGTGAGACATGAAATGCAAAACCCCTATCTGCAGAGTAAGCCCATAGTATCTCATATTAAGAAGATTATGTAGGGATTAGTTCCAGTGTAACTTGCCATATGAAAATATATGATGACAGGTGTTTTTAAATTACTGTAACAAGGTGGAACCTCCTCTCACAGCCAAAAGTTTTGGCAACAAAAGAAACTGGGTTTTAAGGATAAGAAGCTGCAGACAGCTGGAACAAAGAGAAATCTATTGACAACAAGTGGAAGCCTCCTGCATATATTTATCATAGACCGGAGTGTTTTCCATAAACCCAGCCATACATTGTTAAAAAAAAAAGAAGATAAAAAAAGTTTATTTCTGCTGAAAAAGTGCCCCCCTACTGTGCTGAAAGTTCTCCTAGCAGCACATTCCCTGCCAGCTTTCCTGAGATTACTTAACATTTCCATGTTGTCTGGCAATGAGTCACAGACAAAAAAGGAAAGGAAAAGCCTCATATGCGAGCTCTATATCAAGTTTAAGAATTTTGGTCTGGGTGGAACAGCTTAAATCAAATTCTACAGACAAATAGCACCCAATAAGTGGCAAAGATCTGTGGAAGACCTACTATCCCACTGGGCTACTGTCAAGGCATTTCTAAGTTACTGGCCCACAAAGAAGTGAGCTGACTTGTGTGATGGCAGGGCAACGTGGAAGGACATGGTCCAGCTCTAAGTGGCTCAGTCCAGAGTGAGCTCTGAAGCCCCCATTCTTGAAGCTGTAATGAGGCACCATCTTTGAACCACCACTGTGCTTCTGGGAAAAAACAAACAAACAAAACTGGTTAAAATTATCTTTGTCAACACTTCCAACTACATTGGTAACTAAGTTGTACAATGGGAGTTAGAACCAAGCACTTCGGTGAATGAGGGAAGGGGATGAACTCTTAAGGTGGTGTATCCCCAAGGTTGTATCTTGATATGGAAGTGGAATAATGAGAAATGGGAGCCAAAGACGGAGCCAAAATCACTCTTACACTACCTATTACTGCACTAGTCCATTACAGAAACTTCACATTGATTCCACACTTGCCTGAACTTTGAGACAATAGGAAAAAAGGCTTTTTTCCCCCTCTAAATTACATGGATTTAAAGTCTCCTTTAGCATACTTGAACTGGCATTCATCTCAGCTTACTTTAGGTGTCTAGAGAATGGGTGTTTGCATCTGAGCTAGTCCTGACCTACTTGCTTGGCTCTTGTTAAAGCTCATTAAGGTGTAATCAATATAAGCCAATGAAAGCCGATTGGCATTCATTTGATCTCATAACATCACCTATTTAAGCTGACATAACTTCATACACTTCAGTGGCAGGATCTAACTGATTATAAAGGGAACCAAGATGATTTTCTCAGCTGTGAATACCTACATTGTAGGTACCCCCACTTAGATGAGTCCCACAATGATGTAACTTTTTCTTTCTTACTTTAAGGGTATGCAGACTTCTTGACTTACATGTTGTGGTGCACAACAAGACACGTGCCAAATTACATGGTAATGAATGAGGAACGGGCTGTTCCATGCATTATTGATATGTATGAGCATTCACAGGGCCATATCCTGAATAACCTCCAAATGCTCTAAGTTGCATGGATGAGAAGAGCCTGTGATTCTAGGCTGGGCCCTGGGAAAGTGCCTTCCAGCAAATCATCTCTGAACCCCCATTGGTGCTAAGATCTGTTTGCAGGGTCTTTCCAATAACTTCTGCTTTCAATATGCTGTGAATACAAAAGGTGCCAGTATGGGCAGAAGGTGGCCAAGCATATGAACCCTTCTTCCACAGTATGAGATATAAAATAGGACATGTTGGATGATATAAGAACCATGTAAGAAAAGCAACATTCCACCCATATCTTATGCCTACCTCTAAAAAACCAGTCAGTTTAGAAGACAATAAGACTGAATAAAAGTTGGCACAATTCCTAGAGCAAGTATTCTGCAGAGCTTGTCCACAATAAACAAAAACATGCCCACTTACAAGGGCTGCCCTGATCTGTCCTTTGGAACATCAGGTTCTATACCACCACTAAAGGCTTAACCTTAAAGACATACTGTCTATTCTTGGGAATCCAGAGAATAAAAGAATCATAGAAAGGTTTGGGCTGGAAGACACTTTTAAAGGTCATCTAGTCCAACACCCTGGCAATAAGCAGGGACATCTTCAACTCAATCAGGTTGCTCAGAGCCCTGACCAACCTGACCTTGGGTGCTTCCAGGGATGGAGCATCTACAACCTCTCTGGGCAACCCGTTCCCATTTTTCACCGCCCTCATTGTAAAAATTTCTTCCTTAGAGCTAGTCTCAATCTACTCTCTTTTAGTTTAAAAACATTAGCCCTTGTCCTGTTGGCCCAGGCCCTACTGAAAAGTCTGTCCCCATCTTTCTTGTAAGACCCATTTAAGCACCACAAAGCTGCAATAAGGCCTACCTGGAGCCTTCTCCAGGCTGAACAACCCCAACTCTCTCAGCCTTTCCTCACAGGAGATGTGCTCCAGCCCTCTGATCATTTTTGGGGCCCTCCGCTGGGCCCACTCCACAGGTCTTCCTTGTGCTGAGGGCCCCACAGCTGGATTCAGGACTCCAGGTGGGGTCTCACGAGAGTGGAGTAGAGGGGCAGAATCACTCCCTCGACCTGCTGGCCACGCTGCTTTTGATGCAGCCCAGGACACTGCTGGTTTTCTGGGCTGCGAGCACATATTGCCAGTTCATATTGCTGGCTCATGTCCAGCTTTTCATCCACCAGCACCCCAAGACCTTCTCCCAAGTCTTCTGTACCCAGTGGACGGACACCAACCTGCCTCCACCAGCCACCTCCACACTGAGCCATCGTGCTGGGTCTCCGCTGGGCACTGCCCTGCGGGGCCCCCTGGGCTGCAGGACACCCCCAGCCTGGGCAGCCCCTGGGACCCCCCAGGGCCAACCACAACACTGTGCGCCCTTCAGCCTCCAGGGGAGAGCTGTGGCCTCAGCCCCCTCAGTGCTGCTGCCGTGCCTTCCTCAGTACCAGGACATGGAGAAGCAGTTGGCACAGCTCAGCCTCTCCGGCACGGCCACCCCCATAGGGGCAGCCCTGGGCACCAACACCCTCCCAGGCACCAACACCTTCAGCCACGCTGCTGCCCACCACCACCAAGCCATCGGGGGCCCAGCAGATGATCTTCTGCTGCTCCAGGAGATGATGCAGAACTGCTCCTTGGTCAGCCAGGAGGAGCCCAGCAGCATCCCTGTGTATGGGGACGATGGTGACACCGGTAGAGCCATCTACCGCTTCGTCATCAGCTCGCTCTCACTGCCCGCGGAGATGCTCAGCCCAGGCCACAGCGTCCCTGAGACCACCACCAACATCCCAAGCCCACAGCAATTCAACACCATCGTGACAGCAGCTCAGGATGTTGCGGGATGTGGGGCCAGGCGTGCCACTGCCCCAGCCTGGCAGGCCAGGAAAGCTGGGGCAAAAGCGCAGAAGCGCCCTTCCAAGCCCATCCAGGAAGCGCAGGGCTTGTGGGGTCAGCACTGGGGTGGGATGGTAAATTAAACCCACAGCAGGGATCGGAGAGGGGAGTAGGAGGGGGGTAGGAAGTGGTGGTGTACTTGGGGGTGAGGAGGGGGTGTGGGGTGTTTAATAGCATTCACAACAGCTTTGCTCTTATTTTTTCATGTGGCCCTTACCCAGCCCACCCTTACAGTAGTACCTTGAAGGTATCACTACAGAAAACCCCTTCAGCACTAATTATATAAAAAATTGACTAGCAAGACAAAAGTGTTTGGCTGCTTCATCTTCTATTCCTTAACTAGCACAACATTTTTAGAGACAAAAAAAGTCCACCAGAAACCAAGAGGTTTAACGCTAATGCTTGCCACTCTGGCTTCTAAACTTGTACTGAGCACAAATTTGTTTTGGATCAACAGATGACAGGAATCATCACATTCAGACCTATAAATGACAAAGGTGTTCAAGTATCTATAAAAATGCGGAACTAGCAGCATGATTGGCCTCCTGTCCATGCTGGCCACACTGCTTTTGATGCAGCACTGGACACTTGGTTTTCTGGACTGCGAGTGCATAGTGCCGGCTCATATCCAGCTTGTCATCCACCAGCACCCCAAGTCCTTCTCCCCAGGGCTGCTCTCAAGCCCTGCATCCCCCAGCCTGTACTAATACTGGGGGTTGCCCTGACCCAGGTGCAGGACCTTGCACTTGGCCTTGTTGAATTGCAATGTTCAATTTTTCCAGTCTGAGAGAGGTGTAGTCCACTTGTATGAAAGATTTTTTAAGTACAGACTCTAACTGTTGTTTTCAATTCCAAATATTTATGTGATATGCAGAAAGCGGTAATTCAGAACCTCTTTATATGAGATGAGTTTATGAATGTCCTCCAGTATCTTCTTTGCTGACCTATATCCAATAGATATATCTGCTATCACCTTCATAGGACATAGGAATAGAAGTCTTTTGCTATATTATGGAACATAGCGAGAAAAAGTCTCCCTGATTTTCCATGCTGCTGCACATTGCTGAAGCAGTAACAACAATCAGAGAGTGTAACTCTCCCTGCTCTTACAAGAATAGCTTAGAGAAAATTGTTTCAGCAGAGCTCAAGTAGAGCACAGATACAGGTGTCTGATTTGGAGGTATTTATCAGAGCAGAGCCCAAATTATCCTAGGCTGACAGAGCTTTGCTGAAGGCAGAAGAGCCATCTGATTTACACTGCTGAGTGTCTGCCTCACTAGTTTTATTACACTTCCAACATTTGTGTTTATACATGTGGGTTCTTTTGATTTTTAACGCTTTTTGGCATCACTAACCTCCTACAGCTGAATAGTGAAATACCCTCCCCCCTGCACACTTAACAGTCTAAGTGGCATTTGCAGGGTTTTTAAGAGCTCGTGCCAAGCAAAAGCACTTTCAACACCACAAGAAAGTGAGTTCTTACGGTCTTTTGGCTGGAAATGTGTGCGGGGGCCTTGCAGGGTGGCACTGCAGTCTGCAAATCCTGGCACCGTTTGGTTTTGCATGTGCCTAGGAATGCCTGCTCTTCCTCTGCATTCAATTTTCCTGTCTCCAGCTTTATTTAGTCAGATGTTTCTCTTGTGCATCCAGTAAAACTCAACCACAAAAATGAGTAGTTGCTGTTTATAAAATCAGCACATTATTATGTAATCCAGATGACAGGAGAAGTGTGAAATGCTGTTAAATACTTGACTATAACCACAGTTCAGTTAGATCTAGACAGTTAAAGTGTAGTGGCGTCTAGGTTTCCTGAAGAGCTGACTCTAGAAGTGGGAGGCCCACTTCACTTTCAGGGTGTAAGAAACTGAACAGCTCTCACTGGAGTCTATGTGCTTATTGTGACTTTTCACTGGGCTTAATGAAGAATTGAGTCAACTGGTGTAATTAGAAATATTAGATGCATTCATAACTACGTCCTCTTAGGATAGGCAGTCAGACCTTACAGAACAACATGAGTGAGAAATACATTGGGAAAAGAGTTAAAAATACAGGTTTTGCAACACATTAATCTGTAAATTGAAAAAGTAGCATGGTGACATAAAAGGGATATCAAATATGAGAAGAAGAACAATAACGTCCTTAGTAAATTTTCAAACACAACATTATTCTAGAATTTTCACTTAAAATATTAAACTTCTGGGAAATTAGAGAATATTTCCATCCACTGAGAGAATGATCACACTGATAATACAGCAGTTTTGTTAAGAGAAACCTGTTCAAAAAAACCCCTCTCATCTCCTTACTGTAACAGGAACAAAATAACAACTTAGGAGTTCCAGCCACTGGGTTTCAGGTCTGGCACTCTGACCAGGAATTGCAGTTACTAAACATATATATGTTTTCTTGTTCATAATCGATTTTGTCTTCAGTGCTGTTAGTATGTACTGGAGGAAATTTTGTTCTTGCTTTACAGATGTGATTCCTTTACCTTATGTTGCCGTATAAACTAGAACGATATTTGGTTCTGTCACCAAGTAAGAGAGTCATGTCTTAAAATGAACCAGAATTGCTGAAGCAGGACACCTCCCTGCTCCTACTCTGGGGTCTGCTCACAGACCCCACCAAAATGCATGGGGAGGAGTAGGGAAAGAGCTGGCTAACAAACTTCATTTTATCTTGCATTATTTTCTAAAACTGAATACCATACCACCTGGTGGAAGGTGCAACCTGCTATAACACACTATTGATGACAGCAACCTCATTAAACTTACACTTACCAACACTGACACTGCAGTGAGTTCCTATGCGTAAGATGGGACAGTTTCTATTAATTAGCTCCACACCCAGACATATTTACTTCTCTGGCAATGTATTATCAAAGCAAGGAGAGCTGAATTTAAAAAGCCTACATTTCTTTGTAAAACAAAGAAGTACCGTTAGCTTCAGCCTCACACCCAGAAACACGGGGAAGGAACTACCACCCCCAGATTCTCTTCAGAAGTGGTGATTCTTTAGCCATAAGCACAGGAATTCTGTATAAAACAAGGGAATACTTTATGAATAAGAAGGACTTTGGGATCTGGGAAAAAAAAACAACAACCATGGTACTTAGACATTATTTCATTTCCCTGTCCAAGGGTGTGGATTTCCTAGAAGCAAAACCCACTTGTTTCGTTTTTGCCTCTGCCACATTAATCTCACGATTTTGGAGGTGTCTCTCAGCATGGTCCAAGTATTCAGGGTCTATCTTCAGTCTTTAAGTGTTGCTTGGATCACCATCTGTGACAGTTGCACTGACTTCAGTTTTATGGATATTGAGTGAATTCGTACCTGGATTTGCTCAGTTTTGTTACAGTCATCTGTAATGAGAACCAGAAACATCTTTGATGCTACCTCCTGCTGCCCAGCCATCTTTAGGAAATCCCATTACTAAACTCTCAGGGGTGATGTGTCAAAAGCATAATTTGTCACAGAGCTGGTTCCTACAAGGTAGGAGTCCTTGCTTCTTTTTTGCCTTGCCCTGACTAGTTCTGCTACCTCCCCAGCTCTGAGTTTCTATCAGTTCTGGAGGCTTCTCAGGTTGTCAAGGTAAAAGAGAAGAACACTTTAATCTTTTTAGCTGCAATTTCTGCTGTCCCCATATGGCATGAAAAACAACTCACTCCAATGAGCAACTTCTGCCCGTTGTTCCTTCCCTTCCCTATTTTATGCTCACTATTTTATGCATCATAAGGACATAGAGCTTAGGAACAGACAGATCCCATTTGAAAGGTACTATTCCCAAGATCATAAAGAGGCATTACAATTTCTGTCTGTCCAGAGTGGTCATTTTCTGTGGAAGAGCTAAATGTCACAATCTATACAGAATAAGTGCTGGGCTTTTTTACTTCAAAAAGTGAGAAAATGTTATCTGCTCAGATGTAACAGTGAAGAAAGAGCAAGATACCAGTGCCTGTGAACTCACTAGGCGTGCTGACAGGTGCATGGGTAGGAGCCACCCACTCTCTCTTGCTTTTTCCAACTCTCAACCAGGGAAAATTGTTCCATATATATGTGGAAGTCTCTTCTTTCCATCTCACATCTGAACCCAGTGCCCTTCAAAGAAGATTGTCTCTGACACACCAAAATGTTTACCAAAGTGGGGTGCTTTATATAAGAGTAAGCAGGGACCGCATGCTTCTGAAACTGGTTGGGATGTCTTCTAATAATCTACTAGCAGCTACTGCAGACTGTATTCTATCCGTTTGCTATCATTTCATGATTCTTCTTCCAGCAGTGCTCACAAGAAACTCATCTTCCTCTCCCTCTCCCCCATGCTGATTGCTTCAGTGAGATGGAGCAGAAAGATGGGTCAAAGAGGTCTGGCCATAGGTAAATGCCACCTACCAGCGCCGGCAGGCACCCTAAGCCTTGGTCTGGGCTGCGATGTAAAGTTAATTGCCATGGGCCACCCATGCATCTGTTTTCTCTGGGATAGATACATGGATACTCCTGTAGCTGCCTCCCACCCTCGGGCCCTGTAGCAGACCCTCTGCCACACTCCTTTTTCCAGGAAGTGCTTTTAGAGGTAGATGGGATCAAATGTTATCTCAAATCCAATTTTTGGATGCATTCATTATCAGACCATGCAATGTGAACAGGGGTTACTTTCATTTGAATGTTAGAAAAAAACCCTCCACAAATATTTTATAGAACGTTCTGGTGTACAATTCCCCCAGCAAATTATAACTTAATATTTCGAGTAAATTAGTAGATCATATTTATGAAACAGACCTTTTAAAGGTAGAAAATTAGGGACCTGCATGGATTTGTGTCACAGTCTCCATTTTACAAGCTACATTTTATCATTCACAGTACAAAATGAAAATAGAGAGCTCTGTTTCATCAGTTACTCATATCCAGCTGCTATGAAAATAATATGTTTGATATAATTCATTTGACATTTGATGGGTTTAAGGTTCCTCTGACAAGATATAATCAACTCATTATGGAGAAACAGAAGCCTTCCTTGTTACAAATAAATTATTCCTAGTCATGATTGAATTACTGTGTATTCAGTGAAACTGGGATGGCGGGGCTTCCAGTAGAAGTGGATATTTTATCATCAGGCCTGTGTGATAAAAGCCAACTCAAGTCACTTTATGTTTTCTCTCTTCAGTGCTCTGATTAATGAGTGGCATTACTTTTCTAAACCAACAAATTAGGTCTTTCCTTTCCATTTTTTTTTTTTTCACATTAAAGCTATTAGATCAAAGTATAAAAATCCTGTCTTTCCTTTTTATGCACAAAGACTGGATCAACAGCTTGGACAGAGTGTTATTTTACTTTATTTTGTTAGTTTATTTTTAAAAATCTCGCACAGTGTTTGTGAAGGAAGCATAGCTTCATGGGTGGGGTGTGAATTTTCTGTTTTAAATCAAAACCTGTGATTAACTTAATTTTGGTGTTAACATCAGATCTGTTGCACACTCTGTTCTGCACCATTACTTTGGGGGAACAGGACCAAGTTGTATCATTTTGCTGGCATCAAAGAATTAAAAATGCATCTCCACAGAGAGCTGAGGCAATGCAGCCATTCAGGACTACAAAGCAATGCCAAACATGCTCAGGACTGAGGGTACGGCACAGTATGCACAGTCCTGCGAGCTCAGCTTCCACGATTTCAAAGGCATTTGCACACGCAAAACCTTTTTTACAGTTTTTACAGCTTGTAAAATAGTTCAAAATAATGTTACATGGTGGAAACACAAAAACAGCAATAAAAACTCTGGGGTGACAAGTTTGGGGAGCAGACTAACACATGAAGTGGAACCCTGCAAATACCACCAAAAGACCAGGTTGCCTGCTTCAAAAGCTTCTAATTATAACAGTGCTCGTTAGGCATTAGAAGTCAAAACATTGGGCTGTTTTGAAGCAAAGGTACATAAATTACCCAGCTGCTACTGATTGTTTTTCTAGATTTCCAGAAATATTACCCCTCATAGGAGCCACTTATTATTTCTGCATATCTAAAACATTAAAAAAAGGTTTCACAAACCGTTAAAAGGACGAAGAGCAGGCCTGAGGGCTACGTACCATTTCCTTTGTTCTTCCTTGTTCGTCTTTAGAAGGAAAGTGACTATTTCTTTGTTCTTTGACATTATTATAGAATAAAATGTCTCGTGTGTGTGGCTTCCTAGCTCATAAGAAAATACCCTATTCTGTGATTAGTTAATATTACCACACAGGGTCACCCTAAGTCCAAACAGATCAAAGTAAACTAAAAATTAACTACTGACACCACTAATACTAAAGAAAACTAGAATGATGCAATACATATAAAGTCACTTTAAGTCTCACTAATTCCCCATGTGCCAGTCCTGACTCTGCTCTGTATATTATCTTATTGCCGGTTACAAGCAGTGCAATTCACCATGACACAGAGGGATTTAAAAATTAGCCTCCAGCTATTCCACTAAGTACCATTCACTAAAACGTGATGATCACTCACGGGAAAGTTTGCAAGATCTTGCAAACTGCCTGTTGAGACTGAATGGTAAAGTAATACACTCTCATGAGTCCCTGCTGCTTTTCAAAGTGCAGTTCTGTAACCCTTGGCAAAAGTCAGAATAATCTCATGTTGCCATACTTTTAACTCTCTTTGAAAGCCCCAGCATCCAATGTCTCCACCATGCTGACAGGTTTTAGTCTGCAGTTTCTACTTGAGGGCTGGCATTCTTTGTAATTTCTGGCTCCATCACTCAAGATAACTTTGACATCTTTTATTTGGTCTTTGTTTCCTTTTGCATTTTCTCATTTGTCTCCTGGAGCTGTGAGTCAAATTTCTCACCTATATACAAATGTATTTAAAGTGGAGTTTTTTTGCCATGGGTCAGCTGATGATGCTTACCTTTCAGAGATGGATGTGAAATCAAATGATGGAAGAGACCTATATACAGCATTAATATACAGATTTATAGCATTGTTTTCTGCATTTAGGCAAAATTAGATAACCTTCACTATGTGAAAATTCAGGATTGCAGTTTATGGAGAACACAGACTTTAATCTGTATGTAGCTAACTAGGATTTTTTCAATTCATGCTTTTGTTTGCTGTCATTTGTAATCAGATGTGACAATTCTCTCTCTCACTGAGCTAATTAGATCTGAACTAATTTCTGGAATTCAAGCTTCTCTGAAACACAAGATTTTTCAAAATCTGCATTACATAGTTCAAACGAACTTGTTCTTGGCTATCATGTAGCTGTACTGTTCACACACATACATTTCTTTTATAAAACTTGCTGGTAGACAGAGAATACTAACCATGATACAGGTGATCAAAGGTATTTAACTAAGACTAGGAAGGGGGAATCTGCATTTTTAGAGTGGTAGTTTCTGGCTTCTACACTAACTATCAAGTAGCCATAATTAAGCCATAATTTACCAACCACAGCCTTTGTCAGTGAAATTAAAGAAGTTCCTGCACAGCTGGGATAGGATTTGAGAGCAAGACCTCTGTGGATACTGTCTTTCTTCTGGGTGGAAAAATGGCCAAGCCAGTGGTGGGAGGGAGTTAGAGTTCATGGGGAAGGGCAGCAAAACTCACAGGAGGGGCAGAATTTATCTGCTGGTGATGGTTAGAAAAGTTTGCAGAAAAGAACTGGGGTAAAACTAGAACTAAAGACTCTTCCTACCATCCTCCCTTCACAGTGATCTGCCATCACAGGAAAGGCAGTTGAATCTGCTGGAAAAGAAGAAATAATCTTGGCAGCGAATGCTGAAAATACAGAAAATTTAAAATGCAAGGTTAAACCTGCTACATTGCAGGCGTCTGTCTCCAGCTTATCTGTAGTGAGAAGGGCTGCCCAGCGTAACTCCATTTGGGAATAGAAACAACTGATTTAGCAGCAGAGTAACCAGTCAGGTTGGGTTAGTCTGTGTGTATTTATTTCACAGAAAGATATTTTCTCAGCTTCATGATCGGAGTTATCATAAACATTAATCTATTTGACAATATGCAACAAAAAAGTAATCACACACCTTAAAATTATTTGACATCAGTATTTGAACAATTATTTTGCAGAGACTGAACCTGAAAAATCTTTTTTTTTTTTTTTTTTTTTTTTTTTTTTTAAAGAAGGGGAAACAAAGCAAAGCATGGCTGATAGATTGATATAGATTTTTAACTGCTTCTTGCTGCAATCTACTGCATAGAAGAACTGATGCCAATAGCAAAGCTACTTCCTCTGATCAGCAATAAAAAATTGGTTAGGGATTGGCAAATGGATTCAATAAGATAATTTAAACAATCATTACTTTATAAATGATGTTTTAACTGTCCTCAATAACTGTAGAATGTAATTAGCTCTGTGCCCTTCAATCAAGGCTTACTCTGCTTTCCCCACTTGAGACCTGAGCAGATTTTTTCTCAAATCAGAAATTACTTTACCTAGAATTACAGAGCTTCACATTCCTATTTCCTGAATTAAGCTTTCACTGTGGTAACAGGTTATAATTGAAATGGTAGGTGTATTTAAAGTTCTTTAAACACCATTTTGAGGGGGGAAAAAAAAAAAGCCAGCTCAAATTCATAGATTTGGACTGTATATAATGGAAGTACTATTGGCATCTGGCTTTCTATGCAATACCTTTTACAAGGGCAGTTAAAAAGACTGCAGAGCTAAAAATTTATATTTTGGAGTTGTTCATTTAAGATAAAATCCTTTATACAGAGAATATAGCTCCGTTGTTGAATGCCTATGTAATGATATTCTGGATGAAAAATCTGGATAATAAACCTGGATGACAAACTGGATTCTGGACGGCAAACTCATGAATTGGTTAAAAATGCAACTAGAATTTCACAGAACAGTCACCCAAGAGCTATGAAATAGAAATGTTCAGTCTCTGATTTGGAAAGTGTTTAAGCCACAGACTTAGGAAGAGTTCCTAGGAGAAGTATCACACTGGTTATAATTTGATATATAATTTCCTATTAATTTAGCAAGATGCTTAGCTAAGAAGTTAAGCTTCTGGATGCTCTCTTTTGTGTAAACAAACACCAATGTTTTGATCTTCTGGCTGATATTAATCAATCACAAAGGACTAATCAATCATCTCTTACAGCCTCCCACCGTAACACTTCAGCACTTCACTGACTTATCTCCAGATACATTTTTGCATGCAACACTTTAATCTCCAAGGTCAGCCAGGCTTGTTATGCAGACCTCAGGGACAAGAGTCCAAAACTTCTCTTAACGGTCTAAGTGGAGGATCTCACTGGCTGATAAACATTATAGTATCCTATAAGTTACCTTCGTTACACCTTGCCTGGCTTTAAGTCTCATGCCTTAGGTAAACTTGCGTATGTCTTTTGTGAAAAGCAAAAAGGGATTTTACAGCTTACATTTATACCCGAAGGAGGTGTGTTTTGCTATCCGGTTACTGTCAGTTTTAAATGTTGCTTTTTTTGTTTGGTGGTTTCCAGGTAGGGGCTGTGGCACAGGCTACAACATACACCAAGTGTTAAGCTCAGCCCTTCTGCTGGGTGGTAGCAGCAAAGACAGCAGGACTTGAAGAAATCGCGAAAGGGCAAGTTTTGGAGTCAATATCCTGCTGATCACCAAGAATTAATTCAGGAGTCAGATTTAGCAGATTTTTTTCATCTATCTCATAACTCTGCAATGATTTCCCTGGTCCAAAGAAGGGCAGAACAGTATACAGCTGTCTGAGCTATACTGTACATCTGATGTTACAGGCATTGCCATCGCTTGTTTGTGTCTCCTAATAACAGTGGGCCTGAAATCTTTTGCACTGAAGAACAGTTTTTGTTGAAATGGACACTCTTTCCCAATCATTTCAGTATCAGTGAAAGGTCCTCTGGGAGAACTTGTAAATTAAACTCAAACCCAAAAATGTTTCAGGTTTGTTTACATTTGGGAAAAGTCTTAAGGGTCTTTTGGACATTTTTAGTTTCAGCTTAGAATTTTTTTCACTCTATTTTACATTACTTAATTACAGCCTCTTATTGTAATGCAGATTTTATTATTTTAACTTTATTTCAGAATCACTAGGGAATTGCTACTTATGTTTTAATATCTGTCCTTCTAGATCAAACTGCCTCCTTTTTATTAAATTGTAGGAAAATCCACACGCAGAATATAAACAAAAGGGACATGGGAACAAATATTGTTTCCACTTTGAGCAATCATCATTAAATAGAAATTTCCTGTAGTAATGTTATAATAAATTAATATTAATAATATTGATCTTGAATAAAATTCTAGATATAAAATACTAGGCAATTAAGACATTCTGATTGTCTGTCACTAAAATATTTTGAAATTGGATGAAAACATGTCTCATTATGACAGAATTTCTTCAGAAAACTGCAAATTCCCATATTTCACCAGTTTCATTTTGTAAGCTCTTACCCAGCATCAGTTATACATCTAAATCTCATAGCTGACATGGAACTTATTTAAAACATAACTCTGAGGGATAAGCTTATGAGATACACATCTCATTTCTGAGATGGCCCCAGTGGGATAGCAATTAAGCAATCATATTCCAACCCAGTTCAATAATGGCAAATAAAGGCTTGAAAATCAACCAAAATACTACTTGAAAATATTTTAGTGTTGTTTATTATTAAATAAAGTTGTCAATTATATTTTGCTCCTGCCTCTCAGGCATTCCATGAAGCCCCAGCGCAATGTCTGGAGCATCACTTTTATTAATACCTTCCTCAGGCAGAAGGCTGTAAATTTTTCTGTATTGTGGGAAGTATATTGTGAAGAACTATTTCAAGACATCCCCTGTACTTATTTTTGGTTTTGTTGTTGCTGTTTGGCAATAGAAATGGAGTCTTACTAAGTAAAGCCTATGAATGGCCCTCCAGTCCCATGAGTAACTTGCTGAGGGAATTCACGTTGCTTCCATCAACACCAATATCCCAAGACCATCCAGGCAGTTAAAGCAGCCTGGAGACTTCTTTGGCTAATTGATGTTGGGTCATCTTGATCTGTAGGGACAGTTCCTGTGCTCAGATCATTTTGCCTTCAGCCACATCCATTTTCTCCCTTTAATCCTGACTCCTTAGGCATTCACCAACAGCAGCCAGGGGAAATCCCAGGAGTACAAGGCTTTACAACCCCTTTGTGCTGCTGCTGGGGTGGGGTGTAGAGCTGGGCATAGCGTTTACACTGTGGTATTCTGCTGTAGGAGCAGGCACAGCGGCAAAGCTGCTTTCCAACTGGTTGCTTTTGATAGTAATTTTTTTTTCTTGTCTGGCTTCTGAAAAAGGAGAGCGTAATTTTATGGACTGTACAGAATTTTTTCACTAAAAGATATAAAAATACTAAAATATTAGCACCAAAGGAAATTGACAGACAAGAGATTTCACTATCTTTGTCCTTTTGTTCCTTCCCAAGAACAGTGATAGTTGGGAGAGGCACAGAGAAATGTTTTGTTTACTTAACTAGATGTGTCAGAGAAATGCAATTATTTTTTTATTAGTTTTGCATAGGGTTTTTTTTTTTTATTTTCTTTTGTGGAAAGAGAATAGAAACACATTGAAAAATTTTTCACCACTTGGGATAGTTCTTATCAAGAAGACTTTACCGATAAAATCAGTGAATTTTCCATCCTAGCCAAAAGAATAGCATTTAACTCTTCCAAAGAATAATAACAATGACAGTTCCATTCATAAATTTCAATAAATATGAGAAAACTGTCACCATTTAGCTCGCTAGGATTTCTAACATAGAATTGTATCATTTTGTTTAATGAAACATGTAATAAGACCGATTAAGTGCAACTGGAGAAAGACCTGGACTTTTAAGGAGAATTGTTTCAGCATCTTTAGAGTTAACCATCTGCATTTCCTAAAGGCTTTTCTCACAAGCATTATACTCTGTGTGCCTGATGTGACCAGCCAAATAGCTGCTTATTGATCCAGAAGCCTCATTACAACTTGTTCATTGTGAACTTACCATCACCGGTCATGCCATTAGTGTAATTATCTTATTTCATTAGTGATAATGCCATTTCGCATTACAGAATATTGGTTCACTTAAAAAGTAATAAAGATTTGCAATCAGAGGATGTATTTGTTAACTTCAGAGCATGCCTCTGAACTTGTCCTAGGTCATGCTAAGCACCAGGATCTGCTCTGTGCAGCAATACTGAAGTCCATATGGATCTGGGGGTGGCAGTCCTCTCACACTGATGGTATAATGCTATTTAAATAAACGTAAGGCACTGATGGCCATACCCAGCTTCCTGGAGGTTAGGAGAGACAAATGTATCTCTGTGTTTTGGACCCTAAAAGGCAGTTAATTTCTCATTAATATACCACTACTATAGGCCAGAACCCACTGACAAAGTAATTTTTCTCCCAGCATCATGGTTTCATACCGTGATCCAACCTCTCACAGTGTGATGGCTCCATTTCCAAGCAAACGAATGGCTGTTGAGCAGGATGCAAACACTGGTGGGTGAACCACCCAAAAGGTAACGTATGTCAGTGTCTTCCCTAGGGGTTTCCTCTTCTCCTTCCTTTCACACACTAACTTTGAGTAGAGTAAAATGGAAATTCCTGTGGAGACTAGAAATTCTGATTGTCTGCTTTGGTGCAGAAACATTAGCTTGAGGCTACGCTTGAGGTGTTTCATTGCAGGGCAGCAGAACTGGTGGCTGAGTGTATGTTAATTTTAGCAGGTAACTCCCATTCTTAGTCAAGCAGAGGCTGGCAGGTGTTTTCTACTCCTCCTTGGCCTCCTTGTTTGTCCTCCCATCAGTGAGTTCAGCAAGGAAACAAGCTCTGGGATGGCTCTACCTCTCGTACCTTTGCTCTCCGAGTGTTTAGTCAGGGAGCAGAACATCCTCTTACAAGAGATGCTTTTGCAATGACAAGTCATCATCAGAGACCTGCAGCACTTGGGATTCTAACCACAGATCACAAAGCCCACTCAGGTTTGGCACTGGGATTGTTAAATATGTGAAGACATCAAATATATTTACATACATTTGATTCTCCCTTATGCATTTTAACACTGGACAAACTGTTCAGTGTTTTTCAGCCAAGCAAAAAGCTGAAGTATTTGGAAACTAAACTGGAAAACAGTTCAGAAGAAAAGCAGAAATCAAGGATGACAACTGAAAACATATGCTTTCATCCTCTTACCCTTGCTCTGTTATGAAAACACCTCATAGCCCTTCTCTGCCATAGATGAGAATCTACTTTTCTTAACTTTGCCTCAGAAAAAGTCTTTCAGAGTGGACAAAACCTGAGTCCTCTCCTGCAGTTACACACTGAAGTAATTCACATTTTAAGCAGTCCCTGTGGTCTCTATTTTTGTTTCTTCTAACTAGTTAGTATTAATGGAATCTGCTGCCTTAGCTCTTTTGATTTATTCTTAATCTTTATGACATGAATAAAACAACATTTCAGATTACTTATTTCTGACCAGCCCTTTGAAATACATTGACACCAGTAGTTGTTTTCTTCTACTGGGCTTTTGTTCCTCAAGGACTGCCATTAAAACCACAGTCAGTAGACTGGGGTGTCTCAGTTTGCTGGTTTGGTTGGTCTCAGGCATTTGGCATGGCATGTAAGGGATGCAGAAATTGCCATCTCCAGTGTCAGCACTGAATTGTGTCTTGTCTGGTGTCCAAAAGTGCTAAAACCAGGTCTTTTAGAACCAAATATAAATAGATTAATCACATATAATTAGTAAATCATATGCAATTGTGAAGCCAGTCTGAGGCTGGAACAGTATTTAATAGCTGAATAACATTTGAAAGATGCTTTTCATCCTAGTAGAACCATGAATAATTTTTCTAATCACAGAAACATTGAATTCTACTCTTTTCCCTCAATACTATTGCCACTATGATAGGCAAGTTCAAATCTTGTATATAAAGAAGAAACTGAGAAGCTCAGAAGTGGAGAAGAGTTCATTAAAATTAATAAGTAATAAATGCTTTTAACACACTAATAACTTGAACAAGGATGACTTGGGATTTACCTGTTGTAACAGTGTTCAAAAAGAATCTTCAGCCATTTCATGGCAACTTACATTCTCAAAATCAATGGGCATCATGATCCTACTGTAAGACCATACATGTCAGTGATGAATCTTCCTTAGCAGTTGGTAGTATAGGCCTTTAACTTAAACAGATGCTGTTCTTTCCTGGCAGATGGATGCAGTAAACTCACATTCTAACTCCTTGACTCCAGGACACAAGTCAAGAAGCATGCAAAGTATTTGCAGTGAAACATAAAATAAGCAGCCTGAACATCCAAATCTTTTTGCTTATTCAGAATTGTCACCTTATCATTTTCTTGTCACACAATGAAATTGTTTTCACTGTGAAAACATGTGGGATAAACACCAGAAATCATCATGCTTTTGACACATATAGACAAACACACTCCGAAATTGTCTCAGTTCTGCACAGTCAGTCGATCATTTAATTCTGAAAGTCTAGACAGTATCAGAGCACTACCAAACACACTGTCAGAAACAATCTCACACAGTTAAAGTGATGGATCAGCAAATTTCATCACTCTTTTCTAGCTCTGTGATTTTATTTGTGCATTGAATTGTGCATTGTGGATTTTGATTTGATGTTATGAAAGATGGACTTGATAAATGCCTTGCCTGTGTGTACTTATTTTTTAACTATAGTCCTAGCTGGAACATGGATGATGATTTCTTTAGAGCACATGTGAAGACAGCACTGCTGAGGGTAGCTAACAGTATGATATATATGTGAAGTGTCTAATTTGGGGGGGTGGGGGTGGGGGGTGGGGGAACAGCTGCTCATTTCAAGATCACTCTCAGGTATCAAGAGTGTGAATTACTGCTTTCTAATCTCTTCAGTCATGCCCCTAGACTGTAAAACTGAATGGTTTATTGTAGAATTACTCCTAGAGAACCATCTAACGATCATCTGATCTTTGAAATGGATACAAACTCACCATATCCTTGGGACCAGCAGGTAAAGGTCATATGCTTGCTAGTCCACACAACCAGACATGATGGCTATTGCTGGCTTAAAGATATTTATAATGACCACTCAAATCTTCCTGAACCATCAAAACTGTGTAAAATACTGTGGTTAGAATCTGGTCAGGAACTTATTACAAATAACCCTGATGAAATTAATGGCAGCTATTACAAGAGGACAATACTATTCTGTAAGTTCCTAAAAAAAATTACTGCATCTTTGCCTCCAGGATCCACTGTATTCAAAGGAAAGAGTCAGGCTCCCACAGAAAGTGATTCAAAGCAAGAACCTTGCTTTGGTGCTTTGAATATCCCTCTCGGGAGCCCTTCCGTCTGGGGAAGATAGTGGTGTGCCGTGAATATTTCACTAAGTGTCTTGCAAAGGCGTTGTGCTGTGTGCTGGGAACACCCCCACCAAAGCGCAGCTAGTGCTTTGTAAATCCACACCCTGGCTCTCCAGCACTGACCTCTCCCCAGAGCTGGCACAAAGCTTCTCAGCGAAGACAGAGCTGCATTGTGCTGTTGTAGGGCTGATGGTTCAGACCTGGCCAGAAGAGCCAGGCTTGCTTTTCTGATCGCCTCTACAAGAACACGGCATGACTGAGGGGGGAGAGACTGAGAGGTGCCACCCCAGATCTCACACATCATGTAGATACTGCTTCAGGCACTCTCACATACATATTCTCAGCCTGGCTTCTCTGCCGCCTGACACGTGCGGTGGGGACAGGGGGATCGTGCTGCTCGGTTTATGTCCTGTTGCACAGAGTGCTTTCCTTGAAAACCTGGGGAGCAGAGCTGTGCCCTTCTGTTTTATAAAAATCCATTCAAAGACAATGGAAGAAATATTCCAACAGATTGCTACAACTATGGCTGAAATCGCTCACTAGTGATGAGTGCCCCTTCCTTTACAGATTTTCTGTTGGTTGGGGAGAAGGCATTACTGGGAGAAAATGATTCACCTGGATAAAGGCTCGTGAAGTCTATTTTTGCTCATTAAGTCTTTCTCTGAGACTTGATTAATAGAAACTACAGACATCCAGTACGAGAGAAAGAAGAAAAAAGAAAAAAAAGGAAAAAAAGAAAAAAAGAAGAGACTATAAGAGATAAAACAATACCCCAAAGCACATGCAGGAAACATGTCAGAAGACTTTGATGTCCTGCTGCAGGGAAGCAGGCTGTGTTTGGACAGACAGTGTGCTAGGGAGAGTAGGAAGTTTGCTTCTGAGTATCTCTGTCTTGTAGGAGAATTATCTAAAATCTGTGTAAACAGCGAAAGGAGGAGGCACAGTGGAAAGGGCGAAGTGGGGCAAGACAAAACAAAGGGCCAGATGAGAAAGTAATCATTAGCTCACACTTGAAGGAGATCTGTGGGAGTGCTCTGCCCCTGAACAGAAAGTACATGACGAGTCTCCTTTTATTGTCCGAGGTTTCCAAAGGATTTCTGAGCAAACAACCATGGGTAGCTCAACATCCTAATTATAGCCTGCTCATCATCCCTTTCTGAAGTGTTGCTGAGTTCCCTGGCACAACAGCTGTTAGAGCGTACTTCCCAGAAGTTTTGGGCTCCCTGCCACGGTAGCACACTTGATTTATGTCAGACTTTTACCGAGGGATCTAGGGGAGGCTTGATTGTGCAGCTGATGATGATTTTTTCCTTCAGACTCAGGAGCCAGGAGCAGCCCTTGTCCTGTTCGTGCCCGTAGGTGTCCGAGCAAAGGCCCGGGAGTCAGCCGCTCCCTCGAGTGCTCTCTGGGGAAGCCAAATCTGTCTCCATGTGGGATGAAGAACTTTTCCTTCCTCTTGCTAGCTCACTTGACAAAGTGCTAGACTTGTTAAAAAAGAATTCTTTTTTATGAGGTTATTGGAGGGTTTAAAGCTGCTAAGCACAAACCACGTTTTTTTTAAGTTGGGTTGTTGGGGTTTCTTTTGTAAGAAAAAAAGTAGAAACATGGGGCCAAAACACCTCTCAGCTCCCTGGGGTGCAAGCCCCTGGCCTCAGTCCATGGACTGAACGAGACTGAGTCCCTCCACACTGGCAGCAGTGGGATTAAGAACAGTGAGTTTTGGCCTTACGTACAGTGCAGCCCCTATGTTTCCTGCATGCCACAGACTCAACCTATTGCAAAGGTTTACAGCTCGGATGAAGCTGGCTAAGGCAGGCTTTCTCCTTTTTGTATATGGAGTATCCCTTGTGTTTCCACTGCGTCAAGATTATTGGTTTCTTGGAGGCATGGAAACATGTTCGACATATAGTGCAGGCAAATCACACAGCTTGAAACTTTCTTGGCTGCAAGCTCCAGAATGGGACTGTAACTGATTATAGTGTCTTTTATATTCTGAGAAGGCTCAACAATCCTTAATCCAGCTTCATAAATAAGAACTGATCATTACTTGCTAGTAAATAAAATTGATTTTAAAGTTGTGACTATCAGGATTCTAGTGACCATACCTTATTTATGAACACAACACGGGCTAAATGCTTCACTGCAAAGGGTGTGCTTAGAATAAGTATCTAAAATGTGAATGAACTGTGATTGCAAAGTGCCATTAACCTCACGGCTAAGGGCTCTTCTGAG
Organism: Falco naumanni; assembly: GCF_017639655.2. Classification (NCBI taxonomy): domain Eukaryota; kingdom Metazoa; phylum Chordata; class Aves; order Falconiformes; family Falconidae; genus Falco; species Falco naumanni. The sequence goes on along the minus strand of NC_054056.1, from coordinate 106,244,477 downwards.
TTAAGCACCGTTCAGTTGTTTGCTTCTGCACTCCACAAGTGGAGGTGAAAACTGCAGTGGTGATGTAAGAATAAGAAAACTGACAAAACTTCTTTGTATTGGTGGTGCAGTTGAGCTTAAAAGTAAGAGCTAGTTGTGATAGTCACACGCTAAGAGGCAAGAAGGTTGAAATTCATGTTCTTCTCTCTCAGAAATGGACACCAGTAATACCTGGCATGGAAAGCACAGGATATGAGGGTTCATGGCCAGATTTTTCAGAGTCACAACTAACTTCAGATGTCTACCTTGGAAATATTTGACAGCCTGATTTGGAGAAGGGAAATATTAAATGCTGGCTGGAAAATCAAACCCAAGATAAACCATCCAAACTTGCATTAGTATCCAGTGAAATTACAGCACAGCTGGCAATAATCTCCCTTAGCATACAGAAGACCTCCAATATCTTTATCTCTAATCCCACCTAAGTACCTGCTCCAGGGTGTGGTACAAAGATGGACTTTTCCACAAGACTGTCACCATGAAAGATTCAGTCCGGTCAGTGAAGGTGCTAGTACAGGGTAATTTATTTCAACGTACTAGATTCTTATTCTTGGATAAGATCAATAAAATTTTCCCCATCTTCTTTGACTGTACACAGAGAAAGAAAAAGTCTCAGTCAAAATAAACCTCAATAATTAACTCTGAGACTTTAATTAAATGCTAAATGCATGCATGTATAAGAGACACATGGTTTATACATCTCTGAATGGTACTAAAAATCAGCACTGGCATTTCCATCACCAGCAGAAGTTTATGCCCAATACTCTTGTGAAAATGGCTACTGAAAGACAGATGAAACCAGATGGTCTCTGTAATCTGAACATGTACCCTATGAAGAAATCTAAGAAGTGAACAAGAGTAATGTTAAAGGACAGTACTTGAATGAAAATTAGAATGTACTTTTCTTTACTTTCTATAACTGCGCAGCTGCTGAATAGTAGAATGAATTTGAATCATGTAGGGATTATGCTATGTTGTTTTAAATGACAGTAAATTAAATTATTAACAGGGTATTACGTTACCAGCATTGTGTACAGTGATAGGTTTTCAAATACCCCTGAAGCACCAGGTGTAGGCTACTGCTGGAGGGAAAGAGACCTACAATCATTGGCTTGTTTCAGTAAGACATCTCCTTTCTTGAGTGTGTAACTTGAAACATTAATCTAGGATCATATGGCTGAATATCCTTACAACAAAATTCAACAGAGGTCAAGTAGTATAATCTGAAGGAGGGTGAATGGGAAAAAAAATACCCTTTTGCTGTAGGAATTCCACCCAATTTTAACACAGGTCTTGGCTTCTGTCTAAAAAAATCATTAGAGATGTGAAATACTTCAAAATGTTGGGGAAATCTACTGTGGGATGCATTTTAGGGGTGTTAGTGGTTGACCTTTGGCATTTACAGAGAGTTAATATTTTTCCTCTGACAGATCAATATTTCTTTAGTGAACCTTTGTTCCCAGGAAGATGTTGAAAACACCAGTCTGGTGCCTTTCATCACCAACTGGTCCATACAAATGTTTATCAATGCCCTGTGGCCACCCATCCCAGAAATAACCTAGGTACAAGGCAACTGATGGATGTACTGTCCCAAGTCTGGCCACTGTGTTACTCCAATCATACACCTTGCATTTGTGGACTCATGGTAGCCACATCTCTATAAGCTTTTTGTCAAGCCAAGCTTTCTGAATTGTCAGGTTACGTCATGTTATTTTGTGAGATCTTACAGGATATATGATAAAGTTTTCTCTGCTTGATTCAAGGCTAGTACAAAGAACAACAGAGGGTAGGGACATTTTTTCCTGCGGTATATATTTTAGCATTGAATTGTTCTTGGCTAACAAAGGTTTGGGCAGAAGAATGGTCCCATAGTTGGTGGAGATAGCCAAAACATCCATTTAGGAGAGAGATTTCCCAGTTCTTCTGAAGATTATGACTATAAAGTTGCCTTTAACCACAGCTAAATTTCAGCTAGGAGAGATTAGTTACACTTGCAAAATGGCCACCCAAATAAGGGCTAGATAAAAATTTTGGCACAAAAGGATTTCCTGTTAGCGTGGAGCTGACAGCACTGTGCTGGCTTTCGCATGCCGTTTAATACACGGGATAGCTGGGGTCAAGTGGAGAGTCAAAATGCTCTGCTCTCTGATTCCAGTGAGCTAGATGACCTCTGTAAGATGCTAGTAGTCTCTGAAGCAGGAGAAGCCTCAGGGCTGGAGCTGAAGTTAGACCAGGAATAATGAAGCATTTGAACACTTCTAAAACTGATCTCTTAGCCTTCAAAAAGTGGGAAAAATCTCTTTTGCTGATTTACTCAATCTGATGCGCAAGAGAAAGATATTTATATCGAAGCTTCAGTTATCCAAGTTCTGAGTCATGTGAGTAGCAATTTATTCATGTTAATTCACTGAATGCAGCAGTTTCAGAGATCACACACATGACTCCAGACTTGGAGGATCAGATCTTGTTTATGTAATAGCTTGAACAGTGAGAAAACGAAGAACTGCCTTTTCTAATATTCCTCTTCTGTATAATTTATTTACATTTTTTATAAACATTGATTAGCACAGATGTTCCTAATAAGATTTTCACATCTGATCTGAATACATTTTCCTATTATTTTGCCCTTGAGAAGCTAGAAAAGAGGAAAAAAGATTCCCACTCCTCAATTTCCTTTAAAGACAAAGAGAGGTTTTATTTATTGTATGAATAAAAAGAAAAGATATTTGTGGGTAGATCTTGTGCATGTTCTTTGGCTGAACTACCTTTTAGTCAGAAAAGTAAGATGTAATTCCAGAAACCAAACCTTAATCAACACATGTATAGCATTACTTTACCAAGTTATTTTCATTATGTATGAAATGAATAAATATTAATACTAACCCTGGGCAAGAGACTTTAAAATAATTTCAGAAATCACGGTGTAAGTAAGCACAGTGACAATGAGCTCATTGTCTAGCCTTAAGTATCTTTTAGGAAGCCAGCTTAATCAGGAACTGCTAGCAGGCTTTTCCACAAAGAAACAGTCCAAGGACTACGAGCGCAGCACTGCAAATTTCTTTCCTACCCAAGGTACTGGCTCACTGTGACACAGCTCCCTATGTGACTGCGCTCCAGTGAACACATGGCAAAATGGCCAGTGGATCTAGCTTCATCTGTGTACTTACAGAGTTAAAAATTAATGAAAACATTTAAAAGTAGCATACAAATAATTACTTTTACTTCCTCACCACTATTAACTCACTAATTTGCAAGATTTTTTTCCTGTGGACTCTATTAATCAGAACCAAGGAAAAAGACTCCAGGGAAATTATAGCTCTTGGGTTTCATTTCTAGAAGAGCAGAGAAGTACCTTTTACATTGTAAAAGTCTATTTTCTGTGCCTGAAAACTTCTCTGGAATCCCACTAGGATCAGAACATTGAATTGCAACTTTGAGCATTTATTTCTGAGGAGAATACAGTAAAACATATTATAATGACCACTACTTAGATTATTAGCCTTTTATTGGAGACATCTGCTTCATTGCTAAATATCTGATACACATGAAAACAGTTTTAATTGTAGAGACAGTGGAAAGCCTGTTTCAGAACAAGCCATTATCCAGTTGTTTTGATACTTGCTTAGGTACACGAACAACCAAGGTAAGATGAGGTCTGAACCATGGTCTGTCACTCCATATAAAGATTTCAGGATACTGTGGGAAAGTCTCAATGACTCTTCCAGTTTGGGCTTCCTCTGGAGTTCTTCAGAGGCATGCTTTGCTTTTTGGCTTAAAGGGAAACAGGGGCCTGTTAAAGAATGAATAGATGTGAGTTCCTCAGGACAGGCAAACTAAAATGTCCTTGCACCTGAGGTTAAGTCACATGCACTGAGAGTCAACCAGAAGCCCAGGCTTTGGTCCTCAAGATCTTCAGCAGGGCAACAGAGCACATGAGCTCCATGTCCAGCCCTAACCAGGGGTTAATTATTCACACAAAGTGGTAGGGACATCATTAACAGGTAGGTGAGTATCAGTTCTGAGCCAGCCTCCTCCTTCTACCCCCACATCACACTGATGTTTGAAATGGGAAAATGGAAGTTAAAGTCCACATCCACACTTTGTCTATAACAAGCTGAAATCACTTCAGGGTGTAGAAGGAAATGAAGCAGGCTCCCCTGCCTCCAGGGAAAATGTTCTAACTGCTCAGCTAACAAACAGTTAAAGGACAACATCTTCATATTTTATCAATCTGATTGAAGAAAGGTCACAAATATTTGGTGAATTCAGATCTTTTTTACTATATTGCAGACCCGAAAGCTGTAGAGTACAGTTCTTCATCTCTATGCACACACATACATACACTGAATAAAGCTTCCATTCAAACAAATATGAATCCTGAAAAATTTGACAGCCCAAGCTACAAAATGGGCCAGACCAGATGATCACATTTTCTTTCAGATAAATTGCTTCTCTCCTTTCATATTTTTTGCATCATCTGACATAGATAAATGAAGCAGGTTTTATGTCTACCTAGGTTTGAGATTACTGATGAAAATTTCTTCCAGAAAACAGGAAAAACCTTTATTACCATGGTCACTTAAGTTCCGTTTTGGACCCTTTATAGGACTGATGTACCACATTATGAACTAGGAGAAAAATGCTCCTTTCCTTCTAGATACAAGATAACTTACAACATAATCTCACACAATCTCTAGTCAACAGAGGCATCATTCAGTAACCGAGAAACATGGATATTCACAGAGCCATATTCTCAGAACTTTTAACTAGTTTATTTGGGGTCTCCATTAGGAAAAAAGAGAGGTGAGCCTTCTTCACTACCCTCTGGAAGTTTTGCAGTAATAGTGCTTGGACCTGGGACAAAGTCAAGCCATAAAATTAAGTAGCAGTTTTAATGGAAAACTAGGCAGTACACCTTCAACTTCTACAAAACCTAATTATGAAATGAAAATAAATGTATCTTTCCAATTTCAAGAAATTAATTTAGATTACTGAGAACTAAGATGGAGTTTAAGCTTGCTGACTTTTTGGTCTGGCTCTGTTTTTATATGCTGGAGAAGAATCCTGCCACATACTCTGGATTTGCAGAGCGACGGCTTAATAGCAGGCTTAAACGAGTAGTTGTAAATCCCACTGTTGATCTCCATCTCACCAGGCTGGCATTGACTGCATGGCCAGGAGACGATGGTGGTGTTAATAGCATTGAGGTCTATACGTGGAGCAGCCATGAGCCCGCTGACTCTAGAAAACAGAAAGATGACTTAACATTTACTTGAACAGGAGCTTCAACTCAGCATTTGTATTTTTTTATTTGAAACATTATGCTATTTCACCAGCTCAGCTCTGAATCACACACAGTAATGTGTGAAGCTGAAATTTAGCTTGGTTTAGATTTACTGGGACACAACTTGCACAGCAAGAGTTTGAAGTTCTAATTCAAAACCTGATGATTAGAGGAGAGCAGTGAAGTAATACATTTTATAGACATCATTGTACTTAAATTGCTTCAGGAATACACCAAGCTTCCAGGCTTGCTAAATGGAGTGGAAAAAATAACTTAATTATGCAACTGAGGGTAAAGGCAAATTTACTTCACGTAATTTTAAACAAAGAGAGAAGAAGTAATATTTAAAATTCAAGAAGGACTCAAGATATAAGCTTCAAACATTAGTGTTAGGGTGTTTTTAAAATGCTTCTCTTTGTTTCTTAAGAACACACATCATTAAGCTTTCTGGTTGTCTTAATGCTAGAAGATATGATTTACCCTCTGCTCACATTTGAACTTTTTTTTGTTTTTCTTGTTAATGGCCTATTTGGGAAATCTAGTCTCCTGCTTCCCAAGAAGAATGTGGAACCAAGGACAAAAAGTCTCTGTACAAAGAAATAATAGAGAAAACCTGAAAGGCATACAATTTCATGAGTATTCCTTCAACTTATTAGATTAAGAAGGTGAGGTCTGCCCAAAGAAACAATGGTTGCATCTGTCTCTGCAATACTATGTTGTTGTCAGAGGCTCTGGACTAAAGGAGTCATGCAAAGGAAGACCTGTTAGGTAATAGAGTGGAGGAATTAACTCCTAACATCTGAGAAATACATAGAGCATGCTGTTGAGTCAGAAGTTGAAGAACACGACATGAGGATAGCATAGTACCAGTGTATGTTTGCTGTTTGTTTATTGTGATGCTCCAGAACACGCAAGAGCTTTTGCTTTTCACAGGGACCCACTACAGTCTAAGAGAAAAAAACACTGAGCTAGATAAACATGACAAGTTTTTAGAACTGTGTAGTCAGATAAGCAATAGGGAAACCTTTGCTCTGGCTCCAGTTTTCCCCATTTTCCATTCATATAGTTTAATTTTTTTTTTTTTTTTTTTAAATTCTTACAAGCAGACCTAAAGTCCAACTGCAAGAATGGAAACAAAATGTTTAGCAATTATTTTAAACTTCACTTACTACATATGGGGGTAGATCAGTTTATCTTTATGGTTGAGGGATGACCACAAAATTCACAAGTGGTGAAGCGCAGAGAAACCATCAGTGCCAATTACACAAGGCTATATCCCTTAAGCGAAAATAAATTGGTTATTCCAATCATCTCACATTGCATGTTTGATTTATATTGTTTCATGCTCCCTCTTTACATTCATTATAATGGCTTCAATACTTTCAATTACCGGTGCTGGCTACTGTCCTTGGGTTGGCACCTGAAATAATGTTGTATCTAACTGATAAAGCATCGACAGGAGAGATCTACAACATTAGTAATAATAAATATATGTGCATAACTGTCCTTTGAAAATCTCAAAGCACATTGTAAATGTTGATTAAGCTTCATAACTGGATCCTTTGTGAGGCAGCAAAATTTATCTGACACACTATTTTACACTGCAAGATTAACAAACAGCATTTAATCCCAGTTGGTATAAGGATCTCAGGTGAAAGGAGGAAGCAGATGGACCCTGAGATCTAGCTGCTGTGAAAAGAACTGGTATGGATTATTTTTTTCCCTTAAAATGTGGTTAGATATGTTTAAGATCCTAGGTCATGACAAATACAAGAGACTTTTGTAAGATGGTAGTCTGATTACAACCATTGTGAGAAACTAGAAAGGAGAGGATACCTTTTTTTTTTTTATATAAAAATACAAAGGTCCTGTTACATTATTCCCAGTAAAAGGCAATCGGAATGCCAATTCTTTAGATCACCACACAATTAAAGAAGCCAGTAATGAATCACAGGATTCCAGGAAGATGTCCTTCAACCTCTAGATCAACTATCAGGAAAGATGATTAAAAGTTGAAAGTGGGTGTCTTCCTTTTTCTCAAAGAAATTTAAGAGAAGCTGGGGCTGTTGCATTAAAATACTTCACAGTGTGGACTGCAGTGCAGATATTTTGAAGCATTAGTAATTTTTGACATCTCAGTTTTGGGACAGTTCGGTTTCCTGCTGATCTCTGAAAAGATCCTTGAAAATAGCCAAAATAGGAATTTAAGACTGCTATAAGCTATATGTATGTGTCTACAGATTTTTTCTGCCACTGGGAAAGCAATACCAAATTTCATAGTGGGAATGGTTCTCCACCAGTGTTAACACTCAGCTGCACCCAGAGCCTCTTGACAAAATTCCTGATGATCCTGGTCAAAATTGTTCAGGTGATGGACACTCAATGCTGAAGAACATTCTTTGAGACTTGTTAGTTTACCAGTATACATGAAACCCCTAGTACTGAGGAACCCTAAATTATGGGTCTCTTCTGAGTTACCTTGGTAAATATACTAAATTGTGTATTGTGCATGGACTTGTTATGGTACACTGACACATTCTCTGCGAGGATAAATTACAGCTCAGCGAGGCAGATTCAAAGTAAAAATAGTCTTAGGAAAACACTTGGTAAAAAAACCCAAAACAACTATTTGAGTGTAAAGAGAATACTATTGCAGGTGTTGACCAAATTTGCCTGCATAAGAGTAAGATACAGTATTCTGAAGAGGATTGGGTTGGGGTGTGGGGTTTTTTACCAGCATAAACATCTTGTAAATTAGTGTCAAGAGAAGCAAGAAAAATGTATTTTGAAAAACTGTAAAACATTCCATTAAATGAGTTACTTTTACAACTTCAGTCTCCAGGACATAGTCGACAGAGAAACAACAGAGATGGAATTAAGCTGTTGTAAGCAGCATAAAGATTAAATAAGCCCCACGGCAAAGCAGTGTTTGGATACAGACTGTTTTCTATGTGACTTTGAATATGAAATGTCCCAAAGAGAAGCAGTGTGGCCAGTGCATTTTTTGAAGCATCTCTTGTCATCAGTGAGGCTGGACTGAGTCAGGGACTTCCTTTAGCAGAGCATCCTTGGGTAGTAATTACAGCTGTGAAAATTTGCAACAGGCCTTAAAGCAGGATTGCGAGATAGCTGGGAGAATGGTTTAACTGAGCAGATAGTGGACTGGTATACGTTCTTGTCTCCCTGATGTCAGTGGGATTTTTGCCATTGATCTCAGTGATGCCAGGAGTCATCTTGTTTTGTTTTCTAAGTTTTATCTACAGTTTCCATTAGGCTGGCTATGGTTCAGGAAAATTATTGAACCAGAGTACGGTTCCTTATAGTTTTGCCTTCCTAGTTCATCTCAGTAAGACCATTCTTAATGAAAAACTATTGCAATTACTTTAGCACAGAGCAACATTTGTAACTAAGGCACTTTGTGTAAGAGCAAAGTATTCAAACTAGTATTCAAACCTCTTCTTCCCGAACAAATCTTTACACCTCTCTACCCTTTCCCTTAAGGGTTATTCCCCTGTTACAGCAGTTCCCCATCACACAGTTCAGACTGACTGAGCATGCTGTTTTCTTTAGGAAAGTGGATGAAGAAGAAGAAGAGGAGGAAGAGGAGGAATAATAAGGAAGAAGAAAGAAGAAGAAAGGGGGATGGGGTGGGGAAGTAGTTCTCTTTAGAGTTGGGTCTTTTTATAAAGGGTTGGCTGAACTTTGCAAACTTAACCGAAGGGGGAACCCTTTCCCACAATCCATTTCAAGACCAACCTCTTTGATGTCACAGCTGGCTCAAGTAAACTCATTTCCTCCTTCCCTAATGTGTGTCTGATGCAATTTTGGCAAGCCGTCTCTCCCTGCTGTTACTGCTGCCTGTTTTGAAATGAGGCCAAGTGCAATGTTTAATGTGAATGTTTGGTTTGGCCTAATCATCTGTGCTTTGTTTCACTGGTACTCCGCATTATATATTTATATATCCAGATCTATCTATAGAGATCTATAGGCAATTTTTCCCCTCTTTCCCTCCTCCTTTGCAAATAATTCACACCACATGTTTTCAGTTTATTCCTTTGTGGTCTACTCCACCCAGTTCCTAAATCAGTAAATCATCTTCATGCTTCTTCCCACACTGAAAGAAAGCAAGTTCTCAATTACAGAGAGAGAATAGAGTTTTCAAGCCTTTCTGAGGGATGTTGATTAGTTTCTTGGTAAAAACTGAAGGTGCTTGAAAACAGTAGAGAAAGTTTTGGAATGCCAAGATTTGCCCAGTATTATACATACTGCTTTAATATCAATGGCAGTTTGAAGATGTGAGGGGCAAGTCAGGAGCAGCTTGTGAAGGAAATGACACAGTGCATCAAAGTTGTGGTGATCATTTGCTTTCCCTGCAAGGATGATGTTGATAGCAGGGGGACCTCACCCCCCGCAGGGGATGGACTGAGCAGCCCTGGAACAGGAGATGTGGGTCTGCAAGTCAATGTGTGTTGTGGGTCACATGTGGGATACACACCCTTGTGGCCTCCTGCAGGACCTCTGTGACTCAACACATTTATTCAAATTTGATGCAGGGATTAAAATTTGACTCTAAACTTAACCCTGTATTAGTAAATTAAACATTGTTGGGGGGGGGGGGGGGTGTCCCAGGCCCTGGGGCTTGATCGCTTATACTGATGTAGCTAGAACAGCCCTTGGCATTGCTTTGGCCCAAGTCAACCCAGGCTCTTCCAAAAAATGTTGCATTTTGTTTAGGGCACAGCGGAGGCAAAGGCCGTGCACATTAAATAAAAAGAATACAGCCCTCACTACTTAAAAGATAAGGAAGTTTAAGACTATAGCCCTATAAGCTTACATGTTGTTTGGCATCTGTGCCAGAGAAGGTGCTGGGAACAGTTAGTCTACCAACACAGACACAGCCCAAGACACATTTTTACAGTATCTGGCATGAAACACCTTCTTTACTGCCTAAATGCAGGAAGGAATTCTTCCCGCTGCATGTAGTTCAGTCTGTCTCTTCCTCTCCTCTGGAAGGAAACCCAGAGCCTCCCAGGCAGCTCGCCTTGCACCACCGCATCCCTCCCGGAGGAGCCTCCTCCCCTACACTGACTATGGAGAAGGAGCAGGCTCCCGCTCTCAGCCTGTAACTTTGTGATCTGAAAGACATGCTGCAACTGAGGTCTTTGGCAAATCAGTAACGAGACAGAAAAGTGGGAAGCTCCTGAATACGGATAAATAATATTACAATACACCAGCATGGCAGGCTGACCCCGGCCAGCTGCTGCCTCGCTCCCCCTCCTCAATAGGGCAGAGGGGAAAATGGGACGGCAAAGCTCATGGGTCGAGATCACGACAAGGAGATTCACCTGAATCACCATCCTGGGCAAAACAGACTCAACTTGAGGAACATTAATTCACTGCCAATAAAAATAAAGCTGGATGGTGAGAAACAAAGACAAAAACTGAACAGCCGCCCCGACTCTTCTTCCTTGTTCCCAGCTGCCCCCTCAGCTCCCGGCCCCTCTCCCCCCCGCGGGCCGTGCCGGGCCGGTGTGGGCCGTGTGCCAGCCCGTGTGAGCCCCTCAGCCCCCTCCCGCCTCCTGCCCCGTCTCCCTGCGCCAGCGCGGGCCCTGCCCCGGGCTGCGGCCCTTCAGGGACCCCCTGCTCCCGCCGGGGCTCGCCAGGGCCGCAGCTCCTGCAGGAAAGAGCCCCCAGCTGCGGCCTGGGGCCCTCCCCGGGCTGCGGGCTGGGGCTCTGCCCCGGCGGGGGCTCGCCAGGGCTGCAGGGGAGCCCTGCTCCGGGCCTGCGGCACCCCCTGCCCTCCTGCTGCTGCGGCCTGGGGCTGCCTCTGCTGCTGCTCCCCCCTCGGCTGCCTCCTCCTCTGCCTGGGCCGCCTCTGGCCCTTGCCCGAACCTGTTTCCCCCTCCCCGGCGCCCCCGGCTCGGCTGAGGGGCTCAGCTGAGCCCACCGGGGGGGCGCTGGGGCCGGCTGGGACCGGCCCGGGGCAGCCCCGAACCGCCCTTCCCCCCCCCCCCCCCCCGCCCCGAGGCTGCCCCCGGCCCTGCTGCTACTGACGCCGCCGGGACACATAAACTAGATAAAACCAACCCCTCAAGAAAAAGCTTATGTTTTGCAGGAAAGCAAAGAGGGGCTTTTGTGCTCCTATAGGACAACTTGGGGTGGGTTTTTTGGTGTTTGTTTTTTTTTTTCTAAAGTCAAGCGAGCAAATCTCAGTGCCGCACTCAAACAGCAAGTGCCCACTGTGATTTCAGGGAAATGTGAGGACTTGCAAGGCTGAGGCCACATACATGAGTCTACCAGTATTGTCAGTCTCTGATATAAAGATCATGAGTTAGAGCCCCAAGATTATTAGTTGGGCTTGAAACCTAGGTTTACTTTTTTAATGGGGACCTTTGAGGAAATGCTGACCTCCCTCGTGCGTTACAGGATCATACAGGCCCCAGTCCCAATCTCTTCTAAATAACAGGGACAGGAGCAGGAAGGTGAGAACCTGGGAGAATTGACAGAAACTTAGCTCGAAGTTAGAAGGTCAGTGTGTTTACGTGGTGCCAAGGGTTCTTAAACCACAAAATCACAGACCACTCAATACCAAAGAGCTGCGACAGAGCAAGGCACTAGCACTCCTGATCAGCTAGCCAGACACGTTTTCTGTTATCATTAAAGTGAAGTTATTTACATCCATGTACATTCACCATCTTCAGTCAGCATCAGGAAGGGATTAGTGTGGGAGGAAACATGAACTCAAGAGCGAGGTCCTCAGCTATGAATGAAGAACATGACTGCATATGTGTCCACAGAGCAGAAGGAACAAGAAGTCCCAAACCAGAAATACAGTGATAGTCACTTTTAATTGGCTAATTACATCCAACCGATTGTTCTTGATGAGTCAATCCTGCCTGTTTATCTCATTTACTTTTCATTGGTTATCCAAGAACATAAAGAGACACGGTGAATTGTTTGACTAGCCTCTACAGGAAAAAACACTTCAATAAAAATCGTGCCATTTAAAAAGAAAATATAAGTTTTGATAAAGTAGAAAAATTATTAAGGAGCATTGTTCTTTTTCATATTAATAAGGTGACTGTTTCTTTCTGATTCATGCACCTAATGTATTTTACATAATTTCAATTTCATTCTGACATGAGAACATCGACTGCAATAGAAGATAACTATTTTATTATATTGAATATTTGGACTTTACTAGATGAATAATACCAAAGAAAAAAGGTTTCCTGAATTAGTTTCTTGGGAACTATTTGCAGCTGTATTTTAGATTTCAGCTTTAATTCAGGAAAAAAATATTGAATTTTGGAATTTCCAGCAGAATAGACATTTCTGCTTTTGACAAGGCATACGGGGAAAATCTTTGGGACAGGAACTGTTATTTATAGCAGCTGTGCTCAGCACACAGTGACTGCGATCATACTGATCACTAGGAATGATTGGAATGGATATAAATCAAATAAGAATTTATGAATTGGGTAAATGTTCAGCAGATATCATACCTGACAATTTTAATTATCTGCTGTAGTTCTTGTAACTCCTATAAGTCAGTAACAGTGACTATATCATCTTTATTACCTGTTAAGCATGAGGCATTTTAAAGAGACTTGCAGAAAGCAAAGCATATATGACTTTGTGATGATGTTACCTCCATTTGTGAGATTGTAATCAGACTTGGGTTTGTGACACAGAAGTCAGTGCACAAATGTGGTTTGCTGATGCTGTGAGGAAGAAAATTACAGTACTGTCATTCTTGTGCTGACCCGTCTTATTTATTGTTCATAGATACTACCTGATCACAGCCTGTGAAACAGAATTAAGGATGATACGTGCTTGAAAGAATTTGCAGTTTTCTAATGAGTGATATTAAAGATACAAAACAAACTCTGCAAATACAAAAAAAGGTAATCTAGAGAGATTCAAACTTGGTTAAGCCATGTGTTCTTCAAAGAACTTGAGCCCTAGGACCAGAGAAAAGTGGAAATGGCATCAAAGTTCCTGAGACCAAGTACAAACATGATGGAAGAAAAATCAGGAAAAAATCAGAATAGCAAAGACAAAAATTAGATCCAACTGTAAATGAATGCAGGGCAATATTCCATAATGCATTGTTGTAACAGGGGAGCAAAATGTTTGTATGATACTTGATGGAGAGGGAAAAAGGTTGGCAGATGGAGCTGAGAAGGCTTAAGCCCTTTTTTCCTAAATTCTGATTATGACACTGGATGAACTGGCTGGGCAGCTTACGTGAGTTGGGTACCTCCTTACCCAGGCCTTAGGAAATTCTTCCCAGGATACTCAGGTGACTGACCAAAGATGTGTCTGAGGAAGTCTCAAAGAAGTGGAAAACACCTTCATATTGTTTTGTGAAGAATTAATCATACTTTAGACCTTCCTGCTTTCATTAGGAAAGAAGTAAATTATTGTTGTTGCCCAGTGTGGATGCTACAAAAACTCATGGTGAGGGTGATTTATGTTTGGCAATAGGAAAAGGGTTTTAATAGTAAGAAAGGTTGAGTTCTGGAATAGATTGCCTAGGGAAATGTTGATATCTTCACCACAAGGAAGTTTTCAAGAATACGAGAGACAAATCATATCAGGAGGAATTCAGGCACAGTTAACCTGGTATTTAGAATACACCTTGCTACATCATTTATAATCCCATGGCAGCTTTACACTTGGTCAGATCATATTTGTGTACTGCTGAGGAAGTGTCAGGATCCAAATCTGCTCTACAGTTTCCAGAACATCTATTCCTATATACTTAGAGAGAGAGAGTATGGGGGTACATTTGCCAGGGTATTGCAGTTTCCACAGTTTTCCTAATTTCATCATATTTCTTTTGTCTTTTTTTTTTTTCTAAAGAAAAAGTGATCTTTTTTGAAAATAACTCTATCAAAATTACTTATACCTTTATTTCCGGTAAGACTTGAAAACTTCTGACTTCTGCAGTAGCTTAATCCTGGTTGTGTACAGAAGCTGAACACATGAAAATCTCCAGCAGTGGCAAGAAATTCATACACATGCTGAAAAGAAGATTTCAGAATTTCACAGTTTTGCCACTGGTAGAGAAATTGATTTGGGAGAAATAGAATTTGTCTGAATTTTCATCACTTTAAACTGAAACCAGACTGGATGTGTCAGTAATAAGTTCTAGGCCAGGGGTCCTCAAACTTTCTAACCAGGGGCCGGCGTGCGGATGAAGTGGCAGGCAGTCATCTGCGGCTGCTTGGCTTCCCCCCCAACCCCCGGCGGGGGGGGAGGTCTGTAAATACCGGGGGCCAGATTGAGGATCTTGGGGGGCCGTATCCGGCCCGCGGGCCGTAGTTTGAGGACCCCTGCTCTAGAGAATGTCAGACTCTTCATTCACCAGATACCTCGAATTGCCTGGGCAGAACCAGCTTCACTTGATTCCTGTCTAAGCACCACGTGGAATTATTGCAGTGAAATACGTGAGTCGTGACATTCTGAATGAAAATAAATGTTGATATTAACCAACAGTGGAGTAAAACCGTAAAGGGAAAACCTGAAACGTCACTTAGATAACAAAAGTAATCACAAGGCAGATTGTAGCCACTAACTTTGGAAGATCTACCTCCAAATATGCCAATCCATTGCAGCCCCTTACAGCTGTGCTATAGTAGTGTCCAGCTGTGAGCCAAGCTGAGCACAAGGACTTTAAATGTACGATCCTTCCTGTGAACACCCACATCTGTCTCAGCTCTCTTGTCCTTCCAAGTGGGAGAGCTGGGTCTCAGACCTGTCTTTGGAGCTGAGCACCAGGAGTTCTTCTCTGCACAGAGTTTACAACCTGCCTATGTGCTTCTCTCCACAAGGAATCCTGTAGATGCACCTTCTGCTTAGCTTTCTGACCTCGCTGCCATGTTGCAGTACGCTGTGTGGATGTTATCTGTGTTTCCAAGCTGTAGCCCAGGCTCTGCCAGTAGCTGTATGTGCGTCTTGAGGGAACTGAACCTCTCTGCATCTCTTCCTTTACCTTGTTCATATAACAATACAGAAAGAGCTTATCCACTTTACAGGTTTGTTGTGAGACTGAAGTAATTGTTGCTTATATGTGACTTTGAAGAGGTAAATGGTAAGCATTATTATTTGAGCATCACTCTTGAGCTACAAAACAAACCCTTGTGCAGTCAGGGTGCTCAAAAGAAGAGAAGGCGGCTGTGATGAGAGAGAGGCCTTGAGCACAGATGTGAAGTCGCTCTTCAAACCTGTGTGATCTCCCCACCTGCACATCTCTCTCCACCTGCTCAGCAGCCCCTGCTGTCACCAAACAGAAAACATTTGGCTTTTCTGCCAGCGCAACAAAGTGAAACAGTGTGCACTAAATATCCTCAGCCCCTCCTCTACATCTGCCCTTACCATCTCTGGTATATAGACTGTTTGAACCCCTCTGAGAACATTTTTCTTACATCTTGAATAGGTGTTGTAGGAAATGCTACGGAATACATCACCTCTTGGGAATCTGTGGGTGTTCTTGGTATGTGCAAAGGGAACGGCAACATCAACATTTTGATTATCACTGTGAAAGCAAAATGAATCTCTATTCATTTTCAACAGGATTCAGACACAGCAGAAAACAAATCTCTAACAAGCACTCTACATATTAAGTGATCGCTCATACCACAGGTGCTTTACTCAGTTATTGAGTTGTTAAGTTAATTTTAATCCCTCAGTAAGGACACTTTAAGAAGGTAGTGACCAAAGTAACAGAAATATAGCCATAAACATCCATGATTTTCCCATGGAGTATTCCTGCTCGGGGTGAGATTGTCAAAGACAACAAATACAACTGCGATGCACAGTGAGGAGGCCACAGACTCTGTGTGGCCAAGTACTTAAAAAACGGGGCTATTTTCTGCAGAGTTATGGGGCCGTGTTTTGTACTAACAATGTGGGAATATGTGGCTGAAGGCAGGGAAGTGGATCCATTGTAAAGCATTAATGCTGCCTGAGCTTCTGTACCATTAAACCATGACCTCAGCCCTCTGCCTCTTATGAGGTTATAACTTGATTAGTCCTCCATCGCCACAGAGCCTTTTAAGGTAGACAGGACTCCAATTGCTGATACAACACATTTACGTTTTCAGCTCGTATGAAAGAGGACTAGAACAAAACCAAACATTTTTTTCTTCCTTTGCAAGTCATTGTTTATAAGGATTCAGCTGATTGCAGTGAAATAAAGAAATGTATCTTCAACAATTCTTTTAGGAGATAACAGATTAAGATTCTTTCTAGTATTTATAAGTGCAAGATTAACTCAGTAATCTGGTTTCTTATCTGGCTCCTACCTCCCATGCCTACCTCTTCTTGTACATGGGAGAAGTCAATAGCACTTAACTTCTCTAATTGAAATCAGCCTGCTGGCTGAGTCCACCCGTGGATACAGGAGCTGGACAGTAATAATCTGTTCTGCAGAGAATTAATCTCCTGGGAGTGCGGCAGACCTAATTACCAACCTCAGTGAAAAGTCTGGGTTTGCTATCACTGCTTGTGGGCCCAGCTGGAGGAAAAGACCCAGCATACCATTTAACTAATCTCTTCCTGAAATGTTTTAAACATGCCTAATATTGCATCTTGTGCAATTGGTTTTAGCAGCTCCAGTAACAGGGTATAAGCTCTCTTTCAATCGCACTTAACGTTAAAAGAATCCGGGCCTCCCATCTGGCTCAGGGCAACAGGCTGAAAGTCTCTAGAACTTATGAGTCACCACAGGCTTATGAATGGCATTTAGACCATGCGTTTTACAATTACAAGTCAGCATTTCTGTGGGCGACAGCTATTTTGCTAGAAAGAAAAGGAGAGTCTCTGCCAATGGCAAACTGGGAGCATAAACTGTTTCCCTTGCATGAATAGTGTATCAGCATATCTTTTCAGCTTTGGTCAAGTGATGTATCCCGCAGAATAAAAGATGGGGAGGCTGCAGCCAGCACATGGTTAGCTGGGTTATTTTCCATGAAGAACTCACTTCTTCATGAATTTTCTTCCATATTTGTCCAGAATAGGCTGTTGAGCACTATGAAAATTAATTGCTAACATTAAAAAAAGAGTATCAAATCTAGTTTCCTAAGTATAAAATAAGAAGTCAAATGCAAAAGCCTGTTTATGGCAGGCATTCCAGCAAATAAAACTAACAGCTCTTATACGAGCTACCCCACGTCTTTTAGAAAGTATTGTCTTGATGTAAAAAGCCCTGATTTGAACTCTAGATGAAACTAGCGTAAACCCAATGTCATAAAAGTGCAGTAATGGTAAATATGACATCAAATGCCTTATACATTATAACGTGTAATTCTTCATGCAAATAGGAAATCCATGCAAGGTTTATTTACCCTATGTGGACTGTGAGAACCATATTGTTGAACACCTTTTACAGTTTCCAGTTTTGGCCTGATCTCAGTTCAAGAAAGAAAGATCTGATTTTGCAACACAGTACAGTGTTTCAAATGCAGTAGATGCAGGTGGCAGTGGAGCAGCACATCTGACATTTCTCTTATTCCTTACCTGCACTGACTTTAGCTAGACTCTGGGAAGTCTCTTGTAGGAGAGGAACATGTTTCATGCCAAGCCTCTGCAATAAAGATACCATATAAGCCCAGTAGTTCTGTTGATAAGATGTTAATGAAATGCTGGAGTCTGGCTGATGTTGGGCAGTGTGTGCAGTGGCAGTTAGAAACAATGACAGATGTCAGCTAAGCAGTATGCATCACAGATTTGTTCCTGTAAGTATAGATGAACCTTTTTTTTTTACTGCTAAGCATGGCTGTATTGATGAACTGATGGCAACCAAAGCCAGCGTTTTGGAATTACATGATAATTCAGACCACATTTTCTGCTGCCCTTTCCCTGGTTGTGAAATTGCCCTCTGTTCTCCCTTTGAGGTCCAAGATCTCACAACCCCCTGTTAGAAACAGGAACTCTGTGTGTGAATGGAAATCAGAGACTTGTGTCCTGCTGTGACCGTGCAGAGGCTTCAGCGGAACGCAGGCAGCAACAAGATGCCTAATAGGAGGCAGCTTGCAAAGCAAGGAAAACGGAAGTAGAAGGAAGAGAGTCTGAAGACCTCTTTAAGTAATTGGCTTAACTAATTATGGTTCCATTAGCCAGGGGCACTATTAAGCCTAAAAGCTAGAAGCTCCTTAAGACCACTGTATACAGCTACTAATGCTATTGGAGTTCCTTCTCCACGTTTTGTTACAATGACCAGCTTGTGCAGGGATAGTAATATTAGTCCTCAGAATGGGAACTTGCAAAACATCCACAGAACAGGGCACTGATCCACAAATCATAGCAACATTTTCATTATATTGTGTCCAGAATCAGCAAGTTCCATAGTGATACAACAAGCTTAGTTATTAGTAATAAGCTTTTCCCTCCCCAACAGACATGTCTGCAAAACCAGTCTTTTATTTTTCCCTTAGTGTGGAAATAATGCTTTTGCATCCATGTTTTATTTAGTTTGTTTTACTTGGCTGTATGCAGATCAGACCTCAGCTACCTCAAGTGCCAGCTCTCATTTTACAGTCTGCTCTCCCATGTGCATTTATATGACTGCAGGTATCAGATGAAAGCCATTGGTTTTAACATTTTACTTTATCAATAGAAAGATGACTTCCCTTGTCACATGAGAAGGTCATAATTCTTTCTGGATTGCTCTATTACTGTGTCAACACTCAGGCATCTGAAATAAGCTTCAAACTCCTTATTTATGGACTTGGAGAGACTGACTTCCAATTTGAGGCTGGAGTGACGAGCCTCAAGATTATAAGGCTTTGTCCAAGGTGACCTAAGGCATGAATTCTTTTATCAGTCTGGGGGTCCCAATCCCTAAGACAAGACCTGTAGGTCTGAGTGAGATGTAATTCCCATTAAGTGGATCCTTGAAAATTGTGACATGGTAGAAGGCAGCATCCCAGAAGGTAGCAGCTGGTAGCTTACCCACAGCCGATAGAACTCAAGAGAAAAATGAGGACTCAGAGACATATGTCTATGGTGGGGCATTTTTTACATTAGAGGCATGCTTTGCAACAGCAGTGGTTCAGATTTTACTCTGACTTATGGTCAGATCTTGATAAGTTCACTGAAAGTGCTTTGTTGTTTTGAGACCACACTGGTACCCCAGTTTTCTCCTCTTTATGCTAGTTCACAAACACACTAGGAATTTACAGAGTTGTGGAAACACAGGCAGAGAATTGTGTAACATATCCCAGGATTATTACAGCCTCTTTCTCCTACACACAGAGATGCTTCTCTGGACATATCCCTAACCTTTCCATGAAGCAATACAAATATTATTAGCAAAATTATCTTTTAAAGCAAAAATGGCTATTAACTTGCTTCATGTAAGAATATATTGTCCTAATAAACTGGTCTTAACCATGCTGTTAGACACAGCTGCAACACAAGTGATAGAAATGCACCAGTAAAATCATCATTTATTTTCTCTGGCTTCACGGGAAATTGCTTGTATGCTTTGGAAATAATACCTTCAATATGCCAAAAATTGAACATTACCCAGAGGAGACCATGGGAGAACACGCTAAGGTTTTAGGGAGGCTTCCCTCTGTTGAAGCCCTTCTAGAACTTAAGTAAAATAAAAGCAAGTTGCAGTTTTGAGGAAAAAAAAAATCCTAAAAAGAGAAAATAACATGATTATGACTGAAACCAGAAAAGAGCTGACAGAGTGGTTCTTTGGAGGGTAAGCATATTTATGATGAAAGAAAAATTATCATCTATGATTTTTCAGCTAAGGAGCACCTCAGTTGTCAGGGTTGTTGATTAAAAAAAACCTGGTATCCAATAACTACTGGAAGAGACAATTAGAGATCTTCTGGAGGAAAAAAAATCCACCAGAGAATCCTTTACAGCCTTTTACAAACATATGCAAATTAAAGTCTGATTTTATCAGAGTGAGGTAAATATTAGCTGAGATAGAATCAAAAGTCTCCATCAATGTCACTGCTCAAGTATTAAGGACTAATGCTACAGAAATTAATAAAATAATTATGAAGATGCAGAAGTACTATAAGATTGAGGAGGACATGTGAATGTGGCATATTTCTATCAATCAGAGCCATTTCAATAATGGATTTTTAAGTAAAAAATCCTAAACCTAATAAACATACAGAGAAACCCAAGAAGGTATAGATATAGATGTTCATGAAGAAACAACAATAATTGCTTTATGTTAACTCAGAAAGGATTATTTGATCCAAGTGCTTTGGCCAGTGCTTGCTTTCCCTAGCAAAATCTGCCCCTCTTGGAACAAAACAAAAAAAATGTAATTATAAATTCAAACCCAATAATAATAAAAAAAAAAGTTCTGAAATGAAAATTTAAGAGATTATCAAAGTAGCTGAATAGAAATGAGCCATTATCTTGAAGGGCCTTCCTCTTCCTGTTTCCACTGTTCATTTCTTCCCTTTTTTTGTGGCAGAAACCACTCACCATTTCCTAATTGCTTCAGTGACCTCTAAAAACTTGCATTTTTGTCAATTTACTCTTCAATGAAAACATATCACTGAACTCTAATTATAACAGCATCTATTAATGTCAGCTACTAATACCACACATTTCATTGTTTCATTAAATCATCCTATACTGTATGGCCTTTGGAGCAGAGACCATATCTCAGCACAGGGAGCTAAGTTCCTAAGAACATGATGGGATCCCATCCTGGAGACCTTGTATAAGGCTGCACAAACAGGAGAAAGATCATCACATCTCACTTCCCTGTGGGATTCCTCCCTCAGCCTTGAAAGGGGCTCGGGTCGGCTTCATGCTATTTACCTCTTTCTGGTGTAGGCAGGAGAAGAATTTGGATAAAAGATTTACATTGACTCGTAGCCTTTTATTAAAACACACCAATCCTTGCTTAGTTACCTTTGATTTTCTTCACTCACTTTCTCTGAGCTGCTGCTGTGCATGTACCCATCACTCCAAAGGGGACAGTGTCTTATTGCTCCTTAAGCACCACTACGCTGTGCTCAAGCACAATGGGAGAGTATTTTTAGTTAGCATGTAGACAAAAGGTGTAGTAGGAGCTGAGAAAGCAGACAGAGTCCTCTCCTTCCCTACTCCTTATCTCTGAGGGAGGGTGGGGCTGTGTTTTATATATTTTAAACAATCTAGCTACAGCTGTGAAACTGGTGATAGAAATGCTTATCAAAGGGCCTTGAAAATGCCTGCAATTTGTGCAAGTCTCCCCAAGGAGAGGAGGGGGAGGAAGGAATTCCATGGTAATCCATGTTATAGAAAATGCTCAAATGTATGTAATGCTGATTATTACCACCTGCTCAGCCTTTTCTGTGTTACAACCCTCTTGGGAGAGGCATACTTAAGGGTCTTGTCAAAAAATGTCAACTTTATTTTTTTCACCAGATGCAATAACTTTCCTTGAAGACCGCCTGCTTTGGATCCCACGTGAAAATACCATTAAGCCTTCAGAGAAGGGGTTTGGGGATGGCAATCGATTTGGGACTAGTTTACGGCTGTTGCAGAGCTTTGAAGGGCCCATTGCTCCCCCCTACCCCTTACTGAAAAGGCAAGGCTGGAGGAAATACTGTGCCATTCCTTTTGTATCAAATAAAACACAGATAGGAAGCACTTGATTTGATTGTCTGTGATTTCTTTTAATTAGAACCCTGAAGCCATCCTTTTCCCAGGGGCTAACGCTGCTAGATAATCTTGAACAATGTGTGTGTGTGTTACAAAACCGGCAATTCAACCACTTTTTGGCTACGGTTACGTGTCAGAAATGAGTTGACGGCAGGCATTAGGAGGTGCCTCCTCTGAGCCGGGAACAAGGATGTTATACGCTTGTACATAAAGAAGTCAGGCAAGGTTTTTCTGGCTTCAGTAGCTTGGAAACAAAGAGAGTGTGTTACCAGGATTTCTGGCAGCTATAAAAAAGTCCTTTCACTTTTGTGCTTTAAAATGTTGCTGTCAGTGATATACACAGTGAAAACTGTTTTGCTGAAATCCATTGTTTTCCTTGTTTTTTTGCTTGGTAGTTCTTTTTGCCTTCTGTAGCAGTTCAAGGCAAGGAAAGCTGGAGTACATTATGTCTCTTTAAAGGGTTTCAAGTGGTAGCCAAATGCCAAAGAATAGATCAGACAAGAGCATCTTTGGCGTTTGCTTCTCTGTCCCTAACACACTGCATGCTATTGTTGATCCATGCTTCAGATCATCCCCTTGCAAGGTTTTAGTTCTTTGGCTGGTTAATGTTTAATGTTACATACATTTGAAATAAGGGTCAGGGTGCGGTCACTGCTGATAACTAACTGGGTTTTCTTCTGACTTGTGGTGGGTTTGGCGTAGCAAGCTTTGAAAAACCCTTTCCTTTGAGCCTGGAGGAGGCAACTGCAAGCAGAAGGCTTAGATCAATGTACCTGGGGGTCCCAAGCTCAGATCTTCACATTGATGCTGACTCTCCATGTGACCTGAGGCAAATATCCCACTTTCAGGCTCATGCATGTGAAAATCCAGCAGGTTTTGCCCCTTTCTATTTGTATTTTGTCTTGTCAGTTATATGATGAGCTTCTCATGTCTCAGATGAAGGCCCTGAAGTGAGTTTTAGCATCTTATACACCACTGTCTTCAAATAGCAAATGAAAAGACAGGAACTCATAAGCTTTAAGGGAGTTTAAAAAATTCTTCCATCTGTAAGCAGCCACAGGACTTTTTGGCTTTTTCTACAGTCTTGAGGGCCCATGTTATTTCTGGAAACCATAAAAAAAATACAAGTTGAGAAAGTTATGATGTATCTTTTTGACCAATAGAGAGGAGGAAAAGTAATTTCTGCATGAACGAGATCTGTGAAAGGTCTCGATTGAGCTATAACAGTGAACTACCTGATACTGAGTTAGTATGATCATCTTTATGGTAGAAGATGCAAATAGAGTCTGTGATGGGCTACTGGCCACTGATCAGTAACAACAAAAAGGTATTCTGTATTATTTTCTGCTAAGTACCAAGTGCTGGTGAAATCAGGTGAATTGAGGTGGGTAATATTTGAAAGGTTTAAAGCTTTCAGTCAACTGTATTGTAGTCAGAGCTTGGCAGAGTCTTCCACGTGTCTACAGGAGAATTTCATGTGGGTTTTCCAGAGCTACCCGCAAGTGCTTGGGAGAAACTTCAATGGATAAATCCGTTAGTTACTGCATCATCACCCTGTACTGTTAGTTCAAGGAAAATTGCCATTTGACGTTGCACATTTCTTATTTTAATCAGGCATCCTATAACCCTGACTACTCCATACATGTTTTGTTAATATTTTTTTCCATTTCAGCCAATTGTCTGCAGTGTTGCCAGTTCTTTTTAGAAAGAAGACAAGGTAAGAAGAAAAATCACCCTGCCTTCATATAACCTATGACTTTTATGCCACTAGGTAACTAACAGAAAGCTGATTTTCTTGGATACAAAATACAGTCTGCTGCAAGTAGATGCTAGGTTGACTGCCAGGTTTGGCTGTGCTCTCTGAGAAAGGAAGGATGCTGTGTGTTGTTAAGCTGTTTGAAAGAGGTGGGGGAAATTTAATTCAATCCATCCCATAGGGCATTTCTGTGATCATAAATTGCTGTGGGAATTACTGTAATTCCCTGTGAGTTCAGTGCTAAACTGAATGTATTTGCTCACTTCAACAATACAAGGAAAGAGCTTTTCAACTGAGAATCCATCGGAAAACGATTCTGTAGTTTTAAGACAAATAAGAGAAAAACAGGCACCACTTAGAAGAAATCAGAGACATGTTCAGGATATTGATGCGTAGCATAGTCCCAGATGATCAAGTCCAAGGCCACTTCACTCAGTGCTGGAACTGGAGACCATTACACATAGGAAAGTTAACTTGGCAAAAAAATGATCCTGTGGATATGGCATGATAGGAAATAAACATTTGTAGTGTATGGACTCTTTGTTGGTGATCCAGGATACTTTCAGTGTTAGTCCATAGATACCGAAATTAAGACTTTCAATATCTATATAATTTAATTTTATTCACTGTAGAGGGACTGAGGAATGATCTTGTGGTTAAAGCACAGACCTGGGACAGAGGAGGTCTGGGCTGAAGCCAGACCACAACTGAAAACTTCAGAAAATAATTCCAAGTACTTACATCAGGCACCCAGAAACAGAAGTATCCCAAATTAGCTATCTTTAACTGCTGACTTAACTTCGCTTTAGCTCCATTTTTCCCTGTCCACTGTAAATGAGTTTAGTAATAAGGAGGATGATTTTTTTTTTCCTTTTTATAAAGTTGCTTATCTATGGAAAAGAGATGATAATACTCTCAGCATACTACCTGATAACAATACTAAATCATTGGCTACTTATTGTTATCCAGTACATCTGTATGGTGTGCTGAGATGCAGAAGGAACACCCTAACCAAATGCATATTTTCACAATATAGAAGTTTACAAAAATATTTTTAAGTATTTGGAATAAGTATTTTCTTTTCTTCAACGTTCAGTTTTTTGAACATTTCTGCTGACACAAAACCCTTCTATATTTGATGTTAGTTTTAACCTTATTAAGGTAACTTGGCCTTGCTGTTGTAATGCCTTGGCTTCTGCCACATTACAAATGTTGAATGTTAAACAGAATTGATGGGGAATATTCTTATTAATTGTCACCTGTGAAAAGATAATTATATTCTCTGTCTTGGGTAATACACTGTGGCATTTGGGACTAGCTAGGCGTGACCTACCTGACCTTTCCTGTTCTCAGTTTTGGAGTGAGTGGTGTGGAAAAACAAAGGCTAGTTGAGACTAGAAAAAGTAGGTCGTCAACCTACCATAATTAATTTGGAGGAAATATGTTTAAAGTTAATGCAATCAATAAAAAATGATGGTATATGTTACTAGGAGTGACTGGGAGATCTTAGCATTGAAAGCAGTTCTATTTTATTTTGTGGTGCAGTTTGAGTGTCTTTTTGAAGTCCAAATACAACAAATTTATATGCCGATGTTGCACAAAATCTTTGTCAGCAAAATACTACTAAGGGAAAAATTTGCTGCCAACCTGCACTGCACCCTTGTAAACAAGGACTTAGAGCAGGTGAAAGAATATATTTTTTACAGAACAGTTACCTGGTGAAAAATGACACTTCATTAAAGCTAAAATATCCCATCAATTCTGTGGACTGTTTTCTCCAGGTCTAGGATGACTCTGCAAACGTAGGTGGACTGGTTCAGTTTCAGGCCCTCATAGGTAACACCAGTCACTCTAGTTCAAGTCCCTGCTTGTTTTCTGGAACATCCGTGAGCCTGGTCTCACACATCACATGCACATACCTATTACCAAGTCTTCCTGGGGCTTCTCTTTAATTTGTTTTCTCCAAGAAATTCTGAAAAGCTTTGCTTTCCTTTTCTGTAGCCATGAAAACACGTTTGAAGCTTTGATATGTTTTATGAAACAGAAGTGCTGTTTTCTGCTCCTCCATACTTTGAACGTTCTTCTTCTGCTTCCAAGGCACCCTGTCACTTTTGCAGCCTTGATTGTGACACTTGAAGTCTAAAGGGCTAGAGGACCTTGGTGCTCCATCTATAAACTACAGAAAATTCAGTGCTCTATTTGTAAAGTGGTGAGAGTGCCCCGCCCCCTCTTTATTTGACTTGTTGTTTTCTTTGTTTGTTTTTACATTTTTGACACTTATTAGCATTGGGCAACCCACTTAAGTGAGAGTCTGATCTCCTTTAACACTCAGCATGCTATTATTATAATGCAAATAATTAACAAGATGCAGAAAACATTATTACAAAACTGCAGGGGAGCACAAACAAGAGCAAAAATAAAAATTAAATTACTAGATATTTATTACCATATCTTTGCACCGTTTTTTCATGTACTGTAGGAGGAAGAAAGATAAAGAGAATATTTCATTCATCCACTGGATTTTTGTTATAGACTTCTACATTTTTCTTAGTGCCGTGCAAGTTTATGGTCTATTTACTTCTGACTAATTTCTGCACTGTTATACTTGTTGTTCTAATATTTTGTCATCAGGCTTCAGGCAAAACACTTCTCACACTTCAGCATATTAGCCCTGCTTGATTTTTTCTTTCCTTAAAGCTCTGCAGATTTACCACCACTGCTTTTCTTTACCTCTCTGAAGTTCTCACTGACAATTAGCATATGTCTATTCTATATTTTTGCTAAGTTACAATAAAAATTTACAAAGTTCTGCAATAAAGGGAAATTAAAACTGTGTTGTAGGCAGAAAGAGCTAGGATTTTCTGACAGAATTTTTTTACAGGATCCTGACATCTTCTCCTATACAATTAAGCAGTTCTAGATTTCATCCCTTCACAAACCATCAAATTCCTGAAAACCAAGCTAGCCAAAGACATGAGTCAGCAATTTCTTCATTCACTTTTCTCTTATTGCTCTTTCTAGAGCAATGACTATTTCCAGCTGTGCATTGCTTGCCTTTGAGTTAAATGTGGGTGGCAGCATGTACCATTGCTGACTAGTTTATGAGCCCAAGCCAGTGCTGAAAGAAACCACTTCAAACAATGCTACCACAACAACTAAGTGATATCAGATGGACATTGACTCAAATTTGGTCTATTTCGAAACAGTTCCCAAAAATGCAGCCTCTTTCCAGATCTAAGTGTGGTGTTCTTTTGTACAGCTAAATTAGGTAATTATGGGGAACGCGTATCTTCGTAGCTATATTCAAAGGCTTTTCTTGCCTATGTTTTAACAGAACAAGAATATGTGAGGAGCACAAGGCCCTGATCCCCTGGATGCTGAATATGTCTTGTTCACTATGGTATGCACATGAGAAGAGGCAATGATGCTTGCCAGGATATGGCTCTGAAGGTGCATGAACTAGGCACAAGATCGTTGCGTTGATCACTGTAGACTATCAGTGAATATGAAACAGTAACAACGAGTCAGGTCCTGCCGTTTAAGCCAGACAAAATGTTCCCACTAATGGTAAAGGCTGAGTAAATCTTGAACTGTTACCCGACCAGTTTGCCTCCTCTTCCTTTTGGCTTAAGAAAACTCATATCCTAGGATGCACATCTGAAGTGACGTACAACTTTAGTAAGCGAAAATAGACATGCTTTGAAGCCTCCTTGGCATCTTCCAAGTCCTCAGGCTGTTCCAAAGGGTGTTCTGGGAAAGGATTAGGTACGAGAGTTGGGCCACCTGCCTTGGCATCAGAACAGCAACCTACTTGTCCCTGCCCAGATACATGAGGAAAGCAGGAAGCAGTTTGGCAGTCTGAAATCCAGTTTTGTAAAGGCATCTCGCTGCCTGCCTGAGCTCATCATCGCTCTTCAATGTTTTTCACACAGCCCTTCTTCACCCGTTTCCTATCGACTGTCAGGTGCTGGGCACTTACCTCTGTTCAGATGGCACAAGCTAAATTTTGATGCCTCTTCCAGTCGTTTGAATTATACTTCCCCAGCAGCTCCAGATACCATGAAATCTAACACCACCACCACCACCCCCCCTTTCATATCCCATCTTCCAGCTTTGGCCACTCTCCATATATTTGTGTATTAGGAAAAAATGCAGGGACGTTGGGAGCAGAACAAAGTGACACTGAATGGCCTTCACATACAGTATTAATAGTAGAATACATCAGAAATAAAATCACTGATAACTGAGTCAACAGGAATGAGATACAGAGGGAGAGAAAAAGTATTAGGAGGAAGAGTGAAGAGGAGAACATGGATGGGAAAGACTTGGGAGAAACAGCAAAGAAAGGAAAGGACACAGAAAGATGAGCAAACAGAAAAAAGCAAGAAACAAGGTGAATCATAAAACTATGCATAAAAGAAGGCATAGTCAGACTAAAGACTAAATGGCAGAACTGATCCTGAGTTCTTAGGAAAGTCTGGCCCCTGCTCTAGATGCTTGTTTGACCCCACTTGTCTGAAGTGAAATGCCTTCCTAATACTATAAAATACATCATAGAGGAAGATGCAAAACCATTTAGTTGAATATTTGTGACTGTTCACTTTGTCCAGGTTAACACCCTTCTCCTTGTTTCCCCGTGATCTTCAAAACGGCACAATCACATTTTAGCAGCATCTGCACAAAATCCCAATGTTTTCTGAAACAAACTGATCCGAAAGTCTCATATGCCAACTATTGCTCTTTCAGCAGGCATCAAATGCATTTCAAAGCATCATTTTTTAGTAGGTGAGCCTTGAATTGTGCTCAGAATATGATAAGGGCTTATATCCCTCTTTTCAAAATACCATGAGAATATAAGCAAAGAGGCAGCCGACCCACTGCTATGCTATGTGATCCTCTGTGCCCACTAAAGGTGCTGTTGTAATTTATAGCCCTCCTTGTTTGTATCTCCTCACAGTAATCTTAGCACTGCCATCTTGGAAAGTGATATATGTGAATCAATTACTAACTGAGATTACTAGGATAGTGGCACCTCTGAAAATGCTTTGTCTGAAGCAGGGAGGTGAGTGTCTTGAGACCTGACCAGAAAACAAATTTAAAAAAAAAAAAAAAAAAAAAAAAAAGAAAGAGAGAGAGGAGAGGAAACAATAAAAAACTGAAGTTGTAAATGGAAAGAAATAGTGTGGTTTAATAGCCTAGATTAGGACAGGTCTTTCTCTGTGAATTTGCAAGGTTAACCAATGATTATTTAAATTAGTTCCTCCTATAAAACCTATGCTGACAATTGTTTGGACCTGGGTGGCGATCAATTTTGTTGCATGCCACCTTGCTGGGCTTTAATTCAAGAGTCCATTCTCTTCCAGCAGCCCACTTCAGCCATGGCCTAACCTCAGGTATTCTGAAGTTCTGGTGACTGGTCTCAAAGATTTCACAACTTTTACCCTTTGCAAAAGCAAAAGAGGGATCCCAGTCCAGCTTGCACATCCTTTTGGTCTCCATTTTGAAGTGGAGGAATAGGGAACATCTGGGCAAACATCTTGGCCTCTTTTTGTTATGATGGCTCAGGCCAAAGTTTGTGTTTCAACAATGCCTTGTAGCATACAGTCACAAGGCACAGAGTAACTTTAGGTCCTTAGAACTGAAAGATTTTGGAAAATTCCGTACAAATGAGGCCCAGACGTATAAGAAGCAATTATGGTGTTTCTTTCCATTTAGCTTTGAATTAACATTTGTTTGAAATAAAAAGAAGCTTTATTTTTCCCCTAACCCTGATTTTTTTTCTGAGTTTTGAAGACATTTTCTTTTTTTCATTTAGGAGATCAGGTTCTGGCTGTTTATGATTTTTGTGAAAGGGTACTATTTCTTCTTTTGATTTATTACCTTAACCCTATAGTAAACTTTTCCAAATTCAATCTAGATAAATATATATGTAAAATCTTTAAAAAAAAACCAACCAAACAACCAAAAACCAAACCCAAAAGAGAATATTAACAGGAATACCTTCACTCTAAATCAGTAAGAAAAAGGTTGCTGCCATATAGGTGTAAGGTTTTGTTATTATTTTTCTGTGTATGCGAATTAATTGGTCTCTGTATTCATAAGTCAGTGAAATGGAATTTACCATGATTTTTATTCTTATTTTCTTTAAACAGCTAACTGGACTGACTACAAAACTCTCTTTAGAACTGTTGTGGAATAGGTAGTAGCAAATAACGTCTTGTTGAAAGCAAGTTTCCGTTCTCAGCTTGTAAGGGTGGAGATATTTTTGCTTAGTTCCCAGGGGTGAAATTCTGCCCCATTGAAGTTTTGCCATTAATTACAGTTGGGCCAGAATTTTGCCCCAGGTCTGCAAAATCAGCTGCCAGATGTACAGTAAAATACCTGAGTTTTGGCCAGCTTTCCTCCTTTCTTTGCCAGCAGTATGCATAGAACAAATAGATACAGTAAAGAAATCTTACAGAAAATCTCACAGACTTGAACACAATTTAAGCACAAAGGATTCTGTATATACAGGAAAGGAAAGTTTTGTAAAGTTGCTTGAAGGACAGAGCACCAAGCAGACATTCACACCATCTAGGTCTTCTAGCTCTGCCACTAGTATATTAGGGGACTTTGTTCAAATCATTGCAGTTTACTGAGATATTCTTGCATTAAAAAAGGAGTAATAGTTAATTTCCTCTAGGAAATACTTAAAGAGCTACTGATCAATACCAATACAAAATTTGTTGGTGTTTTTTACTTCCCCCTAGTGAAAACTGGACATTCATATTTCATTTTTGGTATTTTGCAACATGTGATTTAAAGAGTTGTCTTTACCATGCATATAGTTCAAAAGTTATTTCTTGGGTATCTTCAGGATGCATAGCAGAGACATAGTGCGATACAGTGTCCATCCAAAGTACCCTTGGGAGATTCATTGCACAAATGTTCAGTTCTTCTATAAGAAAATAAAGATACTCTGTGGAAAGAAAGTTCTAGGGCACATGCCCACATCCCAGTGTGCTGTGAAGAACCCATAAAGTGAAGAGGGCTCATACCCCACAGCTTTTATCTGATTTTGTGTTCACTAGAATTTTTTCAATGGCTTTAAATGCAGACTAAAGCTTATGAGAAATATATATATATAAAAAAACACTTAAAAGCAATTGTTCTGCTTTTTTTTTTTTTTTTTTTATGTTCAGCAAAGGTAACTGTTTACAGTAGTAGTATCTGGAATGTAAATTGAAGATTACCTGTAATTCTGCATTGTGTAATTACTTTTCTTTGGGATTTTACTTTGTTCATGCGATGGAATTTTGTTTTTTATAAGGGTGTGCCTTATAAACAGCAATGTATTTTATGTGAAGGAAATAAATACATGATTATTTTCACTAAGAGAAGTAAATTAACAGTTTAGTCAAGAGATGCCATTATACTATTTACCTAGAACTGTCTTTTATTACAGCCCTTTAAATATCACCTACTTACTCTTATATGAAAACTGTAATTTCTGCTTCTATTTCATCTTAAAGATGTATTCCAGAAAGACAATCTATCCATGCTGTCAGTGGTTTGTTATACTGATTAACTGTTAAGTATTTGTCCATTATTTCTTGTATTATGTGATGCCTTTCTCTCCTAGATCAAAGCAACTTTTTAGTATCCACTCCTTTCTCCCTGGGAAAAGGGTTCATACTTGTAATCTTTCCCATCCTTTTTGTGATCAGATAAACAAACTGAGACCTTTTAAGTGTCTCCATGGACAAAATTTTCATCATCTTCAAAACATTTTAAACTTTCTTCTGAACACTCTCCAGCTTTTCTACAACAATTAAAAGAGGTAGAGTGCCAGAAAAGTGTGCATCATTCTTCTGTAGAGGGTAGCAGGAGACTATGCAGCACACAGGGCATGGTCACCTCTCTCTGCTGGCTCAGTACTCTTAACTTGTACACTAAAGATGACATTAATCTGTTCTGTCACAGAATGTATGTCATGCCTGCACCCAGGGTCCCCTAGATCCTCTTCAGACTCCTGATACTTAGGAGCTTATTTAGAATGTTGAACAAGGCTGGTTCAAGTATCACACCAAAAGGGACGGTTTCACGACTACATATTTAACTTTATTCACCACAGTTGAAATGGAATAATGACAGTGGTTACAAGGGGTAGGTATAATAGGTAGAGTTTATATTTTCTACTCCAGGAAAAACTGGGGGGTGGGGGGGTGGGGAAGGTATTTATTGTCACAGCCCCATTAGTATACTAGATTTTCTACAGGTTACATTTTCCAGAATACCTAGGTCTCTCAGAAAGTTGTCAGCCTATTCTGGGACTGTTACAGAAGTTCAGAGGAATTATTTGTAGCATTTTCTCTGCCAAATTCTCCTGGAATGCCACCATTTTCCTGGTAGTTATTTGTGCTGCTTTAACCAGAAATAAATGGGATATTCTTAGAACATGAGGGGCTGAGATACAAATTGGTATTTGGGACCACCCTTCAGTGGTCACTCGCCACCTTTGCCTTCCTGCAACATTTCCCCAGAAAAGTACTGGCCCAGGGGCCACCACAAAAGCTTTGCACCTGTACTCCATGAAAGGCATTTCCTTCAAAGAAAACATCAGACTCTGAGAAATAACCATGAGAAACATTTCTCTGAGCATCGTTCTAACTATTATCTTGACACAACTGCTGTGTTCTGGGTACTTAACCCAGGAGATTAAATCTTTATGCACCAGTGCAAAAAGATCATATCCATGTAATTTTTCATATATATAATTTCTCAGCTGCCATAGTTTAAACCTGTCATATTTATGGCACAACCATAATTTAGGTGAACACTTTAAAATGCCATTCTCAAAGGACAATTGTCTCGAACTACTACAACAAATGCCTTCCCTTGCCAGTATATTGGGTGGTGGAACTGATCATTGCAGTCACTTATATTTCTGAGCCAGTGACTTCTTAATATTCTCTAAGAGAAAAATCATTAGGGAGTCTGTACCAATAAATTACAGTACAGTGTAATTGAAGTAGGAACAAAAAGTAAGACTCCGTACTTAACTGCATTTGCTGCAGAAGTGAGTTAGACAGGAGTAATTCACCTTGGATGCCTAGAAAAAAATGGAGTGGAGGAGTATATATAAAAACTGATTTAGCAGCTCCCTGTCTGCTTTCGGTGATTCTGTACCTACTTTTCAAACTGTCTCCGCTTGTCCAGTGCTAAGCTAATCATTTCCATGTCTCCTATCAATCACTGCAGTATTTCCTGTACTGCCTACTGTTAAGATCCTTTCTGCACCCTGAGAATCTTTATACAGGCCACATTTTTGGGGTCTTCAAATTGCAGTCAAGCCGATGTCATACTAACTGAAAGTGGCTGAGATGACTAATGCAGTTAAAAGCAGCTGACAAGTAGCCTGTGCTTAAATGTCACTGAATTCTGTGTGATTTAAGCGTTTACTTAGGTGCAGTGCCAAACTGGGGCGTTTGTGTTCCTGTCAGCACTGAATTCTGTATTGAGCTGATTCGGCTCATCAGTCCCTAGGGACCACGGTGGTCAGGAAACCACATAACTGTGCACCTTTAGGCACACTGAGAAACACAACCTCAAAAGTCAACTGCCGTTAGACACTGAAGCGATGTGGCTAGCTACCAGGCAGCAAAATGCACTTCTGGAAGAATGCTGTTGTTTTATAGAATGTTTCTGGTTACCCTCTTGTAAGATCTTAAAAAAAACCCTTGGAATTTCCAAGAACACAAGAGAATAAGGAAAGCATAGACTGTTTTGGAGCAGCAGAGAGGGTACACCACATCACACAAACCTCTACCACCATTGGCATTCTTGCTGTTGGCCTTGGATGGCAGCCCAAGGGCTGAACAGGCAAATGAATCTGAACTCCTCCCTCTGACCCCCGCACCAGGCTTGGAGCCTGTGTGGAGAGCAGAGTCAGGAAGCTCTCCTCGACACTGTTGCTCAGGCTGCTCTTGGATAGCTGAGTCTCCAGGATTGTTAAAGTGGTGTCTGGATCTTCACACTTACCTGACTGAAGAGGGTCATCTTTCTGCACGGGATACTCTGTAGGGCAACTCCTTGAACCTCAGTTAGGTTGCTGTTCCTCTTCTGATGGATCTTTCCTCTCTATGCAGCCAGCTTGAGAGGCCTAGGCTTTATGGAGTGTCAGCTTAGACACCTAAATCACCAAAAGTCAAACCTTAAAATGGAGGTGGATCTTCAAGGATTTGGATGGAAAGACAACTTGATTCCCATGCAGGCCTGTAAAATCATTAAACTCTTCATTATTGGCAGCTGACAGTTTTGTTTCAGGATGTGCTGCCATATTTCCTGTTTAAAAAATCATGGAGTCTGTGCAGAAACAGTATATATGGGCTTTACAAGGCAAAATCCAGTTTAGTATTTTCTGAGAGCAAAAATAGAGAGGAAAGTAAACTCCAGCACCAAATATAAAAGCAGTGAATCACTGTGTTAACTGCATGGCATGAGGAGTAGATTGCCAATGGAGTGCCTGCCTGATACAAGGCTAAGATCAGTACCAAAAAATAAAGTGTAGTTCGCAACAAAGGTTCTGAAGTTGTCAGTATCCGTATGCTGTCTCCACATATGCAATGAGAGCTGATCAAAACAGCTGTATGGGGCTTGCCACTGGCCTGAAAAGCACTCTTGGACACAAGACAACCTTCAAGCAAAAGAGAAAGAGCTTCTGCAAGTGGAAGGGCTAACAAAGGCCTGTCCTTCAGAATTACTCTCAGTATTCTCCTCTGTGAGTTTTGTGTGTATTATTATTCCCACGTGGCTTGTGCTGCACACATATTGTGAGATTTCAGGGGTGGATCTGAAGCTGGGACTGAGCTGAAGTTGTACTGGTGTAATAGGTTCTGGACCTAAGTTTTCTTTGCTGAAGAAGCAGGTGAGACAGCAGGGCCTGCATCATTAGATCATGATGCAGCCGTATTCCCTTCAGAGCCTTTGTCTTGAGGTGAAGCAAAAGCATCACATTTTCTCAAATATATGAATCCCTATCGGTGCTGATCAGCTTTTCTAGGTGTGCATCATGTGCTTTGTTACCATGCAAGGCTCACGTTCACAGCTTGCTAGGTCAGCAGGAATGCATTCCTTTGAAGTGGACAATTGGCTTACAGGTTTTTTAGAAAGCAATATTTGGAAACCTCTTGGGATGCTTTTAAAAGAGATACCTGTAGGTGCAATTTGCCAGCACAATGTCTGAGAATATTGCTGAGCTCAAAAACAAATACTCATATATATATTAAAAAAAAAAAAACCAAAACACCTCTGAAAAAGTACTGATGAGTCAGCAAAAAAATAATATCTTTGTAGTATGTAACTGACCCACACCACACTAAAACTTTGAGTTTTAGTGGCAGTCTTAGAAGTGTGCAGTCTGGTTCATTTGGCTTCTGATTATATTAAGTACTAGTTTTCAAGACCTTTCTGTATTCCCTGCAGGACTGTTCAGAAAGTTTCTCCTGAGGTTCAGGAGACTAGACTTTTGTATTACTCTTCTCTCAAAATCAATGAATGGTGGTTGTAACAAGTCAATTAGGATGATAATTTTTTCAGGTAGCCATCAAAGTTAGGCGTTCAGCCTAAGCTAGTCACCCAGGCTCTATCCATACTCTGTGGAGTGAGAAATGTAACTCCATAGAGTGATTCATTTCATCTGTCTCAGACATTAAGATGGGATGAATCACAGTTTTGGAGACATCCACTGGTTTCCCTTGGAGTGTTGCTCAATTTGGTACTTAGAAAATGCACAGCCACTGGAGCATGGAGGTCTATGGCAGTTATTCCTAAACTCACTGGAGCTTTGGGCCTCTGTGACTGGATCATTTCCATTACCTATGTAGTTTCTTCAGGCACCTCAGGTATGACAGATTTTTTTCCTTCTTCGTCTGCAAATACCTCCCAGAATACCTTGAACACACAAATATTGCAAAAGTTGTAATGTGCTCAGACACCTAGTGGTGTAACCTCAGCTGTGGTTATACAGCCATCACCATGTATCTGTGGCAAAATAAAAAACAAAACAAAACAAAAGAACTTGCTAGGAGAAAAGACAGATTGATGCAGCTACTTAAAACTAGTTCGTTCAAGCTAAAGTGCTGTGGAAAGATAGAAGTCATCTAAGGTGAAGAGTCAAAGTTTCTGTCCACTGATGTTGAAACATCAGTTACTAATTTGAAATAAATCTCTAAATCGTCTATTTTACAGATATTCTGCTGATCTTTGGTTAGAGAGACACCATGTCTTACTTTATGCTGTTTCATCAATACTTTAGGTGGAAATCAAGATAATTATACATTTTTTTCAGACAAAGAAAGATGCAAATACAGGTGTTTGTCAAAGAATAGATGAATGAGTGGCTGTGAAAAAGCAAAAGGAAAAAAACCTGGCATGTGTGGTTGTGAGACCATTACAAAAGGAAAAATCTTGATCCTCTAAATTTGAGTCAACAGGCTCCAAACTGAGATTTCTTCTGATTTTAGTGGACTTCATTTAACACCGATGAGAGTCTTAATTACAGGCATTCATTTCTTACAAGCAATGACAAATTTAACCCAAGATTTGGGTATTTTCTTTGTTCTGAATTAGTTACAAATTCTACTCTTTCCTTACAGCTATATGATGACGTGGATTTTGCTTAGGCAGCACAGGTGTAGCTGGAAGATGAATTTGGCCCAGAATGTTTTCCCACATTAACAATTCATTTGACATTTTAAATAAACCATACAAAGGCAACAGATTAATCAAGCCAGATATTGTAGATATGCCTGGGGCACAAAGGAAAACAACCCCACTGAGCTCAGAGCTGCGTTGCCTGAACTATAAAGCAGCATTTCATTAAGTGTGTATGATTCAGACAAATTAGGAACTGAGTACAAGGGGAAAAAAGTCCAAAAATATAATCATTCCTGCACACTAAATTAAGATTAAAACAATAGAGCTGTTTGACACATTGCTGACCATGTGAATTTCTATGTCTAGATGCTCAGACTATTTTGTAGCCACCAGAATCTACCAATGTTTTTTGTTGTTGGGTTTTTTCTCCT
This sequence comes from Falco naumanni, assembly GCF_017639655.2. Classification (NCBI taxonomy): domain Eukaryota; kingdom Metazoa; phylum Chordata; class Aves; order Falconiformes; family Falconidae; genus Falco; species Falco naumanni. The sequence continues at coordinate 106,207,693 of NC_054056.1, read as the reverse complement.
CTCTTCCAATGCATTGTCAAGGACTCTTCCTTAGCCCACGGAGTTTAAGCACAAATTCAGATTCCCTGTAAAGCAAACATACTATGCAGTCACCATATCAGCAGGATTTCCCACATGCCTGCATTTTAAAATGTACACAGGTTTTTCAGACGTGACCAAAAATTTTATACAACACTGAAAACAAAACCAGTAGTAATGTGTGTTTTCCAATCCTAATTTGTGAACTTTGTAATAACATAACTACGTAGTAATATTTTTTAATTTATTTTTCAAAATACCATTATATTTTACCACTACAGCAGTTATGATTAAAGATGTACTGAGTATTGGACTAATTTAGTTCAGGTCCCTATTCTGTTACAAAAGCGTTTTTGACCTTGGGTAAGATATTTAAATCAGTAGGCTACAGATGCCTAAGTTTCATTGAAAATCTGGACCTTTTTATCCATCTGTGCTCTTGTTTCCTTTTTGTAAGATCAGGGTTAATAATACATCTCTACTTCCCAAATATCTTGAAAAGGTTAACAGCAAGCTATAAGAAATCATTAGCTTTTTTTGTTGATTGTTGTTTTGCAAGGCAAACTAAAAAAAATAGAATTTGTGCCTTTTGATTCTTTTCAAGTGCTTCTTTTTCTATGAAAACTATTAAACCCAATCACAAATTATTTTGGTCAGAGGTATCATATGCAAAGATACCACCTAGGGTCAGTAATGTGGGTCACTTCATTCTTTCAGATGAGAGCTATATCAAAAGTGAAGCTATTAGGTAAGGTATTCTTCCCTGCACTTGTCCTATGTGGGTAACTAAATCTTTGATTTCTTTCTTTGTATGTCTTCTTTTTTTTTAAAGAAGGTACTAATTATTTCCTTTTTTTAAGGAGATTTATCTCTGTATACAAATTGTACTTGAGCCACTGGAGCTGTCTGAATCTAAAAGATCATTCCTGCAGTGACTGGTATCAGTCTTTGGAAGAAGTCACTTTTTTTTTCCTTTTTTGATTGTTGCAAGACAGCAGTTGCAAGTCTCCAAGTTCATGCAGAAACCCTTGCTGATTTTGGGGCCTCTTAGCAGAGGTAGATTATCTAGATCTCAACTGCAATGCCACAGAGCTGCCATATGCCTTACCCGTTCAGATTTCACAGTGTCCAGTAGCTGCAGATCTCACGGTGCAGACATATTCCACTTCCACTGGAGGCACACGTCTATAAATGCATATGCAACTGCAGTTGTTAGGTACAGGAAGATTGCTACTGTAAAATACTTGAAGTTTAAGCCCCATGCTATATTCTCTTCCTGCAAATTTTTAGGATGCTTAAACTGAGTTTAGCAATCTGCTATTGCTCTTGCTAGAGTAGTAAGTTACCCTTTCAGCCAGAATGCAGGGCTGCAATCAGCCTTTGGATTCACTGAACCCAGTGTCCAAGCATCACAGGCAACAAAACCAGCAGGTTCCTTAGAAGGATCTGCAAAGCATTGAATCTGCAAAGCATTCCATGAACCTGTTCAAAGCACCAGTCACAAAACTTCTAACACAAATATTATATAAGACACTTCTGAACTCCCTGAGGCAAATCAAACACCATGGAAATATAATAAAACTGCCACTGTTCTGGCTCCTTGACATGTAAACATTTTTAGCTCATGGTAACCACATTATTCAGGGGCTTTCTACATACCAAGAGAAGATCCCATGGCTTTTAACAGGACATGTAACATTGCAGGGTGGATGAAACAAAAAAACTCACCTTAATAATTTGGAAAATTATGGTGGAATATTTGTTTATTTAATCACTACAATAGGCAGTGACTAGCAGCAGATCTTGATGATACATCATAAAAGTAAAGCTGTTAATTTTAATGCAACAATTTTTGTGCAAATGCTAATAAACATAATTGAAACTTGCGGTTATGATTATTGTGGTTTTATTCAAGAGATAAAGACTGGATGATATAATGACACTGAGTCATTCACTTAAAGCTTCTTCAGGCTCTAATAAAAAAGCGTACTGCAGAATAACATGTTAGAAAAGACTCCTATTGCTTCTAGTTTTCGTCATCTCACAGCCCTCTGGTGCAGTCTTATTCTGAAGCAGTCGGCCACAGCAAGCAGAGGAGCTGCAGTCATCTGAGAAGAGGACACAGTGAGGGCAGATGGAGGCCGACTGTTATATTTTAGGAAGAGGTCTGAGCCACAGTGTTCAGATACTGATTCAGTCTTCCCCAAATTACAGAGGCTTCTAGATCCAAAGTTTAGCTTCAGGCTGAACTCTTCTGGTTTTGCAGTTTTAAAAACAGAGTTTGGTATTCACAGTGTGTGTTGATCTTGTCGGAATACTCAAAGGAGAGCAGTACAGAGTATTCCCAGAATGACTGGTTTGTTTTTTTCTCCTCCCACCTCCACTTAGGAAATTTTCCTTAATGTTAACAGACTTAGCATCCATTTGTGAATGTGAAACTGAAGTCAAAGAGGCAAGGACGGGTAGTTGTCAACATCTCTGCTTTTTCTTTCACCTTCAAGAGAAACAACGATATTTTTTTATCTGTGCTTCTTTATGAGGCTGTACTTCAGAACCTCATTGTTTTGGAAAAGAATTGCTCCTGCTGTATAAGCTGAGAAGGTCTAATCACGGTCAGTAACCATTTAGGACCCCAAACACTTATTTCTCCAAAGTGTGTGTGTTGAAGTGCATCGAGGATGCAAATACCTTTTTCCTTTAATGCACTTGGAAAACATTCACAAGCCACTTTAGGAAAGGTGGTTGATAGTTAGAAAGTATGTCTTCCTCATCATTTTTTTAAAATGTGAAGATCTCTAGACTACCTAGTTGATGATCATTAGAAACCCTTCTTTATCTTTGACTGCCCTGTTCACCTTTCTATGTGACTTACTTCAGTCTGCTCTTCGATGAGTTTATTGAAATAAACTATGTTGACTAACCTTGATGCAAACCATCTTTGAAAAGGGGCAACTGAGACCAAAACAGGGCTTTCAAAAGGATTATTCAGTGATCTGACAGTGATACTTGTTGATTTGAAGTTCTCAAACCTGGCTGCTGTTCTGAAAATCTGGGACGTATTGCTAACATTATTGCTTGGGCAGAGCCTTTACCACAAAGGGCTGTTTGGAGATGAACAATGCTTTATGAGCTGTTCTCTGGCTTCATTTTCACCCTCTTCTAACAGCATTTCCATTGTTTGACATGAATACTCTTCCTGGAGGCTTACCTGGTGCTCCTAAGTAGATGCACTTCTGTATTGCCACCACTTGCTAACATTCGAGGGGCACAAGCTCGTCACACTCCCTTGCTCTCAGCCTCTCACAAGCCACCAGCATGTTTACATCTGTTGTCCACAGCAGAAGCAGTATTTAGCCTGTCTGCTTCACCACAGCACAACTTCTCCTCTGTTCAAACAACATCAAGTCCATTTCAGCTTAAGGGACTTCAATGTATTATTTTTTTTTCTATTTATGCCAAACCTCTGATGCCTACGGCCTAGAGTGGGGCACACCACCATGGAATTCAAGTCCACTCTTCATTGCTAAGGTCCTGCTGTATGAAGACAGCGTGAAAGGCAAAGGTCAGGATTGTTGCCGTATGTTAAAATAATGTCACCACCAGCAACTGATGTCAAAGAGGCAATGTACAGATTCAAACAAATTTCTTTCACTGCCTGTAGATCTTACGGGCCCACAGGATATGCTGCAAGATGAAGCTCTCAAACTAAACAGAGTGGTTTACCTCCACAACTGCCTGCTGGCCTCTGGAAACTGGGCTGAAACTCAGCACCACACAGCAACAACCTGTTGTTGTTTGTATTCTGGGCTGGGAAAAAATAACAGAATGACCGTTTATGGTTTTGATTCCGTGGAAACTATTTGTTCATTAGAGGACTTAATGATAATTTGATATTTTAACTGTGCTGTTCCTAATAAGCTTGCTTTTTTTTTTTTTTTTTTTTTTTTTCTGCATGGTCTTGGGGAAATCAGGGGAAGAGATAAGTGTGGGTTAATAGTGAGCAGACCTGGTTTATGGAACTACTGAAAAAGACTTTCTCTTCTAACCAAGTGTCTCAGGGGTCAACTCCTTATCTGGGGTGCATGCAGAGGGAGTCCAGGATCGTTTTTCTCCTTCACCTGGGGGAAGCAAACTTGGACCTCTGTAGCAAAACACAAGCCACCAGCCCTACATTAAGTGCTGTTTGCAGTATTTCCTCTTGACACTGGGTTGATTTGTAAGAATATTTACAACTGGCTACGCTGTGACTTGAACTCAACATGCTACCCTAGGTGAGGAATCACCTCTGTCACACTGTCTTAGCATTTTAAGCCAGTTGACAGCTTTCCAAGAGGAGAGGAATTTCTCATGGAAGATGAGAAAAGCAAGGCTAGGCTTCTCATGAGAGCATAGCCATTTTCAGAGTAACTCTCTGATTCAGAGTAGTGATTTAACTACAGGTTATGTTTACTTGCAATTTCATTAGCACTTTGTAACAAGGTTCGGCCCCTCTTCTGAGATGCTGCAATTCAGACAAATCCTTGGATTTCCATTCCAAAGTAAAATCTATTTTCATCTTTCCTGCACCACAGATACAGCAAAACAGAAGTAGTTACTGAGGCTGTGGTTCTCAGCAGAAGCAAACAGCTGAGAAGTAGTAACTTTTAAAAAGATGCCAACGTGACCTCACTTTCTTCATTTTCCCAGGTGAATTTTCTTCCCCACTGGCTAGCAGATGCTACAAACCAAATGCATTGTTTCCTTTTTTTTAGGATTTACTCCATTACGGTCCTGAGACACTGAGACAGAGATGAAGAAAGCACACTTCTCATTTGACAATTAGGATATGTATGAGAAGTGCAATCCTTAAATTTCAGACTTTTCCCCAGTGAATAATTAAGAATACAAAGTATCTACAAAGGGAAGTGAGCCAATTTACCTGTAAATTTTCATAGTCTTGACTTTCCATTCTAATGCATGATATTTTTTTTTCCTTCCCCAAAAAGGACACTTTTTTTTTTTTTTAAATGGGAGGTTTCCTGGTTTTTTGGTCCATGCTAATGTATGTATTGCACTGCTGGAATCCTCATTCTGCCTCTTCACATCATTTTCAGAGGATGCAAACTGAGCTGAATAAAGTCAGTTGATATTATTGCTGAAACACAGTCTGAAACACTGGAAGCTAGAGATATTGGCAGGAAAATGTCAAGCATTACATTGTGGGGTTGTTAGGCACTTGTAAACCAGGATATCCAATAAAATATTAAAAAATATCTCTAAATATTTTAAAGAGCAGTCATACTCTGAAAAGTGACTGTAAAACGGTTTTATAGGCACTGTGTTTATGTTCTGTCATAAATTTGCTTACTGTCTCAAAACGCAGCATATTATATAGACCCACTTTAGAGGCTGCAAACTTCTCCAGCTTCTCCAGAGTCCAGTTGCACAGCTAAAAAGAGAGCCAAGAGACAGGATTTTTCTCCTTGGATGAGAGCTCTGCAGGAGTAAGGAGAGGGCTGATGCAGGCTCCTGGGTGTGGGCTCTGGCAGCCTGAGGGTGTGAGGACAGCATACACCCAAGTACAGCAGGGAGACACTCAAAGGAATTTGGATACCTAGCAGGGCACAGTGCCCAAGCTAATCAGCCTGAAGGTTGTCCTGCATTCTGGGCTTGAAATCATGTCCCAGAAGGGCACCGGACCATGCCCTGTGGAGGTACCAATCTGTGAAGAGCTTGGGTGGGGATTTTTGCACCTCACACCTGGTGAATATGGACCCATTGCTGCATTAGCCACGCATATTAGCAGAGAAAAACATTGCTGGTCTGGTGCAGTCACAGTCACTGTGCACATATGTGGATTGTGCATAAAGAAATGGACATACATCATCTATGCATCCAGTCAAACATTTTCCCAATGTGTGACCCATTCATTGTCATTTTAGTTTGTAGCAGCTTTTGGACAAGTATGTTCCTAAATGAAGCGTGTGGGCCTTGGGATTGCACTGAAGCAAACTCAGCTGAATTTACAATTTAACATTTACATAATTAAAAGTCCAGCTTTTAAATGCATTTGTAGTTGTTCCTGCATATGTAGAAACATGTATATTGTTGTACATGTACTTCTTCCTTTAATTAATCTTTGTCTTGCCCTTTTACATGCTAACGTTTTCCAGCTGAAGCAATTATTTTTAGCCTCCTGTAAGAAAATGAGGCATTAGGTGGAAAGGCAATGAGCTCAAGATCCTTTGGTCTTCTACAATGTGAGGACACACTATTTTAAAGTGAAAGGTCTGATCCTGCTTGACCAGAAAAATCAAAGCTGTGGACCCCTTTATCATTTGTAGGATCAGACCCAAAATATATTTGAAATCGTGCTTCTACATATCCATATTTGAAAGCTTTGTTTGTACTTCCTTCCATTTTTAAACATAATTAAAAAGAAACGCCACTCTTCAGAGAAATGCATACCAGTCTGCAAAATTCCCCCTTTCCCAGGGCAGTAGCCCAGAAAGAGACAATGTTTCTTCTCCCCAGAATAGGTTCCGGTTGCACTAAACTGAATCCAGCAAGAGAATAAATTGTCTGTGGTCACACATGAATCAGGGCTCTCTTTTGGTAATTTGGCTCAAGATATAGGAAGGCAAATTTACTGGACGGAATTTTAGTGCACACATTTCAATAATAAAGACTCTGCAAAATGCATAGCTGTAGGTGGCATTAATTACACAGGATGCGAGTCAAATAGCATACACATATGAAAAGTCTATGTGCGATCTATTTTGTGGGAGGCTGCAACTTTGCCCTCACACACAGATACTTCAAGTGCTAAATTAACAGCTACATGCCTAAGAGGAAACAAATACATTTTAAAGTTGGAGTATAAAGTGATCAACAAATGAAGATGGAAATAACAAGCTGAGATCTGGGGATATAGCTCAAGCTTTTGGAAATGTTACACAAACAGGATTCAGAGTTGGGAGTTAGTTGGCTGAAAGCAGAGGGAGAGTGTGAGACTAACCTTTTTTGGGGGGGTTATGTTTAGCATAAAGACAAATATGGGTGTGGACTTGACTTCACGGCTTGACAACCAAAGCAAAGCTATAATGTTGAACAAAGGGATCCCTCTTCTATGTGGGAGAAGAAAACCTGTTGACCAGCTGATAGCTGGAGTCATGCATTACGAGGAACTAAATGCTCGTAGCTTGCAGATTCCTTCCCACACGGAGCTAGGACATCCCGCGCTCTCTCCATCTGTGCTCCATGGCAAGCATGAAAATAGTTCCCTGAAGCTCCTGCCACTACGCTGAGCCTTCTCAGACTCTTTCCATCACCACTTGAAATAAGAGTATGTTTTTCCCTTGTTAAAGAAGATTAATCTACCATGATGTCAATGACTGAGTGGACTTCATGTATTTGGTCTCAGTCATGGTATTTTTAGCCTAATTGGAGACAATGTTGCTGATTTAGAACATCTGCTGAAAGATGACATCCTTTTGAGGCACTCGCAGACCATAAACAATAACTGCTCAACATGCATAGTGATGTTTTACACTTCTACCCACCATTTCCATTAGAGGATCTCAAAGCTCTCTACATATCAGTGAGTTTAGCTTCCCAGAGACTGTGATGAGTAAACAATACCCCTCCTTTACAGATGGCAAGATGAAAGCCCAAAGAAGCGAAAGAACCTGAATTCAGGATCACTCAGCAAATCTTCAGCAGGATGCGGAATAGAAACCAGGTCACCTTACATGTGGTTCTGCACTTTATTCACTCCCCTGGTGCTCTGACCTCACTGTGCTCCGTGAACCTCATCATAACTATATGGGATATGCAGCTGTTAGTAATAATACACTACCTGTTTGAACTAAAAACACACTGGCAGATGGAAATACAGTAGGTTAATAGCTATTCCAAGAAGCAATCGTTTAAGGTACCAAAAAATTGCTTCTGTTAACCTTTTCCCATTGTGACATTTGACCAGTTTATATGCAGGTTACAAAGGTCACCCATTATCACCATTTTATGAGACTTGGGTTGCCTCTGATCTTTCTCCACATTCTGCATTCAATAGCCTTTACCTGATCCAGCAAATGGTAATATTAACCAGCTACAATACATTTTTTCCTTTATGACCCAGGGTCCACAATCATAGAGAAAGTCTAATGTAGCTTTCTTTTCACTTAGATTTTTGCTCTTCTTAAAGTCTTATACCAATTTTATGGCAAAATCGTATTCCCCTACATCTTTGATCCAGCCTCAATTTCATATGTATTTTAGAGTCGGCTATTATGTTTCTAAACAGATTTTGGATGTTCTGTGTTTTGCAGTTATGCCTATTTTGTTGATATATCCCTCCACTGTCAAGCTAACCTGCCTGTTGTACTCCTTGCATCAGTGCCCAGATTTTTACAGCTTCTGCTTTATAACAAGCTTTGCATAGATCTGTATGTTATCTAACACAGTTGTAAAATATTAGGGTGTGTCTGGCTTATCAAGTCCTTCTGAGGTTCAGGCAATCAGCCCTGCTAACTTCCTTGCCTGATTTGTATGCCTTCAAGGACAAAAGTCATTCATGAAATCATTTTCCAAAGTGATATAACAAAGAACCCTTAGGGGAGAAAGGGTATGTTTTGATCTAAATTCATATCATAGAGGAAGTTATACAGAGAAAAAGGAATGTGGTGATGATTTAATTATTCTCTTCAAAGCAAAAAGCATGTTATTAACAAAAGGCTGTGTGACTCAGAGGTTTATACTTGGTTTAAGTTCTTATTAGTGGTTTTGAAACAAGGGAGGCTGATTGATTCTTGTTCACTCATTAAACTCATTACTTCACAAAGATTCATTGCACTTGTGTTAATTTGAGAGTTGCAGGAAGTTGCAGAAAGAAATTGAATATGGTGTAGATAAAGTTATTTCAAAGGCCGATCATCAATTCCCTGTAAGGCTTCCTTTGAATCATGTTTTTGAGGCTTTATTTCTGTATTTTTAGCATGTATAACTAATGAAGGGGTATGGGCATGGGCATTCACCTCCTGACCCAAAGCATTTTGTGGAATTGTCCCCAGAAGCAGTTACTTTAAGGAATAACATTTTGACATCTAGTCGTTTTATTGCTGTTATTTCTACCTTCTTGAGCTTTTATACCACAAGAAAGCAAACACAAGAGTTTGAATCAACAACTGTTCCAGCACTAGCAGTGCCACTTAAGGACATTGTGGGCTTATCTTTCTTTGAGTCAGGCCATGCCCAGCACAATTTCTTCCTTAGATATCATATCAGCAATAAAAGATGTGAATACAGGGTCTGTCGTACAGGAAGATACTGAGCTCCTTCACAAGGCTAAAGCAAACTAGGGTGTGGAGTACAGGAGATGAAAATAAAAACATTATTTCAGTTTCTGCCCTAGATCAAAACCAAACAGAATCAGCACATGTGTGTGACAAAAAGCGTCAGGTTAAACCACCTTTCCTACTAACAACTGCCTGTAATTGATTACAGCCTTGTTTTACAATGTTTAATACACACTATGAGGATTTAAGGAACAGTCAGTGATTCTGAATATCCCATTTGGGATCTGTTTGCCAGAAAGCAAGCGCTCGGTGCTTTCTCTAAAAATGTAGCACCTTTTAAATATCTCAGTTTGGTTACAAAACAGCAAATATCCCCATTCCTTGCTAAACTCAGTCTCAGAAAATATTGGCTGTGGTGTGACAGTTAAGCTGCTTGTGATGAAAAAAGTCTGTTCTGTGTTACACTCTTAATGGATTAGCATCTTGTTGGTCAAGGCAACACTTCTCTCTAGTCCTTGATGCCGAAAGGTTAGGTATGAGCGCAGGAGGTCAACTCTGTTACTTTTTATGGAGGCAGAAAATGGCATAAAATGAAAATAATTTCCTGTGAAAGCTGAGGACATTCCTTCATTAGATTTGTTTCCTGTGCTAGGTCATATGGCTTTTTTCCTTTTTTTTTTTTTTTTTTTTTTTTTTTTTTTTTTAACATGCATTTGCTGGTTTCCTGTGCCCCAAGGGCCTTAGTGATCTGCTTTTATGAGACCAGGCCCACCAATGCTGTTTTGTATGGCAAGAATGAATGAACTAAGTGAATCAAAAACATCAGAGGAGAGCTTGATAAGGGACAACAGGTGATATGCATTTGATAGAGGCTAAACCACTCAAGTTATAAAACCCTGACTTATTTACGAAGCCACCTTCTAAATCGCCACTTCACCTCAGTACCTCACAACTACAGGCGACACATCCTCTTCCAGACAGCACCAGCTGGACTTCAAACAGTCCTGGTTAGTCACCTGCCTCTTTTTTCACTGTTGAACATAAAATGTTGAGCAATAATAAGATCCAGAGGTTTTTTTATTTTTTTTTTTCACCCTCATAAAAGCTGTTGCTGCCTGGTGGGAAGGAACAGCTGGTCACCTCTTTTCCCAGCTTTGGTGGGATGCAAAGTGAAACTGTGTTCTTCATTCCCACTGCCAGTAGACCTGAATCCCAGAGCAGTCCCAGAAGATAACCTCTGGATACGGCATGAGCTAGACCAATGCCAAGGAAAGAGGTGATACAACATGTCAGATCATGCTGACCAGCTGGTATCTCTGCAATATCACGTTGAGAGATTACTTTTTCACAGCTTTTTGTGACTCTAAGGAAAGAACACAGCACAGGTGAGCAACACCCACACCCCCCAAGCCCACCCCATGTAAACAGGATGATGGAGTTTGAACTGACTGCTACCACTGAGAGACAAAATCTTGTAGTTACAATAAATAGCCTGGTGAAAGTGTCCATTCCTCACCCTGGTATCCCTCAGAAAAGCAAACTGAGTATCAGGATGTATTAGGAAATGAATAGGGAACAAACCAGGAAACATCATATTACTGTAAAATCCATGTACATCAGCATTTTGGTTATGGTGCTCAATTCAGGATGCTTCCCTTCCTCCCCCTACACCTTCAGTAAAGGTGTAGTAGAATCAGGAAAGTTTTCAAGAAGGACAAAAGGGGTTATCAGAGGCATGAAATACCTTCCATATGAGGAAAAAATAAATAGACTGGCACTTTTCAGCCTGGGAGAAAAAAAAAAATGAGTGGAAGGGGATCTGCAAAAGCATGAATGACATGGAGAAGGTGAATAGGAAATTATTGTTCACTGTCTCTTCCAATACAAGAACTAGTACATCAGCCTACCAGGCAGTAGGTTCATAGACCAAAAGCTGATTTTTTTGTCACCCAGATATGAAGAACTCCTTGCGCCCTGGACATTTTGGATGGTGGAAGCTTTCATGGTTTCCAAAAGTGATTGAAAAAAATTATGAGAGGAAAAAGAAATAGAGGAAATGTTATTAAACAGAAAAATACCAGTATCCACCTCAGCTAAATGAGTTGGTCTAACCTGATTCAGCTGTTTGTATGTGCCCATACTGTGTTCTCAGAGCGGGGATTATGAGATTTCTTGTAGGTCACCTCTAGATATGGACTATTTTGATTCTGACTGGTTTCTAAGCTCAAAAACCTTTGCTCAGTTCAAGTAGGAATTTTGTCTGAATATGGGCTTATTTAAGACTGGAAAAGACATCCCCAGGAATGCATGTGGAATGAAATACCCTATCAATGCAAGTGGATGTGGGTAATCTGGAAACCCTGAGTAATTACACCAAGAAGCTGTGTATAAGTCTTCACTGATTTTAGTGCATGAATACACGCAAGGACTGTTTCCTTAGATTTTTTTAATTGACTATGTCAGGCAGATCATACAAAACCCAAGGACTTTGGGAAATGTTTGCCTTATCCATTTTTTCTTGCTCAGTAAGCTAAAAATACGCTGTCTGAAGTAGTGTCTCTGAGGCATTTTTCCTTTTAACTTCAGACACCTTACCCACCATCTGAACTCTTGAACAAAAACTGCTGTAAAACTCAGATCATTATTCTGTGTCCTACTGTACATTAAGTAAATGTACTTCTTTTTCAAAGAATACAAGACTTGCAGTCTTGTCACTGTTTTTGTTTAGTAGCTCTTTTTCTTTCCTCTGAGTGCTTCAGCATTATACAGAAAATATTTTACAGCAGTGCCTAACGAACAGTTTTCCTTCAGTAATTGTGGTGGACAGGCCATAGGAACATAGGGTGGTCAGAAGCAGAAGAGTCTTTATGTTGTCTGTAGCTGGCAAATAATAAGTGCCCCCACAAGAAATTTTATTATGACAGGTTGTTTTATTACCCAAGGAAGAGGCCTCAAAAGACAATGCATTTTGTTGTTAACAGATGACCTGTTATCCCTACCAGTCCAATTCACATTTCTTTTTGATGGTCGGCTGTTTATGGCATTTTTAGCAGCAGTGTGTAATACCCTAATTTTCTAGCATTGTTGTCATAAAAGGAGGTGATGCTGAAGTACAAATTATATCACAAGCTGAACAGGGCACCACAAAAGCAGCGAGAGTTAAACCAAAGTGAAGATATATTAAACCACAACGAAGATACTGTTATAATGGTGTGGACTGCAGCCTTCCAGAGAGTCTTAAGAGAGGGGCAAAAGAACTAAGTAAACTCATGGCTAAACCAAATATAATTGAAATTATGTGATATTACTATGCATTCCAATGTGTATCAAGAAGAGAGTCCATTCGATGTGAAGCTGACACAAGGCTATAATCCAGGAGATCAATTGTTTGAAAGGGTCTGTTTATGTCTTAGAAGAATGGAATACCACTGGAAAGAGCAGCCGGGGAGATGATGGAACTAGGCTGGGATCTTAAACCATATGCATCATGGCACATTGCTTCCAGGTCATGAAGGAAAGCATACAAAAGATGCAGACACAGATCTCTATTTAGACATTTAATGCTGGGTAGGGAAGAGTTATCAGAATATAATGAAGAAGACAAATATAGTGGAGCAGTTATTATCCTTCCCAATCCCAGCAGTGGACTTTCAGGCACTTTCTTACCTGGAATTTGCATCTTGACCATAAACAACTGCAAGATGACCTATTTTGCAGGTTTTTGCTAGAGAGCAAATTAGGTTTTTGGCTTTGAAAATGTGGTGTATGAAATTTGTAGCTTTATTACATATTATTGACACAAATAATCTACATGTCAAGCAATCTGAACTTCTCTAAAGTTATAATTTCTTGAAAATAACCACTCATATACGTCTGCGGATCATGTACATTGTCAGGTAGTTGACCGCAAAAATTCATTAAAGAACTAATGGTAGTATGAGATAGTACTAGCACGTTTAAAAGAATTGCTTGATGAATACATGGTGCTATAATATAATTTTAGAAAATGACAGAGCAACCAAAAATTTCAACCATACTTATCAAAATGGGGTCAGTTCTCTTGCTTCAGAGCTTATGCTGGATTTTGTCTTTGAGAAGAGCATTGCCTTTGACAGCTGTTCCATATTCACAGTTGGCGTTTGGAGATAGAGCAGAGTTTCACCAGTTTAATTTTCTGAAGTGTTGTCATGATCTTCCCTTTTGAATTCAGCCTGCATATTCTTGGGGAACTTCCCTTTTTAAAAAAAAAAAAAATTAATAGATTTTCAATCACTGACAAACCAAGTTTCAATCACTGACAACCCAAGTTTCCTGCAAATTCTCCTAATTCTTTCTGCTGCGCAGGTTTTTTTTACTGAATTTTCTGATTTTTTAGTAAAAAATTATTAAAAGCTATAATTACTGGCTGTCACATGGCTATAGTAATTTTATCTGGCCTCTAGAAATGGCCAGCCTGATTCCAAGTCTGAGAGATTTTCTGTCATCTTTTCCGTTAGCCAAGGTGAGGCAATTTTGTGACTATAAGCCCCCACTAGCAGTTTTCAATACAGTTTATCACTATTTTATAACTCACCCCTTTTTTTTTTCAGTAAGTCACAAAATCCTTTTGGCAAAGTTTCAAGAGGCATCACTTCATGCTTTGAAAGAGTTTATCCTTCTATTAGAACAACAACTTGAAACAAGCATAAAGTTAGTTTTCTGATGTATGGTGCTAGAAATAATCAGGCCTCTTGCATCTGCTTCATCAGCTGGTTTTCTTACAGAGTTGTCAAACACAGGGGAATTCATCAATGAGGTGCAAACTGCTTTCTGCAAGATTTGAGTTCATTGTTAGGTCAGTGATATATGAAGAAAAGCTCATTGCTTTTTCTGAGGAGACATCAGGCATCTCCTTGCCTGAGGTTTTACAAATATTCTTGGATTACTTCAGTTTCATCAGCACATGCACTAATTTGGGCCATCTATAAGCTTGCTGATTTATATTTTTTTAGGCCTTCATCTGAACAGTTACCATTACAATTCAACTATTGTTCAGCTGAATTGTAGCAACGTACCTTTTCAGATATGTCTCAATAGTACTTTTCTGGCAAAAATATTGCCCGAGGATGATTTATGCAAGGGAGCTTTTTCTCTCTGTTCTCTGCAGTGAGCACACACTTTGCCTGTGCTAAATTCATGTTTCCCCATCGCGAGACACAGGCTACAACTTCCAGCTTGAATTCAGCTGGAGAAGTTTAGCGTGTCATTTCTGATGTCATTGCAACCACTGCATCCTGCTGTCAAATAGCTGGATGCTTATTCATGACCTATTTGTGTCTCTCTCTATAGTTGCCACCTTCCCTGGCTAAGTTAATGTGTAGCTAGTAGGAGGGGGACAGAGAAGTATTTTTCAGAAATAAGAGGCAGGACTACAGTGCGAGGAAGGGCTCAGGCCAGAGAGAGGTGATCCTGCCCTTGTGTAAATCCCTCCTTTCCCAAGGCAGCTGCCAAGTCAGAGAGTCCTTCATTTCATCTTGGAGACTCTCTGCTCCAGGGAAGGAGAACAAATGTAATGGGGATGATGGATCTCAGGGGTGGAGAAGAGTGTTACATGGAGTAACAAGTAAGAGGTATGCTCGTGCTTTTCTTTTAGTGTTACCTTCTTGTTCGAAGGAAACACCACTGTAGGCTTTGTTTTTACACAGTTACACAGGCTGTAATCTTGAAAGTACCATATGTGTGAAAAAGGTTATCCCTTTTTTTGTATTAGCAGCAGTGTTGCTATCTGTGCATTGCACTGTGAGCCCTCACTTCCTTTACTATGAGGCACTAATTGTTCTGTATTCATCTTCTCCCACCAGTCAGTTCTTTGTAGATCATCTTGCAGAAGGTTTCTGTGCTGCTGTCATGCCCAGACAAGCATTCTCTCTCTGAACTTGTGGTAGGTGAATTTTCCTCAATCGATGGGTCGATGACGTAGGGAAACTGCAACGTGCTGACACATATCCACACACAAAGAATAGATTAAGCATGACACATCAATTATTCCTCATCTACGAGTCCTTTGGTATGCCTCAGAAGGTTGAGAGAATCTGGTAGCCATGGTGGGATTTAGATTTCTGCTCTTAAGCAATTTGCCCACTTCTCATATGAGGCCCAGAAGAAGGGGGAAACAATTTGTTGGAGGGTAAACAATAATTCTACTGTCTACAATAAATGACTCTAGTCAGCAGTGCCAAGGTTCATTCCTGATCCTGTAACGAGAAGTGCTCAAAACTCTGGCAGTGGAAATTTCAAAATGTTATTTTTACCTCAGGCTTGTAAGGAAATGAGGCTTGTTTGATCATACTCTCTGTGTGTGCGTGTGTCTATTTATCCGTCTGACCTTTCCTAATAACGTTTGAGGTCTTTGTCTAATTTCAAGAAAATCTCATGAAGTAGAAATCCCAAGCAATGTTAAATACCAAACTGCTTCAGAAAAGTAAGCAGTTGCATAAAAAAGGAACATTCTTCTGATGTCTCCATCGAGGGAAAGGCAAACATAACTTGCTAGCTATCAGAAAGGGCTGTTGAAAGCCAGGCTATATTAGTTCTTTTCCACCTTGAATGACTGCTTTTAATTCAGTTTTCTTTTACCACTTCACTTTTGCCTATAAGCTTTTTTGCAACCATTACATGTAAGAGTGATAGCGCACTACAGATACTTAGCCAGGGCACTGCATGGGAAAAAAGCTCAGAGTAGCTCGGTACTACAGATCTCCAGTTTGTGGCAAATGGGAACTTACACCTTCTGGCCTACGTGGCTTACAGTGTTGACATCTCTCTTCTGATTCAGCATCCTGATAGCTTGTCCAAGAAGATAAAACTGGGAAATGCCAATGGAAAGCCATGGCAGGGATGTCAAATTCAAATATTTGAATGTCAGAAGTCAGCCACAGGAAAATATGAGATTTGTTATAATATCTCAAGGCTTCATTGTATTTTGCCCTCTTCCACCTGTGATTTGGCATAACACACTGAAAATGAGATATACACTACACACAAACTTGATAACCAGTTGATGTACATATACATGCGTAACAGTTGAACAATTAGGCAGGTGGGATTTGTCCATTATCATTTTTGTCCAAATGTATGAATTTTCATCTAAACCCCCTGGATATTCCCATTGTAGCAGTTTTGCTTTAGCAGATCTGGAAGGAAATTCCAACAAATTGGTATTAGAAGAATGCCCTTCCATCAAGCATTCTGCTCGTAAAGCCTCCATTTAGCTTACTTCTGATAACTCTTTAATCAGTGCTACACTGACATTGATATCAAGGTCAAATAAACCACATTCATATACTTGGATCGACTTGTAACTTTTAGCGTTAAACAGCAACTAAATTAGTGAAAAATCCTGAAATACAAATATAAACAGAAGTAGCTTATTAACTAGAGCTAAGTAAATCATTACAATACACTGATAAGAAAAGTTAGGGTACTTACTGAAAAGTACAGAAGAGATAGAAGCAATAATACAGGAACTGTTGTAAAAGGGCAGATCTGAAGTATTTAGACAGGTTGAAAGCACATACTACAGAGTAAACATCTACATTTATGATAGTAGTAGGCTTTCTTTGTAGCTAAATTAATCATCTCATGCTTTTTGAAACAGAAACAGTAGAAAAAGTTTCATCACTGGATATTTTAGTTCCCTTTTCTTCTACTGCTATGATGTTTTGCAGGATTTTCAGAAACACTAGAAAAGTGGCATTTAAGTAAAATTCTCCAGAGAGCTTTGAAGCAGCCTAACTATGCTCACTGCAAGCCTAAAGAGCTGTAAAGCTGCTGTGTTTTCCTGCCTGGGACTCTCAGAACTGTTGGACAGGGATGTGTGAGCTTTGAGATGAACTAAGCTTCTCAAGGAATGAATGTCTTGAGTCTTCTGCTGCACATGAAGTTGCTTGGGAAGGGAGTTGGATGGGCAACGCTTCATAGCAATGGTGTAACACCACATCTGGTACCCAGTGAAAGGGCTTCCTTCATGCCTACCCATAAGGTAGTTGATCTGTGTGCTGGAGAAGTAGGTATTTACAGTTATACAGCAGCTGAATCAGATGGACCACAGCCTTTTAAACAGCTTGCTTCTGTCCAGAAATCTCTGAGAAATTTTATGAACCATCAGATTACACTGGGACAAAATTTCCTGGTGGGAATGAGCAACGTGCTTCAGAAGATGTGGCCATTGGACAGTGTTTAGCTCTTGACTTCTGTGGGAAGGGTGAAGCTGAATGCAAGCACCTAGGCCAGCCTCCCCACGGGCCACATTTCTGTCACACGCTTTTTTTCAGTTTTGTTTTGGACTTGTATCCTCTCACTGTCACTGAGTATAAGGACAAATGGTAAATCCTTCCAATCAGCAACACGATTGCAGAATTGTGTGAAGGCCTCATCAGCAAGTGACCCAGGTGGCAAAAATACACTGTATGCTTATTTCATCTCTGTGGTGACAGCAAGAACCATCTAAAATGGGAAGAGTGGAGAAGAAAAGAGTTGGGAAACTAATTTTTGTCTATAATGAAAGAATAATTTGGAAATCTTCCTGATTTTTATTATATGTCTTTTAAAATCAGGAGAAAAAAAAGTAGATTTTCTCATTTTAAAAGGACATATTAAAGGTCTGCCAATGAGATAGTATTTTCAGTTTAACAGAATAAAAGGTTTTCATTAACCTGAAATAAATACATTTTTTTTACATATTGTTCTGTAAAAGAATTCTGTAAGATTCTGGGTTTTATCTTTTTCCCCTTTGGTTTGAAAATCCATTTTCTGCCCAGCTATACAAAATAGTCAGAAAACAACATTTTCTTTTGCCTGTCAAGCAAATTCTTACTTGTAATTTGACCAATGATATAATAGTCTTTGGTGTCTTGTGGAGACGATGCATAAAATATTTATCATGTACTTAGTATATGTCGCTTATTTCAACTCAGGACCAGTAGGCTCCTCAAACTTTAATTAATTTAGTTCAGAATCCACTGTGGATAAGAAACCAATGGGCAAAGTGGGGGTTAGCAGCTACAGGAATAACCTGAAATGTAGGAGAAGGGTGTTCTGTTCCAACCTGATCTGCTGGGAAGGTTGAACAAGCCTTTTTCTTTCTCCTTGTGCAGACTCTGCCCCAAATCTGGACAACAAAACCATGATGTTGCTTAGTTAGTAAAGTAATTTGAGATTGGTGGATAAAAATGTTACCTAGGAGCTAGATAGTAATAAAACTATTACTGAATCTCTTTAGGAAATGAGGGAAGTACATGAGTGCCTGTGGTCACAAAGCAGAGCTGAGGCTGGGATTAGAGAGTGCGATTTGTACTTCCTAAACCCCTGTTTCTTTTTTTATCTTATTTTTAAATCAGACTTTCTTATTTTTTAATATTATATCATACATAAATATTTTCTCAGATCATAAAAATAATTCCTTTTTTTTATTATCAGGTCACACAAACTTCATGTATGATCTTCAAATTCAAGGACTGTGATTTCTTTGTATCTTGATCTATGCTATGAAAGTTAATAATAACACATCCATCAAGAAATAAAATACTGACATCTAGAATATCCGTATCCTGCAATGGTCTGGAGGGTAAATCTGGCAAATGAAACTGAATGCTGCAGCACAGTAACGGGCCTTGTGGTCCAACTGTGAGTGGAATCTGCATGCACTGATGAGCGAAGCACAGGATGCACCCGGAAGAACAGAAGGACCTGTGAGTGGTCTTCTCCTCTAGCGTTTTCATGTGACTTTGCCTCAGGTGACACTCGGAGTCAAGAGGCATTGACATCTCCAGATGGATCTGCCTTTTTTCCTCTCTATAGTCAATGGATAAAAGCAGAGATTCTTCTCAAAGGTGATTCTGAGGAGCAGGTGTCTGATTTAGGTGCCCTGAATTGGCTTCCAGGGATGCTGTTCTGTCTTTGTTGACCAGCGATACAGTTGGGGAAGATGAGCGGGAAGAATAAGCCATCTCTGTTGCCAAAATTCAACAAGCTTCCTTCCTTTTCCCACTTTTCTTGCCTCAGTAACTCAGTTAATTCACAGTACTGACACTATCCTTCCTCTTCAAGCCCATCCTAAGAATAGACTAAACAGCTCCTCTGGAAGGTAACATAGCAGAAATTGTAGGTTTAGTGTTCCCAGCATGGCCACTTACTGGAAGTGGCTATGCCAGTGAATGCCCAAAGCAGCATGACCTCTTTGCAAGAAAGCAATGGGTATCTTCATTCATACTGCAACCAGAATTTTGAAAAACCTTTGTAATTTTTTCCCATCCTTATAAGCTGAACTAGTTGATCCAGCTGGTTGGTTTTCCATCTAGAGGACACAATATCTTCTCAAAGTGAGTTTGAAAGGACTTGCATTTGATTTCAGTTCAGATCTAACCTCCTGGGAAGGGTCCAAGACAGCCACATGATATAGCTGGCAGTCATCTTCATGCAGCACTCTTGAAGTGTTACCCTTTAAAGGCATGATCAAATCAGCCAGCAAAAAGAAACAGAAGAGAGACAGGTTTTCTTTCCACTGAAACCAGGGATGATTCTAAACGCTGGGAACATCTCATCAATGATCCTTGCTTTGACCCTAGCCTGTGATTTGGTATGAATATCTCATTTATTCCTTCCCACAGAGTGGGAATAAGAGATAAAATTCGCAAGCTGGAAAGAAGGTGGTGTGTGGTCTGCCTTTGAAAAAATAAATGAAAACAACTTTTCCTTTTGTTGCAATGAAGATACACTAAAAGACAGAATGTGGCTATATGCCTTATGTGCATACCTTAAATTATTTCTCCCTCTCTTAGTTTTCCCAGATTGAGCATTGGCTTCATGACTTATCTTCTCAGCTTTCCAGAATTTGTGGCGTGTTTCATTTTGTTTAAAAAACTGGGGCAAACCCAGGGAAATGACTTCAGCTGTGTGGTGAGAATTGCTAGCTGCTAACTGAACCACAGAGTACTGCTGGGAAACTGCATGCTTGCATCTGATAACCATTTTATGGGAATGTGTGCTGACCCACAGCTGTGGTTCTCCGCAAAATGCTGGGAGCATGAGTCCTCTTCTACCAAACATACTTCATGGTCTATTCTTAGCCTCTTTTTTTGTAACAGACTTGTTCTGTCCTCAAAATTGAGATTAAGTGGAGGGAGGGAGGGAGGGAGGGAGGGAGGGGGAAAAAATCAATGTTTCTTGTGTTTAATTGTGTCTGTACATGGTTTGTAATTGGAAGTAACTCCACTAACTGCAGGACTGGTATATGTTGGTGTGAGTTGGATAAGGACTGAACTAATTGTACTACTGGTTTCTTCTGCCTCATCTGTAACTTCTGAAGAATGACTGTTAATTTCAGTTATGGCATTTATCAACTCTGATTGTACAAAGATTCAAGGAAAGAAAATTCTAACCTGTCAATATTCCAGCAATGTTAGGGCAGATGTTCCTCAGACTTCCTTCTCCCCAGGACGCACTTTTGTGGATTAAAAAAAAAAATAATATATATATATATATATAATAAAGAATGTTTATGGGTAGTTAATGAGATGGTAGACAACTAAGTAAGAACTCATGTTTGACCTTTCTGGGGCAAAAATTGCGTATTGAGTTTTCCTAGTGGCTTCTCCTCCTGTCTGATTACCAGAAAGACTTCAGTGTTCACAGCTGAAAATGATCTGACACTTCAGTGCTTTGAAATAGATTGAGTCACGAGTTTACTAAATCACACCGAAATGCATTGGGGTGTCAGCTATGGCCCCATAAAAATCCCATCAAGGTTATATTTCTGGGAGAAATCTTCAGCATAAACAGACCTTCCTACCACTTAGCAGGTGTGAAAGAACAAAGCGAAGTGTCACAATTTGAACTTTACTGCCACCTGTTTCAAAGAATGATGAAGGTCCCAAAAGTCCACTGAACATTGATAATCTGC
The DNA here is from genome assembly GCF_017639655.2 of Falco naumanni. Lineage (NCBI taxonomy): Eukaryota > Metazoa > Chordata > Aves > Falconiformes > Falconidae > Falco > Falco naumanni. Next base: position 106,186,462 of record NC_054056.1, on the reverse strand, counting down.
CTCAGAATAGAGAGGCTTTAGGTTAACAGTTGGACTCAATGATATTAAAGGTCTTTTCCAACCTAAATGATTCTATGACTTTTGTTTCCCAGCTGTGGAAACCGTTGTATCTCTTGTTTTCAGATTAGTTTAGATGAGATTTGTTGATTTAATAATGGCATGTTCCTCTGAGCAAAGATAATCAGCATCATTAGAGACAAACTGGGTATGCAAGTGCCACCTCGCCACACACACAGAGTCACACACTTGCACAAGCACACACTTGCATTCATGCAAGTGTCTATATATTAATCTGGCAAAGCAGAACAATGTGCAGGAGAAGGTCATTAAATTCTACTTAAAGGATCTTTTCTTTCTTCCCCTTTCTCTTGCCTCTAGCAGTTACTTGGCTGCCTTTAGAAGCAATTAATCTCTGGTCTGATAACATTTTGCACAGTAAACTGGAAAGCTCTATTCAAGCAGAGTGAAGACAGCTATAAAGTTTCCCTCCTGAGCCCCCCATCTGGCCTAGGAAAGCTCCATCCTGTTCTCTGCTTGAGAAATGGGGTCTCAACAGATATTTTCACACTCCCCCTATCTCATGGGACTAGAAACTGGCTTGCAACGTCTCCCATTTTCTCTGTTGCCCCATTTGTCATCTTTTAAATATCTTCAGGCTATTGCCATGTATTCACCCCTTAAGCAAAGTTAGTATTGCCGAAATACTGTGGTGATGAGTACTGGCAATACATGCTCAGTGCGCATGCTGCTTCTCAGGGATGCTGGTTTGGAAAGAAAATGAAAGCCCTTCATGTATGCCATAAGGCAGCCTCCTGAGATATGGATCTTTTTTCCTTGCTCTAAGTCCCACCATGCACTTCAGGAAACTGAGGCACAGTGACTCTGTCAGAAACCAGCACTTCTGCTCCTTCAGGAAACTGTTTTGTACTGGAAAAATGATTGCAGCGAAGACTAAAGGTGCTCGTACGAGGGCGATGGGAGCACTCAAGAGAGAGAAAACGAACCAGCGATCAGCTTTCTTGCAAACACTTTGCAACCCTACATAGTCTAATTGGGAGCATGAACCTACTCTTCCCTCCGTGTGCAGTGCCCAGGTCCAAGTTACTTGCGTGCCAGCTGGAAAGCTGGGAACCTGGGTCTGCAGCATTTAGCACCCACTAACAGCACCGATGGAGAGAGCGGGGGCTGCTTTGCTCCAGTGGATGGTGGAGGTACAGCAGGGCTGAACCTGGCTGCAAACTGCCTGCACATCAGCAGCGGCAAAAGAAGCCGCTTCCCATCTCTTCCCCTAAGTCCTTCTTTCAGGGCACTTAAGGCAAGAAAAGTTTGCCAATTTGAAGTCATTCATGTAAACATTTCAAATCGCTTGTCTGCTTTGGAGTCAGCAATTTCACTTGCATGACAGTCTAGTTCAGTGAACAAATGAAATGGTTTATTTATAAGCTTGCTTCTCACCAGGGAGCCAATTTATGTTTAAAATTAGCTAATTGTCCCTTTGATGGATTTCTACTTGAAGTAAATAGAGGTCATTAAGTTCCTCTGTTAGGGTGAATTCAGAAAATAGCTATCTGACAAGAGGCTGACCTTACTGAGAAATCCCAGGTAAAGTCAACTATTTGGAACAGCTATTTAACTTTATGTGTTAGTGAAGTGCCTAGGGAGGAAAGGGATGTCATTACCCTGACAGTCTCCTCATACCTCATGCCTTTTATGACTGGAGGCACAAGTTAGAATAACTTGGCATATACTTACAAACCAATCACATTTTGGAGTACAGAGTGATTTTCAGTTTCCTCCTTGGAAACACCAGTACTCTGCTGATGAAACATTTCTCATCAGACCTCCCAAACGACCACTGAGTTCTCTTGAAAAGAAGCAGCAGCACTAATAAAACATTAGGCATTCTCCCAAAGTCAAAGAGTTGGCTGAATCTGTACTTCCCAAGCTCTGCCAAACCCATTAATATGACTCCTCTGTCTACTAAGATATTGTACACCTGCATTTCAAGCTTCAAAGGTACAAGGAAACTTCTGAAATGCAACTTAACTAAGCCCAAGATATCAGAATATTCCGGTCTGCTCTTATCCATGATTTTCCACTACAGCACATCCTCTGTGCTAGGACGTGCAATGCAAGGGAGCACTCACTGTGGTATAATTTAAACAGCAATGCATCATGCTGTGGAAAGTGCTGTAGGGATGGGAATTTGGCCCAGCATTATTCAACATTTTTATTGATGATCTTGAAGAAGGAGCACACACCACATTTGTTAAATATGAAGGTACTACTAAATTAGGAGGTGCTGTGAGCACCAGGGAGGATGGGGAGGTAGCAGAGAATGACCTAGAGTTGTCAGATATATGGGTTGGGAATACATAGATGAAATCCATCCTGGACACGAGGCAAGTCAAAAAAGAGAAAAACCATCCAGCCTCTGTACTTGGCAGAAGAGACATGCTGAAGAGCTGGAGAATGAGCAGAGATGGCTGTTGGTTAGATAAAAATGTGAAAATCTAATATAGATTAGTGAAATATGGAATCCCAGCACCAGCAGTGACTCTCTGTGAACATAGCTGCATTGTGTTTGTGTCAGAGGTTAAGAAATGCTTCCTGCATCTCCCACGTGACAGTGATGAAACATTTATGAGAACGATCCTACAAAGCCAAACTAGTGGTCCATGTAGTCAAATATCCTGTCTTCAAAAAGAACTAGTCCTAGATAAATGAGGGTAAGGTGTAAGAAATTCTGGAGTGAACAGTCCTTGAGGGCACGATGACACGGCATACACAGAAATGCCAGGAAGAGTCTTAAATAAACTCTTTCGGAGACTGGGAAGACATGAATGAGTCTGTCAAGTTGGAGCACTGCTGTAAGAAGCTGTAATCCTGCTAGGACTGGAGTCTCTCTGCGCGGCTTCGCGCTGGGGCATGGATCCTGGAGTTCTACCATACCATAAATGACCTGCACACACAAAAATTTCCCTTCCCACCTCTGCTAGTTAGGGATCCCTCAGTGTCCTGAAGAGTGACGGCTTATATGCATTCCAGAATTCCTTAGGTAAAATGTTAGCCCCGCGGAAATAACTGGTAAATTCCCACTGAGTTCAGTGGGAGCAGGATTCCTTCCAATGGATATATATTAGATGCCAAAGGCTGTGGAGGAATATGCATAGGCAGCCTACTTAGAGTCTTCCCCTTATAAATCTACTGTCTCCCTGTTGCTACTCCAGTAACAACTTACTCTTCCCAAAGGTAATCTTTGGAAGGTATCAGCTATCCATGAAGAATTCTACACTATTTAATCAGGAAACTAGCTGTGGGAACCTTTCATAGAACTCCCTGAAAGCTCACTGCAAAAGCAGCTTTGTGGGGAATAAAATGAAGGCATAGGAAATTAAAGTTTATTATTTGATCGCCTTTGTTTTAAAATACACAAACAGAATTGGCAAAGTTACCTCCTCCATTAAATTGAATAAAAATGCTGAGTAGCCATTTGTGGTTCTTTTCTCCCATCCTTTGATTTAACTGCTGCTGGGAAATACAATAACCAAATGTACTTTTTCCTACACTGAGGAGAAAGATGCAGTGAGATGCATTAGGTAAGAAATTTTCTCTGAACTCTTAATTTTAGGATGCTGTGTTTTGCCCAAAAGCATAATTTTCTACTACAGACCCCACAGTAGCTGGAGGAGACTATGAAGCTGCAAACTAGGTTCCGTTCCCTTGCTAAGCTTCCTTACTGCAGAAGGTTGTCTCACTGGAAGAGGGACAGCAATCCTGGGACAACCTTCTGACACTGGCACTGACTGTAAAACTAATTTTCTATACATTTTACAGCTGAACTGAACTAACATATTCAAAAGCCCTCCTCACCTCTTTTTAGAAAGTCTTTATTTTTTTAAAAACCACGACTGTGTTAGGAATTTGTCAGAGTAATAAGGCTGTAAAACTGACCAGAGCCTTAAGTGATAATAATCTACTGTTACATAGTTTTCTTCACGGTCTTGTTATTTCTGCTTTTCTGGTGCTCATGCATCATATGTGTTGAGAATGTATGAAAACAATGCTGCTTGTGAAGTGTGTTCTTTATACATATTTTATGCAGCACATTTAAGCAATAACTATCATTTGATTTGCATCAGACAATGATTACTTGCAGCAACATTTGGCTTCTAAATTGGCCAGGGGTGATTTCTTCCTTTACAAGAGGATGGACTGACTTCACATCTAATTATCTGGAGCTTCGACTGAACTGTTCCCATCATCTACTAGAACCAATGCAAAGTGAAAGGCATCAAGTTTATCTCATCTTATTTGAGTTTCATACTGAATATTATAATTTATTTAGAAATTGATAAGAAACCATTTATTTTTAGTTTGTTTTAATTGCAGACCATTTTTCTGTAGTACTGTAACATTGAAAATCAACAAATGCACAGAAAAGGTTTCTTTAAACAAAATTATTAAAAATTATTAGCACAGGACAGTATTATGAAACAGAACTGAGAATTACAACGTATTTCTAGGATTTAGTGCTACTTATGATGTAGAATTTTTTTGCTAAGTGAGACATATAACTAGAATACGTCTTGGTTTCCTCACCCATAAAACTCAGATACTTATAGTTCCTTTCCTTATAGATGTGGTAGGAATATATTTTTCTGAATATTTTAATGTGCTGAGGGTTATTAATTAATGCTGCATAGAGACTGAAGTCCTGGACTCCTATTTTCTGTCTGATTTTTTTAATGTAGACCTTTGCATTTTTCTCTAGCAATAACAGGACTCTGCAGAGAATGAGGCTGCACCCAGGTATATTCTGGTGAAGAGTTAGACCTTGATTAAACTCACTCTTTTGAATGAGGGAAGGTGGATTTACAGCTTGGAAGTTGTGCTGCTCTCTGGAGGGAGTCCAGGTGAATGGACTGTAAAGTCCTGTGGAAAAGGGCTTGTTGAAATCGCCGCACCTTTCCACTGAATATTCAAAACCTCATTGGATATTTAAAAAGAAAAAAAAGTTCATTCAGGTGGGTGTCCTCTTGACATCCTAGCTTTTCAGAATCTTCTTCCTTGTCACCAGCTTTCCTGGTGTTGAATAGGCGAGCACAGGCACCTGCTGCAATTCTCTGGGCTCCACCCCATGGCAGAACATCCAAAATCTAATCCTTGGTGAGTTTAGCCCTTTGGATACCTCTCTTTTACAATAGGTAGATCAAATTACTTTATTTTTATATATGTATAAATTAAATCGAAATTAACTGGTTTTATGGTCTATTACACAACACACTGTGCTTGTTGAAACTTTTTACTACAAGGGGTCAGACTATGAAGCTTTTGCTTCAGGCATGTTTTTGGTGAAAATGATGTCGCTCCATTGACTTTTATCACAGTATATTAATTTCCAGCTGCTCAGGTTGATTAGCAGATTGAGCAATTTATGAATGTTGACATCAACCACAGTGAACTGAAGAAGAAGTAAGAAAGGTTTCATTGTGAGAAACATGCAGAATCTGCCATTGTGGGAACAGTGGGAGATGAAACTTGCACCAAAGGAGAAGCAACAGACTGACTGCACAAGGGTGCTGGCAGGTAGCAAACAGATTAAGTATCTACCAAGCGTGGGTCAGCATAGTAGCTAAGAATAATATATTTTCCTAAATATTTGATTGTTATTATGTCTTTAAATCTATAAACAAACCAAACAAAAAATAGCCAGCTGTTTTATTGAAGCAGCAACAACAACAAAACATGAAGAAGAAATTAGGTATTTCTAATTTTCTCCTTATGGGAGTATAAGAGTCCAGCAGCTGCTGCAACTGGCAGTAAAGTCACCATTTCAAAGAACTTATTGAGCAGTAACTGTTAAAAAATCCAGGTTGCCACTAAATCACAGTTCTTCACTTGGTTCCCACACTATTGCAATGCCCTAAGCTATTCACAGCTGCCCTGCATCTCCCCAGAGGTGGCTGCATTTCAGTGGTACGCAAAAGAACACCAAAATTACATCAACGGGCAGATTAATATACTCTCTAATTCTACATGACAAGCAATAAACAAATGCAAACCATAATTTTATTCAATAGGTGACACAATTCCTTCTTAGACAATAGAAGCTAGTGTCCTAGCATATTGCTAGGAAATACTGAAAGGCTACAAATATTTGGCTACCTCTCCTGGTTCCCTGCACTGTGTGTGGTCACTTAGAACTATTTTGATGCAGTCTTGTAATGCTACAGAATCAGCGTGGTAACATTTTATACTAACTTTATTTTGATTTCCACAGAAGCAAATAGTTTTGTGATGTGCAATGCAATGTTGAATGAAGTTCAGTCTCATTGAGACCCCAAAAATATCAGATGTGAATGCAGGGCAGAATTCTGAGAGGTTTATCTTTGCTGGGAAGGAGTATTATATACAGTAGAAATATGGTAAGTTCAAAGGTACATAAGCAATAAGGTGAGAAGTGACTTTTATGAACACAGCTCAGTGAAGAATGATGCATACGTACATTCCCAAAGCACAGGAAAAGTTAATATGTAGAAATACAGGGTGAACAAATACGCAGAAAAGCCAATAGAGCAAATTGCTATGATAAAATCATTTTGCCCTAATTATTCATCAAATTCCTTTTCTGTGCCTGAAAGAGAAAACAGTAACCAGCACTTGACTTCCCAGCAGACACGATACAGTTCTTTTCCTACAAAGTAATGATACGTCACTGTTCGTGATAGATCAGAAGCTTAGTGACACAGAGGAAAAAGAGTGCCTAAAGACTCAGGTAAGATGCCAAATGCAGCTGAAAAGGAAATGAAAACCATTTTTTTCTACATTTCACACAAATTTAAAAAGTTCCCTTAAATATCTCCATAATTACAAAGAGTCAATGTACTTAACACATCCTATAACTGCTCTAAAAATGAGAAAGTACTTATTTATACAAGATATTTCACAGAGCCTCACACAGCCTTTACAAATAATATCACAGTATCATCCCTCCTGTTTTTCTGTACAGGTTTTATTAGCTCTGTATTAGATTATTAGAACTCCAGTCTGCAGGGCAATTTTCCACAAAGAACTAGTGTTCATCCTCACTATTTACTTCTATCAGAAACTTAAAAAAGCCCTACATTAGCAACAAGTCCACAATTATTTGGAAAAAAAGAAACATGATCAATCTAGCTTCTCTTAAATCAGAGAAGAGATTCAGGCTCTAAACTGCCAATGCAGCCTCAGCAAGAGTGATTTATTTGAGCTGCTGCCATCAAGAACATATTCTTTTAATAATATGTCTGAACTGGGTGTTGAAATTGTTTGTATAATCTCAGTTTGTTATTTTTAGAGTCTGTTTTTTGCATCTGTATGTTTGAAGGGAATATCTGTAAGGACCTGCCTCCCCTTGAACCGCACTTAGTAACTTGAGCTGTAATGAAGCAACTTTTCTTGCTCCGTTTTGTCAGTTTTGGTAGTCGATGAACAAGAGCAGTGTAACGTTGATCACACCCAGCCAAGGCCATATATTCACAGAAACACTCTTTTTTTTTTTTTTTTTTTTCCTCCCAGATTCTTTTCCTTCCTCTGCAACACGGGATGAAGAAGAGGTGTCTGCAAAGTTAATCTGAGTTGACAAGCTTGCTTCATATTTTATACGTGCCTTAAACTCACATGGCACAATGCAGCCACTTTCTGCTTACGGTGCTAATGCAAGAATGTCTTGCCCTTGGTCACTGAGCAAGTGCAACATGACTGTCCCTGGTAAACAGTGGAACAGCAGCAAAACCCCAGAATTTGTACATAAGCTTTCTCAGAGGCCAGTTGTGTAAGAAAAAGGTGCAGAAGGTTTTGAAGTGCTAGTCAGAGAAGGCTCCGTGCAATGGAAATCCACCCTGTCTAGTCACACGTTTAGCCTTTATGTTTATACAGTGGTCATTCTAGACCAGGATTCCAACCATGAAAAAGACATGTTCGTTTTTTCTTAGAGGATTGGGGTAGGTTCTGAATGTACCTTTAGAGTATATAGCCAGGACCAGCTACTTTCATGGATATCATAAAAACACTGAGAGTATTGGAAGAATAATAAAGGGGAGATTTAAGTCACAGGGAGGGTAATGGGTGAATTTGAAATGGCAGAAAAATTATTAGCCAAAAATGTTCAGTCCTTTAAAACCAATGATCAGTCACTTGCAAGGTCCTGGTTAACTGTGGTTTTTAAGTATAGGTTTGTACTGCTGGTGTCATCAGTAATCCAGTAAGATCACACAACCACAGTACTTCCATTATTTTTTTTTTCTGAATTTGACTGTTTTAACCACATACCAGAAAATGTACTAGTAAACACGGCATTGCACCATTACTTCTTATTCATATCCCCAGACCACATTAAAACAGTTCAAATCAATTCACATTTGCAGATGCCACAGTTATAAATTATTTGAAGGGAGAGCAGGTGGAAGGAATAAAACCACATGCAAGATAAATATGTGAGAATTCTATTTGAAGAGTCTTAAGTAACAATCTTTGAAGAGAGAAAATATTCCAGTTTGGAAGGTTTGACAAGGTGTAGTTGTGAGCAATTTCATTTCTTACTGTTCATTTTCCATAATCCCTCATTTGTCCAGGCACACGGTTTGTGTACCTATTCTTACTGCATATGCACACTTTGACAAATACACATGCAAATTTAAATCTTTAGGAAGGAAAAGATTAGGAGCTTTGGTTATCGTAACAGTCTTTGGGTCTTGAATGTATGTCCTGTTATAATTGCACTTTGTGATCTGACACTCTTCAGCCCAGCACCCTTGATGTTTTTCACTGCCCTCTTGACAGCTCCAGCTTGCTACTTACAACACATTTACTTATTTAAATTATCTGAATCAGAATTAGCCAGTCCAGCAAAATCTGTTTTAAACAGCTTCAGCTAGCTGACCTTTTTTGCACCTGTGTTAGGTTAGGGTGCATTCAGAGGAGCGAATTGGCTGGCAGATCAGCAAGGGCTGTGATCTCCTGCAGACGTGTGAATGAGCATCAGGGAGCAGACTGCAAGGTCTTCTGCTGGTCTGGAGTCTGGAAAGTGCACAGCTGAGCTCAGCCAAAGCCAAAATTTGCCTGTACTTAAGCCATCTTCACTACCACCTTATCAGTAGGTGAAGACTCAAGTCTGAACTGGAAGAAGGTTAGGTTGAAAATCTTTTCCTGTATCCAGACCCCCTACAGGTCTCTGCACAGTCTAATCCATGCTTTCTGTCCACAAATACTGTCAAACGCACACGTTTTGTGGTTTTCCTAACTTGAAGATTTCTCAGCACACTCAAACTCCCCTGAATCCTCCTCAGACATACAAATACTGAGCCCTTCAGGCAGCTCTTCAAAGACGGCAGCCCTTGCCCTTGCAGTGATGGCCAGCGAGGCAGGACATCCCTTCTCCCTCTCTCTCAGAGGAGGTGATGTTCATGCCTTGCTCTTCCCTGCTGCATGGGGAAGGTACAGACATAAGACCAAGCCCGTGGTCTGGCAAAAGCTGCCCACAGGAGCTGGCACAGCCTGCCCAGTGGTGGCTGAAGGAAATTCTCCTTCTCAACTTGGGGGTAGAAAGTGAGGAACCTCATAAGCTTAAACATTTGGGTTGTGCTGTCTTTCTAAAGACATGGCTACAGCACTTGCCACTGCAGTTCCCAGGATTCATATATGGATTCAGACCAAGTTTCTGCCTGCTGCTGGGGTAGTAGTGAGGATGGCTTAAGTACAGGCAAGTTTTGGCTTTGGCTGAGGAGATCTGCGTACTCACCAGGCTCCGGAGCAGAAGCCCAGCCCTAGACCCCTTCAAGGAAGCTGTACCTTGCTAGAAGTTTCATGGTGGGCTCAGAGCAAAGCACGGCGACTCTGAATATCCCGCTGGCAAGAGGGAAGTAATGTCTCCGGCTTCAAAAGCGTGAGCGTGTGGATCGGAACTGATCTGAAGTTGTCGACCTTAGTCGATCGAAGAAGGTTGCTGGTCGTTAGCTGCTGGCTCTGTGCAGCAGAGGGCAGTAGCTGACACACACAGCCGGGCACATGCAAGGGACACGCTCAGCTCAACACCCGCTCTGCAATGCTCGGAGCATGTCATCCTTCTCCTCACCATACATGAACTAACAGGTTTTGGATCTCTGCAGAGAAGTTAATCACTTTCAGTCTGAACGTGTGAGCGTGATGGACAGAGGCTCAGGGCCACTTGCTGAGTTTTGCTTTACAAATCACAGATGTGCCCTATCACGCATCGCTGGGTTTACGGCAACAAGGATACACTTGACGAAAGAAGCAGGGGTATTTATCGTGAGCGCTCTCCATGTGTGCCTTGATGGACTTGTAAACAACCAGCTCTAACAAGACCAGGAGGCGAGAATGTGTTTTGTAGACCAGAAAACTGACCACGATGCTGGATTCACTAGTCAGTTCATTTGTGTTTATCTGGGGTGGCTTTTTCTCAGCCTACCTTTCCGAGGCTACCCTAACAGCCACAACAACACACTACATTGAGCAGGGAGCCATTAATTTAGGTATGAATCAGGTTCTCTTTGCACAGGGAACTAGAAGTGCAGTTTCTTTCTGTGAAATATATTTTGCAACAGAGATGGAGGTGTAGGGAAAAAACCTGCATGAAGTGTGGGCCATTTCACCGGTTCTGAAGTTTTGGAAATATTTGTGGGAGCTTGCCCCACTGGAGTGTTCTTGAAGAACATTCTCCTGTAAGTCAAGCAAGGGTGCTCGTGTCTTTGATGGGCATGATTCAGTTGTTTGAAATATGTCTAAGCAAAATGGTCCTGAGCCTAGAGTGAAAATAAGGCTCAGATATTGAGTTTCTTCAAGCTTGATGCTGGTTGCATTTGGTCTCTGTTCTGCTTGACAACAGAGGTTGCAACCAGCTGGAAGTAAGCAAACACATCTTTTTCCTTAATCTGCAGATTATTTCAATCTAGTGTTTCAACCTGTATCTGCCTGACATAAAACATTTTATTTAGTGCCTTTAGAATTGCTACGGTGGGGTTTGGCACCGTTGCAAGAATAGTCCTCTGTCTTGCCCATACTGATGAAAGAAATCTCTGAAAGGTTAAAGGAAATGTCTGCTCAAAGAGAAATGATTTCTAAACCTCTGGTGGTTAGTTGCTGGCTTATTTATTTTCTTCAGATTGTTTCAGCAGCAACATTACTACCCAGCTTACTGTCTTATCCTTCTTCACTCTTACAGAATTGTTGGTCTCGATGTTACTCCTTAAAAGTCAGATTTTTCAGGATACTTGCATTTAACAAAATGAATTAGTTTGCAAATCATGTCATCTTAAGAAGTGCTTCCAACATAATTCCTTAACCAAGATAGAGGAGCTAAAAGGAAATCCTTTAATTTCTATGGTGCAAGAACCCTCATGAAAAGGTAATTTTTAAAAAATTTCCTCTTTAAGTACCAAATCCTGGAATTTAAATATATGAGAGTCTCAACATTCTAGTCTGCATGATCGCAGGGAAAAGCTTTAAAATGTTAATCAAGGGTGTTCTTCAGTCTTACAAACAGAAGACAAAATAGATAATTATTTAGTGTTATATATATATATATATATAGCCATCATTTATTAATAGAATATCTGGATTTTAAGCCTGTCTCACAATTTTAGGGTCCTTGATTAAAAACTTCTGAGTGCTTAGAGTTAATAATATTATTTCTGTAGTGGAGCCCTTCGGAGTTTAAGACTCTGGCAAAGAAAAGCTACATGGGAAAGAAGAAGTGGGTTGCTGCTGGCCCTGACTCAAATAATTTTCATAGACACCCAGGCAGGATAACAATAAATGGTGCTTTCAATTCAACCAGGAAATAACAAGCAGCAACAAAACCTGAATCCAAGTTTTCTGTGGGAATTTCTCACTGCCTTCTCACACACACAATTCCCTCAACTTTGTAATGAAAGTGATAAATAATAGCTGAAAGTTTATGTTAGTCATCAGAAGCATGGCTCAAACTGTGCCTACCTGGAACTAAGGGCAGGGGTCTCCTGAACAAATCCATGACCTCTCTCGGCCATGCCTGTGACAGGTTCATTTCCCTCTGCCTTCATGCCCTTACACTAATGAAGGAGGAGAACTGGAGAACTCATGCCATACTAATTGCTGTTTCAAAGGGAAGAAAGGACCTGAAATCTGGGTTAAGCACACAAAACCCTATGACCTGCATTTTTTCAGCCACGTTCCTGGCTGTAGTTCAGGGTCAGAGTATCTCCCCTGTGTTTGGGAAGATCTCTGCTCAGTATGTGTGTTCAACAGAGCAAACCATACCACATTTAGCCCTGTGCAAGCCTGACTCTATCAGACTGCATGAACAAGAGCTTACCTTTGCCCAACAGCATTGAGCAAGCCTGGACCCCCTGCCCAACTGCTAAGGCAAACCAAGATCTTGTGCCAAGAGATCATTGAAGCACATGGCCAGGTTTCCACTATAAAAGGTAGATGTGAGACCAAGGAGCACTGCATTGATAGTTTATCGAGACTCATTGCAACTAGTTCATCGCCTTCACCTCATTCCTTCACATTAGGAGACTTTTGCAGAGTTCTAGAGCTTCTGAAGGCTGTCAGATATGTGCAAACCCGGCAGAGTGAGTGGTCCAGAACAGGACAAAGTATTTATCTACAACATTATGCTCTTTCAGGCTGTATCAGTTGTTATCATTGAAACCTTTTCCTACTAAAACACCAAAACAGCTTTTTGAAAAAATTATCCTGCCGTTCATACACCAAAACTGTCTCAGTTTTAACCATACATCAATACTTTGTTTTCTAACTATCACAAATTCCAAGAGTTCATTCAGATTCCATTTGTGCTTTTTTTTTTTAACATGCTGATAATGCATTGATTGAGCAATACACACTGTGTTTACAGAGCTTGGAGGGATCTCAGTTGAACCTGGTATAGCAGAGATCAGAATTAGCTTGATACATAAGAGAATTAAGGCCATAAAGATTCCTTAGTTAAGAACAAGATTGTATCCTTTGGCATGAGTCTGTACAATGAGTAAAGTTTCCTTTATTTCTGGAGTTCTCTTATATGTGCTGTCCACAATTTATAAGACAAAACAGGGTTGTCATAGCAAGATATTAGTCAAACTAGTTTGTTCTGTTTCCTGTCAGCAATCATATATGTATTTGATATCAGCAATCATATATGATTTTAAATCCAAATGACTAACAATCTGGAGAGTTCAACCTTGGACCCCTCAGAACTGCATGATCTGTAGACTGGGCATCAGTCTTGTAAAAGCAATGCTGTTTGTGCCCAAAGGTGAACATTCAGAAACAGAGATAGGCAAAAAGCTTAACAACTTCCTAGTCAGACTTTTCAATTTTTAACATTCATGCTTGTCACAAGATCAGCTGAATCCCTGGCTTCCCTCTTGCAGAAATGTGAGTCCTAACTTGTTTGAAAGGCATTATTTATTGGACAAACCCAGTTGCCACTCGTGCTGTAGTTCCCTGATTGCGAATAAAGTGTCTGTTCCTTACAGCTCAAACATCAGTTCTGATCTCGATTGGAATGGGTTCATGATTGTTGAACTCACTGCAGGAAAACCTGCAGAATTTATACTGATTTTATGGTTTTATGCTGTTGCAGGAAACAGATGATGCCTCTTCTATCAAAACATTAAATCTGGTGCAAAGAGAATATTTTTAATAGATCTGAACTAGCAGAATGAGTTTATAGCACCTTTGAGCTTTCTTACATATCTACAACATTTTTGACAAGGCAGTAGTAGAACCTGATGACACCACAGAAAGCCAAGAAGCAAATCTTCAAGCAGTAACAATCCTTCGTGCCTTTTTGACCGTGGTTTTGCCTCACACTCACCCTCTGAGATGCTTGGCACTTCAGAATTATTGTAAATAACATAAATGGTTTCAAATCATGATTTCATGAAATTGTAAGTCATAACTGGTGTTGCAGCAGTTCACAGCAGTCACTGCTATGGACTTACTGCCAGTAAACCATGCCATACTTCAAAAGGGAAATCTATGTAGAAGATGATAGACAAAAAAGAAAGGAGAAAAAGCTGTCACTGCATTACAGACAAGAGAAAGAGGTTGTTAGGGTCTTATTTTGGAATGGTGGAATCACAGAATCCTGGAATGGTCAGGGTTGGAAGGGGCTTTCTGGAGGTCATCTAGTCTAACCCCCTGCTAAAGCAGGGTCTCTTACAGCAGGCTGCACAGAGTCACTTCCAGGTGAGTTTTTAATGTCTCCAGAGAAGGAGACCTCACAGCCTCTCTGGGCAGCCTGTGCCAGTGCTCTGTCACCCTCAAAGTAAAGAAGGTCTTCCTCATATTCAGGAGGAACTTCCTCTGTTTCAATTTGTGCCTGTTGCCCCTTGTCCTGTCACTGGGCACCACTGAAAAGAGCCTGGCCCCATCCTCCTGACACTTGTCTTTAAGATATTTGTAGACATTGGTAAGATCTCCTCTCAGTCTTCTCTTCTCCAGGCTACACAGGCCCAGCTCTCTCAGCCTTTCCTCATCAGGGAGATGTTCCAGCCCCCTCATCATCTTCATAGCCCTCCGCTGGACCCTCCCCAGTAGTTCCCCGTCCCTCTTGAGCTGGGGAGCCCAGAACTGGACACAGCACTCCAGACACAGCCTCACCATGTCAGAGCAGAGTGGAAGGATCACCACCCTCGAGCTGCTGGCCACGCTTCTCCTAAGGTGGCCACGCACCCCAGGGTCCCATTGGCCTTCTTGGCCACCAGGGCACACTGCTGGATCAGGCTGACCTCTCTGTTCACCCGGACTCTCAGGTCCTTCTCCACAGAGCTGCCTTCCAGCAGGTCAGCCCCAGCCTGTACTAGTACATGGGGTTGTCCCTCCCCAGGTGCAGGAACCTACACTTGCCTTTACTGAACTTCATTGGGTTCCTCTCTGCCCAACACTCCAGCCTGTCCAGGTCTTGCTGAATGGCAGCACAGCCTTCTGCGGTATCAGCCACTCCTCCCAGTTTTGTACCATCAGCAAACTGCTGAGGGTGCCTTCTGCCCCTTTGTCCAGGTTACTGATGAATAAATAAGTTGAACAACGTTGGAGGCAGCACTGACCTCTGGGGAACGCCACTAGATACAGGCCTCCAGCTAGCCTCTGTTGTTGCTCACAGCCCTCTGAGCTCTGCCATTCAGCAGAATGAGGAACATAAATAAGATCTCCTGGTAGTTCTCTCTAACCCCTAAGCATCATTTCTAGACCTTCACAACTTCAAGTACATTAAAGGACAGGAGGTCATGAAAATAAATAATTCACTTCATATTTTCCTCCTTCACCAAAGTTCATAAAAGTAGGTTAAGAAATATATCCCAGAGTTAATTTCATCTATTTTACACCTTGTCCTTCTGTTTTCCTTCTTTGCTCTTAAAGGTTACTCTTAATACTAATTAAAACAAAAAATGTCCTGCACCTCTTCTTTTCCCATGTGGCAGACAGAGAGACTTTGATTCATATGGCCCACCGCTATTTCCCTTTCAAAGAAGCTGAACAGCATGGCTTGGTCCATCATGCAAAATGCCCTTGTCCTGTCCCACCCTGACAGTGTCCTGTCCTGTCCTGTCCCACACGCTGGGCCCAGGCACTGCCTGGCAGACTGTTGGCTGGCCCAGGTCAAAACTGCCAGGAAAAGTGATCAGCTTTGATGATTTCCTTGACTGTTAGTCAATGGCCATGCTGGCGCCCTGAACCTTTTTAGCTTAGAGGCAGCAGATTGCTGGCTCTCAGGCTTCCCCAAAAATGTACATTTTCTATTTACTCAGACCTGATCCCTGTGCAAGTTAAAGGGGAACTACATTTAAATATCTCAGAAATGTTTATAGCTCTAATAAAGACAATTAATAGCACATACCTGAATAAGAACAGACAAAGCATTGGTTATAATACAAACTAATTAAAAATACCCCACATATCACATGAAAACAAAGAGCCAAAAGGCCCCAAATCATGCCCTGTGAAACACATCACATCAAGAATAGAACAAAAATATTGATGGCAACAAAATGAGAAAAATAAGTAGTAAGTTAAGTCATAGCCCAAAGGTTTTAATTTCATGCTTTGAAAGTCTCTTGTTTCTCCCTTTCCACTTTTTATTTCAGGTTCCGGTGTCCAATCATAAATTAACACAACCCCTGTCACTCAATAGCTACACGAGATGAATTAAAAGTAGGAAGGAATACCCATCCTCTACAAAAGCTGAGGTACCAATTCAGAGTTCACTAACAAAAAAGTTGTAAATTACCCTGGTAAAGCAAATTCAGCTGACAATATCTTTGGATTGTCACATAAAAACGATCAGAAAAAAGCCAGGAGAGCATTCATGGGATGTGTGCAATTTTACTATGAAAACCCCACCAGCACTGTCATTGCAAAATCAGAGCTGTGATCTGCTTTATACACTCTCCTGCCCGTCAAAGTAGCCATCAACCATCAGTTCTGAACAATGTAAAAGACATTGCTGTGAGCAAGCAGGGATTGATGTCTTTGCATGAGTAGCAAGGAACAAAATTAAGCCAGCCAATGGGCTGTGTTTACCTCCATCTCCTCCCATCGCTGTGTCTGGCACCGGGTATCCTCCAGACATCAGCTAGGGTGTCATCACTGGAACGTGAGCTGTGTGAATGTTCCATCTTCACTTCTATGAATTATTTGAGACTTGTGTGTTCATCTCACTTCCAAACCTGGCACAAAAACAGTGAGTGAACAGGGGAAAACATGAATCTATGTGTTAGTTTATACAGTGCACAATGTTCATGTCTGTACTCTTCCCATCACCCAACCTGAAGTAAAATGTCTGTACAAATGCAGGTTTTTTCTTACCTCCAGGATGCTGTTGCAATCGATTATTAGTAGCATAGGAGAGTTTTGGGTGAGCTCCTCTTACCGGTGCGAAGCACTTACACAGTCGTACACTGCAAGATCCAGAAACCAGTCAGAGGTGTGATTTATTCAAGGAAATCATAACATATTAGGCTGACAGTCCAAACATGTCAGCCTTCGAGCACTCTCTTCACAACCCAGGAGCACTCACTTTTTGCTAAAGGAAAGAACTTAAAACAAACAAAAATGTTAGGTTTTGTTTTAGTAAAGCCTGATGCCAGCAGCAACAGAATCTTTAAATTTGCTGACTGAACTGTCCAGTAACCAGCAGTGGAAAAGAGGTATTGAAGTATAATGAAATGATCTATTAATATTACGCTGCTATCATTAAAGATAGAGAAACACAGGCTGAAAAGATAAATCATTTTAAGATCCTGGGTTCAAAGAGCCTCAGCAGATAGATAAATGCAAAGCCTGATGCCAAATACAGCATATGCCCAAGACTGTAGTTTTGACCATAATGTTCAGGAAAGACTGAAGAAAACCATAGGTAAAGACTGGATCAAGAAAAGAAAGTTTTTCAGTTGTTTGGGTTATTTTTTCATCAGCTAATGACAAATCATGTGTGTCTTTACGTGTGGCATAAAGCTAAAATGACAGTCATCAAGCTATCAATAATTGGAAGAAACGGATCATTCTTTGTATTGCTTTGTGTCAGTACTTTAGGAATACTTTATCTGCTCCCAGAATTATTTCAGGCAGAGAAATATGATTGCCCCAAAAATCTTTGACATAAAGTAGAGCACAAAGTGTTTAAAGAAGACGACTTCTTTTTATCTGACAAATAATCGTGAGGCCAATTAAACTTTGTGCATTTAAAAGAGAACATTAGACAGAGAGTACTGGAGGTTCTTCAGTATATGATACAGAGTTTAAAATACACAGATAATTTCCCCAAAATATGTTATTTCCACTTCATATTTTTCTTCTACAAAGGTTTCACAGACCTTCAACCAGTTAATTGTACATCAAGCCTGTGAGCGGCTAATTATAATATCAGTTTTACAGATGGGAAACAGATATCCACAGTCTAAGGTATCTGCCAAAAGTCACAGAATGCTTGACCCACATCCTCATGAAGTTGGTAGTAGTCTTTGCATTCATTTTATAGTTCTTAAGCCCAGGGGGAGCCGAGACTAGAGCGCAGTTAATTGCAGGGTCCTAGTATGAGCGTGTAACTGTTGCCATTACAGGAAACCCAGGCCATTTGTTATGCCACTGGAGCATCCAACTGATCCTGTCATTAATCACTATGACATCACAGGACAGCTACCATATGGTGTAAAATAATCTCCTCCCTTGCTATAGAAATCAGATATCTTTAAAGACAAAATGATCTCTACACCACTTGGAAAGTACATTAGACTTTTGCTTCCCCTTAGAACTTTGTCCTAAAAATGCTGGTTAAGATGATTTGTGAAGTCAAAGTGAAATCTTCAAAAAGCCTTCTGGAAAAGAAAAGGGTATCAGTCAATGCACCTCTTGCTATGTGCATATCTCCATCCTAACCATCCTAACCTGACCATTAAAAATCCCTCCCTTCTAATGCACTGGGAAGATAGGGGGTCAGAGAAAATAATTATTATTCCCTCTCACACACACTTAGCCCCCTTTCCATCAGATGGAAAGGCTGGTTAAAAATCTTCTCCAGTGGTGGTTGCAATGATTCTTCATGGATGGGGCTTTTGCAATGAACAGGATGATATCCCATCATACATTACTCAGATAGAGTTTTACTCCCAATACAAGCATATTAATTAACACAGTTTTAATTTTGATGTTAAATTTCAGTCATCTCCAGCATGAACCAGTGGCCTGAGTGATAACACGCTTTGGTTTCATTGCTTTTCAAGCAGCAAAGTCATTAGCAGTTTTCAGGACTTGACAAGCCCACCCTCACTGAAAAAATAGTTTCCTCCCTTTGCATAGGAAAGTTGCACCAAGTCCACATATTGCAATACCCAGCTTCAGTGCTAAGTTTTTGCAGCAGAATCTGGGACAGCAAGTACATCTGTACAACATATTCAAAATACCCAACATATTCAAGGAGGAGGTGCAGACGTCAGCTGGAGTAAAACATTAAGCATGGCCTGGTGCCTTATAGACTTTGCCTTATTAGAGAGGAGGTTAAATACCAGAGGCTTGTTTCTACCTCTCATTAGTTCCTATATTCTTTTTCTTCAACAGCCTGCTAGTAACTCACCTACTTGTAGGCTTTAGGTACTCCTTCAAGCAGCCCCTGGAGAAAGTTGTATTTTGTTATTGCAATTTGGGATTTTGGCACGCATATTTTTCTGAATTTAGCCCTTAGACTCCATGTAAAGGGGTTTGAATATGGGATTAAAGTGAAGCACACCTCTTGACAGCAGTCTCCATGCTCCTACAGGAATATTACCAATTTTCAGAACCCAAGTGTTAGGAGCTTCCTTTGTGTGCACACATTCTGGATGGATTCCTGCTTGGGAAGATTTGTAACATAAACGGTGGGAAAAGAAGGATTTAATCATTGCCTGTTTTACTAATGGGAAACTGAGGCACAAAGAGGTTAAACCTTAACTGTAAAATCATTCAAACCAAGGAAGAAATCAAGCCAAGACATGAATCAAATGTCTTAATCACAGGATCATTCTTCTTTTTTTCCTTACTCTTTTTTAAAAGCCTTGATGACTGTAGTGGGTTGATTTCTTTCCCCTTCATCTTCCATGGGAGATTTGAAGCATACCTGGAATTCCTAAAGTTCTATTTGATCAGACTCAATTTGGTCTAATCATGAGCACAAAGGTTTCAATATTTTATTCTTATTTCTCTAACACATTAAGTCAAAAACATATAATCTTAGAATAAGTACCTCATTTTGAAAGAGAAAGCTGGTAGGAGAAATTATAATGTAAACCATGTGATGGTTCTTCTCTGTTTACAAGCTTGCTGAAAACTCTCTTTCCCAAGAGAAAGAGGGTTCTTTATGGATAACCAAGTCCAGATTCTTATTCCAATTCATTTGTTTCAAACATATTGTTAACATTTTGCAGTATTTTGTATACATTTTGCATACATACATATGGCTCAAAAAAAAAATATATATCTCCACATCTGTGGCTTTAATTGTATTTGACTTAAGGCAAATATTCATTAAGTGATAGCTCTTCTAAATCTGTATCAGCAGGAATAAAGCTCAGCTGAATAATGGTAACCTGTTAAGATGTTTAGATATTACTGATGAGCATTAAATCAGTATTTTAAGGTGACAGAAATGCAACCAACTGTAAGTCAGACTAATAACTTTCCGTCAGTGTATCAGAACAGACACGCTAAAGGACTGCACCTCAAAGGAGATAAAATAAAATATCTTGGGATTTTTGTGCTCTTGTAGTTTGTTTAAGAAGCAGACAGGAACTTTTGTTAAAGGGATGTGTTGCTCTCTCTTCTAGTTGAGAAGATCCAGATCTTCTTTTTCCTCTGCTCTACAAAATAGACTTTAAAATAAGTTTACAGGGACAATTATGGTGTTGATTTAACATCTACAACATTGTATAATACAGAGGTGAACCTATTGATGGGAGCAATGGGACACATTTGTGACTGTTTACCTCCCCAGCACCTCTTCAGTGTGTCCAAGAGGTAGCAGAGGGTATGCTCAAAGAAAACAAGACATGTTATGACAGGGATCAGATGTGTCCCCACAGAACAGAACTGTGACCTGAAAAACTTTCTGACATGCAGTAAGCCTTTAGGAAGCTAAGATCTGTCAAGGCATTTGTAAAAAACGAGTTTTGTCTGAGCATATTGAAAAAAATCATTTTGATCAGTTGTGTCCAGTGAATTTTCATCTTAATGTGGTAAGATAAAGATCTCCAAGCAGTCAGGAACTTTGGTTCAGGGATAAGTGACTACAATGCTTTGAGGGAAGATCAATCTTGTTGTTATGTATTTGTAATAAGCTTAAATGGTTTGTATTCCTGAGGTCAAAAGCACACACAGTAAGATGGTTTCTCAAATTTAAAAACATTTCCTTTCACTTCCATAGATATGTAACTATAGCATACACAGCTATACAAGTATGCGGTAGACATATAAAGCAGATACATAACAGCCCTTAGATAATTAAATAAAATTAACTTTGGGTCAAAAATTTGACATGACTCATTCTGTCATTTTCATGCCTGTATTTTTTTAAAAAGAGCCGCTCTCACGTCACTCATTTAGGCTTACCTAAAATATTAATTTTCTCACGTTAATCAACTGTTTTTCTTTTCCTGGTTGAAAAGTGCATAACCCAGGTAACTAATTGGGGTTTTGTAAGCAGGCTACAATGCTCATAAGCTTAAGTTATTTCAGTAAGTACAATTGTGTATTACTCCAGCTGAGATAACATTCTTTGGGTTCAGTGCTGATGTAACATCTGGAAAATGAATTCATTCTACATTAATAGTAATTCATAGTCTAGCTGTTCAAGTCCTAAGCATGTTGCTTATGGAGAAGAAATTCTCACTGCTTATGCTTTTTTCAGATGTTTCCATCTTAAAATAATCAATGACATCATCTTCCTCTTTTTAGTGTAATTAAATCTCCATATCCTCTGTAACTTATTAATTGCATAATCCAGAGACAGCGTTAGTATATAGAGCTAAGAACAGGAATGTACAAATGGCCAGGGTCAGGCCAGAAGTCTTCCTCTCCTGCCTCTAATAGCAATTACTAGCAGGTCAGTAAAAGCAGTATGAAAATAAATTTCTAGTGGAAAAGAAAGCAAGCCCACAGAGATTCATCAGCAGTCGTTCTCCAGACTGTTTGAACTTGCAGTTCCTTCCAGAGAGTGTACCAGATCTGAAACATACCCACTGTGTGGAAGTTTAGGGGTTAATGATTAATAGATGTATTTGTGTAGGAAGGGGAATAAGGGGGATTTTAGAAGTACTAGTGGCAGTTAACTGCCTTTGAGTAAATTATCTTTAGCCTTTGAAAATCCTCCCCTAGCCCATATGCCACAATGTCAGTAAAAAATGTCTTGATTTTCAGCAGTGATGAACTCTCCTGTGTGATGACCAGCACCTTTGGAAACCAGGCCAGCCTTTCCTGTCATAGGCAGCTTACATTTACCTCATATTAAAATGTAATACGTATTAAAGAATGTTTACCAGTGTGTCTAAGGGTGCAAACTCAAAGGAAGGTGTGCATGCTGTGTGGGGGCCATTAGGGCAAGTTCAGTAAATCTAGGTCTAAACCCGAGAGCCTGAAAAGCCTTGCTTAGCTGACGGGTCTAATCTCGGAGGATGCCTCCTATTTTAGCTGTATGTTTCCACAGATGGCTGAAGTCCTGCCACTGCATATACCCAGCAGGATGTTGCTGTAGACAAAGATGGGTTGAAGCCAACTACGTCATGGCTAGTCAAACGCCTTGATGGTATGCCGCTTCCTATTTGGATTTCAGCTGCTTAAGTAGCAGCTAGGTACCTAGGCTGCTTCTGTACATATGCTGAAGCCTAAATTAATGTGGCTTCGGAAGCAATGAGTTAGAGATGAAAGTGCCAAATTTCCTAAGTTACTAGTCACTGAAATTACGTATAAAGCACAAGGGAGTCTGGATGTCAACGCAGGATAAGGATACTATAAAGATTCCTTCCTGAGAACTTTTATTGTGTCTAATTTCTTGAAGGAAAAATAGAAATAGTGAGTCATTTGCAGTACTTTTTCCAGATAAGCATAAAATGCATCCAATAAATAGTAGCATACCCAGGTGCTACATCCTACGTTATGTCAGTCTAAGTTCACAGAAAGCTACTTGTGGGTGGGGGAAGTGTGTCGAAAACTCCACGTGAGAAGTTGGAGGTGTATATAAAAGCTTGAGATACACTACCTCCCTATATTAAAAATAAGCCTGTGATGCAGCATGATTCACCTCTTAGGTGTATGGCCAGATCATTTTCCCTAGTTCAGCATCATTATCACAGCCAGAATCTGCCAAGCTCATTTCCGAGTGATCTGAACTCCAAATGTATAACTCGCTGTAAATTCAGTTAAAAGTGCTCTTTTTTTTTCTTTTTTTTTTTTTTCTTATTGTTCTGCAAGACTCCAAGTTATAAATTTGCATTTGGCACCCAGAATTATCCTGCTTCCAAGAAAACTGGATAGAAGTGCTTAATCTGTGAGGTCACCCTCCACAGCATTCCCTAGGTTTGTCTAATAACTGTGAGGAACAGAAAGAGGGATTCCTGATAGTGGATTTCAGATATATCAGCAAAAGTAAGGCTGGAACAAGTCAGCTCTGATGGAAAAAACCTTTCCTGGGCTTGCAGTTCTCCTATTTGGACCTCATGATCCCTAGATAGCCCAGCTGATTCCTCCAAATGCCAAGTATAGTTGTCGTTGTTCAAGGCTATTTCCAGAGGACACCACGCCAGGCATTAGAACACAGAATGCATATTTATCATGTTACACACTGCTGGACGAAAGCCTACATCTGTTCCTCAAGCTGACTAGACAAAAATGGGGCAGGGTGAAGGAAATAAAAATCACCAATACAGATCTGCTATGCATAAAACAAAACCCCAGAAAACTCCTGAGCATTTCTAGTTCCCCCTGCTTATGCCTCCATTAGAGCAAAAGTTCACAAGCAGCCTCACTGAGCGCTGGCTGTTTCTGAGAACCGAAAAACTTTTTCTCAGAAGGGAAGAGGGTTGATGCAATTTGGAGGCCAGAGATCAAAAGACATTTTCAAGGAAAGTGTAATCAGTGTAGCTCCGTACACTTAGCTCAAATTCTACTGCATGCACAGAACATTTCTCAGCCAGATCGTTTGCCTAGGAGGACACCTTTGTTCACTTATGACCACAGATAGGAGCTCTGGCAGGGTTCCTCATCTCTTTCCTGACAGTAAGAGGCTCTTAGGGTCTGCTCTACATCCATCTCAAAATACTTCATCAAGGGAAAGGTAGTGCATCATTTTCCACCTGCAGCGGGAGAAGCCGAAGCATGGGAAGTTATGTGCTTCTTCATCATTACATAAAAGTTCAGCCCCAGATCTGCTATGGGAACCCCGTTTGCTTGTTCTAGGGTGATACACCTGTTCTGACCCAGAACAAAGCTTTGGGCTCTCTTGTTCTCATATAATACTTGGGACAGGTTCTGCATGAACACTTCACTTTGTTCTTGATTTGAGATCCTTTTTAAACATCTCCAGTTCTGGTTGGCTTTGCATTTTAAGACCACTAGCTCTTTGGGAAGGTGATCATGTCTTCCTCAGTACTGACTGCTACACAGGTCATTGTTTCAAATGCCATGGCTGGATACCTGGATATACCAGAGCCCAGGCTGCTGATAAGCTTATATGCATGTGTACACAAGACTGTTTTGGATTGTATTTTATGAATAATTTTGAAGGCAATAGCACAAAAAAATTCAACTAGCTTGGCTAAATAATTCAACATAATTTTTATACCCAAAACATTGTTTGCCTGAAAAAAATGTTTTTTCTCCACAAAAGCCCATCACTGAAAACTTTAGTGAAAAGATATTTTAAAAAACAATAAAGATCACTGCGAGCTTAAAAAATAGTCTTTAAAACTGCAAGAAACCAACCAACCTAAAAAAAAAATCCCACCACTTTGTAAGAAAAAAGAAAAAGATACCAGGATTAACACTTTTTGTTTATCCAAGCCAGATAAGATTCATTAAAGGAAATTAACTGCTGCTTAGAATAATATTTTCTTTTATGTTGAAATCACAAAGATTTAGAGGAAAGAATAAAAAAACACCACCTTCAGAAGATTACAAGGCAATCTTTTTTGATCAAAATACATGTAAGAAACAAGTCAGTGGAAAATGCCTTTATGGTGTTATCAGCTCATCCCGTAAGTTTTCAGTGCCTCAGTTTCCCCATGCAACATGCATTTTCCTCTGCACTGCCAGAGTCATCATTCACTCACCTTCACCGGACTTTGAAAAACTCCTCCCAATAAGTGAAGGTCGAAGGTCTGGTCATCCTGGGCACATGCAGTGAAAATGGGTAGCACTTTTATTGACAGGCAATTACACAATAATGGAATTTTTCTGACAGTTTGAAAAGCTATCTTTAATATCTGTATTTTTCTAAAAAGTAGTGAGGAAAAATTATACCCATTTTCTAAACAGGAAAACTAAAGCAAAGGTGTTTAGTGCTCAGTTTCTACTTCTTTCAGCGAGAGACAGAAAATTAAACATCACAGAGGAGTGGGCTAAAGCATCTTGTGCAAAGTCTGACAGGAAACCTGTGGTGAAGCCATCCCTGAACTCGGGTCCCTGTCTACAGCAAGTCCCTATCTAGCAACCATCCCACCTGAAGAAATGAATACAAAGCATTTCCAGCCTTGGGTTAGGTGGTGAAAACATGAAAAAAATAAATGTAAAATGAAACACTTGCAAAAAACTTCAGGCACTGAGAATGACTGCTTTTTTGGTTGTGTATCTGAGGATTTCTTTCCTTCTCAACCAATGACTAAACTGAATCACAATCAAAGCCCCTCTCTCTTCCCCACCTTACCATTCACACAGAACAACAAAAGTTCAGCTCAAGAAATTCAAAACTTCTGACCTTTATGTAACTGTGTTGTTACTGCAAGGCTGTTCGGACCCAGCACTGCCAAGGCTCTCTGTAGGTGGATGACAGCATGGTGACCTTTCATTATGGGTGCTAGACCAGTTGTAGTTCCCACATTCCTCTGGTTTAGATCCACAAAGGCACCATAGGCAGCCAGTCTGCCCTTCACAGATGAACAAGAAAAAAGTGAGACCAATGCCATGATTAAAAATAACAATTATACATGTGACATTAAGACTTTTTATAAACACAGTACTCCAGGTGTAATGTTGAAGTGAAAAGCATGGCAGAATCTGTGTGAAGCATGTTACTGAAAGGCAATGAATATTCATTACAATTAAAAAACAAAAAAAGAAAGTGAATAAATAATATTTGGTTTTCCAAAGGTAACTGAGATCAGTGCATATTTGTATGCCTGTTTCTATGCAAGGAACCACCATTGTGTTAGAACTAAGGGTGGCCCATGTCTGGAGCCAGAGGCTGTCAAAGTAGAACCCCAGAAAACATCAAAGTCTGAGGGTGGGGAGAGGGAGTGGGTACAGGAGAGACAGTAAGTTATGAGTTGCTTACATTTACATTTTGATGTAACAGAAGGGGAATACCCAACTGAGTGTAGAAGTTGCTGATTTAGCAGAACGAGAAGACACCTTTACTCATTACTTACTCTGCTCGTTATAAAGACTGTGAAGGGAACTCCCAAAAGCCTATTGAATCTAACAGAGATGATCCAGTTGATTTCATTGATCATGGATAAGCAATAAAACTGAATTTGTATAAAACTCACACCTTCCAGAGATTCATGTAAGGGACCTTCAGAGGAAAGCAAAAGGAAAAATGCCTGTCACAGCCACAACAATGCTGACTAGAGATAGTAAGAAAATGAATCATCAGTGTTGCCCCTGTGCTGTCACTTTCTGGAAATTTTCAGTGAAAATAATAAAAAAAATAAAACAATGACAGCATACAGAGAGCCAGAGAATACTCACTCTCACACCTGCAGAAAAGGGTGAGGTAGTGGCAGGAGCATGCAAAGCAGTTTCAAAAAAAATGATAAAGCATACTGGTATTTTCTCAGGAGAGCTCACATTTTCAGCAAAGAAGTAAAGACTGAAATATTCTGACTAAGAGTGTTATTGTTTCTTGTGGAACCTGGAATAATTCCCCTAATAAATTAACCCTCCTGGCCAATGGGCTGTGCTCTAATGAACCATGATCTTCTCGTTAAAGAGTGGAAAGGATGCAATGGAGACAGTCTTTCTGACTAAGTATGCAAGAAGGTCCATCATGGGACACATAATATGCCTAAGGAGCACATATAAATTAACAAGGAGGTAAAGAAACATGAAGAACATCAGCCAGCTAACAAAAAAGAATTGTTTCAGTCTTTTATCTGACTGAAAATATGTGGTGTCAGTGGTCTGATTTTTATATACATATATATATAATTAAGGAAGTCCAGCATTTCCAACAATAATATACTGTAAGAGGAAAAATATTTTTTGCCAAAAAAGAAATGTCTTCATTTGAAAAGTGTTTCAGCATTTTTTCCAATGTGAGAATGTCAAGCTAGTCTACTGCTGATACACTTTGCCTTCTGGTTTGGCAGGGTAAGGGCAGAACCCTTCCTTCTTCCCCAGTTAGGAGTTCCAGTTTTTACCTCTGTGTTTTAAGGCGGTGTAAGCTGCCGCCTGGATTTTGCAGCTCTGTAACTGTGTATCCAGGTATAAACATTCTGCGATGAGTGAGCTTAAGGGACATGAAATGTTCCTTGTCCCAGTATAATACAAGGCAGTGATACACCCACACCATTGCTGAAAAGGTTTAAGAAACCTGATAGCAGAGGTAGAGAAGGAGGGACAACGTCGCTTGCATCTACTTATACATGAGTATTTGTGAAGGGAGATTAAAATCATTGGACAGACAATATCTCTGTGTTTGCATCTTGCTGAAGAAGCAGCTTTTTCCTCTCCCTTTACGTCACTTGCAGTGTCACAACTGTGAATGTAACCACATGAAGAGAATGAAAACTTTAGGCTTTGAAGGTCTACACTCCGCTTTCCCCAGCATCACATAGGAAAGTATGTGGGCCGCTCGGCCGAGCGAGGCAGTCACACCAGCACCGTTCTGCCCTGACGTATTGCCTGCTGGAGAGGATAGTGGCATTGTGCTGCCTGTACGTCACGGCAGAATCAGACCCACGGCCCTGCTGGAAGGGCTGCACAGTCCCTCCTTTCCCCCTGCACGTATCTTCAGATACATACAGGCCTGCATGACCTAGTCTGCAACAGAGTGCCTGTGTTAGTAACCCATCGTCTCTACTGGCCAACAGCCAGTGAAAATATAGTCTGGTTGTTTCCTTCAGGGTATACAAGATGGCCTTAAAGATCATTTTATGTTAGCACTCAAAGGCTTTGTGTAGTCCAGCTTGGAGAGATATAGTTAGCACACATTTTCAGTTAGCTCTCAGAGTTGGTGACCTGAAAGAAGAGTGATGTGGAACAGCCAATATTGGAAATGGCTTTTCTGGAGTTTGGAGCGGTGCAGATGCTGAAACACTGACACATCATCAGTCACTCATTAAGAGCAGCAATGTACAGCATCAGGTTTCATGTCAGACAGGTGCACTGATAAAAGAGAGACCCAGAAGTCCATACAGGCTATGAGCTCCAGCGGAATCTGGATGACTTCTTGATTTGAAAAAGATTAGCAGCTTAGGTCCCTTTAACAAAGCGTTTCATTGGTCAGGAGAAAAAACATCAAAAGCCCCAAATTACCAAAACTTCCTGTTAATCTTCTCACTGTCTTCTGCTAGTAACTTATCGCCTTCCTAGATCTCAGAATGAGCCAGACTGTGAAGTTTGTAGGAGAGTGATTGCTTCATATGTGCTAACACACCGGTAAGCATCATGGGACCATAATTCTTAACATGAGTCTAGGTGTAATGTAATTCTCAGGTTAGGATCAATGTACCCTTTCCAGCTTCTTTCTCTAGGCTTAATAATGACCAAATATTAAGCAGCTTTTCCCTTCAGAGCAGACTTATTCCTCAAAATGTCACACTGAAGGTTTTCCTTTTGTTTTCTAGTCTTCTTTTTAATTTTCTCTTTCTACAAGAAGTCATGGAAATATCATGAGGAAATTCAGATACTCTGAGCATTGGCTCTAGCCAGCTAAAGATGTGCAGTAGCCCTGCAATATTCAAGTCTGTTGGATTTTTACCAATGGCTTTCATGAATCTTTAATTCAAATGAGCTTTCAAGACACATCTAACTAGCTAGATGTTTATTTGACCTGTATCTAACCTCCCAACCTTTTGTGGCTGACACCACCACTTAATATCATATGTGCATGTGTACGCACACTATAGATAGATGCGTACAAACTGCTAGAACATCATTCACTTTTGCTTTTTTTCCCCTTGAGCTCCTTTTACTCTTCATGGAGTAGTTTCTTCCTTTGCATCATCAATTTCTGGGGCTGCCTGCCCTACATGGATGACAGGTTGAGGAGTGTAATCTGCCTGGTTATATGCCAGGAAGAAAAAAAATCTAATTTTAGTAAACAAGTGTTGATGCAAAAGGTCACCGAAGTCTGTCAGCCCTTACGTGGGAATTGGGAATGAAGCATTGAAAAGTAGGGATGTTGCCAAGAACATGACTCTAATGGCTTTACATAATGCCAGTGACATGTGCGGGGGGCAAAGGCAAGAGGACAGGAGTCTTGAAGGAGAGGGTAGATCCTGCCCATGCTGATCTAGAGGAAAAGATATTGCATATATACAATACATAGATGTGCTTTGAGGGATAGGTGGTAAAAAACAAAAGATCACTTTCAATGATCTCAATAAATGCTGTTGGCCAGATTGTAATTAAAAAGCAAGTGTTTTCTTTCAAAAATGTCCTTTTTTTCTTTCAAATGTGAAATTTCTTATAAGGACATAGTCTTCTGAGAAAGTTCTCTGTCCTAAAAAAATTATGTATTTGTTTGTTTGTCCTTCTGCCCACACATGCCTGGGCTAGGAAGGCAGTCAGTCGGAGAACTCTTTCAACATCCACAGTGAGAACCACTTTGTTTCTTTAAGAGGTTGGTTAAGGGAATGAAAAACGGAACCATTGCGAGTCCTGCAGCATGGAAACAACTCCAAACTTCTTTTTTTAAAAAATGCTCCTTAAAAAAACCCCACACAACATTACTTGTTATAGCATTTTCCTTCTCAGAGACAAAATTTAATGAATTTGACCTCACCCACTCCCGGAGGGAGGCAAGCAAGACCAATGTCAGTTAAGCACATTCTTTTCTTGAATGAGAGCTCAACCTGCTCCTTTCAGATCATACATACAGAACTCAGTTATTCTCGCTAAGTCTGTGCTAGTAAATTAATGTGTCCAGTGCAGTTCTAAGCATGTAAGTGTATAGACAGTCACATTCCTGTGCCTGGGAACATTTCCTGGCACTGGTTCATTTACTGGTTCATTTAGAAAGGCTCTGGGTCCCAGCCCACAGCCCCCCACATTCTCCAGATGAGGTACAGACCTCAATATTTCAGGTATACATCTGCTGGTAGCAGGTTTGACGCTTTTTTGTTATTTCTGGGGGGCCTCTTAGAAATGACTGAGGGACTGCTGTTGGAAAAGCACCCTGTGACCCACCCCAGCCTTAAGCACTACACTCAATGTGCCTGGATTATTTCTCTACCAAATTCCTGCAGAGATCCAGTGGATGTCATCCTCTGAGCTGCTGTGAAAGGTGAGATACAGTTTATATGTAGTCTATCCTGAGACTTAGACCATGGAAGATTTATATAAGCTAAGCAAAATGGTTTAAATTTGTCTAAAATAGAGGGTGAAGAAATTCAAAGTGAGGGTGAGGGAACAAGCAGGGAGAGGGGAAAATTCTAAACTTGTTTCTGATAAGAAATACCAGCTGAAATTTATTTTAAATTATAGACCTGACAGCAACCAGGATCTATTGCCCTATGTACGCTGTAGTCAGAGACACCACCTGAGACTTCAATGTTTGGCATAATTTGTTTCCTGATTTCTTCCCTTATCACTGCTATTAAATTGCTTACCAGATTCTAGGAGGGGCCAGTACAAGCACTGTTTTAATAGAAAGCTATTTGGTGGCTTCCCCTCTTCTCTCCTTTTTTGCACACGCACACATTTACTATATATAAACCCAGCTTGGTTAAGCTGATAGAGCCAAGGTCATAATTTCTCAGGGAAATGGCAGACTAATGGAAAAAAGGTTATAAATATAATAAAACATGAGTCCCATGACATTTACCAAGGACAATGGTTTCATAATAAACTCTCAGGCACTTTGAAGCCTTCAATTAGGTCCCCAAAAGACATCCTGCATCATCAGAGAGGAGGGGAGCAGGAGCAGGAGGTGGAAGGGAAACCAAGCAAACTTTGAAACAGCCAGGGAAAAAATATGCCTGTGGTTTCCAAAGTGGCCTGAGCTACCAGTGCTCTCTGACGAGTTGAAGGATTAAAAGTTCAAAAGGGCAGGTCACATGAAGGCACTGAGGTCTTGCAGTGCTGTGACCTAGGAAATACTTACTGGTCAGAGAGTGAACCCAGCCGCAGCATGTTACCAATTAGTGTTTAATGACCAAATGTGGAATGCATTAGTGCTTCTGAGAACTGAATAGGTTTTCAAAGGGTCTAAGACGTTCTTTACAAACATTCCTGTGTGGTTTGATTCACACTGTGTTTGGGGAAATCTTCAAGCTTTGTCCAGACTACAAAGTAGATATGTTGCAAATTCCAGTGGATGTAAGAATGGAACAAACATGGTTTAAATTTCTAAAGAGACAAAAAGTTTGAGCTCAAGGACCCAGGTAGGGCCTCTAGGAGTTAAAAAAGGAGATTCTCTTGTTGTTATTCAGTGACTAACACACTTGGTACTTAATTCAAGACTAAAGAGTATGGGGATTCAATGGAGCTCTCTCAGTTTATACCAGCTGAGAATCTAGCCTGTGCTCTGAAGGCCTTGCTATTAGAGAGGCCTAATCTTGCAAACACTTCCTACCATACACATTGCTTTTACATCGCATCACAGTTGCAGGCTGCACAGATCAATAGATTTTAGGGGGTGTACTGGGGAAGAAAGGAAGACAAATCACTAGACCCCAAAGCCTTGGCTGCTCCTTCCCAAAGGCCAGAGAAAAGGACAAAGAAATCGGGCCAGTCAGTGTGCTTCACTTATCCCTATCCACTTCTCCCCCTGCTCCAAGCTGACCCTCAGTTGCTTTTCACTCTCACTTTGGCCCTTTTCAACTTCATTCCTGTTTCTTCTCACAGCATTTTTTTCTGGGCCTTTCTTTTTCAGCCTTCTGCCTCACCTTCAAAATTTTACCTTGCTTCCCTCTTCACCTCCTTCTATCTTCTGAGAGACCTGTGTTCCTACTTACTTCCCAGATTAACATGCATAAAACCAACTCACCTCTAGATCATATATCAGGCTAAATTTTGTACCCACTGCATTTCAAACTATTCTTTTAACTGGAATTTGGCCTGGGTGTATAATTCTGGTGAGCTATGTTACAGAGATTGATCTGAAAGGCCGGTGTTAACTAGTAAAGGGCAAAGGGCAAAGGATGAATCCTCTTGTTTCTTGGTTCATCGTGTTCCATTTTATTTATGTTATCTGAAAGTGCTATAAGGCATTTCCCACCATCTCTGTTTGCTAGAGAGAAGATTCTCTTAGCGTATATGCTACAGAAAATACATATAAGACTACCTTCATTAGGACATCTTCAAGAATCTCAGTAAGGGGCAGGATGGGGGGGTGACGGGCCCATTTTGGTAGCGTACTGCAATGATGCTTGGCTGGAGTGTTCTTAGAAAGGCCAGCTAGTTTGTAACTGCCCCCAGGAGGTGCCAGGAAGAAGGAGTACAACTATGGCTGAAAGCCACGATGGCATCCCTCTGGGTTCAGATAAAACACACTGAGATGTCTCACATCTGTGAAAAGAGACAAACAGTGATGATGTGCTCATTCCTCCTCCATTTAAACACAAGGTACAACAGGCTAGCTTAAACCACGTCATGTACGGCTTCCAGTTGTCAAAAGTAGAGAGAAAACAATGGAAGGTGAAAGCTTGGGTGGGAACATTATAATAATCATAGAATCACAGAATTTGATGGTGATATTACAATAGAAGATGTGGAGAGCTACAGCTCTGTGTTTATATAGGAGAGCACAAGTCATCCACATACTAGTCCTTGTGTCTTTTTGGGTAAAACCTATCCCTGCAGGTACTATGAGATTTTTTTACATCTCTGTGGTAGGATGCCTGATGAAAACATTTTAAAAACAAAAATATCTCGTCATGATTTGTTATTTAAGGAGCTTAAGGAAGCACAAACCCCATCCTTTGGATCTATTGGAGGTGCTAGTTGATAGAATATAGACATACGGATTGGGATTTTTCTGCTTGTAGAGAGCAAGAACATTGAATTTTTAAGATACTTGTTTCTCTATGTAATAGGTGCTAGCAGCTGGACAGGCACTAGAACAAGTTCAAATGTAGCCATCCTGAAAAAAAATTGTTTTTCTTCTGATTTTATCTCTCTCTGCATAGCTGCAAGATAAATGATCCATAGCTTCTGCACTCATCCATAGATTCATCCAACCACCATCCCTTCCCAACTAGGACATTCACAACAGCATGGATACTCTCCAGAAACAGCTCTGAGGCACAGATTGCCTCAGTGACAGGGTGTTACCATTTTGGATGTACAGATTGAAAGCATACCTTAAAACATCTACCTCTGCTCATTTTTTGAAGATGTGTTCTGTTAAGACAACAGCTGTTTATAAAGAAGCAGAAAGTGGCAGACAGATCAAAAGCTTGGCCTGTATGAATTTCACCTACCAATAGGTCCAGCCTATTTTCTTTGTTGGGAAAAAGTACCCTGCTAGCAGTGATATGAACTGTGCATTATATTCTGCTTTCATATAATAGGCAGATAGCTAAGTGGGTCTCATAATACATACAGAACTTCTTGACCCAGAAGGTAGGCCAGCTCACTCTCAGGGATGAACATTACAGGCTCTTGAGGATATGAAGTAGATATTGGAGTAAAAGACTGCTTATAGGTGAAAGTATTGTTAGCACTCTGTTCCTCCATTGAAATCTTCAGCTTTTAGGTCCTGTTGCATTGGAAAGAATGAAATGCCAAAACTGGCTGTTGAAGGATGGACCAGAACTCAGCCACCCAGGACGTGTTTTGAAAAGTTTCTTTTCCATATTCCTTTCTAATTGCATTGGACTGCTTCTAGTCTCTAGAGCACGGACATATGTTGCATATACACGCGCGCCCCCAGTACTGTGAAAACTTCTATTTATTCTGACACATTTCAAGTATCTGGATTCAGAGGCACATCTCTCTGCTTGTTCCAAGAGGAGTTTATCTGGCTAAGCCGCCCAGCACCTGTTCAGGGTGGGCTCTCTGCTCAGTCAGAGGATGTGCATCAGAGTTACATTTCAATGGAAGGGTAGATTAAGGATCACTGACTCAGCTGACTTGATCGTGCGCAGCTGACCCTTTCATTCAGGGGCTGTTCAAAGTAGCAGCTGGTGAGTGCCAGAGTAATGTTAATGACTGTGCACTCAGGCAGCAGCTCATTAGGAAATGCACAAAGTATCTGCTCAGACTTCTTTGCTGCACAGTTCCCTGAGCTGCTGGAGATCAGAGCTTGTGAGACACTGCTGCTGATTTCCACTGGTCGTGGAGATTCACAAATAGAGCATCAGGCATTTCAGGCATCGTAGGACGTCACTCAAGATTCAAAGTTAGGTTAGTGTTAGCTGTAACTCCAGGACAGGTTAATGGCACGTGGAGATAGAATGGACTAAAAGCTAAAGAATTACTGTGGAATTTAGGAAGCTGCGATCTGATTCTTTGTTATATCGTATTTTCTATGAGACCTGGAGCAAACCTTATAAAGTTGATTTAAGCTGATGGTCAGGGCAGATCTCAAGAGATAATCTTGCTCAGCTTGGCTCTGCCTGTGTCTGCAATGACTGCTGTGAACTGCAAGTTACCTTGATGCTAGTTTTCTTGTTTATTAACAGGAATAAAAATTTTAGGAATCCATCAGATCTTCCCCAAGATTACCTTCATCTAGGGGCAACACGGTAAGAAGTGAGGGACTGAGAAGAGTGGCCAAGAGCAGTATGTTGGTTTGGAGCACTTACACATGTAGCATAAAAGCAAAGAATTCACAACTGCAAAAAGGGTAGAACAGGCAGTCTTGACTGTCAACTCTACTTTTCACCAGTTTCTGGTCACAGGCCAGGCCCTCTCCATTTTCCCGGGTAATTCTGAGAAGTTCTGTGAATGGATAGCAGTGGTACACCGTTACAGTACCTGATGATTTCAAGGTAGTAAGTGGCAGCAGCTGCAGAGTTCCCTGTCACTTACAGGAGACTGTACTTGGCGGATCACCACCTCCTAAAAGAAGGCTGCAGTCTCCTTCAATCTGCTCCTCTACAGCATGTGGTAAATCTGCTCCTTTCACAGGAATAAAATGCTGGTTATAAAGGATTCTCTGATCTGCTAGAGAAAGATGTAACTGAAGTTCATGGCTGAGAATCAAGGAGAGGATACTTCAGAAAGGAAAGAAAATGACAGGATGAGTAGCCATGGCATAGGGATCCCAAGGGAAAAACTCCTCATGTCTCCAAATCAATACAAAGGTTCAAACTGACTTTGCCTTTCTGTAGTGATTATCTGAGATGGCCAAATTTGGAGCCTGTTATGCTAGGTCTCTCCTGAGAGCTATTCAGATTTTTCCTTTGGAGAGTCACCCTATGGAGGAAGTTCAGTCTTTTCCATTGACTGTGGAGGAAACCTACAGGGACTGCGCTCCTAACTTAGACACCAGTTAGAACTGGGTTTGACTACTTTCCTGGATGAATTTCGCCACTTGTGAACTGCTCGGATAATTACAAGAATAAATGGATGAAAGATAACGACCTGTGACAGAAAGGAGGGCAGTCTGGGTGTTCCAATGACCTTTTCCAACTTTAAATTACAAAAATTAAGAATCTTTTACAGTAATAATACAGTACTATGTAGTTTAGGTTTCTCTGTACAGGACTGCAGGCAGTTGCCCCATCACCTTTCCACTCCGTTTTACTGGTGTGACAGACACACTCCTTTATCGCTAGCTGGTGTGACAGTTGCGTAGCTGCAGTTACCTCTTCTTCGTCTTCTTCCATTCAGACTATGGCTGCTTCCAGAACTGACACTGCAAGCAGAAGTCCTGATGTGGTGATAGCAGGGGAAAGTTCACGTCAGCCCAGGCAGGCAGCCAAACACTGAGCTCATGTTAACACTCTTCCAGCCAGGCGTAAGAAGAGCACACTACAAACGCACAGATTGATATCAGCATTTGGTGGGAACGGATCCAAGAGCTGGATGTCAGTGGGTTTTGTGATGTATAATAAAAAAAAGATATGACAAAAAAAAATTTTAAAAGAAGATCATACAATCATACATAGTGTTCTGGCTCCAGGTTGCTGAATTGGAGAGGGTTCAGAGAAGAGCCACCAAAGTGCTTGAAGGATTAAAAACATACTTAACAGAAAGACTCGGGAACTCAATTTGTTTAGTTTAATCAAAGAAAATGTTGTGAATGACTTGATTACAAATAGTTAGTACCTACTTGGGGAATGAAACTTCAATAATTACCCCTTTTGTCCAGCACAAAAAGATTTAACAAGATCTGATGGCTGAAAGCAAGGCCAAAAAACCCTAGCCCTTTTAAAAATGGTAAGTATTATAAAGAGTTCCCTGAACAAGTAAATTGTAAAACAAGGTTAGACTAATGTTGTTTCTCCATAAAACATTACACTGCCTATGTTGATATGGCCTATCTGTTTCTCCACTCCCCTCACAGTGCCTTAATTTGACTAAAAATGTTAATTTTACCTAATATGGATGCCTACTTTGGAAACATCTAATCTAATCTCATTGTTTCGCTTCTTATACGGTCAGAAGAGAGAAGCAGGCACTTTTAAGTGTATAGTTCATCTAACAGTCAAGCTAATTTTCAACTCTGTGTATGGGTGTCCTCTACAATAAGCCATGTGCAGTGAAAGCAAGTTTAGAAGGCATATGTACAGGAGACAGTGTTTGAGACTCACATGTGGAGTTACAGAGACAGATGCTTCAACCCAGACAAGCATTAATGCAGAGGAACTTGTAGCATTGTTTCTTTTTATTTCTAGCCTTAATATCTGTTATTTCAACTTAGGTCTGTTGTCTCTCGTCTTCCAGTTTTGCAGTGCTAGAAAGATCCTGGCTCCATCTTCTTGATATTGCCCTTGTATGTACCTGACAGGATGCTATCAGTTGTCCTCAGAACTGTCTCCTCCCTTGGCTGAACAAGCCTGGGTCCATCAACCCCTTTTTACTAGGCAAGTGCTCCAGGCCTGTCTTCAGTCTTGGTGGTCTTTGCTGAACTTCCTCCAATTTGCCTGTGTTTTTCTTGTTCTGCTGGATCCAAACCAATCCACAGTATTTAAGTGTGGTTTAATGAACGCTGAATAGATTGAGGTAATCACTTTCCTTGACCTACTAGCTGTGTTCATGTCTGACAGCCCAGGATGCTGTTGGCCTTCTTTGCTACTAGGACACACTGTGAGCTGTGTTGTCCCTGTTGAGGTCCTTGTGGATGGCATCCAAGCCCCTGAGTGCATCTGCTATCTCCCTCAGTTTGATGTCATCCATAAGCTTAACAGGTATGCACTTTTTACCTCCTCCGGGTCATTCATAAAGATAATAAACAGGACAAGTCCTGTGGTAGTCCACTTGCTAGTGACCTCCAGGTAGGGCAGAATGCATGAAACTCTACCCTTTGAGCTTGATCATGCAACCACTTTTGATTGCCTACCCAGCCAGACTGTGACTTTGTAACTTGGACAGAAAAATATCCTGGAAGACTGTCTAGCCTTGCTAGGAGGTAAATGACATTGACTGGTTTTCCTTTATCTGCGAATCCAGTCCTGTTACCACAGAAGGCAATCGGTTTGGTCAGTCATGATTTATTCTTGGAAACTCCATATTGACTGTTCCAAATAACCAGAACATGATTCATGTAGTGAAAAACACACTTCCAGAGAACTTGTTCCAGACACCAAAGTGACTGGCCTGTTCCCCAAATCTTTTGGCCTCATTTTGAAATGGATGAAGTATTTACCTTTCTCTAGTTATCAGGGTTGTCCTCAAGTTCCATGACCTTTCAAAGATGGTATGGAATGGCTGTGCAAAGACATCAGCCATTTATCTCAGCACCATGGATGCAGCCCATCTGATCCTACGGACTGGGATGAGTTAAGTTCTTGGTACTAATCCCTGATTTGGCCCTCCTCCACTGCTGGTAGAACTTTTTCTCCTTGAACTCTTTAATCAAAGGTCTGGGAAATCTTGTTTATGAAGACTGAGACAAATAAGGCACCAAATACCTATCCTTGCCTGTGTCATGCATCCCACCCATCTCATAAATTATCCATCTCATTCCGAAAAAGGTCCACATTTCTCATGTTCAGTCTCATTCATGTATATTCAGTCAGTCATTACCTATCACAGTGACCAATATTATTTCATTTTGTGTTCTTGTACTCTCCCATCTCTCTGCATTTGCTCTTCATACATTGTTCTTAAATTCTAAGAAGTAGAAAATTTATTTTTAGCAAACTCTGTTTGTACAATGCCTTGGCACAACAGCATCCTGCAATGGGTTTATGTTTCAGTAGGTAAAAAACTGGCTGGATGGTGAGCCCAAAGAGTGGTGGTGAATGGAGATACATCCAGTTGGCAACTGGTCACGAGTGATGTTCCCCTGGGCTCAGTACTGGGGCCAGTCCTGTTTAATATCTCTATCAAAGATCTGGATGAGGGGATTGAGTGCACGCTCTGTGTGTTTACAGATGACACCAAGTTGTGAGGGAGTGTTGGTAATCTTGAGGGTAGGAAGCCTCTGCAGGGGGATCTGAACAGACTGGACTGATGGGCAAGGCCAATTGCATGAGGTTCGACCAGGCTCAGTGCCAGGTCATGTGCTTGGGTCACACCAGCCCCA
Source organism: Falco naumanni (assembly GCF_017639655.2). Lineage (NCBI taxonomy): Eukaryota > Metazoa > Chordata > Aves > Falconiformes > Falconidae > Falco > Falco naumanni. Next base: position 106,147,875 of record NC_054056.1, on the reverse strand, counting down.
CACAGCGCTACAGGCTGGGGCAGGGGGCTGGGAAGCTGCCTGGTGGGAAAAGCCCTGGGGGTGCTGGTTGACAGCTGGCTGGGCATAAGCCAGCTGTATGCCCAGGTGGCCAAGAAGGCCAACAGCATCCTGGCTCATACCTGAAACAGTGTGGCCAGCAGGACCAGGGCAGTGATCATCCCCCTGTACTTGGCACTGGTGAGGCCACACCTTGAATGCTGGGTTCAGTTTTGGGGCCCTCACTACAAGGTGCTAGCGTGTGTCCAAAGAAGGACAATGAAGCTGGTGAAGGGTCTGGAGCACAAGTGTTATGAGGAGCAGCTGAGGGAGCTGGGGGTGTTTAGTCTTGAGAGGAGGAGGTTGAGGGGGGACCTTATCGCTTTCTACAGTTACCTGGCAGGAAGTTGTATGCAGGTGGGGGTCAGTCTCTTCTCCCAATAAACAAGCAACAGGACAAGAGAAAATGGCCTCAAGTTGCACCAGTGGAGGTTTAGATTGGATGTTAGGAAAAATTTCTTCACTGAAAGAGTTGTCAAGCATTGGAACAGGCTGACCAGAGAAGCAGTTGAGTCATGATCCCTGGAAGTATTTAAAAGACGTGTAGATGTGTCACTTAGGGACACGGTTTAATGGTGGACTTGGCAGTCCTGGGTTAATGGTTGGACTTGATGATCTTAAAGCTCCTTTCCAACATAAAAGATTCTATGATTCTACGATTCTATAAATATAATGCAAAAACTAGGACTCGAAGTCTAGCTTGTATGGAGTCTAGCACAATAGCTTCTCTGTTCATGACTTTCTCTAACACTTTGTCATCCAGGAAACACCTCAAGGAAACAGCACAGGTCTGAAATGCTCACTCCAGAAAGTTGGATCATTCAGCTCCTAAAGCCACAAGTGCTGAAAGAGATCAGCAAGACCAATTATTTCCTTCTTAGGTAGCCATCGGAGGAGATATTTAAACAGATGTTTATACTTCATTGCACTCCTCATTTCCATTTGGTCAAGCAAAGTCCAGAGAAATTAAAATACATAGACTCATAGAATCATACAATCATATAATTGTTCGGGTTAGAAGGGATTTTTAAAGATCATGTAGTTCAACTCCCCTGCAATGAGCAGGGACATCTTCAACTCAATCAGGTTGCTCAGACCCCTGTCCAACCTGACCTTGAATGTTTCCAGGGATGGGGCATCTGCCACATCTCTAGGCAACCTGTTCCAGTGTTTTACTGCCTTCATCATAAAAAAATTATTCCTTAAAGTTTGTCTCAATCTATCCTTTTTTACTTTAAAACCATCAGTCCTTGCCCTGTTGGCACAGGCCCTACTAAAAAAGTCTGTCCCCATCTTTCTTGTAAGCCCCCTTTAAGTACAAGAAAGCTGCAACAAGGTCTACCTGGAGCCTTCTCCAGGCTGAACAACCCCAACTCTCTCAGCCTTTCCTCACAAGAGATGTGCTTCAGCCCTCTGATCATTTTTGGGGCCCTCCGCTGGGCCCACTCCATAGGTCCATAACTTCCCTGTGCTGAGGGCCCCACAGCTGGATGCAGGACTCCAGGTGGGGTCTCACGAGAGCGAAGTAGAGGGGCAGAATCACTCCCTCGACCTGCTGGCCATGCTGCTTTTGATGCAGCCCAGGACACTGTTGGCTCTCTGGGCTGCAGCCACACACTGCTGTCTCTTGTCCAGCTTTTCATCCACCAGTACCCCCAAGTCCTTCTTTGCAGGGCTGCTCTCAACCCCTTCATCCCCCAGCCTGTACTAATACTGGGATTGCCCCAGTGCAGGTGCAGGACCTTGAACTTGGCCTTGTTGAACCTCATGAGTTTCACATGAGCCCACTTCCTGAGCTTGTCCAAATCCCTCTGGATGGCACCCCATCCCTCAGTTGTGTCAACTGCACCACTCAGCTTGGTGTCATCTGCAAACTTGCTGAGGGTGTAGCCAATCCCAATGTCTGTCATTGAGGAAGATATTAAACAGCACCAGGCCCAATATGGACCCCTGAGGGCCACCACTTGTCACTGCTCTGCATCTGACCATTGAGCTGTTGACTGCTACCCTCATACATTAGTTGGGTAGCTGTCTCAAGTCACCTTCTTTTTGTTGCACACCCAACACTAACTCTCCTGGAAGAGAGCTGGGTTAGCAACATAACAGACCCTCTCTCAACAACTCCATCAGGACTACACCAGAATGGTTGTGCTAGAAAAAGCCTCATAGTGGAGGCCTTCAGTTATGGGTTGAAATCCTCTCTGGTGCTGAACTGAGAAATTTTTTTTCAGTGATTGCCTCAGTGGGAATGGGCTCATTCAGGATATGCCGATGAGGTATGCTATGGGCTGATGCCTGCTTACTCTCTGAAGCAACCAGAAGTTGCATAGTTGTGTTGGCATTGTAATGATTCCAAGCTAATGACCCATGCTGAATGGCAGGCTATGTTTGCTGTGACATAGCGTTCAGACAGCAGGATCACACAGCTTTTGGATTAGGGCTGACTGATGTCCTACCATTTTGGAAGGAGCTCATACCTGTGCAGATGTACCTGTACACCCCCTACTAAGCACAAAGCTCTCCTGTCACCCAGAGTTATCTACCATAATTACAAACTACAAACATGATTTTTCCTGAATAAGATTTTTCTGTTTGTGCTGTATTTCCCTTTTATTTACCTGATGGATTAGAAATTTGAAAGAAACAGCCAGAAAATAAAAATAACCCAAACCTTTTCATACTCTCCTACCACTATTCAGGACACTGCACATATATATAGGAGACATCAAACCATATGGATAAGAAGAGAGAGAAAGCTTTCAGATTCAGAATGTCTGATTCAATATCCTGTCTCAGTTCTTCTAAGGGAGCAAGGAAATACCATACATTCCAATTCAGAATTGTTATCGTATACAGATAGTGTGCTTCTGAAATGTCAATAAAATGCACAGGAGAGGAATATTTTAAAGATGGGATCCCTATTGTGGGAAAAAAAGAAATAGGGAAAAGTGTAATTAACACATTCTACCTAGACTTTTAAAGCTGTGTACTCACAGCTTTTAGATTAGTGTCTGTGATGAACAAGGAAAGACAAGTGATTTTAAAAGACCTTTGATTTAATTTATTTCTGCTGAAGAAGCTCAGAACCCTCAGGGTTGGACAGAAAGCCTTCTAGCTTTTCAAAGTACTCAAAAGATTTTAGACAGTTCATCTGTGTTGTTTTAAACACTTGAACACAGTTCAGTACTTGAAGGAAGAGTTTATCTTTGGCTAACTCCCCCAAATGCAAAAGGAAATATACATTGGTTTACGCAAGTAGAGGAGAGGAGGTATCCTAGAAGCCATCTGTACCTTCTTCCACTCTCCTTCCTCCACTCACATAAAAGAATGAGGAAACTAAGAATGAATTACCCATTCACTTCTTGACCCCTGGGGAGACTTAACCAAGACTCTAAATGGACTGCTTTCTTCAGACATAAAACGGCAATAATAATGTGTTGTGACATCACTAAATCACTTCCAAACACTCCTACACTGGCTCAAAAGTTATCTTGGAATCACTTAATAGGTTTGGCAATTCTAATTTTTTTTCCACATTCAGTGCTAGTCCTCAAGGACAGTTACCTGTAGACCGAGCAACAAATCTCAGGCCATTTTGGCTGCTTGCCTAGTTGAAAGCATGGTATGAGTTGGTTCCAAACACACACATCACCTCCAGGCAGAAACCAAACATGGAGAATTGCCAGAAAGACTAATGCATGAGGAAGTTATTAACATGTGAGAACAGGAAGTTATAAATGAAGGCTATATTGCAACCTTTATTTTGGAGGGTGTTACCAGCCTTCTCCCAGCCTGGTAAATATTTGTGTAGCTATCTAGGAATCTGATCCTCCTTCCATAGGAATCAAGACATTGCTTAATATTGCCTTCACTGGTACAAGAGTCAGGCCATCAACTATTTTAAATAAGCATTGCAGTTTTTCCTTTCTCAAGGAAATGAATTTTGAAAAGCAAGTACAGTTGAGTTTACAGAGACTGTCTTTCTGAAGTCCTTATGGCAAGAAACTCTGTGGTTTTCTAAGGAAACAGAACTTGTTGTCATTTGGAAAGAGGTTTTGAAAAGTACACATTAGAACCTGAAATGAACTGATGCTGAAATTTTCATTTTCTACTTTATATCCATCCAATTCTGTCCCCACAACAAGGCATGATGTGGGAGCACATATTCAAGTCCTATCTATTAATAGACACACAAACCCTTAAGAAAACATGTCACACAGTTTGAAATGCAATTCTCCAGCCAATGTATTTTAAAATTAGAGGGGCAGGGGAAAAAAAGGAAAAAAAATAAAAAAAAAAAGAAGAAAAAAAAGAAGGGTAAATGGAGATAAAGATCATTTCCCACTTATGAAGACCTTGTGGATCTGGCCAAGGGCATCCAGCCCAGACATTCCAAGAGACTGCTGCTGTAAAACAAAAATTACTCTTTTTAAAGCATTTACTTGAAATACCAAATCTAAATGTTCTTAAGATGAAAGAGCCTCTTTAGTTAATTTTAGGCAAGGCTCTCCTATTTTGGTTGTGGACTGGAAACAGAGAAAAGTAAAATGTTTACTCTGAGAACAACAGTGCTGGGCACTGAGCCCAAATACAGCTTTCTTCCTAAATTCTCTTACCATATAAGATAGTTTCCTTTTAGAAGTGTTTATATCAGTCTGAACTACTGCAAAATGACTGTACACCTCACTATCAAATAATAGATCATCCAATTTGCTGCACTTCTATATACTGTGGCCTTGCCACTTTACTCAGTCACTATCCAGAAGAGCCAGTGGCAAGTTATACAAGTGTATAACGAAGAAAGAAAAAGGAGACTGGATCTGAGGTGTGGGTAAGCCCTTCAGCTTTCAAGATTGTGAAAGCAGGGGTAAAGACACTAAACCAAATAAATAAACTTGTGGCTCAGAGGATGTGTGAAATGAATAGGGGAGTGTGAACACATGCAAAAGGAGCCTGGCTCCAGGAATTGCCCATGGGTGATGATTACAAAAGATCAGTTTTGGAATGAATGAAAAAGGCACAGATTCATATTGCAGGCAAGGTACAAGGGTCTCAGGCTGTCAGAATGGGAGATGAATAAGAAATACTGAGAAGGAAATGATTAATTCTACAGATGACCAAATTCTGCTAATAACAGGTCTTGGTTGTATCTTTTGGCCTATTTTCTTTCTGTGAAACATAAAATAATACATTCTTTAAAACAGTTTTGTTGTAGTGACTCACTAAATGCTGCTTGTAAAAGACATTGATCGTGAACACCACTGTAAAAATGTTAGTTGTATTGGCTACTATAATATGTAGTAGCCAATACTACATATTTCAATACAACAATATAATATTTCTACTATAATGTAGAAAGCTACAGGCTTTCTACAGTGGAGTGACTGCATCAGTGGCAAGGGAAGAGATACTGACGTCTTCTACCTGGACTTTTGTTACACCTTTGATACGGTCCCCCACAACAATCCTGCCTCTAAATTGGAGAGGTAAGGACTTTATGGATAGACTGCTAGAAGGATAAGAATTGGTTGGATGGACACACCCAAACAGTTACAGTCAACGGCTCAATGTCCAAGTAGAAACCAGTAATGAGTGGTGTTGCTCAAGGGTCTGTATTGGGACAAATACTATGTAGTATCTTCATTCATTATATAGATAGTGGGATCAAGTCCACCCTCAGCAAGTCTGCAGATGACATCAGGCCAAGTAGTGCAGCTGACATGCCTGAGGGAAGGAATGACTTCCAGGGGCACCTTGATGGGCTTGAGGAGGGGGACCATATGTATCTCATGAAGTTCGATGAGGCCAAGTACACCTGGGTCGGGGCAGTGTCTAATGTCAGTACAGGCTGGGGGATGAAGGGATTGAGATCAGCCCTGTGGAAAAGAATCTGAGGTTATTGGGTGGATGAAAAATTGCACGAGCCAGCAATGTGCACTCACAGCCCAGAAAACCAACCATATCTTAGGCTGAATGAAAAGAACTTGATGATCTTAAAGGTCTTTTTCAACCCAAATGGTTCTATGATTCTCTGAACTCTTTCTTGTACAAAACCTCCTCATGTGACCACCGAGAGGCCAAGGGAAGTGGTTCTCCCCTTCTACTCTGCTCTGGTGAGGTGCCAACTGGAATACTGCATCCAGCTTTGGGGTCCCCAGCAAAGGAAAGAAATGGACCTGTTGGAGTGGGTCTGGAGGAGTGCCACAAAAATGACCAGAAGGATGGAATGCCTCTCCTGTGAAGAAAAGCTGAGAGAGCTGGTGGTGTTCAGCCTGGAGAAGGCTCTGGGGAGACCTTATATTGCAGCCTTTCAGTGCTTAAAGGGGTCTTATAAGAAAGAAGAAAAGAGACTTTTTACCATGGCCTGTATTGGTAGGACAAAGGACAATGATTTTAAACTGGAAGGGTAGATTTAGGTTGTATATAAGGAAGAAATTTGTTATGATTAGGGCGGTGAGACACTGGAACAGGTTGCCCAGAGAGGTTGTGGATTACCTGCCATTGGCAGTGGTCAAGGCCAGGCTGGATGGGACTTTGATCAAACTGGTCTAGTGAAATATTTTCCTGCTTGTTGCAGGGGGTTCAGACTAGATGATCTTTAAAAGTCCTTTCTGACCCAAACCATTTTATGATTCTATGAGATATATATGGTGGCTCTCTCACAGTTAAAAACAAAACAAAACAAACAAACAAACAAACAAACAAACCCCAAAATACCAAAAATTGTAAAGAAAGAAAGGAAATTCAAAATGCTGGTCATTGTATGACAGTAGCCAAACAACTCTGCCAAAAAACATGGTAATTTTAAACAGCATCACAGCTAGGGGGGAGGGTGGTGGTGGTGTTTATTTTTTTCTCTTTTAGGGGTCTCTTTGCTTTTATTTCAACAAAGTATTTTTTTCTGCTTTTCAAAACTTTTTTTCTTAGTTGGGTCATTAGAAAAGCAAAAAAGAAAAGTAAAAGGGCAATTACAAAACATTTAACAAAACAAATTAAAACTGTAAGGAGAAATAAAAGTCCTGATTCTTGTCATTTTGTTTCCAAACTGCTTGCAAAACCCCCCAACCACAAATACAAATTTTCCATGTAAATACCTTTGCTATTTTTATTGTCATTTTGGCTTGAAGGAGCACTTGAATGTTAGCCTAGACCTGGGACTTCATCATTTTAAATATACCAAATGTGTCCATTAAAAATGAAGGCAAAGTATTCAATTAAGGAAACAGCACCTGAGTCCAAAAGAGATCAATGTACTTTAATTGCCAATGCACTTTGTTGTCATTTTAAACTGTATCTCTATGAAGCCCATCAGACAAATCTATGATCACTTATCAAAGTAAGCAAAGTTTCCTAGCAGCTGGAGGATCAAAGAATAATAGGCCTTTAGTCTGCAGACTGCATCAGTGCAGTTCTTCAAAGGCAAATAGACTGTCCATGACTGCAGAGCACTTTGAGATCCTTTGGGATCACAGGTACTGCATTTCAAAGTACACCAAGAAGTGTGAAAGTCAAAATTGCAGAACAGTGCTCTGTCATCTGGGAAGAGAATTTTAAAATTAACTAGGGACAGATTCTTCACCATCTGTGTGAATTCACAGAAAAGTTTGCTTTGATAATTCCAGAAAAGGCCACTTGTGAATCCTGAAGAAAACAGCTTCTGACCTTAAATAAGTGTCTTAGCGGAAGGACTACACTTTCTCTTATTTTCCTGGTGCAGATCAGAACACTAAGCACTCCACTCTACACAGCACAAAGAAGCTGTCTATTCTTATTAGGGACTCATATCTGGTATAATGAGAGATAGATGCTATTTTGAATGCTGCACAAATATTCTGCCCACAGTACTGAAGCAAGACAGAGAGAGGGAATCCCTAAGGCAACCAAAATTCTTTCTGCTTCAGCACTTTTGGAGAGGGGGAAAATGCCATCAGGCTGCATCCTTGGGAGAGCAGCAGAATTCCTCTGAGATGAAAGGAAGTGAGAGGAGGGCTTTAAACCAGACATCTAGCAGAAATTTGGCTAGATGAGCAGGTAAAAGATGAAGATCACATATCTTGCTGAAACTTAACTCTCCTGAAGAGCTCTATTCACTACAGGGATGTGAAGGCATCAAGGATGAGTCTTTTTAAAAAAAAATCGTGTACGAAATAGCTTACAGTGCATTCTACAATCTTTCCCCTACCATGGTCCTCAGTGAAAGATCTCAGAAGCAAATAAGTAAGCACAAAAATATATTAGTAACTCTACTGATCCTTTAAAATTCTATTTTGTGTAACTCATTAGCTCACCCACTATTTGAGAAAGAAGTAAAATGTCTTTATTTTGGTCTGTAGGTGTGGCACGAGAAGGAGGGATAGCTTGCTAGCATTATCATGAATCTACAGGACTCCTTGGACTTAGGGACAGGCTGACGTTCCTGTTATCCTGACTTCCTTAAGCACCACGCTTTGTGCCAGGTGTGGATGTCAGTGGGTATTTCACGAGCGGCAAGCTTTGTTCCTCTAACCTGCAAGTCTGCACTGCCTTCACTAAGCTACCCTTTCCTTTTTGCAAACTGTTCCTGATTCAATATGTAGTGGTGTTTTTAGATGAAGGTCCTGTCTACCTATCCATGAAGCACTAAAGTATATGGGGAGGTTTGTACAAGAAAGAATTCAGAGAATCATAGAATCATTTAGGTTGGAAAAGACCTTTAAGATCATCAAGTTCGACCCTTAACCCAGGACTGCCAAGTCCACCACTAAACCATGTCCCTAAACACCACATCTATGTTTTTTAAACATGTCCAGAGATGGTGACTCCAACACCTCCCTGGGCAGCCGGTTGCAATGTTTGACGACCATTTCAGTGAAGAATTTTCCTAATATCTAATCTAAACCTTCCCTGGCACAACTTGAGGCCATTTCCTCTTGTTCTGTCACTTGTTTATTGGGAGAAGAGACTGACCCCCATTTGCCTACAACCTCCTTTCGGGTAGCTGTATAGAGCAATAATGTCCCCCCTGAGCCTCAAATTCCTGAGTGTTAAAAACTAGTCTTTTCCTACATGGTTAGGCATCATGAGTTGATGACCCCTTTAGACCCTTCCCTACGCACAGCTGGATCCCTCCATTGTGGCAGTCCTTTCTACGGCCAGGTGTGATAAACTGCATTTCCTTCCATAGGCAACATGTTAATAAACTTTGTTGATGGAGGACAGAGAGGAAAACGGTGAGTGAATGGCTGGGTGAGTCTGTGGAGTCTAGAGACAGAAAATGAAGAGAGTGAAGAAAAAATAGAATTTCTTCTTTTTTTAATTCTTGACACTCTCAGCCTGTGAACAGTTTAATCCTTTAAATGATCATGTCTCACATAGTGTATGGTTTTCTTGGCTCTTGAAAACATTTGCTGTTTGAGACATGTAGTTCTAGTATAGCCTAAAGAGATCCGTTTGCGACTTCCTCCAGGATTACTGCTTCTTTAGAAATTGTTTCTGGTCTAAGACTGACAGCAGGGCATTTGAGATAAAGTTTCACAGAAGCTGTAATACAAAGACACTCTTGTATTATCTCAACTCTTCCCTCTCCCTTCATTTCCCCAAATGAGATCATGTATAAGATAATCTGAAAGATGTTCTTTCTCAGTGAGAAACTGGTTGTTCTCACCTCCAGCTGATCAGATTGTGGCTGAGAATATGTGGGCCCTCATTGCTGTTTGAAATTTCTACCTCTTTCCAGAGGAGACTTCCTGCACTGTGAGGCAAATCAAAATGAACAACACCAGGCACTTGTACGAAACACACTATTTCCTGCCACTGCACTGAAACAGAGAGGTGCAGATACCCAGCAAGGGCAAAAATGTGTGGGAGCATTGCAGAACTGAGCTTGAAATTTGGTTCACTCTCTCTCGAATATTTTTGTCCAAGAATACCTAACCAATGAAGTATTGTAAATTAAAAGAGTCACATAAATTAATCTGTTATGTTTTAAATAACAGCAATAGGGAAGCTAGAGTCTTCATGTGCTTGAACATTTTTGAGAAAGGCAAGTATAAAGGTCACCCAACTGAGGTGATAATGAGGAAAAAATACTTCTGAGACCTTTTTAAAAGCTGAACATCAAAGTCCCACTTTTAGTGTTTGAAAATATGTCTACTGTGTTGCTGTTTCAAATTTCTACCTGTTTCCAGGGGAGACTTTTCTGCGCTGTGAATGAAGACCAGTTACCTTAAGGCCAACTTCTGTGAAGTTAGCCCAAGGGGCTTTTTGATGCAAGGACATGAAGCAAGCCTTTAGAGAAGGGGACACATGCAAGAGTTCCACAGCAATCAGTGTGACTAAAGACAAGCAGCATCTGCCCCCGTGGTATACTCTAGCGAAAGAGTTATTTATAGCATGTTTATTCTATAATAATTGATGATATTACGTAGCTTTTCTGTCTAAGTAACAATTACCTGCAATAAGCTGATGTATCCCATGTGAGGTACAGGATTTTAGTATCCTCTCAAATAAGGTAACAATACATGTACCATAATGGTAGACATTTCTGTTGTCTTAACCAAAACACATTTAACTCATCTCAGTTTTAAAACAAAAAAAGAAAGAAGACTCAATACGATTCTACTGGCATCTACCTGAATTCTTGTTTTTAACAAAAGAACACCCCAGAGTATACTTCTTTAAGACACACCTTGTTTCACAAGTGTCTTTTCACTCACCACGCTGGGTTACTTTGCGAAGAAAATTTCATTCTGCTCTCATGCCTCTGGGAAATTCCAGGTGTCCATGTAGAAGTGTACACAGGTGTGTGCATACATGCAGCACCAAAATGAATATCCCATGTTGCAGCCTTCTCCCTTTCTCATATGGACTCTTACCATGCCCAGGCCTTTTCCAATACACAAGCAACAGTGCTTTTTCTTCCACCCAAAAAGAACTAATGGTGGAAAGTAACATGTAAAAAGAGGGGAAAGAAAAAGGAAGTGGATAAATGATCATCTCTCCTGGAAGAACAGGCTTGAACAGGGAAAGGCTTGAGAAAATGAATGCAAAAGATTAAAAAATCAGAAAGTAAATAAAAGAAATTTCCAATTGTTAAAGTCCTCACAAGATATAGTACATTCAGAGCTCTGGGGACTTGTCCTATGGCTTTGCATTGCTTGGAGGTGGTAACACTAAATTACTAAAGCTCTGCATCGTGGTTGAATACCATCTGGCAACTAAGCCACTGGGATGGAGGAGAGTCAGAAGAGTCAAAGTGAGAAAACTCATGGGTTGAGATACAGTTTAACAGTTAAAGCTGCACACACAAGCCAAGCAAAACAAGGAATTCATTCACCGCTTCCCATGGCAGGCATCCCCAGGCATGCTCAGCCATCCCCAGGAAAGTGGGGTTCCACCATGCCTAATGGTTACTTGGGCACACAAACACCATCACTCCAAACATCCCCCACTTCCTTCTTCTTCCCCCAGTTTTATATGCTGAGCATGACGTCCTATGATATAGAATATCCCTTTGGTCAGTTGGGGCCACCTGTCCTGGCTGTGTCCCCTCCTGACTGCTTGTGTCCCCTCAGCCTGCTCAGCAATAACGAAAACATACCTGTGTTATCAACACAGTTTCCAGCACAAATCCAGAACACAGCCCCATACCAGCTACCACGGAGAAAATTAACTCTATCACAGACAAAGCCAGCACACTCTGATTGTATAAATTACTGTGATGAGAAGTAAAGATGGCTGAGTTTTCTGTACAAAGTCCTGATGGCAGAGCTTTAATTTCAGGTAAGAACAGAGGCATATTTAAAAATAGAAAAAAAGCGGTTTTGATATAAAATGAATGGTACAAAAAGCTATTTAATGAAATTAGGTGCTGTAGGTCAGTAAAGAAACACAAGCTAGTGCTCATTTCATGATGTATATTTTACACACATATGGTCAGAACATGAAAGAAGAACAAACCACACCTGCACAACGATGACACGGATCCTGCAAAGAGGAGGGAAAGCAAAGGCTGCATTTATTGAGCCTCCTACCCACCATCTAATTAAAAAAAAAAAAAAAAAAAAAAAAAAAAAAAAGTGGTTGTCTCTGTGGAGGAGAGGAAATGTTTTGTCCATCACAAATTCATTAGTGTCTTGGTGGTTCTGTCAATGGTGGTAGCCAAAAGGCTTAGGCAGAGACAGGGCTTCTGGTGTTTCATGCCTCTGTCATCCTTGCACTGTCCTCCTTCCCACTGTCTCCTCACTTGAGACCTCCCTAACAACTTGGCTACAGAAATTTCTGCCTCAGGCTTCCCTGCTTACTACTTTCTTTCCACAGTGTCTAGAGCTGGATCACTTCACAGAGGAAGGAGTGTGACTTTCAAGCTGATTTCCAAGAAATGAGGCAGCAGAAAACAGCCATCCTTTCAGATCCTTCTCATCCCCAGGACTCTCAGAGAAAGATGAGGGATAATGTCACAGATGGGTGTTCTCTCCCTTCCCAACTTTTTGGCTAACATCCAGGAGTGCAGAATTTTCACAGGAAAGCCAAAGTAGTCAAATCCAGTGACATTATATTCTGATTTTATGTCATTTTAACTACACCTGTCAGAAGTTTTGGACTTCATGTGCACAGTATTGACTTCAGTTGTATCATGCTGGCAAGCACTAAAGAATAAATAGCCTTAAAGGAATATTTTTGCACAAGATTTGAGGGAGGTGACATAGATTTGGTTGTAAATGTTAGACTTCTCATATTTTTAGCTATTGTCCCTTTGATACATGATTAATTCCTTTGATTCTTGTGCCAACCACTGTAGTGCTGAGATCAATACCCAAAATTTTAAATGCAAGGTATCTAATATAAAGGCAAGTGTGTCCATCTAGAAATCATTGCCAGATTGGCTGGAGCTGAGATCCAGGTGGAATCTGTTAAAGCTGGGAAAATCTCCCATTCACAAGGAATTATTACTTGTTTCTTCCCACCTCATCAGATGCTTGTTACACACAGACTGACACCTTCACATAAGCTTCTGGATTCTTTGTAATGAAAGTCCTCTTGATAGTGGCAACCACTGTTTTACAAGATTCCTGTTTCAAACGCATTTTTCCTACTAATTTCTAAAAGCCTAGATAGGATATATGATATTGCCCATATCATATAATACAGAGGTTATACTGTTCTATATAATCATTTGTGACTGTAAGTATTTACCATTGTTGTGTCCAAGATCACAAAAATAAGTCCTCAGCATAACTTAAGAGAATCCAGTAGTATTATGTGCTAATTCATGGGTCTGAATCTCTAACACTTTCTTCCCAGTCAAAAATTAGCCATTCATCTAGAAATCAATAAATTATGTTTACATAAATATAATCTGTACGTATAATATATATGTCTTTATATACACATATACAGTTCCACAAATAGGTATATACACACATAAATACCTACATACATATGCATAGACATGTATTTATGGAGTCACCAAGACAAAACCCAAAGGACCTAAGAGGAAAATACTCTATGTTCTTAAGCAACCCAGTTCCTAATCTCTTGTCTCAGGAGCAGCAACAGTTGCCTCCTTGGTAAGAATCAAAGTTACTTTGAGAGTAGATTTCACATCAGCGTCAGGCACTGAGTGATCACAAATGCCTAAATTCCATTAAGGTTCAAACAGAAAAATAAAGCACTTCTAGTGCACATGAACAGGAATGTTTGAACAGTGGCCAAAGCAATGAAATAAGCACATTTAAAATTGCAGTGCACTCATGTAAGCCTTGTTGCACAGAACTGTGTAAGAGTTCCTGAGTTTCTAAACTGTCAGCTGAAGATCTGTGAGAAGCCATTGGTGTAAGTGGTGTCAGAAGATAGCAAAGCTGACACTGAATCAAGAGTTTCCAGGAAAAAAAAGAGGACCTCTAGAAAATCTTTTTGAGATATTTGCATTTCTTAGAAAATTTGTTTGCTGATATCACAGGAGAGTAAAAAACTCCTGCTTCACTTTATCTAAGAAATTAATTATGGCAGCCAAAGCATTTCTTGATCATGGAACTAATGTCATAACAACAAATGTATGCATGCATAGGGGTGTATCCTCAGGTCAGCACTCCATTCAGCTTTTCCCAGTCCTCAGTCCTTGGGAGTAAGGGAAACTGAAGAAGCTGTAAAAAATAAGAGCAAGGGGAGAGAAAATGGAAGAAGTAGCTTCCTGAAAAGTGAAGAAAGGAAGGGGAAAAAAAAAAAAAAAAAAGCTAATATAAATCAAGCTATAAGAGGTAAGGCAGACAGATTAGAATGAAACTGAAGCATGATTTAAAATCTAGCACTGCAGAAATTAGTTTGTTATAGCCATGTCTGACCTTGATTTGACTGTGTTCTGACAGTTCTGAACATCAAAACTATAGAGAGACATTTCTAAAGGAAAGAGTAGGTGTTCTACCCCAGATGGTTTTCTTTTTCTCTGGGAACTAGGCTTTTCAAATTTTCTCCTACCGACTGATTAAAAAAAAAAAAAGAAAAAAATCAGAGGAGGTCATTGTTGAAGAGTGTGAAACTACTAACAAAGAAAAAAAATCACTGGTTTTAAATAGTCATCACTTCTTGATGAATAAGAAGGGAAATATTCAAGGGATAAAAAAAAAAAGCAGCAAGAGAAAAATACTGTAGCTTAAGATGTGAGGAGAATCATTGGAATGAAATGTAAAAAATAAAAAAAAAATCCAATACTGTGATAATTTCTTCTATTTTACTGAATTCTTCTACATTACTGAATGTAAAAGTAAAGACAACTCTCCCTGCTCCTACTTAGTACTTCAAGGATGTAAGGAGAGTACAAAACCTACTTAGGAAGCCCTATTAACAAAACTCAGCATGTTGCAAGGCTGAATGTTGGGTATCTTGCTGCATAGGAAGAGCTTTTTTGTTGCCCTTAGGGACTCAAATGAGGGTGAATTCTTTTACTGTTCTGTATTCCAGTTGATGCAGTTGACCGTAATTTAGGTGCAATAAGACAGATTCTTCTGCCTAATTTTAGTATCACCGTTCCTTAAAAGGGCTTCAATTAACTTATATTCTCTTTTCCTAATGTGTCGTAAGTTAATTTACATTTGAACCAACTTTTATATATTGCTAAGGTTCAAATCAAAACAACCACATTTCGCTTCTGGAATTAGCAGTTGCTTGAGGTGTGAAAAGAATGTTTCTGTAAGCCTTATTTTAATAGAAAATTGTAATACTGTACTGGGCAAGTCACCATGAAGGCTATTTGATTAGATATAACTATTGCTGGGATTTCCTTCAACTGCAAGCACCTAATAACTTTGCTGTGGAACATGATAGCAAACCATTTACTGTTTCACTGTGACTTAGATTTCATATCCATATTTATTGCATTCTATGGTGTCCTTCTTTCTGTAAGAAAATGTATTCTAGCACTATTTGTAATCCCAGTATTGTAATATTTGTGAGTCCTACTTCACGCTTCCTATATACTGCTTACCTAGTACAGGAGTTAATCATTCAACCATATTTCAGTACCACTAATTGTCAGTTAATATCTCTGTTGTACAAATCCTATCTGAGAGGATACCCTTAAATAAACTTCCCACTTTAGTACATAAAGTTTTATAGAACAAAAATCTGTATTCCAACAAAATAAACTTATAGTATTTTCCTCAGAGTCTTATTCTTTAGTTTTAGAAGTGTTTTATTTAATGCTTTTCAGGATATTTGCTCCAATTTATCATTTTTCTCCATCTTTTACTTTCTTTGCACCCTACCATTCCTCAAAGCAAGTAAACTACAAATTGCTAAACAAAACCCACAATATTTGGTCCAGTGCTTTGGTAGATGAAGAATAACATCTTTATTTTTAGATCATAGCACTCCTTTAGGAAGGTAAATAACGAACACTAATTGCTCTGAAGAAACTGAGAAATCCGTCTATTGTCATCTGTCAGTAAGGAAGAGAAAAAATGACTTTTACTATATACACTAGTACCTTAGAAAAATCAAAGAATAAGAACAGATATCAAATACATCTATATTGAAGAAACAGCAAAACTTAAAAATCTGTTACATTAATTTATAGAAAATGGCAACAAAAAGTTTCAAAACCAATTAAATCCATCATACGGTTTTTAGATAATAATACCTCTGCAGCCCATTGAGAGTCAAGATGTGCAAGGTAATCATCAATTAAAAACTTTATGTATCCCACACACTGGGAAAGGAATATTTTTTTATCTTCTGAAGAGCAGTGTCTAAAACCCAGTTCAAATGAAAGAAGTGGGTTATGGTAGTACAAAAGCTTGAGGCCAAGAATTTATTGCACCATTTGCCTGCCATAACCCTATGATCCTCCACTTGACTTGTGTGAAGTGTTGGAATGAGATCTCACACCCAGTGCTCTCTACAACATACCTATACAGCTGTCCCATAAATTCAGCCACATCTCCCTGGAGAAAGTTCTCTGGACCACACTTCATTCCCTTTTTCCTATACTGTCACATACAAATTGTCAAATTTGAACACATTCCCAGGGCCAGTCATTGGGGTGCTTCCGATATAGTCCTTATTTTTGTAGACATTTTGTAGTATTCTGGGATAATATTACATTTTCAATGCTTCATCATAAGCATCCTGACTAATCATACCTGCCTCTATCATTCAGCACATGGCTGTTCTGATTGTCTACCACGTGGTTTACCAGGTATTCACCGCAGGCATTTAGGAAGATGACAAACATGAGAAGTCCTTTGGAAGCCTGAGTTAGAAAAACATCTTTTTCTTCCCATTTCCAACTGACAGGTTTCTTAAGACGGGTAAAAATAATGCACAGAACTTCTTAATCATCCTGTTCTATGCAAGCAGTTCCCACAGCTATTATTCAGACATTGCACACTGTATTTTTAAAACTCCTGACTGATTGCTTCTCTTGTGCATAATGTGTTACAGTATACCCACCAGTGAAAAAAAGTTTACATGTTTCTTGACGTGATTTTTATTAGCTATACATGTTAGTATTAATAGTGTGTGGAGAAGCAGACTGGTGCTATGTTGAAGGACTAGAGTTGTCAGTGCTGCACTGTTTTTAACACAATCTGCTCCTCAGAAGACCTGCCATTTGATGCTTAGAGGAGGCTGAAGCCTAATCTGAAAGGCTGTTTTGTCAGAAGGAATCACTTGTGTGGGTATTTTGTTGGTTTTGACATGCAGCTTAATTAGGTCTTTAATTCCTAAACCACAAATTCTTCTTAAATTAGAGAGGAAAAAAAACCCAACAAAACCGAAAACAAAAAACAAGGCTTTATGCCACCTGGAAGAAATTAAAATAAATGTCCTGCCCCACTAATCTTATTTCAAGTCACAATAATAAATATGCTCTGTATTCAACAGCTTCATTAGCCTGCAGCTAAGTGGAGTCTTCTGTGAAAATGAACATATTCCAGCACCGATACTTGACAGTAACAAATTAGCAAGTACTAGTGAAATCACCAATGCCTGTGATGTATCCCAACTGGTACTATCGAAACATAGGCATTTCTGCATCCGATCAGTGGGAGATTATATACATCCCGGGTATTTTGCTGCTGATTATCAAGGTGTTAAGGGAGTTTAATAATTTTTGTAGGCAGGCCATGAGTTTGGAGATCAGATTTAAAACGGTGGACAGGAAAAAGTAAGGAGATAGTGAGTTCTAGTATGTGCTCAGTATCCGAGGGGCACTGCTCCAGCGCTGGAAGTGAGGAGAACAGAACAGCCCCACTAGTTTGAAATTCCCCCTGCTTCTGCCCACAAACCATCCATCCAGGGCAGGGCCCTCTCTCCTACATGGACCGGTACTTGCCATTTAAAATAACACATTTCAGGAGCCTTCTGCCAGTTTTGAGCTTTGCCATCAGGAGTTCTAGCAGGACAGGGGTCCCCCACAGCTGCGGAGCCAGCTTGTTGCCTCTACCTTTATGTCCCCATGAAGAGAAACTACAAGTCTCTTGGATGACCTAGGGTGTGGTGGGTGCTACCAATATACATTACTCTCAAGTTTTGCATTTTAAGTCTGTAATATCTCTCCTGCTTACTTGTGCCTCCTCTCTTCCCTCACTAGCTGTCTCACTGGACTCAATGCAGTTTCTGGTTTGTACCCCTAATCCCAATACAAGGGCCTTTCTGGTTCAGGGCAATCCTATGACCTTTATTTCCCAGAGGAAATCAATAGGGACAGACATTTACAGACAAAGATATGAACACTGCATTAAGTTGGTTTATGTTTTCACAGGCTCGACAGATATGAGCAATTACTGCTGCATGGTTGGTTAAAGCTAATATGACATACCTAGAAACACCGATCTGCTCATCAAAATATAAATCTGCTGTGAAAATGCAGATGCTCTGCCAGTCCCGGAGCTTGACTACTTTATAACCTAAGTGTCAGCAACCCATTAATACTTTTACCTCCCACCTCATGCTCATTAATTCCTTTTATCTAAGTATTCATGACCCTCACCATTTCCTCACAGTTTAATGACTTCAGAGAAAACCTTTCATCCCATTGTTAACCCCCTTCTTTAGCTCTTGCCTTTTGCAGAGAAAACACGGTCTGCTAGAGCAGCAGTGCTCATGTCCCCCACATGCTCTGAGGGAGGATTCCCTCAGACGTAATTGTAGCAGTCTACTTTCCCCCTGTGGACAAATCAGTCCCAAATCAGCCAAGTACAAAGATGCACAGTTGGGCATCCAATTGTGCTCTGAAGTCATTAGCAAGACAAAACACTCTGTGGAATTTTGGCTTTCAGAATCTCCTCTGCTAGGAGGTTTTCTAAGAAAAACCTGGCAGTTCCAACTGGGAGAGGAATTCCTTCTGCTAAATAGAAGATAAGGAAAGATTAGTTTAGTGACAACAAACTTGGAGTTAATGCTCTTCAAATGGCGATGTGCTCCCTCAGTGACTTCTCCTTCAGAGGACTGAATCATATTATATATACACTCAAAAGGTTCCCTTTTCAAATATTGGCAGTTCAAATTAATTAATGTCTTTAACTGGGAGCATCTTTTTAACAGGAGATACCTGTTGCTCACAATATTTTGTATTAAGGGTACTATGAGCAGCACTATGAATTATTTTATGTCAATACTGCAAACCCAAAGCAGAATAATGAAGTCTCTGCCCTTGGTGTGTCATAGGGGACACTGAATGCTCTGTGTGGCTTGGCAAAAATTTGGTCATTTCCCTCAGTTTCCCATGTACAGGGAAACCTAAACTTAAGGAAAGTCAAAGTTCCTTCACACGGCTGGAAACAACATCCACTGATAAAACAATGCCTCCTGAAGAAAAGAAAGGTCAATTCTATTTGTACACAAAGCAACTAGCCACTTAAAGTAAAAAATTGTGATCTGGTTTATAAATGAATCAACTTATTTAAAATTGAAATTTGCCTTTGGATCTCATTTGCCTTTGCTGAATAATTCCATCACTAAATGACTGTTACCAATGGGAAGCAACATCTATACACATGAATCTTGTTAGTTATCAGTTCTCATGAATCATTTCATCACTCAGCTATACTGATGGAAATAACTCCAAAAAGAACATATATTTTCAAAGTTGTTAAAGGAAAATGTTGACATAAATATAAAGAGGAAAAGCATGTGCAAAATTGTTTTTCCCTTGGGTTGGAGAGGAGGAGGGAGGGGGTTAAACCGCAAAAATTCCATGTCTAGTGCTTTAAACAATAAAAAGAGACACGCAAATGCTGAAAAAAATCATGTTGTGAAAAGGATGAAAGTGTAAATATACTTAAGGTGACATTTGCAGGACAAATTGCACTGCAGTTGCCCACTTTGAGTGCATTTTTTTCTTAGTAAGAGTCACAGTGGGAATGTAGAGCATGTTTTAAAATGTGAATCTTGTGTAAGATCTTAATTGAGAGGTACATATTTGTAGGGGAAACAAACAAAGCAATCCAAACTAAACCAAAAAAAACCCCCACCACCCTCTTACTCCAGGTTACCAGAATTTGAATAAAGAAGAAATGGAAGCTGAGGTAGTTTGAAGTGTGGCTCAGCCTGACTTGTCAGAGGTCCCTCACAAAGGCAGTCTGTGCTGGGTCAAAGTATAACTCTGTAATCTCCATTTTCTGGGTATAATGCCCTCACAACTGCATTATTTTTTTCCAAGACAAAATCCTGAAATGTTCCTAGATTTGGGGGATACTTAATGCAACATTCCTAACATTGGTTTAAATTAGGAGTTCGTATTCTGTAGATTAGATTTTTTCTTTTAACTAATTTATTCTGGGTATTGGATCTGGATCTGTAAATTATTGGAATGAACAGGTCATAGCTTTACCTAGACCAGCTCCATTACTCACATTTAAAAATTGGAAGCATACGACTGTTACTTCATTCAATGGCCAAAATGGTGTTAAAATTATCATTATTATTGTTGTTGTTGTTGTTATTGTAATTATTATTATCATCATTGTCATCCTGAGATATCACTTAACTGAGAGAACAAATGGTAGAATAAAACACAGGTCCTTTTGTAAGTTAAAAACATGTGTTTACTTGGCCAGACGCTAAATTGGTTTCATCCTCTCCATTCATTTGGGATAGCTGATTTTAACTACTGTATGAAAACAAAATTGCTTCTGTTTCCTATAAAACTATTGTTTATTTTGGCATCACTCACACAGAGAAGTACCCAACAGGGGTCCCACCCCAGGTAGGGGGGACACTCCTATGGGGCTCCCACCCTCATTGCAGCGTGTCTCAGCTTTCCTTCAAGCAAATGAACCAGCACAGTTTTTATTTCAGCATATTTTTTTTGCAGTTTAAATTATTACCACTTTAATTTTATTTTTTCTGGCCACATTCCAATATCAGACTGTTAACCTCAGTGGTTCTGCAACAGCTTCATGAGCAACCAAGTCATCCTTGCAATAGGATGCCAGGATGCCTTGAAGATAACAGCAGGTCCTTCACTTGGTCCAATTAGGACAGTGCTGCTTATGATTCAGAGCTCTTAGAGCTCTTAAGTCCTTGCACTGCAAATACATTCATACAATTTAAGGTGTGTGTGAATAAGATAGACTTAAAATAATTCAGATTCTTCCTGCCAGTGTAGCTTAGGTCGCTTCCCCTGGTTTACACTTGGCCAGCTTGGGCAGTTAAACTGATTTTGGTTACACATTGGTGCAGGTTTCTTAATATGGAGAAGGTCTGGCGTGCTGTTAAGTTCCTGAGGTGGAACCTTTGCCTGATATACTTAATTTTGATCCTTCATTATATTAATACCAATGTGTAAGGGGGGGGGGGGGGGGGGGGGGGGAGAAAAAAAAAAAGAAAAAAGCATAATAGGCTTATTACAAAAATGAGCATAAGGATGCATCTGAATGCTTTTCAGTGAGAGGCTGATAGCTGTAGATAGTTATCTCACATGGCAGCCCTGTGTTTTAAGAAGCAGAAAAGTTTTCAGTTTGTGATTACATACATATGGTGGCAGAAGAGGCCCTTGGGGTTGTTGCAGAGACCTCACAGGAAGCTCAGTCACAGGAGCTTCAATCCAGGCCATGGGGGAGGAGGAGGGATGCTTGGAAGTCAGGGCTCAGAGAGATAGGAAACAATTATCATTCAGCTGGCAAAAGGCTAAAGATGTCCTGCAGCAACATTCCCGGGATACCCAAGAGCAAGACCTACCAGCCAAAAGAGGACGAGGAAAAAGGAACTGCATTGTTTCACCCAGGCAGAATTTCATGTCCTATTACATTCAAGTAACAGACTACACAGTGCTTTTATTATTTTTTTTTCAGTGAATAATCTTGTTGCTGAAAAAGAGTCTGAAAGCGACTAAAACTTGTAGCAAATTCAGCTCGAGTTTGATGTTTAGTTTTGGGTGTCATGACCTGCTTAATAACTTGTATAGTCTGGATAAAGAAATAAGCAGCACACAGGCTAAATATGTGATTTATAGACTTCCATTTCTAAACAGGTCTTGGAGCTGACCTGCTGCATTGCAAAGAAAATGGGGTGTTACTAATTAGCCTCAATAATTTAGATCAAAATACAGAAAGAATCAAAAATTATTTGAACACTGAGTACATCTCTTGAAATCAATATTTTCACCCCAAATGACCAAAATTTGATGCAAAAACAAATTAACAAAGTTTTGAGAAGGTTATATATATATCTCTCTCTATATATATATAGTATTTTTTTTTTTTACAAAGAAAAATGTTCACCAGGATCTAAAGTAGTTGTTAGTGCAGCTGGAGAACTGAAGAATCTACTTTTTGCACAGCTCATCTGTGTATATATCAGCATGTAAACAGAAAAGAGAAATGGATTGATAATTTCAAGAGGATATTATCTTTAAATAATGCACAAGTGAAGACAAGCCTAGTGACAGTGTGTATGTCTTGTGGTACTGACTGAAATTTCTTGGATGCATATATGCTTTGAGTGGAGTATGAAGAGAGCCAAACCACCAACTGTGTTTCCTGGGACAGCCAGCATTTTCTTCAACAATCTACATTTTTTTTAAGTGTCATTCAATTTTTTTAAACAGATATTTGTGTCTCTCAGTGTTCCTAGACACTGTTTAAACAAAGATTGCAAGTAACATTATTATCCGTTGTTCAACTATAACAGTTGAGGCTTGAAGAGTAAAATATTTGATCTCCACCTGAGGAAATCTAATAATAGAAGCTCTGCAACAGTAACTGTTAGAATGAGATTACTGCCCACTTATATATCTTTTCTCTTGTCCTGCCTCAGCTGGTGCAAAAATGAGGACTTCTAGTGTTCTCCACTTAATTGTCAGTGGCAGATACTGTAGCCGGAAGACGACATCAGCAATTTGAATGGAGCAATAACCTGTTAAGATGGTTGTTTCATATCTGACAAAAATTTGTATCAGGTGCTGTAGCAACATAAGAAATGGAATAGGTAAAATAATCTGTAACTTCCAACCATCGACACAATGTCATCCATTCACCCTTCAGGAGTGTCTTTTAAAAAGCATTCATTCGACTGGAGTGCTTTTATTTCTCAGTGCCCCATCTTGTATTTGTCTCTCCTTAGCAATACAGATACCTAATACTATTTGAAGCTTTTGAGCTTTTGAAAATGTGGCTTTCAGTAGACATTTGAGGCTTCTACAGTGGGCTAAGGTTTGTCATACGAACCCAGAAGATTTAATTTATTACACTGTAACATCAATGAACTTAACAAAATAGTATCGAATAGTGTTCCAGGAGACTAATACTCATTAGGTTTCATGTATCTGTAGGTCACCATTTGCAATGCTGTAAGTAAAGCCTGGACAATAATTGTCACAAAACTGTGTTATATTATTCATCATGGAAAAGCATGCAGTGAATGTATTTATCTCTCACTCCAGTGATGTCAGCCCTGTACTACCAGGATGTGAACTCAGTCCCATGAGCCAAATTCCATCCACACGATCACTAGCATGTTTCCGCAGACAGTTTTCAGGACATCCTGATGCAACAGGCCACTTTATTCTGAAGTTGAGTTAACTCATTGGGAAAGCATGCTCTGACTGTGGCTTCTGTACTGAATACAAAACATTTATTATTTTATCTCCTCCATCTATTGTGTAATACCATCATCCCATTTTTATCCTATATTTTATCCTACCACCTTATCAACCCAGAGACATTTCCTCCACTGCAATTAACTTTAGCATTGGAAAATACCACAGCCTTTCTCTCTTGTCTTCAGCATAGGGGAAGCAGGTCTCCAGCTTTGATTTAGAACATTTAGTGCTATTTTTCCAAAGTATAAAATGTACTTATTGCCTCTCTAAGGATGTAAGTACTTATATCCAAGTACTGGGATGATGCAATAAGGGAAAAGTTCTTTACGAGTCACAGAAGTTTGTGAATATTATCAAAGGAATTTACTTCTCTGGAAATGAAATGCTACTGAAAAATAGCCATGGCTATTTATACTGAAAACTCCCAGCACTCCCCATCACCTGAGCTCAAGGGTCATGCTCCCTGAAGTTTGTCAGTCCTCCCAGAAATTCCCACTGTTCATTGGAATTTATTCGGAGTGCCTGTTTACTTTTAATGTGGGAAATATCTCAGAAAGCAGAACTGAGGACACACGGCAACTACAGATGTCTTAAGACTGCTTTTAAGTAGCTCTTCAGCCTGCTTCATCTTTCCCTTAAAGAATAGGAATTTGTTAATGATAAACTGAATTACAAATTTGCCATCCAGGGCGCCTATCCCAGATCCATATGTGCATTACAGCAGGCTTCACTAGGCAGCATCGTTCTTTCAAGTCCTAGCATGTGAACAATTGTTCGGCTTTGGGGAAGATAGCCTAAATCGTTAAGTTTCCCTAAATGTGCCTCAGTACAAAAGCTCTGATCCTTAGAAAGGAAACTGTGCCATTAGTGGAAAAGCATGTTTTCTGCCTTGACTTCCAATATGAATCATTTCTATAGGTAGGGTATTCCTGGAACTTGGCAGAAATACTGATCCAAGATGCCGTATTTCTCTGCCTGCTGCATTCGATGGCCTCTGTCTTGGAGTATCTATACACCAGTTGACTGAGTTGCATTTACAACTTACGCAGACCTCAGCCTGCTTTTCCCTTTTAACTCTAGAGTTGGCATAAAAGGTATCAGACATCTCTTGGGGCTTGGCAGGAGGCAACAGCAATGAGAGAAGACACACAAAGTGACGTTCTCCTACATGGATTCACTCACTTATCAGTATTTCCTTATGTTGGGGTGTATTCTCCATGCCGAGTGCTCTTACAGCTGGCAGCGCAATGCCTTTTTGTGTCAGAACATTTCATGAACTGTACAAAGGAAATGGTAATAGAAAATCACAGAGAATACATTTAGGATATTTTCGGTGAATTGCATTTACATAAGAAAGGGCTGAGGGATACTCGCAGTAGCTTGACTTGTTCCTATGAGTACTGCGAGCATACAACTGCTCTTTGTACATAAGACCTTTGTGCTAGGAAACATCCCACCGTTTAAAATCTCAGAGCTGGGTTCTGTTGGGGTTTGGGGATTATTATTTTGTTTGTTTGTCTGGTTTTTGTTTAAGAAAAGAGCATTAAACAACTAGGAGGAAGCATTTTATTCTCCAGCAAGAGGTGCTGTGCGCAAAAAGCTCAAAATTAATTGAAGTACAACGAGTAGAAAATGAAATTAAGACTTTTCGTCTCCAACCCTGGTAACATGGCTTAACAACTGCAGAAAAAGCTAATTCCACAAGATAAAATGTAGGCATAGCATTCAGCAGATCTGCTTTTACCCAAGCTTTTGTGTGTGATGTTAGGAAAGACACAAATGGGCTGACTGTCAGAGATATTCATCAACACTTTTACTTCTTTTGAAATTCTGGGTACCCACAATACCTGGAAAGTTAGTTCTGTGTGTGCTTTATCTCAGATTTTTTCCACTGGCTGACAATACTTTCCTACCTTTTAAGGATGTTAATGAGACTTGGTGTGATTTGATTTAACCCATCTTACTTTGCCACTAAGGAAGCTAGAAACTGGCATATAACAAACTTCCATTTCTTTCTTTATATCCCACTTAACAAATAAATAAATAAATAAATACATACCCGCTCCTGCTTTACAGAGGATGGAAAATAACTTTCAAATGCACGCTTTAGGCATTCAGTTAGACATTGATTATTATTTTTTAAAGTGGGGTTTATGAAAGAAAGAGATCAACAGCAGGCAAGAGAACAGCTTCAGAAAAGATCATCTCTGTTCCAAGAATTTCTGCTTTGTTAGTGATGTTCAGAAAAACACACATATGGCAGAGAGGCAAAGATTTCCAGTAGTACAACAGACAATATTCCCCTTAAACATTTTAGAAATCGACATTTCTGTGTTCATTATGCAATTACACTGGATTGCTGAGTTACTTCACCACTGTGATATAAATGACAGCAAGATGTCTTCTTTTTACATGAACAGACACATTTTCAAACTAGTCCACACTGTGGTAGAATACAAAACAAAATACGGGTTAATTATGTTCACAAAGTTCTGGCTATTTTACAGTGTATCAAGACAGTTTGATCTAAAGTTAATTACTCTTGAATTTAGCTTCCCAGCTCTGATTTGTATATTGATTTCTAAATAAATCTATAGAAGATGGAGAGATTTAAGGCTTTGCTATGTTTGGCCTTCAAAGTCGGTCATTTTTGCCACTGATTTATGTGACATCTTACTTATCAGTCATGTCCTTCCAACTATCAGCTAATAAAATCACAGCTATTTATCATGGACTATCTTATATGCATTAAATGTTGCAAACTTGTAGTAAAAGAAAGTTAAACCAATTGGTTAATCAAAACGCCAGCATACTGAAAACAAGAACTTAAAAACTGGGCTCTGGAATACACAATGAAGTCTTAAACCTGATTTTAAAAACCATAAATCTTTGCAGGATTATGGTTTCAGGCACCTGAATAAATCACCTGTTCATTCTACATTCTAAGCACCTATCAGCTCCCAGTTGCATGAAGTCAATTTGTTGGAAGCTAAACATTATTTTTAAATCAAGAATCTTATTCATGTGCCTAAAATAAAGGTTAGGAAATTAGCTAAAAGGATCCATTATTTCTTTCAGTAGTAACATGTGCTATAAAAATAGTTATTAACTTCAAGCGTTGTATATTTTACTCAACAATAGAACCCTTTAGGCTGGGTTGATCTATTAGCTTCTACTTAATTCAAATTAAGCAAGAATAAAAGCTTTTATAAAAAAATATTTAAAATTTCAGTCAAAAAGTCTCCTGTCTCTCACCACCCATACTTCACAGCTTTTCACACAAATACAGGCTAAGCATATCACATGAAGGAATGTAAATGGATTGCTCTATTTTCCTTACTCAAGCTGCATGGCATGGTGAATGTAAGACTATGTTGTATTCTGAAAAAATGTTAAAAATATAAGAAAGCCAACAATATTCACCTTTGTGGAGTAAAAAGTAAGAAAGCAAGCCACAGACTAACCAGAACAGCTGAAGCAATCTACCTTTCCTAACCTTAAAAGAGCAACTACCTTACAAGCATCCTGGAAAGGAATTTCAGTTTTTGAGTGGAAGGCTGAAGTAAGGAGTTAAGCAGCAAGGGAGTGTCTGTAGTAATTTTAGTCCAAAAGCTCACCTGCTTGTTAGCTTTGTTGGAAAATAGGAGTGAAATGTGTAGTCAGACTTCCCATTTTCCCTCTCCTTTCCTTGGTCACCCCCCGCCCCCATATCATCCTTTCATCTCCTATCCTAAAAATGACCACAAACTGCCTGGGACACAAGATACCATTTTTAAGAACGTGATCTTGCAGATGTATGATTGCATGTTTAATGCTACTAGATTTAGTGTAAGGACATTAGTACTAACTTGGCTATCAAAGAGAAAATGGAAAAAAAACATGAGCTGACCGTGCATGAGCAGGGGACTCACAGTAGATGATCTCAAGAGATCCCTTCCCACCTCAGCAGCTCTGTGGTTCTGTTATTACAGTAATCTCTATGCCCTCTGGTAACAGGAACCGCTTATACACCATGTGTACCACACGAAGCAGGACATTCCTCTGTCAGTAGCTTGGGCAGGCAAGTATGGTCTTACCTCATTTCAGATGGCTGAGCTGTCCTGTCCATCTTTAACAGGATCTGCAGAGCCTTTCACAAAACTTTGTAAAATCTGGATGGCAGGGGGAGGAAAGGTTCACTCTGCTTTGCTATAGGTAACCAAGTGCTTAAAACGGCCCTCTGAGGCATCTCCTTCTTTCCACTTGCTTACATGAGGGCAAAGGCTTTGACTGTAGGTACTCTGAGGCACGATCAAATTAGTGGTCTCATTCAGGGTCTAGAAATAGCCTGGTAAATAAGCCTCAAACAAGCACTGGGCAACCTTTCTTCACTCAGTTGCACAGGGAACTTTGTTCATTAGCTCCTAATAAAGAACCTCACCTACCCTGTAAACCACCTTTTCCTGCACAGCACAGCCTACCTAAAGCAAAACTTGTGACTCTCTAATGAGAGAGAAACTTTCTTCCAGAGCACCCTGCAGATCAAGAGCTCTGAAGGCACAGACTGAATATGACAAAATTACGGATCAGCTAATTAATTAGGGAGGATCCTGGTAATTATCCTACCCTGAAAACTATTACCCCCCACATCTCTTTAGAAACACAATCTCAGGTCTTTAAGCAGGTCCTGTGATAGCAATAGTACAACTAAAAGGCAGTAAGGATTGTCTAGATGCCAGTAGACTGGGGTGAGAATCAGGGGATTGTATTGTTGCAGGAATGTGTTTTGTTTGTTTGAGACTATGGGAAGTACATGTATTTTACCTTGTGGTCCCCCTTTGAAGTGGAGGAGGCAATACCACTTAAGCGTTACTGGGAGAGGGAGAAAGCTCTGGCTGCAAAGATCAGATCATGTAACAAAGCTAGACACCTCAAAAATTAAGAACAGAAACAGAACACTGTAATCCCCTAATTCAAATATTTGATTTTCAAAAGCCAGTGAATTACCTTCAAGATTTTTCTTACAAGAAAATCGGAGAGTCAATCAGAGAAATAATCTGACAAAACTGAAAGCAAAAAGTGGCATTTTAAGTTTTCCTTAAGGAAGAAGAGCAAAGGCCCAGAGTTTCTTCATTAATCTGGATAACAATACCAAATGTAGAGCATTCAACAGTTTATCATAAGAAGATGGTAATTCATGCTGGACCGGTTATTCCTTCCCTAGGTATTTATGCTCCTACTTAAATGGGCATGCTTAAGCTTGAAGCGGGCTGTCCTGATTTCATACTGTCTTTTCAGCAAAGCAGATTCCCAACCATTGGTTTCTAGGAAGGCATCATAATTAGCTGTGGGGGGTTTTTTTCAGAGGCATCAGTTACATGTGTGGAGCTGGACTTGTTAGGCATGTAAACAATTTTGAAGAGAATCTATCACTTCTAAGTGCTAATACAAATTTAGGAATCTGGCCTCTGTTATTTTTAAGCTTTCTGACACTAGGCTTCTAGGCTTGATAAAGACAGTGCTAGCACTGGTCTGTTGGCTTTAGCAGAGACAAGATCTCAGGCCTGGAGCAGAAATACTTTGTTGATTCAAGAATAGTTGGAAATGAAATTTTTGAGCAGCAAGTGAAGAATAGAGAAGAAAAAGAAAGAGGTTGGACAGCAAGGATTACATATATTTAAATACATGCAGTGCATCTCTGAAGGTAAGAGGTTAATTTTGAATAACTATGCCAATTTTAGCTGGGGGGGGGGGAAAAGTGTTGGTTTCAGACCAAGTGAAGGTTCAGTGAGCTTTTTTGTTGGTTCCAGTTGTGATCCTGTCCTGTTTTCAGCTGGGATAGAGTTAACTTCTTAGCAGCTAATACAGTGCTGTGTTTTGGCTATGATGTGAGAACAGTGTTGATAATGTGCTGATGTTCTTAGTTGTTGCTGGGTGATGTTTATACTAAATCAAGGACTCTTCCGTTTCCTGGGCCCTGCCAGCGAGAGGGCTGGAGGGGCGTGGGAAATTGGGAGGGGACACAGCCAGGGCAGGTGACCCGAACTAGCCAAAGGGATATTCCGTACCATATGACGTCATGCTGAGTATAGAAACTGGGGGAAGAAGGAAGGGGGGACATTTGGCATTATGGTGTTTGTCTTCCCGAGTAACCGTTACACATGATGGAGCCCTGCTGTCCTGGGGATGGCTGAACACCTGCCTGCCCATGGGAAGTGGTGAATTAATTCCTTGCCTTGCTTTGCTTGTGCGCACAGCTTTTGCTTTACCTATTAAATTGTTCTTGTCTCAATCCTTGAGTTTTACACGCCTTTCCCATTCTCCTTCCCATTCCTCTGGGTGAGGGGGAGTGAGCAAGTGGCTGCGTGGCGCTTGGTTGCCAGCCGGGGTTAAACCACAACAGATCCTTAATGTCAGCAGCACTGTGATACAGAGAGGCTTCAGCCACCATTAGAATCTGTGCACTATCAAACAACAATTTGTAAAAGCACTTAAAGACACTGGGGCCATGTGCATTTTGGTGACAGTGAAGACAGGGAACAGCAAAGGGGGAGCAAAGTATGGGGAAGGGAGAAAGAGGAGAGTCATAGGGAGAACGTTTATTAGGGGCAACGTTTGTAGGATGTCTGAAGTGAAAAGGCGAGGTAAGAAAGGAAGGAGGTATTAGGGTGGAGCGAGAAGGGCAAGAGTGGAAGGAGTGACAAATCATATCTAAGTCTAGTTGTTAAGGTAGAAAAGATGTGTGGGGAAAGGAAGGGTGAGGAAAATGGCAACGGTTTGTTTCCAGAGGCTGCCTGGAAGGTGAAGAGATGTCCTGGTTAGAAATGAAAGAGGTCTGGGAAATTTTATCAGATGCCAGATGACAGAAAAAAAAGGGGTAACTTGTGATAAGGGTTTTCCCACTTCTGAATCGTGTCACAAGTGAGTATGTAATTCACAAGCGAATATGTAATTGCAGTAACACCCCGATTTCCAGTGATGAGAATCACTTTGAGAACTCCTCTCTGAGTCCTCAGAACCATTAAGAATTAGCAGATTACTTCCTTCTGTAATTACTTTTAATCATATTTGCTCTGTGGTTATCTGTTGTTAATAGAGCTCTTTGATCTGCTTAACTGCCTCCCATGCAATTAAATAGTGGCAGAAAACACATGGATATTACTTTGCTAACGATGCACTATTTGCATAGAGGAAGATGTAGAAGCAAATGGTATCTCTCTATGAGCTTTTGATTCAAAATGTTGCGGTCATATTTTATCATGTTTATTTTGTTGTTAACTGCACATCAGGCATAATTGCTTGTTGCATTGTTAATCACTTCACTTTCAGCCAAAATGTTCCATTATACCCTGCTGAGTATTATAGAATGTTTCTTTGTTCTGATAGGGTGTTTGTGTCATCTTGCGAGGGATTTATGAGTTGACCCCGCTGCCTTGCTTAAAAGTTGGGGTTTTGCAGAAATGAAAGCTTCAAGAATTGCACCCCTTGCCACAACGTATAGCCCCCCAAAGAACCTCTGTCCTATTGATCTTTAATGTCATCTTGTGGGCCATATAGTCCAATCCTATGACTAGCAATGTTGGGTGGTCATCTTCCCAGAATATTTTGGAGGTAGCAAGTGGCTAATCCCTTATTTCTTTTTCAGAAGCTGCCACCTTGACTTTCTGACCTGGAATTAACCTACCCAAGTACCGTACAATTTCATTTTCAAACCACCTTGTCAAGACACACTCAATTTCTAACTGAAATCTATAAATGAACTTCAGACAAGTTGCAGGTGGATGAAAGAAGCTGAATGCCAGAAGAACTTAAAAATGTGCTTATGGGTCAGATCATGTGCTAAGGAGTCAGACCAATGGTCCATCCAGGCCAGTATTCTACTCGGAAGTTCTGCACAAATGGAGGTGATTGTGCACACTTGCAAGAGGGGCTTGAAAAAGCTCGTTACTGGTGTTATGAAAAGGGTAAGAAGAAGCCAAAGGAGAATAGGAAGGAGCCTTATGCTATTCATGTCTACATGGCTTATATAGGTCCACCTGAGTATAAGAATTTCTTCCAAGGCTCTGAGCACTATGAAATGATTCATGTGTGACTCTGGAGGATCTTGGAAATGAGATGCTGCACTTGGCACAAAACAACCAATGCTTGAATATCATCTCGCAGGCTAAACAAACCATTGTTCACCTGCTGTTATCTGGACAACTAGCAAAGCACAAGAGGGCACAAAACCAGTTACTAAATACATCGGCTCTAAGTGAAGCTTCCTGTGAAACTGCATGTGAGAAATTTACAATGGCAATGAAAAGGTCATTTAGAATGAGGACATGGACACAGCTACTACCTGCTGCCCCAGCCCCAGCATCCACAGTCAATGGATTAAGGATTAGAGGGTGCATCCCTGTTGATTGTTTTTAGTACCTGTTTTGGATGCTGTTCATTAGTTTGTTAACTCTCTTACAAACTGTGCTGCCTCCAAAACCTCACATAGCAAACAACTCCAGAGGTTTGCTGTCCACCCCTTAATTATATTTTAGGAAACATTTCTTTACCAAGAGGCTTGTCAAACACTGGAGCAGGCTTCCTAGAGGTGGTAGATTCCCCAAGCCAGTGAGTGTTTAAAAGGCTTTTGGGCAGTGTCCTTAACATCATGCTTTAACTTTTGGTCAGCCCTGAAGCAGTCAGGCAGTTGGACTGGATGATCATTGTAGGTCCCTTCCAACTGAAATTATTATATTCTATTCTGTTCTATTTAGTTATTTTTTAAGCAATCTACAACTAGTATCAATGAATGCCCTCAAGTTCGAATACTTTAGGATTTAGTGAACAGCAGCTCTTACTCATTCAGATTTTCATAAACTTCAATTAAATCCCCTATCAGTCTTCCTCTCTCCAAAATGAGTAGTGCCAGCATTTTTAGCCTCTCTTTTTTGCTACTTTCAGGATGATTTGACTCAAAAGTAGACACACCAGCCTCTTCTGTTGACCTTATAGTTTTAGTCAAGACTATGGGATTCTAAGAATGAAACTCCAGTGTGCTACGTGATATTCATGTATGATAATTGAAAGAAACAGCAAACTATTAATGGGGAACAATGAGGAAATCCTTTGAACTATGTACATGCTATAGGAGAGATTGAAAATATCAATTTTGTTTATGCTGTAAAAGATAAAGTACACTTCAGTGTTTTAGGAAGATGTCAGGAGTGTTGTGTGTGCAGGAGTTCCCATGTTAGCAGACTATGCATGCCATGCAGAAGAATCTTGTATAGATCTGAGTCTGGTAGGGATAAGAAGATCCCAGTTTTCTTAATTTTTCAAAAAGGATTCCTTTTCCTGCACTTATTTACAGTCATTCTGATGAAGATCTGGAAGGAGTTAAAATCTATCAGTCCAGACAAAAGCAAGTCATGGAGAGCTTTGCAGTTTCCCTGTGCTCCGCTTCCTCACACTTCCTTTGCATCACAGCTAGGATGTGGAGGGAAAGGGCAAGACGGGTTGTGGTCTGCAGCTGAATCTCATCTTAAAGTACAGCTCTTATTTAGCAGGTGGTTGCTCCAAATCTGAAAGCTGTGTTTTGCAATACAAACATGACCCACAGAATCTCTTAAATACGGTGGGTTTCAGAAAAAGAAAAGAAAAAGAATAGGAATAAACATGAGAAATCAAGAAATTAAACCAATGTTTTACCATCAGTCTCCAAAAGAAGCAGAACGGTGTTGCAAACCGGGTACAATACCAATAGGGCTAAATGCAAGGACAAATAAATGCACTGCATTATCATGCAGCTGTCAGATGATGTCCAGCGTGGTCCCAAAGGATAATCTAAAGGAAGGCAAAATGTCAGAGTTGGATGTCTCAAGCTAAGGTGGGAAAATAAGAACATGGAAGAGCCACATCATGGAGCGCTCAGTCCAAAAGGTGGGGGATAGACGGTCTATTTTGAGTATAAGCTCATGCACTGGCTGACAGATTCCATTTTGTCTCCACATCCTGGCTTGATTTCTGTCTTGTTGAACTTTAGCATCCTAAGGTAGGTACCATAAACTGAGAGCTTAATCCATACTACACTCCCCATATAGATTCAAATCACAATCATACTGAAGGACCCTGAACAGATAGATCTATATCTCCTTATAGAATACAGAGGGAACCCATGGTTGATACGGTTCTGACTTTAATGTTTCAAGTACATGTTTCAAGTAGCTCGCCTGAAGCTGGTTTCTCAGACTTCTGCTTAGCTGGAATGTTTTGTCTGTTAGTAAACCACTTAATTACAGTGGACAGAAAAAAATCTTTAAAAAAGAATGTAACTTAATCTAGCTTCAATTTTACAGCTAAAAAAATATTAGCAATTATTTAATTCTTCAGCCAAGTCATGCTTTGTAGCAACTTTCTGAGCAGCACACAACTAGTAGGCAAAGCAGTATAATTTAATATCCAAGTGGGGAATAGTTCTAATTGTCTACCAAATACCATGTTATTCTGCAGGAGAGACAGGGCAAACTAAGGGCAAGTTTGCAGAGACAACTACAAGAAACCACAGAATTGTTTGTAATTTGAACAAGAGTGAAGAGAGCAGCCTTTTATCTGAAATGAATGGTGTGAGATAGCTCAGAAATACAAACTACTGCATTTGACAGTGGAGTCTTAGGAGTTGATTTTTTATTATAGTATGCACTATAGATGAGCCTTTGGAAAGGATGAATTAATCAGGCCCTTCCCTGAAGTAGTCAAAATACATTCTTTCCTTGCCTGAATTAGATTGAGGAGCTGCAGGGAAGAGTGACATTCCATTCACTTTTAAGTAATGTTTCTAAAAACCTGTTTTTATTCTATTTTTATTCCTTTCTTTCCTCCATCTTTTAAGTCTTCACTTCAGTTGTAAGCTTTCTGATCAAGGAAATTTGATTGCTTGTATGTTGTAGATGGGTCTCACATCCGATCAGAATGTGGAAGAAGGCACAAAAGGAAGGAGTCAGGTCATTTACTGGGACATTGTGACTGTCACAGATTTCTTGTCATTTCATCAGTGTTGAACCTGCATCCCGTTGTCTAGCCTAGACCAGATTCTGCCAGTGTTACTCACATCGATGCCTCATTTCAAAAGGGAGCTTTAATCCAATAGCACAGTTCATAAGTGCAAGGTATGATATTGCATGGACCTAGCAGAATTTAACTAAGGTTATTCATAATCCCTGTGCCACCATGGTGGGTTCTACTGTATCAGCTATCTGACAATCTGCTAGTTTGACAGGAGAGAGTTTCAGGGTTTCCATATGTTATTACACTGTTTTTCAGCAGCTGTTCTTCAACACAAGGCTGAACTGAATTACTACGATCAATAGGTCAGCTGAACAGAACCTCTTTGGTTTGCAAAGCAATCAAGTCACTGAATTTTCTATTAACATATTTATTCCAAAGGCCATACCATGAAATACAGTAAGTGGGATTCCAACTGAGATATTTTTGCTAAAATATGAGGATTCTTCTTCTCTCCAAGCTGCTCTGCAGATCACCGTATGGGCACTGTTCTGATTGACCTGTATCACTGAAGCCAGCATGGAGGACAAGCCTCTGAGACCAAAATCTAAAGATGACTGAAAGCAGTGCAAAGAGCTTGCATTTATGCATATGAGCCTAGTAAGCATGTTGGGTTCTGTGTTCTATAGATTCCACTGTTTATTTCAGCTCCAAGCTTCAGTAAACATTAAGGTGGGTGTTTTCCTCACCTTGGCCTGTTCTTCAGTGGCTAACATAGCATAATTAATTTTATTATAATTAATTCTGGCAGTAAGAGGGTTCAAAATGCATTTAAGCCTTCAGTTAATCCTAATAGGTGCTGCTGAATCCATTTATCACCATCCTTTGTGACTGGCAGCCAGCACAAAACCCAGTAGTAAATGCAAAACTGGCTGCATGCCCACAGAGCTGGCAGGCTCTGAGACACTGAATGAATGAATGAGAACATGAAGTAAGCAAAAGAACTTTGATTTTATATGCAAGAGCCCACTGGAGTGCCAACAAAACTCTGTTCTGTTCAAATGTCCCTGCTAACACAACACAATAAGCTGACAAGAGACAGCAAATCCACTTGACTAAAAATAAAACTGAAATCCAACACGATATGCTTGCAACTGCAAGACGAGCATTTTTCTAGCCTAAGCAAAACTCTGCAATTATCCCAGGGACTGGATGGAGGCACAGGGCAGGAAACCTGGGATGGCCAGATTATTCATTGCAGCCTCTTCTCCTGTTTGCATTGTATATGGTTTATGTTGGCCCCCATTGCACTTCTTACTTGATAACTGCCTAAAGAATTAATTTGAATGGAAGCTGCCATTTACATGGAAAAAATCAGCAATGCCTGCACCTTGATTGGATTCACAAGTAGCATGCTGAGAAAAAGGCAAGGAATCCTTTTATTTTTTTTCCTTTTCAGAAAAGAAGTATTTTTATTTGTTATAGTTGCACCGAGGAGCATCAAATGAATAAAATTCTATAGCCAGGCACTGCACATAAAAGCATTAAAAGAGATATTAAAATAAAGTATTGCTTTTCTTATGCTACACGTTAGATACAGAATGCAGATGATTTGCTCAAGATCACACTCAAGAAATATGTAGCAGAGCCTAGAACCAGACCCACACACACTAGATAGAAATGGACCATGATTAGTAGCTGCAGCTGATAACCAGTAAATCTAGGCCTATAGCTTCAGACTTCCAAAGACATTTACATGTTTTATTAGATATCTGGGCATCAACCAACATTAGCAAATACTGCCTAATCTGAGCCTCCAGATGATCCTGTTTAGACCTTGTAATACACAAGAAAAGTCTGAGGCAGGGGTTGAGGGAGCTGATACTCATTTACATCACTCTACCTATTACCAGGGATGAGTAATTGCCCTGGAAAATTAAATTTGTTCTACTCATACAAGCTCACTCACAAAGAAAACATTCCTGATAACTTCCTGAAGGTCAAAATAATCAGTATTTTCATTGTCCTACTAATTGGAGGAAGGAGGACATAGAACCAATAGCATTAAAGGACTGAGTGAGAAGTTCTGTTACTTGACAATATTGCTGGGATTCAGGAAACACAAGTAAACAAGAAGCGCTGGTTTCTGAGGTAGATTCTCTGTGCTGCCACTCAGCTTTTAAACCTAGAACTGAAATTATTTGGGTTTTTTTTCATTGATAGTGTTAACGACACATAACCCATCTCCCTATCTCAAGAGGAGTGAAGCATCTCACTTGGATTTTAGTTTCTGCTCTACTTCCAGGCACTACAACATGCTGAACCTTCTAAAAATAGCCCAATAATTAAAACACATTAACATTTACTAATGCACCATCTGGATTTGACCTGTTTCTGGATTAAAACTTTGACAGCAGTGGGGATGGTGTCCAGGACATGCTCTTGGCAGCAAATCATAACTTGTGTTATAGAGGAGGACTACTAATCTGAGATCCTAACGTGAGACAACTCATTGGGTTGCTGAGTCAGTTCTCAGCATTTGGAAATGACAGGATCATCACAATCTCTTCAAACTGAGTGCCACATAGGAGATGGTATTATCATTTGATGTAAAACAGTGCTCTCAGACTGTGCAAAAGTTTCAATCCTGCATATGAAAACACTCCCCATACTAGAGATAATTTCCCTTGTGACTTCCTACTGACTGTAGTGTGGTGACCCTCCAGCCCTGTAAATGATGGAATATTTTCTGCATCCCAATGAAACCTTTCTTATAAAGTATAGCACAAGCAAGCTTCCAACAAAAATGCTTCAGCAATAATGAATATTTGGCTTCAGCTTCTTAGACTTCCTGACATTCTGAAAGCCATTTAGCATGTTGCTTTTGTCCATGTGCCCGTGCCCTGGAGAGCTTAACAATTAGGCCAGAAGGATTTATTAGGATTTCCTAGGATGGCCTAGC
This sequence comes from Falco naumanni, assembly GCF_017639655.2. Taxonomy (NCBI): domain Eukaryota; kingdom Metazoa; phylum Chordata; class Aves; order Falconiformes; family Falconidae; genus Falco; species Falco naumanni. The sequence continues at coordinate 106,110,379 of NC_054056.1, read as the reverse complement.
AGTATATTTGAGGTGACAGGGGTTCAGATCAATTCTACTCCTCTGAAGCACATACACAATGCATATACTTCTGATCACAGAGAGGTGACTAAACCAGAAGTCTGTGCGCTTCCTTCTCTCATTTTGTCACAAATTTGCTATGGCTACAGGTAGGTCACAGAAAGAGGCAAACAACATATAATGGTGCAGGTTCTAGCTGTTATTTCTTTCACTCCACTATCACCTTAGGACTAAATGGAGCAGATCCCCATTAGGCAGGAAAACAATACACATAGCTGGAAAATACAAAGTTATCTGCTATTTTTTTAAAACAACATTGTTCAATATAATATAGTTCAAACAATAGTTCAAATGATAAATTACTGATTAGTACTGCACAGAATTCATGTGTAAGAGGTGGAGCTTGACTAGCAGGGCACAAGCCAAGGGCTACAAAAGTCAACAGGAGTCTTCTTATTAAGCACTACAGGTTTTGGACTAGACACTGAAGTTGAGTGATCCAGGAAGAACCCAGTTCTGCTTTAGGCACTAATGTTAACGTCTTCTTTCCAAAATAAGGACCAGTGTGATGTGTTTGGGTGTTAGCACTTCCCACCTTGCTTCTAAGGCATCACACCTTATATAGGGCACCCACAGCTCCTGAGGTCTCTTTGAACAGAGGTTGGAGAACTCAGTGGGATTTCTCTAGTACCCTCAAGGTGTTTTGGTAACTTTCCAGCCATTGTAATGTAATTTAGCCCATAAGTTACAAGATGGGGGGAAACTACTGCAGGTTTTTTTACTTTACTGAATTTCTTTTTGACCATTACTGAAAACAGGAAAAACAAACAAACAAACAAACAAACAAACAAAAAAACCCCAGATAGGCTCATCCAGCCTCAGATGTCTTTTGCAGACAGAAATTCTCATGTTGTAAAGGTCTGGGATCTGGAAAGGAGTCATGAACATACCAGCGGCTGGAGTTAGAAGGTTTTTCATCAGTGTGGCTGATCCTTGACTTTTGACCACAAATGATACAAAATGACAGGAGACTTTCTTTGGAAGGACTGTGTTCTTTCCTCATCCTGGCAGGGCATGGAAATCTCAAGACGTCTGGTCGAGGGATGCATCTTTGTGATGAGTCCCACAGCAGATGCAGGGTGAAGCCTCTGTCCATCTTGTCACTTCACGGAGCAGCTAGCCATATACAAGCCACAGACAATTTGCTTCTCTTTGGAAGTAGCTGATCAAATCAAAGGGGAAAAGTGTGCAGGATTGAGGGAGAAATGCTCACTCAGAGAGACACTCACTGTGCCAGGTGCTTGGCTGGCTGTGCTTTGGGCTCCTTGAGGAGTCAAGGTCCTCAGAGAGGACATGTCCCACAGCAGCTCCTCAGGGTGTGCAGCCACAGACTTCACCCCTTCACAGGGTCTGGGCCACCAGACCAGCTCCTTCTGAAAGCTTCCAGCCACTAGGCTGGTTCTTCTGGAAGTTTCTGGGCTGCCAGGCCAAGCTGTCCTTAGGGCGGCTGTATTTTCCCATCCCTGCTGGGCACAGCTGATCCCTTGGGGTCTGCGGCAGACAATCCCTCACAGGGACATAAGTTCCTCTTGTTCTCTTTGCTGCTACTCCCTGACCTTGGCCTGCTGTCTCACACCCGCCTCAGCATTTATCTTAGCCAGTGCGGCAGCAAGTCAATACGGAGTTTCTCCTTGTGTTAGCTGTAAGATGGGCAGCAGGATTTGGCTTCAGGTCTCTGATCTCTACTGCAGTCATCTGTGTGCATTATGAGCAGAAGAACCCGAAAGGGTGAAAGTGGGTACAGTTATTTGTTAGGACGCAGAGCAAAAGAGAACATGGCCTAGTACTCACTCTGGCAAAACAAATTCTGTGAATACGGGGAGGTCACTTGATTCTCTGTGCCTGCCGACCCCCTTTCATGGTGATTTTGCCTGATAGCTTCAAGCAGACACCAAATGGTGTGAAGTGATGTTTAGTAACCACTGTGCGAGCGCTGGAGATGGATGCAGTGCACCAAACTACAACACTGACCTGTAGGTCAGTGTACAGGCATGAATATTTGGGTAACAAAGTGATGTGGTGGAGCAGCATAGGTCCCTTGTGCACCATCCTTCTACATACTGAGTTTTAAGAGGCTTAAGGAACAAAGATTTCTTATTGTTTGTTTGCTTTATATTGCTTTTTTATTACGATTGTTTTTGGTATGGATACAAGAGGTGAACCCTCCAGTTATTTATATTCTGATCTGCGAGGCTAGCCTTCTGCCAAGAGTCTTTCAAATATGTGCTAGCTAGCCAATTTATTTTGTCCAGATTTAGCTATTGATTTTGTTCTCTCAGCACAGCATAGTTCTACGTGACACTGAGAGACACATGCATGCGCACGCTTCCAAATGTATCTCTTATCCCTTAGAAACCTAAACCTAAGAGAGGAGAAAAATATAGACCATTGACTACCTAAAGAATTTTATGGCACTCTTTGCTGAGGATGTGAAGCATTGGTGACCAGCCTCGCTTTCCAACTTGAAGCAAACTTTCCCACTACTGCAGCCACTTCACTCTCTGCTTGCTCCATCTGTATCTACCACCACTCATTGTACTACTTCAGTGTGTAAAGGCCTCAGAGCCAGAAAGTGGGATAGGGACATCCTGGAATAAGAAATTAAAGTTTATGAGAAGATGCATAAGTTCGTAAGAAGAGCTGAAATAAGATGATAATTCTTTTCCTTGATCGCATTTGTTGCTTCAGAGAAACATCATGTTTCAGAAGTGTACTAATCACCAAGGAGGGACTAGAAAGGAACTTTGTTCCTTCCTTCCTTGCTGCATAGTGGTAATCATATTGCATTTGCATTCAAATACTTCTTGAGAGGCTGATTAATGTGTCTTTGTCACAGCAACTCAGTTTTAAAGGAGTGACTGAGTTAAGAGTCAGAAAGGAATTGTCTCCCCAAACAGAGGAACCACTGGGTGTTTGCCACTGGTTTGATGGCCTTCCTCTGCAACATGGTTTGGTTTCAAGGGTGATTTGGTAGAGAGAGAGCCAGTCCTGCATTCCTTACGGTCTATTTCTCTGCCCTCAATGAATCCAGAAGCTTCAGTCTCTACTGAGAGCACAGTCCATTGGAATAATCTCACACTGCTTATGAATCTGCTCCTGCCCATCCCTGAGTTTTGTAGGCTTCTGGAACTAGATGTGATGCTGCCATTCAGATCTGATTTTCCCTGTAGTTTATGAGCAGTTGGATCCATGATTTTTGGATCACACATATCTCTAGTGTCAACACAGCAAAATGGATGTGATGAAATGAAATAAAAAACCAGCAGTGCTCTGTCAAGACCAGCCTGGTTACTGCATAATAGAAATTAGTCCTCGACAAAGACTTGTGCTTCTGTAATGCCCAGAGGACCTTGTGGCTAAGATAAAGCCTAATTTGTTTAATGGCTTTCATGCCCAGAAAGAATAAAGACATGCTCTATCCACACATCAGCAGCTGGACCTCTGGAAACCTTTGCTTAGAAAGAAAAATTAAAATGGATAACCATCTTTTTGTCACAAGATTTCCCCCCTTCCTCTCTTTTCTCGGGGCAGTCAGCAGCACTTCGCAGCTAGTAAATCTGTTTGGCAGGTAATCTGCCACCCATAGACCAGATGCTGCTTTGGCAAGGTTAGCTTTCCTGTTGCCATGGCAAAGCTCAGGCAGGCAAATGACACGGATGCCATGGCACGTTGCCAAGGTAATCTGATGGCACAGGCTTTTGTTAATTGAAAGAGGGAAGCAGGCTGGTGCAGCCTACTTCTCCCTGCCAGTAAAGACTGAACTTTGAGCAGGGTGCAGGACTAATTAACTGCCTCCACCAGCTGTTGGCTGTAGCATGCCAAATCTGACAAGTGGCCAGGGCCATGCAACCTTAACCCTTTCTGCCTTTTGGAGGAGAGGCAGCAGTTAGCGAAGCCGTTGGAACGCTTGTAAAATTTTCTTTTCTTTTCTTTGAAATATATCCAGTGGAAAAAAAAAAAAAAAGAAAAGAAAGAGAATAAAAGTGGAGGAAAGTGATTATGTTCCCCTTGAAGGACTGTGAGCTTTTTGTCTGGTTGGCTAATGACTCCTCCTGTGAATTGGTGAAGCTGTCATGACACAGCAGCAGACAAGTCCTGTATATACTCTCTGTGTGCCTTGCAGAATAAAAAGGTGATGTGCGCTGAAAGTTTCAAGGCTGACTAGTGATAAAGGGGTCTGATTTGGGAGCTGGGGGAAAAACATCTCCAATTCTGGCTGTGTTTACCTGTAGACATCTCTAGCTCCCACTGTGCTAGGAAAAGCAGAGCAGTTTGGCTTGGAGGGACTGTGTAAAGAAGCCTTTCTGAAAGTGACTGGGAATAACTCAGAGGTTCTGCAAGTTTCATCAGAGGTTGCATTTTGTGTCTTTATCTCCTGCTCCATGGCATGGCCAGGACTAGGGGTAAGCAAAGACATACATTGTAGGCATGATCGATAAAACTCAGGGACCCCACAGACTTCAGATGCATCCTTATCAACCAGTTTTGAATTTACATATCCCACTTATGGCACCCAACCCAATCACCTGGCAACAAGAAGCAAGTGAGCAGGGAAAAGGGAATTTGCAGCAGCTTTTCCCCTCTGCAAATTACCTCATTCTGCTGCACAGTCACTGGCAGCATCAAAGACAAGTCAATACTGCAGCAATGCCATCACTAGTTCTGCCATGGCCAGGAGTAGAGATATTAGTGCCAAATATATGACAATGGCAGCAAAGAAATATGACTCAAATCTTTTTTGCTTCCAGGAACTGTTCCTTGTAAATCCAACAGTTCTTCCTGTGTAAGTATCTTATTTTATTTTAAACTCTTAATTGCATGTTTACACAATGAGTTGTTTACCTGGTTTTAAGTGATTTGGAGGCAAAGCACAAAAATGTTCACGTAGTCACTGTCTGTTTCTTAGGACAGTTAAAACATAGCTCTGTGGGAGCCCAGCTACTAACCCGGGGACTCATAAACACTCTCAGGGCATTCATACACGAACGTTTGCAAACTGAGCTCAAAAGGGTTAAACCAAATTCTTTGTATTGCAGGTCAAACTCACAACCTTGGCCTATGTAATACAGAGAAGATCAGAACTCCTTGCTATGATGCTGACCATAAAATCAGTTTCTATGATGCTTCTTGTGGCACCTGCTGTTTATGGTTGCTGTGTTCATTTCACTGCCTACTGCCAGACATCACCACCGTTGCTTGCCACCCTGTTTCATCTTGCCATCACTCATCCCAACAGGTCCTGCAACATTACAGTACTTTTACAAACTGTTAGTGGCATACAGGATCCTACATCCTTCTCACAGAAGGGTCCTGCTTTTGAGCAGACCCATCCAGCATCTTTTGTCTTTTGCTGTCTGTAGTCTCCATCCAATACGTGTTGCAGTAACTGTTCATTTCCATGTAACTCTTTTCACTATTCGTTTTCAGGTGCATTAATTTCATTTATTCAACTAATGGAAGAAAAGTGACCCAAACTGTTCCTTTAAGTGACAGTCAAAGATGCCTGGCCCATCCAGATCATTCCTTTTGCTATAGGAAGGGAAGGGGTCTTTATCTCTAGATATCTGACTTGCCTGTCTTACTGCTCAGCAACAAGAGTCAATGAATTACCCTCTCACTGAAGAATTCAGCCATGGATCTTACAGATATAGTCGATAAAATCAGTAAACTAACAGCATCTTTAGTCAGAGGTTATTTTTGCCAATATGTGTCTACATGGAGAGAGAGAGAGAGAGAGAGAGAGAGAGAAAGAGTAACAGCCATAGTCTTCTGTTGTTTGAAATAAGCCTGTTGCTTAAAAGGCTCTAGGCAGTGCAATTTTTACTTTTATAGGCATGGCCTGGATGTGTTTGACTTTTTAAATCCTCTCCTCAGAGATCCAAAGGGGTCTGTTTATAAAATCTGTATCTCAGACTCCTTCCTATATGAAGTTCAGAAAGCAGTTTCTACTGCTATATATAAATTTGTCCCTGATGTTTTATCCTTGGAAGAATCTCTTTCTAATTCAAACACTTCCTTTCACAGACAAAAAGGGTGTCTTAGGCAGACTGTTTCCTATACACACACTCCCACACGCATACTTACACAGAGAGAGAGAGAGAGAGAGAGAGAGAGAGAGAGATGCTCTGGCTGCTATGGGAGCCTTTGTACAAAGTCTGAAACATTAACTGTACAAGAAGCAGAGAAAAGTCAGTGCTTCTTTTGAGCAGTTCATTTCTCCTGCCAAGTAGCTGCCTCTGTCCTTTCATACCTCAGACTGCTTGCAACAGTTGTCAAGTCTCACAGGCAGAGACTGAGATGGCTCCTGCCTCCTGTTCCTCCAGAAGTAAGCCTGTAATTCACACATTCACCCTGCAGCACCACAACCTCTCTTGCGCTTGTTAGCTAGTTAGACGCTTGGAGGTACAACAGGGAAAGAATCAGGTCAATGACTGAACTGAGGTTGGGAACCTAGTTTCAAAAGCTTCCTAGTCAGTGGCGGAACCTTGTGTATGTCATCTCCTCCAGCTGACCTGGAATGTGCTAAATGCAGATCTCAGTGTGTGTTTTTCCCACACCCATTCTGCACCAGAGCTTACTGGTTTGGCGTGGTATCAAGAGCCCACTGACAATAACAACCTGCAAAGAAAGTACTAGAGTTTATTGTGCTTACTTAAGCTTTTGGCATGCCATAATAAGACTCAGAAATATGGATTTTTTAGCAGATTTATCCAGATTTAGCTGTGAGCAAAACTTTTTTTATTGGTTTTATGCAATAACAATAGAAATATGAGAGCTTTGATAGTTTCCACTAACATTGCTATATTAGAATGCCGCCTTCCCCTAGTGCAGGGATTATGTCTCCATTCCCCATTTCTTCTCTTTGCTAAAACAGGTGGAGGTCATTAAATCTTCTGGCTACCTTGGGATCAATCACTGGAAGAAAAAAGTGAAAAAAAATTCAGTCCCCTCAAACTCATAAGTACTTGAGAGAATACCAAGCACACATGAGAAATCACAGGATGGGGAACAATCATGACATAATTTGACTACAAACAACAGAGGAGGTGGGGCTGTCCTATCAAGCGCAGTTACCTTATATCAGGAGTAAACGTAAGAGCCATGGTTCGAGTGCTAGAAAAAGTTTAATTCACCAGAGAGCTACAGGATACACAGAAGTCAATGTGTGATGTCATATTGAGGTCACTCATGACCCGTCTTGTCATTGCTCACATGGGTGATGAAGAAATGAGTAAACCATTTCTCGGTCCTTTGGAGCTGTGATGGCACAGGATCAGTTCGTACACTAGATATGGCACTTAAAGGCACGGACCTACTACAGGCTTATGAGCATCAAAAATCAAGGAGTAGATCAGGACTTTCACTGTCTCCATTGTATACATGCCCCAAGATAGAATAATTTCTCTGCAGTTGCTCGGTTCTTGTGTCAGAGCTCCTGGTTATTTAATGATTAGAAACCAAATTCAAGGCTTCATTGGTGTCTAGCGCATTCCTGCTTGTAGCATACACAAGAGCTTCCTTTCCCATCAACATATTTATGTGGGAAGCATCCTGGGCTTGCAAGGCTTACAAGGCACATGTAACCTATGCTCACCAGAATTTGGCCCGCAGATGCAATCACTGTTGCTAAGAAGGTCGTACACGCACTGAAGATATTAGGAGTCTGTCAGAGGGCTGCGCAGTGTTTGTGAGCAGTTAATTAAAATCATGTATTTAGACACATTAGCACTTCCCTCTGTGCGTGTGTGAGTGTGATATCTGCAGGAGCAGAAGTGTTAATCTGTTAGCAGCAATTGCATCATGTATATATAGATCTTATCACAGTGTCTTCTTTTTTCCTTTCAGTCTTTTACTAAAAGATTTCAAGCCTCTTATCCCTCTAAACCTGAATCACAGCATATATTTTATTCACACAAAACAAGGTCTTGTTAAGTGAGTCTGCTATCCCTCTTTCATATAACACTTTGTACATGTGAAAAACTAAAAGCAGAAAAACCACATTACCAGAAATGCAAAGATCTTGTCAAAGTCATAATACTGTAATATTTCTTCACTTTCCTGGAAATTAATATTCATTTGAAGAAATCAAAAAAGATAAGAAGTCCATTAAAAAATAAACCACCACCTTTTTACTTTCAGTAGTGTATATTATTGATGAGATTGATCAGTATCTCAATAGTTCTGTTTGTATTTGGCTCTTGATGCTTATCCATAGAAGAACTGCAGTGTGTAAAAAACTGTTGCTGATGACATGTAAGAATCAGAGGTTAATGACAGAGGAATGTTTTAAAGAGCAGCTGTCTGGGATAACATTTGCTTGGGTTTCAGATCTAAACATAAGCCCTTTGAAATGTAATTGAACACAGGAGATTCCACTGAAAGTTGTTGTGATGACAAATCATTAATCAGATTTGTTCTGAATCAGGTATGTTGGTCATAATGCAGAAATCAGAATAGCATTTCCTGGGTTTGACCTCCAGAATCAACATTTTCATGGCCCTGGGCTTCAGAGTTTTGTTAAAACTCATTATTACAGAAAGGGACTATTTATAGAAAATCTTTTAAAATGGACGTTATGGTAAACCCAATTTTGATCAATTAGAATAAGTAAAATAAGTAACATTGAACAAAAAAGGGTTCTCATAGTCACTACGTTTTATGAATGAATACTTAGATATGATTTGACATCATGTGTCTCATTTTTGAGTAACTACCTGCTTTTTCTTTATTTTGAAATTTAGTATTGGTTATAGATGAAAGCAGAAAACCTAAGTATAACTGACCTGATGGTGTTCAACAGCCAGGTAACACAAAGTGAAAACATTCTTGGAATTGATATGTAAGAAGTAGTGCTTGTTCCCCAGTTGAACAAGGTTTTGGCTTTTGCTGTTGTGGTTTCATTGCTTACAAACTAATTGGTTTCAAGCCTGCTTAGAACAGGAAAACCTAACACACTCTGGGGTTAGCTGTTTCCTCCACTCAGTATGGTTAAAACACATATTTACAGAAGATGTAGGTCTGAAAAAAAGATAGATGGTTAACATAAAAAGCCATTTAACATTTATCAATGCTTAACATTTTTTGCTAGCTGTGCTACAGAGAATAAGAAAAAAAAATCTCATAGTGCAGTTTAAAGAATAACTCAAAAGACCAGAATACATGCTCAGGATATCTGATTCATCTACATATTTAGACTGTGTTACTGTGTTTCATAGTTCAGTGACAATCAAAACAAAATACCCCTGCTAGAGACTGTTATAGATGGCTGGAAAGTTAGGGGAAAGAATTGGCTGAAATTTTATTGATAGAGTAGGCTGAAAACGTGTCAGAAATCCATCCCTTTCTATGATCGGCTTCAGTGCTGGATGATGCTGACAGTGGAACTGGTGCTGGGAAGAAATGTCTCCTCAGCTCCCACCCCAAACCTCAACATTTCACTGTCATTCACAGAAGAAAACTCAAGCAAAGTATTTCTTACAAATAAAAATCCCCTTCCCCTGTCTCACAAGCCTCACTTATTTTAGACTGAAGAAAACTTCTTTTGTGAGAAGCCATTGTTTGGATGATGAAAGAAGCTTCTAGGACTCACTGTTGGACAAAAGAATCTTTTAAGGAAAAACATAAGATTTTTTAAAGGGCGAGAGGAGGGAAATGGATGCTTCAAAGTTTCTGATAATTTCCAGAAAGTCTTCAGCATGAAACTACACATGAAATTTTACCATCGTCGAATGGCATAATATTGTTCTACTTCAGTATGTAACTCACCAAAGCATAACCAAATATACTAGTGCGCAGCATGTCATGAGGATTTTTTGTGAGGTTATAAATAAGTCTAGGCTGAGAGGAGCTTACAAGAATCTGGTTTTATTTATAACCACAATCTATATGATCTGGAAGAACACTTTTTACCACAGCCACTGACATGTGTCTGTTGGGGGACTAGGAGCACCCAGCAGGGATCAAATACGAGTCTATTTTTGTGAGGCATGAAATTATTGATAAAAAGACTTTAGAATGTTTTTACAATGGAGTCCTTATTTGGACTTTAGGGTGGATGAGAAGCACAGGTTTGTTTGGCTGAGTGAATAATTCTAATACTTCATCAGCTCAGTACCAGCATTTATGGTACTTATATTTCACTTTCACTTTCCCGTCAAAGCAAAGAACATATCCACTGCTTAAAGCAAGATGGTCTTTTGGGGACAAGCAGCCTTAGCACAGACCCGCCATTCTCCCAGGCTGTGATCTTTGCTTATTTTAACTCTGGGAGATGAAAAATCAACTTTCTGCGAGACTGGGTTAGTCAGTAATCCCTGTCCATGGAAACAAAAAAAAAAGCTGCAGTCAAGGAAAATATGAAGATGGTGTTGAAATAGGTAATGGCTTATCTTCTCCTGAGATTAGAGGTTCAGTTTCCCTCTCTGACTGTCAGCACTTAGATAAACAAAACATGCTGCTTCTGAAAGCAACAAAGGACTGAACATAAATCCCTTTCAATTTCCTCCCTGCCCCCACCTGCAAAAATAATTAAAAAAAAAAGTCCATCCGCCTCACAGGTTTCTCACCGAGACACTGACCAGAGTTAAAAAAGGCATTTCTAATCTTTGGTTACCAGGCTTTTCAGGCTTGGTTTCAGAGAGGATGGTCATTTTGTAAGTGGCCTTTCTCATTACTTCTCCTTCCTCCTCTCTTCACTGTCAGGACTCCTATCCCAGATGTAAGTCTTACAATTACCCTCAGAGAGGCTGCAGTGTCCCCTGTACTTCACTTTCTCCGCTGTCACAGTATTCCCCACTCCTTTTATGCCTCCTTCCACACAAGAAGGACCTATCACTGAACAGATTTTCCATTCATCATTGCTTATCACATTGGAAGCAAATCCAGAAGGTTTTGATTGCTGTGTAGGCAGTATTCAACTAGATGACTGTGGGTGTACAGCATAAAGGTAACCTGATTCTGCCCTCAGCTTCCACCAATTAAGCAAGATTTGGTTGATTACTACAACTTTGTTTTCACGCCATAAAATCCCTTGGACTTTTTGCTGTGTCACACATGCACAACTGAGGATCGTGTCAGCAGTGTATATGGCAATAATTACACTCTTTGGTCAGTCAAATTGGTTAGCTGAATGGCACTGAAAATGTGTAAAAGGATAAATGTGCATAGGGCTAGAAGGAGGATGTCTCCCCTTGTTGCATATCCAGACTATACCTGTGTAGATCTTTCTTACTCAGGCTTTTATATCATACCCAGTGTGTTGATGAGCACCCCCAAAGTCAGAAGTCATGTAGGATGTTTCATTTTCAAGAAATACTTGTTTTCTTCAGGATTTCCCTATGGAGGTGGATCCCTGGCATTTTTACCTTTTCATTGTTGTAAAGAGTTCTTTCAGAGTTCATGGCTGAGTGTGGTAGGGTCTGTAAGGGTGCCTTGTGGAGATTTGCGTGGCAAATGTGGCATTACAGGAGCTGCATATGCTGATCCTGGTGTGGGCAAGTTGTATGCAACAAATGAGGGAGACAGGGTGAAGCTGTTGAAACAAAAATTATTTCAAGCTCCCTACAATCAATTTAAATCTTACGAGGTTTGTACAACCATGTGCATGAAAGCTAACTGGAAACCAGTAGAGGACTGTGTATGTTCAAAGACAAAGCAGATTCTTGCTCCAGAAAGGCTAGAACCACGTAAATCTCACCCTAACATGGTCAGGAGCTTCCATCAGTCATGTAATAGACATCTCAAAAACTTGTTAGACCGCAAACCTTGTAGAGATGGAACCATTTAAACCATGTCCCTGATAGGCTTTTGGTGACTATATGAGAGTTTTGGTATACATCTTTTGTTGGAAGTATCGGTCTTTTTCATACATTTCATTGGTTAATGAGTTATTTCAGACCAGTACGTCCCCGATAACTCAGAATAAGCTCTGTCTATAATGTGTATATTTGATGCAGAGTAGATGGATTCCTTTGTTTGCAATCACGTGTCTAAAGCAGAAAAAAAGTTTCCACTTCTTTTCAGGTCACTTTCTACAGAAAGGAAACCAAACCTCTGACTTCACAAGAAAAGAAAGGAAAAACAGTATCAGCTGAGACAAATTTGACTCTCTCAACTCCTGAAAACATAATTAATCTTGTACCAGTATACTTACGTGGCAGTTCGACTGACAGTTACTTTTCAAAAGGAAAGTTATTAATCTTCCAAGTTACCATATTAAAAATACAGTGCCTTGCATTATGTTTCTAGATCTGTACACATAAAACCAGAAATAATTGGTGATCTTTTGAAAATAACTGTCTGTACAATAATCCACCTTTTGAGTCCTGTTTCTCAGGATTTTTCTCTAGTTATCAGGAACGCCTGAAACTTTTCTGAATTATCACCTTACAACACGTGATTCAGATCCCAGAACATCTTCAGCCTTCAAAGGAAACAATTCTTCCCTCCTCACCACTGCCTATGAAGTCCTCTTTCCCAGCCTGTGTCTTGTGTGAGACAGAGACATCCTCACCACCCTGTTTCCCCACGATAAAACAGAGAAGTTACTCATCTACGCTTTGGGTGGGAGAAAAGGTTAGAAAAGCACACAGGCTGTTGACTCACCCACAAAAAGGCAAAGCTGTGTGTGTAGGTACAGCGAAATACCATTGCATGCTCCTACCTAGGTGTGGAAACAAAAGATTTGCTTGTGGTGACTAACTGATGCTGCAGGCTGCCTTGTTTGTGTGACGACTGATTATACCCAGGAAAATTCCCTTAAAGTTTCTCCCATCGGTGCATTGTCTAAGAAAGGAAAGGCTCTTCAGCCTCCGCCACAATTTGGACTGTACCTCATTATTTCCACTCTCCTTTCCACAAATTCAAAAGCTCAGAAGGTGACGAGTGTATTTAAAAATGAAAGGCTTGATATCATTGGAAATTTCTGAACTCATCACTGTGGCAATTAATAAGTTGACAAAGCAAAAGGTTTAATGTAGCAGAAAGATCATTAATGGAGGACGGGCTTTTAAACAAAAACATAAAGTTATCACTGGAAATATTTCTCTCATCTCAAGCCTTGGATTGAAAATGTTCTTGCCTTATGTGAGTCCACGTATAAAGTTTTGGGTCTGGTCAGCTATTCTCAGTTTGCAATCCCAGAGGTCTTCTGAAGAGTTTGTCAACTAGACTGTGCTGAACATCTTCTCGGGAGGCTTAAATTTATTACACAGAGGCTTGCACCTCCCCTTGAAGATATTCAGGGAGTAACAAAATGAAAACAGTTTGAAAAGCACTGATTTAGACTGTTATAAAAAAAAACAACAGAGGCTCAGACACCCTGGCTATGTTCTGTTATCCGCAAGAAAACCCTTCCTGTCAGGAGGACCGAACTCAAGCCAGTAAATGACCATTCACAGCCAATGGAAAAAGAAAAAAAGCAGAAAAGTGCTGTTGGTCAGCTGGCAGAATTAAAGTAGCTCTACTGGGGCTGAGTATCTGCGTGAGTGTTGCTTTAGCCAAGGATCAGCTCCCGATCCTTGTTACACAACTCAGTGAGGCATAATTCCCTTAATGCGAAGCCAGGAAAAACAAAGCACATCAATGAATCAGAAAAGTATCTGACTGAGAACAGTGATCTCTGCAATCTGGAATTTATACTGAAGGTCCAATTGTAACTAACATTTACAAGATGCAGGTTAGGAAAATAGCACAGACAAACCCTCCACTTTCATTTTGTATCCTTTGCAGTCCTAGCTTGCTAGATGAGGGAGGAAATGTTTGCATTAATTAGCGCATAGATTTGAAGGCCAGTAGTCCTGGGTTATTTTCCAAGCTCTGGCACTGATTTGCTGTTGCCCAATCCTTGCTTATATTAAAACCATGTTTACTGAACTAGTTCAAGAGTGCTTAAGACTACAGTGATTTAAGCAGAATTTAGCTGAATGGAGTGAGACGTTACTGAAGTAATGCCTTGTGCCTACTATCAATAACGCTCTTTTGCAGTAAATCATAGTAGCAGTAATCTTTAAACCTACAACTGTTGCAACTGACTTACCAAAAGGTACGCACATGCAAAAAAGAGCATCTGGGTGTGAGTTTTATCCTGTGTGACCCACCCCTCTATCTAGTTTTCTCAGGTACTGAGTCTCAAATTCAACACTTTAAAAGTGTTTTTTCTCACTTCAGTGTTTGCAATATTTCCCCAGGAAGAAGAGTTGACCAATGCAGACTGCTTTTAAAGGTCAAAGTGGTCACTGTGTCTGTAAGAAAAAAAAGTCTCCTTTTATTTGATTTGGAAAAGTTTACTTCTGTAAAAATATTCAGCCAACAAATACAGGGATGTTATGAACAAGATTTTTGAAAAAGTGTTGTCAGTTACTTCATCCATACCATGAAAAATACAGGCCATATTCTTTATTAATGTACCATGGTATTAGCTTGAATTTTCATCTTCTGAGAATTTTGCCCCATTGGAGCAAAGTTACAGTTACAATAAAAATAGAATTGTAAGTAGTTCAGGTAGCATATCTATCTATGTTGAAAAGACCAAATGATACCAGGCACTCAGAAGGATCAAACTGGCGGGTTTTTTAGAAACAGTTTTGAAATGAATTAGATGCATGTGACTGGACTCCTCAGTTAGATTGGAGAGCTAAACAAAACTATAAGGGACTAGCTAAGGAAGAAGGAACTAATAGTTTCTTTAAAATATCCAGTTAGAGACCTTGTCACAAAAATTTGGCCTGTATTAATGAGATCTGCTAGTGGCACAAATCCAGAATTGTATCAACTGTGTAGTAAAAGATGAGAATATCAGAAGTTCATTTGGACACCAGATATTAATGACAATAATTTCTGCTATGAACTATGTTCACTTTGATTGAATATGGTACAGAAAGAGAGATCTGAGTGCATCAATCAGTTTCAGAGAACTCTGAGACAACACTGGGATTTGGCCAAGTAAAAGATAAACTGAAATTGTGTTAGATGAGATGCTGCAAGTGTCGTGCATATAGTTAGTGTGTTCGGTCACCATCAGCTCTGCCCATTCCAATTGGAAACAGGTAAGGGATGTTACTGAGACAAGGACAGCTGCCCTATTCCTCCCCAGATTTCCCAGATGGACCTACATGCAGTGATAAGATATGCACGCACTGAATTTAATGTTTTGCAGCTCTTCAGACTCGCTGCATGCTTGCACAGCACATGTTTAATACCTGAGCAGTAAGCATGACACCTCCAAGGATACAATGTCCAGGGGTAATGCTTCTGGGAAGTGCTGGACCAAGTCGATGTACTATTGAGCTCAACGTGTCCTGCAGAAAGATTTTTGGACCCAGCCTGATCAGAGTTAATACACAGCAGCTTTAAATGAGACAGAAATCCTGGACACATATATAAACCCACAGTTTTTTTATGGAAATGTAGAACATGTTCATGCAAACCAATAATGAAAGGAAGAGTTTCACTTGTAAGAGGAGCCTGGAAGTGTTGCTTGCTTAGTATGTCAAAATTAATGCTGAGAAGGGATGCCATTGCTCCCTCTTAATGCACCAGGGTATATTTCATGGAGAGAATCAATTATTAAAGCTATAGAAACATGTCAGTACAAAGCTGAATGAGTGAAAACTGACCATGCATGACTCAAGGCTGGAAACTTGTTGCAAGTTTCTAATTGCCAGAGGAGGATGTTTCCTGCAACAATGGGAATAGTAGGATTGAAAAAAAGACTTGCTCTTCTCACTGTGGCACTTGGTCTATTCTGAAGGAAGACTGCATGCCAAAGGATGTCTGTGGCAGCCAGATCAACACAGTCAGGATCCTGAAGTCACATAGACTGAACAGTAAGCAGGGATTTGGATGCAGTGGGGCTCACATCCAGACCAGGAAGAAGTAGTATCACATGCGTCAGTTTAGACATAGCTTCAAGGGTTTCAGACACTTTCACAGTGGAATTCTTTTCTTCTTTTACTCAGAACCACAGCACCTCTTCCATACAGCTTTTCTAGCTTGTGAAGTCGATCAGTCAAAGAGATATGTCAACTCCAATCAGCAACAGACTGAGTTTCTTAAAGCTGAACTCAAGTGGTCAGTCTGTAAAGGTTTGACTGATTTGCATTAAGAATCTGACAGTGCACTACCAGTTCATTTTCTTTTTTCGCATTTAAAAAAAATAAATCCTTTTACTAGCCTTACAGGCAAATACATTTGAAAACTAGGTTGTATGATTTCCACCTTTTTATGTCAGTCTGGTAGATATACAAATTTAGCAAAAAACTGAAGGCAGAGCTAAGACAGAGATCAAAGAGAAAAACCCAAAACATTCATGATACTTTCCCTGCTGTAAAGAAATGTAAAATATTATTTGAGATGTGATCTAATTATTAAACTTTTCCTAAAATCCTTCCTATATACAGTATTTTTTTTTATTTCACTGAGGGCTGTATTTCCGTAACCAAGCTCAGGGGCTGTGCAGTTTAGAAACAATTTGTCTCAAAGCACAAGGGCAAGAACTCACCTCCATTACTCCTCTGCTGATTTTTTCCAGAGGAGCTTTTCCTGTATTTTAGAAAAAATGACCAAGCAATGTATACACTGGTATGGGAGCATGCAGTTACACAGAAAATGGATTTTAAAGGATATTGACAATCCCACAAAAAAATGTATTTTTCCATTGAATGTTATTCAGTCCAGACCAGAGTATTTCATGTGGCTTAATCACGACAACACTGTCTCCCATTCCTTT
Organism: Falco naumanni; assembly: GCF_017639655.2. Lineage (NCBI taxonomy): Eukaryota > Metazoa > Chordata > Aves > Falconiformes > Falconidae > Falco > Falco naumanni. The sequence continues at coordinate 106,093,593 of NC_054056.1, read as the reverse complement.
GGATTTACTCCTGTCCCTAGTTCTACAAGATATAGAGTGCAAATCCCTGTTGATGAATAGTGACTAAAATGCCCATTAATAACTACAACCCATGATTATATCATCCTTTGATGGAGACTCTGCTCTTTAACCCTTTTTTTGACCCTTTCCCCACATACTAAAAATAAAAAGATGGGGTCAGTGTCATGAAAAGTAACAAGCTAGCTCTTCACCTGTTGCTTCACAGCCAGATCAGAGAACAGGTGAAAATGTCTAGGACTTCAGAACTATTATCTGCACTTCATTTGACACTTCATTGTGCAGAATTCCTCCTTGTTCTCTTCAGCACGTCTTAAAAAAGGTCACTGAAATACTTAGACATCTAAAACCATATAGATTGTGTATAGCCTGAAAGTAAAGTTTATCCCTGGTAAACTTACAAACTGAGTTCTTGGCAGGCTGTGGAAGAGGAGTACCGAAACGACCCCCCCACTGAAGCCTGGGAGCTAGCAAAAGGGCCAGCAGCAAGCCTGCTGGAAATCATGCCAAGGGATTAAAAGAGAGACATGAGGGGTAAAACAAACAGCACCCCCACTTGCCAATTTATAATACAGATGGATTTCACTCTCTTGTTTTTTAGTTTGGTTTTTTGTGTGTGGATAGGGGAGGTTGTTTGGGTTTTTTCTGCCAAAGCTCAGATGTGTCTTGTCTCGCCTGTTTCGATAATGTCAGGGTACTTCTCAAAGTAGGCGGGCTTGCTGGTAGCTGGAAAAGAGACCCTGATTACTGTTTCAAGAACCTGAACAGTTGGAATAACAAAGGGTTTATCCCTAATTAAATGAACACAGAAATAATGAACACACCATGAAGTAGGAGCTTGTGTTTTCCCTGAAGAACTGGGGCCTGGTTTCCATTCACCTCTTCTCAGCGTGGAAGACTAAGATTTATACTATGGTTTGGTTCTGTAACTAGAATGATATGGTGAACTTGATATGGTTTCAAACATACACTCAGTCACGAGTGCTGAGGATTCAAGGCACTCTTGACTATGTACTATTTTAATGCCATGGGTTAACTACTTAACAGAGCAGTACAAAATTCCTAACTTCAACCTTGAAGGAAACATGCCTGTTCTAAACACTACTTATGCACATACTTCAATGCCCTAAACATAAACACATGACTGTTTTATGAATCAATGCCGTAACTCAATTTCTGATCCCAGAATAATTGCTTTAGCTACTGAATGGTTCTATAATAAAATATAGCTATCTTTTGGTAACAAGTGTTGATATTGCTATGACTGCTCCATAATGACTTGATCATAATTTCATAGTAATTGTTTTATTCTTCTTGTATACATGAGGTCCAGAAGCAGTATTTTCTGATCTTACACTCTGAAAGTTAGAGAAGGAAAGTTTTTCAGACTAGATAGTTAATCATCATATAACTGTAATGTATTCCTCACTAAATTTGAAAAATTTAGCTAGAACCAATAATGGGCAAATTAGTTACAAAATAGCCAGTGAAATAAAATTTGTTCTATCTTATAATGCCATATGTATTCCTTGTCTGTCTCAGTAGCTGGGCCACAAAAAGTTTTTCCTAAAAATAAAATTTAAAGAGAAGCAGTGTTTTTCTGGACTACTGTAAGACTGATCTGCAGATTGCTAAGTCAGTGGAAAGATTCCAGCTGATATATGTACTTGTGGATGAGGCCCTCTATCCTTTCTATTACCAGCTGTAGACATCACTGACAAACACCACTTTTCCCATTTATAGCTCTCCTCCTGAGAGCAATTTCATGAGAAAATATCAAATGTGTAAGAGGATAATTTTAAAGTTAGCTTGATCTTAACTATGTGCAGTGCTGTAGAGTAAGTATTTAAAACCGTGCAAGGGATGTCTCATGAACTTACCAAAGACAGATTGAGCAGAATAGCTCCATATCTTTTAATGAGAAATGAATTTTAGATGAAGAAACTTTGGTACATTAAATCTATCTGGCTTTCAACATTATGTGTTGTCACGTGGGAATCTGTAGATTAATCTGAAAAAGATGTAAATTAATAAATGAATCATAAATCCAGTAAGGAGCTAGTGAAAGAAGATAAAACCATGCATTGTGCTAAACAGGAAAGGAGTTCCTCTAGAAGTAGTTTTAAAATGCATCTTACTTACTATTTTTATTAGAAACCATGGCACAAATATAATAATAAGAGACTAATAAAATGTGCTGGTGACATGAAGTCAGGAAATACCATCAACACAGAAGAGAATGGGAACATTTCAGAGGTGGAAGAAAACCAGGGAGACTCTTAAGAAACACAATGAACTCTTTTAGTACAACATGGAAAATCAGTTGGAAATGACAGAGACAAAAACTAATCTGGCCTTGAACAGTTGCAGGTTAGTAACAATAAGGTTTCCACTCTTCACTGTAGTGAGGTTCTTGAATAGATTTCCAAAGTAAGTACGAAGTAATCGAAGCAGATTGAGGATGGAGTTCGCTCAATTTATGAAGGGGATTATATGAGTCCTTATTGCCTGCAGTAACAGGAAGCTGGAACAGTGTTGTAGAACCTCATAAAGTCTGTTATTTCTAGCTTTATTCTTCTTTTATTTAGCAAAATTTTATGTGCATTTTTTCCTTGTCCTCTCCAACTTCATGCTTTCTTAAAAACATGAGGAACTCTTGCAAGACAGTGAAAGGTGTAGAAAAGGACTGCAGGAAATCACTATTAAAACACACAGAATAATTTTCCTCATAAGCTTGCTGATTTGAAACACTGGAGTGGTACTCTAGGGCTATTTCCATTGCAACTCATGAGGTGATTACATTTGAATTTGTTTCTTGGAGAAGACCCAGAAAAGACGTTCTAATGGAAAGTCCTGTAATCACGATACCAGTGAGAGTTCATTAACAAGCACCATTACATCACTGCTTGCTTAAAGAAAGACAGTTTTGGGTTTTTTTTGGTTTTTGGTTTTTTGTTTTTTGTTGTCTTTTTTTTTGTAGGCAGCTGTGGGAGTGAGAATATTGAAGACATACAAACAAGCCTGTCTTGTTGACTGACTGGTTTTCAAACCCCATAGACATGTGGGTGGAGAGAGTGGGCCATATCACTCTATCTTAAAGCATCAAATATTTCAGCACCTGTAGATAAGTAGTTCAAACTGTGGGAGCCATTCAGAGGAAGGGTTTGCATTGAAAAAAATGAGAAACAAGAAGAAAACAAGCAAAGTGAGTGTGTAAATGGTTCAGTTTGTTAACTTCTAGCGGAAAAGTAACACAAACCACGTATTTTCGATCTATAATTAGAAAAAAGAGCAAAAACCACCTCAAAACTTCCTGCTCTAATTTTAGGATTCTTAGATTTCTCCATCACTCCTGTTTTAATATCTTGGTGCACTGAAAAGATTTGGGTTAAAAAAAAAAAAAAAAAAAAAAAAAAAGCATCACAACTTCCTTGCCTATGTCTAGACCTGCTCTGATAATTTAGGTTTGCCAGGACAGCAGTACTGTGCTCTCACAGGGTCTTTGAGAGTAAACCTGTGTCTGAAGAGGTTACAACTGGCATGTGAATGTCTACCAGAGTATTCAGAGTATGATATAACATAAAAGGGAACCATCTCCTGTTTTTCAGTGAGCATTATCAGTGAAGCCTGGTGATCTCAGTGCAAATAAAAATTTGCACTATTTTCTGTGACTGGTAACTGCTCTACCAAGGAAGAAGCAAGTCTAGTTGGCCATCTGAGACACACCCAGTGAAACGATGGGCTTTCCTGAGCTGACACAGGAGGACCACCATGGAAGGATCCAGAAGCAACTATTTCATCATACGTCAAGCATCTGACCAAACAATGGTGTATCTCACCTTGATTCACCTGCTTAGGGTGAGGCAGGCTGGTTTGCTGGAAGTTTGCCTACAATTCACAGGTATTATGCCTGGAAAAATACCACACCAGTTTTAACTCTCCAAGAGAATCATAGAACCATAGATTAATTTGAGTTGTAAAGGATCTTTAAAAGTCATCTAACCAATGATCTTGCAATGAGCCGGGACAAAAGCAACAGCACACAATTTGAACTCAGCTGAAGGAAAAAAGTATAACACCGTTTGGATTGATTGATTTCCTGCAGACTTTTTGGTAGATTTGAATTTTCAGGAGCAGATGTATAAAGGTCTGATGTTTCAGTGTTATTACGAGCAGGGCAGACTGTCCCTGACTACACAGGTGACTGTGTGACAGTCACAAGGATGAGTAGCATAGTAAGAGGTAGGACACCATCTCTGCTGAGGGAAGAAGAGAAAAAATTCAAATAGGCCACAAACAGGACCTGAGAGGTGGGAAGATATTAAAAATATATGTGATAAACAGATACATTCTCCCTTCTGTATGTTTACATCCAGCCTCCTGCAGCTGACATAAGGCCTTTCTTGAAATATTTCAACATTAAATAATAAAAAATATTACCAACAATAAATGATTTCAAGAGCAGAAGAGATTCCAAGAAGTGTGACAAAGTGTTAGGACTTTTGGAAAAAGATAATACTTTTAGCAGCCATTTTTTAGGCCTGGACAGAGACTTTTAAACATTGAGATGTGATGTTCTGTTTAAATATTTTCAGGACATCTTTCAGTCTTTGTGGCTGAATTAGGTTCTTTATTTGTCCGTATTTCTAAATGTGATATGAGGGCAATGCTTCTAAGAATTACCATATTAAGAAATAAAGTGGAATGAAAGTGTTTTCTACATGCAGAGTACATACTGGCCTGAGAGATGGTTTTGGCTTTTTCTGGAGTTTTGCATAAAGCTGGATAACAAAGTAGATTCTGCTTGGAAGTCCAGTGTTGCCAGGTGTTGTATGTCTGGAAATACTTCCAGAAAAACATCTGGAATATTATCTTCAAGGGAAACAAAGCATTGGAAGCTGTACTGAATTGTCCAATATCACATAGCCTCTCAGAGTAAAACCAGGAAAAGAACCCAGCCCTCCTAAGTGTATGGGCTTACAGAAATTTGCCTGTCATTACATGCATTTTGCACTCATTCTTACTGATCAGCAGTCACCCAGTCAGCCAAAAGTCTTCCTGGAAAAAAACAATGACAGAAGCCAGAAGAAATAAAGAACTTGGCTCAAAATCGTTTCAGCCAATAAACAGATATAAGTAACTTTTGGTTTAAAATGTATCAGTAGCTAAAGATCTGATATATTGCTTAAAGATCAAGATATCACTGTCTTTCTAAGCATAAACACCAGTCGTTTTTCCCCAATTACTTTTGTTTAGACAGCTACATCTGTAAGGTATCATGCGTAGTAAATCCCTTTTGCTGTTGCCCTTCTCTGATCTCTGTACGGCTGTGTGCTGCAAGAGATTTCTTTGGGCAGGGACCAGTCTGACATACTGTCGATGCTCTTGCAAGAAATAAATAGAGCAGGCTTGGACAATAATCTTTAAAGAGTTTCCTGTATCCATAGAGGTTCTATTTTTAAGGCTGTCTAAAGAGACCGTATACCCAGCTTAGATAGTAATTACTGGGATTTCTGCTTTAAATTTAGATGCTTTTGAACATTTCAGGTGGATTATTTCATCTTCCAATATAAATCGCCTTTCAGTGTGACAATGTTGGTCTTATCTCACTCCTGTTTTGTGATGAGCAGGTTTTCTAGTTTTCTTGGTGTTGTTTAAACAGCTTTACAAGCAACTTCCATAAGACATCTCTGTACTGATATTTAATAACCTAGATTAAAAAGGCTATAAAAGACCTGTGGTAGGTGATACAAATAAAAGGGTTACTGTTCCACTCACCCCTTATTTCATGGAATTTCTGTTTCAAACCCACTTGGCAGGACTAGGATACAGGTCAGAGGCAGTTTTATCCATTTGGGCTTTTATGCCAAATCCCAAAGCTTGCATATTTGCAGGAAACTGGCAAAAAGGTTTTTATTTTTTGATCAATAAATAACAAATCACAAGGTATTTTATTCTATTTGTAATTAAATAACTAGCCTCCTTCTGTCCTGCAGGGAGACCCAGACTACCAAATTTACTGCATTCTTTTTTTTATTTTTTTTCTTTAATGTTTGTCCTTGATAGCAATTGCTCCAGTTCCATTTAAGGGAATTTGACCTACAAAAGTAGTCTTAGAATTTAAATATTTACTGTGGAATTTAGAGTTACTGGAAGGTATTGGAAATTTAGAAAAACATCACATTTTTATTAATATCTTCTGGTTGTCAAAAAGCTAGGAAAGCTATATAGCCCCAAAACACAAGTGGTTTTAGTTTTGTTTTTCTTTCTCTTTTAATGGAAATCTATTCTACAGAAAAACTTACCTGCAATTATAATGTCCTTGAAAGGTAAGAAATTCTCACTTTGTGAGCTTAAGTACCTTTGGAAATCTCACCTTTAACCCTGTCTTAGCAGATGGTGAGGGAATAAAAATCTACTATGTATGCACAATTTTTTCCTAATTCTTAATAAGAAATGGACCAGTGCATTGTTGCAGTGTGGTTATATTTAGTTTAGATGGGACCTAAATTTTAGGTTTGCTTTAGGAACCAAGTATCATAAGTTTTGGAAAAAAAATATTTTTAAAAAAATTCTCTAGTAGTTTGGACTTGTAACAGCTACTCTCTGTGCTACTGTGGTTGTAATGTTGGGTGCCACAGAGAGAGAGAGAAATTCTGAGTCAAAAATAAGCTTTCTAAACTAAGGCAAGATATTACCTCTGGTAAAGAACACCACCCTGCTCAGATCCACAGCTGAACAGGTCACATGTGCACTGCCTACTGCATTTTAGTCAAAGACCTACTTTTTAAAATGTATTAGCTGGTCTACTTCAACTGAATAACTTAGTGACTGCTCCCATTGAGCAGCTGCTCAGTAACATGCAGAAAGGAGAGAAACCTCTGGCTGGAGACAGTGACAAGCAGCTGAGGCAGACAGGAGGAGGGCAAGCTCTCCAGCCAGTGCTGGACGTGCACTAACAGATAAATCTCTGAGTAATTTACTAGCAAGCTAGCTGGGGAATGAAGTAAGACGTATTCTGCTTATGCTAGAAAGCAGACAACCGTCAGTGCTTTTCTGCACACGGGCATTTCTCAGTTGTGAATTCAGCCTGAAATATGGAGTTCAGCCCTAGTTCCAAACAAGACCTTTAAAAACTGGTTTCTTGATTAATTTTATTTTCTTCCCCAAATCGTACAAACACATGTGTTTGCAAATCAGGGCCCTTCTTTTTCCTTGTGCTCTCTCCTTCCAGCACCACATCGGTGACCTGATTTTCAGAGGAACAGCTCTCAAAGTCCACAGGAGGTACTCAGCATGTCTGAAAATCAAGCCATAAATAGACGTGAATCTCTCTTTCTTTTTTCCTCAAGGAACTGATCTGCCAAGTCTCAGCAAACAGCCAAAGAAACCCAGCTTGTTCACAAATGCTAATTTAAAGCTGTATGTGTGTTTGCATAGGCTGGATTGGACTGAATGAGTCTGAGTCACAATAAAAGGGAAATTTATTTTTCTAAAAGGAATCTTCAAATTCTTGGAGGTTCGGTAGGGAAAAAAAAGGCTGTCCTTTGAGAGATCCGCATCTGTGGGATCTGTGAGTAAGCCTGGAGCGGAAGTAAAGAGGAAATCCCCCACGCCACTTAATGAAATGCTGTTGTGGGATAATCACTGCCAAAGAAACTCATCAGTTCATCTTTGTCTGTTAAAGAGTCTGAACTGAGCAAGAGAAACATGCATTTCCTGCAGTGGGGACCTTTTTTCCCATATTAAGATCAGGAGTGTTATGCTCCTGTAGGAAATAGTATAATTTATACTGGGGGGGGGAGCAGGAGGGATATCTGGATTTTATGATGTCTCCTTTCTCATTTAGGAAAGGGTTTGTCTCTGTTTGTTTTGAAGATCTTGAGAATAAGGAACCATTTCATAGCACAAAAGAAATCAATAGCCACACTGTTATGTTCTTCTCATGTCTCCTCTGAAATCTTTGTTTTCTCAGATCAAAACTCTGTTGGTGTGCAAAGCAGCTATAGAAAAACTCTAATGGATGGGAGAGAATTCCTGCCTTAAATCCCCACCAAATGCATAGGTAGAAGAAAGTGAAGTAATTTGTACTCAGGGTAAAGGAACTTCAGGATACTTCCAAAGAGAAGGCATTGCTAAGCTAAAAGCAAGATACTGGAGTTTCTCCGTGATGCCCCAACTCCAGAAAACTAGATCCCAAAACTTATTTACCTGAAATGGCAGCATTCAGATATGTTCTGGATCAAGCTAGCTGTACTTTACTTTCATTAAGTAAATGAATATTGAATTGTCCCAGATAATACATGAACCATTACATGGTTAATTTTAACAGTTCCTCTCCTGCATATTAATCAGTATAACTCCTCTGACCTCAGCAGGCTAAGGGAAATTAAAGGGATAAATTCCCCAGTGCAAGAAGAGGGAGTAAAAAACCCAAAGGCATTAACAGAATTTAGACCAAGAGTCCCCTAGGGAGGAAGCTTCTGGGCTTGCAGTGGAAGTACAGTGGAAGTATGTCCAGGCATTGCAGATAGCTGGACCAACAAATGCCTTTGCTTGTCTCTGCTTCAGAGATGCTGGCAACAACATCTGCTTCTTTTTCAAGGAGTGTAAATTCAACTTGTGTTCTTGCATCACGCATTTTAACTTAGCTATGGAGAAAGGCTAGATTGGGGAAATTTCAGTTTGTTAACTAAGATGTAAGATCTGGTCAGCTAAAAGTGACTCTACATGATAATTCAACCTAATGAACATTTTAAAGGACACACACACACACACACACACCCCTTTCACCTTATTTGAAAAACAATGGGGAAATTATAGGTTCTTGCATAGAAGGGGAAATGGAGATTCTGAACCCACAGACCACATGGAGATGCTACTGCTCTTACAAAGTCAAATAATACAAACAAACAGATTTTGTTTAATTGCCTGTTTGGCTGCTTCTTGTAGCCAAGGGCACTCTGAGTGACAGTGACAAAAGGATCCTGGTTACAAGGGATGAAGATGTTATAAGTCTGAGCCATTTCTGACTAAAAGCAAGTCACAGACTTATCTGACAATGCCTGTATTTCTGTAAAAAGCAAAGAAGATATATACTATATAATTATTTGAATTCTTCATATGGGTATTATTGTTACATTTTTATTGCCACAGTACCTGGGGACAGAAGATGTGAACCAAGATCTTACTGCACTGTAAAAAAACAGAACAAAACCGTCTCTGTCATTCAGTGAAGACTGTCCTTGAATTTATAGTCACAGAGATGTTTCAATTGCTTTAATTACTGAAGTGAAGGGATTTTCTATTGATTCCTTTAGAAAACTTTCACAGTCTAATAAAGGATGTCAGTGAGTGCCTTCTTATTCACCTTCTTTTTTAAAGACTTTTAAACGTACATTAATGGCAAGAGGAGATCCAAGGAAAACTTTGCACTGATATTTATTGAAGATAGTCACCTAGCAAACAGGGATGAAGAAAGAGTAGAGGCATTCAGTGGTTTGTGGTTTTTTTCCTCAGTCATGAATAATACAGATAGACCTTGGGCTGTCCGGCTTTCTGAGCTGGAGGACCACAAGTGTGGGAACAGTGACTTTGCATTTGTGGACAATGGAATTGTAAGCAACCAGTTGTACCAGCTGAATGTTCGTAAGTCCTTGCGGCCTGGTGGGATTCATCCCAAAGTACTGCAGAAGCTAGTGATGTTATGGCAGGACCCTTCCTGATCATCTACCAAAGGCTTTGGGAGTCAGGGGAGGTCCCCACTGACTGGAATCTAGTCAGCATTATTCCAATTTACGAGAAGGGCATGAAGGAAAACCCAGGAAACTACAGATCTGTTAGTCTAACCTCAGCAGCTGGAAAAATTACAGTGAAGATGATACTAGGTACTATTGAAAGACTTTTAAAGAACTATGCAATCATCAGGCACAGTCAACATAGGTTCAGAAAGGGAAAGTCCTGTTTAACTAATTTACTATCCTTTCACAATAAGGTCACCCACGGAGTGGATGAAGGGAAGGTGGTGGATATAGTTTTTCTGGATTTCAGTAAGGCTTTTGATACCATCCCTCACAGCATCCTTCTTGAAAAGTTGTCCAACTGTGGGATGAGTAGGTTCATGGTGCGCTGGTTGGAGAACTGGAAGAATGGCAAGGTTCACAGGGTTGCAGTGAATGGGGCTACATCTGGCTGCTGACCAGTTGCCAGTAGTGTTCCTCAGGGCTCAATTCTAGGACTAGTTCTGTTCAATATTTTTATCAACAGTCTGGATGCAGGAGTTGAATGCACCATTAGCAAGTTTGCTGATGATATTAAACTGGGAGGTACGTCCCTCTTGCAGAGGGACCTAGATAGATTGGAGCATTGGGCAATGATTAATGGATTAAATTTAACAAGACCAAATCCAAGATTCTGCACCTGGGATGGAGCAATGATGAGCACAAGTATAAACTGGGGGAGCATCCCTGCAGAAAGGATCAGCCATAGGAGCCAGCAGCGTGCCCTGGCAGCCAAGAGGGCAACCTGCATCCTGGGGTGCATAAACACAGTGTAACCAGCCGGTCAAAATAGGCGATTAGCCTGCTGTATTCAGCAGTAGTGAGGCCTACTTTGAGTACTGTGGGCAGTTCTGGGCCCCAGAATTTAAGAAGGATGTGAAGGCCCTTGAATGTGTCCAAAGGAGGGCAACAAAATTGGTGAAAGGGCTGGAAGGAATGCCCTATGAGGAGCAGCTAAGTACTTCAGGCTTGTTTAGTTTGGAGAAAAGGAGGCTGAGGGGTGGCCTTATTGCTCTCCACAGCTTCCTGAGGCTGGGAAGTGGAGAAGGACATGCTGATCTCTTCTCCCTGGGATCCAGTGATAGAATGCATGGGAATGGTTCAAAGCTGCATCAGGAGAGGTTTGAACTGCACATTAGGAAGCATTTCTGTGCTGAGAGAGGGATCAAATGCTAGAACAGGCTTCCTAGAGAGAGGCAATCAGTTCCCCAAGCCTGTCAGTGTTTAAGAGGGATTTGGGCAGTGCCCTTAATAGCACGCTTTAACTTTTGGTCAGCCCTGAATTGGTCAGACAGTTGGACTGGATGATCATTTTAGGTCTTTCCAACTGAGATCTCTTCTCTTCCCTCTCCTCTCCCTCTCACTTCCATTCTTCAACCTCATTTTGCCTTTGAATTCTTCCCTCTTGTAATTCTCTTTCATCACTGCAAGGAGTTAATCCTTGCTCCACAGGACCAGGATACAGTCAACAGTCTGGGATACAAGTATATTCTCTCTCTCCCACAGTTTCTTCTTTAATCAAATAGGTGTTTGATATATAAACTTTCTGGTACAAGCATGCCATGCTTGCCTCTTCTCAGCTGAACTTAAGCACTCACCACCTCTGCCAAATTATCATTTGCTTCTATTCTTGCTCTTATATTTCTGAGTAATCAGTCTCAATGAGAGATGTGGAAGGTAGATCTGTGTAGAGGAATGAAGCTGGGTTAATTAACATTGATAATATACAACTGTGGGTTGGCTTCAGAGGCAGCGGGTTGGCAATGTAGATAAGGTGCAGGTGTGGCTGGTTAAGATGTTGGGCAGCCAATGAAGAGGGAGCAGCTGAGGGAGAGATTGGAAGAAGCAAGAGGAGAGAAAGCACATGCCCTGGATGAGGTGAGACTAGGAGAAGGCAGCAGAGGGACTGTATGAAGAGTGTGCTGGTATGAGGTGGTGAAAGACCTTGTTGCAGTTTGAGAGTTTGGAGCAGGCGTCCTCAAACTACAGCCTGCGGGCTGGATACAGCCTACCAGGGTCCTCAATCAGGCCCCCGGTACTTACAGAACCCCCCCCGCCCCCTCCTGCCAGGGGCTGGGGGGGAAACCAAGCAGCTGCAGATGACTGCCTGTCACTGCATCCGCGCACCGGCCCCCTGGTTAAAAAGTTTGAGGACCCCTGGTTTGGAGAGTGCTGTGACAGTTCTGCTTCCTCTGATTCTCTGAAACACATGACAGCCTGGTGGTGAAGGCCAGCCCAGGGTGCTGAAGTTATACATCCAAATACTTGTATGCAAAAGAGGACCTAGAGCCAAGGTCACCTCAGTTTGAAACTGCTTGCTATTACTAAACTTATTGTTATCAATCTTTGCTTTAAATCAAGTAAGCAAAACACTGTAATTCTGAAAAACTAATGGTTTATTTTCAGTTCATAAGTTTTATTTTTTTGAGCCAAAGCAGTTCACTAAAAGCTATGCACATTTCTCCAGTGTTTCAACAATCCAGTCCTCCATTTCTAATTACAAAATTTTACCCACTTTATTTCAACCAAGCTTTATTTAAGCTGCAGTGCAGTACTCCCTCACTATGAATTGAAGCAGAATGAAGGGAAGACAATGTTAAAGAGAAAAATATATGGAGAGATATGTACGTGATTAACTGTTTCAGATTGCCAATTATACTATTACTCAGCACCATGTCTTAATTCCAGATCACATACCAGAGAAGTTAAGGATAACACTGAGTCTGTTCTAGCATTCATAAAGGTGATATGTTGTGAAGAGCCAGTATAGTATACTGTTATACATCAATATCTTTCAGGCACTACTGTTACCAAAAATGTTCAATATTCATCACAACTGTAAAATATTCACGTGGAGTTCATTGAACATCAAACATAAAACTCAACTTCTATTCTCCAAGTAATCATAACTGTTCAAGCTATGCTGAAATTATAGCCAGTTTGGCATCTTACAGACAAACTGTTTTTTAAAAAAATCAATCAACTTCTCTGATCAATTTGTGAACTCAGATTTGCTTCATGAGCCTTTGTTTGGCCAATATGTGAGAGGAAGAAGGGGGAACACTTAAAAAGGAATGAAACTTCTGATCTATCTAGGAAACTACTATACAAAATAAATCTAAAATTAAAAGGTTTTCTATAATTTTGGCTCTCAAAGAGACTTTTAACCCATTGATTCGAAGGTGAATTATAAATTAAACAAATTATGGTTTTGACCTCTGGTTTAAACTTGCAAAATTCTCTTTTTCGCATTTAGTTGGAATGAAGCCATTAGTAGGTTTGGGGCTATATATCCACAATGTTGACCATTGTGATGATTCTGAGGACCTATATATGCTGGTATCCAAGGGCTGCTGCACATCCCTTTTGAATAAGAGTAAATAACTGAAGATTGAAAAGGGAGCACTGTTCCCTCCAAAATAAAAGGGAGAAAAATGCAGTCTGTACCACCTAATCTGATCTTCCTGTGAATGGAAGAATGGACCTGAAACTTCAAAAAGCAAAGTATTTTTAAATGATGGGTTATTTTAGAAGTGTTCTACTTAGTAATCAGATGGAGCTTTAGCAGCCCAGAAGATCAAATGTGTTAGTAAATCAGGGGAGAAATAAGGAGAATGCCTCTCATTTTTAAGGGATATTGATGAGCCTTTGTCGTTACCTCTGCTGTTCCTACAAAAAGAAAAGATGCAGATACGATGCTACAGAAGCAATTTGTGTTGTGCTGAAAGTGAGTGATGACAGAAACTGGTTTAAGAAAGAACATAGAGAAACTCTTTAGAACAAGAATGCAGTTCTCCAACCAGGAATTTCTTGTACAGAGAAATCTTGGGTGCAAGGAAGCTTTGTAGGGTCACTGTAAAAGAAATGGATACTGAATGAATCGAGAAAAAAAATGGACCCTTGAATATTACCGGTGCTGAACTAATGGAGTATCTTAACAAGGAAACAATGATTTCTTCTGAACTCAAAGTTTTCAAATAAAAATGGGCTTCCTTTCTGAAAGACTTGATTTTATCAAGGAAGATGTAAAGAAAATTAAATACTACAAGGAAATCAGATTACTAGATCAACAGTCCCATTTCCTGATAGAATCATAAGAAGTCAGTGGATAGATTTTCAGTAACATTACATGATGAAAAATTTTACCGTTTGTGTTATTGTGTTTAAAACTAAATATCAGTTAAGCATTCAACACAAGGAACAAATAAAAAGAGTTTCTCCGGGCATGAACCTCTTCAATACACACCTTTTATAAGCTTTCTCCCCCAAAAATGAATACTCCTTGATTTCACTTGAAGCCCTATAGGAATCTTGTGCTGTGGACAATTTCTTTGTAAGAGTGAATGCATGAGAGCCACTGTGGATCTAGTGTACTATATGGGAAGCCAAGAACATACGTACAGCTTGAAAAATCCTAAATGGGATTTCCATGGGCTTATTATTATCACACATGCATAGCAGATGTACAGTTTTCTCTGATAACTGGGTTTGAATCTGCAATAACACCATGAAAACTTTTCCTGTGTAAGTAGCACTAAATATCACAGAAAAAAGAAAAAGACTTAAGAACGGACCAGATCTTTGGCTTTGAGGTACCAAGTAAGTCTTGGTCTCACTTAACATTTTTTAAAAGTTTTTCAGTTCTTTTCACACCAAACCTCAATGCAAGAGAGCAGTGTACTAATCTGCTGGGGTCAATGTGCTTTTCATTTGCAAATGTCACCAGTCATTTCTTTAAAAGTCCTGCAAACTGCTGCCAGAGACCAGGATCAGCACTGACCTGTGTGGGATCTTTCTGTGCTGAGGTACCATGTAGATAGTCAGAGTTTATACATACACATAAATGCTCAGAATAAGGGGTGCTAGAAATTCTCGAACCAACAGAGGTCTGCAGCAACTTACTTATTACTTAATCGCAATGTTGATATAAATAACTTGAAGTTAAAAAAAAAAATGACAAGTCTTCATTTACTCTTTCTGGGGGAGAGGAAACATTAAGATTTAAGCACATATCAATACTGGGTAAAACAACTAGGTTTGATTCATCTGTACAGATGTTCTTAGTTCTTGCAGTTCTAATCTTCCAATTACTAATCCCATTGTAGACACCAAACATCATGCAAAGAAGGGCCTCTGAACCCCTGTGAATTCCATTCTATCTTTCTAATCCAGTCCATCATTTCCGTGTCCAGCTTTAACACAGTAGGAACTGAAAAGATATTGTTTATATTGCTCAAAACTACTCCAATCCTTTCTTTACAATCTTCCTTTACCATAGCTATGGTTCTGAGTGCTGTGCAGCTAACATCAGAAAGCTGCATAATCATGCACTTGACTTACAAGGTGGAAGGTTGCAGAGATGAAGTATATTTGCCCTGTACTCACTTTCTTCGATAGTTGTCAGTGCACAGACACTGCTAGCAGGAGGCCACTGGGCTAGTTGGACACTTGATGTGACCTAGAGCAGACACCTTTCTATTTCTTAGTAAACCCAGGAGCTGAACTACATGCAATCCTGCAAAGAGCTGTGAACCAAATAATTTCACATTTGGGGGGAAAGTGGTGCAAGCTGCAAGATTTTGAGTGTGCGAGGATCATTCTTTGTAAAGGTTTGTAACCAGAATAAGTCACACAGGTGGAGAGAATGCAAAACACAGTGATTTAGAAACTCTTGTGGTCATGAAAGACCACCATTGTATTTGTGCATGACCTACAAGCTCCAGAGGCCATGTGTGAAACAGAACACGAAAAATGTTACTTTAAAGAGAAGCACATACAGGTTTGGCAGTGCCTGCTGAATTCTAGAATATGTGACCTCTTGTTGATAATTCGTAGTACAATTTTTCAAAGAAAGCAGGAAATGGAGGCTTACGGCAGAAAAAAAAAATGAAAAAAGAAAGAAAAAGCTGACTCTTACTTGAAAGCAGTCTATATATATAGCGTTCCAGAAAACCTTAACTGAACTGTTTACTTTAATCATATTTGTTGTTAATTTACTTATAATGTAGGGTCTCTTGAAAGAAAGAGAGGCATGGAAATAAATACAGGTCTGGAAGACAAAATATTTGTGCTCTCATTCTAACTCTTAATATAAGACTAGTTGCATCATGATGCTGAGGAAGTAATTTACAAACCTCTATTTCCCTCTCTGTAAACTGGGGATAAAAATATCTTCCTCTTCTATTCACAGTGGTGCTTTGAGGTTTCAGGATAGTCTTAAAATTTTTTTACTGGTACTAGCAGGATTCCATGGGAAGAAGTTATTCGAGGGTGGAGTAGAAGCATTAAAAAAATCTTGGAAAACAGGTCCTTCAGTGCTGGTGAGAACCAGGTCAAGAGGCTAAGCAGCAACAGCAAATAGGTGGAAACTGCAGCACTCCCTTCCCCACTCGAATGAAGTGGTCTTGCACTGTCCAGCCCGGAAACATACGGCACTGAAAGACAGTTGTGGTGTCATCGCATTCAAACTCTAGTTAACAGTGACATGACACCCTACTGCTGTTTCTTCTAAGAGATGTGTTATAGGCATGGAGAGAGCTACCTTACATCTATAGAGACATTTAGCTCTGAATTAAGCCATTCACAGTCTTGTGACTTGGACAGAACTATACTCATTTATACCAGAATATTTGGCTCTCATTGTAGCCTTCTTTTCTTTTTTCACTTTAGTACTGCCAGTAAAAATCAAAACCAAACAAAACTCTGCTAAAATGGGTCGCAAGTCTTTGTGCAGAGCCATGAAGTTGGCCCTTGGCAGTATGTTCCCATTGTGTCCAATTCCACCACAGCATTCTGCTCCCGGCTGCACCCAGTCTACAGCCTTCACTGGCACTGGGACATCTTTCCTGCAGGACACAGCAATTAGCTGTTTTAAGGAGTTTTCATCCCACCATTTACTATGTTGCTGAGGCACACTGATGAGTATCTGAAGATGAAAGGTATGTCAGAGCATACTTGAAGTCTGTTCTGAAGTGCAATTCCATTAATTTTGGCTTAGCACCTAAAACAAGGATGAACTGATCTGCAAAGCTGGAGCTGGGCGGCAGCTTGCTTTCCTACCTATTCTTGGGAGCTGTGGGAATGGAGCATTGCTGCAGGCACACTCATACAGGTTGCCAGTACAGTGGTCCTATGACTAATTGAACAGATTTTGAAACACCTCACCGAGACTTCTGCAAACGTCTTGCTCAGCCTTTACTAGCCGTACTATTGCTGGACATCGGGAGTTGATGTAGGTGTTAGTTTAAAAGAGTTACGCTAAGAACAGAAGTCTGTGGTATACAAGAATAGCACAAAGGGTGGAGCCCTCGCTTCACCTGTGATTGGTAATAAATCGTGACATAGATCAGGACTGTTGTTTTCACTCCTTTCCACTGCAACATGCTGACCACTAGAGTTTGCTGTATTAACGTTCGAGCGAACAAATCCAAAAGATCTGAAGCAGCCCTACAAGACAATTTCCAAAGAAAGCATGAATATTCCCTTCCCACAAACTGTAGAAATGACAATGCCCTTCTCCAGCTGTTGAGATGAACTCAACTTGAAATGTAGAAGAAGCTGAGCTGCAGGAAGTGTATGATTAAGTAATTGGCACTATTTTCTCTCCATTGGTACAGTGCCAATGTTCCAGCAATGTGCTAAGGGGCACTGTGCTATTTTCAGATTAAGTGAAAAATCAAGGTCCTGACTGCTGATCATTTTAGCTAATTAAAGATCCCTTGGCATTTATTTGCAGAAGAAGGGATATTAGCTTTGATGAGCTGGCAAAACTCCAGCTAAGAGAAGCAGATGCTGCAGACCAGGTTTCCCTGAAGTTCCGAAAGGTGAGTGTCTCTTTTCTTCTTTCACTCTCAACAGAGTAACAACGAAGTGTGTTGTAAAAAGGAGTCACTTTTATCTGGAAGGTGGTGACAAATGCACCTACACCCCCCTCTGTGTAGTTTGTTAAGCACTGTGGTATGCACTAGGAAGGAAAATTAAATATATTGGCAAAGAATCGTTCAGCTTTTTGGATGCAAAGTGGGCACTGGTTTTGGCAATTGGATTTTGATTTCTGGATGAATCTTCAATGCAGTTTCAATGTTTTCACATTTAATACTTCTTAGTGAGATCCATCTATTCTTTCTGACAGAGGTACCGCACAGTTTGTTCTCATCTCCACTCATACCCTCCGTTAAGCTGGATCCGTTCCCAGTGGTGGCATCAGCACAGGGAACATTGACAGAAGGGACAATCTCTTCTAATTTTCCATGACTACTGCCACCACGGTCCCAGGGAGCAAGACACAAGGAAGATCAATTCTAAAGAACTCTTGCTTCAGCTTGCAGCTCTGGTAATGAGTGTCCTCATTCACTGTTGGGATGGGGCATGTTCTGTCAAGATGGGGAACTGTTCCCCCTGATCTTTAACAATGTCTCAGCTTGTGGAAAGTGATTCGTTTCAGACACACATGATTTGGCCACATTTTTACAAAGACAGCAAAGGACTCTACATACCAAGCCCATCCTTTGCCAAATTTCAGTTCACTGCTTCAAAGCCTGTAAGGGCCAAAGCCTCTCATCGAAATGGCTTCCCAGCAAAACACTTCTAGAGTGAAGAAAAAAGTATTACCCCCATCCTCATACCCCACAAAGCTTCTCTGTGTCAGTTTCAAAGATTCCAAAAGGAAAGACAACCAAACAAAAACACAAGTTAACTGGAACAAATTAAACAATCTCAGTCCAAGTAACTACACTTTAGCAAAGTGAATAAGCTAGTGAAAAGGGGCCATATAAGCACATCAAGCCAACTTGGCTTCTTTTAGTTATTTGAAATGGTAATAATATTTATCAGGCTGATGATACAGGAAAAAAAACAGACCCTGAGATAGCAGTCACATACAATCATAATGTTCCCTCTTTTAACATCCCTTCCATCTGTTTCTATTACTCACTGCTTGTGTCCCTACTGAGGTCATAACCCAGTTCACTCATGGTGAGGTAAACACTGTTTAATGGGACTATTTGCAATGAGTAGGTTACAAGATGGCATTTACTGGATCGCAGCCAGGAGTAAAATTCCAAATACTCATACGTTGAGTTTCCAAGCCTGAGATCTCAAGTCAAAGGTCTCCTTCATACTCTTGATTTTCATAGAAAATCAGCTTTGTAAGTGCCTAATTATTTTTGGAACAGAGCCTAAGTCATCTAGCAATAGCATTTTGAAATTGTGACTTTCCGTCTAGTTATCTGTGCAGAGCCATGCACTTAGAGCATTCATAAACAATAAAATCACAGTCATTGTTTTTCCTGAACTGAGCCCCAACCCAACAGATGCAGTTATAAAGAAATTAGTGGAACTAGAAACAAACACTTTAGGAATTGCCAAATAAGCTAAAAATAAGAGGCACATGACATGCTGCAGAAGCAAAATATTCTGCCTCAAAACTTGAACAATAGTGATCAGAGGCAGCCTAAGAATTTGAGGGCAAGCCAGAAAAACAACAGTTTTTCAGCACTCACAGTTCAACATACCCAACTGCTCTCTACTATGGTGCTTTTGGAATGCACAGGGCTGGCTGAAGAGCCACAGGGAGGATTAACTAGGTGGTATATTGGGAAAAGTGAGGAAATGAGCAAACACATATCTCAAAGCAATTCAGGTAACTGGGAGGATGCAGGGGGATGCTCTATTATTTCTCCTGGGGCTCCTGAGACAACAGAGGAGCCCAGCATCTCAGTTCCTTTCATCAGTTGTGATGAGCTTGAGTCATTCTATGACTTTACTTGTTCTTTGCCCAGACACTTAGAATTGTTCTGAGTTTATAGCCCCTTGCCTTTCCATCCCCACATGCAAATATAGTTTCTATAACACAATATCCTATCCCTTCTGAATTATAAAGGTGCAAAGTAAAGTCAATTAAGTTTTTAATATTAGCCTTTTCTTTGTCCAGTAAACAAACATCAGGTGTACCCTTTAAAGTCAAGCAAGTAGAAAATGGTGTCTTTCTTTCCGTATTTTTTTACAAACATCCCTGATCACTTCTTAAGCTCTAAAGCACTTGACATTTTATGCACAGCTTTAAGCAAATGACCAAATCAGACAATGCCCTGCTTTAAAACTGAGGCCACAGCTTCCCCCAGCTGACGACTGCTGCTGTTCCCAATAACGAAACACTCAGAGTGTTTGCAGATGGCTTTCTTTGGTCTAACCGTTCTGCAGAAGCAATATACTCTTTGGGGGCCAGTGCTCTTTCTGTTCTTCTCCAGCTCTCCACTTTCAACCCAGAGGCAGCATTTTAGTAATTTCTTCATACAAGTTCTTGGACTAATGAGCAATTTGTGCCTATTGGTGTTGAAGTGTAACCCTTTAAAGGGAAGTTTCATTTCACTTCAAGATAACATGTACCTCTTCTCTTTAATAAGCCTGCCTGAGCAGTACTGTGATGCTTCTGAAATGGTTTCTTCTGCACACCTTTTAGTGTTGTTACAAGTTTCACCTAATAGGAAACTCCTCAAGAGAAGTGACTTTTCAGGCTAGTCACACAGTTGCCATGGCGTTATTGTAACCATAAGCACAAACAGGGAGGTATCTCACAGATGTACCTCACTTTGGCCAGAGGTATGCACAGCTGCCATCAATCACAGTGCCAAATAATGTAGCCAGGCGGGGCTGAAAGTCCTGGTGTGTAAGTTCAGAGAGAAAAGCCTAAATTAGAAATTCTTTTCGGCTGTTTTCCTATGTCGAGTTGAAATAAATGACACACAGACCTCAACTGCAACTTCAGATAGGGTTGGCTTCCCTGACACAGTGTACAGATCTTAGATAAATGACCACAAAGAGTGACAAGTTTCTAAGAAAAAAAAATAACCTATTTATGGACACAATTTCTTGTGCGATCCCCTGAAAGCAGAGCAGCCACTCTCACTCAGTGCTGTAACACCGTTTTTGTGGACAATGCACAAACAGTCCTTAATGACTAAGAGAGACTTTTCAGGGGTTAGCAGCAGCAAGAACCGAGCAACGTTGTTTCCTAATGATATTGTCTAATGCCAAGCCTAGCCCAGGTGGAGGCACAAGGGTGGGAGTTAGATGGCCAGTAGTTCATACCACATTTACACTAAAGGTGCCTTAAATGGATCCAGAGAGCCATCCTGTTGTGTGCTCTGAGCACCGGACTTGTGCAGCTGGTGTAAACCTCACGTCACCCCTGCTTGGGCTATACCTCATGTGTTTGCAACATGGAGTCAAAGCCTGTCTCTTGGGAATTCCTGGGGTGGAGGAGGACCAGGGTGCTGCATGGGCGCTGTCATGGCTTCATGTTTGCCTGTAGGTAGGAGGCAGTGCAATCACAATTAAGCAATGCAATACTTCACTGAACCATGACCTAAAGCACTAGGTGTTTTCCCTGGCATGTCATGGATTATGATGCTTTATTGTGGGCAAGAGATAAAGAAAATTGAGGGGTGTGCATCTCACAGTCTTAAGTGTGCCATAAATTGACCTAAGTATAAAGGGCAGTGGGAAGATCATACCAACCTACAAAAATGAGCATTATCTTTTTTTCCTATCTATCATCACACAATGAATCTTCCACTGTTTTGCCTCTCACATAAGTTGTAGCCATCTGCCTGCAGACTGTACAGCTTTTCTATGACTATATTACGCTCACCTACACATCAAACACCTCCTACAGGAGTCCCAAATATTACATTGTGGGAATAAGATAGGACAGTATCTGTGGATGAATTCATCGGTCTCTGTGAATTTTCTGGCTTTTATAAAATAAATCACTTGGGGTTTTTTTTCAAATATTTATTTGTAGATGTTGGTGATTGCCCCCATTCTGGAACATCAGATGGTGAAAATCAGAGCAAACTCAGAAACAGCATTGCTAGTCTTGCCCTGCTAGGTTAAGGATATGTATGTGTAGTATCCTGTATGTAAACGTGCCTGCATGCATGTATATGTATGTAGAACTAATTGCTTAAAAATCCTTTTCTGGCAGATGACAGAGGGACACGTAAAATAATTTCCACTTTGTGAGAATCTTGACAAATGCTCTTCACTGATTAGCCTTGAGTTTGGGGAGATATAATTCTCAATTTGTTCTGGAAAATACCGTTTTCCTTTTTACAAGCTTCTTGGTGGCTGTGGACCAGCAGATATATTGTCTAGACTGGTAAATTCCATGGTTGGGTGCAGTTGGTATAGAGCTGCTTTCATTCTTCAGGTTTCCAAGCACATCGTAAACTGTTCACAGGTCTTACGCCCAGCCCATCACTGAAATACAGTCACTGCTGACTTGGAATTCAGCAGCTGCTTAATGGTTCATAGCTCACTCTTGTTCCCAATTAGGCCAGTAGCAATCTTTCTGCTGCTTTCAATGAGAAGGTTCTTGTGCGCTAAGCCAGGCATGTGCTTAAGTACCTTGTTAAATCACAGTCTAAAGGCTTGAACTTTCTCATATAACATTCATACTGACTTCACTGGATGCAGATTTGAGCCTTCAGGGAGGAAATAAATAGGAAGATCAATTGAAAACACAGGGTGAATTTTAGGTAGATGTAAAATAGGGTGAAAGTGGAGTACACACAGCTAGTAAAGCAGATGATCCAGATGTTCCCTGTCTGCTCTAGCTGGGCATGTCAGACACCAGAAAGGAGCCAGTTTTATCCTTAGAGTGGTTGACAGTCCCATAGAGGGGAATGCTTACAGTAGAAAGGTAAGTAAAGAACAACTGTTAAACCCAAGTTAATGAGAGTACTTTGAAAACTCCCTCTAACGTGAACTGAATGGTACATATTTCCAACTAAATGAGTTCCTTGAGCCAGGCTTGAAAATTTTTCTCTTTAGTGAAACAAGCAAGAAATTGCACAAAGTAACAGGTAATCTAGTACATGACCTAACGTCCATGTCCATGCCAGTAAGAAACATCTGCTAATAGCCTAATTCTGAAGGTCTAATGCAACACTAACCAGTGGCTTCAGTACCAGGCATGAGCACATAGGGAATAAGTCTCAGTTACCTTTCCAATCAAGTCTTAGCTATGTTTTCACCTACACAATCTTGCCCGGTGTTTTTCAGCTGCACACTGCGCTTCCTTCTTTTTTGCTTGCTGACAAAGAGGAGATAGAATTGCAAGGTAGCCATTTATTTCAGCGTAATGGAGGCTTTTGATAACTAGCTGAAGAAACCTGCCACAGGAAAACCCACATCTATTTCTAATTTCCTGCACTGTCTTCTCCCCCTCCCCCTCTCCATGCCTTTTTCAATTTTTTTTTTTTAATTTTTACTTTTAATGAATGAACTGGGAAGACAGAGTGCAGAAGCTCCACCAGCATAGCATTCAGTTCAATGGACATGAGATGAGTTTGAAAATACAGATATTTTTTTTCTTCCTTGACAAATGCAGTAATTTTTATAATCCCTCACACACACACAGTAACAGCACATGTTTCTGTCAACTATGCATGAACAGCTGCTTTTCAAAGCAGTTTGATTACTCATCTTTCTCAAAACCTTTTTCCACTGTGAATATCTTAAACCAATAATCACATGATTAATTGATATGAAACTAATATGTTACAGTATAAACTAGTGATTCATACAAACTAATGGGAAATTTACTTAAGATCCTCACCACCAGAATATGCCTCAAATTATAAAGTATCTAGAGACTGGCATTCATTACAGTTTGTACAGCATCTAGGTTGCAACCCTTTATCTGCAGCTACAAATATCAAAGTTTAATCAGAATAGATTGGAAACACTTGCAGATGTTTAATTTATGACCACATCACTGTGAAGTTATAAATGTGAAAGTGAAACACACAAAAATTACCCTTGTTATGAAGTTCACGGTCCTTTAAAGGAGAGAAACCACTTGAGAAATATGTTGAATGGTTTAAGACACAATTTATTTTTTAACTTGGGAAATTTCTAAAGGACAACTTAAAAAATCATCAACTCTTGACGCTGGAAAAGCTGGTAACTTTTGCTTCAATATAGCATAATTTTATTTGCTTTTCAGAGGGGGACTCAGTTGAAGAGGAAAATACCTACTACTGAGGTGTCTGCATGCCAGCTAGGTATCAAATGCATTACGGCTACTGGATAATTTAGGTTTCAATTCAATTCAATTCATATAGTTTCCTAGTATAATTCTAGACTGTAAAGCATCAAGTCCAACCTCCAGTTACCACTTCAGAAGAGCTCAGTGTCCCGTGTCATGTCAAGAAAGACATTGACCTCCTCTGTGTGTGTCCAGAGGAGGACCACAAAGATGATCAAAGGGCTGCAGCTCAGAAGGTAAGCTGAGACAGTTGGTGTTGTTCAGCCTAGAGAAGCCTCCAGGGAGACCTTACAGTGGCCTTTAATACTGAAAGGGGACCTAGAGGAAAAATGGGGAGAGACTTTTTATCAGGAAGTGTGGTGATAGGATGAGGTGTAGTAGCTTTAAACTGAAAAAACATAGAGGGTAGATTTATATTAGATATTGGGAAGAAATTCTTTACTTTGAGGGTGGTGAAACACTGTAACAGGTTACTTAGAGATATTGTAGATGCCTCATCCATGGCAGTGTTCAAGGCCAGGTTAGATGGGGTATTGAGCAACCTGGTCTAGTGGAAGGTGTCCCTGACCAAGACATGGGAGTTGAAACTAGATAATCTTTAAGGTCCCTTCCAACGCAAGCTGTTCTATAATTCTATGAACACTGGCATCAAGGGTTCTGCATTTTCAGACACAGTTCACTATATTTAACTGCATTGCAAAGTCTTCCCACGTAATGTTTCCAAAGTGCCTCTTTTACACTTTTCCGTGTGAAAGGGGGTACCTCTGGGGAACGGCAAAGATTGCACTTATGAGGAGGACATGGTGAGTCAGATCAGATCAGTCACGAAAGGGCTTCCAACTGTTCAGTACAAACTCCCTGAACATCACTGATACTTGTGAATATTTTAGAATAGCATGCAAAGAATAAGTTAAGCAAATGCTTTTAAAATTTAAAGACCAACAGGAATCTCTAGGATATGGTCGGGGGCGGGGGGGTGTGTGGGGGTGTGTGTATCAGTACATTGCAGGCACCAATTACTTTGAAACATCATTTACCACCACAAGTCAGATGGCAGATTTCTAGCAGTACTCTGTTGTGGACATAATTTTTTTCTCTCTTGTTTTTTCCCTGCCCAGCTACATCGCATTGTCATGAGGAAGAGGAACAAAAAATTAAATTGACAAACTTGAGAGGAAACTGTCCCTGTGCGTTGCCCATAGGACTTTTGAAATCATCTGCAACTTGAGGGAGAAATGGAAAACATCACACCTAAAGAAAAAGTCTCTCCCATGATTTCATGCAAACATTGGTTTTTGATTTTTGGTTTTCCACAAACTTTTGAATACTAAATTTTCACATGTATCTTAAAATTGAGAAAGGTAATCTAAAAAGGAAGGATAGTATGTACAGATATTTCACTGTGACTCAGGAAGAGTGGATTCACTGTTCTTTCCTGAAATACACATCTTACCCACACAAAGTCATCCACCATGAGATTTTTGAGGTGCTTAAACAAAGCAGGAGACTAAAGGTCTGCCTAGCTGATACGCCAGTGATCCTAAATTTGGTAGATACTTCTCATGTTACTTATCCTAAGGCAAAGACCAGCATTACATTCAGCATTACTACCTGAGTTCACACCATCTTTCTTTCCTACTTACAACATTTTCTGTTTTTCAGATATTTCAGCATTTCAGTTCTTTGCCTGTGAAGGTGTGGGAAGACCAGAGGAGGGCAGGCAGAGTCTGGGATGGAAAAAAGTAGCAGCTAGAAAGAGATGCTTAAAATATGTCACAGAAATCAATAATCCAAACGGAAGAAAAAAAAAAAAAAAAGAAAAAAGAAAAAAGAAAAAAAAAAAAAAGTGGGAGATGGCTTTTATAGAGAATCAGGGAATTCACCTTTGCTTTTCACACAGAAAGAACCCTGAAGCTGAATGCTGCCTCTTTCTACGGTTGTATCCAATTAACAAACATGAGGCAAGGTGACAGGCAAGTTCTTCACTTCTCCATTTCGCTTAATCTTTCTCCTTCTTGGATTCTTATTCTGGATGAAATATCTAAAAGTTGCCTCTGTGGATTGATTTCTCATCTCAAGGATACAAAGTTTATGGTTATTTATTACACTGCTGTGGCAGACACTTCAAAGAATGAATCAGTCACAGACAACTCTTCTTTCTCATTTTATATATGATGACAAGTAGTGGACAAAAAGATTGCAGGGGGAAAATGAGGTGGGTAGTATCTTAAGAATACTATGCCCATAAGTATTTCCAGTCTTTGCATAACTCATCAGAAAAGAAGTGAGAAGAAATCCTTCCCTCTTTGCCAGCATAATTCGAACAAAAACCAGGACAACCAGGGAGAACGCCTTTCTCCTGGGGAACAAAGAGATATTTCTCAGGGTGTGTTTCAGAGGCCACATGGTGAGAGGTGAGGTGAGACAATGTCTGTTCATCAGCCTATGGACTTAGATCTTGCTTAACAGAGATTTGAGGAAAGCAGTCACAGATCTCATTGCTCTGGAGAAAGAAAGATGGGACATTGACTGCAGGAAACTTGGGAGTTGAATCACCAAGAATATCTCAAAAGGTAGTGCCACACTCTGCTTTCTGTGTAAAGGTGTCGTAATCCTTTAAACTGCACCGAACCTCAGAGGTCCCAGCAAGGGATCACACCTTTCGTGTGGGAGAAGCTCCCCTACTATTCAACATTGGGAGAAAATCTGAAAGTGATGATGGAAAAAAAGTGTGACTTCTGGGATATCGTGGCTGGTATCAACAAGGGAGCAGATATTTAGTCTTTTTATATATGATGTCCAAAACAAGAATAAGCTACAGGGGGACCTTGAAAAGAAGACAAGCAGTATCATTTCTTGTTTAGTGAAAGAAAAATATTCTTATGATTCTTTATTTTTGACAGGAATTAATGTGAAGACTTAGTTTCCAGAGCCTGGAAACAAGCAAAAAGAAAGGTGATAGACTAGAATGAGTAGGAATACTCATATACTTACTATGTTTTGGTTGGTCCACATGAATGTTAAGTCAACAAAAGAACAAACTCATCCTTATAAGACCTGTCCATCATAAAAAAAAAAAAAAAAAAATAAAAAATAAAAAATCATTTTACTCACAAAGGCAGTTTTTACTCACAAAGGCACATTTCTTCATTACATCACTTCTGTCTGGCTGAAGCCTCAGACAAAGTCTACAAGCAAGTTAAGACAATTTTGTAAAGCTATACTACTTTTAGTAGGTGAGTCAGGAACATCTTGTGGTAAGAAGAACAGAATGTTGAAGGGAGGACTCGGAGAAGAGTGTTCACCTAGTATCCTGCATAGCCAGAGACCAAGTGTATTGTTATCACATCTCCTCAGTATTTGATCTTAAGCTGGGATGAGATATATCTGAGCTGCTAACAGTTGATAGGAGCACTGAGAAGATAACAAACATTCATGTTGATGTAAGCTTCATCCCTGCAGGAAGAAGGAAAATTATTACAGCCACTCCGTAAATCCCCTCTCCGTTAGATGCAGCCATCTGAAACTTGGGTGCCTGATATTCATAAATGATCTAGACCCTTCTCTGTAATTAACAGGGAAAAACAGGCAGCTCCACAGGGAGGCTAACCATTCTGCAATACAAACTAATCTTCTGTGGAGATGAGTCACCCTCTCCACCGATGGGGAACTAGGTCGGCCTATATGCATTGCTTTTGACCCAGCTAATGCGGGTGAAGGAAATTCCATCAATTGTGTTTCTTAATTAACAGGATGTACAACATTTGCATGTTATTAGCCATCTTCTTCCAGATGAAGCTGGAAAACTCTGCCAGTATAATGCCCAGTTTCTAGACCACCTAGCAGGCACAAAAGAACATTTTCTTTAAATTTGGATCTCATACCTTCCCATTAGGCCACCTGAATTACATTCTTTTAAAAGAAACTATAAGCACTCAGATAGAAGCAGTTGAGTTTATTCCTGCAGAAATGAGAGATTAGCAGCATCAGACTAATAACTATGTACAAAACCAATCGTCTGAAAGATGCCATGGCAGAAAACTGTGACAGGAGTTGGATTATACAGTCATAAAAACTCAAGAGATTTGTCAAGGGAATGTATAAAGCCAGGGTTGTTCCTATCTCTGTTCAATTTAATTTCTTAAGTATGCCTGTTTTTCTTGCTAACATATGATTCTGTCTCATTAAAAAAATATGGAAAAAAGCATTTTATTTTCTCTCTTTCTCCATATGCATATTAATATACCAACACTCTAATACGAGTCTCATTTTCTGTAGCTAGCTGTTGAATTTTCACATGTATTGTTAATGTAGGTGGCAACACCACCTACATTTGAAGTTTCCCAACACTCCTAATAAATCTTGATTTTCATTGGCTTAAAATTCTGTCAAACTGTAACCGCTCAGGCTAAACATTTCCAGACTTGGTATCTGCCTTAGGCTGAATTTTTAAAGATACTAGCATTCAAAATACCTCATACATCTCTCAAAGACATTGAGGTAAAACTCACTGGTTGCCATCTCAGAAAAATAATAATAATAATGCCTTACAATAGTTTGTTGGAATAACACTAAGTATACTAGATTTTGTGGTAGAGACTAAAAATTTAAGAGATGGAAGGTGAAATCTGTACTAAGGATGTATTGCATGCCTTTTCTGTCTCTTAGTTGTAGCCTTTCAAAAAGCCCCTGAGTTTGTCCGTGTTCAGACAAGAGCTGAGGCAGTTGGCAGCTGTGTGCTTAAAAATTCCTTCCATACTAGTTGTGTTTTCCTGCCTGCTGCCAGCTCTCAAGACCAGGAAGTCTCTTTCTTTCTCTCTTTTTGTGTGATTTCAGTGTTTTACCTGCTGATTGCTAAGCCCAGGCTCTGTGAAGGAGGATACAGTCCAGTTTAAACTGGACAAAGTTCAGCTCAGCAAGAGTTTAGAACTTAAATGTGGCATTGTATACCAGGACAGGTACCACTTAGAGAAAATGAGACAGATGTATCTGAAGCTCCACATCTCCTAAACCTCACATTCACTAACAAGCATTTTGTACACCTCCACTGGGAAAATGTACGTTTCAGTGTCTGTTAGTGCTGCTCAGCAAAAAGGATGAGAACCTTACCCAGCAGTTACAAATATATCTCAAGAGGCAAGAGGTCTGTGCAATGGATCTAAAGGCTGTCATGCCTCTAAGAGTACCTGTGCATGTCACTCACTTGCTACCTGATGGATTTTGTGTTTTGCTTTGGATTTTTTCTCCTTTTTTCCATATTACAGACCTAGGAAATTACTCTCTCCTTCATGCACAGTCACCCTTTTGATAGAACCCTGATGTTGCAAAGACAAACACTCAAAACTTAGAAAACACCAAGTGAGAAATGCAATGCAGTCAAGTGCATATCATAAAACACGGCTTTTAAGGTCCACTTTTAACTACCTTGCTTCAAAATAAACATGTAATCCTTCCCACTGCAAGTCATGTGCACATATGCAGTGGACAAAGTTAGACTCTTAAATAGGTCTCTCTGAAGTTTATTTTGAATGGTTTCAGGCTCTTTTCTTCTTTGTCCATGTCCTGCTCAACACAAAATTTTGGCAAAATGGATTTCATCAAACCATGATTTTTATGGTAGGCATAAAAATCCTACCTTGCAAAGTGAGTCCAAACTGTAGACAGATTTACAATGGAGGATAAGCATATTTTGACATTGTTTGGCTAGAAGCATCCAACAAGATGTCACAGAGCACTTGGCAGGGGAGAGTTTTGTTGCTGTATGGTACCAGTTTCCCCTAGCATTGACACCGCTGATCTTTATCTATCTTTATGATCCTTTACCCCATAACTCAGCCAAGAATTTCCACGCCAGTTATCATTATTTATTTCTAAATTGTTGCCTTTGGAGATTACCTTGGATTTTGGTAGCTTTTAGTTTTTATCTGTTTAGCCAGGAGAGGTTTTTCCTCTTATATCAAACCTTAATATGAAGAAAGCTAAGACTTACTTTCTTCTATGGGTTGAGTCAGCCAGTATTGTGCAATGATACCTGTTTTCCACAAAACAGGCTGGTCATAGTTTTAGCGGGAGCTAGACAAAACATAGCAAATTACTTCTCAGTGCAGTTAGGTACAAGTCTTTTAATACTCAAAATAAATTAAAATAAAGTAAAATAACAGATAATACAAAATACATTGGAATATAGAAATTTTTAACTGGAATTTTAAGAGAAGGTAGGTGGGTACATGATCTACAACCTGATGTTAGTCTTCAGTTGTTTTATGAATCTAAAGGATTTTAATTCTCAATGTTCTTAATTTCACAGTAATTCACTACGTGATATCAAATCAATTAGGAAACCTAGCCCAAATTAATCCAATCTCATTTATGAGATTGGTAGATAGATATCTCTATATAGATATATATCTCTATAAGATATCTATATTTTTGCTTATATTTTGCTTATACAATGTATCTTGATCAAAACTCTTCATAGCTGCAGACATATTGTTCTAAAATTCCATATTCTAAGACATTTATTTCTATTATTGCCTATGCAAAATACTATGTACCCTTTCTGACACTAATGATCTGGTCTATAATTGTATCATAAATTTTTAATCTCCAAATTTTTTTTCCAAACAATTGATCTCAATGGGATAATCATTCTGACAGTGTCTCTAATCTCAACTCAGGGGAGAAAAAAATTAACCTTCATTTTCTTCCTTATGCCTGACATATTTTACCATATAATCAGATTGTTTTTCTTTAAATTAATGTTGGCTCCATGCCGTTTTTCTCTATTTGCAGGTATTAATGAATAAATTTAAACTCTGAATCACAGGTTTTTAAATTGGCTGAAGGAATAAATGTATAGCTACATTCATAAATATGTATCAAAGCAGTCAAAGGCTTAGCTATATATTCTACCTTGATGTGTATGCAAACTTTCCATTACTGTTAATGGGAGATAATGTGGGCTGTTTTGAGGGCAGAATATATTCCAGGCAGTATCCTGTAACATGTTTTTTTGCTACTAGTCCCATTTTTCCTTCGTCATATGCTGTTTGCTACTGTAACATAGCATTTGAATTTGAATTTTAGGAACTTTACTGAAAGCGTCAACGGTTTATCACAACAGGAATATTTTGCAACATTTACAATGGGTACATCTGTACTAGGAAACCAAACATGGCAAGGGCACAGACCAAAGCATATTTGGCCAGATATAGATGCCTAAATTGCAGACAGTCACATTTAAGCAGAGGAAGCTTTCCCTGAATTTCTGTTCTTTGATTAGGACCACATACAACGTAACAAAAAAAAGTCATTATTACTAATAATATTGGAGGTGGTAGCAAGGGAACACTGGTACCATGATGGTGGTGCAGAAAGATGTCCTTGCGGCAGAAAAAAAATTACTTATCCCTGTACACAGGCTGCAGGCCAGACAACTAAAGGCCAAAAATAGATCTGTTGAAAATGTTTTCTCAAGATATTATAGTTCCACAGCTTATTATGAAAGGCTAAATAAAAGTTCCATGATGCCAGTGAGCTGTTCACAGTTTTTATCACCACTCATTTCATTAAAGCCTTTAAAAATACCTAGCTTTCCCATGTGCATCCCAAATGACACATCTCTCTGGGCTTTTATTACAACTAGTGTCAGGAAGTCACTGAAGAGTTTGTGGGTTCAGAACCTTTATCTAAGAACCAGAGCCAAGGCAATTCCTTTATTTTTGTGAGTATCTAATGCTTTTCTTACTTTTAATGTAATTTGGTTGTGCCTCAAGTTCTCTTGAGAGAAAAAGGGGGAGAATGAGAGAATTGGGTAAGATAGAGAAAGATGTTCCCCTCACAGTGAAAAAGTTGGCGCAGAACATCCTACAGCCCAATTTCAAGAAGTCAGTTGTGTTCCTACTTCTGCTGGGATATGTGCATAACATGGTGACAACTTAAGTTCTAAGTAGCTATGCTTAGCCAACAAAAACGACATTATTCTCCCCCTCCCCCATGAAATGGGTTAGAGGGAAATTATTTAGAACATCCAATTAAAAAAAAAAAAAAAAAAAAAAAAAGTGAGCCAGTAAGATCTTCTCTAATAATAGACAAGCATGTCACTGGTGGGTACGCTCACAGTTCCCTTAGTGTGTGCCCCAATCATTAAATTGTCATCAGTAAGAGGCAATACTTGGAGAGGGTGGATCTAGGTTCCAGGTGGCTGCCATCTGCAGACTAGTTGCAACTGTAAAGTTTTGGGTAACCTAAATACATAGTCTATCCCTTAACTTCTAGTCAGCTTTAGATGACAAAACCAGGTCTATTTCATTATTTTTAAAGATGAACAATTTTCCTATTAATTGATGTTTAATAATCTCAAGATCAGTTGGAAAAGGAAAAAAATGCAAATTAAATTAAACACAGTTAGCATCCTTTAAAACCAGAACAGATACCTGCTATTGAAATCCTGAGGCACTCACTCTGCATACAGCTAAAAGCAAAATGCTAACGCATAAACTGTAAGTCATTTTGGTTCTAACGAGGCTTCAGGCTATGGTTAAAATCATGCTCTTATGAGGTAGTACTAGTTTTATTTGTTAACAGCACATTGGAAGTATTTCTGGCCCTATTTAGGAATGATCTCTGCAGCTTTATTAGATGCTATAAAGAACTAAAAGTGAAGAGAAATCAGAGGTAATGATAGAAGTATTGCAGTATTGTCTTAAAAGCTGTAACAAACAGCAATGTGTACAGTCATCAGTGGAAGAGGTGCTAGTACAACAACAGAACAATATAATTTAATTGGAAAAAGCTGCCAAGGGAAGGTGGTATTCTGATATAAAACTGCTAAATATGGAGGAACAAATGAGAGTTTTAAACCAGAAGAAAAAAATTCCCATATCACTCTTTGTTTGCCTTGGAACTGCACCTTGCTTTGGCCATTTTGTTGTGCTCCTTGGGAATTAAGTGTGGTTTTGCTTATAGGAGATAGACCTTTTGAGTTTTTGTAGCCTTATGTTTTCTCATGAAAGATGGAGCTACTAACTGTGGCATCACTCTCCAAGGCAACATATGCAAACAAGTTACAGTAGTCTGTTGCCTACAGTACTGTCATATTTCATTTGGAAGGTTATATGAGGAGATTTCACACAGAAGAAACAGTCCTTGCATTCCCTTATTTATGAATTGCATGCCAGAGTGCTCCCATTAGACATCAAATGAAAAATGTGTCCAAGCAATGAGTATTTGTACTCAATAGCTCAACATTGTTCATCTAGAAGCACTCCAAAGTCTTAGTGTGCTCTCTTGGATGAATGGGCAGTTCACTGTGTGGACTTGGACCACATCACTTGGCTCTGGCAGGAATCAACGTGTTGAAAGGATGCTGGTTTTTTATACATGTAAATAACATATTTTTGTATTGCTGTGTGTACTCTCCAAAGCTAAGGAAATAAATAACTTGGGTAGCTTAGGTAGAGGATGTGATGCCTTTTATGGGACCGTAGTGTATAATGTCTGGGCCCAAGTGTTGTTTTCGTGAATATAAAATATTTCCAAATCATCAAGTCTGCATTGACCAACCCTCAATTTTGCAATTAAAAGTTCCAAAATAAAAATCAGTTTTGTCTTAAAAGTGAGAAATATTTTGATTTATTTAGCAATTTTTTTTCAGCTGGAAGTGATGAATTCAGGAACAATTTGCAAATTTTGTGGCTGTTCAGGATTCATCTGTAAATAAATAAATGACTGAAAAAAATCACTCTGGTACATGAATGACTTTCAAACATGAACAAGAGTAAATTAACCAGCTTTAAAAACAAACTTTAAAAATGCTATGCAATTTTTACTGTAATCATATCTCACCTTCATTTCATGATGCAGAAGGGATTCAGACGTAATGTTACAGAGTAACTAAAATCCAGTCATCCAGTCCATTCTGTTTCAACTGGAGAAAGGAGCTTCTTATCATCAGAGTGTTGAAACACAGGTTTTTGGTTTCATTGACCTATAGCAAAGATGATGGTTCTGCTGTTACTTGATTTCTGTGAAGTGTAACTGACTGCAAAAATCTAATCATTACATCATAATGGTTAACAGCAAGTGCTCTCTTACTGTGGCCACCATGTATAAAAACAACTGCAGAATACTGCACTGCCAAAATTGATAAAATACATACTGCACAGTTAACTCTGCTTAGGGCAAAACTGACCAGAAAAATATGGGTCTTTTCCTCTGCTCATGAGGTGATCAGAATCAGCTGTGAAAGCTGCCTGCCTCCGGGTATCACTGGTCTACCCTGGCTGTTCATACTTACAACCCATATTACTCTATGTAGTACTTTATGTGGTATGTAGCCAGGGTACGTACCAAAGAAAGTGCTTATCACTGGGGAAGCTGGTTTAGGGCTTTTTGCAGACCTGCTTTGATACCTAGTATCCAGAAGATTAATTGCATCATCTTCTAAGTACCAACTACTATGTTGACTATCTCTGCCCAAAGTCATCCCAAAACAGAAAATGTGAAAAGATGTCAGTCAAAACCCTACTGAAATCAAACACTATCTTTTGTGCACAGCTCTTTCCTCCTTGTGCCCTTCTAAGGAAGAGCTTGGCACTACATACACCAGGGGAAAAGGATACTAGGCTAGGTATATATAAAAGAAACAATATGTTTAAGCTTTGAACACTGCTAAATGAGAGGATTTCTACCAGTAAAGACCTGTAGCATAAACTATATGACACAGGTTCTTTAGTGAAAAAGCAAAGAGCATGTAAAGATTTTAAATTGAAAAGGCAACTGTGATTCGTTGTAAATTTCTCAATATGTGTGCTCTGAAGGAAGAGATAAAAAGAAAATGGAAAATTAATTGAAAGCCACTATGTTTTCTTCAGCAGAGCCCTGACAACTGTTTATTTCATACAAGCTAGTATGCTGTTTTCTTTCTAGGAGGTCCTGAGCAATCTTATTTAAAGTAAGACAATAACTTCAGTGGGAAAGATTGAAGATTTCTTCTCCTTCGGGCACACAGATGCCTTCCTGAAGGTAACATTAATAAGAAAGAATGAAAATTGAGAATACTGGTGTTTTTGACTTAAATTCAGGCCAGGTCCCCAGACTGTTTAACACCTGAAACAATATTGTCTGGGTGGACTTAGTACATTCAGTGACAGTAAGAATAATTTTCTTTTCCCCTTAAAGCTTTAAATTCTTTGTATTTTTGTATTCCTTCCTTTTCTCGGTTTTGGGTTGTGGGTTTTTTTTGTTTGTTTGTTTGTTTTTTTTTTTGACATTCACACTAATATAATTACTTCAACAGCTGACATGCTCGAGTGGTACAGATTTGAGTAGGTACTGTGTATAATTAGAAGAGGAATAAGTCTGACCTTGCTGACATAAAGAAAAAGCCCAGAGAGCTATGGGTGGATAAATATAAGAAACTAGATATTCAGGCTGAATATAATTCTTTAGTGGAGTAGTACAAAAGTAGTTAAAAATGGAGGTAAGTGTCGCTGAATGACATGACACAGGTCAAGATAAGCCAAATAACACTCAGCCCTGAAAAAAACAGACATCAAAATGCCAAGTCAAATTATTCAGTGGAATCACTTCTGTATCATGGCTGGCTGTGACAACTGAACCATTAAAAATGTAAATAAAAAGAGGACTTGCTTCTTGGCAGGTTTTAAGGGCTAAAAACACCTGTTCACCAAGCTTACAAGAGATAAATTACACTAATAGGCACGTTTTAAAATAATTTATAAAGAATTAATCAGTGAAGTAAGGTGGTTTTGTCCTAGAAATCAACACTTCTACTGATTCAAGGAATTTTCATGCAAAGCCAGTCTTCTCAATGACTCTTTGCCATGCTTCATTTGTTCCATTGCAGACTGTGAGGTCCTGGTTTGTGTTCTCCAAAATAAGCATGCAGAAGTGCAAACATGTTATTGCGCACACCAAATGGGCAGTTACAAATGCAATCACTTGTTGGCACAAAATTGGTCACATTGAGCACAAAACAGATCGCTGTCCCTGTGTAATTACTCTGAAGCACTCATAAGAACAGATCTGGAGTGCAGAAATGGATTTTTAAAAACTGATTTGGACATCTTTGTCCCATAAATGAATAAAAATCTACTGTTCAGGTACATGATACTTGTTCCCAATCAGGCCTGAGTGGTTGCATAAGAAAGTTGTGGTTGTAATAAGGTATTCATACAGTTGCTTAATAAATGTCCTCTGCTAGACCAGGAGAAACTGTATGGTGTTTGTGTGACAAGGTTTTGGCAGCAGGGGGGCTGCAGGGGTGGCTTCTGTGAGAAACTGCTAGAAGCTTCCCCTGGGTCCAAAAGAGGCAATGCCAGCTGGCTCCAAGATGGACGCACTGCTTGGCCAAGGCCGAGCCCATCAGCGATGGTGGTAGGTCCTCTGGGATAACATAGTTAAGAAGGGAGGGTGAAAACTGCAGAAGAACAGCAGCAGAGAGAGGAGTGAGACTGTGTGGGAGCTGCAGCCCCACAGCCTCCCAGGCCAGTGCAGGAGGCTGGAGCTGCTCCAGGTCCGGGGCAGAGATTCACCCACGGCCCACGGTGCACCCCCGGCGGGGCAGGCCGTGCCCCCAGCCCATGCAGCCCCGGCAGGGCAGGCCGTGCCCCCAGCCCATGCAGCCCCCAGTGGGGCAGGCCGTGTCCCCAGCCCATGCAGCCCCCAGTGGGGCAGGCCGTGCCCCCAGCCCATGCACCCCCGGCGGGGCAGGCCGTGCCCACAGCCCATGGAGCCCCCGGTGGGGCAGGCCGTGTCCCCAGCCCATGCACCCCCGGCGGGGCAGGCCGTGCCCCCAGCCCATGCACCCCCGGCGGGGCAGGCCGTGCCCCCAGCCCATGGACCCCCGGCGGGGCAGGCCGTGCCCCCAGCCCATGCACCCCCGGCGGGGCAGGCCGTGCCCCCAGCCTATGCACCCCCGGCGGGGCAGGCCGTGCCCCCAGCCCATGCACCCCCGGCGGGGCAGGCCGTGCCCCCAGCCCATGCAGCCCCCAGTGGGGCAGGCCGTGCCCCCAGCCCATGCACCCCCGGCGGGGCAGGCCGTGCCCCCAGCCCATGGAGCCCCCGGTAGGCAGGGGCAAAGTGTGAGGAGCCTCCCCCTGAGAGGCAGGAGCTGCAGGGACAGCGTGTGAGGGACTGACCCCAGCCCCATTCCTGTCCCCTGCACTGCTGGGGGGGAGGAGGGAGGGAAATTTGGAGTGAAGTTGAGCCTGGGGAGAAGGAAGGGG
The DNA here is from genome assembly GCF_017639655.2 of Falco naumanni. Taxonomy (NCBI): domain Eukaryota; kingdom Metazoa; phylum Chordata; class Aves; order Falconiformes; family Falconidae; genus Falco; species Falco naumanni. The sequence continues at coordinate 106,056,493 of NC_054056.1, read as the reverse complement.
TGGGGGGAAGGTGGTTTAAGGTTTAGGTTTTATTTTTCATTATCCTACACTGATTAGATTGGTAGTATCAATTTCTGCAAGTCAAGTCTGTTTTGCTCATGACGGTAACGTGTTAGCGATCTCTCCCTGCCCTTACCTCAACCCACAGGCCTTTTGTTATAATTTCTCTCCCCTGCCCAGCTGAGGATGGAAGAGTGATGGAGCAGTTTTGGTGGGCACTGGGCATCCAGCCAGGGTCAACCCAGCACAGCAATACATAAAAAAAGTGTGGAAGAGTAAAGATATTAATGAATTTGACTTAGAAACAAATTATTTAGTAAATAACTTGAAATAAACATGCAAATTCAGACAGGGTGAAATCTTGTTCCCCGACATAGAGGCTAGACTATAATACACAACACAATACCAAACAGTTCGGTTTCCCAGAAATTCATATGAACATTTTCTTGATTTAAAGGTGCAGCAGTTCACACTCCTTGAAATCCACTTGAAGAACTTTGATTTAACAGAATTTTTCAATTGAAACTCAGTCAGAACTGACGAAGTTCATCTGTGATCTCTCTTCAGGCTGCTGTTATGAAATGACGAACTACACACAAATAAGTATGGAAAACTGAATAAATATTTCTGGGAACTGTATGTCAGTGTCTCAATTCTCTGTTACTCAAAGTACTAACAGGATCTTAACATCTATTGCAAATTATTATCACTGTTACAATGACAAGTGCATTCTAACCTAAAAAGAAAAATGAAAGTAAATACACATCAAATAGGAAACTATTTATAAAGGCAGGAAGGGAGCAGACAATTTTAGAGATTCAATCAACATAATAGACAGAATGTTTTACTGGAAAAGAGAGGCAGAAATGAAGAGCAGTCTATCAGGGCTTCCTTACATTGCAATTTTTACTTGGACAGGATCATGAGCTGCATATTTAGGTTGCCATATGCAGCAAGCTATGTTCAGAGCTTCCCCCCAAAAGATGTTGATACACACACTGTCATCCATGACCTAGGAGTGCAGTGGTCTGAAAAATAGAGCAATAAATCAGACATGAGGAAGCAAATAATCTCATCCTGACTTTTCTGTATGACTCAACTGACAACACGAGTCTCATAGTAATTCTGAAGGTTGTAGGGCCTCATAGAAAATCTTAATAGAAAAACCTTTGTTGCTGGGCATATTTATTTGCAGACATTACAATCATATGCTCCTGCAGAGAGGCAAATAATGTCAAGAAAGCCCATATCCTTCTGTTTCTGATGCCACAAGATCATGCACAAAATTGTCTACGACGTGCAAAAAGAGTTTATGTAAAAATGAGCACGTTGGTAATGTCGTAAAGCTCTGTATGCAATTAAATCTTACGAGCCACTCAAACACCATTTTTACCACAGCCACAGGAACATGTGGATTTGAGAAAAACCAGGAGTAGGACACCATGTGCTTCCATATAGGGGCCCTTCCTTGCTGTCATCTTTTCCTTCTGGCTCAGGCAATTAGGAACAGCTTCAGTCTGACCCTGCTGTGTTTGTCTTGAGGGAGCTGAAGCTTTCACCTGAATTTGCTCTGATTCTTCTGCCTCATACATGGAGAAAGACCATAATTAAAGCTCAACACCTTCTCTTCATTGGTCTTTTAAACTGCCACAGGTTTTTGTGCTGGATTTTTGTAGGAGGCATGGGTTTTTTTCCTAATAATCCCTTTAAGCCACAACCCCAGGAGCCTATTCATTGCCAGCACCATGCAGGACAATGAAAGAAAGAGGCCTCAGTTTTAACCAAGTGCTGGCCCATGTAACCAAACAGGGAGGGAAGTCAACTATGTGACCCCATGCAGGCTCCTATTGTTGGCTCCAACCCTTTGCAAGTTGTCCTGATCCTTTTTCAGTACAGCAAACTAGCTAATAGTATAGGTGAAACTTAATCCAGTTATGTTCATGGTCTCAAATACCTCAGGTCCCAGCTGTGTGTCCTGGTCCTCTGACTATCCCTGCCTGTTTCATAAATGTCATAACTGTTACTTGTTCTTCAATTATTTTTTTCCATAAAGCAACGAGTTCCCTCCAGAACAAAGCCTGGGTGTGCCTGTGGGTCTCGACAGTTCACAGGAGGGGTTCTGCTGGATGGCACCAAACGAAGGAGTTTGGCTCCTTCTTCCCTGTGCTGTCCTCCAGATTGTCCCAGAAAGCTTTGCATGTTCATTCCTGCTCTTATGCAGCACCCCAGGGCATGCAATGCATACCCTCAGTAGCATGCTGTAAAACCAGCATTCTAGTGGGCTCCAGAAGCCAGTTAAAATGTTCCTCACAATTGGAATGGAAAAAACATCACAAAAGATAGTAAGGGAGAATATAACAGCAAAAGAAAAGCCCTACTGGCCATAATAACCCAGTTCAGCATTTTGTCTCTTGCAGGGGCTGCTAGGAGATGCCATACAAGAAGCATACCTGGACCCTGTGGCCCATTCACCTCGTGCTTCCTCAGCTTCTGCAGCCACCTTATTAGGGATATTAGGGATATATTCTTGCTGTATTGTGTCTGTTAATTGACCAGATGTCCGTGAACTTCCCTAACCTCCTTCTAAAGTTGCCACTGCTGTCTATCCTCATCTCTCTCTGTCCAGAAGGTCACCATGCTTGATGTAAGAAAGTACTTTATCTGGTTTATATCAATCATATAATTATTTAATGAATTATTCTGTAGTTCTACTATCGTGGAGGGTGGCAAAAAAAGATTCTACATTTACCTTATCCAACCCTTCATGATTCCATAAAACTCTATTGTACACTTTCCACAGCTTTCTCCCTTCAAAATGAAGCTCCCCAGACCCTCCAGTCTCTCTTTGCAAGGCAGCTGCTCCATCCATTGGTTATTTCAGTTGCCAGCACAAACTGTCTATAACACTTAACCTGCTGATCAGGACTCAGTGATGGAGCAGATGCACTATGCAGTGTTGTATTTAACTATGAAATCTACAGCTTCCCACTATCTCACAAAAAGTTTGTTTTGGCACTAATGCAACCTAGACGATGAAGCATGGGACCTGAGCAGGGGTGGTCAGTGTCAGCAAACATGATGAGAAAATCTGTATAGTTAGCATGAGTATGCAGAAATACTAAGCAATCACCTGGGTTGAAATGTGCTTGAATACCTCTAAGTTCCTTGAGAGTCAACCAAAAGCAGCTCATCCAACTCTGATAGCACCTTATTTTAATTGCTGTGAAACTGTGTTGAGTTTGCTGGCTTTATGTTCAAATGCATGCCGGTGTAAATGAGAGAGAAATCTGGCCCAGTGCTTTTTGTTTTCTGTGGCTTGACAAAATTACTAGAAAGCTGCTGGAAATGGAAGCCTGAGGAATGCTACCCAATTTGGATCCTTCCTTTTGTCAGGTTCTGCAAGAGACAGAGAAAAACCTGAGATTTACAGGAGAGATTAAAAAAAGCTGTAGACCTTAAGAAAACACCTATTTTCCCCTGTACTTTTCTCCTGCATCACCTACCAACAGAAAGGATTGGATAGAAACTCTACTGTGGCGGAGGTCTGCAGGACTGCTTCCTGGAAAACACCAAGTAAACTACTAAGATATAAGTGACAGAAGCATGCCAACATTGCATATAGGTAAAATCATCTGACCTTAGGGGTTGAGACCTCTTTGAAAGCATAGACATTTCCAGGGTGATAGGCATACCCAAGGAGTGTGATGAGCTGTGATGGGCCTAAGCAGAAGAAATAGATTTAACAGAGTTAGGCATGGCTGTGAGAGAAAAAGGAATCTTTGGTTTTCAGACTGCTGGAAGCCTTTGGGTGGGATTGGGATCTAATCACCCTCTACATCTGACTTCACCACTTCTTCCTAACACTATTTTGTTCTTTAATCTAGAGTAATAATTAGAAAAATACATATACACATAGCTATGTTTTAAAATGTAGTTAAATACATAAATGACACCTGTATGCATTTTTAAGACTATCAAAAAAGGTAAAAAGTAAACCTTACTCTTTCTTCAACTCCTGGAAAGAAGATCCAGGACTTCTGCTTCAAGTGCTACTCAACCACAACAGAGATTTGCCTTCAGAGGAGTCTTTCTGACTTTGTAAATTCTCAGTTTGACCCATCATAACAACCCTTATCATCACCACCACCAGAACAAAAAGTTATGTCATTATCTGTAACCATAGCAGCAGCAGCAGGAGTAAAGCAACTGAATTTTCTGGATTAAATGTATCCATCATCAGTTAGCACTAAGTGTTAAAACGTTGCCATAAAGAAAAACTTGGGAAAGGAGGACAGATTTAGATTTTCACAGCTGCCATGGCTTAGTAAGAGGTATCTCTTTGCCTTCCAGAAACACAATAGTGCAGATAGATAGAAAACAACATATAAATTGGGTTCTTTTTGCTACCTCAGTCACCTTCGCAGTAGGTAAAAATAAAGTTACTAGCTATTTCACCGCTAAAAAGCACCAGGAGTGCTGAGTTTTTTAAGTTTATGTGGTTTCATTTCAGAACTAGATTTTACATTATTTTTCCATCTTCCTGCTATTTCACTGTCTCTAAAACATAGTTCTACCAAAGATTAAAAAAACTGTTTTGTTATCACAGTGAAGCACTCTTAGTAATGGGTTGGAAGAATAAATACATTCAACTGAAACATTGCTAAAAATAGGAAATCAAATAGTAATGGTCAGCTGGTCACCAGCTCAGGTGTTTAGGTTTTTTTATTATTTATTTTCCAGGCAGTGTTTTAACCAGCAACAATAAGACAAACTAACATGCATATACATTCAACATCTTTCCACTGAGGGCCTAAAACTTTCAATAATCTTTTAAATTCGTTTGTCCAGCATTCTTACCAGCAGTCTATCATCTTCCTCCAGGAATGATTTATAGAAGGCTTCTCTAATTAGGCAAAAAGGATATTATCAAATCACTTTGGAAAAATGTTGTAGATAAAAGAGGTAACAGAAGATTAACCATTTCAATTAACCATTAACCAAGATCATCATTTATTAGTCACATATGGCTCTTGCATCACAGTGACAGGGCCTTCCTAGAGACACAGAAATATCCGTCTTCAGTCATGCTACACCTGCATCAGCAGATCTACTTGAGTAGTCTTTTCTTTTTTAATCTCACACCTTTAAACAGATAAATTTCTTCCCACAAATATAGACATGCAGCTCTTGTTGGATGCATTTTTGTATTTTATCATTATGATTTCTCAGAGCCTTTTTGAGTGTCCACATAATGCCTGCTGTAAGAGCCACTGTTGGACAGTCCATCCAGACATCGTGTTTCTGACAGAGAAGAGGGCTGGGGGGGAATGTCTGAACTGGGAAAGCATATAGCAAGAATGTTCCCAGAGTGGGTGCTTAATAATAACAACCATAGGCATGTTCTCATTTGGCCTCAAGATCTTCTCTCTAGATCTGGCCTGGTGTGGATGATGTACTCAAGTCAGAGGCATAATGTTGTCCCTGAGTTACATACTATTAAATATATATGTAATTAGTACAGCTAAGAGCATTCACAGCATAAAGCATGTAACTCATTCATTTTGGAAATTTTTCTGACATTGTCATATTGTATGTCCACCACCAACTTCACAGTGGAACAGATACATCTCTTCCCAAAATGTCATTTAGTGGTTCTCAAAAGGAGGGGATTTTGACTTCCACCAGCCTGGTTTGCATTTACATCCTGTGTGGCCATATTTCAAATTGAAAACATATGACACAGCTCTTCCATGGCTGAGAATACTTCATCTTCTGTCTACGTTATGTCCCATTCCTCCAAGATCACAGCTAATCTGCCAACCTTTCCCCTAACAGAGGCAGTGTTTTATCTACACACTTCTTCCTGTTCCAACTAGTATTGTTACTTATTTACCTTATTACAAACATCAGTCCTGGGGTTAAAGTTATCTCATAGGCATTCACAAATGAGTAGGGCTTCATGTAACTAAAACCTGAAGTCAGTCTCAAGAAACAAAGATCTGAATCTGGATAAAGTGCTAACAATCCCCCAAAGTAACTAGGTAAAACCCATGAAGTCAAAAGAATGCAAAAAGTGGTGGGAGAAGGTAGCAATAATATATGACATTAACCAGCAGATAGCTGACAGAGCATGTTCTTCTGGTTCTCTTCCGACCTGGTAGACTACACTAAAAACCTAGCTGTCCTTTTAACAAAAAACCTCATTAGTCTGAGCAGGATGTTCTTTGGCTTCCTATTGCCTCTGCTACTACGGCACTTTGAAAAAGGAGCTGTCCAGCAAGAACATGAAACAGTAACAAAAATAATCAAATCAACGTCAAAAGGAACCAGGGAAAGCTTCAAGTTACAGCACACACTATCAAGAGAAGACAAGTGAACATCAGATTATTGCTTTTCCCAGAGAGGTATATGTATCATGAACCTACCTATTAAAGATGAACTGAAGCTATCCTCCATCTCCTACTTGGAAAACTCAAATGAGTAATATTTTTTCATGTTGACAGCAGATATACCAAATAATTTTGTCATGTCCAATGTTGTTTGTTGTCTGAGTGATGATGAAAGGAGCTGCAAGGTTAGTGACTCACTATGGTACATCTATTGACACAGAACAATTATGTTACTCATAGGTTTCTAATTGCTTGTTCATTGTCTGAAAAGAAAAGAAAAGAAAAGAAAAGAAAAGAAAAGAAAAGAAAAGAAAAGAAAAGAAAAGAAAAGAAAAGAAAAGAAAAGAAAAGAAAAGAAAAGAAAAGAAAAGAAAAGAAAAGAAACGAAAAGAAAAGAAAAGAAAAGAAAAGAAAAGAAAAGAAAAGAAAAGAAAAGAAAAGAAAAGAAAAGAAAAGAAAAAAGAAAAGAAAAGAAAAGAAAAGAAAAGAAAAGAAAAGAAAAGAAAAGAAAAGAAAAGAAAAGAAAAGAAAAGAAAAGAAAAGAAAAGAAAAGAAAAGAAAAGAAAAGAAAAGAAAAGAAAAGAAAAGAAAAGAAAAGAAAAGAAAAGAAAAGAAAAGAAAAGAAAAGAAAAGAAAAGAAAAGAAAAGAAAAGAAAAGAAAATCAAGAGTCCCGGTATATGTGTATATTAAGGGTTTGATCAACACCCCATTAAAGTCAAGATGGAGGAGACACATCTCACTACAGTGTGGAGTTCTATATCTAAACTTCTGGCTCTCCTCATAATCAATAGAGTGAAGGTCAATCAACTCAAAAGGCTTTAAGGTGTAATTCCTCTCATCCTGAAGCAGACAACAGCTTTTGGTCAGCTCAGTCACACTCTAAACTCTATTGACTGTATTGGAGTCGACTATAATAGGATAACTAGCTCAGACACAAACTTATAGTGTGGCTATCAAAAGCTAGATAAGGTAATTTCCACCAGGGGATTTTATTGTCATCTACAGTGTGCACTGCCAGAAGCTTTGTTTGGGAAAATGATGGCCAAAAAGGTGAAGGAATGAGGCAAAGCAAAAGAAATATTGAGGTAAGAAGCATATATCTTAATTGTTATCTGCTGCTGAACATATTATTTGGATTGTTTTCTATTTTATCAAGCCTTCTTCGACAGAACTCTATGGCAAAAGACTGCATTCTGAGAGGTAAATCTGATATCAGGGGAACATTTCTAAGATATGAGATGAAAAACACGGCCATCAAATTCAGGGACAGAGACCAGTCTGCAAGACCCTAAAGGCTTCCAGAGTGTGTTAACCCAGCTAAAACAGTATGGGCAGTACTGAAAAGGCACATTAGTATAACCTCCTGTTGCTGAATATTAATTTTTTTTTTAGCATTGACACTACAGTCATTCCCTTCCCTTCATTTGATTAATCACAAAGGACAATATTTTCATGCCTGGAACCAGGCCATATCTTTACTGTATGTTTTTATGATATTTACACGGCAGTTGGAATTAGCGAAGATTGTCATTAGAGCTCCATTCCAGCATTCCATCAGATAAACAACAAATTATCTGGGTTGATTAAGTTCACCTTGACAAAGGGGTCAATGTCTGAGGCATCATCTGCTGACAAATTCATATCCACAGACTTCAAGGGGAATATTTGTTAGTAATTAGCTTCAACTTGCTTCTAGGATAGGAATTTAAGGGCTTTACTTTGGCTTTGTTTTTCAGATCAAACATCTAAATTTCACTGGGTTCTGAAAGAGGCAAGCATGCAGAAGGCACAATGTTACTGCAGTGCTCTCCTTGGAATATGAACTGTGGTTTGGTGACTCTCAACCAGCTGTATGGATTCCTTAAACTGCTCACACAATTGATCTAAAATAACGTTCACCAACTCTTACTGGAAAAGAGACGAATAAACAGTCACGGAATTGAAAACATATATTCATCATGTACTTGAAATAGGTTGGATAATTCCCCTCAGCCTTGTTATGTTCATTTAACCAGACAGTAACAGAATTTACTCATAGTTTACCAGATCTTACTACAGCGAAAAAATGAATTATGTGTTCCACTTTCAGTGGAGAGGCAGGAAGAAAATTCACACGCATATGCATACACACACATATACACTCACTCTTACATACTTCCCCCCCTCCCCCTCCCTGAAAATACTTTGTTCAGACAAAGAGTGAGCACCTGAGCCATACTGTAAAAACATACTTAGGAATTTCCAAGTTCATTTGAAAGGTCACAGTCTTTTCTGCTTGTCTCTACTAGAGGGACGATTCTTCTTGGAGAATAAAAGGAGACCAGGAAACAGTTTTGGGGGTGGATTAAAAAATGTATTGGTTATAAAATTGCATAAGCCCGTATACATTCTGAGAGCAAGAAACCTGACTTCCTTTCTGTGCTGATTTCTCATCCCACAAGCAGTTTCCTTAGCAAAAGCAGTATATCACAGAACTCCATTGTAAGTGTCTATCAGAACAGGCTGTTGGATAACTTTACAGTTGGAGCTATCACGGTGCTGTACGCTGGCAGCAGGTGCCTCTTGCCACCTTGTAGGAGACACTCAGCACTTTCCCAGACTGGATTGTTAACAGTTTAATTTCTATGTGGGAATCTACCGATCATTTGCAACTAGCAGAAAAGGTGAATGTTACTTATATATTGTTTGTTTAAGCTGTCATTGGGAGCCTAGCTGGATCTTAAGTCATTCTTACACCTGCTTTCATTGCTGTCCTGAAAGAGATTCAAGAAGCTCAAGGAAAATGACCAAAATTAGAAGGTTATAGGATCAGACAGGATTAAAAAGGCCTAGGACCAATTTGACTTCCATTACTGCCTAGTACCTTGACCCACATAGGGCGCCTAGAGCATGGTTTCAAAGCTTATAAAAATCTGGCTTCTGTATCATTCCTGGATTGTTTCCAGCAACAAATATTAGCAGCTCACCATGATCTTTCCTCTTGGCAATGTTCAGCAAAATGACTGTCTGCTGTCAGCTTCACTGACGTAAATCCAAAGCAATGTCATTGAACTCCAAGGGGAAAATTCAGTTCTGTTTCTTCAACTCCACTGACTTCAGGGGGCTTGCGTTGGTAAGTCAGGGCATAGACTAGGCACTCCTCCCTCTTTTCAGATTTACACTAGGATCACTGAATTCAAATCTGGCCCATAGTCATGTCATCACTTGAAAACCATCCTTGCCAGAGAAATTAGATCAGGTTGTTGGTATTGCTTCAGATAATTGTCCTTTCTTGATAAGTTTTTTCTTCATACCAGTAATGAATGTTTCCTTTTATCGGGTCCACTGCTGAAAGTGTTAAATCAGAAGTCAATATAAAGAACAATTCTGGGTAAAATATAGAACGTTGAAAAATATAAAATTCTTAGGGCAAAAACTAAAAGGAGAGAGTTTAACATAGTTGACATCTAAGCAAGTACATAAGCAAGTACCTTGTTCAGCCATGGTTCCTGAATGGAAAACAGTGGCCGTAATGATTCCAATACATATAGAAAACACACAAAGGAGCGTTAGGCAAGGGAACCTGCAGACAGCGTGTCTGAACTGAAAAGCAGTGTAGGAGTAACAATGTCTAAATGCAGTCCCAAATTTCCCACAGATTTCAGGGCTAGCAAGTAGCAAGTCTTCTGTCCCATCCTTGATGATCACAGATTGTCCAGTACTTAGTTTTTCATTATGTCCTCCAACATGGTAATGACAACATCTGAAGTCTTTTAATGTTCTTTTGTGGGGTTGCATAAGCAAATAATAACTTGCTGGAGTTTGGAGAGGTTAGCAGTTAGTTTTACCAATTTCAGGTAGTCTTTTCCTATCACAGAGAGAAAGTGTCACAAATCAGCTTCTGTATTAAAAGTGGGTAAGTATGTACACCAAGCAACAAGGACGTCCACGGTGTTATTCCCTTTGCTTTACTGTGAGCAAGCCTCAGGAAGCCACCCACTCTGCTTGTAAAGATTTTTGCGAGAGCCACACAGCACAGCTTATCAGAGGGAAAACCCATCTTTGTGGGAGGGGTTTTGCTACTGCAGTTCATCTGCCTTCATGTTTGATCTGTTACTCTGTTTAATTTCCCTGTCATGGTCTTGCCAGGAATGTACTCACACTGTTCAGAAACGGGTCTCTCCTGCCCTTTTAGAAGCATGTGACTCATTTCCTTTCCACGGTGACATCTCTTATCAAAAGTGTAAGCAGAAATAAGGCAGTTATCTTGGATCATCAGTGATTTGCATATCTCTGTTAATCATTTAGCCCTGAAAATCTATGCCAAAATCTTCATCAGCTTCAGTGGGATTTGTTGCCATTTCAACGTTTCTGAAAATTGGGCCACTTTGGGGAACTGGACTACTGACAGAAGAGCCCAAGTTTGGGTACCATTTCTTAAAGTTCTGGCCTTCATTAATTTTGTCAGGAAAAAACAATAACAGTGCATTTTGCCCAAGAACTATCTGTAGCTCTATCACTTGGGTAATGAGAGACATTGTCAACAGACCACTAAGCTGACCTAGTATAATTTCAGCTTAGCTGATTGGCATTTAATAGCTTTGATGATCACTTGCTGAAAGCTTGCCACGTTATCCGTGTGCCATGCTGTCCTGTACACAAAGGTGCACAAGTATTTCTCGGGCTCACCTTCAAAGAGGTAAAAAAAAAAAAAACAACTACAAATTCTCTGTGAGAGGCTCAGCACAATAAATGTGGTTTGTGATGCTCTGGTCCCAAGCAATGGCTACAGGCCCTCATCCCTACTGTCAATAAGGAGACACAAGGAGACTCTGGACAAATCCTTTGTTCTAGAGAGAACAGAGTAAGATGATGTGGCAACAGTGCTGCTGTAAATATCCTTATCAAGAAGCCTTCATGAAGCCCTTTCCTATCCAACATTTCTGCTATGCTCATGACCATAATATCTCTGGTTTTCCTTCCAAGCAGAGAGAAACAAAGGAACACAAAAGGTCCTCAGGCTAATTTTTCCTATGCACATGAGACTGGAACAAGTATGATACCATTTGGGCTCGAAGCTGGGCCAAGAAAAATGCATTTAGACCCAGGGATCTCCACAGCTCATATTCCCATCATGGGAGGCTTTGATCAGAGTACTCTACATCTGTGTCCATGTTACTTTCCACACGCAAAGGCAGCTCAGCTTACCTCTTGCTGTGCTCCTGGTAGCTGACACGTGTGATCTGAGGTTTCCCCAAAGGGACAGAGAGGATGGAGTAAAGCTGCTCAGAACTGTATTGCCCTGGCTTTGTTCTATTCACAGCTAATGCATGATGCAGCTTTGTGGGGCTCTTCTTATTCTCTCCATCTTTTCCCCTGGGGTCGTATGGTCATGCCAATCATTTAAAGAGAGGATAAAGGCAGATACATAAAGGCACAGTAAGGGAGGGGTAGCGTGCCCTCCAGCTACTTTGCCCAGCCGTGGAAGATTTTCCCTACACAGTTTTGCTCCTCTAGGCATGGTGGAATACACTTTGATTTTCCATCCTTTCTGAACTCATTATCATCTGAAGTCAGTGACATTGGTACAAATTAACACCTGATCTCTGTTTCTAAGGAAGAGAAAACATACCAGGTGGACATTTAGAAAAATCAATTCCCATGATAAAGCCAAGGATATTAAAAAAAGAGAGAGAGAAAGAAACACACAAAGATTACAGAGCGCAGCTCTCCCACAGAAGCAGACAGAGTGGCAGCCAGCCATTGTTCAGAAAGGCAGCATCAGCACCAAGAATCAGATGACTAAGCTCCTGATAATGAATGAAATATTTTTGCTATGCTGAAAAAATTCTGGCACTGCAGGAGGACTTAGGATAAAGGAAGCAATTTGAAGGGCCATTCTGAAGGACACCGTCAGATACCTTTCTGCTACAAGAAATTCCAGTACCCTGAAAAGAAGCAATGGTTTTTGGATTCAGCAAGGGTAAAAGGATGCATGCTTAAATTAGTGTGGACTTGATAAGAACAAATGTGAATAGCATTCTCTGCTAAATGCCATCAGTTTTGTTGCGAGAGACATGATGGAGTTCTGGTTGAGGTTCAAATTGGCTCTGAAAAGGCAGTGGAGACTGGGCATCCCTGCTTCTTGCAAGCTAACATATGGCTGCAGCATCTTGAAGTGTTAGTTCCTGCTCGGCTGCTCATTGTCACCCCTGTGCTGCAAGGTGGGGAGCCTATGCAGAGCTGGAAGGGAACATGTGCTTACAACTCAGCTGTTTCATTCGCAGTCTGGTAGCTCAGCACAAACCGACTTCATCCCAGAGCTGAGTGGTAACATCTCAAAGGAAGATTCACCAGGGCTCACATGCTCACTTGTCTTGCTATCACAGCTGCCTTCTAATATCCCATCCAGAGGTAATGTGGTTATCTGCATTGCGCTAAAGTGTCATGGATGTACCCATGTACCCTTTATGGGTACCCAGTCCATCACATTGCTTGCAGCGTGACCCTACGCTAGGCAAAAGAAGACAGCAACCAAATGAAGACTCTTGAGAGAGGGCATTCATAAGTCAATGTTATGTCTGACTGTCAGTACCATTTGACTATACTGGAATAATGGAAAGACACTGCAGTTCACCCTTACAAAAATGAAGGATAGAAATATAAGTAAATGAAAAAGTTTGGATGCTCATGTATAAGAAGTCATACATACATACATGCATACATATGCATATGTCTATGTTGAAAAATTAAGGTTATATATACTCTACGGTAAGAAAATGGTAGCAAAGGAGGAGGTTTTACAATGCGAACTGGGCTTTGAAACAGTCTTCTTTCTCCTGGAAAATAGCTTCTGAGCTAGAACCCTTTCACTGAAATACACAAAATTTCCTCGTTAATGATACATATTTCAATTTGTGGGCTAAAATGTTTACAATGCTACTGCAAATAATTGGTTCTTTACAAACTTACTGTGCCGCACCCTGTGAGAAGAGTTACTGGAAAACTTTTTTTAAAACAAACCTTCCCTTCAATACAGCCTAACACATGGATAGATTAGGTATCAACTTGGGGTACTGGAGGAAACAGCACAATTAAGACTGAGTCCCCCACATAATTCCACCACACAGAAGCCTGACTCCATCCAAAAATCAAACTTAGTCAGGACAGAGACTCCAGTTCAAGGTTTGCTCTTGCACCTGCAAACCAGGATATCTGCTTTAATGATTTAGTGAAGTCATTTTAAATGTTGTAAACAAAGTTGGGATCAGGTCTAGAAGTCAAAATTTATGCTCATTTCCTAGCAATTCTGTTCCTTTTTATTCTGAAAACTGAGTAAGTCTAAACAGCCTCAGATTTCTTGCATTAAATATTAAACCCAAAGTCCAAGGCTTCAGCGGGAACACGGCATCTACAAAGCTTTCATTAACTGCACTGTGAAGCTTTGAAGCTCCGCTGTGCAACTATTAGCTGATCTTATTTAACAAACTGTTGTAGGCCTATGTGTTGTTTGTGACTGAGCAGGTGATGATTTTCTCTTCGCTGCCACCAGTCAAGGACTTTCCACTACCGGGACCCAGGCTCCAGCTTTGCTGTAGCGGGGGGAAAGGGAAATGTTATCGCCATTGATTTCTAGTTCAAAGAAAGCTTTTTGCTTTCACACTTTGAGAAAGACAGACTATCAGATCATCTCACAGCCAGGTTAATAGTGGGGTATGCTTTATTTCGTGGCTGACGCGGTTGTTATGTTTAGTGCTTGTAGGAATCGAGACCGCTCAGGTAGCGATTTTTGCCCTCTGTATTCTCTAAATTCCTTTCTAAATCTATAGCCTGCTAATACTGGCCAGATTGTTTTCACAGACTCACAGATTTCACAAAACCCTCTTAGGTCCGGTTTTTCCTTACAGATGAAAGCAGTTGTATACATGAGGCTACTGTATAGTGACAAAGGGTAGTAAGTTATTTTGCTTACTTTCAAATAAGATGTTGTATCCTAGAGACCAGCTCTAATGCATCGAATAGCACATATGCATCCTGGTTTGGGTTGTGAAACTCCATCTTCTGGTAATGGTCATTTCATGAGCAGATGGTATGAAGTATCTGTTGATGCAAAGATAAGGTCAGGCTCCAGGATGTATTAAGTATGACACTGCAGTACAATAAGGTTCAGGTGTACCTGAAGATGACTTCACAGGAAGGGGAGCAGGAGGATAAACAGAATACAAGCTAGGAAAGGTTAAGGGATTATTGCTCTCATTACAAGCACTAGATTACTTAAAGCAAGAGAAACTCGTAGCAAATTCCAGTAAACAGAGGGAGAGGATGGATGCTACAAGAAAGAGATGACAAAATTGATCCTATGTCATTTTAGGCAACTCTGAATTTTGTGGCTTTCACCATAAGCCTGATCTCCAAAGGAAATTATTAAATGCTACAGTCCTCACTGAAGACTTTCACTGAAGATTTATCAGTGTGGGTTTGCTCTTCCATTCCTTGTAGACTGATCAACATGAATGCTGTCACGCTGTCCCTGTGGAGTCTAGTAAGGTAGGATGCACCAGTTGTAAACTTACTACCAAAAGATTCCTGAAGTCTTGGGACTCATCCAGCCCCAGTGAAATCCTCCAAAATGTGGCATCTGGTCCAACTTAAAAGAATCCTAAAAGGAACACAAATAATGGCTAGGATATGTAATCACATTGAGAAACTGTTTGGAAAGAGACATGTTTTCTGATTGCTGTGTAAATGGTCCCAAGACTTGCATAAAAGCACCAGCTAACATGACTACACAAACCCTTTAGGAGCAAAGGCAAATAAGATAAGGATTTTCAGTTCTGTTGCCATTGAGTCTTTGAAGCAATGGCAGTCTAGACAAATCAAGTTCTGCTTAACCTCCTGCTACAGATGAAATAAATATGCCCAGAAAGAAAACACATAAAATTACTATGCTTTAACTATAAGGGAAAAACCAAGTGCGAAAGAAAAAGACCTTCACGTACAACTCAAAAGGTTTTGTATTTTTCAGCATCTGTGGTCTGGTACCTACTTTCAGAGATCACCACTATTACAAGGAAACGACTGAACTGTCTCAGAAAGGTAAGAGAGTATAAGAAGTAAAAGGCTAACATGTTAAGTAAAGCTAGGCCTTTGGCATTCACGACAGTGAAATACCATGTAATACATGCCTCTGAAACCATGCCAGCCTGCATTGTGGCTGCTTACCTAGCTGAAATAGAACACTGTTATTGTGCTTTTTCTAATGGGAAGAATACTTTTTCATACCTAGAAGGTACCTCATAAAACAATCAGGCAGCAAATTTAACAAGCCAAAGGAAGTATTTTTTTTTATTATTATTATTTTTCCACACAGCACATAAAGCAGTTGTGGATGTGGAGTGCAATGCACAGAATGGGTTGAAAAGGGGTTTGGCAGATGCATAAAGGAGAGGGCCACTGTGGGTCATTAAATGTGATTATCAGGAGAAAGCACCCAAGCTGCTGACTGCTGGAAGGATGGATGCCAAGGAGGAGTCACCTTGCATAGAAACCGTATTCCTTACATCCTTTCCTAAAATGTCCTTCAGCAGCCAACGTGAGTCATGACACTGGATTAGGTGAAGTCTGTCTCGTGTGCTTCAGCAGTTGTGCTGCTACCTCATCTGCTGCTCCTTGTCTTGTAGCGCATTAAGATAATTTTGAAATGCCATCTCTCAGTTTGGGACCTGCCTCTTCCTTGGGTCCTGCACTGATGTAGGCACAAGAAAGATCTATTTTTCTGGCCATCAGCCACTATCTACTGTGCTGGTTAAGTGTGTCAGTTCATCATAGCTGTTAACTTCACAGTTTATCTGTAGAGTGGTCTTAGTTGCAGGTTCTCAGGGTGACAGATTTCCTCCTTACTACAGAGAAGAAAAGGGACAATACATGTAAAAGGGGTAAAGGGAACAAGGTAAGGCATGAGAAGCAAAGAACTGAGGGAGAAAAAATGGCCAGAGTTATGTAGGAAGTAGACTGGTATTTCTTTTGTCAAATACATATTTTAAAAGCCAGTGCTCTGATGAACTTGCCTGATTGACGGCTGTGAAGGAGATTATTCTGGTCAACAGTGTCTCTGGACCATAGGACTGTGATATTATTTGTATTGGAAGACAGAGCTGTATGATGGAAAACAAAAACTTGCCTAGCTTCTTGCCTCATCTTGAAATATGGCCACTGCCCCGAGGGTATTTTCACTCCCGATATGCAGCAGTTATCCTACGCCCCGTCAGATCTGGATAGCCATGCCAGGAATGACAGCGCTTACGCCTGCCAGCACGGGGCTCCCACGTGGACCATTAAGATTTCTTGTGATGCAGTGTTGCTTCTCAAACTGTGAGATAAATGTGTCTGTCCCCCCAGAAACATCAGGAGATGTGGGATGGTTCTGGGGGATGGTTAGGGCTTAACTGGTGTATTTGGTGTCCTTGCAGCAACGAAAACAGGTTGCCAGACTGAGTGAGAGCTAAATCCAGCCTCTGAGTTGCACATCTGGCTATGCATGGCTGAGGTGATTTTGGGGGATGTGTGAGAAGAAGGGGTGAAACACCAAGAGTCCAGATTAAATCTGGAATGAATATATTCTCTAATGGAATAGTCAGATTCCCTGGTTTTCTCTAGATCACAAACTCTTTCTGAGGTCAGGGAAAACCTCATTGTGGCACTAGTATTGCTGTGCTGCTATTGAAAACTGATGCATTGTTCACAGTGCTAAGGCTCTTTTCTCATACTGCCTGGGACAATTTACATCTTGTTGGAGTTCCTAAGAAAACAACTTACTACTGTCAAATCTCAAACTTTGACAAGCGTGCATCAGTCCCTACCCCATCCCAAGGGAAATATTACTCTTATGGTTTCTGACAAGATTTTTGTATTTTACTTACTGAAGACTGCGTATAACACAGAACCACACATCAACATGGGACACAAACCCGCTCAAGCTGGCATTCAGCATATGCCTGGCAGTCAAGTAAATGAGAGATGGTTTCACCAAAGACATGGGGCCAATCAAATGAAATTATTCAGCTCCCAGTTTAGATTATCTGTGATTGAACTTGATTGTAGCACGGATGAAAACAAAACCTGATTTCAATAAAGGTCATAAAACCAGTGAAATATCTAGGTCTGGAACGTGTGGTTTCTAGTTAGCATTTCAGCAGACCCATCTCCTAGGCTATGTGAGAATGATAAAAGAGCTACAGCCCTGAATTTTGCTACCTTAAAACCAGGTGAAGGTTGGATTTCAGCTCCACAGTGAAACTGCCCACAGTAGAGGACCAATCCACGTTACGTTACAGCTATGACTTCCTTCCACAGGATCCATCTCAAGTCATCAACTCCTATAAAGGGTCATATCCTGCATTTTTGTCCAGGTCTTCTCTAAGTGGAAAAACTTTTTCTTTTATTCATCTGTTTTAAAAAAGATAATCCACTGCCACTTCCACGTTTATACTTTTACAGTTTCAGAACAAACCATTATTTTTTAAATGAGTCAAAAGCTGATAAATATCCTGCTTTTTATGTACTTGTAAGCTTCCCTGGGCACTCTGCACCACAAAGCTCACAATGTGCTGGTTCAGGATTGAACTGGGAAGGCAATTAAGCAAGTTGATACCCTCTCTCAAAAACCTAGTGCAGCAGAGATGTGCAAATAAATAATTGAATGAAATCTTATCTTTGCTGCTAAATACAGAGGATTTTTTTGTATTTTGCATCACTTTAATTGAGCTAAGAAAGTCACAGACAATGCAAACTGGAGCTTTTAGTTCAAGCTGCACAGGGTCCAAGTTATTCCATAGTACCTGTGGTTTTCCCCCGCTCCTTGACCCCAGGTCAAGTCTGGATGGCTGATAAAACTGTTGTTTGATACCTCAGTCCTGAACTCAGACAAAAATGCTGACATTGTGCAGAAAAAGTGCTTAGTAAAAGGCAAAGAGTGTCTCGGCACCAGAGACTTCATGGCTTTCCTTCATGCTGCTGAATATGAAACCCCTTCAGCTGGGTCCAAAAGGAATGGGGAATAGGAAGACAAAAAGGAGGAGCTAGAGAAATTGCCTTTATCTTGCTTCTCATTCTTCAGGGAAACAGCTCATCTTTGACTTTCTTAACAGCCATGATTCTTCTGAAAGAATAGAAAGATAATAAAACCTTCCTTTTCCCTCGCCATGCAGTTTTCCTTTCTTCCTCATGCCCAAAGAACATGGAAATATTAATCCTGAAAGTAATGTAACGTATCTTCCACTCTTTCTTCTACACATCAGCTGGCTCCAATCCATGGTCAGAATACCTCTTCATACTTCTCCACAGTCCGTCCTCTGCATTTATCTTCGTTAATCTCTGTCTCACAAATTTTTCTCCATAGATACCATTCTGTTTCTTTCTCCTCATCTGAGACATTTTCTGGAGGTAACTGGGTGATAGAAATGAGGTGCTCTCATCTCACCCTACAGATTTCTCAGTGAGATAAGTGGAAGTCATCCCTGCTTGAACAACTCCTGGTCTTGTAGCAGGATGAGCCACTGTGCACTCTGCACCATGAGGACTTCAGACAAACCTCATCTCTGGGATGCATTTGATGCAAAAGATCTGGGAAGAGTCAGCTGGGGCTTTGCTTACAGTATCCAAGGCTCCAGATGGGGTTTTGACAGCTGTTATAACCTACTTACTGTAAGGAAGTTATTCCTGCAGGGAACTGGAAGCAGGTTAGGTAGGCAGCGAATCTGTGTGAACATCATAATGAGCTCTGCTAGCTTTATATCATTACAGAGCTCTCCTCCAGTAAGGAGATTCTCTATGCTGGTCTTGAGGTCAAGTGACAGCTTTGTTTCCTAAAGGAGTAGCTCCAGGTGAGAATCTCCCTTTATAATTATTCTATCCTTGTTCATTTTCCCAAAACTGAAATAATTCATTTATGCTTTAAGTTGTACACAAGGAAGTACCACGTCCTACCTCTCCTTCCCTGAAGGTATTTCCCCCGCTTCGCTGCTCCTCTCCCTGCATCTAGTCCTGAGAGATAGGAACCCGCTGCTTATTGGTGCAGCGTCCTGATTTTCTGCCAAAATCCTTGTTTCTGTTTTAGTTGATCCTACTTTGCTGTGGTAAGTTTTTCTTCAGCTGCATCTTGTGAGCTATGAATCCTTCCTTGCCAAGTACAGAGTTCATACTTTCTCTTGATTTACTGGCAGTAAAATATTGTCTGATCAGATGTCTTAGCACAATGCTATTCTCATCTAAGGATGACATTTTTACCTTTCAAAGAAAAACAGAGCTTCACTTGAAGATAAAAAGGAAGAGAGCTGAAGAATGTAAACAGAGTTTAAATTCTCTTATCAAAGTTAAAGAAGAAAAAAAAAATGCCCCAAACTATTTTAAACAGAGGCCCTATATAAGGAAGTCTGCAAAACCACTTCCCATTTCATAGAACAGGATATGCCAAAGAAATGATACAGCTTGGCACGAATAACAAAGATAATTTCCACTTTATTTAAATACTACAAGGACATTTAAAGACATCTCAGGACATAAATCCCATTTTGATTACATTCTTCAGCTTTGCTTTAATGTTCTTTTTTCTGGGTAGAAGGGGAAACTAGGAGGATAGTCAAAACTTGTGGTTTGTAAAAATTATGAGCATCCTTTAAGCAGGTCTGGAAATTAAAACCTTACAGATCTTCCCCATGCAAGCCTAGAGAAGGAAACCAGCATGTAATCTTCTCCTCTTTGCTTTACTGGAACCCTTTTATCGCTCATGGCTGACCTGGAAGATGAGAGGTAATTTAAACTCTAATTGTCTCAATAAGAGCCAAGTAAAGAAAACAAAACTATATTAAAACAAACAGTCTATGGCCACTGAATCTATCCTCTGTCAGACTTATCACCCTGGGGACACTGATGGAT
Source organism: Falco naumanni (assembly GCF_017639655.2). NCBI lineage: Eukaryota > Metazoa > Chordata > Aves > Falconiformes > Falconidae > Falco > Falco naumanni. The sequence goes on along the minus strand of NC_054056.1, from coordinate 106,036,192 downwards.
GGGGTCAGAATTCAAATCTTGTAGGCTGGGATCACTGATGAGAACAGCCCCTGCTGGCTGCTAAACAGATGGGCACCCTCAAACCTACACAGCTATGCACACATCCTCAGCTGATGGAAACCATCGCTTCTCTGCAGGAGTCAATAAAGAGATATCAATATTCAGCAGCTGGGAATCCAGCCTATACAATTTTCAATTTGGGTTAAGCTCAGGATTCACAAGTGTTGGATCCAAAACCGAGGCATGAGCAGTCCCTCAGGACTTTGCCATTTGTAAGTGCCAGTAAAAACCACACAAGTGTCAAGTAAACCTGCACAAATGCAGACTCTCATGTCTTGCATACATGCAAGGTTCACAAGAGAAAAGACATCTTGAGAGAGCTGTAAGAATTTAATTAGGCGTGCAATCCTATAGGCATCTTGTTCTTAAATCAGTTACGTTAGACGGATGAGTAATGATATTAAAAGCCAGTAGCTTCTGTCCCACAGGGAAAAAAGTGGGAATTTTGCACTGTTGGGGGAAAAAAACCCCATCTGTTCTCCATTAGGGAATGGTTCTGCAATGTGCCACAAAGAACTGTGTATGGTTTAGTTCATCCTTCTATACTGGCTTTAATTCTGTTCCTACAATTAAAACACTCTAAAAATCATTTTGTTAAGAGAGTAAGGGGAAGGAGTGACAGAAAACTCAAGGGAAAATAACTGTATACACAAATCACAGGCCCTGCCTAAATCTTAAGCTCCTGGTCCACACAGTGGGAAGAATAATTCAAGTCAGGGAAAATCCCAATTAAGTCTACAACATACCTAATATACTTCAACTAAACCAGTCTCCCTCGTCATTCTTCTTAAATATCAAAACACAAACTCAATGTAAAGCAAAGTATCATTCTAGAAGTCCTAGAAGATGACTATAGATGTCTTGTTAAGCTCTGCCAACTCCTGAAAGTCAGAGTGGGTAGCATCTATCCATAGAGTCCACATACAGAATGCTGACCAATTAAGTCAGTCCTGGAAGTAAGAGTTGGACATTGTAAGGTATCATTCCTTATTAACATACGGACAATACAGATGCAATAAATCTTCCGGATATTCCAAAATCATCCAACATAGTTCATGGAAATATTTGGAAGGCTCAGATGCAGTGGGAGACCTTTGCTTGTGCATCCCTGCTCTATGGTCTCATTGGACTTTAAAATGGTCCAATGACTTCAGAGGTTGCAATGAGCCTGTTTCTCCTTGATGTGCAATGCAATGACTGCAGGGCACTATGTACACACAGTGGCTCAATGAGTGCGGATTCAAGTGACGTTTTCAAACGTATCATCTAAGAATGAGTTGGAGCTGAGAATCCAGATCCTCTAGGTAAGTTTTGATCGCCTGTCTCCAGGTGAGGGATCATGCCAGCCTGTACCCAAGGGCACAAAGGAGGAAAGGCTCCTTGAAACATTTCTTCTCCAACCTTGTGTGAGGCTGGGCACAATCCACTTCTAAATTATCTAAGGAAAGCAGTTCTGATCTGAGGAGAGAAAAGGAAATTTGCCAGAGAAATGTTTTCAGGACATAGTTATACAATAGCAACTAGAAAGGTCATCATGAAGCATCAGCTAGTGTTTGTTCCTGTGCCTTTCACTAAGCAAGCTTAAAATGAGGTTGGTTTCATATAAGTAATCACTCAGCCAATTAAAAAAAGAAAACTAAGAAGAGCCCTGTTCACTACCACCTTATAACATGAGGGGACTAATGCAGAGATCTTATTGCAGTTTGGTGATAGCATCTTTGCTCCTTATGAAGCCTGCCAGTTAGTAGAGACAACTGCCAAAAATAAGTCCTGTCTTTCCTAGGCAAGGACACAACAACCCTAACTGGGGCAATGGAGGCAGGTAGGAGAGTCTGAAAAGTGAAAGGAAGAGAGCAATAATCAAAACAACTTTGTTTTGTTCTCACCACTGGGTGTGTCCTTGTTTTGAGTGAGGAAGTAACTTAGTTTAACATCCAGATCAGCTGAAAAACCTCAGCTTTACCGTAATTGAAGTTCAGTTTTTCACATCCCTTTGCTCTTCCCTTACACCCTGTTGCATTTTCATGATTGACCAGCAGTCTCACCTCAGTGCTGGTCAGACTGGTTAATTTGATGACCAAGGCCAACTTCCTTGTGAAACAACTGCTGTAAAAAAGCTGTTTCTGCATATGTGCCTGCACGTGTTCTCTTCCCATTACTCCTCAAACATCGAATACAGACAAACATGAAGCAGAAGCTCTCTCTGGGAATTTTGAGGGACAAAAGAGCCTTGTAAAACAAGCCAGGAAGGTGTATTATTACAGAGGATAAGAAAATAAACAGCCACATAGTCCTCTGTCCTCATTCCCAGAGCTTTTTTATGTAGCTCAAGCACCACCGCACAGGTAGCACCAGCACTCCCACAGCTGCTATGCTGACCTTTCCTCAAACACCTCTCACCTCATAGACAATCACCGTTTTTCCTTGATTCTGCCACAGGAGAAATTCAGGTCAAGATACACAAGTCCTGATGGAGCCATGATGGTGGTGATTCACTATAGACTGTCTGGAATGATAGGTGGGCCAAAGTACAATGTCTTTTACCCCATTATTTCTTCCAAAGGATTTTGGGAAACTGAGTACCAACAGGTTAAAGAGAAAGGAAGAAAATGTCATCGCGTAATGCTGGTGTAAAGCTTTGCTCCACCAATCTCAGCTTGAGAACAGGAGGGAAAGACTGAATGAAGAAGGTGTTACTTGCTTGCTAATGTAAAGAAATTGTGAGAAATTACCCATGTAGAATCCGTAGAGCCTGCCCCTGCCAAATGACTTTGGCATGTGGGATCCTGTAGAACCTGTCCCTTCAATCAATTTGCCAGAAGTCTGAATTTAATTAAACTGTTCAAGGGAGACTTCTGGGGACTTTTTGCATGTGGGACCCTGAAGAGTTTCGTGACCATTCAGAAAATTGTTTTCTTTGAAACAATGGCACGTGTATGGAAATTGCATCCAGCAGTTGTAGGTTTCATCTTCTACAATGTCACTTCAGCGGCTAGAAGAAAGGTGGCACATTATGAAATTGTTCATAGAGCTACAAGGCTTTTATTTCCCTGCACTTTCTCAGAATGAAAAAATAAGTCACTGTGCTGAGATGTGGTATCTTGTGCGGTCCGTTGCTGGACAGAGATGTGGAAAGTGCTACTCCTGAAACAGGACCACATCATGCGACATCTGTATGTACAACACCAAGGGCAACACCAAACCCAGAAATCCAACAGATTTGAAGCACCTGACACATGAACAGTCACCCAGAGCTTTGCTTCCTGCTGGATGTGTTTTTTAGGCAACCCTTGAGATACTGCAGGTTTCCACTGGGGTGGAAGAAATTATGGCAGTAATAGGTTAATTAGAGCTAGCTGGTTAAAAATAAAACCACGTAGTTTACGCAGGTGCTCTGTCTTAAAACAGGATGTGGGGTAAGCTGTGAACATCATCAGAAATGGCTCTTTCTTTGGGTGGCGCCAAGAATATAGACTTTTAAGCAACTTGTCTATTTAACCTGTGTGGTTTCCTGAAGGCTGTGCTTTTCTGTAACTTCTCAGAATAGTGTGCAGGTCATAGGTTAGTTTTGTTGATGAACAGGTCCTCTGTTTAAACTGCACAGATAATGATCAGGGGCTAAAATACATCAAGGCAGAGTTGTTCTCTGGTTGCCACTTGCAGAACTCAGTACCTTATTTTTCTTGACAGTGGTGCCGATCTGCAGGTTGGATGTATTTCCAAATCCAGACACCTTTTCTCTCTCATTTAGGGTTTCGTAACTGTAGTTTCATATTATTTCACTAAGAGTGGGGGATCAAACGTAATGCCCGCAGCCCGCCCCACCTCCCCCCACCTCTGCCCGCTGAAGTACTGCAAGATCCTTAACAAGATTGAAGTAATAATTTTAAAGAAGATCCTTCACAACCTTTACATTTACAGGATCATTCACTTACTGGGAAGGAGCAGTCTTTGAATGACAAAGTTTATTATTTTGTTTTACTAGTGCATTTGGTCGAAAATTATTCAACTGTTGTGCAGCACTCACTGCCATAAAAATGCAAGCCACTGAGATTTTGATGTTCTGCAGCAGGGAATGAAGCCAAACGTATCAGCCCTGACCTGTCTATTTTCTGTCCTTAAATTGAGCTCAGTGGAGCAAAGAAGTCCCTTTTAGAGCGAGCATCTGAAACATTGTGTCTCTGACCGGAAAGGAATACTTAACAGCAGCCTTTGTATTGCTTTTACTGAGAATGGATAAACAAGTGGGTATCAAGGCTGTAGAAGTTTGTCCTTCGCCCCTTCATTCCCCTCCCCCTTTATATTTTCTCTAGAAGTTATAATGAACGTAACTGATACCTCAAACGTCTATCAGACTGTATAGTGAGATCTTTTTCCCATTCATAGTGGCAAGACTCTCCATTTCATCACATGCACAGATACAGGAGATAGCTACTAAAGATTGTATTGCTATTTCTTATCTTTCCCACATTTTACTTTAATCCCTAGTGTGAATACAACACCTAGCAAAATATGTATTCTTGGTAGCTGAGAATCTCTGGGGTTCTCAGGTCTCAATAGTTTCGTAGTTTTGAAGAACTGGATAACAATGTGGGCTGCAAGATAAGCAACTTTCTGCCCATGCATGGAAAGGGTGTGGCACCCAGCAGCTTCTCAGCTATCGATGCAGAAAAAATGCAAGTCTCACTTCCATCATCACAGCCCTGTAATACAACTGGTACACAAAACCAAGAGTTTGTAAACTACTCGGTAAACAACGGGGAGTTTGTAACCACCAAGCAGATCCAAGAGAATTGTTTCTTTTGTTGTTTGCCCTCAAGGTAAACAGTATTGCTAATAGCAACACTGTGAAAATTCAATACATTGACAGAACAATTTTCACTGTGAAGTACTTTACGACCTAGAAATTCAGCTGTGGAGTGCCTGATATGTCATTACCCAGGTTTCTGCCAGGAGTATGGGATGAGGCTGGTCTGAAGGGAAGCATTTCTATCAGCGACTAATAAGGAGAATTCAGAGAAGCAAATTCTACACATTGCCCAGTGACTTTCTCAGACAGCAGAAATGCCAGAATTTTCTTGCAAATGATGTTGAGGTACTTTTAATGATCATAGCTGTGAAGGCCTTTGGCTCCTGTTTCACAGAAGGCATGACACCTTCAAAACAGCCCCGCTCCGTGTCCAGATGAGGCCCTGGGTCTGAGGAAGGATGAGATCTATTTTATCACTGACATTGCTTCCAGCAACACTTACACACCCTCCACTGTGTGTTGTTACCCAGAAGTGACCTCCATCTTCTGGGTTCAAATGTAGTGCAGTGTCTCGAAGCAGTGTGCCAATTCGGGGAAGGGTGTGCATGAATTTTTCTTACTGTTTGCATGCAGAACAGTTAAATACTGACTCACAACTCACAGAAATCAGTGGAGATCTCAGTGAGACTGGACTGAGCCATAAGCAAGGAGAGGCCCTTCATACTGTAACTTCTTGATTTTTATTGGCCAGTGCTCATTTTTTTTTAAATGGCAACAGATCTCAACATTTGACTATTTACACAGCTCTTGTACCAACAAATATTTTCCCCAAAGTGTTGCAGTAATTAACATATAAATAAACCATGTCTTTTCAAAGCTGATGACATATGTTAGCAAGTGTTTGCCAACACAAAGCTTAGCACAGCAAATACAGGGACATTTCATTTCTTCATCTTTTCAGGCAGACTGTTGCTAAGACAGGTCATTAGCAAGTTGTAGAGCCTCCAATTGTGATCCATATGGCAGGAACTAACAGTTATCAACCACATCCATCTCACCAGCCTAATCAGTGCCTTTGGAAGGATTTTCAGGAATGCAACTTAAAAAGTACAGGAAAGCAATACAGAGATGTATCCATAGCTGATGTAATTTGGCATAGTTAGAATCATAGAATCATTTAGGTTGGTAAAGACCCTTCGGATCATCAAGTCCAACCACTAACCTAACACTGCCAAGTCCACCACTAAACCGTGCTCCCAAATGCCACATCTACACATCTTTTAAACACCTCCAGGGATGGTTAACCCACGACTTCCCTGGGCAGCCTGTTCCAATGCTTGACAACCCTTTCAGTGAAGAATTTTTTCCTAATATCCAATCTAAACCTTCCCTGGTGCAACTTGAGGCCTTTTCCTTGTGTTCTGTTGGTGTGACTTGGGAGAAGAGACTGAACCCCACCTGTCTGCAGCCTCCTGTCAGGCAGCTGTAGAGAGCGATAAGGTCCCTCCTCAGCCTCCTTTTCATGAGGCTAAATCAAGCAAACTCAGCTCTTGATATTGATTCTCCCCTTTTCTCCAGTTTCACTTCAGAGGATTTAGTCCTCAATTTTAGCATTGTAATTGTGAAGATCTACAACCGTGTCATGCCGGATTAACGTAGAACATGTCATCGAGCTGAGAGCTAGAGGTGTCTTATATGTAGAACTCTAAATCATTCCTGTAAAGAACCGGTCCATTGTATAAAATATTATAGACTTCAGCCCTTTGTAATTGAAAATATTTAATAAGATAAGCTAAAATAATGGAGTAGTAGCTTACACTAGATGGACAGATTTCTTCTGTCCTTCCATGGTAACAGACAGGGAAAAGAATGTTCAATTTGCAGATCCTTCAGTGCAGGTATGGACAGCCTTACGATGTATTTAAATAATTAATTAGTTATTGGTGGATGCTTTTTTCATTAGTACATTCTCAGAGACATTCCCTATATCCTGTAGGCCCAGTGCATAACAACTTGAAAACCTCTGAAATAGCAGTTGCAAGGAAACTTCCCTGAAATAAAACTCCTTGCATTTTTTCCCTGTGGGCCTGACAGAAACCCAGCTTGGGTTGATGGAAAGGAGTCAAAAGATGTAACATGATCGCAGGAGCACTGCACAAGAAGCCCTTGGTCTGAGTATGTTTTTCCTAGTATCCTTCCTGAGGAGACGAGTACTTTGCATCCACTGGTGACCACCCCTGCCTATCCCAATATCACAAATTTCCAAAGTGAAATCAACATTTTGCACTTTTTTTAAAAAAAGACCCAGCCTTAATTCAGTTATGAGCTACAGCTAATCTATTCATCTCATTGTAAACAAAATTACAGCCACACTACCTGGTGTGTTCTGCATCTAGGTTAGCTTAAAACAAGCCAGGTCCGATATCAGTGCATAGGAAAGCTGAGCTGGGTCATCTTATACTGACCATACTCAGTCAGGCACCTATCATCCTAAAATCCTAAAAACCTCACAAGGGAATGAGAATTGCTGGGCCAGTTTCCTACAGTCTTTCACCTTGTATCTGTTTGACTCAGCACTGTGTCTTGACGGAATTCACTGTCCTGATCTATGATGGCCATTTGCAGAAGGAACATCTGAATGTACCAGATTATCAGACACTGAAATAAGGAACCTAAAGTAAATTGTAGATAGAATCATGGTGCTGACACCATAAAACCCTGCCTGATCACTTCTTCATTTGAGGCAACATGGAAACATATATTTTTGTCAGTTTAACACAAGATATCCACAGATGCTACCATCTTGCTCTGGCTGGGTGTTCTGTTGTAAGTGTAAGTTTTGATTGGATTCAGGGCCTGAGCGTTAGTGGGGCCACCAATGAGACAGGGGTTCTCAGACATATTGAGAACCTGGTGTTTAGACCAAAATATGAGCTTTTATTTTAGAACCGCTTGTTCAAAAATCAACAACCAAAAAAAAAAAAAAAAAAAGAAAGAAAGATAATAGTAAACATATTTTAGGCTTTAGCAATTAAAAGCCTTGTAAGGAAAAGGAGAGAATTCAGCTTCAGCCTTGTTTTCAATTGTGTCTAATGTCTTCCCATACAGAGCATTTGAGTTGTTTTGGCAAAACAGACTAGAATCCACCATTTTTCCTGACAAGAAATGCACTCGTCTCTTAGGTACAAGGACAGCGTCTCTCATTCCTGCTTTGCCTCTGGCCCTTTGAATCTTGCCCTTTTTTTCCGTACACCAGCACTGCTGCAAGGATGGTGAGTAGGAAAATCCTGGTGCTTAGAACCTGACCCCAGCCATGCCAGGCTGAAGAGAGCTGAATCCAGATCTCCCTGTGCCTGAGCACTGAACAATGCAAAAGGCAGCCGTGCCCCTCCAACACACAGCAGCTGCTTTTTAAAAGGGGAAAGTGAATCATTTCCTTGGTACTCAGCCTGATAACTTTGGAGTACATGTTTAGGAAACAGCTTTGGACTGTGAATCACAAAATATCAGAGGTGGAAAGTCTGAGCTGGTAACATTTCAGATTTGTGTCTCAAGTGTGTCCTATAGAAATGGCTCATTTAGGTACTCCTCTGCCCTGTGCTCTGATCTCTGCCTTTGCAAACACAGATCCCTCAAACCGCTGCACGCAGGATGCAGACTGGTACCATCTGATGACCTGCAAGCAATTTTAAAAGTGAAACCTTAAGGTCAGTACCAGGCACTGCAGAAGATAGATATCAGTTTAGGATTCAGAAAAATGGGCTTAGAGAGGCATTGTGGCACAGCCAGCTGCAAGGAGAAATAAGCGTTACTGACTGACAGACTTGTCACGCAGCCAGGTATAATAAGGTTCTAGCTCCATGTGGAAGTAATGCTTTGTGAATGTTTATTTACTTTCCATTACTTTCAATTTTGATATTCTAGGGAATATTTTGGATGACAAAATGCTTTAGAGAACAGCTTTCCCTGAATAATAGAATGGATTCAATTGACAGAACAAATAAACTTGAATACTGAGAGCGAAAGAAAACATAAATAGGCAAGACAGAAAATGGTGGGAGGCAGAACAGGGAGACGAGGGAGGGAAATTGCATGCCAAGGTCACAGAGCAAGACAGTAGCTAAGACAGAAATAGAATTCAATGCAATAACAGCAAAGGACTGGCTTGCTTAGGTATTTTTTTAAGGTTTAACAAGTTACATCCTGTTTATTAACCTTAAAAAGATTTTTTTATTTATTTGTTCAGTTGACTGCAATAGCAATTGTAAATGTGACTCAGGTTTCTCTTCAGATCCTAAATGTTTCTCTGTCCCAGCTCATTCTGAATTATCCAGTGGGAGCAATGCTTTTGCAGTCAGAAAGCCGCCGGCAAGAGGTCCCATTCTGCTGTCTCTGAGCCACCAAAAAGCCCCTAGTTGCACGTACAGATCCACTGGCTCCAGTGCATGCACTGTGCAGCTTGCTGTGGGAGGTGGGGCCATCTCACCTTCCCAAACCAAATGGGAAAAACTCATGAGGCTTTGGGCTGAAAGCCTGAGCTGTTACAGCCTGTGTTGATCGAGGTCCCTTGGAAAGCCCCAGCATGAGACAGGGCTCCAGGAGTGCTCTGAAGGACTCTGGTCTGGGATGCTGCAAGCCCACCTGCCTCAAGGCAGCAATGCTGGAGCCTGGTGAGAAAGCAAAAGACAAAACAGCAATTAGCTCAAATATAGTTTATTTCAAACTTCTTGTTTTCATTTACTCTGAATAATACTGAGATCCATCAGCCAGGCATCTTTCACTTAAGCAGGGAAACAGATAAAGAGGAGGAAGCTGCATCTGAGGATACTTCCGATGAAGGGGAGGATGGAGCTCCTAAAGCCTGTTTCTTCAAAGAACAGGATTAAATATGCCTTTGAGAAAGTTGTGTAATATTCTTTAAAAAAAAATAATCAGTAACTGAAAAAATAAATAGACAAAATCTGATCAGAAATCTTCACAGAAGCTTTTAAAATTATTTCTTGGCTATTACAGATGGAGACTAGGATCTACCCAGTTCATTTCTTCTGTTATAAAATATGAAGCTATGTGACACAGTTTGCTGTGCTTACCAGTGGTGTATTTGATTCACATTGTAGTAGATAGTTTGTATTCATGCTTTGTCTGATACTACCTGCTGGTTTCATAGGTCCATTGCCTGCATTGCTTTGGGCGTTGCCGTTCTTTTTAGTAGCTTCAACTGAAACCATAAATCCAAATAGCCATAAATATTATTGGATATTTGGATTTAGATCTGAACTTGATGCCACTGAGACATCTGTTGAATATGGCCATGCAGACTAGCTTTCCTTCATCCAGAAAATCCTTGCAGATCTGTGAGTATTGTGACACCAAGGTCTCAAAGAACAATTTTTTATGTTGCTTCAGTGTAACATAGAGGTTTTTCAGTATATGTGAAAAATATCATATTGCTTCCATTTAATTGCTGAACCATGAATTTTGTGGGTCTGGTTTCACATACTCCCACATTAGAAAATGTACCGTATAATCTCTCTTCATCTCAGCTTCTCCATCAATCAACTGGGAATAATAGCAGCTGATTTAGGAGTACTATGGACTTTAATTAATGTGTGTACAGCATGTTGAGATCCCTGAAGAATAAGATGCTTTAGAACATCAAAGAATAAACAATGACATTCTTTGTATTATGTCCTGGAGTCAAGATACTTTAACATTAAGCTTCAGACCTATAAGGGATACAGAGGGAATCCCTTTCCAGCACTAAGCAAAATCAAAATGTGCCTCTGCCAACAAAGCAATATAAAAGAAATTCATAAGCACATATTTTCTAGATTCTCAGTCTGAGAAAAGATTTTTGCACGTTTTCCCACTCCCTGTCCTATCTCTAATCCTACTGTTGCTGAAACGTTTAGCTCTGGACTACAACAGAGTGATTCTCATTTAGCTCCTTAATGTCAAGGAGTGATGTTTGAGGTTCTCACGCTGACATCACCAGCATGGGCAATACCCATCTGAGAGATCTCAGCTGTTCTCTGGAAGACCCGGTGGCCTGCCCATTGTCCTTACAGAATATACCCTCATAGCAGAGCCAGTGCAGCCAGCTTCAGAGCGGAGCAGTCACGCGGCAGTACCCTCCCAAATCACAACGTAGCCACTAGTGCCAACCTCCATTCTCACCCTGCTGGTCCATCATACTGCAGTGGGATCTTTCCTAGTGAAGAGGAAGTTTGGCTTCTGACCCTGCTGAAGGTTTGGAAGACTGTAAGAAATTCTGATGATTGTACCCTTACACTTACTACAAAGCGGGGGAGTAACCCTCTTGAAATGACAGGTAATGTAAAGTCAGTACTTCCTTCTTCCACCCACACATACCCAATTCCCTAAAGAGAAGCATGAATTAAAATGTCTTTTACTTCAGGTGAGCATTTTTTCTTTGAGAAATCGGAAGCAAGCAGAAAGCCCAAGTGAGAATCCCTATTAATTCTACAGTTAAAGTAAACCCATTAGACAGGTATCATACATACACAGAAACAACACCTGCGTGCGCATATGTAGCTACCACTGCATCCATAGACACAAAGTGCCAGAGTGTTCAAGAGTTGTGTGTTTTTCCCATAAAAATTCTCAACCATAAAAACTTTTTATCATGCAGTTGATCCCACTGCTAGAGACCCTGATCCTTTGCAGCTCAGAAATGCTGGATATATTCTGTCCAGAACACCTAGAAGGGGAAATCTTGGGGTGGGCTGGGGTGGGGACTTCTTTGGGTACTATCTGTTGTTGTTGACAGCTGAGATAATGGCCCATTAAGTGGTAAGACCTTTTGTTTTCCTTGTACAAGAGCACAGTGGAAATTAACTTAATTTAATACAATTAAATGCTCTGAAAAAATACAATTTACTTTTTTGTCTAAATATTTTAAGGCCAACTTCTAGTGATCTTTTGAGTTACGTTAAGTTCATTCAGGGGCCAAAGACTCAGAACCTCAGAATTATTCCTTGCACCTCCATCATTTGTGAACGCTGTATCATGACAAGTGTTGTTCCTTATTCATAAACAAAGATACATTCCCCATGTCCTGTGAATATTGACTAAGCTGCCTTATACTTTTTAAGTTTTCCAGAACTTAATTCAGTCCCTTTTACAACTTCCCAAATGCTTAAGAGAAATGACATGTTTTATGATCACTAAACGTGTCATTACCCTTTGAGGTCTATAGCTGAGACAGCAAGTTTCTGGCTTTTTAATTTAGTTTTTTTTACAGGCTTAGGCTTTCCAGTAATACCTCTCCCAAGTTTAGTCTTCCCAATTTTCTTCCTTTTGTATTCAGCAGCCGCAGAGGCAGGGAAAGGCACACACAAAGCCAAAAAGGACACTGAAGGTCACACAGGATTAGCACAGACCATTCTTAAGTCCACAGGCTAGACCCTAGGCCGGTGCAGATCACCAAAGCTTGACTAGCCAAGGATATGCAGTTGGAGTTTGCAAGGCAGCAAAAGTCTCCAAAGAGTGTGCAGAAATACACCTAGTACCTACACAAAGGCATTGTCACCTCTCTGGGGCTGGCATTTCTGAAGAAGGAGGGAAATGCTGGTGGGAGTGAGGGTGTGTTGCAGTGGGAGGTTCAGTCACGCACAGCAGATAAAGAAACACAGAATGGCATATAGCAGGCTTGAGTTTTCCAAAGGAGGCATTCTAAGTCTGTACCTTTCCCTTCGCTCCCTCTTTTCGCTACACGATTGGCTCTTTCCATTCCCAAACCTTAAAGTGAGTCATCACTTCCCTTGCCTAGGTTGCTGCAGTGAGACAGGGCTGTACTTCTTCCCCACCCCTAAACTGTCTCTCATATGGTCCCCATCAGATGTTCCTTGATTTCTACGGAGCACACAAAAATGTTAGAAGGAAAGGAGAGCTTCTCTCATTTTCCTGTCGATAATAATTTGGAGACTGCTGATTTCTAACACTGGGATTGCAACTAGCTGTTATCTGCACGCTGGTTGTGCTTCTGTGGTGCAAAATCAGTCTCCTGATGACTGTAGGAAAGGTCAAGGACAGAGATTGGCATTGTGGTGGAGATGGAGATCTCTGGAGCCTGAGAAGGGTCTGTGGATTAAAACAATAGTCAGATGTCATGACTGAGGGGAAGAGGAAGAAACAACACTCCCAGCCATGTCACCACACACAAGTGACAACAAAAAGTAAGTCTAGATTACTGTATCGCTTTTACTAACCTTAGTCCATCTTGCCCTCCAAAACCTCTGGATTCTTCCAGTAATAGAAGTAGCTTTCAAAGATATGTATGTTGCAGGTAATTCTCTGTGCTGTTGTTTTCTGTAGAAAACGTTGTCTCATATTGGAGCCATGTTTTAGAATGTGAAGCTGAAGGACCGTCTCATATTGAAGCTTCACTGGAAGAACTTTTAGGACAAGTGAATAAAATAGAAGTAACCAGACCCCAAGTCTGGAAAGCATTTATTCATTCAGGAGATCTCAGGAACTCAGACATGAAATTGCTGAGCTTTTAGCTGTAGTGCGTTTCCTTTTGCATAAATAAGCTTTGGTGTCAAAGTTGTGAAGAGTGGGAAAGGTAACAGTCATCTTTAAAAAGCGTTCAGGGATAAATTTTACGTGATTCACGGGCAAATCAGTAGGAACTACAAGAGGAGCTGAATTAGTAGGTGTGGGTAGGACAGAGCCATCAAGCACAGGGAGAAGGGCACTCCAGTTAAAATAATGAAGTTTGAATTTAGAAAAGCTTTTTATTATGCCCTTCATTGCAGTCTTTAAAAAAAGTAAGTTGTCACAGGACAAAGGAACGAATCTGAATTAACTTAACAGATAGAAAGGAAAAGTTAGCAATAAATTTATACATTTAAACAACTGAAGGAAGTTCACAGTGGTAATCCATAGAGATCTATGCTGTTAAAACGTATAAAAGGCAGTGGAATATGGTGAAGAGCTATGTGGCAAAGCCTGCAAATGGTACAGACTCGTCCAGCATAATGTAATCTACAATGAACTGGAAAGTGATAGGAAGATGTCGTAAGACTGAATGACTGGGGGGGGGGGGGGGGGCGGGGGGGGGGGGGGGGGGGAGGGTAATGGCAATTCCAATACACATACCAAACAGTATGGATAGAAATTATATCTGCATGGTGATGGATTCTGACTTAGATTTACTCACTCATGGTAAAGATCTGGGAACCACTGAGTGCAATTCCCAGTAAAGCATCCCTCCAGTGCTCAAGGGCAGTCAAAATTCAAGCAGAGAGCTACCAAAAGGATAAAGGCAAACATAAAACATCTATATGCTCTATATAAATTCACAAGGTATAAATTGATGAAAACCTTTTGAACCTAGTCTGGTTCTGATGTCCCCATTCTTTTCTTATTTACAGTCATTGTGAGCAATGGGTTATTAAGGTAAATGGACTTTTGTTTTGACCCTGAGGGGTGGCTCTTGTGTTAAGCAACATGACTAACAGCTGTTACACATGGGTTTGAAGTCCATACCCCAAGAAAAATTACAGTTAAGGAAAAGACAACAATTGAATATTGACAGGCAGGCATGATGACATAAGTTTTGCAGAATGAGTGATTTTTGAGTATCCCCAGTAACCTGGTGTTCAAAGGGTAGGTTTTTCGCTGGTATCGTAAATTAGACCCCCTGTCAGGTCCCTCAGGCTGGATAAGCACAGACGCCGATTATTTCTGAGCACTTCAGTCACTAGATACATTATTACTGACAATACAATCTTTTAAATTGTTTTCCAGACCCCTTAATTTTAGGATATTTTGCTTTCTTCCCTATTGCTAAAATACATTTCTAATCAATATCCAGGTTTGTTGAATTCTTTTTTCCCCTCCCATGCTGATTTACTGGCAGCATTTAGAAAATGCAGCTCTGTTCCTCTAATGATTTACAAGGATGTTGGCCATCCTTACCCCGACCATTTCAAAAGTGGCTCACTGGCATTCCTAAGAACGTAAGTAAGTTCATTTCCATTTTACAGTAAGGCAAGGATGGCCCCAGGCTCAGAGCGAACACATTCTTGAAGGGATACTGGATCCCAAGCCTGCCTGGGCACACAGGGAGAAGCAATGCACTGCCAGACCACAGGCTGCCTGGGTGGGAAAATCAGGAGCAATGACGAGCATGGCAGGGTGACATGGACTCTGAAGGCCTCTTCTTTTCATGGAGGGTGGGCACAGAACCCCACACAGACTGAGCTCTGCCCGTTCTTAGACTTCTTCCCCCTCTCTGGCACAAAGGCACCTGGATATGGTGGAATAATTAGAGTCATGGCTGAGGGCTACAAGAGATGTGATGAAGCCATGAACAGCACACAGTGGAGCCCACATCTCCAGGGTTTAGGTGGCATGAAGGACAACTGACAGCAGAGGCAGCACACAGGCAGGGCAACGGACACACATCAGAAGCAGGGGAGGCACAGACCTGCTCACATTATCGTAGCTGCTGCACTCGTGGGGCTGCTCTGCTCACTTTTGGCCAGCACTAGCACAAACTCCTCAGAGGAGTCTGCAGGTTGCTTCCATCAGGTCAGCACGTCTTCGTGTGGGTGGACGGGAAGCTCAGCCTCTGGGAATCTCCCCTCCTGTTTGTCTCCAAGGGAAGCACGGCCATCGAGTGCCTGTTTCATGGGGGGCAAATTAAACTCATACAGATCTGCCCTTACTTTTTAAAGCATAAAATACTGCTGCTGTTACTGTGAGAAGAGCAGAGACATCTTGGCTTCTGTTTTTACACAGACTGAAAACAACAATTCTGCTGTGCAGAGCACTCAGCTCAGCTCATCTTCTACCAAACACCTTCCCCCTGGGGCTCATCAGCATGGCTCAGCTCCATGCTGCCCTGACTGATGCTTAAGGCTCCCTGGCACTGTCTGGAGTGCTCTAGCTGGAGGGGCAGTTCCTCTTGGCTAGGGCAATCATGTCAGCCCCAGCCTCCTCACCTCTGGAGCTGAAATTATCTTATAAAAATGCCACTGCAGCAGCTACGGGTAGACAGATCTGCCCCTCCCTTGTCAGTCATATCTATCTGCAGGCTGCCTCTGCATTTTTCATCTCCCTTGCAAGTTGGGGGAAAAGAAATAATACACAGCTCAGCTGTTTCTGTCTGTAGGCATTTAAGCTGGTAAGGCTCAGCTGTATAAATCTTCCCAGCTGTGAGAACCTCAGTGCTTTTATTCCCATGATAAAGCCTTTGGCTCTAAATGTGTTTCAGGGATATTCAAAGTGGAAATCTTTCTCTCCATCTGGGGAATTGCTTGGTGTCGACTGACAAGGAAATGGGAGGTCAGTAGCATTAAAAAAAAAAAGAAAGAAAGAAAAAAAAGAAGAAAAAAATAAAAGAACCCTGGGTTATAGAATTAACTTTATATAATAACACTCAGTGTGTGTTTTAGGAAGAGAGGAGTGGTAGGGAGGCATGGGGGATGGGAGGTGTGACTTGCGCAGAACCTTTCATTGGAAAACTAATGCAGCCATCCCCAAGGCACTGTGCTGCTAAGATCTGGCATTTTCCTGCTCCAATGGAAAAGGAAGACCGATACTTTCCCTTATAGTAACCTTTGCTGATTAATCAGTATAGTGACATTGAAGTCAGTTCCAGTGGGAAATAATTGCTGTCACTCTCAGACACAATATGGAAATAAGATGCCATGGTGACAGCAATTGTTTTGAAGGGCTGGCAAGGAAATCCAGATCAAAGATCGGTGCCTGGCAGGCAAAGTGTTCACTTAAAGTCAAGGAGAGAAGAGTTTAGGCATAGACATTTCTCCTAAAACTGACAGGATTTGGACAACAAATGGGTAAGCTTTAATAAAAACCTGGACGCAAGGAAATTTTCATACGGCAGGTTGGCTTGAAACCCAGGGCTCAAACCTGCAGTTGAATATGAGCATTGTCAAATCTGGAAAAGTGTATTTCAAAGGTCAACTGGTTAGACAGGTAAGACAGCCTCCTTGCTGTGATGCTAGGATTTGGTTTCCATTCTGGGTTCTGCAAAGGATTTCCTGTTTGTGACTGTGAACGTGATCCCAGTTGCTTTTTCTGCCTCGGTTTCTCACCTGTAAAAAAAGCAGTAAGCCCTTTCCTGTCTCCAAGAGTTTTGTAATGATATCAAAATGCCCAGTGCTTGGACACTAATGTTATAAGCTGAGATGGGCTTGAGGTGTTTTTGTTGTTCAGACCCAGTTCATTAAAGAAAGATGTCCATTGGTATATAACTCTCAATTGTTTTTAATGAGACCCAAATGAGCCGATGTGGAGCCAATGTATACCAGTTTATATGTGAAAGCAATCTGGTCCATCCAGCTAAGTTTTACTCTTGGGTCTCTGGAAACAAAGTCAGATTTTCTCTTTCTTCACCACCCCAGCAAGATCACCAGTTCAACAGATCAAATATTCTGCTACAATCCAAGACCTCAGCAGACAGGGCTTAAACTGTATGTGAAAGGGAGCCCCTGTTTTGGAGATTAAAAGTGCGCAATGATAGGAGCCTACTGACAAATTTGATCTTAAACATGTAACTGAGAGTTTCCTAAGCTTATAATATTCCAAAGGGCTGGCTTTTAAAATAATAATAATAATAATGAAAAAAATCACCTTGCTCTAAAGAGTGATATATTGTCAGCATTAACAATACCTTAACGATATTTCTCATCTGGGAGTAAATACATGGATTTGAGTAATACACAGAGCTATCAACAAAGCAGAAGCAAATACAGCATCTACCATTCCACCTGACTCCCATATTTCTAGGAGGTAAATGAAAGCAAACCAAAGCAAATCACTGTGATCTTGAAAACATATGGCACCGAAAGCAAGGAGCTGTACCACATGGTTTACATGGGAAACAGAGTCTGATTTCCATCAACATAATAAGAATTTGTTCCCATGCTGTTCTGATAACGCAGGCCTCTGCCATAAATATAAATATGCTGTTGTTTAGGGATAAATTCAATTATTTTACATTTCCACTGAACTTACATAATGAAGGAACGTGACTTCTTGCCTGCTTATTAGCAGGACTTGGATGGTCCATCGCTGCCTCCGGTAAATGACTCTCTCAGGAACCAGCCGAAAGAAGGCGAAGCCAGGGCAACCTCTTAGAGCCAATATATGATCTAGGCATATATTGTGTGGGTATATATTTGTGTGGGTAATAACAGCCTGCATTGGGACCCCTGGTACTGACAAGCCCTCAGCTGCACAGGTACAAATAAGGATGAACTGGGAAGGGGGATGAATCTGTCTGGGTTGGAAATGTTAATTGATACCTTGAGTCAGTCTATGCTTCACCACTGATCTTTCATGTCTAAGACACTTAGAAAGACCATATATAAGCCTTATGAACTGGTGGGCTGTCCTCTTGCAACGCTGCTTTCACGTCATATGTAGCACGTGGACCATAAGTCTTGGTGCAAATTCCAGCCAGAAAGACCAGCTGAGAACCCTGAAGAGGGAATTTTACTCACCCCAGGGAAGCCTTGAGATTCCAGGATAGACTAGACCATTTCCCTCCCTACAAAGGAAAAATTAAAAAAAATATATATACTTCTGTAGTAGGACTTGAAAAGCAGTTGGCTGTAGTCTGTGAATTACCTCTGTGAGGGGCAAATCAGTCCACTTCTCAGTGCGACCTACCCAAGCCCTTTGCCTGCCTTGCTCTTTAAGACTTGATGGCCCAAATCCTCAAAGTTATTAGTAAACATCACACCTACTGGTGTGATTTGTGGAAATTGATTTTAGTGGGGAATGGCAATTAATTTATTCTGGTGATGGAAGCCAAGCCCTTTGAGACAAACTATGGTGGTATAAAGAGTATCTACCTCAATGAGGCTTTGCTGAGGGTTAATGTAATACCAAAGGATAATCTTTCCACTATATTTGCAATGGATGGTGTCTTTCACTCAGCAATTCCAGTAACACTTCCAATGCCCATCTCTTCTTTTTCTCACCTGTTATGTCAGATGGATGATGACCACCAATCACTACAAATCATGTGCCAGTGCACGCTTTTGCCAGCTCTGAGAGGCTGTGCATTGAAACTGGCAGCAAGTAAATTAATGACCTACCAGGCACAAATCACAACTGCAGCATTTCAGAAGTTGTACAGAAAAAAACTAATTAAACTGACTGCCACGCACCCAGAACAAGAAACTGGGAAATGGGCCAAAACAGTTCCCAAAATAGCTCCTTTTGAAAATGCAAATGTTTTTTCTTCCCTTACTTCCCTCCCCTTTGTAGCCACCCTGACACTCATTCCTGCATAAAGCATCCAGGTGATTCCTTTCCTCCTGCAATTTAGAGTTACTGTCCTCTGCACAGAACCGTTATTGCCCACTGAAATCCACCACATCTCACAGAAGAGCAGAGTACATCTGATCCTATTAAAGAGCCACCCCTCTAGCAGCACTCCAGCTGGCTGGACCTTAGCTTTGTCACCGTATGGCCGTCCTTATAATCTTGTTAGAGAAACAGGCAGCAAGATGTATGTGTCCTGTATGTGTCACTGCAAGACTCACATTTTCTCTATGTAAATTCAACATTTAGAAAATTATGTTTTCTTTTTCAATTGGGCCTACAGCTTTTCAGGACAATAGATTTCCCTTATTATCCTTATCCTTATTATCCATATCAATCTCCATAGATTCTTTGGGAATATAAATTGCACGATGTCCCTTTGTGGCTACATTATTTCTTCATTTGTGGTCTAGAACTCAAGTACCATGGAAAGAAACATCTTTGGTGTACACTAGACAAACAGATGCATAAACGCTTCTAAATATGCCATAAGTACTTTTGGTTAATTACAGTCCAGAGCTGGAGCATAGTTATGCAGTGAATGGGAAATTCAGGAGTTATTCGTATACCCCAGCTGTCAGAGCATACCTCATTTCCAAGCTCATGTAGTTAGGAATTCCTTCTCTAAAAACACTGTAATTCTCAAATGTGTTTATGTGTTATTCTCTGAGATTAATATGAACTAATAAGAAGCTGTATCCCTTTATCTTTAGCAACGTTATGCTGATTTATGCAAAAGAAACCCCACAGAGAGGGAGAGAGAGAAAATGGATATTACACTGTAATCAAGATTCTTATTTACAGAAGACAAATCTTGAGGAACAGAGCTGTCTAAACAATCTGGGAGCTGGATGCATCATTTTGGCTTGACTTTGGGAAGATGGAAGCCACTGTAAAACCAAACAAGTGAAAGCAAGCTACAGCGGGTGTTCACTGTTTTGTACGTCTTCAAATGAAATACCTGGTCCTCAACTCTTAGATTTAAAAGGAATAAAGTACATTTATTTCTACCATCAAGTTTAACCAGTGATAAAATATGTTTCAGGAGGGCTGACAGCCCCATACCCCTGTTCCCTAGGGACTGATGATCCTGATGCAAGGGAGAAGCGTCATTCACCTAAGTATGTAATTTACATGATTGCACAGCACAGAATCCCCCCATGCAGGATGAGAAGTTCCCCAGGTATCATCAAGGCTTCTCTGCTAAGCTGGAAGTGACAGCCTGGAAGTGAGCAGCAAAGAGGTATTGATTAGAGACAAATTTTCCAATGACAATTTATAACCAGTTTTACCAGGAGGCAGCTGGATCCCAGAGACTGACACCATCTACTTCATCCTTCTGTTTCTTCTTACTCAGTACTAGGTAAAGAAGTACCTGGGTAACCTAATCCCTCCCTGTGTGCAGCTCCTGTGTAACTCATGCTAGCAGATTTGGGGAGCCTTTTACTTGGCGAAAGTTCCTTTATTTACCACCCATAAGAGATTCACCTGTTTTTTCCCTTGTTGGATTGACCTGTATTAAACCTTTTCTTTTTTTGTGGAAAACCCCTGGTTTCAATCTGAAGCTCTGCCCACATCAGGACGCACATGCAGCCTGACAACATAGGCTAAACTCTGATGTCATTGTCCAGTTCTCAGATGAAATTTTCAAAAGCAACTAAGTGACTTAGGACCTCGCTTCTCAGTCATAATTAAAGCATTTAGGAATTTACGTCTCAGTGGAAGTCTTAGACAGCCATGAGCCTATATGACCATTGGGAAATGGTGCAATTTAGGTCTCAGAGTCATCTAGGCACTTTTGAAGATGTTTTCCTTACTTTTTAATTGAATGAGGTCCTGAGAATAGGCTGAGAGAAGATTGAAGAGGACTTCGACCATGTATCTATGGTCTACGCCAAGTGTTGCACACTTGGGTCTTTTTTCTCCAAAAAAAAGGTTAAATTTGTCAGACCACAATATATTCACCAGCCTCAAAAAAAGTTTGCTTATGTATGAAGGCCAGCAGCAATTGTGAGGATAAAATTCCTGATCCTTTATGCAATAGATCCAGGGCACAGTGAACTAAATGCCATTTCTCCGGGCTTTCAACATATATGCACTTAAACCAGCCTTCTGGGATATAAGAGTGTCTGTGCTGGAAGTTCGCCTGAAGTTTAAAGCACTAAAATAGCATTTCAGACATAGCAGAAGCCAGTTGATTTTAGAGAAATTGTGACCATAGGATTAACTATTGCTCACCCAGGTTTCCATCAGCGCAGTATCCTCCTCTCTTTGGCGGAGAGGGGGGTGCTGTCAGGACCAAGGAGTGCTCAAAACTGCGTGGTCAAGCCAGCAGTGAATCCAAGCTCTGTCCTTTCGCATCCTACAGCTCTAATTTTCGGCATTAAGTAACACCTGCATCAGCAGTGGAGATCAGTAGGAGGCAAAGGGGAAAATGTTGACCTAAAATATACATCAATGGCCTGCATCTTTAGAGAGCTGGCATATACCAACACAGACTCTTGCTGCCTAAGCTGGCCTCTGTTTCCTGATCCTGTCCTCCTCGTATGTGCTGGCTGGGATGGTGATGGGGGAAACCGGCCTGAAGCAGAGACCACCAGTAAGACACCAGGCTGTTGCTGACTGTATGCTGCTAACAGCTCATACCAAAGAGATGGTAGTTATTACGGCATGCCTGATTGCTTTAATTTTTGCTCTATTTCCAGATCGGCCCAAAATCCAGAGAGCTGCAAAGTGGTTTATAGGTTCATTCCATTGGTTGTATTGCTTGGTGCATGTAGTTACTAACTGATCAATCTTGTCATCAAGAAGTTAGCAAATATTTACCCTCTCATTTCTCTGGATGTGTAAAGTGAATGAGAGACGTTAAATGACTGGTCTCAGGTGCTTATAGCTACCTCGCATTAGTCTTAGACTGTGGCTAAACCTACAAATTCTAACTGCAGGACACAGGATTCAAACTCATGGCTGCAACTGTCATGTCTAATACAAATATGCACCGCAAGGAATAGAGACAAAATTAATACAAATTCTAGTCCTAATACCGTGAAATCTGATTAGTGCAGAAAGGGCAACTCTGAGCCAATACTTGATGGTGGTGATGATCACATTTAACCCCATCAACCATTCCTGATTTGCTTAGCATGCGCATCATGCTGGACAAGAAATATTCAAAGAGATGCAATCAATATGTTTCTTTTAACACTGGGTATGCCCTTGGTTGTGTCAGTTCACAACAACCTAAAATGCTAACAACCAGATTTGATCCAAGTATTTATTCTACTTTACAGAGCCAAGCAGAATGGAGAACTCCTGATACCAGCACTAAGGGAAGCAGGAGTTACAGCTGTCCTGCCAATATAATAAAACTTATTCTGTATATCAGTGTATCCAGTGGCACTGTTAATAGCTCATTGATCCTCTGTACCTAAAAGGTTGCAGCAGGGTTGTTTGCCAGCATCAGTTAAGCAGAACAATAGCTGTGATTGGGCAAATATTGAACACTTTCCATGCTGATGTTATGCCTTATCACAGTTCTTTTTTCAGCTGGGTTACTGTGCTCTGACCTGCCAGGAAACACCTGTTCTTCAAGCAGTTTCTTTGCATGTTCTCTCTGTTAGTCTTTTTCTCTCTTTCCTCTCAGTGAAAATATAGCTCTGAAAGTGGCTTTGGTAAGCTTCACAGCTGTTTTTCTTATTCTGATATAAAGCCACCCCACCAGCTCACAAAGGAACCCACTTAGCTTTCCTTTATGACACTGTCATTGTGTGGGACCATAAAACACCCTGCTTCTCAAAGTTTGTGCAGCCAGCAGTTGTGTTATGTGGCTCTTTGTAATTTTGGGTTTAGTAAAACTGGATTTTTTTTCTCTTGGACAATGCTGCAGGGGGAGAAAGGGAGCAAAATTTAAGAAAGAGAAAAGCCTGGTGATCAGTAAATAATGAAAAACATCAATGCTACCAGTGATGCAGCCGAAAAGACGTCATGAATCAATGAGTCAGCTGGACAAAGGCATGTTGAGAGCTAGGAGTCAGGGAGACATGTAGACATTTGGCAAATCTAATGAGCTGCAATAACAGATATATTTAGCAGTGCTGCGTGACGTGGAGGATGAATCTCATAGTCAGGTTAACCCTTTGACAATGGCAGGTGTATTGCCAGTCATCTTCTTAATCACTGACTGGGATACTAGGTAGGGAAAGTCCTGTCTTCTCCTGAGGAGAGATTGACACAAATAGGTGGCTAAAGAGTGACTATTGGATTGTCAATGTTGGATGACGATTTAGGATGAATTCCAGTCCTTATCATGACCTTGTAGTCTTCACCACTCAATCACTGTGTGGTTCAGGTCTTCATCAGGAAAACGGGGCTTACATCGCTTTCTCATGGACTGTTTCGTTTCCCACAAGGCAGAAGCCCAGTGTGGTCCGCTCTCTCCCCAGAAAGAGTAGGTGAGCCCAGAGCTTAAATCGCAAATTGTTGTCATCATGTTGTTTCCACTCACAAAAGTGGCTTGTCAGCACAGGTTGATCAGGATGCTAGTGCCAGTCTCTAGATGTTACTCCAGGAAACTCTGACAGTAACAGTAATATTGCATTTGAAACAGACATGGGCTTTTGATAACTGCGTCTATCTTACAGGGACCAGAAAAAACACCACACAGGTAGGTTGGTAACCACCCCACCTAAAATTTCAAGCATTTGCAATGCATTACTTGTGAGCAATCTGCAGATTGAGAATGATGCAATTCATTAGAAAATGCATTTGAAGACAAATTTACACAATAGAAAGAACAGACACCTCCTGAAGGAATCACTGCAAACGATTTATCCAGTTTAAGTCAAAACAGAGTATGAAAGGTCCTTCGTCCAACAGCTTGTAGAGCAATTTATGGCTGGTAAAAATGGTAGCATTCAGGCAGTCAATCTCTATCAAAACCAAACAAATTTATTAGAGTGTCTCAGAGCTTAATACTTCCTTTTCACAGAGCAAAACCACAAAATATGTGTAAGTTATGTTAGTGGCATGTGTCAACGGCCAAAAAAGAGAGGTTTTGAGACGGAAGAAATACTATACAACGTACCTTCTATGCATTTAGTTAACATCAAAAATCAGCAGATTCTAACTGCAATTCTTTTTGCATTTTTCTGGAAAGATAGTATATCCCAGAACGTCAGCACACAGAAAGATGAAGGAAGAAGCACAGGAGTATCCAATCAGACTCTTTTCCTCCCTCTTTTATAATCCAAACAGTAAATTAAACCAGATTTGTGAAGGGAAACAGAAACCTTACTGATAGTATTTGGAAGTGCCATGCTTTGGAAAGAAATCAAAATAAAAGTCACAGCTGAGTTATCTGTCCCTAAACCTTGCCCTGATGATCTATCTATTTTAATAAAAGTCTGCAAACTCAAAAGTGCAATTCTTAAAGGCTTGCAAAGTCTCCAGCAGATGGTGGTTTATTTGTGCATCACCATTGGGCCACATTTGCTAAGGCTGGCATCTATTTTTTCCTCTGCCCCAAAATATTATTATTATAATTTGTATATTTAAGTGCCAGATTTTCTGATTTGGCTGAGCTGCTCTCATCACTAGAGCAGGCCAAACTGGCTTTAAGCCACTTATATCTTCCCCTGGAGTCTAGAGGCAGCCAGATGTCAGTCCAGTACCTTGCATAAATTAGAGCAGCTTCAGGAATGCTCTTCCCACTTACCCACATGCACAAAGGGCCACTCCAGCACCCAAGAACAACCAAGACAGAAGAATGCTCAATTACATTTCTTTTGCCCCTGATACTTCCTTTCCATTAGGGGAATGCAAAGCACAATACAGGTTTGAAAAGTCTCTCCTTTACACCATGAAGAGATTTAATTTATAGTGGGAATCCTAAGAGGCAGAGAGCTACCAGTTTCATGGCATTGTAGGACTGGGACAAAGAGACTGTAGCACGGCTGGGGTTTTATTACCAAACATCAGATTTGTCTTTCTCTTTCATACCAAAAAATACAGTGGAGGAAGTTCTGCTTTCTAAAATATATGAGATACTTTCTATGACATCAATGACATATTATTTCACCTGACGTACCTTGCAGCTTAGTAATTTAGGGTGCACTCTTGCTGCTTGTTCCAGGGACCTAAATTACACCAACAAAGTGCAGATACAAAATCGTATCCATAATTCTACAGGTTTAAAAATTAGATTTTGGGTTAAAGCCAGTCTGAAAAACTGAATATAATATGTGTACATGCATGCAGATAGAGGATGTAAATTCCAACGGGTTTTCAAGGGAGCACCAGTAAAACATTGCCAAAAGGAGAGAACTATGTCTGTGATATAATCCATCTCAGACATTATTTCATGATCAAGGTAATTTTTCTGTCCCTATGGCAATATTTTACCCAAGTAATGCTAAAGAAAACTGTCCCTATTTGTTTCATTACGCTTCTGAGTATAAATCTTCATTTGAAGAGCCTTCTGAAACAGAAAGCAAATGCTGAATTGAAGGGATTGTGTCTGTAAACGTGGTGCAGGAGAGCTAATGCCTGAGTCACCAGGAAATAGCAATTACATCTGCAGTGGAATCACCCCCATGTAAACAGAATCAAGAAGAGGAGGAAATAGGTATGTGTATGTCTGTGTGCAGCGGTATGTGTCTTTAGCCCAGAAAGTGTATTTTTCTTCTATGTTCATATCTCTCTGGAAACATTTTCACATAATAGATGGCTAATATTTTGCACATCTCCTATTTATTCTGGGCCCCATTCCTTTGGTCTGTATTTCTGGTAGGGATCCTTCTATTGATATGTAGTCCTGAGCACATGCTTTTTATGTAATGAACAAGACACAGTTTTTGGCATGAAAAAAAATGGGGTACAAAGACGTCTTTAATTACTGTATCAATGTGCATAATAGAGTTGAATTAGGATCACCAAGACAACCTTAAATGTGAGTTTTTAATATTTGCCTTCAAATTACATCTTTAGTCTTTTCACATATTTCCTAAGAATGTCATTTTCCAACTTTTATATCATCAAATGGGGGAAAAGGATAGACTTTCTGTGGTGTAGAGCAGTGCCGACACCCACACAAATCATTGGGGGGGCTGGAAACTTGAGATCTGCCTCTGCCACGAGGCTTAAAGGAGAAACGGATAGTAGTAACAGGTTGTTGTCCACTCTGTGAACAGCTCTGAAGGAGAACCGGGCATTTTTTCAGAGGGTTTCACAGAGATTTGCTGACAGCAGACTCAGGAAATACGGGTTCGGCTTTGGGATCTGGCAGGGAACCTAATCCAGTAAGTGCACTTTTCTGAAGAGGAAACCCTTGTCTCTTTTTCTCGATAGAGACCTTTTCTCATGCCTGTTTAGTCTCAGTTCCTCACTGTTAGACCCACTCACATCTCCTTAGCGGAGGATCAAAGTCCCAACATTTTCACCAGCAGCATCTTTTCAAGTCAGGCTGGGGGACAGCATCATTGGTAAAAACAAAGTTCTCAGAGGATTTACAAGGAAAAAATCTAAGATGCCCTGGATGAAGACACATAAACAAATTCATTGAAGGACAAATGTAGGCTGGTTTTGTGGGTACAGCCAAAGACTGTCCATGAAACAAGTCTTAAGTGCCTCTAAAATTCAAAACAGTACTCCAAACCATGAAACAATAGAAATTTCAAGAAACAACTTCTCCATCTTTTTTCAGTTGTGAGTGTTCTCACAAGGGAGGGTAAGAACACTCACAAATCACACCTCTGTCTATTTTTTTTGGGTTTTTTTCTTCCTGACTTAATTCATGAAACCAGCTGACCCAATCTGCTTAGGGAAAAAATGCATTTGAAGCAGGCACATAACAGGGAATATTAAACACCAAATCATTAAAGATTAGAAAAATTATTGGCAGCTGAAAACCAAGCTTCTCTAATGAGATGCATCAAGCTGGTATTACCAGCTGGGTTATAACAATGTACTTCAGTGGTTAAAGGAGTTAAAGAAATTTTGGGGAGTTCAGTTTTCAGTACAGAACTGGACACATAGTAGCCTGTTGCCTTTCTTGAAAATCATACACATGGTCTGTAATATGGAAAACTCCCACAAATAAAGAATTTACATAAGGTAATGGTTTATCAAATGTTATTCTTGTTCAAGATACTTTCATCAGAAACTTGAGACAAATTCATAACAGAATATAACAAGCATCCTTCACCCTTTACAGATAAGTCTTCCAGTTCATGGGTTCTTTGGGTTTTTGTTTTTTTTTGTTTCTTGGGTTCTTTTGAAAGAAGATTCATCTGGATTTATTTTTGTATTTTTGCCAGTTAGGATTTATTAGAGCTTTTCTTCTTGGCATTGTAATTAGGTGTTGCAAAATTTTAAGCTTTATATTTTTTTAATGGGTAGTCATTTTGTATTTGTATAAGTGTATTTAGAGCTCCTCTCTGCAATCAGCTTCTCAGACTTCTTTCCCTCTTTTTGTGAGTATCTGAGACCAGAAAAGAAAGAGATGTTAATTAGACATGTTAGTTTTATAATTGGGGAACAGATGGCAGGATGCTCTAGTATTTTAGCGGTGACTGAAGCAGGTTTTAGGGTAATCTTTTCATTTAAGTGCCTGGAAATTGTATAAACACAGCTCAGTTGCTTCTGTTACTTAGCCTGGCTGTCTCAGGATGCAGTCACACATCCTCTTTCAGCTCCAGCTGTTTCAGCTGAGTTTAATTCCCACAGCTGTTCATATTATCATAGAGTGAAAGAATGGTTTGGGTTGGAAGGGACCTTAAAGATCATCTAGTTCCAAACCCCACTGCCTTGCTCAGGGACACGTTCCACTAGACCAGATTCCCCAAAGCCATGTCCAACCTGGCCTTGAACACTTCCAGCGATGGGGCATCCACAGCTTCTCTGGGCAACAGGTACCAGTGCCTCATCACCCTCACAGTAAATAATTTCTTCCTAATGTCTCATCTAAATCTACCGTCTTTCAGTTTAAATCCATTTCCACTTGTTTTATTGCTACATGACCTCCATCACTGCATCCAAACTGGAAATTACTAACCCATCTGATCTATTGGTGGAGATGCTCACATGAGCAGTCCCCAGCTTGCCCTAACCAGGTTAACTAGCCTCATGCAAGTGCTGGGCTTGTTTGTCTACATTGCCAGGGAGCAACCGAGCCTATGGATGGGAGGGTAAGAACACTCACAGCTCTGGGTGGCAAGAGCAAATGAGGAGAAAGAGATAAAGTGACCACTTCAGGAAGCACATCTGAAGTCAGGATGAAAGGCATGTCCAGCTTTTGGAAATGACAGTCCATTGCCACTGCAGTGTGAATGCAGAATATCCAGATCCTTCTGTTTCATTCCCATGTTGGCAAACATCCAAAATACACCAGCTAGTCCCAAGACTCTTGCTTTGAATGAGTTTAGAGCTGTCTATACCTCTGGCAAGTTAATCACATCTTCAGAGCACTGCAGGCCAACATCTTGAGAATATTTTCCTCTTTGAAGCAGTCTTTTATTGCCAGTAGTGGAGAGATAACGAAAAGGTGACATTGGCAAAGACGACTCATTCTTACTAGATCATTTGACCAGCTCAATCAAGAAATAACAGGGAGAGAGAAATTTCTAGGAAAAAAATATCTCACGCTAGGATGTGAGTCTCCTCTCTTCCTCTCCTCACATTGCCCCTACCAAATTTCTCCACAGAAATCAAATTCCACTACTGTTAGTTTTAGAAATATTGAAAAGCCTTTATCAGAGGCTTAGCATCACTTCTCAAATGTAGAAGGATCCACGTAATGTAAGTGGCCACAGAGCCCAGAAGCCATACCTATGCCTTTGGTGATCCACGAAAGAGTCAGGGATCACAGAGTAGAGAAAAAAGAAATCATAGGGGGGAAAAAAATTTGTAACAGTTTCAATTTTTCAGGGTCATTATCAAAAAAATATACCACTCCCAACTGCAGTTACTTGGCTGGTACAGGTAGATGTGTATAGCATGGTATTGCCATCTTCTCACCTTGTCCCCTGTCATCTCCTTGCTGTCTCCTCCCCCAAAGCAGTGGGAAGGATTTGATGACTCCTCATTTCTATTACTCTACCATAGTATCTTGCAACTTTCTATCTAAAGTGCTTATGGTATGAAATTAATGATTTAGAAGAAAAAATATACGGCACAGGAGGTGGAAGTACCAGGGTGAGATCTAACCTGGCTGAGCTGAAAGTGTATTGCACAGAAATGTATTCCTCAGCTTATCAAAGTACCAAATAAGTGATAAAAAATGTGAAGAACCGAATGTACTGAGCAGCAGTAGTACTGCTGGTGGTTCTGTGCACAGAATTACCTTTGCCATTGTTAGATTTGGAATGCTCATGGGGAAGTCTATCACTCCCGTGGTTCTCAGAGTACATTATTTGACTTTCCTTATCTCCTAGGATCTGTTGGGGTGATCTGAGGTATATTTGTGGGGAAACGTGAATTTTTCTGCTTCTTGCAAACAGTCAAACAGGGCAATGCTCGAGTGGGCACAAAAAAGGTCTTGTCCTCAAACATTTTCACAAACTCTTTAGTAGAAGGAGAATCAAAAGCAAATTTGTTCGTACTGGCTATTGCACAATATTTTCCTACTCCTTTATGATGCTCTGAAAACAATGTCAGTGGAAGGTACACAAGTTAATACAAATCATATGCCCTTCAAGCTTATCAATGTGTACTTGGATCTGTATCATTAAGGCTTCATAGTCTTTGTAGTTTTCGTGATAGCGAATAACATGTATTTGAATTAGGGACTGATATACTTGTTGTTCACATAACTTTTGACACAGTTGGATCAGCACAACATTATACCTACTGCACTGATGAAAGATTCAGTACATGAATGTGCTCTTCTGAAACTGCCCAAACAACAGGAAATAGTTTACGGCTTTTAATATATTTTTGACAGTGTTAGATCCATGTATCACTCCCCTCCCCAAAATTCTTATGCACATTTTTGCAGATCTGTTTCCCAAGAGAATTTACCCAGTTTCTGTGGAACAAACTGACTGTGAGGGCAAAATCTGGTCACAACCCAGAGGACCCTATTCCAGCCTAAGCCTATTTAGGAAGGGAACAGCAATTTGTTTTCAATGACTTCACTCACCCTTACTGCAACGTTTCCAGTAAATGCAGGCGTTGTTCTTGTGTGAGCTCAGCATGTCATTCCTAATGTGGTCCTGACTGAAATTTTACATTGGTTATTGGAATAAGTACTTTTCTTTAAATGTTATCTCTCATGTGATTATGCTGAATCATTGTAAAATGAAAAAAATCTGATGAGCTGTCCATATAAATACTGAACTACATTAGATCATCACAACTGGTGCTGTTAAAGCAAATGTAAATACCTAATTATTAGCCAGTAGATCCAAAACACTGCCAAATAGTTTTCGGTCGCTGTGTTTACACAGTGACAGATTCTCATGTTAGTCATATCCTTCTGAACAAATGTTTTGGATGGACTTTTAAATCAGTGTCCACAAGGAAATAGAAAGAGGCAGCCAAACTCTCTTGAACGTCTGCCATTGACAAAGGTTAAGCATTTACAGTCACTCTCCGCCTAAGTATTCTAAGGAAACATTAAGGAGTGAAAAAAGGAAGGCGAGGATGTTCTGTACTCTCAGCAACAATGCAGCAAGAGTGACAGAAGCAGATCCAAAGCAGCCGGTTCCTGGGCCAGGTCCTGTTCCCATTAACGTCAATGGTAAAACTCCCTTTTGGTCTAAAGGGACTAGGATGGGGCAACTGGTCCTTCAACTGACTAAGGAAAAAATAGCAAGGTCCTGACTCTTTTTGCTTCCACTTCTTATTCATGGAGATTCCCTTTGGGACTGAGTAACATTGAGTCAAGAGGTAAGCATGGACCTTAACTGGCCTGTTAGGAAGGCTAATACCTATTGCATCCACTTAATTTCCCTGAAAAACTATACTCATTTCCCTCATTTCTTTTAGAGCCATCCAAAACATTTAAGTCTATTCTGTCCCAATTAATTTCACTCACAAAATCAGCTGGATTACAGCAGTGGAGAAATTTGGTTTGCATGAAAACAATAATATAGCCAAGAAAAAATTTATACCTAGGGGAATTTTGTTATTGCTGTCCTCTCATCGCCCAACAATAAGGCTACATATTTGGGATGACTTTTTGGTCACTGCCTTAACCTTTAAACGTTACCCCCCACATAAAAATTATACAGGGGTTAAAGCAGATGGATGTACATAGTTCACTGACCCAGTGGCTGTGCCCTGGCACCTCTAAAGCATGTCAAATATACCTGCAGGTACCCCAAGGAATGGACAGCCATGGACAACTGCTTGCAGGCACACAGGAGATAGGGGGTATGTCCTTCCTTATCCCAGCCAAATGTCCATTATTCTGCATTTTAATCTCCTCACTCTGCAGGTAAGTAGGAAAGACAGAAGGACACAAAACAGGTACTTCACTATTCCTTGTCTTTCAGCACTGAAGATCTGAGTGCAATATATTTTTGGGTTGTCTTTGTTTTTCAGGTTAAAAATAAATCTGAAAAGAAACAATACTTTTTTAGATATTAAAAACATAAATGAAGATTAGAGAGACATATATACCTAAAATTCAGACCCTCACCTGTCTTCACTCTTTAGGGTTCCACTTTTGTTATCCCTTAATAGGCAAGGGATGAAGATTTGTGCATAAACTGGAAATATAAATCTTACTCCTAAAGCGAGACACTGTCTGTAGAATGAAAAATGTCTTTCCCAAACCTCTGATTTACAGTCCTTAAAGAAAGTGTTGCTGAGTATATAAAGCTATTGAGCAGGTCCAAAGATGATTTTACGTTACTTTAGCTTTGTTGGGTTTGAAAAGATCATTTGGTTTCTATAAATTAGGATATGCTCCAGCTCACACGGTAGTCAACGGCAAGATCTGTGAACATCAGTGGAAGACAGATTAGACTTTTATTCTGTATGCAGCAAAGTACATAGCTGCAAGCAGCATTGCTGTAATGCGCCTACTGTGCCATGGAAAAAGTGAGGGCAGGAACAACTGAGGAAGCTACAGTGAGAAAACGATCAGGTGTCATCACAGACCAGACAACTCCTGTTCCTTCATTTCATTCTGGTCTATCAGTGGTGGCACTTTCTTTAGGAATGAGATGATGGGATGCGGCGAGTTAACAAACATTTCATGTCCAGGCAACATACTGACCTAGACATCAATTAACTCTCATTCCATGAATGTCCATATAAAAAACTGGCTGATGGGAAACTGTGCAGCGCTCTCTGAGCCAGAAGCTTCTTGTGATCAGCCAGACTTCCCAACATCAACCTCTTATGCTGTGAGCTTGGAGTCCACCTTTCCTCATTTTTGCCATGATTCTCTTCTCGCAAGAAGCAGCTACAAGTGATTCTTCTGCTTCTCAGAGCACAAAACCTTATCCAAAAGGGAGTGGAAATCTTTGCCTGTCCCTGGCCTTTAGCCTTTACACAGAAGTTTCAAGGTTTTCAGTGACAAACCAACCAATTCCCCTGGAGGCAGAAACAAAGCCAGGAGGAATCTGCGCCACAAGCTTATCTCTTACACCAGGAAATCTTCCCTCACCAAGACTGACAAGTGGCATCCAAGACTTTTGCTCATATCCTGGTATAACTGGCCAGGTTATTCCTCTGCTTTACCACATTTCTAAGTTCACTTGAACCAGTAACAACATTCATGAACAGTAGGTTGCACTGATGGGAGGCAAATGCAACACATTTTGTCCAAAGAGTTATCCACAGTAAAGGAGGTTTTAACTATGCATTTAGACCAGCAGAGACTTATTTGAAGACTGTGTTGCTGGTCTTATTCTGACATGAGGGTCCATGCCTGTTCATGTATGTTGGAATAACCACTAACACTTTTCTTACTCAGTTAATGACCACTAATAACCCATAGCTAGCCCAGATGAGGCTAGTTTTCACTGTAAACAGTTGAGTTGCAGGCATTTGTACCTCAGCCATACAAACTATTCTGAAAATGAAATTCAGGATAATCTCCTCCTGGCAGTAAAACTGAGGTGGATTAAATACATATTTTAAAAACCAATGCATTTGGCAGGTTGTTGGTTTAAAAAATTTTAGAACAAAGGAACAAAGAACTGGAAGTCTTCCAGAAGAAGAGATAATTTGATGATTCTCTATATAAATCTAACATTTCTTCATCTTTTATAAATGGAATTTTGCAGATCATTAGTCCCTTAATGTTGTATAGCTATCGGTTGTAAGGATTTTGTGCATGCCTCTGTGTGTGTGTGTGCGCGCAAAAAAAAAGCATTAAAATGGTTGAGATATAGAGAAAATTGACTGCTGCATAGTCACCACTTTTCATAAAGATTTTTACTACACCCTTGGTATTATGGATCTATAATATGCAAATGTGTAGCATCATTAATATGCATTTGCTGCATACACCCTCCTTAACAGAGTATGTTATGGGAATACAAATTAAAAACAATACACTCGACTCAGCTAAATTTTAATGGCCCATTGTATGAGCGATCCCTGATTGGGAGGTACCTAAGCCCTTTGTCTTCAATACTTCCCTTCCTTCCCCACAGCCATTCTCTGTATTTGTTCCTGTTTTCACTGACACCTCCATAGCTGAATTAATTCATTCTCAGCATAAAAATAAAGTAATATGCAGGTTCCTCCTTGTTACCTTCAATGGAGGTAGCTGGCACAGGAAGAGAAAACAAAGATCTAGAAATAAGTTCAGCCAAGAGTCCCCATGGTGGAATAAGCTGTGCAGCCCAATCTGCTGGCTAAATGTGCCCTGACTTTACTTTGGCTTGTATTTGCTGCTGATGGGAGCTTAGGCATTACCTAACCGAGGTGAGTCATCTGAGCACATCCCCTGGCACACTTCTCTCCTGTCTTCCCTTCCTGGCTGCTTGTCGAGGGAAAAGAGCCTTTCGACACCTTCCCTTCAGCCAGCAAAACCTCAGTGCCGCAGCTCTGCAGAGACAAGGTCACTTCATCTGGCAAACCAGACCAAGAGCTGTCTCCGAGAACCTAAAGATACTGACTCACATGCACCAGCGGCTTAAACTGTGACAGCGGATGCAATTAGTGGTCCCAAGCTTTCCCTTCTGATTCCCGAGCAGAGCTGGCACTTGTGCAACCGGGAAAAACCTAAACATGAAGCATTTTTAAATCACCACAAAAGACAGCTGGGCATTTTAAAGTCAACTGGTGTTGATTCAGGTTTGTCCTCAGCTGAGCCTTTCAGGAGACAGTTCACAAGCAACTGAGACAGGGACACTGCTGGCATTAGGGAAAGCAGATGCCACCCAAAATAAAGCTACCCGTCCTCATTAGTCAGCGAATGCAGTCAAGCCTAATAATGAGCTTGCTGCTCTCATTAGTGCTCTTTGCCTGCAGGCTGTAAACTTTGTAGATCAGGTGCACCTCCAGCCACGCTGAGGGGACAGTGTCATCTGACAATGGGTGTGACAAGGATTGGTAGGGAAGGTAATTCTTTCCACTGCCCCAGTTAAATCTAAGGAAGAATTAGGTTAAAGTCCTTAGTGGTCACTGAGTGCTTAACATACGATCAGTTTATCTTCATGCATTTAAGGCAAACCTTATATAAACTGAAAAATTAAAACCACACATTCACCTCTATAGTTTCCTTAGAATTAATTATTCAGTGATGGACACCAGTGTTATTTTCCGTTACTTCGCTATGACTGTCCCAGAGCTCAATCCTTTCAAAATCCAATGGGGAGAAAAATACCATAGCGAGATGCGCTCTGCTGTGCTAATTGGGCTTCCCAATATGGTGTGAGGACATTTGTCGCTCAGCCTGCTTATTCAGTGCTGCATATTCAAGCTGTTTCAGCAGGTCTAGCTGCTCTTATGGGAAATTAAGCTGCAATCAGATTCTGCAGTCATCTAGGTCTAGACTGTGATATTGATCACAGAACAGACAAACTGAAGGAACAAGGTAGAAATGGCCTCTTTGTATATGAGCACAGTTACTTGACAGAAAATGACCTTTTGCAGACATGAATCTGCTATGTGAGGCATAATGTGGTTGATCCTGAAAGCTGTGGAAGAGCTGGGAAGCCATTGCATAGGAAAGATTCGGATTATTTTATGCATATATATGTGTATACATAAATATATGTATATCTTTAAATATATGCATATTCATAGGTGTGTGTATAATGTATATTAAATATGTATTTATATATATATATGTATCACATCACTTTTTCCCACTAACTTTTGACCATGAATCTGAGGTACAGTGAACTTTGGAGTAATGATAAGGATCTCTTCCAGATTTATAACCATTAATTACAATGTCTTTCATGGAAATTTCTTCACAGATGTGAATGAAAGAAAACTTGCTGCTCTGCTTCACAGACTGCAGAATGTTAGATGCAGTTGCTTCTTTTTGAAACTCTTTGGTAAAACTCAGCTCCTGCCTAAAACAGGATTGTTAAAGTTGAAAACTCCAAGAGACCTATACAAGTTCCCATCATGTGCCAGATTTTCAGCTGAAGTTCTTGTCCATTTTGACTCCTTTATCAATACTTAACGACTACTGAACATAGGTTGTTGAATTTCTTCATGCTTTGAACTAATTTTATCACAACTATAACTGAGATATTGACCAGTGAAGTAGGAATGGGATGACATGATGGAAACAAACGTTTTCTTCTCCTAGTTGCAACTAGCTGATGATTGGATGTGAAATGTAATACTACTGGTAATGTTCTAAGTGTCCCAGTCCAGAGATGGGTGGAAGAGGGTATGTAATGTGAACCGATCTCTGTATGAAAATAATACTGGCTAGGATGGGTAAAGGCTATATATAAAAATAAAGATCTCGAACACAGAGGTATAAAACACAGATTTAAATTCCAGAGGGCAAGTGGTGACAGAGATAGGGATAGCAGTTGTGAACTAGGATACTATTAGCTCACAACCATAAGTTCCCAACAAAAAATATAAAATCAGTTAACAAGTATTTTGTTCTTAAGTAATATTTAGAGTAGCATTATACAGAAAACTCAAAGCAAACTGATGCATCCAGTGAATCAACACAGTCAGTAAACCTAGGCTGCAAAAAGAATATGGTGAGCATGGTGAGCACTACTGTAAATTAAAAGGAAAGGACTCTCACTGGGGATAATCATAGCTGTGGCTTTTAAGTAACCCCAGAAAACATAACTGTCCAAATAACACTTGATGTTATCTTACAAACTTGCCTGAGATCACAACATCCTTCACATTGTGTTTTCATTTGTGAAAAGGATGACTAAAATTCACATACCTGCTAAAATACAGCAACCACATATAAAATAAGCACTCTTTGTAACTATGATTTCCTTTCATTTCTTATTTCTCATAAACCCCAGAATTTTAACAAAATTATTGATTCGTTTGAAAGAGAGTCAAAGAGATTTTAAGTGCCCTTGCATCCTAGTTTCTGAAATATTTGATCCATTAATGTCTGTCAGCGGTCCCTGTCAGCAATGGTCACCCTGTTGTCTTCATCTCTGGAACTACGAAGGAGAACCCCTGGATACCAGAGACCTTCTTCACATAAACCTCACTTCTATGGGCTACAGCAAGGGTTGCTGACAGCTGCCTCTGATGATTGGGTGTCTTTCCAGCTTACAACAAAAAGACTTTGTGCCGTAGGACCTTACTGGTGCCAATGATCTTTCTCTCAAAACCAGCAGGCTGTGAGTGCTCTACCAGAGCTTGCAAGAGAAGGGCAATGGCTTGCACATCTAAGAACCATCAGCATCCACCCTGTGCCCGAGCAAAATTTTAAAAGTTTGTGCAAGCACCACCATGCTTCTCAGATTTTTAAAAAACAAAATGAACAGTATCAAATGGAAAACCTAAGAGACCAAGAGGTTCACTGCAATAACCACCAGAATGTCAGTGCAACCCCTGCCTCTTACAGCAAAATAGACTTTCAGCAGGGAAACATTTCCCTTAGCTAAAAAAAACCAACCAAGTCTGAGCTGAAGGAGAGTGGCTCACAGCAAATAATTGGAAATCCCCCCTGCTCCAGTCTAGAGCCAATTCACCTTATTGCTACAAAATAAAATAAACTCAAACCAACAGTTGGTAAGATGGTCCTGATTAATCACTCAGTCTGCCACCTGTAAGAGGAAGATGGCAGGTCGCAGTGCCCCTGGCTAAAGGCAAAAATAACTTCTTCAGTGAAATGTCTGTCTCCATGTAGACTTTATGTTCAAAAGATGATGAAAGATCATGTGAAAAACCATGCACAGGGAGGCTCACTCAGTCTGGTCTGGCTGAACTGGCTTTGAAGCACTAGTGTCTGAACCCCTTGCTACAATTAACATGCTCCTTTCCTCATTAATATTGGACCCAGCTGGTTTAGGTCCTGTGTGGATGGATCATCTGGCACCCTGATGAGATCAGTGGAGGAACATAAACACAACAGAAGCCACTGCCATCAAAATAAGCGGTTTCTTCAGCATAACAAAATAACTAATTCACATCAAAAATGTGGTATTTCAGTTTCTCCTTCTTGACCATTAATATCAGCTGGGGGATTTCTCAATGTTCATCAAAAAAGCTGGTAGGTATGGCACAGTACTAATGAGGATTAAAAAAAAAAAAAAAAAAAAAAGGACAAGAGGAAAACTAGTTCAAGCTCAAACCCAGATTTGTTTTTTTCAGCTGGAGTGTCCTTGATTTTATTTCTGTTAAGATGTAAATATACTTAGCCAGAAAAGTATACAGATACAAAACTTTAGAAATTACAGACTCAGTATATATAGGTACTGTTTTCCATCCAAGGATCTTCAGATGCTTTAGAGAAATAGATTCCAATGTGTCTGGGCATGTTATCCTACTCATTTGACAGACAGAGAAAAAGAGGGAAGAGAACAATACCATTTCCTACTGTCAGAAAACGAGCCTCTATCAAAGCCTGGGCCAAACCCAAAAATCTTGACCTCTACTTGTGAGGGATGTTACAGTCCACTCCAAATGACTCTGGAGGTTATAAACAGTTTTCTTTTCATGTTCTAAGACAAACACACACATACCTATAGTAAAAATGTTATATTAGTTATTGGTTTCTTCAGGAAGCCAATGTTTTGACTGCTCTAAACAATTGCTCATTAAAAGGCTTAAAATAGGTTTGTTTTATCAACTTCTTTCTCCATGAAACAGAAACAAAGAAGACAATGTCTCTTTCCATTAAGCTGACAGCCACTGCAACCCTCGCGTTTCAAAACAGCTAAGTTTTCTGTTTCTGTAAATTAGTGGAGTGGCACCTGAGCGTGCTCACTCATGCTTCACACAGAACTCGTCAGTAGCGGCTGTACTGATGGGTTTATAATACCTGCAGTCCCTGCGGGTGACGAAGCCTCTCCTTGACAAGCATCCCTGCACAGAGCTTCCCCGGCAGCCGCTGGAGCCCAGGGAGGGCGGCACCCCACCAAAATCGTGAGAAAGCAAGGACTTTCAGAGCTGTTTAAAACATTTATTATGGGAAGCAAATTGTTATGCCAAGTGAAATCTTACATACTGAAAAAGTGCAAATCTTAAGAAGTCTGTGTTCAGCCAACTTGGGAGGCTGCGAGGGCATTTGTCCTGGGCAAATGTTCACACCATCAGCCCATGGGAGCCCTGCTCTCCCGAAATTTATCTAGAATACCACAGCAGATGAATCACTTTTCTGGTAAAAGCGTTCCTGTGTGTACTATTAAGAAAGAAAATGGGACTCAGAGTGAATTTAGCAGAGCTTTAACTGGAGTTGAGTAATGTGGCCAAGTCCCAAACTTCAGCAACACAGCAACACATGCTACTCTGCCCTCCCACTACTCATAAACAACATCTTTCCTTGCTGCTTTGCAGCCAGTTCACTTCCCTTTCTAATCCCAGGAAGTCACTGCCCACCCTTACACGCTGAAAGATACATTTTAATCAAGCGGCGAACTGAACAGTAGCATAATTTTACTTAAAGCACACAGCAAGCCACACTTTAGAGCTATTTGGGGAAGAAACTAACCACAGCTTGGCAGCCCCCCCTTGCAGAGTTCAGGCTGGGTGGTCATTTGAGCTAGGGACAACACAGTCAATTCAGACAGGTGGCCACTAAGTCAGCCCAGCACTTTTGGGGAATTCAGTTCTGCCAGTATCCAGGACACAAAAAAGGAGACGCACACCTTCAACTCCCTGCAGCTCTGAGTAGCCTAGACCTGCAGGAAGAAAATTATTTCTTTTTTATCTTCAGTAGCTCATCCGAAGGGAGGGGGGGGGGGGGGGGGGGGGATAAAAAAAAAAGCAAAAAAAAAAGCACCAGGAAGCACCAGGAAAAATGCAGTTCAGGCTTAACAGACTTTTCCTGCCAAAATGTCTGTGTATGTGTGTATTTTGCCAAAGAAAAAAAAAAAAAAAAAATAAAGACATTTAAAAACTCTCCCCAATTTTTTTTGACCCAATATCATTTGATGAAATCAACGTATATTCACAAGAAGTTTAAGAACTCCATTCTTCTGTGACTTTTCCATTCTTCATTACCCCCTCTACTTGTTCTACTTCTTAGTTCATATTTTTTCAGGTTCCCACACATCCTCTACGGTCTGTGTACCATCGTTCCTGGTATGTTAATTGCTGCCTGATCAGGAGGAGCTGGGACACACTGCTCCTACCTACACCCCTCAACAGACGTTTCAGGAGATGGAGAAGAGGGAAATTGGGCTTTGATCCCTTTAAGGCATAATGAGACACCCAGAATGTTTAGTGAAGAGGGCAATGATCACCACAAGCCTGCTGAAGACCTCTAATTCAAAGACGGGCTCTCATGCTCACAGAAGACAAGGAGTAGAAAAGGGGTAGGAAGAAACAACTCTGCAATAAAGGGGGAACATCGAAAGCTGAAAACTGTTTTAGCCAATAGTGAGGGCTAAGGTTTACCATTAATATTATACCTAGCTTTAATGCTGTGCTCCCAAATAGATTGAGAATTGCAAGCAAACCTTTCACCCTGAGTCATGAGAACACGAGGACATTAGAACACGCATTGCTCCCTACATACCATTTTGTCTTATTTTGTTCCTCTTTTCCTGTTGTGTGACTGGTACGTTATCCTCTACTGCCTCAGTGTCCTCCAGATGATGTCCATCCACACAGCAGGAGAAGGAAAAGAAATACCTAAAAGATTCAGATGTGCATTACAGCCACTGTCCAACAAAAACACAGAGAGATGGGACAAAGTTCCCATCATACTTTGTCCTTTCATGCATGTCATCTGAAGGTCAGTAACTCCCACTACTTGCTAGCTGCAGCCACTCAAATTAAAATCAGTAGGCTCTGGGTCCCTTTAAATATCACAGAGGGAGGCCCAAACCTCTTTAACCATAAAGATAACATCTGCCTCAAAAATGGAAAGCCAGAGAAAAAAGCCCAGACAAAACCAGTTGCCTAAAGCAAATAAAACAT
Organism: Falco naumanni; assembly: GCF_017639655.2. Classification (NCBI taxonomy): domain Eukaryota; kingdom Metazoa; phylum Chordata; class Aves; order Falconiformes; family Falconidae; genus Falco; species Falco naumanni. The sequence continues at coordinate 105,995,559 of NC_054056.1, read as the reverse complement.
TGGGCTACTCATTAAATACAAAGGACAGAAAAGCCTATAAAAGAAATTTTAAAAGCCTTAAAAAACCAGTATTTTTTATATCTTCGTTCTCTGTATCTTATATTTTTAAAGGTCTGTAAAAAACAGCTATCTGTAACATATCTAGAAATGTCACAGTTTTACCAGGGTCACTTGGAAAGTTAGCAAAAAGAGGTCACGCTTCCAATCAGATTAATATACTAACGTGCCCAGCAGTAGATTATGTTAATTTTGACAGTATTTTTTAATATTTGTAATGCAATACATTACTCGACAGGATTTCTAAGCCTTCTCGGAGCTTATTAGTCTGCCTTTATAAACCAAATGTCAGCTTTATCAAAGTCAGACGTTAATTATTAGTGATGGGCGAACCTCAAAAGGTTCAGAGGTTTGGTCTAGTTTGACTAGACAAGCATAAGACCAGCTGCTTTTGCAGCTCATGTCAATGGCAGATTTGGACTCCTGATTCTGCAAATGTTACACACTTATTGAAATGTAAGCACCCAGACAGAGCCTGCTGGGTTTGAGGAGACTACAGAAGTGCATCCAGCTCAGCAAACATGGAGCTGCTTGACCCATCAGTGTCAGACTGCAACATCCCAGACTTCTTGCGTCACTCAGTGCTGCAGCGGATGTAATGGAGTAATGCACTGTAATTACATATCAAGAGAGGAGGGGAGGGGAGGACATTATGATCTGTTGCTGTATTATACTAATGAGAAGACAGAGGAGTCATACAAACATCCCAGGACAGACGCGTACAGATCCGTATAAATTGACACATTAGGAGTCTGAACCCAAATCAATATATTTGCAAGTGCTGTGATTAAGCTGAGGAGCCCAGCCTCTTAACAGCGCTTATTGGCTCAACCAGAGTGACTAATTGCTTGAGCAGAGCATGCCAACACGGCTATATGGCTTTTGGGTTGAAGCCTGTAATAAAGAATACTGGGTGTGCCGGCATATGTCAGTGAAGACAGGCCTGAAGGGGACATGTGTGAGGGGCTGAGGTTTTGGCCTGAAAGTACGATTACTTACAAGAAAATGGGAAAGTTCATTTTGTTTCTTTACTTCTGTGGGTAAACAGTGAAGTTTTACTACATGGCAGAGACTGACTGGGAAAACCTGTGAACACATCAAACAAGCAACAATAGGATTTCACCAGCTAATGTTTTTCCACGTCCTGCAACAACAGTCCTTCTTCAGAGCAGAGTTACAGCGCTATTTCTTTTTCCTTCTGTTTAGTTTTATTTTTAACCTGAGGTTATTGTTATAACAACACATACTGCTTATGCATGGTCCATCCCTTTCCCCTCCCACCTGGTGAATGTTTAAGCCCTGTATGCAGAGCCGGTAGAAGAGAAATTTCCCTGCATACAGCCACCTTGCATACAGCAAAAGCCACCAGATTTTGAGGCAATCTTCTGCAGGAGGGGTAATTTCAATCTCACAGCCGATACCTGCTGAATCCTCATACCTCTGTTAGCCATCTTCAGTGCTGCTCTTGCACATGGAGGGGAATGTGGGCACCTGCTACTGCATGTCAGCTGTGGTTTAAAGAAGGATTGAGCCTAATTCCATTTTGAAAAGAAACAGGTACGTTCTTCCAGGGGATGCTTTCAAGTTATGAATCTTACATGAGAGAAGGTGCCTATGTCATTACAATTTCTTATGTGGAGGCCCTTTCTCCATGCAACTTTTGAGAAAATTCCTGACGTTCTTCTAACTTCCCTCATCTGTTGCATGGGGAACTTTAAGTCAGGGACACTAAGGCTTTTTTTGGAGCGAAAACAACCAGCAACTGTGATGTTGAGTGTAGCACTCCACAACAGATCTGGGCACAAGTAATCTTTTTGGATTTATTTGGCAAATTGTTTGCAAAGCAGGAATCTGAATGTAGCTCTCCCAAAGCCCAGGCTAGCACTATAGCTGCTGCGCCAACTGCAGTATGAGGCAAAGATCAGCAGCAGGTTTTCCCCCATCTGCTTATTGCAGAGTGCTCACATCTTCTCTATAAGTGTGTGAAGATGGCCAGTGGTGGAGAAAACATGGGTTTAGATGAACTTGAAGTTCGCATCAGCCCAGCCACTCCAGTGTTGTCAAGCAAGCACAAGGATAGATGTTTTAAGCAACTGTGTCAAAATACGATTCAGATGCCAGTATCATTATAGTAGCAAAGCAGCAGAAAGCACAAAGGTGTATGACATTATAATCATGATGAAAGCAGCAGTCAGTGGTGGAGCAGATGTGATTGCAATCATATCAAAAACAGAGACAGCCAGCGTGGAGGCAGATGGGGCTGTAATTGAAACAAAGGCAGCTAAGCTACAAGATGGAAGGTACTGCTGCAAAGCTGGTGAGGCAGATGCTACTGCGACTGGACCAGATCTGCCACAGGACCTGCAGCAACAGCAGGTGCTGCAGCTATCTCAGAGCAACTGGGCATGTGCTCAGCAGTTGGGTAGCTGGCATCTAAGATGCAGCTGTAGGTGCTCTTTGGTTTTGAATTCCTGGCAATCACCACTTGCTGAACGGGGCAAGGGTTTTTACCTTTACAGAATAATTTCCTCGAACCATTTATTACAAAACAATCTCATTTGTTCACTAAATTATCTGACTCTAAGTTTTTAAGGCCAGAAGTCACATCCATGGCTGTCTATTCTGGCTCCTGACATGCCAGCTACTGCATTTCACCCAGCCATCACCCAGGCAAGCCCATAGTTCTCTCTTCACTTACCAAGAGAGATTAATAGAGGCATCTTTTCTAGAGGTCCTTTACACAACAGGATTTTGGAAGGAAAGCTTGTCTGGCATCAGCACATCCTTGTAAAGGGCCTAGGTCAGCTCTGAGTCACATCAATGTTAATGTAAATTTATGCTACTCAGATTGAAACACTTCCTATCACAGCTTATGTCCTCTATTCACAATTTTGCTGTTTGTGGGGACTGTGTGGTTGCAGTTATACGGATCACCACAGTCACTGAATGCCCCAAAGTGATGGCAGTTTTTGTGGTCACAGTTTTCACTGCTGATGCTCACAGGCTTACAGTACCTGGGAGCCAAACTCCCATTTGAATGGGACAGGAAACTCTATAGCAGCAAACACTGATAGCGCCGAGGCAATCAACGCTGTCTTTGCATCAGCCCTCACTGGCCTTTGTGTTTAGTGAGGGGCTTCAAGGAGAAGAGATACCTGCAGAGGATGAGGATCAATCAAGGATTACTCCTCAGAACTTGACCCATACTTGGCCCATGGAATCAGATGGGCCACATCCAAAAAAAACATCCAAAAAATCACAGAGAAAACTGGCTGATTTCCTTGCAAGGCCTCCTCTTTCTATTTTCTTTGAAAGGCTATGGAGGTCAGGGGCAATGGTATTAAGGGATAAATACTGAATCCACTTTCAAAAGAGGCCAGAACACTTGCCCTGTGAGGTGAAGCTGAGGGATCAGAGCAGGCTCTGCCTGGAGGAGAGGACCTGGTACAGCAGTCTGCCAGTACCTGCAAGGAAGTTATCCACAAGACAGGGACAGGGTCTTCACAGTGGTACCTGGTAGGGTGGAATGAGAGACAAAGGGGCCAAACCAAACCAAGAGAGGTTCAGACTGATTATAAGGAAAACTTCCTTTGCCCTGGTGATACTAAAGCAGTGGAACAGGGTGCTGAGAGAGAGGTTGTGTGGTCCCTCTGTGCATCAAGGTTTTAGAAATCTAACAATTTCAAAATTGGGAAGTGAGGTGTGAGGGACGCATAGCTCCTGAAGATGGTGACGTCAAACCAGACCTCGGTGAGGTCCTTGCTGCAGGAAGGGAAGTAAAGCAATGTCATGACACTGAGATATGCAATCATGCTCTCATCTTAGTGTCATCTCTGTGTCCCTTGCAGCTCGCGTTCCAGTGCACTCGTCACCTCTTTCCTACCTCTACCCCTTATACCATTCTGTAACTGAGAGCTTTATACCGCAGCCATCTCTGTGAATGTGCACTCTTTTCAGCTGGACAGGAAGGTGACTGTGACACTCGCTCAAACCATCTCAATAGATTGGATTGCTCCAAAGATTTCACCAACTGAACATCTCTGTCTCCAGCCTGGGTCCTTGCTCAGCCTTGTGACCGTCCTGTCGTATCCAGACAGAGACCATTTCATCAGATAAGTAGTAAAAATTATGCAAGCCTTTCCCAAAGACAACACTACATTCTGATAGTTTGGGACATATCGGGCAAAAAAAGATAGAATTCAAAGCATAAAATCTTACCATAAGGTAGTTTGTGCTGTTCAGCATCCTTGTTCAGAAGCCATGCATTCCTATAAGCTTCTGGGCTTGCCCCCCAAAATGAATTTTTTTTTGTAGAAGACAAGCTTGAACACTGAAATCCAAAGATTTGTGAAACTGGAAGGTAAACAGAAAAATAATGTTTTCCATGAGCTTTAAGATGCTGGTGAAGGAAGAGTGATTATTACAATCATGACCAGTTACAAAGACACGCTTGCACGCTTAGGGCTTATTTACTTAGGAAGGAGAGTCTCAGGTCTCTTCGAAAAAAGATGATGTTTTCATTGACTATCCACTACAACTATTTGAACATTTCTTGAAGTTATTTGTAAGTCATTACAGACAAACATTTACTAATTGTGAGTGCAGATGATGAAGACTGAATCTTAGTCCCTGAGAAATAACTTGAGTCCTCTTAGTTACTCTAAAATAATTGATATGACAAGCTCCAAATTTCTTCCTTTCCCTCTTTTTTTTCCTTCATTTCTAACTGTAATTTCTATTCAAATGAAATCTTAAATATTCTGCCCTGACCTTTGCTGGAAGGAATTTAATTACCTGTAGAGTTTACATAAATTATGTGGCCTGTTTGTCTAAGATTAATCCTACACAGAGATCAATAGAGCCATGCAACATCAGGATAAAATGGCTTCTTGCAAATGCCACCAAAGGTCACAAAAATCTTTCTGGAAAGAGGGGGTGAGAGACATGGTGTGACACATTCCTGTCGTCAGTCCGGTGTATGTCACTGCTGCTACCTCTGCAGCCACTCAGGGATGATTTATCAGCTGTTAGAGGACATTTGGTACAAACACACTATAAGAACCAGCTGAGTAAAATTAATTGAATGTGGTGATGACTACAATTCATCATTCTCAAAAAATGGCTCAAAAAGTGTGAGAAGGATGATACATTGACCATAACACAGATAAACTGCTTTTCATATCAGTCTTTGGGAACAACCTTAGGCTGCCACAAATGCTATACCTGTTTTCACACAGAAAAGACAGCTCTTACTCTTTGTTTATGAGATGAAGAGGACATGCAGAGTATGCCTAGACAGGAGGCTCATTACAGATGACATGTTTGTAACTTGGTAGAGCTACTTTCTGTGTGCCCTAGGTATATGTTTACCAGCAAAGTTGAGTTCATTCTCATGTTAGCTTGACAGAATTAATGCAGTGAAGTGAAATACAGTCAACTTCCAGGTTCATCAAGGCTAAATGGAGGGCCAAGAAATGTTTTTTCCTGTGTTAAAAAGAAACAGCGTTGAGAGAACCGAGAAGAGAGAAACAAACAATATCCTACCTGTTAGAGCAGCGATGTGAAAAACTTCCGAAGACTTTACTACACATGATTCAAACCATATGCTCTAACCTCAGTTTTCCACGGACAAAACCTCTGATTTTGATGATGAACAGCCATATTCAGACCCTCACAAGACATAAGCACCAGGTGAAAAACTTTTTGCTAATATTGCTAATGTGAGGACAGATTTTGACTCTAGCCGATTAGCTCTGTGCCAAAATAGGAACTGAGCTTTTATGAAAATCAGATCCTCACTGTCATGACTAGCATTATTTTCTTTAAATCTCCCCCAGGTGGGCAGAACAATTTTAACTTAAGACTTTGAGAGCTTCAGGTTGTGTTTCCTGCCTCTGAAAGAGTAAAAAAGAGCAGACCAAGTGGTACCTTAGTTTGTAGAAACATGATGGAGGTCTCTGGTGAGAGCCATCTTTTGGGTCACAGTGTGAATGTCTTTCTCAGCTCTATTTGAGATAAACTTCTATCAGGAAGTGGGACCTACCCGTTTTATCTCAGTGTATGAACTGCTGGGACTGTAATAAATGTAGATTATAAACCAACCGGGAAAGTTCATTTTATTGCATTTCTGTGTGATATAGCACAACAGGACTTGACCAAGTACTTCTGTTATACAAAGCAGTACAGCGTGCAATTTCACACATAGAATGATGACTTGAAGCTATACAGTCTGGAGCTTCATTCAGAGCGTGGTTGGATTCATGCCCTTGGTTTGATCCACTGTGGAGGGGAGGCTCAGAAGCTGAATTTGAAGTGGGATAAAACTTGGATTTTTAAATGGCCCCAAAAGCCCAGTAGCGTTTTGATGTGGAATTATGCTCTGAACAGCATTAGCAATATTAACAATCTTTTAATTACTGTGCAAGCCTCTTTCGGCAAGCCTGGAGTCAGAACACCATGCTGAGGGACCATTCAAACAGGAATGATACACTCAGGGTAATAAAATGCCTATTGTTTCTCTGTCCTATAACAAAGCCTGGAAACCACAGATGAGATCAGGACCATATTTTGCAGGGCACTGCACACACAAGCAGGATGAGACAGGCCTTCCTCAGCTCACAGGCCAAGGGAGAGGGAGGGAGAAGAGTGAGGACGAGGAGAAGGGTCATCCCTCCATTGCCTGCTTTGGTGAGAGCTGCAGGAGCAGACCCTGCCTTCCCACTCACAGCCCCTGCAAAGTGGGCAGTACTGCCTGCAAGTGCCAGCTGCAGCTCAGATGGAACTTTTTAGGTCCCTGTTATAACACCAGGCCTTCATGTGCAGCTCTCTTTTCTGACTTGGAGCCTACGGGTGCCAGAAGAGGTCTGCTCACTGGCATGGGTGGACACACATATTTGATGCGTGGTTTTGCATTATACCAACCACTGCGGGGCTACACCGGGGACCCTGTACAGGGAAAACTGGAAATTGTCTACTGTCTGTCAAGCAACAGGAGACACTGATTGCTGGTGTAAAAATGCAGTTCAAATAATTAATTAATGAGAGCGTCCTTGAGTTTTTCATCCATCTCCCACTTGGTGTTGATGGTGTGGGTTAAGCTGAATGTGAAGACATCCACGTACCTTCTGGGCTGCTGCCAAACTCTTACTGGCACCACCAACCCTGAAGCAGGCTGCTAACACTTGGGCTTCACAACAGATCTGTGTGGACATCTACCTTTTTTTGATATTTATCGAGAAGTGGAAATTCTATTAATACTGGCCCATTTTGGCACAGTACAAGGCAAAGATTCCCGGCAGCCTGGAGATGACCCTTCAACAAGTGGACTTGTATTAGAGCAGCCCACTTGCTGGCCAGGGCACATCAGGCATGTCAACCTTCAGTCTCATCTCTGAAGGCCATGAAGCACCTTTAAAGTTCTCTTTTCCACCGAAACTCAAGAGGATCTTTGGCCAGTTTTGCATTCTTAGGGGATGGGGATATGGGACAAGATATCTCAACTTTGATATGAAAGTAGAGCATAATAGCTGTGCAGTTAGGCATTGTCAAAATTATACTTCCATTTAATCTGTTCCAGAAACCCAGCTCTGTCTTTTTTTTGCTACCTAAGACAAACTGTAACAGACAACTCAGGGGGGTAAAATGTCTTATGAATAGATTGTGGTGGTAGTGACACAGGATTTTAATTCAGGAGGATATATCTACATGCCTTCTATTCCCTTAGGGACTATATTATATGCTTGCTGATGTGAAAGACCCAGAAATGGTCCATACAACCATGTTAAACATTGTTTCCGGTACAATCTTAACTTAGAAGTTTTATTATGCATTTACATGATGAGCTATAAGAGAGGAGTAAGAGGGGGATATTGTTTCATATCTCTTACAGGTCAGGACACCACCACCAGAGATCATAAAGCAGTTTATAGGTTGTGAGATTCATGCTCCAAAGGAAAGAACACACTTGAAAAAAAAAAATGAAAATAACAATGCAAACTGAGTTACAGCATTTTTTTATCTGTGTGTGTTACATCAGTGCAAATCTGTGCAAAAAAACCCCAGCTCAGGTTAGCCACTTTAGGCATTTCTAAATATTTTTGATTAATATATAATAATTAAAAGTCTAAAATTCTTGAAAAATATTAAAGACATTATAATTAATGGCAGAGTCAAAATTGAAACTAGTAGTTATTGAACATCAAGCATTTTTTACTACATCTAACCTTAGCTATAACTACAAATTCTCATCATTCCTTCACCAATCATTTCAAATATTAGCCCAAAACCTTTTTGGTATTATCCCTCTATTAACCATCCAAGGATACATGAATTTTAGTACCCAGGTCCTTTCATGTGCCTTTCCTTGAAGTGAAATTCTTAGCTGTGAAGGGGCTGTGGCACTTCACCCCATCTTCCCAATGTTCTTTATGCAATCCCAAATGGTAACCAAGCACAGCAAATGTTTATGCACAGAGCTGAAACAAAGCAGCAATGATGCCATCACTGAGAACTGAGTGACCTTTGGCAGAGCAGCCCTGCCTCCAAGGTCCAGCAGGCAAGGGGATTAATTTTACGGTCTGGACAGTCCTGAATTCCAAGCATAGAAATTGGATGTTTGTAATAAGCTATTTACAGTTGCAGTTCTATTATTTTTATTGGTCCTCAAGGACTCACAAACAATGCTGCACAATTTGGTCACCATCTCCTAACTCATTGTGTATTCACTGTCTCCATAAATAGATGTTGCTTTTTTGGACAGCATCCTCCATATCTCTCTTTCAAAGCAAGGAGCCACTGGGCTAGGAATTATAAAGGCTGACAGTAAAAGAAAAGACAGTTTTCTCAGCTCCCACATGGCGTGGCTATAAATGTGCCACCAGAGGAAAAGCTGGGAACTACAGGAGCAACCACAGCATTTTTAGTGATACTTACATATTTGCAGAATGTCCAAAAGAGGAAAGTCCTATCAAAACTCAGAGGACAAAACCTTCTGATGAAATCTTTCCTTGCTGTTGCAACCAAAGCCTTTCCCTGGTACCTGAATACCACAGATAAGCTATCCAGCACATTTTATATTAGCATGCAGTTTTCATCCAATGTACAAGGCCCAGGTGAATTTCTATGGGCAACTCATTCTAGATATATAAGGTATGTTGGTGTATGATGTATGAGTCATTTTTCCTGAACATCCAGCCTAAGGGCTGCAGAATAAGGGCCTGCAGAGGCACAAGCTATTCAGGAGTCACGGCTGCAGCTGACATTATAAACCTTAACTCTGCCAGGCACCATTTTCCTATCATTCAGTTCTTCATTTTCCATGAATCTGTAGAATATTGCAAAAGCTCAGTACAGGCAGTATAGATTTATCAGGTGAAGCTGGGAAGCCTCATATACCAAATATGCCTTGGCTCCACTGCATTTCAAGCAGCAAGTTTGGTCCATATTCTGCTCTTTGAAACACTTTTCATGAACCAGCCTCACAAAGTGACTGATAGATATGTCTGATTGTAATAATGTTAACTAAAGGTTAAAGCAAAAATAGACAAGGACTACAGCCTGCCCTGCAGAGGAATCAGATTAAATTGTAAAGTGAATTAAAAAAGATTTTTTTTTCACACTTTCCAATGAAATGACTGGGGACACTAAGCAAGAACTGGAAGGGGGAGAGAGGTAATTATATACTCCAGTGCAAACTTGTGCCATCATTACATTGATGGTATCAGTATAATACCTTCTCCCAAAATTACAGGAGTGAAAGGAAAGAAACCTGATGGGAAGAGGCAAGACCCTCAGTCTGTAGTGTATGTAGTGGAGCAGACATATAATCCCATAGTCAATTATTAACCAAGGTCAATATTTATGGCACAGGGAACCATTTCAAGTGTACATTATTTATGTAGAGACCTGTAATGAGCACTTCATGCTCAAATAGAGAATATACGTACTGGGATAATTTTAATAAGAAAGCTGCCTGTCATGGGAAACAGGATATATCTCCTCGGAAATGGTCTGTGTGTCTGTCTGTCCCTGACTCTTGCTCCGATTGAATCAGTCAATATTCTCCACCATTACAATTCACAATCAGAAATATCCTTCAGCTGCAAGTTGGCAAGAATGGAATTAGATGCTTTAGACTTTGGTTTTGAAACTCCTATTTACGCAAACTGAATCCAGACTGTGGATTTTTCTTGGAAAATGGTAATGTAACCTAAATTATGTGAGGAACTCCAGCTATCCATTCCACATATCCAAGTAGACTGAGGCCACTGCTGGGAGCATTTTCATTCCTCGACTTGATGTAGTTTCTGAATCACACTTCCATTTGCCTCATGAATCCTTCCTCCTCCCGGAGTATGTATCAAGGATAAGGATGTGATAAAGACTCTTGAACTAGGAAATGACAGCTTTGCTGTGACAACTGCTGAAGAAACAAGTGGCTGGTTTATATGACTGTAACATATGAGCCTTTGCATTTGGGATTTGGCTTGTATTCCACGCATTCATACAGCATCAGTCATTCACTGACAGCCCGCTCTTTATGCAGTTGCTCACACACAGAAGGGTATCACAGTATGCTGAGTCAGGTTTTAAAGGAATTTAGGCACATAAACATGCTGAATGGCTTCTAATAGGATTTCCAAATATGTTTAAGCACACAGCTTCCGAAAGGTACCTCTGAAAAAACCATAAAGCAGCTATGGGCACCTTAAAGTGCTTGAAAATCTTATAATTGAAAGCAAGTAAATTTCTTGCACTCTTGCCTGCAATTTTCAACAGGGGCTGGAGAGCTCTAAGTGTTTTGGACTCTTAAGTTGCTGTGTTCCCTTGAAAATCCCAGCCTAAGACCTTATCAAGTGCCAACAACATTAGAGGAGTCTCAGCAAAGTGATTTAGAAGTTGGTACTAATAAGCACTCTAAATCAATCCAAAACATGTCTCATGTTGGGTGACGTCTGCTATTGATCAGAGGGACAGGACAAGTCAAGTCAAGGAAACATGATTGGGAAAATAATAAAACAGCATCAATGAATGTTTCAAGGTGGTTTTTTTTTTTAGCTTGAGTGGCTACACTAAAGCACACTGCTGGTCCAGAGGTGATCATCTGTGGGCTACTCCCCAGACAAAGAGGAGACAGTGTACATTAGAGGAACAGTAAAAATGAATTTCCCTCCTCACAATCCTCTGTTCAATCTACAGTTTATTTATGCTCTTCTTAACATTGAGACTATACCCAGCTCATTCCTTTCTGACTGATGATACATTGCTTAAATAGCACATTAGATGGGTACTTTTTAGGGATCTGGCAAAGCAGTTGATCTCTCTGTGAACAAACTAGGGGAAATACTGTCAGCTCACAGACCTGCTGATGGGCTTAGGTAGGATTATAGCCTGGAAAAGGTAAAGAAGTTGGGGGATCTGCTTCCTGGATAGGGCTCTTCTCAAAAAAAGCCATCTACAGGGATATTCACCCTACCCAGAGGAAGCTTTTTCCCTAGGGTGACTGAGGGCACCTTCTGTCCCAAAGGAAGGTCAGCTACTGTGGTTGCCTGCTGGGTAGAGTTGTGTTGTTTCGTCTTTTCCTGTTGGAACTGAAAATCTGATTGAGAAACATCTTTCTGGCACAATTTCTGAAGGCCACCCACGCATCCCTGTAACTTAAATTTCTATTACTTAACATAGAGGTAACATGTCTCCCCAGGGAAGAGGAGGAAGGGATTATGTTGCAGTTGCAAACATCTGTAGGGAAGGAAGCACATGAAGCATGTATGTTTTAAAGAGGGAGCTCAGGACAGGGGGAAAGAAAAGCTCTTTGTTGCCTGGAAGGAAGGATGTTCTTCCTCCAGGGGCAGATGAGGAAGGGGATGTGAGGTCATAACTGAGAAAGGTGAGGTGAACTAGGGCTGAACGTCACCTGATGTGAAGCGGCGAAGGAAGAGAGAGGGGCCCTGTGGTGGTATGGCTGTTTCCTCACAAAGTGACCTGACTGCAGGCTGTCCTGGAGATACCACACCTTGTAAAGGGTCTTTGGGCTGAACAACATTATCGTGCATCTAAAACTGCGCAGGGAGACACTGCGAGTTAAGGCGAACCAGCAGCCCCCCTGCCTCACTTCAGTGTCTTCTCCTTGGAAGGGGCTTGTAGTAGAACACATCAGTTTGCACTCCTGCCTTTTTACTTTTGGCAACATGAAGTAGTTAATGTATTAAAAAATAGCAAACTTAAAGCTCATGCAGGCTACCCTATTGCAGCTGTAAAAAAACCCTACACTGGTCCAGCTGGGTTGCTGAAGAATAACTCAAGACAGCTGGAGACATGGTTAAAGAAACAGTCCTCCACAGCTGGGCCTCCTAATGAAAAATATCGCGTGACAATCTCAGAAAATTCTTACTACAGAGAAGAGAAACCCTGGAGACAAGGGAAAGACAGTCTTTGGGAGGTGCAAAATTCTCACAGTTAGCCAGAGAAAGTATTGTGTACAGGAGAGCTAGTGCAGCCTGGCTTCCTATGGGTTTGTGCCTGTGGTGAGATTCATGGTTGTCTGCTCTGAAACAGATGCCAAGCGAAGCTTTTATCAAGGCCAAGGAATTAAAAATATCTCCCTACCAGAAGGATTCTCTTCTGAGTCTTTCCCCCAGTGAAGGGATTAGTAGTCTCTGTCTCTCTCCTACCTGCCTGCCTAAGACTTGCAGGAATTTTCTACTGCTTTGTGTGACTGAAATGAAAAGAGCTAGCGGGTTAAAAATGCATCTGATGGAGGAAAAATACACACACACAGACAGAGCATGATCCATTCCGTTAGGAAAACAGGCTGAAAATATAGCTGATGAGGAACATGCTAACTATGCAACATATAACCTCTTTAGCCCCTGAAGCGTCTTCCTGGTCTGGAAGTTTTTGTGTTATGTAAGGAGTGGGAAAGGAATGACAGAGTGGTGCAATAAGAGCACTGAGGGTTTAAAGCTGGCAAAAACGAACCTGTTATTTTCAGCCGCTTTAAAGAGCTCTGGATAAGAGCGATCCTGCAAGCTGCCTGCCTGACCTATGTAACAGGAGTTTCACTGGCTTGCATCAGCCAGCCGCTGGCTCTTATACTAACCAGGCCAGCATTATTGTATTACATTTAATGGAGCTCCTTATGTCATTCCAGCCTTGTTTCCTTTTTCTGATCCATGTGCTTTCCCTCCCTCCCATCACCTCTCCCTCATCTCAGCTGGAGTATGCATACGTGCCCCTCTTCCCCCTGTACCAGACACCACTGCAGTGCAGTGCTTATGATTACAAATCATCTCATTAAAGCCAGACAGCCACTCAGCTGGATGCAAATTACTGACCTCCTCAATTTATGAATGTCAGACTTTTCAGGGTGGGAAGGGAGGGGGGAACAGGGTGGAAAGCGTTCCATTAAATGGTATCCATCAACCCTATCACTTTTATAAGCTAATAAAAAGGCTAAAATGAAGTTCATTGGGACTGGCTGGATCTAGTAGTACCAGCTGGTTCTATGAAATATTAATAGAAACAAGACATGTCTCTGCGTTAGAGTCTGTTAGGTGAAAGGATGATATTGTTATTGATAAGTTACTGCCCTGTCCATTCTTCTGAATGACATCTTCAGTTTCCTTCTGGCAGTGTTAATCCTCCTATGTATGTGACAAGACAAGGCTAAAATACAGGAGAACCCATTACTGAAGAGTTAAGACCCAGATTTTACAGAGGATAAAAAAGATAGCCCCAACTTGCAGGTGATACCTACTCTTTTGACCCTTTTCCATCATATATGAACTTTGCTGCCTTTCTGTGATTCCAACATGTAGCTTTGGCTCGCGCTGGGAGAGGGAAGTGTGGCAGGCAAGGTCTTGAACCTGAACCATGAGTCCTGGGGGAAAAAAAATGCAAGCTGTATTGAAGAATTCAGACTGCAAAAACACTGCTTAGCAGCACGGCAGAAGAGCTTGTTTCAGACAGTTGGATGATGAAGGTTTTCCCGTTGTGATGGTGGCTGCTCAGTTCAGCAAGTCCTTAGACTTATTTTGAATTAAGAATAAATCCATGCTAAAAAATCTGCTGCTTGCTGGGATATCTGGGCAAGCTTAACATTCATATATCAAGGCAATTAGCACAGCAGATCCAGACAGATAGGAAACAAACAGAAAAACCAAACAATAAACAGGCCCGCACTATCTCAAAAATCTACAGATGGTCCTTTCGGGTAGCATGAGCACTATACCGTTAGAGGGAAGGAAAGTATACCAAATGACGTCTGCCCTATGGCTGAGCAGACCATTTCCATCCATGTTAATATCAATTAAGCACTTCTCACCAGCGCTGAGAAACATTCTCCTCTAGCCTCAGCCAACCAGCTGGGCTGCTGGGGTCTCTGCAGCTACTGGGCAGTACAGTCTGTGAAAGAGACTAAGAACAACTAATGGAGATCTCTTTGAGATGCTGTGAGCAAGAGCTTCACAAAGACAGAAAGATACATCATAAAATTTTTGTTCTTCTGCGTGTCTCTCCTCCCAAGATAATGGCCAGTCACAAGCTTTTAGAAACAGAATAAATGCACTAGAACATATCCCTTGGCAGAACAAGGCAGATGCAATGATAAATTAGCTGGCGGGTGGAAGACTACCTACTGTGCAGAGAACAGGTTGTCAAACAGATTCATTTATGGCTGTGAGAGTGATCAGTTGGATTCTGAGCGGTTAGTGGAAATAATTGTATCACATATTAACAGCATGCTACTTACAAAGGACAGATACGCTGTTGACTAGATAGCAGAAGCACAACTTGTCATTCAGCAAACATATACACAATAAATTTGAAGCTTAAAATCAAATCCTTTAAATTTTCCCAAAAGAGTTCAGTTCAGAGCAGAGCTCAAGCATAAGCAATGTCAGTCAAAAAGGTAACAGTAGCAACGAAAGGCTGGCAAGCAGTTTATAGTGATATCTTTATATTTTTGTCACACCCAGAGGGGACAAGGGCCAAATGAGTCTTCAAAAAACAGTAGCTAGTGCACACACAGACATCTATTCGCCAAGTGTCATGCTGCATAACTGCTTACAGCCAAAAATATCCATTACTACAGTGAACAGATGTAAGCAAGAATAACAGGAAGGAAGCGCTGCTTAAGAGAAATTCTGCAGTGATACTCAAAATGATTAAAATACAGTAACGCAGGCAGTGAATCTCTCCGGCCAACAGTAAACCAACCGTATCTTCACAAAGCATTTTGTGAATTTCAAACTGAAGTTGAAAAAGTCCCACTTTTTACTTGAACTGCTAGCATTTTAAACTGTCTTTCAGGAGCAGTTTGATGGAGTTGCCACCCCTGCAAAGATGAACAGAGACTTATCAGGAAATAAGCACCCCTTGAGCTGGAGGAAGAGTAGGCAATAGTTAGCATGGCAATCTGCACTGTCTTACCACTGCACGGATTTTGGCCTGGCTTGGTGTGCTGGCTTCAAGGCAAACAGCTGGTTGCAACATTTTTTTTTGGTCAGAAGTCAACTGGAGTTTTTAAAGGTGGTGGGGGAATACTTTAGTGAAATAGTTCTCTTCCGCTGATCAGCATCTTCTCCTGCTTCAAAGAGGTGAACTACATCAGAAAAGAAATGGGCAGAGCAAGCAAGCCCACAACAGACACAAGGGCTCATGATCTTCACTTGTGCTTCACGGCAGCGCTCTGCCCAGGGGCAGCAGACTTTTGGAGTGCCATGGGCAAGTCTCTGCCAAATGTCTATGTGCAGGACTGACATCCCAGTTTGAAAAGAAGCAACAAATGGATAGGGAAGCATAGAGCTGGTAGATCATAAACATTTCGGTGTTTGGTACTGATGGCACACCTGATCTGAGTTTTTGGAGAAAAGACAGCAACCTGTGTCTAGGTTAGGCACAGGTATCCTACAACCCTTTTTGGTCCTCAAAATATCTTAACTAAGAAAAAACTGTTATGAATGACTTTGAAAATTAGACACATCCAACAAAATTTCTGTGAAGAACTGTCAGCTTGACACAGCTTGTGGAAGACCTTGAGGAGTCTCTCTCCTCTTCAGCATAGCAAGCTAATTTACAGAACAGCAGCTTATGGTTAAAAAGTAGTGACAATAATCATATGAATAGGACCCTGTAGTCTAGAAAGTGTTCATTGTCTGTTTTATTTTCTCTTCAAGGACAGGCAAAAGATGTCAGACTCTACCTGAGCTACTATGTGGCCCCATCAGCAGAGTATATGTGCTATATTCAGTGACTGTGTCAAGGAAAATCTATTAAACTGACAGTGACAAACACCCCAGTCTCCCCCTTGCAAGGAGACTATAGTCAGCCTTGCTGATGTGCACTTTTATCCCAGGATTTCTGGAGTCCTGTGATACAGCTGCAGAGTTCAGCAAGAGCTCTGGAGGATAACCCAAATCCAGCTTTGTAACTGGTGATAATTAACAGCATTTTCCCAGTCAGAGGAGGGACTTGAACCTACACCACTTACCTACCGGGTGTAGTAGTTGGCCACTAATTACTGCACAAAATATGGTCAGGAAAGAAGGTTGCATAGTGAACTAAAAGAGTCATAGAATCATAGAATCATTTAAGTTGGAAAAGGCCTTTGAGATCAAGTCCAACCATTAACCCATGATGACTAAGTCCACCACCAAACCATGTCACTAAGCATCACCCCTACATGTTTTTTAAACATCTCCAGGGATGATGATTCCACCATCTCCCTGGCCAGCCTGTTTCGATGCTTCAGCACCCTTTCAGTGAAGAAATTGTTCCTAATATCCAATCTAAACCTCCCCTGGTGCAACTTGAGGCTGTCTCCTCTTGTCTTGCCACTTGTTATCTGGGAGATTGACCTCCACCTGCCTACACTCCCCTTTCAGGTAGCTGTAGAGAGTGATAACGTCTCCCCTGAGTCTCCTCTTCTCCAGACTAAACACCCCCAGTTCCCTCAGCTGCTCCTCATCAGACTCAGGCTCCAGACCCTTCACCAGCTCCCTTGCCCTTCTCTGGACACGCTCTAGCATCTCTATGCCCACATTGAAGTGAGAGGCCCAAAACTGAACCCAGCATTCAGGGCGCAGCCTCAGCAGTGCCGAGTACAGGAGGATGATCACTGCCCTAGTTGACTCACTGACCAGCTGTGTTGGGAAGTTATCTTCTTCCACACACTCCAGAAACCTCCTACACTGCTGCCTCTCTGCTGTGTTGTATTTCCATCAGGCTCCTGGTAGGTTCAACTCCCCCATGAGAACAAGGGTAGTGATCTTGAGACTTCTCCCAGCTGCTAGTAGAATGATTCATCTCCCTCTTCATCCTGGTTGGGTGATCTTTAACAGACTCCCACCATGATATCCACCTTGTTGGCCCTGATTCTTACCCATAAACACTTGACCCTATTGTCACCATCATTCAGCTCTAGGCAGTCGAAACACTCCCTGACATACAGAGCTACTGCACCGTCTCTCCTTCCTTGCCTAACCCTCCTGAAGAGTTTGTTGCCACCTATTGCAGCACTCCAGTCGTGTGAGTTACCCCAACATGTTTCTGTGATGGTGATAATGTCGTAGTCTTCCTGCTCCACGATGGCTTCCAGAGCATCCCATTTGTTGCCCATGCTTCAGGCACTAGCATAGATGCACTTCAGCTGTGTTATTGATCTTGCTTCCAACCCTGGCGTGCTGCCCCCAGGCTCATCTCTAACGAATTTGGCTTTATTCCCTTCCCTCTTCCAATCTAGGTTAAAACTCTCTCAGTGAGCCCTGCTAACTCCTGACCTAGGATCCTTTTCCCCCTTTAAGACAGGTGAACCCCTCCTTTACCAGCAGGCCTGGTACCGTGTAAACTGACCCATGACAAAAAAACAGAAATTTAGCCATTGACACCAGGCCCAGAGCCACATATTGATCTGTGTGATCTTCCGATTACACGCCCCATTGTTCCCTGCAACTGGCAGTCATCCCAAGGCCCTGAGGTGCCTCTTGATTGCCCTTAGACTTGTTGTTTGGACTTCATCACTGCCCACTTGGAAGACCAGTGGTGGGTAGTAATCAGAGGTTCTCCAGTAACATCCCTTACCCAGGCCCCAGAGAGGCAGCAGGCTTCCCTGTGGGTTGGGTCTAGTCAGTATATTGGGCCCTCCATTCCTCTCAGAGTGTAATCACCAAGGACAACCACCTTTCTTTTCTTCCTAGCAGAGCTGGTTGTGATGCATGAGGTCATTGACCGACTCTTCCTAAGCAGCTCCTCCAACCTGGATGTGCTTTCATCCACATCATCATTTTCCTGGCCTTCAGGTTTCAAACCTGCATAATTATTTGTATAGGGGTATCCGGGGAGGTGAATTAGGTTGGGAGGTGGTTTGCCTGCTGCCCCACGCAGGGACTTGTTTCCATTCTTCCCCATCACTTAGGACTTCTCCATCTGCCTGGTCACTTGAACACCAGAACCAAGAACTCGACCAAGAACTCGGTCACCATTTCAGAGGAAACAGGTGAGATTTGTTGGGTTCTCAAGAAAATGATTGTAAGCGTGTGCCTTTGGGGGTAGTGTCCGAGCTCTGGATCTGAAGTGATGATTCTGGAGACATCTTATCCCTGCCTACCCAGGCCCTGCATTTCTCTCCTGATTATCTTTTGGCTACATGCTGCATCTCCCTGCTTAGCATACAACCTGCTCTGAATCCCACTCTAAGCACATAATCCCCCTGTCAGCTGCATAGTAAGCTGCAGTGTTTGCTTAATGGTACTACGCTGTGCAGACAAGATGGTTACTGGACCTAGTCCTTACCAGGCTACTAAAAGTAGTTTCTGATGAAATAGCAAATTGAGCTATGTCTGATACAGATCAAGAACTTGAACCACTGGACTGTATGTGCATATGCATGCATATATTTATGAAAAAAAAAAGAAATTAGAAAATCAGTATTTCCGTTTCAAGGGTGAAGGCTCACGGGTTATTTTCTCTCTTACCTTTCTGTTTTAACCCTTCAACAAATGCTGCTAGGTATGAGGGTATATTCCCCCCAGTGCTGCCCTAATAAAAGATGTGTTCCCTGACTTAATAACTTTGAAGAAGGAGAAAACTTTCATAAAATCACATAGTGTTCACTTTGGGCCAAATATTTTGGTGCTTCATCAGTGATGTAGTATTCATTACCAATGCAATTCTCCCACTGAGACCAGTGAACTAGAAAAGAACGTGGTCTCCATGAGTATCTAGACTATATTTAGCCAAGGACAGCCAAAATAAGAGAGGGAAAAACTGCACTTTTTTAAAACACTTGGAATGAACATACCCCTGAAAAGGCTGGGATAGATGCACTTATGCGGATGCTGATCCACCAGGCTTACCCAGACTGTATCGATTGCCAGCATTTTGAGCCAGCAGAGGAGAAATGCATTGATCTGCTGAAGAGCAGCTGGAGCCACTGTATCACACTGAATATCTGCACGTGGAATTGTAGTCTAATTTGGGTCTGAGCCCAGCTCCAATTGCTTCCAAGTGCATTTCATCCAAGAAGAGCTTGTACAAATATTCACCTGGTAGGGTAGTCTATTTTTGTCTCTGCCTTTGCTTAGCTGTACAGAATGTGCTTGGCTGATGCAAAACCTGCTGAAAACTGCTCAGGGTGAAAAAAGTAATGTTCCTGCAGCAGACTTATCCCTTTCTCCCTTTGTTTTCTGTACCCTCTCCACTTTTTATTTGGGTTGCGCTCATCCCCCCTCTTTCTCCTCAATGAGGTAATGTTTCTCTGAATTTGTTTGTACTTTGGTATCAGATGCTGACCCTTTCTCCTTCCTATCATCAGCTGGCTCTGTCTGTGATGCCATGTGACACAATGGGTGATGGCAGAGCACTTACTAGCAGTTGCATCAGAAAAGGCTCGTGACACCTGCTGCTCAGTAATGAAAAAGAAGAGTGAGCTCACACTGAAGGTGACTCAGCAATGCTTCTTAGCTGCTTGTTACAAAACAGACAGACATGCTTTTATCAGTCCAACAGCATACTCCCCTACAGCCTTCTACTGTAAGAGGATTTAAAGAATCTTTACATGAGCCAAATGGCAGAAGCTACATCAGCTTTAGACTCAGGGTATTTCTGTCTGCACATGTTTTTATTACCCTGCGCTTGATGAGTCTTGCAGTTTCTCTTCCAGACAAGGTGGAATCTGAAAGAGCCTGAAAAGGCTGATTCATTATTCACCTTCCCAGTTAAGCAATATCCTGAACAGGTGGGAAGGAGGAGGGTACCAAAGGCCAGCTACACTTTCCAACTCCAAATAGCACACTGTTATCCAGTTACTTGAGATTTACAGACAACACAGGCAGTGGTTAATTTCCTTTATATTTCTGCTGATCTTGATAGAACAAAATGAAGAAAACAACCCTGGGGTTGCTCCATATACCGCATATACACTTCTGCACTTCTCAAAGTGTGCATGAATGAAAATCATATGAGCTGACACTGTCCTTTATCGTGCCTACACCCTTACATGATATATATTCAGCCCCAAAGAGAAGAACATGGGGATACTGGTGGATGAAAAATTGGACATGAGCTGGCAATTTGCACTTACAGCCTAGAAGGCCAATCATATCCTGGGCTTTATAAAGAGCAGCACTACATGCCATGTTGCTTAATCACATGATAGTTGAAGGTTACCATCTTACCTGTATCTCAGTACTGTTCTTTATGCTTTATAACAAGCCCACCTACATGAGTGTTGGGTCTCTGCAACCTGGTGCAGAAATCAGGACAGAGACTTAAGCATCTGTCTGAGATCTGAATGCACATGCATGAGAGCAGGAGCCAGAGGTCATTTTTTTTTTGAGCTCTTAATATATAGTGACATGAACAGAACCAGCCGATGGACCTGCAAATTAATGAATCAAATCCCACCCTGTTATGAAGTATGGCAAGACAGATCTGCCTCATACGCTGTCTCCAAATCCTGTCTACCTTCATATGGATGAGATAGCACTAATTCTGCACCATTTAAATCTTCATGCGTAAGAGATGGATGTGACCCTCCTATCTTATTCTTTACTACAACTCGGTTCTTTATGTTTCATTGTCCAAATTAGTAAAACAAGGATCAATTAGAACTAATTCAGATCTCAACTTCTGCAGTTGTAACCTAGTGCTTGCTATAAATCAATAATAGCTGATCTCTCAGAAAAGCCCAGCTTCTAGGATGCCCACACCCTCACGCATTAACCAGACAAAACTGGAATGACAAGTCAAGACAAAAAATTTGTCAGCCTCCTCCTGTCTCCATGACTAATGTTACTGCTGTTGTGGAAAGATCAGGGGGGAAAGTGAGTAAAAAGTATAAATGATATTTATGCCTTTCAGCCATGTCTTGTTTGTTTTCTCTTTATCGTGCATTGTATTAATGAGGAGGATAATCGTTATTTAATATCCTCTTCCAAAAAAGGCACTCAACCAAGGCACATGAGGGCTTGAAATAATTAGGACAATATAATTGGGTACATTATAGAGGGCATGAAATTAACTGTAGTTAAATTAACTCTTCTTTCTCAAATGAGCATAAAGGAGAAATCGCCAAGAACACATCTTTCTCATACTAATTGGAAGCAGAGGAATGCAGTATTTTATCTGCCTGAGTTTTAATTCTGAACCACAGTTGTGCTTGTACATTTTTCTGTTGTACACCACCTATAATTGTGGTCAGCCCTTGTTTCAATCTGCTGGAGTCTCTCCTGCCTTTAGGCAGCAATGAAAGTAGAGCTCGCTGCTTGGTGCTATAATCCCATGGAGGTCGACAACTGGATAGGAGACTTCCAAGAACATTTAAATATATGTCATTGACTCATTAGACGAGGACTAGATCAATGTTCCTGTTTCATGAGAGGGAATGTTAGTGACCTTTTTTCTCAGTAGAAACACTGGTCTTTGTTCTTCTGTTAATTCACTGCACTGTCCCCATGGACCTGACCAGCCATCCTGGGATGTGTCTGACCCCAGTTGCCCTCAATGGACCTGATCCTAAGCCTCACCTGCAGCCTGATGTTCTGGTCTGACCTCAGCCTATCTCCAGTCTTATGGAGATAGATACCTGATGCTCGGGGCTGCCTCTGGCTACCCCCTTGCATGCCCTGCTCCTTGGCTAGGGGTGGTGAGGTGGGCCCTGGCTGTGAAAGCCCACTGCTGCAAGTCCCCAGCAGGAGACCCTACAGCCCCCAGGGTGCATCCAGCCTTTACTGCACTTGACAGCTTCCTTCCTTCAAAGCTGAAGTCTGCAATGCATGGTAAACATAAACATGCTCACAACAGTTCTGTTCCTTCTAGAAGCTGCACTTTAATATCCCACTGTTATGAGGCTCTTTTCCATCCAAAAAACAGAGATTCAGCTGATGCAAAAATTACAAATTTAGGTTGAATTGTTTTCAGCCACAAAAGAAAATGGAGAACCACTGAAAATAGTCAAAAGCTTCTTTCAAATTTGCAGAATGAAATGTTTTCATTTTTTATTTCAAAGACACATTTCTTACTAAAGAAATTCTTATTTATGAAACAAAAAAAATATTTTAATTTTAAAAAAAAAAAACCAACTTTTCCTTTCAAACATTAACTAACGGATGGCTCTGCTCCCTAAAAATAACAGGGCTACTTCTCAGAGATGCTTGTTCCCAGAAGCTTGTGGAGTTGTATCGCTAATATGTCTTTTCTGGACAGGAAAGCAGAGCTATGCTGGGTCCACAACAGCCCTTCAGGGACCTGAATGACCTCTAGGAGCTGGGGATATCCATGCTTGTGGAGCTGATATTCACAGAGAAGATGACAACTTCAACGGGTATTTTGTACTTTTTTACCCCGTGAAATTTCAAACGATTGAAACATTATTTTTATTAATGTGAAGGGATACAGCTGGTCTAAATACAGAATCACATCACAATTGACAATTTAAAATTTAAAAGTGAAGGCTAATTTGCTATACAGATAGGGAACTGAAAGCAGCCGTTTTGTATGAAAGCACTTACTGGCTCATTTGGAATTACTCTCATTGGGACCAACATGCTGTGGTTGTCCAGGAAGGCTTAAAATATAATTCAGAGCAAACTGCTGAAATTCAACCATCCTGGACTCACCCCTAACCCAAGAGGAATTTAACAGTAAGAAGTGCAGTGGTGGAGTTTGTAAACAGAACTCTTTTCAGTGATGGAGCAGTCAATGTGGTGGAGACATAGAATGTTCCACCCTGATGTGAAGCCAATTTTTACCCCATTAAGTGAGGCAGTGTTGTTGGTGGATATAACACAGGGATGGGAATCAGGAAACGTAATCTCACACTCTGAGTCTACCATGGAGCTCCTTCACCATCCCAGGTAATTATTTTATTCATACACATAGCTCAGAAGATGATGATAAAGATGGTATTGGCTCTTTCCACCCTTTCTACTATCCTCCTGCCTCCTGGGTGACATCAGCAACCTACAAGATGTGGGGATGTGCAGATTTCTCGTTGTCCCTTTCTCTTTAAAATTGGAGTTGTCTTCTCATTCTCTGAACCTTTGCTCCTGTACTCCTTCTTACTGAAGTTATATGTTCCTGGAGATGTTAGTAAGTCATGGTACTGCAGAAGAGCCTACAAGCTGTAGTCAAGGCCCTTTTTCCTCAGTGTTTCTACTAAAAATGGTCTAAAGTCAACCAACAGCAAAGGTAACCAGAAGAACTTATATGAAATTAAATAAATCTGGACCATTACCCTTATGTTGAAATAAAATAAAGTCTAGGTTACAAGGGAAGGACACACACAGAAAGTAGAAGGTGGCAGCACTAAAACACACACATATCCTAAGGTGAGACTTCAGTGAGTCAGTCTGTCTTCCAGGTCATTCAAATGTTTTTTCTGTTGTTTCCAGTGGATAATGTGGGATTTAACAAGAGGTCTTCAGATGGTGTAAACTGGTGTCAGTCACTTCAAGATAATGGAACACCACTGGTTTTCATCAATTCAAAACCTGTGTCTATTTTTGAAAGGGGCTGAAGCTGTGTCTAGAGTTCAGTGAGGTTTTCAGTCAGGCTCACTGAAATCCATCTCCCATTCCCAGGCTTTGGGATATGAAAAACAGGCTGACTTCTTGAAGTGCTTGGGCAACCTGGAAAGAAGGCAAATGAGAAGGAGAATCAACGGGAAACATTAGGAAAAAGGATCACAAGCAGGAGGTAAAGGTGAAGCAAACAATGGTTGGAGTTAACCCAAAAGGAAAAGAAATGGAGAAGAAATCCTGTAAGAAAGAATGGAACAGAATTGGAAGCTTGGGCACCCTCAAAAACAGCTGGGCTGGATGGAGGAGGAAAGGGGAAAGGAGTGGGGAAAAGGTGCAATTTATTAGTTTCAGTTTGCTTTTCAAAATAGTAATTATGCAAAGGTGTCTTAGTATCCTGTACTGCGGTGTGAAACGATGGCAATGGATTATGTTTGGCCCATCTGCTACTGTTCTTCCCTGGCTTTTAAGAAGAAACACTGCACATTACCTCATACAGTTGACATGAAAAGTATTTCCTTTGTATCTTTTTTTTTTTTTTTAAAGGTAAGCTGAGAGGGAAAGGGGGGGTGTATTACTATAACTTAGCCTCAGATGATAAGACAGATGATATCAAGCATACCTCCCCCAACCCTTGTTAGCTAGCTGTAGCACGAATGCTATAAATATTTCAGGTCTCCTCCCCTCAGGAATGAAGCTCTGATTCCTTCACATCTTGAAGGTGTTCCCTGTTTGCTTTTTTTAAGGTAAAAACATCATCATGCATGGAAGTGCCTGGCCGTGGTAGATCTGAGACAAACATGGCAATGTTACAGTTTTCACTCAACTGGGGACACTGAAATCAGACTAAAAATCTAAAAATTCAGTCCTCCCCAAGAAACAAGGCTGGGTGTATCTTAAGTAGCTGAAAACAACCTACATCATCACACACACACACATATATATGCGTATACACACACAAATCTATTTTACAATGTCTGAACACAAAACCACTTGAAAGCTTTTAACCTCTCCCACAAGACTATACAATGTTTGATTTTAGGATCTAAATATAATCATCTCTTCTAAAAGTCAAAGGTGTACAATATACAACCAGAAAGCTGCAGAGTGTCTCCAGTGATAAGCTCAATGCTACGCTGACTCTCACTGTTGCAGAACACTGGCCTGGCTATAAGGATCACAGCCTCACATGATTCCCTTTGCATCCACTGGATTTAGCCTCTGAAAATCAAAAGGTGTTTGCTTCTGAAGACCAAAATGGTTTTCTCTTTCACATACTTGTACCTGATTTTTTTCCTAGAGTAATTCATATCGCGTTCACAGGTGGTACGAATGATTTCCTATTTATCCTTCACCGTGGCCATTTAGAATGAATCTTAATGGAAGACAAAATGATGAATCATAACGTGAGGAGGTAAGTAATCCCAGTTAATGCTCCCTGCTTTAACATGTTTAGTTTGCCTATTGGGAGGATACCCACCACTCTGAGTAGGTCCAAATTCTTCAGCAGAAGTAACTGCTATACTGTCCACTACATCCTTTTCCTATTTAAATCTCAGAGTATATTATGACTTTGTTCTTGTTGTTTTCCATAAAGGGAACACAAAGCACAGGTCTATGAAATGACAAATGTAAAGTTATCTGGAGAAGAAGGAACCACCAAAAGAGGTCTCTGAATCTCTGTTCAGCATCAGAACGTTTAGCCTTGTGGAAAAAGGCTACAGCCAGACAAGGTGTTACAGTATGCTGATTGTAATTACTCATATTCCAACACCAGACCTGAGAATGATATTATGCTTTGCTGGAAAAATGTCACAGTTGACAAACAAAACTATTATGTGTCACATAATTTGATTGCTAGAAGCTGCACGGAGCCCAACTGCTGATGGATGGAAGCTCCATGGCTTTGCAATGAAGTTGGGGGAAAAGCACTGGCAGATTGGTTCTCGCCTCACCCGTACTGAGCAGCTGGCACCTTGATGCCTGACTGAAAGGCCAAACCCTCCTCTTTTCTCCCAAGGAAGAGTGTTAAAACATTCAGCTGGAGTTGCAAGTTGTATCAATTCTGTTTATTGGAATGACAGCATCAGTTTTCCTGCTTTTGAAAGTTTATAGAGCTGATGTAAAGGCAATGGTTATGTCCCCAGAGGCCGTTTCGCACCCTCTCAAACACCAAACATGTTTTAACATACCTCATGCCTACATGTAAAGGTATATAACTGAGTTTTCTGTCAAGTCCATGGGATGAACTCTGCCCCTCTGGAAAAATGGCCAGTTCTTGATACAAGAAACCACACAATGCACATGATCCTGTACCTAGGCACTAAGCCACCAAGCACTAACAAAACACAAATCAATACATAATAATGATAATATAATGATAGGGAAAACATCTATTAATTTATATTAATCCCATTAAATTCATTATAGATTAACTGGATAAAGCTTTATGGGACATACATGTCTTTAGTATCTTTTGTAACACCAAAATGGGTCAATGAGCTTTCAGACCCCCACCACAGACCTGGAGAGAAGACATCCCAAACTCAAAGTCCAAATAGAAGATCCAGGAAAGAAAGATATTCAAACATTTTGATTTATATTTTGATTACTGAGATTTCCAGGCTTCATGCTATTGCAAAAGAAATTAATGTTTTCATAGAACAAAAAAGCATCCATGGACAGCTTTCCATAAAGGCTGGCAGACTGATGTGTTACACACACATTTACATTTCATGGAAGTTGAAAGCACATTTATCTAAGTCATTTCTGTTATACCCTCTGACAGCTCTTGAAAATTGCCAGGCTAGGTTTTTGTGTTTGATCTTTCGACATTATTGGAGGTTGTATAAACAGGAAGCAATGAATAGTTTCAGCATCAATTAAGATAATTCTAAACAAACACACTGTCACGGCGCTGTCAGTTCCCTGTGGTGGTCATGTTCACAGACGTGTGCTAAGGCCACAGTGCAAATCCACTGCCAGTGGAAATGGCAGTCCTAGTGTCCCTCCACTCGTCTGCAGTTCTGGCGACACTAGTAACCTGAACACATCCCTACCATGGACTTAAGTGCTAGACAGTGTGGCCCATAGAGATTAATCATTATATTATCTGAGATGGTGGGAAGAGGGGTTGAGCCATGCAGATCCTGTGCCACTTGCCCTTAGGGCCAGAGAACAAGCCTTGACCTGCTTTATTTAACAGTAGCCTACGGCGTTTGTTCTCCTACCAGTCACCACAGGACACACCACAAAAAGCAGATGGGCAGAAGCCAAACCATGCCAAGCTTCAGGAGTTCTCTGGCCATGAATAGGAAAGGGAAATCAGGTTGGGATGGAAATTGGTGGTCATTAAGCTAATGACGTAAGGAGCCAAATTTATTAAAGGATGCATTTTTAAATTCCCTTGAAGAAGAAAGTTGCATAGGCACTCTGGTGATTCATCTTCCAAATAAAAATGGATAAATTGAGTATCAAAATACCAGGGTAAGCAGCCCCTATTAAATTTCTGTGCGGAGGCTGCAAACCCTTCTCTAATCGTTAATTCCTTACATTGTTTCAGATGAGAAATACATTCAACATTTCAACTCTGAAGCTGGTGGGACGTTTCCCCCTGCATTCGATGAGATTTTGATTAGACTATTCTTTTAGCTGGTCAGGTCCTGTACATTCACTATGACTGCAAATAAGTAACATTGGGTTTTCAACATTTCTCTGGAGGAGAAACTTTCCTGGCATTAATTCTAAATGTCAGACTGAGGGCTCCTCATGCCCTCCCCCACCAGGGCTTTACAAATTGGTTGAACATGATTATATCAATAATTTCCATGGCTTAGTTCTCAACAGCATTCTGCAGGGGGACTTCATAAGTGATTGCCTTCCAAGAAAACCAAGAGGCTTTCCAATCTAAATAGATGACTGGAAGAGAGCTCCACTTACACTACATGGGTGCTTCCCGAAAGGATTTGGATGGACGGGAAGAGAGAGTGCATTTTCTGCTAGCCATAAATCCTGTGCAGACAGGTTTCTTTCATACCTCTTGCAATGAGTGGGCTGGAAAGGCACAAAGGACTGTCTTGTAAGCAAGAGACTGCAGAGTTGCTCGGACCATCCAGGTCTGCACTCACACTTCCTCTGCGATTAGAGAGAGTTCACTAATGGTGTAAATATATATATATATGTATATATATTGTAAATACAGTGCTGTACACAGTTAGGCCCAGCTGAGTAATGCTATGTCATGCAATGCTTTTCGCCAGCGAGGCAAAGGTGATACTTCAGCCTCATCAGAATAGGAACTCAAAAGCAGGGAGCTTTTTCTAAGCAGTTTTTATTGGCTGTTTTCCCCTCCTCTCCACCTCCTGAGCCACTGTGCAACCAGGCTACAGTGAAAAAGAGTGTGAAAACAATGTCCAGAAGGAAATATTTCATTTTCATTTCCTTACTACAAATAACCTATAGCTATAGATTCATGGTACTTAACTGAATGATTAAAACCGATGCAACACGTAATCTGTGGATGTGTCTGCATACTGTATTAGCCAAGAGACCCATAAAAGCTATGACCACACTGAGAAAATCAGAAGCCATCTAAACCTGGTTATCCCAGCACTGAGCCTTACTTAATGCATCCCACTTTTCAGGAGAACAAACTAGCTCAGGCTCAGCACTGAGATAATGGTGTGCATCCAGCCTCTGGTTGCTCTGCTCAGAACACAGGCAAAACAAGTTTGCCTCTGCCCACAGTCCACCACCATGTATACCTGCCCACAACACTGCCATATGTGGAGTATAGAAAATGCTGGAACCATGGTAAGGGACATCTTTCACTATGAGGTATGTGAAAGAGACTGTTGCATAGTATAGATGCAATTTTTTCTAGTACTGACACATCCTTCAGGAAAAAAAAAGGATGAAAAACTCATCTTTTTTTTTTCCATGCTGTGTTCCTTACACCACAAAGCATGTCGCTAATTGAAAATAGAGATTTAAAAAGGTAATTACATTTCTAATGTCTTTACTCTAGTTTTGGGAACAGTCAGGATTTCAAGAGCAGTTGCTTGGAAGACTGTCCTTATAGAATGGTTTAGATTCCTCATATAAGTGTGTGTGTATGTGTGCACACATGAACACCTTTCTGAGTAACTGTTTTTTTAGCAGGACGTGGAATACAGATATATTGGGAGTTAATTTGGCAAGTAGAACCGTGCACTAAGTGTCCCAAAGGGTGAAGAGGGGAATAGAAAGTTAACAGTCTGTCAAAGCCTTATATATTCTTTCCAAAAGCAATGTGTATCATTTGGAAAGGGTTTGTATGCATCTGTGGTCAAACCTGAACTTGTTGTGGCTTGAAACCCATGTAGACTTCAAAACTCATTTGCTCAGTCCAATTTCCCATCAGTAACTCTTTCTTATGAGTCTCATGATAATTTCATAGTAAAAGCCTATGTTACAGGACTTTAAAAGTGCTCCAATACAAATACAGCTTTCATTGAAATTTGGTTCTTCTGTTTATTTTTTGGCTGCTTGAAAACAGCAACAAAATATAGAACTGTTAGAAACTCCTGGAGATGAGGAAAAAAGGCTCTGATATGAGTCACCTAGATAAAAAATGATAGAATAACTAGTCCAGCCTGGATGAGAGAGGTCACTTCCCTTTAAAGCACCCAACTAAATACCCGACAATCTGTGTTTGTTTTTCCTGGGTCCCTGTGAAAACTTAAGCAGGAGCCACTTGAGCCTAGAACTTACCAACACAAACATCCTTGCATGGATACTTACATGATTACTATCTTTGAATTCAATAGATGGTCATGGGAATTAACTGTTTGCTGGATCAGCATCTTCACTACTATGGTTTACGTCTTACTCATGTTTCACTAACACTGTAGAAACACAGACACCAGCCATCTGCAGTGCTCTGTTGCCCTACAGATATATATAAAAAAAACAGTTTCTCTGTCCCAAAGACATTACAGTTTGTGCTTAAATTGCTGATTTGCTGGTTTCTGCCATTCAAATTAACACACAAAATTTTCCTGACCTTTCTGCCTGATTATATGCTACTTACATTTGCTCTATATGAAGAATAGAAACCCACACTATTTAACTTGTGCAGCTTCTTCATGAACACATAATCTTGGCTTTTGTAGGCAGTATCGCAGCAGTTCCCAGGGGAATGTTTGTATACACAATAGAATTTATCTATAATCCCCATAGCAATTTTTATCAGATCAATGCTGAGCATTTCCATAAGATCTCTAGTATAACATGATCTATATCATTACATAGTTCTACCAAAGGAAGACTTTTTCTTCTTTAGATTAAATGAAACAGCATTTTTGCATTCAGAACTATGTAATCTCGTTACAATGAGAAGAGATTTATACATCAAAATCCCATTAGTGTGGCTGAGGGGAACACAAATAAATGCTCATGTATCAATCATTACCATAATTGTTATTATTATTCAGGCTGATTTATAGAGGTCTATTACTTTTGTGTAGAATCTTGATAATCAATCAGGTGTGCCAGACAAATAAGAGGACTCCAGCCTTCATGAGTTTAGAGGTTAGTGGACAAATTCTCCTACCATGGACATGAAAAGATATAGCACAAGGATGTATTTACAGAAGTGGTTCATCAGGTATTTTAACCATGGACCAAATTCTATGGTGTCTGTTTATTACTTATGACGATCTTAACACTGCCAGCCCTGCAAGAGAGATTTGGGGTCTCAAACGGTGTAAAAGCACTTAGCAGTAGTCAGTTGAGACCCTAAAAGGTTCAGCAAAAATGTACAGATCATAACAAAAAGCATTGTTTATCCCTTTTAGCAGATGGGGGACAACTCAGGATTGCACAGGGTGTCTGGGGTAGGTAATTCAGCCCACTTCAGCCATTACCTTAACTACTTCTCAATCAGGTAAAACTCCAGTTTCTGTAGAAAGGTTAGCAGGGTTTGGCCCAATGAAATAAAATGCTGAAGACAGAATGATGCCAAATCAAAAAATGGACAGAATTTTCAGAGACGAGAGTATATATGCTTATGAAGAACAGAAGTGAGCGCATGGTGCTGTCTGTAATTACCAGTGTCATTGCAATTATTGCAACGAACTTGACACAAATAGAGTTGTATGAGTATGCAGGATAAAGAAAACTCTACTATGACATATAACCAGAAAAAAATAGATTAAATGGCATCCAGTCGCAATCCTGGTATTGATTTTCTAGTAGTTCCATTAACATGATACTTCACACAAACACTTTATCATTCTGAACATTTTGGGAGTGTAAATAATTACACCGCTGTAATCCTAGTTGACAAATCTCATGTCTCCTGTATGGCCATGAGTCAGTAAGTATCAATCAAAGCTGATGGGTATTTTGACATGGGAGGCTCTTAGACATAGCACATCTTCCTTGTGTTTACCGCCACCACATTCTGAAACATGATAATAGCCATTTGAATCAATCCTGAGGTGCAGGCGTGGGGCATGAATCATAGCATTCATTCATGCTGCTACACAGCTTCTGAAATACACCAACAATCCATGTCTGAACATGGGCAGAGTTGTTTTGAAGGAGGAAATAATTGATTGCCTTATTCTATCATGGGTGTAAAACAACTTGTAAATTTTTTTATGATCTAGTTTTCTTTCACCTCATGGCATTGATACAACCTGCATTTGAGAGTTATAAAGGCCTGGAGAATATGAACATGAAGAGTAAAAGGAAAGCTACAGCTCAGGGCATGGAATCAGGAAAAACACAATCTCTTCCTAACACTACCATTGACTTCATGTCTTACTGCAGAGGAAGCTTGGTCTGGTAAAACAGGGACTGAAGCTGTCTGCTTCACCTGTATATCAGAGATTTTCAGGCGAAGGCTGTGATCCCGGCATCACGAATGCAGTATGTAGTCTAAAAATCCATAGAAGGGTCTTTTTGTCTGCTAAATAGGTCTTGAGTAATCTGTGCAAAAATGTTCTTCCACAGCAGTAAAATTCTTTGCTTTAAAATCAATTAAATACCATGGGATTCTTCCAAGTGGAATTCCCTCTGGAGTCTATAAAATCTTCCTAGATGTGCAGTGGTAAATAAGAGAGCGATAAACTCACAGGTAATTTTTGAATGAATAAGCACAAAAACCCCTGCTGGAGACAAAGGCCTGGATGTAGAAGCAGACTCACACTCTGCCAAGAGTTAAGGCATCACCACCAGCACCTAGGACTGTCCTATAACAGGTTGCCCAGAGCAGCTGTGGGTGCCCCATCCCTGGCAGTGTTCAAGGCCAGGCTGGATGGGGCTTTGAGCAACCTGGTCTGGTGGGAGGTGTCGCTGCCCATGGCAGGGGGGTTGGAACTAGATGATCTTTATGGTCCCTTCCAACCCAAACCATTCTATGACAATGTCAAGGAGATACCCTTTTAAACATCCCTGGGTATTGGTCCTTTTTGATCAAATGATAGAGATTTGGAGCTGCCTGCCATGTTTAGACACTTCCTGAGGTTACTTTTTCACTATTTTAGTAGCTGAATCTGCTTAGCTTTATGTAAAATACCTGAGTTTGTCTCTTCTAAAACTGAACAAGAGTGTCCATTTACCCTGGCGATTAAGACAGGGGCAGCAAACTTCAGATTAGTTGAATTGAGCAGAGGAGGGATTTAAAATTGAGCCTATATCTCAGGCAGGCAGCCCCGCAACTGGGTACTGGGATATGACGTGGGCCACAGTTCCGACTCCACCTAACAAATTAAGGAGCTTGGGATAAAATGCAGGGAAATCATGGATCAGTACTGCAGGTTCCTTCACCAATGGGTTCCCCTTCTGTAGCCTCATACTTTTTTGCAGAGCTTTAACAGGAGGGACACAAAATGGCCCTGTTCCAGTGCTCCCCTGGCAAGTTGATACAACCAGTTTGAACCCTGGCAAAGTGATCACATTCACACCATCTGCCACAACCTGAATGGATTTCCCATGAGGAAAATATGCAAACAGAAGACAACAGCATCCCTTCTCTTCCATCTCACTGTGCTTTTCAGCAGAGGGACACACGGTTGCTGGGCTTTATGCTGTGGCTGCAGGTGGGTGACGGCTGTTGTTGGAGCCTCCCAATGGGTTCCTCACCTCCAGGGACTGGAAGGGAGTTTGAGTTTCGCTCTACACATCTCTGAATTGGTAGGTGCGTGCAGGAAGAAAGCAGGCACTTAGATGTTCAGCCCATGATGAACCAAGCAAAATTAGGTTTCAGCAGCTGGGGAACTAAGACGGAAAAAAAATGAAGCTATGATTGATTTTAGGTGCTTCCAAGGTTAGCTCATACTGGGAGAGGAGGCTTGTCAGAATTGTTCTGAATTTAAGCATTTAATCCTGCAATGTGAATCTCAGACTGTATCTTCTTTTATCCCTTTTTTTCCTTTTTTCCCCTCCCTATTTTAACTATAGAAACTCTCAAAATTACCAGATAAGTAAAGTAACACTACATTAGATTTTTATTTTTAGTTGTCAGAAAATCTTTACCTGAAATACAGTTGAATCCACTTAAATCAATACATATTAAGGGAATACAACTATTAAAAGACAAAAGGTAAATTACAAGTATAACTCAAATTTATAAAAGGAATAAAATCACTAGAAGAATTCTAGTTTAAGTCAATAATCATGATGATGATTATAGCCATATCAAACTCTTCTGAGCTAATAATTCTTAACGGGAAAAAAATCTTAAAATACACTTTCTGTGAACAAAGGTTAAGCACTCAGCCAATTTTAAATGTGTTCTTGATGGCTGGAAATCAATGTATACCTTCGGGCAGATATTGTGTATAAACATACATAAAAGCAATGACTAACACAATATTATAACTTGAAAGTGCCCAGTAGGTGTGTCTTATCTACAATGTTATCCTACTGCAAAATCACAGGCACAATTTGTTGACTAGGCATAGACTGTTGAGCAGCAGAATTGCTCAACAGAGAGGTGTTAAACAGGGTTCAAACCCTGAAGGCTTTGAACAAAAAAAAACCTGCCACTGAAGTCAGCAAAAAAAAGATGCCAGGGGAGGGAGGGGTGTGTATGCATGTCTCTGTGCCTCCGACCTCTGTGTAACACACAGAAAGAAACAGAACCTACTCCACTGACTCAAAATAACACTTGGCTCAATGGCATTTTTCCTTCCCTGCTTTCAAAGTGTTTTTTATAGTATTACTCTCCTTTTCAGCTGTGCACACAGTCAGCTTCCTGAGTGGGAAAAGCTCTGAAGGACAAGAAAGGTAAATTTTCTCTTAGGAACTACTCAAGGCAGGAGAACTGGGTAGACAACAGGAGACCATGGGGCTTCTCTGCTTCTCAGATGCAGCCTGGACCTGCAGTTCTCTCTGACATGAATAACAGCTTCGAGTTGTCCTAGGTTACTCCAGCTATATAGTCCCAATGAGAACCATCACAGGGAGGTAGAAAATCAGACATTTTCTTCTTTTCTCTCCTGCTACTTACTATTCCTGCAGTGAATAGAAACTAAAAAATTCCCTCCTTGTCTCCAGAGTGATTAAAAAATCATCTGGTTTGGTTGCTACAATCCCATTCATTAAAAGCTGATGATGTAGGAGCCCACAGATGGCTAGTGGGCCTGCTAAGATGAAGTAGGTTGTACTGGTGGGACAAATGGTTTCAGAACTGGTGTAGGGGGTGGTAGGTAAGAAACAAATATGGTGTCTGGCACTGTGAAGAAATTCCTGTTTGACTTAAAAAGTAGGACTTTTGTAGGGGGGGAAATGGAGGCTTAAGAGCTGTTGTGCTGTTTCTGAAGTGGAGGAAATGCTAGCAGCACTTTAACATCTCTCTCACTTGACTAACTCATGAGCATGGGTCATTTCTTACATCAGTGAATAAATCAGGCTCTAAACCGGGCTCATGGTGCCTCTGGGAAAAGAATTATTACAGGAACTCCTGCTACTACTTCTGAGGCCACATCTAACAAGTTTTTGAAATGGTGATGGCACCTTCTTACAGAAAATGGATTTAAGTGTTACTCTTATTGTCTTCATGTGCTTTAAAAACATTCTTCACCAAAAAATAATTAATAATCCCCCAAAAAATTCCCAAAAATGCCTCTTTGGCCTTGATTTTCTATCACTAAATCCAATTGTATAGGCCACAAGATGTTATACAATTAAATACTTAGGCAACCAAATAAGTCAAGTTCTACATTAGTAGCACTAAGAGCAGTTATATCAGTTTATTGCATATCTGCAGTTGCTGGTACGTGCTTCGATAAATGTGCAATGTATGTGTGTTACAAAACTACTGCTGAAGTAGTTAAGCGAGTTAAGTTAAAAAGGCCCAACCACTGTAAAAAATCACAGCAGTGAAACGTACCCATGACTAGCCCATATAAAGAAGCCTGTGTAACAGTAGAAAGATAGGAAGTAAAGGAGTAGATACCTTTAATTACATTATACCAGCATGTGCTGTTCAAGGCAAGCCTATGAGATTGTGCAAGACACTGTGACTGACACCAACACTTATACTAAAACACAGCTGGACAAAAATTCTTCTGAAAGGGTGATGCCTGGTGTGGCTATCAATGGGATAAGCTAGCAACAGCATCTGACAGACTCACCAGGTCTCGAATTCAGAACTGGTGTGAAAGTGGAGAAAATTACGTTCCCTTCTTTTGACCTGAACCTTTGTTATCTCCAGTCAATCTCCCGTAGGCCAGCTAACACCTACTCCATCAATGCACAAGGGAGCCTAAATGGATGCAATTTGAATATCAAGGCTTCAAAAGAGTGTGTAGGCAGAAGCAGCCTGGAAACACCTCTGTCATCTGTGGTCTTGTGGATTATCTGCTGTCTCCTCAAGATAAAAGTTATGTTTATTTTGCACTTCCATGCACAGTGATAGAGTAGGAGTGAGGGAATTTTAAGAGTTAGACCATTAGGAAGTCAGATGAAATACATCAAACTTACACGTACCTCTGTTTCTTTGCCGGGAGAGTATCTAACTTTCCACGCTTTCAGCACTGAGAACTTGGAAAGCATACAGCTAACTAGGCACTGGGGATAGCAGAGGTATTTTGATTTGTTTATAAAAACTATCAAGCACCACCCACACTCTGTCCTCAAATGACCCAGCTACATTCTGCTGCGTGAAGATGAAGCACTGAGATATCTACCAGCACACACAGTGCAAAATGTCTTTTATGCTCCAGCAGGATAGATGAGCAACTAGCACAGAATAACAATAATAAACACACTATCCATAATAAGACCTCTGAAGTCCTTTTCTCCTGGACAGGGTTAAGCCTTGTTTAATGATCTAAAATATTTGCACAATGGGTTTGGGGTTTCAAGTTTGTGGGTTTGGGTTTTTTAGGCCAATTCTGACTAAGATGCAAAGCAGAACAGCCAAAAACTATACAACATATCAATACAAAAGGGTAACAGTGCGCTAAACATAGATCAGAACATGAAATACACAAATGGGCTGTTCTTCAGGTATTCCTGGCAATGGTGGGAAATGGAAGTGTTTTTGTGACAGTGGGATTTGGCTAGCTCCTTCCCAGGCGGGCAGGCTCAGACAGTTCAGGTCAGCAGAGGCAGGATGGGCCACGCATCGCACTACAGCTCAGGAAACACAGGCTTCACTCTTAGCTAGGACTCAAGACTTGCCACCTGACTTCGAACTGGACGTTTTCAGGCAGGACTTCTCCCACTTCACTGCAGCCATTAAAAAAAAGTCATTGTCATTTTTTGAGCCGTTTAAAAGCTCATTGTCTACCCAAAGTTAAGTATAGAGACTTCATTTGTAATCACTTCAGTGCTAAACGCCCTCTGGTCTTTCCTACACAGGAGAAGTGTGTAAAGATAGATGGGGTCCACTGGCTGCTGTCCTATCACACTCCAGTGATAATAGCTCCTGAACAGCTTAAGTTTAGTGAAAGAAATCTCATTTTTCTGTTATTTTCCCCTTCTTTCCATCTTTCTTCTGCCTATGAATGTGAAGTGTTCATGCCAAAGATATTCCTGCTCCATATATTTCCAGCACAACCTCACACAAGGCTGGGTACCTATTGGAAGGCAAATATTTAAAGCAGGGGTCCTCAAACTTTCTAACCAGGGGGCCGGCGCACGGATGCAGTGGCAGGCAGCCATCTGTGGCTGCTTGGTTTCCCCCACCAACCCCCAGCGGGGGGTGGGGGTGGTGTTGTTGCGGGGGGTCTGTAAATGCTAGGGGCCAGATTGAGGACACTGGGGGCTGTAGTTTGAGGACCCCTGATTTAAAGCATCAGATCTATTTTATTGTTTCAGCAAAATGGAGTGGAAATTCTAATTCCTCTGCTGGTTTTTTTCCATTTCTGCATTTTTTTCCCCCTCATTCTTCCATGAAAGCAACATCTTCTTCTGCCTGACTGCAAGCAGTACAAGAGTTAAATGGGTCTCCTGAGAACTCAAAGATATATGGTGGAAAGCAAAAAAAATAAAGAGTAGGACCTGCAAAAAGTGTTCAGGCCTGTGTGACAATTGTTTTCATTCTACAGTCACAACAGAGACAAGGTGAGGCCAGGTGATAATGGTTAAAAGAGCTGCCTGAAACAGTGAACAAGGACAAACATATGTAGGAATCAAATTCCATTTAAGAAAAGTTTGTTGCGTTTGTTGGCCAAAAGTCAGTTGGGAACATTTTGTTGGAGTTTGCCAAAAAGCTGAGCAAATGCTACACCAGAAAAGTAAACAGTTTACACAGTACTGGCAGTCCAGAAGTGAAGGAAAGGAGCTTAGTAAGTACAGAGTAAAGCAGGTCACAGAGTGGTGATTAATGGGTGCAGGAATTTCAAATACAATCATAGACCTGCACAACATGGGCTGAAAAGATGGATTGCCAAATGGCTTGTGAGAAATTAGAGCAGGGGGAAATATGTTTCAATGTGACACATTCATTCCAATAGAGGAGAAAGTGATTTCTGAATTTCACCTGTTGCAGGGGGTGGGGGAGAGGGCATGTTCTTTAGGGGAAAAACGAGCTATCAGCAATGTAATAACACTCTCATTTGTCCCCATAATTCTGATTCAGGTCTTGCTTCTCTTCCAATGGTATCTTCTTCCCAGCTCCCTAGTTTGTCTGTGAACAATGAAAAATCCCTAACCTAAAAACTTTGGTAACAAGAATTTAATAAGAATGGAGGAAGTGTGAGTTGCACATGTAACTTCTTCTGGTTAGGCTGGAAAATAAAATTTTAAATCTACTAGAGGCAAAGATCGCATATAGCCCAATGCATAGCTTTGCCCTTATTCAAATTCTAAGGAAACTCAGACTAATAAGCCTTAGTGTTAATTAGAACTCTACAGTGATAGACATGACATTTCAGATGGGCTTGTTACCAAATTTAACAACTTATTCCATGAAAAATGGCATTAGTGAAGAGAATTTAAATAGCAAATCCACATGCTAGTCTTTTTTCTCCAAGAGAACTAAGAGAATCAGAAATAGTCCACAAACCTCTAGGAGTTTTCCAGCCTAACCGGAGGAAAAACACCAGTATTTTCTTGGTCATATAGAAGGACTCTCGGTCTATGTTCTTGGATGACAGTACGCCTCATTTTCATCTCATTTAAAGGCAATTCCACCAAAGCCACAGTACATCAAACCTGACTTTTGGTGTCAAGCAATGGATTCAGACTTTGAGCATTTCCCACCCCCCCCAACCCCCCAAAAAAGAAAACCTCTCAATCCTTTTATTTGTAGCCATTGTACTTACAAAAAAAAATAATAATGAAGCTGTAATGAAAAAAATGATGCCTGCCAAGATCAGGAGGCATCTAAAATTATACTCCTGGGAGGTGTGAACATCTGCTTTTAATTCTGCAACTTGTTGATCTTGTGAGCAATAATAATACCAAAGCACTTTTTGTTTCTATTTGTGTGCACTTATAATGTAAAGGGAAAATAAAGGCTGAAATCTCTTATCACTAAAGATAGCCCTTGTCTGTCTGCAGAAAAAGTAAAATGGGAAAAACATCTCAGCAGCTGAGGGAAGAGGACTAGTTCCACTTACACACAAGGCAAAGCAGAGCACACAAGAAATACTTGGGCTTGAACAAGGAGGAACCAGCTGTGGTCTTGCCTGAAGCCCTGGGTTGCCTTATATGTGGTTCTGTGCATGCAAACTATTTCGCCTATACTTGAAGGGATTTCAGTGATGTGTAAGCCTCTGTGAGCTCCATCCATGTGCCTAGATGTCTCCCTCTGATGAGAACACAGAAACGTCCCAGGAGATTTTTTTCTCATTCAGAAACCTTATACAGCTCCTCTCAAAGCTGAGAAATTTGGCAAGTGTATGGACCACAGTTTCCCAGTAAGACCACCACTGTGTAATACAGCTAGTGGGAACAGACGGTAGTAGGCTTTCCATGTTTCTCTACAAGCCAGCAGGAAGGGGCTATGAGCTCACCCTTCTCCTTGGTGACAGTGTCATTGTAGGCAGGACGTGGTGCTGTCTTGGGAGCTGCTTCACTTGTCACATACCAGTTTTGGAGACTTCTGATCTTTTTCTGTCTCTAGTCAGGAGTAGCTTGACTCACATTGAAGACAGCATCACTCATGTTCCTTCCTTGTCAACAAGCTCAGGTCACTACTTGTAAGAAGGGAAAAAATTACAGCTTTCCTTTCCACACTAGGGATCTGGAAATGCTCCAGTAAGACCTCTGAAGTTCATAGCACCAAAAGGCCAAAGGACTTTTGGATGCTCTGGGTTTAGGGAGAAATACTGTGGCACACAAGAAGGGTAAGGGAAACAGAAATGGAGCTGAAGGAGCTCAGTAACTTGGAAAAATTAATTTCCCTACACATTTAAATTCTTAAATGTGGGCATCCAAGACTAAAAATTTTGCTCTGTGCAAGCAGAAGAATTTAATGTTCCACACTTTGCCCTTTGTGCAGACTGAGTCACATGCAATATTTGCTACAGGGTTTGTTTGACTTTCTTTTTCCTCCTTCTTCTCCCCCCACCGCCCCCACCCCCTTTTTTAACAATCTGTTTTACAGAGCAATTTAGGAGATGCCTCTGAGCATGCCAGAGAGGTGCTATATCAAAACAAAGTACACCTGACTAATTAACTAACAAAGGAGATGTTTGCAGAGCCAGTACCATTCATTTTTCATGTGACAATGCAGGCTTTAAGTATTAGCAACTACCTATCCAACACTGCCAGAAGGATGCAGTTGCCCTCTACACAGTCTTTTCTTTCTGCCTCATGCATGTCAGTGTGCTGTCAGAGATGTCCCAAGTTCCACCCCGATCTTTCCTTTGTACCAGTCCCAGTGACTTGTGAGTCATTTCAAATAAGGATATGGATTTTGTCAATGATATTAAATTGTGGTTCAAGAAGATTTAGGAGAAACCTTTAAAAACGTTGCTAAATTATTACATTAGGGAACAAATTCCCTTTTCTCTCATGTTCATCAGAATCATTCCCCACTAATGAATACAGAGAAGAATGAATCTCCAAAGAATTTAGATTTGAGTTTTAAAGGAGGTTTAACGTTTGGATTTGGCTATAACTTCAATTTCCTTTCATGAATATTTTATTTAAATCCTGTATTAATCACAGAGCCACAAAGATAGCCTGCCTCCTGCTTTCTGCTTGCTCTCATTGTCTGTCACAGAAGCACTTTCTCTCAACCTTAAATATCTCTAATTAAAAATTTCCCTGAAGCCAACTGATACCTGTGTGATTAATGGGCTGGCTAATAAATAAAATGCACCATGCTACTTTAAGATCATTGTACCATAAAAGCATGGAAAAGGTGCCAGTGGCCTCATCATTTTGAAAGACATTTATTAAAGCAACAATGCAGAGGTCCTAAGGGTCCTGAAGTGCTCCACATCATTAATAACCAGATAAACCATACACTGAGAAACCTGCTTTAGACACATTCATTATTCTAAGCAAGGAAGCTATGCAAACAGGGGGGAACATCCAGAAGAGTGAAGAGAAGTGCAGGACTGTTCCTTCAATGGATGAACATCCATCTCCTCCTTGGTGTAAGTGAATGTGAACAACAGTGAAGGACTGGACGTTGCTGGGATGAAGCCTTTCACTCCCAGATTTCAAGTTCAAATGCAAGCCAGGTTACTGGACCCAATTCCCATGTGGTGGCTTTTGTTTGGGCTTTGGGTTAAGCAGGCTCAGTAGAGGTTTGAGACAGCCTGAGGCTTATATCCAGGACTAGGGCAGCTTCTGTAGACAGGGGCGTGAGGACTCATTACAGCTTCATCTGCACTTAGGGAAAACCTCTTCTAGTGAAAGGAGCTCAGACCAGGTAATTGTATTGATGTCAGCTCAGTCTGACAGTCAAAGTGGTGTGCAGATGTTTCTCTGCAAAGAGGTAGTGTCCACCTCATGGTAATAAATACTGCAACACTGATGGTTCATCTTGGGTTAGTCCACAATATGGCAGTAAGATCTACTCTGGAGCAGATCAAAGAGAAGGGATGTAACCCTTAGCAATCTCTCTGCCTGGTATAATGTAACTGTCGGGCATACTGACCCAACCACCTTGCAGGGCAGGCAGAGATGGCAGAACCAGGTTCATGTCTCCTGTCTAGACTTTTCCATGCTTTGCAGTAAAGCGAGAAGCAGCTCTGTGAAACCAGATGAAAACACACACTCGTGCTCTGAAAGGAAGTACAACTCAGTGCAAAACTAAAGTTTGGTATAGCTGACTCGTCTACACCAGTAAAAGGTTGACAGTGTGTAAGAAACAATGGGCATCAGCCCTTGCATCTCATCAGCCTCCGAGACAAGCAGTCAGGCCTTGTTTCTGTCACATTCACGTGTATCTTCCCTGTGCAACCTGATAGGAACCTGCTTCCATAACCCAGCTGCTCAGCACTCTGAACCCAATGCTGAAATGGTAATTATATATATGAATATTTTGCCTTTCCTCTGCCCCATTTGTGTCACTATGCGCACTGGTTAGTAAAAGGTTCCTCACTCCTTGTTTACCCAGAGCTGTCACAAGAGTTGCTTAACCCATTAATACATACCGTGAAACACACCTGGATCCAGAGAAAAACCAACAAAATCTTCTACTGCTTTCTCACCAAGGCTATATTCAGCTTTTTCCCTGCACCCATGGTTAGGCAGTGAGGTAGGCAAGGAACGGTCTCTATCTCATGCCATGCTCTATGGTTTGGTCAGCAAAAAAAAGGTAATCTGGAGCTGACACTGCTATTTAAATGGGATTCTCTCCCTCGTGAGAGAATGGTGTCAACTGAGCATGACAGCAGCCAGACGAGTAGCTTATTGAAAAAATTCAGCATCCCAAACCCGCAAAAGCAGTTCCCATCACCACTGCCATTTTTGATAGCAAAACCCTTGGGGACAGCTGTATTAATAATTGATTAATAGACAACAGCCATCTGTAGCTCCTGCAGTGACCTGTAGTGAGAGGTCAAGTAGTATCACTAGTCATTCCTGTCTTGCTATAGCCATCAAAGTGAAGGTCACTTCCTTCAAAAGGACAAAATGATGGTCAGCAATCTATACACACATTCAGATGAAATACCAGCTTACTATCAGCACCAAAACCAGACATTGTCCCTGACCATGTCCATGAAATTAACCCCATGACCACTCTTCATCTGAGCAAAATTCATTCTCTTACCCTGGTTTCCTCTGCCCTCCTGACGCGTTTTTCTTTTCAAAATTTCTTAGGTCTCTTCATGAGGTCAAAATGAGTGGCCAAATTCATCCATAGCTACTTAAACCAGAAGTCACAGCTGGCCAGATTAAGTCCTATCCAACAAACAAAATTAACCTTGATCTAGGCTCAGCCGTGCTTACCCAAGGCCTAAGATATCTCTCTCAAGGTCCTTGTGGTGTAAACATCTGTATTGGAGACAGCTGTCCAGGTGCCTGCTTTAGCCAACGGAGACCAAACCAACAAAGCCAATAGTGGTTGGGAGAAGTGATTCACACTGAACAGAAACATCCACTTTTGGCTAA
This sequence comes from Falco naumanni, assembly GCF_017639655.2. NCBI lineage: Eukaryota > Metazoa > Chordata > Aves > Falconiformes > Falconidae > Falco > Falco naumanni. The sequence goes on along the minus strand of NC_054056.1, from coordinate 105,952,477 downwards.
AATGGATGCAGGATTACACTGGTTGACTGACTCTCCTCTGGCTACAAAGGCGGACTGAGGTGAGCTACTGAGTTGTAGATGCCTGTATTCTCAAAACATGTGTTCACTTCAGATGAATCCCACTCCAGAGTACCCGTTAATTTGCTTAGCTGTTCCACTGAAATGACTAACAATAATCACAGTCAAGCTCATAGTGCATAGATCACAGAGTTATTTAAAAACGAGCATGTTTACTCCCTCCAAAGCTAATCAAAACCGTAATAAAAATAAGTCCCACCTGTTTGCGCTTGTGCAGGAGGCCTCTGGTGACATATAAACTGCATGCATTTTTTACTGACCTCATCTTGGTTGCGTCATCAAGACTTCCAATGTCAGCCACATTTCACCAGCCTGACACACGCAATTGCATAAGACGCATCTGTAAATACAAGTCATTTACACTGCATTAAATATATGCTTCAGCTGAAGCCCATTTGACATTCATACAGCAGATTTACGTCCTCTCGCTTGTTCCTGTGGAGCTAATAATATAATGATATAATATACCTGCAGTGTTGGGGTGGCTGTAGTTACGTGAGGCAGAGGTTTTCCTCAGCCCCTCAGGGTGGTTAAGGTGAGGTCAGCTTCACAAGGGGGGAAAAAAGGAATATTATGTATGTGTGGCTATCACTAGAGACTGTGACATCTGTAGAGCATTTGGAGTTGTCAGTGGTGAAAACATGTTAAAAATGGTGGAGTAAAAAAGCAGTAAGAGACCCACTAAGTTTCCAGAGATGATCTTCACGTCATAGGGCATTTGAGGCTGTTTTGTTCATGGAGAATTCAGTGTGCTCTGCTTTTCAGGAAATATCCTTTTTTTTTTTAACCCCATGCCGATGTAGAAAACTATTCCTGTGACACTTGGCTGCAATTCCAGCCCACAACTGAGAGGTAACTCCATATTGCAACTTTCTATTCAAATTTTATCCTCAATCTCAAATTATTCATCATTCAGATTAAGAGGATGGGGCGTGATATTTCATCTCAGGTGATTACACATTAGAAACAGAGAGAAAAAATATGTCTTATTATATCTTCTAAGAATGAAAAAATCAATAACCAACTGTACAACACTACGAATGCCAAGCCAGTAGAGGTGTCTTGGTCAAAAAAATTGAAGGCGTGAAAGGAATCATAGGAAGCTTGAAAGTCCCCTTAGCAATTTTTTCATTGTAAGTGTAGAAAATTATCTGAAGCAATGACAGAGCATATTTCACAAATGCTTTTAATGATCCACACAAAAATTGTTTACTGCATATCTGCTTGGTTCCATTTACATGCTCTCTAGCAACATAAACTAGCCAGCTACTGAAGACGGTTGCATAAGAAAAGAATATAGTGGCCAACATATAATATAGCTTAGATGATCCTGTCCTTTTACAGATGCACTTAAAGTTGCTTATATCAACTGCAAAAGATTAGAAGACATATTTAGAACTTAACATATTCTAAGAATATTTGAAAACATAAAAAAAAAAATCAGACAGCAACTTCAAGGGTGAGGTTGTACACAAATACTAACTGTTAATGGACCTGTGGCATTCAATTTTAAGTGTCACTTTTGCCAAAAAAACCCCGTAGTTCCAAGACAACTGAAATACTGCAGGAAATCACATGAAATTTTGACGTTTAGTTTTCAGAAGAGGAAGAAGCTTTCAATGTAAACAAGATCCACGATACTTGAAAACCATGTTTGTTTGCTTTTTTAATATCATAATTGATAATACACATTTTTAATAAGCCAAAACCTAAAGAAATCCATTTGGATTTTTTTCAACCCATTTCATTCCACTTGGAATTTGTTTACATGTTACCTATGCTGACAATGTTGATTTTATTTTGTTTTCCAAGTCAGAAGGTAACCAGACCTCATAACCTGGAAATCATCTCAGAAAGATCTCTGCTGTTTTCTCATCTCAGATCCCAATGCTAGAATTTCAGAATCTGTCCCACTTTGCAGGATGTAATGGCACATACTTTCATCCTAAGAGTTGTGCAAGACAATTGCCACTACCTTGCCCGTGTTAAACACTTTCAAAATCATCTACAAAGTGAAAATCATCAGTCATCACTGACATGTCTATACAATAAAGGAAGCCTCAGCGCTGGATGCTTTCAGATTGTACATTATTTAGTCCATCCAGATGATAGAATAAGAACAGGTACATGGCAAGAGTAAAATTTACATACTTAAGATTTATTCTGAGAATCATCATTGCCAAATCACACTCTATGTTGCTGCTCCGTTGCTTACAGAAATTATGGGGAAAAAATGCATTCTTGATAGCACATGCTGCCAAGAAAAGTGATCATTTCACTTTCTGACACACAATGGCTGCACAAAATACCTCAGATTGTATTTAATGAATGAATGACATCATAAACTTGTATCAGACACTGCCAAGAGCACAGCAGTGTTTTTTTCTATGATCCCTCAGTAGCGTTGGCTAAATAGAAAACATTTGTATTGGAGTCACATCATGTTTTGTGTGGTACTCAAGACATCTTCTAGAGCAAGGCAGTGAAAAGCTACTCATGCACATTGCATCTGGCTCACTATTTCACAAAGTATTTTAGCTTTAATGTACAGACTAATGTTCCTGCAGTTTCTGAAATAGAAATCTCCTAATCCTGGCATCTGAGACATTGCTGCACTCAGATGATAAAAGCCTGGGTTCATTTTCATTTTTCTCTGTTTACAAGTGTCAATTCCTTTGTGCATTTCTCAAGAGGTTGGTTGTAGAGCATAGCAGGAATTAGTTTTCCCCTCTTGCAGAAATGTTAGTGATTTCAATTCCTTCTCTTTGTCTCTCCCTATAGCTTTACTTCAGATGAGCTGGAGACCTTTTAAGAGTACTATACAAAAATCCAGAGGAACCATCTTCACACAATACCATGAATAGAAACAAGTATTTTAATACTGGTTTTGCTCATTATATGCAAAAGACTTATGGATGAGTTTTGGGCAATCTTCTCTGTTGAAGATGTAAGAATTAATTAATTTAATAATACAATTGCAATAATTCAATTGGTTTTCTGATTTTGCACTGACTCATTCCCTTCGTCTCACAGATCTGCGGAGGCAGAATCCTCCAGCACAGCGATGATAACAAACAGCTGGCACAGGAGAAAAAAAGGAAATAACATGTTTCAGTAGTTCCAGGGGCACTAGCACAACCACGAACAAGGAAAACCCAGGCTCAAATCCTCTATTTAATATATCGCTTCTTTACACAAAGGGATGCAATTGTAAGTGGAAAGGCAGAAAGACACAATTCAGAGTACCTATGACTTGGAATTTCAAACTAAATCACCTACACCCCTGAAGAATATCTGCTGAGCAAACGATTTTTATGGGGAAGATCATCCTTCAGCCTGTATCTCCCACTTGTCTTTCTTAAGCACCTGAAATATTGTCCTGAACCTGAGAAATTTTCTCTGACAAACATTATTTTTTTATATATATTTACCCTAAATAAATGGATATTAAGAACTTGACTTTACCAATTAAAACACTAATTTGTCAGTTAATTTCCAGCAAAATCTAGTTAGCTACACATCATAGAAATATTTAGGTTAGAAAAGGCCTTTGAGATCACCAAGTCCAACCATTAACTAGTACTGCCAGGTCCACCACTGGACCATGTTGCTAAGTGTTGCAGCACTCTCCAAACTAGCCGGCTGCAACAAGGTCTTTTACCATCTCATACCAACATCTCTTCATGCCAGTCCCTCTGCTGCCTTCTCCTAGTCTCTGCTCACCCAGGGCATGCTCTCTCTTCCCTCTGCTTCTTCATCCTCTCTCTCCCTCAGCTGCTCCCTCTTCACTGGCTGCCCAACCCCTTAACAGAACCAGCCACACCTGCACCTTATCTACATCAGCCAACCCACCGCCCCTGAAGCCAGCCCACAGCTGTATGTTATCAATGCTAATTAGCCCAGCTTCATTCCTCTACAGCTAAGACCGCACCTACATATTTTTTAAACACCTCCAGGGATGGTGATTCTACCACCTTCCTGCAACAGGCTGCCCATGTTCCATTTCCAATGCTTCAGAACCCTTTCAGTGAAGTTTTTCCTAATATCCAGTCTAAACGTTCCCCCTGGTGCAACTTGAGGCTGTTTCCTCTTGTCCTGCCACTTATTATCTGGGAGAAGAGACCGACCCCCACCTGGCTACAACCTCCTGTCAGGAAGTTGTAAAGAGCAATAAGAACCACCACCACCACCACCACCACCCCGAGTGTCCTCCTTTCCAGGCTGAACACCCCCAGCTCCCTCAGCCGCTCCCCATCAGACTTGTGCTCCAGACCCTTCCCCAGCTCCGTTGCCCATCTCTGGACACATTCCAGCATCTCTACACCCATATTGAAGTGAGGGGCCCGAAACTGAACCCAGGATTCAGGGTGCAGCCTCAGCAGTGCCGAGTACAGGGGGACGGTCACTGGCCTGGTCCTGCTGGCCACACTGTTTCTGATACAAGCCAGGATGCTGTTGGCCTTCTGGGCCACCTGGCACACCGCTGGCTTATGCCCAGCCGGCTGTCAACCAACACCCCCAGGGCCTTTCCCACCAGGCAGCTTCCCAGCCGCCTGTAGCGCTGTGTGGGGCTGGTGTGACCCAAGTGCAGGACCCGGCACTGAGCCTTGTTGAACCTCATACAAATGGCCTTGGCCCATCGGTCCAGCCTGTCGATCCCTCTGTGCAGAACCTTTCTGCCCTCAAGCCAACCAACACTGCCCCCCACAACTAGATGTCATCTGCAAACTCACAGAGGGTGCACTCAATCCCCTCGTCCACATTGTTGATGAAGATATTAAACAGAACTAGCCTCGGTACTGAGCCCTGGGGAACACCACATGTGACCAGCCACCAGCTGGATTTATCTCCATTCACCACCACTATTTGTGCTTGGCTGTCCAGCCAGTTTTCCACCCAGCATAGAGTAAACCCATCCAAGCCATGAGCAGCCAGTTTCTCCAGGAGAATTCTGTGGGAGATGGGGTCAAAGGCTTTACTAAGATCCAGGTAGACAACATCCACAAACTTTCCCTTATCTACTAGGTGGGTCACATTGCTGTAGAAGGAGGTCAGGTTCATCAGGCAGGAGCTGCCTTTCATAAACCCATGCTGGATGAGCCTGATCTCCAGGTTGTACCTCATGTGCCGTGTGATGGCACCCAAGATGATCTGATCCATAACCTTCCCTGGCACTGAGGTCAGGCTGACATGTCTGTCATTTCACATATCCTCCTTCCTGTCCTTCTTGTACACGGGTGTCACACTGGCTAACCTCTAGTCTTCTGGGACCTCCCCAGTTAGCCAGGGCTGCTGATAAATGATGGAGAGCAGCTTGGCGAGCCCCTCCCCCAGCTCCCTCAGTGCCCTCGGGTGGGTCCCATCCAGCCCCATAGACTTGTGCGTGTCTAAGTGGAGCAGCAGGTCACTGACCGTTTCCTCCTGGACTGTTGGGGCTTCATTCCGCTCTTTGTCCCTGTCTTCCAGCTGAGTACCCAGAGCGTAAGTGGTCTTACTACTAAAGACTGAGGCAAAGAAAGCATGAAGTACCTCAGCCTTTCCTCATCCTTCATGGCCATGTTCACTGCCACATCCAATAAAGGATGCAGATTGTCCTTGGCCCTCGTTTTGTTTCTGACTTATTTATAAAATCATTTTTTATTATCTTTTACAGCAGTAGCCAGCCTGAGTTCTAGCTGGGCTTTCACCTCTTGAGTCTTCACCCTGCATAGCCTCGTGACATCCTTGTAGTCCTCCAGAGCTGCCTGCCCCTTCTTCCCAAGGTGGTAAACTCTCCTCTTCCCCCAAGTTCCAGCCAAAGCTTTCTCTTCAGCCAGATCGGTCTTCTCCTCCACTGCCTTGTCTTTCAGCACATGGGGATGACCTGCTCCTGCGCCTTTAAGATTTCCTTCTTGAAGAATATCCAGCCCTCCTGGATCCCTCAGCATTTCAGAACTATCTCCGGAGGGACTTTGTCAACCAGGCTCTTAAACAGGCCAAAGTCAGCCCTCCAAAAGTCCAAGGCAGCCATTCTGCTGGCCCCCTTCCTTACTTCTCTGATAACTGGAAACTCTAACATCTCATGATCATTACGCCCAGTATGTCCTCCAACCACCATATCACTCGTCCTTCTCTCTTTGCAAACAGCAGGCCCAGTGAGGCATGTCCCCTGGTTGGCTCACTGACCAGCTGTGTTGGGAAGTTATCTTCTTCCACACACTCCAGAAACCTCCTACACTGCTGCCTCTCTGCTGTGTTGTATTTCCATCAGGCTCCTGGTAGGTTCAACTCCCCCATGAGAGCAAGGGTAGTGATCTTGAGACTTCTTCCAGCTGCTAGTAGAATGATTCATCTCCCTCTTCATCCTGGTTGGGTGGTCTTTAACAGACTCCCACCATGATATCCACCTTGTTGGCCCTGATTCTTACCCATAAACACTCGACCCTATTGTCACCATCATTCAGCTCTAGGCAGTCGAAACACTTCCTGACATACAGAGCTACTGCACCGTCTCTCCTTCCTTGCCTAACCCTCCTGAAGAGTTTGTTGCCATCTATTGCAGCACTCCAGTCGTATGAGTTACCCCAACATGTTTCTGTGATGGCGATAATGTCACAGTCTTCCTGCTGCACCATGACTGTCAGCTCCTTCCGTTTCTTGCCCATGTTTTCTGCCACATCTAGCTGGATTCAGCAACTGCTGTTCATGACAATGTGCCAACAGCACTCACTCAAACAAGCAAATGAGTACAAGACTAACTGACCATTTTCTCCGGCCAACATCGTAAGCCCACTCTCTCACTGTCCTGGTACACAGTCATGATACATGTGGCCAGACTTAACTACTCCTGCTACTTTTTATGTCTGCTTGCAGTTGTGTATATTTTAGTGCAAGGGAAGAAGCTCGCACAGGAGGAATTCAAAAGAACGACACTGTAGATATTTCCTAACTCTTCTCCACTTCCAGACAGTGCTTACATGAATGCAGAGCAGATGACCAAGTGCCCCACATTTATTGCTCTTTCCAGTTAATTGAAGGGTTGCAACCAGATATCTGTATCTGGAAATTCTTTACATTCCTGTTGGCAGCATGGCAGCCTTTGCCCCTCCCTGAACAGCAGAGAGAATATGATGCTGTGTCTGGTCTCTGGAGTATGTGTAGGCTCCACATGTTCCCCTGAATATCCATGCTGAGGTGCTGGCTGGACTGTACCACAGCTGCTTCCAGACCTGAAAATCCACATTCCTTCACATGGTATCTAGAGCACACATGTAGGGGAAATCCACACACATACACGGTGCTGTGCACTTGGGTCTTGTTCTAATTTGGCATCAAGCCCCACAATATATATAATATATTAAAATATGACTATTTCTCCTGTCATTGTCTGTACTTACATTGCTATTAGGATATATTTACCAGTACAACTGCCTTTACTCTTCAACCTGTTTAACAGCAGTCAATTAGGAAGATGACCACAAAGGAGATGGTGAGATATTAGAGCAGAATGGCAGAGCAGAGACCTATCCATGCTATCTGTCAAAGACAGAAACATGGTACTGTAGGAAGGGAAAGATACTCCTGGTCCCTACAGAGGGCAGAGGAACAAGGGCTTCTTTAGAGGAATCAGCTAATACTGGAATATTCTTGCGTTGTGTTGTATTTTATTAAAAAAAAAAAAAAAAAAAAAAAGGAAAAGCAAATGAAAATTTTTCTTCCCCACAAGGTTTTATAACCTACAGAGACAAACAGATGTTATCCCAGTTTACAGACAGGGAATCTTGAGCTATAATTACCATGAAATGACTTAATTCACTATCTTTAGCAAAGGAAGGAGGGAAAACAGAAAACTAAAAGCAATGTATTTCAAGAGGGCAGATTTCAATAAACACTGTAAATTGGTGGGTGAGATCTCCTCGGAAACAAGTTGAAGTGACAAAGGAGTCCAGAAGAGTTGGCAATTCTTTAAAGAAATGACAGTGAGCGTACAATCAGAAGCCATGCCAACATGAAGGAAGGATAGGAAGTGTAATCAGAAAACAATTTGGCTAAACCATGAGCTCTTCAATGACCTGGAGCTAAATAAAATGTACAGGAAGAGAAAACTACATTGAAATACTAAAGACAAGTACGAATGAATAGCAGAAATATGTGGGGAAAAATTCAGAAAGGCAAAGGTACAAAAAGAGAGGAAATTAGCAAAGGAAGCAAAAAGCTTTCTGTAAGCACATTTGCAGAGAAAAGAACTCCAGGGAAAAACAGTGGTTCACTGCTAAATGGAGAGAACAAGTTCCTGCCAGATGAGTCCCAGAAAAGTGAAATGTTTAGTGCCTTTTTTATTTCAGCCTTCACTGGAAAGGTCAATTATGACTAGATGGCTGATACAACCAAAGGGCAACAACTCAGGTTACAACAAGGCAAGATCAGATTAGAGAATACTTAGATAAGGCAGATGTTTCCAGTTCAGTGGGGCATTAGGACATTTATCCCAAGATACTTACAGGCATTAGTAAATCTCTTAGAGAACTCATGCAAGGGGGTAGGGTTAGAAAACTGAAGAAGAGTCAGCAGACCACCTATCTGTATGAAGAAGTAAAGGAGGAGCTAGGGTATTATCAGTCTGACAATTTAACTTTATTTCTGGAAAAATCTGGAACAAATAATCTAACTACTTGTAAGCATCTGGGCGGTAACAAGGAAAGGAGTAGCAGCCAGCATAGACTTGTAAAGAACAAATCACGTCAAACCAATCTAATTCAACTCTACAACAGGGTAACAAGCCTTGTGGGTAGCGGGGGAAATGAAAATGTCATACATCTTGACTTTAGTGAGGCTTTTGACACTGTCTCACATTATATTCTCATAAGTAAGCTAAGAAAACATGGTCAGGATTAAACTACACAGAAAAGGCATGCAAAGCTGGCTGGAAATCTGCATTTTAAGAGGAATTTATCAATGATTTGGTATCAAAATGGTAGGATTGTATCAGGTGGTAATTACAGAGTTCTTTCCTAGGTCTGGTAAAGTTCAATATTTTCATGAATGATGAGAAAAAAGGGATAGAAGTGTGTTTGCTGCATTTACAGATAAAATTAAGCTTAGGAAGGCAGTCTAAACACACTGAAGAATAGAACAGGAATCAGAAAAAATGTGACAAATTAGAGGGGTGGCCTGGAAAAATGAGATCAAATTTGAAAGAACAGGTGGAGAGACAAAAAAAATCCATTTGGGAATTATGTTGAATCGCAAACTGAACACAAGTCAACAATGTTACGCTGTTGTTCAAAAGACAAATACAGCACTGGTGCGTACAAACAAAACCATCACCTGTAAGACATGTGAAACATCCCTCCTGCTCTGCTCAGCCCTGCAATAGTGCATCCAGCTTTAGGAAGGACGGACTGCGCAGCAAGAATGCAATGCAGAGAAAAATGTGACCCAGGAGGAAAGAACCGGGATTGTCTTGGACTAGGGGAAGTCTGAGAGGAGACATGAAAACAGTCTTGAAGTACTTGAGAGGCACAAGGAATAAGCTCTTCTTATATGCTGAGGCTGGGATAAAATATATGGATTTTAATTGTAGCAAGAAATCTAACATTAAAAAAATAATTTGACAAACATCTGTCAGAAGTTGCTTAGGCAGAAGCGATCCTAACACCAAATAGATAGATAGCCTAAAAGATTTCAAAATGTTTCTTTTAGCTGTCTTTTCCTTCCATGACACACTGTGGATTTCAGGGACACAGGTCATGGATGACTAACTAGAGTTCACATGGGGCATCTAAAATCAAGCAGAAAATTGAAGCCTGACCTTAGCAACACCAGTTCAAGTATCTTTACCTCAGAATATCTTTCCTCTCACTTCCTTTCTCTCAATAAACAGATTACACATGGAGATCCTTTATGCAACAGATGACATATTAAAACTTTTGCATAGAGTAAAGGAAATAGCGCTTTTTTCTTCATTTTTTTTCATTTCTATTTTTGCTTGTCTATGTTATCACAATGGAAGTGAAAAGCAGGTGATGCCAAAGCAGAGATTTCTGCCGGAAAATAAATTACAAATATACAAATACACCATTAGACTTCTGCATAATTGGAAACCAGTTGATTAAAGGTCACCAAGAAAAAGCCTTTTGACACAGCCCTGAAAAAAGTTCATCTTCCTCATATAGCATGTGTCAGTACAGAACAGAGAAATGGCACATCCAGTTTATTACGCCACATTTAAAATTTAGGATGGATTATTAGTGACAATATTTCTTATATAGAAATAGAAGATGCCATTTTTTTATTAGAAATGCTGTGAATAGTAATTAATAGCCTCCTTTGCTGTGTTAATAATACACTCCTACCCAGTAAATATTGGCTAAATAATTAAGTGAAGGATTTTTTTTCCTTTCCAATCCCCCATGCAATTTGCTTAATTTGATAGATTTTAATTGGAAAAGTGAAGACTTGGTTAATATTTAAAAAACAAGCAGTTAATCACGTTCTTTTGCACTGCCTGTGTGTATCAGCTCCATCAGCAGAAACATGCTGTTCTAGAGGAACGGCCAAACTAGAACTGAGGCACCAAAGAAACCAAACGGTATCTTTGAAAAATGGACTTTTAAAGAACGTTTAAGTGATTTCCTCTTTCTGAAATGAATTAGGATCTAAATTACTCACAAATCCCAACCCATTCCTTACGTTTATTCTTGATGCATATATTCTCTGAAAGTTGTGGGAACTGAACATCTAACTGTTTAGACGCCTTTGACAGTTCCACTGTGTACTTAAACAACTTGGTAAAGCTCTCCTGATCTAACAACTGGTGATTATGCCTCAAGTGGATAAAGGAAATCAGACACAATGCTATACATGTACCTAATATTTCCATTTACAGGTTTCCTGAACAGTTTAGTACTCTCCTATGCTTTTAATCTAAAATAGTTCAGTTTTAATCTGAAATAGTTATCAGTAGCACCCATAAATCATTTCCTACAAACAGTGGTGGCAGGGGAAGATGTTTTCAGTCCTCTGCAGGTCTGTCAAAATGTTTGTAGACGTAATTCACACTTGCAGTAACTGAACCTATGAAAGTGTGGCAATTCAAATAAAATCTCTGTAAGTGAAAGGCTAACGCCTGCCCTCTTGTTTTTTGTTTTTTGTTTGGTTTTTTTTTTTTTTTTACCTTGTGCAGGGTGATTACAGGCTGTAGGTTTGCTTTATGTAAAAGACAATAAAACTAGACCTAGTTAGTTATTGTGAACTCCGTGGGTTTTAACAATTACCTGAGATTTGAACACTTCATTCCTATTGAAGGTTAGAGAAACTGAGTGTTTAAAACCCCTTGATGACTTTGAAATTTCCAGCCAGCTCGTCTGAATTCTGCTGCGGGACTGACTGTGTATGTTCACGCAAATCCTATTAAAGTCAGTGGAAGTTGCAAGCGTATCTCTGGGGCAGAGTAGGACCCCCTGCTATCTAGTCAGTGCAAATTAACAGCTGGGAGTGGAAGGAATGTAAAAAAGCAAAATCTCTTCACAGGGCCACATTGATATGCAGGGGATTTGCTTGTCAGGGTGAGATGTGTGATATGAAGTGAATGTTTACTGCACACTGCAGGGAACTTCCAATAGTAGCCAAAAGGAGATATCTATAGTAGATCTGGATCGGAAGCCATCTAAAAGCCAAGGCAGAATGAAAGGCCTTTTGATGCAGAATGCCTTTGTGATGCTACTTATTCCTTGTTACAGGAAAAAAAAAAAAAAATGCCAGCATCTGCAAATTGAGGAAGAGGAAACTGGGAATCCTGACATTTTACCACTCCTTGTAACTTGACTGTTTTGCAGTATTTTGAAGTGTGCCGTGGGTGGATGTACAAATTTCAATAAATTCCAGCAATGTTCCCACAGAAGCTCAGGGAGAGGAGAAAGTTTTCAGAAATGATGTTAACTTTAATCTGGTAAGTCAGGTAAACTGTCATGGTCCCTGGCCACAAACACAAACTAGGTTGGCACAGACACTTCTCCTTACTGGGATACTTAAATCCTTTTGCTCACATTGTCCCTGGGAGAAAATATTAAAGATTTTTTGTGTCTGGGGTGGCCTACCAGAACCTTTCTCCAGGAGAAGCATGGAGAAGGACATCATTTCCTCTTCCAACAAAAAACAGAGGCAACTAACCAGCCCCTAATTTCTTCCACTCTGCTGCTGAGCCACATTCATGCACGTGGTACAAAAGCAGAGATCACTGCTGCTTGCTGTTGCTAGTGCTGCACATCCCCCCACCCTTTGGGGGACCCCAATCTAAGGGTGGAGAAGACACTGAGTGCTGGTTTCATTTCTCTGCCAATTTCCTTCTTTGGATCAGGCAACCATCCATACTGCACCAGTTGCTTAGGCTGAAATCAGCCACTGGAATTCAAATTGGAATTTAAATTCAAAATAATAAAAAAAAAAAGTTGGAATTCAAATGCTTTGATTAGTTACATTAGTTACATATGTTGGTAAGTTACACATCTGCAGCACTAACACGAGTGACATGTCCCCTGCAGATCAAGAGTTACTTCCCAAAAGAAATTTGCAAAAAACTTTCTAATGGCTGCAGTAGATAATTTTGCACTCTATTCATGGACCATTTGTGAATAGAAAATGAGGAGCTTCATCAAACAAAGCACTCATTTTGAGTTATTTGCCAGGCTTTCACTAGAAATAGTATTAAATTCAAAAGCAACGCTCACAGGAATCCCGGTACACTTAGCCAGTTGGCCCAAACAGATAGCACAAATCAAAGCCAGCGTGAAAAGCGCAAACACACACAACTGGGAGAAAACAAACTGTCACATGCAGACAGATGTGACGGACACAGAACTGAGGATCTTGGTAGAGTTAGGCCATAGGACAAGGCTGGATGTCAGGCCCATGGAGAACTTGCTGTCCTGCAGGACCTCAAGCTCTGACTGACAGGGAACGGCTTCATGCCATCTGGCTGCCGAGGTGACGCAGCCAGCTGTCCTCACTGTCCAGACAGCTGGGGCATCACAGCTGCTCATCAATCAGCATCTGAACTGCCACGGTTTCTGACGTGGCATTTTGAAGTGAGCTGTCACACTTTGCCTCAAGACCCTTACTAGGAGGTGCAGCGTGGCAGCCGGAGGGAGGTGGTGCTGCCGAGAGCTGTGGTCTCATCAGTCATCCTGGTTTGCCAGGGCTGTTCACAAATCACAGCGCTCTGATGCAGAAAAACTTCAGTGGATCTGGGTCTAATGCCTTAAAGAATGAGGTGTGCATCATGCCATGTACCACACCGTATCAGGTGAAGGCAGAACGTGATTACACATCAGTTAGGAAACTCATGACATCATTAAAACACATCTGCAAAGCACTTCAAATGTGAATGCACAGGCAGATGTGAAGCATCGTGTGTCAGCAGCCCAGAATCACACCAACTTTGCTGCTGTGAGTGCAAACGGCCCTACATCTGAGGATCTTACTGGGATTAGTACATACCTATCCCACCTTTGCTTTTCCTCCCTCTAAAACACAGTCCAGGATCCCTTTGAAAAGAAGGAACCAATACATTCTGTAAGTACTGGCAAACTGCTCTGCTGTTGCATAGGATGTTTTAAAGCCTGAAATACCACATATTCTTGTATCCATTGGTTAAAGATAGCAGTTAGAAGTGCTGCTGTAAATATTTGAAAATAACAGAGCAGGAAGAAAAAGTCAATCCAGACGATTACGCTGCTTTGAAATTATGTTAGATATTTTAAAATACACAAACCCAGTTTGACTACTGCTCATATACATGTGTACTCTAACTCTACTTCTTGTAGACTGCATCCACGTGGAATCCATTTGGATTTCTCTGCATAGGGGTGCTTGGCAGTCACACCAGTTTGCCAACAAGTCCTGCTGAGCCCCAGCTACCAAATGTGTGAAAGATGTGTACAGAGAGAGCAACACTGGGTCTATCTTCAAACATGTTTGTTGAGAGCATCTTGTGCCTACCAGCCCTGTAGTGTCTTGAGTCCTTCTGAGTCCTGCTGGTTAACATTTACGTCTTCAAATGCAATTATCTGCTAGTGCTAATGGGAATTATAGGAGTTAGCTACCTAAGTGCCGCTAAGGATCGGGACACACAGGCTGTGGTTTGCTGTCTACTGCTGTAAGAAAACACAGCAGGATTTGTGTCTTCTTAATTCTCTGTCTTTCTTTTCTTTCAGACTGAAAATTCAGATTTTTCCAGCAAATGCTGGGACAGCGGTTGTACCAGTATATATTACCAACTCAGATTTAATCCTAATTATTTCTTTCCCACTGAGCATCTGCATTTGGGCTTCCTTCCTCCAGTCATGGTTAACATGTTTCCACAGTCTTTCTCAGTTTAGGTTTGTGTTTGCAAAGGTGGGAGGGGTGGTAGAAACCTTTGGCATCAACAGGACATTTCTCCCCTGATTTCAACAGCAGCTCTGACTTGGAAAGTAGGACCTGCCAGCCAGAAGATGCTGATCCCCAGCCCCAGCTCCCTTTTCTACCTTCCTCTAGCACTAAGTTCAAAGCAAGACTCAGCAAGAAATTGCAGCTATGTCTCTTGAGCCCTGTGACTCTGCATTGGCACACCAGCCTTCCACGTGAGGAAATGTAGCACAAAAAATGCCTTCCAGGAGGCTTCTGCCTAGTGCTGGAAAGCACTGATGCACTCTGGCTCCAGGGAGAGGTAAAAAGTTGATTGCCACCCACTCAATAACCATTTCCTTCTGGGTGATCGATGGAGCATCATCAAAGACCGGTCTGGTGACAGGTGCCCGTTAGCTATCAGAGGCAGAGGACGTGAACGGATCTGTGATAGATGCTCATGGAGGGGGAAGCAGTAAAGAGCACGGCAGCAGTAAAAGGAATGAAATAGGCTTCCTGCTGAACGGAGAAGCAGACACTAGGATAAACGAAGGGACATTGAATTGCAACATTTCTTTAAACTCAGAGCACCGACTGCAGCACTCTCATCTTGCCATGTAAAGTTTCTTCCAATGCATGATTGGTGACATCTTGACACACTGATTTTAGTATTGCTCACTCTGTAATCCCCAGGGGAAGGTATCTGAGGCCTGAACTGTGCTTTTGAGTCATATCTTCCAACTAAACCCATTTTCCAGTTCCCTCGCTGCCAAGGTCACTGAGTTTCTGATCTCACAAGAAAAAGCTTTACAGGAAAGGTGAGTGGAAAGAGGAATGAAGGTTTGTGCTGATCCTTGGGGGTACCAGCTGGTACAGCTCATCCAGTGCATGTTGCAGGCAGCATTAGCTAACATTACACTAAAGCTGTCCCACACAGGCAGAGCAAGAGGATGGCAGGGAGCAAGGCTTCCCTCAGAGACACAGTCTGCCCTTGTCTTGCTTTGGAGATTGCACAGTGGCGCAATCTTTGCACAGGGCTGTAAGTTAAAGCTAAGTTGTTCTTCTATCTACAGGACAGGCTGCGGCAGCCCTCATGGCATGGACTAGTTGGTAGCAGGGGAAGGGGTTGCGGATGAGACATGCCTGTCCCTCCTCACGCCATGCCACCTCTGGCTGGTGCCTGGGTTGGAGGGCAGCTCTTGTGTTGGGGCAGGAGCTGCATCCCCTCCCAGCACTGCAGGATTAGGAGATGAGAGAGCTCCCAAAGCAAACCAGTTTGGGCGTGAACAGGAAGGTCTTTCCTTCCCCTGCCCCAGCTAAGCTGTTGCGTTATAGGAGCTCTTTAAATATCCTCCACAGCCCAGTCTGTGAGATGCTGTTATACAAACTTGCATGTTCTCAGACACATGGTCTGCACCTCCACATCTCTCACGCCGGTGCTGCTTTACTGTCTGAGCCAGCCTGGCTGGAGGAGCAGTGCTCACACACATGTATTTTTATGCACAGGGGCACAGGGTGACTAAAGAAGTTAATAAACTTCAAAGCGTGCAACATGATAATCAGAAGTTCACATCAGGACAAGGAGAGAACAGCGGGGCCCTGCCATGGGCAAATAAATGACCTTTGAGTCCTGTGTTCCCCGTGCATTTGTACACAGACCAGACTCTGTTACCAACACCTCGGTGCAGGCACGTCCCGCTGGAGGGTCACTGTGATGGTACCTGGGCCCCTCATCATCAACACCAACCAACTTCCAGCTCTTGCCCAGGGCATTGGATGCTGTTTTATGGCTTTTCTCTATTTATGTTGCCCCCTCCACAAAGTGTGAGCAGCTGGGGTTTGGTATTCAGTGCACACCCACAGCACGTTCTCAGGGAGAGGAATCTTATCACCGAGCCTGAACGCAGGCCTTTGGAAGCACTGGGGCAACGGGTTGCTTTCTTCACATATTTCATCAAGCCATCAGACAGTAGAAACAACCAGGGAAAATGCAACTACATCAATTTCAGTTGAATAGGAACCTCACCACAAGGAGCCTTATGCAATTAGAAGGGCTACCACTCCAGGAGTATGCAGAAGACATCAGAAACAATTGTGGGAAAAAAAAAAAAAAACAAACCAACAAATAAAATAAGTAATACTTCCATCTGTAAATGCTTGGAAAACTTACATCCAAACTAAAGCTTTAAGGCAAAAATTTTCTCCATGAAAAAAGAATAGTATATCCATCAGTCCAACACCATCACATACCTATCTATGGGTACTGTGAAGGTACAGACTAATGTACATGTAAAACACAATAAATCTATGTCTTATTGGAGTCATAATTTGAGTTTTTCACAAGAATGGCTTAACTATTTTTGTACATCTGCTGAACTGCTTTGGGAGTAACATGGAACTGCTTTAGGAGTAACAGGAGACTTCGTTATGTTTAATAATATAAGGAAAACTTTGAAGCTTCATCTTCCAGATTTTTACTCAAGGAAGTATTATAAGCCATTAAAACTGTGTTTGTTGTTTGGTTTTTTTTCTTTTCCAGATCAGTGGCTAAAGTAATTCCCATTTCAACCAATCCAAAAGGAAAAAAAAAAAACCAAAACACAAAAACAAACAACAACAAAAAAACCCCACTAAGCTCCTCAAAAATACTACTTTGTATTACTCAGAAAATCTTTATCTAAACTGCAGTATTTTTTTATTATCTTCCCCCTTTCAGAGTTCTTTTCAGGGTTAATTTCTAAACTGAAAGGCCACATTCAACTGCAAAGTCAAAATGTTTGCAACATATAACTACTAAAAAGATATGGTGTGATATTTAAAGGAAATACTTTGTTGCTTTTTCTCATTTAGATTATTCCACAAATTTGACTCAAGTTGTTAAACAGTTGTATTCTGACCAATATTCTTAGCAAATCTTCTGTTCCCCAAAAAAGCAAATTATCCATTGTTCGGTTTTGCTGTTTACTGAACCGCCCTCTTTTATAACTGGAAAACCTGGCAGAATTAGAGACTTAAAGAATGGGCCCAAACATAGCACACCGAATAACTGGATGTTGTGTCTAGCTCTGCAGTGATTTAGGAAGTTATCAAAAGGGATCTCTAAGCACCAGTTTACACTGGCTACCTCCATTGCCTATGCAGAATCCTTCCAGTAAAGAATATATATAAAAATACATTTTAATTGTATATTCTTTTTTATTTACTGATGGATTTTAAATGAGGTTTTTAATAATCACTTTATTTCCTTTGAAGTCTATACAAAAGAAAAGTTTATTTCAGTTACCAATGTAATGTACTCCCACAGGCAAATATATATATATTTCTATATGCACTTCGTGGGTCATAGTGAATGTTTTACTGCATGCCTTAAATGTACTAAAATTGCTCTAAGGAGATAGCTTCGAAGACTTTTTATTTATTATTGATATCCTTGGAAAATTCAGAAGATGCTGAGATATGAAGGGTACATTATAACTGCATAGCTTTGGGGTTTTTTACCTGGTACTGCACAAAGAGCTTTCTTCAAAAGTTTGCAACACTTACTGCTTAGGTGACATGAGAGCATATTTTCCTGTTGTTCAAACATCATCAGCCAGACCTGGGAGTGAAGGACTCCAAAGGCCATACAGGTTCGGCAAGGCGACGAGGGGCTGGTGGGCTGTAACAAGTACAGCCACCAGCCTGATCGTGGGAGTCCTGAGTCAGCCTGCACAGGGCAACCAAGATAGCGAGCCAAACAGCCCGGCGACTGTCTTGCTGGCTGTCAAATACAGATAGCTGTGGCAAAGAGAAGGGGCGGGGGTGGGGGGGAAAGACAAAAAAAAATATTGAAGAACTTTATTTCTGAAGTTACAGTATGGGTTCTTTACGCATAATAGCCATGAAAATTCCAGGAAAAAGGCTGTCTGCCCCAAAACCACGGCAGCTCTGCTGATAGCCCCACTCCCCCCCGCCCCCCCTGGCCCAGCTGTCTCCCCCTGTGCTGACAGAGGTTGAGAAAGACAGGACACCAGGAAAATATATTATTTCTCCAGGGTGACCCCAAGCCCAGGGGCCAGGTCTTTACCTGGTATAAACTGCTGTATCGACTTTGCTGGAGCCCAGGTGATTTATTTCAGGGTGCCACCCTTCACTGGGTGTACCGCGACAACAACAGCATGGCACGATATATATACCCACCACCCTGCCTGCCCTCCATCATGTCACAAAAGCCCCATAAAAATTGGATTTTGCAAACATTACCATCCCGGGCCAGTCACCAGGGGCAGGAGATAGGACACTCCTTTCCCCCAGGGTCATGGCCTTCAAGATCCTGCCTCTCACTTCTAAAAAGCCATAAAATGAAGGCATTCACTGAAGTAATCCCAGGGGGAAGAAGGGGCAGAGCTCTCTTGGTGTGGCTGCCTGCCTCTGGGATGCATCCACCCCCAAAACTAGCCCTTGGAAATGGCAAGGGCATCTTTATAATCTGTGTTTAAAGGAGCTTGTCAGGTGAGGGCAATGGTAACAGTGTATGCAGCCCTGTGAAAATTCACTGCAGGCGATTCTGGTCATGCCTTTTCAAGAAAGGAGAATTCACGAGGAAATAGGTGCAGAGGAAGGCTGCTGAACTGGCCAGGGACATGGCAAGCCTGTTTTGCAAGAGGAGAAGAGATGTACAGGTTTTGTTTAGCTTCACAGGACAAAGGCTGACACAGAATATGGTTGCTGTATCTAAATATCCCAAGTGATAAACGCCACGCACAAACTATTTAAGCTGCAGGATGATTGTGGGCACAGCAACCGGAGCAAGGGATTTTGTAGCCATCAGAGGAAAGAAGTTTTTGAAAACGTAAGAAAACTGGTGAGATTTTATTATAAGATCCAGTCAAGTAAGTCATGGAAACCTGCAATATTACTTGAGTAGAGGGAGTGGACTCAAAGAACCTTCCCATCCTTTCCACCTCCAAGTCATATAAAAGCCAAAGGAAATTTTGCCACAGATTTAGTTGGGCTCACCCTGAATTATTAATCCTATCAACATGTGCATGTGGCCTAATCGATCTGGGCTCTTCAAATGACTCACCACAATTTTTCAGAGCAGATACAGATTTTAAACTAAATGAATGCATAAACTGTGTCTTCAGCAGCAGGATTCCAGACCTGGGTGCGCAGATCTCAGCACACAGAACAAACTGCAGTGGCCACAGATACAGTCTATTAATCAATTATGTCTGTTTATTGGAGACGAGGGTCTTCCTGCAGCTGCTAAACCAAATGACATGCAATGACAGTTATGTAAACTTCCATGGAACTCCAGAAAAGCTATCAGTGGTTTCCTGGCTGTAATTTTTGAGCTGATCTAATCTGACATATGGTGATTTTTTGAGTCATTTGATAGTGTAGAGAGCTAAGTAAACCCCTCTCCAAACAGCCATAAAAAGTGGCCCTGCAGTTTTTGCTGCTTTTGGAAACCCAGAAGTTGCTGCAAACAGTCAAGCATGAACACAGGAAGGATTAGATCTTACAGCAGATCTTGACCTTGGGTGCATCAAACTTTTTTAAAACAAAAATGTGTTTTCAGATAAACAACCTATTTTTACAAAAGGAGTCAGTCTTCTACGAAAGAGCACTTTGTCAGAAAGTGCAAAATCCAGCAGACAAAAAGTTTTCTTTCTAACATAGGATTTTTGTCTACAATACACTTGCTAGAGAAGTTCAGTTTTCAGCCACTGAAGATGAAAACACTTGTAAGGGCAGTTGACTTTTCAGTAATAAAGTGATAGCAGTGACCCTTCTGCAAATGGTGGAAATTTATTCTGCCAATAAATTTCATCCAGACATTTTCCAGGGCCGTATTTTTAAGCCTGTCTTAACTGGACTTCTGTTTCTTGCTTTAGCTTAGATAATTTGATCCTCTGAGAACTTATTTATCCCATAAATCAACTATCTAGATATGTAAAACCCTTAACTTTTACACTTCAGCATAGGATTGCATATCCAGACCTGTCTTTTAAATATCTGGGAAACACCAGAACTGGAAAACCAACAGAAACACTATCTCAGAACGTCAGCTTTACAACAGATACCTACAGAGCAAAACAGTCATTAGCCTAAAAAAAATTTTATTAGCTTATGCTGAACTGAATATCTTGCTTACTAGTAATACCACATCTAAGTTCAGTGAAAAGAAAATGTTTGTAAAAAAACTTAAGTACACAAAAATGGTGTCTCATGACCATGCAGCAGGTCCTGGACAGAAGTGAACTCATCCTGCTTCACTTCCCTCAGCATCTTAGTAATAAAGACTCTGTGCAGGTGGGATTCCTAGTTTCCACAAAGGCGATCTTGTTGAAATTTGCTGTAATTGACTTTGGAGCCAGTGGCCCCACTCAGAGGTATAAGGGAAGGTGCTGGGGATGTGAAAGGACTTGGTTCCACCAGTAGCTATAGCTGCTGCCAGTGTCTTACAGCAGTTGACACATGGGGAAAAAGGAGGTGAAGAAAAGGCCCTAACCAAAGAGCTGAAAAGTGGACACTGGTGTGAAGCTGATTTCGTGCCTGCAGCTGAAGCAGAAGCAGAGAATATCAAATGCCAGAAGGAAGTTTATCCTCAAAAGCTTTCCAGCCCCATTTTGCACAACAAAGAGATCTGGCTAGTTCAGATAAGGGGTGGATGAACATCCCAAGTTTCAGTTGCTTATTTATCTGAGGCACTCCACCCTTCACTAAACATCTCCATTCCTAGAATGATGCAAGTCTCTTGATTAAAACAACGTGACACATTACCAGAATACCTCAGTCCCACTGTACTCTGCCTGTCCCAGCCCCAGAGAGCCATCACAAAACCTGGTTCTGTCCTCCCAAAGTTAGCAAAACTCCCACCAACCTCAGGGGCACCAGTACTAGGCCTGGGTAAATATTTTCCATCCATACACAGGTTGTCTTACCCAGTTATTCTCAGCCAGGGAGGATATTCCCACACACCTTTCTTAATTAAAGATTTTTTGTTCATACAGCAATACAAATGCTTTGCATGGAAGGGATCTTTCATTCCAGCTGCTGCAACAGCAACTGCTCATAATAAGTGAGAAGAGTGTGTATCAGAGGTCCTGGTGAAGAATAGGAAGGACAACCTTGTCATGGCAGAGATCTTCCTTTCCTTTTGAAACCTTGCATGCTTCAGTCAAGTTCTTGTCTCTCTCCTCCTGTCTGTTAGCTGGTACTGATATGCCCACTTAGAAGATCCTGCTTGTTCAAAGAGCAAATCCCTCTACAGCAAATGTGTGTCCGTAAAACATAAGCTCACTTTTCTCAGCTATCTTCTACCAACCCATTGGAAGTGCTCCCTAGGTTTTCTACGTATGGAAAATCTTTCACACTCACCAGCCTTGCAAAGACCTCCCAAAAAAACAACCCTGACTTAGTGAAATGTCACGTATCCATCACAGAGATGGAGCTGCTTTCAGGAAAGCTGAGCTGCAAATCATTTGCTCAAGTCTCAGTACATTAAAATTGCTGTTCTGTACCTAGCTAAAAATACAGAGAGGGCACAAACATGGTTACTTTTTTTCTACTGAACTGCAAATTATTATCCTTAGGTGAAAAACTCTCCTCAGACTTACCCCATCATCTGTCACCTTGAGGGTCACAGACCCTCACTGTCTCATCTTCTCTCATCTGGCATCTGGCTCCTGCCAGGTCCCACCAACAATGTTAAGTCTTTCCTTTAAATTCATGTGTAAGTGAATTAATTCATAGTTTCTTCCAATATTTTCACATCTTTAGATATTTCACCTTAATGTATCCTTCTAGCATCTGTTTCCATCTCTTTCACTTGGCTGTTAGACTTCAACCAATTTAGCTTGAATAATCGCTTTGATTTATTCCAAATGTAAATCAATCTGCTGTATTATTTGTTTGAAGAAATTTTAGCTATTCCTTCTTTGCAAGATGCTACACATTATCAAGTTTCATCTTATGGCATCAGCACAGTTAAACTTGTCACCTAGCTTGTCTCCCTCACTATTGAGATTCATCTTCTAATGAGCTAAACATTTACAAGGTAGATAAGGGTCATTAGAAATGTGTATTCATCTTTACCAAAGCCAAATTGCACAGCTGCAATAGAACACATCGTTTTAAGCATTATGGTAGAAAACGACATGACTCCAGGAATTTCAAATGTTAACCAGCATTTTTCTAAGACTGATACTTATCACAATGCCCAACGTACATAATTCCCCTAGACACTGTCTGCAGATAATCTACCACTGCAGACCTCTGCGCAACCTTAAAACCTGACCTGAATATGGTTCCCTGTTTTCTCTACACTCATGTATAAAAACCTGGCATTTCAGCAGTTTGCAGCTAATCAATTAATAGGTCACTCATAGACTGTGATGTAGTCAAATATTAAGAGGAGCAGAGCGCAAGACCTCCTCCCCTTACTGCAAAACCTTTGCAGAGGTAACTTCAGTGGGTGAAAAAAAAAAAAATTAACCAGCTCTGCCGGGATCTCCATGAGTGAACATCCCACTCTCAAACAGTAAAACTTCACTTGCCCTCTGGAATATCACAGCATCAATCTGTCACATATTAGGGATTTCACCTTTATGCTGTTAACTACCTCAGACCCAAACAAATACCAGAAATTAACAGGCTTGTTTGAGGAAAGAAAAAGAGCTTATTTAATGCTTGTCTATGTATGTAACTATTTCTATACCAGTGAGGACAATCCTATTCTTGAACCTATGCTCATCCTAAGCTTGCTTGCTTATTACAATGAGCAGAGAGGCAGGACTGTGAACCTAATGCTTACTCCTGACCCTTTCTCTCAAAGGATAGTGTTTGTTAAAGAGTTGTTCAGGTTTTATTCCATCAAGCCAGCAGACAGATTGTTTTATGCTCCAACCTTGTCAGTTCTCAGGAAGCTGAACTGCTCTGGATCTGGAGCTTGCCCAGAAAAAAATTAGGAGCTGCAGGTCATGCTTTGTGCTGCAAAACCGGTGCCGATGATTTCGTGGCTGGTAGTCACACATCTGAGTCAGATCTAAATAAATGTGACTAGATTGTGTCAGAAGGGTACTAAGCCATCAGAAGTCTTTTAGATTAATCATACAAGCCAAGTTTAATCCTTCCTTCTGCAGGTACATTTAAAGCTAGTGCCCCTGTGTATTCTTTGTGGGCTACTGACTCTGATGCCCTTCATATATCTCAGCCTGGTGAAAGATGCCAGATTCCCCAGTAGGCACTGGCAAGATAAAGGTATTTTTTTGTTTCCTAGGAACCTGCAGCTGTACTGTTCTCTGCTTTTTTGTGAGTCTTGTCTTCAGCAGACAAAGATAGAGATATTTATTTTATTTTTTTTACGGAGTAAAATTTCCCTCAAAAGTTTCTGGGTTTTGTCACCTCTTGTGGAAGAACTTAGCATATCACTGGCTGGAAAAAAAAACAGCTTTCTTGTTCATGAAAGCTCCATATCTACAAGACTATGAATCATTTTAATGAAAAAACTATCTTCCAAAGATCTCACCAGGAAACAAACAAATAAATAGTCAGGTTGTGTCTGTGGAGGGACTTAGTGCTCTTAAACAAAGACCACCTTTCACCTCACAGACCTGCCTGAACCACTCCGAATGCCATCCTCAGCCCACCATTTCCATTGCAACTGCAACTCTGGGAGGTCAGACCTGGTGTTTCAAACCCTTTTGAGCTGATGGGATACCTTTTTTACGCTAATACAGATACCTTTTTTATGCTGATACAGGCAAGGCGGGCTTCAAAAGACCCATCAGATCTTGCTGACCCTCCTGCAGTCCTCTTGTTCTTTGTGGAACTATTTCTTTTTTGTGGAAGTGGTGGAAACCTGGGGGTAAGCAAAGGTAGAAAGCATGGTGGAGTACTGCTGGGCAAATATGGAGTGTCCACACTTCTGGAGGCTATAGCATCTTTACAACCAGGTTTGTGAACACTCAAAGGATGGTTTGGCTCAGTCATTTTTGCAATGAGAGTTAATAAAATCTCTGTCCACAACATCATACAACCCCAGAGAAATCCAAAGCCATCTAGCTTCCAGAGCCACGTGCAAAGTAATTATGGCTGTGAGAGACAGACCGTGGAATGAGAGATAGAAGTGAGTCAGGTGGGGGAAAGGACACAGTAACATGGTCTCAGCTCAGCATTCAGGCAGTGAGAGTGGCCATCAACAGGCAAAAGCAAAGATGGCAAAACAAGTAGAGCAGCTTCCTTCCCTACTCCCCACTCCATGGTATCAATGGGAAGGAAAACTGGGCGCAAGGTCCATCTAACTGCCTTTTTAGCCCTGTCCAGGAAAGCACAATTGCAGAGGAAGAAAAGCCATCATTCTGCATAACCTCGCTGATGGCTGGGGAAGGTGGCAGGAAGGAGCAAGACTTGGTGATCACTAATTTCTTCATATCAGAGGCAAGGAAGGAGACTGCAGCTCAGGTAATGATGGTAGAAGGTACTTTAAGAAAGCTTTAGGAAGTCATGATGCCGGATTCCAAACTAGGATGTAAACATGTATGTTAGGGCAGAGAAGATGCCATGTTTTAATAGATGATAAGGAAGGAGACCTCGGGCTTTTCCATGGAGATATGTCTGTGGGGCAACCTCCTGCCGTCCTGAATGGTGATAAACCACATGCAATAGTGGCCTCTGTATTTCTTTAATGACTGAGCAGGATGCAAAAGATGTTTCACTTGGGTCCTCAGGACAGATCTCTACTCACGGTGAAAATGAAGTTTTTTTACACTCAGCTGGGTGGCAGCTGGTGTTTGTGTGAACAGTGAAAACCTCTCTCACAATGGTGACAAATTAACTTTCTTAAAGTGACTACACATCTGTAAAACAGCAAGGTTGGGGGAAAAAAAGACAAAGAAAACACACTTTCAGGATTATTCACTTTTTTAAATTACACCCTGCTTATTCCTGTAACACCAGTTCAACAATTTTCCAGTTTAATTTGTAAATTAAACCCCATGAAGAAAACACTTTTCCTTTTTCATCATAAAAATGTAGGTATGTAAAAGTACTGACCCTGTGAATCAGGGGTCAATTATTATTTTTAGATGTGTGCTTACAGACAGGCAAGTAGACACTGGACAGACCCCAAAAGGCTGTGGACTGTGTTCTGGCTGCCTATTACAGTCATTAAGTAGGTGATTCATTGCCTAGTATTTAGGACTACCAGACTGTGCCTTTTTATGCCATAAAGAGGGAGAAGTTGTTGCAACATCAAAGTCAGGCACTTGCAGTCAGCCATCTGCCCAGCACTTTTACTTAGGTCCCTTTATTGTACATGGATCAGAGTCTGCTATGGTGTACTCTAATGTCCTACCAACCATCAGCACCGTTCTAGGTGCTCATGTTCACACCAGGGGCCCTGCTGGATAATAAAACCAGCCCTGTCTGAGCTGGTATATGAACAAAGACAAAGCACAGAAGGTCACTGCAAACATTATACATGAAGGAAGGCTGGCAATGCTTTAGAGAAGAATGCCAAAGAAATCACATTTGATGCTGTGTTCACCAGCTGTGGCTTAGGTTCCATGGAGTAGGCAGTGGGCTGCAAGTCCACACCAATGCATGATAGTCCCCACTCCTCCAGCATTTCTCACAGGCTGACCTCAAGGTGCTTTGCTGAAGTGAGTGAGTGTTATTGATCCCCATTTTCCTGAGGAAACAGAAATATTGTAATGTCACTGAGGCTGCACAATGAGAGTCAAACCCAAACGATTGCCCCCCAGAGTCCCACCTAACACAGGGAAGAAAAGCTGTAAACTGGCCTGCTACCAACCTCCAAAGCAGCATTTGAAGCCAGGGCTGCACTGCTAATCCCCTGCTTCATCCACCCCAGCACAGTACAGTAGCAGGCAATCATGTCTTTGTTGTGTGAACTCTCCTGCAATGTACGCAGGGCTGTCAAAACCACAGGTCTGCTGTGATCCTCTGGGTTCAGGTGAGGTATCAACACTGGAACAGAGGGAGCAGGTGGAGGTGCTTTGGCAAAGCTGCTCTTCCCTCAAAAGTCGAAGCGCATTGCTTCCTGAACAAGCCCAGCCCTGTTTGCTCACTTAATTGTACAGCTACAAGGTTATTTCCAGCTCTCGCTCTTGTAACCTGACTGCGTAAGACCTGCCAGGCTTCACACACCAGGCGTGAGACCTGCATGCTTGACTTCTGTCCCCGTCTCTGCCACATCAGGCAGTGATGGAGCAATGCTGTGGGTGACACCAGCAGAGAGGGAGTCACTGCAGTGCAAACAAGCTGCCACGCATCACTGAAGACGTAAGGGGCACAGCCAGGCCACCGGGCAAATAGTGGCAACATGCTGCATGGCTAGGGACCAATCCTGCACATCTGATTCACATTTCCTATTGCTAAGAACCAGGCCATGCCGTGCACTGGCAGCAGGGAGCGATACTAATGGTCAGGAGCAGTTACAGAAAATAGGGTTGGGCACTGGGGGCAAGGGGGGCCCAGGGTTTGGCTCATCCTTGTGCAGCAGAGCCGCTGCGTAGGACACATCCCTGCACACAGCCACTACTGCCAGCGTGAAACAAGAAGCTCCGTGCAATGTCTGGGTGGCTCTTCGAGCAGCTACCTGTGAACCCCTTTAAAAGGATCAGTCGCTTCCGATGACTTGATCAGCTTAACGTACCCTGAAATGGCCACCTATCTGAATACCCTGTGCAGTCTGTGACTTGCTTTTGAGGACAATATTTAGGAAATACTGTTGCGATAGTGATGTGTTCATTCTTATTTGCTGATTTGGCAATTTCAGGCCTTACCTGTTTTAGTTTGTTTGTTTCTTTTGCAAAAACACGTGCATGCTCATGTAATTCATTGTGCTCCATAACTCTGTGTTCTGATGCTGTGTTTATTTGAGATTCACACGTGCACACACACTTGAGAGTGAGATAAAATCACTCTGGCTAAGGCTTTATCTTGCCTATCTGTTCCTCAAATGGGTCCATCTGACTTGGACAGGAACAGGATAATTTGATTCCTAACAGAAAATGTCTTCCTTTGATCTGATGTTTCTGCAGTTACCCATTCCCCAAAAGATCTTTTCTGTGTGATGTTTTCCTTTTGTTTTCCTTCATCCCTGTCTTATTTTACAATAACACGTTCAAGATAACCCACCCTTCTTCCAGGGAAACATCATATCTAGCCCATTTGCAGGCAGGCATAACTGTAAAACTCACAGCACTACCTCCTGTACCATCCTGTGTCTTCAGATGATAAAACACTATCTGGCTGGTCTTGCATTTAAGCCAGCAGATGTATTACTACATTTCAAAGGACCCCAATCAATCCATTTCCTTCATTGTCCCACTCTCGAAAAAACCTAGACAGAGAAGCCTGAGGCTTTGTAGTTTTTGAAGTGCTCTAATCTGGACAGATCTTACCATTGCTGTCATAATTGATTAAACTGTTGCCAGCATCCCCTACATCTCCTGAGAGCTGTCATGGTTCACATTCATCAGGGCATGCTCCAAAGTTCACACACTTCCACAAGGCACAGCTCAGCGAGAGGCGGGTGTCATTAGAATAATAATACTTTGCACTTCCATCTCTCCTTTCATCACAGGCTCCCAAGGCACTTTGCAAATACTCAGAGCCCATTTCTGCTACCCATTGTCACACTCTGTTATACTGTACAGCAATCCTCTCCCCTTCCAAAACGTTCCATGGAGCTCTTTCCAGAGCGAGATACACCAAGAACATGTAAACACTTAGCAAAAAAGTGTCGCGATGCTTTTAAGAGATGTTATTCCTGTTTTACAAATAGGAGAACTTAATGGCTATGTTTGCACTGGTCTGCTAAAGGTGGCTGAAACCGTCCCCCGAGACCAAGCTTGCCTGTCTCCCACAGGGGGTGCCTGCAAGCATTGCCTCAGGCAGGATCAAAGTATCCCTATGCAGGATTTTGGGAACCCAAAATACAGGCTTTGTCATACAGGCCTCTTGCAGACAGAGTGTGAAGGAGCTATGTGAATGGGAGGGGGATGCATTGGGGAACATACTGCATTTACAGGTGATTTGGAGCATCTCTTTTCAGTCCTCCATGTGATTTACCAAAGAGGATGCAGATGACTCAGTGTGGGAGCTAACACAGAGCACAGCATTCCTAAATTCCTGCTTGATGCCTAGTCACTACAACTCCCCATCTTTCACTAGCCCATGGATTCACTAACTAGTTGTTTATTGGCTGCATAAAAGGACATAGGAAATGTATTTTCACAAAACAATAAAATGTGAATTTTCCATGATTCAAACAAATAGAAGGATACTCATCCAACCTGTGTGCACAGACACAGATGCAGTGGGTGTGTGTTTCTTATGGGCATATTTAATGCATGTGCAATGCTGGGAGAGAAAAAAATCAGGCACATGTTGATCTGGGTGCTCATTCTGCAGGAGAGGAGCCTTACTGTGTGCATGTGCCAGGTAATTTTAAAACTTAGTGTTTTCTTCAAAGGGAAGTGTGTGTAGAAGGAGATATTCCCCTCCACAAAGAGCTGGGGAGGGGCTGTCCTTTATTCAGGCCAGAGATCTGCGAGTAACTGGCCAAGCAAGAATAAGGGAAGGGGTAACAGATGGAGATAAGGAGGCAGGAACAAGCTGCAGTTGGGCTGAGAGCCTGGACTCCGTGTCTTTACTGGCTGCAGGAAAGCACAAAGGGAAGATTCAACACAGGTCAACTTTAAGCAAAGCCCTGTCCCGGGAGACTGTGACGTTGCAAATTGCCTTACCTCTGCTTATTTCTTGGGTGTTTCTTAGAGATGATGACTTTGCACCTCTGTTTACCTGCTCTCTCCTTCTTTTCCGTCGAGACTTAAACAGAAAGAAGACAGCAGGTTACTAAAATAAAATAAAGCAGCTCACAAAAGAAAGGGCAAACTGACTTGGAAAACCAGGAGCCATCTCTATTCCTACCAGCTGGAGTTTCTCCCACTTCTACAGCCATTAAAGTTATGAAATGTTTGGATGTTTTACTAATTCCATTAAGAACCAGAAAGGCTGTTCCCACCACGACCAGAAAATGAAACACCAGCAATCACACGGGAAAATGCTCAACTTTCCAGACTCAGCAGTTTTATTAGTGCAAATACCCTCCAGATAGACAGCCACACATTTGGCTGCTTCCTTACACTGAACCCTAACTCAGCCTGCAGAGGCTAACCCGGTGGTACTCACCTTCTCCAGTTCATTGCTCACTGATGAGGACCCTGACCCAGGATTTAGACATGTTTTGTTTTGTTTTGTTTTGTTTTTTCCTCTCTTTTGTAGACTGCCTGAGCGACTTTGGGCAAGCTGTTAGCTGTGTCTGTGTCCCAGTTCCCCAGCTGTGAAATGGAAATAATAGCACTTCTATGCTTCAAAATGGCACTAAGAAGCTTAATTTTGAGGCACCTACTATAGGACACTAATAAAAATCTTGGAACCACCATTTGCCAGGATCCATCCCTACCCTGGGTCTAGTTCTTCCCTAGGCCTTCTCTAACAGCAGCAAATGCTAATGTGACAAGCACAGGGCTTTTTTGTGGTGTGGCGTATGCTTTTTTCTTGATCACACAGGTCCTGGAGTCATGGGATTGTGGATAATCTTGCTCTTTGTTAAAATAAAGCCTAAAGTTTCATGGTCAGGAGATTGCAGCATACAGGGCGGCAAAGACAAGGAATGAATGCCTAAAGGCATGGATGTGAAGGGGCAGCAACCGAAACAACCTGACATTAGTTATTTTAAAGTACCAAGATTTCTAAGCCAATAGAAGTTTTATTAAGGATTAAAAAATGATTCATAAGTGCAGAGCTGACAAAGCCGAGTTCTGTTCTTCCTGCTTTTAGCCCTTCAGGTGCTGTTGCAGTACAGAGCATCAGCATATTTCACTCCAATTCACCAGTACAGGCAACTTCAACCCCAGCACCACCTGAGTTTTTGAGAAAGTGAGACAGAGCTCAGCACCGAGTTTTGAAGCCAGCTCACACTACGGCAATCTTGCTCACTCAGGCAGCAACACGAGTGCATTAGCATTTAGCAAAGGTACATATAGCCATGGTCCCTGCCTCAAGGAGCTTACAGCATTGCAATACAGAGGGACTAGAACAGGAAGCCACATAAAAAGGAAAAGAGTTGAGCGGACACGCTGGTTATGTATTCCTGCAACCACATCAAGCCTGGTCAAAGGGAGGAAGCAATTGTGCCCTTGAATGCAATCCCCACTGGTGAATCTGGGCCCTGGCAGCCATGCGTGGCTCGGCACAGATCGGCAGGGCTTCCCAGCGCCCTCTCCCAGGGCCAGCCCACCCTCCCGCACCGGGCTGAGAGGCATGCAACAGGCAGGCATGCCTACGTTAGCTGTAAGCCACGCATGCAATTAAATTACAGGCTGGTTCGGCTAGTGAAAGCAGGCACGAGCTATGTACAATCTGCTAACATTTTCAAATCCTGTCATTAAAAATTCCTCGCTCCAGCCTGTGCCAAACAGAGTGAGTAAAGGCCGTGGATCCCAGGGCCCTGGTGCTCTCATCACAAGCTGCCTTCTTCCTACAGCAGCCCTGTTCCTGGCACAGCTGCATAGACCCCAGCCCGTCCCAGACCTCTGTACCCCAGGAGTGTCGAGACCCTCCTGCTAATTCTTCTGCCTCAGGGCTGGGCTGAGTTGTGTGTGGTCTCAGCCCAAAAGGAGGGACAGCTGTACCTGGCCTGGGTCTCAGAGAGGGGCTGCCTGTTCTTCCTAGGAAGCTGGAGAATTCCCAGGCAACCACATAAAAGAAAGAAAATCTTCTCAGGAGCCAAGGAAAAGAGTCAGACACACAGGACCATGGAGGGACTTGCTCAAGGTCACATTGGAAGTCAGTGCTCGAACTGGACTGGGACAGGAGGACCCCTAATCCCTAGGTTGTACTACTTCCCTTAAACCAACTCACACCAAGGCAAATCAGGATAAGAAAATGATCAGACTAAGGAAACTTTCTCTAATATTAGGGATGCCAGCACCTCCAGATGATGATGCTGGTAGCAAGAACCCATTCCTAAAGCTGTGCAGAAAGTGATTTCTCCTTGACTGCTCTGTGGTGCTTAACTGTAACTAAGATCACTCCGGCTTCTTTGAGTATCCCAAGTCCAAAATAGCAAATTTCACCGTTTAAGCCACCTTGTGGAGGCACAAGGGGTACTATAACCTGATCTTACTTAGCAAAAGCGGTCAGTCTGTCTCAGCTATTTAGCATTCCTCTGCAGAAACCCATCAGGCTGCCGTGTGGAGCACTGCACATCCTGCTCTCCCTCTATATAGTTTATCGCTTTCTTAAAGAGAAAAAGTAAATGGGCCAGATCTGCAGCTGACGTAAATCAGCATCTCCCTCCTGAAGTCAATGAAGCTACACCAGCGGGCACTAGCTAAAGATCTGGCCCAGTGAGTTTAGTGCCATGAGGTTATGAATCACTGTTATTATGTGGCGCTGCATGTAATTGCCTGATCCCTTCTCCCCATCTCCCCAAGGGGTCCGGAGCAGCCCTCCTCGTAATGCTGCCAGCAGCAGGGGGAGATGAGAGTGTAATGTTCAATTATCTTTTGCATGTTTTTCCAATAGCAAATCACAGCAGGGGATGTGACCCCCTGCTAATTGGAAGTCACGTCCTGTGGGGTTCTCTTCTTCCCTTTTGCTCCAATGTATATATTTGTATTAAATACTGATAAATGGCACAAACGCGGAGAGGTGGTAGATTCTGTGCAGTTGCGGCTCTAATGAAGATTTCTCTCACAGATCTGCTTTCCTCTAGTTTCAAACATGTTCAATCATGTTTATGCTAGGTTTTTGCATGAGAGGTTAAAGCTGATGGAGATTCTTTCAGCCAAACCTGACTTAAATCAACTGAGCCGTTCCTGTGTTGCAGGAGGATAATGTTTCTTTCACTACCATCTACCACAAGGTCTGAAATCCCTCCATGACCGCTTTGTGTTTCAGAAAGGGTGAAACCCAGAGATGGTAATGCAATAGACAGGAAGTATTTCTGTGTAGCTCATCAGCAAGCCAGTTTAGTTTTTCAAAGGGATTTAATCCGGGTGAAATTCAACCCTGTGGTCAATGAAGCACTTACATTCCTCCCGAAGCTCAGCAATAAGGCGTAGGCACCGAGGGGTGAGATTAACAGGCAGCAATTTCCCAAGGGGGACACACAGGCTGTGTCACCCTGTTGGCACTGCAGGGTGATGGGTGTGCTCTCTGGTGTCACCCAGGCCTGACAGCACACTTCCCTCTGTTCTAGACAAGGGTCACCCGACCTTCTGGTGTCCCAGTGACGAGCTGCTGCTTCAGGCACTGCGCAGAGACCATCGCTGTCCCCACACTCCCTTTACCCCTTAGGTCTGTGTCTCAGGCTTTCACAGCCTTGTAAGCCCATAAGACACAAGTACCTGGTCAACTTGTTCTATGTGATGTCCCCAGCAGTGGGGTGGCTGTTTTGGAAAGAGCACCGGACCATAACCAAGCATGATTTCCCAGCAACATTGCCATCAACCTCCTCCTCCACCCGGTGCCAACATATCAAATATGCTCTCATGCCATAAACCATCCCAGCCCCGTCTCATGCGTGGAAAGATGATACCTGGGAAGCCTGTTACATCATGATGCTGTGAGACACAATTGTGTACCTTTGAAATGCACCCAGCACCTATTGCATCATGAGAGATGTACCAAGAGTATGATTACAGAAGGATAAAAGGTGTTTCTTTAATAACGCATTAGCCAACGTGTTTAATGAATGAATTTTAAATGCCAACTGCAGACAGAACGAGGTCTATTTCAACACACATTAGCTGATCAAGGGAAACCTCATGAGGAAGTCTAAAGGGAACAAATGAACTTGGCAAACTGGAGAATCCAGCCCACAGAAAATTTAATGGGAATTAGGGCCCTAATTCAGCAAGGTATTTAAAGACAGATTTTTAAAGATGCTTAGTGAGCTAAGCATTTAAATAACTTTAAAAATCTCATCCACCAACATGTAATGATCTCTAAGCCTGTGTTCAGATCCATCTCTGTTCATTTCAGCAACGTAAGCAGTACTAAAACGCTCTGCTGAATCAGGACCTAAATCAAATTTAACAGGCTAATCCAGAAGTTATCTGCATCCTATACAAGTTACTAAGGGAAGATTTCTCCTCCCATTTTCAGGTTCTAGAACCGTCTTGTGAAATCAGTTCTCACTATTTTATTAAATTCTGTGGGTTAGTTACAACAAAAAAAATTCCATAGCTAAGTAATCATTTTCTGTCAAATTCTGTCAGCAGACCTTCTGAGAAGAGCAGACATTTAAATTCAAACAGCAGAATCGATATCCAACCACTGTACAATAATTTGGAGATATGCAACACAGTGTTCATGTGACACATAAAAATGATGTTTTATAAACAGCTCTTCTCCCATTTTGTGTCTGATAGGGAATATGACTCACCGTTGCCTCTGAGCACTAACCCAGCAGGAATCTTAGAGGAGGTGGAAGTGAAAGGAAGCTCAGATGCCACAGGGATGGGCACTGTGCAAAAGCACAGATCAGATCTAGTGGTTCCTGTTCTCAGTGAGTGAAAGTGGCAGAGAATTAGGACAAGTCAGAGGTTTAAGCCTCTGTCTCAATTGGACAGGCAGAAAGAAGTCCCTGCATGGGGATTCCTCCACTCCAGCTGGCTGCTCATAAAAAAAAGTTTGCAGACACATTTTAAGAGGGAGTGGGAGGGACTGATAAGGTGAAGAGGAGACCCTTGACACTATGCAGTTCTTTCACCCCTGCAGTGAAAGCAAAAGCAATCTTGGCCAGATCTTGAGAGAGTGAGATCAGATCCTGGAGATAATACTTTAAAGTGTCTCCAGAAGAAGTGGCTGACACCCCATGCTGCAATGAAAACCTGATAAGCATCGAGTACTTGACAAAGCTTCAAATAGAAAAGCTTGAAGTGTAATGTGCTTCTTTGCACCCCAAGGAGCCTCTGCCCACATCTCCAGAGCATGAAGCACCCTGGCTGCTGGTGGTGCTGCACAGGCACGGTGGCTTTGCCTAGAGCCATGCTCAGGGGAAAGCGTTCACATGTAGGTGGCTGTGGCAGCAAGAAGCTGTGACGGCACCCCATCCCCTGTCACATCGCTAGCCTCAGGGAGCAGCAACCTCCACCGCTGCCCTGCTTCCACCCCCTTGCAGCCCCCACTCTGTCATGGGCAAGCGTTACCCTCAAACAAAGTTGAGAGTATTTTTTCAATAAGGGCAATATGGGAAATGTTTTGGTCTGTACTGCAAAAATAACCACTTTACAAAGAGCCCTCCTCATACTTGTCAGTGGCCCCAAAGGTGCTACTCTCAGTATGTACAAGTGTAAGAAATTGGGCTGCAATGTGTTTCACATTACTATGATGGGGAAGGTTTGGGGGTGTGTGTGTGTGTGTGCGTGGGTGTGGAAGTAGTACTGCTTTTGAAAAGCCATTCTAAACTACATTTTTATTTCCTAGGGCAAATTAGCATATACTCTGGGCCCAACCTGGGCTACAAAGATTATCAAGTACAGCTGTTGGCTTACATGTGCAAAACCCCCATGTTCCTGAATAAAATTGTGCTGCTGAAACGAACCTGCACTGGTATGAATTATGCTGGGTATGACCCACTCGTCAGCCAGCAGGAGGGTTGTTGGTGGGATCCTGCTGCTGCTGGTTTCACAGTGAAGGAGAGTGGCTGATCACTGGTGTGGTATAACTGGTATTACAAAAAAACTTTAGGCTGAGGTGGGATCAGCTAAACAGCTACAACACCATAAGATACCGTTGAAATGTCATTGCCTTTACACAACACATTCCCGGCCAGCAGCTCTGCTGGCAGAATGCTTTGTGCGCTTACCTGTGCTGCTTAATCCTCTTCAGGAAAAAACACCTGCAATCACTCCTGCAGTGGGCTGGAGCATGGAGCAGGGGAAAACGGACATGAGATGCTCTGCTGCTGCATCAGTAACCTCCTGACGGGCAGGACAACATTTTCAGCTCACTCAACTGCATCTGGAGGAAGGTAATTATTTACAACTTCTTTGAGAACATAGCTAGGACCAGGGAAACTTCGTTTTTGCTGTCTAGTCTTTCTCACCAGCCAAGCAAAATCAGGCAGGCATCACCTGAGTTTTTCATGATATTTCTCATCATATTACCAGCCACCATGACAAAGGTCTGGGATGTGTTTGTGGCCTCATTCTGCATTCATATGGGGAGTTCTATGAATGTAAATACACAAGCATAATTTTTAATGAAAATTTTACTGTGCGGGCAGTGAAGTGTGAAGTTTGTGTCCATACTGTTCCCCCTCTCAACAGATTTCTTGTGGCTTAAGTCCACTGTCCTGCACAGTGGCAAGAAAACCAAGGTAGCCAAGACTGCCAGTGAGCTCCCTGACATAGCCACACATTCTGTGTCCAGATCTGGCTCTGGCCCTGCTGATTGCCCTTGCTCAAGAGCTGCAGGTAACCATCCCTCAACTCCAGCGCTATGTGTTGGTTCATGTTGGTTCGCCCTCCTCCAGTTTAGGACCATCAGCAGGTCTGTTTCAAACCAAGTACGTGGACTGTTTTGAGTAACCTGGTACAAACTAGACAACACCTTTCCTATAGACCCTTCCAGCAGCAGTTCTTGTTGAAGGCTGTCTTTGGCAGATGGTTAATGACAAACAGGCAGAGGGCATTCATGAGTTAAACCAGATATTTGCAGCCAGCAACTGCTGTAGCTGGAAGGATGCTGGCAGCTCACTTCTGTGTTTAGCGACATGGAAACTCTGTGGAAACTCATTAAAGCAGTAGCTTGACCTGGTCTTCACTTCAGTGATTAGCATCAGAGGTCTCCCTCATGGACTGCCCACTGGGACAGTTTCCAAATGGGTATGAGTAAAATAACAGTAAGAACAGGAATGTTAGTAGCTTAGCTAGTCAGAGTCCAGTGGTACAGTTACAATGAGCTAAGACCTAATCAAAATCTGGGGAAATCTCAAAAGTTAGGGGAAAAAATTAGAATGTTCCATTTCAAAAGAGAAGTAGAAACCTAAAAGATTTCCTTGGGGCACAGAAATGAGGGGGGAAAAAGAGGAAACACTAAAACAAGCAAATGTTTGAGTATTCCTCACTATCTATAGTGGGTTCCGGTGCTTCTGCATATAGAAATTCTATGATCTTTGAAAGCCTGACCAAATCCAGACTCTCATTGTTGAAGAAGAGCAGCTGCTGACTTCTGAGAGCCTGGGAGAGAAGGCTGGAAGTGTCAATGCTCCAGCATAAGCTGACATGGTCAGATTTTCCAGACTCCCAAGAGCATAGTGATGGGATGAGCAGTAGCTCCAAGACCTGGTGGTACACCAGCTCCATTTCACTACATCTGTGGTGACGTGGTGCCAAAGACTCTCTAAGCTCTAGAAAGCACAGCCCTTTGGACTTTCTGCATGAGATGTGTGCTCTAGGACTGTATTATCTGGAAGCCTGGGCTCCCTGCAAGCATTCATCAAGCAGAAAAAAGGCTACACAAGTTTTGACAGAAGTCTTCTTGGTCAAAGCCTGTGAAGTGAATATCTACCTGTAGCTGACCATTTTTCCTGTGTTTCTTCCCGAGGAGCCTATAAAGACTTAGAGCAAGCAAGGAGTCTGACCTTGTAAGCTTCTAGGCACTTGATGCCTCCAAAGGAAAACCCAGACTCAAGTGCTGGGAATACCAGGGTCAAATCCTGTCTCCACTATTGACTTTCTCTGTGGCCTCGGGCAGATAATATCACTGTGTGCCTAAGTTTCTGCAAAACATGAGGATGACTGAGCTACCCTTTATAAAGCACTTGGGTGCTAAAAAGTATCATGTAAAGAATTAATCCCACAAGTAAGCTTTGCAGAGCTGGGCTTATAGGTAATTGATTATTGCCAACTTTATTTTTCAAGTGGGTTTCATGTGTGTATTTTCCCACAGAGATGTTTCTTCTAGTGGCTGTGTGTAACTCAAAGCTGTCAGGTTGGATTTCATGTGTTGGGTGGAAAGTAAGTGTAGGTTGCATGTGTCCTACAAATCTTACAAGAACTCTTTTCAACTGCTCATTGACACAGTGTATGAAATTGCATACACTGGAGTGGGCATTCCTCCTGGTTTTCTATTAGAAAGTGGGAGGAAAATAACTCTTGTTCTCTAGTGAGGGTTTAATTTATGTGTGAATGCTCTTTGGGTTTCCTGTGAATGGGAAACCAAACATGGTGAGGGGAAAAAGAAAAAAAAACAAAAACCCAAACACAAAGCAACCTAAAACCTCACACACAGCCCCAGCACATAAATGAAACACAAAGTTTGATTTTTATCAAAATAGCTCACATTTCTGATGCTTTTCAGCAGCACATATTTGATTAAATAACTCAGCAAATGGGAACAAAGAGGCAAATTAAATGAAGCAAGCAGCTAAAAAAATTACATTGCAACTGGAACAGGCCTGCAGGAAGGATTAAGAAACAGTCACTAGTGTGGGCCTAGAGGTTTGTAAGTAACTACTGTCAGTTCATTAAGAGGAGATGCCTGCAAAGGCCTTCACTTCCAGAAAACAGTAAATTGTAAAGGATTCCTGGAAGATGAGCCACTTTCAAAGGCAGACATGCAGGAGAGCAAAAGGTAAATGAAAGCCCATGAGAATTATTTACATAAATTATTCCGAGGACCTAAGTATTATTTGCTCCAGGTCTTGGTCTGCCAGTGCTTTTGGGACAAAACCTAGACCTGCTTCCCAGAGAAAAGACTTCTGGAAGTACAGCCAGGGGGCTCTGAATACATCATGAAACTCCTGCCATTAGAACAGATATCTGGGAGTAGACAGATGTCCTCTTCAATACCAAGCCCATTTAAAAAACAATCGGAGCTATGCAGCAGTGAATAAAAAATTCCTAGTTAATGAATCTCAGCAGATATTTGTTATCTTTTCAGACTCTTGAGTTAACGATTTCTTTGCCAGACGATGGCTTTAACAGTTATGAATTCCATTTTTTTCTTTAAAGTTTTCATGTGGTCTGAGCATGCATTTCACTTGCTTTCAGTATGAATAAAGAAAATAGGAAATAAGTCTTTTCAAACCTCCTACATTTAAAATCCTTAGCAACCTTAGGATATTTGTTTATCACCAATCCTCATCCTGGTTAAAGGCCACCTAATATCTGCATATCTGCACGCTTAAAGCATATGTTTACTACACTAATGTTGACTAAAGGTATCTGAAAGGCTGGCCATGGCCTCATATCAGGTCTCCCTCTTCGTGAGCAACAACCTTGGAGTCCAGTCAGTGGAAAGAGTAATGTGTGTGTAGGTTTCAAGATTTCAAATCTCATTTCTTCCTCTAGCATCCTCTCCTTATCACTATGGTGGCAAAGGGGACAGGCTTTCTTGCAGCTTCTAGCACGGATGTGTATGAGAAACAGAGGATGCTTGGTTCCCTTCATTTAGTATTTCAGCATCACTTCTAGGTTTTTTTGTCCTTTTTGACATCCTTTGTGCCTCGTATCCTGTGGCGGGTATAATAAAGGAGCAAACTGGGAAGGCAGAGATGATAAAAAAAGTTAAATACACAGAGATGCAACATTACATTACACTTACCCCAATGTCACAGCAGGCAGCCACCAAAAGAAGATGCCTGGGTCTAGCCCATTACCACCCCCAGCCACCCCTCACATGAGATCTAAAAATCATCTCAAAGAAACAAGTTTGTTTGCTAAACCAGCAGAAAACAAATATTTTTTTTTTCTTGTATGTGGTTAGTTTCTGCGTCAACTC
The DNA here is from genome assembly GCF_017639655.2 of Falco naumanni. Classification (NCBI taxonomy): domain Eukaryota; kingdom Metazoa; phylum Chordata; class Aves; order Falconiformes; family Falconidae; genus Falco; species Falco naumanni. The sequence continues at coordinate 105,913,219 of NC_054056.1, read as the reverse complement.
ATGCACATTCGCATGATCTGCAGACGCTATGTGAGGGAGGGGCAGGAATATGTGAGTGGGGGAAGAGAGGGGAAAGTAGGTTACATCAGATTAAATTGAACATAAAACTGCACCCCAGATCGCCAGTGGCAGATCTAAATCTACCAACACAGTCATCAGAAGTCTGAATGGGATACTGAATTACATGAGAATCCATAAAGGCTTTTTGCCATATAAAGAGAAGGTTTGAGAAGTTTTAGCTAAAAGTTTCAGACTCTATATCAGACATCAGAGAATTAAGGCTGTAAGCGCAACAGTGAAATCAATGCTTATTCATTTATTTTAATATAACAAAGAACATTTAATTCCAAGAATAACAGTAATCAACCTGCAGTATATTAATACTGAAATGGTGTTAAAATGGTGAGTAAGGATGTTTCATCATCAATAGTCCTTGTAAGTTATCCCTATCGTTTGGATTTGTTTTTCATTAAACTTGTGAAGTTAATGTTTGACAGCTCTACAATACTGTGATAAGGTGATTACTATTTTTACCAGCTGCATGAAATGTACCCAATATTACATAGAGTACCTAGCCTATAGGCATAGTTCATGCAGCACATAAAATTTGGATGATTTAGGGATTTAAAAGAAAATTAATATTTGTGGTTTTGTTAAAGGTTAAAAAAAATCTCTAAAAACTGTTATTATAGATCTCAGTTTTCAATGTATGATAACAAACTGTTAAAATCCCCATGTATGGAGGTTGCAATGAAGAGTAATGAAGGATGTTTATCTTGTAACTTGTCTTCTGTGCTAGATAAGCAAACAATACTTTCACAGTCATCTGAAGATTTTTCATACAATTGCAGAAAGCTGAATCTTACTAAAGAACATGCATTTAAATGGCCTAGATTTGTCTCCATCTTTACTAAGAATACACAAAGTAGCACTCAGAAAATATTTTAGTATTATGTACAGCATTACTGAGAATTTTGCTGGAATATAAGGGCCAGTCATTATATGCATTTTCAAAAAGGATTTTGATTAATGTAAGTTCAAAAATTAGCTAAGAGGATAATGTGCTTTATCAGTTAGATCTGTCAGTAACATGTTTATAGCATACACAGAGTTAGAACTAATTTTAGCTATTAGTTCAGGTATCAATGTTTCAGCTTATGCTGAAATATGCTAATTCCTGCCTGTGCCTGTGCTAGCCCTATTAAAGACAACTTGAGTGTCTCTGCAGATACCCACAGCTGCGCTCTAGACAAAGCCAGAATTATTTTTGAAGCTAAGGTGAGAAAGAGATCCAGAAACATGGCCTCAGCTCAACAGTAAACCACAAAGGTTGAATTCAACGGGATGGGAGCAAAGGTGTAAAACTAAAGATCTGCTTTGCAGAATCAGGGCCCTTAAGGTGAGCTAACAGTATCAAACGCTCTGCAGCCAACCAGAAGTCCATCAATATTTTGGGATCTGACTACTCAGTATCCGCCTCCATTCGCAGCTCCATGGCCAAAGAGCATCCAGGCATGTAATGAATTTTTTTAGTTTTGCATCTGCCAGAAGGGAATCACATTGCTCCAAATGTTTGTGTTGCAAAACTGCTTGCCTTTTCTCAGACACTCACACTGATGCGAGACATAAGCTCACCATGCTTACACCATTAGTCAGAGACCTTGATGTCTGAACCAAGTGTTCCCTTACTGAAAACTGGGCCACTCTTGCTGAATCTGATAGATAAAATATTTATGAAAGGTGCGAGGAGCTCATTTGTTAAGATATGACTGGTGTTAGCAGAGTGTCTCTGACTGACATGAGTAATTAATTAAAAATACACTGAACTGTCTCACACAGACAGAATACAGATTTGAGGGGGGAGGTCCAGGCTAAACTCATGTTTCTCCTATCAGCAGATGGTACTGGCATCCTGTTGCTGGAGGACCACATTCCTCTCCCCCCCCCCCCCCCCCCCCATCCCCTCCCTCACCTTTGTGGCTTTACTTTGGAAAACAGGGAATCATCATGGTATGAGAGGAAAAAGAAGCGTTTGTCCTTTGGCGATAGACTCATTGCAAAGTGCTGGTTCAGCAGAGCAGAAGAAACAAAGGACCTGACTACTGCTACATGGTACTCCCTCCCGGTTTTCCAGTAAAAGTTTGACATTAGAAACCAGTTCTTATATAGAGTAGTTGTTTCATTTAGTAGAGTTACACATGTGCAAAAGATAAAACTACAAGTTTCTAAAAGTTAAGCAGTTCTAGTGAGGATGAAAGGCTGTCTGTAAGCCATGTATTTGCTGAGAAAAAAGTCCATTGTGTTTGGAACGAGGATGGAATCCATGTCTAGCCTTTGTGTCACAGCTGCATCTGCATACCTGAAGAGTGTTAGAGCCTATATACCAAAGGAATGGAGAGATGAAGAGATTTGGCTGGGGGAAATGAGATTTTGGCAGTAGTGCTGACGTGTAGGTGAAGTCTACACTAGAGACCTGTGCTGCTCTGTGTTAACTAGCAGTGCAGTTGTTTATTACGAGCCCATGTTCTACATCAGCATGAACACCTTGCCCCTGCCCCAGCCTTCCCTTTTGACAAATCTTACTTCTCTGAGGTGAACAAAATCACACTTCGAAACCTGCCAACTGCACCTTCAGTGGGAGAAGCTACTACTGTACCCAGTCCAAAAATCCTGGCTACGTTATAGGGATCTTCTGGTGTGACCCTCAATAAGTATTTATAAACTTGATGGATTACAGGCATAACTCCCACCAGGTTCTCAGGATTTGGCCCTATGGGCTTTATCTTATTGACCTGTACAGCAGAAATTACGATCTTTTCCTTCCTCATTTGAGCACTATGATTTGTTCCTTAGTGGGATATTATTAATTATGTAGCACCAAGAACTCACTGGGAGATTTTCAGGCAACATCTATTCCAATAAATTAAATAATGCCAGGGTCATTCCCAGGCAAGGGTACTTGGTGGTCCCTAGCACAGTCTGGGTCTGTGCCAGGTAGCATTCCCCCAAAAAAAACCCACCAAACCTAGGCACAATTTAGAAGCTTGTATGGTCCAAAGACCATTCCCAACAGGCAGTTTGGATGCAGCTAACCCATCTGGTATGATAAGACAGATTAATTGTAGGAGATGGGACACTTGGGCCCATTGCCAGGGAATGTCCCTGGTACAATTACTTGCCTGGACATATATTCAAGCTGTAAGTGTGGGAAGAACAAGGCAATTTGTTAGTGGTTTTATAACCATATTTATCATTGTCATAGTCAGACACATAAATAAATACACAGGATGTTGCTGTCATTAAGTATCCTGATGCCAGGTCTCCATAGCTATGTCTGTACTAAGTGAAAAAGGCTGAAGTCTGTCCCTGGGTGGGACGTCGGCTGATACACATAGAGCTAGACTGCCCCTTCACTCCTTGGTCAGGCTGCCAGCTGCTGAGGCATCAGCCCAGGCTTCCCCAAACCATGACAGAGAACTGTCCACAAGAGCTATCCATGGGTGACGGTGTGACTGAGCTTTACCCTATGCCCTGAAACTTCATGCTGGCAGCTTATATGCAGCTTTGTATTCTGGAGCCCTTTGCAAATACAGACAGTGCAGCAGGATGAACACTTTTACAGAATACTGAATAGCAGCAGAGTATCCTTTCTTCCCTGTTTTCTTTACCCTGAAACCGTGGCATCAGTTCAGCGACATGTCTTAAGCTCCTTGCATCTCCACCTCATCACAAAACTCCTCAGCCAGTGAATAATGCAGGTGGAATGGGGCTCCAAAAGAAAAATCTCTTTTGTGAGAAGCAGGAGGCAGAGGTCCCCAGCCATGGACTGGTTTTGTGTTGATTCAGCAGTACAAAAACTAATTCTGTCCTCGTTCAAGAGATGCAGAAATTTTTTTAACATCTTTAGGTATGGAGCCGGAAAGTAGGTCAGGCAGAATAAGTGTGACGAGACAGGCCACTCATGGGGAGGTGGAAAGTTCAGCTATTATAAGTACAGTTGTGACAAGTTTAGATTTGGCATTCGCTGATTAGGATGGCTCAAACGTTTAATAACTTCAACCTTCTCCTGAAAGGACAGTGTGCTTGTGTTTGTCCTTAAAACATTTTGTGGAGTTAATGGTAGATAGTAAAGGATTTATTTTAGGGGCTGAACATTCCATTAAATAAGCAAATCCAAGGTACTTAGGACAGCATAACACAGTAATTTCAGAAATTACACTTAGTATTACATAGTCAGTTTTAGGGCACTTCATTTTTAACTACAGTGTGTTAATGAGAAAGATCCAGCTAACAGTAAAGCTAACAATTGTGTGTGACATGATCCATACCTATTAAGATGTATTAATATAATGTAATGAAACATTTTCAAATCAAAACATTATTTATTATGTACGACTACCTACACTTCATTTTGTACAGAAATGATCAAGACTGGTGTTATTTTACTTATAAAATAACCTCCACCTTTCAAAGAGATCTCAATAAAAAAATAATTATCATAAATCCACTATTTTAAAAGTGGTTCCTTAATGTTCATACCAGTAAGGCTGGAAATCTTGTGTAATATATAATATAAGAATATCTACAAAAGCCAGTTAAAACCCCAAATTCCAACCAAAGCAGGTACAAGCCTGACCACTCATTTACAAGCTAATGGATGTTAACGTAGATTTCATATATCTCTGCAGTCTTCATATCAGTGCTCATCACACACCTGCAGAGCGCCATGTGCATCCAGATCAGCTATTGCTCATCTCGTGATCATCTCCGAGGCAGACCCTGTCTGATGTTCCCATTGCATTACAGAAGTTTATAGCACCCTTGTCATCAAGACCGACAATAGGAAAAAGGTTGATTCAGCAGGACACTAACACAGGATTTTGGAGATGTCAGTTCTAGCCACTCCTGGGTCACAGGCTCTGCACCATGGAGCATCTATAAAGACCCCAGAAAGACTGTTGTTCCCCTTCCCACTGGGGTGTGCGAGGAAGAACAAGTGATACTCCACAATTGCTCAGATATACTGGTGATGAGGGTCACGCAAGCATCCTCAGTGATATGGTACATTCTGTTGCCACCACCACAAGTCCTCATTCAACATTCACACACTTTTTACCCCAATGTTAACTAGGGTGTTCATCTATGAGATTTGGGTGGCCTCCAAGTAACCTGACAATTCATTTGAAATGCAGTAATTTGCATATTTTATATACTAAAATTGTACCAACTCCTGGCAATTTTTTTTTCTTTCCCAGAAATGTCAAAAGCCAGGTGTGCTTAAAGAAGAGCCACACCACATGCTCAGATTTTCTTCCTAAACTTGTGGACTCCCTGCTAGTGCCCCCATACCATAGAAAACACTTTGACATCTTACTGCTGGCTCCAGTTTACACAGCACCACTTGCTTCCCTGAAGCACAAAGGTGACATAGGATCAGTAGCACTTTATTTTGGACGTGAACAAGCCAGGCAGAGATCAAAACAAACTTTCAATCTCATACATTTACAGGCAGCTTGCTGTGATGCTCAGAGCCATGAGACTCTCTTGAGAATAGACTTTTGGTACAAGTTTCCCCACATGTGCACTGCTTACAGGAAACTCAGAATTATGATAAATTATACGGTCATTAAAATTACCGAGGGGTTTTAGAATTATTTGGGCATCACTTTGCAGGGGTTTGGACCTAGGGAAGTCATTGATAGCTGGGTAAAGTGGATATAAAATACTTTTCAAATTAGAAAGGCTACATTTTACAGTTCACAATCACTCTTCTGCACTTCATATTCTTCATATTTTATAGTGTACTTTATTAATAATAATCAAATATTCTGAGTTACCTTTCACAAGGAAAATATGACACATCTCTCCTACAACCATTAAAACTTTTGTGAGATACCATAACTTTTGGAGTTTCCTAGTTTTTTAATGCTTCATCTCACATGCATCAGACTGTGCGAGCGCCGGGGGATTTTAAGGGTGACAAGAGGTAAAGGGGTTCTGGTTTTGTTTCAGCCTCTTCTTTTGAGGTGGGGATTGGTTAATTCTTCTTTTGCATATAATTTCATAAGTATTTTTAAGCCCAAAATACGGAAACAAGAAAATCTGGTGCAGTATCTAAATTTTACCTATTCTCACACTTTCCAAAATCTTTATTCTGCATAAACTCTGCGGGTAAGTTTCTCCGTGTGGGTCTCCTCAGCTCTCACTGGCATCCCTCATACATGGAGTGTTTTAAAACCATGTGTCTCTCACAGCCTGTAACCTTATTTGACTTTCCCAGAGTCTGGTTGCTCTTTGCAATGAACAGCATGCCCGTAAGTCATGCACACAAGCCACTGCACACACATGATGGGTTCAGTGGGGCTCTCATACAAAATACCAGTAAAGCTCACACTATAAATGTGAATTGTGCACTAATTCAGTGGGGTGTCACATGCACAGGCCCGCATTTATACATGTAAGCATGCACTTAAGCACCGTGTCATGTATGGTCCTTTCCCAGCAAAATGGAAGTGCTTCCTCTTTCCGTTCGCTGTCACTTAATTGCTGTTTGGTCACCCACCAATTCTTCAGGAGGCAACGTTCGAATAGGCCATGCTCATACAAGAGCAAAACCAAAGCTAAGCCAGGCCAAGGCAAAGGTCCGTAAAGAGACGTCAGAGGTGTCAAGGGTCTTTGCAGCTGGTTCCTGGCTCACACGACTTGGTATCTAATGATTGGAATGATTTTAAAACGGGCCTGCCGTTCTTCACCATGTTCGCAGCATGAGATGAACAGTACAGATGCTTGAACCAGCAAAGACACCACGCAGCCTTTACCTATTTGTAGATAAAATAATTTCCCAGGACATGTTATGGTTGATATAGAAGATATTTTCAACCAGATCCAGAGGCATTAAGGTTTTTACGTTTAATCCGTTCCTGGGCTGCTAAGGTAGCCACAGAGTTGTACCACACCAAGTGGATGTGCTGTCTGGATCTTTACACAGTCCCTTCCCACCCCAAGGGCAAACACATCCAAAGGCATGTAAGCAAGGTTTACCAATGTAAGTTTACTACTGGTGGGATGTGAACTATTTTGATGTGCACTGCAGCCTGGCCCAGAACAAGGAGATGCCACAGACAGGATCACACGCGCCTGGTAGCAGGAGTTTGGAAACCACTGGCTTACAAACAATGGCTTTAAGCTCATCTTCTGGTCAAGATCATTTCCCCTCCCAGAAAATTTGATGCCCAGAGAGGGATGTCCTAGATAGCTGCATGCTTGCAAACAGAAGAAAGCCCTTGTGAAGCACCTCTCAATAGGGTCTTCTCCTGGGTAGCTGTTCACAGCTCTTCTTTCAAGCAAGGGTGTGGGCTGTGGGTTTGGTTTTGTTTTTTTTTTTCTTTTCTTTTTTGTTTGGGTCACTGGTAGCATGTGATTTCATTAGACATGTGAGTAAAATTGTGAGATTTGTGTCTTCCTCCTGTGAACTCCCCTCCCACTTACCCCCTTGCTTCCGAGAAAGAGAAGCTGAAAATGGTTGCTCGAGATTTTCCTTTCTGTCGAACTGAAAATGAGAGAAAAAGCTAAGACTTTCTGAGCGCAGCTGTACTTTCCCAATCAATATAAAAGCCGATCGAGAGCCCAAAGTGCTCTGCACACAGCTACAGCCCTGCGTTTCCTGTCACCGCCTGGGGTGAAACCTTCCACTGCCTGCTGCGATGATTCATTTCCAAAACTTCAGTTAGGTTATCACAACGGCAGGTGACCTCTGATTTTCACCCGTGTCTTTTCCCCACCCTTGCTTTCTTCTATTCTTTCTCAATTAAAAAGTGACTCACTGTGATGGAATTTTGTCAGAGTCCATCAACACAGATTCCTCTTCCTCCCCAAACCCTGCTCCTAATACCTCTGTCACAGATTTTTATTTTGGGCCTCGGTGGTTGGTGCTGTCATTTCACTGGATATATCTGCAGCTTCCAGAAACAGAATTCAGAAGGGCCCTGTTGTGCCAGGTGCCATACAAACATGACGAGACCTTCTCCAGGTGCTACATTTTAAAAAGGTCTTTCACTCTTTTATTAATACTCTTTTTGCTTCTGTTTCTCTTGCTGGAGCTCTCGTGAAAGCAGCAGCCTGGCTGCAAACTTGCCTTTTGTTACCGTCGCAGCAAACTGGATTGTCTTGCTGGAGGCAGCAGAACTTCTCTGGATTTATACTTCAGGTAACTGCCAGCAGGACGTCCTCCTCTCTTTCACTCCGTAAAAATTACTTACAATAAAATGCTGTGATAGGTGCAACAGAAAAATCTTTTGAGGTTAGAGATCCAATAAACTATCCTTTTTGCTTTTTTGGTGTTGTGTTTTTTGTTGTTTTTTTTTTTTACTTCTGTGTCATACTAGCTGCTTTAGGAGATTTTAATGACTAATTAGCTATGCTGTGCATTTGTTCTGTTATATTCATTCCTGCTTTCTGCTGGGATTTCAGCATCTGTTGGGGAGGAAACCTTGGAAGAAAGCCAAAAAACTGTAGTAAGAAGTGTCAGCGATGCTCTTTTCAAGTCAGAACCGGACTCCTGACACCGTTTGACAGTAGTTATAGTCACCCCACTGCGACACTGCTTTGGACCACATACTGGGACTGTGACACTGCCTGTGCTCATCAGGGCTCAGAAGTCCTAACAACAAACTGCAGCACATTCAGCAAAATTCAACAGGCTAAGTGAAAAAGAAATGTGTTTTTTTAAAAAAAGCACTTCCTTATAAATTGCCCTATCTGATATGAGACTCTGAAGGAACCCTTAACTTGAGCAGCCTTGAGTGAACTCATTCTCATAAGCAAAAGCCTCCCACTTTCCCTATCAAAAATGATCTTCATTTCAAGAGATAATAGGCAACAGCCTGGCCTACAGGCAGTCGCATACTGCTGGTGGAGCTAATTGATGCAAATGGCTCCAGGGTGTTTCCAAGAGCATCTCCTGAGGATCTTCACTATCCTCATCATCCACACTGCAGCACAGCTTTGTTAAAGAAATAGGTTACCTTCCCAAGACTTTCCAAAGCAGGAGAGTCTAAACAAGGATGAAAAGTAAGCACCAAACTCTAGTACTCAATATTTGAAAGCTGAAGGTAGGTGGCATTATTGTTAGTCTCTTAAACATTTCAGTCAAGCTCTAATAATAGGTTTTCCCACATAAAAGGGTAAACGATCCGGTGTGTCAAAGGTTATGCCTTCACTTCAGAATGAACTCAGGTGAAGCTGTCGTCTTTTCTTCCTTCTGGTTCATAGAGAAAACCCGAATCCGGGGGTGTGTTTTCCATTCAGAACAGGATTGCCAATTGAAGCTCAGGATCTGTTTTCACAAGGGCTGGCACCCTCAATGCTGAAGATGCAGTCACAGCATTTGAATGCCAAGTTCCCCAGTGTTTTCCCACACCTCTCTCTGCCCAGAAAATCACTCCAATTTACATACACTCACATGAGTGGGAGTATGTCTACACCCTCACCTCACTCTCAGCCTCACCCCTGGTCTTGATTCACTGATCCTCCATATTGCATAAACATTAATTCACTCCCATGCTATTTTTGGAAAGTACTAGATAGCTCCTTTGAAAGAAAAATCAAAGTGTTTTGTCTTAGATATTCCACTCTGGGAACATTTCCCGGCAGGCAGTATGGACAAGAATACACCAGGCTTGTTTTCTTCTGCTCTGCAGAATCCTTCAGCATCTTCTTTGCAGGCTTTGCACTCCAGCCTTGTCATGTCAGAAATACAAGACCAAAATGTAGAATCTCAGCTTCATTCCTTGAAAACACCAAGCAGCAGGACTGCAGCATAGCTCATACTTTGAACTGAAAAAAAATGGACCCAAAATGACAGCTATGTCTTAGGGGGCAAATGACTTGCAGGAGACATAGGGCCAAGTGTGGTAAGGAGGGAACAAAGCTACCCTGCTGTCAGGGAGGCCAGCCTGTCTAGTGTGGATGTGACCACTAGTGGATGTATTCATCAGGGTAGATGTAGCCAGAGTAACACCATTTAAAGCAGTCAAAAGATTGATGGGATATTACTGGGATAGGTTCAGAGATGCACATGGGTGTATGCAATCCCTTTGTGGAAATAATGAGTGCAGAATATGGCCATGGTTTGGTAACTTGAGTTTAGACCCACATGGATTCCGACCACACTTTTGCAACATAGATCTTCCTATGTGATTGATAACAGTCCTTTTAAAGGATTCAGTGTCCCCCAGATTGGAACTTTGTCATGAGTAAAAATATGACAGATTCCTTAGATGGCAATTTTGCGGAGGGGAAAGGCCATGGGTACCCCTTCATGAATCAGAGTTTTTGGGACACTTCTTCAGCTGTGAAGTATTTATCTGGTGCGCTATATAAGACCATCGAGTTTACAGACAGAAGAAGCCAGGGGGGTCTATTACACAGATGACTGACCCTAGCCTTGTTTTGAATGTGGATTTCCTTCCATGATGCTCTTATAGTCAAGAAGGTGTATACGCATTGTGGTTCAATTAACATTGCAAGATAATTGGATACCTCCTACCTGCAGTGAAAACACAGACAGTAACAGTTGTCAATCTACTGTTTGAAAAACTACCTACCTGGTAGCTCATGTTAGACAGCATGCCATAACCAGCTTCCATACCCAGAAGCTCCCCTGCTGGTGCCGAGAACCTGATTCCAGAAGAGCCCTGAGATCCAAATCTGGGGAAAATATGATTAGTTAGCTGTGGGTTGTGACAGAAGGCAAACACTCTGCTGCAAACTAAGATGAAGAGGTTGTTAGTCACTGCGCTAGCTTAAGAATGCAGAGTAGCCTTGTGTATGCCTGCAGAGGTGGGAAGGAGTGGAAGATCCTCTCCATGCTCATCTCCACTGAGGATTATGTAGGGTGGTTGTGCACCTTCAGTGCAAGACAGTTACAGTGGCTGCACCATTTCTGAGGACTTTCTACAGTCCAGATTTTATCTGTGGACACACTAGAGGGGTAAGGTGGGAAAGTTTCTCAAGATGAGAGAAAAAGAACTCAGCATACTTATATCTGCTTTATCTAAAGCCCTTAGATCTGCACATTTGTCTTGGATGTCTCAGAAGGACAAACATTTGCATGAGATTTCTTCTGATTTTTACTTCCAGAAAAGCCAGAAATAGTACAAGAATATCAAGAATGACCTCTTTATTTCTGCTTTGGGTTCCCTGTAGAAGGAGGAAGTACAAGTGTCCCAAAATGCTCAGTTCAATGTCAATTTTTCTGGGTCTTAAAGTGGTTTCTCCAACTTTAACTGTGGAGAAGCTACAAACCTGAAATGGAACAGCAAAGACAGCAGAAGTGCTGGGTGGAAGAGGAATAAGTCAACTATCCTACCATCATGCAGAGGGAGCATGGTACTGACGGAAGACGAGACTTTCTCGTGCTCTGGAGTCACTACATCACACTAATGCACAGACCTATTTACTGTATGGCATGTAAATGTGAAAAATCTCTTCCTAAGCCTGCCCAGAGCCTTCTTCAATAGCAAAATGTTGACAGCTTTTCGATCTATGCAATCATCTTGTTCAAGGAAAAGTTCTCCCAGGCGATGTGGAACAAAATAACACTGTAATTGGAAGCTCTATACCTCCCTTGTGCCTGACCCACCAGCGTGGTCCCTGACTGAGCACACACACAAGAGGGGCCAGGCAGCTTTATTTAGGACAAAGAAACATTTACAGCTGCTTTCCTCAGTAGTGTGGCTGTGCTCTCTGATGTCAGTGACATCTTTTTTTTTTTTTTTCTTCTCCTTCTTGTTTCTTTTCTTCTTTCTTTTCACCAGAAAAACAGTTAAATCTGCATCAGGAACAACATTACTGGAATGTGACTTTTTAGTGTCAGAGGTATTGTAACACTAGTAGCTGGAAGACTGCACTGCAAATAGGGTGGGAGATAAGGAACGTTTTCACATCTGGGGTGGCCTGCATATCTCCTTCACGCTGGCAAAGTAAGCAAACAGCATTGCTAAACGACAGCTGTTGGATTCAATAAACCGCTGGCTCAGTCCCTTTTCACATACTGTAAATATCCATATCAGAAAGCCCACAACTAACCTATATTGAAACCTCGGCAGATAAAAATCAAAGGAGAGATACTGAAATCTGACATCTTCATCCTAAGCTGACTGAAGTCAATCTCTTAAATGACTTGGCGTTTATATCTATCCCCAAATTACCTTTTCATTCCTGGGGATGTTAGCAGGGGCAGAAACCTCTCCAAAGGAGGTTTGAGAAGCATTAGGGTGACACCATATGAAGTTGATGTTACCTTTCTCAGACTGCACCCACAGAACCCATAATACAAGCTGCAACCTACACATCTACTGTCAGCCCTAAACATCCAGGCTTATTTACAAAATAAATAAATAAAAATAAAAGCCTCCCTATTTAAACTGCCCCCTTTCAAATTCACACTGGTGACAGGAACTTTATTACCAATCACACGCTAAGTGTGCTGACATGCACACTGCAGATCATTCCTAACATGAATTACTGCCCATTTTCAATGGCTTGTGCAATCACTGGGTTTTCTAATTGCTTTGGGGATTAATAACACAATAGGAGGCCATTTCACATTGGTTGACAATTATTTTATCCAACTGTATAAAGAACAGGTGATAAATTAATAAATTATAATCAGTCAGTTATTAAAGTTTAATGGCAGATGGCTGTAACAAGAATAAAGAAAGCCTGAGCCTCGCAAAGTGGTATTTTGATAGTATTTTTCAATGCATTTTTAATGAGAGGCATATAAAATGCATAAAACTTATAAATCATTTATAGGAGAACAAACTACAGAGTTGAATGGTCCAGTTATAATGCTATCATTATATTATTAATATCACAAGATCACACGGCAGCCTTCAAATCTGACCGGCAGCTTATTGTGCCGGGTGCTGTACAACCGGAGCGCGGCACCGGCGCCGAGGAGCCATGTGGCCATGGCTGGCTGTCGGGGGCAGGGGGGGGGGGGGGGCTGCACGTTCGGAGGGCAACCTGCTCGCGTCACGGGAAGGTCCCAGGGCTAAAGCTCACTCCCCGGGACAAGTTCGGCCCTGAAGTTCTTAGTGACTGTCCAACCCTGTCTAGGACCCTGGGATTTTCAGCTGGATGTGCATGTAATTCTTACTCAGTTTGGTGTGAGGTCCGAAAGCATCCCGCATGCAGGTGAGGAACAGATGTGCGACACCTTGTTTGCTTGGTTGGGGATGTCTGGCATTTCTCAGCACAAATGCATGTGCGTGTCTGTATTTCCCAAATGCCTTTTTTTGCTCTAATAGTCTGAAAACATGGTCAAACAAATCAGCCTAAGGAGTCTATTGTTTTCCTGCTTCCTCTGGCTTCCTCTGAGCTTCTGAATAGCCTATTGTATGTATTTTATTATTTCTGTACTATTTGGATTAAATTCTCACCCCTTTTAGGTCAGCGGTAAAACTCCTTTTGACTATAGTTGAGCCAGAATTTCAAAGTTTGTCTTTATTTTCCAGGTGACAGGCCTACAGAACACTCTTTCTTCCCTTGTACTCATACAGCACCCAACCAAATAACACCTTGGAGTCCCCGTCCAAGTGCTATTGAGAACAGATAACAGCTCTGAAGCCTTTTGCTGGTTACTGACTGGCTCAAACTGACCACAGTCAATTATAAGTTAGGGTTTTCCCCCTTGGCAATTTGGTATTAGGAGGAAACTCCTCGGGGGACATTGATACACATCTGTCAGTGCACACAAATTTCAAGCTCCTCCACCTCAAAACTCACCTCACACCAAGTTTTCCTTAATTCCTCCCTGCTGAAGGTTAGCCAGTGATTTCAGCAAAATGAATTGAATATTCCAGTTCACTAAAGCCAGATGCGTTCCTCACAAAACAGTCATTGTGGGTAATATCCTCTCCGGCTGCATTAAGCCAGAGATCAAGAACTTAATAACCTCTGGAAACTAAGTTATGCTTCTTATCCTGGAGGTAAATGCTTTGGCACTGCAAGACTTTAAAAATGTGGTTGACAGCCGAGCAGTCATCCCCGACGTGGTCTGTCACTACAGCCAGCGCTGTCTCTAGGCTTCCCCCAACTCCTCTCCCTCCCCTCCCTCCCTAACATCACTGGCTGCTTGCTCCTGTCTTCATCCCACACCAGAGGCTCTGCAGGAGGAGGGTCTCTTTGTTTTCAGTGCCTGTACAGCCCTTAGAGTCATGGGAAGAGGCTGGTCCTTGAAAAACAGCCCTTCCCACAGCACAAATCAGAAAACAAGGGCAAATACTCAGGAAATATCTTGGAAGCATCTCCCTTACACTGCGTTTGCGTCTGCTGTAATCAGCCTGCGGCTGAACACGGGAACACCAGTCTGGCACCTTTTGCAAGCAATGACACTCACGCTGTTTCTTCCTCAGGCAAGGGGAAAAACAGAGTGGCTCTTCTGCATCCACATTAACAGATGATTTTGCAGACTAGAAGAGCAGAGAAAGACTCTTACCAGGTCTTGAGGGGCAGAGGCAGCCCGTAGGGATGGCCTGGACCCTGGCTGGGAGCAGACCCTGTGGAACTGAGGGGAACCAGTGATGCTCGAGGCACATTTGACCTGCCCTGATCCGTAAGCCACCTTCCTCTGGCAGGGCTGTGCTCCTTCTCATGCCTGCTGCCTGGTGCTTCCTTCATAGGCAGGTCTTCACTGCATTCCCCTCTCCCTGCCCCTCCAACTTCTAAGTCCATCCTCTTTTAACTAAGCGAATAGTGATGTGTGCCCAGTCTCACACCAAATTGCAAAGGGGCACCATTAACAGAGACATATAGATGAGACTCCTCCAAAGCTCTTAAAATTTCATCGGTATTAAAATAAACATAACATAAGGATTTCCCCATTTTCTTCCCCTCTAACACCTACTTTCCTTCTAATAAAGGCTGCTTTGCTCATCAGGGAACAAACCCCACCCTGAGTCACAGGACTGTTTCTCAGCCCCCCCATATGAGCTCTCAGGGTCCAGTTGTCTCTTACGCCCACAAGAAAGTACCTGGCTTTTCCAAGAAATCAACATGGAAGGACTGGTTCTGTAAAACAAATCAAGGGGATTGATTGTTTGCAAGCTCTGAAGAACACAGCTGGGTCAAAAACATGCAGTTTCCCCCGTTCTGAAAGTATGTCCAGGTGGTAAAGAGCTCATGAGGACAGCACCCTTCCTCGCAGCAGATGGGCAAGCAACAGGGTACTGAGGGATTGCAAGTGGACAGCATTGCACTCAGCTGGTCCAATAGCCCTTGGGATGGCCAGGCAGCCAGGCAAGTGGCCAAACCGGCCCCATGCCATCCCCAGGGTGAGAGAAGCTCGAATGACTTCTTTGCATCCACATCCCCACCAACTTCAGTCCCACGTCCCACACCCCATCCGGACCCTCCCTTCACTGCAAGCTCTTGCTCTCCCTCGGCTGCAAGCCCTGCTCCAGCTGCACTGAGCAGGTTCATGTGAAACTCTAATTTTCCCCAGTCAAAATGTACATGATCTTCCTTTTTGAGTCATCTCTTTCTCCCAAGGATAACTTCAAGCATTTTAGTCTCTGTTTCTGCAAAGATCTGGGGAAAGTGCAGCTCCCACAGTTCCCATGTTAAAGCTGTCAATATACAGAGAAACCCTGCATCACCCCACCTTTTCTGTCTCCTGATTCTAGGGTCTTGGGCTTATTATCCTGATGCTACATTTATCTGACCTTTATTGCATATGCCATCTGCCATGCTAGAAACTTTAAAAAGCATTTAACACTGTCTGTTTCTAATTGCAATTTTCCTCATTGCCCTCCAAATTTAGCGCAATATCATCTGGAAATGCTGCGGCTTTCGATTCAGCTGAACCACAAAAGCCAATTATATCAATAATAATAATTTAATTTTTTTTAAAAAAGAAAAGATTAAAGGCAAGAATGCACCCAGGGTTTCAAGAACTAAGAAACAGTTCCACTCCCCACAGGTTTAAATATCAGTTAATTTTGTATTATAATTTTACCCACTCCATACTGTAGGTATCAACCCCAGACTTTCCTAACTGTGTTTTATTCCCCCCCAGCCCATTGAGGTACACAATGCTCAAAGTGAGTTGCCTTTTTTTTTGGTCTCCCTCAGCCGCAATATCCTCAAAGAATTCCAGCCAGTTAATGAGGCATGCCCTTCCCTTCCTGAAACCATATTAGATATCCTTAATTAGGCCATGCTTTTCTAACTGTTCCTCCCTTAGTATCTCAAAAGAGGAGCTGAAGACTTTCAACTGCACAGATCTGCAGCTTCCCCGTGCATCCCCAGGCCCTTTATAAAAATAGAAAAAGAGATCACGTTACCTCCCCCTCAACCCTAAGATATCTCTCCCCTGAAGGAAGCAAACTTGTAAAAATAGCAATACGGTTTCTCCAGTTTCCCATCCAGAGCAACAGCAGCCTAAATAGATGCGTATTTTTCTTTCCTCAGCAAGGATGAGCCTCAGAAAGATTAGAAGTGTGTTTCAGATGAGCATGAGAAAGCAAGGGAGCACATACGCCTGTTCATCCCAAGCTCATGTTTCTATTGTTTATTCTGTTCACCTGAAACTTTACAAGATGATTTTATGGTTTTCTAAGACAAAAGTTTCTTCTGTTTTTCTTGGTTAGGGCTCTCAGTGCTAACCAGAACTGAAACGTACCTCTTCAGATCATGCAAAACTTGGGCCTTGTACTGGAAATACCAGAAGCTTCTGGAATTTCTCCTTTTCATTTTTCTGAAGATTGGCCCAACACAAATGCTTGAAATTTTCTTGATTTGGAGAAGCTAAGTTTAGAATTGAGGTTTGATAAACCGCAGCCTAACTGATAATTCTGCCAAAACAAAATGTTCACAGTTTAATCTCCCAGTCCTCTCCTGGAATAAACCTAAATTTATCCCTTCTTTACCTGCAGTCACAGTACTGCCCACCCCTTCCCCATCACTTTGGAAAAAAAAATCTGATTTTAGCATTTAACCTACAAGGAAAATGCTTTCTTACAAAGATGACCTCCTTGCCTCACCCTGTCACTACATATTTTAGTGATGAGGGGGCATCTTTTTCAACACACACAGTTATCTCCTCTTACTTTCTTGATGCAGGTATATATTTTTCTTGCTTGGTGGGACTAAAGATGAACGTAACATTAATTCCACACCAGCCAGCCCAAAAGGGAGAAAAGACTGGAGTCCAACATCAAGCGACCGTGGTAGATGTGTGTGGGAGCCAAATGGAGCCCAAGTCTCTCGCCCATGTCAGATATGGACCAAGCTCAACCTCTCCTAAGGTGTGCGAGCTGTTTCATCTGACTGCAAAACTTTACAAGCTCCAGAGCAGTTGCAGAAATGAATACCTGGTGCCCAGAGAAAGCCACGTGGATCCATGGGACTGGGCAGCAGGAGGTGTGAAAGTCAGTGCCAGCAGCTGAAACAAGATGCTGCAGATGGGGAAAGCAGAGTTCAACACCGAGACTGCGATACTCAGAGGAGAGATGGAAGCAGGACAGCTGGTTCAGGGGCAGGGCAAGGTTTCTGCAAAAATTAGCTTCCTGTTTACTGGTGACTAACATCGCTTTATGCAAATTACACCAATAGGACTGAAAGAGTAATTTCTGTAACCAATATCCACACCATAAAAATTATTGCCCTAGAGGATTCCTGATTTTGCCATCGCTCAGTAGATGGGTAACAATATTGACCTGGGGAAAATCTTGTATGTGTCTCAGCTCAGGGGTTGTTTGATCTCGGGGACAGAAACTACTTCCAGTACTCTGAAAAATGTAAGAATTTATTTGCCCTTCAAAAACACCTTGCAAATACCCTTGATCTCATTCAGCACTGGTGATTGTCCTGTTGCAAGTGGGAGGTGATATAGGAAATATCCAGAGGTTGCAGACTTTCAGCATTTTTATGGACCTCTGAAGTACAAGTACATATCTCAAATCCTGAAGAATTACTAGGTAATCTTAAAATAAATTTTAAAAAAAAGAAGTTAGTAATTGATTGTGTAATGGTGGTCCACTGAAAAAAACATTATTTGTGACCTTTGAGAAATAACTAGTGCACCTGAACCCAAGGAATATAAACCACAATTAAAAGTAGCCAAAAACATGCATGGCTGTTTCTGTGGGAGACATTCGTACATACCTCTATTTCTTACAAGCACTGCCATCTAAAATGCCTTTCAGTTATGTCTGCACATCAAAAATAATACTGTACCTACCCCTTTGCATTTCCTCAGATCAGTTTGAGAGAAAATTAAAAACTTTCTGTAAACAAAACATATCTCTTATCTCCGACACACTTGCTTCTTTGCTTATTCTTTTGTTGAGGACAATGCTTGGCTTATCTTCTTTTCTCAGTGGCTAATAACAATTTCTGCCTTTCTAAAGGGAAATGCAGACAAGGCATGGTGATGTGAAAACACCGCACAGTCAAAGCACTTCAGCTTTACCTCAAGGTAAACTCATAAAGGCCAATGTCAAATGTGGGTAAGAACCTGACCCTGGGTAAGTTAATCTCGTATTTAAGGTGAAGTGCTTTTTATGGGCGCACATCCTGCGTGCCTAGGTGGTGCTGGGTACCCATCCCCGTGGGACCGCCTGCTGTCCATCTCGCTTGCAATCCAATGAAATGCAAACCTTTACAGAGGAATTTCCCCAGGTTTGCATGTCAGAGAAAGCCCCCCCCCCCGCCAATACCTGGAGGTTTCAAGGAGGTGCGCAGGGCTGAGGCTGACACTAGGCCTCCACATCCCTTGCCGGGGTTCCCCCGCCATTTTGGGGTGGACGGGTGTGTGTGGATAGCCGCCTCGTTGCTGCTTGGGTTTGTCTGTGGCTGGGGGGAGCCTTTTTGCTCACATTTCCTGCGTTACGCTTTATCTTTTGCCATTGTTCATTCTCCTTTCATTGCCATGGAAGGACGCCTCTTTCGCTTCAGCATTCGGTCACGTCAGAAGCCGATAACACGGTGGGAGGCAGCGGGAGGCATGACTCACCCTCAGAGGTCACCCCGCTTTGCAGAGAGGGGGCATTATTGTCTCACCTTCCTCCTTGAATTCAGCATCCCCGCTGCGTGGAGCGGTGCTGCCTGTCAGTCCAGCCCGCCCTCCCTCTCACCTCTCTGCCACCTCTGCTTCTGGCTCCTTCCTTTCTTCCTCCTGAGGAGAAGATCAGAGGTCAAAGGGACCTTTCAAGGCCAAATTCAAAGCAGGGCTCACTTTGGTGCATCAGTGGTAGACTAGCTGGCCACCCAGTACTTGCTACAGGCATGAAGCCTGATGGCCCCATCCCTTCATGCATTAGGTCTAAGTATCTGGAGTCCCCTTATCGTCTCAGTACCTGTGGATTTACCATCACAAGACTTCACAGCATCAAGGAAAAACCATTCCCCCTTTTCCACAGATGAAAACTGAGAATCATAGCTCAAACACTTAAAAATGTTGGGTTTACTATGTCCTACTAACTGCTGTATCACTATCAAGTGGGAAACCCCAAAGGCGCAGACTGAATTGACACTGTCTGAATACGGCTCTGGTGTAGTTTGCCAGATTCACAGACGAGCACAAATAGGAGTCAAGTCTCCACACCACTTCCTTCCCATCCCACTCTTCCTCTTCACCTCAGCTGTTAAAAATGTTGCAATAGCAGAAGTAGTAAAATTAACAAACTTAGAGAAGCCACTGTGGCACATAACAGGCAGTCTGTGCTGGAGCCCTGGAAAGCCCGTAAGCCATTCATTAAGCAGGAGTGAAACTATTCCAGTGATAAGCATTTATGAAAAACCCAGACTCAGAATCGAGTTGGAAAAAGCATTATGCTTCCTTTCCTGCTGTGCTCTGGAAATATAAATGCCTCCTTTGACATGTCACAGGCATTTCCTTGGAAAAAAATTATGTGGGAGAGAGAAATTCCCAGGAATATTTCACTTCAGACCAAAAATGTACAGGAATAAATAGTTTTTCAAAGGCAATTTACAACATGAAACACACTTGGATATTTGGACCACAGAGCCATCTGAATACTAGATCAAATCTGGCTCTATTCCCTGAATTTACTGGTGATTCAGAAACTCAAACAGGTACCCTTAAAACGTGTTTGTTTTTTTTTAAAACATAAGATAAATCCTTTACATGCAATGTTATTAATATTATAATTAAAAGCTGATGCAGAATATTAAAAGCAAGATGCATCCTTCTAAGAAATTACCTAGAGAAGTAATTTAATGGGAATTCAGTTACCAAGTGTTGGAATTGAGGTTGGGGATGAGGTGAAGGTTTCTCTTTCTCGTTGTTGTCTTTTATGTTGTGAAGACATCGGTTCGAGACGTCTAAACACGTAAAGATATCACAAGAGTTTAGACTGTCACACCCAGCCATGGTACAGCACCACTGTAAGGACCCAAGGATGCAGGATGCTTGTGGAACAGTGAATATGGAGATGAGTCTGTACAACTGAAGTCATGCCAGGGCTTACTGTGTCACTGCTGTTGCACAGTTAGCCCTTGTACCTATAGAAGATACACTTCCAGAAGAGAAGCCACACAAAAGAAAAGAGAAACTAAACCGAAGCAGACAGCCTGCCCCCAGGAAAGCAATACTTGTGCCTACAAAGCGAGTGGCTGAAGCTGGAAGAGGATTGCTCTTCGCAGCAGCAGAGCCCTTTGCCTCCTGCTGGGGCTCGGCTCCAGCTCGGCTCGCGTGTGCTTTTGCAGCCTGAGTCTCACAATTTTCAGACTGTGGTTGCTGAGACTCAGAAAACAAGAGCCACAGAAGCAACTTGCAACTGCCTCCCCTGTGAACTTGCAGCATTGTCCTTCATATAGATTTCCCAGCTTCAGAGCCGCTATAAAGCAATTTCTTCAGTAGGTGGAATCACAAAGGTGCAAAATCAGAGGGACAGAATGGTAAAAGCAGACCATTGTCTCTCAGAAAA
Source organism: Falco naumanni (assembly GCF_017639655.2). Classification (NCBI taxonomy): domain Eukaryota; kingdom Metazoa; phylum Chordata; class Aves; order Falconiformes; family Falconidae; genus Falco; species Falco naumanni. Next base: position 105,892,262 of record NC_054056.1, on the reverse strand, counting down.
GCAGACCATCCTCTCAAAAAAAGAGAGGAAAAAGGAAAAAGCTTTACATTTTCTGTAAAATTATTTGGCTAACATAAGAAAGGGGCCAAATTTCTCTTTCTGTGGAGAAGGCTGAAATTTGTGGGAATTCGTATGCAGTAATAGCACAAGATAATTCTGTAGATTAATTAAAAAGAAACCATCTGAAACTTTCCTGTTTTCTTTTTAACTGTAGAAATTTCCATACAGATGATATCCAGACACAGTAAACCTAATCTTCTGGTGTTCTTTTAATTATAAAAACAAAATATCAACAGTTACCCTCTGTCTCCCTTGGTATGCAATCCAAAGAGCAAAAGAAACAAACCACTGAAGCGACCCTTTTTCCTGTTTTGTGTTTGAAACACACACGATGGCCGAAGGACTTGCTTCTCATCTGCCCTGTTTCCCTTTCCAAACCATAAACTGTCCTTTAATTGATTCAGAAGGTGGGTAGGGATTAGCAGAATCAAAGTCACATAGGAGGGGGAGATATTTTTAAGGCTTCCAGTGGCATGTACAGAGAAGGGGGCAATGCAAACACAATTAAACTCTTTTGATGCAAAGGAAGCAAATGCTTGTATTGTGATTTGCAACAGAATGAGTCAAGAAATTAAGACAATCGAGCTATGTCATGTTTTAGCTCACAGTCACTGTAAAGTCTGGAGTTGTAAACTCTTTCCTTTCAGACAGGCAAACAGTAAGAGCTCTGTTCTGTTTTCAAGGGATGGATGCTATCACTTAGACAAGATCCTAACTCCCAATGGGTGATAAAAGCTTATCACCCCCATGAACAACACAGCCCAGTAACTGGTGGGTGCCTCTATCTCACAGCTCCAGCTGCTGGCTTCCTCTGCCTTGAAGTAGGGGAAACATAAATAAAACAATCACCATATGGATATTGCATTATGTAAATGGCAGCGGTTGTAAGAAATGCAGTTTCGTACAGGGTATTGGCAAAGGACTGAATTCACGGCCAGCAGTTCGAGGCAGGTTGAGCCGAGAGAAACATTTCTCAGGCTCATTCCTCCAGCAGCAAGGGACAGCTGAGCATTATCTTCAGGACACAGCCTTCCTGGCTAGCTGACACAAGGACAGTATTGGAAATTAATAGTCAGTAACTGAGGACAGATGACTCAAACTGCCTGAAACTAGCAAGACTTGGTACCAGCAGGGGAATGCGCTGCATCTTGCTTCTAGCTGCCCTTCCATGTAGCATCAGCCTCCAGTACGCTCACGCAGCAAACAGTGGTTTGGGACAAAGAGCTTCAGGAAACATCACCCTGGGCCTGAATCTCTCTCCTAGTTTAAATCAGCCATAATAGCACCAAAAGATGAAAGACAATTATGGACTGTGACTCCTGGACTGCAGCAGGAGGGAATTCTATATTGTGCTTTAGCATGAAAAAAGGCCACCCTAAGCCTTCCTCCATCTCAGCCTGTGTTGTGCTGGGGCTGATTTGCTGCTCACGCCCATGTCCAGCCGGAGTCTGTTATTCAGTTAAACCAATGCAAATCAGGAGCGGCCCCAGATGAAGCTAAAATGAGGTTTCTCCTGACTTGTAGGGGTGTACGAGGCAGCAGACTTCAGTCCTTTGTGGTCAGCGTTGATTACTGTAAGCAGGGAGTTGCTTAGTCCTGGACAGAGAGCCAGGACCAGGCTGATTTGTAAGTTAGTCACCAAAGTATGTCATCAGCAACCCCCCTGAAGGACAGCCAAGGACAGAAGTTAGAGCTCATACAATATTTAATGATTTCAGTGGTGACCTTGAATCATCACTCACCACCTAGAAGCAGTTGAGGATTAGGAATCCAACATGGGACTGAAGCCGCACTTTGGTGCCAAAATCCCAAAGTGAGAGCAGCAGCCCTGAATCCTCCTTTCTTTAAGGTTCTTCAAAAGGTCTGTGGGCACACACCCAGCCCTGTCCCAGGCTTGACTCATACATTGCAGGGTCAGGGCTGTCCCCAGCCTGGGGCTCTGGTCCAGGGGACACATTCAAAGGGTGCCCAACACATGCTCAATGGTAAATGGGTGAGCAATTTTAAATTTAATTAATTTAATTTTAATTTAATTTGAATAAAACCAGGGACTTGCAGAACCCTATGCCTGTTACCAGACCCAGCCCTTCATCTCTGTGCCTGGCTCTCAGCACAGGTGTGATTTTCAACCTTAAACAACTTGAGAGACTTCATTTAAATAAGCCACCAGTCTGAGTTTTCTTTAATCTCCAAGATAGGGGATTTTTTTTTTTTTTTTGCTTGTATGATCTGTGGTTGTAAGAATGAAAAATGAGTGGTCAGACCAGTAGTTTGCAGTTATATTGGCTGTTTCCTTTTCCAAAGATAATATTTTTTTTTTTACTCAATGAGTTAGTTTTCTTAATGACTTGCAGTAAGGGTTTTTTTTCTTTTTTTTTTTTTTTTAACTTTCATTGTTAATAATAACTCTGAAGTAGTCTTAAAGCCACATACACATGGTTTTACAGAAATGTGAATGCTCTGCTGTGAACCCCATGCAAAGAGATCACAGCCCGCAGGAGGGACACGCAAGTCTTAAAACTGACAAAGAAAAAGGAGTAAACCCGCTTTACCGAAACCACAGCATAGCCTAAGAGACAACAATTGCTCATTATCCTTTTATTATACTTAAGCAGAAGAACCTTCTACCAAGCAATAGCCTCATAAAAGCTCCTGCCAACTGGGAGTCTCTGAGAAAGCCATCCCCTTCGTTCAGCGCAGGAAGTTAATCCCACAGCCAAAGGAAATAATCTTCTGATAAAGTTTGGACACACACAGCAATAGTGGTAACCATTCAGAGTTTTTAGAAACAAATAAATTACTGAGGTCCTTCCATGTGTTACAAGCCAATGCTACCGAAAATAGTAATTTTGCCCATTATGAGTGATTTATGAACACTCACTTTCCTCTCCAGCAAGCCAGACACTAACAAACTTGACATCAGAGGCAGAAGCAGGGCCTCAGCTATGAATGTGTTGTTGCCAATTGTTCTTTGCTGATATGTTGTCCTGAAGACTTCCAATAGGAGGTGGGGAAAAAGTCCTGTGATGCTCAGGATACTGCTAGCACCAGTAAAACAATGATTCCTTTAATAAATCTGCAGCAGATATGGAGCTTCACTCATCCAGGTCCTTATAGGGTGACCAACATAGGACATTGAGATAAGCCTCAGAGATCTGTGTATCGAATTGTACCTCTCCGAGGACACTCAGGATGGGACTTCTATGAATGACAAGATGAACTCAGATAAGCATTTCACATCTGAAAGTATTTTCTCATTGTCAGGACTGATTGTTCCAGTGTTCACAGTTCGTATTCTTAACATCTCCTTTTTCTTAATAGAAGACAGAAACAACTTTTGGAAAGGAGATCAAATCTTTCTGGTCAATGAAGTTTCACTGGGTCTGCATATCTGCAGCTGATGAGATATGGGGCCACCTGATTTTGCAAACAGATCATTTTTTTCAATGTTATTACATCCTCCTCTGTCCCATGGATCACCTCTAGTTTCAACTTGATCAGACCAATGTTTTCTTTGCCTCCAGTCTTTACACAGGTCATCACCTCAGAACATCACCCTGTCCTTTAGGCTGAAAGTTGCAAGATGCACAGAGCTTGCATCATTTTCTGCAGTGCCCGTAGGTCCTTTGAGGTGATGCCTATCCAGGGACTTAACATTTTAACATTTGTCCGACACACCCACAAGAACTGCCTTCTTCCTCCACAGGCCTTTTTTCTCTTGCCAACGCTTGCACTTTCTCTTCCATAAGTAATAACATAGTTCTTGGATTACTCAGAAGGTATGTCTCAGCTGCAGTCATTACTCGTCGCACAGATATAGAGCATGGAATTAATTTCAGGATTCAGACTGGCCTGAGCAGAATAAATAACCATGCAGTTAGCCTGCACAAAGATCCTTGTTCAATACCTGCATCACCTAGAGAGCATGAACTAGCCTTGTTCAAGCTAACTCAGAGATGCCAAGATGGTAGAGCAGAGAAACACGAAGCTCCCTGAAGCGCACATAACAAATTCTGTCTCACTAGAGAGATCCATGGGGTTTGAGTGCTCTTGGGTTGGACACAATTAGCCCAGCAGATATTTATTTAGTCCTGATCTTTGCAGCATGTGGAAGAGCACCACGGCTACACAAAGTGTGGAGTTCACCACCATGACTGCTGGAAGGACCTGTAATTCCCCACCTTGCTCTTTAGCGTTGTTGTAAGTTTTGAACCCTATAGCAGTTGCAGTGCTTCTGCAAGCATTTCAGCAGTAATGAGAACTTCCAGAAAACTTCATAAGCTGTCTGTCTTCATTACTGCTACAAGCTGCTGAACATACAAAACCCTGTAGTTACTGTTTCAAATCCTAATAAGGGATGTCTTACTTTCATCCATTGGCAGAAGGATGAATTGAAAAAAACAGTGAATTTCTTCCCATATATAGGTTTCAAGGCTGACTGAATATTTTTAGTTCTTTATATGATTAGGCTAGTGTATAAAAGCTTAAGTGGCAAATAGCAGATGATTAGGGAAAGATTATTCACTCTTTCTCCTAAAACCCGAACTAGCAGGCAAGCAACGAATTCTCAGGTAGAGGATTTAAACCAAAAGGAAGTACGTTTTCATGTGATGCATACCTAAACAAATGGAACCCATTGATACAGGATGCTGTAGGTGCCAGAAGTTTAGGTGAATTAAAAAAGCAATTAGACGAACGTATTGAATGAAAACCCATTAGTGACTATGAAAAAATAAATATACACCTCCTTTACCAGAAGCTGGCGGAAGGAGATGCTGGGGGAAGTGAAACTGGAGGCTTGACTCAGTTTTATACCCTGTCTTTAAACATTCACAGCAAATTAATGTCAGACAGAAATCCCGGGATAGCTGGATCTTAAGTCTAGAGCTGATCTTACATTTCTGTGTTTAAAAGGCATTACCTTCCCACAACCACTGTCAATACCTATTTCTTCTTGGGGCAATTTGGCTCACCCGTCTTTACAATACAACAAGGAATGACGTATTTACTAGGTAGTGGTTTCCATGTGTTTCTGACATGCTGTAGCCTCATTCGCTAGCAACCTCCTCTTTGCCAGAACTGGCTGCCATTTTTATTTAGATATTAATATTTTACAGAGCTGTTGGGCACACTTGTCCTCTACCATTTCTCATTTTTTTTATTTTCACCTAACATAAAAATGAAGGTCTAAATGAAAACGTATGTTCATGCCTTGTGTACGCCATGCCAGTATCTACAGAATATACCTAATTATACACCATATTTCTGAAGTCATAGGGTTTCATACTTCCATTGACATGACCAGATAGTTTCAAGGAAATTCAAATGATCAGCTTCATCAAACTTCCAAGGGATAGAGAGAGAATCTGGGTTTCCTTTTTGGTGTAGCATACCTTACAAATAGGATTTCTGAAACACATTCCTGCAATATACCTCTGCCTGTGTCCTGCTGTTAAAATGCTTTTTTCCACTACTTGAAGTATACCAGGGTACCCACTCTTGCAGTTTCTCCTAATTGGGCCTGCGTGAGCACCTCATGAAATCGCTTTGTGTAAAAACCTGACAGGCAATACCTTCAAGGCAGCCTTATGTGTTTTAGTATTTCTTGTTGCTTTGGGCCATTGCCCAAGGAGCAAAAGCTGTCTATGACATGAAGCCTCTACACCTGAAATCTCTCCTCAAAGGAGGTTGTCTTTTCCCCTTCTTTTCCCAGTCTGTTTCAGCAGTACCCAGGAGGGATGGGAAGATGTGCTGGCAAAGAGAAGTAGGTGATAACTGCAGCCACACACCCCCACCTCTCAGCCCCTGCTAAACATCAAGTTGCATGTTCCTTTTAGTACATCTCCAGAAACTGCTATTCATTTAGGGAACCCTCCCAGAAAAATCTCCTTCTGAGCTTTTCTTTTGTTTAAAAAGCAATGATATTTTGAGAGTGTGCATCAAATTCACAGGTCTACCTAGTAAAAGCACATACAGTTGAAGATTAAATCAAAGGAGGGGATTGACTGCCCATATGTAGAATGCAGCTGCTAATTGGCTGTCAAGGAAGGTAATTTTTTTTTTTTTTTCTTACAGGAAGAAATGTTGAGAACAAAAGATCCACACAACATTTTAGACTGAGGGCTTCAGCCAGCAGCTACATCCCTTTTCCAGGCAGTGTAATCTTCCTGTTGGATATTCTCTTGAGAGCTGGGTGCAAGTCAGCAGTGCCTGAAGTGGCAGAGAGTGGCCCATAGATGCTGATTTAACCCTGGGGCTGGCTGTTCTGCACAGGTGCAAATTTTGCCCTTGGCAAATATAAGCAGCATAAGTGACACAGAAGCAATGACTTCTGCGACCTTTCCCAAGATGATTTGCATCTGAAAAGAGACATTTTTGGAAATAGAAAAGTTTTGTCTCAATGTTTCCAAAATAAAATTATTTGACTCAGTGATTCAAATTGACTTTTAATTCTGAAACTTCCTTTAGTGCTCGGCCATTAAAGTCCTGGGCTTTTTTAAAAGTTAGACTCTAGAAGGATTTTGTCTTTGATTTTGACCCAACTCTGACTTAAGAGCACATTGCCAGAAGGCAATCAATCAAACTGAGTTACTAACAGTTGTGTCAAAGCGAAACAAGGGTGAGATTATCACAGAAGGTGTTGCCCACAAAATTTCCAGAGCTTTGCTCAAAACATGGGGTCATTTTTGCTATTTTGGAGCTATTCTTTAAACGCGTGGACAGCAATACTGACATATAAAGAATTAGCAGCTGGGGCTACAAAGAGAGCTGTGTGCCTGCAGAATTCCGTCCCAGCGACCTCACTGTAGTGCTGGGCCTTTGATATCCATGGAAATGTGGATTCCCAGGAATTGCAAGTAACCCTGTGGGCAAATTTGTCTTATAACACTTGGGAAAAATAAAACCCATCCAGCATGAGGTCATCAGTTCCTACTGGGGGGGGGAAATAGACAAGATGTGGTTTAAAGCGGCAGAATTCACTCAAAATCCCTCTACATCTGGAGCTTGCTTCTCATGTTACAGGAGTCCCAAACGTTCAAAACTGCAAACCATTAGTGACTAAAGGAGCAGCAAAACATCTGTATAATGCATGAAATGTCTGGAAGTGTCTGACTCTCTGGGAATCAGCTGAAGCTTTCAATTGATGCTTTAATGGCGGTAATTGAAGTTTGCAGCCCTGGCACATCCTAGCTCAGTAATTAGATGGATTACAATCTTTCTTGTTTGGCAGCATTCTTTAAACAAGCTTCAGCTTTTCATATAGTCAACACTCTAGCAGAGATAAATGTCACATCAGTTCAGAGTGAAAAGTAATTTAAGGAAAGACTCAAATTTATCTTCCCTGAGTACCAAACAGGAGATATTTCAGAGACAGGACAATGGCCCTTTCTATCTTAAAAGAATGGCCCATTTCTCACACATAAAGGCTAGCTTGTGAGGGGGAATCTATGGGTGTGCCTTCTCTCAAATCACTGAAGCTAAACCTGCTTATAATATTTCAGGATCCAGTCTATGTATTAATGAACAGATTAAATTCTGGTAAATAGAAGTTTGTGGGGAAAGGAGAAAAGGAAGAATTCCAAGGGAGAAAAATATACTGCCTATCACTTAGGAAAACAGGATTTGTCACTGTGATTGGTAACGGTATGGCCAATGAAAAAATAAAAAAAAAAAAATGAAGTTGTGAAAAAAAGCTCTACAGTAGGATTATTTGAAGGGAAATTAAATAAAGGCAGTAGAGATCAGCAACCAGCTTCCATCCATAGGAGAATGGGAGACAGACATGCTCTTCGGTCACTTGCATCCAAACCCTGCTTCTGTAAATCATTTTTACTCAGCTTTAAAACAGCAGCATCTAGCTTGTGCTTGTTTTAAAGCTACTGACAAATGTGCTACATTTACCTATCATTGTATTGGTGCCCTTTGCAATTTCAGAAGCAATGTTTTGAAGCCAGCTCTGTTTCCTAGTGCTCATGTCTAGATTTTCTCCTACCTCAGTGTTCTAGTTGAATGACATGAAACATCGGTGGATTGGTTTCTTTAAAGAACTGAGCAGTCTGAGGATTTCACCGGACAAATCCTCATCCCCTGTGACCTTGGAACAAGATCACATGTTTATGTCACCACTGCGATGCAAGCAGACCGCCAAAGCCAAGCAGACAGGTACTGTTGATCTTCTTGTGGTCACACTATTGCTTCAGTTTCCTCTACAGCATCTCCCACCCCATCACTTACTTCCTTCCTCATTCAGCAGATGGACAATGCTGATGCTCTTGCTGTCCCACCAGAGTCAAAATATTTTGTGTCTAGGGCAAATCAGGCTGGCATAATTCCAATAGCAAAAAAAAAAAGATGAAGAAAATAATTTTATGTCCTCTCCCAGTTTTTACCCATGGCCTTCCAATCACGTGCACTTCATCCGGAGGAAATTTAGTAGCTGCCATCATCATTATGGCTTTATTACACCTTTTGCATCATACTTGGTTCCCCCATGACTGAACAGAGCAGTACAACACCCACACACACTTTTGCCTTAATACCTTGAAACAAGCAGAGCCTGTGACCTCCCTCTGTGAGCTGCTGGGTCCCATGTCAGTGAAATTTATGAAGCACATAGATACTGAAATCTGAATCACTGAAGCCTTGACCTAGTATCCATTGCTATCAGCGAAGGACCCTATTGACAGGAATAACCAGGATCTCACTCAGTGTTCAGCAAAGGTTCCCAAGAAAAAGACAGCCCATGGGACATGCTTCATTTTCTCTATAATTGCAAGCTGTTGAGGTACTTAAGCAATCAGAATAAACAAACAGAAAAAGAATGAAAAAGTTAGAGACATAGACATATGACTGATAGAGACTTTCTCACTGCAGCAAACCACTCAGAAAATCTGGGTTGTATTTCCAACTTTGCCACAAGCTGCTGTCTGATCTTGGGAAAGTCCCTCAAAGGCCATCTCCATTCTGAAATTTGTCTACCTGAAAATGACACCACCTCACTCGGCAGATCTGCTTTCTTGAGTAGTCATAGTGCCTTCGTTTCATGAAAAAAAGAATAATGACTTTTAAAAAGGGTTGGTTTTTCTTTTTCAAAGAGCTGAGCTCAGCTGTAGGCTGCCTTCTGCTTACTCAGCAGAAAAAAAATAGTTGTATCCTTGCAACCTCAACATCACAGGCTGTTCAAGCAAGGTCCCTGTGGACTTACTGGTTTGCACAATGTCCGGTACACAATATGCTTGTATTTCCAAGAATGAATGAGTGTAAACTCATTTTGATGAAAGACTGCAGCACCTCTAAACATTAGGGTAGTAGTTTACCAGAAAAGGCTTCGAGTAAGAACATTTGGGCATAAAACATATTAACTACTTTTAAGATGGAGTTTAATCAGTTCATAAAAGGGATTATATAATGTGATTTCCTGCACACAAGAGACCCCTTTCAGGCCTCCACTCCTTAACTGCAGGATATATCTTAAGGCTAAGAGATCAATCGATGGTAAGGACCCTTCAGAGATTTGACCGCATATGGGAGGTATAGTTTAAATGAAAGTGCTTTAGCTGTACAGTCCTTCCTGTCCTACAACACATTCGGTAATGTAGCATTTCAGAGGCTTATGAGAAATCTGGTAGTGTAACGATAGGGCAGGGATATCCTGGGCGAAAGAAAACCCTGGATAATGCTGCTGGCAGGACTAGTTCATGTGCCACGATCCTTACGCATTTTGGAGGTTTCCAATGTGATATGGTGCAGAAGAACATCTTCAGTGGAGGTCCAACATGAAGCACTGAATCTAAACAAGCTGCCCTCTCAGAAGCAAGCACTGGGATGATGGACAAAGCCGCACACAATGGCCTTGCAGGATCACCATGTTCAACATTGGCTGCATAAAGCCTCTGATTGACACTCCACGGTTTCCACATACCTCTGCCACTTAGGAACCAGTGCCTAAGAGGGACCTCAAGAGCTAATTTAAAGCAATGGAGCTTATCAACTTGTACTCAGTGCCACGTAAGTCATAAGTATAGCTACACTATTTTGAGACCAGTACAGGCTCTGAGAGCAGCATAGACACATGCACTTGGCGCTGTGCCTGCAATAATAAATAATGACTTGGGTTCAGGACTGAATCTCTCATCGCCTACTGCATGGTTTATGGGCAAAATACACCCATGGACAATGGTGATTTACTGTACTGTTAAATAACTTCCACTACCACACAGACTGTATCAAACCAATGGCCACACATACATACAGAAACTGAAGTCTCCATGTGGAGGCAAGACAGAATTGCAGCGGCTGCAGAAGTCACGGCTGTGTGATGTAGAAGAATTGCCAACAGCTGCCATTCACCCATCCATAGTCATCTGCTGCTAAGCTTGACAAAGAGGATCTTGATGCTGTCATCAACAGCTTGACTGTATAGTTCACAAGCACACTTTCCCCCTTCTCCAGGCTGGACCTTTAGGCAAAATAATTTGTGAAAGACCATTTCATAGCTCTTTCTCAAAACACAAGATCTCATCACCCAGGAATGTAGTTGGGGATTGTTCAGGGTGACAGGGAATACCTGCAGGACACACAAGGTACCAGGTGTAAAAAGTGTTAACAACTCTTGCATCGAGTGTGGAGCATAGACTGGATACTGGATGGCTACCATTGCCCCTTGATTCAGGGGATTTGGCATAGATGAGATACAGAGGCCGATAATCTTATTTGGATGAAGTTTTCTATGGGAGAATATTATAAAGCTTATTCTCCAAAGCATCCAGCTTCCTATGCCTCACTCAGCTGGCATAAAATCTGTACAGACTGAAGGCCTGTAAACTGTAAAAAACAGTAAAAACTGTATTGACCCTGGGGGTCAGACCTACAGCCTTTGGAGGTCTGCAAATGGCATGGAATTGATACAGCAGGATTGCAGCAAGAACAGACGATGCTCCCTATGGGATCATTGCCAATTGGTTCTTCTTATCTGCTGAAGAGTAGCTAGAGGGCAGACTGCTGGAACTCCAGTACAGCATTATACTTTCTTGATATTAAACAGAAATATGCTGCAGCAGTTTCTTCTTCGAACCCTGCCTCATGCTGTCACATCAATAACAGTCCTGCTACTTGCATATACATGCATATCCTTTATATATAGAATTTTGAATGGGGCTGTGCCATTTCTTTGTGAATACGTTAATACCCATGGACCTCAATCATGCACTAGGATAGTCTGATCAAGGTAGAACAGGAAATACAGAATAATAATTTTAGCTTTAGTTCAAAGAAGTACAAGAAAAGAAAAAAGTATTTGTGGAGTATTTTCAATCTGACACAATTTTATTCATTGCTATCTCTGGGATTCAAGTGGAGAAGGTCACACACAGCAGAGAAACTAATCACTATGAGCAGAACTCTTTTTATCTGAGATTACCCATCTAAGAAGCAAACATCTAATCTAAGGGAGTTTTCGAGGCTCAGTACTCAATGGAGATGGAAGGCAACATCTAGTATGGGCAGGATCAGTGACCTTCTGAAGACAACTTTTTCTGCTGACTACAGAGGGAGTTCAAATTACTGGTTTACTTAAAATGCTTGGCTTTTAGACAGTTGAGGTTATAAGAGGCAAAATTTCCTCCAAATATTTAGCATCTGTAATATTCAGGAGTTATGCATGGCATGCAGTTTTGCCTTGGTCCCCCTCCCCTTTCAAATAATGTTTTCTGCCAAGGTTAGAATATACTAGATCGTAAAGGAATAAAGAGCATCACCTTTGTGGTTCTCCAAATAACACACACAGGTTGGGTGCCTTTTCCCTTCATCTGTAAGAAAATTATGGGTCATTAATGCATTCAAGAGGGGGAGCCAGTCCCAAATTCCAACAGGATGTTCATCAATACCTAGCACCGCAATGGCTGAGAAACATCTATTGTTCGGTGTAAGCCCTGCTTAACGGACTAGGTATAAGAACCATAAAGCAAGCAGACACTCTTGGATTTTTGTATCCTCAGAAGCGTGATTGAAAAGCAGTGACTGATTCGCTGTACTGTTGTTCAAAGATTAAGGCAAACAGAACAAAGAAGTGGCAAGGTCATCCAGTCCATCAGAGAAGACACACTTTACACAGTGTGTTTGAGTGTTTTGCCCAATCCCATTTTAAAATTCTCATGCTGTGGGGGAATACCAGATCTTTGGGGAGTTTGTACTAGTGTAATAACAGATCTCCTCTCAGGAAAAGTTCCTTGGTATTTGCCCTGTTATTCTTTGCATGGTATTATTATGTTGCTACAGTCACCCCTTGGATAACTCCAATAATCTTTCCTTCAAATTCAGGATTTTCATATGCTTATACGCAGGCTACACTTCATCATGTTATAGATAATATTTCAAACCTTTGCTGCTTAGAAGACTGCAAAGGCAAAGAAATCTTGATGCAAACCTCTAGATGTGAATCCAAGTCCACATGAACATGATGCATACCTGAGTTTCTGTTCTGGACTAGTATGGAAGGCTTCTTCCCACCCACAAAGCTACACACAAGTGTTAGCTGGAGGAATAAAAGGGAGTTTCTCAGGTGCCTCCTGCTACAGAAACCTCATATGATTTATATGACCATGCTAGCACCCTGCACTCAGGATGTTTTTTTCTGAACTTGGCTTCACACTTTCTCGAAGTCTTTTCCATTTACTACAACTGTTTTGGCATAACAAGTGTCCAGCACTGAATATTTTGTCATAGATACTGTTACGGAAAACAGAAGCCTTTGTTCCCATGAGCATCACTAATGTTTCTGTAGCACCTAGAGGCTCTGATGCCATTGTGCAATGTGTTGTAAATTAAAAACTTGGTCCCAGTCTCACAACTAAATGATTCATTTGTACCAGAGACTATAAGACAGTGTATCATGCTCATTTTCATTGACCTGTTCAAGACTCAATCTGGCTGCATTTTCTCATCAGGCATCAATTTTCTCAACATTTTCAACTGAAAAACATACAAGATTTGATTCATTCTTCAATACTGATTTAAAGGAAACAGAGTTATAATGTTTGTTGTCTCAAAACAAACAAGATGTTCCATGAGTAGTGGAAGTTTTTGCTAAAACTACACCTACAGTCAAAAATCAGAGGCAATTTTTTTTTTTTTTTTGGGGGGTGGGGTGGGGAGGAGGAAGCTGGTTTTCATTAATAAAATCCAATTACCTTTAAGTGGAAACAAGGGAAAGCAAACCTGAGGAAGGCAGACAGAGCTTCTAAATATCAAAATACAATGAAAAAGAAATAGCAATCTAAGTGGAGAAATAAAAACACAACATTTTTAATTTGAGGCTTGTGCTGGTCTGAATGTATTTAATACATTTCTTACTGCCATAAAAGTTCTACCTTACAAGAAAGTTGCCACCGGTAGGGAAAATAATCATAGGAGGAAGTATATGGTAGATTCAGAAATTCACACACCCACATGTTCTTCCTCTGTCCCTCCACCCCAATTTTATCTTGTTTTTCTCATAAAACTTAATTTATTTTGCTTTCTTGATCTGTGTCTGGTCACGATCTTGGCTGGGGTAAATTTCATGTTTTGGTTTCACGCCCCCTATGCTGAGAGCAGATGTGTCCCACTCAGCTCACTAGGCTGAGGCTGACCAGCACCAAACTTGTCCTAAATTCAATGACTCTTCTGATGTGTAGATTGTTTTATACCACAAACCATCACAACTGGCTTTACATTTCCACCACAGGACCTTTTCCGCTCTTCCTTATTCTCATATCTCTGAACAGGCTTTCATGCAGTCAAAGCAGCCGTCTTCCTCGTATGTGCAAAAGCCTGTGACGATCGAGCCTGGTGCCACTCTTCCTGCGATATGGGGGGAGATAAGGCTCTTGATGACAATCGCTTACTCTACATAGGAGATACAACATTCCTCTGACAAATATGTGACTAACCTTTCTCCCAGCCATATATATCTCAGTGAACCACTGTAAAATCCTGTGGCCTACCAGATTCATGTGACATTTCAGGGAGAGGACTTAGTGGAAATTTTAAGGAGCTGAGGGAGAAAGAAAAGAAAACCAAATTACGAGCTAAAATTTCAGCTGGTACAAATTAACAAAGCTTCATTGAAATCAAGAGCTATATCATTTTACTTTGGTTAAGAATTAGGTCACAGAAGTTTATATTCCCAGAATCTCTCCTGGTATACGTTTTAGTACTGAGAATTGTTTCAATCAGGCAACGATTTGGCATTAAGTTCAGGCACTTAGTGGGTTCAGTATAGAAAAAGTTATATGTAAAAGGCCAGACAAAGTTAATGCACACCGATGTTTCCAGTGGATTTAGCACAACTCATTCATCTTTGGGGAACACCTGAGTTTTAAATAGACCAGCTCTTTACCGACTTGGTATGAATATCTTAATCTCAGCTTGACTGGCAATCTTTTGTAGAGGATTAACTCTTGGAGGATGACAGCAAAGGAAATATTTCTTCAGAAACCCAAAGAGGTGGGCAGGAAGGCAGCTGAGGGGAAAGTCTGAAAAGAGAAATTAAACGGATGTTGCTTCAACAGGCACCACTGAGCAGCCCATAGCGACCAGTGTCTAGAGCGATGTACCAGTCAGAGATAGTGTTGGTCAGTATAAACCCAATCAAAACTCTGAGACTAAGATCTTTGGCACATTCCCGGACTATTAACGTTGGGATAGGAAGCAAGGCTTGAGATTTAGGCAATAAGGTACCCATGTCTGCAACATGGTTCAGAGCTTGGTACCGGGGACTGGTCAGAAAGTATCAAACAGGTACAGATGTGCCTCAGAAACCAGCTGCCCTCATTTAACTTTGTCTGTGACATGTTCCAATGTCTGGGACATGGTGACGATGCAGATCCAAAATGACAGGCACTATCCAAAACTGCAGAAAAGGAACTGACTAATGGGGAGATGATAACGGCCTGTGCTCAAAGGGGAACTGCTGGGCTGTAGAGAGTATTTTTGGAGTTCCTCAAGGTTTGGTCTCAGGACTGACATGACAATAATTTCATTAATAGCATTGCACAAAAAAAATGTGCCTGCTGTAAATGGAATTTGCTGATGAGAAGTTTAAAATATCCAGCATTATCAACGCAGAGAAGAATGAGAAAATTGTACAGAAAGCACCAGATAACGTCAGTGATCGGAGTAAAAGAAAGAGAATGATTTTCAACAGAGAACAAGTTTGGCATTTCCTTTATGAGTCAATGATAAAAGGATATATGGATCAATGGTGTGAATATACTAATGCAAATCCACAATAATATGGATTCTGCAAAATTTCTTGCTTGCCACTCCACCAGAATAGATGATCTGATCAGATAAGTTGGCCTCGGCACCAGCATCTCAGATAAGGGCTGACCTGACTTGCGAAGCCACTAATATGAAAAAGAACGGAGGGTAATGGTGCCCCTGTGTGTATCCGAACATTTCCGAACCAACTTTCCAATTTTATATGAACCAACTTCTCCAATTTTATATGGGGAAGTGCTCTCAGAGACACAAAGCATAAATCATTACATGTAAAGATTGCATTGCAACTAAACAAGGACTCGGGCTCATCCCTCTCGGGCTGGTGACTTTTTGTCCTTAATCGCTTTGTGTAACGTTTCCTTCCTTTTTCAGTAGCGCCTCAGTAAAAAGCGGGCAATAGGCACAGGGCAGGGTCTGGCTGTTGGGCATTTAGGGGAGACTCGAGGGACATGGCAATCGGTGGCTTCCACTCCTCAGTCTGGGGCAGGCTGGCAGGTACAGGAGAAGGAACAAGGTGCCTCGGACAGACAGCTGAGCCTCCCTGACCTATGCTGTCTGATAGCCCCAGCAAGGTAACACGGCACAGCCAGTGAGTCAGAAAAGCAAAAATGATGCTCTAGAGTCAGGGATGCAAATCAGGCTTTCTGCTTGTGAGGGTGGTGCTGAAAGCCATTCCTAGGGCTGCCAAGAGGCTGAATCCCAGAAACACCACCCAGGTGGCCATAGCTAATCCCTGCTGCCTGAGCTTTTGCACCCATTGGCAGTCTCACAGGGGTCAAAAATCCAAAATTTGGTTCAGAAGCAGGCAAATCCCAAGGCACTCACTTGACTGACTTATTCTGTGAGCCTGACACACACATGCTGCAGAGATGCGCCTCTTGGAAATGCTTGCTAATACCACCCAACACATCCATTTGGGATGCAAGAGACACACACTCAGATAAATGCACTATCTGAGAGAAGTGCAGCTCTCCCAGGTGTACAGAAGCCTCCATCCTGGGACAGAGACACAAAGCCACACCTGCAGTCTCCCATCGGGCAGAAAAAATTGCAGTTTTGGATCATAGCCCTTGGACATTAGTACAAGCTAGCAGATCCAACCCTGGAGTGTTTCCCCTTAAGGTCATAAAACACAGAAGAGTTGGGTTTTATTCTACAGACTGTTTTTTGGCACCAGCATTGGTGCTTTTTTTAAGCAAATAATTTAAAATGTGATTCTTTGGGATGATTCACATCAGGCTTTTCAGAGATTTTGCACCAATGTCTTAAATAAAAAATTGTAGGCACCAAGATCTACAGGCTGAATTTTCCAGAAGCAGGGGCGGGGGTGTGTGTGTGGGGGTGTGGAAATCCAGACTATCTTTTAAACTCCAGGGAAATTAATCCAAGGTCCATAGATTTCCCACTCTCCACTGCTTCTTGCGAACAAGACAAATACGCCTGAGCAGTTAACATCTCACTACTTGAATAAGTGAAATTGTCCCTTACAAGCCTAAAGCTTCCACTAAGAGAGACTGAAAGTGGAAAAAAAAAAAAAAAAAAAAAAAAAAAGAACATTTAAAACTACTGCTGGACACAAATGTTAAGACTTATTTGGCTCAGGATTTTCAGTCAACCCACTAAATCAACAGAGACACGCTTGCAAGTTCCTATTTGGCCATACACCCCAATTCTTAAGATACTAAAACATAAAAGTTTGATTCAGGCCATTCCCTGTAAAGATGTTATCAAAACTAAAAACGTCTTAAAATGCTGGTAAATTTATTACTCAGAGAGTCTGCTTGTCTGGTTTCTTGTCAGCCTACAGAGTTTTTTTTGGTGTGGGGTTTTTTGGTTGTTTTTTTTTTTTCTTTTTTTTTTTTGACAGCACAGTAACATTTTCTTTCTTCAATGCTTCATTAGCTCATCTTACTCATGCAATTTTCCCCATTTTATTTCATGTAAATCAAACTACTCATCAGCTCTGTAATGCCATCAGTGTACAAAGAGCCTTCTATAAAACAAAACAAAAAAAAAATCACATAATGAAACCCCCAAAACTGATACTTACGCAGGTAATATAATTTGTTGGAGATCTATTCATAAGAGGTATATAAAGTTAAATGCTCTTATGAGGATAGAAGGACTTGGGAGGAATTTTAACAGGATTAGATTCTCTAGTATGTGGCTGAGGTAAGATAGTCAGGAAATATTTTCCAAACCAGGGGATTTTTGCCTTACTATATCTTTTTTTTCTTTTTCTTTCTTCATTTGGCAAGTGTGGCTAATGGTACTCACGCTTCAGTGCCTTAGTTCATCTGCTAAGTATTCCCCTGTTGAAAGGATGTGCCATAAGCAGAATTTTCTGTTTATTCACCGGAATAGGCAGGTGAAGTGCAGGCAGTTTACAACTTTGCATGTGAATATATTCTCATCCCCTGCAAGATCAAAAATGACAGCAGAAGCAAGCAGCGGGGTCACCGGTGCAGGCTTGAATTTGACTGTGTGAGAGAGGTTTCAGTGAGAGGTTTGCATTCACCCGCAGCTGGACAGCAAACGTGCACAGGTCAGGTGAAAAGGGGGCAAAAATCCCAGAAGCAAGGCGCTAGCACAGGACTTGGGGTGCCCTGTCAGAGATCCCTCTCAATGCCTGGGCATCTCCCCACTGCCCTTCGCTGAGGGCGAGCTCCTCCTTGCACATGTGGGGGGCAGGGCAGGGCAGAGAGGTGGAAAGCAAAGGGAGGGGGTTGAGAGAATCAGTGCATTAAACACCCTTCAAATCACAATTACAGAATCTGAAAAAAACACCTCAGCTAGAAAAAAACACTTCTCCAGTTATTAATCCTGTTATACATCAGTTTACTTATATTCAGATGCATAGGCATATGTGCACATGCACTAAGTCATTGTTTTTAAGTGTCTCATTTTACCACTGCTTTTTATCCTGACATTAAGGTACAATCAATTACTAAACACAAACCACTGCAACAGACAACATTAAAGCAGTAAGAAAGCAAATGGCTGAATGCTGAGCAAGCAGAAAAGAGAAAAAAAGCATAAATCATACCTAGCAAACCCTCAGGGGTCTTTCCCAAGCATGATCAATAACAGGTTAGTCTTCTGAGCAGAGGGAATTTCTTCTAGGACAGACAGGCAGCATCAGCTGAGATTTGTCTCTTATAGACAGGTTATATAGGAAAAGTTTCCAAATGTCAATATATAACCAGCAAAACTGGTGACTTATAGGATTGTCTCATATTTACTGAAAGTCATGACAGAGGGGCCTTAGAATATACAGACTAACCCAGGTAGCGAGCACTGAAGTGGTATCAAGTATGATGAGAAATAAGAAGGAACATCTGTGAGAAATTTAAAAAAAAAAAAGAGCTAGGCAAAATGGATGATCAAAATCTCAGGGAGAAACCTGGTCCCAATTTCATTAAAAAGAAGCTTTCACCTGCAACTAACGCCCTTGCTTGCAAAAACCTTTCGGTTTCAACAGAGGAAGAAAGCTGGACTTTGAAAAGATCACTGCTGTTGGCAGGGAGAGTGCTAATTAGCCAGTGAGGACCCTGGGGAGTAGAACTGTGTATAGTTGCGAAGCTCAAATTTTTTTGCTAAGTTTTCTGTTAGTCTGAAGCAAGGTAGGATGCGTAGCCAGAAGCAGTTTTTTCTCACACTGCCATTGCTTTTTGTCCTGTCTGAAGCCGCAAATTACAGCGGGTTTTGAGAGTTAAAAAATTATCTCCCAGTTTTTCACCACAGAATTCAGTTTTCCCACATTCTGGATTGCGTTTCCAACAGTTTAGCCAATAATGAAACCAGCTGTGGATAGCATACTAGCTGGGGCTAGTGAGCCTTCAGCACAGCTCATTCTCCAGCCTCCTCTCCCAAGGACTTCACTCAGCCTAATTCAAGGAAGACAAAAAAAAAAAAAAAAAAAAAAAAAAAAAAATGGGGAAATTTCAACATCTTTTGTTCTGTTTCTTGCCTGTGACTTGTCTTTGAAATGCACACACTAGCAAAACAGTAATCCAGAGCCAAGCACCTGACACATCTCTAATTAGCATTGTTCTTGGAGTTTTACTTTGGATTTTTCCCCTGTGAAATCATTCTCTCTGAGTCAGAACGCTCATTGCATCTTAAAGCTGCTTCTGCTGCATTTGTTCGAGATTGTTTCTACCTGATCACATCTACACACCCTTGTAATGGATGATAGTTACTATTCTTTCAGTCCAGAGGAAACCTTCAGAACACAAGGAATTTACTGCAAAATGCTGCCCTTCATTCCACTTATTCATCCTTTACATGATTGCAGCTGACCAGGGTGGAAATTTGCAGAAGCTGAGCAAAGCTCTCTCCTTGCACTAACCTCATTTTCACAAGAGAAATCTTTCTGAACTTTTCATACACCTAATTTATGATTTCATGTTGTCCTTTCAGCTCTTCTTACCCAAACAGGTCAAAACTTCCTTGGTAAGGACCTGATCCTGCATTGATATCGGCTTCTAGGAACCACAACCACCTCAGAAGCCCCATTTTTAGGGGAATGGGCCATAATGGGGCTCTTGTTTCCAACAGCTCAGTGGAACAGGAGTACTTTGCAAGCAGGAGGCACAGATTACCCCCATGAACATGTTTTTTGGTGCTCTGTCAGCTCCAGGGGCTTCACACACAGGGAGCCCTGGAGAAAGCACTACAGGACAGACAGGCTCGGGTAGTCGTGCTAGCTCAGTGTCAGCATCACCACCAGGCTAGGAAGAAAGCGGGGACACAGGAAGGGATGAAGACATGTCAAATTTGCTCAAGAGAGGCTTGCCTGCAAAAACATCGGGAGCTGCCTATACTGATACACTGCTAGCAGGTCCTGCTCCACTCCTGGCACAGAGGAAAAAAGCCCATTTATACTTATCCACCTCCAATTCAAGAAATTCTTTTCTCTGGACAACATGCGTCTGTCCACAAGTAGGGGGGATGGGAGGGCATGAGCACTTTTGTGGAGCAATGGAGTTTGTATCAGGGCTGAGAGAGCCTGGTTTGGGCCTCGCTGGTGAGTGATGCTCCAAATCTGTTTTAGAGGTGGGACAGCAGGAAATTCCAGAGCAGGATGCCTTCCTACATCACATACGTTGGTGGCTGGTCTGTAATCTTGGGAAAGTTGAGGTCCTATGGGGACGGAGTTGATAGAAGAAGCCGAAAGAAAACAAGCCCATTTCCTCTAGGATTTAACTTCCTGCATGGGGATCCTCACCTCCTGGAAAAATAAGAGAAACCATCGTGTAGAAATGGACTGTAACCTCCAGAGACACATTGTAGCATGAGATGTAGGGCAGGAAATCTTTTGTATTTTCCATGCATGCTCCACCAAGGGGAGACAGGATCTTCACAATACCTTACAGATCCTCAATTAGAGTTTCACTCTTGCCTTCAACTTGCGATCTCTTTCCACCCCCACCCCCCCTTGACATCACCTCCAGCTGTGTCTGCTGCATTTCCCTTGCCACGGTGCTCTGCAACGGTTGCACAGGTAACAGCCAGACAACGGCAGCCAGAGGGCCAAAGGCAGCATCTCTTTCTGAATACAGATTACATGGCTGAAGTCACGGGGTGAAGTTTACACAGGCAACCTTCCTGCATTAGGAAAAGCTGGTACTTGCACTGGCCTCAGGAAGCTCAGGAGGCTATAGGAGGACTCTGATGCTTGTCCTGAGATAGTGTTAGTTTGGCTTTATGCAAGAGTGGCTAATAAAGCTCTTGGAAAATAAGGAGTGCAGGGTTATTGCACAAAGGCCCACAGTTCCTCCTTGTCAGAGGAAAGCTCTCCGCTTCCTTCTGCCTCTCCATATTCCTCTGGGTTGCATAGCTATGAACAGGGATAAGACCAGAGAACATCACAGGCCAAATTCCCAGCTGTGCTTTTGCAACTGCAGGGATTCAACCTTTGTTGAGATATCCCAGTGGCAGGAGGACACCCAGTATTGCACCACCCCAAATAATCCCTAGCTCCAGGAATGCACCGGGAATGTGCCCCGAGCAAGCCCGTACTCTGCTGCTGCAACAGCTCTATGAGGGTCAATGAACTGAGGTTGCTCTGACTTGTTACAGTGAGTCAAATTATCCATCTGGTGCAGGGATCTGAAAAACACAGGCATGTGAGCTTCACTGAACTATTCATTCTTCATGAGTGTTGGCAAGTGAGGTATCTGAACCTGAAGTTCTGTGGGTATTACAAAGAATATTTCAAACTTCCTTTGAACTCACTACAGGAGTAAGTTTTGAAGAGGAAGATGCTGAGATTTGCTCCCTTTTTGTCGGAGGTCTGCAGACTGTGACTGTGGAGGGCAAGAAAGCTCCCCTCTCCCTCAAAGAGCTGGGAACCAGAGGTTCTCTTCCTCCCAAGCTCTCTTAGATCCCTGCCCTGCCACCAAATTTCTGTGTCACACCTTCAGCAGGGATATGCCCTCAGGTTTGCCTTCACTGGCAGCTGCTTCATACTTACCCTCCCAAGAGGGCTTCTCCAGCAAAGATCAGGCTCCCTGTAATAAATCAATAAAACGTGTTAGTGAGGTGCAGGAGAGAGGGCACATTCCTTTCTCCGTCTGGCTTTGGTGGCCTCTGGAGCAGCCTAGGCAGAAAGGCAAAGGAGACACAACTCCCCAAGGGCACAGAAAGGAAAAGTATGGAATTCCCATAGTACCCCAAATATATACCACATACAAGCTGTTTCATGCCTCCTATGTCTTCTTATATAAAGTTTGAAGTGGTGACAGAATAGTAATTTCATTATTCCACAAGGTCTTGTAGCCTCCAAGGCACTGGTAAGAGGTGTAAGCATTTCTCTATGCAAGTCCAATGCAGCTGTAAACAAAACCAAATGCACCTGGAACTGGAAACATCACAGGTAGCTACAGGACTACGTCTCTGGCTGTTTGCTTCAGCAGGTGGTACAATCCAAACGGCTGTAATATGTGATTTAGATGCTCTGTAATACAAGCACCAAAGGAGAGCTTGGACACCAGAGTTACAGGTCATCTTCCCCTGACGGTCTCCTGTGCCCGTGGTGTGAATCTACAGCCATTTGAAAACCGGTGATCTTTGGGCTTCGTGAAGACTTGATGATAAAATTGTCATCTGTGACACAGAAATTAAAAATAGAGAAGAAGTATTAGATCAGCCTGGACATTCCCTTTCTGCAGCAGGGGTCTTCCCTACCATGCATTGTACAGTGGTCTCCTCTTTGTGCATTGTACTTTGTACATCTCATTGTACAGTGGTGGATTTTTAAAGGACAAATAAAACGTGGATCTATCAATTTGTAGATGGCTCTGGCATTTTCACTACATTTGTCACCTTCTTGCCAGGTCCAGTCCTCCCCTCACCTCTACTTAACATGTGGGTAAGACACCCCCATTTAATACCTCCACCTTTAGCAAGGGCCCCTTTGTTTGATAACTTATAAGACTGATTAAATGGTTGTGGACATAAATAACTTCAGTATCCACATAGGCAACTACACTCAACTCTGATATAAATTTTCATTATCCACATAATTCAGTTTCCTTGACTCAGGTAACACATTCTTGGCATCACGAGTCTCAGAACAGCATGATGCTTGCTGGGCTCAGGCTCACCTTTGCCAGGCAGAGATGGCCTGTCAAGTCTGTAACCTCTGCCGAAGTGGCCGCCGAGTCACAAGGTCATTAGTAAGAGTTTGCCAGCACACCACACAGTGAGTCATATGTAATAGCCCATCTGCTGTCACACTTCATAAAATATTTTCCTATTATTTCTCCTTCCTGTTCTATTCCTAAGGAGCAAAGCAATCCTCGGCAGATGTGTAACTGCCAGAACCCATTTTTGCAAATAAAAGAGCAGAAACATAGTTGTTGCCTTTCCCACTGCCCCAAATGCCTGATATCTCTTATCATTCTTGCTGACATTTTAACAATGCTGGCTGCTGTTAGGGATCAGCATTAGTTAGGGATCAGCATTAGGATTCCTAGTCACAAGCCAGCATCTTATTTTACTAGGCATAGTAAAGACAGCACAAAAGCTGCACCCCAAATGGCTGCAGACTAAATACATTCACAGGGCAATTCCCTTCTCACACAGCGTGGACTCCCCTTTGGGACCAGCCTCTCAATATTTGTCACTGACTTTAACTAGCCTTTATAGGGACCTGCTCTCTTTCTGAATACCTCATTCCTCATTCTTTTCCTTTATTTGCATGCTCAAAATCAAGTTAAAATAATGACATTTCAGTAGCTGGGTTATTTTAAGTCTGTCTCTACCACCTTCTTCTTTTTTTTTTTTTTTTTTTTTTAAATGAAATAAAAGTGTCCTGCATTTCTAAAGCTATCTAAGCAGCAACATCCTTTACAGAAATTCTGTCTTCATCCTGCTATTTAATGCTCTGTAAGTGTCATTAGTCACCTTGAAATTTAGTAGCTCCATTTTGTTGTCTGTTGGGGTTTTTTTCCTAGAGGATCTGGAGGGGGCAGGCAGAAGAGATTATTGTGAATGAACTGATCATTTTCTGAACTCATTAAATATGCCAGCAATTATTAATAATTAATAGCAACAGGGGTACATTCCCTTTCTCCCCAAGAAGCCAAGAATGCTCTTTAATAGCTGTATGGCAGTCTTTTGAAAATAGACAACGAATCTGCTCCTTGGGGGTAACAGTAAATGATCTGGATTGATGCTTTCCATTCCTTTTCCCCTGTAGTTTGCATTGAACAAGAACTTTAAAGAGAAAGGATTTGCTTCCTAGTCAGTTAATAGTATGCTTACTTCACCTCTGCAAATGCCTTGAAGTCTTAAGCGGCAGATGTCACAGAACATCCTCTCTGGAAATCTTTTTGCTCGCTTCAGCTCCATGATGAAGCTGCACTGCAAATGCCAGCAGCTTTCCGCTGAAGAAGTCTTTGGAGTCATCAGCTCCTGAAACCTTGCAGCATCTCCGCACAGCAAACAGGACAGCCTTCTCCTGCCACAGAGGAGAAGGGTGAAGCAGAAAGAATGACTTGCAGGACACCGCAGGAGCTGCAAAGTCAGAGGACAAGAATAAAAAACTAGGCTGCCCAAATTCCTGACACTGGTGGCTTGGATATCTGCTCAATGGTCAGGCAACACCAATCCTGGTGGCAATGGTCACGTCCCCCACACCTCCTCTTTCTACTCTGGACCACATCAGTCTCTCACGGCACGCTGCTAGGAGAAACACATTCAATTTTTATTCACTAGCGGGTGAGACAGCCACAGCAAAGGAAGAATCTGGACTACAGGATGAAGCAATCTCACTTTAAATGCATGAAGTTTAAATGCTTTTAAACTTTAAACTCAGAAGGTCCGCTTATACTTTTATTGCAATGAATATTGCTTGTTTTGATCTTACGCAACTTAGCTGTTTACCCACAGGCAAAGGGCTGAAGTTTTCTGGTCATGAAAATAAAACAACTGAGAGAAGAAAACAATAGGAAAAATTAGTCAATGAACAGTGTATTTTTACAGGATGTCAGAGCTTTGTCTGAGGATTAGTTTGTCTATATGTTAGATGGGGAATTTAGATGGCACATTAATAACACTAGTGAAATGTAACAGATTTTTAATTTAATACAGATAGATTCTTAATTTAATACTGTTCATCCTTCCAATTCCAGTTTCAGTAACAGAGGATACGCTTTTGCAGAATTTAAGGATATGGACTAGAACACAGCAGCCTATGACTGGAGCAGGTCTTGCATGTATAAGCCAGTTCTACTGTCCTTGGCATCTTGTACTGAATTTTACACCTTTTAAAATTAACGCATAAATTAGAGCTGTCTTTGCTTATTCCTGTGCAAAACAAAGGCAAAACTGGGACATTACAGGCATACAGAGGAGGGGAAAAAGAGAAATAAATAAATAAAAAACCCACCAAAAAACCAAACCTCTAAAAAGTATTTAAAGACAAAACAGCATTTGGCAGATTCATTTGGCAGGAAAAGTTATGGTTTCACCTGTAAATAAAGAGGAAGAACAGGCTAATTTGCTTTAACTGAAAATAAGAAGACTTATACTTTCAATATTTCCAAGTAAAACACAGATTACATTTCTGGTGACTGATGAAAAATAGGGTGTGATTCCCCCTCCCCCCCACCCCTTTTATCTTCTTTTTATGAGATTTGTGCAGTTGCATGTCCATCAAAACATGCACAGCCTATCCTAACAGCAATTTTACTCTATTGTATGAACTGGCAAAGAGGAAGGAAATTTTCATCTAGAGAAATAATATTAGTAAAAGATGGAGATTCTGCCTTGAGTTTACAACATGGAGAAATAAATACAGCTTGTCCTAAAAAGATGCAGTTGTGATCCTCCATACTAAGGCAAATTACGCTTGTAAGTTGGAGTAATGCTCAGCTTTGCAGGAGCAGAAGAGACACATGCTGTTCTAAAGGATGAACGAGAGGGAGAAGCAATCAGCAATGTTTGGTATCCATGCTCAGGGCCAAAGGGAGCAAATTAGGGAAAAATCTCAAATTACTACTTTGTAAGCGGTCGCAAAGTCCAGGAGAAGGCTGACATCAGGAGCAAACCAGCCCAATCCCCACACTGTGACCACTTGTACAAAGCAGGGGATGAGAGTCCTGTGGCAGCTCTGTGGGAAATGGTTTTCCCAGACCACTTCCATCTTTGAGATTTCTCCCTTTCACACCAGAACAAATCTGTGACCTCTAGAAGATCTTCTCAGACCTCTGAGAGCCACACATCTTAGAAGGGTCAATAATCTGGCGGACAGGGTCTCCATGCTGGACAAAGATGACCAAAGTTCAAGTCCTTTGTTGATCCCCACCAGGGGCTGGATCTCAGGTTTTCCCTGTGCCAAGCAAGTCCCAGACTGTTGGCTGTCCTGGTCAGGGCAAGATTAGTCAGCTAAAAGAATATGACCTTATATATAGACTTCTGTGAAAAGCACAGAAAATTGAAACCTGAGGCAGCTAGTAGGAAAACTAGTGCAGCTTGGAGAAATTTTAGTTTGGAGAGACTCTCTTTTATGGATTGGTGAAATAAATTGTGTTTCTACAGCCCACATGATCTTCAGGAGGATGAAACAGTTATGTGCGAACAAAAAAAGCATCAAATTTACCGAGAGAAAAGAAAGACGACCACTTCTGTAGTAGGCAGCTCCAGGAAAATGGAAAGCAAGGGAAAGAATATGAGCTACACACTGGAAAACTCCAGAGGATAAAAGAAAATAGCATGAAAAGAAACTAAAAAGAGAAAGAATATGAAACTTTAAAATTAATGAAAAAAGTAAAATTATGAAAGACGTCTCCGCAGGAAAATGGGCAGAGGTGGTGACTTAGGGGAAGTTCAGAGGGTTTCATCTGTAAACAAATGTAAGAGATTTCAGAAAGTAAAAAAGGAACTAATAGTAGCAGCAGGAGATACACAGAGAGGAGTGTTTCAACATCACAGGCACAATCAAATCAGAGCAAGGAAGTGAAAGTCCGAGAGGATGGGTGATCAGGGAGGGGAGCGATGTAGCAGATAATGACATACAAGGTTTCAGATGTTAGCCTGGCAAAACTGAGATATGGGGTCTTGCAGCGACTGATGAGTTCATCTGCATGTCAGACCTGTGCTGCAGTAAGCATCACTTTCATTGTTACCAAAAATCAGCTCCCAGGGACTGTAACCGCATGCCCTGCCTGGGAAAACTACTGTCAATTTACAGGATCAAGTTACTACTGAAAACAGTTGGAAGAGCTTTAGGAGGTCTCCTAGTTCATTGTCCTGCTCAGACAAAATTATCTGTGCCTTGTTCATTCCTGACAGATGTTTGTCTGGTCTGTATAAGTTTCCTTATATATTTGTATCCAAATTAAATCACTGCTGTGGCGAGACTGCATCAAATTTTTATAAATAAATCTGTTCAAAACCTACATCTAGCTCTGCCCAGAAAGTTGTCGTATCTACCGGCTGAACGAAGAGCCAAGTCTCTCCCACTGGGCTGCAGGAGGCTGACCCTATTTCTTTGCGGATGGGAATGAAGCTGTACATACTGAATAGTGTTGTGTTAAGTACAGTTTTGTTCCTTGCAACATGTATTTAATTCACTTGCACACACTCAGCTTACAAAGAACAAGCTGAAGGTCTCTGTGCTGTAAAAACAAAAAAAATAAATTTTATTTTTTTTAGTAAATAGTGGTTTAAAAGTGCTCCGATTTAATGATTAAATCTGAATGTGAGAGTGGATGGCTCTGCATTACTCAGTGCTGGAGAACAATCAGCAGCTACACACCACAGCGTTGGGCAGAGGGAACAGCGGTGGCATGGTGCAGCTTCTCCTCCAGCCTCTGCTAGATGCACTGTTACCACCTCACCTGCTTTGTTCCACTAGCACTTCTAAGCCTCTCCAAATACTCTGCTACCCAGCTGTGGGGACCGTGGGACAGATTTCTATAGGGTGCCACAGCTGAAAAGGGTCTGGACAATGTCAGGATGGAATCAGGGAAGGCTCTGGGGCATGACTCAGCCTAGCTGGTGCGGCTACCACCACTCACCACACTTTCACCAATACTGTCCCACAGCAGCAGCTATTCAACCTGACCCAGTGCTAAGTCTTGTGTAACCAGCCGCAGCAGAAAAAGTTCACGCTGAGCAACACCACACTGCAGTTGCCAAATGTTTATTGTACAAGCCTGGACTAACCATAACAGGAACCCAGCTTGGCCAAAGCCAGAAGAAAAAGATGCTTAGCTTGGGATGGAAGCCAAATCCATTATTTTGTAAACAAGCTTGGTACTCTTCCTAAAAAATGGAGGTCAGATTGGTGTAAATGGGTATGGCTTAAACTGATCTCAAAGAGCAGGTCAGGAGAAGCAGCCAAGCACTAAAAGTCACTTTATAATGGCTGCCCTGGCTGTTTAGTGCTGTTCAAAAGGCCAAGCCCAACCTCCCCAGGCTCTTCACCTCCACTGACTGCAGGACCAGTCCTGTACCAGGACATCTGCCTTTCCATTCCTGGCATTGACTGTAACAATAAGCTATAATGGCAGTGTATCAGCAGCTGGATAGCAAAATGCCTTAAAAAGGCTCAAGACTTCTGCCATGGGAGGAATGCCCCAAAAGATGATTGAGACCTCCCTGTGTAGTTTGTTGCTTTACCCATGGCAGTAGAAAATCAACATAGGTAGATGACCTACATCAGATGAGATGACTCTCCATCAAGCTGCTCCTGAAGGCTACCAGGGAGGTGGCAGAAGCTGGAAAGAACCTCAGATGCCTGGTGGGAAGAGAGGCAGGGGAAGGAGACAGTGGAAGAAGAGCCAAGCTGTTGTTCTGATGTGACTCATTCATTTTCCACTTGAGTTTGTGATTGTTCTTACAGACAAAAAAAAAAAAAAAAAAAAAAAAAGAAAGACCAAGACTGCTTCAGGGCCTTATTTTAAATTTTTCTGACACAAACAGAGCTTTTCTTCATCTTTTCTGTCCTTCACCTGGCGTTTTGTTTTTTAGAATGGGAAAGCGGATGTTTCTTTCCTGGTTTTATCCCATCTGATAGATACAGATGATACGGTAACATTTGTTCACATTTATGCAAAATATACAAAACTCAATGATTTTTATTCTATTAAGCCACAAATCTGGAATCTGGACTAAACCACACTCTGAACGGAAGACTATCTCAAAGACTTGCCTTTCTAACTTACTTTTAGGGGATTTGGGTACATTTACTAGCATTCTTTTTTTTGATTTTTTTTTTTAGCTTTAATAATAACAATGTGATAGGAAGTTATGCATTATGTTAGGAAAAATAAACAAACACTCCAGCAATCTGCTTTAACTGTGGTCTTTTACATTTCTTTAGACTTTTATTTAGTTATCAGGAAAAATGTTATATGGAAGCCCTTTTTTTACTTCCTCTGTACAATCCAATATTTTATATACCTTTATTATATCCATTCATCTTCACATCCTTTTTAAGCCAAGCAACACTGCTCTGCTGACTTTCTCCTCTGCTGCAGATCTTGCCTGACTTTCAGACTTTCACATTCCTCTCCATGGAGCCATTCTGTTTCTGCAATACTTGAGAGAGTCCCTGGCAAATGCCTGTTACTTTTATTAAATTCTCACCGCTTCCTGACTAAAGATTTATATGGCTTTTTACCCCATCCATAACACAGTCCTTTATATGTGTTTTTCTGAGACACATGGAGAAAGCCTGTGTTTATTTCTGTAAATGGAGATCTGAGTCTCTATCAAAAGAAAAATGGCAAAGAATCACCCTCCCTACACCCCCCACCCTCCCCCCCATGCCCCCCCACCAGATTAATTTCAGCAAGAGCAAAGGGAAAACCTGGCAGATGGAGTTTTTCTCCCTCTGAGGCATTTTCGCTAATTTACATCCTTGTTTCAGAGCTAAAGGCTCCCACTGAAAGGCAGCCATGTGTTCCTTTTAAACAGGTAGATTTGATTAAAGGCTGGACTTCTGGGGCATGATCCTGCCGCCTCCGTACAATCAGTCCTACCAAGGATAATGAGATTACTCGCAGGAGTAAAGCACTGTAGAACCGAACCCTGGAGTCTCACCAATTAATAGGAGAATTTTCTCCTCTTTTCCCTTCCGCCCCTTTCTTTATTGCCCTTAAAATGCCAGGGGAGCTTCAGAGTTATAGCAATTATTGTTATGGAGAACAGGGCATAAAATGAACTGTTATTGCCTTTAAAAGAGCTGGAATCTCTTTACCTTTCAAGAGTAGGGCATAAAAATCTGTATGCAAATGGATAAATATAAATGCAAATATAATCTACACCAGGAAAAGCTGTTTTTCCCTGAGCTAAGGAAGCATAACGATAATCAGGCTCCCAACTGTAAACGGTGCTCAGTGTTTTGTAAGGGCTGTGAAAAAATGAGGCAAGGGTTTAATCCACTTTCTCCTCTGGTTGGAGGAAACAGGTGTGGCTCCATTTGTAGGTAGCTTATTATTTTTCATGAATATATTACAGGCACTCTTTGCATATTTCAAGTGGTAGCACATTTTCCTGCTCAGGAATATTCAGTGGCTACAGGACATCATGGACTAAGAGGTTTAACTGTGCTGCTTTGCTCAACTTAGATAGTTCACACGGGTTTGAAGAGGCAGTAAAACATCATTAGGCAGACAAAGGTTTCCAAGGGCATGGAAGATGAGTGCATCCTTTGTTTGCCAATAGACAAACAAGAGGGAAATTAAAAGGCAGAGTTTCTTGTCGAAGGTCCCACCTTGCAACAGATACATATCCCATGCGGAAAGCTTCCAGGAGATGCCTGTCCCCGGCCCATGTGGGGCAAGTGGTGTTCATACGGCTGAGACCTTGTCAGTGATGGAGCTCCCTGAAGAAACATTGGCATCAATTCATGATTCTGCACTGAGACAAATGGTGAATGAACAATGACAGCATCGAGTATGTAGCTTGGGTGAGACACACAGCCATAAACACTCACACCTGAGTGAGTGCTGGACCAACAAGAGCCATGTTTGTCCAGCACAACTGGAGTAAAAGCACTGGTGTGAACACTACAGTTTTGCATGTCTTGGTTCCTGTGGCCCTGAGAAACTGTGTTGAAACAAAACCACTGAATACCACTGACCACTGTGACTTCAGCACTGGGGGAAAAAGAAATGAAGTGCAGTGTGCTCTGGTCTGGGTCAGAAGGGGAGCACACGGAGCAGTTTGGGGGAAGTTGGTGATCCCAAGGGAAAAAGAGAGAAAAGGGAGGGAACCATTAAGTGACCCCCAAGTGTGCATTGTGTCCCAATGTTCAGCTTGATACCTGTGGCAAGTTGATGGGAGTCAAGCCAACTTAATGAACAAGAAAGTAAAGAAAGCAAGAGGCGTGGAAAATAAAGACAGTAGGTCATGGGGAAGGAAAGGAACCAAAATGACTCGGAGCACACCAAACTTCTTAAAATGACAAATGGAAAGACAAGTAAAATTCAGTTGCAAACAACAGTCTGGGAGAAGCTATGAGTTCAGCAAAGGAGACAGGTTTAAATCCCCCCAGGATGTGACAATTTATTGGCAGAACAGAGAACACATTAAAAAGTCCCTAGTGAAACTAAAATTAAAGGGGATTATTTTGCTGCAGCGTTCACAAAAGGACAACAGGGAAACAAATGTACATTTCCTACGAGGTGTAAAGGTCAGAAGAGACATGAAGAGATGAACAAGAAATCGAAACTGCTAGAGATTTGATTGTAGCAATAGGATTGTTGCCAGCATTGAGAAGAATGGTAAACTTCTAAGGCAAATTTGGCAAGAAACTGATGAGTCAGGAGAGAGCAATGCAAGCAGGACACAGTGGTGAACTTGACTTCAGTATTATATTAGGTGGGAAGAAATGCAATGCACAAGGTATTTTAATCTGGCATAGAACAATGTGCCATCAGGCCAATACTAAATGTGGGATGAAAAGAAAACTTTAAACAAAATTAAGAGTCAAGAAGAAAACCCAGAAAGTTTCTTCAAATTTAATGGAAATTTTAGTAGAGCTGTATTATCATAGAATCACAGAACGATCTGGTTAAAGATCGTCTAGTCCACCCCTCTTGCCACAGACAGGGACATCTTTCACCAGGTCAGGTTGCTCAAAGCCCATCCAACCTGGCCTTGAACAGTTCCAGGGATGGGGCATCCACAGCTTCTTTGGCAATCTGTTCCAGTGTCTCACCTCCCTCATAGTAAAAAATGTCTTTCTTATGTCCAGTCTAAATTGTCCTCTCTCCGTTTAAAGCCATTACCCTTTGTCCTGTCACTACAGGCCCTTGTAAAAAGTCTTTCCCTGTCTTTCTTATGAGAAAGACGGGGAGGGAAGATGGGTGCTGGGTGAAGGTGAATGCTCCTGATGCCAACTGGCTCTACCGCATCCCAGCTGGAAGAGTGGCAGGGAACCAGCAGGGTAACAGCCAGGAAAAAAACACGGTATCAGGAAGAAGGTGCCCAGGAGAAGCACTGGTGGATGGGAGGGATACCAGTGGCCTGAAAAAAGCATCTGTAAAGCAAGCTTGGAAAGAATGCATAAGGGACAAATGTCCTGGGAACCAAAATGGCTCAGTATGGCTCTCTGCACGCGTTGATAAGCCTCTTGTGCCCGAAGCAGGTGGAGAACAGTGTATGTCCACAGCAAGGGAACCAGCTGGGACACAACAGGCAGGGTGCATTGGCAAGGGGAACCATTTCAAGGCCCAGAGGAAACCCTTACAAAGACACACACAGCAGGCAAACAGCTCTTGTATGAAACTGGACATAAACAGCCTGGAAGAAACAATTGGTGAACTGGGGCAAGTGAGACCAAGAAGATCGTTATTGAGTGTGGCATATAAAAAAAAGGCCCTAATGTTGTGAGCCATTCCACCTGGGCAGGCCCCTAAACTCTCTCAAAACATTACTGATTTCGGTGATGCTCCGTATCTCTGCTGGCATCAATCAGAAATGAGTAGGATGAGCAGGAAGGTGCTTATACACTTCAGTACCTCACTTTTCCCTGCAGCACGCCAAGATCCAAACCAAGAAGAGCAGCTTCTCCATGGGCCCTCATTTGATATCCTGGCCAGGGTACAGATGAATGGTTAGAGATGGGGGAAATCTTAGTGAAAGCCCCAAAATCATCAGCAAAGTTTTCAACAGTAGTTGGAGAAATTACTCACTGGTGATTCACAAATTCTATGGCCAGAAGACGCCCCTGATCACCCCCTCTGACTTCCTGCAAAACAGACAACTAAAACCTCACTTTGCATCAGGCTTTTCATTGTTAGTTGGTCTAGAACATCTCATTTAGACTGAGGTCAAAGCCTTTAGCGACAGAAATAATCCACCCGCATGTAGGTGTCTGTAATGTCACCTGGTGGTCCCTTGACATTCGGTGGAGATATGGTCAATACAGCAAATGCAGCTTGGGAGCTTAATTCACTTAATCTTAAATTAGATGCCTGCCTTTGTTTGAGTGAATCACACCTTAAACTTCATTAACTCTGCTGACTGGATCCTCACCAAAAGGAAACAAGACAGAGAGTCCTGAGAAGTAGATGCACTGCAGGCACCCAAATCTGGGTGAGATAGATCCCAGCCCAAGAATCCAAGGGTGAGATAAATCCCAGCCCAAGAATCCAAGGGTCCAAAGCACCCTTAAATCTGTTAAGATTGTTAATTTCATTCTCAGTGTGTAGATAAATCACACTAGAAATGAGGTATAATTTTCCTGTCTTCAGCTTCCAACCACTGACTTTGTAATGTCATTGCCTACTTAACTGAAGAGCTGTTCACAATTAAATTACTCTGCTGTTATACCCTCCTTTTTTTCTGGATCAACAGAGCTCATTATGGGCTAGATCTGTTATCACTGAAGACTAGATAATCATGCCAGATCAGATCAAATAGTTCCATTAACTGGGAAAGAAGGATCTAAAAGACTCTGTGAACCAAATGTTCTATAAAAGGGGTTTGGTTTGCCACTTCTCTACCTTTTTATCCCTCTCAAAAGAAAAAAAAAATACAGTGAACAAACCCACGCCCCACAAACCCCTCAAACCTCTTGTACTTCCAAAGCAAATATAAAAATAGATAAAACTGGATACTGACAGATAAAGCAGCATTTCAGTTTCTGTCATGGGGAAGAAATGTGTAAGAAGTGAACAACACAGTAAAAGAATTTCCCCTATTTCTTTATCCCGGTGGACTTCCTCTTGGATAGCTTAACAGGTGGTGTGCTCATAGTGTGGTGGAGGCTCTGCCTCCAAGCAAACAGCAGCCAAAGGGAACAGCCATCAGGTGTTATTTTTCTCTCAGCCTCAGAACAGTTTCTTCCTAAAGATCAAATACAAACTTTAAATGAGCCAAACTCATTGCGCCTGGATCACAGAAGACACCGTGAAACCTACCTGTAAAAACTCACATTCCGTTATCACGCAAACCTATACTGCATGTTTGAGAAGAAAACTGCCCCTCTGATTTCTGTATTCATGCATAACATATCTGGAAAGGTGCAGCTTTCTTTTTTATTCATGTGTAACCTTCCTTTCTCACTAAAACTATTTTTATTCCAAAACCTATTTTTCACTTTTTTTTTTTTTTGTAAGCAGAATCCAAAGCGAGAGTGGGGGGGCAATGCTGCCAGAAAAGTGATACATCATGTTTCACACTGGTGAAGGATAAAATGAGCAACTCAGAAAACAAGGTTAGACTTGGTGCATCTGCACAGTTTGCTTAATAAAGCTGATGTCTGCTGTGCAGTTTCTCTTCCCCCATCCCAGCTAGATGGAGCACAGACCAGCATTTCTCAGTGCAGGATCTTCTTGCTCGTGATAACTGCTGAAACACAGCGCTGGCCAAGACCTCAAGAGGCCATCCAGCTCAGTCCCTGGGAGGATCAGGAATACCTAAACCATCTCTGACCGATTCTGATAGCAGGTGCCTCAAAGGTGCTTTGATGCTGTCCTGAAGGCTGTGGTAGAGCTGTGCCATGACAGCCCCTATGGAGAAAGCAGAGATTGGGTCGCCCACACATTTTGGATTTAGAAGATGCACTGCACACCAGCCCTGAGGGCTCTGGGAACTGCATATTATCCTTCACAGCCTAAGGGCTTCCCTTACCTCCACCAGCTGATCTGCTCCGGGAACTCAAAGGGAAAAGGAAGCCGACCATATCTTCCCAGAGGGGTTTCCCAGTATGTACAAAGCCTTGCACGGGTAGAGAGGAAACCCAAGTAGCTCCACTGACCCTCACAGCCCCAGAGCTGAAGGATAGTAAGGATGGAGGGAAGGGTATATGCCTGAGGGACCACTGGCCGATAGATATTTCTTTTGAGCTCTTTTGAGCTATTTCCACAGCATTTGCTGTGGCTCCTTCACTGCTTCAGGCCCCGGGGGGAAACTTGGTCATTAGAAAATCAAAGCAAGAATCCAGCACCTTCAAAACCGTGCCCCTGAGGCCTGAAACATCCCTGACACCTCCTTTCTTTTCTCCCTGGAAAATCCTTTCTACATAAAACAGCTATTTTCAGGTATGCCCAGGATGTCCATGTCACACTCCCAGGCAGGAGCATGTTAACGCTGGCTGTTCCAGCCTTGCTTCTAGCTTAAAGTCCCCATCTCCTTATCTGGCTGGCATCTGTACCAATGGGGTAGCAGAACTTCCCAGTTGTTGGGCACTTAACACATTAAAGGATCCTTTCAAACTCAAGTTTTATTGGTAGCCCTCCTAGGCTTTAATGGTCCATGCAGACAGTTATCTGATGCACTGTGAAAAAGAATGAATAAATAGAAAACATTAACACAGAGGTAAAAATTGGAAATTGGAAAGTTATCAGGGAAAAAAAAACCACCACCACAAAGCAGAAAAAAATCAGAAATAAAAACTTCTGGTTAATTAGGATGGCTCCATTCCACAACAATTTCATCAAAATAAGAAAGAAAACCTTGATGTTTTTGCACTTCAGGTCTGAATTCCAACAGCCACATTTTAAAAAACCCAAAACAAACAAAGCCCAAATCTCCCTGCTCCCCCCCCCCCCCCCCCCCCCCCCCCCCCCAGCCCAGGGCCAAACAAAACCCCAACAAAAATAAACTCAATGGCTAAAATCTGGACAAAAGTACTTTCTAATTCATGGCTATTGACAATTTGGATGCATTTAAATTTAAGACCACAATAAGCCATGTCTTCCATTCTTTTTTTTTTCTTCTTCATCTTTTTTTTCTGAATTAATCATCAATGCAGAGAGATGAAATTTCTTCTTTGCATATGTTAGTTCTGTGTTCCCTTCTTTTGGAGGAGGATTCTATTAGACTTCCTCCAAAAGCTGCTCTCATCCCCTGTTCTTTCCAGTTCTTTCTCAGAACCAAACTAGTTTCTTGAATATGCAATAATCTTAATAATGTGAGATTAAGACAGCATTTCTGCAGCAGGTTTTCACTAAAATCTCTTTTAGATACCATCTATAAGTAATTCCTGCCCTATTTTCATTTCAACATTTCAAGCACTTCTACTCAAGCTCCGGTGTTCTGTGCGTTACTGTCTCTGGAAAATACTCTCACCCATTTACGGTTCCTCCTTGCCCCAATATACTATTTTAACTGTTGCCACCATCTCTGTTTAGTCCACTACAAGGCTTACCAGGTAAGCGAGTATGGAGGTGGGTTTGGAAAGGATACAGGCATCCAATTTACATGTGAGCAGGTAGAATTACCTTTCTGCTTAGTGATATCTCAAACTCCTTAAGCAACACGGGGCCTTCCTCTGATTATAAGCCAACATTATTTTAATTCAGTTATTTGTATTCAGCTATAGCCTTTGTTCTGGGAACACAGCCAACAAGTACTGAATACTTAGCGAGTATAATTAGAAAGGTAAGCAGCTTTCGAAGGTGGAACAAAATGAACACACACACAGAGTCATTATACGGGATGCATGAGGAGAAAGTTGAGGAGTGGAGGGCAAAGACTTGGACACACACAATAAAACCCCCACACCCTAAGCAATCTGTCTCTACAAAACTGACATCTCTGTCAAATGAATTCCATTCCCCTGATAATTTGGAGAAATGTTTGTTTGTGGAGTGGGTGGGTTGGACTCATGACCTGTTTGCTGAAGCAACAAAAGCTCTTGAAAAAGAGCCTTCCTAAGATCTGACAGGCTTTGGCCTTCAGCAAACAACACGTTCAAAATAAGCAAATAATGAGCAACCTTCATCGATGAACTGCCAGCACAGAATGCCTTCAGATCTCATAGAGCAATTCTTGCTTGGCTGTCCTTCGGGCCTTTTCTCATGGCCCCAAATAATCACGTGGGTTTTTTGCTCTCCAGCTTTCCTTTCAGCATTTGAGCCATTGCTACGTTTAACATTCAGTGCAGCTTCATAAAGAAACCAGCTTATCTCTGGCCAAATTGTCCCAGGTATTTACGTGCTACCTGGATCATGAGAAAATCAATAGGAATCAAGTACCTAAATATCTTTGAGGATGCAGACCACTGTTCCTCCTGAAATGCCCATCCATCTCCTTTCCCTCTAGCAGAGTAAAAGCACTACTTTTCTACTAGTAGTATGACACAGCCTTGCTGTTCAGCCACAAAGGCCTTCTCTGAGGAGCAGGGGCTTTGCATTTAACTGGAACAGGCTATGGTGACTACAACTGAGAAAATACGCTCAAAGTCAGAAGTGGCTGCAACCACCCAATCACTTCTGAGTGGTTTACATAAATGGGCTTACTCAGACTGGTCTTTTGGAGCAGCTGTTAGGCTCTGTCTTGGACACATCGGTCCCATCCCTAAACCATCAGACTGTCACCCACAGAGCTACCTACCAATTACCAGGAAGGAATCAAGTTGAAATCTGATGCAGAACCCACCAGAGGCTCTAGGCAAAGATTTCCACTAGCTTAAACTTCTCATTAGCTCCTAAGAAACCTCTTGTTGCCCATCTTAGTTGGCAAGTCAAATAGTGACCGAGCAAGCTGTGTTAGAAAAAGCCACTCTCCCACCAAAAGTCAGGGTTGAAACCTGCTGGGATTCAATATGAAGGTGTTTGCATTACTGTTTCCCACCATTTAGCATAGAAGTGACCCAAGAGTGTAGTCTCCAGGCCCTATCAGTGCAAGACACACACACGTACATGAACTTCTCCAACCCACTCAGGTTTGCTGTTTCCAGGGCGGAGAGAAGCCATTTCACAGAGTGCATGCAGTAAACCCTCCTCCTCCCGCAGCAGCCAAACACGCATTTCAGAAAGGAAGATCTGGAACCAGCCCTTGTTCTCATTTGAAATCTTACATCTGACATTAAAATCATGAGGCTTCATCATTCTAGCAAGTAAAGAGGATGAGCGGGTGTCACCTGAGGCTAAAGCCACTATTTTTTTCTGGCCCAAATATGCTGGATTTGGGCTGACATAGCAGTGTTAACTCCAGCAGAATGAAAGATGCTCCATTAAAACTATATTCTTGTTAGCAGAATTTATTTTGCTAATGATCAGGGGACAGAAAGGAGAGGGCTAAATCACCAGCCAAAGCTTCACCTTCACCTTTATCAGAATAAACTGTGTTCCCAGTAGAAGAGCTCTGCGACAAGTACCCTACCTGGCAACATCTTCGAGCACCGATCTGGCATCAGCGTTTCAGAAGAACCAGGTGTTGGTTTGACCTGCACCAAGGGTTTGTTTTCCCTGACTTGGAACTTACTCCCTAGAGCTATCTTTCTTCTTAAACCACTGCCTGTGCCATGGCATCCCAGTTGCTTTTCTTGTTCTCTTTCACCTCCATCCACAAATAATTTTGCACAAACTGAAATTCCCCCACCCCACACCCAGTTACGCCAAGCCTGAAATGAAGCACTAAAGTTGGGCCAAACTGAAGCAAGCCCAAGGCAACCTCATTCAGCATGGTGACCTTTCCATAGCTCAGGATCAGACCCAGGAACGACTGCTTTAGCTTCATGACCCTCACTATGGTCAAGCCATTCCCCTCAAATTAAGGTATTTTCAATATTCTTGCCTTCATCTCAGCCATCCTTTCAAAGCAAGTGTGTTCAAAGGGGACATGTTCTACCACCCTAAGTGGCTGCAGGACAGGTACAAGATATGTGACCAGCATACTTCGGATAAAAATCCCCATGCAACCACATAATCAATATACTGGTAACATTTTGGGCCTCATGCAGACCATTTTCACCCTCAGACTTCCCATTTGGTCGATCTGGACCGGGTGCTGGTCTCAAAGTCAGTTATACCATTGTCATCCCATTGCACCAAAACATTTAAAGTAAAATCAACAAAATATCCAACTCTAAGCAGAGATTTCACTCACCACTAACTTGGATCCGATACTTTTATTTGCATGCAGTGTTTATGTCTGAAAGACACTGGAAAAGGCAGTTTTGTTATGTCAGTCTTCTGGCTAATACTTTAATCACATAACCGTCCCTCTGCCCTTCGGTTGGAAGGGGAAGTCTTCACTTCCTGGCCTGGTATTTCTGCACATTTCTACTTCCTGCTTCATTTTTATTCCAGAGAGAGCTGATTTTCAGCTCTGGACAAAATGACCTTTGCATATCTGTCTACAAAGAGATTTGAGATCTTTCTGGCTGGAAGTGACAGCGTGTATCTGCCGTCACTACCAATGCTCTGATTTAAGTCAGGATTTAACTTGATTACCAAAACAACAAAAAAACAAAAAAAACAACCCAAACAAAAAAAACCCCAAACATGACAGCACTTACACTGCATCCAGAAATCATGTCTAGATTATACAGAACAGTACATCTGAACTCACTGTACCTTTGTCACACTGTAGCATCACCAATATTCATTGCTGTCCTGTGTGATACATCATGTCTTCCTGGTTAATTGTAATTTTCCATGGTATTTTTCTATTTATGAAGATGCTTTTTCTTGAGCTAAGGTCAGGTTATAATTTCTTTCAGTAAATCAGTTTTGAGCAAAAAGCACAGTTTGTGTTGGCCCCCTTATGCAGACAACATCTCCCTGATGTAAAGCAAGTCACGAAGCTGCAGTAACTTGCTCACAGTTTTGGCCTTGTCTGTGTTGCCTACAAAGTATGTTTTTCACACCGGGATTAATTAAGGCACATTAGTCATCTCCTGAAAGCTAACAACAGGGCAAAACAGTGCTAACACAATAGGTCTTCTCAACTGCATGGCAGAGTTGTACTTAAAACTGTGACTGGCCTGAACCTTGCTTGCTAGGGGACCTCATGGGCTCTTGCTGCACATTTCATTTCTGCTTCAGAAAAACTCCTTTTCTAAGTAATAAGTATACAGCCTTCCAGTAAGTGGGTGCGAAGGTGGCAAAACATGAGTGTACAGTGCAGACATAGTTTTACATGTGATATGAGGGGATGTCAAGGTGCCAATCCAACCACAGATGATGCAGCAGCCCTACAGGTGGGCAGATGGGTTCTGTTCTGAGCCATTGAGGTTGCTCGGTCTCAAACCTGGCTCTGCATTTGCCCCTGGTTAACAACTGACAGTGAAAACCCATAACACTGGAGTATAACAATTTCTACTACACTTTCAGAGATGCAATCTTAAAACATAAAAAGGTAATCAACAGCACTTTCTTCTTGCTGGGATGAATGACCAGAGAGAAACTAACAGCTGCTTGGCTACCACTGAAATTGAGATTTCATCAGGATTTAGGTTGCTGATGCTCAGTTTGACACTGAGCACTCTGTACTATCAGTTTGTGTAAGTAGATGCATATGAAACAGCTTCATAAGACAGCTTGGAACATCTGATTGTGGTGGTTTGTAAATGTCACCAAAATTTTCTGAAATGCTCAAAGTATGGTAAACCCATCAGTGGTCAGGGCCTTCAGCACATGTCAACTCCTGTCCAGAGGTTACACAAAACAGAGGAGGAGTAATTTCTTTATGGCAGGATTTTTCTAAAGGGCAGGCAAGAAAAGCAAGTCTGTGAACAGGAAAAGACACCCAATACAGACAGTCCAAAAGAAGGAAGGGGTGAAAAGTGGGAAAGCCCCCGAGCAGAAAACCACAAACTGGAACTTGTGAAGGAAGAATACTCAGCACCAAAGGAAGTTTGGGAGGCAGAGAGGAACCAGATGACTCAGTTGCTTAGTGGAAGACAGCCCGTGAGATCAGGCAGGAAAGAAAAAAAGTCGTTTTGGCAGAGAGAGGCTTTGTGATTTGGATCAGACGCCATACAAAGGAAGAGAGGATGTTTTCCTTAGAGGGCTCTATCTCCTAAATTTCAAGGAAAAAACAGAAATAAATATGTACAGAGCACTGGAAAATGTGAAGAGTTCATGCTGATTTCTGCATGGCCTGTGGGAAATAAAACCCACAGCTTGATGCAGGACCATTTTATTATCTGAAGGCTCTTTAAAGGGCCACCTTCACTATCTGTTGTCATCTTAGGGTGCTCCTTCAAATGCTAATTATTGGATGAAGACTGGAGGATGGAAGAAAAGATGTTTGCATGTAGACAAGAAATGAAATGGCATAGGAAAGAGACAAACCAGCTGGTTTAAAGAAAATAAACCCAAACGCAGTAATTCAAAAGAGAAAAAGCCCTGGCTTTAGCTACTCGAAATGTATGTTTCCAACTTCAGCCTGCAGCATCCCCTACAAGGGTATTCTGTGGAGTTTCTGAAAGTGTCTGTTTGTCTTGGAAGCTGAGCAGCGACTTGCCATGTCAAATGTGTAACACTCCTTAGCTTATAAATATGCAAAACTAATATAACACAGGTATGATGCTCTGTTGCTGTCTGAAAACTTAGCTGTACTCAAGGGTGATTCAATCTGCATTCATTGCATCTGCAGGAACAATCCATTTGTTGGATGTTTTCCATGTTCATGATAACCTCTGAGAAACTGAAAATGAACTGCCATCGAATAGAGATGACTTCTCAGGAAGGTTTGCCACTTTAGCTGTAATCTTACAAGCAAAGCAGAATCACTAACCCTCCAAGAATCAATACAGCTATGCTAGTGCAAATTTTTTTATAATAGTTCTGTTTAGACCGCATCTACAATGCAGCCTTTGGAAAGCCTCAGTATGGGTGTGCTAGGCTGCAGTGTGTGACAGATTTAACTAAGCTGGCGAAAGTACCCAGCCTAAAATGATTTCCAAACAGCTGTGCTTTAAGCTGCACAGAATACTCCACCAAGATACCCAGGTGAAAGAGGAGTTCTGCCCATAAAATCTGCACCCCCTTTCCTATGCCAGAAATACACTCCTGGAAACGACCTGACCTTCTTCTGGTGTGAAACATTTTTTTACCCGTATAGGTCTTATTTGTGCTGACAAAACCCCCAATGATACAAGATCGTAGAAGCACATCCTTTTAGATACCCTATGTGCATGGTAATTAGCTGTGTCTTCAGCTCCCTCCCTTCACCATCTCAGGTCAGCTGGAGATGAGCTTAGTGGGTAGGTCTGCAGGCTCAATACCTTCAAACAGGGGAGAGTGCCAAGCAGGGTACCCACCAAAATATCTGCTCATACTCTACTGGCACTTGTGCATTTGCATAATGTAGAGTCCACCAGGATACATGAAACAGCCTCAGTTCTGTGTGGTTAATCAATAGATAGCAATCAATTAATCAACAGATTAACCCTGCTGATTTTAGAAGAAATAATTTTGTCTGAGAGGTGAGTAAATACCAGCAGGAAACCATGACAAATACCTCAGAAAGGTAACGTCTTCTACAGACACAACTGATCTGGAAGGATATCTGTCCAGCCCTCACCAGTTCTTCCCCTCTCTTTCCATGTCAGACCCAT
Source organism: Falco naumanni (assembly GCF_017639655.2). Classification (NCBI taxonomy): domain Eukaryota; kingdom Metazoa; phylum Chordata; class Aves; order Falconiformes; family Falconidae; genus Falco; species Falco naumanni. The sequence goes on along the minus strand of NC_054056.1, from coordinate 105,849,679 downwards.
GTGTTATCACTGCTGGTGTTTCCTTTTAGCCTTCTTTCCCACGAATATGAGGCTTATGTAGTCACACTGCGTAAGACTGGGTCTACCTGTATGCTGGCCTTTCCTTCCCAGCAATAACTTTAAAGCACGCTTTCAGGTAAAAAATTAATAAATACATTGATAGAGAGATGGAAGACTCAAAGACACAAAAGTCATGCAAATAGGAGGGCGAGGAAGAAGAATAAAAATCACATAAAGAAAAAAAACTATACTGTGTCTTGTTTGGGACTACCACCCCATTATAAGAGGTAGATAAACTGGAAGGCATCCAAGCGAAGAGCACTAAGATGGTGAGGGCACTGAAGCTCATAAGGTACAAGGACAGGCTGGGGCAGCTGACTTTGTTCAACCAGGAGAGAAGAAAGCTAAGGGAAGGGGGATCAAGTTGCTGTTTTCTACTGTCTGATGGAAGGAAAACAGGGAAAATGGAACTAGCCCCTTTTGAGAGATGCACGGTGAAAGGACAAGAAGAAACATCTGCAACTTGCAATGGGGGCTATTCCAGTTGGACAAAAGAAAATAGTTTCACCTTCAGAGGAGTTCAGTGCTGGGATAAGACCCCTGAGAGGGTGGGCACTTTCCAACCTTGGAGATTTCCAAGCCTGGCTGAATGAGACCCCAAAAAACCTGATCTAACTCCAGAGTTAGTCCTGCTCTGACCATGATGCTGGGTTAGAAACCTCGAGGAGACCCTTCCCACCTAAATCATCCTCTGATTCAGCTATCATTAGACACCAGAGAGGCCACACAAAAATTCAACCTCAAGATACAAATCTATAGGAAATAAAACTTCCTTGGCTTTGCTACACATGGAACTATCTGAGCTTTTCAGTACTGGTTTTCTCTTGGTTTGTCTTTATTAAGAGGAAGTTATATTAAAGCAGTAGCGTGGAAAATAAAGAATGGAAATATGTGATCAGTTTTCCCTTCAATAGGCAGAAAAAGAAAATGCATCTTTAATCATAGTGAAAATCTGCTGCTTAAAAGATGAAAGGAATCTTGATGTACAGCTTTGAGTCCTGGAGACAATAGGTAAGCCTATGGAAAATTAGGTGTGTGCCTTCATTTCCAGTGCAGGAAAGAAAACAGTGTAACAGCCAGGTAGCAGACCTATGTGCTCTGTGCCCAGAATGGTTTTTCTCTCTCTGTCTCATCAGATGGGCCCATTGCCTCCGTTTCCCCTCTGAAATCACTGCCCTTAGCTTTGGGTGATCCAAAATGTGATGCCATACCGCTCTGGACAAACTGTATGATACCGCTTTTGCCACAGGAAAAACAGTTGCTGAGCAGAAACACTAAGGAAAACCCCTGACTTTACACTTCCCCAGCTAGATAGACCTTTACATAAGGTAGGATGTCAGACTTTGAGCCACGAGGACAGAGAATAGAAGTGAGGCAAATCCATAGCCCTCTCCTGGCTCTTCCAGATGAAAACAATTGCACTCAGAGCCTCATGGGTTCTTGTGGAGTATCCAAAATCTCATCCATCTAGAAAGAACAGGGTACAGTTAGACTCCTAGAATGGAGGCTAAAGCTCAGGATAAAGCCCTGAGCAGCCCAGTCTTGGAGCTGCCCCTGCTTTGAGCAAGAATCTGGACCAGAGACCGCTGAAGACCCCTTCCAACCCAACTCATCTTATGATCATATAAACATTTACTCAAGAACTTTAACACTAAACTGATGCCCATCAAGTTGTCTTGTACATCTCCATTCCTCTGCATTCACCAGCCTCAGAAGAAAAGATAAATAAAAGTTTCAACCAAATGTGGGTTTGAGGTATCTTTTTTTAACCAGCAAAAAATATAAATTGGGGTTGGCAACTCCTTTTTTATAAGTTTCTAACTAACCCACTGAATTGCTTTAGTTCAAAAAATTACACACACACACACCCCCCACTCTGGAACCATTTCATTTAGGGATTTTTATTCAGAAAACATATCATCTTCAGACAGGATTTTTAACAGCCTTTAATTATTTTTAATTGAGAATGATTCAAAATTGCTTTGTTTCATTTGTTTGGACCTAACAAGATGTTTTTAGTCCTCTCCCAAAGTTTGTTTATATAGAGGCAAGGACTCCAGTCCCCCCTTTTTAAGGTGTGTGCTGGGGCTGCTCACCAAAACTATAGATTAAGATAATTTTGTCAGTGTGAAACAAATGTTGGTCACAGACTTTGAAAGAGCAGTCAGACCAAGAAGGGTTTGTGCCCTGTGCCCTGAGCAGCTTGTGCTTTCCTATGTCTCCTGACCATTTCCAGCTTGTCATGGGTTCTCTCCACCTTGGCCATTTCAGCACAGCAATGCTCCTAGGGCTGTATGTCGTCCCAGCTTTCTGACAAAGCTCCCCAAGGTAATTGATCTGGAGCAACCAAACAGTACCTGCTATAGCTCCAGATCTGCTCTCCCAGAAAGCCTCCTCACCAGCATCTTGGTGGGGAAAAGGAGGCTGCTGCTATTGCACACCACACCCCAGCTCCTGCACGGAGCTAACAGCAGGACCAGATGATGCAGGGCCTGGAAGGGGACCAAACCCTGAAATCCTGACATAATCCTGGGGGGATGGCTGAGCAGAGATGGTTACACAACATGCTGCAAAAGTATTGGACATTGACTGCGCTAATAGCACTTCCATTACCTCTCCAGAGAAAGTATTCCATTTGTCAGTCTGGAAGAGGGAGAGGTCAGTGTCCCTGAGACAGGAAGACCAAAGAAAGTCTGTGTTGTTAGCTAAGACTTGAACTTGCTTAAAGAAAGCCTCTCGTGTCAATTTTCATGCATTGGTTAAGATGTTTGCATTAGGTGAGAGACTGACTACAGCTAGGCAGCTTGCAAGGGACAACAACTCCGAGGCAAGACATTATGACTCCTTAAAATTTTGCTGAAAAAGCCACATGCTGAAACCCAGTCAGCTGGTGTGCCTTCCCACCTAGAAAATAAACGTGAGCAATCTTATATAATTATAATAATTAGCATTTGTAGTATGATGATGCTTTGATGCAACTCATTTTATGTGGCTTTTTATCATTGTTCTTTAATTAAAAAGATCTCCAGCTATTGAGATCAGCACGAGTGCGTCACACCCAAATGAGTGAGAAAGCAACTTTACCCCAGATCCTAAAAATAAGGTTTGTTCAGAATTTGGATACCCCTGAAGCTGGCAGTGCTTGTAGCTAGGGTTTTGGTTCACACTCGCGCCCCTAGGTACTAGCCTATGCTGGGCAGATAAGGAAAAGGAGCAAAGCCAGTAAGTTTCCTAAAGCCACAGCTGGAGCTGAGATCCGCCGTGCTGGGTCTCGGCATGCTGCCAGATCTGACAGACTGTGCACCTTTCCTACTGTAAAAGTTTCAGATGTGAAAAACAGGCTATGAAACAAGCCAGATTTCTTTTCTCTTTTTTTTTTCCTTAACCTGTTTAAAAAACCAGAATCCATTAAAGGAATCGCTATGTGGTGCATTCCGAAATGTATAGATTTTATGACAGCTTGTGAAGTACAGTCATGGGACTGAAGCACGCAACAAGTTTTTGAAGGTGCTTAACATTCATTCCATCTTTGTTCTAATTTAATTAGTAAACATCTTCAAAGGGAACTTGCTGACTGCTCAGGCAAAGGGCACAAGCAGTCCGGCACCGCAACAAGCAAATAAATGTTTAAAGGAAGCTATTTGGAACATACAAGAGCTTGGGGTTTGTCCATGCAAAAAACCTTCAGTGACTCAACTCCAGTTAAAGACAAGGCAAAGCTGTGTCTATTCTGAAGCCTGCTATGGAAATAGGGCGTTCATTTACAAAGAACTGTGTCTATATGCAGATTTGTGCTGAAATGCACTTGGGATTTGCAACTACATTAGCTACATCAATACTGTTTTCCATGTAAACAGGTTTTTTTGTCACTGGTTATCATAACAGTCTAAGAAATATTGACTTACTGGAAAAGAGTGCCCCCAGGCTCACAGTAAGCAGTGAGCTGTTCCCAGGCTTCTGCAGAATATTTCTGGGCACATCTGGGCAGTAGGCTGGCTGCAGAAAGGGCTGGTGAAAGTCGTGATTGTGTAAACCAGAGACTTCTTGAAACCAAAAGGTTCCTAAACAGACAGAAATATCTGCTTACAGACGGACAGTGTCAGACTTTGATCTTTAAAATTAAATAGCAGTCTGCTCTCCTTCCTAGTGCCTAAATGTCCTGAGAAGTCTAGTTTGCAGGCTTGGTGACCAGGTCTCAGATGCTTGCAGAGATAGGTGGAAGTCAGGCACTTAACCATCCCTGCGGATCCCGTTGGTAGCTTTTCCTGGCACAACCACATGGTGCATCTCCTGCTCCGAGCTGGCATGGGGCACCGGTGAAGAAACTGCTGTGGGGCTGGGATGGAGAAGGGAATCTGGGCTATGAAATGGAGGGGCAGAAAAACAGGCATTTACTCCCCTGAGCTGCTCTGCCAGGGCTGGAGAGGCATAGGGTAACAATTTCTTAAACCACCTCAGGAACCTTCAGCAGAGGTCTTTTCATCACTGCACCAAAAGAGATCAAAGAATTTTTGCCAAAGCGAGGTAAAAGATTTTCCCCAAAATGCTATAGTTGGACAAAACACACGAAGAAAAAAAACAGAGGAATGGAGAGAAAAAGGAGGGCTGTTATTATGTCTTCTGACTGTCATGATAAATTCAGTTCTGGATGACCACAAACTTTCCCTGGGCTTTTAAAACCTTTCAGTGCAATCTGGATTCACTCTGCAGTTCATATTCTATAATCCTTCCTCTTCGTGTCCATCACCTCTGGTTTGAATGTGAGTTCTTTTTGGAAAAGACACTTTCACTGCATAGAAAACTGCAGACTGCCACCACAGTTACTGCCCCAGCTGGAACGCCTATATACCCTTGAAACACAGTTTAAAAATCAATGGTTTTGTAAGCCCTGCAAAAAGAATATTTGAGCAACCACAAGACATTTTAGGACTCTTCGATACTGATGACTCAAGAATTAATCATTGCTGATGAAGAGCATTTTAGAAGACAAAATAATGAAGTAATGAAAATACACAGATTCTTTACTTTAAAATTATTATCAAGTAGCCTTATTTTATAATTATATTAACATAGAGCACACAACCTGTATAGAATTTGACAGTAGGGCTTATATCTGTAATTAAATCACACAAGCAAAAGCTAGTCAGGAATTTTTTTGTGTCTTAAAATAAAAAGGTACAAATAGTTGTAGGGGATTTTTCAATACCTCCTTCCCTGTGATAGACCCATAGCAAAATAAAAAATTTCAAATATTAAAAATGTGAAAAACCACGGTATTTTGTTGGGGGGTGTGGGGGTTTTTGTTGTTGTTTTGGGGGTTTTTTTTGGTAGGCTTTGTTCTTTTGATGGAACTTTCCCATGATTAAAGGAAAAACAGAACTGTTGCAAATGTTTCCATAGGAAGTACTTATCATTTCCCAAACAGCTCTCATCTTCTTTCTCTTGATTCATACTTTAGGTCGAAGCTGACTAAACTCTGAGTCCCAAAATGGTACTTAAAACACCGTGAAAGAAAAGGGAATAATATACTGCTTGGTGGACTATATAACACTGTGTGACTTACTAGCTATATACCTGTTCTGTTACTATTTTCCTGCTGTGGTTAAGCAGATGACCTCAGGACAGCTGGGAATTCACTAAAATAATCCTTTCCTCTTTTTCAAGAGTGAAAACCCCACTTCTTGAACATACGACCCAGAAATGAAATCAACCTTTGCAGCCTTCTCTTTGCCATAAAAGGGCTCCTCTCTCCGCAGCCACCAGAGTCCATTAGCTGGGAAAGCAGGCAGGTGTAAAATAAGTTCATGTTTGACCTCACTGGGTTTGAAAGCCAGCACTGAAGTTTATCACTGCACAAGCCCGTGAAGGGAGGAGGAAAAGCAGAGAATGGGATTTAGTCAAAGACTTACTCAGAGTTAACACAGGCCACTGGCGCTAATAAACAAACATTGCCAGACATCAAAAGGAAGTAAGTAAATCTGGGAAGGTTTAGTCCAAACAATGGAAGGGCAAGCTAAGCCTGTTGCAGGGTGGGCAGAAGGGTGGGTGACTTTGAGATGTTAACCCTTGCCTGGGCCACCGCAGCATCACAAAAGGAGGGTCAGACCCCAAGTTTGTTCTAGGGAAGCAAGAAATGGGTACCCCTAAAATCAGAAAAAACACCCTACAGTCTGAACTTTAAATTTCTTTGGTTCTTCGTCTTAAATTGATCAGGTCCTGTGAGCTCAGAAGTCATCCCAGTGCAGCCAAGAAGTTACCCAGCCAGTGATTTGCCAAAAAACTGATGAACCAAACCTGATTTCCAGGGTTGAAACGTGGCAAGTTTTACACAGCGCCCAGACAAGTGGTGGGTGATGGCCTTACAGCAGAAACTGTAGCTGCTCAGCACACTAGAGCATGAAGGTTTTCTGTACTGGGGAGGCAATCTCCACCGCAGCATACGGAGCTTGGGAATGGAAAAGCCATGAAGGTGGAGCAGTATGCCTTTTGCAAGCATGTCCTTGATTTCTCCAGCAGCTTTTTGAGGAGCACACAGGCTAGCTCAGATCCCAAGTCTTCCTCGTTTAAAGGGCATCCCTTTACCCTAGATGACAGTGTCTCTACCCTAGGTGGGGTTGATTCAACGTAATCACATTGCACACTTACACACACAATTCAGCAGAGGGGCAAAAGTGTCATTCAGTCACCTCAGGCTTCCTGGTCTGTGCAACTCCATCTTTTCTTCTTCTTTCAGTTTCTATTTAAGCATCAGTTTTGCTCTGCCCATAGCATAGTGCCCTGTAAGCACAGCTCTGATGGTGGCTCCATGGAGGACATATGTATGCTCACCCTCAGAAAAAGACTCTTGCTGAAAGGAAAGGCTGTGAGGAAGCAGACAGGAGTTGAAAGAAGGGAAATACCTTCTTTTCAGGTGACAGCACTCAGAGTTGGGAGTCTCAGAACTATGGGTGGTCTCCGACCCACCCATGCTCAGCAGCATCTCCCAAACCATCAGAGTTCAAGATGTCCTCCACCCAGGCTCAGCCAAGGATCTCCTTCCAGGCCCAAGGAGCAGGGGCTGTGCCTCGCACGGGATGTCCTGAGACTGCTCATCTTTCTGCAGAACCAAACATCCTCTTGAGCCTTTGGCAAAACTGAGAGATGCTGCCCCTCACTGAGGCACAATTTCCATTTTTTCGGAGGCATCGTCTCCTGCTGAGGGGAAACAGGAGGCACTGGGGTGAGTACAGCATTGCTTGTGGAGGTCAGAGCCCACCTCTGGGTGCAGGAGCCCCATCAGAGGTAGATCTCTCATGGGCTCCTGCTGTGCATCTCCCCAAAGGCTTTTTGCATCACCTTTTTCCTGCAAGAAAGAGCCACATGGTGATAACTCCATTGTAAGAAATAGAAACTTGCTCCTCAGCTCCGTACTTCAGGTGGGCAGGTAAGGAGCTGAAGCAGAGGCATGGCTTGTTTCCCCTTGCTAAGGAAGAGGAAAGTAAAGGAAAAATTCAGAGCTCCTTTCTAGCACCTGGATGCCTTCGATGCACACTCTTCCTCCTGAAGGGTATTCCTCTGTCAATACACAGGCATCACCTCCCACAGGCTGCCTGCAACTTATCCCTCAGGGAAAGGGCAAGTGTACGAAAGGGAAAGCAGAGCAGAGAGCTTGAAAGATCCAGAGAGCACAAACAGAGGCCCTAAGCAGGACAAACAACCAGACATAATCAGGTAGGTGTTTGCACTGCATCTGCAGTGAGGATAGCCAGCAGTGTCTTGCTCCTAAAGGCAGGTGATAGATTTAAAAAAAACAAAACAAAACACACACAACCCCCAAAAAAATAAAAAAGCCTCCTAGAAACCACAAACAACATGGAGGTTTAAATAACATCATGCATAATACATTGCAAACTCCCACCTCCGAGCGAGGCTGAAAAGGAGTGTAAACTGAGCCAAAAACAAAGCAAGGTTTTTACCAAAAGGCAAGGGCTGGCAAATCTGTAAGAGCCTGCAATCTGCCATAGCACAGGTTGTTTGAAGGCCGGGATGAAGAACAGCAAGCCAAAAAGGCCCCAGCGCCTGAGGATTATTAACCTTCTTTTCTTTCTTTCTTTCTTTCCTTTTTTTTTTTTTTTTTTTTTAAATTATTCCTGCTCAGTAAGGGCTCAGTTTGGCACTTCACAAACTCCCATCTGCCGCCGGGAGTGCAGACACAGACCACCCAACACAAAGCAACCAGCGAGTGCTGAGGCACAGCTCCAGGTGGTTCCAGACCTGCTCCCTTCCCACACTCCCCACCTCCTGACTCCCCTTCCATCAACCGGGATGCCTTGTCGGGCACTGTGTCACCTCTGATCTCTTCAGATCACAGCGTGCCGCCTTTCTTTGTCAGGCAAGGTAACGCAATGACAGGATGATGTGCAACGGGTGCATGTTTCTTTTATTAGGATCGTGTACCTGCTGTCACTTTGGATAAGGACTATCTATTTCAAGTGGTTTCCTGCGAAGTCAACGGGGCTGAGTTTCTCCAGGAGGTCATGAGAATTATCTGGAATCTCCAAGTGTGTGTATTCAGACCTATATTCTCTATCACAGCACAGCCAGCTTCATTATTTCAAGATCACGTCAGGTACATAACCATCTAAAGCAGCCACAAGAAGCCCAAAGAACATAAGCACATATTTAACTTTGAGCTACAGGATTCCTCTAGACTTCAGTTTTATTAGCCCTGTGCTTAAAGCTAGGAACATGTCTTTTGTAGATCCTAACAGCATCAATAATTTACATTGTGGAAGCAGCTAGAGGCCCCATCTAAGTTAAGATTGTTGTACAAACAAAATAATTGACAGTCCCTGCCCTAAAAATCTTTCAGACTGGAAAGTGAATCTGCAATTCCCTTTGTAGCTTGCTCTTCCCTGATTTATTTTCCTCTCATATTTAATCCAGCTTAAACACTTCCGTGCAGCAACATCAGCATGTTATTTTTAAATTCAGCTCTTATTGACTAATGAGAAGAATTGACCCTCGTCTTTATTGTTAGAAAAGGGCAGAGGCAGCTGGGCTCAAATGCTGAAAGATTTACTGTAGAGCAACCAGTTCTGCTGACGCACTAACTGAGATATGAGCCATGAATTAAGATGCTTCTGAAATACTTTTGTGAGCTTTCAGCACTAGCACAGGCTCCTCATCAGCTGTTTGCCAGTCAAGACAACAAAAATGCACCCTCCGGATTAACTCTTCCCCAAGGAGTTTGGGCTTAAACCACCCAGGATGCTTTTCTGACTGTATTTGGCCATGTAAGAATCGGTATCAATCTGCTTGCAATTGGGATCAGATGCAAAAGCAAAATAACAAACAGAACCAAGCAGCTGGCTCTCTGTTTTCTGATTGATATGGTCTTGTGTATTTGACGTATTTTTGCAGTTCTAATCTCATACAGAGCAGGATCCTGGAGACAGAGTACCTCTGACGATCAGGTGCCTTGCTACAGTCTGAGTATTTCTGTGTGTAATTGTCATGAGCCGTACTTGCTCACTTCTCTTCCCGTTGGGCCAGGGTCCCTCTGCAATAATACTGAGTCTCATTTTCCACAACTGCTGTGGTCTCCTCTCCAGACTGTCACGTCTCCTCTTCTATAACATGAAGCCCCAGTCTGAACCCCGCGGTCCAGCCATTGCTGAGGAAAGCAGAAAATCGAGTGTCTGAGTACATTTGATTTGGTTTTTTAAATACACCCCACACAGCAGCCCAGTAGAGAGATTCCTTTAGCACCATGTTGCCCCACTGACTCATAGTCAATTTGTCATCCTCTAAAATCCCCCAGTCCTATTCCATGATAGGAAAATACCAGTTAGAAAACAGCAAGTTTCCTCTTTTTTATGAGACTGACAAAACTATTTAAAGGCTTTTACAGTAGCTGTTGTTTTTATAACATCCTTAGTCTGCACAAAGTTGACCACATCCAATATTCTTAATTAATACCTTTGTAGCTGCTATACAATAAAAGTTAAGAGAGTAAGCCAAGGTAAAACAATAAATAAATGAACATTTTTATCAAACTTCAGGTTTTCTATGGAAAAGGACAGGACAATCCACAGTTTTGTTACAGGTTCCCCATCACTCCTGTGTTAGATCCAGTGCCCTCCAGGCAGACACACATGCCATTCCCAAAGCTAACATCCCACTCGGCACAAGAAGATGAAAAGAAGACGAAAAGAAGTCCTTGTTCTTACCACATGTAAGCATTTCAGTAGCATCTAGAAGCTCCAGTCAGGGCCTTCAAGAGCTAGACACAGCTCACACGTAACGCCTCTGCCAAGCCTTGAAGGGGTCAGGTTTAGACACCAAAGGCCCCTGCTGAAGAGCAGCAGTAAAATCAGCACCAGTCCCAGCCCAGATGCCTAGCAGGACAGCTGACATTTCCTCTGGCACAAGCAATATTCATTCTAGCAATTTTGTATTAAAAATGTATTAAAGAAGTGCAACTCTTTCTTCAGAGAAAGGAGGGAATAACATGCAGCCCCTCCCTGTCACACTCCCTGCTACCCTTCAAACCTGCCACCCATCTCGTACTGTTGCCCTTATTGAAATTTTTGAAGCCCAAGCAGAAGCTGAGTTTGCAGCTTTTCCAGCCGTCCCTCTTCCAGTGGAGGCTCTTGAGAGCCCAGGACTCTCGAGAAGCCCCATCTGATCCTCGGATCAGAACCACCCTTTGTGCATGACCCATCCGGCACCAAGAGGTACAGCTCTGATGGAGAACAACTGTATCCAGCTCAGGTGCTCCCTCAGCATCTGAAACCATCCACCTGGAGTGACTGGTGGTAGCTGTCACTTTTGCTAGCCACCCTTGGCCAGGAGATCTCACAAGCTGTCCTCTCCGGTAGTTGACTCAGTGATGCCTCGCTCCAAAGTCAGGGTGGAATGGCACATGCAGTCCATACATAAACCCTGACACAGAGGAGGCACCACGGAGCTCCAGGCTCCCCCTATGCTTCCTTCTTCCTTCACGAAGCCATCAAGGACCCTCTGCCCTTGTGCACTTCTATCCCTTCGGGATTTCTAAAGATTCTAATTTAGACCTCCAGCCAGTAAGTCAGAAATAAGGAAAACTTCTATTTCCATAAAAGACACCCCCTCAGTGATAAGAGTATTAATAAAAAAAAAATAAAAATCAAACACACTTTAAAAACGCTTCATTGACGGTTCTGGGGTAAGATTTGAAGCCCATTTCCTTAGTTCCCACAGATATTTGACAGTATTATTTCAGACTCTTGGCCCATTTTTTCATGTTGGCATACATTAAATGATCAAAGCTGACTAGCTTCATACATCTTCTATTACAGCAAGGACAGTCAAAGTAGGGGTGTGAGTTGGTCCAGTGGAATTTGTCCATGGGACAGAGGAAGCAAGCTGCATAAAAAAGATTGCTTTGTCTTCTATGTTTTTCTATTTACCTGTATTTAATAGAAAGCATTAGAAATCATACTATATCCTGGATAAAATCCTTCCTTTGTAATCTCTTTCTTTGGGACAAGCAACCCTCTGACAGACCCGTTTCAAGCAGAGCATTCAGGTGCTACACTGAAGTTATTTGATTGCTGCCTTCCTCAGATCAGCTTTCTATGAGTAAGTTAAAGGTGCACCAGCTGATTTCCCAAAGGGATGCAAGTGAGGGAGACGATCCAAAGCTACCTGACAGCATTAGAAAGGCTCCCCTCAAACTGAATGGGTTTTGGATCAGACCTAAAGCCATTTGGTCTGAAGAAAAAGAAGAGGAGCACAACTTGAGTATTCCTCAAGTGTCGGAGACATAAGCAAGGCTGCATGTAATGGAAATAAGGAAAGGCTGGCTGATAAAGATAGGGCAGCAGTTTCCTTTACAAGCTTTTCTTTGTTCCTATGATTTAGGACAAGCCAGTTTCTGACAGATTAGTCAAGTATCCATTTTCCTTCCAGGAGAAGCTGTGGTGAGCACCAGTAAAGGCTGAACACACCACACTGCAGAACAACTCTGCTGTTTGAGGTAACAGCCTTCAGCAAGGAGACCAGCCAGCTGGTCTGAACAAGAAGCAGGCACACAGGCAGCACGCTGCCAGACACGCAGCTGTATTTGCAGTACACAGTTACCTGCAGTACCAAACAAGAGGTACAATGAAATTTCTCTCACCTAAATGCTGATCAAAGGGCACTGAGATATTCCAGGCCAAGGTAATGATAATCCAGCAAGAAATTCCCACTGTTGGTACAGAAGCAATAACCCCAACACAATTCAAAGGTGACATTACTGCCCAACTTGCACAGACCCTTAAAAAATCCCATTAATCTTTTACAAAAGTGAACACAAAGTTATGATAAAATTCCTTTTTTTTTTTTTTTATAATTACATGCTGCCTACCTACATCTTCCCCATTGCTATCCCCTGCAAAAAAACAAGACAGACCTCATCCTTGGTGGTGGTTGCATTTGTGTGGAAGGAAAGCATGAATCAATTACTGTATATAAAATGTTTTTTTTTTATAAAAGACTGTAAGTGCCTCTATAAATATACTACACTACCATAAGCTTTCTGTTGGGCTCCAATGATTGATGAACTTTCAGGCCAGAAATGCCATTTTGATCAACTAAGTCAACACTGGGCACAACAGAGGCCAGAGAATTTCGTGCAGCCGGTCTCATAATCAGATTAAAGCATGTGGTTATAGCTTAGCATCACAGAACCATAGAATCGTTCAGGTTGGAAAAGACCTTTGAGATCATCAAGTCCAACCATTAACCTAACACTGCCAAGTCCACCACTAACCATGTCCCGAAGTGACACATCTACATGTCTTTTAAATACCTCCAGTGACAGTGACTCAACCGCCTCCCTGGGCAGCCTGTTCCAATGCTTCACAACCATTTCAGCGAAGAAATTTTTCCTAATATCCAATCTAAACCCTCCCTGGTGCAATTTGAGGCTGATTCCTCTTGTAATGTCGCTTGTTATCTGGGAAAAGAGACCAACCCCCCCTGCCTATAGCCTCCTTTCAGGTAATCGTAGAGAATAACAAGGTCCACCCTCGGCCTCCTTTTCTCCAGGCTGAACAACCCCAGTTCCCTCAGCTGCTCCTCATCAGACTTGTGCTCCAGACCCTTCATCAGCTCCGTTGCCCATCTCTGGACATGCTCCAGCACCTCAGTCTCTTTCTTGAAGTAAAGTACCCAAAACTGAATGCAGCCTCACCAGTGCCGAGCACAGGGGGATGATCACTGCCCTTGTCCTGCTGGCCATACTATTTCTGACACAAGCCAGGATGCTGTTGGCCTTGGCCACCTGGGCACATGGTTGGCTCATGTTCAACTGGCCATCAACCAGCATCCCCAAGGTCATTTTCCCCCAGGCAGCTTTCCAGCCACTCTTCCCCAAGCCTATAGCGCTGTGTGGGGTTGGTATGACCCAAGTGCAGGACCCAGCACTTCTTGTTGAACCTCACACAATTGGCTTTGGTCCATTGATCCATCCTGTCCAGATCCCTCTGCAGAACCTTCCTGCCCTCCAGCAGATCAGCACTCCCACCCAACTTGGTGTCATCTGTAAACTCACAAAGGGTGCACTCAATCCCCTCATCCAGATCATCGATAAAGATATTAAACAGGACTGGCCCCAGTACTGAGCCCTGGAGAACACTGCTTGTGACCAGTTGCCAGCTGGATTTAACTTAACTTGCTTGAGGCAACAGAGGTAGCAAACAAACAGGGGTTTCTGTTTTACCCAGAGAAAGAATAGGTGATACCTGAAAGAGTTTTAGCTTCAGTCTCTCAGTGACCATAATCCTGAAAAACATTTCAAGGGCTTTACACTAACTTTTCATTGAGGGAACATAGGTCTGTACTGCATGTTGTAACTGTTTCTGTTTAGGGTAGAAGGTTTTTATCCTTCTTCTTCTTCCCTGGCCCAAGAACCACAAAATGTCTTTTCCTGGAATGGCTCGATTGCGTGTAACTATAAATTAAAGATGAGCTGTCCCTATACTGAAGCCCTGTTCAAGACCCACATCAAAATATGTCTGTGTCCCACATTTACAAAATGCATATTTGCTTCATGCTAAGAAAAACTGACATTTGCGAGGAGCTGTGTGCTTTGTTTTTCAATGAAAAACCAAGTTTTAGCTGTGGTTTGTGAAAGGCACATACTTTCCCAGGAAAGGGAAGACTGGTCTCGTTAAGATCCAGTTAAGTACAAATTGCCCTGTTAAGAGGAATATTTTGCAAGTTCAGTATCTTAATAACGAAGAAAAACACAGAATGCTCAAAACAGTAAGACCTGTCATTCATGCACAAGTTTAACCTGGAAAGCTGAAGCAAGACAGATAGGAAAAAATTAAAAGCATTTCAAAGTGCCAGGCAAAACTTTAAATGTGTCTTCCCACAATGGCATCTGCTCACCCCTCACCGTAAAGGTACGGGTGTCTCGATCATATCAATATTTTCCACAACTCCTCCACGCCTACATACCAAAAGCAACAGGAAAAAATAGAGGAAAAAAAAGTAATGTAAATAAACATACTGGGGATTAAATTCAGATCTCTTAAAATCAATGGCAGTTTTGCCGCTGGCTTCAGCAGAGCCAGATTTCACGTACAGCCAACAAAGCTGCTCACTGATGTCCACATCAGACCACTTTGAGATTCCATGAATGGAAGCTCCTTCTGGCAAAGGGAGCTTTCACCTACTTTCTAAAGTCCTAATGCAACCTGGTACTTTAAGCCCTTGAGAGATATATTATTCACAGCTTTACACTAACAAAGAGCTTGTCCAATTGCAGCCTAAGGTTACATCTTCAGGGGAAATAAACAAGTGAAAAGGAAGGGACGAGCCCTCACTAGGAAGATGACAAGTTTGAGTTCTCCCTAACCTTTGCTCTCACAAAGGTATGATTTTTATGGTATCTGAGTTTCTGAGGAAAACATTTTTCATTTTCCCCAGTTTGGGGAAAAGCAGAATTCCTAGATCCTAGACAACTGGGGGACTCGTGGAGGAAATATCTCCAGAGTCTCTGCTGAGAGTCACATTTGTATTAGTTGTGGCACCCGCAAAGCTTGGCAGCAGTCTTCGTGCTTTGGGAGTCCCAAATACCTGGAAAATCCAAGGGTTAGCTAGGTATGCCCAGAGGCCAGGGTGAGGTTCAGAGTGGTCTCTTCTAGTCTTGCCAGCTCTTCCCATTCTGAAGCAGCCATCACCTACTAAGTCTAAGGACACCTGACCTCACTCTCCATGGGGGCCTTAAAACCTGTTCTCTCCATTATTCCCCTCCTCCAGAAGGATTAAAAAAAAAAAAAAAAAAAGTCCATAAAAGCATTCTTTTGGTTGAAAACACCTCGCTGCATAAGACAACACATATTACACCTTTTGAGCTGAGGTGGTGCAGAAAAGGTCAACCAACATTCAATAAATGTGCAAGATGTTCTTTTTCAGTTTCCAGTTTTAGAAAGCCCCAGTCAGTTCTCTGGATAGAGCACAATTTTAAAGAAAATGGGCCAGAAAGTCCTCTACAGATGAGTCACACTGACTGAATATCAGATGGAACAACGGAGCTGTTGTCCTATCAGGGCTGAGCCAAAAATAGTTGTTTTCATAAGCCTTTTACCTGATTCTCATTCTCATCAGCACTGAAGTCCAGTGGGGATGGGAGAACCAGTTTTACTTCAACTTAAAACTCTTTCAAGATCTGTAGCAGAAGTGTATTACCGAAAAGGATGTAGCAAAAGAGATTGTTGGCAAATTACTAAAATGTTGGCAGAAGAGGTGTCCTCAGAAGGTGGCAAGCAGGACATGGCATCATTCTGGGTTTCCACCTACCTAATAAAACATTTTGATCTGCATCATAAGTATGCCTCTTTCCACATAAACACCCCAACACTTGTTTATTAGCATGTATGAAAAGCAGGTCCACTCTGGGTTGTATTACTGACCCCAGCAGTCATGTTGCTCCTGAAATAAAGATCTATAATGACTGCAGAATTGCCCTCAGCTGTCTTTTTATTTCCGGTATTTCATGCTTACTCAGGCCTTTCATGAAGATTAAACCCCACTGTCTTGGAGGAACATATGAGCATGCAAAAAGTAATGTACACAGGAAAAAAACTTTGCTATATCCTTACAGCCAAGAAATGTAACATTCCATGTTTTCATCACTCTCACATCCATACTCATCTGTGCCGAGTTAGGTTGTGTGCCCAACCAAGAGAAAACTGTGTCATGCCATGGCAGGGGTGTTTGGCCTAAATTCAAAATGGGCCAGGGTTTTAGATGCCTGAATTACGACACAATAAAAGGAGTAAATTTTCAGATGTATTAAATGCCTGTCCATAAAGAGGGAAAGAAAAAAAAGACACTCTTTTTCAATTTGACCATCAAAAAAAAAAAAAAAGTTAATAAAGCCCACTGTAAGTCTCCAACACAAAAAGCCCTTCAATAAGCCAAACACTCAAAGATGTCAGATAAATAGTACAGTATTACTGATCAACGGGCTGGCATAGAGAAATCAAATGATTTGTTCAAAACTGCTGTGGAGATGAGGGCAGAGCCCAGAAGTCAGATTTTTCAAGTGGTTACCGCATATCCCTCCCCTAGAAGCTGGCAGCAAATCCCATATGCATTTTTTGAAAACCATTATGGAAGTTGTCACATTCTGTGACACGTTGATCAAGGTTCCCCACCAAGCAAGGGGCTTTACTTAACCTCAGACTTGCTTTTGAGTTGTGCACACATCCAAGCACAAACATCCAAGCACCAGTCAACAGACCCGCAGTGTCATGGAGCCAAACGATACTCTTTCAAAGCATTAGGCTGGGAGAGGGGGCCAGAAGCCTTTGGCAGCACTCAGACCTCCCAGCCTGAGAAGAGAGGCTCTCAGGTTCCTCTGTGGCTGTGCACATTTTGTCAACTGATTTCAGACCTTAGGAACATGACAAGCGCTTTATAACCTCCTCCATCTATTGATCTCGTCCACCCACCTTGGTGAGCGTAGTCCAAGATGGGATGTGAGAGGATGCAGGGCAAGGAGAACGGGCCTTTTTTCCCCATCCCCTCAATTCATCCCAAGTATTTGTTTGCAGCACTTTAGGGCTATTCATTTATTCACATGGTTCTTCACTTTAGCATAAATGTGTTGTAAACCCTTGTGCAGCTCCACTAGCTAGAGCAGTTCAGTTATAGCGAGATGCCTGAGTCAAGTTTCATGTCCCTTCCTTCAGGTCTGATTTTGTTAAAAAGCAGATGATACAAAAGACTGGATGGATATAGAACCATGTACAAAGAACGTTCAGAAATGACAAAGGACCATCTTACACCCTAAGCCCTCTGAGATACCAGACAAACTCCTGCTGCTTTTAGATCCTGTCACATGATTGCTCTTGACCATGTGCCCTGTGCTCATGGGACTCCATTTTAACAGCTTATGCAGATACATCAATGCGTACAACCAGAACCCAGGCACACCTACTACTTTTCAAGCCAAGTCAGACACAGTTCTAGCCTTAGCGCCTTAGCCAAAGACACAACAACCCCTGTGAAGGTAACCTGTTACGGGTCAGTGTAGACAAGCAGAGTGATGCTGATCTCTTGGCTGACCAACCAGGCTACTTCCTATGACGACACAACTGTGTAAGTTGAAATAATTAATCATTCCCATTTATCTGACACTTGTGAGACTGCATCTGGAGCACTGTGTTCAGTTTCAGGTTCTCTAGTACAAGCAACGCATTGACGTAATGGACCAAAATAACATTTCATCTGTAATTCAGCCCTGCTGGATTCCAGGACTAATGGTTTATACAGGATGAGCTTTGGAGCACTGATTCAGATCACAATACAGGTTTTTCCCCAGGAACATAACTCCTTAGAGGCAAAATAACTTATTTATTTGTATTAATTTCACCTGGGAATTTAAGGGCAGAAAAAGTCATTTTTTCAACAGGGACAAGCATGACCAATTTGACTACAGTGGATGCCTTTTACTATCGATTTTATGACTAATAAAAAAAGTAGACACTGGTACAGATATGTACAAACATAGCCTATGCATTATTACGTAACAAGTAAGACCCTGTACATCAGATTGTCTACCATTTCTGTTTGGTATTTCCATGGTTTTGAGCTGTCTTTCCTTCTGTTTCTTCTCCCTCTTCTCACAAATAGGGAGATACAGCATGCTTTTTAATTGTATCAACAGCAATCTATGAATGCCCTATAGAGGAGAATAAATCGCCTCCCCAGTCATTTCACATTTCTTTCACATTATTTTATGTCTGCTATCTGAAGAGGAAGGGTTTCTTCCCTTCCTTGCCCTATGGGACCCATAACAGATATTCAGCAAGTTCAGGGTTTTCAAGAGAGGCAGTATCTGAAAGCAGTACCTGAAAGTTCAACAGATGTATTTCAAAACTGCATCCAGAATTGCAAAATTCACATATGTTGTGCCTCACCACTGAGGCTCCTGTATCCCAAAGCCTTCACCTTGTCCATACATGTAAATAAGACAAGCCAGGGACTGTTCCTTGGCACCGGAGCCAACTGCCCAGCAGCTCGTATCCAGACAGCTAAGCCCTTTCACCTCCCCAAAACAAGGTGCCTGCAGCCAAATTACTACTGGGGATGGCCCCTGGCCAGTGTGAGTCCCCAGACAGTGCCCAGGCGTTGTCTGGAGAAGCACTAGCCGGTGTGGGCTGGAGCTGTGCCAGCAGCTCGAAGTTCGGACAGGTATACACCAGTGCCCAGGGCTATGCCTTGTCCCTGTTTAACCTGTTGGGATAAACCTGGCCACAACCTCCTGCAGCTCTTGTATTTGCAGGCTTTCCCCCTCTCTTGGTCACTGCAGAAGAACGGCCTCTGCTAGGCCAAAGCTCAACTGCCGTTCATGAATCATCTCAGCAAGGGCCGCAAAAGAGCACGACAGGACATAAATTCTTAAGACTTCATTATATTTGTCAGAACTATCTGTTTAAGGTGTCTTTTAAGGGTTTAAGATGACCGTTGTTTTTTAGGAAGCAGACTGGTAGTCACACCGGGAGGAACTGGGGGTAAAACCTGAAGTATCCGTCAAGTTTGGAGATACAATATTAGACAAGAGGTGACAGATTAAACACTGCATGTCTGTCGCTTGCAGCCTGGTCTCTAAAGCTCCAAAAGACACTGCTCTTACGTTAAAAGTCATGTTTCCACACCCTCCTACAGCACCTTTGCACAACTTGATGGAGACACATCCCTGAGGGGCCACGTTGTCCGTGTGGGCCCTCCTGCCATTTGTCATCGCGCTGGAAGTGCTCATGAATGTCTCTCCACATACACAAGTTTATTTAGAGACAATTTGAGTTGCCGCATGTGTAAACAGGGCCCTTCATTGAAAACCTGTAAGCAACCAGGTGAAGGGAGGGCTCATGGGGAGTCGTGATAAAGTGTTTCAAGCAAATGACACCCTGAACAGTTCCACCTCTGCCACACCAGCAGGCAGCCAGCAGCACGAGGGAAACAAACACCAGCACCAACAGCTTTTTGTTTGGCCAAAAACAGGAGTTCTGTGTATTTATTTAAACTCAGCTGACTATTAAAGCATATACATGTATATACTCATCAAGGGCACAGCAGTATGTTTCAGTGGTGTCTTGTTTTCTATTGACTCTTTCCAGCCAGATCAGAAATGGGTACTTCTAGTGCAAAAAAAGAAAAAAGATTTGAAAAAGGGAGAAGAAAAGCACACTCTCCTTTTACCGTCTTGAAGTAACATCGAGTTTGTATTAACAGAGCCTGGGTGGATGCCAGGTTTCCACCCTCCTGGAAGGAAGGCTTGAGGATATGCTTAATTAGTAAAGATATAAGAAGCATAACACAGCACATATCTACCTGTTCTGTGAATATTAATAACACTGTTAAGCAATGTCATGTCAATTGCCTTACAATTACAATTACAATTGTAATTACAACTTACAATTTGAATGCATAGGTGTGGAAGAGGGACACCCATGTGCAGCTGTGTATCAGCAAATCGCTGCCTTGGAGGGCAGCACCGTTCAGAGGCCTCACATGAACCTCCCTGGTCTTTCTATAATTTCCTATCCAGCCCTTACTATTCTCCTCTTGCTTTTCTCAGAAGCCAGACAGTGAGCCCCCAGCTGATATATGAAGGACGTTGCTCACTCATTGAGCTGAACCAGAAAAACCCATCCTTTGGCAGTGGAGAGCACATATTTCCTAGTCTTAGTCAATGTGGTGGTTATTAAAATGTAAAAATGGCATGTTCCAATGCAACTACAATGGTATCATTGTTGAACGCCTGTTATTTCAAAGCTGGTAAGTCTGGGTTAAAGATGTGTACCCTGTTTTGCAACATGAAAGAAACATACAGGTCTGAGATTGTATGTTGCTGTACAGCTGGTGTAATCAGGCTGACTAACCAGTAACTAAACACATATTGATATATATAATTATTGATATCAACATCAGTCCAAAACTAGGCCACTGGCTTACTACACTGGTCTGTGCAAAATTTACACAGACCTTTCAGCTAATAAAACTCTAGCTACCTCTCAGGATGTGACAACTCCATTTAATGACCTCCATCACGACTAGACACCAGCATTCAATATCACAATAGTCCTGTGAAACCAAGCACGCCCTGTCTTGGAGAGACCCGGCTTCCAGGTACTGGCAGAGAGACCAAAATCTTGACTGCTGAATGCATGATAGACCAAAGACTGGGCCCAGCTAAATAAAACTTGCAAGAATAATATTAATAATAGCTCATGCTACACAGAACTGCACTTCACCTAGATCTGCAGATGGGATCATTCCACCATCAACAAAGGCACCTCTAGAATTTAGGTCACGACTAGGTGTCTCCATGAACCATTGTCATTTCCAGCCCAGAATTTGTCCTGTTTTTAACTAATTTGGACTGGTATCAATACACACAAGGACCTTCTGTTCTTTGCATGTTGTCATCCATGGTGTTTTAATCAATTTGTCTCATGTCAACCACATTACTTCCCCACGCAGGGGAAGTGGAAAACAAACAGTAGGAAACCATCTTTGTGTGGAGACAGGTTTTAACAGTCTGAAGACTGATGAAGAACAAATACTATGTGCACCTACAAAAAGGGAAAAAAAGGAAGATCCAGGAAACTGCAGACCAGTCAGCCTTGTTTCGGTCCCCGAGAAAACTATGGAACAGGTCCTTACAACAGCTACTTCCAGGCATGCAAATGATAAGAAGCTGACTGTGAAAATCCAACATGGATAGAATGAAGTTTCAATCACGCTTGACCAAAGAACTTGCTCAGTGGATGAAGGGAAAGTTGTGGATATAATCTACCTTGACTTTAGCTAGGTGTTTGCCACTGTCTCTCAAAATCCTGTTTGACAAGCCATTACGATACAGACTGGAAAGATGAAACACAAAATGGTTAGGAAACTGACTGAACTGTTGAGCTCAGAGGGTGGTGTTTAAAGGGTCAAAATCATGTTGGCAGCTGGGCACAAATCACTTTCTTCTGGAATCAATGCAATTCAGCTTTATAAATGATCTGGAAGGTACAATTATATGCACTGTCACCAGATTCGAGGATGAGCCTAAGCTGGGAGTGAAGGTAGATGTTCTGGAAGGAAAAGCCACCATATAGAGAGATCTCAATAGGCTATTGAGATGTGGCCAACAAGAATGAGCTTTAACATGAGGTTCAGCAGAGATAAATGTCAAATCCTGAACCTGGGATGGAATAATCCCAAGCAGTAGCACCAGCTGAGCACTGGCTAGCTGGACAGTTGCTCTGCTGAAAAGGCACAGGGTGTCTTGGCAGACAGCAAACTGAACATGAGCCAGCCATGTATCCTGGCAGCAATGAAGGCCAACAGCATCCCCGGCTGAATTAAGTAAGACTATTGCTCGTGGATGGAGGGATGCGATTTTTCCTGCTCTGCTCGGCACCTGTTAAGCCACACCTGGGACACACTGTCCAGTTTCTCTCCCCAGTTCAAAAGAGACATTAAAAACCTGGAGATGGTCCAGAGGGGACCAGCAAGATTAGGGGGCTGAAGAACTCCACAACTGAATGAATCGTGCTTGCTCAGCCTTGAGCAGGAAAGGCTCAAGGTGGGGAAATCAAATCACTGCCTTCCAGTGGAGTTAGTTGTGGAGAAGACCCATCTTTTCACGAGGATGCACTATGATAGGAAAAGAAGAAATGGCACAAGTGGCTTCAAGGAAAGTTTCATCTGAATATTAAAAAAAAATCTTTTCTGTGAGAGCAGCTAAAGAGTGGGATAAGTTGCCTGAAGAGAGTGGAATCTTCCTCACTAGAAACAGTAAAGACTTGGCTTGACTGGGCCTTGAATAATCTAATCCAAGGGCCTGCTTTGAACAGAAAGTTGGACCAGGTGGTCTGTGGAGGTCACTTCCAACCTAGACTTGTCCGTGTTTCTGCAATTCCTTTCCATTTATTTTTAATACATACGTTGCTTTTCAATTCAGAGCAGAAAGCAGTAAGGATGCAACAGTATTTGCTTTCAATGAGTGTCCAAGATACAAAGAGTTAAAGATCTCTCACTAGCTCAGACAGCAGCTCCAGCTCCCACATACCCAGACTTTTAATGGCCTGGGTTGCACCCTAACCTGGCCACCTGGCAGACATCCTCCCTGCCAGGTTTCTGCCCAGTCTAACCCTGCCCAGAGGGGCAGTGAGTCTCATGCTTCTCGTTGGCCATGCCTCCCCTGACTGCTGACTTCTTTAATGTTCCACATCGTGTGCCAGCCCAAAGCACAAGCCCTGCCCTTCTGCCTCCTGGACGTGAGCTGGCACGCATGGTCTAGCCTCCAAGTGAGCGCAGCAACCTCCCATGAACGCGAGGAAAACAAGGCGACTGTTACCAGTAAAGGCAAAACAAGCTGCAGCCACAGGTCTCAGCCGACCAGAAACCCCTGCCATGGCTTGAGCTATGAGCCTGAGAGATGAACAGAGCTCCACAGATAACCTGCTTCAGGGCGAGCAACTGAAGGGTTAACCGCGGTAGCACTAACGAGGCAAATGATTGAACTGTGTAATTTTTGGCAGGGCACCTTTAACCTCACCATCCCACCCACCATTTCCCTACTGGGATCCATACCAAGATGGGACGATAAGGAGGGAGGGTTTATCACTTTGGCCGACACTTTCCTGTCCTGCACGCAGGGACAGGAGGAAAGGAGAGCTGGCTTTGGTGGGAAGCGGCCGGCAAGCAAGGCAGCAAGGGATGGCAGGGAGCTGGAGCAGCACCTGCAGCATGCGCCTGGGGAGGTGTTGCAGCCACCAAGCGCCATGGCACACCTTCGGGGTGGCTGCCACCAGCGTGAAACTGTCTCCATCGCGGAAGCCACACCTGAAATACCTCTCCAAAATTGCTTCAGATAAGCAGTGATTCCTACCCTGAGGAGCTGGAGACAAGTCTAATCCCAGACTCTTCCCTTTCCCGGCCCCAGCTCCTAGCTTGCTGTGAGAGAGATACAGACACCTCTGCTGCTATTAAGCACAACAAGATGTCTGAGACAGTGGGAACCCGCTCAGTGCAGCAGTACGTGAGGTACTTGGGGTGATACCCAGCTGTGTTTTGCTTGGCCACATCCGCAGGCTGCAAGGCGACCCTGCGCCACTGCTCCCTGTCCCAGCAACACACCAGGGCAGCCACGCAAGCCACGGAGGAAAGCAAGAGCATTATTAGAGGGGCAGGGAGCAGTGAAGCAGCCACTGTGGAGCTGCTTGGGAATTATAACATAGTCAGAGTAGGCAACTATTTTTGTGAAAATGATCTTCAATTAAATTGGTGTTAACTGTTTCAGGACACGCAGAGGAAGACAGCATATGCTTGAAAATTGGCATGAAGCACAACTTCACAAAGGCAGGAAACTGATATATATGCTTGTATTTATACCAGTTTTCCACGTAACAAGGTCCAGGGTATCACCGTCTGTCCACCCTCCCTCTGCTGAATACATTGTATAAAAGAAACCAAACATGTCAGAGAACTGAAAGATGCTGATATTTCGATCCATTGTGTGAAAACAGCCGAGCAGAGGAAAGAAACCCTAAAGCTGCCAGAAACCCCATCCAGACACACACAACTTTGCACAAAAGAGGACATCACCCCAGAAGGACCAAGTGTGGATGACAGGCGTGACAGTGAGGACAACAAATACTGCAGTCCTGGTTATAAAGAAAAGGTAGTGGGCAACACAGTTGTGTTCATGGCCTCCCAGCTGGTTCAAGGTTCAACCATAACACCTGAGGCATGACTGAGACACAAAACAGCAAAGACAAACAGCGTGGTGATGTGGGAATGATAAGAAGTGGTGGGGATTCTTCCCCTTATCCAAGCAGATCTTCCTGTGTCTTGTCTTAGGAAACTGTTTGAAATATCTCACTTATGATAAAAGGAGGACATCCTAATTGAGGGTTAAAAATGGGAAATCCTATGGTCAAAAGAAGGAACATCCATCACAAGGAGGTATGCAGGAGATCGCACCTCCACACTGAGAGAAACATCAACAGTTTCACAAGAGCTGCAGATGACTCGGGAAGTGCTACATTTTAAAGCTTTTCTTAAAGCATCTTGGGATGCTTTCTTCTTAACTTAGCAGACGCTGAGGTCCTTATCAGTACTGGAAGTTTAGATGACTTGGCAATCTTCCAGAACATTTTCTTTAAAATTAATAACCCTGACAAGCACAATGTGAGTTACAAACTGCCTTGACTTCCAGGAATAAGAGGATGGTTCAAAGAATACAACCCTAGAGTCCCCAGTGGAAAAAGAGCGTATCTTATGGCAGAGCCTTCCAATCCCCACCCGCATTTTTTCAGTCAATTTTCTAACCCCTGCACTTTTGCTACAAGGTAGTCAGGATGTCTCTGTGCGGCAAGACTCATTCCAACTGGCAGCTCTGGATCAAAGAGCACTGGAAACATTAATCAGTGTGCCTAATCATTTCCAATCGCAAGAAACTTTTCTCTGTGACCTGGCATATAAACACCAAGTCATTTCATTCACTGGTTGACAGACCAGAAACCAAACAATCCTTATCATACCTAATTCATCTTACTCCTCCGGTTATAGATGGATCAGCCTGCAATCCTCCAGCAGCAGTGGCAAACTTTAGGCGCTTTACTTAATCAAACTGATTAGCAACCTGTCTGTAGTGCCTTTTATCTGTTGGTGCCAAAGTAGTTTACAAGCATTAAGTGCATCTAATTTTGCGATAGCAATGCAAGATGTGGTTACTATATTCAAAAGCACCTCCAGTAATGAGGGAGCAGCTCTTGTTTTAAGGGGATGGGCAGGTTCGAGGCCGCAAGTTTTGCTCATGCATGAAAACCACTTTGAAAATTAAATGAGCAAATGGCAAAGTCAGGGAGGGAGCCCAGGAATTTTGATTGCCAGCTATCTGTGCTGCCCATACTACCATATGGTTTGTAGCAAAAGGAAAGGAATAATCAAACCAGACATCCGTGCCCAGAGCCTTATCTATTTGGGCACCATCCTCCGGACAGCCGCACTCTGAGTACAAACAAAGGGGGATGAGACCTCCTCTCCCCTCAGCAGGTCCAAGGGGGGACATTGTGCCTCCTGCACTGGTTCAGGTTAGTAGGTATGTGATTGCCACCTGTTTGGGAGTTTGCTCCCATGGTAACATTGATTTCTTGCTTAACGCCAAAAGCAGAACAGCCCTGCCACTGTTGCAAGGAAAGCTGACAAAAAGCTAAGGTTGCTTTAGCTTTCCTTGGTTTTCACTCAAGTGCCCCTAACTTGGGGAAAAAGAAAGAATTATGCCAAAGGTCAGCCTGTTCCAGGGCAGCTTGCTGCTGCTTTGAAGGAGAGAGAAGTCAGGGTGGCACAGAAACCTGCTGCTACACCTGACAGGCTCTCATGGATAAGAGCTGGTGATGGAGCTCCACGGGAGCAGTGTGCAAACTTGCATGACCTGCCCTGAACCCTGCCCCAAACTGTCCCATTCTTTTCTCTGGTGCATGGAGCCAGAGGCAATCCAGTTCCCTTTCTGCTCTCTCATGGACACCGAGAAATGTTTCTTTTCCTTGAGAGTAGGTGCCTTCGGGGAGAGGTGTGGGGAGGTAAAGAAGGGCTGGAAGAGATGCATGAGCACATGAAGACTTCCTTCCTACATCAATGCAACCTCATCCACTACAGTGGAAAGTTAAACGAAGGATTTCCTGGTGGAAAAGCTGCCAACACAATGCTTGGGAGAGCTGGATTTCAACACCTGCTCTGCCACAGGCTTGCTGCCTGGCCTTGCCCAAGTCACTCAAAAGCCACATGTATAATGGTACTGACATATCTGGCTCCTGGGAGGAAGCCCATGACACCGAGCTGGTTGGATGCAGAGGCTTAGGCTTCTATGAATAGGGTTTGCACGAGGCAACGCATCCAACGATGGCTGCCAACGAGGCCAAGAAGTGCCAAAAGGCAAGACCTAATCTCCCCCAGGTCTTCGCCGTTTGAATTGCACGGCTCTAGGAGCCTGCTGTTGGCATGGGCAGCAAGGGGCTGGTTCACCCTCTGCTGATCCAGCACCTGCAGCGGCTTAGCACATTATCCCTCCTTGCTCCCATGTCCCTGCCCCAGGTTTCTGCAACCGTTCAGACCCCAAACTGTGCTTTATCCCTTTGATTCCCAGTCCCAACCTGCTGCAGAGGCTAATAAACCCGACTGGACAGGCAGAGGACAGGCAGGACAGCTGGAAGAAGTAGCTTCACCGGCTTCAGGGAGTGATGCCAGGACTGGTCCCTGGGTACCTCTTCTTCTCTGCAGATGGCTGGGGACAGGGATTTTGTACCTCTGCTTGTCACCTGGTGGTCAGGGACCAGGAAGAATAAGCCAAGGCTTTGGATATGGAGCTGTGCACAAACTGCAGGCAGGTCCAAAAAAAGCAAAGCAGAGCCATATCTCGCCCCAGTTATGAGCAGAGAGTGCCGTTTTCTTCGCTGACCTGGCTGAGGCAGCATTATATTTTGGTAACATCTCAGTACCCTGGGGCTACAAGGTCCCAAGCAGGCAGGAGAGAGCCAGTCTGATGGTGTCACTGCCATGCTCGCTCGCCCCAGGCTGGGCACTCCCAGCAGCATCAGTGTCACTGCCATGCTCACCCCAGGCTGGGCACTCCCAGCAGCATCACTCCAGACACCGGGGAGCTGTACCAGCATCCTGCATGCCTCTTGGGTTTGCCGCCCAAGACCTTTTCTGTAGCTGCATGGCTGGCCTGTTCACTACCACCAAAATGGGAATAAGGACAGAAGAGAGAGATACAGTGTCTCGGTCTCACAGTTGAGAACAGAGGAGACAGGGAGAGGCTGGAATATTCCCACGTATCAACCATTCAAAATGCCCTCCTTTTACACAGATAAAAAGCTCATGTTGCAGCTTTCCTAGGCACTGGCTGAGGATGCCTATGAGGAAGGTCTCAGGAGCTGCAACACCAAGATCACCCTTCTCTGCACCTGAGAAGCACCAAAAAAAAATTGAGGACTCACGGAAGAAAAACCGCTGCTGCTGCTTCTGCTGTAAGACCAATGGGAATGCCAAAGTCATCAGAAAGTGAACTGTTTTGATAATGATGAAGAAAGGCCTCTAAGCCCTCCTGAACCAAACACAAACCAAACATGAACCACGTAGCCTGCATGTGCTAGGAATAGGCTTTGACAAGAAGAAGGATCAGCTTCTTGCATGGTACAAATCAACCCGAATCCATCCAGGTCAATGGAGAAGCACTGATTTCCTTAGGTAAATAAAACATGGTTCTCCTGCTGCTTTTTTCAGGAAGACAGTAACTGTGGGGCTGACTTTTTCAAACTCAGATGAAGCTGTTGGTGTACCTTCCCGGCAAGCAGAAAGGCACTGCTGCTGTGGAGAACAGCAGCTTAGCAAAACCTTGGATGAATCACAGCTGAAGGTCCATCTTATCACAGGCCAAACAAGCTGTTGATGAGCTCACTCAGCCCTGGGAGTATTGCAACCATGCTCCCATGCTGCTAACTGGAGTTGATGTATCCTTCCTCTGAATGAGGATTTTCGATTTCAGCTTTGGCACTGATTGCAGGCTCCAGAGCTCAGGGACCAGAGCAAGCTCCCATCTGTCCATCTGCATTTATCTGCATTGATGGGCCCTACATAAAAACAAAGTGCTTGATGCAGCCATGGTGACTGCGAGATGCACGCTGCTGTCACCTGAAAGACAGCCAAGAAAAATGGGGAGAGGAGAGCTGGTGGCTCCTTTTTCCTCATCTCCTTCCACTCCCTGGAAATTTGCTACTGGTAACAGAAAAAAAAAAAATGGTAAGATACACTAAAACACCCAAGTCTGGGCGCACCGTCAGGGCTGGATTGCTGCTAGTCTCTCCTGTCTTGACCTGCTGCACTTCTAAGTTCATATGATCACACCTCCCATTCTGTATTCAGTCACTAATGTGATTTGAAAGTGGGTCAAAGTGAAATGCTTGCCATTTTGTTGAAATTTAAATAAAAAGGAAAAAAGCAGAAACAACCAAACCCCAATGCTTGGCTTCTCCTTACCCTCACTTTTCTTTTACCATTAACTTATTTATCAGAAGCTATTTAACATATGGAAACCTTCATACGTGAGTAAACATTGTAATAAAAAAAAGCAAAACAAAACAAAAAAACAACACTGCAGAAAGAAAAGGGGGGAAATCCCAGCTTTTTGAGTCCCGTGAAATACATTTGATTCATTCAAAACTGAGAATGAAATTCAGGGATTAAAAAAAATTATCCCACAATCCCAACTATTCTCACATTTTATGTAACGATTCACACTTTTCAGATAACTCAAAAACATACCATGAATATTAGGTTTATAATAGCATCGTTAACCCTATCAGTTAAAAAACAAACACAAAAAAATAAAAACAACAAAAAAAAAGAATGTCAAATAGGTGAAAGAGATTTGTACTTCAGTCAGTCAGTGAAAAGGAAATAAAAAGAAAAAAACCTCAGAAAATCAAGGTGTGTTGTACACAGGAGGAAGTGGTTTGCTCTCACTTTTGGAGTGTTTGCTCTCACAACTCTGGAGTGTTGTCCGAAGGCCCTGGAGCATCGCAGGCCAGCACCTTGCATCCTCCTGGGGTCCAACGAGGGCGAACGGCATCCCAGCTGCAGCCCGTGGGATGGGTACACACAGGAGGGTGAAAGCTCGGTGCTCGTCTGGCAGTTCAGCAAGCCCTTCCAAGGAGCGTGTGGGCATTGTCTTCCCAGCAACATCTTCCTGGAAGGGGATATGGATTACGGTTTGCTGCAAATAGTCCACTGCTATCATCTTCTCAAAGCTCAGAGATTTTGGATTTGATTTTTAACCACTGTTGCATTGTCCACTTAGATGTTCCAATCTGAAGCTGTGTCAAAGTGGTCACACCTCCTTGAGGAAGCTTAGGGATGGGAGCCTGGGTTCCTCACGAGCCTCTGCTGCAGGCAGTCCTGCCAGCAAACGGGGGCATTTGGCAGAACAGTCACGCTGCTACGTGCTGGTCCAACAGCCCTCCCTCCCTCCCTGCAAAGCAGGCTACAGCCTACAGGGATGGGAGTAGCCCTTGATACCAGGCCACTTACAGTGCTGGGGCTCAGCCCCGAGGACACACGCTCACAGCCGCTTCCCAAACATGGCACAGCTGGAGAGACTGGGGTGTGGTAAGCAGGGGTGCAGAGAAGGAACTGGGAAATCATTTAACTGGGTTGAAAACGAATCTCTCCAAATACCTGCCTCCTTTCTCAGCAGCTCAAAAAAAGCAATGCTGCAGAAGGCAGGCTTGCATTTAATAACGATCACAATACCCCAACTCGTTCTTAATAAAGTCTTACAACTCATTGCCTTCCCCTGTGCTTGTCTCTTTTTAGATCGCTGTCCCTTCCCTCCTCCAAAGTCAGGTGGAGGGGTGCCCGGTGTCGCACCACTGGGACCTAGCAAGTGGGTCAGGCTTGGTACAGGACCTCCAGGGACTGCTCAGCTTCTGCAAGCTGATTAAAAGTTTCCGTATTATTTTCGTCTCAGATGGTTTCAGATGGCTCTTCATTAGGTGCTTTGTGCTAATAGCTCCTTCTCACTCGCGCAGGCGGTGAGAGGGGGGTTTCATCTTTGTGCAGCCTCAGACATCCACAATGTACCAGTCCACATCTCAATCAGCTTCTGGCCTCCCCCCACAGTCCCTGGAGAACAACAGTCATTACCAGAGGGAAACCCACCTGTTTTAGATGCCTGCCTTAAGATGAGATGGCTCCAAAGCGTTTTGACCTGATAGTTTCAGCTATGCCCAGCATTGCGGGAGAACTGCCCCACCCCAGGGATAGAGGGAGGAAGATGCTGGGGAGTATTAGAGCTCTGAGCATAAAGACTCAAAGGATCCATCCTGCCTTCAGTACTCTGCAGACCAGTCCCTTTCACACAAGACCTCTACATAATAAGCTCAGTATTTTAGACTAAAGCTGCCACCCTAGAGAGATTTCCTCTAAAATCAGGGAAAAAGGCATAAAACTTCCAAGGATTCCTTCCTTCCCGAGCTTCCTGATCAAAGCTTTCTTCCACTAGATGCGGCAATCAAGTCACCCCCTTGCCAGCCTTCATCCCAATTAGCCAAATAAACTAAGCTCCTTAAACCTGGAGTTCTGGTTTGGTAATCCCAAGCCATTCATGGCTCTCCTTTGAATTCTTCCTGGCATTTCCCCATACTCTGTCAAGCACAGATACCAGCCAGTGTGCCCCCCTTTAAAGGGACAAACTCATCTCCCTGTTCCTTCTTGCTCTCCAGTTGCGAAATCCCTTCTGTCCCACTGATCCACTGAGAGGTCACTTTCACAGGATTACAGGACAACCCCTTCAAGTCCCTCCCCGACACCATGCTCCCCCGACAGCCTCACTCAGGCTTTGGTCAGAACCTGAATTCTTTGTTCCCAATTACAACGCAATGCATTCAACTGCCATAAATGAGCATAAATGAGGGTTTTTTTTGCACTGGCACTATTTAATCAGTGCAAAAACAATTACATCTTTACTACTCAACAGTGTGAGGGAATATTGCCAGACACCGGTATTCAAATCACCTCTGCCATTATACTGCTCCTTTGTGTCCTCCTGGCTCATGACAACCAGCACCTTCCTGAATGAAGAGTAGCAGCCAACATGGGCTATTCCCAATGACCAGCTGGTTGCAGTCCCCCAACGTGAAAAGCTGTAGAGGTTATGCCCTACGGGTACAGGTTGTCCTATGCCATTTGGCAAGTGACAGAAAGCAGCCTTGGGTGCATCAAACCATCTTGTCCCATGTACCATGGCCTCACCACAAAACATTTGCCTATTGCTCCAGCCTAGTCTGCAAACCCTGACTGAAGACCGTGTTGAGGTCTGGATAGAAGCCTTGCTGTAGGACAGGAAGGGTCTTGGAGCTCTTTCTTGCAAAGAAAAGTGGGTCCAGGCTGCCACAAAGACACGCCAAGCCTGGGGCATACAACCAGGGATGTGCACTGAGCTGCTAAAGCCTCCGAGTGCCGAGTGGCACCATGTCAGAAGCCACATTTGGAGCTCAAGGGACTCCTACGCAGCCAGGCAACTACGGTGTTTCCTTACTGCCAGCTCCTGCAGCCCCACTTCAGTGGCTTGCAGATGGAGTAACTGGACACTAACAAAAGCACATGTGCTGCCTGATGAGCTTTACCCGTCTTTGCCTTGTAGGATCCCATGTTGCACAATTCCCACGGGGAACAGAGAATAGACAGTTGGCTATGCTGCAGCGATGAGCTGGTCCTCAGATGTTTGTTCTATCAGGGCTGGCGTTAGGCATCATACATTCCTGTGGTCACAGAAGGCCCACAATAATTAAGGTAGAGTTGCTTTTGCCACACATACTGAAATATATACATACCATCCAGCTTTGATGTGAGGACATCAAATGAGGCACTAATCACTTCCTATGCTGTCAAAAACTGGCTCTTCCACCGGCTGTCAGCATCTCTTCACCACTGCATGACTTGCTGGAGCCTTCCAAAGAACATGAAAATTTTTATACGTTTTTTGCCCTATCAAAACTCTCAAACCATCAAAAAGAGGGAAAACGGAGATTCTCAAGCACAAAATATCAAGCAAGGACACACCAGAAGGATAACAGAGCATCCCAACATAACTTTCTGCTGCAGTCAAATGGATGAAACCTACATTAAAATGCAGCTCAAGGTCTACTTGTTTTCCCGCTCTAGACGACACAGTGGAAAAGTTATTTCAGTTGAAAACAAAAAATTTTACAAACATACACCACATACACCTATCTGTGTAACTTGTAAGGAAAACACATTTATTTGGTTACAAAAGTAGGGTTTTTCTGCCACTTGCAAAGCTTGCTGCAGTTTCACAGTGATAAATATTTCCACAGCAGAGACTCTGAGTGGCCACAGCAAAATCCACTTCAAAACCTCCTCTGCAAGACAGACCCAGTAAAAGACAGCTCGCTACTGACTACATCTTCCAACTTTTTGTTTCCAAATTTCTGTGGTTGGAAGCACTGATGGAATAAAAAACCCCTCTTTTTTTTTAAAAAAAAAAAAAAAAAAAGAAAAAGAAACAAACCCAAAATGGCAAGCAGCCCAGAAGGCTACAAGCCCAGACACCTCTCAGGTGAAAAATATTTATGTTGAGCACTGAATTAACGTGAGATCTTCATTTCTTGTATCTTGTTAAAAGTGCAGCATTTGACAACAACCCCAGTGATTAAAGTTCCTTCACCCACAGACCTACAACAGCCCAAGTGACAGCCTTGAGATTTTTCTGTAACATCAGCCCGTGTCGGAGGGTGGGAAGGGGCTTCAGGCACCATGTCGTAAATCCACCTCATCCCCGTTCATCACTAATAACCATATTCATATTTAATAAAACCAAGCCAGATGATTCATTTCAACAATGCCTTTTATTGCCACTTTCTAAGAGATGTTTTCTCACCCTCTGCATTTTACTCTCCACCTGCACTCGTGCTATGGCCAAACCCAGGCTGAAAAGCAAATTCTCTGGGCAGTTTTCTATGGCCCCATGGCCCAGCCTCTGCCAGGATGAGCCTGGCTCAGTTTTCTGCTCCCTGCATGGAGGGATTAGTCTCATCAGAGCACGCAGAGGTGCAGCTCCAGCCATAGGGGTAATCAGTGTGGTGCTGCTCATAAAGGTGCTGAGTGTTTGTGCAGGGTGTCTCAGGGGCATTTGAGGTCCACACTTAATTACACACTGTTATGGCCATACTCCCTGTAGCACCCAAGCTTGAAAGGTGATGGCAGTAACACTTCTGTCCATGGCTTTCTCAGCCATCTGGGAGCTCCTGCTACCTCCATGGCACACAGGACTACGGCAACAGGAGCAGCACACATGCCTACAAGAATGGGACGTGTAGGCTTATGCATTAAGACACCCATCTAACAGGCCAGGTCTACACAAACCATCTAGTGCTTTATCACATGTGAACCTTCAGCCTCTTCTAAGGCACAGGTCAGCCGCAATTCTTTAAGGTTTAAGGCACTGTCATTTTGTGCATGGAAGCTCTCACATCATTTAAAATCCTGTTTTGTGTCAAAGTGTACAGGTGCAATCCAAACTCACGCAGCTTGCCTGAAACCAAAAGTGCACCTGAAACAGTAGTAGCTGGATCCCATTTCTGTACCCACAGACCTGCAGAAATTAATGCTGCTGTCATGACCTAAAGATGCTGTATGTCCACATAACTGGACTGACAGTAACGGGATTCATACTTAGCAGTGGTTCAGCTGAAAAGGCACTGCTTCTGAAAAAAGCCTAAAGCACAGATTTTTCAGGTTCTGGGGAACCAACAGTTAAAGCTCTGCTTCCAAATAATCCACCCTGAAGCAGTCATAGCAGGCAAAAGCAGTGATCCCAGCAGCTCAGCAGTGTAGACGATACAGTGAAACGCCACAGCCAGTTTAAGTATAAGCCTCACAGTTTCCATTACTGCTACTGTAATGATTCTGAAACTCTCATTTATTTTTCACCATTTAGCTGCTAGTTTGTGGCAATTTTTTTTTTTTTTTTGGGGGGGGGGGGGGCGGGGGGGGGGAAAGAACCCAAAACCCCAGAGACAGCCCATCCTTGACAGGAACAGTCCTGGCATGCCTGGAATGCATAAAACCACAAAAGAGCCATTTCTGTTCATATTACTCCTTATGAAACCCCCTTTTAAAGAGAACTCAGCACTGGAGGCTTCAGCCACTCAACAGACCCCCCCTTCAGGATTGCCTTTCGCTTTGAAATGTGACTTATCAGTCAAACCCCAGGCAGGTTTGTGTATCTGACTGTTGTGTCCTTTGCTTTGAACTCCGGGACCGTTATGTACACAGCCGCCAAACTGGTCAAGCCTTTTCCCTCCCCTCCTTTGTCCCCAGGTTCAGGGTAGATAAAAGCCGCACTAGGCTCGCTGCCCTACCAACGCCAATTTGACTGTTAATTTTACATTTAAGAAAAACCAAATAACAAAACCCAACACCACATACAACGATTATCACCGTTACCCACACAAAGGCCAGAGCAACCACAGTGTGATTCAACAAGACCCGGGCTGCAGCGGGTATCTCTGGACACACACAACAATATTCTCTAGGCCATGCAGTGGTGCAGCTCTCTCTTGCTCTGACACGTCTTTTTCTTGCATTGCTTCTACAAGTCTTTTTTTCACCCTCACAACTTGTTCTAGCATCAGTGTGGTGCTGCTGCTGGCAGCAGGGTGGGAGCATGGTGCAAGTGAGGCTTTGACCAGCCCCCTGCACTTATAGGGATACCTATAGGGCACAGGCTGGGCAGATACAAATTTGCTTTGCTGGAGCGAGGAGGTGACCAACTCGTGTTGCTGCATTAGTGCAGTGCTAAGCATGGCCTCTCTTGAGGTGCTTCAGGAGGGTCAAATCCTGCTCCTGTTTAAGTTCCTAAATAAACTTTTGCTGGCTTCAATTTGTTCTCTACCTCCCCTCTTCCTCCCCTGACCTTCCTGAAGGTTTCTGGGATCACCTTCCCAGGCAGATCATCGCCACAGGCACATGGCAATCTGCAGCGTGAGATTCATGTCCAGTTTGAACACCAGAAAGCACCACCGCAATGCAGGGCAAAGCTGAAACACAGGGACTGTTAACCCCGACTTCTAACACCTACAGCCTTTTGTCCATGCAGACTGACATGGAGCCCTGCAAAATCCAAGCAGCACTGGTAGGTCATAACCAAGAGGTCTGGCAGGACAAACGTTAAAGACTAAGAAAAAGCAGGAAAAGAAATATCTTGTACAGAACTGAAAAGAAGCAAAAATTGATAAGCAGGAATTCCCCAGTGGTCCAAGTTTATGGGTGTGATTGCTTTCAGGACTTTTTTTTTTTTTTTTTTTTTTTTAACACTTTGATTTGCATACAAAGTATCTCTAACAGGAAATATCAGCTGTCCTGGAAAAAAACACAAGAAGGATAAGGATTTTTGCTGTCAAGGGTAGGATGGCTTTCGGCACCGCATGACATGCCAGAAAGCCTCCCTCCTGACAAAAGCAATTCGCAGCGGCACATTGGAGCTCCTCCTCACTCCCAGCTCTGTGTCCCATCCCTGGGGCAGCAGCGCATGATGCAGCTCCTCAGGAGAGCTTCCATAGTTAGAAAACCTGAAAACGAAAGAAAAACAAGCAGGTGAGTTGATTTGCATTCCAGATTTACAATTAACACGGCACCGAATTAGCTTGTAGGAAGTGGAAGAGTATAAAGGAAAACCGCCAACTTGAAAATGCAAATCTTCACCCTACTACAATTGCAAGCCACAGCTAGGATTCCTATGAGCTAGGAAGGTGCTAGTAAGAACACATTTTTCACTACTTTTTCAATGTGGTCACTTTGTGAACTTGACAGTGGCTTGTGCTATGTGGCTTCATTCCTACCCTATATATAGTCGGTCTCATTTCCTGAACAGAACATGAATGGAAAAAGCAGAAAACCTTTAAAACAATTGTACAGGTCTTTCTGTCTTCTTTCTCCTTTTTGCCTTTTATTTCTATCACACTGCACTAAAAAAAACCAGCACTTTTAAAATTAGTACAGGATAAAAAAAAAAAACAAAAACCAATCTTTTCCCAAGGCTCTTGGGTCTTAAAGAATATAGGTTGCCTGCTCTGAAACTCATACACTAACTGTTGGCAGAAAAAAATGAAACTGCGGCATTTTTTTCAGTATGTGATATACACATATATGTGTAAAATTGCTCCATACATGGCTACCAGAAATTGTATTTTGTCCCCAGCAGTGAGCACAGTGAGTGAGATTTGTTCAACAACCCTTTGCAGTGGTATTGCAGAACCTCAGCTCTCTGTGGCCATCAACAGTCCCTGCTCCACAGGAAGCACAGCGGCGAGTAAAAACTTGCTTCACAGATGAGTAAGTGAGATGGTGGTAATTATAACACTACAACTCTTTGAGTTATTCTGCAGAACTCAGTTCATCACCTTATCTGTCCGGGCTTGGTCCCTCTCCTGGTGGAAGCCCACATCATTAGCAGTGAGAAGAGGAACCAGGGTTCCTCCATGCTCCTCTTCCCTCCTGGCTGCTGAGAAACACTCCAGCCTTCCAAGCACAGGGATAGGTCCTATTTAAGAGATCACCTAGACACAGCCCAGAGTCCCAGCTGAGCAGCTCTGCCACCGCTCGAGGGCTAGGCTGGCTGCTTTGGGGACCACAGGCCAACTGCAACCTTTAGGGAAGAAACTGCAGCAAAGACCAACAGCATCCTGGGCTGCAGGAGCAGGAGCACAGGTAAGAGATCTCAGCCTCATTAGACCACATGTAGGTATTGCATCCAGTTTTGGGCCCCCTGTACAAGAAACACATTGACAAACCAGCGCACAGTGCAGTGGAGGAGCACCAAGATCGCCAGGCGCTGGCAGACTTGCCTGGAAAGACGAGCTGAGGGATCTGGGCTCATTCAGCCAGAGGAAGAGATGGCACTGAGGGATCCAGCAGCAGCCCTCAGCACCTGCAGGGAGGTTACTGAGAACACTGAGCCAGGTTCTCCTAGTGGTGTCTGACAGAAGAATGAGAGACAACAGGCATTATTTGATACAAGAGTGGTACAGACTGGATGTTAGGAAAAACTTTTCTATGTGGTAGGTCAAGCTGTGGAGCTGGCTGTGCACTCTCATCCTTACACGTTTGCAAGACTTGACTGAAGTCATGAGCAACCTGGTCTGATCTCACAACTGACCCACCTGAGGTCCCTTTCAGCCTGAATTATCCTGCAGTCCTACAAGCCATCTCCTAACTGCCACCAGTGCAGAGGCTTCAGAGGAAAGGGTGGGAATCACTCAGTGCTTGGTTACTGTGATATCCCCCAAGCAAAAGAGTTAAAAGAAACCACCACATCCCATGACCACAAGGGCCCAGAAGGTGCCCCCAGGCACTGTACCTTGTGTTCCCTCTGTAACATGAGAAACCACACTTCTGCATGCAGTCCCTCAGTGATCCACATGCAACTGTCCCTCTCAGTTTGGGCACCAGCGGCCAAGGAAGCTCTGCAGCACATACCAGAGCGGTGCTGGAGGGCAGTCCCACCCACCCACACACATCATTACAGAACACGCAGGATTTCCTAAGCCCTGTGTATAGTGCTGCCTATAAAAAGGCTCTCTGTACTGCCCAAGGCTGCAGCCTCTATTCCACGGGATGGAGATCCCTCAAGAAGCCTTCCCTCTGCCCTGCAAGCTGCAATGCTCTGGTGCAGGATAAGCAAGCTACGCTGCCAGCATGGCCTTCTCCTCCTCTCCATCCCTCATGTCATAAAGGGTGTTGGAGCAATGTCTTCCTTCCAGTCAAAATAACTGGTGTGGCTCGGAGACACGAAATGTTACAACCTAGAAGATACAAAGGGACCTTACAGCCAGCACTGCGGAGCTCTGCCTTCCCAGAAGAATCCATACAAAGCATGAAGCAACTGTCATATGCACCAGGTGGGCAGAGAGGAAGAGGTGGAAGAGAGGTTCATCTCCTTGCCCCAGGTCACCCAGGAGGTTGATGGCAGAGCCACGAACCGATCTCCTCACCTCTATCCCAGAGCCTTGATGCTCCCACTCCTCTTCATGTCTCTACTTGACAGCCAAACCGTACTAGGGGGTAAAGCTGTCCTCCTCACACTGCACATAAGCACATTTCTTTTTGGAGACCAAAGCCTAAGGGATGCCAGCTCCCAGCTAGAAGTCAGGCTTGACCAAAATAACATCTTTCAAAAATGCAAACCTGCACCCACATTAAGAAACCTGTCCAGCTTTGAAGATACACTCGCCAAAGTGTTTTAAGATGTGCTCTATTCTCACAGGGCCTTAAAGGGCTCAAAGGGTTTATCCACATGTGGGTTTTTTTGTACTTGGAAGTGAGACCAGTAAGCATTTTTATACCTACCTATTCATAGGGTTTTATTTTCAGTACAGAAGAGGGTATCAGACCACTCAGTTTCACCTCCTGCTGAAACTCCTGTGTGACCCAGGATGGCTAATTTCAAGCAGTTTCTGAGCCCCTGTAGTGACTTGTGCTGGCCTAAATTTCTGTAACTGCATGCATACCGAGGTCTGCACAAATCAGCGAGAGAAACCACAGCTTCAGTCAAAACCAGTACCTTGGTACAGAAATAAAGATTAAAAACCTCATCTCCACCTCCTTGTTGATAGGTGAGGTCTTAAAGCCAGATATGTCTTCAGAAACAGGCTCCCCCCCCTCTTTCCACCCTCTCCTTCCTCCATCCTTTGAGCAAGGTCTCAGGGCAATACTTTGCAGCCTTGTTCGCCAGAGGAGAAGGATGCTTTCTGTCTGGGAAGCCGGGAAGACTGTGTCGGAGCAAAGCAGACCCTGAGCATGCAATTACCCAGGCAGCAGCAACAATATGCTAATTCACTGGATCCCTCTGAAACGAAGCACAGTGCAAGTCCCTGGAAAAAGTGAAAAGGAGCCTGTTAAGGAAACTGTGTGAAGGCCTTGTGCACAGCAGCCCCTTGGAGTCCAGACAAGGACGGACTTTGCACAGACATCGTTTTTAGAGCCGAACTGGCAGCCAGCATGCCTCCTCTTCCCGCCACGGAGCATCCAACAGGAGCAAGGGGAACCACCCTCAATGCCAACAGGTCACTCCTGTCCATGGGACAACATCCTTAAGGAGCTGCAAACACATGGAATAGCCCCCGCAAGGGACGCCTCACCTGGGTAAGTTCACCCTGGACAGATCATGGTCAAATGGCCATGATGCCATGTGCCCTCTCTCAGTGTCCAGAGTTTTCTCGCACTTTCAGGAGTGCTGTCTGCTCCTTGGTGTCATCAGCTGCCAAGGTCACATCCCAAGCTCTGCCGCTCTGTTCAGGTGCTCAAAGCTCCCTAGATAACTCCAGTCCTCCAACAACAAAGCCAACATAGCAAGAAGAGGAGAACACTGAAATGGTCCTTTGGTGAGTTTACTGTGAGAAGTCAATGCCCTCAGAAGGTCCACACTGACTGACTACCCCCTGGTGCACCAGCCTTCTGACTCCTACTGACCAATTCCTCTAACCTCCAACTAGAAGCTATGGCCCCACGCCAGCATCGTGACAGGCGCAGCCTTGCACTCCTAAACCAGGAGGGATGCCTTGCTGCGGGCAGAAAAACCTGCCTCCCTCCTTGGGAAAAGGGGCATAGGAAGGACCAAGAAGGTCTCTGCTGTCTCCCTATGTTGGACAGGCTGCCCACTCGCATGCTTTTAGTGAAGCTTTCAGATGATTACAAGCCTCCTTGAGGAGGAGCAATGATTTCCATCAAAGGCCAGCCAGTTTTAAACCTGAGCAGCCTCTCGTAGGGAGTTTTCTATTGTAATCCATGCAAAGATTAAACTCTGCCAAGTGGAAGAGTTGCACACCAAAGCTCTTTCTGCATGAGGCTGTTGACCACTGAGCTGATATATTGAGGTCAGAGGCTCATCTGTGCCAACACACTTCTTCAGGGACATAAGCATGGCTTTCGTGTGTATATACATACGACTGTTATCCAATGAGGCAGGGGCAACCAGTTTAACTACAAGAAGTTAACATTCAGCCCTTAGGGTGCACCAAAAGTCCTGGGTTCCTGCAGAAGCAGGATCAACAACAGCAAACATCTAGAGAAAATATTTACCAGCCTCTGCCATGTGCTGGCTTTTTTGGAGAGGTTGTTTTTTGAGTGCAAGGCTAAGAAAAAACAGTGTTGGCTCTTGTTTAAAAATAGATTTGTTTGGCATGGACTGAGTTTGGAAAAGATGGGGAAAGGAAAGCACAACACGGAGCTGCAAAGACACCAGCAGCAAGCCATGAGCCCTGGCCTTTGCAGAGCTCCTGGTGGCTGTCTTAAAATTGGAGCACTTCTCACCAGATAATGTATCTCAGATGAGATGAGTTTCCTGAAAAGCACTGCCAACACACGGTTAAAAGCTCAGTTCAGACAAGCAGCGACACAAATCCGCTTCTGGGTTTTGAGCTGAATATTCAATGCTTTCCATGTTTGCTCACTCACAGGTTATCTGGGCTGCACAATCAGCAAAACTCCCACAAAAACACTCGCTGGGGCTCAGCTATGAGGCAGTCTGTAATGGAGCTGTTCTAGAGAAAAACATAAGTGTTATCGCGCATGGGGCTGTCCCAGTACAATTAGTCATACCTGATGGAGAGATATGCACCCTTGCAGGACTCTTAGCACCTTTTCAACAGATGAAGTCAAAATGAAAACATCCTAACTATCAACAACCAACCTGAAAGCTGAATCATGAATCCCAAAAGCAGCCTCAATGCTACAAAGAGATGTCTTCTCCACAGAAGCAGACAGCCGGGTTCCCTCCATCTGTCTTCCGTTTCTTCTTCCCGTATAATTTCCTGATGTTACGCAGTGAAATAACATTTCTTCTTTCACCTCCCCACTCAAGAGACCATTCACTGCTCTGGCTGAGGGGTGCTGTGGAAAAGAAACTGCACCCAAGGAAAAGGCCAGAGCTTCAATGGTGGGAAACAACATCCTGGTTGTCTCCTGTGCATGACCTTGGACAAGTTCCCCAATGCCACTTGGCCTCACTTCCCCACTGAAACAGCAACTTCCTCACCACGCTGGGTGACTACCCCTAGGATGTGTGTGGTAGGCCTGGTGTTACCAACCTGGGCTTAACACTGATAATAATCAGAAGAGATTGATGGTGTGTCTGAGCTTCCCTCCCATGTCAGCATCTTGTTCAGTAACATGGCGATCTTCAACACAACCCAGACCATGGTTTCATGCAGCACTTCTATACTCGTGTGCTTCACAAATGTCTCTGTTGGTGTCCTAGCTCCAAAGGTTTTGGCAAACATTCCTTACCACAAAAGCATCACTGACAGGCCGGTGGCTCAGGAAATCCACCTTCTCTCTTCACCGCCTGACAGACACAATTTCACAGGACGTTTTTTTGCATTGACAGTAGCGAGCGATAGAGTAGGCTGCCAAATGAATGTGAGGAGTTCAGCTCATGGCTGGTACCAGAGGCAGAACATTGAGATGCAACTCAATTGTTGAACTTCTCCAGCTGGGAGGCTTACCTGGCCAGGAGGCACCACACCGACCTCACAGGGATCCTGTGGTCACTGCCTTCAGGAAGGACACTGGTGCTTGGCAGGTTCTATGCACATGTGCATGACAGTGGGGGCGAGAGCAGACAGCCGGTGGTTCCTCTTGTTAGCCATTATGAAATTCACTTGGAAACAAATATATTTTTCAAAGGACTCCTCCCTGGTGCTGACAAGTATTTTGAGATACCATACACACTGCCAGGACTCTTAGCGAGGTGCAAGGGGAAGCACAACCTGCTCCGAGGGGTTGCCGGCAAGGCCAGGAGCTGCCTAGTGGCTCTGCATCCATGGCAGAGATCAATAACCAAAGCCAAATCTTCCAGATTTGGGTAATTCCCAGGCAAGTCTCAGCCAAACCCACACATCTACGCTCACACCAAAGAGCAGAGACACATCAAGAGCAAAGAGCAATTGCAGTAGGTTGCCATGGCAGTGTACATGGGTGATTTTATCACCCTTATCAGCTGCAACAGCATTTAGGCCCATTATCAGAGAACACCCGAGTATTTTTTTTAAGGATGCAATAGGTGGGAGAAGCAGAAAATCAGTCAGCCAGAAGCCAGCAGACAGCACACAAAGCAGCAGCCCTTGCTTTGAGCAAGCTGCCTCCTGTGGGCACACGTTTACCCTGCCCTGGGCTCACACTGGAGTCCACAGGTGATGCAGCGCTCCCCAGCAGCCCCCCAGCCCAGGAGAGCTCTCCCCTGCACGGAGGGATGCGCAGCCCTCCGGGGAGCACGGCGACAGCGAGCGGAGGGCGTTCGCCTGCGCTCCCTGCAGCGCTGATGGAAGTAGGTCAATCCTTCTGCTTTGCTGAACCTTTTGGCAGGTTGGTGCTGTGTTGCCGTTGTCGCTTGCAGCTTGTCATTTGTGCTGCGCGGCAGCCACGTCGTTCAGAAGTTAACAAATTCAATACATCTAATTAAATCAACCTTGGCATCCATTCAAAACCCATCTCACTGCCTTTTTTTTTTTTTTTTCTTTTTTTTCCCCGCTTTTTATTCCCTGCTGTTGGTGGTGAAGAGACAAACCAGAGGAGAGATGCAATAGTGGGTTGCTAAGGGGCGAGA
This sequence comes from Falco naumanni, assembly GCF_017639655.2. Taxonomy (NCBI): domain Eukaryota; kingdom Metazoa; phylum Chordata; class Aves; order Falconiformes; family Falconidae; genus Falco; species Falco naumanni. Next base: position 105,806,916 of record NC_054056.1, on the reverse strand, counting down.
CGGTTTTCATCTCTTGGCTATTTCCCTGCTGCTCTCCTGTCGTTGCAGAGATGCTTTGTTCTCCTTGAGGGAACGCAACAAACCCACGTGGCATCACTCCTTACACCCCTTCCCTCCTCCCCCACCCCAGACAAAATAACCTTTTCCATCTTCTTGCAGGCTTTGCAAACAGAGTCTAACACACACCGGTGACCTTTTGGCTCCTCTGCTGACACTCGCCACACAGAATGCAGGCTCGGAAAGCCAGCCAAGCTGGCATGGCTGGCAAAAGGAAGGCATATCAAAGCATGGCTTGCAGCACCTGGGCTGGGCTGGACATGCTGTAAGGTGTGAGCACCACCTTCCACCACTAGCCTGAGCAAAGCCAGAAAGCAGCGGGGAGGCCACCAGAGATGGCTCACCCCAGCCAGGGTCTCCTCCGGCTGCTCTCCCATGCAGCTCCCAAGCTCCTCCTTACACTGCTTGATGGATGTGGTCATGAACATGGGCTCACACCAGAGAAGCAATCCAAGACATGCTAGCGGATGGCCACAGAGCTCTTGAAAAGCACCACAGGATGTGGAGCTGCCATTCAGACAGCACCCTCGGTGACACAGGGAGATACCAGCAAGCTGCCCATACCTGTCATCTTCTGCAGCCCAACGCGGACACTGGGACCACCATGTCCAGCCTCTCCTGCCTCTTCACTGTGGCAGATCCTTCCTCCTCCACTACCTCTTCCACTTCTGCCATGTCCTCCCTATTCTGAGACCACTGCCTGGAAGGCAGGAACGGTGGCACAGCCTTGCTGCCCTTCTGTGCCGTGACTCACAGATGCCAGCAAAATCGCCACTCCTGGCTGTGGGAGTTTAATTGAAGGCACCTGGATCATCCCAGAAGAGCACACCTCTGATCCTTGGTGCAAATTTGCTGTCTTTTCCATATCCTTCAGGTATTCCATAGCATTGCTGGGCTGGGGAACCAGGGCTAAGGAATATGCCAGGTGCCAGCAGACCAAGGCTATGTTGTTTCCTCCAACCAAGTACTGTTTCCTCCTCAGCTTGATACTAAAGATCTCTCTGGCAAAGAGAGAAGAGGGTTATATCTGGATGGCAGCACTTTGCTCAGCAAATTCATCTACAGTCTGTTCCTTGCTATTACCTCAGAGCCATCCTTGACCTCCCTGCTCAAAAAGCAGTTGTTTACCTTCCCATATCTACACTATTTCCTCTCCTTTAGCCCATCCTCCCTTGAAATAATTCCTAAAATATTCAGTCCTAGGCAGCTCTTCCTCCAGGCTCCTGAAACAATGCCGTGCTGTGGTGTTACTTTGCTCGCCAGCAGAAGTGGGTGCTTTGGAAGATCTCCGGCTCCTCGCGCCGCAGCTGCAGCAGTTAGGGGCTGCTCTCCTTCACACAAAACCTACTGCTCATCCTTTTCTCAGCACTATGAAAGCAGTCTGAAAAGCCAAGCACTTTAAACTCCTCTGGGATGAAAGGCACCAGAAAAGTGTAAAATACCCCTCCCCCGCATGGCAGCGGATGTTACAAAAGTTTCTCCGTGAGCGCAGGAATTCATTTCTCTGTAAGCAAGCTCCCCCTCCCCACACAGTAATGACAACGTGTGATGCTCTGCCCAGATGCTCTGCCCAGCTCGGGGCCAGCTCTCCCCTCTGCCCCCTCCCTCGCCTTTTGCATGTGGGCCATGCACGCCCCAGGCTGCACACCAGTAGAGAAATACTTCTGGGTCAAAGGAAAGAAATGGGGAGTAGAGGATACCGATTCAGGGCAATTACCCTGGCTGCTGTGAATCAGCACGCCTTCCCTGACACCACCACTGCCAGAGCCTCTCCCATTCGCTGACCTGCTCTGCGAAAAATACATTTGCATTTTAATTTACATTTCCTTAACACTGATCAGGTATGAGCAGGGCATTTACCTACCCTATTTACCTACCCTCCGTACTGCAGAAGCCTGTCGCAGCAGTACAGGAATGCAGAGGAAGAGGCAGCCTTGGAGGAGATGCTGGTGACCGCAAGAGTTGACAGAGAGCAGAAAGACCAAATACCACATGGCACTACATTTCAAGCAGTGGTCCCTCACACTGCCAGATTTAGTGGCAACCGTCCATTGCACAGCCAAGGGGAGTGAGAGAATCTGGTGGATTTAGCACCGGGGTGGATGGGAACTGCCGTAACTTTCAAACTCAGAAAGAGGTAGAAGGTGGTTTGTTCAAGGGTACAAAAATTCACACGAGCAGTCACAAGAGATGGACATCTTTCCTGCAACCCTTCAGGCAGGCCCTATCTGGAGGAAGACCGCAGTTATGCGGGTAAGGTCACATATTTCGGCTTGCCTGCTTTCCCTCACCCTGTCGAAGGGCTGCAATAACCATCTTCTGGTGGAAGCTCCTTGTGAAATGACCCAGCAGGGGACATGCCCAGGGTCCTCCTTGCTGGGCCACGTGCCTGTGGTGGAACCACAGCAGAGACTCCAATTTCCTGCCGCAAGCCCTTGGCACACTGGGTCAAGTGCTGCCTCCAGCAAGCCACATGGCTGCAACCATGACGGGGGGCACGGAGAGGGGAAGGAGCTACGGCTCCTGTTGCAAAAATGGAGAAGGAGCTGATTCCAGGTGTTCTGCACCCAGACAACAACCTTCTCTCTGTTCTCCTCCTTCCCTCTACCTGCCACCATCTCCGGCAGCAAGGAGCCCGTTCAGCTGCTCCTTTGCTGAGGCATCACAGGGTATCCACTAAGCACAGAGCAAATGCCAGGGCCAATGGGGTTCTGGCCTCTTTGCAGGGAGTTCTGCGGTTGGCCTTCTCCAGAGGATGAGGTGGTATAGGGAAGTCCCATCTCCACATTGTACATCATTGCTCCTGTCAGAAAGGACACAGTTTACAGTGATGGGATCTGGATTGCTGAAAGACATCCAGTTCATACTTCTACAGCAGGGACCTAGGAGTGGCTGGAGCACACACAGGGCAGCAGCGATTTGCACTTCCAGGGTGAGAAAGAAACCAGATGCCTTTGGCACTAACAAACACACACTGCGTGTCTGTGACTGCATGTGACAGTGTCCTCAGAGAAACAGCTCAGCATCCCCTTCACACTCAACTGTTTTCTCCTTGCACAAACATCTGATGCAAGCAAGCCAAAAATATAAACTAATTATAATGCATTTGCTTTTTTATGTCACTTAGGCATATAAGGGGCCAAACAGTAGAACAAGTGAACAATCCGTGTGCCCCTGGCGCAAACAGAACCAGCAAGGGAGGGTCACCACCACTTCAGCAGCAATTTCTCTACCTTGCGTCTTCCTCTCGCCCATTCTAGGTGACGGGTCTAAAGTAATGTATTGTCAAAGATGGGAGAAAAAAGCCCAGAGGACTGATGTTCCCAGCGCCCCCGGATCCTGTGCACACTTTCAGCTCTTCTAGGTACCACAGAGCAACAAACACCAGCCTGCTCTGGGGCTGGCCTGCGTCTCATCAGAGCTACTTCCAACCCCAACTCAGCCAGAACCCCCCACGTGGGCTCCCTGCCCTTCCTGGCTTCTTAAAACAAGATCCTCTTCATGTCCACAAGCCCAGCCTACCATGCCCACCGATGTCTACAAAGCACTCCGATAACTAAGCAGCGCGGGCCAGCCCGCCAGTGATTCAGCCAGCCCCAGGCCAATGGCTGGGACGTTTCACACCGCCGCTGTCACCGCCACCAACGTCTCCATCGCCGGCAGGAGCCCTGCGGGGCCGCGACAGGAAACCGGGTCTTAATCACCATCTCACTTTTCATTCCCCACTTTAGTTCTGCTATTTTAGCAGCTGCTGCAAGCTGGCTCCACACTTTCAGATGAGCAACCGTTAGGGTACAGGGTTTAGCTCAACTGTTTTCAGGCTGCAACTCCGAATGCAAAGAAAAATGTGAAGCTGGGGGAGGCTGGGGGTTAGAAATCAGGCAGCGATCAAGGCTTTAAGACACAACCAAGCCAGCAGCAGCCTCCTGCCCAGGTTGACATTGCCTGCACTACCTGGGGCAGGCAGCCAGCCTGGTGAGTCCATACAGGCACGACGCTGGCACTGGGTGGACCTACTGGCCTGGGCTGCTGCCCACTTGGGACAGTTGTGCAACATGGTCTGATGCAGATGCATCTCCAGGTGCTTCCCCTTCTCCTTGTTCATGATACATCTATAGATCTGTGGCAATACCAGGGACAGGCTTATCAGCTAACTGCTCAGCCTCTGTGGCAGCCAGGGAAAATTCCCCTTGCAGGGGGAAGTCTACTGCCACTGTAACCTGTGCAGATGGCAGAGCCAGCCCCTGTACACCTGCATCAGGGACCATCTACAAGGGAGAGAGGGTGCTGTGACCCTGAAAGGTACATGACCTGAGCTCACTGGCACAACCTTCCCCATGTACTGTCACAAGACTGCTCACCAAGTGCTCATCAGCCCATGCTCATGTGGCCCGTGGACCTCCAGAGGCACCAGCCAGCCCAAGAAAACAGGAGGTTGGATTTTGTGCCCAACTTAGTTGCTTTCTCCTTTTGCAGCCCCTCAGCCTAGGCATAATGGCAGGTAATGAGAAAGCAACCCCAAATCTCTCCAGTCCTGAGCATCCAGACTGGTGCAGGTAACTACTGGAGACAACAAACCACCTGTGCAATTCCACAGATGCACACACATGTGCTGTGATAGGTCCCCACCATGTCCTGAGGGACAAGGGGATATTTGTAACCCACATGCCCAATAGCTCACTTCATCCCTCCCATGTCTCCCCTGCTACATGATGCCCACGGCTTGGTGTTCAGCCCAGCAAGCCCTGCTCCCTGTCCTCATCGGTCTTCCTGGCACAAAGCAGGCTTGATGGCACATTATCAGGAAGGCACAAATAGCCCCTGCCCAGCCCCTGAAGCATCCTCACCCAAATAAACACCACACTGCATCCCAGGACAGGCTCCTGTGCATGGGGGATAGAGAGAATGCTGGTAAAAATGGGAGGAAAGAGCTGTTTTTTACAGCAGGACGGGGTTCCTGGCTGCGTCCGATGCAGGATGAAACCTTCCCCACCTCTTCCATAACAGTGACCCTAAGCCAATGCTTCTGCTGCAGCAGGAGGACATAATTTGCTTATTTTCCCCCCTTCTGACCCCCCTGATCCCAGCTACTGCCTTCCACTGTGCCATCTGTCCTCGCAGTGTGAAGAATTCGCTATGGGTGAGCAGAGCCCAAGGAAAGGATGCCTTTCCCCCACATTTCAAGGTGGCAGTGTTAAGCAGAATTCTCTGGGACTCCCTAGTTTCGCTGTGCCACAGCCATCAGATACACAGAACTGTCATCAGAAAAAAACAATGGTGTTGGCCCAGCACGTGAAGGGCCTTGGCTTCCCAGGAAGGAATGACCAAAGTGGCAGGTCTTACAAGGATGGCAACACAAAAGTGAGTCCCATAGCTGGCACCTCTGTTTTCCCTCTCCCTCCTCCCTACTTCGGGAAACCACCACACAGGAAAACAAAAATCACAGAATGACAGAATTATTTTGGTTGCAAGGGAGCTTCAAAGACCATCTAGTCCAACCTCCCTGCCATGGGCAGGGACACCTTCCACTAGACCTGGTTGCTCAGAACCCCATCGAACCTGGCTTTGAACACTTCCAGGGATGGAGCATTCAAAACTTCTCTGGGCAACCTGGTCCAGCGCCTCACCACCCTCATCATACAAAATTTCTTCCTTATGTCCAGCCTAAATCTATCCTCTTTCAGTATAAACCGGTGCCCCCCGCTCTGTCACTACAAGCTTTGGTAAAATGTCTCTCTCCATCTGTCTTATAAGCTCTCTGCTATACATTGAAAGGCCACAATAAGGTCTCCTGAAGCGTTCTTTTATCCAGGCTGAACAACCCCAACTATCTCAGCCTTCCTTTCATATAATCACAACCCAGCAGGACCCAGAAACCTTGACAAACCTCCAGGCAAACAAATCACCAAACATCCCTCTCCAACACAGTGCCCAGAATCCCAGCAGCCGATAAAACTCCTCTCTGTTCACCGTCACTACCAAGACACAGGCACTGCAGAGACTGATGCTTCCCTCCCACTCACACGTGGATGTTGCCATCAGAACCTGATGCCGCAATGTCTCGTTTGGCAAACCCAGCTCCTCCAGGAGGGAATGGGAAATATGATCAGAGGAGCTGGCGACCTCGCCCTCGGTGAACAAACACTGAATCGATCTGCAGGACACAACCTCAGAACATCCTCTCAACATGCTCCTTCACTGTCATGAGTGTCCTGAAGTTCATAAGGCCCCTTCCACGGTGATTGATAGTGGGGAAGGCAACAAGCATTTATATGTCACGTTGACAGCAGCACAGCAACACCCTAGAGAGACCGTAAGGAGAAGGAGCAGAAGTGACAACAGGGTTTTCATGACTGCCCTAGTGCCTAGGGGATGACGCGTGCCAGGGTGAGATGCCAGGGCAGACTTTAAACCTGTCACTTTCCTTTGATTGAAGTGTCAAATATTCATCTGCTGGCTTCCCATCAGCTGCAAGGTTTTCCCCTAAAGCCACCATGCAAAGCCGACGCTGTTTAAAATAAACTTCAGATATCTGCTTCTTAGATGGCCACCGAATAGCGTATACATGATAGACCACTACAGTTTCATCAGAGCATCTTGTGACACTTCACATGGTGAAACACCTGGGGATCTCTTCTGCATAACTTAGGTACTAGCACGAAAAAGGCCAGTCTTAAAATTATGGAACCCCTGAGCCAAGACCCAAAGCAACCTTTGCCACAAAACTAATTAAATCTTTGGGAAAGAGGATAGTATTTACCTCCTGCCTTCCCCATTCTGCTTCAAGCAACGTTATTCCTGCAAAGCTCCCGCGTGGTCCTTGTGCCGTGCCCTGAAGTCCTACCCTTGCCTCCCCATCACCTCCACGCATCACAGCTGCAATGGGTGCAGAGCCTGCGGGTGACACAGCCACTGCCAAATTGCCAGTAACCTATAGGCATTTTCCCTTCTCCAAGCTGGCCTCGATCTGACCACCTTCTCTGTCAGAAATGAATGGAAATCATCTCTTGCTGCAAGATGGGCTCACAAAACTTGCTTTAAAAATCCCCCCCAAACAGCCCGCCTGGGCCATGAACATTGCTACAGCAGGTGTAGGATTCATCTCACCTACCCTATAGCCACGTAAACCATACATATCTACTCTAAGCAAGCTGGCTAGGGGCACACCGCACCTGATCAAAGAAAGGTGTTTGCAGTGTTGGCGTCTGCATCTGAACAAGTCGGCACAGGGTGCTTTTGCAGGTGGTAAAGGGTCTGCCACACAGTCAGAGAAGATGAAGGTGCAATTAATTTCATTTCTCAGATCCATCTCACCTTAAATCCCATGGACAATGCTGACTAGGTCTCTACTGACCACAACAGAAACCAAACGCTGCACTGCTGACCTACGTGGGGTGGGGTGCCATGCGATGACTCCCACCTTGCCAACTGGTCAAATGAAAAGAAGCAGAAATTTCCAGTAGGCAAAACCGCTCTCAAAGCCTAACTTCAGCATCTGAGATGTTGCTACCTCCACCCCAGTGTGCTTCCAGCAGTTAATCCTCCATCCCTCTAGCAAGGGAGACAAAATAGATATGCCGCATTTTGGTTTCCCCACCTTGTGCTCCAGCTCTTCCAAGTAAGCGAAGACGGTTTTGTGCTCATATAACACAATGGATGAAGTGCAGATATACATGTAGCCCATTCCATAGCCCTGCCTCTGTGGGTAGCTACTTCTGGCAACAGGGCAGGCGGGAACATGCGAACACTGAGCATTCATCTCAAATGGCTCCACCGGGATTCATTTCACCTGAGGATGGTTATCAGAGCATGCAGATTTCAGTGGTACATTCAGCACAGCTGTATTAACACATCTCGGTAAAACACCCTGAGACTCCAAGACAGAAAATGCTGCATGGGCAGCTAATTTCCTCCTAATAGCCCATTTACCTCTGGCAGAAGTTAAGAGACTGCAAGTGTTTCATGAGCCGTTCGCAGGAACATTTGTAGGCATTACTGAGTAACTCAGGAACTTAATTATCTCTTTTAAAATGACCTGTGTGATTTAAAAACCTATTTGGACCTCAGGTGCCCTGGGATCTGTAATCCCCAATCTAGTTGCTCAGATGGCACAATCTTGAAGTTACCATGCAGGCCACTCACATTGCTCTAAATTGTTCTACCTGCCCATCAAACCCAGAAACATGCCCTGAAATCCAGCTTCCCAAACAGACAGAGAAGTTAAACCCCAGCAACCAGCTCCTTATCCACTACCTGCCTGAGCTTCCCAAATGACAACAGAAGTATGCATCCTCTCAGCCGGGGGAACTTTCACCATAAATGCACGCCTGAGCACCTTTAGACATAAAATATATATGTTTAGGGAAGTTATTACGCTTCTCGGAAACTTTTGCAATCTTATTTACAAGGCTCAGCAGCAGTTTTTAGAGTCCACTGGCAGTTCACAGCTTCAACCAAAAGATACACCACGCACGAGCCCTCTTACTAATAATGGCCCGTGGGGCTGGAAAGCCCCTGTGCATCTCTCAGCCCCATGCTGCAGCGAGGTGACATGCCTGGGTGCTCGATTTGAATACGTATGGCTGAGGCCACCCACGGGCAAGCACCAGATCCTGCCTCTGAGCCGCAATCCTGACCCCAGAGACGCAAGGTGAGCATGGCAGGGGCCGGTGTCTTCATTTCTCTACCCTAAAAGTATTTCCACCAAGCAATGGTTAAGAGCATTCACTAGAGTTCTGGGTCTTTTTCAAGTGTGTTATTGTAGGAGAACATGCCCAAAGTGGATGAACATGCTGGTAAAACCCCTGATACCCCTGCCCTTGTGTTCACTGGCTGATGCTACAGGACCCAAGAGCCAAACCTCCATCCCCTGCCCAAAGGGCAACACCAGATTATCACTCAGAACAGTTTAGTCCCGAGTTCAGTTCCTGGTGTGCGATTATCTGATACAGAGTCTAAAGGGAGAAGGCCTTAAAGGCATTTTCTACTTTACTACACAGGGACCTAATTAAGCCTCTGTTATAAGACATCACACGCAAGAGGTTCTGCTACAACAGTTCCTGGAGCCAGATGCAATGTAGTTTATTTTTATAGCACAAGCAGGACATAGTTCTTTACTGCAGAGTGGCACCACAGCCTGAAGAACATATGATCCCATATAGACGCCAGCACAAAACGCCTTGCAAAAGGCACATCAGTTCTTCAAATGAGCATAGCAAAGCATCAAAATCATAGATCCACAAAATGGCTCGGGTTGGAAGGGACTTTCAAAGACCATCTAAGTCCAACCTCCCTGCCATAGGCAGGGACATCCTCCACTAGACCAGGTTGCTCAAAGTCCCATCCAACCACACCTCAAACACTTCTAGGGACGGCACATCTACAACGTTTCCGGGCAACGTGTTCCAGTGTCTCACCACCCTCACAGTAAATGCAGAGACCCAAATCACATGCTCAGGACACAAGCACTGATTCTCAAGCCAGATTTCTCTTCTGTATTAATGCACTGGGGCTCTGGTTCATGTTTGCTGAGAAATCAAGTGCAGCACCTAACACGCCTCCGCTGCCCTGCTGGCAGCTCCTGCCCCAGGCTGGTACTGGCGAAAGGATGTGCTGCTCATGCCACAGATATTCAACATCATGGTCCAGCACCTTAGCGGAAACCAAACATCTTCAGCAGTTTAAGCCATGCCATGAACCTCAGGCGACGCCCAAGTGCGTGGTCCAGCTGGCGCACCGGCCGTCCCAATTGACACTGCATACAGGAACATCGCGCAGAGCCACGCACACTGCCACCGCTGGCACATCCCTCGCTGCAATGCTCCCTCTCAAAATGTCTCCTTTTGACTCCAAATTCTTCTTGTTCCTGTACGGCCCTTTGCACCCCTCCAAGCTACCTATCCACATCCAGCTAAAGCCACCTCAGCCACCCGCCAACCCACTCGGGTCAACATCTCCCCAGCAACTCCTGCTGTCCCATACATCCCTCCCACCTTCACAGCTCAGCTCCTTCTGCATCTCCCCCAAAGACAGGTTCCTCCCCCTTGCTCATGACTCAAATCTCATCACCTCCTGCTCACACAGCCTTAATGCCAGTGGTTATGGAAGCAGAGGGAGGTTCAGGCACACACTCTCGGGTAGCCTGCAAATTTGTCCCCAGATGCCAGTTGGTTTCATGAAGTTTCACTGGTTACATCACTCAGTGCTGTTAAGTCAACAGTTGTTGGTTTTTTACGTTACTGCAGCCAGTGGTTTGCCCTTAAAGGCTCAAAATTAACACGCTGCAACAGCAGTTGCCTTACCTGTTTCTCCACCTTCTGGTTTGTCGTGCTGGAGAAGGGGGGTAATGTCTCTGGAATGAAAACAAAAACAAAACCCACAAAGAATCGAAGAAAGCCACTAACAGCATCTATTAAAAAGACAAAAATTCCATGTTGTCCTGGAGAATAGCTACAAAGCTGCAGCCTTTCAACACCAGCTTTTACTTCAAAGTGACATCTTGAAGTGTGGCTTGAAATGACACGAGCTGCCCCACACATTGTGTGCCACCAAGGGAAGCAAAACCTCTTCTGTGAACCCTTTAGATGGACAAAGCAAGGGGAAAAAGGTGCCAGAGACCCAAAGCACATTCATGGAAAAGTACGGATGGTGGAATTAAGGTTCCTGGCTCTAGGCATCATGCTACAGCTGTTATAAAACAGCACATTCATCTCAGCTGCATAGCTATCAATACTGTGTGCATGAGTCATCTGTAATACTTATCTAATGGTGAGTAAGCTGCTCCCGCCGGTCATACCTTCCAGATAAATCTGTATAGAAAACAAGAGGGGAAAAAACCTATCAGAACATCAAAGACATAAAAGGAAGGGGACAGTAGCTGGGCAGCAAGACAGCACCCGAAGTGGCAGAGGGAAAGCTGGCTTGGGGGTCATCAGATGAAATGCGCACCAGGAGGAGCAAGACAACTGTAAGGGTCCATACGGAGAATGAGTAATGTATCACTAACCCAATCATAACAAGACCCTTCCCGCTGGCAGCAAACACCTATGGCAGAGGAGGTATATGACACAGCTTTTGGGATTGAGGTGCAAATTTGGAGAAGATACGGCAGTTTAGCGGTTTACGCTCATCGTTTCCTCTCCACAAGCAATGCTTTGCAGTGGGTGTGGGTCCAAGCCAGGACCCAGCGCCTCGGAAAGAGCTGCTTGGAGCTGGTGTCTGTAAAATCCCAAACAGCAGGGAAACTCCAGCCTACCCATGCGCTGGGTGCAAAAGGATCCTGAACATGAGGGATGCTTCCTCCCCTAACCTTGTTTTTACTAAAGCTCAGCAACTAAATTCCAAATAATGTAAAGATGCAATTAATGAAAGAAAAAGACAAAGCCACCTTGTTTCAAATCTGTTTGATGCAGGCAACCCTGAATGACCGTGCTTGCTCTTTCACACCCAGCCATACATGAACTTTGTGTCCACTGCCTGCTTGGGCCTCAGCAGGCTCTGGTGAGCCACAAAAGCCGAGGCCAAGCCTTAAGAAGACTTTCTCAAGAGAGAAATCGCTGCTGGGGAGGCAGGGGAAATACCCTAAGGGTCTCCCAAGGGGGCTGAGTCATCACATGGGTGTTTCACGGAGATTTTGGAGGGGTAACTGGGGAGCGGGGGCGGAGAGGGGAGAAAACTCCAAACACCTACCCAGCTTCACACAGCAGAAAGGAAGAGAAAACCCTGGGTATGAATCACCCTGCCCCAACATCTCAGAGCCACCAAAGCAGTTCACACAGGTTGCCACGAAGGCTCCCGCCAGCACAGAGGAGCCCATCTGCTGTCCTTGCAGCCTGGCTGTGGGGCAAGAAGCTTCAAGGGTGGGCACAACGCTTCTGTAGGCTTGCCTGTATGCAGGCAGCAGCTGTGGGGACTAGTCCAGATCCACCAAACCCTGAAACCTCCATAGCTAAGTGTGAAGTCCAAGGTGGCCACCTCCTACCAGGGAGGGACTGGAAAACAAGAGCTCTGTCATGGCTAGCACAGCATTTAATAGAATCACAGAATGGTTTGGGTTGGAAGGGACTTTCAAAGATCATCTTATCCAAACCCAATGCCATGGGCAGGGACATCTTTCACTAGGCCAGGTTGCTCTAAGCCCCATACAACCTGGCCTTGCTGCTTGAGATGGGGCACCCACAGCTTCATTGGGCAACCTGTTCCAGTTTCTCACCACCCTCATTGTAAAAAGTTTCTTCCTCATGTCCAAACTAAACCTATGCTTTTCCCAGTTCAAAACTGTTGCCCCTTGTCCTGTCACTGTATGGCCCTACTAAGTCTGTCCCTGTATTTCTTATAATCCCCCCTGAAGTACTGAAAGGCTGTAACAAGGTCTTCCTGGAGCCTTCTCTTTTTCTAGTCCAAGCAACCCCAACTCTCTCAGCCTTTCCTCACAGGAAAGATGTTGCAGCCCTCTGATCATTTTCGTGGCCCTCCTCTGGACTCGCTCCAACAGGTCCCTGTCCTTCTTGTACTGGGGACCTCACTTCTGGGGCAGCTTCTCACGACACCCCCCATCACTGCTCAGGGATACCTCTGCGTTACCTGCCCTGCGACAGCGGCTCTTGTAAGGCAAGTGCAGGAACTGACACCGTCAAGAGCAAGCTTGACTGTGGGGTTTTTTCTTAGGGTTACATTTTGCTCAAGTCAGTGTTTCAACCCAGGTCACTGCAGGGTCCTGTGAGCCTTAGCACCAACACCAGGGATGGGCTGGAAACCAGTCTGGAGAGGAAAGTCAGAGGGATCAACCTCTCTGGCATCAGCACACTCATGCCAGATGAAAAAGGCGTCATCACCATGGCCTCAGTCTGTCCCTCTCAGCACCTACCCATCAACCTCGGAATAAAACCAATTCCATCACCTGAGCACAGGCTGTGTACGGGGACAGCCATTCAAAAACCAAACCAGGCCAACATAGTCTCTCCTGAATCCTCAAACTCATTTTCATTACATACGTTTTTATACATTTTCTTGTCTTCTTTTTTTTGTTTTGTTTTTTTTTTGAGTTTGGTTTTTTTTTTCATAGAATTGAGAAGAGCCTCCCTGGAGCCCAAACTCCATCTGCATCTACCTCAGGCAAACACATAATCCTGGCCAGAAACAAACCAAACACCTGGCTTCCACCACTCTTATTAAAAAGTTTCTCCAAAACCTCTCTTCTGACACAATTAGAAACTTTCTTCTCATTTCCAGCCTAAGCACAGTCATGCCAGGTGAGATCCACTCACTCCTGAACCAACAGCTCCTTCTGCTTCAGCAGGTCATCACCTCCCTGATACACGTTGACCGTGCTGCTCCAGGCTGTCCCCTCCCAGTCCTACCCGTCCACCTCTTCCCATCTGAATTTATCTGGAGGACACAACAACTGGACCCAGTCAACAGCCTATCTCAGGAATGTGACCTGTCCTCTAGGAAACCTCTGCTGCTTTTCTAGGTACACATCTGTTCCGAGATCTTTCTAGTAGAGTCTTAACTCTGGTTTTTGGTCTTGGTATTTTTTTCTTTCTTTTTTGAGCTGTATGATCAAAACTGCACATGCCTATTAAATGTCTAAATATACATTTCGTAGGAAATCAGCATACAGGGGAAGAGGGGGAAAAACCGCCACATCTTAGTGTTAAGATGCAAATAAAGCACTGGGTAGGAATTGAACTGGCCACAGCTGTAATCTGGCCCTTGCAGTACTTTTGCAGCACGTGTGATACAAAATTAGACAGAGATTAGGAGATTCCTTCAAAAGAATAATTCTTCCAGCTATAAATAACTTCTGGTGAAAAAAAAAAAAAAAAGAAAAAAAAAAAAGTCTTCATTCAGCCAAATTGGCTGAAAACCTGATATAACACAGCATTTAGCCTAGCCAGTTCTGCAGGGAGGAAAAAAAAAAGAGAAAAAAAAAGAGAAAAAAAGGAATCAATAATTATCTATGTAGCAACCTATTGCAGCTCTACACATTTCTATCGGTAAATAAATGTAGTTGTATTACAAGGATTGCCCATCTGTATTACGATACAAAGGCAAACAAATGCGCACCACCAGCTTTGGACCAAGGCTGTGGAATTTACAGAAGCAAGGAAAAATCAACAGGGGCTTTGCCTGAATAAAGACCGCTCGTTTAAGCATACACGGCTTGCGCCAATGTTCAGTGAACCAGCTTGGCTTGCATGCGTGTGTGCACAGTTAAAGATAACCATCTCGATATATTTATATCAGAGTGAGAGAAAAAATCTTGCATGCAAAACATGGTGACGTTCACACAGATCTTGCAGATCTGGAGGCAAGCGAGCAGTGCTCTCACAAGAGGTCATGGCTCTGGAGTTGATAACCCCTCTGACGTGGGCGTTTTCTGAAAGGTGAGCTCATTTAGCTGCCCCTACAATTTCTGCTCGACACACTGTTGATGCAGAAGTCACACGGCAAGCATGCAATAAGGTGACAAGGCACTGCAGTCATCCAGCTCCTTGTTTTCCACAAGCTGGAGAATACTTTTGGTTCCTTATTTTAGGCTTGGAAGTTTGGAGACTGGATTCTTAAGAAAAATGTGCAAAACCAGTCTGTTTCTCCTTAACCACTAATGTGTCCATTTGCTTAGATAGCACCTTTACCCTGGCACTGGTGAAGCGTTTGGATTTTTTATGGAGCAAAATCGCAACCACCGGTGGCACATAAGAGAACTGCAGCTCAGCATCACCTCTACAGTCAATGGGCTTCTGGATTTGCATCTGGTTTGGTCACTCCAGCTTCATCTGACTTTTGAAATGCACCTCCCAATCCCTACAGTAACTACAAATTCTCATTGTACGCTGGGGCGTAAGGTACGCTGGGGCGTAAGTATAGCCGTCATCTAAGACGTTTGCAGCCATTAATTAAATTTCTGGCTCTAGGTAATGAGAGATGCTATCTCTCTTCGAAAGCAGCAGCCTTGACTCAGCATACGGTGGAGAGGGAGAGCCTTCACTTTCTTCAAAGGTCAGTAAAGTAACGCCCCGGAAACCCCGAATAGTAACACCTCGTCCTTAACCAAGGTACAAGAGCTGTATTTAGGCAGCTGCCTGATCACAAGAGCTATAAGGACACGTGTCTTCTCAACAACAACCAACTCGAAATACGGATACCTTTTATTAGCCACCCTCGTATTTAGCTTTGCTCGGAAAAGCGTGCTGTTCCGCTGGTGGGACCTGCAGCATATGGAAGAGCGGTTATTAGTGAAGTTAATTACAAACAACATGGCTACTTAAAAGGGCTAAAAATAGCATTGATGTATTAATAGATGGAGCACAAAACTGGGACACAGAAGATGAAGATTCTGATCTTGAGTGCAGCAACATCCGACATGATCTTGGGTAAATCTTTTCATCTGCCTGTTTCGTTTTCACAGTTACAAAGCAGGCGGAAAAATCACTTCTCAGAAGGGTGGCAAGGCTGAATTCCTCAACATCTGGGAGCACCAAGAGCTCTTTTCTTTATCTCCATGCAAGTGGAAAATGCTTCCATGTCAGCTGAACTACGTCCCCAACGATAATTTCATGCCGTTTATGTGGCAACTCAGGTGAGAGTTCCCAGAAAGCTGTAACATTCACCTTCAATAGCTGAGTTCACTAATCGGCGATCAAAGGAGCGCAGGCTTTGGAAATAGTTTCCAGCTGACTTGGAGCTGCTGGAGCAGAGCAGCCAGCGAAGCCCTTGGTGCACCGGCTCGCGCCCAGCGCTGATCTGCAGGCAGGAAGACCACGGCAAAAGGGGAAACGTCTGACTCATTTACCCCATGCAAACTTTAGCTAATTTAAAAATCTTATGCTTTGCATCTAGCTAATGGCCAGAGACACACAGACTTATAAAGACATTATCAAACCCTCTGCCTCCTCACCAGACAAGCACGGTCCCAGCCCAGCGCCTGAGTGCAGACACGACAAATCAAGCCCTTCCCCAGTCTGCAACCTCTGAGTCAAACTAATTACAAAAGCAAACAAGCCCCCAACTACTCTTCCAGGCTGGACAAATGCCATTGCCATGCTGGAGGACATCTCCTGAACATTGGCCTGGCAGCAGGAGACATCAGCCATGAGAAGGAGGAAAGGACGTGAGGACCCACAGCTCCTCTCCCGAACGCCTGACGCCCCAGACAAGCTCCAACACCCAGCCTTGCAGGGGTACCAAGGCATCCCTGGACCAACTCAAGCTGCCATCTCCCCGGCTTCCAGGCTAGTTTTGAAACTTCACAGAGCAGATGGCTACATGCAGAGTAGCCAGATGAGCACAACCTCTGGTCCACCCATGCAAGCTGCAGTTGCGTGGATGCAATCCTGGCTTTGCCTCAGGATGCTGAATAACCCCTCTACATCTATCCCTCTGACGCAGCTGTCTGTACAAATGAATTGAAAAAATTGTCTTTAATGATGATGCAATTGCTGTGCTATAGGAGACCTGCCTCCTAATAATTATAATGCAACACACCTTAACAAGGAAGAAAAGGGAGTGGAAAATTAATGTGCTTCAGCATTTGCAGAAGGCTTCATCTATTTATTTAAAAAACAGGGAGCCTGAGTCTGAAAATGAGACGATGCAATCCCACAGTAAATAACAGCAGTTATCCTACTTTTGCACTGATGTAGAAGAGGTAAGACTTTGCCCTTGAGTGTTTTTTTACCTTCTGCTCAAGAGTTCAAGATGATTAAAAAAAAACCCCAGCAAAAAAACATAAAAGCCATAAAAGCCACAAACCATACCAGTTTCAATACAAACAAATAGGGATGTTTTCTTTAGACATTTCTATCATGGCAGGAGTGAGATAAGCGGACCTTTCATATGACTATTGTGAAAATAGCTGCAGGAAGATAACAAAAATTGAAGTACATGTTGGCTGTAACTGTCAGCTACCGTCATCTCAGGCTGCATCTGTTCCCACGCTTAATCTCTAAGACGAGCAAACACAAACACCTAGCAGGGCTTCAAAAAAGTCAGCATCTATCAGTTGCACAACTGGCTTCCTAACCAGAAGGGATGGAGGGACACCCCGAAGCGGAGGCTGACTCCCGGAGGCAGAATGCTTAGAGGGAATAGATTGGATGGAGGGATGGAGGGGGAAAGGAAGAGACACGGGAAGGAGGAGCAGTCTCCTTCCTCCTCCATGTTTCCTTTCCTCCCCACTCTCATTGCACCAAACTACTCAAGGCTTCTGCTGCTTGCCATGCTTTCTAGCAGTCAGAAAGTCCTTTAAAACCACCCACAGGAAGTGGCATCTCAGGTGCTCAGAGAAACCCAAAGTTGCTTCAAGAGCCAAGGCTGGCCCAAGACAGGCCAAGCTCCTCACTGAGCTCCAGCGAGCTGGTCTCAGGAGAAGATGCCAAAGGATGAGGTGCTGGGACATCCTTGGCTGGCAGTGCTTCAAGCGCCAGCTTTACCGGGCAGAACCAAAACTCTTGACTTTGGGTGAGATGTTTGATGGCCCATAGGACTCCGCAGCGGAAAGAGGGATGACCCCTCTCTTCTGTACTTTGTTCATCACAGTTATTTAGCTGTAGGACCGTGGCAGAAGCAAGGGAGCTGCATAGCACAGCAGGTCTTTGCTGTTGATGGGGACTCAGAGGTGGCACCCTGCAACTACCAATGGGAATGTGAAAAGGAAGTGGCAGCAAGTTACAGCCCTGGGAAAAAAAGAAAGGACACACTTGGTGCACGCTTCTTTCTTCTTTTTCAAGCAGATGGAACGTTTTCAAACTTCCAACCTTAATTTTTTGAAAATACCCCTTTATATTGGGATAAACCACTTCATTGAGATGGAGATGCTCTCCAAAGCCAATATCCACTGCACCTCTGATGGATCAAAGGTTTTTTATGTACTTAAAGGTACAAAAAGATGCTTCAAAGTGCAAAGAATATATGAACTGTCAAAAAATTTGACTTTTTCTCTTTTAAACAATCACCTAACTCATAAGCAAAGTCAAATTAAATTAAGAAAAGGGAAACTCTAGCAAGATGTTGGGAAGTATTTCACAACACCATGCATCTTCCTGTCAGGAAAAGCTTCCCATGGGAAGGCTGGCAGTGGGGGAGCTCAGTCACCACTGGCTTCCCAGCCCAGAGCTGCACTGCCTAATCTGATGCTGGCAGCATCGTGAGCGGCGGATGCGGTGGGTCCTTCCCAGCTTGCCCGCTGCAGGACAGAGTTCGGCTGACTTCATCGGAAGCGAATCCCCCGCCTTCCCTCTTCCCCCTCCAGCCCCCCATTCATGCTGGGAAGGAGCCTGGCAAACCCTGGGGAGATTACAAGGCAGGGGAAGCAGGAGGTTAAAACACTCTGAGGCCCCTTTCAGTCTAAAAGACAAAAGTAATCGTGAAGCTAAAACAGATGCTTTGCTGAAAATAAAGAGTGGTTTACACAAGTCTCAAAGAGAAGCCAAAAAAAGAAAATACCGTAAAGTCCCAGGAAACTATGAGCATCCTGCTCTTATAAATAATACTTGAGTCTACAATAATATTATTGCAATATTTTGAAATGATGCTGAAAGATTATGCATGTTGTTTGAAGGATAAATTTGAGATGGCACAAAAAGGAGACCATGCTGCTGCATCTGAGTTTAAAAATATGTGTATTTACAATGTACTTCCATGAGTGACACTGGAAAGACTGACAAGACCAGCCACCCAGGCACAGGGACAAGCAATCACCCGTTTAAGTGAGCTCTCAACAGCCAGAGCAAGAGATGCCAAGAGAAAGACCATGGAGAGATAAGCAAGAAACACAATTCAGTGTAATTGTGCTCAACTCCCGTCCCACTTGGTGAGGCAACCTGTTTCCTCAGAGACCCAGAAAGGAGCAATAGTCCAAGATAATATTTCTGTAGGTTCACAGACATTTGTCCGTGGTCTTTTATGGTGCTTTGACCCAGCTCACCTGTGTGAGGGTAAAGGGATGCTCAGGCTCCAGGCTCATCTACTCCTCCACCTTTCTGCTGAATCTGCCACCTCTGAGCCGCAGCAGCTGCCAGCAGTTTCTTGGCACAAGCACGTCTCTGCTGCCGAACGGACTGAAACTGCCATGTCTCTCCCCGTCAGTTAACACGAATGGATCGACTGCAATAGGGGATCACAAGCTGCATGATCTGAAGAATCATAGCGATAGAATGGTTTGGGCTGGAAGGCATCTTAGAAGGTCATCTAGTCCAACACCCTCTCATGGGCAAGGACACCTTCTACTAAATCAGGTTGCTCAAAGCCCCGTCCAACCTGGCCTTGAACACTTCCACTGAGGGGGCATCCACAGCTCCTCTGGGCAAATCTGGTCCAGTGTTTCGCCACTCTCGTCTTAAAATGTTTCTTCCTATGTCCAATCTAAACCTCCCCCCTTTCAGTTTAAAACCATTGCCCTTTGCCCTGTTGCTATAGGCCCTGATAAAAGGTCTTTCCCTGTCTTTCTTGTAAGCCTCCTTTAGGTACTGGAAGGCTGCAGTAAAGTCTGCTGGGAGCCTTCTCTTCCTCTTCTCTCTTCTCTTCCTCTTCTCTCTTCTCTTCCTCTTCTCTTCCTCTTCTCTTCCTCTTCTCTTCCTCTTCTCTTCCTCTTCTCTTCCTCTTCTCTTCCTCTTCTCTTCCTCTTCTCTTCCTCTTCTCTTCCTCTTCTCTTCCTCTTCTCTTCCTCTTCTCTTCCTCTTCTCTTCCTCTTCTCTTCCTCTTCTCTTCCTCTTCTCTTCCTCTTCTCTTCCTCTTCTCTTCCTCTTCTCTTCCTCTTCTCTTCCTCTTCTCTTCCTCTTCTCTTCCTCTTCTCTTCTCTCTTCTCTTCCTCTTCTCTTCCTCTTCTCTTCCTCTTCTCTTCCTCTTCTCTTCCTCTTCTCTTCCTCTTCTCTTCCTCTTCTCTTCCTCTTCTCTTCCTCTTCTCTTCCTCTTCTCTTCCTCTTCTCTTCCTCTTCTCTTCCTCTTCTCTTCCTCTTCTCTTCCTCTTCTCTCTTCTCTTCCTCTTCTCTCTTCTCTTCCTCTTCTCTCTTCTCTTCCTCTTCTCTTCTCTCTTCTCTTCCTCTTCTCTTCTCTCTTCTCTTCCTCTTCTCTTCTCTCTTCTCTTCCTCTTCTCTTCTCTCTTCTCTTCCTCTTCTCTTCTCTCTTCTCTTCCTCTTCTCTTCTCTCTTCTCTTCCTCTTCTCTTCTCTCTTCTCTTCCTCTTCTCTTCTCTCTTCTCTTCCTCTTCTCTTCTCTCTTCTCTTCCTCTTCTCTTCTCTCTTCTCTTCCTCTTCTCTTCTCTCTTCTCTTCCTCTTCTCTTCTCTCTTCTCTTCCTCTTCTCTCTTCTCTTCCTCTTCTCTCTTCTCTTCCTCTTCTCTCTTCTCTTCCTCTTCTCTCTTCTCTTCCTCTTCTCTCTTCTCTTCCTCTTCTCTCTTCTCTTCCTCTTCTCTCTTCTCTTCCTCTTCTCTCTTCTCTTCCTCTTCTCTCTTCTCTTCCTCTTCTCTCTTCTCTTCCTCTTCTCTCTTCTCTTCCTCTTCTCTCTTCTCTTCCTCTTCTCTCTTCTCTTCCTCTTCTCTCTTCTCTTCCTCTTCTCTCTTCTCTTCCTCTTCTCTCTTCTCTTCCTCTTCTCTCTTCTCTTCCTCTTCTCTCTTCTCTTCCTCTTCTCTCTTCTCTTCCTCTTCTCTCTTCTCTTCCTCTTCTCTCTTCTCTTCCTCTTCTCTTCCTCTTCTCTCTTCTCTTCCTCTTCTCTCTTCTCTTCCTCTTCTCTCTTCTCTTCCTCTTCTCTCTTCTCTTCCTCTTCTCTCTTCTCTTCTCTCTTCTCTTCCTCTTCTCTTCTCTCTTCTCTTCCTCTTCTCTTCTCTCTTCTCTTCCTCTTCTCTTCTCTCTTCTCTTCTCCAACCCCAACTCTCTCAGTCTTTCTTCATCGGACAGATGCTCCACCAGGACACTAGGGTAGATGAAGGTAGCTCTCCTGGAGGTGAGCCCACCCCTGGAGTTTGGGCTGTATTTATTTTATCTATCTGATGAACGCCTTTGGCTGCTTCACTTGCTAACCCACCCTTCTGAATGGCAAAAGGACTCTGCACCATCTTCCCCCAACCTCTGGAGCGACAGGTGAGGAGCCAGTCTGCCAAGCAAGGAAGCAGCACAACTAGCAAGATGTGGCTTTACTTTGTGCTGACTTCCAGAAAGTTTGAAGCACCCGTGCAACTGTCCTGGCAGTTAAACTCTGCCGTAGCTGCAGGTATGTTCGCACTAGACCATGCCTCATGGGTTTTATACTCGATGGCTACTTATATATGCAGAACGCAAAGATGAAGATAAGTCTTCCTACCTACTGCCACCTCAAGCCAGCTGTCACCCCGCTGCCAGCGGAGCTTTCTGCAGACCTCCCTTCGGCACCGACAGGTGACTTTTCATCCCCAAGTTTAAGCCAGACCAGTACAGAAGTGACAGCCCCTTTGTTTAGTTCTTATACAACCAAAATACCCGCAGCTCAATTACAGCCAAAACCTACTGCCTGGCAAAAAGAGCAGCCAATTCTTTACATGCAGGACATAGTGGCAAACAGTAGAGAAAAGGGAAAAACAGAAGGGGGGGGGGGGGGGGGAGGGAGGAGGGATGAAAAAAAAAAAGGAGGGAAAAAATTGAAATAAGGAGGGAAAGAAATCAGATGTGGAGAAAAGGATGGAAAGAATAAAACGACCAGGCAGGGTGACTTTAGTAAGGCTCAGGCACCAATCCAGCACTTGCTCACGTGGCATACTGCCCATGAAGAACAGGCACTGCATTAGGTACCAGGTCCCCTGCACACTGCCTGGCCCCAGGCTTTAGCCTCCCTCCTGCACAGACGGCCTCAAGATCATGTTTCGATCCTTATAAATTATTTACATCAGATATGAGGAAGTGGAGACATTAGAGATGGAAAAGATGCACCAACCTATCCCCTGGGGAAGACAGCTAGATCCTCCCCTGTGTCACACGAGCAAAGCAGTGATGCTCTGTCTCTCCTTGGGAAGATGTTTTGCTGCTCAATGCCCTCACCAGGTCGAATTGCTTCATGGTATCTTTGCATAAATTGCATTTGTTTTGACCTCTAACTCCTTCCTCCTGCCATCACCACCTGCCTGCATCCCATGCAGTCCTCTGGAGTTACGCAGCATCACAGTGACACTTCCCCCTTTAAAATTTTCAGAAGAAATTAATTATTCTGCAAAGCCCAGTGAAAGATACCTTACAGAATACTCCAGAAATCATGTATTCTTTTAAAAAATAAGTATCAGACTAATTTTGAAAACCAAGAACCTTCAATTGGAGGACCTTCAGCTAAAAGTTCGCTCTTCCTGCCTTTGCCTCCCAGAGTGGGAGGGCAATCACTAGTGAGGGATGTGGTCAGCAGAAAAGTATTTCCTGAGCTACGGACCAACTGCTTTGTAAAGTTACTGCTGCAGTACCAAAGGAAATGAGTGACTGCAGCGCAGCTTCGTGCTGCATCCCGCAATGCTCAGCCAGCTGGAGTTCATGGGACGGGGCAGCACCCGCTCTCCTGAACGCTTGGCAAAGTTCAGAAAGCACGAAACAACCCTGTCCACATCCCTAGCATCACATTGCAAGAGCTAACTCCCTCCTGACAACTGAGATAGAGTACATAAAAGGGTGTGCCATGCTTTGAACTCCTCGGTAATTCACCTCCTTGCCAGGATTTACGCATTCTTTCTGTTGGCTCCAAGAGTTGTCAATGCTTCCCTCACTGACACAGAGCTTTGTGCAGATGAAAGACTCCTGCTGCAGGTCGTCAAGATTTACGGTAATTTTGGTTCAGATCAGGAAAGCACTTATGCATGAGCTTAAATCACTGCCAAAGTCAAGGGCACTGGGTTGCACGCTCCCATACTCCCAAGCAATCAAGATTAAACATTATTTTTTTTTTTTTTTTGGGGGGGGGGGGGCGGATAAAAAGGCATGGAGAACCTTAATTAAAGCTCGATGGCAATTACCTATATGAGCTGTTTGTTACTGTAACAAATCAGGTGGGAAGATGACCAAGCATAGTTTGGATGTGAGGACAGAAACGGGATGGGGAAAAGCCTGCACTCAGTTTGCTCAAGCAAGCACAGGGTGCACGACACAGCGTCCGTTCACAGCACCTTCGAAAACGGGCTCTGTTTTCAGGACACCCAAGTGTTTTCAGGACACCAAAGTGACAGAGGAGAGGTTCCCAGTTATTTTTTTACTGAAGATTCACCTTCTAACAGATATTTTCTGACCTGCTTAAAATGACTGGGACCGAGCTCATCTGTTTCTTCCCCCAGGGTGTACTGCATTTCTGCTGGCTTGTCCTGCTTCACATGCAGGAGCCTATGCTGGTACTGGGAAGCCCTGAGCATAGAGCAGATGTTTTAGAGGTTCTTCTAGATTCCACAACTCCTACCTGGCTGGCAGCAGCTATGCTGAACAGATTTGGGGATTCAAGTATATTTGGTAGTTCAGCCCATCCAGTCACCATTCCTGCATTCCCAGAGCTACACACGGATGGCTGCCAGCCACAACCACATCCTCAACAGGTTGCTCCACAGATCTCTGCTGTACCACCACCTAAGGCTGTGTCAGAGCAGGACCAAAACTGGGCACTGACAACGTCCTGGCCACACACTGGAATCACTTCAACCTTCCCACTATGAGCATGCAAGCTTAACCCAGAAAATGGTTTCTAGCAAGAGCACTGCGGGTTGCAGGTTGACTGTGCACTGGTGGCTTCTAGAGAAAAATTATCTCAGCTGACAAATAAAATTACGGGTTTGGTTTTGGTTTGGTTTTTTGTTTTTTTGTTGTTTTTTTTTTTTTTCTCCCAACTGCAAACTCAGTCTGGGAACTGAAAGCAAAGACCTGAGCTCTCCTCGTCACCTGAAGCACCACCACCTGGCATGTAATCTTGACGTGCTTGAGATGCACATGCTATGGGGCATGCCGGGTACATGCCATGGGTATGTGGGGTACACGCCATGAGGGCACGGGTGTGTGGGCTGCATGCCATGGCTACAAGGGCTGCATGCCATGGGTATGCAGGATGCTTGCTTATGGGTATGCAGTGTGCGTGCTGGGAGCATATAGGGTATGGGCATACCATACCATGGGTTTGCAGGGTGCACACCATGGGTATGTGGGGTGCATGCTGTGGGTATGCAGGGCACACACTGTGGGTAAGCTGCCTGAGTCCAACTCAGCCAAGGTTAATTGCAACAATTCAGAAGCCACAGCGAGAGACAACACCTGAGACGACAGACAGACAGAGCACGCAGCCGGCACTTAGAGGGAACCCCCTCCCTCTCCTCCATCCAACATGATCCTGCAACAGGACAAAGAGCAGGCACCCAGCAGGACAAGCCAGGCTGACTCAGCTGGGAGTGACCTGGCCATGCTGGCTGGCCACCCCAGCTGGACACCAGTCCCGAGCATGGTGCTTCCCTATGACCGCCCCCAACCCCTCACTGAGGCAACCACCCATTTCCACAGGATGGGGCAGCCCTGCACCCAGAGGCAAAGCAGCGACATGCAGATACCTCAGCAGGAGCTAGAGAATGGGAAAAAACTTACTGTGGTGTTATGTCAGGCAGACCCAGCTGGGGAGCACAGCCCAAGGGCCAGCTGGTCATCCACAGCACCGGAGACCTCCATCCCAGCATCACCTCCGGGCACCAGCGCTTGGGCAGCGGTGGCTCAACAGTGGCACAGGGCCAGGGGCTGGCAGGCTGGCCTGAGGTCACTGTGACAAGGCTGGGGTGACTCAGATCAATTCAGGGACAAAAATGGTGAGAAGAGAAAGTCTGAAAGAAAGGAGATCTAGCTCACATGTGACGGCACCCAGAAACGCCTGGGACCACTGCGCTGTGAGCTCTGATGGGTGGTGGGCTGCACGACAGAGAGCAGGAGTCAGGACACAGAAAAACCTCAAAATCAGGCTGTGGACACCGTTTCAGGAGAAGGAGGAAGGCTGTGCATCCCCAGGGATGGTGCCACCCACAAGTAGGGTGGCATTGTCCTGCTCCCTGACCCCCACAACCCTACCCCGGGGATAGGGCTGCCTGGGGATGTGGCACCCATCAGCCCCAGCATTTCTAGCAGGCTGACAAAGAGGATAGCTGCTGCAAATGGCAGAAGAGCCTTTCCAAGGAGTCACGCATGACACAGTCTTGGCCCACTGCCACACCAAGGAGGGCTGTTATCTCTCATGGGGTACTGCAGAAAGATGTGCCAGTGGTTTGGCTCTTTGAACCAAAGCGGTCCTTTCTGGCCAGCATCACTCTGAGACCCATCCCATGCTCCTAAGAGCATCCCAGAGCTGAGCCAGCACGGGTGCTCATGGCGAGACCTTCAGCTGCAACTTCCTCACCGTACCTGACATGGTTGTCAACCTTACACCCACACAAATAATGTCTTTTGCTGGGCATCTGGGACTTGACCTCGTGCTGTGCATTACGTGGCTGCCACAGGCCAGCTTGAAGATACTTCTAATTAAAGGGTGAGTGAGTAACTTGCTGTGGCCACAGAAAACCTGAAAAACTCACATGAGACCATTTAGCAGGACAAACCCACAATGCACATTCAGTTTCTGTCCATGGAAGAGTGCAATTTATCAGACTGATGCTGAGCTGAGATAACGACCCTGCCCTGTCCTTAGTACAACACTGTAAGAGAGTATTGACCTGGCAAAGACACCCTCCTGCAAGGGAAAAACAAAGATGCTAATTCAGAGCTGCTTTTTCCAGGAACCTCTCAAGGAGAGTTTAACCACACTTGGGTGGTTGGGTGGATGGCTGGTCTTGCCTTCTGCCCAGGAGGGCTCCTAGGGACAAACTTGCCTTCATGGACAGAGCTCAGCTAGGGGAAAGGACAATCCACCAACAGGTCCCTCTGCTCTCCATCAAGAGCTCTGCCCACACGCATTGCAGAAACTAAACACCCTGCACTGTCAGTTCTGCACTGAACAGGGGCAAAGAGAAGGCAAAGGGAAGATGCTGTGTGGGAAGAAGCTATAAGCAACAGCAGTTGTTCCTCCCTGGCTCTCTCCTACCTGCTAAACACCCAGAGAACACCTTGAATCGTCAACAACTACCAGACAAACTCCAAAGCACCAAGACAGAAAGGGAAAGAGAGGAAGGAAAACAGCCTATCCATTAAAGAGGCGAGAGGATGGAGAGATGAAGCTTTGAGCAAGCTGTGAGTAAGTCTGGAGAAAAGCTATGCCTGGTATAGGAGAGGATGGTTATTCACACCACCTAATGTGAAGCAAAGCCTTCACACGCAGTGAGGGAAGAGGGTCCCTACAAAGGCTGAAGTCACCAGCCGTGCGTACAAGGACCTTCCAAGCGAAGACGTGTTTGCACAGCGGTAGGCCCGCCTGTTTTATTTAAACGAACAGCCTCCCTTCCCCTCCTCAATCTCACACCCTCCTGGGCACATGGACAATCCTCACAGCCTCGATCACCAGCAAAACCTTGACGCAAGCACCTCTGACCTACAGACACAAATCCATTTATCGCCAGGCTGGGATGCTGGACAAAGAGGAGCAGTGTCTCAGAGCTGGGTGCCAGGGCCACTCTCTGATTCAGCAAAGCCCTTGATAAGAAATGTCATCCTCCATTGAGTAATTTTAGCCCGTGAGATAAGAATCTCTATCAGGCTCAAACATATGGCTGGCTGCAGAGCACGCAGCAAAATGAGACGGGTAATTTATTTGCTTGTGCTAAGAGCACTCCCACACTCCAAAAAGCTGATGCAATGAAATAATAAGTGCCAAATTACACTGTTCTTCTCTGGAGACCTGGAAGAGGCTCCTGCAAGATACAAGGGGTAGTATCTCTCTCCTACGAGCATCAAGCCACCGAGGAGACAACAGTACTACACAACTAACCAAGGCACGGCTGCACAGGATTTTCTAAGGCCTGTTTCTCTCGTTAAATCCTGCTCGTTACATAGGAGCTTACACCCACAGATATGACTGGGGCTCTGTATGAAGTGCCAGTAGATGCTTTCAATGGGAGGAAGCGGAGGGGTTAAGTGACAGAATTAGACAGGACCGAGGGCTGAACTCCAGCCTCCTGAGATAAGCCCTAGTCATTACAGCAGGACCACCAGTCTCACCAGTCTACTCAGTGCTGGGGTGTCCCCCTGCTAAGTCCAGCTTGGCACCTCTGCTTTAGGTGACCCGGGTTAATCTGTATGAACAGAATATTGGGCCAGACACTGCCTGGCTTGAGTTGCTCAGAGTAATGAACTCCTTCACCTGAGCTGCAACAGGAGCATCTGATCCACAGGGACAACTCAAGGATGCTCCCAAGAAGCACTTAGCATATTTAACCACTGGGAAGATAGAGCTCTCTCTTACCCTTTCTCGGTTATCATCAAGAGAGATATAAAACTAGATGTTCTCACTCTGTATAGCCACTCTATTCCCTCTCATCTTCAACAGCACAGCTGTGGTTCAACTTGTATCACACACTCCCCCACCATCACCTTTAAATAGGGGAATTTCACTCTCAAACTGAAGATGAACATTGGAAACATCCACCCTGAAACAGAAACTCATGTTTAACCCGCACGTATTTCAATTTGGTGCTTCTAAGGAACTGGGCTAGACCCAGACCTTGAAAGTGTCCCTCCTCTCTCTGATTCAAACCTGCTGTAGAAATGTTGTAGCTACACACTTGGTCACAATCTCCTCACTGATGTGAAATCAATGTTGCTTCCTGGCCAGTGGTATCTTCCCATCACCAGATCTACCCATGTCATCGGCATCCTCACTGGAAATACCAACAGTTAAACCAACGACTGAATGAGTCAGATGAAAAACTTCTTGCTAATATTAAGAGATGCTCCTTCCAGCTCAGTGCCGAGACACGGGGGTGAGGGGGAGTGGGGAAACCTCTGATCTGCAAAAAATGAGGGGATTTTAATCTCAATGGAGTTCAGTTCAGAATTTTTCATCATTGCCAAATTTATTAGGGAATGTTAACATGACGATATAGGTCTACGTGCACGTGCTGGCATGGCCTTCCTGGCGACACCACACAGAGCAACCTCAGAGGAAGAGTCTGATCAAGCCTTTCCACCCTCACCACCACAAACCATCCTGACTGCGCAAAGTGCAGCAGAGGAAAGCCACATGCCCCTCACACCCATTGAGCTGTACCACTAGAACAGATGAAACTTAAGACACCTCTCTGCCATCTTGGCCAGCCTTCCTCTCCTCCAAGGAATGCTCCCAGTGCTCCAGAGCCCAGGGCACAACAAGCACGGAGCCACATATGTTTAAAAGGAAGAAATATTTGCAGCAGGAAAGAAGCTAAAAAATAAATCAAGCTTCAACTTCCTTTTCTGCAAACAACATTTTTCAATTCTCCGAAGGTGGTAAATTGAAACCAGGTAATTTTGCTCTATTTTCTCCAGCTGCTGCCTTTCTCCTCTTGTGGCTTTGGATGAGGCAACGTGATAAGCCCATTTATTTCAGCTCTCTTTGTATGTCATCAGTTTGGAAAATACATCACCGTCGTGCTCTGGAGCTGGAGCTGCAAATAGTGCAGATGAGCATGAGGGACTTGTTATCCTCACTTCCAAAAATAAAGCAGCAAGCTCCTCTGGCACAAAGTAAAGGCACAAAGTTTCCTCCGGAAGCGATGTATTTAATGTGCGTGTGTGAGCAGAGCTGCTTGAAAAATTAAGTCTTAGATATGTGGACAAGTAAAACTAGAGATCTGCTGATTATTTTTACATGAAGCCTGCTCAAGTGTCTGCTGGTCTCTGTGATGGGCTCTGCAGAGGCAGGCACGGGTGATGCAGGACATGGGGATTGGGCAACAGAACAGGAGGGAGGCTGGGGGCAGTACGAGAAACCACTCAATCAAAAATCAATGCCTGGACTCATGCCACTTCTTGCGTGATGGGTATTTGAGTGAGGTGGGAAGGAGGGAAAATGTTTGGCTGGTTTAGGGTATTTTTTACCTTGTTATGAAGCCAGTCCCACTCTGGAGGTCAGGAAGCTGGCTTGTAGCATCACCTTTCCTCCTTCCTCCTGTATCTTCCCTTGTGCACCTTCCTCCTGGGCAAAAATCCATCTCTAACACAAGAGCTATACTCCAGGCTTTTCTCCTTTTGTGCACTCCCAACAGCAACACAGCACTGATTTTAGTTACTTGTGCAAAGCAGCCAACTCTGTTCTTTCTCCTTGTGTGATACTGGAGATATCAACTTAAGCTCCCCTGTCCCCAAAGCCTAGGGGAAGGGTTGCCCAGCGAGTTCAGAAAGTCTTTTGAGACATTGTAATCCAAGGCAAAACGCAGCCCGTCAAGCTTTATCATCTGAACAGTGAATGCACCTATAAAGAAAACACAATTTTAGTATGTGGATCGGGACAGACTGACAAACTTTCAGGTTTTATACATGGTTTCTGTTAGTATTAAAAGAGAGTAATATCTGATTCCCCCTTCAAGGGGATACCCTGCCCTTACACTACTGAATGAAGAACATCTTGTTCATGTCTGCAAATTCAGCCAACAGAAGGTACTGCTCAAACTGAGATGATGAACAAGGCATGTCAAAGAAAGCGGAAAAAACCCCAATTCTATCACCCTTGGAGGGTTTCAAAAGCTTGATTAGTTTTTTTCCCATTCTAAAGGACTGGGGAGGGGGGGGGGGGAGATAAAAACCTTGGCGTTTTGAAGTTTTCTAAATTTAAACAGATTTTGATTTGAAGCACTTTGGTTCAACAGTGGGAAAATCTCACTTTGGTATCATAAACTTTTACACTTTTCATTGTAATTTGCATTAGAAACAAAGATTCATTTCAAATACAAACCAAAATACCAACACAGCTGGAAAATTTAGATGTACTGTCAGTAGCCAACCCTCTCCAAAATTTTACTATACTTTCCACAAAAAGGAAGATTTATTGAAGCCAACTCTCTCCGGAGGGTGCATTCAACTTCAGCACGGGTATATTGGTGAAAAATTCCCAGTCAGCTCAAGTGCTGACAAAGGAAACATCGAGCTGCTTTAATCAAATTAAATAGATTTTAATACACAATGCAATATAGTTAGTTTTACATGTCAATTCTATCCTAAAACAATTTCAGTGCTCAACTACAGATTCACAGACTAGCAAAATGACAATGTGTGTTGATTAATACTAACGCAGACATTGCTCCACTGGGTATAAAATACTGGCCCAATGAGGAGGCAGGAAAAACTCCAAAAAACAAATCTAGATTAACTTCTAAGGTCAAAAATAGCAGTTTTTTTCTGCACAGAGAGAAACAGAAACACAGTATCAGGAACTAAAGATTTTCAGAATGTCCAGGAGCTCCTCCTGTGGACATTGGCTGGACACAAGCAGTCCCATGTAATGGTCCTGAAGAAGAAAGAGCAAGCTCCATCTGCTTTCAGGGAACATTTGGAAGACGTGGAGAATCAACACAATGGATATAGCCAAGAC
The DNA here is from genome assembly GCF_017639655.2 of Falco naumanni. Lineage (NCBI taxonomy): Eukaryota > Metazoa > Chordata > Aves > Falconiformes > Falconidae > Falco > Falco naumanni. Next base: position 105,776,411 of record NC_054056.1, on the reverse strand, counting down.
TCCTTCGGATGGCAAGAGCTGCAGAAGAAGGAACCGACAGCCCCATCTTATTAGGAGCAAACTCCAAATGAACTCCAACCCAGCAAGCAAGGAGGACTGCCAGGGTAGGCAACACAGACACCAATTCAGGTTTAGAAGGCAGCTGGGAATAACTTGTAACTTAGCCTCCTAAAAGAAGGCATCTCTTTTGTCTATGGATGTTTGGTCTTACCCAGATTTAATGTTCTTAGTTACAGACACCCACAGTGCAGTGAGAGGCTGGCAGGAGGAGGAGGGCTGGTTCGTACTGCTGAGGAACCTCCTCCCTTGGGCACAGAACGTGGCACACGAGGTACAAAGCCAGTGAAGCCCACTGAAGCATTTTTTCTAGGGAAGCTGAGAGCGATGGATCACCTCATTGCCAGAAGAAACAAGATGGTTAACTAGCGTGGTGGAAGCAAATGGCCCTGGCACTCACCAGGAGCATGGGAAGGACAGCGAGGAAGACAAGAATTGTAAACAGGGGCCCAGCCATGAAGGTGGTGGTACCATCCACAACTCCACAGATGGGTCTCTCTCACCATCTCTTGCTGCCTTCTGCATTTATGTGTCAAGCATTTACATGCCACACCATCTCTCCTGCTCCAAGACCTGCAGCACTGTTTCGGAGGCTGGTTCTCTAAAGGCCCTCCCACCCCACCCCAAGGCACTACAGGCTCCTCTTGGGTTGTACAACGCAATTCATTGCGTCCATCTCCATCCCGTGAATCAGTGGGCCAGGCCTGCTCCCTGCCATGTAACCAAATGCACCTGATGGCCCATCCTTGGCCAGGTCATGATGCTGTGTCCCCCATCAGAGAGGGAGAAACACGAATAGGATGAGATCTACGCCTCTGGGCCAACCATCTCACGCGCACCTACCACATCAACGTCTCCTCCCCACTGAAGTGCTTTACCACACCCCAACCACACGCTTCCACCTTCTTCCCTCATTTTAACCTGCAAAACCTCCTACGTCACCTCCCCATCCCTAGAAGGAGGTGACGCACTAGCCCTAATTTTGCGTGATGAGATTCTCTTGTTATTCAAAGACCTTGTGGCTGCCAAGCACCTTTCAAGACCAGGTGTCCACGTCAGCGCTTTCCAATGAGCACCACAAACTGGTCTGCTCTGAAGACACGCTCTCTGTGATGTTGGAAATTAGCCACCAGCAGAAGTCATTGAGGAAGAGGGAGAAAAAGCAGCGTGGTGTGAGCAGCTCCAGCGCGCACCGGGGCTGGTGTTGTGTCGGAACTGCTGTGGCCGTAAATCCAGGGTTTGCGATGTGCAGCCTAGAAAGAGACTGCAAGGCTCAGGGCATCTGGCATTACAGAGCGTTATCTGCAGGCTGCCAGCGATATTCTCCTGGGCAGGGAATTACGGTGACACAGTGACATTAAAAGCACAGCTTCCAGTAGCATCCCAGCTGCCCGAAGCCCTGGCATGAGGCAGCCGAGCTGTCCCAACGCTGACCCTCCCCGGGAGGAACACAGCATGCTGACAGTCCTGGCACGGGGATTAGCAAGGCAGCGTTGAAGTGCTAAACACAGATACAACCAGGGAGCAAAACCAGCTTTCCAGGAGTAAGGGAACAGGCAGGAACATCTTTTCACGCATCAGTCTTGCCCTGTTCTCGACTGAAGTCAATGTTCAGATGGATAAATTGCCCACATGGCTGAGCTGCAACAGCACAGGTACACAGTGACCTGTAACCAGGCAAACCTGGGGCACAGCACTTACAACAATTACATGCAAGACTACCTCCAAACACCTTACCCGAATGGTAAAAGCAAGAATAATTTGGGTTACGGTCTGGATTGCCTTCCTCTCCCACGCTTCCTCGGCAGCTGGTTGTCCCTGCTTCTGCTGCTGTCTACATTTCCCGCTCCTCCATGCCTGCATAACTAATAAATTAGCATTACACATAGCAGCAGGCAGTAAAATGCACCAGCAGGGCTGCTGAAGGCACCGTCTTCAAGAGTGCCTTAAGCAGATGTGCTAAGGAAACATCTGGATGTTATTACCAAAAAGCTTTCTAGGTTCCCCATCAGATCAACACCTCTCTTTCCTCTGACTCATTATATAGAAGAAACAACATGAAACTAATAAAAGCGCCCAAGTTGGAAATACAGTCAGCCCTCTGTGTCTCATATCTAGCAATACGCTAGCAGTGACCCAAAACCTTCAGCGGGGGCAGCCAGCCCAGGACTCCCGAGCAATGAGCTTGGTGCTACGCTCCATAGCCAGCAAGGAGAGGTCTGGCTGGCACAGGGCTTGCAGGTTAACCATCTCCACGGTTTTCGTCCATGGAAGAAAGCGATCCATCAAAAGGTGAAGAGATCAGCACGCAGTCGGTCCTGTCCCACCACTCACTGTTATTTCCCTCTTGTAAACCATTTTCCTTCCCCCAGTTCTGTAAAATACATTCCTAGCAGCTCTCAGCTATATAAAGATTTTTGACGTGTGGCTGGTACGGCAAGAAAGGTTAGACTAAAACTCCTTCCAGAATAAAAAGCAAGCAAAAAAAAATACATCAAAAAGACTAATGAGACATTTGGCATATTACAGAAATGGCTACATGGAAACTTTTCAAACATACCAGACCTACAGGACTGGCTGAGGTAAGAGGCATAATTAGCCCAATGTGAGCTCGCAAGGCAGGTCCACAACGAGGACTGCACAAACGAGGGATGTCACGTACCAGCAGAGAAGCCCTGTTATCTTTGGGCCTTGGGCTGGCACAGTTGACGGGAGCGCGAGGTTTCATACTTGTACCCACACTTTAAGAATTATGCTGGGAAAACTGGAGAGAGTTCAGAGGACAGCTGTAAGAACAAAACCAGGCTTGTACCAAGGAGCTCAAGGAAGTCAATCAAAGAGAAAGTTAAAAGGTACCTCACAGCCTGTAAGTACCTGTCAGGAAGGGAGCTCTTCAGTCTACCAGACAAAAGCGTAACAAGACCAAAGGTTAAAAGTTGAAGCTCGACAGAAAACAAACCAGAAGCAAAGGTACCGTTTTTCAACACTGCAGGTAATTAAAGACGGAAAAGTCCTCCAGCTGGCATGGCCAGTGATCCTGTGCTGGCAGTTTTTCAAATAAGATGGGATTCAACCTTGCCTCTTTTACTCCCCCCAAAGTGCATGGCTGGGTCCATCCACAGCTGCTGAACCCAAGTGGAAACTAATTCAAGGAATTCCTCTTATACAGCAGGTCGGACTGAACAAGCACCATGACCTTGAAACCTAGAAATGAACAAGGCACAAAGAACAAAAGGCCCAGTTATCGGTGTCTGGGTCCCTCCAGCCCCAGAGATCCCTGCCCCATCTGCAGGTTCTCTGCACCCCATCACTACCAAGACCTGGATTTTGCCCAAGAGCAGCAAAAGCTGCCTGATCTGCACCATGAGCGGCAAAATGAGATGCTGTTGAACAAGAAACTCACACCCACACCGACTTGTTTTTCTTTTCCAGCTGAGGAACTGTGGAAAATCACAACCAAACAAAAGGAAGTCAAAAAATTATACCTGCAGGGCAGAAACAGAACATGATATAAGAAATAAGGGGTTTTTACAGTGAGAACTATCATTCCTTGAAACAACTTCCCCAGGGACATGGTGGAGTCCCATCACTGGATGTTTTCAAGATGCAACCAGACAAGGTGCTAGATAATCTCATCTAGGCTCCCTTTTCCATGAAAGGTTGGACCAGATGGTCTTTCAAGGTCACTTCCAACCTGGGCTGGTCTGTGACACAGAAAGGCACGCAAAACTCTCCAGTTTGTTTGGGTTTTTTTAAACTCCAAGAGAAGGGGATTTAGATTCTCTTTCGGAATCAGAAAGATTTCTTCTCTCAAGTGGCTTCCCAGCACACATATCCCCTTCCCCTCCCCGGGAGCTGAGGAGATGGGATAATTGTGACTCCTCAGTGCTAGCCATCATTTGGAGGGATGTCCCTTCAATCAGCTTTCTGGCAAAGCCAACTACAGACATTTGGCAGCCAGATCTACCAGTGGATGTGGAAAAGGAAATAAAACCTGAGAATCACTTTCACCACATGTTCATGCCAGAAATCATGCATGGTCCTCTCATCCTGGGTGGCCAGAACAAGCCAGAGCCACCTCGGCAGGTGTCACGCCACAGTGGGCAAGACGACAGTCGTTTATCAGAGCAGGGTGACTTTCTGAGCTTGTTAAAACAGCAGTTAAAAGCAGCGGAGGCCAGCTGTGTTTTGACACCGTTCCTTAATTCCTGCTTTTGAGATTTCACCGGTTATTGGCAGTTCTTCCAGACAAGTTACCTGAGGGCTGCTGGGCTTCTCTGCTTTGCATGTAGCTCATGCATCCTCCCAGACACGGCTGTAATTCAGCGCAGAGCTGCGACGCCTGCAGACCGGCACCGCGACCTAATGTATGACACGCTGGACTGGGAGCCTTTTTCCTTTTCCCTGTGGCCTGGCTCATGGCAGCAGCGATTCAATTAGCCTGTGCCTCGGTGTCCCACCTGCTAATGGTTTGCTCTCTCACGCAGAGGCCAGGAGGATAAATATCAAATCATGTCTCCGGGCTAGAGGTGATGTTCATGAGGATCCTATAGGCACAACGGCAGGCTGCCCACGGCTCAAAAACTAGGTAGCAGAACCACATCCTCGCAGCAAATCTGTGGCTCCCTAAAACTCAAAGATGGCAAGGGAATAGTTTTGGGGATTCCAAATGGGCATCTCCAATGCCCCTAAATCAGGGGTCGGTAGAGGAAGTCGGAGAGCAGTGCCAGCGATGACCGAGATATGAATCAGAGCTGTGTGAATTCGTAAAAGCAGCCAGTAAAGAAAACCCATTAATTTCTGCTGACCCATGTTCCTCCAAGCCAGTGTTACATTACGTTAATACAGGTGGTTTGAAGTCACTCGGCTCAAACGCTGTGAAGCCCACAGGTTTACAGAACTGTTTCTCTGGCATCTGGCATTAGAAAGGCTCTAAATATTTTAATAAAGAGATTTACTTCTGACCACGCTTGGTTGTAATGGCTTAGGAAGAGGGTGGGGAAGGAAAGGTGGAAGTGGGAAGGCTAATTAACCTTTACCAGGAACAGAGGCCTGCCAAAACTGTCTCCAGCAACAGCAATAATGACACATCATCATCGTCCTCATCACCATCATCAAAAGGCAAACCACCACAATCCCCATCAATGGGAGGTCAGTTTGGGATCTGAACGATACAGATGACTGCGTTGACCTTATCCGCCACAACTATTTTGGAGGAAGAAAAGAAACCTCCTCTGCCCCAAAGAGAGGACACAGCTCTACTTAAAAAGTTATTAGCATGACACATAGCACATTGAGCTTCACCAGCTCTGCTCGTGGAGACACCTGTGTTGTCCTGGGTTTGTTTCTTTCTTTCAACATGAACCTCACCAAATAACACCATGCAACTTCATCCAGACCCACACTGTCTCTCAGGACACCCAGTCTCTCAAGATTGGGTACACTTCTCAAAAGCTGTAGCATCTGGAGTCATGTGAAAATATTATCAACATTTTGCCTTCCTTTCTAAACAGGGGAGAGACCACCTAAATTTCATAGATTGGGCAGTGTTTACAGATCACAAAAAAACATTTTAAAGTCACAGATATGTAAAAATAGCCTTAAATATGTAGCTTGATGTACATATGCATATGCAAATTATGCACACGTGCACACACTTTCTAAATCTGTTGTCTTTTTATACCTTGCTGACGATTTTGCTTTGCTTCTATTATTACCACACCTTAATTTCTCTGTTCACACAGGCTGAATGAGCATAAGGAGGTCTGTGCCCACAGACTAAAGGCACTTGAACTAAAGAACAAGGCTCCCAACTCTTGACACTCCAAAACGCCCACTGATGATAATCATATTTAGGCTTCCAGGTTCCCTTTCTCCTTCTTGACTTCAGCATTTTCACATCTGCTCGGTTCCTCTAAGCTTCAAAAGTGTGTCCCAGGACATGGTTCCTCATTTCACCCTTAAAGAGCTGAAAAGCCCTAACGACGTAAATGCCCTCAACCAGCCCTTCCTGCAAATAGAATGCAAATCCCACCTCCCGGCTGGTTTGTATGAAGTTTTTATCATCATAGTTTTGGTTCATGGTTGTGCATTTGCAATACCTTCCCTCATCCCTGTCTCTTCCTCCTTCAGAGCTTGAAATGTGTGGCCCCACAGTGACAGTGATAGGATTAAGAGAGTGAATTAGCCTGTGGCACAAAACTCAGAAGAGCTGCTATCGATCCCTAAGAAACCTGGAGGCTGCAGTTAAAATCCAGCCTTCTCTAGGCCTGGACCTGCATGTGGTGGCTGGAAAATATGGGGGCAGTTAGGGATGGGGATGAACTTTTGGGGCTGCAAAGCATGGAAATCCCTTCCTAAGACTTTAAAGGACCGCTGCGTTACCCAGGCTGAATCTTGCATAAGGGAGGTCACAAGTTTTACTCATTTACCTTTGATTTGAGCTGTATTGCTAGTGTTTGCCTAAGCCCCACCTTCCAGGGAGGCATACTGGCTCCATGCAAAGATCTCAAGATACGGAGATGGTAACTCACCTTTTTGATGGCTGGCTTGAATACTTAAAAGCCTTTGGTATTTAAAAAAGGCGCTTTAACTCTGGTTTATCTGCATTGCATTTGCAGCCAGGGGTGCCTGTGATACAGCTGCTGGCTTCAGGAGGTGCTTTGCCAGGTGATTTCCTCAGCTGTTCACAAAATCCATCTCCAGGAGAAACCCTGGGGCCTCTCGGCTCTCTTCCCCTGCAGACAGCTTGTCTTCTGCCCCCGCCCTTTTCACTTATTTCTAATCACCAAAGGAGAAGAGGAGCTTTCAAAGGATTTATCACAAGTGCCTGGCAGTGAATCACCGCTGCGGGTGGCTAGGGATGACACTTCGGTAAGAAGGATACAGGAGGAATGGAAAGGAAGGGCAGAGCAAACACTTTTATCCCCATTGTTTCCATTCCAAGGAGAATCAATGCATTTCTCCACGCCTACTTTTTTTTCTCCGAGTTTCCAAACACCTCCTGCTCTCTACCAGCTCTTCCATACACTCACACATATAAGGATGGCCTTCCCTAAACATCCTTCTTGGATGCCTCACGACCACAAACTCCTGTGACCCTGTGCCATTCTCCCACAGCCTCACTAATAATAATTATTACCCAAGTAACTAAACCTTCTTCTTGGTGTTCACATCTCAATGGGCAATTCTAACCTGGCTGGTTAAGCAGCACTTCCCACCAAGCAGGGAAACCTGGGCTAAAGAAGATGCTCATGGTCACATCAAACACTTCTGACAGAAGAAACAGGGCTCTCATTCCTGCATCCGCATAGCCAGCCCCTCCTGCCAAGCCCGGCTGCCACCTGCAGCATCTCCATCCCTAACTGCAAGGGTACAAGTTTCGAGAGCCTTGTAGCAACACTTCAGCACTTCCACAGAAAACATTCTTTGTTATTCAAACGGTTTATCCAAAAAAGTTGTTTATCTCTAAGCACAGATTCATTTCCAATTTGTGTCAGCAAAATAAAAATGAAAACACAAAACAAACAAAGAAAAAAGAGCCCGCCTGACCTGGAAACCTAAAAATAGACCTGTGTATCGCAAATAGTGAACTGTCAGGTAAAGATTGCGGATTGAAGGTTCAGATGAATAATGTGTTTGTTTTCCCTGCTTCAATACTTTCCTGCTGTTATCACTGTACAAATAAGTCAGCACACGCTAATTACTCTGATGGCAATTTCCTGGGAGCTGGTACTTAAGTATCAGGCCAAATCTGTTCCTCAGCATCACAGACTAGTCCTCCCCACACACTTCCAAACAAACAAACAGCCCAGCTGCCAAATCACACCATCCTTTCCTTCTCCACCGCAGACCCAGCACCGCCCGTGTGGTCCCACTCCTGGCTCCAACACTGGCTGCAGGATCTACCCTGAGTGACACCTCCCTCCTGACAAGCCCAGCAAAAGCCAAGATGCTAATGTAGAAGATGGGTCTAACAGCACCTGAACCCGGATTTATCTCCTTTGAGGTGTTCAGTGTACGTACAAATTGTAGATCCCAAGCAGTATTTGTGCAGTAAAAGGGGCTTATAATCTTGGGAGCCGGCAGTACAAGTGCCTTTTCTGCAAGGCACATGCATTAAGAGAGAAAGGATGGGAAGGGAAACGTCTGTGAAGTGTTTTTGTAAGGCACCCAACAAACCAGTCTCAAGGCCCTTTTAGCCCAAAACCATCCCACAAGGCTCAGGGAGTTTATATTCACGGGTGAACTACATCAAAGAACCACCTAAACAATGCCTGTGGTTTCTGCTGCATTTTTTTCCCCCCTGCTTGGTATTTATACAGCCACAGATTTGCACTGTAATTCGGTCAAACGCATTAAAGCGAAGATGAAGGGGAGGAGAGAGCAGAGGAAAAAAAGTGCTGTTACCTGTGTTACATCCCAAATAGCACTGAATTTCTGTATAGATCTTTGTTGAGACCCCAACCCAGATGCAGGCTGTTTGCTCAACACGAAACAAAAACCCAGCATCCTCCTTTGTGGGTTTTTTTCCCAGCCTTTCAGGGTCTTTTTTGGGGGATGGCTGGCTTGCTCTGGATTTCTTGTATTATCATTCCTTCCTGCTTTCACTGTGCAGCAAAGGGTTAAGTGACCTTTCAGATCCTCCCTGGATGCAACTCCATGTGTAACATGAAAGCTTCCAGCCCAGTGAAAACAACTTGAAAGAAGGGCAGCGACCCAGTCACAGGCTTAAGTTTTAGGTCACAACATCCCTGCTCAAAGCTATTGTCTTCCTCCAGTCACCTTTGCTTCGAGTCACCTCCCATTACAGCGATTCGTCTCCAGTCTCCAGAATTTACAGGAAAATACCTTTTTGGGACCCAAGTTGTTAGCATCCTCTCTTGCATGTGGGATGAGAGCTGTAAGATAGCAAGGGGCACAGCTGGTACACAATGATGCAGCATCCCCTTGTACCTAGTAGTAAGTGCTAAAAACACATGCGCCATTAGGAAATATTAAATTAAAAAAAAAAACAACACCAAACACCAAACTGCAATAGTGAGCTCTGGTTTCATCTACTCTCAACTTTGGCAAGGGAATGGGTGTTTATAACCCCTGTCAACCTGGACACAGGCACACCACATTGCACGGCAGATTCAAAGCTAGTGCACAAGCATCATGCTGCTCCATTAAAAGCCCTGGATCAAAGAAAAGCACAGGTTTGGTGTTACTGCACATTGCGCTGGAGGAAATGGTGCATCTCAGCAATGCCATGTGCTGGGAGAAGGCTCCAAAGGGGAAGGATGTCCCCCCTCTCCCTTTTCCCAAAAAGGGGCTCCCTCGGGCCAGTTAGAAATCATCACCTGCTGGACCACAGTATTGGCCATCACAGAATCACAGAATGGGTTGGGTTGGAAGGGACTTTTAGAGGTCATCTAGTCCACCCCCCTGCAATACACAGGGGCATCAGTTCCACATGGCCCAACAGGGTGTGCCTGCAACCCAGAAAGCCAACTGTATTCTGGGCTGCATCAAAAGCAGCGTGGCCAGCAGGTCGAGGGAGGTGATTCTGCCCCTCTGCTCCACTCTGGTGAGATCCCCCACCCGCAGTACTGCATCCAGCTGTGGGACGCCCAACATAAGAAGGACGTGAACCTGTTGGAACAAGCTCAGAGGGGGACCACAAAGATGATCAGAGGCTGGAGCAACTCTGCTAATGACAGGCTGAGAGAGCTGGGGTTGTTCAGCCTGGAGAAGGCTCCGGAGAGATAGCAGCCTTCCATTACCTAAAGAGGGTTTATAAGAAAGATGGGGACAGAATTTTTTAGTAGGGCCTATAGCAACTGGACAAGGGGTAATTGTTTTAAACTAAAAAAGGGTAGATTCAGACTAGGTATTAGGAAGTAATTCTTTACTGTGAGGGTGGTGAGGCACTGGCACAGGCTGCCCAGAGAAGCTGTGGATGCTCCATCCCTGGCAGTGTTCAAGGCCAGGCTGGATGGGGCTTTGAGCAACCTGGTCTGGTGGAAGGTGTCCCTGCCCATGGCAGGGGGGTTGGAATGAGATGATTTTTAAGGTCCCTTCCAACACAAACTGTTCTATGATTCTATGACCAGTGGCTGCATCTCCGCACTGTAGTGAAGATGCCGGCAAGCAACCCGCTGCTGAGAAACCAGTCAGCAAAAGGTTCAAAACCCAGCTCCACACAAGCCATACAGAAACATGGTTGCTGGGAGGAGGATCATGGCTCATCTGGGGCAAGAAGGACAAAAAGGCCAGTGTGGGCATCCAGCCCCAAGCCTGGCACTCAGCCCAGCTCCTCCCAACCTCACACCTACGGGGTGGTCTTGCTCTGGACCAATGCTGATAAGAGTATCAGGATGGGATGCAAATATGGAAAAAGTTAAGGATGTGAAAAGAAGTATCAAAAACTCTCCCAACCTCCACCACTTTGTGCTGTTAACTCTAAAAGCAAGACTGCAAAGGAACAAACTGCGTGTGCAGGTACTTGGGTGCGGAGACCTTCCCACTTATCATCATGGCAGAGCAGACAGGCAGAAAGCCCAAGGAGGTTCCCGGTTCAGCTGCAACTCCGGAGGTTTCGATGCGATTATGCCTGTGACTCTCCCCCACAAGCTTTTAGGCACCGTCACCAGCCCATGATATTGTTTCCATTCGTTCCTCCCTCTCAGCCATGCCAGCACATGCCAATTTGCCATGCAAGACCGCAAACTGGATTGGGGAACCCAATCTACTAAATAACAACCTGGGGGAGAGAAAAAATAGTCACATCAGCTAGACACATTCCCTGTTGCGAGTGGATTCAGTGACATCCTTTGCTGTCAGCTGCTTGCATTGGTTTCAGGTGCAGCAGTGCAGAAAGATGCCTGGATTTTATGGTAATGCTGCTCAGCTGTTCAAGGGATAAGCTACCGAACATGGCCATGGGCTTTTATTTTTAGTGACTATCCGTATTTACACATGTGATCCAATCACTGGACTGAATTTGGCTAAGTGATCCCACTTCTCAGCTGACTGGCTTACGGTATGATCCTGCAGCACCACAGGAACCAGCCAGAAACACTGACTGCAAGCCCAAGGCAAGCTGTTTCTGACTAGGTGCTAAAGAGTGAAACCCATGGCTGGTGCTTGGTATCTCCTAGAGACAATGCAGGCATGAACAAAAACACCATCCAAGGATGTGGCGACTTCACCAGTTTTCCTGACCAGCAAGCAATGCAGGAGTAACAAGAAGCTGATCCCTTCAAGTGCAGTTATCTTGTATGGCCTTGTATATACCCATGTGGGAGAGATACCAGTATTTATTTTATTATTTACTGGAAGTATTCACGCTGTGTCCAAAAAAATGCAAAGACGTTCTTCAGTGTCCAGAAAGGCCTGTCCTGCGGGATGATGCAAAAGAAAACAACCCATGCTTTGCCTCTGCAGCCAGCTTTGAGGCTGACAAATCCTGCTATCGAAGTGCAGGCATAGACAGGATCTGCTGTAATTAACGATGGCCTCTAAAAAGGCCCTGAGCCACCTATTTAGGGAGGAATTTGTAACTGAGCAACACGAGTGCTCAGATCTCCCCTCCACGCACACAACCATCCCTTTGCTGCCCATGCCACGGTGTGCTGGGTCAGCCTCTGTCCCCCACTGCCCCAGCTCCTGCTGCTCCGTGCCAGGGCTGCAGCGATGCCCTGCACCCGGCCTGTCCCTCCGGGTTAGCTGGGCTGGGGGTTGCCCTCATGGAGTTACAGAACGGCTTAGCTGGAAGGGACCATTAACGGTCATCTAGTCCAGCCCCCCTGCAGTGAGCAGGGACATCTTCAACTCAATCAGGCTGCTCAGAGCCCCGTCCAACCTGACCTTGAGTGTTTCCAGGGATGGGGCATTTACCACCTCCCTGGGCAACCTGTTCCTTCTCCTCGAAGAAAAAGACAAGTGAGCAACACCCACACCCTGCCTCCTAAAAGCACCTGAGCTGCTCCAGCTGCTGCACTCTGATGAACCCAAAGCATGAATGATGATGACACAGGCCAGTGGGAAGATGTGGGGACAGGACCACGGCATTTCACCCACTAATCCTGGTAACAGTGGGCGCTGCCAAGCTGGAAACCATCCCTGGAAAGCTCTGAAGCCTGGCTCTCTCCACTTGGTTTGGAAAGGGCAAAACGACTCAAGGTTCCTTGGCTCTGGCACTCGTTGCCACCCCTCTTTTTCTAGCAAAGTACCCAGTTTGGGTGTTTGAGCTACCCCAAGGCCACGAGCTCTGGGAGGACCCTGGAGGACAGCAGCACCAGAACTGGGGGCCATGACTTCTGCCCTGGAGATGTCTTTCACCACCACAGAGTGCATGGGGGAACTCAGGGCAAGGGGTAAGATCCCCAGCCCAAACCAGAGAGCGGCTCCGATGGGGCACTCACCCATGGGTCCAGCAGAACAGCCCAGCACGCACAGGAAGGGCTTGGCCACCCAGGGCACTGCTGCTGTGCTGGCGTCAATCACCGCCCCACACTGCCCAGGGCTGCCAGCCAGGGCAAGCGCCGGTGAGAACAAGCCCTGAAGAAGAAACCCAGCACTGCGTCCTGGCTTTGCAGCCCGGCTGCTACGCGGCGAAACAAAACGAGAGGCACAGCTCACCCTCTCCGAAGCATACGCCCTTCCTAATGAGAGTTGACCCAGGAGCTATGCGGGAGTCGCGCCCATTCCCAGGCAGGCTTCAACGCCACCGAGAGCCAACACTGGAGCCAGGCAGCTCCGAGAAAAGAGACACGAGTTGGAAATTTTCCTTTGATGCCGGCTCGCCAACCAGCCCCGGCACCGGGGAGGAGGAGGAAGGACTGCCGGCGCTCGCCTCGCTCCCCTGCGTGTGCGTACATGCGGGGCTGAGCTCGGCCGGATATCCCAGGAGAGGGATGCAACAACTGCTGAGCAAGTGTAGAGTCACCAGCTGTGCCCTGCCTGGCTGGGGAACGCACAGCTGGCATGGCTCGAGCCCTGAAATGGCAGCCAACTGCCTGCCACTGTACAAGAAAGCCCACAGAGGAGGGCTGGTCCAACAAGGATGCTACGAAAGGACAATGTTGTATGGCCATGCATCACCCTAAAATATCAGCAGGAAAAACTCCATTATCTGCAGCTAAATCTGGGCAGAGCGCAGTGCCAGGACCTCTTTTCATCCTGAAGAGGTTAAGTTCCAGGAGACACAAATATCTTTTATCAGCCTTGCTGTTGCTGTTAGCACAATAATGATGTCAGGCATCACCCAGCAGACACAGCAAGGTTCAGGGCCTTGCATTAACTGCAGTCTTGATCTAGCTCCAGAAAGGCAACGGTAGCAACAGGATCAGAATAAATACAAAGGTGATAGGATGAAAAGATTTCCCAATTAAATTCCTGACACTTGCATCCTTTCCCTTCCCCCACCTCCTCTCTACCTCTTTTAATTCGCTTGCACAGATCTCAAAGCATTTAAAAGACGCACACTTAAGTGCTCTTAGCATCATCATCCTGATGGAGAAACTGCAATTTGGGAAGGTTGAGCAACCCATCCAACATTGCCCAACAACCCGCCGGGAGAGAAGGCAGGACTGGTTTAGCACAAGTCTCTCCATCCCACCGTGCTGCCTTGCCGCAGGGTACGAGTTACCGGCAGGTGAGCCGGGGCGGTTACATGGCACTGCCGTATTTCCCAGGGTGGGGCATGCCCCCCCATCACACGGGGTGGAAAGCAGTGGCCACTGTCCCTGCTAAGAGGACAGTTCAAAATGCATCTCCTGTTTCTTTCCTTTCCCCCCCTGACCTGTTCTTAAAGCACAGGAATGCAGACTTCCTACAGAGAGCAAAGGCTGTCAGAGGAGGCGGCATGGGTGCCTCAGTTTCCCCATCCATGAAATAAGATCAATGCCTGCAGGTGTTTGCAAGCAGAAAACCACCAAAAAGCACTGAGGAGTTCTGTTCTGTTACCATTCCTGTGTCCAAGGTCTGGGACATCTATGCACCACGATGACTGGGAGAGGGCATTTCAGAGAAACAGGAGATACGTGGTATGGAGTGCACCCCACCATACAGACTCCCTATCAAATCAAGCAGGACCTTAAGAGTTGGCCAAAGGTTGTAAAGCTGGATCCTTCCAGCTGCAGCAAGACACAAAGCCAGGGGCTGCAGCTGTGACACTGCTTGACTGAGCCACTGGGACAGGTGACCACAGAGAACACCCCGTGGTCAGCAGGTCCACCCTGGCTGGAGGGCCACCAAGACACAGGATGAAGCAAAAGTATTTCCATTTGCCATATGTATCCTCCAGCATGCTGTGAAGCAACTGCTGCTTCTCGGTCCAGAGCAGTGAAGGTGCCAGATGGAGAGAGCAGCCAAAAAGGCCTCTCGCCTTGCCACAGACTTACTTGCTCTTCTTTAATTCCTCCACTTGCTCTAGTGACCCCACCCTGTCCATCCCATCCCCTCAACCTTCCTCATATTAATTCATTTGGCCTTTTCATAACCTCTTAAATTACCACACAAATGAACAATTAAAGGATTATCATCATAGTGACTAAGGATGACGTGTCTAAAGGTCACACCTCCAGAGAAGTCCACCAACTTGACCAAGAAGAAACTGGACAGAAACTACCAGTGATACTCACTACCAAAAATGAGCCTGATACAGAGCATGGAAAACCACCTCTGCCCGAGCTCTCACTGTACAGCTATGGACCATGGGTATGAAGCAGCTCAGTGGAAAATCCCAAACCTGGGCACCGAAGCACCGCACCTGAGCATCCCAAACATGGGGGCTATGCAAACCTCTTTACTGCTCAACTCTCCATCACCCAGTTCTGCCAGGGTGGGTTTAACTGAAATTTCACAGTACAACAAGAGCATTTGATAGACCCTGTCCAAACGCATCCCAGTTGTTGAAGCATGACTAACTTTATCTTGTCTTTTAGGCACAAGCTGTCTCCTCCTTGGCACTGTGCAGCATGAAAAACCTCAGGGTCCCTGGCTAATGGCTGGTTCCCAGCTAATTGACTGAATTAGGCTATTTCCATACTCATTACAGACCCTTCAAAACAGTGTCCTTTAAATACAAACCTTAACACTACCTCTAATAAAACTTTCTACACGTCTCTGTGGCTCAAATTCAACTATACCAGCTTCTATTAGGTCAACAGCGCTATCGCACCCATGCCGCTCGTGTCTGCCAGCAAACGCTCCAGCTGCCCAGCATGCACATCCACAGCTAACACATAATACTTGTCCTCACATTATGGATCCAGCGTTACCAGTTTCCCCAACTTCCCAGGCCCTTTATGTGAAACTCCAGCAGTGGAGCCGAGAGCGGCAATGGCAGCAGCTGCCGCAAGCAGCCGGCTCGTGCAGAGCACCACATTCCTCCCCTGGGAACAGGCAGCACGAATAAACCTAAAATCCGATTTTATTGCATCTTTCAAATTCTTAACAAGCCAACAAAAATTACTGTTGCTTTTTTTTTTTTTTAAATTTCCCATTTTTAAAGTGACCAGGCTTTTAAAATCAATAGTTAATTTTTAAATGCCAAGATATTGTTAGATGCATCTGGGGACGGTTAATCAGAGGCACTAAAGAAGTAACAATAATAATATTGATAGCAGAAAAATAAATTCCCCAGTGGGATACACAAGAGTTAGGGAGTGACTGTCGTCCTCCTCCCTGCCCAGACCTCAAGAGCATGAGAGCACCCACAAATCTCCCCAGTGCTGGCACTGGGGCAGTGCTATGCAGGCAGGGTGGCCCAGCACTCTTTGCTCTTTGGGAAGGACAGGGAAGACAGGCTCTTTGGGAAGAAGGTAGGAGCCACTCAAACCTCAGCTGAGGCCATTTGCGGGGCTGAGGGCTTGCTAGGAAGGAGGCACTGGCAGGTTTTCCCTCCCTGGCACAGCTTGTATCAGGAGGAGCACAAAAGCCTTTTGGAAGCCCACGGCCGAGGAGCCTGGGAAGAGGTGCGAGCGGGGCTGGATGCAGGGCGCATCCCGGCAGAAAAGACAGCCCTGCTCCAAAGCATCAACCTAAGCCCTTTTCCCGGCTCCAGCCTCCCTTCCCAGCGCTGTGCCACACACATCTGCATGGGGAGAGCCAGCCTGGCAGAGAGCCAACTCAACAACTCAAGAGGTGCAATTATCATTAAAGTCAGGCAAGGCTGGAGCAGGGGAGAGGAGATCTCCCTGCCAAATGAATAGGTTTAACGCTGCTCGCATTCCTGCATTCCTCTACCACGCTGTAATGAATAAACCCTCACAAACTGCTAAAAACGACGTGGTTTTGGTTAAGCCCTGCGAGTGTGTGAGTGTGTGTTTTGTAACCTTACACCTTTGCAGACAGAGCCCTGCTATGTTTGTAATCTAGGAGCTGAGGTTTTCCAGAGCCGGCTTGTGTAACCAGGCGGAGACGTCAGCACATGCCTGTTTTATGGGAACAGCATCCCCACCACGAGTGTGCAGAGATGGTACAGAAAGTGCACAGTGCCAGGCAGACACCTTGCTGTGCAGGGGTGCAGCACGGGTCCCTGACCAAAGCACACACACAAAGCCACTTCTGAGGAGAGAAGAGCAAAGAGGAGAGCGTAGAGAAGAGCAGAGAAGAGGAGGACAAGGCTATTTCAGCTGGAAGGGACCTAGAACAATCATCCAGTCCCACTGCCTGACCACTTCAGGGCTGACCCAAAGTTAAAGCACGGTGTTAAGGGCATTGTCCAAATGCCTCAAACACTGACAGGCTTGGGGTATCAACCACCTCTCTAGGAAGCCTGTTCCACTGTTTGACCACCCTCTTGGTAAAGAAATGCTTCCTAATGTCCAGTCTGAACCTCCCCTGGTGCAACTTTGAACCATTCCCATGAGTCCTATCTCTGGATCCCAGGGAGAAGAGATCAGCACCTCCCTCTCCATGTGTCCTCCTCAGGAAGCTGTGGAGAGTGATGAGGTCACCCTCAGCCTTCTGTTCTCCAAACTAAACAAACGCAGGCTCCTCAGTCCATCCTCACAGGACAGGCTTTCTAGCCCTACCACCAGCTTTGTTGTCCTCCTCTGGATGCATTCAAGGACTTCAGATCCTTCTTAAATTCTGGGGCCCAGAACTGCACGCAATATTCAAGGTGAGGCCGCACCAACACTGAATACACAGGATACTCACCTCCTTTTATTGGCTGGTTATACTGTGGTTTGATCCACCCCAGGATGATGTTACAACGAAAGCTTTTCACTATCTGCATTGGTTTATCTGCAGAGGATCCTGTCTGGGTCTGAAAGCAATATTATTATTTATTCATGATTTTACCGGAAAATCTAATGGTTCCTTAGCCAAAGGTCAGAATTCACACGTCCCTCTGCTTGGTCTTAGCTCCTCAAACCTGCCTCTAACAGCACCGTCTCTCATATCTCCCTTCCCACCTCTTCATCATCCTCCAGTTGCTGTGCTCCCCATGGGCACTGTGTCTCCAGCCATGGTCCCATCCTTCTTTACCTCCCTTTCACCTGCACCAGAAACACACATCCAGCCCTTCTCCACACAGACTCTCCTCTGTACGCCAAAGTCCTCTCTTTATTTTCAAAATTAAGTCTCAAGACATCTTTTGACCACTTTGTCATCCAGGATTCAAATCTGCCATTGTCATCAAACCTCTTACTTTCCCACACCACAGCCAACACACCTACCCTTCCCTGAGAAACCTAACTTCTCCTGACCAAAGAGTATGCCACCACACAGGTCACATTTTCTAATGCACTTTACCTTCTTAAGGCTCCCTCCTTTCCCCATCTCATCACACAAGAGCTCTCTAACTTCCAAGGCTTATCCCATGCCCTGCAGTACCCGCTATCTGCTGTTGACTCTTAAAAGTGTTGACTTCTACTTAGGAAGCTGGCCTCCTGGGCCAGTCCGTGGAAAACATCTTTGATACTGAATGGTATTTTCTCCCTTGCTGCCCCTTTCTCATCTGGTAGGAATTCCTCTAACGTCTGCCAAACCACCTCAGCGACTTCATCAAAACTCCCCTTTGCTGTGACATTTACAAGAAAACTCACTGTGAGGCTGCTGGTGTTCTGAGACACACCTGTCAAGATGATCAATAGTGCCCTGGCATTTTTACTTTATTCCACAAACTGTATGTATCCAGCCACAACCTTCCATCACTGATCCAGACCATAAGCTCCTTGGGGGATGCACAGCCTTTGATTCAGTATTTGTACAAAGAACAATAGGTTATGGAACACGGTTAGTACTCCTCGTGTCACAGTGGTGTAAATAAGATGTTTAAACATCCAATCAAGGTCCAGGTATTTGCGTGCACTAGGTTTGACTCCCAGGTTTACAGTAGAGAACATGGCCAAGAAGTTCCCTCACATAGTGTTGCCAAAGCCACGAGTTACCCAAGGACATTTCACAACGCACAGAGATCCAGGTGCCCTGTTGTTGCACCTAGTTACAACAACATCCTATTTGTTCCCAAACAAATCACAGCACAAAGCGTTCCCACGGGATACTAGGAGCATCTCTTGACACACCACTCTTGATTACACAGAAGGCATCCCATGATGATTTTCTGTAGGTCTTGAAGAACAGAGTGTTACACTCCAGGCTGACTTCTCGACCATGACTGCACTTCAGTGACCTTCTCTCTACTAGACTGGAAATCATAGACTCATGGAATCACAGAATAGTTTGGGTTGAAAGGGACCTTTAAAGGTCACCTAATCCAACCCCCCTGCAATGAGCAGGGACATCTTCAACTCGATCAGGTTGCTCTGAGCCCTATCCAACCTGACCTTGAATGTTTTTAGGGATGTGGCATCTACCACCTCTCTGGGCAACCTGTTCCCATGTTTCACCACTCGTAAAAATTCTTCCTTACATCTAATCTAAACCTGCCCCCTTTCAGTTTAAATTCATTACCCCTTGTCTACAGGCCCTACTAAGAAGGTCTGTCCCTCATTTTCTTACAAGACCCGTTTACATATTGACAGGCCACTGTAAGGTCTCCCCAGAGCCTTCTCCTCTCCAGTCTGAACAACTCCAACTCTCTCAGCCTGTCCTCATCAGTATCACTGTGCTCCTGGGGACCAGATAAGCTCGTCCAGTTCTCTAAATCTCTGCCATCCCGCCACTTTTGTCACCTGAAGGTGACCACCACCAAGGAGCTCCTGCTGCCATTCAGCTCCAGGAACAGGGACAACCCTGAGCAAGACCTCAGAGCACTTTTCTCCAAAGTCTGCCCACACCTGCGGCCCCCGCATTTGCACTGGCATCTCTGCTTTCCAATCACAGAGGTACTCAAACGGCCAGGAACACAACTAAGTATTACAGCTCACACCGCAGGCAGCTCTGACACAGTCACCGCTTTGCACGGCTCTGTAGATGCTACTAGCAGATTGAAAGACATTGGGGGGGGGGGGGGGGTGGGGGGGGGGGCGGGGGAAATAAAAGCAAGCCCACATGGAGGTGACTTTCCTTCCGCTGCACAGAAGAGGCTTGCAAGGCAAGTTCTTCCACCGGGCTCCCGGGCTGGCCATGCCACGGGCAGGGCTCAGCCTGCCCCACTCCGGCACCGGTGCCAGCAGCCCTGTGCTGCACGGCGCCGCCGGCTCGCTGACTGATGAAAATCCAATAGCCACATGAGACCTGTGCATCACAGCACAAAAAGGAGATGCACATACAGCAGGGCCGGTTGTTCCCCCCCCCCCCCCCCCCCCCCCCCCCCCCCCCCCCCAGCCTTCCCACTCATCCTTTAGCTGAACTTGGCCTGAACCGAGGCTGTAATGAGAGAAGCCAGGCATAAACCACAGGACTTACAGACCTTAGACATACCGTGAGAGCTCTCCTACCTCTTCTAGTGCTTCCCACTGGGGCTCAGCCACATCTCTGCAGATTCAGGATGGATTTGCCCATGCGGAGGGACTCCACACCTGTACTGCAGGACGCACGCTCTGCCTTCCTTGGTGGGAAGCATTTCCCATGGCTCACACCAGGCATTTTGCACATATATATGCACATGAAAACATTTCTTGGGCAAGAGCTTGTGCCTATCGCCTTGCAATCAATCACCTGTCCTGTAGGTCAGCTACCAATGATTTTGATCAGGGTTTCTCCCAGGAGTGCAAAGCTGAAAACACTGTTCTCTGAGAAACAGCAAGATTCTGCTTGGTTGAACACAAACAACTCTGTTGTTTTTTATTAATGTAACAGGCATTTTCAGGCTCACTTTGATTATTTTGTACATCCAGTGCTACACAGTTCATAGGTACAGCCAAAGGCGAGAAGGTCTCTCCAAGACTCCCAGTGAGCAGGGATTTCACAAGATCCAAGTGGGATGTGTCTACCTAGACATGTGCAGACAGACCTGGGCTTGCTCCGCTTGTGCCCAAAGTTGACTGGGAATCAATCCAGCTTAAGACAAAAGCCATGGAGCCACATTAGTAAAGCACCTTGCCCAAGCTCATATGCACAAAGTGCGTGCCCTGGGCAAACAACAACCACACCTTTGATTTTGTCCTCCACAACAGTTACATGAGAATGGAAGGGTTATAAATCATCAACCCAGAAAATGCCTAATAACCACTATTAGAAAGAACAGATTTAAGTGAACAAGTGTACTGCTCTGCCCTGTTCAAATGGTGGCTTTCAAGCCATTTGGTCCTTGGGGAACCATGTACCATATTGTATGGGTCTGTGGCAAAGAACACAAGAAATACAGCTCTAATGCAAGACTTAAATTTCCTTGAAAGGATCCCAAACCTCCATCAAAAAAAATACAGAATTTAGGAACCCACAAGGTAAGAAAGGTTTGAAGAACCAGTTAGAAGGTGCATAATGAAGGCAAATCCACCTTTGGGTGGAAACAGCTGCTGAAAACTCAACCCAACCAAACAAAACCCCCACAACAGCAGTGACCTTATTGCTATGGTTTGTGAGGAACAGTATATACAACAAAAAGGAAATTGTTCACAGGGAAGAAAGTGAATTGAAATGTAGCCAATACAAAGAGAAATATGAATGTAGAAAGAAAGGCTTTAAGATCCTGAATGATCATCAAAAGGCACCTCTAGTAACATGTGCACCTTAAAGATGGGAAAATAGCTGTTTGCTGCATCACCAACATACTTGCACCTCGAAGTGCCTGATGAACCATCCAAGCAGACACCGGGCTTGATACGTTTAGCTTGAATGCCTTAGTAAACACATGAGAAGAAAGTGTTGTTTCTAGACAGACGTGGGTGACAAGACAACATACACGGAAATAAAAGGAGCTGATGGAGTAGTAGACTCTTCTGTTGAAATAAGATTAAATCTTAGGCTGTGTTTATCTGTGAAGGGCTTGGATTAGATTCAAGATAGTTTAGAGAGAAAAAATCAATGACAGCCTACACCTCGGCACTTTCAGGACTCCTGAAGCAGTTGACCTTTTTGGACAGAAAAAACCCAAAAAACAAACAACAACAACAAACCCAACATAAAACTTCTTCATCTTATAAATCATGCGGATGCAACCTCAATGGGTGAAGTGCACTGGGCTGAAACTCCCCATTCGGCTCCACGATGTGACAAGAGTCTAACACCTCATCACTGCCAGGTCCCCTTTCCCCACTTCCTTGAAGGCATGGCTGGCCCTGGTGCTCACCAAACCTCTCCAGAAGCTGGTGCAGCTCACTGACCTTGCAGAAATCTTACCCAGCATGGGAACAGGCTCACTTTTTAACAGCACAGTGAGCTGTGGAGGGATCTGTGCCAGAGCCAGCACAAGGGCTGAGGAGAGCTGGAGAGGTCAGTGGTACCATCCCCTTTGGTGGCAGGGATGCTGACAGCCCAGCACCTCCCAGAACAGCCCATCACATGGCCAGCAAGCAGCAGATGAGAGAGGTGGACAATAAGGAGGAAGGGAAGACGATAATATCTAAAAGGCTTATTTTGGTTTTGGGGAACTGCCTATGATTTAAACCCCAAATCAAGATGCAAATCTGTCAGCTGAGAGAACAGTGCTGGGTTCTGTTTTGCTTTTGCTTGGGGTTTCTTAGCCCGGTTGGCAGGACACTTGCAAGTAGCTCATCCTAAGGGAAATAACTCGGATTTTCCTTACAAATTCTAAGCCACTTCAAACAAACAGCAAAACCTGTTCACAGATATTGCCCATCCCCAGACACCCTGATCCGACAAACACATTTGTTTTATCTCTGAAAAAAATATTTTACCACTCCATACCTCTGCGTGAAGAAGAAAAAGGAGAAGATGACGGCTTAGTCCAGAAGAGAAACAGAATAGGCACACGATGCTTTGAAAATTGCACAAAACACTGAAGTGGGAAAGAAAAGTAAGTGAGCAGACAGGGAAGTTGCTCTTGCCCCTGGTACCCTTCACGTCATAGCACTGGGTATGGCAGCATGAAGCTCTGATCACTCCTACATATGCCTACAGCTGGTAACTCCTGCCTTGCAACCTCTGCATGCCCCACGCTGGGGTTTGTCTTCTGTTCATTAAAACACATTGAAATGCCCTTTTTGAAGTGGTTTTCCAGAAAGGGCTCTGACAGATTTGAGGTTGATCCAAATTAGGAATCCCGCCCTCTGGGCCACGCTTTGCCTGCCATCACCAGTGCTGCTGCCCATGAGAAGCATGGCCACGTGTCCCTTGCATGGTCAGGCTCAAAGGGACAATGCAGTGGCTGCAGCTGTAGAGCACAGACAGTAGCAGTGACGGTGCGGGCAGACCACGCTCCATGCCAGGTCGTGGCATGCGGGGATGCAAGGACCGAGTTGGAAGTGATGAGTTTGGTGGAAAGACTTCATTGGGCATCAGAAATGGCCTTGAACCAGCACCCAGAAATTTGTAGCCCTGGGTGAGGGAGTAGGGGTATTTCAGCAGGACTGAGTCAGGGCAGGGGCTGGCACAGCTCTGTGCCATGGCAGGGCAGGGCAGGCGAGGAGCCAGAATTAAGGGGAAGGACAGAGGAGCTGGATGCAAAAAGCAGATACCCAACAGGAGGAGAGGTGGCAGGGGCTGTGCAGGCTCCTTCTGCCCACAGGGCACTGGTGGCCCTGGGTGGCAGATGAAGGACACAAATCACGGTTAGGAGAGCACCAACACCGTGCAGGAAGCAAAGCCGGACACACCAAGCTGCAGCACACAGGACCTCGTGGCCCAGCGTGTCCCTGCCATGTCCCTCGTGCAGCTCCTGCTC
The DNA here is from genome assembly GCF_017639655.2 of Falco naumanni. Taxonomy (NCBI): domain Eukaryota; kingdom Metazoa; phylum Chordata; class Aves; order Falconiformes; family Falconidae; genus Falco; species Falco naumanni. Next base: position 105,753,166 of record NC_054056.1, on the reverse strand, counting down.
CCTGAAGATCTCTGTCCCATGGACCACATGAATACAGACACTGAAGACTCTGGAAGATTTCTGGTGGAAAAGATTGCCAGATTCTTCATCCTTTTAGGCAAATTTTGGTGGTCCTCTAAATTTTGGCTTCACTCAAAGATACTACGAGTATGCAAAGGATGCTTCAAACAGAGAAGGAAGCACCACAGAACAAGAGACTTGCAGAAAACCAAGCAGTAAAAAAGAAGCATATGTTTCCAAACCATCAGAAAATACAGCAAGGAGGCACAATCCTACAAAAGGTGTAAGAGCAGCAAGAATGTAATACACAGGGATACATGGGAACGGTATGAAGGAGCCTCATCGCAGCCTGGGGATGTTAGAGAGATGGGGGAAGGCAGATGAAGTGAGTACCATGGGTGCAAATCAGGCAGCACGCAGCCATGGTTCACCGGATTAATGAATCTGAGCTGGGGCGAAAATACCTCTGTTAATGACATAGTAAAATCCACTCAGTCACCTTTTTAAAAAAAAATATACTGTGTAGTTTGTGTATAATAATGCCACCTGTTGCAGACACGAGACCCGGGGCTGCAGTTCAGCAGGATGCTGGCAGGCGCTGTGCGGCCCTGCCACTGCAGGACCTCTGCAAGGTGGCATGACGTGGTGACGCTCACCCTGTCCGCATCTGCTCAAAAATGGTGCCAGGTGAAGCCACATCAGGCATCCTCCATGTACCCCACTAATCTTACACCCGATCCGGTATTGCCTGTCCTCCCATGGCCGGCGTGAGGCCAGCTCAAACACAGCAGGCCAACGTAACCTTCCCGCAGCGAGTTCAGCCCGATCCCACGGAGAAGCCAACTGAATGCCCAGGGCTGATCTGGATCAAAGCCACGCTGCTGGCTCGCCCCGCGGTGCCAGCAACAGGCTGGAACAGTTGTGAAACCAGCGCCTGAGAAGGGCACGGGAGTGCAGAACAGCACAGCAGCCAGGTTAGCTGCCCAGGAGCAGGTTCACACGGAGGAGGAATGAGACAGCATGGTAGCTGTTGCTGCTGGTTGACGATCCAGAGCACTGAGGAACGGCAGGTGTAAAAGAAATCAGTTCACAGTTTTGTCAGATTTTATCGTTTCCTACATAAATGAAGCTTGAGTTTTAAGAAAGAACACAGCAAAAATGATAAATGCCTTGTGTTTCAAAGAAACAGCGCTCCCAAAATAAGCCACGTCCAGTCTCGCTGCTAACTCAACTTTGCAGAGAAATACATTTAGCAACCAAAACAATAAAAGAAACGCTGTATTCCCCACAGCTCTTCTGCTATTTGCTTTTCAACAAGACACTGATTCAAAAGACCAGCTGGAGCCACTTGGGTGCTAACAGTATGAAGCATCTGCTAAGAAATAAACAGTTTTGTGAACCAATGTGCCTACCTAATACACTCCCTCCTCTTGCTCTTTCCCCAAATGGCTTTCTAGCCACCTTTCCCAAGGATACCTCTTCTACCTCAGTGTCCTTCTCTGGACTCAAACCCATCTGAGCTCCTCTCCCCAGCTCCCTCTCACTGCAAACTGCTGGAGGCTTACCCCCAGGTGGAGTCAGCTGCAAGATCTCAAAACACTTCAACGTTTGCTTATATTTTTCTTTTTTTTTTTTTTTTTTTAAAATAGAATTTTCTTTGGAAATTGTTTCAGTGGGGTCAAAGCTGGCCTGTTCACTGCTTCACTCATCCAAAAAAGCACTGCTCCTCTCTGAACCCAATGATGCACACAGGGCATCCCTGGAGACCCTCTCACTGGCACGGCCCTGAGTATTTCACAAAGCACCAAAGAGCTGCCAGGCACTGACATGGAAGGGAGGAGATGCTGGAGGTGACTCACCCCAGCCACCATTGGGTGACACCTCAGCCAGGGAGCCTCCGCCAGCAGCACTGGCAGGCCCTGAACACCACTCATTTAACCTTGCCCAGCAGCAGCCTTCCAGCTGTGGCTCCCTGCAGCTTCCACAAAGCAGGAATGTTTTCTAAACACAACAATTTGCAAAACAACGTTCATGTGCAAGTTCATGTCCAAAAGAGGTTCCAGCCAGACGAGGTGATGCTGGGACTTTGAAGGACTCTGCTGGCCATCTCCATGCAGGGTGGGCAAACACACCCAGTGAAGAAGGGTTGGGCTGAGAGGGGGTATCTATTCACTATCCCTCAGGGTATCACCGAGGGAAGGCAGAGCGGTAGCACAAGGCCAACGTGTTGCACAGAAGCCCGTGATGCTCCTACCCAAACCTTGTCAGCGGCAGGGCTGGGAAATGGAAAGTAATCTGGGAGAAGGAGAAAGGAGAGATTGCACAGGGAGGAAAGGTGCAGCAAGTGGTAAATTTGGACCTATGACCTGTTTCCAAAGGAGGGGGGCATCAGCCAGATGAAGCACATGTTTTTCCTGCAGACCTCCTCCAAAGCCCCTAGGCACTGCTGCTGATCCCTCCAAGGGGCCACTGCTTCACCACTGTGATGCCTGCATCTCGTATGCATGCCAGAAAGTGCCTGCAACTGTCACCAACCAGCCTGCTGGATATCCAACTGCAAAGGTAGTGTGCACAAAGCCATACACGTGCAATAAAAATAGCTGCAATTGGGATTCCTGCTCCTTTAATCAGCTTTTAACTGCTAAGGTAAAACAGGATAGATGCTCAACAGGAGTTGCGCTTGAAAGTGTCGGAGGTGCGATGGACAGTTTTGTGGAAATCTTCCCTTTTTTCAACAAATGTATCTTTGAAATCAAAAGCAGTCTGCGGGAAGACACGGGGAATCCTGAGATAACAGTAATGATCCAACCAGCATGCACTGCTCCACACAGCAAAGGCAAAAGCGTTTAAACTCAATAAAGTTAACAGCACGCCTTGGAAGTTTCTAAGTGAACAAAAAATTAAAGAAAAATGAAGCGGAAAGACTCAACATTATCAACAGAGATGGACAGGGAACAGAGAGAAATGGAGAGAGGGGACAGTAAATCTTCCCTGATCACCTGGCTGTTTGCAAGGGGCCATGAGGAATATTTCAGCACCTTCAAAACCACCACCATTTATTTTATGAACATGATCAAGCAAACTGGCATGGCCCTGCCATCACTAAACCTTTATATAAACCCTGTTTTACCATACTAAATACCGGCAGTTTACGGGCAAACCGCCTGGCAGGCTCCTGCCCAAGGACCAGCAGGCTTGGCACTTTGTCCAGGGAGCTCCAGCAGATGCTCTGGCCATGGGTCTCTTATCCCGAATCCAGGCTACTGGAAAGACATCAACCCATGTAGGCAGAGTGCTGTAAAAAAAGCTGAGCTTGGAGCGCTGTAACAAAAGCTGAGCTCATCCAGGGAAGGCAAAGCCCGTTTTGTCCTGGAAAGGCTCCCAACACAGTTTTTTCCAATCCCAGTCATGCACGGGGAGGGACCCAGTCACAGGGCTGGAGCATTGGCTCCTGTGTGTATCTTCTGTGGCCGAGCATCATGGGGATGAGCAAAATCCCCAGCAGCCTGTTACACAACACCACGCTGTTTATGTTTTTAACTGAAATGTTGAAAACAGAGGGAGGGGGGAAAATCCACTGCAAGCTAGCACGTTATCCAGCCAGAAAGGATGTGTGTGACAGCTGCCCCCTCCACACCATATCGTACCCCAATATCCTGCCAAACCCACATGGTTTGGATTAGCAATGCATCCCCTGGAGAAACAGCACCGGTCTGGGATGCAGGCAGGGCGCAGTGCTCCCCTTGAGCACAGCAGAGAAAGGGAAGCACACCCCAGCTCCCAGCCCTCACCTGCCATCAGACTGGCATGGATTTGGGAAAAGCACAGTCCGTCTCCCGGACCTTGAATGCTGGCTAATGCAAGTTTGATAGGATATCCTGGGAAGCCTTCAACCAGGGCACCCAAGCACCTCTGTGCCAGCCAGGTCACATCATTTACCTACTGCGCAGTGCTCGTGATAGACGTTTAAACTGCAACCCTGCAGCACCCAAGCTGGGATGCATAAGCCCTCTCTAGGCTCTATCGCACTCAGAAAACAGCTCTGATCTAGCAAAACTCACCAGTCAAAAATCTGGTCCAGGACACTACTTCTTGCCTACAGGCTTCTTTCCTCCCCTCTCAACTGATGCAAAAATGCACGGGGTTAAGTTCAGCCTGGAATGCTCAGCCCCTGCAGATGGGCAGTGATAGATGAGGAAGACAAGCATTTCTTTGGTCCACCTGATCCCAGAGAGCATCTCCTGCACTGCTGCACTCCTGCTAATCCTCTCAGCAACTTTATTCACCAACTTCAACTAAATTTCTGGAGTCATTTTCAGCACTCATTCAGAGGCCTGTGAAGTGTTTCCAGATGATTCTTCCTTCTTTTTTTTTTTTTTTTTTTTTTTTTTTAAACAGCTTGCGTATTTCTGTCTAAGTCAACAGATCCAGTCATTGCTGTTACACATTGTCCTCAGTCTGAGAGCTATTTTCGCTCATGGTAAAAGAAACTGCAGTTCTTTCTGATTAACTCCACAGAAATGTCCATTACTCAGACAGGAGTCTGCAAAGCTGGCTTGAACTAATCATCAGATTAGTTTAAAACAATTATGTTTTGAAGATGAGCATCCTCTGGCATCCCAAATATCATTCTGAGGTTTTTATTCACTATTAATGTTATTTTTTCTTTTACTGTCACCATCAGGTTAATCACAGACAGAACAGAAACATCATCAAAACCACCCAGACCATCGTGGCATAACCCAAAATAACACAATTAGTTTCCATAACTGTCTTCTCTGCAGAAGCAGCGTATCCTATTCCAGTCTTGGCTCCATACTGCCTCATGATTCAGTTTTGAGGAGAAGTCCACAAAGAAGCTGCATGGGTTAGTGCGAACCCCAAAACTGCATCATGCAAAAGGCAGTACAGAGCTGCCCCCAAAGGTGATGCGGCAAGTGCAGCGCTGTGGCTTGCAGCGAGCTTGCCTGGCTGGCAGGGCACGGCCGCTCGCTGGTGGTCCAGTATGGGATAACTCATCTGTGCAACAGGAGGAATGGGTTTCAGCAAGTAAGCGCACACTACCTGACAGACAGACACAAACAGACCCTAAAAAGTGGGACTTAGAGCATATGGAAAAAGCCAAGGCTGTCAAGCCAAAGCCACGGCTGACAAGCCAAAGAGTTGCACAGTGCCCCTTTGCACACTGTCCCACCAAATCTGACACTGCAAGAAAACGAGGCTGCAGGTCCTTCCACCATCAGCTGGGCTTTCACAAGAGCACAGTGCTTGTGCCGACGGCTGCAAGTTGACCCAGGGTCAGTGCAGCTCCCCAGCGGGGAAACAGCCCTGCGGGATTCCACACACAGCACGGTGACCCTCTCCTCTTCTCCTTTCCCTTCTGTTGAAGCATCACTTGAAGCAAAAGTCTGAAAATGCATTAAGCAGGTAAGAAAAGCAACCACATCATGAAGGGAGCACACAAAGCACACCGTGAAGTTTACAAGTGAGGTTGGTCTTACTCATTTGTATTTCAAAGGCCAGGTTGACACAAGACATTTTTCTTGTTCTAGCTTCCTCTGTGAAGGGAATAATAGTAACTTTGAATGTTGTTGCCACAGCAGCAGCCAGAGCCTTCCTGCAGAGTCAGCTACAAAGACATTCAACCTGCCTTGCTTGGAGGACACAAGGACCAACCTGGGAAAATCCCCCTTTGGCTGACAGACCCACACCGATTTCAGCAGGTTTGCTCATGCTCATACACTCACCGACCCATCCTAAATTCCCTGTGGCTCAACTGAATATTAAGCTAATCATTTTGAGTGTCTTCCCTCCTTCCCTAACTTCACACTCCAAAATCCTTTCATCTTCGGAGCTCTCACTGATTGATGGTGACATTCAGTGACAAAACTTGGGCTCAATGCTTTTAACACCTTTGTGGTCTCTTTTCACACTGTAAGCTGAAACTCAGTTTACAGTCTGCCCTGTCACGCCAGACCCACCAAGACACCTTGATGGAGGTGGCAATATCTTGCTCTGGCTTAACGCCTGCTTCAGCTGACGACCTCGAAACTGGCAGTCAAGGTACAGAGCGCATTTATCTATAAGAATTTCAGCCTTGCATCCTCCTAGTAAAACCCAGCTCTTCCAGAGGACCAAGCCATCCTCCCCACTCTACACCTCATATGTTTTGTGCCTGTTTTCAGGCAATGAATCTAGAAACCCCAGAATTTCTTGGAAATCTTTACTCTCCTACAACAAAGCCCACCATAAATCAGCTGGACTGTGACTCACATTAGGCAAATATGTAAAACTGACAAAGTCACAACAAAGTCTCCATCTCCTTGGTAGATACCACCATAACTATCTCCTTGGTTGATACCATCATGACCATGCAGAGGCCTTAAAGAAATGTAACAAAGGCCATGAATGTCCATGCAATGAGAGTGTCCTCTTCCAAGCAGACCAAAAGATGGGTGCATTAAGTGACTATTTTGCTCCACTGGTTCCTTCAGTTTGGAGTTGACCACAAGGCTCCACTTTTCCTCCGCAACTTGACCCAGTGATTAACTTTAGCTCCTTTTCTGCCCCAAAAGCATGTTGGAACTGTTGGGAGTCCTTCCACCCAGTTATTAAGTTGGCGCACTTAATGACCCTAGCAGGCACACCAGGAAAGCAAAGCCAGCAAAGCAAGGTGTGTAAGAAACAATGGGGGAAGCAGCTTGCCCCAATTAATGATCTCCATATCCAAATCAGAATTTTCCTTTGAAGTTTGCCACCCAGTGCAGAGCTCCTCCCACCAGTCTTCTCCTCCAGCTACCACCACACACTCCACCTCTGCCCCACCTCCTGTCTCCAGCCTTCAGCCATGCCCATGACACCCTAATCAGAGGCCAGCACATGTTCCCTCCTCTTTCAGGGCAGCTTTATCCCCATTTTTAAAGCCTTTTTCCCCATATATGCTTTGTCCACGTTTGTGGACCCACGCCCATTTGCACACATACAGCCAACTCAAGAGATCTGGGGGTTCCACCTAGCAGCCACAAAGCCCACACTCCCCTCACCTACCAGCAACTGAAATGGTGCTGGATGGTTTGTGCCTTCTCTTGCCCAGGTGGAACACTGGTCTTATCTGGGGATGAAGGGAAGTAAACTGGGACAGTTGCAGAGAGGTCTGGAAACGGACCGATTGGACCAGACACATCCAACCCAAGATCCCACCACAAAAGTGAGAATGATTTCCTCATGACAGTGAGGCCAAGACAGGCTATATATAAATCACATACAGTAACGCATAAACACAGAGCTATATATAAGATATATATAAAGTACACACCAAAATAACACCAACAAGTACGGATGCCAAAGCAGTGATAAATTTAGCTTATTAGAGAAGTGGCAGAATCTTGTAAGATCATGGAAAAAAAGGCTATTTTGAACAGTAATGATCACGTTTCAAAAATAGTGGATATTCTTGGCTTGGTGCCCTACACAGCGCAACATAAAATGATAATATCAGATCTCATGGGAGAAAAATCAGCCAGAAGGCCCACGTGAAGATATCCTAGGAAAAATGAAGATTGCATGCATTAGGGCGCTGTAGCAGTTAGGGCATCATGGAGTGCACCAGTGTGCTGTCTGTGACAGCCTGCCGCTGAAATGCAATTTTCTTAAAACCCTGCAGCCTTGACATGGCAAAAATCGGCAAAACCTCAGAAATAACTTCTAAAAATCCATTCCTTGAAGGCTAGTCCAACATAAACAAGACAAAAAGTAATGTTGGCAGGGAATGCCGGGATGTCATCCTGGAGTTAACCTAGATAAGGCAATAACGTCAACAATGTCAAATGCATATGAATTAGAATAAAGCAATACTGTAGTTAGCTCAATGACTTCGTAACAATCAACTTACAGTGCAAAACAAGACTAAAAATGAATGAAAATGGGCCTGAGAGTTTTTATCACAATTGGATAATGTGCCCAAGGATATCGAAGGGGACACCGAGTATCCCAGGGCTGGGCAGCATTAAGCAACTCCTCTAGAAAGGTGAGAATAAAAAATACAAAGTAGTACCGACTAAAATTGAATGAAAATGGGCCTGCGAGTTTTTATCACAATTGGATAACGTGCCCAAGGACATCCAAGGGGCCACTGAGCATCCCAGGGCTGTGAAGCGTTTAATAACTCCTCTAGAAAGGTAAGACTGAAAAATACATGGTAGCACTACTCTGTAATAAAGCTTATTATAATATTAAGAAATAATTAATCGAATTCAAATAAAAACATACTTATATGGAGCAAGAATAAGTGCAAAACAGAATCACTACACCCAAAAATTAAGACCTACCACCAAGACAGAGGTGCACCTGAAGAGACACACTGTGCTCCACACTTTATGGACATCAGGACTTTTATCGTAAAACCTTGAGTAAAATCCCTCCCCAGCACTTTTCAAAGAGAAATCTGTGCCTGACACACCAACGTGGCTCTGAGCATCACTTGCCTAGCTCATCTTACAGCACAAAGTTTCCCCAACTTTCCCATCCTTTTTGCTGCTGTTTTGCTGGATTATTTGGCTGTGGGCACAAGGGACAAATTACAGGCGTGGGGTAACTCAATCTCTCTCTGCTCCGGAGGAGCTCGGCTGGCAGCTTGAAGTAAGGAGCTGACCTTGGTTATCTTATCCTCTTTTTTTTTTTTCCTCCTGCAAATGACCACAACAGAAACCTCAAGAAAAATTGTCCTAACCTCTCCTGGAGGTTTTGATTTCAGTCCAACCTGGGTGCTATTTGAAGCTTCATGAAAGAAAGACCTTAAATAAAAAGGTTTGTGGTGGAGAGGAGCAGTAAAATTGCTTTCAAAGCCTTAAAGCACATGGGTTCATCAGGAGAAACCCGAGTGCGTTCATTAACTCCTGGCATGCTGGCAGTTTCAAAGATGCTGCCCATGGCCAAGATCAGCCTGTTATCCCAAACACAATCACCCGTCTGCTGCTGTAACCAGGCAGCAGCTCCAAATTTTATACTTATCCTCTGTTTCAGGGAAACAAAGACTTGATATTAAGTTCATTTTACATCCAAGCAACAGAGACATCAAGAAATTAAAAGGTGGGACCTGCTCTCTCCCTAACCTTAGCTGTCTGGAAGTTAGGCATTTAATGTAAGCCAACTGTCTGGAAACCTTCCAAAGCATCATTTGTTCCCCCTCCTCCCACTGCATGTAAGTGGAGTTTACGTTGGAGAAGAGGTTTTTTAGATTTCACACCTAACCTCACCTGACTCCTAACCACAGCCATTCAGGAGCAGTGAAGTCCACCAAACACCAGCTCCAACTGGCACAGTCATGCCAATACCGTATCTCCAAGCAGGTCAGCATTTTGGCTGCCAAGTCACACTTTTGGACACTTTTGGTCAACCTATAGGACCTGTCTGAGGTCACATGGGAGACAGATGGCAACGCCAGGACCAGGGTGCCCCATGCTCAAATTTGGGCTCTTCCGCCTTCTGGAAAATGGAACTGCTTTAAAAACCTTCATTTGTGCTCTCAGAAAACACACAAAAATGAATCACAAGAAGCATCAATATTTTATTTTACTTTCAGCACAGCTGTCAAAGAAATATGAAAAATCATTTCAGCAAGACAAACCATTTTCTCCCATCACCATCACCTGGACATCTCTTCCCAGACAACCTATGTGCTACATGACCTCCCAACAATCAGACATGAGGAATGCCCAATCCGCCCCATTCCCACCTGGTTCTGCCCAACTGTCCAGCAGCCCTGCCTGGACCGGTGGCACCATCACAGACAAGAGCACAGGGAAAGGGTTGCAACTTCAGCTGTTTATCCAAAATACCAAGGCATTTGGGAATAACATAAAATAGCCAGAACCGTCGACTTTATACTCTTTGGGACTATGCCCGGATAGGAAATCTTCCCAGGAAAAGATCATTTGTAAAGCATTATCTATACGGTAAGGTCTAATGAGTTAATCCCCATCACAATGTGTATCTGATGCCTTCCCACAGAAGGATGCAACCCAGTAAGGAGGTATTTCTGGCATGTCACTACACATGGTCAACTTGCAGGAACATCAGCTCTCCCTGTCGTGACCACAAGGAACGACAAGATGGAAAACCACCACCCATCTTGTTCCAAGTCAGCAGCTCCCAGCATGCCTGCTTGGAGCAGTAACACCCCATACCACCCACGACCACCACCCCTCAAGGGCAACTCTTTCCTCCACAGTTGAGATCCATCTATTGCTGTTAAAGACATCTCAGGTTCTCTTGTTTTGGGAATCCACTTGAAAGTTCAAGCAAATACACCTGAACAAAGGAAAAATAATGCAAACCCAACACATGCAGCCATTTGGCAGTTTGGTTCGGGTTTTTTCTTGTCCCATTTTTAATCCCCCCTTCCACGAAGGTGCATTGGCACCATGCACCCACCAGTCACGTCAATGTGGACATGTCAAATCGCTTGGCTCCAGCCTGCACGCCAGCTTCTCCAAGATGATACTGCTGTGGCTGCAAGTTGCAATAGAGTGGGCAGCTATGACTCAGGATTATGGTTAAGAAAAATTACCCCCAGAGCACTTAATGTTAGCAGAATACGCTCCAGTTTTACTTATTAATCCTTCTTCACCTCAGCACCCTTTACTCCATATTGGTTTTCAGTACACAGCTTGGTAATTCAGAAAATGAACATGGTTTTCTTAAACAGGGTCAAATTTATTAAGGAAAAACATCTGCACGAGGATACCATCTCCGCAGAGGAGACATCTCTGACATCTCTGCAGGACATGCTGCAGATACATTCGCTGCCCACCAGTGCCATCACTTGTTGCCTACAAGCGGCCTGAGACCTCTCCCTGCTCCCCCCCAAACCCTTCAACATCAACTCATCGCAGCCAAGACAGACTATGTAGCAAAGGGCAACACTCAAAACTTGTCGCCACATAGGACACGTGGAAAGCTTTCCTGTGTGCAAGGTGGTGCAGTGTTGAAAGCGGTCACCTGGAGAGGTGGGGATGTCTCCAGCCCAGGAGGTGCTGGCTGCCCTCCTCCAATGCTGATGGCACTGGAGACCTCCTGGTCAGCATTTTGTGGGCTTGCCCTTGGGTAGAGAGACATCAATGGCCTGGCTGCTTCCCTGCCTCCCCCCCACCCCCCACCCCAACTTTGCTCCCCCCAGGTCCCCACCGTGGCCCACATCTGGATGATGTCCCTCAACCTCCCTTGTTACATCCTCAAGCTTCCCAGGAAACACAGTGCACACCATGGGGAAACGCCAAGGTGTGGGCAGTTCTGTGTATGGTAAGGAAGGGTGGGGGTTGAGAAAAAATTACAAATGATGCAAACCAACGAGAGCAGTTTTCTATATGCATGTGATTTAACCATCCATAGACACCGTTAACTTTTGCTAGGAAGCAGCAAACTGAACAACCCAGTGATGCAAAACCTAAAAAAACCCAAAACAACAAAAAAACCCAGACGACCAGAAAACACCTGGTTTGGCTCAATATATGCATTCTGCTGCATGGAGTCCCCCCAAGAACATGAGACCCACACAGCCATACACACCATGTGGCTTGCAAAGGAGACTGTATGAATCTGTACGAATGCCATCCTCTCTCTAGGCATGGATATGTGTAACCATAAAACATGGCGAGTCACCGGCTGGTCCAGACAATGCTGGGAAGCCACTGATGAGGAGCAGCTGAATCCTGAAGAGGAAAACGCGAGGAGCTGAGGGAAAGCCAGACTGAACAACGTCACCGTTTATTTCTTCCAGATTGATAGCAATGGCTCTGAGGGAATGTAACGCCTCAAAACCTTAGATCAAAGCTCTGGGTGCCCACATGGACAAGGATGGAGCCTGCAGAGAGCACGGGGTTGCCCAGCCTGATGCTTCTTCCCCACCTCCCCATCCAGGCATCTGTGCACACACTCATCACCCCACGAAGCTACTTTAAAGAAGTAAAGCCACCTGAAATAGGAGACAGCTCAAACGTGTTTTTTTTTATCTTCACATTCTGCATATGTCAAGTGAAATCAGGAAGGGGGAGGAGCAGCCCACAAAATAAATAAGCATTTAACCACTGTGGTGAAAGAGTCAGTGTCTTGGCTTTGGTGGGGGCTGAGGAAGTGCTCATTAACATCAGGAAAATTAGTGAAACTACCAATGAAATGAAGTGGATCACGTCACGCCGCAAGAAAGCACAGGCAAGAAATGGGGGAGAGTGGCCATCTGTGGCCACGGCTGATCTGACGGCACCTGACGGGACATGCATGCAGGTCCAAATCACGGTAAAAAAATTAACTCCATTGAAAGACCTGGTTGGGTGTAAACCCTGGCCAGGGGTAAAAATCTGTCTGCAGCAGAATAGGGGCAGGCCAGCGGGAGTGACAGCTCAGCGCTGCTCACCACCACGCTTAGCATCGCCACGCTGGCCAAGAAGGGTCTTAAATCCACACGGTTTCCAGCTAAGGGACTGTCACTGCTTAACCAGCCACCCCTTGAGCTGCAGCAATTGGTTGGATTTGTGTACTGCTGCCGCATCAAACATGAGACAAAGCACAGCCTAAAAGCCTTTCCAGGTAGGTTTACACTAACCGGTCTAACATCATACCTGGAACAGTGTAACGGGCAGCAGCTCAGCAAGCTCTGCTCAACCAGCGCTCCTCAGACTGCGTTCATCAAAGAAGTTTTTAAGCTGCTACACACACTCCTGTACTGGGGATCGGCACTGATTTAGCTGAACTACTGCAAAACCTGGAGGAAACTTTGTGGCAGGGACCTCATAAAGTGCCAGCCAGCTGCTGTGAGCAGTGCACTGCTGATGAAAAGGCTGCCCATGCTCGCCCTGGAGCCAGCTCCCCTCCTGGGCAGCATCACCACAGCCCACCCTTTGGTCTTCTGTATCCCCTGGCCTGTCCTCTGGGCTTTGCCTCTTTGCAAGATCCTTAGGCTTGACAGAGTTATCTTGTCATGTTGGACCCAACTGCTTTTTCTCAGGGCTGATCAACTTGCGTCATGCAAATTACCCAGGGTGGAGGTAAACTTCATTAGTGGCAGAAAAGGGCATTCAGATGGTTCCTTTTATGCTTCACAGGTCATTTGCATCCGTATTCTCTGCCTTGAGGGCAACTCCCAGTTGACTGAACACCTGCTTTTAGCTGCCAGGAAGCAGATAACAAACCTCCTTCTCCACCACCCCCAACTTTAGCTGCTGTCACCGAGACCTGCGAAACCTTCCTCACTTCAGGCAGGCTGCTCATTTTATCTTGGTCAAGATGGAGGTGAGCACGTTTTCCCACTTACCTTGTCCCAGAATCCCAAAGCATCCCAGCAATGAAACCCAAGGAAAACGGAGAGCCTCACGCCACCAGGTCACAAGCAAACCTAAGGGGCACCATGAGTCCCTGCAACATCTTCTAGTCCCCAAAGTAGACAGACGTAAGGCAAAAGATGTACGTGTCTCCAGCTTGGACATGGCCAGGGCTCAGGCAAAGGGCTGTGGCCACACGATCTCACTTTTCCCTCACTATAAAAGGGAGCGTTTCCTCTCTCCAGAACTGTAGTGAAAATACTCCAATGACTCGTAACACAGAAAAGCTAAAAGTAAACCGCAGAAGAAACCCTACATATCAAAGCGCGCACACACACACACACGTTCTCTTTGCCCAGTTAAAACTAAACAGGTGTGATGCACTACAGCAAATTATATCTGTTCCTTGATTTAAGGTGACTACCTTGACAACGGACTGTCAAAATCAAACCCTCTTTCTCAACAGGCTGCACCTCTTAGAACATACTGAGGGCATCAGCAGAAGCAAAAGCATACCAAAAATCTGCCAGAGTTGCATCTGGTTAGGTACAACAGCTTGTACATCCACATTTTAACCTTTTCTGCTCAATATTTATCCACACTACAATAAGGACTAGCCAGCGCAGGCTGAGCACCCTGCAAAGGTTAACAGAAAACAATGCTCCTGTCCTTCAAAAAAACAAAAGGGGGGTGAAGCAGAGGAGGTGGTCCAGCAAAGGCAGACAGATATCTGGGGTGGAACTTCCCCTGCAGGGGAGATGCAGTGAGTTGCACAAAAGCTCTCAAGGGAGATGCTGATCAACAGAGACCTGACACACAAGTCTCAGCTCTTCACGTTACCGCACCTGCGGGCTGCTGCACTGCAGCTGAGTTACCGGGATGTGGATGCTCCCGCTACAGGTGTCAGGCTCCCGTAGGGACAGGGTAAGCATTACTCCAAATCTTCCCACGGCCGAAAAGCCACAAGCCACACTACTTGAAAAGTCAGAGGCCAGAGCGGCTCCAGGGCTGGTTCCCAGGAGGTTTGGGGACAGCCCCAGCAGCCTCGCCCGCTCTCAGTGCAGTGGCTCCTGGGGCTTGAGTCATCTCCTGGGGCTGGAGTCATCTTGCTGGTCCCCACTGGGACCGCAACAGCCAGCACAAGATGACCCAGTTGGACTGAAACCTCCTTGGCAATCATACCCTATCCTTCAGGAACGTACTTACACTACCAGTCAGGGTGTATAAATGCCGAGCAGGCTCAGACAAGTGGCTCACAGATCCAAGCTGAGTCCAAACCTTGAAGAAAATTTAAGGGCAGCTTAGGAGAGGCCCAAGCTTTCGTGCAGTGAGTTTGGACACCCCAAGCCACAAGCAAGCACCCTGAACTCCAGTCCTCCTACGCAGTGTGCAGGTATTACACAGGCTTTGCAGACCCTACAGCCGAACAAGCCATCCCGGCTGTGCTGACAGTGCGGAGAAGCAGGCATTGCAGGGGATGATTCATCCCACACAGATGCCTACAGCAAGTCAGGGTCAGATGCTTCCTAAAAATACCCATTTCTCTCCAGTGACTGTAAAAGGAGGCTGGGGGGGGTGTGACTGGTTCAGTAGCAGGTAATCGCAGCAGAGGTCTCTCAACCTAGAGGAGCAAAGTCTCCTGCTGTGAAGCCCAAATACAGTCAGAATCAAGGTCTGTGTGATACAGAGACCTCAACATATTCAAGATCGTCTCCATCCCTTCTGAGACCCCTATATGCATCACCAGTCTAAAATCCTCCCATCAGCCCCGAAGAGGCAAAATACAGGGAAACCCCCAACAAAATGAAGTCTGGAGGCTCAGTGGAAGAGGTCTCACCCCAAGGGTGCAGAGAAGCCCAGAAGGACTTCTGTATCCAGGCTTACAAGTGCTGAAAGCCGTCACCACTCACCTCATCTCCCAGGAAACCCTGGCAGGATCCGACCTCCCTTCCACATGCTCCTCCTCTCTCCTTTTTGAAGTCAGCAGAGACCTATTCGACATTACAACAAAAGAATGTCAGTAAGCCCAACCTCGTCCCCTCCCTCCAACCAAAAAGCTTCATTTCCTCAGTTCTTCAAAATGAGAAAGCACTGGAAAGCAATTATATATAAATTGCAGCCTACAGATCTATTTAAACAGTTTAATACATACTTATTTAAAACATATATTATCTATTTAAATATATGTAAATTGGGGAGGGGACAGGAGCCCCCCGCAAGCAGCCAAGGCATCAGCATGTTCCTCCACTGCAGCAAACAGACTGGCGGCAGTGATGGAGCCCTACAGCAGATGAACACACATGATGACCCAACAACAGGGCACCAACCTGGGATGTTCACTGTCAGCTCTAAAGCAATCCCCCAACTGCTCCTAAAGAGTAAGGAGAGGAAACACAGCCAGGAGTGTCAGGGATTCTGGAATGATGAAGAAATGCCCTTCTTGTGGTTCCCACCCAGGGCTGCCAAGGAAAAAAGGTGGAGGCAGTGGATCCCTGCTCCATGACCCAGAGCATCCTAGCAGCATCATGGAGAGGATGTGGGTTTCTCCTCGTGGTGACCTTCAGGCCCTGCTGACACCCCATGTTACAGCCTGAAGGTTGCACGGGACACTCAGACGGTCGTAAGGCTGTTGCTCAGGTTCCCAGCACCATGCTGGGTGGTGGTCCCGGGGTATGTTTTCTTCTAACCATCGAAGTCCTCATCCTCTCAGGCCACAGGACCCCTTGTTGGGGCAGCCATATCTCACACTGCCATGTATCACACAGCCTCTCTGGCAGTGAGCAGGAGCTGGAGGCAGAGCAGCTAAGGGGACCTTTATTACCATCAGAATAGCCTCATCACTCAGCCTACTTAACCCAGCCACGTTTGCACAGCTAAATTTGGGAAGAGTATGAGAAGCATTCCCTCAGAACAGGAGGTGGGGGAGGGACAGGCAGGCTTTCAGCCTCCTTTAACTCCCAGCCAAGTGCTCCCGCTCCATATGTAATTCAAAGTCCCTGTCAGGGATGCCACCCCAAGGAATGGCCCAGCCCCAGCAAAACTGGAGATCCAGCGCCTTAACCCCTTGGAGTCAGCATCCGAGCTTGGCTACTTTAAGAAAATTATGAAGTCAGGCTTTCTGAAACAGCTCCCAGTGACATAACAGGAGGTATGCGGGGGGAATTCAGGACATCTCCATGCAGGACAGGAGGCATTCAACTTCAGACAGCCAAGTTTGAAGACCCTGCCCTGAAGGGATGCAGTGCTCAGCTTGGTAACAGGCAGCAGCGATCCTAAAGCTCGGACTGATTTAAAAAACTTGTGAATGACTATTTTTGGGTGCCCAACAGATGAACTACTCGGGAAAGACAGCATCAATAGCTGCAGCAGGAAGGGGCCACAATCCCTGGCAGTACCTAAAAACATTGCCCTGACCTGCAGCACAGGCACCTAGAAACATCTTGATCACCGGGCTTTGCTTTTGAGATAGTACAAGCAAATTAAACCTCTCTCTCTCTCTCGTTCCTGTTGCTGGCAGGTACAGGAAGGAAGCACAGGTTACGGTAACCTTTCTGGGCCCGCTTTCCATAAACACCATCAGCACATGCACCCTCCTGCAGATGCCCCAAGAAACATGCCCTGGAAACCCAACCCATGAAACGTCTTGGGGGGGGTGTTGCTGCCCACACCCAACAAATAAACACATTAATTAATCCCAGAGGGTGCCAAGTCCAATGGTGTATGCACAAGGTGAGCCAGAAATCTCCCTTGGCGCCCACACCAAGATGTTCAAGGGAGCTTTTGAGGAAACCCAGGCATGAGCCGGGGCAACCAGCCGTGGAGCTACGGCTTCTCTCCTGGGACCCTTCCCAGGCGATTCACACGCATACCAAAAAATGAAAGTAGGCTTGTTTTCCGTAAAAGTGGGCATCAAACACTCCGACATCAAGAAGGATGATTAAAGACAGCTGAGTTATGAGGAAAGATTAAAAGAACTAAATATGCCCAACTTGGCTAAGCAATAAGTAAGAGGAGACATGATAAAAGACTCCAGGCATCTGAATGAAGGGAGTGGCATGGCATTAAAGGACTGAATAAAATATCTTTCTGAGAAATGGATCCATCAACGATCTCCCAAGAGATAAGGTGCAAGCCTCATTTTTTAGGCATTTATAAAACCGGTCGCTAGAACAGAGGTTTTTGAGGAGGAATCCACGTTGCCCCGAAGGGAGCATGCACCAAAGCTTTTCATCTCCGGCACAGGGTGCTGTGAACAAAGCATACAATGCCACAGGGGAGCACAGGGAACTTGGGAAGTGGCAAGTATTTCATTTTGCCTCACCCAAGAAACAGAGATATGCTTTTTCACTGTAAAATAAGAATAATAATAAAAATATTTTCACTCTGTTTTAGTTCAGCAGCCCTAATTCATACTGGTTTGGGTTAAAAAAAAAAAAAAAAAAAGAAAGGAAAATAGCCACCAGCACATTCAAAATGAACAGGTCTAGGGGGTCTCACTACTACTTGACTTCTTCCCCAGTAACTAAGGATATGTGGGGTACCGCTGAGGCTTGAGCTGGCTCCAGACCCAGCACACATATGGACAAGGTGACAAAATCCTGGAAAGCATTTCAATACCTGGCTCTGCTGAGAAGAGACCCCTCAGAGAAAGTACCCTCCGAAACCCAGGGACCTGATACACTTTATGAAGCTCAGAACAAACCCTAAGCTCTGAGAAAACCACCCAGGAGGAGAGCTAAACCTGTTACGCTGGCTTTGCCCCAAAAAGCCATGTATAATGCATGTAACATACATACCTACCTAAATACCAACTCTCTGAAGCCAAAGCAGTGAATTTTGTGTAATTTCACGTAATGTCCAGCCACATGAGGGTCTCCTGAACATCTCCACCCAGCATGGGCAGAGGGGTGTACCCAAGGGAAGGAGCTTGACCTGGCCAACAGTATTTACTGAATCCCGACACATGCATGGTGAGGGGCCACTGGGTATGATTTACAAAGCTCGGCGGCATCCCAGGTTTGAGTACGTGAGAGACTCCTTCATCCGCAACAGGGAAAAGCCAGGAGACATTTGTCAATGGTGCAATTTTAAATCACAGTTAAATTCACACAGTGGCCACATATCATCAAGAGGGTGGTCCTGTCCCAGCTCCCCCTGGCTCCCCCGACCTGGAGTCAATGCAGGGCAATCAGATCTAAGAGAAAACCAGCTGGGGGGGGGGGGGGGGGGGGGGGGGGGGCGGGGAAGGTGAATAATTTTCTTCTAATTAATTCCCTAACCAGTTCAGTGGGGTTTAGGCAAGTACTAGAAAACTTTCCCCTTTTGGCATAGCTGAGATCAGCTGAACTGCAACATGTGACTGCAATCCAAGGCAACCTTTGTTTGCAAGACCAAGAGTGGATCTTTTCCTTTTTTTTTTTTTTTTTTTCTTTTTCCCCCCTTTCCCACAGCAACCTCTTAAGCCGGCAACTGCCTTTCTCCATGGGAACAGGAGATCCACCATTTACTGGCCGGTGAGTTTTACTGCAGAGATGAAACAGGATGTCCACAGAGGATTTTTTTTTTTTTTTTTTTTTTTTTTTATAAGTGGAGCATTTTAGTACGCAATGAATCTTCTTGCTTTATACTTGCTTGTCTCTTTGGGAGGTTGAAGCACAAAACCAGGCTGCCAGATTCATTTTATATATTGAAGAAACATCATTCAACCCACTCTGAAAGGCAGGCCAACATAAAAAGACCCATTTCAAAGTGGAGGAAACTCTGCACTTACGGTTTGGGATGAAAAGGAGAAAATTAAAACATCTAAGAGATTATTATACCTCCTACCAAACCTTCCTCTTCCCATGCAGAATCAGCTGCTTCCATCACTGCAGCAACACTGATGCTCAAGATAACCAGGCTCAGGGTATCACTGTCATAAAGAATTAAAGGACTGCAGGTTGTATTCAGACAACTCCTTCCTTTCCTTTTCATGTTATTTTGGGTATCCTCGCTCAGGCCATGGCTGCAGTTTTATCCTGCTCTCCTTACACTGAGACAGCCAGCCCTTGCAGCGAGCAGTAGGGGGGCAAAGCCTCTCTCTGACCCACAACTCATCCTTACATGAATGGCTTTGGGGATCTGAGGAATGGAATGTAAAATTTTTACTCATGCAATTCCCACTACAGGGAGTAAAGGTTATTCCCACCCCCATTCAGCTAGTCAATAAGTAACAACTGTCTCCCAAAAGACAGACAAGTTTCTACCACTCAGAACAGGGGACTGGGATAATAAACGTGTAAAATAAAATAAAAAAACAGAGAGGAGCCTGCATCAGTCACCCAAGCGTGTGATGCTGCAGTGAGGAGCGATGGAGAAAGGTGAGCCCAGGTGCGGTCCATGCACGGCCATCATGGGTGAGGGAGGGCAGGGGGGGGAAGTTGTAACCCAGAAAAACCAAAAAGCTGAATCCCTGAGGCTTTGCACCAACAGTGTGGATGCTGTGGTACCTGGTGGGACCACAGCTTGCTCTTGCGCTAAGAGATCCAGTGTGGAAACCCCTCATCAGTAACAGTCCCCCTGGAAGCCCAGGGAGAGCTGACTGTGCAATTAACCACACACAAAGAAACCCACTTGCTGTTACTCCTTTTTTTTTCCTTGCAAAGAGCAGCAGAACCCAGTCCTGGCTGCACAGCTCTGCCGGGTGCGGGTGCTCCACACGCCTGCCCAGCCTTCCCCACACAGAGCCCTGCTGTCGGCAGCAATGACCACTGTCCCAGCCACGACAGCAATTTCTGCACCCCTCCATAAAATAATGTAGCAGGGTGCCTTTTGGTGCTGAAGAGAGGCAATTGCCAGACCAATCTTGGAAAGTATCTTGCTTTCTAAAGGTCCGAGCCTTGGGATACCTTCAGAGCTGCCTGGGAAAGACACTAATGTATTCTGCACATGGGCAGTGGGGCGACATGCACCGAACCCGGCTTGATAGGCAGGCGGGTAGGGAAGCATCTTATGAAAGATGACAGAGAGAATAAAAAGCAGGAACTGGCAAGAACAGCCCGTTCAGCACCAAGACACAGAAGACAACCAGCCCCAGCACCACCTCTCTGGGCTCCCACAGGATGAGCCCCAGGAGGGAGGTGCGTGCTGGGAAGCGGCCAGTTCCCTGTGTCCTTCCCAAGAAACACATTTCTCACCCTGAAACACGCATTTTGGTACCCAACTCAATCTCCGCTCCCGCTCAGCACAGCCTTTGCTGGCAGCCGTTTTCCCTGGGTATTTTCCAAACACTTATCCAGAGCTTCCCATCCTCACTCTTACACAACAATAACCACTGTTCTATTTTCACTCGAGATCTGAATAGGTGTAAGAGAGAAACGAGTGGGTTTTGGGTTTCAGGAAGATGGGCACCTCTGCCTGTGCAAGCAGCTGCTCCTCTGCTAGAGCAGAGAGGATGCACTTGCCCTGTGCACAATGTTCTTGCAGAGGGAATGGAGCAGGATGCAAGTGCGTGGACTGCTGCTGGCAGCCTGGAAAGAGTTACCGCCAGGCTCAGAGAATTTCTGCCTTCCCAACAAGGCGGCAATGCTGAAGAATGCAAGTGACGCAGCAGCATCCTGCCGAGAGAGAGAGGAGGGAAAAGTAAAAGAAAAAACAACAACAAAAAAAAAACCCCCAAAAAACCCACACCAAACTAAAGCTCTTTGGATGAGGTTCAGGATGACTACACTTTTACTGTAAGCGTTCAGAACTCACAGTCCCATAACCCTTCTCTGCCCACTTGGGGCTATGACATGCAGATTACAAACTACAAGAAACACTTCACACACACACAGAGCCAAATCCCCAGTCTGAGGGAGGACAAAAAAGCCTTTAACAAATTAAGCTGCACTTCCCATTTGAGCAAAGCCAAATCACTATTTATTTAACAATTTTAAAGTGAGAAATCGGGAGTGAAGTTGTGCTTGGGAAGAAGAGAGGGGTGGAGGGAAGGTGTTTTAAGATTTGGGGTTTATTTCCCATTATCTTACTCTGATTTGATTGGCAATATTGATTTCCCCAAGTTGGGTCTGTTTTGCCCATGAGGGTAATGCATGAGCGATCTCTCCCTGCCCTTACCTCAACCCACCAGCCTGTCCTTACATTTTCTCCCCCCCTGTCCAGCTGAGGAGGGCAGCAACAGAGCGGCTTGGGTGGGCACCTGGCGCCCAGCAAGGGTCAACCCACCACAATACGACACATATTACTGCACAGAGAAACACCTGCAAAATGCAGGGTGAGGGTGACACTAGTAAATAGCACATCCGTGCATGAAAAGTGCATGTCCAGTGGGATACAGTCTCCCTGCAGCCGCTCGGCAAGCAGGAAGCCCACCCCATGTTTCTAAGCCAGTACGCTCCCCTCCAGCCCCCCATCACTACCTCAAAGCCGGGCTCAGCACCCTCCAGGTGCTTACTCTCCTTCATTCCCATTTTTGAGAAGCAGCAGAGCAGAAGGCAATCCTAGTCCAAAATCCATCGGGTGGCTGGGGAAGCGAGCAGCCAAAGGAACATGAGCATAAGTGAACCAAGAAAGAGATGCAGCAAGCCCAGAGACGACATTCTGCACTCTCCAGAAATGCAAACCTGGAAGAAGCCATGAGGAAAAAAAACCCTCACTCCCAATGCTCAAGGCTCACTCTGCCCCTTCTGAGCATTCAAGAAAACAAAAGACCTTCAGCATCACCCAAACTACCCACCGCCTTTTGCAGAAGATGTGGTTTCTGCACGCCTAAAGACACATCCCAGAGATGCCACTACAACTTGACCAACCGTACTGAAGAGCTCTGAAGCTCCACGATCAGCAGTCCTGCCACACGCTTGCTATCCAGCAAACTTCATTTGGCGGTCACTCCGTTTGATATTACATGGTGCGCAGGAACTGCCTAGGGATTTCACTTTTTCCCAGTTTAAGCCCCTGCCTGTTAGCCTTGAAAAGGCAACAAATAGCAAATTGCTTGTTCTCTTCTTCACTTTCTCTGTACCCTTTTTAAGATAAATTACTGTGCTTCTTTTTATTTTTGAAGCAACCTAGATCAATACAAGTCAGAATCAGTGCCAGCATGTCACACATGCCACAAGCAAGCATGGCAAGCATTTATATATATTTTTTTTTTAAGGGGAACTTTAGCATCAGCTAAGCTAGAACTGAAGTCTGGATCTTCTTAGCAAACCTTACATCTACATCCTCCACAACAGCAAGCACAGAAGCTGAACTCTGCGCTGTGCAGGGATGCAACAAGGCACGGGAACCCTGCAAACCACAGAAGAAAGCTCTGCAGTCTACAAAAAAAGACCAGGCGCATTCAGTAGGTCTGCCTATCTATGATCTTCTTCTTCAAGACAGTTTTATATGCTCCTGTGATTTTTAAAACCCAGCACACACTGTTTCAGCTTTGAAGCTATGCATTCTCATTACCAACCAAACAATATCAGAATATCCTTTCTTCTTGAAGTAAAACCCCTCTTTTCCCTAGGGGTTACAGCTGGTAGAACACAACAGACCAGGCATTCAGCATTTAATCACAAGTATCAGCTTGAATCACCCTGGCTTGCATGGCTCCTAAACATCCCCATAGCTGCAAACACCAGCCGAGAGTAACATCCCCGTCAGACAGCAGTTGCAGGGGTATTTGGTTTAGCACCCGCAGGGGAGGAAATCATCAGCTTGCATCACAGCACAGTGACCAATTTGTGGTCAACCAAACTACTCCCAAGAGCCAAAAAACCAAGTGCAATGTAGTAATGTTGGAAATTTGGATTCAGAAGATCAGAAGGTGTTGGGACACTCAGCCTCAGCAGGACCGACGGGACAGAAGCTGTGCCAAAACCTGAATGCAAGGACTGCAGAAACGCTGGGCCAGAAGGGACATCGAACAGCCACCCAGCCCCAAACCCTCTCTTGGCTTGTTTGTCTCCATGCCACTCTCCAAGGCAACACCAGCACAGCTCTGCCAAGAAGGAAGCAGGACTCGGCTGCAGTTCCCAGCGACGAGCACCCATCCGGGAAGGGCTGCTGTGCTGCTAACAAAGAGGTTTCTAACGCTTTTTGGGTCAGCTCCAGCATCACTCATGCTCCTTCACCACCACCACCAGGAGCTGGAACCTACACTTTGAAAAATGTCAGCCTACCCCGCTGCTACCAGACACGACAGAGATGATGCACTGGAAGACAGCGTCCAGAGAAACCCTTCCCTGCATGCAATTTTCTTCTGCTTCTGTCTGCAGACGCAGAGAGGAATCGAGTGCTGCACTCCTTCCTCATAGCACCTTCCTGCATGTCTCAAATCTGGTAAGTCCCCTGCAAGTCTCAAACTCCACCAGGTGCTCAACCACCCCTCCTCTCTCCGGCCTCCTTCCCTCCTCCTGCATGCCACCTTTTGTCCAGGCAAAACTGCCCAGCCGTACTTCAAAAGAATTCTAGGGACACTTTTCAGTTTCTTCTATACTAACAGATGTTCCTTGTCCCAGCTCATGTGTGGACACACAGGTTGTGGCCACAGACCTGACCACGTAACAAGCCGCAACACAACCAACAACAGGAGAGCAGAGACACCTCGCTCTGAAATAACTGCTGAAGACAACATCCCATCAAACCATGGCGTGACACCTGTGGGTTGTTGTTTTGGGGTGGTTTTTTTTAATAGGTTTAACATATGCAAATCTTCCAGCTATTCCTCATAAGTAAAGTTTCCCAAACTGAAGCTTCATCTTCCCAAGCCGCCTGCTTTCATATTAAAATTAGAGGGGCTAACACTGGATGCTGTATTTGAAGCAAGGTTTTATATGAAAACTGAGGCTGAATTACTACCTTTGCCATTTTGCTGTGGGCTATTCAAGATCTGCCTTTCCTGTAACAGCATCCCACTGTTGATTCACACCCAGCTTGTGATTCACAGCAGCCCCCCGACCCCTTTCTGCAATTAACCCGTTACTGCTTGGTTTGGGTACACGCATCCCATTTCTGAGGGCACTGTTTCGCACTTCTATGTAATCTATTTTTCTTGTCTTCAAACCACCCCTGCAGCTCATGAAGACAACTGTAAGGGAAGATGCTATCACCTAAAGTACCCGCAGTGTCTCTGGTTACATTTCATCTTCTGTATCCTCTGCAGCCTACCATCTAACCTGCTACTGTCCCTCACAATGCCTCCCTGATCTAACAGCAAACCATTTCTTTCAGCTTAAGTGCCCACTTATAATGATTTCATCTTCAGCACATTTCCTGAGTTTGTTTATTGAGCTGTTGGGATTTCCTCAAGAAATACTCCACAGCTTTCAGCACTTTTCTTAGTAAAGTCACAAAAACACCAGACTTGGTATGAGTTTGCCTAGTAGTTCTTCAAGCCCTCCATCCTTCAGGAGAACTTGCTACACCAGGAGGTATCACAGTTAAGAGCTGGCAACTCAGAGGATACGCGTTCTGCAGTTATTTGACGTTTTCTTTCAAGTCAGATCAGGCAGATCATCCATTCCAGAATCAGCATCACCGCTTTTCTTCAAGTCTCACCTACGCAGCTGTCTCTCCATTGCTATTTCCCTTGGCTGAGCTAGGACTTCAAGGCTGCAGGAGCTTACAAAGAAAAGCTCATGCCCAAAGGGTTAAGATTTGTTTTTTCATGATCTTTAAATCATAAATATGATTTCCACTTGAAAAGGGAACACTTCATTTAACAGACACGGTGGCTCTGAAGGGTAATGCAGGGCTTTGAAGGAAATTTAAAAAAAAAAAGGAAGCAAGGGGAGAAAGCAAAATAACACTTCCAGAAAGTTTTCCAAAGGAAATGAGTAACCACTTGTTATTAAATGATAAATCACAGTCCTCGGGAAGTGGCATTGTCTGTGGTCTATTTTTAATGAGAAAACACCCCCGTCACTGGCATGGAGGCTGAACATGCTGATGGGATGCGTCTGTGGAAAGCAGGAGTGTGCACTGGTAGCCATCATCTCATTCCTGCCATTCCCACCACCTATCAGCAACCAAAAAGGCACAGAGGTGCCTTAAGAGAAAAAAAGAAATGCACCCAGGACAACAAGCAAGGGCTACTGTTTTCCATGGAGGAAGGACAGAAGGAAACACTAGAGACCAAGCACAGGAACCAGATCCCAAGCATAGTCTTAGGCTTTGCTTTTGTTTTCCACATGTGAGGGATGCACAAGAAGCTGCCAGGAAGCAAACCCGTGCTGACCCCCATGTCCCCATAGGGGCTCAGGTGCCCTCCCACGTGCACTAGCATCCTCTGTGGATGGGGACACATTGGGCATGCCGCTGCAGGAAACCCTTCGGCTTCTCTTCCCCGGGTCTGTCACCAGGACAGGGCTTTCTGGGGAAGCACCTGATGCTGTAGCTCCACTGATGCTGAGATCTTTAAGGCTGTAATTAGCCTCCTTTTCTGCTGATAAATGAGTCCCAGATTCCTGTGGCAAAGTGACTCACGGACTGGGAATAGGCTCGCTGTGTCAAGGGAAGGGAAGCATAAGTCAGCAGAGCTAGCTGGAGGCTCAGCTACAGGCACAGCCTCAAAACCAAATCAGAGGGACCACAAGCTCTCAGACACTGCACCGTCATGCAGCAAGCCTCCCTGCACACCAGCGAGGGGAACGTTCTTGGCAATCGCACCAAGCCCAACTGGCTCCCAAGCCCCAACCAAGCATTGCCGAGCCCAAGCCACAGGATTCAGCTGCAGACCCACGTCCCCCAAACGTTCAAGCCAACTCTGACCCAAAACCACAGACACATCCCCAAACCTTCCAAGCTGCACCAGGAACAAGCAGGAACCTATAACTGACTCGCTGAAATACATCACACTATGCCTAATTTTACTGTGAGGGTGAGCGAGCACTGGCACAGCTTGCCCAGGGAGGTTGTAGAGCCTCCATCCACAGAGATATTCCAGAGCTATCTGAACGCGGTCCTGGGCAACTGCCTGTAACTAGCCCTGCTTGGGCTAGGGGGTTGGACCAGATGATCTCCACAGGCCCCTTCCCAGCTTCAACCATCCTGCGATTCTGTAATTGCAAAGACAAACTGCATTGCAACCTTGCACGTTAAATTAGTGTTCACTGACCTAGTGCAAAAAGACTGTAATTATTCAACTTTTCAACTATTTCTGACATTCTTTCCATAGATGAGGTTTAAGCCTTTTTTTTTTTCTTTTCCTCTCTTCCTTTTAATAGGAACGCAGTCCCACAGTTTGCAGATTATATAACACACACACACACATCACTCTTCCAAAACAGCATCTGAAAGTGTGTGTTTGATGATATTTTTTTTTCCTCCCACCCGTAAACCACCACCCTGTGGGTCTCATTCATTGTGCGGCATTTTGCAACGAAGCGTAAAAATGGTATTAATCATAGCTCTGAAAAAACATGAACTTCTTCTCTGAGGTTTGAAGTAACCATTTGGAAGGAAAACTTCCAGGAGCCAGAGGGACTGACAGGGCTGGAGACTAAGGTCCTTCTTTTCAAAGGCCAAGTGTATCCCAATATATCCCTTGGACAGCTGCCCCCAGCCAAAGTTATAATACTTTATTCTTCAGTTCAAGTAGCAAGAAGGAGATTTGGTACAAAATCAGGACAAATACCCGAAGTGGGGAGGTTTAGCAGGCAAACGTGTCGTAAATTTAGCAGAAGGCTTAAGCTCTAACTACAGCTTTAGTGAGGATCAACATCTGAAGCCTCATCTGCCTCTCACCTCCGGGGCACTGCAGGGATGGGGCCAAACTGACCAGGTAAGGGTACCCACCCCTCGAAGGCAGCACCCGAGCATCCCGGACCGAGCGCTGGCACTCACCCGTGGCAGAGTGTTGCTTCAGCAACAGGCAGAAACACAGAGATCTGCAAAGGCTATGCCAAAAACTAAAAATCATTATCATCTTTATGTTTTCTGGCCAAACACCACTGGAGAAAATTACCTTCTACACAAATCAAGCTCTTTGTCCACCTCCACAGATTTAGTACTCCTAGTGGACACAAGGAGGGGCTTCTGTCAAAGACGGAGCTGGGAAAAAGCATGAGACTCTTTTCTACATTAGATGCTTCAGCAGAGACTTGCCAAAGGCTTTGGAATCCCTCCGCTTTGGAGGTAAAACATCAATAATTTTAAACCCTCCTTTTAAATTAGGAAGGGCACTAAAAGAAACTATTGAAAGAGAAAAACCATCAAGCTTGCCACTGCCTCCAACTCAAACACTGACATTTTCTCTCAAAACCTCAAAAGTGGTTTCAACAAGCTAGCAAACGAGGAAGCTACCTTTTTCTTACCCATCCTTCCTCTGCATTTGCTCTTTGGCCATTAATCTTCCAGGCAAAGCAATCAACCACAAGGAGAGGGCACGTGGAGCATCCTGGTACAGAAAGCCCCAGGAAGCTGCAACCAGGGGCCGGGGTGGCACAAGCAGTTGGAAAATGTAGCACAGGACATGCCAAATATATCCAGAAGTAGGGTAGGATAGGTCAGGATAGCTCAGTTGGAAGGGACCTACAACCAGCATCTAGTCCAACTGCAAGTACTTTGTATTAGAAGAGCAAGGGAAGAAAAATAATCAGTGATTGATTTTTTTTTTCTTCTTTTTGATCAATAATTGCAGACTCTTGTGCGCGGTGAAGCTCCCTTCTTATTCAAAGCACACATGCCTCTGCCCATCTCGTCTACTGATACCATTTCTTATCAGCACGTTTCATTCTTTCCCATTCTTGCAAGAGCTCTACAAAGTAAAAAAAGGGTATTATCTTCATATTTAAGAGGCAAAAAATGGCTGACCGGGATAGGTCTACCTTGCTATCATGACTTTTGCAAGAGTAGGAACAGCGTGGCAGCCGAAGATTCAGCACTGCCTACACAAGCCCCACTAGGGACCCCAGCTCCTTCATCAGCAGCCTACCTGGACGCAAGCCATTGTCCTGGTATCACGGTGGCCAGATAAAAGCACACGCTCGGAGATACAGCCCCCTCTTCCACGCACATGTACATACTTCAGATTACCAGTCCAAAATTGCAAAGAAAAATGTGTAGGGCCAGGGAACATAATTTACTCCATACCATGGCTCCTCTTGGGCACCCGGCTCAACCAGCCAAGTTGAAGAAGACCTTTGCATTGATTTGAATCCCCAGTGCAGCCGTGAAAACACTGCAAAGGATGCTTAAATACATCCTTTTCTTCAGGAAAAAAGAAAGAGGAGGAATAGCAATTCAAAACCTGAATGCCAGCCGATCTGATGACTGAATGCCATCCTACAGTAGCTTTTTTAGACAGTCACGAACTTTAAATTTACTCTGTCTCCTGCTCCCAGCAGCTCCTAAACAGTGTGAGCTAAATATTTATAGAAGAGTCACTGTTTGTTTAAGTTTCAATCTGTACTTGTTGAGGTCCAATATGCCCAGATCCCGAAATGACAGCTGATTACAGAAGAGCCTGAAAACACAGCAGAGGAGAACCTGACACTTACCAGACATTTCATCTGGACACTTTCTCTGGTGGTTATTTTGGGGCACCTTTCCCAGTTTCTTTCAAAGGAAGAGGCTGGCAGGAGTTGCGGTTCCAAGCTTCACGTTTCATCAGACGCTTTGGCACACCTCTGCTCGACGCCATGGAGTCCCCAGTGTGCTCCAGAGCCCACACCTTCCCAACTCGCAGTGAGGTGGCCGGACTGCTTCTGAAAATGCAACTGAGGCACCTGAGCTGCTGCACAGGATGCACCAATGCAGGGTGCAAGCACCTCCGGGTGTCCAAGCCCGTGCAACCAACCTGTCGCAGGTGGGGCACAGCACATCAGCACTCCAGCTCAACAAGTCCTATCCTGACCTGTCTCTTCTGTCTCTCCTGGATTCAGAAACAGTCTTTCCAATTTACCACACCGTCCCCTCCAATGGCACAACAAAGCCCTCTCATACCTTAAAGAATAACTGAGGATACTCAAACTCTTTGGCTAACAGGACAACCTGTCAAACATTGGAAAGAGACCTGTATGTGCCACTACGCTTCTACTATATGCTAGCCAAGTCCAACAAGTCACGCAGCAGAGGATGACGGCACCTTCTTGCATGTGGTGGTATACGGTTTCATGGGTGGGCCGAGAAAAAAATTAGACTGTGCTTCAGACATGGTGATTTTAACTTATTCATCCCATGAAGCCATGTATGGGCCCAATTAAACACTCCTGGAGTCTTCCACTTGGGATATAACTGGGGACTCACCACCATGAAGGTGCACACAAGAGGTGAGGCTATCAAGCAGGCGTAGTGCTATGCCAACACATGCCAAAGGAGCATCTCACCCTGCAGCTGCTCAGCATCCAAGTTTGCAAACTCCCAGAGGAACAGCAGAGGCATGAAGACACCACCCAAGCAAACATACTTCTCAGCATCTTCTAATGACAACCCAAGGCTGGTAATCCCCTTTGGTTTTAGGGTCTGACATAAATGTTCCTGTGTGAAGAACTGAGCAGAAGGTGCTTATTGACCTTAGATGGGTGAGAGGTTGGGATGCCTTTCCCTGACTCCAGCTACTTCAAACCCAGTACATGATTTGAACAGGCTGTTGGATGAGTGCACATTGCTGAAGAACTCAAAACCCCCACTGTCAGCTGTCGCCATGCTCATCCCATCAAGACAAACTACCAGCACTGCAGCAAGGTGGGACTCTGCAACATTGCTCTGTCCTGGGGTTCTCTGGGGGCTAAAAGGATCCGTTCTCCCCTCCACAAGGTGTTTCAAAGCATCTCGCCCCATTAAAACAGAAAACGCAGTGTCGAGCAAGAGGATGAGTTTTGTCATCAGGTGGATCTCAAGGTCAGATTTCCATGCTGCCATCGTTAGCAGTTTTGATATCCAGCATGAAGGCCCCTGCATGAATGAAGAACACAACTATGCAAACGGCCATGCCAGTGCCACGTGTGCATACGAGACCGGCGCTCCTCCTCACACGTATTTTCTACCCAGGCATGCCTGTGCACACGCACACAGGACAGTGCCTGATCAAGCTTTGCGGGTATGCTCATAGGTACACGCACATGAATATGCACAAGTACACAGGCCCACTGCAAGCAAGCCATGCTTGCAGACAAGATTAAAGAGGAGACTGCAACGTGGAGGCTGGAAATAATGACAAGCGCTTTCATCAGTAAAACCCCAATTACCCACCCTGAACACAGCCTCTCATCTCTACGGATAGTTATTACAGAGATGCCTTTATGGTGACCTGACTTCCAGAGAAAGGAGAGGAGCTGCCTTGCCTTTCCCATGTTTTATTTCTCCACGTCTTAGAGGAGAAACCTGTTATCGGAAGCGCACACCTCTGCACGCACATCACCGTGGCTGGTGGCTCCGCTGGGGCCAGCCGTAACTGGGAGGTTGAAGGCACAAGCCTATGACCAAGGAGCCTTTGAAACTCCAGCTGGTCTCCTCCCAGCATCGCTCACACAATTAATGCCATCAGGTCGCCTTTACCAATGCTTCATGGAAGATAGACATAGATGCTTCACGGAAGAAAGCAAAATTCTACTGCACAGAAGAAGAGACACCC
Source organism: Falco naumanni (assembly GCF_017639655.2). Lineage (NCBI taxonomy): Eukaryota > Metazoa > Chordata > Aves > Falconiformes > Falconidae > Falco > Falco naumanni. The sequence goes on along the minus strand of NC_054056.1, from coordinate 105,722,311 downwards.
TTCTATTTTAATTCTCCCAGTCCTAAAAAAGAAAAAAAAAAGAAAAAAGAAAAAAGAGGAAACACATCCCCCCTCTTTCCCCTTTTACATAAATATTGGATCTGAGCGCTTTATGCTCGTAAGAAGTTAAAAATAGGAAATAATACCAAGTCTATGTGCTGCATCTTTTATCAAAGCCTTTTATGAACATCAAACCAGCTCCTCTGCGCTCTTTTATACCTTCCTGCTGTCACTCACAATTCATAAAAGGGGACTACAGAGATACAAAGGGTAAAGCACTCCCCAGCGCTGTCACAGGGATCCAGTGATAAAAAAACCAGCTTTTCCTCAAAGCTCTGAAATCTACGAGCAAATTTATGATGTAATGTCACTTTTAGCACAAAAGATGAATAATAGATATTCAAAATATAATAATACTTTCACAAGTAAACAATGCTTTGCAGTGTCAAAGACTTTCAGCAATGCTGTCAAGCCTTTGCAGAAGGATCGACACTGCAATCACCGCAACACCACCGGGAAGCAAACACTGCCAGAATAAACACATGTTTAACCAAAAGGCAGGGTCTCCCTGGCCAAACTCCATCTGCATTCTCTAGAGACACAAATCTAGAGCCCCTGTATAAAAAAGGGAGATATGGAGATTAACAAGATGAACCAGAAACTCTTTACACATAAACTTGAGTTTGACCCTGCCGTCTTTCTGAGACCTGTGATAAATCCAAACCTCCTCCCCATCTGTACAGTGAGCAGGCTTACGCTCACCTATATTCCAGAGATAGGAGCATTAATTAACTGCAACATTAAAGAAAACACATTTGAAAGATGGGAGCTGCTAGAATATTCATGACTCTTACCCAACCTGTTTATATAACTGGATATGGAGCAAATCCCCCATGCAAGCCATAGAGCACCATTTAGCCATTCAGCATCTTTTCCACAGAATGCAAATTCCACAACTTGCAGTCACCACTATTTTTTTTCCTGCCTTGCACATAAGAGTTAGGAATTTGAAGGGAGGAAGTGATAAACCTATGATAAAAATAAATTCCAGTGAACTTTCAGCATTATCCTAACCAAAAAAGAATTTCCTCCTTAGTCATCCACAGGCAGGCAGGGTAAGCCAGCTCCCTCATGAATTACAGAAAAGCGAAGGAAAAAAAAATGCTTATCTGGAAGATTACTTCTCTTCCTAGTACCTCAGTATTTAATTTTTAAGTAGGCCAAAGGTCAAACGAAAACCACCTGATGCTGATGTAAATGCAGCTCTGGATAACACTGCACAGGGATACCAGCAGGAAGAGCTGCTCCTTGCAGAAATGAAAACCAAGCGATGGTGCCAGCATCGGGGAGGGTGATGGCATTTCAGCATCCATATGTCACAAGGATGCTGTCAGCTGGCAGGAGGGCACATCCATGCTGTGGAGGTGGCCAAGCTGAAAGGTGGCAAAAGCCCCCCTAGTCCGTAGGAAGCTGGGGCAGTGTGGGGGTCCCAGCATTGCTCAGCACCCCCAGTGAATGCCCCCAGCGCTCCCCTTTGGCCAGGCAACCTGGGGTGTTGAGCCTAGGCTGTAGTCAGACCTCTCACCTGGACAGTGGGCAGGGGTCCACCTTCCTGAAGCACCAGGGCTGGGGTGTACCTGTACCTCACCCCTCAACTTGTCTATAGGCTCTTTGTTGCACAGAAGACAACAAGCAGGTGGCACAACGATCATTTCCTGCAAAGGCAGAGCCAGCAAAAACATCAGATCCTCAAAACATCGCCAGGGAAAAACCAGGAGGATGGGTACAAGATTTGCTTCCAGCTCAAGAAACATTCTCAGAATAAAAAATTCCCCAAAACAGTATTTTCTGTTTCTGAACCGGGCTCCACAACACAAGACCAGAATATCGCCCTTGGTGCTGGGCTGGCCCCATGGCAGCTGCTCCTGCCTAGCAGTTTTTGTGTGCTGCCCAAAATCAGCAACCAGACCAACTTGGAGATGATTAAAACTTAATTACAAACTTCAGATCATGTCCTGTTCACAGCTTTGGGACGGTGCAAATCCTGCCACCTTCACCACCAGCCCCTCCAAGGGCCCCTCGCAGCCTTGGGATGCCAGCCAGCTTTGGAGGCTTTACATTTTCGTGGCATGAGACAAATTTCACTACGAGTTCCTCGGTATTAATCCACATAATACTGTTCACCAGATGGGAGCCCAAGAAAACAGCCTGTTGACACCTTCAGCCCTGCAGAGCTCCGCAAAGCAATGCAAAGGATCCGGGAGCCGAGCAGATACTCTCGCTTTAGCAATGATAAGTCTTGTGATAGTTCACTGCTGCTTTGCAACCTGAAGCAGCACAGTAAGTCAGCAGATAATTAAGTATTTCCTGTGCACACAGCAAGCCGCAGATGCAGGCACTCATGGAAAAACCAAAGATCACACACTAAGAAAGATCTTTAGTCTGAAAGTAATGACTATGATGCCTTAGTCAATATAAAGCATCGAGCAACATTTCAAAGCGACAGAGGACCATTCAACACATATTAGCAGGATTATTCTAGACCTTTAAAAATATGTATTTATTTACTTACAGAAATAGATAGAAACATGGCCCTGTGGATACCCAATTAGATGCCCTGCGATGAGGGCACGAAGTTTGGACACAAATGGCACACACCAAGATTCTGTTAGTGAGCACCCCAAATGGGGGACAGACCCTAAGGAGTCTACTACAAAAGGGGTTGAAGGTTTTAGCATAACCTAAGGACTGCACGCCACAATTAATTTGCTTTGCTTGGGTTGGCTCTTGCTGCTGCCTGGTGAGCAAAAGCCAAAATCCTCCAACCCATGGTCCTGGGGTCAACAGCAGCAGGATAAGCACAGGTCCATCAGCATCCCTCACCCATGGCACGCTCTCCTCCAACCCCCGCCCCAAGTTAGGACTGGGAAAGAAAGATGCAAGCAAAATTTCAGTGTCAGTGGCTTCAGCATTTTCCCCAAGCAGACAAAAAAGCAAATCCAAAGATTCAGGTGTAAATATTTTAAAAGCCACAAACACACTTCTGGCAGCCAAGAGAAGAATCTTTAAAAGGCACTTACTTGCATCTGCTGCCCCCAACCCTTGCAAATCCAGCCTGCTGAAGTGGTAAGGTAGGTTGCCCACAAACTGAAAGCTGAAACTAGTTTCAGCCCCAATTCCAGAGCATTGGTAGTAATTTTAGAAGCAGGAAACCATCAAGCAAGAGATAGCACCTGTAGATTAAACCCTCTTCCTTTGCCAGGCTTCGATACATTCAACTCACGAAACTATAAAGTAAGACTCCCTAAAAAAAAACTTCACTGTCAAATTATTTTATAGCTTTGAGGTTATTTTTTTCCCTCTTAAACCAATAAATATTTGAAACTCCTTTATTTCCTGCCAGCTGGGGAGAGACTTGAAAACTTCAGCAAACCTGCAATTTCAGTGCTTGTCTGTGCTGGGCACTAAAAAATTCCTCTCGAGTGAGAGTGAGAGGCGTTAGTCATGACAAGAACATCCCTGCAATGTGCCAGGGCTGCTTTTCACTGTCATCCAACCATCATTAATGCCGAGTTAGCCCATCCATGATTTTTACAATCAGTTATGTGCTTTTGAAGCACACACCCAAATAATTACCCTCACAAACGGCCAAACTGAAGCTTTTTGCTTTTTTTTTTGATTAGTAACATGCACTTGCCCAGAGACCTACCCCCTACAGGGCATTCTGACCCAATGTTCTGCACCCTGATCGAAAAGTTATTTTACCAGCAAGTATTTTAAATGCTGATGGAGTTCATCTATTAACTAGTACCCAGAGATGCACCTGGCAGCCCCCAGCCCAGATGCTCACATTGACCAAGGGGGAAAACCCTTAAACTACGCTCCCTTTGAAGCTGCCCCACGTCTGTGCAGGATGAGACCGGCTCTGAACAAGACTGGAGGTGATTTTTCTTCCCTGTAAAAGACAGCTGTAGATTTGCAACCGAAACATCATTCTTTGCCAAGCTCTAATTCTCAGGTCACCCCCGGGCACCGGCAGCCTCTCAGGTGCCTGTGAACCCTTGGGTGACTCCCTTTGTGAGGGGCGATGCAGAATGCAAGGTTGGGGGGGGGCACATCTACCATGGCCTTCCTCCTTGCTCGGTGTCAGCTCAGACCCACGCAATGCAGAGGACAAGCACCGCTGGGGTGGCTCTAGGTTACCCAGGCAATGCCAAGCAGGCATCTCCAGAAGTACCAAAGCCACTGCACTGCTGGAGCAGAGCAACTGATACCCGTTTTCTGGGGTGACCTTGAGCACTGCTTGTACTCCAGAACTGTAGCCAATGCCTCTTCTCATCCTCAAGATCCATGAAGAAACCTGCGTGCGAGCGGTGATTACACCTCTTCTGGCTCTCTAAGCAAGAGGAAACCCGAAGGACTCCCTCGCATCAAATTACAGATATGCTCTTCCTAAAAGATTGAGCAACAAGGGCTAGGAGGAGACCAATAAACACATTTTGCACATATGCTCCAAGTCTTCTGGAGGTGTTCAAAGCTCTAATTAGGTTCTTCTTTGCCTGCAAGGAGGAAAGCCCAAGCTCCTAGTTACGTGCATACAGATAAAGTTCATTCAACCACCACGCACTGCTGACAAAGGACCTTTCACATCTTACAGGAACAACTGGAGAGCTGGTTTGCAACGTCTTTATCAAACAGCTGACAGCAAAAATAAAAGAACTTCAGATACCAATGGTGTTTGCTGTAATTGAGATTAAAAGCTCACACTGCCAGTGATCCTTCTTTCTTAGGTGCCTTAGAAGCTGTTAGGAGCTAGTTAATAAAACACCAGGACTTCTGGCAATGGGAAAGGTGTGCTCTGTCTTCCTGAGAGAGAAAAATGGGCTGAACAATTTTCCTGATCCACCCACACAGCGGGGCTTGCCCACCCACAGAAGTTAATTCAGGTTAAGGAAGGAAAATTCTCATCTCCAAATGAGGGACTGAGACCCAAGCCAAAGACATGCTAAATCCTGGATTTTTAGTAATTTCTTAATTTGGTGCTCTGGATCAGGAGACTCTGAGCCAAGGCCTCACCAGGGCTGCTCTACGGTGGTACCCACTGGTCTGCTCACCCACGGCCGGACCCTGCACAGTCCAGCCATGTCTCCCCTCTGGCTCCACCAGCAGAAGACCCAGCAAGGGCTGGGAGGAGAGTGGCATCCTGAAAGGCCCAAGCTATCCAGCCAAGAGCATCCGAGTGGACAATCCCAGCTCTACTGCCTAACAGGTAGCGGCATATCAAACCTAAATTGCAAACCAGCATTTTGCAGCAAATCTCAATGAGAGCAGAGTTTGGCTTGGTAAGCCCAGGTGAATCTCAGCAGTGTTTATCTGGGCTTATTATATCATTTCTGTGTGCTGAAGGACAAAAAGCTAGGGCAGAAGAAAAAAACCAAATACCACCATACAAAAAGTTATCACTTCTCACACGTGGACCCACGCAAGCAAATAGAATTATTTGGTGACTTTACCAGAGGTACAGATGAGTCACTGGAGAAGTCTGCTGCAAATATAGATTTCCTAACCACCCTTCTCTCTCTTGGACATCAGAGAAAGCCTTCAGACATACAAAAGAGGCATCATGCAGAAGAAATACAATCATTTTCCAGCATATTTTCTACATCACTTGAGCCAGACTGCAACATGCTGAGTGAGCAAAGCAGGAGCACAGTACAGCAGGGGGAAGTCAAATGCTGAATGTCCTGATCCCAGCGGATGCTTCTGCAGCAGAGCACAAAGCCCCAGCAAGCAACGCTGGGGGTCTCCATCCTCAGCGAGGAGTGGGATCTTGCAGACGCTGCTGTGCTGAGCCTCCAGGCAGTCCTCCTGGAGAAGGTCCTGTCTTGCACAGGACCTGTGCAGCACGCACAGGTGTTGACCAGTGACCAGACCCACCAACGTGGCGCGAAGCTGCTTTTCACCTACCATGCCCAAATCCCTGTGGTTAATTCTAGCCTCTCTTACAGGCACGCCAGCACTTGAGTTCCCTGCTAGTTAAAGTGAAGAACCTTTTTATCCTCAATCTTTGTCTACCATCTCCATTTGGCCTACGGGTTGCAGTCAAATTCAAGAGCAAGGCAACCGATTTTGTTTCGCCACACACACGCTCTACCCCCCCCCCCCCCCCCATTTCCTTCCTTTAATCTGATGCAAAATTGCGCTTATGAAGCAAGAGCACGAAACTTTTAATGCCTCACAAATGCTGATGGGAATGCAGAATAAATGTATAGCAAAGCATTTTCAGCCCCTTCCCTTCAGCGCCTCCTGTATAGTAAAAGTTAGTTAAGCTAGATTCAAAGAGCTAACTTGTTCTCGACCCTGCAGAAGGAGCAATCTGTTTGCCAGCACACGTGAGCAGATTCAACCCAAACCAGCGCAACTGCCAAAAAGGATGATTTTCACAGCAAATTGATACACACAGAGACCAACACAATGATCCAGTTCTGGTATTAGAGAAAACGAGGGGAGAAAGTTTGTCACCTTCACAAAAATATGTAACTCATTGTAAATGACTACAAAAACGCAAATTTCATTGCTATCATTACAGCTATTGAGTTATCCATGCCTATATTGAAGAGGAACAGTTTTGGTTTTAAAATCAAAGCCATCTCCTTTTATAGGGAGTAAATGGTCCTCAAAAATAAAGTTCCTCAGCAGAAATACTGTTAAATTCAGAAGAGGAAAAATGGATTAAGCACTCGTGTCATCTCCTTTGAAACCAGCCGACAAGCCCGATAAGCTGACCCACAGGCGGCCGGTGCCAGCTGCGGGTTACAAACACAATGGGCAGCTGCCCGAGAGTGTGAGGTGATCCAGGAGGAGGAATAAGGAAGGACCACCAGATACTGACACCTCCATCCCCCTCCTCAGGTGCAAGGCTTAGGTCAGGCATCAAAACCTTCAGGAGGAGCTGACCCCACCGCTCCACACAAACCTACATGGCAAGCTGGGTCTGCGTCCTAACGAGGCACAGCCCCCTCCACAGCATGGCACCAAGGACTTTGGAAGGTCTTACCTTCAGCAGAAGCTAGTAAAGAAACAAAATGATGGAACTCCTAAAGATCAGGAAAGCAAACTGGCTAGTGAGTGAGGCAAAAATCTGCATACCTGCAGGACATGAGTGCTGTCGTGCTGGAAAAGCTCTGGGAGAAAAAAACCCCATCCTTCTGCTGGGTAAAGCAATGGCTCCATCTTGAGAAAATGCCAAGGGGAGGTATTCCAGTAAGTGACCGGTTTGCTATAATCCTCAGGACAGAGGTGACCCAGGAAAACACAGGGTAAAAAGACAGTAGGAACTTCCAGATGCTTCTATCCACAGCCAACATTTTCCAGAGGGTTTTGGGGGTCCATAGATCCCATGATCCTAAAAATCCCTGGGAACTACCAAAGGATCACGCTGCCGGGCTCCTCCAAACGCTACTCCTGACTGGCGGGAAGCATGGGGCTGGGACCTTCAAAGAGAGGAAAGGGACAGGCCGTTACATGACAGCTCTCAGCACGTTGGACAAGGCTTATTCCCATGCAAACTCAAAGTAAGGAGTTTTTAAGGTTTGGGTTTTTTCTTTGTTTGTTGGATTTTTTTCAGTTTGCATGGTTTATTTAAGTGAATGTCACACTGAGCACAGGCACACCATGGGGCCACCTCCAGAACCCTCACAAGTGCCAGGTGATGTGAAAGGAGGAGAACAAGCCAGCAACAGAAAAAAAGTTGTCACCTAACTAATCCTTCCAAAATCCCTTTTTTTTTTTTTTTGGTCAGAGGAAAGGAGACAGTTTTCCTCCCCTCTCCTTTTTTTCCACCCCTTCTAAACCTGATGAGATATTTTCTCCACCAGGGAAGAGAAGGACAGAAAGGGCTGTAAGGCAGCAGGTCAGTAGGACCACCTGCCTTCCCAATTGCAGGGGAAAATGCCCATCCACCATCAGAAGCATCACATCGTCAGGAGTCCACGCCGAAGTCCGGCACAATCCATCAGCGGGATCCTACCTCCGACACCTCAGAAACTCGCAGCTCCTACGTACAACAGCCCTCCCTGACCTCCTACCAGGCAGAGACACACTTCCCACTCCTACGTTCAAAGAAAATAAACACATCCCAAAGTAGCCCAAAATACCCAGGAAATTAGTCATATAGATTCTAGTATTTGATGTATATAAATACCATCATAATGGAGAGTGTGTGTGTGTTAGTTATTGGGGGTTTTTTGTTTAATCTGATCTTACTAATTGTGCTGGGAATAGAGTTGCTGGGATTTTTGTTTGTTATTTTAAGATAAGAAAACTGTCACACAAACACAGGTGATTGCCAGGCCCAGAAATAAAGCCTAACAAGCACTGAAGGGAAAATCAAATAACTCTTTGCCTGACATTGCTTTCTAGTTCATCTGTAATAAAAACAGCAGAGAGCAGCTGAGAGCCAAAAGTTGGGAATTTTTTTTCGCTTTGTTTTAGCTGCAGCAGCACAGGAAGGTGGTATCATCGTGCAATGTAACCAAGCAGAGGAGTGATGAAAGTGCAAGCAAATAGATCAAATAGCACAGGGTTAAATAAAAGGTGTGATAATCATTTGTTTTGCTAATTGTGTCAATAAATCCTATCTATCCTCAAACAGGAGAAACGTCATCAGATATTTAAAAGGAAAAAAAACACCAAGTGACTGTACAAAACCCCATCATTTTTCCCCAGATGCCCTCTCTTTAAAGGGTTGATCGGGAGAACCACGTGTTTATTTTAAATAAAATTCCACTGGCTTTGATCATATTTAAATCACCTCCAATACGAAGTCTGCTTTGAATCAAAACTTCCTCCCCTCTAGGGAAAACGACAAAAATTGCCTTCTCTGCAGTAAAGATGCAGCCTTACCACAACCCAAGCTAACCTGGCTTGCGATGCCACCAACGGGACTGGATGACATGGTAACCCATGAAAATCCAGTGTCTTTGCAATGTGTTTGGGTTGTTAACTAGGAAACCCAGCACGCCAGTCGTACAGGGCAACTGGAAGCCTGCAGACAGGCTCACAGATGGAGCTGCAGTTGAAGTCTGCTAATTCATGGAAAAAAAAATCTGAATTACTTTGCCCTTGCTTCTAAGGTTTTTTTTCCAGTGATGGGGAGAGCTAGGAAACATAATATTCCCTAACCTCCCCCCCCCCCCCCCCCCCCCTTAAATGAACTGAAGCTGGAGAAGGTCTGACCCAAACCTCTAAGCTGATGAAAACATTTTGGAAAAGGACTCAAATCCCCCCAAAATAACTCCCATCCCACCAATCACACAGCGAACCTCAGCCACTTTGATGACTGTATGACACTCAAAGCACCTGCAAAACCTGTTTCTCTACTGCAAGAGCACCTGCCTAAAATCCTTGAGCTAACGATTTTCTCTATAAGCCAACTACCTGTAAAATATGAGCACGCAAACAGAGATAAATCTCTGTCACCAGAGAAATGAGGCTTGCCCCATAGATCCAGCCTCCTGACGTGCTGTGCCCGGAGCGGCAGCAGGGCTTTTTGTCCCAGCTCCACCACGGATGTGTCAATATGTACTTTGCTCACTTCTCCTGGGAGACGAGCCCAACGGTTCTCACTGTCCAATGAGCAAAACCATAATTTTCTTGTTTTCTTCCTTTTACTGCTCCCCCCACTTTGCATATACCACACCACTCACATCACTCCCATCATCTGCCTTCAAGCCCAGCTGGGTGGCAGCAGGACCCAAGGGCTATGGAAGAGCATCTTGCACACATCATGTTTTTACATAAACATATGGGCTTTTCCAGTCAGGTTATAAGGGCTGGGACAACTGATAAACCAATGTCAGGTGATTAATGTTCATTTTAAGCATCTTTCTTCATGGCACAGAAGATCCTCAGCACCTTTCACCCCTGGACATAAGGAGAAGACACTGTCTCAGTGCTTCCCTGTTTGGGATGAAGTTCAAACTCTCGTACCCAGGACAGAAGCCTGAAAAGTCAACTTTCCAGTTTCTTGGACTCTACCCTCAGAATGTGCCAGGTTGTTAAGACTAAGCACTCTGCCTGCTATGATGATCTTACCTCCACGTTCAGCTGACTGCACTGCAGGCTCTCAGCTGCCTTCTGCTTCCCCTTCCAAATGGGAGGGGGTGTCTTCCTTGCAGTTTGCCTACGACTATTGCCTAACACCAACACTTCAGATCTTGCCCTAAATAATGTACTGAAGGTCATGCAGTAGGTTGGCAGCAAAGCCCTGAAAAACATTCAGATTTTGCAAGTCATGGGCCAGCACTTGAAAAACACATTCACCCTCCCCATCCCTTGATGAGGAATAACTCCATTACTCATACACAACAAGGGTTCAATCAGCCACACGAAGAAAACATGATGTGCTGAGCACATGTCCAGCTCTGAGCAAATGAGGCATGAGCCTCAACCCGGAGAGCAGCCCTCTGGGCCCACGGCTCCTCTCCAAGGGCAGCAGGAACAAGTCAACATGAGCTGAAGAAAACCAGCAGCAAGCAAAGCATGCCCTGCTACAGAGAGCCCCCGAATGATTAATAACCACATGAAAAAAGTTAAGAGACTCATTACTAATTAGTTAAGAAATACAGGGGGCAAGAGAGAAAAATAAGGAGTTCCACCTGCTAAATTCTGACCATTAAAGAGTCCCAAGTGCAATGGCTCATTTTAAAAAACAAAGGGTGTTTTCTGTGCCTGTGTTTTTTGTTTTGAGGACAGGGCTGTTTTTTCCACTTCAGCGTGTTCATTACAGCCCAGCCATGTGAGTTAAGTGCAGTAAGGGACCTGTTAAACCTCATGATCCGCTACAGTAAGATCCAGCAGTGACTTTATTACGGGCAAGAATGCAACTGGGGTCGTTCGCCGCCACTGCTCCATCCACCCACCAGGCACCGCAGGCAGCATGCACTCAGTTTGCTGACCTGACACCAAAATCCCCTCCTAAATACAAGGTGAACATCCCAAAATGGTTTCACTACATTCCCATGCAGAAAAACTTTTCCAGGTGCAGAGATCGCTTATCAAATTCAATGCTACCCAGCAGAAGAAGACCAAAAAAAAAAAAAAAAACCAACCAGAAAAAGAAAAAAAAAAAGAAAAGAAAAGAAAAAAACAGGTCATTTTAAGCCAACGGTTGCAGGTGTATCTGCTGAAAGGCAGCAGTTCACTATAGTGGGTATCTCAGCACCGGGGAATGGTTTTCTCCTGGTTTGCTGAGCCAATGCAGGCTCAGCACCTGCGGAAGGAAGAGGGCAAAATCAAACCCAGACTGTCCCCTGCAATGACATCCAGCTGGTGAATCAGCACAAGTCATCTCCAAAACCTCCCCTTGGCTGTTACCTCCCCGTTCTCAGGCATCTAACTTTTAAAGAGCTACAGACTGAACCTGGCATCGCAGGAGAGTGGCAGATCAGGGGGGTTGAGGTCAACAGGACTTCTGTTTTGTATCAGTGAGGAAACATGAACTTGTTTACTTTATGGAGTCATGGAAGGACACCGGTAACAGCCTCTCCTACCATACGTCTATAATATTTACACCTTTATAACATGAGAAATAAACAAAACCCTAAACAGTCCTGCCCACCCCACCACCGACCACCACCCACTTGCGATATTATAAAAAAAAAAAACAAAAAAAAAAAAAAAAAAAAACACAAAAAAAAAACAACAAAAGGCTGCTCCTTTTCCTCCTCACTCAGCAACAGCAATTTCATGGAGTAACCTGACTGCTTTTGAGGGCTTCACAAGCTTGGCCAGCAGCCACATCCCAGGCAGTCTCTAGAGCTAGGGCTTCTGCTCCTAGATCAAAGCAACTATGGCTGGGACATGACTAATGAGGGGAGGGCACTTCACAGATGTTCCGCTGTGACCAGGTGAAGACACATGCACACCCAATTAGCAGTGAAAATCAGGAAGACTATTACAGTTTGCTCATTAACCCCTGGAGTTGGTAAACTTGCATCAGAATCTGATGTACTCTTTGTAATACAACCCGCTGTTCGTACTACAGAGTATTTTAGGAAAACATGGTGGAGGCAAGAACCATTTATCATGTCCCACCCTACCATTTTTCATCCTTAAAGCCAGTTCCTTCCTGCGAACTCCAACCGAAAGATGTTTGAAGGAGAAAGACAAGCACAGAACAATTGCCCGGCAGATTGGGCTCTCCAACCTACACTCCACTCAAAGACAAGTCATTTGATAACCCAACGTGCAACATAAAAAATGCTTCCAAGAACTGCTGACTCTTGTAATAGTTCCACAAGCAAGTCCACCGTTTTAAATGTAAGCCTAGATATGCCATTGAAGGTACCATCACTTCTCCCTCCCCTCACATCCATCCAGAACTCTTCACCCACACTCGGTATGGCTCTGCCAACCAACCTGAACCAACACCCAAGAGATCAAGGAGCTGTATTTTTACAGCTCAAGTTCTCATACAAAATGCAGGTCATGAGTATGCTGTTTTGCCTTCACAAGATGATTCCAAATGAGGATCACAAGCAGGGATGCTATTATTCAAAACACTGCTGCGATGCCTTACAAAGAAGGTACCTGTTCTTCTAACCCTTTTTGTTTTGAAGACAAAAAGCAAAAGTTTAAGCAAGTGCCCCACAACCTGATATTTTAAGCACCTAATGTCACCTTGGACCATTTTCCACGTAAGATTTAGTAACTTTATGCCCCATCCCTGGCAGTGTTCAAGGCCAGGCTGGATGAGGCTTTTAGCAACCCGGTCTAGTGGAAGGTGTCCTTGCCCATGGCAGGGGGGCTGGAACTAGATGATCTTTAAGGTCCCTTCCAACCCAAATTATTCTATGATCTACACCAGCTGACACAGTTATACTAAGAGAAAACAAAATTTTAAATGTCCCCTAATGAGTGGGAGGAGACACTGTCCTAATAAATGGAAGACCGTTACATAGAAAAGACCAAAGGAACAAACTGTAAAGTAAATATTAACTAGCCTTTTTATAGCATTCAAGACAGGAATGTTCTCCAACTTACTAGGCGATAGTACCAAGAAAAATAATTTCATTTCACGCTATTGAAATCACCTCTAACATGGGGAAGAGCACTCCATACATCTTCGTCTTCACAAGATGCCTCACAATGAATTAAGGAGTATCAATCTCAAAAGATACTGAGTTGCCTCACCTGGAAAAATTGAAAGGTCACAGAAAAACCAAGTTATCAAGAATGACCATTTCAGCCCTGAAACATTTCCAGCACAGACAACAGCTATGCTCCCTCTGACATGCAATCAGGCTCCTTGGGTAGGAGGAACATCTACCTGACTGCTCAGTGATGCTGCAAGAGTGTGGGTCACTCAATAACGAGCTGACTCATTTAAAAAAGCCCAGCCTTTTGGGTTTTTTCTTCTTTCATTTCAGAACTTCTGTGCAAGACTCCAGCACAAACTGCCCCTGTCTTGCAGTTGTAACTTTAGGTGGGTGCAGGTGACACCACGGAGCCATAACCCTTATGCTCTCCCTCCAGCTGCCCGTTCCCCCGAACAGCAGCATGAGGCAGGGTGGGGTACCCATGGCAGATCCCAGACCCCAAACATTGCCAGCATGGGATGCACACCAGGGAAAATCCAACTTGCAGATCCAATGCAGACGGATGTAAAGCAAGGGACAGCACTTCGTGCCTCCATCTCTCCCAGGACTGTGGATTCTGGCTTCAAAGCTGTTTCACAGTCATGCTGGCCCCCAGACTAAGACTGCAGAGGTAAGCTGTGCCCCTTCAAGTGCAGGAGAAACGGATTTTTGTTTTGCCTGCTTTTCTTAAAAGACTCTTTATTTAAATCAATAATCTCTACTCATCAGCTCCAACTACCAAAATAAAAGTCAAGATCTGTGCATCAAAATGAAAGGCAGGTTCCTGTAGCTGGGTGGAGGAATGGCCCTTCCCGACAGTTTTGTTTCAATCAGCCCTGGGAGGACCAACATCACCCCATCATGGTACCTGGCCATGCTGCAAGAGCAATGGCAGTTCCTTCACCTCCCTCTTCAGCAGATATTTCACACTTACTGGGAGCTCTCCTGTCCCTGTAAACCGGCCAGGAAGGACATAGAGATGGGTCACCACCCTGCTACAGGGAGAGCCACACTGGCCCACGCTACACCTATCTCATCTTCCCTGCTTCATACGGGCTTTGAGAGACGCAGGAGGGCACACAGGTTGTGCAGGATGGAGGCAGTGGAAAAGGCCATAAAAGGGTGCCTCACACAACTCATTCCATCACATTTCGTTTTAGGAAGAGTGAGTCTGCACATGTTTTTTGCAACACCCCTCTGAAAACCCACCAGGGAGCCGCCGCTGGTGGAGCAGGGGCAAGGACTGCAATACTCTGTGGTATGTTAGTACTTACCCTCCAGGACTCCAGCGTGTACAGCCTCACGCTTCACCTCCACCTTTTTCCTGCTCTTCCAACTCATTTTGGTCTTACATGCGTACAGGGGAAAGCACATCTTACAACAACCATGCTTGGAGGGCTGGTCTGTATCTCAAGCCAGCTCCCAACTAGTTACAGACCCTTTCACCAGTCAGAAGTGTGAAGAAGTGTCTCATCCCACCAAGAGCACCACAGACCTGATGGACAGACTCATCACAGAGAGGATGCTTCACACAGCTGAAAAAGCAGAATAGACAGCAGTGACAAAAGCACTTCCCTGACAGCACCCCTGGGGTTATCCTTGGCCTTTTGCTGGCCCGCCCTTCCTTTCGGAGCATTTGCTCAAGCATAATGGGGCAAAAGCACTATTCTCCTCACTGCAAGGCAAACCTCCAGAAGTCTTTGCGGGTACAGATCTGTGAGCGAAGTCCCTCTGGCAACACCCCAGGCTGCAGGAGGCATGAAAGCCACGAGCTCTCTGCTGCTAAACTTGCTGCTGGGGAGGGTTCAGCTCTGTCTTATGGCGTTAAAGTCTCCCATGACCTACACTGCTAAAAAAAACAAGTTACCTGATGGGTGTGAAATCACCAGGTTTGTATTTTTCTTGGTAATCCCGCAACATCAGAACCAGGAGATGCCCACAGCAGATACAGATCATTGCTACCTAGTCACCAACACACAGGGATAACACAGCAGTGGCTCTCCTCTCCATTAAAAGGAATTACAAGCATTCATGTTTATAATGTTTTATGAAGCAGAACTTCTTCTGTTTGAGATCAAATGTAATAAATAAATAAAAAAGTCTACTTAATAGCTCAAGCTATTGAACCATTTAAATCTCTGCCTCTACACCTGCAGCAGCAATCTCCACAGGACAAGGGGACAAGGCTGCCCACGTTCAATAGCTGGACCGAAATGTTGCACGGCCTTTTACAAATGCAGACAACAGACAGCTGGGAACCCATGAGAGTCCTCCACCAATTCTGAAAAACCCTTGGTGACACCACACTTGCTACAAGCGTGCAGGAGGCAACCACTAGCCATGACAAAGACCTGACTGGGAGATTAGAGATGATAAAGGGTTCAGCCAAACAAAAAAGCCATTTTTGCATGAACACTGCTAGGGGAGAGCCCTCCCAACCTGCTAACTTCTCTTCAAAAAAAAAACAAAAACAAAAACAAACAAAAAAAACACAAACAAAAGGCACTTGTAATATCTTGTGGGGATGCAACCACTTTGGAGTTTCACATATACCCAGTGAAGCTCGTAACAAGGGCACACGAACCATGCAGTGATTACGCCAGAGAGAAGTTCCAGATAAGCCTGATTGGAAGCCTAATTAGCACAGTTCTTTTTTTAATTCTTTGAATTCCTTACAAAACAGACATTTGGTATTTGCCCATCCTCCAGAAACTGGTGCTCAGCCAGGTTTCCATCCCACTGTTCACACCCAAGTGGGTATCACTCACCTCCCATGCCGCCGGTGGGCTCAGACACGAGCCTTTCTTTCCTCGGGTCCCATATGCAGGCATGTGGCAGCAAGGAAACCGTTAGCTCTCCCACTGGCACATGTCTAGCCACAAAGACCTGCAAGAGCTCTCCCAGGTATGAGATGGAGAAGCTCCTCCATCTCCAAAGCTGCTCAGCTGCATCCAGATGTGCAGCCCAGTGTCAGGCTCCCTTGCTGGGCACCGCTGCGAGATTCTGGCAAACTTGGCTGCAAACTCAGTTCTTGCCTTGGCCAAAATGAACCACAGCTTCCCACGCCCGGTTCGGTCGCTGTGAACCATCCTGCCTTCCCCAGAGCAGGGCTCAGTCTGAACCTTGTGGTCACTTTTTGCTATGGTTTATTTATGATTTTTAGTCCTCAGCATTAGTCACTAGCTTACAATAAAAGGAGAAAAAAAATCACTAAGCCAGCTACAAAAAATAATCCTCCTGCTAGTTACGTTTTTGGTTCTTTACCTTAGACCTATTCTTTAAGCCTTCAGGATCTAGGCTGTCACCGTGAAGGCTAAAACCATGCTTTATAGTCAAACAAATGCTGAAATTCTCACAAGACTACACCATTCCAGGAACAAAGGAGTTATGCTAAAATTATAAAAGCGGCTCACAGAGATTAATTAGCCGCTATTAAAACAAAACAGAAGACACTAGCCCCTTACTTTTCAAAGATAAATTAACCAATTCAAGGCATGTCCTTTGCAGCTGACATTTGCTTTCATCAACCCACCACCACCGCCACTCCTGAAATCCCTCTATTACACTGAATTTGCAGTTCTCCCTGTGAAACCATCCATACTGCGACTGCTTCCACTTCAAGAAGGTTGAGATGTGCCAGCCACCGGCGTTAGGATGGTGGGGCTGGTCCTCTAAAGGCACCAGTGGGAAAAAAAACTCGTAAGACCTCAGTGCTGGCAAACTTTGATCACTGCAGCATTGGACTAATGAAGCTCCAATGCCCCACAAACACCAAATTGATGTGATGGCCCAACAAGGCCAACATGAGACATTTCTGAGCCCACTGCTCCTCTCCACACTCCTCTGGACCAGCTAAACTCACCAACCCAAAGGAAACCATGCACTGCTTTTGCTGGGAGGGTTTTTTGCAGGCAAAGCAACCAGCCCAGAGCTAGTCCAGCAGCAGCAAAGGGGTACGGGCCAAGAAGGAAAAAGGCATTTTTTAATGTGTGCAAATCACCTTGCACGGCTGATGCGTTTCAAGCTTGGTATTTGCCTCCTTTTAAAGCTGAATTCTCGGTGGCTGCCGCCTCCTCCGATAACCGGAGAGGAGCCCAGTGCTAATGACTTTCCTTCTGCACTGTCACACTTGGCTTGAGGTCCAAGCATCCCCGCGGAGCCCAGGAGAAGCCCCACGTGCTCTGGGGCTGGCACACAGCTTCACAAAGGCAACTGAGGTGAAGATTTCAAAACATCTCTGGGAATAGCAACGCAGAGACTTTTTGGCAGATCAGGCTCTCTTTTCCTGTTACTTTTTATAAAGCTCCCACTTATGAAGGGCACATGTTCAATATTCTGCAAATAATAACAGAAAGTTTCAGCTATTAAACCAAAGGCCATGGAATAATTTGACTCGTTTCAGCTGGCAAACCCAAATAAATGCCTGCCTCGCTGTTACAGGCAGCTTCACTGTGCAGCTCAGTGAAGTCAACAGGCACGAGCTCAGGACCTTCTTGAGGTGAAAGAAAATATTATCATTAGGAAAGATTTCATAACAGCATAGGATTAGGCTTCATCCAAATATAGATGTTGCATTGGTTTAACTAAATCCAGCATGGAAAAGTTTTATTTATTGCATCATACAGTTACATTATGAAGTTACAGCCCTGGATTCACTTTTCTGCTGATATCCCAGAGCAGCAAATCCCTTTTCTGCTGATGCAAAGATTCCCATCAAGGACTGGGCTTCACCTCTACTTCCCATGTCCCATGCACTTCTCAAAGGGTCTTTTGCTCACTGTCTCGTACCTGCAGAGCACTTCCTACCACACAGCAGTTTTAATCCTCCTCACCAAAATCAGTTCAGTCCTGTGAAATCTCCGTTACTGTCACTCTGCTTTCACCTACATCACCTCCATCCTTTGTGAAGATTACTGCAGCCACATCAAGAGGAAAAAAACAGAAAGGTAAGAAACAAGACACCTGAAAACACGTCTAGGAGCTGTTTGCTCCTCATCCCTGGAGCTGCCTCCCACCAACCCTGCAACATGCAGGAATTGGGCAGCAGTCAGGCTCCAGCTCAGCTGGGTGGATGGATGACCTCCCCAGGCTGGCATCCCAATCGTTTTCAGGTCTGAATGTGTCCACAATGCCAGCTGACCTTCCTGCCACCCAAAGGGGAGATTTTTTTTTTTATTCTTTATTCCAAGACTGATAATGTATTGCACCTCTTCTTACTCATTTATTGCTACTAGTATTTATATTTTAGTCATGTCCAGGCTCTTAAATGCTTAATGACCAAGCCTTCTGAAGAGCTTACATGCTGCGAGAAAAATAAGGAATAACAGGATTGTTTTATCACTATATTAGCATCTAAATGCATCAAATGAATTCCTAGCCACATACCACTTGCTGTATGTGAATGCAGTTAAATACTGTATTTACATACAAGGCCAGCTCCCCCAGTCTCAGCAGAACCTACAGCCATAGAATCAGAGAATCAGAATGGTTTGTGTTAGAAGGGACTTTTAAAAGCCATCTAGTCCAACCACCCAGCCATGAGCAGGGACATCTTCAACTCGATCCGGCTGCTCAGAGCCCTGTCCAGCCTGACCTTGAGTGTTTCCAGCCCAAAAGGTCCCTCTTCTTTTGCAGGGATGCCGCTGCCCTGGAAGGTGCGGGGCTGGCTCTGCCCACACATCCCATGGCCAGGCAGCACTGCCTGTGCCAAGACAGTGACGCAGGTGAGTACTCTTTGATTTGCTCCATGGGGAAAAGAAAAAAAAAAAAGTAGGGTTGGATGAGGCTGGTTAAACATCAAAAAAGCTCTCTGGATAGAGGGAAAATGCCTGGAGCCCGCACAGCACTGAACAACCACCACTTGCACAGCTCCCCTGCCCCAGGCTCAGCTAAAACCTCCACTTGGGCTTCTCGGAGGAGCATGTCTACCAAACCCACTCCTAAAGTCAGGGATGTCTCTTATCTACTGTGCAAATACATTAACACCAAAAGCAGATCCATCTGTCACCACTGCCTGAAGCACCGAGCTGTACCTGACACAAAGCTGCTGCCCGGGCTCAGAGCTCTGCTCCTCTCCTTACCCAGAGCTGCTTGAGAAGAAGATCAGACTTTCCTAAGCATCTGACTTACGCTCGCCAGGAGGTGAATTCTCCCACTTCAGCCTCTCCATTAATTTCAATGGAGTCAGGATTTCTCTTTCACAGTCATGATCTCCTCCAGGGACACAGAACAGAAGAGGGAGAGGGGAACAGAAGATCTGTTTTCATGCAGATGCCCATCCTTTATCACACAGAATGGAGGGAGATTACTGCAGGTGATACAGTTCAGGTGATCTTTCCTGAAGTGAAGCAATGTTAGCCCCAATCCCCATGTCCTCAGGGTTATTTGGCTGAAATATCTGAAATAACTTCCTTCTGGAGACTGCTCATCAAGACACCCTTTTTGCCAGTCTCCTTCCCAGGCTGAACTCATTCCTCTCAGGGATGATGCTGGAGGTCAGTGGCCCTTCCAGGCTGCTTTCCTCATTTAAGACACCAAACGCAAAGCTGATGAACTCAGTACATCATCAGACAGTGGGACATACTTGGTGAAGGAAGCTCCCTTGGTTAAAGAAAAAGAAAAGAAGGAGGGGAACATTTAAACACATCAAGAATATCATAGTAAGTGGCATACTAACAACTGAACTTCATGATTCATGGCTAATAAACAGCAAAAAAAAAAGGTATTATAGGTGATTAAACTTAATCACCTTTTTTCTCAAGACAACGACACCTCCTGCATTCCTCTAACCCATCCAAGTTCCTCTAACCCATCCAACGCTGCTAATTTGGGAGTTGGGCTATCAGAACAGACATTAGTTTGTGGCTAATGCAACCCAGCAAACCCAGTGACACAGCACACACGGCCCCAACACTACCTTGTGATCCCAGAGCGGCCGGAGGTGGGTGGCAGCTGCAGCCTGATACAGCAAGGCTATAAAAAGCCAAGGACGCGGCCAGGAAAGCGGTGGCCAACTGGCATCAGCAGCATGCTGGCATCACCTTTCACCTACATCTGTCGAGCTGCTTTCCCAATAAAAAATTACCTTGGAAAAACAAGCCCCGTCATGGCTGTCTGCTCCAACAGGTCCAAAGATCAGTTATGTCCTCATAGGACACAGCAAGCTAAGGGGCAAGGATCGGGGGATCCCATGCTCAAAGTCATCCTCTGAGCCAGTGGGATCAGAACTGTCTTTCCCAGGAAAAGGGAGCCTGTTCCCCTCCCCCACGGCTCCAGCCAGGGCTCAGCCCCCATCCATCCCTCGGCAGAGGCTGCCCCCATGCCATGGTGCAAGCAAAAGCCCCAGCAGCTTCACGCACAGGACTAACGCTCCCGTCCCAAAAAGGGCCACCAGGGAACAGTGCAGCAAGACCACCACCAGCACGTCAAAACGCCCCGACAGCTTTTCCAGCTCCAACCCCGCCCTGGCTCTCCAGCCCAGCAGCAAAGCACAACAGGCTCAGGACCCAAGAGTCAGCAACAGAGATCTGGGAGAGTCACAGCAGGAAAACACACCAGAAATGCATCAGCCCCCGAGGAAGGTGCCAGAAGCTACCATCAAAAGGGTGTTTAGATCCAAGTCTGAAGTTGGTTCCATCAAAACACTCTCACTGCCCCATGTGCTGAACCAGACTGTTCATGCCTAGTCATAACTTAGCTTTGATCTCCACATCCTCCCCAGTGCGCAGCTGGCTCCGGCTGGCGAGCCCACTTCAGCTCTGCCATCCAGCAGGATGGGCTTCTGAGCTACCAGAAGCGCTGGAGCCAGCCAGTGAGACATCAGAGAACCCAAGAAGAAGTTACGCTAGCTGTTTATTTGCTATGTTGTTGGTCTGTCTATCCGGGTTCACACCAATAGCAATTTTTGGTTTACTTATTCATTTTGCTATCTTCTTCATGTCCCTTTAAATGGCCCTTTAAAGTCACCCACATGCTGTCATTATATATACATCACCATACCAAAAAAATGTTACAAGAGTCTTGATTATACAAAAAGCACTAAAACTAGGTGTTTTCTTCCCGATGGGTAAATTGATAAATCAAAGAAAATGAGCCTCACACAATACAGCAACTGAGCTGCGAACATAAGACTGGCAGAAGAGCCATGACTCCTTAGGAACATGTTTTCAGGAAGAAAGTGGAAAGATCCTGGTAGACATTACCATTTTTTCCTACCTCAAAAGCAGCACAGATTAACAAAGCCAACAAAAATGACCTGGAAACCTATACTGGAGTGCCTTGGCCTTGATTTTAGTCTTGAAATAACCTGGCCCAAGCTCAAGAATCATTTTTAATGTTTATTTTTAGAATGCATTACCTTCAAAACTCCAGACGTGTCCTTTAAATAGTTCAACGCATTAGATGCCTTTTCCATTTTTTTCCATGAGGCTGAAAACACGACCTGTGAAGTCACAATTATCAAGAGGGACTTGTCCATCACCGCTATCTCGGTAAGCACTTTTCCAAGGAAAGCAATGCTCATTTCACAGCAGATGTGGATTTTCCCACCACCTACCACCAGGAAATGCATCACATCGATATCCAGACATGCCAAAGCCAGCCTGCTCTTTCCACAGCTACGCCGAAGTTCTGGCCTTGAGTTGACAAAGCCCAGTTTAGCTGGTAACTGCCATTCTCACTGCCAAAAGCCAAGTCTGGATTCACCTTCTCAGGGCTACATTTTCTCACAGCTGCCAACCTTGGTCCACCTGGCTACTTAAGTTGGATGCAAACAGCTTATTGCACGCAAGAGGTAAGTATCTGCATCAACCCTGAGCCCATTTTAACTTTGAGGAGGTCTGACCACTCTTGGCCAGGTTTGTGAACATGCACAGCTGCCACACGGTTCCCCATGCAGATTGCGTACCAGCACACACACACACAGTAAGGACCCAAAACCGAGGGGAATTGCTCATTTTCCCTGAACCGAAATAATTCCATTGGCAGAGAGCTGCATCAATGCACCCAAGCCGACACCAGGGCATCCCACCTTCCTGTCTTCTCCTGAGTGTTCACAACAGTGTAAAGCCGTTGAAGACCAACATGGGGTTGGGAGGGATAGTGGGAGCCTGTTCTCTTCCAACCCTAATGCAGGGTAACAAAGCGGGGGGGGGGGGGGGGGGGGAGATGAGAGATCTTGTGATCCTCAACTGCCTTAACATCATCACTTCCTGCCACCTCCCACTCTGTGCCCCCCAGAAAGGGATCTCTGTGAGATTGTCTTCTAAATCCAAGCCCTCAAGCATACCCACCATGGACTCACAGAGGCCAAAAGCCTGCTGTATTTTATTGTCTATTAAGTGGTTCAATTGCACTAATGAACTCCTATTCATTAGGACAGCCTGAGGCACATCAGGCCATAATACCTAAAGATCACAGCTCTCCTTATCTAAAGGGACCAGGAATAACTCTGAAGAATGTGAACCCTCCGGAGACCATGTGATGAGCCCTCCAGTGAAAGGGGTAGTTTTTAAAGGAGTGACAAAGGAACCACCAGACAGGATCAAAACCAACCACTATTCTGCTCAGCATCCGGTCTCCAGCCTCAAATGTTTTGGAGAGCAGACCCATGCAGCTGGCAGGCGTGAGAGGATGCTCCGACTGGCACCCACCGCTGGCACTAACAAACGACTTGCTGCATTCTCCAGCTTAATTAAAACTGGTTTAAACTAATTTCTAAGCAGAAGCTTGTAGCAGATGAGGAGATGACACTGTTCCCCTTTTGCCACCCATAGCAAGCATGGCATCATCCAGGAAGCAAAGCAGACAGCTGACAGATGACATCTACCATGGGGGCTGCATCACTGGGATACCACCTGCCACAACCCCTTGAGGTCCATTTAACCACAGGGTCACTGCTCAAGCCAACTATGTACTTCCACACAGATACATAGATACGTATTTTTTATCTCCGATAGCTTTCTTCTAGTGTTTTTTGCCCCATCAGACCTATTCTGAATTTTCCCAGGGTACAACTTCATGTCTGGCAGTAGAGGAGGGTGCTGACCACCAGGCCCAGGTGAGTAGAAGTGAGGACAGCTCAGGCATTTGCTGCCCACCAGTTCACTTCTCTCCTCCTTCTACACGAGAGCACAGAGCACCACCAGCAACCCATCTTAGGGGACTTCCAACATGCTGGGTTACAAGACATGACAGTGCTTGAGCTGCTTCTTGTGACCGTCTCCATTCCTACTTGCCCCCAAAAAAAACTCCAGGACAGGTGACACAGGTCTGCATGCACATCAGCCACCCCAGCTGAGCCTCCTGCAAGTCAAAACCTTGTGTACTGTGTCACTGTGGTTATGTGGCATCCTGACCCCAATTCAGTAGGTCAGGTACAGGCTCTACAGCAGTGAGTGCCTGTGACCATCTTGTACCGACATCCTTTCATACAGGCAGAGCCACATGGTGTGCTGGGAAGCGGCTAGTGCCAGCAGGTTCTGCACTCTAGCAAACCAGGGTACCTCTGGTTTCAAGGAGTCACTGTGGCGAGGGACCAAGTCTTTAGAATGGTCCTTTGCACTGCCAAGACTGGGAAATAATAAAAGCTGGATGACAAAATGAGGGGGGAAAAATGGAACATCCACAACGTCGCATCGTGGTTCATTTACTGTATCAAACAGCTGCAGCAGAAATTCTGCTCTTGTTGTAGCTGGTGTTTGTTTTCCCTTCCCTTCCACACAAATGAAATGAAGGATGGAAAGCAAGGGCCCTGTCAGCAACTGCTCTGCACCAACTGTTCGTTCCTAAGGGGCAGCCAGGGAGATGGACCTCGAATTACAACCACCAAAAGGACAACTGGACAGATAAACCTCTCCCAGAGATAAACTCCACATTTACAGCAGAGTACATGTCTCCATCAAACTGCACTGCTGCAAAAAGCCTCTTTGTCCACCTGCAGCAGGGGCTTGTCCGGACTTCACTGCACGAGTAGCTGGAGCTGCAATGAACCCACAGCACAGAGGAGGACCTTTTGAAAGCCAGGTGAACCCTGGCACTGCCTAAAAGCTTAGGTGTTTCACTTCAGCTCCTCTGACCCCCATTTTAAAAGATGCAAATAGTTAAAGAACTGAAACACCCGAAGCCTGCAGAAAATTGGAAGCAGAAACTTCATCTTAGCAGCAGAACAGCTATCACGAATAAAACCATCACAGGATCGCAACTGTATCCTCTTTGTCATCACTGCCACAATTATAAATAAAAGTAAGTAAGCCATCATGTCACATGTACGTTTTATACCCCATACTGCCAAACAATCCTGGTAAAGACCCAATTGTGAAGAACAAGCAGTTTTCGTTGTTGCCCCTTGCAAGTACTGCACTTTCCACAGTGATGGGAAAGCCTGGGGCTTGGGGTCAGATTTGGGTGAAGGCTGGTTTTAGTTAAAGCTGGTCCTACTAGAAATTTTACCTCTCTGCAGGTGAACTGGGGACATGAGCGTGGCAGGGCTTCAAGGGCAACAAGACTCTGGAGAATGCTGGAAAGATCTAAAGAAGGTGTACGGCTACACCAGCAACAGCAGGATACCCTGCCTCCGAGATGCTACGGCCCCACCTGGGAGCTTCTGTTCAAGAAGGGTGCTGTTCAACAGAGCTCAGCAGAGGATCAAGCTGCCAGAAGGAGGGGAATGACAAGCCCCTCTCAGATGAGAGGACAGAGTGAGCTGCCTGTGTTTGACCTACACAGCTCAGAGGGTATGAGACTGCTGTCTGTACCATGGAAAGATTGAGTTAAGCTAAAGGACAACACTGGCACCAGAACAAATGAGTATCAGCTGGCTATGAGTGACTTCAGGTTGCAGCATGAAGGTCCCCAGCCATGCCCAGCTCTGGATGCCTCCCAGCAGTTGCAGGGCAGGCAGCCCAATCACTCTTAAGATGCAGCTTGATGAATTTATTAATGAGGATGTACCCCTTGGCTGCTCATGAGGGTAAGGAAAGAGATCTTTGAGATCCCAGCAGCAATACGCACTCATGTGTTCCTCCTCTCATTAGCAGTACTTCTTAATTGTCTGCTGCTTATCCTCCACCACCTAGACGCCACAACTCTTAGAGCCATCCCCTCTGATAGGAACTCACTTTGGACATGTAACAGGATGCTCTGGAAACTCAGAGGTTTAAAAGCCTACAGTAGATCAAAGTGTTATTTACCCCATTTCACAGGTGCAGCAATAAGGGCAGGAGGAATCGGCTTCCACACCACAGGAAACCACTTCTCAGCACTGGGCTATGTATCACCAATACAAATCATACACCAACCCAAATTACCAACACGGACAAAACCACATCATGACAGAGTGCACCATGTATCACAGGGATTACCCCACTCCTCCAAGGACAAGATCTCACAAAAGCTTTCAAATGAGTTTGCCCAGTTTTTGTTACCCTTGTCCAGCATTTAAACAACAAGCAAGGCTTCGCCACCCTTGTCTACCGCTGAAGCTCCTCAACATGCATGCTAGAGTAAGTCCCATATAATCTTCTCTATCTGACTATGTTTTAAGAGAGGGGTTGTCCCTACCACCTCCCAGCGCCTCCATCAGGGGCTCAGCAGCCCCTCTGCTACAGCAGAGACTCTTGTTTCTTATTCCCTAACTACTTCTATCACTTTTTTGGGTTGTCTTTGGAGATTATTGCTCAGTGTTCTTCCAAGCCATTTGTTTTCAAAGGCACTCAGATACTTTGCCTGTACCTTTGATAGGTTTCCAGCTTTCAGATCCATCTGTTTAGATAAAAATTACTTTCAAGTCCAAGATTCATAGTTTAGCCTTTCAGCAGCAGATTTTCAATGACCAAATCTCAGTTAAGCTAGTAAATGCGGCTGCTGCCTTGCCAACGCGTGACACCATTTCCTTCTGGACATCCCCAGTGGCTCCGATACAACTACCAGGATACACGAATGGATTCATTTCTTGTATTCCACTGCCTTCTAACGTAAGGTTTGACTCAGGAGATGAGAGGGTTTTTCAGGAGACCGGGGGGGTTTGTACCAGCTGGGACACCTGCACCTCCCTCGGAGGCTGGGAGGTCTCCACTTGCACATCTGCTGGGTGGTCCCACAGGGTCCACAGTGCAACTGAGCGCAGGACCCAGAGTTCAAACTCTCAGCCAAGCACACAGGAAAACCCAGCTGTATATACAGGCATGGCTGCAGCACCGGCTTTATGTAAACTGAAATACATCTCGTTGGCACCGAGGACACAGGAAAATCTGACACAGGCTTGCCAGCCTCCATAAAGCTTGGTGGCGACCAGCTGGGGACAAATCCAAAGCCACCCCAGCACAACAAACCACAGGGTACATCCTTTAAAACACTCCGGCCGCAGCTGCTCAGGAATAACCAGGAGTTTTCCTTCTAATCCGGATTAAGGTAGCACCCAAGTTTACTCTGGAACACAACAACAAGCCTGAGTTGAGACAGGTCATGCAGTGCACGGCCAGGTTGTCCCAGGCGCCGGCAGCTGGGTGCCAGTCTCTTGGAGAAACTCCACCTTCAGCAAAACCTCACCTAGCACCAAGCCTCCCCACCCTTCAAGACAAGAAACTACAGCCACCCGCAGTCCCAAACCGCTGAGGATTACTTAACGTTTCGGCAACTATTTGCCAGCAAAGAGCCCTGAGAAAGCACGGGGAATTATGCAAATACCAAGCAAAAAGGAAACGTCCGCATCTTATACAAGTTTGCCCTCATTCTATCAAAGCCTCACAGCAGTAATGCATGTCCCCCCCCCCCCCCCATAAAGCTCCTGGGATCACCTGCTTTAATGCACTCATCTTTACCCTCTTCTACGTGCCAGGACTGCATGAATTTAATCAATATCTCCATTTTATTTAGATTTAGTATAAGGCAACGTATACTTAATAATACTAAATAATACTAAAAAAATAAGGATGTTTGCAAAGGGAATCCACTTCCCATTTCAGACCCCTGGCCCAGCTCAGCTGGATGGGTATTTATTTAAAACATTACCACCCTCCCTGCCTGCTCATATGCCAGGGACTGCTATCACCACAGCACCACAAGTCACATCACTTCAGCAGGCAAGGCTGGCCCGAGCAGGCTGGCTGGGACAGCCACTGAAGGCAGCCATCAGGCAGGCTGGGGGAGTGATTCCATGTTAAGGTGCTGATAATGATTGGGAAAAGTTTTGTCTGCATTCCACGTCAGCAAAGCAGAGAGAGAGCACTTACTCCAACACCTGCATCCCTATAGCTAATGTGACTTAAAAAACGCAAATGGATTAAATATCAAATCAGTGAAAATTCTGTATAAGGCAAATGCTTTAGTATTTAAAAAGTTAGTATTTAAAAATGTAATTTCACTTTATTATCCAAGGGCTTCCTTTCCCCCTTAAATCTCATATACAGAGGGAAGAAACAAAATAATCTGTATCCAGAGACTCACAAATTCCCCACCCTCACACCCAAAGGCGTATTAGCTCCTTTCTGCATACAAGAAACCAAGGCATCTCACAGTTGCCTTCACTTGACCCATACTTAAGATGTGCCAGGAGCCTGTAAAATGATGAAAAGAAAATGAAAAGAAAATTCAGAATACACCCACAGCCCCAACCAGTGTAGTTATGCTGACCAAATGCAATTGATTTAGAAATAGCTCTGTGGAGGCAGCGGGGAAGGAAAACCAGGAAAAAGCCTATTTTGTGCTGAAGAAGCTTATTTTTTCCTGGGAGCTGGCTTCAGCTGCCCAGCAGAAAAGCCGTACACAGTGGCGGGGGAGTGGATAACATCACCTGCTGTAGGTGACATCTGCATCTCCCAAACATGCGCAGCCCCCCCTAAAATGCTGCCGCCTCTCCTCCTACGGGGAGGTAGCAAATGCCACAAGGGAACTGAAAAAGTAACCTTATATGAGGGGAATACAACCCAAAACAAGCCAAAAACTTCATAGTGTAGATCATCGCTCCATCTGACTGTGGGAAACCCAAGGCGCAGTGAAACTCAGAGCCAGCACCATGAGCTCCAAGCTGCTGCTCCTGGACTGGGATGGTACCAGCTTTCCTCTGGGGAGGAACATTTATCCTATCACCAATACTTGGATTAATGAAAAATTAATGAAAGACGTTGTAAGGCAAAAAGAAGTCTCATATCTCAACAAAACACTTTGCCCACTGAAATTTAAATCACTTCCACTGCTTGCAAGTACACAGGTACGGGTGTGCCTCCGTGTATTAAGTTTTCAATTCCACATGCTTTCAGCAAAGGAGATTAAAAATATATTGTAGTAATACATACAGAGTGTAAACTAGCAGCTCATACTGGTTATAGAGCATACATGTCACTTACGTTACTTCATCCAGGAAATTAATCAGAGTAACAAGGCAGCCAAAAACTTGGCCCCCAAGGCAGAGGGTGCTGGGGGGGGGGAACACACACCAACTGGGGAACCACCTCTGCCACTCACAACTTAACCCCCCTGAGGCCACCATGGTCTCTCGACCACATCTTTGGGGACATCCGGTGCCTTTGCTTGCGCCATCATAGGGCCAGGGACGGAGTATCACCCCGAGTCCCCGGGACACTCCATCCCTGGCCCTACGACGGTGCAAGCAAAGGGCTAAGGGCAGGTATATTTTAGTAAATAAGTACTGATTTTATATATGTCTTTGGGGAGGGAGATCTAATCAAAATTAATTTAACAGAGTAGGAGTCATGGCACCCTCTGAATCTGAAAGCACAAAGCTGGCTGACAATAAAATGCCGAAACTCAGATGCCCTGTAAAAATACACAGATTTTAAATTCCTCAGGGTCCAAGGCTCATGTACTGAGATATCCAGAGCCCAGATCACCTCCATGGAGACGACAGCTAGTTCACTTCAGTGTATTTATATCACCAGGCTGTGGGTGCTGGGTGGCCGTCATCACGTTAAACCCCCTTCGTAAATCACTCTGAGATGCTCAAAGAGCAGGTGCTGGTTGCAAAACAGGGGTATTTGATGGGTCCCACAGCCCGGCAGTGGCAGAGCCACAGGGGCACAAACAGCTGCTGGCACGTCCCCTCCGCTGGGAAAGCACCCACCGGGCTGCTGGTGGCACTGGGGGGGTTGAGGAGGAGGAGCAGTGCCCAGCTGGCTGGCGGTGGGTTGCAGGGCTTGGGCTCGGCTGGGAATAAGCCGCAGGGAGACGAGGAGCGGGGCGGCAGGGCTGCATTCCTCATGGATGAAACTGCAGAGAAAGGGCTCTCGCTGCCTCTCTGCCCATTAGTCAGCACACAGGAACAGAAAAACCCCCCCACAGCAAATCCGCTCTGTAATATTAGGGATTATGACTCAAGAGATTTTTATTTTTTCCCTCCCCCCCCATGATTCATCCAGTACAGCCTCACCATTCAGATTCAGAGCAGCCTCACCGTTCTGGGCTCTATCTGCCCAAAATCCCACTAAATAATTGCCCTTTGCAGTCAGCAGTGAAGAATTCACGGTCGTTTTCCCTCTTTCCCTGCCAAAGCAGGAGCCAGAGGGGGGGGGTGAGCACTGCACGCCAGGACCACACGCCCACGCGGGTGGCTCAGCACCGGCAAACCCAGCACGGTCCTGTGGGAGCCCCGTGGGAGCCGCGTGACCAGCCACGAGCACCGGCACGGCCCGGAACAGGAGATAAATGGGATGTCATCCATGGCACAAGGGGAACAGCGGGAGGGGGGGGTGCAACTTCAGAGAGGTGGCAGTCATCTGCTGGTGAGAAGAAGCAGCCAGCAACTATCTGCTGCTCCAGGGAATTTAGCTCCAGGGATGGGTTAGTTTGCTGGGAAGGAACCCCGAAGCAGGATGGTGGGGCTGCGTGGGGTTTCTGGTTAGGGAAGACCGTTCTCTGCCTCCTCTGCACCTTCCTCATCGCTGGTGATGAAGGACACCTCACTGCCGGGAATGAGACCTCCAGAAGCATCCCGCAATACCCCGCCACACCACTCGCAATTTTTAGAGGAAAAGGAGCTGTAGCTGCACAACAGGCTGCTGTAGAATAAAGGGGGAAACATTATTTTACAGAGGACGTGGCCTGGGCACCCCCATCCTGCAGCCAGGACCCCCAGCACCAAGTGACCCGGGCTGGGCTGAACCAAACAAAAAGCCTCGTGGCCCCTTTGCATTGGGATAATAATAGCAGCAGATAAATTCCACATTTCAAACACGGGTAAGATATTAAACAGAGCCTCTGTAGAGAGATTAGGTGGAATAAGAAAAACAATAAATCCTTATGTTCTTGGACTTGAACCGATTGGCAGCAAAAGCCAGGGAGTGGGGCCTCCTTTCCCCCAGTAGCGCCCACCCCCATGCCCAGCATAACCCAGTGTGCTGAGGCTTAACGGCTTGCCCCAAGGATGAAGATCGCAGAACGTGGAGTACAGAAATACCTGAGACATCTTCCTCCGGGTCCAATCCCAAACCCGCTGTGTTCCCAGGGTGCCACACGTCTGTGAGGTACCTGCTCGTGCCACTCTGCTCTTCCCAGACAGACCATGTAAGAGCACTCAAGCAAGCCTGAGATGCCATGTGAGATGCACATCACCTTCTCCAGCATGAGAGGCTGGGCAAGCAGGACCCAGGGTAAAAAAGCAACAAAGAAATCATTTTCCCTCATAGAGCTGCACAGGGAGAAGTCACAAAAACTTAACCCTTTTCCAGGCTCCTACAGGAGGGATTTCTGAGTCTGAAAGCCAGAAACAAACATTAGTGAAAGCAGAAGAATGGTTGGAGGGAAATCCCTGATGGGGGGAAATCCCTTATCTAGAGTCTTGTTTTGTTTTGGTTTTTTTTTGTTTTTTTTAACTTAAGGCCATTTCTGTTCTGCATGCTCTAGAGAAAGCCACTGATCCAAAGTGCCCTTTTCATCCTTTCCACATGCCCCTTTGAAGCTGAGGTTCCCACCTCCTGACCTAGTGTGGAGGCACCTGACACTCCTCCTAGCACCCTCACCTTCCAGGGCCAGGCTCTGCACAAGGCAGATACAGTTCCAGCCAAAAGAATGAATATCAACAATTAAGATTCTATCTAAATACCCCCTTCCTTAAAAAACAGCTTTTAGATTCGTGATTTAAGACAAATCCATGCTTTTAGATTCATGATTCAAACACTGAATTTACTATATGGAGGTCAACCCAAGCCCCACCAATGATGTGGGATGCTGACGTCCTGCAGGGCTGCAGGTAAGCTAACAGACACATCTTCATGTTTAAAACTGCACCCTGGAAACAGTGTTTCTGCTGCATGGCAAAAAAAATGTGCTTTAGTGACTTAAGGATCCAGTAAAACTACCTGGTGCAGAGGGACTCATCCGCTGCAGAGGGACTCTCGTCTTCTGCAGAGGGAAGCCTATCCTGTCACAACTGAATTATCAGGTAACGTTGCCTCATTTTGCAATAAAACTCAGCTGCAATATTGCATCATATCATGGGGAGACAAGCACACTTAACATCAGGGTTGTTCATGCTTCCAGCTATCCTTAACAGTAAAATGAAGAACATTAATCCCAGCAACATTTGCTAGAAAGAGCTCTCAAATGTACTGAAGAGTTTCCAAACCTTATTACCTTACCCGGATTACCACATCCTTTATATAAGTGCTGGTGACACTGCAAGTTAAGTTACCTGTCCAGAAGAAAAAACACCTCACCCCTTACTCAGCCACGGGTCACCTACACCAAGGGGGAAGGTAGCAGGAGGAACTGACAGAAGGACAAATGCTGATGTCAAAAGGACAGGCAAGAGCTGGGAGAAAACAGGCAGCAAATAACAAAAGGACAGAAGGTATTTATGAGTGCGAATCACACATTTCCCCAGACAGCTTTCCATTAATGGTGAATATCATAACTCCCCTAAATAATGCAGGGAAAATTTGTTCAATCATTTAAAAGGCATCAGCAGTAATAAATACATCCACTCCAGATGCTAACCTCGCTGTTCCTCCGCGCTCAGGGACTGCTGTAAGGAAAAGGCTAAGATCACTGCCACTTTTTAATTTTGAAAAAATGCCTCAGTATCAGAGTTGGGGGAACCAAGGATGTACATGAGACCGAGGCATGGAAATCTGAGCGCGTGCAGACCCTGCACGGTGTAAAAGCTCTTTACACCACATCTGCCATTCCTGTGCAAAAAAAGCAGCACTGAAAATGCAGTTTGTGTTTACTCAGGCAAAGTGCGTACAGCAGAGGTGTATGCACTGGGATAGCTATGGCCAGTTAAGAGAAGAGCCCTTCCCACCTGCCAGGAGAAGGTCCCCCACCAAGGATCCATGAAGATAAGGAAGGGCTGCAGCAGAGGCAGCATATCCATCACCTGCAGCACAACAGGTAGTGCAAGGGTGCTGATGCCACATCTGAGGGGTACCCAGCTGCTACGCCAGCACTAAGACCAACATCTGGATGAGAAGGAGAAGGAGAAGGAGAAAATTACGTATGCCACCTTTCTACACTGGATTTCTCAGGAACAAAGAGCAAAAGGAGATTTAAAAGCTTTCAACTTCAATGCTGCCCACAAAACCCACCATGCATCCAGGAGCACTCTCTGCAGCACTGGAAAATTGGAACAGGTTTCCCAGCTCATCCTCACCTGGGCACTGACTCCTCTGACCCACCTGCCACCTCATCAGGACACGAGTCACACACACACCCCAAGATGTGGACTGTCTCAACGTGATGCTCTGTCCTGACAAAACCATAATCCCAAAGGCCACTGATGCCACAGCAATCCCAACCACTGAACACAAAGGTGATGGATAAGCCGCGCAGGACCAGTGGGAAGAGCTGTGAGCCTGTCTGGGGATGTTCTACTTGTAGTAGGAAGGGACCAGTTTAGTGGTGGACTCAACCATTTAATTAATGTCAATTAATTAAGGTCAACGGTTGGACTCGATCTTAGAGGTATTTTCCAACCTAAACAATTCTATGATTCCAGGACAGGAAAAAGAGGTCAAAACCAAAAATCACGGAGACACCGCGTTTCTGAAATGCTAGCTCATTTTCCAGAAAAGCCTCTTCCCTGCAAATGCAGGAAGGATACAGGAAGCAGGGGAATAAATCTGCATAAAACTGGCAATTTTCACTTCCAAAGTCATATTCTGGCATCCCCATAATAAAAGTGGGGTGACCACCCACAGAGCAGAGGGAAACCCAACAGTACAGAGCAATCGCAAGCATGCAGTGTCTCACAGCAAGGAAACCCAGCCTGCTGCCTCTGCCAAATTTCTGTTAGGGGTTGGGGTGGGACAAAAGGTTTGTACCACCAAACCATGATTTGTATTGTTTCAACTTTTCTCTTTTCCCTTGGAGTCACTCTTCTGATTCAAATCTGCACTATTTTAAGCAAGTCTGCTAAAAAAAAAAAAAAAAACACCACAGGATTTAATGCCTGTTTGGGCTGCCCATAAAATTTTTTTCCGCTGGAACAAAGATTTAAACCTGTGACTCAAAATGAGTTTACAATGGGGGTCTGATTATCAAGAGGACCAGAATATCCTCTTATTAGAAAAACGTTCTCCAGGCTTTCCTGAGCTTTACATTGCAGTATTAACGGCTTGTGTAGTGGCATGCAGGTGATACTGGCTTTCTTTGACACAAGGGGAAAAAAAAATATGTATTTTGTAATACAGAAAAAGAGCAGGTATGTGTGTGTGAACATGTGGCATGTGTATCGATACATGCACATACATGCATGAACACACACATCCTTCTGATTATTGCCAACAAAACAGATAACAGGAAAGGAAAACACAAAATCACAAAAAAACAAAGGTTGGAAAGGATCAAAGGATGCACTCCACCTGCTTGCCTCAAGTAAAACAAGCCTAATTAAGGCACTATTTTTAATTATTATTATTTGTCTATTACTGTAGCAAGCATCATGGAGGAAAACCAGGGCCCTATTTGTATGAGTCCTATACAAATACTTAAGGCAGTCTGGAAGAGATCTAGTCCAGCAGGCTTCGGTTACACAGATGTAAACCTGTATGAGTACCTGATACTCATTTTAACTTAAACCTATTGTCTTAAAGACTTATTTCTGTTGGTACAATATTTATTTGCAGATAAATTATTTTTCAAAAGGAGAGGGTACACAGACTACACAGCCCAGGTGTGGGGATGCCCATCCCAACACCATCCTCAGGAAGCATTTCCCAAGCTCCGTTCGTTTTTTGGGGCTGGATCATTCCCAACAACCCCTCATCCCGAGCCGCCCTGTGCACATCCCCGGGGCGAGCTCTGCCCCGAAGCCTCGCAGGGTGATGGCCAAGGGCACCCGCGTGTGCACAGTGCCACCTCCCACATGCACCATCAGCCCGCTGCCGGGGGGAAACCCTGCCCTTGCTGACAAAGTGTGGAGGGGAAAGCATGCGTAAAATGCCCTGCGAGCTGTTGTGCAGCACGGCAGATTAGATTTTAAGGCAACGAGTCATCAGCTATGAGTCTGTGAACTTGGCTTTATACATGTCAGAGCAGCATCATATATTTAATAGAGATGTCTCTCTCAATCCCACTGACCCCGATCTGAACCGGCACCCGTGAAGAAGTTTTGGAAGGTTTCCTAGCCTGTTTTTTAAGTCCTAGAGCCAACAAACAGCTAGTCAAAGTTTAGCCTCCTGGCAAGCAGAGAGAAAATACCCATCAACTACATTGAAACTGAAAAAAAAAAAAAAAAAAAAAATTACCCTGGGGAGCAGAGCACAGTATAAAATGCTTATTTACAAGTTTTCTGGCTGCTCGTTCATCAGCAGAATTTACTGGAAAAATTCAAAAGCAATCATCATTTTACCAGCATGTTTTGCTCCGCGTGGTTCCTGCGCTCAGCTTTACACGGGGAATGTCAACAGGGCGACACAAGCCCACCGCCTCCCCCCAGCAGCTGCAGCAGCGTGCGTCCCTCTCACCATGTCAAAAACCCACCTCCTCATTTACACACTGTGCAGTAATTATTTTGCTAATCACAGGCTGCTCCGCGCTTCTCAACCCGAATTATTATTATTAGAGCTGGCTCAGCTGCAAACGCGCCTGCTTTCCAAACACACGGCACTGGGCTGAAGAAGCTGGGGCGGACATGACACGTTAATCCTTTACTGGTTGCAGCGTAAGGCAGTGAATGGCATCCTGGCATGAAATCTCTTTCAATGGGAAAAACAACATTTTTCAGGAGGTTTTCTATTTTGAGTTAACACAGAATCACCACAAAAAGAAGAGAAAAAAATACTGGGTTAAGCAATGTAACACATACCATGGCCTTCTTTCAATCCACCAGCTATATTTATCTCTCAACTGCAGCACAGAAACATATTTCACTTAGAAAAACTTTTTAGCTGCTTAAAAAGAGATACTCAAGTAGCAAAGGCCACACACTTAGATACTGGGGGGGGGCCGGGGGTAGAAATAAAAAAAGATTTATTTGTTTAGATGCTGTAAGCTAGATGAAATCCACCACCTACAACTCATCACCCAGCCCTCCAGTGGGCAGGCGTGACTTGGGCACAAGCCAAGCTGAGCCCGAAATGTTTTGGTAGAAAACTGCTCATATGATCTGGCTACTTTTTAGTCATCTATTTCACTTTCAACCTTTTTTTTTTTTTTTTTTTACCTGAAACACCTGCCTTTGACTAGGGCCAGAAACAGAAAGCTGGCTAAGAAAAACAGGAGCACTTACCACAGTACAGCAAGTCTACTATACCTGACCCCAAAAATGAGGGCCAGCAGCATCACAAGCCCCACCATCAAATCTGGGACAACCTGCACAGTGACAGCTCAAGCAAACCTGGGGTTTAGAAATTATTTTTCCCAGCTGCCTGCCAGGCTACCTCAGCCATGACCTGCTCCTTATCCTTTCCAAGTCAAGGTGCATCCCACAAGTCAACCAGTATCATTCAGTGTCCCACCCCGAAGGCTGCAGCTACTACAGAAGTTCAGGTGCCATGGCCATGGGCAGCAGACTGACAGCACCAGATCTGTGAGCAAATAAACAGCCCATTCCCAAGCCAAACTAAACCAGGGCAAAAAAAATCCCATTTGGGCACGTAAGGGAAATAGGATCAGGCACAAGTGTCTTGAAAATAGCAAAACACCCTAACAATTGGCAATAAATGACCCTTGGGTGCAAGCGTCATCAGCAAGATCAGGTTATACACGTGGCCTGAAACAGCCCCTCATCCAAGAGAGGCTGAGAGGCAGGGGGGTGGCACAGGACACTTGCACCACTCCCGAAAGTGGGTCTGCATTACTGGGGGGGGGGGGGGGGGGGAAGAAGGAAAAAAAAAAGAAGAGTCATCCCAAATGAAACTGGACACTGAGAGTTCACATTTCACATAAGGAGCCTCATGTATTATGAGTGACACAAAAGGGACAGTCTGGAGTTTGATTTCTGTTTATTCAACTTGATGAGGTCCCTTAACATTTCCTCGTCAGGTTACATATTTCCAAGGAAAAAAAAAGAGAAAAAAAAAAAAGAATATCTCCATCTATCCGAAGGAAAGCCCTCTCCGCAGATCTACTTGCCTAAAATGAGTTTGGCAGAGCTCACCCGACTTGACCTCCACGGAGCACAGGCTGGGCATGTTCAGGCATCACCACCCATCGAAGAAACCAATGCCGCAAACCGGGGCTGGGAAGTATCAGCTTTCCAGGATGGGAAATGCAGTGCTGAGTCCTGGGATTTTAGGGAAAAGCAAAAAAAAAAAACCCAAAACAAAACGCCCAACCAAAAACCCAGCTGTGCAAGCAAAGCCACCCAACCAAATCACTTGCTGCTAGGCTGATGCTGCCAAGAATAAAATGTTTGCTGTCAAGTGATATTGTGCATGTTCTTCAGATCACCAGCATCAAAGCATGTCCTGGTTTCAGATCTGTTTCAATCATCAGAAGCAGTCAAAACACTCCACTTAATATCTACGAGACAACCCCTATAGGAGGCCCCGGTGCTTTACAGCGCTCTGGCACAGCAGTGGGGAGCGTTGTGCAGGACATGCCCCCAGCTCCGTTTAATATCCCCCCTGCTCCCAGCACTGCCTGCCAGCTCTCTCTGGGCAGCATTTTCTCACAGGGATGGGGGGATGGCTCAAATCAAACCATCATCAACACACACACAAACCCACCTGCTCGGCTGCTCAGGCACCCAGAAGCCCTCTGCCATCACGGCACAGCAGCCCATGCAGGACCCCCACAAGCTGGGGCCACATCCCTCTGCTGGGCAGAACCAGGGCTGAAACCAGGTGGAAAAGCCCTGGGCTTGCAGCAAGCCAGGCGGCTACTAAAATTAGCAGCAGAAAGAGAAGTAACAGCAGGAATGCGGAGCCTGGGCTCGGAGCGCAGACTGCAACCACCAACGAAAAACATCACCGAGCCCGGGGTGCGCAGCAGAAACACTGTGGTCAGTAACCCCGATTTTATTCTTAACCGTCGCGTCTGAGAAACATCTACTCAGCCACACCAGCTGCAATCCGGAGCGGGCAAGGAAAGCCAAAACTATCAGTGTGAGACTCATTTAGAGAGAAGGGAATTGAGAGCAGCTCCAACTCCCTTATTCTTCCCCCCCCCCCCCCCCCCCAAGAAATAAGGGGCACAGCTGCAGCCGCTCTTCAGGCCATGGACTCCCAGGTTGTGCAGGACACTAACAGGGTGCTCGGCCAACCTGCCTGGGCGAGGGGAAGGAGGAACCATGCAGAAGAGACATTATCAACTAACCTGGAGCAGAAACATGTGGACTAGAAGGTAAAGAACGCAAAGCCAGAATGGGAAAGAAAGGGGAAACATGCCTATGAAAAACACCACAGGCATAAAACTCAAACATGAAGTGGAACAGAAAAAGAGAAGCAGAGGGAAACTAGGAGGAGGAAGCACAGTTAGATCTAAACAGGCAATGATGCTTTCACATGTGTGTTTGCATATATATAAAAATACCTACCAAAGTTACTTGCATATAGATGTAAACATACACACACAAGTAGAAACACTGCACTGTGCTTTATCTACACAGCCTCGAATAAAAGCAAAGACTGCACCACTGGCCACCGGCTCTGACAGCACGGAGTTTCCACCTGCACAATGACACTGTCCGTACACTTCTTGTGCTGAGAGTGCTCCCGCATTTACTCCTATTCAGAGCTAAAACAACATAGAAGCCATGTAAGAAAATTCACACCACAGCAGCACGTTTACGGTCACCACGTCCCCACCATGTGCACAGCCAGCCACACATCCGCAGGAGGAACCTCAGTGCTATTAGTTACTGGCATTACATATAGCACCACCAAAAGCATCTGTGCTGGATATTATATAAAAATAGAATAGAAAGGCCAGTCTCTGTCCCAGAGACCCAATGACCTAGGATAAAACCAAGACACAGACAGAAAGCACAAGCAAATAAGGCAAGCTGTCCAGAGCAGAGCAAAATGTGCCAAAGGAGATACTGGCATCTCACCATACATGGTAATCCTAGATGGGCACATCTAACAGTCTTGCTTTAGACAGGAAGGGGTCAACCACAACAGAGCACGAGCAAAGACCCACCCCATTCCCTGTTCTCCGAAATCCCACTTAAACCACTAATAGAGATGGTGCAAAGAACCCCCATTACTGAAACAACCAGCAGTCAGCAGTAATCCACATCAGAACCACCACATCCATCAAACCACACAGAGAACAACCCCTAGCTAAGTGGCCACAATGTCCATCGCAACTTCCCGATTCCTATCCTGACTGTTGGTATGTTTCAATGTCATATTTTGGGATGTACGAAACAGATGGGGACCAAGAGTCGTACATGAATTAACTTGGAATCTATGAGCCCATCCACAGGGTGATAAAGGAGGCAATGTAATTGAAAAAATTTGTAATTTAACATTGAACACATCGGCTAGATAAAACAGCTTGCTTTGACCTGTTAACAAGACAGGGTACTACAATCCAGTCTTGTGTCTGCGGAAAACTCCTAGTAATTACCCCTAGTTTGAAAGGGGTTAAGAAAGGAAAGAGAGGGCAGAGTTAAGGATATCTGGGCATGTACTTCAATCTTGATATTTCCTAACTTTTTTTATATTCTGAAAAGGCTCAAATCGCTGCAGGTAACTGGAATTACAGTATTTTCCTCAATGCTCAGTTTAAAAACTGCAGTCATCACCAGATTATCTTTTGGGTAGTGTATTAACTGATGAACCAACATATGAAACGCGTTATTTCTCCTCTTTCCTCCAACCCAGCAGTGGAGAGTCTTGTTTTGCTTGTGTGTTTAAACATTATGCACAACATCGCTATATATTTAGAAAAGGGACCTTCAGCTGAACATACCTTGCACTTGGAGCAGAGTGCGGTGAGGTTTGTGGAGGTCCTTATCTCCTGGGGCTGCCCAGTCTGCGTGAAACTGGACCCTCAGAGAGCAGAACTTCGTTTCCTTGCGGAGAGCTCCCATGGTCTTTGGCACAAAGCTCTAAGCAGTCTTTCTGCTACCTGACACAATACGTAGAGCACCCTAAAAAGAGAACAAAAGACCTCAAGACTTTATCTGTATTTCTAACAGAAGCCAACCTAGAAGGACATTGCAAGCTGCCCATGCAGCAGCAGGGATGGCCTGCAGCTTTCTGAACTGGTTGGAGCTCCTTTCGCTTGCAGGCTCCCTACACAGGTCTGTCATCGCTGATATCAAGCCAAGAAGCAACAAATGCCAGGGCCAAGACGGGACTTCTCCCAGAAGATGGGGCTGCACCTCCTAATCAGCCAAAGACAGAACACCAGAAGAGCTAGAGAACACCAGAAGAAACTCAGGAGTGCTCCTAACCCACCAACTCAACTGACCAGCTGTGGACAAGTACCATCAGCCAACAGAGCCAGCACGGCAGCAGTGGACTCCTCAACCCCTTCCTCACATTCTTACATTGTTGGAGCTCAAAGAGCTGTTCCTCACCAGCAAGCCAACAATGTCCAAGAACCTGGCTCCCTGGCAGCAGCTGGGCACAAAAAAGCTTAAATGGAGCTATGGATCATCTTCACGCCGTGGTCACCAGAGCCTGGGCTGCCCAGCCAGGTCACCTACTACAAGGCAGTGTGGGGATCCAAGCGTGAAAGCTGGTGGGAGGAGGCAATCTCATCATTTCTCCTGTGGTATCAGCCACCCCAAAGGGCTCAGAGATTACTTCAAGCTTGTTCTTCCGAAGCCACCCCGGCCCACCACTGCAGAAGGAGGTCAGGAGCCCCTCTGGGCAGACCCGCTCTGCCAGCCAAGCCTCCAGCGAAACCACAGCTGCACGAGCTCAGCCTCAGTGCTTGCCAACTTCTAACAGGCACTAAAATCCCTTAGCATCTTCAAACAAAATACTAATGTTGTAAGCAGTATTTCATGGTCTACAGGCTTTGTCACACCTCGGGGAGGCCTCTAACAG
This sequence comes from Falco naumanni, assembly GCF_017639655.2. Classification (NCBI taxonomy): domain Eukaryota; kingdom Metazoa; phylum Chordata; class Aves; order Falconiformes; family Falconidae; genus Falco; species Falco naumanni. Next base: position 105,681,774 of record NC_054056.1, on the reverse strand, counting down.
ATTCAGTCCAGACCTCATGACTTTCAAGAGAGCATGGTTCCCAGGATCCCACACGCTGGCCCCATCCCTGATGGCATCTTGTTACCTTCATGAGCTTTAGCTGTCCTGCTGCTGCCACAGTGGAGACAACAGCATTTTTACCTGCTCAGCATCCAGATTTTCCAAGCAAAACAAGACACAGGTGTTTGTCACTGTGAGTATTTGCACTCCTAATATCATCAGAAGAAGGTAAAGACCAGCTGTAGGCTCTGCCAGTCATGGCAGATCAGCACAAGTGACTGCAGGTTGTTTACTCTCTCCCATACATTCCCCTCCCATACTGCCTTGTTCCACGAGGCAGTGTTAGCAGTTAATAAACAGAGGGGCATACAGAATTGAAATGCTATTTATTGTAATTTGTCTCATGAAAGTACCCAAGAAAAATACTCACTAAAAGTCATTAAGAACAGCCTGTAAGATAAGATCTTGACTAAAAGTCTCTTGGGTCATCAAGATTTACCAGGACAGCAGGCACCAACAGTGGTGCACAGGCTATACCACCAGGCAATATAATGTTACGCTTTATGCTAACGGACATAGTCTTGAGCTCTGAGCAGGCTACAACCTGTCTCAGAGATAGTTACACCCACATTACCACCTGCTAACCTGTAAATGGTACTTGATGCACTTATCCTTACAATGAAAATTCTAAAATTACTGCAAACTTCCCCTCCCCCTTTCTTCCTCCGTACAAAGAACTGCCATTGACGGTGCTATGGAAGATGGAAAGCCAGTACTCATGTTTACCTGTCACACTAAGTCAGGAGCTAAGGAAGGTCTTATTTCCAAACCTTCAACACTTGCAACATATAGCTACTTGGTGAGAAGCTGTCTAAAGCTTTTTTTCCTGTCTAGTTGTGTTGGCTGTGGCCACTAGACCTCCCCCTCAGAGACAGCAGCCTACGGAAGTCACCGTTGCCATTTCTGGCCACCTCAAGCAGAAGTACAGAACCTCAACCATTTCTGTGAAGCTGAGGGTCCACCTGACACCAGGGCTCTACCATCCTATGCTACGAACAACTGTACGGAAGGCAGCTTCTGCCCCGATGTGTTCACAGACAAAAGAGGCAAGCAGAAGAGTGGAAGGGGAGGGAGAAGAAATGTCTTGCCAAGGGCAGAGCCTCCAAATCCTACCCATGGCCAAGCACTGGGGAACCCCATCATCTCTCCAAGCCACAAGTAACAAGCAGGACTGGTGGGTCTTCACAATAACAACCCAAGCAAAGGAAAACATTTCAAGATTAACTTCTCATGCCTTCAGCATCTTGGACTGCAAAGAGCAGCATCTTACTTCCCCTCTGAACCTGCTCACTTTAATCGCATTTATTTTCTTATCTCACGCATTCATGAAAGCTGTGCCTCCTTCCGTCTTGTTCCACAGAGACCTGAGGCTCAGCTTTTCAATTTTTCCTCAGTTACCACTGAGAAGTGCTGGTGGGAAGAACCCTCTGGGGTCTCCAGTCCAACCTCCCAGCTCATAAACAAGGCTGATCATTTCCCTCTGCAACATCAAACATGCGTACTTTTTTGTTAGTATTTTTATATAATCTAATAACAGCCTTTTAACATTTAAGAAAAATGTAAAGCTTTGCCCACCCCACCCCCAAAATCAAACTGAGAAGAACCAGAGCCAGATGTGAGATACCTGTGAATCAAATGATCCGGCAAGTCACACAGCAAACGCCATCGTGTAAAACCTCTGAGCAGCATCTCAATTGCCTGTGCCACAGCACAAAGCTCTTGGCCTTTGCTCCCCCCTCGATCATTTCTGGGAAAGTCAATTTCAGACTTTCCTACTGTTATGAAAGAGGAAAAAAAAAAATAAACAACCCATTATTCTTTAAATGGGGCTGGAAATGATTACTAAGTATTTCCAAAAGGATGTATGGTAGCTTTTTGCTCTGCATGCTAAATCACAGGTCATTGCACTGATCGGTGTGACGATGTTCAACATCAGCTGAAGCATTAAGGGGGTTTGGTATATCACATCTAGAGACTGCTATAGCATGACTACATTAATGTATAATAAACTTTATGTCAGCAACACAGCTAATATAATAAAAATGACAGTGATAATAATAAGGAGGAGAATAACAATAACAAAACCAACAACCACCATAATAATAATGTTACCAAACCTTAACATTAGCTAAAAGAGACTCATGCTAGACCTTTTCCCGCGCAGATAAGATGTAATGTAAAAGGTCTGAGCACAGCCTGGGCTCTGGTCATTGCTCCCCATCCCACACACTCAGGCATGAGCCCCCAGCTGCCGTTTCCACGACGTAAAGCAGCACACACCACATCTCGTGTGCATCTGCACTGCCCCACTGCCAGGGACAGTGATACCCATCCCACACCAAGCTGCAAGGACAGGCCACCTGGCTAAAAGCTGGCCAGGAAAAGCCACCTTTCCTAAACCTACCCAGGCTGTAACACTTCAGCCTCTTGCACCGCTCACTCCTTGCACAGCCTGCAAGCCCCTTCCACTCGTGCCTTCAGGGCTTACCACCCACCTGGGCAGGGAACTGCACAAGGCAATATAATGCATTTTATTTTGGCAAGATTTTGCTCAGCCAACATTTTCAATAAGAGATGGCTGCAACATGATCGAATCTAGGCCTCAAAATACAAAGTCTTAATCACGAGTTGCAGGTTGTGGCTTTTTTTTTTTTTTTTTTAGTACTCTGAGGTTGGATTTTTCTTCTCCTTTCTAAGTTACTGGCAATAGCTCCCCAACCCCAGCTGAGTTTTACACAGGACCTCACAGGATGCTACCCCTGCAGCACCAGTGAAAAGATCAAAAGTTTTAGTTTGGCTGACCAGGAAGAAAAAAAAAGCAAGGCAAGCAATCTCTTAAATCCAGCTGTTGGGACTTCAGGAAAGGCACAAAATGACCTGAGACAAAAGACAAGCAGTATGCAAGCGGGCAGCAGAGGGGCTGGCCCGTACCTGCCTCTGGCTGACTTTGAGCCTATAGGGTTTGCTACCTTGCAAAAATCCCCTGATGCAGAAGAGCTTACAGCAGTATTAATGTGATGGCTTCTACCAGTGCAAGGGATCCAGCTGCTGCATCCACACCAAAGGTGTTACTGGTGTGACATACCCCTTAACCAGCTCAACTCCGCCGGTAAAGCTGAAGTGCAGACCCATCCAACCAGCAGTTATCCAGGGAAGCTGGGCAGCACAGGAAAGGTGCTCAGAGAAAGCCAGGGAGAAGTGGACTGGACCGTACCAGCTAGATGGAGGGAAGACAATGGAAGGTGGTTAGGAGGACTGGACCGCAGTTTTCCACCTTAAAACCCCTGCACTGGGCTGCCTCAGAGCCTGGGGATGCCCAGCAAAACCTGTGTTGTGCTGACAGCCCCCACAAGCTGCTCAATAAAGTAAATGATGGGATGTGATCTCGCCTCTCCCACCCACCTCTGCTCTCCACCTGGCCCTAAGGGAGCAGCCTACAGCTCCAGACACTGCTCCTGCAGGAGGGACCTCCTCTCCCCAAAACAGGGAGAGCCTTGTGGGGTTTCCTTTAGTCTTCTCTGCCATTCACTTAGATCCCCAGGAGAGGAGCTGGGTCCTGTGCCTGGACAAGTCACCAGCCTGCAGGCAAGAACCCCGGTGATGGCATCCTCCCCGCTCAGGAAGCGCCCTAAGCTCTGCAGCTCCCAGCCACGTACACTTCGGCACTGGATATCCCTGACCAAGCCATGCAAAAGAGGTGACAAAACGCTGTCTTCCAAAACACCTCACAGCAGCGACGCTCTCCTGTGCAACGACACGCTCCTGTGCAATGATGCAGTCCTTCAGAGCTCTAGGCTGCTATTTCTTGCCAGGGTGCTCCACACACCCCATCCCAGCTCATCCCACTCTCCAGCAGCGCAGGTCGGCTCCCAGTGCCCACACAACCCAACCTCATAGCGGGGGATGCCATGGTTTAACCCCAGCCGGCAGCTATGGACCACACAGCCGCTCACTGGCTCGCTCCATCCCCAACAGCCCTGTGGGATGGGGGGGCAGAAACAGGAAAAAGGTAAAATTTGAGGGCTGAGATAAGAACAATTTAATGATTGGAATAAAATTAATGATGATGATTAAAATAAGATAAAAGGGGAGAGGAATAAAATCTAAAGGGAAGAGAAAAGAAACAAGTGCTGCACAATACAAGTGCTCACCACCCACTGACTGATGCCCAGCCAGTCCCCAAGCAGCCACCTGGAAGTCCCAGCCAACTCCCCCCAGTTCATACATTCAGCATGATATTCTATGATACGGAATATCCCTTTGGCTGGTTTGGGTCAGCTGTCCCGGCCGTGTCCCCTCCCGGTTTCCTGTGCCCCTCCAGCCCTCTCCCTGGCAAGGCCTGAGAAATTGAAAAGTTCTTGACTTAGTATAAACATTATTTGGCAACAACTGAAAACACCAGTGTGTTATCAACCATTGTTCTCATACTAAATGCAAAACACAGCACTGCACCAGCTACTGAGAAGAAAAAAATAACTCTATCCCAGCTGAAACCAGGACAGGAGCCACGGTCAAACCTCCCGAGCTCTCCTGTCAATGGACTTTCCAATAAGCTGAGTTGCAGGAACATACCCAATAATTTTTATACAAAACTGCTGCTGCTGTTTTTTCTGACTCGGGTTTTAAGGCAGAAACGTCAGAGAGAGAAACTGCCCCTTCTTTTGACAATCTGTTCCAGTGGCTAATCACCCTTGCCATTGAAGACCTATGCTAAAACTTCTAATTTGAATTATCAGCCCCGCACTGGTTCCAGCTCTGCCTGTCACTGCTGCATTCCAGAGCCCTTTACTGCCTGATGCACTGTACCAGCAGCAAATCATGGATCATTTTTCCTTCGAGGTGATGGAAGATGCAACCATAGCATCTGCTGACAGATATTAGATACCAATAGCAGTGAAGATGTGACAGCACAGGCTTCAGAGCGGGTGGGACAAACCTGCCTGGAAACCCTGGGTGGCACCCCACCAGCCCTGGTTTGCAGGATACAGCTTCACATCAATATTCGCAACTGCACCTTGAATCCACGTAAGGAATGATACCACCTAGCAATGCATTAAAAGGCATTTAGATCATAGATATGGATGCCTGTAAACCATCCAGACCACTCCGTATGCCCAGCCAGTCCCTGTGTTTGTGTCACCCTGCAGACTGCTGTCTTCAGCTGAGCAGAGCCAACGCACCAGCTAACCATCTTGCTGCTTCGCCTCTGTCACCCTTGGAGCCACAGGGAAAAAAGCACCACCAGCAAGCCCTGTCCTAAAGGGCCTCTGGCACTTGCCAGAGCCAGAACTGAGGAAAGACTCCGGAATGCTGCATTAATCGCAACACCGGTAAGTCCACAAAATGCTTGTCTCCACTGAACTGCACCAACAAGGCAAGCAATCAGCAGGCACTGCATCTCCAGATGTAAACAAACCATATGCAGACGTACAGTGGATTGCTTGCCAGGGCACTAAGCACTTTGTTATGTAAGAAGACAGACCGGCTCAGGAACAGATGCAGCTGTGACAAGGGAAAACATGCTCCGTACACACTGCTAATGGGTCCAAGAGACGGATTATGTCTTTATTCCCTCCTCACCCTCCATAAATCTCACCAGGAACTATGCAGGTGTTCAGTACTAAAGCTACGAGCCAGCAAGAATACAGAAAATAACACATCATCATGCCTCAAAATAAGATCGGTATCACCTTGCTGCAAACAGGCAAAAGCTTCCTGACCAGGTACCAGCGTTTTCCTCCCCACTAGCTCCGTCTGCAGCTCTGCACCCTTCCTGCTTACAGAGCAGGACCTGAGCACGCCTCTGTCCCCTTGGCCAGCAGTGAGGGGTCTGGGTGACGTGCCCACCACCTCGGCCTCTCCAGCAGCGATGCACCAAGATCAGCACAGAGGCTCCAACAGAGCCACTCGCATTGCTTAACTGATGGATACACAGCTGCAGTACGCTGCTCCAAGCTGCAGTGCACTGCACCACGGGTGCCCGACATCAGCCTTTGCTAAATTCACGTACTGGGAGCAAAACACAAATGCCCAGTATTCCTGCCAGCAGCAGAAACACCTCTCATGTCACAAAATCCAGCATTTCCCCTTCCTACGGCCTGCCAGTGCTATTGTCTGCAGACCCCCATGTGGGAAAAAAAAAAAAACATGTATTTTTTTATTTATTAAGATGTCATACTTGTAAGCCCTACCTTGTAATTCCTAGCAGCGCTGCACCAGCATAATTACAGAAAAAGCCTGAAGAAAGAAGCCTGTAGAAAAACAGTGATACTGTGATAACCCACTGAACATCTTCAGCTGAAAGGCAAGAAACAAACACAAGATGCTCCGGTATCTTATAAGTACGCAGATACACGATTTTTCTTCCCTAGCCTTGCTCCACAACCTCGGCACTATGGGTCGCTTCCCCTGCCAGTGATTCCTCATCTAAAAGTTAGTGAAATAGATGCTGCCAGGAAGCACAAGCTGTCTTGGTAAAGCGTTCTGATTACAAACAGGAAGATACAGTTCGAATCTTGCAAACAATTCAGCATAAGCTCCAATTTTAGCAGGTAAAGTCCTTACTTAAACCCAAATCTGCGCTTTGCTTCGGCAGGGGCACAAGGAGAGAACACTGTGACCGCAGAGCTGCACAGACACACTGCACCGTCAGGAGACACAACTCACCATCACCTGGGAAAGCTGTTAGCTCCCACCTGAGCTATATTCCAAGGGTGCACGTTCACTGTGGGAGCCAATATTCCATTTTACAAACTAATCCAAACGTGCAATTCGTTTCTGCAACAGATGGGCCTTTCAATGGCGGCGGGCCTAAGCCCTTCCATATTTTCGTTACTGCGGAATCGCTCTGATGCTGCGCGGACATCAGTGTGCAGACGCCAAAGATGCAAAACCCTTCATGCCTTGCCAGGGCAGAGGGCTGCCCCCGCTCTTGCTGCCCCCATGCCGCCAGCCCCTCTCCCAGGGATGCCAGCCGTAGAGATGGACACAAGGCATTTCACTCCTAACGGGTACCGAGGCATCCCCATTGGCTGACAAACTGCACGTGTACCACTAATTACCTTAATATAACTTAAAATACACAAAGGCACAGTCAGATGGATCAGAATTACAACAATGCTAAGCCAGCTGTAAGCCAGACTCATGACTTAAGGCTATGAGAGAGAGAAGGGGGGACTGGGGGGACACGATGGGATGGGGGAGACCGACAGACGCGAAGTTAGAGCTCCATTTCTAAAATGATGCAAAGTACGTAGATTGCTTGAAACTCCCTGCGGTGTGAACCGGCATTTATCAGAGATCTGCAGCACCTGGCACAAAGGAGCATCCAACTGGTCCACGTGCTTGGAAAATACATATATTTATTAAGTCATTTTAAAAATCACAATAGAAAGGAAACTGGATGTTTATGAGACATGACTAAATATCCAACTGCATCCTCATTCCTTATTATTGACATTCTTACAGTGATGTCAATACTTCAGAGCTAATTTTTCCAATATCCTCATATTTTACAACAGCATACATAAGTGCTCCTACAATAATGCAGACCAGTTGGCACAAACTGACATCAGTGAAGTTGCGTTTCCGGCTCGATGAAGAAATAATACTGCTATTTCATACGGCCATCACACGTACAGAATATATTGTGCTCTCCGTATTTAGCAATGGCCAATATATTCTAACATACCCCCCAAAAAAGCTCTTTTGTTCCAAATCAATGACTTGGAGAACATACATTTTTCAACATATCGGTGAAAAGGAACTAGCGTGGGGCTCACGACTCCCCGTCTCTGACCAGAGAGGCGGACAGGCAAACATGTCTAAACTTGTCAACGCGAAGGGCATTAAAAAGATCTCGCTGAAGGCCTCCAGCATCTTTCAGAGACAGTTATCAGTTCTGCTAAGATTTCGCCACACGGTATTTTAAGATGCAGCAACCAACAGTTTAACGGATGGATACCCAAGTCCTAAAGCCCCCTGTTAATGAAAACGTTTAAATATTATTTATAACATTGAATCCTCAGCTTTTGCAGGAAAAGGCGGCCTAAAATAAAAAAAAAGGCCCTTTGCAAAGATGTTCCTGGGAGCCTCCGAGGGCTTTCCCCGCGCTGCTGCCCGGCGTCCCCCCGCGCCCAGCCCGCAGCGGCGGCCCCGCTCCCCCCGCGGGCAGCGGCAGGCCGGCTCCGCACGCACCTCCGCGCAATTCTCCGCGCGGCTGCGGAAGGCGCAAATCCGCACACACACATACACACACACCCCGGGGACCCCCACTGCTCCCCAGGCCACGGCATCAGCGGGTGGGCGTCCATCTCCTCCCCTCCTCGGCCCGGCCGCGCTGCCGCTGCAACCCGGGGGGGGGGGGGGGGGGGGGGGGGGGGGGGGGGATGGGCACAGCCAGCCGTGTCATTTCGGAGCCAAGCTCTAAGACCCCCCCGGTCCTTATCGCTGCTATTTAGTGACGCTGGAAGGCCACCCCGAGCCCTTCGCCTACCCACCCGCGCAGATTTCGGCTTGCAGTTGCTATTTTTAGCCCGCCGTCGGCCCAGCGCTTTAAAAAAAAAAATAAATAAACAAAATTAAATGAAATGCAACCTTGCGCCCCCCACCCCCACCCATCTGCACGACCCCCTCCCCCGCGCCTGAGCTGTAAACTCCGCCGCGACCTGCAAACCCCACCGGGGAGACACGAATCCCACGGCACCGGGGCGGGGGGGGGGGGGGGGGGGGGGGGGGGGGGGGGGGGAGGAAAATAAATAAATAAAAAGGGCAAGAAAAAATAACAAATAAATCAAACAGCCCCACCAGCACGCAGCCCACCTCCCCCCACCCCCCGGCCGGTAAGTGCAGCCCCGGTACTCACCGCGGCCCCCCCTCCCCGGGAAGGCGCCCGGCGGGCCGGGGCGGTGCGGAGCGGCGCGCGCGGGCCCCGCTGCCCATGTGCTCGCCGGAGCACGCGCTCGCCTCAATGGAACGTTGTGCTGGCGAGCGGCTCTGTGACGTCACCGCCCCCCGCCGCCGCCGGCCGCAGCCCGGGGCAGCGCGCAGCGCCCGCCCCCGCGCCCCTGCCCCGCCGAGCCGCCCGGCCCCGCCGCCCCCCGGCGTGCCGGAAAAAAACTAAAACACAATAATTCAAAGGAGAAAATAGCGTAAGAGCGCGCGGGCGGCGGTGGCGCTCCCCAGGTGAGGGGGCAGCTGCGCTGGGGGGGGGGGGGCGCCGGCCGGAGACCGGCCCGGCGAGCACAGGGGCTGGGCTCCAGCGCAAGCGACCGGGGAGTGCGGGACCCGCCAGGTCTCGGCGGCTCTTCACCTCGGGTCGGGGGGTGCCGTGGGTGCCCCTTCCCCGGAGCTCCACTGGATCGCCCATGGAAGTCACCGCTCGGGGAAAATAAATAAATAAATAGGTAAATAAATAAATAAATCCCCTCCTCCCCAAGTCCAAGTGCTGAACCATGACAAATGCTGTGGGTGCCCCTCCCCCGGAGCTCCACTGGCCCACCCATGGAAATCATCACTTGGGGAAAATCAATCAATTAATCAATCAATGCCCTCCTCCCCAAATCCAAGTGCTGAACCATGACGGATTTCTCCAAAGAGCCCCTTCCCCGGAGCTCCACTGGCTCACCCATAGAAGTCACTGCTTGGGGAAAACAAATAAATACATAACTACATTAATTAATTAATCCCCTCCTCCCCAAGTTCAAGCACTAAACCATGACAAATGCTGTGGGTGCCCCTTCCCCGGAGCTCCACTGGCCCACCCATGGAAATCATCACTTGGGGAAAATCAATCAATTAATCAATCAATGCCCTCCTCCCCAAATCCAAGTGCTGAACCATGATGGATGTCTCCAAAGAACCCCTTCCCCGGAGCTCCACTGGCTCATCCATGAAAGTCACTGCTTGGGGAAAATAAATAAATAAATAGATAAATAAATAAATAACTCACCTCCTTCCCAAGTTCAAGTGCTGAACCATGATGGATGTCTCCAAAGAACCTCATGGGACAAGGATGCAAGCACACCACACACAAGCACAGAAAGTAGCTTCGCAGTCCTTGGAGTACTGGAAGGAACAACGTCAAAAATACTGAACCGGCAGCGGGCTGGTGAAATGACAAACCAAAAGCAAATTTCCAGTATATGGACAAAACAAGATTTATTTTTCTTTTTTTTTTTTTTTTTTTGTTTTTAATTAAATGTATCCTCGATTCCAGGCTGGAACTGATCCGAAGCAGAAGCCTCAATGCCACGTGACTTTTTCCCCCCATACTGTTTTTTGCATTTTCCAGGAGGGAACCTAAAATCCTGCTGTGCCAGCAACTTTGCAGCCATGTGGCACCTGCAGAGCATCTCTCCTGTGGCATCTACAGCCCGCAAGTACCTGCTTGCACCAGCATGGGCTGTGGTGCCCAGCCTGGGAGCTGCTGCTGCCACACCAGACTAATCAGCCTCTGCACAAAGTCTGAATCCAACATAGTAACACTTCCACATTGACAGCACATGCTGTTTCATTTAATTAGTACATATCCTCCCAACCCCCCTACAATGTTTTGAATATTGCAATAAAAAACTGATCTGCAAAAGCAACCCCATCAGTAACAGAAGAAGCAAATGCTATAGAGCAAAAGGTACAAAATTATGGTGCAAAACATGGCTTTTATCTAAACTGTGATTCTGTGGTCCTGCAGTTTAAGCAACATTCAACATCGGGTTGGAAAAAGAGGCTTTGCACGCTCACAGTACGAGAGACAAGAGCCCTCCTGATCAGGTAGATGGAAGGTCTTTATGCCATACCCTTCTGCAACCCACTGCAGCAGAACAGGGATGGAGGAGATGGCTTTGGGCCGTACTCCTACAGCTGGCTGAAGACCAAGCCCTAAATAAACGGCCTCCTGAGGTCAGTGAACTTGGGAGTAAGGTCAAAATCCACAGTTACTCATGAGACCGAAGGATCATTTTGTCAGCTGAAAAGAGCCTGAGTGCCAGAGCAGCCGGATACACTTTTTTCCCCAAGCCCATTCCCACTCCAGAGTTTGGGAGAAGCTGTGACATAAAGCTATTACTCCGGCTTCGCATGGGTGTTGCCCTTAAATGGGGCCCTGATGGCTCCTTCACAACTCCCGGCTGCCAGAGCAGGAGAGAAATATGTATCAAATAGCCCTGAAAATTGAGTTTTCATTTCTTTCTCCCTAGGACTCCCTTCCTTCCTTGGCAAAACACACAGAGAATCTGCTATTAGCCATCAGCTCAAATTAATACTGTTTCTCTGATGCCACAGGCTTGCCTATGCCTTACCAGCACCAGCAGGACGGCCATGAATGCAAGCTCTGTGCACCGTGATGGGAAGCAAGTATCTCCATGTGCAATTCCCAGCATGACAAAGCCAGGAAAACATCATGGAAAAGGGAGCGAAAGCGTTTGCCTCCCTGTTTGCCCACAGACCACAACCACATGAGCTTACGCAGATGTGGACTGCTCCCATCCACCACAAGGCAGCCCCAGGGTATGGAAGTCAGGCTCCAGACCCCATAAAAACGCACAAACCATCCTTTATACCACAACCCTTCACTGGGAGGCTGGCAGGGGATTGGCAGGGGACCACCAAGTGTTCCCCCCCAGCCACGGCACAGCTGGAACCACAGCAGTCACGGGGGCACCCGCCGTTTCCATCACACCTAGGGTCTCTCATTGCAGGAGGTAACAGAAAAACCCTCTTCCCGCAGGCATGTAGAATATGCTTTATGTTGGTATTGCTCAGCCCTGCAGCCTTTCTAGTGGATGTACCCTAAAAATCATCTAGTATTACAGCCTGAATATACTCAGCCCATGTCAATCATGCACTTGAGTATAATCGTCTTTACAACAGCTTAGCACACTTTGACAAGGTGGTTGCGTTGCTCAAAGTTCACCCCTGCCAATTAAACAGGGCAAAGTCAAGGCCAAACGACGCAGCACGCTCTTTCGAGGCCAAAAGAAGATCTGAGGCAAAGATCAGGGGTCAGGCTGCCACACGGCCGTGCCAGCTGAGGGCTTCTGCCCTCCAGTGCCCCACTGGTGCTTCCCTATGGCCCCACCAGCTCTGCCGGCTGCAGGAATCACATGAGTTGCTCCTTTATCTGTGTCAGGCAAAGCTGGCCAAGTTAGGTGACCGGCCAGCAGAGCCAACGAGAGCTGTGACATGCTCCTCGCGGTTAGGGCAGCGTGGCGGTGACAGCCTCCAGCTGGTGACCACAGGCAGCTGGAAGGGGAAGTGTCCTCAACCGGGGCAGGAAGGTGCAGTGGAGGCTAGGGCAAACCACCACACATCGCCCCCAAACATGGTTCACGGACAGACACAGCAGAAAAAACAGCTGGGAATGTGTAATCATAGCAGTAATTATACCTTCCCTCATCCAGGGATTAAGCTTGTTCCAGGTTAATTCTGGGACTGTCCAAAAACCTAAGTCACCTCCGATGCTCAGAAAAAAGGGCTGGGTCACTGCAGCTGCTCCTCTCCTAGCAGAAGCCATCATTTCACGTCAGCCTGCCCATAAAGGCATCAAGTTCAGCATCGGTGTCCTGTCCTCACTTCACCTCCCTGGATATTATCTTGGAACTTTTCTCCTCTGAAGGTTAGAAACCACCTAATTTCCATCCTCAATGTGTTCAAAGCCAGTGCACATCCATCTGTTCTGCAGCAGGTGTTATGATTTGACACAACCGGTTCTTCTCCTCACCCTTTACATAAACCTCCCAGCTGTATTTACCAATATCGAGTTCATTCTGTGATAAAGTAATGATATGAGGCAATGGTGCTTCTCATAATTTATTTCTGCTCCCCAGTCTTTTAACTACTCATATGGATCCAAAGTAAATGCGTTCCTGCCTCCAAACAGCAATCCATCTCTAGGTGGTGGTGACTCAGCTGTGATTTTGGCAGGGATGAAGCTCTAAGAGGCAGGAGTGGATGGCAATAATAGAGCAAAAGCAAAGACTGGAAACTTTCTGAAGCTGCTGGAAAGACTTCCACTGCCTTCCATGTGCTTTCAGTGCTGAACTTAAGATGAAGAGAGAGAGGGAAGATGTTAGAGTAGTATAAGCAATATCCCCGTCCACAGTTGTGAGAGCAGATTACATCATCATTGCCAATTCCACACCCCAGAATTTATATAATTTTTTTACCAATATAGTTACGTCACTAGATTTCCTCCTGTCCATTTCTTCATATAGGTTATCCGAAAACACAGGCTGGCGCCGCTTTTGATGGCTATATTGAGCATGGACATAGATGATGGGTAAAGGAAACAGAGATGATCCGTTTCAAACACAGCTATGTTAATGAAGCTGGGCTCAGTTTTGCTGGGACCCCAGTACCGCATAGTGCACCTTCCTCTGCAAGACTGTGGGGAAGATGCCTGGCACATAATTGGGAGTGTGTTCTGAGGAGTGGGAGATTTCTTCAGGCTCCAATTCAGGGCAGCTCTGCTGTGACTCCAGAGCAGAGGAAGAGAATATGCAGGGTTGACATGAACCACAGAAATAACAGACTTGTCACTGATGGCCCAACTACAGGACCATGTGACTCAGATGCTCCATATATTCCCTAATTTTGTGGAATTTAGGGAAAAAAATAAAAAAGATGATGTTTTAAAGTGATGCCTTTCGGAGTGTGCAGCAAGGCTGAACTAATAGGGCAGAGAGGTAGAAAAACTCCATTTGAGGTTATGGAGAGCAGTTAAGATGAGTAGCTTTAATGTGATTTAAGAAACAAGAAAGCAGCGGAGTAAAGTGAAACCAAATGTCTGGGTTACTAAACATTTGTTGGACTGACAGGATGGAAAGTAGATCCAGAGAAGAGCATGCTTGAGTTTGAGGGAGAGGAATAAAATTGTGAGCTGAAGGTTTAACACCAGTAGCAAAAAACCAAATGTTGTGAGCAAAAAGGAGAGAATTCGAGAGAGGGAGGCAGGACCCTTCAGGTCCCAGCTGGATTTCCCAGGGAAGCCCCTGAGAAAAGGACTTGCTGAGTCCTTAGGGAGGGGTCGAGTCGTTTGGCACAATGGGTGAAAGATCAGGACAGAAGTTGCAGCTTGGGAGAGGAAGTGGAAAGTGGCACCATCAGCAGGGACAGAAAACCCAGGGTGGGAAGACGTCAGACAAGAAAGAAGAGCCGTAGATGTGGTGGCAGGAGAGCCTGGGCCCAGATGAGGACCGTACGTCTCAACAGTGGAAGGGGACACACAAAGCAGGTAAAATGCCCCCCACCTCCTGAGGAGAGCCCGTCTGCTTCCCCGCTTCTGCAGCACTCGGCTCCTGGGAAAACAGCAGGGGCCCTGCCCTCCTCACACAAAAATCCTGTCGCTAAATCGCCAAGAGGAAATTATTTCACTTGTCGGTTATTCTTTGGCACCTGTGATCGTGTTAAGACATTATAAACAGGTCGGACCAGCCAAGCTGGCATACACCACTGCGGTATCCCCAGGGTCCTTCCCTCTCCGTTTACTTTCTTTTTTTAGCTTTTGCACTAATCTCTTCATCTATAACAAATATACAACATTCATGTGAGTGATTTTCAAGGCAGAGTGACACTGGCAGCCCATGCAGTGTCACGACAGGTGTGTTGACACAGCCGTGCCACAACTTGTACCTGGGGGCAATGCCCGGCGCTCCTCCAGCAGCAGGACGAGAGCAGGGGACAGTGTGAACCCCACGCTGGACCTGGTGTCCCTCTCTCAAGCCAAGTTGCTGTCTATGCGCACACATTTAAGCTTTATCCTTGCCAAAGCACTTGTTTACGGATGTGCCCCACGCTCCCTGGTGCAGCCGTGGGGCAGGCAGTGGGGCTGGGTCCTCTGGGGGCTTGGGCAGGATGGTGCGTGGCTGCAGGGCTGGGATCTTCCTCAAAGGCTCTTGGGAGATTTGTGCTTTTTTTAGCACAGGTGATGATGGTGGCATCACTGCCCACGTTCCATATAACGACCCAGCACCACCCTAAGAAGTGGAAGAGCTGGTTCAACACCCTCCTTTGCATCTCTTTGCCACTCAGAGGGCAGCTGTACCCTGCGTGCCACCAGCCATCTCAGCCTTTGGCCTCTGCTGGCCCCTTTCTTCTCACCTCCCGTGCCAGAGGTAAAGGTGTGCACTGGAGCAGGACACTGTCCTGGGTATTTCAAAACCAGTTTCATAGCCATGATGCTGCTGTTCCTATGCTACAAGGTACAGCGTTCTCCCTTGGATGGGAATATGAATCTGGGCAAACTGGTTAACAGCTGCTAAATAAACTCCAAAAGTACTGGAGAAGAGACTTAATGAGGGAGGGAGAAGTATCTGGTGTGGGCATCTGTCCTAAGCTGCTCACCAGCTCACTGGTTTCGTCCCCAAGAGTGTCCCATTTAAGCCCTGACCTCGTGGTGGACACCTGTGTGGCTGGTAGCCTCACTGTACCAAGAAGAGATTTAAGCAATTGCATATTACAAGCAAAAATTTAAATCAGAAAAGCCATGGTACTCACAAAGGTAAATAAGCACCAGGCTGTGCCCCTTCTGCATCTCCAGTGATGAAATTGGTTTTGTGTTGTGCCATGGAAGCAGAAGAAATGGAAACAATTTCGAAGTAGTAGTGACCAATGATGTCTTATAATGCCTTGAAGATGCATATATATGCTATACCCAAGTTCACAGGTATATGTAAAATATCTTGCCTGTGGCCATACAGGGAGTACACACTGGCTTCTGGCCTGTATAACTGGGAGGCACTGGAGTCCTGCTTCCCAGTCGCCTGTTCTCTGCCTCACGTGACAGATGGGGCTGGCTAAGTGAGTGGGATAACCATGGCCAGCATCTCTAGGGTATCATGATTCACAACCCTTAATCGCTGTTAAACAAATCAAAAATTAAATTACAGGTAAAGAGATGGGAACTACAGAGCCTAAAAAATGCAAACATGTTCTTCCCCATCAAATCTAATTAGATTTGCCAAAATCAGTGTGCATTGATCTGTGATTCAAGCAGTATGCTGATAACAAATTTTCATGATAGACATGGTTATGAAGCTACTTGACTAGACTATGAATTACCCCCTTCAGCAGAAGCTCTTAGCACATTTTCTCAGCACGCTCTTCCACAGACAGCTTTTAATCCCCAAATCAACAGGCGATCCCATTGTTTAAGGCTTGCCAGACACTCCGCGGAATGTCCAGCAGAGAAGTGAGGCAGGAGGCATATTCATGTTGACTATCAATCTTTGTTAAAATCAACACAGCATTTTTAGCCGCCCATCTAAGCAAACTGTAGTATGTGCTGGGAAAAGACCTTTCCACTACTAGGCAGAGCGGCTTATTTTGTTGTCATGCTGCATAGCTTCACCTCAGTGATGATGGGCAGAGAAAGCATGCGCTGTATGAAAAGCATCGCATAAACAGACTATCGCTCCAGAAAACCAGCACCACACAGATGCTCTGTGCTGTTATGTCCCTTCCTGCCCGTGTCCACTCTTTGCCCTCAGGATTTAGGGTTGTTGGGTTTTTTCTCAGCTCGTGACAGCCAAACCACGCCGACCTGTTCGGGTGGTTTGTCTTGTAGCCAAATGATGGGTACAAGTGAATAGAAGGGAGAAAATAAGGGCAGAGCAGGTAAGTTTTGAAGAGGTTGAAGCAAATCCTTGATGTGCCAGCAGAGACCAAAGGACAGGATTTTCCATTTGTGCTCGGTTTCAGCTGAGCTTTGCATCCACTGACATCTGAGAGCTTCTGAAAATGTGCCTTGCCTCAGAGCCAGAGTGCATCAGAGTTTAAAGTTACCCAGAAAAAAAAAGGCAGAGGGCAGCCAGTGCACTTCTATCTGTACCTGCCCCAGATTTACCCTTTCTCTGCTGTCTTTTCCTCCAGAAATCGTTACCGCCTCAGGAGAGGAAAGTTTTGCAGTGTTTTTTTTTTGCCTGATCTTTGAAAGCAATGAGCATCCCCAACTGCAGATGGAGGCAATGAAACCTGCTCAGCACCTCTGAAAATTGACATACTGTGTGTCAAATCATGTGTGACAGCAAGACTCACACCCTGCAAAGCAGTCATGACCAGGGTGCTGATCACTGAGCACTGGCACAGGTTGCTCAGGGAGGTTGGTGAGTCTCCATCCTTGGAGATACTCAGAAGCCGTGGTTATAATTAAAAAGGTCGTGGTCCTGGGCAGTCTGCTCAAGGTGGCCCTGCCTGAGCAGGGTGGGTGGACCAGATGGCCCTCAGAGGTCCCTTCCAACTTCAACCTGTCTGTGAGTCTGTGATGAAGGGCACGAGGATAACCAGCTATTTCACCGTGCTCCACTGTCAGCAGGAGGTAGCTCAATACAGAGATAAATCACTAAACATTTACTGCAGGGACCAAAGATCTGGAACATGTATGGCACAGTGGAAATCACTGTGTAACTCCACAGCCTAACTTGCCTCACAATTTTCATGAGCTCGTTATCCCAAGATTTACTCATTTTAAAAAATCCAATGAGTCACAGCGATGTAGTATGGGCACGGTTATGCCAATATAAATTTTTTCCACCTAGGAGGAGATTCTACTGGAATATGCATTTTTATTCCAGTGGTATGAGATTGACTGGGGGCCAGTGGGGGGTCCTGGTGCAAGCCCTGCCAATCCACTGAGCTTCTCTCACCCTGACCCAGCGGCAATGCCTGTCGTCTTTGCTGGGTCCCTGCTTCACACCAGCCAAGCCACAGTCACACTGAGGCCAAGGAGAAATGGGGACAGCTCGTCTATACTTAGGTGGTGCCGTTAAGGTTAACTGTACCTATGGCAGCATGTGGTATTTTTGTGCAGCTAGGCAAAAAAAAGAAAAAGAAGGCGTCAGCTGAGCTCATTTCATAAACCAAAGTTAATGGAACAACAGCACAGTATGGATTATATACTTTTCAACCTAAACCACCCACTGCAAGCTGTGGGTTGCTGCATTTTTGCACCCACACCAGTACTGTCCACCCGAGGAGGTTACCAGAAGAAACACCCCCCAGCAGAGAAAACACAGGTCCTGAAATTAGTTAAAACTGGAATGGGCTGTAAAACTTTATGAAATCCTGTCTGCCCTTCAGTTTTAAATTGGGTTTGGCTGAACCGGTTTTAGAACTGGCTGGAGAGCTGGGATGGGCCAGCAGGATCACCTTGAGAGGCAGACGGAGAAATTCAGCTCCTCATGCCTTCGTTGAGCAGAGCCAGTGCCCCCTCAACCCGGGAGGGTGGAGTGCTTTGCCTGGATAAAGGCTGAGCTCAGCAGACATTAAAGGAAGGTTGTTAGTTAAAGATCAAAAGATAGGAACGGGAGATAGAGCTGCAACATTTGCAAAGTTACCAAAGCCTTCCAGGGAGTATGAAGAGATAGATGCTGTGATGCTAAATGAACGGGGCAATCTAAATAATGATATCAGAATTAAATTAATTAAGAGAAGATTAAAGAAAGATTGCAAAATTAAGGTTGTAATCCTGGCCCTGTTGGAGTCAATAGGTGTTTTGTGGTTTCTATGGTGCTTTATGAAGAGGCTAAGATTTTGCTCCCAATGCACACCAAGACAAAAGGAGGTATGAACTGAAAGCTAATTTACACAGAGCCAGCTAGATCAGGGAATGAACGAGTTGTGGTGGCCTCACAGTCACAAAATCGAAACCATGCATGGCTGGAGCATCCAGCAGGATAAGTATGATTCATATCAATGTCATCACTGATCTGGATGCTATGGGGTGTTCATGATGACTTTGGAGTAGCTGTGGTAGAATACCAGATTTGCCATAACATATGGCAGGACAAAGCTTTCTATTCAAAGCCTTGTAAAGAGGTCTGAACCGGCAAAGTGAGTTCACACTGGATTGGCACTTTGTGTCTTGCGGATGTGGTGTGTCTGTTCCAGGAGCCAGCACTCTTTGGTGGGATTTACTGTTCCTCCAAGCAAGCTTCCTGAGGACCAGCAACAGGCACATTTATAGAGGAACCTCATGGAAACATCAGCTGAGCTTAAAATCTTCTGGCATGTAGCATTTCCGAACAGGAGTGCATGACTTTAATGGGAATTTGGCTACAGATATCAAGAAAAAGGAGTTTGAAAAGGAGTTTGAGGAATGGAGGAGCCCCCACGGCCCTGCAAGGTGGTGTGGCTGCACAGACCTCCATGGTGGTCACCTCACTGCCCAGAGATGTTGCTCCAGCTGCTAAGCAAGTCATAAATATCTGGTGCTTATTTTGGCCTCTGGAGTCCCATTAATGCTTTCACAGTTTGTGTTCACTGATTTGGGTGTCACAGTCAAGTCTCAGTTTTAGGGCAGCGTGCTGAAATGAATGAGGTGGGAGTGGATTCATTTTAATCAAACACCTAAAATTAAATTTCAAATAAAAGTACAGATGCTGATGAATACTTTTGCCCTTGTAAAACATGGGAAAATGTTGTATTGTTCCATAAGGGCAGGAGACTAATTTTTTTTTTCTCTTTTTCACAAATGCAAAAGGAGGAAAGCATTTTTCAGTAAGATTCCAATTTTACAGGGAGGGAATAGCATGTCGCATAGTTGAATCACTTTGATGTCGATTTTATTTTGCAATCACTTCATAAGATATTCATATAGCCTTTTACATTCCCTCAAAGTGTGGAAGTCTAGGCACAATACAATATTATCTTGCTCTTTACCATAATGATGAACAATAATGAGAACACATAATAAGATTTTATGTGCGCCCAAAGAAAAATCTGCTTTACGCCAGATGAGAGGAATTTTGCAGATCAAATTAATAATATAAACCAGTTCAATTTATCAAAATAATATGGCTTTTCTTCTCTGAATCCATTGCAAATCACAATGTCTGCAGCCAATACATGGTAAACTCTTAACTCTTCTAAAAAATCTCTGTTCATGAAAAAAACTTGGTTGATAAAAGTCAAAAAAACCCGAAACTCACTTCTCTCTCCTGTCCATCACATTTATACAATACAAACCCTCTAATATTTGAAAGCTAGGTTGCACCTGTTATATAGTGATGGTGTGTGTGTGTGCATATATATATATATATATATATATAAGTTTACTATTGAAAGCCCAGCCCAATCCAAGGCAGAAGTATTTTTGTTCAGGTTCCTCAAAAACTAATGGATCACATTTAATTTCTCTCTGAAATGTATATGTGCATGGAAGATGGATTGTAGCATAATGCTTGCTGGATATCTTGTTACATCCTTGTAATTTAGATTCAGGTTACTCCTCTATTCCTGATTTGAATTTGTAGCCTAAAAGTAAATTAGTGATGTGGAACAGTGAAAAAACACGGCTAGAAACTGGTGGTGGAAAGTTTGTCTTTGGTGTCTGGTCCAGCATCCTCACTATATTCTCTGCATTTTTCCTGGTACTTAGATATTTCATCATCAGCTTCCCAAAAGCATTCTTGTTGGAAAGCCTTGTTCTGGCAGCAATTATTATAGAGCAGGTTTCCTTTCTTGGGACATACATGACATGAATAAACCCAAATCATTTAAGGAGTAATTGTAGTGCAGCCAAATGAAAACCCAAAGAATTGTAGGAAATTATCTTGCCCATATCAGACTGAATAAACAGAAATAAACTAGATAAATCAGACTGAATAAATTTGGAAGCTGAGCAATGTAGGGTCTGTCCTGTGCTGGGGTAGGAGCCCACCTGGTATTGCAGACCTCACTATGCTGCAGGGGAGGGGAAGCAGGGATCTTTTCGTACTGTGGGGAAGCATGCAAACTTTTAGTTCATGTTTGCTGTATCTGCACAGTTGCAGAGCGGATCCCTCTTCCCCTAACTCACCTTTGGTGCAGCACAGAGTTGGTCACAAGCCAAAAAAAGCTTTGTCAGACACTCAGCTGGGCACTAGATCACAGGAACTACCTGCACCGAGAGGCTTTGTTTGGTTCTGCTGTCGTCATGGAGCATATTAATGGGAGAAAAAGGAGTGGAAAGAAGCTCTCGTGTCGGTAGCTGCATCCCTACGAGCAGCCCCTTGTACACGTGTGGTGCCTGGAAGACAAATATGCTGGGAAACAGGAGCGCTGCTGTGCAACTGCAACCTGCAGCAATCCAAAGGGATGTCCAAAGGGATGTGGCTGTGGCAGCAGGGCTTTGCATTTATCATGCACATTCACACTTTAGCCTGCAGAATTTTTTAGGGTTTGCCTACTCATATTAGCTGTATATAAAGCATAGTTCCTGTAATTTTAATATTTTTTTTTCCTCCTGCTATTTCCATCCTCTTTCATCATGGATAAATTAGCATGAAGGAAGTTGATGGGGCTAATTAGTTCCAAGTAGGGTTAATTTCCCTGCTTGGAACTCTTTCTTACCAGTCAGATTGCTCCATTTTTGTAGCTTATATTTTAAAACCTCTTCATTCATGGCACCTAATCCTTTATTTTTTCTTCTTTTCTTTTTTTTTTTTTTTTCATTTGTAATCCTATAGGAAAAACATAATTCCACATAACTGGGACATAGAAGCTTGCAATGGAAATTACACATGGTTGCAAGAAAATTTTGGCCTTGAATAGAAATGTATTCAACAGAACAGTAGCCATGGTGAGATCTGTGGAAAGACATACATGGAGGGTGAATTCAGCAGCAAAATGTAATCACCATAATACATAATGTCAGGAACTAATCTACCTCGCTGCTTTCTCCCAGAATCGTGTAGAATAAGGAATAGCTCCACAATTCATATGTCAAGCTGGAAACTAGAAACCATGATTGTGGGGATAAGATACTTTGCCATCAAGGTCAGCCTCAGTTGGGCAGCTCCACTCTCAGCCAGCAACTTCTCCCTCGTCTCTCACGGCTTTGAGCATGACCGTGCAGATGTGCCTCATAGCTCGGGCTCCTATGCATGGGTGGCGACTTGAAGGAAGGGTTGCTCAGTAACTACAAATATTAAATAGTTTTGGCAAATGGCAGATAAAAACCTTTTCATACAAACTAGTATTTAGCTTCAAAGGTCATGCTCTTTACTACCAGAAAAACTAACTTGTAACTGTCATATAGTCAAGAACCAATTAAGAAGTGGTGGTGTCACTGCCTGGCCAGTGTCTCACCCAACCCTGTTCCCACCTGGATGCACAGTAACTGCAACTCTTCCATGACACCCATCCACAAGAAGGACAGGAAGGAGGATCTGGGGACCTACAGGCCTGTCAGCCTGACCTCGGTGCCAGGGAAGGTTATGGAGCAGACCATCTCGAGGGCCATCATGTGGCATATACAGGGCAGCTGGGTGATCAGGCCCAGCCAGTGTAGGGTTATGAAAGGCAGGTGCTGCTTGATGGACTTGATCTGCTTTTATGACAAGGTGACCTGCTTAGTGGGTGAGGGAAAGACTGTGGATGTTGTCTGCCTGCACCTTAGTAAAGTCTTTGACACCATCTCCCACAACATTCTCCTGGAGAAACTGGCTCCTCCTGGCTTGGATGGCTGTACTTTATGCTGGGTAAAAAGCTGGATGATGACTGAGCTCAAAGAGTTGTGGTGATTGGAGATACATCCAGCTGGCGGCTGGTGGTCCCAGGGCTCAGTACTGGGGCCAGTCCTATTTAATATCTTTATCGATGAACTGGATGAGGGGATTGAGTGCACCCTTTGTGAGTTTACAGATGACGCCAAGTTGGGTGGGAGTGCTGATCTGCTGGAGGGCAGGAAGGTTCTGCAGAGGGATCTGGACAGGATGGATCAATGGACCAAAGCCAATTGCTGGGTCCTGCACCTAGGTCACAACAACCCCACACAGCGCTACAGGATTAAGGAAGAGTGGCTGGAAAGCTTCTTGGGGGAAAAGGACCTTGGGGAGCATTGGTCAACAGCTCCCTGAATACGTCAGCAGTGTGCCCAGGTGACCAAGGAGGCCGGTAGCATCCTGGCTTGTATAAGAAACAGCATGGCCAGTAGGACCAGGCCAGTAAGTGTCCTCCTGTACTTGGCACTGGTGAGGTCGCACCTCGAATGCTGTGTTCAGTGTTGGGCCCCTCACTATAAGAGGGACATTGAGGTACTGGAGCATGTCCAGAGAAGGACAAAGAAGCTGGTGAAGGGTCTGGAGCACAAGTCTGATGAGGAGCGGCTGAGGGAACTGCGGGTGTTTAGCCTGGAGAAAAGGAGGCTGAGGGGAGACCTTATTGCTTTCTACAACTACCTGGGTGTTGGTCTCTTCTTCCAATAAACAAACGACAGGACAAGAGAAAATGGTCTCAAGTTGCACCAGGGGAGGTTTAGATTGCACATTAGGAAAAACTTCTTCACCAAAAGGGTTATGGAACATTGGAACAAGCTGTCCAGGGAAGTGGCTGAGTCATCATCCCTGGAAGTATTTAGAAGACATGTAGATGTGGCACTTAGGGACATGGTTTAGTGGTGTTAGGTTAATGGTTGGACTCGATGATCTTAAAGGTCTTTTCCAACCTAAACAATTCTATGATGCTGTGATGTGCATTACTTACACTGTTGAGTCCACTGCAACCAGCAAGATGCTCCAAACACTTGCACCCTCCCCTTGCTCAAGAACTCTGTAGAAGGTGAATGGCAGAATTAGAAAAAAAAACCCTTTGACTCCCTAGCTGTTATTCTGAATCTTGGATGACGTTCTTGCTGTTGGCTGCCCCCATTGACTCTACAGCTATGCGTGAGATGAGTAAAAGGCATGAAGGTAGGTAAAACCTGCAGAACATTGAACGTTTCATACTGGAAATGAAATCCAGCTTCCGTGGCTCATCTATCTCATTTCTTGATTTTTCTAGGCAGGCTTAGGCCTCATCTATGTGGAAACCTCAGAGGGAAACCAGGGGTTAGTTTTCAGTCAGCAAAGCCCTTTTTCAGAAGCTCCCATAGATGTCCCAAGGAAATAGCAAAGTCATAAGCTAGGAAGTAGATCCTGAATCTCTTCCCAAGCTGTTTGCTTGTGTTAGCTCCCCTACTGTTCAGTTTTATGTTTTTGATAATTCATTGGCAAATGACTAACACCGATCAATCAAAAAAATTAGTTAAAAAAAAAATCCAGAAGATGGCTCATCTCTGTAGATGAAACAATCACCTCTAGCTTCTGTTTTGAATAAATTCAGATTTTAACTGAAGGGGCCTGGCTTATTTCCAGTTTACAGTCATCCTATTCAACTTACCTGAAAGTCTTCTTTTCATACAACTCCGATGGGATGTTTGTCATCTCTCAAGTGCCTTCAATGATTGCAAAGTGCTACAGGAGCAAGAGTGGCTATGGCAGGGGCAAGCAAAGTGATTTCTTTATAGGCAATGATAAAACTTTCAAAAGCCTTCTTCGCTGACATGAACCTGTTTCCCTGGAAGAAACACGGACTTTCAACAGGCTCCGATGGGAGCTGAATTAAGTAGACATGGATGCTTTTATACATGCCAGTGCTCCCCCAGCATGTTCTGCGTTGATGCACTGAAGTAATTTGGACTATTAGTTGGCTGGAAAGACAGAACTTATACACAAGACAAAAAATTAACCTGGAACCCTAAAAATCGGTATTATTAAATGAAAACAATGAGGATATATGATAAAGGCAATTTTTTTTTTTTTCCGTGATGGTTTGTTTGTAGCTTCCTTTGAAGACGTATCTTGCCTAATGTTTTTCTGGAGGAGAAGTAGCTTGAAATTTCCTGTGAAAGTAAAGGAGCGGAGAGATGAAGTTAAAAATGCTCTGTGTATTTCAAGTAGTGTTTTGGTACAGATGTTTGGCAAGCACTGTAATTACTTACTGCATTTTATTTCAGGGCTCAGAAGCTTCTTTTATAAGCTTATCTCCTTTATTGCTCCAAAACAGCAGCAAAACTCAACACTTGCCTATCCATATACAATGCGTTACTAACTGAATCCAGCCTGGAAACTCCTGTGGGATCTCTGTGTCTTCCGAACGTCCCAACCTCTTGTGCTGAGTCGGAAAGTAGAAGCCACCTCCCTCTTTATTGCAGCAGCAGTTTAATGACGAGGAGAGCTTTCCTACCCCTGCACCCGTAGGCTGTTTTAATTTTTATTTTTTTAACTACATTATTTAGGTACTTAGCAATCCTTCAAGAGAGTAAGAAATGTCATAAATATGAAGTGTCATCCCATAAAATCATACTCTTTTAGAGTGGTAATTTGGGATTGTGCTCATGATCTGGTGTGCTCCTCCAGTAGGAAAGTGGCAAGCGGAACTAATGCTCAATTAAAAGATGAGAGTAAGAAATTAAATAACTGCAAGTATCCCATTCATCAAAAGGCTGAGGACCTTCTGCAGGCAGAAGAAAAAACCAAAACTGTTCTCCAAATCATTTAAGAAGCTGACAAACAGAGGTTTATTAATGACTGTGGTCTAACCTCATTTAACGGGAAGAAGTGAGGGGGTTTTGCTAACACAAGAAACTGGGACCCAAAGGTGACAGACATTTTCCGTAGTTTTGTGGATGGATCTACACATCTTGGTTTGTCTCGGAGGATGGAGGTGCAGTTAGAAATTCTTTAACCACAGCTTGCTTCTGTTCCGAACCAATATCTAAAATAGAATGCACGCCAAAGGGCGAGGGAAATCGGTGTTCTTTTAAAGTAAGTTATCCTGTCTAATAATTTTTCAGTTATTCAGAGCTGGAAGATATCTCGATTTACAGCTCAGATACAATTAACAGTTTCATTTCATGTCATTCTTTTTCCTCATAAGTCAATATCTGAATTACATGCTGAAAAAAGCAACTGCAGTCCGCTTCTACAAACCCAGTTACAAGCGGGTGGGGCAGAGAAATTGGAGGAAAAAAAGAATTGCCTTCTCCTTTTTTTCTAACAACGTGATTTTTTTCCCCAAGAAACCTTCAGACCAGCACCTAAAGCACTTCATCAAATGGAATTAAGACACTTACCTTCTTTTGGAAGCCCCACGTACAAAATTATTGGGACCGTTACCCCAGGCTTTGCAGGGCAGAGACCTCTGGCATCTACCCTGGCTATAAAATGCTACCTCCCTGCATCCCATATACATCCCTGCTCAACCCTTCTTCCCACTCCAAACTCAAAAGCAATAGAAAATCTGAACCCTCAGTCCCAGTTCAAGTTGCTGGTACTGGTGTTATCTGGCAGTACTGCTCCTTGAATGGTTAGAAGCCAAGCAAATATGTATTTAACAGGAATTATGAAAATTAGAAAGTACAAGGTTCAACTTTTTGAAAAGCGCCTTCTTCCCCCACATCAAAGGGCTCATTCATTTCTTGTTGAAGTTCTGACCGAAGTGGAGGTAAGTGGGCGAAAGGAGGGGAGAAAAAGATCACATCTCATCTTAGGAGCTGTGTCAAGAGAGTACTTTATGGCCCATCCAAAGCTGATCATGAGACAATTCCTGAATGTAAATATGATTTAATATGTCTGGCAAATGTTAGGAATCTGTCTGAGCATATTCTCCAAGTGAGAAATAGCTCTTCTTTTCCTTTGCTCCCCTTTTGTGTGTCCTTGAACTTTCTATTCCTTGAAATCCCAAGTAACTGTTCACATTAATAAAGCGTTAAGGTGTTTGACCAGGAAGATTGGCTCTGCTGATTTCAGCACTTAAAAAGGGAAACCGCTCTGTTGTTTTAACAACTTCAGCACTCACCATCTCAGTTTATTTTCTTATCCCATTTAACTTCTGTTCAAACTCAAACAGGAAGCAATTAAGGTGAGCCTACTACAAAGCAGCCCTCAAAATACATAGCTGGGTCTCTAGTGCAGAATGAAGGTCATGCCCCAAAAATCTAATTATATGTATTTGGAAGGAATGCAGAGCCTATATGCTGGGGTGACTGGTGTAAAAATCCACCACCTCAACTGTACTTTCAGCAGGCAGATGACCATAGCCAAGAACAACATCGCTCCCACCACCTTCACGGAGACATTGGTGCAACACTGGTTGAACCAACAAAGCACATTAAAGCAACCACTTTATCTACTTGAACTAACAGAAGGGGAAGAAACTCAACTCCCAACTAAGCTGCAAAACCATCATCATTTTCCTCTCACCTAACTCCCCATTGACTTTTGTCAGGTCACTGCCATGATGACAGGGAGAAGGATGTCATGGAAATAGGCATCTAATGACAACAGTGGGAAACAAAGGAAAGTCTTTACACAGAATTTAGCTAATTATATTTTGGGCAAATATTTATTTATCTAAAAACAAAATAAAAATCATTTTTAAAAGAAAAATGTATTTAAATAAAAAAAAATTGTGAAATGTTATGGCACAGAAGTTCAAGACAAGTATAAATCCAGTTGCCACAACTGTTGCGTATTAATGTTGCACATTTTTCTATAAAGGCTTTTATTAAAGGTATTTACATGGCAATAAGATGTGTAAATATATACAGCAATTTGGGGACGACTTTTTTTTGGATTCTCATATGAAAAAATGCCTTAAATACAAAATTTTAAAAGAAAAAAAGTTGAACAGTTCATCCCCAAGCATGAAGAATGTCCCATCATCCCTTATGCCCAAAGTATCAATCATGAGGCAGTTTTGAGGTTCTGGCCAAACCCTTAGGAGATTCAGCCAAGGTTGTGTAGTCTCAAGTTAAATCGCACAGCATGCAGTTGCAATAGTTCCATACTCAACGGACTGGTGTAGTTCATGAGCAATATTAGAAACATTAATATTTATCATAGTCTCAGTCTAGTTTGGGTTATTGTAAGCGATGCCCAAGAGTTCCTATGCACAAGAGTTCCTTAGCTGCTCGAGTTTGTGTTTCAACTGTTCTCTCCTCCGCCTCAACTGCTCTTTCTCTGCAATCAGTCTGTGTTCGTCCGACTGGATGGAAAGAACGTACTCCGTTGCTTTTTTCAGGATGACAACCTTGGGCGCCTTTTCGTTGTTGGCCACCTCGGGTATCTGGTCACGCAAGGCAAAGAAACTCAGCTTCAGCTCATTCCTCCTCTGGCGCTCCAACACGTTGTGCGTTCGCCTCTTGTCGTTCTCTTCCGAATCTGACGTGCGGGGACTCGAGCATTTTCGGTTGTTGCTGATCTGTTTAAGAACTCTGCCACTGTCCAACTTTAGCCTTTTTGCAGCTGGGTATTCAACCTTGGTGGAGGGAGGCGCGGCATAATTGTGCTGATGGATGTTGACGTGACACCGTTTGAGAACCAGCGGGCTGTGGTGGGGCTTACTGTGCTCTTCTGACGTCTCTGTGCTGGATTCTGTACTGGATTCAGATTCATTCGCTTCAGCTAATGTAACTACATCGATTTCCTCGTCTTCCTCTTGTTCTTCTTCTGCAAGGGGAGAGGAAAAAAACAAAATCCATAAGCTGATCTACGCAAATACTCTCAAGACCGCTGTATTTATAAGGGAAGGTTACTCTGAGCTTGCACAGTGAGGAACCCATTGACAAACCCTTCTTAAACCCATTTGATGCTGCTGGACTCAGCTTTCCCCAGGAGCCTTTCCCTTAAGGAAGCAAGGCTTCGAGCGCAATAATAGGACACAGGTCTGTGCTCCAAACCCCGGCTCCCTGGTTTCAAAAAGTTTTAAAGATCTTGCGTAATTCCGAGGAGCGCATGAAAGATAGCAGGGAAGTTAAACCTCGGTTGTCAGCAGTACAGCGCAATAAAGCTCCCAGACTCAAGCTGCCCTTAATTAAGGATTTAGAAGGCTTTGGCCACGCCTCAAAAGAAAGCTTACTTAACACACATGTGTATTCAGAGACGTTTGCCGAAGCGCTCTTGATCTGCTAATTTGTGGAAAATCGAAGGGGGGGTGGAAAGGAACCAACAACCCCGAAACAACCAGGGGAGGCTGTGGCGCTTGGAGTACAAACTCACTTTCAAACCAAATTTATGAGGGAGCGGAACAGGCTGTCAAACACCTAAGGAAGCATTTCTAAAACTTTCCCAGCCCCGTTCACTCCTCCGTAGTCACTTTCACTAGCACCTCCCCGACGGCACATTCCCCCGCGGCTCTGGGGCGGGGGCTAACCCCTTCCCAGCCCGCCTCGCCGGGACACCGCGCTGGACACCGACCGACTCTGACCCCGTTATGAAAGTTTCTCCCCACGCCCCACCCCCCCCGCTCCTTTTTTTCTTCCCCCCTCCCTTTCGTCCCTCCAGCCCTGGAAGGAAAACTGGGCCGGTTTTCCAGGAAATACTCCCTGGGAGCCTCTCCGTGCCTCGCTAACGTGGCATTTAAAAAAGCCCACGCGGGGCGGGTGGGGGGGAGCGGGGGGGTGAGGAGGGAGGCCCCGCTCCCCCAGCCGAGCCCCGGGGGGGGGGAGGGGGCATTCGGCGCCGCGCAGATTTCCACGCCCTGCCCCGAGCACGCGTGGGCCCCACTCACCCGAGTCGCTGCTGGTGGTGGGCGGCGTGTCGTTGCCCAGCAGGGACGCGGGGCTGGCGCCGGGCGGCCCGGCGCGGGGGGGCGCGCTCGCTGAGCGGGTAGGGGAAGACCACCGAGGGGTCGATGCAGTCGGCGGCGGCGGCGGCGCCCAGGTCGTGCAGGTAGAGGCTGGCGGAGGCGGCGGGGGAGGCGGCGAGGCCGGGCGGCGGCGCGGCGGGCGGCGGGCCGGGGCGGGCGGCGGCGGGGCCCCCCTCTCGGCGGGCCGCCTGGTAGGAGGCCAGCTTCTCGGAGACCACCTTCTCCAGCTTGGCGGCGGCGGAGAAGCCGCTCCACATGCAGTCCTGGATGATGATGGACTTGACGAAGGACTCGTCGTCCGGGTCGCAGATGAAGCTCTGGTTGACCATGTCCCCCCCGAGGAGCTCGGTCACTATCTCCAGCTGGTCGGCGGTGGAGGGGAAGCAGGAGGCGGCGGCCAGGCTGGAGCGGCGGCTGGGGGAGAGGGGCGGCGTGGGCAGCAGTTCAAACTTCTTCCAGATGTCCTCGGACGGGGCGGGGGGCTGCAGCTCGCTGCCCCGCTGCTGCGCCGCCAGGTAGAAGTTCTCCTCCTCCTCCTCGAAGTAGAAGTAGGGCTGCACCGAGTCGTAATCGTAGTCGTAGTTCTTGCTGGGGAAGCCGGCGCTGAGCGGCATCGCGGCGGCTGGTGCCTGTGGGCGGGAGGGGGAAGAGGGGGGCGCCCGGGTGAGCCGCGCTCCGCCGCGGGGATCGGTTCCCCCGGCTCCGGCGGGGCCGCCGGCCCCCCCCGGCGCGCAGCGCTCCCTCCCGGCTCCCCGCGCCGTGCCGCCGGGGAAACGCGCAGTCGCGTTTCGCGATTTAAAAAAAAAATATATTCATTCTGATCATAATAAATAAAAAACCGCACGACCTCTCTTCACCCCCTTCCAAGCTCGGCAAAACGACCGGGCGGCGCGACCCGATTGCCGACTCGCGGGCCGCCCTCCCCGCGGCCGGCGGCTCCCCCGGCGGGGCTGCCGCAGCCCGGCCGCCTGCGCCGCCCGGCCCCCGCTTCCCGCCCGCCGCCCCTCCGCGCTCGCACGGGGCACCGCTCCGGCCGGCGCCGGCACGGAGGCCCTCCGCTCCCGGGGCCGCGTCGCCATCCCCATCCCGCCCCCCGCGCCCGGGAGCTGGGCGGGAAGGGGCGGCGAGCGCCCGGCGGCTTCCAGCCGAGAGCCAGGCTGCTCCCCAGCCACCCACCTGGGCGTGCTGGCAGTGCGCGGGGACGGGCAGGGACCTTGGCAAACTTTGCCAAATATACATATATATATATGCATATGTATACATATAAGCAATATGTGCGATAACCATAAAGCTGCCCGCGCATACGTGGGAGACAGCAAATGCTTCTCCCGCCCCACGTCCCCCCCCCCCCCCCAAAATATATTAAAAAAAAAATAAAAAAAATCCGAGCGCAAGGAAAAGGATGGGCAACGCCGGTGCCCCGGCAGAGGAGAGCGTCCCTCGGGAGGGACCGTCGGTATCCACGTCCGCGGAGCGCAGCCCCGCCGGCAGCCCGGGTGTCACCAGCCCGTGTCAGTCCAAACGCCACAACCGCGGGGGATCGAGTGATGGGAAAAGCAGAGCCCCGCAACTCACCGGCTTCTCCAAGGCGCCAGCTGCGAAACGTAGCGAGGCAATTATTGCGGGCGGTGCGGGGAACAACAAAACAAGGCGAAAAAAAATTATATATATATATAAATGTAAAAATAAAAATTAATAAAAAAGAACCGCCAGCAAGGACGGGGAAGGAAAACAAAACAAACAAGCAAAAAAAAAAAAAAAGGCAAAACGCCGGGAGAACGTTGATCTCTTCCTCCCACCACGGTTTAAAAAAAGCCACACGGAGCAGCGGAGAGAAGCCGCCTTCCCGGCGTGAGGCGGATTGTAGGGTCCAAGGCGGCGCGGCGCGCTCTGTCCGGTACAATAGAAGTTTACTTGCTTTCCTCCTTTAAAGCGCCGGCGAGGGGCGGGCGGGAGGTGCTGCGGGGCGGGGGCAGCACCGCGGGGCCCTGTGTGCGCGCTCCCTCTCTGCGCGCCGCCGCTCCCCGCCCGCCCCTCGCAGCTGCGCGGGCTCCCGCTCCCGCCGCGGGAAGGGCGCGCCGCGAGGGGGCGGCCGCGCAGCCCCGCGCCTCTCCCCCCCGGTCCTCCCGGTGCGGCGGAGGGGGCGACGCAGCGCTCCGCGGCCCTTTATATGTATTTTTTATTTTTTTTTATATTTTTTTTTTTACTATTTTTTTGAGCTTTTTACTACGAGCCGCGCAAGGAGGAGAGGTCGGAAGTAAACATAGTAAAAAAAAAAAAAACTAGTAGGGATTAAAAAGCAGCTCCTCGGCGCTCCCCTCCTCCCGCCGGCTTTCCGGCAGGGAGAGCGCGGTGCCCCCCGATGGCGGCGGCCGGGGAAGGGGCTTCGCCCTCTCCTCTCCGCTTCTCCGGGGGGCTTCGGCGCGCAGCGAGGGCGCTGCCCCGCGGGGGAGAGGGGCGACGGGGGCAGCGCGGGCTCCCGGCCGGCACAAAGGAGCGTGTGTGGCTCGGGCACCCCCCGCCCCGGCCGCCGCTTGATTATCCCGCCTCTGCCGGCGCCTGCAGGGGATTAAACCGGGAGAGGGAGGCTGGGGGGGCGGAGGCAGAGCCCCACGGGGGTCACCTTGCAGCCGCGCTGCGCTCCCTTCGGCGGTCCCCGGGTGTGCCTCTTCCTCGGCTTGTGCCGCCCCCGCTCTGACCCCACCGGCAGCCCCTGCCCGCGGTGCCTCCTCTCCTTTCGGCCATCCCCGAAGGGGCGCGGAGCGGCGGCGGCCGAGCCCCGACGGGGCGCCCCTCCCTGCGCCCCTACCTCAGCGGGTCCCGCCGGCACCGGCGCCCCGGCCCCCTCAGACCGCTAACTGCCGGCGACCCGCACGGCCACCGCCGCCCCCCTCCTACCGCCCGGGCGGGCGCTGCTCACGCACCTGCGGTTCCCCCGGGGCCGCCGCCAGCCCCCGCCGAGCCGCGCCCCGCGCATCCCACCGCCCCTTCCCCGTGCTGCCCTCCGCACACGCGGGGTGGACAGAGGGACACCCCACAGGGACACCCCGCTGCCTGTGTCCCCCCAAAACGCTGCCAGGCGGATGTCCCATCCCCACCGCGGGCACCCTGCTGGATTTTTGTAATTCATTTATTTATTTATTTGTTTATTTATTTATTTATTTACACGCTCCCCTCCCTAGCTTTTTGCTAAGCGCCCGGCGAGCACAGGCGCGGGGGGGGGGGGCACCCCCCTCCCAGATTCCCCTTCCCAGATCCCCCCCTCCCACCCGCACGGCGCTGGGGGCCTTTCCCACGGCCGCCGCCGCTACCGTGGGGCCATCGCGCCCTCTCCCGGCCGGCCCGCGCCCGCGGGAGGCAGCAGCAGCCCCCGCCCCGGGCACCTGCGGCTGCCCCGGCCCCCCTTTACAAGCCCCGGGGGCTGCACCCCTCAAAAAAAAACCCCAAACAAACAAGCACTCCTCATTTTATTTTTTGCCGACCGTTTCTGCTGGGCAGCGTTTCGCCAAGCAAAGCGTTTACAAACATCAAGACTCCCCGTGCAGCGGAGGGCTGCAGGAAAAATTGGACCGTTTTCCTCTTGCCCCGAGTCCTGTTGGAAAAGGAGGGCCAGTTTCAGGCAGAAAGGGTGATAAAACAACCAAAAGCCGTTGTGTAGTCATGATGTAGATGCTTCACCTCCTGACGTTTTCAGAATCGTATTGAGCCTTGCTCAGAAATGGCTTAAAATACCTCGTGCTATTTTTAAATAATATCACCCTCTGTCTGTAGTAGATCTTGCTGCTGTGAATGGAAATAACGTGACTAAAGGCAGGCCTGAACTCAGCCAGAAAGGTACAAGATCCAGATTAATCTAGTTACAACTAGTGTAAAACACTGTGGGCACTTTTATCTATTTAAGAACGACATCAGAATAGCCAGATACACAATAAATGTCCTCAAAACTGTAGGAGCCATTGAAGTTCAGCCAGAGCTGGTAATAGTGGAAATATTCTGAGATTACTCCAGTACAGATAGGGTTGAAAATCACAATCCCATTTGTGATTGCAATATAATCATAGGCAGAACAATTAACTGTAGTATCATAGAGGATTATGACTGGAAGTGAGGAATAAGTAAGTAACATGAACAGATGGACTCTTAAAATACCCTGTGTTCACAGGAATGGAAAAACAGGAAAGGAAGATTGGAAGAAATGTGCTATTGAAACAATACAGCCTTCCAAAGAAACAGTCTTTAAAATATTCTATAGGATTTCTTCAGGTCTCATGCAGACTGTGAGTTCGCTGTTTTCTTGGGGGGCCAGCTCTAAGCTGTACCGGTGCAGCTCTTAGGTGGCAGTTTTAGCGTGGATGAAGAAAGACATTTCGCTCTGGTTTCTTATGTCCAGCCCCAGCTGTAAAAGAGCACTGGCAAGGTATGAAATCAGTAAGTATAAATCTCCAGTAAAAAGGCCATTTTGACAAAATAGCTGTTATACGGAAAGAATAAATACACACATATAACATTGAGGAGACAGCAGAGTCAATGTGATTGTTTTGACACGGGGGGTTTAGTGATGAATAGGAAATGGGAGGGGGCTGAGCTGGGAGCCTGGGTGGAATTTATGTGTGATGGCAGAGTGGGAACCTGCGAGAAGCAGAAATGAAAGCAAAACCTGAGAGAGATAGTGGAAAAAGCTCTCACACCTTTCTGCATCTGGAAACCCCTGAGACGAATCGTAATGTTATGCGTGCCTATGCCACCTACTGCACGTTTCATTTTCAGGCGACATCTGCAATTTCTTTTTCAGTAGACGGTAAGCTGTCTAATAGTTGTAGGGTCACCAGGAACTCATAGCTATCTTCAGAAATTTCTGTTGAAATTTTCACTTGACCTCTCCATAGCTTTGCAGGTTCCTGGTCTTCTACCCGTGAGAAATGGGAAAGCACTAACTCTATATTAACTATTCCTGGAAAGTCCTAAGTCCTTGTATGAGACATTTATCCAAACAGATGTGGTCCTTGCACTCAGAGCCATTAAAATGGGCTAGCACTCCTTTGCGTATCTGATAGCACCTGAGCAGGGAGTCATGTCTCCACCACTATCCCGAAGGACCCCAGCCCAAAAAGCTGGGCCCACACTATGGAGTCAAGAAGAATTGGATTTGCCTTATTACTGTAAAAGGCAGAAAAGAAACATGCTACTTTTTCACCTCTTTCAGTGGCTGTAATTTCTTTAACAATAGGAGGTGAGATGTGTGTAGGCAGAAGCTGACAGTGTTTCTGCAAGCTGCATGGCACTGACTAAATTAATAGCATCTTCCTACCCCTCTCTTTCAGGCTCATGTGCTACGCTAATAAGCATCTTCTCAATGGACTTCCCCAGCACGAAGGAGAAATGCAGGTGTCTGGGAAGACCACTGTCCTTGTCTGTGTACCGTGGTGAAAACCAGACTGAAATACACCTCCTGTTGAAGATGTAGAGCGACCAGCACCACTGCAGTTTCCATCATTGCTAGCCCAGTACAGCAGCCCCAGCCACGGGCTACAAGTCTTTAGAATGATAATAAAGTGTGCAGAAGAAAGCAGCAGGCAATGTAGACGATGTGTCATCAGTAAGTATGAATGAGAGGATCACAACAGTACAATAAAAACCAAATAAAATACCATAATAAAATGTGCTAGTTTTGAAACCGGCTGTAGTGCATACCAAATACTAAGGTCTTTTCTGCTCTTGGAAGCCAAGGCTGCTTTCATCCTCACCTTGTGGATGTCCATCTTCAGATAGTGATGTCAGGGGGTTAGTGAAAGTGGCACCTGGTGTAATTTATTTACTTCATTCTCCCTCATCTTCTCAGCTATGTGCCCAAGAGCCCTTGCAGCAAACGTGGTAGCTTCTTCCTCCGCACCACGCTTCTCATAATCTGCCAGCCTGTGATCCTTACTATGGAAAAATTCAGACTATTCATTCCCAACAAGAAAAGAGAAATGCACAGAAGGAAATAGAAGAAAACTAAATGGGGAGAGGGCTAGGGAAGGAAAGTATCGTGCTGATATTAAGCTGCTCCCCCAGCACTGCAGTGAGTACCATGTCCCTCAGAAACCTACTGAAACCCCAGAAAAGTCAGTTTTGTCGTCAAGAGGATTAGGATACAGCCTGAACTGCTCTTCTGGCTTGGGCTGCAAACACCAGCCTTCAACCCAAACCAAAGGAGATTCGGAATGATCCTGCCTTGGATCTAAAGCTAGGGCTTTTATTTTTTCATTTTTTGATTATTAAAAGAAAACATTATAGATGTTATTTTTTTCAGTTTGGCAATGCATATGAAACAGGACTTGTTTTAATTTCTTAATTGTTAAAACCAAACTTTTTAGGTGTTGATTTTTTTAGTCTGACAGTGCATATGAAATCAAGTCTTCAGTGAAATAAAAACATTAGCGGTTTTTAAAGGTGGTGTGGCATTAGGCACCTGTGTATCAGTATATATTTGACCTGCTTTATCCTGTTCTGTATGAGTGTAAACTTGGAGAGGACATTAGGGTTGAAAGACAGGAAAACATCTTCATTGTAATGTAATTAACATTTTTGAATACAGAGAATAAAATAATTTTCACCAGCTTTGGTTTTTCCACAGCGTGCAGCCTTTACCTTTTTTTGCTTCAGGGTTAAATTACCACAGCTGTTAATTTACCTTTGTTTACAGACAGTTTCACTTTGCAGTTCTTTCAAACCATCACAGTTACTTCAGTATCAAATTTTAGTTTGTTTACAGACAGGGCAGCTCCTGATTCGTTTATTCTTAACTATATAAAATGAAGCTCTTCAGATGCATAGACAGCTATTTTAAAATCTCAGTGCCAGCTATGTAATGCTAGCTATTTTTGTTGTTTAAATATGCTACCTGTAAACTAATCAAAGTCCCATTGAAGCAACCCCAAAAATATGAGTAGAGTTGGAATCAGCCCTTCCTACGCAAATTAACACCTTTTGACATGGATAACTGGGAGGGACCAAGCTACCACCAGTAGCTCTGGCATTCCTTGATAGAAGAAAGTTTTGTCCAGCTGTGGTTTAAGGGTGAATTACAGGAAATCTGCACTGATTTAAGTGCACGATAAAAGAGAAGATCTTCAAGGCTCTTGTAAAAGATAGTTATTTCTGAAAGTCGGGGTAATTTGAATTTCTCTTCAAAAAGAA
The DNA here is from genome assembly GCF_017639655.2 of Falco naumanni. Classification (NCBI taxonomy): domain Eukaryota; kingdom Metazoa; phylum Chordata; class Aves; order Falconiformes; family Falconidae; genus Falco; species Falco naumanni. The sequence continues at coordinate 105,645,153 of NC_054056.1, read as the reverse complement.
AAAGAAGAGCTGTTTCAGAACAATCAGCTCCAAAAGGCTGGTCATGCATCCCACGGCCTCCGCATTCTCTGAATTTTATGCTGCAATTATCAGATTGTCAAGATGTCCCAGCTCTGCTTGATTAAGTCCTCTTTAAAGTATTAAGGCTATTTGCAACTACTTAATGATCCTTTCAGGTATCAACACTGTCAAGACTTTCCTTAATTTTAAAAGCCTTGATCTTTAGAGCTCAGATAGGTTCAGAGCTTCTCCCATTGCATTGCTCCAGCCCATCAACACTGGTGGGTGAGAGTTTCTGAATGATGCTCCCTGTTCCATGCCCTTGCACAGGACTATCACCCGTGAGGCAGCAGGAATGAGTCTTTCTGCCTACCCATGCGTGTGCAGCCATGGCCATATTGCACCTGCAAGTGCAGGGTTCCCCTCTGCTCAGCACCGTGCACATCTGCAGAGCCTGTGCACCCAGTGGGAAGGAGCTCCAGAGCACCATTGCAGCAGGAAAGAAGGGAAGGGTTGGGAGTTATTAGGGAGGTTCCTTATTAAAGTTCAAGGAAAATAAACCACCCCTCCTGTAAGCAGCTTCCTCGCGGGTTTGGTATTAAAGCAGAGGAGCACGGAGCTTGCTGTAGTTCTTACAGCATGTCCTGTGGAGGCACAGCTTCCGAAATATCTGAGCGTATCAGATATTATCTAGAGGAAGGAATGTGTCAGCTGACAGCAAGGCTGGAAACTATTGAAACTATTGTCAGCTGGGCCATTATTATAATTATCTCTTGTCTCTTCAAGAATTAATATCCAACAATCCTGTCTCGTCTACAAACAGGTGAGAGTATATAACCCTTCCAGGAAAAATGCAGCTGGTTGCAAAATAGCTACTTTAAAGATGAGGCATCTGATTGCTACCTAATTAACAGGCTCAGCCACAGGAAAACATTCTGGGAAAGAAAGTAGTCCTGTAGAGGGAGAATCTCTAAAAAAGTAGTTATGTATGGGCTTTGGGAAACAGTGGAGATTGGAGGTGTGACTGGTCTTGTTGCAACTTTTAGGTGGGTGTATTTGATTTTCTGGGGAGGTGGATGGTGTATGCAATCTGCTCATCTGGACCAATGCAAAGTCCAGAGCTCTGGTTCAAGCTGCTGGTGAAGATAGTCTGAGCTCCCTTCTTGGGCTCCATGCTCATCAAGCTCAACAGTGCTCACAGATTTTGCTTGTCTTGCTCAGCAGATGAAATGATGGTGTTCTTGTCGTCAACCCTTGTATTAATCTCAGTGCTAGTTTGATCATGTCTTTATTGGAGGGAGGAAGATGAGCTTGTAGCAGGGAGTTTGTAGGAATTTGCAAGAAACACTTCTGCCTTAAGCTGTCTGTGAGTTTCTGCTGTCAAGCCATGTCTTCTGCTGGTTTATGGAAGAGAACAGTCACACTTAAAAGATGGGTTGGTGAGTTGGAAATGAGCACGATTGGCCTCTGCAGTCAAGGATGAAGATCTTTTAGAGCTTTCCCAATGAAATTAACTTTCCAGCCACACTCAACCAAAATGATACTGACTCCAGCACTGAGAACAACTGAGTGCATTTGTCCTCTGCTGAAGTTAGTGTGACGCTGACACCTTTCTCATGGGTAGTACTCTGTGCAAAGCCTTTCAGAGTAGCTGCTAACACAGAGAGAACACCAGCGGGTAACATACCAACAAACCAAGCCTCCAAAAGGCATCAGATGGTTTCTGACTCTTCACACCCAAAAACCTTTTCACGTGTTCCGATGTTGTGGTCCCCTAATAATGTCACATGGCTGATAACCCCAAATTCTCTCTAGCTTTCTTATGCTCTGCAGTTAATTCTGAATGGATTTGGGCATATGTAGCCAGGTATAGCAAAAGCGTTACCTTGGCTAGATCAGGGCTTGCACTGTCCAAGTTCTCTGGGTCCCAATTGTCTCAGGTCAGGCTCCCAGAAGTAAGGGATGGCACTGAGAAGTAAGGCCTAAGATGCTGGTGATGGTCATGTCAGCAGGCTTTGCTGCTGCAGTGTTACAGCCTCTGTGTTCCTCTAAGCTCTTTGTATGACTGTTTTAGCATCAGTTTTGTTGCTTTCTGTGTAGTTTAGTTTACAGCAATCAGAGAAAATTCAGAACTGTTTAACAGCACTCAGACCAGACGTCTTGGGGAGATGAAGCATTCTTATCTATGGCTGCTGCTGCATTTTGAAATGAACATAAGAGAGGCAAATATATCCATGAACATTTGCTGCCAGTATGGATTTAAAAGCAAAACGCAGTCAGAAAGGCTACCGAAAAACTACTTCACTTGGCTGATAACTCAATTTGTTGATAAGAAAGAGGGAGTGTTTTGTCTCTCTGTATCAGATAAGAGACTTATCACTCCCTGCACTGTTGATGATGAGCATGTTCATCTGGCAGATAGTGGCAATAAAGCTGCATCTCCCCTTTGCACTGCAAGACATTTGCTGCATCAAATTAAATTAAGGGAAATGGATTTAAAACACTTCTTGGTAAATGTTTTTTAAACCAATTTATAATTAACCTGTGGAACCTCCTGCTGCATTTTATTAGAAAGGGAAATACCACGCTTGAAAATGGATGTTTTATGTGAGCAATAGTATGGGGAGATAAAAAGTGTAAAAAGAGGGGAGAAAGCACATCATTACTATGGGCTAGGGTTGCCTCATTTAAGAAGCGGGCTGTGATTGAAAGTGTAAGGCTGTATTTTCTTCCTATACCATCCAAATATAGGTTGTTGCTAGATGTAGATGTCATTCTGATGTGGTTGGCATTTTTTCATATTGCGCAACCAGACTCACGAAACGTTGGGGCCCACCTTTGCCAGGAGAGCAAGCATGTCTGGGATGGAGGGACCTTCTGTCACAGCTGTTTTCTGAGATGTTTAAAGCCCAGTTTGCTCCTGCAGTGCAGAAGGAGCCTCAGTGTGCATGGGCTTATGTCCGTGCTTTGTTGGCCAGGCTAGGGATGCCTCAGCAAGATGTCAGGGTGCATTGCAGCGCTACCTAGGCTGACCATCTCGGTCTGGCTGCAGAGCAGGACTGTCAGTACAGGATCCCAGCCTGGGTGCAGAGCCTCACGAATGCCATTTGCTTCCACTGCTGAGGGTGGTGTGGACAGAGAGCGCCCAGATCTGTTGACACACACCAATGCAAATCGATGCAGTGGGTTGCGCCCACACATCTGCATTGATCCACTCCTCAAGATTAGTCTAGGCTTCAGGAAGCTTGTGTGCTAGTCCGGCTTTAACCTTGTAGGAGCAATGCTGTTTCACTGGGCCTGTTTCTCCTTGCCTTGGTGAAGTTTGTGCATGGCAGAGACTGGGCTAAGTCTCCAGAAGTGGCTGTGCACTGATGGGCTATGCCAGGGGACTGCCGAGACCCAGTGTATCAAACCCAGCTACCAGGGAACCAGGGCCACAACCCGAAACGTGACAACTCCAAAAATCGATTCAGCCTTGGTACTAACTGGTTGTTCTGCAGGGTGGTTTTGTTTTATTATCTTACTTTAGAAGATTCTTGGTGTCACCTAAGTCCAGTGTTTCCTCCTACTGACATTCAGACTATGTCCCTTTCCCAAACTGGGCAGGGTTGCAGAGGGTTGCAATTATGACTGCAGTGGCAACTAAAGCTTTGATCAGAAATCAGCCTGACAAGAAGTGTGCTGAGGGATTAATGCAGAACTGACTTCATCAGCAGCTGAGAGCTCTGTGGAGGAGGAATTTACGTGCTTCTTACAGCCTTAACAATGCAAAGCAGCCATCATCAACAAGGTGTTCCCCAGAGGATGCTAATCACTCTCCTCCCTCTTGATCAGCAGTTAAGTGTCTCTCTTCATTCTACTTATCGCCTAGTCAAAGATGCCAGAGGTATTTCTTAGAAGATAAGAACATTATTTACACCCAGCCTTAGAAAGGAAAGAAGAGGTGAGGGAGCTACAACCATTATTGTTACTGTTATCATTTGTATTGCAAAGGCACTTAACCAGGCTCAGACCCCATCTTGTAGGGCCAAGTGTGTTGTACTGACCACACCGCCTGCCTTAGCTCTGAAAGGGCTGGCGAGATGTGCAGCAGGGGTGGGGGGAGGGAGGTTTAGAGTACCAAAGTACATGGTCCGACACTGCATGCAGGAATAGAGCAAGGGAATCTGGGAAACCCCAGGTTTTCTCTAACCTGTCGTTGCCTGTGTGTTTGTGAAGCAGGGAACATCTCTGCTTCCTGTTCACTTCCATTAAGACTTATCTGCAGATCCAAACCGTAATGTTTAAAGGATCTAGGATAACTCTCCTGTATCAATATAGCTCCAGTCCAGTTCTAGTGTAGATGTACCCTCCCATGAGTGTCATGGGAAAAGGCGATGAGGAATGGAACTTGCTTTTGCTGAGAACATAAACACAACCCAAGAATATGTCACTTCGGGACCACCTAGCACTGCTTCTTACTAAGGACTGTGCATTCATTGCTTTTTTTCCTTTTATTATTATTTTTTTTAATGGACCACCACAAAAATTATATGAGCTAAGAGCTGAGACTACTAAATGCTTCAGAGTAGCAAGTTCTACCTATAGATGAGATGAGAAATTTAGGTAGGTATGTATGCTGATATCTATAGCTATTACACTGTTAGTGCTCTGGTATTTAACCAGAAGGTATCTCTGCCTTCAGATTATGCTTTTCTCAGCTTCCCTTGTTATTCTGCCTTCCAAACTAACAGAGAATGATCCTTGATGGTATTATGTCTATGAAGCCAAAGGCTCTGTGTGTGCGTGCTGTGGAATTTAATCACGATATTTCTAATTGGAAGGTGCAAGGTCATGTTTACATCATTAAATATACATACTTGGTCATTCTCTCCAGTGCAGCTGGCAGTGTGAGAGTCATCACACACCTCCCTCAGAGTCCCAGAAGTTGCTGTCTGCCAAACACTGAGTAGATGGGGTTCCCCAGGAGTCCAAAAATGGGAAATATCCTGGATTATTCTGTGTGATAAAGATTCCCAACTGCCCTTAACTTTTCCATACTTGGAAAATTGGAAACCCCATTTGTAGGTCACTCAATTAAAATGGTACAGCATAAGGAGTGTAGGTGTGTTACATGCCTGCAATCTTATAATCAAGACTGAACAGCTTTAAACCAGCAGACCTCAGTACCTGGAGTCCTATGGCAGCTCAGAGCTCAGACAAAGTTCGCTTACCTTGCTTTGCCCATACAGGTTTTACAGCCTCTTCTAAGACCAGCAGCTGGTGGAGGAGGGCCTGCACCATAAGCTGGGTAGCTCTGAGATGCCTCGGGTGTGTCAGTGGATCACTGCATTGCTGTTTTGCGCAAAAGGTGCCGTGTGGACCTGCTCCTGCTGCCAAGTGGTTTGGCACTGCTGGAAATCTATGAGAAAGATCTTGGGGAAGAAGGGTGGTTATCTACTGATGCGTGCTGGTAGTTTGTCCGAGTAACTTCTGTCCCTGGCACAGTGCTGTTTCTAGTAATTACCCTTAGCAGGGTCATTTGCTGCTGATGGTTACTAACCACAGACGTTAATGGACATATCTGCCTCCCAAGCGTAGCAGTGTGTAGGAGAGACTGCACCATGGAAACGGACACACTGGGAGTTCAGACCTCAGCTTGCCTCCTAGCACCTTATTCGTGAGATGGGCCACTTGAGGAAGAGCAGAGGAGGTCATCTGGTCTCTTTGACCTTGCAGCTATTTCAAAGCCTGTGGTATCAGAGTAACTGTCTTGCTGCAAACTTAGACCTATCTATCACATGTACACATGAAACTCAGTAGTAACTAACTCACATATTCATTCCTAATGTGTCTACAGAGACATTTAATGTTAACTCATCCACTCTCACTGCTCCCTTTTTCTTCAATCATTGCCTGAAGGCAAGGACTTTGGTTAAGCTGGAAATGCTGGTAGTTTCTGAACAGCTTCAGTACCTGGACCAAATGACTGTGGCTTGGAGGTGGGAAAACAGGGGGAAAAAATCGCAATGACTATTTATTCAAGCCAAAGATGGAATTCTGTGACAGGGAATTGCTGCTGTACAGTGGCTTTCAGGTCCTGTGTGAGGATGGGTGACTCTTCACCAGGCTCTGGTGATAGCTCAGCTTCTCTGAACACGAGAAAAGCTCAGATGCAAATCTGTGGCTTAGGTCCATGTTAATTCATTTCCAAACACTGATTAAGAATGGTGAATGAGGAGAGAAATGCAGGTTAATGTAGCACACTGGCATTTTCCAGACTGCCTGCCAAATGAAAGCTTTGGAGGAGACATGTAAATAGGGGCCAGCAGCCTGCACATGAATGAGCTGGAGGGTTTGGACTGGTGTAAATGCTGCTTCCTTGGGATGGAAGATAAAAACAGTTTGAGGGGTGAAAGAATGGGGGCCAGCCCAGTGTCCAAAGAGGAGTGGGAAGGGAAAAGTTTGGGACATGGGAATTGTTTGATATCTTCCTGAGGACAAACTTTGGTGCCCCTCATTGCTTCAGGCAGAGTCTGCTGGGTACAAGATGGAAATGTGGGTAGCTGGGGGATCAGAGGGCATGCCTGAGGGTGCTTGTAAGCTCTGCAGGGACACTGATGTGATTGTGGGTCCCACCTGCTGTTCCCACTCTTGATGGGCAGCTAAAGAGGGGTTCTTAAGACTCCCAATCTGTGCTGGATTTCCACTCCCCGAGTAATCCCTTTTTTAGAGCAAGCCCTGTAGGCAAGACTGCATTCCATTTTCGCCTACAACCTCCTGATATGGTCACCAAATAGGCAGTTGGAGAAGAGCTTTCACTTGGTAATGGGCCACTTGTGTGATTCCTATAGCTGCCGTGACACAGGACTGACTTCAGTAAGTAGGTGAGGGATTTTTGCTCAGCAGCAAGTCAAGAGCTCTGTGAGCTAAAAGCTAGCAGTTTTCCCCCTCAGTTCAGCAGGTTCTACCCTGTCCTTACCGAGAAATCATCACATCAGCTTCGTGACACCAAAATGTATCACTGGGCAATTACGCTCCACGGGGTTGCCTGTCTCCTGCATTCCTTCCTCAGCTGGATTCCTTGCTTTTTTTGTGGTTTGAAATCTTACAGTGGAAGGTTGTAGGACAACAAAGCAGTGCAAAGAACAGATTTTTGGGAGAGGACACAAGGCAACATTACTATAAAACAGGGAAGGAAAGACGATTGAGTAAAGTGTAGAATACTTGCAGTAGAGCCATTGACTTGAAATTCTGTCACAAATTCCTGTTTCAAACCAGGCTTCTTGAAGGGTTTGCTAAAGCTCACAAGCCTTTGGGGCAGGCCTGTCATATTCAGTAAGTTTCTACAGGCTTCTTTTCAGCAACTCTGGTGCAATTTTCAGATTGTTGTAACACTTCCCGGTCTAAACACAAAGGCCTCAGCGTCTCACCAAGCACCTGCTCGTCTCCTTGCTCTGTCTGTGGCTCCCACAGCACCAATATCTGAAATTGCAGAGGTTGGAGAAGGTATTGTATAGGTTGCAAATGGACCAAACTGACTCTTTTGGCCCTCATCATGAAGGATATTTTGGGATTTCCCCCTGCTGTCCTACTTTATGAGTTGAATCATAGAAAAGTTTGTAAGTCAGAAGGGATTGTGAAAAGCCAGCTAGCCCTCCATGAACTTCTGCATATTGTCTTTCCACACAGGTCCTCCCATCTTGGTTCTGGAAGATGAGGGCTGAATTTTCCCAGTGCTTCGCAGCACTGGTTGGGTCACCTCTGTTTTTTCCTCCCTTCATAATTTCTCAGGTTTACCTCCAGGGAAACAGCATCAGATGGATGGAGCTGGTCACCAGGTGATTGGTCAGAGTAATTTCCATGTGAGAGCTTGTATCAATATCAGTTTAAATTTGTTCTGAGGTCAGTATATTCCCTACTATCTCTTCTTCCCTCCTCCCAAGCCACATGGATCCTGAAGGCTCTTCTAAGCATTTATGGTATCACAAATGCACGCAATCGTTAGTATGAACAAAGGTAATGTGCTGCTTGGCTTATATAGAGGTGAAGCGCTGAATGTTTCCTTGCCTGATCAGATCTGGAACAAATGTAGTAGGGGAGCAACTTGAGTTAAGGAGATGAAGCACCACTGAGTTTAGGAGCAGTTCAAGCTCAGCTCTGAGTGGCAAGCCCCAGCCTGGTGTTGGGTCCCTGGTGTTGGCAAACAAGGAAAACTAAGATCACATTGGTCCCAGTTTACCCTATGTGGAAACAGGAATGGAAGCTACAGTAAAGTGTTTTTGACTGATTCCAGCCAAGAAAACAGACAAGGTCAGCAAGCTTGTAGTTTTGAGGGGAGGAGAGACCATCTGTCCATTTGCCTTGGGCTCTGCAGGCAGCCATCTGCCTTAATAACCGAGCTGTGAAAAGCACGATCTCTGCAGGAGGAAAGCAGAAGCAAAGGAGGAGCTGGGACCTGTCCGTCCCAACCACAGCACTTCACACAGGGTGGCTGTCAATGCTGAGATGGCGATGGGTGACATCTGAGTGCCACCAGGATGCAGCTGACCCAGCAGCGTAGCAGTCAGGGTCCCGTGGCACTGCTTTAGCCACCACAGGGAGTTCAGGCTGGGTTGTATTTGGGTCTGGCCTCCACAGCAAACTGGTATTGAGCAAACAAGGGCTGCAATACCATAATTTCTGGTTAGCTTCGGTGGTAAGGTGTTTCTTCTCAGCAGAGGACCTGTGTTGTGCTTGGCTTGCTGAGCAGAAGGGACTGCGTTGTCCCCAGGCTGTGTCACAGGGAGCATAGTTGAGGTTTCATCGGTAGATATGACTGCAGAAGCCATATTATAAACATGGTATTTCATGGGGGTATGGACCACGCAGACCTAGTGATCTGTGGGGACACATATGTTTGATGTATACTTTCTGTATTTGGATCCAAACCTCAATTACTCCTGGGAAATGGTTCAGTATCATGATTAAACCCCATTCATTAGCTGGCTGGTCTTGAGGAAATCTTGTTAAAGGGAAAACCTGCCTGTACTGATGCTTTTAATGTAGCATGCCTATTACTTAACACAGATCTGAGTTGTAATGAGCTGGTTTAGAGATCAGTTGTGTTTGTATTAAAGTAACATTTGCAGTTTCCACACAAAAAGCAGATGAGAATCTTTTAATCTAGAATAAGTCTTTCAGAAGTCCACTACTATTAGTAGCTTACTCCAATTTTGCATGAAACCAGGATATAAGCTGTAATGGAAGATACAGGAATTAGTTGGTTTTGTTTTGTTTTTTTTTGTTTTTTGTTTTTTTTTTTTTACATGGTGCATTATACCATTACCATTAATACCAATGTATTAGGCTGTGTAGGACAACTATCATTTATCTTAAGAATCTCACCTTCTTTTTCCAATAGAAATTGGAATGCTTTGGCTGAACTTAAATCCCTTCCCCAATGACATAAACAAACCCAAGACAGAATAGAAAGTTATGCCTATATAATAATATCCATTTGTGCTTTTACCTTAAGTTACAGGAAAAATGCTTTCCCAAGTCAGTCACTTTATTTTAGAAGAATTAGTAGCAGCTATATTACTATTTATTGCTGGGTATACACTGAGACACTGCAACACATCAAATGCAACATAGAAATATGTTTTAGTTGTGAAAAAATCAAAACATATAAAACCTTGTCTCTAGCACCCCAGTTGGGCTGTCTAAAAAGGTTATGCACCCTACATAAAATCAAAATTTCATACACACACATATATATGTTGTGTTCTGCTACTTTTCAATCTGTGAAAAAATAAAGTGAAAATCTGAGAAATGAGGGAAGGGATGGTGAGTCTGTATGAGGGGTGACAAAAGGGGGTGACAAGCCAGTGGTTTGTGAGAGGCTGCATTTGCACCATGATGAATTTTTCAGAAACCTTTTTCCCAGGGCCACAAGAACCCACTGAACATCTGGAGGTCATGTTCACACCTGGCTGCCTGACCTGTGGTGCTCTGCAGCCTGGGAGCACCAGCCTCATCTGTGGGGAAAACACGCTGCATGAACCTAATAACTGCTGGAGCTCAGCACTGCAAACCCTATCACGGGTGATCATAGCCTGCTAATGTACAGGAGTGGCATCATCAGCACAGACACGGAGGATGCTATCTCAGCAAATTCCTCCTAGTCTCTGCTGTGGACTTCTGCAGGCACAATGGCATCTGCTGGGGCCTACAGAAGGGGCACTCTCAGTGTCACAGCTTCTCTGGCAGAAATCCTTTGCACTGATGCTATTTATAGGAAAAAAAATCACACTTTTAGTGGTATAACTTTTCCCGTGGGGAGCAGTTTTCCTGCAGCAATGCAGGAGTTCCAAGAGTGCCTTATTTACTGCTGAAAAATACTGATATTCCTGCAGGTTGGTGCACCGTACACACAGCCCTTGTGCAGCTCCTACCTTTTTGCAAAAGAAGGTATTTGTGATATCACTTATTTTACCATTCCTGAACAAAACCAGGCACCTAAGCAGAAGCCTGTAGAGCTTTCTCTGTGCCGAGGACATCTGCCAGCAGAGCTGTTTCGGTCCCGGATCATGCCTCACCACACCTCCCTCCAGCATAGCTGTGGCTGAGCAGGTTTGCCTTGCCAGTTTCTAGCGTACTGCTGTGTCACCAGTAAATGCCTGGATCGTTTCTAACCTCACACAGGATTGGTTTATCAGCTGCAGGCAGCCGCAATAATTATACACACTGCTCTCTATGAAAACTGGGTCAACAGGATAGTACTTCTTTTTATGTCCCGTCAGGCTTCTCTGATTTACACCTAGGGGTCAGACTTCAGGGAGAAAGATGTTTGAGTTAATGCAAGCAGCCATCACATCTCTTTAGGTGATGCCACCTTTCTAATGCATTTATTTCCCTCTGATTTTGCATCATAATGTTGGCTATGATACAATCATTGCTCTTGACAAAACAAGAAAGGAAAGCCCAGAGGAAAAAAATATTGATATTTATTTAAAATGAAGTATGATAGATAAATGCACCCTCTCATTATGTCAGCGCACGAAGAAGCATGGACTTCCAGCACTGCAGCTTTCCAGGCAGAGGTCCTAAGGGCCAATGTGGTTATGCTGGCAAAACTGCACGTTTAGGAGCACATCTTCCTCTGCCCATGGGATGCGGTTTTCCCACACCAGTTCGGTACGCGCCTGTGTTTGTGTCTGCTGGATCTAGGCAAGCCGTAAGGTGACAGAGCTAGTTAGCTGGTGGGATTGTGAGCGATGCCGTCAGGAGAAGCTGTTTGCTTTGATTTTGGAGTGCTGAAGCCTGAGAACCGCAGCGTCAGCCCAAAGACTCGCCAAACCTCGGTATCAGGGACTTCTGGAAGAGAAGTAGGAATAAGTATCAGAAATAATACATCTCTAAAGTGTTTCTTTGTAATTACCAACACGTGGTTGGCTTCTGCCTTCATGTTTTCTTTCCCTGTTGAGTACAGCGCTGGGTCCCGATAAGGATCTTGCACCTTCTAGATCCTGGCTGATTTCTCCACCTGACCGTCCGTGTCTGTGCTGGCGCACAAAGCAGGCCAGGGCCTGCTCCAGCCCGAAGGGCGAGGGGCATGGCATGGCTTGCGCCGAGGGAATCAAGCCTTCCTTCTCCCAGAGCAGGGTAGTCTCTGCAAGGCCAACTGGGAGCGTCCCTGTGGCTGTGCTTCATTTTCTGGTGGTGTTCTGGTCTCAACTGACGATGAGAATGGCATCTGCAGATGTTTTTACTCTTAAAATATCCATCTGCTGAAGTGCAGCTCCTTTGGTTTGCCAGATGCTCTTGTGTGCTGGGAGACACGGTAGGTAGCCATAACTTCTCTAGACCATGAATCCTTTGACACACTCCCACTACGTCACTCCTTGTTTGCATCGTCTCTGAAGGAAGCAGATGAAATCTCTTCCATCTCTCCCCGTGCTGACGTCTTTCTGCGCTGCTCATCACTCTCATCAGCTGTTCCTGAACTGCCTCTTACCTACAATTGGAAATTCAAAGCTGGGCCCCTCCCCGGCTGCCTCTTTGATGTCCCTTCCTCCTCCTGTGCATCACGGACCTTGCTCCCTTTGAACGAAGGCATCGTGATAAGGTTTATGAGATTGCTTCCCGTTAGGATGAGGGCACCCAAGCCCTGCATGTCTGAGGGCCATCTGCTGCCTCTGGAATGGGCACAGGGCAGTAGCTTCTAGCAGAAAGACAAGGTTGCTTCAGCATGGAGCTGCCAGTTTGTGAATCAGAGCCCTCAAATACATGCATAAACACTAATTAAACCCAATTTAAAAGTGTCTGATATTTATCAAGCTTTGTTTAGTTAGGGATAAAATTAAATAATTGATTAGCTACTGAGTTAAGCTATGTCTGTGTCATCCTCTAAAGCAAACGGAAGAGTATCTACCTGAAAGGACTAACTCAATTCTCAATCAACTCCAGAAAACATTGGATTTGGTGCCACTTAGGTGTATGGTAAGCCTGAAAGTCACCGGTTTGTGTTTAAATTACATCTGAAGTGAAATTTCAGTTTGAATTCACTGCATCATTCAGTTCTCCTGAAAGTCAGAGCTTGGATATTTGGATCTGAAGCTTTTATTTTTTCTTTTTGTTCTTGGTATTTTAAGAGACAGGAGCCAGCAAAGCCTGCTTGCTCAGCAGCTTGCAGAAAGTTGTCCAAATCTGGCCAGATGAGGGGAGTGCATCGCTGATATCACTGGCAGATTGCATTATAACAGTTGTTGGGAAAGGTCTTCAGAGGAACAGAACAAAATAGAAATGCTGGAGCAGAGCGAGGATCACAGAGAAGGGTCTGGGATCTGGTCTTGGAAGATACCCAGTATTAGCAGCTTCACTGGAAGGCTACAGCAGACCGTTAGGAGACAATCGATCTCTGTGAAAATGTTGTCTTAATCCCCATAGGTTTCGGGATAATTTATACCAGCAAGCATAGAAGAGATATTTGGGAGTATAAAGAATTTTCTGGAGAGGAAGAAAAAATAATGCTGGCTTTTTTTATTTCCATCTTGCTCTTCAGCACTATTTCTGTTATAAATGGGAAAATGTTAGCTGTGGATCTACTGCTACTGCTAATTTTAAAATTAATAGCTCTTTTTTTTTTTTTTTTTTTCCCCCAAGTAGAAACTTTTAACTTGTTAGTAGTTGGTGAGATTTGTGGACCTTGGAGCCAACTGGAGTCTCACTATTTATGTTACAGTAGAGCCTAGAGATCATAATCAGTCTTCCAGGTGCTGTGCAGATAGAGACAGCCTGCTCCAAATAGCCTCAAAATAGGCAAGGGGTGGAAGGGAGACAACAAAAAGAAAGGGGAAAGCAGTGTGGGCTCAGGCTGCCAAGCAGGTTGGAACTGGGAGCAGCAGAACTGACTTTTCTTCTGTGTTCTCCATCACCCTGTCCTCCAGGAGGGGTTTTCCATTGTTTTCCTGGGTGTTGACTTAGAAATCAGCTTGAACTACACAAGACATGTCACTGACATGCCCAAAACTCAGCCTATAGCCTCTCTCCTTTATTTTGGTTTGTTTTTGTTTTTGGTTTTTTTTTAGGGGGTATATGTATGTCACTCCCCCTTGGAGATACCAACCCCATGAAATAGAAACGCTGCCAGAATTTTCACTCTAATGGTACAAAGGACGCCGCTACAAAAAACCCTGCTGCTATTTTTATCCCTCATCCAGCTGCCCTCCATAGCTTTCTGTTTGTGTTTTCCTCTTTTAGTAGACAGCCTTATCACCAGGCAAAGGGTGGGGGCTAGAGCTGGGAAGAAATACCTAACTAAGGCTGACTGCCCAGCAGAGGTGGGTTGGCTATAGGGGTGGTGACAAGGAATTCTTCCTCCAGAGCCTAACTTTGACCATAAACTCTAGTTCTACTTAGTAACCTAAATTGCCTCAATTTTGTCCAGCTGCCCCACTTCACTCATATAAAGAGTGATAAAGGAAGACAAGGGTGAAATAACCTCTAAATAAAAGATGAGGTAATTTTGAAGGCACATTAGACTTTTATGTGTATTATGGCTTTTTATATAAGCCCGCTGAGGGCTGCAGCATCTCCAGTATGGAGCTGTCACCTGGTATTTTCCACTTTATGGCAGTTTGCATAAAATGTGAGTGCCTCTGGTGCAAATTACTCAGAATTCCTCTCTAACTTTCTGGGGTGGGGAGGGAGGTGTGTTGAGGGAGATGGTTTTGTTATTGCTGTCTCCTGTTTTCCTCTAACCTTAGACATCGTTTTCATAGGTAATAGAAAGGAACACTCTGTATACAAATCAAAGATCTCACTGAGCTGAAAGAAGCTGTTGCCCAAGCAATCTCTGAACTGAATACGTGGGATTGATGTGGCTGAAATTCTGTCTGAATTTCAGCGGTTTGTGTTATACTGCCTGGATGATCCTAAACATCTGACCTTAAAATCTGTGAACCATACATAGTGCGATTAGTGCCGGTGTGGATGCTGTAACAATCCCACAAGTATAAATGTCTGTTGGTCTGATATCTTACAAGTTTTAGAGTTTCGGAGTGTTTTACACTGGCTGAAAGAGGAATAATTCTTGCAGGGATTGCTGGCTAGGAGATTTCCAATTTGCCTCTTTTCTCCTTCATTTTCTTCCTTGTTTGGAGCTGATGTGCATTTGGCAAAGAAGAGTGTGAAGCCCATGCATAGGACAGAGGCCAAATGCAGTAGGAGCAGCGTGCTGTCAGCCATGGTAGGAACTACTCTATAGACCGGGTTCTGTTTCTGCTCCTCTCCTCTTCCCTGAAGGGCATGAGGGAGAAGAGATTAGCTGTGTCACCTCTGATGGAAATCAACTGGCTTGAAGGGAATCCCCGGAAGGTCTAAAACCTACTTGGCTACTTTCAGACTTGTCAAGTCTCATGTATTAATTGGGAGAGTCTCTCACTTGCTCACCTCATGCCTTATCCCAGACACTGGCAGCAAGGTGACCTGACCTCATTCTTGCTGTGGGACCTTGGAGGCCAGTGTAGCTTACTGAGGAAAACTTCCAGTTCTAGCAGGATGAGGAGATGCAGTGCTTGGAAACCAGGTAGTACATGCACCAGGGAGTGATCTCGCATCCGTAGGAGAATTGGTGGAAGAGACACTCTTCCCATACTGCTTGTCAAACTATCTGACTTCTGAAATCTTACATGTGGTGTTAGAAAAAACAGAAATCCATAGATCCCCCAGCACTCTCTTCACCTAATTTTTTTTTTTTTTTTTTTTTTTTTTAAGTCAGAGTATGATAGAGGAAGGAGTAAATATTTCTGATCTTGTTGCACCATAACTATCAGTATAGTATTTTCAGTGGTAGATGGACTCCAGGTCAGGAAGGAGGCAGTGATTAACAAACTTCACCCCCCTCTCCCCTCTGGCTTACTTAGACTGTAGAACTTCTCCCCAGAAATGGGATTAAGTCATAGTTTTGATAAAGAGATCTAATCTTGTTGTAAAGGATCTAAGCAAAATGAATCCTCCTCTCACTTGGCAGACTGCTCCAGTGTTTAATCATCCTTACCCCCAGGAAACTGCATCTTGTTTCAAGGTCAAGTTTATCACATTTCCACTCTAGCTACTGGAACACTTCATGACTTTCTAGGAGGCAGGCTCCTCTGAGAGCTGATTTAGCTCCCTGTCCTGAGCTGCCCAGCAAAATGTGATGGGTAGTTTTCTGTTACTTCAGTTCACTGAAGTGACCTCTGGATTGGTCTAAGGAGCTCCCAAGCTGGCAGGAGGGAGGAAACCAGCCAGGAGGAAGAGGAAGGAGTTCCTCCACATCTGTGAGTTAGGAGTCATGCTTACAAGGGGATGGAGAGGTAGGTTTAACCCCCCGGCCCCACTGCCCCAAGCAAGCTCAGTGTGCTCTATTCTGGTGTATCTGTCATCCTTGTTCATTGGTCACCAAAGGCAAAATTGCATTGACTGAAGGTGCTGAGACCCCTGTCACTGGGGTGGAACCAAGGGGTCAGGGCTCCCCTGGTTACATGATGTGACACTGACCCTGCTGCTGCACAGCTCCTGCCTCACTCCTTTCAGGCTGGCTGGCAGCAAGGTCCACCTGAGGAGCTCCTGCTGATGTACCAAACACTAGGTAGGGCTCTGAGATCTTATGCAATACTTCAAGACTGACCCAAGATGTTGTGAGCATGCCCCTATCCCCCCACAGAAGTGCTGTTTGTTCTGCTTGGGGACCTGGCAGAATGTCTCCTGGCAGGAACTTTTTTTATATGGGCTTGTTTTGGCCCATATAAAGTGCATCTACATGAGGAGGTTTTGGATTGCCAGCTGTAGCCCTAGAGTCAAAACCTCAGACTTTTTCTAGCATGGCCCTGGTCCTGGAAAAGAGTCAAACCTACCGCCTGTTGTTGGCCGAACAAACCCTTTATTACTCTGGCCAGAGCCCTCCAGGTCTCCTGGCCTGCCTTGACCCCACGCTCCTCAAACCATTATTGCAACAGCGACAAGGGAAGATTCAGACCAGCTGTCCAAGAGTGGCCAAAGCAAATGAAGAGGAGGCAACGTGTCCTGGGGCTCCAGAGCCAAAACCTCTGTGTGCAGCCTGCAGGGAGCCAGAGACTGGGGTCCAGGGTTCTGACCATCTCCTAGCGGACCCAGAGCCAGAAGCTATCTTCATGTTGCTTGAATCCAGCCGTAAGGGAGAACTCAGTGAAGGTAAATATCTGGAGTCCTCCGCTGAGTAGTTTATTGATGTCTTGGTTAACCACCTGTGGGATGAGCCAAGTATGTCTGTGAAACTGCTTCAGAGCTGCCAGACTAAGTACCTGCCGTCTTGAGAGGAGAGAAAGATGGATGGGGGAGAAAGGAAGAGGATATATTCCTGCTTTAAATCCTGTTGGTTAGTATGAGGGAGTGAGAGACATGTCTGTGGTGGAGCGAGGGCATTTTTGACTGTATATTAATTATTGCCATGAAATTAATGTTTTTTTCCAAGTAAAACATACAGCGCCACTAATGTCTTGCACAGCATCGGAGACAGGAAAATTCAATGTCCTCAAATGCCTCAGGAAACTTTTCCTTAAGTGTGCAGGGTCTTGAGTCAGTGTCCAGCTGAAGATACTTGGGCCAACCCCACTAACATCCCTGTTGAAGTGCCAGCCTGTTGTTGGTGGCTCTTTACGTGGGCTTCTAACAAATTCTCCTCTGCAGTCTTTGCAGCATTGTCCTTGAACCATCTAAAAGAAGTAGTTTGACAGAGGTAGCTGGCACACCATTTGCTTGTGGCTCACTCCTCTGGTTAAAAGCTGCTAATGGGTGTGGACAGCCTTGTCATCCTGGATGTTCCTGTCTTCCCCTGGCTCACCTTCACTACTGAATAATCTGCAGCCTTTCATCTGTGCAGAAAGGAAGTGTTGTGAAACTGCCTGTGCCATCTCCAAGCTGGCTTCTACGTTAATGAAAAGGGGAGTGTCTCCATGTTCTTGTGTGTTGATTAAGTAAATCTAGAAAGAATCCTTCAGCTATCGCTGCATTCCTTAATATTTTTTTTTCAAAGTTAATCCATTGAAGCTTAGAAAGCATTGATAATTAGTAGAGCTAAAAGGGACCATCTAACTTTGCTTGTTTTAATAAATGAAAGGATTTTGCGGGCAAAAGAATAAATACTGGTTAGAACACTACAAAATTTTGCTCATAATAAGCAAAAAAGTCGCATCGTTCAATAGATGTACTAGGGTTGCGAGTTCAGTATTCAGTTAACTAAAAGAATAGATAAATAAATATAAAACAATTACTCTCAGGCACCTGCTGCTCAACTTAAAATGTCATGAAGGTATTTATGCTTCTCTCTGAAGGGGGAAGGTCACTCATGAACACAGGCAGATTGAACTGAGATGACCAAGGCAATTATTACTTCTAGCTCTCCTCCCTGTTTCTCTCCTGGTGGCCATCGTCCTGCTCAAACGCTGGCAAAGCTGATCTTGAACTACTATGGCTAGAACCCCAAACCACGGTTTACTTTCACATGCCTTTCTGCAAACTGCAGTGGCTTTGGGGCATTTTATTGGGCTGCCCCAGCGGAAGGGCTGGCAATCTCTGCGAGCAGTAACTGCTCCAGCCGTCTCACTTGAGTTTAACATGGTAATTGACTGATTTTAATTTATAGCAGCTGAAGCTGTGGTCTTGCCTTGTTTGCTTTTTAAAGTCATGTGTGGCTCTGGTGGGTGAATGCTATTTGGCCACTAGTGTGGGAGAACCAAATAATTAGATCTGATCTGTGTGTAAATAAATATCCATCAATAACTTGGTCTCTGTTGTCTACTGCAGACTTGCTTCTTTGTACAGAGACCACTGACATTATTAACTAGGGTTCAACCTGTGACTCTTAAAATAAGATCCTGAGTGAGTTTTTTCATAATAACTTCAGCTTTGGAGTTTCCCCTCTGGAGCCATTCAGTTAGTGTCATCATTCAGAAAATCATCATTGCTTTCAAGCAGTAAGCATGTGTGAAACACACACACACACACTGGATGCAACAAACCCACAGGGCCTCCACTCAGCTTGAGTTGCTGCTTGGTCTCCTTTTTTTTGCCTGGCCAGTGCCTTATCCCAATGGCCCATGGATACATCTAATGGTTGAAGTAACAGACCACAAGGAAACTCCCCATTGTATGTCTGGGTTGATGTTCTTATCAGGATTTGTTTTCTTTCTTGTTTGCCACTTTTCACCTTCAAAATATTGTCAGTTTTACTAATTAACTTATTTAATTTACCCCTTTCTAGGGAAAAACTGTAATTGTTAGCTGTAGTTTCAATCTAGTTTGCAAACTCCTTTCCTCTAAGCAGAAACAACAGAGAGAATCCTAAGGATACTCATCTGCCTAATTTAGCATGACTTGATTGTGAAGCAGAAATACTTCCAGGAAAGAAAATACTGGGTGTTGAATTCTGCTTAGTCTAGCCCAGAAAGGCATAACTGGAAACAAGGGCTGGAAGCTGAATTCAAGTTTTGTCACTAAGACAGCATGGGTTTTTTGTTTAATTTCATTTTGTTGTGGGTTTTGTTTGAGTTGTTGCTTTGTTTTGTTCCATTTTGGTTTAATCTGGGGTAGAATCCTGAAGAAAAGGACTGAATCTTCGGCTTCTTGACATTTTCAAATCAGGACTGTACGCATCTCTGCAAGATGAGCTTTAGTCAAACCTAAACTCCTACACTCAGCCCGGGAGTGTGCTATGCGGTTTGATGGAGTATGGCATACAAGAGCTAGCCTTAATCTTTTAATGGGCCTGTCTGGCTTTAAATTTATGAAGAAATAGTTGGTGTTCTTGGTGTATTTATAAGACTGTCTTGACTGCACCCTTGGTTGGCATAAAGCTTTGTAATTCCTTTGACCACACTTCCTTGCCTGTTTGCTTTGCTGGAGCTCTTTGTATTAGCTGTGAATCTGTCTTCTTGTGCTCATCTTTAGGTTCCTCCTCTGCCCTACTCTGGCACTTCAACCTCAACTGTTTCATTGCCTAGAAGGGATGAAGGCTACTGACATTAAAATGATATATATCATGATATATAATCCTTCTGCTTTGGTTCTTATATGTCCTATCTTTCAAACTGGACATGGTGTCTGGATATTGGCCTACAGATGACTGTAGCTATTGAAGAAATTCCAACATAGGTTATCAAATTTTCTATCTGGACCTTTATACCATGAGGAATCCTTCAGGTTAGCACAGCTGCAGGTTACACAATATGTGTGGATGTTCTGCTATGGCTTGGGTAGGCAATCACATGGCTGAATTACTCATTGGAAAGCAGAATAATTAATAATGTTAAATCAAATCTAAGCTAATCTAAAGGCGTAGCTGATTATGTGCTTATCAACATACTTTGCTGATTTTTATCAGGTGGAAAGTTGTATCTTCGAAGATTAAAGGAAAGAAAAAGAAATCTTAATACCCAGTTGATGAAAGTATTGGTGGCATCAGTGCAATCTGCAGATCTGACACAATATTATTTTGGAAAATGAATTTGCTGGTGGGTCCTTGCTGCTGCAGAGGATTAGTGAACTTGCTCAGCTCTGTGCACATGCCTGAGGTTTTGCTGTCGAACAGAATACCTTGCGGAGTTCATCCACACCAGCCCTAATCTGGCTTTTGCATGACAGTAAACAAATCTTCACAGCAACAAGGAGCCAAACCGAGGTGCCAGGCTCCAGAGAGGCGCAGGAATCCACCTGGGCAGATGAGGTTTTATAGTTGGGCCCTGCATTTAGCTATGATTTGGCAAAAGAGGGAATGAGGCAGGATTATGGGATACTGATAGCAAGAAATCAGAACATGAGCTCAAATTTAGGTATCTGCCTGCCTGTCTTCCTAAAGCACTCATTACAATTGCTTGAGCTGGGGTTGGAAATGAATGTGCGAATGCAGTGCATTATTACATCACATCAGAGGGTGGTGTCTCAAATAAAAGCCAAAGCAGAAGCTGTTGATGGAAAAATGTATTTACTAGAGGTATATTAAGGGAGGAATAAGTGTTTTCTGAGATTTTTAAGGTTAATGTAAATAAATACATATATTTTGGCTTCCTGAGTTTGCCAGTGCAAGAAGAAATAAACAGTAGATTACTAAAACAAATCAAGATTAAGACAACAAAACACCACTTAGTGAATTTTTTTATAAATTCACATTCTTGCATCCTGTGGAAAGGAAGAAATCTGTTCACTCACTGGGTAAAGGTGATAACCATGACCAGACTGAGCTGGGTTTGTTGATGGTGTTTGTTTGTCTGATTTTTAACCATGTGATTAAAAAAGCTTGAGGTGGGAGCAAAGCTTTCATTTTTACAATTACATTCAGAAATTAAAAGCCTTAAATGACTGAAAGTTAAGGGCAATATGACATGCACTTGTGGAGTGTCAGATAATGATATTTTTCTGGAGGGATAGTTCTTTTATGACTAACATTGCAAACATCTCATTAATACTGGAACATATGACTAAAAGCACAAAGGACTTTGTGTCAGGAAGGGGCTTTTGTAGCTAACATCTTTGTAACACCAATGAGGAAGGAAAAAAGATAGGTAGATTAGCTGGAACCAAGACACAGATTTCTAGTTTAAAAGCATATGTAGCCAAGTACGACATTTGTTGTATTAATGTATATTTGTGGAATGTAAGGGTGGCAAAGTTGATTCAGTAGGCTTTGATGGTACAGAGTTACATAGACCTTTGCATACGCATCCAGATATTTGCTCAGAGACTTCAACTTCAAACCTGGCAGAGTTGAAGTCTGACAATGCACCTTAGATTTTTTTTTCTTTCATTTAAAACCCTTGCATTCACTGTCTCCAAGAAGCTGTCCTCACTGAAGAGAACCTCATCCACCTTCTTCCATTAGATAATGGCTAACACTGAAAATCTTTTTAATGTGCAAGATAAGGCGCTAATTCAAAGACTGGTGCAAAGTATTTGTAACAGGACCTGAAACTTGAAATAATCGACTTAATTTTTTTTTAATTAATCCTCAGCATAACAACTGAGTTGGTTTTGAAGTTTGCTTGGTTTTATTCATCTCTGTCCACTGCCTGCTTTTACGTCAGTATAGGAACACCTCAAATATATGTGGAAAGCAAAGGTAAGGCAAAGAAAGGTGATGCAATTTAAGTTCATATAGGAGGCTTGTATTCAGCTCCCTGCTCTGCAATAGGTTTTGTAAATTCTGTGCTAATACTCTAACTACTGGATTAACCTTCCTCTTCGAGCCAACCTTTGATTTCTTTAACCAAGTGCTGCTCAAAAGTGTTGCTTTTATTTGAAGTAAGAGGGGGCACCCATTTGAACTGAAATGGGAAAAGAAATTCAAGCGTTCTCTCACAATTAATCTTTAAAGTGATTCTCCATTTCCTGAGGCCAAAGGAAGTAGAAAAAACATTGGACTTTCCTGCCTAAAATTTGTTTCTCAAATTCTGTGCTTTTACAGATAAAAGACCCTTTGGTTCTCTCGTCTCTGCCACACAATGAAAAATTTCCTTAAGAAATCCTATGCCTTTTTTCCACCAGCCCCACATTCTTTTTGCCTTACACACCCTGGATTTAATGTGCAAAGACAGAGAACACTTATAAAACCTTGCTTTGGCGCAGTACAATTGGCAAGTGACTGAAAAGTGGGCAGTAAATGTTTTCCTTATGCCAGAGCTGTAAAGGAGGCAAACTGGTACCATCAGCATAGGTGATAGGGTTGCCACCCATGTCCAGAATTCCTGAAACCCAAACTTTTTAACCATCCCCCTCCATTTCAGAGAGCCAGCATTCTCTGCAGTGATTATGGGCCCTGGATCAAGTTTTTGCTCAGAGACTTTTGCAGCTCTTCCAGAACAGTTTGTGCCAGCGGAAATGCCGTGGTGGGATGAACTCAGTGCTCCAGCCAGAGTCAGCACTTGACGTTACACAAGGACCATAATCACTCTGGGCTTTCTCTGTCACCAGCACAGAGAGGAAAGTGTCATGGGGAGGCAATTCTGATTTTTTTTTTGTCTCCACTAAGCATAGAGGGAGCCTTCGGCCTGCATGAGATGGGATGAATCCAAACCTTGCTGCTTCTGTGAGTGTAGGAATTACTCTTGTGTCCATCAGCTAGCTGAGAAATCCACAGAGTGGCAGGAAGGCTCTTTGTATCCCAAGTCTTAGGAAAGAAAATAAATGCTCTTGTGTGTTTGAACCTATTTTCTAAATCTTAGGACAGGCTTTTTAACCTTGTTTTCAAAGGAAAAGAGGCTTATGTTACAATGCACTGTTTAAGTATGTCCATGTGTCTTATGCTGGTACATTTCTAATCTGTTTCCTATCTCTGGTCATATTTGGTGGAATAGAACAAAACTGCAAACATAAATAGCTTCTTCTAAGTTTAGTGAAAATTATCAGTCAGGTAAAAGAAAATTATGTTGCACATGCTGTCAGCTGTGGGAAAGGAAATAGAGAATCCATCTGAGAGAAGGCTCCTGCAGACACCTCAGATATGGGAAGAGCTTCACCTATAGCTTGTGTCATAGACAACAATGTGAGCCAGTCACAAGGTGAATATGCCTCAGAAATCAGCCCTCCAGAGCACTGGTACTCATGCTGTTACAGTTTGAAGGAAAGGAAGATATATAACATCTCTGTCCCTATCCTTGAATACACACATAGACATCAGGGCCAGCAGGTTAAGTCTTCTGAGAATATCTAGGTTTAACAAAATAGTGAAAGAAGGTGAGTTGGAGGGATCTGATCCAAATGTGAATTTCCCTGCATTCTTTAAATGTCTGCTCACACTGACTTTAAATCCACTGGAACCATCCCTGGTACCACCACATCAACAGAAGGTCAAGGCAAGCCTCATACATGGGCGAGCACCCAAGCTGTGTGTATTCTGGCTTCAGCAATTTACTTCCAATTCATTGGCCATATTGGCTGAAAAGAAAACCTGACGTATGCCTTGCAGAATAGCTGTCTATGTCTTTCCTATTCTATCAGCTTTTAGCCTTCTTTCTGCTTCTTTCTGCAGAAATGTTTCTCAGAGCAACTTTTCTAAGGGTTGTCCCTTTAAATTGGGAAGGAATAGCCTACATAAGCATTAAACCAGGCATTTTCTTCAGCAAAATCTGGCACTTTCTTTCAGCCAGAATGAGTATTATTATTTCTTATTATATTTTCCCTAAGCTTTTCTCGGTTTGTGTTCCCAGATGAAAAAATGCTGTCTAGCTGAGGGAGCCCGATAAAACCCTGTTGTATGGTGAGGGAAGAACTACACACTGGCAGTAGTATCTAGGATGGGTTTGATGCAAATGCTTTTAATCTGGTGTTCAGAAGATCCCACAAGCACAGGAAAAAATGTTTTTCTAAACTACATATAAAGACCTATGAGCCAAACAGATGTATGATATACAAGTTATGTGCCATGGGTGAAACTCCAAAATTCTAAAACTATTTGAAACTCTTGTAAAATTTTCTAACTATAGGCTCAAGGATCTTTGAGTTTTCCTTTTTGTACAAAGGGTGAATTTTGTTTAAGACATAGGGTGGAAGATATCTCCTGCTTCAGTAAATCTGTTCCCATTCTGTTGGAGGCAAATATGTCATAAAAATATCTTTAGTAAGTTTATCAAGTTCCACCGTAACTATTTGTGCTTTGGTTTTTTTCCTATGGAAACTTCTAGAGATTAATTACTCTGATAGTTAGAATTTTTCTTCCAGTTTCCAAGCTGACTGTTTTCATGGCTCGTGTGTACTCGATTCCCTCTTGAGTCAACAAAGTCTTTCAGTTTAAATATCTTTTTTTGACTCCCGAGTTCAGACCTTACAATTATAGGGGAAAAAAATGTTGTATTCCTGACAATCTGTTTTGCTGGACTGAGCGAGAAAAATATTTCTCATTTGACAAGATTTTATTTCTCCTGGATTATTCTAGAAAATTTTCTTCTTATCTGTCCTCATTTTAATTTACTTTGAAAATGTGTGGCTGGAATTGTACACATTATTGTCACAGTTTTGTGTGGTGGCTTTAATCCCACTTCATCTTTTTTTTGAAATATCACATCCTATGGCAGTTTAGGATTGCATTCTCCTTTTTCACATTTGTAACATGGTGGCGGCATACAGCTCTCTGTTGACTGTATACGCAATTTCTTCTGTCTCTCTTTCCCAGGCCCCTATTCGTGATAAATATTAGTGGTGTTAACTCCCAGGTGTAGGACCTTGCATTTAGTACTTTTGCATTACAGTCGATCTCTATTATTCAGGGTTCTCCTTGTATGATAGTCTTGTGCTACACAGTGTAAGCAGTGCCTCCCATCTCTGCGTCATCAATTTGTCCGTTAAAACATTTTGTCTTTAGGTTGATGATCTCCACTCTAATTTCTGTTTCTCAAATTCCCTATTTACCATACTCTCTTGTTTTTTTCCCAAAGAACAATGAAGGTGTACAAAACCTTATTTTTCATCTCGCATTTTGTTCAGTTTGAATAATTTTCAAGGTAGCAGCTACATGTTGTCTGTGGCACTGGAGGGTATCATAGCACAGTTGCACCCCCTTGTTGAGTATATCAATTTGTTCTCATAGATAGAGAGTATCTGCTTAGCTAGACAAGGAAGGAGGAAAGAGGACTTTAGAGCAGTGGTTCTTACAGACTCTCTGCATACAGAGCACAGCCTTTTGCTCTCACAGGGATTGTGATAACACGACTCTTGCTCCAGGGCTTTATCCTGAGATCATGGTGGGTACCTCTGCTGGGAGTTGTAAGAAAGTATTCTTCATGGGTCCTCATCTAAAGATGAAGGCTGCTTTGGGTTTTCATTAGGCTGGGTGGGCACTGCACCATCAATTTCCCATGAAGTTAGCTCTTTTTCTTTCCCTGCCTATAAAGTCTGTTCTTGCCATGGCACATCTGTGTGTAAACATACGATATGACTGATAATCGTTTGGTGGCTGTAGCACCTGCCAACGTGTTCCTCCAACGCAAACTATGTAAACACAACCTTGTCACTATCATGATGGTGTGTAGTACTAACTTACTGTAGATCATTCTGTCCCTCACCCTATTTGTATGTGATGTTTGGTTTCCTTCCCTTTCTTCTTCCCAGATTTTGTTCATTCTCCAGTGTATTGCATGTATATACATTGTCACTCCTTTGCTGCGGTTTTGTGTTACCAATCTGATTAAGCCCAAGACTGCCATGTAGCTGTACAATGCTGAGCACTGGTGAAACCCCTGGTGTGCTGCCAAAGCTTCTAGGTGTTACTGAGCTACAAAGGAAAAGAGATAATGATGGTGTGGGAGGGAAGAAAAATGTATTGTGTGGACAAAACTTCCCTCTCTTTTATGTTAGTCTGAAGCTGTGTTGAGAGTAGGGAAATGTAGAGAGGGTTTTAATGTTCATGTGGGAAACAAACGGAAAAACAGAAGTGGACCAGTTGGGGTTAGATGGGAAAGTGACGAATGGCTGCAAATTTATCCGGTGTTTAAATGAAGATGGTCCTGATGAATGCTCCACAGTATCAGCCGCATCAGGCGCATTGACCTTGTTACGAGGGGAGATGTTGCAAAACATACCGAGTCTCTTCTAAAAGCAGTTTCACTTAATAGATAAACCAGGTTATTGAAGGAAAAGATCGCTTTTATCACGGACACAATCCAACTTCCTGCTGCACCTGGCAGCTTCCTTAAGATAAATGATCTGAAGGGATGGGAACTGGGCGGCATGTTCAGGGTAGGAGCAAGAGTGCCCTTCGCTCCCAGCAATGTGCAAACCCAAACCACATAAGGAGTGACAGTGTGGGACTCTCTCCTATTGACATGGGCTTGTGATTTACACGCACTTGGTATCTCGGTTGTCTTGCATACTGCTCTATCTGGAGATAATGTTCTTATCCTTCTTTCTGCTGTGATTCTGCCATTGTTTTTCCAAGTCTGTACTGACTTTCATGCCTGCAACTCCATGCAACACAAATGGCCAGTACCACTATAAAACTGATAGCAGTGAGATCAGGATCTAACTCCTGTAGATCTTTTCAGAGGTTAATATAGGTGTGAACCACAATTTCTGGGAAGTCCTTGAAATAAAGTACACTGTGAGGTTCTTAACTCGGCTTCCCGCCTTTTTTTCAAAGGGTTTCGCGGCTGCCAGGCTCCCGTTAATCTGTTCTGTTTGAACTCCAGCAACATACAAGCCAACAAAAGCAATTAAACTCTGCAATAATGATCAACTCTGGGAAATGATCGGCATGGATTAAAGCAAATTTAAGGGGTAATTGCTTGGCAACAAGTTCCATAACCCTGACTGTTAAGTACAGGAGGGGACTTTGAAACGGTGGTAATTAAATCAGAAAACCTGTTTGGATAATGCATATTGTTCTTTTAGCTTGATTGAACTGGAAAAAATATTCTTTTAAAAGAATCCAGTATTTTGTTTGTAGGAGATTTTATCTACCTGAGATACTGCTGCAACTTTATTGCCAAAATATGTGGGTACATCACGATCTTTGATGTATTCAGCCTTAGACAGGGAAGTGCTGCTCTCCTTGCTTTGTAAGGAGAGGAGAATTATGGCACAAAGGGGCTTGGACGTACACCCAAATGGGCATAGGAAGTCTGTGGAAAGCCATGATTTGACCCAGGCAGCAAGTCCTGAAGATCCAGCTTCTGAATTTCCGTTTTGTTTGTGTCTCTGAACTTCCTACACCTTTGCTTCTGGTAAGCATGGGTAAAAGCCTGAGGTCACGGTTCAACAGCACCATGATTTAGCTCTCTAATGCAATGCTTAGTGTGCACCAGCAAGTGAGTTGCTCACGAGGGCCAGTAACATCATACTGATAAAGGCATAACTTATGTCTTGAGAAGGGCGACGAAGTTTATATTCAAACCAAAAGCAAGAGGCATTGCAAAGGTGAGAAAGTTAATCCCTGTACAGATAGTTTAGCACCCTGGTCGTGCCCAGTTGGGGCTCTCTGTGGGCTTCAGGGCTTGTTCACAGGCAGAGCTAGGTGGAGTGGCCTTTGCCTCTATAATGTGCAGCTGCCCTTTTGCTATGGGCAGTTGGACAGGTCATGTATGTTTGTCTGTCATATAGATTAGGGCAACAGGGAGGTTTCTGGCCAATCACCCATATGACATACACATGACATCACAAGGGTGGTTTGTTTGTTTGTTTGGTTTGTTGGTTTTGTTTTCTTCAACTGTCTTATGCCTAAACTATGGGATAGAGGAGAATAATTTCATCAAACATACCCATACTCCACCAGCACAGAGGTTTTATATGCTGAGCCATTGGATATTTGCATGCAAACTCTTCCTGTGCTCTTCTGGTTCATTTTTGAAAAGGTAATTTATGAGCAGTTAGGTTGGCAGTGGACAAGCTGGCATATTAGTATGCATCATGTACCCCTACATGACATTTTTAATAAAGAATTTTCAGGCACATAAATCTTATTACATCATACCCAATGTGACCTCTGACATGGATAATATTAACAAATTTGTACATACTGGCTCTTAGATGTTTCCACATGGATTAGAAGGGTCTTAACTGAGGATTTCAACACAGTTTTTCAGTGCAGGACAGATTCAGGTTAAAGAAAGATGTGAAAGTGAACTTTGTTATGTGTGGACCACAGTGAAGGTCCTCTGGTGCTGGAAGCTCAGAACAAGTTGAAGATTAGGGTGAGTGCCATCATTTTCAGACCTCTGCATCATGAACATCTATTACAGCCAAGGGATATGTAGTCACAGCAGTTAATAGAAGTGGTAAGATGCAATTAAGAATGTAGAAAACTAATGAGATGAATTGTGTCACCATCTTCATTAAATTGTTTGTGTAATTCTCTGCTGACTGTAAAGATATCTCCAGGTGACCTGCCCAGATACAGAAACATACTTTGGTAGATATGCATCAGGTTAAGTGAATTCCACCTCCAGAGTAATCTTTTTGCTGTTTGTGGATTTTTAAAATCTTTTTGCTTGTTCTGTACATATTCAGATGTCTGGGCTGATATTTAGGGATTTGTGGCTTTGGTCACTCAGTGAATAACAATTTGTGTTTTATTGTTTTGTTTTGTTTTTTGTTTTTTGTTTTTTCATTTTTGTTTTTGTTTTTAAACAAGGTTTTCCAAACACTGTGTTCAGCTCCCCCAGGAGAAACTGTTCTGGGAACAAGCTACAATCTACTCATTTCCATAATCACAAAATTAATAACTTGTTTGATGTTTTAAGTATCCCCACAGTTTTCCATAGCTGATAATGTATAAACCCAAGAGATGATGGTGGTGTGCATGTAAGGAAGCCTCCAATACATATTGGTTACAAACATTTTAAAGATACAAGGCTACTTGTAAATAGTAATCTCTTTAACAATATTAAAAATAAATCTCCACAATATGAAAATAATTCCTCAGAGGTGTCCGGGTGGCATTTTGCATCCCTCTACAATTTTAATCTGCAGCTCCAAAGGTGAATTGTTCATGGGCCTGGATGATCTGTTACGAAGGTTGTGATTTAGCCGCCCACCCCCAAAGCTCAACAGGATTCTTGTGATAGCAGGAGCAATGATTGTTTCTTGATGTTGTTATGGGTTGGAGTTTTACTGGTAGCATGCCAGCAGCAGGCTGTGTGCTGGGGAACAGCTAAAGGGTGATATGCTTTCACGTGGAGGAGTTTAAAGAGCGGGGAGAGAGAGATCAGACAAAAAAAGAAACCTGATCTTTGCTGAGGGCTTGTGCAGATGAGAATTTTTCTTCCAAAATGAACTGATTGCCAGATCATTTCAGTTAATTCATATATTAGATAAAGGCAACACAGACACTCCTATAACTTTTATTCCAGGACTGAGGGGGGTCTATGTTACCCTGTGGGAAGGGTAGCTCTCTCTCGTTTTACCCTGTGAACACTCTGTTGAGGTTAATATAGAAGGAAAATTTTCAGTTAGATGATACTTTACAAAACATTTCTGGGATGTGCTGCCCCCCAGGAAATATTTTGCAGAGAGCATGTTACCTGCAGTACAATTTCATATTACACATTATCTATGTAACTATGTTCTCCTAAAAAATGCAGTCCTGCTCCCTGTGTCTCCAGCTGTATATTTCCCTCCTGCCTACCCTGTGTCTGATGTCCAGTGCTGGTGGCTTCTGGACGAGTAAGCTCAGATCGCAGTTCAGAGAACCAGCAGATCGTTTTTCATCCGATGAGCAAGGAGAAGGGTCTCACCTTGCAGCCTCAGGCCTCTGGATCTGCTGCAGAAGAACAGTGGGAGCATGAGGTCACTGTGGGAGGGGAAAGCTGGCAGCCTGTGATCAGAGAGGATTTGGTCTGATGTATGGTGCTGGCCTCAGAGGTTCAGCTCCATGTCTGTGTCTCAGCCAGGGGCAGAGGGCAGTGACTTGTGAGGACCCTGGAAAAGCAAGTCCCCTTCTTATGACAGGGAAAAACCATGAAAGCCAACCCTACCTACCTCATTTGGGAGAGGAATGGAGGGAAAGAGAAAGGCAATGAATGGTGTGTGTGGGCCCAACCTCTGGAGGTGGTTGTCCTTGGTCTAAAATGCGGAACGATGAAGGTCCTTTGCATAGCCCTCTGGGAGGCGGACAGGTCAATGGGACCCAGGCAGATGTCAACAGGCAGAATGCCTATGATAGGAATTTATGACTCTGAGGTGCTGAATCCCTCCTAAAAACACTAACTTCTGGGAAGATAAGATTGCTCAGCAAATTCTGGCCTAAGGGAAATTTCATAGCAACAGCACTATGGGCAAAGCAGCAGAAAAATCCAAAGGCAGATGGTGCTTACTACTTTATAGTGAAGCCAAACAGGAAAGAGGGGGGGAAACTGAGAAGGAATAAGTACCTTTATCTAAAGTCTTTCATCCAAAGAGCTTTTTAAAATATGTAATTTAGATTTTTGTAAAAAAAAAAAAATCATTTTGCAATATATCTCCTTTGGTTTTATTTGATGCTTTGAATTTTTTCCCCATCTCAGTTTTATTTTATTATCTAGTTTGCTAGTAGAAAAGAGGGAGAGACATTCAGTCCAGGATTATTTTTCTTGGTTTAGGCAGAGTAGGCTAATTATATCCCTGGGATTATGTAGTAAATTTTTCAAACTTAATCTAGGATTATTTTTCCCCTGAACATGTATATACAACAAACACAGGTGGCTGGTTTTCACTTTAGTTAGAATTTCATACTAATGTATCCTTCTCATCATGTTAACATTTTGTTAATTTCTTGAATCTGTCAGCTATTTGATAGGTTTTGTAAAGATTATGATTAAGCGTATAATAAAGACAAATACTTTCAACTGCATCTCACTGGAAAGCTTGGCAACTTTTCTTTCCTTGCTGTCATTAAATAGCCAGTGAGTTACAAAGCCAAAATTACACCTCAGCCTCTCACTTCAACAATGAAAAAATCCTGAGTGAAAAGATCCATATAAAATTAAAACCTCATATCTTAAGAAACATAAATATTCTCTGCTGTCTGATCTTGCTTCAATATTTTAGTTACCATTTGGCCAGTACTTTTGTCTTTCCTGGGAAAGTCTATTTATATCGATAGTTTGATATTTTAAGGAATATCAGAATACCTCTGTGTAGACTTTCACTGCACATTCAAAGACATAGCGTGAGGAATGGTAAGTATTTCTGTTTGTAAATTTTGGTGAAATCAAACCTGTAAAATTTCTGTGGAAATGTCAAGATTTCACTGGAAGTTATCTCCTGTTCCCCTCTCAAAACCGAACCAAACCAAACCAAACCAAACCAAACCAAACCAAACCAAACCAAACCAAACCAAACCAAACCAAACCAAACCAAACCAAACCAAACGAACAATTTTATTTTACAGTTTTATGTTTTAAACCCCAACATTTATTAAGGAAATCAGAAATGGAAGTTAATTGTTTTAAAACACAATTTTGCACTCAAGACTGTTTTCAAGGGAACTGTTGGACCTCTTCTACCAAAGCAGTCTAGCTTCATCACAGTGAAAACACTTCTAGGCTGAATGAAATTCCATTGAATCTAGAAATGCCCATGTTTTTTCCTCTGTTGAAGATAACAGCATCAAAAATAATGTGGTGATATCAATTTTTGTTAGGTGAGTAGCCATTTGTCTTTTCAGAAATACCATTGGATTAATCAGATAAAATGCACACTTCCCATTCTTCACTTGTGTGAGAATGAGCAGTAACAGGTCATAACCCCTTCTTGGTCAACTGGATGCAGCCAAAGCAAGAGAGACCCAGAAACTCACACCATCAACTGTTTTTTTCAGTGGCTTGTGTAAAATTAATTGGTGACTTCAGTGGAGTTGCTGAGACATCATGGAGCCAGTAAGTTTTAATCAACTTAAAAGTAAGTTAAAAGAATATTTCTCCCTACTGACTTAGCAATAAGAGGCATAAAACTGCCATTGAAATAACCCTAAGGTAGCCTGCCAGTAATATTGATGCGGAATTCCATATTTACAGAGGTGTAATATGTAGACATTAATTGAAGACTATGAAGATTTTGAACCACTGGCATAGATCATGTCAGAATTTCTAAACTGAGACAAAATAATCATGCTCGTTGGAGATATCTGAAAGTGGTCATCAGCATAGCATCAAGATAGCATCAGAGCAGTGATCTCAACTTTTCCATTTGAATTTATTTCTCAGAGGAATGGCGGCAACTTTAAAGAAGGTAGTGGCATTGCTCCAGTGATGGATTTGCCACACCGTAACTAAATGAGTTGTCACTTACCAGCCCAACTTACATCTCAGTTTTAGCGAGACAGGCATAAGAATGTGCATTCACTCCCTTCTTTCTCAATTTAAATAATGGAGATGAATTTTAAAGAGCCGTTAAAAATCTATTGTTTTCATACTGTACACTTTTCATTACTGTAATTTGTAATCAGTAAGAAATTAAAAAAAATAATCTCTTCTCCTTGGGTCGATGCAGAGCTGTCCCTTGCAATTCAGGGAGATATGATTAGTTTATTTGTTTACAGATGTATAACCAGTTAATTAAGATTTATCTTATCTCCATTTTAATAACAACTGTGGTTCTACAGTCTGTGTTTATGATTAGGTGTGAACGTTCAGCAATCCTAAAATCAGAGAACAATTGGAATGGATGCATTTGGGCTGGGCTGCTGATTTGAAATATCTTGAAAATGAGTTGCAATATAATTACCTTCAAAAGCTTTGCCTTGGCATATGCTTGTGCAGTGCTATAAAGAGAGTGTTAAAATCTATCTAATTAGAAGGGGAGCTCAGATTTCCTAGAAAAAGATTTCCTGCCAAGTTAGAATTATTAAAATTTTCTTTTTCAGAAAAATGCTCATTTTGATTCTGTTTTCTATTTTAAATAGAGAAGATACAAATGAATATATTCATTTTTAAATGGACAAACCAACAAAATTTAAAAGGGAAAATTCACATTTCTGATTGCAACACATTTAGTGTCCAGAAATCCAAAATAAGATGCTAGAGAGATGGATATGAAAAGTCCCCTTCCTCCTTTTGAGACAAGTCTTGTGCTATTAATTATGGAGAAATAATCTGTTAGCACATTGTTAATCATCTAATGGAATAGTACATCAAAGAACAATTCCCTGTTGCTGCCTCTCACTGTAAAGAGTTTGAGACCCTTTTGTCTTTTTACAGCTTTATTCTCTAGGTATTTTCTGAAAGCATGAAGATAACCAGAGGGGAATCTGTGTATGAAATATTCCTTTGCAGTACCAGATTCTCTAGTCTGCAGCACTCTCTGGGCAGTACTGCTTGGACACTCAAATCAAAGGAGCAAAGATCCTGTGAATGGGTCAGCAAACTCTTTGAGAATAACTGGGAACTTCCTACCACATTAGATGAAATTAGGTTAAGGTTTGGTTTCAGGTGACTTGTGCTTTCCACAAAGGGTGGGTGTCATTCCCCTCCTCTTGGTTATACAGCCTCATTCCTTCCTGTCACTGACTTTAATCCCTGAGTCTCCTTCCTCTGAGCTCTTCTAGCTTACCAAACCTGCAGGAACTATGATCTGAACTTTCCCTTCCAGCCTACAGCGTAGTTTGTGCCGGGTTAGTGGAGGGAATTAGTGAAAAGGGTGGCTCAAAGGACATCAGAGCCAGCCCAAGATCAGAGTAGGGTGCAGTGCGAGTGGCATAGGGAGGAGAGGGAAAATGGGGAGAACCCCAGTGTCAAAACCAAGGTGTTGACAATGAGTTGTTGGATTGGCTCACCCCATCTCGTGGGACTGTACCCTAAAACCGGCTCCTCTGAATGGTGGCCCTCAAGTCTTTCCCAAGCTCTTTTTCAGTGCTGATGCTGATACCAAGGTATGGAAAAATTTTTCTACATGGTCCTTGGCAGTGTCATAAACCCATGTACTGACATCACCAGAAAAAGCCATCAGGAAATGTTATGCATAGTTTCAGTGGTAAAAGGCTAAAATGCCAGAGGATGAACCCAAGATTTTACAAGAATCAAAGAGAATAGCGGAGTTAAAATGTATTTGTCACTCTCTAGGCACGTCACATTGTATTTTAAAACCTGAGAAATCATCTGACAGCATCTAGGACTTTAGCAGCTCATGTCTTACCTGCACTGGAGGAAACCTGGAGGAGAGGGGGCTTGTTAAATTGCATTAAGGAGAAGCTGTCATTAATGAACTCCCTGGAATCCTCCTGGGCAACTGAGAAGATATCAGCCTCACAGGGGAGATGGAAAAGTGGAGTGAGCATTGACACATTGGCTGCTGAAATTCACAACTTCATCTGTCTTTGTGTTTGGTTAAACTGAGACAGTAGGTTTTAAAATGTGGTGTCTTCTGAGTGGTTCTGTGTCTTTGTGGGAGATGGTGTTTGCTGCTGCCAGGCCAGGTGGGCAGCCAAGGGGATCGTCTCCACAGTTGGCAAGGCAGGATTGGGCAGAACTTACCTGCTGAAGCCCTAAACAAAAGAAGGCCCTCTAGACAATCTGTGTCATGTAGTGTCCAGATATTTATTGATCATTTTGATGTAAATAGGGCAGGAGGTCAAGATAACTTGCATGAAAGCTGTAAACAGCTTTTTCTTCGGTAGGCTTTGACTTCATTAATTCAGGGTGTTTACTCAATATTTTGCCATAGAGCATGTGTTCCCTGGGCAGAACGTGCGCAAAACTGCTTCAGACAAGAAGCTTGGAACAGGTGAAGGTATGGTGGTGTAAGAAGTTATCCTTCAACCAAAGATGGTTTTAAAGTAAGCTGTTTACGTTTTTCACTATGGTCTATGAATCAGCATCTGGTTGTTTACTGCATCTTAGCTGAGGGTCGTGACTTCTGTAACTGCATCAACTGATTGACCGTATGTTTAGACATAACTGACTGTAAGATTAAGTGGATTTAAATATCAGGTAAATGTGTGGAAATGTCTTGTGTGGACATTTTAAAATTAATTTACCCTCTATTTGAGTTTGAAGTCAATTTTAGGCCATCAGTATGAATTGAAAGTGGTTCAAGTAAAAGGGTTTAAAATAACAACTTCATTTAAATCAGTGTAGGTCCAGGTTTTAACCAGGTTTTAGATGAAAGGCACAGCAGCAATGTATTGTACTTAAAGAAAAAAAATATTATGATGATTGTTTTATTATTCATCTTTAGCACAAACCTACTCTTACAGTGATAAATGCAACAAATGAACCCTTTCTCCCATACAGGTTCCCTGCTATATAAAAAAAGCAAGCAGATTTAGTGTTTCACTGGCAATAAGTCAAATGTTGCTTAAGACATAAGTCAGTGCCATTTGACACAACTGATAGTTTCCATTTGAGTAAAATTCATAAATGTTACCAGCAAGTTATCTGAATGGATTTTTAATCTCTGGAGTCATTGGCAGGGCAGTCTGGGGAAAACAAGGGTTATTTTGGTAGTCTTATGTTTGGCCGATGAATAAGAAGGACCTTTTGAATTCCCTGCCTGAGAGCTAGCCTGATACTTATCCATCTATCATTGTCTGCTTTTCCTGTGCATTCCTGTTTTATTCAATTGTGAGTTGCTCTGCCGTTTTTTAAAAAGGGATTGCGTGTATGTGTAAGTAGCCACACTTAATATTGTAGTTCTCTTCTTTCTGAGATTGAGATTGTAATTGGTTATTGATGGCCTATTTGTATGCTAATGTTGCTCAATAAAAAAAGCGAAAGCATAATTAACACTCCTGCTTCACCAAAAAAAGAAAGGCAAAAAAGAAAGCTTGGAAAGGTCAATGGTTTTCATATAATAAATTACTAAGTAATGGAAGACATAGGATCCTACATCCTAGAATGTAATGCTTTCACAATTTATTAGCTATTATTTATTACAAATGCTGACTATACTTACTTTCCGGTAACTATTTTCTATATACGATGTATTTAGACATTATGACCCTGTGGTTGGTGGTATAATGTACTGCAGCCTGCCAAATTTCAGATGTAGTGGCTTTCGAGAGAACAGCATCTCTGTTTATTCTCCTATATTTCATTACCCCACAATTCAGTAAAACTGCAGGGGAAGCTGGGCAGCTCTCGTCAGAGAACCTGATGTCCGATCTGGTGAACGCTTATTCATGGAGGGGTAAGCTGCCGCCGCGAAGGCAGCACAGGCGACACATTTACTGCTGGAGTCAGTAAGTGCTGGCAGAACAGGCTCCTTGCATACTTAGAAAGCAAGGAACATTTAAAGCCCAAACCCTTGTTCCTGCAAGTGATAGGGTTGGCTTCGGTGGATTTTTGGGTTGTGCCATAAGAGAGAAATATTTGGGTGTATGGGCAAGCGTGGAGCTGAAGCTGGTTGAACAAGTGACCGTGCCCTGTTTTTGTGCTGCCTTGGCTGTGAGACAAAGTAAATTGAGCTGCCTTACCTGAGATGAATTAATGTGTATAAGCCTCGTGACTGGGGTTGTGTGGACCAGGTGTGATGTATAGGTGGTTATCTCTGCTTGGGCAGGAGGGCAGTCGCAGTTAACTTGCTAAACAGCCACAAAGTGATTGCATTCAATCATATGACTGAACCTTCAGATGCTGTTTAGGTTTTAATATTAAAATGACACCAAACTTCTAGTTGGAAGAGAAAAAAAATCCAAATTATGACTGGGATGGTTATACGTAACTTCTAAATCCAATGTCTTGTCATGGAGGTGACAATGCCATATCACCACCATCCCTGGCTTCCTGTTAGCATAGAAAACATTTTCAGAATTAACACTCACAAGTTACTGAAACTTAAAACTTCTTCTTCAAACAATTCCTTTCTGTTTTGTTTTATTTGCAGATGACAGAGCATAGGAAACAGGGCCTCCCTGGCTGTGTAACTTTGCCTCTTTGGGCATATTACAATACAGTTCTTGCATCTACTGTTCTTCATGTTGCTTATGGAAAGCAGTTGTTGCATATTGTTGTTGCATATTCATGGGCTATTGTGGTTTAAAACCAAATAAAAGACTGTTCTGGGAAAAATATTTCCTTCCCTAAGAAAATTAAAGATAACAGGTAAAAAATTAGAACATATGTTCATATATGCAAAACCAAGCAAATCCAAACTGTATATTCAAAAAGTCAGCAAAGTTTAAGATTCTGTTAAATTTGTTTTCCTTTTTTTACTAGACCTCAGTCACAGAAATAATATTTTGCGATGCTTCAGAGTCATTGCTGGGTGACAACTGCATGTGGAAATTCAATTTATATGCTACATTCTCTGCTAGCATTAATCAAAATATTTCTTTTGTAGTTAATGGAGCTATTTAGTAAGCACAGGTGAGGATTTGTTCTACACCGTAGCATGTGACCTTTGGTACTAGGAAAATATACGTGATGGAGTTTGTGTGTTACTGTACATAATTATCCTCAGTTAGCGGAACTTCATACTGTTTCTTCTCGCCATTCTCTGATGAAAAGTAAATTATGAGATTTAGGATTTTAGTCTAGGCATAAGGAAGACCTCATGATGAGTCAAGAAACACTTGCATGAAATAATTGACTTTGTTTATATCCATCTGCAATTTATCCGCAACAACAACATTGAAAGGTGACATTTATCTTACGAGTTTCTCATTCATTTCTGTACTCTGATCTCATCGTTCATGCAGCTCAAGTACATGATACACGTAGATGAATATTTATTATAGATGATGAAGTGTCCTTTTGGCAGTATAATATACTCCACTATAAAAATAAACAGATTGTACATAAGGCTGGCTGATTCGAGTGTTGGCATAGATAGTATCTCACTCTTATCTAGTGCTTTTCATCAGCAGATCTCAACACCGTTTACTGAAGGGGACAGTACCATTATCCTTCCTTGGCAATTCCACATCCTTGACTGGATTGTGCAGGACTTGAAGATCCTGAGACCTCAGAAGGCCCACTCACAATGCCCAGAGCATTCTTACTAAAATTCTGTTTCAAAATATGGAAGCACCATGGTCCTGTAGAGGCTGAAGGTCTGTATTTTGATATGCCCCGGGGTAAATATAAGTTTCTGCTGAGACTGAGTCTGATTCTTCAATAAATATTGCAATTCCAATAGTCTAAATTAAATTTCTCTTAAGAACATTTGTGAAATCTGTTCTTTTATTCAAAGCCACACCTGTGATGTTAGTGGAGAGAATCTGAGGAGTTTAGTCTTTAGTTTAACTATGCTGTACTCATGACTGGAAAGGAAGGCGAAGACTCCCAAACTCATACCACATCCAAGACAATGAGAGTTTACAGAACTACAAAATTTTACAAGGAAAGAAGAATTTAATATGCAGCCAGATTTCACCCTAAAGGAGAGGAGAAAATAGGAATTTAGTTTCAAAGATGCGTGTTTGTGGCTAGCTACCTAAAAAGATTGCTAAGAGATTTATATGTGCTTTATGCTCCTTTGTCTTTGTTGTTTACTGAGGACAACATCTTATCTGGGACATCTACTCTGTGAATAATATACTGCAAAAATACAACCTGCTGATGGGAAACTGGTGCTCAGAAAGCCCGAGATTCAACCCATTTATTCAGATGTCTAATGTTAGGTTCCTGGCTTTAAAATGCGGTGCTACTCACGCTAAGCCTGCTCGTTTTCTGAAACAAATTGGTGCAGAAGGTGCGTGGTGAGTGCCTTGCCATTTACCAACATCTGTCATGAAGGGCCATTTCTGATGTCTAGAAATCGGATGTGTGGGCAAGAATGGAAAGAAAGTAAAATGCTGGATGTGACTTGCGGGATGTAAGGGTCCTTGCCTGCTGGTGTTGGCTACTGAGAAAGTCATGGAGCTGTGGTTACCCTTGTGAAGTGAATTTGGCAAAGTAGGTGAGCATTTCCAAGGGAGGGAAGAACCAGCTCTGGGAAACTACTGCAACAGTTGTGTTTGCTGGTGAAAGAGAAAAGAATCATATTTGGAGACACGGGATGTGTTTCATCCTTTTAGACGAAGGAGGATGAGCAATGAAGACTTCATCAATACCTCATCTAAAATCTGAGCTGTTGGTTCTCAGCATGTCAGTGACACATTACAAACCTTGAAAAGACAAAAAGCTGGTTTTGGTTCTGGTAGATGCAGCCCAGCTGGAGTCTGTTACCACCATGGTACATTTTTATTCACTTTGGTAGTCTTACTGGTGTGGCTGTCACAGGTCAGGGATCACTCAGGTGAGGAAATCGTAGAGAAAAAGAGGAAATACAAGTAATCAAGCTCTATTTGATCTGGATCAAATAGTATTTCAGGATAAAATACTACACACTACATCTTTAAGTGTGTCCCTTCAAACATCTCTGCATTTTCAGTACATTTTCTCAAGCAGCTGAACTGCCTGATCCCCAGGAATTGCAGCATGATTGGATGATGCTATTCCCTGTCCCCCTGTGCCCAGAGGACAGAGTTAACCTTTCAGTTTGTCCATGCCTGAGCTTTAATAAAAACAGTTGTGAAGTTAATGCATTTGAATAGATTTTATCCAGTGAGTACTAAGGAGCCTGTATTAGTGTGTGCACGAAATGTCACACTGGACATGAACCCCTCTCAAGCTCCAGGATCAACATAGACGTCTACATCTCAGCTCAGCATCTTCTCAGGCTTAAAAATCCCAGTGTTCTCCTACGTTTTCACTTCTGTAGAGCTGTTTACAGTTACATACAAAATTATGCCTTGTTGGCCCAGTTACATCTGGTATGAAATCAAATTACAATATCTTCATCATTCATGGCCAATTTAGCTCCAAAAAATGAATCAAAGCAGCACAATGAAATGAAAAATGCTACTAATTTAAGTGATTTTATTAGTGTAGATTACAGCCTTAAGGTGCTAACATATTTGTTTTTATAGTGGACTCCTGTTTTCAGTTGTTGCTGGAAGACCCACATCTGAGGATAGCTGACACACAAACATTTAATTATGTAATAAATTAGGTATAATATCTCTGAGCCTTGAGGACTTTTTTTTTGTTTGGTTGTTTTTTTTAAATATTTTTTTTTTCAATCCTGTCCTACTCATAGTCAAGTGATTTGATGACATGAAGAAATGAAATATCTCCAGAATTTCAATTTGGGTTATCACTACTGCTAGTACTTTCTGTTTAAAGCATCAGTTCTTCGGGGACAGATTTTTTTTCTCTACTATGCCAAACACAATGAGGTCCTTCACCTGGAAAGGGAGACCTTTGGGAAGCTACCCCAATACAAAGAAGTGTTAGTAATAACAAAACGGCATTCTGGGGTGCAGAATGTGCTGCGAAGTCCCATTTACCAACAAGGACCCCTGTGAGAGGGCCCTGGGCAGACCTGTGCACTGAGGCGAGTGGCACTGTGGCTCGTCTCATCACAGCCAGCCTGCTCAGAGAAAGCAGCTGTCTCTTGCGCGCGATAGTTTTTTCTCACATGGTCAGTTTTCTGAAGAGGTGGGAATGGATGGGTAAACATCCTTTTCTATGTTGCTTTCCTGTATTTCTTTTTAATTCCAGGGCTTTCCAACTGAAAAGATGAAACTCATTTGCAGATGTATATATTTTTCCTTTAAGTTCCTTTATCTTTCCGACAGTTTTGACACCACTACAAATTACATACCAAAGGACACAGGCACATGCTTGTCACTTAAACTCTATGCTGAAATACATTGATCTGCCTCCTGTTCTCTTTATTCTGCAGATGAAAACAGTGATTTCAGAATCTGAGGTCTTAACTGATGCTATTAAGCAAACTTTCCTCAATGGCAACTAGGAAACTGAATCAGAGATACAAACAGTGCTCTCTGCTGTACACTGAAACATTATGCAATGACTAGCACTGCCATATGTTTACATTTCCTACAATCTCCAGAGTCTTCTTTTATATGATGCTCTTTTATGATATCAAATTAATTTTGTAAATAATAATAATAACAATAATAATTATTATTGTTATTGTTATTATTGTTATTATTGTCTATACAGAACATTCTATAAAAGAAAAAAAAAGTGTGAGATTAAAACAGCAGAAGTTGCACTGACCATTGCATTCTAATCTGTGTAACCGTAAGATGCCTGGAAAAATCTGCCACTCCTTTCAGGAGAAAGAACTGGAAAAAGGGTCAGAGAAGGTCCTTCCTGATTTCCAGTTGTGATGTATAACCCCCAAGCTCTCAAAGTCGATGCCTCATTTGAAAGGCTAGCTACATTTGAAATCGTGGTGCTGTTTGATTGGACTCACCGAGGAACACTACTGTGGTATGATGCAGAGTTTCCAAACCCATCAGAGAAGGAAAGTGGCTGGAAGAACCATGGCTTGAACATCAAGCTCTGATACAGGCAAAAATGCAAGTGTTTAAGCTGTGGCTGGTGTTCTGATTTTGGACACACACATGTACAGCCCTGCACGGGTGTATGTCATGGAATGAGGTATTTCGAGGGCTTCAGGCACTTGTTTCATCTGCGGTGCCCTGTTTCCCTGCTGCAGCACTGGGAGCTTTGGTGTACATACAAGAGTGCTGCAACTTATGTCTGTGTCTCTCTGGTTTGGTGACAGATGTGGAGTGTTCCTCTTCTCTTTCTACCCCCAGAAAGCAATGAAAGGTAGGTGTGGAGAAACCCACCTCTTGTAGCAAAGCTGGGCTCTGTCTGTTCCTGCACGCAGCTAGCAGCAAGGGAAATTCCATCAGTGTCAATAATGCTTTGCCTAGATATCAGTGGAACGGTGCAAGGAATAAGCACTGCTCACTCTATATGTTAGAAAAGATTTATTATGTTTGTCTTGAAGGTGTCAAGTAACAGGCTTGAGAAGAGAAAATGAGAAGCACGTGTTGGCTAATCAGCTCTTGCAAAAGCACGGAGAGAGCGAGGGTGCTGGGAGTAGGACTGGGAGTCAGGAGATGTGGTTCTCCTCCCAGGTGTCCCAGTGATCCTGGTCACCTTCTCATCTCTAATCTCTGCTCTAGCTAGATGGTCAATTTGCTGTTGTCTTCTATATGTATGTGCAGGACTGGGCAGACATAGCCTGGAGCATGGCAAGGCAGTACCATCATAATGAAAATATGAAGACAAGAAGTGCTGAAGCAGGCCAGTTCTGAACAATATGTGATAATTTTTAGTCTGGACATTTCTGAGATAAAAATCTCCAGGCTGCAGGACTACTCTAGGAAGCTGCCCCCATATGCTCACCTTGTTTTTTCTTTTTCCTTCTGCACGTTCTTAGCCCCTGTGAGGAACAGGATCCAGGACTAGGTGGGCTTTTGGTCTGACCTAGTGTGGCTGCTCTTATGTTCTTGTGTTTTGTTATGCTACCTCCCTCTATTTTCAAAATGTACTGGAGGGAAGGAGGTACTTTAAAGTACAGTCACTCTCCATAGGTTGCAGAGTGAGACTCAGGTTAGGGTCAGAGGTTTAACAAGTAGAGATTGTCTTAACACAGACAATGAAGTCAGCAATATTCCTTACAAGATTGACTTATTAGCTGCATAAACCTTATTATCTTTCAACTAAATGGCTTTATATCTAATTTACTATCTGATAAAGGGATAGCCTGAAAACCAATACTCTTTTGTAGCTATTCAGTATGTTGCTTATGATTCCCTGCTTTTATTTGTACTGTAGTTTATC
The DNA here is from genome assembly GCF_017639655.2 of Falco naumanni. Lineage (NCBI taxonomy): Eukaryota > Metazoa > Chordata > Aves > Falconiformes > Falconidae > Falco > Falco naumanni. The sequence goes on along the minus strand of NC_054056.1, from coordinate 105,602,626 downwards.
ATTCAAGCTGGTTGTTTGTTACAGACAAAAATGGGAAGATCGTGTTCTTTCTTTGGCTTTGCTGTATTTTTAAAAGAAACTAGGTGATGACAGACATATTCTTCATTACTGAGTTGACTGAGAAGAGGGGCAATTAGACAAAACATGCACTGACAGAAGGGAGCCTTATGGAAACGGGCCCTATCCTGAGTTAGTGTGGTGTCATCCTGATAGTGTAATTGAGATTTTTGGGTGTAAAAGAGAAAAGTCTATTCCACAGAGAGAGAGAGACTTTGTTTTCCGACATTACGGTCTTTCTTCTGAGGGCAGTGCAGGATCTATATGCTTCCTTTTGAACACGCACCATGTTCCACACTCAAGCCTGAAGGCCCTGCCCTCCTACAGTGCAGACCCTGGGAGCCTTGCCTGCGGGAGAAATAGCTGGAGTGATGCTGGCTCAGCTGAGCTACCACCACACACCATAGAGTGCCATCCTGTGATATCAGACGGCTGGCAGCAAGTGGGGAAGTGGAATGAGTTTCTTTTTTCAACTGCCCCATGCATGCAGCCAATCATTTTGGGTTTTGTAGACAACTAATTACTGATGTCCTTTAGCTGGCAATATTAATGGAGAGTTTAGGTTAAGGAACACACTGTACATTAGCTTAGTCTCTGATCCCCATTTCCCTGCCTGAGGTTCCTGTCTGAAAAGATCGTTTTTTTTCATGCCCAATATCTTATTCACTTGGGGCACTCGCAGACAAGTGCACATATGTTGCTGTATATTCCAGAATCCCTCATCCTGCTGCCTGCTACCTTCCCACCTTAGTGAGAGTCAGCAGAAGTAAATGAGTGCTCATACCCTGCCATTTTTCTGCAAGGCTTGGCATTTTGGCTTAGAACAGCTCCCACTGGGGCTGCTATATTTTGCATGAAAACAGGTGCATTTTCCAGTGGTTTTACTCTGGGAGAAGCAAATTCAGTCAGAAGGGAGGAGAAGACAGCTGGAGGTTTGTTATTTCTTGTGTTGCCATGACAGGATTCCTCATAACTAATTTTGGAGGTTAAACTTCCTGGAAAAGGAGTGTCCTTTACATGTATATATGTGGATGGTATGAGGAGGCACTTATATGACTTCAGTTCTTCCATTATATGTCTTTTGAATTACTGGCTTTGTAATCTTATTATCTATAGGTCCTGTGTTACTTTATTTCCTTATGAAAAAGGAACATAAAGAGAAAAGTGCTTATATCTCATGACCTAATTTAGCTGGAGCCATTCTCTTCTTCAGCATCACAACAGCTACATCAGTGGAGAATTCCCAGGCCTGGTGATGTGTCACTCCTATGTTTAGATTCCCAGTTGTACCTATGTATATTGCACATAACCAGTCCCACACCAGCTTTCACAGCAGTTTGGGTGGAATTGTTCTTTATTCTGCTCAGGTCTTTTATCCTTGGAACAAAGAAAAAGCCAGAAAACACTGAACCTCCCATCATTTTGGGTTGTTGTCAATTCACCTTTCTCACAGTGGCAGGTTGTACACACCTCTATCACCTTCTCTCTTTTCCAAAACGGAAAATATCTGGCTTTTGCCATTCCTGATCAGGTTTAGGAGTAAGCTAGATGCCATGTTTCACTCTTCCTGGCATCATGCAGCACTCCTACAGAACCCTCAAGCAGAGCATTAAAAATCTATACAACCTTAAGCTGAAAACTAGAGGTATTCATAGAGTGAGGCAGCAATTTTGAAGGATTATGCCCTTGAACTGCAGTGTTTCTTTGTGGATGTGTCAGAAAGTTTTTGTGTCCTTTTCCCAGTACTGCAAGCCAGCTGGGTGCCAGCCAGATCCTGTCTAGAAGCTGTGCATCAAAACATTAACCTGGGCCAATAATTTCTGTTGAGTGACAAAGCATTTTAACTCAGGCTCAGCGTCATGTTAATGCAACTGGACTTAAACATGTCCGTTTTCACGGAACACGTATAGAGCAGGAGTGAGATTGTGGGCATCTGCTCTGACAGCCTGTGTCTTCTTCATGTTCATCTGAGGGTGCTGCCCTGCATTGATTTTGCTTGCCCTCCCTGACTGGTACAGAGAATTGTGCCCAAATAACCTGAACTGAAGGATTCTGGCATCAGATCCATCCTTTCTCATCATCACATAAACAGAGTGGTCCTGTCTTCTGCATTCTACTCTGTTGACATCTCAAACTGCAAACTATCTAAAAATATAGAGGCTTTAGAGTATCTGAAGATACAGGTTGCATCAATTTGTTCTCAAGCTCTCATGACTATGTCTTCCTCAAAATAAGTCTTCCTTTTGGGGGGCTCTTCCATCAATACTTCATCCAAAGAAGAATCTATATTATTTTTTTTTTAAATTCTCCGCAGCTGTGCTTTTAGCATGCTGATGGAAAACATGTTGGAATTTTCACTTGTATTCTAGTTAGAAATAGATAAAACTGTTTATACTGGGTAGTGATTCGACTGGAAGACTCCTTACCACACCCAAAAGAAATGAAACGAGTACTTACAAATATTCTCTTTAATCATGGAAAAGAGCCATGTACCCAAATTTATGCAGACTCTCTTAAAGACATGGCCAGGTTCTCCTTTCATCATCGTCCGATTTGCTTTGTGTCTCTCAGTTAGCTTCCTTTAAGTTGCACCACTGGTTTATGCTAGAGTTATGGACAGAACTTGCTCCCAGGCAGCTGAGGAAATGCCTTCCTTTTCCTCATTTTTTGTGTCTTTTGTTATTTCTCGTATGAACTGCTATCATAAATATTTAGATGGAAACGGCTAATAGGAAAATTGTATGCTTTCTAAGTTCAATGAGCCATTAAATAGGTTCTAATAATTTCAGTAAAAGTTTGGAAAATTTAATAATGAGAAGCAGACATATAGGTTACTTGATTGCTACCAGACTCTCAGTAAATACTGTTAGTGGCTCATATGCTGCAGGTTCCTCTAACACCCTCAAAGAACAGCCTCTGGGGATGGGGGAGGGAACCAACCAAATCATGTGTAAACAAAGTGCTGTTCATAGGTTGTTTTTTTGGAAAATGCTGTTCACCACATGCTTTTTATCATCACTGTGGAAGGTTTAGAGGTTTTCCAATAAGCAACCAGAGACCTAATCAGACTTCGCATTTATAATAATTTGCAATTGTACTGCCTGTAATGACATCACAGGTTTCAGTGGCCTTTTCTAGAACGGACACCCTCACAAATTAGAAATTTGAGTCACCTTCTCCAAGGCAAGGCACCCTCCCTTCTAAAGGACTGTGGAAGATCTCAGTTTATTCAGCTTTATTCAACAACCAGGGCACAGAGCCAGGTGGGAAAATTTGATCAGCATCCTCCCTCTAGAGCCCTTCTCTTCTTTGACTACACAGAGAATCTAGGAATTTCTTAATTAGGTGAATGAAAATTAGGTAAAGTTAGGGTCTAGTGTACATTGCGGGTCTCCCTATTTGCTCTATGTGGTGCAAACAATGAAATATTTATAGGGCCAGGTGAAGCTAGTCAAAGGCATGAGGTGAGTTACTGCAAGTAGTTCCTTGAACAAATGTGAACATGTTCCGTACCTTGGCCTGTGGGATACAAGCTAAACTCCTCAAAATGTTTTTGTAACAGGCAGTCTGCTTGGATATCCCCGTTGGATGTTGGATCTTGTGGCCTCTGAAAGGTGGCAGCAAAATGCCTCCAACTACAGAGACCCCCGTGCTGCTGGTTGTGTGTTCTGTAGAGGTCCCTTTCGGCAAGGCAGGGCAGCGTCTGTCCATCTTTACAGCCATTTACAGTATTTGATGAGATAGATCAGAGCTTCAGGTGGTACAGCTGCAGGAAGCAATAAACTAATTATACATTCTCCTACCTTGTGTTAACTAGATAAGGGGTGCTCACGTGAGTCGTGTTGTGCAGCTTTTAAGTTTGCACTGGAGGAAGTGAGAGGGTGGGGAGAGGAGAGATGCTTTATCTGCCCTACACCTTCCTTGCCCTTATCTCCTTGTGAAAATGATAGATGAAGTTACTACGCCTGTAATCCCTGCTGAGTGAACAGAAAAAAAAAGAACGAACGCCATTTCCAAAACATTTGCAGCAGGGTTGCATAACTTTCCTGTGACTTGCAGCGATCTTGCAGGCTCTACCTGGCCAACTGTGTGTGCAGCTGTAGTTCTTGGAGCTCTGGCCATACCCACCTGGATTTTCCCCGACTTAACAGGTGGCACCTGCCATTAAGCAACATTGCTCCCGTGTTGTTTGACTTACTGCATATGGATGTACACACCTTGTGTAGGGTGGGACAGTTATTCCTCTGAAGACACTAATTTTTTGGGTTCATGCGTCATGTTTAGTGTTAAGCAGCTGGCAAGCTTGGTCTCCTATCCCTCAGACCACTATTTGTTTAATCATATCTGTGTGTTCTATGTCCGATGAAACTGTCCTCTGTCCATTTTACACTTATATTACATTAGCTATTCAGTGTGGGAATTGATTCTTGGTTGCGCCTTACATAACTTGTGAGGACTTTGGGGCACAAGACCTGTAGATGTTACCTTGATAATAACTAAGCTCCCATTTCATAGTGTGTGTACACATATATCGTTGAGTACCTCTTGCATATTTTAGAAGCATAAGCACTGCCATTAAGGTCAGCGATAGACACCCAAACCTGTTGATCAGCTTCAACTAGGTAAAAAAAAAAATAATCAAGTATATTCAGACTTTATTTACAGTGATTTAACTCTAATGACATTAGTGAAAGTACATTGCTGGAGAGAACACTCAGAATTGGACTGAGTGACTAGTATGATGCATTGTCCTTTCAGACAACTTGAGGTCCTTTACAAACAGTGAATCCTATATCTGCACAGAGGTTACGCTACATTTAGGCCCTTGTCAAGGATTATGATCTGTGCAGGAAGTTTTTCATGCTTCCAAGGAATTCTGTTAACAACAGCAGGGGTCCATCCGGGCAGCAGGACCCATGTGCCCACATGCATCCAGCTAAAGGGTAGTGGCACATACCTATCTATCTATCCATCCATCCATCTATCCATCCATCCATCCATCCCTGCATCTATCTATTTATTTATAAATAAACCCCAGGCATTAGTCACAAAAATGTTTTGTTTCTAGGTTGGAAGGAAGCTGCTTTCACTCGTTGCACTGCAGCACTTCAGGATAACTCCAAGTCACTTATCAAGCTGATGGGGGGCAGACAGAAATTATGTGCCTGGAGTTTCACCAGAGCCACTGAATCACCTACTTTGTTCTTACTAAAAGCGCTCGGGATCTTGTACCATTAGGATGGTGCTCACTTTTCACTGCCAGCTATGAAAGGTGGAAGGTTAATTTTTTTTGCCCTCTTTAGCATCCATGTGGCTGGAAATTCAAGCAAGGCAGAGATTGCCCTTCCTCAGTCCCATGCAAATATCTGCTCTGTGACAGACGGCATCAGTGGTTGTACTCTCTCATTTCTTTCAGGGTAAGAAATCTGTCTTCAAGACCTAGTTTTGAGAGCCTTTCCAAAGGGAAGAGACTGAAGAAAACGTTTTATTGACAGGACTGAACTCCTGTGTGCTAATGAACCAATAGGCAAATGAGATGGGGGCTGCCCTCTTTACTCTCCTTTAATCAGTTGGCAGTAGACATCTAGAGTTTCTTCCACATCACGATAACAAGTGGAAAACATAGCGGAAAGAGGAACGTAGTTTCTGTGCCAGCTTGCAAATGTGGCAGGCTTGCAAAGGCCTGACTCGCTCGCAAAGCCTCTGCCACTCCAGCAGCAGTTCAGTGTAGCCAGTCTGTTGGTAGTAAATGCAATTATCTGCATCATATGTATACCCATGCATGTCTTTGTAGTCCTCCATCTGGGCTGCCAAGGTCTTTTCCTTGCAACACCTCCTGTGCTTTAGCTATAATAATACTCTCATTGCGTAGCTTTAGCTGGCACCTTGCTCATGACTTGAAATGAGATACAGCAGGCAGGCTTTCAAAGAGTGAATGCTGAGCCTGCAATTATGAATTCAAGTCTGTGAAACCACAGATGCAGCACGGTTAGAGTGGTTTCTCAGAGGTGTGCTGCAGCAGAGTGTGGCCGGGAATGATGACTGGTGTGTGGGTAGGTAAACTCGTACCTCTAGCACTTCATTTGGGGTTTCAGGCTGTGATCAGACATGTTATTGTGGATGGAATTGAGCCAGGGTTAAGAGGTTATTGTCCCCATCTGCTCGTTGTGATCATCCTCACTGTTTGGGGTCCTCCCATTCCCTTACTCCCCTGAAGTAACTGCTTATGTAGTCCCTTCCTACCCTAAGCTTCCCTCCCACCCAAATGATGTGGCTGTAATCTTAAGAACGTAAACATAATTTAAATTTTTTTAATCTATTGATTGATTGATTTTCTCAAGTGTTTTTGGAAAAAGTAAGTTAAGTCTGGGCTACACCAATGGGTTGGTGACCCAGATTACTTCAATTTAATGTCACCAAGTGAAGAGAGCCCCACTTGTGCCACTCACATGGCCAGACACTCCTGTTGCTTCTCTTGGACTAGGCTCAGGTGCTTGTCACATCCATGCATGAACTTTTTGTTAAGTGGATGAGCTGAATCAGTTCTCCAGAAGGGTTGGGTGAGCACCAGAACTGGCAGAGGAAAGGACTGGAGTGTCCATTTGGGACAGAAGGAAAGGGAAAGGAGCACATGGCTACAGATGTGAGCAGGTGAGGCAACCCCGGGAGCTGTAGGGAGCAACTCTTGTATAGTTGCACTGCTGAATCTGGAGGGTTAGTAACTTCAGGACATAGGAAGAGACTGATAATGAGTTGATGACCCTGTATCTACTAAGACTGCTGGACTCCCAGCTCCTTATTAGAAGTGTTCAGTGAGAAAGAAGTCTCTAAATGCAGCCTTTTGAGAAACTAGTCAGGCATTTGTGGCTTTCCCAGGCTGCAGCTGGAAACACTATCTACTTTTTGAAGCATGTGAAAGGCATGATTGGTGAAAGCTTTTGAGCATGCTTAGTTGGAAGGATGCTTCAACAAAGCCTGTTTCTTTGAGGGTCTGGTGGGATCCTGGTGGGGTAAGGCTGATATCTGCCTGGGTCCTCTCCCCAGGCCAGGTCAGAGTGGCTTGGCAGGCAGCTGATCCACTGAACTACAACAAATAAGAACTGCCCTGCAAGTGGTGATGAGCATGACAGGGAGGAACAGTAACCATGGGGTTTAACAGTATTTGGATTTGTTCGCCTGCCTATGTTCTGCATCTTCAGGTTCCTGTAGGAGAGTGGCGAGCTGGTCTGTGACCTGTGCAACACACCTCTTAGGGCAGCTGTGCACCTGTGTGCCACCGAGGGACAGATAAATACTTTTGCTGTTCTAGCTCATAAGCGTGGGTAAATGAGAGGACTAAGCTCTGATTTCCCTCGATTTTCAATTCAAGCATGTCTTTGTAACCCAGCCTGTTCCTATTTATACAGATAAATGCCAGCTCAGCAGCGATAAACAGTATGATTTCCCACTCTCCCTGGTGCTTAAGCTTGCCCATTTTGTTACAAGTGATTAGGCCATTAACGCACCAACTCCAAACAAGACTAAGAAGGAATTAAATGCTGTGGGGAAGATTTGTTTAGTGGTGTTTTAACTTGCTCTGTTCCTCAGGGCAAGATCCATAAGCCTCTTGGTTGTAGCCAGTGACTTGTTCAAATAAACCCTGACCTTGGACACTTCATAGATGAATGCATTGTGTAATTTCACCCAATCTTTCCATCAGACTTTTCAGTCATCTCCCACATAGTTGCACCCTTTGTAGGAGCTGAGAGTTAAAGTAGCTGTGAAACATGAGGAGGAATGGAGCTCATCCCTAACTGAAATGAACACATCCGATTATATGTTGGAGCTTCCTCTTTTATTAGACACTGTTCCCTTTCCTCGTGTTGTCTTTGGAGAGGTTACACCATGGATTTGCAGCTTCCCTAAATAATAAAGGCCTTCTGGGCTGGAGGAGCAAGAAGCCTGAGAAACTCGACATCTCCAGTGCCCCATCTCCCACACATCCAGGGCGTGCGCGAGCCTGGAGGATCTCTGCAGCAGGAGGCGGTGATAAAGAAGTCCTGTTTCACAGCCCGGCTGGCGTGGAGCTGTCTTTCTGTGTGGGATCCCTTCAGCCCTGTTATGAAGGAGCTGGCGTTTGGCTGATCCCTGCCGGAGATCACAGCCTATGAGCCAGCCTGGTGGGGAGCACACCTGGCCCTGCCAACCCCACTGCAGGACAAGGCTGCCAGTGCAGCCCTAACCCCAAACCCAACAGCCCAGGGAGGGATGCGGCTCAGGCTCGGCTCGGGTCAGTGCCTACTGTGCTGGTTTGGGAGAGGGGCGTGATGAGGGCCCAGCAGCAGAGCAGTCCCCATCCATAACCTTCTGCTTCCTCCGTTTTCCAGCTTTTTTCCCCCTTGCAGACCGCTGCTGAGCCAGATTTCCTAAAAAAGGCTTAAAGCCTTCTTCCCAGCTTCTCTGGCCTCCCCTCACCCTCTGCACTTGCATAGGTTCCGTGGCTCTGCAGGGACCCCATGCACACAACCTCTGGCAGACAACCCCCGCGTATGCTGGGGAAGAAGAGACAGCTCCCCACCTCTGCCAGCTGCATGTAGCCCTGTCAGAATTCATTTTGGGACACTTTTGTAATTAAAAGTGTTAAAAAGGATGTACAAGCTCCTTGGTTTTAGTGGAAAGGCTTGGCTTTTTCATGGGTTCATGCTGGGGGCTGTGTGTGGGAAAGCAGTGGGGAGTCTACTCTGATCTCAGGCTTGGCTTTCACCAGCTTTTCTCCAGAGACACCCAAAATTTTGGCTAATGGGGGCTTTACAAAGGCCTGAAGATCTGGGAAAACTTTGCAGAATTAGGAGTGTGGAGAAGTGATGCAGGATCTCTCAGCTTCCCACCTGAATTTTGTAGCTGAACCTAATTTTTGGCCTTGGGTTCAGTGTGCCCACCTGTGAAGTGGGTCTAAGGAGGCTACAGGTGGGTTGCCACCAGCTCGTTTTGTTCCCACTTCCACGGCTTAGCTTGTAGGAGATGTCAGGAGAACCCAAGCCCTTTGTCAAGCAAAAGGCCAGGCTGTTTCTGTAGGCGAAGATGCCCACTGAGTGACTGAAGCAGAGGTGGGAAGGTGACCTCCAGCAGGTACAGTCTTCAGCTGGCAACAGGCCTCCACAGAACTGATATCTCTTCATGGCACATCATTTAGCTGCTTCTTTGCAGTGGCGTAGGCATGGCTGGTGTGATGCTTGCAAATTAATTTCAGTCCCTGACTTAAAAATGCCAGGGAAGCATTAGATAATGAAGGCTACACAGCCTCCGTGTCTCCTCTGGGTGGGTGAAAAAGAGACCCTTGTGTTTCCTCCCACCATGATTGGTGCCATTCAGGGTTTTAATGAGTTACACAGAAAGAGTTAAGAGCAAAAGAAGGAAAAAAGGCAATCCTTGCCCTCCTGTGAAAGCAGAGCCATAACAAACCCCTGTATCTAGATAGTCAGGACTGGAAAAGAAAATGGCCTCACCCATAATTTATGGCTCACTGTATAGCCACAGAAGCTTTGCTGCTTGCAAATACGACCCTTAGTGGGTTATTAACCTGAATCTCAAGAGGCTCACGTTAACACATCCATCCTCCTGTTAATTAATTAGCTAAAATATGCATGCCTTCCTCTGATGCTAGCTTGCAAAGGGTAACATGAATTTTGATTATACTTAATCCCATGCGAAATACAACAGACGCTTACACTATGTAAATACCGAAGGGCAGCTTAGAAACCTCTGTGATCCAACAGGATCTGATCACACGCGCTGGTGTCTGGCAATCTGCAAAAATATTTCGACACAGAGCTGCCATGGTATTAAAAATAAAGTGGTGTTTGTTTCATCACACAGCTTGTTTTTGGCAGGAATGGAAGCAGTTTTAATACTAATGCCAGTCAGGCAGTCATTTTACCGAGGTATTATCAATACGCTTTTGGAACTTTCTTTGTGACAGAGATATAAATTTATTTGCACCCAGAAGCTTGCCATCTACAAAGCTGCTATAAAGCTTTGGCGGTGAATAGCTGACTTCGAATGTCCTGCTACACACCTTTCCCAAACATTTGATATGCAGCAGGTGAATGCAAAACGCTTATCAGTCCAACCCAGTGTTGTTTCCTGTCATAACTTTGCACAACAAAGGAAGTTTCTGTCCTTGCCGAGCTTTGGTGTTGCGATATGTATTGAGGTTCCTTCAGAGAAACCACTTTAATCCTTGGGAAACCGAAATTACAGAGAAGGGGACAGGGATATTGCTCCTCCTAACTGCAATTTTATCAGCACTCAGCTGTATCAAGGCACGCGGGTGCGACATGGGAGGCGGCCGTGGGTGATGGAGGGATGCTTGCCCCGGCTTCTGCTTCAGCAGAATAAAAAGAGAGCCGGGGGCACGCTTCCAGCATTACATTTCAGTGTCCTAGCACTATAAAACAGGAAACAAAAAGAAAGGCTGGGATTTCTATTTAAACTTATTGGATTTAAACTTCTTTTATGACATCTGAGGGAGAGATCTTGTGGACAGTGTTGAGATAAGTTTCTTTTTTTGAGGAGGATGAAGGGATGATGCATTGATCGCTGTGCCACTGGAGTAATTTTCTGCCTTATGAAACTACCGGGGATTCACAGCACAGGCAGTTAGGCTCTGTAATGTCCTGTGTGTTTGGCATTGTCATGGCAGGGAGGAACAAAACTCACCCAGCTGAAGGGGGCTTGAGACCTGCTGCTTTTGCATGAATGGCCAACGTAGAAAGTGATTTGGACTTCACGTGCTTTTATGACAATGAAACACTTTTGCTGAACTTGACAACCTTCACAGAAGGAGGTCTGTTCCTCCTTTTCCCTGTCATTCCCATCTGATTGGGGGGTGGGGTGGGGGGGTGGGCATGGCACAAGGCAGTGCCCATCCCCATCTTGCCCAGAGCCTGGGAAGAAGGAGGTGGTGAGTCGGTCCTGACCCCACCTCAAATGGACGAGGGGCACAAAGCAGCAGTGCCAGCCAGTGCGGCAAGGACTAATCTAAGCATGTTTGTCCTTGGCTATCTCTTGTCTGTGGCTCCTGTTCCAAAGAGTGGAGAACACTGAGGCCCCAGTCCTGCCCTGTGCATGTTGGGGCATCCTCCACCAGAGCAGAGAGCAGCTGGGGGACCACGGCATCCGTAGGCTTAGTACAGTGTACATGTCACTTCAGCTGTGCTGAAGGAAAAGAGATGTAAAAAGAAGGGAAAACAGATACTCTGCAGATGCCTTACATGTGAAGTGTGAACCAAAATAAAACCACCCAGTGTTTATGAGCATAAACATGAATTTAAACACATTTCTTTAAAATGTCAAGGACTTGGGGTGAGTCAGCTTTGCTGGGTATTAGGTAAAGTTTGGGAAAATTTGACTGAAGGAAGGGTCTGTAGGAAACAGCATGCGTATGTGTGCATGTATACGTCCATACATGTGTGCACATCTGTGCACTCCAACTGTCTTTGAGATGAGGTGCCTTATGCAAGTATAGAAGGATCTATAGGGGGTTTTATGCTTTCAAATGAAGTCAATGAGAGAGTGTGTGCTAAATGGAGGTTTGTCTACATACACAAATCGTTCCAATTTAACTAAATTGGTTTCTAAATTAATTTAGTTAAATCAGTGCAACCCCTTTAGTAGCTAACATTGATTCAGCTTAATTGAGTTTGTTCCCAAATTAAGCTAAATCAGCATAAAGCACTCATCAACCAATTTGAGCATTAAGGCTGGCAATTTCTACGTGTAAGCCAGGCCTGAGTGAGTTGCGGGAATATCCTGATATCCCCAGTGTCCCCATATGCTCTGATGGTGCAGTGACCAGGGCGTGCTGCTCCGTCCTCTGCTTGGTGGTGGTGACTTGGGGATGGCTACCTTGAGGAAGACAGCATCAGCAGCTTGACTTGCTCTTGGCTCTAAACAAGGCTCATGATGGGCGACCTTGTAATTTCATGAGAGGACAGTGTCACTTTGGAGTTTCTTCCACAATGATTATGCATCAAGTAAATGACAAAAGTTTTTATTGTAAGCCATCCGTAGCGTATTTCAATGAGACCAACACGGTCACAGCTTAAAATACTCCAAAACCATGTGTTTTTGAGGAGAAAGCAGCACAAATTCCCTTCTTTTTCTTTTGATCTGGAAAGTCAAACTCTTAAAATTGTGGGCTGACAATATCTCCTTTATGTTCAAGGAAACATAAAGCATTGCTTAAAAAAAAGAGATGCAAAGTGCAGACAGAGCTGGCTTTTCACTGTGTTATTTCCTGCAGAAGTTTTTCTTGGATATTGCCTTAGTATATATTAATAATGGGACAATATTTCTTTATGGGGTGTATAATTCAATTAAACATATTAACGAGACAGTCACTTTAAAACAAACATATTCTTCACATCCACTGTCAGAAAAGAAAATGTTTTGCTTTGTAGATGAATCTGATATGTGTTAGCCAGAAGTTGACTGTTAACAAAGGTAACATAAAAGCTACTGTAAATGGTATGGGAAAACCAAGGGAAAAAAAAATCCCTTCGCATTCCCTTAGAAATATTGATTCATCATGTTGGCTTTGAGACAGAGTAGTACAATTCAGCAGATAGGGTAAGTGGATGAGTCTGAAATAGGTTATGATTCAAACAAGTATTCCCACTTCCATCCTTTTTTCTTTTTTTAAGTAAAGCAGAATTTGTGTCTGACAGGTCAAACTGGAAGTGAAAGAAGGGGGACGCAGCTCTGCTTTTACACCAAAGGCTTCACAGGCTCTTATAGCAGGGAAGTCTTTTAAGACTTTGAGGTCTTCAAGAGATCATGAAGGTAAGACAGCAGCAAAACTGCCTCTTCAAGGCCTCCCTGAAAGGTTTCACGTCAGGCACGTGTTGTGGACAACAGAAGGTCCTTGTTTAGTAATGAATAAAAGGCCAGCAGTTTTGATTCTCCACAGCCAGATTTTTAAGCCATAATTGGATCTTGTAACACTGCCAAGGTAAAGGCAGAGGGCCACGACAGGGAAGCCTGACACTGCAAGTGAACTGAAACTAAATATAGTTCTCATGCAGTTTAAAAAAACACACATCAAAGCCCAGAGCACCCGGCCCCATCTGAGACTCTTGCAATGGAACAAAATGAGAAAACAACGATGATAGCATATGTATTTTACTGTGGAGCTACGGGCAGGCAAATGAAATAATGCGAGAGTGGCTTTGGCTGGTTGTGATTAAAGATGGTTACACGCCAAGCGATGCGAGACAGAATCCAAACCCCGGCTGCCGAGGAAGCTGCTGGGCAGAGGGAGCTGGGGTAGCGAGGTGCTGAGCGCCACCGTGCTGGGCAAGACGCCGGTGTGCATGCCTCTGCCAGTGGGCCAAAATAATTTTTTTGATACTGCATGGTATGATTCTATCAGTCCCCCTGCAGTACCAGACCTGTTTCATAGAGACTGGTTCAACTGCTGGGTATCTGAAAAGCAGTCGCTCCTTTCCAAATGGCAGTGGTACCTGCTGTGATGCCTCGGTCACCCTGAGGGCTGCAGTGCCAGCCCTGAGATGGTGTGGGTCTTGCTGGGCTGCGAGTGATTTGTCTGGGTGTGGTGGGTATTTGGTAAGTCATCCCAAAGCACAAAATGTCTGTGGCAAACTCAAGTGGTGTATTTGCAAAAGGCAGAGCGCTGCGAATATGGACCTGGTTATCTGAGTTATTATCCACTAATGATCCAGGATCCCAGGTAAAGACTACTGATGGGTAAGAGCAGATGGGAACAACAGTCACAGAAAGGGCTGGGTTTTCCCTTAGGGTAAGGGACTGGACTCATTAACTTGCTGATAGTCCTTCCAGCCCTACACACTACAAAGTTTGGATGCCAATTGTGATGTCTTCCAAGGCCAGATTGATTCAGAACTGGGGATTTTGGTCGGCACCAGGGGTCATCTGGCAAACTGGCAATTGGAGTCTGGGTTGAGGCTTAGGTAGCCCTTCCCCTTACTCAGATGACATACATTCCTGTTAGGTATGCACCACAAAAGTGGAAACAAAAGAAAAATGGAAATGAACATCCTAGATATTTTCCAGCGTGGGAAAGCAAAACCATTAGAAGTGGGAAGCTTTCACAGTGTTTTGCATCCAAATTGCAGCTTTTATCCTAAGAGATCAAGTATTTCACACATAACTACAATCAGCACCCCACTCAACGCAGCCATTTCTGGGGTGGAGCACAGGAGAGGAAGATTAAATACATCTAAAGACACAGGGGCAAAAATGCTCACAGGGAAAGTGAGCCATCCATAACCGTCCATAAAACTGCATCTAGAAAAGCTGTGGAAGGTACAGGCTGTGTGGATCACCTTAATCTATTGAAGTGGAGAACAGGATTGAATGTAATCCAGTGGGAACTGCTGTAGATAGTTTCCCTGCCATTAAAGCTTCCAAACCGTCTTCCAAGAGATGCGGTAGATTTATACTGCACGTGAAAAGTCTGTCTGGCCAGATGGAATTGCACGCTTGACTTCTGAAGAGAAACACTAAGGAAACAGAGTTTTCATGAAGAAAGCATCTGTTGGCTTTCAGTCTTCCCTTTCATGGGAAAAAATGTGTTATGAAAAAATGAGGTTTTCCTCATATGGTCAATGAGGAGCTACTGCCCTTTAGCCCACTCCTTCCCTCTAATATACAAGGGGATTCCACAGGCATGCTGCTGTTAAATCAGTTGGTGCTTAACCCAGGACGAAGCCTGCATGTGGGAGTCTGTCCAAGAAATTATATAGCGGCTTTGTCTATCTGTTGCAATACAGGATTTCCAGCTTTTCAGCAACCTGCTTGCCAGACCTAAGGGCTTTTCTTTTCTTTTTTCCTTTCTTCCTTTCTTTTCATTTTTCCTTTCTTTTTTTTTTTCTCTTCTCTTCTCTTCTCTTCTCTTCTCTTCTCTTCTCTTCTCTTCTCTTCTCTTCTCTTCTCTTCTCTTCTCTTCTCTTCTCTTCTCTTCTCTTCTCTTCTCTTCTCTTCTCTTCTCTTCTCTTCTCTTCTCTTCTCTTCTCTTCTCTTCTCTTCTCTTCTCTTCTCTTCTCTTCTCTTCTCTTCTCTTCTCTTCTCTTCTCTTCTCTTCTCTTCTCTTCTCTTCTCTCTTTCCTTCTTTTCTTTTTTAGTCTCTGTGTGTGTCTTCCACTTATCTCACATGCAGCTTTTTGGAGAACAAGCCCTTCCTACATCCCTTCATGTCTCACCAAATACACATTGTACCATTTAGGTCTATTAAACTTTTATCCATTTTAATCCGAAAAGAAAGTAATAAAAGCAGTAACACATAGCGACAGAGCTGTAAGCCTTAATGGCAGTCTGGTGGGGCACACCATGGGACTTGAGGAATGGTATGGAAGGTATAGAAGGATGCCATTTGCCCAGGAGATAGAAGGGAAAAGAAGGGAGGCGCCGAGTACCAAGTGTTGGTGTTCAGGAAGGAACTAGTTGAACATTTCTGGTAAAGGAAAAAAAATGGGCAATTATAAAGTACTTTGAAACTGATATTGATCAACTCATTGGGACAGATAGTGGACAGCTTTTACTGAGCAACAGGAAAGCACATCAGTAGGACAGCTCTTTCCAGTAGTAAGACACAATATTGCTTTGATACCCCCACCAAAAGCAACAGAGCTAGATACAGATGGGCTGTTAAGGTCCTGTGATGTGATGTGATGATGCTGTTTCATAAAGTGGGAGGAAATGTGCAGGGGAGCAGCTACTTTAAACCCATTTCTGACTAACAGAGAAGAACAGCCTGACAATCTAAAGGTTGGGTGGTAATTTGGATGAAAGCAAGCATGAAATGATAAAGTTCATTATTCCAAAGGAAAAAGCTAGACCAGCTGAATATGGATAATGACTCCAAAAAAGTAGACTTCAGCAAACTTGGGGAACTGGTAAGTAAGGTCTTTGAGGAAAATAATCTCAGGGATAAAGGAATGCAGGAAAACTGGCAGTTACTAAGCCTATTTTAAAGGCAAATTCCTCTGATGTAGAAGACAGATTGGAAACAGTGTGAAAGACCTGTATAATTGCCTCGGGAGCCCTTCAAAGACCTGAAAATGAAAAAGACTTGACAAATGGAGAATGCAGAGACCCCAAGCAGAGTTTCCATTGGATTTCTTTCCCTACTGTAAGGTGAAACTAAAAAGGGAGCAGGCCAGAGACCAGCTTGGAAGAGCCCCAGCTGAGTGCTGCAGCAGAGGGGGCTCCTATGGGATGTTGTGTGTTGTGTGGGAGAGTGTACTGCATGAGTAAGAAGTTGGTGAGCTTAGGCATGACTGTGGCATGAAGAGAAGGGAGGAACAAACGACCTGAAGGTGCAGTGATACTGCAGCATCCAGACCACAATGAGCACCTTGCAAGATTGGCAGAGCACTGCAGCTTTTGTCAGTCTAGTGGGATAATGAACATCGTTCTCCCTTTTGTCTTTTGTGCTCCAGCTTTTGCCCTTCAAGCAGCCAACACACCAAAAGGTGTTAATGTGGACTGGAGACAGAAGGGTGATTTGCCATATTTGCTGCAGTGACAAGAGCCAGGTCAGTAGAAGAGACTGATTTGCAGACTCTTATTAGAAATGCGGGCATTCTGGAGGAAGAACTGACTGTGCAGTGCTGCACACCAGGACAAGCCAAGGACATTTATCTCTTCAGCCCATCCCTGTGGTGACACAGAAACCGCAGTAGCTCTGTAGCTGCCTCTTCCCAGGAGGTACCATAGGGTCACTGCTGGTGTGGGAGGAAGGTAATGAGACTTTTCCATTGGGAGAAGACCATACAGCTACCTAGACATTGGGCATGGCCCATGCAGGATGAGATGCTGTGGCCATAGCTGGTGGGCAGCAAGGTGAGGTTTCCTGACAGGGAGCCACTGCAGCATGGAGCAGGGGCTCTGGCATGCAGGGCTGAGGGGCAAGACACTGAAGAGGGACTGTGGAAGGCCAGGGGATGGAGAGCAGAAGCTTTTCCAGGAGTGGATGAGAGACACTGTCTGCCACTTGAAGTAGGGGGCCAGAGCAATTGTGCCTGTTTTTCCTTCTCTGTCTGACCCTATGGCTGAGTGAGGTGGCTTTCTGCCCGCCTCCCCTTGCCTTCCCTGGGCGTAAAGAGATAGAGGAACTCCATGAGTCCAGGAGAAGGCAGTCTCTTTGCTCTTTGCCCCCATCCTAGCACCCCACTGAGGTCCTCCTGCCTTAGCAACATAGTGGGGAACACTGCTGTGGCACCCACTGCATGGCACTGGGTAGGTCTGCCTGTGCTTTAATTAAAGCTATTATTAGTGTTGCTATGCTCAAAGTGCTCCTCAAACTGGAGGGTGATCGCAGCTCCCTTAGGAGTGGTCAGAGCCCTCCTAGTTGGGATGGTGACCCACCAACCTTCACAGGTCTGCGGAATTATCCTGCACTGAGCCCTTCTGGTGGGGACAGGGACCTGCCAGCACAAGGCTGCAGCAACAGAGGAGATACTGCAGGGATGGAAGGAGCCCAGACTCGCCCTTTCACTACCGTCAGGCTTCTGTTTAAAGCTGGTGTTTTACATTCCAGGATCAACTTCTTAATTGCTAATGAATTTACCTGATGGAGCAGGGATGGGGAAGGGAAGTCATGGCTGTGTGCATGTACATGGGGAATCACTGTCAGATGAGGTGCCAGAGTGAAAAGGAGGTGAAGGGAAGGATGAGTAAGAAAGGCCAAGTCAACTCTGGCTGTCAGAAGGAGGGTGGGGTAGGTCACACGGCAAACTGGGGCGAGCCCGGCATCAAGGATTTACAGCCAGCCGTGCTGTGTTTCCACACATTAAATTTCCAAGTCTGGAAGAGCAGAACCCTTTTTCCAGGCCACAGCCCTTGGGAATCTCTTGAGAAATCCTTAGGTCTCTGAATAAGGATTCACACCAGGAAATTTACTGGCTTATACCGCAGAGGCACAAGTGTAGTCATCCTACTAACATGATTTTCCTTCTGGATATCTTGAGGAGTAGAATTGCCTTCATGCTCTGCAATGCGTCTGATGCTTTTCAAGTTGCATATAACATTATGCTGTTGAATAAACAAGTGTTAAATGATAACGAGCTCTTTATTCATTACCTGCATCTCCTGATTCTTGGCTGATTTTCACCTGGCCTTCAGGAGAGTTCTGTGTTGGTCAGGGGGTGTATGCTCTGCGAGGTTTATAACACAGTTCATATATATATATATATAAAATACACAATTTATAACTCATTTTAAGGACAGCAGACCTTGGTGCTCTTTTAAACTGAGACTAATATGCTTGACCTCAAGGTGTTGAAGATACGGTATTAGGAACATGTTTTCTGTATACTAACACCTGATTATTTTCCTCTCAGTGATGTTCCTTACTTGGCAAGCAAGCTAAGGGCCTGAAAGTGTTTACTGTAAATAATCTTTGGAAACTTTAAATGGCTATGGTCAGTCATTGTGTGAATGGTAATTTCCTAAATATATTAGCTGCTGAGAAATGAGTTTCCAGCAATAGTTGTAGGGGTGGAAGACTTGAGAGTCTAAACCCAGAAGGCCTTGACCTCAGCAGGCAAACACAGAAAGTCCCTGTAAGCCAGCAAAATGTCACCTATGTGCGCAAGAACAAATGGATATCAGAAATTCCTGGGGGCCATCTCCCAGGCTGCCATTCCCCAGAAAGCAGCTGAAGGCAGCAAGCAGCGGTGCGAGAGCGGCCCCAGCCCTGTTAGGGGCTGCGAATGTGGGAGGGCAGGCGGCACCTCCGGCAGCGGCAGGCAGAACCACGACCACTGCCACCACTTTGGGCGAGACTTTTGGTCCTCATCTATTAATAAGCAGGTAATAAGTTTGAACAAAAGCTTGACTAAATCACGTGAAATTTATGAATAAAATTCTGGGGAGGTTCAGAACAGGAGCTCTGACAAACTTTGAAGGACCTAGTTATACTGCAAAATGCAGTGGTTGGCTTGATTGTAGCAAAACTGATTTTTTTTTTTTTTTTAATAAAACTGAACCCCAAACTCAATATTAATTTGCATTGCTGTTTTCTCTACCTAGTGGTATGCTTGATGTATCTTATTTGTTTTCACTCGATCAGCTAGTCTTAATAGCAATAGAATTCAAATACATGAAGACTTTTGTTACTGAATTTCAACTGAAATATTTTAGGCAGATGTAAGAACTTGTCAGCTTGTGTTAAACAGTTTTGCTTGTTCTGGTTTCATATGGAATAAAGAACTAATGTAGACACCTCAAGCTGGCAAAATATGTGAATTCAACATCAAGAAAAGACAAGGATTTTGCAATGCCTTGGTGAATGCAAAACTCTTCCTTGAGCCAAAGATCATCCAAACAGAGGAACCTGAAGTATGGTGATAGCAGCATGTTGTCAGTGAATGCACAGGTGAAACATTTGCTACAAGCAAAAACCCAGCAAGTGATAATTCGCTGCACACTTTGAATAATGAATGCTTGAAATCTGAAATGCTCTGTGTGTTTTCTTTGTGTTTTGAGGGTTGAGGTCAGGCAATATCCTTGAGTCGTCTCCTTAAGTCCTGAAAAAGACTGCAACTCAAGACACTTCCTTTTTTTTAGACAGTGAATACTTATAGCAGAAATTATAGGATTATCTGCTTTGGTGCATAGATATGAAAGATTGTTAGTGGACTACGCAGTTAAGAGAAAAAATATAATATGTCTCACACTTTTTGCTACATCTCTAATCTGTCCTTTGCATAGCTGTTGATGCAAAAGATTATTAGAAGAACTAGGACATTACAGCTGTCCAGAGAGCATCTCCAAGACTTTTGCTTAGGTAAGAGTGAGGGCAGAGACTTTTAGACTGAAAACAAAGGTCTGGAACAGGGCACCCGCGGTCATTTTTGAACTTCTGCAAGTGGTGGCAATGTTGAATTGTTTGTGTTTAATTCAAAAGTCAGGAGCTGTTTGAGTTCAAAACACTTCCTGACTATGATAAGCGACAAGCAGTGAGTACAAAACACCAACGTTTGAATATCTGTATATCTGTGAACCAGTGCAAACCTCTTAATAAACAATGTGTGTGTTATTATTTTATTGGTACACTTGGGTGATTCATGTTTCTGAGGAATGCTTCATTCCTTAGAAGAAGGATGTGATAGTGGAAAGGAAAACACTTATTGTAGGGTACAAAACATAATGGCAAATGAGATACTTCATACTTTGAAAAGTATTGTTATGAGTATTTATACTAAGGAATAAAATGCTGCACTTTTAACTTGACTGTTTAAGACATCCGAGAGTATTTAAGGTAGATTTGACTTTCAAACAGAGACTGGCAGGATGACACATTGTACAGGACACACACAGAGAAAACCAAAACAACCCCTAAAACTTCTACTCCTTTTTAGATCGACTTCTATTTTTCTCCTAACTATGATGCTAGAAGAATCTGAACACTCCAAGTCTGTCCCAATGCCAAGGAATAGCCAGTTGTGCAGGAGAAGTTTCAGATCATCTAGCCATGAGCCGAGGGGTCCTCTGGCTGGAGTATTTTGTGAACCTTGGGATTCGTTTCTGATGTAGAAAGTACAAATCACTTCCCAATGTCAGTGTTTCCTCCACTTGATGCTGGCAGTTTGGTGCTGACATTCTTCAGTGGTAGTTCAGCAAACAATTGCAGAATGTTCATTTGGTCCTTGCAATAAACTACATTTCCCTCTTCCCTGGCTTTCCCTCTCATTGACAGGTCTCCACGCCCTGCCAGTAATGGTGCCAAGTAATATGAGAGAGGGAAGGGGAAAGACAGGCATCTCCTAGAGAGCTCTGCCAGTGTGCTGGCACAAGATGCAGTGAAGGCGCTCAGGACTCCTGCTGCTGAGCTGGTCAGCTGTTACAAGGCAGCAATTTCCTGCCAGACGAGAGTTTTGCTGAATTTAGGCATCTTAGCCTGTTATGCAACGGCACCAACAAAATTACTATAATCTCGCTAATGTAATAGCCACTTCTTGGCATTGTAAGCCAGCGGTTCCAGCACTTACCAACTAACACAGCTAAACACACCAGACCTCTCCTCTCTGGGTGCTAATTTGTCGTTTAACCTCAGGCTGGCTTTTCAGAGCTCTTCAAGGTCTTGCTTCGTTTACACCCAGAGTCTCTCCTTTGCTTTGGCAGCTATGAAACATTCGATGGTGGAAAAGCCTTCCTCATGCTGCAGTAATGCTGCCCATCTTACTGTCTAACATGGTTGGCTGGTTTCCTTTTACTAGCCTGCCAGTTCTAGACTGTAGACTCTCTGGGGCAGGGACCATTATTTTGTAAAAGATTTGACTTTCACAATTGGACCATCCTGTTGTAAAAGACCTGATCTGAAAGCTCCTATGACATCAACCACTCAGATACAATAATATTCAAAATGAATATAAAATTCCACGGTTTTTTTAAGTGAATGTTGGTGCTAGACTTCTACTTGGAATTATTCAGCTGTTTGACCATGTGGAGCAGTTGTAAATAGCTGTCATTTTCTAAGTTGTATAGAATGGAGCAATCTCTTTCTCTGTTACAACTTGCATTTCTTCACCTGAAATTTATATTTATTCTTGGTTTGGTGAAACATCTGAGCCTGAGATTCTGTCTAGACTAGCTAACAAGATCAGAGTTAAGCATCTCTGACACTAAGAAAAAGAGATTCTGAGCATCCAGTGGTGGACACACAGTCTTCTAACTCTGGTCTTCCCCAAGCCACTGGACCTTATACTTGTGATCTCCAGAGAGAAACTAATAAAGTTCATATTTAGAATTTGACATTTTCTTGTCCCCTGATCACCAGGCAATTAAAGGAATATCACTTAGCTTTCCCCTTCTTAGCCAAGGGAAATTCTGCAGGCATCTGATCCTACTTGTGCCTGTGGGACTGAGTCAGGAACGATTCTGCTGAAGTTTCTGGAGGTCCACCAGTATTGAAGTGGTGTTACTGAAAGGAAAACTAGACCCAGAGACTGGAGACTTTTGCTCATGATAACTAAATCTTTGTCTAGACTGGGGATTTGTCCTGATTACTGCCACTGGCTGCCAGCCATTGGTGTTGCTGCACCAATGTGACCCCTTGCATTGGCAGGTCATGGTGCTAGTGGTGGTGGTGGAGGTTTTTTGTCAGTTTTAGGCATGGATAATATTCTCTGCTGAATGTGTTGGCTTTCTCCATTTATACCATGTGAGATCTGTTAGTGTTTAGTTGTCTGGGACTGGAACCTGGCAAATGCCTTTTATACATGGGGCCCATGGATACAGAGACAAGGGAAATGTTAAATTCCCCCAAGCTTTTCCAGAAATTCTCAAAGCCTTTCTAAATTAGCTTTGCTGTCACATATGGGTCAAATGGAGAACACATGAAGGTGTTGGTGGGGACAAAAAGTGAACATTAGCATTAGAAAAGGTTAGTTCTGTTATTTGAGACTGACGTAGGATCACAAATTTAGAAATGCCAAGTTTATCAGCCCATCTAGCCCCTATCCCAATAATATATTAAATCATCCTGCTGTACAGTTTGCATTGCTTTGTCTAGTCTATTTCTTAATGACTCAACTTATGGAGTCTGCATCGCTTCCCTAGGGAAAGAGTTTTCCACAGTCTGAACTGTTACGATATTTTTCCTGATATCCAGCCTACAATTTCATTTCATCTCATTATTCTTAGCCTCCTCCTTCCTCTTAAGCCCACCTAAACAATCCTCTTTTTTGGTGTTTATCCCTTCTGAAATCTCCTAGACGTTTCTTTTCCTCTTAGCTGTCCCCTATCTATATGTTCTCATATTTAGCCCATTGGTGCTTTCCAACGAAATATTCTGGACTGTATAAATGAGGAACACATCATTTGTAAAACAAGCAGGGTCACTTTTCTGCTCCACTTGGCACTGGTGAAAGCCTCAGCTGGCATAGTGAGTTCAGTTTTGGACGCTGCTCTTCAAGAAAAGACACTGACAAATTGGAGAAAGCTCAAAGGAGAATAACAAAAATTATAAAAGATTTAGAAAATCAGTTTTATGAGAAGCAGCTGAGAGAGACAGGCATGTTCAGTCTGTACAGAAGACTGAAGGAAGACATAATAGCTGTCTGCAAATACATGAAATGATGTGATAAAGGGAACAGGCCAGTTATTCTCATTAGTCAGGGAGGAAAGAAGCAGCAGAAACTGATTTAAGCGGCAGAAAGGAAAATTCCGGCTACATATGTGGGAGATGTGTTTCAGCTACTCAAATAATTAGGCAATGGAACAAGCTGCTGTGAAAGGTTAGAGAGTTAAAATGGCTAGAGAGATTCCAGGCTAGACTCAACTGCTGGGGCTAATGAAAAAAAAAAAAATCCCATCCTGGTTTTGGAAAAGTAACCAGATGGGCTGCTGATGACAGACTTTCTCAAGCAAATATAATTTCATATTAACGATACCATGTACTCTAATACTAGGGCCCAAAGAGATGGTTATGTGCTGAAAAATGGTCCATCTCCCCAGCTGTCCATCTTATTGCAAAGCAGAGAAAGGAAGGATGAGTGGTAGTCTTGTGGAGACATTGAGAAGGCATGGAGATGGAGGTTATGAGCAACTACCTGAGTGTAGACAAGTGCAAGAAAGTTTTACTTCATGCACAGACATCTGGAAGCTTCAGTTCAAAGGTTGAGTGGCTGAATGGGCACCACACACCAGCTGAGTTGAATAAGCCCAGCTGAGAGGCTTAAGAAGAGCCAGGCCAGGGCATGGGCAGAGCAAGCATGGGTACGCATTTTTATGGGTCAGCTTATCCCACTGGACTTGCCTTAAATCACCGAGGAAATCTACGAAGGAGCTGGATCCAGGTGTCTGTATTCTCAGGCCAGCACTTTAACACACAACCTCCTCTTTATAGTGCTCTTTTCTTACCACTTCCTTAAGAACAGACCAGCCATCTGATCCTGCCTGGCTCATGCATCCCAAATTCCTGCAAACTTTTGTGATTAATTTTCTGTGCGTTTAAAAAAAAACCCAAATAATAATAACAATAACAATAATAATAATAATAGCAATAATAATAATAACAAGAACAACAACAACAAATACAAAACCAAAAAAACCAAAAAAACAAAAAAAGAGAAGAGATGAGTGGAGAGTAAGCTGATGTTTTGTCCTGATGTTCTCCACCAGGCAAGATATACCACTAGGAGCTGGCATGGCTGTGGGCTGCATATAAAAACATCAACATCTCATGACATGGTAGCTGATGATTGGCAGCACTAAAAACGAAAAAACTTAGCCTGCTGTTTTAATCAGAGTCTTCACTGCAAGTCTGCTCCCCTGGAGCTGTACCAGTGCCACGAGCCTTCTGCCAGCTGAAGAATACTGATGCCAGCAGTGGGGAATAAGTAAGGCTCTTTGCTTGCTATTGTAGACCAATTCTTGTAATTGATGGCTGTGGCTTTGATCCTCAGAAGTCTGTGGGGCTCAGCCCTCCTTGAAGTGAGAGCAGTATTTTTACACTGCTTGTGGTATGTTTAACATATTATGGGGCGTAACTTTCTGGCACTGAGTACTGAACTTAAAACAGCATTGCATAATTCCCCAAGATTGCATTACTATGAGTTGGCTGGACATTCCACCAAGTGAGGATAATACACAATCTGAAGATTGTTTTAGCACTGGAATCGCAAAAGTGTAAGCTGGGCAGTATCCAGCCTGGATGTTCTGCATGAATTATTGTCACTTGTCAGCTGGTATGTCTTTATTCTTGTGAGATACCACAGTGGAGTTACAATTCTTCCCTCCCATTAGTCGTCACCACTACGCAAACTTTATTTGGAGAAAAAAGGTCATGGCAAGGACTCTGAGTTGTCCTGGATGTAGCTCAGAATGAAGAGCACAAGTACACAGGCAATTCCCTGGAATAAATCCAGAGACTGTGAATGTAGCTATACTTTTTACCTGTCTGCTGGTGGGCGACAGAGTCTATTTGAGTGGGATCTGAAGCCCCTTCTCCTGGCTGATGAGAAAGATGTAGCTTCCAGCACTACCTGGCACCAGGCCACCCAGGAGTGGAAGGGGAATTCCTAAGCAGACATTCCAGGGAGATTCTCTGATGCTTTGGGCTGTTGGAATTGGTTTTGCAATCTGTCCTTTCATCTTCTTTGTGATTTTCCACTCAGCAAACTAGGAACTATTGTCCTGGGTGTATCCTACCAGGGGGAAATGGAAGAAAGCTTTGTGAGAGGGGTGGTGTGAAAGCTGCTGAAGCCTAGGTTGGACACATGCTTCTATTTTTTTTTTGTTGTTGTTTCTCAGTCTCTTAAAGTGACTCTGCAATCCTGGTTAAGAAGCTGTCTTGGCAGCAGGGTAGGAATGCGGTGTGACAGTAGCCCTTTCTTGTGATTTATTTTACTTTAAGCACTGTACATGTGTCAGACAACATTACCTATGAGCAGTCGGTGCTTTTCCAGAGAGTCTGATTTCTCCTCCCTTAGGAGCACCCAGTGTGTGGTACTTCTGTTGGCTACCTGCTTTGAAAACCTGTAATTGTTGTGATGGTTGTCTCTGAGCTTAAGCCTTGGATTTGATAGCTTTCAGATGTCACCAGCCTCTTCCTGCAGCCTGCTCCTGCTGCTGTGAAGAAGGGAGCTGATGGGTAGAGTGAGTCCTTGGAACGCGGTGCAGCCATGCAGAGACATGCCGAGGCATGATAGCATTTCCTAACATGGGTGATGAGAAACCTCTGGTTTTCCTATTGTACAGAACTACCTGGCTCAGGGGTTTTGTAAAACCGGGGTCCATATCTATCTGAGACCGGGGTTTTAAAGTCCCAAGCCAATCCACAGGAGGCCTTGCAAGAAAGTCTCTCACATGAGTTATGCTACCGTGTGCGTAGTACCATGCTAGGAAAGTTTTGTGTCTGCTTTTGGCCCTTGTGGCTTGGGGAAAAAAAAACCCTTGGGGAGTTACCTCCAACATATCTAGATGTATGTGCTCTCCTTCCTGACTTTCTCTGCGGAAGATCACAAGATGGTGCGTAGCCTCCCTTTTCCACATTATAGGCCAGGTCTATCAGTGTTAATAAGCATTTCACACTGATAACTGTAGAACTGGAATTAAGTCACAGACAGTGGTGTAATTTGGTCTTTAACAAGACCATCTTCAGTGGTTTATGGTGGGTTATGGTTGGTAGCGTTCATCGCTTAGACTGGACACCTCCTTCCAGTAAAGGCAGTGATTTCTAGATACAGGATGCCTTCATATGGGTAACTGAAGCAGTGCAGTGGAGCTACTGCCACTCAAGAAACTGGGAGCAGAGCAAATGAAATTGTCTCTTCCAGTACTTCATTGGAAAAGAATTTCTAGGCAAGTTGCCTAGCAGGCACACAGCACTACATTCTTAGAAAGCAATAGATCTATTTAGGACTGCTGTATCTCTTTGGAATTTACTGTATGAAAAAAACCCTTTTGGCAGGAACTGATCTTTAGTGCTGACTGAGATTTGCAGCTTCTGACTGACAAACTAATCTGAGCATTTTATTAGAAACTGCTTCCCACTAAGTCCTGTTTGCATTGCGTCTGAATTCAGAAGGATCATGTCAGAATGAGAAATGAAGCAGGTCTTTTGCTGAATTGTTAGCCCCCCTTCACGTATGCACACTCCTATGTGTATATACACCTGGGTAAATGTGCAGGGGTTTTGTGTTGTACACAATAAATGTATTCCAGCTTGCTCCTAATCCCTTCCTAGTGAGAGTGCAGATAAGCTAAGTGACTGGTGACTTGTAATTATTTAAAAGGGCAGAAATGAGGTGTTGGTTGTTGGTTTGTTTTTTTTTTTTCTATGTATAGGTGGCACAGTCTCCACTATAAGCATCTATTCTTCTTCCAGTCTTTTTGTAAGGTTTGTGAACTTTAGTGAGTCACTTCACAGAGCCCAGTTCCAGCTTTGCATATTCTTGAAATTCACAGTTCCAAGAGCAGGCTCTCAAGGGAGTGTACTGTGCTCAGCACATCCATCCAGCTTGGATGCAGAACTGCAATCCAAGGCACTCCGTGGGTAAATCTAATGTCAGTGCTCCAGACTAAGAAGGAAGGCAGGTCTGGGACCTTTCCAGGTGATTCCTAAGTAGGGAATACACTCTCTACAGGCTTCCTGGCACAGGAGAAAAGTACAGTCTTCTGAAAACCTGCAGCTGGAGTTCTGCAGCTGGAGTGAGACGTTTTAGTCCTCTGTTCATGGGGCTGTCACAGGCATAGTTTGGCCTTAGACTAAAAGTGAACTCTAGTAATATATGTTCAGGGATGGAATGGACCATTAGGAACAACTAACTACATATGTGTGGGTGATAATATTTCATCTTAAGGCACATTTTCCACTCTTAGTTGGAGGACTCCAAGGTTAGAAGACATTGACCTTCACATGGAAAGTTCTCAGACAATCCTTGGGGAACTCAGCTATGTCAAGTCCTTGTGAATAAGAAATCACATGGAAAATAGTAAAAAAAAGTTATCTGGAATAAGAAAAGTGGCAGATGGTACAGCAGATCTGCATAGACTTCTCAGCCATTAGACTGAAAGCTCTTCAGAGCAACAGAGCTATCACTCACAACGTGCTTGTAAAGCCTCCAGCACTGCAAAGCCTGTACCTTCTTGTGACCTTCACATGCTGCATGAAGGACAGGCTAACCAGCACAGTATGAAAAAGAAAAAATCACAAGTGGAAATAATTTTCTGAAATTTGGGTTAGCTGTAGTCTGGCAAAAGAATTCTACTTTAAATCCAGCCTTGTAAAACATACAAACCTTCTTGTCCTGTTGCTAAATGAAAGAGTATGAGCAATCAATGTCCCACAGAGAAAGTGACTTATGCATGCAGTGGCTTAAAAGGGAAAATGAGAATCATCCAAAACTCTGGTTCTGTAACTCTAGCTACTGCTAGTTTGGAAATTCAATGGAATTATTATCTAAGAAAAACATATACATATACCCTTCCCCTTCAAATATAACCAAAACATATACTTCTGAAATCACGCAAGAGTGTCAAAGTTGTGATGATCTTGTGATGCAAACTATAATTGTGTGATAGCATTCATTATTAAGATTGTAAATACTTTTCTGTGCTGGTGTTTGAGACAATGAAAAGCAATGTGTTCCCTTTAATAAATAAATTTTAAAAACACTTTTGTTTAAACTTTAATTGCAAAGGGAGATATCATTCCTGGATGCTGAAAGGCATTTCACTGTTTTGTTTTTTTTCCCCCATTTAATTTTTAAACAGAATTATTAAGGCACACCTAGGCAGCAAAGTAGCTTGTCATTTACATGTACAAATCCCAGGTTGGGCTGCAACAAGAAGAAACAAGCAAAAAAGCTGTAAATGGATCTCACATGTCACCTAATTTTTGGTGAGCAGTATTTAAGTGTATCAGGTTTACTCTGATCTCTTAGCTATGATGAACCCGCATTTCAACTAATAGACCCATGAATCTAGAAGGACCACAAATGTGAACGTTAAGAGTTCAGATTTTGTGAGATTCTGGTGTAGGACATCAGGGGCAAGGTCATAATCAGTGTGGGCTGGTGGCAGAGAAAACATAGGCGGTGGCGTTCGCCTGAGTTGGGTCAGTCTGAGGATGGAGCCTAGCCACTTGTCTTTTATTATAAATGTGGCAAAGGAGTACAAACTTTTCACATCCCACTTTTTTGTAATGGAGAGAAGGATTACCCTACACCTCCCTTTCCCTGGCTGGGCTGCTCTGGGAGCTCTGTGCTGCTGGGAAAAGTGACTCAACAATGAAGGTCTTTGCCCAGATCTGCATCTTTACACTGGCCGTAGCTCGACCTTCTGTTTGGAAAAGAGAGCTAAGCCATTTTCTCAAGGAAAATTAAGCAGAGAACAAATTGTGGCTGACCCTGGTGTCCTCTTTCTCTGGAATAAATTTCATAGCAAGATCTCTCAGTCTGAGCACCTCTTCAGTTGAAATGCTTCAAAGGGTCAATTTTCCTCCTCATAACGGTAAAAGCTAAGCACTTTCCAGATACTTTGCAAATCGAGTTCTGGACTAGTGCCATTTGAAGCATGGATTTTAGGAGTTTGATAGCAGAAACTTGTCAGGTGGCCTTTCTTGTGATGGCAGTGGGCAACTCCAGCACCAAGATACAAAAGTCTCCCAGAAGCCTATGTTGGAAACCAGATTTTAGTGCTGAACATCATCATTGGCATCATCTACTCTGAGATTTGAGCTGCTTGTGTGGAATTGTCTTGAAGAAATGTGCAGAACCACAGTGCCTGGCTGGAGAGAGACCCTTTCCTCCTGCTGTTTATAAGCTTGTGAACCTGTATTTCCCCAGCAGTTCCTCTTTCCGAGTGAACAACTCATTTCAGTGCTGAAGTGGCATAGCTTCAGATCTGGTTGCAGCTGGTAGCCCAGCTGCAGCAAGATAAAGACTTGGGATGCTGGTTTAAATGCACAACCTCTTCAAGGGTGTCAGCAGGGTTATGACAGCAGACAGCTGCCAGGGCACTAAGATTTCCTTGTCCTGCCATCTTAATGCTTCCTCATCTCATGAGATGAAATATATACATGAACTAAGTTTAGCAAGAAGACATAATCTCCCTTCCCAGAGTGATATGAGGCTGATTTAGGGGTGTTTATACAGCTCTTTGCAAATGTAGATAGCCTATGGCGTAGGCTGTTATGGGCTGAGGGGGATGATGGAGTTAATGAGATTTCTATTCAGAAGACTGTACCTTTTGAACTACCAAGAGATGTGCTCCTGGACTCAGTGTAATGAGAAGTGAATCCTACAAGGTGTTGAACACCTCCTGTGAGATGCTGAGAGCTCTCAGTGCCTGATGGAAGATTGTCACAGGAATCCAGCTTTATAATCATACATTTGAAATTTGAAATGTAATCTTGCAGGGGATCTGTGTGGAGGATAACAAAGACAAAGAAACCTTTCTGGTGCTTAAAAGCTCATGAGAGAGAAAAAAAAAATCCACTCTTCTTTTGCTGAACCTTTAAAAAGAAAAAAAAAGAAGGAGGAGGGGACAGATGAAATATGTTTTATCTATTTTACCTACTTTGGCAATTAAGATTGTAATCTAGATGATTACCAGAGCTTGTAATGAGATTATACCCTCCATTAAAAAGAATGCTCCAGTGTGGCAGCGAAGAACGCTTCGGATCTGTTTAGTATGCTATCTGTCTTAGCAGAAAGCAGCAAAATGCATTAAACACACTAGGAGACGGTCTTGTAGACATACACTCCCAGTCTGATTTTCAATAGAGTGAGCTGGCATCACATTTGCAGCTCTCTTCTCATCAGTACCTGTAAGCAGATCCACTTAGAAAATAGTTTCCATAGTTCTGAATTGTTCCATAAGTCACATTTGGAAATAACCCCTCACCCCCTTTTTTTTGAAGAACAGAACTTTCCTGAAAATTTGCAGACTGCTATTCCACCACAAAGCAATCCAACAAAGACATTGCTATGAAAAAAAATTTCTATTTGTGTTGACCTATTGGTTCTACAGGTCTCAACTTGTAGAGTTGTAGCACAGTTCTGTTTCTGCAGTGTAGAGACTGAAAATCAAGTGTAAAAATACCCAGTTAATGCTGGGCTTTTCTGGTTTTTGAAGGATGCTGAAATGCTGCTAGAAGGCAAAGCTGTTTCTGTAACTGCTTCTTTCCTTGGGTATCCATCAGTGGATTTTTTAGTAAAATTAAATAGCAATAGCACAGTGAATAGTACATAAAAATCACCTGAGAGTAGGTGTGGAGTGAAATGACTTCTGCCTTTACAGTGTGGGTAGAGCAGTGTCAGCCCTTTCAAATCCAGGGACAAGCACAGGGCATGGAGTTCATCATATAGGTGTTTCTTTCTCCTGTTTTTCCCAAACCTGCTAGCCTTTACTCCCCTGCAGGTGCTGTTACCTTCCTAGGAAGAGTAGCACATGCAACACTATGATGACCTTTCCCTGGTCCCACTGTGCAGTTTATGTACCATTAGGACGAGCACCGGGATTTTTCAGTAGCAAAGCCAAGGATGACTGACTTTTTCAGCACTGCAGCCATCTGCAAGGTGACTTCTGGAAAAGCTTGCTGCAGCTGTTTTAAGAAGCTATCACCCTCCCCAAAACATCTGCACCTTCTCTGGATGTCATTTGCCTCACGATAGCAAGAGGAAGACTGCCGTGCTCCAGATGCTCCAGCCGATGGTCTCTTGTATGTGCTTCACATGCAGAAAAAGTGGGTTTTCATTAAACCGCTGGGTGCTGGGCAGCAGCGTCAGAGGTGCACGGGCGGGTGTTCCTGCAGCACTGTACAGCGCAGTGACAAACAGCTGAGCAGCAAGAATATCTTAAACTGCCCCAGATGTTTAGGCAGAGAACGTGAGACAGAGCTGCAAGCTTGGTTGTTTACTGATCTCAAGACAGAGACGCTTTTATTTAGGTTGAAAGCAAGCACTGACTTCAGGAGCTAGTCTTGACCTGTACGTGCAGGAAGGTACACAGCCTCTTGATTCAGGGTCACCTTCTGCAGCCAGTGTTTCCACATGCCAGCAGTTAGGGACTGTTTCTTCACCAGTGCCATCACTGGTGATTTCTCAGCTGATTTCACTGGGAATGACATCAGAATCGAAGTGAAAAAAAAGGATGTTTGCTTCCATGCTGTTTTGTTTGGGTTCCTACACGCTTAAAAAACTTAATGATTTTCTTCAAGAAATGGCTTGGTCTTTGTCTTACTGGGATTGATTACATAAAATGAGTTGAATGCGAGGAATAACTGAATTCATTAGATACTCCTTAGTTTCAATAGAATTTTGAGTTTTTAGAAAAAATTCAAACCTAAGATTCGATTTGGTACCTGAAATAAGTGGCCCAGCTATATCTGTTCTGCTCTGAGTTCTGCGAGCACCAAGGGACTTGGTGATCCGTATGGGTCCCTTCCAACTTGAGATACTCTATGATTCTATGATTCTGTCTGACACCTTGTGAACGGTTATTAGTTGAACTTCAGGCATAAAACTATTTTGGTGTCAGTGGAATGGAAAGAGGGAAAACTCGGGAACTACAGGCCAGTAAATCAAACATCCGTGCTAGGCAAAATGATAGAAACTATAATGAAGTGTTACATTAGCAGGCACATGGGTAAATATGATATATTGGGGAAGAGTCTCTGTGGCATTTATAGAGTTGTGCATCATAAATCTATCCTTTGAAGGAGTCAATAACCAAGTAGACAGGGGAGATCCAGGCGATACTTGGGTTTCTAGAAGGGCCTTGACAAGGTTTCTCATCAAAGACTTTTAAAGAAACTGAGCTGCAACAGGATAAAAGAAAAGGTGCTTACATAGATGAAAGAGTGCTTAAAAGGCAGAAGAAAAAAGGGTAGGATTAAGCTGTCAGTTTTGTCAATGGCAGAAAGCCCTACTGGTGTCCCATAGACATTCATGGTCGGCATGCACAGTCCGGTATTTTCATACCTGGGTTAGGAAAGGATGTAAACAGTAACATGACAAAGTTTGCTTATGATACTAAACTATTCAAAGTTGTAAAATGAAAGCTCATTGTAAAGAATTTAGGGAAAAAAATTTAGAAAGAACAAATATAAAATAGACATGGAGAAAAACTTATGAAGAACAGGCTATGGAGTAGACATTGCTCATTAGGAATGAGATCTTCTGGTTATATCCAAAAACTCTGGAGAAAATACTCCAAGAACTCTATGAAAAAATTAACTAAATGTTCATTATAAACCACAACTGTATATTACAAATGTTTAGGAGGAGAACAGAGAATAAAATATTCTGTGTGGTGTATGCAGCCTCATGAGAACAAAGTGCGGTTTTGGTATTCATCACTAAAATGATACAACAGGACTGGAAAGCAAGCAGAGACTGGACAATGGGGGTGATCCAAACTATGAAGGAGCTTCTGTTTAAGCAGCACCTAAAGAGCCTAATGGCAGAAGAGGTTGTGGCAGCCAAGTGTTTACATAGGCTGAAAAATTTGTTAGACCAATTTATCAAAGAAAGATGCATTGAGGGTTATTACATGCAAAGAAACACCCATTGCCGAGCAAGTTCGCAAACCATAGACTGTTAGAGACTGAGCTGTGTAGACCAAAATATAATTTACATGGTTGCTTCGTTCTTACACCCTTCACTTGGTATCTGACCACAGCTGGAAGTACAATATTGTATTAGAATGACCTTTAGTCTGACTTTACAAGAACACAAGAACACTGGCTTGATGCCTCCAGATGTGAAACTTAGATGGAGTTTAAGCTGGTTTTGGCTTGTTGCCTGAGGTCACTGAGGGATCAGGAGCAAAGCTGGGTGTGGAACTTTAAAAATCCTTTCTTCACCTCTAAGCCTTCTAATTATTTTGTTTTTCAATTACATTGCATTCAGGT
This sequence comes from Falco naumanni, assembly GCF_017639655.2. Lineage (NCBI taxonomy): Eukaryota > Metazoa > Chordata > Aves > Falconiformes > Falconidae > Falco > Falco naumanni. Next base: position 105,569,184 of record NC_054056.1, on the reverse strand, counting down.
TTGTAATCAGCCTTGGAGAAAAGCCAGAGCACATACCATAGTTTGGCCTAGTGACACAATTTTATGAAAAAATCTTTTCTTTTTATTTGCAATAAAATAATAACAAGAAAATTTCCAGTGGGTCTGACCTGCAATTTTCATAGAAACCTGTGATTCTTCTCATATTACAGTCCTAGGAGCTCACAGATTAAGACAGCTGTTGGTCAACCCTTCTCCCACCCCTCCACTCCCCAAAGACAATGATGTAGCACTACACCTTCTGGAGAAATGAGCACAGGGGAACAAAATGACTGTCACTAGTTTATACAGAGTTCCCATGGCAAAGAAATAATGACTGAAGGTCCTCGGGAGTAATGCTGTGGTCCTTCACTCTCTACTGTCTCTGAAGAGTGTGAAGCCTTCTGTCTTGCTCCATCCCTGCGAGGCTGGGGCTGAGACCCAGCAGCACAGAGCCTCAGATGCCTCAGCTCTGGTCTTTTCTCTGCCCTGCTATGGAAGCACCATGGAAGGACATCCCATGGTTGTCTTCTGAGCGCTCCATATAGAACCTGGTGCAGGGAAGACAGTCAGGGAAGCAGTGTGATGAGGCAAGGATAAAAAAAGGCTTGCAGTGCTATTCTTCTGCAGTGGCCTGGGCATGTTGTCCTGACTGGGTTGCATTCCCTGAGGACCTGTCTCAGCCCTCTGAAGAAGCCCTAGCTGGAGAGCATGACTGTAGCTCAAAGCCTCCTCGGTCTCAGCTCTTGGGCTGAAGGTTCTGTGCTGTGGCTTTCAGAGAACTTTGCCTGGGGAAGGCTTTTTTTTCCGCCACTGATTTCAGTGAGACCTGGTTCAGGCCCTCTGTGATCTCTTTCACACTGTATTGATTGTTGCTTTGCTGCAGCAAGTGATTAAGAGGCAAGGGATGGTGCAGTAGCCATTAACTGCCCCAAGCAAAAGTAATTTTTCTCTCCTTTCTTTTTGCAGTAATTGTGAATTTCTTACTAAACCTGGGAATAAATCTGTCTAGATCAATTCTGTCTTACTGTCATCTGTGGCAATATGCTCCCTTTGTGTTGTTCCCATCAGCTCAGGGGATAGTGGTTATTGGAGATTTTGAATAGAGAAAGAATAAATGAAGGTACATGATATGGGGTAAATCCATCAAACACATACAAATCTGTAAGGTCTTTTGTGGGGGGACACAAGTCTGCATGTCTGTGAATGGCACCACTTTGTTAGTATTTGCTAACTAAAAATAGATGCAAAAGATTTATCCATCACATGTCCACTTTTGGTTTTGTGACTTTGCCATTATGACAGCTTTGCTTTTAATCCTCCGCACATTGTTGTGGTCTGTGGTCTGATCTCTGCATGTTCAACTCCTGCATTACTCTGCTGACTTGGTTTGAGTTACTTTTGAATTATACGGTTGTAAATAGAGAAGAATCAAGCACTGGAAGTTTATTGTAAGTTTATTAATTTCTGCCTAAGAAGTTTGATTTACAGGGCTTTACAGCATGCTGCTGTCTGTTTAGTTTCATGTTGGTCGGATTAACCCTGTTAATCATTGCCCCAACTTCTTTTTTGAAGTGTAAGCTTTATTGTACTGCTTTTAGAGTTATTATCAACTTGCAGATTGAAACCCCCTATTTCAGGTACAAAGGTGACCAGAACTTGGTATGAAGCTTTTAAGAAACCTCTTAAGAAAATATTTACCCTAAGCATGGTTGTAGCATGACACTGAGCAGAATCTCCCTACCCTCTAAGCATCCAGCCCCCCAGGTCAATCTCTTTCGGATACCTCTATAGTTAATACAGAACATCCTTCAGGGAGCAATTCAAAGCTCTGAAGCTAGGCTTTTGCTCTGTATTGCCCTCTGAGGAACCCCTTTTTTCTGCCAATGAAAAAGGAAACTTAACAGAGGCTTTCCCCAGCTGAGAGGTGTGTGGGTTTTGTGTTTGGTTGGTTTTTTATTTTTTATTTAACCCATGCAGTCAGTTGCTGGAGAGGTGAACTCATGCTCACCTGTGTGATTGAATACCCAGCTCTGAGGATGGATGCTCTCGAACAAGGAGGGAATCTGCACACACCTCAGCAGCCGTGCAGCTGCACCTGGCAGTTCTGTGCTTTGGCAGCATAATGGAGAAGGAGCAACGCTCACACATGTGTGTCTACCAAGGGTACAGGTCACAGAGGAATCTTCCATCAATTCATTCTTCATCCTGATGCCAGGCAAAGAAAGGTTGGCTTGAAGCTTGGCACAGAAGTTCTTATAGGACAATAGCATACAAACTAGAGGTCCATAGCTCATTTCAGGGCTGGAGCAGATACTGGGCCATCTTCCTGAACTGTTCTAGCACAAAAGTAGCCCTGGGAAAAAAGCTGAAACCCTTGTTCTACTCATTACTATTCATTACTCTACACATCTATATTCTGTTCATCTACTGTTCATTACTCTATCCTTTTCTCATGTCCCCCTCTGACTTACCCTCCTAAAGATAAGCAATCCCTGTCTTTATTAAATCTGTATTTTGTTATACTCTGATCCCTACAATTCCAGAGTTCTCTTTTGAAGTGCTCTAACAAATACTGCATACCCTGTTCCAGGAACTGCTATGCAATTCGTTTATTATGCATCGTGTGTCTTGCACTACTCTTTATGCTGTTCCACATGCTTGCAATGTCTAGTCAACATTTTTTTTTTCCATCTTTTTTTTTTTTCTTTCCTGTAGCTGCATACTGAGCTGAAATCTTCATTGGGCTGTCTTGAAAGAAAGGGATCTTTATTTCATTGAAACAAATGATTTTGAGGTGCATGACTAGTTGATGTTTTTTCATGCAGTGTGCTTTATTTTGTGTGTAGGTCCATTGTTCCCTAGCACCAACATTGCTCCTGGTGTTTATATGACACAGTGATGGGGACTTTTAGATGAGTAAAACACTGACAGTTCTGCCTGAAGGCTAAGGGATACTGTAGGGTCTCAATGCTATTCCATGTAGTAAAACTAACCTGTTTTACTGACACAAGATGATGGCTACACACTCTTGCTTTTTGGGCAGAGTTCTTTTTTCTGCAGCTTCCATGATAGATTACTGTGTGCCAGCTGTCAGTGTGGTGCCGAAAATATGCCATTTCATCAGAGAAGTGATGTATTTCGCTGAGCTACTGATTCATAAAATGAGGATCCATTTGTATTTTAAATAATGCAATGATACAACAGGTACCGAGAGAAATGTGAGTGGAATTGTTGAAAGCATCTGAAAAATGGTAATAATTTTATGGTTAGGATTTAAATGTCACTGGAAAAGTTCAGATTCTGACCTGTCTTGGAGTGTCCTGCCTTAAACTGCTTTTGAATAGCAAGCAGCTGTTAGGGAAGAATAAATGTGTTTAAAATGAAAGAACACAAATTTGAAAGGATTCCAAAGAAAAGTGTGACTTCTGCTGGTTAAAACCCCTACTCAGCATTCAAAATGGGAAATGTCAGTTCTAATGACCAGAGCTTTCGCCCTTATTCCAATAGAAACGGTGGCTGCAGTTACCATAGGCCATGTATAGGAGAGGCAGCCTCTGAGTGGAAGTGCTGTCGTTATTACACCAGCTGATACATTTGGGCAATTATATCTCAAATAAAATTCCATGTACACAAACTCTTCCTCAGATCTCTTCTGTATTGAGTGGGTGGTTATTCCAAGACTGTTCTTCTTGGTTCCAGAGCATACTAAGTGCCAGCCGACTTCCTCTGGCAGTAAATTTGTTCAAGAGACATGACAAGGGGTTTTGTGTCCTAGACTATCTGTGTTGCATTTTGGTTCCCCAGATTAACTCTCCATGCACAACTGGTTTAGCTAAAGATTAAATACAAATGTGTATCTTGGAATATAGCTTGGAGCATCTAAACCAACAAAAACTATCGAAAACAACTAGGGTGGGATACTGTGCAGCTTTTTTGTTGAGATACTGTATTGTTCCACTTTTCTGAATGTAGTAAACATCCCCAGATAATCACTGCAGGTTATTTATAACCTTACAATATTATTATAATACAAAAACTAGAGGAAGTCAGAAGTTCTCTGAGTCTTAGAACTTAACAGCTGATAAAAATGGTTTGTTTCTAATGATTTTACGTGTACTGCTTACATGCTACTGCTGGTTGTTTTTTGTTTGTTTGTTTCTAGCTTTTGAGTCACTGAGAAGTGATCTGATGTCTAAAAACCTCAGTCCAGCTTTCTCAGTGCCAGGCTAGGAGTCAATTTGTGCTGGCAAGATAGTAAAAAAAAATCTGTCTCTGCTTTGCATAGTGGACTAGCACCAGTGAATGTGAGATGGACATTATAGTAGTAATTCATAATTTAAAATTTTGGGTTATAGGAATTATCAAAAGCCAGCTTCCAGAAAAGCTGACACTAGCAGAGCCTTTTCCATGGATTCTGCTTCATTGGAGAGCTGCTGCTTAACTTGCATTACTGCCAGAAGACTGCATCCAAATCCACGTGGATGGGAGAAGGGGATGATTGGTCAAGGGTTGCTCCTTCTTCCTTGAATTGTGTAGGTAAAGAGGTCAAATTAAACTGCTGGGTGCCCAGGCTGCCCCACAAGGGAGATTTCCTCTCAATCATCTGCACATGCTGTCGCAGCAGCCCCACTGCTTGTGCACGGGATCTGATATTGCTATGCAGCGCTGAGTTCGTTGCAACGAAACCAGACACTGTCCCTCTCCCTTTGGGTGCTTTGGAGTAGCAAATGCATACAGAGATTTTCTATCCTTATAAGTGATCCTGAAGGGGCTGATTCAATAAGGGAAAAAGCCTGGCATCTCCATGGGTCTGAATCTTTCCATAATCTTTGGCCTCAATGCTTTTATTTCTCAGCAACTTGCTGAGAAATACTTGCTTCCTAATTCCTTTCTCCCCAAGGCTCAATAAGGCACAAACAGAGAAAATACAGGAAGCCAATGCTGCTCTTGAAGCAAATTACAACTCTTCCATTTTGTTCTGCTATGTACAGTTGGAGGGACTCACAGTACCCTGCTCCATGGCTCCTGACGGGAGAGGTTGCAGGCTTCAGGACCCATGGCGTACAGCACAGCCAGGTCCCTCTGCTTCTGTGCTTACAAGCAAAGCAGATGAAGACATCCTCTTTGACTGACTGAACAGAAAAAATGGTCTCATTCATGGGTGTTGAGATTATTCCAACTGGATGAATTTGGAGCCAGCACAAAATGACATTCTAATTCTAATTTTATTTTTGCCTTTAGTTTGACATTTAGTACATGAGCAAAAATACCCTGGCTGTGGTTAATCATTCCAATTTAAGGAATGACTTTGGGGAAACCACATCTAAGAATCATTCACAAGATACAGAACAGGACAGAGCAAAGTGCTATTTATCTGATGTGTGAGGAAAATCTAATTAAACTGTTTGCTCAATTAAAGTAAACAAATGCTTCCATAAAAATGTCTTTTTTTTTTTTTTTTTTTGGTATTCTGTAATGCTTGTCAAGTCATTCTTACAGGGCTAATTTGGAATCCAAGGCAGCCTCCCCATGTTATGTGACGTTGGCTGGGACCAGGGGTCAGGCTTTAGTCTGAGATGGAGAGTGGCTCTTTTGCTGGCTTAGCTGTTGCCTTGCTGTGGAAGCTGGGAACACTGATTTTAACTTGTTATGTTTATCTCTCTGCCTATCTTGTGCATTCAGACAGACTCTTCATCAGGGCAAGGACTTGGTTCCTGTTACAGTGCCTGGCACAAAAAGATGTTTGATTGATGTTGGGCATCTCAGGCTTTCCAGCCAGACAAAATCATGCTTGATGCTGACAGTGTCTTGACCCCGAGAGAGGCACAAGGTTTCAAGTGAAAGCTTAAGAGAAAGCTACCACACAAAAACCATGAGGAGCGGAATGCATGCAGACATCTAGATGCTCAGCAACCTCAGGGTGGGGAACAGGAATGGTGTGGCTGGTGGGGGAAGGCAGCTGCTCCCACTGCATGACATGGAGCTTCCAGGTCCCAGCCAGCACTGCTGGGTCAGAGGAAGGGTGGGTTGAGGCTGCCCTAGGGCCTTCCCATGGTTCATTTTCCCACTGGACACACCAGACAATGTCACACTGTTAAGGAAGCAGCCTTGGTTGTTATAGCCTTTGTGGAAAAGGGACACACCAGATCAAATGAAGCAAACCCTCACACCAGTGGGTGTGTTTTGTCTGAGATACACTGCTGATCCTCACCGGCTGTGCCGAGAAATCTGGCTGAGCAGTTCTCTGACACGTAATTTGGAGGGCAATGTAAAGGGAAATCTGAATATTATGTGGACAATCACTCTGGCTCTAAAACTTCAAAAATACCATTTAAACAGAGTAATAGGGTGGATTTAGTGCAGAATGGAACTTTTTATGGCTGCTGCACACAGCTAACAAGCAGCCTAGGACTTAAAGTGTGAGCAGTCGTTAATAAACGAATGACCCAGCTAACAAGCAGCGTGATACAGCACCGTGTTGTGAGCTCTGTGGAGAAGTCTGGGGTTGGACCTAATGGAGCAGGCTCCTCTCCTCTTGCAGCCTTTCCTATAGCTGCTAAGGTAAGGTTAAGAAACATTCCAAACAGGAAAACTAAAAGCACAGAGTGCCTTTTTATCTATACAGGGTGGAAATCCTACCTTCTATTGGCACTTACAGCAAAATTTTTAATCATCCAGTGCTGGTTATTCTCACAAGGAGTAGGGAGTGTAAAATGGATATTTGGCAAAATATACATTTTCTTTTGTTTGTGACTTTCTCACCATCTACCTGGCTCTGTGAGTCCATCCCTGAGAGTGAGAGCAAGCTGGGTGCTGGAGGCTCTGGGATATTTATGGTCCCATGGCCTGCTATCTATACAGGTATTTACATCTAGTGGTTGGTCCAATGAAAGGTACCACCTCAACTTACAGCCCATGTCTCCTGAGTGCTTACCTGACCTTTGTCACTGATGCCCAGCACCAAACCACCAGAACTTTATAACACCTAAAGAAGACAGGAAAAGGTGTATTGTCTATGTTGAAGGAAAGAAGGTGTCACGTTCTCATTGCTATGCCATATCCGTCCTGGTCTTTAGGAGAAATCACAATACCCGAGGTGGGTGCACTGTCCAGTCCTCCCCAGAGTGGCTACAGCTGCCTAGGTGATGTAACTGCTTCTCTCCATCTGTCATTCTGGGAGTCTTCAGTACACAACAGGTGGCCTGAAATGCTTGAACATCATAGGATTCACGATGCCTAATTTTAGGTCCTTCTGGTTGGTAGCCTGAACATGGCCCTAAATAACTGCCCAAGGTCATACAGGAAATCAGTCTTGTTTTCCAGCTTCCTGGACAGATTTCCTAAAAATTGTATCACTTCTGTTTTTCATTGCTGTTGAAATATTAGTTATGGGATATCAGAAAGGGTGAGTTGTGTTTACTGCTTCTTTTCCCTTTTTCACCTTGTTCTTCTTTGTCTTGTCTTTTTCAGTGCTCAATTAACTGTTTAACCAAACTGCAAACACGTTCTTTCTATTCACAGTAGAAAAGCCAGGTCTAAGATTGAAGTATAAAGAGGATTATTTTCTTAATACTACAGATCATCAAAGACAAATAAATAAAAAAGCAGAATAATATATGTTCATCTCTAAATGTATTCTATCAAAAAACAATATTTACTTGGCATTTGGATATAAAAGCCAAAAATATTGAAAAGCAACTATTTATCACTAGACAAATAAAAAAGCTTGAAAGGTTAAAAACAATCAATTAGCAATACCCAGATAGTCTCAAGGTACCCAAACTCTGCTTCATCATTTCACACATCTTGTTTATGCAGCTCCACAGAGAGGAAATCATTGGCTTGGCACTCACTGATTTAAGAATCCTTTTTTTATCAAGCTGAGGTTTGCTGCAGGCAGAACCCAAGGTACAAAGTCTTAATGACTGTAAATCTCATCTAAATGCCAAAACCCCTTTTACTAGGTGCTTGAGTAGTCCTACTTACATCTGGAAAGATAGAGACTCTTATCTTGTCATTTTTAATTTCAACCCACAAGTCATAACTCTGTAAAGCTCCTGTGTTAATCACAAAGGTCCAGCTCAAACAGAGGACCTGGATACTGCATTGCTTGATACTAAATCTGTTGAAATACATATTCAGTCTGGCATTATCACAGAAGCAATATTTATTATAAGCCTTTTTTCTTTTACTAGAAAGCTCATACACATGCACAGGCAGATCAGAAATTGTTGTATTTCTGGCCAAGCTGTTTATAGGTGAATTTTGGGAAAAGGACAATATTTTCAGTGTAATTTTGGGTTAGCAGTCTCTAAAATTCCTTGAATATTTTCAGTTCATCCACTTCATGTCAGTAACAACACCTAACTATTTCTTCTCTGGGACCCACCTTGCTGAGTGTTCAGGGTAATCTATGCTCCCCTAACAACCAGCTACTCAGCACTTTGCCTCATTGGGTCCTCTTTACCCTCACTGCTCAGAGAGGCACTCACAGCTTTTTACTGTATACTGAGGGCATGCTGACCTACTTGTATTTATCCTGAAGGCAATCCTTACCCAACCAGAGCCACCTGAGCTGCTCGTTCTCTCCGTTGTACCAGTGAAGCTGCAGCAGGGATACACATGCTGTAATTCCCAGATCAGCTGCTGTCCCCTTCTCTAGGAATCAAGTCTGGTCTCTGTTCCATAGCTGGCTCTGAGGACAGGCAGGATGAAGGTGGGAAGAGATGAAGAGTAGGAGAGCTGAGACAGACCTAAGCTGATTCCTCGTGTTGCTCAACTCACATGGATGCAGCTGAGAACATGCTGTAAGAAGAAGGCCTCTGGCCTTGCAGGCTGGCTCCGTGGCCTCTGAGGGCTGCCATGAGAGAGTTTCAATGTAGTAGAAGCATGCCCACAGCCTTAATGTCAGGGTTTGGTGATAGTATGTTGGAAACAGTTGTGAATTCAGCTGGTGCCTACAGAATGGGCGTTAAAGCCCAACAGCTGTAGTCAAGCTCAGGTAAGGCAGAAAGTTTATTTCACTTGTATGAGGCTCCAGGGATGTTTTGCAATAATCTGGATACAAATTACTCTTAAGCTGCATAGACACCTTTGTACAAATGCAAGCCTCGGAACACGTGGCTGGGTTGTAGCTGGAGGCTGGCTGGGACTCAGCAGAGACAGGTTCAATGTTCTGGCCTGCTGCAGAAACACCTTGGGTGCAAGGTGCAAGCCCAGATCCTCATAAAGATTAAGATTCTTGATTCTTGCTGTGCTAATAGTTGGGAGCCCAGCATTTAAGATCCTTTGAGGTCTTGGGCCTAGTATCTTTCTGCCTGAGCATGCCAGTAGTTGCATTTTGAGGAAGCAATAGTTGTATTTTGCTTCCTCACTGGGGAGGAGCAAGGGATGTGAGGACTAAAGATAAGCAGTGCAAAGTGCCCTCATGGTGTCACAGCAGTGGTGGTGTCCATGCCAGATGTAAGACTGATAAAACACCGTGTGGTGGTAGGCATAAACTAGTGGGCTGAAATGAATGTCGTTGGCATGACACACTGAAAGGGAACTGCAGTGATTTCTGCCCTGTTCTTATTTTCCTTTATCTAGTTTATTCTTTAAGGGGGCTTGCTGTTAATGCTCTTACACTGCCCAGGCTCCACTGAGGCATTTTGCATGCATCGACTCACCTGTCCTCTAAGAAGTCATGCTGCTCTTCTCACTCTTATCCTGAACAAATGCATTTAGATTGTCAATGTGGATTCTCAAAGCTCTTTACTCATGTAAACCCATCCCATAAGCTGATGAGAGTTCTGTCTCAGTGAAAGGAGGTGGACAATGCCTGTTACTTTTACGATAGCAATGGTGGTGTTAGAGGGAAGTGCTTAGCCTTGGTTTGGTGCTGTGCACTAAGTCAAAGAGAAGAGGTTCATGGAACATAAAGCATCACAGGGGCTTTCAGCCTCCAGCCATATCCTGACAGGCAAAAGCAACCTGAAATATCAAATAGTATGGTTTTTTTTTCAATGCAACTGAAATCCCTCACCAAGATTTGCTAGGCTGGGGCAGGGACCTTCCCCTGGTTTTGTAAGCAGAGAGGCTGGGACTTGGCACTACCAGGCTGTAAAGGATAGACAGGCTAGAGTGACAAAATGTGTTAACTACCTGAGTTTTAAGTTTATGTCAGAGCTTTTCAATCCTTTCATGCTAACTCAATTAAGCTAAGAGGCTGGAAAAGAAATCATCCTGTTTGCCCATCAAAGCAAAGGTTTGAATGAATTTCAGACCCAGCTGATTACAGCAGCGCTGAAGCTCACTTAAATGCCCTAGGAAAAATGTCTGTTTTATTTTAGAGCATGTTTGACTGCAAATGATGCATGCAGCCCCAAAGAGCCATTTCTGAAGATGCAAAACTGTGGGTACTAAAAAATTTGGCAGGTATCAGATCCTTGTGTGAACTAATAATTAAAGGAAAAGCTTATGCAGATTATGAAAAAGCACTGCTGCAGTAGCAGGGTTTTTTGGCAGGTTGTCAGGGATCATTCAGCAAGTTTTTTGTGTATTTATTATGCCCTAACACACGCTGAATTTACATAGTGCAGAGGGTCTTGCTGAAGATCACTGAACGTTGCTGTAAAAGAGAGGGGGGGGAGATCAGTCGCCTTGTGCCACTTCATGTCGATGAGGAGAGGCAGCTGGCCAGGGTGGAGAGTTTTTATTTATTTTTTGATCTACAGCCTGCTTTCTTTGCCACATAAATATGGTTATGTATCAAACCACACCAAGGTGTTTTCCTTGTCTTTTTTTTTTTTTTTTTTTTTTTGCCAGACTTCCCCATTTTAGACAATGAATTAATTTGTGTTACCTCTGAATGTCCTGAACTGGAGGGGAGTGAGTTGGGAGGCACAGATTTTTGCTAAGTGGGCATATGGTGCTTTTAGCTTGTGGTTAAACATAGATGGTACAACAAACACATGTTAATAATAAAGATGTTAAGTGGGTGCCAATGGACTGGGTTGATTGCTAAGAACAGATCTTGCAGTCATAAAACAGTTTAGAGCCTGAAGCACTTGGGCCAGAGCGCTAATTATTACACATATTAGGCCTACTGTCTTGGCTTTGGGAAAAGTATTATTTTTGGTGATTTTCATTATGTGTTGGATTTAAAAATAGACTGAATTACAGCTGGTCGTTGTTCTGCTAGGTTGAATTATAGTTTGTTGAGGCAACTGCTTATTTTGTCTTGTCCCATGGCATTATGTGAAGCCAGACAATAAAAAAAGGAAATATGAGTGGCATTAACCTTTTGAAGTAGAAGGAAAAGAAGCCTTAATGAAATAGAGCAAATCAGGCAATTATATTGCAGCTCTTAGTTATCATATAAAAAAGGAAACTGTCCTATATCATTTAACCCTTTACCTCCTGCTGTGGAGGTGAGGTATATGCAATAGAGACACAGATGTTTTTCTGCTAAGTAACTGATTGGTGCTAATTAACAGGGCTAGAAAGAGACAGCTTATTTAGAGATACAGAAAGAAGCAGAGTTAAGTTGATGCTGGGTGTCTCATTTCTGCAGTTCTTCCTGCCTGATCATGCAGCCCTGAGTTATAAAAACTGACTTTTTCACACATTTCCCTCCCCCCTTTCCCATTTTGTCCTTCTCTTCCTAAAAAGAATAGCCTTGTTAATGGGGGTGGTACTGTTCTCTGTCCACAGTTACTTGATTGTGAATTTTTCAGTCTGGCTGGGTGGTATTTTAAAGACCCAAGTGTTTTTCAAGTATGATAAGAATACAAGCTCACAAATAGGTCCCACAGGCACTTAAAAAAAAAAAAAACCAACACCCTCCCACTTCTTTTGCTGAGGGCACGATCAGATGAACTGCTCTGAAAAGTGCTGAGCCAAATGAAGCTATCTCCCTGCTGGGCCTTCCCACCCTGCTCTTTGTGCAGGTTGTCTCTGATTTGGTTTTGCAGGTTTAACCATTTGTCTTATTACTTCTCACCGATTCCAGTAAGGAATCTGAGTGAAAAAGCAAAACCGCCCCCCTTTGACTAAATTCTTTTTAGATGAGGTTACTATTTTTTTTTTTAAAAGCCTTCCTCTTCATTTGGATCATTTTACAGATCTGGGTTACTGAGTGAAGCTTGCAAAGTCCCAGGAATTACTGCTTGCCCACAATGAAGACACTCTTGGTTGATAGGAATACCTAAAGACCACGGAATCATCTTTTTTTTATATTTGTTAAAAGATCCCCCTCAAACTGTTCTGCAATGTGAGAATTAGGAGGCTGTAAGTCAAAGTTTCTTATCTGTTTATGACTTAGTAAAACTTCCCTTTGTGTTTGAGAGCAGTTAAATCCATACCCACTAAACAAACTGCAAGTCAACACTGTTTCACTGAAGCAAAAATTATCTTCCATCTGTCTCAATCCTTCCATACTCAGGTAGATGTAAATTCTACTGAAGAGAGGGGATCCAGGCTGACATACTGCCACTTCAGGCTGGCTTGTGAGGCAAACCCAATCTCCAGGATGCTGTCCCCATAGTGTGGCTGTCCCTGAAGTGCCACAGCCCAGGACTGAACACTGCAACAAGGCTTTATGTCCCAAAGCATGTCCTGCTGCAAAAGCTTCTCTTAAATCATAGTTATTTGTACAGTTGGTGTCAATAAGCAATAAACGCTTTTCTTGTGAAGAGGGTGGTGCTTGGTACAGGGGCAAAGCAACATGGTCTTATGAAGATGCTGAAAGGAGACAAGGTTTTAATTTCCAGCCTCCAGTCTGATAAATTTCTCATCCAAACCACACTGAATGCGGCTTCTTTGGTCAAGGAATGAAAACCGAGCATGAATTTGAGCTTGATCAGTTGATGTTCAGTGAAGTGCCTTGATTTAAGTTGTTGGCCTGGCATTTCTTTTTAATGAGTGATCTTGCTTCAATTGTCAGCTCTTCTGTTTGGCCTTGGGCCTCAGTTTCACTGCCAGCAAAGCAAGATGGTGATTATTTCCTCTTCCTGTCTTGTAAACTGTTTGGGGCAACACCTGACTCCTGTTAACACAGCGCTTGGCAGGAGAGGTTGCTGATCTACATTGGGGCCTTTTGGCATTGCTGGAAATAAGTAATTATGTATTTTTAAAGGTGGATACCTGAATTAGGCCCCCTAAATCCCTATTTAGATATCTTTAACAGATACACGTTTTTTGGTTTCCTGAGCAGGTGAGTGCTCACCTGCAGGTCTTACCGCAAGGGCCCTCTTGACTCATCTGAGGTGAGTGGAGAAAGAGATAGTTTCATCTTCAGAGACTCTGCCTACAGCAAGCTCTTCCCATTGCAGAAGATTAGGCATCCGCCCAAGACCTGTATCCGTGTGTGGATGCATGTTTCATGCGTGCTCCTTCTGGATTTGTTCCAATGCAAAGGTTTTCACAGAACAATTAAAATGCATATGTAGATGCAAATTGTGACAGACCTAAATGGCAAACTTAGCTGCAGAAGGATCATAATATCTGTCATCTTTGGCATTCCCCTCCCTCTCTCCTCGCTGTTTTTGTTTCACTAGGCTATAATTTCCCCATACAATGAGGTTCTCAAAGCCTTATGAAAACACAAATGGCCATCTAGTTTCAGGCTGTTTCGCAGTGTCGAGTCCCCTCTCACACAAACATTTCCTCTCTGGAGGACAATCCAGCAGGCAAGTGAGCATGACCCACTGCAAGGATCAAGGGATTTCTTAGGCGTACTTAGAAGTACCTCTCATACCTGGTTCTCATCAGGGCAGGGATGCTGTCTGATCCCAACCACTTCAACACAAGTGACAGTATTGGAAGGGTGACTGCTTGGTTTAAATTTAATATTTCACTATAAATAACACCTGTTATATGGTTAAATTGTATGATTTTTGCAGTACTGGAAGAGTTGCTGTGTGTACAAGCATGAACACACAGGTGGAGAAGAAGTGCCCACTTGATTTCAAACAGACAGTCACGAGGACAGAAAGGGAAACGGGTGAACCTGTCTGATTCACTCACAAGTTCTGTGGAAGGGCTGAGATTCAAAAGTCCCACTTTTGTCTTCTCCTTCCATGCCCAGGCTGTGTCACTGCAGCTTTTGGGACTGTTGTGAACTGCAGTTTGCTGTAATTCCTGATGAGCTTGGCCGTATCATGGTGTCCCTGCCCATGGCAAGGGGGTTGGAACTAGATGATCTTTAAGGTCCCTTCCAACCCAAACCGTTCCATGTTTTTATGAAGGGATAACTACACCTGGGTTAGTCATTCTAGCATGAAATATCATCCAAGCCTTCCTCCATCCTAGCCTCCTCCCTTCCTTTTCAATTATTTCTTTGGACATCCTCCCATCCTCAAAGAAAGGGATAAAAATAAAATAAGCTTTGGACCTAACTGTGGAACTAATAGCAACCATTAGTTGTTATTATGTTGTTTGCTCTGCTTGTGTGTCTTACCCTTATCCCTGCATCTGTATTGTCTATTTAGACTGCAAGCTTTTGGGCATTGTTTGACCGTGATGTTTGTGCAATACCAGTATGATCCAGTATATATTATTATCTTCATAACTATGGACAAAGTGTAAGGCCTGCTGCTCCTAGCGAGATGACCCAGGAGCCCCTATTGCTACTGAACCTTCTGTACCTGTCCTGTAAGCAAAAGGCAGCATTTTTCAGGGACCTCATTTCAGTGCTGCTTTACGGTTGCTAGATTTACTACAGAGAGTGAGAGCATACCCTAGATCTTCACATCTCCTTGTCCTGCTTCTAAATGAAGAATTCTTCAGTAAAACATTAGAAGCATGCAAAGATTTAATCCCCTGTACAACTTGGACACCTTCACACCAGTGTCCTCTCGACCAGTTTTCACTTTGACTTTGCTGGAGACCTGCTGATGAATTCCTAGGTCTAAACTGGATACATTAACTTCTGTTCCTCTGCCCTAGGGATACACTGGGAGCACATTTCAGGTTTCCCAATTCCAGTGTTGTTTCCTTGACTGTTGTTAGGGAGTCTCCTGCAATTAGGCTTGGATCTCTGCATAAATGTTCCTGTCTCTTCTGTGACCCTAGGAGACAAGAGTACTGGTAGGCTGTTTCTATTTTGTGGATAAACAGATATCACCCAGCGAAGAAGCAAATCTGATCCTTCCTTCCCTGACAGAAATCATCAATACATGTTTTTGTGATACATCTTGGTCATCAGGCCTGTAGGTTCCTCTGTGATAGGTAGGCAATGAAAGCCATTTGTGATCTAGGTGCACAAGTACTATAAACCTCTATTTTCACAAGAATCTGAGATGCTGCCTGGATCTGCAGCACCCAGGCAAGTAAAATGCCCATAGAGAAAACATAGGCTTGTCCAACCTGCCTGTGTTTGAATGTTTTCAGAGGCTAAATATTATGGAATGTTTTCTTCCTTGTATATCCCCTTGGTAGTAGTGTTGGTTTTTATTAATTGGGATTCTTTTTTTTTTTTTTTTATTTGGCCAGAGATTTTCTCAAGGGAGTTTGCATCATGGTGTTAGGATGTTGAAACCAGAGATGAGATGGCTGAGTGTAAAAGGGAATCTTTCTGCAGTTTAGGCATATTTCCAGGGTCTGAAAAATATCACTCTAAGATAGTCTTAGATGATTTCTTCTGTAGAGCACTTTAGGAACAAGGTGGAATTTTAAAATCTGAACCTGTTTTTGCCACTGATTATTTGTTTGAGGATCACAGAACGTTTCTTTTGTCAATCCTTTTACCTGAGGCTTATAAAAGTGAATATAATTGCTTGTTCCTGGTGCTACATCAGTCTCAAAGCTACCTCAGTATTTGGCAAAAGAACACTTGGATCTTCAGTTGTTAGAGCGGGATGAATCAAGATGAGACATTATTATCTTTAAAATCAAAAGGAGGCAGCCAACTCCTGAAGCCTCTGTGAGGACGGCAGCTTTCTGCCTGTTTTCTGAAAACAGGAAAGAAAGAAACCTAACCTTTTATTAATAGTTTGGTTATACACAAAGGGACACAGACAAATATTGCAGCATCTACTGTACACAGATACATGAAACACTGCACTAATTACAGCAGTCAGAGGCTACTTGAAGGACAGTTAATTGGTTTTCAGAATATCTCAGTCAACACAGGCAGCAAGACACATGTCCAAGGATTTGAAGAGTCAGCAGTAATAGATGTCTGTGAATTCTCTGTTGCAAAGTAAACCTTTATTTTCACTACAGCATGTTTTATAGTGCAATAAAAAAGAAGGAAGTCAATAGCTATATCTAATATAACTGTAGCTGAAAAGATACTTTACTGATTCAATATTGCTTGAAGGGCAGTGTAATATAGGTATTTGACCTTAACCAAGGGCTCACATGCAGGTATTGGGTTCAGGCTGAATTGTTGATGGAAGAAACTGAGCCCAATTGGGACGGAGAATATGTTAAAAACAGATTTCAAGTTCTTTTTTTCTACAAAAAATAAGTTGTCTACTAATTCTTTTTTTGCCTTTAATGCTGCTTAGGCCCATCTACTCCTAAATATTTAATACAGATGTATCTTTATCTTTATACCAGAAAATTAGTTGCTTTTTGGTGATATTCAGCCTTATGTGTTCTTGGTCTTTAAGTTTTGTTCTTTTCCTAGTGTCCTAGTTAGTAAAAGGGTTAACTTGATTTTCTATTGTTCGTGTATGAGAAAAATAATTGATCATCTTCCATATAGATTATTGGAGACAGAAAAAAAAAAAAAAAAGACAGACAAGAAATGACTGCACAAGGCATTGTGACAAACCCCTTTCTCCTGAATTCTGGAGCACAGATGTTCTGCAAACACACTGAAATTACTTTTAGGATTGCTTGGAATGCTCATGTTACATAAACACATGCATTTTGCAGGACTAATACCTGATTCATGAGGTCTTCTTCCATCACTTATAAGTTCATCGTTGTCTTTACTGTGACAAATCAGAATTGCACTTCTGCCACTATAGCTGTGTGGGGGAGAAAGAACGAAGTTATCCAGATTTTGCAGGTGCCACTGTATAGGTTTTCAGGTGTAACTGCATCCTCTCTTGAAGTAGTCCCTGTAGTACTTCCAGGCAAGTGTAAGCTTGCTCTGACTGTACTGTTAACAAACTGGAAGCCCTGTAGCTCTAGTCATCATGTTTCTGAAACTGAGCTAAGTCGTCTGAGAGTCTGCATATACTGACTCTGCACTTAGTTAATACAACCAAGAGTGAGCTTGTACCTTTGGCAGAGTAAACGCTTATATCTGCCTGTAAAAGGCTTTAGAGTTATCCCTTTAATGTTTTCCTGAAGACTTCTAGTGTCGACCGCAACCAGGAACATTTTAAAGCTGTCCATGATTTTCCCATTGATTTCAGAAATAATAAGTCTGAGCTCACCATAAAGACAGCTGATGACTGGGGTTTACAAATGTATGCAAGATCTCAGGCAGCGCTTAAATTAATCATTTCAACAAGTGTGTAAAAAGCTCGCTAAAGTAAAGTCTTAGCCTGATTCTGACCTGTGCAAAGAGGTAGAAAGCAGTGACATCTCAGCAAAAATTCCTGGATATTTGCTACGAAGTCCAGTTTGTTCAGAGTTTAGGGTTTTTGCTTTGCTTTGTTTTTCTGGCCATGCCTTCCATTCAGTTGGATGCAGTTCTTCAGATTACTATGATGCTGCTCAGCTGAGTTGTTTCCACATTCTCTATCACTCAAAAATTTTTTGAAGAACAGTGTTTTGGAAAATAAATCTTACAAAGTTAGGAAAACAGATTTAAATTTTTTAATGATTCTAAGGATAAAACAATGTTTTGGAGAGTCCATCTCTTGCCACTCATTTGGAACAGGGACTATGAAGATGATACATGTGTTTCAGTGACTACAGTGATTTTCTGGTTCAAAGCTTTGGCGTTAGGGTCAAAATATACCAAAGCATGGGGAAAAGGTACCTGGTGTTTCTGGCATGTCACAGCACTCTTTCAGTCCATATGTCCTTCTCTGCTTCCATGCCCTTCCAGAAATCTGCAGAAACAGTGATAAAGCAAGATGACTTTCCTGAGGAGCTTTCTGCTACATGGAGAAACTTGCTTTTGGGATAAAGCAGCAGAAATGCCTTAGTTCCCCCAGAGAGTGATTATTTAGGAGTAAAATTAGGAAATGATTAGTCAAAGTACAATTATTCTGGAAAATGGTGTTGACTGGACTTCCAGAGAAGAGACTCCAGGATTTAACATCGTTTGAAATAAACCGAGGTATTCCACCTCTTCTGGGCAACTGTCTCAGCCCTTCTGTACGTACATGCGGGTATTGTTGTATATATTGAAGAGGGTGATTCTGCCCCTCTACTCCACTCTTGTGAGACCCCACCTGGAGTACTGTGTTCAGATTTGGAAACCCCGGCATAAGAAGGACATGGACCTGTTGGAGCAAGTCCAGAGGAGGACCATGAAGGTGATCAGGGGGCTGGAGCACCTCTGCTATGAGGACAGGCTGAGAGAGTTGGGGTTGTTCAACCTGGAGAAGGCTCTGGGGATACCTTATTAGTGGCTTTTCAATACTTAAAGGCGGTTTGTAAGAAAGATGGGGACAGACTTTTTACTAGGGTCTGTAGTGACAGGACAAGGGGTAATGGTTTTAAACTAGAAGAGGGTAGATTTTGAGTAGATATTAGGAGGATATTCTTTACTGTGAGGGTGGTGAGGCACTGGAACATGTTGCCCAGGCACTGGCACAGGTTGCCCAGAGCAGCTGTGGATGCCTCATCCCTGGCAGTGTTCAAGGCCAGGCTGGATGGGGCTCTGAGCAACCTGGTCTGGTGGGAGGTGTCCCTGCCCGTGGCAGGGTATTGGAACTAGGTGGTCTTTAATGTCCCTTCCAAACCAAACCGTTCTATGTTTCTATGGTTCTATGATATCAGTGCCTTAATCTGACCTTGACTGAGTGTAGGCTCAATGCTGGAAAGTAATGTAGACCTTACTTTGGTGAAATGAAGTCTGAGAAGGTAAATGGTACCATGAATAAGAAACTGCAGTAGTGCAGATGTTAAGGTTTTCAAAGACTGTGGATTAAAGTGAGAGCAAAGAGGGTGGAGTGTTGCGTTTTTTAAGAGGCTGTGATATGAGGGTGGATTGTGATGGGTTTTTTTTGTATTGAGGGTAGACTCCACCCCCTCTAGAGAAGCAGAAGGTTCTTGGCCATGGACCAGCTTGGACTGAAGATCAAAAATCCTTCCTGAGTTCTGTTGTGCCTCTATGTGTGTGACTGTGGTATCTGCTTCTTGACTGTCTCCTCAGGCTCTGTCTCCATGAGTTTGCAGCCTGAAATACTGGTTCATTGCTGGTTTTCCTCAGAAAGGTGTAAAGCCAGAAATGCAACGGGCAATTATATTGTAAGCTTGTGTGTTTAAAAATAAAAAAGTACAGCAAGATCTATTATTTATCCAGTTGGCCAAATTATTCTTTGGTGTAATTATTTGGTGACGGCAGTTCATTTGATGGTTCCATATAGAAATCATTACTAATTAGCCCTAAATGTTAGAGGGCTATCACAAAGTAGGGCTTTAGCAGAGATTTGGGGGCTGGAACTAGATGATCTTTAAGGTCCCTTTCAACCCAAACCTTCTATGATTATTTCAGCAGAGGGATAAACCACGCTTTGGAAATGCGCTTGGCTGACTTCTGCCTGCACCATAGTACCACCCCATAATAAGGCAGAAAGAAGTAAGGTGCCTGCAAACTCTGTGAAGTGATGTTATGGGCTGTATGTGGCCCACAGGTGAGAGATTACTTGTCATTTAGGGGCTCAAGGCTAGAAAAGTACATGGGCATCACCCATGTCACCTGTTGGATCACTCTTAACACTTTATTCCTCATTTGCTGAAGTTATTAATCTTGTGTTTACTAGTCGGAGGTTGTGGATGGAACATTTCTGTGAAGTGCAATTTAATTCACAGGGAAGCTTTCAGACTCATGGAGGTCTCAGTTGTGGAAAAGGCTTCAGGTGTGCAGAGACACTTCTGCCCAGAGGAAGCCACAAATTTGCCGTAGGCTCCCTGTTAGTGGAAATCTGCCTACACGTGTACAGGTAGAGGATCAAACACTGCTGTCTGGAAGGGGTCTCAATGGGAATGTCTTCTAGAGGGAGAACATCATGTGTTCATTTTTTGTAACTCAATTTGAGGGTCCTATGATTTCATGGTAACTTTGAATGTAAGTTTCTCAGTGGTCATGCTGGTAGGAGTTAGATTTAATGTTAAAGCAACTTCTTTATTTCAAGGTCTTGTGTTGAGAGTTGATGAAATTATTGGAGATCCAGATTGTAGTTTAATCTACTCTTTTCAATTTATCATCTTCTGAAAACATCCCCATGGCAAAGGATATTCAGAAGTATTTCTGTGACTTAGAAACTGAATTCACTGGGGGAATTTTAATCTCCCCAGCAATTTTGCACAGCATAGAAGTATATAAAGAATGAAAACACTTCTGAAATTTTCAGATAAAAAGAAATTCCAAACAGCACAGCATTACACAGAAACATTTGCAATGGTTTGTGGCAAAATGTCTGCAGACTAAATTTCAAAACTGACCAGGAAAATGCTTTTTTGGGCATAATTTCTTTCTTAT